>NC_140773.1:43366386-53366386 GCF_044657685.1 Stegodyphus dumicola
TTACGAAGAAAGACAGTTACCCTCTTCCTAGAATTGATGACATTCTAGACACTCTTTCTGGAAGCAAGTGGTTCTCAACACTTGATTTAAAGAGTGGGTATTGGCAGGTAGAAATACAGCCTGAAGACCGAGAAAAGACGACATTTACTACGGGACAAGGGCTTTGGCAATTCAAGGTGATGCCGTTTGGACCGTGTAATGCGCCGGAAACATTCAAACGTCTTATGGAAACTGTTTTGAAAGGCCTTTTCTACGAAGCCTGCCTCATATACCTGGACGACATCATCATCGTCGGAAAGAGTTTTGAAGAACATTTAGAAAATCTTAGGAAGGTGCTTCAGAAACTGAAAGAAGCCAATCTGAAGCTGAGTCCCGCTAAATGCAAATTGTTCCGAAAGGAAGTGACTTACCTGGGACATGTCATCTCTGCAGAAGGTGTGCGCACGGATCCTGAAAAGGTATCAGCCATTAAATCCTGGAAACATCCCGAAAATGTCCATCAGCTGAGAAGCTTCCTAGGGCTTTACACCTACTATAGGAAATTCGTGAAGGACTTTTCTTCCATCGCAAGACCCCTACACAAGCTGATAGAGAGCAACCAGAAGTTCTTGTGGACAAAAGAATGCGAGGATGCATTTAACAACTTAAAGGAGGCTTTAACATCTGCTCCAATCCTGACGTATCCTCAGCTTGACGGACCATTTATTCTCGACACCGACGCGAGTAATGAAAGTGTTGGTGCTGTTTTGTCCCAAGAAATAGATGGCCAAGAACGTGTAGTGGCATACTGGAGCAAGTGCCTGTCTAAACCGGAGAGGAATTATTGTGTCACCAGGAAAGAGTTGCTCGCCATAGTCAAAGCTGTAGAACAGTTCCATCACTTCTATACGGCAGAAAATTCCTGCTCCGCACCGATCATGCATCATTGACCTGGCTTTTAAATTTCAAGAATCCTGAGGGTCAAATAACCAGGTGGATACAGAGACTCCAAGAATATGACATCACTATCCGTCATCGTAAGGGATCATCAAACGGAAACACCAACGCCCTGTCAAGAAGACCTTGCCAAGAAAGCTGCCGATATTGTTCCAGGGTGGAAGCGAAATACGAGCTGCTGACTCTGGTCGCAAGACAAATTACAACATCAACATTGGCTGATCGAGAACCGTGGAGTGATGATGAAGTCAGGAAAGAGCAGCTGGAAGACCACGACATTAAACCCATAATTGATTTAATGGAGTCATCAAACAGAAAACCTACCTGGCAGGACATTTCTATCTGTAGTCCTACAACCAAACAATATTGGGCACTCTGGGATTCACTTCACATTCGAAACGGCGTCTTATACCGGAAATTCGAATCGGATGATGGGAAGACGTTCCGATGGCAACTTATACTTCCAAGATCCCGCATTCCTGATGTCCTTAAAGAGTTACATAGCACCCCTACTGGAGGTCACTTTGGAATAATGAAGACCTTGCAGAGAGTTCGTGAGCGCTTTTACTGGAATAATGCAAAGGATGATGTGCAAAAGTGGTGCCGATCTTGCGATGCCTGTGCAGGTCGGAAAGGATTGAAGAGACGCAGCCGAGGCAAGCTGCAACGTTACAACGTAGGGGCGCCTTTTGAACGTATCGCCTTTGACATCCTGGGACCTCTGCCACGAACTGCTGATGGCAACAAATACATACTCGTTGTCATTGATTACTTCACTAAGTGGCCTGAAGCTTATCCTATTCCTGATCAAGAGGCTGTCACAGTAACTGAGGTAATGATACAGCACTGGATTTCCAGGTTCGGAGTGCCTCTTCAGTTACATTCCGATTAGGGAAGGAATTTTGCCTCGGCAGTAATCAAAGAACTATGCAAACTACTCGGCAATTGACAAAACTCAAACGACGCCATTGCATCCCCAGTCGGACGGCATGGTAGAGAGGTTCAATCGAACCATCCTTAATAACCTCTCGTTAGTGGTTTCCAGAAACCAACAGGACTGGGACAAGAAATTACCACTCTTTTTACTGGCTTACCGCAGTGCAGTCCACGAGACTACCGGCTATTCTCCATCACAGATGCTCTTCGGTCGTGACCTTCGTCTGTCTTGTGATCTATTGTTTGGCCGCCCTCCGGATGCTCCTTCATCGTCTGAGGAATATATTCAAGATCTCCAGGCCCGGTTTGATGTGATGCACAACTTTGCACGAGAGCGAGTCAACTTGGCGACGGAGAAGATGAAGACCCGATACGACACAAGAGCTACTGAACATCAGTTCCATGAAGGAGACAAGGTGTGGTTGTGGAATCCGACTCGACGGAAAGGACTTTGTCCGAAATTACAGTCACCTTGGGATGGCCCGTATACAGTCCTAAAAAGACTGAATGACGTCGTGGTTCGGATTCGTAAGTCTTCGAACTCTAAACCTAAAGTCGTTCATTACGACAAGTTAGCTCATTACTATGGCCATAGTACATAATGTAAATAATTGTAAATAATATCAGACCATGGTCCTTTTTGTTTATAAATGTGTATTTGTTTGATTTGTATTTAGTATTTGATTTGCATTTAGTATTTGATTTGTATTTAGTATTTGATTTGTATTTAGTATTTGTTTTGTATTTAGTATTTGATAGCATTTGATTTGTTTAAGTTAGTTATTGCATTTACTGTTTATATTGTTTGATATTGTAATATAATGTTTATGCTTCAGTTGCATTTATGCCACAGTTGTAAGTTTAGCTACCTGTCCAGGGATTGTACTGCCCGGGACGCGCAGTCCTAGGGTAGGGGGCAGTGTTACGAATTTGGTATTTAAAAAGCTAATATTAGTTCAATTACAAATTAAATGGTTTTATTTCTCGCGCAGTGCAGTGCGTGACGAATATTAAAAGAAAGCTAAGCCGGAAAAATTAAAAATACAAGAGCGCGTGCGTTAAATAAATAAATATCTCTTTTTGATTTCGAGAAAGTGCTGGAAAATTCTAGCGCGTGATTTTAAAATCTTATAAAAGGAGGAAAACATCTCAGTTTGTAGTAGTTGCTTAGTTTGTTGTTGTTTAGAAAACTACTGTTGTTGATTGTAGCAAATTTGCGGATTAGCGTTCTTTAGCTGTTTTGAATTACGTTCTATTGGACATTTGAGTAGTTAAAAGATAACTACTGTGAGATATTGTGATACTGCATGATAATTTGAGAAAATTTAAGCATTTCTGTTGTGATAATAATAAATTTTTGTTCATTTTTCATCGGACTTGTGCATTCATTTCATAACGAACCCGTACGCACGCAACAATATTTTATCATCAGAACTTAGAAACTATCACATCCTCGTGAACGGTAGAGGAGCGGGGATCTTCTCCAGAGAGTACATTTAACAGGCTTGCCGCCAAGCAGTGTGTGGCTTCCTATTACGGGTCACTTCAACAGATGTTCGTGGTACATATAAAGATCCTGCTTGCAATGATGTACTCGGCAGTGGGTATGCTGCTTTGGTTTAATGATGTCAAAATAGAACTGTATAGCACTGAGAGGTTTGAATGAGTTTTACAACTTGTAATAGCATGTATTAAGCATCTTGGGGCCGCATATGTAGAATACCAGAAGAAACTATTATGCTTTTAGGAAGGAAAAATGAAAAAGAAGCAGGGCACTTATCAGAAATTAAATGGCATATCCCCAAACTGATGTGTAGGGTTCAACATTCTTTAATAAATCAAATTGTTCTTTTTGCTTGTTCTCTCACTTCTGAATATATCAGATTGCATTTCACGTTAAATTAGTTAATGCATGCAAGTGCAGAGTTCTTCACTTCAAAACATTTTCATTGCCTTAAATGGCTCTCCTGAAACTATTTCCTCGACGAATCTGATTTAGCTCTGCTAGCAATGTTTGCTCAAAATAAGTTCGCAGGCTTTATCTTGTAAATCTCAAACCTGAAATGCTTAAATTCACATGTTGCACAATTAGCAGAAAGTGATTGTGCAATCACTTTCTGCTAATTGTGCAACATGTGAAAGCTGTTCTTTTAATAGACACATTAAAAAAAAACTGCATGTCTGAAGAAGTAATAAAAGGGTTAATTTTAAATCTTCTTCTGTGTTTGGTTACCACTGTAAGGTTAGGACTGGACAATAAGTCACCCGACTTTTTTCATAGACCTAGAGTTTACAAATAAGGTAGCTAGGTTCAAATCATTGGTGCTCAATATGCATAATTAAGTACACCTGGAGATTCATCTACTTTAAATATAGTAATTGTAGGGCTAAATCTACTTTAGATTCACATTAAATTAGATTTAGCCTTGGCTGCAAGCTGAAGAAATGCTAGCAAGTCTGATGGAAGGATGCAGGTTATCTCACACATGCAATTCAAGTTATGACAAATCCAATAATTAGAACAGAGGGAAGAAAGCACTGAAGTAAGTTTCTAGAAAGGCTACAAAGAAAAATGCTACTTTATACAGAGGAGACAAACTTTCACTACTTTCACTTAATTCAGGATTTAAAATAAGAATGATACTGTGATAATTATTTCTGTTAATAAATGAAATATCTCATTTGTACTGACTCCTTGCAATTATTAGACTGCTAGGTCTGTAATAATTCTTCACATAAAAAGTAGATTAACATCCTCCGAATCCAGCTCCTAAAGTTATGCTACATAAAAAGACATTTCACCTCTGCACGTGGCTGTAATTATAACTGACTGATATCCAGGCAAAAACAGACACTTAATAACAAGCCCAAAAAAGTGGTAAGAGTCAACAGGTACAATAATCTGCACATTTTGCTTATTTTACTTAGACACTGCCAAGACTAGCATCAAAATCTTTAACGAAAGCTAAATTTTTGTTTACAAGCAAAAATAATTAAATTCCCAAAGCAATCCTAACCTTACATGTAGTAAAGTCCCATAAAACAGTGGTATTTAAATAACACAAAATATAGATTTGAAAATACAAACTAGAGAAATTTAACTGCAATCATAGAATGTCATCCCTAACTTAAGTGCATATTTGACATAATTTTCCTATTATTTTATTTCAGAGAGAATAATCAAGATACAATCAAATCCTTACCTATGAACTTCCTCTTCCTTAGAAGAACAGAATTCGTTTGTACATTTGTCTTAGGCATGCAGACCTGAACAGCATCCTCATCTTCAGTTTCTACTTCTTGTTTCACCACAAGAGAAACATTCAGAATATTTGTTGGGTCATTTTTTGAACCTATATTAAAAAAGGCTCAAGTTATTAGATTTATTTAAAACCAAAATCAGAAATAATAAAAAAAATGCGCATTTAACGAATGCATTTTTAACTATTACTTAATAATACCTATTGATGAAGAATGTTTTTCGAAGGATTTGATGCCATTCACAAATATAAAAAATGCTCCATTCTGATAATCTGTATCTCCAATGAAAAATTACAAAAAAAGTAATCCTGAGGAAAGCAGTACGTGAACAAAGCATGGACAAGAAAGGGAACGCTTCCGAGGGTGTCAAGTTTCTGCAATTCTCTGATACTTTTTAAGCGAAATAAATTGCGGCCAATTTGAAGAAAACAAAACTACAGAAAAGATTTCTCAAAAAATGCAAGTACTTTAACCCATGTTCCATGGTTTTTAATTTTATTGATTTGCCTTTGTATAAAATTCCTAATGTGACAGCATTTTGAAAATCACAGTCACTATTTGTGCAATATCTTGAATTAGAAAACAGCATGTTCGTAAATGTTTTCCAAAAGAGCTGGCAATTGGTTTTGACTTTTTCGTAAAGGTGAAGATAATGAAAAATAACTACAAAATGTCTGCAAAACATAATATGCTGAGAGGAAAGTAAAAAAAAAAAAAAATTATAAATACACATGTACCTTAAATGATTTTGCAGCTAACAAAATATGGAATTTTCATATTATGTTCATCTTGTCATGATTCCATATTAAAAAAATTATTTCTCTACAAAATAAATTATTTTATATAAAAGTGAGTGTTTCTTTGTCGTACAGACAATAGAAACTTACTAACAACCCTGACTTATCCGATTTTCAAACCTGAGCCAGTCAATATGGTAATCAGAATGAATAATAACTATACAACCTCGGATGCCACCTAAAGAGTAGTAAGTGAAGGCTGCAGTGATGCTATTTGGTGTGCTACTGCATCTTACAGATGTTGCACTTTTTGTAACTGCAGACTATATTTTACCATCCCACTTGCACTTATAAAATGTGTATGTCACCACAACCATTTAAAAGGATGCCTGCCCAGATAATGATTCCAGCACTTTTGTAATAACTGTCGTTCATATTTTCAGGTTTGTGGTACATGGTTCGATCTCTCTAGCAGATGTGTAAAATCCCTCTGCAAACAAAAATGAGTCTTATCAGTGAAAAGAACTCCAGTAACAATAATCTGTGTACTATTGGAACTGGGGGAATTTTGCAGTCTTACGTTAGGACACAAATGGCCTTTATTGCATAAGCTTTTCTTTCTGCAACCTGTCTTTCATGATATGTCTGGGATAGTCAAGTTAATAATATACCTGCATTCAATTCCCTTGTAATAGGGATGAAGACAGTTCATTATTTCTTTAAACAATGCTTGCCAATTAACAGTCCTGAAAGCACATTTTAGGACAGTTTTGACCTTAACCTAGTTATCTACATAAATTGCCAGAATCTTTCAGCCATTTACATATTCTTCATATGATGCTTTTTGTTACTCTCAGGTCTACAGATCTGTGTCAGCATATTTCCTAATCCCTTTCTTAAAATTACAAGCTCATTCTGATAAATCATCATATGTTTTTTCCACAGCATGCACATCTACCACGTACAAAAAATCATAGTTTGGTTATACAAAATAATTACTTTGCGTATGTTCTTAATGATGAATAAGAGGATTATAGTAAAACAACTTGTCTTTGGTATAAGTGCTATGACACTGAATGCTATATTTTTTAATATTGTTACAAATTTGGTGTTTAAAAAGCTAATGTTAGTTCAATTATAAATTTGATTTTGAATGCCAATCACAAGAGCGATGGAAGAGCAGTTAAGACAGCTGATATCAGCCTTTGCTGCATTTAAGGAAGAAATGAAATTGGGCCAAGATTCCGTTAAAGGGGAGATGAGATCCGTTAAAAAGGAAATGGAAGCCGTTCACGAAAAGTTGGAAGCTGGTCAAGTAACTTTTAAAGAAGACATAAAAGATGTACAAGAAAAGATTGAAGCAGGTCAAGACGAAATGAAAAGAGAAATAACCTGCGTAATAGAAAGTAAATTTGAGGCTATGGAAGACAGAATAGGAGCTGTCGAAAATAAAGTCGGGCAAATTGAAGAAAAGGTTTCTTCTGTCAAAGATGAAATAGAAGATAGAGTGTCGGCTGTGGAGCAACGAGTCGAAGGAAGAGTTTCGGCCTTCCAAGAACAAATTGAAGAAAGAGTTTCTGCCGTCGAACAACAAATTGATGATAGGGTTTTTGCTGCCGTCGCCAAAGAGGTTGACAGCCTAAAGAAGTGCATAGCGACGGTAGGAAACAATTCTGAAGGTTTCAAATTTTTATCGATGCCTGCTCGTTCCGTTCTGAAACTATCTACATATGATGGAAAGACCTCCTGGCAGGTGTATAGGACACAATTTTCTATCGTTGTGGATGCGAATGGATGGGATTCCCAAGCTAAGGCCTGTCATCTCGCCGCTTCTCTGAGAGCAGACGCAGCGGATATCCTGCAGACGCTTCCCGAATATCAAAGGCTAGATTTTGATTTTATCCGGCGCTTTGGAGCTGCGCTTCGGCGAGAAATGTTTAAAAGACTACAGCAGGCTCCAATTAAAATCTCGTCAACAGAAGCTCACCGAAACGCTTCAGGAGCTCGCCACGGATGTTGAAAGACTGTCACATCACGCCTTTTAGGAGTGCCCGACAGAAACAAGGGAAATCCTGTCCCTGCAATATTTCATCGATGGCATCCGGGACCCTGAAATACAGAAAGCACTGCGAATGGCAGATGTTAAAGATCTGAAAAGCGCTTTAGTGTATGCCATGAAATTTGAGGCAGCCCAGCAAGCCACCCGTCGAGACCGCCATCCAGTCAGAGCTGCTCAAGTCCAGGAGCCAGGGGATCAAGTCACTGCTCGTCTAGACGATTTAACTAGACAACTGAACACCTTGAGACAGAATATTGGTGACAAGAAACCGACCGTAAAGTGCTGGAACTGCGGTGCTGAAGGACACATACGACGAAACTGCAGAACACCCCAGGGCACGGATGCTAAGACCGCTCCTAACAAACAGCAGGGAAACTAATTAGTGGCCATCTCGCGGGGTGGAGGTTGCCAGATCATGAAAAGCCCCAGTTTAAAGCACTTCAGATTTCTGCAGTGAGAGGCGGCAGTAATGGACTTTTCATAATAGGACATATTAATGGAGTTCCCTGCAATATGACGATAGATACAGGAGCCAACGTTACCATCATCCGAAGAGATTTGGCTCAACAACTGGGAAGCAAACTTATCTGGACGCCGCCCTGCGTTACCCTACAGACTGTGTCCGGTGAGAAGATCAACATCGATGGAAAAGTAAATGCTAACATCACGTTTGGAAGTGCCGCTTACCATAACACGGCATATGTAGCAGAGATCACTGATTCTTGCATACTCGGATTGGACTTTCTAAGGAAATACAATTTTTCCTTGGACTTTAAAAATAACGAATTGCATTCTACATCTGAGGACATAGCGTTATTTGAATAGCGAGTCAATGATGAAGTTAAATCTGTCCATAAAATCATAGCACAAGACAATATCACAATACCGGCAAGAACAGAAATTTTACTTCCTGGATCCATAGCCAAAAACAGAAATTTCCGCTACGGCATCATAGAATATCCCAATAACTGTAATAGCCCAAAAGGAGTACTAGTAGCCTCAACACTCGTCGACCTATCCAGAACGGTTATCCCGGTGAGAGTCGCCAATGTAACTGAGAAGGGGAGAATTATTAAGAAAGGTGAAGTGGTTGCAGCATGTACTCCAGTAACCACCGTTGAAAGAAAGAGTAACATCCAAGAATCCGTGTCCTCAGAGAGAATTACATCAGAGTTATTGCAGAATGCGCAATTAAACGATAAAGAGAGGAATGCTGCCGATCACGTCATTAAAGATCTTCAAGTTGTTTTCTCCCGCTCGTCTTCTGACGTGGGTTGAACTAGTTTGACACAACATAGAATAGATACCGGCGATCATTCCCCGATCAAGCAACATCCAAGACGTCTACCGTTTGCTAAACAGGAAGAGGTGCGAACACTGTTAAAAGATATGGAAGAAAGCGATGTCATCGAGCCTTCAGTAAGTCCATGGGCATCTCCCATCGTCCTAGTCAGAAAGAAAGACGGCTCAACAAGATTTTACGTCGACTATCGCCGGTTGAATGAGGTTACGAAGAAAGACAGTTACCCTCTTCCTAGAATTGATGACATTCTAGACACTCTTTCTGGAAGCAAGTGGTTCTCAACACTTGATTTAAAGAGTGGGTATATTGGCAGGTAGAAATACAGCCTGAAGACCGAGAAAAGACGACATTTACTACGGGACAAGGGCTTTGGCAATTCAAGGTGATGCCGTTTGGACCGTGTAATGCGCCGGAAACATTCAAACGTCTTATGGAAACTGTTTTGAAAGGCCTTTTCTACGAAGCCTGCCTCATATACCTGGACGACATCATCATCGTCGGAAAGAGTTTTGAAGAACATTTAGAAAATCTTAGGAAGGTGCTTCAGAAACTGAAAGAAGCCAATCTGAAGCTGAGTCCCGCTAAATGCAAATTGTTCCGAAAGGAAGTGACTTACCTGGGACATGTCATCTCTGCAGAAGGTGTGCGCACGGATCCTGAAAAGGTATCAGCCATTAAATCCTGGAAACATCCCGAAAATGTCCATCAGCTGAGAAGCTTCCTAGGGCTTTACACCTACTATAGGAAATTCGTGAAGGACTTTTCTTCCATCGCAAGACCCCTACACAAGCTGATAGAGAGCAACCAGAAGTTCTTGTGGACAAAAGAATGCGAGGATGCATTTAACAACTTAAAGGAGGCTTTAACATCTGCTCCAATCCTGACGTATCCTCAGCTTGACGGACCATTTATTCTCGACACCGACGCGAGTAATGAAAGTGTTGGTGCTGTTTTGTCCCAAGAAATAGATGGCCAAGAACGTGTAGTGGCATACTGGAGCAAGTGCCTGTCTAAACCGGAGAGGAATTATTGTGTCACCAGGAAAGAGTTGCTCGCCATAGTCAAAGCTGTAGAACAGTTCCATCACTTCTATACGGCAGAAAATTCCTGCTCCGCACCGATCATGCATCATTGACCTGGCTTTTAAATTTCAAGAATCCTGAGGGTCAAATAACCAGGTGGATACAGAGACTCCAAGAATATGACATCACTATCCGTCATCGTAAGGGATCATCAAACGGAAACACCAACGCCCTGTCAAGAAGACCTTGCCAAGAAAGCTGCCGATATTGTTCCAGGGTGGAAGCGAAATACGAGCTGCTGACTCTGGTCGCAAGACAAATTACAACATCAACATTGGCTGATCGAGAACCGTGGAGTGATGATGAAGTCAGGAAAGAGCAGCTGGAAGACCACGACATTAAACCCATAATTGATTTAATGGAGTCATCAAACAGAAAACCTACCTGGCAGGACATTTCTATCTGTAGTCCTACAACCAAACAATATTGGGCACTCTGGGATTCACTTCACATTCGAAACGGCGTCTTATACCGGAAATTCGAATCGGATGATGGGAAGACGTTCCGATGGCAACTTATACTTCCAAGATCCCGCATTCCTGATGTCCTTAAAGAGTTACATAGCACCCCTACTGGAGGTCACTTTGGAATAATGAAGACCTTGCAGAGAGTTCGTGAGCGCTTTTACTGGAATAATGCAAAGGATGATGTGCAAAAGTGGTGCCGATCTTGCGATGCCTGTGCAGGTCGGAAAGGATTGAAGAGACGCAGCCGAGGCAAGCTGCAACGTTACAACGTAGGGGCGCCTTTTGAACGTATCGCCTTTGACATCCTGGGACCTCTGCCACGAACTGCTGATGGCAACAAATACATACTCGTTGTCATTGATTACTTCACTAAGTGGCCTGAAGCTTATCCTATTCCTGATCAAGAGGCTGTCACAGTAACTGAGGTAATGATACAGCACTGGATTTCCAGGTTCGGAGTGCCTCTTCAGTTACATTCCGATTAGGGAAGGAATTTTGCCTCGGCAGTAATCAAAGAACTATGCAAACTACTCGGCAATTGACAAAACTCAAACGACGCCATTGCATCCCCAGTCGGACGGCATGGTAGAGAGGTTCAATCGAACCATCCTTAATAACCTCTCGTTAGTGGTTTCCAGAAACCAACAGGACTGGGACAAGAAATTACCACTCTTTTTACTGGCTTACCGCAGTGCAGTCCACGAGACTACCGGCTATTCTCCATCACAGATGCTCTTCGGTCGTGACCTTCGTCTGTCTTGTGATCTATTGTTTGGCCGCCCTCCGGATGCTCCTTCATCGTCTGAGGAATATATTCAAGATCTCCAGGCCCGGTTTGAAGTGATGCACAACTTTGCACGAGAGCGAGTCAACTTGGCGACGGAGAAGATGAAGACCCGATACGACACAAGAGCTACTGAACATCAGTTCCACGAAGGAGACAAGGTGTGGTTGTGGAATCCGACTCGACGGAAAGGACTTTGTCCGAAATTACAGTCACCTTGGGATGGCCCGTATACAGTCCTAAAAAGACTGAATGACGTCGTGGTTCGGATTCGTAAGTCTTCGAACTCTAAACCTAAAGTCGTTCATTACGACAAGTTAGCTCATTACTATGGCCATAGTACATAATGTAAATAATTGTAAATAATATCAGACCATGGTCCTTTTTGTTTATAAATGTGTATTTGTTTGATTTGTATTTAGTATTTGATTTGCATTTAGTATTTGATTTGTATTTAGTATTTGTTTTGTATTTAGTATTTGATAGCATTTGATTTGTTTAAGTTAGTTATTGCATTTACTGTTTATATTGTTTGATATTGTAATATAATGTTTATGCTTCAGTTGCATTTATGCCACAGTTGTAAGTTTAGCTACCTGTCCAGGGATTGTACTGCCCGGGACGCGCAGTCCTAGGGTAGGGGGCAGTGTTACGAATTTGGTATTTAAAAAGCTAATATTAGTTCAATTACAAATTAAATGGTTTTATTTCTCGCGCAGTGCAGTGCGTGACGAATATTAAAAGAAAGCTAAGCCGGAAAAATTAAAAATACAAGAGCGCGTGCGTTAAATAAATAAATATCTCTTTTTGATTTCGAGAAAGTGCTGGAAAATTCTAGCGCGTGATTTTAAAATCTTATAAAAGGAGGAAAACATCTCAGTTTGTAGTAGTTGCTTAGTTTGTTGTTGTTTAGAAAACTACTGTTGTTGATTGTAGCGAATTTGCGGATTAGCGTTCTTTAGCTGTTTTGAATTACGTTCTATTGGACATTTGAGTAGTTAAAAGATAACTACTGTGAGATATTGTGATATTGCATGATAATTTGAGAAAATTTAAGCATTTCTGTTGTGATAATAATAAATTTTTGTTCATTTTTCATCGGACTTGTGCATTCATTTCATAACGAACCCGTACGCACCTAACAATATTTTATCATCAGAACTTAGAAACTATCACATCCTCGTGAACGGTAGAGGAGCGGGGATCTTCTCCAGAGAGTACATTTAACAGGCTTGCCGCCAAGCAGTGTGTGGCTTCCTATTACGGGTCACTTGAACAGATGTTCGTGGTACATATAAAGATCCTGCTTGCAATGATGTACTCGGCAGTGGGTATGCTGCTTTGGTTTAATGATGTCAAAATAGAACTGTATAGCACTGAGAGGTTTGAATGAGTTTTACAACTTGTAATAGCATGTACTAAGCATCTTGGGGCCGCATATGTAGAATACCAGAAGAAACTATTATGCTTTTAGGAAGGAAAAATGAAAAAGAAGCAGGGCACTTATCAGAAATTAAATGGCATATCCCCAAACTGATGTGTAGGGTTCAACATTCTTTAATAAATCAAATTGTTCTTTTTGCTTGTTCTCTCACTTCTGAATATATCAGATTGCATTTCACGTTAAATTAGTTAATGCATGCAAGTGCAGAGTTCTTCACTTCAAAACATTTTCATTGCCTTAAATGGCTCTCCTGAAACTATTTCCTCGACGAATCTGATTTAGCTCTGCTAGCAATGTTTGCTCAAAATAAGTTCGCAGGCTTTATCTTGTAAATCTCAAACCTGAAATGCTTAAATTCACATGTTGCACAATTAGCAGAAAGTGATTGTGCAATCACTTTCTGCTAATTGTGCAACATGTGAAAGCTGTTCTTTTAATAGACACATTAAAAAAAAAACTGCATGTCTGAAGAAGTAATAAAAGGGTTAATTTTAAATCTTCTTCTGTGTTTGGTTACCACTGTAAGGTTAGGACTGGACAATAAGTCACCCGACTTTTTTCATAGACCTAGAGTTTACAAATAAGGTAGCTAGGTTCAAATCATTGGTGCTCAATATGCATAATTAAGTACACCTGGAGATTCATCTACTTTAAATATAGTAATTGTAGGGCTAAATCTACTTTAGATTCACATTAAATTAGATTTAGCCTTGGCTGCAAGCTGAAGAAATGCTAGCAAGTCTGATGGAAGGATGCAGGTTATCTCACACATGCAATTCAAGTTATGACAAATCCAATAATTAGAACAGAGGGAAGAAAGCACTGAAGTAAGTTTCTAGAAAGGCTACAAAGAAAAATGCTACTTTATACAGAGGAGACAAACTTTCACTACTTTCACTTAATTCAGGATTTAAAATAAGAATGATACTGTGATAATTATTTCTGTTAATAAATGAAATATCTCATTTGTACTGACTCCTTGCAATTATTAGACTGCTAGGTCTGTAATAATTCTTCGCATAAAAAGTAGATTAACATCCTCCGAATCCAGCTCCTAAAGTTATGCTACATAAAAAGACATTTCACCTCTGCACGTGGCTGTAATTATAACTGACTGATATCCAGGCAAAAACAGACACTTAATAACAAGCCCAAAAAAGTGGTAAGAGTCAACAGGTACAATAATCTGCACATTTTGCTTATTTTACTTAGACACTGCCAAGACTAGCATCAAAATCTTTAACGAAAGCTAAATTTTTGTTTACAAGCAAAAATAATTAAATTCCCAAAGCAATCCTAACCTTACATGTAGTAAAGTCCCATAAAACAGTGGTATTTAAATAACACAAAATATAGATTTGAAAATACAAACTAGAGAAATTTAACTGCAATCATAGAATGTCATCCCTAACTTAAGTGCATATTTGACATAATTTTCCTATTATTTTATTTCAGAGAATAATCAAGATACAATCAAATCCTTACCTATGAACTTCCTCTTCCTTAGAAGAACAGAATTCGTTTGTACATTTGTCTTAGGCATGCAGACCTGAACAGCATCCTCATCTTCAGTTTCTACTTCTTGTTTCACCACAAGAGAAACATTCAGAATATTTGTTGGGTCATTTTTTGAACCTATATTAAAAAAGGCTCAAGTTATTAGATTTATTTAAAACCAAAATCAGAAATAATAAAAAAAATGCGCATTTAACGAATGCATTTTTAACTATTACTTAATAATACCTATTGATGAAGAATGTTTTTCGAAGGATTTGATGCCATTCACAAATATAAAAAATGCTCCATTCTGATAATCTGTATCTCCAATGAAAAATTACAAAAAAAGTAATCCTGAGGAAAGCAGTACGTGAACAAAGCATGGACAAGAAAGGGAACGCTTCCGAGGGTGTCAAGTTTCTGCAATTCTCTGATACTTTTTAAGCGAAATAAATTGCGGCCAATTTGAAGAAAACAAAACTACAGAAAAGATTTCTCAAAAAATGCAAGTACTTTAACCCATGTTCCATGGTTTTTAATTTTATTGATTTGCCTTTGTATAAAATTCCTAATGTGACAGCATTTTGAAAATCACAGTCACTATTTGTGCAATATCTTGAATTAGAAAACAGCATGTTCGTAAATGTTTTCCAAAAGAGCTGGCAATTGGTTTTGACTTTTTCGTAAAGGTGAAGATAATGAAAAATAACTACAAAATGTCTGCAAAACATAATATGCTGAGAGGAAAGTAAAAAAAAAAAAAAATTATAAATACACATGTACCTTAAATGATTTTGCAGCTAACAAAATATGGAATTTTCATATTATGTTCATCTTGTCATGATTCCATATTAAAAAAATTATTTCTCTACAAAATAAATTATTTTATATAAAAGTGAGTGTTTCTTTGTCGTACAGACAATAGAAACTTACTAACAACCCTGACTTATCCGATTTTCAAACCTGAGCCAGTCAATATGGTAATCAGAATGAATAATAACTATACAACCTCGGATGCCACCTAAAGAGTAGTAAGTGAAGGCTGCAGTGATGCTAGTTGGTGTGCTACTGCATCTTACAGATGTTGCACTTTTTGTAACTGCAGACTATATTTTACCATCCCACTTGCACTTATAAAATGTGTATGTCACCACAACCATTTAAAAGGATGCCTGCCCAGATAATGATTCCAGCACTTTTGTAATAACTGTCGTTCATATTTTCAGGTTTGTGGTACATGGTTCGATCTCTCTAGCAGATGTGTAAAATCCCTCTGCAAACAAAAATGAGTCTTATCAGTGAAAAGAACTCCAGTAACAATAATCTGTGTACTATTGGAACTGGGGGAATTTTGCAGTCTTACGTTAGGACACAAATGGCCTTTATTGCATAAGCTTTTCTTTCTGCAACCTGTCTTTCATGATATGTCTGGGATAGTCAAGTTAATAATATACCTGCATTCAATTCCCTTGTAATAGGGATGAAGACAGTTCATTATTTCTTTAAACAATGCTTGCCAATTAACAGTCCTGAAAGCACATTTTAGGACAGTTTTGACCTTAACCTAGTTATCTACATAAATTGCCAGAATCTTTCAGCCATTTACATATTCTTCATATGATGCTTTTTGTTACTCTCAGGTCTACAGATCTGTGTCAGCATATTTCCTAATCCCTTTCTTAAAATTACAAGCTCATTCTGATAAATCATCATATGTTTTTTCCACAGCATGCACATCTACCACGTACAAAAAATCATAGTTTGGTTATACAAAATAATTACTTTGCGTATGTTCTTAATGATGAATAAGAGGATTATAGTAAAACAACTTGTCTTTGGTATAAGTGCTATGACACTGAATGCTATATTTTTTAATATTGTTACAAATTTGGTGTTTAAAAAGCTAATGTTAGTTCAATTATAAATTTGATTTTGAATGCCAATCACAAGAGCGATGGAAGAGCAGTTAAGACAGCTGATATCAGCCTTTGCTGCATTTAAGGAAGAAATGAAATTGGGCCAAGATTCCGTTAAAGGGGAGATGAGATCCGTTAAAAAGGAAATGGAAGCCGTTCACGAAAAGTTGGAAGCTGGTCAAGTAACTTTTAAAGAAGACATAAAAGATGTACAAGAAAAGATTGAAGCAGGTCAAGACGAAATGAAAAGAGAAATAACCTGCGTAATAGAAAGTAAATTTGAGGCTATGGAAGACAGAATAGGAGCTGTCGAAAATAAAGTCGGGCAAATTGAAGAAAAGGTTTCTTCTGTCAAAGATGAAATAGAAGATAGAGTGTCGGCTGTGGAGCAACGAGTCGAAGGAAGAGTTTCGGCCTTCCAAGAACAAATTGAAGAAAGAGTTTCTGCCGTCGAACAACAAATTGATGATAGGGTTTTTGCTGCCGTCGCCAAAGAGGTTGACAGCCTAAAGAAGTGCATAGCGACGGTAGGAAACAATTCTGAAGGTTTCAAATTTTTATCGATGCCTGCTCGTTCCGTTCTGAAACTATCTACATATGATGGAAAGACCTCCTGGCAGGTGTATAGGACACAATTTTCTATCGTTGTGGATGCGAATGGATGGGATTCCCAAGCTAAGGCCTGTCATCTCGCCGCTTCTCTGAGAGCAGACGCAGCGGATATCCTGCAGACGCTTCCCGAATATCAAAGGCTAGATTTTGATTTTATCCGGCGCTTTGGAGCTGCGCTTCGGCGAGAAATGTTTAAAAGACTACAGCAGGCTCCAATTAAAATCTCGTCAACAGAAGCTCACCGAAACGCTTCAGGAGCTCGCCACGGATGTTGAAAGACTGTCACATCACGCCTTTTAGGAGTGCCCGACAGAAACAAGGGAAATCCTGTCCCTGCAATATTTCATCGATGGCATCCGGGACCCTGAAATACAGAAAGCACTGCGAATGGCAGATGTTAAAGATCTGAAAAGCGCTTTAGTGTATGCCATGAAATTTGAGGCAGCCCAGCAAGCCACCCGTCGAGACCGCCATCCAGTCAGAGCTGCTCAAGTCCAGGAGCCAGGGGATCAAGTCACTGCTCGTCTAGACGATTTAACTAGACAACTGAACACCTTGAGACAGAATATTGGTGACAAGAAACCGACCGTAAAGTGCTGGAACTGCGGTGCTGAAGGACACATACGACGAAACTGCAGAACACCCCAGGGCACGGATGCTAAGACCGCTCCTAACAAACAGCAGGGAAACTAATTAGTGGCCATCTCGCGGGGTGGAGGTTGCCAGATCATGAAAAGCCCCAGTTTAAAGCACTTCAGATTTCTGCAGTGAGAGGCGGCAGTAATGGACTTTTCATAATAGGACATATTAATGGAGTTCCCTGCAATATGACGATAGATACAGGAGCCAACGTTACCATCATCCGAAGAGATTTGGCTCAACAACTGGGAAGCAAACTTATCTGGACGCCGCCCTGCGTTACCCTACAGACTGTGTCCGGTGAGAAGATCAACATCGATGGAAAAGTAAATGCTAACATCACGTTTGGAAGTGCCGCTTACCATAACACGGCATATGTAGCAGAGATCACTGATTCTTGCATACTCGGATTGGACTTTCTAAGGAAATACAATTTTTCCTTGGACTTTAAAAATAACGAATTGCATTCTACATCTGAGGACATAGCGTTATTTGAATAGCGAGTCAATGATGAAGTTAAATCTGTCCATAAAATCATAGCACAAGACAATATCACAATACCGGCAAGAACAGAAATTTTACTTCCTGGATCCATAGCCAAAAACAGAAATTTCCGCTACGGCATCATAGAATATCCCAATAACTGTAATAGCCCAAAAGGAGTACTAGTAGCCTCAACACTCGTCGACCTATCCAGAACGGTTATCCCGGTGAGAGTCGCCAATGTAACTGAGAAGGGGAGAATTATTAAGAAAGGTGAAGTGGTTGCAGCATGTACTCCAGTAACCACCGTTGAAAGAAAGAGTAACATCCAAGAATCCGTGTCCTCAGAGAGAATTACATCGGAGTTATTGCAGAATGCGCAATTAAACGATAAAGAGAGGAATGCTGCCGATCACGTCATTAAAGATCTTCAAGTTGTTTTCTCCCGCTCGTCTTCTGACGTGGGTTGAACTAGTTTGACACAACATAGAATAGATACCGGCGATCATTCCCCGATCAAGCAACATCCAAGACGTCTACCGTTTGCTAAACAGGAAGAGGTGCGAACACTGTTAAAAGATATGGAAGAAAGCGATGTCATCGAGCCTTCAGTAAGTCCATGGGCATCTCCCATCGTCCTAGTCAGAAAGAAAGACGGCTCAACAAGATTTTACGTCGACTATCGCCGGTTGAATGAGGTTACGAAGAAAGACAGTTACCCTCTTCCTAGAATTGATGACATTCTAGACACTCTTTCTGGAAGCAAGTGGTTCTCAACACTTGATTTAAAGAGTGGGTATTGGCAGGTAGAAATACAGCCTGAAGACCGAGAAAAGACGACATTTACTACGGGACAAGGGCTTTGGCAATTCAAGGTGATGCCGTTTGGACCGTGTAATGCGCCGGAAACATTCAAACGTCTTATGGAAACTGTTTTGAAAGGCCTTTTCTACGAAGCCTGCCTCATATACCTGGACGACATCATCATCGTCGGAAAGAGTTTTGAAGAACATTTAGAAAATCTTAGGAAGGTGCTTCAGAAACTGAAAGAAGCCAATCTGAAGCTGAGTCCCGCTAAATGCAAATTGTTCCGAAAGGAAGTGACTTACCTGGGACATGTCATCTCTGCAGAAGGTGTGCGCACGGATCCTGAAAAGGTATCAGCCATTAAATCCTGGAAACATCCCGAAAATGTCCATCAGCTGAGAAGCTTCCTAGGGCTTTACACCTACTATAGGAAATTCGTGAAGGACTTTTCTTCCATCGCAAGACCCCTACACAAGCTGATAGAGAGCAACCAGAAGTTCTTGTGGACAAAAGAATGCGAGGATGCATTTAACAACTTAAAGGAGGCTTTAACATCTGCTCCAATCCTGACGTATCCTCAGCTTGACGGACCATTTATTCTCGACACCGACGCGAGTAATGAAAGTGTTGGTGCTGTTTTGTCCCAAGAAATAGATGGCCAAGAACGTGTAGTGGCATACTGGAGCAAGTGCCTGTCTAAACCGGAGAGGAATTATTGTGTCACCAGGAAAGAGTTGCTCGCCATAGTCAAAGCTGTAGAACAGTTCCATCACTTCTATACGGCAGAAAATTCCTGCTCCGCACCGATCATGCATCATTGACCTGGCTTTTAAATTTCAAGAATCCTGAGGGTCAAATAACCAGGTGGATACAGAGACTCCAAGAATATGACATCACTATCCGTCATCGTAAGGGATCATCAAACGGAAACACCAACGCCCTGTCAAGAAGACCTTGCCAAGAAAGCTGCCGATATTGTTCCAGGGTGGAAGCGAAATACGAGCTGCTGACTCTGGTCGCAAGACAAATTACAACATCAACATTGGCTGATCGAGAACCGTGGAGTGATGATGAAGTCAGGAAAGAGCAGCTGGAAGACCACGACATTAAACCCATAATTGATTTAATGGAGTCATCAAACAGAAAACCTACCTGGCAGGACATTTCTATCTGTAGTCCTACAACCAAACAATATTGGGCACTCTGGGATTCACTTCACATTCGAAACGGCGTCTTATACCGGAAATTCGAATCGGATGATGGGAAGACGTTCCGATGGCAACTTATACTTCCAAGATCCCGCATTCCTGATGTCCTTAAAGAGTTACATAGCACCCCTACTGGAGGTCACTTTGGAATAATGAAGTTCGTGAGCGCTTTTACTGGAATAATGCAAAGGATGATGTGCAAAAGTGGTGCCGATCTTGCGATGCCTGTGCAGGTCGGAAAGGATTGAAGAGACGCAGCCGAGGCAAGCTGCAACGTTACAACGTAGGGGCGCCTTTTGAACGTATCGCCTTTGACATCCTGGGACCTCTGCCACGAACTGCTGATGGCAACAAATACATACTCGTTGTCATTGATTACTTCACTAAGTGGCCTGAAGCTTATCCTATTCCTGATCAAGAGGCTGTCACAGTAACTGAGGTAATGATACAGCACTGGATTTCCAGGTTCAGAGTGCCTCTTCAGTTACATTCCGATTAGGGAAGGAATTTTGCCTCGGCAGTAATCAAAGAACTATGCAAACTACTCGGCAATTGACAAAACTCAAACGACGCCATTGCATCCCCAGTCGGACGGCATGGTAGAGAGGTTCAATCGAACCATCCTTAATAACCTCTCGTTAGTGGTTTCCAGAAACCAACAGGACTGGGACAAGAAATTACCACTCTTTTTACTGGCTTACCGCAGTGCAGTCCACGAGACTACCGGCTATTCTCCATCACAGATGCTCTTCGGTCGTGACCTTCGTCTGTCTTGTGATCTATTGTTTGGCCGCCCTCCGGATGCTCCTTCATCGTCTGAGGAATATATTCAAGATCTCCAGGCCCGGTTTGAAGTGATGCACAACTTTGCACGAGAGCGAGTCAACTTGGCGACGGAGAAGATGAAGACCCGATACGACACAAGAGCTACTGAACATCAGTTCCACGAAGGAGACAAGGTGTGGTTGTGGAATCCGACTCGACGGAAAGGACTTTGTCCGAAATTACAGTCACCTTGGGATGGCCCGTATACAGTCCTAAAAAGACTGAATGACGTCGTGGTTCGGATTCGTAAGTCTTCGAACTCTAAACCTAAAGTCGTTCATTACGACAAGTTAGCTCATTACTATGGCCATAGTACATAATGTAAATAATTGTAAATAATATCAGACCATGGTCCTTTTTGTTTATAAATGTGTATTTGTTTGATTTGTATTTAGTATTTGATTTGCATTTAGTATTTGATTTGTATTTAGTATTTGATTTGTATTTAGTATTTGTTTTGTATTTAGTATTTGATAGCATTTGATTTGTTTAAGTTAGTTATTGCATTTACTGTTTATATTGTTTGATATTGTAATATAATGTTTATGCTTCAGTTGCATTTATGCCACAGTTGTAAGTTTAGCTACCTGTCCAGGGATTGTACTGCCCGGGACGCGCAGTCCTAGGGTAGGGGGCAGTGTTACGAATTTGGTATTTAAAAAGCTAATATTAGTTCAATTACAAATTAAATGGTTTTATTTCTCGCGCAGTGCAGTGCGTGACGAATATTAAAAGAAAGCTAAGCCGGAAAAATTAAAAATACAAGAGCGCGTGCGTTAAATAAATAAATATCTCTTTTTGATTTCGAGAAAGTGCTGGAAAATTCTAGCGCGTGATTTTAAAATCTTATAAAAGGAGGAAAACATCTCAGTTTGTAGTAGTTGCTTAGTTTGTTGTTGTTTAGAAAACTACTGTTGTTGATTGTAGCGAATTTGCGGATTAGCGTTCTTTAGCTGTTTTGAATTACGTTCTATTGGACATTTGAGTAGTTAAAAGATAACTACTGTGAGATATTGTGATACTGCATGATAATTTGAGAAAATTTAAGCATTTCTGTTGTGATAATAATAAATTTTTGTTCATTTTTCATCGGACTTGTGCATTCATTTCATAACGAACCCGTACGCACGCAACAATATTTTATCATCAGAACTTAGAAACTATCACATCCTCGTGAACGGTAGAGGAGCGGGGATCTTCTCCAGAGAGTACATTTAACAGGCTTGCCGCCAAGCAGTGTGTGGCTTCCTATTACGGGTCACTTCAACAGATGTTCGTGGTACATATAAAGATCCTGCTTGCAATGATGTACTCGGCAGTGGGTATGCTGCTTTGGTTTAATGATGTCAAAATAGAACTGTATAGCACTGAGAGGTTTGAATGAGTTTTACAACTTGTAATAGCATGTACTAAGCATCTTGGGGCCGCATATGTAGAATACCAGAAGAAACTATTATGCTTTTAGGAAGGAAAAATGAAAAAGAAGCAGGGCACTTATCAGAAATTAAATGGCATATCCCCAAACTGATGTGTAGGGTTCAACATTCTTTAATAAATCAAATTGTTCTTTTTGCTTGTTCTCTCACTTCTGAATATATCAGATTGCATTTCACGTTAAATTAGTTAATGCATGCAAGTGCAGAGTTCTTCACTTCAAAACATTTTCATTGCCTTAAATGGCTCTCCTGAAACTATTTCCTCGACGAATCTGATTTAGCTCTGCTAGCAATGTTTGCTCAAAATAAGTTCGCAGGCTTTATCTTGTAAATCTCAAACCTGAAATGCTTAAATTCACATGTTGCACAATTAGCAGAAAGTGATTGTGCAATCACTTTCTGCTAATTGTGCAACATGTGAAAGCTGTTCTTTTAATAGACACATTAAAAAAAAAACTGCATGTCTGAAGAAGTAATAAAAGGGTTAATTTTAAATCTTCTTCTGTGTTTGGTTACCACTGTAAGGTTAGGACTGGACAATAAGTCACCCGACTTTTTTCATAGACCTAGAGTTTACAAATAAGGTAGCTAGGTTCAAATCATTGGTGCTCAATATGCATAATTAAGTACACCTGGAGATTCATCTACTTTAAATATAGTAATTGTAGGGCTAAATCTACTTTAGATTCACATTAAATTAGATTTAGCCTTGGCTGCAAGCTGAAGAAATGCTAGCAAGTCTGATGGAAGGATGCAGGTTATCTCACACATGCAATTCAAGTTATGACAAATCCAATAATTAGAACAGAGGGAAGAAAGCACTGAAGTAAGTTTCTAGAAAGGCTACAAAGAAAAATGCTACTTTATACAGAGGAGACAAACTTTCACTACTTTCACTTAATTCAGGATTTAAAATAAGAATGATACTGTGATAATTATTTCTGTTAATAAATGAAATATCTCATTTGTACTGACTCCTTGCAATTATTAGACTGCTAGGTCTGTAATAATTCTTTGCATAAAAAGTAGATTAACATCCTCCGAATCCAGCTCCTAAAGTTATGCTACATAAAAAGACATTTCACCTCTGCACGTGGCTGTAATTATAACTGACTGATATCCAGGCAAAAACAGACACTTAATAACAAGCCCAAAAAAGTGGTAAGAGTCAACAGGTACAATAATCTGCACATTTTGCTTATTTTACTTAGACACTGCCAAGACTAGCATCAAAATCTTTAACGAAAGCTAAATTTTTGTTTACAAGCAAAAATAATTAAATTCCCAAAGCAATCCTAACCATACATGTAGTAATGTCCCATAAAACAGTGATATTTAAATAACACAAAATATAGATTTGAAAATACAAACTAGAGAAATTTAACTGCAATCATAGAATGTCATCCCTAACTTAAGTGCATATTTGACATAATTTTCCTATTATTTTATTTCAGAGAGAATAATCAAGATACAATCAAATCCTTACCTATGAACTTCCTCTTCCTTAGAAGAACAGAATTCGTTTGTACATTTGTCTTAGGCATGCAGACCTGAACAGCATCCTCATCTTCAGTTTCTACTTCTTGTTTCACCACAAGAGAAGCATTCAGAATATTTGTTTGGTCAATTTTTGAACCTATATTAAAAAAGGCTCAAGTTATTAGATTTATTTAAAACCAAAATCAGAAATAATAAAAAAATTCGCATTATCGAATGCATTTTTAATTATACCTTAATAATACCTATTGATGAAGAATGTTTTTCGAAGGATTTGATGCCATTCACAAATATAAAAAATGCTACATTCTGATAACCTGTATCTTCAATGAAAAATTACAAAAAAAGTAATCCTGAGGAAAGCAGTACGTCAACAAAGCATGGACACCAAAGGTAACGGTTCCAAGGATGTCAAGTTTCTGCAATTCTCTGATACTTTTTAAGCGAAATAAATTGCGGCCAATTTGAAGAAAACAAAACTACAGAAAAGATTTCTCAAAAAATGCAAGTACTTTAACCCATGTTCCATGGTTTTTAATTTTATTGATTTGCCTTTGTATAAAATTCCTAATGTGACAGCATTTTGAAAATCACAGTAACTATTTGTGCAATATCTTGAATTAGAAAACAGCATGTTCGTAAATGTTTTCCAAAAGAGCTGGCAATTGGTTTTGACTTTTTCGTAAAGGTGAAGATAATGAAAAATAACTACAAAATGTCTGCAAAACATAATATGCTGAGAGGAAAGTTAAAAAAAAAAATTATAAATACACATGTACCTTAAATGATTTTGCAGCTAACAAAATATGGAATTTTCATATTATGTTCATCTTGTCATGATTCCATATTAAAAAAATTATTTCTCTACAAAATAAATTATTTTATATAAAAGTGAGTGTTTCTTTGTCGTACAGACAATAGAAACTTACTAACAACCCTGACTTATCCGATTTTCAAACCTGAGCCAGTCAATATGGTAATCAGAATGAATAATAACTACACAAACTCGGATGCCACCTAAAGAGTAGTAAGTGAAGGCTGCAGTGATGCTAGTTGGTGTGCTACAGCATCTTACAGATGTTGCACATTTTGTAACTGCAGACTATATTTTACCATCCCACTTGCACTTATAAAATATGTATGTCACCACAACCATTTAAAAGGATGCCTGCCCAGATAATGATTCCAGCACTTTTGTAATAACTGTCGTTCATATTTTCAGGTTTGTGGTACATGGTTCGATCTCTCTAGCAGATATGTAAAATCCCTCTGCAAACAAAAATGAGTCTTATCAGTGAAAAGAACTCCAGTAACAATAATCTGTGCACTATTGGAACTGGGGGAATTTTGCAGCCTTACTTAATAGGACACAAATGGCCTTTATTGCATAAGCTTTCCTTTCTGCAACTTGTCCTTCATAATATGTCTGGGATAGTCAAGTTAATAATATACCTGCATTCAATTCCCTTGTAATAGGGATGAAGACAGTTCATTATTTCTTTAAACAATGCTTGCCAATTAACAGTCCTGAAAGCACATTTTAGGACAGTTTTGACCTTAACCTAGTTATCTACATAAATTGCCAGAATCTTCAGCCATTTACATATTTTTCATATGATGCTTTTTGTTACTCTCAGGTCTACAGATCTGTGTCAGCATATTTCCTAATCCTTTTCTTAAAATTACAAGATCATTCTGATAAATCATCATATGTTTTTTCCACAGCATGCACATCTACCACGTACAAAAAATCATAGGTTGGTTATACAAAATAATTACTTTGCGTATGTTCTTAATGATGAATAAGAGGATTATAGTAAAACAACTTGTCTTTGGTATAAGTGCTATGACACTGAATGCTATATTTTTTAATATTTTATCATCAGAATTTAGAAACAATCACATCCCCGTGAACGGTGGAGGAGCGGGGATCTTCTCCAGAGAGTACATTTAACAGGCGTGCCGTCAAGCAGGTTGTGGCTTCCTATTACGGGTCACTTCAACAGATGTTCGTGGTACACTGCTCAAAAAAAAAAAAAAAGGGGACAGTCCTATATCTCCCGATCTACTGGGCCGATTGACAAAATTCAAATTGCGTTCTTCATGTCTCGAAAGCGCGACTTAGGATATATATTAGATTTATATATAGCACTATTATAACATAGGTTTTATCATAACATAGGTTATTCTAACATAGGTTTTATCTACATAGGTATTTTTTGACACAAAAAATTTTGAATTATAACCTATAAAATTTTTACCATCATCTTAAAGTAGGTATATTTTTAAGCATATCTGCAAAAAATTAGACTTTTTTATTCAAAATTTTCTAAGATATACACAAATTTACATATTTTCGTGTTTTGAAATTTGGCATCTCTTTTTTGAGCGATAATAACGCCAAATGTGGTCTATGGATTTTTGTTACACTGTATTGCCACAGCTATTTTTAAACTTAAATTTCAAGTAAAATTTTACGGAGAATTAATTAAATGACATTTTTTCCCTCAATGATGCGTAATAAATATTTATTAATACTATATGAAAAGCTATTTTTATAAATAAATTTTTAATATTTTTTTTAATTTCTCTCTATCTTTTTTTTTTTTTTTTAATAAGAGTAAATTTTTACCTTCGGCGTTTTATCGTCTGCTACTTTACTTCAGTTAAATTGAATTGTCTAAAACTGAGAATTTTCGTTTGATGTTTATTTGAATTTTATGACATTAACTGCACAATTTATTTCTAAACAAACTGATGCTTTTGAAGTGGCTGAAAGAGCGGCTGGTACTATCATCCATATTTTTAAAGCACAGTATATTTTTATAGAAACATAAGATTTAGAATAATCATTTTTATAAAAGTCAAATTATGATATAAATATACAACCCTCTAGAAACTGAATTAATGGAAGTTCAATGGTTATGTAGAAATGATCTGCAGCTACTTAATCACTGGATAAGTCAGCAGACAAGTAAGAATAATTACATAAACGACACCCAACATTCTGAATTCAATTAACAACGAGGATACGATGTTTATTAAATGAATTCAAAAAGTTTTAAAACATAAAAAATCAACTCATTTTTTATCCTAAAATGTATTTTTGTGAGTAGCGTATTTTCATTATTCTAATTTAAAATTCTAATAATTCTTAAAATTCTAATTTAGAATGTAATTGTCAAGAACTGATTCCTAATCATCAGTAATATAATAAGTAATCATTACGGTTATTAATAAATCCTTATAAAATAATTGCAAATATTTCAAAAAACGTTCTGTCTGAATGCAAATATTTTTAATTTTATATTAATCAAGATTGCACATGATATTATTTATTTGCACTTCAATTCTTAACGTCAGTTCTAGTAGAAGTTACAAATCAATTATATTTAATTAAGGATTGGATTGGATTATTTAATGATGGCAAAGCACACGAGGGCTATCTGCCTAAAGGGAGGGATGCCTTCGTGGAGGACTTTCTAAGGGAAACTGGCTCGTATACACGTTACACATCGGGAAAACCACAAAAACACCCATGCAACCAGCCTTTTCGCGGGATTCGAACCTCGGACCGAACTACCAGTGATCAGCGTCTTTACCGCTCGGCCGTTTGTGGGCCTTTATGAAATGGAAGGTGATAACTTTATTTAAAATGATTGTCAGAAATACCAAAATGTTTTAAGTTGGATACTTTTTAATATACTTTCAGAATGCTTAAAGAAAAAGAGAAGAAAAATAAATTTTTTCGTAAAATTTAGTATTTTTTTTTTTTTTAATTTAAAACTTTTCAATGTTATGATATTTGATTCTTGCGATTTCAAAAATAAAATATTTGACTAAAATATGAATAACATTTTAAGAAACCAAATGTAGGATAAAATTGTGTAAAGCAATGGGGCACAATGATAAAACTGTTTAAAGCAGTGTATGCAAGTCATCCTAAGTTAAAATGTCGGTTATACATCTTTCTTATTTATATATGTCTTTTCTGAACGGAACATTGAAAGGCGTGTAAAACTGTGCTTTAGTGTATTTTCTCTTTTAATATAGTATGCAGTTTTCAAACTCATCGTAGTCTGGGTTACAAAGTATTCTTCCGAAAGAAACGCAGTTCAAATAAATAAAATCAAATTCTGGAAAATTGATATTAATACATATATTTAAAATGCTCAGTTCGAAGAAATAAATAGAAAATTTTAAAACAATTATCTGAAGAGACAATGCAACACAAACAATTAAAATAAAAGTATAAAAATTTAAAAATTACCTAAAATAATAACTATGACGAAAAATATATATACAGAAAAATATTTAAAAAAAATAAACGCTGCACCTTTATTTACGCAGTTCGAATAGGTAAATAGAATTTTTTAAAACAGTTATTCGAAAAAGAAAAATAAAAAAAAAGTGCAACTTAAACAATTAAAATGAAATTCGAAAAAGAAAAAATTACTTAAAATAATAAGTTATAATTAAAAGTATAATATAAAGAATATTATTTGGAAAAAAGGAACGATGGTGACTTTTTTTCCTCTCATGGGAAAGGAAACTAGGTTGCCATATATTGAGAAGTTCACCAAGTGAAGTATTCTTGGCGCAAACTGACAAAAAAGTGCCAACATAAATTTGTGAATTTCTCCGTAAATTTCGCTCCAAATTTTACAAAATTTCATATTTAGGCGTAATTTGAGTCGTAGAATCGAAATATGTAAAACAATTGGTATGTTATTTCAGAAAAAGAATCATAGAATATCATCCCTAACTTAAGTGCATATTTGACATAATTTTCCTATTATTTTATTTCAGAAAGAATAATCAAGATACAATCAAATCCTTACCTATGAACTTCCTCTTCCTTAGAAGAACAGAATTCGTTTGTACATTTGTCTTAGGCATGCAGACCTGAACAGCATCCTCATCTTCAGTTTCTACTTCTTGTTTCACCACAAGAGAAGCATTCGGAATATTTGTTGGGTCATTTTTTGAACCTAAATTAAAAAAGGCTGAAGTTATTAGATTTATTTAAAACCAAAATCAGAAATAATAAAAAGTTCGCATTTAACGAATGCATTTTTAATTATACCTTAATAATACCTATTGATGAAGAATGTTTTTTGAAGGATTTGATGCCATTCACAAATATAAAAAATGCTACATTCTGATAATCTGTATCTCCAATGAAAAATTACAAAAAAAGTAATCCTGAGGAAAGCAGTATGTCAACAAAGCATGGACACCAAAGGTAACGGTTCCAAGGATGTCAAGTTTTTGCAATTCTCTGATTCTTTTTAAGCTGAATAAATTGCTGTATGTTTGGGGAAATCGACACTACAGAAAAACATTTCTCAAAAAATGCAAATGCATTATTACCCATTCTACTTGGTTTTTAATTTCATTGACTTAATGCCTTTGTATACAGAATTCCTAATGTGCCAGTATTTTGTGCAATAACTTGGCAAAGAATTAGAAGACAGCATGTTCGCAAATGCTTTCCAAAAATGTTGGAATTAGTTTTGACTTTTCCGTTCAGATGAAGATAATCCAAAATAACCACAAAATATCTGCAACACATAATATGCTGAGAGGAAAGTTAAAGAAAAAATTATAAATACAAATGTACCTTGAATGATTTTGCTGCTAACAATATGGAATTTGCATATTATGTTTTTCATGTCATGACTGCATATTAAAAGAAATAGGCAGAATCAGCTATTTCTATAGAATATAAATATGAGCCTTTCCTTGCCATCCAGACACTAGAAACTTACTAACAACGCTGACTTCTCTGATGTTCAAACCTCAGCCAGTCGATATGGCAGTCAGAATTAATAACCAATATATAACTTTGGATGCCACCTAAAGAGTAGTAAGGGAAGGCTGCAGCAATGATAATCGGTATCCAGGTGTATCTTACAGACGCTGTACCTTTTGTAACTGCAGACTACATGCAAGTTATTCCATTAGCTGGATTCTTCGAACCTCATGATGAAAGATTTGTTTTTCAGCATGATGGGGATAAACATTATCACATATTAGTAAGAGACATGAACATCTAAACAGTTTCACATTAGAATGCCAGAACTGCATTTGTTCATATTTTACCATTAACTAGTCATTAGTAAGTGGTGACATGCGCTTATTAAATGTGCATGTCACTGCAACCATTCAAAAAGATGTCTGCACAGACAAATATTCCACCACTTTTGCAATATCTATTGCTTATATTTTCAGGTTTGTGGTACATGGTTTGCTCCCTCTAGCAAATGCGTAAAATTCCTCTGAAAACAAAAATGTGTCTTATCATGCAAAAGGAACGAAGTCAGTTTTTTATTTTTTAAACAATGCTTGCTAATTAAGTCCTGAAAGCGTCTTTTAGGATAGTTTTGACCTTGACCTAGTTATCTACATAAATCGCCAGCATCTTTAAGCCAATTAGATTCTTCATATGATGCTTTTCTTACTCTCGGGTCTACAGATCTGTGTCAGCATATGTTCTAATCCCTCTGCTAAAATTACAAGCTCATTCTGACCAATCATTGGATGTTTTTTTCCCACGACATGCACGTCTACCATGTACAAAAGTCATAAGTTGGTTACACAAAATAATTACTTTGCATATGTTCTTAACCCTTTCGCGATGGCACACCTTTGTTTAAGACGCTCGTGCGTGACTGAAGGGAATCGAAAGCAGTCACCATACAGGATGGAGGTTTTGCATTGCTAAACCTAATTTTATAAAAAATAAAAATAAATAAATAAATAAATAAATAAATAAAAAATCAGAAAACAAAAGTTTCACTTCTAGCATCGTAATTTTTGGTATCATTTTAGATTATTACTTGAGCTTTTATATATGTTAAAATTAGCACTTAATAACATTTTTTTCTTTATTTTACATGTAAATATACTTAAAAAATTGCTTATCTTGTAAAATAATTTTCAGAAGCGCTATTCATATTATTCCGAAGCTTTAATTGATAAAAATCCATTAATACAGTCTAAAATTAATAAAACAACACAATAAAGACTATTTACAGTAAGAAGTAACAAAATTTAAAATGAATACTAAGTGTGGTAAATCTTGAAGCACGGAGAAGTATCACTTTCTAACTCTTAGAAAAAGGTATCACTTTCTAAGTCTTTAGAAAATAAATCATCACTCTCATCTACATTAGTAAATGGTTCATTAACCATACGAGGGTACTCTTCCTCTGATAAATAGTGCCTTCCCACCATAACAGACTATAGGTGACGTTTTCCGAAATAAAAAGAGAAGAAGCAGAAAGATATCTGAAGGCAATGCAAAATGTAACAAAATTCCACATAGTAACGCTAAAAGACCTTATTAGAGGGAAAAATTAGAATAAAAAAAGGAATTGGATATAAATCAGACACACGAATGTTCAGATTAGCACACCGTGATTTAAAGAGCCACCTCTGTTTACACTTTACCTCTCCCCCACCCTTGCAATAGTTGATGAGTAAAATACCAAAGTCAGGCAGAATATATCAAACTCAAGGTCAGGAACCTAAAACATTTCAAAAGTAATGGATATAGGACACAATCTAGCGGCCTTCAGAAAAACATTCCAGTTTAAAATGCACACATGCATCACTCCTCCTTTGAATGCAATCTCTAGTGATGCGTGGATGGGATGCCCAGCTGTAAGAGACGTTCTTAGGGAATGCCTATATGGGACGCAGGTCCTGAAAGGGTTAATGATGAATAAGAGAATTATAGTAAAACAACTTGTCTTTGGTATAAGTGCTATCACACTGAATGCTATATTCTCTAATATTTTATCATCAGAATTTAAAAACTATCACACATCCCTGAACGGTGGTGGAGGTGGATCTTCTCCATAGAATACATTCAACAGGCTTGCCACCAAGCAGTGTGTGGTTTCCTATTAAGAATCACTTCAACGGATGTTCATACTACATATAAAGAGCATGCTCGCAATGATGCACTTGGCAGTGGACACGCTGCTTTGGTTTAATGATGTTGAATAAGATTGTATCAAAGTGAGAGGTCTGAATGAGTTTTACAACTCATGAAAGGACGTACTATGCATCTTGTGGTTGGATATATAAAACGACAGAAGAAACTCTTATGCTTTTAGTAAGGAAAAATGAAAAAGAAACAGTGTGCTTATCAGCAATTAAATAACATAGCTTCCACCTGCTGACTTAAATTGTAAGGTTCAACATTCATTAATAAGTTAGGTTGTTATTTTTGTTTGTCCTCTCACTTCTGAATCTGTCAGGATGCACACTAAGTTAAATTAGCTAATGTATGCAAGTGCAGACTTCCCTTTAAAACATTTTCATTGCCTTAACTGACTTTCTTGATACTATTTCCTCGGCAAATCTGATTTAGCTCTGCTAGCCATGTTTGCTCACAGAGCCAAATCTTGTTGGCAGGTTTTATCTTTTAAATCTCAAACCTGAAATGTTTAAATTTTTCTTAAAATCAGTTTCTGCTAATCCTGCAACATGTGAAAGCTATTCTTTCAATAGACAGATTAAAGAAATCGAATGTCTGAAGAATCTATTTTTTGGTTCATTTTGGTTTGGTAAATGGTTCATTTTAAACCATCTGTGTTTAGTTTTCACTGTAAACTTAAGACTTAGACAATAACTCACCTGACTTTCTACACAGAGCTAGAGTTTACAAATAAGGTAGTTGGTTTCAAATCATTGGTGCTCAATACGCATAATTAAGTACACCTGGGGATTCATCTATTTTAAATTTAGCAATTGTAGGGCTAAATCTACTTTAGATTTACATTAAATTAGATTTAGCCTTGGCTGCAAGCTGAAGAAATGCTAGCAAGTCTGATGGAAGGATGCAGGTATCTCATACATGCAATTCAAGTTATGATAAATCCAATAATTAGAACAGAGGAAAGAAAGCACTGAAGTAAGTTTCTAGTAAGGCTACAAAGAAAAATCCTACTTTATACAGAGGAAGCAAACTTTCACTTAATTCAGGATTTAAAATAAGAATGATACTGTGATAATTATTTCTGTTAACCTTCTAAAACTGGGCCGAAATTCTCATAATATAGCCTTCAGACTGGCATGATCCGAAACAGTTTTGCCCCCTCTTTGACATTTTCCTAATGAGAAAAGTCGTTAGTCCCCCTCCATGGATGAAGTAAAATTTACATGTTTGTCGGACGCTTACGTCCCATAGTAGAGGGGTTGCTAGATTTGGAATTTTTTTCAATGATTATTTTGCTTTCATTTAAATGAAGTTCTAAATAAATAGTGCATAAATAAATATGCAGTACCGGATGCATATCCAGTGCACAATTTATTTAGAACAAAATGTATGCAATGTTTATATTTCACTCACTATTTCTAATCAATCTCGTAAATAATTTGTGAATTTTTTAACTTTGTTTTCACTCTTCATTTATATTCGCGTATTTTCGTATTAGAAATTAGAAAGCGAGAACAAAATTTAACAAAATATAATAAATACGGACTAGATTTGTAAGTCTGCAGGCTGGAATGCGATTTTTAATAACATATTTTCATTAATAAAATAATGGTAATGACTAATTTAATGAAATAATAATAATAATAATATTTATTACCATTAGATGATTAGAATGAGATACAATACAATTAGATTTTGAGATGAACTTACAGCAATAATAAAGCTTTACATAACAATAACAGAGATTTAAATCTGCTTTTTTCAATAATTTTGTTATTATAATATAAAAATCAAAATCTGAGATACATTGGTTGCGTTTAATCATTTAACTTGGTATATTACATTGGACTATCAGGCAAAGAAGGTATATCTTTAACGAGAATTTTTCTTTGTAAAATTGGCTTTTGGTTATGTTAGCAGAGAAAAAAATTCGTGACCTATACATGCAATCATCAAAAGAATTTTGAGAACAGTTTTAAATGTTCATGAAGAATTAATTATATGTCAATTTCTTTTCATAGGTAGAAATTTCGTCTAAAACCATCGTTATATCCAAAGGTTGAAGTCTATTTCATTTTCAACGAATATTCTATTTGCACATAATATATTTTCTAATTTATTTTAGAAAGAGTAATCTTTCAAGTTTTCGAAAGAATAAGGACATACTGGGTGTTGACACAATGTAGTAAATCTGTTTTTCATATTTCTTCCAGTAATGAAAACGATTACCCTGAAATATTTTCAAAGCAAAATTAAGAAAACCGTTTTCGCCAAATTTTGCATAAAGTATCTTCTTGTGTATTTTTTTATTTAAAGTGTGGAATTTTCTCTTTGAAAATATCAAAAATCATGAACGGAGCAAAACTAATTCATGAGAAATAACTTCGAAATGCAATAATTCCATCGTAATATGAAATAGCAGAGAAAAGTGCAATACAGTTTATTTATTCACAAATAATCCCCCTTATATGCGTAATTTATGTACTGTCGATTGAGAAATATAGGTTAGTAAATTAAACCGGTTATTTCAATACTTTTCCTTTATCAATATTTTTATGGGCTCTTCAGTAGAGCGGTAAAGGTGGCTGAACACTTGTAGCTCGCTTGGGTTTGAATCCCGGCTAAATAATTAAATTCACGGTTTTTGTGTAACGTAAATGCAAGCCAACTTCTCTTAGAAAGTCCTCCGCGAAGGCATAACTCCCCTTATACAGGTAATTGTTGTGTGCTTTGATGTAATTCAGTAAGCAAACAAAATTAATCCAATCAAACCCGAAGAACGGGTTGATTACACGTGGAGTCTTCCACCAGGAACGTAAATGCGAGCAATTTTCTCTTAAAATGCTTTACACGAAAGCATCCATTCCCTTAAGCAGATAGCGTTTGCGTGCTTTTCTGTAATTCAATCCTAATTTTCATACATTTAATAGTAAATTGACATACACCTTATTACAGACAAAATAACAACCTTTTTTAAAGATATTTTTTATTAACTTGTCTGAATTCCCTTTATCACTTGAGGAGTATAAGAATTTCAGCAAATAAAACTGTCCGAAATTTCATACAATGTAACTGATGTTTTGATTCAATTTAGAAGTAATGTGAGCTTTACTGATATTTAAATACTTTTTGGCAGATCTCATCCTAAAAGAGGGTCTAAAGATAAATTGATTTTATTTAATTTACAATCAATGAAAATCATTGAAAGCAATCACTGAATGAATAAAAATCACAAAAACTATTATGCATACAACTGTATTTATCTCCTGATAAATCAGACAAAATTGCCTACATAATAGAAGCACTTTGAAAGAGTTAACAGTTCTTAAGGTTTTTATGCACTCAATAAAAAATTTTCAAATTAAAATCTTATTATTCATAAGTATGAAAAGGAAGTAAACGATAAAAGCGGTTTTACCTATTTTCTAGAAGGGCATTAAATCTAAAATATTAATCTATTCTTATTTGTTATGATTAAAAAACATTAAATATGGTAAGCTTAAAGAGCATGCAAAATCGCTGACGTTTTAATCATAGCAAAAGTCAGTACTAAAAAAATTAGCATTAAAATTATGAGACAGATTGAGAAAGAGATGGCCTCTATTTGATTTTCAAGTATATTGGCATGAGACGAAACCTGCGGTTTTTGCCAAAATGTAGCCAAACTGATAAGAAGAGGGAAATAATGCTTAGCCAGCAGCTACTCTGAGCAGCGACAATGGACCACCCAGAGATCTACAGATAGGCGATTCTCTAAAATGGGGAGGGCATGGATGGTACGACAGTTGTACCAATGCAGGCGTCTGAGAAAGTCATTCTCCTGGTACAACTGCTGTACCAGCCAGCTTCAGAAAGTTAATAAATGAAATATCTCATTTGTACCGACTCCTTGCAATTATTAGACTGCTAGGTCTGTAATAATTCTTCGCATCAACAGAAGATTAACATCCTCCGAATCCAGCTCCTAAAGTTATGCTACATAGAAAGACATTTCGCCTCTGCACGTGCCTGTAATAATAACTGACTGATATCCAGGCAAAAACAGACACTTAATAACAAGCCAAAAAAAGTGGTAAGAGTCAACAGGGTACAAAAATCTGCACATTTTGCTTATTTTACTTAGACACTGCCAAGACTAGCATCAAAATCTTTAACAAAAAGCTAAATTTTTGTTTACAAGCAAAAATAATTAAATTCCCAAAGCAATCCTAACCACACATGTAGTAAAGTCCCATAAAACAGTGATATTTAAATAACATTTTATCTGATTTAGCTCTGCTAGCAATGTTTGCTCAAAATAAGTTCGCAGGCTTTATCTTGTAAATCTCAAACCTGAAATGCTTAAATTGTACTTTAAATCACTTTCTGCTAATCGTGCAACATGTGAAAGCTGTTCTTTTAATAGACACATTAAAGAAACTGCATGTCTGAAGAAGTAATAAAAGGGTTAATTTTAAATCTTCTTCTGTGTTTGGTTTTCACTGTATACTTAAGATTGGACAATAACTAACCTGACTTTCTTCACAGAGCTAGAGATTACAAATGAGGTAGTTAGGTTTGAATCACTGGTGTTCAATATACATAATTAAGTACACCTGGGAATTCAACTACTTTAAATTTAGTAACTGCAAGAGTAAATTTAAAGTACATTTAACCATTGCAAGGCTGCAAGCTGAAGAGACATGCCAGCAAGCCTGATGAAAGGACGCAGCTATCTTATACATGTGGTTCAAGCTATGATAAATCCCACAATTAGAACAGATGAAAGAAAGCACTGAATTAAGTTTCTAGAAAGGCTACAGAGAAAAATGCTACTTTATACAGAGGAAACAAACTTTCACTTAATTCAGGATTTAAAATAAGAATAATAAGTATCTCATTTGTACTGACTCTTTGGAATTATTAGATTTGCTAGGTCTGAGATAATGCTTTGCATCAACAGAAGATTAACATCCTTGGGATCCAACTCCTAAAGTAATGCTACGTAGAAAGGCATTAAACTTCTGTAGCTGTCTGTAATAATAACTGATTGATTTCAAAGAACAAACATAAACTTAATAACAAGCACTCAAAAGTGCTAAGATTCAGTAAGGTACTAATTTCTACATGTTTTGCTTACTTTAGGCAGGCATTTCCAAGGGTGGCATTATAATCTTTAACTAGTGTTGTATATTAGCAAAAATGATTCCAATCCCAAAGCACTGATATTTAAAGAACATTTTCAAAAAATATAAAACTGATTTTTAAATATAAACTGGAGAAATTTAACTGGAATCACATATTATTTATTACCCCTAGCTTAAGTGCATATTTTTGCATAATTTCCCTATTATTTTATTTCAGAAAGAATAATCAAGACACAATCAAATCCTTACCTATGAACTTCCTCTTCTTTATTGCATCAGAATTTGTTTGTACATTTGTCTCAGCCACACAGTCTTGAACAGCATCCTTATCTTCAGTTTCAATTTCTTGTTTTATCAGAAGAGAAGCATTTAGAGTATTTGAAAGATCATTTTTTGAACCTAAATTAAAAAAGCTGAAGTTATTAGGTTTATTTTCATCTACATTTTCTTTGTTAAGTTTTCTTTCGTAATGCCTGGTGGAGGGAACGGGGGGGGGGGGACTAAGCATACCTTTAAACTTTACAAATTTTAACCTGTTATTCCTTACTATTCAAGCATTTTCTTTTCCTTTACAGTATTTTGAAAATTTATTATTTTTTATTCTTAGGTAATAAATTACTCATTTTAAACCCAAAATTAGAAATGATATAAAATTTTACATTTTACGAATGTCTCTTTAATTATACCTTAATAATACCTATTGAGGAAGAATGTTTTTTTGAAGGATTTGATGCCATTCACAAATACAAAAATTGCTACATTTTGATCATCTGCATCCTCAATGAAAAATCACCAAAAACTAATCCTGAGTAAAGCAGTACGTCAACAAAACATGAACACCAAAAGTAACCATTCCAAAGATGTAAAGTTTGTGCAATTCTCTGATTCTTTTTAAGCAAAATAAATTGTGGTCTGTTTGGGAAAAACGACACCACAGGGAAAAAAATTCTAAATAAAGGCAAATGCTTTACCCATGTTTCTTGGTTTTCAATTTTATTAATTTAATGCCTATGTATAGAATTCCTAATGTGCCAAAAATCACAGTCATTATTTGTGCAATAGCTTGGCAAAGAATTAGAAGACCGCAGGTTCACAAATGCATTCCAATATAGTAGGAAATTAGTTTTGACTTTTTCGTTATGGTGAAGGTAATGTAAAATAACTACAAAATGTGTACAACACATGTCAAAAAAAAACTACAACGTTGGGGAATATCGGCTAATTCTGCAACATGTGAAATCTGTTCTTTTAATAGACACGTTAAAGAAATTGGATGTCTGAAGAATTAATAAAAGGGTTCATTTTAAAACTTCTCCGTTTGGTAATCACTGTAAGATTAAGTCTGGACAATAAGTCAACTGACGTTCTTCACAGAGCTAGAGTTTACATATAAGGTAGGCAGGTTCGAATCAATAGTGTTTAATATGCATAATTAAGTACACCTGGGGATTCAACAACTTTAAATTTAGTAGTCGCAAGGCTAAATCTAAAGTAGATTTAGTCATTGTGAGGCTGCAAGCTGAAGAAATGCCAGCCAGCCTGATGGAAGGATGTAGATATCTCATATGTGCATACTAAGCTATGATAAATCCAATAATTAGAATAGAGGAAAGAAAGCACTGAAGTATGTTTCTGGAAAGGATACAAAGAAAAATCCAACTTTATACAGAAGAAATAAACTTTTGCTTAATTCAGGATTTAAAATAATAATGATACTGTGACAATTATTTCTCTTAATAAATGAAGTATCTCATTTGTACTGACTCCTTGAAATTATTAGACTGTAAGGTCTGTAATAATCCTTTGCATCAACAGATGATTAACATCCAAGAATCGAGCTCCTAAAGTAATGCTACATAAAAAGACATTAAGCTTCTTCATGTGCCTGTAATAATAATCGATCGATTTCCAGGCAAAAAGAGAAACTTAATAACAAGCCCAAAGTGCTAAGATTCAGTAGGGTACAAATTTCTGTATATTTTGATTACACAGACATTGCCAAGGTTACCATCGCACTCTAACTAAAGCTAAATTTTTGTTTACAAGCAAAAATAATTCCATTCCCAAAGGAATCCTAAGCATACATGTAGTGAAGTTCCATAAAATAGAAACAGTGATATTTAATAAACATTTTCAAATAACACAAAACATAGATTTGAAAATACAAACTAGAGAAATTTAACTGCAATCATAGGTTACTATCTCTAACTTAAGTGCATATTTGACATAATTTCCATATTATTTTATTTCTGAAAGAATAATCAAGACACAATCAAATTCTTACCTATGAACTTCCTCTTCTTTATTGCATCAGAATTTGTTTGTACATTTGTCTCAGCTACACAGTCTCGAACAGCATCCTCATCTTCAGTTTCAATTTCTTGTTTTATCAGAAGAGAAGCATTTAGAGTATTTGCCGGATCATTTTTTGAACCTAAATTAAAAAAGCTGAAGTTATTAGATTTATTTTCATCTGCATTTTCTTTGTTAAGTTTTCTTTCGTAATGCCTGGTGGAGGGATGGGAAAGAAAAACTAAGCATACTTTCAAACTTTACAAATTTTGACCAGTTATTCTTCCCAATTCAAGCATTTTCTTTTCCTTTACAGTATCTTGGAAATTTATTATTTTTTATTCTTAGGTAATAAATTCCTTATTTTAAACCCAAAATCAGAATAGCTGGAAATCGAAACGGGATTGTCTTTTAGTGAAAGGTCTGAATGAGTTTTACAACTGGTGATAGGATGTACTAAGCATCTTGGGGTCCAATATTTCATACATGCAATTCAAGCTATGATAAATCCAACAATTAGAAAAAATAAAAGAAAACAATGAAGTAAGTTTCTAAAAGGACTACGAAGAAAAATACTTTACACAGAGGGAGCAATGTTTCAGTTTATTCAGGATTTAAAATAAGAATAATAAGTATCTCATTTGTACTGACTCTTTGAAATTATTAGATTGCTAGGTTTGAGATAATGTTTCGCATCAACAGAAGATTAAAATTCTTGGAATCCAACTCCTAAAGTAATGCTATGTAAAAAGGCATTAAGCTTCTGTAGCTGTCTGTAATAATAACTGATTGATTTCAAGGAACAAATATAATAACAAACCCTCAAAAGTGCTAAGATTCAGTAGGGTACAAATTTCTACATGTTTTGCTTACTTTAGGCAGGCATTTCCAAGGGTGGCATTATAGTCTTTAACTAGTTTTGTATATTAGCAAAAATGTTTCCATTTCCGAAGAAATTCTAACCATAAATGTAGAAAAGTCCCATAAAATAAAAACATTGACATTTAAAGAACATTTTCAAATAACACAAAACAGATTTTAAAATATAAACTAAAGAAATTTAACTGAAATCACAGATTACCCCTAGCTTAAGTGCATATTTTCCATAATTTCCCTATTATTTTATTTCAGAAAGAATAAGCAAGACACAATCAAATCCTTACCTATGAACTTCCTCTTCTTTATTGCATCAGAATTTGTTTGTACATTTGTCTCAGCTACACAGTCTCGAACAGCATCCTCATCTTCAGTTTCAATTTCTTGTTTTATCAGAAGAGAAGCATTTAGAGTATTTGCCGGATCATTTTTTGAACCTAAATTAAAAAAGCTGAAGTTATTAGATTTATTTTCATCTGCATTTTCTTTGTTAAGTTTTCTTTCGTAATGCCTGGTGGAGGGATGGGAAAAAAAAACTAAGCATACTTTCAAACTTTACAAATTTTGACCAGTTATTCTTCCCAATTCAAGCATTTTCTTTTCCTTTACAGTATCTTGGAAATTTATTATTTTTTATTCTTAGGTAATAAATTCCTTATTTTAAACCCAAAATTAGAATAGCTGGAAATCGAAATGGGATTGTCTTTTAGTGAAAGGTCTGAATGAATTTTACAACTGGTGATAGGATGTACTAAGCATCTTGGGGTCCAATATTTCATACATGCAATTCAAGCTATGATAAATCCAACAATTAGAAAAGATGAAAGAAAACAATGAAGTAAGTTTCTAAAAGGACTACGAAGAAAAATACTTTACACAGAGGGAGCAATGTTTCAGTTTATTCAGGATTTAAAATAAGAATAATAAGTATCTCATTTGTACTGACTCTTTGAAATTATTAGATTTGCTAGGTCTGAGATAATGCTTTGCATCAACAGAAGATTAACATCCTTGGGATCCAACTCCTAAAGTAATGCTACGTAGAAAGGCATTAAACTTCTGTAGCTGTCTGTAATAATAACTGATTGATTTCAAAGAACAAACATAAACTTAATAACAAGCACTCAAAAGTGCTAAGATTCAGTAAGGTACTAATTTCTACATGTTTTGCTTACTTTAGGCAGGCATTTCCAAGGGTGGCATTATAATCTTTAACTAGTGTTGTATATTAGCAAAAATGATTCCAATCCCAAAGCACTGATATTTAAAGAACATTTTCAAAAAATATAAAACTGATTTTTAAATATAAACTGGAGAAATTTAACTGGAATCACATATTATTTATTACCCCTAGCTTAAGTGCATATATTTGCATAATTTCCCTATTATTTTATTTCAGAAAGAATAATCAAGACACAATCAAATCCTTACCTATGAACTTCCTCTTCTTTATTGCATCAGAATTTGTTTGTACATTTGTCTCAGCCACACAGTCTTGAACAGCATCCTTATCTTCAGTTTCAATTTCTTGTTTTATCAGAAGAGAAGCATTTAGAGTATTTGAAAGATCATTTTTTGAACCTAAATTAAAAAAGCTGAAGTTATTAGGTTTATTTTCATCTACATTTTCTTTGTTAAGTTTTCTTTCGTAATGCCTGGTGGAGGGAACGGGGGGGGGACTAAGCATACCTTTAAACTTTACAAATTTTAACCTGTTATTCCTTACTATTCAAGCATTTTCTTTTCCTTTACAGTATTTTGAAAATTTATTATTTTTTATTCTTAGGTAATAAATTACTCATTTTAAACCCAAAATTAGAAATGATATAAAATTTTACATTTTACGAATGTCTCTTTAATTATACCTTAATAATACCTATTGAGGAAGAATGTTTTTTTGAAGGATTTGATGCCATTCACAAATACAAAAATTGCTACATTTTGATCATCTGCATCCTCAATGAAAAATCACCAAAAACTAATCCTGAGTAAAGCAGTACGTCAACAAAACATGAACACCAAAAGTAACCATTCCAAGGATGTAAAGTTTGTGCAATTCTCTGATTCTTTTTAAGCAAAATAAATTGTGGTCTGTTTGGGAAAAACGACACCACAGGGAAAAAAATTCTAAAAAAAGGCAAATGCTTTACCCATGTTTCTTGGTTTTCAATTTCATTAATTTAATGCCTATGTATAGAATTCCTAATGTGCCAAAAATCACAGTCATTATTTGTGCAATAGCTTGGCAAAGAATTAGAAGACCGCAGGTTCACAAATGCATTCCAATATAGTAGGAAATTAGTTTTGACTTTTTCGTTATGGTGAAGATAATGTAAAATAACTACAAAATGTGTACAACACATGTCAAAAAAAAACTACAATGTTGGGGAATATCGGCTAATTCTGCAACATGTGAAATCTGTTCTTTTAATAGACACGTTAAAGAAATTGGATGTCTGAAGAATTAATAAAAGGGTTCATTTTAAAACTTCTCCGTTTGGTAATCACTGTAAGATTAAGTCTGGACAATAAGTCAACTGACGTTCTTCACAGAGCTAGAGTTTACATATAAGGTAGGCAGGTTCGAATCAATAGTGTTTAATATGCATAATTAAGTACACCTGGGGATTCAACAACTTTAAATTTAGTAGTCGCAAGGCTAAATCTAAAGTAGATTTAGTCATTGTGAGGCTGCAAGCTGAAGAAATGCCAGCCAGCCTGATGGAAGGATGTAGATATCTCATATGTGCATACTAAGCTATGATAAATCCAATAATTAGAATAGAGGAAAGAAAGCACTGAAGTATGTTTCTGGAAAGGATACAAAGAAAAATCCAACTTTATACAGAAGAAATAAACTTTTGCTTAATTCAGGATTTAAAATAATAATGATACTGTGACAATTATTTCTCTTAATAAATGAAGTATCTCATTTGTACTGACTCCTTGGAATTATTAGACTGTAAGGTCTGTAATAATCCTTTGCATCAACAGATGATTAACATCCAAGAATCGAGCTCCTAAAGTAAGGCTACATAAAAAGACATTAAGCTTCTTCATGTGCCTGTAATAATAATCGATCGATTTCCAGGCAAAAAGAGAAACTTAATAACAAGCCCAAAGTGCTAAGATTCAGTAGGGTACAAATTTCTGTATATTTTGATTACACAGACATTGCCAAGGTTACCATCGCACTCTAACTAAAGCTAAATTTTTGTTTACAAGCAAAAATAATTCCATTCCCAAAGGAATCCTAAGCATACATGTAGTGAAGTTCCATAAAATAGAAACAGTGATATTTAATAAACATTTTCAAATAACACAAAACATAGATTTGAAAATACAAACTAGAGAAATTTAACTGCAATCATAGGTTATTATCTCTAACTTAAGTGCATATTTGACATAATTTCTATATTATTTTATTCCTGAAAGAATAATCAAGACACAATCAAATCCTTACCTATGAACTTCCTCTTCTTTATTGCATCAGAATTTGTTTGTACATTTGTCTCAGCTACACAGTCTCGAACAGCATCCTCATCTTCAGTTTCAATTTCTTGTTTTATCAGAAGAGAAGCATTTAGAGTATTTGCCGGATCATTTTTTGAACCTAAATTAAAAAAGCTGAAGTTATTAGATTTATTTTCATCTGCATTTTCTTTGTTAAGTTTTCTTTCGTAATGCCTGGTATAGGGATGGGAAAGAAAAACTAAGCATACTTTCAAACTTTACAAATTTTGACCAGTTATTCTTCCCAATTCAAGCATTTTCTTTTCCTTTACAGTATCTTGGAAATTTATTATTTTTTATTCTTAGGTAATAAATTCCTTATTTTAAACCCAAAATCAGAATAGCTGGAAATCGAAATGGGATTGTCTTTTAGTGAAAGGTCTGAATGAATTTTACAACTGGTGATAGGATGTACTAAGCATCTTGGGGTCCAATATTTCATACATGCAATTCAAGCTATGATAAATCCAACAATTAGAAAAGATGAAAGAAAACAATGAAGTAAGTTTCTAAAAGGACTACGAAGAAAAATACTTTACACAGAGGGAGCAATGTTTCAGTTTATTCAGGATTTAAAAGAAGAATAATAAGTATCTCATTCGTACTGACTCTTTGAAATTATTAGATTGCTAGGTTTGAGATAATGCTTCGCATCAACAGAAGATTAAAATTCTTGGAATCCAACTCCTAAAGTAATGCTATGTAAAAAGGCATTAAGCTTCTGTAGCTGTCTGTAATAATAACTGATTGATTTCAAGGAACAAATATAATAACAAACCCTCAAAAGTGCTAAGATTCAGTAGGGTACAAATTTCTACATGTTTTGCTTACTTTAGGCAGGCATTTCCAAGGGTGGCATTATAGTCTTTAACTAGATTTGTATATTAGCAAAAATGATTCCATTTCCGAAGAAATTTTAACCATAAATGTAGAAAAGTCCCATAAAATAAAAACATTGATATTTAAAGAACATTTTCAAATAACACAAAACAGATTTTAAAATATAAACTAAAGAAATTTAACTGAAATCACAGATTACCCCTAGCTTAAGTGCATATTTTCCATAATTTCCCTATTATTTTATTTCAGAAAGAATAAGCAAGTCACAATCAAATCCTTACCTACGAACTTCCTCTTCTTTATTGCATCAGAATTTGTTTGTACATTTGTCTCAGCCACACAGTCTTGAACAGCATCCTCATCTTCAGTTTCAATTTCTTGTTTTATCAGAAGAGAAGCATTTAGAGTATTTGAAAGATCATTTTTTGAACCTAAATTAAAAAAGCTGAAGTTATTAGGTTTATTTTCATCTACATATTCTTTGTTAAGTTTTCTTTCGTAATGCCTGGTGGAGGGAACGGGGGGGGGGGGGGGGGGGACTAAGCATACCTTTAAACTTTACAAATTTTAACCTGTTATTCCTTACTATTCAAGCATTTTCTTTTTCTTTACAGTATTTTGAAAATTTATTATTTTTTATTCTTAGGTAATAAATTACTCATTTTAAACCCAAAATTAGAAATGATATAAAATTTTACATTTTACGAATGTCTCTTTAATTATACCTTAATAATACCTATTGAGGAAGAATGTTTTTTTGAAGGATTTGATGCTATTCACAAATACAAAAATTGCTACATTTTGATCATCTGCATCCTCAATGAAAAATCACCAAAAACTAATCCTGAGTAAAGCAGTACGTCAACAAAACATGAACACCAAAAGTAACCATTCCAAGGATGTAAAGTTTGTGCAATTCTCTGATTCTTTTTAAGCAAAATAAATTGTGGTCTGTTTGGGAAAAACGACACCACAGGGAAAAAAATTCTAAAAAAAGGCAAATGCTTTACCCATGTTTCTTGGTTTTCAATTTTATTAATTTAATGCCTATGTATAGAATTCCTAATGTGCCAAAAATCACAGTCATTATTTGTGCAATAGCTTGGCAAAGAATTAGAAGACCGCAGGTTCACAAATGCATTCCAATATAGTAGGAAATTAGTTTTGACTTTTTCGTTATGGTGAAGATAATGTAAAATAACTACAAAATGTGTACAACACATGTCAAAAAAAAACTACAACGTTGGGGAATATCGGCTAATTCTGCAACATGTGAAATCTGTTCTTTTAATAGACACGTTAAAGAAATTGGATGTCTGAAGAATTAATAAAAGGGTTCATTTTAAAACTTCTCCGTTTGGTAATCACTGTAAGATTAAGTCTGGACAATAAGTCAACTGACGTTCTTCACAGAGCTAGAGTTTACATATAAGGTAGGCAGGTTCGAATCAATAGTGTTTAATATGCATAATTAAGTACACCTGGGGATTCAACAACTTTAAATTTAGTAGTCGCAAGGCTAAATCTAAAGTAGATTTAGTCATTGTGAGGCTGCAAGCTGAAGAAATGCCAGCCAGCCTGATGGAAGGATGTAGATATCTCATATGTGCATACTAAGCTATGATAAATCCAATAATTAGAATAGAGGAAAGAAAGCACTGAAGTATGTTTCTGGAAAGGATACAAAGAAAAATCCAACTTTATACAGAAGAAATAAACTTTTGCTTAATTCAGGATTTAAAATAATAATGATACTGTGACAATTATTTCTCTTAATAAATGAAGTATCTCATTTGTACTGACTCCTTGGAATTATTAGACTGTAAGGTCTGTAATAATCCTTTGCATCAACAGATGATTAACATCCAATAATCGAGCTCCTAAAGTAATGCTACATAAAAAGACATTAAGCTTCTTCATGTGCCTGTAATAATAATCGATCGATTTCCAGGCAAAAAGAGAAACTTAATAACAAGCCCAAAGTGCTAAGATTCAGTAGGGTACAAATTTCTGTATATTTTGATTACACAGACATTGCCAAGGTTACCATCGCACTCTAACTAAAGCTAAATTTTTGTTTACAAGCAAAAATAATTCCATTCCCAAAGGAATCCTAAGCATACATGTAGTGAAGTTCCATAAAATAGAAACAGTGATATTTAATAAACATTTTCAAATAACACAAAACATAGATTTGAAAATACAAACTAGAGAAATTTAACTGCAATCATAGGTTATTATCTCTAACTTAAGTGCATATTTGACATAATTTCCATATTATTTTATTCCTGAAAGAATAATCAAGACACAATCAAATCCTTACCTATGAACTTCCTCTTCTTTATTGCATCAGAATTTGTTTGTACATTTGTCTCAGCTACACAGTCTCGAACAGCATCCTCATCTTCAGTTTCAATTTCTTGTTTTATCAGAAGAGAAGCATTTAGAGTATTTGCCGGATCATTTTTTGAACCTAAATTAAAAAAGCTGAAGTTATTAGATTTATTTTCATCTGCATTTTCTTTGTTAAGTTTTCTTTCGTAATGCCTGGTGGAGGGATGGGAAAGAAAAACTAAGCATACTTTCAAACTTTACAAATTTTGACCAGTTATTCTTCCCAATTCAAGCATTTTCTTTTCCTTTACAGTATCTTGGAAATTTATTATTTTTTATTCTTAGGTAATAAATTCCTTATTTTAAACCCAAAATCAGAATAGCTGGAAATCGAAACGGGATTGTCTTTTAGTGAAAGGTCTGAATGAGTTTTACAACTGGTGATAGGATGTACTAAGCATCTTGGGGTCCAATATTTCATACATGCAATTCAAGCTATGATAAATCCAACAATTAGAAAAAATAAAAGAAAACAATGAAGTAAGTTTCTAAAAGGACTACGAAGAAAAATACTTTACACAGAGGGAGCAATGTTTCAGTTTATTCAGGATTTAAAATAAGAATAATAAGTATCTCATTTGTACTGACTCTTTGAAATTATTAGATTGCTAGGTTTGAGATAATGTTTCGCATCAACAGAAGATTAAAATTCTTGGAATCCAACTCCTAAAGTAATGCTATGTAAAAAGGCATTAAGCTTCTGTAGCTGTCTGTAATAATAACTGATTGATTTCAAGGAACAAATATAATAACAAACCCTCAAAAGTGCTAAGATTCAGTAGGGTACAAATTTCTACATGTTTTGCTTACTTTAGGCAGGCATTTCCAAGGGTGGCATTATAGTCTTTAACTAGTTTTGTATATTAGCAAAAATGATTCCATTTCCGAAGAAATTCTAACCATAAATGTAGAAAAGTCCCATAAAATAAAAACATTGACATTTAAAGAACATTTTCAAATAACACAAAACAGATTTTAAAATATAAACTAAAGAAATTTAACTGAAATCACAGATTACCCCTAGCTTAAGTGCATATTTTCCATAATTTCCCTATTATTTTATTTCAGAAAGAATAAGCAAGACACAATCAAATCCTTACCTATGAACTTCCTCTTCTTTATTGCATCAGAATTTGTTTGTACATTTGTCTCAGCTACACAGTCTCGAACAGCATCCTCATCTTCAGTTTCAATTTCTTGTTTTATCAGAAGAGAAGCATTTAGAGTATTTGCCGGATCATTTTTTGAACCTAAATTAAAAAAGCTGAAGTTATTAGATTTATTTTCATCTGCATTTTCTTTGTTAAGTTTTCTTTCGTAATGCCTGGTATAGGGATGGGAAAGAAAAACTAAGCATACTTTCAAACTTTACAAATTTTGACCAGTTATTCTTCCCAATTCAAGCATTTTCTTTTCCTTTACAGTATCTTGGAAATTTATTATTTTTTATTCTTAGGTAATAAATTCCTTATTTTAAACCCAAAATCAGAATAGCTGGAAATCGAAATGGGATTGTCTTTTAGTGAAAGGTCTGAATGAATTTTACAACTGGTGATAGGATGTACTAAGCATCTTGGGGTCCAATATTTCATACATGCAATTCAAGCTATGATAAATCCAACAATTAGAAAAGATGAAAGAAAACAATGAAGTAAGTTTCTAAAAGGACTACGAAGAAAAATACTTTACACAGAGGGAGCAATGTTTCAGTTTATTCAGGATTTAAAAGAAGAATAATAAGTATCTCATTCGTACTGACTCTTTGAAATTATTAGATTGCTAGGTTTGAGATAATGTTTCGCATCAACAGAAGATTAAAATTCTTGGAATCCAACTCCTAAAGTAATGCTATGTAAAAAGGCATTAAGCTTCTGTAGCTGTCTGTAATAATAACTGATTGATTTCAAGGAACAAATATAATAACAAACCCTCAAAAGTGCTAAGATTCAGTAGGGTACAAATTTCTACATGTTTTGCTTACTTTAGGCAGGCATTTCCAAGGGTGGCATTATAGTCTTTAACTAGATTTGTATATTAGCAAAAATGATTCCATTTCCGAAGAAATTCTAACCATAAATGTAGAAAAGTCCCATAAAATAAAAACATTGATATTTAAAGAACATTTTCAAATAACACAAAACAGATTTTAAAATATAAACTAAAGAAATTTAACTGAAATCACAGATTACCCATAGCTTAAGTGCATATTTTCCATAATTTCCCTATTATTTTATTTCAGAAAGAATAAGCAAGTCACAATCAAATCCTTACCTATGAACTTCCTCTTCTTTATTGCATCAGAATTTGTTTGTACATTTGTCTCAGCCAAACAGTCTTGAACAGCATCCTCATCTTCAGTTTCAATTTCTTGTTTTATCAGAAGAGAAGCATTTAGAGTATTTGCCAGATCATTTTTTGAACCTAAATTTAAAAAAAAGCTCAAGTTATTATTTATTGTTATCTGCATTCTGTTTGTTAATTTTTCTTTTGTGAAACCTTGCAGACTGAAGGAAACACGACAATGCATACATTCAAAATTCACAAATTTTGAGCAGTTATTCATTACGATTTGAGGATTTTTTTTCCCCTTACAGTAACTAAAAAAAGTATTATTTTTTATTATTAGATAAAATTAGATCATTTGATACCAATTACTAATAGAAAAATTAGGTGTTTTCTGTTTTGTTTGAAAATTCACCAAAAATTATTCCTGAGGGAAAGCAGTATGTCACAGAAGGATGGACACCAACGAATAATTTCAAGGACTTCAAGTTTGTGCAACTGTCTGATATATTTTTTAAGCAAAAAGAAATTGCACTCTATATGTGGTAAACCACACCAAAGTAAAGTATGTCTAAAAAAAGGCAAGTGTTTTATTACCAATGTTTCATGGTTTTTAATTTTATTGAGCTAATACTTTTATATACGAGGTGAATCTGAACAAGGGTGCAAAACTTTACAGTGTGACTGAACACAGCTATATGAGCAATATTCATTGTACAATGTATAGTCGTAACACAAACAGTGAGAAATTAAAAGGTAGTTTGTCACTGAAACATTTAATGAATTAACACAAGAATGAGAGGAGATATTTTAGAAAATATTTCATGAACAGGAATATAATTGGTGCACGTGTGCAAAGGAATTGCTCAAAAGATCTTCTGCAGGCTGTAATGCAGACACTTGTGCAATGGGAACTGAAGTACATTTGCGAAGACACCAAGCATTTCCCGAGTATGGCTGGCAACAACAGAGAACCTGACAACTAGATCCATGTTTGTTTCAATGGGGTATTCATAGATTAGGCTTTTCATATGGCCCCACAGGATAAAGTCTAAACATGAGAAACCTGGTGAAATGACGTCCTGGAAATTTCATGGTTTGCATAACCAGCCACCGTCTCAGCAATCTACGGTAGGAAATGGCACTGGGTGCGAAGACTGACCCTTTTTATACCATTTACAATGCCACATAGCAGTTCACTGTTTGTGTTCCACCCAGCTTTATATGATGAATATTGCTTGTATAGCTGTGTTCTATCACCATGTAAAGTTTTGCCCCCTTGTTCACATTCACCCTGTAGAATTCACTGTTTGCGTTCCGCCCAGATTTTTTCAATGAATATTGCTTGTATAGCTGCGTTTTATCACCCTGTAAAGTTTTGCCCCCTTGTTCAGATTCACCATGTAGAATTCTTAATGTGACATCATTTTGAAAATCAGTTTCAACTTTTGTGCAGTAGCTTTGCAAAAAATTAGTAGAAAGCCTGTTTGCAAATACTCTCCAAAATAGATGAAAATTAGTTTCTTACTTTTTGATAAAGGTGAAGATAATCGTAAGTAACTGCAAAATTTTTCCTCTACATAATACTCTGGCATGATAAATAAGTAACTATAAATATGTATGCAACTTGAATGATTTTCCAGTTGAAAACACAGAACTTGCATAGGATCTTTAACTTGTCATGCCTGATATATTTTAAAAAATGCAGAATCAGCTATTTGTCTGCAATATAAATTTACATGAAGCTAGCAAATGCAATATGAATTCAGGTAGGGAAAATTTAGCATTACATATTTTTAGAGATGCACTGAAAAGGTCAGTATGATATTTGTTTGTCCTTGTCTGATATGCAAGCTTTACAGTTATTGTGCATTAAATTGTCCCCAAGTTCCTGCATTAACAAAATGCATACATTCCTGAGTTTGAGATTTGCATTATGCAGAGTTCTTACTACATTCCAGTGAGTCAAGGAATTAATTTTAAGGCCTGCACTAGGCAGATCAAGATCCAGGCACCTAAATGGCATAATAGCTATTATTAATATAATTGATGACTACCCTGAAGATCAGTAAGAAGTTTTTACACTACTAAAAGAATTGGGCTTTAAATGTATCCAAATGTAAATTTGTGGCCAAAGAATTTTCTTACTTGGGGTACAAAATATCACATTAAGTACTGATACAGATGACTCCAAGAAAGTCACAATAAAAATTTGACTGACTGTGGTAAAGAAATTAGTGTTGGATATGGATATTGTCAAAACTCTCATTTTACACACAGAGGGATGGGGGTGAACCTTTCATAATTCTGTAATTGGTAAGTAAAACTACAACTAAGATCATAATTACCATTATATTTTGAAGTCTCAGGTTTAATTGTCTTCCAAGGAACAGCCACTGATTCTTCTTCACTTTCTGATGTAACATCAGAGCTTTCTTCCTTGTCTTCTCCAAGCTCATACCTATAAAATGAAATGAATAATACACAGTTTAATATGTATATCAGCTAACAAAAATAAATAAATAAACAAACAAATGAAATTTAAAAAATAAAAACTTACTTATTAAAAATTTCTAACTGCAAGAAGTACTTTTGCTATCACTCAAAATACACTTCATTGAATTTAATATAAAATAAAATGACAGGAAAATGATTACAATTATTTAAGTTACTTTTTCTCTTGCATTCATTACATTAAAAACTAAAAATATATAATTAATTTATTCTGCACTGTAATAGATGAAGACACACATATTTAATGGATTAATTTTATGCAGTTATGCAATGAAGCAAAAGCATTTAAAAGCGATTGCCTCTAAAGTTACAGCACATCATTTCTATCCAGCATGCTGATATTCTGGAAAATCTGGGCAGTCGAAAGAGAAAAAAAAAAAAACCACTTTCAGCAGTGGTTTTTAAATATCTGTAAGACATTAAATATAAAGTAACAAACAATACTTTGCATATAATATGTTAAATAATTTTAAATGTAAAACATTTTAATAGTATTTAAAATAAATATTACACGAGGAAATATGCGAGAGTATGAATCATTGAAGCATAACACAAAGATTGAGGAAAGAATGATTGGATGGAAAAAATATGTAATTATTGTGGTTGGTAAATCATGTATGGTAAGTTGGCTTTAATATCTGGACTATGCTGTAATATCTTAAATGCATTAATTAAGTTTAAATGAAAGTTTCAGCTGAAAGGTGATAAATACATTGCTCGATTACAATAAATATAGGATGATTCATGTAAATAATGCTTTTGGAGAGCCTACTCAACATTAGCACATGAAAATTTGTTCTAAAACCAAAAGTCAAAGGAAAAGAAAGAATTCCTTACCACCCATAAGGTAGTTTTAAGTAATTCAAAAGGCACTTTACAAAAATGTTAACCTTTTAATTGATTTTCTGCTATACTTACTTTTCCCAAGGTAAGAGAGCTTTTTTCTTATAGCAATCTAATATCCACTTCTTGCTTACAATTTTCCCACCTGCCCTCTGGACTTGGACATATTTAGGAGTATTTACAAATGCACATCTAGAAAAGTAATAATACATGTTTAAATATAGCCTGTTGTTTCCACTATGGATTCAATTAGACTGTACTGCTTAATTACATAAAAGTATACAAAAGACTTTCTATGGAACTTAAGTTAGTACTGTATTGCAGAGAAAATCATAAAAAATGCATGGTACACCCAAAGCCCATGGCCTGTTTGTGAGAATTAAATTTACCACAGTTTAGTAATATAATCTACAAGTCTCCAACAAATGACAGATGAACTAAAGCATTGATGACATAGCTATTGTTTGGCATAAAATATCCCAGTTTGAAAGGATTATTACAAAATAGTAATGTAGTAGTACTAATATCCTTCAGCATATATGTGGCTCTGGACTATGTATCCTTCTTTACAGTGATTAATTAACAAAATGACAATAATTTAGTTTAATTTCTGTTCCCAGCACAAAGTTTACGTGAATTAATGGTAAATTCAACAATATCCTATTGAAGTATATTATTCATTGCAAAATATATTTCTTAATGCTTTTACTGTCAAGAATTGCCAATTTCCACTCCGACTCGATAAACTACTGAATGCAAAAAGTCAAATTCTTAAATTTATCTTATTTTAATATTAATTGAGTCTACAAATTGCACATAATAATTTAAAATCAATCTTACAGTATCTGCTTAAATAAGGACATACTAAGAGGCAATTCTCATATATATATGAGGAAAAGCTTTTTCTTGTTAAAAAAAGCCTTTATTTCAAATTTATTCCCTAGATCTTAATAACTAGGTATAATTATTAGATTACTATAAATGTTTTTTTAATTAAACACAAAAGTATCTTTAAGGTGTTTATTGTTTTTTCATTAACATTAAAAGATGCTATTGTGAAATGACAATGCATAAAAAATTTCTTCCATCTTAAATTTAGTATGTAAACTTATTATTATATATTATTATTTAACTGAAATGCTCAAGACAACATACATTACAAGACAACTCTCCATGCCAAAATGTCATGAACAAAATAGGTATATAATATCCTATATTTAGCAAACCACAAACATTTTAACAATATTTCTTTGATATCTATCATTTGGAATTAAAGTAAAGTTTTAAAGATAAAATTCTTTAACAACAAATGGATAAAAACTTCTGTATACAGTTCTAAATATAGTTCAAATAATAATACACTTTTTTAATATTTCATTGTTTAGATTACTTTAACCCCTTCGTGCCGACTGTCACGTATATGTGCCAACAACGAACACACTTATCTACCGGCCGACACGCAGGCGTGCCAGAGCATTGTTGCGTTTTCTACCAACTGTCACGTATTTGTGCCAGTACCTTGGAACGTTTTTCAAACTATAATTCTGCCACAAGATGGCACTGTATGTCCATATGGTTTCAGATACATGTACATTAGAGCTTCTACTCAAAATGAGAGAAGCATGACTCACATACACGTGTTTTTGATTATATAAACAAACGGGGAACTAAATGTTTCCGAATGGCGTGATTTATGATGTCTCTTTAAATCGCACTTATTTCGCACGTGGTTTATTGTAAGTAGAAGTTTTATATGTGCTAAAGCATTGAGTATTTCCGTTTACAGTTCAGTTTTTAGAAAAATTAGATCTTGTTAGATGTGAATTCTTTCTGTTTTTACCGTTGCAATGTCGAAGCGTCGAAAATGTTTAAAAAATGTTTAAAAAAAAATATGATTCAACAAAATTTTTTAAAATTTTCATGCTGTAAGTTTTATGCAACTCATTAACAAATATCAACACTTAAAAGAAATTAGAAGTATGTAACAAAAACTAAAAACAAGGACTAGATAACGTTAAAAAATGCAGCTAACAATTTTCAATGTTTTTGATAATGATTCAGTGTTTTTCACTGAATCATTATCAAAAATTCAGATTTCAGGATTTTTCACCGATATACTAAAACAATAGAATTATTTTCATATCAAGTATATACTATCATAATATAAGTTAATGATATGAATTATACCATACAACCAATTATGTGAAAAAAATCATGTACAAATCAGATAATAAGCATTTAAATATTGCCCTTTAATCCTTTAAATCTCATTTCAACTTAAATAACATGTCACTGGATTCTCATACTGAGCAAGTCAGGAGTTAAAAACAATCAATCCTCTACTCACTTTGAGACTGCCGCCTGATGCAGTAGTAGTCAACCCGATTCCTACTGTCCACTGGGCGTTCCAGCTTTCATAGTGGGCAGTAGTGGGGACAACCAAACAGTACAGGGATTACATAATAATTGACTAACTTTCGACCAGTCAAGATCAGTCAGCCGTCACTCTGTTACAGGGCATTTATATTGGGACTCCACCCAACCTCTTTTGCAACCATCTGGCCCTCACCCACCTGACGAATGCCAGAAGACAAGAAGAAGGTCTCGCACATCGAATCAGAAAAGCACACAGCCTTCCAAAAATCGCAACCATGCAACAGACTTCAAGCACATAAGTTTTGTTCATGTGATGTAAGTGAAGCTAAATCATTACATAATAGAAACAAAAGTCAGTATGTAGTTACATTTCCGACAGAAAGCACGTGCTTACAGCTTCAAGCAAAATATTATGAAATATCGTGAGCGCATGTCTTAAAAAAGGAAATACACACATGGCTATTCGCCAGAGTATCTGAAGATTCATTTCATAGAATCTGTTGCAAATAAACATCCAATGTGCTTCGTATGCCATTAAACATTATCTAATGAAGCTAAGTCGATTGTGAGAACATCTTTCTACAAAACATCCAGATGACAAGAACAAGCTCAGTGAATATTTTCAGGAAATATATAAAAAATTTCAAAATCTTTCAGCTATCATTGCATCATTTAAGAAACAGCATACAACGAACAAAGATGGATTAATTGCCCCTTATGATATTTCACAATTATTTGCAAAAAGTGGTAAAAGCTATAATATTGGAGAAACTGAAATAGTACCCTCTATAAAAGAATTTATCTCAGCAGTAATGCATCAGTATAACTCAAACTTTAAAAACATTGCCTAGTATAGTAAAGTGACAAATTGATGAAATGGCAGCTAAGTGTTGAAAACAAACTTATAAATATTCTCCAGAATTCTCCATTTTCCATGCAACTGGAAAAATCTACCATAGCAGATAATGACGCCTTTGTTGATGGCATATGTACACTGTTTTGATGAAAACAATATATTATGAGAAGAAATGCTATTCATAATAAATCTCATCAATCACAGATACAACAGGATTACCTATATTTAATACTGTGAGAACATACTTTACATAAAATATTAATGCTGCATGTGCTACTGATGGTGCTAGTACCATCAATGATAGGTCACAATTGTGGATTTGTTGTTTATTTGAAGCATGACAAATGTTTATGTATGCAATGCCAAATGTTTTACATATTCATTGTGTGGTGCAAAGACAACTTCTTGCAGGAAAACATCCAAGTACGAATTCCCATTCATCATTAACTATAATAATTCGAGCTGTACACAAGATCAAATCCAACAAAAAGAATGATAGAATGTTTTGGCAACTTTTCTAGGACAATAATGAAGATTTTATTAAGTTACTTTTGCCTTTTTATTAAGTTCGTGGCTGTCACAGGGTACATCTTTGGCTAGATTTGGAGCATTTTATGATAGTATCATACAATTTTTTTAAAACTAATAATAAGATCAATCTGCATCAACAGTTAAAGAGAGTAAAGAATGATGCATTTTTCTTGGCAGGTATTTTCAGAAGGTTTAACAATGTCAATTTGTCACTTCAAAAAGCTAATAAAACACTTATATGTTGCCAAAGTATTGTGCTATTATTTATTGATAAACTTGAACTACTTCGTCATAATCTATTGAAGACAGAATTTCATCAGTTTCCTCAATTTTCATCTACAAAAGATGATGTAACTCCAGAGTATATTGACAGATTCAGTAGCCACCTCAACAAACTTAAATCTGACACATAAAAAATGATTTGAAGATATTTTGATGCTGAAGGTGTATGATTGGGTGAAAATCCTTTTATCTCAAATACTGAAGAGGCTAATACAATTTGCTAAGAAGAATTGTTAGAAATTACATAGATATGAAAAAAAGGGGGTAGATATGAAAACCTATGGCAAAATGAAAAAATGCCGGTCTTCTATCACAATATCTGGAAAATGGTATTCAGTTTATTGATCCCTTTCCACATCATATCTTGTGAAATCAAGATTTATTTCTGTTAATCCTATTATAACACAAGAAAGAAACCACCTGAATATTTCCAATTATTTGTTCTTCGTGAAAATTGAACAATATTCAATATTTAGTTTCTCAGCATGAGACCCAGGGATCCCACTAATAACTCAGCTAATATAATTTCTATGCATGTAAAGTATAAATAAAAAAATAGATTTTCGTAAGTTGCTTTTTATAAAGATTTATTCTGCCAAACTTAGTGAAAATCTAACATAAAGTACTTGGTAAGTAATTATTAGCACATGTTTGCTATAACTCTGCTTTATCAATTCTATAAAATAAAGTTACTTCTCTACTTTGCAAATCACCATTACTGTGGAACCAGTGGGCAGTTAGGAAATTTTACTGCTAACAGAGATACAAATGTGGATGGTAGGTATAAAAAGGTTGACTACCCCTTGCCTAATGCATTTGGCTGATATACTTAACATATGTGAGGATGAAATTCATAATAAGTGGAAGAAAAACATTTTTTGTTAGGGTTCTGAGAACAGAAAATTTTACAATGTTAGGAAATAATTACTATAATACGAGGCACATCCAGAAAGTAAGTTTCCCGATGTTTTCCCCTTTAAAGTAAACGTAATTAGCCATATCAATTGCGCATGCATAACAGATCTATGACGTATCAATCATATGCTAGTCGGACAGGTCCTGCCTCATGCCAGTAGCGTGATAGCAGTGGTCCGAAATGGAAGCTCTTATTCCTTCTCCCGCCGCCTGCGAGGTTCGGTTGGTGATAAAGTTCTTGAATGCACAAAGCATTGCGCCAATTGAAATTTGCCAGCTCTGACAGGTGTATGGGACAAACATTATGAGTAAGTACATGGTGCGTCGCTGGTGTAGGCAGTTTTCGGAAGGTTGTCAAAGTGTCCATGATGAAGAATGCAGTGGGCGACTGTCCCTCATCAATGATGATTTTGTTGAGCTCGTGCGGCAGCATGTGATGGAGAGCCGTGTCGCTTCACGATTACAGAGCTGAGCAGCCATTTTCCGCAGATATCATGATTCTTGTTGCATGTGATTGTCACTAAGCATCTGCTGTTCAAAACAGTGTGTACCAGGTGGGTGCCGAAAAACCTGACACCCGAACACAAAATTGAATGCTTAGGAGCAGCACTGACATTTCTGCAATGGTATCGTGATAACGGCGGTGAATTTCTCGACAGGATTATCACGGGCAATGAGACTTGGATTTTGCACTTCACCCTAGAAACCAAGCAGCAGTCAATGCGCTGGCGGCATAGTTGATCTTCGATCAGGACGAAATTGAAACAGACGCTGTCGGTACGGACAGTGATGTGCATGCTGTTCTGGGACAGGAAGGACATTCTATTCATTGAGTTCCTTCCACATGGTGAAAGAGTAAATGCTGACCATTACTATAAAGCATAGCGGAAATTGCGACCTGCCTTTCAAAACAAGAGGCGTGGAATGCTTACTGCAGATGTTGTGCTCCTCCACATACGGCTTGACGCACAGCAGCTGTTTTGATAGAATTTGGCTGGGAGTTGTCTGATCATCCACCCTACAGCCCTGATCTTGCTTTCAACGTTTGTCACAAGCTGGTTCCATTCACAGGCGGAAGACTTAACATACTTAACATATATGACAGAGGGATACAAAAGTTGATCCCACGATACAACAAGTGTCTCAATTCTGGTGGTGGCTATGCTGAAAAAATAGCTGAAATATTGCTGTACTTGTTGCCAGTAAATATGTTTTTGAAAGTGCGAGTTCTTTAAAAAAAAAAAAAAAAAAAATAGGGAAAATTACTTTCGGGATGCCCTACGTATTTTTTTATTCCCTTGAACTTTATGAGTATAATTTTTTAAGATGAAAACTAGTTCAAGTTTGCATATTCTGAGCTTTAATTAAAAAAAAAAAAAAAAAATCTTACACAAGATGTGTGCAAGAACTATTCCAGTCTCCTCTATATTTAGCTCCCATTTTCAGAGCTTTATTCCTCAGCTTGCTCCTTAAAGAATTTACAAATCCACTCAAGACAAAAACTACTTTACTCATGATTTGGTTAAAAGGCTTTTTCTTATTCATTTTTTGAACTACAAAAGAAAAAAATAAACAAACAAATAAATAAAATTATAAATAAACAATAAAACAAAAAATTCATTTTAAAATAAAAATTCAATACAGTTTAGGAAAAAAAAGTATTAGTCATAGTACACATAAAAATTTCTTAAAAGAGAAATGATACCGCTTTAATTTGATTCTAATAGCACTCATCATTTTTTTTTATCCCCCTATGACAAAGCCAAAAGATTTCTACAACTATATGTGATTCAGATATTTAACTAGAAACATTTACTTGTGTCCATTGCTTTTATACATTGAATTACTAGTGATCAAGATGAAAAAGTAAAAAAAAAAAAAAAAAATCTGAAAGCTTTCAGATTTTACATTCCTTCCAAAGGGGCATTTTTTTAACACTTTGTCTGTTACTTTTATTTATTAAATATCATATTCTTCACATTTTAACCATAAAATTCAGTTCAACAGCAATATCACAAAATAATTTTAAAAGGAGCATATCTTTCAAATTACCGATAGAGACTCGCATGCTGGAGATAAAAATGTTTTTTTTTTTCTGTACAGTGCTCACTTTGAAATCATTTTGTTAATCAAAAATTCGTTAAAGTTTTACAAAACATGAAATAAATAATAAAACAAAGTCCAAATTTGGACTTCCAGATGCCCATATTCGGGCAGAAATGTACATGATTCAAAATTCGATGGCTCTAGCTATCGTTTTATTACAATGCGAGAAACATACATATATTCATGCAGATTCTTCATTATTTATTTTTTTTTAAATATAATACACGGCACTAATATTTGGTGGCAACAATTTGAAAAATGAATCAATGCAAAATGCCAAAATGAAATTAATAATCCTTCCTGACAAATTGCCTCTTTGGACTAATAATAAAATATGAGTAGAGAAATTATAAATTCCACACTATATTTCCTACCCCAAATCCTATTACTACTGCCCAAGTTAAAATTAACAAAAAATTAGCTCTTTTTTAAATCAGAAAGGCCAGATACTTGGGACATAGAGCATATAAACTGAAGAAAATGACAATTTTTGACAATACAGTATAATTTTAAGTTGTGGGAAAATAATGAAAAATTTAAAATATAACACACACACGCACCAAAAAGAAAAAGCATTCTGGTAAATATGAATTATAAATAGACATAAAAAAGTAAACTTTTCAGATAGTAACAATAAGAATAAACTAATTATTGGCTATAAAACTTAGACTATTCAAATAATTTTTAAAATATTAGGTTAAGAAATTTTAGGGGGAAATTAATAAAATTTCTCCCTAAACACATAAAATTATGCATAATTTTATCCTTCTTTAGAATGTAAACAATAAAATAAGGAAAATGGAATTGAGGAAATGGCTATCTCACTAATTTGACGAGATACTGCACATTATAGTTGACATACGACAACTGTTTGGTGACAAATTTCGCGAGAAATCGCTAAAAGTCGCCAAACTTGAAGACTATTTGCCGACATTTTCTCCGATTCCCATATCACTATAATTGGTATTGTAATTGACAGGGTTGCAACTCAAGCAGGAGAATGAAATTCTCTGACTTTCCCAGGTTTTCCAGATGTGATTCAAGAAAATTCCAGATTATCTACGTAGTGTGCATTGGCTGTGCCGAGGGTAAATTAATTATGAAACAAAAACTGACAACAAACATAGCCAATTACATGATTTAAATATACATAAAGTCCCAAAAGCATTACTTTTATAACAATAATAGGAGTTGTTTTCTTCACTAAGGATTGAGATTAGAATCTTGAAATTATTGAAATTGAGATTAGAAATCGGAATTTGAAAACGGCTCTCGGCACACATTTTGCAGCTAAAAATCTGCAGAAATAAATCTATTTAACCCTTTGATGCGCACTATATTATGTTTATATTTTTTTTAAACTGAAAATACTAGAAATTAATTATTATGATCCTAGAGACAAGTAATATATGAATTTTAAAAAAATCTACTCTTGCCCATTGCTCTGTGGTTGGTGGTTGCAATGTAATGTATGTAAATTTTTTACATTATTATGAGGTTTCTTCCTTGTGTTACAAAATGTACACTGCCTGGATCTTCTAAATTTCACCGGCATATATCCAGCATTATTTAGTTTCTTTTCACATGAAATTTATGGTTTTTTATGTTAATGGGGGAGAGGTTGGTCTTTTTGGCTTTGGTACGGATCATTCGCTTCCCATTCATATTTATTTTATTCATATTTCGTCCCAAAATATTTAGAAAAATCTTTAATTTAAATAAAACTTTTACACAATTTCTATTTTTCATTATAACAAAGTATATTTACACTAAATTTAAACCACACCAAATAATTTATAAACTTACAATACTAGCTTGGGAAGCAAGTGTTTTGAAGTCAGAAAAAAATCTCTGGAAAAGAAAGACCTTTTCACTAGGCAGGTGCATGTATTTTTAGTAGTAAAATAACTCTGTGGTTTCAAAGCCCCTATCTATATCCAGGTAAAAATAAACATTCCCATTTGAAAAGCAAGCAAACACCATTGTGAAGAGCAGTGGTTTCAAGGCGCGACCACCGAGCCTCTACAGGATTGTGAGCATTGTGACGCAACGCTCTAGAGTGCACAGTGATCGTGCCCTGAAACCACAAAGCAAATGCCATAAATACAGATAGGTGTATATATATATATATGCAGTTTAATTATTGCAATTTTTTATTGTTCACGATAGAAATCATGATGTGTGATGAATAACTTATGAAATTTAAAGTTGTTTATATTAATAAAAGGAAGTTATTTTGTCTCACTGAAAACAAATTTTAAAAGGCAGGTGCATGTAATATCTTAAGTACTAAGACTTAAAAAATGTATGATTCTGCAGTCATTTTGTGTTATTTAGAGGTAAAAGATCAGTAATCAATTGATTTTTCACTCAACAATTTCGGACAGAAAAGGAGAAAAAATTTGAAAATTGGTGGTTTCAGGGCACGACCACCGCATTTCAAAGGGTTAAATGATAATTTAAAATAAATTCAAGCATTTTATATTTATTTAGCAGCATACATAAGTAATAAATACGTGAACTAAATTTTACGATGGTATGTCATATTACTTCTAGAATTAGTTTCACAAGTATGCCATAGAAAATTGCCTGAAATTTGGAAGTATTATTAACTAATTTAGGAATTTAGATGGAAGAAGGTGCATTAAATGATACAAATAACATTAAAATAAAGTCAATTACTTAAGGATTAAAAATGATTTACAAAAATCAATGGTATTTTGGTGAATACAGATACATTAAATGGTTAGCCTAGATGATTTTTTTAAAATTTTATTTTACTGCAAAATGACAAATAAGGCATTTAAGAAAGAAAAAGATTTTGTTTTATATGAGAATTGGGAGGATTTACTTTCGTTCAACTTCCACTGCACATGTGCATGTGAATCTCTGGATTCTCGAGGCTACTGGAAACTCGTTTTGCCAAAGGACAATCTGATTGCCGCTGCAAAAACTGGCTCTATGCCAGCTGTCCACATGATGCTCACACGATACATGATTCGCCAAGATAGTGATCGCTTCTGACATTGGCGGGAAAATCACTTTTTCGGGAACTGCAATATGAAATTCCCTAACTTTTACAGACTTTGACTAAAATATTTAAATTCCCTGATATTTTTGATCAATTTTTGAATTCCCTAACTTTCCTTGGTTTTTCAGGTTTTCCAGGTAGCGTGGCAACCCTGATTTGACCACTACATTAGCTGCAACCTTAATTCAGCCCTTGCATGCTTTTCAGTAATTTTGAGAAGCAAAAAGTACTAGAAATACCTCGGCAGCTGGATGAAAACTATATAAGACTGAAGACACCATCCGCTCTTAGTTGTTGCTGCAAATTGTTAGTTCAGCATGAAATTGGAACACTGAGATATCTCAGTTAGCTTCTTCTTCAGATATGCTTTGCACTGTGTTGTGTTTAACATTCTTAGTAGTTTGAAGTGTAACTACTGATTGTACTCTGTGATACTGTGAACACCTGTACGAGTACTTCTGTGGAAAGTTTCAGAACTCTTAAAGTGTTTCTTTTATAAAATAAATTTTATCAACCAATTACCAGACTTGTATGCATTCAATCTATTATGAATCCATCCGCATACATATATTTATCTATTTGCTTATTTAACTGAGAATAGCAGAACATGCAAGGGCTATTGGTCTAATGGAGAGATACTGTCATGAGGACTTTTCTAAAGAGAAAGTGAAAATTTTTACTGCTAAATTGAGTATGCACATTATATGTGAGAAAAATCCATGTAGCCAAGCTAATTGCAGGGAAATAAACCTGAGACAAACTTTTAGTATTCAGCCACTGATGGGATTACGCATGTGTAATTCAGAAAAAATGCATGGTAATAATCTGTTACAGTAATAATCTATCTGGAGTACCATGATATTATTACTATACACAAATGAATATTGTGTACTTAAACAGGTGTAGGCATTTTACAAATATTACTGATCAAAAATCCTCATCTGCATTGGTTATTAATACTGGACACACAGCGTTTACATTTTTAATACTCAAGGGAAAATGTGTCCTATTATAGTAAGTATTGTTGTAGTAATAAATATAGTATATTTAATATTCATTATCTTTCACACTACAGGCCAAGATGAAGATATTTTGCCCAAAGATCAAGATCCATTTGTGTTCATGCATTTAAAAAACGGTGCTAGTTTTATCTTAAAGGAAAAGATGGTTCTGAAATCATGGTATAAGAAAAACAGTCTAAGAGATGAAGTCTTGTAGTCTGTCAAAAACAGACAGGCATCCCATTAATAAGGGAGGTTTTAGGTGCAGCCCCTGAAGAGTATTACCTAAGCAAATCTGGTGCATTTCAAGTTATGCAAAGCACAGCAAATACAGTGAGTTTGCTTAGGTTCTGCAGCAACACACTTGCTATATTATCAGGCTTAAAGACGAGGAATGGGAAATCAGCCCAACATAAACAGAAGTGCAAAGTGGCAATGAATTGAATAAGCAACTAAAGGAAACATGACAAAAAAAAAAAAGTATGAGGATTCAGGTTCAACAGAAGCATTAAAGGACCACAGCTCATCAAAAATAAAGCATGGTGGCTAGCACTGATATCAGTACAGAACCTCGAATGCAAATTATCCAGTTAACCCGAAGACCAAGAGAATTCAAGATAACATGGTTTGTACACATTTCTGCACGTGGAAATTCAGTACTTTTAAGGACTATTAATGAAAAAATTAAGGACCTATCCGCAAATGGTAGCTGAATAAATTCAATTAACTTATGTCTGAATTTCACTTTTCTAACAACACTCTAAGAACAAAATACACCCATAAGCAGGATGCATTCTTATTAAGCATAGTTTAATAAACATAACTATAGAACAAATTCGAGAATAAAATCCACTTTATAAAATTTATCAGGTAGCATTAAATATTTTACATGTATAATAGTTGGACATATCTGAAAGAAGATTCAGGACATTTTATTTGTGTTTTGCTAACAATTAGCTTTATATTGATTTTTTTCTTTTATGTCTCATTTTGTCGCGTACTTAGTCTAGAGGTTTAGCAAATAGCAGGTAGATTTTACACCAAATGGCATAGGTTAAAATGAGAAATAAAATCATAATCAGCATGATTTCTAATAGAAGACTGGCTGTTGCCAGTACTGCTGCTTGCCTAGAGAGAGATCTGTTGACCAGAACAAACCTGAAAGCCTGATGTAGGTATGGTTGGCAAGTTTTCAAAGTTAGTTGTGCTCTGTCTGTTTGATGCAGTTAGTGTTGTAGCTTCATGTAGAGATTCTTTGGATTGTAACCCAGTTAATATATTTTAAGGTTGCAATAAGCCACTAATGCATTAGAGGAAATAAGGTTGTTAAGTCTCCCTAGATGCAAAGAATAAGTTTTACATTAATTTTTACATTTTTGTGTTGTAGCTTCTGACCAGTAATAATTAATGAAAGCCAATAACTTGCTTTAATAAGCAGAGATAACTTTTAAAGGTGAGCAGTTAGTTATAAACAATTAAATAAGGTAGTTAAATATCCTTAGTCATTATAGATTTATATGACCACTATTAAATTCTATTTATTTTTTAAAAACATTTTTTAAAAAAGTACTATTAAAATCACAATCTAATAACATTTCAGTTTAAAATGCATCAATTTATGACATTGATTCTTAAACGGTATTAAGATAATTCCAGATTAAAAGCTATAAAACATATATGTTTTATAGCAACAACACACAACAAAATATTTATGCATCTTTTTAATTTGAAGCCTTCCCAGACATTTTAGCTTAATTTATATCAATTTTTTACTCTTTAAACATCTTTCCTAAAAATTAAAAATCTGTTTCAATACACAAACCAATGTTCCCACTAGTTGTGTTCTTTATCTCTTAACTTGCTAATCTTTTAACAGTGTACATAATGAGGTTTTATTTGATCTGGTCAAAGTTAAATAGTCGACAATGAAAGACATGAAGCAAATTATCGCTACGTCTGAAAGTAACTACAAAGATACATAAAGGTTTAAATAAACCTTTTATTTCAAAAGAACTTAGAGCATACAGACACATTCTTATGTTGACAAAATCTATCTTTGTTTTCGAGAATACTGTAATTTCTATTCTGTATGTGAGAAAACTTGTACAACTGATAGTATATGAGAAAACATACACTTTATACACAAATAAAAAATATGTGATCTAAAGATAATTGCAATGTAATAATTTTAATAGTAATTTAGTTTTACTACAAAAAATTACGAAACATCATAAATTATGGAGCATTTAAATCAAAATCACAAATGATACAGCCGATAGTTATTAGTTTAAAAATGCATATTTCTCAAAATTAAATTTAAAATGTCTATTTTGACATAACTAATTTTTAAATCAAAAACTAAGCAAGCAAGTATAAAAAATTACAGTCAACACAAAAACTACATAATCAAAAGCATTTAAAGTTTTCATTTTGCAGTTCCATTACTGGCAAATTAATCTACAACTAAAATAAAAAGACTACCATTATATTTTGAAGTTTCACGTTTAATTGTTTTCCCAGCAACAGTCATTGGTTCTTCTTCACTTTCTGATACAGCATCGGAACTTTCTTCCTCGTCTTCTCCGAGCTCATACCTGTAAAATTAAACAGATAACACATACAACACAATTTGAAATACATATCAACTAACTATAAAAACTAACAACCACCAAGCAAAAATATTTATTAAAATTTTTTTAATAAACAGTGAGCTTCCAACAATAAAGAAACAGTATGTATGTACATTCCTCATATTATGAAAAAATGGCAGCACCTAGAGCCACCAAATTTTCAGCACATGCAGTCTTCCACCCAAATGCGTGTATATCGAATTCCAATTTTTGCATTTTATTTATTTCATGTTCTGTATGAAATTAATGGCATTTTCCTAAACGAGCTTGATGACCTAAAAGCAATGTATTTCCACACAGCATGTTTCAAATTTAATCAGAAAAATCAATGATTTAACAGAAAAGTATTGGCACTAATGGAAATAAAATATTTTTATCTTCCACATGCCAGTGCATTGCCATTCCACATTGTGTAAGACATTTAATTTTTCTTTCCAAGTTTAATCTGTCTGTTTTTGATTTTTGATTAACAACATACATAATTTAAAAGAATTAAATGCATTTTTTCAATTACATTATTATTGATTACTACTTGAACCCATGAAATTATACTAGCTGGAACCAGTATAATTGTTATATTTTTTTCTTTTTAATAATAACTTTTTTAGACAGCTGGACGCACAAGAAGATAGTCACATTAAAAGGTATACATATACTTAATTTATACTGCATAATAATAAATGAAAACACTAATATTTTAATGGGTTAAATTAATAAAATCATGTAAAGCAATAAAAGCATTTAAAAGTGAATTCCTCAAAATTTTTAGCAAATCATAGCCAGCCACCATGCTGATATTCTGAAAATAAGAGCAGTAAAATGAAGGTTGGGGGGCCCCTGTTGTAAACAATGCTCTGCTAGATATAAACACATGATAATTAATTTTAGCATGAAATAACTATTATGTACCAGTAATATTTTTAACTATACAAATCTCTACTTTCATTTTCCTGAAATACAAAGTATTCTTCATCTGCAAGAAACTGTGAATAATTCCTTCCTGGTATGTCAGATTTTCGTAACAAAAAACAAACGTTAAAAAATAACAACTTCTTTCATTTAAGCTTTAATCTATTTCATCCAAAAGATATTTTTAAATAATTCAAAAGACATTTTATAGAAGTACTACAATTTTGAATGACTAGCTGCTATACTCACTCTTTCCAAGGTAAGAGAGTTCTTTTCTTATAGCAATCTAATATCCACTTCTTAGTTATAATTTTCCCACCAGCACTACGGACTTGGGCATATTTAGGCGTATTTGCAAATGCACATCTAAAAAAGTTATAATACATTTCTCATTATTGATTTTCAAACTTAAAAAGAGTATTTAAAAAAACTATCAAAGAAATTACATATTTACAGATAATATGCAAAGATTATAATATGCCTATTGGTTTTTCACAATAACCGGCTTTGAATTGAATTGGACTGGATTACTTCATTAAAATATACAAAAGACTATACAACTTAGCTTAGTACTGCATCTCAGAGAATACCATAAAAATTGCACAACAAGAAAAATATATACAGGGTTATCCAAATTAAACTTCCCCAACTCAGAGGCCTGTGCAGAGTGTTGTATGGGTCATAATGTGATGAAATTTTAAAAACAGACACTTCAGATCATGCGCTAGAGATTTATTAAACAAAAAAAATTAGTACAAGAAGTTGCCGATAGGTGGCGCTGCAGATCAAAGGGACATTCTACAGATGTTCTATATGTGTGCCGTGGTTCTCCACAACTCTTTCCATTCACAAAGCACTGTGTTCCATAGCGGAACGCAGTAAGTCCACATTAATTCCACGAACATGTCGAATAATTGCGTCTTTCAGATGTGCCAAGGTTGCTGGGTGTTCTCGGTAGACCTGATCCTTTAAGAATCCCCATAACCAAAAGTCGCATGGCGTAAGATCAAGCGAGCGGAGAGGCCAAGCTGTTGGGAAACAGTGGCTGATCACACGTGCATCGGTAAAAGTTGCCCGTAACACCTGTTTAACACCACGAAGAATATGGGGAGGTGCACCATCCTGCATAAATATCGTGTCCTGGAGGCGGCCACGTTGTTGCAGTGCTGGGATCACAAACTATGTCAACATGTCCTGATACCGTTTTCCTGTGACAGAGCATGTTTTGAACCCTGTTGGAGTCACCTCTTCAAAAAAATAAGGCCGAATGACAAATGTTGCAGTGAAACCGCACCATACAGTAACCTTTGGAGGGTTCAAGGGCACTTGATGGATTGCGCGCGGGTTTTCACTTGCCCAAATGCGGCAATTGTGCGTATTCACTTCACTTGATCATTCAGGTGAAAATGGGCCTCATCCGTCCAAAGGATGTTCCATGGCCAAGCAGCATCGACTTTCATTCTGGCAAGGAACTGCAATGCAAATGTTTCCCGAACTACAGGATCCCCGTCGGACAGCTGATGACGACTACGGATTTTGTAAGGAAAATAACCGAGGATTCGATGCATCACACGCCAGACGGTTGAATAGGACATATCAACAGCACGAGAAACAGTTGGCACACTGACAACACCATGTGGCGATTGACTAGTGGGGTTCACGACCGCCAAAGCAACGTCTTCTACGCGTGCAGATTCCACAACTTGTCGTCCTCTATCTGGTAAAATTCCCAGCTGTGTCGTTCTTTCGAACTTCTTCATGATGTCTTGTAGAACGCGTGGTGCCATTGGTCCTCGGCGTAAGATCTTCAGCCGACGGAATGCTCTTTTCGCAGCACAGGAGTTCTCGTCATTATGGTAGACAAGTTTCACTAACAGAGCTCTGTCTTTCAAAGTCGCCATTGTGCATCAGCGAGCTGGAAATAACTGCCTGTACAAGGCCTGTCTTCCACTTTTGTAGGGCTCGTCTTTTGGATACGTCGCACAGAAGCTTTATTTCTGCAAATCACGTTGCTGCAATATGCACATTACTAGTGTTACAGCGCCACCTATTGGCAACTTCTTGTACTAATTTTTTTTTTGTGTAATAAATCTCGAGCACATGATCTGAAGTGTCTGTTTTTAATATTTCATCACATTATGACCCATACAACACTCTGCATAGGCCTCTCAGTTGGGGAAGTTTAATTTGGATAACCCTGTGTATACTCAAGCGGTTCAATTTACAATAGTTCACTAATGTAACTAATGTATTCTACAAGACGCCAAAAATAATAATAATAATAATAATAATAATAATAATTTTCAGAAAGAGAAGTAAAAGCTTTGAAGACATGAAGACTATGTTTGGCATGAAGTATTTTAACTTGAAGTGATTACTGCAAACGGTATGTGCAGTATTGCTAGATATTCTTATGCATATATTTAATTTCAGACGAGTGATTCTCAATCACTTGTGCCACCAAATTCTTAAAGTGTGCTGCCAAATTTTAGAAATGTATATAGTAAAAATTATAATGAGTTTAATCCTAGTACACAATACACATGAGAATTGCAGAAATTTGGTTTTTAAGCATTAATAAGCGCATCAATAGTAGTATCCAGGCTGATTTTGGTGCTCTGGAGGAGAGCACATTTTGGAGCATTTTTGTGCATGTTCAGTATATAATTTAAATTAAGAAGTTCTGATTGGTGCAGATGGGACAGAAGCATTATTCAAACCATCATTTGAAGTTCCAATAATCTTGGTTTGTCAGCTGAACTAAAAAGAAGATAAAGAAGAAAGGATAACCTATTTTCAGGTAAATTTATTTCTCTTTTATTTTTTGTACCTTTTACAATAACAGAAGTGGTTTTGCAGAGTTTCTGATTGGTTACCATTTTTGTAATTAATTGGTTACTAGTTTTTGATCAGTTACTGTTTCTATTTTGCATTCGTGAGCCTGAATATGATTTTAGTTTGATAATGATTCATTTTCAAGTAAATTTACTTCTCTTTTATTTTTTACAATAACAGTAGTGGTTTCGCCGAGTTTCTAATTGGTTACTATTTTTGCAATTAATCGGTTACTGTTTCTATTTTGCATTCGTGAGCATAAATGACTTAGTCTAAATATGATTTTAGTTTGACAACGTCTTTTCTTCTACAGCTGGAGTTGCTAACACATATTGTTCTACAGTTGGAGTTGATAATGTACTTTTTTGGTTATGATGAGTAGTGCTACAGGTGATGAATTTTTAAATATGAAATTTTTAGAACTGGAAGAAAAACATGCTGTTACTTAATGGAGAGTAGATGCCGGATGCTGTCGAAGGCTTTCCGTCGTCCTAAATGTGGAAAAGATATGGAACTTGCCACCCGATGTTTGCTGAGAATTATATTTTTATTTGTTATACGTCTGTTAAAAATTATTTTCAATTTCTGAATGCTTGCTTTTGTTCTTGTGTCTCGCCATATGCTTACGGATTTATAACTTTCAGATTATCATTCTGTTTTTGCCTAAGCAAACTTGTGCTGACATTTAACTTTGAGGTTGTCAAAAATTTAGCGACAAACATAAAAACATCATTTTTGTGAATTTTAACTTTTTGAAATTGGAAAGACAGTGAGTGAGTAAGTGAGTACAATGGAAGTCTCACAGATGGTGGTAAACTGAATTATCAGGGATTAATTAAGAGAAAAAGATCACGGTTTACATTCACGATTTATATATATATATATATATATATTTTTACCACACCCAGTTTTCATGTCTCTGTGCACTCAGTGGATTTAAAAAAAAAATGCACAATTTTTTTTTATAAAGGCAAAAATAATCTTTAATGTCTTATGTAAACAAAAAGATGCATCAATACTGGTCTTTTGTCGAAGTGAAGTTAAATAAAGCAGGGTTTACTTTAAGTATTTCAGAAAACAGATTAAATCTAAAAATTAACAACCACAGAAAAGAATAAATTAACAGTAAAATATAAAGTAAGCAATTCATATAATCTCCAGAAATATCAAGATAAGTGTAACCTTTCCTATTACTGAATTGTTCTTGTACCGCATATCTTCCTATGCTATCAGGACTTTCCAACCAGATATCAACGATAGATATCATTCTCATTTACACTCTGTTTATGGATGATTACCTTTTTTCCACTTTAAATTATTAGTCATCAGGCTTCAACAATTTTTTCTCTCTCATAATGCCTTTAAATTATGCATAACTCTTCAAAAACACCATCACTCCAATAAAAATATTATTTGGCAAAATTTGTGAAAATGTTTATTTCATACGTTTTAAATAATTTCATTGCAAAATAAAAATAGTTCTAAAAATAAATTAGAAATATGTAACAAAACGAATTTAAAAAAATAGCAAATTTCATTGAAGCAACAAGCAACATGTAAGTGTATAGAACATTAAAAAAAGCTGAAAAAAACTGATAAAATATTTCAGAATTTTTATGCCTAATTATGTTATTGAATAAGGCAATAATACTCTTAAGAGCAAGCCCAATCCTTATCTTGAACTACCTTATGCTAGCCAATGCAAGCCACGTAAATGATTAGATTTTTAACATGTTGATAAACAAAAAGAAAACAAAAACAAAACAAAAAAAAAAAAAAAAAAAAACACGCACCAAGAAGGAGTTATCCGAATGGGACGAATATCGGCAGAAGTAATGTACATGTACAGAACAAATGATTACAGTGAGAAAAATTGGATGATTTATTGAAGTGATAGAGCTTTACAAAGTAAAATAAGTCAGTAACGCGTTTGTCCACCTCTGGCCCCTATGCAAGCAGTTATTTGGCTTGGCATCGATTGATAGAGAATGCGGATGTCCTCCTGAGAGATATTCTGTCCAACTGGCATGTTAGATCGTCAACATCCCGAGCTGGTTGGAGGGCCCTGCCTATAATGCTGCAAGCATGCTCAATAGGAGAGAGATCCGGCGACCTTGCTGGCCAAGGTAATATTCGGCAAGCACTAAGGAAGGCAGTAGAAACATGTGCAGTGTGGGGGCGGGCATTATCTTGCTGAAATGTAAGCTCAGGGTGACGTTACATGAAGGGCAACACAACGGGCCTTAGAACTTCGTCGACGTACCACTGTGCTGTAAGGTTGCGATGGATGACAACCAAAGGGGTCCTACTATGAAATGAAATGGCACCCCAGACCATCACACCTAGTTGTCGGCCTGTCTGCCGGAAGAAAATGAGGTTGGCATCACATTGCTGTCCGGGGTGTCTCCAGACTCACCTTCAATGGTCATCAGGGCTCAGTTCAAAGTGGGACTCATCACTGAAAACTATTCTACTCCAGTCAGTGACATTCCAGCGCGAATGAGCCCGACACCACTGCAAACGGGCTTGACGTACAGAGGTCAATGGTAGTTGGCACAAGGGGCGCCGTGACCTCAGCCCCTTTCTGTGAGCCGTCTATGAATGGTCCTTGCGGTCACTAATTACACATACAATCGATGATAATGATGCATTTGGGGCTGTGAGTGCTGCTCTGACGATTGCTTCATGTTCTGCCGTTTCTCTAGACCTACCGCTTCCTTCTTGACGCTATGTGCGACCATGGTACATCCATTCCTGCCAATATCGTCTAATAGTGGCATCGCTCCTGCTCAAATGTTCAGCTATTCGACGATAAGAACAACCGGCTTCTTTAAGCCCAATTACACAACCTCTCTCAAATTCTGACATCTGCACATATCGTTTGCACACTTGTATGAGAGGCATAGTTAATGTCTACCAGAGTACACGGAATGAAATTCGTGAAGAATTTATTACCTGGAATCACTATTTCGTAATTTCTTCTCTTAAATATCCTGCCGATTGTGCAGATCAGATGCGCTGTAGCGACAACCGTTCATTCACTGGCAGCCAAAATGTAAAATTTTGCATTTTCCGTCTAAACCCATATGCATATCAATTTGTCTTGCGAATTCATTTCGTAACGAACCCGTATGCACGCAGCAATATGATTAGGTTTGGGACAACCTGATGAAACGTTATGATAGGAAAAATTAATTTGTCATGTCACTTGACAAAATATTTCTTGAGCAACCCAGAATTACTAGCGCCGATCCTGTTAATATAAGAAAACTATCTGATATGTCTGATGAAGTTGTCTGTGGATTAAAATCTCTTGGTGAAAAAGCTTTGTCTAGAGATGTTTGGCTAAATAATTTTTTACTAAAAAGCGCTAATCCTGAAATGTGCCATTTATGGTCACAAAAGATTGGCGAAGAAGAATTTTCTACCTTAGAATGTTTTGGGAATTCTTAAACTCAAGATATGTTCCACTCGAAATGTTAAATAGTCATAATACTGAAAGGTGGGTATTGTATAAAAATCAGTGCACTGTTTCTAAGTGTTTCACATAATAATAAACATTCTATTCTAAAATTTCAGCAGTGCAATGGTTCTCATGCTTTAATCAAAGTGATAGGAATTGAAAAGTGCAGATATTGCAACCAAGGAAAATATCATACAGAATTTATTATGCTTCAATTGTTTTGGGAATCATCAAGTAAAATTTTGTTCATAGCAAACTTTATGTTTTATTTGTAAAGGAAAACACCATACTTTACTGCATGAAGATATGAAATGTAATAACGTAATGTTGTCATATTCCTCTCTGTCTGATGAACAAAGTTGTAACTCAGACGAACAAAATAATATTTCGAGTTTTTCTGTTCAAGATCAGAGTATTTAATTTTTACCAACAGTAGCAGTAATAGTTTATGATTCTACTGGTCATGGTCATGAATGTATTAACCTTTTCGACAGTGAAAATGAAGCTTCTTTCATTAGTGAATCATTTATTCAACAATTAAACATCCAAAGACAAAATGCCCACATTTGTGTAAAGGAACTTGGTGATTCTGAAGCAGCATTAACTCACGGTTATGTAAATGTAAAATTATTTTTGAAAAAAATTAATTTGAGTTAAAAAAAAAAAAAACGGTAAGCATACATTCTTAAAAAAATAACTTCACATGAGAAAAGAAAAATTCATTTAGAAAAAACTGAACCTCACATTCGCCTTCAGGAAATATTGACAGCAAAGACCTTGATTATTTAAATTCAATTAATCTTATCAATTCGAATTTCAGTATGCCCAAACAAATAGACCTGAAAATTGGAGTTGACTATTTCTTTTCTATCCTTTAGCCAGGGCAGACTGTTGGTTATAAAAATGTGATTGCACAAAATGCACAAATGTGATTGCACGGTTGGGTTGTATTAGGATTAAAATAGAAGGCAATGCCCCGCATCCCATTAGTGTTAATCACATCAGTTAACATACTGAGGATAATGTCGATGGAACACTTAAGCGTTTTTGAAAGTTGGAAGAATTAATGCTCCAGAACCAGAATTCTGTCATAAATCAAACCTCTTTTTTTATCTTTTTTTAGAATATATTTTCTATGTTGTGACTAGAATCTTGCACTGAGTGGGTCACGGTTTGGAAGAATTTGATCCTCCACACTACCTTGAGTTTCAAATAGTCTAATGGGTTTGGCCGATTGTCTTAATGTATGCAAAGACAAAAATTATTAAAAATGGAAAAAAAAAGTGTCCCTATGTTGTAATCTGAAAAAAGAAAGCTGTACAGCTTTACGGAATAATTACTGCAACAGTATAATTATGCAATTCTTGAACATGACCAAACTTGCATAAATTATACGAGGCGTATTCGGAAACTAAGTACCGTTTTGAAAAAAAAAAAAAAAAAAAAATAGTAAAACAATTTTTTCGAATCCAATTTTATTTTTACATGAAAATACACGTCTTAAACTATTTTTCAACATAGTTTCCGCCAATGATCAAATGCTTGTCATAGCGGGTGACCAGATTTTGTATACCATCGTCAAAGAAACTTCCCACCACTTTCGATAACCTAGACTCCACAGCATTTTTCGTGTCATCGTTAGATCCAAAGTGCTTGCCACCAAGCTCGCGCTTCATGTGCAGGAACAAATGATAGTCAGATGGCGCCAAGTCCGGGCTGTACAGCGAGTGATTGAACTGCTCCCAATGAAACTGTCGAATTAACGATTGAGTGACACCAGCAGTATGGGGCCGAGCATTGTCATGGAGCAGCACAATTCCTTTACTGAGCATTCATCTCTGTTTGTTTTGAATTGCACACCTTAGTTTTGTTAAAGTCTCACAATATCGTGCCGCATTAATGGTTTCACCTCTGGGAAGAAATTCAGTAAGCAAAACGCCTTTCCTATCCCAGAAGACAGAGCACATGATTTTTTGTGATGGCATTGTCACTTTGAACTTTTGTTTTTTCGGAGAATGAGTGTGTCTCCACTTCATTGATTGTTGTCTGGTGTGAAATGACACACCCAAGTTTCATCACCTGTCACAATTTGGTTTAAAAAGTTTTCTCCCTCATCACTGTACCGCGTGAGAAATGTCAGGGCACTTACCAAGTCGCTTTGTTTTGTGAACATCAGTGAGCATTTTTGGAACCCATCAGGAACACAGTTTGCGATTCAGGCGGTCAGATACAATTTCGAGCAAAACAGTACGTGAAATTTGTGGAAATGCCTCTGAAAGAGTTGTCATTGTGAAGCGTCTGTTCTCATGAATTGCTTCATCAACTTTCCTTACCAAATCATCGGTGACAACAGAAGGCCGACCACTCAGCCTCGGCGTGGACATTTGTTCGACCTGCATTAAACATTCTTACCCACTTTCTCACCATTCCATCACTTATCGCGTATTCACCGTAAACTTCTGTCACTTGACAATAAATTTCGGCCGGTTTAACATTCCTCGCGTTCAAAAATTTAATCACGGCACGAATCTCACAGTCAGCGGGAGAAGTAATTGTCTTAAACATTTTGAATGTGCACAGCAAACTGAAAACACAACATAGAGCAACCAAAATGGCGACAATTGAGAGTCAGCGAACAAAAAAAACTAGTGCGCATGCGCGGGACGCCTACCACAGCACTGCGACGGCGCTAGAATGAAACGGTACTTAGTTTCCGAATACGCTACATAGCTTTTTAATATTGAAATTAATAAATATTTAAGTTAACATATCCTGAGGTTTAATTACCCACTTCCAAAAAAAATTTTTTTTTAAACTTACACAAGATGGGTGCAAGAACTATCCCATTCTCCTCTATATTCAGCTCCCATTTCCAAAGCTTTATTTCTCAACTCACTCCTTAAAGGATTTACAAATCCACTCAGGACAAAATTTACTTTGCACATGATTTGGTTAAAAGGCTTTTTTTTATCCACTTGCTGAACTGCAAAATAATAAAAAGTTAAATAAACAATCAATTTAAAAACAAAAAATTAATACAACTTAGAAATAAAATAGAGTATTCACTAGTATATTTCCCCCTTTTCTTACTAATATTGATGCTTGAAAACATGTTGTATACTATTTCTCAAAAGAAAAAAAATAAGTTAAGTAATAAACACAGCATATTAAAAAGCATACATAAAATATTTATATATTTCAAAAGACTTATTAAGACCAACATAAAATATTTCCTCATTTGTGCACATATTTTATGCTGTTACCAAAAAACCAGAAGTTTTTGAATCACATGCCGAAAAAAACTACAGGGAAAAATATGCAAGGGGAGAAACATGCAAGTATATAAATCATATATTATTCATTGTATATACAATGATTATGAAAAAGAGAAATGATACTTTCTTGAATTTTACATTAACAGTCTTTTTTTTTTTAGCATCACAGGCGACTATTACTTTCAATCCCCACCTTTGCGGTATAGCACTTTTCAAATCAAAAGTTGGTCACATGCACACACAAACATACATATATAAATTGCTGGCCATCTAAAATGCAACACTACGAAGGAAGCCTCCAAACAGAATAGGATTTGCATCATTTGTATATGATGATGGAATATGCATATGACTATAACTTCAGTGCATGTGCACATTATGGGCAATCCCATGTGTCCTTGCAAGTGAGACTTAATGTGTGTGCAGCTTCAGTATGCCTCGTAGAAAAATATGAGCATCATTAGAGCCTCTTTCTGAATTCAATCAAGTCAGACTTGCTGCATACAGACATTGCATATTATCCTTCAGGAAATCAGTCAGCACATCAGAAGTAGCTAAGCAACAGTCATGTGAATATGGATTCAGGGATGCAGAAGGAATGACTGATGGGTAGGAGGAATTGCAACTGCCTTGTCAAACCACTACATGGAAAGTCAGGCATATTGTGCACATGGCACTGACACAGCACACTGCCACATCTGCAATGATATCATAATGAATGCAGTATGTAACATAACCATCGGTGTCAGCAAGAACAATTCAACATTCTTTACAGTACAATCAACTGTCTACTAGGTGTTCATGGTGTTCATTACTTTTCTTACCTTTTACTTAAATCACAGGCATTTGCATTTGCAATGGTGGACTGAACAGTGGAGATGAACATCTGAATGGCATGATATTGTGTTTTGGGAAGAATCCTGCTTCTACCTGCACTACCATGATGGTCAGATAAGAGTTTGGAGATACCATAGAGAAAGGCTGTTCAACTGTTATGCTATGCATTATCATACTGGTTCTGTGCTCAGCGTTATAGTGTGGGCTGGTATTGGATTCCACTCCTGCACCCATCTGCCACCCTGCATTATCAGTACATTTACCAGCCAATGCTATATCTCTGAAGTTTTGCAACCTGCTCTTCCTTACCTTCAGGGCTTGCCTGCAAACATATTTCAACAACCACATGTTCCACACAATGTTCAAGCTTTTTTCATAGCCAACTATACTGCATTGTTACCCTGGCTGCTCGTTCTCTAGATCTATCACCCATTGAACATATCCTGTCAATGAATAGCCTGGCATGCTGCATCAACAGTATGCTAGATGAACTTTGCCTACATGTGGAGGCAGCAAGTGCTGCAATTCCCCAACAACTCCTCCAAAACCTTTTCACTCAACGTCATGCTACGTAGCAGCGATTACTGACAATGTGGAGGCATGCTTATTACTGTTTTTCTAAACTTCTTCACCTCAAGAAGGCTGCATTTCAAATCAATCAACATTATGTGTAATCTCTGAAATACAAGGTTCCCAAGTTCTTGCTGTTTCTGATAGGACATTGGAAGAGTGAACCCCAAACATAAAAATAGTCGCCAAACCTAACTCACACAGCGACTGATAGAAATGGATGCGTCAAAGGTGCTCATTCAGAGTTTTTATGTATGATTTTAAAGTGGGACTGCCAGTAGCAGAATCAAGTCGCTGAATTCGCCAGGCCTTTACGGATGATGCTGTTAACAAACTGCTAGGCAATGGTTCCAGATGTTCAGGTCAAGGGATATGTCTTTTAGAGATGCACCACACAGCGGTTGGCAGGCCTGCATTCGCAGAAGTTGGAGTGTATGCATCAGACACTGATGCATAAAGAGGTCAATTGGTTAATTATAAGGGTGTACTCATCATCCATGACAACGTGAGGCCACATGTGGCTCAGAAGGCCAGGGATACCATTCAGCGACTGGGTTGGCAGACACTACCCCATCCACCATACTCCCCAGACCTCGCACCAACAGATTACCACCTCTTCCATTCCTTGGACAACCATATTCATGGGAAATGCTTCAACAACTGGCCAGACCTCAAAAAGGACCTCATGGACTTCTTTGCATCCAACACTTCTGAGTTTTACTGCGATGGTATTGCACGGCTAGCCACTCATTGGCAAAAGGCACTGGATGCCGATGGTGATTACTTTGAGGATTACCGGTGATTCTTATTTGTTTTATGACTTTTCTTTCTGACTGTCCAAAACAGCAAGAACTTTTTTGGTTACCTTGTAAATGTGACTTGTCTTGTGCTTGATATCTTTTGTCTGTTTTTGCGTTGCATTTTGGATGCCCAGCAGAGTATATATATATATATTCTTATATATATATATAAGAAATATTTCATAAAAGAAACACTAGTCAACAGGAGTAAGCCCAAGAGCAGGCTCATAAACTGAAAGCTCAGCAAGAGAATTTGAAAACAAAAAATTTATAAAGTTTTTCAGATTTTAACGATAACTCAAAAGGGTTTGCTAAGGTTATACTTTTTCCTAACACTCTTCGATCTACCATTCCGCTGTTGCACACACTCCTATTAACCTCACCCTTTTTTTTTTTTTTTTTTTTTGTCATTTTAGCTCTATTATCAAGCATCATTTTCTTCCCACTAATGTCAAATACAATTCAACAACAAAATCAAAAAAAATTTAAAAGCTACATACAGCATATGTTTAGAATCCTGATGCAGAGTTAAGTGCTGGCATACATTTTCCTACTTTTTCCAGTCTTTTCTTAGTTCATCATATCAGTGTTAAGTTTTCTTAGCAAGATGGCTAACAAAAAAAATTTTTTTTGTCTTTTTATTACCTTTGTGTCAACTTTACTTATTAAATAATCACGTTCTTCACACTTATGCCACATAAAATGAATTCAACAGCAAAAGCACAAAAGATTTAAAAACAGTTTGTTAATTAAAGTTGAAAGATAAATATCTTACATTTTTCCAAATGGAAACAGTCTCGTGCACTGGAGAAAAAACTGTTTTATTTTGAACAGAGTTACTACTGCTTGCTTTCAAATCATTGAACTTGTTAATTAAAAATTCATTTAGGTTTTATGAAATATGAAATAAATAATAAAACAAATTCGAAATTCAAAATTTGGAGAGCACATGTTCAGGTGGAGGACTATGTTACGCAGAAATTGTGCTTCCAGGTGCACATGTTTGGGTGGAGGACTATATTATTCAAAATGTGATGGATCTAGGTATTATTAGAACAGGCATACATTCATACAGATTCTTTATTATTTAATTTTTTTTAAAAATAATAAGAATAATATTTGGTGACAAAAATTTTAAAAGTGATACACTGTTTATACTGAACGAATGGAAAATCCCATTTGGGGACTAATAGCCCGATCTGGGATTAAAAAAAAAAATCCCTGTGGTGCTATTCTAAAATCTGAATTCTCTGTTTCTTTTATTTTTGTTAATAATGAAGTCCTCAACTCCTCCAAAAACTTTTCACTCAATGTCATGGCGCATAGCAGCAATTACTGACAACATGGAGGCATGCTCATTACTGTTTTTCTAATCTTCTTACCTCAAGAAGGCTGCATTCAAATCAATCAACATTATGTGTAGTATATGAAATCTTACTATGTGTAATCTCTGAAATACAAGGTTCCCAAAAAAGTTCTTGCCGTTTCTGATATGACATTGGAAAAGTGAACCCCCAACATAAAATATGAATATAAAAATTAAAAATTCCTTACATAAATTCTTTACACTGGTCCCTATTACTACTGCTCAAGTTTTCATTCAAAGGAATTGGCTAATTATTTTCTTCACATCTAAAAGGCCAGATACTTGTGATCTATTCCAAATATAGATTTTAAAGCACATAAAGTCAAGACTGTGACAGTCTTAGACAGTTCAGTATAATTTCGTAGGAAAATGAAAAAAAAAAAAAAAAAAAAAATTGCAAAGTATAACACACACACATACAAAAAACAAGGAAGAAAAAAAGTGTAGGAAAGAAAAGATTTAAAAAAAAGGCATCCTAGTGAATCTGAACTACAAATAGACACTAAAAATTAATTTTTTAGGCAGTAACAATTAGAATAAACCAATCACAGGCTACAATGCCTTAGACTATTCAAATAATTTTAAACATTATCAGGTTTCGAAATTTTGTATAAATAAAAACTTCTGAACACGTACAACTATTCTCAATTTTCCTTTTTTTTAGAATAAAATGATAAAATATGCACTAATTACTTCTTGGATATATAATTTTACTTATTTGTATATTTAACTGAGTATAGCAAAGCATGCAAGGACTATCTAAATGTCATGAGGACATTTCTAAAGTGAAAATGAAAACTTTTTACATCTAGCCAAGTATTCACATTACATTGTAGGAAAAAACATGCAACCAGCCATATTGCTGAAAAATTAACCTCAGGTAAACTTCCAGTGTTCAGCAGTCTTATGCATTCAGTTACTGGTAGGCCCACCACACATGATTCAGAAACAAAGCATTTTAGTAATGTTGTGATAGTCTACTGTTAAATTAAAGTATAATGATATTATACACACACATACATACACACACACACACACACGCAAAAAAAAAAAAAAAAGGAAAAGTTTCAGATTTTAAATTATGTTCAAAGGGACATTTTTTTTTAACATTTTGTGTGTTAGCTTTATTTATTAAATATCATGTTCTTTGCACTTAAACCATAAAATTCAGTTCAATAGCAATATCGCAAAATAATTTTAAAATGAGCATATCTTTAGAATTTCTTCTACACAGTTCCACGCACTGGAAATAAAAACATTTTTTTTTGCCCCGTAGAGTGTTACCATTGCTTGCTTTTAAATCGTTGTTACTCAAAAATTTTTTAAACTTTTACAAAATATGAAATCGATAATAAAACAAATTCCAAATTTGATCTTCCACATGCCCATATTCACAGTAAGATAACATCATTCAAAATTCGATGACTCTATGTACCGTTGTTTTATCACAATGTGAGAAATCTACATACATTTACGCAGATTTTTCATTATTTAATTTCTTCAAACATAATGCAGGACTCTAACATTTGGTGGCAACAGTTTGAAAAGTGAAACGAACATTCATAGTGATTCAATTCAAAATCGCAAAACGAAAACAACAGTCCTTCAGGGAATTTTTAGAATCTATTATTACCTACAAAACTTTATAATAAATAATGTGATACTTAAATAAAAATAAATATTTTACAGCTGTATATGTGTATTGTGTATGCACATCAAAAATCCACTTCTAAACTGGTTTTTAATACTCGACATAAGCTATTATCAGTTTTAATAACTATAGAGTAAATGTGTCCAATTAAACTTAATTATTAATCAGAATGCTATAACATCTGGTTCTTACAGATAAATGTTTGAGAATTCAAATGGAAACTAGCACATTTGAATGAAAGGTTAGTTAAGGATATTTGCACAACTTCAGTATTTGCAAAGTCACATGCATGCTAAATGCACGGAAATGTAATGTAACGCAATGGTCTAAAATTTTTTGGTAGATTTTACAAAAGACATTCCAAACATCAAATGTAATGTATATTAGAAATTCTCTGACTTGAATATTTTGATACACCAAAATCAAATTACAGTTATAATGAAACTTCGCAAAAGTCACAATTCCATAAAACTAGATTCTTGTTTTAAATTAATAATAATAACATTAATACTGCATGTTGATAATTAAATATTTTTTTCAGAAAATGGAACTATTGTTAAATTACTAGCATGTACAATATTTCTCATTATTAAATTGTACCTATTTATAAAATTTCAGTAGCAACACAGTGAAAACTTTAAGATTGTGTTCTTCAATAATATTAAGTTTCCTTTTATAGGAATAATAAATTAATAATAATATTTAGTTTCCTATTTATATATACAAGTAAAACCACAGATTACCAGGTTGGGTACCACTAGAATGCAATCCACTATTTACAGCAGCTGTTTTACTGTTGTTATATCCTTCCTTTTTAAAAATATACTTATGGTCAAATTCTTTATTCTCCGGAATGGTGGAAGATGTTTCCTTGTCAAAAGGATCTTGCATTTTTAAAACATCTTTATCATCAGTATTTTCTTCATTGGTTTGAAGAGTGGATGAAGCCTTTTTAGTTGGTGGTTCAGCTAAATCTTTATTATTCTCATCAAACTTTCTCTTCCAGACATTAACCTAAATATAGCAAATAGTACAAAATTAATGTAAATAATGAAAATAAAAGAATATATGGAATTATAATTTTAGAAGCTTGGATGAAGAGTAGAAAGACTGCATGCAAAAACTGTAGATCACTTAGCTGCAAAGTGTTTCCAAGGTGCACCACAAGGAGGTGGATCTATGTTGCACTCACTTATTATACACTCATTTCTTATTGGACGATTAAACTGTTTTTTAAAAATTTATTTCCATATAATATCTTACAAGATCTTCAGACTTGTACAGCATTAAAAAGTTGGAGAACGTTAAGTTCTTCTCTTATTCCCAACAGTCCAAAATGCAATGCAGTTGCGGCTTTTTGTCTGTCTACAAGCCATGACTGTCTTGCTTGCCTACCTGCACCACATTGCATTTCAAGCGATCCTATTTACCAACTTTGTGATTTTGAAGAAGAAACGGACAAAGACCACCTGCTCCAATGTAGGACTCTTTGTGGTCTTACAGAAGGGTCGAGATACTGGGAGGCAAGCATGCTTTTTAGGAAATGACTTCGGTCATTTTTTTTCTTAGTTCTACTGTTTGTAACCTCTGTTTATAAGATTTTAGTTCTTTGTAGCATTTTGCCTATCATTGGGGGGGGGATACAAGCTTTAAAGAATAGAACAAGTCAAAAACATGAATTCCATCAATTAGCTATAAAGTTGAACATATTTTGCAGAAATTTAACTTTCAGGTCATTTATTCTCCCATCAATAAAATTCCGAGTTCCATACTCAAGGACTCCATTCCGGATATGAATTCCTGGGGTATTTACAGGATTCCTTGCCAGTGTGGTTTAATTTACATCGGACAAACTAAGACAGCCTTAAAATTTCGCATTAAGGAACATGAGGCATATGTTAGAAAAAAGGAAACACAGAAGTCTTCTGTTACCTGTTGGTACGAAAATCACACTTTCAATTTTTTTGCTGCCAAAATTATTGAAAAAACATCTTCCATTGGTGAAGTGGATTTTCTAGAAGCATTTCACACACTCAAAAAAATCTTTGTTATAGTTAATGACCCTAATTCCAATCCATCTTTGCCTTCAGCCTTTAAAGAAATTATGTTTTATTTCTGGTTTCATCGACAGATGGTGCCAGTAGCTTGTTTCCTGTCTAGGCTTTCTTATCTTATCTTATCTAATCATTATATCTTATCTCGTTCATTTACGCTTTTGCAACTGAGGATGATGGTTCGGTAAAACCATCGAAACTAGTCCTGTGAAATTCGAAAACATAACACTGATTTTTATTGTTTGACTTCTAAATTAATATTTGTTCGGTGTGTTATTGTATCTTAATTACGTTAAAAAGAGACAAATATTTTTTGATTTTTTTATATTATTTATAACTTTCAGAGTAAATTCATAAATATACAACTGTTAAATATGTATATAACTTTTTCATTATCTGCATTCCCACCTCTGAAACATATTCACAAGACAACACAATATGTCATGAGATTAGTGATGTTGCAAACATGGTGTCACCAAAATGTATTTATGCGGCAACCTTCTTACGTGTGCATGCAGCCCTCCAAATTTGAGAGTCATTTCTCTGACTTTGTTTTTTTACTGAATTCATTCTTTTCTCTGGGACTAACCGCAACTGGATTGTGGAGTTTGCCAACTGATGAAAAAGAAAGCATTGCATTTCCTTAAAAATATGGCAATTTTTCCAACAGTAGAGAATGCAAATATGCAAATATTCTCATTCCATGATGATACCTTTCTTAAACAACAGAATTTTATAGAAATACAATTTGTAAAAATAGCAGGCAAAGTGTTAGAATGCAGAATACCAAATTTATGTAGTTATCCGACTTTTTTTTTTTTTAAACAGAAAACAAATTGTTGCATACATGGAAAGAATAAAAACACAAGGAATGTTAAGTTCATGCCATTCTCTGCTCTCTCTCTCTCTCTTTTTTTTAAGTGAGAGCAGGTTGCTGCGTACTTGGAGAGAACAGTGCAAAAAAATTACATAACGATTTCTAGAAAAGGGTGTTTTAAGGTGGATGCTTCTTATTTTTTAATTTTGTTGATTGATTACTCTTTTATAGAATTCTTAGTATCCCAACATTTTGAAATTAGGTGTTGCTTTTCATGTATTAACTTGTCAAAAAATTAGTCATCAATGAGTTGGAGGCTTTTCAGGAGGGGAGAGGCAGGTAATCAAAAAGTAGATTTTTTTCCTACATGCAGATTTTAAGATATGTGATAAAAAGTTTTCGAGCTTTTAAACTGGCATATAAACTTATATGTAAGTTAATGCTTTATTTGTAGCTACCTTATGTTTAAATTACATGATTATTCTAATTAATGTTATTGTGCATTCACTGTACTGTCATGTTTTGTATTACTATGAGACAGACAGCAATCTTCAAAGAAATAGAATATGTACATCGAATCAAAAAAAAAAGGGGGGGAGGTGACAGTTCTATATCTCTTGTTCTACCGGGGAGACTGATGAAATTCAGCTTTCATCTTTTGTGTCTCAAAAGTACATATTAGATTTGCATATAGCATTGTTCTAACATAGGTATTTTAACACAAAATCAGACTTTTTTCTGAAATGGCATACTGAAATTTTTTCCCATACTTTGATCCTATGCTTCAAATTATGCAAAAGTGCCAAGTTTCATAAAAACCACATATAACCACATAGTTTTTTAAAAATTGGGTCTCTGAATTTTAGCTCCTCAGTGTTAATTGTATTTGGTATATATTTATTAATATCTCTTTTTTTATTATTCTTACTTTATTCCTTCATTTAGAATTTAAATTTAGTTCAATAATAAATAATTAATTTTAGGTTCAAAATAAAAATTTGCATATTTTAAAAAATGTGTACTTTGAAATATTTATAATCTTATATATGTGAATTTATATAATGGAGCATTACTGAAATTTGGAATATTTGTTATAAGCGATAACAATGCCAAATGTGTTTTATGCCCTTTGTCATATTCTTTAACAAATCTGAAGAGTTATTTTGAATCTTAAATTTCCAAACAAACTTTTACTGAGGATCATTCATGGAGAATTCTTTATTTTTATTATTAATGCCTAATAAATATTTATAAATAATACATAAAAAGTAACTTTCTAAATTTATAAAGAATATTAATCAAAAGTTAAAAAGATTTCTTTTTTATAAGAGTAAATTTTTAACTTTGCCATTTTATCAACTGCTGTTTTGCTTAGTTAAAAGATGTCTTTTTCTGTCATAAGAGTAAATTTTTAGCTTTGCCATTGTATCATCCGCTGTTTTGCATAACTTCATTTTATATGCATTAAAATTTATTTGGCTTTGCTAGCAATCATGTCTTGCTGTTAGTTTTCAGCCAGCTCTGTTTAAAAATTATAATGAGGCTTTAGCATATTGTCTAGCTAATGCTTTAAATATGTGCAGTAAAATAAATGAGTCAGCTTACTCTATTTAATATGCAGTCTTAGACTACATTATCAATTTTCAAATATAATTGTCTGTTCTATTAATTTAAAATAGCCACAAATTGTGAAAATTTTGTCTTTATTACATGTTGTGTCTTTATGTTCAAACTGAGAGTAAAGTAAAAAGATTATTTAATTTTTTTCTGTATTTTAGAAGTTGTTCAAGCTATAATGATAGCTCACTACCTGCCCAGTAGGATCTGCAGGAGTTTGACTCTAGTTTCCAGTTAGTCTTGGTAATCTTAAAATCTAATCTCATCTTTAGATGGGAGAAAGATTGAGCAAAGCATTACACATTAAATAAAATAAGCTGGCTTATATATATATAGCATATATTTAAAGCATCGGCTAGCAAGAATGCTAAATCCAGAATATATTTTTTAAACAGAGCTGGTTAAAAATACTAACAGCAAGACACAGTTGTCAGAAGCTCGCTCATCTAAAAATTCAGAACACTCAGATTAAATACACAAAAAGGTAAGAATGTCACAGAAAACATGCTGTTTTAAAAGTGAGTATATAGTGACTGAAAAAGGGAGGATGATTATGAGTATATCTGCAGATCTTGAGGCAATAAGCCATTTAGAAGAAAAATTTTAGTCATTAAAAAATATTAATTAATTAATTTTTATTTAATTACTTTTATTTATTTATTTGCATAAAATATAGTCTCTTTTTATGTTATGCTATTTGATTTTTTACAATTAGAACTTATTTGGAAATATGGATACTATTTTAACAAACTAAATGTAGGATGATAAAATTGTGTAAAGCAATGGCACAATGATAAACCATGGAAAATTGCTTGTATGCATAATCATTTTAAATTAAAATGAAGATTACATAACTTTCTCATTTATATATCTTTTCTGAACGGCCCATTGGAAAAAAAAAAAAAAAAAAAGTGTTAACTGTGCATTACAGTATTTTCTCTTTTAATGCAGCATGCAGTTTTCAAAGATGAATACTGGGTATTGAAATGCTACTCAAATAAATAAAATCAAATTAAAAAATAATAATGTAAATAAACATGTTTAGAAATACATAATGCAAATGAATAAAGAGAAATTTTTAAAATAACTATTTGAAAAACTATAATTCAATCACACAACTCAACTAATGAAAATAAAATTCTAAAAAGGAAAAAAAAAAGTCTAGAAATAACAACTGTGATTGAAAAATCTAACATAAAGTAAAAATATCCGGTTGACAAGAAAGTAATTTCGGTTTTTTTTTTTTAATGTGAAACAGTTTTTTTTTTTTTTTTTTTTCCTATACAAAAAAATAAACTTTAATCAGTCAGATATTTTCAATTCTATTCCATGACCTTCTGCCATCTTTTTGGTAATTTCACGATTATGTACTCATAGAACTTATTATCTTTACCAGCAAAAAATTCAACCTAGTGTGATTTAAGGTCATTATTATTACAGAGATTTTTACCCTTTAAGAAGTTTAGTAAACTTCAAAATAAATGATAACCCAATAGTGGAAGGTCGGAGCTATATGGGAAATCGAATAGTTTTGTATGTGCTGTTAAAGATGCGTGAGGCCTCGTATTGTTTTGGTGGAACATGATTCCTTTCCGATTTACTAATTCTAACCTTTTCTCGTGGAATGCTTCCTTCAATTTCATAAAATGTTGGCAGTAAGCATCTCAGTTGATTGTTTAGTTGCTTAAACACAGCTCAAAATACACATCTCTGTAATCCCACCAAACTGACAACATGATCTTTTTGATGCAATTTAGCTTTCGATATGATTTGTGATGATTCATCATACTTGAACCATGATGTTTTTGATTAATGTTATTGCAGACAATCCATTTTTGATTAACAATGAAAATTCGTTTAAAAAAAGGTTGAATTGTATTACATTTGAAATGTGTAACGCAGATACTGATTTATTGTGTTATGCGAATTTCCATTCAGTGCAACCCAAATATCAAATTTCTTAATGTGTCCAAGACATCTTGTATTATTTTCAGTTGTTGTTTAAGATACATTTAACTTTTTTGCAGTTTTTTTCCATAGTTATATGACTATTTGGTTCCAATTATGGCTTTAATTTTATCATCATCATCAACTTCAAGTCACCCAGAATGTTGATCATCTTCAAGTGAAAAATCTCTAGAACAAAATTTTTTAAAACAATTTTAACACATGTGTTCTGTAGAGCAGTCAGCACCATAAACTTCACATATCTCTTTGCGAGCCTTAGCCGCTTTCCTGCCTTTAAGAAAATAAAAAAGTAAAATATACTAAAAATGTTTGTTTTTGCACCCCATGTTAAAACTGATCATAAACTAACAATTGTATACAAATATGTGGGAAACGTTATGTCATGATATTCCCTAATCCCCTACTGTATGACGTATGCATTGCGTCAGCATGTGTTTCCCGCCTTCGGAAGAGGACGAGGATTAGCTGGCGAGCGGAGCAGACGTCGCTCTATCGCTCGTATACCATTTTCATTAATTGTAATCCTAATATAATCTATATTTGTAAATAGTAATAAATGTGTGTTATCAACTATGGTCGTTGCCTTTCCCCACATTTTGGGGGCTCGACCGTGCCTTTTGTGCATGCGTTATAATCGATCCCTAGACACCAGCAATCACTAAAGACGTTCAGAAAGCTAACAAAGGCAAGACGTGCCTTTATGACGATTTAATATTCTTCTTCAAGCCAGACGACGTATGTGAATGAAGATGTGCCTTTATGACGATTTAATATTATTCTTCAACCTGGACGACATATGTGAATGATGTTACATGCTACTTGTCCATTCTTCTGATTTTGGACGTTAAATCGAAATTCGATTTTGGATTACATTGGATTGGCCAAAATATATATTGGATTATAAGGACTGCCCCGAAGTTAGGTAGGCCCATTTTTCCATAATTCGTTCGTAATTTATTAGTATTACGATTTTAAGCTGTGTTTATACTGTTTAATTATCATTCATACATACCCTATTTCATATTCATATTGTCCTATTTTACTGTTTAAAGAACTATGGCCCTAAAATTAGGTGATATCCCATTGATAGCGAATTCTCTTAAATATGGCACAACACGAGTTATTAAATTATTTAATACCGTGCTCGGATATTCCGATTTCGATCATTCTTCGCGAAAGAGAATGCGAAATTTTGCCGCGTTCCCGTACAGTTTCGATTTGGCAAAACATAAAGAACTTCTATTAAAAGATTTTTCTTTATCAGATTTTATATCAGTGGCGAATTTATTGCATTTGGAAGCTTCCACTAATAAAGATGTTTTATGTGAAAAAATTTTTCATGCGCTCACTAATCTGACGGATTTTCACAATTCCCTAGATGTTAGTTTTTTATCCGATGACGATCATTCAATTTCAAACACCGACAGTGGACCGACGCCTGTAGGTATAAGTTCTTCTGTTCCCCCTTTCCCACCCTCCACGGCGCCAAGCCCAAATCGCGTTGTTTCTTCTGACGCGGAAGTAATACATTTGAATTCGAGTCGCTCCGGTGTTTATACGACGGCGAACACCGAGATTCGCGAGATGAGTCATGATTTATGGTTTATTTTGAGAGATCTTTCAAACACTTGCAGAAACTTTTCAGGCAATGATTCCTATTCAGTCCGTGCTTTTTTCAACGATATAGAGGATAATTTCCAATTATTCCCAAATCTTACCGACCAGCAAAAATTAGTTTTTGCGAAAAGACTTGTTGTGGGTACTGCTAAAACTTTTTTGTTTTCACAACGGAATCTCAATTCATACGACATGTTTAAAACAGTATTACTTAATGAGTTCTCCGATAAAATTACTTCTATTGAATTTCATAAACAACTGGAAAGAAGAAAAATGCGCTCGAATGAAAGCTCTTTGCAATATTTTATCGCAATGCGCGAAATCGCGAATCGTGGTGACGGTGTTATCGACGAGGCTTCTGCCATTCAGTATACCATTCAAGGAATACTAGGTACCCCATCCGATAAAATTATTCTCTACGGTGCAAAATCATATTCTGAATTCAAGGAAAAGCTACGCACTTATGAATCTGTAGTTACGACTAGACATACAAATATCTCTCATCCATCAAATTTTAAAAATACGAATAATGGCCCCAGACGTGGTACTGGACGCAAAAATTCAGACCAACAACACGACACGAAATTTAATAATGCTGGTCCATCTAAAACTAAACCACAAACTTGTTTTAACTGCAATGAGGTCGGACACCTCTCACGGTCCTGTCCTAATCGTTCTCTTGGCCCAAAGTGTCTAACTTGTTGTCGTTTTGGACATAAATCTATGGATTGCCGCCCCACTACATCAAATGAGACTTCCATTCCACCTGCCGAAGTAAATACAGTACAAACCTCTCACGGTAATATGTGTAAAACTGTCGTTATACTCAATAGCACAGTTTCTGGATTAATTGACACTGGAAGTGAGGTCACATTACTGAACGAAAACACATGGATTCAACTTGGTTCCCCACCACTTTCAAATAATTCTGGAGTGTTAACTGGTTTCGGATTCTCGAAAATTCCTATTATTGGTTATTTTCAAACCATTATCAACATTGATAATCAGGACTTTCCGGCTAATATTAGAGTTGTTCCAAATCATTCTATGCAATTTTCTCTTATTGTAGGCTGTGACGTAATTAAAAATGCTAAATTAACTATTACACCAGACAGTATATATTTTTCAAAGCCTCCAGAGCAATGCTTTGAAACTGCTCCTGAATCTTTCATTTTTGCAATAAATGACGATGTTCCAGCTTTTGATATTGGTTCAAATGTTTCCAAAGAAACTCATGCTGCGGCAGAACGTTTGCTGAATTCTTATATCCCAAATAAAACAAAGACGACAGATATTAAACTTAATATCACTCTATCCGATGATAAACCGATTTTTCACCCTCCTAGACGCCTTCCTTTTGTTGAACGGGAAATTGTTGACAAACAAATAAATGAATGGTTGAAACTTAAAATTATTGAACCTTGTTCATCTCCATATGCCGGTCAAGTTCTCGTGGTGCGTAAAAAAGACGGTACACCCCGTGTTTGCATCGATTATAGGAAACTTAATCGACTTTTAATTAAGGATCATTTTCCTCTTCCTCTTATTGATGACATTTTGGATAAACTTCAAGACGCGCAAATTTTTAGTACTCTTGACCTACGTAACGGCTTTTTTCATGTGCCAGTAGCGGACGAAAGCAAACCATATACAGCTTTTGTAACTCACAATGGACAATTCCAGTTTCTTCGAATGCCATTTGGTCTTTCAAATTGCCCTTCAGTATTCCAGCACTTTATAAATTATGTTTTTCGTGATTTAATTGTCAAAGGTTATGTTTTACCCTACATGGATGATGTAGTTATTCCCGCCAAAAATGAAAATGAGGCCATTCATCGTCTGAACCAAGTACTCAAAGTTGCTAGTGAATATGGTCTAGAAGTTAATTTTCGCAAATGTCAATTTCTTCACAAAAAAATCGAATTTCTTGGACATATCGTCGAAGGTGGTAAACTTTTTCCTTCCCCTTCGAAAACAAAATCTGTAATTAACTACCCCGAACCTAAGAGTACGAAAGACATCCAACGCTTTCTCGATCTCACGGGATATTTTAGGAAATTCATCCCCTCATATTCTAGCATTGCAAAACCCTTAGTGATCTCCTTCATAAGGACACCCACTTTCAATTTCATGCTGATCAGAAAGCCGCATTTCGCAGATTAAAATATTTGCTATCTCAACAACCAGTTTTAAGTATTTTTAATCAAAAGAGTCCCATCGAAATTCATACCGACGCATCCATTGATGGCTTGGGCGCAGTCCTACTACAAAAATCTATGAACGATAACAGCTTTCACCCTGTCTACTACATGTCAAAGAAAACATCGGACAATGAGCGTAAATACACCAGCTATGAACTCGAAGTCCTTGCAATTGTTGAAGCTTTAAAAAAGTTCCGTATTTACGTCCTTGGTTCACATTTTAAAATTATCACTGACTGCAACGCTTTTGTGCAAACTTTAAATAAAAAGGAACTCAATTCGAGAATAGCCCGATGGGTTTTATATCTCCAAGATTTTGACTATGAAATTGAGCACCGTACCGGCTCAAAGATGGCTCACGTGGATGCCCTCAGTCGCAGTCCATGTTGCATGACTATCCAAGACAGTGTCCTTCTCCAATTTCGCAAAGCACAAGAAACCGACAAGCATATTACGGCTATTAAAGCACTCCTTCAAACAACGCCTTCGTATGATAACTTTCTCGTTAAGAACAATCTCCTGTACAAAAACGTCAACGGCATTGACTTACTTGTGGTGCCTGAGGATATGCAGGCAAATGTCATTAAAACAGCTCACGAACGAGGCCACTTCGCCGTAATCTGCACTCAAGAACTTTTAAACAACAAATATTTTATCCCAAATTTGAAAGAAAAAATTGAGCAGTGTATCCATAACTGCATCCCATGCATCCTCAATAATCGAAAGCGTGGCAAGCAAGACGGACTTCTGCACCCCATTGACAAAGACGACGCACCCTTGCACACGTACCATATCGACCACTTAGGTCCCCTTGCCACCACATCAAAGAAATACAAACATATTTTGGCAGTTATAGACTCGTTTACTAAATTCGTGTGGCTTTATCCGACAAAGTCTACAGACGCAGATGAAGTTATCAGTCGACTGGAATCTCAAAGATCAGTCTTCGGAAATCCTTCACGGATTATCTCTGATCGAGGCCCTGCATTCAAATCCACTGCATTTGCAAACTATTAATACACAGAAAGTAACACACAGAAAATAAAGCACGTTCTTATAACAGCTGGCCTCCCACGATCGAACGGTCAAGTTGAGCGTTTGAACTCCATTATTATTGCTGTCCTTTCTAAACTCTCCATAACCAACCCTGAGCAATGGTACCGCCATGTTCCCGCCGTGCAACAAATTATTAATTCAACTTTTCAATGTAGCATCAATTCTACTCCCTTTGAACTTCTCTTTGGGACTAAAATGAAATCGCAAAACGACATAAACATTGCTGCTCTAATCGACGAGGAGATCAAATCTGCATTCATTCAGCAACGTGACGATCTCCGTAAGGACGCAAAACAGCAAATCTCTAAAGTGCAAGACGAAAATCGCTGTACTTATAATTTGCGATGAAAACAGGCACAAAAATTTCAACTTCATGACCTTGTGGCTATCAAACGAACTCAGTTTGGCCCTGGTCTAAAACTCAAACAGAAATTTCTCGGACCTTATAAAGTCACCAGGCTCAAACAAAATGACACATATGATGTGGAAAAGTGTGCATTTTTCGACGGACCATCCAAAACATCTACTTGTTCTGAATACATGAAACCCTGGTCCAACAATATTGAACGTATCACTTAATTTTTATTAAACTGTCAGCATTATAGGTCCTCCTGTGTTTGGGCAAACGACACCTGAGAATTTTCTAATATTTTTTTTTCCTCATATCAACTTTTTAATTCATTTTGTCATACTAATGTTCTTTTTATTTTTAGTTAACTGCTGTGGTGTGTTTAATCTATTTTTTTTGCTCCGTTTGTGTAAGTATACTCAGCTTTGTATCTACAGATTATTTTTTCCATACCTATGTTACTATGCTATAATAATTTTTTTTTTTAATTTGATGATATACTATGTGGCTTCAGGCGAGGTCGCCTGTCCGGTCATGATGGCCGAATGTGGGAAACGTTATGTCATGATATTCCCTAATCCCCTACTGTATGACGTATGCATTGCGTCAGCATGTGTTTCCCGCCTTCGGAAGAAGACGAGGATTAGCTGGCGAGCGGAGCAGACGTCACTCTATCACTCGTATACCATTTTCATTAATTGTAATCCTAATATAATCTATATTTGTAAATAGTAATAAATGTGTGTTATCAACTATGGTCGTTGCCTTTCTCCACAAATATACATGGCATTTATTTCTGTAGCAACCTAAAAGTGTCAGCTGCCAAATCTCAAAAGAAAAAAATTGTAAGACTGATAAAAGAATATAAATGAACGTAACACTATCTATTTGAGCAAACCAAAATTACTTCTTGTCAACTGAATATATGCAAGAAATGAGAAAAATGTTACTTTTTTTCTGCTCATATAGAATGAAAGGGAAAGTGAAATAAGTTGCTGTAAACTGAAAAGTTTGCCAAATGAATTAATCTTGGCACAAAGTAAAAACAAATGCACAAAATTAAATTTTTGAATTGCTGCTTAACCTCCTCAAACAGGGTTGAAATTCTCATAATATAGCCTCACACATACAAACACATTTTCCCCCACCTTAACTTTCCTCAATGAATGACACATTCGAGATTCAAAACACATTTCCCCCCACCTTGACTTTTCCTCAATGAGGAAAATCGTTACGGTGATCATTTGTTCCCTCCATGGATGCAATAAAATTTAGAATTAGATGCTCGGAATGGGTTGCAAATATTTGAAATTTTTTCGATATTTATTTTTATTTAATTTAAACTAACCTGTATTATTTATTTACAGCAATATGTATACAATGATTATATAACATTTACTATTTCTGATCAATCCCGGTAATCGTTTATGCATTTTTGTGACATTTTGTTTTCACACTTAATTTATATTTTTAGATTTTCTTATTAGATATTAGGTAAGCAGAACCGAACTTTGCAAATTGTAATACATATAAACTGGATTATATTTATTACTATACTATTGTGTTTGGATTGATCCTTCCAACAAAGCCAAATGTAACAACATAATAGGTCTACAGGTTGGTGTGTGTGTGATTATGGCAAAGCCTCGAGGGCTATCTGCCTAAGAGGAGGGATGCCTTTGTGGAGGACTTTCTACGGGAAACTGGCTCGTATACACGTTACACATGGGGAAAACCACGAAAACGCCAATGCAGCCAGCCCGTTCGCAGGATTCGAACCTCGGACCGAACTACCAGTGTTCAGCGATTTTACCGCTCGGCTGCTGGTGAGCCCGTCTACAGGTTGGAATGGGATTTTGATAAACTATTTTCATTAATAAAATGATAGTAATAAATCCATTAATAACATTCACTACTATTGGAGGATTAGAATAAAATTCATTACTATTAGATTCTGAGATGAAAATTATAGCAATAATACAGCTTTAAATCTGTTTCTTATTTCCCATAAATTTGTTAATATGGTACAATAAATCTGATGGGTACACCACATGACTGCCTTGTACGGACTATTAAATTATATGCAATTTTCCTGCATTTCATTTAAATATAATAAATCAACAGATAATGAATTTTGAATTAAATCTACTTTGTGAATAGCACATAAACCACAATAGAAAAAATGCACTTTTTAAAGTTCATGGGTATTAAATGATTTTCAAAACAATCATTCATTATCCTTTTTATCAATTCATTATCCTTTTTATTACTTGCATGATATATAACGGGGAAAATCATTACTCCTTTAAATACTCGAGGTCGTCTATTTTTACCTATTACGAAAAGTTTGCATTTGTGCTTTCCTACAGCATTTACGCATGCTAAAATTGTTAGTCTCGCTTTGGAATCTTTGACACCAGTTGAAGCTTTTTCCATAGAGGTTGCCAAGGTACTTTGTGATACATATTGCCAGAAAAGACCAGTTTCATCAGCACTATAAATTTGTTCTGGAGATAATTTTCACAAGTAAACAATGAGTTCAATGACTTCTTCTGCAAATAGCTCAGCAGCTTCAGTTTTTTTTTTTTTTTTTTTTTTTTTTTTTTTGTGGAGGATTCAGAAGAACTAGCTCTCATTACTGTTTTTCATTGGGAAAACAACAAAAAAGTTCATTTGCTGGGACTTGAAGCAAGATGCTTACACATAAAAGATTCACTTTATGCATTTCTTTACGCAAGGATCTTCTAACTCTAGATTTTTTTTTTTTTTAAAGTAATCTCAGCTTTGTCATGCTCATTTGGCTGTCTCTGTTCAAATAAATTATTAACACTGTCTTCGAAGTCTATCTTTTTTAAGAGACTGATCAAAACACATTTTGCCTGCATCTGAACAGTCAGAACCGGTATCAGAGAAATTTTCTTTTTCTAAATCTCTCAGCAACTTATCGTTCTAACTGAGACCTTTGAAACCAGGTGCCATTATACGATTAAATATAGCAAGGGAAAAGTTAGCACTCTAAAATTATGAGACACTGCTTTAATGTTTGAAAAAATTTTCGCCAAAATGTAGCCAAACTGACAAGAAATGGAAAACAATGTGTAGCCAGTAGTTCCTAACAGCAGCAACAGTAGACTATCCAGAGATCTAAAGATAGGTAATTACTCTAAAATGGGGAAGGGAATCCTGGTAAGGCAGTTGTAATGTAGTCAGTATTAAAGGAAATAATTTTGTCGGTACAGTATTTGTACGAGTGGCTTTAAAAAGTTAAATTTCACACCAAATTTTACAAAATCTGGTTTTTTACACATAAATTTAATCACAGAATCAAAATATGGGGAAAAACCGGCATGGCATTTCAGAAACGTAAGTAACAACAATCTTCTATATAAGTCTAATATATATCCTAAATCATGCTTTTGAGACATGAAAAATGCAAGTTAAAATTCATCAACTGTCCCAGAAGAACTGCCTTTTTTTTAAATGAGTGCACATTTTAAGACTCTTTGAAAGATAACATTTTCTATTTTATCTGAAACTTCATAATTATAGCTTTTAATGCACTTATTACAATATTTAATACAGTCGATTCCAGTTAATCGGACCACATCGGGAAGCGATCGTTTTGATCCTAATAACCGGCTGGTCCGATTACACAAACATGTCCTATGCTGCAAGACAGGACATGTTATATGTAGCAAACAGCAAATGTACATGTAAATCATGTACTAAAATGTAATTATGAACTTTATGGTGCGGTACACATGTATGGCGAACATACAGATACAAACAAGAAATACAGTCGAACTTTTTTCATTAATTTAGAAACAAATTCTAAGAAACAATCTCCACAATACTCAACATGCAAAGTACAATAATAACAATTTCTTACCAAGTTACAGTCAACATTTGAAGAACTTATCCAATGTGATCTGACGTGTTCTCTTGACGGATTGCACGTGAATGAAATTGCCACAAACATCTAATGCAGCAATGAGACTGCCTTAATTTCCCTCCTGCATGAAATACTGACGCAAAGTTTCAATGCCTTTCTTCGCATCCTGTGTTGTCACTTGCACCAACTTATTAGCAGCATCATCATCATCATCACTTTCTTGGTCTTCCGATGTTGTCATGTGTTTTGCTGCATCTCGAGCAAAGATTGCAGCGTCATAATCTTAATTTTCATCGTAGCATTGAAGCTAGTTGTCGGCCACAAATGTAACTGCTTGTAAGATGTTGACCTTTGCACTGACTTCGCTGGCTTTTGACGTTGAGGTCAGCAAACTTTCTTCAACTGCTTCAAGGATGTAATTAACCAATCTTGCACGATAAAGGGTCTTCAAATTTTTTATGATGCCCATGTCCATTGGCTGGACCAAAGCTGTAGTCCTGAGAGGTAGAAATTCCAGTTGGACATTCATCAAACAATTTAAATGAGGATGTGCTGCACAATTGTCAAGAGAAGCAGCACTTTTCTCGACTGTCATTGTAGATCTCTGTCCCAATCCTTCAGCCATTCTTTAAAAAGTTCAGAGGTCATCTACACGTTTCTGTTCGCATGATACACAACTGGTAAACTCTCCTTTGAAGCAGCAAGGCTTAGTGCTTTTTCCTATAGCCAACAGCTTCCTCTTGTCTGTTCCTGACATGTTTGAGCAGCACAAAACAGTTATGCAATCCATCTCTTTTTGGGAGCCAGAGACTGCAACATGTTTGTAACTTAACGAGCAGTCCGGTATAGCACGATAATACAGCTGAGTCTCGTCAGCATTGTAGATGTCATCTGCTGAAAAATTTTCAAGAAGCTCGGGCAGTTTTGTTGATTTTCATTCTTCAGCATTTGCACTATCAGCACTTTCTCTCTCGCCATGTGCTTTCTTGAATTTTATGTCATGTCTAGATTTCCATCGAGACAACCAATCGCCCGTAGCTTTAAAGTCATCATGGCCCAGCTTTTTAGCGAGTTCTTCTGCTTTGCATTTGAAAATTGGGCCACTTACTCGCACAGATCATCCAGTAACAATGGCAAACCATTCATTAAGGGCCTCATCGACATCCGAGTCCTTGCCTTCATGCTTTCGTTTTTTGGAGGTTCCTCCTCATCCTTCACATTGTGCTCATTCTTCTTGCAGCTCATTCTCTTGTTTTATCAAGCTCGAAATTGCAGTCTTTGCCAATCCAGTTATTTCCACCAACCAATGCCTACTAGTGTTTTGTGTTTGTTGCTTGATCTTATCCAGAAAACCAATTTTTCAGCTGACGTCAAGTCCCGTCGTGGCATTTTGGCAGGAGAAACAAGACACGTGCACAGTTCTCTGGCTAAAGTGGTCTGAAAAAACCTTGGTGTTTCGGGTTCAAGACGTTGAGGTCAAGAGAGAGATAAAAAGATAAGATCGCCATTCAAAGCTTTGGCACCATTCCAAAAAGGTGATGAAATGATAGCTTTCTCATGTAAACTTTAATCATGATGAACAGGCAGGAATTCCTTTCAGGTGGAGCCGGACACTCTATTGTTCATTTCCTTGAAACTCGGAGGCGCAAGTCAAAGAAAATGGTGCGTGTGTTCACCTCCCACCGCTTTTGCTTTTGTCATGCACTTTAAGGAATTCCTGACCTTTGATAACGCATTTTCCTGGGCAGCCGCAACTACAGATCCTCCCATATGTCGCAGACCACCTGTACATCCACTGTATGCGGCCAACTTGTGGCTTCTGTTTCTTATTCGCTCTCATGTTTTTTGGTGCGATTAAACGGAATTTTGGTCCAAATAAGCAAATAATATTAGGCTTATGTACATAGGATTTGTTTCGGTTTTTTAAGATTTGGTCAAAAAAAGCGGCTGGTCCGATTATCCGGTGGTCCAATTCAACTGCGAAACTGGGAGAAAGTGCAGAATCGCCCACTGCTTGCTGCGTTTTTAATAATTCCACATACATGGTATCCATGTACACGTCGACCTATTTTCACTTAAAAAAAATATCCCAAAATTGCATTGTGCACACTCTTGATTTTATCCATGTACACTGCTAATGTCCTAGCTAGTAACCTTTATCGCCTTACCAAAATATCGCCAAACTACCTGTTACCATATTCCACACATTAGCAGTTGAATGTTATGGAAACCCTATTGTGACATAATCAGGTGCATGATTCTGGGAAATTTTGAATCATGGGATGTTTTGTAAGCATTTTTGTGTTGTGTGTTAAAACCGTTTAGATGGATTTGAATGGGTTTGTAGGAAGAAAGGTTCAGATGGTCACTATGTGAAGCGTTCGATCAGAAAGAGTACCTGGTTGAAAAAAGTAATTTGAGTATGATTGATATTTTGATTTTTATGTGGCTCTGGGTGTACGAAGTGAACTTGAAAATCATGGTATGTGAGTATTTGCTTTTGGTAGTACTTAAATGTATAACATGTTTTTCCTTTTTTTTATATTATTTTATTGTTTGGTTTAAAATGTATTTTATTGAGATTATGTATTTTTTGTTTGCCTATATTGTAGAATTTGGTGCTCCTTTGACTTTTTAAGTGAAAATATATTGATGTGTACATGGACAAAGTAAAGGGAGTGCACAATGCAAGTTTGTGCAATTTTGGGATTTTTTTCTAAGTGAAAATAGGTCAACGTGTACAAGGACAAAGTTAAAAGAGTGCGCCATGCCATTTTTGTGCAATTCTGAGATTTTTTTTAAAGTGAAAATAGGTTGACGTGTATATGGATAAAGTCAAAGGAGTGCGCAATGCCATTTTTGTGCAATTCGGGGAGGGGGCTAAGTGAAAATAAGTCGATGTGTACATGGATACTGAGTTTGTGCAATTGTTTGTCTTGTTATTTTGGCTTTGTGTAGCGACGATTTTTGTGCTAACGAGTCAAAGAATTGCACAAAATCGGTATCCATGTGCCGCCAAAAATCGCCAAGTTTCGCCAAGGGGTACCCTAAACTATACTTCTACCTAATGATGATTTAATGATTAGTTAAAAAGAGCAGATCAGTGAGTTAAATCTGTATATTTTAACTTACTCAGAACAATTTTTTAACTTCTAACAAACATCTGTATACTATTCTTCATGTTTCAAACACTTAGCAGGTAAGCTTGGAACTTAAATTAAGATCGCAATAATCCAAGTACACAACAAATCGAAAACTAAATGTTTTAACTAGTTTATCAAACTAACATTTCACCATATGAAGCAATCCTCACAAGCGTAAGCTTACTTAAAATATTGAAAAACAATTTTGGGCTGATACAAATATACGCCGTCCTTATATATATATATACAGTTAAAAGTCGTTAATCCGGACTCGTCGGGACTTCGGCGATTCCGGATTATCGATTTTTCCGGATTATAGATCATCAGTTTAAGTCTCGTAAGATGGCATGCAGAAATTCTAAAATTAAAAATATGAAACCGTAATTTATGAAATAAAGAACAATTATGATCTAAAGGTTATCAAAATTTACAAAAGAAAAAGCTTCATATTTATTTGTTTAGTTTATTAAACATTTCTTCCAATGTAAGTTGTTTAAGTTGCTTCGTTTTATGTGATAATACTTTCTCTTTAATTTTATAAACAGACATACTTTCTTGTTCAGTTACAAAGTTCCGCTGTTCAAGTCCCATAATTGCTCTGCCGAGAATACCGACTAACTTGTCAATCGAAATTTTTTCATTTTCACTAACCTCTCTGTCACTTTCTTCATGTCTTTATCCAATTTTTGCAGCAATTCCACTTTTTGTTTGATGGACATCAAAACATATTTTCGTTTTGTAGATCCTTTGGGAGCTCCAGCATCAGAAATTCTATTTGACATAATCGAAAGTTCAAGTTTACTTTTATAAAATTGCTCTTACAGTCCGCAAAAAATAATAAGCCGCATCCAATTCGAAGATTAAGGAACAACGCAATCATCAACATTAACTGAAATAGATAATTAGATAATTTTAGCTTATACCGTCCGTTATACGTTAAACGCGTACGAGAAAACGTATTCTGCACTTGCACACATGCATATGCGCAGTCGTAAAGGTCTTACGGGCACGCGTAAACGTCTATGCGCATGTGTCAACGCGGCGCATGCACAGAACGTTTTTAGCTTTGAGGTCCGGATTATAGATCAATCCGGATTATGGGTGTCCAAATTAATGACGTTTGACTGTATATATATATATATATATATAATAGTCCTAAACTTTAACAGCCACTTTAATAGAAGAAATAGAATGTTTGTATGTAAGATGATCTCGCATAAATGAGCTAGCTGTATAAATATTTTCTTCTAAATTAAGTCAATTGATAAATTATGCCTATGTATTTTTTATATATACTTAATAGACTTCAAATGAACTTGGAAAAATACTGAACTAAGGGTTTTTTTTTTTTTATTAAAATTTGATCTGTAGTATGGAGCATTCTAATGTTCTTGATCCTAAGGTACTTATAATTTATAATGGGATTTGCATTTTAAGAGCTCAAATCTAAACAGGTTTTAATAAATCAATTATACAAAAAGTATACTTTCATTCTTTTAATTTAATGAACAGACACCAATGTGAATTTCTTTCACTTTTTTACAATCAACAGAGCCAACTACAGCAGAGAAGTGAGCTTAGAATTTTTATTTACAGAAAGAAAAAATATATAAATAAATAAATGTCAAACAAACCCACAGCTTTTTGGTTGTTGACAGTGGCTCAGAAAAACACAACAGATGTTATAAAAAAAAATATACTGTCAAAAAATTTATAGAAATATCCCCAATTCCAAATATCATAAAAAATTATATATATATAGCTACCTAATTTATTTGGTATTTCCATTTTTTAATAAAGCACATAATGCTATGTTGTATCATAAATTATAATACGACGTTTAGCTTAAGAGAGCTTCTCCTGACGCATGCGCCGTTCGCGTTTATCCGCGCGGTGATGATGACGTAACTTTTTATTACGTATGTATGTATATGTATATCATTCTTACTTCTTCGCCTTTTTTCTCTGCTGTACGCAACTATGTTTAAGTTAATCTCTGTCATTAAAAATGTTCATTGATATTACAATCTATTTAGGCTCATTTATTTCTTCAATGGTTATGGGCCCAGGAACGTTTCAACTGTGCCTAATTAGCAAAATACTTATTTTAAAATGAACATTTTGAAGTTGAGCATTGAACTCTTAAGCCTAATTCAGTGCAAGAACTGTTACATCTAATCAATGGTAAGAACTGATCAGCGTTCAGTTAAGCCTATTTTTATCTTGTTTTTTTTTTTTTTGGTTGTGAGAGACTGTATTACATTATGTCGCATTTGACTACTATAGAAAAGCTCGGAAAAGATAATTTTGACAGTTGGAAATTACAAATAGAAGCAGTATTGATTAAAAACGACCATTGGGATTATGTAACCGGTAAAGTGCTAAAACCTGCTGAAGGAACCGAAGACGAAAAGAAATGGCTCCAAGCTGATCAAAAAGCTCGCGCAGATATAATTCTTGCAATTAATCCTAGTGAACTGTGTCATATAAAGCATTGTGTGACATCAAATGCTGTGTGGAATAAGCTCAAAGCCGTATATGAATCGAAAGGACCTGCGAAGAAGGCTACATTATTAAAACAGCTTTTATTTAGAAAAATGGCGGAAAGCGAAACGATGTCTGAACATTTGAATAATTTCTTCGAAATAGTTGATAAGCTTAAACAAATGGAAATTGACATAGCTGATGATTTATTATCGATTCTTCTGCTCTACAGTATTCCAGAAAATTTTGAAAATTTTAGATGCGCCATCGAATCAAGAGATCAGTTACCTAGTCCCGAATCTTTGAAAATCAAAATGTTAGAAGAATGGGAAGCAAGAAAAGGGAAATCGTCTCAAGATTCACAAAATGCATACTATACTGATTATAAAAGAAGAAATCAAGAACAGAAGAAAAATGAAAAATGGAAGCTAAATTCAAACAAAAACTTTCCAGCTGAAAGAAATTTTCGAAACTTGAAGTGTAATTACTGCTCGAAAATTCGGCACAAGGCATCTGAATGCAGAAAGAAAATAGCTGATAGAAAATATGCACAATCAAATAAGGGAAATCAAGGTTCTATGATGGCTTCTAATTATGAAGAGCAGATTAGTTTAGCAGTAAACAATGCTTATCAGAAGACCTCCTCATGGTGCTTAGATAGTGGCTGTACATCTCACATGTGCAATGACAGAAGGTTATTTTCAGAATTTCACCCTCGAACGAATTCAACCATAAAGTTAGCAGTTGACAAAACAGCAAAAATTACTGGAATTGGAACTGTCCTTATCACAGTACCTAACGGAAATAAGACAATTAAACTTACGCTCAAAAATGTGTTGTGTGTTCCGGAATTAAAATGTAATTTGCTGTCAACATCTAAAGCTACTGCAAATAATCGTTCAGTGATTTTTACAGAACGACATGCTAGAATAATAGAACCAAATGGATCTATACTAGTGCAGGCTATTCGTCATGGTGATCTTTATTATATACATCCAAGCACTGAAACAGCTGCAATAGCACAGGTAAGTGATTTTGTAAAGTGGCATCTTAAATTAGGTCATTTAAATGAGTCTGATTTGAAAAGACTTAAGTCTGATAACATGGTTAGAAATTTAAATTTTAATAACACTGAATCTCTAAAAGACTGCAAAGTCTGTATCAGAGGTAAACAAACTGTGCAACCTTTTCAAAAAGAATCAAAATTTCAAAGTGATGAATTACTGTACTTGATTCACTCAGATTTGTGTGGACCTATGAGAGTCCCATCCCATGCTGGTTCGCGTTATTTTGTTACTTTCATAGACGACAAATCGCGTTATGTCGAAGTCAGTTTTCTTAAAACTAAAGATGAAGTAAAAAAGGCATTCATTAAATACAAAGCTGCGGTCGAAAATCGTCTAGGAAAGAAAATAAAAATCCTTCGGACTGATAACGGTCTCGAATATCGCAGAGAAGAATTTAATAAATATATTCAAGAATGCGGGATTAAACGAGAATTCTCTGCACTAATGACTCCTCAACAGAATTCGAGAGCTGAACGCATGAACCGCACTTTAACTGAAATGGCCAGATGTTTGTTACAACAAAGTAATCTTCCCCAATCCTTTTGGGCTGAAGCCTTGAACTGTGCTGTTTATATTCGTAATCGTTGCCCGAATCGAAGCCTGGGAGCAAACAAAACACCTTATGAGTTATTTTTTGGCATCAAGCCAACTGTATCTCACTTCAAAGTATTCGGACAGAAATGTTTTGTACTTAATAAAAGGTCTAAAGGAAATTCGATCCTTGATCAGAAGAACATATATTTGTAGGATACTCAAATGAATCGAAAGCATACAGGCTGTGGAATAAAAATTCCAGAAAAATCGTTATAAGCCGAGATGTTAGATTCATTGATGAATTTGAAAACTCTACTAATTATGATAAAGATTTAGGAGTTTTATTTCTCGAAAATATTCCTGATAAAAAGAAGGAAGAACCTCTGAATGTAAAGCAAATATCGGCTGATGAAATAACTGAAGACCCTTCAAATATGGCAGAATCATCTGATAATGAAGATTCTGATTCTGAAGCACTACCTGAAATGCAGATTAAAAGGGGGCCAGGTCGTCCAAAGAAAGTCAAGACTGGGAAGCCAGGAAGACCAAAAAAAGGAGTACCACAATATAAACATAGGAAAGGAAGAAGCACAAATTGCTGAAGAAGATACAAATCCGACATTAGAAGAAGCATTAAATGGAAGTTATGCTGAAGAATGGCATAAGGCTATGCAAAGTGAGTATGAAGCACTTGTTAAAAATGGTGCATGGAAATTAGTAAAGCGACCACACAACAAAAAGGTAATAGGATGTCACTGGGTTCTTAGAACGAAATATAATGCAGATGGAACAGTTCAAAAGAGAAAAGCTTGATTGGTTGCTAGAGGATTTGCACAGGAACCTGGAATTGATTTTAATGAAACCTTTGCTCCAGTAGCCAGAGCAAGTTCTATAAGAACTGTGATTGCATACAGTGCTGAACAAGACCTTATGTTATATCAACTAGATTTTGTTATGGCTTATGTTAACGGAGATTTAAAAGAAGAAATTTTCATGGAACAAGCTAAAGGTTTTGAAGACCAAAATAATCCTGATTATGTTTATGCTTTGCAAAAGTCTCTTTATGGTTTGAAACAAAGTGGAAGACAGTGGTATGAAAAATTAGACAAAAAACTCAAAAACTTTGGATTACAACCATTACAATCAGATAAGTGTGTATACAGGATGAAAACATCTCAAGGTGAGTTAATTCTAATTTTATATGTTGATGACTTAATAATAGCAACAAATAGCTGTGATTTATATGCTGAACTTAAAGGTTATCTTTCTAAAGAATTTCATGTTAAAGATTTAGGCAAACTTCATTATTGTCTTGGAATAGAATATAATCAAGATGTAAACAATAATTCTATTAGTTTATCTCAGCAGAAATATGTTGATAATATTCTACGAAGGTTTAATATGCAAGATGCAAAACCAGTAGCAACTCCTTTAGATCCTAGTGTAAAATTAAGTAAAGAAATGTGTCCTTCTGAAACTGAAAAGGAAGAAATGAACAACGCACCTTATCGCCGTCTAATTGGTTTGCTTATGTATCTTTCTGTGTTTACTAGGCCGGATATTGCATATGCCGTCAGTCACCTGAGCCAATTTTATAACAATCCTGGAAAATTACACTGGTTGGCTGCAAAGCACGTTCTTCGATACTTAAAAGGAACTAAAAATTATTGTTTAAAATTTCGAAAGACTGGAAAAACACTTATTGGATATACCGATGCCAACTGGGCGTCTGATGTTAATACTAGAAAATCATATACAGGTTACCTATTCAAGTTTGCTGGAAATCCGATAACATGGGAATCATGAAAGCAACAAACTGTTGCATTATCAAGTACTGAAGCAGAGTACATCAGTCTTTCAGAAAGTGCCAAAGAAGCAGTTTATTTACGTCGTTTTCTTAAAGAATTAAATTTTACTGCTGATTATCCAACCATTATATATTGTGATAATCAAGGTGCACAGAAGCTTATGAAAAATGCTGTTTATCACTCACACACTAAACACATAGATATTAGACATCATTTCATTCGTGAAATTTATGAAAGAAATGAAATAAGACGTTAAATATGTGCCAACAGAGAAAATGCCTGCTGATGTACTGACAAAAACATTGACTGCTTCGAAACATTCTAAGTGCTGTAAATTAATTGGAATAACTGTAAATGATTAATGTTTATTTATTTATTTTTTTTTTCAGCTGCCAAACGTCGAAAGGGGGATTGTTGTATCATAAATTATAATACGACGTTTAGCTTAAGAGAGCTTCTCCTGACGCATGCGCCGTTCGCGTTTATCCGCGCGGTGATGATGACGCAACTTTTTATTACGTATGTATATGTATATCATTCTTACTTCTTCGCCTTTTTTCTCTGCTGTACGCAACTATGTTTAAGTTAATCTCTGTCACTAAAAATGTTCATTGATATTTTAATCTATTTAGGCTATTTCTTCATGCTACACACATGCAATAAATTAATCTCAGGAATAATGTTATATGCAATGGTGTGAATTAAAAGTACTAGGTAAACAAAAAAGTTCTTGCCGTTTCTGATATGACATTGGAAGAGCGAATCCCAACATAAAAATAGTTGCCAAATCTGGCAATGACTCAACCCCACTCACTGTCTGATGCAAACAAGCAACAGCGTGTCGCTGCCTGTTTGTCACTGCTTACTAAGCACTGCAGTGCATCCATCCATATTTGATCAAGTACTCACCAGTGATGCAATGTGACTCTAGTAGACACACCCAGGCATTCCAAACATTGGTTGTCACCAGGGGACTCTGTGCCTCACACTGCAAGACCTTCTCGCCACCCACGCAAGATCATGCTCTGTATCTGGTAGACTGGGAATGCAGTTGAAATGTGTGCATCAGGCACTGATGATTGGTCAATTGTGAGGGTGTACTCATCCTCCATGACAATGTGAGGCCACATGTGACTCGGAAGGCCAAGGACACTATCCAGCATCAGCAACTGGTTTGGGAGACACTACCCCACCCACCATATTCCCCAGACCTCGTCCAACAGACTACCACCTTTTCCATTGCCTGGACAACCATCATCATGGTTCAACAACCTGCCAGACCTCAAAAAGGCCCTCACAGACTTCTTTGTGTCCAAAACTCAAAAGTTTTACTGTGATGGCGCCGCACAGCTTGCCACTCCTTGGCAAAAGGCACTGGATGCCAATGGCGATTACTTTGAGAATTAGCAGTAATTATTATTTGTTTTATGACCTTTTTCTTTCTGACTGTCCAAAGCAGCAAAAACTTTTTTGGTTACCTTGTAGAACATACTACCACTAAATTTTATGTCTTATATCATTAGGATTAATATATATTAATCTGTATTGAAATAACTTATAATTTTCTAAAAAATAACTGAAAACTTACAGTTTTTGTTTCAGGCTTAGGCTGTTCTTCAAAATTTTCAGATGGAGAATGAAATTTTATGAATGTTAAACCGTATGTAGTACTCTAAAAAAAAGAAAAACTTCTTTTATGAAGAGGTGATAACAAAGGAGCAAAATTTTCATGAAATTCAATATTAAGTTTTTGTATCTTAAGGTTCTAGATTTTTGTAAAATCAAATCTATACATTAATTTTCTGGCCTGAATTTAGATAAGCCAAATTTTGTATTACTTGAAGTAAGATTTGCACACTTATTCTTTTTGAGATTAACTAACGTTCACTTTTATTTCACATATATTTATAACAAGATAAAGGTTACATTTCTTTTCAACGTACATTAGAGTTGAAAAGAAAATTCTATTTATAGATCCATAACAGTCTTTCAGGCATTAAAACAAAACAAAAAATCAATAATACCTTATTAAATGGCTGAGTGCACACAACTTTTATATAATCCCATTTCTCATCTTTCAAATTCTGAGCCAATTTATCAGGACCAAACATCTGGACCCTGTTGGTGAAAATTCCAGCTTGACTTTCGAATGGGCTCATGAAAGGTGAAGCCACTAATAGAGCCTAATAAGAAAATTATTTGGTATTATTTTGAAATATGTCAATATTATTTATTATGATTTAAATGCAAAGTAATAATTATACACATGTTTATAGAGAATGAAAATGTATATTAAGTAGATGTTATATATAAATTCTAAACAACCGAGTTTATTGAAAAAAAAAAAAAAAAACATTAAAAGTATTCAGAATACATTAAAGTGAAATGCAATTTACAGTACCATTATTCACAAAATGTGTCTGTACATTAAAAAAGCTACTTAAATGACTTTAAAAAAAATACTTGGTTAGAGTAGACTGAAGGGTACCCCTTGTATTATTACCAAGTTGTTTCATTTATGGTAACCTGAATAGTTGAATGTTATGGAAACCTTATTATGATGTAATCGGTTGCATGACTGCAGTAAATTTTGAACTATGGGATGTTTTGTAAGGACTTGTAACGTGTGTTGGTTAGGAAGTACATTGCTTGTTTTGTTGTTTAGACGGTAGAATGGCTACAACTACAGTGTTTTTAAAAGTTTAAACAGAATGCTGTGTACATGGTATTCTTTGAAATTTAGTGTAGTTAATGTTAATTTATTGAAACGAGGTGTGCGTAGTTCGTAGATTCCTTCACTGCCTAGAATGTTTTTGAAGAATGTTTTTTCGTAGATGTTTTTTGAAGTTAAAATTCATCACTGTGTACATGGATTCTTGGCAAATATTTTTGGTTAGAAACTTTATGCTTTTGCTATCTAAAATTTTTGTTTTTGTTTCGGATTTTTAGCTTAAATTGTGTCTTCAAAACGTGGTTTTTGCATTTGTGAAAACCGCGTTTTTGGAGACATTTTAGGCTTAAAATTCGAAATGTAGACAAAAAGTTTACGTAGTAATATGGTGGTGTGGAGTTTTGGCGAGAAATTTGGCGATCTGAGGGCGCATATAAGAGTAGTTCCAAATAAAACTTCCATTTTAAGGCTGCAACTTATTGATAAATTCGAGAAACTTGAAGGCTGTCAGTAATTAATTACTATTAGTTTACTGGAGACTGAAGATGGTAGGAAACTGTACACCAATGATTTTGAAAAAACTGAAACTTACAGAGACAGACATGTAGAAATTTGCATTAAACTGTAAAAGCAACTGCAAGAAGCTTCTGCACAAGAAATTAAAAAAGAAAATTTAAATTTTCAAAAATTGAGCAGAAAAAATTTTCAATTCCATTTCTGGAATTTATTTCAGATGCAGATAGCTTTAAACTTCTTTTTGATTAATTTGCATTTGCAAAGCACAAAAAAGACATTTTTCTTGTAAAAGTGTATATGGATAATTTACATAAGAAGCCCCACCAATATTTCAAGTTGCTGGATATTGGTAGTTCAGTCTGGGGTTCGAATCCCAGCAAACAGGCTTTCTGATTATGCATTTTCATGGTTTTCCCCATGTGTAACTTGTATACCAGCCAGTTTGCTTTAAAAATTCCTCCACGAAGGCATTCCTCAGCTTAGGCAAAAAGCTTTACAGCACTTTGGCATAATGAAATAAATCAAACCAAAAAATTTACAAAAGAAAATAGTCACAGTATTTATGATATTTTATTAATTCATGTATTTTTAATAGCTAATGTAGAAGCACTTCCGCAGAGAACCCAGTAAATGTAAACATCGCCAACGTTGGCGATAATAGTTCAAACCTGGTAACCCAGCTAATTTATCCTATTCACATGTTCGAAGTTTGCAACAATTCCTCTTGCGTTCATTTTGTTGAATTAAAGCTGTTGTTGTTCGCATATGCAGGTTTATATTCTTTTTCTCTTGGAACTACTCTGATATGCACCCTCAAGGCGCCAAATTTCTCACCAAATATTTTTGGCGAGAAACTCCACGCTGCCATATTGCTATCTAAATTTTTTGTCTACATTTCGAACTTTAAGCCTAAAATGTCTCCAAAAACACGGTTTTCGCGAATGCAAAAACCACGTTTTGAACACACAATTTAAGCTAAAAATCTGAAACAAAAACAAAAAATTTAGATAGCAAAACCATGAAGTTTCTAAGCAAAATTATTTTACAAGAGTCCATGTGCACAGCGATATGTTTTAATTTTAAAAAAAAAAATCTACGAATGGCACAATCTAGGCAACGAACGAATTTACGAACTACGCACACCTCGCTTTAATAAATTAACATAACAATAAATTTCAAAGAATACCATGTACACAGCATCCTGTTTCAACTTAAAAAAATATCTACGAATTGCACAATTTAGGCAACAAACGAATTTACGAACTACGGGCACCTCACTTTAATAAATTAACATAACAACAATAAATTTCATTGTTTTCCCCATGCGTAACGTGTATACCAGCCAGTTTGCTTTAAAAATTCCTCCATGAAGGCATTCCTCAGCTTAGGCAAAAAGCTTTACAGCACTTTGGCATAATGAAATAAATCAAACCAAAAAATTTACAGAAGAAAATAGTCACAGTATTTATGATATTTTATTAATTCATGTATTTTTAATAGCTAATGTAGATGCACTTCCGCAGAGAACCCAGTAAATGTAAACATCGCCAACGTTGGCGATAATAGTTCAAACCTGGTAACCCAGCGGATTTATCCTATTCACACGTTCGAAGTTTGCAACAATTCCTCTTGCGTTCATTTTGTTGAATTAAAGCTGTCGTTGTTCGCATATGCAGGTTTATATTCTTCTTCTCTTAGAACTACTCTGATATGCACCCTCAAGGTGACAAATTTCTCGCCAAATATTTTTGGCGAGAAACTCCACGTTGCCATATTGCTATCTAAATTTTTTGTCTACATTTCGAACTTTAAGCCTAAAATGTCTCCAAAAACACGGTTTTCACGAATGCAAAAACCACGTTTTGAACACACAATTTAAGCTAAAAATCCGAAACAAAAACAAAAAATTTAGATAGCAAAACCGTGAAGTTTCTAACCAAAATTATTTTACAAGAGTCCATGTACACAGCGATATGTTTTATTAGCGATATTTTATTATTTATATATTAGCAATATTTTATTAGCGATATTTATTTATTAGCGATATTTTAAAAAAAAATCTACGAATGGCACAATCTAGGCAACGAACGAATTTACGAACTACGCACACCTCGCTTTAATAAATTAACATAACAATAAATTTCAAAGAATACCATGTACACAGCATCCTGTTTCAACTTAAAAAAACATCTACGAATTGCACAATTTAGGCAACAAACGAATTTACGAACTATGCGCACCTCACTTTAATAAATTAACATAACAACAATAAATTTCAAAGAATACCATGTACATAGCATTCTGTTTCAACTTTAAAAAACATCTACGAATTGCACAATTCAGACGGTACACACTAATCAACAAAATAAATAAATTTCAAACAATTCAAAAAAACAACAATAACGACAGAAATTCATACTAAAAAAACAATGAACATTACATTCTACAAAATAAGAACAAGAATAAAATAAAATGCACTTACCATTAATGCTTTTTCGAACAGCAGATATACCAATTTCATACCGCCTTCAACATGCCGCCACGTAATCACTAGTATCGTATTTATATGACAGCCAGACACACTATCCAGAAAATTCATACTATGGTTCACAAATAAATAAAATAACAAATAATCACAAATCCCTACTTCTATCACGCACAACCACTAAAAATAATCTCCCATACCTTCTTTCCACACCTCCAAATACCCATTGCCCCTCAACAGGATGACCACGACGATATTTCCTTATGCCGAACTTCAATTCAACAACTTTCACCATTAAATCTTTCCCCCATAGCTTCTCAGACACAAAGCATGACGGGAACCAACGAACTCCAGCAAAAGACTTTTCAACGTCAACAGGGTTGCCATACAACACGCAATCGTGCCAAAAACCAGCGCAGAACACATATCGCCACATTTGGTGAAATTAGGGCGTATATCAGAGTTGTACCCTTCTCTTATTTATTATTATTTTTTTTTTGAATTTTTTAACAACGAATAGACAGAAATATTTTTGTAGACAGATCCCGGTTCTTGGTTCGGGATGAAAGGAAGAAAATACGGCGGGAGGGGTGAATGCTAATTTGTAACACGGCTGTTCACGTTGTGTTCTTAATTTTTAACAGCTCTAAGAACCATGAGGTTTCCAACCTCTAAAATAATTTGTTTCTGTAGGCCGAAAAAATGTGCATGTGCATTTTAAATAAGTAAGTAATGCTTTTATTTTTATTATTGGTTATTGTCATCTAAAATTATGAGAATAAATAAATTTTTATGGCGTAAAATTTTAACAATATATTGTTAATGCTTTTCTAACAATAACCTTTCAGAGGATGGCAGGTGTGACATACATAGATGATTAAACTGAAATAAAAGATATTGATTATCTAAGATGACAGAATAGTTTGATGCATCACCATGGTCAGCAAAATTAGACCACTGCTGGTGTAAGGAATATATTATTTTCTGTGTTAACTGGAATTTAAGACAAATATTTTTCATTTATCACATTTAACCGGTTAATTTCAGTACATTAATGGCTAAAATTCCATAAGTGGGGTAAGTTGGCGCCAAACTATTTTGGCCTTCAAAATTTGGCGAATGTTTTAGGTGCACTAAATGAAAGCACTAAAATGTGATTTTTAAACGTAAACAGAATAGTAAATTTTAAGTTTTGCAGTAGTGAAACGCCGTTATTTTATGTAAACAGAATAGTAAAATGAGATGATAAAATACTAGATGAGAAAAACAAAGTCCAATAGCTTTGCAAATAAAAGCATAGTCATATATATATGTAATTCATCATAAAATAGTAGAATGAACAATTCTTGTAAATAATTATTGAGTAAATAAATGTATACACTAATCAGATCAGAGCACTACGAAGTCAGTTTTAAACGTAAACAGAATAGCAAATTATGCGCATTCAGCATCATAAACTAACTAAAATATTCGGTTGATCTTTACATTACGGTAACTTGGCGATTTTTTGGCGAAAATTTGGCGACCAACTCCCCTACAGCAACCCTCTATTTTTTTTTCCCCGCCGCCATTTTGTCTTCACGAAGTAAAGACATGTTTCTTTTCTTCTTATCTACTGAACACTTCTTCCAACAATCTACTAGCCGAATTACATTTATGCTAGAAATTTTATCAAACAAAACTGCTTAATCATGACAAATATTCACTGCAAAATTCGGAAAAAGTGCACAATACCATACACCTTACGCGTTTTTCAAAATAACACATACACATAAACCATGTACACGCCGACTTATTTTTACTTAAAAAAACATCCCAGAATTGCACAAAAATGGCATTGCGCACACTCTTCACTATATCCATGTACACTGCTTTTTTCTCATAAATTCGAAAAATTTCACGAAAATACATGACAATTTTCTCAATCTTTAAACCCGGTAAAAAGAACATATATGAAATTACCTCATCGCGAAAAAGTATTTACCCTTTCCAAATATGAACATTTCAACATATAAAATAAATAAAATATCCAAAAACTTTTACCTCTAAATCATCTATTACATTATACACGTCACCAACGAATTCATACATGAAGCATTACAAATATTTAGTATCAAATATTTAAATTATTTCCATGCACGTTTATTTCAACTTAAACGTAAACCAAATTCCTACAAGCATAAAATTCACAAAATAACTATCATTTCATTAAAATATCACTGAACCATGTACACGTCGACTTATTTTTACTTAAAAAAACATCCCAGAATTGCACAAAAATGGCATTGCGCACACTCTTCACTATATCCATGTACACTGCTTTTATCTCATAAATTAAAAAAATTTCACGAAAATACATGACAATTTTCTCAATCTTTAAACCCGGTAAAAAGAACATATATGAAATTACATGATCGCGAAAAAGTATTTACCCTTTACAAATATGAACATTTCCACATATAAAATAAATAAAATATCCAAAAACTTTTACCTCTAAATCATCTATTACATTATACACGTCATCAACGAATTCATACATGAAGCATTACAAATATTTATTATCAAATATTTAAATTATTTCCATGCACATTTATTTCAACTTAAACATACACCAAATTCCTACAAGTATAAAATTCACAAAATAACTATCATTTCATTAAAATATAATTAAATTCAAAAACACCACTTAAAATATACATGAGCACATACATTCAATTAATAAAAATTACCTTACAATCCTAATTACTTTAAACTAAATCATTGCTAATAACAATTTTCCCAATAATACCAAATTCCTTTCCACCTTACATTTCCAACAATGCATAAAAATAATTAAAAGTACTAACTTACCTAATCTCCTTCAGAATCTTCATTACGTGGCGGATACACTTTTCTTCATTCTCTTTCAGAATCTTTAAAATCATACTTATCTTTCAAAGCAAGATACCAGGTAAAATAAATAACATAATAAAACATGTTTATTTCTCTCTCACACAACCTTAAAAAACATTTCTTACTATCCTTTTCAATACCACTAAATACCCATTTCGAATTCACTTTACTTACGGCCATGGGATCCAAAAATTCACAAACACTATTTCACACAACACAGAATAAAGCCAAATACAAAATTTCCAGATTTTTTCCCAATTTCCCCCCTTTTCCGATTAAAGAACCGTAATTCGTCCATTAATATCACATGACATATCCCATGATCTCTCATTTCCCCCACACAAAATAATGCGTAATCGGAACTCAGTACTGCTCACATTATTACCAAAGTCCCAGGTAGTAACCTTTATCGCCTCCAAAATGTCGCCAAACTACCAGTTACCATAATGTAAAGATCAACCAAATATTCAAGTTACTATCGTCGTGGAATTCAACACACTAAACAACTTTCGTTGAAAGCTTTAAATATTCCACATCTTTCGATTGCCACATGCAAGAAACATAAATAACAATAATAATAATAAAAAAAAAAAAAATTAACTAAATAAAATTAAATGAAAACATTCATAAATTATAAACTTCATGTCATATGAAATCCAACACCAACAGCATATTCTCCCACCAACAGCAGCTTAACCTTCTGCAAATATTTATATGGCTGATCTTTGGAATATGGTAACTGGTAGTTTAGCGACATTTTGGAGGCGATAAAAGGTTACTACCTAAGACTTTGGTAATAATGTGAGAAGTCCTCAGTTCCGATTACGCATTATTTTGTGTGAGGGAAATGAGAGATCATGAGATATGTCATGTGACATTAATGGATGAATTACAGTTCTTTAATCGGAAAAGGGGGGAAATCTGGAAATTTTGTATTTAGCTTTATTCTGGGTTGTGTGAAACAGTGTTGGTTAATTTTTGGATCCCATGGCCCTATCTAAAGTGAATTCGAAATGGGTATTTAGTGGGATTGAAAGGGGTAGTAATAAGTGTTTTTTTAAGGTTGTGTGAGATAGAAGTAAAGATTGCTTATTAAGTTTTATTAAGTCTGTTTGGAGGATGAAGGTTTTCAACATCTTGCTGTGAACTGTAAGTATGATTTTAAAGATCCTGAAACAGGCGCACATATGATTGCTTTTTATTTAGCGGAAGAAATAAGAAAAGTGTATCCGCCTAGTAATCAAGATTCTGAAGAAGATTAGGTAAGTTAGTATTTTTAATTATTTGAGGATATTATTTTTATGCATTGTTCTAAATGTAAGGAGTAAACAAAGTAATATGGTATTATTGGAAAATTGTTATTAGCAATGATTTAGTTTAAAGTAATTAGGATTGTAAGCTAATTTTTATTAATTTAATGTATGTGCTTATTTGTATTTTAAGTAGTGTTTTTGAATTTAATTATATTTTAATTAAATGATAGTTATTTTGTGAATTATATGTTTGTAGGAATTTGGTATACATTTGAGTGGAAGTAAACATGCATGGAAATAATTTAAATATTTGACACTAAGTATTTGTAACCATTTGTAATGTCTGCGGTATGAATTCGTTGGTGATGTTTGTAATATAATAGATAATTTAGAGGTAAAAGTTTTTGGATATTTTATTTATTTTATACGTGGAAATGTTCATCTTTGGAAAGGGTATATACTTTTTCGCGATCAGGTAATTTCATATAAGTTCTTTTTACCGGATTTAAAGATTCAGAAAATTATCATGCATTTTCGTGAAATTTTTCTAATTTATGAAAAAAAAGCAGTGTACATGGATATAGTGAAGAGTGTGCGCAATGCCATTTTTGTGCAATTCTGGGATGTTTTTTTAAGTAAAAATAAGTCGACGTGTACATGGTTTATGTGTATGTGCTATTCTGGTGGTGTATTTAATTATGGCAAAGCACACTAGGGCTATCTGCCTAAGAGGAGGGATGCCTTCCGTGGAGGACTTTCTAAGGGAAACTGGCTCGTATACACGTTACACATGGGGAAAACCACGAAAACACCCATGCAGCCAGCCCGTTCGCAGGATTCGAACCTCGGACCGAACTACCAGTGTTCAGCGACTTTACCGCTCGGCCGCTGGTGGGCATGTGCTATTCTGAAAAACGCGCAAGGAGTTTGCGATTGTGCACTTTTTCCCAATTTTGCAGTTAATATTTGTCATGATTAAGCAGTTTTGTTACATAAAATTTCTAGCATAAGTGTAATTCAGCTAGAAGATTGTTGAAAAAAGTGTTCAGTAAATAAAAAGAAAAGAAACATGTCTTTACTTCGTGAAAACAAAATGGCGGCGAAAAAAAAATAGAGGGTTGCTGTAGCAGAGTTGGTCGCCAAATTTTTGCCAAGTTACCATAATCCAAAGATCAACCATTTATATAAATATAATATTAAACATATATATAACAATAATATTAAACAGTAAAACTTTTAAAATCAAACACAGTATTTCAAAATTAAATTTAAAAAAAAAATCTGGCTACTCTAAATTTGCACTCTTACAATTACCTAAATAAAGCTCTAGGTTTGCCACAAGAAAACATACAACTAGAAACCACAACCAAATTAAAAACTCTCGCCAAGCTTGGCACTCACCCCGATTATGCAATTTTAACCACATTAATACTAATTTATATTTTTTAAATGAATTTTTATTTCCGTTATAAATGCTTATAATATTGTCTTATGCTTAATATATTCTTTTCTGTGCTAACTTTAATTTAATACAAGTTAATTTTCGTATATCACGTTTAACCGGTTAGTTTTACATCTACATGCTTATTATCTGCGAATTTTTACTACCATATGCTTAATATATTGTTTTGTCTGCTAACTTGAATTTACATGCACTAAAAAGCACGTTTACGGCTCGGCTCATCGTCGATTAACGCGAGCTTGGCGAGTAAAAATGCAACGTTGCCAATGAATTCTTTCCCAAAGCGCCAATGGGTTCTCTGCGGATGAAAACCCGCTAATGTACACAGATAACTGGGTCAAACATATTGTTGAATGATGTCAATATATTCAAATTTAATTTCTTACCTGATAATCAGTTAAGCGATCTGATGATCGACGCACAAGAACCTCAATGAAGGCTGAACCATCATTCTGTATATTAATTGAATGTATCTCAGTGGCTTTCTCAAACTGCAATATAATAATTGCATTCTTTTCCCCTGGTGTTGCACAATTCCATCTCTTATAAGTTTCCGGCACCAATAAATTCTCAGCTTTGTGAACCTGAAAATTAAATCAAGTAAACTCATTTTTATATCTGTATCAGCAAAAAAAAAATTCTATTCATTCGAAGAAGGATACACATCAAGTGATTTCCAATAACAATTCCATTATTGTGAACAATAATTTTTTATAGTACAAGTTTTATACATATAGTTTACAATTTTGTAAACAATTAAATAAAATGACAATGAAATCAAAATAGAGCTTTATTCTAGATAAATAATTAATTCTCTGATGTCAGCTTTAAAAATTGATCTTCAAGTCATATTAACATGAGTTACCTTATCTTCACTGCTAAAGGAAACAATGCGCTTAATTTCAATTTCTGACATTTTAAAAACTGTATAGATTTCTGAATGTGTTTGTCTGTTTCAGAGAAAGAATCTAATAATACTAAAAATCATATTCTATTAAGCAATTCAAAATACTGCCGCGCCGGAAATACAAAGAGAGAAAGATGTCTTGTTTTGCAGTCTCACAGGTCTTTTACCACGGGGTGGAAAATCAACCTTATTATCCGGACAACAGGCTTGATGCCAAACAAGGAATAAACAGCTCAGACTGTGGTAACTCAGACTATGGTGGTTATCATAGATATAGTAATAGTAGGTAACAACAGAATTCACCAGGAACTGAAAGTCGAACTACTAAACACCTGTAGCTCAAAACGTTTATGCAAATAAAAAAAAATCATGTTATCGAAAAGATGTCAACGAACAGACCGGTGTTTTTTTCTAAACACCAGTGTCCTTATCTAAACACGAATAATGATTAATTACTGTTTGTCATTTTGTCTGCTAGCTATGTATATAACCATATTTCACTCAGTCTCTCTGCATATCCACTTTCAACTCATATGATTAAGTATATTGTTATATTGTAAGTTCACCCATACTGTCAAGGCCCATTTACACTAGCGGAACTTTGAGCCTAAGAAACGCAGGCGAATTTGAAGATTCATTTGAGAGCTTTTAAACAGCAATTTTTTCGTATTATGAGGGAATATTTAACTCTTAAACTCTTGAATAATGTTATAAGTTAGGCTGTTTATTTAAATGTGTACATATTCAGTTTCAGTTATAAAAAAAAAGAGTAACATTTTCGCCATTTAGTGAAGCTAGCAACTTCCGCGTGCATTTCTTAGGCTCAAAGTTCCGCTAGTGTAAATGGGCCTTAACGTATTGTAAGTCTTGCCTCATACTAACTTACTTGAAAAAGTTCTCGCATTTTACTTGTTACATGTTTTCAGCAATCACACGAGTTCGACGGCTTTCTGGTTCAACAGCTCTATTACACCTCTTACTCTCAAAGTTCATTTTACTCATCATTTCAGCTCACATATTAATTTTGCGCCAAGTTGGCCCAACTAATGCTGTTCTCCGAAGCATATCCGAAGCTTTATTACACAATGCGCGATCAATTATTATTACTATATCTCTCCTCCATGGAATGGAGTATACACCAGGTGCAAGACCTTAGTGCTAATCGAATAAAATTGTGCTTTCCAAATCAATACAAAAAACATAAACTAAATCCAAAATAATAAACTTTTGGATAATCTACGGAAAACAGCCTTAGTTGCGCCAACTTGACTCCTTTAAGGATATGGGCGACATTTCATTATGCCAACGGAAGTAAATATCATGTGAGGAATAGGAGCTAGGGAGAAAGCAAAATATGCAAATGCCAATGATTATAAATTACGGAGTGCCTATGGTTCAAAACCATGTACATCCACATCAGAAAAATATCTAAGTGTTAAGTTAGAATATAGCGCCACCTATTGGATAGGGAGAGAAACTCTCACTTGGCCATCTGGATTCGGCTAAGCAACATGCCAGAGCATGTATTAGATCTGAATAGTTAATTACTGTAAATAAATTAGTTAGTTCTTTTGCTATACAGTCCACTTATTAGTTTAGAATCATAGTACACTAAGTAATGAGCAGAAATAGGAAAATTGCAGAATTGGTTATCATGATGCACACTAGAGGGAACTACATTAGCTTAAGAAAGTTTAGAGATAGGAAAAATCAAGTTTTTATTTATTTTTTAAAAGACAATATATGGGGAAAAGCGGGATTAAGATGTGTTTGTATTTGTTTGGTAACTGGTTGCTAGTTTGGTTCTGTTATATTGCTAAATAAGCATTAAAAGTAAAATAATGTGCATTTCAGGCATAAACGCAGGGCAATTACATTTGGATCCGATTTCTGTTTTAATCATGCTAATATTAGCACATACACTGACATAGCACGTTGTTTATTACAGACCAACATCAACTGACAGTTACTTCACTTCAGTTTTACCAGCAACTAGTGTGTTTCCACATATATGTAACACCTCCCCTCTTTTGGGAAAGTCATAGGAATCAATGCATTACATAATTATCATATTTGGATGGTCGATATACATTACGACCACTTCTTGTTTTATATACACAATCACGATTAATATTATTGCTATTATTTTGATGGTGAGGATCATTATGTATTTTTGGATGTTCACTACTTATATTTTCCTCATTCTCATTACATAGATCATAATAGTCTAATGTCACTAAATTCTGATTTTTAGTTTTTCTTAAATGGAATTTATTCAGTCTAATTACCCTATTATCTTTTGTTCTAATCCAATATGATCTAGAAGTTGAATGCTTTTTTAAAACTATAGCAGGCTCCCATTTATTTTCCCATCTCAATATTACCTTTTCCCCAGGAATAAATTCAGGTCTTTCCCTTGCATGCTTATCATAATAGATTTTAGCCTGTTTCTGCTTACTCCTCACCTTTTCTCTATATTGATCTTTTACAGTTGGTTTCAATTCTGTTTGTATAATTGGTAATCGTGTTCTTAAATTCCTACTTAATAGCGTTTGACTTGGTGATAAATTTACACCTAAAATTGAAGTATTTCTATATTCCAGTAAAGCCTCATTTAATTTCTCTAATCCTGCTGTTTCTCCGCGTAGGTTCGAATCCTACCGGCTGCGCCATGTTTTAATCATATTAATATTTATTGATCTATAATTAAGTTCATTACAACACTCTCACATAGCACGTTGTTTATTACAGACTAACGTCAACTGACATTACTTCACTTCAGTTTTACCAGCAACTAGTGTGTTTCCACATATATGTAACAATTTCATATATGTATCAATATATCACATTCCTGCTCATATGATCTACATATGTATCAGATAACTAGCTACTTCTGACACTTAGTTCTGGATGTGTACTATTTTAAAACTCTTTCTGCTTTGAAAACCCAAGTATTGAAAAATTATGTTTATGCTTGTGAAAATATTATTTTAGTTATTCTTATATATAACTAACTATACTATAATCTCGTATTATTCAGTTCTCATATAACTACGATAGAAATATGCTTCTATTATTTACTTAAAAATGCAGTATTTGATAGCCTTTCTCGTAGTAGCCATTCTAGAATTAGTTCTGTAATGCTATATAATGTTCACTAAAGTGTCTTATACATTATTTAGCCCAATTATTCATTTCATAAAGAATATATAATCAATGTAGAGAATTTGTGTTCAATATATTTTAAAGATAGAGATAATAAACAAAATATAAAAGGAAGAACATGCACCCAGATAAAAGTAACCGTATTCTAAAGAAATTTAATAAAATGATGTGAAAGCATATCCAATACCACAAAATTCGATCAAGTATTGCTGAGTAGTAAAGCATAATATCTGAGTATATTATATATATATATCTCTTAGAATATATATATATCTGAGTGTATTTTTTATATCTGAAATAAAGTTAGACGTTTTTATCCAGAAACAGGAATTAAAATTCGAATACAGCTTTTGTTTCATTGCCGGGTGAAACTTCATAAATAATTTTGATTTAATAAGTACTATTTTAAAAAAGAATAATATGAACAATAAAATTATTGCTTATTGTGAGGATAACACTAACGCAAATTTTGGTGGAAAAGCTAGAAGAAGCATCAATAACGTTTTTACGAAACTTAAGCGAACATTTGAACCAAAAAATTATTGCAGTAGGTTGTGCAGCTCACATTCTACACAATACTATTCAAACAGCACCTGACTTACTTTCAGTGGATGTTGAAAATGTTATTGCAATAATTTATTTGGTCTAGAAAACATCTTGCGCAATATGCTGCAAAATAAGTAAAATATAAAAATTGTAGTAAGCTCGCCTAAAAGTTACCATGAGCTGCTGCTCCAAAAGGTTCAACACGTTTTCAAAAAAATTAATACGCATGAAAATCAAATCATTAGACATGTAAAACATTAAAAAATATTAAAAAACAGAAAAAGTTTAAAAGTAAGCGGAAAATGGTAAATTAGCCCAATTCGACTTCCAAACATGCTTTTCAAGGGAAATTTCATTTATTTGAACGTCGAATCAAGCTAACCCCATTACGCGTTTCGCCGAAACAGACAATTGAAACTTTTTCGCTAAAATTTTTTTTTAAATTTAGACAAAGTGTCATGGAAATTTTAATAGTCTCAATTCTCTGTTCCAATTTCCCGACGCGTCCGCACAGAATGACACATTAAGGTGTTAAAAAATGTTAATCAAAACCTAAACTTCCTAAATCTAGACTAAAATTAAAATTAAAATCAAAAACGAAAATAAATAGCGATGAGCTATTAGTCCTAAAAATACAAAAACATACGGGCTGGGCCTGCAAGCTTAAAGATTAACAATTTAATTTTTTAAATAATAGATTTTAGAAAATTGTAATGAAAACCTGTAATTAATATAAAATAAAACAAAAATTAAGAAGAGAACAAACTAAGTGGGTCTTGCTAAGACCAAGAAAAAGTGGTAACAAAAGAAACAAAAACTGACCTTTGGCGATGCAAAGCTGTCCCTCTTAAAACTTGTTGAAAAATGGCTGCTATACTTCTGTGTCTTTCATTTGGATGACGTACGTAGGGGGGAGCGAAGTGCTGTGGGCATTTAGCCAATGCGAAGAGATGTTCGTTATCTGCAACTCGTCTCCTATTATCGAAGGGGGCCGGAAACCTCGGAAACCGTGTAATGATCTCAAAAATGGCGCTTGGCTTGTAGTAGGATGGGGAAAAAAAATTTCGAAGTGAAAATGGCTAATTCAGCTAAAACTATAAAATCTTGGCTAGTCGTAATTCTTCAAGCTAGCGGGCGATCAAGCTACTATGAAAAATGAAAAAAGCCCGATTTGTTAATAAAAGCAGTAAAAATGGCCGTTACAGAAATTTAAAATTATGTACACAATAGTATTTAAGATTAAAGTGCCAAACATTTTTTTGGAGGAAAGAGAATGAATAAACAAGAATTATCTGTACATTTTTACAATAGATTCTCTGAATTAGTCATCCTTCTTAAACCGTCCGTAGCTTTAGGTATAAAAAATCATTATCTAATTCAAAAAATCTAAAAATAGGCAAGGCTAATGCCAGCTTTGGTAAGGGAATTTTTAATTATTTTATGAGGTATTTGGTTACTTTTTAAAATAGTTACGAAGTATAGCATTTCTTCTTGTAAGTGTTCCGCAGTATTGCAAATTCTTTTTATTCTAAGTAGCTGTGAATAAATTGTGTTGATTGTGACTGTTTTGGAAATATCTGAATTCCAGTTAGTTAATTTAAGTGTGGAAAAATTAAATTCTCTTCTTTTGTCGTAAACTTTAATAAAATGGTAATCTATAATATGTAAATCAAGGTAGACTACATTATGCTGTTCTGTATTGGTTTTATTTAGTTTTAAGCAAGCAGGGTAGATATTAGCGATTTCTATTTTGTTGTAGTTATTAAACGCAATGACATCATCAATATATCTATATATGTGTTGGAAAAAGAGACTTTCTTCCGTACTGAGTGAACGTACATAGGTCAATTCTTTAGTAAACAGGAATAATTCACAAACTGAAGTTGAAAAATTCCCGCCCATAGGGATTCCCTGTACTTGTTTATAGATGTAATTGTCAAACTGAATAAAATTATTGAAGAGTATGCTGGTAAGGAATAGCTGCCATTTTTCGTTGCTGAAAATGGTAGAAATTTGTGGAAATAAATCTGGAAGAGCAAGTAAACTTGTAAAAATTTCTTCGAGTGGTAGAGAAGTATAAAGGTTTTCAAAGTCGTAGCATTGGATATGTTCTATTTTAAGTGAATTCATAGTTTTAAGAACTAGTTCATTACTAGAGATCATCCAGTTGCAATGCAAACCCTCAAAATCATAGTTATTGATTAGGACACGAATCATACGAAGTTTTTGTGCAAAGAGATAATCTATTTCTTTGAGATAACTTTTTGTACTATTAGCTATGAACCTGAATTTAATTGGAGACTTATGAAATTTCGGTAAGGCATAGAGATTTGCAAACCTGTTGTTATATTTCTGGGGATGTATTTTTAGTCTTTTATGGAGTGATTTAAATTTGATTTTAATTTTAATTTTAGTCTAGATTTAGGAAGTTTAGGTTTTGATTAACATTCTTTAACACCTTAATGTGTCATTCTGTGCGGACGCGTCGGGAAATTGGAACAGAGAATTGAGACTATTAAAATTTCCAAGACACTTTGTCTAAATTAAAAAAAAAAAATTTTAGAGAAAAAGTTTCAATTATCTGTTGCGGCGAAACGCGTAATGGGGTTAGCTTGATTCGACGTTCAAATAAATTAAATTTCCCTTGAAAAGCCTGTTTGGAAGTCGAATTGGGCTAATTTACCATTTTCCGCTTACTTTTTAACTTTTTCTGTTTTTTAATATTTTTTAATGTTTTACATGTCTAATAATTTGATTTTCATGTGTATTAATTTTTTTGAAAACGTGTTGAACCTTTTGGAGCAGCAGCTCTTGGTAACTTTTAGGCGAGCTTACTACAATTTATATATATATATATATATATACTGTGCGTGTTGAAAGTTTGAAGGAATTTTGTGAAAGCGTAGAAATCGAATATAAAGGAATTATTAATTACAGCAAAACACGATGGCTAGCTCTTTTACCAGCTGTAGAAAATATTTTAAATATATACGAACCATTAAAATCACACTTTTTATCGCAAGATAAATGTCCAAGAATATTGCAGCTCTTTTTTGAAAATGACACATCACACATTTGGCTTCAGTTCATCCACAACCAAGCTACATTATTTCACAATGCTGTGAACATTATTGAAGGGAACAAAATTTCAATTACGGAAGTGTCAAATGAAATCAATAATTTAAAAACAAAATTGCGAGAAAGAATTGATAGCGATTACGTTCCTTTAGTTATTCGAAAGGACATCACTAGGTTGGAAAAACAAGTTGTTATTAAACGACCTGATTTTCTAAAAGAAGTCAAAAAGTTTTATAATAACTGCTTGGAATATCTTGAATAACGGACAGTTCCATTCGAGGATATTAAAAATGTTCATTGGGTGACATTAAAAAAGAAGATTTTATGGGAATATGTGGAAAAATCTTTTTAATATAATAGTAACCATTTTCCGAAAAATAATATTTGCGAAAACGATCTTTTTGATGAGGTGTCATTGGTAAAAAGATACGTTACTGATGAAAAAATTATATGTTAGTTGTCTGCAAATGTGGAAGCATACAAAAAATGGATGGAGTTATTCCTCATTTTGAACAGAATAATATTCCTTATGAAAATATTTTGAAAAATTGTACGAACGAATGCAGCAACAGAACGTGCTTTTTCTAGTATCAATAAAATATGGATAATTGAAAAAACGCATTTGAACATTAAAACTTTAATATCTGTACTAAGCGTAAAGGATAATTTGACTAGTTTGTGCGAGAAATTTCTAAACGATCCAAATCTATTGCAAATTATTCCCTCTGATAAAAAGTATGACCGATAATGAAAATCATTATTTTTTTAATAAAATTTTAAATTAATTAAAAAATATAACATTCAAATTATTATTTTTTACAAATATTTTTATAGTTACCAATAGTTAGCAATAAATATATTTTTGTATATTTATAGACAAGTATACGAATGTTTACAATAAAATATATTTTTTTAGGAAAACAAAATGTGTTATTTTTTAAAAACTTAAAAAGTCTGAATAATGTTCAGAACATATTCTTATAACAAATTAAAAATATACTGTTTCTTAGAAGTTATTTTTTTAAAATTATATGCCATATGCCTTATGTACAGATCAAGTATGGCCAAACTGAGACTCGGAGTTCATAATTCACTCACGTTGCAATGGAGTAGTTTTGCTTTTGAAACATAATTGTCATTTGAAGCAGAATTTGTGTCATAAGATGTCTTTTTAATAATTACTAATTTAATTTTTTGAAATCACATTGTGTGTATAATAATTTCAAACGGTTCCTTATTTGCTAATCTATAAGTAAAAACAAAAGGCAAATAGTACCATATCTGTAACTACCATGTTGATATTTCTCCTGAAATGTGTAGTGGTTATCAAGGTAGCAGAAAAGATAAATGTTTTGTACCCTGTTAACACCTGCATTCATAATGTACATCAAATCTTACTATAAATACTAGTAATTTGCATTAGGAAAAACAAAACATATATAATGATTCAAATTTCCAACTAATTAGTTAATATGATGCAGTAGTGAGGTTTGATCTCTATATTGGCCCTGAAGTTAACTGTGTGAGCTGAATGTCCACATAATAGAAAAAACTAACCATAATTTTCTCTAACTCCAATCGTTTGACAGCTTACAGTCTCATCCCTCCCTTTTTTTCTCCATGTTTTTTACCATTACTATGAAAAGATTGCATAGCTTAAGAGTCAAGAAAAATCCATAGTTCTATATTTCCAAATTACTGCTTTATTTTTACATTTTTGTAAACAGCGGTACATCGCTTCCTTTATTTTCAGTTTATTGCTATTAAAATCTGTTTTTAGCTATAACCGAATAAAAAATCGAAAATCTGAAGGAAAAGCTTTATTTATTAGCCATAAAAAGTAAAGTATCGAAAAGTTTACAATTCGTACATCCAAGGAATATGCTTGCACGTATGCTGAGCAAAAGCAGTAACTGGTACTGTTCTGTTATTAGGACTGGATTCAGAAATGTATGAGCATGTGTTTATGTATGTGCTTATAAGTGTACTTATACGTATACATGCATGCATGAAAATATATTTGTATATAATATTCCCATATATTTGTACTTACATGTATACATGCATACATGAACACCAACATGCATACATAAACACCTACATGCATACATAAACACATACATACATAAACACCTACATGCATACATAAATACACACATGCATACATAAACACATACATACATACATAAACACATACATGCATCCATATATTACATTTCTGATCCCGATACTGATAAAAGAACAGTACTGCTATTTCTTTATGTAAGTAAGCATGATTGTTGAAATAAGAAACCATTGGCAATTGACTTAAAATATTTCTTTTTTATTGAAAAGCTTTGCTAATTTTGAAACATGATGAACACCTAATTGTGTTTTTAAATATTTCTGAATTGTAACATGCGGTTCTTATTGACATGATGCCTGATGACTTTGAAACAGAACTAGCTGATACAGGCATCTAACTGCCTAAACAAATATTCTTAAATCTTCGTGAAACTTGGCCACTCTTTATAAACCAGCATGTGTTAAAGACCATTAAATACTAATAGGTGGTTTCTGGAGGTTGGTTGCATAGTATGATTTTTACTGTTTTCAATTCTTGTTAATTTTTAGTATCTACTCAACATTTTGTGAACTTATACTTTATGTGCAATAAAACATTTGTTAATTTATTTTTCTTTTTAGTCAAACTAAAGTTATAACCTGGAAAATGATAATACAGTGTTATGGTTTTGAGAACATAAATGTTACAGTAGCATGACTAATCTTAGAATACAAAGGAAGTACAGTACTTTATGGAATTCCTTTTTCATCCCTTTTACAAAAAAAAAAAAAAAAAAAAAATGAATAAATAAATAAAAATACTTCCTACATACACGTTTTAGATGAATATTTATGATGAGGTAATGTGTTTTTGAATGAAGATTAACCCATTAATCGCGAAAACTACAAGGAATGTTTCTTTTCTCATGAAAATTATAATAAACATTAAATTAAGCATTTATAACATAAATTTACATTGAAAATAAAAAAAAAATGCTCTTACCTGTGGAAAAAGCGAGTGTTGCGTTCGCGCAACGTCAGCAGAATAAGACTACGGATGTTTAGTGAGTAGGATTGTACTCGTGTGATGTTTCTTTGGAGTGGAGCGCAGGATTACTTTTTAGCTGTATAACGTTTTATAAATCTACAAATCACTTTACTTGTAATTCATTTAATATTAAAATATACATTGTATTTCTTTTGCAAATACAGATTATTTCATTTGAAAGATTCAAGCATGAAAAGCTTAGCTACATTACATACTTTGCATCTATAAACAGTCTAGCTATGGTACTCTTTACAAGAAAGTCTTTTGTTATCAACGGACTTTACGATAAAATGTCTACCATCTCCATGCAATAGTTTTTTGAATGCTGAATTTACTAGGTCTTCCTGTTACTGATCTATTTCTGGCTAATTCTACACTTTCAATAGGAGTTTGCAAGGGGAATAATGCATTCTCGCGTCTGAAATCTAAAAGAGACTTTATATTTCCAGTAGTAAAAAGTGGTGATATTTAGTAAGTTTAGATACGGTCTCACCTCGTATAATTTATCGGTATTGTCAATTTGACTGTTGTCAAATGCAAATTTTGCTTCATATTCCTGTACTGCAAACGTGATATCAATTCTCATACAACAGGAACAGAAATGTCCTTATCAAAAGACCAATACATTTTTTCTTGAGGTAAAGAATGATATCCTGTAAGCAATAATATTCCAATAAATCTTCTCATATAGGCTTCAGATGCAATAAATTCTGAACCTTTTTTCATTTTCTTCCTAAGACATAACTAATAGTTCCTTTTTTATTCACTTCAAGATTTCAGTCTTCTGCTTTTTAAACTTTTTAGTATAACTACTTTTAGAAGGCTGAAACTTACTTCTTACGTGAATTTCAACTTCCCCGGCAGTATCATTTGGTAAAATATCATTATCATTATTTAAAACATTGCCATTCCTTTCTTCTTCGTCACTAGCCTCTGCAGTTTCTGGGGGAACAACAACAATATCAGTTTCATTCTGGTCATTATTAACATTATCATCATCTGTGCCTTAATCAAAAAATCTTTGAAGGGCTTCTTCTAATGTAAGATACCTCCTTCTAGGCATTTTTAAACAACCATAACATGAATCAGAACATCGAAAGGAACTCATTCCTTTCGATTCCTTTCGATCTACTACCCGTTTCCTGCTGACGTTGTGTCAACGCAACACCTGTTTTCCCTTCCTTCCCAACACAAATATAAACATCTGACTGATGTAATGTTCTGATAACCGGTGACCTTGACTAAAAATAGATCACTCATAAAGACGGCGATTCTTTCGTTAAATATTTTTACCAAAATTACGTGGTCGAAAATTTTGCTTAAAGTATGAGATTAATTATTATAAACAAAATGATTGTTGAAGACAAATGTTTTTTTACATAAATAATCTTCATAATATTCCCTACGCAAAATTATCTGCTGGTATAAAATATCTTAGGTAATTATATTTATATACGCATTTATTTTGACCGTTGCGTCAACGCAACACCAGCGGCTAATGGGTTAAAAGGATATTACTTTGATTCATCAGTTATAAAAGTATCTCAAAGGCATGGCTTTAGTTATAATAAATACTATAACACAGATGTATTAAAAATAGTAAAATAACCTTTCCTGCCCCATGCATCTCTTTCGCCATTGCTAGAAAATCCTACCCCTCCCTTTTCCAACTCTTGACAAATGCACATACATTTATTTAGATTTAGACTATGTTTCGACTTGTCTTATAAATTAAACAACAAAAGTATAGAAAATGTTGATAAGTGCCAAAACTTAAAGTAGATTTTGATATTCATAAACTAAAAGTAAATACTTAAAAGTCATAATACTTAACTTATAAATAAAAGGCTGACCTTGTTCTTTACCCTGAAGTTGTGGAATTTCCCCTTGGTTTAAATTCCCTGTTGTAGAAGGTATATCAAGATAGGAAAGAAAATTTTAAAAAAGTAACCTACTTTTCAAATTAAGTTGAATGTTTACCTCACAAAAGCATTCAAGGGATGGCTGTTATGAAATAAATATCTGGCTAAATGGTTTTTTTAAGGATTATTAATATGTTATAATATTATTAAACATGTAGAAAGCCACAAGACACAATTTTTTCGCCAGTGAATTCAGATTGTAACTTGTACTTTTCAGTGGTTTTATTAAGTGAATTATATTTTGAAAAATATTTTAGCTAATTGAGATCAATTTCATAAAATATTTAGAAAGTTTCAACGAGGCATTAGCAGTTGTTACCTGTAATATACAGTAATGGAATAATATTACTGGATATTCAGTGATAATTATTAACTTGTTTAATTATGAGTACACATTCAGTGCATGTGACAGCATACATATTGGATCAAAGTATCACCTAATAACAGTCACGGTAATACAGTGAATTTTAACTTCTCAGGAAATCAATAATCTATATATTTATAGAGGTGGTTAATTTAAACACCATTAAATATGGTGTTAAAATTAACCACCTCTATTTTCCAAGTATAATGTTGTGGGTACCTTCATAAAGGACTCAATTTACAATATTGGAGGCCATCTGATGTTTTGACTGTGGCAGATGTCACTAATGCATGGTAATTATATTATTGATATGAATAATGTACAATACACTTACATATAAAGTATTTTGTGAAATAGCCTTATATTATTCAACAATTTTAATTTATTGTTATTTAAAGAAAAAAATATGTCACCTTTTTGAATGTTTTGTTTTTATGGTTTCAGTTTATGATCTACTCTACTATAAACTTACACATTTTTAACAAAGTGTTTTTTTTTTTTTTAATCTGAAAGAAACAGAAAATGTCAAGTACTTTAAAATACATACTGAGTTTGTGCTAAACTTTTATCAAGTTACAGATATGTGACAGTTTAATACAATTAAATTGTTTATCAATTCAATAATCATGTCTATGAATAAAGTATAAAATTGAAAAACTCAGTTTTTTTTCCAACCGTGAAAGAAATAATTTGGACTGATGAATCTTCCATTGGTATTTATATCTTAAAAATTAATTTTGAATTGTTTAAAAAATCATGTTATTTTGTTTTGTTATTTGTATAATTTATTATATAAAAGTTTAAATGAAGAAGATGGTGGCAGTTCTTTTTATATTTTATATCTCTATAATTAAATAGTCATCAATTAAAATTTAAAAAAATGCTTCAGTAAGTAGAATATTTTAACAAGAAATGGTCAGCTGAAAAAGGGACATTGATACAGTTTTGATAAGTCTTTATTCAAAAATGTCATTGCCTTACAAGAGTGCAAGATAAAAATACAAGGTCTGATAAAAAGCTGAAATATAAAGTTTGAAATTTCGTAGTTTTGCTAAGCATCCCAGCAGAGAGCAAGTGAATAAGAAAGCTGAATATTGGCAGTTTGACTCGTGTTCAAATCCCACTGAAAAGGTTGGGTGCATGATGTTTGGATGCACTTCCCCATATAAAATATAAATACTATAAACTGGCTTCCTATATTTCTTCCTAGGCAGATTAATCTCATGTGTTTTGCTTTAATATATTAATCTATCCTAACCCTGATTATCAGTATACTGTATGGAGATTGAAATCTCAAACATACCTAAATTCTTTGGATGCTTGTATCTTCCATACTATAAACAAACATGCCACCAGTGGCGAAATCCCTAAATATGGATGCTTTAATCCAGATTAAAATCTTTGTGAATGGGCTTGCTGCATAAGAGTTTTTGTGATTTTGGTCATGTGTAATGCAATATAAGCCACTTAAGAAAATTCTCTACAAAAGAACACCCTTGTGCAGATAATTCTCGTACACTATGCAATACAAATAATTTAACCTAATTGAGTATAAACATATCTATTAAAAATAGCAATTTTGCCATATTCTGTGACTCAAGTCTGTAGTACCAATAAAGCAGCGGCTCTCAACCTTTTGACTAAGGCATACAATGTAAACAAAAATTGAAAACATATTAGTACCACCACTACAAAATACTAGTACCACCACCACTCCTGAACAAACCTCAGATCACATAAATTTACGAGTGTTAGAGAAAGAAACTCAAATAGGATGTAGGGGTTTTAATTTTTGAATTTAAAAAATACTTTGCTTTTTGCGTACCACCTATTTTTCTCTTGCGTACCACCGGTTGAGAATCCCTGCAATAGAGAATTATAATTAAAAATATTCAGCCTCTTTTAACAATTGCTTTTGTGATGCGCGTATATCATGCCTTCAGATGTAACATGAATGTTTTGATTTTGTATGCTATTCCATGAAGAACAACAGACTTCTTTAATGTTATCAGAATACAATGAAAGTCTTCTGTCATTACCAAATTAAAATTTAATCACAGATTGCAGACAAATTGAAAAAATTCCTTTGTTATTACCAGGTAGATTCCTTAAAGAATCTCTGAAAGCAATACAATGTCACTTGTCGAAGGTGGTGTTACATAGTTTACTGCCCTATGAAAGTCCCCCCCCCCGAATTTCGTATAAACTTTGCTTTAGTTTTTCATATAACAGCATTAGTGCTATGTACTAAACAATTTTTATTGTGTGCATGTTGAAATCTTATGTTTGAAATCACTCACATTGAGAAAGAATGGGACATAGGGAACACACTGAGATTCCATAAAATCCACAAATGGTTGTAGTGACATTAAGTATTTTTTGGAAGCAGGATAATTGAAAAATTAGCAACAGCCTTCGCCGGGAATCGAACAACGGACTTCTGAAATACCTGCTCAGTGTGCTAACCACTACATCACGAAGGCACGCCAAGAAGGTGAAAGAAATACCTTATATACTCCCCCTTTTAAAGGGCGACTTGGTTTTCAGGGGCTCCAATCGTCAAATCCTGGGTGTGCAGAATCCTCTTCCAACACCTTTTTAGTTCGGGCGCCCCTGTAGAGACATTAAGTATTTTTCTAAGCAGGAAAGATGAAAAATTAGCAACGCCTTCGTCAGCAATCGAAACACGGACTTCTGGAATACGCGCCCAGCGTGCAGACCACCACACCACGAAGGCATGCCAAGAAGGCGGGAGAAATACCTTATAATGTGATTAACAACTGTATTTGTGTGCAGGCAAGCCTCCACATTTATTCAACTTCAAGTCTGTTCACTGCGACCTCTCAATGACAGAGCAAAATTGACGGCTACAACCGGTTTCTCCTCCTGCTGTTGGGCTCCGAAGGTGTAGGACGGGCTTCTGGCTGCATCCCGGCTGACGTGTGCGCCATTTTTGTTCTTTTTCGTTCCTCTTTTTGTCTGCCATTTCCGTTGCTGGATGTAGAGCCATATGGTATTCCTTCTAGTAAAGAAATTGGAACTGAAGATACAACTAAAAGGATCTATATACCTAGCGTCTGTAGATAATGAATAATGTTCTACAATTTAAAAATCTTCGAAAAGACTTCATGTGCACGTGCTAGAACTTTCCGGATGATATAAGTATTCGCCTTGTGCTTCTTCAAAAATATATTGGAATAACCAGCTAACTCAATTTCCGCCGTTAAAAAATGTGATTTTTTTTTATCACGAAACTTTGCTTTACATCGATGGAATGAGATCTACTTTGATTGGAATATTAAGGTCAGTTTACACCTGTCAGAGCGGCTCGGAACGAGTCGCTCGTTACGATTACTTTGACAGTGTAAACGCTCACTTCGACGGAGTAGAAACGTAGGGGAGATGAGTCAGCGCTTCCGTTTCTACTTTGAACCTGTTGAAAATCTATCCGGGCATTTAGTCATTCGCAGTCATTTCGCAGGGATAAGGCTACTATAAAGGGGAGCTGAATCATCATCCATTTTGAAGGTAACTTGTTGGTATTCGCTATTGGATTTGCACTGATTTGTTGACATATTTGTGGATCGATTCCGACCTAATTTTCAGAAATATGGGTGGTTGTGCTGCACCAAATTGTTGGAATCAGTCTAAAAATAACTTTAGGATGTTTCGTTTCCCTAGAAATGAAGAAAGACGAAGAAAATGGATAGTTAATTCTCGTCGAGATCAATGGATCCCGGGCCCAGGAGCGTATCTTTGTGAGGTAAGTTCAGCTTCGTATTTTTCCATAGAATGTTAGAAAAATTACTCTTCTTGGTACTTTAAAATATGTATTTTCATTTAACTGTCACTTATTGACGATCAACTGATTTTATAAGTACAAAATCAACTGCGGAATGTGTATGTGTTTGTGCAGTAAAATATCGTTGTTTCATGTTGTTTCTTTTGTTATCGTGAAAAGTTTATACCGTTTGTAAAATTTGTATCATACATTTCATGTAAACTTTGTGCTCAGTTAGAAATCTGATGTGCCTTTTTCTTTTCTTTAATTTTACTGTACGATTGGTGATTTAAAGTAGCATTCTATGTTTTGATTCTGATGTATTGTCGCCAAATGGGATATTTGGCGCCAATGTTAAAAACTGGATGGTATGATACAAATAATAAATGATTTTGTTTTTTCTTTATAGTAAGATAAATATATTCTGTATTTTTAGACATTTTTAAGAAGTTAAATATTAATTTAAATATTCGATGAATCGTTTTGATCCCATTATTATCCTTTATTGTAGTAGTAAATCTTAATGTATTTTTAACTATAGGTCCTTTATTTTTAGTGTGTGAGCAGGAAATATGTTTTAAGTAGTTTTACAAACATGATTACTTTTTAAAAATTTTGTTCTATTTTCATAAAAAAAATTAAATTTATCAGAAAATTACATTCTTAAATTAATATAATATATGTAACTGTAATTAAATACTAGTGCTTTTGATTTTAATGTTAAATTTCATGCATGCTTTTGTTAAATATACAGGTACATTTTGAAGAAAATCAATTTGAATGCTCTAGGCAAGATGGGCGTAAAAAACTCAAGCCCAATGCTGTGCCAACTCTTTTCAATGTGCCTAATCCCCCCACAACTGTTGACCCCCACAGCATCTAAAAGGCATTGGTTTACCAAAGCACCGTTCAGTTACATCCAATTTTTGTAATGTATGTGTTTTTTATTTTTATGGTTTTCATAAAAAAATATGTTTTTATTACAAATGGACTAAATTGCTTTATAAAAGAATCAATATATTGAAATTAAGGCATTATGTGATAAAGCTGTAATTACAGTCCCTAAGATTAGATTAAAAAATTAAAATTTTGCTGTTGTTATATATATAATTAAGTATGTACTTCATTATTATAATCATATATTGAAAATTAGGCATAAAACCTCAATTTGATGTAGTTTTTCAAGGACAGTCATACATGGGTCTGGTTTCTTCAAATTTGTTCCTAAAAGAAAGAAACCTGTATCTGATTGCCTTCAAAGTCAAAAGAGTTTAAATCAAAATTTATATTAAATTAAAGTTGCTTTTTTGCTTAATTTTAAATTCCAGATAAATAGAGAGAAATATGTATTCCAGATAAATAGAGAGAAATATGTATAAGTAAAAGAAATAATATTGAAATTAATAACTTTAATCTTGAGTAATACAATAATATAGTTATAATACATTGATTTAAATGTATATTTTAATGTCTTAAATGTCTTGTCTGAATGTTGTTATTTTTTGTTTAAAAATTTACAAAACTTATTAGGATTATTTATATTATTTATTATTAAAATTACATTAAGTATATTTTATTTATCAGCATTTTCAGGTATCCTTACTTATATGTGTTTCATAATTTTTGCATCTTCAGGGTGGCTTGCTGCACAGTTTACCTTTATCAACTGAAGCAATTTCTGTTGCTGAACCATCTGTTGTAAGTCTTCATTTGAACAGTTATTAAATATTTAGTATTATAAACTTTTTCTAAAAAGTATTAACACTGTTTCTAAAATTTAAAAATATGTTAACGTAATATTTACTTATGTTTAAGAAGTATGAATGCTATGAACAGTCCAATGTATTTATGCTTTTTTGTAAGTTGAAAGTTACTTTTAAAATGGTAATGATTATTTGTATTTATTTTTATCCGATCAGAGTTTATAATTTCTTTCACTTCCACATATTTCATATATTATAATTTCTTTTAGATTCATTTGCCACAACCTTCAGCTTCATATTTTGGAGAAATAAATTTTGCTACTGAAGTATTTGATGTAAATTGCCATTTTGCACTTCTAAAAAATTTTAATAGTTTTTTAACATCTATTCGTAAACTGTACTATGTTTTTTTAAATGTTTCCATCTTCATAATCATGCACTTTGTTTCATTTCACCAGTGGTTGCAAATGTGTACATTACAGTACATATCAGGTGTGTTTGCAACAACATTTAGCATTACCATCTGATTAAATAACAGCTGCTAGTAAAGAATCTATGCTATGTTTTCATTTGAGCAGCTATTAAATGTCATATGTTTTACATATATTGATGAATTTTTATACGATTTCTGAAATATGAAATTGTTTGTCTTATGGTTCCTAAACAGCTGTACTATATCTGGCTGTTGTGCTATGGAATTATTTTTGAATTTTGAGTGTTAACAATTTATTAGCTATTTATGAATTATAAAATGTTATGTAAAATAATTATTTCTTAAAATGAATGTAGTTTATATTATCTGTATTTCTAAATTTCTTATGTATATATTTCAGGTTTGTTTGCAAGAACAAGCTTCAACTTCATCTTGTGATAAAATGCCATCTATTTGTGAAGGATCTCATGTAAGTAGATAATTAGTGTATTATTAAATTGCTTGCTTATACAAAACGTTTCTATAAACTTTTTTTTTTGGGGGGGGGGAAAGGAATGTAATTAATTTCATCAGCATTTACAAATTCTTTGTGTACATTTCAGGTTTGTTTGCAAGAACAGCCTTTAGCCTCATTTTGCAATGAAATACCATCTATTTGTGAAGGCTCTGATGTAAGTTGATAACTAATGTATAATTAAATTGCTTCCTAATATACATTTAAAATGTTCTATAAAGTAATTTTTTGGTAAAAGGAATGTAATTAATTTCATCAATAGTTGCAAAAAAAAAACAACCTTTAGTCTCATCTTGCAACCAAATTGTAATTAATTTTAATTAATTTCATCAGCATTTGTGAAGGCTGTGATATAAGTTGATAATTTGTGTTATTAAATTGCTCATGATTATGGAGATAATTGATCCCTTGAAAAGCTGGAAATAAATTTTAAAAATCTATTTTTAAGTGAAATAAATTTTAAATATTAGAAAATAAAATAAAAATAATCTAGAAAATGCTGAAAACAATAGAGTCAAATTTAAAAACCCACCACAGTATAGGGAAAGAGACCTGGAAGTTTCATTTTTATTTTGTGGATTTATTATCTGTTTAAGTTTGGCATTTAATCCAAAGGGGCTTTGTCCCTGAAGGACCATTGTTTTCGTTTTGTATTGAAACACTATAAACGGCTGCATCACTTTTCAAATTGTTGCCATCAAATATTATCATCCTGTACTATATTTAAAGAAATTATATAGTGAAGAATCTGCATAAATGCATGTATGTTTTTCGCATTCTGATAAAACAACGATACCTAGAGCCATCAAATTTTGAATGACTTAATTCTACTGTGAATATGGACATCTGGAAGACCAAATTTGAAATTCGGAATTTGTTTTAATATAGATTTTACATGTTGTAAAACTTTAACGAATTTTTGATTAACAAACTTGAGGATTTCAAAGCGAGCAATGGCAATGTTTTACAGAAAAGACACTTTTATCTCCAGCGCGTGAGACAATGAATCGGGAATTCTGAAGATATGCTCATTTCAGAGGCCTGTTTTCTGAATGATTTTCAGTTTATTTTGACCAGCAGATTGACACAAGATGCTCTAGAAAATGTATTTTCTCAGATACGCAGAAAAGCTGGTTTGAGGCCAAGTGCTTTGCAAGCTGTGAAAGCATTAAAGCTTGTCTGTTTATCTCAGTTTATATCTCACATTAAGAACTCCAGTTATGCTACTGATTCAGATATTTATTTATTAAACTATGCGAAAGATGAATTTGAATTTCCGAAGGAGAAAAAAGCTTTAGAGCCTGTTACCATACCAGAAGTTTCTGACGTATCTCTACAGAATCTCACCCTTAGTGAGGAAAATAACGTCTGTTATATTGCAGGAGCTGCAATAAATTCTGTTTTGAAAAATGCTTGTAATTCATGCTCACAGTTTCTCTTAGTTTGTGAGCAAAATACTCCTTCCATTGATGAAAATAAGCAGTACATAATTAATTTTGCAAATTTAGGTGGGCTTAAATGTCCTTCTCCAGAAATTTTTAAATTGTGCCTTCTGTGTGAAAAAATAATTCAAAATTTTCGAAACGAAATAATACATGGAAATGTAATTATGGATGTGGAATTTGTTAATATGATTTGTAAGAAAGCAGGCGAGGTAAATATTCCCTCCTGTTGCAATATCAAAATAAAGATAATAAAATATTATTTGACTGCCCGTGGAATTGGTCTCAAGAAGCTTCTTCAAAATAAAAGGCAGCAGCGGCAAAGTTTTGCATCTCCTGCTTTTAAAAGGAAGAAAGTAAATTAGAATCTAATCAAGAGTTTAAGAAGTTTTTGCTGTTCAGTTCTGTCTGTAAAAAAGTAGAGTAGTTGTCACTGAAAAATTGCTGCTTGTCTCTTCGAATAATAACTAGGCCCACCAACAGCTGAATGGTTAAAGTTACTTAATGCTGGGAGTTCCATCTTCTGTTCTATTTCCGAACAGGCTGGCTGCATGGTTGGTTTATTTGTGGGTTTTCCCCATGTGTAATGTGAGTACAAGCCAGTTCTCCTTACAAAGTCCTCTACAATAGAAGATCTCATAGTCAGCTAAATCGGATTTACTTTTGTGTGACCTTAAATGAGGCATCAATTGTGAATCTGTTTTGGCATGTTATTAGGAATTTTGAATGAAACATTTATTGCTGTTGTGAAAGAATGATCTGATGTTTACCTTACTAATCAATGTCTTATAGTATTGTAATGGCTTGCAGGATTTTTTATAATGTGATGTTGCATATGTTTTACTCTTCTTTGTTACCAAATAAATAGAGTATGTTCCTAATCCGACATTTCTTCTTTTGTACCAGGGTTATGTAATATGATGTGATAATTTGGATTTGTTTATAGAATACATAACAGTATTTTTTGACATTCTAATAGAACCAGTGTATTTTATTTATTTACTTATTGCTTTAAAACAGATTTTGAATCAAGGCTTACTTCCCACCCCTTTGAGTATGCACATAAAACATGTTTAAGCTATATTTATAATATATCAATGAGATATATATAAATGAAATAAGTCTCTTAGGTTAGCTCCTTTAATGGAAAAAGAACAAAATAAAAATTATATACCTTGAAAACAAGAATACTATCTGAATAGTGTTGGCTAAGATTTATTCAGATGGTTTTTTGCATTTATTCAGACATCTCCGCATATAAATGACAATTAATTATATTATATTATGGGGTTGGAGGGAAAGTTCTGTTGTATTTTAAATAGGCAGGTGATTTTTCTTGTAAATAAAAAAAAAAACATCTGGCTAGTGAGTCAATCGGATTTTTTTTGTTTGTTTTTTTAGCTGCTGTATAATATAAAAGGTGCCCTTTTTTACCATTCATCATTTACTTGTAATATTTAAAGGGAAAAACATGTCCGCAGATAAAGTGCATTTATTACACTGCATTTTATATGAATTCCAAAAAGGAAGCAACGCATCTGTTGCATGTAAAAATTTATGTGCGGTATTTGGAAAAGATATTGTAAATGTTCGTACTTGTCAAAGATGGTTTAGCAAATTTCGTTCCGGGGACCTGAGCCTCAAAGAAAGTGTTCGATCTGGACGACCATCCAAGATCGATAATGATGTTTTGCGATCCATGTTGGAAAATAATCCACATTTAACAAGTCGAGAAATTGCAGAAGAGTTTGGCATTCATCATACAACTGTTGGAGATCACATTAAATCTCTTGGGTTTGTGTTAAAGCAAAGTGTTTGGGTTCCACATGAATTAACGGAAAAGAATTTGTCTGATCGTGTAAGAATATGTTCATCACATCTGATTAGACACAATGTGGAGCCGTTTTTGGACAGGCTGGTTACTGGAGATGAAAAGTGGATTCTTTACGAGAATATTAAAAGAAAAAAATCTTACTGCAAACCAGGAACATCATCAGCAACAGTTCCAAAACCAAGTATCCATCAACGAAAAGTACTGCTTTGTTTGTGGTGGGACAGGAAAGGTCCAGTGTATTACAAGTTGCTGAAACAGGGAAAAAACATCAACGCGGATCTGTACTGCAATCAGCTGGATAAATTGAATGCAGCTATCGAAGAAGAAAGGCCAGCATTAGCGTCCAGAAAAGGAATAGTGTTCCATCACGATAATGCTCGCCCGCATACTGCAGTGGTGACACTACAAAAACTGAATGCGTTAGGATGGGAAATCCTTAGTCACCCCCGTATTCACCTGACATTGCACACTCTGATTATTACCTGTTCAGATCTCTGCAAAATTATCTAACGGGAAAAAAATTCAAGTCTTTTGAAAGTGTTTCTAAGGCAGTTGCTGACTATTTTAACTCCATGGATGAGAACTTCTACAAAACAGGAATTTACAGGTTACCTGGAAGATGGCAACAGGTTGTAACAAATAACGGAGCATATATAATTGATTAATATTAAACACATATTTTTATAAATGAATTCAAATATTTTCTTTAAAATACGACAGAACTTTCCCTCCAACCCAATAGTTTTAAAAGTAAAACTAATATAATATCATTCTATATAAAGCTGTTTGATGTATAATGGAAAAAATTCAATTACTGCAGTATGTTTTAATAAAATTTGAATATAATAGACTGAATTGCACTACATTAGACAAAAAAGCAAAACATTTTTATTTATTTATCTTTATTTTCACTATATGTGTTTGTCATATGTTTGTTACTAGAGGACTTATTTTATAGATTTGAAGCTAAATAATATTTTTATGTTTTTACTTATGCAAATTAATTAATAAAAAGAACTGTGATTTAAGTATTGTCTTTGCTGTGATATAGATTGAATCTTATTATGTTATGGAATTATCATTTAAATATTCAGATACGTGTAATATTAAGAGCATATGTATGTAAGTATAATTTTTCCAAGTGTAATAAAAAGTAACTATCAACAACAAATAAACTTATAAGTAAATAGTATCTGTAAATTCTGTATGTAAAGGTATTATTTTTATTTTTATTTATTTGTGTGTGTATTATTTTAATATTGTTTTTAGCTAAATAAAGAACAACAATATATATATATATATATATATATATATATAATTTTTATAGCATTCTGCACTTCATTCTAAAAGCATTATAATTTAAAGGTGTATATCCTGAATCAGTATTTAAAATCATAAAGTGTTTAGCAGCTTTTTCTGGAAACACACACAAAATAACATTTTTAACAAATTTGCTACAGTAATAGACGTTTGATTCCATGTGAGCAAAATTCAAATAACATATTAAAAATAAAAAACAAGAATTAAAGATTAAATCTTGTCCTAAATTAATGGAGGTTGAGGGATTTCCCTCAACCATATTAAGAATGTGGTTGAGGGAAAGCTCTTGTCAAAAAATACATTTTGAGATGAATAACATTATGCGTGTATTTAAAAGAAAAAATTGAAAATTCAATAAAGGAATTCAAAAAGAAAGTATTTTTAACTAAAAATACAAATTTGAAATATGATATGTGAAAATGTTTTAGAAACTTTTAAAATAACTTGAATCATACGATAAATTTGGCAATTAAAAAAAAAATACGAGAAAGAATCTGCACTTCAGACAAAAGAAGGAAAAAAAGCCACACATCTTTATAGGAGTGCAGAAAAGAGCTGAAATTTGGATTCTCTAGAATGTTACATTTTAGCGGACAGCGCTAAAGAGCCAAAGTTGCCGCTCCACACCTAAATTGCAACCCTAAAGCTTAGATTCAAAATGGCTGACGAGTCAGCCTGTATCTCTAGTAGCTCTACGCAGGGACGTCGTGACAGTGAGTTCTATAATGCCGAGATGTAAAGCGATAGCCAAACCATGGCACTTTTTAATGCATACGCATCTTATGAAGTGTTTTAGGGAACACTTCACTGCTTCATTAAGATGTTGCATACTTCTATAATTATGTGAGCTTATATTCGTTTTTCGACAAGCATCCTACATGATGATGCAATAAATATATGATATTATAAACTATAAAAATAAAAATGAAATTATGAAAAAAATAAATAGATCTGTTTTATTGTGGATATTTAAATTTCTTGCTTTGTATAAAAGCATTCTGGGCTATAATTCGTTACAATTCAGCTTGGATGTGTGAGTGTACTGAAGGTATATTAAGGCTTATACAAATTATGCTAGATGAATTCTAATCTTCTTAAACTATCCGTTTTAGCATTTTAAAAGTAAAATATAATCACTATATTTAACCATTATTATTTTTGTTGATATCACTTTGTGTGTTGTCCAGAAACGCAATTTGAGTAGGATCCAAAAGTAAGAATTTGAGATAAATATCTTCCTGTTGGAACTATGTCATAATATACATATTCTTTTACCTGTGGTAATATATGTAATGCTCCTAATTTTTTTGCTACTTATTTATTTAAGATTTTCTGAATAATTAGGTAGATATTATACATTTTACTTCTGCCGTTGCTTTGAATAAATATTTTATGTGTTAATTTTGCATTCTTCTCTAGAAATAACACAGTTCCAGTCAGAACTCTGCATAATTAATTACATGCACAGCTATTGATTCTGTGGATTCTGGATGAATAAATATATTCTCTCTATTAATAAATAATAAAACACATTATTACTTTTACATTATTTTGTAAATGATTAATTAGATGTAAATAAACAGTTGTATATAGTAGAAAAACTTCGTTAATTTGACTTTCAGTAACCACAGTTGACTAAATAACTTCTCTCAAACTGAGTTTTGTTTAAATTCTTGTATCTGATATGCAATAAAGTTTTTTTTAACTTTGGACATTCTCGTCCGAAATTCATTTAATAGTTCATTTGATACTCCTAATTCATGGCGGTAAGCTACCCAGTCACGTACCCATTTCCTTTTCTTCTCCTTTTCTTTTTCCTCTCGCAAGAGCAGAAATTAATTCGTTTGAAACTGCTTCCCAGACTTCAAGCACTGCAGCCAAAGAACATCTATGTATGTTCAATGCATATTCTTTCCTGCAACTGCCACGTCGGTATCCATTTCGTAAACAAACGGAGGCGAGTTGTCAGTCCACTCTGATTGGTGTAAACAATCTATCAGAGTACAAGTCCGTTCACTCGGTTCGAAACGCACGGACGAGCGACTCGCTACGAGCGGCTCTGACAGATGTAAACTGGCCTTTACGCACATTTCGTACGAGAGGTTATGATTCAAAATAGTAGGACTGATACTCTTCTGTCTATTCGGCCACTATACGATCACGACTGATATTCTTCTGTCTGGCGATATTTATTTAATTTATGCTGGTACTGATTCAAAATTTAACGATGTCAAGATATAATAAATATTACTTAATTTACATTATTTGAATTGTCATCCTTTGGGGTTAAGTTACTTTAATTTCATATTCCTCAAGATCACACACCTAATATTTTTTGCTACAATTTTTAATATATATAACCTACCATGGAATCTTGCGGGTAAGACTGCTAAACATTGGTAGTTGGACAAACACCAAATTCTGGCGAACAAATCGCTGCATAGATGTTTCCATGGTTTCCCATGTATAACATGAACAGACCCAGTTCTTCTCAGAAAGTCATCCGTGAAGGCATCTTTTCTCCTTCACAGCCCAGCAGGTAAGACAGTTAAGCACTGATAGTTCAATCCAAGTTCTAATCACAGCAAAGAGACTGGCTGGTTGCATGCACATTTTCATACATTTCTTCCTTGCATAATATGAGTACAAGCCAGTTTCCCTCAGAGAGCCCTCCAAGAAAACATCATTCTACTATTAAGGAATATACTCTAGTATACTTTCTCGTAATTTAATAAATCCAGATCTGCTTAGGCAAACAGTTTCTTTGCCTAAATCTGAACTACAGATATTAAATATTTTTCAACATATACATTTAAAAAAATACCTCAGAAAACAGAATATTAATTTTTTAATTCTTCAATGTTCCTTATGTATAGTTTTTAATGTTCCTTATGTTAGACATATATCTACAGACAGATAAAAACTATTTAAATCAAAATTCTAATTTGAGTTTGTTTTACCCTTTAACTCATCATTTTAATTTAGGTATTTTCCCTTTCTGTACAAAAAAAAAAAAAAAAAAAAAAAAAAAAAAAAGGGTAACTGTTTATAATAAACCTCGCAAGACTTCAGCATTTCGTATTAATCCATGTCAAGTGATTTCTACATAATGCTGGTGACGTGTTGTGATCTCTAACTTAACTAGTCAATAATAATTTTAGAGCGCTATTAATCAGTCATCAAATGGCATCGAAATCGAAACTAATTCAATCTGAATTAAGATTTCTACCTGACCACATCGTACTTATTTTCAGCTTCTGTTGCTCGCTGTAATTATTAATGACTTCCCTCTCCAAAAAATATAAAAAATCTTAAACAGGCACGCTTGCGGCAATTTCATTTATGTTCGTTTATTATGAATATGTTTGCCAACCATAAATAAAAAGGAAATATTATTAGTTTGGCCACAACATATCATCATGACTTTAGGTATTTCTATAGTATGCTTTAACAGCTGCGCCAACAAGAACATTTCTAAATTATTACATACATACGTTTATAGTAAGAAAGACAATATTTTTTATATTAGACATACAACGAAACAAACTGATTTTTTTCCTTCCAACAAGTTGGGCTATTAATTTCTCCATATTTTTCAGCAATATCCACTTTTAATAGAAAGCATTACAAGTCCATTCATGATACATTCTTTCATATTTTAATCAGTTTTAGATTTGAAAACTTTCTGCCCTAACATTTATAAAATCGGGAATACAAGAGGGGTTGTAATGGGTATATTTCATTATGCTTTCGTTAATAATCATTTTTAATATTATTTGAGGACTATTTCCTTACATTACAAATTACAAAGACTTATTTCATTTGTAATTCTTCTTTTAATTCTTATAGGATTAATATCAGATTTATTACTATATGACACTATCTTTTCCTTTAAGTTTAAAAATGCTTTAATTTTATGGAGATAAATCTTTTCATATATTCTACCATATAACAGTTTCATGTATAACGGCCTTGTTAACTAGTATGCTGCGCAGCAGTTGTAATGGAGCCCCGGGGGTATTCTGAGGCTCTTCAACTTTTCTTCCTCTAACATTCTACTATCACTCTCTCGAGAGAATTTCGGCTCGTCGTATATTTTGAGTGCCCGGTTGCTTCACACATGGAGAAGGCTTAGATGTTTGTAAATGTATAATGTCTTCGCATTATAAGCTTTCAGACATTCATGCATGTGGTGGCTTCTAATGTGAAGTGATTATAAGCTTAGAAATATCTATGCCTTTCCGAGATTCGAACCTAGACCATTCGCTATGGTATTCAGCGTCATTAACCATGATCCCGTCTGGGCAGCCCTTAACATACCAACAGCATAAAAACATCGAATCCATGCATAACCCAAGTGGTTTGGATTTTATTCCTTAAAATACACTATAGGTCGAATTAGGAATTTGGTGGTCTTTTTGCATGCACGCACTGCGGACTTAACATAACTGGGTCTGAATATGAGATGGATTTTGATATAAAGATGCAAATATCGACGGTTTAAAAAGTTAGGTTGTCAAAAAGTTAGGTTAGAAAAACCTTTAGAATACCTGCAGGTTTTTTTTTATTACTATCAGGAAAAGTATCTGGTTTTCTTTTGAGATGCAAGATTTGATTATTTTGTGTATTTAATTTATCAGTTGTCAGGAAGTGTAGCCTGCTATAATAGAAGTAAAAAAACTCATTGCTTAAGGCCAGTTTACATATGACAGAGTAGCTCGTAAAGAGTCGCTCGTTACAACTACTTTGACAATGTAAACGCTCACTTCGACTGAGTAAAGACGTAGAGGAGATGAGTCAGCGCTCTCGTTTCTACTTTGTTTTAACCTGTTGAAAAATCCATCCGGGCAGTTACTCCGAGCAGCGTTTACAGAGACGTCGTGAGAGTGATTATCTAAAATGTCCTAACTTCCGAGATGGAGCGACAGCCAAACCATGGCATTTTTTAATGCATATTCTTCTTATGAAGTATTAAGGAACACTCCACTAGCTGAATACAAAGATAAAAAATCGAAGACCGAAGGCGTATGAGGACATTATTAAAACACTAAATTTTGAGGGAATTGGAGTTGCTGAACTGAAACAAAAAATAAATAACTTTCGTTCAACTTATCTCCAGGAGCTGAAAAAAATTGCCAACTCAAAGCGATCTGGAACTTCTGGAGATAGTATTTACAAACCATCTATCGTATGGTTTTATATGGCAGACTCCTTTTTACGTCCTCATGTGGCTCAAAGGTAAACGCAAAATAATTTGGTAAGTACAAACTTTTCCTTGAAATATACTTTATAACTGTGCATGAAGTAATTTTTTTCTCAAAGATCTGACTCACTGATGTAACATATTATAATTATGTTCAATAATGTGAAATATGTTCATTCACACGTTTTCTGAGTTTATAGTTTCTGTATTCTACATGTAAATACTGCTTCATTAATAAGTTGCAGCCTCCTATACTTATGTGAATTTATGTTCATTTTTCTACAAGAATCCCTACATGAGGATGCAATAAATATATGATATTATAAACTATAAAAATGGAATTATGAAAATATAAATAGATCTGTTTTATTGGAGATATTTAAATTTGTTGCTTTGTATAAAAACCTTCTGGTGGTATAATTTGTTACAATTCAGCTTGGAAGTGAAACACTGAGTAGGTTTATACAAATTATGCTAGATGAATTCTAATTTTCTTAAATTATCCCTTTCAGCATTTAAAAAATAAAGTATAATTGCTATATTTAATCATTATTAAAATTTTTTATATCACTTTATATATTATTTGTGTGTTGTCCAGAAACACAATTTCAGTAGTATCCAAAAGTAACAATTTGCAGTAAATATCTTCCTCTTGGAACTATGTCATAATATATATAATGCTCCCAAGTTTTTTCTACTTATTTATTTAAGATTTTCTGAATAATTAGATAGATATTATACAGTTTATTTCTGTCCTGTCTTGTTAATGGGTAGCTTTGAATAAATATTCCATGTGTTAATTTTGCATTCTGCTCCAGAAACAGTTCCAGTCAGAACTCTGCATAGTTAACTACATGCACAAAGAGCTATTGATTCTATGGATTCTAGATGAATAAATACATTATTTTTATTAATAAATAATAAAACACATTATTACTTTTACATTATTTCGTAAATGATTAATTAGGTGTATAAAACAGTTATATATAGTAAAAAAAAACTTTTTTAACTTGAATTTCAATAACCACAGTTGACTAAATAACTTTTCACAATAAACTGATTTTCTTTTAAATCAATTGACTTTTCTCTCACTAAATTGATTTTTTTTAAATCGATTAAGGAATATATTTTGAAAGTGAATAAATTTCAATTATGTTTACTGAATACATTTTTTTAAGTCCTTGTATCTGGAATACAATAAACCCTGTCATGACAGCAACATTCCTAAGATGAACATTATTTCCAAGAAAATAAACAAACACTAGTTTGGAATCTAACTTCTCTTAGAAGACCACTACCACTGTCCGTGAGTGAGTAATCTTAAGTCAGAATTATGATTTTTTTTATGCCTAATCCCCTTCGATAAAAAAATACCATCCTCTGTTAGTATCATGTATTATGTATAGCTGTGCAAATTTTAAACTAACTCCAGTTCAGTAGCTACCGAAAGATAAGATAGCACTGATAGCTGGGCAAAATCCTAAGAAGCAGGTTTGGTGTTTTCTCCATGTTTAATATGAATATAAGGCAGTTTGCTTTAGGAATTCCTTTAAGAAGGCATTTTCCCCATATGTGTGATATTTATTATGTGATTTGCCATAATCTACTCCTTTCAAATTTATGAACATAGATTTATGTTCATAAATGCATTCCTTCCTTATGCAATTTCTATTACATTTCTAATTTAAATTCTTGTATCAAACAAAATTTTGATCAAGAGCATTAAAAACTTATATATGAAATAACTAATTGAATAAAATAATAACTTTGAAGTAATATATAATATAATTAATATAAAAAGTATTGAATTAATATTAAAATTCTTTTTGAATTTGTAATTATTTTTAGTCCAAAGGGGTAATCTGCTCAGAAGGATTATTAATTTCGTTTTGCGTTGAAATGTCGGTTCACTTTTCAAATTGTTGCCACCAAATATTAGAGTCTTGTCTTATATTTAAAGAAATTAAATAATGAAGAATCTGCATAAATGTTTCTCGCATTGTGTTAAAACAAAGGTACCTAGAGCCATCCAAATTTGAATAACGTAATTCTCCTGCGAATATGGGCATCTAGAAGCCCAAATTTGGAATTTATTTAATTTATTTTATGACCTATTTCATATTTTGTAAACTGTAACGAATTTTTGATTAACAAAACTTATTATTGTTATTATATACTGTGTTGTTTATTTTTACATTCATACATAAATATTACATAAATTTGGGCTTCATTATCTTGCCAAAATTATAGCCGAGATCTTGTTGCAAATCGAAAATTGCCAAATATGGTTGGGGGCCAGTATAGCAATGAAATACCATATTTTTTCATAACTGAAAAACAACAAACAGTCTTTTTATATACCAACACATGTTTAATAGCCACATGTACTAATTTACTATTAGTTTAATCAATAAATATTTTTTCTCTTACTTAAGTAGTTTGAATAGCTTTTCTCCTTTTTAAGTAGTTTGTACTAACATAAATTTCTAACCATAAGATTAGAGTTTACATTATATATTTCATATTTAGTATGCTACAGACTGATGCATTATTGTAAATAATAAAAAAATTAAAAATTACTTTATTTACAAATATTTACTTCTACTTGGATGTTACAGATGAATCTTACATCTATAACATCCAAGTGGACATGCATATGCTTGCATATTTACCGTTGAGCCATTATACCAAAGGCATTCTCAACAATTTTCCGAGCCCGTGAAAGTCTGTAATTAAATATCTTCTGTTCCTTTAACAGTTGTCTTTTCGTGAGTATGGTTTCATTAAATATTTTGTCAAAGTAAACGCATCATCGCCTACAAGAAAATCATCTTCAGGCAGGTTTAATGCATTTGTTTCAAGTGCTTTTTTCATAGCAGAATTGCTGAAGACCCCTGCGTCTGAGCATCTTCCATTCGCTCCCACATCAATATAGTGAAGTCTATAATCATGGTCTACAACGTCCAGCAATATGATGCTGAAGGATCCCTTATAGTTATGGTAGATGGATTCGTTTCTGGGAGGTGCTTTGATAACAACATGCTTGCCATCAATAGCTCCATAGCAGTGAGGGAAGTTCCATCTCATTAAGAATCCTTCTCCAATCTCAATCCATTCTTCAGATGTCTGGGGACACTGCAACAATAAAAATGACATTTGATTAAATTTAAATATATTTAACATTTTGACAAACTTAATTTTAATAAAATCAGAATTTTTTCTCCCGAGTTTTGGATGAATTATGAGTTCGCCCCCTTTTTGTTAAATATTTTTGCCAGTTTTCAACGGTGAATTTATGCTCAAAGATCAATCTATGGTGTAGATTTGTCGAACCATGCATAGTATCCCTTGATTAATGATTCCATACTTCCATCCAGTTCTTTTACTACCACTTTGATAGTTTCAATATCTATAACATTCAGTAGTATTCTTTAGTAAATGAAGTATTTATCTTGTTATGAAGTATTAATGCACAGGCTCATTCCAGTCAAGCTTCCCAAGTGGAATAACATCACTCGCTGGCCTTTTAAGACTGACGTTTGAAACCTGAAAGTATGTCTTATGAATGTGTACAATTATGATTTTTATGAAGGGTAGACATTTAAACTGAATACTTTGCATAATAAGCAATGAACAAGTTTTTAATTACACAATAAGTATTATTTGGGGCACATGTATGAATACAAATCATTTGCAAAGTGACACCACAATTAGTCTAAATATCACAGCTTTAAAATGTAATATCCAATTAAATGTAAGTGCAATAACTTTAACTCTTTAAAATGTAAGTCAATGGCTGTTTCAAAGAAAATTGTAAAAATACAATGAACAGACATAATGTTCGCAAGAGGAATATTTTTTTCATTAAAATAATCTTTGACAGCGTTAAAAATATATTAACCTTTATTATCTGGAATCAAATTTTTTTTTCAAAAATCATCTCTTGAATATTTTTTTCTGCCTTCACAAACTAGAATACACTAACATTAAAGCCTCATTAGTACCAGGCAAGGTTGGTTCATCAACCTGAAAGAAAATTCAGTGGGTATCAAAAGTTTGTATAACGAAGCTTCAACATCGTCCGCCATGTCATCAATTCGTCGTCGCACTGTATCACTGCTTAATAGGACATTTCTCATAACATTGGATGCGACTGGATGGTGTAAAACCGTTTCTAAAACATCCTTGATACCCGACAGAATCAACTCTTTGCCCATGCTATGAGCCTTCTCCGATTTAGTAATTAATTTTGAAATATTATAAGAGGCTATCAAACTATCGTCGCATTTTTTGTGATGAGGTTATTAGTAACCCTGAGACAGACGGTGCCTTCAGAAATTTGGCTGTGATGTTCGGGAAAGACGAAAACATGCTCGAAGCCTCCTTCGAAAACAAGTTCATCGCCCCTCAGCATCCTTCCACAGCGCCCTGAGGAAGCGGTACCGTACCCGTTGAGAACCAATGGTCTACATGTTAGCGTTCATCATTGAGTGTTTATAAGTCTCCCGTTCTAATTTTAATACTTAATATAAATGATTTTTTTACTTAGTGCATAGGAGAATCACAAGGATTGGAAATAACTGTTTCAAATTCAATAAAATCTAGGTACATGAAAATGTGTAAATCCTAACTAGACGACATGGTAAAACCTAGAAGACCATTCGAAGTTTCAACCGTATTTTATAGCAATTATGTCTAAGGACACTTTTCTGAGCTTCTTAGGTATAATATTGCTCCAAAAGTCAGTATAATTTTATTTTACAATATGTTTCATAGTCTTATCCTCTAGCTGTATGGCAACCATGATAAGTCCGGACGTTACGTTGTTGCCATTTCCTTGACTTCATTTTCGTTACGTCATGCTTACTCCAGCTGTTCTAACCTCCTTTATTACAGTAATCAAGAAGGTTATAATAGAAAGAGGGATCGTTTGCAGTTTCCTCCACTACCTGAAAATGAAATCTAACTAACAAACAAGGGTCATGTTTGTGAACTCAAAACATTGCTTTACGGCTATGAAGCGTACTTGTTTCTACAATGTATCATACGTGTATTTTCCAGGAAAAATACATTAAATTTATAATAAAATGCTTAGCTATTGTTGGATTTTTGTTTTATAAGTAATAAAGATGGTATCTAAAATTTACTATATATGGGAAATTAACAAGAAATAATGAGAAATCTAAATGCATATGTGTAACATTAATGCCTTTAAAATGAAGTTTCTGCATATTTCAAGGATTTGTTTAGAGTTTATTAGCTACCAATTGAATGCTTATCGATTTTTTGATTTATTTAATATTTCTGAATTATTCCCAATATTATCGTAATTTATTAAAGAATCATTTCATATAAAAATGTTTCAAGAACAGGAAAGAAAGTTATTTTATTTCAGTAAGATTAATAGTTCAAATTTAAGTTGTAATATACTAACGCAGAAATGCAGATACTTTTTATTAGCTATAGCAATGTAATTGAAATAGCTCTTTATTTTACCTAATTTCAGGAGAATGGTACTTTATACAAATAATATTTGAATTTTTCCTTTATTTAAAGATTTTATTTGAATATTTTGTTATTTTAAATGATTTAATTTTTAATTTCAATTTAAAACTACTTAAATCTTAAATTTTGCACATTAATAAATTGTTAGAGTTGTTTTTTGGAGGGAGGAGAAGGATAAACTCAAGAGTGCCAATTTTGATTCACCTCATTTCAATCAAATGTCTTCATGAGATCATAAAATTCAAAATATTAAACAAATAGAGATAAAAGTTAAACAGCAAACAGATTTTCATAATTGCATATCAAAAGGAACAAGCAATTAAAGGGCGTTTGGTTTAGATGGTTCCTCAGTGCATATCCTTGTTTTATTAAAAAATTCTAAAAGCTTATTTAAATTCTATTCTAATTTATTTCTAATGTTTATCTCGAGAAAAGATTTCTACGTGTAACAGGAAAATGTGTTCATCTGATGCTGAATAAAAAAAATGCAACAGCGAAAAAAAGTCACGCTCATTTTTATTAAAATTACTCAGAAATTATACAGCATTTTCATAACAGTACACACAATACTACAGTTAAAACTGCTCGTATCACATTACAAAAATATCTATTTAAAGAGTGTTATAAATAATAAATAATACTCAATTACAGTTAAAATATATCCTTGCCCATTTAAGTGAAAAAAAGGGATGTTTTCAGGATAATTGAAAAAGTTTTTTTAAACTATAAAAAAGATAGAAGTACTCTTACAACATTGAGTGGATTCTTCTCATAAAAACAACTTTGTAACAACAAGGAAATAAATATTAAAAAAGTAAAATAGATTTATGTAAATTCAATGATTTCATTTCATGCTTGTTTCACATTTATGATTTTCCTTTAAAGAAACTACCTTCAATTAAGCTGATTATAGAAATATATTTACATAAATATTTAGATACGTCTTTCTACATACTCACTTATCTCTACGAAATGTGGTATATAGGTGCACCTGGACAAGAGCCAGTGCACCTCGAAGCTATTTTTTCGAATTCGAATTTTTTTATTTTATATTTTGTGACAAAATCGCGTCATTTTGGGACATAATGAGCTATAGGAAAGCGAGATTTTACTCTACACAGTCCATTTTCACATCGTCACGAAACGTAGGCACTTAGCTATTTTACGAACTTAAAATAAATTTCGAGTTTCAATAAATCGATTATATACGAATTTATTTAACAAAGTGAGCTTAACACCTTTTCAACAGGATTTTTTTCTAAAAAGTTTATTTTTAAAAATGTACAGTTTATTTTTCTTTGGTTTTTGGACACGTTAAACTTTCATCCTTGCGACTGCTTTTACAAAAAGAATTTTGGAAAAATGATAATATTTTGTAATTTAAAAAATTTTTTAAAATGAAGCTTCCGAGTACACTTCTCACATCTCACATCTTTAAAAATGGGATTTTGGCAACAATTTCCCTTCCTTATTGTTGTTGATAGATTTTTGATGAAATCGCATCATTTTGAATAGATTCATACTTTTAGAAATATCGATTTGGCAACAATTTTTCATCGTAAGCAACCGTGCCGAAGGGTCCGGGTTCGAATCCCGGAGAAGGCATAGATGTTTGTATATGTTTAATAAAAATTTGTAAAAACGTTTGTTGTTAATTTCAATATTAACCCTCACGGATTGGAGGAAACGGCGTTCGCCAAAGTCCTCATCATCTTTCTTCTTGTCTAAAAAGCAAGATTGATACTGATACTGATACTGATTTATGTCACTGTTTTTAAGAGATTGGCATATTTCATTGTCATTTTTATATATACATAATACATTTTTATTGATTTTTTTTATAAAGTTGTTCTGCAGAGTAAAATTTTGCGCGGAATTTTATGTTTTTTGAGTTGCTTTCGTGTTATGTTTTGCTTATTCCACTGCTTGTAAGATATTGAAAAGTTTTGCATGATTTTTTTTTTTTCAACGGGAAGTTGGTTAATTTTTTTATTAGGTTAATTAATATTTGTATTAAGTGATATAGCTTATTTCATTGTAATTTTTTCCTCTTGAAAATATAAGATAAAATATCATTAATTATGCTTTGCTTTTTGAGAATTTTTTGTTTGTATTATTTTATGTTATTCATTGCTCATTTCACTGTTTTTAAGATATTGAAAAGTTTTGAGTGATTTTTTTAGGAAACAAAGTTCTTAACCTCCTTTATATCATTTGAGTTCTTAAGATTTTGCAAAGGAAAGTTGGTTAATTTATTTATTAGGATAATTAATATTTGTATTAAGGGATATTGCTTATTTCATTGTAATTTTGTTATACGTAATAACTTTTTTTATGAAGTTGTCCTGCAGATTAAAATTCTACGCAGTTTTTAAATTTAACGTTTGGTGTTCCCTTCAGCCATTTTTCCGGTACATTTAAAAGCCAGACGAAGGCTAACAGCGAAGCTACTAGTGTTAAATATTTTATTTAATTTTATCACTATAGTGCCTAACAATTTGTAAATTTATGTAAATAATTTATAACAATAAAACATTTTATCTTGATCAGATGCACCAATTATATTAATAACAATTTACAATACATAAAATTAATGTAATTAATAAACAAGGAAAAAATTATTTAACACTTTTACGATTCATAAAAATACTATCAATCAGTGTCTTGCTTTTTACGGAAATTGAGAAACGAATTACTTAAAACGACAAATACCGTAATTTAAATTCTAGTGTATATCATTGCATGTTAGGTTCAAAGGTACCAGTTATAAATAGGAATAGGAAAATATATAATTATTATTTGATTATTATTAAGTCCTTTCTTCCACCAAATCTAGGGAAAAATACATGATATTTCAGCATTGATTTCAGCACGTGATATTTTCAGCATATTTACCAAATTACATAAAAAATTAATAATTACTCGGTAAAAGTAATCACAGGAATCTTTTTAGAAATTCTGCTCGTACAATCATAAGCAATACCAGAACCCATCCTCCAAAAATTAAAAAAAAAAGGATTCAATAAAATTTGTCCTTGCAGAGTTACAGTGCTTGGACAAATGTGGCCGCCGAAGATGCGCTTTTTGAACCCTCACTTCTTCTATTCTGAACTAATTGACAGTAATTATTACACACTATATATTCTTTTTTAAATCACAGCATTAATGACGACACGAATGCTTTTCAAACGACCTAATTTTATGTTACATGGTTAAAATTATCGAAAAGTGGAAAAGTTAATATTAAAAATTTAATAAATATTAAATAAGAAACATGTATGTTAAAAAATAAAATAATTTTAGGCAAAATTCCACCTTTAAAAAACAATTATACAGTACATCGCTGTATACGTGTTATACGTTTATCGGCACTTTCTGATTATTCGTGTCTCTTCGAAAAGCTTTCAGCTCATTAGCAATTTTATGAATTGGTGAGAAATATTTGTTGAGTTAGCTTTACGCCGTACAATTTTTATTCTGTTCAACAATAAAATAAAAATAAAAATATTTTTTAAGAGAAAAGAAATTTTATGCAAAAAAATTAAAACTACACGGTTTCCAAAAATTAAGGAAAAATCGCAAAAACTGCAATAACTCGCTCAAAAATAAGCCAGTCGCTATAAAATTTGAATATGCAGTCAAATAAGAATTGCTGAGTAAACCAGCAGTATGCAAATCAGTTGCGCTGTAAGGGAAATATGTCTCCTGCTAGAAGCATAAAATTGCATGCTTCAGAGCAAGCCTGCAAATTTCGCTGTTTTCCTGAGGTAAGAAATCTTTGACAGCCAATTTGTAACAATAAATCCAGACGTCATTTACCCAAAAAACTGCGATGGAGAGCTATTGAAGGACTAGAGACAGAAAAAACAAAGTCAGACAGAAGGGGCCAGATGGTTAATGCAAGTCCTCCTGTGGTTCATAGACTTTGACAATAGTTTCTAATCACATATCCGGCATCCAGGAAGTTCAACCAAAAAAGGCCAACTACTACTACGACTGCTGATGACCGATATTTGTTGTTATGTGCAAGAAGGAACAGAACCTCGACTCAGATCTTCCTTTATTGCAGCCACTGAAAGGTTGATGTCAACGTCAACCGTGCGTAGAAGACTTCCCGAAGGAGATTTGTACGCGAGGCGACAAGCCTCTTGCGTGCTGCTCAACTCACGTCGTAGAATGGAACGTTTGAGGTGAGCATGTCAACACGCCCACTGGACGGCTGATCAATGGAGCGCGGTTCTCCTTACGGATGATCCAGGTTTAGCCTCCAAAGCAATAGTAGGCATTATTTGATTTGGAAAGAACCTGGAACCCGTTATCATCCATCAAACATCCGTGAAAGAGGCGCATACGGAGGAGATAGTATATCTTTGGGTGGGCGCAGAGACCTCCATGTCTTTGTATGTGGAACCATGAATGCTCAGGCCTATAGAGATGACATCCTTGATGCTTATGTGTGCCCTTATGCCGAGACAATAGTTGATAATTTCCTATCACAGGACGATTCAGCGCTTGGAGTGGCCAGCTCGATCACCGGAACTGAACCCTATCGAGCATGTTTGGGATGCTTTAGGAAGACGTATAGGTGCTCTCAGTCTTCCTCTTCAGATTCTTGCCATGCTTGTAACAGTTTTGCAAAAGCTATGGCTCTCACTTCTTACGGAATCGATTGACTGCATAATTGGCAGCATCGCACATTGCTGTATGTGTTTACTCCATGTTGAAGGCAATTTTTCTCTACCAAACTGACACACCCAATTTGATCATTTATACATATGCTGAATTCTATAACACCATACTGTGAGTCAATTTCCTTAAATTCTACATATAACGTTTTGAGTAATCTTCATTTGTGTTATTTTTCCTTAATTAGTGAGAGCCAGTGTATATGCCTGGTTATATTTTTACAGCGGCAGATATTGTTCAGTTAAATATAAAGTGCGCAAATGCATGTGCATTAAGGCACGTATAGGGTAGGCGCATGTGCGGTTGTCTGTTGTATGCGATGAAAGAAAGACTGGAAGTAACTCAGTACATCAAACTTAATCTCCTAATTTAATATGCATGGTGTACAGTCGAAAATATGTCAACAACAGAGCAATTCTACCAAATGTTGAAACCTGAGAGCAGATAATTAATTAGTAGCTATTTGTTTCAATTTTTTAATTTTATGGGTGTGCACATCTATTTGAGATTTTGAGATATTCAGCAAAATATTTGTGACATTTAATATTTGACTCAGAAGGAGAAGAAAAGGTGTAAAATATCACTAATACGTTTCATAAATTATTAAATTATCACTAAAAAACTCTTGCTTATGATAAATTCGTATGAAAATTTTGTTTCTGTTTTAAAATGGTGGAGCAACTATAAACAACGCAAGACTTCAATACAGAATAAATTAAAAAAAAAAAAATAGAAAATAAAACCATATGACGAAAGCCCACTAGACGAAAGCGCACGCAAAAGAAAAAGCTCTTTAAAAGAACCCACCAATGATATTTGCGCATGCGACAAATACCCACACCGATGAAAACCCATACTGATAAAAACTCACACCAATAAAAGTACACATTGATCCACAATGATAAATGCCCACATAATCAAAAGAACATATGATTTTTATTACTATAAAATGTATTTGTAATTGTAATTATAACAAATGGAGTATTCAGATCTGAATTTTAATGTCTCAAAAATATGTCTATTTATAAATTTTATCATTACTTTATTTGTTTATATTATTAGGTAGCAAACAAATTTTCTGCTTTATGATCAAGCCATTAGCTATAATGTTTGGATGATAAATCTGAAAATGTGCTTTATTTATTTATTTACTTTTAGTATGTGTATGTGAAAATGAAAAATACCACTGTGAAGTTCCTCACATGCTATTTTTAACATTATATGGCAAAGATTAATCATGAATAAAAAAGGAGAGAAATAGTATTTAGTCAAAAAACAGAAAAAAAAATATTTTACAGCTATGACAGGATATTTTAAGCCTCTCTTAGTTCTTGAACTGAAATGTTAAGTAGCCACTTGTTGGACTTCGGTATGTTGATTAAAAGTTGCATTCCCGTTATTTAAACTTTATTATTTGAAATCAAATTAAGACACCTGCATCAAAAATGTATGAAAGAAATCACTAATCTCCATCGTCAAAAATTTCTTTTGTTTTATAGAGAAATTTTATATTTATCTTTTTTATTTTTATATCCTTTCTCAATGTGACATTGTACAGAGAAGCTATAAGCTTACGTAAAAGTGCCCATTTGCCTGCGGACTCCCCCCCCCCCAGCATGCAGCACTTGAAATTTATCTTCGAATTATTATGCTAAAAAAGATAGTTTGACAGAAAATGAATTGGCACAGCGACTTTTCTCAGCCTCCCGGGAATAGATTTGTTTTACAGTACAACTAATTTTTTCCAGCTTGCACTTCAGCGTTTAATTGCCATGATAGGGGCAATCTTCGAGATGCCTGTGGTAATCTTGAGGATTATAAAAACGATTGATTGATTCAAAAAACGCTGATTACGAAAAAACTACATGATGTGCTTTTTTTCTAGTCAACTACTGAACATTTGAGAAGCTTGCATGAAAAAAATATTGTGTATTACTAATGCTAATCTTTCTCGAAAATCAGTTTTCTTGAACTCGAAGTTTTCTAAAGAAAATTTAGTGTTTCCTAGGACTTCTTTAAAATTTCTTCCATTACCCCTCCTTTCTTTACAAGTTGAAAGTAGCCAGTATCCCTATCCAATGCTCCTAATGTCCTTTGTGAAATTTTGAATTATGAAACAATTTGTACACCCTTGACCTTTTGGCTGATCTAGGAGAAAACGTGTACTTTATTGCTGTGATAAAAACGTGTACCTAGAAAAATAATTAATTTTTTAAATAGAATTAAAATTTTCTATCTGAAATAAATCGAAAATGAGTTAGTGGAGAAGTCAAACAACGAAAATCAGCATTATATTTGTAAATTTTGCAGGACAAGTATCGGTGATTTCACTACAGAGCCATCTTCCCCAGCTGCCAAAGTGAAAATGAAAGAGATAAGAGAAGATAAGAATGACTGGACAGGAGTTAAGTTATTGGCGCCATCTACTGATGAAAAAAAAACTAAAATATACGAGTGTTGGAGCAAAAGTCATGGCAACTATTTTTTTCTTGTAGGTATGTGAACAGATCACAAAGCGTATACGTGTCGTGTGGAAGTTCTGCAGGCACAGTGTGTATGCAAAACAACAGATGGCTCTGTGATAGCTGTCTCTGTGGTAGCGAGGGCTCTGAAATCAGTCCGTTGGTGAGTGTTGTGCGAGATGGAAGTAACCCGTGTTGAGCAGAGAGCTTACATCAAAATAGCCGTCTTCCGAGGGAGAAATGCGATGGAATGTCACAGTGAATTAGTAGAAGCCCTTGGGAATAATGCTCTGCTATATCGTACAGTAGCACGGTGAGTAGGAAAGTTTCAGCAAGGACGTGTGTCAACCAGTGATGAGCAACGTTCGGGACGACCGGTGAGTGTGCAGACCAAATTGGCACGTGCCGTCATTGAGCACCTCATGGATGAAGACAGACGATGGACATTACTGGAGTTAGAGAGAGCAAGTGGCATCGAGAAACGCACCGTCCACAGGATATTGCGTAATGAGCTACAGCTACACAAAATCGCTTCGCTGTGGGTACCGCATGCACTGACGGAAGTTCGAAGGTGGGTGCACTATGCAATATGCTCCGACCACTTTGCACGCTGGCAACGGGACGGCGATCAATTCTTGTCACGAATAAACGCCGTCGATGAATTTTGGGCCAGGGCATACAAACCAGAACTGAAATATCAGTCCGCGGAGTGGCGACATCCTGGATCGCCAAGGCAGCAGAAGGTCCGTCAGAATCCTTCCCCAGTCATATTGATGGTGATCGTCGCGTATGACGACAGGGGTGTCATTGTTTACAACTTTGTTCCTTATGGCAGAACAGTGAACGTACAGCACTACAGGGACTTCCTGGTGCGACGGGTACGACGTGGCGTTCGGGATAAATGTCCGGATCTTATGGACAGTGCAATAATTCTGCACGACAATGCAAAACCACATAAAGCAGAGTGTGTACGGCAGCTACTCCGATGTTGGGGATGGGAAGAATTGGAGTACCCAACCGTACTCTCCTGACCTTTCGCCCTGCGACTTTGATCTTATTCCCAAGATTGAGGAACCAATACGTGGTAGGCGGTGTGCAACACGAGAGGGCATTGCTAACGCTGTGCGCCAACAGATGACTCGATTCACACATGGTGCGGCAAATGCTGAGGCTGATGGTATTCAGCGCCTCCCACATCGTTGGCAGCGTGTGGTGACAGTAGCAGGGGACTACATTGAGGGTCTTTAGGCCCATGTTTGTCATGTCAACCTTATGTGTATTGTGTTATCATTCTTTTTCACGGTGAAGGCCATATTGCCTTGTACACTACCGTAATAAATTCGTGTTACGATATTTCAGTGCTATTCATTGTCCACACATGTAGTTAAGACCTTGTCCTTTCGTCTGTATATGTTACATTTTCCAACTGGACTGGTATCGTTAAGGAAAAAAAAATAGTTGCCATGACTTTTGCCCCAACCTATGTAATTTCCTTAAAGGCTGAAGGAGTTATGTCGTAAAATACTACAATAAAATAGCTGATACAATTTTGTTTACTATTCCTTCTCATATTAAGTCTCAAAATGCATATACAGTAAGACCCCGATTAACGCGGGGGATACGTTCCATCAAAGTAGAGCGTAATGCGAAACAGCGCTAAACGAGGCTATCTTTACATGTAAATATTGGGGTTAGGGGAAGATGGCTAGGAAACTGGTTAGGTATTAAATTTAAAAAGTATGTTTTTTTTAATAAAAATAAAACCAAACATTTATTTCTTAAAGCCCAAATTAATACCACATTATTATTTCTTGCAAAAATAAAAACAGAATATAAATAACAAAACGAATATTCTTAAAAAAAAAAAAAAAAAAAAAAAAAAAAAAAAATAAAATTCTCATTCAGTCATATTTAGTTAGCCTTCCGCGTTTTCAGTGTTCTGCCTTTTTGTGACAAAAGCATCTAATGTTGTTTGCCTTTTTCTTTTGCGTTGTTCTCTTAAAAGTTCTTCATAAACGGATAGAGCATCTCTAACACCACGCCTTACTTTTGAGCTCCTGTCAAAATTCGGATCATTTTCAATGAATTGATCCATTATTTCAGTTATGGTAGACAAACTCCTTTTTACAAACGCCATCGAAAGTTCTTTTTGCTCTTCTTCTGAATCACTGCTGTCAACATTTTTGTTTTCTTCTTGTTCAGTTAATTCCTTGAGCTCATCATTAGAAAGACTTGCCGCTGCTTCTTGAATTATTTCTTCGACATCTTCCACATTTACCCCTTCAAAATATGTCTGTACAATACCGCACCAAACAAGAAATACAAGTACACTCTTTCGGATATGTATTTGAAACCTATCGCTGCATAATATTTCGGGGAATCCCCGTATGCTGCGAGCGATTTCGTGGAATCCCCGGGTTGAAATAAAAGAGCGCTAAACCGAAACAGCGCTAAACGAAACAGCGTTAAGCGGGGTCTTACTGTACATCTTTAAAGTTGGAATTATTCTTTATTTTTTAACTATCCCATGCTATTCATTCCATGCATTCTTATTCCCATGTAAGTCATACTGTAGCGAGTTTTATGCTTTCGCTTATTCTTTAGAGAATCGGGAGCTGACTATTATTATCATAATGCGTTGCATTTTATATACTTAGATCTCGCTCTTTTAAATTATTTCCTTTAAAATGGATAAATTTTATTTTACTTATTTACTATTTTCGATATAGTTTCCCATTGCTTATATAAAGCGGCCCTCCAAAAACGTAGCTCTTCTTCAGTACTGCTTTCATTCTTTGTGAAGGAGGCCGTAATCCTTATTCTCTATCTGCTGACTATCTATCCGTACGTCGGCTTAACAAAGGTTATGTTATAGCCTTATATTGCCTTCTTTTCCAATTCCTCTGTAACCATTGCATTAGAATGGCGGAATCCAGTTTGTCAAAGTACCGCTGGAGTTAGGCTATTATTTTGTGGAGCAGTTTGTATTTGTAGATATAGATTTATGAGAGAAAATTGGAACAGCTTTTCCAAAAATTAGTGTTGTTAACAAAGCTTTCATTTGTGATGCTTACATAAATTTAATATAATGAAAAAAATAATGGTTAGTTACGTTGTAAGAAATTATCTCTTTCCTTAATGCCAGCAACTGGAAGCACTTGCATGCAGTAGTTAGGAGATCCAGATTGCTATATGCAATCCTCGAGAGATCATTGTTGATTTCCGAATTTTGAAATGCTGGAGAGGTCATTGTTTATTTTCCATGTTTCCTCCTTCGAAATTAACCTACAGACTCTAGAATATTTTATATTGTTTATTTCAATCTGAATCTAATATTAAATACTATGGGTCATAAAAAAACAGTTAAGTAAGTTAATTATTAAATTAACAGAGTGGTCAAGACCCCTTTTTCAAATGCTTTTCAGTGCTTTTGTCCTTCTTTCAAAAGCTTTATCGTAAAGGAAAAGAGAGTTACAATTGAAAAAATATTACTCGAGTTGCATATTTGGAAATTTAAAAATCATAATTTTTATATTTATTAATAGACGACACTGTTACAGGAAGAAAGCCTATTTTTAAAGTACACATTTCCAGATCAAAAATAAGATTTCTAAAATTAAAATATTTTTCAGTTGTGATATTAATTTTCGGGTCCATTTGATACTTTCTAAGAAACTTAAATTTGAGTGAACTTCAATAAATTTACGTACTAGAAACACATCATTAATATAAATTATATCATATTAAAATTTATTTAGGTTCAGACAGCTCATACGAACGTATTCATGGTTCATAAGCACAATTACATAAAGCATCAGTTGCTCTTCCCGTGAAATAAATTAAAAATAAGTCAGAGGCAGTTTATCGCTATTGTTGCTTTAAAGGCTATGGGTAATTTGGATCAAAAGATAATATATAAAATGTTCTTCGATGACAACAGGATCGAGAAGGTTAAAGCAAAAAGCTCGATGTGACTTTCTGACGATGAGGGTGACTAAAATAGAAGACTCAATATTGAAGTATGGTGTTTATTTAAATAAGTCAGACGACCAAGGCTCTGAACTCGATATGCAGCTGCTTCTTCGTACCGAATTCTAAGCAGTTTTTATTTAGGAAATGGGAATCAACTAAAATTTGCATTTCTTAATAAGTAACTTACGTTTAGAATTACAGGAATTAGTAATTTTAACAAGTATGAATTTTCAAGACTAAAATGGCAGGACTTAAATTTTAGTTACATTATATATGGTTCTTATGTTAAACTGCCAAGTTGTTAAGATTTTGATCTATACTATAACTTCTTTCCGTATTTCTCACCACAATTCAAATTTTCTTTTACATTATATAAGTTTAGGGGGTTTTGCCTTCTGGAGTGACTGTGCTCTCTGTAGTACAGGATCGGTAACTAGTTTAAAGATATCTTACCGTCTCTCCACTTTCCTCATTTGAGATTTAATTTGAGAATCGTCATTAGCTGATGAAAAATTCTGCCACATTTGAAAACGTACCTACTAATACTTGACGACTTTCAAATTTCATCGCTAGTTGAAAACGTTATTCTATCATACCCAGGTTTTTTTTCTAAGTTTAAAAGTACTGAATCTAAGGCAACAACCTAGGCAATATTATTTGAATAATTTCTGCATCAGATTTCGTTTTCAATATATCAGATTTATCATCTGCACTTTCTTTAAAATAAGTCCATTGTTTCCTCTTCCCTAGTCTGATATTTACCAAAACGTTCCTCCTTTAATTTCACGCTACATTTCACTACAGGAAACACTTTCAAAAGAGGCGGTTTTAAACAGATCAAGTATAATTCTTACTGCCTGGTTCACATAATAAAAATTTCCCAATACCTTTGTACCAGTTCAGGGCTTGTCTTTGAAGAGCGGAGGTTACTATGGTGACCTTCTGCAACTTTGAAACAGGGTGTAATAAAAATTTCGTTTCTAATTCTTCTAAAAAGCTTAAGATCGAACTTATCACATCGAAGGTGATGACGATTTTATTGATGCGCTCATGTTGTCGGTAATAAAACTGAAGCCTTTCAGGCGACTTCCTGGTGTAGAAGGAACTAGAAATCTTTGAAAGGGGGTGGGGCAGGATAAATATAACAGTCAAATAAATTTTAAATTAATAATAAATAATGATATCAAATACATTTAAATGTCTCACACAACACAGTCGAATGACTAAGCTAAAAGCTGGCACAAGTAATTTTGATGGCGCATGAATTTAAAATATCAACCGCAAGAGAATGCAAAAGTCAGATAATCACTTTTAGATAAGAGCTGGTGAAATTTAACAGCGCAGGGGGAGTACTAGAAACTCTCCCTCTCTTAAGATTCAAAACGCCTCAGCTTATACATTCTAACTATCAGTTTATATGTTCTCAATGATAATTTGCATTCTGGGGAGGATTAAGAAAGATGAGATCAAACTATAATAACTATTTAGTTTAATATAAGAACCTTCTAACCTAGCTAAAAGCAGGATGGGACTATAAGATACTTGCCTCTAGAAATACTTATAATTTATATAAAAGTTATATCATATCCTTGTATGTAAATGAGTATATTTTGTAAGTTATGTTACAGACCTTGATGGACTGACACAGAGATTTATTTATTTAATTAATAATGTATTAACAGTAATGGTAGCATACACTATGAAATGGTTTTATACAACAAACAATAATTAAAATCTAAAATAAAATATTAGGTGTACAAAACCCAGTGGAAATATTTTCAATCAATAACGCTATTTCATTTAAGCGTCGAGTGTTTTGAAATAAGAAACTCTTTTGGTATTTATAGATTAAGCAGCTCATTCATGATGCTCAGGCTCAGATTTCCAAAGATAAAGATCAATTTCCGGCAAGCTGGAGCATGGCACTACTGGATTTCTGGAAAAGGAAAGAGTTCTGTTTATAATCATTCAAACATCTGTAAATAATTAATAGCTCGCTAAATATAAATTTCATTAAACACTTGAGTAAATTTGATCTATTTTTTTAGAAAAGCAATATGATTAGAAGCTCTTTAAAGAAAAGCATGGATTCGCTGCTATATTTGGTTTACCTTTGCTTGGGATAGAAATCATACTCAACCCCCAACCCCAATTTTAAATACCACTTCATATCCAGTTATACTCATTCAAAATGAGAAAACAAGATAATTATTCAAAATGAGATAACAAGATAATAAATAATAAGAATTCACATTTTAAATTTATGAAATATTTCCATAAATTTAAAATACGTCTATTTTATGGTACCTTTCTCTTAAGTAAAGTCATCATTAAATTAAGAAATATAACAATATATGTATGTTTTTCCAAAAATTGTTGATTATAATTTTATTATTATTTATAATTATAATTATACCATAATTTACATAAAAATTGTTAATGTTTGAGTCTAATAATTTGTTTGCATAGGATAATAGATTTTGTATTAATCTTCATTACATTTATTGCATAATATCACAGACTATTCAAACAATAACGCAATTTTACAGTCTATTCAATCAATAACGCTATTAGTCAATTTTATAGTCTAGTCTTATTGCATATTATCACAGTCTGAAATTTTTCTAAGTGCTTTCCAATTCTATTTAAATTTCGCATTTCAATTTTACCCATGCAGTGGAATTTCAAATGTTGCTTAGGTATAATTTTGAAATTTTATTTCTAGTTAAGAGGTAAAATGTTAAATAGAGTCGTTTGAATTGATGATATGATACTTCTTTGATTTGAGAGTGATAAAAAAAAGAAGTGCATTATTTGCACATTTGAATATATTATTTTGCCATATTCGTTTGGGTACAAAAGCATTTCTTCTTAAAGATTCTTTCTTAAGGCGATTTATTTTAATGCTACTATGTTTTCTTAAACAAATATGGCTATTAAATATTATTTCGTGGTTGTATGCACTGAGTAATTCAAGGTTAGTCAAACTAATTTCTTTAAGAGATATAGCGTTATATATTATTTTAGCATAGTTTCAAGTGAATTAAAGAAATATTTTTGCAGTTAATTTAGAAAGTATGATTTTTTTTGAAAAATGTTCCCTTTGTGGAATTGTTATTTTGTAGGTAGTTTTATCTACATAATTAATTAATTCTTTCCTCTCATTTCAAGCCAACAGTAACGTGAAGACGCTGATTATTATCATTTAAAAAATACATAAATGGAAGATAGTAAGAGAATTTAATACTATTTCTACTTGAATTAAACTGGATCACAAGTTAGTCTTCATTTGGCCCTTAAAAGCACAATAAATTGTAAGTTACCAATTGTCGAATCAAAAGATTGCCTTTTAGTACTCTTGATATTTATTACTTCTTAGTTAAGGAACTTTACCATGACGGATGTAAGAAAACTTTCCAGAGTAGCTCATAAAGAAATATTTACTATTATCTTAAATTTGAAACAGGACAAGCGTAAACTCTTATCATTATAAGCTTTCGAATTAACACTTACTCGTCACTTGGGGTAAGCAGCGCGCTCATTTGCATCTCCTTCACTTTAGTATTATCACATATAAGTCTAGAAAGTGATGCATTATAGATGGCTTCTATCTTTTCTGAAAACAAAATGCCTTGAATAAATATTACTCTGAAAACACTTAAAGTGTAAAACAATTTCAGTTTCTTCTTTCCATATAATTAGAAATAATAAAATCTAGAAATTTCGCAACTAAACTATTTAATTTTACATAAATATAAAAAAATTATGAGTTAAAATACAATATAAAAATTAAATTGAATAAAAATATTTTAAAGAAAGATCTAATAATTTAGAAAGGCATTAAAACATAGTAACACTCTCGAACACATATGCTGCCCAGTTCTATTTTGCTTTACAGTTTCTTCAGTATTATATATTCCAGTAATAATGTATTCTATAATTCAGTTCTTTTTAGTTCAAAAGAGCTATTAGTCTCGAAACACGATTTTGTATTGCTTCATTTTAGTGCATTATTTCACTTTCATCCGAATCTGTTGCCATTCGGCGAAATGTAAGCTATTTATCTTTCACTTTGATTCTGTCTGTCTATTATCGATTAACAAACTGAGCTATTTAAAAGCAACAGGTACAAATCTTAAGAATATAAATGTTTACTTATTAATCAGATTTTTTATCAGTAAATTTATTAATACCTTGATTTATGAATAATTTGTTGATTTTACTAATACATTTTCAGTACGACTAATTTAAATAAAAATGCACTTAACTCATAATGTATCTAATTAAAAACATTCAATATTTTTAGTGAAATACATTACAGAATTTTCACTTTTCAAATATACAGAATATATTGAACGTTCTGATGTAAGAATAAATGGATGTTCACTTAGCATCTTATAAAATGTTTCGCTATTTCACCTGAGCGATTTATATCTCTACTACGAACCGTATTAGATTTTAAAAGAGCTCTTTCGGACGACCGTTGAAATCTAAATATTTTAAAATTTTTGTTACAATTTTACTTACCCTAACGGTATTACTACGCACGGCGCGAATGATGTAATCAAGACTCCGAAAACAATCGTATTTAATTAAGATGTGCATTATATAAATTAACATTTCATTGGAAAACTGTCCGCAGAAAATTAATTTGTAATTTATTACTTGATATTTTATTCTTCTTATAAAACTCCGAAAATGAAAACTGTGTAAAACGAGTGTTGCTTACAAACAAATGAAAACAAAATTTTTAATTAAATTTTGATACGATTTATAGGCAACTGAAAATGTTTTTAACAAACTCACGAGCTAAAATGTATGTAACTGCATAAATAAGCTAAAATATTTTATTCTGGTTAATAAATTTTCTCCAGTTACAAGAGCATTTTAAATTTTATCCTTAAGAACTAAAGAGGTATTTACATAACTAAATCATCTGATACTGACAAACCTTAAGATTCATGATTCGCACCGCGGCGAGGCGCATTTGAATTTTTAAATTTACTGTAATTTAAAAAAGGCTAATAGTGATGTACGAACTATAATGGTGTTGACTCGTCTTACCATGGATTTAGTCAACTACGTCTCATGCAATAAGTGGGGAAAACTGCAGCGAAATATCACATTTCTCATATACGTTCTTGAAGCATAAATGGACTTCTAAACTTCCATACAGTAATATATAGAAGAGCCGTATTGAACAAACGTACTTTAATCCCACTGTTTGACTGAATTGTATTCTGATCTCACTTATCCCAAAAGCATCATAAACAACTAAGCTCAAAATATTCTACAAATTTATTACCTAGCGGTATTTTTATCTCACGACTTTTGGTCGCATAGTAAGGTTGGTAACTTGAAAATGATTGAAAACCCGTACCAGCGTATGATCTCCTGCGTCTATTTAAATAGCAACGAGCTTTAAGTAAAGTATCACTTCTGTTTGATTGTTTGCAAATAAAATCTAATCTGCTGTTACAAGGAAAAGAAATGTTTATAATAGGAAATTTTTAGATTATATTCTCTTAGGTATAATTGACCATATAGAAAAGTTATTTAATTTACATAAACGTAATCAATGTTTTTCCCTTTACTTCGTTTCGTTAAAAATATATTTTATTGGGCAGTTGAATAACAAATAATTTAATTTTTAACTTAAAAAATTAAATTTTTATAAGATATTTAAAATAAGAATTTCGATGCTAATACCATAATTTAATTTTCTTCTATGTTATTTCTGTAGCATCAGCAAAACTAATATTACTTTCACTTGCACGTAAAATTCATGCGATATTTAGGTATCAACAAACAATTACTCGTTAGTTTTTGGAAATACACCTGAATAGTGAGTACCGTGCTTTCCAGGATCAGTAAGAAGTAAATGAATAGGTGTATTCAAATTTGCTGTTGTGTTTCTTCATCATCGACAATGCAAGAGAGAATAATAAGTGTATTTTTTGGCAGTAAAAGTCACAGCTCTTGCATTACAAGAGTTCAATAACAATGGGAACAGCATATTGGATGTTGCTGAAATTGGTTAACCGGAATCAATACTTATATATTTGTTGAAGCTCTGAATAGATTTTCATAAAAAAATGCATTATGATTTGGTCTACAACTTCTCATATTTACTATTTAATACTCATATTTGCATATTCGATGTATATAATATTTATTATAATTATTAAATATATAATATTTATTCCCGAAGGAGGTTTGTACGCAATCATTATTAAGATGCAAACAAAGCACTATTATAAAATCATTCTCTTATACTGCTTTATATAAATACATATCACGTCTAGATATAACCGAAATAGCCTTCATAAGTGCTGCACAATTTTATATTAAACGCATATAACAGTGATTATATATTTTTTCACTAAAATTTGTTAAGCGTTCATTATATATGGTATATCGAAAGTACCGCTTTGATTTACCATATACAATCAAAATCTAATATGTTTTCAATAATGTTTGTGTAAGCATCGAATATGAAAATGCGAGTATTAAATAGTAAATATGAGAAGTTTTCGATCACACCATAATGCATTTTTTTCATGAAAATCTATTCAGAGCTTCAACAAATAAAGTATTGATTCCGGATAACCAATTTTAGCCATCATACAATATGTTGTTCCCATTGATATTAAAGTATTACCCACTAATATTGAAAAGTTTTGTATTATAATTTATTACAGTTTTTCATTAAAAACTGCTATGGGCTTCAACTAAAGTACAGCTTTCGGTTTTCAGATTTCACCCAAAATCTAATCAACTCTTTATATGAATGCAGAAAGCTTAAATATGAAAAACAAAAATTTTCGGAAATTTATAAAGAGTTATCGCCAACGAAAAATTCATCACACACATACGCATAGACATCATTGTAAAAACAGTAAACATATATGCAGACCTCATTTAAAAATAGCAAAAACTTACTCTGGGGACCCTAATTCGTTATTATTCACTGAAAATTCGCTGTCGAAATTTTGGGTCGGACAACCTTATTTCCCTTAGCTATATAAGGGAGGTAAAAAATAATAGAGGTATTATATATATATATATATATATATATATATATATATATATCATTGCTTTATATATACATTGGATGGACAAAATATGAAAACACCTTGTGAAATGCATGTTTGAAAAGAAAGATTAATTTTAATGAAATATGTAGGTGGCGCTGGCGTTTTTGACTACTGACGCCACCTGTACAACTTCGTAAATGTGCTAAACAGTTCAGTTGTTGTCGGAGTACTGTTATGTGAAGTTGTCATTGCATTATGTCAGAGTTAACAGACTTCGAACGTGGGAAAATAGTTGGAGCACGTATGGTAGGTGCTTCCGTAAGCAAGGTAGCCGAGGTGTTTAGTGTTTCAAAAGGTACTGTATTGAAGATTTATTCCGCATATTTGAAAAACATCATCTGCTAAATCACAGCGCGGACGAAAGTGTGTCCTGAGTGATCGTGACAGACGATCATTAAGGGCAATTGTGACGAAAAATAAGAAGACCACAGCTGCAAAAGTTACTGCTGAAATGAATGTTGTGTTACCGAACCCTGTGAGTACCAAAACAATTAGAAGGGAGCTTCATAAACAGGGAATTGCTGGCCGTGCTGCAATTGAGAAGCCACTCATCAGTGATGCTAATGCCTGTAACAGGAAAAGGTGGTGTTTAAGTCATAAAGCCTGGACTATAGAGCAGTGGAAGCGAGTAAGATGGTCTGACGAGTCTTCTTTCACATTGTTTCCCACTTCTGACCGAGTTTACGTCTGGAGAACGCCATCTCAAGCCTATAATACAGACTGCTTGTTGCCAAGAGTGAAACATGGCGGGGGTTCTGTTATGGTTTGGGCAGCCATATCGTGGTTCTCTGCTAGCCCCATGATAACTGTGTCAGGGAACATGACTGCCGAGACTTATGTGAACATTTTGGCCGATCAAGTTCATCCCATGGTACAAACTTTGTCCCCCGATGGTGATGGTGTCTTCCAAGACGACAAAGCTCCTGTTCACACAGCTCACACTGTCCAGGACTGGTTTTCTGAGCACGAGGATGAGCTGTCCCGTTTCCCCTGGCCACCACAGTCACCAGACCTGAATATTACCGAACCTTTGTGGTCTACATTGGAACGAAAAGTGCGTTCTCGTTATCCACCGCCAACATCGTTATCTGAACTTGCCACCGTTTTGCAGGAAGAATGGTATAATATCCCCTTGGCAAACATACAGGAACTGTATTTATTCATTCCAAGAAGACTGCAAGCTGTTTTGGATGCCAACGGGTTTCCTACACCATATTAAGCAAAGAAACATGTTTTTTTAAAGGTGTTTCCATATTTTTGTCCAACCCCTGTATATAATATATATATAAAGTAATAATTTAATAATAAATAATTAATAAATAATTTATTGTCATCCAAGCATATTATCATTTTGAAAATTGTTAGCCCTAACGTTGCATAACAACAGCATCATGAAATTCCTAAAAGAAAATTTTCGACAGACTCACGTCACTCCGCCATAAGAAAGCAAGTTTAATTTCTCCCACCGCAGCGGCCGGTCGCTGGAGGGCCTGAACGCTGGTAGATCGGTTCAAGGTTCGAATCCAGCGAACTTGCAAGACTTTCGAGATCATGAAACGTGGAAACTTAACTGTGACATTGCAATAATTTGGGCCAAGGATATTCTGTTTACCAATGTATATGCTAATCATTCAAGCCACAAAAGCATGCAGCGGCAATGCGGTATTTCCTTTCAAAATGGAGTCGTGAACATAGTACTTATACTACGTGATAACATATTTACCGATAATTTTATCACTCCAAATTCATAGATAGTGAAAACTGAAGCACTGTATTCTTTCTTTCTCTCCCTCTCTGTAAGTGCACAAGTACTCTACAAAAGTATATTCTAGTTATTTTGTTTTTGTTATTTCATTTCGCAGTTGAAATGTGTAGATTGGTGTTCAGGCACACCAATTAAAGAGACACTAAGATGATATCAAATAAAGATTTTTAGAAGCATGAACAAACCATTTTTCGGGATTCAAAAATATATATTTTAAAGACATTTTTAAGTGCCATCACCAAATTTTTAATTCAACTATTCAGAAGGTGTTTGTACTTAAGTGGTTTCATCATGTTAACTCTAAACTGTATTTTTGGCTCACCTTTACTGTATGACGTAGGAAGACCAGTGTGAGTAAAGAAGAATCTGTCTCCATCTTTGAGGAATTTGAATTGAATTGCATTGATACAGGCAGCTGTTGGTGGTACTACTGAACTATCACTGTTATATTCCATTTGGAGCCCTACAATCAAGTCAATATCAACCACATCCCTGAAATAGAAGCATATGTTACTGCTCTGTATCACAAATCTCTTTTTAAGTTCAATAAAAAATACAAGAAGTGACTTTGCATGCAATGTTCTTCTTTGCATAAGTGATTCCACTTTAAATAAATCAACATTCGTATAAGTAAAGTACAATCTTGGAAACTACAATTACAAAAGAAAAATCAAGACTGTACAATAGCACAATAATATTCTATAACTGTATATTGTGACCCCAGTTTTTCATGAAGCTTCCCTTAAAAAATGTGGACGCTGCGCATTTACTAGTGAGAGATGCTAAACAGGATTTTCCATCCTTCCCCCCTCAGAGAAGCGCAGAAACTGCGAGCAGAAGAAAACTCGAAATCCGACGCAGTTTGAAACAGGTGCAAATGCAAATGAATACATTACTATTTAAGCAGGTTTAATATGAATAATTTTTTAACGTTGTCATCACTTACTAACTGTCTACAATTATTACCATTTCGACGGGCTTCGCCGCATGAAAATGAGATAAAACTCGTAATGTAATGGGAGAAACCTTATTTAATTACTTGTCTGAAGGTAATTAATTAGAGAAATACGGGTGACTTTTGGATATTATTATATTTTTGGAAGAATAATGGTGTCTTTGTGTTATTATGCATAATTAATTTGGAAGTATGTGTACTCTGCATGTTATTAATTTTTACCAAAACTAATAATTAGAAGAGAACTGGATTTTTTTTTCGGTTTATTTAATTGTATAAAAGGCGTTTAATAGGAAAGCATTAGCACTTTATAATTTGAGATATTTACTGAGAAAACCCTGATATATTTTTTTTATTTACAAGATAATTAATTTGGGTAATTTTTTTAATTCGCATTTTGTCCATCGCCTATGGCCATTTTTAAGTGCCCTTGAGATAAAGAAAGAATCCCAACAGCTGTCAAAACACGAATGCCAACTACACAGGTATGAAAAGGTTACATATTTACCTGCTCAGGGAATTATGTAGCCTCTTCAGTGTGAGCAGGTGGGTGCGATTAGTAACGCTTTTCACATTAATAGATAATTCATGCACTGAGCCTACAATATATTTTGTCCCAAAATAGAAATATAGTGATAATACAAACTAAATCTTTCAAGGAATATATAGTAATAGGAAGGTTATACTAGCAAACAACTCCATGTCTACGCAATTTATATTCATGTTTGGCACCAGAAATTACTCGATAGCTGAAAAGTGATATAAACATTATTATACAATCATTAGTAGGAAAAAGTGCGAATAGCTAAGACTCGAAGGCCTCCTGGAGCTAAATTGCTCGATCTAGAGTTTGTCAAATTTGACTAAAATATTAACTGAGTATACAATATAATTCCTGAAAAGTCACAGACTCAGTACTTCTTTATTAATGGTAGTTTTCTAAAAAATTCATTCAACCAGTCTTACCTACTAGTGAGGTAAGACAGGCGCACATGTTAAATTTATGGGAAATTAGAGAAAAGACTTTCAGTAGAAAAGTGGCAGATACTTTAATTTCATATGACAGTTTAAGAATATTATTTACAAATTCTACAATTAAAGCCTTCTTTCTCAACTTCACTAAAGCTTTTGCAGACCCACCAAGACACTTTCTACATTGGATCCACCACTATCTATTTTTCTGAAATAGAAAAGACATCACTACCCTATAAACAATCAACGTCTGATAAGATTTTATCGTCTTCATCGGGTGAATCATCATTTCAGTATTCACGTTTTCTGATGAGACTATTTTGTTATACTGGTTCTTCATGCGCTTCTCTTTTTAGTTGTTTTGTTTTGGGATTTTCTTTTTATGTTTCTTAAAGTGAAACTGTTTTCCTTTCCTTGTGGGAACAATATAGCGGCGAGCTTAACAAAATAACATTGTTCCCAGAGGCAATGTTGATCAGATCGAAGCATTTCGTATGTGGAGCATGTCGGTCCAAAATCAAGACTAATTTTTCAACAGACAACTCGAAATTTTCTTCAGACTTTCGAAACCAATAATTTCTCTTTGCATCAACAGAAAAAAAGGACATTGAGCAAAGCTACTCGGGAGTAACGTCATCAATGAGCATGGTTTTTTAATATTTTTCTAGGGAAAATCAACATTGTTAGCAGGGAGTTATCGGTCACTCGCATACGCTTCCACTCCAGTATCATAAATTAAGGAAAAACCACAAAAATTACGATTACTCAAAACGCTGTAGAATTTAATGAAACAGACCCACATTATACAACACATAAGGTATAAAATAACATGAAAAGAAATTGCCAGACAATTATGTTGTTATAAAATTAGCATATGCATAAAATGAACAAATAAGAAGTGTCAGTTTGGCATAGGAAAATTATATACAATATGGAGCATAATCTCCCCTAGAAACACTACAACACATGCGAAGAAGTGCGATGCTGTCCATTATGCAGTCTATCAGTTCCGTAGGACGTGAGAGCCAATGCTTTTGCAAAGCAGTAGCAACTGTGGCAATGACGTGAAGAGTAGGACTGTAAGCTGCTACACGTCTTCTTAAACCATCCCAAACATGCTCGATAGGTCCGGTGATCGAGCTGGCTACTTCCTGCTCTGAATTGTTTGCTGCTGAAGATAATAATCCACGATTTGAGTCCTATGACGTCAAGGGTTGTCGTCCTGTAGCAGGAAATTATCCCTTATTGCCCCTAAGCATCAAGGATGTCATCTATATAGGCGTGAGCATTCATGATTCTACGTGGAAAGACATGAAGATTTGTGCGTACCACCCCAAACAAAGACACTGTCTCCTCCGTTTGCATCTCTTTTCAGGATTTTTGACGGATGATAAGGATTCCAGGTTCTTTCCAAATCAAATAACGCCTACTATCGCTTTGGAGGCTAAACGTGGGCTCATGCATAAAAAGAACAGCCCTCCATTGATCAGCTGTCCAGTTGACGTGCCCACCTCAAATGGTTTTTTTATGCCGTGATGTGAGCGGCACATAAATGGCTGGTGGCCTCGCGTACATACTTCCTATGTGAAGCTTCCTACGCACGGTCGACGTTGACACCAATCATTAAGTGGCTGCAGCAAGGGGGGATATGAGAGGAGTCGGAGTTGAGGTTCTGTTTCTTCGTGCGCATTAGAACAAGATAGTCATCAGTGTTGGTCGTAGCGAATGACCATCTTTGGCTGAACCTCTTGAATGCCGAATCTGTGATTAGTAATCGTTACCGAAGTCTATAAAGCACAAAAGGTCTCATATTTAGGCATCTGGCCACTTCTGTCTGACTTTGTACTGCTTCTAGTCTACCAGTAACTCTCCATTGCAGTTCTTACGGCAAATAATGCCTGGAGGTTATTGTTACAAATTGGCTGTCTTAGAATTCTTACCTGAGTACAACATCGAAATCTGCAGGCTTGCTCTGAACGTGCAATTTAAGTCTCCACACAGATGACGCATTTCGATTGCATCGCCACCATTTTGCATACTGCGGTTTTACTCAGCAATTCTTATTTGACAAATTGTTCAAATTTTATATGAATTGGCTCATTTTTGAACAAGTCATCGATATTTTTGTGATTTTTCCTTAATTTTTGGAACCCAGTGTGTATCACAACAAGAAAATTTGTGTTTCTAACAGAAACGCTTTAACAAATCAAATATTTCTCAACAATCTGTTTATTGAAACCCATCGTTCTTGATACTGAAGTATTTTCTGGTATTCGCAGGTGAAACCTCGTTCTTATATCTGTTTAGGCCAAGGACGGTAAAACTATGTTAGATTAATAGAAAAACAAATAAAATTCCTAGATTAAAAATTTATTGCTCTATTCTGAATATTCACTCCTTTTTTGTACCTAAACATTTACATTTCAATACGTGCGACGTAGGGAGTAATAACGAGAATATAATTTACTCTGCAGTATACCTCGAGTGCAGATGTTATGAAAACAAAAGCAGAAGCACACCACTATTAGATTAAATCTTATTGCTTTTAGGGTGTTTTTTAGGGCAAGACCAGCTTATATTAATACATAATAAGCTGGTCTAAAGGCGAAATTTTTATAACTCTAATCACTATTAAACAAGAATAGTTTAAAAAAAAGAATGCTGGAGAGTTGACACACACACACACACACACACAAAAAAAAAAAAAAAAAAACACTGACCCATGTAGACGTCGTGAATTCAGAAGCAAAAGTCTTTACTTTTTTACCTGACTTTTATCCTTTTATCTTTTATCTTCTTTTTGGCTAGTGCAGTACATTTCAGAATCTATCTGCTAGAAAGCACAAATAAGGACTTCAAACTCTCGCTACCTGGTCTTACCCCACCATCCCATACTAAATAATAATCAGTGAATATGCTTACTGCATTGCAGTAGCTGATCATATTGTTCGTCACCTAATAATTATTTTAGAGCTTTTATGTTGGGGAATTGCTGACTGAAAACTTTTACGAATTGTTTTCACTTTTTCAGATTTTGTTGCTTTTCATATAAATCTATGCCATGACTGGAAATGATTTCTTTCTTTAAATACACTGTTTTAAAGATGTAACCTGAACTCGTATAATTTAAAAATACATTGATAACAATAAATACATACTTGTTAGAAGTGTTCCTATGACATTTTCCTGCTCATTTTATAAGGTATTTCTCCCGCCTTCTTAGCGATCCTTCGTGGTGTAGTGGTCAGCACACTCAGCGCGTAATTAAGAGGTCCGTGGTTCGATTCCCGGCGAAGGTGTTTGCTAATTTTTCATCTCTCTTGCCTCCAAAAAAATTTGATTTCACTGTCTCTATAATTTACAAATCTAATTTGATATCACTGAAAATCCTAATGTCTCTACAATTTGATGAAATGATGCTCACTGTTATTCAAATAATTTGATTTCACTGACCATTTCGTTATTTGCTCCGGCAACCAGACCCTTGGTGTGTGGTTAAGAAGGTGCTTACTGTGTTTGTGCAGTTAGTAAAAAGTAATAAATATTTCTTGAGCGTTGTGTCTTTAATTCTGCAGTCATATCCTTGAGTTCCGTTTGGGAGTCCATCTCTTCAGTTAGTAGCAAATCAGAGTACTCTCCGCTAGCTCTAGTCTTAGATCTAGTGAGACTCAAATTGACCCTTTGAACCGGTTCAAAGCATTTAATAAATAAATGGCTGTAAAACAACCTTTTAATTAAGGTGAATGTTCCCCGGATTATGAGTTAATGTTTTATAATTAATATTCAATTTCATTATCATAACAATAAACATATTTGTGCTATTATGATTTTATTTATTTTACTGCAAATTTGATTTATTTTATTTTTAATTTAATTTAAAAACATGATTTATTTTAAATGCCCTCGTTAAACAAAGAATTTCCTGACGAGATCTATAGATCTTGATAGCCATAGAGATTACATAAAATTGTCCAAAATTTTGCTCTGCATCTACATAGCGGAATCTGTTTTATGACATATGTTACTGTCTAGTTATAATTCGTTCATTCTCCTACATTAAGGCAATTAACTTCTAGATATTAACTTAGTAGAACGGAAATTCTATATTTTTCCAAAGAAGAGTTGTCGATTATTCACCCTGACGAAGAACACCAGAGCAATTTTCTCCTAGTACAAATGAGATAGGATAAAGAGACGCAGGTTTCTGATTCCTAACGTTAAGTGCGTTTTGTTCAAGACAGATTGACTAAGAAGAAATCATGTTTCATTTGTAAAACAAAAATAATCTAAAATGAAAATATCACCACGAATATAGCTTTTTCATAATATAAATCAGATATGCGTTATATAGTATGCCAGTGCTCAATACGCTCTAAAAAAAGCAGCGCGGTTTATAAACTTATTACACATGACATAAAATTACTTTACGAACTGAGAACTCTGTATAAATATTCCCAAAATTATATGCTCTTAAATATAACAGAAAAAATTTAAGTGGACACGCGTCAGACGATAGATCCCCATTTGAAATACATTTCATACCTTATTTTATCATTTTTTTCCAGCAAACTGGAAATTTTGTGGGAGTTCTGTAGATAAAAATATTGAAGATATAAGTGATCGTTGATAATGACATTCATTTTAGAGCCTCAATGGCAGAAATTTGAAATTTCAGGAATTTCAATACCACAAATAAAACGTTCAAATAATGTTACGTAAATTTGACACATTGTCGAATAAACAGATGTAACTTTTATGATAATAAAAGAATGCATTTTCATAACAATTGTAAATATTTTTAGTTATTTATTAAATACTTCTTAAATGGGTTTATTTTTGTTGTCGTCTCTTATCTTGTTGATTTTGAGGTAGATATGGTCCTCGATTTCATCATGGCCAAAAGCAAAAGAGCAGGTGTCGCTGGACAAGGCTTGGGCATTTCAGAAAGAAGACTTTAGACACCTTATTAAGTTATGGCACGACTCTGCTCAGCTCGATCTTTGAGATTTGATGGAAAACATCCTTGTGGACAAAATCCCAGGATTTTCTTCTCTCTTTGTTTGCCATTATCCGCTTGACTAAACTTTCAAATCGGTGGTATTTTAAATACTGCCAAGCCCCAAAGACACTATACATTTGCAAACAACCATGTCTTATTGGGTATGGTTGTTTGTAAATGTATGATGTCTTTGTAGTACAATGCCAAGTAGTGGTGTGGTGTAATGTAGTGTTTTTTTAAATGTGTAGTGTCAAAAGTGCGTACAGATCAGGCCGACGGCTTTACTTCTATAAAGCAGATTTTAAAGTAAATTACAGAATTTATTTTAGTGGCTCCCTGTTCCAGAATGCATACTTTCCAGAAACAACTTTTAAATATCTTACTTGTAATTTTGCTTCAGCAGCTCAATATTTTCAGGTTCCATTACTTGATTGAGATCTTCAAATGTAGTTATATTAATTTTATTGTCTGAGCAATATGCAAGCAATTTAATATATGGCTGCACTCCATGATCTCTTCCTCTGTAAATGTTGATTGTTTGGATGTCACGACCAAACTCATTTATAGGACGCCTAAAATAATAATAATAACGATTAGATTAATTATTTCTTATTAAAACTAGCAAGAAACAGTACGGCAGACTTGTAAGAATGCTTTGACTTATAAAAGAAATTTTAGCTTGGAGTAGATTTTTAACAAAACTTTATCTAAAAGGAAATAAAAAAAAAGTGTCCATCTTCTTCAGGAGGAGAATTCGCAGAAAATTGGAGAAGCATAATCATTTCATATCGAGAGATCGAAACTATATTAATATACCGAACTTATATTTTCATCGCACTTTTTGCAAAATTCCTTTTTCTCCTAAAGAAGAGGAATTTATATGTTATCAAATGGCTTTTGATATGCGTATGGCTAAAATCTAAATAAATACTGTTAGGAAAGATTCAAATAAGATTTCTGGTATGCAATATTAATCCTTCGCATTTTAGTAGCATAGTTTTAAAACAATTTAGATTTAGGATACTATTGATGTTAATTACAGCAAACATTATAATTTGATACAAACTTGTACAGATACTTAATAACATCCTCCACATGATGCCGACCATATTTATGACCTGGTAATTTAGACGCTCCTTTTAAGAAACTTCCAAAATCATTTTCGTGGATGGGTTTCTGAACTGCGTAAGTGTCCCTCATCTTGAGGATACTTGATGATGTCTCGTTTTCATACACGACAGTATTAAGTGTACTGTGCAAACGGTAAGAAGCTGTGTTGAACTCCGAAAGCGTTTCCGGTTGGACAGTGGGATCATACTGTGAGATATTGAGCCACAGGTCGAATTCAGACATTCGAGTCGGCCCTAAGAGCAAAGGAAGGAATTCCTTGTACGCAATGCATTGCATAATTGCACCTACAAGCTTCCTGCAAAAAAAAAAAAAAAAAAAAAAAAAAAAATGTAAAATTATGAAATCGAACACGATTATTAGCAGTATTAAATGCGTTTAAAATTGTAATTATACTAAATGATATTTGGATCAAGTTGAACTGATTTTTAATAAGTATCCTTGTTGCATAATTCGAAGAAAAATTCTACCATGTAGTCTTATTCACCTGCGATAGCAGTCTGATAATGAGAAAAAAATGCCTTTAGTCATAATTTATGCTGGTGCTAATAGTATGAGTTTGGCTTTCCGATTAAGTGGTTAGATAGAAAACCGTGATAAAAAGTCTAGAAATTTTATTTTTATTATTTTTATTTTATTTGACGTATTTGTTTTGCTTATTTTTTATTTGACATTTATTTTTCATTTTTCATTGACGTTAGTTTCGTATTTTTCTCAGAGGAGTAAATTTAAATTTGGAAAATGTGTTTGAATTATTGTGATTAGAGAAAAGCATTCTAGGGCAGTCTACTAGAATGAAAGTAAAAAATATCATTGTGAGGTTCCTCAAAGACAAATTTTGACGTTATATGGCTAAGATTAATTACACACATGTTTCAAATATTATTTTAATTTAAATTCCTTACATATATATACACTCATTGTTTTCATCATGTACAGTCCATTAGCGGCCAAGCTGTGAAGTCGCTAAACACTGGCGACCTGTGTCTGCTGTAGTCTTAGTGCATTTTCCGTAATCAATTAACCGACTGTTTGAGATGTTTGCATTATGAGAGCAGAATGTTATATTGAAACAGAAAGAGTATTCTTCAACAAAAATCTCAGCTAATGTTGCCGTAATGCCAAATAAGATTTCGGATAATTGATAATACGTAAGTATGGAGATTGTTTACGATACTGATATTACTGCAGGTTATAAGATTACAGTATGTGTACAACAGAATTTCTATAAATTATTATAGAAGATTTTTAAACTTGTATAAACGTTTAACTTAATACTTTTAAGCTCGAAATTCCGTTTTAACAAAAAGATTTTTCAAAATCTTCTCATGACTAATAGTTACTTCAAGCATAGCAAAAATTCGCTTCACGTCTGTGTGGGTTATTAGACTAATTATTCTGTTCCAGATCAAGTAAAATCATAGAAGTTCAATGTACTCCCCCCGCCACCTTTGGAATAAAACTTATCTGAACCATACACATTTTATATTTTATTCTATGTTTTAAAATACACTGCTCGACATTGAAAATGCAACACCAAGAAGGAGTCGTCAGAAATTTATGCAAATTTTAGAGTAGACGCACGTCACTGAGTTATGTGAATGATGTACAATGCGCAGCTCTCCGACGCACGTGAAGTAAGATACGAGAGAAACGTGCAGAGTGGGCAATATTCGTGTCGTTATTTCTGCCAGTCGAATTATCGAAGAAAGTTAGTTTTCATCTCGGAGGATACGTGTAACAAGAGAGAATGCCATGCCACCGTCAACGAAGGCACTTCCAGCAGATAAACGATTTTATGAGGGGTATGGTGATCGGACTGAGAAGGGCGGGTTGGTCCTTACGTCAAATCGCAGCTGATACCCACATGGATGCGAGCACGGTGCATCGGCTATGGCGAACATGGTTGGAACAAGGAAATGTGGGAAGAAGGAGGGGTGAAGGTGCAGCCAGAGTGACGTAAGAAAGCGTGGATCGACGCATGACATAGCAATCTGACTATCAACAATAAGCTTATTTTATACAAGTCCATCCTTAGACCTACTTTACTTTGCGTCAGTCCGGTATGGGGACACGCCGCTAAAATTCACATAAAAGAGACCCAAGTTATTCAAAATAAAACTCTTCGTGAAATTATTAATGCACCCTGGTTCATCCCAAATTCATATATTTACAGAGATCTTCAAACTGATGCTATACAAAATTATATAAAAAAACTTGCAACAAATTATTTCCTTTCTGTACTATTACATCCGAACAGCTGTATCAGCTCTTTGCGATGCTCACCTTTTCCTAGAGCAAAAGACAAATATCCTTCGGATATTCTAACCTAACATTTTGTTAATTATTTGAAGTACCTACTAGTACCTTACTGATCCAACATTTTTTCACATTGCTGGTCTATTTTTTCACATTGCTGGTCTATTTACATTCATTTCATTATTCTTCGCCGACTGATGGCGGCTAAGTGAAATATCTCATTCTACCATCTTGATTCTTCATATTTTCCTTTTGTTGTTCCAGACATTCTTTTATAGGATACAGAGTAAAAGCGCGCTGTCACTCTCTTTCCATTCGACACAAGCAAGGATCGACGCATCCGCCAACAAGCTATGCGGTCTCGCAAGTCACTTCTACCACGATTCTGCAGCATGTGCAAGATACCCTGGATGTTCCTGTGTCGACCAGAACCATTTCCCGTCGATTGGTTGAACGTGGCCTGCACTCACGGCGTGGCGTCCGTTAAGAAGACTGCCATTGACCCCACAGCATATACGCCAACGTTTAGAATGGTGCTGGACTGGAGAGATGTGGATGACAGAATGGAAAAACGTCGTGTTCTCAGATGAGTCACGCTTCTGTTTATCCAGTGACAGTCGCTGCATACATGTGCGGCGTCGACGTGGAGACAGATCTCATTGGGCAGTAACTGTGGCACGCCCCACCACGCGACAACGTGGCATAATGGTTTGGGGAGCTATTGCCTACGATTCCAGGTCACCTCTAGTTCGTATTCAGGGCAATATGACAGCCCAAAGAAACTTGGATTGGACGCCGTTTGCAGAGTCTGCTCTTGCCTCGTTCAGAAGACGAACTGTGGCAAATGGTTGAAAGGAAATGGAGAGCCATCCCTCAGGACACCATCCGCACTCTTATTGACGCTATGCCTAGATGTGTTTCTTCGTTCATCGCTATCCGCGGTGGTCCTACATCCTACTGAGCCGACGTCGTTCTTGCTCTGTATTCTGACTATCATTTTGAAATAAAGATCATTTATTGCTGCTTGCTGTCTCTGTCTTTTTTTCCAAATTTCATCACTTTCTGACCACTCCGTCTTGGTGTTGCATTTTCGAGCAGTGTATTTAATACGAGGAATGCCAAACGTTTTTCCTCAATGACCACTTTATTACTGTCATAAAATTACTGGGACATCCCTTGGTGAAATTTAGGTAATAAACTCCTTTTAAAGCTATTTGAGAAAAAGCTTAAAAAATAACAATTGCACGTGTGTAAAATAAATTATATTTAAAAATATTCACAAAGTAAAATCTTTGTACTGAAATAAAAGTTATACTTAATGCGGAAGATGTTTTTTAACTAAATTGGATTCCTAATTTCTAAGCTTTAATCTCAAGTTCTCGTTCTGTTTGTAAATTGAGTATGTTTAATTGTATTAAGTGCTTTAGTGACTGCTTTCACTCATATGAACAGAAGAATTCCGAATTAAAAAAACAGTTATGTTACGCAAATTTTAGGATACCTAATTATTCTGTTTCTTCATCTGTAACTCTAAATTTTCGCCGACATGCCATCCGACCTACGGCCTGTAGACGAACATTTGAAGTCAGCTCGACGGTATTTATTAAACGTCTTCGTAAAAGAAAGGTTACACGGGCACGGAAGGTCATAGACCTTATTTTATAACATATTGCACTTTAAGGCTTCGAGGGATAATGATAAAATCCACTTGATTTGCACACTGATATTTAATACATAGTTTTGACATATGTGTATATACATATATCATTTTACATTTCAAGGAACTGATAATTATCTGGTAGTGTTTCAAGTTTTTTAAACCACAGCTAATTTTATATGGCAGTCACGACGTAATTGTACTGCAATAACACATATCACAATCGTATTTTGCTAACATCATATGTAAATATCTTTGTAATACACTCCTCTATCTCTAGACTGGAAGAGACTTTCGAAGAATAAACTTTCGAAGAATAAAGGTCCCATGTTCAACAAACTTGACACCTTTCAATTTCTTTGCTTGGCATGTAATGAAATCAAAGATGCGAAAGGGGAATATTAAAAGCACCTATTCAAGAAATAATTTTTCAGATCAACATAAGAGAAGTGGGGAATTTGGATAAAACTAGAAGAAGAACGCAGCGAAATTTAGTACAACTGTTTCATTTCCAACCTGTTATTTCTATCAGTATTCGTTTTCCATAAAATGACTCGAGACATTCACGTGTATAATTCGACTGAAATATGCAAAATAAAACACTCGTAAATAAAATTATAAAAAAGTTCGCTTTAGAGAAAAACTCTTAATATAGGCAAAATATTTATCTAAAATATTTCGCAAGTATCAAACCTTGTTTCTTGGTATATTGTTTCTTCATCCCAATGAGGATTAAGAACTTTCATTTCAGTAGCTATTCTATTATGTTCTCTCACGAAAAGGTTCTGTAAGGATGCCAACATTAAGTGCTGATTTCCTCTAGAATCACCTACGGAATTGAAGTAGATTAAATAAAAAAAAATAACTGTACTTTTAAGCAAAATAACAGTGAAAACATTAAGTAATTTGGAACTGTCAACTCAAAAAGCTACTATATAAAATGCATTTAGAAAACAAGAACCTTCATTGAAACATCAACGAAGGCCTTTTGGGTTTATTTTATTAAAAAATAATGCAGTTAACATTGATACTTCCACCCTTGTGTAAATACTCACCAGTGACCGAGTAATAAGAAAGCTGAATGGTAGCTTGCAAATTAAATTTAAAAGGCTAAGGGGCAACAAAGAAATTTAAATTTGAAAAAGGCTGCAGAAGTTCTGAAAATTCCTCTTTGAAAACATATGCTTCATACTGTTACTTCTCTGTGCGAAAACAAAATGCGTTTCATGTACTTGTTGACATGTTGATTGTGAATTAAATAAAATATAGTATGGGTAAGGTAAAGAGGAGAACGGATCAGGATTTATTAGAATACTGCAAAGCTTTCTGTCTGCTAGGAGAGATAGCTTCGTAGAGAACTTTCTAAAGAGAAACTAGTATGCATTCACATGCATAAAGTCGCGTAACTTCTCATGCAATTATTCCGTTCGCCCGAATTTATACCAGAGTCGATCTACTAGTGCTCAGCCATCTTATCTGTTCGATCGCTGATGGACATACTGTACAGAAGAAATTATCAGAATATATTGCAAATAATGTAAGGCGCAAACAGTTTGGTGATTTATTTAAAAATGTAAATCGCAAATTTGGCGAAATAAAGAAGTGATTTCGATGAAATTGTTTTTATCAATTAATAATCTAGATTAATGAGCAACAGGCGAAAAATGCAATGTTGGAGCAGTAAACGATTCTTCTGTTCTAAACGTGCTAAGCAAAAAAAAAAAAAAAAAAAAAGACACGTTTCAGATTTTAAATTATGTCCAAAGGGATTTTTTTTTAACATTTTGTGTGTTACATACATTTATTTATTAAATATCACATTCTTCGCACTTAAACCAAAAAATTCAGTTCAACACCAAAATCGCAAAATAGTTTTGAAACGAGCATATCTTCAGAATTTCCGATACAGAGACTGACGCGCTGGAGATAAAAATGTTTTTTCTGTTCAACGTTGCCATTGCTCGCTTTGAAATCCTTGAGTTTGTAAATCAAAAACTGGTTAAAGTTTTGCAAAATAGGAAATCGATAATAAAACAAATTCCAAATTTCAAATTTGGTCTTCCACATGGCTATATTCGTAGGAGGATTACGTCATTCAAAATTCGATGACTGTATGTACCGTTGTTTTATGCGAGAAATATACATACATTTATGCAGATTTTTCATTGTTTAATTTCTTTAAATATAACACTGGGAGATAATACTTTGTGGCAATAGTTTGAAAAGTGATTCGTCGTTTGTTGTGAATCGACGAAAAATCGCAAAACGAAAAGAATAGTCCTTTAGGGACAAAGCCCCTTTGGACTAAAAAAAGGGCGAACTGGAACATCAACATAAATTGATGGCTTAACACTTGTGTATGTAAATAGCAATGCAGCGACGGGGAAGGACATTTTTGAGATTTCAAAATGTTGCCAAATATTGCAAAAAATCCACTTTGGCGACCAAACACTTCATGTATAATAAATGTTTTTTTTATATTTATAGACATCTAACGGCTAATTTTAACTGACATTGTTCATTATGAATGTACAGAAACAGAGGATATTTTTTACAAGCCAATCTGGAACTCAAGGTTGCCAGAAGATCGTTGTTAGAGACTTTGTCTTAAAAGCATTCCTTACATGAAGCAGACAGCCATAATGGGATTTACCTTAATCCTCATAGTCTATCATTGAAAATGAGATTCAGCACAATCTTTTATTCCGAGACCACCAGATTGCTTCTACATAAGCTTAAACGGAAAGCACATTAGTCTAAATTATGCAAGGTGATAACTTATGTGAATAATTTGCAAATCATAATCCTAATAATACCATTGAAAGAATATCGGAAGCGAAACTGATCCATAAAGAGACTGAACTCATTTAAAACTTCACCCCTTTTTATTCAAGCTGTAAAAATATTTTAAATTAGTTTGTAATTTCTATCTTATAATTTCTAGGCTTCACTCTTGAAGAAGATACACATTTTAGTTGTAGCGTATTTTGGTCTTTTTGCATTTGCGCAGTTTGATTCAGAGAGTTACGGTTTCTTGAAAGCTGCTTTATCAATGTCTATGTTTTTTTATAAATGCATGTGCACTGACTTGCTCGAAAACACTAGTGCATAGTAATTATTGACTCCAAAAGCATTGACTTCATAAATATACATGAATAAATACTATACTTCATGCAAAGCAAACGGTTCATAATCTTGATGTATTTGAAGGGTATAGTATTTCTCTGTTGCACAGCAAAGTGCTCACAGATTCTGTCTTGCATAGGTGGATTCGATAGCATTGAAATGTGGCAACTTAGGTGGCCACGCGGCAAAATAAAATACTTTTCTTAATATTTTTGAGCATTTTAAACGATTCTATTTTTATATTTTTCACACCTACAATAATACAAGAAACTTTACTTATCTGCATGCTGAGAATAAGCCTGGAATGCTTTTTTCTAACTCGAATGTGTTTAGATGCCCAACATCACATATTTAAAAACGGAGTACTTTATTTCTGAACGCAGCAAATTGAAAATCTCTTCAGATTGAGCAGAAAATTTCATTCTATATCTCATTTCCGCCTCCCCCCAAAAGGAAATGCACTAAAAAAAACCTATGTTAAAAACTCAAGTTTAGAACGAGAAACTTTTGAACCCTTGGTAACTTTTGGTACTTCACACACAAATTCTCAGACCCAGTGCCCGCAGCTCATATTTTCTCTAACCATGGTTACCGCTGCCTCGGCCAAGGAGTGTTCTCGCCAGATCGTGAAAGGACAATAACAAGTTGCCAACTATAAATATTTTCCTCATTTTTTTTCCTTAGAGGAAAGGTTGAGCCTTAAGTCCAAATTTTAAAAGCAGGGACATTTTATTATTATCTGCTTTCAGATTCTGACGAGACTGTTATTTAAGCTTTTGTCGCTTATTTTGTTTGAAAGCAAGAGAGCTCTTTAATTACTTCCTTGTACGAAGTAAAAAGGAAGTATTGTAATCGCGAAAAGTTTCAGGAAACATATTTCAACGAAAATATCCATTTTGACCGCTATCGAATGCAATTAAACGATGTTTTTGCGTGATATCTGTACATAAGGACAGAAGAAAATATTTTTTTCCTTCAAAAAAATTATAAAACTGCTTTAAAATTAATTCTGAAGAGAATTTTTCGTGGCGTCTGTACGAACGTACGTTCGTGCGTACGTACGTATCTCGCATAACTCAAAAACGAGTAGCCTCCGAACGTTGAAATTTTGTATATAGGACTGCTATAACATATAGATGTGCACCTCGTATTTTGGTTGCAATCGGCCGCACCAAACGTATATAAATATATTTATATATATATCCACTCTGTTACCCGGCTCAGTGATCTCAGTTTCTTTACTCTTATATGTTTGTAAATTGTACATTTTTTGCTTTAAAATGATTGAATTATGTTGTTTTCATCTTCCGGTTAAGGGTTTTATACCTTTCGTAATTCTGGAAGCAATATTTGTACAATTATCAACAATTTAAAAGCTGTTTAAGTGCGGTCAACTTTTAAATAACATGGAGGACATATTTGTTTACATTTGAAACTGCAGAATTGTAGATTTGTTGCCAATCTAGAGAGACTAAGCTTCGCAACACAAAAATAACGCCTTCATTTATTATTGCGAATTAAATCATGCTTAATCCTTTCTGGAATTTTTTCGAGGAAATAAGTGTTTAAGATTTACTTCGTAATTTTTAATGCAGATATTTTGAGTTTTTATGTATTTTTGCCTTGTCGCGAAGTGAGAACTGAATTAATTGAATGAGAAATACTAAATCGTCTGAGAAAAACTGTTTCTTTTCTGTTTTGTTTTCTTAATTTCTTTCATACATCGTTTTAGCTTTATTATAGTATTTGAATAGAACATGTGGCAACGATAATTCTTCAAATGATATAAATTTTGTGCATTCAGAGTGTCGTTATAGTAAACAAATATAGTGAATTTTAAAGAGTGCATTTATTCTATTATGGTTTATGCGCTGCCGACGAAGTAGATTTAATTCAAACCAATCAATTTAAATGAAATTGAAGAAAAAAATGAGTATAATTTAACATTCCGTACAAGGAAGTCATGTGGTGTACACATCAGATTTTTTTACTTTGTCTTTCAAAAATAACAGTGATTCAGTTTTGTAAATTTTTTTCTGTAACTTAGTAATTATTATTGTGAAATAAATGTTTTATTTCATTGACAAATTTTAATAATTTTTCTTAGATAGTTAATAAATCGTAGGGAATTATTGGTTATCAGGAATCGAATTTGTCTTTCAAGGGAATACAAATTTATGCCAATATAAAAGTGTACGAATTAGTAAGTTTTTAATCTAGTAGCAAAATAGGGATCAGCAAACTAAGCCTTATGAAAGGTCGACATACGAAAAACCGTTTCCTACGAGTGCTAAAATAGCAGGTTCCATAACACTAGTGGTCAGCAGTTTTACCCACTTTTGCACTAGTGCGTCAGGTACAGTAGGAATATTGGGCATTTAATTTGGAGCAGGAAATGCAAGAAATCAGTTATGCCTTTGTCGAGATTCGTAGCCAGTTGCACTAAAAGAACACAAAGTGGAGAAGGATAAAGATTCCTTATAACATGATTTATTATAAAGTTACAAACATACTGCATAAATGTTTTATGATAGAATTCATATTAAATGTTTTAGAAATTTAACGAAAATTATAAGACCTTCGAAGACTTACCTGATTGGAAACAGTAATGTTTGTACCCTGACACACAATTTAAATCTCTTGATGTCGGACTGATTTGGGGCATTAAATTTCCACGCTGTGTGCGTAACTTTCCTTAGAAAGATGAAATGAAGCATTAAAAATAAATATAAACATTTAAAATTAGCATAGCAACAGCATTAAAAATAAATTATTTAAGAATTGAAGTTTAAAAAAATAAAAATAAACTTGCTTAACCGTTCTAGATTTATGTAAGTAATTAGAATTATGTAGTCTAAAATTATAAAAATTGGAAGAAAAATATAACATGAGTATAGGAAATCTATTTAGAATAAACAATGATTGGTAATGTTACGTAACGCTATCCCAAAATAACAGAAATTGTAAAATGAAAGCCAGCATTCATGATTTTGGTGATTGTGGCGCCACGATTGTTTGTTTAGGATTTCTGTCGCCGTCGCCTGTTTGCCATGTGACATCTGTCTGAGTATAGTAGTTTGTTCTTCATACTGAACTGTGTCAATGTCTGCTCACAGTTTCCTTCGATTTTCAAGATATGCTTTCACAAAAAACAAAAGAATACTACGCGTAAAATTTAGTTTGTAGTCGCAAAAAAAGGTAGGCCTAAAATTTAGTTTTTAGTTGAAGAAAACCACAAAGACCAAAGGGTATGCGGGAAAATCATTTTTTAGTAAGGAAAAGCTACAAAGAAAAAAGGAATAGGGAAATTTAGTCTTTAGTTGAGAAAACCCACAGAAAACAAAGAATGAGCCTCAAATTCATTTTTTATTTGAGGAAAAGCGCATACACAAGAAAAAAAACAACTAAACGTATGAGTAAAATTTAATTTTCAGTTGAATAAAAGAACAAAGAAACAAGAGCATGCATGCAATTTAGCTTTTAAATTGAGGAAAAGGAGAAAAACGAAAATGCATAACATTTATTTAGTTGAGGAAATTGCAGCTGAGACCTTTCATATGAGCTTCAAACCTCTAAACATGATGGTTTTTAATATGCGAGTACGTGGTTTTCCCTTATTTAAAAATTTTGACATGCCAAACGAAGAGGGCTTTGACTGATATCCGAGCTGTTAATAAGCAGTAATAAAGAAAAGTGTGAGTTATACTACAGCCTGCTAATGGTTATCGTCAAAAGGAAATTCCCCAAATATGAATAAATTTCCCTGTCCGATCATTCTAGACGAACATGATGACTGTCTATCGTCTTTCATCCTCATACGAGATCGCTTTTTCTCAGTAAGTGCTTCTTCTATTTCTGTGAGTAAAGAAAGTTACCAAAAGTAATTCAGTGGACAGAAATAGGAATTCAGAGACGCTTTCGTGTTATTTTGGGTCATGAGTTTTAGAATCATTTCCGTGTTTCTAATGACGGACAAACATTTGTATAAGTGTATCAATATCGATGGGAAAACACTTTAAAGGAGACTCAAAGTATAATACAATTGCTTTTAAGTAATTCTAGTTATATTTTGTACACCTCGTATATAAACCGCACACATGAAAGAAATGCCATACTTTATTTTCTCATACATCATGAATGATATTTAGGCAATTTTGTTTCAGCACATCTAACAGTTTTGTTGTTATTACGGCTCTTAAGGGACCTTGAAGGACAACTAAGATCAACGAATAGTACCTCTGAACTAAAAGGAAATTCAATGTTTTTCGAAGCTACGATGTAGATTTATGTTTCAGTGCATGCGCCGATTTGTCATCGAGCCTTCACTTTAATTTTAGTTTATCAATGCGATAATATTTTGTTTGAACTTTCTGTTTAGCCTATTTATATAAACTTAAGTCGAAGAAAAAAATTTTAAGCTTTTAAAGTTTAAGAGCTCCGTATAACACAATGTACGCACTTGGTGTTTCAAAGCGAATGGATTTTTAACTATTTAAGAAAGTGTTTATCTTAAACTCATAGTTTCAATTTAAAAAATCCAGTAAGATAAGCTTACAGGCGCTGCGATCAATTTTGGCCATGTGACAAATTCAAATAAAAGTACTTAAATTTTTTATACGGATCGCATATAAAGAAAGCTTTATTTGTAAGTCGTTCTCCATTAACCTTTTTCTTTAAATTTATAACATGCAGATTTGTACGTAAGAAGTTATCAATATTATGCGACTTAAGTAACTTTGAAAATGGAAGGTGAAAAAAAATGAAGTTGATAGCAGATGTCTATATAAAAAGTAATTTCTTTAAGTATAAAATATCGAATTTTGACATTTTATGAAGGAAAAAAAATCCATGCTTCTGTATTAGTGTCCCCCTGACGTTATTAACATTTTCAGAAATTTGCATTGATTGTTGCATTTGTCTTTTTTTAAATAAAATCCTGAAAAAGTTTCGGGGTACATTTGATCGCAGGAGGAATTATTTTGTTTTATTTCGCCTATGCGCTTAGGGAAATACTTTAAGTTTTCTGTTGGAACTGTATAAAAAGTGAAAGCTCCTCATATTTTTATTCACGGGTGTCTAATAACCAAAATAATCAAGCCCTGAAATCCCTTTCTTAAACAGAGACTTGATTAGATACCTTCCTTAAACTTGGAACATGGCTTTATGATGTTGCAAAATTTACCGAAATATTTTACATCTATTTTATAACAAAAACTTTCATTACATACATGAAATAATATCATTCACATTTATATTTTCATTGACGTTTTATTTTTCCTTCAAAATGAAATTTACATAAATTAAAACATTTGAGTAGAATATAACAGGAAAAAAAGGATTTTAAAAATAGTGAATTAAAAGATTAACATTTTTAAAAATTTGAAAGAATAAATTTATTTTCAAGAAAAAAATTTACTTTTCCTGAAGATAAACTTAACGTACCTGTTCCATCAAGCTCTCTCAATTTGTTTGATTCCCATTCATTTATTCCGTACAGAAAAGAACAGTCAATAAAAGACGTTACTTGGTTTATAAGCTTCCTCTTTTCTGAAAAAGAGTATATATCTGTTAATGACAGAGCCTAAATAAACGTTAAGGCCACATCGCTTCTCCGACAGTACTTATATGAATACACAGACGTGCTTGCGAAAACGAATCAACAATAACCTTGTCTACTATTCTGTCCTAAAGTAAAATATATCCTGTAGCTGGTAGCCGGTTTAGAATACTTCAGTGAAAGCTGGACAAATACTTTCTGTGCTCATATTTCAGTCGAAAGTTAAAGTGTTAAAATCTCCGAAATCATATCTTAACTTATGAGATTATTTTTAAAAACAGCAGAATAGAAATCAGGTACAGTACAAAAACTGGAATAAAATACGTTTTAAAGAGGATAATTATTCTGAATTCTATGATTCTTGAAATTTATTGCAAAGTATTTTATGTTAATTAACCTATTTTCTTATTTCCAAGTTTACCGTCATTTTTCCTTTTCCTTAGCTCTCACCACAATGCAAATGAGTTAAGAGTAATTTATGTTAGAGTTTTTGAAAGTTTTAGGGAAAAAGTTTTCAGCAGTACCAAGTAGTAAGCTTCCTTCCAGCAGTAAGCTTGCTATAGTACCCCTATCTCATCCAGGTCTACTGAAGAATTTATCCGCCATTAGCCATTTTCTTAGCCGAAGAAATCGTGGAGTTCATAAATTGAACCAATGCTTTGTTAGGCGGTTTGAATTGACTACAGCATCGAGTTACTTTCTGTTACTGATGTCCCACAAGGAGCAGAGTTTTGAGTTGAAAGTCAGTAGTTCATTCAGTATAAAGTTTGTTTGAACTTTCTCAAGCATGAGTTTTTATTTCACTCATGGGGCGATAACTCGCTTGTGTGCATAGGATTGAAGAACTTTTAACTAATTTAAAACAATAACTCTACATTTAAAATCCAAGTTCTTGAAAGTTCCAGGTGACTGAGTAACATTTAGGTTGCTTTCTTAGATTCATTGGTGGCAAACTGGTAAGTACAGTGGAAGGGTTTGGTTATATTTTGGATGCCACGCGAACGTCCATGAAGACAGCCGACAACTTTGATGGAAGGAATTCAACTTTGGCTTTTATAGAAGAACTAGAAAGTCACTTTCTACTGTATCCAGCTGAAAAACAACAGAAAGTCCCCTCACCAAGCGTTTAGCTCATTTGAAAAAAATTGTCAAGAGTAAAAGAAAGTGAAAATTATAAGCTGACGTGCTAAAGGCCGCCTTTTTAAGAACTTTCCTCAAGTTAGAGACCGGGCTCGGATATAATCAGAATTACATACGAAATATAAAATACTCGGTGAAGAACTAATAGCTTTTAGGTAAGTTTCAAATCGTTAAGTTTTGATATCATACGAAACCGGTGAGTCATAAAGTTAATATTGCCAAGATTGCTGCCGCACGTTTAAGAATTTTTGGAATTAAGAATTTCCAGTTAGTTAGAACATCTGTTTGAATTGGTTGTGAAATCTGAAAGTCTTCGTGTGTCAGAAAATTTGCATAGAATTTGATGTTTCAGCAGAAGTTTCAGAAAACCCGGCGCCGAAAGAGGAGACTCAAAACAATTTGCAGGCCGACAGAATTTTTCCGTTAGATAGACAAAATGGCGATCTCCAAAATAACAATAAAAACTTTAGATAAGCATGTAAGGATAAAGAGTAGATTAATATGCCGCCCAACGGGGATAGCGGTTAGCGACGCTGACTGCCGTACGGAAGAGCCTGCGTTCGAATCCCGAATTTTTGTAAATGTCTAGTGGCATGGGGATACTCTAAATATACGGCGAGCCGAAAGTCTTCTCGGGAAGCTGGTAGTAGGAAAAGAGGGGACTAGGACCCCTCCGGCCCTCCCCCGGGGTGCTAGCTATCAAAATTGCCGGTGGAACTGATTAAAAGTTGTACTGTAACCTGTATGGTGCTCAAGGCAACCGCAGGAGCAGTCTAGCACTCCTTGCCACGATGAATTTTGTGGGCATGTTCGGAAGTTGCTGTCAAACAAGTGTAATAAGTTACAACGCAACAAAGAACACAGTACAGCAATATAAACTAAAAAGAGGGCCGTGGATTAAAGAGGTAAGTCACCGCAGAATAAAGGAAAAGTCTTAATCGAATACTATTTTATTGAAAAATGTAGAACTGCCACATATTTAAGTTGTGTTAAATGGCACCTCTTTTGCGTTCTTGTTGGATACTTCGGCTCAGAGTATCTTTTATACAGGAATTTGTTTCAGAAAAATTTTCGAAGATGTATGTTGTTTGAAATCACAGGGACGAAGGTGTAACGCAGCAGGAAAAATATTGTTTATTAAAATGACATATACGAGTAATATTGAATGTGCAAGTTGGGCATGAAGAGCAAAATGTGTTATTTTTTTGGGAAGACATTTTCAAGCAAATTCGATTCTGAGATTAAACGTTTTGAAGGCAACTGGAGAGCAAACTGATTTTCAGTAACCGGAAAAGGTGAAACTGGAAAAGAACTATTTAAAGGAGAAGGAAGTAGAGATGCCAGCTTTGGACAAAAAGTATTGTCCTCGAAAGAAAAGAAAAAGGTGAGAGAATTGTTATGAAATTTTTCAGCATTATTTGATGATACCTTAGGATTAACTTAAGTGGTTAAAGACGAGATAAATATAGGAGATAATTCCCCTGTGCACCTCAAAATCCTACCGGTCTGAGAAGGTTAAAGGGATAAATTATAGAGAAGAAGACTGAGGAATTGTTGAAAAACAAAATAATAACTCCCACCAGTAGACAAGACTTCTGTGTATAAAAAATAATAGTTTACCTCTCACCGATATTAAATCATAGCATGTGATTTTTGAGAATGCCATTCGGCTTATGAGGTATGCTCGTTTGTAAATAAAGCGGGTGAAGAATGCAGCAAAATAACTATTCACTGCCAAAGAACTTCAGTACCTCTGACAGCATCCTTTTATTTGAATAGTGATACGGCCAAAAAAGGGAGGACAGTATATTTGGTAGGACTAAACAGTATATTTTGTGCTAATAAAAATATTACTTATTTTAAGAATTTTTATTAAAGTAAATATTGAATACTTAAATTAAAATATAATAAAGTGATTAAATTAAAGTTGCATGTAATGGAAAGCAGATTTAAGAATGCGTATTTTCTAAAGATGTATCTATAGGTATTATCAGATGAAATAAACGAAATTCAGCAAACGATGTACATAGTTAAAACTCTTGAGTATTCAGGTTCATTTTCCTAATATTATTCGATTACATATATGAGTAACAGTTAACATACTTAAACACAAACATAGAAAACTAAATCAGGTCTCGGAAAAGTATAATCCGCGGGTCACCGACTGACCCAGTTTATAATTTCAAGTGATCCACTTGAAATAACGATAATAAAGTACAATATATAAAAATAGCTTATAAAATGTAAATACAAAATGAGCACTTGAAGATTACATAAAAAATAAACCGAAAATAAATAATGAAAATAATGTTTTTGTTTAGTTACAAATTGCATTTTTAAAATTCTAACATAATTTCAAGGAGAAATCGATAAATTTGGCAACGTCGATCCTTAATCAAGAATTCCAAAAAACTGGTTTTGCCATTTTATTCGTATTCGGTTCAACTTACAAATTCGAGGAAATATTTTCACTCACGAAATAATTTAAGTAAGAGCAAGAGTAGCTTAACTACCCAAAATTAAGATGCTTGTACATGTCTTAAACAAACAAATTATAAGCCGGACTTGAGTAATTTGTTAATTGACTAAATTGAATAAAGTTCAGTATCAGAGAAGCCATTGATATCGAAGAGAAAGATAAAGTTGATCCAATTATGTTTGTTTTTATAATAATTATAATGGTAATTTTAATTTTTACGCTTAAATTTTAAAATGTATTGTAATTATTTTCTCAGTAAAATTTATCTTATTATTCATCAAGAAAGAAAGAACATTAAAATGACACTGGCCCGAAACGTCTTCTTAATACACACATTTTGGTTCATCTTGATCCGCAACCAAAAAATGTTGCTGAATTCTGCGATAAATTTTTTCCAGAAAATTAAGAGAGTGTGGTCCTCAGGTCAACCATAAACTGATGTTGGTGCTTCAACTGCATAGAAATTTCAAGAATTCAGTTCAGTAAATTCATTTTGATTATTTTTAAAATGATTGCACAGCTAAATATTCCTTGTTAGTGATTTGTCATATATCTATGTTTCCATTGTTAAGAAATAAATCAAATAAAATCAGACTTCAGATTAATTTTGTAACATGATATTTGTTAAAAATTAATTTATGATTATTGTACACAGAGAAAACTATGAATAAAAACATTTTCCATAACAGATATTTTTGAAATCTATTTTCATACCATCAGAAATGTTAGAGGTATTATTAATTAGAACAACGGAGAACTCTAAGCCAATACTGTTCGAAACAGTTATAGATGTTATGTTTTTTTTCAAACAGAAATCCCAAAAAAATACCTTTTACACTAGAAAAATATCAAGCTAGAAGGAAAGATTTAGAATTATTTTTCGTAAAAAAGATAAAATGCGAAATATCTTTATTTAATGAAATTATTTATAAATCAGTAAAGATATGCAACTCGTCTTTCCATTCATTTGGGGAAAATTGTTTAAATCAAAAATACAGTTTTAGATAAATCTGAAAATATAAAAAATGTCTTTATATAAAACATACAGAAAAGTAGAGAAGAACGCATAAGACTATTAAGTGTGAGTGTTATATGTTGGACTGAAAATAAGGTAATATTTTGACTTTAGCAACATCTACGGAGAAAGAGAGAAGAACGTTAGAGAAGAGAATCAACGATGAAAATTTGAGTAGAAAATAATAATTCGAACAATTTCAGGTCCGTCACTCAGATGCTGTAGTGATTATGAGAGCCTAATGCGATAGCGAAGGGCCTTGGATTCGAATCCCGGAAAAGGCATAGATGTTTGTAAATGTATAGTGTCTTTGCGGCATGGAGGCATTCTAAATACATGGCTAACCGTAGGTCATCTTGAGAAGTTGGTGATTGGAGAAGAGTGGTTGACACCTCGGATGGTGATAAAGGCTCTAGCCAACAAAAGGCTTAATCTTGCTCTCCTTGCCACAATGAATTTCGTGAGATTGTTCTGATGCTACTGTTAGAAGGTGAGATAAGCTATAACACAGCTCAATTTCAGGTCCAAAAGTTGGTTATTATGGACTACGTATCTCTTCCAGATGATGTTTATAAGATAAGAAACAGCTTATTAATTAGACATGATTCTTTTTGAGGACCTATACGAAACTCTTTAAGTTTCATGCATTTTTATTGAACAGTGTCATATGACAAATTTAATTAATTTCTCAACTGGAATTAATGATCCAATAGTTATTCAAGTCGATTAAATGTTTTGAAAAACTATATACCTATGGGTGTTTAAATAATGACTGATAGGCAGATGAATTTTCACTTATGAAAAAAAAATTCTTAATTCAAAATTAGGTAAAAAAGTGCAAAAATTATAGAATTTATTTACCAAATGAGCATGTTGGACAAGGAATATGTCTAATTATGTTTTGGCAAGTGAAGTTGAACTTCGAGTAATATGGATCATCAGAAGAATATGTCAAAGATATGCACTGTGGATGCTGCAGTTTATCCAGCAGACAACAATCCAGTGTTCTGCCTCCACCTATGGAAAAAGCGACTTGATTAGATATGCTACAGAATTTTAATATGACTATCGATAATCATGGAGAATAAGATAAAGTAAAAATGAGTTCAGGATTGAGATGTAAAATTTATATTTGATGGAAATAGATTATGTTTTGTGATTTTATACACACATGGTATACCAAAAGGCTATAAGAATTGTGGAAATTATTACTTTTAAAATTTAACACACGTTCTGATACTAGCATTAACCTCAGAAGCTGTAATATAACATTCTATTTTCCCTGGAAGAGAGAAGTGGAAAATAGTTAAATTTCTAGGACGACCAAATAGCAGAGATTCTATTTGCTTGCATGATACATGTAAATCCTACTGTGCACCAATGGAATTTCTATGATACAATGGTTTTTGAGAAATCAAGAACTTTTGAGGAGTTAGAATTTGACATTTAGTTTGATATCACAAAACTTTACGACTCTAATTTGAAAACAATAACATTTACCCGCTTTCGTTCTACGTGGCGTTTCCATGAAGTCGAATTTCATCTATTTTTAGTTTGGTTCCTGTTTTTTATGTTCCATAATTTTTATTTATGATGGTCAGTAATTAAGTATGCAGTGAGTTTACTCTTATTCTGTAGTGCCTTAATTTCTCTCATTCAGATTCATGCATGACTATCATTGAAATGATGATACATTCTAACACTCACATAAATAAAAAAATTCAGATATGATTTCTTTTAAGTTTTCTACTCCCCGGAAAATTAAATCATGTTACTTAAGTGCATTGATGGTTGAATCTAAAAACATCATAGATTGAAACATTAAACATCAATAAGTTATGCTTTAGAATTGGCGATCGTGCCGTTTTGGAACGATCGTCTCCAGACCTCAACTCTCTGTTACATATGGCAGGATACAGACGTTGTGATGAACGAAGAAACAAATCGAACGCGAATAAGATAACGATAAAGCAGAGGAAAGATTTTTCTACTTGGTACAATGATAGATGTCCGCCGAAAACAACGCGGTAAAAACCTCGCGGACGAAAACTCCGTGCAGAAGAAACGCAAGGGACAGCATCATGGTACAAAACATTGTGAAAGATAAGAGAGCAAGAATAAAGTATAGAAAGTTTCAAAAGTCACCAAAGAAAATAAAGTGGTCCAAAAATGCCGCAGTCTTGAAACATCGCCATAGAAAATATCGTGCTAAAAATATTAGCATTACAAATCATTGCATGATGATAACATCGCAAACATATGTTGTCAGACTTTTAAAACTTTAAATCCATGCTCTTAGTACTATTTCAACTTTAAAAAAAAATTATGACTAGTCCCACGTTTCTACCATGATATTTTCTATGGTGATATTTCAAACCTACGATGTTTTTGAACTATCTTGTTTTCCAAGACAATGTTTCAATCTATGATGTTTTCAGAACTGTGATGTTTTCTCCTTGCTGCACGATATTTTGTATGTCAGTGCTTTTCCTTTGCATTATTTTCTACTTGGCCTTTCCTTCCGCGATGTCGTTTCTTATATAAGATTATGATAGCGATTATTTTGATTGCCATAATATAACATTTATTTTATTATTAAAAACAACATAAAATAATTTCATACCACTTATTAAACAAGAAAATCTAAATTGTTAAAAATGGGTTATAAAATATTTTTTACTTAAAAGCCTCTTAAATATGTATTAGTTCATGCACAAAAGCTACGCATATTAAGAAATTAAAAAATGAAGTTACAAATTTAAAAAATGAAACGGATAACAAAAGTAATTCGATTTCGTTGCAGAAGTTAGGTTTTAACGTTCCGGACTAAAAATATGTGCCAAAACTTAGCACTATATCGTTTCAAAATGGCATTTTGTGTCTAATCACCAAAATCCTTGAAATACTTTTCAAATTGTTGCCACCAAATGTTATCGCTCTGTATTATATTTAAAGGAATTAAATAATGAAGAATGTGCATGAATGTGTGTATTTTTCTAGCACCGTCAAAAAAGAACTGTACCCAGAGCCATCGAATTTTGAATTATGTAGTCCTCCACCAAAATATGAGCACCTGGAAGCTAAAATTTTGAATTTATTTATCAGTAAAGTCACTACTGACTACGTCTGACATAAAGTCACTACTGCAGTCAGTGTATGCGAGAAACCAAAGAAAGAAACAGGAATGCTACTTTCACCTGTTCGCGCGGTGCTGAACTTAAAATATGTGCCAGTGCTGCTGCCGCAAAGATAGGTATATTGACAACGTAAATTCAAGATGTGCCAGCATTGCAGCCCATGAACGACTTAATTATTTAAATAAAGATGTACATTTAATTAGCAGACTACTTGCACGTGAAGATATAAACAAATATTACTTTCAAGTGACAATAAGTGTTATTGTTCTATGACACGGAATCAGAATGCTGAATAAACACTTTTTTCCAGATATTTAAAAATTGTATGATGGCAGAATGTTTCTATCATACAATCAGAATCAGAATACTGAAATAATACATTTTACAGTTATTTAAAAATTGTATGATGGCAGAACGTTTCCATCATACAATGAGAATCAGAATACTGAATAAACACGTTTTCCGGTTATTTAAAAATTGTATGATGGCAGAACGTTTCTATCATACAATCAGAATCGGGATACTGAATAAACACTTTTTACATTTATTTAAAAATTGTATGATGGCAGAACGTTTCCATCATACAATCAGAATCAGAATACTGAATAAACACGTTTTCCGGTTATTTAAAGATTGTATGATGGCAGAACGTTTCCATCATACAATCAGAATCAGAATACTGAATAAACACATTTTACATTTATTTAAAAATTGTATGATGGCAGAACGTTTCCATCATACAATCAGAATCAGAATACTGAATAAACACGTTTTCCGGTTATTTAAAAATTGTATGACGGCAGAACGTTTCTATCATACAATCACAATCAGGATACTGAATAAACACTTTTTACAGTTATTCAAAAATTGTATGATGGCAGAACGTTTCCATCATACAATCAGAATCAGAATACTAAATAAACAAGTTTTCCAGTTACTTAAAAAAAATGTATGATGGCAGAACGTTTCCATCATACAATCAGAATCAGAATACTGAATAAACACATTTTACATTTATTTAAAAATTGTATGATGGCAGAACGTTTCCATCATACAATCAGAATCAGAATACTGAATAAACACGTTTTCCGGTTATTTAAAAATTGTATGATGGCAGAACGTTTCCATCATACAATCAGAATCAGAATACTGAATAAACACGTTTTCCGGTTATTTAAAGATTGTATGATGGCAGAACGTTTCCATCATACAATCAGAATCAGAATACTGAATAAACACATTTTACATTTATTTAAAAATTGTATGATGGCAGAACGTTTCCATCATACAATCAGAATCAGAATACTGAATAAACACGTTTTCCGGTTATTTAAAAATTGTATGACGGCAGAACGTTTCTATCATACAATCACAATCAGGATACTGAATAAACACTTTTTACAGTTATTCAAAAATTGTATGATGGCAGAACGTTTCCATCATACAATCAGAATCAGAATACTAAATAAACAAGTTTTCCAGTTACTTAAAAAAAATGTATGATGGCAGAACGTTTCCATCATACAATCAGAATCAGAATACTGAATAAACACATTTTACATTTATTTAAAAATTGTATGATGGCAGAACGTTTCCATCATACAATCAGAATCAGAATACTGAATAAACACGTTTTCCGGTTATTTAAAAATTGTATGATGGCAGAACGTTTCTATCATACAATCAGAATCAGAATACTGAATAAACACTTTTTACAGTTATTTAAAAATTGTATGATGGGAGAACGTTTCCATCATACAATCAGAATCAGAATACTGAATAAACACTTTTTACAGTTATTTAAAAATTGTATGATGGCAGAACGTTTCCATCATACAATCAGAATCAGAATACTAAATAAACACGTTTTCCAGTTATTTAAAAAAATGTATGATGGCAGAACGTTTCCATCATACAATCAGAATCAGAATACTGAATAAACACATTTTACATTTATTTAAAAATTGTATGATGGCAGAACGTTTCCATCATACAATCAGAATCAGAATACTGAATAAACACGTTTTCCGGTTATTTAAAAATTGTATGATGGCAGAACGTTTCTATCATACAATCAGAATCGGGATACTGAATAAACACTTTTTACGTTTATTTAAAAATTGTATGATGGCAGAACGTTTCCATCATACAATCAGAATCAGAATACTGAATAAACACGTTTTCCGGTTATTTCAAGATTGTATGATGGCAGAACGTTTCCATCATACAATCAGAATCAGAATACTGAATAAACACATTTTACATTTATTTAAAAATTGTATGATGGCAGAACGTTTCCATCATACAATCAGAATCAGAATACTGAATAAACACGTTTTCCGGTTATTTAAAAATTGTATGACGGCAGAACGTTTCTATCATACAATCACAATCAGGATACTGAATAAACACTTTTTACAGTTATTCAAAAATTGTATGATGGCAGAACGTTTCCATCATACAATCAGAATCAGAATACTGAATAAACACGTTTTACAGTTATTTAAAAATTGTATGATGGCAGATTGAGTTCAGATAAACTATAAGTTAAAAAATGTTAAAATTATTGTGTCATTACTCACTTGTTGATGGTGGAGTTCGAACAATATCGTGAGCTAACAACTGACCAAAGAACGGAAACATCTGCGAAATTTTCACTCTTGGTAGTTTTATGTCATCACTGAAATGCAAAGATAACGTCCTCGGATGAGGTAAAGGTTCTCCATTCGCTGCATCTGATATCCCAGATACACCTAAATGAAAAAAAGTGTAAAATTAATTTGAGCGAATCATGAATTCTGCGTGCGATAAGAAAACAATTTCAGAGGCTTTCTCTAAATCTTTCTAAAAGTTATTTTTGAAGAACTTAAATTTGCTTTAAAATAGCAATATTGCAATTATCCATCATAAAAAATATAACAGAATTAAATGATGGATCAGAATTCATAGTTAACATTAGTTAATGAAATTACTACGCTTTGAATTGGGTGTTATTCCGTTTCGGGGAAAGGAAATAAACACTATAACAATTTTTAAGAAACTACCACGGCGCAGAAAACGTGAACAATAAACTAAAGGTTTATCTTCGACTTTCAGCTTCACACAAAGCCCCAGATTTAAAATATTTGCTTGGTGCTAAAAATTTCCTTTCATATCTGTGGAGGCGCTAAAAAGCGAACGTCATGAAGCTTTATGACTTAAGTAGAGGGCCTCCCTAAGCAAAACACTTTTCATTCGTTTGATAATGGTGCCTGTATGTTTGATCTAATGTCGTTCTATTATGGTCCTTGGACCTTGTGTTATGTTCATGTACCGGCAGAACTACTCGAGTGGATTGTCTTGCTTTGATGAGGATGAGAATGAAGAGAACAAGGTTAATAAGTATGATGATTAGAATAGGGATGAGGGGAATCAAAATCAAAAGAATCAGGAAGAAGATGAAGAGAAATTAAGCATGACGAAGCGTTTATACTGTTCAAAGCGCTTCATACCGATCTTAGACTATGCAATTATGTTCAAACATGTCTGTATTCAGATATTCAGTGTAAGACTTCTACTATCTGTTATAACCTAAAGTATTACTGAGGCTATCCGTATTAATTTGTTAATAACTGTGGCATGTATACCCATGGAAAGATCATTTGATAATGCATACAATTTATGTACAGTTATCAGGACTACTCTTTCTCCGTATATCTGCTTTGCGGATATGTAAGTGTCCTGAGTAGAACAGTTAGTTTACTGGAAATTATTGTAGAGGAGATGACGAAGATGAGAAGGGTTTAATTACCCTTTATTCTCCACAAATTACAGGTGCTCCCGCACTTCGAGATACAAACACCAAACACTTATGGACTGAACGTAAGAAAATAGGAACTACAATCTAACTAAATTTAAATAAGAGCTAAACTTGAGTACTTTACACAAATAACACTAAGATTGGTCTTTTAGGATTTTAGGTATGTAGTAAGCAAACTGCGGGAAAACTACAATACGTCTTTAATATCAAGAAGACTAAACCTCTGGCCTTAAAGGTGGACAGCAACTGATTGAAAGCACGCGTGAAATAAAGTGGCGAGAAGACTCACTCTCTCTCTACTTGGCGAAAGCCACAACTTAAGAGTTTGCAAGCACAATTTGCATAACCAAACTAACGCGTTTATTCTGGCCGGAAGTGGAAAATAAGAGAGGACAGTAAAGTTTTAAAATAAAATAAATGTCAGTAAAACTGAAGATCCTTATACATTAACCATATTATGTAATGGGTAGTCAGTATTTATATACTTAGATCAAGTCTTCTTATGTACTATTTTATACTATGTATACCGAATATGTGTACAGTTATAATATATACTGTTCTTACACTACATTACAATTTTGGAAATTATGTTGAAACATGTCTGTATTTAGATATTCAGTGTAAGTTTTTTACTATCTGTTATAACCGAAAGTATTACTGAGGCTATCCCTATTAATTTGTTAATAACTGCGGCAAGTGACCCCACAGAAAGGCCATTGATAATGTATATAACATATGTGCAGTGACCACGTTATGTGATAGTAGGCATACTCGTAATAGCATAACGGCTTAGTAACGTCTGATCATTGTGCATTATTCTTAGGAATAATTCCATGGAAATATCCACAAACGCACGATGGTACTTTCCTAGAACTTCGGACTCTCCACTTTTACTCTAACTCATCTAGTGATTCAAACACGAAGACATGTTATTGTCAATAGTAATTCCCACCCCCCACGAATAATCGTAGCATTCCTATGTAAGGTGACTAAGCAACAATAACCTATGTCCATAAAACTCTTCAGTTATAACGAAACAAACTACTCTGGATGTCTTCCACCGAACAGGCATCGTTCTGCATAGATTTTTGAAACGGAAGACTGCTCCGTGGTGTATAGTGAGTGGCGGCAAAAATGGAATTTTCAAATCACGAGAGTTTTAGACCAACTCACCAACAACCAGTTCTCAATATCTAATAGTTTTAGACAGTGCTTGGAAGTAACGGTAACTCCTTTGGCCACATCGCGTTTCTTAATTTCTTCCTTCTTCTTCAGAATAGTGCCGATCATCGATCTTGAATGATTATCGATGTCGAGCGTAAATCTTCCTGCAATTCCATAACTCTTAGCTTATATTTTATATTATATGATTGCTTTCTTACGTTCAACGGCCATGACTTCCTTCTTTTTCTTTGCAGCACTATCTGAGCCAACAGTCCTCTTGGGAGGCATCGCGAAATAATTATTTTCACGTTAAATGTGAAAAACAATTAACTCCCAAGCGCACAAACATGTAGATCAAAGAACATTGAGTGAACTGACGAGGGCCGACCACGAGGCGACCCTGATCGGGATACGCGTCATGCATACCAACAACCTGACTCGTTACTCGAATTAATGCTTGTATTTGGAGACGAATGTTTTGCCCATACATTCCTCGAATCTCGAGTTTCTCGTATATAGAGGTACTCGTATCTCGAGGCTTCACTGTAACTTAATTTTACTCAACAAATCCGAAAATCGATCGATCACAAAAATAATCTGATTCATCATTATTCACATCTTTCTAGCTATGTAGAGACATTAGTTTTTTTTTTTTTTTTTTTTTTTTTTTTTGTAGCAGGAGACGTGAAAAATGAGCAATGCCCTCGCTGGAACTCGAACCATGAATTTTTCGAATACGCGTCCAGCGTGCTGACCGTATTCGAGAACCTTGAATTTAAATCACAGAATCCACGAAACCGATGATATATTTGAGCTATACAATACTATTTTATAACCGAAAGTTGATACTTTACGGGTAAAAAGCAGAAGCTGGTTAGAGAAATTACTGTAATGTTGTTTGCTCCATGCACAGAGTCACTTTGCTAGATAATACTTTTACAGGCGCCGAAAACGATTGTAATGCCAACTACAGAACATTTGAATTAATTCTGGTGGCTACATATAGTTGCATGCTTCATTTCAATGCTAATAATTAATGATATTATTGGTTAGATTTTCTAGATTTACATCAATATTTCTCAGCTGTCTTTGTGATATTTTTTACCATTATTTGACATAGTTTCACTCTAAGTGTGCAGAGACATTACGTTTTTTCGAAGCAAGAGACGTGAAAAATGAGCAATGCCCTCGCCAGGACTCGAACCACGGACCTCTGGAATACGCGTCGAGCTTGCTGACCACTACACTACGAAGGAATGTTAAGAAGGCGGGAGAAATACTTTATAACTATCATTATTAGGGTCTATCAAACTTCGGGATGAAGCGAGTAATATTGACTCTAATAGTCTTTCGTTTTCATTTAAAAAACGTAATATCATCCATAACGTAGCCTTAGAACGGCATTTCAAAATGCACAAGCAGAGAAACAAAATTCTACGGGGTATACGTAAAATAAAATAAAGCCACACTTGCCCCTAATTCTAGAGTAGCTGTTCAAAATCCTATATCTATCAAATTTCGGCTCCAAATATTGCGTTCAAATATAAATTTTATTTTCGCTTCTATGCACGCAACCGTTCTAAACATAAGCATTTTCTTTTTGCAATTTAGTTTTGCCAAATTCAGAAATTAAATCAAACTCAGCACGTAGTAGAATCGTGACTGACATCACGAGCAATACTGTGTATCGAGAGGCCTGAAAAAAGTCGTTTCACTTTTCTTTCAATTTCATCAACCACAAATCTATCGTTTACTTATCAATAAGTGTTCAGAAGAGAGTCAGACGTTGACTTACTCCGTACCCAGGTAAAAACCTACTAGCTTCATCTTTTACTCTGACCATACATACCCCGAAGGCGACAATATATAGTTATATACGGCATAGTGAATAAATTCCTTATTTATTTATAATTTTTTATGTGTAATATAGTGTATTTAAAACGTAAAATGATATAATAATTTGATTCAGCATTTTTAATTGTTTATTTGACAGTATGTTTAGCTCTTGACACTCGAACATTGCTAGGATATATGCCTGGCTAACCAAATAATACTTTGCTAACATTTTCATGGTAAGAAGGGGGTTGTTTGAAACGCAGCTCGTTTGTATGGTGTGAAACATCTTCATTTCCAAGTTCAGGTTTCCGGTCACATGTACAGTGAGAAAAAAAGGGGGGGGGCAGTTCTGTATCTCCCGTTCTACTGGGCCAATTGACGAAATTCAAACTGTAGTTTTCATGTCTCAAAAGCGCGACTTAGGATATATATTTGATTTATATATAGCATTATTCTAACATAGGTATACACGAAATCCGATTTTTTTTCTGAAATAACATATAAATTTTTTCCATATGTCGATTCTACGACTCATTATGTCTAGATATTAAATTTTGTAAATATTTAGTGAGAAAGTTATGGAGAAATTAAAAAATTAATCTTGGGCCATTTTTTTTCAGTTTACGCCAAGAATTCTTAATTCATAGTAACTACTTATTTTCTTTTTTCATTGATGCACGAGAGGAAAAGAGGTCCATCGTTCATTCATTCAAATAGTTTAAAAAAATGGCGTAAACTACATTTTCGATATTATCGTTTATATTAAATACGCCAAATTTGAAAACGCACCAAAATGTAAATTCACGTATATCTTAGGAAATTTTGAATAAAAACTCTAATTTTTTGCACAATGCTTAGAAACACATCTACTTTAAGGCGATGTTAAAAATTTTCTAGGTTATAATAAAAAATGTTTTCAAAACATTTATGAAAAATACAAATTTAAAAAATAAATTATAAGAAATGTACGAATTATATTTGGATTAAGCCTAAATTTCAAATTCTAGAAAGTTGCGCTTTCGAGACCGTTTAATTCCGTTAGTTGCGCTTTCGAGACATGAAAAACGAAAGTTTAATTTCGTCAATCGACCAGTAGAACGGAAGGGTGGGGTACGAACTGAGCAAAATTTGATCGAAGATCCCCTCCCCTCTCTTATCTAATCCACGAACTGCGCGACGTTTCTTGTCCCCTCTTTCTTTACCAAGAAGATTGGGTGCTACAAAAAGACATTTATTGCCATTAATGGGACAATTTATTGAAACCGCAAGCCTCTATTTTCGTTTATCAATATTGTAAAAATTGTGCATACAAAATAAATATTAATTTAATGTCTGCCGTGTGCTAAAGTAAACATGAATTTATTTACACTCATTTTAAAGTTTTATTATGCTTAAAAGAATAATGAGCCAGATCTTTTTTATTCTCTGTAAGAATTAAAAACTTTCCAAGCTGTAGATTTTAGTTGCTGACATATCAGTTTTGAATAATAAATTTGATAGATTAATGACATACACAAAACTTATACATAATCAACCTATCAAATATCGTATTTGTAGCGCACCTTAAATAAGTTTCTTGTCTAGGTAAAATATTAACAGATCTTCTTAGGTACCAAAATGGTTTTAACTTTCAAATTTACTATTATAGGTAAACAGTTCTTATTTAATTTAAACAATTATCTTTAGTAAATCTAAAAACAGGATTTCTTAAGTGGTTCTAAATTCACACTTATATTATTGCAATATATTGCCGTAGTAAGCTTTCCATTTTTAGTCATTGAAGTTATTTAAAGGTTAACTTTCTTAGAAATTCCATATTTTAATACTAGAAACGTTTAAATATTTATTCTGTTTCCCAGTTACTCTACCTGAGGTACTTTGGCATGCATTTAATTTCTAACGCACATTTAATTAAAAAATTGAACTCCTTTATATTCATATCTTAGGATTTTCAGTTCCCTTTTAATCCATTCCTTTTTCACATACTGTTGCACTGTATTCAAGTTTTCATGTATGTAGAATTTATATATTTTGTATTGTATATATGCCAATTTATATTTAAATGATAATTTTTATAAATTCTTGCATCATAACTCTAGTTAACAGAAGATGTTTCTAACACATTGGTAAAGCTTAATCTTCAGCACACAGCACATTTTCTAACCTAGTTTCAGGCTGAATTATTTGTAAAACTAATTATTTGAAATTATTTGCTCACAAAGATGGTCGCTAAATTACGCTAATAATATTTCTAACTGTTGTAATTTATAATACAACGAGTTCATGTGATTTATAATATAATTCATTTATAATTTTTTCAGCAGTATTGAAATTAATAGCAGATACTGATAATGTTATGCATTTAGATTACAATGATTTAGCTTGCCATCGCCTTCTGCACTGATGCTTTTATACTACATTCTTAATATTTCATAATGGCATACAGATAAGTTTAACTCATTTCCCAAACATATAAATCTCTGATTCAGCCCACTTTTGCGGATGTATCTTCTATTTTATTTAATATATTGTTCAGCCTAATTTCAAAATGTCTTATGATCAAGCAGAAAAGTCACTAAACATTGGTAGTTCGACCAGAGTTTCTAAACCAGAAATCTCCCAGCTCTTTCTTTTTTTTTTGACTTATTTACTGTGTAAAAATGTATCGTAAAAATTTTAGTTCATGAAGCAAAAAATATTTTTTAATTATATTCTTTAAAAATATTGCAAAATTTTTCACCTTAGTATATCTTTTTAAAAAGAAAAAAATAAGGAAAGAAATTAACTCGGATTCGATGATTGATAGCTCGGTCCAAATTATATATAACCTTTTCCAAAAGCAGAGAGTTTATATGGCTATCAATAAATTAAGGATTATTTCACCATCTAGTTTTCTTAACATGTTTATTCCAGAATTTTCTTTTCACACTGTAACGCTTAACTTTATGAGTTTTCTATAATCATTCAGTTTCTGTAGCCATGGTAATTTTGTATACCTTCTGACAAATAGTTATATTTTTAACCACCCTATTTTAATTCCTGTTGACTAGAAGTATATTATTCACTTGTTTCACAAGTGAAAATATTTATTTTGTACGTAAATCTACGTAAAATAGCAATAAAACTTCAGCTATGTGGAGCTCCTGATCGATTGCTTGTTTTAGAATGAATGAAATTAAACTTAATGTAACTGTTAATTAGCTTATTATTAATTTAATTGTACGTTTCTAATTAATTATATGTTCAGATATTTCCAAGTATATTACAGAAACTTTTGCATCGCAATTTTTAGTTTTTGGTTAAAAATTAAGCTTTGAAAAGCTATTTTGTGCAATGAATTTGAGTCTTTTATTAATTTTACCTATTTATCTTTTAAATCTCTATTCACAGAGATTATCTAAAATCTATGTAGATTAAATTTATGCATCTAAAATCTGCTTTATAAAAGTTTATCATATTTATAGTAAAATGTGTGTTGTAACAAAACTTATTTTAAGGTGAGAATTATTATTTGATTTATTTCTTAAACTGGATGCATGAGAAGCGACCGAACCAATAAAGACATCTCTTTGAACCATATCGTACAGTTGATTCCCGTTTGACGAACTTCAAAGGATTAAAATTTGATTTACTTTTGATTTGCCGGTGGTTTGCTGTATCCAATTTAAACATGGGTCGTTTCAAAAAAGGTATACAAACTGATTTGTGAATCATAGAAAGAGAATTCATTATCAGTACTGTCACATCTACGAAAGAAGTTAATAAAAACTTTAATTAAAACAAAGTTAATTCCCATTATTCTTACATGCGAATAATAAATTGTTTTTTTTTTTGCTGTTATTACATTTCACCATTTGTCAATAATTCTTTTCGATACAAACAAACCGTTTAGGACAAAAAATTTTCATTTCCTAAAAGACGAATCACATGTGAAGCCTCACGCTCAGAAAATTTATTTACCATTTTGGTTTTGCCTTAATAGCAAAAATTTCTATTGTAGCATTAACCTTGAGTAAAGCAAGGTCTGACAGTTGAAAAAAGACGAAAGGAATCAAAGAATCGACACGGATTCTTTGACTCAACTGATCAATGGTTGATAGGCTTAGCTCCTAGGCTCATAGGCTTTTAGCGCATGACGCAGTAGGAAATCCTAAGGTAGGTGTGTTTTCGTTTCGCAAGAACTGAGAGTTAGGCCTGCCTTGCATAGTCTGCTTAGAACACAGCGAAAAGTGGGAGTGAATATAAGAGAATAATAACCTAAAGGTGTTTTTCATTATTCGAGCAGCCTAAATAAATTCAAGAGTTAGTAATTTTTAAGCAGAAAATTGCAGAAATTCTGGATAAACATTTGCGAAATAAAAAAAAATCAGTCGAAGATATCCGTACTGTTCGATATATTCGATTTTTATACAGATGGAGGTTCGCTATAGCCAAATAAAATAACATGAAGTGCATAGGAAATTTGAAGGTAAATCAAAAATTGTGTTTGTTATATATGGGGACTTATTAAGCGAACATTGATTGCATAAATTAAAGCAGAAAAAATATTTTCTCTTACCTTTGTAATTTGCTGGTAAAAGTCTCTCATGACACGAAAACAAAGAACCCCATCTAGGATGTTTTAAGTTATTGCAACTGCCATCCAGTGTTCTGTATAGCGACGAGGAATCACACTGGGGCGCAGGTAAGACTTTCTTGCATATCCTAACAATTTCTCGGAATTTAGGAACTTCATTGAGTTTTTCTATAAGTTCATTTCTCTTTTCTTCTGACAAATCATACCTAGAATTTAAACAGCACGTTAAAACCTGATTCGAATATATAATAATAAGAGATATCTAATGTTGAAACATGTTGTACCTTGAAGCTGTAACTCAGTCTCAGCTTAAAAAAAATCTGATGTGTACACCACATGACTTCATTGTACGGAATATTAAATTATACGCATTTTTTCTTGCATTTTATTTAAACTTATTAGATTGAATTAAACCTACTTCGCCGACAGCGCATAAATCACAATAGAATAAATGCATTCTTTAAAATTCACTTTGTTTACCATAGCGACACTCTGGCGCTAGTTTACTTAAGGTATCCGACCTCGTTCGGGTACCATTTTTTTAAAAATGGTTTTTATTTTAACTATAAACATATTAATTTGAAGATAAGCATATTAATGAGTGAAAACAATTTAAAACGTAATGCTAAGTAATTTTAATTTTGAAAAATAATGAAAAAAAGGATAATTTTTGCTTAAATTTTGCCTTTACGGCAACAACCACGGTGAACAATGTATATATAAATATGCAGTTTTTTAAATTTGTATTTATATTTACACTTGTTTTGTATGCAATGAAGCGACATAATTAAGTTGTATTCTTGTTTTGTATTCTTGAGATATGTCAAAATATATCGTATTTATTGTATATTTTCCTATTATTGCATCCAAAATCTAAAAATAAAAAGTAACAATTCAACTTCTAAATAATATTTCTAAAATATTTTGCTTCAGAGCATGCATCAGATTATATGAAACATGTATAGAAAGCATCATTAAATTTTATCCATAAAATATTGAGTTATGGCTGTTACCATTGGCAATATTTACAGAAAAAACATTTTCAGAAAACTAGTTTAAAGTTTTCATAAAACAATTTCTTAGTGAAAGAAGCATCCTTGATAATTAAAATTCCCCTGCTTTGTAACTTAACACCTTGTTTTTATCTTCCCACACTTTGCACCTTTTCTTTCGAACAAAGTGTAATTTTTTCTGTGGGTTTTTGTAAAACTTGTGGAATGCCACCAAAAGTCATGATTTTGCACTTTATCAAGTTTTCGAATTCCCTGCTCAGTGTAAAATTCAGGGCACATACCTAACCCTGAAAACGCTTCAAGCAAATCTATAAATCCATCATTAAATAAAATTAAATAACCCAACACTTACATTTGCTCCAAACATTAATATTCGCAAGTTTATGAATGTTTCTTTCGGAACAATTTGCAACAAAATGCCATTAAAACGTTCCTTGATATTTTGAGTTTTGCCATGTAGACACTTTTTAATAACTCTTGTTTATGTAGTCAACTCGATATATGTAGGTTTAATTAAATTCAAAATATATATTGATATACCAGAGGTTTATGCCTAATTTTTTTCTTTCTGATTTTTTCCTGATTTCTGCAATCACACATTCATAGTTGCACCAATTCATTGATTATTGAGGAGGGCATTGGATCCGGAGAAGAGCTACAAAGGAACAATCAGTTAGTACAACCTGCTGCCTCTCAATTAAGTTTCAAATATGACTTCTAATTGCAATCCCTAATTCTGCAGTTTATCAATAAAAGAATCAGTCAGTTTACCTTTTCCTTTCCATTCAGGCGCGGAGTTTTTTTACTTTTCGTAGTCCACTACCAACCCATGTTCAATGCATTCCACTTTCTTGACCGAATCTTTACCATATATATCTTTCACAATTAAAAACCCCTTAGAATCCCCACCCTCGTAATACTCCGTGTGCTTCAGCTTTCGTAATGTAATCGATCATTCAAACAGGGAATAAGCACCAACTGCTTCCATACCCGGAGCTGCTTCTTTATAATTTGCAGAACAATTATATTACGCTTTACATATGTCGTGCTGAAGATTGCATGCCATTCTGTTTATTTTGCTACAAATGATGCAAAAATGGGACATAGCTTTCAAATCAAGCACTTTGTTAACGCTAATCGACAAAGTAGCAACACATGCATTCAACGTCGAATACTCTCTGCGCCAAATAAATACGAAATTTAGGGAAATAACTAACACCAGATTCTTAAAATGTATTTCAAAATATCTAAACTTGTAAACGCAGGTTTATAGTTTACAAAATCTTGATGATAAATAAAGTTTCTAAATAGGTATATCTATTAAAAAGCTCACTTCCGGCCCAGAATATTGGAACTTCCAGTTTATTCAGTTACAGAAAAATGCTTATTACTTCAGTTCTAATTAACCTATCAACAAGAAAAACTTGTATTTGATAGCTAAAGATGTATTCTTTAAGATAATGTAATAAAGTAAAAATCGAAATTTTGACCGAAAATCATCTTTTGTACGAGGTCGGATACCTTAACAGTATTATATTTCATTCATATTATAACTCAGAATGCACAAAATGTATATCTAATCGTTGCCACATGTTCTATTTAAATACTATAATAAAGCTAGAACTATGTATAAAAGAAATTAAGCAAACAAAGCAAAAAAGAAACAGTTTTTCACTGACTATTGAGTATTTCTCATTTAATTAATTCAGTTCTCAATTCGCGAGAAGGCAAAAAAACATAAAAACTCAAAATATCTATATTAAAAATTACGAAGTAAATTTCAAACGCTTATTTCCTCGAAAAAATTACAGAAAGAATTAAGCATGATTTAATTCGCAATAATAAATGAAGGCGTTATTTTTGTGTTGCGAAGCTTAGTCTCTCTAGATTGGCAACAAATCTACAATTCTGCAGTTTCAAATGTAAACAAATATGTCCGCCATGTTATTTAAAAGTTAACCGCACTTAAACAGCTTTTAAATTGTTGATAATTGTACAAATATTGCTTCCAGAATTACGAAAGGTATAAAACCCTTAACCGGAAGATGAAAACAACATAATTCAATCATTTTAAAGCAAAAAATGTACAATTTACAAACATATAAGAGTAAAGAAACTGAGATCACTGAGCCGGGTAACAGAGTGGATATATATATAAATATATTTATATACGTTTGGTGCGGCCGATTGCAACCAAAATACGAGGTGCACATCTATATGTTATAGCAGTCCTATATACAAAATTTCAACGTTCTGAGGCTACTCGTTTTTGAGTTATGCGAGATACGTACGTACGCACGCACTTAGGTACATACGTTCGTATAGACGCCACGAAAAATTGTCTTCAGAATTAATTTTAAAGCAGTTTTATAATTTTTTTGAAGGATAAGAGTATTGTATTCTGTCCTTATGTACAGATATCACGCAAAAACATCGTTAAATTGCATTCGAAAGTAGTCAAAATGGATATTTTCGTTGAAATATGCTGCCTGAAACTTTTCGCGATTACAATACTTCGTACAAGGAAGTAAAAATTGAAAGTTATATGAAATTATCATTTTTGATTAAATTATAAAGTGATTTTGAATTCATTTTCAGCACCATTTTACATAACGTAGGAACTTCACGGTGTAATATACTGTAATTTAAGTGGGTAGAACATAGGCTTTGCTGTTTTGTAAGACACATAACTATTCGAAAAAGATATGTAATACAAAAAACAGATGGCCAATTAGAGGTAATTCATGTAAAACAAAATGCTGGATACTTTGAGTAATAGCGTACAAGAATTGATAAAAGCAATGTTTAATTTTTCTTCCAAATGAACATTTTGGATTTAAAAGTACAGTCACAAACACTTTTACCCAGGTTCGATTAAATAATACAATTTAAAATTTTTTAACTGCACTGTGGTAGAGAAATAAACATAATTATAACTAAATAGACATTCATGCTCCCAAGAACGACATTAACATATTAATTTCAGAAAAAATTACTTTACCTTAAGAAATATTTACATAATAATACCTAGTTTTATATAATCATCCCTATATGCAAGGAGGAGGTTAAAAGTGCTTCAAGCCAACCTCGGAGTTCCATAAAGTAAAAGAAAAGTAAATAAAATACGCGATCTAAATAAACGTTCTGAGAATAAGAATACAAATGAATTTATGTAACTATAGTTCTTAATAGTCTTCGTTATTGTTCGTAGAGTGGAGCCGTTCTCTCCCTCACTCTAAATATCAGTTTCGAAAAAAAAGTCACTTCATTGTATTTCGTAGACAGGGACATTTGCTCGGATCCTTGTGCATCATCAGTCGAAAGCCAATATCCTAAGTCGCTAGTTAAATATCCTTGCTATGTAATATTTCGTAAATAGAAGTCTGAACGCCAGGATAATCGCACATCATCATTGAAAAGCCGAAATTCTGTCGCTAGCTAAGTATTAATAGTCTCTTTATTAATACTTCGTAAACTGGAATACAACACTCGGATCATCTCTATCATCCATTCGAAGCCAGAACCCGACATTATAAGTCGCTAAATTAAGAATTTGAATGCTCACAAGCCTCTTTATTTCTTTCATTCATTAAAGAACAGTTTCGAAGAGAATTTCGGCTGATAATCCTTTTTTCCAGTCATTAATTCAGTACTTCTTTGAGTTACACCTAATGTGATAAGAAACCATATTAATCGTCGCCTTTTCTTCTCAGGGCATTTATCGGTCACATTCTTCTCTTTGATAATATTCTAAATCATTCATACACTAAATCATCTTCCAGATCGCTGATACATCTTCATTCACTTCCCTTTTATCTCGCACATCCTCGAGAATCAACATCGTATTACTTTGATCTCTATCTTCCATTTTCACATACTCCGCAAACGGTTTCATCATCCACAAAATCTTCCCCACTTTTTTCCCTTTTCTTCTTTATGTAGCTAAACTCTAATCTAACTGAAAGTAAAAAGCGACTTTTCCGACAATATCTTTCCTATTGAACTCCAGACCTAATTATTAATTAAAAGCCATCTTATGATGCAAGTACGCCTCACGTGAACTCTATTGGTCATCAAACCACAACATTTGTTTGAACCAATTATAGCTACGCAGAAATTAAAATTAGGTGTGAAAAAGGTTTGCACATTGCCTCAAGAAAAGACAAAACAGGTATTTTTTCTTATCTCATACGCCTTGGGAAGCCTTTGACCATTTTAGCGCCCCGATAACTTCTCTCAAGAAAATAAGAAGTCTGTATACTCTTTCGCTTCCTTTACAATCCATCAGTCCTTTAACAATAAATTCCGTCATGCATCAAGTCAAAGCTTGTTTTTTTTTAAGCTATCGCACCGCTGACCGATTACAGTGGATTCATTAACAATAATTATTCAGTTTTCCATTCTAACTGTTCACGCGCAAGTATTCTTTCCATTCAGACTGTTTACGCGTAAGGAGATTTGTTTTCTCAGCACATGTCCGTGCGCCTCTGGGCAACATCCCTACTGCTTGCTTTCCTGAATAAGGGAATAGAAAGCATTCTCTTTCTGCAACAGATATAGAAGACGAAAGGATTCTTAATTCACAGTCTAATTGTTTAGTTTCCCACGGCTTGCAACTAACCGATGATACCCTAATTGCTTAGTTTTCTATCGAGAAATCGCACAGCATAGAACTGACCTTCAAACCATAATCTATACAAAAACATAAGCCTCGGGTCCGATATGATACCTGAAATGCTTTTTATAGGCCATTTTAAGGAAAACAAATTTTATAATAATTAAAGTAATTATTATTGACTATGTACGTCCTTCTGAAGTATAAGTTTGAATATTAAATTCATTTTCAGGACATTTCTCGAAATTACTGGAAGGCATATACGGTTAAAGTACATATAGGGGCTGGTTCATTTGATTATGGCAAAGCACTACGTGAAAGGATGCCTTTATGCAGGGCTTCCTAAGGGAAACTGACTCGTACATACAGGGGTTGGACAAAAATGTGGAAACACCTTTAAAAAAACATGTTTCTTTGCTTAATATGGTGTAGGAAACTCGTTGGCATTCAAAACAGCTTGCAGTCCTCTCGGAATGGATAAATACAGTTCCTGTATGTTTGCCAAGGGAATATTATACCATTCTTCCTGCAAAACGATGGCAAGTTCAGATAACGATATTGGCGGTGGATAACGAGAACGCACTTTCCGTTCCAATGTAGACCACAAAGGTTCGATAATATTCAGGTCTGGTGACTGTGGTGGCCAGGGGAAACGGGACAACTCATCCTCGTGCTCAGAAAACCAGTCCTGGACAATGTGAGCTGTGTGAACAGGGGCTTTGTCGTCTTGGAAGACACCATCACCATCGGGGAACAAAGTTTGTACCATGGGATGAACTTGATCGGCCAAAATGTTCACATAAGTCTTGGCAGTCATGTGCCCTGACACAGTTATCACGGGGCTAGCAGAGAACCACGATATGACTGCCCAAACCATAACAGAACCCCCGCCATGTTTCACTCTTGGCAACAAGCAGTCTCTATTATAGGCTTGAGATGGCGTTCTACAGACGTAAACTCGGCCAGAAGTGGGAAACAATGTGAAAGAAGACCCGTCAGACCATATTACTCGCTTCCACTGCTCTATAGTCCAGGTTTTATGACTTAAATACCACTTTTTCCTGTTACGGGCATTAGCATCACTGATGAGTGGCTTCTCAATTGCAGCACGGCCAGCAATTCCCTGTTTATGAAGCTCCCTTCTAATTGTTTTGGTACTCACAGGGTTCGGTAACACAACATTCATTTCAGCAGTTACTTTTGCAGCTGTGGTCTTCTTAGTTTTCGTCACAATTGCCCTTAATGATCGTCTGTCACGATCACTCGGGACACACTTTCGTCCGCGCTGTGATTTAGCAGATGATGTTTTTCCGCTTTTCAAATATGCGGAATAAATCTTCGATACAGTACCTGTTCAAACACTAAACACCTCGGCTACCTTGCTTACGGAAGCACCTACCATACGTGCTCCAACAATTTGCCCACGTTCGAAGTCTGTTAACTCTGACATAATGCAATGACAACCTTACATAACAGTACTCCGACAACAACTGAACTGTTTAGCACATTTACGAAGTTGTATAGGTGGCGTCAGTAGTCAAAAACGCCAGCGCCACCTACATATTTCATTAAAATCAATCTTTCTTTTCAAACATGCATTTCACAAGGTGTTTCCATATTTTTGTCCATCCACTGTACTTTACACATGGGAAAAACGCCGGAAACGCCCTTGCAGCCAGCTCGTTAGCCGAGATTCGAGTCCCGGACCAAGCTACCAGTGTTCAGCAACTAACTCGGCCACTGGTGTGCTATAAGGGCCGGATACGTTTACAGTTACATAAGCATTTAGGCCAATTACAGTTATGCACGTACCGGAGCAAAGACGAGGCCATGAATGGCGAATTTCGGCTATTTTTTGTCACATTTCGTGACAAAAATCAGTCACCTGAACCATCGCCTGCTTGGCGATATCTTTCTAGTTTAGCGAGATAGCTATTTACCTAAATGTTACAGAGACGTGGCCTTTTAATCTTAATGTTCCGGCAGAGCTTCACTTTTCTTGAAGCCGTCATGTTACATTATACTAAATTCTTAACAATACTGTGAATTCAAGTCAGTTATGTATTACTGCAGCAAAAACTTAGCAGTTTGCCAATCATGCAGAGTAACATGTAGAAAAACATTGATAGATTATGTAGAAAAACATTTCTAATGCTCAGCGAGTTACCATGATTTATTTATATGAGTTAGAAATGATAAGATAAGAAAATAAGGATTAGTCGTCATAACATTATACATCTGCAATGGTCATTGTCTATCACTCGTTTTCCCGCTCATCTAGTGGCGCCTAAGGATTTCATAACTCAGTTACAGTTGCATGGTCAATGTGTTCATGTAGTATATATGTAAAGACTTGAGTATATCGTAAAACATATAAACTAATTTCCTCCAATCTGTTTCCATAATATGTTATGAATATATGAAAGCTTTGCTAAAATTTTTAAAAATGTATAAAGTTATTTAATAATTATGTGGGGAATGTGTAAAAGGAAAAAAATAAGTAAGCTTACAAATGTTTATTTCCACTTGCAAAAGTCCTAAAAAATATTATCTAGATCGAGGAAGTTGTTCGACTCTTTCTTAAATGCTTTTAACGGAAACCTGTCTAAAGAAATGGGTTTAATGGTTGATTTTCACGTGGGGAAATCCCAAGAAAGTTCAGAAAGCTGTTTTGTGCAACGAATCTTGGTTCTTCTAGTAATTTTACCAGTTTATGTTTTAAGTCGGTATTCAAAGAGATTATCTAAAAACTATGCAGTAACAATAAATCTATGCATATAAAAGCTGCCTTATAAAAGTTCAAGTTTCTCATATTTATAAAAAAAAAACATGTCTTATAACTAAAATTATTTTACAGTGAAAATTATTATTTGATTTATTTCTTAAACTAGATCCACGAGAAGCGGATCAAAGATTAAAGACATTTTTTTGAAACATGTACACTGCTCAAAAAAAAAAAAAAAAAAAAAAAGGGACGGTGCTATATCTCCCGTTCTACTGGGGCGATTGACAAAATTCAAACTACGTTTTTTATGTCTCGAAAGCGCGACTTAGGATATATATTAGATTTATATATAGTACTATTCTAACATAGGTATTTTGACACAAAATCGGACTTTTTCTGAAATAACATACCAATTGTTTTACATATTTCGATTGTATGACTCAAATTATGCCAGAATACCAAGTTTTGTAAAAATCGTACGAATAGTTTTTAAAATATTAGCTCTCAAAATTTTAGCTCCTCAATGTTAATTGAATTTGGCAAATATTTATTAATATCTCTTTTTTTATTAAACTTTTTTGATTTTTTCTCTCACATTTCGAAATTTTGGTTCATTCCAAATAAAATTTACCCATTTTTTGCGTTTTATTTTTTAAATTTTTATTTTAAAATAATTTCTATAGATTTTTCGAAAAACATTTTGAATTATAACCTATAAAATTTTTACCATCATCTTAAAGTAGGTATATTTTTAAGCATATCTGCAAAAAATTAGACTTTTTTACTCAAAATTTTCCAAGATATACACGAATTTACATAATTTCGCGTTTTGAAATTTGGCATCTTTTTTTTGAGCGATAATAACGCCAAATGTGGTCTATGGATTTTTGTTACACTGAATCGCCACAGCTATTTTTAACCTTAAACTTCAAGTAAAATTTTACGGAGAATTAATTATATGACATTTTTTCCCTCAATGATGCGTAATAAATATTTATTAATACTATATGAAAGGCTATTTTTTTAAATTATAGATGATATTATTCAAATTTTTAACTATTTTTTTTAATTTCTCTCGTATCTTTTCTTTTTTTAAAAAATTAAAGAGTAAGTTTTTGTAAGAGTAAATTTTTACCTTCGGCGTTTTATCGTCTGCTACTTTACTTCGTTTAAATCGAATTGTCTAAAACTGAGAATTTTCGTTTGATATTTATTTGAATTTTATGACATTAACTGCATAATTTATTTCTAAACAAACTGTTGCTTTTGAAGTGGCTGAAAGAGCGGCTGATACTATTATCCATATTTTTAAAGCACAGTATATTTTTATAGAAACATAATATTTAGAATAATCATTTTTTATAAAAGTCAAATTATGATATAAACATACAACCCTCTAGAGACTGAATTAATGGAAGTTCAATGGTTATGTAGAAATGATCTGCATCTACTTAATGGCTGGATAAGTCTGCAGATTCTGTCGACAAGTAAGAATAATTATATAAACGACACCAACATTCTGGATTCAATAAACAACGAGGATACGATGTTTACTAAATGAATTTAAGAAGTTTTAATACATAAAAAATCAACTAATTTTTTTCCTAAAATGTATTTTTGTGCGTAGCGTATTTTCATTATATCCTTAAAATTCTAATTTAGAATGTAATTGTCAAGAACTGAATCCTAATCATCAGTAATATAATACGTAATTATTACTGTTATTAATAAATCCTTCTTATAAAGTAATTGCAAATATTTCAAAAAACTTTCTGTCTGAATGCAAACATTTTTCTATGCAAATATTTTTAATTTTATATTAATCAAGATTGCACACCATATTACTTATTTCCACTTCAATTCTTATCGTCAGTTCTAGTAGAATTTACAAATCAATTATATTTAATTAAGATTTGAATTGGATTATTTAATTATGGCAAAGCACACGAGGGCTATCTGCCTAAAGGGAGGGATGCCTTCGTGGAGGACTTTCTAAGGGAAACTGGCTCGTATACACGTTACACATGGGGAAAACCACGAAACCGCCCATGCGGCCAGCCCGTTCGCGGGATTCGAAACTCGAACCGAACTACCAGTGTTCAGCGTCTTTACCGCTCGGCTGTTGGTGGACTATTTAATTAAGGAATGACCATCTAAGTCAAGAAACAGCGTACCGTAACAACATTTCAATTATTGGTTCCGTATCTTTCATGTTACTCCCGATTGGCTTTAGACTGAGCAACAAACAATTAGTATTTAACAATCTTTTCTTTTTCAAATGCTAGGCAACTGATGAGGCTCCAATTAAATCTCCAATTTAATATTTTATTTGTAAATATTTAAAATATTGTTGTATTCTTTGACACAAAAAGCAGAATTTAAGTTTTGTTAACTCGTTAGTAAACTACCAAGCCGTAGTGCAAATGAATATTCAATTTCTTTGGCAATAATTGTATTCACTTAATATTCTTGGAATATGAGCTAAAGAAGGAACGTTCTCGGAAGATTAAAGAAGTGTTTAAATCCAGTGATATTAGGTTTGTCTTACAAGCTCAGGATCAAAACGATTCTGCAATTGCCAGAGTAGTTGACTTATAAATGGATGTGAATTAAGCAGATGAATTTTAATCTTACGTTATTCAGCCAGAAAACGTATTCCAAATGTTTTGTATTGCATGACAATGCATCTTTTCATTATTCAATAACCAGTCTGAGAACCGCTTGTGTTCGGAAAATAAGTATGTATATTCAATCGTCCTGCATGTTCTTCAAATTTGTCTTCTTGTGATTTTTTTTCTTTCTCAAAAACTAAAGTTGCCTCTCAAAGGAAAGTTTTTTGACATTGAAGAGACAAAATTAATATGACATCTACTTTTAGAGGCATGTGAAAAACAGATCTCTACAAACCTTCTCTTCCATTACATGTTGTGCAGTCAGACAAAAAGTTACATCAGCGTAAATTCTATAATCTATTTTTATTACACTCTGATTACTTTATTAACATACAGTGAATATATACTAAATCTTTAACTTTAGCTTAAGTAATTCGGAATTTTTGACGGAATTGTTGTCGGAACTAGGACTTAGAAGATAAGTCAAATTAAATATTTCGATAACCCAGTAAATTCAAGTTCGAAATTTCAATATTTTATTTTCGAAGGGAGGGGAAATGTTTTCAGTTTTGGTCCATTATACTAAGTATATTTGCTTCGATTTTTTATTTTTCCATAAAAGCGAAAATTTTACGCATGGTATACATATAACGCATAGCTTCAAATTAAAATTTAATAATATACAGAGTGGTTATAATGAAAGTTCCACATTGAAACGGTCATAAAAGGAAAACTACTGGATCACATGTTATCAAACTTGGAAATCGTGTAAAGGAGGTCATAGGAATTTATTTTCCGCGAAAAAAATGAAGTTCGAAACCTCACCACTAGGGGGGGAAATGGCGCTGTATGCAATATTGTTAAACGAAATATGGGTCGGAATCTAACTTAACCTTTTGTTAAACGGGTTTAATATGTTGTATACCCTTAAGAAACTTTGAAGTAGGCAAATTATTATTTAAAGACGTTAAATTCGATAAATGTCGAGTGCGCCATCCCTGTAAGTGAGAATTTCGTCCGTGAAAACCACGAATTAGCGATTAGAAAATGTGAGATCGCAAATCACTCTCACAAATGCGTACAATCTGGAAATCGTTTTCTTACAGATCGCTAATTTGTAATTTTTTAAGCCTGAATTCGGCACTAAAACATGAAGATACTGATTCAAAACGCTTTTAATCGATTTGGGCCAAAGAAATCTCTCGTGTTATCTATCTAGTTCCATTGCATTCTCCTACTGCATTCGATTGCATAACAGTCATTTCACACCGTTTACTGTTGAATGACAGCTAGTTTTATAACTGAACCATTTTTTTCTGAAGAGCAGTCGACAGCTGGACCACTGCGATTGCAGCTCACTTAGAGCCAATATTAAAATGTTTCGTGATACATGAACTGCAGTAACGTGGCATTTTAGATACTACGATTTTTATGCAGGGCTGGGCACCACCTCAAGAGTGTCGCATAGTTACTTAGGCAACATTTCACGAATGAACGTCTTATAGGCCAACACTTACCCTCTTCCCACCAGACCTCAACCTCTGTGACTTTTGTCTATGAGGTTATCTCAAAAGCACTGTTTATGGTGATAATCTAAACAATTTGGCAGAAATGAAAAATGTGATACACTGATAACATTCCTCCTGATATGCTATGTGTAACGTGTATACGAGCCAGTTTCCCTTAAAAAGTCCTCCACGAAGGCATCCCTCCCTTAAGGGAGATAGCCCTCGAGTGCTTTCCCGTAATCTAATAAACCAAACCAAAACCAAACCTGATATGCTAAGAGCTGCTGTTGAGAATGCAGTAACATGATTTAACTTGCTTTCGAAAAATGCTGGACGCTACATTGAACATGCTTTGTAACACGTTTCGGAAAATATTAAACACATTTTAAACAGATGTTTTCGTGTCTTATTTCATTTAACAATATTGTATACAGCGCCATTTTTCCCCTGATGGTGAGTTTTTGAACTCTTTTTTTTCCGCCGAAAATAAATTCTCATAACCTCCTTTACACGATTCCCAAGTTTGATAACATTTGGTCCGGTAGTTTTCCTTTTATGACCATTTCAAAGTGGAACTTTAATAATAACCACCATGTAAAATAAGCTTTAAAAGTCTGACAGTTTGGTTCAAGTCCCAACTTTAAAATATATATATATAAATATAAATTTTTATATTAATTCTCTTAGAAAGCATGTTTTAAGAAGCTAATTTTTCTCTCGCGTTATAGATTGTATAAAAAAACATGATCTTTAATATGATTTAGATTGTTTCAGCCGATATAAGAATCGGGTTACTCTGTGGTACAGAATAAACCCTGCTGGACTGTTTTATTTCTTTGTCATTTAGCAAAAATCCTTTAATTAAAATATCTATCCTTTGGACTTCGCTTTAAACTTTATTTATAGCTAAAATGACTAGAAAATGAAAAGCTGTCTTTAGCTGAAACGCAATTCATATAATTGATATTTTAAAAAATTGACAAGAATGCAAAATGTATGGAAGTCTAGCAGTCGAAAAATCTTAATTTTCTTGTGTGAGCACTGAAAATAACTGCAGAAGGAAAGAAGAAAATTAGAGAGAAAAGTAAGCAAAAATTTGCAGGGAAATTTGGCTGTCAGACGTACCAAGATGTTCAAAAAGTTGGACGCTTTCGAATATACTTTCAGGATACTTCAAAGAATTTAGGTGTTCAAAGAGAAAACACTTGGACGAGTACACCAGCAAATACCATCAATTGAGCTTGTGTTAACAGAAAAGACAAAACGATATCATTGTAGATTAAAGTGAAGAGCGACAGGTTTTAAACTATATGGTTGTGTAAATTATCAGATTATTGTTGTGTAAATTAACCTACAGAGAACAGTGTCCATTTATCCGTTTGTGAATGCGTAATTCTCACAAATCTACAGTTTCATTCCGAGCGTCATAAAAGTTTTCACAGCTGACATTCAAAGCAAGAGGAAGACGGCTGTCTACATAAGATTTCGAAAAACCAACTTATGGAGTTCACACTCAGGGCGTTTATATCAGAACGATGCACTCGCTCACGACATGTGAGCAATCGAGCAATAAGTAGTTATTCGTAATGAAGCTGATATTATTAAATAGTTTATATCGCAGGCTGAAAGATATGAACAAGTTTCTAGTTTTTATTCAAGTTCATTATTTTATTAATCATTTTTATCTAATAAGCATTCCTTTTAAATGTGCAGTTTTATATTAAAAAACGCAATTTACTCAGATGCTCCTCAAAATAGTAAGATATATACGGGCGTTTCCGGACACACGAAGAAAAATAATAAATTTAAATCTTAAGACGGAATATTTTAATTAATATAATAGCTCAATAAAGAGCATTATATTAAAGAAAAGGCGTTGTAATGTGCTTTGTAAGTCTATCGAAGCCAGTAAAAATGGCAATTTTAATTTAATTAAAGAAATGGAGAATGTTATTGATAAATTTTAAAAGTCTTGAAACTATGCAAAAATTTAAAAATAAAAAAAAAAACTTTTCTTTTACCGAAGATATACCGAGATATTGTAAGCATTTATCACTTACATTTTAATAACACTCAGCTTTAAATCTCAGTAGCTTTCCACTCAGCTTAACATGTAAGCTTTATTTAGATAGTTTAAGAACTCCATAAACGGTTTAAATTTTATTACTAAAAATAAAAATACCAATTTAAATAAGAGAATAAAATATTGCATTTAACTTATGGAAATAAGCTTTAATATAATTTTTAAATAAAATTTTTTTAAATTTTCATTCTTAAAAATATTTTAAATAAAATTAATACTTATTGGCCAATCTTATATGTTAGTTTAGAACATTCAGTGTTCAGAATTTTCAAACATAACAACCTGAAATTATAAAACTAGATGAATCGGCTGAGAAACAAGAACATTATTATATTTTCCAATTGAAGATAATTTTAAGCCATTCGTAAATACAAATTTAAATCAAATAGCTTCTAAACATACTCGATATCATTTATTGTTCCAAACTGAGATATTGTATGGCTTTTGGAAGTTTAGACTTCCTATTTCTAGTACCGTAAACTCATGTGAAGAAAATTTTTAAGAAAGGAAGAAAGGCTTGAAGTGTATTTGTATATAACAGGGAATGGAGCATAACATGTCAATTACTGCATTCAAACAGTAAAAATCTCTTTCTATATTAAAAAATTCACTCATAAACAAATATAAGTAATATTGCATGCAAATTAAAATAGATATCAGGAGTTATTCGATAAAATTCAAGATCATTTCATAATAATTTAGATTCAAGATTACTTACATTGATAAGGGTTACATTATATATTAATGCATTTAAATTTTATTATAATATAGTAAAAAACTGATTTTAGAATAATAATTCGCGGACTTTAGATTTATATTAATGTCGGAAAAAAAGGCTTAACTATTATGAATTTTACTTATATTAAAGTTTCTCATGAAGAAATTTTTCACATTATTTTTAGGAATGAACAAGAGAACGACGACATAGACAGACTTTCAATTACATGTATATCAATGATCTAACGGATCTATAGATTGAAATTTATTGAAAATACAGAAGGTCGTTCAAACTGTACGGAAACGATTTTGATAATAAAATTTTATGCATAGAGGGCATATTTCTTGCAATTATAATCATTTGCTATTGTCTGATAGCCATACTTCTTGGCTGTGGCATAGCTCTAATTTTTAATGAAAGTAAACTTTTTCTTAGCAAAGTGATATCAGTTTTTATCTTACTCCTCTTGGGTCATTTTTCAAAGTCTGGTCAGGGCTCTTGAATGCATTTCAGGGTTCGTTTTAATTAAACAAAAGCTAGAAACTACACAAAAGAAGCATCAGTGGATTTCATAGCTATTTCATTAACACAGGATACATTTTATTTCTATTTCTGACACTTTCGGTTCTAAATAAGTGATAGTTGACTTAAATATATGACTGGAGGTTTGTTCATGTGCAGTTCAAAATTACTTATGTCTTTTCCATAAGGCTGGAATTCCTTCTTCAAAAAATTGGTTCAAATACATTCTGATAGTGAATTAATTTTGAGTTTAGTCTTAACGGAAGATTGTAAAAAAATACTGCAAGTGGCATAAATTTCGTTAATAACTTTTATGTGCATTGAGGAGCCATTACGTAAGGTCATTTGAGTAAAATATGCCTCACAAAAAAGAGATGAATTTTAAGTTTAACATCTTTATGAACTTCAAATCTTTATCAATGATTTTACTTACAGAGCCAGGAGACATTCCCAGTTCCGCTGCAATGGATTATTGAGTCAGCGAATTTTCTCTCAAGATTAGACACTTCTCTTCCTTAATATTTACCCGCGTTCGAACTGTCTTGAAATACACTTTTGCGGCCATTTTGATTTCATTTTACTTTCAAATAAGGCGCTTTTCCCTTTCAAATTTAATACATTAAAAATACCTTTCTTTGAGACAGTTTTTTCAACGTTTTACAATGTTTTTGATAGGAAGAGTTTTTTCCTTGGAAAATGCATCTACAAAAACCATCTATCAATTTTCAGAGATATTTCCAAAATAGATTTCTTATCCTGCGTTCTCTTCAAAATGAAACACCGCAAATGCTTTATTTCAAAATGCTAGCGAAATAGGTTTATAAAAATAATTTCCAAAGAGCGAAAGATCTGTTGTGTAGCAAATTTAGTATAATTAAGTGAATCATAAAAATCAAAATTTTAATTTGTAAATATTCAAAATTTTAGCTACACAACAAGTTTGGATACATTCATTTATTTGGCTTATTAATTCTAGTGTAATCTATTTCGGCTATTCGAGTTTACGCGAACAGCGTCTTCAATCTTGTGCACTCAGACAATGGATATAGGTGAATTTTCAAGTAATAAACTCAGTTTTTCATGATAAAAATTAAGTTGATTTCTTAGTTTTTAATATCGTTAGTTGCAGAAAAATTAGCTCTTTAATTTCATATAACTTTCGTTTTCCTAACTTAATCGCATTTTAGTTATGAGCTTTCATTAACAGTTTTTTTTCCGTTGTCATTGTGATTTCTACTCTGGGGGAAGAAGTGCCCTCTTTCCGGTAAAATAGTCGTTTTTTCGAGTTTTCAGCGTTCCTTCGTTGGGACTGCTTACAGGGTTGTTGAAATTCCAAATTCTCCCCTTCGTGAGGCGTGGCTGATTGGCAACGGCATGGCGACTTAGAATTTCCGTTGGGGTTTCAAAGTGGTAGCTTTGGCGAGATTGTTAACATGAAGGAATGCTGAAGTTGCAACTGGTTTAAGTTTTGGCGGGGAGTGAGCTATGCCAAGTTGGTATTCCGGCGCGTCCCCTTTTAACGAGTTGTTTTGAGGGACGAGGTGACTTTTTGGACTTTTTTCACTTGCCACTTTATGCTGTGCTAGCCGACAGCTGCTTTTTCGGAATCATGTTCGAGAGATTTCCATTCTGGGAAGGGCCATTGTTAGGCCTTTGCTTTCTGAGGCTTACTTAATGATTTGTCCCAGTAGCGGATTCTCGTGGCCTTCGGCCCGAGAAATTTTCTGCGTCAGCTCAAGTGAAATAAAGGAATGAGATAATAGAATTTTTTAATACCTTAAACATCAATACTAGCTAAATTTTCCATCGTACTACTCATTTTTTTCAATATGTCATCAAGTACTTGCAACCCTGGGTCTAACCGTCAGGAAGAAAACAACTAAGACACCGTACCCAGAGAGAAAAGAAGATCCTCATATAGTGCCATCTATTTTCTTGCACCTCGGAGTTCTAGGAACTTTTCATCCTTTACGTTGCATCCGGATTGAACTTTCATATTAAGCGTGGGTTAAGACCCACTTCAGATTCGAATTTAACAAAAATATTCTCCGTGAGCATCGGAGCGTCATCTTAGCGGAAGTTTGCTTCAATTCAACTGAATCGGCTGTGTCGTCCAACTTCTGATGGGATGGTTTCCTGCTGTCACCGTTGCCCTACCTACCTTGTTCGGTCATACATCTTGCATAGTGTTAATTGCCATTTTCAAGAACTTTCGTCTGCTTCTTAATAACAGATGATTGCGCCTTATTCAGTAAAACGACGTCCATTTGTGCCTTATTCAGTAATACGACGTCCATTTGCGTCAAGATGGTTTTACTGTCTCCCATCCCATAGCTGCCCGTCTGGATGTCAAAGATAAGTTTTTTTTTTTTTTTTTTTTTTTTCTGCTTTAATTGTCTAAGGTAATAGATTTCTGCAGTTAAAAGGATTGAAATAATGTAGTTTGTTGAACTTTAAATTTTTTGTAGTTGATAAATTTAACCTAACTCTACAGAAATCATTTTTTGTGTGTCGATTAAGTAAAAGTATTAGATTGACTAAGGAATTATAACCTTATTTAAATTATTGTAATTTAGTTTAATTGTTAAAGAAAAATAAGTTCTTCATGAAATTATTTAATTGAACTTGTGGATTTCCTTCATGGCGAGGATTGATTTGTAATAGTTTATTTGAGCTTCTTTGCTCCTTTCAGGGATTAACTTTGCTTGAAGGATTGTAATAGTATGAATTAGATTAATAATTTTATCCGGTTAAACTATACTCTTAAAAATAGAAAATTATTATGTGCAATAACTAAGCTATCTGTTTTAATTAATGGTATTAAGTGCAATAGTCTGCAGTTTTTTTTATTGATTATTCTGTGTGAAGTCTTTTCTTTTCTTGGAAAAGTGTAACTTGTTAAATTTATTTTTTTTTCTCCCCGGGGAGGGTATTGTTCATTTATTCAAAGTTTTATTCTGATATGTTTACTTGATTGTAAAAGTAATTATAGTAGATATTTTTAAAGGCTAAAGTTAAAGTAATATTACTCAATAAGAGTATGGATTGTAAAACTCAATAATTTACAGAACTGTTTGAATATATTTTGATTTTCTAAGTAATGGATATTGTAATTGCAGAAGAATTAAATAAATAAGTTCATTTTCTAGATCAGTCAATGGTTATTTTATTTTGAGTGCTCATGATTTTCACCAGTCTACTTCTCAAATTGATTATAGGGTTAATCCGGTAAACACAACGCAATGAAAAGATTTTATTGATACTAGTATTTTACTGTTGTAAGAGTATTTTAAGTGATATGGTCAACTAGTAGGTTACCTTTCAGGTACACTATATCTAAACACAACATAACAGATCTTTTATATAACGTATAAGAAGTTACAGAATTTGATAATTTCGAAAGAATATTAGTGATACGAGGGAAAATATGGAATATTTTGGGATATTTTCAAAACACACTAATAGTATCGCAATGGGAGGAAGCCCATATTCGACTTTAACCTTCAGTTTTATTCGGAAAGTTCAGTAAACCATTCTTTAGGCTCATTTAATTTTGAATAATCTCTATAATGCTCAGTTGCTTTACGTCTAAGCCTTTAATCTCTAATATTACATAATGGAGAATATGTATGTGCGTATGCAGATATGTATGTATATTTGTATCTTCCTTGCATTGTGGAAAAAGGGCGGCATATAGAGCCCCTCAGTTTTGAATAGGCATCCTTCATCCCAACAAGTACACCTCGAAAGTCGAAGTTTGAAATTCAAATTTGTTTCTTTTATTTATTTCATATTTTATGCGAATTGAACGCAATTCTGATTAATGAATTCTGCGGTTTAAAAACAGGGTAAGTGTAAGATATTTATATTTCTAATTTTGCCAGAAAACTAGCCTATTTTAAAGAAATGTGTTGCCGTTCGGCAAAGCGTAATATATTTGTATTTCAGATGTCATCAGTATTCTAAGCGAATTAAAATAAATGTGCTGCCATTGCATGAAATAAAATATATTTGACTCAACAATTGTCTTTCGGCAAAGCGTAAGATAGTTAATGCTTATTTTCATATTTAAATATCAGTAGTGTTAAAACGTCAGAATGCCAATTATTAATTTTCCGAGCAATAAATGCAGTTCCTTCCTTGTCTATATTATTATTAATTGCCAGATGGATCCGAGAAATAACACTAGCTAGACTCAGTATTATAATTATTATATATGTTTCTTTTTTTACAATAATTACTTCAGGCCTCAGACCGAGCAAGCGACTAATGTTACATATGAGTTAAGAAAAATTTAGTCCAACAATAACATCATTATAGAAAAAAATTGTATTTACATATTCGTTGCTGTTGCAATGTGTTCAAAAATAGTCACTTCTTGTTCTAATCTCTGCGTCTCGAAATCCAAATCAAAATTCCTGTTCGAACTGAAATCGTCCATATCTATGGCATCTATAGAAAAAATGAAAACAAATTTAATAATAGACAGGAATAAATTTTACGCACAGTTAATCAGAGAATAGGTCAGCTAAAAAACATATATATCATTGGTACTTTAAAACTGATCGAAATCAACGATTAAACAAACTATAAATATCGAAATATTTACTTTATGAGATTTATGGTGTTCGCAGAAAACATGGCAGAAGAAAACATCGTTGGGAAAACAATGCATATATCGTTGGGAAACATATTATAAGGTAATTAAAAATATGAAGTAAAGAGGAAAGGATGTTTCTAATTTCCCTTTGGAGTTCTCAAATCTTTATGTAAACATAATTTTAAACTCATAAGTCTGAAAACAAATATCTGCGATATTATCACCATACGATGATTTGTAGGTACTTTATGTTTTACCACGATATTTTCTCTACGATGTTTTAAAACTGTGAAGATTTTTGTTCTGTACTTGTGTCATGGCACCAAAAATGTTATGGTTTATTTATTTTTTTTTTTAAATTTTTTCCTGAATTTTTACCTCCTAAGTTACCAAAAAGGGGTACCCTACTAATTTACCAGAACACCAGAATACTCTTTCCTACAATAACATTCCAGTATCAATAACCTGTTCTAATTGCGTTGTGTTTATTTCGGAATAATCCATTTGAGTAAAGACTGGTAAAAATCATGAGCACACAAAATAAATTTAACCATTGAATGATCTAGAAAAAACTTATTTATTTATTTAACTCTCATTGCAATTAATATATATATATATTTTTACTTGGAAAATCAAAATATATTCAACACTGCAGTACTATTGTTTTACTAATCAAACTATTACTGAGTAATTATTACTTAACATCAGTCTTTAGAATTTCTATTATAGTTACTATAGCAATCATGTAAACATACCAACAATAGACTATAAATTAATGAACAGTAATTAATGAACAATACCCTCCCCGGGGAGAAAAAAAAATATAAATTTTAACAATTTACACCTTCTACTTCACACAGAATAATCAATACTATAGACATATTATTGCACTCAATACCATCCAACAAAATAAAATAGTTATTGCACATGATAATTTTCATTTTTTTTCCATTTGTTTATTAAAGTAGTAATTAACCGGATAAATGTTAGATAAATACACTACTATGATCCTACCAGAAGTTAATCCCTGAGAGTAACAGAGAGGCTCAAACAAGATATTACAAATCACTCCTCACCAAACAGGCTCTCCAAGGTTGAATTACATAACTATAAGAACTTATTTTCCTATACAATTAAGTTAAGTTACAATAATAAAAAAATTTAAATCCTTCGTCAATTTAATATTTTACTTAATCGACACAAAAAAAAATGATTTCTATATAGTTAGGTTATCTTGGTCTACCACAAAAAGAAATTTAATGCTCAACTCATCAATTAATTCAATCATTTAACTGCGGAAATTATTAAACTTTATCTAACCGGGAAAGAAAACGTAAAAATAATAACTTATCTGTGATAAGCAGTTGCTGAACAGCAGGCCAAATCTAACCATCCGAAACAAAATTGTCCCTGGAAGTTCAGGAGTAAAGCCGGCAGCGGGTAACAGGTTAAGAAGGTTCGTCGATTATATGGAGGTTGTCACGCGAGCCGTAGGGGTTTTCTAAATTTAATCAGGATGAACAAGGAAGATCCCTCTTGGATGAAAAATTTGAAATACAGTCCAGGACTAGGAGACGACAGCTGTCAGCAAGGAGAATATTTCAGCTCAGGAATCATTCGGTGGGATAGGCGAGTCGACTTCTAAGCTCAAAGAAGAAGCGGGTTTTGGGTGAAGCAAAAAAAAAAAAAAAAAAAAAAAAAAAAAAAACCCAATGAAGCATTTCTATGGTAGAGGCAGTAGAGACATCTGATGAAGCAAAGACGTATGAAGCATTTCTAAGGTAGAGACAGTAGAGACATCTGATGAAGCAAAGACGACGATTTTCAGCATTTAATTTCCCGAGAACTTTAATGAACACATACACCAAAAAAATATATATAATTTGCTACGATGACCTAGGTATAGACAAAGATACCCGTAAACCAGGGCCCGCGCTCAAGGCGCAGAGGCACGAGGCCCGTAACGAATTCGGTGAAGAACAGCATTTTCTCGGCAGAATCTGCTGCCTATGCGTGCAGCCCCGAAAGGAATTCAAAAGAAAGCAGAAGACGTGTCAAAAGTGAGTTCGTCCCCCAAAACAACCCGTTAAAAGGGAGGACGCCGGACTTCCAAGTTGGCACAACCCACTCTCCGCCGAAAGTTAAAATAGTTGCAACAACAACATACCCTCATGTTATCAAACTCGCCAAATCCACTACTTTGAAACCTCAACGGAAATTCTAAGTCGCCAAACCTTCGCCAAATAAACACCACCTGTGACAGGGGAAAATTAGGAATTTCAACAACCCTGCACGGGGTCCCAACGAAAGAGCGCTGAAACTCGCAAAAAGTGACTTTTCAACCGGAAAGAGGGCATTTCATCCCCCTTTAACTAAATCACAAGCAAACGAAGAAAATTTTACCAATTAAAGCTAATAACTGAAATGCAATTAAAGTTAGAAAAACGAAAGTTATGCCAAATTAAAGAGCTAATTTTTCTGCAACTAATGATATTAAATACTAAGAAATCACATTAATTTTTGACATGAAAAACTGAGTTTATTACGTAGAAAGAAATACTTATCCATTGTTTGCGTGTACAAGATTGAAGACGCAGTTCGCGTAAACTCGGAAAGCCAAAATATATTATACTAGAATTAATAGGCCCAAAAAGAATATAACCAAACTTGTGTAGCTCAAATTTTGAATAATTACAAATTAAAATTTTGTTTTTTATGAATCACTTAATTAAATTAAATTCGCTACACAACATTTTTAATTCATTTTCTAAGACGATACCACGGTATTTGGTACTACGATGCTTTTGCCTTATGCTGATTTCTCCGCGATGCTTTCTTCTGGGAGGGTTTTGCTTGTAAGCAGATTTATAACTTCGTTCTGGTAACTTTCTGCAAGCATAAAATGAAAATAAATATTGAGTAAGAATTGCTCATTTTCAGAATCAAACCAATAGAAATATTAAAATTTTATTAATATGAAAGGAATAATTCAAAAGAAGTTTGTTTCGGGGTTACAGGCGGTGAATTCCATGATTTGTAAATATATTATGGACATAACTATGAAGAGAACAAGGCTTAAAAAAGCATCAACTAAATAACTGGTTTTTAATATGTAACAATGCATCTTCACACAATTCTGTTTTCCTTAAGTAATTTCTAGCAAAGAAAATTGTTGCAGTTCTCAACTGTTCTCTTATTCACCAAACTTGGTACCTGCAGACTACTTTCGCTTCCCTAAAATCTCACTTCGCTCATAATTTTAATAGTATAAAATTATATAGAAAACCGCATCTGAAAATTAAAGAGCATTAAATTGTTAAATTTTATAATCTACCTGATCTAGCAATACCCATAAATTCCTTAATGTAATGATAAAAAAGTTTAATATTTATTTATTTTTCATTAATTAATTTCTTTACCATAACAAGAGAGAATGCTGATGTAGTTTAGTTGCTTGAATTTTACTTACTTGGTCTTCGAATTTTCTTATCTAAAGCAGATCGAAGAGATAATACTTCCTGAAAGCTTTCCAGGATATCTTCAAAAGGGATTTCAGACACACTTGTACTCTTATGATTAGGATTTGACGTTTGTGAACAGATGCTAGCTAAGAGGGCGCTGACAAACACAGCAAAAAACCTAAAACGACAGAAAGCCCAAATAAATTGAACAATAAGACTAAAATATCAATAAAAATGTTGTGACAATCTAATACGTTACAGAACTGAATGTTTTTAAAGTGTTTTCAATAATATTATACAATATTTTAAAAATAAAGCAACTTAAAACAACTACAATGTGAATTTCATGTACAGCCGAGTTTAACATGGAAACAGTTTTAAACATCTACGAGAAGCCCAATATTTTAAAACTTAACAACCCGAAAATAAGGTAAAGAACTAAAATCATTTGGTTTTAAGTGAGATTGCTATTTTGCGTAGCTGCTGAAAACAGCTACGCCAAATGATAGAAAAAAAGGTACAACCCATGAGCATGTCTGGAATTTCATCAGTCGGCGCCTCGCTCGTACAGCTGCTGGGGCACATACTAAGACTGAATTTTGGCGGCAGGTCGAAGCCATATGCAATGCCATTTCCCAGGACTACATTCAAAACATGTATCACCGCTTAGCGTGACAGGCTCTCACCGCTCAGCGTGACAGACATACAAAGTAATGATTTCCGTTCGTTTTGTTTTTCATCTTGTAAATTCGATCATTCATTTGTACCACTATCAGTAATATGTGGAATAAATTTCATTCATTTGCGACTATTCCTTCATGGTGTTGCATTTTCCACAAACCTTAGTGTAGCTATACATTCTGACACACAGAAGAACAATTACAACTTAACTTCAATAAGTAACTTGTTTATGTAATGTGAGCTTCTTCCTTTCTTCATGTGCTGTATCTATAAACATTGAGTCACACGTTTCACTGAAAAATATAATCTGACCAGTCTAGAAGCACTTTCTGATACTCAGAATCCGTAACTTAGAATTTGACTTTGATTCGTCTTCGAATAATATCTTAAACGAATTTCAACATCTTGTAATAATTCAGGATGAATACATTAATATCCAGTCCACACTCTCACAAACGTTTTAAAATCTAAAAAGAGAGCCGAGAATATCATCCCATTAAGACTTCAAAAAAAAAAAAAAAAAAAAAAAAAAAAAAAAAACTTAAATTTATACTCGACAACCTCAAAAACGCAATATTTCAAGGACACTGTAGGCAAATTCGAATACGTTTCCCTAGTTAAAAAAACTTCCCACACCCAAAAAGGAAGTGTGCTAATACATCATAAATCTCATCAAACCACACTAGAGTAAAAGAAGATCGACACTCAAACTGACTCTCTTAATTTACAGGCATCTGTCCAAAGATCCTTGATTCCTGAAAATCCCCCAAAACCTTATCTACTTCTATAAATTTACGATCAGACAACTTGCATACTGCAAACGAAAAATTTCCAGCAAGAAATTGATCTGGTTTACAAATCTGTGTGGTTTATCCATTTAGTTTTAACTAACACTCCATTTTAAGTTTGACTTTCCTATTACTTCTCTTTTCATCCACGAGTTTCGTGACAGAATGTAAATGAGAAAGCGAGAGTTTATTCAGATTAAGGTAGAATGAAGTGCTATTTAAGTTTATAGTAGTTAGTGCTATTTAAGTTTCCGAAGTTATTTTTATATTATTGTACGCCTGTTCTAGGCCACATTGTGCTGTGATTATTAGAGAACTGCGTTAGCTGCATTGATGTGTTCTCGGCATTAGACTTGTCTCGCCGGTTTATTACAAACCAGAACTCTTCCTTCGCGTTAAACTATTCTGTTAGCCGTTAGGCTAATCTACCATACCTTGAAATTATTATTCGTTACGTATTTCGGTTAAGCCAGATGTTCTGGCTTTCTGTAATCCAAGTTGGGTCATTTGTTAATTTTATGTTTGAATAAAAGGGTCTAATACACTCTTCTTCTGATATCTGTTTAATTTCACAAGGCTATATAATAATTCTTCAACAGTCCTTTTAAAAGTTTATGTTCCCAAAGAGACATAGATTTTACAAATCGTCTCGAGAAATGATAAAACATTATTGACGCCTTGTATAAATATATTCCCTTATATGATCTTTGCATCAATATTAAGAAAATAGTAAAAAACAAAAGCAGCGATATTGCAGTTGTATGCCATGATAAAATGATGTTAATCTTTTAAAAGGTACACTGAAAAGCAGCCCGATATAGCTATTGCTCTTAAAATTTTAAAACATAGACTTCTTTCATCACATACATTCAGATTATAGCGAAAAGAAGTTTGTACAAGAAAGGAGAATACATGTTTGTCGTAGAAATGACACTTTTCTGAAAATTCTGAAGCTAGCACAATACAGTTCTCTTTCTAAAGAAAAATAAATCACCGGAAAATCCTCTCTCATATCGTCCAATATATCTACTCCCATCTCTTAGCAAGCTCTTTAAAAAACTGATAACACGTTTAAACTTTCATTTCCATAAAAATACAATTTATACATAAAAACAAAACATAGCAAACAAATCGATTGATCACGCTTTCCAGATAATGCAGGAGGTTCTACCCCGAAATAAAATCCACAATTCCATTCGTGAATAATATCAGCATTTGACTCAGTTTGTTTCTAGATATAATAAAACCATTAGAATCAATCAACTGTCCTAAAGTTGTATTTTACTTCATAAAAGAATTATTTAAATAAAAGCTCATTGCAATGTACTTCAAAATCAGGTATTCGGTTTTATAAAATAACAAAGGGACGTCCATAGGACTCCTGTTTGAGCCTTACATTAAGGAACCTTATTGCCATTGTGGCACTGAAAAGCTTCGATAATTTTCAACGTATTCATGCCAGAGCACATGCTGACGATTTTTAACTCATTGTTCACGGTAAAAGTCGTCAAGCAATTGAGGAAAATTCCAATACCTTTCCGAAAATCTACCCCATTTCTCTGTGGCAGTCCATGTGTTAAAATAATTTTGATGGCATGTATACCATAAAGATCTCATACAGTATAGTATAATTCTTTTTTAGGCTTTTCTTCTGTGCATTTATGTTCTGAAAATTTATTCAGTATTTATATTTTGTTTATAGCAATCTGAATTATAATACACTGAACATGAATAATTTCGATTTCAATTTGAAATGTGCCTAATGAAAAAAATAAAAATATATTAGTTTATAATTTTGTTTTAATTTTTAAGTCATACTAATTAACTTGAAGTAGGAATAAGTAAATTTGAAAAAAAAGCTTCTTAATTTTTTGTGTATGTATGTGTTTTAATGGATTACATAACTATTATTTTTAGTGCGCGTTACTCAGTATTAAAAGGGAGATTATCCTCTTCTGATAATCACTTCTGAAATGGAATAATTTTTTATGTGGTAAGAATTTAGTAATAATATTTTTACTTATTTTTCAAACTAACTGACCTATTTGTTTAACCTTTTACTTCCTGATGCCTGACAAAATCAAGAAACAAAGTATCTAACTAAAAATAAACTGAATTCAGCCTCAAACACCAGAGAAGAAATACTCATACATATCAATTAATAAATTCCCAGAAAAAAATTAAACAATTTCTCGGTACGTTCAAATAACCAAATAATTCTTAGAGTTAGACTCGATATTATATCGAACTATTGCTGAATGCAACGTTGCCGGTTCCTGAGTCCGAATAAAGTCCGTAGGCACATGGCATAATAAGCACCGCACGTGGGAAAATCTCTGAAGATAAATCGGAGGCAACCAAATAATTCATCAGTAATCATCCATTATATTAATAATAATAAATATAAAAAGTGTTTAATACAAGCGTTGTGTTTTTAATTATAAAAATATTTAGCAATACTCTGGGTTTATCAATCTTCATGCTTCTAAAAAGCCATAAGACTCAAACAAATGGAGAGACTAGACAGACTACCAAATAAATAACACAAATAAAAATAAAAATATTTATCAATAAACACATTTATTAATCTCTAGAGTACCATAAATGAGGATAGCTGTCCAGAATACCTTTACATCCAATGATTAAACAATATTCCAAATTATACTATTTTTAAATATTTCTTTATCAAAACTGGGTAACACACTTAAATATAATGCAAGATCATTTTGCAGAGTATTTCGATTGTTACTTAATTATATTTCATAGAGATTAGAAGAATCTTTAAAATCTCACACATTCAATTGTGTCCACAGCATTCCAATACTCAACTTAAACGTTACGAAATCATTATCAATTAATGTAAGTCATAATTAATAGAATTACATATTTTACAGACATTAGTTTTAAAGTCACTTAAGCACAACCCATTTCCTTTTAATTCTAATTTAAAATTCCATTTCTACTGATTAAGATGAAATAAAATTTTCCTCACTTGATATATAAAACAATGATATATATAAAAATGATACAAAGACAACTAACAGTAGAATTTCCTTACACCATCAGTCAGAAGGAGCTCCTAAGATTCAGTGCTCTCTCTGTCTCGAATTATCTGCGACTTCAGCGCAGGATCACGTTATCGAGTTCTTGGTATGCTTCACAAATCCACACAAAATACGAGTTCAAGAGAAATGACATATTGCAGAAAATATAAGGGAAGAAGCGCACTATCAATAATTTTTTAGTAGCTGAAAGTAGATGAATGGAGAAACCGTAGTGATTCAGGAACATAAGACAGGAAAACGTTGCTCACACAGACGCGTTCAGGGGTCATATTTCTTGTAGAGAGCTGCATACTGGATTGAAAGAATGAAATCTTCAGGTATTGGGAGTTGAGCTATAATTAAATCTATTGGTGCGTTCGCTCGACTTGAGCGGTGAAGCACGAAGCACAAGCACGATTTCTTCGCCCTACAACCGGAGCGTTGGCTTTGTAAAGCGGCAGTCAGCTAAGGGATGCATCGGCCAGGAAAACGTGGGCCCCAGCCAGTACCTCCTATAAACGAAGCCACCGCACGCCGCACACTACGTCACTAAAGTCGTCCTTATGTACAGAAAGCATGGTTGCCACATGAAACCACTTATCGCTGTTATTCCTTTAAGAGGAGAGAAAATGAAAAGTGGTTTTTATTTCCTTGCATAAGGCTTACTATATCGTTTGGTTTTAAATATATATATATATGTGTGTGTGTGCAAATATATATATTCCGATTTGATTTCATCGACTGCATTTTCTAATTTCAAATACCTAACCTTACTTTCCTTATATATTTTTATGCTTAAAATAATAACAGTATAGTAAAGAAATTAATTCAACATACTTCAGATTAGTAGTAATAAATATATACTGAATATCTGGCTGATGCTGGTTTGCTTTCTGAAGAATATATATTTTATTAAATATTTTCTTCCTTAACAAAGAGGATAACGCATAATTAAGCAAGTTTACAATTGATTAACACTAAAAATCCTTAAATTAATTTTAATCAATTTTTAACGGCATTTTCTGTTTCTCATAAATACAAATTTACACATAATTGTTTAGTCATTTTCCGCTTTTTTTTCACTTCAGTGTGGGACTGAATTTCTTAACAGATGAGAAACCTGGAGAATGATTTGAAAAATACTATTTTTTAGCATCTATCAATATTTATTCATTGGTAGTTTTAAAATACGGTAGCAAAACATTTCATATATTTAGGCATTTTAAATTAGATCATTATTTGAGAATACATAACTGCATCTTCCCCAATAATAAAAAAAAAAGAAAAATTGTAAAAATTCAACAAACTTGACACTTGCTAGGAATTCAAAATTCTTATGTTTCATTCTTATTGTTAAATGTTTGTAACACCCCTTTTGTCTAATTATGTGCATATAATTTTTTTTGTAGTAAATTTTTGTTCCTGAAAGCATTTCATTGTAACTTATTTGAGAATTTTTTAGCAAATGATAAATATGAAGTTTATATATGTATTTACTGGAATTTTTATCAGGGTAATCAGTAGGAACTTTTAAAACATCTAAATAGATCAAATGTCCTCAATTCTTAGAATTGAAAGAATAACAAGTTTTATGTATTTTCCTATTAGAAATGAAAATAAATATAGCCTGATTGTTAAGATGTAAAGTAAGATTTAAAATTTTCAAAATAATTCAGATTTTTATTAAAGGAAAGCAACACAATTAGGATGCAAAACATATAAAAAGGATTTTATTTATTTATTTTTTTTGGCCTGAATTTTTTGTACCAGTAAATTTATAACTGGAAGTAATAGGAAATGGCATTGCATACTACAGTGGGAAAAAGGGTGGGACGACTATTTATTTATGTAACTTGATGCTACTTATTTTTTATTACAGTTAAGTCTTTTTAATATCAAAATAGTTTAGTATAACTGCATGAAGCCTTACAGCTGGGAAGGATTAAAAATATTTTTTTACTCAATTTATTTTTGATAAATTTTCCCCTGTATATGTACAACCACATCATTAGAAATTTTAATTCCAAAGTATTTAATTTTAGTTTTGACAGAATTTAGCATGTATTACAATGAAAATATTGTATAAGAATACAGTGAATTTCCTCCATAAAAATGCATGAATATCTATAAAAATGACTCATATGGAATTGTAGGTAAAAACAAATTGTATTTATTTTCTTCTTACAGCGTAAAATTAATGTAATAAACATGTCTGCTTCAATTAAAATAATATTAAAAAATTGCAAGATACTGATTTCAAAATCTAAACAATAGTAATATTAATTGGCAAAGTATTTTATCTTCAAAAATCAATATTTCTCTAGTTTACAATAAATACACCTATTTTGCACAAAATGATATTATATAAGAGACTTAACAACTTTAGCACTTTACTGTCATAATTAGTTATCTATTACAAATGTTTTTTTTTTGTGTGTGTGTGTGCATGCATTTTGAAAGAGTTGGTAAAGATTTCACAACACAAATAGAAAAAGCACTATTTTTTTTATTTAACATACTATCTACATTCTGCAAAAAATATTCATTTAGATAAAATGAATTACAAATTAAGTCTGAAGATAATAAGAAACAATAGATTAGTGTCACTATCTTATTTTATAAAGTTTACTAACTTATAAACATAGTATATGTCATTTCTGCTGTATGCATAAATTATTTTTTTAATGTTTTCAATTTCCGTTGCCTATTTAAATTGTTACTTAAAAGATTATCATTCAACTTTTTGCAGTAATTATTTAGAAAAATATTCGTTGATGCTTGTATGATGTTTTTCAAAATAATTTGAGGGTCATGAAGTTTAGGACAGTCATTCAACTCTAAAAAAAAATTTTCATGAAGTAAATTTAGAGTAATTTTACACACTGTAACTCGTGGATTTGCCGAAAATAAAAATTTTTGCTCATATTCATCTGAAATAAGTTTCTTAACAACAATAAAATTGTATATAACAGCATGTAAAATATCAGGATGAGGATACATAAGACCTCTATCAAAAACCTTAATCCATGAATGAATATTTTCATCGTTTTCTAAAGCTAACTCCTTATCAATAGTAATATTGGATTTACATACATCACATTTTAACTTTTTTAGCATACTATAACATCAATATCCAGCTATATAAGTCAAAATAGGTACATCCAATTTTATGTCGTGCATATCACTATCTTCAACTGTTATTTCATCTATGAATGTTTGTACATCAGTGTCATCAAAAGTTTGTTCTTCAGTGTCTTTAAAATCAGATACATGAAGAGGAATATTTCCAAATTTTGAAGAATTTATTAGGGTTGGTAATGTACTCTGAAGTCTTAATTTACCCTCTATTTCATAAACCTGTCTGATAGAAATATTATGGTGAGCTCCAGCCAGTTGCCTGTACTTACCAAATCTAGCCTCTAACATATCTGTTTGTATTTTTCCAAGTAAAAGGTATTTAAAACCCAACTCATTTATACAATACCTTGATATCTCAATTAAAGCATACGTTGTATGGTATACTGCAAAGTGAGTTTCTTTGGTTAGGCAACCAGAGGTTAAATTCAAATTTTTCCAACTATCTAGCCAATTCAAAAAGTTATTCATAAAAACATATTTTTCATCATTTTCTGCCACAGTGAAAGGTGTTTCAAATACATTATTTTTATGAACCCCTTTAAAAATAGATTTCACATTTACAATTGACCACCATGTGTTTATTATTTTAATAAAGTTTCCAGTTTCTTGGAAATTTATTATTTCTTTCTGCTGCCCAAAAGAAAATAATGCTTCAACAACATTATCATTAAAAATCTGCAATGCAAGCTTTACACTTTGTTTTTCTAAGTTAGTTGGATATAGAGCTTTTATTGTCAGACCATAAGCATACTTTAATAACTTACCAGTTTCAGATTCATGTAATTTTTTAATACAAGAAAAAGATGCAGTTTCAATATGTGAAGCATCATCAAAACTTGGGAAAAACATACTCTGATTATTATTTTTTTGATTTATCCAGTTATTTCTAATGCATTTTAAAATATGCACTGTATCAATAATAAAAAACATTGGCCTAGATTTGTCAACAGGGTTTTGATAAACAATACTAACTTTAGGTGGTTCGGAAAACAGAGACATAGCCTTTTTATTAATCGAATTATTGTCAGTGACAATAGCAATAATTTTAAACCCAATATTTTCTAATCCCACAACAATTTTTTTAATATAAATATACAAATTATCCGCACTAAGTGTTTTCACCGGCAAAATATGTACAACATCCTTATAAACAGATAATAGGCTGCGAATCATGAAAACATATGCACTAGATGCAGCATTTTTGCAATTATATGCCATTCCACACAAATTACCACCTTTATAATCAAATGCTTGATTTAGATGAATTTCATCAATCATTAAAATAACAAGCAGATCTTTTTCTGATAGTTCTTGAAATTTAAATTTTATGTAGCTTAGGAACTTTTGGTTGTATTGTTCATTTATTGGATATATATTAAAATCTGAAAAAATTTTCTGAATGGTCCGTGGATGAGGCATAATAATATTTTCTGAATTTCGAATAAAATTATATGCATGTGGTGAAATTGTGTGAAGTAAAATGGAAAATATTAGAAAGTCTGCAGAATACCTATATTGTTGTTTTTCTGAATTCAAGTTTGATAGTTGCTCAACGAGAAAGTTTATTTCATTGTTTTTATGAGGAATTTTCTCTTTTAAAATTGTCATTAATTCATTTACAATTTGTAAATAATTTTGAATACTGTCTTCAGATGAATCATTTGAGGCAAATAGGTCTAATTTCTCTAAAATACTTAAAAGATCTTTAAGGTTGTTAATTTTTGATGGGATTACATATTGCTTCAGTGATTTAATAGGTATATTTCTAATTGCTACAGATATATTCAAATTACAATCAATCAATAATGATTTTAGAATTCTTGGATGATTGTCATTAGAAATATTAAGAATCATAGTATGTATAGGCCTGTGTATAACTATCCAGTTATCTGGTAAATTCACAGTATTAAAACAAATTTTTAGTTCATCTAAATTATAAAACATTTGTTTTCGTTCATACTCTTCCTTTTCAGCTAAGCTACAGGCTAAGGCTTTTTCGAGTGCATCTTGTTCTCTTTTGAGTCTTTTATGCTCTGGTGATTCCCTTGATGAAACACTGGAACTAAGATGACTCGGACCATCAGGAAACAGACTTGGAATTGCACCATTCTTTAAACGAGGATATGACAATGGTATAATGATCTTCTTTCCAGTTTTCTCATCAAAGAATTCAGTTTGCCTCAGAACATCCTCTTGCTTGAAGTGAAGTTCACACACCTTTTAATATGAAAAAGAACAAATAAATAAACATGTATCAAAAGGTTAAACAATTATAAAATCGTAAGCATTCGCCATCCTTTAAATACATGCACAGTCTAATAAGGGTTTTATTGTATTTTTATTTAATCATGGCAAAGCACTCAAGAGCTATCTGCTTAAGGGAAGGGTTACCGTTGTGTCATTTAATTTCTTTAAAAATAATACAGGGCGATAATGTTTGGATGGTAACAATTTGAAGAGATATAGCCATTTAAAGTGCACAACGCAAAAAAGTGATGCAGCCATTTAGAGTGAATAATGCAAAATCTTAAAACAAAACTATTAACTCTTTTGGGCTAAAAAGAGCCATGGATGCTGTCATAAAGTTTTGAAAAGTGCAAATAATTAGCACATGTTTGTTGTCATATGTCAAATGCATATAACATAAGTAATATTTAATTGATACATCCTCAGGTAACATACAATTGCTCATGTATATATAATTGCTACATCCTAAATATTTCTTTCTTCAGTTATTTGAAAACAACACTTGGTTATGGAATTACATTCAAAATGGTGATAATACAGTTATAAAAAGAATAAGATTAACCATCAGTTGATGGATAAGAATAAGATTAACCACATTCATTCATTCGTACCATTCAAATATAAAGTTACTGGCTCTTTTTCTAAACATTTTTACAAATGATATGTTCACAACCAGAAGTACAAATTTACTTGTGTGCCTATGAATGTTTATATTTAAGAGCATAAAACATCATTAATCATTAAAAAAATTCATTTTTCTTGAATTATTAAAACATGTATAAGTGCTAAAATATGATACACAAAGAAAAAAAACAAGAATTTGTATATTTAACAGTTTATTTGCAGTAATTAAATATTTTAGGCTATTCTTATGTAATTTTGGAGTGAAATATTCACATTCATCAATCGTGTTTGACATTATATTACTGTGGAAGGCTCACTAGATTGCTTATTTTCCATATAATTTTCTTAACTTTTTTCAAAAATTTTAAAAGTTATATAACTTATTAATACAATGAAACATTTTCATATTCCACTGCAACAAGTATAAATAAACAAAACCCCTTATATAAGTGTTTTTAGATAAGAAATTAATGTAAATTTCAAGCCCACAAGAACTTACTGCCAGTAGCAAGTGAACCACTGTAACAAGGCAGGTGTTATTGGCATAAGAAACTCGTACTTTTATAGATGTGTGTGTGCATGAAACAATTTAATAGGATAATTAGGATTTATGCTAACATGTAATGAAAACTAGTAAGCTTACAATCTTAGGCAATATTATTTGAACAAGACAGTTTAATTTAAACACCTTGTAACTTATTACAGAAATTAAAATAATTACTGTCAAAACTAGTCCATTTATACGATTGTTTTCTTTTACATATATTTCATAATTTTTTTAAGGATTTTAGAATTAATAAAGTTTAGAACATTGCATAATTAGCATTAATTTCCTGTTCACATGAGTTACGAGCAAAATGCATTCTCAAATGCTCCTAGCATATAATAAAGGGGCATTGCATACATTCAGTTTTAAAAAGAAAAAAAAAATAAAATAGGTGGAACGAGACTTATCTAAATCAAAAGAAATAGTATACCCAAACAGTTAAATACTTATATCTAAAACAACTTTAAATTAACGGCTTTAAAATTACGACTTGAAGCATTTTATATTTATCTACTTAAAGTTATAATATGAACTTTATAAGGTTGGTGGATTTTCTATTGACTAGTTATTGAGAAAAGGGTCCATTTTATAATCACTTTAAAATTCAGTATAAGCTCTGTATAACATAAATTCCTGAAAGATTAATCAATCCCAAATCAATGTGCGTGTTATAAAGATCCCGACGCCGAAAATATAAATTACTGAAAGAATTCATTAATAATACTCATTCATAATGGGATAAGAGAAATTTCTGCCTAGTAAATAAATATATAACTATGCTTGTATAGAAAGTAATTAAAACTTCGTTTTATTTTCTATGGTTGAATGCAATGGAACTTTAGTAAATTATTTCCCTTGCATTGAGAATTTTTTGTTTTCGCATTTTCAAGTCATGTTTCTTTCAATGACATTAATCTTTCAGGAATTTTCTAATTTAAAAATGAAATGCATGCTTACCTTTGAATGTTTCGTAGGCTTGAATCCATCTTTTCGTTTGCAGTTCCAAATCCATTGTTTTCTCAGTTGTTCTTCCGTAGGAAAACTAAATACAGCCACCTTCGGGCCATTCTTATAATTTCCTTTGCATGTTGCAACACAGCATTTATGTGGCATAATAAAAAATAAATAAAGTAATTTAAATGAAAAATGTTCTATTAGAGCACACTACACTTTCAAACAACAGTCAGTTCACTACGCTACGACACCGAAGTATATTCTTTCATTCTTTGCCACGAGGAAGATGGTAGGAATGACGACTTAGATGACGTCAGACCGTTCAAGCAACCCTAGAGGCTTGGCTTCGTATATAGGAGGTACTGCCCCAGCCCGCTTGCGCAGACAAGCTAGCCCCATATCCTTCTTATCTCCTACTTGATAACTTCAGATCAATCTTAAAACTGCTTTTAAATTTCCACACAAGACTCGAAGAAAAATCGGTTTCTCATCCCACCAAAATATTACAAGCTGAAAGATAAATATAAATTTAAGCTTGACTAACCGGGTGAATTTTCTCATTTTTGTATTTATTATTTTCAGTCCCCCAACGAATAGAAAGCGAAATGCTGCCACAAAGACACTTATCTGGACACCTTCAAAGTGAGTCACCCAAAACGCATGAGAAACAGAAATTCGACCCCTTCTAACTTCGGAGAGCAACACATAGATAAGGTCAATGCTGCCCTTTAATTGCAGCCCGAAAGAATTCACTCGAGGCTTCTCCGTTCGCAAAACGCATTTATCCATCACTTGCAACATTCATAAATCAAATACCAAGAAAAGACGCCAATTAATTCTTCCTTTTCACACCAAGTAAACAAAACCTCTTGTAGCGACGATACTTTAACAGCTTTTTATCTTTGTAAATATTACTCACAACCCACCTAGTGAATCTATTTGGGGAATACTGGCCAAATAATTCGATCCCTTATTCTGTTTAGATGCTCGGAAAAAAACACTCCCTGTTTCGTGAGAAAAGTCTAAGCATAAAACAATAAATACAATAAGCTTTTAACTGCCAAAAATATATATCCACTACACTAGTCACAGAAAATTTGAGTTAAACAAAAACATAATAGTAATTAATTAAAATACAGTAACACAATTAAAATTTTCACACAATGGTTTTTGATCGATAGCTTTATTATAATTTGTTTAATGTAGTTTAATTACATTAGCTTACAAAATGTTTCGACCTTGACCTTCAAAAGTTTCAAATGCTAACCTTTTTATTGATTTAATACTTTAAATCTTTAAGGTAACTTCCCAAGCATTCCAGGAACATGATTTTTAACTGTCACTAAAAACCAAACTTTAAACAAATGGCTTAACTGTTTTAAGAAATTTTCTTCAAACATAATAGTCAAGATGAAGATGTACTAACAACAGCTCAGAATTTAACTTGCTTTCAGTGTCTTTAGTTTTCACCATCCTTATTGTAAATTTAATCTAAATACCTAAACCGTAATTTCTGAAAACTCTGTATGTAATTTCTGTAATGTAATGAATTTTAGAAATCAAAATTGATTTTTTCTCCTAAAATGCCTGACGAGTTAAAAATGCTAAATAGATAGCACAATGAAAATGAATTTTTTTTAAAATGGTTGCAAATCCTTGAAAGCTATATTTTATCATTTAAATATATTTCAAATTAAAAGGGTTAAAAGTGATTAAAATTTAGGTAACTTTCACGAGATAATTTTCCTTCTAATTCTTGATAGTCGACGTATGCTTATCAGTCGACGTATGCAAGATTTTTCGAAAACGAATGGTGGGATTTCACGACGGTTTTCTGAAGTGTATATAACATAAAATGGACTGAAAGTACTTTTAACTCAGTTGCCCAAAACGATTATGTGCACGTATAATGGAGCCAAATTACAAGTATATTATTACAGTAGCCAAATTTGGGCCTCTGAAAATCCTTAAGCGTCACATAAACAGAGCCAAGATTGTGTTAATGTCACTATATGTGGCTACCTCCTCAAATAGCACAAACTGAAGATGTTGATCTAAGTATCTTCTTTCTACAAATTCAAGCACAGGTTCACTTTTGTGGATCACATGCAGCATGAGTTAAACCATGAATTTGTGGAAATGGACCTATTCCCATGATTCTTAAGTCACTATCGTAACTGAAAGGATTTCCCCTGTAAGAAATTGTTAAAAATGAATTTTCAGATGAAATAGATGGTCCTCTAGAGAACTCTAGAGAGAAAATCACATAAGCAAATGCAAGCTTTTCATTAAATGTTCTTTCCAGAGTATGGACAGAAACTGATTATTTTTTTGCTGTAACATCTGTTGTATTGTTAATGAAACACATATTGAAATGCGATAATTTAGCAAAGAAGCTATGTGTGTAATGAAATTAAATAAAAGCACTTTCGGTCCATTTCAGTTATGCATGCTTCTTAGAGATCTCAAGAAACCCCACCAATCATTCTCTCAAACCCCTGTGTTCGGCAATTTATATTTCAAATGACCAGTTATATCTAGATTAAAAACGGATGAGTGTATAAAGTTTTAGAATTAAAATCTTTTATTCTAATGGCGATATTTTTGTCATAAAATGTAGTGATTGCTTATCTCAGAACGTTATTGTTGTTAAATCATTCCAAATCTTCTAGCAACAGTTTATAATAATAAACAATATAAATTATTTCTTGCTAATTTATTATGTGCAATTTTATAAAAATTGCAGGAAACGTTAAATGTTTCTAAAATAATCTGATCATTATTAATGAGTTTAGAAGATTTCTTTGCCATATTGTTAAGTAAATTAAGTAAACATATTTGCTTGTATATTATTGTAAAAATCTGCTGTATTGACTAAAAATCTGCTTGTTTATTATTATCCTCTACCTGATTGCTTGAAATGGATTTGTTTTGAAAACTATGAGTGTTTTCTCAAAGTTATATTATTCATTTATATGAAAGGGCATAAAACTAATATGTTGATTTAATGGCACTTGTTTACTGTATTAATAGTTTAAGCAACTTTCAAATTTTAACTGAAATGTATTTTTAAACTATTAAAAATTCTTCAGTAAAATTAGTTTTCAGAATGTTTCGATATCTGATTTATAAAAGGATATAGTATGTATAAAAGAACACTTCAAGAGAATATCTTATTTTAACATGCAATATATAGGAAGAAAAATCTTAAGCACTGCTGTTAGCTATAGTTTGAATTAAAAAAAATTGTGAACTATACTCAAATACTTGAAGAAACGTTGTTTACGACCAAACATTTAGCTAAAGGGTTATATAATAAATTAAAAAGCAATCAACGAAATGATTCTAATTTAGCATTAGGAATGTCTTCAGCTCATATTTCCTAGACTTTTGGAATGCTGTGCTATGTTACATTGCAATGCGTTTATGATAAATTTGACTTTGCAGTTGTCGTCTTTTGCAAAGCTTAAGACCTTTTAATTCCATACAGCCTATCTTTCCCTGTTCTCAGAGTGATGTCCTTTAATAAAATATGAGATCCTTTAACTTTCATGTGTAATTAATCTGTGATTACTTAATTAATTCTACAGTAAAAGTAGTTTTAGAACGTTTCTATATTATATCTCAGAACGTTTCTCTATAAGTTAGAAGTTAATAGACAAAAAATACGCATTTTAAAAATTTAATATTTTATCAATCTATCTAATTAATTTAATTTGAAATATATTTATTGTATAACATATTTAAATGATATAACCATTTACTGCAATGAAATATTTTCTAGGATTATACGAGTATATTTGCACAAATGAAATAATACGGAAGTCAGGTTTGGTAAATGTGGCAAACGCGTACGGATATGAAATTTTTGTATTTTATGTTTCGTCTTAAGTACAATATTTGTTGTTTTTTTAATGCATTTGCAGATGAAACGAAATAATGTACTTTGATTTTTAAAATATATATAGAGAGAGGAAAAGTGAACACATAATATGTTAGATTTCACAATTTTTGCAAAAAATTATTTATAGACTTTTAAAATGCCAGAATATGGATAACTGTGTTATTAAAAAATTATATTTGGAAGTGGATGCCTACTACTAACGGTAGCGAAAATAAAGGTTGAGTAAGGATGTTTGGGGACAAGGCGAGTGCATGTATACATACAATTTAATTTAGAATACATACAATTTAATTTTTAAATGTATTATTATTTTCTGTGCTTATATTTCATAGTGTGTAAAGCCACATTTAGAAGTAGTTCTTTGACATTATAAGACTACTAGAAAAATAATTTCGCAAACAACAAAATTAATTTAAATTGCTAGTCATGTAATGTCGAGAAGAACAAAACATCTTATTCAGCTCTCATTAATCGTTCTGGTTTAATGTTTTAAATACTAACCCCTTGAAATTTCTCTTCGAAAGATTGAAGAACGGATGATTAGTATTTCTTTTGTTTTCTTTATACTTTTTTATTAGGCTTTAATTTAATTTTACACAATTTCTTCCCTTTTTTTCGCTTTCACAACAAAAGTTTGGTTATTTCTTACGCTTTAAAAAATTTTCACCGCTAGTTTACAGATAAAGTTTATAGGATAATCTATTAAAAATAATAAAATAAAACTTATACATATAGTATATATGTTATATATTAATTTATATATATATATAAAACATATTTTATATATAAATATACATCTATAACGTATCAAACGCAAAATTTGTAATTTTATTTTAAATATTATTAGAGGAATTTAAAAATCTGAATTTTTGTGGGAACTAGTCGCTTCTACAGCCAAAACCTTTAAATAGTTATCATAAGAATGAAAACACACGTAGCGATTTTAATGATTCCAAGTAGTATTATTTTATAAAAATATTTTATACTTTTTTTTAACCGTCTCATGATTAATTTGCATTTTCATTTAAATCAACCCAATTAAAAAGAAGAAAAAATATGATAGAGAACTGTTTTTATTGATCTTCAGTCACTTGATTTGTTATTCAGTAACAGGTAAATTAAATTTGGAAGTTAAACGACTTCTGTTTTACTGAATTTCAACACACTGGGGAAGGAAAAATAGATATATTTTATTTCAGGAAGTGGTAACACATTGTTTTTAAATAGCCAAGAAAATGTATAGATACATGCGCACAGTTTCTTCATTATATAATAATAAAAAAAGGAGATATAAAAAAAATAAGCTGCACCTGAAAACAATGTTTTACTTTTTATATAAATTTCTTTTAGAATGAATTTTATTAATTAAAGATCTTAAATGGGGTGCTTCAAATAAAAAGTATATCTTCTCAAATGCTCATTGATATATGTAAGTATTTTACGAGTGGAATAGTATACATCAATAACTATGATTCTGGTTTTAAATTATTTACGTTTAATAAGAACCAGCATAATCACTTTTCGTTTTCAAATTACTGCAGACAAAATAAAAAAGTTATCATTCTTGAAGCGAATAAAGGATTTGAGAAGTATTTATTTAAAAAATATTACTAGAGCAGTTACCACAAATATGCGCTTAAACGCGTTTAACAGCTTGATGCTAAAATATTACATATTTTAAGAAATTGTATATGCTATAAAATATTCTAATAAAAATGATTTATGTACAGTTCATTTGCTTAATATCTATCTGGATCATTCAGATAAAAGAAACCATTGTAAAAATTTTAACGTACCAAATCATCTTGGAGAGCTGACTCGTAAGAAATTCAGCAGAATGAAGGAAAAATTGCTAAGACTTCATATATATTAAAGAATTGTTTATGCACCTGTTCTTAAAACTACTGTTTTATCATAAATGCCAGTGAAAGTTATGTAAGAAGCATTTTTTCTCTGTCACGTAGAACAGCTGAAGATGTTTGATGAACTCGTTTAAAGAAATCTTGCGCAATGAATAATATGGAACCTATAATAAATATCCAACTCAAATGGATAAATCTGTCTGTTAATTGTATTTATTACTCACTGTCAGAGAAATAAGAATCTCACTCTGACACTATTAGCCAGAGTCTTAATGGAATTATAACGTGCTGTAGGATGTCATAACTATATACAGGGTGAGTCTAAATTGTTTTTACAAATTAAGAGGGGTGATAGTACTCATCCAGATGAGCTATAATTACCAAAGAACATAGGGTCGCATTCCTCTCTGAAAGGCAGAAAAGAGGAATATTAGAATTTCAACCTGAACTTACAACAAGGTTGAGAAAGCGAATGAACGAGACCAAAATTTGCACGATCAGTTTAGTGAAAGAGTATGCACAAAACGGATAAAGCAGAAAACTTGGCGTTAGAGTGTTAATTCGAGCTCAGACTTTGATGGCAATCACTCAAATGCACATCTTTGGCTGGCAAGGTCTCAACCTCGCAAACGATTGCAAAAAGTTAATTATCTAAATGATTAGGGAGGAACTGCTACCTCAGATATCAAGTATAAAGGTAGCAGTTTTTTTCTCCTTTGCCATCTTCTATCCTGTCCTCATGGACTTACTGTACTGCGCTCATTCTACTAGAAGCGCCCTTCTACGGGACGAAGTTCTGACAGCCGGAACACAGCATGAACTTGTCATGTTAATCTCGGCATACAGCTGAAGTTGGAGTTAGTTGACAATATTTCAACCATTGATTGGATAATTAACTTGTTGCAATCGTTTGCGAGGTTGACACATTGCCAACCAAAGATGTGCATTTGAGTGTTTGCCATTGCCAAATTAACGCTCGAAAGCCAGGTTTTCGGTTTTATCCGTTTTGTGCACTCTTTGTGAGTTTTTCGCTAAACTGATTGTGCAGCTTGTGGTCTCGTTTATTCGCTTTCCCAATACTGTTGTAAGTTCAGGTTGGAGTTCTAATATTCCTCTTTTCTGCCCCCCCAGAGTGGAATGCGATCGTATGTTCTATGGTAATTATTCCTCATCTGGATGAGTACTATTCCCCCTCTTAATTTGTAAAAACGATTTAGAATCACCCTGTATATAGTTATGACATCCTACAGCACTGAACTGAACTATTTAGAACTGAACTTTCGAATAAACCTGCTTTAATCAGCTTCTGTGACGAGTATGCATTTCCAGCAAGGAGGCTAAACGAAGTCTTATGGAGAAAAGAGTCGGTAATTAAAATAAGATTAGATAGAAAATTAAGTTTGATTATTTTATAAACGCAGTAGTGCAAGAATGTAGTCAAAAGCTTTTGCCGCATCAAGTAAGACCTCCCTTGTGGGCAGTTCTCTCTTGAAGCCTTCAGTAATCGTATTGATGACGTGAAGGAGCTGTTGTGAAGTGTTATATTTTGCCTTAAATCCAAACTGCTCTTGTGTCAGACAAGAAGAATGTGGAATAGTGGTTAAATGTAGTGTATTATGACTTTTTCTACAATTTTATGAAGCAGCTAAGCTAAGGAATGGGTGAATTCATTAGCTTCATTAGCTTCAGGGTAAAGTTCTATTTTGATTTGATTTAAGAAAAGTAATTATCATCACATATGACTAGCAATTAGTGAAGTGACAGTGTTTCATAAGAGATTTAGTAATACTTGTAAAGCAAGTGATACCTTTTTAGGGCATTTTTTTCAAAAGCTAGATTTTTTATATTATCTTGCTCAATAGAAACATGAATTTTAAGTATCCTGATAAAAATAAGGTAAGAGAAGAAAGGAAAAAATCTATTCGTAAAAAGAGTGCATTGCGAACTGCTTTCTTAACATATGTCAATAAATTATTATAGTAAGATGTTGGATTATGCTGAAATGCTGTTTCTAGGTTGTCTACAAGTGAATTAGCTTTTTATTCATCTCTGTAGGCCCGAGCGGAATTCAAGTGTAATCAACCTTATCCTTCAAATTTAACCAGCAAACAGGAACTGAGCTATTTAAAAGTAATGTGTTCCCATTGTCTGAAGGAAATACTTCTATCTTTCACGCGCCAAAGTGTTGTCATTCTGTAAAATGTAAGATATTTGTTTTTCTAATCTAATCTAATTTTGCTGAGCGACAAAAAAACTATGTAAAAGCTAAAAACGCATTTCTTAATATTTTTTCTACTCTTTAATTTCTTTCGTTTAAATAAAAAGACATTTGAATCGTAAGATGTCTCATTAGGAATATTAAATATTTTTATGGAATTAAACTAACTGAATTCATTAATATCCTTACATATATATTTTTTTTCTTTTTTACTTCCTTGTACGAAGTAAAAGGAAGTATTGTAATCGCGAAAAGTTTCAGGCAGCATATTTCAACGAAAATATCTAATTTGACCTCTATGGAATGAAATTTAACGATGTTTTTGCGAGATATATGTACGTAAGGAAAGAATAAAAGACTCTTTTCCTCCCAAAAAATTATAAAACTGCATTAAAATGAATTATGAAGATAATTTTTCGTGGCGTCTCTACGAACGTATGTACTACGTACGTATCTCGCATAACTCAAAAACGAGTAGCTTCAAGAACGTTGAAATTTTGTATATAGGACTGCTAATACACGTAGATGTGCACCTCGTATTTTGGTTGCAATCGGCCGCACCAACGCAAATCTAGAGAAACTTATCTTCGAAACAACAAAGATAAATATATTTATATATAATCCATTCTGTTACCCGGCTCAGTGATCTCAGTTTCTTTACTCTTATATGTTTGTAAATTGTACATTTTTTGCTTTAAAAATGATTGAATTATGTTGTTCTTATCTTCCGGTTAAGGTTTTTATGCCTTTAGTAAATCTGTATGAAATATTTTTAGAATTATCAACAATTTTAAAGTTGTTTAAGTGCCGCTAAGCCTAATAATGTTTTTTATGGCGGCCATTGCTTGTTTACATTTGAAACAGCAGACTAGTGGATTTGTTGCAAATCTAGAGAAACTTATCTTCGAAACAACAAAGATAACGCCCTCATTTATTATTGCGAATTAAATCATGCTTAATCCTTTCTGGAATTTTTTCTAGGAAATAAGTGTTTAAGATTTACTTCGTAATTTTTAATGCAGATATTTTGAGTTTTTATGTATTTTTGCCTTGTCGCGAAGTGAGAACTGAATTAATTGAATGAGAAATACTCAATCATCTGTGAAAAACTGTTTCTTTTTTGTTTTGTTTGTTTAATATCTTTTATACATCGTTTTAGCTTTATTATAGTATTGGAATAGAACATGTGGAAACGATTAGATAATTCTTTAAATGATATAAATTTTGTGCATTCTGAGTTATATTATGAACGAAATATAATACTGTTAAGTGAACCTAGCTCCAGAGTGTCGCTATGGTAAACAAATAGAGTGAATTTTAAAGAATGCATTTATTCTATTGTGGTTTATGCGCTGTCGATGAAGTAGATTTAATTCAATCCAGTAAGTTTAAATGAAATGGAAGAAAAAATGCGTATAATTTAATATTCCGTACATGGAAGTCATGTGGTGTACACATCAGATTTTTATGATAACCGTTTTAAGCGGCTGGCCGAGCAAACGGCTAGTAATTTTAAGGAAATAATATAGCGAATATAACAGAAAGGTATGGAAACACATTATCGGTAATTGTAGCGATGTTTAATAATAAAGTTAAGAAGACAAAAGTTTGTGTTACCAGGAATGAGTCTATAAGTAGACTGGTAAACTGCGAACTAAACGAAAACGTGAAAAAATTTAACAAACACTCTGGCGCGACTTCTGAAATCTGAAGAAAATCTGAAAATTCCAATTTCAGATATTCTTTGTTCTTTTCTAATTTTCACGGAACTTGAATTTTCTTTCAATATATAAATTTGAAAATAATAATAATAATAATAATAAATTGCTGGTGCTGAAAACTACATCGGTATTGATACAAGCTATGGTTTCAAAGAGATAATCGTATAATTATTCTTGAAGAATAGGGAGAAATCAACAGTTTATTGTAATTAATAACACTAAAAAGAACAGATAACTCTCTAACTCTTTGAATTGTGAACTAGACAGCTTTTCGAAAAGCACAATTTGGATAGTTCACTCAGCTAGCTCTCTGAATTCAACTAACTGCTTGAAGCTCTGTCTTTGAAATAAAGCAGGAGCGATCTGAACTACTAGCTGTCCGAGATGTATTTATAGATCTGAGCGGCCTTCTGGAAATTTCAGGAAAACTTTCTTATACGAATTGGAAATTGCATTTAAATTTCCTGAATATCCCCAGATTACCAAAATCAATGATGGTTGAGGCATGTCGGTAGATTTCTGCTGATATGCTGTTAATCTCTAACTGATCTGTATTCCTTATTATGTTACACAGTGTGAGGTTTATATATTTGTTTTTAACTAATAGTTAATTTTAAGCTGAAACAGTTTACTATCACTCTCTTTTTACCCACGTCTTTCATACCAGAATTTAAATGAGACAGCGAGAATTTATTCAGATTAAAGCAGACAGAAGTGTTATTTAAGCAAGAGTTTCGGAAGTTAGTTTTACAGCGTGTCTGCCTATTCCAGGCCAACTTTGTGCTGTGATTATTAGCGATTTGATTTAGTGGCGTTGAGTGCTTCTAGCCATTTAGCTTTATTTGAATCATATTTGAATACTGGGTATGATATATATTACTGATGATATGTGGAGCTGCCTTTATTTTTAATTTGCTTTAATAAAAAATCAGCAGCAATCATGAATCCATTTGAAAAACCTTTCTTTAGATTCTTGGAACTGTGTTCTAAGATTCTTGTCTTAGATGTTAATAAATTGATCTATTTTTATTGCGGTCATTTAAATGTATCCAAGATTCATCTGTTATGAGAGCATTCTCCATTTTTGTCTGAATAATTGTTTCTCACAGAGGATTCTGCAGTGCGTTCTGCTTTCGGCGATATGGCGTGGAGAAAGACAATGCACATTACATTTTTTCACCTTTTTAAGATTAATTGTTTCACCTTTTTAAGCATTAATCAGTTTGTTTACAGTTGGCACTGAGCATTTTTATGCAACTGTCCTTTGACTTGGCGGATTTTCTTTTAACATTAAATTTTTTACCTCTGTAACATTCGAACCCTTCCATGTTTTCCGTGAATATGTATTTTGAACGATTTTTCTCTTTGAAGCGAACTTTGACGATATTATCTATCATTGCTTTACGTACAGAAAAATCATCGCTTTTACAGCATTTTTTAACAGCTAGACACGAATAAGTTTCTCCTGAAAGAGCAAAAACATAGTCTTCCGTCCATTGCTTCTTTAAAAGAGCCAATTTGCATGAAAACAAAATTGTCAGGTAGCAGATGGTAATTTATACTTTTAAAAATAAAGTTGCAGTTAAAAAGTTTTTTACAAGCAGGCCATTTTTTTAACAACAAAGCAAAATCGTCTAAAAATGTTCGAACAGCCTCTGTACATACGCCATAAACTCCTATTGAAATTTAAATCAGTCTTATTGAAATTTTTAATTTATTTCCAGAAATTAGCGAAATTAATTAATTAAAACTTCAGCAACATATAGCACTTGCACATGTTTCATAAATTTCATTATTTCATTTAATAATTTGGTCGAAAGACACAATTTTCACAATTGTTTACTTTGTTTGCATGTATTTTTATTATTGTTCCCTAGTATTAATCAATAACTTTTTTAGTTTATATTTATAGAAATTAATTTTCAATCCGCCGACATCTATAAGGCTTATACATCAGTATTTTTTATCCTTTTTCAGATATTTGGCAATAGAGTGGAATCCCGAAATACGACCACCGCTTTATACGAGAAATTCAAGATACGAGGAAAGTATGAGTGAAACATTCGTCTCTAAATACGAGCATTGACTCGAGCAACGAGCAAAGAGCCAGGCTGTTGGTATGCGTGGCGCGTTGATCGATATGGCTCGAATCGGAAAGTAACCTTGTCAGATCACTCAGTGTTCTTTGATCTACAGATCTGTGCGCTTGTGAGTTAATTGGTTTTTACATTTAACGTGAAAATAATTATTTCAGGATGTCTTCCAAGAAGATTGTTGCTTCAGATAGTGCTGCAAAGGAAAAGAAGGAAGCCATGGTCGTTGAAATTAAGAAAGAAATCATAGCGTGGTGTAAGAGTGATGGAAATGGCAAAGATTTACGTCCGTTCGACATCAACAATCTGAACTATTCTGAAGATGGAAGAAATTAAGAAACCTGGTGTGGCCAAAGGAGTACCGTTATTTTTAAGCACCGACCAAAACTCCTGGAAGATGTTAAGAAGCTGTTGTTGGTATGCATTAACGAGAAACAGTTAAAAGGCGATTCAGTGTCGAAGCTATCATTTGTGCTAAGGCTAAGAATCTCTACTTGAACCTTCTCCGAAAAACACCAGGTACGTCGACTTAAGATGAGATAGTAATGAGATTTTGGGGGATGAGAACTAGATTTCCATTATTTTTAACGGGAAGTTCGGTTTTGGTACGCGAAATTCGCTATACGAGCTCAGTGCTGGAACGAATTAAACTCGTATCTCGAGGTTCCACTGTAATTATTTACCATAATTTTCTCTAAGCCAAACGTCCAGGCTAATTCAACATGTCCTATCTGCCCTTGCAAGTACAATGCGTTTTCCAGTTTCCAAAATCGTTTGAAATATCTTTCCCCGTTAAATTTGATGCAAACTTTCTAAATTTGTTTTCGCATGATAAATTTTGTTACTCTTTCTTATTTATTATTTACTGCTTCGGCTAATTCTATATTATGCTCTTCTATTATATTTTTATTAATATTTATAGCTATATATTATTAAGCGTCACTTCTAATCTATTGGAGTTAGGAAACTAATGAACCGTTTAACTGAATCTAATTATTAAGATAACTTATCTAATTTTGCTTTACTAAATTGTTTATTGGTTAATTAGGAAACTGGTAAAATTGCATTTATCAGCGCACCAGCGTAACATTCGAGAGACTGATAGCAGGGGAAGACTGATCGAAGACCGCAGGACCGACCCCTGGAGTGTTCTCTCTCGGAATTCCAGTTGGCGCGGAGGCTTAGCAGTTAGCAAATCCTGGCGATAACTAATATGCCTACATGTAAGCAGAGATGCGGGCTTCGCTTCATCCTGCACCTGACTTTACGGATTCATCAGTTAACAGCTAAAATAGGATGGATACGCAGATTTGTGAGACAAGAATTCAGGACAAGAATCGATAAATGTTTGCCGTATCATATGGCCTCCACATCGAACATCTGTTCATGGAAGTTTTGAGAGTCAAACTTTCATGTTATATGTCATGCACATACTCTATGCTACCGATCAAACCTGCCGGAAGAACAGACTTATAGCTGAAAGCCAACGACTTATAGCTGAAAGGAGAGAGGAGAAAATCTGGCAACGAAAAGAAGAAGCGTGCTTGATGTGAGAAGGACGGCATGCTCGTGTGAAAAAAAACAGTTTATCTGAAAGAAGAGGGGAAAATCTGGCTACGAGAAGAAGAAACGTGCTTGATGCGAGAAGAACGGCATGCTCGTGAGAAAAAATTTAAAAATGAGTTTGACTGTATTCCGAGAGTAGAGTTGGTCTTTCTTGTTTTTTTGTTAAGAGCGGAGAGATGCAATGTATTACTTGCGCGTTTGATGTAAATGTGAATAAAAGCAATACTTTGTGAAAAGTTAATATGTATTTACAAAATTAAAAATATAGCTCATGTTATTCTTAAACCTGCATAAGTGTCCCAGTTTATTTCCTGCAAATAGAGTTGACTAATAACATTCATAAGTGGATAGAAACGAACCGACAAAGATGAATTGATCAAAGGATCGAATGTATGACATTATAAATGTGTTTTCAAAAAAAATTTGCACCGTTCTCTGTTTCTAGAAGCTTGTGTCACAAACCTTTAGAACGGGCTAGACTGATAGGAAATTATCTCTGAGTCTGAAACATTCACGAAGTCGAAGAATGATTAATTAACTTTTTTGTTTACGCTTAAATTGATCAGAAAGGCACGACATGCGCTACAAAGCAACATCCGTTAACTTGCGGGCTTATTAATTAACATAATAGAAAGCTAAATTTCAAACATAGAAAACGTAGTCTAAAACTGTCCATAAAATAGTCTACATAAGCTGGCTCAGTTATTTAGCGGATCATATCTTAAAATAACTGCTAGCAAGACGTTAAAACAGAAATACAACTTGAGCAGATTGCTTAATTAGGCTAATTGACTTAACCTTTTCCCGTGGACTATAGGGGCCAATTTCGAACGTATTGTGGCCATTTAGTCACTTATTTTAAAAGAAAGGAACAGAAAAACAAATCGACAGGGTCTTGCACTTCCTAATCCATATTAAGGAGTAAATTTTCAATCTCCATAGTTTACTGAAATTTCTTGAGACACATTTAAAGTAGTGCCCCTGGAAAAGGTTAAAATAGCTTACAAATTAATCGTAGATATGTTTTTTGTATGTATCATGCATTTTTAATTAACTGTTTTTGAGAAACAGCTCAAATTTAGACAGCTTTGGCTGAAAATTCGACTGGCAGAAAATTGGTATATAGTATAGTGTAATTAAGTAAGGGCCTTTAGTTCAGTCACATACTTGCGTCTTCCATGGTTCCTTTGGTTCTCTTAGGCTTTTGTAAATTTCGAGCCCAATGATCAGGATTGTAATTTCTTTCCCTCCCAATCAATGCGTTTGTTGCAATAATTTTACCGTTGCGATCAAAAGAAACCGAAGATAAATATAAATACTTTCTTGAGCCAGACTTACGCTTAATAAATCGTATTGAGGAAATATATGATTCACTATTTTCCACATCTAATTTGTTGTTAGTCTCATTCATCTTGATTATAATGGTAATATCTATTATCTTAAAATTAACTATCAAATTGAAATAATTTTTTATAATAATTCGAATACAATACTTGATTCTGCGGCAATTACATTGTGACTGATCAATTTATTTTACATTAATTCAGTTAAAATGGCCCTAAATATTTCACCATTATCATTCAGCATGTGCTACTGAATTTGAGTTGAATTGCTACAAGAGTACATACACCTTAGAGTATGGAGTTCATCAAATAAATAAATTATTTATTATTCAGTGATCAAAGCATTTCGAAGTTTAATGGCGTTAAACTTTATTATTATTCATGAAAGTTATTATAAATATAAAATGTTATGACCGAGCCAACTGTTTTGACACTTAAATTTAAGATATTTCGAAAAGTGGAGTTAATTGATTTGTGCAGTGTTACTTAGCCTTTATTATTCTTTGAATTGTATTAATATCAGAAAGAAGCGAGTAAATGTCGATTGTTATTTTACCACCAGAGGTGCTATTAGTCTCCTACGTCAATCTTTTGTCCGTATCCCCCCTTTTTAAATGTTGGCATCAAATGTTAAGCATGTATTATTTAAAAAAATAATATAAAGAATATAAAAAAATATATTGCAACACAAATAATAGGTTGTTGTTACCTACTGTTATCACAATACATTATTTTTAAAGAAATGATATGGCAAATAACATAGTATGGTAACATTTAACATTTTGTCGCCCAACCGGGTTAGTGGTTAGCGAGGCTGACAGCCGTACCGAAGGACCCGGGTTCCAATCCTGAAAAAGAAATGGATGATTGTAAGTGTATAGTGTCTGTGTGGCATGGGGCACTCTGAATATTCGGCGAGCCGAAAGCCCTCTCAAGAGGTTGGTGGTAAGGGAAGAAGAATGGATGATTTTCGGTTCCATTTCCTCGGGGTGCTCTTCATCATAATGTGTCGTGCAAATGCCTAAATTTGTACTGTCACCTGTGTGGTGCTCAAGGCTGTTGCGAAGGACAGGCACAGTCTTTGCACTTCTTGCCACAATGAATTACGTGGGGTTGTTCTGATGTTTCTGTTAGATAAGTGACATAAGGCATCACAACAACAACACATTTTACATTTTAAAGATATCCAATATAAAATATTTTTTATTTAATTACCAGCCGGCTTTGTGGAACTATACTAGCTAAATTTATTAAAAGCCTTATATATATATATATGAAATGTAATTTCTCATACATTATTTGTTTTGTGCAGCCGGGGCAACAGGAATGAGACAAATTTTGGAATATAAAGTGGTAGGTTTATTTTAGCATCCATCTCACAAGCGTTGTTTCGTACCTTGAGCAGAAGCCCACCAGCGGCCGAGCGGTAAAGACGCTGAACACTGGTAGTTCGGTCTGAGGTTCGAATCCCGCGAACGGGCTGGCTGCATGGGCGTTTTCGTGGTTTTCCCCATGTGTAACGTGTATACGAGCCAGTTTCCCTTAGAAAGTCCTCCACGAAAGGCATCCCTCCCTTTAGGCAGATAACCCTCGTGTGCTTTGCCATAATTAAATACACCAACACCGTACCTTGAGCAGAAGCCCTATTTATCCCTATGTGTGCGTCACGAGGCTCATCCAATCAGCGATATTAATTGAAATCACGAGGTGACGCTATCTTCTCATCAGGAGTGTTCTTAAGGACTTTATGTAATATGACAGATTTATGAGTTTGGCGAATTGGCGGGCGCCAACAGGTTAATATATTTTATACTAAAGAAAGGATTTCGCCAAAATTTAGGAACAGGGATGCAATTTAGGTAGAGAATCGCCAACACATTATTAAGCAATATTATTAGAATTTAATTTAATCAATTGATTTAAAAATATCATTACATATATATATATTTCTTTTTTATAGTAATTATTTAAGGCGGCTACCACGCCAAAGGTGAGTTATTTGAAAAGTGAAACGGACAGCAAAAGTGATTACATACAATAGTGAGGTCAGAAAAAGATAGTTTTTCTAGGCTAAAAGAACATGTGATAACACTTAACACTATATCGGTAATTCTAAAGATATGCTTTATTCTAAAAATATTTTGATTTTTCTGTTAAATTTTATGTGGCAAAAGTAGGAAGAAAGTATGTTTAGTAATAAGAGATAAAAAGACAAAAAAAGTTGCATCAGCAGTCTAATTCCATGACTAAGTAGAAAAGCTGCGACTTTAACGAGAGAATAAAACTTTAGTGAAATATCAAAATGCGAAGGCCTTTCAGTTTTATATAAAGTGCGTCAGAGTGTATGTCGTTGTGCTCAATACTTTGTCATCGATTTTGAACTATGCTTTCATAATCTCTCCAGCTCAAAGTTTGCACGTTCACTCATTGTGAATAAAAATATAACGTGAGGAGGAAATTTGTTTCAAAATTCCATTTAGATTTTTTTACATTTTATGTTGAAACGATGTTTTGCACAAATCATCATTTAAGTATCTAAATAAACTGTCAGAATTTACTGTTATCACCCTGGAATAGAGTAGAAATAAATATTGTGAAAGAAGTTTATATCAAAATTTGAACATAATTTTTGAGCTTTCGAAAAATTTCGAAATTACCTCATTTTCTTCACCATTTGAAGGAACAGAATTATTCAAAATAAATGAGTGACTTTTCATAGTTTAAAAACAGTTTTTCAAGTTAGTAATCTAATTGACAACGTGTCATTTAGATTGAAAGGATGAAATTAAAATTAATTTATACAAATGTTTTTATAAAATAAGCTTTTTTTTAATACTCCTAAAATAAGTAATCAACCAAAAGGAGAAAAAGTAATTTATCTTACTGTTTCATGGGTTTTAAGAGTTTAAATTTTGCTAATTCATTTAGAGCTTTATATCGCGAAAAATAAAAACGTGTATCCCAAAATAAGGTAATCTAATTGCATTCTGAAACGCTATTAAATTCATAAATTTATCAAAGGCAGCCTCGCACGCTTTTATTAATTAAAACAGATGAATTTTGTAAAGAGTCTATTTTAATATCTTGTTACAATGTTAATTTTTTTACGAATTTTAAAGAAAAACTTATATTATGAAAATGGTATTTTTTTGTTTTTATAATGCAAATTCAGGTTGGTCAATCTCATGCTAATTAATTAAAGTTTCTAAATTTGATAATTTAAAATTAAGAATGAGATTCGAAATGTTATAATAATTCGAACGAAACAGCAACTTTCATTTCCCTTTTAATTTTTGAATATTATTCTCACAACACACTGTTTGCGTTATGTCACAACAGCGCTTGATGCTTAAGCAAATATTGTACACGTATTCAGCACGCGAGAAATGAGATCACCTGCCTTACATGGACTCAAGAACTAAAGCGAGTTTGATTGAACATTCATATTTAAACATTTGTCGCTTCTATAATAAGAAAAGTAAGATATGGACACCACATGATTTCCTTGCATGGCCTATTAACTATTCTGCTTAGGACAATAATATGATGATATTGAATATTGTAAGATATTTACAACAATAAACTGATAATAAAAATTCGTAGATATTTAGACATGCACCAGCGACCGAACCGTAAATTCGCTGAATACTGATTGTTCGGTCTAGGGTTCGAATACGAGCGAATGAGCTGGCTGCATGAGTGTTTTCGTGGTTTTCCCCATGTGTAATTTGTAGATGAGCCAGTGTCCCTTAGATAGGCCACGAAGCCCATCCCTCCCCTTTGGTAGGTACCTATCTTAAGCTCTGCCGTAATTAAATAAAGCAACTTACTTACTTATAAAAATTTTAGTGTATGGAGTGTTTTATATATAGCAGCATGTTAAGGTACAATGCAACCAGTAGAATGTTTAACTACAAAGTTATTTTTGGTATGTTTTAAGAATACAGCAAAATTTATGCCACAGTTAACTTTTAACATGTTATTTAATCAAAAGTAATATGGGCTGTACTGTGTCCTTAAATCTGTATTTTGCATATTATAAGTACAACACAAAGCAAACAAAGGGGATTTCTGTGTGCAATATGTGTAATTTGTTTGTAATGTGCAATTTTGTTGTTTATTTAAGAGCTCTTAATTTATTTATCTGTTGTATCAAGTTATTTATTTAAGTCTGTCTTATATAACGAAGTTATGTACTATATAATCCAGTTATGTCTTATTTAAAATTTATCAGTTATGTCTTATTTATTTATTTTTAAGTCTGTCTTATATAACGAAGTTATGTACTATATAATCCAGTTATGTCTTATTTAAACAATCACATTGTTCAGAATCTATGTTGAATTGTCAAGAATAATGTTCAGCGTAATATGTTGCAAAGTATAGTGTATTAAGTGTAGCATTGAGTTGTAAATGGGCCTTAAGCACAGTGCAATGATCAACGCAATGCATATTATGAAATGTTTATTGTAGCGAGTATGTGTAGCAATGTGTTAACATGCTATGTAGCCAGGAAAATGTTTAATTTCGCATGCAGAAAAATCTATATTTTGCCCTTGTATGGCCATGTACTTTGCCCTTGTATTGTTTTCGGAGTGTAGCTTCAGATAGTTGCGGGATCCGGACGATACCCGACTAGTCTATGTAAGCAGTCTGGATGTCCGGACCTGCTCTCACCTGTCACCTGTACCCCCTGTTATATGACTATCAGCAATTTGTAATCAATTGGTAGAGAAATTATCGCTAAGCCTAGGCAATTATCGCTAAGCCTAGGCAAAAATCTCTACAGATTATTAAAATTTAATTAAAAATTAAATAAATTTGCTGCTGAATTTATAAAGTTATTTTGAATGATAGGTATTTGTGACCTGTGGTTATTAAAGAGACTCTATGAAGACTTTGCAGATTTTTTTTTTGCTTCTAGATTGCTTCTAGATTTTCGCAGTTCATTGCCAAGTAGTCTATGAGAGTTTTAATTTTGTTTCGCAGTAGCTAATATTGTTAGACTAACTAAATACAGAAAAGTGTTATTTTCTAAATGTAGTTTGATTTCGCTATTTGTCGAAAATTAATTCTTTTAAAATTTGACATTGCCATTGCCATGAATATTTTCGTCATTTAAAACACTTCGGTAACTGAAAGAATGTGACTAGTAATTGCCAAAATAAGAGCCAAATAAGAATTTTAAGCTGGATAAGGGGGTAGGTATGTATATATACACGTTTCGTATAGATTGCAATAAACAAAAGAAGGCTCACAACTAGATATTATGAAAGTCTCATGCTCAAACCTTCTATGGCTAAATTGTTTTTTAATTATTCAAGGTACAGACATACATACGTTACGAAAAAAAAAGTCCCTTATAAACCTATTTTACGAAAAGGAGTCCTTTATTCTGCTCGTACGTACAGACATTAGGCAAAATTAATCGTCAAATAGATTCAGGAGCTGTCAAAATGGGTATTTCCATTGTAGTATGATAGCCGAAATGTTTTGGGTATTATTTCGGGTATAATTCACTCTCTTCCTTTTTTTACAAGAAAGTAACAATTGTCATGTAAATAGTTGCTTTTACGATGTATGCTAAAATAATATTTAATTAAATAACTCTCATTATATATATATATATATATATGTATATATATATACATATATATATATATATGTGTGTGTGTGATGTATATATATATATATATATATATATATGTGATGTACCAGCTTTAGTCGTAGCTTAAGTTATCAGACGATAAGTTTTAAAAAAACAGGATCCCTTTATTATTATTCAGGAGAAATAGCAGTTACAAAATAAGATATCCGGAGTAAATAAAATGAATTACTAATAACTTTTTGTATGAAGTTTACTGCATCGTGACATTTAAGAAAAAGACCCCGATATTCGTTTTCGAGTCCTTTTATAGCTTCCAAGAAATGACGTCAGCCAATCCAGTTCGCTTTAAATATTTCCAGAACATTCTATAACTGTACGTGTAGAAAAGGCGGAAAAAACAACTTGACTACGGGGCTGTGGATTTAATTCCACGTACTTTCAAATAAGAGACCGTCGCCATTAAAAATTAAAAGAACATACAGTTAGAATTTTAACTGTATTCTTGACTATGGAATTTTATTATTACAAATATATATATATATATATATATATGTGTGTGTGTGTGTGTGTGTGTGTGTATGTAGGTGGGGAGTTGAAGATGAGATCCTTAAGTAAATGGCACTTCCACACCACAGACATATAATGAAATAATAATAGAAAAGCTACAGATTTGAATTAAATAACAGTAACGTGGCGCGTTCTCACGCTTGTTAGATACAAATATAGTTCTGCATGAATTTGTATTTAAATAGCTGCTCAGCGCCTACTCGCGCTTGCTATTTTAACAGAGCTCGTTTGTTACCACCTTCGCGTGGGATCAACATCTATCTGACATCATCGCCTTTAGCCTCGTTTTCCGGTGTCTGCGCACACGTGATGCGCTGTGTGAATGTGTTGAACTAACTGATACCACAGCTCGGCAATTCTGACTCTTTTTTTCGCCCTCGAAAACACGGATAAGCCCACTGGTATATAAAGATAACACCAGAAAATAAATTAAAAAAAAAAACAAGTGCAGAAGAACCGCACACAGTCCTAAGCAGGAACAGTCCAAGGTTTCATGTGATCAGCTGCTGTAGTGGTACAGCCAAACCCTTCATGGTGTCCAATGTTTTCCACCTGGTACCGATCTTTGCCTTTAATCGCTGCTACACTTGCCTCGCTTTTTAAGTTTTGAATACTTTACTATGCTTAAAAACAGCGTTTTTCAAGATGGCTGACTTTTGTAGAAATCGCGCCAACAATTGCGCCAACGTAAATCGCCAAAAATCCGTGCAACCGTCTACCAAAGTAGCACCAAAAACCATCCTACCAACATTTAAAAGAATTAGAATATTATCAAATTCAAATACTTTAAAATACGTTATATAGAATATAATTAACATTAAAACATAATTATCTCAGCAATTTCTGAAAATAGTGTATTAATATTTCTTAACAAAAATTGAAGTATACAATTATAAAATAAAAGAAAAATATATATTTACATTTTTTTGAGTATTTAACCTGTTGTTTATTGATAAGTACCACAAAAAAATCAGAATCATAATTTAGATAACATCTTTGAAGGAATTCGAAGATATGAATTAAATTTTAAAACGGCGCGGAAATGCACAAATTGTCAGTAACCAATCAGGGAGCTGATTACAGCTCGTTAATGCACAAATATTCTATAACCAATCAGAGAGCTTATTACATCACGGCTAGAGTTAAAATTATTTAAAAATTCATACATAATAAAATCATTTTTTTAAAAAAATGCAAAATTAAATTGTATTTTAATATTTAACAGCCATAAATAGTGTTTAAAACATTAGATTAAATTTATACATATTAAAACGAATTACTTTTAAAGTAAGGTGACGTCATTGATTACATCATCCACAACATAAAATTTCATAAAATATGATAAACAATAAAATTTTTATTTCAAATAAAAATGCAAAATTAAATTGATTTTTAATATTTAAAAGCCATAAATAATATTTTAAACACGGAATTTATGCACAATAAAACGCATTATTTTTCAAATAAAATGACAACAAAGTATCGGTTACCATAAATAACTTATCCAGAGTTGTATTACTCGCCAAAGGAAAATCGCCAAGAATTCGCCAAAATCCGTGCAACCGTCTACCAAAGTGGCACCGATATCGGCTCCTCTTCCTGCTGACCGAGTGGAGAAAGCTCAACCATTTGAGTTAAGTGGCATTTCCACACTGGTAACACAGTTATCTACGTAAAAGGATTCCAACAGCTTGGTGGCTGTTTTTTCAAAACGGTGAGGAGTATTTTGTAAATGAAATCGAAGGGTTGCTCCCAAAAGATACGGGGAACATGAAAGTCCGAACACAACCCGTCTATGCTGGAAAACTTTAGGTTTGCCAGGATAACCACCCTCCTACCATAAAAACTTTAGATATGGTCGATCACTCTCACTCAGTCCAATTTGTAGGAAGGCTCTACGAATGTCCGCAACAACGCCTATTTTCTTTAATCTAAATCGATTCATGATGGCGGGAATGAAGTCGACGGTGTTGGGACCCTTTTCCAGGCAGTCGTTGATAGAAGGTGGCCGATCCATCAAAGACCGGTCTGACTCTTGTAGTGGAATTTTCTTTCACTACAGCCCTGTGAGGTAAGAGGTGTTCACTTTCTTCTTTACAGGAATTCTTAAATTCTTCAATAACGCCTTCTTGAAGACACTCTCTAAACACTTCTTCGTATGCCATTAAGTTTCCATTCCTCTTCAGTGATTCAACGCAGCCCTTTAGCCTTCGTTCTGCAACAATTTTGCAAGTGGGCAAAGGAGGATGGCCGTGTATCCACGGGAGACTTACAACGTACATTCCATTGACATCTAATTTTACACTTCTGTTAAAATGTTCTTCAGCTGCCATCTCAAGCTTGTCGACTTCCCTTCTCTCCAGGGTCCAGAATTCCAAGTGTATCAAGTCGCCATAAGTCTGAAATTTTTGCATCGTTTACATGTAGCGACATAACGCTATTCGTGCTCTCTGAAGTTTCGATAGTATCAGTCTTACCCATTATTGTCCATCAAAGCCGCGTTTCTATCAAGACTAGACCTGAGTCTAACTGTTTTATGTTTCCGGTATACAGTTTACCTACGATATCAGCCCCTACGAGTCCATGAATCTCGTGAGGAGAGAATTGATACAACAGATCTACTTTATCATTCAAATCAGGCAGGAAAATTTTATATTTTGTAATAAAGCACATATGAGTAGCCAGTGTAGGTATGCTGATAATTTGTCTTGTGAAGAGAAAAAGCAAATGTTGTTAAAAAGGGGTGCATGTTTCAAATGTTTAGCAGTAAGAAAGCATATTTCTCGATTTTGTAAAATGAAAGTACCACCGAGTGAGATTTGCGGTAAGGGTCATTTTAAATTAATGTGTACTGAAAAATGTAATCCCGAAAATTCGAATCGATCGCTACAGGTTGAGGAGAAACAAATCAAAAGTAAGGACTCCGCTCTGTCTAACAAAACAGCTACTCGTAAAGTTCTCTTGCAAACACTCATTGTTCGTCTTAGGAATAAGAATAAAACGAAATACATAAGGGTACTAATTGACTCAGGCAGCAGTAAATCTTACTTGTCACATTTTGCAATAATGGAAATGGGATATGAATGTATTTATTGATGAAGAAATTTTAACACATAGTTTGTTCAGAGGTATAGAAACTACAGAAACACATGAGATATTTGATTCGCCTTAGTGACTTTTCGAATAATTATCGATGTAATTTTGAGGTGTTAAATCAAGAAAAAATTTGTTCCGAAGTCCCAAAAATACCGCGTGATACATTTATGTTTGAAGTTAAGAAATTTGAATTCCATATCCCTAACATCTAAAGAAGAAACTGTTGATAAGTTAGATAACCTGATGAAATTTTTATGTCACGAGATTGAAACCGAAACGAAAGCAAAATTATTTCACCGGCGTCAACACAACGGGAAAGATGTACTCCGACAGCTGCAGACTTATGTAAAACTTCGGATATTAAAAAGGCTCTAGGTAGAAGTTCACTTAATTTAGAAGAAATGAACACCGTTATTTGTGACATTGAAGGTGTGATTAATCAGAAACCCATCCAAATTGGTGATATTGTTCTGTTTTCTAGTGATAACGTCAAGAAAATTGAATGGCCCCTGGCTAGGGTGGTCGAACTCTATCCTTCTACAGATGGACAAGTTCGCCTAGTAAAAATAAAAATGAAAAATGGAGAATTTCTCCGCCCAGTGCTCTTGAAGTGACTGATAAAAGTGAACCCGTTATACCTGTAGCAGAACAGGATTCTGTTCTCAATGAACCGAAGACTGATGAAAATTGTCTTTCAGAGACCGCTTCTGACAACCCAGTACTAGTTCAAAAGATAACTCCTTCTAAGCAACGACCTGTAAATGACTTTTTCCTAGAGACTGTTCCTGAAAAAAGATCCAGATATGGACGATTAATTAAACCTAGAATTAGGGTTTGAGATTCCCTGGTTCGAATCTCAAAGGTGGGAGGATGTTGGATATGTGATACTTCCGCCTGTGCGCGCGCATAACGGATTGAACTGATTTCGTAAGTTTTAACCGCGCGCTCAACGATTTATGATATAATCAGTGTTCTATTTTTATTCTAGTTTATTTTTGAATGTCTTACGAAGTGGATGCGTAGTTTTTTGATCTCTTGTATAACTTCTCTTTTATAATTTGTGTGCAGATTAAAATTTTTAAAATCTGAATCTGTGCGTGTTTTTTAGATATACCTGAATGAAGAACCCGGTGATTCAGGTAAGTGCTACTTTGCTTACCTACTGTTGGAATGTTTTACGCATTGATTAATATAGTCTATTGAATTGACGCAATAGAAGTAGTGGTTTCGCTATTTTTGAATAGTTGGCAATAAATTTCCTAAAATACGCAATAAGACCCAAGAAGCTCTGAATCTGCTTCAGGTTTTTGGGCTCCGGGAAATTTTGAACAGCCCTGGTGTTTTCAGATGAGGGGCGAATTGTACCATCCTCAATGATATACCCGAGAAATTCTATTTTTCTTTCCAAAAATTGGCATTTCTTAAAATTGATCTCTAAACCGTATTCTTTGGCTACTTCTAAAACATGTTTTAACTTTTCGAAACCTTCTTTCTCGTTTCGCGCTGGAATAATAAAATCGTCCATGTAAGTAACAACAGTGTCATTCCGAATTAAATCTCTAAACACATTATAAATAAATCTTTGGAATACACTAGGTGACGTGCACAAACCGAAATGTGCTTTTAGGAATTCGTACAAGCCTGCATGTGTAATGAATGCCAAATATTTAGTGCAGTTTATCTCCACCGGAAGCATATTTCACAAGTGCACATTTGTGTAGCCACCGAGAGTGTGGCTTCTAGGATGGACCAATGAGCATCCAGTAATATTTCTATCAAGTCACGCTTTAAGATTTAAACAAGATGGTTGAAAATATTTTGCCACGCAAATTTCTGTACATCGTCTATTTCTTCTGAAAATTTTCATTGTGAAGTTAGATCAAATATAAGCAATTATGAAGATTTAACTACCTGGTTGAAAAAATTTGAAATAAATACAAACACATGTTGGACACTCCGCAAAAATATTCATGCGAAATATTACTTAGTAAGTGGTAAATAAGGTGAAAAAAGAAATATGTGATAAACATCTGAGCCCACATGCTATCTTTACATAAAACTAAGCATATGAGAAAAATATTTATTCCAATTATATATGTAAATAGAAGTCAGCTTTTTTTATTGCAGTCTATATGAAAAAGATGTTTTATAATAATAGCCAATGAAGAATTTTATTCAAAGTGAACTTCACTAATTTGCATTTAGTGTGTTAAATTTCACATTTAATAACTGCTCACTCTTAAATATACTGTCTACACAAAAAATACACATGAAACAGAATGAATTTATCTATTCAAAACAAATATATTCAATTTATTCACATATAACTTTTTATGTTAACAATGAATATAATTAGATCATACACAATATGTATTTTGAATCTTGCACTTTCAAAATCAAAAGAATGCAAGCACTGAAATAAGAAAACACTAGATTCATTGTAACACTTCCAGTCCTTCTCAGCTCAATAAAAAACAATGATACACATGAATTCTCTTAATCCATATTTGTTAGTAAATGCCTAATATTCGAGGCTAATTGTAGTTTGAGTCATTTTCTCGGTGTAAAGAGCGATAATATGTCGTGAACATCAATCCAAATATCAATGCGTGATAAAAATCGCGAAAGTGAAATGTCAGCGATTAACTAAACTCATAAAACGAAAGCCTTACAAGATTTTCAACTCATGAAACATTTATAACTGCGTGTCATACATTTATAACTGCGAAACAAATGCAAATTAAAACGTAAACAACACACGCTCACATGCACGAAGATTTAGCGTCACAAGAGCAAAAGAAGCTCATTGGTCCATTTTCGAAAACCCTCCCTCAGTGGCTACGTTGATGTGCACTTGTGAAATATGCCCACCGGAACAGGAACAAAAAACCATTTTTTAAGTCTAATGTCGAAAAAAACCTTTGCTTCATCCAAATGATCTAAAACCTCTTCTACTTGTGCCATGAAAAAGAATCCTTAACTACTTTTTTATTTAATTGCCGGAAGTCAACACAAATTTGTGTCTTACCAAATTTTGTTTCTACACAAAACGATTGGCGAAACATATTCTGAGCAAGATGGCTTTATAATCCCATCATCTTTATAACCATTCCTCTCTTTGGTTATCGACAATTTTTGGTGAGCAAAAGGAATTTTTCTCGAACGCTGAGAAACTAGAATTTCATCTTTTAATATTACTTTCATTTTTAAGTCTGTACTGCGGGGTGATTTATACTCTTTAATAAGAGTGGAAACAGAATCATTTTCATATTGCGCAATCATCTCCCCGATCACCGCAGATGTCAGCTAAACATGAGGAGGGCAAAATATAGTCTGTTACCAGCTCATAAACCATCGCTGCCCCTAGTTCAATTTGTTTTTCGCTTTCGCATTCATTCATTATATCTATCGCTGAAATGCTGCATTTAAGATGCAATGCGGCGGCATTTTAAATACAGTATTTTAAAAAAATAAACTTAGCCGTTTCTGCTTTAATCACGTGACTAAACGAACTTTTTAGTTCTATTAATCCAGATGGTATTTAATCCGATAAAAAAAGATTTCTTTACAACCATCAATTCACATCCAGAATCAATTAAACATTTTATTTTCTTACCATCAATCAACAATTCAATAAATTCTAACTTATTTCTAGCTGCATCATCCGACTCAACTTTTAACCCGGATACCTTTTTTTGCGATGAATTTCCCTCTTTTTCCAAATGTTTGGAGCAGTTTCTCGCAAAATGAAACAATTCACCCTTACTCCCACATACATAGCAAATACGTTCTGTTTTACTACTATTCTGATTTAAAAGCTTCCCTGAATCTTTGAAATTGCTCTGCACTTTTCTAAGATTATTTTTGGAAAAATAAAGCTTTTTATTTTCTAGAGTTTCGATTCGTATGTTAGTGATATCAGCTAAGGACGTACGCCTGAATGAATAAAATAAGTCACATTCTCTTCCCAATTGATTAGGTGGGAACCAACGTTGGCCCTCCCGAACACTAATATGTTCCTTTGTTTTAGAATCCAGAGTTTCATACAACTTATCAAGATACAATAAGATCACACAATTTTTTAAAATCATCTACTTCTCCTAACTTACATTAACAATCAAAAGTTGCACCGAGTCGAGACGGGAATTGAACATGCGATTCAGATGAATGTCTCTGAGCATTTCTAAAATGATTCAAACATTCACGCGGTGTCGGCTGAAATTCTTTCAAGATTAGTGCTTTTAATTTATCATAATTCGCGATTTCTTGTTCAGAAGCATACGTTAAAACATGATTACATTTATCACCTAATAAATTAAGCAATACTTAATAAATTAAGCAACACACAACTAGTTTTATCTCAACTGGTACGCTTTTAGTAGTAAAAGCTTTCTCAAGTGACTGAAAAAACAAGTGCAGAGCTTCCGGTCTCTGAGGTACAGATATAGTTAGTGTTTTAACGCTTTTAATGATATTTTCTAAACTTCGCGATGCTGATTTAGATGCTGTAAACACAGCACGATTTGCATTTTCACCAGCCAATTGTAGTTTAAGTTTTTGGAGCTCAATTTCCTGCTCAAGCTGAGCTAACTTAATTCTTTCGCATTCTAATTTTGGCTGCTCTTCAGTCACTTTGTTCTTTTGATCCTCTGCAACAGATTTAATGATTCCGCGAACAAACTCAAGATCATTTTTATAAATACTAGCATTCTCAATGATAGTTTTGATTTCGATTACTTTCGCTTCAGCCGGCACTGTTAGGACTAAAGCTTCAGCGATTATTTTCAAGTCTTGCTTTCTGATATTATTCAACACGTTCATAATTATAGTAGTAAATTGATGCAAAACAATAATTTACTTGGCTTGTTTGTTGGTCGGATCCCGGTCGAGCCCACAGATTTTCTGTAAGTGGGGAGTTGAAGATGATATCCGTAAGTAAATAACACTTCCATACCACAGACATTTAATGAAATAATAATAGAAGAGCTACAGATTTGAATTAAAATAACAGTACCGTTGCGCGTTCTCGTCCTTGTTAGGTACAAATACAGTTCTGCATGACTTTAGTATTTAAATAGCTACTTAGCGTCTACTCGCGATTGCTATTTTAACAGAGTTCGTTTGTTACCACTTTCGCGTGGTATCAACATGTATCTGACATCATCGTGTTTCGCCTTGCTCTCGCTGTCGGTGCACACGTGATGCCCTCTGGTGGCTATGTTGAACATCATCTTGAACTAACTGATGCCACATATATATCATTCCTACGAAAAAAACATTAAAAAATATAAATGATATAAACTTTATACGTTTTTACTTTTTTTTCATTTTTACTCTTTTTTTTTTCGGATTTACTTTACTTCATTTTTATAAAACTACAACATTTAAAATGTGTTTAACAAAATTTTTACTTCCTTGTCTGAAGGAAGCATTGTAATCGGGAAAAATTTTTGGTGTCATATTTCAACGGCAATATCCAATTTGACCGCCCCAGAATCCATTTGTTTGATTTGGACAGAATAGAGGACATTTTGTTTTTCAAAAACCGAAAAGACAGCCTTAGAAAATACAGAGAAGTTTACATCTTTTTCATCAGAGTACACAAATTTCCATAAGTGTTTCATTTTTCAATGGCGGCTTCGTCTGCGTTTTTTTTTTTTTTTCATAAAACAGTTTCCTTCGATGGCACCCAGCGTCATTTGCCGTTCGAGATTGGCATCGGATTGCATCAGCCATTCTGGACCCAAAGCAAATGCGCGCACACACACTCATAACAGAAAAGATAGCAAAATGTCTAAAGAGTAAATGGTTAAAATTTCTAAGAGTTCTTTATCGTCCCTCAACTTCAAGAATGACTTCGTTTGTTGTAGAAAGCTTGATTTACCGTAGAAGCAGTGGTTAACGTCTTTAACCGCAGTTTCTGCGTCTTTAGGCATCTTTTCTTTTGCATCATTATTTATTTAATTTATTTATTTATATTTATTTAATTTTCATCATCATACGGAAACTATACAATTTACTTCTTTTCTTCTTTAATTTTCTTCATTCTTCTCTGGTGATTCGTCTTAGAAAACAGTCCACGGTTATAAAAATTCAGCACATGCATATACGACGACATGTGCTGCATTTCGACGTATTCAAAGAAGGAAATCACGAAATGTTTCTTCTTTTAACCGCTTGCCTGATTATCCCGAGTTATCTCGGGTTCGTATATATTGCAGTTAATTATTATCTCGTGAAAACTCGGGCGAAGCAGAATTTGTTATTACGATTTGTTTTATCACGGTTTTACTCGGTCTGGAGGAAATGAAAGGAAATATTCAGCTTTGATCGGCAGTTGGCCAAATTTTGTTGGTTGCGCGGTTCTTTTGGAGGGACTGGTCACGTGTTTCCCTATCGTATAGTATACGTCGGCTTGTGGATTAGTAATGTATGAAGAAGTATACATGCGTTGGAAAAAATAAAATAATGGCAATGATGCAAGGTAGCAAAAGCGATGATTTTTCAGATAGTGATTGTGAAGAGGGGGGGGGCATCCAACAAGACGGTGTACTCTGTGCTCCCGTGAAAGAGATTCCAGCGGTAATCCAGTAAGAAAAGAGACCAGATACTAGCATCGAATGTCAATTATCACTCTGTGTTGTCCCTTGTTTCAAAAACTATCATACAAAGACTAATATTTAACTTTTTTTCGTTTGCCCGAGATAACTCGGGATAGTAAACTAATATTAAAAATAAATGCTTTTACACCTTCAAAAAATTAAAAATTCAACTTAAAGCCTACATATTTTGATTTGTTTCGTTTCGTTGTATTTAATAATAAAATAAAAAAATGTGATGGTTTTTTGCAAGTTTTTTTCAAAAAAAAATTTGTAAGGGAAGCGGTTAACTTTTGTTATTCTGCAGTGTCGAAGATACTTTAGTTTTAATTTCAAATGCGGCCCAAACTGAATTCCTTTCATAGTTACACAATCGTTGACTTTGTAAGACCTTGATTCTCTTTTAAATTATATATTTTCTTGCTTTCTTTTGGATTTTGAATATCTGTTGCTTCGCATTGATCCATATTCTTCTAAGCGTCGGTATGAAATTCAGTATCATAACTGGAATTTTCAGCTAACGATGACTTTAATCGATAGAAGGAATGCCTTTCTTTCTTGTCAAATTTTAATTTTCAGTCTTTTTTCAAGAGATCACCCAAAGATTTAGCAATAATTGGAACATTTTGGAAAAAGCTGTCTGAAACATCTGGTGAGTCCTACAAAACTATGAACTTGTCTTAAATTAGTCGGTTCTGAGAAATAAAGATTCGCTTACGTTTTCAAAGTATTTGGAAACATTTTAAAGTATTTGGAAACATAATATGACCGAAGAATTTAATTCGCTTCTTCAAAAAATGAGATTTCTTAAAATTAGTCTAGAGTTCATATTCACTAGCGGGCTTTAAGACTCACTCAAGCAGTTCGACTCTTTTTTTCAGAAAGGAAAACACGATTTTTATATCATCCATATACGGCAAAACAATACCATTATTAATTAAAGGTCAAAAACAGATGTTAATGTATCTCTGAAATACAGACGTTGAATTGTACAGTCTAAAAAGAACTTTGAGAAACTGATACTGCACTTCATTTTGTTAACAAATGAAGTACACCGTCTTCTACCGCTGTTTACTTCAACACGGAAAAACCCGTTTCTAAGATTAGCAGTACTAAACACATGTGATCCCTGTAACCGATTTAGGATGCCTTTAATTAATGAAAGTAGAAATTTGCTCTTTACAATTGATTTATTCAATCTCCTATAATCTATGCATATACGAAGGGTTCCACCTTCTTTTTAACAATTAGCTATAATATTCTGAGAGACTAGGTTTTACTATTATTTGCGCCAATAATTCAGGTATTTGAGCTTTGACATTCTTTTTAAATGGCAGCCCACAAAGCTGATGAAAATAGATTCATTATTTTTTACCAAAATGTTCACTTCTATATTTGTTGTTTTAGTTTTACGCGATACATAATTCGCAACTAATCATTGCACCTTACCTCTAAAAATACTTGGAACATCAGTATATACTTCAGTTTTGTCATAAGTTAAATAAATTGACAGGAAAGCAAAGTAATTAGTTTTTCTAGGCACTGGGATTTATATTAATAGTAGCTCCATTTTCATCTATTAGGATTTCACTACTCATTTATACATTCAGCACCAAGGTGACATCACAAGACAAACCATCATTTTCCACCACATAAATGATTACATTTAAATTAATTACATCCCACCACATTACATTTAAAATTATCACTTTGAATGTTTTTTTAAACAACCTAATGGTTTTACTCCACATTTTACTAATTCTATTCAAAGGACTTAATCCTGAACATTTAATTTACCAAAAACAGATTTTCTAAGCAATGCTACCTAATTTCTAGTGTCTGTTCATGATTTTACTGAAAAATTTCCAGTTACTACCATTTTTTTCACTTTCGATTCAACATTAGCATTCAAAGTGGCTACTTCTGGTTTCGTTTGTTCCGAGGCTGTGTGGCCAAAGGCTTCACATTTAAAATATTTAAACCCTTTACATTTATGGATACAGTTTTTAGAAATTTGATTTTTCAAACCACCACTAAAACGAATTTCATTGTTATGACTTTCAAAACTAATATATTTTACCTTCACAGATTTACTATCATACTTCATCTTATTTTTATTTCATCTTATTCGCTTTTCCGTATTTTTTAATTATCTTTCTCATTAAAATCATGTTTCGTTTTCTTTCTATCGAAAACACCTTTATATTTTTTTGCTTAATCGCATTTCATTATTTCTTACACAGTCAGTTATTCTTCAAAGTAAAATAAGGTTTTACGTTCGTACAAAATAACTTTATTTCCGTGCTTTTAAGTTATTCCTTTTATAACCTAGTGCATTAAGGCAGTGTCATTTATTTTTTCCAAAATTACATAATTCTTGTACCCTTAAAAGATATTTCTGAACTGATTCAGTGTCTCTCCTTTTCCTTTTATGTAACAGTTCCTGTAAATTAGCAGGAGGAACGGAATCAAGGCTTTTCTCAGTTTTTGCCATGAATTAATTTTTGCTTCTGTTCGAACAAATAATACAGAGTTCAGCAGAGTGATCTTTTAGAGCGGATATTATTTTTTGAAAATCTGACAAATTAAATAATTTAGATATAGTCTCAAAATGTTCAACCCAATGAACAGTTTCATGCGATTCTGCATTAAACTTTGTAATCGTACTTCCTACATCAGAATAATTAATGTTAACACTAAACATTAGAATTTCATTGAACATATTTTTTACAAGCATAATCACACTGTATAGAAAAATCAAGGTTATGTTTCTTCTCAAAAATATCGCAGTGCATTGAAAAATTGTTTTTACGTCTTTTATTTATTTCTCTTTGTGTTTCCGATTCATGGAAGCTAGACAACGTATCGGCATCATTCATATTTGGAGCTAATGTTTTGACATCACACAATCAAGGTAAGATTCTTTTTGTTAGTTCCCATTCCTTGCCTTCAAATGAAATGCTTAGGTTGTTAGAAATTGTGATTAGCTCATTTAACGAAAAGTTTTCTTATATGTGTTTTAATTTCTTTTGAAATTCGTTCCTATCTAAAGCAAAACCTAAGCAGGAAAATTTTCTTATTCTCTTTTGATTGACCTATTACCATCAAAATTGAAATTAAATCTATCTAAAGTTTTGATTTTATTCGCTTTATAATTCTTCAATGCAATGCTAAATTTTTGGATTTCATTTAAAATCCTTTTTGAAATATAAAAAATCTGCATGACTTCTTGGAAGTTCGCTACAGTCAACACAAAGTTTGTCTAAAAAATTATTCCATATACAATCCGAAGTTATTCGTTTTATAATCCAAATATTTTAGTTATTCCACATGCACTATCTTCACAACCAAATCTTGAAACTAATCCCACACTTCAAAAAATTCACGTCTTCTTCATCAGAGAACATGCGTCTATTATATACGTCTATTATATACGTCATGCGTCTATTATATACGTCTATTACATACGTTTATATATACATTTATTAAATGGCAACCTCGTCTGCGTTTAGTTTTCACGAAACATTACCATCCAATGGCATCCAGCACCATCTGTCGTCCGAAGTCCTTACCACAAACACACACACGCATATATACAAATATATATACATATATATTCACACAGACACACATATCTATTGTTACGAAATGTACAGGCGCGGTGAGATAGCTTTCCCGCAAAGCAGGTTTAGGGTTGCCATAAAATGGACAGAAAGGCAGAGTCGCAACATTTGGCTAGAAATCGCCGACAAAACTGGCGATATGCCATGGACGGATGGAGAACTTTTTGAAACGAATTCTTACCGGTTTAGCCCAGAATGTTCTCGAACACAAGCCGAAAGCTATATAAACCCTGCTGGTCCGCAGTTAGTCAGTGTGCCTCGTAGAGTATCGAGTTGCTCTCATCTAGTTGGTCCGTGCGGAGACGATCGAGTTGACAGCCGGCCAGCGAGTGCCGAGTGTGTCGTCGAGTGCATCGAAGAGTCTCTTAGTATATCGCGGTTAGTGCATCGTCGAGACAGTCTGCTGAGCTCCGGGAGCGACTGAATTGAAGAGTCGGGAGCTGTGCCCTGTGTGTCGTCGAGTGCATCGCGAATTGTAGCGTGGAGAGTCACGAAAGTACGTGGAGTTCCGACAACGACAAAGCAGAGTCGGGAACTGTGCTCTGTCTCCACCGTTATTGCCTGACAGTGTGAAGGCTGTGTCCCTGATTGTTCCTGCGTGTTTATAGTAGATCTTCGACGACTGTAAAATGTGACTTTGGGGCTGTCCTGATTAATATTGGCTAAAAGTGTATTTCGATACTTCATCATCAAGTGTCGTCATTATTCACTCCAAATCCTCACGAACCCCGTATGAACGTGAAGGAAGCAAATAACCTAACAACTGGTGTCAGAAAAGAAAAATCTTAACACTATATATATGTATTCGTGTGTATGCATGGAGATATTCTCTGACAACACTCTTCGTAAAATGGCTGAACTATAGTTAATGTAGGGGTACATATATACACTAGTCCAGCTGACATTTTAACTTGAACATTCAATAAAGATTATTAGTGGTTATCGCATATTATAAAAATGAAAGACAGTCGTCCTCTAAAACACAAGTCGCCCTTTAAAAGGGGGAGTGTATACGGTATTTCTCTCGCCTTCTTAGCATGCTTCCGTGGTGTAGTGGTCAGCACGCTCAACGCAATTTGAGAGGTCCGTGGTTCGAGTTTCGTCGAAGACGTTGTTCATTTTCCATCTTTCATGCTTCGAAACAACATAAGGACTCTACAACGGAAGTATTGTAATCGTGAAAAATTTCGGGTATAGTATTTCAAACTTATTTAGAATATCGTATGTTTTTGCGTTACATCTGTACGTACGCACAGAATAAAGACTCCTTTTTCCAAAACAGATTGTTAAATGGATTTAAAATGGATCCAAAAGAGATTTTTTTCATGTCGTCTGTACGTACGTGCATACGTTTGATATATTACAGGTGTCCTCGGCGATTGGCTGCACGTGTACTTTCCTAGGATTGCCGCTCCCAAATTTGAAAAAAAAATGCTCAATGATTATTAAAATTTTTATTTCATACTCAGTACGTACTGACATATGATAAGTACTTACAAGACAGGACAGGAACAAGTACAGGGGGCGATAAATACTTACAATGAATTTAATGAATTGCAAGTATTTATCGCCCCCTGCATCTACATAGTATAGCCAGTTGCATAAACAAAATTTCAACGTTCTTTGAGGCTACTCGTTTTTGAGTTATGCGAGATACAGGGCCCTTGCTAGCGGGAATACAGCGCGTAAAAGTAGGTGGGCGGCGAAAACCAGGGGCGGCCATACTCTGCGATACCACGACTTTAATATTTTAAATTCATTAATTTCATTGTAAAGAATAAAAATTCCTTTTTCCAAAACGGATTGTGAAATGTATTTAAAATGGATTCAGAAGAGATTTTTTCGTGTCGTCATGCGTGTCATTAAAATGTTTCTAGCAATACTTCTCTTCACTACTTGCCGATTCCGGAAAGTTAATATTTTCTACCTCCCCGAATTTTTGCAATGTTTCATTAATTTTTTCATTTTGCCTGCGTAGACTATATTACAGGGAATCGTGTGAAGAATTATGCACAATACCACTAGCTACGAAAGGCCGTTTCTTGGAGCAACAAATCTTTTAGGCGCGCTGTGAAATAGATCCGATTTTAATAAGGAATTATTTTGTACCCTGTATTAAATCGATTTTGTCACCTGTGTTGAATTTGTATCAGCTAAGCTAACATTCTAGGGGATGTTAATGTTGTATAGTATATGGATGAGAATAAAGGCAATCATTTCTATGATTTTTGGAACAACAAAAAGATCATGTTCTATAGAGAAAGTATTTTCCTTATTGCAATCGCTTGTTTTAAATCTGAACTAATAGAAAATTTCAAACAAGCAATTTTTATGCTTTTTATTGGTGAACATAAGTAAAAAATACTAAAATATTTAAAAACGAATTTTTGAAAGTTTTGTTTAAAATTCTAAATTGCGCTGCTATTTTAAAATTATAGCATGAGTATTATAGCACAATTTCTATAAAGAAATTTTATTTCAATTATATTTCATAATACATCATAGTGATAAACACTTTTGACATCTTAATTTTTATACATTTAATTCTAATATTAAAATTGTATTTAACCGTAATAATTAATTTTGCTTGTATTTTATACGGATTATTTTTTCAATTTATTTTTAGTTCTGCATAAGATCTTTTTTATTTACTGTTAATTTAATTTATTAGCTCGGAGGAACATTTTGCGTTGTTTCACAATAAATGTCCGTGTCTCCTTGCAAATTGCTGTTACCAAATATTATCGCCCTGTATTATATATAAAGAAATTAAATAATGAAGAATCTGCATGAACACATGCATGTCTCTCGCACTGTGACAAAAACGACGGAATCTAGAGTCATCAAATTTTGAATAATGTAATCCTCCACCCGAACATGGGCATCTGGACGGCCGAATTTCAAATTTGTTTTAATCTATTTCATATTTTGTAAAACTTAAACGAATTTTTGATTAACAAACTCAACGAGTTCAAAGCGAGCAATCGTAATACTGTACAGAAAATAATATATTTATCTCCCAAGTAGAAATGCTAAAGATATGCTGTTTTCAAATGTATGGGGTTTACGGGCGAAGAACATGATATTCAATAAACATAGGTAACACACAAAACGTTAAAAAAGTTCTTTTTGAGCGTACTATAAAATATGAGTGATTCTAGATTTTATTTTATCTTTTTTCCCCCCTTCATTACTAAAATTTTATGCTCCGAATTTTATAAATTACTAAAATAAATATTCCACTTTAATGTTAATAATTTAATGATGATATAATCAAATAAATGATTGTTTTGTAATATTATTATAGTTTTGAAAATCGCTGCCTGAAAATGCTCATTAAATGTTTTTAAAAAATTATCAGATCTTGTTTAATTTTATCTTATTTATTTCAAAGCATCACGTCCTATCAATCCTTTTTAATTTTTACGCAAAATGAAGTTCATAAATTTTGTGCTTAGAGTTTTTACCATTTTACCAAAGTAAAGATATTTGTACAAGAATTACGCGTGAAAAAAATGCGCAAAATGCTTTAATGAGATATATTAAATCCTATTTGAAAAAAAGTTATGTGATACAAACGCCATAGGTTTCAGTGTTAAAGTAAACCAGGTCGTCCTTACTCTTTCTTGCGGACATGACGGTGACGTGCGCCACGCCTACTGGGTTAGTCTATCTCTTATCTCTTAAATCCATGGGAATATCAAGGTCCATGGTACGATCTTTTCTCCCAACTGTCTTCTGCATCGCTTGCAGGTGTTTATTTGAAAAAGAATTCGAAATCGATGACTCATCTTTATGAAGCAATGTGTGATGTTTTGAATGATAAATATCATAAATATAATTCCATCTACATTGTGAGGCCACGTGTTTTATTCCCAAACAGTTCCGACATAACTTATTTCGTTTTACTAGCATAAATCTTTCAAAAACATTCATATCAAGGAATTTACTGCATATAAAAAAAGAATGTGACTAATTACATATTATATAATATCTCTCTGAATTATTTGAATGAAAGAGAAAACTTTTTGTTTTGGATTTCATTCGTTTGTTTTGATCTCATTATACCTTTTTGGATACTTTCCAAAGTTTGATTTCTTTTCTCAGGGAATGTCATCTATTGAAATTTGAAGGAACATTTGAAGCGTTTATAGATAATTTGAATTGCTTTCGAGTTTCTTTGTCTATCTTTCCCAAAATGACAATAGTAATTAAAGGTACCAGAAAATTTGTTTCATTCGAAACCCAAATCATTTAAAGCTCTAATATTCACATCATTTGACTAGACGCCTTAATTCTTTCAATAACTCATGAATAACTTTTTCGAATTCTAGGATACTTTTAATGTGAATATTGTGATGAATTATCTTGCTGTCGGAATGATTTTCTAAACCCTAAAAATGACACAATATTATTTTCCTGAATTTGTAACAATTTTCCTTCTCCCTTAAGGGATAATGCAGATAATGTAATTTTTGTGCAGTATTCGTGGAAAAAATATTACATAAATTCAGTTTTAAACAAGTTCCACCCTTTATACCTTCCGCTAAATTAAGAAAATGGCATTTCAACATTTCAAGTAACTTTAATCTATAACTTTTGTTTGTGACGCAACTTTATAAACACTAATAACATTATACTACGTTCGTAGGGCACTGCAAATGATATTTTTTCCAAAGTCTTGAACTTCGCGTCTACTTTGATTTTATTCCATATGCTGGAATTATCCGTTATGGTAGTCTCTAATCTGGTTATCTGGGTTTTTAGTGAGCTCTTCTTTGATTTAATGCAACTATAGTGGCCTACTATTAAAACGTATTAATTATCAAAAACAAAACTAACTCCTGCTCAATGGACCAATTTTGTTATAAGTACGAGTGATGATGGCGCTGGTTCGAAATAATTCTAAGTTAGGCCACACGAGATACTTAATTATTTATCATAATGTACAACATTGCAAAGTTATTTTCACTGGGACTCAGAGACAAAGATGGAAAAGTAACTTTGGCTCACTCAACAGGGCGCTGAACCTGAAGGGAGTGACATTAAACCCAACGAAGATGTTACGAGATTTTATGTACTTTGGTGGAGTGAGAATAGAATTGAATGTGAGATTTTATGTATACTTTTGCCTTGTCGCGGAGTGATAACTGAATTGAATGAGTAAGAGATGTACCTCTAGTGAGATTCGAGAAAATAAGATTAAATGAAGTAATTTAATAGGCCGTATAAGGAAGTCATGTGGTGTCAACATAAGATTTCTAAATTATGTTAAGGATCTAAAGGAAATTTGTAACATTATTTACCGATGACGAAAACAGACTCATGAATATTCGTATAGTGCCTAATTAGAACATGAAATTCAGTACGAGACGTTTTGTGAACCATCTCGATTCAGACAAAGTCTTTAGTTAGGGAATAAAATTAAGTACGAGGCGCTGCGGGAATTATCCTATGTTTTATGCATTCTTTAATTAGAACGCAAAATTAAGTACGAGATGCTTTGTAAAATATTTTATGATTCAAGCATTGCCCTTTATTAGAACATAAAATTAAGTATGAAGAGTTTTGTGAAGTATCTTATGATTCATGCATAGTCTTTAATTAGAACGTAAAATTAGGTACTAGGCGTTTTGTGAAGCATCTTATGACCCATAAGGATAATAAAATAAAAAGACTCTGGCACTTCGTTTGTGTAACTGAACAATAATTTCAACAGAAAATGTTTTTGATTTGGTTAGAACATAAAATTAAGTATGAAGAGTTTTGTGAAGTATCTTATAATTCATGCATAGTCTTTAACATTTTTGCATATGCTTCAACTTTAATTTCAACTTTTTTGCGATGCATCTTTTGACCCATAAGGATAATAAAATGAAACGACTCTGGCATTTCTTTTGTGCAATGAACAATAATTTCAACAGAAAATGTTTTTAATTTCGAAAATTTATTTTGATAGGAAGTACACTTTAAAAATCGATTCTAACTTCTGAATCCATACCTGTCTTTACGTGGAAAACGAATCCTTCTGACAGATGTTGGGGGTTTTAAGAAAATTTATTCTTCAAGAAATCTAATGAAATTATAACATTGGTTAAATATTTGTTCAGGAAAAGGTTGGTTGCGACGAATGTCTAAATACGCTGTGTTTTTAGATCTTGTTATAATTACTTACTTAAATTCATACACAGTCCAGTCACATTAATGTGACCACCTGTCAAAAGCCAGAAAAAATACCTTTCACAGAGCAGACCTCTGCCAGACGTGCAAGAAGAGAGTCAATTAGGTTCTTGAAGGTGTTCACTGGGATGTTGATCCATGCCAACTCCAGTGCAATGACCAGCTACACTAAGTAACACGTTTGAGGATCTATGGAGCGAACAACCCGATCGAAGTGGTCCCACAGTCACTCCACTGAGTTTAAGCCCGAGGAGTTTGCTGGCCAGGGAAGTAAGGCAAACTCATCCTGGTGCTCATCGAACCACTCACGTACACTGCGAGCTGTATGACACTTCGCATTGTCTTACTGCTAGATGCCATCATTCTGAGGAAAACCAATTCGGATGAAGAGGTAGACATGGTCCGCTAGGACCAGACGCGTATTTGTGATGATTCGTCGTGGCTTCAACAATGATGAATGCACTCAGAGAAAGACACGAAAACATTCCCAGACCATAATGCTCCCTCCTTTAGCCTGGATCCTTCTGGCAATTATTGAACGGTGTATGCTTTTCGACGTTTCACACCGTATACACCAGCGTCCATCTGTCCGATGGGGTATAAAACGTGATGCATCGGAAAAAGCCACCTATCGCCATTCAGTGGACGTCCAGTTGCGGTATTGACGTGCAAAGTCTAGCCTTCATCGCCGATAAACTGCAGTCAGCATAGGTGCTTAACCAGGCATCTGTTGTGGAGGCTCATAAGAAGACGTTCTCTGAACCGTCGTTGAAGAGACACTCTGGTAGCTCCTTGGTTCATCTGGGTGGTCAGATGCTCAACGTTTGCACGTCTATTTGCCCGAACGCATCTCCGCAGCCGTCGTTCACTTCTGTCACCTAGTACATCACATTTGCCAGTGGCTAGTGGTACTACATCACATTTGCCACGCCGCTGATTTTGGACAGTAACATCCTGTCATGCACGGTATACTTTTACCACGGCGGCACGCGAAGGGAAACGCGTTTTCGGAAATGCTTCCACCCTTGGCTCGAAAGCCAAGAACCATGCCCTATTGGACAGCAGATAAATTACTCCGTTTCTTCTGATTCACTCGAACACCCTTTATATAAACTTCTCTGCAATATACTGCCACCTGACTTCTGTGATTGGCTATTTCAGGTTGACGTCGAAAGTAGGTGGTCGTCGCCACATTAATGTGATTGGACTGTGTATTTTGTGTTATTATGATGTTTTTATGGTTTTTCAAGCAGAATAGGATCAGCAAAAATGCTCTTGATGAATTGAACCTTTAATTATGACGAAGTCTGAAATCTTTAAGCTTGAAAATTGCCCTTAGGCTTGTCAAAGCGCATTAACTGATAACTGTAAGAAACTTTATTCCGAAATTGTGACGCCACCCGTTTACCATTTTGAAAGCAAACGTTCTGAATTTATTTTGTTAAATCAACCTACTCTAGTTGCTCATCAGCTTAATAGACTGATCAAAGTTGAAGTCAATCTAAGAAAATCAAAGGTTTGTGTCAGAAAAATGAAATGTATTGGCAAAATGGTACTCTTAAAGTGCTCTTCAGAAGAAGATAAGAAATGGTTTCAAGAAGCTTTATTGAAGACAACAAAATCTTCTGTTTTCACCACTTTAGTATTCAGGACTATAAATTTCAGAATTCTTACCACATGCAGAGGTCGTTTCAACTGCAATATGCCTTCTATCTCTAAATTTCTTAAACACCTAATTGAATTTTTGCTTCTGCTAAAGATAGAAATTCGGCGCTTCTTCCTAAAAATGTTCTATATAATATCAGTGAGGTAGAAGTAGTAAATGCACTCACTGAAAGAGAAGAATCCTGAATTAGATGAGTTAGCAGAAGTATCGGATCAAACAACAGTGAGATTTGTGTTGAAGAAATTTAGAGATAGAAGGCATATTGCAGTTGAAACGACCTCAGCATGTCGTAAAAATTCTGAAGTTTATAGTCCTTAATATTAAAGTGGTGAAAAAAGAAGATTTTGTTGTCTTAAATCGTTGTTTTAAATGTTTATCATGCAACCATAAGGCATCTGGACGTAGAAATTCGCTAATCTATGCTTTAGACGTACGCAAAAACAGAATGTGATCAGGATATTCGGATAGGAGCAAACTGTGTTCGATTTAATAAAAGAATTAAGAATGCTAGCAAAAATTTTGATGTTATCATAAACCCTTTTCAAACGGATGCAATACACATGAGGCTTTTTAAAAATATGATTATTTCTCAACGTACTATGGCTAATATTTCTTTTCGTTCCCAACGTGTTGTTCAGCTAAATTTTCATAAATCTAAAGTTGTCATGCAGTAATTAATTCTTTAAATGAAGATTGATGGCATTGATGTTACTCTTATTTAAGAGCCTCATTGTTTCAAATGAACACTTCCTGGATATCCACAATTTTAGCAGTTTTCTTCAATTTGACTTCTGAAATCATCAAGGCGGCCACTATTATTCTTTCAAGTTCTGTACCTGCCTCCATTGATTTAGAAAATATTGATCTTAGTACGGTTACCGTTGATATTTCATTTGCGAATTTGATTTTGCCTTGTTTTCCTGTTATTTTGAAGTCTCGAGCACTGATGTTGATCTTACAAGAATCACTCGGCGTTTATCAAGAAAAATAATGCAAAGGATTCAAAATCTGGGGTATGGATTCAAATAGTAATCCAAATATTTGGTTTAGTCACTTCAGTGTCTTTAGAGTTTTAAAGTTGTATGAGTTTGTGAGCACTTGGCATCTTTTTCTTGTTGATGAAAATTGTGGAAGTAGCTTTTTGTGGCAAACAGGGATCTAGTTTTATTGATGTAACACTTGTTGGACGGAGTCTTCTTCAGAATATCCGAAATTGGTGTATTCCTGAGACTGATCTCTGCATGATTATAAGATAAATTCTTTGCAAATTTCTCTACCTTATGTACAAAATAGTTTATAATGTGCCTCAAAAAGTGTTCCTGTTAATATTAAAAGAGCAAACTAGAGTCAGTTTCAAAGTTTCTGCATAAGTTATAAAATATAATTACTTAACTCTTTGGAAAATTGTGCTTTCCCAGAGATGTTAGATAACATTGCTGTAAAACTGCACAATTTAATTATTTCTGCTGCAAAACACTCCATTCCAATGAAAACATTTCTTTAACATAATGTTCCATGGTGCTCAATTGAGATCGATTGTATCCGCAAAGAGTTAAATGTAATTAGAAGTGATGTTAAAGAACCAAAAACGCAGTTTCGATAGATATTTAGAATACGTATTTGTAAGGAAGACTAAAATATACATCTAAGTTAAAGGAAGTAAACTTAATTTTTGGAAAAAGTTTCTCAGAGAAATGACGATGCAAAATATTTGGAAGACGATGAATTATTTCGGTGTTAAAATGAAGTTTTCTAAAATATTGAAACTTTAGGAATTGAACTATCGTCAGGGCAAGTTATGACAGTTCAGTTTCTTATCGGAGGCCACAATGAACGCCATTTTACAATGGTCATATCCTCTTGACAGCTTAGTGCATGATGAGGAAATTTATAAAATATCCGTTTTGAGGGGATTTATTCTTATGATGTAGATGAGTACTTCTCAATTTTCATAGCTGAAATTGATGATATTAAGGATTTAAAATTAGGATCGGACAGAATCACAAATAATTCGGAATCTTCACGACGTTTGTTCATTTATCTTATATAAATTATTTAATGCCTATTTAGATTAGAAACACTTTCCAGTGATGTTGAAGGAAGTTAGAATTGTGACTATTCCTAAAAATGCTGAAGTTAAGCGGTCTATTAGTGAAAATATCAGATACATCAGCCTTCTTCCGCACTTAAGTAAATGTCTAGAAAGTTTTGTAAGACTGAATTGGCACTTAAGAAGCAGAAATATTTTGAATGTGGATTAGTATGCTTTATACTTCAGCTGAAGATTCTCTTCTTCGCTTGTATGATATAGTAAAGAAAGGTAAACTCAAAAATTACGTTTTTTTTTGTTTCAGGATATAAAAAGGGCTTTTGACAATGCTTGGTGGCCAGGAATAAAAAAACTGTTGAAACGTGCTAATGTACTTAGGAATATTTTCGACCTGATCAACAATTTTTTTTGCATACTCGCACTGAAGAGCTTCTGTGGGTGATATATAGAATATAGTTTGGACAAGGGCTGTCCTCTGGAAACTTTTTGTGGAATCTTATAATTAATGATCCTTTGTGTGAATTACCTGCTTTTCAAAACTGTTTTAAAATTGCTTTTGCGGATGATCTACTTTAAGTTGTACAATACGAAAGTTTCGTTGATGTTTGTTCTTTGTCTCAAGATTTACTCTTGATACTAGTTTTCAGGGGTCTTAACTTATCTGCTTAAAACCAAAGTTAGATTGTACATAAAAAGATCAATACTGACTGCAGAATAGGTTTATTATGTAGGAACGGTCCTTCAGAAAAAATTACTCAAATGAAGTATTTAGGACTTATCTTGGATAAAAAATTTCAATGGAAGTATCATATTTCTCATCTGTTAGTAAAATGCGAAAAGTTTGTACATTGTTTAAAATTTCTAAAAGTACTTGTTTAAAATTTCTAAAAGTACTTATGAAGTCGGTCGTGGTTACAGAACTATTATTTCCGTGGCACTTTTCACTGTCGCTGGTAATTAAACCATAGATATTGACGTTTTGAACCGATGCCATTCCTGAAGAGTACAGATTAATTTGTTTTACAGACAGAATTAAGATGAATGATAAGATTTGCTTTGATTTTGCTGTTTATGTAGATGAACAAGAAAGGGATTTCAAACAATAAGGAGTTAATGATAATTGTTCTGTTCTTCAGGTTGTTGTGCTGTTTTTAAACCTTGCTCTGAAGTGGATTCAGAAATCTTGTAGTGGTCTGAGATCAATGCGCATTTTAATATGTAGCGATTCTTTTTCTTCGGTACAATTATTACAGGAAATTAGTATTTCAGAGAAACTGGTTGAAATTCAGGTTATTATTAAGATTTTTGAAGATCTAATTATCGACGTTCATTTCCTTATGTTCGTGAACACTGGAAATTTTCGACATGAGAGAGCTGATACTCTCTCAAAGCTAGCCGCGAAACGTTACATTGATTTAAATTAACGTATCCTTGTTTCTCACTAGAAGCGCTTTTATAGAAATGATGCTATTTGTATTTAGGGCAGAGAATATCTGGCCTCATCAAAAGACCAATGGCCCCAAAGTTTTTTTTTTTTTTTTCTTTTAACATGTTTCACAGAAAAGTTATACAATTTTCAACAGATTTTAAATTTATGTTTGCCTGGACATAGCAATTTTAAGAGGTGTTTGAAGCAATCTGGAGTTACTTAGCTGTTTAAAGCAATCTGGAGTTACTTCAAGCACATTGTGCAGCAGCGGTACAGTGATGAAGATGTAAAGCATGTTTTTTTTTGGAGTGCGTTAATCTTGAGAAGTAGCGGAAGATATTTTAGGCAATTTTGATGTGCCTGTCCAACTTGGCCCTCAATGTTTTCTGTTCTCTTCAAGACTAAAGAGACAATTTCTGCTTTTCGAAATTTCATTCACAATTTAGAGTATTGGGTTCTCTTTATTTTATTACTTTTTAATTTTATTTTATTAGCCCAAAGGCCGTTAGCCCAGAAAGACTATTAGTTTCGTTTTGCATTTTGCGTTGAAAACTTTAAACCTCCGTTTCACTTTTGAAATTGTTACCATCGAATATTATTGCCCTATATTATATTTAAAGAAATATTAGTTTTTGAGTGAAATTATAATGCCCGTTGGAGAAGCAAATAAGACAAGGTCTAGATTTTATTTTATTAATTAACTATTTACCATGAGTTTAATAACTTCATAAATTCTTATTCATTTCTATGAATTTTGATTTAATTATTAATTATTTTATAATAAAATAAAAAGTTTTGAAAAAAGAGAGAAAATCTGAATCTTTTTCCAATGGCCAGTTAAATTAATAAAATACAAAAGTGTTTCAAAAAGCTGAAGGTAAATCGGCAGCTTCTTCCGCGGTAAAGAAAAATCAGTAAATATGTAAACTTTTCCAAAAAATGTAAGAAAAAATCTGGATACTTTCGAATGATCAGATTAGTCGGAATAAGGCAGACGTTTTTAAAACTCTAGGAAGATCTGCAACATTTTCCAAAAATCAGAGAAATTAAGTAAATTAATTTTTTTAAATGTGAAACTAAATCTGAATCTTTTCCTAACATTCAAGTAAAAATACAAATGTTTCAATAAAAATGTTGGAAGGTCTGTGATTTATTGCTATAGTTGGCGTAATTCGATAAAAATGTAAACGGGTTTCAGAAAAAGGAAACTTTAAAAACCGTTGAAAAACCTTATACGTTTTCCAATGGTCAGGGTAAGCCGGTAAAAATGAAAACATTTTTTCCAAAAAATGAGGGTAAATCTGAATCCTTAAGAAAAGTCATTAAAATGGGGAATAACTTAAAAATATGTTTTTCTTTTCTGAAACATTTTGCTCGTAAAGTTGGAAAAATATAAACTTCTTCAAGTCAAGTCAGGGAAAATCTGAACGTTTCCAAAACGTCAGCGAAAGAAAAAAAAACTAGAATACTCACAAATAATAGTTTAAATAATTCAAACTATAATTGCTAAGCAAAAATTTGTCCCCCTCCCCTTAGAGAAAAAATAAGGAAACCAAATGGAGAGCTATTTTATTTTTTCATCTTAGCAAGTGTTTTATTCTCGTCTTTGTAATATTCTTTCAAAAATAAATAGCGTATTTTCATACTTCCTAAATATAGTAATTGCCGTTAAAATTTAATTCATTATAATATAATTACAGCATTAATTATATGAATTAAAAATAATCATTCTAATGTAAATCTTAATTTACCAGATTGAAAAAAAAATTCCGTTTTAAAAAAATTAATCTCCTCTTTTATTTTAAAACCCCCAAACATAACATTTATTAGGGATAAGGTGTTTAGTTTTGCATATTTATTTTGCAAAAAACAACAACCTTTTTTAGATAGAATATTTATTTTTAAGAACCTACATGCATTCTTTATTGAATTAGATGTTTGAAAAAGTTTGTTAATTCCAGAAAAGAATGCCTTCGAGAAGGGCTTTCTAATGGAAAAGGCTCATATTCCCGTTATGCAAGGGAAAAATCACAGGAACAGCTACTCATTCAACTATATCCCCAGTATTGGAACCCTAGTCCAAGTATCAATGTTCAGCAGGACAAGAGGGGAATAATATACTTTCAGTAATGGAAGAATAAATATAATTAGAAATGAAGAATTTAATATAGCTAATACATAGCATTAAAGATCTATACGTCTAAAAGTTAGCAAAATCTTTAGGTTAAACTCGCTTAGAAATGTCGATTAGAATATTTAATAGTGTGCTAGCGATGTTTGCGGTCGAAAAATGCAATAAAATAGCAGAGAATGTTGGAAATCTCTTCAATCACTCATTTGGACTTCACTCAATTCGGCTAACGGTTTCGTCAAGAAAACATAGGGACATTGAAAGTTGAATTTCATTACCATCTTATGTCCTACTTTCTACACGTAACTGATTGAAGTTTTTAATTAACACACGAGTTCAGCTGTTTGGCTTGCAGCAAATTCTCCTCCAAATATTAGAATTTCGATTTATATTTCTTAACCTTTTTATCTCCTTTTGGATAGTGTAAACATGTCTTTTTCCTGCTCAACAAAACCTTCAGCAGCAAATATCAAAATCTTCCTTCCTAAATGGTGAAGCAAATGTATCGTGGATAATAGAATTTCTGTTTTATAAAGCGATTTACACTACAATAAGAAAATAAATGTCAACTTTTCTTGCTGAGGATATTCAGCTTCGATGAAGACATTAGTTAATTTACTATTTACAATCTCTCTCTCTAAGTCAACCTAGTTTTCTGTCAAGAAACGTTATTTTGATAAACATTTTATATTTATCTTGTAGATATAAATAACATTTAAATAAGAATAATATTGATTTCACAACAAATATACGTTTCAGAGCAATGGTTTCCAAAGTGGTGCCTATAGATCTCTAGCGATCCTTATGACTGGAGAAGTATATGGGGAAATTATAAATTAAATTGGGGGTGCATGAATAATTCAGGAGTTTAATATAAAATAAAATAATTGGGACCCATTTTCAATATTATGAAAATTTAAATAAATAGTACTTACTGAATTAGGGGGAAATTTTTACTTTCTGAGTAAAATTTTAAAAAAATGTCATTTTATTACAGACAGCAGTATGAACTGAAGAAAAAAATGCAGATGATAAAGTGTTGAAAATTTGAAATATGGCTTTGTTTCTTTACCAGGATGTAGTACTTTATCTATGGGACTTTTTTTCAATAAAACTTTGTAAAATAAATCAATGAAGCTTATTTGGCAAAAGTCCATTGACTAAAGGTAAAGATTTATAACATTTTTTCAAGTAGTCAAACAAAATATTTAAAAACTGTTTATTACAATACTATCTCAGCGAGATGATGATAGAGTGCATGCTTCTTATCACATTTCTTTACTGATTACAAAGTCCGGAAAGTCGTACACCATTATTGGAGAACTTATTCTACCTACGCACCGTACTGTATAAACCGTTTCTTCGATACTATAACAAGAATACCATTGAGTAATAATGCAGTGCAAATGATGGAGATAATAACCCAATGCATAGAACTTAAAATCATATGTTTGGAACCTGATTCAAAAAACACAATATTTAATGAATTAAAAAGATTTTTTGATGTGAAAGCTATATTTTTGAGTAACATCCTCTGCGTTGCTACTGACGGTTGTCCGGCAATGATAGGACGAAGCCGAGGCTTATTGGCATACTAAAAATGAGATATACCGAATGCACTATTTGTACATTGTGCCATTCATCGACAACATTTAGTTGCCAAAATTCTTAATGAAAGCTTACATGGCTCACTAGATTATGTCATTAGAGCAGTTTACAAAATCAAAATAAATGCTTTAAGTGAGAGGTTATTCGCTCAACACTGTCGGAAAATGAAGACGATTATAATCCTTTACCAAAGAAAACAGAATAGAAACAAGCCAAGGAAAACATAAAATTCGTAACACAAGAACTTTGACATAAATCTACGCCAAATTCAAGATTGGTATGTTACTCATTTTATAAATTTAAATTGTTTATTACTTAACGCGGAAGTCCGTTCGTTATTTGAAAGTGCATGTTTGAATTCATTTTATGCAGTCTTTGATTCAGAGCTAGAATTCCTGGAAATTAAAGATAGTGATATGCGGCTCAGTTTTAATTAATTTGAAAAAAGACATAGCTTATGTAACTGACTGATTTGCCAAATTTAGCGACACTATTTTGAAGTTGCGATGTGAAAAATTTAACTTAATCAATTAAATTTAATCAAAACCAAAAATCTAATACTATCTGCGTTTATTGCAAAACGTTTTCTATTCAAACTAAATTTAAGGAGAAAAGAATGTTCTCAGCTTCCAAACCTTTAAAAATCACAAAAACGAGACGAAGATTTGTATGTTTATTTTCAACAATTAACGGCTCTTCATTTTGATTTCAACCACATATTTGAAAGCATTCTTTTACCCGCTTGGGTGTCGGACCCTTTTGCAAGTAAATAAACAAACTCGGTTAAAACCATATAAGAGCAATTTATTAAACTAACCGCAAATGAGAAGCTGAAACCAATGTTTGAACAAGGATACCAAAACTTCTGGTTACAAAAAAATATACCAATTTTACATCTTGCATTACGTGTCACAATAGAAAAACTGTTGAGTTCTTTCCCGCAGCTTTCTGATAGAACGTGGATTTAGTGCGTTAGTTATGAGCTTCATCACGAAATAAAGTAATCGACTGTAAAAACGAAAGTTACTGAAAAACTTCGGTAAATAATCATCCCATCAAAATTGAAAATCCCGTTGGGAAAAAATAATGCGTTTTAGCTTTTGAAAAGAAAAGTTATAATTTTAATAAATTCTACTTTAAATATCAAAATGTTTTATATCTCTATATATTTCCTCGCCATTTACCATTCAAGACATCAAATAATGAATTTTTGTATTTGAAAACAAAAGATATAGTTTCAATAAACACTACTTTAAATATCAATTAAACTGAGTTAACTAAGTAATTCCTTCCCTACATTTTAGCTCATTCGGAATCATTTTGGCCGGGATTACGAGTTCTCTGAAAAATTTAGAACAATTTCGACAAGGTTTGGCTGAATTTATTCATTTCGGGTAATGAAAAAAACACTTGTAAGTAGTCCAGTACACGCCGTTTAGTATTTTCTGAAGGTCGTGCGCTGATGCTACCATCTATTGGTCATACAGAAGTATAACCGCTGTATTGAAATGCATGCGCTGCCCTCTGTTGGCTCTCAAGTATAGTAAAATGAATAACTGAAATTATAGTACACACGTATTTCAGTTGATATTAGAAGCTGAACGTATTATATTCGTTGCATTTCATTGTTAAGTCGATTTCTAAACCATTTTTGTTTTAGTCAGAAAGTGGTGCTTTATATTTCATCTTAGGTGTTTTTACATCAGCTCTAGAGAAACTTACCGATTTTTCATCGTGCTAGCACACTGCCACCAATGCAATAAAGAAAATAGTCTTTAGTTGTTTTTTTAAAAGATAATAAAAGCGCATTAATAACTTCAGAATTATAGCTGCTATAATAAAGTCGTTAATGATTTTGTGACAGAAACGAGATCTTTATATATAGAATTGAAATCTAGGCGACTAATGTAATGGTCTACTTCTCCGTTTTAATTTTGGAAGACCTGTAACTGATGGAAATACAGTGCGCTCTTGGCCTGTTCCTGAATATTTTAATACATTTGTGGACATGGTTACCTTAGACAAGGGTTTCTTAAACTGTGGGTCGCTGAAAATTTTAGCAGTTTTGATATTTCTTTAACTTATTATAATAATTTTACAATTACGATATATTTTTACAAAACGTATCTGAAAATAGATAAAGATTAGACAATAGGGACAAAGGAAAAAACAAAACGTCTCGACGCATTCTGTTTATAGTATCAAAATTCATTTTCTTCGCTTTGCACGTGGCGCTCCCATTTCGTCTGTTAGTTATTTAAAATTTTCATATTGTTCTATGTCTTAAAAATATAAATTAAAGTTAATGGCATAAAACTGCAATAGTATATTACAGTACAAGTAAAAACATTGACAGTTTCACTCACGCGTGTGTCGAATTTGCGCATGGGGGGTCACACAAAAGTTTTGTAAATATTATGGTGTCTTGAGGGTAGCGAAAAAATCTCAATAATAAAAAGGGGTCGCGACTGAAAAAAATTTAAGAAACCCTGCCTTAGAGAATAACATTTAATGCAGATTTTAATATATTTTCTGCGAATTACAAATCTTTTTCATAGGGGATCTTGTTAGGGAAATGATTAACACGAGAGCAGTGGTGTATTAGAAAGAGCGGAGCGGTGGCAAATGTTTCAGAATGGCATTCCTTGAGTAAACATGGTGTTTTAGAGGTTAGTCAAGCGGATCATTGTGGCAGGTGAAAAATAATTAGATTTTAAATTGCCATGCGGAAATAAATTAAGGTAAAAAGAATGTCTGGAAATGCCTTCACCTAGTCATGAGTAAGTAAAGAACTTGGAGCGTGAACGAGAATATTCAAATTCCGTAATTTAGTGTAAAAACTAAGAATTCCTTTCCGCATACTAAAAACAGCAGTTACCATTTGCAACCTGCGCTGAGTTAAACGATGAGATGTTTACAAAAATGTGAGTGTAAAATTTATTAATGTGAATTTGGAGAATGTTGAAACATTTAAATTTACGCGCTTAAATAAAATAAGTGTTTAAACAGTAATACAGTGTAAACATTCTGTGTTATAAAGATGAATTGAATATTACGAAAATTATCTTCTGATTCGAACTTTGTTATCTCAGTGGAGTTCTTTTTCCCGTAACAGCTGAAGTCTGCAATAGATGGCGTCTAGTGATAGGACGGGGCTGCAAATGAGTTATTTCTTATTGGAGATATTGTGTTTGCTGAGGAAAGATTTTTATGAATCGGAACAAATGCGAAAAATTGTTGTTTTAAGAAGGTGAAGATATTGTTTTTTTGCATTTGTGTAACTAAATATTCTACTTGTAGTTTACATTTTAAATTAAATTAAAGCTTGATTATAAAGTAAATACTGATCAGAAAGAAAGTATTTTAAGTTATTCCATTCCACAAATTCAAAACCTCACAAACATTAAGAAGATATATTCATACAACAGTCAATCAGTTCCCCATAAATAGTAAACTCAAAGAAATTAAGTATTTTGGGGCACCTTCAAACAATCAAATAATGTTAATCAATAAACATCTAAATAATTATAATAAGTGGACAGACCAACAATTAAAATAACTCAAATAACACATGCAATATTAAATCACTGAACACATTTATTGATTCTAGGTTAAATAAACATTCAATTGAATAAAATAACTGATCAGTTCCCTACAAATATTTAAGATGCACTTACACACATAACTTTCAATTCGTCAAATAAAATACACTCATTATTCATATTAATCTTATTGTAACATTACTTTTACATTCCATAGCTTACAAATTTAGGTGGTTAAACAAATTTTGTAATCGTTCTTTTACGTACTACACATTTAAATGACTGGCAAATATTAAATATTTTTAATCACTTAATTTACATGCATATTAATTTAACTGATCATTACCCAGTCACTACGAAATTAGAGAAGCCAGGAAAAAGAATTAAAAATCACTCACAGACTGAATCCATTCAACACACTAACTGCCGAATACTGAGCAAGGATATTTAATTGCAGGATTAACGGCAGAGTTCACAGCACTCCAGAAACACTCTTTCAGGAAAAATACCTCCAGGAACATACAGGAATATATACTTATCAGGAACTTGCACATTTAAGGAACGTGCACGTTTCAGGAATTGCACATTCAGAAACATACGCTTTTCAGGAACATGCACCTTTCAGAACATACACTTTCTGGAACGTGCACATTTCAGGAATATACACTTTTCAGGAACATTCAGAAACATACACTTTACAGGAACATGCACCTTTCAGAACATACACTTTTCAGGAACATGCACATTTCAGAAACCGCCCTTTTCAGGCACATTTCAGAAACATACATTTTTCAGGAACATGCACATTTCAGGAACAACACTTTTCAGGAACATGTACATTTTAGAAACATAAACTTTTCAAGAACAGGCACATTTTAGGAACATACAGTTGTCAGGAACTCCAGGGACCGGATAATGGTAAAAAAGGATTCGTTATACTATTTGAGTTCAGAAGAGGTTATTCGGTGATTCAGGGGAGGAGGAAAACGTCTGAGCTAAATTTATCAGTAAATTGCTCTTAATATCTCGCACTAAATTGCTAAATCATCTTGGACTAAATGTTGCCCTCTTTAAGCATGTTCCTTCAACCCTCTAGCCAGTTAGAGTCCGTAGCAAGGCAGCGCTGTTCTGCTTCATCGGTGGAAAAGAAAAACGTGGTCCCAGCCGGTTAGAGCAGGCAAGTCCGCAGCAAGACGGGCTGGCCCCAGAAATTTTTTTCCAGACCAAACTTCAAACTCCAAAACTTAAGACTAACAGACTGTAAACTCTCGTACAAGCCTCAAAGAAATCGCGGTTTCACTATCCGCCAAATTCTACGGGCCGAAAATTGCACATAAAATTAATTATGAACGACCTGAAGAATTTTCTGCTTGTTTGTTTTTAATACGTTACTCCCTTCAACAAATAGAAACAAAGATGCCGTACTAAGACATCAGCTAGACAGCTGCGACCAGGTAGTCAACCAAACGCGTGAGGAACGAAATTCGATCCCTGCTAACAAACGGAGAAATTTTGCAAATGGGACTAACATAATATAAACATTGAAATTTTGTTTATGGGATTGGTATAACATGTAGTTGTGCACCTCCATTTATGGTTACAATCGGCCGCACCAAATGTATATACATATATTGATTACATTTGAAACTCTTAGTAGAATAGTAAATTAAGTTAGTTTGTGCACCAAATTCAGGGTCTTTTTGCCGAGTAGGACCAAAAGTAAGCTTTCAATTTTGTGCACCAAAAAATCTGCATCAATTTTGATAAAGAAGGCTCAGGGAGACGGATGTGAAATTCTTTCATCCCTCCTCTCCTACTACCAAATCTTTAGAGAGGACTTTCGGCTCGCAATGCATTTTAATTTCTCTGTTCGGTAACGTAACGCACTCCAAGTTCAGGGCCCTCTTGTGAGAGGAACCAAAGCTAATTCAGTTAGTAGTTGAAGCGGTTACACAGCGGTCCATATGGTGTTTCACTCATTCCAACTTTGTCTGTGCTAATAGAACACTTGAGTTTGCAATGTTACATATTATGTAAATTATTCAATATGATGTGCTATCTAGCTTAGTTAGCATTATTTCGAAACATCATCTCTCGTACTTGTACCAAACATAATAGATACGTCAAGCCAGAATTAGTTTTTTTATTTTTGTTAACTAATAATTTTATATTATTCTAAAATGGCTACTATTGTATTGTTACATTAAATCAAAAAAAGAGCTCCCTAAAAGCCCAGTTAACCAGAATAGAGACTGTCATAGCGGATAATTTCAGCATATGAACTGAAATCAAAACAGCTGCGAAGCTTGAGGCTTTGGAAAAATATCTGTAGCAATGTATGCCCTTCGAACGGAGTATTATATTGCTATACCTGAAAAGAATGACACTTCTGAAACAGAAGAGGAATAATTAGAGCTAGAAGCGAGAATCAACGCGCTAGAGGTAAGTTTCAATAAAATGTTAATTGATAATGCTGTTATTGTTAATACAGTTTATATCACGAACAACATTTATAAAATACAGTAAAGTTACATGAAATTCAATCAAATGTTGATTCATAATGCTGATAGTGTTAATTCAGTGGTTATCACAAACAATACTTGTAAAATAAAGTTACATGAAATTCCACCTCCTCAATTTAGCGGAAGCTTGTACCACATTAGCTTGTACCGCAAGCTCTATTGAGTTCTGTAAGGCAAAAAGTTTGGTTCGTCATCGGCAGGAATCTCACTAGAAAAACAGTGTATGAGTACGTACAGTTATCAGGTTCAATGTTTCTTCTAACCTTCTTCGGAAACATACAATGACCTGACTAGAACAGAGAGCTTACTAAAGCTATGTTCACTAATTGTAGTAAGTAGACAGGATACAGACGAAGGGTATACAAAACCCTTTATTTTTTTTTATATACAATGACTTCCGTACTTCGGAATACAATGACCCTCCACTCGGGGTCTAACGTAAAAGATATCAAAATAAAACTAAACTCTAATCTAACTTTAGAATAATACACGTGTAAGATTGGCCTTAAAATAACAGGAAGCGTATGTAGCACAGAGACTGTGAACACTACAATACGTTTAATTTATCAAGAGGATTAATACCTCTGGCCCGGAAGGCAAATAGCAACTGCGTAACTTCTAAGGTAAGCGGCCTGCTTCGAACTCACTGCTTCCTCTCTCCTGCTTGGCAAAAAGGCCACACTTAAATACTTGGCGTTCGCCAGACAACTTTGCATAAAATCCTTCACGCTTATAATTCTGGCCGGAAGTAGAAAATAAGAAGTGATAGTAAAGATTTAAAATAAAATAAACGTTAGTAAAACTTAAGATCCTTACATACTTCCCCGCCAGAGTTAATTAGTTTGAAACTGAGGTCTAAAACGACCTTGTTGAAAACTTTTAGCTCTAAAATCTAACGCGAGGCCAACCTTTCCGTGCTTTCCTTCTTTCTCCACTGGCCTTGAGACTTTTTTCCTGGGTTGCTATTGAACTGTCGACGTTCGCCGGCTGTTTTTGAATGCTCGGGTTTCCTTGCCCACTGATTCGCTTTTTCTCCGTAGCCATGTGCTTGAGTTTGCTGTAATCTTGGCGTACCAAATTGGTTTCGCTGTTGATATTGGCGTCTTCTTTCGACGTCCGCCGTTCTTCTACTTTCAAACTGGATTGCTAGCTCAAATAATTTTTCCAGTGTAGTCGGATTTCTCAATTCAATAAAGTCTTGCACTTGGGGTAGTAACCTCGGCAAAATCACTTGAATTATTTCAGGATCCGGACGGTTTCCATACAAGAGCTTGAAAACGTGAATTTTTCTTAAAATAAAACTCGACATGTTTTCCATTCTTTGTTGATATATACTGAAAAGTTCTGTTTCTAATTTCGCACGATCCCTTACAACAGGGAAGGCTTTTAGTAGGGCAGTCTTGAAATTTTCGTAGGTATAGGTGGGACTTCCTGCTTGACCCAAGAGACTTCTGCCGATACATTTGAACCAGTTAAGCGCTTGGCCCCTCAAAGCGCTGGTAGCTAAGGTAACTTTTTGAAACTCGTGCACGGGGTAGAGCATGAAGTGGTCATCCAATTTTTCCAAAAAACTGGTTACCGGTGAGTTTCCGTTAAATGTTGCTTCTGGTTTCATCGAAGCGCGCATGGTCTGGACGATGTACCCAAATCCTTCCAGGGCGGCAGCTGGCATTTCTGGATTCTGAGCCGTTTCTGCAGGCAGCACAGGTTCTTCTTGAAACTCGGCCATGGTTATTCTTCTACGTTGGGCGCCACTATCAGGTTCAATGTTTCTTCTAACCTTCTTCGGAAACATACAATGACCTGACTAGAACAGAGAGCTTACTAAAGCTATGTTCACTAATTGTAGTAAGTAGACAGGATACAGACGAAGGGTATACAAAACCCTTTATTTTTCTTTATATACAATGATTTCCGTACTTCGGAATACAATGACCCTCCACTCGGGGTCTAACGTAAAAGATATCAAAATAAAACTAAACTCTAATCTAGCTTTAGAATAATACACGTGTAAGATTGGCCTTAAAATAACAGGAAGCGTATGTAGCACAGAGACTGTGAACACTACAATACGTTTAATTTATCAAGAGGATTAATACCTCTGGCCCGGAAGGCAAATAGCAACTGCGTAACTTCTAAGGTAAGCGGCCTGCTTCGAACTCACTGCTTCCTCTCTCTTGCTTGGCAAAAAGGCCACACTTAAATACTTGGCGTTCGCCAGACAACTTTGCATAAAATCCTTCACGCTTATAATTCTGGCCGGAAGTAGAAAATAAGAAGTGATAGTAAAGATTTAAAATAAAATAAACGTTAGTAAAACTTAAGATCCTTACACAGTGTTCCAAACAAACACTGTATCTATAGATTAAATAATGAGTGATCTGCTTGCAGAACTAGTGACAGTTTAAGTGAGGTCTGACGTTTTGCTTCTCGCTATATCTTATAGAAGCAAAAAAATCAAAGAACGCAATTTTTCCAAAAAGTGTTCGTGTGCCTTGTTACTCAAACAATTCACTTCGAAATTTTCTTGGACTTATCTTTGGAGGCATTAATTGCTACCCTAAAACGTTTTTGTGAAGAGGGCAAAAGTTACTTCCATGGAGCTCAAAATGAACTAAACAACTTGTTTAAATTAGTCAAAGTACCAGAACAAAGGTTAATCTACTATACGTTTTCAGGGAAGATCGAATGAAAAGTTTTACGCCGTAGGGTAACACATTTTGGTGGGCTTTGGGAAGCTGGGGATATATCCTTCAAAACGCATCATAAAAGAACTATTGGGAATTCAAAATTAAATATTAAAGACTAACCCAAATGGAGCGACCCAAAGAAAGATATCTCAGATAAAGAAAATATAAAATTCAAACCAATTTCATCCCTCTTATAGGATGCATGGTATTTTAATGCGTTAACCCTTGGTCATTTTTAATTTGCCATTCTATAAAAGCCCCTGCAGAACAGAACATTGTGAATAAGACTGATAACAGATTGTTCAGATTGGAAAGGATCACCAAAATGACTCACAACATTTGGAAAATATGACACAGGAATTATTCATCGCAACTTCATGAGCTAACAAAATGGCAGATTTCAAAAGAGAACATACAATTCGGAATTACGGTGCATTTGAAACCAAATAACTTGCCTATCTGCCACTGGGCTTTACGTCCAGTTGAAGAGGTTATACCCAGAATGGATGAGCGAGTTAGTGCAGTTAATGTACCCACTGGAAAGAATCTCTTTAAAAGACCTTTCGCTTAATTAAGTGTTTTCCCCATACAAGACAACAATCAAATGTAAAATTTTCATATTATGGGTGGGCATTATTCATGTATTCAATTCATTGTAGTAGAAGTGTAATATTTTTTTTTTATGTGTGGCATTCTTATTACTATATGCTATTAAATTTAATTGTAACTGAAATAATTTGTCTTAAACTGTATCTCATTGTGTATTTTATATGTGCAAATTTTAATTTAATTGTAAATTTATACAGAATTATTGAAATCTATTTCAGTGGGGACCGGGAATGTTCGGATTAATTTATCGCTCTCCAGGTTCAGAGTCCTCTTGTGAAAGGAGCCAAAACTAGGTCAATTAGTCGTTAAATATGTTACGCAGCGGATTTGTGGTGCTTTTGGTCGTGTCACCTTTGTCTGTGATAGTACAGCACTTAACTTTGCAATGTTGTGCATTATTTTAATAATTAAATATACTGTGTGGCCTAACTTCGAACCAGCTCCATCATTTCTCGTACTTATAACAAATAACCCCATACCGAAAAAAAAAATTAGTAAACATCCGTGCCGTCTCCGTGATTCGAACCCGCAACCAACGACATCGTAACCTAGCATCGCTAACCACCATATAATTAGGGAGAAAGTTTTATTACAAGATAGAAAGAAGAAGGCGAGACACCAAAATTTCACCAAGGTTTTATAGGTGTAGATAGGTAGATATAGTGACACGTTTTTCGGTAGATATTGTGTTGGCTTAAAGGAAAATTACATTTTGTTTTCGAATATTTCCATCTTAAAGGAAAATGTTAGGTTCCCTTGTACGTTTTTTTATCCTCAAACAGATACAAAATTTTATTTTTATCTGAGAATTAAAATAAAACAGGGATTGGGCAATGTTGTTTTTGCAAGTTACTAGAATTTTTCTCTTAACCCTCTCAGCGTTACGGATGGAAAATTCCGTCCAGAAGACGTGCTTTCGTATGCATTACATGTGAAAATATCTGACAGCATTTAATGTATCTGATTTCAGGTTGATTGTATACTGGAAGGAAAAGACTCAAGGTACAAAATGAGAGAGTCGGTTTTTAAATTATAATAAAGAAAATACAATTTATTCATGGCATTTTGAACTGGGTCTGATGTTATTTTTGTATAATTATGAGTCATGTCGGAGCAGGTTATGTCTTGGTGAATGAGTTCAAATAATACCAAATTTATCATTTTTAAATTTGAATTTCTTTTGGGCTTTTTATTCTGTAAAAACATTTTCTCGTTTAATTAATCTAAATAATTGTATTTGAAATACTTAATTTTCAGTTTTTTAAAATTATTTTTAATCCTCCTTCACGTATCTTTTCTTGAATTTGTTTCATTCTCATTCGGACATAATTCAGAAACATGGTTCTGTTGAAAATTCTTTCAGCTGTTTCTTGAATGGACCAAAGGAGTTCTCAGCTATTATTTATTACTTCATATTGTATGAATTTTGTTACATTGATTTACTTTTGTTTTGGTTCAATTTTTATTTTCTTTTCCCTTTTAAATAAGACTGCCACTATGGTAAAATTTTAACTTTACGTTATTTATTTATTGCTTATGTATATACATACACACACACACACACACATATATATATATATATCAGGCAAGTATATACATATAATATTATGCATGCATTTATCCGTATGTGCCATTATATTTACCTAAGTAAGATGGCATATACATGCAAATATTTGGCTTTCAAGCAAATGACAAAAACTCGGTAAAATAAAAATACAAAGTCACAGTATGGGGTACTCTCAGAGAGTAAAAACTTCTGTGTTGTTTAAGTAGAGTGAATCCTAAATAAAAAGTTTCTAGATTTTTCTTATGAGGTTTATAAAACTGCTTCAGTGCTCTTTATGGAAGGCCTCAAAGAAAATAAATTACAAATTCGATTCTTCGAGTTTTTTTAAATGACTTGCTTCAGCGCACGGTCATTCCTAATTCATAAGAAGAGCTTTGAGTTGGGAGTCAAGAAGCTCCTCTCCTCGTCAGATTTTCCTCTCCCAAATCTTTTATTTGCAGGCATGCACCGATTGCAGTCGCAGAACGAAGACACAACTTCATTAAAGGAAAATCCTTGCTAGTCAGGATAAGGAGAAAAAAATATGGCACTTTGTTTGTTTGTTTAGATAAGTCACGTACGTCCTTTCATATGTTTGTTTAGATTTTGAAAAACGTAGAGAACACTCAGTCTAGAAAATACAGCTCGCAGATGGAAGATTAACGGAAGCTTATCAAAACGAATTTGGGTGTGTTATTAGGCTGGAGCAGGAATTAAAATCGTTGTTCTTTAATTAGCATTCATGCTAAAGTGGCTTGATTTTTAAGAATAAGTTTCAATAAAATTCGAAAATAAAATAATCTGCATTGATGGCCATTTCGTATATAGTTTCCGTTCCTATTCAATTATTTCTGCATTAATTTTCTTTAGATATTTTTCTTTCTATGTTCAAACTGTGAAAGGCCTTTTGATGTATCTAGAGTGAGATTTCAGCTGCACCATTGTGAAGTGTAACTCTGCGAAGTTCAATTAATTTTAAGTGTACATTCAACCTAACACAAAGACTTGTCCTAACTTGCTGACCTTTCATAGTTCTTAACTATTCAATTATCAGCACAAAAAAGCTAGTCAAATGGAAATCAAAATAACTTTTGTTAAAGTGCTCCTGACGGTTTACAACTGAAATTACTACAAAAACTAAAATGCCGTCTTCCCATATAAACCTATTACAAGAATAATGCTGTTGGGAAATGCAATAAATGTTTAGATCGTAATAAAACGCAGTCTAATTTAAAGCTTGATCAGTCTAAATTACTGCTAAGTTTTTATAGCACTTACCAACAGTACTCTTGCTTGTTTACTTAAGGATCTGAACTAATGCTGCCTGAACTAGTGCTCGGCGGAACCAGCCGAGTACTTGTACTGATACAACAGGTTAAACTTCTACTTTATTAAGGTAAAACCATTATTAAGGTACCATTATTAAGGTTAAACTTTTACTTTTAAACTGTGGTGCACGTAATTCTATGTTTTGATAGCGTTTTCGTCCAAGCGAAAACTGCGAAAGGAGTTGAGAAGGACAGGCTAGGGTTTAGCTTAAAGTTCAACTGTCAGTAAAATTTAAAAACAGTTGTCCAAAAGTTAATGGATTGGACTGAAATGAATTCCTTAGATTATATAAAATCACGTCAGGGATTTTATTTGTGTAAAAGAAAGAACGCTTTCACTGAGCAATTTCTGTATGAAACTATCTGTTATACACGTAACTCATGGAGAAAGCCTTGAAACCTCTCATGCAGCAAGCCCGTTATCCGGAACTAGAACAACCGTCGAAACTGCCAGTTCTTTAGAGGTTCACTTAACAGAAGAAGAGCTTTAGAAGTCACACCACCTGTGTGACGTTTGAGTCGATTTTCATATTTTATTTAAATTATCACTAATTTTACTCTTATCTGGCTTATATATCGATTCTCTATTTATTTCTAATCAATGAAATGATTCATGTTCCCTGCCTTTGAAAGCATAAACATTATATAAAGTCTGTATTAATATTTCAATTCTTTGGATCAAGAAGAAGATCATTATTTGCGAAAGGTTCATAGTTATAGAGAATCTCTTTATATTTTAATACGAAATAAGGTACGTACAATGATGCAACAACAAAAAAGTAAAAAGAAAATAAAACAGCATTCAGTTTCCAAAATGGATAGCTAGCACTTTTATTAAAAACAATTATTTATTTATGGTAGATGCATGTAGAAGTCGTAATTGATTTTTATATTTGGTGTGGAAGTATATGATCTTTTTTCCTTAAAATAATGACTAATATGGCACAAAATGCGATATGTTTTCTTTTAAAATAGTTCTTGATACCGCTTTATGTTAATTATATTTGCGAGCGTTTGAAACGTCGGACGTTGTTTATATTTAATTCATTTCACAAACCTTTTTATGAACATCAGGAGGTTTCAATAGTTGTAATGACTTTTCTAATGTATAATTTAATGCGTAAATGTGTCACAAAACTGTTTTACAACATTTTCCTAATATGTTCCCCTAAAATGTTTACTTTTGTTTTACGATTTGGTCAAGTAAATTGATGTAATTTAGTTAATTTTAATAAAGTACGTTGACTTGATTTTGTTGGTTACATGACAGGCAAAATAATGCTATTTTTTACTTATTCGTCTCTATATTTCTGATTTTTGTGTTAATTATAAGGAAATAATATCAAGACATTCGTAATATTGTAAGGTTCCTCACCGTGTAATTCTACGTTACTGTTGAAAGTGACGAATTTAAGAACTAATAAGCGAATAATAGCTTGAGTTTGTGTGACCGGAAACAACAAGATGGAAGGATAAAATAACCCTTTATTATTCAAAATAAGATTTGACAGAACTCCGTCTTGGAGTTGTAGAACAAAGCCGACACTTGGGCTTGAACTTAAGAGACTAAGAATTAAACTAAACTAAAGAACTATAGCCAAAGGTATCAAAATTCTAACAGAGTTTGCTCCTTAATGTTAATAGACTGCAAAGCTATCAAGGACCTAAAGTACGGCTTAGCGGGATAATAGCTTACGAGAGAGTAGCCTAAAAAAGGCGGACGCGTGCAGCCGGAATACCTGGTATCTCTCTCACTAAGACCGAAGAACGTCGCGGTTAAATACCACTCTTCCTCATTATGTGTTCAGACGTGATTCTAAAACTACGTTCTGGACGGAAGTGGTAAGTTGGAAGTTCAGAATCGATATGAAAGGAAATTTAACTCAAAATTTAACTTTTAATAAAATTAACATAATCCTTACAATATCATGAGATATTCGATATAATACTCCAGAAATTCCATTATTCTAGAAATGTTGGTTGATAAATCTATAAGGATTATGATACAAGAAGAATGAAATAAGTTTAATAAAAAAAAGAGGTACTAATAAATATATATAAAATTCACTTAACACTGAGGAGCTAAAATTTTGAGAGCTAATTGTTTAAGAGCTACTTGTGATATTTTTACAAAACGTGGCAGTTTGGCATGATTTGAGTCATAAAATCGAAATATGGAAAAGATTGGCATGACACTTCCGAAAAAGTCCGATTTTGTGTCAAAATAATTATATTAAAACAATGCTATATATAAATGTAATACATATCCTAATGTGCGCTTTCGAGACATGAAAAACACAAATTGAATTTCATCAATCGGCTTGTTACCATTTAATTAGTTCCTTTATTAAAAACACATTCCGTCAAACATTAATTGTTAAATACTTACTTTATTCAGAAACATTACCGTCAACATTACTGCTCAAAAACATTACAGTTCAAAAATATTATCGTTCTGAAAAAACTGTTGTTGCCAATCGGGAAAATACATTTTAAATAAAATTAATACGTTGCGTTTACATTCGGACATCCTGACTTAGTTACGACCTCGGAACATTAAGAACTTATATATAAAAAAAAAAAAATCTGAAATGTTTCAGATTTTAAATTACGTCCAAAGGGGCGTTTTTTAACATTTTGTGTGTTACCTTTCTTTATTAAATATCATGTTCCTCGCACTTAAACCATAAGATCCAGTGCAACAGCAATATCGCAAAATAGTTTTAAAACGAGCATATCTTTAGAATTTCCGATACAGAGACTCACGCGCTGGAGATAAAAATGTTTTTTCTGCACAACGTTGCCATTGCTCGCTTTGAAATCCTTGAGTTTGTTAATCAAAAATTCGTCAAAGTTTTAAAAAATAGGAAATCGATCATAAAACAAATTTCAAATTTCAAATTTGGTCTTCCACATGCTCATATTCGTTGGAGGATTACGTTATTCAAAATTCGATGACTCTATGTACCGTTATTTTATGACAATGTGAGAAATATACATACATTTACGCAGATTTTCATTATTTAATTTCTTCAAATATAATGCAGGACTCTAACATTTTATGGCAACAGTTTGAAAAGTGAACCGACATTTATCCGTCCGACGCAAAATGCCAAAACGAAACTAATAGTCCTTCGGGATTCAAATCCCTTTGGACTAAAAATTAAATCTGTAATATTAATGTTCATAGTTCGAAAGTCTTTAGCTGTCATATAGATTCACCGTCGTTTTCTATTCTTTTTCCGTGTCCTAGTTTTAGTAATATGCGGCGTGTTGTTATCGTTATCCTCAGTAACACTAATGTCATCACCATTATTATCGTCTTCTTCTGATTCAGCTTGACACTTCCATGACTTTAATTGGCTCACATGAGCTGTCGTACTAAAGAAATGTCCTTTCACCTTCTCTTCTAATTGAGTCACTCTATAGGTATCACTTGGTAAAACTTCTGTAACTACCAAAGGTCCTCGATACTTTTGTTGTGTTTTGGTTGATTCTCCAGTTGATTTAGGTACTCTTCTCATAACTACTATTTCTCCTCGTTCGAATGTTAAAGAATTGCTTTTCTTCTTGTCATAATTTGCTTTCATTTTCATCTGCATATCTTCAATTCTCTTTCTAGCTTCATTCTGTAAGATTACTGGATTCTCCCATTCATCTGCGTCTTCATCTGTAATCATCCTCATCAATCCGTCGTTAAATTTTGGTGAATAACCGTGAAGCATTTCAAAAGGAGTTTTATTTGTAGTCTTATTTATCATATTGTTCAGATTTCTTTCGCATTCCTTAATCTTTTTGTCCCAGTCTCTCTGATTCGGATTTTCCATACTCGTTTTAATCGTAGCCAAAATTGTTCGATTTGCTCTTTCCAACATTCCATTACCACTTGGATGTTGAGTTGAATTGAGTGTATGACTGATTCCATTATTTTGACAGTACTCTCGAAATTCCTTCGCTGTGAAACATGTTCCTCTATCGCTGATAATTTTTTCTGGTAACCCAAAATCATCTACAAAACTCTTCAATGCAACTAACACATACTTGGTTGCAGTACTTTTCATAGGATATAAGCGTGTAAATCTCGTAAAATTATCAATTATTACAAATAATTCTGTATTTCCTCTTGAACTTTTTACGAATGGTCCTAAATGATCTATATGTATAATTGCAAAAGGTCTTCTACCAGGTCTAATTGGATGCAGTACTCCTTGTTTCTTACCACTAGGCATTTTATTTACTAGGCATTCGAAACACATCGAAATGTGACGCATAACATATAGTTTCATTCCTTTAAACCAGTATGATTCCTTGATTTTGGCAACAGTTCTGTCTGCTGAAAAATGTCCCAAAAGATCGTGAAATTTTACTACAATACCTTTTCTCAGCGATTTAGGTATGACATATAACAATTTCTCCTTTTCCTGATCTTTCTCTTTACGAAACAATCGATTATTCTTTAAGACGTAATTTTCAGTTACATATTTCTCTGCATTCGTTCTATCATTTATCTTTTTCTTTAAAATGTCTATTAATTTGCTTAATTCTGGATCTGAATGCTGAATCATAAGAATTTGTTCATCTATCGTTAGCGTTAAACAAACTTCCAAGTTGTTTTCAATTATAGAGTCTAAAGTTTCTTCTGGCTGATCAACTGGCGATCGGCTCAATGCATCTATGTGACTAATTTTTTACCTTGTCTGTGCTTTATTTCAAGATTGTATTCCTGGATCAGATTACTCCACCTTGCTATCTGAGGATTTGAAGTTTTCTTCGCGTTTAAATAAACTAAAGCTTGGCAGTCTGTAATTACCGTAAATTGGATTCCAATTAAAAATTGTCGAAGTCGTGTCAAAGTCCAAACTATAGCCATTAATTATAATTTGCTTGAATGATAATTCTTTTCTGTTTCTGTTGTCCCTTTACTTACACAATAAACTAAATGCCACTTTCTATCTTCACCTTTTGCAACAGCATTCCTGCCAGCCCTTTGTTGCTCGCGTCTGTGTGCACTTCAGTCTCTGCTTCGGGATTATATAATGCTAGTATTGGTTCATTAGTTAAATGATCCTTTAAAGTACTGAATGCTTCTTGCTGATCTTCGTTCCAACGAAATGTTTCATCCTTCCTCGTCAGTCTCGTTAGCGGCTCAGCTTTCTCTGCGTATTTCGGTACAAACCTTCTAAGAAACTTGTAAGACCTAAAAATTGTTTAACTTCATGTTCATTGGTTGGTTTAGGAAAGTTTATTATGGCTCGTACTTTTCTTGGTCCAGGTTGCATACCATTTGATTTTATTAGAAATCCCAAATACTCAACTTCATCTTTTCCAAATTCGCATTTTGTCAGTTTCAATGTCAGCATTGCTTCTCTCAATCTATCAAACACTTTCCTAAGTTTTTCCATCATTTCTTCCCAAGATTTAGCCGGAATTAATATGTCGTCCAAATAGCACAATACTTCTTTAATTAAGCAATGGACCTAAAACTTGATTCATAAGTCTCTGAAATTCTGCAGGTGCATTAGCTAATCCAAAGATCATACGTTCAAATTGACCAGTATCATCTGGAGTGATGAAAGCTGTTTTCAGTTTCGCTTCTTCAGTTAAAGGAATCTGCAAATATCCATGAGCTAAGTCCAATGTAGTCATCTATCCTAGGGAGTGGAAATTTATCTTTAACAGTTTGCGAATTCAACTTTCTATAATCTATCACTAATCGTAATTCACCTGTTTTTTTCTTTACGAGTAAAACTGGACTAGCACACGGAGATCTTGTTTCAGTAACAATTCCATATTTCTTCCATTCATTTATTATCTTCTTTATAGAAGCACGCTCTTCGGCATTAGTTTTATACGACTTCATGCAAATAGGCTTACTCCCTTCAATTTCTTTAATATCCATTTTTGTTAAGTTTGTACACCCTAATTCCTCCATATTTAATGCAAAACAATCTCGATACTCATTTATCAAATGTAAAACTTCCTGTTTTCTCTCTGGCGTAATATTATTATTAACTTTAATTTCTTCTAAAGTAATCGGTCTCTTAAACTTCTTAATTTCATTTATTATCAGTATTTCCTTTTGACTTGAATTTTCAGTTTTATGATCTGAACTTGGTTCAACTAATTCTGCTACTTCCGCTCTACCGATACATTGATTCTCTTTCAAAATTTGTTTTCGATCGCTGTAGTTAGTGACTGGTATCACTGTTTCTCTCTGTATTACTTCCAATAATGAGCCCAACTCATCTTCCGATCCACTTATTAAAACATAACCGTTATTTATTTCATCAGTTTTAACTTTCACGAAATTAACCGTATTACTTTCGATTTGAGTTTCTTGGGAAGCCTTCAGTTTAATTCGCGGAGTGTTGCTATCATTTTGCAACTGTGAAAATGGGCAGTCATTAGCATAGCGTATGTGCAAGGTATTACCTATCTTGGCGTATGCAATATGCGGTAAATCAATCCATGTTCGACCAACTAATAAGTCGCATGGTTGCGTTTCATCTCCTACAATTAGAACTGTAATGTCCTTTCCTTCCACATTATCAGTCTCTAAGTTAACAGTTACTTTTCCCAATGTTCTAGCGGCTGGTTTATTCTGGTTCAAAAAGCCAAACAATTCCTCCACATCAGGTTTTACAATAAGATTCAGTCTCTTAGCCGCAGACTGTTTCAATAAACACGAACTAGAACCCGTATCTATGATTGCAGTAATTTCTTCTCCATTATTGATGCGAGCATACTTTAAATATACAGCTGGTGAAACACCTGAATTCTGGTTTACGGATAAATTATTTTTAACATTTGTCAAGTCTAGATTCTTAGACGTACACTTTTTAAAAATATGACCCTTTTCATTACATTTCCTGCAAATAATTTCTTTTATAGGCTGTGGACAATCCGTCGCTATATGTCCATTATCATTACAATTGAAGCATTTCGGCTCACCCTTTTCATTGCGGATGCCAGAATTATATCCCCTTTTCATTTCGTCTGTTTTATAAAATTTATCTCTCAGATTGTATTTATTATCAAAACTGTTTTTAAAATCCACTTTGAAATTACCATCTGTCTGCATGGAATCTTTAACATTTCTTTGTCTTGAATACTGATTATAGGATCCTTCATAAAATTTAGAACCAGATTTGGGCTTAAAATTATGCCTAAAAGTTTTATTTTCTACTTGAAGTACTTTTATCCCTGCCCGAATATTTTCATATTCATCTAATTTTTCAGCCAACTCTTCAGGATTAATGAATTTAGACCAATCATCAATGAAATGGTCTCGGATAGTTGCGGGGACCCTCTTCTTTAATTGATCAGTAATAATAAGTTGTTTTAAAGAGTCAAAATCTGTTACATTTAATCCAGCAAGCCACTCTTCAAAATAATTTTTTAATTCAAACGTGAAGTCCTTCCACGTATTACGCAACGTTTTAATATGATCAACGAACTTTTGCCGAAACTGTTCAGGGCTTAACTTAAATTTTCTCAGTAGCAGTTGTTTAACGTGCTTATAGTCGTTAGCTTTCTCTTCTGATTCACGGGCAATTAATTGAGTTATTTCATAAGGCAATAGACCCAACAGCTGAGAAACCCAGTTTTGTTCTTCTAACCCAATACGTCGTGCCTGTCTCTCAAATAAAACTAAATAAAAACTTATATCACCTTCATTCAAATCATACTTATGCATTAATTTACACATATCACAAATATTACTTCTACTAACATTAGAAAAAACAGAATCATTTACATTACTACTTCTGATTTCCGCTTCTATTTTCAATTTTTCAAGTTCAAAAGTTCTTTGCTTATCTCTTTCTATAATTTCCATTTCAAATGCTCTTTGCTTATCTTTTTCTATAATTTCCATTTCAAATGCTCTTTGCTTATCTCTTTCTATAATTTCCATTTCAAATGCTCTTTGCTTATCTTTTTCTATAATTTCCATTTCAAATGCTCTTTGCTTATCTTTTTCTATAATTTCCATTTCAAATGCTCTTTGCTTATCTTTTTCTAAAATTTCTAACTTTTCCCTGTTTAAACGATCATTTATAATTCTATCTAGCATTTGTTTAGTAAAGTCTTCGTTATAATTCTTACTATTCAGAATCATATCTCTTAAGCCTACAATTATAATATCAGAAGGGACATCTACATCAAGTTCCAAAGCACGTTCTTTTAAATCACATTTTTTGCCTCTTGCCAAATAAGCCATCTTAGACTTCAATTTTCAAATAATAATACAATAATTATACTTAAGTTCTTTCCGTTTAATACTTAGACATAACATAAACAGTTTATAAATTCACGTACCTTTCTACTTTCAGTTTTGGCGAGTTTCCACATTCAGTTTAGGCTTAGCGTACGTTAAGGCAATACGTTGTTTAATCTAGATAATAATTCTAGTTTAACCCACTTCTGAAATGTTAGCATTTAATTAGTTCCTTTATTAAAAACACATTCCGTCAAACATTAATTATTAAATACTTGCTTTATTCAGATACATTACCGTCAACATTACTGCTCAAAAACATTACAGTTCAAAAATATTATCGTTCTGAAAAAAACTGTTGTTACCAATCGGGAAAATACATTTTAAATAAAATTAATACGTTGCGTTTACAGGCTCAGTAGAACGGGAGATATAGAACTGTTCCATTTTTGTTTTTGCGCAATGTACCAAAGAAATTTAATGGCAACAACGGACAGCAAAGTATTAGATTCAGGAATGGGAATTCATTTGAACGAAGTTACTTACCTTCTCTTTTAGCAGCGGTAGTCAGAGACAAGCTATCGAAAATTGAAGTCTGTTTACTCAGTTAGGAATGTAATCAAAAAGGGAGGGAATTAAAAACCTTGTCTCAACCATTTGCTGATGTCGGAAATATACTATTTCATGGATAAATACCGCTAGTGGGTTGTTAGCAGTACACTGGAGAATGCCTGACTACTTAAAACCTCATCGACTCAGGCATTTCCTTCTACCATAACAATTAATTGCCTTGAATTTATGTGTCGAATTATGTCTGCCTAGCACTAAAAATTCATTCTTCGTTGCACATTTCATTAAATATCACAATTTTACTTTACCCGTGTGGTAAGTGTGTTCAAAGGTTTAATAAACATTTAATGTAAAATATTCTCCGAATTTGTTCACAAAAGTTGTGATGGAATTGCATAATGTTTAAATGCGTATGATAATGTGCTATGGGATGCCAATTTATCCATTCAAAGTCTATCATTTAAGTACTATATGAATACGTAAAAATCTAGAACACCGAAATTATTTACATGCAGTTGCACACACAACTCTAATAGAAAGTGCCAATGAATTTTGTTTACCACAACAAACTTCGCGCTGGGAATGACCTTATGAATACGACAGCACTAATTAAACATTCCTCTATTGATTAATTCATTCCTTTATCGTTTCCCTTAATATATGAAGCATCAAAGACCCGTTGTATAGTTAATGATAAACAGGGTAATAACGTAGGCTTATTTACAAATAATGTTAAGAGCCACAGATACATTCTTCACTTTCTAATAGAATGCGTACTTAAGAAATAGTTAATTTTATGCATCTTTTTATGTTATTCAGATATCTTTATATATATGTGTTTCTATTAATAAGCCAAACGTTTTCAACCAGAAAGAAATTTCTTTCGAGGAGACTTTCATAATTTTAAAGGGGGTTAAGGAAACTATCAGCCTTTTATTTACATGTTAAGTATTTCGTTTTAGTTTATGAATATAAAAAATACATTTATTTAACTTCTAGTATTTATCAACCTTTTTGTAGTTTTTTATTTTTTGCTTTATAATATGCATTAAAAACAATCTAATTTAAGTAAATGCATATATATTTTTCGAGTATTGGAAGGGAGAGGGGGATTGTCCAGCAGTGGTGAAAACGGTGCATGGGACAAAAAAGTTTGAGAACCAATGTATTAAACAATTAACAGGAACAAAATGTTTTCTTAAATAACATGAACAATAACTGTTCTTGAATTATATAAGGTCGAGAAATTTTGCACTTAACAACTACAATGCATGTATACAAATATTTCATTACATGTACCTTTTATGTATTGTTCAAAGGCCTTGTAGAGTCATTAGTATTGTTTGATGCTGGAGACGTGAAAATGTCCAATGCCCTCGCCGGACCTCGAACCCTGGACCTTTAAAATACACGTCGAGTATGCTTCCAATTACTTAGTTCACGAAGGCATGCGGAAAGAAGGGAGAAAATACCTTATAACATTTATTTTATACTTGTGTATTAAAGCAAATGAGAATGCGATAAAATTTTGTTATATAACTTTGAAAAATAACTTAACAATTCTTCAGAAGACAGATTATTAAGATAAATTATTTTTTCCCAATAGTATGTAATTTATGAATTATTTAATTATATGTATTTGGCTATGCATTTTTTGTACTCCCTCTGCTTTTATGCTTGCATTAGAAAGCACAAAATAGTACCCAAAACGTTTCTTATATAACCATGAAAAATAAAACTTCATAAATTCCTGTAGACTGGGAGATATGTTCTACAGTTTACAATGGTACATAAATTTTAGAATTGTTTTATTATAGGTACAACTTACATATTATCCTAAAATTTAAAATTTATGTTAATGTTAGTAACCGAATGAAAAAAGTCCGCTTTTTTCTTACAACCATGAAAAGTATGTCTTCTTGAATTTATAAATAAATCAGCAATTTGAGATACGATGTTGTAATTCATTCAACAACCAGAAAATAGACAGAGAAACATTTACGATATTGAAGAATTATACAGGAATATTTACTACAGCTGAGAATTTCTCGGAGACTTTTGGGGGACACAGAATGTATAAATTGAGAATTTGTCTTCGTAATATTATACTAGGAAGTATTTTCTTTAAAGGGAATGTTTAATATATACATAACATTGTACTTCTTTCATTAAGAACAACAAGAGTTTATTGTTATATAGTAACAAATAATAAACTTGTAATATTAAACATAATTTATGCTTAAACTAAACACTCATTGAACCTTCCTCTACCATAACCGATAGCAATATGCAACTCCACTGACCTAAGTAGCTTTGTACTTTAAAGTAGCAATCGTTTATTTCCTCTGTTTTTCAGGATATCACCCAAAGAAGTAGGTAAATGTTTCCTTTTACTTTCTTGTATTAACTTTATTTTGTATTAAATATGATTATATGTACACAATTTGACAAACTGTTGTCCCAAATTCACAGTATTTAAATAATTTATTTTGTGAATTTTTTATTTTAGTTTAGGAACATTTTTATTTATAATAACAAAATTAATTTTCCTTGTTAATTATAGTAGGTTTAAAATTCAATCAAGAACTAAGAATATAATGAGTTTCTATTTTTTAAGATTTATATAATTTCATTTTAGACTTTAAAAAAAAAACGTTTTGACTTCCCAAGGTACATAATTTCTATTCTTAAACTGAAGTCCAAACCATTAATTGGATATAATAAAAGCAAAGGCATATTAAAAGCTTGTTCAGACCAATTTTGTATAATTTACAGTTAAGCAAATTTAAATTATTTCTTTCACGTCTGAAATGCAACAACTTTGAAACAGGTACAATAGAAATAGTGTATTAAATACCTAACTGCAACGCTTTTTTTCGTGATTTTCTGTATGTTTAACGTCAATATGCGACTTTCACTTAATACGTTCCCCCATAAAGGAATTCCTCCCCTTTAGTAGATATCTGTCGCATGCTTTATCCTAATAAATTAACCTAACCTAAACTACTTGTATGCGACTTATAAGCATAACTACGAATAGAAGTCAAAAATTCACTAAAAGTAGACAAAGTAACCAGCCGGATGGAATACGAGAGTTAGTGTATTCCATTCGCTAGCTTAATTATATAAATAGAACTTGATTTTTCTAACTTATACGTTAACTTGTTCTCTAAAACTCATTCGCCCATCAGTAGCCGAAGGCTAAAATCGCCGAATGTTGGTAGAACGAGTGGGCTACCTGTACGGACACATTTCAGCAAATACAAGCAAATTTCCCTTAGAAAGTTCTCCTGGAAGGCGTATCTTTCATCAGGCAGATAATTCTCGTAGATTTAAATAACATAGTAAAACACTCATTCTAAATGGCTCTTCTGGCAGCTTTTTTTATCGCCATTTTTATAAAGTTGTCAAAATAAGTCGTTGAATCTTATTTGATAAAATTAATACTAAAGCAAAATCTGCAAATCCCATAATTAAGTTAATTAAACAATTAAATAAAACCTTCAAATCATTTAAAATTAACTTAAGTCATTTAAAAAATTGGTAAATCACTTTAAAAAGTGACTAAATGAGTTGCAAGGCGACGTTATTCCCAACTTTATAAAAATAGGTTCAATAAGATGTCCAATAAAGGCAACCATTTTAGAGGACTGTTTCACTAGACTTTTTGGCTATGGCAAAGCAATCTAAGATTACCTGCCAAAGAGACGACTTCGTGAACGACTCCTTAAAGAAATCTAACTAGTGTTTGCTTTATATACAAGAAGAGGCACCGAAACGTTCATGAAATCAAATTGTTCGAAGGGATTCTAACGGAACCAGGTCGAAATGCCAGTCATAAGCGGTTTTAACCAGCCAAATTCAAGAAGTATGCTTATATGAAAGCGAAAGATACAAGGATACGTTTATTTTGAATATTTACAAGTATCGTTTACTCTTCTTATCATGCCTTTTTATTATTAGTTTACTTCTGTTACGTTGGTTATATTATTTCTTTCGATTTTGATAATAAGTTCTTAAATGTATTATTAATTTACTCACTTTTCATTTATTTTATTATTTACATTTATTGTTTTTTGATATTTTAATTTTATTTTCAGCTATTTATAGTTAATTTATTATTTATGTTTTTATTTGTCTTTTGCCTTGCATTTAATTTCTATGTTTACATTATTTATTATTCTGTTTATTATTACCTGCCAAATTATTTATTATTTACGCCAAATTATTAAATCTGTTTATTATTGCCTCCATTTATTATTATTTTTTATAGTTGTTCCTGTTCCAGACGACACTTCTAATCAAATCAAATCCAATAAAATGTGTGGTTGGAGTCAAGATGGCCAAATTTTGCTCAGTAAGTGTCCTTTTCGATTTAATACACAAACTCAGTTATGTTAAATATGATCATACTGTGTGTGTAATAAATATTAAATATAAAATGGGCCTTGGCATATGTTTGGCTTATGTGCAATGCTTTATTGATTCTTTTTAGGATGTTTGATCGCCAAAAAGGAGTCCTCCGTTGAAATTGTTTATTTTATTTAATCTTTAACCTTGTAGTCCATATATTTCATATGACGTCATAGTTCGTATAATCAGATTCCATGTAGCTGTGTAGTTAGTTCATTTAGGCTTATGTCTTTGCCATCTGAACTGAAATCCTTAGGTCTCGGAACTCGTTCTCAACAAGGGCTGAATTCCAATGGCTAAGGATTAAAATTTTAGTAAAATGTTAATCTAGTAAGTAATGTAAGCTTTAACAAGAAACTGAAAGTCAGCTTGGTTTTAAAAAACTTCTTGGATTTGCATCTGAGTATAAGAATGGGACGATAAAGAAATGAAAGTGAAGCAACTTTAGAGTCAATAAATATTTTAATTTGTGCAAAACTAACTCTATATACAGTGATATGAATCTAAGAATCAGAGGATAATCGTAGAAAAAGTCAAAATTCTCTGAAATGCTTGCTGGCCGGTGTTCGACGAAGAAATTGCTGTTACGACAAGTTGGAACCACAATAACAAATCCAGCCTTCAGCAAACTTGTAGCTTCCTTTCTTCGTTCGCTTGTTCCATCTTTGAACGTTCTCATCGATAAGCATTTTATCTAAAAGTGTAAGAGGAAAAGAAAATGACCGTAATGCTTCATAGTATGTAATTTTACGTAATTTTGAAATTTAATAAAGTTCTTATAAACTCTTATTTTACCTTCTTCATTGACATTCGTAATTAAATTACATTCATTAACTGAACTGCGCGGAGAAATTCGGTTTCTCTTCCGAATTAGCAAACATAAAATCTACTGTACTCCCGCCTTGATTCGAAGTACGAAAATTTTAATTGCTAGCTGGACGTGCCACCACTTACTGCATGGGAATTACGCATGAGAAAAGACGATATATCCTATAACTTCCGTTTTCCTTTCACGATTATTTTACTCCTATTTTTCGAATAGAAGTTGAAAGTGAACAGTCACACATTTGCGGGTAGTCTGAAGATGACTACTTATCTTCAATTAAGGTGTAATTATAGTTTCCGATTGGAAATTACAGGGTGGCTACCTAAATTAGGAAAAAAAAAACTACATTACCCTAAATTACCTTAATTACCCTAAATTAGGTAGTCAATGTTTCACGACATTAGCGATGTATATGACTAGAATTCCAGTTATATATAGATTTTCCAATTTTGCTTGAATGTTTGCAGCATAATCTTACGGCTCATGCAACAATCGGCTTATATTGAGAAGTTTAGGACAGTTTACATTCGACTAAAATTAGTTAAATTGTGTCTTAAAAATATATGTTATGATATATTTTCAAGTGATTTCAAGTGATTCTTAAGATTTAAAGTAGTTGCTCTTAACTCAATGCATAATGGTCACAGTGTACATGTTAAAGAACGGTGTATACTTACCATTGCTTTCACAAGGCATGAACTCTTTCATTTCGTGTAACACATTTGTTGTTTTTTCAGTATCCCTGTAAAGAGGAAAACATGTGATCGCTTCTATAGCAGTGAAAATAAGTTAAAATGCATTTAAAAATTTACTTAAGAAACACATTTAGTAATCACTTAGCTATTCATTTTCAAGTAAAGATATTAAACTTTGATTCTAATTAGCTAATTAGCATTGTAAAATAAAATGATGCTAATTATTTTCATTTTTCAGAAACTAATTTTAGGATGATTTTAATTATTGTAATAAGGTATAACGGTAATATTTCGATAGGAAATCATTAAGGGTTTAAAATAAGAAAAAAATGTGTAAGAAGGCATGTCTTCGTGGAGGTATTTACAAAGGAACCTGGCTCGAATTCATGAATTACAAAAACTGCCTATTTACCAGAATTTGAACTCAGACAAATCACCAGTGTTTATCTATCTTAAGCATCGGCCCACTAGTGAGCCTCTTTTTTATGTTTAACCTTTAAAAATGTTCAACTTTTTGAAGTGTCTAAAATTTAAAACGAAATTCCATGATTTTTTTTATAAGTGCAACTACGTGCATCCAAGAGAGAATGCAATCTTTTTAAAACAACACTTTCCATAATATTTAGGTTTTATAAGATTCCAGAAAGTAAACCGAATTCTGAAAAATATTTCTTATCCGCTTCTTTTTTAGTACCTCTGTGTGATTTCCAAACATATTTCAGGGGGCGCGGAGGTTACGCTTATATTTTTCATCTAGTTAAGAAATTGTTTTTATTCACTTTATTATTTGATGTATTTCTTATATGTACCCATTAGTCTGCCTTTAATTTAGATCCACCTGAGTACTTTGCTTCGAGTATGAAGGAAATACCGTTTGCGAATTTTAATACGAATTGCCTTAATTTAGTAAATTAGTTTTCAACCAGGAAACATTTTATAAGATTTCCTTTCATTCCCTGTCAGCTGTTACCTCGTGCGCGCCTATTTGAAGGCAAAACGTAACTTTCATTTTGGATCATTTAATTGCAAGTTAAATCTATGATAATAAATGAAATAAATTTCGTTCTTTCATTTGAGGAATTGATTTTTTAAGAGGATTTGAGTACATTACATTTAAATGTTATTTATTCACGATCAATTTCAACTCCGTCTCCATGTGGGTAGGCAGCAATCTTGTGGGAAGAAGAAGTTTATATAATCGGGAACAAAAGCGAAATTATAGATCACAAACTATCAGCAGGAAACCAAACTGTCCACTAAAAATAGCTCTGCTCCTCTGAAATAAAATATTGGGGACTTAGGAAGCCCCGATGGAGGAGGTTATAATTTGCAAACATTATTAAGTATAACATCAAAATGTAGGAAATTAAATACGAAACGTACATAAACCGAGACTGTTTCACTTAGAGTGAAACTATGTCAAATAATTGCAAAAAATATCACAAAGACAGCCGAGAAGTATTAATCTAGAAAATTAAAAAGGTAAATATTAAAGTAAAATTAAAGGTAAATCTAGAAAATACATAATAATATCATTAATCATTAGCACTGAAATGAAGCATGCAACTATACGTACCTACCAGAAATACTGTTGCCCAGACGATATAGTGGTTAGGGAAGCCTACTATGGAACCAAAGGGCCTGGGTTCGAATCCCGTAGAAGACATGGATTTTTGTAAATGTATAGTGTGGGTGCGGCATGACGGCATTCTAAATATTCGGCGAGCCAAAAGTCCTCTTGTGTGTATTGGTGGGAGTGGAGAGGGGTGGACCCCCCGGACATCCCCTCCGGGTGCTCTTCCTCAAAATTGGGGGTAGAAAATAGAAGTCCAACCTCTCTTCGGCGTAGGATCTGACAACTATTGTTCCATGTAATATGGACACGACAACAACAACCAGAAATGCTACTAATTCACATGTTCTGCAGATGGTATTACTATCGTCTTCGCTGCCTGTGAAGGTTATTATCTAGCAAAGTGATCCTGTGTAAGGAGCAAACAACATTACAGTAGTTTCTCTAACCAGCTTCTGCTTTATACCCGAAAAATATCAGCTTTCGGTTATGAAATAGTATTGAATAACTCAATATTTCTTCGGCTTCGTGGATACTGTGATTTAAATTTGTATGTTTATTATGCTATTTAAAAAGTCTCGTTTATATTCTCTCATACTGGAAAATGATTTATTATTGTCGCAAATTAAGACACAAAATATCTCAGAAAACTGCTTCCCGTCAAAATCAATGTCTGTTACTCTATAACTATATAGTTCAGTGATTTCATTTGTACCAAAAATGTTAGGTGAAGTTCTTCGAATTCGCCGCAATAGCCTTTCGCTAGTAATCACGAAGAACGTGAAAAAAATATACCTAGTAGAATTTGCGAAATTTAAGAAATTTCCTTCCCTTCTTCGTAATTTATTAACACATCAGGAAATCGTCATGTCTGAATTACAAGAAATGTGACCAATTCGAGTGAACAGCATGAATTCCTCCTTCGCTTCTTCAACATGCATTCCTGCCATTTCAGGGATTCTGCTGGTACAAGAAAACAACACTTTTTATTCAGCAGTTCACATTGTTAATTTTATCTTAATACAACCTATGTACATCTTTATAGCGGCAAACTTCCTCTCTGAGAAACATATTGTACTGATTAGTGCAAAAGACAAAACAAGATCCTCAGACCAAATAAAGACGCAGCTGAGTACTACAAACGATATCAATCAGCTAACAATCAAATCAACCAAATAAGAATTCCAAAGACAAAAGAAATCATAATTACCTGCAAATATGGAGTAAGATATAATTTTTCTTAAAGCGAACCATGGAGGATAATGGAGATCTTCACGCTTCAGTGAAATTATGTGTTTCAGCACCAAAACAACCAAAGCCTTATTATTTTAAATGCCGTTTCTTCGCAGTTGGCGAAAACAAAGTTACCAGGAATTATTGTATACTGATTTCATGTGTCTCCTGGTGTAATTGGTAGCACTAATTATGGAGCTATGGCTATGAATCGGAGGTAACGGATTCGGATCTTGGAGAAGACATGGATGTTTGTAAGTGAATAGTGTCTGCTCAAAGGGCCTCTCAAAATACACGGTGAGGTAAAAGTCTGAAAAGTTGGTATTAGGGAAAGAGGGGGGGGGGGGAGAGACTTTCGACTCTTGGGGTGTTCTTCCTCAAAACTGGAACGGAAGCAACAGATTCAAGGCCTGGCGATACCTAGTATATCTACGGAAATGCACAGGTATGGGCCTTTATGATACTGTTTTGGATTTCATGAACTATGAGACTATGAAAATTTTATTCAGATTTCATGCTTCAGTTTGGCCCAAGCGAGGATTATATTAATTTGTTATTAATTATGTATTAATTTTATTCTCCAGCATGCTGGAGAGTTACTACTCATGCATGGATGAAATTTACATAGTTTTATGTTATCATCAAAACGCTGAATATGAACAGATATATGGCAACCTACAACTATGATATAGTTTCGAATAGGATGCAGATTCCAATTCTAACATTTCTTTTAAGATTCAAATAAGCGACACGAAAGATGAGTTAGATTTATATCCGATGCTTCTTTATTATGTTATTATTATTACTACAAACATTTCCAAAAAATAAAAAAAAACTTAAAGATATATATATATATATACCCTTTATTTTTCGTTAATCGGTAATATGTCTTTTCCGTGCTTCAAATAATTACTCTGTACCTGCTCTTAATCTATTGTGTACACGTATTACGACAGAAAGAAGACCATTAAAGGCTGTATTACGTTTTGTTGGACGCAAAGTTTTATATTGATGTATAGATAAACTAAAACTATATTCTTTCCACAAGGATAAAGATAGAGTCTGCAACAATAATTATGAAAATATGTACATTGGAGCACCGTTTATGCGTCTTAAACAACGTATAAATGAAAAAGACGTATAAACGAAATTTTAATTTCCTACTTGAAACACATATATATTAGCTTCACAGTTCGATAGTATTAATATAGTATTGATACTGCACAATTTTATTACTGTACTTTCAATTTGTTTATAATATTAACTATACTGAAACAAATTTGAAATTAATATTTAAATAAATATTTAATTAATGTTAATAATTTAAACAATTAAATAATTTAGTTAAATTTTTATAATTCATATTTTAAAAATGATATTCATATAAGTTTAATATTTATAAAACCGTAAGAGTGCAAATTTCTGTATGCAGTTACGTAAAATTGGAAAACAAGCTGACATACCTTGATTTGAATTACTATTTTGAATAAGTAGCAGTTTTTCAAAAGAACATTTTAAAGCAAATTTAAACTTAAAAAAAGTCTTTAATTGTCATCTGATGTATCTTTTCATTTTGGAAGTTAAGCAAATCGCTCTGAATGGAATTCAGTTCTTCAAATGTTTTCTCGCTTTTGTTATTACATATAAAGAAATTTCTGAGAGTGTCAGCGCAACTGATAGCATTGTTAAAAGAAGGTAGGGTTATTTTTACTTCCTTGTACGAAGTAAAAAGGAAGTATTGTAATCACGAAAAGTTTCAGGCAGCATATTTCAACGAAAATATCCATTTTGACCGCTATCGAAAAAAAATTGCATCAATTTAACGATGTTTTTGCGCCATATCTGTACATAAGGACAGAAGAAAATATTTTTTTCCTTCAAAAAAATTATAAAACTGCTTTAAAATTAATTCTGAAGAGAATTTTTCGTGGCGTCTGTACGAACGTACGTTCGTGCGTACGTACGTATCTCGCATAACTCAAAAACGAGTAGCCTCAGAACGTGAAATTTTGTATATAGGACTGCTATAACATGTAGATGTGCACCTCGTATTTTGGTTGCAATCGGCCGCACCAAACGTTTATAAATATATTTATATATATATATATATCCACTCTATTACCCGGCTCAGTGATCTCAGTTTCTTTACTCTTATATGTTTGTAAATTGTACATTTTTTGCTTTAAAAATGATTGAATTGTGTTGTTTTTATCTTCCGGTTAAGGATTTTATACCTTTAGTAAATCTGTGTGCAATATTTTTAGAATTATCAGCAATTTTAAAGTTGTTTAATTGCCGCTAAGCCTGTTTTTAATGGCGGCCATTGATGTTTACATTTGAAACAGGAGACTAGTGGATTTGTTGCCAATCTAGAGAAACTTCCCAACAACAAAGATAACGCATTGATTTATTATTGCCTATAACGCATTGATTTATTAAGTAAATAATGCTTAATTCTTTCTGGAATTTTTTCGAGGAAATAAGCGTTTGAGATTTACTTCGTAATTATTAATATAGATATTTTGAGTTTTTATGTATTTTTGCCTTCTCGCGAAGTGAGAACTGAATTAATTAAATGAGAAATACTCAATCGTCTGTGAAAAACTGTTTCTGTTTTGTTTTGTTTGCTTAATTTCTTTTATACATAGTTCTAGCTTTATTAAAGTATTTGAATAGAACATGTGGCAACGATTAGATAATTCTTTAAATGATATACATTTTATGCACTCTGAGTTATAATATGAATGAAATATAATACTGTTAAGTAAACCTAGCGCCAGAGTGTCGCTATGGTAAACAAAGTGAATTTTAAAGAATTCATTTATTCTATTGTGGTTTATGCGCTGTCGGCGAAGTAGGTTTAATTCAATCTAATAAGTTTAAATAAAATGCAAGAAAAAAGGCGTATAATTTAATATTCCGTACAAGGAAGTCATGTGGTGTACACATCAGATTTTTTTCATTTTGTTCTTCAACCAAATTACTTAAATGCTCACTAGGTAAAATGTTTTCGAATAGTTCGTCAGCTATGCGTAAGTCTGACGACATTACATTATCATCACATTTTGTGTATTCCTCCAATTCTAATGTTTAATTTCCAATCTTCTTTATCCATACTCACAGTTTTATCATCATTTTATCGTCAGCACTTCGACTTGATTATGGGTTCAAAAATGTTCCTTTAGTGACGCAATTTTTATTTGTTTGTGGTTACACTTTAATCTCGGGAAATTAAATTTAATGCATTGCCTCAAGAATATTTAATTTTTTATATATTTTATATAGTTATATTTTGAAGGCCCATTTGGAATAACCCTTGCCTGTACAACATTTTCAAATTCTTAATGACACACAGATTTAAAAGTTGTTCCACATCAGTGCAATTTGTCGGGAATAAAACGGCTTTCATACTTTACAAGAAATCTATCGTTTTAAGATGGGTGGTACAGTGGTCCATAAAAAGTGAAATTTTGCGGTTTCGTCTTCTGTTAGTTTTGTTTAAATTCTTGAACTAATCTGTAAAATTGTGGTACATCCATGCTTTTTTATTTGCTTTATGTTCTACTATGAGTTTTAACATGTTTGAAACAGCTTGATTTTTGTGACTTTCCTATAACTGAAGGAGTCCTTTTTGTTTTAGTACTATCAGCATTTGGACAAATTAAAACAGCGAGGCATTCGTTACTTTACTTAGCTCCATGACACTGGTCACCGTTGAAAATAGGCTTCTTGAAGCAAAATTGTAAAGAAAAGAGCAGTTTCATCAAAATCAAAAATGTCTTCATATGCATCTATTTTGGTTGATGAATTTTTGAACCACTCTTCAACCGACTCAGCAGGAGTGCTTTTTGATTTCCTATTTATTATATGATACGAGCATCACTACCGCAGTTTAAATGTATGCAGAATCCAAGTGTAAAGCAAGATGCTTTCACAGTCAATCGAAATGCTATTTCTTTTACTCAAAATTACCTATTTACCTGATTTCTCGATTAACGTGGGACTGTTTACTGGAGACACTGAATGAAAAAAGGTAGCAAATTGTCTTCGACCTCAGGAAATGTCTCTTTCTTCAACATTTTTTCTATCAGAAACAACCATTTCGAGTGTTGTCACAAAAATAACCAGTTTCTTTGTTTCCTCAACTTTCGTCAAACCAGTAATCTCACCAAGTTCTTATAAGATTTGAATTTTATATTTTAACAAAGATGTTGTAGTGATCTTTTTTATCATCTTAACGATCGTTTTAGGACAAATCACTTAAAAGGGATGAGGATTTCTGCAGACGGACAGCGTAGTTACACCAACATTTGTCCTCATTGCCCAGATGACATCCCACTGTCTCTCCATCACATCTTCAGCTGTCCAGCAATCCAAGCCAGAGTGTTTAACATCGGAATTGAAGACCCAGTGGACCTACTTTATACTGATAGAGCTGCCGAGGTTGCAAGAGCTGTCTTTGACAGCTTCGGAGTTATATAATTGCACTTTGTCATAGACACGACATCATCATCAACGATCTTTTTAAGATTTAACTTTTATCTTTTATTTCACATTTCGTTACCATGTTATTTTATATCAACTAATTCTGCTTTATTTATTTTATTTAACACGGCGATCTGTTTAGAAGAAAAACCGTACTTATGTTTCCTTCCAAGTATCCCCTCTACTCATGAACTTGTTTTAATTTCCTGTTCTAGACTATGATGTCTGATGCCTTTGTTTCCTTCTCTTCTCTTATGCCAATTTCTGGGAACATTATTTGAACGGTGGGACTACGAAATGTAAAACCAATGCAGTAAGTCAGCAAAAGCAATGTGTAACCGAAGTTATGCTATGTACAAAAGAAGCATTTTACTATTAAAATAAATGGGACTAAATCAGAATTAAGATTAAAATACGTAGAAATATTAAAGACGTGTAAACGAGAAACGTATAAACGATGCTCAACCGTATTTTGAACTTTTTAGAAGTCCTTTACATCTCATTTGATATCACATTAACTTGGAAGTGAAGCATTTTATGTGGAGTTCAAGAAGGAGTGTAAGTCTACTGCTTTTTCCTGTGACGGGTAATTCGGAAAACTAAAAATTAAATCATTTATCATTAACTGAGAAGGATTTTCTCTTTATAAATAATTTACTGAAATGTGAGAGTTAATACAAAACTATAGGCTTCATTCGAAACTTTTCAGACATTTAGGAAAGTGGATGAGATTAAATTATATTCTAAACATAGAATATGCAGTGATATAACATTATATAAGATTGATTAAAAAACTTGTTTTATGTCAACAAATGTTTTATAGATAAATTCATGCGGAACCTATCTGTGAGCGAGCTTTTAAGGTCGTTGAACTCAAGTAATTCGAACTGTGTTTAAATTTCGACAAATAGGTTGACTGCGTAAGAGGTTTTACTGTTTTCTTCATGTGTAACATAGATATGACCTAGTTTCCCTTAGAGAGCCTCTCATATATAAATTCCTTTCCTTCAGCACAGGGCCCTTGTATGCAATCAATTTTGTAATCGGTTTATCGACCTTATCTCCACATGCAGTTTTATAGCCAATACATTAAGAAAATTCTTCATTTATATGAGCAGATTACATAGATATTATTCATTTATAAAATCCTTTTAAAAGGCAAATGCACAGAAAACGTAATTTTTTCAAACTGTAGTCTCATAGTAGAAAATCTAATTTCTGTACAAAATAAGCTGGTTACTGAAAACGCTTTTTAGATTCTACATTTGTTGGTATGGTAAGCATTAAGAAATCTCATTATTTATAGAGTTAAACTTTCTTTGGTAGAATAATCTAGTATCAAACTCCTGTACAAAATACAAATTTATTATGGTTTATCAAGATTATCTCACTAATTGTTTTTACGTATTTTGAATAAATGTTTCAATGGCAATCTTTCGTTTTTTTCCAAAATAATATTTTAAATTTTTGTGAAATGAACGTCTTTTAAATAATTCATCACTTCTCATGACCATTTATTTCCTACTTTGCCTAAACAGCGTTTGTCGTTCTGTAGAAATCCTAGGTATTATATACACTATCTGGGCAAAGTATATAATAATTCTCATATTTTATAGTTTGCCTAAAATAGCAAGGCATTCTAAAAATGCTAAGGTATTTTATAAAATACCTGATTTCATACATTTCCGATAAAATATACACTAACATTTTCAGAGCAAAGCGTTTTAGTGTCAAGTTGTGTCAATCGTAACGCTAATGTTTTATCAGAAAAACATGTTAAAATTATTGTCTATAAAGGTTATATCAAACTATAAGTTTATGAGACCTTTCCAGATTATATCGAATGAAGAATAAAACAATATAGATTAACCAGTAAAATTCATAGACAACTGTAGAATCATTTGGTTTATCGTACAAGAAGAAGTGAAAAATGTACTATGCCCTCGCTGGGACTCGAATACCAAATCTCTGGATGCTAGCCTAACAAGTAAATTATTTATACCACGAAAGCAATCAGTTAGGAGGGTGAAAATTCTTTGTAGAGCATTAGAACATTTGGAGCAAAAAAAAAAAGAAATATCAAAAGTGCGATCACCGGGAAATGAATCACGGATCTGTCCATTGCTAGTTTGATTGTTACCAGCTACATTCCAAGACCACGCACGGGGTAAAGAAATAGTTTTTTATTCTCCTTCACTTGAATAGTAACTGAAGCGAAAGTCTCAGATAGAGAAATGGGAGAAATCACCTATTCGCTCGCTAGATTTCAAACTCCGGATCTGCTATCGACACAGGCTAAAGAAAAGCCGGGGGGAAGGCAGTAACTTCTTAAACCTTTAGACTACTATGGGGGACTTACCCAGAAAGTGCCAATCCCTATACAAGGTAACAATATACACGATTATCAATTAACACACGTAATGTGAATCAGATTTAGTTTCGTGGAATATTGTACTCCAAACCATAAATTAGGATTTCCATTAGGATACCGTTTCATGTCCATTGTTCAATATCGATCTTCTGTCTTATTCCATATAATAGTAAGAGAGATGAGGAGTACATTAAGGGAATCAAACATGGAGTTACGAAGTGATTAATGGTTTGTAGAAAACATATTGATTTCGGAGAGGTATATTAACTGATCATGGAATATAATACATTTGGCTTTAATCATTTTGCGCTTCGAAAATTCTTCATTTAGGTCATTGACACGCGAGTTTGGTATTATGGGTACAAACACGTTATATTTAATAATAATGAATTTATTTTATTTATATTTTTTAAATTCTATTTAATAAATTTAATAATTCTATTAAATTAATTTATTAATTTTGATTAACATTTTTTGTTGTAAATAAATTAAAATGCCATGCCACGCTGCACCGATTTGAGATATTTTTCTACCACAGATAAATACCGTTTAACTCAATAAAATCGGAAAGATGTCTAAGGTTAAATCAAAATACCGACTAATTTGGAAAAGTAATAGCATATATCAGTCAGAAAGTTCCAACAATCAACACTCTCTCTCATTATTTAAACTCATTTAATTTGCAATTCTGTTGGAAGTTAACAGAAAGTAGAAATTGAGGTAACATTTTACATAAGATAACATAAGCGTCAAAATAAGCCTTATGAGATTAGCAATGAGTTGTGTTTCCGAAACTAGATTTTATCTCAAATAAACGGTTTAGAAGAATGAAGTTTTTTGTCTAAGTTAATATGGAAACATGAATTTTATTTATGTAAACATAAAACGTGATCGTTAAAATTATGAAATTATTTATTATTATTAGGAAATCTGCTCAATTAAGTGCATGAGGAAACAATGCGCTGAAATCTTAATTATTAAGCATAGTATAAAATAGGAAAGATATTAAAACAATTTTTTTTAATATTCCGCATTTTTTAAACATACTGCATCAAGCTAGCAGAGAGAAGGGAAAATTCAAAAATAACTGGCTATATTAAAGTACGGTCGGCAGCTCACTTCTACCTTATTTCGCATCATAATAGTGTCAGAAACAATCCTACCTCGCGCACTTTGCCATAATTATTTAAATGCACGTTTCAGAATTTATTTTCTGAGGTTTGCGATAAGTATACTAATTTAATACTTAATTTTGTACTTTATTGCTCTACTATATTATATATATTTTGTACTTTATTGCTCTACTATTTATATAATATATATTTTGCTAAGTTGAAATATAAAGAACAACTAATTATATGAAGTACCGAAATATGTGGGAGCTTTGTCCAGAGTGAAGATACTTGGAAATAGAGGTAGGCCTTTTTTCAAAATCTCAGATAGATAGTGATTTTCCTCTTATTTTGGTTTAAGATAAATTCGCAAAATATTGTGAAGCTTCAATAAAAAAGTATATTTTATTTAGACAGAAAACATTATTTTTATCGCATCCGTTTTCGAAATATTCGTCAAAACCTGATAGATTACATACTTAAATTCAGCTTTAAACGTTTTGCACTGTTCTGAAGAATTATGAACGTTGTACAATTACACCTGACAATGTAAATTCTACATTGTTTTAAAGAGTAAATGAATACTAAGTCATATAAAGGGTTTAATAAGAACTAAAAGCGGGAACGTAACAACAGCGACGTTGATGGGTGACGTAATTTTAAAACTGATTTAGATATATTAATATTAATTTTTTGTAAAACAAATGTTAAATTTCTTCTTAGCATGTATGACTTTCACTGAGCCCTGAGTTGGGATTTCGTGGGGTAATTTTCTGAATATTATATTATAAGGTATTTCTCCCACTTCCCCAGCGTGCCTTTGTGGTGTAGTGGTTCTGCACACTGAGCCGGTATTTCAGAGGTCCGTGGTTCGATTCCCGGCGAAGGCGGTTGAATATTTTTCATCTTTTTTGCTTCCAATTAACCTAATGACTCTACAATATAAACGGTACAAAATTTCAACAAGATCGGAATTACTGTAGATTTCCATGTACACAGAAAAGAACGGACACTCTTCTTTATACATGTTTGTAGATTAACTACTTCAAATACAAAATTACAGGAAATTATTAACTGATCATGGAATAAATGGTTTGGATTTAAATTTAATTTTGGACAATATTAAAATATTGCGTAGTTAAGAAATTTGTCTATTTTATTATCTTATTTCAAGACCTGCCTTCTGAAGAAATGTTATACGCAGTATTTTGATTTGTCTTTTAAACTCTTTAGATTATTCTATTCTTTTAAAATTGTTGTATTCATTTCTTGTTTATAATTTTCGGATTTTTCTTTTCACTTATATGTCAAAGCACTACGTTCTAGTTGATCCAAAATCTATGTAAAAAATATTTTTCTATTCTGCATAAATGACAGTAAATTTAATTTAATTTTTGCCATTTGAACGGAGTTTGTACATAGAGTAACAGTAAAATAATACCGTAAAACATAACTTCATTCTTGACTGAAACGGAACTCTTGAATGAAAAATTTGCAAAGAATTTGGAAAGCCATTCATGAATTTCAAGAATTGTAAAGTACTAATAACAAAGGGTTTTTATTTTTATTTTATGTTCTTTCCGCTGCCCTTTCAACAAGGCATTGGGAACTCAAACATCGAATTAGTTTTGACAAACAAAAGTGTTAATGAGGACAAATGGATTCTTCACTAAATTAGATTAAGAGACTGAGGAGATTCTGAGGATGCCCCGAGGGAAATTCAGCACGAGAAGAATTAATGATTAGGTGAATGGGAAAACGAGTTCTGATTGCTGGGATTTTTTTGTTCATCAGAGATTTTAGTAAGATTACCGAGATCGAAACTCTGAAATAAGAAAAATCAAAGTTGGGGAGAAATTTAAGATAAGGTCGACGTATTTATACCTATTTGAGATGAAATTAATTTATTGTTTATTGATAAGGATTAGTTTGAGGTACATTGTATCAGTCAGCAGTTTAAGTTCTTAATAAACGTTCTTTTAAAGTTTAAGTTCTTTTGTTAGAAATACATTTTGCATGCTCTTTTTTTTTTCCCTGATTCACTTCTCGGTTTTTAAGTGTGACATGCAGACGTTATTTGAAAAGGAAATTTTTAGGGGAAAAATTTAATTAAAGTATTTTTAAGGCAATTAAGATTAAGAATTATTTTTTCGTTTCCTCACATTTTGTTATGTTAGGTATGATAGTTGTTATGTCAAAGAATTTAATTTAAATATGAAAGAGTATGGGATAATTGTTCGGTGACTATAGAGTAAACATTTACGCCTTGAAACTCCATGAAATTAAACTTCTTTTTCTACGATTTTCCTCTATAATTTTCTGATATTTATGAAATTTGTTTAGAAACTTTTTAAAAAATAACTCATTGCAAAGTGAAGTAACTCACAGCAAGTGAAGGTTTTACTGTTTTAGATCAGAATATCAAAAATCGTTAATAAACATAAAGGATCAAAAATTAAACTGGAATCAAGACAAGGTAAATATTCTCCATTAATAACAATAATTGAAACCGTGGAAAACGGTCAGCATTGCAACTAATTATAAACAAAATTAATATAAGAGTTCATCAGTAGAATAAATCCAAAAAAAAAAAAAAAAAAAAAAAAAAGGCAAACTGGTAAAGATATAAAAATAAAAATAAAAATAAAATGCAATTTGCAGTTTTTATTTCTCTTACCATGGTAAGGGAAATAAAAACTACAGATTAATTTCCTTTGTCTGAAACCACTATTTAGGTAAGTTAAACTAAAATCTGATAAAAAAAGATTAATGTAGCTCGAACACATGTTTCGTTCTCCTGAATTATTTGAAATCAAAACCCGAAAACGATTCAGTCAAATTTTCAAAAATTAATTAAAATTTAATTAAAACCGAAAGACCGAATCTCAAATATCTTCAGAATTTTCCCTAGATGCATTCGAGCATTTACATATAATCGTAACTTTTTTATTTTTTTTCGCTGTTCATATAACCCTTACTTATCCTAATAAAAGAAGTTCGTCGCCGTAATAAATAGCAGATATACCTCAGTTTGAAATTGTTAAAAATTACGGCACTTAATATTGTAGAGTTATTAGAATTTTTTGAAATAGGAAACATGAAAAATGAGCAATGCCCTCGCCGGGACTCGAATCTGGAACTTTCGAATACGCGCCGAGTGTGCTACTGTTACACTACGAAAAGTATGTTATACAGAAAATACTGTATAACATACTTTTCAGTCGCCTATTTTCGACACACAGAAGCAATTGTCAATGCTGTGTGATTTAGAGCCAATGACGGATAAGCTTGCAAGATCTCACTTTGGTTTTACGGAACCTCGATCACGAATAAACCAGTTTAAGTTTTGTAAAGCCGAATATATGTTAAATGCTATTTATCACGTTTTTTCTTACATTTAACAAACTGTTTAAAATTTCTGATTTGCTTGACAGAGGAGAATGCAGTGAAGTAATTTAAGTAACAGAATTGTTTATATTGTAGAGCATACTTGCAGCATAGAAAGATTCTGGGATTGGACAAAATTGTGCAGGAGAAGACAAAGCGCAATGAATAGCACCAGTTAGATTTGCATTTAATAGAATTTATATGGCTTTATGTTAAACAGAATTTTGCTGTTATTTTGAATGCTAGTAGAGAATTTTGGTCGACGGAAGTTTAGTCAAGTTATTTCAAAGTTTGACTTCATATACTATATTTAAGGATTTTAAATCCTATATCCATAATTTCTTTCTGTTGAATATCTTGTGATAAGGTTACATAAAAGAAGAAGAGACTGAAGATTTATATGGACAAGGATGTCTCGAGAATAAACTGAAAATTATTATTTTTTAACTTACAAACACGTTTTCAATAGTTGTTAAAATAGTCTTTATTAAAATAATTAAATCGTTGGCAATGTTAAAAACGCAAGCTCGAGAGCCACGAATTGCTCTAGCACGTAAAATGTATAGAATTTGATTTTTGATAGAGATAGGGTTTTCTCTGCAGAATTGTATGTAGCCATTTTTTTGCGTTCAATAACATTTTTATGCTGTGTTTTGTTTTGAACCTGATGTCACAACCCAGGTTTTGCATAGCGGTTTCGGAAACTACACCACAATCTTATTAACAAAGAAATATCTCTTATTATAAATTAAAAAGCGTCCTGTTCTTTCAAACGTTAGCCAGAATGATCGACTCCATTGTGGCGAGATTTCAATTAACTTGCATGAACGACGGAAAAATATGTGAGCATCAAAAATGCTATACTTTGTAAGGTTTTATTGTAACTAAATCTTCTTAGCATATTGGCTGTTCTATAACTACTAATTTTCTCAAATTCTACCACAAAACAAATTGGTTTAAGTTTCTAGGTTCCGAATTTTTTAGAGAGAGCGCTTAGCTCAGCATTATACTACTTCCCTTTCTGTTTCAATTTCAAATAATGGCGTACATTTCTGCTGAGATGAGACTGCTTCGTCAATACTTTGTCAAGGAGAAGTTTAACAGGGAAGCGTGTTTGTTTTGTACTCTGGAGACGTAAAAACAAAAAAATAAACTAAATGAATAAACCAAATAAAATTTTTAAATTGTGCCAGATTTCGACTTTTTTGGTAAATTATTAAAATTAAAAAATAATTAAAATTACCAAAAAATTATCAGTAATTTTAATAAATGAATTTAATATTTAAATTCAAATATTTTTTATTTAAATTCAAATATTCAAATATTTAATATTTAAAATTTAAATTCAAATAAATAAAATAATTAAAATTACCAAAAGAATCGAATAAATGAATTAAAATTACGAAAAAAATCGGTAAATTTAATAAATGAATTTAATATTTAAATTTTTCGAATATTCGAAGTTTCAGAAAAGAGAAACAGCAAATATTTTTAAATTGTGTCAGATTTGCCTGAGATTTGGCATGCCTGAAAATAATTTGCAATCCTTTTTTTATAGTTTTCAGGAAAATAAATTATTTCTGCATTTAGTAGCTAAATCGTCTTAAATTATCAAATTTTCTAAAACCGGAAACTATAAATACCATAAAAGTACGCTACCTTTCGATATTGTTATATTTTATTTAGCTAGTTATATCCGAATAAACTTTTCAATTTGTCTTTATGATATGTGGAAACTACCAAATCTTTCTAAATTTATTATTATATTTAAATCTCCTTGGATAATTAAAGTTTTAAAAGAGAGACATATCAAGTATCTTAACATGACTTTAGATATAATTTTTTGATAATTTCTAATTTCTCTTTAACTGTTCATATCTGAGAATAATTTTAAATTCTTCTCTGCGAGTATTCAGATCCTCTGTAATTAACAAATTTTCAATAGAGAGAAACTATAACTATCTCAAAATTTAACTCGATATAAATGTTTGAATATTTCTATTTAAATAGGCGTACCTGACAATACTCTGCAGTTCTTCCTTATGATAATCCCTTGGACCCATCTTGAAGAGAATAAGTTTATCCAGAACAGAAACTCCAGATGTACGAGGCTTTTTTTCTGAAAGTTAAACAATGTTATTATGAGCACATTGTATTGCATTTTCATTTTCCTTCAGCTATTACGATTCTTAACAAGGAAAATATATGAAAGAAAAAGAAAATTTATAAAAAATCATAGAAGACAAACAGAAAAATGTTTTCTAACATCAATAAAAATGTACATCAAAATTAATTCAATAATACTCGAATAAGGTTTCTTAGAATCAAAAAGAAAAATACACTGTAAAGTATACCATTGAATAATTTAATAAGAGAAGTTCTATATTTTCCACAACGATAAATAAATATCAGATAAAATGGCTTGAAATTTAAAACAAACCCTAATCCTACGACAAACTACTGAAGGAAATAATTAGGAGAAATATAATAAAATCCAGAACAAGTACACAGAAAGGTAAAAAATGAAAAGAAAAAAAAAAAAAAAAAAAAAAAAAAAAAAAAAAAAAAAAACCTAATTTCTCATTTATCGCATTTTACGTCTCAATTATTACATCTTAATCCCTAGTCGTAAATTAATACGGGTATTAAGTGAATGAATTTGCGTTTCAACAGGGAAACAAAATAAATTAAATCTGGAGTTGAATAAATTACTAGGGATACCACGAGAAAAATTCGATCTTCTCTGCTTTCTGCCATAACTATTTTTTGTTTTTTCTTTAATTTTGTATTGTAATGCTAAGAATATTAGTAACAAAATCGACGTTCACTGTTTAAAACAAAGATGAATTTTGTAAACAAAGAATGTAATGAATATCATCTTTTCGCATTACACTCTATTATATGTTTTGTCATATAATCGTTTCAAAAATAACGGTTTAGATTTTAGTTGAATAAAGGTTGTTATAGATACTTATCTGATGATGTTTAGTCGATATGGTTAGAGATTATTAGGCCTTTACTGATTATAATTCCTAATCGTGACCATCAGTTTTAACTCATACAATATATGATGTTATATCATTTTATATTTTGTGTTAAAATGTAATTAATTTCGCTCACCTTTTGTAGTGTTATATGCATTTTGAATAATATATTTATTTTGTTAAAAATTTTTGTATTTTAAAGGCAGCATTTTTGGTAAAACAAAATACTAGCAAATTATCAGTAAACCGAGTTTATGGCCAGTTTTGCTAATTTACTGATAACTGAAAATATTGCTAAATTCACGTCTCTTACCTACGATCAACGACAAATGTACCCATTGCTCTGATTTACGATTCTTCATTGATCTAGCGATATTATATTTACAATAACAGTACTGATTTTAGAAAATAGATAATGTTTCATTAAAACAATTAGAAAGTATTTACAGTCAATTCGAGATCAACCGTATTGCGTATTATACAAGACTTGTATGCATAAGAGTTAAATGTGTTTATTGTGAAATGATAAAAAAATATAATCACATCTTTCAGCATGAAACAAAATTGTCCACTGAATGCATAAAAAAGAAAACGAAAAATAGACGTGATAACATTAACGATAACAAAAGATGTCAAAGGGTTTGAGAGTTGTTTTCATCCACTACAAAATCCAATTCAATTGCACATAATCAACAACATGTAATATTGCACAGTACAAAGTAAAAGTTCTAACCGTCTTTATTTTGCGAGTTTGAATTAGAAGGTTTTGTAAACATTATTCTTTAATGCCATTTATATCTCATTTTCGTTATTTTTAAAACTGTTTAGTTTTTGGGTTTTTATATATATAGCCTATACTACTTGCGTTTGCTGATACTGATTCATTTGCGTACCTCAAGTATTAACGCATAACCCAAAGCCAATCTCAGGATTAAAGTGCCTGAATTTGCGAAACCCAATGGGAATTTATTCGCATTATTAAAGTATTCGAAAATGCTGATAAATAATGAATAGTATTTTACTGCTAACTGTAATGTGGGTTATTCCGTTTTCCTGTGTTTGTTTACTTGTCTACGGATGAGCTATGGTTTTGAGTTAAATGTGACCGCAGTTTAAATGAAGTCAGCCACTTTTCTCCGAGAAAAAAGGCCTTTTTTCATTCCTTGAAGAAACTTATTACCTCCCTTTTGATTTTATTTACTCATTTTCGTGATGTTATTTTGATGTAGCATTTCATGAGATAACAAAACGCCACTAAATTGATTTTACGATCACTTTAAAATAAAAAATTCAATTTAAGTGTTTGGAGCTACTTAAATATTTTTTGTACCTAACGCAGTTAGTTACCCAACATACTCAGCTCAAGAAGAAGATTTTCTGTCGCTCAGTCTATGTCACTTTGGTCTATGTATTCGCAACGATATTCAATAAAATGTTACAAGGATGGAAGACTTCATTCTTTCCAACATAAAGAAATACAAATGTGTCGAATATAGTGTTGGTCGTGAATGATAAGCAAATGTCTATAGACATAGCTTTGATCGATATTTTTACAGATGTAAAGCGTGTTCTACGAATATTGAAGGGTGCTATCTAAATATATTTGGAAATATGTTCCATATTTTGTAGAAAAAGAATTTATTTTAAGGAATAATTTTTAAATATATTTCTATCCAAAATGTTTTGCCTTTAAAGTCGAGAAATGATTGATAATTTATTTTTTGAATATTTAATCGTATATTTTCCAATTTCATAAGAACAAACCTAAACTTTTAAAGTTTGAGAATACATGCCTGTGATGTTATCAGCATGCGATAATTTCTTTTTATCACGATAATTTACATCACAGCGTTTAAAACTTTCAACTTTCTAATCGTTTTATTTTCGACAACGATGTTTTAGAACTGCGAACTTATTTTCTTCACGACGTTCACCTCTGCGATGGTTTCAGCACTTGTCTTGTGTGTGGTATAAATTTTGATAGATGTAAAATCCTTTTTATGTTGGAAGACGTTGAGAACGTTCATTTCATAACAGTAGCTTATCCATAACTCAAATAATATTAGTATCATGCGATAACTGTCCAGCCATCACACAACATACTTCTTTGGACAACCATTAGTCTTGAGAACAAATAATCAACGTTGATTTAATACAGTAGAAGATTAAATTTACAAATCCAAACTTTGATAGTCGATATCACTCATCAATGAGAGTGCAAGAAAACGGTCTAATGTCAAGTTCTTAGAAAAAGACTTACGAAAGATGAAAAAAAAAGGAAAATTTTCTTCTATTTTTACATTTTTAAATTCTGGACTTATAATATTTTACACATTTTTAATATAATAGAAAGCTTCGGAAGTCCAGGTCCTCCTGAAAGTAGAAAGACATGCCTTGTCTGGCCGAAGGGCAAATAGAACCCGATTTTCCCAAACAGGTTCTGATTTTCCATATTGCTCTCAAGACCTCCAGATCCTATTTCTATCAAAAGATTCTTTATTTAGATACGAACAGTATCGGAATGAGATTTTATTTATCTGATTTGCATAAAGAAATTTTCGACCTCGATAGTTTTGCAAAAATCGAGATACATGGTCTCATGGGGAAAAGATCTAAAGAATTCTTTAAAAAAAATCAAATATCTTAAAAGAATTTAAATATCGTCAAAGACTCCAAATATCAAAAATACTTTGTAGTACACGTATGCTGGTAAAGAACTTTGATATTCGAGGTCTTTTATATTTCAAGGGACTAAGCAAATAAATGTTGGCTATTTTCTTTTGATGAAAAAGTATCCTCAAGAAAGTTAGGATTTATTAAAAAGGTTTAGTTTCATGTTTAAAGGTTTTCACGAAAACAAATTGATGCTGCATTTGGAATTCGTATTGAAGAATTGCAAAGCGGAAATAAGAATACAATTCGTAATTCTTAGATTCATTCTTATTTAAGTATTTGGTCTTAAGATATTACCAGATAACAAAGATTCGATCATCGGCAGCATCAGTATACAAAAGTCACAAAAGATCATTTTCTCTAAATGTCTTATAATATTTTTGAATTACATTATAATTTTCCATAAAAATTCCATGCGAAAGCTTTCGTTTCAAAGAAGAGAAGAGTGAGGAGGAAAAACGAATTGTGTATTAGTCTTTTCCATTTTTCGGTAGTAGTATTCAAAGAAACTGCAAACGAATTTTCATTCCTAATGTACAATTAACCTTTCCCGAATTACTTTAAGATTACATATTTTTTATTACAATTGCATGCAAAAATTTTCTTTTCGAAGAACAAAAATACAAAGAAGCTAGAATTGTGTATTAATCTTTTAGGATTTCTTGTACGAGTACATATACAGGAGTTTGTAATAATGTTTTCAGTGGTATCAATGATAAAAGATGTTGCGAATAAATTTTTATTCGTATTGTATCATTATCTTCCCGAATCGCGTAATGATACATGAGTTACTTCTCAATGTTCTCTAGTAATTCCTTGCAAAACTTTCTTTTACAACGCCCTAACCGATATGGTAGTTAGCTATTTTGGCTTACCTATGATTGACCTCAGATTCGAACAACGGAAAAGAATTGAATGTTTGTAAGAGTATGGTACTTGTAGCAATTGAGGGCACTTTATAAACTGCAGAGTCGAAAGCCCTTCTCGAGGGGTTTGGTGGAAAGGGAAGAGAAATGAGAGCCATGGAAACCATCTCCCGCAGTTCTCCGTCAAAATTCGGAGGGAACTTTCTCTTTCCCTGTAGTTTTAGTTGGTCTCCACCCCTGTGATGATCCCTGAGCAATGTTCTTGGTGTTGAGACGGTTAAGTGCCGATGGGTTTTGGTCATTACTAACGAATGTATTAAGTGAGAAACGCCGGACCATTTGGAACAACAAGCTTCTTTTCCAAGGAAGAAGGAAAGGAGGGAAAAAAAGGTTAAAATCTAAGTGTGATAATTCTCATAAACGTTTTTTAAGGAATATGTATAATATCATGTAAAGAGTTCAAAACAAGAACTCCTAGTAGTATACTAATGTTACCATTGATATTATTACTAAAACAATCTCTAATTTTTTCCTCTAAATGCATCATTATCTTTCTTCTCATTATGTTCCATTATTTTAAAATTTTTGTAACAGTTCCATAAAAAGCTTCCTTTTCAAACAAAAAAAATTGCGTTGGGCTTTTAATCTTTTCTGTATGAGTTTGTAATCCATTATATAAAAAGTTTTGCGTAATTTGTAAATTTTAAAATTTCACCGAAGGAATTCTTTCTTTCATTTATCAAACAGTTTTTTTTATTTATCCATTATGTTTTTCTTTTCCAGCCTAATACGTTGAAAACGTAGGTAGATATAACTAGTATTTAACAAGAAGCAGTGAGCATCGATTGACTAGAGGTATAGTAAAGTTAGTAAGAGTAGCTAGTAAGAGTAACTATTCACTACGCAATGTTACCATGACTATTTGTGCCTTAGGGCTCTCTTGGCTGTCTTTACAGAAAATGTAGTAAACAGACAAAAATGCGGACTTGATACAATGTGTCTGTAGCAAGAAATGTTCTTAAATTTACTAGTCGTCTGTAATCATATCAGACAAATAATTATTTTCTATTCTTGAACTACAATCCGAATGCGTTAAAACAGTGAGTCTGAAATAAATGCATTTTGAAAGGAATACATTTTATTTGTATACACATAGTTTAATAAAATAACACACACGAAAATAATAATAATTTTCGAAATTTTATCAAGTACACAGTTTAATAAAATTTTGAAAACCAAGAGAAATAAAACATTTTATAATAAGATGCCCTTAGGAATTCTTCGAATGCCAGAAAAAAGTTGAAATTTAACAGCTGTTAAATTCAAGTAATAAAGAGAAATTTAAAGAATTTTTAATTTGACCATTTATTGTTATCATTATTTAACTGTATATTTTCTTCCGTGTACAAAGTAAGCAAATTATTGCAATCGCGAAAATTTTCGGGTTCCATATTTCAACGAAAATATCCATTTTGACCGCTATCGAATACAATTTTACGATGTTTTTGCGTGACATCTGTATGTAAAGACAAAATAAAGAACTCCATTTCTCCAAAACAGGTTGCAAAAAGGATTTGATATATACATATTGATATTGCAACTTTAGCGTAAGTCATGGGCTTTTTAATTTACTTTTAATTACTTTATTTTGAATTTATATATATATATATATATATACAAACTCTGTTACTCGGATCCGTGAGCTCAGTTATTTTATTCTTATATGTTGGTAAACTATGCATTTTTTGCTTTATAAATGATTGAATCATGTTGCTCTTATCTTCCGGTTAACGTCTTTATGACTTCTTACGTTTGAAATTTAGGAGAACAGTGAATTAAGTTAGTTTTTCACCTTCTAAAGTGAATTAAGTTAGTATCTTTTTGCAGAGTGAGACCAAAAGTATACTTTTAGTTTTGTGAACTGAAAATCGGCCTTTTTGGCCTCTGGCTGAATTACCTATTTTTGCATAGAAACTTTAATTTTAATTGTAAATGTTTTTAAAATTTTTAACTGTACTTGGTGTTTTATATTTTTCAAATTTTATTAAAAATATTTTGAGGTTTTATGTATTTTTGCCTTGCCGCGAAATGAGAATTGAATTCATTGAATAAGAAATATATCTCTAATGAAATTTTAGAAAATAAGTTTAAATGAACTGCAGCAAAAATTGCATATAATTTAATATCCCGTACAAGGAAGTCGTGTGGTGTATACATCAGATTTTTTTTATTTCATCTGATTTTTAGTGTTATAATTTGTTTGAATATATTTTACTTATTACTGCATTTAATTTAATTATAATTATTAACAAAATTAACTGTATTTTATTTAATTTATTTTAATAAATATTATAATAAAGTGTTTCCCTTATTAATTAATTTTTTGTCATTAAAATATTTTTCAAAAATCATTTTAATTTCCAACATATATACCAGTTTTTCATTTAGTTCATTTTACTTATCGGTATAATTAAATATTATTCATTATTACTGAAATATTATTCATTATTAATGAAGTATGATTCATTTTTATTAAATGTTTATAATAAATATTAAATGTTATTATACCTATTATCATTATTATACTTTTTATTATTATTACACATTTTATTACTAATTTTTGTTCATTTAATTAATTTTAATTATAATTACAATTTATTTAATTTTTATTATTATGCAACAATTTTTCGTAGTATTAATCATTTTTATTAATTACTAGAAGAAGTACCCGATGCCAGTTAAATTAGCTTGAGAGTAATGTATTATTTTACTCAGGACATCATTTGAAAATTCGTATAAGAGCATATTACACATTATAAGGAATAGGATGCGTCACCAAAGAAACAAAGCAATATTCAATACATGTACCACAACTGACTACGTATTCAAAGAATCGTATGGCATATATACCCATATGACATTGCCATTTGAGTCAGCAAAAATAAAAATAAATGCATCATTATTTTGAGCAAAGTGAATTATTTTGAGCGATATGGAACCCACATAAAATTTCGATAGAAAAATAAACTAATTTTCTCTCATTATATCAGCAACAATGGCACACAGTCATTGATGGTGATATCAGCACTGTTGCCACTCGAAAAATTAGGGCGAAAATAAGCGTTTTAAGCGTGTTTAATTAATATCTCTGATTTTAGGTATTTTGGTTTTACAAAATGCGGACATGGACCTTTTCCAAGACTTACAAAAGAATTGTAAAAAGTTTGGTTACGATAGCTGTAGTAGTGACTGAGTTATTAACGAACAAACAAACACACAGACTTTCTTCTTTATATATATATATAGATTAATAATTCAAAATATATTTATTACAGTAATTTAAATATTTTTCTCATTAAAATATTTATTTTACTTCATTTTAATTTAATTAATTTTAATTATTGTTAGAGTTAACTATTTTCGTTATTATTACGATGCCTTAATCTAAGGAGTCAACTCAAGTAGGTTTCGAAACGATATATATATATATATATATATATATTGCTAGAAAACCCGAAACACAAGAGAATTAAAAGTTTCTAATGAGTTGTCATGAGACAAACTGCTGTATAATAACAACATTTATCTAATAATTCAGCTTTTAAAAAATAAATACATACTTAAACATGACTACTTTAAACAATAAGTGAATAAATAAATATGACTGCTTTCATTTAACAAAATGCAGCATTTCTTTCACTTCTCCGATCACATTGCTTCCGTAATGAGATCTTCGTTGCACAAAAGGCTCTTCTAAAATCTCTTCATTAATCTTCCTTTCCGAAAGACAAATCAAACCCGAATTTGCTGTGTTTAGTGTCTCATGTAGTAACCTGAGAGAAAAGACAAAACCGTATTTCCATATAAACAATTAATTCTAAGTGCTTAATATTGTCTCCACTTACGAAATATTTTCAGCCCTACGTTAAAATAGAAAACATTCTTTAACGTCACACACTCTGCAGTGGTGTGTGAAATAAAAGGAAATAGCCTCAGGTAAAATGCTTCTAACAAATAGTGAAACTTTTGTTTAAGACGACCAAACGACCGCTCTTGACTGCTTCACTTTTAACAGAAAACTGCCAGTTGCATTTTTCATTCAGCGCGATCTTACAGTGGGTACAAAAAGTATTTGCACACATACATTTTTGTTCACAATTTATAAGAAAATGCATTAATAAATAGAAAAATTGGCATTTAAAAAATAGAATAAGCCTATTCATTTAAATCAGTTACAAAAAATACAATAATATTAATAAAAAAATTTTTTGCAACAATATTAAAATAGCTTATGTCAAAAAAAGTATTTGCACACTCAACTCAACTCTAGCAAATTTGCATTTTATGCTATTATTTGACAGTCATCCCGCAGTAAATAATATATGTAAGACGACTATAAAAGGAGGTGTTGTCGAAACGTTATCAGTTGATTGCCGATTCAAATTGTAATGGCACCTAAGAAATCTGAATTGTCGATTCCATTGCGAGAAATTTTTTTTCTCTACGTGAAAATGGCATAAGTTATCAAGAAATAGGTAAAAAAGTAAATGTTTGCTTCTCTACTATTTGGTATGTTATAAAGAAAGAGGATCTACATCAAATAACTTGCGCTCTTGACACCCAAAGAAACTTTCACTGCGAATGAAGCGAAAAATCATAAGAGAAGCATCAAAAAATCCATTTGTTAGTGCAATTACTTTAGCCAATGATGTCGCTTCAACATCTGGAGTTCAAATCTGTGCCCAAAGTGTTCGAAATGTCCTGCACGATGCACACATTTATGGGAGATCACCAAGGAAAACACCTCTCCTAACTGAACGAAACAGACTGAAGAGATTTGAATTCGCTAAGGAATTTCCTGAAAGTTAGTGTTTACTATGTATTGTAGTCTCTCAAGTGTAAACCTGAGTGGGTTTTTTTTTTCCAGAAAAAGCATATGAAATTCAGGGTTGCGGCTTATACATGCAAATTATTAGAAATAGATGTATACAAACAGCTTGCAACACAGCAAAATGTATTTAATGATTGAGCATAAATTACATTGTTGGGTGAACGTTTCATAGTACTGTATTAGTTGTGGTTGCTGATCATGGTGACCAGTTGTGGGATACTAGTACCAATAAGCTAATCGATTTCTGTAAAAATGTCATATTCTCCGACGAGAGTGAGTTCAATATCTTTAAATCAGATGGCAGAAAATTAGTTTTGGGAAAACCTTGTGCTGCTTTTCATACCAAAAATGTGTTACCTACAGTTAAACATGGAGGAGGTTCTGTTATGATTTGGGGGTGCATGGCTAGCAAAGGAATTGGTAATTTGTGTTTCATTGATGGGAATATGACAGCTCGAACCTATATTGATGTGTTGCGAGATAACTTGCCACAAAGTGCAATAAAATTGGGTATCAGTAATTCGTACTATTTTCAGCAAGACAATGATCCCAAGCACACTGCCGGTATAACTCGTATGTGGTTGCTTTATAATGTACCCAGAAAACTTGCCGCTCCACCACAATCACCAGACTTAAATCCTTTGGAAAATCTGTGGAATTCTTTGGATTTAAAAATAAGAAAAAGGAAGATTTCAAGCAAATCTGCCCTTAAACAAGCCCTTATTGAAGGGTGACCAAATACTGAGCCTACTGTTACAGAAAATTTAATTAAATCAATGCCAGCAAGATTACAAGCAGTAATAGATGCTAAAGGCATGCATACTAAATATTAGTTATTTGAAATTGGCTTATATATTTTATTTCTTTTGTATTCATGCAGGTGTGCAAATACTTTTTTGATACGAGATATTTTAATTTTGTTACAAAAAAGCATTGTTATTTATATTATTGTAATTTTTCTGTTTGTTTTGGATGATTAAACTTATTCTGATTTGGCAATACCAATTTTTTTATTTCTTAATGCTTCTTTTTATGAATTGCCAACAAAAATGTAGGTGTGCAAGTACTTTTTTTTACCCACTGTATGTTCTCAGTAGAAAATTATTAAAATAGTTTACAGACGCGGTATCAAAGGCATTGGAGATATTTCCTATGAAATATGACTTTTCATATATATATTGTTGCATGTGTACGGGTTCGTAATGAATTGAATGCACAAGTCCGATGAAAAGTGAATAAAATTTATTCTTATCACAACAAATAAAACAAAATGCTGAAATTTCCTCAGAGATATTCGTACAATATCGCAATATCTCACAGTAGTTATATTTTAAACAACTAAAACGCTGAACAGAACTCAATTCAAAGCATTGAGAAAGCCAATCCGATCTCACCGCGAATTCGCTACAGTCAACAACAGAACTAAGTAAACAAATGCTAAACAACTCAATTGAGATGTTTTGATCCGGCTTTTATAAGCTTTCTAATCTTGAACGAGAACATTCTGGTATTTTCTCGATTTTTCGGGATTGCAAAAGAGTACAATTCCGAGATATCTTTTTATTAAAATGTTAGATGCGCGTGCTCCTGTATTTTAATTTTTCTGGGGTAGCTTTCTCTTCAAATAAGTCTCGTGCTGCATTGCACGTAAATATAAAACAATTTTAATTACAAATTCTACTAAAAATAGCTAAATGAATACAAGAACCGTAACTATATATACCGTAACCGTAATAGAACCGTAACAAAATATATATAAATTTGTGGAGACTTTAGGTATTTTTTGGAAGCAGGCAAGATGAAAAATTTGCAAACCCCTTCGCCGGGAATTGAACCACGGACCTCTGGAATACCGGCCCAGCGTGCAGAACACTACACCACGAAGGCACGCTAGGAAGGCGGGAGAAATACCTTATAAATTAATAAATATAAAGTATAAAACTGTTCAAAGGCTAATGCAAATGCGCGCTTAAAGCAGCAAAAAATGCTGGTAATAACGAAAATGTGTTAAAAAATATTTAAAATATGTTTAAAAATCCACCTCATATTCGATTAGGAACAAACCTTATGGAATAATAAAAAGCCAAAAGCATAGTGGCAAAGTGAATGTCAGATGTAAAAAATGCCAAAACCAATTGAAAAATGAAAAGGAAAAAAGAAGAAAGGAAACTAAAAAAATGAAAAGGAAAAAGGAAATTTATATCTTTCGCTGCATTGCCAACCTCGCACCGATAATGAAGTCTACTACTATGCATCTAACCTTTTTATGTTTTTTGCATTATGATTGATTTGTTCCTATATTAATATGGGATAGATTTCAAAAGGTATTTTTGACGTCTTCATTTATATAACGTTATATATCTATATACTCGTAAATACATATATATGAGATAAAAGCAAAACGAAACAAAATCCTAACTTAATTTTACATTATCTTCTTCAATATCTTTTCTAATTCGGATATTTCGCCTTTTAATCTTAAAAACAATGAAATCTTTATAAGAAATCTGTTTAAACTGTTTTATTTGAAAATTAGTTCTTGCCATATGGTTCTTAATGCTAATGACGAAGATATTTATCTAACTCTTCAATCAATAATAATGTTGAAAGTTGTAAACTGAAACCTCTTTAGCCATTAATGATAAGGGCAAAACAAAATCGAATAATTCTTGAGCAAACCTTTGAAATATAATCTGGCATTTTTCTTCACATTTTTGGCACTTCTTTTTTACTCTGGCTGGCAAACATGATATCCACTGCAAGTCCCTTTTTCTCCTCAAATACATATATAGTAGAAATACAGGAAGTACCAATACAGCCATTCAAGAACATTCGCCTTTTTTGCGCCATTTGAGCTGCGTTTGCATCAAAAATGTTTTATCAAGAAATGAAAAGTTGTAGAGAATCAATTCGATGTTACATATTCATGAAAATTCAATATGGATTCATACGCGTGCTCTTTGTCTTACTAGGTTTAATTGTTCTATAATTTTTCTTTCAAAATTTATTATCTATATAAACAATCATTTTCTTGCATCAGCAATTAAAGATGTAACATCCGAATTGTTTTAACTTAGTTTCATATTAAGTATTATCCTAGCTGCCTTGATAAGTATAATAGTTGTGCTCCTGGCTGCTGTGGGTTTTGTTGATTTTGGTCTCAAATCCTAGAGAAGGCATGAATGTCAAGCGAATAACGTCTGTCCGGTATGGGAGGCATTTAAAATACAAGAAAAGTCACAAGTCCTCTCGAGTGGTTTGATGTTAAGGAAAGAGAGGGGAGACCCTTGGCCTCATCGCTCGGCTGATCTCAATCAAAATTGGGACACAGCTGGGCAAATTCATCTGCATGAGGTTCAAAGCTCATGCCAACGATGAACGCAATATTGTGGTCCTTACCAAAATAAACTGCGTGGATTTATTTGGATTAAGTCAGACATGTGAAAAAGCATTCTTCAGCCAAAACTAAATGAAACCCAGATTGAAAAATGTTTGAGAATAAACCAGTACCTAACCACTTAAGCCCTCTGTAATGAAGCAGAAAAAGAAAATTAATGAAATAAAACAAAGGGCCTCCAACTCGGAGTGGAAAATGAAATCAAAAATCTTCTGTTTACAGCGGGACGGGAAAACTACGTTAGAATTAGATTCATTGAATGATGTAGAAGATTATTGCAGATATAGAAAACCTTAAAATCTAATTAATCAACTGAAGTCTATGTTTGATTTTTGCAGAAGCAAAATTAAAATTGCAGTTTGTATTGCAGCAATGTTTAACAACTGCAGTTTGACTTCTTTCTTTTTTTTCTTTTACTGATCTTTGGTGAGTTAGATTTTCACCTGTAGTTTGTGCAAGAAGGCACGTTAGCACAGCAGCCAGATTCTTTATTTTATTTGCAAATAATTAGAATATTATCTTGCTACCAGACTACAAGCAAAGCAGTGAAGGTTAATTTTCATTATTCCATTCATCCATTAAATTTAAGTTAAATTATTTAATAATATGTTAATGACTTTTATACGTTTTTCATTATGAATTGAATATATATTTATACGAGTTATTTATACATTTATACGAATTTCATTATCAGTGGTGTCGTATTGTTCCAGACGAATTAAGAACATTGAATAATATGGATATGTTTATAATTCACACTTTTAATTGGTATGCTCGTTTAATTTAACGATCATATTCAAATCAAAGAGGAAACTCGCCATGAGCTAGAAGTATAGTTCACATCGTTCGCAAACAGAACAGTCTCTTTATAGTCGGCTGAGCATCCACAATCGTCACTCTTTTAAATTTAGATTCTTAACTCTATTTAAAACTCCTTTCGATTCTGGTGGAAAAAAGTGGAAGTACATAACAGATTTTAACATAATCAAAAACGTATTCATTAACACGAATCTAAGAAACCTAAGAAAAGTACTTAAATACTTTTAGAGTGTAATAATGCCAAAATACAAGATATTGGGGTCCTGAAGGATATAGGGGCGTGAAAGAATGTTGATCCTATAACCCGAGAGTACTTTAATTCGGGCTTGCTCACACTATGGGTCATAATAACGATCAAATCGCGGTTTGATCATGTCAAGTCAAAGAATAGAAATGTGTTTTATGTGTGGGTGTAAGAGGCTGAGGATTATCGGAATATTTCTCCCAGTTTCGCTCGTTATCAGTGCAAAGCTGTATTTAAAATTCACTTAATTAATTATTCATTAACTATATGAACTAAATCATGATACGCAGAAATAAAGAACTCATTCATTTATGAATAGTCATACATTTGTATTCGAAATATTTCTGTTAGAGAAAGTTACTTTAATTAGTACCAGTAATAATTTTAAATAAACGTAGTGACTACGCAGTTGCCAATTCTTTATCTATTAGTTTTAGATTTTTGCTCCTATTCAAATGTCCTGGCTTTTACATATTTTGGAAGAAAAGACAAAGCAGTAGAAACATAGAGCACATATTAACATAAGAAATTTTAGTTCAGTTTTACCGAAGCATTTTACAATGTCTGAATGCAAAAACTATGGAGCAAAGTTACAAAAACAAAGATGTAATTTTAAGTCTTAAACATAACACACATAATCCGCATAGTCCATGTAACACAAAAATCTGTTTAGATTATCCTTAATATATTGCTCACGTGCTCATCAGGATATCCGAAATATTTTTTTCATTTTTCGAAACATATCCTCAGGTTGCTGTCACATCTTAGTAGATCCCTGGGACTTCCTTTCCAAGTCTTTTCAACAGTGTACAGGAAGATGTTTAACATCTATCTATCACATCCTCAAAATATCAGAGAATATCCCTCTCACACATAGGTCCCTGTGTTTAATATTACTAATCCACCTATCTGGAACTTGTGAAAGAGGAGTTATGGAAAAGATATATCTTCACTTTAGATTTATTGACGGTTCGTGGACTCATGGATCTGGTCTAGCCGAATGGCTAACTAGTTAGGATAAGTAACAAAAACATAAGCAGCAGGTATGTGTCCAAAATATCCTACATCAAATTTAAAAAACGTAATTACTATGAGAAAGGAAAATAAACATCACCAAAATGCTTCGTAGGGAAGTTCTCTGGAAAATGCGTTACGAACAACCGCAGGACGTTAATTAAAGAAATCCCCAAGACAGAAAGACGTTTAATATAATAAGGATTCAACGTCTTCAGGATATCCAGTGATTCAACGTCGACGATACACAGACTCAACGTCTTCAGGATATCTTCACATATCCCGGAATCTAGCGAAATAAATGAGACATCCTTAGTATGTTAAACGTCTGGTTAGATGTGTAGCGATAGCTGGGAATCAAGATCCTCGAGATGTGGACCAAGATATAATCTGCTACATTGCGACTGAACCAGTGAACCCCTAAAATATTTTGTGTTATGGGAGGAAACGTTTTATGAAAATTTATGGAAATCTTAAATTATAATTAAAGTTAATTTTTTTTATTCCGTTCGGATATTTGTGGAAGTCATAACTGCGTATACATACACCATGATAATAAAAACATTACTATTTCCCTTCCCGTTTCACTCTAAATGTTTCATCTATGAAATATTTCTAGTCTCTTGAAAAAGTACTCTAACGTTATTCCTTTTTCCAGTTGCTGTGCTTCCTCGATTTCTTTTTTATTTATTTCTTATAACTTCAAAGTGGGCATGTATGATTTCAGATGCTATTTCTCTAGAAAAATCTGCTTGGGACACTGGAGACTGGAGGACTCATTTGATTGACAGTCTCCAGTATGGGAAAACTAGAGACTGTCAATCAAATGAATGAAACCAGGTCAGCTTGAGCCATCCGGGTGAAAATTCATAAACCAAACATTTCAAGGGGAAAGAAACTTTCATATATTTCCTTACAGCTCTTTTCTTATTCATATAGAAATTAAAATAAACTTTTTTAGAACCATAGTAAGAAAACCCGTACGCATTTTCCTTTACTGTAGCTCTTACGTTATATAAAGCACTACTAATTTTATTGGTGGTGCTAAAAATAACATGATATTTCAGAACTAACTGGCTACTTATATGATTAATAAAATTAATCATATTAGCAGCCAATTATTTACACGATTAAGCCAGTTATATATATATATATATATATATATATATATCTAATTGGGGCAATTCCTAAGACGACGACCACAGTTAATGCAAAACCAAGGCCAGTGCAAAAGCTCAAAAGGAGCATACCATGCACGTACGATAACAAACAAGAAATACTATCAACAGTTTACCTGTATTTTCACGCAATTTTAACTGGAAAATAAGTTCATATAATTATGTATAATAAGTCAGCATTTATTAAAAAATAACTTTGTAAATAGGTGAAAATTAAACATTATTAAAAGTGAAAAAACTAATTTTTAAAATTATTATAACGTTGTTTATTATCATTGTATCCCACACATATTTCGTTTTCTCTTGCATTTTCTTCAGACCGTTTTCTTTTATGCTGATGAACTGTGATAAATATGTTTTTCACGTTGGTTTGAAGTAAAACAAATATCTTTTTTTTCAGACAGACCCCGCTTAGTAGGGAATTCGTTGTATTTTACTTAAACTAAGCTGAGTAATCTTACTTAGACAGTCGGACGACTTTTCGGACTATCTTAATCTAGAATATTACAACGCCAACCGATAATAACAAACGGATAAAATAACTAGTAAGATACTTTTTGATGCATCAGCTTGCAATTCATAACTGAAAAGAAAATGAGTTACATAGAGAATGAGTTTAAACCTGCCAATAAAATAGTAGTTCAGTATTTAAGAATCAAAATATTAAAGTTATAAGGTATTTCTCCGGCCTTCTTAGCGAGCCTTCGTGGTGTAGTGGTCTGCACGTTCAGGGCGTATTTGAGAGGTCCGCGGTTCGATTCCCGGCGAAGGCGTTGCTAATTTAGGGATTGTACTGACTTCTGTTTAGTTTCTTTCATGTCTTTGTTGTTTAGGTTCTCAATTTGTTATTTTTTATCCATTATTAATTAATATTTCAGCAGCATTTTTTGCAAAAATGATTTGAAGTATTTTTGTTGTCAAAAACAATTTCTGTAATATATCTATTTATCTATCTATATATGTATAAGAAAAAACAAATATGTAAATCAAAATTATAACCTAAATAAGTTCTGTGTAGAAAGACTACACAGGTTTAAGGGAACCTTGAAAACTGCAGTTGTTTCGCGTGCGTTGTTTTCGTGTTTATCTTTATGTCTAATGAAAAACAGACCTTGGTTTGTGAGGAATTTCTAAAGCTTTCCCTTCATCCAAACGAGAAAAGGTTTTAATTCTCAGAGCTCATTAAAAGATCTGGATTACTTCCATACCACTTGTGCAAAATCACTTATCATCTTTCTAAAGTTCCAATTAGTTAATTAGTTGTAATATTTAGGCTTCTTCTAAAGTTCGAGCTCCAGGCATTTCGTCGTGCATATAAAAATTGCTACGCAGAACTTGTGCTATCGGTGGAAATTTTTCTCCTTATTTATTGATAATTATTTCTGCACTCTCTTTGCAAGATGATATGCACTATTTGGCAAGTGACTGTAAAATGCTCGTATGTTTCTATTGGCTTGTGTACTGGCTCTTTCCACAAAATCAGTTAAAGAACTTTTTTATTAGGATGTATTCGTATCATCTTATATATTTTCTTAATTTCTGCTATAAAATCAAATATATGTTTGCGAAATTAAACAATTACTGGAAAAAGATCGTGTCAATGTCGGGGCATTGAAAAAAATTCAGAATTTTGTAATGGTTTTCTGAAGGCAGCACCTTCCATGATGTAGCATGTAGTGGGCTCTTTATCCTCCAAGATTTGACTCATAAGTCTTAATATTTCATATTCGCTTAGGAGAAAATTCCTCAAGCTTTGTACCTTAATCCACTTGCAAATGAATCATGTCTTTCTCTCATTATACTGCATATGTACAAAAAATAGAATTTTGCTATTTGCTTTCGGTTCTAGTTTAGCAATTTAGCAGAAAAAAAAGAATAAGTTTGTGTGTTTGCCATTTCTTATTTTATGTGCACATTAAAGCTTACCGAATAAACATGAGACGACTACATCGTCTTTTCTAAGTTTCTTGCTTCACAGAAAGCATTTCGTAAAAAATGTGGTAGCATACATGCATAGCATTTCATTTTCCTGAATAAAATACAAACACATCAAAACATTTGAATTTCAGAGCATAGATATTTCACCAAGATTCAAAATATGATGGATAAAAAGTTTACTTTTGGGTGAATGTTTTTTTAAGGGTTATAAAATCATTTTAGCGTTAAGTAAACATTTCTCAGTCATTGAAATGCTAATGTTTATGTTTTAAAAAGGCTTTTTATATTACTTCACATCATGAACATTTATGGAGGTGATGTTTTCTACAACTGAAGAAATAACTTTTTCTTTCATATTAAAGTTCGATTTATACACCAAGGTACTACTGTTGCCATTATTATGCCTTTATGAAAGTTAAATGGTGGAAAATGGAATTGATATCTATGTTTAGCACGATTATAAGTGCATTTTAGAGCTGTGAACATTTAGAGACTCAATTACAGATTTATAACTATTAAGAGAATGCATACAATTGAAATACATGCGTAATAACTTTATTTACGATAATAAATTCTTTGACCCGTGATATTCGATCCGGCTTTGTCTGAAATGTTTGGTACAAATGCGATAATTTCTCAGAACTGCACTGAAATGCAAATTAGGCTTTTCTCGGGATTTATTTAAAATGTGATTTAAAGTGGTTTACAGTTACAAAGCTTGCTAAGAATTATATGATCTCTGATAATTCAAGTAATACAAAATTCTTCGAACATATACACAGCTGGTCATTAAAACTGCTACAACGAGAAAGTAAATAGTAGAATGTATTTGTTCTATGTATGCAGTATAACGAGGGAAAGCATGCATTTTAAACAATGTGCAACATTCACTTCACCGAGCTGCCTCTCTAGCAGCAACCACGGCTGTAATATGGCTAAGCGTCAAGTCGAACCACGGCTGTAATATGGCTAAGCGTCAAGATTTTGAATGACAAATATGGCTACTTTATTCCATGCAGCTTTAATTCTGTGAAAGAGATCATCAATCCTAATGGCTAGCCAGTGTTGGGGTACCAGTCTCCAGGCAACATATGAAAAGATGTTCTCATTGGGTAAGAGATCTGGAGAAAATGCTCAGTCACTCAGGAGCAACAGATGAACACACTCTGTACCACTGAAGATCAAGACTGCACGAGTTGCGATCACGCATTTGTTGAAAGATGGCGTCAAGCAGGCCTCGAAGATAGGACACACTCGTAAAATTACTTATTTTGGAGTAAGCAAATGTGAGAAATCAAATATGCCCTTGCCGAGATTCAAATGACGGATCTTTCGATTTGTAGCTGCATGTCCAAACGATTTAGGCGACGTGCACGTGCATTGGAAGATGCGAAAGTTCCTTAGCATCTGGCTCCACGTATACGGCGACCAGAGAAAGGCATAAAAACCAGTCGATCAGATTCAGGTAAAGATAAATTATCGTTCAAAAAAAGTATGTTCATGCTCCTATATTTTATCATATAGGAGCATGAACCTTTCAACATGGAAAAGTACTTTTTCAGAGCTTCGAAACATGAAAATTAAACATCTCGCCACAATTTTAATTACGGATCTTCTAGTTGCCAGCTGGTCATGCTAACACTTACAATAGAAAATCATGTACTAGTTAATGAGATAGCTCCATACATAATTAACTGATTACTTTTAAATTAATTTATATCTTTTAATAGAACGCATTTTGAGCTTTGATTCAAAAGGTGTCATTGTCAGGCCAAAATAGTGAACTCTTTCGAAACCTTCTGCTACATGAGCTACAAACTACGAAATCTTCAAATTAAGCAAACATCTGAGATAAATATATACGGGACAAATGTGCATCTATCTCTCTTAAAGTGAATAATGGTTTGCTCTAGAAATATTAGATTTTAGTTTTCAGTAATATGAGGAAAGAAAATTTTCTTTAATGGCTTCTAAAATAGTTTTCTAGTGATACAAAAAAAAAAAAAAAAAAAAAAAAAAAGGTCACAGAAAATAGATCATGGTTCTTGGGTTCTTCGAAGAGTCATATTTAGTCGTATATGATATGAAATGAAAATCATCGGCTGTAAGAGGATACATAAAGTCAAAAACATTTTTATGTAATCTGAGGAAAAGTTGCTTTTTCCTCTTTCACAAAATTCTTGTTTGTCGGTTCTCCCTTCCCAAAATGGGAAATGTTTTGTCAGATATCAATACTTTTCTTGTCAGAGTGCTGTAAAAAGAGCTGCATGTATAGAATGAAAAATATCTACGCAATGTTTGAGATGTAATTAGAAATTTGGGACAGCCCGAGCCAATCCGAATACTGTAGTAAATTTAATAACTTTTCTATAATATACCATTTTCACGACAGTCAAAACATCGTGTTGAAAATTAAACTACACTGCTCCAAATTTAAAACGTGCAAAAAGATTTAATACAACGACAATACCAGAATCCTTTTTATTTAATGAGCTTTTATTTAGTTCATTCAAGGGGTTTGTCACTATGGTTAAAAGTTTCTCATCGATTTTGAAACTATTTTCTGATAAACTATCCAGCTAAAATTTTGCACACATTCTTTGTAAATGAAAATACAATGTGGTGAGGTGAACATTACGTAATACAATTTATATACATACACACACACACATATATATATACTATATATATATACTATATATATATATATATATATTTGTTTAAATTTAGTGTTGAAACGAATTTTTACACGAATCTTCTTTTAACGAACGGACTAAAAATCTCAAAATATTACTACTTTCACTATCGGACAAAACATAAAAATAATTTATATGAAAATTAAACGTAATTTCTAATATTTTGGCAAAGTTTTTAAATTCTCGCGGTTATTTTCACTATTTGGTGTCCCTTATTTTAAAATTTCCATTTAAATAAAAATAATAAAAAATTGTCTATTTTATATATATATACTGTATTGTATATATAAATATATATGTTATTGCTAAGGTGCGAAAGTCGTTAATGTGCATATTACCTAGCTGATCTGCATAATTTGCTCCGTTGAAGTGCGGAATAAAGAATTTTCTGCATTTTACCTAGGCGATGTACGTAGTAATGTCTTACGAAATGTTATAATTCCAAAAGTCTGTTTCGCTTATTTCCTTTCCCTCTCCCTCCACTTTGCACATTACCTACTAGGCACTCGTTAATCTGCACATTGCTTATAGGCGCTCGTTAAACTGACAATAAGATCTTTGATGGAACTACAGCAGAAATTAACATAATGTTATTTATTTATTTTTCGATAGCTAAAGAATCATGTTTATACAGTCAAAGAGTCAACAAATTAATTGAGGGAATCAACCATCAATCAGTTTAAAAACTGTGGTACAAGGTATAAAACGGTTTAAAATATTATTACAGTTAATGAAATAGATTTGCAAAACATATGATAAACTAATGCTCATTTATTAGTGCAATCTAAAGATTGGTGACACTTTGAATTACATAGCAACTAGATTGTAACAAGCACACCTATTTGTGACACATATAGATTTGCTTTAAGATTTTTTGAAACCCAGCTCCATCAATAATTTAAAAGTGTACAGAAAAGTTGCTCTTGTTCCAGCAAAGATCTTCTTTTTCACTTTAGCTGGGGCCTAGGTAATGTAGAGATTATCCAGGATCTAGGTAATTTGCGAAATGAAACAATTTTCCGCTCTTTAACGAATCACCATAGTTAATTTGCAGATTGGCTAGGTAATTTTCAAAATTTCCGCACTTTAGCGGTAACACATAAACACAGTGTATATTAAAATATATTGTATCGTAAAAAAATCGACAAATAAAAATATATCTGTTATACATTTGAAATATTCACAGATTATGAACAAACTCTTTAACTTCTTTTAAAACAAGAATTATAAAAGGATAAATCGGGTGAAAACGTTTTAAAAGGTGCTACACTTGGTTTTCAGCAGAAAGCAGATTTTGCTGTTATTATCGCCCTTCACTTTGCACATTACCTACTAGGCACTCGCTAATCTGCACATTACCTTAATAAGCGCTTCCTAAACTGACAATAAAGATCTTTGCTGGAACAACAGCAACGTTCCGCAATAAAGTGTTGCCAGCATAATTTCGAAATTATTATGATGCCATAATACGTTACACTACTTTTACAAACTTTCATATTAAAATACTAATGCTGTTAAGTTCAAACATTGCCATCCACGTTTTCTAGAACTATTGACAGGTAAGTTATCAAACTCCCGTTTTGCGCGCAAACATTTTGTGAATGACAATGCAAGGTGGTCCAATAATATACCGTTAGATATGTTTTAATATATAATTTGTAGTTTGATAGCGATGAGATTTCTAATTCATATATAATACTTGGGTAACAATTCGTCTTGCCTAGAGTTCTGCCGAAACATTAGATTCATCCAAGAGTGGTTTTAATTACCAAACTATAGGCACAAGTCTTCCCTTTGCGGTCTCCAGTAATTATTGCGGAATTCATATCTATCCACCATATTTCATAAATAAATCAGTTCCAATTCTCATGCGTGTTTAGGCTCATAGTTGAGCCTCGTGTAGTATAATTACAGCAGCGTCTCAAAATTCGAGAAAACGTACTTATTTATGAAGATTCAAAAGGCCAGCATTTTTTCATGAATTCGTGTATCACTTAAATTTAGTTGTCACGTTAGATATAATATATATCATGGTAAAGTAGTAAATAATAACAGAATAGCTAGAAGTAAAAGAGTAATTATTAGTTGTTTCACAATGATTTATTGAAATAAATTATTTTGATAGGTAACATGTAATTTCAATTAAACAAATGGAATAAAATTTTTTAAAAAATGGGAAAAAGAGCTTTTTATAAAATAAGCTTCTATTAAAACTTGTAAAGTAATTAATGTATCAATGAAAAAGAAATAATCGATTACATAGATGAATAGGACGAACTGTGCTACTTTGAAAAGCGAAAGAGAAAAGGAATTAAATGCGCACACAGAATAGTTAAAAGGTTCCTTAGTTTGATTAAAGAAAAAATTTTTGCAGTGCTACTCTTACATAAGATGACATGATGTGCATTTATCTAGAAAGATGCTGTCCAAAAATGTATAATTAATTTCTGCTTTTAGAATAGAAAGGGGAGATGTACGAATTAAAATGAAGAATTACGGGGATATTGCTAATTTAGGTTATAATTTTGTGCATCATGTTTTATATCTTACACACACACATACATACATTTTATAAGTATATATTATCAAATTTTTTTATTTTAAAACAAAATGATGCTACTATTTTTTGGCGCAAAATGCTGCTGAAAGTTAATCAATTATAGATAAGAAATAAGAACTTTAAAGCTGGACCCAACAAGACACGAAAGAAATGAATTTCAAAACCAGTAAAATTCAAAATCCCCATTAAATATATTAAAAACACCCGACAATCACCGAATCAGAAGAATAACAGATATCGTAAATGCATAATTACAAAAATTACAATAAATATATAGGGAGAGGAATGCAATCAAATTCTGATTCAACGTTATCAAGAGATCAGATTTCATTGAACCTCTTTCTCTCGGAAAACTATATTTCTGTTCATCCAAAATCAGCTGATATTTCATTCTAAATTATTTAATTATAACAGTTCACTCGAAAATTTTGAATTCCTCCTCGACGCAAAGGAAATACGTTAATGAAATATGCAAAACACATCCATACGTACTAAAATACCAATGTAAAATAAAATAAAATTAATTACACACTTTTTACTAAGTTTAATATTGAAAGTCAAATGTAGTAATGTAAGGATCTTAAGTTTTACTAACGTTTATTTTATTTTAAATCTTTACTATCACTTCTTATTTTCTACTTCCGGCCAGAATTAAAAGCGTTAACTTATTTATGCAAAATTTGTCTGGCGAACGCCAAGTACTTAAGTTGTGGCTTTTTGCCAAGCGAGAGAGAGGAAGGAGTTAGTCGAAGCAGGCCGCTTGCCTTAGAAGTTTTATTCAGTTGCTGTTTGCCTTCCAGGCCAGAGGGTTAATCCTCGTGATAATTTTAAACGTATTGTAGTGTTAACAGTTCTCTGTACTACATACGGCTTCCTGTTAATATCCGGCCAATCTTCCACGTAGGCCCTTGTTGATTATTCCAAATTTAAGTTAGAGTTTAGTTATATTTTTATATTCTTACGTTCAGACCACAAGTAGTTGGTCTCTGTATTCCGAAGTACGGAAATTATTGTAAAGAGTGAAAAATAAAAGGTTTTGTATACCCTTCCTGTGTATCTTGTCTACTTCCCACATTTATTGAACATAGCTTTAGTAAGCTCCCTGTTCCGAGTCAGGTCTGTGCATGTTCCCAAAGAAAGTAAGACGGAACATTGAACCTGATAGTAATACAAAATATATATACAAAAATTAATAGAGAACATTGAAATCAGAACTACCAAGAGCGAAACAAATCCCAAACGAACAAAATTCAAAAATAGATGTTTAGGGTTGCGAGTTTGGCCTCATTGGAGAAATAAATTGGCGATTGTAAGTTAAAAATCTTCCAAACGGTGAATTAAAAGCTTGAAAGTAATTTTCAAAATTTTTTAGATTTGGAATGTGTAATAGTAAAAGGAAGAAAAAGGAAGAAAGGAAACAAAGGTTACATATAATGTCTTCACATTATGGGCTTGTCATGACGACTTAGAATAGAGTAAGCCCTCTGTTAATATATATATACACTAAATTACACAATGACAAACGAGTAGTATATAGAATTGTGTATTTAATTATTTATAAAGTAAGTTTATGTTGGTTCTGTTCTTAGAAATTTACTAATATATATATATATATATACCAAATCAAAAGTAAAAATGTACAAGGAAATAAAAGATTAATGAAAATAAATGAACACTAAATATAAAATACATTCTAGAAAAACTGTAATATTGCGTTTAATAGAAAAATTATACGTTCTAAATGAAGATCTGTAAGATATAAAAAATAATTCAAGTAAATTTTTATTTTTTTTTACCAGCTAAAGCTTAATTCTTGTTACACATCGATGCACGTTAACTGAGTAAATTGAATTTTACTTTCGATATAGTTTGTTGACTGTGTAAAAAGAGAAAGAAATAAAATTCTCCTGATTTTTACATCTTTCAATTTTTAACACTAACGACAAATGTTGAGAACTAAAATCTAAATTTCTATTCAAAATTAAGAATACCTGATTTAGCGAATTCGAAGAAATATTTCACACCAAATTATTCCATTTCTATAAAGCTTTACAAGACAATAATCTGCATCTTAAAACACAGAATTCAGTTATTTTCATAAAAGCGAACACAAGTTCAAATGATTAAACATGTAAATCAATGCATCTCAGAAATTAGAATATCTGGTGACGTTTGTAATCAGAGCTTCAGATATGAATATTATCAGAGGGTTAAAAGGGAGTATGTCTTAAATTTTGACACCAAATCATGAGAGAAATTTTTACCAATTTTCTGGAATTCATTTTGGAGCCTATAAATCATTGACAGCAAATCTCTGCGCAGTTTTGTTTATAAAGGCTTAGAATGTGAGTGTTTCACACAGAAGCTAAAATTCTGCAAATATGCTAAAGACTATTAAATGAAACACGAATTGTTTAACTGAGATAATTAGAAAAAGTAAAAATATTAAGATACAGATGAAATATTTTTGTCAAAGTTACTTCCATCTGGAATTGTGTTAAAGACTTTTTTCGGCTGTTGTACATATCGCATTTTCATGATGTAATTTCATTGTTTGAGAATTGGAACCCTTGTTTTTTTTAAGCAGGATACCTTATAGCTGGAAATAACAGTGTTTCGATTTCATTTCTAAATGATGCAGAAAAAATTAAAATGAGACGAACAAACTTTATCTCGAGATATTTTCGAGAGAACAAGATTACAAAAAAAAAAAAAAAAAAAAAAAAAAAAGTCCTCTCATTGCAGATATGCACTTGCTCTAATTTTTCAGACGTGACAAAAATAAGTTGCAAAAGATCATGTTTTTTAATTTGTCGCCTTTTAAAAAAAATCGCAATTTTAACAAGAATCCTCTGCAACTTTTATTCAACTAGTTGTGGAGCGATAAGATCGCTGAGCATGTTAGTTCGACCCGGGTTTGAGTTTTGGTGAATAGCGTGCCCGCAAGAGAGTTTTTTTTTAATTTGCCTCTTATGTAGCGTGGATAAGGTACAGTTTCCCTTAAAACATCACCCTCAAGGAGGCTCACTGCTTTTGAATACAAGTATAGCCGTCCAGAGGTACCCTGACCCTTCAGAGGATCACTTCTTTGGTAAGGCGGAATCACGATTCTGGAGTCCTATTTATCATTACTGTCTTTTTCCCCTCTTCTTTTCTATTGCTTTACATTTTTGTTTATCCCTTGTGATTCTCCTCTTTAGAGGTTGTGACTCTTCGTGGAATGCTATTACGGCATCTCGAATGCAAGAAGACTGCTGTTTCCCGTGCATGAAGACATGTGTCGTTATAAAGGAGGGTTCTGGTAATTGAGGGACGATGTTCTGCCGCAATACACTGATTTGGCCTCTGCTTCAGCTAAACGGGAGGCACTTAGTTGTTCTGTCTGGTGTCAATCGGCTGGTCTCTTGACCATTGGTGGTTTCATGATAAGCATACGGGAGGGATGACTGTGAAGTTTCAGTCCGAGTATAAGTCTAACTAGAACAAGAAATGCAATCGAGATCGAATATTCATTTCTCAACAAGAAATCTTCTGAAAAGTTTGAAATGAGCATCAATAAAAATAGAGCATCGAAACAAATGTGAATGCACAGATAAAATGCCTTTCACCTAGTTTTGTAATTATTCATAACGCTTAAGGCAGACTAAGCAAATGTCATAATTTCTTATTAACAAATATATAGTACCTATATAACTGCAGAACATAGAAATATAAAATAAATGCGATCAGATGATCTTTTGACCGAAACAACAACTGTGCCATAGTCAAATTCTCTTATGAAACCACTAATCAGGGAAGTATTAAAGTCATAATAACGTATCATAAAACTATGAATTAATCTCGAGGAATCAACTCGTGACTTCCGAATGAAGAATGCCAAGAGACCAATAGACAACTAGAAACGTTATGGCGTATATTTTGTCACCATAACTTTTACGTCGGTTTTCGTCTTTTTTGTTGCCAACTTCAACGAATCTTATTGCTTATAAGAAAGACAAAAACGAAGCAAAGAGAGCCCGCGGACGGCGTTAGAGGTTGTCATAGTTTTTCTACGTATAAGAGATTAAATGAAACACGCGAATTAAGCAGTTTTGGGACGGTTGCGGAAGGTGTAAAACCCATTCATTATCCATTCTTGTTACGTTTAATCCGATTATTATTAATAGAAGGGAGGAAATTCAAGAATTTGTTGCTGCATCAAGTGCTGGTAATTATCCTTTGACCTTTCTGTCTTACAAGTTGCAGTTTGAAAGTGTTCCAATTAAATTCAACGTTTCTAGGTCTCGTAACTCTGATCTCACAATGGATGAGGTAAAGATAACAACACTGTTGCAATCACACAAATCAAGCCCAGGTCCTGAAGCAATCAGCTGTTTGATGATCAGACGTCTGCCACAGAAATCGTTAGCTACTCTTTTCACTCTGTATAACCGAATATAGAGGGAAAAGACATTTTCAAATTCATAGACGAATGCTCCAAGAACACAGACATGAGAGTTTTAATTACACTCTAATTTACATTGATGGTTCCAAATTAGATGACCACATTAGATCGGCTTTTTATGCAGAAATACAATAATTGGGGATCGCTTGCACGTTATATGCTCCGACGTCATGTTAAAGCGACTACGATCTTTCATGCATTATCTTTTATTCCCAAACTACACAGCCTTTATTTTCGTATAGTACATATTCAGGTTCGATTAGTGTTTTGAAGTGCACGTAAGTTAGGAACAAAAATAAGAACTTGATTACTGAGATACAGAAACGACATCAGCATTTTTAGGATCAGGGGTATGAAACCACTTTCTGTTGAGACACGTGGATATTAAACGAAATGAGCTGACGAGTATCGCAGCAAAAATGGCAGAAGACGCATCAGATGAAAGCTTTCCGGTAACTGGTATCAAATATGTCATGAAAACGGAGAATACTGATTAAATGGCAGCAATTTTGGAATATAAAAACACACAACAAGGTAAAGAGTGCGAAACCGTAGATAATGATAATAGAAATTAAGTAAAAACCGGAAGGAGGAAGTTTCATTAACTAAACTATATTAACGAAAAAGACATTACAGACTCACGCACGAGCATTTATTGAAAAGGGAAAGTAATCTTGTATAAACTGTGGCTTTCAACTCTCTGTTTCACATATTTTATTTGAATGTCCAGCTTTTAATAATTCAAGAGTAAAATATTTTAAGGATCGAGTGTCAATCGAGTGTCGAGAATTAAATTGCAGAGTGCACCCATGAAAATATTTTCAAATGTGTAATTGGAAGCCAAAGTTTATCATTTATTTTAATGTGTACTTTGTTTATATCTCATGAGTTGTCTTATATTGATAAAGTTTTTATCTTTTATCATAGTTTTAATTGTCTTATTCACTTTTATCACACATGATCTCAGATTTTAAATTGTTTAAGACTGTATGTTAATGTTTTAAACATTTATGCTCTGGGTTTAATTCAGTTAACCATATGGCTGACGCATTATAATCTTATCAGGTTTTATGCCACAAATACAACCAATCAATGAATCAACACTAAAAAAGTTCGCAAAGAAGGATCTTGTTTCCTTAGATAGCCTTCGCATGGTTTACCTTAATTAAAATTCAATGGAACTTCGGATTATAAACAACTGATTTCATGAAAAATTCAATTCAAGGAAAAAAGTATCAGAACAAAATACGGTTAGAATCTTAAGTTATTAATACTCTGGGCATCAGAATATGAGTTTTAGAGGTGTCTTGAGATAACCTATGCCACATTTATAGGAATCTGGAAAAATCACACATCTGGAAAAATCTTTTTAATATTTTCCATTACTGAACACCCATTAACAAAGGTCAAATGATTTAAAAGCAGCAAATGATTTAAAAGAACATAATTTCAGTCTGGAAGAATTTATGGTAAGATTGGGTTTCAAGCAGAGACAATGTAGTCTTTGACAGTTAAAAGTGTTTTTAGTTATTTATGATATTGTATTTCTAGATAAAAGCATGGGCTGGGAAATTAACAATGAACACGTGGAGAAGTTACTAGAGGGCCATAAAAGTAAGCTCAACAGGAAAGAATTACAAAAAACCTTAAAAACAGCAACAGAAAGCGATTATGGAAGAAATGTCTACAGAAAAAGAAGAAGAAAGAAAAATAAACTTAACTTTTTGATTCACGAAATTGGTGCAAATTTCGGTAAGATACAAAATGTTTCATAGCAATATTACTCTGGTAAAGCATTAGTAAGCTAAAGCATAAGTAATTTTTAATGATAATGTCATCTGTTACTTTAGAACCATTTTAAAATTTAAGCAATAAAAATAACATTGAACAACATTTGAGTGAAACAGAGGCCCAATGAACCGAGTGACACTTAAAGACAAAGAAACAATGAAAGAAAAGGGTGATTGAAGTTACTTGATATTTTTATAGAACAAAATTTTTCAGCCAAACAAGAATCCTTTTCACCATTTCTACTTATTAAGTCTTTCTCGTATTCTCTCCCCTTTGTATATGTAGGGTAATTTCATCTGTTTAATATTGTGTTTGCCGTTTTTATATTTAAAGATTTTCATCGGTTTTGGGGTTATGAACTTGTGCGCATATCACTGTTTTAAAGTTTAAATGAGGATTCATCTATAGTTCAAGAACAAATTAATCCATTTTACATTAATTACTATGAGAAAAATTGTTTCGGTTTACGAATATTTCAGTGGATGAACGGCCTTCAAGAATAAATTAAATTCATTAGCCAAGATTTCACCATAATCCAATCCTATCCATGGTACATATCTTGTCATCTACAAATTTATTGTGCGAGAATTCGAATACTCTTTATTGTTAAACAGATTAACATATCCCTAGCAACACTGGATTACTATTGCTTCATTTTTCAGCAAACTCATTAAACACTCAATACAAATGTAATAAAAATGAACGCAAAGCGAATAAATATTATCTCCAGTTCTCTCCTGAGAGAGTATTACTAAGAAATGATGCAGTGCAGATACTCTGCATTTAATCTCTTTTGACTAATATTAATGACATTGAAATAAAAAAAAAAGAAGCAACGTCACTTTTTCTTAGGAGGAGCGGAAGAGGCGTGATTTGGAACTATTTTAGAAGAATCCGGAACAGTTTTTACAGTTGCGGTAACAACGCTGCCACCGAAAGAGCTTAATGGGCGATATTAATTGGCGTTTTATCGGAAAATTCCGAAGAATACGTAAGTAACTTTGTAAAATTTATGGAATCATTAGGTTATTTTGAGTACAGGCGTCAAGAAAAATGTGCAATGCCCTCACCGGAACTCCAACCTCGGACCTCTCGTGCTGACCATTACACCACGAAGGCATGCTAAGAAGGCGGGAGAAATAAAATTAGCTTTATCAAATCAGTAAGTAAATGAAACAAATGTTCCACGTTTACGTTTTATGTAAAACTATCCTTAAGCAGAATATGGCACAGGGTAACTCGATTGGTTAGATAGTCTGGAATAGCAAATTCTGGTTTTAATGACAGCCAGAGACCAGATATTACGACATTTCACATGTTTCAGATTCATAAAAATCTCTCAGTTTTGGTTAAAAATACCAATTTGTATCCGTCGGCTTTTAAAGAAATTTATTTCCTAGTTGTTTTTTGTTCACGTTTACGCCAATGAATGGCGCCAGTGACTTTGTTTTCTTTCATTTAGCTGAAACTTACCGAATACTTTTGTCTGATGCAATCACGTAAGCACATATTTGTCGATAATAAACAATAAGTAGTTTATCATAAAATTTAATTCAAATGAAGACGAGAACATCACTACTTGACTTTTGTTGGAAATAGTCACCTATTCTTAAAGTGTTTTGTTTGTGATCCACAATGTAGTGTTAGTAGTGTTTTATACACAGATTGGAATATACGTCGAAAAAAGAGAGGTCTTCAAGCAAGTCTTTCGACGCCTCGTATAATGCATAATTTAAACATCGTTCTTAGTATCTGCTGCTTTGCAAAATAGCTTCTTCATTAAGAAAGTATATGTTTTTCTTTAATTTTTTTCCTCCTAACCTCTCTTCTTTTGGTTTAACATTTCAACTTGCAAGTGAAGCACTATATAACTTTCACAGTCATCATCGTAGCATTAGCATTCTGATAATGTGTTGGAATATATACAACTGAACTTAAAGCGATATTTTCATATTTATGTTTGCTAATTTTTGCGTTTAAATGTTTTCTATTTAAACAATACAATGTTATTTTTCTCATGTATTTAAACTTTTTTCTGTTGTTTTCACTCCATCAGCTGAAAAATAAGATCTTATTTAGCCTTCAAAAAATGCAGTCGTGTAGTTCATTATAAGTGTTTTGAACAAGCCTTATACTGCTATCAAATTAGCTTCATTTTCGAAATACCCCGATAGTATCTATTTGCTTAGTTACGTGAACAAACCAAATTAATCGGCCAGAAATGCAGAACGTAAGTATTGCATTTTTTTCCTATTTTAAAATTGTTAAAAATTGTTGCTATTGTGTCATCTTAAAAACACCTCTTTATGAAGAGGAAATTGCTTTCGAATTTCATTTCAGGCTTTTCTAACATAAGCTGTATCAGAATATTGATTTACAATAAAGGTGGCGACACATTCTCACGCAGATCGCTATCGCTACCAATTTTCTGCAAAATTATGCAAAGCATGTCAATCTATTATTCTTAAAGACATGTTTTGACGTTATTAAAATTATGCTCTCAAGTCCTCGCACGATTACACCCGTGTCAGTGTTACAAGAAAAACAATTTGCAGATCAATACGTGCTACGTTAAAATGAGATTGTGATATATTGGTAAGCATTCTAGTATCTGCAGAGCTTAATAAATGTATTATGTGATGTATAATTTGGAAACAGCTGCAAACGTATATAAAAAAAAAGATGATGAAACTCGGTTAAGAAGTTTCCTTTTATGATGGTTTCTCGCTTACTTCGTACGTAGTTTTAAGAACACTTTTGATTTCTTTGAAAAACATATTTTTTTCCTTTCCTTTGATTTGAAGAAATTCAGTTGAATGCATTTATATAGCCTCACTTTGAATAAGAAGCGAAAATGTTTTCAGAACAATGATCATATTTTTCTCTAACGCTAGAAATGTCTTTCGACTGCTCACATACCACTTGTTATCATTATAGAGGGCAGCATGATTTCTAGAAATAGATATACAAATTGAAAATAAAATTAAGATTCACTGTTGCATGTGCAATAATTTAAAATAATCATTCCTAAAAGCAATATGAATTGGCAGATTGAACACACATATGAGTACTTCTTGCAACTGTCATGACTAATGCTACAGACATTTAATGGAATAAAAAATATATGCTTCGACAGAATTAAAGTTCTCCATTTATTAGTATGTAGTAAATCTATTGGTTTGTAACCAAATGAAAATAATAACATATCATTTGTTTGCGTTTCATTGCTGTGAGTTCATGACTTAAAACAGTTTAAGATTTTTTTTCCTGTTTTAAGAAAAGTTAGATGCATAAAATATTTCAGATATACTTTGAGTTTTCCATTTTGTAAAACGTTAGGGAGAATTCAGAGAGGATTGTTATTAAAACGTTATTTTCACTACTGAAAATCTTAAATTTATTTTTGAACCGTGTTTATTTTTAATGCATACATATGTTTTAAAACTGCTGAGTTTTTTTCGTAATAAAATTATTATAGATGCTACAAATTCGTGTTTATTATACATGTAGTGAATTTCTGCACAGAATTAACAGAAGTTTTTGCAATTTTTTATAAATATTTAAATTGAGGTCTAGTTAGATTGTGTCTTAATTTATTTTATGCATTCATGACACCAAGACGATTTTATTGCATATAATAAAAGAATAATAAAAATATCAATGCACATTTTTGTGTAATATATTTACAAGAATTCGGCAAAAAAATTTTTAAAGCAAAAACACTGCCATGAAAAAAAAAACAGAAATGGAGATGAAATTTTTAATGACATTTTAAATCTTATTTAAACACGAGGATTAATATTTTTGTTGTAAATTTCTGTAAATATTCGAATACATTTGACTTCACTGCGTTTTGGTTTGTGTGTATGTGTATTGTTATCACAGTGTTTTGTATTGCTTTTATTTATTATTTTAGATATGGCATTTTATGTAACAAAATAATAAATTTCGTGTAACTTTGCGTAATCGAATTTATAGCCCCGCATTACATGTAAGCATTTATTTCTTATCTATTCTGTTATAAATTTTGTGATTGTGAACCGACCAAAGCTTAGATTATAAAATAGCTCAATTAGAATTCGAGATATCACCAGAAATCCTCTGACGGACCTGGGGAAAAATTCTTTACTTAAACAGTAAAAACTGCCGAGTTATTGTCAACTTGGTGAATTTCTGTAAGTTTTGAGAAAAAGTATTATTTAAGTCCTAAGAGCAATTTTCTCCTAAGCTTCCATAGACCAACCCTGTACGTAAGCAACGACTGTATTCAGCCATCAGTTAGACAAACAGTGAGATTATATTAAGATATTTCTCATTGATTAATGCTCTAAGTTTACTTCCTCATTCCATGAATTACTTGCAATTATTTATTTTATTGTATGCTCTTATTTATTTCGGTAAATTATCAGATTTTCCCTCTCATTGTTGTAGTTAATTAAGACATCTTTACAAACTAGAAACTACAGTTCGCAAAAATATACAAAAATGGAAACATCAGTGCAAAAAGAAGACCCAATGGAAATAAAAGGAATAAATGCATCTTTGGATAATTACAAACACAGATATAAGCCGAATCTAGGACCACTAGTAGCAGCAAAAATTATTTAGTAATAATTTATGTTATAAAAGTAATAGCTACTTGAGCAGCCAGCCACATAAAGTAGTTCTTAAAGAAAGGAAAAATATATAATAAATATATAATAATTCGAATGAGTTTAGCGAGGATCAAGTAATAATTAATAGTAATAAATAAGATTTGCATTTATTGCTTCTAAATTGCTTAGTTTCTTAATATATAACAGGCAGACTCAGTTCGAAAAAAAATTAAATAGCTTATGCTTTGCCGAAAGATAACTCACTAGTGCCTCATTGGTAAAAATATTTTACTTTTGGAAGTGGTAACACAGCACATCTGTTTTAAATCGTCAAGTATTTTGACTAAATTAGAAAAAAATCAGCCTGTGTGATTATTGGTTGTGGGGTTACCTGAAGTCGCCAGTCTACCGCCATCGTTCGACTTCATTAGGGATGTTAAATGACAACATCCGACGGCACTTTCTCACACCAAACCTGCAGATATGCTGCACAGTATAGTTCACAACATAGTTCCTCAAGTAGTGTCGATGAATGACAGCCGACATGTTGTGTGTGCATTTGCTAAAGAACACCATTTTTGCTAAATATAATTTGTTATGCTTATATTTGGCTTTTGTTACCATATGGAACACCATCTATTGGGCATTTTGTGCATTTCTTCAGTTTCAGTAAATCCCCATGGGAACTAGGCATGGGTGCTAATTTTTATCTCTCTACCTACATTATTCCGTGAATTATTGAATTTTCAAATGTTAACGGACTTTCGGGTCATCCGGTATTTTAACGCAATCCAAATGAATTGATAATAAAAGTATGCTTTCTTCTTGGAAGAATTAAGTTGATTCAGATATTTTTCTAGAGGAATTTTTTAGGTGCATTTATTCCTATACCGGAAAATATCCCTCAGATTTTAATTGCCTTGATCGTTTACTGTAAATCAGTTCCTCAACTTTCGTAGACACTGACTTAAAAATATCGGGCATTTTAAAATCTACAACATATTCTCAGGCATAATAAATCCAGGACTATCTGTGCCAATTTCGAACATTTGGTATCTGTTTATATAATATACCAGCTAACATTACTTCCGCCGTATCGGAAGACAGTTATTTAAAATTTCACATCTGTAAATCAGGAACTTTTGATTGAGTGCGTGCAACATCACAGCAAAATTTTCAAAAATGAAGTGAATTTTAATAACGTAAATAACGTATATTTGCAAACATTAGCAATCCGTTTATAAGCTGAAAGGTAAGAGTTTGTTGCAGAAATTCAGCCAAATTTGGCAAACCATGTTTAAATCGAATTTCTCCAAAAGGACGAATAGTTAGTTCTTTAATCTAGCCAGAGCTATTATACGAGTTAAAATGAATGACATTTCACCAGCATTTCCATTCCGAAAACAGGCTCGAAAGTGTTGTAGAATGAACAGGGAGTTTTTGGAGCCAATATCCCCCCCAATTCTTTTAACTTTTGTATATACGCATGATTTCGGGTTTTGGCAATAGTATGACGAATTTTACTTCGGTTCTCCCTTGCAGAACGTATTCTCAATCAATCACAAGATTTTTTTTTACTTCGGTTGAGCTCTCGCTTTTCAAATTAACGCAAACTTTCAAAAAAGGTTATAATACTACCAGATATACTCTTTCGACCAAGGTCAACCAGCGTGGTGATGTCAACGTCCTGCTCTAAACAAGGTTTCTCATACCTCTGTAAGTAAAATCATTTATTGAACAGATAGATAAAATATGTTACTTAGTAAAATACGTTGTTTTTGGAATGGAAGTCTCGAGCGTCAAAAGAGAAAGTTTTGACCTTGAAATAGCATGACCTTGCATGTCTACTGACCTTAGTTTTACGTCGAGTGAAAGATCCGCGGAGAAAGAAAAAGAGGAAGATAAAAAAGAAAATTATAATAAATAAAAATGTTTTTAAATAAATGTAACTAAATGTAACTTTTTATTAACTGATTTGAACGAAACTCAAGACGATATTATTTACGATGAGGATGTTATTGCTGAAACAACTTCCGGAAAATTTCAAGTAAGATACTGGTGCTGAGAAATTTGATTCATGCGTGTTAGTATTATTACATGAAAATGTTTACATTTTACTTATTATATAAGCCATAACATGATTTTTGCGATCAGATTATTTTAAATATTTTGAACTCGTTATAACTCCACCTGCAATCAATAGTAGAAAAGTATTTGGTAAAAAGTCTCAATTTATTAGTGAAAATACAGAGTAAATAAATGTTCATTTATTCGTTGATTTCCTCTGCATAGATTTAACAGTCTTTATTTAACTACATGCTTTAGAAATGTGAAAAATGCATGAACTACACATTTGATAATCGTCATTTCATTTTTATGAAAGCTATGTTAGATAAACGAGATGCACTTTTGTTCATTCCTTTATTCCCAAATATCAACATGTCTATATTTTTCGTGCTGTACAGTTTTAATGTTTCATTAATTTCTTAATTTAGCCCTTTCTCAAAATAAAGGGGAAAAAACCATAGAAGCTGTTCAAAGTTCGTTTTCTGTTTTATGAAAGAAATGTAAACCAGATCTGTCTAATAAAGATTTAGCTTAAGGCTGAATGAACAATATATTAAAAAAATACTCTTCTTAGATAGGCAGTGATGCTTAAATTTTACACCGAAAAATTTCGAACACTATGTCTAACGCACTTATTTTCAATCGGAAGAAATAAGTATACTGTATTCCGAGTAAGAAGAAGACTTCCAACATAAAATTTTGACAAGATGTTTCATATTCTTTATTTTCTTTAAAGTGCTTCAAAAATTCATTTCAGTGCCATGAATATAATGACAAGTTGTTGCCAAAGGCAGGAAAAATTCTTCCATTTAAATTTCATGGTTGAGATTATTATGCTAGAGTGATTTTCAATGCATGAAAGGGAGAGTTACTTCAGAATAAAATTTATTCATGTACTTTGAAGAAAATTCATTTGCTAACTATCAGAAATAAAAAATTTGCTTTTTTTCTAGCTTTTATGTATGTCTTTCAAATTCATTGATTCCATTGTACTATAAGTGCTAACCTCTTGCGCGGCCAATCTTCGGGCTGCCAGACCCAGAGCAAAAATCAATTAAAATATTGATTTATTATTAAACAGATACCATGGTTAAAAATAAGAAATAAATTAGCGTTTTTGCTGAAAAATAACGAAATAGTAAATAAGTAGTAAATAGTGAAATAGGAAATAGGAAATAAATATGTGTATTTCAGAGAAATATAATAACAGAGAGTATGGTAGACCATAAATCAGGCATATTCACATGAAATATTGAGTTTTCACATGAAATATTGAGTTACAAACATTTTGTCACGTTTTAAATTACGTGCAGATTAAATAACTTTGAGATAACTCCAAGTTTATTGCGTACTTAAGAATATTTTGTACTATTGCTTTGAACTCAAATTTTATGATGTCAATAGGAACAAAAAATCTCCTAAACTCGAACAAAGAAATTAAATGAAAAAAAAAAAAAAAAAAAAAAAAAAAAAAAAAAAAAAAAAAAAAAAACTTCTGAATTGTGAGTATGATATTACACCGAACTGCAATACAGGCCTGATAGCGATGTCTCGTCCTGTTTATGATGCACATGAGCTGCATGAGTAGCAATGCCCGCTGATGAAGTAAATCAGTTCTAACTTCATCTGGGGTTTAGAGAAGAGACTATGAGCCAGCAGCATGCCTCCAGAGATCATATCCTACATGTTGAATGAGATTTAAATCGTGAAAGCGGGTTGGCCTTTGCATTTGGTCTATAGTTTTTAAAGTATTCATTTATTTAAATGAACTAATTTTTTTATATTACGTATCTTTACTGCTATTTCTCCCTTTTCGTTTTCCTGCCAGAATGCAAATTGTAGCTCGCTCGTATTTGAATAAGTAGAAAGAATTTTAGTATTTAAGTAGTATTTAAGGTTTCAGATTATTTAGATAGAGCCTGTTCCCCCTTGCTGAAGGCTACGTTACTGATTGATATTTTACTTTAGCAGTCTCTCTTTGGTGTTGCTATTTTCTTGCGAATAGTGCTTATCATGCCAGTGTAGGCTTGAGCCAACTTGCTCGTTAATTATTTCTGCGCAGCCTTTGGCTAACCTAAGGTTAAGACTTAGCATAAATTGAAATTCTACCTTTTGAGTTACGCCATAAATGCTGGCTTGTTTCTTTAAGCACAAGAAGTGTCTTCTATGGAGTTATTTGAGTTCTTATTAAAAGGGTGGTTTACGCCCTTCTTACGTTACGGTAGCGCCACACTTTTGCATAATGTTGTTTCAGCGCTTACTTCGTTCGTAACATATCCAAATTTCAATAATTTTGAAATTTGGACAACTACATTTATCTAGATATAGCGATGAGTCGCTTACATTTTTACGAGAGTCTTGACTTAGTGGATGGTACCTAAAAGAATGAGACACTGAAAGTTTCTTCGTCAAAAAATTGGAGTGCGAGGCGAGCAACTTGAGAGACGGTATCACCAGTTGTGGCAATATACGGGCGAACAACAGGATCGAGTATGTTGTCTGTATATCTCTGAGCATTCAGAGTTCCAAATAGCGATGCATACAGCTCTTATCACCCACGTAAAGAGTTTCCTCTCCATACAAGAACACTACCTCATGCATAGGTAACCCTTTCTAGCATGCTAGACAGAAAGTATCAGGTGTTTGGTTCCTCCATATATAAACACATTGAGAATCATCCTGCAATGAAAGCAGGACTCGTCACTGAAAAGAACAGATTTCCACTGATTTTCACTCAAGTTTACTACTACGACATGACTACATGTACAATTCAAACGTTTCCTCCTATGACAGGAAGTAAGCAGAACGTACATCGTCGATCGCCCAGCATACAGACATCTTTCAGTCAGCCTTCAACGTATTGTGGTGGCTGATTCTGGACAACAGTCGTAACTCTTGGCCTATCTTCGGTAGCTTATCATGAGGCTGAATAAGTAGTTTGTAATAGATTTCACAACCGATATACCACGAAACAATACACATTTATTCATTTTGCAACTTCATGCTGTTGCTGACCTGCTTTTAATCGGTCTATAACGCAATTATAAGGCTCTATAACGCAATTCTGGTTGCAAATATGTCGCTTCGAACTCAGTTATATATTTTCGATATCTCTAAATTTTTAATATACGCCGTTGAATAGCAATTTCCTCCTAAATAGCTAGTTTTAAGTTGTATAGTATTTATGTAAGACGACGGTAGCGCCAGTCTTTTGTATAATGCCGTTCAATATTTACCTTTTTCGTAACATATCCAAATTTCAATAATTTTAAACTACTTTTAGTCGATTTATTGCTTAATTTTTTACAAACCTGTGAATTTTGATATCTTTGATTGAAACCCTTTTATATTTCCTGTATTTTTCCAGACTTTCTATAAGTTTGAAAGAAAAAAACTACTACCCTTAAAATCACCCATGTTTAAGATGTTAGGATCTATACCTCTATACCCATTTGGTAAAGAAAACACTGTTACATTCTTTTTCTTTTATGTTAAATTACATATTTCTCTATGTTCTAAACAAAGACTAATGCGATATAAGTGTGATACCCAACCAAGGAGAACGGGAATACAATAAATAAATCTCAGGATATCTATGGTTCATTGCATATGTGTATTGTATATTCTATGAAGTTCATAGTATAAGGCCACCTTATGGTGATAATTTAACCAAAGAACGTAACTAGGTTCTTGGTTTCCATTCATATTGTTTGACTGAGATGACATACAGAGCTGTATTTAAGGCTGATAGTGACAGAAATTTTAAAATTTCCCCTTTTCAAGTAAAGAGGAAGTAATGAATAGTATGAATTTTGGGGTCTAGGACTTTTCGCCGTCGCCATTTCAACGTTGCCTTTTCGTCGTGACCATTTCGCCGTCGGGATGGATGTTTTGCCGTCAAGATATATTTATCTTTACACATATTATACTCGTATTAGGTTTATTTACTTTAATAATTATGTTTACGTTTTGTATACTTAATAAAGGTTGTTTCTAATAAATATAGTTATTTAAAAGTATGAGATATAAAGAAATTACGCATAGTTAGTTGGAAAATTATGTCAGTCAAAGAGAGCTGGGGTTAAACTTCTGATATAACAGATGTTATATTATCGATCTTAAAATTATGCGGGTACAATATTTACATGATACATCAAAATTTCTTGAAATTTTAATCGGCTAGTTCAGAGAAATCACTCGTAAAAGCAGTAAATTTACATTTTTATGAAATCTGAATGGAAAACGAAATTACTTTGGAATCTTGCAGCACCTCACTCTCTTAAAATTAATATGTCATATGCAAAGGTGTATAGCATAAAACTGCAAGCAAAAACATTTAATATATTATTTTATATAAAATGTTTATTAAATTAAATTAAATTTTTAAATTAAACAGAGTTATTAATTTAAATCAACTTAATACAATCATGTAAAGAAAAATACGTCTTGATGGCAAAACGTCTCGATGGCGAACCGGCCCGACGACGAAACGACCATGTCGAAACGGCTACGGCGAAATGTCCACGGCGAATAGTCTCATTCCTGAATTTCAGTCATACAGTTTATACGTCTTTTAGGAAGTTAAAATTTGTTATCCTTATTGGTGTTTTTATTTGTTTGTTTCATTATAAAGTAAGCATCAGGTGTTTCCTTTCTATACTGTGCCTTCCGAGTGGTCATTTTGCATTCTTTAGGTCTTCTAAAAGATATAAGATAGTCTTTACAAACTTTACAGAATCTTTCCTATGCCTTCCACACATATCTTGAGGACTGGTTAGGAGTAAAGTCGCCAATACGTTTTGTTATTCGATCTCATGCAAATTTGAGAACGCTATTCTTTTTAATTTTTTGAGATAATCTACTTCTCTTATCGAATCAAATATAGCCAACCAAGCTTCCCGTTCCTTGAAGCTCGTTACAGTAAGATTCGACTGTCATTTGCATAAAGAAATGAACATACTCTCCAAATTAAACTATAAAAATGCGGTTAGTTTTCTGTTAAACATAGCATCGGTTATCCTTCTTTGCTGTCTTTTTTTTATCATTTTATTTTCTCTTGGAATAACCGTACTGAAAGTGTGGACGTTGTCCCTGTATGAACCTGGTAAATGGGGAGTTGACATTATTTGCGCGTGTTCTGAGAAATTTATGACGAACATGTGTGTGTACATCTGATCAAGATAAGCCTAAATTCAGAAGTTCTACAGACATTCTTAACCCAATTTTTGGCCTTTTGGTAATCAGACATTTATTTAAAAAATGAAGCTGAAAGTAAATATTGATCACACAGTGTTCTCCGTGCTCTGAAACTATCAAAACAAAGTTGTTCAAAGCAACAGTCATTGCACATTTTATTTCATTTTTCATTGTAAGAACCAGTTTTGCTTAAAACGTCCTCCACAGCATATTCTCTTATTAGGCAGATAGCTACCGTGGGCTTTGTTATAATTCAAATAACCCAACCCGTTATTCCTCGCATATTTACTCTACTAGCCGCTGGCGTGGGAAGTCGCCTAAAAGCGCTATGAAAAAAAGAAAAATATATTATGATATGAATGAAGTCAGATAATGTAATTTTCGAATTCATTTAGTAATTAATAATAACTAAAATTAATCTTTGTTTATTGCTTTTAAATCGCTTAGTTTTTTGATTAATAACAATAAATTTGAGAGACGTTTTAAATACCTTACATTTCGCCAAATAGTAACAAATTGAGGCGTGAAAAATATATATATATGTAATAAAGACATAAAGTAAGAAATTTAGAACCAATTTTACAATGACCAAAATTTGAAAGTCATAAGTAATAAATTTCATATAAATAAAAAAAGAATTTAATCAGTGTAAAAACAAAAAATTTCAAATACGTAATACCCTAATTTAAAAAATCAATGAAATTTAAAGAAAAAAGTTCATAATAGAAGAGGAATTCAATCAACTTAAATGCTATTTCGTCAGGAGGAGGAACACTGAAATCAATTGAAATCACTCTTCCACAAAAATTCATTGCTTTTCTGTATTCAGAATTAGCCTATGAATCATTCCAATGTATTTTAATTATAATAATTCACCCGAAAATTCTGGCCCCTCCTCAAAGCAAGGTAAAAAACGCATTTCTATTTTTAAACAAAAATTACTCAATCCACAATATTTAAAATGAAACTAAAATAAAAAAATACTTTAGTGGCAATTTCAAATCCAAATTATATCTTAAAACAAAGATAACGTTTCCAAAGATTTGAAAACGTATGTGAAATTACTAAATCCAAATGTAATTAGTAATTCCCTGCATATATTTATTATAAATAAAAAAATAAGAAAATAAAACAAATCTAAAAATTTATTTATTAAAAGAAAAAATTATATTTGATGGAAATTCTACAAAAGAAGAAAATAATAGTGCCCATCAATGTTATTAAAGCATGATAAAAATAAATTTTTCCAGGTAAACTCCATACTATTTTAATTATACTTAACTGCCATCATCTGAAAATTAAATGTTCACTCGTTTCCATTTCATTTTCTGTTTCTGCTTTCGCTCATCCCATGGTTCTCATTCAGTACCATTTTTAACGCAAATAATTACCTTCTATTCTATTCAAAGAACTGAAATACTTCAACTGAAATGCTTCATTTTTAGAATGATTTTAGAGTAGTCTCGGGTTTTCAGCTTTCCAATATCGAAAACCCGGACCATCGATAGGTAATAAACAAGGATTATTGATTCATTCACCTTTTGGTCGGAGGTAAGTATAATCAATTATTATTGAGATAAAATCTAAAGGTCATCTTATGTGCCGGAAAATATGATAATTGAAGGAATGCCTCTTTTGAATCGATACTTTCAACCATTTACTTAGTCTCATGCGAGTGCCAAAGCTTCAGTTAATTAGAATTTAAGGATAGCGACGTCTTGAAGCCGTTATTTCGATTATATGCAGCATTCCCACCTGTTAGTACAATTAAGCTTGATGGAGAAACGTATTCCTTGTCCACTGATCGACTTTCGCGAGGATGGAGCACTTCAGTTATCGACGCGACTCGCTTGTGTATTTAAGATTCGGCATTCTGCGAAGAAAAGTGTCTTAAGAAAGGATCTGAGGAAAGTCAGAGTTTATAAGAATTTTCAAGCTAAATGATACAGCAACTTTTAGAGATGCTTAATTTAAAATCTTCTTTTTTATTTCCCATTTAAAAAAGTATAGTAAAGGAAGTATTGTAATCACGAAAAACTCCAGACACCATATTTCAGGGAAAATATCCTTTTTGACCGCTATCGAATGCAATTTAACGATGTTTTTGCGAGACATCTGTACATATGGACACAATTAAAAACTTTTTATCCCTCCCCAAAAATTATAAAAATGTTTTAAAATGGATTCAGAAGAGATTTTTTCGTGGCGCTTGTACGTACGTACTTTCGTATGTATGATTGTATCTCGCATAACTCGAAAACGGGTAGCCTCAGAATGTTGAAATTTTGTACATAAAACAGCTATAGGATGTAGTTGTGCACCTCCTGTTTTGGTGGCAATCGGCTGCATCAAAATTAAATAAATATATATACATATACCTAATCTGTTAATTGGTTCCATAAACTCAGTTTTTTATTCTTATATGTTGGTAAATTGTGCATTTTTTGCCTTAAAAAGGATTTAATTATGTTATTCTTATCTTCCAGTTAAGGTTTTTATGCCTTTGGTTAACATGCATGCAATATTTGTAGAATTATCAACAATTTAAATGTTAAAAGTTTGTTTAAAGTGCAGCTAAGCCTAATTTTTTTACCGTAGCAGCCATATTTGTTTACATTTCAAACTTGCAGAATAGTTGATTTTTGCCAATCTAAAGAAACAAAGCTTTGCAACAACTGTTTCTTTTTTATTTGTCTAATATCTTTTATACATCGTTTTAGATTTGTTATAGTATTTGAATAAAATATGTGGCAATGATTAGATAATTCTTCAGATGATATAATTTTTGCGTATTCTAAGTTATAAAATGAATGAGATTCAACTCTGTTAAGTGAACCTAGCGCCAGAGTGTCGCTATGGTAAATACATACAGTGAATTTTAAAAAGTACATTTATTCTATTGTGCTTTATGCGCTCTCGACGAAGTAGATTTAATTCAATTGTTTAAGTTTAAATGAAATGCAAGGAAAAATGCGTATAATTTAATATTCCGTGCAAGGAAGTCATGTGGTGTGCACATAAGATTTTTTGCTTTATGTATCGATAATGATATTTATAATGCCAGTTCTGCAAATCATTAAAAATTGCGATGTTCAGGTTCCTATTTATAAAACTGCACGCCCGGGGTAAAAACTTGCTACAGAGGCCAAAGAAATCTCCTCTGATTCTTTTCTCTGCAATAGATATCAACGAGGCGAATTATGAAAAGACCCAATAATCATAAAATAACCCAATAATTGATTGTTTCGCCGTTCAAGGCTTTTAAAATAAAAGTTACCTTTTTACTTAGCTATAGTTTTGTTTTCAGGGTTTTAATTTGTTATGTATGCGCATATTTAACCAGGGTTTCCTCTCTCTCTCCCTCCTCTGAAATAAGCAGAAAATTTAAAGAATTCTTGGTGATCATGGATCTACCATTTTAAGTCAGTTAGTTGATAAATGGCGCTACTAAAACTAGTTGTATTCATAATTGTTTCCCCACCTTATAGCAAATTCGAATGTCAAAGCTTCAACGTTATCTCGCATAAGCTGCAAATTAGCTAACAATTTTACGTAACATGCAACGTACTGCACTGCAAATGCTCATGGGTTGTCTCGCAGAAGTATCCTGGAGGTCCTATAATAAAAATGATAGCTAATATTCGATAAGTCTGCATAACATTCCTAATGTATAAGGACAAATGACTCTAAAATGTGGCCATTTAAGGCCATTCCTGTTTTTGCTTTGTAATTAAAATTTAACAGATTTAAAAAATAAATGCTTTATTAAATTTATTAATGAAATAATTTTCATTTATATGTTCTTAATTATTAGCCCAAAAGAGCAGTTAGTATCAAAATACGATTTTGCATTTTTTCGCTTTAAAGAGTTATATGAATCTGTTGCCATTCAGGAAAATGGAAGATGTTATTTTTTCATATTTAATCCGTCTGCTATTAATTTACAAACTAAACTTTTTAAAAGCTATAGATGCTAATCTTAACAAAGAAATATTTTTTAAACTTTTTAATATGATTTATTTAAATAAAAATCGATTTTATTCATGATATAATTAATTAAAAATATTAAATACATTTATAGAATCACACATTTTTCAATATTAAAAAATAAAAATTATATACCAAAAAAAAAAAAAAAAAAAAAAAAAAAAACTTTCAGATTTTACATTTTGCCCAAAGGGGCATTTTTCGAACTTTTTGCATGTTACCTTTATTTATTAAATATCATGTTCTTTGCAATTAAGCCATAAAATTCAATTCAACAGCAATATAGCGAAATAATTTTAAAATAAGCAAAGCTTTAGAATTTTCGATACGCAGTCTCGCGCACTGGAGATAAAAATGGTTTTTAAAGTGTTGCCATTGCTCGCTTTGAAATCGTTAAGTTTGTTAATCAAAAATTCGTTAAAGTGTTACAAAATATGAAATCGATAATAAAACAAATTTTGAATTCCAAATCTGGGCTTCCAGATGCCCATATTCGGTGGAACGTTTCGATATTCAAAATTTCATGGCTCTAAGTATCGTTGTTTTATCCCAGTTCGAGAAACATACATATAGTTATGCAGATTCTTCAATGACAAAAAGAAATTAATAATAGTCCATCAGGGCAAATTGACTTAACGTTCCCGTGTTAGTCTAAATCCATGTTAATTTAATGTCCTATAAAATGTTTCGTTATTTCATCTGGGCCATGTCTATCGACAGTCTCTACTGATAGACCATATTTGAAAGCGACCTTTAGAGCGGTCATTAAATTATGAACTCTTCTGAATTTTACTATTTTTTTAATGACTTCGTACATTTTTACGAATTAGTCAATTTCTGATTAAAGGATAGATGGACTTTAAAAGTTAATTTTTTAAGTTTTTGTGTTTTCAAGAAGAAATTTTATACATATACGTATTATAACATCAATTTATAAAATATATGATCAAAATGTTAATTTATTTTAAAACAAATAATTAATTATTTTAATTAAATATTTAAAATGCTTCTTGCGCGCTAATTTTCAATATTTTTTTGTAATTTTTCCTTTAAATTAGTTATAAAGACTTGACAAAAGTTTTTGTGTATCCGTTATTGAATATAATAGATCAGAAATTTTTAAAAAGGATTTTTGTGAAATTGTGAAGGATTTTTGTGAAATTAAAAAGGATTTTTGTGAAGTTTTCCGAAAAATGTCACCTTTTGTTAAACATTATCACAAGTTTAAACTTCATAATAACCTCATGTCCAAAAATGCATACTTAGATCTACTGTAACATATAACAAGATAGTTTCTTACAATTATTATTCATTTTTAACTAAAAATGGAGCATTTTCAAGAGATACGAACTGCTAAAAGTTTTGTTTTGGGAAAACCGAGGTTGAAGGTTTTCTTCAAGTTTACCTTTAATATATGGTTATGAGAAATAGCAAATTAACTTTAAAAATGAATATGTAGACACTAGATAATATTTTCGTATCATTTAACTATTTTTAATCTCATAATATTAAATGTGAGAAAAATAAACATATCGCAAATTGGTATGTGATTCGAAGTTAGAGCTAGAAACAATTTATGCATTATATCCAATGAAAATTTTAAAGTTCACTTGCATTCATATGCTTTACCTTCATTTGTTACATTTACATTATCTTTTAATGCTTTAAAATATTTTTACTGTTTCTGTTTTTTTCCACGCAGGTGAACTTCTCCTTTTGCTTTGGTTCAAGCGAAGTTGATCACGCTTTTTTGCAACGCGTAGGGAAAACGAGTCTGTCATTAATACTTGTCAATACTGACATTTCTAGCCTTTTTTTTTAGAAATAAACACTTCTTTTGGGAAAATATATAAATTATTACTTTAATAAATAACTATTGAAATACAATTTTTTTTAAAAATTTTCTCTAAAATTTAAAGGGCAAAGTTTACGTTGTTTACACACTTGAAATGCTTGTAACTTTATCAGGATTTGTGTTCCTCTTTACTTGCTTTGGAAACATTAACTGTCCTGACTCGGAACAGGGAGATTACTAAAGCTATGTTCAATAAATTGTGAAGTAGACAATACACACAGGAAAGGTATACGAAACCCTTTATTTTTCTATCTTTACAGAGCTTTCCGGAACTTTGGAATACAGAGACCAACCACTCGTGGTCTGAACGTAAGAATATAAAAATACTAACTAAAACTCTAACTAAACTAACTTTGGATTAATATACAAGTGCCTACTTTAAGATTGGCCATTAATTAACAAAAAGCCGTATGTAGTACAGAGAGCTGCTAAAATTACGATACGTTTAAAATTATCAAGAGGATTAAACCTCTGGCCTTGAAGGCAACCAGCAAACAAGTAAAACTACTATGGCAAGAGGCCTGCTTCTAATAACTCCTTCCTCTCTCTTGCTTGGCAAAAAGCCACAACTTAAGTACTTGGCGTTAGCAAGAGAAATTTGCATAAATAAGTTAAAAGCTTTTAATTCTGGCCGGAAGTAGAAAATAAGAAGTGATAGTAAAGATTTAACAAAAAATAAACGTTAGTAAAACTTAAGATCCTTACAACTTCTTTAAAAATTAGAATATTTGCACTCGGGTTTTTGCATAAGATGGAGTTTTGTATATGGAATATTATGAGAGTAAAAAAATCAATATTTTGGTTGATTTTTAACTATTTTAAAGTTCACCATCCCCTTAATAAACTCAACGATTTGAAAGCGGCAGGTGCGATACTGTCCGAAATATATAATTTTCATCTCCAGCGTGATAGAGTGTTGCCATTCGGCAAAGAAAAAAATAGCTAACTAAAAATGATAGATCATATACTACGTTACCGAATACTTGTTAATTTCTGACAAAGCTTGATTAATTAAATTAGACTAAATTTGTACAGTTAAATTGGAATCTGTGACGTTCAGCTAGTAACCACTTAACCAACGAGACACTTAGCCGACAGGACATTTAGCCAACAGGATATTTAAGCTAAAGAGCATTTAGCCGATAGCTCATTTAGTCAAAAATGCATACATTTAGACAAAAAAAGTACAACACATTTTAGTAAAATTTATCCATAATTTATTTAAATTTGTCAATATAATTCAAGTCAAATTACGCTGACTGATCAGAATTTTTGTTGGCTGTATAATGATAGCATTTCAATTTTTATCCTCGCATCATTATAGGACGCTAAATAAAAGTTTAAAAATTAACCAATATTGTTGTAATAAAAAATTAATAAATTCTAAAGCTCTGCTCTTGTGATATGGTATTTTGTTAGTTAAACAGATTTATAAACACTGGAGTTTTGTAAGCGAGAAAAAGTATCAGTTAATGTTAAGATTCTAAGAACCGGTTTTGAATTTAAAATAATCAGTATTATCTGGGTCTGAGGGTGAATGCTGAATCAACATCGTAGAGATTTAAGTGTTTAGTTTTAAAAAAAATAAAAATTCTTAACCAGCCTTTAGGAAATTTTATTTTGTTTTTAATTGGTATCAGTCAGCTTAATCCTGGCTTATATCATTCTGTTTTATTAACCAGCTTTTAAAAAATTTTGTTTTTAATTCGAATCAGTCGGGTTAGTCCTGGATTATATCACTCTGATTTGTTGACCAGCCTTTAAAAATTTATTTTTTTTTAATTGGAATCAGTCAGCTTAGTTCTGGATTATATGTTACAGCTTAGTTCTGGATTATGTGATATAAGTTACGTTAAAATTATAAGAGTTAAGTAAGAAAATTTGTACTAAAATGAAATAATAAAGAAGAATAAAGCTCCCTTTTGAATTATATTATATTACAAATTCATTTAAAATGTAAATAAGATTTCTAATTAATCCAATAATCTTACATTTCTGGAATTGCAGTTTGTAGGTTCCTGGATTTATAGCAACGCAAATACTGTTATGTTATAAGTCGGCTTGTTCTGTTTCCCAGAAGTCACTGTGACATTGAGAGAAGTCGATTCGGACTTTGAGATGGTTGAAAAATTAAATTAAAAATCACTAATATAATAAATCGCTACATTTTACCAATTTAAAATTACCAATTTAAATTGAATTTGATGTTATTATATATACATATACATTAATGACCAAATTTATCTTCACATAACACAAAAATAATGATATTCCACGAAATACCCAATCGAAGTAATCCATTTTTGCAGAGAAGTGAAAGACAAGCCTAATTAACACTATCCAATCAAAATTATATTCAGACGGTTTCCGACATGCAAATCAAGACGTTATTGCATCTGACGGCAAATCAAGCACTTCACACAAAATGAATATTTGAGTGAAGTTCCGCAATACAGAGTTTCATTGCAGTATGTAAGAATGTAAAACAGTTTGTCATGCCCTCTGAAGTATCATTAAGAAGTATCTATGAAATGGCGAATCAACAGCTTTTAAGAAGTAAAGTAGACAATCGTGGAAGCAATGAGACGTGAGAATATTTCACGACAGACGGTCGAATTTATGGAAACAGTTTCAGAACACTGAAACTGGTTTAAGGAGACCCAAACAAGGTCGTAAAATAATAGGAACTGCTTCTGAACTTCGACATTTTTCAATAACCGCCTGTCGTAACAGATAATCTGCTGTTCAGTAGTTAAATGCAGAGTTTGCAGCTCCAGCTGGAACTGTTATAACATGGCAAATCGCATATACAGTGGATGGACAAAAATATGGAAACACCTTGTGAAATGCATGTTTGAAAAGAAAGATTGATTTTAATGAAATATGTAGGTGGCGCTGTCACTTTTGACTACTGACGCCACCTATACAACTTCGTAAATGTGCTAAACAGTTCAGTTGTTGTCGGAGTACTGTTATGTGAGGTTGTCATTGCATTATGTCAGAGTTAACAGACTTCGAACGGGGGCAAATTGTTGGAGCACGTATGGTATATGCTTCCGTAAGCAAGGTAGCCGAGGTGTTTAGTGTTTCAAGAGGTACTGTATCGAAGATTTATTCCGCATATTTGAAAAGCGGAAAAACTTCATCTGCTAAATCACAGCGCGGACGAAAGTGTGTCCTGAGTGATCGTGACAGACGATCATTAAGGGCAATTGTGACGAAAAATAAGAAGACCACAGCTACAAAAGTTACTGCTGAAATGAATGTAGTGTTACCGAACCCTGTGAGTACCAAAACAATTAGAAGGGAGCTTCATAAACAGGGAATTGCTGGCCGTGCTGCAATTGAGAAGCCACTCATCAGTGATGCTAATGCCCGTAACAGGAAAAGGTGGTGTTTAAGTCATAAAGCCTGGACTATAGAGCAGTGGAAGCGAGTAATATGGTCTGACGAGTCTTCTTTCCCATTGTTTCCCACTTCTGGCCGAGTTTACGTCTGGAGAACGCCATCTCAAGCCTATAATACAGACCGCTTATTGCCAAGAGTGAAACATGGCGGGGGTTCTGTTATGGTTTGGGCAGCCATATCGTGGTTCTCTGCTAGCCCCATGATAACTGTGTCAGGGCACATGACTGCCAAGACTTATGTGAACATTTTGGCCGATCAAGTTCATCCCATGGTACAAACTTTGTTCCCCGATGGTGATGGTGTCTTCCAAGACGACAAAGCCCCTGTTCACACAGCTCACATTGTCCAGGACTGGTTTACTGAGCACGAGGATGAGTTGTCCCATCTCCCCTGGCCACCACAGTCACCAGACCTGAATATTATCGAACCTTTGTGGTCTACATTGGAACGGAAAGTGCGTTCTCGTTATCCACCGCCAACATCGTTATCTGAACTTGCTACCGTTTTGCAGGAAGAATGGTATAATATTCCCTTGGCAAACATACAGGAACTGTATTTATCCATTCCGAGAAAACTGCAAGCTGTTTTGGATGCCAACGGGTTTCCTACACCATATTAAGCAAAGAAACCTGTTTTTTTAAAGGTGTTTTCATATTTTTGTCCAACCCCAGTAAATACTCAATGGTAGAGATCTTTAAAGCAGAAAATCAAGGGTTTGTGTTTTACTGTTCTCACGCCAGAAGAAAGATCCCTTTAAATGGGGAAAAGATCATCATAACTAAAGCGAGCATCAATAGTTCCATCTTCATTTTCACAGCCTAGGTTTAGTTAAACTTCTGATTCTAAAAGTGCAAGAATCTGGAGAGAGATAGGAACCCGAATTCTTCCTTCGAACATTACGGAACGTTACCTTTTCGATAATGCAGGTGTGATGGTAATGGGTGAAATAAATGACTGATGAACATACTCCTCAGTCTCAACAGCGGATATATGGCTGACCAGAAATACTGAAACGAGATCTTAGAACGTTATGTAAGACTCTTCAAAAGTGTCATCTTGATCTTAATTTTTATTCGCAGCATTTCTGCACTGGCAATACAGAAACACTTATAGCTACCGAAATGCCCATAATCGTTTCTTCTAACGTGTATTTAATATACGACGATTTTCCGTTCGTGCACGTAGTTAACGTTTCAGCTAGTAAACATTTCCCATTTCAAAATATGGCGATATTTCAATGGTTACCGATCTATGCATATTCACTTCTTTTACCTTCGATCTGAAAATATGACAGTTTTTTGTGCGTGCTCTTAGTTCATGTTTCTTCAGATAGCGGTTTTAGATCGCAAATATTTATCTTGACTGCCTAGCCGGCAACTGAAAAGCAAGCTAGAATATCTTATAAGAAAAAGGCATTTTACCAAAGGAAAGAATTTGTAAAAATGGGCATAATATGAGTTTGGAAAAGAAACCATTGGGCTATGTAATGCCAACTGCTATAAAAAGAAGAATGTTTTCGTACTGAGAATTGGTTTAGTGGATCACAAATATCCTTTCTCACTGCACGGCGGAGACCAATGAAATGGCGAAACAAAAAGCACAGAGGTACGGTTCGCCGTCATGTGGAATACTTTTTAGCAAAGTTCATGTTCTGGCACCAAGCTGGCCATGATATTGTGTTCCAAACATAATTAGCAGCATTTACTGAACTATGATCATTAGAATGAGTTTGTAAAAAATTAGTTTTACCTGTATACATGTTATTTTAGTAACAAAATAATAACAACACTTTACTACAATAACTGATATACTTTAAAGTTTATGACTGTACTTGAAAATATTAAGCATAATGAGTATTTTGCAGTTAAAAACCACTATATTTACAATGTGCAATTACGTTTGTTTAGCGCACATGCGCGAATCGGTAAGATTTTGTTTCTCATCAATAGTGAAATGCGCCAAATCAACATTCTCACCAAGGCCGTTGCAGAAGCAAGTACTACAGGGGTTGGACAAAAATATGGAAACACCTTTAAAAAAACATGTTTCTTTGCTTAATATGGTGTAGGAAACCCGTTGGCATCCAAAACAGCTTGCAGTCTTCTCGGAATGGATAAATACAGTTCCTGTATGTTTACCAAGGGAATATTATACCATTCTTCCTGCAAAACGGTAGCAAGTTCAGATAACGATGTTGGCAGTGGATAACGAGAACGCACTTTTCGTTCCAATGTAGACCACAAAGGTTCGATAATATTCAGGTCTGGTGACTGTGGTGGCCAGGGGAGATGGGACAGCTCATCCTCGTGCTCAGAAAACCAGTCCTGGACAATGTGAGCTGTGTGAACAGGGGCTTTGTCGTCTTGGAAGACACCATCACCATCGGGGAACAAAGTTTGTACCATGGGATGAACTTGATCGGCCACAATGTTCACATAAGTCTTGGCAGTCATGTGCCCTGACACAGTTATCATGGGGCTAGCAGAGAACCACGATATGGTTGCCCAAACCATAACAGAACCCCCGCCATGTTTCACTCTTGGCAACAAGCAGTCTGTATTATAGGCTTGAGATGGCGTTCTCCAGACGTAAACTCTGCCAGAAGTGGGAAACAATGGGAAAGAAGACTCGTCAGACCATATTACTCGCTTCCACTGCCCTATAGTCCAGGCTTTATGACATAAACACCACCTTTTCCTGTTACGAGCATTAGCATCACTGATGAGTGGCTTTTCAATTGCAGCACGGCCAGCAATTCCCTGTTTATGAAGCTCCCTTCTAATTGTTTTGGTACTCGCAGGGTTCGGTAACACAACATTCATTTCAGCAGTAACTTTTGCAGCTGTGGTCTTATTTTTCGTCACAATTGCCCTTAATGATCGTCTGTCGCGATCACTCAGGACAAACTTTCGTCCGCGCTGTGATTTAGCAGATGATGTTTTTCCGCTTTTCAAATATGCGGAATAAATCTTCGATACAGTACCTCTTGAAACACTAAACACCTCTGCTACCTTGCTTACGGAAGCACCTGCCATACGTGCTCCAACAATTTGCCCACGTTCGAAGTCTGTTAAATCTGACATAATGGAATGACAACCTCACATAACAGTACTCCGACAACAACTGAACTGTTTAGCACATTTACGAAGTTGTATAGGTGGCGTCAGTAGTAAAAAATGCCAGCGCCACCTACATATTTCATTAAAATCAATCTTTCTTTTTAAACATGCATTTCACAAGGTGTTTCCATATATTTGTCCATCCACTGTATCTTCTGATCTTAATCCGATGTAGAACTTATGGGAATACCTTATAAAAGCAATTGCAAGGTGAAACCCTCTTCCTAGAGATGTTAGTGCCCTGAAGACCGCATTGCTGATAGAGTGAAACTTAATACCCTAAACTGCCCTTAAACGTTATTGGCAGCATGAAAACGCGTTCAGATAGTTGTGTAAACGTCAGGGCATATCAGATTCCATATTAAACTTATAAACCTTTTGACTTATTCTTTTTATTTTGAGAATTTTTTTTTTTTAGTTATTCTTTTTATTTTCTGAACTCTTCTTGTAATACATCATTACCATTTTTATTATTTCATGACGCAGTTTTATATGATATCTAGTGCTCATAAATTTTTCACTTCGTACTTATGCGTTTTGATGTTTTGTATCATTAGACACTAATTCATAAAATCGTAGGTCACAGTTTCTGATAAATCCGTGATTTCATACATGCAAAGATAATTTGGATAGAATGGACATATAAAAGGAAAACGAGTGGTTAATTTAAATTTGGTTAATCGTATTTGATGTTTTTTGCAAAAATATAAGTAACTGAAAAGAAATTAACTGCAGTCACCTTAAAGTTAAAATTTCGCCCTTTGAAATAGTTTTATTTAAAGTATAAAGTCTAGCAGCTAATTTGTTTTGTAACAAGCGCATGCGAAGCGTTTGAAGTCGAATTCGAGATTTTTTACTGATGAAATGTTTTATTAATTCTTAATTTTTTTATATATTATTTATTAAATCATTAATTTGAAGTAATACAGTTGTGGCCAATTTAATTGGAATCTATAGATTATTGTTCGATTTGCATAAATTTGGTTTTCATTTCAAAAGTTTAATTATTTTCTTTACTTTCGGCGAAGCCTGAATTTATCTAGGACTGAATAACGAACATTGAATGACGTAGAACGTACGTGAGAAGAGATTTATATAATCTAAAATTAATTAAAACTCCAAAATAAACAATCTTAGAATTGCATATTTTGCCTCTTGTCATAATTATGTAATTCAATTAGGACGTAATAGAATATCATTCAATAATTCCGAAATAATTACTTCAAATTTTTAATTTTAATTTCTTTTTTTATTTAGGGTTTTACCCCTCAAAAAATTAAAAGAAATCAGAAGTGTCCCCAAATACCTGTTTTGCAATAAGTAATAAATAACTATAAGCTATTCTTCTGGCGAATAAATTGTTTTAATAATAGTTGCACTTAAGCAGTAATTGAAATAAACTAGTTATTATCCAAACTTTCAAAGATAATCAAGTGAAACAATTGTTATAAATATTAGTAATTAGAAATATTTGGAGGTAAACGGTTAACAGTAATAATTAATAGAATTTTGTTCCATGGCTTCCAAACAGGAGCGATTAATTAATTATTTAATTTTGCTCATATTTCAAGAATTAAAAGGAAAAAACTATAACAATTTCTTGTGTTTCTGACAATTCAAACTTAAAAAAACTTCTTTTAAATTATCTAAGGAAAAGCATTTTGAAGTTAAATATTAGATAAATAAAATTTTATCGAAAATTTTAATTACGAAAAAATTTAATTTTTCCAAATCCCGAAACGAGGTAATATCTGTTTATATTTTCAGTGTTTCTGGGATTTTACAAGATTATTAAATTTTGCGATTTTTTAATAATACGCTATGTTAAAAATATTTACAATAATTTTTCAAAACTCCTTAGACCAGCGTATTTTTAAATTAATTTATGTATGCATATTTGTAATAATGCATGCATAAATGAATTCAAAAAATAATTTCTATTTTTAATACAGGCATACGAAACTTATTTACAAAAAACTAATTTTAAGAATTTCGCATAAAACTAGTTTTCTAAAAATTTCAGTAAAAGTTGTTTTTTATAAATAAATCAAATCAATCTCCTGAAATTAAATTTTTTAAACATAAATGGAGTACCGTGACGCACATAAATATGATTCAGCATTTTTATACACCACAAAAAGTTTCAAACTTCTTTAAAAATATTATTCAATTTATAACCTTAAATGTCATTCGATTCCCAAGAAGTTATAAAAAAATGTGAATAAGATTTTCACGAAGTTACTAAAGTATTTCTAAATCATTAGTTTACTTTAAAGAAATATTGTTACATTCTGATGATCCGCGCTTTCTAAAGCACAAGGTATTTTCAGCAGTCCGCTAGACTAGTTTCGGCAGCACGAACCCATACCGTAACTTCCGCTTCCAAGTAATTGCGAACTTGTGTGTGGCAACATGGCTTATAGAACCGCTGAACTGCCATAGAGTCTGAACTTGATATTATGATGCAAGACGAGCTAACTGCTTTGAAGAAGAACCTTCAAGCATAAATCTTATTCAAAATGAAATTTCTCCAAGAACAAGTTGTTGCCAAATCAACACTATTTACTTTCCCTTCTTCTTAGATAATAAAAACAGGCTTTAGTCGGGTCAGTAATTTACAATAGAAAACAAGAAACACGTTGAATATTTTTGAACGTCGTGATTTAAGAATTAAGTTAAGCAATTTTATGCCAAGGTTTTTGCTTCTGAAAACTTGTTTACATTTGCGAAGTTAAAAATAGTAATAATAAAAAGGTAATAAAACATAATAATAATAAAACAATTAATAAAAAACACAAGAAAGACGAATAATCCATATATATAATTAACAAAAAAAAAATACTATCAAAACTCTGCTTTCATTATTAAGTAGTTTAACCTGGAAAATAAGCTTATCTATAATTTTACCAATAATCAAGGTTAAAAAAGGCAGTGTAAATTAAATCAACATGCGAAAAAAAAGAAAAGAAATAAACGCACTATATAACTATCGTAAAATAAATATGGTTAGAAATGGACAATTTTTTTTAATAAATGGCCAAAATATATTTGCGACATCTTTGTAATCCCATGCAAGTTTCTTTTCTTTTTTTATATTTTCCGCAAACAGTTTTGTTTCCCGCTGATAATTTGTGATAATAAAACAAATTTTTCAAAACGATTACTAGTGTTCTTAGTCTAATTGTTATCTTCAAATTACAAATGTTCAGTAACTTGCGTTATGTCGTATGCTCTATTCTATGCTATAGAGAAAAATATAGGGGTTGATGTAAGAAAAGAGTAGGGATTCTTAATTATGTTAGTTAATCTTCTGTAAGTCTTAAACATTATATTAGAGCATATAATACTTTTCATATTGAGTCCTTTTTTCAAGCTATCTAATTACAAAGCCTATTATTAATTACAAAGGGATTAAATCTGTGAAACGTGCTTCTTTCAAATCGGTAAATCTCATTTAGTTACATTACTTATAGTTACAGTCAACCTTTGATTTACCGGAAAAGAAGATTAACAGGTTACATATTAACTGAATGTTGTCTAATTACAGAATTTAGCATATTTAATGCAAAAGGATGAAAAGATTATTATCACAAATTATCAGCGGGAAACAAAACTGTTTGCCGAAAATATAAAAAAAGAAAAGAAACTTGCATGGGATTACAAAGATGTCGCAAATATATTTTGGCCATTTATTAAAAAAATTGTCCATTTCTAACCATATTTATTTTACGATAGTTATATAGTGCGTTTATTTCTTTTCTTTTTTTTCGCATGTTGATTTAATTTACACTGCCTTTTTTAACCTTGATTATTGGTAAAATTATAGATAAGCTTATTTTCCAGGTTAAACTACTTAATAATGAAAGCAGAGTTTTGATAGTATTTTTTTTGTTAATTATATATATGGATTATTCGTCTTTCTTGTGTTTTTTATTAATTGTTTTTCGATTAACCGTTATTTTAAATTAACCTTCGTTGCCGTTCCCGATGTTAGCCCGATAATTGGGGAAGTAAACTATATTTTGAAGAACATTACAGATCATAAATAAAGAGCGGGTTTTCGGCCTCCTTATAATTACTCGTGTTTTAAAATAAAAAACCGCAAAACCCGAAATTTTGAAAAGCTTTTTTTCTGACTACCACATCCAAGTGTTTATAGATCAAGATCCATCTAGAAAATTGCATCTATACTCGCTACCATTCAGCCATTTTCATGAGGTTTCCTTGCTTATTGATCGGCATGTTGACTTATTAAATTTTCAGTTTTACGTGTTGCTTGTAACGCCCATGTGCATTGGTATAGTCATCCTGTTCTTCCCTTCTTCCCAAAAAACGTTCAATACTTTTTATGTTACTGATAATGAAGCCTTTTATGCGTTGTACTAAAGGAGAAAAAGATGCGATATTTATACGTATCATCCATATTTTATTACTCAGTCTTCATCTGAGAGAACTGCAAATGGCTCCAGGATACATCATAATACATCCTAAAATCTCTGATTTCGTCTGAAATGCGATCGAATTCTGTTTATAAACCAGACTGTACACGGCGAAAGTCGCACACTTATGTGCACCCACTTCTAAAACGACACAAAAATGAAATGATGTAACCTGTCACTAAAAATTAGTATTTAAATGTAAAATTCTGAAGTTTTAAGAAAGAATTTAATTGGTTTGAAAAGATATTTTAAAGCAGTTAATTAATGTAATATTAATGCAAGGTATATCTAAGTAATAGTAAAATAACTAAAAAAGTTAACTGAGAAAAACATATGTTTTAAAGTTCGTACGTTAGGCTATTATTACACATATGCCTTCAATCTGCATGAATGTATGTATGTTCCTCGCACTGTGAAAAATCAACGGTACCTAGAGCAAACGTAATCCTCCACGCAAACATGCGCACCTGCAAGTCCAAATTTTGAATTTCGAATTAGTTTTATTATCTCTTTCTTATTTTGTAAAACTTTAACGAATTTATTATTAACAAACGCAATGATTTCAAAGCAAGCAATAGCAACACTATACGGAAAAAACTTTTTATCTACAGTGTGCGAGAATGTCTTGGGCGTAATGAAAAATTGGCGGGTTTTTTTTTTTCTATTTTTTAGTCATACGCTTCAAAAGTTGGATATTGATCGATGGAACTTGCTAGTATTTGAATGATAAGAATGGTGAACGCTAGTAGTTCGACTCGGATTCCAGTCGGACTGAACGAACTAATTGCATGTGAAATTTAATGACGTTCCTCAAAGTGAATATGAACCAGCTCCCTTAAAAGGTATTTCATGAAGGCTTATCTTTCCTTAGGATAATTCTCGGGTGCTTTGACATAATTCGGACCTAATTCAGTCTGATCACTGAGCAATTCAAGCACAGTTTACTAAAATACTTTGTTGTCAGAAAAAACTTATCATTCTCTGAGACAATATTCCCAAAGCATGTCGCTAAAGCCACATAACAGTGTCTGCATATGTATGACTTTGCAATATCAGGTTTGGGAACATCTGGTTTACCTCCCCAACTTTAATTCCAAGTCTTATCTCCTCACAATTAATGTAAGTATAATCATGTTTAACAGACTTGCATTATATCGAGAGTAAATAGCAGATTTTATCGTTAAGCAATTTTATACCGTTGAGAATAAAACTGATGCTACAATTCACACATTTACTTAATATATATTATTTAACTCTTTGCTGCATCATGTCTACTCTAGTAGACAAAAGTTTAAATTTGTTTATTCTTCTGTAAATGCCTTAACAGATTCCATTCTTGTGTTTATTCATTCTATATTATTAGAACTTTCAACTGTCGATCATAGATGGCTGAATAACATCACTAAGTAAAGCATTGCTATTTGAAAAAGTGGCTGGTACTTCTGTTTCCAAGTTAGTACAATTTCACATAGTAAACATTATATAATAATGCTTATATTTTCTTATACTGCCAATTTTTTTATTCATATTAGTAATTTTAGACATTTTATTTTAAATGTCAGTTTGAGAAAATTGTGGAGTGGGTAGATAAAGATCTACCGAAAAAGGTGAATTGAAACCCAAATATACTGCTTATCAAACCAGAAACCACTGGAAATGTTTAAGTTTGGCAAGGAATTTTTAGAACATTTGACATTTGAATCCAATAGGTACAGTTTACAAAATCGTAGCAAAATGAATTCAATCACAATCGATGAAATGAAGGTATTTTGAGGGACCTGTATGTACATGTCAGCTGTAGATTTACCATTTAGGAGATGGTAATGATCACTACAAACAAGGCAAGAAATGATTTCAAATGCAATGACTGTAAATCGTTGGGAAGAGATTTGTATACATGTACGTATATGCATGGTATCTACTGCAGTGAACAAACTGTAGCAACTATTTAAAACGAAATTTGAATAAAATTAATTTTTTTATTATCACTAAGGTTATTTTAAGTAGAAAAAATACAAACATTTTCGTTTAACTTCTCTAGATTATTTGTATGCAACAAAGAATTAAATAGTTTATTTTGTTCACTGTATGAGACTCTGAAAAAATAGAAGATATAATTTATAACTGATATCATTAAAACAATCTAAATATTATTGTATTTTAATGAAACAGAACAAAACCATTTAGTAGAGATGATATATAGAAAGATTACAAAAACTTCATCTTTTTGTAACTATGTTAATTAATTAATTTTCGAATAGTACACCAATCCATACAAGAGGACTTTCGTCTCGCCATATACTTAGAGTGCCTCCATAATGCTAAGACACTATACATTTACAAACATTCATACCTTCCACTGGATGTGAACCCAGGTCCTTCGGTACAGTAAAGAAGTAAACTAATTGATATGTTAGCTACGGCTATTGATATGTTAGTTACTTGATGGCATCAAAAGAAGTGGTACTTACCATAATACGCTGTCATATCCATGGGATTGGATACCACAAGGCTGTAACACTTCCTCAGTTCTCGGTGAAATAGCTGCGTGCAGCACACTAAATTCACTAACTGCTGATTGTCCACTGGAATACCGTCAGCTACGTCACTGGAAAAACAAAAAATGCATTGCTAAACGTTGTTTCTTATTCCAATGTAAGTTGAAGAATTGTAATGCAAACTAAAATATAATTAAAATATCAGTTTCTTCTGGTTTATCTGAAAGTTGCTATTCGATTTTCAGTACATTTCTTTGTGTACAGATGCTTTTAAAACATTTAAATATAAGTGAATATCAATTAGAAAATACTTTTAAAATCTTCTTACGTAAAAATAGACATATCGAACATAAAAGCAAAATTAAACATAAGGAAGATCGGGAAGTAATATCGTATAAGGGAGTATCAACATTTGTAATCGATTGCCTACAGCGAAGGAAACTGTCGAAGATATTTTTGCAAGTGACTTTTTTCTTTTGTTTTACAAGGCAGTTTCATTTTTATCCTACCCTTGTTTCAAATGTGAAGCCTAAACCCGGAAGAGCTGCATATTCGACATTGCATGTCATTTGAGTTTTCCAAAGGTATTAAGGCAGTAAATGCTATTAAAACCATTTGTGATGTTTATGCAGCCGCATGATTTCCCCATAAATGCCAAACGTAGTATGCAAGGTTCAGGTCAAGTAATTTTTAATTTTGTGGCTCGCCTCATACAGGAAGACTAGTATCGCTTGATAATGATATTTTACGTGGAGAAGTGGAAGCGGATACTTATCAGACGATCAAAGAGTTATCGGATGAACGTGACACACCTTGGGAGACAATTCAAGAGCATTTGACACATATTGGTAAAACCAGCCACACGTTTTCAGAAAACAATGCTAATCGTTCAGTCACCTATAGTTTACTGTTGCAACAATAACATAAATGCATTTACTGATCGTGTTGTGATTGATTCTTTATGCCAGCACCAAAAGTAAAATATGTAATGTGGACACCACATTACTTAGGTGAACAGGTCACATATTACAGGCTGCCTGACATCGTCCGACCCTGTGTGTAATAAGGTGAAAACATTGACAGGAGTTACGACCAGCATTTCGAGGGTGGTAACCAGAATGCTAATAAACACTTCAGATGCAAAGAATAACCCTAAGTCCAACACTTCAGATGAGTTAGTGAAGATGTAGAATTCTGACCTAACCGCAGAAGGAACCAGGTGCAAGGAACTGTGGAGGGGTAGTATTGACGTCAGGGGTATAAAGTTTCTGATAAGCTGAAAGGAAGGAAAGATATTTAATAATATAGATATCAACTAAATTATTACTTGTTACGGACGATTCTCAGTTATTTTAAGACATGTGGACTTCAAGAAAATTGTCAATTTTGTAAAGTAAAAGATAATAATTGCCACTTCCTTGAATCTTGTAGTTTTACTAGAGGCCTTCTGTCCGCCCAGGGTTTTTGCTAAAAAAGCACAAATTTCCCAAAATTATTATAAGAAGAAATTATTTTCTTGATTTTGATGTAAAAATTCTCCTGGTATTTTATACCTGGGTTTGTGTACTTTTAATATGTTGTCATAATTTCTTTGACATATTTTAATATGCACGAATATATACGTTCTTGATGATATCACAAAATTATTCTAGGTCATATATATACGGCCTTGCCGGTAGGAAGGTTAATCAATTTTACAATCCGTTTTGGAAACGCGATTCCTTTATTCTGTCCGTAAATACAGATGTCACGCAAAAACATTATTCAAATAGATCGAGAGCAGTCAAAATGGATATTATCGTTGAAATATGCTACCCGAAATTTTTCGCGATTACAATATTTCCTTTAGCCAAGCTTGCAACTAAGACTTAACTAAAGAGTTAGGGGCCTTGGGGAGAGAGTTGACAATGGAGGCCCGTCTTTTTTTTTTTTTTTTTTTTTCAGTTAGCGTTGAACATTTTCTCAATAGTTTACGTAACTTGTACACACTGACAGAATGAAACATTTTTTGATAAATGTCTCGTTGATGTATGGTTATGATTACAGTATGCTATTTTTTATTTTTGTTTAATTCTAATAATCCTGTTAAGTTAATGATATTTTAAGAATGCAGCTAACCTGTTTGCCGGAGACCAAACCCGGATGGAACTTCCACTGTTCAGCGGTCTTAACCATTCGCTCACTGGTGGGCAGTCTATATTTATCATGACGGGAAAACTTATGAACTGAGTTAGTTTTATTTGTGAATTAATTTTATTTTTGAGACATAAGAAATAATCACATTTTCCTGTCTTGCTTTTGTGATGTAAATATTTAGGATGACCACTTAGCAGCTGGGAGATTCTTGTTCTAAATCACGGCGATTGCAGTGTTTTTTTTTTTTTTTTTTTTTTTTTTTTTTTTCGTTTCATTCTCCGAAAAATTTGATGTCCTTAAAATAGTAGCCTAGTAATAAACAACTATTCCTGATCACCTGAATCGGGTTGACTGGTTGTCGCATCTCACGCAGGCCTCATTTTGAGAGTGACACAAATATAAAGAATTATCGAATCTCCCCAAGCTTGCCCTCGTGATGTCGGTAGTTATTACAATCAGCTCGTATATTAAAAACCTATGTTCAAATCTCGACGAATTAACAATTGGTTAAGTTGCCATTTAAACACAGGAAATCAGACGAGGGCATCCCGCCTATGGAGATGACTGTCTTCGTAGAGGACGTTCTAAGAGAAACTGACTCGTATTCAACGTAGAAATTCGAGAAACCATGAGAAACATCTATGCAGACAGCCCGTTTGCTTGTTTGGAAGCTCGGTTGAACGACTAGTTTTCAGCGGTCTCCATCACTCTGCCACTGATGGATCAGAACGGCTGTTTTTTTATTTTTATTTCCCACTTTAGCTGCCTAAAATACTGATTATTAAAAGGAAATAAATGACTATGATGAATCCAGCTAATATAAGTTTACGGGTCCAGCTAGTAATTAATAATTGAAATGAATCTGCGTTTATTGCTTTTAAATCGCTTAGTTTGTTAATTAACAAGAATAAGTTTTAAAAAAAATATTATCTTACGCTTTGCTAAACACTACAGATTGCCGCGGAGAAGATAAAAATATTTTATTTCCGGTTGTAGCAGCACATATCATTTAAATTTCTGAGCGCGTTCATTAAATTCGAAAGACAAATATTTTGCATTTTTTGGAGTGGCAACACACTTATTTTACATGGCTAAGTTTTCTACAAGGAAGTTAGCCTTCTATGTATGTTCCATGCAATGAAAATGAAGCTATGAAACGTCACCGGTATGGTACTTATCATGGCCGCTGTCGTACAAGGACTTCTTGTTGGTTTTGTTTACATTCTAATCGGCGTTCTCTACATGTTAGCTATTCATCATTGAACGTTTATAAGTCTCCCGTTCTAGTTTTAATACTTAACATAAAATATTTTCTTCTTAGTATATGAAAAAATCACAAGGATTGCAAATAACGTTTTCAAATTTAATAAAAATCTAGGTACATGAGAATGCGTAAATGGTGGTACCAGTTACGCATAAAACCTGGAAGATGGGTGGAAGCGTCAATGGTATTTTATATAAATTATGTCTAAAACACATTTCTCAGCCTGCGGACGTTGAAATTTCGTGTAGTTTTATTTAACAGTATGTTTCGTAGTCTTACCCGTACGCTGTATGGTGTCTATGAAATGTCCTGACGTCACGTTGCTGACATTTGCCTGTCTTCCCTTTTGTGATGTCAGGCTTACTCCATCTATTCTAACGTCTTTGGTTTCCTGACTAAATTTGAAAATAACATTATCTTTTGGCGCTTTGCTGAGTTGCATCAGAAAGCTTTTATACCACTGAGGATTAAATCAAAAGTTCTTTAAATTCGCACAAAATATGAAATAAATAAATTAAAAACCAATTCAAAATCAGGGTTTCAATGTGCTCATTAAAGTTAAGATTTAAAATAATTTATTGCTTTTTTACTCAACTTATGAAACTAAACTGTTACACCAGTAAAAGTTTAGTTTTGATTTATTAATTTAATTCACTTAAATTATTCTTTAGAAAACAAAAGCGTAAAAGAAAATGGCAGATTATCAATATGGGAGAGTATAGCTTTAATATGCTGGTTTTAAATTTCACTTTCTGAATAAATTATGTCAAGAGCAATTGCGTTTAAATGAAAATGTGCTTAAATGAATGTGAAGAGAAAAACACAAAGGACAGCAGCAGTACAGAGTAACCTTACACCTGCATTTCTCTTACAAAGACTGTTACAAACAATATATATTGTTCCTCCTTATTCATTACCTAGTTTAAGAGAAGAGTTAAATTGGATGAGAATTTCACACTGAAACGAAAACCGTTCTTCTTTAAATGGATTCTTGATCTGCCGGAGATTTTTGGAATTCCAGAAATTCTTTAGAAGACGGCTATTCTTTAGTCTGTTTATCCTATTTTATCCGCTAAAGGGGACAGAGTGAGAATATTTGTTGAAAGGAAACTTATGTAGATTCGGTAGTAACTTTTTTCTTTTTAACTTTATTATTAAAGTTCACTATTTTCGCAATTACACTCCATAAAATTCAATAGTAAGACCACAAAACTTTTAAAAGCAGTGTATAGAACAGCGTTTACCTGCATTCCTCATACAGTGTTAAATGTTGTCATTCATTTGTTTTCACAGAAAGATTGCTGTTCTCAAACTTCAATTTTACGTCGAATCATCACATTTGTTGCTCGTTTCATTTTTCAAAAAACTAGCCGCTGACGCGGGCAGCCGCCTAAAACAGTTAATATAAAAGAGGAAATATATACATATAACGCTTTTAATAAATCCAGCTACTGCCGTTTCACGGGTCCAGTTGATAATTTTTAAAAGCTGGCTGGTAATTAATAAAAAAAAGAGAATTGCGTTTATTGCTTTTAAATCGTTTAGCTGGTTTATTACTGGCAGGCAGATTAAATTAAAAAACAAACATCCAAACAGCAACAAACTAGCACATGAATGTTAAAAATATTTTACGTCAGATATCCTTAGAATTTGCGATAAAGTGTTTAATTGTTACCATACTTTTTTGTATTCTCTATATTATTCTTTTAAAGTAATACATGAGATAACATCGCTGGCAACTTAATTTTTATTTGTGTGGTATTACTTTTCATACTAGCTACATTATTCCTTTTAACTTGTAGAGACATGAGGTTAATTGGAAGCAGGAGAGATGAAAAATGAACCGCGCCTTCGCTGGGAATCGAACCACGAACCTCTGGAATACGAACCCAGAGTGCAGACCACTACACTATGAAGGCATGTCAAAAAGGCAGGAGAAATACCTTATATACTCCCTCTTTTAAGGGGCGACTGGCATTTTCAGGGGACTCAATCGCGAATTCCCCGATGTGGAGAATCATCATCCACCACCCGCTTTAGTTCGGGCCTCAGTGTAGAGACGTTAGGTATTTTTGGAAGCAGGCAAGATGAAAATGCCAAGAAGGTGGGAGAAATACCTTATAAACTTTCTAAATAGTGGGAAAAAATTGGTTACAATACCCTTTCTATTTGTTGTCATACAATTTTTAAAGTCGCTCTATTGCTTTTTAAAAATATTACTCGTTGTTTCGTTGTATGTGTGATGGTTCGACAAAACGGAATTTGGACACCACATGGAAATGAACTATAATCAGTTTATTGTAGCTAGTAGACCACAGATTACAGGAACTCTCGTATTCTGTTTCACAATTCTCGTCATCACAACTTACCACCTTGAGATATGGAGACTTTACTCCTTCACATTACTCCTGACGGCCTCTCTGACATTCTAAACTCCTTCACTGCAGACTCTTCCTCTAACTTACCCACTTGCGTTTTCGCAACCAGACATGATTACAAATCTTATGACGCCACTGCCTATGAGGCAGCAGTACCTTTTGGTGGCAACATTTGGGAAGTTCTGCGATCAAAACGTTAGGTTTGAAACTAATAGCACCTTAGGTACTAATAATTATTTTAGTTTAACTAATAAGTTTTTTTTGTTATTGCTTCGGTTCTGGTATACTTCCCTTAATAATCTTCAAGGTTTGCGAATTTTTATTATTTTTCATGTTGTTTGCTCCACTAACGTTTCGCATGAGCATTAAAATTACTGCCTTGATAATAAACAGTTTAAATTGATATAACGCATTGCCTTTCCTGAACAGCAAAATAATTCATGAAATCTGTCCTACTTTTATAACACAATTAATTTACATACATTGCGTTTATTACATCAGTAGAACTGCCACTATATATTAATCACTAAAACTGAGAATGAACTATTAGTATTCTAACCAGGAGAAGGCTATTTAATCTGCTTATAATTTATTGAGTCATATAAAACTGAGCCTAAATTTCAGTATTGTTAATAATATGAGATATTAATATCCTGAAAATATTTTTCATCTCATAAAATGTTTGCTGAAGATTAATTAATGATATTAAAAATTTAAGACGTAGGTATTTTTACGTTAACAACTAAAGTGAAAGTAAGAGAAAAATTTAGAAATTAACGTATGCAGACATTTCAACAGAATTTTATAATGAATTAGAAAATATTCCTAGCAGTGGAGTAGTTATTTTACAGGGATTCATGATTAATTATTGTAGAATATACATATTTTTTGTTGCGATCAATGAATTATCCATTTGATTTGAATAGTATGAGCGGAAAGTCTATCAAGATATTTCAGGGCTTTAAAATAAGCTTAAAGGTCAGTTAATTTAGTATGAAAGTATCTTTTTTTCATTAATAAAATTAGATTAAGAGGTCAGTTTGCTATTTCAAAGTTTCTTATTTATCCACTTTAGGACTAGACTATTTTTAGAGACTAAAACATCAGTTTGTACCTTTCTGTAATATATTAATTCTCAACTCCTAGAACCATCAACACAGTCTATTAACTTGTCGCCCTGCCTTACATCTAAAATACAATAAATACAAACTTAGATGAAGATTTAAATAAACCATTTTATCAACACGATAGCCTGACGTTACACAAGCTATTCAATAACATTGTTACGAATTTTGTATTTAGATAGCTAATTTGAGTAGAATTATAATTAAAATTGTTGTATTTTTCTGTCTAATGCAGAAGAGAAAGCTGTGCCGGAAAAAGAAAAAAATACAGAAGCACATGCATTTAACATCGAGTAAATGGATATCTCAGTAATTTGTATTCAAATTTAATAAATGCAATTGACCACTGTGTTAGCTGTAACTGTAACTGCATCCTCTTATTACTTTCCAGAAATCTCGAAAAGTAGAAATTACTAGAAATACCCCGTGACCGATTGAAATCTATAAAAGGCCAGGGAGAGAATATCTGAATTCGGTTGTTTAGTTAGTTGCTTAGTTACTGTTATTGCGAGTTGCAGTTCCGCGTTAACTGAGATAAATTGAAGTTAGCTTTCTCTATAAATGCGCATTGCATTGAGTTGTATTTTAATAGCTTTTGAGTCAATTAGCGTTATGGGGCCAACTCCGTTAGAATCTTGATAGCTTCGGCTATATCTTTTTAGTTACGATTAGTTAAGTTCTAATTCTTAGTTTTGTAAGTTCAAGCCCGAGTGTCGGCTTTATTGTAAAACTCCAAGACGGAGTTCTGTTAAATCTTATTTGAATAATAAAGGGTCTTTTAACCCTTTCCAAGTTTAATTACTGTCTCACGAACTCAAGCGATTATTCACTTACTAGTTCTTAAGATTCTTCACATTCAACTGTAACTTAAAGACACACAGTAGAGAATCTTACATCGTTAAGGTACAAAAATGGATTTACATTAGGGATTACATAATAGATTGTGAATACACATTTTTAAATTGTCATTTCGGAGTTGGATGAAAACATATTGTTACCTCCTGACTTGCGGCATCAGTATGTCGCTGGTTGAAATACACAACTCGAGGCACTTCCTGCGGGTCTCTTTGATGCGATCTCGAATCTCTGGACAGTCCTGGGGCTTAGCTACATGCATCAAATGGTCGCGAAACACAGCCAGGTAGTTGTTGAGTTCCTCAATGTTCTGCAAAATAAATTATAATTATGTAAGCGTTACACTATTATGTCAAAATTTATCTCTCTTAAATATTTTAATTCGCATTTCAGAAAAATTTATCTAAAAATACTTATTGAAGTAGTTACATTTATGAACGATCACACTACTCTGTCCAGGAGAGTATTTTAAATTATTAAAACAAAAATTATCGTAAAAGTACCAAAAAATAAAAATTATCTACAATGTTTGTATTTCTGTAATCAATGCACTATTTTTTAATATGTACTCCAGAATAACAGAAATTATTTGTAAATTAACTAAAAATTATTTCTAAATTAATAATTACTTCAAAATCTGTTAATGGCGTCTGTGCAAGTTTCATTACTTTTTGATGAAAAACTTCCTATTTCGCTTGCAGTTTTGGCGAATGCATAAAAAAGTTTAGAAACTTTTCAGTAGTTATGAACGATTTTTACAAACGTGTTTTAAGAAAGAAAAAATGAAAAATTTTAATTTTTGTTTACGTGTTTATTTGTAGTGTTATCTTACTACAGTTTCGTGGACAATATCCAGAACTATCAATGCCCAGTAGAAGTCGTATGCCCCTATTCGTTCAGGTGGCATGAGATCCGGATGGAGGAAATGGGGATGTCACAAGCTGATGATGCTAGACGTCTCAATGGCTCTCGCAGTGTGGTCCACCGACTATGGAATTAGTTTAAATCCGAGGATTCTGAGTCTAGAAGACATCTTACTACAGTTTCGTGGACAATATCCAGAACTATCAATGCCCAGTAGAAGTCGTATGCCCCTATTCGTTCAGGTGGCATGAGATCCGGATGGAGGAAATGGGGATGTCACAAGCTGATGATGCTAGACGTCTCAATGGCTCTCGCAGTGTGGTCCACCGACTATGGAATTAGTTTAAATCCGAGGATTCTGAGTCTAGAAGACATGTTCTGGGCAGACCTAGAGTTACAACACCTACGGGAGACGGTTATTTATATCTTTAGGCCCAAAGGATAAGTAACATAACTAAGCTCATGGCAAATCATTTAGTGGGAACAGGAACAAGAATGTCAGCTACTGCAGTGCGCAGATGACTGCACAGTACAGGTCTGTATGCGAGACGATCAGCTGTTTGTGTCCCCTTGATCCGAGGGCACAGAGCTGCTCGTTTATATTGGGCAAGAACTGGACCAGTTAAAAATGGGCGTCTGTTCTGTTCACAGACGAGTACAGGTTCACCTTGTAGAGTGATTCAGGTCGTCAGCTGATCTGGAGGGAACAACGCACCAGATGCAACGAATCCCACATTGTGGAAAGACACAGTTGCAGAGGTGGTGGGATAATGGTTTGGGCTGGAATATTTCTCGGTGGTCTCACTGACCTGCATGTGTTCCATGGAGGAACTTTGATTAGAGATATCCAGACGAGATCCCTTATGTCAACACATATGCCGCTGCTATTGGTCCTGGATTTCTTCTGATGGACGACAATCGCGACTGCACCGAGTTCGGGTTGCTGAAGAATATATTGAGGATCACGGTATGGAGCGGATGCAATGGCCAGCTCAATTCCTAGACCTGAATCCGATAGAGCATCAAGGTCGTTAAATGAGCTTGAACAAAGATTACTCCGTGTCTAGTCGTTGCTTCCCATTCCACTGTCAGACAACTTAATTGACAGCATGGAACGTCGCTGCCGCCAACGTATTGAACCTAGGGGTGGACACATTCCTTATTAGAACCCATTTTTGTAATGTTACCACCCTATTTTTTTCAAAAAAGCTGTGGTATACTGTTACTCCAAGATTGGATTTCTCTACCAAGAGCGCAGTTTTTTGTTGTAATTCATGTTTGCGTTGAACTTTAGAAACATTCTATGTCTCATTCATTAAAGAACTGTTTAGTGGACATGTCCTGTAAATTTCTTGTTTCTATGTTACTTCATTCTCTCATTAGACACAAAAGACATGCTGTTTCTTAACTTTTGGAGGCAGTGCATTAAATAGCTTTAACTCGTTCCGCATGACTTATGAAGTGATGCAAATTACAACGCTTTTAATACCACGTATACTTCTAGGCAATGGCATAGGTTGTTAAACTGAATATTATTTACATCCCAAATGTATCAATTATGTGTCTTACAAACTGCGTTTCTGCGCTTAAATTTCGATGATGTTACATGCCTAAATAATTTCCTATACTATTAGGTTCCAAAGTAGTGTTATTACAAAGCGGTCTTTCAACGTATAGCAATTTTTATTTATAATTTTTTGGAATAAAATTTTGAGCCTTGTTACCACATTGCGTCTATTTGTAAGCAATAAAAGCCTTAATGATAAATTATTAACTTATGTTTCCAGGTTCTACAAATTCCAGAAAAATATCTGCTGAATTTCAGATTTAGAACAAAATATATAGAATTTCAGAATTCAGAATAATTTCCCAATTTTAGAACCTAAACAGTTTTTCTTTTTAAATTTCAGAACAATCTTTTAGTTTATGAAACAATTTTCAATTTTCGAGGACATTTAATTTAAAATTTTCAGTTTCAAATATTTTTTATGAATTTCCAAATTCAGATAACTTTACATTTCGGAAATATTTGCAAAAATTCCTCACTTCAAATTTTAGATTCATATTTCAGATTTCAACTTGAGTTAATTTTAACTAAACTTCAGATTCAATTCATATTTCAAATTTAGAAATGATAGAACATGCTAGTTAACCTATTGTTACATGGTTCATACACAAGTATTTGAATATTAGTGCCAGTATTAGATCTGGAACACATAGATGTGGTTTAAAACATTCAGCCTGAATGTTCCAGTCATATTCAGGCTGAACATTAAACGTTGATGGGCTAATTGGGCTCAAACTGAAGTTCATTTCGTAGTAAATGCTCTCTGCATTTATGAGAAGTTTATTATGGAGCAAAGATCTGCTGAGAAATTAGTTGTATATTTTTCAGAATTGTTCCTAATTAAATTTTCCTCTAAATGCAGTCACAGTTTTCAGTGAAAATATTAACGTCTTTCAATATAAATTTTAGACTTGAGTGTTATATTTTGCTTTAATATTTCCTATGATATTTTATTCGATGTTGTTCATTAAAAATAATTTAAAATTGCATTTAATATTTAAGATAAGAAGCGAATTATTCTCATACCTGCCAACTTTATAAAAGTTAAAATCATAAAATTTACAGAAAAGTCAACAAAAAAAGCGTAAAGCCAAACTTAAATGGGCATATATATGAGATATTTACTCGGGCTTAACATTCATCATAAAATATAGAAAGTTAGATTTAAATGAAATTAATTCCAACATATTTTGAATCGGCATTTTCGTGGTTTTTCCCATGTGTAACGTGGATGTGATTCAGTTTACTTTATAAAGACTTCCACGGGGCATCCCTGCCTTTCCATGTAATGTCAGAGAGCGAAGCACGTAAAAATATCAATAACGTTTCTTCTTTTAATAAAATACAATTTTAAAATAAGTTTTAAATACGTTGATTCCGAAATTTAAATAAGATGATAAATGTTTGTGATAATGTTTATCATCTTATTTAAATTCAAATTCAAGAGATTTAAAATATTTAAAATGAAAAACAAAAGTAATATTAAACACGGCAGAGGAAAATGGAAAATTTTCAGTTAATGTTACTTTAATAAAAAATGTAACTTTATTATAGGATTTTTATTTTAATAAAATCATAATAGCACTATTATATTTGTTGAAAATATCATCACAAAATTCATAAATTATCGAATCAAAATTTTAATTCAAAACTGATCTTTAAGTCGCAGAATTACTGAGAAATGTACAAACTTCATGACAGATAATAAAATTCTTTTTATCCGAAAAGGGAAGCAACTTTTCTTTTAAGTAATAAAGAGGATGAAGTTAAGTGACAACCCAAATATAGGCCAAATTTATGAGCCTAATATAAAATGAGAAATGAAAACATTTACTTAAAAAAAATTAAGTTAAATTAAAAATATTAAATAAAATTGTGCCAGTATTGCGATTTGTTGGAAATTAAAAATTTTTGGCTCCTTCATAAAAAATATCTAAATTTGTTGGAAATTTCACGCGTAAAATGATAAAATCAGCATACTTTTATATAAATTACAAAGCATTGAGGAAAAGTCGGCAGATATGAATTGACGGTAGTGATGATGAAATTAAAAACTGATTAAATACAAATAAACTATGAATACATTAATTAAGTATTACGTTTTTAACATTTAATATGTTTGCTGATTTGACATAATTGAATAATGGGGATTAACGGGGAGATTTTGTTTCAGAGCAATATGCGATTTTAATCTGATAAAATCCGAATGAATTGGTTATCCGATATCTCCTAAAGCTCCGAACGTGCTGGATTATCACGTTACGGTTTTTGCTACACACGTCTGTGATACCTCATGACATAGAATATCTACAAATGCTGTTTATGTCGCGAAGTCTGTGACATTTCGAGGATATGTTCATTTTCAGATGTCCAAAAGACTTTGAAATTTGACTTTCTGAATATGTCTTGTTTAAGTTGCTTTGCTGTGGGATATCGGATGATGTCTTGAAGAGCTCTGAGCTACGTTTAGGATTTCACCGTTTAATATCTTAAGTATATGTGTGCTGCATGTTCTAGAGGATTTACGTCATTAGGCATTTTGAGGATATTTATTCTCAATTCTAGTAGTTTGATTTTTAAAATTGATAGAGAATATTCTCGGGGTACATTGAAATTATGTATTAAGGGAATCTTCCGTTATTTTTGAGGATGTGGCAAACAGGAGTTTTAACTCTTTGAAGACCCTAACGCCCCAGACGGCCTTTCATTCAAACGACCACAACCGCCCAAAACGGCCGAAATTCCGATGTTGTTTTCTTCCCTCCCCTAAGGTAGCAGGTTCATTTTCCCCAAATGCATTGTTTCAGTTTTTTACAGACAGCTTGTCCTAAAAGGATTTATTTATGGTTTCTTATCTTTATTTGTTAGGAAACAGACAGGATGAGATTTGAAATCTTCACTCTTCTTTGTGCGTTAATGGATGGGGAGGGGAGGAAATTACTGCGATTCTCCGAAAACCTTTTCGGGCGGTTCGGTATTTTATGCGTACAGGTTAGCGAAAACTTCGGTTTTCAAAGAGTTAATGGTCACATCCGAGGAAAGTGGAGAACACTTTATGAGATATTGACATACACAACCGAGATGATGTGTTAGAGGTATATTTGGGGTTGTTTCGAGGCTACAGTAAGTTAGAGGCTCTAATGTCACAGTATCCCGTGTACAGTAAAAAGACTCAACAGGGACGTCCTGAGGGTATATTGAGATACTGATACATACAGTCGAAAGGATGTGTTAGAGGGATATTTCTCAAATCTTGACGATATGATAAACAGGAGTTTCAATGTTCATATTATGTGCACAGTCGAGAGGACGTAACTCGTGTATTCTGGAGATATACTGAACTTTTGTATAATACAATTGGCGAGGTACGCTATGTGGAAATTTTGAGGACTGGTATTCCAATGCTGACTATATCCAGCATATTTGATCATCTGGCAACGCTTAAAATGCCAGATGATTGGATTTTTACTGTATCACCGAGTAAAGGAAATGCATATTTGACATATGCATTTATAATCTAAGAAGATCCAACAAAGATTCTTAAAACTTTCCCTTTACCGCTAAACTCTTAATCGTATATATTTTAAGCATTGCCTGCGAGAACTTTCTAATCTTTTGCTTTAAGTTATTTTTTACGTTACATTACCAGTTCGTCTTTTGCATTAATGTTTCATAAACAGTCATGAAACTTTTATCTTAAGCCTTCCCAGTTAAATGTTATAATTCTTTCTTCTTTAGACTGTTAAGATTTGTCTTAAATATTTTTTTGAAGGTGAGCTTGTTTTGCTTGGAATTAGCAAAGTATTTACAAAGGTGGTTATAAATGTAGATAATATTTTATCAGAAATGCATAGCTAATAGAAAGGCCTAAGTAGCTTGTTTACTGTTAGAGTAAATAAGTTTACGTAAATACATGGTTTAAGTGATAATGCTTGGTTCAAACGTCTTCTGTAATTTTCATTTTCAAGTAGTGAATAAAAGCCCAAGCCCTTCAATGTAACAAAAAGGAAATGTAATTTTTCTCATAAAAATATGTATAATATACATACAAGGATTAAAAAGCTATGTCTAAATTAAAAATTTCGGTAATTTTCAGAATCTCCTATTATTTACGGGTTCCTGAACTAGGACACTTTTAGAGAAATTCAAATTTTCAAAATAAAAATGTCTTAAAAATGAGAACATGCACAAAAGGAATTTTTTAATGACACGATGATTTGAAAAATTAACGACAACAATTATATCAAAAACACATTAACACCCGAAAGAGAACAAGTTATATAAAAAAATTTAGCATGGATGAAGTTAAAAATATGCACACATTCTTAGTAAAAAATACGCATACTTAAAATAATAAAAAAATGATTTTTGATCAAATACATAAAAAATGTTTCGCTATCTTTTTGAGAGCAGTTTTTTTTCTTTGCGAGGAAGGCTTCGAAAAAATTATTTTAAGAAAATTCAGAGTTTACAAGAGGATTTTAAAAGATTTTTTTATCAGTCCAAGAATTAAAACCCTTCTCGATATCCTAACCGTTTAACAAAAACTCTGTTTCGTTTTTTCCTTGTCATTTTCTACGTTTTATAAACTTTGTCTTTTTTATCATATTTAACCAATTCTTTTTCATAAAAAGTTACTTTAATTTATTCATTATTCGGATCTTTCAGTCTATAAGTAGGAGAATCCATAGTTAAAACTTCCCAAATAATAAAATTCTCTCCTTTGAAGACCTTAATTTCCTATTTTTTAATTTATCTCGCTTTATATAAAATTCTTATAAACTACAGCTTCGGTAATTAAGACACAATAACACGCCGAATAAATACTAATTCAGAAGTCAAACAACAAAAATCAGCGTTATATTTACAAAATTTTCCCATGACTAGTTTCGATAGTTTTACCGAACCACCATCTTCAGCTGCAAAACCGCAAATGAACCAGATAGGAAATAATGATTAGATAAGATAAGAAAGCCTGGACAAGAATAAGCAAGTGGCGCCATCTGTTGGTGAAACCAGAACTAAAAAATAATTTCTTTAAAAACCGAAGGCAAATTTGGATTGGAATTAGGATCGTTAACTAGAACAGAAAGATTTTTATGAAGGTGAAATGCCTCTAGAAAATCCAGTTCTCCAATGGAAGATGTTTTATGAATAATTTTGGCAGCAGAAAAACTGAAAGTGTGGTTTTCGGACCAACAATCTTGAGCAACAGAAAACTTCTGTGTTTCCTTTTTTCTAACATATGCCTCATGTTCCTTGACGCGAAATTTTAAGGCTCTCTTAGTTTGGGCCAATGTAAATTAAACCACACTGGCAAGGAATCCTATAAATACCCCAGGAATTCATATCCGGAATGGGGTCCTTGAGTATGGAACTCGGAATTTTATTGATGGGAGAATAATTCTATTGATCCTGCTATTCAGTTCACTTTTGAACTTGAGACTTGCAATTCTCTTCCGTTTCTCGACATTCTGGTCACACGTGACACATCCAACTTCAGTACTACGGTTTACCGTAAACCTTCATCGGTTTGCCTTCCACCACACTTTAAATCATGTCATCCGACTAAACAAAAGTTAGCTTCATTTTATTCCTATGTTTTTCGTGCTCTTCAAGTTTGCTCCTCCAAACTAGCCCTTGATGAAGAACTAAATTATTTAAAAGCAATAGCTATTGACAGGGGCTTTCCACCCAACATTATTAATCAAGCAGTTAAAAAATTCTCATCTCAACACACTAAAAGGCACACTCTTGTTTTAGGAGATTATAAAAATTCTGTTGTCATTCCCTTCTTTCCATCAATTAACTATAAAGTTGCACATATTTTGCAGAAATTTAACTTTCGTGTTGTTTATTTTCCCATCAATAAAATTCCGAGTTCCATACTCAAGGACCCCATTCGGGATATGAATTCCTGGGGTATTTATAGGATTCCTTGCCAGTGTGGTTTAATTTACATTGGCCAAACTAAGAGAGCCTTAAAATTTCGCGTCAAGGAACATGTTAAAAAAAAAGGAAACACAGAAGTCTTCTGTTGCTCAACATTGTTGGTCCGAAAACCACACTTTCAGTTTTTCTGCTGCCAAAATTATTCAAAAAACATCTTCCATTGGAGAACTGGATTTTCTAGAGGCATTTCACATTCATAAAAATCTTTCTGTTCTAGTTAACGATCTTAATTCCAATCCAAATTTGCCTTCGGCCTTTAAAGAAATTATGTTTTAGTTCTGGTTTCACCAACAGATGGCGCCACATGCTTATTCTTGTCCAGGCTTTCTTATCTTATCTAATCATTATTTCCTATCTGGTTCATTTGCGGTTTTACAGCTGAAGATGGTGGTTCGGTAAAACCATCAAAACTAGTCCTGTGAAAAGTTTGTAAATATAACGCTGATTTTTGTTGTTTGACTTCTGAATTAGTACAGCTTCGGTATCTTTAAAAATGCTCTTACAGGTGTCATTTTTATAGATTGATGATATGAATTGTTATTCATTTTAACTAATTTATCTAACACATTTACATATCTTTTAGTTCAGTTGTAAAGAACTTATTTTGTATACTGATCAATTATTTTTATTTTAAGAAACTTTACTTTCCTTTTCCTTCTGTTTTCAATTTCCTGCCATAATGCAAATATGAAATTACCAATTAGTTCAGAAATAGTGTGTAAGTAGCAGAATTGAAACTTCGTGATAGAAGAGTCAGTTACGCGTAGAACGGTTTACGTCGAGAATGAGTTTATGCCGGGATCGAGATTTATGCCGAGAGCTTACAAGTAGCTCTGTAGTTGAATATTTGTGCTAACCACAAACCTTTAGATTATTTGATATTTTAAGACTCGGCTTTGCTGTGGGCAGCCGATAAATCTGATTTAGATTTAGGTAAGAGTCAGTTGTGTAGTTAAAATTTGATTCATTCTGATTGTACATACTATTTTGTGTTTAAGTTCCTGATGCACAGCTGGTGGTTATTTTGGAAACCACTGCGTGTGTGCATGTTTTGTTCAGTCTAGTTAAAGTAGAAAGGTTGGTATAACCTTCGACGGCAGTCATCTGTTTTTGAAGATAGCAAGAATTCGCTATCCTGTCTTCAGTAATCATCTTCTGCCTGTAACATAGTCTTTGCTTCTGTTACTTAACATATTGTTTGTAAATTCTTCATCATAGGTTTCAGAACTCATTATCAGATCTCGCAATTGTACGAGTTACCTGTGACTTGTAATCTTAGCTCTAAAGCTAGCATTTCAAGGTAATTTTTTTCGGCGTTTGTCTAAATACGCCATCTCGAAATAAATTTACGTAAAGTGATTTTTTCCCCTTTCTTTAGTAGTTCAAAAGTCTCTAATCTAAGTATTGTTTTCGTTAATACTTAAATACTTACGAAGTTGACTAAACTTTCACTTTGTGTTAAACTGTTGTAAATCAATTAAACTTTACTAAAAATAAATCTTCTAGTTACTGCGCAATTGCTTTACAGTAAAACCAAAGCATTGGATTAATCTTTCATATGACAGGGTGGGTTTTATTACCGGAGTGGTAAAAATCATAATTTTTCATATCGCCAGGGTGGTGATTTTCTTCCTATAGCACAGGAAAAGCAGAAGAAAAAAATGAGGTCGAATTTCAGTAATATTTTAAATGTTCGAGACCCAATGTTGATCTGCCATTTTATTTAGATAGTAGCGTTGTTTTATCAGCTAGCTGAAACTTGTAACTGACAATAAATTTGAAAATAAACTATGTATATTTAACAGAGTAAATGTTTTAAAATACAAAAACTACATAAAAGAATTACATGTCAAAATTAAAAAATTGTAACGTGGGACAAGAGGAATAATTGTATCTATGCAAAAATTTCACGAATCTTGAACTAATGGGTGAGTTGTTTTAATAGTGTTGTGTTAATAGGATATTCTTTTATGAAGTAATGGAAATACTGCAATCGCGAAAACGTTTGGGTATCATAATTCAAAGGAAATATCAATTTTGACCGTTTGAATGATTATTTTACGTGAAATCTGTACCTAAGAAGAGAATAAAGGACGTTTTGAAAACGTGTTGCAGAATGGATAGAATAGAGATTTTTTTTTGTGACATCTGTACATACGTACGTATCACTGTATCTCGCATAACTCAAAAACTAGTAGCCTTAGAAAGCTGAAATTTTGTATATGGGACTCTGTAACATATAGTTGTGCATCTCCTTTTTATTGCAATCGGCCGTAACGAACGTATATAAATATATATCTTTACCAACTCTATTACTTGGGTCAGTAAGCTAAGTTTTTTAATTCTTATATATTGGTAAACTGTGCATTCTTTTCGTTAAAAGTGATTGAATTTTGTTTTTCTTATGTTCCGGTTATGATTTTTATACCTTTAGTTTATCTAAATGCAATAATTGTACAATTATTAACAACGTAAGTGCTGCCAAGCCTAAAGAGGCCGCCATTTGTTTACATTTAAATCTCTTAGTAGAATAGTGAATTAAGTCAATTGGTGCACCAACTTCAGTGGCTTTTGCCCAGTGGGACCCAAAGGGAGCTTCTTATTTTGAGCACTGAAAATTTGGTCTTCTTGCCCGTTGGCCGAATTGCTTGTCTTTGAGTAGGAACTCTAATTTTAATTGCAAAACTTATTTTGTGTTTTAAGTCTCTCCGCATTTTCCAGTTTTTAAGGAAGACGTTTTTAATTTTTATGCATTTTTGCCTTGCCGCGAAGTGAGAACCGAATTCATTGAATGAGAAATGGTATATATGCAATTTAATTTGAGGAAATAAGTTTAAATGAAGTGCAACAAAAATGTGTATAATTTAATACGCCGTACAAGGAAGTCATGTGCTGTCCACATCAGATATTTTAAAATCGTTTCCTTTTACGACCTTTCCTTACATTTGCCATTTTTCCTTCGATTACAGAACTTAATATTTTTCTTTATTAAGCTGGTTTAGTTAATCTGCTGTCGGTCAATTGGGAGTCCACTGTAATGCTTTTACTTCACGAATTAATTGCTACATGAAATAGAAAAATGTATAAAAAAAATTCTAGGTAACTAGTTTTAATTTTATTCTTCTACTGTAGCAGCTCTTTATCCTTTTTACTCCCAACTTCTGCCAAGTATATAGTTACAGACAACAATAAGCACAGCTAACACTTATGAAAGAAAAATGCATGCTGTCATTGCTCTTCATAATCTGTTGGAGACGAGTTCTTTCCTGGGAGTTTTAAGACAATGAATAATGGATCACAGATTTCCTCTGAGAGAATAGTTTCTGGTGGAAACGCCTGTTGTTTCTTGATTTCATTAAGCTCTCCTGTGCAAGAGGATGGGCGTCTTTCTTTTTTCTACTGATAGCAACATTGCATTTGTAACTTATTTTGAAATTTTATGGCAGGCCTCAAATTTTTCGAACCGTATACCGCTATAAAAAATACTTTCATTGGTTTTTCAACATATTTTCGTCATAAAATAGTTTACTATGGAAACTGGATTTTAAATTTCTCCTGATTGCTTTGGCAAAATAAAAAATGTTAATAGGAATTAGAGAGTATCTTTACACATTTTTAGAAAGTTTGGATAAAAAAGTAAATGCTTCGGAATAAACATTTAGGGCAAAAGCTTCTTATTTGAAAGGAGAAATATCGTCTGCTACTTTTAAATTTATTCTTCATTCCAAATGTCGCATTCATGAATTCTACGTCGAAATAAGACTCGCAATATATAAATAATATCCGAAAAAGGTAAGACATTTTTTTAGTATTTCTAAAGGTAAATCATTGATAACAGAGAAAATCTGCTGATGCAGAAACAAATCCCAAAGTCTTTAACCCATTAACGACTGACGTTGTGTTTTTCGTATTCTGTAGTTAAATTTTGTATTAGGTAGGTAAAGCTTCATTGTTTCTCGGAAAAAAAGTCTCTGTCACATTGAAAATTTTTATAGAAATAAATGATCGTTCTGACACTTATTTTTTTCTGCAAAGAGGTTTCTTTTAAATTTAAGTAGATCTTATAGAAAGCCCAATTAATCAAATAATTTTATGAAGACAAGCCAATCTTCTAGAAAAATTAGACTTTATTATAGCGTTGAAAGGTAAGGTTATTATTTTGTATATCTTCGTATAAATACATATTTTCTAAGATTTTCTGAAAACCCAAAGTCAGTTCAAAGCCGTGTCTTTATGAATATGCACAGATTTTCATAAATAGATATATCTTCTGTTACCGATTGGACAAAACAACTGTTCTGAAATATTGCATATCCAAAACAAAGGTTTTTAATCTTGAATGAAGGATTATTTATGAAGGAGTTATATGAATATGATACTTTAAAACTTTCATCAGAAGTATGTCTCTATTTAAATATTTTAATTGCCAGTTTCATGCAGATTGAGGTGTTTTTTCAACGCATCTTTCTATAGATGAGCAAATGATACCTTAGTATGGTAGATATTTATGCAAAATGTTTCTCAAACGTTTCGAATAGAAAGTTTGGTGTTTTGCGTTTCTATGAAGAGTACTTATATCCTTTTGATAAAATCTTGGAAAACCTTCAAAGCCACTGATTGATCTCGGACTAGATGGAGCTATAATAGATATTTTAAGTTTGGTAGACACTCCTTCAAACTATTACGTACATTCTGACCTTTTTTATGTCACATATATTGATTTTCTGTTTCAATTAGCTGACATTTTATGTATCTGGAATAAATTTTAAGTACAAATCAGGAAATTGTCCTATTATAACTGTACACAAAATAGAAAACTAGAAACATATGACATCGCATTTAATAAAGAGCATGGTATAGTAGTAATTCGATGGAATTGCAGTTCCTTCGTGGGTATGGATAACTAACGTTAATGCAGTTTATCCGCATTCAGTGGCTAACAGATACGCAAGAATAGGAAACAAATCTGTATTTTTACCTCAGCTAACCCTGCTAAACTTGAGCTAGTCGGAAATGACAAAAAATGAATGGATCATGTGGATATTCAGGTCAATTATTTTGCGATACATATAGAGTGCGAGTAAAAGCTAAGAAAGCGTAACTGACGTTTTTTATGAATTTTATTGATGTAGCTTAATCAACTGCATAGAAATCTTATAAGATTGTTAGGGACTCTATTAGATATTAAAAGAAAGCGTTGCATTGGCGTTGCTAAAAACAAGAGAAAAATATTCTGAAAATTCGCCGCCTTTATCTTTATATATTGATTATGTTAGGGGACCATATTTCTTTTGCAATTTATCCTTAAGCGAAACGAGAAGGGATCCCACAAGTCACATTATCGAGAAAAATTCAACAAACGCAAATAAAAGGTGTAAATACTGTGATATTCAAACAATAACTGTTTGTAAAATGCAATGTGCCTTTGTATAGCAAATGTGGTTTTGACTGACATTACGGTTTTGTAACATTTTGTATCTTCAATAAAAATAAGTACTTTGTTCTTGTGACATTCTCTTAATAGACTCTAATAGAATAAAATATAATTTTTATTCATTTCCTTCAAGTAAAAGGTAGTGTGGTCATTAAAGTGTTAAATGCATGTGTAGCAACAGTAACTACAGTAATGAACAAGGACTTACAACTCGAAAAAGCTAAAATACGAGTACATGATGTTCATCAGCTTCTGCCTAGGCATGTGGCTGAATGCAGAATAATTTGTAGAAACGTGTATTAAGAGATAAATGAAACCTTGATATTGTGACCCTTGATGATGCATGGGATTACCTGAATGACTGGAATAAAAAAGTTACTTATTATTGGAAATAAAGAGAAAAAATGTAAAACCTAGTTCCGTCAATGCAAAATAAGTTTCAATAAGAGATTTTATGATTATCGAAGGATTCTTCTACAATGGGAAATTAAAAATAGGAAGAGTGTAAAAAATATTAATATCAACTCAATATATTATCAAGAGAAAGTTTTATGTCTGATATTTACAAAAGAAGATTCTTTTCTCTATCCCAATGATTTCAAAGTGTGAAACGTGGAGAGACACTTCACAACTAGATATATTTCATTTAATACTAAATATCTTGTTGGTGATGCAAGGAAGAAAGCAACTTCAGAAGAGTCGAGAAAAATCACGTTTTGTTTTTAATTACCGGATTCAGTCTTCCGATAATGCTAATATTGCAAGTTTTGTGATTAGTTAAGAGATTTCTAAAAGAGGAAAACCATACACGACTGCGAATGCATAAAATGTTGTTTTATATATACATCCGAAGAGTTATTTCGAGATTTTCAGAACAAAGCGAATATTCTAAAATAATTAAAGGGTTACCATTATCTTCAAAACCAGTGAAAGTTAGAACAGTCAAAATGTCTTCGAATACAACCAACCATCAAGTTGAAGATCTTAAATTGATTTCAGCTTTATCCATGGCAGTTGACGAACACGTGCAGAGGATATAGCAAATGCTGTAAGTAGATGCAACATCATATTCCACTCGATAAAACTATATCAATTGCAACAGACGGGTAGAAAATTATCAACGGCGTAAAAATGGGTTTGTTGCTATTTTGAAAAAAAAAATCAATCACGAGATACTTATACTTACAATTGTATTATTCACAAAGAAGCGCTTTGTGCGCAGACATTTTCTGAAGAAATTTTCATACTTATAAATTGATGATTAAGATTATCAATCCATCACAGCTAAAACTTTTAATCATCACTAGTTTAAAGAATTTTTAGTTGAAATGGAGAGTGAGTACCCATATCTTCTGCTGCATAAAAAAGTATGTTATCAAGAGCAGATGTTTCCTTATTTACAGAAATTAAAGCATTTCTCCTTGAAAGGTGTGTTGATTATCAAGAACTAACGAACGATCAGTGGCTCCAAAATTTTTTTTTATGTCGTTATGTCTCATCTAAATCAGCTTAATCAAAAGCTACAGGGGAAACCAGTGAGTGAGTTTTTTTGGCGCAAAACCAATAATGATTATTATGCGCCAAACACGAGGTAGATGAAACATGAATGAATGATGCTTTGGAATTGTTTGCCAAATCCAGAGGATGAGGTCATATAAACAAAAGGTAAAAGCACATATTAAAATACAATACACAATCTTCAAAACAGATTACATTAAGTAATAAACTACAAGGAAAACGGAAAGCAATTTTTGTGATATTAGAAGAAGTTGTTTCATTTGAAAACAAATTATCTCTTTTTGCTCAAAATATTGAAGCAGAAACTTTGAATCCCTTTCCAAGGCTGTTGAAATATCGCCATGAAAATAATTCTAATGTTCACATTTTCTATTTAAAAACAACAGTTTTAAATATGAAAGAATTCAAAAGTAACAAAGCGACGTTAGACTTTGTTAAAATACTCTTAATACTACTGCAGAAGAATTAAAGTTTTCATATTTATTAATATATGTATAATAAAGTTTTAATATAATTATTAAATTAAATTGTTTAATTTAACTTTATATAATAAAGTTTTAATATTAATACTGGCAAGTTGAAATCCAATTGCTGGATTTAACAAACAAAGAATTAAAGAGCTTGAAATTGGAACTTCTCAACGCTATATAGAAAAATCGTATAAAACATATATATAAACATATAAAAACAAATGCGAGTTTAGTTCCAGCATAAGTGGTCTGCTTTGAAAGACCTGAAGAAGAAAGATATGTTGATTTTTAAACTCATGGAATAGTATTCCTGACTCATATAATCAGCTGAAAAAACTAGCGTTTGCTGTTCTTTCCTTATTCGGATCTAAATATTCATGCGAACAATCATTTTCAAGCATGAACCTTATTTAAAGTAAACTGAGAAGTCGTCTTATTGATGAGAACCTATAATCATGCTTAAAACTAAAACAACAGCATACAAACTTGAGTTACCCAAACTTTCTTAGGAGATGCAAGGACATTAGTGGTTTTTCTACATTATCATGATTTAAGATTTTGGATGCCTTACAATTTTATTTTAGCAATAAATAGTATCGTTATTAAGTGTAATATCAAGTTTTATTCGACATAGCAATAGAGTTTAAATTGAAATTCTAATTTTAAGGAGTGTTGTGGAGTGAAAAAACATGTAGTGTTCAGAATTGAGAAAGGTATATTAAGATGGTTTGGACATGTAGACAGGATGAGAGAAAGAAGATACACGAAACGAGTATGCAAGATAAATGTGGATGGGAGACTTAAAATAGGGCATCTCAGCGAACATACGGTGATCAGATTGAAAACGTTCTTAGTAAAAGCCGGTGTAAGATTACCCTAATTAAGTGAATAACAATATAATTTGAATAACAACCTATATAATTTAAGTTTAAAAACCGTGGCTCACAAAACAGATTTTAATCGTTGAAATATTGATAACTAGCTCTGTTGACTAATGAGTTTGCCGACCACTTTGCACTAGCGGCTAGCCTATAACTTAAAAAGTCGCAGCGCTCATTTTTCTCATTTGTTATGAGTTTTTGGCTAAAATTTTAGCAAACATTCCTCCTTTATTAAGATTTGATTCATCAAGTGTTTCTCGTTCAAATATCTCATTTTAGTTTCTTTTCATTCGTTAGAATTTTATTGAGAGAATCGTAATAAGAATTATGAAGAATTCGCTGGATACAGAATATCAAGTTCTAGCGAATAATGACTGATATTTCTCATTTATTTATTGAAAACAAGATATTAACATATTTAAGTAAATTATTCTTAAAGTTAAGAAAGGGGAAATAAATAATGTTGAAAGAAACAACTGCATTCATTATTTAAATTACAATGTTAATTACGCTGCATATAGGAATCACGGGAGAAATAGCTTATAACTAATATTATGGCATCGTTTTAATACCAATGGCGATATATATTCATTTGTTTAGATTTTATCGAATAACACATATATGATGTTTTATCGAATAACACATATAACATAATATAGCACATATACGATGCAAGAATTAGAAATCTTCCTTAATAAAAACCAAATATAACATTTTAAGCAGTTGATTCGTCACTGCATGAAACGTTTATGCGACAAATGCAGTGTTGGGAGTTCTCAAATTCCTATTTATTCAGAACGTGGTTATTTTCCTTTTCTTACTCTAGTGGTAGGAAATTCCAATTACGTTCAACCTAAGGTCACATCTGCGGCGTTCAACAATCTATCTCACGGGAAACTTACAACTGCATGGCTGGGGAGTTATAATAGAGCGCAAGGAAAAGGACAAGCAATTACTGTTTTGGGAGGTTTTCGAAAACGACGAAGCCCTTTCTTTTCAACCCGACGTGATTTACTGTCTTTAGACGTATCTTCGACTAATTCAGAGAATATTTTTGAAATGATTAACCAGACCCGGCTTAAAAATCTTCAAGTGTCCGGAGGGCAGTATGTTTTACGAAAACTTTTCTTCTCTTTCGGTAAAGTAGATATAACATTTACTAATATACATTTCCTGTAAAGTATATTTGATACCAAATACTTCAAGAAATAAACTAGTAAATCAATATTTTTTAGTGTTCACTAGGGCGGCCAAGTGGATAACAATGTTGAAGAACGGTAGTTCGACCCGAGTTCAAATCCCGACGAACCGCCTGGCTGCATAGAAGTTTTCCATGAAGAATTTTCTTCCCCAAGTCAGATAGTCCTTTCGTGCATAGTTGTAATTTAATAAATTCAATGCAACACCCTTAATTCAAAGTAATTTAAATAAAATATCCGTAGGATTTAATTGGACTGCTGGGTTATGGCAATGGGCACGACGGCTATCTTGCCCAAGAAGAAGAGCACCCTCCTGAAGAATTATTTAAGAAAAACCGACCTGTGTTTCCGTTACGCATGAGAAAAGTCGCGAAATCTCTTGTCCAGCTAGTCCATTCATTGGGTTTAAAGCAGTATCGACGTGCCAGTTTTCGTGAAAGAATGCCCTAAAGAATTTTTATTGGTTTTACTATAAACCTTTATAACATTATATAGGAATGCCTATTAATGCAATCGAATTATTTTCTAATTATGTAATCAAGTATGTGAACAAAATGTAGAATTAGAAATATAGTTTTTTTCATTCACACACACAAAAAAAATCATTTCTTTTAATGCAACTTTACATGATACTTATACATTCCCAATTTTTAAATTTAATTTTGTATTTCCTCAAAAATTCGTGTTATCTCCTTCATTATAACTTTAATTTAAATTTCAAAGTCTACATTATTGAGTTGAAAACTCGGCAGTTCTTTTACATATTGCACTTTTCATCATTTTCAAAAGCCTAGTGCTTAGCTTTAAAGAGGAAGACCTAAAAGACTGATATACAAAGTTTAACCTTTTATTTCTGCTTGTTATTGTAAAACTTTACAATATCGCGCCCAAACAAGGCTTCATGCAGCCTTTATTTTCCAAACCGTATTTTCCATCACAAAACTGTTTTAAATTTAGCAAATATTTATGATATTAATGTGGGGAAAGGCAACGACCATAGTTGATAACACACATTTATTACTATTTACAAATATAGATTACATTAGGATTACAATTAATGAAAATGGTATACGAGCGATCGAGCGACATCTGCTCCGCTCGCCAGCTAATCCTCGTCTTCTCCCGAAGGCGGGAAACACATGCTGACGCAAATGCACACGTCACACAGTAGGGGATTAGGGAATATCATGACATAACATTTCCCACATTAATTTTAATTAAAAAAAATTAAAAATTATGAAATCTAACTTTTCAAACCGGGTGCTCTGTTCTTTATAGTTGTATTTAATAAAATGTTTGTATCAATTCTAAAAATAGAAACACAAAATTTTGAGTTGAATTGAAATGCTTTAAAAATAAGGTGCTCGAAAAACTTTTCATGATCATTTTTTTATTTTTCGAAATCATTTTCCATAATTCTGTGTTTAAAATACTGCTTTAAAACTGTACAAATTATTACTTTAGATATTTGATTTATTTTGTGACATTTCAAAGAAAGTAAATTTGCTCTTTTGGGCATCTCAATTATAAAAGCGTTCTATATTTTTCTTGACAGCTTTCATTAAATTAGTTGCGCTTTTGTAAAATCTTACAGCATTTATCTGAAACTGCTGTTATTTCGAACCGAATGAATCCTTCCTTGCAACCATGGCGACTCGAAACATTTGCCAGTTAATCTTTATTCGCTCGTACCTAACTAATATAACTGTTTCACTCTTATCTCGGACGTTCTTTAATTTATATTGCACACCGTAAATTGTTAATCTATTGATCATAAATTAGTTTACTTTACGAGCTATAAAAGAGAGAGGCTGAAATATCCGATATTAATATTGTTTCGTCATTTTAAATAATGCACAGAACTTCAATCAGCTTCTCCACGAAAGTGTGCCTGTTCAGCAGCATGGTGTATGCTACCAAAACATCATCAGCAGGAGTAGTCATCGCAAATAAAATTTAATCTCTTGCTTTCATCAACTAAAAAAAGCTGTACAACTATTTTTGTAACAATGAAACGATGACTAGGAATAACCGATATATTTCTCTTTGAAATGTGTGCCACTTGTCAAAGTTGTAAATCCCGCGAGGTTAGAAATTGGCAATGATAGAAAGTTTGTGGAGAAAATCGAATTAGAAAATCGGTTTTCGTGAACTTCGAGGAAAGAGAAGCGAGAAAGGGAACTGACGTTAGAATAATTGATTTTTGATGAACGAAACATCATTGCTAACTTAATTAATTTATTATATAGTATCTTTCAACTTAAAGCAGATCCAGTTAACTTTGTTATTAGTTGTTAAGGGATGAAGAACGACAAGAAACATGAGTTCAATCGGAATATTAAACTTTTAAACATGCAATTCCATTCGCAATGCTTGCTTTACAAAACTGCTTTTTTATTTATTTATGACATTTATACACTCAACTTTGGTTTAATCGGGGTGGGCGGACTAAGCTTACTGCTAATTAGCAATGCGCTGTCGAAAGAAGTTACATTTCATGAAGGAAAAAAATTTCATCCAATTAATCAGCATAAAACAAAAATGTCTAAGGACTACATAAAGTAATAAGACAAATTAGAAGCATGCTGTTTATTTGGGAATGACTTGTACTTTTATCCACAACAGTGCGTAATTCGGCTCTGAATATTTAAACATTGCATCAAAAAATCAAAATATTCTGCCTTTCTTTTCGCATATTCGAATTAATTCAATGACATTATCTATGCCTCTTGTAATTTCACGATATGCATACTTATTTAGGTCTGTGGTTAGTAATAATGATTATTCTTTCGTTATTAACAATATGTTCTTTTATCTTTTCATGCTGATTTAATTTGATAAATTGCTTTCAGATGTGTTTATCTGAAAATGCGGTTTAATTGTATGCAATACATTTCTATTAACTATGATATGAGTTCTTCTTTTTATTTCCTGCCCTTTTTCAGTGTTCATAATAATTAATGTTCTCTCTTATTTCTTGCGCTTATTTAATTAATCGTGACTATGGTTGGAAGATAGTAATCGACTTTTAAATTACTTCCTGATAAGCTATCGATATCAAATTAAACACACATACTGTGTGTGGTTGTCAATGCAATGTTTACTGAGATTTTCAAAATTCGATTTAGATTATTTTTTTTAAATTTTAAAATGAATTTTTCAAATATTTCCGTTTAACGCACAGACTAAAAATTTCAGAAATTTACTGTACCGCCAGATATAGTAAATTTCTGAAATCCAGCGGGTAAATACCGCTTAAATGCTTTAAACTGTCAACATTTAATTATCTATTGGTCACAAAGTTTTGAACGTTTCACAAATTATAAAACAAACTGTTTTAAAACAAGAATGATAAAAAATATTTATTAAACGATTTTCTACACTTTTTTAAAATTTACCACATATAATTGCTTCTTACTTTGGCATTATTACGAAATCAGAGTTTCCAATTTATGATGTCATTGCATCATAATAAAATCTACCAAGCGATTGTTAATTTTTTTCCATTTTATGCGTTTATATGGATTTTCGTTCAGTACATAATTTTAAGAGTTGATTTTCATAATTTTACTGGCATGTAATATTATACTCTTTTATGGGACTTTAAAAATTCTAACATCCAAAGATTTATCTGTTATAAAGATTTTAAATTTTCAAAGGTTATAAAAAATAATTCCAGAATCCGTGAAAAGTTTTTAATCTAAATCTTATAGAGAATAACAATATTACGAAAATTAATCTTAATTTATTGAGAAAAATGTAGTACACGAAACTATTAAGCCTTCGATCCCCTCTGGCGCCCATAGGTTCTAGGCACACTGAAAGACATAAATTGTTCAAAAAAACCGTCTATGAATTGTTTCACGATTATTTCACCAACAGACGTAGCGTAATTATAACTAGCAATTCTATAACTGAAGAAGTACAAGTCGGAGGCTGTCCGCAAGGCGCATGCCTTTGAGGACGATAATCTTTTTGTCCGGGAGTGGTAGTTTCGGAGACCAGTTACAAATAAATGTAAACAGCACACTAGAAAATTTCACTTCTGTATGCAAACAGCAAAAACTAGTAATATTTCAAGAAAAGTTCCAAGCTCTACTTATCCACAACCCTCATAAAAGTTAACAGATTCTAGATAAAAAAAAATCAACATAATAGATTATCTAGACTATATTAAAAGCAAGACCACCAAAGTCATAACCAATCTAAAGCGAATGAACGGAATGGGATGGGAGATGAGCAAACCAACCCCAGATAGTATGTCCCATGTGGTAATATAAAAGATTGCCCTATATATGGCAGCCGAATGGGCAAAACCGATGACATGAAAGCAGAAAATTCTTTATGCAATCTAACGACCTTTCCGTCTTCGCTTTACCGGAAGCTACATAACAACATCAAATGTAGCTGTCTTTCAAATCTCTAACAGCATACCACTTTTTGTACGAGTTGAAGAAGAATTCCAAAAGACAACAGTACTGCAACTACGAAAGAATAGCCACTACAACTCCCTAGATCTTACAGCAAAGAAATACGAGACAGAAGCAATAACATTACATTAAGCATGAAAACAAAGAAGCAAACTAAAGGAAATTTCTCTATTTCTAAACAGACGGTTCTGGCGTAAAAGAAGGTAAAATCTACGCCTTTCTAGACTCCAATTCAACAACTGAACAAAGGTTTCACTTATAATAACAATCAGTGTATTCCAAGCGAAATCACTAACGCTCCTGGAAGCAATAAAATACAGAATCACAAACTTCCTGAAAACTTCGTATATCTTCACAGACAGTCTTTCAGCGAAGTAAGCCATTGCGAACCCGCACCAGAGATCATGGATAAAACAGATTTTATAAACAGATAAAAAGTAAATAGGAAAGTTTATAAATTCTTCGTGACGATACAATAGAGTCGAGCAATGTTTTTGAAAATTCAATTTAGATTTTCTTGAAATTAAAATGAATTTTTGTGCATATGTTTCTTCAATAAACAAACTGAAAATCTCAGAAATTTTACTACTTGCGCCACTTGATAGGGAGAAAAAATATTTTTAAAATACAGCTTATAAGAGATTTTAACCTAATTTCGAATCAATCGCTGAAAGTTTCCAATTATTTGACGTAAGCTATTTTTGGAACCTGAAGAGAGATTATTCATTGTTGAAAAATATTTTTTCAGTTTAACAATTTAGTTCAAAAGTTGTCATTGATATTAAAAAATGAAAATAACATAAATTAACAATATTTTTTAAAAATAAGCTTTTATTTAAAACGTATAAAATGATGAATCAACTAAAAGGAGAAAAATAATTTATCATGTAATTTAATGGAAGCATTAGATTAAATAATTTTTTTACGAAATTCCGCTACAGTTTTATATCGCGAATAACAAAAGCGTGGGTAAGTAAATAGCAAAGAATATTAATTCAATTATTGCGTTGTCATCTGTATAAGAAATTAACTTTTATAAAATTACAAAGAAACCCCAGATTTTTTTATATTCGTAAGATGAAATTGCAGATGAAATTTGTAAAGGTAATTATATAAATTTTTGCTTCCATTATACTGTATGATAAATTATTTTTCGATTTTTAGTTCATAATTAATTTTATGAGTTTTAAATAATTTAATCAAAAGCTTATATTTAAAACTTTTTTTTATTTTAAGTTGATCGCGAATGTTTTGTTTGGGAATTAACTCGGTTTATAGCGATTTAAATGGATTTTTTCATACACACAAAATGTAAGCTGGACAATTACATTTATTAAATAATGGTAAAATAACAGCAAAATAGTAGTTTAGAGTTATAGAGTTAACATAAATTTTTCCAAAATATAATGCACACAATGTGCAAGTTACTTCCCATCTTATTATATACATAATAAACAGCCTAGGAGTTGCATTTATTAATATTCACTAACTAGCACAGCATTTCAATTTTCTGGCTTATTTATTCTTATGAGAATAAAATATGATGTCGAGAAGATACTTTAACGAATCTTTCCAGCATTTTGCAGGTAAACATTATACATAAATAACTAGTGCGGGTCGACTCTAATCATTAATTCATATTCCCTCGAGAAGACAAAGACAGCAGCTCAGAGCATGAGCTACATTTCATGGATTCATTCCTTTATTTGCTTACAAGCTTCGGATATTTCTGTTGTTTCCGTCACATCTAAATGCGACAACAATGGCCAGGGTGAGCAATCTATCACTTGCAACTTTCGTGCTTTATCCATTATGCATTACACAGCAAACACGAATTTAAAAGAAACAGAGCGCGGTCACGTGTTTTGTCACTCAAATATTTAAGAGTGGTTAGGCAGGTGTAGCTTCCTGTCGGGGAACGTGCATAACAGCAGCGCGCTTCCTACTTACGTCAGGATAGGCAAGTTCACGTAATTCTGCGCAAGAGACCTTAACTTTGAGTAAAATGCTTCGCAAGAATTGCGTGAGGATTTGCTAGCACACCCAACAAAAGTGCCTATGAATGCCACCGAAAGAAACAGCACGTTGAGGAAATCTTTTTTTATCTGTTGCATTTTTGGCAACAGTGAATAATTAGTCACGCAAAATAATCCACTAGTAGTTAGTGCAAGAAAAATTTAGTAGAACGGGCCGTAGGTTATTTTTATGCATACTGTAATTCACTACACTTGCAGAAAATAAAAGCTAGTGGCGTAGCTAAAATTGTGATACTCAGAGCGGCTCGTGGGTTTGCCGCCTGTGATGGTCCCTGAATCTGCCGCCTTTCTAGATATGCAAACGAATAACCACAAAGATGTCAAAACTATATGTGGGAGGGGAAATAAATTAAAACGACATTTTTGAAGAAACGTTTAAGGAAAAATATTTATTTACGAAAGGAAAACGTTATTTATTTAAATTTTAACGAGGCGTTAAAGGGAAAACGTTTACTTTTGTGGAAAAGTTTTAATTTCCGAATTTTAAAATTATATTGTTTGATTGTTGTTTTTTACATTGTTGTTGTATTGTTGATTTTTATTTAGAAACACTTCTCACATTTAGCAAAATCAGTTGACATGAAAGTTCATATTAGCATTACACTATATGGAAGATTGTTCTGTAGCCTGTATTTAGAAGAAACTGCAGAAATTCTAAAGGATTGCTCTTTTATTTCATGTTTCGCTTCTTCCAGCAATAACAGAAATACAGCGTTGAAATACTTCTTTCTTGACAAAGATTTTTCCTTCTTCGTATCACCGTGATCATAATTTAGTTGATATTCGTCCTTTTCCTTCAAACGTTTTGACAGAATAGTAAAAGATCTATCAAAAGTACGTAGCTGTTGAAATAATATGGTGATTTCGTTCAATCCTCTCGAGAGTAAAAACTCTTTTCAGTTTAAGTTTGTGTGGAAATTTATAATCTAATAATTCTTCTCTTACACTGACTATGTATCTAACTAATCTCTATTAAACAGTGTTAAAACGAGCAGCCCGGGCCCCATCTTAGCTGTTCCATTGTTTACAGCCAATTTGCGGTTTCTTAGATCAGGTTTTTCCAATGGAGTAAGTAATAAGCCTCTGAGGGCTGATTACATTTTAAAGGCGGTCAGTGATGATCAAGCGGTCGATAACTAAATATCCACCAGCAATTGATCAGCATAATCAAGATACCAATGATTATAAAAATGTTTTAAAATTGATAATTAATTGTTTTCTGATATAAATCTACATCATAATGTTAAGAAGAAATCATATAAAATGAATTTAAGGCATATTACACTAATATTATTTAAAATATTTAATAATGAAATGTATACTTTTTAAATATATTATTTATTTTAAAAGAAATTAAAATATATTTTAAATAAATATTTAATATAATTTTAAGATTTAATTAATTTGTGATATGTAACTTTGTTTTAATAATAAAACATAAAAGAGTAAAATGCAAGAACGTAAGAAAACACAACTGAAAAAAAAAATTCGAAGAATGCAAACTTATGAAACACATTTGAATGAGGTGGTTTAAGATTGAAGTTAAGCAATTGTATGTCCAGTATTAAAAAATTTGCATCAAGCGCAACCATGATATTAATTAAAATCGAATTTTTGTACAATTAGAATTTGTCTTTTTTTTCTCTGAAACTGTAAATTTAAGAATAATAACAGTACAAAAGTAATAAAACGTAAAACTAATAAAACAATTTTTTTTTTCAAAACGTTTGTTAATATTTATTATTTTAAAGTTATTTATGTGTAATTATTTGCTTTATTATTATACTATATACTATATATATTGAGAAAAATGCAAGCGGGTAGCTGAAAGAAACCATTCTTTTAAAAGGACATTATGCAAGAAGAAAGTTGGGAATTTCTTGTCTTAGCCACAGTGCGTGAGCTGTGAAGTTCCTGAACACTAATAGTTCGCTTCGAGGTTCAAACCCCGTCAACCGGCTGGTTGTATTTGCGATTTTGTGGTTTTCCCCATGTGTAACGTGTTAATACGAACCAGTTTTCCTTAGAAAGTCCTCCACGAAGCACCCCTTCCTTCCGTGTAGTAACACGTAAATAATAATGATAATAATATTCCCTGTCTCATATTAATATCGGGTATAATGTCCGTGCTAACTCTCAATCACTGCTAACCTGAGAGTAGTTACATAAACACAGGAAGGCATACTAAACCATATGATAACTAACACAAATATATCATGGACAATTTACTTGTATTTTCAAGTATTTTAAAATGGAGAATAAGTTCTTTAGAGTTATGTAAGTTAATCCGAAGTGAAAGCGAAAGTGCACTTTAAATAACGAAGTAATAAATATCATTAGAAAAGACGAAACGCAGTTTTAAATGGAACAGAGTTAAACTACGTAAAACAGTTTTAAATGGAACACCTGCATTTACAAACAATTATGCCACTAAATCCAAACTCGCGTAGAAAAGTCAGTTAGAAATTCTGTTTTTGGTTACACAGTGGTTAAATAGTTCTGATTATGTACAATTAAATTAGGTAGCTTTTGTGGATTAGGTAAGCGCTGTATCGTGTGAACACATTTGTCACATGGGTATTTTGAGAATATTAACCGAATAATAACATTAAAGGATGAAAAAAATATGCTCTGCAAAATAGCGATGGAATTTAACTAATTTAATATAAATAAGTACTTTCACGTCATTTTAATTTAAAAGGACAAAAAAGTGTTTTGTGAGCTGTTCACAATATCCTTAATGTAAATGAGTACTTATGAAAGGCTGATAACGTTTCTAGATATTACTTAACTGATGAGGCATCCTTAATCTTAATGCTTGGAGTGTATCTCTCATTCAAAGAGGACATGCCAATGTAAAAATAAAAATTTGGTAACAAAAGGCTAAATTTTTACTTTACATTGTAATACATGTTTTGGTGAATTTTATTAATTTATTTATCTATTTTACTTAGAAGCAAGGAAATGGGAGAGGTAGAGATAGAGTTAAAATAAAGAGAATATCAGTTCCTCATTAAAAAATCGATCGGTACTTGTTCTCACATTTTAGCCCTCTATTCCGTTTTTAAGCTGCGTTTTTGAACGCCACAGAAGCATCTCTTCTATCTCCAACAGCCAATCATACAAATCCCAGGCAATAACAACTTAATATTTTGTACTGAAACAAATACATTATAATAGGGTAACAGTAACAGACTCAAGTAATTGGGTTTGAAAAGGGTTGTTAGACATTCCATCAGTTAACCTGCTCCATTAACCGATGCTGTTTACTTTTAGGGAATATACTTAAATACGCATATATATATATATAATGTTGTATGATCTTAAATTCATTTAGTGCGAAAACAAGTTACTACTACTTGCGCAATTGCTGCAAAGTAAGTTAATAATAATTTATTTACTAAATAATATTAATTAATTAATTGATTATATTATCTTTTATGTGTATGATAGTAGGATTATCTTGAAAGAGTGAATCTATACTAGTAAGTTATATTTTGAAAGATGTTTTAATTAACTTGAAAGTAAAATGTTAAAAATGTTTTAACGGGGACTCGAATTAAATCATGAATAACAAAATTCAATTGTTCAAGGGGTTTGTTCCCCTTGAAAAGTCAACTAATTTCCGATCAATGACAATGATTACATGCATTTAATTTAATTCTTGCCTTTAATTTATTCCTTTTACAATTGAAATTTTGTTATTCATGATTTAATTCCAGTCCCCGTTAAGGGGACACATACACCTTAAAACCCATAACATCTTCGAATATGTGACTGTTGCAAGAATTGGGATTACTTATTTATTTTAAAAGCAATTACTTCCAACTTTGTACAGCTGACTACATAATATAGGTGCTTTCTGAAATAGTGATCAGAAAGTTCGTGTTGCCACAAATATTTTAATCCTCTTTGTGACAAAACGTTTCGTCATGTTTCCACATTGCGCGCACAGTTTAAGATATTCTGTTGTATAATTTAAAAGCCATATTTAATATATAGAATTTATAACATTAGGAAACTACCATGAACCAAAAATTCTAAGAATTTCATGTTAAATTTTTATTTTATTTAGAGTTGAGTTTATAAAATGTATTTTATTTAAAAAATCTGTAATGTTTTCGAGCATAAAATTTTTTAATATTAAAATATTCATCAGGTTTTGGGTTCAGTTAGAAAATAGCGCCCATATAATGAATTTCATCTAATTTCTAGCATGTACTATTAGCCATTTGAAAGATATCATGCGCGCAAGGTGGAAACATGACGAAAAGGTTTGTCACAAAGCGAATTAAATTACAAAAATATTTGTGGCAACACAAACTGTCTGGTTACTCGTTTCCAAGGCAGCTATATTATGTAGTCAGCTGTAAAATGTTGGAAGTAATTGCTTTTAAAATAAACAAAATATCCCAACTCTTGCAACAGTCACATATTCGAAGATCATAAGGGGTTTAAGGTGTATGGGCCCCCTTAAAACATTTTTAACATTTTACTTTCAAGTTATTCAAGTTACTTCAAAACATCTTTTAAAATATAACTTACTAGTATGGATTCACTCTTTCAAGATAATCCTACTATCATTACACTTAGGAGTTAATATAATAAATTAATTAATATTATATATATATATATATATATTATACATAAAATATTAATATTTTTCTTGCAATTATTTAATTTGTCAAACTCTGCCACACATTTTTATTAATAGTAGGATAAAAGGAAAAAACGGGTTATCAGAATTAGGGATGCACGTTTCGACTTAGTCCCATGAATTCTAAATTGGTCAGGATGCTATTTATTTTTGTTTTCAGGTGTGGAGTATCGATTAGAAATCCTTTGAAATTGGGTTCATTGTTAGGTAAATTCTTCAGATGGAATTCAGGTAGAGGACATTTAAAGCTATAATATTCTGCTTTTTCCTTGATCCCCACGTGAACAGACTCCTGTAGAGTAAATAGTTCTCGCATGAAAATTGTGTCAGAAAAGATCATTGACCAAATATATACTGGGGAAAGTAAGGTTGTTGTTGTTGTTATATTTTTCCAGTGGCACAGCTGTGGAGTGTAGGTGCTAAAAGGACAAGTGTGAGAGAAATTTTGCAGAAACGTTTTTTCCTGCTGAAGAAGAAGGAACTGCGTCTGACGGTCTTCAAAATAATTAGGTTTTGAGGGTGGTTGTTTGAAGTTTGATTTGATTATTTGGGAATATGAATGATTTGCATTCAAAATCTAGTTGTTGTTTTTGCTTAATTTCAAATGCTCACTTAAATTTGAAACCAGGCTGTCTGGGACTTACTCCTTTACTTGGCGATACTTCTCTGTGACACGGCAATTTTCATAATCCATTCTGACTTTATTTAGCGACTTCACTTCAGTTAAAAAAATATTTTATAATATTTTGATCATACTAACCAAGCTGTTGATCACAACCAACGAAACATGTTTCATGTTTTCGTGTACAAACGCGAAAGCCTTCGCCAATTTGATAACAATATCCGAATGATAACATTAATCTTGATCATGTTAAGCGGCGTCTTTTGTCTAAACAACTGCCAAATAATTTCACGTTCTTTACCGTAACTGATAGTATTCGACATATTTTGTTTTCCTTTTTGTGTTTTTAAGTGACAGTTTTGATTTACGTTATATGTTTGTGATAGTAGGCTTTTCATCTTTCCTCAAAAAGCAAATAATTTTTTTAATAGGGCTCTTTAACTTTACTCCACCGATAAAGCAGCTGGTCCACTTAGAGATGGCGCTTATCAACCTATTTAAGCCCTGCCAGTGGTTTAAAATTTGTTCATAAGTTCAGATACAGAGGGCTGTCTTTAGAGCAAAAGGCAGCTGAAGTACGTGTAAGAAGTGTACATACAAGAAGTGAAGTCACCCATGCGGCTAAAACCACGCTGTTTTGATTATGCAACTGTAGAGACATTAAAATATTTGATAGCAGAAGACATGAAAAATGCCATCTCCAGGACTTGAACCTGGACCTCTCGATTACGCTTCGAGTGTGCTGACCGTTACACCACGAAGGCATGCAGAAAGGAGGCGAGGAAATACCTTATGTACTTCGCCTTTTAAAGGGCGACTGGGGATTAAGGGACCCAGTCGCCAAATCTTTGTAGTTAAAAATCATCATCCACCAACTTTTTTTTAGTTCGGGCACCCCTGTGGAATTTTTATATTTTTTGAAGTAAGAAACACGAAAAATGAGCAGTGCCTTCTCCGGGACTCGAATCTGGACATCTCGAATACGCTCCGAGTGGGCTAAACGTTACATCACAAAAGCATGCAGAAAGGAGGGAAAAAATATCAACTACTAAGTTGAAGTGGGCAGCATGTGCTGTTCGTTTGGTTTAAAAACAGAGCTGTCTTTTTAGGGTCCTCGAAATAAAATAATGTTACGAACATACTTAATATTGAAACATTTAAAAATACAAAAAAAAAAAAAACTGAAAATACAAACATTTGAAAATAAATACATTTCAATAAACTATTATACAAAGAAAACTATACTATACTATGACACAATTCATTACATAAGCCCTTAAAAATAATGTGCACTTCCGCAATACAAAAACACTTGTGCGCCAAAGTTAATGTACATATACATAACGATACTATGCGTCTGGCTAATCATCCCCAATTAATCGAGATTTGACTGCAGTACAAAAAACGAAAACTTAAGAATGAGCGAACGTTTATTCTGCTCATTTGAGCGAACATTTATTCTGCCGTTCTGCCCATTTTAATTCATTGAGCTGGCAAAGCGGAAGAAAGTAAATCCACTTACACACAATGCTTGATTTATCGAGATAGTATCCAAAGTGACATTCACGGTTAATACAATCTCACAGTTAGTTTCGTGGCCGTTTAAGTAACACACACAGAGAGAAATAACTGATATTATAACCAAGAACTTTAATAAAGAATAATTTCATTTGGTTATGTAAAATTAAATGTGTTCAAAAGAGACAGATTGTGCTATAAATAACTGAAGAATAAATACAATTGTAAATAAAAATATTGAGTTGTTAATGATATCAAATAACAATATTTACAAGATAGCTTGGATAATGTCACTAAGTCTAAGCTCGTGTAGAAAAAAAATCGGTTAAAAGCTTTTGTATTTTATTTTGCAAAGTTTATAGAGTGGGAATTATGGGACAATTATATTTTAATTCGTCTATAAATGAAAGTTGACAATTTTGATATTTCACTTTGTAATCAGCTTTTTCCCCCGTTAATAGGTATCTGAGCTCAAACATGTCGTTGATTCGCTATTTTAACAATTGTTGAGTTCTGCGTTATAATGAATATAAAACATTCTCATGTCTATGAAATAGATTTCCGATATTAGAAATACATTTACGTTTGTGACTGCAGTGTCTTAGTGAAGTATCTAAATTTCTTTGGTATGGAAGACATCTGGATTAGTTTGTGGAAGAGTGAAAAGGTTGTCCAGGTTTCCATCCTGGGAGTTGCACCATTGTGAAAATACGTATGGAATGGAGAGCGAAAAAAGTATCCTTTTTGTTTGTAGTTTATCAACGAACTCTGCTAAAAATTCGCCAATAATTTAATAATGAATTACAACCTAAATTTTTAAAAAGAATTGAAGTTTATTTCTGTTGAGATAAATGTCAGGTATATAGATTACCGTTATTGTATATCGTCATATTTCTAGTCTATTCTGTTCACTGGGAAAATCGATTATTGGAAATGTTGTTGACAATACGTTATAGTTAGATAAAGCCTCAGGAAATTTATTTTAGAAAAACACAAAAACCACTGACTGACTTATTTTCTTTTAAAATGGGACCTTTAGTAGCTAGTCAGGAACATTTGGTTCAAATCTAGCAAACGGGATACATGCACGCCAATTTTGTGGTTCCCGCCTCCCGTGCGCAACAGGAATGCGAAACAAATTCTATTGCAAAATTCTCCCACGAAGACATTTCTTCCCTAGAATACTTTGTAATAATCTGATAAATCCAGTCTAGTAATACATACACATAGTGCTTGTATATGTATACATACATACATGTATACATATATACATGCGTGTTATAACTAAAATGTATGGTGAGAAATTTTGAGTCCAAATGGGCAATTGGAACATAAGGACCATTAATTTCGTTTTGGCATTTTGTGTTGCTTTACTATTAATATCGGTTCACATTTCAAATTTTTGCCATCAAATATTAGAGCCGTGTGTTATATTAAAAGAAATTAAGTAATAAATAACCTGCATAAATACACGTATATTTCTCTCATTGTGATAAAACAACGGTACTTAGAGCCATCAAATTTTGAATAACATACGTTTCCACCCGAATATGGGCATCTGGAGGCTCAATTTTGGAATTTGGAATTTTCAGATTTGGAATCAATTTCAGATTTTGTAATATTTTAATAAATTTTTGATTAACAAACTCAACGATTTCAAAGCCAGGAATGGCAACACTGTACGGAAAAAAAAAAACATTTTTATCGCCAGCGCGCGAGAATGCGTATCGGAAATTCTAAAGATATGCTCCTTTTAAAATTATTTTGCGATGTTGCTATTGAACTGAATTTTATAGTTTAGATGCGAGGAACATGATATTTAATAAATAAATGCAACACGCAAAGCATTAAAAATGGCCCTTTGGGTGTCATGTAAAATCTGAAAGCTTTCAGATGTTTATTAATTTTTTTTTGTTTATGTATATTGTGTTAATTATGTATACCTAAAATTGCAAATTGCTTACAGGTTTCTTTTGATTTAACATTTGCTTTTTCTATTTCTTACTCGAGAATTTTTCTATTTAATTTTCGGAGTCACGTCGAAGCAAATTATATCTTGATGATTATTTAATTAAAACATTTTTTAAATTACTCAATTGCCTTTTTAAAAACACTTTAATTACCTTAACTAAATCTCTTTATTCATATTTTCTACAACCTTTTTCAATGTATCCAATTTTTAAAATTATCTAGATATAATTCAGAAACATGGCTCTGTTGAAAATTCTTCGACTGTTCTTTGTAAACGACCAAGAAAATTTCAACAATTTAAATATTTTTATAATTTTTATATTTTATAATTTTCAAAATTATTTTGTTTTAATTAAAATTTGTTTCAATTTTGTTTTATTTGATTATGGCAAAGGACTCGAGGGCTCTCTGCTTAAAGGTAGGGATGCCTTCGTGGAAGACTTCTTAAGGGTAACTGGCTCGTATACATGTTACGCAAGGGGGGAAATCACGAAAACGCCCATGCAATCATCCCGTTTGCAGGAATCGAACACGGAGCGAACTATCAGTGTTCAGCGACTTTAACGCTTGTCCACTGGTGCGTGCTCTTTTCTGGGACTTGAAATTCACTGGTGAAATTATCGCGTTTCAGAACTATTAGCAAAAATTCCAGTTATTTAGATAAGTATTCAAAGAATGTTCCTTCTACCTGCGTTGAAAATAAATACGTCTCTTCTTTAGACACAAGCCGATACTTTTAATTAAAAAATTTAAATGCAAGAAGGCAATAACACAGTTAGTGATACAACTCCAATAAAAGTCTGGCGCAGCGATTAATGTGTGGCTACTCGTTAGAAAAACTCGCATTCGCGTAGTAACGATGATTAAAATTTCCGTACATAAATTTATTCAAATTCCTTCGTTAATGTAACTAGAACGTATGAAAGAACCTTAAACTTATACTAAGGAAATTCTTGAAGAACTAAATTAATACAAACCATTTCATAATTTAGAACATACATTTAAGTACTTTTTTTTAAAACCAAATAAATTCTAGAGGAGATATAAATATGAGAGGATGGGCTTGTAATCTAATTGTAATCTGCTATAACTCAATAACACATTGTAAAACATTCTTCAAAACCTGCCAGAGGGTTATTGGAATACTTGAAAAACTGCGATGCCAAATATCTGATAAATTTCCGGAAAGCTAGTTGAATAGTTAATCTAAAGTGACGTATAGTGTCTATAGACATACATTGTTGCAAAATATTAAAAATTATTTACGATACATTTTGTCAGATGTTTTGCAATACAAGAAATCCAAATTTTTTATGTTTTCAAAGAACTCCTGAATGTCGAAGCATAAAATAATTGTTCTATGCATATAATATTAAAGGGGCAGTTTCGCTTACAGGCGATATGAATGCCAGATAAAGCATGAATGTTTAAGACTGAAACATGGGGTTCTGACTTGAAAGCCCTTTAGAGAAATTGGCATTTAAAAATTACTTGTGGTTTCTTGGTATGACACGCTATCAATCGAAATTGGAAATTAAAAAGGCTTCGCATTCTTTGACTTGGTTCAATACCGTATATTTCCTATGCGTACATAAGTCGAGATGTAATATGTTGATGCCAGAATTCAGCAAAAACTGAAGCTATGTGTATAAGTCGAATTTAAAAGCGCCTTATTAATATAGATTTATGTATATCGCTAAAAGTGCGAATAATAGATCCTCTAATTTAGATAAAATCAGAAAGGTTAAATATTAACTCCACATCACCTTTAGGTCTCGTATCACAATCTTAGAAAGAATGGTTATTTTCGAAATCTATATTTTTTTTCCCTTCGATTTTCCTAATCTTTACGTCTCCGCATCATTTGACGCTTTGGTCACAGCTTGGCTAATTTTATTTTTTTTTTTCAGTTGTGTTAACCATTCTCACGGAATCATCAGTTCTTTATCTTTGAATTGCGCTCCCGCGTTTACGAGCGCAATTCTTCATTTCTGCTATATAATGAAAGATGCTTCGGAAAAAAATAATTCGTGTTCTTTAAATAAAGATCTATCACTTTTCCTGCTCATTGCTATGGATGGAACTGAAGATGTTTGGTTTCATTTCGTTTATTTTATTATGGCAAAGCACACTAGACCTATCTGCCTAACAGGAGGGATGCCTTCGTGGAGGACTTTCTAAGGGAAACTGGCTCGTATACACGTTACACATGGGGAAAACCACGAAACCGCCCATGCAGCCAACGATTCGAAACTCGGACCGAACTACCAGTGTTCAGTGACTTTACCGCTCGGCCGCTAGTGGGCCATAACTGAAGATGTTATCGTCTGCAAAATGGATGACAGCTATGTTAAAGATGAAACGGAAGGCAACATTAACTTGGATTTGCTTTCAGCTGTAAGATATTTCTATAAGTTGCTTGAAGATTTTGGAATGCCAAAACTGAAAAATTTTATTAAAGCATACAATTATTAAATAACATAAGAATGACAAATTTTCAGTTATTTAATGCATAATATAATTTTTGTGATCGAAGTGTTCACAAACAATTTGAACTGCTATACAAACCAAACCTCAGTCTTCATAGTAAAACAACTGCTAAAAGTTCTTCACTAACATACAGAAATGTATGTATTGCATTAGTGTGTACATTAATGAAATCCATCACATAAAAAATCTCTGTCATCACCCAATACAGACACGCTCAATTTATTGTTGTTTTAACCTAGTATTAAATTAGATATAACCCTATATCTTTAAGCTCTAGGTAATGCATTTTATTTGAAAGAACAGCAAAATTCACTTTTATGCCCACTTTATAGTCTTCTTCAAATAACTTGACATTTTGTAACTCTTTCTTCGGCAGAATTTCTTAAAAGATACGGGAAGAAAACTCATGAAAGCTGAAGATAAAGTACAGAGTTTTGTTTGCTAAATAGTGAGTCTTTGTCATTTCGTTCTTAAGATTATCTGATTAAGTACTCTCGAAAATTGCTGTGCATTCTTTAAGAACAACACTTGAACGGAGTGCAGCTTTATCCCGGAAGAACCGTAAAAGCAGTAAGTTCAAACTTCAGCAGAATTTATAACCAGATTTAGAATGGGTTCGTGTTCGATGGTAGATTTTGGGATTTTGTTGACGATTTAGTATTTATGTGCTTCTTTTGGCATAAGAATAAATTTCTAAAGACATGGGGATGCGGACGAAAAAAGAAAAAGATACAAAAAGGAACGCCTCATAGTTTGCTATCATATCATAAGTTATATGAGTAGAAATTAATAAGGAAAATATTATTTAATTAGTTCGACATATTCAAAATAAAAAATACCGGTTTTCCCAAAAGTACAAAGTACTTTTTCACGTCGCTAAGTCCTAGGACATTCCGCACACTTTGTTTTGCGGATTCTATGAAGACCTCAGTATTTAAAATTCTAAAAATGTATTATTTAAATTGATATGTCTTATGATAGGTGAATATGTCATGAGCATGTTGCTTCTAAGATGTCATAACTACTTCCGCTATCAAATATTCCGAAGATGTTTATTCTCAGTTCTCCAGTGCTTCTAATATGCTCAAGGAATATACTGAGATGTGAAATTAAGTCGATAGAACCATGTTTCGAGATGTCCTAATGATACAATAAGTAAGACTTTACATCCATTACACTATCTCCTACACCAGGAATATCAAACTCATAGATACACTTGGGCCAAACAAACAAGGTTTAACTTTAGGCGGGCCGCAAAAAAAAAAAAAAAAAAAAAAAAAAAAAAAAAAAAAAATCAATATTCATAGAAACGTAGATTTATTTCGAATAATACAATAATAAACATATATATATATATTTATTAGAAAAGAACAAGAAAAATTTAATGTTTACGTCCTGATACTTGACATCTCTTCTCTGCTATTATCTTTCCTATTTCGGGAGAAATTTTGTTTGCAGTGATAACTTTCAACGCTGACCCAAGGTGAGTATCATTAATACGGTTTCTAATAGGAAACTTATTACCTTTCATGACTGAAAATAACTGCTCGCACCGATAAGTGCTACCAAACATGGAAATAATTTCATATGCGAATTTTCGAGTATTTTCAAACCTGGCTGGTAAATATTTGTAAAATTCAGGCACGCCCACTTCAATGAATTTTGCTTTCAAATTTGAGTTGCATTGAATCTCGATCACCTCCATCTGCATATGGCTGGGTACTGAGTCAATACTTATTGAGAAAATTCTAGAAAACAAAAAAACTGGTCTTCGAGGGAACTAAAATCATTAAACCTCGTTTCAAATTCAGTTGTTAAATTTGCAATTTTTTCTGCGTATTTTTGATACGAACAAGTATCATCTAAACTTGATTTGTTCATGCTGCACGTCGGGAAGTGCGTCAAATCTTCATTTTTAAGTTGTTTTTCCCAAAGAACTAGTTGACATTTGAATGCTTTAATTATGTCAAACATGTTCGTAATGATATGATCTTTTTCTTGTAACGATAAATTTAAATCGGTTAAGTGTTTTGTTATATCAACCAAGAAAGATAAATCTTGTATCCATATTGGATCGTAAAACAAACTTACGTCTTTTTCGTTTTTAAAAACTGACATATTTCTTCTTTCAAATCCTAGAATTGTTTGAGAATCTTGGAGCAAGATAACCAACGTACCTCGGTATAGTAGGACAGACCCGAATATTCACTATCTAACTCACTTAAGAAAGCAGTGAATTGACGCTGATTTAAACCTCGAGATCTTATAAAATTTATAACTTTTTTTATGTATGAGAAAACATTCTCCATATTTACTACTTTCGTGCATAGAACTTCTTGATGTATAATACAATGCATATGATGAATGTTTGAACCGTGAATTTCACTAAGTTTTTTTCTTAGTAATGCTACGAAGCCCTTGTTTTTCCCGGTCATTGATGGAGCGCCATCTGTAGCTACAGAATTTAATTTTGCCAAAGGTAGATTGTGTTTCTGCAGAAGTCCAAAAACACAAGTAAATATATCTTCTCCTGTGGTAGTACCAGGCATCAGTATTAGTTCCAGTAATTCCTCAAAAATGTTAAAATTCTTGTCACAAGAACGAAGAAAAACTGCTAATTGAGCTTTGCCACTAATGTCGTGCTCTCGTCACAGGCAATGGAGAAACTTTCGAAACTAGATGATTTTGCTCTGATCTGATCACTTAAATTCGCGGCTAAATCAGTAACTCTTTCCGCAACTGTATTTCGAGACAATTAAATTGATTGAAAAGCCTTCACATTTCCATGACAAACAATTTCTCCAGCTTTCATTAGGCATTCCTTGATGAAATCACCGTCAGTAAAAGGCTTCGAATGTTTAGCTATCAACTCTGACAAGACGTAGCTTGCATGTACCGCCGCTTCACTTTCTTGCAATACTTTACTAAACATGGACTGTTGCTTTTTCACTCCTAACTTGAGCTCTTTCAACTTTTCTTCTCTCATTAATCCTTCGTAATTGTTATATTTCGATTTGTGTTGTTCGTAATGACGTTTAATATTATATAACTTTGGTACATTAATAGTATTATTACATATCAAGCAGATTATTTTATCTTTTATTTCACAGCAAAAATATTCTAATTCCCATTTTACTTGGAATATTCTATGTTCGTCAGCGATTTTTCGTTTAATTTTACTACCACTTGTTTTTGATATAGACATACTGAATACAAAGGGCTGGAATAAAAACACGGTTAGCGTTAAAAAGTTAACAAAAATTTATTCTTTCCACAAGAGATAAATCAAAATGCTGAAATATTTCTTCAAAAATATTCTAACAATATCACAAAATGTCAAACGTTTAGCAAAAATCAATTCAAAACAGAGAAACTAATTATATCTCACAGCGAAATCGCTACAAATCAATCACAGCATTAAGTAAACAAACAGTTCGCTAGAACTACAGCTACTACTGAGATGAGTTGTTTGTTCTCGGCTTTTATAAGCTTTATAATTAATTTCTCGAATATACTGGAAACATCTATAAATATCTGGATTTTTGTGGATGGCAACAGCAATTACGAGATATTTATTTATTAGGTATTAAATGCACGCGCTGTTCTATTTTTAACCTTCCAACGCAGCTGTCTTTTCAAAAATCGTCTGCGTTGCTAAGGCAACATGAAGCAAATCTAATTACAATTCTAAATTTAAAAAAAACTAACTAAATAAATAACTATGAAATCCGTAACAATATGAATTAAGTAATAATTAATAATAAAGCAAAGTGCATGCACATGCATGCACCAATATATCGTACAAAACTATGATTGGAAAACTGAGACCATGAGTTCGGCCACATTCGGCTATCGGAGGATGCGTACAAGTTCTGAGTTCACGTGTCCTCCAGAAGCCGAAGGTAGCTGAACGCAAGCTACTCACACGCATTTGTAATTTAAGTAGTGTGTGTGTCAGCTCGCTGTGAGTAATCTAACAACACTGAATAAATTATCGTTAATTACTTAGCAGTAAACATTTCATTTTTTTCTTCGTGGATATGTTATTTTATTATTATATATTATTATTTGCTGATATATTGGCCGGGCCGCAAAAATATTTGTTGTGGGCCGCGAGTTTGACATCCTTGTCCTACACTATCGATGTGCTTGGGATATTCATGGACGTAATATTCATCACTAGGGAAGATGTGTTAGGAGGATATTTCGGTATGTCCTGTGGGCATGATAAATAAGACTGTAGGTACTAAAAATATCTCATTTGCTGCCTATCGGACCGAGGATATCGGAAAAGTTACAGCCGAAAACATCGCGGACGAAAACATTGCGGAGAAACAACGTGAGGCGAAAACGTCGTGGGAGAAAATAAAGCATCGAGAAAACATCTCAGTTCAAAAATACCGTAGTAAAAAATATCGCCGTCGAAAATAATGTAGTTAAAAAAAACTTCGCAGTTTAAAAATATAGTCGTCGAAAACATCGTGGTAAAAAATAAAGCACCTACAAATCATCGCATGACATTTACATCGCACACATGCGTTTTTCGGGTTTTAAAGCTTGTAAATGCGACATCTCATAAAGATTTCGCGACATCTCATAAAGATTTGGAAGCGCAAGAAATGTTAACGATACTTTAAGAATAAACGGAAACAAAACAGGATACAATTTTCCCCAAAACAATAGCAGATTAACAAACGTGAAAGAAAGTAATCTGATAATTAACTAAGCAATTTTTATACAGGTAACCCCATGCAGTTATCTACCTTCTTTTATCTAAGCATTTTTAGGCTGTATTTTTCATAAAATATTTTGAGTAAAACCTTATAGAAAAAGATTCATTTATTAATGACCTTTGAAAATTTACTATGCAAATTTAAAATTCTACTAAGCGCTGTAAGTTGCATTAATTTCCTACTCATTTTCAATTTTTAAATGCTTAAGTTTACTTCTTAATTTTTTAGGAAAATTTATTAGTTCATTCAAAAATATGAAACATAAAAGTAAAATATCCCTCTTTCTTTCTTGCGCTTCCAAATCATAATGCAAATACTCAGTTACAACTTTTAAAACCTGTAAAACGCCTGTGTGCGATGATTTGTAGATACTTTATTTTTTATCTCGAAATTTTCGACGACGATGTTTTTAAACTGCGAAGCTTTTGAATCGCTTTATTTTCGACGACGATATTTTACAGAGGATGTTTTTAGAACTACGGTGTTTTCCCTCTGCTTTCTTTTCTCCCACGATGTTTTGTACCACGATATTTTCGACTTGCGTTGTTTTCTCCGTGAAGTTTTCGTCTGCGATGTTTTTGCTGTAATGTTCTCGGCGGACACGCTTGGGAATATGCTGGATGTGACATCTAAGAATCAGGAAGATGTGTTCGAGATTATGCCCGAAAGATGTGGCTATTAAAAGTATTACTTCACTATATTTTTGATTTTACGTCTTTTTCTCATCTTTTTTTAAACACAGCAACTATAAAGAAAAGAGGATATTGCATTATGTCGCTAGGATGTGTTTATTAAATTTATTTCACCATTATATTTTTGTTTGTAGGTGTTCTTCTCATATTTGTTTGTTTGTTCGTTTGTTCTTTTTACGGTTATATGCATAGGTTTGGGATGTTACAGTATTTTGGTTAATAATAACGACAATATATGGGATGTTGTGGTTTCTTTAAATCCTCCACGATATCCCGTACACTGTCAATGGAATTTAGTGATGATATCCAGGAAATATAGTGAAATGTGATATAGTGAAGAAAATACAGTAATATTGTTCAGGTAATCCAAAGAAGTACTCGGGAGTATGCGTTAAATGGTATTCCATCATGTCCTCAAGATGCGATAAGAGCTTCAAATCCTCAGAATCTCAGTACACTGCCGAGAGGACCCAATGAGGATATACTGGGCATATGTTGAATTCTAAGCTTCGGAAATGACCTATTTGGAAAGTTAAGGGTATTTACCAAAATTCCTGAGGATGTGCCCAAAATCTCATGATTAACATCTTCAGGAAATCCCGAGGAAATTTTTGTACTATGTAGATTGATCATTACGTGATAACTACTCGATGGCCTTCCAATGTATTGATAATTCCCACCCCACTCATACACAGGCTTAAAAAATTCCAGATGAAAAATCGAAAAACTACGAAAAGATACAACTTACTACTGAATGAGAACGTCATGTACAGCCGAAATTCATCATCAACGATATTGAAATAGTGGCTGACAATCATTATTGTCATTTACGTTCATCCAGTTCAGAACTTCGTAGATGTTAGAAACATAGCGAATTCAAATTGCAGAGTAGCTACCACACAGCGCAACACAGTTTTATTGCCAGAATCCAAAACAGCATAAAACCACGATCTGTGATGCAGAATTCGGAACATAAAAGTTTAAACATTACTTTTCCCACTCTTTTTCTTATCGCAACCCGCATGTGTATAGTTGCTATGTAAAAAAAATAAGAGAAAGTGACCTGGAAGAAAATATTACAATGTATTATACTTACCAAATAAATTCCAATTATAATTATGTGAACTGTTGATTTAAATCCTTAAATGAACCAGTAAATTATGTGATTTTCAGTTAGGTAATGTCTCAAAATTTATACTTAGTATCTGCAATGTTTTAACCACGGAACTTCAAAATTTCGATGTTTTAATATTTTTCACATATTACATAAAATGTGGATGCCATTTTCTTTGGCAATAATACATTTCGATCTCTGCAATGTACACAAGAATTTTAAAATTGTTGCCGCTGGCTTGAGAAGTCGGTTAAAAATAATTTTAAAATTACTTGAGATTAATTTTTTTCCTTGTTATTCAAAGATTCTTCTGTGATTTACTAATGCTTTGTACTCTGTAATTTATAATTTTTGTTGCATACAATACGTAAAAAAATTAACACACAAATAATTCCTAGATTCTTAAATGCTAATAATGCATGACTAATATTCTCATGCAATTTTAGTATTTAGAACTAATTTATTTTTAATTACTAACATGGCCCATTCGAATAGAACTTTAACTGAACTCTCCTATAGAGTTTCAGCAACACCAGTTCGATGTTGTTTCATATAGATTTGATCACTATGAGTCGCATACGTGATTACTTGATTTGGTTTTCAGTTTTTTAGACCCAGATGGTTGGAAACATGGCCGCTTCTAACTCATTTCACTTTCGGTTTATCAAAAATGTATTTTAACAGAGTTTAAATTTATAAAACTATTAAGTTCTAGGAATACAAAGAAAGAGTTGTAAGGGTGGGTTTTAAGAGTATAAAAATATATGTAAATATAGAGTGTTTCTTAAAGGAACGCTAAAACAATCAATAAACGAACATTAAGCAAATGAAAAAAGGAACAAAACACATGTGTTTTACGCTGTCATTAATTATTTTTTTCTGAAATCGTTTTCCTTAGGTTTGTTTGATCTGAAAGTTCAATTGGCAGCTCACGCGACATCTATATCGATTCTGAAGAGATGTCTTGATTCTGAGAATTTTATCCCACATTTTATATTTTTTTAAAAAATATTTTCAGGCTGGTCTATGTGAAAGTTTCTTTCCATATGTAACCATTAAACTGCTGATTTTATAAAAGTGCATCTTAAAAGTTATGTACTATAATTTACATGAAAAAGCTTTCAAGATCAAATCTCAATGCTTAGGTTGTCTCTTATTACCAAAAACAAATTATAGAGGAAGTAAAAAAGTAATAGATACTTCGCAAATTTGAAATTTGAAAAATATTCCCCTGCTTAAAAGACAGAGTTTCATGGCCATGCTTTCAAATTCGTGGTTCTCGGATTGCATCCGGCCGTTAAATCATTTTTTTTTTTTGCGATTCTCGGTTTTACTCCGTGAAAATTAAAAAAGTACACATTTGTAATACATTAATAAAAATTGAAATTTCATCCACTATCCAGATATGTGTATAATCCCCTTGTGCTAAAACGGAGCCTTGAGATGGTATATTTACAAACATATTTTATCAGTCGATGTGCAAAAAGTGCCACTCCATTCACAGACAGAATTGACAGAAACTCAGTACGATTCAGTGCTAAAGAAAATATTTAGTGAAATGAGTATCCCCGAATTTTACAAATATTTGCCCGAGTAGCTCCGAAAAAACCTCAAATTAGCATAGTACATGATTTATGAAAGATGTTAGACGTTAAGAAAGAAGCAATAGACATCTATGAACTATTATTAAGATTTCTTTCATCCTCCCTATTGTTTAAAGATTTATAGTAATAGATAAAATTTCACAAGAACTCACTTCTTAACTACAACAGTAAAAATGGCCTTTTTTTTCCTTGCAGAATACACTCACGAATATTGGCCCACTTTAGGTACTGAATTTGATGTTCTTGTCTTAGAGGTTTTTTGCAAAACCAGTGTCATTCTATAAACTTAACGTTTGCCTATATGCTCATTTTCGCTAATCTATAATCATGCATATATGGATACATGTTTCGCGCATTGCGAAGAAACGTCGTACCTACAGCAACCAAATTTGGGTATTCCGTCAGTCAAACATGTGCATATAGAAGCCAGAAATTTCAATTTCAAATTTGTGTTTCATTTATTTCTTATTTTCTATGGATTTAATGAGCTTTTAACTGATAGAAGCGATTTAAGAACAGTGACAACACAGCATAAATAAAATATTTTTATCTCCATCGCGGCAGGCTGTTGCATAGAAATTAATCCAGTACCAAATGTGTACGATATTTATCTTTCAATTTTAATCAACAAACTCGACTATTTCAAATTAGTTCGTTAATCTTCAATGAAAAGTACAAGTTTGATGTTGATTGAAATCTCTTTGTTTTTGAAACCGAAATATAAAGATGCAAGAATAATAAATGATACTTAATTTGTATATAGCTGCGTTTGAATGAGTAGCTTTAAAACTATGATTTCCGCAGATGGGCCCGAGGTGCTTCGCCAGCTCTGTTCACCATGTGTCGACTTCACAATCAAATGAATAGTCTTCAAAATTCGTATGTTGTTCATTACCTTGGGATGTACGTCGAAGTCATAAAAAGATGCGGCTGGTGATGGAATCAAGAACAATGCGGTTACTCAAGATCTAATTAATAAAACTGTTCATGGGCGACAGATGCTAATTGATATGCCTATTATATTTGTTCGGAAAGTGAAAAATCCTGGATTACATTCATGGCATCTGATCATCAAGTTCTGAAAGTTATGAGAGGTAACTGCAACATTTTTATGCCAAAATTGCAGAATTTGAGAATTGCAGAAAATTGAGAGGTAACTGCAACCTACTATTAACATGATTTAATTACCAAATTAATTCGAAATCGATCTATGCGAAACAGGATTTAAGAAGCTGTTTTTAATTATATTAAAGTTGTTATTTCTAATGCAAATAGTAATTCTGCTAAAATTATCGACTCTTCAAAGAATGACGAAAGTACAAACATATGATTCTTAAAAGGGTAATGCAATTAATGCAGGAAATGTTTATACTAATGATACCGAAACGGTTAAAAAACTCTAATAAAGTATGAATGCTTAGCCTAAATGAAAATTATAAAACCAATAAAGAAGATTACATTTCTCTTAGGAAAACTGCTATATGTAAAACATTCTGAGCTGTAATATGAATTTACCTGATCGTAATAATTCAGGTCCTTATCTGTTGGTAATGAATGTAATTCCGACATAGCTAGGGATATTCAGACTGACTGCGTGGAAGACCCACCACACGACCACTAAAGGTACAGACACTTATGGTCAAACATGAGCTGAAAATTCCAGGCTTTATAAAAATCCTTAAGGGTGATACTAAAACCAGTTTCGTAGCACACATCAATGGGGAATTTCTTGAGGTCGTACAAACGTTCTAGAATCCCACAGAATTATTTCCAAATACAGAGGGTATTGACATATTTTTAATATGATTTTGATACAGAATTTTAAAAAAGCAGATAATTGGGATTAAAAATTTCTGGTAACAACTTATTATTTTAAAGAAAAAATACTGTCTGGTACTTGTCAATTTATAGTCGCTCAGACGAGAAAGTGGAAGCTGTGGATTAAAGGATATTTTTTCACTCTTTCCAAAAGAAAAATATTCCTAGTCTATAATTCAAAAACGTTATGAAATACACGGTGTTAACATTTCTAGGTATAAACTAAGAAACATTCTTAGTAGAAAAGGGAAAAACTGCCAGTCATTATTTCTACCTGGAAGGAAGACTTCAAACGGATACCCGAAAAAGTGACATAGAGCTCCTAATGTTTCTGAAGTTAAATTATTGGTAACACAAGAAAATACTCAGAAACAAGAATCAATTCCAAAGCTTTTAACTACATCTGTAACAACAATAGGTAAAAAATAAACCAAGACGTACGAGTTAAAAAAGCTAAATAACATAATGTTTACCTGGTTTTGCCGAGGCAGATGGCTCAGGGCAGAGCAATTTGTAGAACCCTGTATGAAAACGTATTTAGCAGGAGGTAAATGAAAGTATATTACGACCTTAATGATGCACAGGATTACCTATATGCATGGGATTACGTATATTTGCTTACTATCAAAAACGGTTTAATTATTATAGAAAACAAAAAACCAAAATGTACAAACCTGGTGTTGTCAAAGCAAAGACTATTTCATTAAAGAATTTATAATGATAAACGAAGGCTGATACTTAACGTTTCATCTATGGGCTATTGCCTTTTGTCTCTTGAAAAGGGCAGTTTCTAAGCGCAAATTCACCACGATTGAAGGACTCTGAAAATTAGTGGAAGAGAAATGGAAATCAGTAGCGCTGAAAATTTCATGGAAAGATCTTCTATCATGGAAATCACGATGCATAATTATAGCCTAGAAAAAAAGGTTCTCAGATTGAACATTTAAAAAACATGCGTGGAATGTTATGTGGAACGTTCTGAATATGTGGAAACTCTATCGATCTGTTTGAGAAGATTGTCGAGCACTATGTTATTTACCATAAATATGAAAGACCTGTTAAAAAGTCTCTCTCTAGATTGCTCATTGATGTCATTATAGAGGACCGAAAATATAACTTGCAAGCTTGCAACTCTAAATAGTTTTTGTGCTGCATTTTCAATTCTATCTGATCCACATTTAAGTAATACATTAATAAAACTGCTAAATATAATTAACAAATTACTGGAAATTTAAGGTTGTCAGATGTTCGCATACATTCTGCATTAACAGCACGAATCTAATTACAAGAATAAAAGATTCGATTCTTGTAATTAAAATACCAACGTAACCAATTTTAAATTCCCATTCCTAAGTCATTTATTAATTGGTCTTATTATGCAGAAAAGACAGAAACAATTGAAATTGTTGTGCCTAACATATTTAAGAGGGGAACTCAGAGAGGAACAGGGCTAAATTTTGATTTTAATTGAACTGAAGTTTCCTAAGCGCTTTTTGGTATTAAACACCTTTAATTTGAATAAATTGAATTAAGGAATGAATAATTTTCGTTTACCTACATTTTGTTCCTTGAGATTCCATTTTAAGTTAATTGCATTTAATTCTAAATGTGGAATTCAGTTAACTTTTCTAAAGGTTGTTGTTTATTTAAGTTCATGAAATACGATCGAGTCTTCACTTGCCGAGGCTATGAGGGAACATTATCTACGGTTAATAAAAAGTCCCTGTTAAGAAATAATAATTACACCGTGTTTAGCTACAAACTAAAAGTTACACGTTTAATAACTGAGAAACAGCATTTACACGATTAACGATTGAAAAACAACTGTTACACGATTTACAATTGAAAAACTACATTTACACAGTTAGGAGTTGAGAAACAGCAGTTATACTGTTAGCAGTTAAGAAACAGTAGTGACAATTATATTGGTAATAATTAAAAAACAAGAAGCTGCTTAAAAATGCAGGACAAATGACTAAGCTATATTAAAATTCATAACAAAAAGTTATTAATAATTTATCTGCAATTTAAATCAGATTAACCAGATTTTCTTTAGGATAGTTAATTCCGCATTCAAAACAAAAGGAAATATTGCAAAACAAATAATAATTAAATTGAAGAAACTCATAAATGAAGTTATATATGGCTGTCGATTCATCGAGCTTTAACTGTTATAACACATCACAGAGTTGAGTTGAGTTGAGTTGAGAGCAGAATCTGGATACCCGTGCGGCTTACTAAGACTATTCGGGTCTAGTCCAGGTTCCGCAACTATCCGGGACAACACCTCATGGGGCCTATAAGGGCATACATTGGTCCTGTATACATGCTTACATAGTTCATAATATATGCTTACATAGTTACATAGTTCATAGTACATGCTTATATACAAGTAGTTCATAATACATAGATGTTTCATAATACTTGCTTACATAGTTCATACATATACATGCTTACATACGTAGTTCATACATATACATGCTTACATAGTACATAGTGGCTTACATAGTTCATAAGATATTGAGCCTGTTACATAATACATACATATAGTTCATAATAATTTTCATTGGCCATAGTATATACATGTTTCATAATATATTGAGCCTGTTACATAATACATAGTGGCTTACATAGTTCATACTTGCTTACATAGTTCATAATATATTGAGCCTGTTACATAATACATACATAGTAGTTCATAATAATTTTCATTGGTCATAGTACATACATGTTTCATAATATATACAGTGGGCCGTAATACATACATGTTTCATAATATATACAATAAAAATAAAAATAATAATAATAAATAAAATAAAAAAGATAGAAGAGAGACAGAGAGAGAGAGAAGAGAGATTGACAGGGAACTACTCCACACTGCACAAATCTGTTCCCAATTCCTCCAGTTTCTGCATTATCTTGCATATTTTGATGCGAAATGCTGGCTATTTGATCAGATAATGCTTATGAGAAGTTGCCTGTTCCGGAAGCTGCACATGCCACTGTGCGGTTAGAGGGCATTGGGTCAAGTAATGGTCTGGTTTACCAATGCCTCCACAAACACAACTTTTGGTATTTGCAATTCCTCTCTCATAGTTAATAGGAGGGGAAAGGCCCGTGCCCCGTCACAAATCTCGTTATTTGTGGGGATGACTCGAGACGATCGAGCGAAACTTTATGGTAATATTCATAGGTCTTCCTGCTAGGCTAGCATCCGATGCGGGCCAACTAAAAGCCCAGCGGGGTACAGTAGTGCGGCGGAGCAACACCTGTAAAAGTCACTGATGAAGTTCTGGTGCTCCGTCTACTTTTCCCTGTCTCTACTTTGTTCGGTAGAGTCCCATTCCCATTGCCACTGGTGCTGAGCTGCTGTCCTTGTCACTTTTTTAAGATGAGACCACGGGAGTTTGGTAATTACACATTGTGCATCTATATTGTGAGCTGCTTCTTTTGCTAGCCTGTCGGCTTCCTTGAATGCCGGCATGTGCCTTTCTAGGCCTTGAATGCCTATCTAGGCCTTGAATCTATCTAGGCCTATCTAGGCCTTGAATGCCTAGATATGAGGATATTCATTGTCGACAAACGCTCCTTCAGCGTGTCCTTAATCTCCGCTATGATAGGAGAAGGATGTCTGGGATTTCGTAAGGCATATATGACCGAGAGGCTGTCTGTAAGAATATTAACAGTGGATCCTACTGGGGGGCTTGTTAACTCGATAGCTTTACGAATCGCAATTGCTTCAGCCTGGAAAACGGAATTATTCTGTCCCATATGACCTTTCCATGTTATCAGCGTTTCCTTGTTCTTAGTTACTATAAGGCCACAGCCTACTTGTCCGTCAACTTTTGAACCATCCGTATAAACATAATATTGATCCTTTATGTCAGAGTCATCTTTCCATGATGTGTGCTGGAGGAGTTGTTGAGAGAAAGCAGACCAGGGGCTGCCCTCAGGGTTCATGTGCAGGTCCTGACCTATGGAATGCAACTTTTAATTCCATTCTCAAAGCACTGTGGCCAACCCACACAAAGGTGATTGCTTTTGCTGATGACGCGACATTTATCATCAGAGGCAAATCGAGAGACCAGCTGGAAAGTAACAGTAATGAGACCATAGCACAATTTGTACGGCTCTGTGAAGGCAAAAAACTCACCATCTCGGAGCAAAAGTCAAAGTATTGGATCGTACACAAACCAGGTCAAACTCTTGCAAGAAATCCAGTTTTGAAACTAAAGGGCCGTACAATCAAACGAACTCGGGAACTAAAACTGCTGGGGCTTATAATCGATGAAAAGCTCTCCTGGCTGCCTCATCTCAGAGCAGTCCGCGCGAGGACACACGCAATCGCAAATACCTTAAGGAGGCTTCAAGGCTCAGACTGGGGCCTTAGACCACATATCCTAAAAATCCTCTATCAGTCCGTTGTGAAAAAAATGGCCCTCTATTGAGCGGCAATCTGGGCAACGCCAATGAACGAAAGGAAAAGGAAATTGCTCAGAAGTATACAACGTCCCTTGGCTCTGGCTATTACAAAAGGATACCGTACAACATCGACAGCGGCAGCCACAATACTGGCGGGACTTTTGCCATTACATATTAGAGCAGCACAAGAAGCAGCAGTAACGACTGTAGAGGGAAACTGATTGACAGCATGACATTAATACTGAAAATGGCATAAATATTCCCTGAGTATAGCATAAAGTATTCCATGAGAGTACTTCATGAGTTCTGCATGAGAGCCCAATGATATACTGTGAACTTATTCGATTATGACAAAGCACTCGATGGTTATCTACCTAAAGGGAGGGATGCCTTCGTGGAAAACATTCTTAGGGAAAATGAATCCTATACACGTTACACATAATAAAACTACAAAAATGCCAATGCAGCCAAATCGTTCGCGAGAATCGAATAAATATGATGGTATTTGATTAAATATTTTACTTATTTTCATGGTATTTTATTTATTATCGTAGTATCAATTTAACTTATTGACTTAATTATTTGGAAAATGTAAAAGATGTTTATTTTAGCAATTCCATTAGTTTATTTTCTTTGATGAATTAAGTTTGAAAAATCACTGACCTATCAGCCGCCTAGCAGTAATGTGCTGAACACTGATTGTGCGACCTGGATTTGATTCCAGGCAAAGGGCTCTCTGCATGGACGTTTTCATGGTTTTTCATACGTGTAACATGGATACGAAGCAGTTTCTCTCAGAATATCGTCCAAGAAGGCATCCGTCCTCTTAGGCAGACAGCCACTGCGTATTTTGCTATAAACTAAACTAATTTGAAAAATCAGTTATTTTTTTAGTTTGCTTTAGAAAGAAGTTTTGACCTGGAATATTATTATTCCTACTTTATAATTACAATAATACAACTAACTGTGAGAAATAATACGAATTTTGTTCGAATTACTGATGAATTAATATTTAACTGCATGTTCACATGAAATATATAATGTAGGATTATTTATAATTCCCTGAAATATTTTAAAAACTCATAAAATTTAAACCACGCAACCTCCTTTAAATTTTATTACACTGAAGTAGAGAGAAATCTGTTAAATGTTCTAAACTGTAGAAACATTAGATTTATTTTGAAGCAGGAGTACATGAAGGATGAGTGATGCCCTCGCTGGGACTCGAACCTGGACTTTTCGAATACGCGCCGAGTGTGCTAACTGTTACACCACGATGGCATGGTGGGAGGAGGGAGAAAATACCTTATATACCCCCTTTTAAAGGACGACTGAAGATTAGGGCACTCAATCACCAAATTCTGGTGATGAAAAATCATCATCCACCACGTTTTAATTCGGGCACCACTGTAGAGTCATTAGGTAATTTTGAAGCAGAAGACGTGAAAAATGAGAAATGCCCTCGCCGGTTTCGAACCCGGACAATCGTTATACCACGTAGACATGGAGAAAATACCTTCTAAGAAACCTGTTTCATTAATGCATAGTATGAATCTTCATTGATGCGGCAAATACCCATGCCTAATTGGAAAACGTTATTTAGACACTCTACAGCAAGTTGATGCTACAAATGAATGATAGTAACGATGTTTGTCTCATTCAACAAACTTGTATTCTGGTTACTTAGCATTTGGACCATTTATGAAGCTGTTTGGTGGGCTGCTTGTGAGAACATTGTGTATGGAAATGACATGGGGAAAACAACGTCCATAAACATAACAATACAAGAGAAAATTTCTCATTTCTAAAATATCGTCGTAGAAAATACAGAGGTCACAAAATTTCGTAACTTGAAAACATCGTTACACAAACCATCACAATAAAAGCTAAAAGGCTACAAAATATGAAGTGTGTATGTGATTATGGCAAAGCCTCGAAGGCTATCTGCCTAAAGGGAGGGATGCCTTTCGTGGAGGACTTTCTAAGGGAAACTGGCTCGTATACACGTTACACATGGGGAAAACCACGAAAACGCCCATGAAGCCAGCTCGTTCGCGGGATTCGAACCTCGGACCGAACTACCAGCGACTTTACCGCTCGGCCGCTGGTGGGCCTACAAAATATGAAATGAAAAATATTGTAGAAATATGCGTCTTATATGGCTTTCAGAATTTAGTAAAATTTGCTTCCCGTGCAATATAATTTGCAGTGCAAACTTTGTCTTCTGTGGAGGTAATCATGTTAGAGAGGTGACGTTTAAAGAAAAAAAATATTTTTTAAAGTTGTTAACTTATATTCTCATAGTTATTGACATCATTTAGCGGAGGATGACTTGGGAACGTATTTAATATGTGACGTTTTCCCCTTGCTTCGACATTTTCGTCCGAGATTCTTTCAGCGAATATCATTGGTGAAAGTATGTAGGTCAAAATTTGCTGCAGGCGCACAAGACGAGTTTATGACTTGTTATTGAAGTGGTCATAGTCTTCGGAGTTTTGTGAGTATTTGTCAGTAATCATCTCTTTGGTCTTATTCTCTTTACTGATATCTAGGGTCATCACAAATATATCACAGATGCTGTGTAAGTCGTTGAGTATGATCTACTGGCACGCTTGTTGCTAAAAATAGATTCTCACATATAATACACATAGCATCAACAAAGTTAAACATTTAATGGTAATTATCGAGTATCCTGGCTCACGTTTTCTTGGAAGCATGTTTAGTGGCATTTTGACAGCCTTATATTTAAGCTACTATATCTTTAGCATGTACTTAATCTCTGTACTTAATCTTTGAGCCTAAAATTACATTTCGTAGTTAACTGTATAGCTACTAAGAATCAGCTATAGCTCCTGGTTCCGTTACAGCAAGTTCTGCGAACTTGCTTATCATTGCTTATTAAATGCTCATGTGCTAAAGCGATGAAAAATGGCGACAATAGTGATGCTGTGGAAGATCAGAAGAAAAGTTTGCAAAATTTTGTTGATAGGTATATCACTTTTACAGACAGAAAAACCAGTGCTAAGAAATAAGTAATGCTAACGTAAATGTGCTAAGAGATGTTTCGCTGTTCTCCCCCGAAACAAATAGCAATAATTGCCCCCAAAAGTGTCGGCCAGAAAATATGATCCGGCATAAACAATAAGCTTATTTATGAAATGCTAAAAAAAGCTTGGTGAGGTGTTTTTTAGTGTAATATAATGTTGCATCGGATATGCAGTTTATTTATTTTGAATTTTTAAACAACTTCACTGAAATGTGAAGAACTATGCTTAAGACTAAACTTTTTGCATCATTCTTTTAGTACTTAAGTCATCTGCGGCTACAAATGCTGTAATTTCAATTTCATGACCTTATAAATCACATTTCATACATGAATGAGAAACCAAATTCATATGGTGTAATGATAATAAATAATGATTCAGTAACTTAATTGAGTGGAATTACCGTGTGTTATTAGAAATATTGTTTCCTCTTTCAAGTGGTTTTTATATCCACATTTCCTTACATCAATGATAATATACATATATGAGTATAATGAAATGATGATAAAGAATTCTACTTTATTGAGTAACTTTACCACATGATTTCAGATAAATTATGTTTTCAAGTTTCGTGTGTTTTTTAAACTTATACTTTAGAAAATTTATAAAAAGGCATGCGAATACATGCAATGATAATAACAAATAACATCCGACCTCAGGTCTTTTTATAGGCCAAATGAATTAAGTCATCCCGACGATAACGGATTCATCCCCTTCCCTTTATTGAGTCTTAGTAAGAAATTTGCAAATTTGCAGAAATTAATTTGTTACATTTCCTGTCACATGCTACAGTTCTAGCGCTTTGAACGATGGGTTTAATTTGTACATTTATATTTAACATATCTTGATTTTATATTTATACAGATAATATGTGGACCAGAGATTTATATTTTATAGTCCACAAAATTCGAAATATAATTCATAGGTATAGAATATATTAATCATAATTAATTGTGAAATGTTATGTGGGACCAAATGTGGAATCATAATTAATTGTGAAATGCCTTAGATGTATAAATTAATCATATTCCAAATAAAGTTAAATTATTTGCCGATGTTTAAAATCATTATTCAGATTTAAAGTCCAAACTGTAAATTCAAACTTAACTGTCACATTAGAAGCAAATTCAAAGAGAAATTTATTCAGAGTTAATTCAGAGTTGTAATTATTCTTTGTTATTGTAACTATTACTCTTGTTACTGTAATTATTCTTTGTTATTGTATTATTATTCTAGTTATTGTAGTTCTTACACGTTCCGCAACAGAATTTGAATCAAAGTAAACTAAACAAACGTGTAACTTACGTATTACTGAAAAAAGGTGTGTTTCAAATTTCATGTGATTTTAAGTCCACAGTTTGAGGAATAAAAATGCATATATGAATATGAAGTAGTGGTAATCAGAAATTTTCAGTAAATCATCCAATGCGATAAGAATCTGCTTAGAGATGAAACAAGATTAATGAACTGTAACTAAAATTTCTAGAATCAAAAAACTGTGTTTAAAATATTTCTAAATTAGTTGCGTTCTGGCTAATTTGCATTGTGGATTACATAGTTAATCATCCTTTTTAAATTACAGATAAGTTCTTTCGGGGAAAATGAAACTTCCTTCAATGATACTCGTAATTAATCTAAAAAAAAGGTTCAGACCATAAAGGAAGAGAATATTATCGCATTGCTTGCGTTTGGAATAAAGAAAAACACACGGAGATGCTCGTGCCAGGTATAGGAAAAATAAATTACGGTTTCAGTATCCTGGGCAATCGATAATTGTACCTTTCCTTGAAAGATAGCTCTTCGGAATCAGTGTGTAATAAGGTTTCGTAAAAGAAAAAATCGGCCCACACATATCCAAAGACAGAGATTGTAAAAATATTCAAAACGTGTTGGGGAGACTCTTAATCCATGCTTTTCCGCTGAAAATTCAATACTGATTTTTTTTTTTTTTTTTTTTTTTTTTTTGGTAGAAAACGTTACCTCTTTTACCTACGCATACAGGTTGGCGGAAGATAAAAATGTACTGTTTATTCTGATGCGAGTTGCGATTAAAACCTCTGTCAAGAAAAAAGTATCTATGTTCTACGAAATTGATAATTTATGAGTGTCTTCTCGATATTTATAACTTAAACGAATTGTTTTCTAAAAGTACGCAAAATATTCCCACGTAGTCTCATACACCACTGAAGCGGCTGTCATGATGATTACGTTTTCAAAATCATTTGTGGAAGCGCTATTTACGGATTCCGCTGTCTGAGTGTTACAGCCGAAGATCGCTCTAAGCCTGCGAGCCGCAATTTGGCTATATGTTTACAGAGTTTAACAGAATTAATAATCAATACTTTATAAGTTTGTAAATGTAATTGTGGTAAAAGTAAAATGTTTCGCAATACAATGTACGATGGCATGTACAATGTAAAAGCGGAAACACAACAGGTAAGAAAAAGGAGAAAGAAACGTTATTTCAATCCCTGAGAAGAAAAGATTTATAAAATTTATAAGAATTATTCGAAAGAACGACTAGCAGCTGCAACTCGCGTGTCACGTTACGACGGATCTCATTTAAGAGACACAAATTGACTTTCGTCAATAGTCTCGCCAGAAACTTAGCAAGAAAAGATTCGAAAAGTATCAAAATTGAGCATGTGACGTCAAAGATCTCGTGATATTTTTGCCATCATCGTAAATTCAGTCTTAGTGTCTGATGCCGAGAATATCGAAAGGTGATGCAGAAATTTTCACGTTACTCTTAATTGATACTTTAATCAACAGACTAGCTACTGGCTAAAATTTTGGAATCCTACTCACACTTTACCAAAATATTAAAGAAGGCAATCAGTCACACAATTGAAAACGTCAAACATTAATGTTAAAAAGTGAGTGTTCATGCGCTCATTAGATACCAGCGCAGGACTGCGAGATGCCAATTTAAGCAAAATAAATTATTACTTTTCAGTATAGATACATTTTAATTAATGCATTTTATTCATACGTAATCATTCTATAATATATAAGAAAACTTTTAAGGTAGCAGAATGAAATAATGGAGTAGCAAAAATTTGCAAAATTGCATAGACGTAAATTTTAGTAGTAAATGTTTTTCAAAAGTACCAAATTTAAGAAAAATACTGTTGCTGAATATCTTGTCACCGGAATTAGGCTCACTACTGTCGTAGTACGTGACATAACTGCCATTTTCCAAAGTGCACATCAATCACTTAGTCGTCGTTGTCATAAATATATTGCAGGTGGTGGTCGTTCATTAAAATGTGTTTTGAATATCAAACAATATTTCTCGTAAATATGATTAGTTTTCTCTTCTCCACGTTTCTCTTTCTCCATGTTCTTTATGCTTTGTTTTCGTACTTACACTTCACATTTATTCCACATACTAAATTAATCATATTCTATTACCTCTAAAAATTGCACTCATCATTTCTGTTAAAATCCTCACAAGTTCACCATAACTTGTGTTTAAAAACTTAGAACACCTAAGGCTTTTCCAAGTTTTTGTTAAGAACTGATTTTTTTTATTTCTGCAACATACTTTCTCCTATTGCACCTCAAATGTACAACACGCTTACGAAAGAAATTAATCAGAGCATTAAACATTATAAGCAATAATTAATTAAACAAACAAAAATAGAGAACAGCTGCCTATAACTCATTTGCCCCGAATCATACAGTTTTCTTTTAAATCGTTCTGCATGCATTCTAGGGCCATCGAAATTGGGACAGGAAAACATATTGGGGTACGTTATCAAGCACTCACATAAATAATTTGATCTTAGATTGAAATTAAACAAGTAACTTGCAAATTTATTGTGATCAGATAAAAAATGAGATACTTTAAAAATAGCAAAGAAAGACTCAAAATTCAGTCTATGGTTAATAGAAGGAAATATTTTTTTGGTGCTAGCATTACAATATGAATTAATTTTTTCATTATATTTAAATAAATGTTTCTTATAAAAGAAAGAATTTTCAATAACTCTTTGTAATTCATATACTGATGTCGATGGGCAAATTTAAAGCAACTTTGTAGAGACGTTGTATTTTAGAAGCAGGAAAAATGAAAAATATACAACGCTTTCGTCGGGAATCGAGCCACGGACCTCTGGAATACGCGCCCAGCGTGCAGACCACCACACCACGAAGGCATGCCAAGAAGGTGGGAGAAATACTTTATAACTTTCGATAAGAAATCAACTCTTTTATTTCCATAAATTCCATGATGGCGAAAAGAATATCAATTCCTCTTTTTTCTAAGTGAACTAAGAGCTAAGAAAATTTCGATTATAAGTTTGTCGCTGCTACGGATATTGGGCTTTAATAAAAATAAAACATTATTTATACTGGTTGATTTTACTCTAGTCCCACCATAGATGTGAAATGAAAATAAACATATACATCTGAACCATACGACAACGATTTTCAAGCGACCCGAATTTGCTTTCGTTATATCCGATTCAATAAAGTAGATTATCTAACAAAAATATAAAAACAATGACTTTGCATTCGTATGAAAGAGAATAACAAAAAAATATATTCGAATTTATCTTCAAAATTTACGTAAGATATGATGTGGTTGCCAAAGGAAGATTCAATAACTTTTGTTAAGAAGATAATAATAATAATAATAATGCAAAAACCGTATTTCAGAGGATTGAACTTGGAGAGCATTTGTACGCAAAACAAAAAATCAACCGTAAGGATAAAATACTATTTTCTTTCCCTAAAAGACATACCTCTCCCTCTCTCTCTCTATACATATACATACATACATACATACATGTAATCGTATAGACTAAGATGTAAAGATGTAGCTATTGATACATAATGAGCAATATACTTGGCTGCAGAAGCAGATTAAATATTTTTTTTAAATTTTAATTGACATTTTTGGCCACAATTCACTTGGCACTCAATCGAGCCTGATTCATTTACATTTTCTGTAGCTTTGCGGCAATAAGAGAAGTAGCAATCATCGGAGTGTAGAAAACAAGCGTATAGTTATCCAATATGGAAGCTTATTAAGAGAAAAGTTTCGGTTCCAAAAATTTTAGTTCCGAGTTACCTACATCATCATCGTTACATAAAAATGTATAATATGAATTAATATAGAAATGGCAGAGTCCAGAAAAAGTTATGAAGCAACTGCTATTTTTAGAGCAGAGAGGGGAAATAGCCAAATTAAAATGAAGAATTAAGGGGCTGTTTTTAATTTAAGTTGTAATTTTGATTTATATATATTTTATCTTACATATGTACGCACATATAGGTGTGTTATTGCAGGTATCATCATACTGTTCATATTGTTTAGCATAATCATACTGGGCATAATTTTTCACTTTGAATTGCTAAGTAAAGCCATGTAGAAGTAGTTACTCAGTGTTTCATAACTCTCTCAGCCAAAAAAAGACCATGAGACAAGGAGTTTTCTTTTCTTATACCTTTCAGTTCTCATCTTCAAAGATAATTCACAATTAATTGACTTTTAAGTGCGATGTCCTTCATGGTATTCGAAGAGGTTCTGATAAGAACGGAAAAAATTTCCGCTGAACATCAGAATAAACATTGAAGTACAAACCATCAAAGGGATGTTATTATTGATTATTTAAATTATTATTATTATTTAAACGCAAATGAATTGTTTATTTTAATAACAAATATATGCTGCCAACGTTTCAAGAAACGTTATGTTTACTTTAGGATTCCTGAATTGCTGACTAATAAAACTATTCGAGATTACACCTCCGTTGAGTCACGCTAAAATCATTAAATAATCAACAATTAACTTAAATCTGCTAATTTTATTAATTACTATTGATTTTTATATATTAATGCAGAACTTTATTCGCCTCTGTTAATTTAATTTTTTTCCTACAATTTAAACTTTTTTTCGCATTTCTATTTTACATTCCATAAAATGTTTGCTTTGATTGTATAAATTCAATTTATTTCATTAACTGCTTTATGCATACATATATATCTAAAGCAGGGATGTCAAACTCATAGGTACACCTGGGCCAAACAAACAAGATTTAACTTTAGGCGAGCCGAAAAAAAAAAAAAAAAAAAAAAAAAAAAAAAAACTGAAATGTTTCAGATTTTAAATTACGTCCAAAGGGGCGTTTTTTAAACGTTTTGAGTGTTACCTTTATTTATTAAATATCATGTTCTTTGCACTTAAACCATAAAATTCAGTTCAAGAGCAATATCGCAAAATAATGTTAAATTAAGCATATCTTTAGAATTTCCGATATACACAGTCTCGCGAGCTGGAGATAAAAGTATTTTTTTTTCTATATAACGTTGCCATTTCTCGCTTTTAAAGCATTGAGTTTGTAAATCAAAAATTCGTTAAAGTTTTACAAAATATAAAATTTATAATAAAACAAATTCCAAATTTGGGATTTCAGATGCCCATATTCGCAGTAGGATTTCGTCATTCAAAATTCGATGGCTCTATGTACCATTGTTTTATCACAATGCGAGAAATAGACAATCATTTATGCAGATTTTTCATTATTTAATTTCTTCAAATATAATGCAGGACTCTAACATTTTGTGGCAACAGTTTGAAAAGTGAACCGACGTTTATGAGTCCGACGCAAAATCGCAAAACGAAAACAATAGTCCTTCAGGGACAAAGCCCCTTTGGACTAAAAAAAATAATCAATATTCATAGAAACGTAGATTTTTTTCGAATAATACAATAATAAACATATATATATAAAAGAACAAGAAAAATTTAATGTTTACGTCCTGATACTTGACATCTCTTCTCTGCTATTATCTTTCCTATTTCGGGAGAAATTTTGTTTGCAGTGATAACTTTCAACTCTGACCCAAGGTGAGCATCATTAATACGGTTTCTAATAGGAGACTTATTACCTTTCATGACTGAAAATAACTGCTCGCACCGATAAGTGCTATCAAACATGGAAATAATTTCAAATGCGAATTTTCGAGTATTTTCAAACATGGCTGGTAAATATTTGTAAAATTCAGGCACGCCCACTTCAATGAATTTTGCTTTCAAATTTGAGTTGCATTGAATCTCGATCACCTCCATCTGCATATGGCTGGGTACTGAGTCAATACTTATTGAGAAAATTCTAGAAAACAAAAAAACTGGTCTTCGAGGGAACTAAAATCATTAAACCTCGTTTCAAATTCAGTTGTTAAATTTGCAATTTTTTCTGCGTATTTTTGATACGAACAAGTATCATCTAAACTTGATTTGTTCATGCTGCACGTCGGGAAGTGCGTCAAATCTTCATTTTTAAGTTGTTTTTCCCAAAGAACTAGTTGACATTTGAATGCTTTAATTATGTCAAACATGTTCGCAATGATATGATCTTTTCCTTGTAACGATAAATTTAAATCGGTTAAGTGTTTGGTTATATCAACTAAGAAAGATAAATCTTGTATCCATAGTGGATCGTAAAACAAACTTACGTCTTGATTTTTCGTTTTTACAAACTGACATATTTCTTCTTTCAAATCCCAGAATTGTTTGAGAATCTTGAAGCAAGATAACCAACGTACATCGGTATATATCGTACAAAACTATGATTGGGAAACTGAGACCATGTGTTCGGCCACATTCGGCTATCGGGGGATGCGTACAAGTTCTGAGTGCACGTGTTCCCCAAAAGCCGAAGGTAGCTGAACGCAAGCTACTCACACGCATTTGTAATTTAAGTAGTGTGTGTGTCAGCTCGCTGTGAGTAATCTAAAAACACTGAATAAATTATCGTTAATTACTTAGCAGTAAACATTTCATTTTTTTCTTCGTCGATATGTTATTTTATTATTATATATTATTATTTGTCGATATATTGGCCGGGCCGCAAAAATATTTGTTGTGGGCCGAGGGCGCGAGTTTGACATCCTTGATCTAAAGTATTGATTTAATTTTAGTAATTAAATTTTAGTAATTAAAAATTTAGTAAATTAGAAAAAATTGCAAATTTAACAACTGAATTTGAAACGAGGTTTAATGATTTTAGTTCCCTCGAAGACAATTTTTTTTTGTTTTCTGGATTTTCTCAATAAATATTGACTCAGTACCCAGCCATATGCAAATGGAGGTGATCGAGATTCAATGCAACTCAAATTTGAAAGCAAAATTTATTGAAGTGGGCGTGCCTGAATTTTACAAATATTTACCAGCCATGTTTGAAAATACTCGAAAATTCGCATTTGAAATTATTTCCATGTTTGATAGCACTTATCGGTGCGAGCAGTTATTTTCAGTCATGAAAGGTAATAAGTCTCCTATTAGAAACCGTATTAATGATGCTCACCTTGGGTCAGAGTTGAAAGTTTAATTTTAGTAACCAATTCCTACTGGATTAATCTGTATGTAAGAAACATCATCAGCAGAAGACAGGACTCTGCAAGAGAAATACTAAAAGGAAAACAAAAATGCATACTGTTTGCAGCAGATCTTTTAAACGCCATTTATAATCCATTTCCAATGGTGTTTACTCCTCCACGATTTCTAACGCGCTCTTTTATTTCCAAAACTGATTTAATTTACGTCACCAAATGAATTTGTTCTCCAGATTAAAAATGCTCAAAATTACAGGTAAATTGTTGTTAGTATTATTACTATTAGTAGTAGTAGTACCAGAAGTGCTATTAGTCTCAAACATCACATTTTATTCGTGTCATTTCACAAATGTGTTTCAAAGCGTAAGCTATTTGTCTTTCAAGTTTAATAAAAGAACTCAGCAAGGAAATCAAAGAACTCTTTCAAGTTTAATAAAAGAAATTTGATTCCATTGGATATAAAAAATATGCTCCAGGTGCCAATTTTTTTGCTGTTCAGCGAAGGGTAAGCTGTTTTTTTAACTTAATTTATCTCTTATTCATTAGCAAACTACGCAGTTTAAAAGCAAAAACGCAGTTCATTCATTACTTACCGAGCGCCGCCTGAGATAACCACTGACCTGACTTTGTTGTAAAAGTCTTACAGTGTCAATAGTCATCCTGGCAGAAGGGAATATTTCCTCCGTGTAAAAATATAAATATAAATATTACATGGGCATGCAAGGCCTGTGTATAAGCATAGATTTGTTGATTACAAACATTGTCTTGTACAAGTTACATATAATACTTACATAAAATCATGACAGCTATGTGTACATTTAAACGTTATCTGAATTCATATTTACAATACTTTTACTGAGATAATCAAGTTAAACTTGTAATTCATTTACACATTGCCTGGATTTTCAATATCATTTAAACTGCTGTACAATATTATTTTTATCAAGTACATACAAACTGGATACTAATATGCTTACATTACAATAGTTTTGCTCTTACAGTCCTGTTATTATTCTACTGGGTGAGCTATTTTTCTAGTGTTGATTTTCAGTTGTTGTAACTACTGAACCCATAAAAATATGCTAGCTGGATTTATTGAGAACATCACACACACACTTACACACACACACACACACACACACACACATATATATATATATATATAACTGACAATTTTAAGCCAGTGGCCGACTCAGCCACTACCTATTTGAAAAGTATTTCAAATAAAAGAAGGACAAAGTGATTCGATGCAAAAAAAGGTTCGAAAATATTGATCTCGAACCTCACTTTTGCGTAGCCCTTCCGTATGTAAAAATATACGGCAGCACTTAACATTCTATCGGGAATTCTAAAGATATACTGTTTTTAAAAATTTTACAATTTTACTACTCAATTTTATATAGCGTAAGCCGAGGAAAGGGATATTTAATAATAAAATTAAAACTACGAATAAAGTTGTGTGTGTTGGAGTAAATCCAAGAGCAGTGTAATAAATTACACGCTTAGTTAGAGCATAAAATATTTTAACAAGGCCCTCTGATGTGAAATTAGAATCTGAAACCTTTCAGTATTGTACATTTTTTTAATTATTAATAAATGCTTTCTTTTAATATGGGTTATTCTTATTTTCTTCTATCTTTTAATTGTGCTCGAGTTTTGAGTTAAGGTGTGGTCCTGCGTGATATTATCTCTATTACTCAATAGCTGACTGTATAGATTTTATGCCCATTAAGTTATTTACCTTTTTTCTTCCATTAAATAGGAATCATGTTTACCAGACTAGAATTAAGTCAAACATTTTTCCTAAGTAAACTACATTTATTACGATAATAATTGAACACTGAACATAATGTTCCTGACCAAATGAGCTTATTGTCTGAATACTACTGTTTGAAAGTACAAGTACTATACTTTTATCGATTGCATTACGTACTATTCTTTTTTTGTGTGTGTGTTTGTTTTAACTAAATTAACCATACACATGGTTCCTGGTTTATAACGTGATTAACTATTGTCTGTTTATTGTACTTCAGTCTCTAATTTAATTTATTACACTTTTGTAATACTTATGAGATGAAATTTCGCTTTTTTCTAAATATTGCATGTTCTTAGTAATTGAGAGATAATATTCCCTTATTCCAAAAAATACGTTACTTTAATAATGTATTTTTTGGTATTATACATTATTTTAATAAATTTTACTTATTCCAATTATTATATTTCTTTCTCATTAAATAAGAAAAACTTGTTTAATCGAACTACCATATCTTTTTAATAGTTACAAGATAAGTATTCAATTATTCGAGCTGTTATATTTTCTTAAGAATTGCTTGTATAAATTTTGCTAGTTCCAAATATTAAATGTTTCTAATAACTACAAGATAAAATTTCGCTTGTTCAAACTATTGCATCTTCTTTCTAAATACAGCACAAAGATTTTATTTATTTCAATCATTACATACTCTTAATGATTACGAGGAAAAATTCTCTTTTTTCATCAACTATATATTCCTAATAATTAAGATTAAAACATTCACTCATTCTACATACTATATTTCTTTTATTACAATAAGATAAAACTTTTCTTGGTTTACTGAATTTTCTTCCTTAATCTAAATACTACATTTTCTAAATAGCCTTGAAATAGAAATTTAGTTATTTCAGTTACTACATTAATAAATTCAACTCAAAAATTAGTTTATATATTCTTAACAGTCACGAGCGAAAAATTCTTTTTTTCAGACTTTTGCGTGAGTAGAACTCAAAAATTCGCTTATTTCAGTTATTACATATTCTTAATAATTACAAAGAAAAAATTCATTTTTTACAACTATTACATTTTCTTAATACTTATGAGATAAAATTTCGCCTTTTCTAAATGCTATATTTCTTAATAATTACGAGGTTTTCTTATTTCAACTACTACATTTTCTCAATAACAAGAGCTAAATTTTCTTAAACATTACTGATAAAATTTTGCTTATGAAATTGTATCATAATAATATCTGCGAGATAAACACGTATTTTATTTTCTTATTAATTATGAAATAAAAATTTACGTATCCCAACTATTATATTTTCATTTGTAAGATAAAAATTCTATTATTCCATCTATTATAATTAGAAGATGAAAATTACTCACCTTAGCACATTCAGAGTTTTGGGCTTCTACGCTTTTACTGATCTCTGCAAGCTCAGATACTGTTCTTTTGTGTCTTCGTTTTCCACAGAAAATTACACTATGACACCAAGAGTTCTCTTCAGAAGAACGGTTTTCCTTTCTGGAAACCTTTTTTAATTTGGGCTGTTGAACAACTGGAACACTTTGGTCCTGTTGGGCTTCATTAGAATTGCTAGATGCCATGATGAATCTCGAAATATATTAAAGCTCAATACAATGATATATATGAAACCTTTACGTTATATGTTTATATTATTATATCGGTTTATGGCACCACATATTTTTGAGTTACGCGAAAGGACAATAGTAACTACTTCAGTGTATCAATTTTTAATGGTCGTCTATTAAAACTACGGTAATATAAAATTTACTACTTAAAATATATATATGTATAGGTACGCCTCCTCTCAAATACAAAGAGATATACAAATATCAGTATTGTGTCTCTCCGGATGTTTTAATGAAATGTTGTAAATATGTAAAAATTAGATTGCTTGATATGTTTCTGTTTCCAGGCTAGCACGAAATGTGACACTGAGATGTTATTTCACCCCACGAATCACTGTCCTGTAAATATTAATGAGGTACACCTTTTAATCTATCTTTGAAAGAATCTCACCAAATAAATCAATCACTGTTTTGTAAATATTAAATGAACTATTTCTTTTCTCTCTTTAAAACAACTTGACCGGATGAAGTAGCACTGTATTTTAAGAGAATTAACTCTTTAAAATTGCGAAAACATTTTTTAAGCTGTGCAAAGTTCTACTTTAATATAATAGATCATTCTTCATATTTTTCATCAGTAATGCTGTTAAAAAGTGCTCTGTAATAAAAGGTTTTCTTTGAATATATGCAATAAGCTCGTGGATGTTTTAAAATATAAGCCACTAAAACTTAACTAACTAACTTCCTGATATATTAATGCTATATATTAATTCTAATTTTTACTAGTAGTGCAAAGATGTGAAAATATACTTTTCCCGAGAACTAACTATGTGCAATTAATACCTCAAGTTCTAAGATGAACTAGTATTATTCCAAATGGCCTCTAAAATACTATGAAAAATATAACCATTTGATATTAACAATGTGCAGTTAAAATTAAATTCAATCAAACAGCAAATCACATTTACAACTCCAATTAGAAAATGGCAGGCAATTTTTATAAATAAAAACTTCTGGGAAGTGCCCTTTTATCGCTTTTTAACCGTGCGACCCATAATTTTAGAATGCCCATCAACTTTTTTTATAAACTAAGGGCTGAAGTGCCATTGTACTTACTCTCAGTGGCGAAATATCATCACGCATTTTGCAAGACATAACTGCAAATAGATCTCTTCAAAACATTAGCTGGATTTAATCTAAGACATGCACGGAGTATTTTTTTCTAAAATCTGAACCATATGTGTTTGCCTTTTAGTTTTCAAACCTTTTTCTTTTTCGAAAACTATTTTATCTGATAAATCATAAAAAGTTGACATTAACGAGTTCGTAAAATTATTTCTACATCAAAGCATTTTTAGCTTTATACAGTTGGTAAATTTGTATTATCAATTAGATTCAATAAATCTATTAAAATTACCGATGTGATTTATCCAAGGAATGCATATTTGACAAATCATTTCAAGTTTACAGCATGAATTTTTAAGTTCTTCCCGCAGCTATACATCTCTACGCAGTTGTATTTGATTTGTATACGAGTTACGGGTAATAAATCTGTTCGAAATGGCAATTCGGTTTATTCCAAGAAATGCACTGAATTTTTCGCCTAAAAGCAAACCATCTTCTGTTCTTCTCTTTTGGTTTTAAAAATAATTCTTTTTTTCAGGAAAAACGTTTCATTTCCGTCCACAGCAGATTATATTTCTTTCCACAACAAAACAGAACATCGAAATTCTTTCCACGGTTTCCAGCTTCATGCAGTTCAAAATTTTGTTCTCCAGCTAAATATAATTTCATCTAATTTTACGTTACAGCACACATCTACCTAAACCAAACAAATGCTCGTTTACACTCTATAAATTTACCGAACACAAATGCACGCTTTAGTTCACAGATTCTTGTTAGGGATCCGAACGTAGAGTAAATGCAACTAAGTTGATTGCTTGTTCCCAAACGAACCGCATCTGAACGTAGCGGGAGGTACAGAGAGGAGCGACGGAGAGAGAGAACGCACGCAAGCTTTTCCAAGTGAAGCGACCACGAGCTTAGGTTTCGGTTAAATTCTTCAAAACACAAACCAGGTGGCTCTGTCGTGTAAAAGGCAGGTAGGAGGTCGCAGACTGTAATATTTGGCCACTTATCGCTCTCGCGACCACTGGCCACAACCGCAACTGAATCGACGAATAAACGACCTGTCATAGAAAGCTCCGTTTATTTTTATGACAGTTTACGTGCGCGTGGTGGTTTTGTTTTTGGTAATTTTCCATTAAACGTATTGCGCCTTATACAGGTGTCGTTTAGGTTGTGATATATGAGTTCCCCACCTCTTTGGTCAGTGAAAAAATTTGGCTTCTCTTTTTTATTGCTTTTGTGATGAGCAAAATCAATCATGTTAGGCAGTGCTCGTAGAAATAATGTAACAGGACTCTTTCGTATTTATGGCATTTTTTATAGTTTTTATGTAATAATTCACTTTAGCGATCATAGCCCAATCACGAAAAGTCAAATAAAAACGAATGGAAAGAAAATATACACGCATTTTCATATACTTATAAGAAATGTTATAAATATTACGTTCGGGCGTAATTTATTTTTATTATCCCCAAATGGCTGTTAGCCTAAAAACACGATTTTGCGTTGACTCACTTAAAATATCTTCAAATGAAATTGTGTCGTGTTGATTTACTTTAAATTTATGCAATGAAGTTGCGTTGCTTCATTTTTCATTCGAATGATCTGTTGCGATTTGGGAAAATGTAAGGTACTTATCTTTCAGATGATACCTTCCTGTTATTCATTAACAAACTAAGCTGTTTAAAAGCAACAGATGCAGCTCTTAAAAATATAATTTTTTAAAATTTTTAATCGGATTGATTTACTAAATAACAATATTAAAATTAATACAGACCTCCACAAAGTCTGAAATTGTTCAGATTTTAGGTTTATCAGCTGAGATTATCGATGAAGATGGACAGATAGCGAATTATTTTATAGAATATTAGATGAATATGCATTTAGACCAACATGGGAACATTATATAGCTTCTGTATCTTGTAAAAATGAAAAACAATCTGTAAATTGTTTTTAATTATATAAATGAATAAAATGCTTAAATAAATTGATTAAATATATTTGTATATATTTATTCTTTATTTAAATAAAGAAATTATATTTTTAAGAACTGCATCTACTACTTTTAAATATTTTAGTTTGTTAATTAATAACAGACAGATTAAATATAAAAAAACAATATCTCACTTTTTTCTGAACAGTAGCAGACTCCAGTGAAAAGTGAAACAGCGCAAAATTGTGTTTGAAGACTAATAGCACTTTTGGACTAAAAAGGCTTTGAATTCCTGATTTGTCCAAGTAAAACTATTCAATACTGTTATAGAATAACATTAGCTAAATTTTCACATTATATTTATAACGTTATATTAGTATATAGTTCTTACACGCATAGTCATCTAATATCCTATAAAATGTTTTGCAGTTTCACCTGGGGCATCTCTATCTATAATCCCTACTGATAAACCATACTAAACTATAGAACAGTCGCTTTGGGCGACCGTTAAAATGTGAATGCTTTCAGACATTTTATGAAATTATTTATTTTTATTGTTGATTTCTATAAAATTATTCTTTTACATGATTATGAATGAATTCAAGGCAATAACTTTTCATTCCATGTTTCAAATTATTAGCTTAAGTCCTGTCGTAATTTTTACAACTACTGCATCTGAATTTCCTGTTAAAATTTTTAAAAAAAGTACTTGTAGCTTGTTCTAACTTGACCACGCTTGTATCTCTTGTATGCTCATTGCGAGGGGGAAAAAAAGACAGTTCTCACGTTCTACTGGGGCGATTGACGAAATTCAACTTGCGCTCTTTCATGTTTTGAAAGCGCGACTTAAGATATGCATTACATAGCATTGTTCTAATATAGGTATTTTGACAAAAAATCGGACTTTTTCTAAAATGGCATGCCAATTTTTTCCTAATGTCCATTCTCTGACTCAAATTACGCAAAACTATTAAGTTTTGTAAAAAGCGCACCAGTAGTTTTTAAAAAATTAGCTCTCAAAATTTTAGCTCCTCAATGTTAATTGAGTTTGGTATATATTTATTAATCTCTCTTTTTTATTAAACTTATTTGATTCTTCCTTTTACATTTCGAAATTCCGGTTAATTCAAAAATAAAATTCACCCATTTCTTATGATTTATTTTTTAAAATTTGTATATTTAAAATATATTTACAAATTTTTCAAAAATAAAATTAAACTATAATCTGTAAAATTTTTACCATCATCTTAAAGTAGAAGTTTTTCTAAGCACACCTGCAAAAATTAAAGTTTTTTATTCAAAATTTCCGAAGATATACGTGAATTTATATATTGGCGCGTTTTGAAATTCGGCATATTCTTTGAAAGCGTTAAAACATCAAGTTTGGTTTAGAAACTGTTAAAATTATTTGAAAATAGGAATGATGTGAATTTTTTTCCGCTTATACATAATATAAAAAGTTAGGAAGAGGTGCCTTTTTCTCAGCTGCAGCATAATGGAAGGGAAAGAAAAATAGGTTGCCGTATATTAAGAAGTTCGCCAAGTGAATTATACTTGGCGCAAACTGAAAAAATTGCGACGGTATAAATTTATGAATTTCTCCCTATATTTCGCGCCAAATTATAAAAACATTTAATACCTAGGCATAATTCGAGTCGTAGAATCGAAATATGGAAAAACATTGCCACAGTATTTCAGAAAAAGTCCATTTTTGTGTCAAAATGCCTATGTTAGAACAATGCTATATATATAAATTTTAATATATATCCTAAGTCGTGCTTTCAAGACATGAAAAACGCAATTTTAATTTCGTCAATCGGCTCAGTAGAACAGGAGATACAGAACTGTCCCCCTTTTTTATTTATTTATTTATTTATTTTGCGTAGTGTACATCTAAAGCTTATTATAAAACTAACAAGAGCGGTTCACTTCTCCATACCATCGTTTGTTTGAGGATGTGCTAAATTTCCAAAAATGAGGTGTACAAATTTCGTCCATAATGTTTTGTGAATTGGAATGCGAGTCTCACAAGAATTATTTTACCCTGGGAAAAATGCGTTCACTCTACAGCTGCATTTGTCTGCAAGTTGCAATCCTTCTACTACGCAGTTACGAATTACGTTTCCAACAACATAAATAACCATCGACCATGATTAAATTTAGTATTTGTGTCTTTTCTTCCGCATGTATAAATGATTACATCTATAATTTTCAATTCTTGAGATTCTACTTATATACATAGACGTAGTACATATATTGCTAATGAATTTATTTTTGAGAATGGCTTAGATGTTTATGATGAAAGCCGATTCATAAAGATATAGGCAGAAAACGTGGCCGGTTGAACTCTTCTTTTATTCTTTATAAAATATTTATGATACAGACACAGCTATATTAGCACGAAAGTATCTGTTCTTGTATAGTTACATTTCTACTTTTTCTGTTCTTGAAATGCGTATGAAAAACGAAAGAGCAGCTGGGGATAGCACGCTTGGGAACTAGAAAAACCTAAGAAAAAATACATAAAAAACAGTATGAAGTCTTGATGAAGAATGATATGATTTTGGCTTGACTTTATTCCAACTGTCAAATTTATATGTCAGGTCGCAGATTTTAATCTTATATTTGGTTGAAACATTATGCAAGTACTGACGTCTTTATCGCCAAAGCGGGATAATGGTTAACGACAGTGACTGTTGTACCGAAGGGCCCGATTCGAATCCGGGTGAAGGCATAGATGTTTGTAAATAATACGTAATAAATAAATGTATAGTGTCTATGCAATGGGGGTACTCTAAATATGCAGCGAGCTAAATATCCTTTCGAGAGGTTGGTGATTAGGGAAGAGGGGTTGGAGATCTTGGGACCCGTGCCCCCGACATGCTCTTCATCAAAATTAAGTGCGGAACGGAGCAAATTCTTTCTGTCACCTAAGTAGCGCTCAAGAATCTTGCCAATGACAAACGTAATTTTACACTCCTTGCCACGATGAATTTCGGGGTTTTGTTCTGTTTCTACGGTCAGACAAGTCAGATAAGTCACAACAACAACTCGCGACTTTAACATTACATTAGAGTCACCTGGTAAGGATTAATTTCAAAATGACCCAATTTAGAAAGACAATATGATTGTACCTGCTTTAGACAAAAAGGAAAATAAGCATATTAATTAAGAAATTTAAAAATCTATCATTAATTAAAGTTAGTTGTTATGGAAAATGTTATGTATTATTTTGTTGTGTACAATTATTACGTATTATTTTACTGTGCATAAGGTATTCTTAGTAATTATATTATTTTACTGTGAGCAATGAATTTGTACTGTTCGTATTTAGGCATTAATGTATAATATTTAGTATTGTTTAAGCGTTTCGTTCAATTACGACAAGTTCTTTTAAGTTTGGCTGAAGATGTAGTTAAAAGGGCGCGGGTGTATTTCCGTTTCTCACGAGTCGGCTTCTTCGGGGAGTCAGGGGGTCGGACTGCCCAGCTGCAATTTCCTCTTTTCACGGGGTTGGCCACATGTTTAGGGTGGAGGCGAGAAAATATTTCGGTCTTTCTGAAGTGGAGAATTGGGTGAATTGTTTATTACTTAAGGATGTCGCAAGTTTAACTGAATTACGATTGAAAACATTCCTCTGTTGCATGGGAAAGAGAGCATCTGTCATCTTGCAGAGAGTTCTGAATTCTTCGAATTTTCCTCGTTGTTTATTACGCTTGTTCTAATAGGCTAGCGGGGCAAGTTTTGCTTAAGATAGGCTAATTTTTTAATTTTAGTATTATTTGACCCAATGGTGAATTAGAAACGTTTCTTTGTGTGGTGTATTTAATTACGGCAAAGCACACTAGGGCTATCTGTCTAAGGGAAGGTATGCCTTCGTGGAGGACGTTCTAAAGGAAATGGCTCGTATACACGTTACACATGGGGAAAACCACGAAAACACCCATGCAGGCAGCCCGTTCGCGGGATTCGAACCTCGGACCGAACTACCAGTGTTCAGCGACTTTACCGCTCGGCCGCTGGAGGGCCCGTTTCTTTATGAGTGTCAACCGAGTTTTCTTAAGCCGTTGCACGAGAGGCAGGAGAGATTTTTTGGCAGATTTTTCAGAGCTTCAGCGGGTTTGCTTCTTTGATGGTGACGTGGTCAGTGATGTTCCGCTGCACCGATCAGTGGGCGATAGCGGAATTTTTGTGCGAGTTCTGACCAACTATTCTGAGTGGGAGCGGAGTCCGCGGGTTGCAGTTAAGGGATATTACCCCGTCCTCTTGGTTCTGGCTGCGAAGAACCGTCCGAGCCCGTGCGGACTCTCATCGTGATAGACGGCGGCGAAGTGTTTCTTCTGTCCTGCGGCATAATGGTCTGGGTTTCGTCATGGTGATTTTTAGTAGAAAGACACAGATTTTTCTGATAGAATGGAATATGGAATAAGGGCGTGTCTTATTTTCCCGTTATGATCCCGAATTGCTCGCGCCGAAGATACAGATTTTATGATGATAATATTGAATCAAGGGAGTGGCTTCTTTTCAAGTATAGTTCCGAAGGTTTCGCGCTGAAGATGCAGATTATAGCTGAGATTATTGACTGTCGCCATCTCCTGTTGTCTAGTTGTCTGCAGTAATCATATTTGTAAGGACGATCTTCAAATTCTAGAAGGCGTAGCTTCCCCTAGTCAAGAGCGATCGTTTCGAGGAACAATATGTGTGGACCGGGAAAAGGACAAGATTCTTTAATGGATTCTTGAGTTTCCAAATCTGTGAGTTTTATTATTTTCATTTTTGCATTTCTTTTAATAATTAATCCTTAGGATTTTGGAAATAATTAATTCTAAAGCTTGAGCTGTCATGCTATGTAGACGAAAACTTGAGTACTTTTTGTTACTCAATTTATAGCTGAGAAAGTGATTTTGATTTTTATTAATGTTTAACTGTCAGAAGCTATAATTGAAATAATTTGAGGAAGTGAATTTTTGTTTTAATGTTTAATTGCTATGCTCATTTAATTTCAGTATGACCGAAGATAAATATACTGATGTGTCACAGTTCAAAGAAATATGATTTATTCTAAATTAGCTTTATACATGAGTTTAAATTTCTTGAGTACCTGTTTAAAAAAGATTAATAACTGTGAGGTGTTTCACTATGATTTTTGTATGAATTGAATAACGATAAAAATGAGATGGCTATGAAAAAAAAAACTATGAGTGACTTTTAAAAAGATTTTATAAGGGTAGTCTAGCCAGATATCTTAAATTATATTATTTGGAATGTTTAATAAATATGTTTATTGATTTAATTATTGTATGTTTCTTTTGAGTTTTAAATGTGGTCTACTGTAGTCACCCATGTGTTCCTTACGGAAACAAGGTTTCACTCCCAATTCGAACCTGGGTAGTAGAAAAATCAGTTTTAAGAGTTGTGACTAAACGATATTACTTAATTTATTTTGATGTCATGAGTAGACTTCTTAAAATTGAGATTTATCCTTCCCTGGTATTTTGAAGAGTTTCGTGTTGCATTGTAAATGTTGTGTTTTGGCTATCTCTAGATTTGTAATGAAATTTATGTGTTTTCAGGTTGGAGGTCTGAATTAGTTTTATTTTAGTGAGAGATAGCATGTTAATGATTTTGTTGCGGAAGAGCATTTAACATTTGGTTTTGAGAATTTAATCGTTATTTTACCAAAAACCAGGGAGGATATTTTCTTTGATTTTAAAGTGTTCAGATTTTGATTCTGAGAGTAAGTAATTAAGTAGTAAGTGTTTAGTTTAGTTTTTTTTTTTTTTTTTTTTTTTTTTGTCGTGGCACCAAAGAAAAAGAAGTCTTTTTTCTACGTAACATAGTCAGCAAAAGTAATAAGCTATAACTAACTGAGTTAGTTAAAGACTTTTGTTGAAACAGTGTATGTATATTGTGACATTCGAAAATTTCTGCGCTTTTACGATGATACGTATAAATGAAGCAGTACAATAACACAAGAAGTTTATCGAATCACATAAGTATCGTTTTATTCTACGACTCTTTGCCATCTCTCAGGCAACAGGAAAATTATTTTTTATTTCCTTTTGTAACGTAAAGTAAGTATTGTTAAATATTTCGGTTTTCAGATTTCAAGAGAAATATGCAATCTGACTAGTTTCGTCCTGACTTCTATACGTACATCTATCGCATAACTCAAACTGTGATATACTGAAATTATTCATTTGGACTTTTGACTAGTTTCTACGTGATGTTTGTACCTAAACGATTAGCCTTAGAATGTTGAAATTGTGTAAATGGAGTTGCTATAACGTCTCGTTGTCCTTTTTTATTGTAATCCACAGTGTCGAAAAGACACTCTGAATTGCAGGTTTGAATAAAGAATTGCAGGAATGAAATAAGTTTAAATGGCGGGCAACAAAAATGCATGTAATTTAATAGGCATACAAGGAAGTCATATGGTGTCCAAATCAGATTTGTCTTAAAGTTTATCCTTAAAGGAATTAACGAAGGGCTGTTTAACACTGTCTGAAGAAGTGAATTCCACGTCATTCAGAGAGTTTTAAAATGACCTTAAGAGACGAACGTCCGAGAGTGTAAGGTCTATTGAATATGGGACAGTAGTGTTGTACGAAGAATCTTAGCTATATAAGTTTTTGTCTGACATTCAACTAAATATGAGGAATTTTAATGATATGAGACTCCATCTCGAAGATTCGTCAGCTTTGGATGCTTTGCATCGATTTCTGCTTTTAAAACTGCCTTTAGCGAATGATATTTTTCCGAAATTACTGCCAACTTTGCTAATAACAAATCATAGTAAACAAGTCATTTCTAGTCCGCATCACCTCAAAACATCATTTTTTTAGAGCAACCTCCCTCTCGTTATTGCTACCCCCTGATCTTTTTTTTGTAACATTATTACACAGTATTAATTTCTGATCTGCAGTAATAAGTAGTTTATAAAAAGGGATTTTGTTTTTCCCCTCAGCAAAGAGTCATGGGCCAAAACTCGAGGGAGCAACTTCGTATTCTTAAAATACGAAGTTGCCCCGGACACCGTAGCAGTTTACATAACACTCTTCTTCAAATAATTATATAGTGAACGTTTTGCAAAATTTATTATCGGATAATTCCTATACTGTATAACTTGGATTTTCAGGGATAGCTCATTTTAATGTTTCCTTGTATACGGAAGATAGTTGTTTGAGCGGGCTGAAAGTTGTCTTTAAAGTTCTCAAACCATCTTTGAATTGCGGGATCAGAAACAGAACTTTACCCACATATATAGAAAAAAAATAAGTCTCTGACTAGCATTTATAAAAATTCTTTTTAAAATGAAAGAGCATACTATGGCGAAAATTAAGCTTTATCCTTAGCACTGCAATAAAAAAAATTATGAAATAACCCTTGTTAGAATTATGCAACATCAAAGGAAGAGACAGTAATTATTATTTCCGTCTTTTATCCGTCCAATATTAATCGGACTTTTAACATTTACTTTTGATTTATCGTTTGGTATGTAATTATAGTTACTTTCTGGTTTAAAAAAATTTATATTAATCTTTTTTAATTTTGTTTAAATTTTTTGTTCCTTTTTGTGTTTGGTGGGTATTTTAAAATAATATTAACTTTTTTATTTTCATTTATATGCAATTTAATTGCTTGCTAATAAAGGATTTAATTTTAAGAATTTCACGTAAACTTGCTTCTACTTGCATTTCGGAAAGGATCTATTTGGTATACGGAATAATGTCATATATTTTCTTGCTGCGCTGAATATTTTTTATATTTCCATTTGGATATTTTTTCCTCTTGGTACTTTTGAGAACTTTTCTAATATTTCATATGGAAGTAGGGAATTTTCCTTTTCGTGAGAAGAATCCCTATATTGCTGGCATCCAAATGAAAATGGTGGAAAGTTTCTAGAATAAAACTGTAATGTATTTGACAGTAGCATAAAAGTATTATTTTTGCATATTTTCACTTGTTAACAGCATTTATATGTACTGCAAAGTTTTAAATTATTAAGCGAAGTAGAATACTTAAAGGTGAGGATCAATAAAGGAAATACATAAACCAGGTCGAAACCAAGCTATAATGATCTTCAAGGAACCGAAAGTTTGGTTCACCTTAAATGGTGATTCGCTATATCCGCAAAGAGAAGTAGATTATTCCACAGAAGTAGTGTATGAAAACAATAACAAAAATTATTGACGAATTTACCTTTAAGGTTTACTTAAGATATGTATGGTTTCAAGGGAATGATTCAGTAACTTTTAATAAAGAATATCGTATGGTTTTCAAAAGAGTTAAAGAACTCAAAACTTTATTCGGAACACTGAACTTAGATACCATTTATATTCAAATAAAGAAACAAGCAAAAAAATGTAAGGATAAAACATGTTCATCCTTACTACTTCCTCTTTCCCTGAACAGCAAAAATTTCAAAATTTTCGTCATAGTATCAGCATTAAACAGAACTCTGTAGGACAACTGAGCCAAAGAATTTGAATGGAATCAAAGAAACCGCTTAAGTTCTTTGGTTCAATGGTCACATGCACCACATAAAAAGAACGCCATATGATGTCTTAAGATTTGCTTATTGTGCCTTCGTTCCCTAGACTGAGTTCGTCTGTTTCGTATAGTCAGGTCCATAATCGCATTTAATGTTATTTTATACGTCTGTAGCGAATCTTCAAATTTATGAAAAGCGGATATTTTTGGACAGCTGAAACCCTTTTTGTATTTTTGTTAATTTTCGGAAGTTTTAACTGAAAATTTACTAATTCTTAAAATTACTCCTGTTTAGAATGTTAGAATACATGTTTCTTCAACGTGAGTACATGTGACAGATAACGGAGAACGGAGACTCCTGGTGGCTACCAGAGGTTAGTAGGAATTGCCTCCACCCTCCTAACAGAATTTGTTATAAAATAGTTTTTATACGGCCAGATAAGAAAGAGAATACATAAATGATACATTACAGATGATTATCGTTTTTCTAATAGGCAATGAAGAGTTTGGTGTTACAGAAGTTAGGGTGTTTTCTAGCTAAACATGAAAATTTTGAGCATAACGTATAAAATAACATTTATTAAACTAAATATAAAAATTAAATTGAAAGGAAAATTTTAATTATTAAGTTTAATAGTTAAATTTTCGCATCAGTTCTTAGAGTTTGATTTAAAGTTCTTTGGATAGTTCTTTAGTACTTCTTTTATTGTAATTTTCCCTTTTGAATTTTATTGGCGTCTTCATTCTGTCTGACAAGTATCTTGCCCCATAGCAGAAATAGTATTAATTGCATTGCAGATGTTCTTTATTGATGCACGGTTTTTGATTAAAAGTTCTTAAAAGATTTCATACTACAAGTCGGTAGATGTAAATGAGTGGTAGCTAAAAGTGTTCAGTAAAAGGCATAATGTTCAGATGAACTTTCTATTCCACAGACATAACAGGTTTTTATACATACGGTTTTTTTCTCATAAATCGGTTTTTATACAGTTTAGTGAAATGATCCATATCGTCTTCTAATCAAATCTTATAAAGCGAACACCGGATGCAGCGAAACAAATTTTTGATTCCTCGAAATTCACCGTAGCGGGGGTCGACTGTATTTATATTTGTGTGGAAATATCTATTATGTTTAAGAATTTTAATTTTTAACCCAAAACGCTATTAATCTCGAAACACGATTTTACGCTGTTTCACTTTTCATTCGGGTCTGTTGCCATTTGGAAAAACCTAAGATATATAGCTGTTAAAACTGAATCTGTTTGTCGTTGATTAATTCATAAGAATATAATTTTTTTATCTTTTAATAGAATGTATTTAGATAAAAATGCAGTTAATTAATGATATACCTAATTAAAACATGAACTATTTATACATTTACCTTACCTATATTTTCAATTTTTTAATGTACAGAAGGTATATAATATTCCCATTTTGGCCTAAATGTGTATTCATCTAGTGTCCTATAAAAGGCTTCACTGTTCCACTCGATGATCTCTGTTGATAATTCTTACTGATAAACCATAAACTTTAAAAGAACCCTTTTAAGCGACCATTAAAATCTAAATCTTTTCAAATTTTGATTTTTAATTTCGCTTTTTCGGGAAACTTCTTAACACTTTCTATGCCAAGTACGAGAGCATTCCTTGTTGATTGCCTTACCTAAACACCGAGTACTGCCAGTATGAGTATTATCGTAGCAAATACAAGTAATGTTTAGGTGTTTTACGTACGGGAAGAGACTAAAGATAACACTTGGGGTCGAAGATACAATAACTAAATGTTTAGAACCCGAAAACATAATTATTTGCTATATATTTTGAAAAACATGACACGAAAAATATTTTTAACACATTAAATTGAAATTTTAATACATATATAGAAACGAAATTATGTATGATAAGTTATAATACACTTTCCGACGCAAAGTTTTGGATTGCTTTTGCATAGAGGGCGAAACTATCTTATATCCTGTTTAATACAAATTTTATATGGTTTTCTACATCGAGCTTTCTTCTCCACTGATGGAGGTGCTTCCAAATAATGGGAGTGATGTTTTGCTCTTATCTTGTAAGTTTTTTATTTCTGTTATATCTATTTTTAAATAATAAAATGACAAAAAATAATTTAAAAGCATATAAGTGCAGATACGATATTGGCATTTGTAAACGGACGCACAGTATCAGATTTTTAAGTAACGTATTAAGCGATTTCTTCTGTGTTCACTACCATTCGCTTTTTCTAATGATGGGCGAGCACTTTCTGCGGTCTAAAATCCAAACTTCCTGTGTTTTCTTCTGATAGCAGATATATTTTTATAATAAAATATCCAACCCACATTAATCACTGACAGCAATTCATTATGTTTTTCCGCTGTCGTTGCAAAGCATGCTAACTATTACGATCAATGATAAAAAAAATAGCTTTTTATACTTAATGGCACTATTCTATTCCTTAGCCATTAAGAGACTGAAATGTCATTATCTTCGCTTTACCAAAACGGTCGAAACTCGTTGTAGAAGGCCTTGCAAGATAAATATAAGATTATATTTCAGATAATTCTTTTGTAGTTCTTTGACCGTATTTCGGTACATTACTTCTGATAGCAGACATCTTTTCTTTTTGTGATAATATTTATCCCCTATTAATCGCTGTCAGCAATTCATTACGGTTTTTAGATCTTGTTGTGAAACCATGCTAACTACTTCGATCCATGATAACAAAATCAAATTTTTCTGCTCATCTTGAATCGCATTACAAGTTTCATGGCCATTAAAAGACTGAAATGTTATTAAGCCCGCTTTAGAAAGCGGTTGAAACTCGTTATACAATTTTTGATATAAGACTCTATCTCAATTAATTGTTTTGTAATTCTTTTCTCGTATTTAAATTCGAAAATATTATCTATCATTCGTTTGAGTTATTGCTCGCTATTTTCTTTTCATTTCCACTGGCTTCTTCTAGTTAACTTAGAAAGTTTACAACTAAAATCAAACCCCGCTACTGCGATCCCGGCTTATAATGAATTTCCGGATGTACTAAATGAACATTTTGGCTCCGTCCAATTTCCTCTACACATGCAGTTTTGCTCTATATTGCTACAGGCAGCTTTCAAATTTACGAAAATCGGATTTAGCGAACTTCGCAGTTATCTTAAATTGAAAATATTTCATATGTTTCAAACATGTTTTGCAGAATTTCTACACTTTTAAACTGAAAAACTGAAACTAACTGAACCTTTTAATTCGTCCTGTTTAGGCTATTAGAACAGCAAAAAACATCTTTAGGTTGCTATTCTTTTCAACCCCATCTTTCTCTGTGTTCTAAACAAAAAGCTATGCCAGGGAGGTGTCGCACTCAATCCTTGGGAAACGAGGACACACAATAAACATAACTTGGGAGATCCTCTTGTGTCACGCAATGATCCGACGATCGATTGAGGATTCATTGCGACAAAGAACTTGAACCTTTTCTTTGATTACATTCGAGTTCTTTGATTGAGGTGTCATACGGCCTTTTATTCTAGGCTTATTCATAACACTTAAATGTGTATTTCCGATGGAAATGTGTAACTGGAAGAATGGGCAACACCACGATTTTAATGCTAAGTAATGTTTCATGCAAAACAATGCAAAAGGAATTAAGTAATTACATGCAAAAATAACTGTAAATAAATTTTATTACTCTTTAAAATTAAAGTTACTATTAACATCAGTGGGGAAATGCAACAATTCTAATCACTCTTTCTATGCGATTTATCAACCAGCTTTTACACTATTCTGTGGACATGATGAGTTGTACCCCCCCCCTTTGTGAGGTCGAATAACGAACAACCGGATTTTGAGAAAGAAACTATCGGTTCTTCTAAGTTCGTTACATCGGGACTTGACTGTTCTTAAAAAAGAAAAGCTAAACCTGTAAAATTTACTCATTTTGCAGTACTGAAAATTTCCCGTAATTCTACTGCTTTACCAGAAAATGTAAAAGAAGAAAGATTTAAAAACGTACGATAATCTAATTTAGAGAGAGAGAGTGTTAGCTTCCCGTGCTGAAATTCCTCCGTTTGGTTTGGTTTGGTTTGTTGGATTATGGCAAAACACTCATGGACTATCTGCCTAAAGGGAGGGATGCCTTCGTGGGGGACGTTTCTAAGGGAACTGGATCATATATATGTTACACATGGGGAAAACCACGAAAAACGCCCGTGCAGTCAACATGTTTGTGGGATTCAAACTGAACTACGAGTGTTCAGCAACTTTACCGCTTGACCGCTTGGTGAGCCGAAATTCGTCCGTAGCAGCCTACCTTTAACACTGTCGCTGAGAGCTAGAGAGTTTGTCTTTGATTGAAATTATGTTAATTGTTGCTGTATAATAGATCCAGATAGTTAGGATTTTATTTTAAAGTGTAATTACTTTGAGTCATTGTTTCTTATTTAGCTCCACAGGGAGCGGAACATAATGTTTTTTGATATTTTAGTTCCTATAACTTCCAGCTAAAGGTGAAGAAAAACTTTCTAATTTTTTTATTTTTTGTATTATTATATTTACAAGCACTGAGGCATTGAAATGTAAAGAGTGTCACCTCTTAAATAATTAGACACGCAATCTAAGAATGTTACACTAGGTTCTCACTAAGCCAAATTGAGTTATTGAGACATTATGAAAAAAGAATAAAAACAGCTGTAAAGGTAACTATTGTGTGTAATCAAGTTGCAAACGTAGCATCTTCTGACAAGAAAAAAAATTAAGAATTCATCAGTTTATGTGACTAAATTTTCTATTTTGGAATGTTCTTACGTTATGAGATTATTAACGTAATCAGAAGTCTTCTTTCCCAATTAAACTTCAAGTAATCTTTCACAGATTTTTCTTCTTAGATATTTATCTTCTTTTGCGTTCTTCTCCCATAGTCCCCTCGTATTTTAATGGTAAATTAATGAAAATAAAACTACAGAAGTCCGCGTAACGTAAATAAATTTCTAGCACTACCCAGGTAGTATGCATTTCTAAGTTGTAAACTCTAAAGGTATGTTTAGTTTATGTTATTAATCAAAATGCAAAGGAAAGTGGACAGTTTCCAAAGAATAGCTTATATTTATATCGACTGTAAGATAAAACTTATTTTTATGATTCAAATTTTAGACTTCTATAAAATACTGAATAACACCTGACTAGTAATTTAACTTTGTAGATCGTCAAATTTCTTCCTAGATATTTGCAAGAAGTTTGCTGTAAGCTTTTTTTCAATTTTGTTTCCTGGAAGGACTATAAACGTTTTTTGGATCTGGAGGCTTTCACATTGAAATACGTTTAATTAAAAGAAATCTTAATAATGTAATACAATGATTCTTTTCCACTTTTATTACAGAAATGTTGTTGATGTGTACACTGTCACGTAGTACACAATTAACGTGTACAGGTTAAGTTTTTTGAATAAAACAGACCACTAGGACTATCTGCCCAAGAGGAGGGATGATCTCATGTAGGACATCCTGAGGGAAACTATCCCGTATTTACATCACACACAAGCGAACCACTAAAACCAACCATACAACTAGCCCGTTTGCCTGTATTGGAATACAAATCGAATTACCAGCATTTAGCCGGGTCAACACTTAGCTATTGGGGGTGAATTATGCTGTATTTAAAATAAAATTTTGACGTGCATGATCTGTGACATCTTCATCAATATCAATAAATTATCGGGTGCAAGCTTAGAAGTGTCAGTATTGCTAAAAATATGCATGATAAATTAAAGAATACATTGAATAAATTTTCGTTATGTACCACTCGAACAGACACTATTGCCATCTGTAAATGCGGTATCGAAATAAAATTTATTCCAGTCCTGCTTCCGCAGAGAAGACGAGTTTACATTGTTGGGAACGGTCATGACTCAAAATTTGTATTTTTCGTGTTGTGCCGGTGTTAGCCATGAACAGTATAATTCAAATATATATTTTCAGATACTTCTGTAAAAGAAAACATCGATTCAAAATTTTTCAATCTACTAAATGTAATTATTGGTAATGTAATATTTGGTATTGTACAGACTCAAATTTAATGGATAACAGGCTAAATAAAATTCATTTATCGCATTTTGAAAGTGAAAAAAAAGAGTGACTGGCTATTTATATGACTAACATAAATCATACACTCATATAATTAAGTAATTGGTAATTGAAGTTTAAGTCAGTTAAATTGTTAATTAATTAGTACACATTAAAGCTCTAAAATATTTTAATTTTATAAAACAAAAAAGTAAAACTTCTTAAATTAAATTAGAATGTAACTTTATAAACTATCAAAGGAAAATAAATAATTCAAATAGAGAAAACTGAAGTTGGTCTTCATTTAATCCATTCGAATACATTTAAACAATTTTGATGTAGAAAATTTTAGATTTCATTGGCATTCAGTTCACTTGTATGTTTTTTGTAAAACATAACCTATTGAAATACTTCAAAATTTAATACATGTATTAACAATGACTAAATTTCCCGAATATTCCAATATGTTACAGACCTATATACATTCCACAGATGTTTAATTATTCATCATTGAAATGCGCTGAATAATTGATCACTGCCTTTCATATCAGCTCGAGGCAAGAGAAAGAACTTTGAAGAAGTTCGGATAATATCTCTTCCAAGTTCGTAAGAAAGAAACCTTTCTTATTCGTTGCGAAAATTAATTTTTCTTGAATATTTAAGCAGTAAAAATTTCTAACTGAAGTAATAACAGATCCCAAAAGACCTTCTTCTGGTCGTTTCTTTGAAGAATATTATAATCAAAAGCAAAACCCTGCCCAAAGTTATTTTATTCGAGAAAAAAATATTCCCTTCCAAATCGATGAAAGTTTTCCAACACAGCACAGACGTTATGAATTCTTTTTCATGGAATTCTTTTGCCTGAAAAATAGAAAAACGAATCGTATACTCCTTTAATATATTTTTCTCTCCATAAGAATCTTGCACTCAATAAATTTTCTCGGCACCGTAACTGAAATTATAAATTCCTTATTATTGAATTCCAATGTTATTGAACTGCTGAGTGCATTTCGTTCTTTATAACTCGTGAGTATTGGATGGGAATTGATTTAGGCTCACATTTATGCTGAGAGCGCTAAAAAAGTGTTTTAAACAGCGGCATTTATTTTAATTGGCTCTATATAAAAGCAGTTATTGAAAACAGACGCATTAACTAGGCAGAATGGTTTATCTCTTCCAAACATTAAATATTTTGATTGCCCTTATTGAGATAGTATATATTTATATTAGTCAGAACATGATTTGTAAAATTGGGGACCCAGGGAGGGAATTCCTTACGTAGGTCCCCTTTTCCTCCAATAGTCTCCAGGTATTAATTCCAAGCCACTCAGAAAATTTTGAAGTGACCTGAAGAATTGAAAATCGGTGGCCATAAAGTCTGTTGAGTAGGAGGGAAGGTGACGTAAAACACCTCAGCCATGCTCAATAACTCTTTGTGTGGCATTCATCGAAATGTGGGAGTAGGCACCATCAAGATGGAAGACAACATCTCGACGACTGGTCAGTTTTAAACGCTTTGTTTCGATTTCTGCTTTTGAAACTGACATTTTGAAATAACATTTTTCAAAATTTATTACTTGGTGTCAACGATACAAAGCATACAATTCCTTTGCAGTACCACAATACACAAAGCATTATGTTTTGGGCATGCAGTGCCCTCTCGGTGTTACAAACGGAGATTCTCTTGGTTTAACTCATTATTATATAATGACTTTTTTGCATATCCAGCAATGAGCATTTAAAAGAAAGGAGTTTCTTTATTTCTTTTCTCCAGAGACCCATGTACCGAAACTAAAGCACACATGTTCTGCTTTATTAAAGTATGGGTACATAGCATACATCATAGAAGCTCACGTACCTGATCGTTTGAGATGATCATGTACAGTACAGTTTAAAATATTTGATCTGTTTAATAGTCTCGAACTAATAACTTTCATTTTCAGGGATAGTTTCTTAATAGGTTGTTGTTTACAGACGATAGTCGTCCAACGCAGGCATCCTCTTTAAGATATAACTTTTCGCTCTTCTTAAATCACTTATGAACTGTTTCATCAGGAACAGCACTTTGTCCATAAATAGTACACCTATTACAGGCGATTTGGACCAACATTTTTACATTTCTTAAACTAAAAGAGCATAATATGGCAAAAATGAACTTGATTCAGATTCTCTACTTTTATAACTGTACAAAACAAATCACTCCAAAACACAAGTTAAAATTATACAAAATAAGCATGGAAAACCGTTTTTAATCATAATTAGAACTAAATGAGCTTTGATTTGAAAAAACGCAAAACTTTCCGGATAATCCTATATATGAACAGTAAAAGAGCTAAAGCATTAAAAAATATTTATTTATATAAATATTATAAATGTCATGCAAAATGCTATGAAATTAATTAATTAAATAAGAAAGAGATAAAATACATAATACACATATACACATACACACAAACACACACGCATATATATATACTCTTGACTGGCCATTTTTGAGATCTTTACACGTTTTTCCGAGGTTTCCGGCCCCCTTCGATAATAGCAGACGAATTGCAGATAACGGAAATCTCTTCGTATTGGCTAAATGCCCACAGAACTTCGCTCCCCCCTACATACGTCATCCGAATGAAGGACACACAAAGAATTGCAGCCATTTTTCAACTAGTTTTAAGAGGGACAGCTTTGCATCGCCACAGGTCAGTTTTTGTTTCTTTTGTTACAACATTTTCTTGGTCTTAGCAAGACCCACTATGTTTTTGTATTTTTAGGACTAACAGCTCACCGCTATTTATTTTCGTTTTTATTTTGATTTTAATATTGATTTTAGTCTAGTTTTAGGAAGAGAATTGAGACTATTAAAATTTCCAAGACACTTTGTCTAAATTTAAAAAATTTTTGTAGCGAAAAAGTTTCAATTGTCTGTTTCGGCGAAACGCGTAATGGGGTTAGCTTGATTCGACGTTCAAATAAATGAAATTTCCCTTGAAAAGCCAGTTTGGAAGTCGAATTGGGCTAATTTACCATTTTCCGCTTAACTTTTTATCTGATTCTGTTTTTTGAATGTTTTACATGTCTAATGGTTTGATTTTCATACGTATTAATTTTTTAAAACGTGTTGAACTTTTTGGAGCAGCAGCTCTTGGTAACTTTTAGGCGAGCTTACTACAATTTTTATATTTTACTTATTTTGCAGCATATTGCGCAAGATATTTTCTAGACCAAAATTGTTTTTTTTTTTAATTATAATTACTACCTTGCTTGAATTATATATATATATATATATCAGTCAAGAGGGATATCTAAAAATGTCTGAAATAGCTCAGACACCAGCTTAAATAGTTTTTTTCTATCCTACTTTGCATCACTCGCGAAACTAAAATAGCATTCTCCCAAGAAAGCGTGGGTTGAATGCAAGAGCAATTAAAAAGTTTGCTTAAAAATAAAATTAAATGTTAGATAAATTAAATAAATCGCCACAGCATGTTAAATATTACAAAAAGATCTGGAGACCTCGCCTCTATAAATGTGAAGCAGGGGCACACAAATTGTTTATCCTTGCATTAAAGAGGCCGTGATATTAGTTTAGGGGCCACCAGTGGTCAGATGTTTGAAATGCTGAAGAATATATGGTTGAAAAGTGTACGCTTCGTTTTTTAAACAACGGGTATTTTTGTGGAATATTTTGTAAGGAAGACAAATTCGCACTTTTGGTACGCAAAGGAAAAACACAGAAGCTTATGTAGCTCTGTTAGACCTGAGTCCTTAAAACCGTACAGTACGGAGACAAACATAATAGATGAATCTTTGCAGGTCAGCCCGTGTAAAATTTCAATACGAGTCAGTTTTTCAAAGAAATTCTACTACAAAATTTTCACTCCTACAATAGTAATTAATTCTCATTAATTCAGTTTTGTCATAATCAGATATATATACTTACTCTCCATGAAGCAACAAAACTTCTGCAGAGTTGTCTGGTTAAATCTTCTGAGATAATATGCTGGTATTATGTTTTATTCTTCTGTATGCATCAGAATGAAGGCATTATATTTTGCATGCATTAAAATGTAGGATTATCTTTTATTCTGCAGGCATTATCATTTATTCTGCAGGCATTATCATTTATTCTGCAGACACTTTCTTTCATTCTGCTTACAGGAGACTATTATAAAATTTCATCTTTGGTTTTAGATCTCTTTAACATTTCACAGTATCTCAGTACACTCTCAAGGGCATATAATGAGGATTAATATGAGATAAAATACAGGCATTATTTTTTATTATTCTCGTATTATCTTCTGCTTGCCTGAGTCTCATGATAAAAATCTCGTCTTCGGTTAGAAAATTCTTTAACTTCTCAGAACATCTCGGTTCGCTATTAAGGGCATCTAGTGAGGATTATCCTAAGAAAAAATACAGATGTTATCCGTTATCTTCTAGTTTTATATTTTTCTTACAGAAATTTTACTGAAAAATCTCGTCTTTGATTGCAGATTTCATTAACTTCTTACATCATCACAGTATACTCTCAAGGACATCAAAGAAATATGTCCTGAGGATATACTGAGATGTGACATTGAGAACTTGGTAGAATGTATTGCAGAATTAATTTTTTTAATTATTTTTAATGGGATATTCTAATGATGGCCAATGTATCTGTGAAGAACATTCTGAAGATATCCTGAGAAATGTTTTGCTCTGAGTGGGACTGAGTTTGAACTGAAAACCACGACGTTACTTCTAGTCACCAAGACGTCGCCGTCTAAAATTGCACTAGGAAGACGCTACCTAAATTTCTAAATGTTTGTATTGAAAAATTTGGGCTAGGATATGTTTTGAAACATTTTGTTTAACAGGACGTTATTTGGAGCCAAACGTAAATAAAAGCACGAAATCCAACTATATAAAGGAATGACCATATTAAATATATACACAGCTTCATGTAAAGGACGGCAACGTTATTAAATAAAAATTAAATGCAAGAAATTTTTAAAATGCAGATAAATGTATCTGTATTAAATTTGTTTATAAACGCATCTCTTTACAAACGCGTGTAATTATTCCGATAGACAACTGCACAGTGTTTTATTCCTTATTTCAGCTGACTAAATCCTACCAACATAAGTTTTACTGTGACCACAAAAGTCTTTAATATGATATTTATTTTCTCAACAATTGGTTACTGTTATCTCATTTTTTAAATTAAGATAAAAAATTGTAAAATTTACGATGTCTAACTTTTTATATGTTTCCCTACTCAATATACTTACAGTTAAGAAAATTTTATAAAATAATAAATTAAAACACAACATTAATAGGACGAAAACTGACGGAGATATCTCATCTAAATTTGAAGGATGTATTGAGAGAATGCGCGTAATTGAAAAACGGAAGTACTTGCATTTTTATGTGACTAAAAATGAGATATTAAATTTTTTTATGTTAATAAGTTAAGCAAAAAGTATTTCTAGGCAGATTATCATTAAAAATACTAACCAAAAAAAGTTCTTTCGAAAAATGAAATCTTGTTCTAGAAACCTTATAGAATTCGTGCTCTAGAAAACATTGGCAGGTTTCAGTATTGGCATCTAACCCAACTCTTTATGTTATTTGTATAAATTACAAATTAAAGCTTCCTTTAGTATAATAATCTTTTTATAAATATTAAATCACGATTCTAAAGTTATTAAACTTCATGAAAATTCTAATAGCGTAACTTTATTACGTGATGACTTATAAAATGCTTATGTGAAAATTCCTTCGAGGTACCATTTGTAACGAATAAAAAATGAATTAATGTTACATATTAGTAAATTAAAAAAGTATATCACTGCACAGTATTTAACAAGAAAAAAGTGAGTCAAAATTATACTAGTTCATTAAATTGATTGGTCAGTTATATCGGTCAATATGTCGGATATTTAAAATATATCGGTCAATGTCAATTAATCAACATTTCTGTGTTTTACTTTTTATAATGAGTATAAAAAATTATACATGTAAATATACAAGGAATGTGTAAAAAGTTAGATTTCGTAATTTTGGCAAAATTTATTTTTTAAAATTTAAATATGACGCAACATAATATTTGCCTCATTTAAAACCTTTTTGCAAATCGATTTATACGTTTACAACCAGCGGCCAGGTAAGGACTTTTGTTAACACAGTATACACACCATGTCGACGAAAGCCTTTAGGCCTTTATACGGGTTTTATTTTTACAATTGTTGATCGTAGACATATACTCCTAATTAAAAACTGTTCTACAATGTCTCACATTTCTTTTAAGACGTTTGTGTCTTACAAGTCGATTTACAATTATCAATTAATATGTATTAGCGAAATGACTACTTTTCTTTCACATATATTAGTACCCATTTTTAAATTCTACATTTTTAAAACCTGCGTGTTTTGAAAACACGTTCCCAATGCAAAAAATTAATTTATTAAAACATTTTTGATAAAAAACATAAAATACAATAATTTATTCAAAGAGTTTTTGATAAGAAACTAAATTGAGTATTCGAACAGTTTAAACAAAGAGTTTATATTTAATAAAATAAGGAAATAACGGCATATTTAATAACTCGTTATATAATGTAAAATTATGCTTTCCACAAGCTTTGGCGTATATTATCTGTAAGAATTTACTACAGCTTGCATAGAAATATCATGTTTCTTTAGACCTTTCTTCAACTCACTGCACCGGAGAATATGGAGTAGGTTTGATTATTTCGGAGCAAAGATTCTGATAGTACTTGAAAATATTTTACATTGCAAATTTATTTTCAGATGCTTCCAGGATTTCCTTAATAATATTTAAATATTTATACTGATGTGGAATTGTTTTCTGTAAAAAAAAATTCTCAGCGAAAATTCTCCAAACCATTAAGTCACCACTTCTGTGTACAGATGTTTTTCTTTCTTTTTCTTTTAAATTTAAACCTTCATTCGCGTTCTGCCCGTAATAATTCACATATCAGACAAAAATCTACTAAATTTTGACCCTTTTGCAAACATAATATTATTCAAATATGATAAATATTAGTTTGTCGTGCATTTTGCGAATGCCAGGTGTATTTTTCTTGTTTATTGTTGAGGAATTTCCCTTTTGCTCATCGTACATTCTAACCCTTTACTTTGAGGATTTTTAAGGACTCTTCTAACAGTTTTAGGGTTACATTTTAATGGTTTCGGTTTAGTAGATTATGGCAAAACACACTAGGACCATCTACCTATGGGGAGGGATGCCTTCGTATAAAGGACTTTCTACAGGAAAAAGGCTCATAGGCACGTTATAGATGAGAAAAACCATCAAAACTTCTATGCAGGCAGCTCATTCGCCTGGAACTCAGGGCGGAACTACAAGTGTTCATCGCTTTTACTGCTCGGCCGCTGGTCTACCTGTACCTTTTATTGAAAACAGTACTTCTAAATCCACTACAAGTTTTACAGTATTGTTTTTTGAGTGTTGTTTAAATTTTCGCTGGATAAATCTCCGATTCTTTCACGTTACTTTGGAATATGTTTTAGACTTTTGAACAGTTCCACTTACTTTCCGTCCTTTTAATAACATAAAAAAATAGTTGAATGCTCTATACAAAGAATATTTTAAATATTTATAATACTTGTATCATGTTTGAAATGAATGTAATTCGAAAAAATAAAAAATTTCTAACAGCTTCGTTAATTTGTAGCGTCTTTTTACTATGTTCACTTCAGATATAAAACTATTAATATACTTTGCTAACCAAGTAATAGTTTCACAATGCAGACGATAGTTCCTGCGATATATTTTCATTTGAAGAAAATTATGACAAGAAAAATCGTCCTTCAAAACATCTAAACAAAGCTTTCGAGTATCAGAATCATTATGCGTGTTACTGATTAACATTTTTCGAATAAAATATTTTATCACAAGGAATATTATTATTTCAAGGAAGTTAAATTACAGTGAGTCATATCAGTTTCCGGACACTTGTCCTTAACAAATATGGGGCATTGTAATTTTTAAATTAAAATACTATCAGTTTCATTTCTAAATTTAGAATTCTAAATTTAGAATTAAATTAATTAAAATTGATTTATTGAATTCAATTAATTAATTTAAACTTTTATTTAATTAAATGAATTAAATTAAAATTGAAATTTAGAAATGCTTCTAACGTTTCAATTTAAATTAATGTCGAATTATTTTTTTCTATTTTAAGATTATTATAAAGGAATAAAACTTCACGAGAATATTGAAAACGTATTTATGTTTTAAAACTTATAAATCTTTCGAATGAAAATTCTTTAGGCATACCAAATGTAATACAATAATGAATATAGATACTAGTAAATCCCAAAAGAATATTATTGAATAGCATTTATGGAAAAAGGCAACTTCGAATTATTCTTCTCTGTTTATTATCTGACCGCTCAAAGCTCATCATATACCGAAAATTTTGAAATTAAATATCTTGGTCAACTTTTTTCTAACAAGAGGGAGACTTCTTGTGGTTTATTTTCGTAACGCCCTAAAATATTTCTAAAGATAAGCATAGACACAAAAAATTTAAAACGTTAGATTTAATTTTTCAATTTAAATAAGCGCTAAACATCGATCGTCTCGTCATTTAAAATATTTGTTGGCTGAAAGTATTTGTCTACGACCAAAGGTTGCAAAAATAAAGGCGATTGAGGACTTTTGCAAACACTGTGTACAAATACCTGTAACCTTATCGCGGTTTATTACCTTGAAATATTATTTATCAGGATATGTATTAAGTAAACTCTTGTCCTGAACATTACGTAGTCTTCGGGAATAATTCGTGGCTTTTAAATTTAATCTACATTCATATGATAACAGACAAGGTACCTGCTGACATTGTGTACTCAACGTGATACAAATACTTTACGATACATTACATAATTAAGCAGTACACATTACTAACATTACAAATATACAGGATGTTCGATACAGTTACGATGAAAAATACCTATATACGTATCCGAAACCAATATAATTATTGAATTATGATTTACGTTGCTAGAAACAAGAACTCAAATTTTCGTCTGCTGGTGAGGCTCGCATGCAGAAGATATTTCTGTGGCATAAGCCTTTAGATATTTTTGTGAGAATTTGTAAACGGAAGAGTGTATCGAATACCTGTGATTAGTGTAATAGGTTTCTCGGGCGCAAATTACGGTTACAGCTAAAACATCACGGAATAAATGTCTCGAAGAAAACAATGCAAGGCGAAATCATCGCAATTCTAAAATATCGTGATATGATAGCGTGATAAAACATAGTTGTAGGAAATAAAACTATTGGAATTCCTCGCGGTTTTAAAACATTGTCCTAGAAAATATCGTGATAAAATAAAGCTCCAAAAAATCGCTATGTTATGATAACTTCGCAGACTTATGTTTTTACATATTAAACGCTTTAAATGCATTTTCGCGTAGTATTTGGGAATGCAAGAAGGATTTAAGAATATTTTATCTCTACATTTCATATTTTTGAATAAACTAATACACGTTTACTGAAAAAGCAAGGAGGATGTTTAAGCATTGAAAAAAAAAAAAAAACTTGAAAATGAGTAAAAATTTCAATAAATAAACTAAAATATGAGCAGACATTTATGATACATTTAGTAAGTAATAGAATTTTAAATTTCTATAGTTAGATATTAAACATTATTGCTTGCTCAATACCTATTATAAAGTTGTAGTATTAGCTTTTTGTGAAAAATATAATATAAAAGAGATTAGAAATAGGATCATAAGTAAATGCATGAAGTTACCTATGCCTAAATTGATTAATTATGAAATAAAAATGCTCAATTTTATATTAGTTAATCAGATAGTGATTTAGGGCAAAATTTCTTATTTCAGTTTATTCAGCTTTTTAAAGCTTTAGTAATATTTTCATGTACCAAACTTTTAAAATCTGAAAATACATGTCTGTGTTTCTGCGTTAGGTCTGTGGACAGGGACGAGGTACTGGCTGGCGGCTGATATATCGCTACCGCTGCTGGTCGGGACTTGTTTTTGACCGGCTTCACGCATACTCTGCCGTAAAGTTTGCTGCGTCCTGCAGACTAGTTATCATCGGTCCCTGCTAGACGGGACTTTTCTGAGAAACGAGATTCTGGTAGCATTAGTTTAAACGAGAGGATTTCTAGAAGAAAAAACTCCGCTGGATGCCAAGTCCCGCTTAGCTACGGAACCCATGCCCCGGCTACGCGGAATATTTTGAAACTTTGTCGAAAATGTACCGTCTGCAGCTCTGTCCCGCGTAGAGATCAACCAATAAGACAAAAGTTCTGTTTCTGAAGGATCATGCGATCCCAGTCTGAGCGATAATCGATTACTGTTTGGGCATTCAAGTCTTTATAGCAAGTAAAAATGGTAACCTAGTTACTTGGGTTTCGCGAAAATGTGCGGGTTCTGAGAAATGACCCTTTCGACGTCAACTCCGGCATAGAGGAAGCATGTGTGATAGGGACTTATAAAATAAAAACTGAAACATGGATCTTTCTGTATCTGGGTCCTATGCAGTAAAGCCTCTCGATGCTCACGAAGGCTTACCTCCGGGCGCTCATGCCGTCATCAAGAGCTGAATTGTAGGTGCTATATTTTCAATTGCGATATTTTTTATGATGTTTTAAAATTTCGAAGTTTTTAAACCTCTTAATTTTCTTCGCTTTATATCAGCTGTCGGCAACCCTTAGAACTTCACAGACCACTACATATATAATATTAGATTTAGCGGACCACTAACATGAATTTTAGAAAAAAGGCAAATACATTTATACAGTAATAATCAGTGAACTACACATACTTCATTCACGTTGGAAAATTACATGAAAAGTATAAAAATATTACTTTCTTGTACAGAAATCTTCACATTTTCATATCACTGAAAAAGAACTTCACGAAAAGCAAGAACAACCGGCAAACGCAAAGAAATATCAATAAACTGACAGTGTTATGCCACCAATTTTCTAATTATTGTAAACATATTAATTATCGCTTACTTAGCAATGGCAATATTCATAAACAGTTAGACAAAACAAAAACGGACACTTCCAGTAACGCAATTATAAAAAAGAATGCAGATGGTTCTCATAAAAATCCATTAAGATGCCTGTTGACATGAAGAAAAACTGTGTTATTGACCAGAACAGCATATGTTTGTAATTCAAAAGGAAAGATAATTTCAGTTCGCGCTACTATTAATAACATATTCATGGATGCCAACTCTCACTTTCAAATGTCGCTAGATACACCTGCAAAAGTAGCTAAATTCAGAAGGAATTTCGCTAAAAGTAGTAGCTAAAATTGAAAAAAAAAGTATAATCCAAATTCCATAATAGGTTTTGTTACTCGTCATTTTTTAAACTGAATCATCATAAAAATATAAATTATGTCCCAGTTTTCCTGCGGATCATCAAAAAGTTTTCACGGACCATCAGCCCGGTTGGCGACCGCTGCTTTATATTAATCCCCTTGAGTTATTTTCTCCGCGATGTTTCTACCTTGATGTTTTCGATACCCACTGGCATGATGACTTCAATTTATATTTGATTTATAAACGCGCCTGTTGATGAACCTTAAATTTACATGCATTGTAGAATCCCTCTCTCTGAGTCATTTCTTGTACTAACAGAGATCAGTAATTTAGCAGTCTCGGCTCCGGAAGTGTAAAATAAACAAACCATGTTCCTATTATCTAAACAGGCAGCCTATGGTAGCTGCCAGAGGGTAGCTGTTTCGCTATCCGAGCGAGCTGCCGGTTGTCTTTTGATGCCGGTTGCTTCATTTTAAAATTTTGCGTGGGTTGTTGATATTCCATCCCTTCAAAACTGGGCAGAAGGCAGGCAAAGGAGAAAATCCGTACTTGTGATAGGACATACTTTCCGACGACATCATTTTCTCTTGGCGTAATGACATTTAGGCGGGATTCTTACAGTTTTGTTTTTGTTGAATGACGCGATTCGTTGAGTGATACGGAAACGTGAAAATTATTTGTATTCTCCTAATAATAATACAAAACGAAAAAACTGGCATGCAGCCTTCTGCAGAAGGCATCTTGCTTATGGAGTAATAAAAATATAAAATCTTTCAAATATGCTCTTAATATCGGAAGCAATCTTGAATGCATAGATTATATAAATAATGGGGTTCATAAATTTAATGAAAAAAAGAAAAGAAAACCCACATTGGATTATACCATGATCTCGGCTCAAATGTGAAGGCATATGTGGTAGTAGGTATATTATTATTGAAATTTTGTTGCATTCTATTTGTTTCTTTCACATTGAGAAGATATTTCCTTTGCAACTCTATATAGTATTTCCTTTGCAACTCTATATGTTATTTCCATGCTGATATTCACGTCTTTCACACTTCTAATATTCTGTACTTTAAATGAAAGAAAAAAGATCATTCAGTATATACGCTGAATACACGTGTATAAGAAAAGGAACTTTCTTATTGGATAAACACTATTTTTATACAAAGATAAAGATTTTACAGATTAAAAAATGGGCAATCTTCATAAAGTACATATTTATGGGAAATGTTCAATTTATACATACGTATCTCTATTTCCGTGTTCCAGATCTATAGTCGTCTAACTTCAAAAATAAATTTTACTTTTTCGGATTGACTACAATTATCGTGAATTTACTGTGTATCATATTAGCTCGCAACGTTTATGCTGTTTGTGAAAACTGAATTGTCTCTGCTTTCGGAGAATCCATATTTAATGAACATGAAACAATGAATTAATAATCACAAAACCTTTAGTATGAAGGCTTTTAAATTAAGAATATATTTATTAAAAACTTACGAACTAAATATTAATACACATTTACCGAGTTCGCACTAGAAGAAATACTGATTTTCTTTTCTGTGGAAAAAATAAACACTGCATTTTTTGTATTAAATTCGCCATACTACAGTGCCGTAATAAGCGTAATCGGCAGCAAAAATACAAAACACGTCATTAATGGTAACAATATTTCGGTACCGCTATCAAATTGTAAACAAGCGGCAATGAGGTGTACTTTCGAGCCCGAGCAAAGTCAAGGCGTTTCTATGCGTAGAGGAAATTATGTCATCGGAAACAGTATCCAATCACTAGGATGGATTTTTCCCTATGCGCGTGGCGTGGAACAGAATGCTTATATGTCTTCGGGCCAGAGTTTTAATAGTCATGTACTTTTCAATAGTCAGATAAGAGTTTTAATAGTACTGCTGCTTCGTCAATCGTTATACCATGCCTCTTACCTGATAAGGAGATTTCAGTCAATAGTGACGTCCCACAGTCATGTTCATTTGCAGGAGTGGGTACAGATATTGACTGATACCTTGTAGATTCTTTTCAACTGTAAAGCGTAATACGCCGTCTGCACCCTCTGAGGATTTAAACCATTGACCTTCTATTCTGCCATTTGGTAGTGATAAACATTCATACCACGAGAGCACGGATGGAGGAACGCAGTTATTTCTTGTAATCTCTCTCTTCAAATCCCACATTTTCAATTCAAGGAATAAGGATTATATTTGTAAATATTTGTCCCCGAATAATTAATTATTAATGTTATTATTTATGTCCTTTATATTTTAATGTAAGAAGTTCAAGTTGCCATAATTTTGCAAATAAAATAATTAAAATTTCTGTTTTCCTGCTGTCAAATTACAAGTTCAGAAAGGAACTTTAACTTATCTTGCTACATTGACAGCAAATCCTGACCCTTCAATCTTCAGGGGAAAAATATTTTCGTATCTCACTCAGTTAACGGCAATTATTAATTAATGGTTATCGAGCTCGTTAAGTCTCGCCCCATATAGCCACCACCGCCTTTTCCGTATTACTTGGAGGCAATAACGATTACGTTCTCGTGTTCTCCACTGTCCATAAATCAGACACATGGGATGTTTTGAAATTTTGTTCAAACAGACAGCCATAGATTAAGCTAAGGAAGCAAAAAGTTAAACTGAAACTTTTTCTTCTGTGTAATATTTCTTTCTGCGTAATTTATTATTTCAATAATCCTGGAACGAACTAAGAATAGGACTGCACATAAAATATATATTCAAATTATATATACAAGATCAACATTAACGTGATGATAAGCCGAGCTCTATATAAAATACAGTAAAAGAAAAAAAATAAACGAAAAAGAAAGAAAACGAACCAAAACAATTCTGAAAGGTTTAAGTTTCAACGTCGCTCCAGAGGGTTTCTTATGGTTTTTTAATGCTCTCATTGAGCTCGCAGAATATTAATCTGCAATTGTACTTATTCAAGCTGAGACATTTTTTTTATCCTTTTACCTTTATTATTAAACATCTCTTTCTTCGCTCTTACGACACATAAAAACGCACTACATTAATATAAAATTTCTAACAGCCTCAAGTATTTAGTATTTCTGATTCTATTAAATGTTGTCATATATTTTTTAGTCCAGAAAGCTATTCTTTTCAAATCTCACGTTTGAGTCCAAAGGCATTAGTTAGCTGTCTAAAATAGTAACTATAAAAAAATAAACAATGTTTTAAATAAATTCACCTAGTGCCATTTCACGGGTCCAGCTGCTAATTAATAAAAGACATAAAGAACTGTCTTTATTCCTTTCAAATTGTTTAGTTGTGAATGAGTAACAGATAAATTAAATTTCGAAGAAAACTCAAATATCTTCCGCTTAGCCAAATGACAACAAGGCACGGGAAAGTTAAAAATATTTTACATGGGATATCTTTAAAATTTCGCATAAAGTATTATAAATGTGCCATATATTTTTTATATTCATTATTGTTTCTTTATAATATATAACGATAACATTGAGTGACAATAACTGAAAAGTGATACAGACAAAATAATGAAGTCTGAGAGAACAGTAGGCGCCGCTCAATGTGGTCACGCTTATGCATGGATATTTTGGTAACATTAACAGAATAATAACAATGAAAGATAAGAAAAATTATCCTTCAAAATAGCAATCGGATGCTATTAATTTTAAATAAATATAACTCAAAACATACTATAAATAGTTACTTTACATCATTTTAATTAGGAAACTGAAAACATCGTTAATGAATTGTTCATAATGACTCTAATCTAAACGTTCATTTATGAACTTTTTTCATAGCTTATCTGGAAATTATTTGACCGTTGCTATAGTTCTAATACTCGGAGGCCATCGGAAAAGAACATTTCTCACTGGAAAAGAAGATGCCAGTGTAAAATTTAAATTTGTGTGCTTCTTCCGATATTACTATCAGACATGTGAGATAAGTCATAACAAAAACAATTTTTGGGAAAAAATTGGCTCATATTTTTGTTATACATGGCGAAATCAGCTAAAAATACCTATACAGCCAGACCATCCCCGTGAATCCCCGTGAGTCAGTGCAATGGTATTAAACGATCTGCTCGGCTTATGGGATCGTGTCTCTGTTTAAATGACTTCGGATTAATCGCGATGTTGGGGGTAACAGTACTCAATCTCACCGTTTCAACAACTAATTGTTCAACCCTGTTTTTGTATTCAGTCTTCCCTCTGTAAACTAGGAATTAATTACATATATACAGAGAGAGAGTCGAATCCCTCTAGAACCGGGCTTATAACGAGCACTCGGATATGGCGAAAGAAAGACGACCCAGTTTCCTACAAATTTAAATGTAAAGAGAGAACAATCAAACCCACCTTTTTTCCAAAATGAATATTATCGCCAAATTAAAAGATTAGTTGTGGGTAATTCTATCAGATTTGTACTTTTACAAGCACCATTTGAGGTCAAATGTTTTGAGAAACTAACTTTTCGTTTTTGTATTCGCTATGTTGATGAGACTCGCGCTTTTTGGTGGTAATAAAGATTTATCACAGATTTTATTTGTTATAAGCTCGATTGATCCATCTATTAAGTTCACTACTGAAAGTGAATTTCACAATATCCTTCCCTTCCTTTATATTCTTATAATTCGTAATAAATCTGATTGCAGAGCTACTGTTTACTGTCTCATTTCTGCTTGTTACTAGGGTACAATAGGTTTCCCTTAGAAAGTCCTCCAGGAAGGCATCCCTCCTCTTAGGCAGATAGCCCTCGAGGCTTTGCCATAAACACGCACACAAACATTACTATTAAAAGTAGTTTCTTCGAACTTCACCAGCAAGATCACAAAATTTGAAAAACCGCATATCTTTAGAACTCATGATAAAATGTTTATTAATTGTTCCTATATATTTTTTTTTATTTTTCAGTCTCTTCTCAATTCAGTCTTCAGTTTTTAAAAAAAAATCTAAGAATATATATAATATATATATTATATAATATATGTATTATATAATATACATTTTATATAATAAATACCTTAATATCTTCTTATATGAAGACATACAGTGTGTCTTTTTTGTGTCTTCTCAACCACGTTATTTTTTTGGATGACTTCTCCAACGTCTTGCGGAACGCTTTCCCCTCAAATGGGTAACAATAAGGCTCACACAATATTGTTTGTCTTTTAGTTTATTTTTTTTAACTTCATTTATCACAATTCACTTTTTTACACTTACAGCACATAAAATTCAACAGAAAAATCACAAAACTTTTAAAACCTGCTTATTTTTGGTATTCTCTATAGAGTGCCAAATATTGTCATATATGTTTTCAACATTCCCTCTATTATTTCTTTAAAAATAACGCATCGCGATAATGTTGGCTGGAAACAATCTTTTAGTTTTGTTTTACGTAATTTTGTTTTAATATCCGATATATTATTCCTTAATTGTCATTGTGATAGCATTTGCTGGCAACGTACTTTAATTCGGAAAGTGATATACACAAAAATATAATGATCGAGAACAATAGAATCTGCAACGTACTTTAATTTGGAAAGTGATATACACAAAAATATAATGATCGAGAACAATAGAATCTGCTTGCAAATAATAATAATAAATCTGAAAGCTTTCAGACTTTATATTCGGCCTAAATGATACACATTCGAAGAGCATTTGGGCTAACGCCATTTTGGGCTAAAAAATTTAAATACGGCATATCTTTATAAATTCCAATAGGAAGACTCGCGCGCTGGGAAAAAAATAATTTATTCCGTACAGTGTGTTGTCACTGCTCGCTTTGAAATCCGTGAGTTTCTTAATCGAAACTTTGTTAAAGTTTAAAAATGTATAAAAGATACTAAATTAAATTCGAAATTCAAGATTCGGGCTTCCAAGTGCCCATATCCTGGTAGAGTACTACGTTATTCAAAATTTTATGATTCTATCTGTCGTTGTTTTTTCACAATGTGAAAAATGTGTTTCACAATGTGTAAAACATACTTACATACATGCAGATTCTTCATTATTTAGTTTCTTTAAATATAATGTAGAACGATAATGTTTCGTGGTAACAATTTGAAATGTGACACAGGCGTTTATAGTGATTTGACTTAAAATGACTCACGGCCATTCTAGGCTAGGGGCTGTAAACCCAGAATATTATTATTATAATAGTTATAATAGAGTTATAATAATAATAATAATAAGAAGAAGAAGAAGAAGAACAATAACAGCAATAACAACAGTAACAACAATAACAACAATAACAACAACAACAACAACGACGACAACAACAACAACAATAATAATAATAACAACAAAACAATGACGACAATAATAATAATAATAATAATAATAATAATAATAATAATAATATCTTCGAAATTTACTCTATCTTGTGAGTGTTGTATTCAAACGTTTGCTTGACAGGTTTCGCACAGATTTAAAGAAGTATTTTCAAATGAATCATTTTCTTTTTAACATTTGTTGGATAAAAATATTTAACGATTTCTTTCCATATCGTGCACATATAGTTTAATATAAAGAAGTTGAAGATTTACGTAAGTTATACGATACATAATCGTAAAAGTAATGTCATGATTTGAAGCTGTTTTTAGATAAAGAAATGAGCCATTTTATATGCCCCTTTAATAATCCAAATCGCTGGATTTAGCATTTCAAATATCCATCTGGCTTTCTTAGATTTATTCCAATGCGTAGTCTAGTAAATCATCCTTAGGAAAGAAGGAAAAGGAATAGTATATTTTTATACTTCAAACTGAGGAATAAAATTTCAATAAGAGAAATAAAAAGCTCCAATTGTTCTTATTGTCATTTATTTTCAAGATTATTTCTCTATCAAATTCAAGACTTAAACTTCAGTGGTTGGTAGAAAGAATTTAATCTCTATTGTTTAATACTGAAGCATCTTTACGTAGGTATGTATATCCCTCGCACTGCGGTAAACGGCCGCATCTAGAGTCATTAAATTTTGCACACATGTAGACCTTCACCCAAACATGTGCCACTGTAAAACAGAATTTTTAATTTCGAATTTGTTTTTTATGTATTTCATATAGTATCTGAATTTAATGACATTTTCATTAACAAACTCGGCAATTTAAAAGCCAGCAATGACAACAATGCTTGAACAGCCGAATACCTGGTGCAATTCGTCAAAATGTAAGATAGTTAACTATCTATTTTAATCAATAAATTTGGTTGCTTTTAATCAATAAATTTGTTTGCTTTTAATCAATAAATTTAGTTGCTTTTAATCAATAAATTTGGTCTCAAAATTTTCAGAACACTCAACTCACCGTAAGTGTTGAAGCAGTTAAAATTAGCTACAATGATGCCAATTTTTTAAATCCATTCCACGCCCCATGGTATGTTACGAAGCCGCATGGTAGACGTTCCATGATATATAAGGAATAACAGAATTCATGAACTATTAAAAATTGGGCAGCTCCGTACCTTTTACTAGCACTTGGCCCGAAGCTTTCACAAAAGTCAATGCACTATTAGTAATGAAACAACTAAAATTTTCAGCTATATTAGGTTACCAGCAAAACTCCTAAATATACTTAAATATATTTGTATATTTTAAGTAACAGTATCTCCACTTAATTACTGTAACTCTGCAATTATAATTCAACGTATATATATAATGGAATATATATATAACCTTCAATTAGGCAGTTAGCCCTGAAATGTTTTGCCATAGTAACATCAAAAAAAAAAAAAAAAAAAAAAAAAAAAAAAAAAAAAAAAAACATTCGAAGAGAGCATTTATTCGACAGGCGTAGAGCTCTTAGAAGTGGTACCCCAGTTGTTACAGTTTTCGACCTTAGTTATAATAAATTGAAATATCTAAAAGCAATGTGTTGCCACTGCCTGAAATAAAATGCTTTTACCTTCCATGCGTCACCTTGTTGCGCTTCCGTAAAGCATAAGATGTTTGACTTTCGTATTTAATCTGTCTATTACTGATTAACAAATCAAGCTCAAAAAGCAATAACCACAGTTCTTAAATATATTTATATTAAATAGCATTTTAGTCTGATTATTTAAAGGAAAATGTATTTAAGCCATGAGATGGAGAATTAGTTATACTGAACAGGTTTACGAAAGCTGAACTCTTTAAAATCTCTATATGTATGTTATATGTCTTGATAATAAATATTAATAATTATTTTAGGTGGCTGGCAGCAGAAGTGGCTAGTTTGAGTAAAAACGTTATGACTAAGTTGACAGGTAAATGATGAATTATTTTTGTTTGTAAAGAGATATATTTTTTTGATTTGGAGCATTTTTATTCTACATTGGCTTGCTTCTCTAGCAATTTAATGTCAATCATTAATATTTTTTGATTTATTCATGTTTGTGACTGAATTCACTTTGAACTCGGATATAAATCGCCTCTAGAACTTTAATAAAAAATTTGTAGAGACATTAGGATATCTTTGGAAGCAGGCAAGATGAAAAATTAACAAAGCCTTCGCCAGGAATCGAACCGCGGACCCCTGGAATACCGGCCCAGTGTGCAGACCACCAGACCACGAAGGCATGCCAAGAAGGTGGGAGAAATACCTTAAATACTCATCCTTTTAAAGAGCGACTGGGTTTTTTTAGAAGTTTTGAACCACACCACGAAGTTTTGAATAGTTATAAATATTCTTATCTAATACGTTTTTAATATCTGGCTAAGATATGAAAAAAAGGTCTAATGACGAAAATAAACATAATTTATTTCATTGAAAATAAACACCTAGAAAGAAACAAAAATAAATACGGATAAAATATATAAAAACATGAAATCGAAAAGACAAAATGTAGAAAACACGGAAGGAATATATAGAAGGAAACAAGAGCATATAGAAAGAAATAGACATTAAAATAGATAGAATAGATAAACGTAACTGAAAAAAATAAATTTAGATAGAAACATGGGTATAATTGAAAGTAAACATAGACTGGGGAAATGATCATAGATAAAATATGTATGAATGAAATTACATTTATTTTTTTTTCCACAAGTGAATGCGTAGGGATTGCAAAAAGAGTTTTGCTTCAAAACGTTTGCTTTCAGTTTTATGCGCGAAAAAAGGATTGAAAATAAGATTGAAATAAAAGTTTCAAACATTTCAGGTATTTTTTATTTTATTGGCCAAGTATATACCAAGTCTCAAATTCTGCTATATTTTGATAGACTTATGTCATAAAAGAATTAAACATCAATTAAACGTATGTTGTTTATTTTAATTATGATTTGATAATTTTCATTATTTTTTGATATCGTATTATAATTTTCCTATATACGATAATGTTATGAATTTTTGAATAGCATTATCGTTTTAAAATCATGTTCTTCTTCGTGATTTGGCGCTTTCTTATACCTATTTAGATACCAATCATGAACTGTTAGTATTTCAAGGAATTATCATATTTCTCCGTGGCTGCTGTCTCTGCATGAGGTCCAATTAGCACTGTAAGTAACCTTTTTACTTCCTTGTACGAAGTAAAAAGGAAGTATTGTAATGACGAAAAGCTTCAGGCAGCATATTTCAACGAAAATATCCACTTTGACCGCTTTCGAATGCAATTTAACGATGTTTTTGCGTGATGTTTGTACGTAAGGACAGAATAAAAGACTCTTTTCCTCCAAAAAAACTAAAATACTGCTTTAAAATGAATTCTGAAGAGAATTTTTCGTGGCGTCTGTACGTACGTATCTCGCATAACTCAAAAACGAGTAGCCTCAGAACGTTGAAATTTTGTATATAAGGACTACTATAACATGTAGATGTGCACCTCGTATTTTGGTTTCAATCGGCCGCACCAAACATATATAAATATATTTATATATATATCCACTCTGTTACCCGGCTCAGTGATCTCAGTTTCTTTACTCTTATATGTTTGTAAATTGTACATTTTTTGCTTTAAAAATGATTGAATTATGTTGTTTTTGTCTTCCGGTTAAGGGTTTTATGCCTTTAGTAAATCTGTATGCAATATTTTTAGAATTATCAACAATTTTAAAATTGTTTAAGTGCCGCTAAGCTTAATTTGATGGCGGCCGTTTCTCTTGTTTACATTTGAAACAGCTGAGTATCGGATTTGTTGCCAATCTAGAGAAACTTAGCTTCGCAACAACAAAGGTAATGCCTTCATTTATTATTTAAATCATGCTTAATCCTTTCTGGAATTTTTCGAGGAAATAAGCGTTTAAAATTTACTTCGTAACCTTTAATGCAGATCTTTTGAGTTTTTATGCATTTTTGCCTTGTCGCGAAGTGAAAACTGAATTAATTGATTGAGAAATACTCAATCGTCTGTGAAAAACTGTTTCTTTTTTGTTTTGTTTGCTTAATTTCTTTTATACATAGTTCTAGCTTTATTATAGTATTTGAATAGAACATGTGGCAACGATTAGATAATTCTTTAAATGATATACATTTTGTGCATTCTGAGTTATAATATGAATGAAATATAATACTGTTAAGTATACCTAGCGCCAGAGTGTCGCTATGGTAAACAAAGTGAATTTTAAAGAATGCATTTATTCTATTGTGGTTTATGCGCTGTCGGCGAAGTAGGTTTAATTCAATCTAATAAGTTTAAATGAAATGCAAGAAAAAATGCGTATAATTTAATACTCAGTACAAGGAAGTCATGTAGTGTACACATCAGATTTTTTGAATATCGTCAAGGGATTAGTTGATGTCTCACTTTTAATCCTTCCAAACAGAATCCTCAGATCTCTACAGCGGCGGCCGAATTATAATCTGGTATTTTAAAACAGCCAATTTGAATGCAAATTCCCCTTTCCCTATCTGCAATCGTAAATCGTCTCGTCATCGCCACACATCATTTAGTTTCTCCACGTCATTTGATACTGCACTTCAAGAACCTTCATTCACGCGCTTTTCATTAAACAAAGTACCCTAAACGGAAATGAAGTGTTTGATGGAGAACGAACTAAGCGGCTCCCCTTCTTTTCCGCAGCTGTTATTTCTATGGTTAGGAGTCAAATCTGGAGGCTTAACATTGAAGTTAATATTTATTAATATTAAATCTTGAAGTTAATATTTTAAAATAATAGATTATAAAATGCAGTTTAGGATAATTCCCCCACATAATTGGGTAGAACTGGCTCTCGTGCCTCTCTCCGGTTATTTTTTAAGTATGCAAGAATATCCTAAAACTTGTCATACATCAGTAGAGCTTTTCGACCGATATCCTGGTAGATCGATTTCTCTGGTGTTGCGAAACTGAAAGGAAGGTACAAGAGAATATAAGGAATTATTGCATTGCTTTGTGGGTGTTTTATTGGTGCATGTTAGGTAGCAAATAGAACATCCGTGGTACTAATCCCAAAGATGGTCAACTATTTTTTACCGTTTTCTGCCCTGAAATAAATTTAATATTCCTATAATGCTTCTTCTTGTAAACTATTTAAATTAATAAAGTATTATCTGTAACGAAAATATGTTTTACGTTCTTTATCTATGCTACATTGGATTACATCGAATGCAGACGAAGAACTTTTCCCACACCCCGAAAGCAAATCAAGGAATTCCTAACACAGACACAGAAATCCGATTAGGTACTCCTTTTCTTGGATTGCTCTCCCATTTAAGACACGAGCCGTAACGAGACACGCCGCCCCAATTTACGATGTCATTCCACGTATGGGAACTAGTAAAGTCAATAATAAAAAAGTAACCTTAATTAAGCATCGGTTTGTTGCAAATGTACAACGAATGAATGTTCCGGTAAGAAACATGAAGTTATCTGTGAGAATAGAAACATCAGAGGCAATACATACTGATTTGTATCCGAAAATATTTCGCCTAAGGGGCTTAAATTAGATAAACTGCTACATTAGTACAGATTTCTTGGCTTCTCAATTATTGAATCGCTGAACAAATATGGATTAAGTACTCTAATTTTATAGAGACATATATTCAGATAAGAAAGAGTAAAGTATATAAGGGATAAGTATATTAAATAATCGCAATATATTACCATACATAGTTTTAAGCAAATGTTTTATTAGTGAAGTTACTTTTATTTTATTTGGACCTTACGCATGTAAATCAAATTTCTTAATATTAATCTCCTTCTCGGAAGTTTCTATCAGTTATCGAAAATCTCTCTTCCTGAAGCAAGTTCGTGTGAATGTCATCGTCCTCCATTTCACTATTTACATCACCGTTATCCACTTTATAAATAATATCCTCTTCAGTTCTCTAGCAATGCTAAAAAATATTAGTACTATTTAAAACTGTCAGAAAAAATAATCCTTTTTTGACCAGGTATCTTTGACCATTTAACCGAAATTAAAAACTGTATTTTGCTTGTAAAGCTAGAGCACAGCTAAGAAGAAAAATACCGTTAATTTATTAAAATGGTTACCAAAAATGAAAAGTTCGAATTCTTCATGCTGTTAGCAAAATGCCAAATGATCTATATCTATTTATCCAACCGGTTAAAGGTTTAAATAAAGGAAAACTATTGGGACCAGAATTGATGTTTCATTTTGCAATGATATCCCGCCTGTTTTCTGAGTGGAGTTGAAAGAGAATCCATACTCTTTTTCATTTCGCCTGGTAAGTTGGCTACCAATTATTCGCAAATTTGGCGATATGTATGTATTTATTTATACGGGTATTTTAAATCACGGATACACAGCTACGAGAAATTTGAATTTTTACAGAATTATCTCAGCATTTTTTCACAGCAAACATTTTCACAGTTTTAATTTTTGGCTTACAGTCGCATCAATATATAAGCAATTAGTATTAAAAGCAATCTTCTAAAAAAATTAGAAAGATTATCCTATCTCAGGAAGATTGTGAAGGACAGTAAAATAGTCAGATGTTAATTGGAAGTGAAAAGAAAATTAAACCCGGACAAGGAAATTTCCTGTAAAGGGCAATTAAAGTTATAAAAATAAATGAAACAGAGTAACAAATAAAATTAAAATTTAAAACTATTCAGCGCCCTTGTTTAATATTTCAAATAGAGCTTTTCAAGGGATTAGTATTTGAAACATCAAACCTAGACGATTAATTATTGCCAAGCACACATTCTGTTTTTCCTGACATTATGCGACTCAAAACGCTGTTACTTAATTGTTAGCGACTGCAAAATAATATTTCTAATAGTGTAATAATGTCTAAGAATTGTTCCACGTATTGCTCGTCACTATTAGTTGCAAGAAAATAATAAAATTTAAAAATCAAACTGAACTGAATTGAAAAAAAAAAATAAAAATAAAAATAAATAAATAAATAAAAAAACATAATATACAGAAAGAAAAATCCAGAAAACTGGACACAAGTGCATTCAAAAACGTTATTCTTTTTTAAAATTATGAAAACTTACGATTGAGTCTTATAAAAATTACTAAAAAATAGAGAAGCTCAAAAACGTAAACTAAAATCTTACTTATAATAAACCAGCTACTTCCGAAATAGGTAGTTACATTAAAATCGTAATTATTTTTGCAGCTAGGAAAATTAATTAAGCTGTTAATGCTGAAAAAAGGAAATTAAAAACAGCCATGTAAAATTTACATATGCAGTTTGTCAGACACAGGAAAGAATAGCTAACATTTCTTGAGGCGAAATGCAAGCGAGACGCGTGGCTGCGAAATTCTGTACTTTGAAGGCATATGAAAAGGGAGGGGGTCACATTCTCTAAGAATCTTGAAACTGCCTTAAAAGAAAGGTTGAAACCCCTAAAACTGGTATGTTGAATTAAAAGGTTTTGTGTCTGTTCTCCTAAGGGTGTGCTTTCTGATGAGAATTTGGCTGAAAACTCTGGTCCAATTGTAACTTTATTGTTTAACGTACTTTAAAATTCCATTGAAACTGGTTGACGTTGTTCTTGGTGAAATAAAATGACAGACAAAATGGCAAAAGTGTTCGTAAAGGAATTTAAATTTTAAATATTAAATCTAGCTTTAACAGAGGAAAAAGGAAAATAGGTAGTTAAAAGTTCAAAGTCTTCACGCAATTGAGCTTTAATATGTCTTCGAAGCGAGTTGGCTCTTTGTTGATAAAAGGGAGGGCCAGATAGTAAATTGATCATATCGCTACTAACAGGTAATTTTCAAATTAGTTAATACATGTTTTTTTAAGTGTTTGGTGAATATTAAGGTTGGGAACCACATTATTAATAAGAAGATTTATTAAAAATCGAATTTCTTCCTGAAAAAAATAATATCGTTGCAAACATTTTTTATTCTTATCAGCTGAGTGAAAATAGTGTTTTAAAATGCTTTTTTTTAAATGTAAGAATGCCAATTAATGAATTTATTAGTATTGAAATTAAATTATCTTCTTTTGTCATAGATTTTTATTTTTTTGTAGTCTACAATTTGGAAATTTAAGTAACTAATATTTTTTTACTGTTGGCCTTTCTTGTTAAGTTTTATGCAAGATGGATAGCTATAATTCTTTTCGGTTTCTTCAAAATTATTAATTACTAAGATGTCATCAACATATCTGAAAAATATACTAAAAATAAGTACGTTTTACATTTTACTAAGTGCTTAGTGGAATTAAAATTCTTTATTGTAGAGGTAACGATTACAAATAGCAAAAGAAGAATTGGGGCCCGTAGTGATACCGGTCACCTGTTCAAAAATTGTGTAATTTAATTGAATATAGTTATGAAATAATATATTTTTAAGGTGTTCTTGTATAACCACAGAAAGAATCTCAGGAAAAACAAGATGGTGTTAAAAGACTATTGAAAATTTCGGTTAATGAGAGTGAAGTATAAAGATTTTCGAAATCGTAGCAATTAATATTTTTAACTTCATGATCTTGAATCGCCGAGAAAAATGGTAGAGAGTTATTAATAATTCTCGTAGTTGTACGTGTGCTCTTGATTTTCTTAATTTCTAATGAACTTAAGACTCCTTTTAAGCGTTTCAGCAAATCTGTAGTCAAGTTCTATTTGGTGGGTCTTATTGCCATTGGCAATGAATCTAAACTTTATTAGAGACTTTGAATCTTAAGGATTGCATATAGATTAGAAAACCAGTTGCTGGCTATAGTAACGGAAATTTTGGGCTTGCGGTGAAATGCTCTAATTTTGTTTTTAATGGTAGTTATACTAGAATTTGTTTTCTTGTCAGTAATCGCATTCTTAAGCTCTTTTTCAACATGATTTTAACAAGACTTTTCAAATAACATTGAAATTATTACTGGTTTTGTCAATTTTAGGGACACTAATGTTTTGTCTTAGTTTACTGATTTTATTAGTAATATCCTTTCTGTTGTGATTATATTGTACTGTGCTAGTCTGAAATAAGTTATGCTCGGAGTTCTTAAATATCGTTGCTTTCCACTCTAAAAATGTAGTACTGGACAAGTTAGTTTTGTAGCTTGTGCGTTGAAGTTACAATGAATGTGTTTAAGTTATTTCCGAAGGTGTCAATGCAGAATTGTCTACTATTCATTAATGATCTTAAGCTTTTTAATCTACTACTTGTAAATTTCCAGTAATAATATACTCGTGCTGCTAATCCTCGAAAGGTTGATATTCTGTTTGAGTGTACTGTCAAGTAGCTTTAGAATCTAAATCAGGCTGTTGGTGGTTAAATTACTCAAGGTGTCTGTATATTTAAATCTTGCTTTGTTTATATATATTGTATTTTCAGCAATTAATTATAATCAAGAAATTACTGGAGATATTTTTAAGCTCTATTTCAAGCATATATTAAATTTTTAAAAGAAGCAATGACGATGGTTTCTGTGTTGGTTAAGCGCGATTTGAAACAAAAAGAATCAACTTCATTTTCCATTCATGTAGTATTGGCACTTACAATTGAATTCATGAGTAGAACATAAAACAAATTACACCCGTAATGTAACTATAACGAGAAGTTATAAGAGAATAATGGTTATTTTTCGCAAATTTAATGGTTGCAAAAGAAATGCTACGAAATAAATGCTCACGTATCAGTCAAACAACAGAATCGAACTAATAATTTGACACGGAATAGCTGCATAAATATATCAAGCAGCCAGATGCCATTGCCTATAAGTTCTAGGAAATGAAATAGCTTAATACCTATAACTTTTTCAATACCTTATATAAGAGCATATAGAAAAATTCAAGTGATTTTGTATCTTAGCGTACGTTTATGAATATTCTTAGAACCGTATATTAGCTAAGAAATTAGATTTTGCCCAAAAATTCAGCAACAGATGATTAAGCTAAATTTACAACTGCCCTATAAATCCAACTAAACGTGTCATCGTAAATGCGAATAAATAACTAACTTAGATAGATTAGATGAGCTGAAGATGAAAGCAAATTTACTGTCGGTTTCCTTTCGAAAAGTAGGAAAGAAACCATCGTAAAATAAATTAGCACTTTGGGCCGCTTTGGCGAAATGGCCTTTGGCACTTTTGACGTTTATCATGGCGAATATTTCTTGATTACTCAGCTGTGGTAACCATTCTCAAGAAAACATAGAATCACAACCTAACCCTCAGTTACGCTCATAATGTTAAGAATGAAATTCAGTTCTTCATTTCTGCTATAATGGGAACGATGCCTTGACCGAAAAATGGATTCATGTCTCCCAATTTTAATCTAAAAGTTATAACTTTTGTTGGATAGTGCTATAGATGGAGTTAAAGATGATGATATCTGCCTGATGAGTTACCACAGGATAACCTTTTAGAATTGATAAAAAGATTTAAATCGGATACTGTTATTAAAAAATTTGATTAATGAGTATTAGGATTATATAAATTAAAAATGATCCTTCTGAATTTTGTAACCTGTAATGCAGGTTTTGTGACTGAGTGACAAACCAGTTTAACTCGTATGTTAGCCTTAGAATTTGTAACAAATTCTTGCAAGTGTAACAATTGGACATTTTTAAGTATATAATGCATTTTTGTAATCGAGTCACTTTCAAATCCTTTTGAACTATCATATGAGCAGATCCAAAACGTAAGTAGGGAAACATTTGCTAAAGGCTCTAGATTTATACACACAAATATATAATATTTAACTTAAAAAGTATTCGCCTTTTTAAATACGTTTGTAAGTTCAACTATGTTTTCGAGCATAAGTTTGAACTAAACTTTTAAGTCGCTTGTTATTGATCTAAATCGTTTCAGAGATTGTAACTCTGTTTGGATTTAACTGGAAAATCGATTCTTATTCCATTTGCTACATTTATTAAAATAACTGGTCTATTAATTATTATTAAAATAACTGGTCTATTATTTATTAAAATAACTGGTCTATTATTACTATTTATTAAAATAACTAATATATATTAAAAGAAAACTTTGGAAAGTTTTTCTCAAAAAAATAATAATAATAATCTGCTGGAGCAGGGTTTTCCCAATTTTGTTTCATGACCCGTTTGTTTTAATATTTTTCCTTCATGGCCCAGTAAAAATATTTATACCTTGTTAGTAAATTAAACAAATTTTAATGTCTGAAAAGTTTTCTTTTATTATGAAAGTACCAAAAACGCATAGAAAATTGTACGAGAACGAAAACGTTTTATTGGAAATGGGATGCTGTTCTCATTAACTAGAATTTTCATGTTCTACAGGAAACGATGACAAATTTTTTACTTAACCTGGTTCTACATTACATCGGCTTCCGCATTCATTTTTTCAGAAAACCAAATGCCGAAAAGGCTGCTTTATATTTGTAAGTTGCAATAAAAGACGCTGGAAACATGTTGTCTTTTGTGCCAAAAATAGATAATCTTAACGAAAGGACAGCTAAAATTCTATCAACGGTGTTTTGTTGAAGCTGCATTTAAGAGCTGTATCACAAGACAGTTCAATTATGAATTCAGTATCTGAATCCAATAGTTTTATCTCGGATTGTATGTTAATTGTAAAAGGATGTCTTTTCCCTGCTTTGTTACTATGAATTGGTGGAAAAAAATTCTTTCACATTCTTCTGCAATCCTATTAGATATTCCTTGATATAAAATGAAATTTCATCAGGCACGAAACTAATATTTTATTATTTTGTATTTTATAAAAGCATTATAATTTTTTGGTTCCAAATTAAAAGTCCACAAACTGAACTTTTGCATTGTAGCTTATTCGCTAAGATGGCATAGTGAATGGGGGATCCTATTGCGATACCAGGAGCCTCGGGTTCTAATCCTGCAGAATACATGGCTGTAGTTGAGGCAACGGTGCCCACCAATTAGATGCTTCCACAATAAAGTGACTACCTCCTCCGGCCTTCGTAGTGGCCAGGCCTAAGTCGGCTAAGTGCCCGCCAATGGAAAAAGAAATGTAGCAGCTTATATTTTCAGTACTTACGTAGTAGTGCAACCACGTAATTTGACGATTTAAATTACAGAATAAAAATGCTATTCAATTAATTTTCAGATTACAGCTTTTAATGGATATGGTTACCAAATAACTGTTATGGACATGGTTGCTAGAGTTTGGCGATTTTCTACTAAGGTTGTTGCGATAAGTACCATCTTTTCTTAGGCTTTCAATACAATTATACTGTCACCTTGTAATGACAGATTTAATTTATTTAAAAATCAAAATTATCACAAAGGTAAGACAACTTCATGAACCAGCTATTATCACTAAAGTTATCTTGTCTTTATGAAAGACATTGTTTTAAAAACATTAAACAATTTTCTCTCACTTTCAAAAGTCTCTTGAAAACATTCCCTCTAAGTAACCATCGCACTTAGTAATGTAAAAGATGCTCAATGTTTCCAAGTTGGCGAGAAATCAGAAAATGTCTTCAACTTAGCGACAAAAGTTGTTGATGAAGGCCAAAGCGCCTGCTTGTATCGCAGTTTGTAATTGAGGTTGTTTTAAATTGCTGTGGTATTTCAATCCATAATAGATCGCAAGAACTTTCGAAAATTTCCAACAAATAAAATGGCAAATTACAAACATGTGTTCTTAGATCCATTTATTCATTATGTAAAATGGACATTTAAAAATACAATATGTTGCTTCAAAAACCAATAAACAAAAATTCAAGTTATAAAAACAATAGACTACGCTATGAAATATGTATAAGAAACAAATTTCATTCAAATAAATACGTATATATAGAGAGAGATAGATATATATATATTCGTAGAGCAGTCTATTGTTTCTATAGCACGCATTTTTGTTAATTGCTTTTGCACACACACACACACATATCGCGATATATGTTGACTTTTGACGTGCATTGCAACGATTTGTCTTTTCTATCTTTTTTGTTTGTTTTTATTGACGCAATTTCTGAAATTAATATAGAACTATTTTCTTAATTCACTGTTAACTACACGTGTACATAATTGTTTCTATTTTGATTATACAAATAATTCGTTTTGTATTTGAATTTTCTATTACTTATAGCATGTATTGCCTTATAACAACAGATTAATTCTGATCCCAATCCGTGTATAATAATCATGTTGTATAATAACGAGATACACTCTTGCACTTTTTTGGAAACTAGATACTCTAGTTTCCAAAAGTGATGGCATTTTTTATAGCCAATTTCTTCTTATGCATGCTGCAATGCAACGATACATATTCTGGTGCCATGGTCTTTATTTTTATTAACTGTCCTACATGGCATAGGGCACTGAGTGATCGCCATCGCTGCTCAGTTCCATGCATTTTTCTATTCAATGTCATTTCGTCTGTTGTAAGTAACAATCAAGTAAACATTTCTTCTGCTGTTCTTCTTGTATTTAAAATCACATCCTACAAAGCACTTCAAATGGGCATTTCCCGATGTGTCTGCATTCATCAATTTGAAAGGTATAATGCCCTTTTTTAAGCAAACTACTACAGCCATATTATCTAGCATTTCGACAATTCTACGCCTTACTATGTTATCGGAGAGTAACGGCATAATCATCTTTTTATCGGTTACAGCCGAAAACATCGCGGCAAAAACATCGCGGACGAAAACTTCGGGGAGAAAACAACGCAAGGTCAAAACGTCGTGCTACAAAACATCGTGGGAGAAAACATCGCAAAGAGAAAACATCGCAGTCCTAAAACATCGTGGTACAAAACATCGTCGTCGAAAATAAAGCGGTTCAAAAACTTCGCAATTTAAAAACATCGTCGTCGAAAATATCGTGGTAAAAAATAAAGTATCTACAAATCATCGCATGACGATAAGATCGCAGACATGCTTTTTTCATACATGCTTTTCGCAAACATGCGTTAATAACTGTAAATTGATATTCGCATAATGATTTGTGAGCGCAAAATGTAAAGAAGGATAATTTTTACTTTCACATTTTTTTATTAACTAATAAATTTTTTCTGAAAAAGTAAGAAGGAAACTTAAACATAGCAAATTAATGCAACTTATAGCAATTAATAGAATTTTAAACTGACATAGTTAACTAACAAAGGCCATTAATAAATCATTTTTATAAAGTTTTTACTGGTAATTTTTCATGAAAAGTATAATCTATAAGTTGCATTTAATTTTCTATGCTTAAGTTTCCTTCTTACTTTTTCAGAAAAAATTTATTAGTTAATAAAAAAATGTGAAAGTAAAAATTATCCTTCTTTACATTTTGCGCTCACAAATCTTTATGAGAATATTCATTTACAGTTATTAAAGCATGTATGGAAAAAGCATGTCTGCGATGCTATCGTCATGCGATGATTTGTAGATACTTTATTTTTTACCACGATATTTTCGACGACGATGTTTTTAAACTGCGAAGTTTTTGAACCGCTTTATTTTCGACGACGATGTTTTGTACCACGATGTTTTAGGACTGCGATGTTTTCTCTTTGCGATGTTTTCTCCCACGATGTTTTGTAGCACGATGTTTTCGCCTTGCGTTGTTTTCTCTGCGACGTTTTCGTCCGCGATGTTTTTGCCGCGATGTTATCGGCGGACACCCTTTTTATCACGGATATGGGATGTCAACTTCACGAATAGGGGATGTCAACGTTTTCATTTCATTTCATTATTAATTTTTCCGTAACAATCTGAGGATATCCACTTTCAGCAATTAATAACATTTGGATATTTCATTAGAAGCCATTACTAAATTTTTAGACAAAACTACCTGAGAAAAATTTAAAGGCATAGTGCCTGCTTGATAGCTATTATTTTATTCTTATTTATTTAGGAATCTATCGGTTTATTAGTGTAGTTCGAATGCATTAATTCAGTGTTTCCCAACGTGGGGCCCACGCCCCACAGCGGAGCAATTAGATTGTTCAGGGGGGCAATTCAAAAATGGACTCTTTCAGAGTTTAAGAAGACAAGGGACTCCCAAATTTCCAAATTTTCTTTAAGATGTCGAATTTTTTCGAAATTTCATTTTTTATTCCCCAAAACAGAGAATAATGTAAGTGATGTGAAAGTAAAAAGGTTTTTAAATTGCGGTGCATTTTGAATATTTTATTCTCGCTGTAGACATGGACATTTAAATGATTACAATTTCCTTCCTAAAACCTATCATTCAAGTTTCTTTCGTGAACATTTCAATTTTTGAATATTAAAAATTATATATTTGCTATGAGTAGGATAAGAATTTTAGAGAGGATTAGGTAGGGCATAGCACAAAAAAGATTGCGAAACACTGCCTTTAATTATAGGTGCAGTTTTAAATTTGAAGATCTCATGGGCTTATTTGATAAGGCTGTATAACAAATAACACACAATGGTTTTTCATCGGCACCTTTCACAGAATTCACTATTGTATAATAGAATACTATCTAGGATCTTTCAAAATTAGTTAATGTCAGAATACTATCTATCATCTAAAATCTGGGATGTTTTCTTCTGTTTTTCGATATTAATGGACAGTACCTCATGAGGCCATTTGTTAGTGCCATATTCACTTGTTCTTGTCTAAACATCACTTATTATTTATTGTTAGTGTCATCAACGAAACCAAACTATCTGGATATCATTTGATTATAAATCGGTTATAAGGGGCACACTTTCATATCTTGATAATTAGATGTGTTATAATATCATATTTAAGGGTAAATTAATGCAAAAATTTGTATGCAGTAGTAGAACTAATAAGTAACAAAAATCATTGAAAGTGTGAATAAAGCAGTTTCCCCAGCCAAACTAGACTGAACTACGGCAGTAGGCCCTAGCAATATTTACCTTCTTCAGCTTAGTGTAGTCTCTCTCATACAAAAACGTTGGCTGAGTCCGCTGCCGTAGTACACTCAAACCTAATCAAGTTTTGGTTACGGCACAGCATACTAGGCCTAGCTGCCTAAGGGAAAACTTTCAAAGGGAAACCGGCTCGTATGCACGATCAAATTTCGGCGGTTAGACCACATTAAAATATTAACTAAACTGAGAACTAAATTAATAAGCGATAAGTTTCACTATCGTGTGTCCTCTGTTAAGACAACACATTACTAAATCTCTACATCATCTATTGACAAACTAAAGTTTCATGTTATGTTATTAATTTAAGATTATCAGTGATTCGGCATTTCGCTTTCGTGATCCTGAACCAGATGATTTCGTGATCGGCATTTGGTAAATGCTGTCCTGAAGTCTAAAGGAAAAATAATCTAAAGTTCCACCATTCTTCGAGAAATTTTTATTAAATGTCTATCATTAAAATACAGTATCCTGTTATTGACAGAAAAAAAATATCTAGGGTTCTATTCTTCTTTGATAAATGGTTAAACTTCTACCATTAAAATACAGTGTAATAGACAACAAAATAATTTAACTCTCTACTTTTAATTGAAATGTTTACTGTCCATAAATTATTACTTAACTTCTATATTTAAAATGCAGTGTCTTAAAATAGACAGTAAACATTTATACCATTAAAATAGTGTCTTTGAATAGGCAACAAGAAGCTCTCAGTCTGTTGACTTCTTTGATAAAATAAACTTCTGCTATTAAAATGAATACACTTAAAAATAATCGGGAAAAGGTCTGAGGTTTCTACTCAAACCAATAAGTTAACAATAAGTTCAATACAATAAGGAACAATTTAACAATACGTTCCTCCATAACTTATTGTTAAATTTTTATCAGTAAAATACATATCTTAGAATAAGTGACAAACAGATCTAGGACTGTGTTCTTCTTTCATAAATTGTTATTAAATTTCTATTGTTAAATTACAGTATCAATTACAAAGCACAGTTTGATACAGTTGAAACCATGTTAAAAGTATTTTTTTAAATTTTATGCCAATACTATATCCTGAAATGTTATATTCTTTTATGGAGATTGTAACATCTAAAATTGTAACATCTGAAAATGCAATCTGATAAAGTTTGAAATTATCAAAGATTATCAAAATAACCCTTTCAAGCGCTTCAAGTGTTCATCAGGCAATTATTAGTTTACGTGAGGTTTTTAACAAAATTTCAGATCTTTTGGCCAAATCTCTGGATATTTTCTACCATTTGACGTAACAGAATTGTTGTAAGTAAAAGAGTGATTATTCATGGTTAAAAAGCAATTTTTCAATTGAATTAGTTAATTGATAATTACTCGGAAGGGAAATATTTCAACTCTAGTCGTTGATAAAGATGCAAAATATTTACAGTCAGTTCATCAATAATCGGATTATGGATTACTGGTAAACCCAAAACTAATAGTTAATCCACCTGATCATAATCAAATCAGAAACTTGTAAATTCCAGTGATCATTAAGCTCATACCTATGAATTGTTCGAAGATAAGATGCTTGAAGTCATCATAAGAGGTCTATCAGTCACAGCGAACCCTAAGCAAATTATTCACGATCTCAACGCTGCTGGATTCGAACCTTCACCTACGACGCGATTAATGAATCTTGAAGAAAATTCCTCAATTTTAATATGCATTCTCCGCAGGGCGAAGAGCAAAGAAATTTTTAATGTCATTGTTTTTGGGTACCTGAAATTCAAAAGTGAAGCCCTAAGGAAAATGTCTGGAACAGCGCAATATTTTCAGTGGCAGGAATTCTACCCTAATACTGTGTAAGCAATCCGGTATGTGTAAGAATCGGAAATGGTAAGTTTTCAAAACAGTGAATTTCCTGAAGATCATATAACATCTAAACATCAACCAAAGAAGTGTGCTGATTGTTGCAGACCTCACGTAGAAAATCCCGCAGAATGTGCTGGTTTTGCATATTAGAATAAATTAATTCCAACGGTCACTATATCAAACAGCTTTACTTCCAATGCACCTCTCTACGCCAATTATTGAACTACAAATAATATGCAAATTCTAGTAAATGATCATAATTACAACCAACAGATTCCCAACTTTTTTAACATCGCATTCTGCGTAGATCAGCTTCTGCTCCATCGCTGCTAATATTTGCAACTTCTCATGCTTAACATCACATGTAAGTGGTCTTTTATCTCTAGAAAATATGCAGAATATTATTAAAACACCACTTATTGAATAAAAAACTAAGCAGGGTATTTTTAATAAAATAGGAGTCATTGCAGAGCTAAAAATATTATCTAAATATATCTACATTTCTCAAACCCAGCGAGATTTGAAGTTTGTTCATCATGTCTTGAAATCATAATCAAACACCAATAATATGACATCCGTTGAAATTAGAAGAAAATTAAATTATATAACATGATAAACGAAGAAAGCTAAGTTTGGAGGGACAGGTCTTACTTTCGTTCTAATTTTGCTCTCTCGTAAAAAATAAATAAATGTTAGTTTCACACGTAACAATGGCTAAGAATGTTTGCTCTAACTGTAATTATTTCTGAAAGTTTGGTCTCAGTTTACTTCTGATCCAGCCGAAGAGCAATGAGGTCAAAAATGGCGATCGATAAGCGAGCAACTTCTATATTTCCTCTTTTCCCTGGTAGATTTGAGGACGAGGAGACCACCTCAACGGTCTTTTCTCTTCCCATGATTACCTGATGTTTGAACGCGAAAGGAAAATCAAAACAAAGTGCCAGGTAACCCTTCTTCCTCTTATAATTGGGGTTGGGGAAAAAGGATGTTGCCATGGCAACGGAGCGAAAACGCCCTCTCGTCCAATTCTTTTTCGCCCCCTTGTATATCCTAGTGCTCACGTACACACTTGCCCTAGCTGCGTCCGAGGAGTGGGTTGCGATGTTCAGTTTCAGTTTTAAGAGGTCTGTTGAAAATTTAAACTCTCGCCGAAGATTCAGTGGAAGAATACTGTTTGGGGATTGGAGGAGGTAAATGCCAAGTACAAGAAACACGAGCACATGCATGTCTCATTCAGTTGCTTGAGTTCCTGAACTACCTAAAGATTACTCAGCAGGTGTTGAAAGTGCCACAGAAAAGAATGTTTTAGGGTTTTTTTTTTCCAGCGTCATTTTTTTTTTTTTTTTTTTTTTACCTTTATTAACATTAAATGTACACTACATCTGCAAACTTTCAGAATTAAGCTTGTATAAAATCGAAATTTTTTATAGGGTGGAGGGAGGGAAAGAAAGAAAATCTGAAAGGATACCGATTTTGACATTGCATCAAAGCTTTTGTTAAAGTTTTTTATGCTGTCACTGAGCTTGCATTGCTCTTGGACTCAGTCCTGCTTTTACAAATATTTTGGGTTTTTCGCTTTATTATTAATCACCGCTTTCTTTGCACTTACATCGCATAAAATTCAACAGTAAAATCACAAAGTTTTAATCAGCCGCTTAATTTTAAATTTTATCAATAGAGTTTAAGTGCTGTCATACTTTTTTTCTGTTTTTTTTTTCAGTCATTTATCAGTTCATCATATAAATCTACAGTTTTCTTAAGAGGTTGACTTCCGCAAGTTTTGTTGACTTTTTTACTATTAACTTTTTATCTTTTTAAATTTATTTATTCATCATTCCTTTTTCGCCTCTACCCCATATTCAAACGTGAAAGCATAAAATATACCCGCATAGATTATTAACTCTTGTCACACATTGTTTTACATTATTTGTTTAAAAATTATACATGTCGATAACATTTGGGGAGAACAAATTAAAAAAAAGGATAAAGACACAAAAGTGATGTGGACAATAAAGTGCGAATCGACAGTAATAGCATATACGATGCTGCAAATCAATTCCTGCTTTTATTTTCAGTGTGCACATTTTCATAGAGATGTGTACGATATTTTACAAATCCATTTACCAACATGATTCCTCACCTTTGGAAATACTGCTTAACACGCTATTTGCCATAACAAAATCTGGTAAAATACTCTATCGGGCCATTTCAGAATTCTATTGTTATCTTGTCCCATTTATCCTAAAATTCATTCAGTACCTAGTCAGAATATAGTTTTATGAATACTTAATAAATAGGTAAATAAATAATAGATAAATAACAAATATATTACTATTTAATTCATCACAAAGTAACACAAGAGTTCATTATCTTCATAGAAAAATTATTAAAATTAGACGAATAATATGTTATAACACAAATAGTAAAAGTAGCATATATAGTAGTATTACCAAAAATGGATAACTTTGTGAATGTCTAATCATCTTAAAATGCACCACTAGTCTTATATGCGAATCATTGGTGTGAATCATCGATGATGCACATTTCAGTCAAGGTGTTGGTTTCCTGAATCTTTTCAAAAAATTTAAAATATTGATCTCTGAGGATGAAAAATGACCTCAAGTATTAATGACATTAAGGATAATATGTAGGTGAAAGATCTGATGGATAAAGAGGGTGGCTTAGAATGTCGCATTTTCTTTTGATAAAAGGTCATTGCATCACAAGAATGGACTAGTGTGATGATGCAGAAACAGAAGCAAAATTTTCATTTTTATGATCTGCTGTGACGATGTCAGCATTGTATTTACTCATAGTAAGTTCATTGTCTGTTATTCGAAAAGACAGGTGATAATATTTCATCAGCAATTGTCCAAATTCCCCGATGTCATTATACTTTCAACCCTACACCGGGCGGCCGTTTTAGGGTTCATTATGAACATCTTTAGTCTTCTTTATGAAATTCCGCGTAGGTGGAGAACATTGGCTCGTACGAGGGTCATTCTGAAATATCCGAGATATAGCAAATGATAATTTTACAAAATTTTTGGTGTACTGAGAGCAATTTCGTTCAACTTCACTGCACTATTATAATCAAATGTTCCAACGAATAAATCCTTCAAAGTATGCATTTCTTGGAATCGGTAAAAAATATGCTTTTATAACCTCATTAATCTCATCTTTGGAATGAAAATAACTGCCACGTACACTTTTCTTTACGTTAAAAATAAACAAATTTTGCACAAAGCAAGATCAAGAGAATAGAGTTGATGCTGTATCACTTTAATGGGTTTTTGTTCAATAAATTCGACTGTCATGGTTACTTAATAGGAAGATTCATTAACAGTATAAAACATGCGTTACTTGATATTCACTTCTTGAAACGATTTCGGGGACACATCTACAAGCTGCTGCATTTTCAATGTACACGTTAAATGTAGCGGTCTTTTATCCTTTTAACTTGATAGCTTTGACCTGTCTTGTACTTCTAAAGAAAGCACTATATATTACGTTTTTCATTGCCTGTTGGTTTTCAACCATTGTTGTTGTTGTTCTCCATCTTTTCAGCAAGCCTTCGTGGAGTAATGGTTACCACACTCCGCGTGTGGTTCAGCTCTCTTGAGAGGTCCAGCTTCGTGTCCCGGCGAGGGCATTGCTCATTCTTCACGTCTTCTGCTTCGAAATAACCTAATGACTCTAGAGTGGCGCCCGAATTAAAAGGTGATAGATGATGACTCTTTACTACTAGGATTTGGCGATTGGGAACCCTAATCCCCAGTCGCTCTTTAAAAGGGGTAGTATAATTGACTCCGTTTCAGCATGACTTCGTAGTGTAACGTTTAGCCCACTAGGCGCGTATTCGAGAGGTCTAGGTTCCAGTCTTGACGAGGGCATTGTCCATTTTTCATGTCTCCTGCTTCAAACTAACCTAATGGCTTTTCAACAGCATCTTCAAAGACCGATAATTTTCCTTCTCTAGGTGGTGAAACGTCTGAAAACGGTATGTATATTTTATCGCTAGTTATAATTTTAGAAATAAACTTTGTACACTATCATTAAGTAATTTTAGGTTTTCTTTACTGATTTTAACGCGCTCGAAATTTTCGTGTTCATTTAGGAAACCAACGACAAACTAACTTTTCCATATGCAAATCTTAATGGATAATTTTGTGTATGGCTGGGGATCTAATGCTAAGTTCTTTCTGTATCATTTGGGTCTAATGATAAGTTTTTTCTATATCATTTGGTATATACAGCAATTATCATTGATTAATAATTTTCATACCCCGACGCATTTTCTGGGACTATAGCTGGAAAAAAGGATTTCCGGTTTGTTCTTCATCCAAGAGAGAATTTTATCCCAACAAAATTCTGTAAACCACCTGAACACAGTGGCTACAAGCAAGCATACCAGCTTCATTTACATGTGATAATTGTAAGCGCTGAAGGCATTATTTTTGATTTAACTACATTTTCAAATAATACATAATCATTGCACATTTATGCTTCCACTTTAGCTCCATTTTTCTTTCTTTCAAAAGCTATATTACTATAGACAAACTGCAATTATTATTAAAAATTATCGTCTATGAATATAAAAGAGGTTACTTTTATTGTTCATATTGTCTGCCTCTGTCTCAAAAGTTTTAGTGTTAATCTACGTGTTAACGCTTGATCCATATTTGGAGAACATTTGAAATGTCTGTTCTTCTCCGTTTTGCAGCAAAGCTTTTATTGCTGTTCTTTGTTCAATCTCTAAAACCCTGAGGGAATGTACTCACTGACAATTAACTGCATAAAAAAGACCATCCGTAAGTATGTTTCAGGAAATGAAACTTCGGATATCATGATAATAAGTGTCGTAAATTCAGATTTAGGAGATATGTTGAATTTGTTTAAAAACATTAGTCCCAAAATTTTACACATGCACTGTGTGCAACGAAAGAGAAAACTTTTACAATATTGTTTATAACTAACACCTGAAAAACCGCCGCTATTATTAGGCTCGATTCGGCGTTCTTAATACAGAGTTCCTTTTAACTATTACTTGAAGTTTAGTATCTTAATCGTGAATGGCTGTTCAGATATTGGCTTTAAGCTGTTGTGCAGTTCGTGAAGACGCCCAGCCAGTATAGCGGTTAGTGATGCTGACTGCTGCGTCAACGAGCCAGGGTTTAAATTCAGAACATATGGTTATTTTTAAGTGTACATTGTCTGTATGGCAAGGAGACAATCAAAATACACGTGAGTCGAAAGTCGCCTGCACAGATTTTTGGTAGGGGATGAGCAACGGAAGACCTTCAGACCGTCCCCGGGAAGTTCTGCCTCAAAATTAGGACGGAAGTTAAACAATTAACTATGTTCAATTGCTTGTGTTACTACAAGGTTCTGATCTTGCTTCTACTTGTACTTGTATAGCTCGTGGATTATTTGTATATTCTTTTCTTTTAAGCTTACGGCACGCGCGCATACGCAAAATTTACGAAAAATTCAGTTTTTAATGCACATTTTTCGCACATCGAAGCTGAGACGTCTTCAGGTCATTTCTATTCCTCCTTTCTACCCTTCACATCATGGAATGTGCCAAGAGGAAGTCATTTGACTTTTTATTTAACTGGGCTTCTGTGCTACGTGGCAGCTTTTTCATAAAAGTTACGACACGCGAGTGGTCACGTTTTAAAATTCGGAAAATAATTTTTTCTCAAATATTTTGTAATTTTGTGTTATTAATTACCGTGTATTATTTTAATTTGAATACATTTGTCTCTATAAATTTTATATCTGTTTTCATGGCAAAAAATATATGTGCAACCAGCTGATATTGCTCGGATTCTTCAAGAATTATCTGATGAAGAAAAGGAAACCTTTGGATGGGAGAACAATAGCGATTTCCGTTCCTTATTTTCTTTTATGTCTATTTTTTAGAAATAAATAAAAACATTAAAGTTAGTTTAAAGCGCGTTTTTGTAACCAGTAAGAAGTAAATTTCCTTGCAGAAGTAAGTAATGCTAAACTTACTTTTTTCCTACCAAGGTGTTTTCCTTTTTTATTGTCTATACTTGTCTTCGATGAATATTAAAATTAGCTTCGATTTTAAAATATAATTATTATATAATAAGTTAAAAATTTTTATAATGAAATACATCATTGCATTTCCATCTCACTAACACAAGAACTTAAAAATAATTTACTTATATTTGAATGTGATATCATTTCTATATTGCAATAATAAGATTGATATTTTATTTCTTAACAAATTTATTATAAATATTCACTCATTTCTGCCGTTTTTCGTGCAAAAAACGGTAAAATAACGGATGTCGTAAAAAATACGACACTCGCGTGCTCATGTAAAATTGCCAAGCGCACGTGCTGGAAGGTTAAGTAGCCCACCCCTGAAAAAAAAAGAGGAAGAAAAAAATTCTGCAGTAGCTTAATCTAATGATCGAAATGACGAGCCGAAACTGAAAAATCAGGAAATGATTTGATTACTAAAAGTTTTCCACGATAAATCCATTAATATAGAACCAATCAGATCAGTAACCTTTTTTTCTATCTTTTTCGAAAAGAACCTAAAGCTGTTAGGAAACATCCACATGGCGAAGATACAGGCGAGATCAGAGCAGGTGGGCATTATTTCCAGTTGTTGGAGCGTTTGGCACGTTCCGACAGTGAAAGAAATTATGCTATGTTCATTGCGCTATAATAGTGTTGATTCTATTTAAGTAAAATAAGAATTCTTTTCAGCCTTTGTTTAGAGAGAAATCTTTTCGTTATAAAATATCATCGAAGTGCTTAAAGCCTAAATATCATTCTAAGGGGAATAGTTGTTATTAAATTGCAACTGCAATAGCTAATTCCCCTTGCACTCAGAGATCTCGATTTTTAGAAGTTGATGAAGGTTTGAATTAACTTTTTTCAATAAATTAGTCGAAAGTATTTTTAATAATTATTTGAGGGAAAACGCAGTATATTTCAAATTTAAGAGAATTAATTTGAAACACGGCTTAATGCATTACTTTTCATACATTGTAATTCTCTAATTAGTAAGGATAGCATTTTGATTACATTTATCTTTCGAGCGTCATTTATTATGCCTTTCCTCTGATGACAAATTTACGACGTTTTCACATGGATAAATAACATATTATGATGAGTTAAAGTCAAAGATAATTTCAAAAATTCCACTAAATATGCTTGATTTTACCTTGTATTAAATTTATTAAACTGCAGGTTTTAGGAACTAAAATTTCACTTTTTGACAAGCCAAATTTCATTTTTTTTTATCAAAAGGAAAAAATGATCGTCGCCATTGGCAAACTTCATGTGGTGAATCAGAAAACCTTTTTTTCTATCTTTTTCGAAAAGAACCTAAAGCTGTTAGGAAACATCCACATGGCGAAGATACAGGCGAGATCAGAGCAGGTGGGCATTATTTCCAGCGCTTGACAAGTTTCGTAGTCGGGTTGGAGAAAATGATTTATGAGTTTATTTTCGATCTATATCCTTACAGATAGTGTATAAGAACGGATAAGAATGACCTTTTTTACTACAGCTTTTGAGCAAACTATATGACCACCAACTGTTCTACATTTAAACAAATAATAATATTAAACTGAGTTTAAATTAATTATTTACGTTACTTTAAAGTAATACACAATATTTAATCGAGATTAAGATCTAGCATCAGAGGTACTATTAGTCTCAAATCTCATTTTTGTGTCCTAAACACTTTTCAAATGTTGCCATCAAATGTCATCGCCATGGATTATTTTTAAAGAAATAATATAAAGAACATAAAAATATGTATGTGACAATATTTAAAACTTTATTGGAAATTCTAAATATATCCTATTTAAAATATTCTTGAGAGACAGGTTGTTTCCATTTGGCGAAGGGAAAGATATTTAATATCCATTTAAATTCAATGTGCTTGTTATGGATTTAACAAACTAAGCGATTTAATCGCAATAAACAAACGTTATTTATCTCTTTTATTATTCACCGACTGCACTCGTAAAATGCCACTAGCTGGATTTATTAAAATCATTATATACATATATATATCGCCTGAAGCTTGCGCGGAGATCTAACTCTAAACTGAAAACTGAGAACTGATGCTCACTCCGGGCTTATACAGTTTTCCCTCGGTTACCGGGAAATCTATAGTAGCTTCCATATCTCGAAATAACTGGAATGCACATGAGGTTAATGTTACAAATAAGAATCAAATGTTGTTACAGTTATATGTGGGGATAAAACACAGTTACTCAATTATAGTACCAATTACATTTATACAGATGCCAGACCAAAATGTCGCCAAATATTCGTCGAGTTTGGAGACTTTTGACGATTTCTCGTCAAATTTGGTGGCAAAAATTAGTCTTTAAAATTATCGCCAACTTCAAAATATCTCGCCAATTCAACTAGATAACCATTTACTTCAATTTTAAATAGACGTGGCCCTGTAATGTTATTTTTCCGGCAGAATCTCGCTTTCCTAGTGCATTTTATGTTACATTTTCACAATACCATAATTACCACACTTTTCCGCATAATTTCGCTAAAATTATTTACAAATATACCAAATTCGTAACAGTATCTCAACCCGGTGAGAAGTGTAGGAGAAATTTCATTTTTTGTTCACGGTCCTCAACAGGCTATCAGTATTATCCCATTATGTTAATTCATCATTGTTAAGTTATCAATTACATTTTGTGTTGTACAGAGGCGGTTTGCACACGTTTTGAATGATTTCAAGGCCATTTAATTAATATGTTATTTGTAAAGGGCATTACTCAATCTCATAGCTTTCTTCTGTATTGATACGTCTGCATTGTGATTTCCATGCTAGAGAGGATTACCACAAAATTTCCAAGGGAATGAATTTCCATTCCTTTTTCTCTAGCTTCCAGAGTATATCAATCGTAGTGGGTTTACGCTTATAAAGAACTCTTTTCGAGACACCAAAAGCATAATAATCCATAGGTGAAACGTACGAAAAAATAACAACTATGCATTGAATAGGTATATATGAAATACCTGCATCAGTCTTCATTTTTCAACTAATAGGGTGGTACTTTTCAAAGTATGACTTATAACTTTTTCGTAATGAAATTTCAATCTTTGAAAGGCATTGTAGGAAAGAAATGGAATTTCTTCTGTAAGTATCCGAATGTGAAACTTTCTCTTTATTATACGTTTAGTTGATTTTTCAACTGTTCTTATTTTAAATTTCCCATTGTAAGAAACCTAAGACAATCGTAAACGCCATATTCTTAACATGAATAGAATTAGATTTGTAAATCTTTTTCTCTTAATTTTTGTTAACACATTGACCTTTCATTTGCTGCAGTGACTTAGATAAACCCGTGCTTCATCAAGTGTCACAGCGTATATCCATTTATCTCCTACTAAATAGTTTTCATACAGGATTCTAAAATTTATTCTTTTTTGAGCCACATGCCTCTGTAAAGCTGGTAAATATTATGATTTTTGCTTTTTAAATTGTAAATCTTGGCTTATTTTTAATCTATTCTTGCTACTGATCTGTTTACAGATTTCGCGAATGATTTCTGTATCGGCGAATTTTTTCTTGCCAACCACAAATGAAATTTAGAAACATTGGAAACTTTGAGTACAATTTTCGGGTATTCGTTTGGAGTATTCTTTCCGTGTAGAAGTAATGATTGATGGTTTTCCTCTTTCTGATTAATAATGTTGCTAATTTTGCACTTAGAATTTTAATATCATGCATTTTTACTTCCTTGTACGAAGTAAAAAGGAAATATTGTAATCGCGAAAAGTTTCAGCCAGCATATTTCAACGAAAATATCCATTTTGACCGCTATCGAATGCAATTTAACCATGTTTTTGCGTGATATCTGTACGTAAGGACAGAATAAAATACTCTTTTCCTTTAAAAAAATTATAAAACTGCTTTAAAATTAATTCGGAAGAGAATTTTTCGTGGCGTCTGTACGAACATATGTACGTACGTGCGTACGTTCGTACGTATCTCGCATAACTCAAAAACGAGTAGCCTCAGTACGTTGAAATTTTGTATATAGGACTGCTATAACATGTAGATGTGCACCTCGTATTTTCGTTGCAATCGGCCGCACCAAACGTATATAAATATATTTATATATATATCTACTCTATTACCCGGCTCAGTGATCTCAGTTTCTTTACTCTTATATGTTTGTAAATTGTACATGTTTTGCTTTAAAAATGATTGAATTATGTTGTTTTTATCTTCCGGTTAAGGATTTTATGCCTTTAGTAAATCTCTGTGCAATATTTTTAGAATTATCAGGAATTTTAAAGTTGTTTAATTGCCGCTAAGCCTGTTTTTAATGGCAGCCATTGGTGTTTACATTTGAAACAGGAGACTAGTGGATTTGTTGCCAATCTAGAGAAACTTAGCTTCGCAACAACAAAGATAACGCATTCATTTATTATTGCCAATTAAATCATGCTTAATTCTTTCTGGAATTTTTTCGAGGAAATAAGCGTTTGAGATTTACTTCGTAATTATTAATATAGATATTTTGAGTTTTTATGTATTTTGCCTTCTCGCGAAGTAAAAACTGAATTAATTAAATGAGAAATACTCAATCGTCTGTGAAAAATTGATTCTTTTTTGTTTTATTTGCTTAATTTCTTTTATACATAGTTCTAGCTTTATTATAGTATTTGAATAGAACATGTGACAACGATTAGATAATTCTTGAAATGATATACATTTTGTGCATTCTGAGTTATAATATGAATGAAATATTATACTGTTAAATATACCTAGCGTCAGAGTGTCACTATGGTAAACAAAGTGAATTTTAAAGAATGCATTTATTCTATTGTAGTTTATGCGCTGTCGGCGAAGTAGGTTTAACTTATAAGTTTAAATAAAATGCAAGAAAAAATGCGTATATTTTAATATTCCGTACAAGGAAGTCATGTGGTGTACACATCAGATTTTTTATTTAAGTTTTTTAATTATGGAATAAGAATATTTCGCCTCGGAAAGCTCAAAAATGTATCCTTCATCCACAGCTTGTTTATCTGCGACGTTTTCAAAGAATAATAAATTTAAAAGTAGCAGATGATACTTTCTCGTTTCAAATAATAACCTGTTTCCAGAAATATTTATTTGAAAACACTTTTTTTTTAATTTCTTTATCGAGATTGTTTTGAAATGTGTAAACACCCTCCGTATGTTTTCATTTTAGTTATAACACGCCAGATATGTACTCACTTTAGCTTGTCTACTTAGCAGTTGGTTAATTATTTGATACAATACCTTCCTTTCAAGAAAGCGCTATATAGAAAACGGTCAGGTTGGCAGATGTTTAAGAATAGATACACAATAGGTATATAGTTATAAGGCTACAAATATATAGCAACCAAATTTAAATGACAAATTAATAAAATATAAATGCCAAACAATTCGAGGATTATAATAATAAAATTCAGACATATTGGTAAAGAATCAAAGCATTCAAAAATTTGTTACTTCTGTCAGAGCGAAATGCGTCTTCAACCTACGCCTTTCGATCGATCTTCAGAGAAATGTAAGATCTCCGACAAAATGAGGTTTCTAATTCTTTAGCTCATTAATCATATATTATACGACAGTAATTTAATAGATTGCGGTCAGCAAAGAAATTTGTAAAGCAAACAAATTAACGAGATTAGTAAAGCTAAAGGCATGATCACTACTTATTAAATAATTGCAAATTATAGCTATTAATAAATTCTGTCATTAGCATGGAGCTTTGTAAAAGGTTTAAACATTTTAATGGCTGTGATTATCAATTCCACTAGTTAATGTTTCATCGTAAATTGGTGACATCACTTATTCACAATGCTCGATTAAAGTTGAAAGCTGCAAAGTTTAAAGTTAGCTCAGTAACTCATTCAGTTTTTAAAAGAAAAGTGAGGAATAATAATAGATCTTTAATTATAACGTGAATGTGATATTATTATCCTTTTCTATCGTTTCAAGCATTTGTATATTATATAGCGGATTCTAGAATTTAAAATTCTGTTTAGGGGCCTACATTTTATATAGCTACAGGGTATTTATTTATTGTAATTTGAGTTTTTGCGATGAAGGAACTTTTGGATCCCTGGAAGTGACCCCGGTTATAGCTGCTATGCTCGAGGAGGGGTAAATACGCTTGGATACGTTAGAATGTTTTCTCATGTATGGCGATATGTATAAAAGTGCAGCTGTTATGGCAGTTAGAGCTGGTTATATATTAATTCAGTACGGAACTATAAATCAAAGTGCATGGAATATAGATATCTACAAATATAAGAACTAAATTATGTACTTTCATTTGCCAGATAAAAGAAATTGCTTGAATATACGTGATACAGCGTTGTTATTCTATTCCATAGACATCTTAAGGCGTGAATGTAGGTTGTGAGATACGTCTGGCAACTTCTTTTCTCGCCGATTCGGTGTGATGGTTTTAATAGCAAGTCTCTGTGCTTCTTCGAGGAATTATTCCTTTGGTTAACCTTTGGATATTCTTAAATATTTTCCTTATCAAACGCCTCGCTATGATTATTAAGAATATTTCGTACTTGAGAACTAAATCCAGGGGCAAATTCTTTACGACATTTTCGCTTCGAGACACGCGGTCGACTAAGTAGTGTACTTCAGTTAAAAGATAACTTTATATCTTTCGTTCCTTCTAAATCGTATGATATTCTGCCAACAGGTCGTCGAAAAATGATTAATGACTTTTGCTATGCGTCGAAAATTTCACTTCCTTCGGTGTCTTGTAACATTACAACGAGCTAGAGAGTGTCATCGTGGAATTGGTATTTGCCTAGGTTCTGGTTTGATTGAATATGTATTAAATTCTGTACTACAACATTAAGCTTTTGAATAAATATTTGTTTCACAAATGAAGCTATAAAGTTTCCTCTTTGACAGTGCTACATGGGTAAGTTAAAGTGTATTTTTCATCCAGTTTTACGTTATTAAGGTACACCGAAAGCAAATTCACTTTCTTTCTTAATTTTGGGTTATTGCAGCTTCGATTTAAAAAATAAATTAATTGGAAGATGTAAAAAGCGGCTATGTGATAAAAGTCAAATTTTACGGGAGCAACGAAAAACCTATCCCATTCCTCACAAGAAAGTCAGAAGTCAACAACAAAAATTTATGAGTTCGCTTTAACTAGGATCCATATAATTCAGAATTTCCAAAAGTCTTCTGACATTGTTGTCAGGAAAGAGATAGTCTCCTAATTTGTTATCAACTGTCTTCTATTTTTATATTCAATTTTTCCCTACATCAGTAATTTTCACTGCATCATTTTTGCATATTGCATTTCTGTACATAATTTTCTGGACTCTGTGGACTATTGGGTGCATTATTAACGCATTCTGTTATTTATCTTACAGTCCTGCACCAAAAATATTCATTGCATTATTCGCACAAAGTTGCTTTTAGCTATCATACACCCCCTTACTGAAAACCTATTTTCTCAAAATGGATATATTATTACTATTGTTTCCTTTCTTCATGTTAATCGGTTCTCCGTGGGAGCCCATTTCATGCAGTTTTACCTCACCAGGCACAAAATGTGATCACCTCAGGTTCCAGGGAAAATGTATTTTAATAACTGAGTATATGTTGAAACAACGAATTTATCAACGTACTCAATTCAGATTGGGAAACAGAGTTTTCAAGTCCTAATTTCCGTCTCCATACATGTGAGTGGTTAGTGAATTTTTCGCCGAAACAACAAGCTCAGGCTCAGTCCCGGAGAAGGCATGATGGCATGGACGTTTGTACGCGTATGGTGTCTGTGTGGCTAGGAGACAATAAAAATACACGGCAAGCCGGAAGATGATGATAGAGGAAGAGGCATGGAAGACTCTCCCGGGTTGTTCACCCTCAGTCTAACTTCTACCTGTACCCTAGAAGTCTAGTTAATGATGAATGTGGGACGATACCTGTTAGCCATTAGTAAAATAAAACAGATATTCCCATTCATCGTCAACTGAAAAAAAAAAAAAAAACTGTACTGTATGAATGTATTTTCTGCATTGGGAAAAGATATTTGTCATCTCGCTTAAAAATATGAATATACATTTCTTTACCTTTGTTTCCGATAATAAATAGACCTCACAATGTATTTCCATTTGACTTCTGGTAAATAATTTTCATTCATGATTCTACAAACTGTAATGCGTTGAGCAACGTGCCTCGGCAAAAGCTGATGTACTTTATCTTTATTAGCTTTTTTAGGTTGTAACTCTTGATTTATTATTTTTTATTGTTGTATTTAAAGACTTTGCTAATGATATCTGCACCGGCGTATCTTCTGTTGTTACCAAGGAATTAAGAAATATTAGATGCAGTTCGTACGTCTATCAGATTCGTTTGAAGTCTTTCCATGGAGAAGTAATGACTGAAGGTTTTTTTTTTCCTTTTCTATTAGTACATGTGCTCATTTTGCACGTATAAATTTTAATACCATGCATTTCGCAACATTTTTAAACTATGGGATAGAAATAGTTTTCTTCGGAAATCGCAAAACTATATCCTTCAATCGACAATTGGTTTACATGCGACATTTTGAAAGAAGTCAGTTTCACAGCAGATGAAATTTCTCATTTCAAATAATAAGACGTTGCCAGAATTTTTTATTCCAATTCATTTTTTTTAAATTCCTTAACGAAATCTTTCTAAAAATATTTCAAAATCCTTTGTATTTTTTTTGGCTGAGTTTTTAACTGTGTGTTAACCCTGAAATAAAATAAATGACATCCTATTAGGATTAACCATATTTATGGCTACGGTAGTATCCCGGTTAATAGGAAATTTTGATTTACATCCTAGTAAATGAAAATATTTTTGTTATACAATTATTAAAATATGTATGCGTTCCATGTTTCAAAAATTTCGATAAGAATGTATTAAAAAAGTACACTTTTTTCAGGTACGAATGATAGATAATTTTCTACCTAATATTTAGTAAAACTTAACTTTCAGCAGTTTTTATATATTAAAAATCACTATTAAATTTTATCTAAAATTAACAGTCTACTCATTGCTCTTTCTTATTTCGCAGTTCAATCAGATATTCTTCAGGCAAAACATTCAAAACAATTAACAAAGCAATTTCAAACCTGAACTTTCAGGAATTTAATTTAAAAAAAAAAGGATTTTAAGTGCATATTCATCGTTCTCTTCATTAAAATGAAGGATTTGCTATATTTGTTTTTCCTTCTCTCATAACAACGAACTTCAAACTCACCTTCGCTCTTGAAATATTTCCATATTAAACTATGCATAAGCATACCTTTTAAGATATTAATATTTAATCGGTCGGATGTTCTGGAAATACGTTTTTATACTTGTGCTGTGCAAACCGATAAGATTTGTGAAAGCATCCGAAGTTTCAACTTTTATGCAAAATTTTGATAGAAATGTAACTTTTAAAAATGCTTGTAAGATATCAAATATGTGCATTAATATTTAGTTATCGAATGCAACAACTCAAAACTTTTTATGTAGTCTTTACGTTACGCGGAATATTGAATACTCATTAAATTTTCATTTAACGTATATTTCCGATGTAAGGTAAGAACGTAAAGCAAATACTTTTGTTTTTGATGGCTGAATTAAAACGAATTTAGAATGACTTGCGGTACTTTTCCGTTTTGCCGGCGCAGGCGATAAAGTCGCCAACAATGGTACAACTGATGCCAAACGGAATATCTTTACGCCTCATTTTCAAAACAAAGTCGCAGCCATTTCTTATCAGATTGACTGTTTCTTTCAATACTGCATGCGGTTAGATAGAATTTTTACCAGATAGTTCAATTTTGTGCCCTAAGGCCATTCGCGGTAATTAAGTCAATTAGGATGTAATCACACCGCTCACCCGAAGGAGAAAATATAGAAAAGGCAAAGCCAAGGGTTAAATTCATTAATTTTAATGAGTAAAGTACGGCGGTTACTAGCGAAGCGAAGTAAAGCACTGTGGTTTTACATAATATCTGAGTAAGCTATTCGTACGAATTGAAATAATTCTTGCATTCCATTCATTCAAGATTTAACTTGAAATTAATGTATATAATTACTAAGAGAATTATATTTTTGTAGCGTAGTTTGCGTGAGGTGAGATCACTTGGGGTCACGTGATATAAACCGGTGAATCAGGATGTTGAACCATGAAAGCATAGTAAATTCTTAAATTAACGTCTTTTTACAAATTTATTGTCTTTATTTATTGGCTTTTTACAAAATTTCAAACGATATTAAAATTTGTATGGCTTCAAAATAAAAAAATCTTAGAACTAACATTTGTTAACATTTTTTATGTGTATACTGTATGTTGTCGCCAATGAAGTTTGCTTGGCGAGATTTGCGCCGGCGAAACGAAAAAGTACCTGATATGCTAATAATTCTACCAGAAACATAATATTACAGATTAAGTACCCGGAAAAATATTTTTAGCCCACCAGGGCTATCAGTCTTGAAATCAATCTTGAACAGTCTTGAAACAGTAAGTCTGTTAGTATTTGGAAAAATATAAGATATTTATCTTTCAAATTTAATCTCTGTTATTGATTAACAAGCTAAACTTTTTAAAAGCAATAGATACACTTTCTAAGAATAATATTTCTTAATCTGATTGATTTAAATAAAATTGCATTGAATTAATGATATATCTAATTGAAAGCATTCAATAATTTTAGAAAATTACATATTTTTCACTTTTTAATGTGTAGAAAATATATAACGTTCCCATGTTAGTCAAATGCATATTCATTTAATATCATATAAAATGCTTCGCTATTCCACCTTAGCCATCTCCGTGGATAAAATTCAATGACAAAGCATATTAAACTTTTTAAACTTATAAACTTTTATGGCGGAGAGTTGTTGTGACAAGCGCAAAAAGCTCACATGCAAGTGTTTGCTTAACTGTGGACATACTAAACATACGTTAGAGTAAACTTTCTTCCCATACTTCTAACAGTTATCTATGGATTCAAGTTTTAATATTCGATGGTAAAGTAAATGTGCAATAAACAAAATAGCAGATATGAAATTCCATATGCCACACATATTTAGACACACGGCAATTCCATATTTATTCCATATTTAGACACACGGCAACATGTTAGCCAAGGTCCTAAAAGACTACAAAGAAAACAACGAGACACCGGCCATATGGTATCTTACATGAAACATTTCAAGCTATTTTAGACCACTCCATTACTCCAAAACTATTACACCTACAAATTTGCAATTTTGTACGTCTTGTAGAGCTCCCTTGAACACCTAGAATCCCAAATTTCATTAATCTATTTCTTATAGTTATGGATTTATTAAGGTCTGAAATGTGTCATTTTTATCACTCACTGACTGACTCACTCATCTAAAACCTAGTCGACTTATAAATGACTTAGATACTTGAAATTTGGCATCAACCGAGATCATTAGGCATATACAAAAGAAAAAATATAAAACTTCAAAAAATTACTCTATAAATTAAATAATACTCATAACGAGCGTTTGACAACGTCACCAATAGATGGCGTTGCACCGATCGCGAGTTTAATCGCCACTCAGATGCTAATCAACTTTGCCGAAAGTGAAGAATAAAAACCTATTTATAAATGATGAAATGATAGCTCAGAGGTAGAGTGCAGGACCGGCTCTTTTTTCATTTTGGTAGTGGGTTCGAACTTAACTACAGCGATATCGCGAAAAGAATGTAAAGAACTTTCAAACGATTAAAGTTTTCCTTTTCAGTAACTCAAATTTAAGTAACGAAACAGAAGCCAGATGCAAATTAAAACAATAGAAAATAATTGTGAATCTATACTTTAAATTAAGAAGTAAAATGTGGGATCACGGGATTTTAGTGACGTCATAGGCTCGTGAGTTCGCATGATTTCAAAGTCTTCACAAATTGAGGTTCCGTTTACTATACATTACGGAGTGTAATTCGAGTCTTCGTTGTTTTGCATTAGTTTTAAAGAAATTCTTAATTAAGACGGCATTGAAATGACGACGCACTAGGATGATACGTTTTCACTCGAGAAAAAAAAATGTTAGGTGATATCGCAGGAACAGTCATGTTGAAGGAACTTACAGGAAGTATGCCAGTTCAACGAGCACAAAGAACGACATGGGCTTCACGTAGGTCTAACTAATGGCCATACTCAGTCTCTAGTAACGTAAGAAAAATTCCAAAAATGCATTCTATCATGGATTTCACATTCAATAGGCGGATGCTCACGAATTAATGGGGAAGTTGGGAAGTACATCATGTCCAAAGCCTTTTCGTTACCCATAGTAGCCAGCTATACCCCGTCATAAGAAGATTAAGAGTTCACGCGATCTTCATATAAATGTCGTAACAGAATACGCTGTCGAGGTGCTCATTAAGTTTAATTTTTTCATACTGACACTGGATCCAGGTAGTTAAATTTCATTTCTACACACCCACAAATCGCATACAACCGATCGGCATCAAAACTGCATCAAAACTGTCGAACTGCCCAACTTTCCAGTGATATGAACAGTCAGGGAGCATTTTAGATACGGCTTACTCCGTGACTGCCGAAGAAAAAATCACGAACGCGCGAAATAATTCGCGTGATCATAAAAACAACCAGGATACCAGAAATTTAGAATTTCGCACCCACTAAACATGATTAAAACCACTATTCCACCAAATGAATGAAAAATAACATTTTACGCAAGTCCGGCTAGGAGCTAACAGTGGACACCACCCGAACCAAAACCAGTTGACCTTTTCGCGTAAATTAACATTAACCCTTGACCTTTACTGAAGGATATCACGAAAGCTAAGAAACAAAAGAAAAAGCTTTCTAGAACATTCTACGCGTTTCCCATACTATGAAAATAGAATGACATCGCAAAAACCTGCTAGCTCTCCTGATTTTACACACACAAGATATTCCCTTATTTTCATAATTTTCAAATTAAATTTAATAAACAAAAATTAGCATTGAAACACTGTTTTCAGATAATTAATTTAATTAAATAAAATTTCCTTATTAAATCAAAGCATACGGAAACAAAATTACGCTAGAATAATTCTAGTTTTTCTTAAATAGTTACAATTACGCTTGTTAATTCTTCTTAATTCTCTTGTCGATAAATTCAAGCATTTTTCTACATAGCATAAATTATATGCACTTTTAACTAGCACAATTGAAGTCAATACTCTTTAAAGCCTGTTTAAGTAACTGAGATTGTCATTATAGCACTTTTTTACGGACAAGTAACTACCTGCGTTTTATTTCACAACGAATATTTAATTTCAAATAAAATACTTATGTCATCTATATAACATTAATGACATATTATCATGTTACAGAAACATCGTACGTTATACACTTCTTAAGATTAACTAGAGTTCTTTTTCCATACGCGCAGTTTACGGTTGCACTGGTACGAAAGTAACACTACTACTGAGATGCTATACTACTGAGATAGGCGTTTTTAAACCTTATATAGCTATATGAGAATTTTTGCTTTCTCATATAGCAATATTTCTAGGAATTATTCTCAGTATTTGAAATGGTAAATAACAATACGAAATTGACGAAAGTTTTGTGTAATTTAAACATCACAACTCATTTATCAATATTTTTTCAAATGTATTAAGTTTGTGAGGATATGATAAAAGGATAAATTTTATTTTCTCAAGTAAAAATATTCCTATGATTTTCTCTTCGCATTTGAATCACAAAAGAAAATACTTACCTAAACTATGTAAGCTAACCTATACGATTAACTCATACAATTCAAATATGACTAAGTTTTAAGACTTTAAAAACTGAGAAAATCATGATAATTTAAATTTAATTTCTCATATAGCAATATACCTATGAATCATTCTCAGCAGTTGAACAACCAATTAAAAAATCAGGTTACACTGCATATAACTGAACTCACGCAATACATGTATACAATAATTTTAAGAACCTATTAAGAAATGGAGAAATATCAAGAAATATAAAATGTTTTGCAATGCCTATACTCATAGCTTAAAAGAGAAACAGATCTAATCACGAAATAAAAGCATTAAAAAGAAAGGATGACTCTAAATTACCCGCAAAGTATCCGCGTAATAATTGAATCAGGATCTCGTATAAACAAGGGAATTATCTGAGATTAAAACCCGTATTTAATTATGTTTTGCTGAAGCTGAGCTAGTGATGGAGGAAATTTAATTTCATTGAGGGAGCCGGAAAACAGGTCTGCTTGTAATATGATAAATTTTGACCTGCATCTTCTCAGGAATTTGCGTATTAATGGTTGTAGAGCTTATACAACAACCGTGACGAGGTTACAACCGTGACGAGAGTTTCTTTGCTGTGGCTCTCATATTCTACATTTACATAATTTTTATTTAAGCAATTATAATAATTTCTGTGTATTGTTATACGCGACGATTAGGCGAAAGCTTTTCGTTACTAGTTAAAATTGTTTTCTAAAGAATTTAATATAGTCTTTTTACTTCCTGTAAAAGAAGTATTGTAATTGCGAAACATTTCGGGTATATATTTAAAAAAAATAGCCATTTTGCCCGCTCTCGAATCTATTACAATGTTTTTCTTACGTGACATCCCTAAGCACGGACCGAATAAAGGACTAATTTGTTCAAAACTCACTGTAAAATAGATTTTAAATGGATTCAAAAGAGATTTTTTCCTGACGTCTCTACGTATGTATACATCTCGCATAACTCAGTAAGAAGTAGCCATAGAAAAATGATAAGGACTGCAAATAACTTTTTTTAATGTGTTAAAATCTAGGTATATGAAAATGGTGTGTGTGTGTGTGTGTGTGTGTGTATTTAATTATGGCAAAGCTCACTAGGGCTATCTGCCTAAGGGGAGGGATGCCTTCGTGGAGGACTTTATAAGGGAAACTGACTCGTATACACGTTACACATGGGGAAAACCACGAAAACATCCCATGCAGCCAGCCCGTTCGCGGGATTCGAACCTCGGACCTAACTACCAGTGTTCAGCGACTTTACCGTTCGGCCGCTGGTGGGCTATATGAAAATGGTAACTATAACACAAATGTACTTGTGAAACGGCTAATGATGTTCAAGCTAAAAATGCAAAAACAAGTGTCTCATTCTGAAGTATCCCAGGCCCTGCAGAACCCATTAAACGAACTGTAACAATTCGATCTGGAAGAGATGTCAAAGTACCAGAAATACTTGATTTTTAATGCTATTGTTATTTTTTGAGTTGTTAAGTCTCTCAGTTCAAGGTTAGTAGGTATGTAGGAAACTGAGTGTTAAATTTATATACGTCTATTGTTGTCAGTGAAACTCCACATGTTTAATGTTTGTAACTGTGTAATTCAGAGTCTGGCATTTGGACAATGGATTGTTATGTGTTTGAATTCAACGAGAGAATTGCCTTCATATTCATAGTTAAAAGTTTTAAAATATAAACGTTGAAATTATTAATATTACAAAGAATAAAATCAGTGTTGTGTTAATACTTTGTACACTGTGGGGGGGGGGAAAGAGGTCAGTTCTGTCTATCCCGTTCTACTGGGTCGATTCCCGAAATTCAACTTGCGTTTCTCATGTCTCGAAAGCGCGACTTAGGATATGTATTAGATTTATATATAGCATTGTACTAATATAGTTATTTAGACGCAAAATCAGACTTTTCCTGAAATGGCATGCCAATTTCTTTCCATGCTCCGATTTTACGACTCAAATTATGCCAAACTGTTATGTTTTGTAAAAATATCACGAGTAGTTTTTAAAAAATTAGCTCTCAAAATTTCAGCTGCTACATGTTAATTGAGTTTGGAACATATTTATTAATATATATACAATTTATTAATATATATATAATTTATGAAAGATATAATTGATTAATATTTTTTATTAAACTTACTTGATTCCTTCTTCCAGAATTCGAAATTTAGGTTCATTTTAAGTGAAATTTCCCCAATTTTTATGATTTATTTTTAAAATTTGTATTTAAAAATAATTTTCATAAATTTTTCGGAAAACATTTTTTTATCATAACCTATAAAATTTTTATCATCATCTTAAAGTAGACGCATTTCTAAGTATATCTGATAAAAATTAGAGTTTTTTATTAAAAATTTCCTAGGATATATGTGAATTTACATACTGGCACTTTTTACAATTTGGCATATTTATTATAAGCAAAAATAACACGAAATGGGTTTTACGCAATTTGTTAAAATTATGTGAAATTATGAACGATGACTTATTTTGGCTCAATTACAAAGAAAAAAAGGAAAGGAAAATATTCTGCTATAAATTAAGAAGTTCGCCAAAGTGAATTATTCTTGGCGCAAACTGAAAATAAATGCGCCAAGATAAATTTTTGAATTTGTCCTTAAATTTCGCACTAAATTTTACAAAATTAAATATTTAGGCTTTGACATTTTGCGTTGAAAACTATAAACGGCGAATTACTTTTCAAATTGTTGCCACCAAATATTATCGCTCTGTATTTTATTTCAAGAAATAGAATAATGAAGAATCTGCATGAATATATGTATGTTTCTCGCATTGTGAAAAAACAACTGTACCTAGAGCCATCCAAATTTGAATAACGTAATCTTCCATAGAATATGTCGCATGTGGAAGCCCTAATTTGAATTTGAAATTTGTTTTCTTATTGATTTCATATTTTGTAAAACTTCAACGAATTTCTGATTAAAAAACTAAACGATTTCAATGCGAGCAATGGCAACACTGTACGAAAAAATAAATTATGTCCAGAACGCAAGACTGTGTATCGGAAATTGTAAAGATATACTCATTTTAAAATTACTTTGCGATATTGCTGTTGAACTGAATTTTATGATTTCAGTATGTAAAACATGATATTTAATAAAGGTAACACACAAAACATTAAAAAATTGTCTCTTTGGACGTAATTTAAAATCTGAAACCTTTCAGATTTTTTAATGCCTTTTTTTGCAGTGCACATTATTTGAGTTTTGAGTTTTAGGAATATCGATTTATAGCTGAGTTTTGAAAATGGTATCCGACAGCAGTAGCCATATCTTTTGCACCTGTTATGACGTCAACACAGAAATCAGACAATGCGGCAGCTCCAACCAGCGATAATGTGTTTTTTTTTTTTTTTTTTTTTTTTTTTTTTTTTTTTCATCAAGGGCTTATTAATGCTTCTGGTAGCAGAGAATGGGGCGCATTCAGTGCTATAACTAACTGTGATCAACTAAAATAATTTAACATCTTCTTTAGAATCACGTTTCCATAATATAGACTATAATTTCCTTTTTTCGGGATTTACCTAAATTTGATATGCATTTTTTATGCATTAGCAACAAAGGCAGTTCTATTCTTAAGAAATCTTTATAGAGTCGAAAATAAGTCCTCTTAAACAGCAGGTTCTTTTAGTAAACTATTGGCAAACGAAACTTCATTGGAGGAAGGCACTGATTGAAGACGACTCGTAATTTTATTGTAAAAGTCGGCATTATATAGTATTATATAATGCGTATAGGCATACAGGCATTATATAATAAAAATTTACCTACAAAATCAGTTTCTTTACATATTTCTTAAAACTTCATAAAATTAGTGTAAAGTTAAATTCTGAATTTTTATTATCTTTTTCATAACCTTTGTAATCGTATTTTACCCAGTTTAGATTCGCTCAATTTCAAATTTTCTTTAATGATAACTTCACAGTATATTTTACTGTGATTCTATCACTACTACATGTTTCATAAAAGATCTTTTCACATTCAATTTCCTCATCTTGTAAACTTTGTGCATCTTCAATGTTTTCTAAACTCCAAAACTGTTTAATACTTGTTTCCAATTCATTTAATTGTGACATGAAGCCGAATGCGATTTGCCTTTTGCGCACTCTCATCGCTCCGCAACTATATAGCCAAATATCGTTTCTGTCATTGCCAATGAATTATTACCATGAATTATGCCAGCCCTTAAAATATGGAAAAACAATTCAGCTCCAACCAATACGTGAACTTGACCAGGCTTGTAGAAACTATGGTCTGCTAAAATAATATTCTCAGGAATGTGCAATTCCGAAGTATTTATCTGAGCAGCTGACATTAAATCAATAACCTTAGGTTAGATTAAAAGGTCTAACGATGCAGATTCTTTTCGTATTTGAAATTTACGCTGCTATCCCCCTCTTTAGACTACTAAATTTTCCAGATAAACTCAAAAGGAAAATATTCACCTTTCTCTTCCTGAAATCAAGATAGTTAGCGAGACTCATGGGTATCGCAGACACTTGACTACCAAGAACAAGTATTGCTCGAGCCTGAATCAAAGATCCATTTTTCATATTTTAAATGTATCACAGCAGTAACCAACACCACGGTTTTTTTTTTTTTTTTTTTTTTTTTTTTTTTTTTTTTGTGTGTGTGTGTGTGTGTGTGTGTGTGTGTGTGTGGCAAAGCAATCCGCCCTTTCATTAACATTTTTTTTTTTGTGTGTGTGTGTGTGTGTGTGTGGCAAAGCAATCCGCCCTTTCATTAACATTTTTTTTTTTTGTGTGTGTGTGTGTGTGGCAAAGCAATCCGCCCTTTCATTAACATTTTTTTTTGTGTGTGTGTGTGTGGCAAAGCAATCCGCCCTTTCATTAAAATTTTTTTTGTGTGTGTGTGTGTGGCAAAGCAATCCGCCCTTTCATTAACATTTTTTTTTGTGTGTGTGTGGCAAAGCAATCCGCCCTTTCATTAACATTTTTTTTTTTGTGTGTGTGTGTGTGTGGCAAAGCAATCCGCCCTTTCATTAACATTTTTTTTTTGTGTGTGTGTGTGTGGCAAAGCAATCCGCCCTTTCATTAACATTTTTTTTGTGTGTGTGTGGCAAAGCAATCCGCCCTTTCATTAACATTTTTTTTTTGTGTGTGTGTGTGTGTGGCAAAGCAATCCGCCCTTTCATTAACTTTTTTTTTTTTTTTTTTTTTTTTGTGTGTGTGTGTGTGTGTGTGTGTGTGTGTGTGTGTGGCAAAGCAATCCGCCCTTTCATTAACATTTTTTGTATTGTTACTGTCTACTGAATTTCCAATTTTACCTCTCTAGCCTTGGGTTGTATTAGTCTGAGAGACGCCAAATGTGGTTTCATTCGGCTCCGAGATAGAATTCTTTGTTATGTGCGAAAGATAAACGTGATTCTTACAAAATTTGCATGCATATTTTGTTGTACAGTTAATTAACTGATGCAATTGTTAAAAGCCATTTATGCATAGTTTTTGCTTTAAAAAAATCAGATCTTTGATTAGGGTTCATTTTCAAAAAACAATCACATTTATAAAATAGATGAGATGATTTTTACACTAATTACGTACTGATCTTCCTGAATTTTAAACGAAGTTTTACATGTTTTACAAATTGGAGGCTTTGTTTTGATATTATGACACTCGATTTCTTGCAAATTTTCTAGAATTTGATATCTTTCTCGAAGTGTTACTATTGGAAGTAAATTTACTCCACACAGGTAAATGTGACAGTGTTAAAATCTTATCATATTCTTTGAGAGGAACCTTTTCCTTTCTGCAAAATAAAATTAATTCACAAATTTTCACTAAAATATTCATTTCAGGGTTCATTACTTTTAAGGCTCTAACATGTTTTAGAACAGAATCCACATTCAATGTTAGCTTTTCAGCCGACTTAAATGTGATAATCTAAAAACAGAGTCTGAAAGACTGTTTAAGATTAAACTTTTATTTTCATATCTGTTTGTAAGGGCAGTAGAAAAAAAGACTCAAACCTATCATCCATATTTTCAATTTGTTTAGCATTTCAACTAAAGCTGATTGTAAATAAAACAGCTTCTGACTATGATATTGTAAGGATCTTAAGTTTTACTAACGTTTATTTTATTTTAAATCTTTACTATCACTTCTTATTTTCTACTTCCGGCCAGAATTATAAGCGTTAACGTATTTATGCAAAGTTTGTCTGGCGAACGCCAAGTATTTAAGTGTGGCCTTTTTGCTAAGCGAAAGAGAGGAAGCAGTGAGTTCGAAGCAGGCCGCTTACCTTAGAAGTTACGCAGTTGCTGTTTGCCTTCCAGGCCAGAGGTTTTAATCCTCTTGATAAATTAAACGTATTGTAGTGTTCACAGTCTCTGTGCTACATACGCTTCCCGTTATTATAAGGCCAATCTTCCACGTGTATTATTCTAAAGTTAAATTAGAGTTTAGTTTTATTTTTATACTTTTACGTTAGACCCCGAGTGGCGGGTCAGTGTATTCCGAAGTACGGAAGATATTGTATATAGAGAAAAATAAAGGGTTTTGTATACCCTTCGTCTGTATCCTGTCTACTTACCACAATTAGTGAACATAGCTTTAGTAAGCTCTCTGTTCCGAGTCAGGTCCTTGTATGTTCCCGAAGGTGGTTAGAAGGCACATTGAACCTGATAATATAAACATGCATTAGAAGTAATTATACTATTGAGCTGAATTTTAAAATGGCTCCAATTTTCCTAATTACCATCAAATTTAGGTAAAGGTATCCTGGAAGTTTAAGATTTAACTTCTGATTACGTTCAGAATGTATAATTTTGTCTTGAATCTGTTCCAATGTTCCAGTTTCCTTAGATTTTAAAAGATATTTTAATCTTACCTTTTGTTGTTGTAGCTCTTCATCAATTTCGTCAAATGCGCTTCCGCACTCTTCAGTGTTCATTTTTTATTGCTTTTTAATACTGGTTTCTTAACTAATCGAGTTTATTTTCCATATTAATGATTACATTAATGATATTTATGATTTAGATTTTCAGTTTTATTACAAAAATTAAATTTATCCATTTTTTGAACATTTTCAGAACTAAACTTTGAAAGCCTGGTTAATTGGGCCTTTATATTGCCACGATATCTGGCAGGTAAGAATTCCTCTGGCTCGACGGATCACACGTTGCTTCTTGACGAATGCAGCAAAGACAAATTAAAGCTTTAAAAATTAAATTAAAGCTTTTATTATTGAAGAAACTATGAACTTCATAAGATACAAACAAGGTTTAATTATTCAATTCTACCATCAAATTATTTTTTAAGTTGACAAACATTTCCTAAATCATTCATTCCAGAGCCTTTACAAGATCACGCTACTTCGAGCCTAACTCCTTGCAGAATAAAAGCAGCTGGCGAAAAGTTAGTAAACTTCGAATAGAACAGAATTTGGACAAAAGAGCGTCAACATAGACATTGTCTTTAACTTAAATCTGAAGACTACTAAATCCGGACAGCAATAATCAAATCAAGTTAATTGTATATTGGTAATATAGCTCGTAAATTAAATCTAAAAATACAACAACGCAAATCCTGCTTTTGTGAAGGGAAATGCAGTACTTGAAATAAGCTACTAGTGAATCAAATACCTATTAATTCGATTCTTAAAACCTAATCACAATCTCCAAGCAAAATTACTAGCAAAAACCAAAAAGCTGCTTACCAGAAACATCATATCGTACAGATGAGCGCAAGCACCATGTTGCCAAAACGCTGTCTCAACTTACACTTTAGCTTGTTATTTAAAAAAAAACAATAATTTGTATTTCTGGTGCAGCTTGTCAGAGAAAACAGAAGCACAGGACAGGCTTTATGTAAGCTTAAAATAAATTTTATAGTTTCGTTAATGACTTACGTTAATTAAAATTTTGTCTTGTATTCCTCCGAAAATCTATGAACAAACAAAAATGTAAATATCGAAGATTTCATTCAATTATAAAGTAATTTTACTGTATATGCCATGGGAACTTTTATCTGCTACTGAACTATTGGAAACAAGAAGAAGAAAAGTTTCATGAATAAAATTTCATTTCTTTTTAATTTCATTTCTTGGAAACCTTATCCACGGTTTCCACTAAAGCTCTAATTTCATCGATATTATCATTATTATATCAATTTAACATTGTTATTTATGTTAACTCTATGCATGCATCTAGTCATCGATACTTAACGATATCTCTAATTTCATCGATATTGTTAAGTATCGATGACTTGATGCATGCATAGAGTTAACATAAATAACAATGTTAAACAATCTCGAGTCTCCATACCTGTAATTTTTCAAATATACCAAACTCGGAGTGAAATGTAAATAAAAAAATTCGCAATGTGATAAAGATAATCGGCTTTCCTAATAACCAAATAATAGTGGTATTATTTCGCTCCACAAGGTCCAGCATCGGTAAGCGGTAAAATCGTTGAACATTAGTAGTTCGGTCCGGGGTTTGAGGCCCACCAGCAGCCGAGCGGTAAAGTCGCTGAACACTGGTAGTTCGGTCCGAGGTTCGAATCCTGCGAACGGGCTGGCTGCATGGGCGTTTTCGTGGTTTTTCCCATGTGTAACGTGTATACGAGCCAGTTTCCCTTAGTAAGTCCCCAACGAAGGCATCTCTCCCCTTAGGCAGATAGCCTCGAGGCTTTGCCGTAATTAAATAACTTAACCTAGCGAACGGGCTGGTTGGGTGTGCCACATTGTGGCCAGTGACGTTTGTAAATTGAAACTGATCATGAACATTATAAAATACTTTGCATATTTTTGGGTATTTACGTACCTTTCTGTCGACTATGAAATTTGGCTGAAATCTTGTAAAACACCCGCTATTGATTCAGAATGAAGTTCAAAAGAAATTTATTGTCCTTTATTTAGCTGAACAAGCAATAGATGTAAGTTACGGATATAGCTATAAAAACTGCGCTAGTCGTTTCAGCATAAGTTTAAATAACAGATGGCTCTTTATTTAATTAGATAATTAACTGGTTTATTGAAGATTAATTAGGATATTGCATAACACCATGGCAAACATTTTATGAACGTGTTGTGATATCGCTCTTATGAATTATTTCTCTTAAATCATACTATTTGGCGACAGCTTTTGTTTAAGCACTTACTTTAATTTCGAAAATTGATATTATATTTTTCATAGAGAGATAGCTTATTTGGTAAACCTATTCAATTCAAAAGAAATTTCCAACCTACTGACCACAAATGTTTATAAACTAAAAGTGATCAGAAAACATTCTAATATCCATATAAACCTTTATTTCGTAAGTCGATAGTGTTTATTTCAATCACCTTTATTTCTTAAAGCGATAAATTATATCGTAAATCAATTCAATGCAAAAGACATTCCCCACCTCCTGGTCACAGATGCATATAAATTGAAATTCTTTGTAAACATTTTAAAACGCATGCCCGATTTTATTTTGTAAATCGACGTTCTCAATTTTCTACACTTTTATTTCATAAATCGATTCAATGCAAAATACATTTCCCATCTACTTACTACAGACGGTTATAATCTAAAGTTTATCAGAAACATTTTAAAATGCATGTACACTTTTAGTTTTTTTTCGTAAATCGATAGTCTTTATTTCCCGCATCTTTACTTCGTAAATCGATTCACTGCAACCGAGATTTCAGTTCTATTTGGCAAAAGATTTTTATGAAGTTGACCTGATTACGAACAATCACGAGTGAAGATTTTAACTTCAGAGAACACCGTAACGTCTTGAAAATAAATTAGATCCTTTGTTAATAAAATGTGTTAAGCATACTATTGGTTTTAGGTGATGAAAAGTGGCCTTTTTAATTTTGAAAGTCATACAATGAGTTTTTAACGTTTCCAAGAAAGCAATAGTTAACACCATAAGCCAAACCAACAGAAATAAAAATATTTTTGCTAGTAATAAAGATTTTTTTAAAGAATTAAATATGCTTACAAGAATTCTTAATGAAAGTGGAAAATATTTTATAACAATTTTATAGCTGAAAAACAAACTATTATTTAATTTTAATTTTAATAATAATTTAATTTGGCAATCATTTATAAATTTAATTTGCCATTTTTAATTGAAATTATAAAATTGCCAGATGATGATACTTAAAAAGCAATAGTTAAAAAGTGCAGTTAAATCTTGCAGTTCGTCATACGGGTTTAAAACGAATTCACCTAATTTTTAGTAATATTTAGTAAATATTTTAGCAAAATGTTAATATTTTTAACTTGTTCGGATAACTGCCTAAAACAGTTATTCTAAAAAAAGAAAAATGTGCAATGGTTTTAGTGAGTCCCTCTAGTTCATTTTCACAGTTTAGCTAGTAATTAACAATAATAAAAATGAAGAACTTTTAAATCGCTTAGTCTTTTTTATCAGCAGATAGAGAAAATCTGAAAGATAACTTAAAGATATTATGCTTTCCGAATGGCAAAACACGCAGGCGCAAGGAAAATAAAGTACCAATATTGGGTAGCGGCAAACATTTCTTTTAAATCGTGGGGTTTGCTGACAAATTTAATAGCCTGATGTTACGCTTTGCAGAATGGAAGGTATTTTTTTAAATTGCTGAGTTTTGTATTTAAATCTGATATATTTTACTCTTTGACGAGGCAACATATTGCTTTTAAATTGATGAGATTGATCATCAAAAGTAATCAGTTTCACGCAAAGTGTTAACATTTTCCAGAGGGCTGGGATATGTATGTCACACATGTTCACTACTTTAAATGTGTCTTAAGAAATTTTAGTAAATTAAGGAAATTTAAAATTTACTCTTTAATATAGAGCAGGAAGTTGTAAGAACTCGTTGACTTGTTTTTCTAATCCTTCTTGTTAAAATAGCTGACTAAATGGCCCTAATACATAAAAAATTAGCCCCTAAAGCCCCCCCCCGGAAAAAGGTTGTAAATGAATAAAAAATAAATTCGAAAATCAAAATGTGAGCTTCGAAGTACACGTGTTCCGGAGCAGGTATAAAAGTAAGAAACTTTTGGTAGCTTTAGATGCTGCTGCTTTTTTCACTGTGTGAGGAACATGTGCACATGCATACGTAGAGATTCTTCAATTTTTATTATTATTATTGACTAACAAATGCTCTTGAATTTAAAGTATTCAAATTCATACACTTCAGTGCCAATGTTTCCATAAAAGGAATACTAAAAATCATTATTAACCAAGGAACAGGATTAGAAATATTTTCACCAGTATCAAATATTATTATTATTAAAATACGTATTAAATGTGGAAAAGATTTTATATCAGTTATGTACCTTTAAAACGAATTGTTAATTCAGTTTTTTTATTCTTTTAATAATTAAACTAAGTAATTAAAACAAATAATTAAAACTAATAATTAAAACAAATTTTATTATTTTTATTTTCAGGATTAAATATGATCTTAATTTAATTAAAATCAGAAGAAATAGAGTACATCGTCAATATGTTGAGAACCCCTAACTTTACAGGGCATGGTAATGACATGAAAATCAATTCACCAATTTATTAGTAAAAAGTTGGGATCTTTTTTGTTAGTAGTTTTATATAGTAAAAGGAGATATTATAATTTTGAAATGACCTAGTTCTTAACCTCGAATTCCAGTTCTTCCAAAAAAGCAGTAGCCGATTTCATTATAAAAAAAAAAACGAAATTAAAAGTATTTAATATTAAAAATAAAAAAATAAATACTGTTGCGTGCGTATGGGTTCATAATAGATTGAATGCACAAGTCCGATAAAAATATAATAAAATTTATTCTTATCAAAAGAAATATAACAGAACGTTGGATTTTTCTTCAGAGATATTCGCACAGGTGTTCACAATATCAGGCAGTATAATCAGTAGTTATACTTCACTTTAGAGTACACTTAAAAACTTTAGAGTACAAAGCAATGCAAAGAGAAAGCTAATCCGATCGCACGTTGAACTCACAATAAATAAATAAATAAAAAACAACAGAAGCTAACTAAACAACTGAGCTGAGCCAATGCAATTTCGGAGTACCTGTGGCTCATAATCACGCCCCTCCACATCATAGTAGTATTAAAAATGTACAGAGTTTTGGGGAGAACAGAAAAAAAAAGGGGGACTAATAATAGGAAAGCCTATATGGCTGATTGGTAGCAGAGCGAGAGAAAAGATAAAAAAATCTCTGAGGAAACAGGACAGGAGAATGATTCAGGAAAAATCAGAGTTAATAAAAAATGGAGTCAAAAATCATTGTCAATGGCGTATTAAACAATACTTAGCTGTGAAGAAATTGGATGAATGGGCGGAGTCTTCTGCTGGACGGCAACTGAGCTGAGATGTTTCTCTCCGGCATTTTATAGCTTTCAATCATTTTATAGCATTTTATGCTTCTCGAGACTTCTGGAAACCAACAAGAGGATGGAATTACGGTTACAGCTAACACAGTAGTCAATTACATTTATTCAATTTCAAATGCACGTGCTCCTATATTTTTACTTTTCCGGCATAGTCCTCTCTTAAAATTTTACCTCGCGCTGCATTGTACGGGGAAAGACAACAATTTTAATTATAACTCTACTAAAAATATCTAACTAAATACAAAATTCGTAACAATATGTTTAAAGAAACAATAAATATCTTTTCCAAATTATTAAAAGGGACCTAAACCAACTACGCATTCGGTCATTTAAATTTATTATGCCAACCAAAGGAAACACCTTTAACCAAAGGAAATACCTTTAAATCTTTATAAAGAAGTAAAGTCTTCATAGACAGCCATATTTTGTAAACTAGTGAATGCACCGCATTTTGATGACATTTTATCCCCACTAAGCAATTAAGAATATTGTACGCGAAGCCTAAAACTACTTTTTCTTTTTATCAGTGATTGATAGTTCAAATAGTGTATCGTGGGAAGTTAGTAAAGTGCTACAGCAGCAATTTTCCTTTTAGAAAAAGATCTAACTAAGAACACTGAAGAATTTCTGGTGAAAATAAATTAGTTTCTTTTTACTTTTTTTTTCGGGGAGGCAGGAGACTAATATTTCTTAGCACCAAGCGGCAGTATATACCTCTGAGTAGAACTATAAGAGTATGGATATTCTTTCCTGTGCGTACATGTTCAGATAACCTATAAAGGAAAACTGGAATTCTTTCTGTAAAGCGGATTTTAAACAAACTTAATTAAAATGGAAAGGTGAACCGTAGCAATAAATTCCAGATTTTTTTTTTTTTTGTATGCGAATTAATAGTGCTGTAAAATACGGAAACTCTACATGCGAAATGTTTTCATGATGTCTCATTAAAAAAGTTCATATTCTGAGGATGGGGAAATGTATAAATAAAAAAACGCCAATTTGATAAGCTTCTGAAAATTTAAGTTCAAGAATTTAAAGCAGATTTCTCACTTGAATATGTTGAATCGGTTTATATTTATGAGACATTCTGAAGTCATAAACTAAAGACATTAGTTTATCACTTCAGACTGTCTGTGACTTTAGACCACGATTTCCCAGTGTCTATATTTGGTTTTCGTTTTTTGAATTATGTTAAAGCACGCTAGCCTATCTGCCTAAGAGGAACGATGCCTTCGTGGAGGACTTTCTAAGAAAAGCTTGCTCGTATATTTGTTACACATCGTTAAAATCATGAAAGCGCCCTCGCAGTTATCCCGTTCGCCTGAAATCGAACTCAAGTCGAAACTACCAGTGTTCAGCGACTTTACCGCTCCGCCGCTGGTGGGCCTTCCACTGTCTACGACATTAGAGTAGGACATTATAGAGTATGACATATAATGTCTGCAAAATTATAGAGTTATTAAGTTTTTTATACAGGAAACATGAAAAATGCGCAGATCGGAATCTGAAAACTGGACACCGCGTTTGCCAGCCATACATGCTTCTAATTAGAAAGGCATAAATCGTCTTTATACTTTTAGTATCCGACTTCATAATACCTAAAACTGTAGTCTATGACTTCCGAATGCTTATGCTATTAATCTCCACTTCAAAATGTCTATAACTTTCGTCTGCGAATTCAAAATGTCTGTGATATTAGGCCATCCGGAATCCATAAACAGAGTCCGTGATGGTAGGGTTTCAAAGCATAGTAGTTAACTCAGTCCTTTTGCGAGTGAGTTATTTCTTAGTTGAGCATTTCAGTCAGTCGGCGGTACTGGAACTTTGAAATTTTAGTTTTTCCTTTAAAAACTGAGTCTTGGGTGCCATTGGGACTTTCAGTAATCCTGATCACTTGGCATAAGAACCGCCTACAAGTATCTTGCCGGCCAACTTCACGTTCATATGGTTGCTGCTCGAAACCACAGGGTCTCTGTACCACTTACGCCACTTTATCTTCTGCTGAACAGCGACCTGTACAAAGAATGTGAATGGTAAGTAAGAAAACTTTCATAAATGTAATATAAACGCAGTTTGACTACTGCACCGCTAAGTATTGGCAGGACATATTCTTGCCGCCAAATCGCCACGTGTACAGGAAATTGAGGAATACGGTACATAACTAAAGATTTTATAGGATTCATTATTTGACAAACTTTTCGCGGTATTCTGAACTTGGATTTTCGTAGATTTTTTACTCGAAATAAATTATCAATTAATTAATCTACTTTCGCGGATTGCTGACTTGATTTACGTCGATACAACGGAGAAAAAAATCGTATCACAGAGTTGGAGTTCTTGACAAATGGGACATTCGACCAGCTATTTCGCGCCTGGTAAAAAGATTACTATGACATGGATAGCTCCTGCAAAATAAACTTAGCGTTAATTTTCCCTTTTACGACTCCTTCCTGCTCTGGCGAAGTTTTAGTTCTTAATTTTAGACGTTAATGTTCGGGTGTTGTTCTTTGCTCTGTATCACTTGAACACGCTATTTGGCACTAGAAAATTTGCTTGTTTCGGTTTCTTTTATCTCCATTTACACTTTTTGTCACATATTTACATATTATGTGTCATAATGCTTCTCTCATGGAGTTTTCTTGATAAAAAATTGGCACGATCATATGGTAGCTAATTGGAACAGTTATAATAAAGTCTTTTAAAAATGCTTGTAAGAAGTTTGAAAAAAATTCGGATATTGCATAAAAAGTTATGGAGTTACTTTATTTCAGTTTTCTTCAGTATTTTTGTCACAAAATAAACTTTTATTTGGATTATTTGTTTACTGAAGTATAATAAAAGCGTTTGATTAAATACTAAAAGTTGTGCTTGTGATGTAGTTTTAAAACATAAAATAAAATAATATCAGGAAACTTTGTCCAATCTCGGATAATCGAAGTTCTACTGCATATTATCTATACCTATTATAATTTATTCCGAAAATCAATCGATAAACGTATTTAAATTAGTTATTTTCTACTAATGATCATCACTATAGTTACTAATGATCATCATTAAAGTTAAATGCAAAATTATTATTCTTATAAATGATATTAATATCGAAAACTTTCAGATTTTATATTACGCTCAAATGGCCATTTTTAACGTGTTCTGTGTTTCCTTTATTCATTAGATATCATATTCTTCGCACTTAAACCACATAAAATTCAATTTAACAGCAATACCACAAAATATTTAAAAACAGCATAACTTTACAATTTCTGATAAATCTGGCAAGTTGAAGATAATTTCGAGAATGAATTGCGGAGGAAAAAATATAATATTCTTATATGTTCAACATTCACCATGGTTAATGTCGACATTTACCGGTGTAAGTCAGAAATAAGAGTATTTGGAAAATGTTTCGGACGTACATCAAGCGACTATGTGAATGTTGACATTCATAGGTGAAAGTCGACATTCTCCAGATTTCAGTGTTTCACCGTAACATATATATAATGTAAATATATGTATATTTCTCGCATTGTGTAAAATCGGCGGTGCATAACAACGATATGAACGCCAGGAGTGGCAAAACTGTTCGAAATAAAACATTTTTACCTTCGACGAGGCAGATTGTTGACATTTATCTTTCAATTTTAGTCTACAAAACCTGCTGTTTAAACGAATATTTTGCCAGTGCTTGAAATAAAGTACTTTTAATTTCCATACGTCAGCTTAGTACCATTCAATAATCGTGTAAGATAGTTAGATTTCAAGTGTTATTTGTTTGTCATAGATCAACACACTAACGTATTACAAGCATTTCTGAAGAATTGTTTCTACATTTTATTCATTGATTTAAAAAAATGCATTTAAATCATGAGTATCTAATAAAAATAAAGAAATATTAGATATTTTTATGAAATTACGCTCATCAGATTCATTAAAAATTATTTCATGTTTTTCTTTTTTATTATTCTAGATGGCTGGCAACGGGAGCGGCTAGTTTAATAAAATAACTCAACTATTTAAAGAAAATGTGTTATCACTTTCCGATGTAAAACCTATTTATCTTCCATGCGCCAATTTGTTTCCGTTTGAGGAAGCATAAGATATTTAATTTTTCTTTCGAATTTACGTTGTCTGTTAACAAGTTAATTAACAAGCTAAGCGATTTAAAAGTAATAAACGGAGTTTTTAAATTCTGTTATAAATTACAAGCTAGACCAGTGTAATAATACAAGCTGGATTTATTAAAATTACTGCATATTTTTCTCTATTAGAATAGTAATTAATTTAGGTGGATGGCCGCGTCAGCAGTCGGCTATTTGAAAAGTGAAACGAACAACAAAAAGGATTCGATGCAAAAGTGAAGTTCAAACCTAATAGTCTATAGTTGTAAAACATTAGAAAATGTTTCAGAACACTCAGTAATGTACAGAGAATTCTAAAGATATGCTGCTTTGAACAGACTTGCGATTTCGATGCAAAAGTGAAGTTCAAACCTAATAGTCTATAGTTGTAAAACATTAGAAAATGTTTCAGAACACTCAGTAATGTACAGAGAATTCTAAAGATATGCTGCTTTGAACAGACTTGCGATTTCGATGCAAAAGTGAAGTTCAAACCTAATAGTCTATAGTTGTAAAACATTAGAAAATGTTTCAGAACACTCAGTAATGTACAGAGAATTCTAAAGATATGCTGCTTTGAACAGACTTGCGATTTCGATGCAAAAGTGAAGTTCAAACCTAATAGTCTATAGTTGTAAAACATTAGAAAATGTTTCAGAACACTCAGTAATGTACAGAGAATTCTAAAGATATGCTGCTTTGAACAGACTTGCGATTTCGATGCAAAAGTGAAGTTCAAACCTAATAGTCTATAGTTGTAAAACATTAGAAAATGTTTCAGAACACTCAGTAATGTACAGAGAATTCTAAAGATATGCTGCTTTGAACAGACTTGCGATTTCGCTGTTGAATTTTGTGCATCATTACATTTATGTTTAATAATAAAGTTAGGAAAACAAAAAGCAGTGTAGGTAATCCTATAAAAATGAACATTATTATCATGCAAAACTAAGAAAAGACTGAAAAAGGGGGAAAATATTAGCCAACACTTAACACTCTATCGAGAATTCTAAGAAATATGCTGCTATTAAAAACTTCAGGATTTTTGACTTAAATTCTATGTTATGTAATTGCGAACAGTGTGGTGTTTCATAATAAAGTGAAAAACATGAAAAAACGATTGTGAGAGCAGGAGTGAATCCAATAGCAGATTAATAAACTACGAGTTCAGGGAGAATAAAAAAAAACCCTTAACAAACCTTCTAATGCGACATTAGAACTAGAATCCTTAGAGAATTTTTGTTAATATACTTTTTTATTAGCAATATATTTACAATGTTGAAATTTTTCATCATTAGGCTCATTTGCTGTGTTACGAAACCCAAATCTGAAACCACTGCTAGTTTCTGCGACTTACTGGAAAGGAATTAATACGAAGCATACAAATTTAATCTTTTAGATAAGTCCAATTACAATCAAACTTAATCTTCCACTTGACTTCCTGTAAAATAAAATTTCCATAAAATATCCACGCTACTTCACATTGAAGTACAACGAGCAAGCTTTATGGATCAAGTTATAATCAGTTCCTCGAAACCCCCGAGGCCTACCTCAGTGTATTTTAATTTCAAACTGAAGCCCGAGTAAACAATTACGGCCATTACTCTTAAGTCGAGACCACGCAGGACAACAATGGAGATAACCAAATGGGATGTCACGAAATATCTTCAGGCGTTATTATTACTGCGTTATCATAAAGATATTAAATTAGACGAGGATCACTAAAATTATTAAAATTTCCATTAAAGTTAATTACGTTAATTAGTTTCCAGAAAGCTGAAGGTAATACATTGTAATTACTTTTCCTAAACCCAGCTTAAACCTTAACGGTGGCTCGAAATATTACTGAAGCTTCTCCGGTTTTCTTAATAAAATGAGTAAAATGATAATGTTTTGGCAGTAAAGGGGTTATTATTAAGCATATTCAAATAAGATTTCATAAATAACTGCTTCGAATGTATACATATTAACATTTATGTTCCGAAACCTTCAGTTGTTTCTGGTTCATTTGCATAAGTCGGCATCGCAATCTTTTTCCGCTTCTACTAAAATGAAATTAAAATTTTAAAAATTCTTTAAATGAGCACCAATTCCATTACAAAATTTCAATGAACTGTTAATTAAGTGAAGGTGAATTAAGCAAATGTTTAAGGTTAATTTTGTTTTTTTTTTCCAGACAGTGGAAAAATTACTATCACAAACTGTCAACGTAAAAGAAAATTATCTACGGGAAAATACAAAAAAAGGAAGCAAAACAAATCAGAAGGATAGCGGTAGTTAATAGCAGATGAAGTCACAGAATTTAAGAGAAGTTTTCATTCACAGTAATACGTATCTTAGGTTGAAAGTAATTCGAAATTTATAAACATTGTAATGTAAAAACCAAAACGTTCTAGCCAAGTACATTATGCGAGTTTCAATTCAATGCCCTCGCTCAAGTTATTTTATAAATATGAATGAAATTTTTAAATATATTTTTCTCATTTCTGATGATGTTTGTTAGAATGCCCTTATTATTGATTAAATTTCTCTAATCATGTGAAATTATCTTCCAGATTCAAATGCTTGAAAATTCAGATAAAATGGTTAATAATATTTTTCTGTTAATTATGATATAAATAATTAGTCTTTTGTAAATATTAACTGCCGCGGGATAACCGTGATTTGAAGTTAAGTGTGAGAATAATGTCCGAATGCCATCGAGAGCAACAGAGGTATTTTCAAAATGTATGTCAATTTCAAGTTGCTTTTTTCCTCTAATTTCTGTTATTAAATAATGAACAATCTCTACGACTGTATGTATGTTTATCTACATGTTTCTAGCGTTGAAGTAAAACGACGGCACCTTAGCTAATCAACATTTAAAAAACAAAGTTTTCCACTCAACTCGCGCAGAATTTTGAATTTGAAGTTCTTTTTGATTTATCTCATACTTTTTAAGAATTTAATCATTCTTTTTAATCAGCAATTTTAAAGCGAACAGTGATAACACAGATCAAAAGAAAACATTTTGATCTCCGGCACTCTAGACTGATGCCATTCGACGAAATGTAAGATACTTTTCTCTCAATTTTAATCTATAAATCCCTCAGAGTGGGATTTCCAGAGTGACAGCATCTTTTGCTGCGTTTCGCGTTAAACAACGCAAATTTACTGTCTTGGTAACAGAATATATTTCGCCACCAGCAATTATGACAATGGAAAAGGGAGTGAGTTGAGAGTCATAATGACCCCCTGTCGAGACAGAGTGCCCAAACATGTTGCTGAAACTCGCCATTTCAAGCGAGGACAGTCGTAACAATAGGTTAATTAATTTTAAGCTCTTCATAATTTTGTAATAAGAAATAGAAACATTTCTTTTTCAACATTTTGTGCATTATATGAAGTTAAAAACAATAGCATGAGAATATTTTATGGTTACTTATTTTCTGAATCACATACATTGCAAATAAAGCTGAATAAATTATATGCAAGAGAAATTAAATTCACATTTTCTTATTTCAATGTATATTAAAAATTTATTATTCAATTTTTTATGCATATTATGCTCAAGTAGACAAACTACCAGTAGCATCAATTCACAAATTGTATTAAGACATTCATTTATAAGTAGCATTTTAGAAATTTAAATCTAGCAGATTATTATACAGGTTTACTGAGACATATATATATGTATATATGATCAGCTGTTTTAACACATTCAAATTTTCATGATTATAAAATTTTTCAAGAAATATTTTTAATAAATTAATTTTCGACTATTATGATTATTTAATGGAAAATTTGATTTACATAATTGCATGTTCTAATCTTGTGAATGAAAGCTATGAATAATCATAATTTCTTTAAAAAATTAAAATACGTATACAAAATTCAGAATGTATATCACTATATATGATTTTTAAACTTCTTTTATGAAACTTGTAGAGATATTAGGTATTTTTTGGAAGCATGAAAGATGAAAAATATGCAACCGCCTTCGCCGAGAATCGAACTGCGGACCTCTGGAATACGTGCCCAGCGTGTAGGCCACGACACCACGAAGGCATGCCAAGATGGCGGGAGAATACCTTATAAACTAAGTATTTTTGATTTCTATACATAGATAAACACAAAAATCATGTTTCTGTAAAATAAAATATATTCTATGTATTCAAAGTAATTTCATATCAGAAGTACTGTGAGATAGTGACTGTGTTAAGTATTTCGGAATGTTAAATATTGTAACATGACACCGAATTTCGAATATTTTAATGTGGATGTAATTTTTTGAAATATATATTTCGTTAGATTTGGAAAGAAAAACTATATGTCCAAACAATGAAGATATGATTGTCTTTAAACTGTGCTTTTTATTTCAGTGATGGTCTACTTTGATTCACAATCTTCATCATCACCAATAAATGGTTTTGTAAGTACATAGGTACCAAATCTAAAACAGATGTATATGTCAGATATTTAAAATCACAATAGCATGTTAAAAAGTAGTGTAAAATATTTTTTCAAGAGATAATATTAACCAGAAACTTAAAACTTTACATACAGCAAATACCAATTTCAGTTTGCAAATAAAATAAATATAAAATAAGTATATAAAAATCCCACCATCAAGGAGTGAGAGTATTATAACTCCTTGTAATGTGTGTGGTTTCACCCGAATATGATTCACTTAATTCACTATTCTGCTAAGTTTCAAATGTAAACAAATGGCTGCTCCGTTAGGCTTAATCGCATTCAAACTACTTTTTAATTATTGGTAATTCTAGAACTTTTACATGAAGATTAACTAAAACATAAGTTCCTCAACCAGAAAATAAGCACAATATAATTCAATCACTTTTAAAGCAATAAAGACACAATTTATCAACATATAAGAATAAAAAACCTGAGCTCACCGAACCATGTAAAAACGTGTGTATACAGGGTCTCTCAAAAGGTCGTTGTCAAACTTAACATTTTTATGTAGTAATTCTGGTCTCGGGGGTTTCTCTAACTTGGTAGGATTCCTTGGTAGGAAACTGGCCATCAAAATAGGATTTGGGCTGCGATCGGACGTCGGAAATACGAGATAAGAAGAAAAAAGAGTAGGAACTTTTCTCTGTCTGCGAGCATTCTAGTCACAGTGAAATTGTTTTCCTCTTCCTTAATGAGAACTTGCCCACTGGGCTTCTGAAGGAAGCGGCTCTTGGATAAAGAATTGAAGAGAAAGTTAAGATTATTTAATGTGCAGGCGGCTAACTTTGTAAAATAGGTCTTGAATGAAAATAGGCCCCAGTCTTTGTTAATCTTTGCTTGATCTGTAACGTAAATAGATTATGTAGACAAAAGAATTTTTTTCATCGTAGGAGACGTTTTGTCGGAGCGTGATATTTTGAGAGTTCACGAATTAACTTGAAATGAGACGTCGTTTTGTTGGCCATTATTGTATAATTAATAATTAAGCGAGAAGTTAAAAGAGAAGATTTGGTTGAAAGAGGGAACAGTTTGATTGAGCTACTTGTTTTGAAATATATGGTAAGAGTTTTCGTCAGCTGTTAGTTTTGTTGGCAAAAATGAAGACGAATGGGAAAAAGGGAGGCAGAATTTTATTCAAGATAAGGCGGTTGAGTTTGTTTTCCTTCAGTTGTTAGTTTTGAGTTGGATGGTGAGAGTCTTCTTATTTCTAAATTTAAAGAATTATTTCTTACAAGTTAAGAGTATCGAGAGATGACTGGCTGAAAGGTGTGCAGGGAAAGAGTAAGATAAAGAACGTATTTTAGCGAATTTGTCTTGGAAAGTCGAAAGAAGTGTTCAAGTTTCCAGATTTTAAGAAATAATTTCCACAAGCTACAAATAGCGAAAGAGCACTAGCTGAAGGATGTGAAGGAGAAAGAACGTATTTTAGCGAATATGTCTTGGAGAGCCGAGAGAAATGTTCCAGTTTCCAGATTTTAAGAAAATATTTCTTAAAGTTACGAATAGTAAGAGTTCACCGGCTGAAAGATGTGCACGGAGTAAATGGAAAAAGAGCTTTTTATTAGACATATCTAGAAATAAACGATGTGACAATAAAGAACAGAAAGCGGTGTTATACGGTATCAATCTGTGTGAACAATCGTGAACATTAGTAAACGGTGTTATGTGCTAGTGATTGTGTTAAGGATAGGTTTCGTGTGTTAAAAATAAATCGTATTGCATCGCTAAAAGTGTTTTGTTTCTTGACGATAAAGGACCCTGAAGTCGGCAGTCACAAGTACCCTTCACCTTCTCTTAATTGTACAGAGATTATGTAAATCTGAATTTAATTATATGGTAAGTAATTATTCAAGAATTTTAGGATAAAGCTTTCATTTATATATTTATTGTGACTTTAATGTGTTATTGGGGAACGTAGGAAAATATATTAAAAGAAAAGAATAATTTTGTAGCTAGAATATGCGCTTATTTAGGAATACTTTTTTTTTTTTTTTTTTTTTTTTTTGTTCACGACAAATCAAGCAAATGAATTGTAAATAGAAATACTGATCGAACCTGCGTTATTTCCTATTAAATTCATGTTTGTACTTCTCGTCTCGATACAACAGTTTGCTCCTTTGTCGTACCATGAAAAACAAGATTTACATTACAAGATTAGGAACTTGTGTCCGAAAATGCGAACGGCGACCGCTACAGGGCAGTGTCCTCAAGCGTAGAGGGGAAGAAAGAACTGATGTTGAAAGAGGTGTTAATATGACTTTTAGTAAAGAACATGATTAAATCACAGAAGAAATTCCTTCCATTCGCCATAATGCGTCCTTCGCAACATCGGCGTATGGATTCACGGACCCTTTCAAAATTTCTAGTTGCGTCAGGTACACGTGCCGCCACTTCCACGACCCTGGCGACGAGATCCATGTTCCATGTTCCTGTTGTCCTTTGCGTACTCCCACAGATAGAAATCAAAGGGAATCAGGCCGGGATATTACGGTAGCTGTTGGAACGTCAACCATCAGATCCGGTAACACTCTTCCCACAGAACATCATACAAAATGTCCATGAAAAACTGAGTTAGTAAGCTAAATCATCATCGTAACGAGCTGCAACGTCTTAGCCTGAAATGATTACACTTCCCTACTCTCTCGTAAGCCTGCAAACATTGCCCTCTAGCGGTCGCCGTTCGCATTTTTGGAGACAAATTCCTATGTGTATCTTGTTTGCCATGGTATGACAGACTAGAAAGTTAAATTTGACAACGACCTTTTGAAACACCCTGTATTTATATATTTATATACTTCTGGTGCTGCCCATTGCAACCAAAATCGGAGGTGTACATGTACATGTTATAGCAGTCCCGTATACGAAATTTCAACATACTAAGGCTACTCGCTTTTGAGTTATGCGAGAAACATACATACGTATGTACAGACGTATAAAAAATCTCTTTTGAATCCATTTTTGAATCCATTTTTAATCCATTTTGGGAAAAAAGATACCTTTATTCTGTCTGTATATACAGATATTAAGCAAAACATCGTTCAGATGGTTTAGAGAGCGGTTAAAATGGATATTTTGGTTGAAATATGATACCCGAAATCTTTCGCGATTACAGTACTGCCTTTACTTTGTACAAGGAAGTAAAAGTAGGCAAAGAGTTTGTTTTATAATCTGCAAAAATTCAAAATTTTGCAATCGGTACATTTTTAGATGTTAAAATTTTAAAATTATGAACGTCGAATAGTGGCAAAAAATGACCGATATTTGAAAATTTGGTCAAAATATAATATCAGAAATAACATTAAAAATCTGGTATACATTTCATGAAAAGATTTTGTCTGCTATATCCAGTTATGCAAATAGTAAATCTTGGAAATTATTTTGAAAAATTCACTTCACCGAATTGTCATCCAGAAAAGTTGCACGTACAGAATTTGGACCAAAATTCGGATTCGGTAGCGTATCCTAAATTAAGCAATAAAAACACAAGTATTTAAATTTAGCCTAACAGAACATATGCAGTTTAATTTCATTAAAGTACATCGATGTTCAGTTTTTTTAGTAAGATAACATACTAAACTATTTTTGCTTTTTTAGTATTAATTTCTTGTCTCTTTTAAGATTATTTAAACATCCCTTATAAAGTTTGACAGCAAAATCACAAAATATTTTTAAAAGTATGTCTTCAGAATTCAAGATAGAAGTTAAATGTTGTGTTACTTATTTTTATTCTCTACATTATTTCTTTAAAAACAATACATGGAGACAACATTTGGTGAAAATATCTTTTTATTTGAAACGTCATACAGACCAAAGATTGTAGATCGAGACTAATAGTCCCTATGCTGCTAAAAATGGTACATCTTACCTTTAGGAATTTGCTTTTAGAATTCCGAAATGAGTTTATAATGTACGTAGCGATTCAAAAATCTCTGCTTTTTAGTGTATAAAAACATAAAATGTCAGCATAACAAATGATGCTTAAGAAATATTAGTCCCTTGTGTGGAGACGAAAAATAGTAAACATATTTCGTTGTAGTATTACTAGTCATTTAGGTTGCTCTTAACAGAAAGACGTTAACATTTTAATTCCTTTGCATCCTATCTTTTCGAACACAGTTTTTCAAGTGCGTACTCTGTCTAGGCAGGTATTTTTCGCAAATCATATCTCTATGAAATAAATAATCGCGTACGTATTTTTAAATAAAGCAGTTTCGGTAAATTTTATGATCAATAATAGTAATTAACTTTATAAGTTTAAACTTTATTTGTCTTAAACTAAATTCCTTAAAATGTAACTCTAAACTTCTTAAAATGTTGGAGGACTAAATACCCTGTGTTTACCTTTTAATTCTAAAACACTAAGTAAATATAACAATATAAATTTGAATTTCAGCTTGAAGTTACATAGCGAACGCATTCGCAGGTTGGACAGCCGGCAGTGTTTCGAGGTACTATTTACGAGTTTGCATTTAAAACCTAAAAACCTGGCTTCACTATGTCATGTTTAATTTAATGCAAAAACACTCAGCAGCTCGTAGGAAACTGCATAAAGATAGCAAGTAACACAAGAGTTTTATCACAACAAACTGAGGTTACCAGGCTCATCACCTAAACATAAATTCTCTCTCATTACTAACATTTTCTGGTGGAAAAAGATAAAACACAAAAATACAGGTAAAATTCAACGTAATAAATAACATGTTAATTAAAATGAGCTTTGCAACTTACATCAAAAGCAAATAAGTGAATGTTATATAGTATTTAGTTTCTTCGTAAACGATGCATTGCGAGTCACCATATTTCAATTCAAATGCCATTGAACATCATTAGATATTTTGAGCAGCAAACATGACAAATAAATATACTTTACGGGGACTTGAACCATGATACTTTCTCTTACAGTAAACTACATGGAGTAAGCTATAATACAATTCCTCCTAGAAAAAGGGAGGCCAGAGAGAGAAGGAAAAGTCATAATCTACCACGTTTTACTTTTCCACTGTGAAAGCTTTAGACATTTTTGGAAGTAGCAGACACAAAAACCGTTGACCTTCAAATAGCTGACTCAACCTTCTACGTTACCCCGAAAGGATTATTGAAAAATCAAGTATTCATTATATAATCTGTAAATGACTGTAAGCCATTCAACACCAGTTTGATTTCACAATATTTCACCTGCCGTAACCAATACCACATGAGCATTAAGTTTATTATATGAATTCGTATGAGTTCATTTCAATTTACTTTTAACTTTTGGATTTATATTAGTATCTTGCATAGTTCCCAACTTCATTATTATGGTTTCATTTTCCATTAATGTCTGTAGTTTTTAACTTTATTAATATACTAGCGGCATGCGTTGCCAATTAATGAAAATAGTTGTTATAAAAAAGAAATAACTATGTGCAATGGTTTTAATGAACTCTGCTAGTGTAATTTTCTGGGTCCACCTAGTAATTAATAATAACTGAAATGAATCTATGTGTAATGCTTTTAAATTACTTATGTTTTGAATTAGTAACAGAATAAATTTGAAAAAAAAGAAAACGTAAATAATATCTTGCGCTTTGTTGAACGACCGTACACTGCAGCGTCAAAACTAAAATTATTTTAACTCGAGCAGTGGCAAAAGAATTCTTTTTAATTTGCTGAATTTGTTGATTAAATTCGAAAGACAAATATATTGCTTACCGCTCTAAAGCTGAGTTTTCTGATTACATTTGAAACATAAAAACCTCCTCTTAACCTTACGCCCAGGAACAAAATAAGGATTTTATATCGATGGAGTTTTAATCAAAAGTTCCTTAAATTTGCACAAAATATGAAATAAAAGCAAAGTATTTGAAATTAAAAAATCAGGAATTGGAATGCCCATGTACGGGTGAGGGTGCTGTGTGTTTTACGTTCGTCGGCTAGACATGCCGCTGTTTTTCCACAATGCAGTGAACGTACTTATATGCATACATACATACAGATTTTTCATTATTAATTAAGAGAGACAGGTATTATCATAGCACTAAGATATAAAAGTATGGGAGTTAGTTAAAAATAACGTAAATATGATGCCATACAATTAAGCTTATATTACACATCGATTCATAATGAAAAATAATAATATCACTACAAACTTTTATGGAATTCTTATTTTTTTCTAGTAGACTGTATTTACACAATTTTAGAATTATTTCAGGTCCGTTTAATTAACGTTTAAAATGTAAAGAATACTTTTTTAAATGTTCTATCTAATAGCCTTTTTTCTGGACTACAAGTTAGCATCGCGATGTCGATCGCAGAAGGGCTTCATATATCATTTTTAGTAATAATAATTTCCAGTCTTCGTCTTGTAGTTTCCACAGTCCATCAATCGTGCAAGGTGCAAGGTTTGCACTTAGAAAGAACTTCTTTCAAGAGATTAAAGGCGTAACTGATCGTAGTTGAAACATCAAAACACCTCGTAGGAATACATTAAAAATTTATGAATGCCATACCTGTGTCAGTCTTCTTTTTTGCAACAAACACAGTGGTACTTTTCGACGTAAAACATGTTTCTTTGGCTTGATGAAGTTTCACTCTTTGAAAATCACTAGGATAAAGAAATGAATTTTGTTTCTTAAATATCGAATATAAAACTCTCCCTTGAGTTGATTGAGTTGATTTTAATTTTTTTTTCCTACACTTCTTATTTTAATTTCTCATTGTAAGAGAATCCTGCGACAACCATAAACCCCTTATTGAAATTTTATTTGTATGTATGTACATTTTTTTTGTCTTTGCTTTTGATGATAAATAGACCTTTCTTTGTTGCAGTCATTTAGATAAACCCATGCTTCATCAAAGGTCGCAGTGTATTTCCATTTATCTCCCGCTAAATAGTTTTAATACAGGGCTCTACAAATTGTCGTGCGTTGAGCCTCATATCTCGGTAAAAGCTAGATAACATTATGTTTTTTAACCTTTTCGAATGATATACGTTGATTTATTACTATAATTAATTTCATTACAGATATATTTAAATGCTCTGATTTCTGCAACTGATTGCAGCTTATAACTGCATCGGCGGATTTTTTCTTGTTACCATCAATTTAACTTTTGAAATATTAGAGACAGTGCATACTTTTTTTCCGGGTACTCGTATGGAATCTTCCTTCCATGCAGAAGTAATGATTGCCGGTTTTTCCCTTTCTGATTAACAATGCTGCTTATTTTGCGCTTAAGAACTTTTAATACCATTCATTTTAGAACGTTTTTGAATTATGGAATAGGAATATTTCACTTTGAAAAATGCAGAAACCTAAGTTCAATGCACAGCTTGTGTATACGAGACATTTTGAAAGAAGAATAAATTTAAAAGCAGCAGGCAGTACTTCTTTTTAAAATCATAAGCTGTTGCCAGATATTTTCATTCCCAAACATACTTCTTTATCGAAGTCGTTTTGAAAATGTCTAAATACTCTCTGTACCAAGAACACATTCATCAAAAAAAGTTTTTATATAAAATTTTGATAAAAAAAAATGAATAAAATAAATGTTGAAAACTAAATTTCTTCAGGCGTCGTTTCCAAACAGATAACGTAAACGGCATCCTGCAAAACCTTTTTTCCCTTCTAATTTACAAGTATATTCAGGTTTTTCCGCTTTTAAGAATACCAGACATATAAAAGACATAATGTAAAGGGTCACACATGCATGCAAATTAATATAAAACATAGCAGCTGAGGCCCGCAAACTCAACCATAAAATTAAACAGCTTGGAAAAAGAGAATGCATTACTGTGAAGTGCTTAAAAGAATTTCCCCCCGTTTGGATTGATTTTTACAGACGAATACGTAAGCAGTAAAAAGTTGAATTTTCCTGAAAGACTTTTTTAAGTATTGACTTCACTTTGACCCTTACTGTTCACATAACAGAATGGTTTAGAAGAGGATTTATGGGATTAGAAAACTTAAGCAGATGGGTAAAGATAGGAATATTGTCTGTTTGTTTATTGTTTCCTTTATACTAACTTATTCACATAATATAACTTTACACAACAATATTTGTTTCATAAAGTTCCATAACATTGTGTTCTTACATAGACTTTATATACTCGGTTTCATATTGACTATTTAACACAACATTGTTTTGCTCTCTGCTTTATATTATCTTATTCAGACAAATGCTTTATGCATTCTTGTCTTTTTAATATATTAGCATAATACTGTCTTCTTACATTGCCTTTATACAGCATGTTTTACAATATTTACATTTGACTTTGTTTTATGTGATATAGTATCGCTAATTTTATATAACTTTATTTGCATTGTCTGCCTTATAATACCTTGCTTTAGATAACCAATACAGAATCTTACAACACACCTGCTTCATATAATAGAATAATATATATTCAAGTAACATTAATTTTCCTTTATATAATCCTGTTTTATATAGTGAGACTGTGAGAATTTAGCTACTTATTTTTCACTAATAGTTAATTTTGACTTAAAGCAACTTTTCTGTCGCTCTACTTTTCACCAACTCTTTTCATCCCAGAATGTAAATGAGATACCGCACTTTTATTCATTTTGAGTGCTATCTAAGAGAAGGTTTCGCAAGTTGATTTTAAAGCGTGTTCTACCTACTTGAGGCCACGTTGTTACCGGAACTAAATAGCGATTTGATTCCGTGGCGTCGAGTGCTTTCTGCCATTAGGCTAGTCTCGCCAATTTCTACAAACCAGAAACTTCCTATGCGTTACTTTATTCTAGTTTTACGTAGTTTATATTTATTACAAACTGCATAGCAGCACGTCTTTTGAAAATAAACATTTCTGTACTATTCGCTCCAAATATCCTGTTTATGACCGATTAAAAATTAATACACTCTTTAAACTACACTAACTTCAATTTCCAGACAACGTACAGGCAATATCAAGCTATCGATATGGAAGAACATTAGGTAGCTTAATAATTAACCACCATGAGATCAATAATGTTCCTGATACTTGATATTGCAAACTCCCAGAATACACAACCCATATGTAGATCAACATCACCAACATATTATGACAGAAAATTTAGAAATTATACAAGATAGAAATTTAAGGTAGTTAATTAATGTCGGCACCTAATTTCGACCCACATTCAAAGTTAGCAAAAGTTTCTGCACTCAACAATTCAGAAAAGATCTAGAAGCTTTCATTGTATTTTCCACCTACAAATCGAAGTTACCTACTACGACCTACCTGGAATGGAAAGAGGAAATGCTCAGCGACTTCAAAAGATTAATTAAAGCGCAAATACTTAATAGCACACATAATAAGGAAGATTTGGACATGAAAGTGAAACTTTTACAGGATCTGTTCACCATTACGAAATTAGACATACCTAAGTTACCTAAAGTTAAAACTACGGCGAATGTCCTGCAAAAACGTTTCACCGCCATACATCGGAGACTTAAAATTACTACAAATAAATTTTACAACAGATTTTCTAACCTTTATGCATTGCCTAAATTTCACAAAACGCCAGTCAAATTTCGATTCATAGCTAACGGGACTAGAAATAAAGTGAAAGAAAAAGAGTGTTGTTCTAATTTTCTCTACTTCTTTTAGTTTACTTTCAGTAATTTTAATAAAGTTCTCTACTTTATTAAAAATGAACAGATGCAAGACTACAATTTCAACTGGATAATAAAGTGCCAATAATAACTTCACACTTCAGTAAGAATTTCATACTTCAATAAGAACTTGACAATTTTATGATTGGTAATACACTCATGCCCATAAATTAAGGATAATTCGGAGTCACTCGGAAATCGAACTCTAAAATAAATATATCACCTTTAAAATAACTACACACATCTTCAAGAATCATATGGAAATTTCAGGAAGTAACCAGATGACACTGATGGTACGTCACAATGACGAGAGTGTAAGGGAGTGATATATAAGTACAGGCAAAGAAGTAAAATTGTTCGCAGGCGCTTTATAAGTATTTGAGTGCAATAACCGAATAGATATGACACAAAGAAGGCATTTGGATGATTTGCTACGTGGTAGAATTATCGGCCGTCTGGAATGTGGGTGTACCCAACTGGAAGTATCAGACGAACTAGGAATTGTTGCCCAGAGTGTCATCTCCAGGCTTTGGCAACGATTCCAAGATGATGGTAATGTGAGTAGACGTTACAGCACAAGTCGCCCCAGAGCTACAACGCAGAATGAGTACCGATATTTGTCAGTTACTGCCAAAAGAAACAGGCGGAGCACAGTCTCAGACCTGTCTCGTCAGCTCTCTCCAGCCACTGGTACAACAATTTCAAGGCAGACCGTGTACAGACGCTTAGGGCAGATTGGTCTATATGCTCGTAGACCTGTCAGATGCGTTCCACTTACTGCAACTCACTGTCGCTTGCGGTTAGCCTGGAGTAGAGAGCATGCATTGTGGACACCGCGACAGTGAGCTTGTGTGATGTTTTCCGACGAGTCCAGGTTTAGCTTGCAGTCTGATTCTCGCCGGAATTTCATATGGAGAGCACCAGGTACCGGTTACTACCAAGAAAACATCATTGAACGACACCGTTACGGTGGTGCAGGAGTGCTCGTTTGGGGTGGAATTATTCTGGGTTCCAGAACTGACCTGCATGTTCACATTGGAACCATGACAAGCAAAATCTATCGGGACGTCATTCTGGAACAACATGTACGTTTGTTTCGGGGCGCCATGGGCGCACAATTTGTGTTTATGGATGACAACGCCCGTCCTCACCGTGCAAACGTCGTAAGCGAATGCCTTCAATCGGAGGATATCACACGTATGGACTGGCCAGCATTCGCACCGGACTTGAATCCAGTAGAGCACGTGTGGGACATACTTGGCCGACGAGTTGCAGTCCGTCAACCTTCTCCTACATGTCAACCGGAAGTTCGGAGAGCATTGCTTTTTGAGTGGTGTAATATCCCCCAAGATCAGATCGATAATTTGATACTCAGCATGCCTAGGCGTTGCGTGGACTGTATTGCATCGTCTGGGAGACATACAATGTATTAACAATCATACCAACCATGTAATATTGTTTTTTGTTGTAAATAGGTTTTTTTTGTAATTTTCTCCAGGGAAAAAAAATCGCTAATTTTTTTAATAATATCAAACATATAGCATCTTTTTTTGCTCTTTACCTTTCGTTTAATAAATAAGCTTTACAAATAAGTCAAATTTGTTTTGCTTCTAACTCTTCCTTTGCCTGATTTTGCATTATCCTTAATTTATGGACATGAGTGTATTTACTATTACGAATTTGAGAATTTATACACAGAGCTTCCTTTACAAGAAGTCTTTGACAGTCTTATTACTCTACCAGATTTATTTCCTTAAGTTATTACTGCTATTTCCAAAAAGTGGTAACTGCATTTAAAAAGTATTCTACTTAATAACTACATAGCATTTAATAATGCTTTTTTCTAAACAAATCAACGGTATCACAATGGGGTCTTGCTCGAGTTCAGTGGTCTATAATTTATACCTTTTCACCAAGGAATTTCATTTCCAACAGCAGTTATCTCAAGTACAACGTTCATATTACTCTAATATTTACAAATACTTGGATGGTATTATTACATTCAACAATTTCAATCAAATAGAATAAGATCGCACTTATTCTTCATGTTTGAAACTAAATAAAACTAACTCTCAACAAGAAGATATTAATTACCTAGATTTGCAAATTATCAATTTTAAAGATATTAAAATCTACGACAAAACAAGTGATTTTGGTTTACCTTCTGTAAAACTCATTCATTAGCACTTCGATATTTCCAAAAGTGTAACACTTAATACTCAACTAATTAAAATCAAAAATATTTGCAACAAAGTCGAATACTTACAACAAGAAATCACTAACTTAGTCAATATTCTTTTAGAAAATGAAACACCTCAATCCAAAATTTCTATATCTTTAAAGAAACCTGGCATTAACTACTTTTTTTAAAAAAATTTTTCATCTAAAGTGATATGATATTTATTACTTAAACCTTAATTGGAGGTAATAGTGGGATGGCTACGATAAGAAATTTAATGTAAAATATGTACAAATATCTTGTATTATTTTCCTTTTAACTATTTTTACTATTTTTACTATTTCTGTACTCTCTTTCTACTATTTTGTAAATTTAATAACTGTCAAATCTGCACGTAACTAAAAAAATGGGATTTCTAGTTTCTAAGGCGTATTGTACCCCGATTACGTAAAGACTTTTATCTCTAACATATACCTTTTACTTTTTGGAAACTTTGAGCCAGTTCTGTTTTCGCGCTTTAAAATTGTACAGAGAGCACCTTCTTTTAGAAGTATCTTACGCCGCCATTTTGAATTGATGATCACATCCCCTCTTCATCGGTAATAATTTTACAAATTTGACACCCCCGTACACAAAATATAATAGGGTAGATGACGTTTTGAACACATGTTAAAAAACTTTGTTCTGCTATTGTACAGTTTGAACCTTGTCGCATGCAAAATTTCGGCTTCTCCACAGCAGTTTGAATTCTACTTTCTTTTTTTAACACCGTTTTCTTTTTCTTTAACACCGTTTGGTCATCTTTGAAATTCAGTTAGATCACGCAAAGAAGGTCGTGTTAAGATTTTAGTAAGTTTACATTTTTCAATTTTTTTTCTGTTTTTGTTTCAAATAGGTTTTTAGTTTTTAACTGTTTAAAAGTCAGATTTAAAATTTTAATCATATAAATTTCGAAGTACAGGTTTCGTTTTCTTGATATCAAAATTTAGTTTAGCATAATCGTGGACCTACCAATTTTTTAATTTTTTAGCTTCTTTAAATATCTATTAGTTTTACTGTTCATTTATACTTGATTTTGAATTTCGGATATTAACATATATTGGTTTTAGCCCAATTCTTTTTTTTATTTCAATGTGCATAATATAAAGTTCTGCTATGATTTTTAATTGTTATTTTGGCACTATGTAATGTTTTATTCTTTTTTCCAACTGTTTCAAAAATAAGTACGAAAGTTCTGATACATTTGAAATTCGAGTTTTCGGTTTTATATGAATTTTAAAGTCTTTAATAAAAATTTGATGAAATTATTTTACTGCTTTTGATCTCAAATGGACTAACAGAACGAAACTTATTTTCGAAACATGTTAATTGACTTTTATGAAGCTATAATTCAGTTTCCTTGATGAGTTCTGAATTGGAGTTTCAATAAAGGGAGATTAATTTTTATTTGTATAATTTTGTATATTTTCCATTTTGTATTTTTTTCTTTCGACATTGTTTTACAATGAGTTCTCTCTTTAACTGGATTAATTTTTATATTGTGTTAAACTTCTTATACATGGTTGCAATTATTATATTATAGAGGAAGTGCCTTCCTTTTATTCCAATTTGCTAATAAATTTAGATCCTTTAAGTTTATATATATACATATATTGTGATAAGGTGGTATAAAGGTTCTTTGTCTATGAATGAGTGATTTCAGAGTGCAATAATTTTCATCATTGGTGAAATCCTGGGCCTTTGTTAATGATTCCGGTTGCAGCCTCGAAGGTCACTCCATTGGGCAAAGAGGTAAAAAGTGTAACACTTAATATCTTACATACTCAACTAATTAGAATCAAAAATATTTGCAACAAAATCGAATACTTACTAGAAGACATCACTAACTCAGTCAATATTCTCTTAGAAAATGAAACACCTCAATTTAAAATTTCTATATCTTTAAAGAAAGCTGGCATTAACTACTTTTTTAAAATTTTTCATCTAAAGTGATAGTCTCTTCATCAGGGTCAGGAGATGAACCCTTTGTTATGTATGAGTGAAAGAAACAATCCCCCCCTGGGAGTTCAGCGCAAGTAAACACAGGGACATATATAAGGTGGTTGCCTGAGAAGAAAAACCTGAGAAGAAAAAGGAACTTTCCTGTTTAGAGCTATGGGCATGTTGGCCTGCTAAGAACGATAATTTCTAGTGTATAAATGCATTAGATCATTTTTCCTGTAACAAAATTCTGAAATTACGGGACTCAATATACCCAAGTCCCATATTGTCAAGATATGCAACTGTTAAGGTTTTCATTTCATTAAAATTCGTGTTATTATTAGAACCTGAGTTTGAAGTTTATTTCATCCCTGCATCACAACCCGGGGTTTGTGTAGCTGTTTCGGCCACTACACTACAATATATTATTTTAATCTTATATCACATTTATCTATATTGTTCCTAAAGCATTGTTTTATACCATCCTATATGTCATAAAGTATTACTTTTGTCTCATATTTATATAGCCTACTTTAAATAGTCTTATACTTTATGTAATCGAACAATATTGTCATTTTATATAATCTTAATTTAATCTGCTTTATATTGTTATAAATACTTTAATCCTTTCTATTGTATTTTTGATTTTCGATATGCTGTAATATTTTGTAGTATTTTAATTATTTATTTATTGTATTTTATAGTAGTAATTTTATAGTTTATTTTGTGTTTAATATAATTTGTATCCACATGTCTTGTGTATAAGTTTTTATTTGTTTCACAGAATTATAGATGTTTTAAATCTGAGTGCAAAGGTTAAAAGGTTTGTAAAATAGCTCAGTTAGAGAGAGATATATAGGCAATTTCGATCTTGAAGGATGCAAATTAGCGAAAACTCATTTTCTAAGCTCTACGACCGATTCTTCCAAAAGTTTCCAGAGCCCCTGCAGCAAAGCGTAAATACAGATCGGACAGCTGGGTAAACAGTTGCGAATCGGCTACGAGATTTAGCGGCTAGCTGAACTACAAGTAATGGTTTAGCGTGAGAGTGATCTGAGGAGCCTGTCGATTTATTTCGTGTGTTAAGGAGGAACTGCTGAATATCCGCTTTCTCCTTGAGTTATTTCCAGTCATTATTGTGCTGCGTAATAATTTTTGTGCCTATTTTCCTAATAAATTGTTTGTTTTTTCCTGACTATCTAGGCTTATTATTCAAAGAAACATCGCTCCCATTGTTTTCAATAATATTGCTTTATTCGCATAACATTGCATTACAGAGGCTTACTCATATTTTCTACGTTATATAATTAATATAAATACACATACATGCCGATGACTAACACGCCCGGTTGCCTAGCCTATCAATTCAGATTCACAGAATATTGTTCTATATTGCTGTATATAATCTTGCTTTATATTGTCTATTTTATATCGTTTACGCATTAATTTCTTCTTATGCTGTATTTATATTAACCTGCTTTATGTTGTTTTATATAGTATTTTCTGTTTCATACCATCTTTTTATATTCATGACATAACATACAGGTGAAAGTGATGGAATAAATTTATAATTTATAGAAATGGAATAATTAGTATGCTGTGATCTTTTCTTGGTTGCCTATCACTTGCCGTTATACCGCGAACTAACTGTTAACGCCTTTTGGCAATGTAATCTTTTTCTTTCCAGGAAATATTAGTTGGCAATCGCGTTCAAAATGGCTTCGTTTCAAAATGTTACGTTTTGCAACTTGTCGCTGTTCCTACATAAACTCTGATGACCAAGAAGTAGCGTTATTACGAGAAATTCCGATTCTGCGGAAACAAGTAGAAAAGTATACAGTGGCCCTTTTTTCAGAACACAGACCATATCCTATAGAAACACTGATAACCCTTTGCCATGCACTATACTTTAAACTCGGTATTTAAACAAGAAGTTGTATGCAGTCTATCTAGGCCTAAAGAATTATACAGATAAAATTTTGTAAAAATTGCACTTACGGTTTCAATTCTGTGGGTGTTCCATGAGATGGAACACTGCGCCACCAGAGCTCTTAAAATTGCGACTAAGCGAGCATTGCAGTGAAGCACGGAAAGTAGTAGAAGCTTATGTATAGTAATGAAAAAACAATGTATTATGGGTGTATACGTGGTTTTCGGGATGTACACAATATTGTTGAATATATATGGATAAATGAGATAAATATATGTATATATGTTACCGTGAAAGACCGAAATTGGAGAATGTCGACTTTTACCGGAGAATGTCAACTTTCACCAAATACGTCGGTGAAAGATCGAATGTTGCATTACATTCTTGCACATTCGGATCCTCACCGGTGTATGTCGACAATCACAGATATGCTCTGGTGTAGGTCGAAAAGAGAGGAGTCGACAAAGAGGCGTCAGTCTTATGCAAGGTTTGATGGTGCAAGCAACGTTTTCTTAATTTTTTTCCGATATCCTAATTTGTACTGAATGAATACTGCAGTGAATAATGATCTTTATCTTGAAAAGTTAAATGCATTAATTGCGGATAAACGAGAAGACAATTGTTTTTATTTTTCTCAAGAAAAGTACTCTAAAATGCTTTCTGAAGTAGTTTCTGCAAACACTAAGTGCAGCACACCTTTTAACTTCTATTATTTTCCTTTTTCATTTTGAATGCACTGTGTGTTTTAAGTTCTTATTTTAAGTCTCAAGTGCGGTATTTCGCGATTGAATTACGGAGAAGAAAATATAATATTCTTGTATGTTCAACATTCACCATTAGTACATGGCGAATGTCGACATTTACCGGTGTAAGTCAGAAATAAGAGTATTTGGAAAATATTTCGGACATATACTAAGCGACTATGTGAATGTTGACATCCACCGGTGAAAGTCGACATTCTTCAGATTTCGGTGATTCACCGTAACATATACACAAGTCGTTATATACAAAAATATTTACAAATTTTTCGATTTCATAGCTTCGTGAAATTTTCAAGGCATGTCACATATTTTTGATAGAAGCACAAACCAACTTTGCAAGTTTTGAACAAAAAACTTGTTTTGTGCGGCTTCTGTTCCGTGCAACAATATGTTTAGATTTCCAAGTAAAAAGAAAGAAAAAAGAGAACAGAGAAAAAGAAAATCTTTCCTCTTCGGAAAGAGTTTTCCTGCCATTTATGGAAAATTAATAATAAAAAATTAACTGCAATTAATATTAACAATAAAGAAAAAAAAAGCTATAAGATATACATACACAAAAAATATCTACACAGTTAATTGTAAATAAACGGGAATGAGACTAAAAAGCGATAGCAAAATAATTCGCGCAGCTCCCCATAAGTAAAGATGACTCAAGCTACTGATAAAATTCCCTCCTGAAAACTATTCACAAAAATTTCAAGATGTCCATATTAGAGCTTTCATAGCACAAACCACACCTCACCTATCAAGACTGCTTTGTTTGAATTCGTTCCCCCCAAACAACGTAAAGAGAAAACATATACAACAGATGTTTTCTCCTAAGACAGATGTTCTGGTGTGTAATAGCATGAGATCGCTAAAGGCGCAGTGTTCCCGCTAATGGAATACCCCGTGTTTTCTTTAATGATTCTGCGCATGCTTTTTGTATGAAAAATATAAAAATATATATAACAAATAATATAGAGTACAGCCATCAAAATTATACGGAATTTTTTTTCAAACAAAATTTTTTTTTGCGTCACAAAAAAATATAGAAAATAAGTGGATTTTAATAACATATTATAAATGAAAATTCTGGGTCTCCTTGCGATATGCTGCCCTCTACTATTTAAATAGAGAAGTTTAAAGTATATTATAAAGGCATTTTTATCAATTTACGGTTGAATTTAACGGTTTCAGAAGCGATTCAATTTGGGTGTTCCATGTAGTGGAACACTGAGCAACAAAGGGATAAAATAGGAGTTTTTACAGCAATGAGGAAATTTCTCAGTTTAACTTGTGAATTTACAGTATGAAAGTTTTGGTCGAACTGAGAAATAGTGGGTTGTACTCTCCTCAACGGATGGAGCAAAACAAAATCGCAAGTTCTCAGAATTTTTCGCCTTACTTTGCGGCGTAAGAATACTTTTTATACGTTATTCCATATTTAATGTCAAAGCCTTAGGCAAACATTTAAGATAATGACAAATCTTAATTGGTTGAAAACTTCGAAAGACCCACATTCAATGCTCAGTGCTCAAGAAAAATGAATTAAAACACCAAGGTGCCGCTTTATCCTCCACGTTTCTTGTCACTGGAAGCGTTCTTGCATATAAACACTAGCCTAGATCGAAACTGAAATTGAAATGGATAAAAAAGAAGCACTGCTGTTTCTTGCTCATTCTGAAAACACACACACAGAGAGAGAGAGAGAGTAAGGGAGAATATTAACAAGGAAAGTAAACGGAATAGAAGTCTCATCTCAGTTTAAGAATATAGAAAATTTTCTGAAATTGCCAAACGTTCTCAAAAGTCACGTGGGATAATTTTGCCGACGCATCGATGGGTAACGAATCCCATTTAGCGAGGCTCATAGCCCGAGTCAGTAAACAGACAATGTTATGATTTTTAAAGGTCATTCTCTTCTGTTTTCCGACACTCGAGAGAGTGATGAATCGTATCTATTTGCCCAGAGTACAAGTCTAGGACGTCGATGTCACCACACTGATTGACCTTCGACGAGAAAAGCAAACTTAATATAGTAACCTTGGATTTCTCTTCGAAGACTTAACATTTTTTTAAAAAGGCATGGAATTATCAATTTAGATGATTTGGTGAACAAAGATCAAACCTTACTCTTTTCAACGCTCGATACAGCGATGTCATTGCATTACAGATGCCCGTCAAATTTAGTTTGCTCGCTGACTTTCGAACCACATTCGCGACACCTAACACATTCCTGTCGTACTAATAGAAAAAGGATCTTTACGATCCAAGGAAGTCGTCGTAACCACGTTGGTTGATCTTGGTTAAGAACAAACCTTGCAGTATGGTAATCGTTTCTCCTACAGATAATAATGGTAATCTTTTCTCTAATACGGATAATAATGGTATGAGCGGTTATACAATAAACCTTCTCCAAGACACCGACCCATCGTTTCAGACAATTTTGGCCTTTAATCGGGATTCGTGTTAGGGATCTGTGTTCGATATCCATGTTCATTTCGTTTATCAAATGTATTGTTTAGTTTCAGAGGCGGCCGTCTTAGTGACATGATTGTCATGTCAGCTATCAAGGAATTAAGTGTGAGACGCGACTTGTACAAGAACACAATATGCAGGCTAAGGTATACAAATATAATTACTTTTAGTTCTTAAGATTTCCGTATTCTCTCCCACGAACCTAATGTGGCTCCGAAGTAATTTCCTCTCGGCTCGTGAATATAATTCCTTTACACTAATTAATACTATTATAATTTATAACAATTATCAGTGTAATCATGTATATATTTGTAATAATAAAATTCTATAGTTAAGAATACACTTAAAATTCTAATCTATGGAATTTTATTATTACATATATATATATATAGAAAAAGAGAGAGAGATCGTAAGAAAATCTTTTAAGATTTTATAATAATTTGGAGTCTAGTTTTACATTATCTTCATTACCGTTAAAAAGGGTAGGATTAACGCACCAGAAATCTGCAAAAGGAAATAATAAATTTATACTGTGGTATAAATCTTATTGAAAATTTGAAAATAAAGAGTTGATTAGCATTTATTCGTGCTTGTCGAAATATAATTTCCCTCAGTTAAGAATTGTTTCAGTAAGAATAATCGCTTTGTTTCGGTGTACATTTATATATGAACAGTTATTCCGCAGTTAAAATTAATAAAAGTAAAACCAGATTGATAGATGAATATCTACAATTCTTGATGAAGATAGTTTTTTATTTGTTTCCAAGATTAAAAACTTTATCGCAATCAGAAAGCCTTCAAGATTTGTAGCTGAAAATTGAAATAACAAATGAAGAAGTTTATAATTATTTACATGCAAACATGTATGTCTTTCCTGTATGCGTCAAAAGTTTCGTTGCTCGTTTATTTTTAGTTTAATTTAAAAGTAACCTACTAATTGGTTAAATCAGCATATTAGAATTAGTTGAAATAAATTTCAAGTTGGAAATTTAAAATTTAGCTGTCAATACGTTTCAATTAAAAAGTGTAACCTACAGGAATTTCTTGTAGTTTCCAAGCGTTAGATTTCAGATAATTCATAATTATACATTTCAGTGTTTTCATTTACGTTATTATTATTAATGTAGGTTTTTGATAAGTATTTCGTAGATAAAATTTTCTATTTATTTTAAAATTCTATTTTGTGAAAAAACGAATCATCCCGTCAGTATCCCGTCTGTATATGGCTTATTCGGTACGCACGCAATTTGAGTTTCAGACTCTGACTTAAGTAATCCATCACCTCTCAGTTAGGATGAATACTGCCGAGAATTATAGGTTGGTAAACATCTCCTTAATAATTAGGCTAGATGAACAGGACGAAATTTAGATTTTATTGAAAGAAATCACATTCTATTCTTGAACGTAAACAGCTACGTATAAATAGCTCTAGGAAAGCAAAGTTTTAAGGAATTTAGTTTAATTAATCTTTTATCTTATCACTTTGAATTTTACTATCACTTCTACTTTTTGTTAGCGCTCACTTGTTAGTAAACTAAGTTTACACACGAACAAAGTTCTCGAAAGTTCGTGAGAGACCTTTAGCAGCTACGCTGACTGTTATTCTATCCCTTCTCCCATCTCAGAAAATTTGAAAAAAATTCTATTGTATATTATTAACACGTTTGCTTTTTTTAGTAGATTTACTCGCGCAATTTAGCTAGAGTTCAGATAACTCTTGTTAAACTGCGTGTTCGTAAATCTCCAGAGTTAATTACAATTTAATTTTAGTTTTCCTTTTTAATTTACCTTGACATCTTATAAGCAGCAGCGGTGACCTAGAAGCATTGTTGATTAAAGTTTACAATTAACAGAGTGACTCTGTGATTACTTTCCTTGACGGGTCAATACGTCGCCTAAAATTAGGATGCAGTTTAAGCTAACTGAGCAGACGGTTATAAGATAGTATGCTTAAAACACGAAGAAATACAGTAGGTCAACGATGTCACTTATAGAGAAACCTTTAAAGTAATAATCATTCGAGAAGAGTTTAAAATAGTTGCATAACTGTAATATGAATGATCTTTGATTACAATGCAGTAGTATTTACTGGGTTATTCAAGTATAAGTGTAATTTTGTTTTCCAGGAACTTTCATAATGTTGCTATGTTACAGAAAGATCGTCAAGTCATGCAAACTTAGCTATAAGAAATTTTACTAAAATCCTCTCGGAGGATTCTACAAAAAATACACAAAAATTAAAATATAATCAAATTGAACAAACTTTTGCAAAAATTTATAACAAAATCGATATTTTTATAATAAAATTATTACATGAATTTGAATTAAATTAATTAATAAAAATAATACATAATGCAACAAAGAGTTACAAAATAAATAAAAGTTAGCACTTATAAAATAAATAAAAGTTAGCACAAATGTATATAAAAAATTCAAAAGAGCATTTTCATTAATAAACTGGGCCCACCAGCGGCCGAGCGGTAAAGTCGCTGAACACTGGTAGTTCGGTCCGAGGTTCGAATCCCGCGAACGGGCTGGCTGCATGGGCGTTTTCGTGGTTTTCCCCATGTGTAACGTGTATACGAGCCAGTTTCCCTTAGAAAGTTCTCCACGAAGGCATCCCTCCTCTTAGGCAGATAGCCCTCGAGGCTTTGCCATAATCACATACACACACACATTAATAAACTGTTTTTAGGAAGCATTTACTAGGAGCTAGAAAATGAATAGTTTAACCTTATCTTAGAAACAAATACATCTGAGTTAAATATTTTGTTTTTTACTTCATGGAACGTTACTTCTATTTCTGTGGAAAGAAATAAATTATTTTAAAGCATTTCTTAAGCACGCAAGAAGAATCCATTTCGGAAGAAAGCTGAGAATTATTCAAAAATATCCATCATAGTTATCTTCAGAGTCTTGTGTTAACACACGTCTCATCCAAGTTTGACAGACTTATCTTCGCGTGGGTGATGTATGATTCGTTAGCAAAAGCACTTTATGGCCATCAAATTTCTGGAGCTTTTTAATTATGTGTGCACACAGTTGTTGGATTGAGTAAATTATATAGGCGCAACACATTTTAAATTTTATACACTTTCTACGTAGAAGATGTTTCAAACTGATTACACCAGTAAATTTCCGGGGCATCTTAATTATATGTGCATTTGGTTAATTACGTTGGTGCCATATATTTTAGTTTCACAAAAGTGTTTTAATATAGCGTATTATAAACAGATTGCGTCATCAAATTTCCGGGACTTCTTAATTATATGTGCACTTAGTTAATAGTCTGAGAAACCTTTGTAGGTGATCTATATTTTAGGTTTCATACATGTTTCGATATGTAAGATCGATTCGATTGCACCATCAAATGTTTGGAGCTTCTTAATTGTATGCGCATTTCGTTACTGGATTGAATAAATTATATAGGCGTCCCATGTTTTAGATTTTATATAATTTTCTACGTAGAAGTTTAAAACTGATTAAACTTTCCAGTTCTCGATGCATCCTAATTATATGTGCATACGTTTAATTGCGTAGGTGTCACTTTAGTTTCATAAAATTGTTTTAATGTAGGTGCTTCAAATAGTTTGTGCCATCAAATGTTTGGCTGTTTTTGATCATGTGTGCACTTAGCTAGGGTACTATGCAGTTTGGATTTTATATACTTTTCTGTACGTAGAGTGTTTCAAGAGAATTGAACCATAGAATAACTTTCAAATGATTTCTCTCGGTGATGCTGCCAGTTTACCCTTTTGAAGCAAGATTTGGAAAGATAAACATTTAAAATTAAATTTAAAATTAATTTTTTTATTTAAAACCATATAACATTTTGTTTTAATCTAAATGTAAAATTTCTACTTCTCTTATAAACTCCAGCAGAAAAACAAATTATGGAGGTTTTAAATAGAGAGCAAAAATGTAACTTAAGACAGGTTTGGCAATTCAACAAATGACGCTATAACTCTCCTAATTTATCTACTTAGCATGTTGAGGCCGGATTATTAGGTATTTAATTCTTTACTATTTGACTTTATATACTTATTTTGTTGTATTCCATGAATAAGACAATGATCGGTGACTTTATTTTGTAAAATTTTAGTTGCAATTATAAGCTAATAGTAAACATAAAATTTCAGTTTGACATTAATGTTATATTTTAAACAATATTCTTGAATTAGATGTTAAAAACTACACGTTATGTAAGTCGTCTGCTACCTAGAAAAGTTTAACTTGTACAGCTGAAATCTAAATTAGAATTAACGTTATAATAGATTAGGAAGTAAGAAATTATGAAAATTATAAAAAATGACGTCTTACAAATGTTGTAATTTTTTACATATTATTGAATATGTATTCTTTTGTCTTCATTATATTTTAGTCGAAACAGCATATGGCCACGTTTAAAACATACTTTTAGTAAACAGTTTTACCAGTGTATTTTACATTCACCAATGCACTCACGTACATAGCTTTATGGTCTAACAGAGATGCATTTCCTAATCTACTAGAGAACACTATCATTTTCAAACTTTGGAATATTCGAATGAAGTTTAAACTTAAGTTAGGCACCTTCATGTAATATTCTGCGTACTTTCTTACTCTAGTTAAAATGATTTACGAATATTGCTGTTCCTAGGAGCGCGAGATTCTGGAGCCGTAAACCATAATTAAACTGAAAGTTTGAGCTACGAAAATGTGATCCATAATTTAGGGAGCTAATCAAGATGCCCAGAGTTTTATGGTAAGACACTTATTGGCCAAAATTTAAATTTGTCTCGTTGGACCTTTTTCAGCCTAATCTTTCAGTAGGTTTTTAGTTTTGTTTTAGTTTTGCTTTTACGGCAGAAGAAACTAATCAGGACATAGAGAGATATATATTTAAAAAAAAAGGCGTATATCTACATTTGGTGGTAAATTTAAGGTTGTTTTGTAGAGTCCTTTTTTTTTTTTTTTTTTTTTGTTTTTAATTAAGAATAGTTCAATTTTGCTTTGCTGGCAAAAAGAATTGGTTAAGATGATACAAACAGGAACTGGTGACCAAAATTTAAGTTTATTTCCATGGAAGTTTCTTCGCTTTAACGTTCATAGCATTTTTTACTGCAAATGATAGCAGTTCTCAAACATAATTCAACAAGTAGCTCTTCGCGGTCAAACCTCATTTTTAAATTATCAACCGCTTTTCAATCTTTTTAACAGTTGACAGATAGCTGTCTACAATTTTCCGTTATCTGCTGCCAAATCTCATGCATTGGATGAGATACTGAAATTTATCTTCATAGCCAGTTGGCTCTTGAATTCTATTGAACGGACTCCAAAACGAGAGCTAAAGTTTCACTTCCCCTTTAAATTCAACCAGCTCTATTTTGTGAAGCTTTTGTTTTATTTTAACATCTGTATTCGACGTCAATGGTTCATAAAAATTTAAAGTTTATCAATCGAAAATGCGTTTAGCACAAATGCGTGCTACATCTAAATTTTCTCGTATTCGACATCAAAATCTTCAGATTTAGTATATATTAATGAAGTACAAATTGTATCATTCAGTTCAGCCAAATCTGTAGCAATTAGCTTTAAACAATAGCATTTTCAGTACAGTTGCAGTTACAATTAATATCCCAATTACTACCAAAATAATTGTAGGAATTTAACATAAAATATTGAATTCATGATGCTATAGGTTAAAGAAAAACTAACATAAAATATTAAATTCATAATGCTATATGCTAAAGAAAAACTAAATTTATAGAGTTTACAATACATAATATTTGCAGTTTTTCTTCTTCTTTTTCATGTGACTCGATCTTCGGTTCTCTAAAAATTATTCCTCTTTTCCCATAACCCTTTATATTGATTCAAACTCTGATAGTGAGTAATTTCGTTTTTGCTTTTAACCAAATTGAGTAACTAATGTTCAGTTTTTTTAATTGAAATAAAATCATTTACAATATTACGTGAATGCATGTTCATTACTACTTTTATGTTTATGATTATGTTTATGTTGTTTTTTAACTAGTATCATAAAGTAAATCATTTGCCTTTTTATTTTGAGAGTTAATATTTTATTTGATATAATTTTCCTCATAAATTTATTTATATCTTTTACTATTGCCTTTTTTTTCTTATCTTGAAAGTAATCTATGTTCATAAATCATTTTAATTGTAATTCTAAACACCTGTTTAAAGTTTTCTTATTTTTCAGCTTCATTAGGAAGGTTTTAAGTAGCTTAAACTGAACATTACTTAAAAGAGTTTAAAAAATTAGTAATCTAGTGAAAGCTATCAATTTTATCAGATTATAGTTTTTCTATTTGCAAGCATTAAAGATAATAAGGGATTTAAATAATTGAAAAACTTCCCTTTAAAAAATAATTAAAAGACGCTAATTTAATGAAACGTAAAGTAAACCTGAATGAACAAAATTATTTATCACACTTTTCTTTTTTGCTCCTTAATTCGAAAGTTTGCATTAATTAATATGGTTGCTATTGAAGATGAAAGTTATGTGAGTATTTAATGATTATTTAAAACTTAACAACTGTTTAAATTTCATTTAAGATTATTCTAAAGTATTTATTAACCTTTACACAGATCTGGTAAATTTCCGTGTAAAAAATCCTATTTAAAAATGAATACGTCTTCAACAAAAAAGAATGATTTTACCGCTTATTTTATATCAGTTAAGATATATATATATATGATAAATATATGATATATATCATATATTTATCATATATATATATATGATAAATATAATAATATTTATCATATATATATATATGATAAATATAATATATATATAATATATATATCATATATCATCATATCATATATGATATAATCAGTCTATATAATATATATAGATATATGATATAAATCAGTCTTAAGGGACTGATAAATTTTATATCAGTCCCTTAAGAACTGAGGGAAATTAACTTCATTCTCAGAACACTTTCGTATGACTGTTCTTGTGATAGTTTTTATATTTAGAACTTCTGAGTTCATTTATAAAACTTATTCTAATTAAGACGTCGTTTTTTATGATAATACCTATTCTTCCCATATAGTGTTCCGTCTGCTCCACCAAAATATGCAAATACAGCGATTTTTAAGTAAGACCTATTATCTGGCAATTAAGTGTATCGCTGTTATTTTCTGTTTTTATAACTCTCTACCAGATCGGGAATTCATCTCGATTGAAAATTAAGTTTATAGTTCTACAATAGCGAAGTAGGGTAAATAGCTTTTAAAAGTAAACTTTCATTCGTAGATACTTACAAGTGTTGTGTCAATCAGCCGAAATTAATTTTTTTAATTGTTTTGTTTCTCTTACTTCCCACTGAAATTCAAATAAATCCTTAAGTTGTTTTAGTATATCATTGTATTATTTACTTAGTCTTCTGATGCTGAAAGGTAAAAATAGGAGATACTTCGTCCAGCGGCCTGAACAATTGGTTCAATGTAAAGATTTTCAAACCTCTTCTTGTATCAACCCCTTTTAAAAGAAAGGGTTTTTTTCATCCACACCCTTAAATTTTACTCAGTGATACACAGTATGCAACATACTGTGTATCACCGAGTAAAGTTTAAGGGATTTCAACATAGTAGAAATAATTCGCTATAAATAACGTAAAAATAGCAATTAGACAAAGAAAGGAATAAAAATTTTTAAAAAGAGAAAGATTTTGTTATGCGTAATTTTACAAATATAAGCAAATGCATATTTTCAGACACAAAATCATAGATTCTAGGTTGCCAAAAAGTTCAGTTATAAATAATGTGATGGCTGTGACTGATGCAATGATTTTAATATTTAACATAATGTTTAATTTAATTCTTAGATTGCCTTGCTGAGAAATATTCAGCTCGTTTCTCGTTTCCTATTATAAGTTATTGACTCAGGCCCTCTTCCACTGGATAAGAAGAGGAAAAAATTTATAATTTTGGTCAGGTAACAATTTCAGTTTTGTGGTATTTCTCGCGGATGATTTCTAAATTCCAAAACTTAGCATACATAGGTGTTTTGAGTAAACCATCACTTACTTGTATGACAGAGGATTATATTATCCATTTTATTAATACATTTTTGTAATCAATGAGATTTTGATTATGCCAGTGACTTGCGGGTGCGTATTCAACTAACGATCCCTTGATAATCATAGACCTTAAAATTTTATCGATACCCATAGGATCACTACCAAGGCCTATGGGAACTCCTTGTCTAGTATTAAGTCAAATTTGACTAATCTTATAAACTTCTAGATTTTATTTTAGCTGAATCATTAATTTAATGTTAAATGTCCTGTAACTCATACTTTCTTTTGTTAAATGTAATCTTAATTGTAAATTAGGTGGTTTCAGATAGGGAGTGAGACTATTATTTAAGACAGAGTGTTTTGTCAACACTTCCCTCTCCGCTATTCTATTATGTTCCAGTCGTCCGAACTACTGTTTGTTTCTGGAAATCCCCTTTATATTTGCTAATAACTCCGCTTAGAAATCGTGCTAACGTTTTAGGAGAATGGTTGTTTGCTGTGTATTTCGGTTACTGATTCCTGGTATGTATTTTTTTTTTCACCTTTGCGTCGCACCGAAATGAAGCTGTATTTTATTTTGCAACTTATGGACTTAGTTACCAATAAATGCCAATTTTATTATATTTTTTTTGATTAAATTAGTACAATAGGACTTCAAGTTAAGAGCAATATCGATAAATAGACTATATTCCAGGATGTCTAGGTAAAAGAATATTTTGAAAATGTAATTCCGATTAGTATTACAAATTAACTATTTTTTTTTTAACTGAAAAAATCTTATTATTGAAACGAAAATTTAAAATCTCCACAAGTTATACCTGACTAATGTTAATTTATTAATTTAAAAAATCTGACGTGGACACCACACGACTTCCTTATACCCCTATTAAATTATACAGAGTTTTTTGCTGCATTTCACTTAAACTTATTTCCTCGAATTATCAATTCTTTAAGGCAAGTTGACATCAAAAATAAAAAATTTTGAAATTAAATATCCCAATCAATTTCTGTTGTACGTTAGTCAAATCTTTTTCTTATTTATTTATTTATTTATTTATTTTTTGTAACGGGTATAAAACTTTACCAAATATAGCTACCGAAAACCAGAGATCACATTAAAAGTTAGTTTTCGTTAGTTGTGTAAAATTAGTATATTGCTACGAATTTTGTATTTAGATAGGTAATTTTAGTAGAATTATAATTAAAATTGTTGTATTTTTTCTGGTTAATGTAGCACTAGACAAATTTTAAGAGAAAGCTATGCAGGAAAAGTAAGAATACAGGGGCACGTGCATTTAACATTAAGTAAATTGTTATCTCGGTAATTTATATTGAAATTGAATACATGTAATTCATCACTATGTTAGCCGTAACTGTAATTCCATCCTCTTATTGTTTTCCAGAAATCTCGAGAAGCAGAAAGTTCTAGAAATTTCTCGCGACTAGTTGAAAACTATAAAGGCCAGAAAGAGAGCGTCTGAGTACAGTTGCTTAGTTAACTGTTGTTGCGAGTTCTTTAGTTCCGCGTGAACTGAAATATCAAGTTAGCTTTCTCTTTAAGATGCGCTTTGCATTGAGTTGTACTTAACGTTCTTAGTAGTTTGATGTGTAACTACTGGTTATACAATTTGATACTGTGAATACTCGCACTAGTATTTCTGTGGAAAATTCTAGAGTTCTGAAATGATTCTTTTGATAAAAAAATACATTTTTATTAACCTATTATCGGACTTGTGTATTCAATCTCTTACGAATTCGTACGCACGAACAATATTTTCTCCAGACAAAACTATTCTACAACTGAAAGTGTATGTCTAGCACCACTCGATTCGAAAATAAAGGTTGGGTAAAGGCTTATAAGCTGGGTAGCAGGAGTATATATATATATATATATATGATTTTGATTCTGCCAATCGCAATAAAAAAGGAGATGCACAACTAGATGTTACAGCAGTTGCATTCATAAAATTTCAAAGTTCTACAGCTAATCGTTTTTAACTAATGCGAGATACATATATATATAAATGTACGTACAGACGTCAGGAAAAAAATAATCCGTTTTAATCTGCTTGGGAATTCATGTTACAGTATGTTTGTATCTTTACTTTGTACGCACGTGGAGAAGTCCCGCAAAAACGTCAAAATGAATTCAAGAACAGTCAAAATGGATATTTCTGTTAAAATCTGAAACCCGAAATGCTTTCGCGATTACAGTACTTCCTTTACTTCTTACAAGTAAAAACAATTTCTCGAATTTCTAAAAATTCACTTCTTCCCTTTATGTCTGCTAAGTACAAATTTATCATATTTTGTGTCCATCCGTTTTTCTGTATTACATTACCAGGTAGAGTCGGCATCAATTATATAGAGTGAGTGTTCATAAAATAACTCACGTGAACTGTCTTTTCAATTAAGTAAAGAGATATTATGATTATGTATTTCTAAATCATTACGTGTTTTGTGCATAAAATTCCTGTTATATATTTCTGTTAATCAACTTCGTTGTATTCAGAAGTTACAAATATTTGTTATACTTAAGAATTTATATAAAGCTTTTTTTTATGTGTGTGTCACTTTAAAATTTTTTATCTTAAATTAAAATCTCCGCACATATATCAAATATTTAATAAACAAGAACATGTGTTATAGAATGAAAAGAGTATTAGACAAATTTTCTTCTTAATTTTAAATTTCGAAAAGCTTGAAAGAACACTTTGCAAATCATTGTAATTAATTCATATATATTTTTGTTACTATGTAATGATTATGTTAATTTTATTAACAGTTAAATTTTAAGTTCCTTTCCTGTCAGATTCTTAACTTCAACTTACTACTTCCGGCCAGAACGTAGTTTTGGAATCACTCTGAATACTTAATGAGGAGGAGCGCTACTTAAACCACAAAGTCTACTTGCTGAGTTAGAGAGAATCAGGGTTTCTGATTTGCGCGCGTCTGCCTTTTTGGCTACTCTCTCTCAAAGCTGTTATTACGCTCGGCCTTACTCAGGCCCTTGATAAGCTTTGTAGTCAAACAAAGTTAAGGGGCCAACTCGATTAGAATCTTAATAGCTTCGGCTATATCTCTTTAGTTAATCTTAGATTTAGTCTCTTAAGTTCAAGCCCAAGTGTCGGCTTTTATTGTACACTCCAAGACGGAGTTTTGTTAAATGTTATTGGAATAATAAAGGGTTAGTTACCCTTACATTTTGTTGTTTCTTGTTATACGAACTTTATGTCTGCTAAGTACATGTCTGCTAAGACGATTATTCGCTAAGTAGTTCTTAAGGTTACACACCTTCTACAGTAACTGAGATTACACTAGTGAGAATCTTACAACTAAACAAAGACATTTTAAAAGTATGTTAGCGTAAACTTAATATTTGGTATTACAATATGGTGTGAATTTAATGTTTGAATTATGTCATATATTTCAGTTTTATTTAACCAGCTGTGGAATTTCATAGAAAACTATTCAAAATTTTTCAAGAATCCTTTACAGGGTTACATTTGATCTGGTAAAGCTATTTTTTAGTCTTATAACAGACCTGAAACGAGTTATCGCTGTATCTAGAACAATGGCGAAGTCTTGAGGAAGTTAAAATAATAATCTTTTTATTTAAATAGACATTAGAACATGAAGAGTACTCTCTCGTGCTATAAATGATCACAATTCGTGGTGATAGAATTGAGCAGAAGAATCGAATTTAAGATAAACATGGAACAATAACCAAAGATTGCACAATTAATGACTCTACTAAAAGCTAGCTTAGTAGCTATATAGGAATGTTAGAAAAGTGTCAGCAGGCGCATCGCGCACGCGCACTAACCACGCGATGCCTGAAACAGGCTTTGTTTCAAATCCAAAAGCGTTAATTCTTAAACTAAGGCTTACTCAACTTAAACTAAGGCTTAATTTGCATTTTCTGATAAGGAATACGGAAAGGAGAAAGTATACTATTAAAGGCGAAATCAAAATAACTGGTTAATTAAAATAGAATTCCCTTGACGTTATTAATTCATTGTTTCATTTATTTTTTGAAAATCAATTAAACTTTTTTATCCATTAACCGGATTTTGAAACCGGATCGTTAATTTCGATTCTAGTTGATTAAACTGAGGTGACATTTGAACATTCCTTTTTAAAATTTGCTCATTAGCTAGAATAAAAGGGGAGTCTACTTTTTTTTAGTATTTCTCCATTCATATTATTTCTAAATAAAAAAACAGATCCCTTTCACTAAATGTTTTGCATACAGGAATTAAATATTAGTGTTATTAATGATGCTTTAATGATAGAAGTAAAATTAACGAAAGTTCGGAATTCCATATGAAAAAAGAATCAAGACTATTGAATATCATTGCAAATGGTTACGACTACACTGCAAAATTTTAAAATGTTTTCATACAAGTCCAAAGGTTACAGGTATGTTTTCATAGTTTATCGCGTGCGTATATTTGTGTTTAGAATGGACCACTTTCCCATTTAAATGTAAAACATATTTTAAAAATTCTTATAATGTTCCCATAGTATTGGAAGACATCGTGAAGTGATTGTTTTCTTGTCAGTGTTAAACATCGTTTAATTGATTGTTTCCAAGACATTGAAAATAGCTTGTCTTGGTTATTTTTAAGATTATGGAAATGGTTGTAAATTGATTACTTTCATTATACTAAGAAAATGTCATAAGAACGGTCAGTTCTTAATTTAGTTGTTTAATGACAAGGAAACAATCTTGAATTAATGTTTCCTCGACACTGAAAACTACACCAAGTTCATTGATTTCATGGCACTAAAAAGCATTGTGAATTGATTTTATACATGCCATTCAGAAGTACCATTCTGATATTTAAAAACATCGTGAATTTGTTTATTTCCTGACACTAAGAAATATCATGAAAACAAATAGGTTTTGACTTATTTGTCTCATAACACTAAAACACATCGTTTTTTGTTACCTACATGAGTTTCAGAACGCATTGTTAATTCTTTTGCATGATAACATGACGTAACTATTCGCGTGTCATTAAGACCATCGTGGTTTGGTCAGTTTCCTGACAACGAACCGGTAATTTTCATAACACTGAAAACCACCGCGTCTTGTTGACTTCATGATATTAAAACACGTTGGGCATTGGTTGTTTTCATGAAAATGAAAAACTTTATTACATGTTTATGATGCCTGCTGTCATAACTAACTAGTTCAATCCACTTTCATTCAATAAGTCATTCAAAGTCCGCATCTTAAAAATCACTTAATCAAAAAAGAATTTTTACTTGAAATAGTTGCAACAATATTTCAATGCATTTTCTTCCCAAAAAATAAAAGTTTTGGATAGCCATACCTTAGATAAGTGTTTTCTTTTATAATAAAGTTTCAGAAAAGAGACTTCCTTGACAAGAAAGCATAAATGTTGGAAGACTTAGTCGAATGAACGAAGAATGCCCTAATCAATAGTATTGCGATTGCACTCATATTTTATAGAACGGTATCGAAACAATTAAAACTTGTGTCTTCAACCTGTTTAATGTGTAGAATATATCTGTTTGATTAGGTATATTAAATCATCATTCCAGCTGCCCAGGATGTATAGTAGTTAGGGGAGCCAACCGCGATACCGAAGGGCTCGAGCTCGTATCCCAGAGAAAGCATGGATGTTTGTAAATGTATAGTGTCTCTGCCGCATGGGGACACTAAGTACATGACGTGCCAAGAGTTCTCTCGAAAGGTTGGGGGCAGGGGTAGAGGGTTGGGAGAACCTCGCACACATACCCTGTGGGTGCTCACCATTAAAATATGGGCGGAATTCGGCAAAGTCGTACTGTCCCCTGTGTGTTGCTCAAGGCTCTAGCCAAAAATCAACTTTGCCACAACGTAAACTACAGTCAAAGCGGATGATCAAGAGGGCACGAATTTATTTAATCTGTTATATTATAGAGTGCCTGCACAATTTTTTAATCAAGCAAAGTGTGAAATTAAGGGTATTTAGAGCTGATTTACAAAATGGATTTTAAATTATATTTAATTAATGATATAATTTAATAGCTGTAATGTAAAAATCTGTGCCGTTCATTCCACAAAAAAATTAAATTTAACGTTCATTTACTGCAGAATTAATTTTGAAAACTTTATCATACAATTTTTTAATTAGCCAACTAATTTTAAGGTACCTGTATGTTGTTTTTTTTAAAAAACTAAAACACAAAATGGAGAAGGCACGAATTTGATTAAATTACTATTTTTAAGGAATTTACAAAGAACTGACTTCTGTTAATCATTGACTCTGCAGTAGAATCAACACTGTTTTTTCAATTAATATATTGATTTTGTTTGACAGAAAAGTTCTCCTTCCTATGCAATGTCGACTATATGCTGTATTCGTTATTTCTAATAAAAGGTTTACCAATAAAATGTTACAAAATTAATTCGAATTTTCGTCGAACAATTAAGAACATAATTTTTTTTATTAGGCCGTCATTATGAATCAGTGCGCATGTGAGAGAATTAAGTCATTCTCGACAATTATAGGTGTGTAGTGGATCTAAGTGTAGGTTTTTTGTGTTTGTTCTTTCCCTTTATCAGTTGGTGAAATATTCATCTAGTCCCTATTGTACACTCAGGACGTTCTCTAAGACTTTCAATTTTATGCTGTTAGTTTGCACTTATTTGCTTTGATCAGCTATATCATACGTTGTCCTACGGCCTTTCTCAAAGTTATGAGGGACACAAAAAATAACTTTCGTATCAATTTAGGAGCGGAATACGCCCTTCTTTAGACGGAAAATAAAAATTGTCCGAAAATTTAGTCAAAGAGAAAATTAAAGTTCATATGTATATAGAAGGAGAAATATTCATAATAGTTTGCTCTCTCAGGCAGAGACCCGTCAACGTTCTCGATACTGAGATGATTACAAGACCAAAGTGTTCGACGATTCCTGACCAACGGTTAAGGAGCTAATATCTCGCCATTAGGGAAAAAGAGTTAATTACGAAATGTAATATTTATTCAAAAATTAGCCATTCTTATATTTTAGGTTAAATTTTAGGGAATAAAAATATTAGTTGAAGAAAGAAATAGGGATACGGATTAAAGGGAAATTTTAAATGTCTAATCAAATACAATATTTTACTACGAAAGAAAAAATAGAAAAACTTACTTACATATTTTAAAGCATCAGTTTTCGTTAGAAAAACCAGTGACTAATGTAATGGGCGCAGGCCTAAATAGACGTCGCTCGGCTAGACAAGGTCATTCGTTTAAAATTATATTCATTTAAAAAAATCCACTGAATTTTAAAACAGAAGTATGCTAAAAAAATACGGTTAAAAAAGTCACCAAAATATATCTCAAAATGTTTAGATTTCTTTCGATCGCCGAAAATGCTTTAAAGTTTAATATGATTTAAAAATAGGGATTATCAATGAAGATGATACAGAGGAATGGCTAAATATTTTATAGGATATTACATGAATATGCATTCAGGCCAATATTTGGAATGTTGTAGTATATCTTCTGTAAGTTTGGAAAGTGAAAACTATGTAATGTATAAAACTATGTAATCTTCTTTCATTTTATGGTAAATACGATACGTTCATTGCTAGATTATGTTTTACAATCAAAAAACGAGTTATTAAAGGCAGAGCATAAAACGTAAAATATAATTTTCTAGCGTATTGATCTTTAGGTTTTATGTACACACACACACACACATATATATATATATATATATATATATATATGTGTGTGTGTGTGTGTGTGTGTGTGTTTATATGTCTAATGTCAACGAATGTCATTTCATGCGTTCAATGATAATAGAAAAGAAGTCCTACGTTTATTGTTTTCAAATCGCTAGGTTTGTTAGATAATAACAGAATAAATTCGAAAGAAAAATTGAATATTTAATTTTATATTCTCTGCCACGTAGAATATAAAAATATTTTATGTCGAGCAATTGCAACACATCTCTTTAAATTGCTGAATTTTTTTTATTAAGATCGAATCCATTTTCCAAGTGGCAATACACATTTCTTATATCGTTGAGATTTCTAATTAAATATTAAATATAAATATCTTACACTATGCCGAATCGCAACAGTTTGCTTTAAAATCGTTGAGTTTCTTAATAAAAGATTCATTAAACGTTTTCATACATTTGAAGGAAATAAAGACAAATTCGAAATTCAAAATTCGGGTTTCGAAGTGGATACGTTCGGATGAAAGACTAGGTGAGTTCAAATATGCGACTTTAGCTGCCGGCGTTTCTTGACAATGCGAGGAGCACACATGGATACATTCGTAGACTTAAGTTCATTATTAATAGCGAAGAATATAAGTAACATTATATTTAGGAATATCTGGCATGTAGATCGATTGTCTATTTATAACTGATAGATGATTCATGGTTTCAATCTTTGAAATCAGAAAACCGAAACTGCTGAAGGTATGTGCCTACATACGGAGCACTTTTTTTTTAAATACATAAAATTTTAATTAAACACACATGTTTTTGAGTAAGATGGGATATAAAACTATGAATTTAAATGGGATTTTATAGAACGTTTCATTATTTTTTTAAGTATACGCAATATTTGGTAAACTTTTAGTGAAAATTTTCATTTACATCAGATTCTATAGAATATACTTCAATAATCTTTACACAGTATATAAATTACATACTTACCTGTGTTCTGTAGCAAAAGATTTGCTGTACTTATAAAATTTTTTGAAATATTCCAAACTTGGTACAAAAAATTAAAAACAAATAAATCCTCTTTTCTTCAAAATACTGTCAATAAAATCAATAAGTAAATACAAAGAGGTCAGATTTTGCTACAGAACACAGCTAAAGATGAACGAAACATTTCGGCAAAATTTCATTTCAATATTCTAAACACATTTTGGGAAATTAACGTAATCGCAATCAAAAGTAACGAAAAACACAATTTCTCAGAAAACGGAGCGGTAAAGACGTTGAACACTAGTAGTTCGGTCTGAGGTTCGAATCCCGCGAACGGGCTGGCTGCATGGGCGTTTTCGTGGTTTTCGCCATGTGTAACGTGTATACGAGCCAGTTTCCCTTAGAAAGTCCTCCACGAAGGCATCCCTCCCTTTAGGCAGATAGCCCTCGTGTGCTTTGCCATACTTGAATAATCCAATCCAATCCAATCTCAGAAAACGAATTTAAAGATTTTAATACAGCAAAAAAAATTTTGTAGCCACTTTAGACCTCTAAAACTCGCCGTATTTGTAATATTAGACCCTCTTTTACTTCATTATTAACTAATTTTGACTTTCTTTTAGCATTTTTTTTTTTTGGATAACTTTGTTGCTTGTAGAGATTGGCATTTCGATTTTTGAATTCGCTGTTTGTCTATTCCCATGTAGCTTTCAAGCATAATGGGATTAATTTATAGTTCTGTATACCTGAAAATAGGTAAAAGTCCTGAATATCTTGAATTAAATAATAATACAGCAATATGTGCACCTAAAAGCAATGTTTTCAGTTGGATAAAAGTTTCTTTAGGTAAAATAGTCCTGAAAAGATTATTAAAACACTCATTATTGTTTTGAGTCTTCCCATGTAGACATTTTATCAGAAACATGTCACACAGTGATAAATGTGTTGCTTTTACAGCTTTTATATTGTTTAATAATTAGAAAATAATTATTTAAACTTATTGTTTACATTTTTACGACCATTTAAATGCCAACTTCCGGCATCCAAAAATTCACTTCCGGTTTATTTTTTTTACTATAACTTTGCTTCTAGTTATCGTAAGAACAAAAATAAAGCATTTTTGGAAACCTAAATGTATGGCCTATAAAATGAATAAATAAAAACAATTTCGAAAATTTTCACCAAAACGACGACTTTAAAACGACTTACCTTAAATCAATTTACAAAATCTGGTGTAGACACCACGACTTCTTTGTACAGCCTATTAAATTATACCCATTTTTGCTGCATTTCATTTAAGCATATTTCCTCGAATTTCATTATAGATATATTTCTCATTCAGATCATTAAGTTCTCATTTAGCAGCAAAGCAAAAATATATAAAACTGAAAAGGTCTTCATTAAAAATTGTAAAATATAGAAAAACATGAAACACCAAATACAGTTAAAACAGTTAAGAAAATAATTTTTACAATTAAAGTTAGAGTTTCTACGCACAAACAAAGCAATTCCCCCAACCATCAAGACAAATATTTCGGTGCACACAACGGAATGTTTACATTAGATACCACTCAGCAAAAAGACATTGAAGGTGTAAAAACTGACTTAATTCACTATTCTACTGAGTTTCGAAAATAAACAAATGGCGGTTCGTTAGGCTAAAGCCATAAAAACCACATAATCCAGTCACTTTCAAAGCAAAAAAAGCACAATTTACAAACATATAAGGGTAAATAAAATAAGCTCACTGAGATATTCATATACGATTTGTGCAGCCAATTGCAACGAAAAAGGTGGTCCACAACTACATGTTATAGCAGTCCCATATACAAAATTTCAACGTTCTACGGATACTCGTTCTTGAGTTATGCAAGATGCATGCGTAGGTACAAACATGTGCGCAGACGTCAAGAAAAAAACTTTCATCTGAATTCATTTTAAATCCAATTTACAATCCTTTATTCTGTCCGTACGTATATATGTCGCGCAAAAACATCGTTCAAATGGCTTCGAGAGCGGTTGAAATGGATATTTTCTTTGAAATATGATGCTCGAAATTTTTCGCGATTACAATATTCCCTTTACTTCGTATAAGGACGTGAAACTGATTCATTTGGATTCTTTGAATGGAAAAGGAGATGATTATTTGAGGAAAGGTGATGCATAAAAGTGAAATCTATAATGATTCAAACAGGGAATGAGATCCATGCGATATGCAGTAGGAATAGCAATAGGTAAAAGAAAATAAATGAACATTTCAGATCCAGATGCTTGCAGAATGACTATGATTTATAGATAAATCAATTCTAACAAACAATATATGTACCTGAAAATAAATATCCACTGTCATTTTCTTCCGTTATAAAATTTGCATGGAATTTTATTTGTTTTTCATTTATGTAAAAGTGTTTTCATTTGCTCATTATTTTATAAAGAGTGTTTATACATCTTTTAGAATGATTTCGGGCTATTAATTAAACAGCCCCAAACAGTTTATTTAATAAAAAGTATTATTTGAAATGATTTATCTGATAGTTTATTTTTTGGACTATACGTCTTCATTGTGGTTTCTACGATAGAAAAGTTTTCCGTAAAATTTCCATATTTATTGATTTCCATTCCTCTTTCACTACTTCCCAGAGTTCGTCATTCGTCGTGAGTTTAGGCTTAGAAAGAGCTCTTTTCAAGAGACCAAAGTCACAACAGTCCATTGGGAAAATGTTAGAGGACTTTGCAGGAATGCGTTGGAAATATATATATTCAATAACTATAACATTCTTAATTTATTCAAGGAATACGCGTCGAAGTATAACTTGTAGCTCTGTCTTGATAAAGTTTCACTCTTTGAAAGTCATTTGGATAAAAATATGGAATTTCTTCTGTAAATATCCGGAAATAAAACTTCTCTTGATAGTACGGTTGGGTTGATTTTAATATTTTTCAACGCTTCTTACTCTTAATTTCCCATTGTATGAGAATCATAATTGCAACAATCAAAAACTCATTATTCAGTATAGTTTCCATAAATTGCTTAGTATGCTGAAGGATTTGCAGGAGAAAATGTATACAACGGCAAAATTTCATTAACGAATTCGAAGTTATGCGATATCCTGTCCCTGGCCAAATTTACGATGCCTGATGATCTGCCATATTTAAGGAAATAGCATTTGGAGAATAAACAATTAAATACACCTAGAGAATATTTGCCTACATGATAAACGATTTTCGCTTCTTGATAGATGATAACGAGCTCACAGAAGTTTCACATCTAAACCCGCCCATTTCGCAGAGGGATTTCATATGATAATATTCATGTTTTGACGAATGAAAACGAATGCTATCTATAAAGAGGCGTCACAAGAATCTAAGGGATTAAGTCCTTGCAGTGATTCGAATTAATGATGCTGCACATCATTGGCGTGCCCAGAAATTTATTTGGGGGAAAGGGTATATCGTCCTTGGCATGAAAGAAGCAATTTATAGTTTAAAATTGCAACTTAACAAAACCTAAAAAAAATGTCACTCTTATTTCTCCTATATTGAAAAGGTATTAAAAATCATTTAATGATTAAAGACACAGTCACAGTTTAAAAAGTGGTTAAAAGTGTGCGATTATAAATAAGTGAAAAATTCTATGCATATAGTTTTTACAATGTTATATCTATTCTACATTTTTTCTGCAAAATATTTAAGACTTCTTACACGGATAGTGAGCGGATAATCTTCTTCATAGCACCAAATATATACCTTTCGAATATATACGTCATACTTTACTTTCTCATTATGTCGAAGAGTATGGATCGAACAGGTACAGTTTAATGAGTAGTTTTTATGTATTCCAAGCGAGGAGTCTGGTTGTGCATAATTTGGCCGGCCTTGATATCTGAAATTCAAACCTAATGATTCTAAAATTTTCAAAATTGTGTTTGCTATGTTTTTCTCCATGTGTTGAAATTAGTGGCACAATTGTAAAATATTTCCTACTAGTAAAGATTTAGTGTCCGCAGTTTCTACTAATCTTTTGAAGGAGAATATCTCGTATTCAAGAACCATATGTGCAAAATGAAGAAAATCAAACTGTAGCCAGGCCATTCACTTGGAATGGAATCAAAACCAAGTCGAACTACCAGTATTCAGAGATTTTAAACACGCAATCATCGGTGAGGCCGCTGGTAGCATAGAAGCTTTTTATAGTTTTCCTCGTGTATACGTAGACGAATACGAATCACTTTCTCTTGGAAGTCCGCCACTAATGCATGCCTTTCCTTAGGGAGATAGTCATCGAGTGCTTATTCTGTAAGGATTTTAAGTTTTACTAACGTTTATTTTATTTTAAGACTTTGCTATCGTCTCTTATTTTCCACTTCCGGCCAGAATAAGAGCGAGTAGGAATTGTTTCTGCTAATGAGGTTGCAAACTGTAAAGATATTTTAGACGTGGCTTTTAGCCAAAAGAAGAGAGAGCCTTCTTGTTGCTCTGACATGTATATGCTTTTTAGTCAGTTCACGTCTGCCTTTAAGGCCAGAACTTAGTTCTTGCTGTTATACTAATATATATTGTAGTATTTGCATTTCGCTCACTACATACGTACTCTCAAAAGCCAATCTTCGCGTTACTAGTCTCTGTAAAGCATTTAAGTTTAGTTCTTATTTAGTTACGTTAGTTTATTTCTTATTTTCTATGTTTTAGTCCAAACATTCTGGTCTCTGTATTCCTAAGTGCGGGAGCAGCTGTACGCTGTGAAAAATAAAGGGTAACGTTAACACTTCTTATTGGTGCTGTTTTTTCTACACACACACGAACAAAGTTTGAGTAAGCTCCCTGCTCCCATTGAAGGAGCTAAATGTTCCCAAAGACAATTAGGAGGGATAGAAGTCCTGACAATTTAATCTAATCAAGATCAGTTTAAGAAAACAAGAAGGAAAGAATAACTCGCATTACACTTAACAAAAAAAAATAAGAAGAAATAAAGAAAATAAAAAATGCATAACTGTAAGCAATTTAACTATATTTTTAATCAAACTGTCAAGTAAGTTAGAAATGCAAGGATAACATTTGCTATGACTCTTATTATCCTAAGAAATTTACTTTTCCTTCCTGTTTTTTTTTTTCATAGATATTTTCTTTGTTTGTTTTAACAAATGCACGGTCTACACGTGGGCGGGATACCCGAATTTTATCACTGGTCGTACAAGATATCTCAATAGCTGTGCAGTTCGGACCTAATTTTGATGGAAAATACCCCACGGGATGAAACCCACTTCCCCTACCAGCAAACCACAGGAGATGATTTACAGCTCATAGTAATACAAGTTATCCCATGCGGCCGAGATACGATACACTTGCACACATTTGTACTTTTTCAGGGATTCGAACACGGACGTATTAATACTTGAAAATTTTAGCATAAAAATATAGGTGTTACAAATTTCTGAAATTTTCACAAGTTATAAATCGAAATCCATGTCTTCTTTAAAAATAAGTTTATTAAAAAGTATGAATTACAAAATTTTCTACCATTTTATTTAAGTTGCTGTTTTCTCCGCCTACCATTGGACTGGCCTGCGTGTTTAACCCGCCTGAACGCAAGCTATAGATTGTAGGAAAACGGCTAGTCGTAAAATTTATAAATGTTGTCAGGCATGAAAATGTAATATTCACCAGTTGAGATGAATGAAAATAAAAACACACTTACCTTGACATAACTGCGTTGTCTTTCGTTGAACATCCGCAACGCCATTCCATTTCGGACAGTGATCTCCGGATGACATGTATATAAAAATAATGGGCAAAAAGAAACTTCTATGAAAAAAGCTTTATTTTATATTGTCAGACACACGTAGGTTTCTACAAACTTTTTTTTATTCATTTTACATTGTCAATCGTAAGGGAAAATAGCACATTTCCTGAAGAAAATGAAATTCTACCCTCCTGGAGCTAGTGTTTTCAGGATGTCAAATGATTTTTTTGAGTCAAGTTCCGTTTGATCGATGCTAAAAGGCAAAAATTCCAAAGAGAATGCTTCTGCTTGTGACACACCGGTTAATCTAGAATTGCAATTTTCTATCCGGTTCACTTGAATAAACTGTGATTTTCATATCATTACTAAAGTAAGTTTGTTTCGCTTGTTCGCCATTCAGAGGCATTTGTTGAGTTGTAAAAAAGATGTATTCCAAGCATTTTCCTTTGAAGGAAATGCGCACACCTGTTTATTTCGAAAAATAAAATATTCTTGAGTTTATACCCAATTGATATGCTTTAGTCACAATGTTTCATAGCTTTACGGTGTTGTAGCTTATTCCCTTCCCTTCTTATCGTAAGGTTAGGTTATTCAAATTACGGCAAAGCCTCGAGGGCTATCTGCCTAAGGGGAGGGATATCTCCTTTCTGAATCTTATCGTAAGGAATTTAATACTGGAAAAGATGTTACATATAAAGAAATAAGGAAACCTTGATCAAAATTTTAAAAATGGTTATTGTTACATAACAGCTAAAACTTTCAATCCTAAAAAAATGAATGAGAAATTAAATTTTCAAATTATTTAATTATACCTGTCTACTTTCTGAATAAAAAAATCAGAAAGTTTTGGGGAAAAGTCAGGAAAAAATATAAAGTGAATTTCACACAGGAAACAAATACTTATTTGAGTAAAGATGATTTTACAGGGAAAAGAATTTATCCTGAAAATATATACTTTAGCTGAATGAAAGTTTTGATGGGCTAAAGTGCGGAATCGCCCACTTATTTGTTTGACGTTTGTTTGGCGCTTTTTTACAAGAGCACGAAGAATTGGATTTTTGTCAATTTTCTTTGACCTTTTAAGTGAAAATAGGTCGATGTGTACATGGATAAATTCAAGAGAGTGCACAATGCCATTTTTGTACAATTCTGGGATGTTTTTTTTAATTGAAAATAGGTCGATATGTACATGGATACCGAGTATGTGCAATTCTTAAAAATGCGCAAAGCAGTGGGCAATTCTGCTATTCATAGTAAAATATTTGCTTCTAGAAAATATGTAACTCAATAATTTTGCTTTATAACATTTATCATCTTATTTAAATTATTTAGAATCAAGGAATTTTAAAGTCGCCGAATTGAAAGGTATTTTAAATGTGACTGAAAGGGGAAAAAGTTTGATTTTAATGCCATTTTCACAAAATAATCTAATTTAATATATTACTGATATTTTAATAATATCGTGGTAACGTTTTTATATTTTTCAAAAACAAAGGTCTTCATGAAATTCACAAATCATCGAGACCGAAATCTGAATATAAATTGATCTTAAAATCGTCACTTCTACAAAGAAGATTATGAAATTTGCGAAAATTAATTTCCTATGTCAGATCATAAAACTAAGACACAATTCACAAAAATTACAAAACATTCGCCAACGTTAGCAGATGTGATTTAATAAAGGCCATATTTCTTGAAGTTGCACTAATGGCCGATCAAATTAATCAACAGTTTTAGCAGCAAACAAATCAATTAGCTGCATTAGCGGCCTGTCAGATCATTTATTTCTAATAGAGACCTATCAGTCACTGCAACAGAATTGTCAAATAATATTTCTAGATTCATCTGTGATCATTTCCAAATTTTTCTTCTTGCTTTTTTTTCGATAGACAAAGTTTTTATACTGCATTCATATTTCTCCCTTTAATAGATTGCAATCTTTTAGGTGAAAGAAAGAATAATCAGCACAATCTTTCTGTAGAGATTAAAACTTTCATTCTTTTACTTCTTTATACAATAGTTCACACTCAATTATATTAATATATTTCCATAAAATTGTAAAGCCAACTCTTGAGCATGCAGAGATGTTGAAGTATGAAATGTTGTCGAAGAAGCCATGTGGACAGAAGAAGATAAGAAAATAGTTTTAAAACATTTTCGTAACATTTGAAATGTCTCTGTCTTCACATGTGTTGCGAGCATTATAATGACTCACCAAAATACCATATAGTTCATATCTGTTGTATGAAATTACAAGAAGTCTGCCAAGAGTTGTACAACTGCATTCTACTGAGAGCAGGTAAATCACAAACACATATTTCGTAGTCCTATACACGCATTCAATGCACCTTAAGTGCCTTCATTTGTCAAAAAGTATTTGATTAGCATTTTAATTCAATGTTATACCCTACCCATCATCGAAATATCTTCTATCAAGGATTGATATATCATTTGCTTCTTTACAATACTCTGTCACGAAATTTCGTTATTGCCACGCAATGATTTGAAAACAGGTGTCATAACTCTGAACCCCATCTTATTCACAAAATTTGTATCTGTAGAGTACTCTATGTTCTCAAAAGTGAAGTGCCGTTAAATACATCATGACTTTAATAGTAATGAAAGGAAACAGAAAATCGTACTATGACTTATGTTTAAAAACGTAAGTTTCTGCTGCAGAATCAAGTAACTTTGTCAATGTGAAGAGCTTTGTACAGACTTATAAGAATTGAATATTGAAGGAGTAGAATTGAGAATGCTGTCTTTTTTTTTTTTTTTTTTTTTTTTTTTTTTTTTCAGTCTCTCCATTTTGAACGAAATTTAGTCCTGAAACCTTTCAGACGCACTGTGTATATTTAAGCTACTAATTTAAAAAAATTATTAAGCTATAAATTAAAAGAACGTAATTGCTTCTGATTTAAAATTTTTAATATATGTTAATCAAATTTCAAATTAACTGATTCTGAGAATTTTTTATGGTGAGTTCTTCTAGTGAATATTGAAAGGTTAAAAGCCGAAGGCTCTTCTCACAAGTTTTGTCCAACTCATACTTACAGTGGAGTTTACTAATACATGGTACCAATTCAAACTTTAAACTAAGTCACCTGCTGTGAAATTTTGTTTACATTTTCATTTAGGCGTATAATATTCCACTCTATATAAGCACCAACTTATCTGCGCTTTCCTTGATGAGGATGTTAACTGAGGAATCACTCAACTGTCATGAAGTATTATCAGGGATTTCATTGGCGACCCATTAATATCATTATTATTTAATTTTTAGTCCGTTCCAATAATTAATTTTTTTAGTCCGTTAAATATTTGTATTTTCTAGTGATAATACAGAATATATTCATCTCATGTGTTTTCCAGTGAGGTCAAAGTATTCATTTTTAACACACCTAACAAATCCTAGGAAGGCAGCTCTAGAATTCATTTCTGATGAATAGTTAGGAGAATCATCTTTTTCAAGTCAAGCAGCAAGTACTTTTAATACAGTTGAACTTCGTTCAGAGATATACTGGAGTCTAACACACGGTTGAAGTCCGGCAAAAGCAATTCCAGTACCTGCATTTGTGGTAGAGTGCTCGCTTTCTACGTCTTTGCCAGTTATAGTAGGTATCTTCTAAAGACTTTCCTGTAAAAGAAAAAAAGATATTTACACAGGCATAGATAATGAAACTAAAATTTCTCAGGTTGTTTACATTTATCAACTTTAATTTATTTTAATGTTTTTATCCTTGTATGGTCAATGTAGGCTGCCCTATTCGACATGCCATTAGGGAATGTCTTTGCGTTGTGGAAGAAGTTAAAATATTTTCGAGCCGAATGTTCCGTACAGAAACTTTGATAAAGGTAGGAGACACTTGGATTCGTCTCCTAAGATGCTCTCCATTGCCACGTTGTTGTTCGTATATTGTGACGGATACGAGTAAACTTCTAAGGTTAACTACGGTACCCAAGGCCTTCCTCGGTGACAGACGCAAATTTCTCCTCTTCAACACCTTAAATATGCGGACTTGTCTATATAATGTTCAAATGAGAGGGTTTAGCCATAGCAAATGGCCCGTATGAAAAGAAGCAGTATTAAGTATTTTAAGAAAGCAAGTAAGACATCGAAGCAAAATAAAGCAGATAAATACAGTAAAATTAAACATATCCGGTTATAAAGTTTTCCACGAAACTTTTTTGGTAAGACGTGTATATCTTTCCTGCTTTTGTTAGCAACAGAGGTACTATTAGTCTTTATGCCTATATCACTTTGGGTTTTTGTCCGTATTACTTTTCAAATGTGTTGCCACTCTACAAATCGTAAGATATTTTCTTTCAAATTCAATAAAAGAAATAAGCTACTTGAAATGTGTTGCAATTACCTTGTATAAGGTATTTTTATCTTCTACGCGCTAGTTTGTTGCCATTTGGTGAAGAGTACCATGTATAATTATTTTTTTATTTAATCTGTCTACTACTGCATAGAGTTTCGTTTTCTTTGGGACCATAAACTAACAAGCTCTAAAAGACTGTATGAGGAATTATCCCCAGCTCTTTAAGTACAAGAGAAAGTCAGAAATGTGCAAAAACCCTTTATTCACTCAATATAATTTAACAGATGGCCGCACTTGGGCTTACACAAAGTTAACACTTCTGGCTTAAGTCAAACAGGTAACGCTGAACTTGAAATGAAATACAATAAATCTAGCCTAACGGCTCATAGAATAATTTAATGCGCAGGAAGGCTTTGACTCTTAGAACCCAGCAAAAAGACAAGCTTAATGGCTAGCAGCAATCAACGTCACAGCAATCTAATCGCTAGTAATTCAAAATAGCAAAGTGGCCTTGAAGCAAGCATAACACGTTCTAAAATCACCTTCCAAAACTTTCCCTTATACAGCACTTCTTTCTAACCGCATTTGAATACACGCTAGCTATATGAGTAACATTCCGACAAGAAAGCGTGGGTGAAAACGAAACTGGAAAGAAAGTTGCTTTAACTAAAAATTAACTGTTAGTAGAATTAAATAAATCTCCACCAAGCGATTTAAAAGCTATAAACTTAATTTTTTTTCATCTCTGCTATCAATTACCAGCTAGATCCGTGAAATAATACTAGTTGAATTTATTAAAAGCATTATATAGGCATACATATTCATATATATATATAATAATAAAATTACACTTAAAATTCTAACTGTATCTTCTTTTCATTTTTAATGGCGACGGTCTCTTATTTGAAAGTAGGTGGAATTAAATCCACAGCCCCTTAGTCAAGTTGTTTTTCCCGCCTTTTCTACACGTACAGTTATAGAATCGTCTGGAGATATTTAAAGCGAACTGGAATGGATGACGAGGCTGACGTCATTTCTTGGAAGCTCCGCCTTTCCAGAGGCTATAAAAGGACTCGCAAAGGAATATCGGGGTCTTTTCTTTAATGTAACGATGCAGTAAACTTCATACAAAAAGTTATTAGTAATTCTTTTTTATTTACTCCGGAAATATGATTTTTGTGAAAAAGATTTATTAATGAGTTTAGTTCCGAGGCTAGCATAAACTTATTATTTGTATGTTTATTGTAAGCTGTGATATTAATGTAGACTTTAAGGGGACTTTAAAATTTTCAAAAATTCGATTTTTCAATTTTCTGATATTTTTATAGCCCAATCATTTCTGAGTAATTTGACGCAATTGTTTTTTTCATACGTTCATTAGTTTGCGAGATATTGAAAATAATGTAAATATCGAAGCAGCTGTTTTTCTTACGCCCGCAATGATCGTGGCAGCTGCTGTAGTGTTTGTTTATAGTTTTAAAGGGCCTCAGTTTGGATTTCGTGTGCTGAAAGCCAGCCATTGCTATTTTTAAATAAAAATATGCCAGTGGAAGAAGACGAGATGAAACGTTACTTCTACTTTAATTTTGTTTTGATACGTTATCGCTTGCTTATCACGTTGTAGTAGAAAATGAGAGCTAAGTTTAAGAACTGTGATTTCGTTTGAAGTTTGTTGCCTTGTTTATAAGATTTTACCGTGGTTTATTGTGTGTATTTACTGATTATATTAACTAAATAGTACGCTTTAAATACTCTTTACAAGTACTTTATTAATTTAGTTATGAATATGGATTGTGAAACTCCTAAACGTTCTTCTTGCAAGCGTCAGAAGAAGCGAAAGTTTCATGGTAATCGTTTCACAACACCAGACAAGCAAAGCATTTTTGGGTCGATCTTTACAATATGGTAACTGGTAGTTTGGCGACATTTTGGAGGCGATAAAGGTTACTACCTGAGAGTTTGGTAATAATGTGAGCAGACTCAGTTCCGATTACGCATTATTTTGCGTGAGGGAAATGAGAGATCATGGGATATGTCATGTGATATTAATGGACGAATTACGGTTCTTTAATCGGAAAAGGGGGGAAATCGGGAAAAAATGTGGAAATTTTGTATTTAGCTTTATTCTGTGTTGTGTGAAACAGTGTTGTTTAATTTTTGGATCCCATGGCCCTAACTAAAGTGAATTCGAAATGGGTATTTAGGCATTGTGATAAAGAGAAGTTTGCTTTTTATTTAGCGGAGGAAGTATGGAGGAAAAATTCGCAGAAAAAATCTTTCAATAATTTTATTGAATGAATTAGAAAAGTGTATCCGCCGCGTAATCAAGATTCTGAAGAAGATTAAGTAAGTTAGTATTTTTAATTATTTGAGGATATTATTTTTATGCATTGTTCTAAATGTAAGGTGGAAAGGAATTTGGTATTATTGGGAAAATTTTTATTAGCAATGATTTAGTTTAAAGTAATTAGGATTGTAAGGTAATTTTTATTAATTTAATGTATGTGCTCATTTATATTTTAAGTAGTGTTTTTGAATTTAATCATATTTTAATGAAATGATAGTTATTTTGTGAATTTTATGTTTGTAGGAATTTGGTATACGTTTTAGTTGAAGTAAACGTGCATGGAAATAATTTAAATATCTGACACTAAGTATTTGTAATGGTTGCGGTATGAATTCGTTGGTGACGTTTATAATATAATAGATGATTTAGAGGTAAAAGTTTTCGGATATTTTATTTATTTTATATGTGGAAATGTTCATATTTGGAAAGGGTAAATACTTTTTCGCGATCAGGTAATTTCATATATGTTCTTTTTACCGGGTTTAAAGATTGAGAAAATTGTCATGTATTTTCGTGAAATTTTTCTAATTTATGAGAAAAAAGCAGTGTACATGGAATAGTGAAGAGTGTGCGCAGTGCCATTTTTGTGCAATTCTGGGATGTTTTTTTAAGTAAAAATAAGTCGACGTGTACATGGTTTAGTGATATTTTAATTAAATGATAGTTATTTTGTGAATTTTATGTTTGTAGGAATTTGGTATACGTTTAAGTTGAAATAAACGTGCATGGAAATAATTTAAATATTTGATACTAAGTATTTGTAATGCTTGCGGTATGAATTCGTTGGTGACGTGTATAATGTAATAGATGATTTAGAGGTAAAAGTTTTTGGATATTTTATTTATTTTATATGTGGAAATGTTCATATTTGTAAAGGGTAAATACTTTTTCGCGATCAGGTAATTTCATATATGTTCTTTTTACCGGGTTTAAAGATTGAGAAAATTGTCATGTATTTTCGTGAAATCTTTCTAATTTATGAGAAAAAAGCAGTGTACATGGATATAGTGAAGAGTGTGCGCAATGCCATTTTTGTGCAATTCTGGGATTTTTTTTAAGTAAAAATAAGTCGGCATGTACATGGTTTATGTGTATGTGTTATTTTGAAAAACGCGTAAGGAGTATGGTATTGTGCACTTTTTCCCAATTTTGCAGTGAATATTTGTCATGATTAAGCAGTTTTGTTTGATAAAATTTCTAGCATAAGTGTAATTCGGCTAGTAGATTGTTGGAAGAAGTGTTCAGTAGATAAAAAGAAAAGAAACATGTCTTTACTTCGTGAAGACAAAATGGCGGCGGGGAAAAAAAAATAGAGGGTTGCTGTAGGAGAGTTGGTTGCCAAATTTTCGCCAAAAAATCGCCAAGTTGTAAAGATCAACCCATTTTTGTGAGTGCTTCAGCAAGAAAACTTAATTCTAGTTGTTTTGAAAACGTAATTGTTGATTCTAAATTTAAAGGATATAGAATTTTGGATATCGAAATTTTATTCAGTAATATTTCCAAGTATCTGTGTTGTAAACAATGTGGATCAGATGTACAAGTGTGCGAAAACAACACTAATGGATTATCTTCAAAATTTTTTCTGCTTTGCGATACTTGTGGTGAACTGACTTCTTTTTATTCTTCGTCTATGATGGGTGACAAGAAAAACATTCCAGAAATTAATGAAAGATTTATGTATGGAATGAGATGTATTAGTCAAGGTCTTGCAGGTATGCGCACATTTTGTGGTGTAATGGACTTACCACCACCTATCCAAAAATCTGCATATTGTAGAAAATTAAGAAAAATGCTGTCGACAACTTCAAAAATTGCTGAAATGTCTATGTCGTATGCTGCGAAACAAGAAATTGAAGCAACTGGCTGCTCAGACCTCACAGTTAGTGGGGATGGATCATGGAAAACGCGCGGCCATTCATCACGCGTGGGATTTGCGAGTGTAATTGGTGCAGAAACTGGTAAAATTTTAGACATTGAGGTACTTTCATCATACTGTAAAGGTTGTGAATCTTGGAAAGGGCCAAAGTATGGAGCACAATATCTTTTATGGAAAGCAAATCATGAACAAAAATGTATAAAAAACCACGAAGGATCTGCAGGTAAGATGGAAGTTGATGGAATATGTAAAATATTCAATCGTTCCATAGAAAAGCACAGTGTCCAATATGTCAGCTATATTGGGGATGGTGATACGAAAACATTTTCTGAATTGCAGAAAAATCATAACTATGGAAGTGATATTGTGTTGAAAAAAATCGAATGTGTTGGTCATGTACAGAAACGAATGGGTAATAGGTTGCGACAATTAAAAATCAATATGAGAGGAAAACAATTGGCTGATCATAAGCCACTAAGTGGAAAAGGTAGATTAACAGATAAAGTTATAGATCAAATCACAACGTACTATGGTAATGCTATTAGGAGCAACAAGGGATCATGCATGGATATGCGTAAAGCTGTGTGGGCTATATTCTATCATAAACGTTCTACCGATGATGAACCTCTTCACGAATTTTGTCCACAAGGTGAGAATTCATGGTGTGCGTTCCAAAGAGCAAAAGCTGCTGGTTCTGAGAAAGGATTCCAACACAAGAACAGCATGCCAGCTGCAGTGATGGACTGTATAAAACCTATATTTAAAGATCTTTCAGATCCCAAACTTTTGAAACGTTGCCTTGGGGCAAAAACACAAAACTCCAATGAATCATTTAATTCCCTTGTGTGGAAACTATGCCCCAAAACAAGCGGATCGAGTAAACTTATCGCACAGCTTGCTGCATATGAAGCAATTATATCATTCAATGATGGGAGAATAGGTCGACTTGAATGTATAAAAAGAATGGGCTTTCGTGTAGGACAGTATGCAATTGAATCAGCAAAAAAAGCTGATAAAAGTCGAATTTTTGATGCAGAAATTAGTAGTTCAGCTATGAGTTTAGAAAGTCGCAGAGCAAAACGCATGGCAAACTCTGTAAAATTTGAAACTCAGAAAGAAATAGAGGGCATTCTATATGAAGCTGGAAAATTTTAAAGCTGCTTTATATTTTCTTTAATAAATTAAAATATTCTATAATACTTGTGTTATATAGATCTCTATTATATAGACTATGATCAACTTTTAACTATCACTTAAATTTTCTTCTTTTATTTAAGTGAATTTGTAAATTTTGTATTTTTTTAAAGAATTTAGCTTTTTTTCGAAGATATTTGTGCCACGTAAGTATACATAAGAAGTCATATTTTTGTCATTTTTTGATGTTTCATTCCAAAATTTATTAATACACTGGCAAATAGTCATAGTTACATGTATAAAATGTATTTTTTCATGAAAGTTCAAAATAGATTACTTTATTCATAAATTTATACTTTAATTGCATTTATCTCAAAACGCTGTTTTTACAACTTCCGCGCAGGATATTTCCAAAACTATTTAAGTAACTCTTTTGCAAATTTGTAAACACTTAACAACAATTATGATTACCCTTGTGTTCTACTGACATTGATATACATTGTAAATTAACACTTTTATGACCATCTTAAAAGCAAAAATTATGCAAAATTAATTTTTATATATATATTGTAATATTTAAGAATAAAAATTTTAAAATAATTAATATATAATAGAACAAAATTAGAAACTAAATCTTTTCTTTAATTTAGCATTAAATTTATTACTAAAAAATAAATATAAAATTAAATATCTGGCGTGCAGTGAAAAGTTGAATTTTCGAAAAATGAAAACATAATTTTATTTAAGATAATTTTAAGTATCTAAATATTAAATTTTCTTCATTAATTATTTTTTTATTTTATTATAAATAATGGATCTACATACTCTGAAAGTTTTATGCATATAACTGGAATAGTTGTTTTTTAAAAAAATGAGAAACATTGGTCAAATTTTGAACATTTTCGGATTGTTAAAGGTGTACTGTCCCCTTAAGGACTTAAAAAATAGAAATACTTATGTATGTATGATTATGTGTTATCTGTCTAAGATGGTACAGTTCAAGATCTTTAAATTGTTGCATTACTTGAACCTGGGTTATGATGTTTCAGTTGTACTTGCTTGCTAAATTGTTCATTTGGAAGTAAAATTGAAATAAATATTGAGTTTATTAGTTTTGTATATAATTATTCAGATCCTTACATTTTCCCAATACAATAAATTTTATCTTATATATATGACATAAATTTAAGTAAAAATACTAACTTTTATTTCTTTCTGTCCCAAAATTAGCAACTGCTTATAATAAACATGTAACCGCTATTTCTCCTAACCAATAATAAATGGATCCTGTTTTTTAAACTTATCGTCTGATAATTTAAGCTACGACTACATCTATATTTCTTCAGCAATCTATTTATTCCGGACAAAAGTAGTACATCATATATATATATATATATATATTCCTTTTTATAGTAATCATTCTAGGCGGCTTTCCGCGCCAGGGGATAAATATTAGAAAAGCGAAACGCACAACAAAAGTGATTCGACTCAGAAGTGTGAATCCACATTAACAGCTCTTCTATGCTAATAAAATGTATGATGGCACTGACAATCTATCTTAAATTCTATAGATATTCTGTTTTTAAAAATGTTATGATTTTGCTATTGAATTTTATGTGATGCAAGTACGAAGAAAGTTATATTTAATAATAAAGTTAAAAAAGCAAAAATGATGTTTAGTTCACCTTGAGAAGAAAATTGAAGACTGATATACTGAAAACGATAAAGGAAATTTATGTCAATAGCGCTATGACACTCTCGGGAATTTAAAAAATATGCTTTTTTTTTTTTTTAAATTTCGTATTTTTGCTGTGTAATGTGGCGTAAGTGCGAAAAAGGAAAGGTTTATAATAATAAAGTTAAAAAAAATATATTGTGTAAGTAGGATTGAGTCTAAGAGTGGAGAGGTAAACTGTAATCTCAGCGAGAGCATGAGAAACCTTAACAAGCCGATGATATCGAGGAAACTTATCTGCATCGATGAAAAGTCTGAACAGTTTGGAGATTTTTTCGTCTCCTTTTTGTATGTTGGTGTCATCTATATTCAAATGATAGAAGGCTTATATTATACGGAAATCACTATATTACGTTGTTATACCTGTCAGATATCACCATGAGAGGCGCTAATATTCGATTCTACTTTTAAGATTTGAAAGATAACCTGAATTTAACTTGAAGAATGAATGTTTCACTTGTAAATAAGAAGTAAGTTTAATTCATATTTGGGTTTGAACGGTAAAATTGAAAAGTGAAAAACAAACATAAAATATAATGTGACAACAGCCGGCATCTCAATCTTAGGACATTGCTTTGAAAGGAAAGGTTTTGCTGCGGGTGACTGCCAGAGAAACCAAAAATGAAGAAATTAAAAAATGCTATAACGAACAGCTCCGTTGTAGGAAGTCTAAGATAACGGTAACTGTGAAAAAAATTGAAGCGCATTTTATTGTCTAAATGCCACGTTAATTGTAAACGAAACAAAACATAGTACTTACTATTTCTAGAGACGTTTCGTAAAAACTGCGGTGCATAATTTTAATTACAGCATGGTTATAAATGATTTGAAACAATTGTGGAGGGACTGATTTGACCAAATAATATCAAATGAACGATGGTAACACCAGATGATGTTCTTTAATTAGGTTAAGAATTAAATAGGAAAGATTCTGTTAAGAAAAAAGCTGGAAATGATTTTTTGAGGAGATGAAGATCATCTTCATCTCCTCAAAAATTCATATTAATATTAAGAATATTAATATTCATTCATATTAAGAATATGAAGATGCATATTCTTAATATGAATTAGGAAATGGGTGAAATAAGTGCAATCTGAACTCCCGTTTTTAAATAAACTTTACATTTTTACGATGATGAGGTTAGAAAAAAAGAGACAGAAGTCTAGCTCGATAATGAAGCGGAGAGCTAATGCGACGAATTCAAGATTCGTCGCATTAGTTTGGTTCAGAATACTGTGGGACTGTGTGAAAACTGTGGGACGTGTAGGTACAATTCTTAGGGCAGTTTTTATATATCCCAAGTGAAGAATCTGGTTGTTTAGTTTGGGCGGTCTTGATGATAAATCTGTATAATAGCTATTTTTGTATATATGATAATTATAATATTGTGCTCTTTAAAAAATTCTTAAGTCACTGAATAAAATTCTGTAAGGAAATTGCTTTCAAAATCTCCGAAATGTTAATAAGTCCTCAGATCAAGCGACGTACAAAGATAATAAAACACATTTTTTTAAACGAGGAATTCAAACTGTAATCCAAATGTCTGCCTATAATAAAAAGAAAAATAGATATAATAAAAAATCGACAAACTCGCGCAATTCTTGGCTTCCCGTTCAGCGGTATTGATTTATGAACTGAATTTTTGAATTTAGAAAATTTAGAAATTAGAAAAATTTATGAACTCAATCCCTTTCTAAGTGAGGGAGGAATTTTGTTAGTAGGAAAAAGACTACGAAAATCATCTTTAAGTTTTCATAAATAGAATCTTATAATCATTCCTTCAAAAACTCAATTTACGATCTTCTGGTACGTGATGCACATGAACGAATTCTTCATATAGGTTTTGCTAATACTCTCATATTCCTCCGTGAAAAATACTGGATAATTAGACCCAGAAAAAAGTGAAACGGGTTTAAGAAACTGTGATTTTCGACGCAACTCCAACAGTCATGCACATATGGGGATACATGCTATCTGCCAGAAGTCTACGAAACACGCAGGTCCAAACTAAGCACACATCCGTCGGAATATGGACTGGGCATAAGGACTTTCCCCTCACCAGCGTTAACCCCGCGCTTAGACGGACCAGGGGCCGTGCTTTATACAGACGGGTCAAAAATTGATAACGCTGTAGGCAGTGCCTATATAGCCTATATAAATGGAAACATAGCAAAGGAATGGAAGGGCCGTCTAGGCGCACAGAACTCAGTGTTCCAAGCGGAAGTAGTTGCCCTCACAAAGGCAGTGAAATGGGCAATTGACACACGGCAGAGTCGAGCTACGATATTTACTGACAGCCTGTCAAGCATTTATGCTATCAACAACCCTCTCCAGCGCTCCGCACTAATCTCGCACCTGCAAGAAGTCCTCCGTCTACAAGAAAAGGCAATGAGAATCCAAATTTCCTGGATGAAGGCGCACGCCGGAATCCAGGGAAATGAAGCAGCAGACGCTCTTGCCAAGAAGGCTGCCCAAAATGAGGAAACGGAGCAGATTCAGGTGCCCCTGCCCCGGTCATGCCTAAAGAGGCAAATAGAGGAGTCCGCCATTGGAAACTGGCAAAATGAATGGGACCAAATCCCGCAAGGCCGCAGAGCATATGAGTTCCTGCCCAAGGTAGAGGTGGACCGGCTCATCTCAGCGCCCTACCTCACGCGATATATAACAGGCCACGGCCCCTTTCCGACGTACTTTGCAGAAAGGGCTCTAGCAACAACTGATATGTGTGTTTGTGACAACGTGGGTTCACCAGACCATTATGTCACGGAGTGTCCCTTAACAGCAGAATGGCACATCAAATTCCCAACTACCAATGTTCTGCCTTTCAAACGCCTCCTCGTAAAACATCGAGGCACGCGGCAAAAGCTTAAAAGCATAATGGACAAACTAGAAAAAATGGGCATAGACCTCTGCAGGCCGGAATAGGGCACATGCAATAAACACAATTGGCATAAAAGCGTCTTACAACTGTGAAGTCTCTAGATGGTTGCAGGACCAGGATAACCCGAGTAGTCATAGAAAGCCGTCCGGGTGCCCTGTCCTGCTGTCACCTGTCACCTGTCAGCGTTATAACTCTCGACCGATACGTCATAGCACCATTACTTTCATCTAGAATTGAAAAGCGCATCTATATCGTGAAAAACCTATTAAATAACTTTTGGAAAATCTTCTATACAGATTATTTGCTGAATCTCAAATCTACAAATTGTGTGAACAATCACTGTGTAACACAGAACTTGAACGTGAACGATATCGTGATAATACAGGATGAACATTTACCACTTAACATGTGGAGATTGGGAAAGGTTCTGAAAACTTTTACTGGTAGAGATGAACTAATTCGCAGTTGTGAAATAAAGATTGAAAAAGGAATTATAACGAGAACTTCACAGTTATTCAGCTATACTAATAGTTTTATACCAATAATTTGATATGAATAGTTTTATAACAAATCTTTAAAAAATTACATTATTTCCTTAATGTTCCTTTCTGGTAACTATCTTTATTAATTCCTTTAATTTTAAAACTTCAACTTTCTAAAAGCTTCCGTTTTTAAAAACATTTCCGTAAATTATTCTATGTAATGTACTAGCTTAAGTACCCTGCATTGCCCATGCTTTACGCAAAATGAAGAAGCTTCATTTAGAGAGATGGAGGTAAAGTCTTTTTCAAAATTCTGTTTTCGGTGTTTTCGTGAGAAGCTGATAGAGATAGCATTTAAATTCTGCTCTAAACATTCTGCACTGTTCTGGAAACTTCTACACTGCTCTAATGCGGGGTCACCTAATAGTTTAATAAGAATTGGCAGCTGTTTTGCTATCGGTTATGTCTTTTTTTTTTTTCGGAAAATCGACATTCACTTTTGTCGATATCTTCACTGTTTTCGAAATTTCGAAAACAGTGTCAGAAATATTTTTCGAAAAACTGACAGAGAAAGCATTTAAATTCTGCTTTAAAAGTTCTACACACTGACGGTTTTAGTAACAACTGACAGCGAAAACCTAATAACGGAGACGTGAACTTAAGAAGGATGACATTTCAAAATTAAAACTATGCAGTGTAGAGACATTAGGTTTTTTTTTTTTTTTTTTTTTTTTTTTTTTTTTTTTTTGGGAAGCAGGCAATATGAAAAATATGCAACGCTTTCGCCAGGAATCGACCCGCGTACCTCTCAATTACGCAGTGAGCGTGCAGACCCTTACACCACGAAGGCTCGCCAAGAAGGTGGGAGAAATACTTTATATACTCTCCCTTTTAAAAGGCGACTGTGGTTTTTAGGGGACTCATTTGCCAAATCCTGGGTGAGGAGAGTCATCTTCCAAACCTCTTTTAGTTCGGGAGCCACTGTAGAGACATTAGGTATTTTTTTGAAACAGCCAAGATGAAAAATTAACAACGCCTTCGCCGGGAATCGAACCGCGGACCTCTCAATTACGCTCTGAGAGTGCAGACCACTACACCAGGAAGGCTCGGCAAGAAGGTGGTAGAAATGCCTTACAGCAGAAACATTAATATTTATTTTTTGAAAAAATGAATTATTTAATTATCATGTATGATTTCTACTGACAGCGGGAACGCAAAAGTGGCGACGTGAACCTAAGGTGGGTAATGTGTAAGCAAGATGGGTATTGGAGTGCATCGCTCTAATATGGACGTCTAAAGTGTGGACTCCATGGGATGGTTTTTCGAAATTTTATATAGGCAGTGACCTTCCTCTTTGAAGGTCAAATGTGCCAAATTTCATTAAAATCGGAATAAAACTGTAAATTTGTAAGAAAGGCAAACACCTTTATACTGTGTTTATTACATAGTTACATTATTGCATTATAATTATTATTCCTTTATTTGACAGTTTGTCTTTAGTAATTCTCCATAAATCTTAGAAAATTTACTTTTGCAATTTACATTGCTAGAGAGAAAAGGGGGAAGTTTTTATTTTTTTTTTCATAGCTACGTTTGAAGGATTACTTTATAAAATAGATACGTTGTCATTTCCAGTTCGTTACTTTCAGTGCATGTTGCAACATCTCAGCGTTTCTCTTTTGAAGAAAATTGGAACTTACTGCACGGACGAGCAAATATCCTCAGAAAATAATAACTTTTCTCTCCTTTCTCTTTTTTTCTCCTATTTTTGGAATTGAAGAAGAAAGAACTGCTCCGAAGAATTCTAGTTTATTTTCCCTTTATTCTCTGAATATTTTCTTATATATCCTTCCGCTGCACCTGAAAATGGAAACTATACCTTTCTATTAACTTATTTCTGTAGTCTTTTCTATTAGCTGCATTATTATTTTACAGTAACTTGCAGTAATGTAATATAATATGCTATAGTATAATATAGCAATTTATAAGAATAACTTTACACCAATAGATTTCGTAGTAATTTATAAAAAGTAGGTACTACTTTTTATAATTTTTACCCTCCCCCCGCCAACCTATGTACATAGTTTAAAGAGGTAATGTTTTTGGTGCAAAATTTCGATAATGTGTTTTCAATAAATAAGCACGAATTAGGTTTTCCAGAGACGTTTATATTACTTTTATAATGATGTGTCTTTGTGTGTGCTTATGTCTGTCTGCGTGTGCGTGTGTATGTGTACGACGATTTTTTCGTCCTCGATAACTTTTATTTCCCGTATTTAAGCTTTTCGAGTTCATATGAAAAGTTGATTAGATTTAACACTTTTGTAAAATCAACGTAAAATAGTGTTGCATGTATACACTATAATATGTTCTTGCAACTGGAGCAGCTTTGTTTACTGATGCCTAAATATGAATGTGACCATATTTGTACATCAAATTCAATTTAGATATGTTGATACTACGGGAAGAACACAGAAAGAGATTATATTATGGAATAAATTTAGAAAAACCAATGTTTACATACGACCAATAATAATTACTACAATAATTGAAAATTTCATATTACAGACCGTAGTGTTTATTGGAAAAAGAGTTTAGATTTTTTTAATAAAAGATCAACCGGAAGTGATGTTTTACTTATAGTTTGTTACTATTTATAGCATGAGGTTAAATTAAACACGCATTCTAGCACCCCTATTTTAGGTTTTAAATACTAACCATTTTATGTTGTTGCTTGTTTTATTCAGGGTTTTCCCTAACTATATATGATTGTAATTAGTTTATTTAACTTTTTAGACATTTTACGTCTTTTTTGTTTTCAGGTTACTGCTTAAAAAAAATTTTAGCGCTTTTTATTTGAATCGTTTTCTGTATTTTTAATTTTAATATGTATTGTTTATGCATATCTTCTTAAATTATGTATTTTTATGTGTTTCTTCTTAAATATGTAATTTTAAATATGTATCTTCTTAAATATTGTAATTTTGCTGTCTAAAGGGTTGAGAATGCAAGTCGGGAAAAAGTCTGCATTTGAAAGCCACTGTGAGTTAAGTTATTTTAAATTGAAATTTTATTTCGAAATTTACAGTCCTGGATCTTAAATGTCTCAGAGGAACGAAACTTGTGTTCAGAACACATTGATCAACTTGGTTTTGGGCTTCAAAACACTTTTCCCTTGAAAAGTTCTTTATGAAGCGTTGAACTGAGGAGATCAATATTTAATTTTATTTTCTTATTTTATGTAATGCTTTCAATATTGTAATTTTTACTTATACTACCTTTGGGCACAACTTTCCTCGAGATACAAAATGGTTAATTTAAGCTCCAACTATTTCCTTTTCTTTTAAAAAAGTTTATTATTTTCGAACCTACAGCAATTGCGCAGATCGTCTATTCGTTTTTAAACTTTTTTGAGACTAATTATTAGAGAAGTAACTTAATGAATTTATTTTTGTCCACGTATACTGTTAATCATCTTTGTCAAACCTGCTTGTTTTGAAAGAAAGTTTTTCAAAACATCTTCGACAAAAATAGAAAAAAAAAGACTGTTTATTCAAAACGTTCTGGAAATGAACTCATGCAATTATTCGGGCACTTTGAACAAACAGTTTTTCTTTAATAAAAATGTAAGAATCATGTTAATTTTATTAACAGTTAAATTTTAAGCTAAAGTTCCTTTCCTGTCGATTCTTGACTTCAACTTACTACTTCCGGCTAGAACGTAGTTTTAGAATCACGTCTGAATACATAATGAGGAAGAGCGGTATTTAACCGCGAAGTTCTTCGGTCTTAGGGAAAGAGTTACCAGGTATTCTGTCTGCACGCGTCCGCTTTTTTAGGCTACTCTCTCGTAAGCTATTATTACGCTCGGCCGTACTTTAGGCCCTTGATAGCTTCGCAGTCAATTAGTGTTAAGGGGCCAACTAGAATATTGATAGCTTTGGCTATATCTCTTTAGTTTAGATTAGTTTTAGTTTACTTCTTAGCTTCTTAAGTTCAAGCCCAAGTGTCGGCTTTTTTGCTTGTTGTCACACGAATTCAAGCGATTATTCGCTTATCAGTTCTTAAGATACTTCACTTTCAACTGTAACTTAGCATTTACAAAGTGAGGAACTCTACAAAAACACGACAACATTTTATATTTCATTTTGTGTTTCACTGAACACGGGACTCCTATATTTCATTGAATTTGCCTTAGATAAAACTATATTTTTCTTAGCTTCGGTATGGACGCAACTAACGTTTTCCTGCACGAACGTTCTATTATCTTCTACTCCTCCTTTTAGTAAAGCTGTAGGGTTTTACTTCAAATTTCTCATAGTTATTTTCATTTTGGAACAAGCCTTACCTTTACATTCTAATTTCCCACCTGCATTTCCCTGCCAGAATGAGTTTTCAGGATTACGATTTATGCGAATAAGGTAGAAATGAGTAGTTAAGCTGAGATCTGAGTTACTTCAGTATCAGAGCGTGTTCTGGTTTTCCTGTCACGTTGTTTCTATTGATATAAGCTTGCTATTCTGCTGCCGTACCTAATACGTGCCTGCTAGTATATGCCAGTGATCCTTTAGTAAGGGCCACTTCCATGAGTTTGAGTCCGGGCAGCTTCAGCTGATTAATTTTATTGTGTTAGATTAATATTAGTATTATATTTTCTGTTTAAAGACCAAGTTGAGGCTTCTTGTACGCCCGAACTGTCTATCTGCTAATTCATTTTCATTTGGAATAAAGGGTAATTTAACCCATCTCCGGTGTTGTTACTTACACTACAAGAACTCAACGAATTGAAGCTACATATTTCGTCAGTATTCTAGCTTACAAGCAACTCTGTTTTAGCTAGAATATTACGAAGCTTTCGAAGAAATATCAAGTTTCCTTACTTTTTTCTGAACTCATTCTCTATATGTTCGAAAAGGATTTAAGTCAAGTATGTGGTGGAGCTTTGGTAACTTCTGGACCTTTGTATAATAACCATAAACGAACTTCTGGGGCTGTAAGTTTAGGATCGTTATACTGATAGTACTTGAATGTATTTTGTATTCTAAGTTTTCTTTCAGATGCTTTCAGTACCAATATTTATATATTTAAATAAGAATATTTATACATTTATACTGATGCATTTGATTTTCTATAAATTCAAAACTTTCTATTCCCATGCCATCAAAACATCCCCAAACTATTATGGCTCGTGCTTGAAGCATCAATAGGTTTTTCACATTCAGTTCTTCTGTCAGTTTTCGCCGCCCAACAATTCGTCCATGGGACCCAACAAATTTGGACACGTCTGTAAATATAATGTTATTTCAATCTTTCCTTACCATAGATGTTTGCGAACCCAGACGTATTTTCCTTATTTTCTTCTTGAAGAATTTCCTCGTGTCCGACCGACCGTTGAATCTTTTTGTATTAATAACTCTGCTAAAAAGTTTAAGTTTAACTTTTATTGCAAATCGTTCTTCCGCTGCATCTTTGCGACTCTAATTTTTGCAGTTTGTCTAATTTTCCATACAGTAAATTTTCACTTCCCTCGTGTTAGCTTGGAAGACGGTCCAGACTTCAATTACGTTTTTGAAAGCTCCACGCAGTTTCTTTCAATTTGGTACATCAAAAATAGTTAAACGCTTTACATAAACCGAGACTTCGCTTGACTTAATATGCCGCGAGTAGGTAGCACTCTTGCTAGCTGTGCTCCGGCTCAGTTGAAGTAAATGTGCCTTAATGGCACTGAAACAAGAACAGGCATAATATAAAATACTCAACAGAGAATCATAAAGTGAAAAATAAAAAGGCTCGAAACATAACAGGCCGGAAGCAATTGTACCGAAGTAGAGTTGCACTCCGCAAGGATGTGGCGCCATCAAGCATGGTTAAAAGCAGTCATCCTTCAGTGAGAAGCAGGAAAATTAAAGTTTCAGATCATTGAAAAGATCTACTAAAGACAGTGCTAAATGTTGTCATTCTTCTTGAGATTTCCCTTTCGTAAACTTGGCAATAAATTTCATAAATTTACTGAAAAATCCAGCAAATTTATCTATCAAATTTCCAATAGAAAAATTTGTTTTGGAAGGTGAAATAGATATTTTTTCGGGAAGTGTTCAGAAATGCGGATGTTTTCATATGTTTAAGAGCCTTCTTAACAGATTTCAAAGTCCGGTCAGGAGCAGGTTATCTTTAAGATTTAAATTTCGAATTTTAGGAGAAAATTCGCAACCTTTAAATGAAGCTACATGACTACATTACATGTTTGTATCTAAAACAAATCTGTTTATCTTCTTTCTTTAAATCACAAGTGTAAATAAGATGGCTTTTCCCACACTTGAGACACTCGGGGAATTGTTGCAGAAGAGTTGGCTGTGTCCAAAGCTTTGACAGCGGAAACAAATCATAAAATATTTGCTGGTTCTAAATCTTCTGATAGTAAGTCTCAGATTCAGTAAAATTTTCTTTTTATAGATACTGCGACCAGTGTCGTTCATTTTGCATTACGAATTTTTCAAAAGCAAGCTTGAGCGAGCCATCTATCCTTCTTTTCTATTCTATTCTTCTTGGAAACAACAGTTTTGCAGATTCATAGCTTTCGCATAGTGCCGCTATATCTAAATTTTTAACAACTTTCTTTACCTATAACTTTTTGATGTTCTATTTTGTAACTCGTTGAATATTTTGATAAAATACATATATGAAACTAAATAACTGACACCCGTTTAAATTGATGACCAAGAGGAGTAAAATAAGTACAATTGAAAATGAATTTACAGCTATTTTACCTCCAGTTTCTTGAGGCATAAAGTCCGACATCTCATTTAACATTGCGGATATGGATTCCATGTCCCTAAAAAGAAAAATAAATCTCGTATAAAACAGGAGTTTGTAAATATTTATCTTTAATATTCAAGAGAAGTTAATATTATCGATATTTATGACTATATCATAATAGATTTTAAAAAATACAATTATTGCACTAAGTAACAGCACACACCAAAGTAAACAGCTGTAGACAACTCGGAAACAATACAGAAATACGGCCAATTCTACTTAAAGACGTGAGGGAAGCTACAGATCAAAAATTCTGCTCACAGTGGCCCTCAGGAAAGCGTAACATATGCAGGATAATATACAGAATTCGGATTTAATTCATTTAAATAAATCTCTGAATTTAATTGTTCAGTTGCCCTTCCCCATGGTTTAACATAGTCATTTATATAGGGCTGCCCGACTTTCGAGCTTCGGTAATGTCGTTTTTCTGGTTCCAAAAATGCGTTTTCCAAACACTTTCAAATAGCAGCAAATTTTCGATAAGGCCAATCAAGATTAGTATGTTATATTTACATATTATTTTATAAATAAATTTTATTTTTACCTTTAAGCCAACTTTCTTACTTTCTCTCTCATTGACGCCGGACAAAATGAAAAGGAGAAATACAGTTTAAGGTGCTGAACTCTTAAACTGTGAGGAAGGAACTGAGTGTTGACTTGAAATCAATTTAAGGTCAATAAACATCAATAAAAGTGAAATAAAAAGTCTAATTAAAAATATTAAAGTCAAATTGTTCAAGATTCAAATTCCAACTTGTTAAATCAGGTTGTTTTATATTAATACACAACCTTACAAACCCCACGGAAGACATGTTCATCGTAATTATCAATCCATACATTTTAAGAAAATAATAATAAATCAATAAATTCAGTTACTACATCGGCTTCCTTTATTAATCTGATTAATCATTAATAATCTGAATAATTGTGGTTAGTACATGTGCGTTGTGTTTTTACAAATGAACACGAGTAAATAGATTTCCATGAATGGAGTGACTAGGTAGCCCACCAAATAAGAAAAAAATAATAGATTGAACAGTTAACCATTAAACTCATTTATTAATTTTTAGGTTAAATAACGTTCAGGTAATTCGGATAACTGACCACACCCTACCATCTCTTAAAACACTCAGATTTGAATGGAGAAACATACGATTGCCCTTTAAAGTAATACAAAATCAACTTATACATCTTCTAACATTTAGCAATTTCTTAAATTAAATCCCTAAATACAAATTCTAAAATCATTATGATACTTTAACGCCTTTTGTTACGTAAATATTCTCATTTAACATATTTCAGGCTTCATAAATTTAGACAATTTAAACACTAAAATTTCTATTCTTTTTATTTTAATATTTAAAATCTTTTAAGGACTCTCAAATTTTCCATTCATTACAAAATCAAAAAAATGTTCTGAATAAATTTATTTAAAATAAAAGAAACTATCCTCCCTAAAAACAATAGAAGTAGTATAAAAAAGTGGAGTTGAGATAAACTTCTGAACCTTCTCATTTTACCTTCTCAAGATCATGACCTGAGAACAAGTTAAGTTCAACCCTGATTCGAATAACGACAGACTCTAGGAAATTTCAGCATCTCATCAGTTACAAAACGCACAAAAATATTCGAAGAATCTTGTTAAAATTTTTCACAGTTTTCCCCAAATTGCAGCTGCTTTATCCACTTAGAGGGAGCCCCCTGGATAGTTCTGACCTGCATCACTGTTAGGTGAGACTAAACGGGTGCCATGCAGACCACTAACTCAATATGATATCTAGAACTAAATGGCGTCTAATCCAGTTGATGAACGTCCTTGTTCAACATGAGTGTTTCTAAATGAAGGGATAAGGACACAGAGGCTGGAAGAAAATGATGCTCTCATCAACCGAAGCTTCATCAAACTAAGTCTGGCATTCTTAGCCACTTCTCTATCATGGGGTTAAAAGTGAGTGCGAAACTTCTTCGCCCATTTCTCAGATCCATAAAATAGGCGGGCAAGTTTTCGCAAGCGACTGCACCCAGGGCTGCAGGCCTCCACGGAGAGGCAAATGCCTTACTTCTCTAATTCTTGAAAATTTAGACCAAATCTAATTTTTTACCTCGAACAAGGAAATCTTGGTTCAATTACCATTCAAATATCATAGGCTGGCAGATCAAAATTAAACGTACGCTTCCCCAACCGGATGATTTTTTTTTTTTATTTTCATTTTACTCAAAATCAATCCAAGCAAACTGCTCATCTTTACCATCTAGAATCATAAATCACCAAACACTCACGCGAACGATTCAAAACCCTTATTATTTTCAGAACACAAGGAAGTCCTAACACTATCAGGTTCAATGTTTCTTCTAACCTTCTTCGGAAACATACAATGACCTGACTAGGAACAGAGAGCTTACTAAAGCTATGTTCACTAATTGTAGTAAGTAGACAGGATACAGACGAAGGGTATACAAAACCCTTTATTTTTCTTTATATACAATGACTTCCGTACTTCGGAATACAATGACCCTCCACTCGGGGTCTAACGTAAAAGGTATAAAAAATAAAACTAAACTCTAATTTAACTTTAGAATAACACACGTGGAAGATTGGCCTTATAATAACAGGAAGCGTATGTAGCACAGAGACTGTGAACACTACAATACGTTTAATTTATTAAGAGGATTAAAACCTCTGGCCTGGAAGGCAAATAGCAACTGCGTAACTTCTAAGGTAAGCGGCCTGCTTCGAACTCACTGCTTCCTCTCTCTTCTGCTTGGCAAAAAGGCCACACTTAAATACTTGGCGTTCGCCAGACAAACTTTGCATAAAATCCTTAACGCTTATAATTCTGGCCGGAAGTAGAAAATAAGAAGTGATAGTAAAGATTTAAAATAAAATAAACGTTAGTAAAACTTAAGATCCTTACAACACAATGAAATAAAGTCAATCTTGACCTCTTAATTGCAACCCAAAAGGGCTCTTCCGCTCGAAGAAACCCTTTTACATAGCAAACGCAACAGTAAAGTCAAGACCCAAATTATTTTTTTTCACACACCCAATAAGGGAACATCCGTAGCTCCTTCTCTCTCTTGTTAAACAACAACCGAGCGAAAAAATAACTTTAAATTGTTTTCTTCTCATTTTAACTCCCATTCACCGCCTCGCTAAGAAATTCCGTTTGGGGAACACTGATCAGAAGCTAACAAAGCTGGAAGCGGGGATAAACCTCGCTTCCTATCCAGAAATTCAGAAAAAAAATATTCTCTGCCTCACGCCTACCTCACCCAGAAATTCTAACCTTAAGAAACAACAGCCCAAAGAAATAAATCCTAATATCTTCAGTATAAAGTAATCCTTAATAGCAATAAATTTGCGACACAAGAAGTTTGTGGCTGTATCTCGACTAAAGATATTTTCACAATTTAAAATCTGATTGATTGAGAATTGTAAAATCTACAATTTTATGAAAGAAGTAAATACTTATAAATGCGACACGTGGCTATAAATTCGTTTATACAAAAATTAATGCTTCAATTATTTCATAAAATGAAATAAAAACCAAATACAAAATACAGAAAGTAGAACAATGCGAAAAGACCAAAATACAATTAAAATAACCCACAAATATTCGCAGAACATTACAAAAATATTTATAGTTTCCAGTTAGAAGATTTTAAGTTGCATTTTAAATATTTAACCCTGATTGTTAAATTTGATGAAGTTCTACTAGCTTTCGAATGGTTGACGACAATCTTTCCGAGGAATATTTGGGGAACAAATCACTGTTAGATAATAATCAACTGAAAATTATGAATGCAGTGAAGAATAAAGATAGCAAAATTCATCTTACCTTTTGTGCACTCAGCAGCGCAGTAATACATCCGAAACTTAATTGATGTTATCAGGGAAACATCCATTAATAAAAGAGGGTAGATTTAAACACTACTAACATATTTATTCTACTTCAACTAAAATAATATTGTTGCATTTTTTTTTCCTTCTTCTGACACCTGTTGCTACATTATTTTCTTACTTCACGTTCTTACGTGGTTCGTAGAGTTGGAGTGAATATCGACGACACTTTATGAAGAATCGAAACACACTTTATTAGTCAGCATTGTCAGAACAGCTCCAAAACACGTTTTATAGTCGTCGATGAACTACTATAAACACGCTGACACAATCAGCGACACAGCCTTAAGGTTATCAGGCTATCAGTGTAAAGACAGCTTCACTGCAAAGCACCCGAGTACAGCTCCCAACTCTGCTTGGTTGTTCTCGGAACTCCACGTACTCTCGAGACTCTCTACGCGATACACAAGAGTATAGCTCTCGACTCAGCACAGTCTAAGACAAAACTCGACGATGCACTAATTTGCGATGCACTAAATGACTCTCTCGACGCACTCGACGACCAACTCGGCGCTAGACTTTGAGACACTCGTTCAATGACTATCAGCTCGCTAGACAAGACACACAGACTATCAAAATCGTAAAAAACAACCTTATATTTAGCGTAGGTATAATGAAACACTCAATCGATTTCGAGGGCAGCTAAAGGTCCCTCCTCATCAGGAGAAAGAAATACATAGAAAGAAGAAAATAGGAATCACAGAAACACGTGGTGCTTATCAGCACTGCACGTGGTTATAACTAGATTTTTAATCAGAGTTGCACTGGCCGCCTACTTTTACTGAGCCAGGCTGTCTGATCAAGTATAAAGAAATATTAGCGAAGTTAAAATAGGGAACGAGGGGCAAATGCACATTACGCTCAAAATCTGAACTTCAAATGCACTTAGAAGTTCAGATTTTGAGCGTAATGTGCATTTGCCCCTCGTTCCCTATTTTAACTTCGCTAATATTTCTTTATGCTTGATCAGACAGCCTGGCTCAGTAAAAGTAGGCGGCCAGTGCAACTCTGATTAAAAATCTAGTTATAACCACGTGCAGTGCTGATAAGCACCACATGTTTCTGTGATTCCTATTTTCTTCTTTCTATGTATTTCTTTCTCCTGATGAGGAGGGACCTTTAGCTGCCCTCGAAATCGATTGAGTGTTTCATTATACCTACGCTAAATATAAGGTTGTTTTTTACGATTTTGATTGTCACATTAGCGTATTTCTCTTTTAGTCTACACACAGACTAACTGACTGCGGACCAGCAGGATTTATATAGCTTTCGGCTTGTGTCCGGGAACATTCTGGGCTAAACCGGTAAGAATTCGTTCCAGAAGGTTCTCCAAACGTCCATGGTATATCGCAAATTCTGTCGCCAAATGTCGCCAAATGGGCAATTTCTCGCCAAATGTGGCAACTCTGCTTTCTCTTGCCATTTTATGGCAACCCTAAAACTGCTTTGCGGGGAAGCCATCTTACCGTGCCTTTACATTTCGTATAAGCGACAAATACATTAATGTTACATACAAGCACATACAGAAGCATAATAATATCAAAGTTCTAAAATGTTAGCTTTTTATTCCATCACATTATTATTTTGACTTAATCAGATTTTGTTTTGGGCCGCTTTTCAGTTTCCATATAAAACTGTTATCACTTCTTCTACCTTTACATTTTTCTTCAGAAAAGCTAGTTTTATGTCTGACTGTACTCGAACTTGATACAGTTTATTTAAAATTTACACTGATCTAAAGTTGCTTTTTGCTTAATTTTAAACTTTCTAGGATACTTAGTAGGACGTAGTATTTCTACCTACCTTTGAATGGAAATGAGCTCTTCTTGATGATAATCATGTAATGGTGGCCTCCATAGTATGAGTTTATCCAGCACTGCCACTCCGGAAGACCTTGGACGTCTTTCTGTGGTAAAGAAAGAGAAATGAAATATTTCAGTTAAGCTTTCATAAAATCGGAGATTTTCCTTTTACGTGTTACTTATCTTTCTGAGGAATAATTAAAAATAATTATTCCTCAGAAATTCTGAAATAATAAAAAATCATTTCCTTTTATAAAACTTATAGAGCTTTTTTTTTCCTTTCTTTTTCTTTCTTTCTGTTTCTTTTCCTTTCTATCCTCTTTCTTTATTTTATAATTTGAATAATCTTTAATGAATAAACCTTTATATCACAAAGCATTTTATTCAGTATATTTTATGAAGTGTTCTTCATTAAGTGTTCAATATTTTTTTTCATCTCACTGTGATGTAGAGTAGCGCAGATTTAAATAATAAACAGCGTATTTTTAACACTATTTATTTTCCCTGTTATCAACATTTAATATAATATCTGTTAGCCTCAAGTTTTCTATCGGGGAAATTCTCCACAACTGCTGTTAAAATTTCGGATCCTAACTCCTGACTAGTTGATCGAATTTCCATTTAGAGCTGTTGAATGGTTCGTAACTTAATTGCTTGCATCTTTTCTCTTAATTAACCACTGGGGAAAAAACCTGAAGCATTTCAGTTTTCCGATCGCGACGACCAGTTAGAATTCCAAAACGAAAAAATGAGATTATTGCCAAAACGTTCTCTAATTAGAGCAATAGTTTCTCTCTTAAGACAGGTGACAGGTGAGAGCGGATCCGGACACCCGTGTGGCTTACTAGGACTATTCGGGTGTCGTCCAGAATCCGCAACTGTATAATGCAATAATTCTTTGGCGCCCCAGAAGCCCGGCGTCAGGAGCTTAATAGAAACTTTTGTTGGTGCTGTATATTGAAATTTGAGCCTTTGAAACTGATATTGAAACATTTTACAATAATTGTAATTTACAATACAATAATTGTATACTGATGCACACACTGCAGCTGTTGCATAAATATTATACATAATTAAATAAACATTAACGTGGTGTATTTTATGTGCACCTAGGTTTAAACACTGGAAATAAATTGTCACAATAATATTTGTTTTGCACATGCGTACGTTATTGCACATACATAAACATTCCACACTAATAATTAAACATTTTACTCTTGGTTACAGAGACAGTGAAGCAGGTTTGTCTTTGCATCAAAATAGCGCAATATTGATTTTCAAAGCAAAATTCAACAGTTTTTCTTCTGTAATCGGTGGCGAATTTTCGGTCGTAAAACCTTACCGTCTGGCTAAGCAGCCTTGATCAGAAAAAATCATTTAATAATGTTTAAAAAAATTGAAGGCATTTTATTTCCTGTACCAGACAATTTCCAAATCCCTTGGCGCAACTGTTATCATATATATATGTAGATATAGATATTATATTATAATATATATATATATACTTAATTACAAAACAATTTTTTTTAAAAAACAATACAAATATGCCTAGTGTTTTCGGGCATTAAGCTGCAGAAAAAAATTATCATTTTCTTTTATTTGAAAGCATACAAACTCCACGTGCACCACATATGTACTAAACGAGGCTTACAGAAGTAAGTTAACTAAAACATAAAAATATACATGCATAAATAAAACGAACAAAAGCAGACAACAGCAGTCTGGACTTCACGAAAACAGATAAGTTCACTGGCCAAGTCACTCCGAACATTTTCAAATCGCTCTGTAAGCATAATCTAGGGCCATAATTAAAGACATAAAATAAGAAATTTAGAACTAATATTTCACAAAGCCCAAAAATTGAAATTCATAATTAATCAATTTCAAATAATTGCAACAAAGAATTTAAAAAAATTAAAACCAAGACATTTTAAACAAGCAAAATCCCATTTCAAAAATTAATGAAAATTTAAAGAAAAATGAACAAAATCAGAAAGAGAATTCAATCAACTTCAAGCTTACTTCATCAGGGGGAGGAACATTGAAATCAGTTGAATTCTCTCTTCTACAACAATCCCAGCTTTTCGGTATCCATAATTAGCCGATGAACCATTTCAATGTAATTTAATTATAATAGTTCACCCGAAAATTCTGGCCCTTCCCCAAAGCAAGGAAAAAACAAAAGATACTTTTAAACAGATAATCCAATGAATTAAGATGTGATTGAATTTATAAAACACTGCTGAAAAAACTTAATTAGAATACGCAAGAAGTAATTAAGAACTGCAAGCACTCTCATTAGACACTAGTCTTAACTATGAGATGTGAAACAGAAGTGACGTACAGGTTTCCCATTTTGGCTTTATTGGCGAAACTAAAAAACCTTGGTGAGAAAGTCTAAATGCTCAAAAGGCTAAAATCTTCTACGAAATATGTAATTTTGAAACCAAAAAAAAAATTAAAGAAAATTTATTTATATTTTTTAGTCAATGAAAAAAATTGTATATTAATGGAACGAAATTTAAGTGAATTCTGACTCCTGTAAAAAAATTATTTTTAATTTAAAACTTTAATTAAATTTCAAAACCAATTAATCCTTAAAAAAAGACTTAAAAATTTGAAAAAAAAAGTGATGAAATAGTTTTAATAATTGCTTTGTAGAGGTGAGTAAAAAAAATCTATAAAGTTGAATTTTAGTTTTGAAATTTAAATGTACAGAAAAATGTTGAAAAAGGAAATAAAGGAACTATGTTAGAAAACTAAAAAATCTCCACGCGTTGGGTTTCTCATGACGACTTTGAATATATATAGTAACAGAATAGTAATTAAAAAAGCAAAAACCTATATATTATACACACACAAAAAGATAAACGAAAAAAAAGTAGGACGCAAACAGTGAGATAAAACACGTTTTATTATGTTTACTACAGCAGAAATCTACAGATAAGAATAAAAAAAAACAACGATCGTCATTAAAGAAATTGTTCGAAATTACAACCCCGGACCGTGATGCAGGCTTCACTTCTCTGGCGCATGGAAGATCCTGCATCACGAATGGAAGATCGCATGGAAGATGCATGACGCACGGTTTCTGTGTCACAGTCTGTGTCGTAATTTCGAACACCTTTGATGATGATCTCTGTCTCTTTATGTTGTTTTTTTCTTGTTTTTGTTGTACTTCGAATAATAAACATTCTCACTCCGTTCGTGTCCTTTCTTTTTTGACTTTTGTTCCATCATTACCGGGCCAGGAAAGGGTTTCCGACCAATGCATTGCTATGTGATTTCCCATCGTCTAGGTGTACTCTATCTCTCCTGAAAGTTTGTCATCGCTATACTGATACAATCTGTATATATCATTGATTGCATTCCCTAATTTTAGAAATCTCTTTTATCCACTTTAAAGCAAAATAAATAGCAGTGATCTCAGCTTGAAATACTGAATTCTAGTCATTTAACTTATATTTATAACAGTGTACCTCAGTTCCATAATACAAAACTGCAAAGGCAACAGCTCCACACCAGACTAGTATAGGCATATCATATTCACCTACCTGGAGATTTTCTGATACATAATAGATTTCTTCTATGCAGGGTGTATTTTATTAATATCAAATCATTGAAAAGCACAGAGAGTCACATATTTCCATCGTATAGTTTAAAATCCAGTCTACCTGTTCTCAAAGGCGCAAAATATCATAATAAAATAATTATTGTTCTGAGAGAAGAGGCACATCTGCAAGTGTGCATATTACCTCATTGGAAGCAGTTCTGAAGCATCTGGCTAACATCAGTAACCAAAAAAATGTGTGTTCATGAATATGATATGTTTGAAAACGGATAACCATTCGCGATGTAACATTTGTGACTATACTTAGGTTCATTTATATCCGGTCGAGAGAACTGAAACTCTATGAAATATGAAAAGGAACAGCTGGTATAGCCGATAGAATAGTAATAGTCTGGAACATTTACTTGTGGGAAATTTGTACTCGGGGTGTTCTAAACAAAAATTTCATTAAAATTGGTAGACCTAACAAAACACAGATGGATGGAAATCTTTTTATGAAACGCAAAACCAAAGCCCGTAGGACACTAATTATTTATCAAATAGTGAAAAGGCGTCAGTTTTTCCGCCTTTCGCAGTAATGATTGACGCAATTTTACCGTGATCTCTACGAATGTTTCATTGTTCGATAGTAGTAAAATTTCATAGAGATTGCATAATGTGTCATGTAAAATAATAAATGCAAATTTATGTTTGATTGCTTCTGTAAATGTATATTTTATAAATTTTGTGCTATAGAAAACAAATAATTTGCCCGTGTGTATCGAAACCCGACTGTTTCTCTCTGAGGCTAGTAGTTGTCGGCTAAGCGTCACGGACCCGTATCTTGCTTGGAAGAATGAGAAAGCACCTTCCTATGGTAACACGTATCCTATTCACGTTCTTTGCCTGATAATCAAACTATAAGAAATGAAGATTATGTCTGCCAGCTACGATTTGCGACCCAACTTACATTGGCGATACAACTTATATTGGCTAGATACCGTGTAAAAAAAGTATCTTAATAACAACTGAGTACCAATAATTCTTAGCATAAAATCAAATTTACAGGACTTACGAAAACTTTTACAAATAACATCCGAAAAGAAATTATTTTCTTTGATGTCCAGAAAGGGCATCTCTGTACAAACATTTATAGATATCCACGATATATGTTCTTTATATCATTAGGAAGATCAATATTGTTTTCTGTTTCTTGTTCTTAAATCAGACTTCACAGACGATATTTTTTTCGCAGCTCAAGAATTTTCAGAGTAAAGTACGAAGTTTCTTTCTATGTCGATAACTTGAAGTAAGGGTCTTCAACCTTTCACGCCCGACAGCTACATCAATAAATTCACAAAGATCCGCGGGCCACATGTCTGTCAAAAAAATAGTGTAGTCAGAAAATTTTCTATAAAAAAGTGAGGTATGTTTTGCAAGACTACAATTGATTCTAAGCGAAGAGATTTACACATTTGTATATATATACATTGGTTCCAAAATGTCAAATGGAAATCGAATTAAAGGTTTTGCAACTTTTTTTAACTATGAAAAAAGTATAAAGATGATTGTACAGTACGATGCTACAAAATGCATTTACACAAAAAAAGACATACTTACATTACTGGCGGAGATGGTAGTTACTTTAGTTTTAATGTGAAATTTGACATTGTTTTTGCTTGATTAAAGCTTCAATATCGGGTTTAATCTGTGTTATTGCAATTCGTAAAGTTTCCTCCAAATGTCTGTCAGTCAGCCGTGTTCTTGTTTTTGATTTTAGGATTTTCATTTTACTAAAACGCTGTTCACATATGTAGCTACTGCAAAAGTTAAACGAAGGAAGAGTGCATGTTTACGAATTCCTAGATACTTGTCTTTGGTCACGTATTTCGAAAAAAAAAATCAATTAATGTAGGATTTTCAAGAAACTTGAATATTACTACAGAGTCACATTGCAAATCTATAAATTCTGTTTGAAGTTCAGCTGGAACACTTCCAACGTCTACTGAAATGGCGAGGAGAACATTCTCATAAAAACCTTTCCACGAAAATCGGAAAATCTGCTTTTGAATTTCTCTTTCAAATTTGAAATGCATTGTACATAATTATTTCAAGTCCATGTTGTTGAGTTCTTTACGCACTCCATAAATTTTGGAAAGTAAGTGAAATTCTTATTTAGCAACTGTCTTTCCCACAGAATTAGTTTTGCCTCAAAAGCTTTCACAAAGTAATAAAGATTATGAAAAAGTAATTGTTTTCCCAGTAAGCGGTAGTTCAAATCATTGAGATGACCTGTAATATCGATAAGAAATGCAAAGTCTCTCAATCATTTCTCATCACTGAACTCATGAATAGATTTCCTTTTAGATTCCATGAATTGTTGAACTTCGCTCTTCAAATAAAACAGGCACTGAAGCATCTTTCCTCAGCGCAACCAACGCACTTCCGCGTAATACACAACATCACCATATTCAGCTTCCAAATCACTCAACTGTTGAAATTTCCTGTGATTAAGTCCTTTAGGCCGAATGAAATTAATCACTTTTACTACAGAGATAAGAATCTATCCTTTTTATAAAATTAAGATTTTATGCGTAGTCAAATTTTTTATTTTTATAATTACATAAAATAAAGTGGAATTTTTGAAAAATTCGGCATTTTCATAAAATTTTACCTCAAATAACACCAGGCCTGTCAATAAAATGCTTTAAATATCAAGAATAAGAGGGAAGAAAAGCTGACAAAGCAATTTTTCTTGAAATCAAAGTTTCTTTAAATTATTCAATTTTTCTTTAAATTCAAATGTGGGCCACTAAAATGCCTTCAGCGGGCCCACGGAGCACGGGTTGAAGACCCCTAACTTAAAGTGTTCCCGAATTTCTTTTATTATTATTATTATTTATTTTACAAGAAGAGAAGGAAGGTTGCATTTCTTTTTTCTTGTTACGAAGAATTTCCCCTTGTTATGTAGAATTGGGAATCTAGGTACATAATCTATTAGTAAGAGAGGTAAGCATATAATGTTTAAATATTACACTTATTTTAAAAATTAGGGTAATTTTAGCATTGTGTCCAATACCTTCGGAAATAACTTGCAGATTTTAATGAAAGTTACCAGGGACGTAAGTTAATATAAAACAAGGAAAGAAATATACTTTACAACACTTATGGCACACACACATGATTATACATAGGGTTTTTTTGTTGCAAAAAGATCTAACACAGAGATTTCAACATCGAATTAAAAAAGAGGATAATAGGGTAATGATCTCCTCCATGTTTACTTTCAAGGCTGCAGTTGAACCTCATATCATTTTTACGGATGACAATGGTCGTTCACATAGGTTTAATCTGAAGAATGGTTTCCTGAAAATAAAGGATAGATTAATGGCATGGATTAGCCAGACAGATTTTTACAGAGGGTGTTTACACACTTCTAGAACGATTTCAATAAAGTATTTCTTTAAAAAAAACCAAATGTTTTTGAATAAAAATATCTGGGAACAACTTATTATTTGAAATGAGAAATATTGTCTGCTACTTTTAAACTGATTCTTCATTCAAAACATATCAAGTAAACAAGCTGTGCATCGAAGGTTATGTTTTTGCGCTTTCAGAAGAGAAATATTGCTATTCCATAATTCAAAAACGTTACAAAATGCATGGTATTAAAACTTTGAAGTCCAAATAAGCAACATTATTAATAAGAAACAGGAAAACGTGAAACATTACTTCTGTGTGGAAAGAAGTTCCCAAGGAACATCCGAAAAAAGGTACATAACGTTTCTAAAGTTAAATGCTTTGGTGACAAAAGAAAATTCATCAACGCAGAAATAAATAACAAACTATTTAAATACATCTGTAACAATAACAAATAAAATAAAAATAAATAAAATCTGACAGCTTTCAGATTTTACATTACTCCCAAAGAGACTTTTTTTAACGTTTTGTAAGCGGCCGAGCGGTAAAGTCGCTGAACACTGGTAGTTCGTTCCGAGGTTGGAATCCCGCGAACGGGCTGGATGCATGGGCGTTTTCGTGGTTTTCCCCATGTGTAACGTGTATACGAGCCAGTTTCCCTTAGAAAGTCCCTTAGAAATAGGAAAGATAATAGCAGAGAAGAGATGTCAAGTATCAGGACGTAAACATTAAATTTTTCTTGTTCTTTTCTAATAAATATATATATATATGTTTATTATTGTATTATTCGAAATAAATCTACGTTTCTATAAATATTGATTTTTTTTTTTTTTTTTTTTTTTTTTTTTTTTTGCGGCCCGCCTAAAGTTAAACCTTGTTTGTTTGGCCCAAGTGTATCTATGAGTTTGATATTCCTGGTGTAGGAGATAGTGTAATGGATGTAAAGTCTTACTTATTGTATCATTAGGACATCTCGAAACATGGTTCTATCGACTTAATTTCACATCTCAGTATATTCCTTGAGCATATTAGAAGCACTGGAGAACTGAGAATAAACATCTTCGGAATATTTGATAGCGGAAGTAGTTATGACATCTTAGAAGCAACATGCTCATGACATATTCACCTATCATAAGACATATCAATTTAAATAATACATTTTTAGAATTTTAAATACTGAGGTCTTCATAGAATCCGCAAAACAAAGTGCGCGGAATGTCCTAGGACTTAGCGACGTGAAAAAGTACTTTGTACTTTTGGGAAAACCGGTATTTTTTATTTTGAATATGTCGAACTAATTAAATAATATTTTCCTTATTAATTTCTACTCATATAACTTATGATATGATAGCAAACTATGAGGCGTTCCTTTTTGTATCTTTTTCTTTTTTCGTCCGCATCCCCATGTCTTTAGAAATTTATTCTTATGCCAAAAGAAGCACATAAATACTAAATCGTCAACAAAATCCCAAAATCTACCATCGAACACGAACCCATTCTAAATCTGGTTATAAATTCTGCTGAAGTTTGAACTTACTGCTTTTACGGTTCTTCCGGGATAAAGCTGCACTCCGTTCAAGTGTTGTTCTTAAAGAATGCACAGCAATTTTCGAGAGTACTTAATCAGATAATCTTAAGAACGAAATGACAAAGACTCACTATTTAGCAAACAAAACTCTGTACTTTATCTTCAGCTTTCATGAGTTTTCTTCCCGTATCTTTTAAGAAATTCTGCCGAAGAAAGAGTTACAAAATGTCAAGTTATTTGAAGAAGACTATAAAGTGGGCATAAAAGTGAATTTTGCTGTTCTTTCAAATAAAATGCATTACCTAGAGCTTAAAGATATAGGGTTATATCTAATTTAATACTAGGTTAAAACAACAATAAATTGAGCGTGTCTGTATTGGGTGATGACAGAGATTTTTTATGTGATGGATTTCATTAATGTACACACTAATGCAATACATACATTTCTGTATGTTAGTGAAGAACTTTTAGCAGTTGTTTTACTATGAAGACTGAGGTTTGGTTTGTATAGCAGTTCAAATTGTTTGTGAACACTTCGATCACAAAAATTATATTATGCATTAAATAACTGAAAATTTGTCATTCTTATGTTATTTAATAATTGTATGCTTTAATAAAATTTTTCAGTTTTGGCATTCCAAAATCTTCAAGCAACTTATAGAAATATCTTACAGCTGAAAGCAAATCCAAGTTAATGTTGCCTTCCGTTTCATCTTTAACATAGCTGTCATCCATTTTGCAGACGATAACATCTTCAGTTATGGCCCACTAGCGGCCGAGCGGTAAAGTCACTGAACACTGGTAGTTCGGTCCGAGTTTCGAATCGTTGGCTGCATGGGCGGTTTCGTGGTTTTCCCCATGTGTAACGTGTATACGAGCCAGTTTCCCTTAGAAAGTCCTCCACGAAAGGCATTCCTCCCTTTAGGCAGATAGCCCTCGAGGCTTTGCCATAATCACACACACACACACACACATTTAACATTTTGTGTGCTACCTTTATTTATTAAATATCATGTTCTTCGCAATTAAACCATAAATCCAATTCAACAGCAATATCGCATGAGCATATCTTTAGAATTTCCGATACACACTCTTGCGCGCTGGAGATAAAAATGTTTTTTTTTTTTTTCGTACAGTATTGCCATTTCTCGCTTTGAAATCGTTGAGTTTTTTAATCAAAAATTCGTTAAAGTGTTACAAAATATGAAATCGATAATAAAACCAATTTCAAATTCCAAATTTGGGCTTCCAGATGTCCATATTCAGTGGAAGATTATATTATTCAAAATTTAATGGCTCTAGTTAGCGTTGTTTTATCACAATGCGAGAAACATACATATATTTATGCAGTTTCATAATTATTTGATTTCTTTCAATACAACACAGGGCTCTAATATTTGACGAGAACAATTCGAAAAGTGAAAAGCCATTTATAGTGGACCAACGCAAAATGCCGGGCTAATAAACTAAGATTTAGAGCTTAAAAAAACATTACATTCACCAGACATGCGGCTCAACACATAGCAATTTGTAAAACCTTGTATGAAAGCTATTTAGCAAGAGATAAACAAAAATATATTGTGACCTTTGTTGAAGCATATATTTACCTAAATTACTGCAACAAAGAAAAAATGATCTATTTATTATCGAAAACAAAGAGAGAAAAGTGTAAAGACAGTCAATGCAAATAAAGTTTCAGTAAGAAGTTTAGGTCTAGATTCTCTTACAAAAGAAAATTAAAAGTTAGATAAAGGAGAAATATGAAATTCAAGTCAATTTACTATCAAGGAAAAGGCTTATATCTTTTCCTTGATAGTAAATTGAAATACAGTTACAGAAGAAAGTTCGTTTATTTACCTTAATGACTTTCAGAAAGTGAAATTTTATCAAGATAAAGGAACAACTCATACTTTTCATACTTAGAAAAGTAAACTGAATTCCTAGAAAACTTGAAGACTGACACAGGTTTGTATTTATTCTTTCAACGTATTCCTCTGATGTCCCCTGACTTTTCACTTATAGACTGTTGTGGCTTATTTAATGAACTCTGGAACGTAGTGGAAAAGAAATGCAAATCAATAGCCATGGATATTTTCAAAAAAGCCTTCTATCATAGAAATCACGATGCAGACATATAGTAAGAAAAAGGCTATCAGATCAAATATTAAAAAAATACTCTTTGCATTTTAAAGATTAACTAAATGGCTACGAAAGCATTCTAAAATTATTTAATCTCCCTCTGTAGGTCTATAGCTTACAAGACAAATCTGAGACTCTCTTGCGAGAGCAAATACTGCTCGGCTTCTTCCACCCGAACCCTCCAGGATTTCAAACTATCATTTCTGGAGAAGTTGGACTGACACAAACACTCACAGAAATCTTCCTTTATTGTGTGAAGTTGTTAGACCTATGTCTGGGTTGTAATCTCGACAGCCGAAATCCCGACAAGCCGGAATCCCGACTGTCCAAAATCTCTACAGGGACGAAATCTCGACTAAATACAAACACTCAGTTTAGCTTAATACAATACAATTTTTAACTAAATATTACATATTATTATTTAATAGTTTTAATCACAAAATCATGAAATTATATCATTACTTAAAGTAAATTTTAACAAATTGAAATGATAGTTAAAATTTGAAATGTAGATTTACGAAATTCTTTTTATTAAAAAAAGACGAAAAATACATATGCTATATACATGCAAACAACATATTTACAGCGACACTTTGTGAGTGATACCACGAAGATATTCTATCACAGGTCGATTATCCCGATCGTCCACAACAGTCATAATTCTCCCCTCTCTGTCATCATCTACCTTTTTACGTTTTGGTTGTTCTCCGCGAAGAATACATTCAACTTGGTATTCCACATGCTCCTGCTCTTTTTAAAATCCTTGTATGATGTTCTAAACGCCAACATGGCCCTGTCCAATTAAGGTCTCCCTTCTTCTGTGCCAAGCCTCGACAACATTTTGAGTGCCGGAGCTCCCAGTTGTAGGGAATCAAACACGCTCCAGAGTGCTGGTGGGAACATCGGCGAAACGCGAACGGCAGTGCCATTACGCAAACGGCGCCTCATTCTTCCACGAACGTAGTTGTCTTCGAACCACTGAAAGACTTCTTGAGTATTGGGTGGCAAGTGTGGATGTAAAGTGTCAAATGCTGCAGAAATTTTGTCAGCTGGTATAAACGCTAATGCAAATAAATGACGAAGCCTTAAACCGAATCTTTCATTTGTGCCGTAGCGAGAAGCCAATCCACTTGATTGGATTTTTCTCCAACCACACTGACATAGAAGAAGAAACAAGCTTTATTAGTAACGTTAAGGAACTCTGATTTTGAAGCATTTATAGCTGCCTTTTCTAGATCACTAATGATTCTAGATGGCCTCAGTTCAATATTATTTTCTTCAGCAAAATCAATTAAATCTTGGAATAATCATTTGTAATTTTCTTTAGATTTGCTTGTCATCAAAGCGTATGCTAGTCTCAGAATTCTGAAATTTTTAGATCCATCTGGTGCGTGAATTTTATATAGCTGGTAAAACGTTGTGGGCACGTTTTAAATGTGCCGTCTGTAAACCAATAAGGTGGCTGTGATAAATGTTTAACATTTTCTACTCTTTTAAACATTATAATTCTTTCATCTCCAACTGCAGAATCTCTTACTAAAATAATTCACCAGTTAAAGTATTTTTAAAATATGTGGAATATAAATTTCAATCAATGTTTTTGATTCTGATGGCCTTTAGTTTTGCCTGACCCGTTTAATATTTTTCCGAAGAGCTTCTTTTAATGGAAGGTATGGGCGAAAGTTCTGAAAAGTGTTTACGATGTTGCTTTGCGATTATCTGGCACAGTTGATTTCCGGTATGCCGAGAATCTTCTTTAGATTGGCCAATACATTTTGCGATAGCAGCTGCACTCGCTTGTGGAACATGGTTATGCTCAGTAAATTTACGGAGATGATGTCCGTTCAAAAATATTATTGTTACTCGACCATTGCACATATCATATTTTCTTTTTTCACAACATCAATATTACAAATCGTCGCGATTATTATCTTTCACCATTAAATAATCACGTGCAATAATTTTATTGCTTCCTTTTTGAGACGGAACAATTTCACAAATTTCAGCCATTTTTTGGAACAATTTAATGAGCAAAAATAAACCGGCAAGTAAGCACTGTCTATCTCGAGGCGAACATAACCCAATAGCATGTAGAAAGCTTAGAGCCGTTTCATTCCGTCATTGTGAAATAGTTCCCTCTTTCTCCTATTCAAAGAGCTTATAAAAGATAAAAAGATAAGAAATTATCTTCGCGTGAGGTCAGCCGAACCTTTGTCATTACGATGACGTTCCGTAAGCAGCTCTGGAAGTATGTTCAGGGGGCACTAGGCTTTATTGGGGTTTTGACCTTATAGGGATGCTGGACAGTCAGGATTTTGACCCTGTCGGGATTTTGGCTTGTCGTGTTTTCGACCCTGTCAGGATTCTGCCTTGTCGGGATTTTGGCTGTTGGGGATATGTCCGGATACCGTTAGACCTATATGATTCTTAGAGCTGTTCTCTGTTACACTCCGTTTTTTTTCGATCTTCTAACATCTCTTTCAGATAAGCTTGCACCGATGAGGCTCATTTCGCATCATGAAGGGCGCACATTATTCAGTTCTCCATCATTAAGAAGCACATTATTCAATATATTAGTCTATGCGCATACCAAATTTCATTAAAATGTATCCATCATTTTCGACCAAATGTGAGAATTCTCTTAATTTTGATCACTAGTGCGCATTAAATTAGGTTAATTATAAATGCTGCTAGTTTTAGAATAATGTTTAGACTTGTATTTATTCTATTCAAAACTAATTTTAATTGTTAAAGTTAAATTCCGTTTAGTTGAATTTAAACATTCGTTAAGTAACTTAGGCTGCCGGACCGAATTCTCGCTTCGACTTTAACTTTTAATATCAGAACACTAAATAAAGCAATAATATAAATGAACTGAAGAATTTATGTCAAAATGCAAAACTAAATCATTTAGCAAAATTAATTTCCGTTTCTTGCGGGACTGACAGACAGTGATGATTCAAAGTAGTTAGAAATGAAAGTTTAATTTTTAAGAACTTTTCCTTCAAATAGATTCTTATGTAAGGTTCACATCATTTACGTATCCTGAGAGAATAGACGAAGTATTTACGAAGTATTTATTAGACGAAGTATTAGAAATGCAGAAGAGATTTAAACATTAAAAGCAAACTTTATAATTAATATAAATCTCAGAAGCGTTTGAGTGTCCAGTTTTATCTGTGATTGCTAGAATACAATCGTCTTAAAACTTGTATTAGATTTTAAATTTAAGAGAGCTTTTTAGCACAGCAATGGTAAAATTAAGAAGACATACACTGGTGTGCAAAAATTAAGGACGAAGTCGAAAAATTAGCATATCAGCTGAACGAAGAGGCAGAGCGGACAGAAAGACCAATCAGGAGATTAAGTAAGGTGATGTACGGTAGCACATGCGCAGATGTGCAGGTAGACGTAATGGGGGAGTGTCTGAGTATTAAAAAGCACGTTGTCGGTGTAAGATCAGTATTTCTGGCAAAGAGATTGCACTCCGCATAGCAGTTAAATCCCACCGAGTTGCTGCCGCAGCGAGAAATGGCGAATAATCAATCTGTTAGACGACATCTGGATGCTTTTACCCGCGAAGTCCAATCATTGGGAAGTTGGAGGAAGGGCGCAGTGTGACAAGTGTGGCTGCAGAGTTCGGAATTGCTCACAGCATCGTTTCACGACTTTGGAGACAATTTCAAACTACAGGAACAGCTATCCGGGGGTTTAGTAATCGTCGTCCACGAGGAACCACACCCGCAAATGACCGGTATATTGCCTTACAGGCCAGAAGAAACAGGCGGCAGACAGCGGGAGAAATCGCTAGACACACGACACAGGCGACTGGACGACCGATATCGCGTTTTACCGTGGCCAGAAGACTGCACGGTGGTGGTCTGTTTGCACGACGCCCTGTACGGTGTGTACCTCTAACGCCTGCCCATCGAAGAAGGCGTTCTCTGTGGTGCCGGGAACACCGGAATTGGAGAGAAAATGAATGGGAACGAGTAATCTTTACAGATGAAAGCAGATTCAGTCTGAGTAGCGATTCTCATCGCATACTCATCTGGAGAGAGCAGGGAAGCCGCAATCATCCCTCGAACATCATTGAAAGGGACAGGTATGGAGGCGGCGGTGTCCTTGTTTGGGGAGGCATCATGCTTGGTAGTCGTACAGACCTTCATATCTTCGAAGCAGGTTCAGTCAACGGAACCCGTTATTGTAACGAGATTCTTCTTCCATATGTGCGTCTTTTAAGAGGCGCTATGGGTCCGCAGTTCCTTTTCATGGACGACAATGTACCATGTCATCGCACAGTAGCTGCCGAACAGCTGTTAGAGAGTGAGGATATTGAATGTATGGATTGGCCGGCACGATCTCCGGATCTCAATCCCATCGAGCATGTATGGGATTTTCTGGGCAGACGCTTGGCAGCTCGTACCTTACCACCAGTAACGATTCCGGAGCTTCGATTGGCGCTGCAAGACGAATGGGCAGCAGTGCCTCGTCAACTCATTGACACCCTCATTCTCAGCATGGGCAGACGCTGTGAAACCTGCCTACCAGTCAGAGGAGATCATATCCCCTATTAAAGACCGGATGTTTCTTGCTGGACATTCATCACAGGGATATTTCGGCCTTCAGTCGCATTGCGCTCCATGCTATTTTTTCAATAAAGCTTCTTTTTATCCCTCTGATTTCTCTTTTAGTAAGTGTTGCTTACATTACTCATGTCCTTACGTATTGGGGATCTTACGGTATTAAATGTGTTGATTTGGAAAGCTTTTGTACAAAGTTATATTGAAAAAAACCGTCTCGTCCTTAATTTTTGCACACCAGTGTATACGAGTCTTATTGATAGATTTCACTTACTGACTTCCGGTAAAATATTCATGATTTACTAGCAACAACTTAAGGCATTTTCATTTTTTTAACTTCTTTTGATTTATTTATTTATATTTTTTATTTATTTATTAATTTATTTTTTTAAGTTTGTCGGTAAACATAACTAGATTAAAGCTTTTTTCGCTATTGACAAATATGTTTAGATTTGTGAGCTGTTTAGATGAGAGCTTTTTCGCAGATTCACATACTTATTTGGAGTAGGTCATTATTCGAGATTTATCGGGAAACCTGTTTAGGTTAGGGTATTTTTTTCGAGATTTACTGCTAAAACTGTTTAAATCAGATACCTATTTAGGTTAAGGCTTTTGTATTATGGACTAACATATTTGGATCTGCGTTTTCTTCTCGGTTTTTTGGTGAACCTGTTCAGTTAAGGACTATTTACATTAAAGACTTTTTATCGATTAATTTATTTAGGACAGAACAACTTTCGCGATTTACCGGTAAACCTATTTAGACTTAGTCATTTTCTGCGATTTACCATAAAACCTATTTAGATCAGATCTTATTTTACCGATAAACCTCTCTGGATTAAGGACTTACAATTACGTATGTAAACGTCTTACAATTAGGAACCTATTTAGATTAAATATATTTAAACTGAAGTTCCTTTCACGATTTCACTGTAGGAACTTATTTAGATTAAATATATTTAAACTGAAGTTCATTTCACGATTTACAGGTAAGTCTGTTCAGATTAGGAGTCTGTAGAGTCCTTAGGTTATTTTGAAACAGGAAACGTGAAATATATGCAATGCTCTCGCCGGGATTCAAACATTGGACCCCTCTAATATGCACCAAGAGTTACAACGCGAAGGCATACTGGAAGGAGAGAGTTTCGCGATTTGCCAGTATACTTATTAAATTGGACAACCATCCGTGATTTTTTTAGTTTAGATACTGGTCTTTCTGTATTATAGGCTATAATTTAAATAGCAGCACTAATGTTTTCGCACCTTAAAGCTGATAGTTTTATGATACGAAGAAAAGAAAAATAAGTAGACAGCATTTTAACAAAAGTTTACACACTTTTAAGTTTCGTTTGATTCCTGCAAACAGAGAATAGGCGTTAAAAATTCAAATGAAAAGAAGAAACAACTTCCAGACTGAGGATTGCAATTTTCTTCGCAACTCTAGGAGAGTAGGAAAGTTTCTCAAGCCTTAAGTCCATTGCGGGATCGACTTAACGATCATGGAAATCTTTCAAAGAGGAAAAAGGAAATAAAAGAGGGACACGTAACATTGGCGGCGAGAGCGAAAACAGAGATCAATAATAAAGGAGAATGACGAGAATAGAGAGCGGATGAAAGGCAAGAGTCACGTTCGTGGCAAGCAGATAATATATCCAACTGAGGAAAGGAAGTTGGGAAACCTCTTGAGACTTAGATGGTGGTTCTGAGTGAAGCCGGTGTCAGACTGCTGTAGCCATTCAAATATTGCTTTGGTGTACTGTATTCTTGGAGACAGGGAATAAATAGTAAGATGAGCAATAAAAGCATACAATTTCACCTTCTAAATGGAGGAGAAAACAAAAATGACTCGGTGCGTAACAGCAATGTTTGAAATTAGTCAAGTTTCCTGAGTTAATAATAATATGAGATTCACTCGGGCTCAATTCTAGCTTCTAAATTTAAATTACCGTTGCTTATGTAAAGCTCACTTCAATTACATAATCTGGCAAAGAAAAAGAAAACGTAGAAATGCAGGAAAGATTTTACCATTTAAAAAACTTTCTAGTAAAATTAAATCTTAGTGGTGTTTGCTTTTCAAATTGTATCGATTGTAACTCTAGTATTATGCTAAAAGAACTTCGAAATGCATTGCTTTAAATTTTAGATTATATTTTAGATGTATAAGAATTTATTCAGCATATTAAGGATTAAATTAAAACACATATCCAGATCTCACTTTGTATAACGAGTTACCGATAAAATAAACCTATTCACTAGTAACTATTAATACCATTAAGCGGTTTTTTCCCAGAAGTTTACCAATGAACCATCTAAGAATAGGGCTTGTTTCGCGATTTACCGGTAAACGTATAAGGATCTTAAGTTTTACTAACGTTTATTTTATTTTAAAACTTTACTGTCCTCTCTTATTTTCCACTTCCGGCCAGAATAAGTTTGGTTATGCAAATAGTGCTTGCTACCAATAAGGTATTTAAGTTGTGGCTTTTCGCTAAGGAGAATTAGAGAGAGAGAGAGAATGAGCTTTCTTCGCAATTTTACTTCACGCGCGTTTCAAGTTAGTTGCTGTCCGTCTTTAAGGCCAAAGGTTTAGTCCTCTTGATATCTAAGACGTATTGTAGTTTTCCGCAGTTTGCGTACTACATACGTAAAAAATCTGAAGGGCCGATCTTAGTGTTACTCATCTGTTTAGCTCTTATTTAAATTTAGTTAGCTAGTAGTTCTTATTTTTTTACCTTCAGACCGCAAGTGGTTGGTTTTTGTATCCCGCAGTGCGGGAGCACCTGTAATCCGTGGAGAATAAAGGGTAATTAAACCCTTCGCATCCTTGTTATCTCTTCTACAGTTCAACAGAACATAGCTTCCAGTAAGCTTCCTGTTCTTTTCAGGACACTTACATGTTTCCTAAACAGATTAGAAGAAGCAGTAGTACGTATATGGATAAGAGAGTTATTTAGATGAGGATTTTTCCAAATAAACCAATAATCTTATTTAGATTAGAGGTCTATATAGTTTCGGGCATTTTTTATCGACAAACTAATTTAGGTGAGAGCTTTTTTTCGTGACTTACCGGTAAACATATTCGTATTAGAGCATTTATATTAAAGGCTTTTCTATAGACAAAATTATTTGCATCGAAGATTTTGTTTTCGCAATTAACCGGTAAATTTATTTAGATAAGGGCATTTTTGCGATTTACAGATAAACTTCCCTAGATTAAGGACCTATTTAAACTAGAGCTTTTTTACTGATTTATAATAGAGCTCTTGCGAGTAAAAATATTTTAATGATTTAGAGTTGAATCCACAAATATTAACTTTTTATTACATATAAATCTATAAACAACAATCAGATGTTAATATTAGTCCTAAGACTTTTCCCCACTTTAAGTATTCTTAATACGTAAATCTTCCTCATTTCCATTATCATCTGTTTTTATATCTTTAAGTACAGTAACTTTCTTTTAATCCAAAAATCTATGATAATGCTATTCTTTATGATTATGCTGTTCAATGAACATAGTCCCATGATGATCCATTCTTTTTAATATCATAGATTCTTTCAGTTTGCTTGAGACAGTCCTATAAAAGGTACTATCATATATTTTAATGCTTAAAAGTATTTATGTCTCAGTGCTTTTATCATTTTCATATAAAACGCAATATTTCTTTTACGTTTCATCTTTCTTTCAAGGCTAATTTTGGGTCCTGGATTCTTTACTTGACCATTTTCTTTCACGTTTTTAATTTTCTTCTCAATCGATCCAGGTGGTTCTCTTGTAGACTTTACTCTAAATTTTTTAATCATTCTACTCTTAACAGTTTCTTCCATCATAAGCGCCCCATCATTTATTTCTTGACAAGTCTTATTCCGAACAACATCATTACCTCTTTCTTCAACCTCAAACAGAAACATTATATCAATCTTTTATTCTTACCCATAATAACTTTATGCAAATTCAACTTATTCAACTTTAGAAATATATTTTCAGTAGTACTTAGATATTTATGCTCGATTAGGCTGTCTTCGAACAGTATATCCATACGTATATAATTAATCATTCCTATGTGACACTAACGTCACATTAGTCCATCTGGAGATGAGAAATAAGTTTTTAATCCGGACAGTAGATTAAAATCACGTGCTAAAAAATAAAATCATTTTTCTGTTTGCATATATATATATATTGCGGTATTTACTCGCGTATTTTATGTCCTTTTTTATTTATCATATGAAAATCGAGAGAGGAAAATTATGCTAGTAATTTAATTTCCGAAGATCAGGGTTACGGTGAAAACATAAATGGAAAGTGGTAGTGGATAAACTACCTGTAACTGTCGCAATACTATTCATTTAAAAGAGGTTTTATTCCAATATGAAAGTAGAATAGTATTAACTTCACAAAATCTAACCAGATATCTTCATTTCTATCTTTATCTTGAATCTCGGCTGCATTACTATTGTCTATTACGTTCGATACTGATCACGCGCTGGCTAGTAATGTTCAGTTATCGTTGAAGAGCCTATGACGCCCGGGCACGTGGTGTGTAAAATGATGTCTCAGGTGTCAGTCAGGCGCTTGGCGCAAAATTTGCAGTACCTTGACCAAAAAGGCCAAAGGGAAAAATATGCGAGTAAATATGACATTTAAGTAGATCTTAAGAAATAAAATGGCAAATGTGAATACCAGTATTACTTCTAAATATTGTTGAACGAGTAAATCTTATAAAGGCAATGCATACGCGAATAGGATTTTAAATGACGAAGTCCTCAACACATCTCATAAAAAAACATTTTCAGGACAATTTGGCATGTCGTAATGCGTAGCGACTAAATCAGGAATCGTCAGGATGTTAAAGTTCGAAGTCCATTGGACATCTAAGAATCAAGATACTCAAGGATGTCTCTGGAAGTTGTGACTCCACAGCACATCCTCAAGAAGCTGAATTACAAAGGACAACATCTTCAACTGCAAAATCAACATTTTCAAGATAGCTTGGAAAGTCCTGGAACATGGCCACATAAGCAAGATAGATATGCTTAGCTTGAAGTCTTTATGATATCTGTGAATCAAGATACTCAGTGTATCCTAAGTATGGCCCGAAGCATTGGGATTTAAACGGGACATCTACAATATATTAAATTAGTAAGTGTTTAGGACATCTAAAAATCAAAATATTCGGGATACCCTTAATATGTCCTGGGATGATCCTCCTTAATCAAAACATGCTAAACATGTTCAATGATAAAATCCTCATAGTATCTGAGAATCAATATAATCAGGATACCTTAACTATGTTCCGGAACCTTTTGATTTAAGAAATACATTCTAAGGATATTATATGTTATGTGGGTGGGTAAAACATTTAAAGATGTTTAGATATGGTACAATGCTCACTCACCATAGTAACTGGTCATATCCATAGGGTGGGTCATCACGAGCAGTCTGCATTTGTGGATCTCCCTAAGCAGAAGTTGTGTGCAGCAAACGAGATTCACCAGATGCTGGCTGTCGACAGGTATGCCCTCAGCCACGTCACTGGAAAGAAAAAATATACCTATGAAAATTTTTGTAAAGATTTGTATTTATTTGGTTTTTTTCAAGTTTTTTTTTTTTATATTTTTTAGAGTTTTTATTGTTCCTATTTATAAATTCCTTTATATAACGCATTTAACGTAAAACACTTATCTCGAGTTTCTGCTTCATCAGATTTGTAGCCGCTTGTTTTTTGTGTGTTTCTTGTGTTATGATGTAGATATTTTAACATTGAATTTATCGATGTTTGAATTGTAAAGAAGCTCATTTAGAATAAGAGATGTAGTTAAAAGATCTAAATACCATTTAACGGAGATAACTTCCGTGATAAATTGGCTCGAACCTTGTTGCCATTTTTCAGCCAACGTGGTTACGTTTTGAAACAGGTTGAAGTTAAGATTTGTCACCGAGTGCCTGTGGGAGAATTTCTGTCCATACCTTCTGTTTTAACTGAGCTGTCTTTACAATAGCAACGTCAATTAATTCAGAGTTGCAAGAGCTACAGCATGATGTACGAAATAGATACTTATAGTCGTAAAATATACCCATAAGATAAATTTTTTAAAAAAAGTATTATTGTGCTTTAGAAAGAATATTTCACGAAGCTTCCAAGAAGAGCTTGTCGAAACCTATGTGTACATCTACGTTAAATGCGACAATCAATCATTTCAGCTATTCATTCCCTCGCATAACTCTATTGTGCTTATTTTAGCAAACTGGCGATCGGTGGGTCACCCCATGTGACCCTAAACGTATTTTTCTGCGGCTTTAGGCTCACTCCAAGAAAATAACAAAACTCTGAGGCTATAAAAAAGTAAGTAAAACAGCCTTTTTTTTTTTTTTTTTTTTTTTTTACAAATCGTGTATTGGGAAGCTTCAGCGTTTCAAGACTGAATTCGAAGAAAGGCTTTATTTCAACCGATCTGAGAAAGACCAACCCATTTGTAGATAGAATTAATAGAACATCAGTGTGACTGAATGAAATAGATGCCCCCAAAGTGTGCAAACATTTGTCTGCTCTGTCCCAAAGAGCCGCAAATTTTCATCATGCGCGATATCCATTTTCAGTAGTACATACCAGTGACAACATCTTTTGTCATTTATAAAAGTAATAACTTCCCAGAGAGATTCATATTTACATTTATCTAACTTCTGTTTTTAATATCTCTAGTATACGAAGCATGTCTCGCACCATCAGGTAGCTAGCTGCATGTTACACGTTGCGAAAGAAACAACAGGTACCCATTCTCAGATCCTCAGATTATCTTATGTTCCTTATATTTTTAAGAACTGTTTCATTGGGTAACATTTTTATGTATTTATTTGCTTTTTAAATACATCATTAAACATGAAAATGAACATTATTCTTTGTGGCCAGTAGTACAATTGAGGTGCTAAGTCTAACAAGCCTGCATTAGAGTTTGCTCTGTGAGCGAATCTGGTCATCTGAGATATTCCTCGAGAGTTAAAGGTAATTTGACTTATTTATGGTCGTACTTATATTTATACCTATAAAGTGTTTCAATTAAAATAAATTTTTTCCTATTTATGGGGTACAGTTTTCAAGAAAATTTCTGCGAACCCATCGTGCGCAGCAATACAATTCTTCATTAATCATGATGGATAAGAAGAAATCTGACAAATAAATTTAAAAGTAAATACAAATGAAAGCAGACGGTATATTTTCTAAACTACATGCCATGAATATATATACAGTATGCTTTCGATTATCTGACCTAATGCAGGAGAAACAGGTCACGAGTAAACCAAACTATAAATTTTTAGACATACTGCATGTGTTTATTTCTTAAAATAAATCAGTCATTGTATTAACACTTTAACGAATACTTTAACGAATGTTTAAATAATTTTTGAATTTCACTGCGTATTTTAAGTGCTATTTTATTATTATTTTCGAATCCTTTTTGGTCGAAAAAGTTCAATATTACTTTTTTATATACTCTTGCGCATATGGTTGAGTGCGCGTGCGTGGGCATTACCACGCACGGATAATGCGCATACCCGAAAATCCGCTCCCGGATTAATTGAGAATATAAATACATTTTATTACTATTTTTTGCGCTTTAACTAATACAGTATTATTATATATCACAATTTTATTCTTAATACGCCTGTTTTCATATTGTTATCGAAGATATTCATGTAGCTGCATTCCAACTCATTTGCACTTCTTTTTGCCCATTAAATATGCGTATAAGATAAAAAAAATAAAAGTAAGGTAAAATTTTAACTTTAATTTAAAAGAATTCTTAAATTTGAAAGAATTTAATTCGATTATTTCTGCTTTCTATTCTAAAAAATAGCAACATGCTTATAATAAAATATATCTGAACTGCGTATTTTCAGATTAGTCCCTATCATATAATTCTTAAATAACGCCCGTCAAGCATTTGCTTTCGGGCAGCAGAGGTGTTATTAGTCTTTTATCACTTTTTGGTTTGTATTGCTTCTCAAATAAAAGAATGTTGCAATTAAATATTACCATCTTTTGATTGTTTATAAAGAAATAATATAGTGCATATAAAACAAATATGTGCCGACACAAATAAAAGGATGCTGTCACACAATGTTGTCGCCCTGCATTATATTTAAAGAAAAAATCTAGCGAATATAAAAACAATGTACAGCAACATTATAAACACTATCTAGAATTCTAAACATATGCTGCTGTGAATAAATTTTATGCTGGGTAATTATGAAGAAAGTGTGTTTAATAATAAAGTTGTAGAGAATTATATTTAATTAGTTAGTTAAAGTTCAATTTTAAACATTCCAATAAGCGCCTTCATTCCTCTAATTGTCAATGCCAGAATATTTAAATTTGGTAGAGCGCGTGAAGGAGTGCAAATTCTACCTTGTGAAGAAAGAGTTTAAAAACCGAGGTTCAGTAGGAAAGTTAGAGACAGTAAGGCTATTGCCGTCACCTCCACTGCGTGAGCTTGTACTCCGGGAGCTATTGCTGGTTTACGTGGGCTGGTTTACGTGGCTTAACTGCATTTACTTGCTGCCACTAGTTTCGACCGGGGTTTAAGAAACAGGAATATCTGAGCTCTGTAGCTTAGTTGTGCATGTCTTCGAATTTTTAGTTTAGTTCTGTGATTTCAGTTACCGCCCAAGGGAAGCGTAGTGTGTTAGAGTCGAGTTGATACATTGTAAATTTTAAAGAGTTAATAAAGGGTACTTTTACACATCTTCTGTGCAGTTACTACTCTTACAGTTCTCAGAAGATAGATAAGTAGACCCTAAAAAGTTAAACGTCAAATTAAGTTCTGTAGGTCACCTTGTTAATAAAACTGAATATAGATATAATGAACTAACAAAAGACTGAAGAAAATAGAAAAAAAAAATCTGAAATGTTTCAGATTTTAAATTACGTCCAAAGGGGCGTTTTTTAACATTTTGTGTGTTACCTTTCTTTATTAAATATCATGTTCCTCGCACTTAAACCATAAGATCCAGTGCAACAGTAATATCGCAAAATAGTTTTAAAACGAGCATATCTTTAGAATTTCCGATACAGAGACTCACGCGCTGGAGATAAAAATGTTTTTTCTGCACAACGTTGTCATTGCTCGCTTTGAAATCCTTGAGTTTGTTAATCAAAAATTCGTCAAAGTTTTAAAAAATAGGAAATCGATCATAAAACAAATTTCAAATTTCAAATTTGGTCTTTCACATGCTCATATTCGTTGGAGGATTACGTTATTCAAAATTCGATGACTCTATGTACCGTTATTTTATGACAATGTGAGAAATATACATACATTTACGCAGATTTTCATTATTTAATTTCTTCAAATATAATGCAGGACTCCAACATTTTATGGCAACAGTTTGAAAAGTGAACCGACATTTATCCGTCCGACGCAAAATGCCAAAACGAAATTAATAGTCCTTCGGGATTCAAATCCCTTTGGACTAAATATGTGCAAACAATTAATACTCTACTACAAATTCTAAAAATATGCTTCTGCCAAAAACCTTTTACAGTTTTGCTATTGAATTTTATATGACCTATGTGTGAATAAAGCAGTGTTTAAAAAAAATTAAAAAGAGAGAAAAAATGACTGCATTAGAACCAGTGAGTCCAGTAGCACATTGGAAAATTGTGACCCCAGCAATTCCCTGTAGATATTCAAATTCCTATCGTCCATTTTAATATTCTGTAAAAAACGCTGATAATCTCCATTAAATGTTCAAGTACCGCCGTAATGTTAGCAACGCTGACGGCCGTATGGAAGGGCCCGGGTTCGAATCCCATAAAAGGCATAGATGTTTGTAAATGTGTATTGTCTGTGCGGATAGGGCACTCTAGATAAACGGCGAAACGAAAGTCCTCTCAAGAGATTGCGGTAGCGAAAAAGCGATGAGAGACCTTCAGACCCGTCCCCCCCGAGGTGCTCTCCATCAAAATTGGGATGGAACTAAGCAAAATCGTACTGTCACCTGTATGGTGCTTAACGACAGGCGCAATCTTGCACTCGTTGCCACGATGAACTTTCTGATGTTACTCTCCCACAAGGGTCACGACGACAACAACAAATGTTCAAGTTAAAATGTCAGTTGGACAAGTATATCTATTCCCTCTAAAGCCTGGGCTCTTTTTCAACATTGGGCTCATCTCGGACGGAGCCTCCAAAATATGTGGAGAACATGACTTCTGAAAACTTACTTCACAAATTACTGAAACTTCCTTGTTCTAGGGGAGAATAGATATACTTTCTTCATTTTCTCTCTTTCGGTTGATGGCGAAAAGAAAGAAAGTATATCTGTTCTCTGCTAGACCAAGGAAGTTTCGGTCATTTGTCTAGTAAGTTTTCAGAAGTCAAAGTACTCCATATATTTTGGAGGCTCCATCCGAGATGAGCCCTAGGTTGAAAACAATCACAACGATGAATGAAAAATTACGATTTTAGCTCGAATAAGTTTGTTTCGAACTGTTTGTTTGCATTTGTTGTTTGTAAGTTGTTGTGCAATGGAAATGACTGCACTCACTTCCATTCCTAGAATTTCTGATTCTTTCAGAATTGGTCCCACAAACTCTGTTAAAATTTTGCATCAAATTAGATTTGTGACGTTAGGTGACAGGAAAAATATATCGAGATTGAGTAACTTTTCTAGTTTTCTACCTTATTTTAATGTCGCGGAAATGAAACAAAATTTACTTCAGAGTTTCACTACTAACGACTTCCTTTCTGTGTGTAATTTGTCACATCTTAATTATTAGTGAAATTATGATAAAACCTGTGATTTAACACTGAAAAGTCTTTGCGATTTTAAGCTTTTACAATCAGAAACCGCTGACGATGACGTGCTATCTGAAAACGAAAGTGCTCGCGATTCTGATAATGATGATGATCCCATTACGTCGGAATCATCTCCCGTAAATAATTCAGTAGATCGAAACATTATGACGCCTATTTAATTATATTTTGGTGCAGTTTAGAAATTGTTTCAGAATTTAATGCAACTCTGTATCATTTCAGAATTTAATTCAATATCCGATCGAATCCTTCATTCGCGATCTAAAAGAATCTTTTAAATTATTTCGGCTATCTGAATTGAAAAATATCGTGTTTAAAAAAAATTACATCCTGGTTCTGCTAAAATATTTATTCGGCCTTTGAATGGTATTACGTGATAGAACAAGTTAAAAGAAAATATTTTATCTGAATCTGGTTCTAAAATAAATAGTGTACAAATATTTGTTACGGAACGGCATTTATACAGGACGGCATTTAAAACCTGATGAATCTCTTTCTGAGTGTTTAATTGTAATGCTAGAAATAGCCAGTCGTGGTTCTGTTGACAATTCATCCATTATTTATTATGTAATTAATGGAATATCGGATTCAAACAGCAAGAAATTTATTTTGTATTGATGTGAGAATACTTCTGAATTTAAAGTGAAATTAAACATTTATGAAAATTATTTTATTCCAGATATCTTTCCTAAAGGTTATTTAAGTACTAATACACAAAGTAAAGCACACCCGCTATATCTAGTAAAGACCAAGGTGGGGCGATAATGAGCCCCTGAAATTAAAACTGATTTCTCTACTTTTTTCTTTAGAATGCAGTTAAGTGTGTAAGATGTGTCTTGTCAAGTGAATTGTCTCTCGTTATAATCTGTCAATAAAAGGTTAAAAGCTAAGTAATTTTCAATTGCTCTCTTTAGAAGCTCAGAAGATCAAGAACCAGGTAAGAGCTATTATTTATACCCGATTTGTTTTACCGAGAAAGAAGTACATAAGAAGACAGGTTTTCCTGAACTTAACCGGCAAATCTACAGTTAACGGGATTTGGCAATGAGAAAATTAAATCTATAGAGACATTTGAAGGTGGATTCGAAACTAATGGTTCTTCATTTTATCAAATATTTGTTTATCACAGAAAGCAACATGTTTTTATAAGTTATCATTGATACAGATGTTATTTAAGACAAGGACAATTAACTGTAAATGGGAAAGGAGTCGATTTTGAAAAACTGCAGCCAGAAAATCACTTGATGTGCATTCTTGATAATGACGAGGAAATCGATTTAAATCACATTAAAGACGGGGCAAGCGGAGATAAAATACTTCAATTAGTAACGAACTGTAAGACGAATGAAAAAAATCTGCCCTGGAGATGAGACTAATGCTGACAGATAAACTTTCGGTTCATTTTACGCCGAGAAATCCCCTCCCCCCCCCAGAGTAACGTGAAATTGATAAAGATATTTTTGAGTGGTTGGATAAACAAATAATAAACTCAATCTGTTCCGATTACTCAATTAATGAAAAAAAAATGGCTCCTTCCGATTATGGGTGAATTTTAGACGCCTGATTAAAAACTAATTGGCGACCGCTTTCCACTGCCATTAATTGATGACGTCATTGATAAATTAGTGTCGGCAGTGGTATACACTGCATTAGACTTGAACAATGGTTTTTCTCATTTTGAAGTAGACGAAGAAAGTAGAACGTACACATCTTTCGTAACTCTAAAAAAGTAATATGAATTTTTGAAAGTCCCCTTTGGTCCTAACAGGCCGAGCGGTTTTCAGAGATATATCTATGATGTATTTCGTGATCTTTTAAAGGATAATACTGCAGTAATTTATATGGATGATAATGTCCCTTTCGAAAACGAAACTCAAGAGATTCAAAAACTGAAACGTGTTTACAGAATCCATCGGAATTTGGATTAGAACTAAAGATTAGGAAGGATCAATTTTTAAAACGTGAAATCGAATTTCTAGGTCGCAACATTAAAGATTGGAAATTATATCCTTTTTCGTCTAAACCCAAAGCAGCGATTAACTTTCCGGAGCCTAACTGTGAGAAAGATGTTCAAATTATTCAAGTTTAACAGTTTACTTCAGAAAATTCATACCTATCTATTAACTGATTATAAAACCACTTAGAGATTTATTGAAGAAAGGTTCTAAATTTAATTTCGAAAGTAAAGAGTTTAATGCTTTTAACGAATTGAAACGCATCTTGTCATCTGAATCTGTTTTGTGTATTAATAATCTGAAAGCCAAAACAGAAATACACACCGATGCTAGTGCTAACGGTTACGGTGCGGTTCTGCTACAAAATTCCTTAACTGATAATTAGAGGTATAAAGTTTATCGTAGAAAGCTCTCAGAAATTTAGGGTGTACGTAATAGGTACTCCGTTTACAAAAGTGACAAATTATAATGCATTCAAACAGACTATGAGCAAGAAAGAGATTTTTACTAAAACACCTAGATGTGCATTAATTTTACAAGATTACGATTACCCAATCGAACACAGATCTGATACCCGTATGCAACATGTTGATGTTTTGAGTAGGAACGCTGCATGTTTGACAGTTAAAGACAGTATAACATTTAAGATTATTCAAGCCCAAGAAATTGAAAAAATACAAATTCTATAATAGAAGTTTTGATACCGTACGAAGATAATTGCTTACAAAATGACGTACTTTTCAAAGTGGTGAATGAAAATGACGCTGTCAACGATGAATTAGCGCAAGAAAAATCTCAAGAAGACACAACACACTTAGATTCGAATCCATCGAGGAGAAATGCCACCGTAGAATGAGATGCTATAGCGAAGCACTTTCTCAAAGAAGAGCCGGTTGCTAAAGATGATGAATTATATGCTGATTCCACTGAGAAAACTTCAGTAACATTCCCTGCGATGGACAAACAAAAGACGCTATTGAAAATAAAGAAACTGTAAAGACTTCCGAAGAAGAGGAGAAGGCTGAAAAGCAGAAGTCTGTTCTAAAATATGATAATGAAGACGCTGACGCAGAAAGCAAAGATGGAAAAAAATAAATTATAGAAAGGTGAGAGAAAAGAAGCTGAAATCCAGAATGACTTCATCAAATCTGGAGATAATCTACGTGCTAAAAAGGTGAAAAAGTAGATTTAGAAAATCCAAGAACATCGAATGACTGAAATCGAAGTGGAAATTTGCCTCGAAAATACTAAATCAATAATATAGTAACTATCAAACACAACCAATTAGAGCCAAGTATAAAGCTAAAATCTAAGTTTTTAGATCAATACAAAATTATCAGAATGAAACCCAATAACACATACGTAGACAAAACTGAATTTACAAAAGAGCCTGTGAAGAAAACTCAAAACTCAGTAAATCTCAAAACCCAGTCAAACTTAAAATTTTCTTTCCTTCTCTGTTTTTTATTTCGCACATCTCCAGATGATAATGGCTGCCTTTCCAGCCCACGAAGACGCATGACATCAGGGTGGAACGAGCAGGTGTGGGATGCCATCTTTCACGAGCGACAAATGTCGCTACACGTTGTTTGGTGGAACTATCTTTACGAAGAAAAGAGCAGACGAGGCTACCATGACAAAAAAAATCTGATGTGTACACCACGTGACTTCCTTGTACGGAATATTAAATTATACGCATTTTTTTCTTGCATTTCGTTTAAACTTATTGGATTGAATTAAATCTACTTCGCCAACAGCGCATAAACCACAATAGAATAAATGCATTCTTTAAAATTCACTCTATTTGTTTACCATAGCGACACTCTAGCGCTAGGTTCACATAACAATATTATATTTCGTTCATATTATAACTCAGAATGCACAAAATTTATGTCATTTAAACAATTATCGATTCGCATGATTTAATTCGCAATAAAACGTATTATAACTCTGAATGCGCAAAATTTATATCATTTAAATAATTATCTAATCGTTGCCACATGTTCTATTCAAATACTATAGAAAAACTAGAACGATGTATAAAAGAAATTAAGCAAATAAAACAAAAATGAAACAGTTTTTCCCAGACGATTGAGTATTTCTCATTCAATTAATTCAGTTCTCACTTCGCGAGAAGGCAAAAATACATAAAAACTCAAAATATCTCTAGTAAAAATTACGAAGTAAATCTCGAACACTTATTTCCTAGAAAAAATTCCAGAAAGGATTAAGCCTGATTTAATTCGCAATAACAAATGAAGGAGTTATCTTTGTTGTTGCGAAGCTAAGTTTCTCTAGATTGGCAACAAATCCACTAGCCTGCTGTTTCAAATGTAAACAAACAATGGCCGTCATCAAAAAAATTATTAGGCTTAGAGGCACTTAAACAACTTTAAAATTGTTGATAATTCTAAAAATATTGCATACAGATTTAAGAAAAGAACACCATAATTCAATCATTTTTAAAGCAAAAAATGTACAATTTACAAACATATAAGAGTAAAGAAACTGAGATCACTGAGTCGGGTAACAGAGTGGATATATATATAAATATTTTATATATGTTTGGCGCGGCCGATTGCAACCAAAATACGAGGTGCACATCTACATGTTATAGTAGTCCTATATGCAAAATTTCAACGTTCTGAGTGAGGCTACTCTTTTTTGAGTTATGCGAGATACGTACGTACCGTATAACACAAAAACGTACGTAAGTACATACGTTCACATACGTTCGTACGTGTACATACGTTCGTACAGACGCCACGAAAAATTCTCTTCAGAATTCATTTTAAAGCAGTTTTATAATTTTTTTTGGAGGAAAAAAGTCTTTTATTCTGTCCTTACGTATAGATATCACGCAAAAACATCGTTTAATTGCATTCGAAAGCGGTCGGATATTTTCGTTGAAATATGCTGACTGAAACTTTTTGCGATTACAATACTTTTTACTTCGTACAAGGAAGTGAAAAGGAGTAAGACATTAAAAGATGGGTGCGCCGTTTAAAAGGGAAGAAACTTTTCGCTTTTCTTTATTGCGACAAATTTCTTCTAAATATTCATGTTCCTACCGTCCATTTTTTAACGTGTAAAAATCGTTGATAACATCCATTAAATGTTTCAAATGTCAATTGGACTTGTGTATCTATTCTCTTCTAAAACAAGGAAGTATCAGCTATTTCTGAAGTAAGTTTCCAGACGTCAAAGTAAGATAAGTTCTTCCTATATATATAACCAAAAATGGAATGAAGGCTTTAATTTGATCTAAATAATTAACTATTCACGTGATTATGATATATTAACAAAGTGAAATATAACAATGGCTTTAAAATAATAGCAACAAGCTACACTGTTAAAATCTGTGCGCATTGTATGTCAAAATTCTTCGTTAATGTTACCATTTTAAATAAATAGCTGCTATTTGCAACTTTTTTGTTTCAGGTTAGGATAATTGACAGGATAAGTTATTGCCATGTTAATTATTCTATTGATATTGAAAAACACTCGTTGTATTACATTAAATTTAAATCATGACGTCATACGTATTAACTAGAAGTTTCAAAAGTTTTTGTTTCCTGGTTTGGCAACAAAAATTATTTACGAATTGGTTTTTGCTTGGAAAGAATGAACTGATTTCATTCATATTGAAATGTTTTTATGCATTTTCTTTCCAGATGTGCATAGAACGTTTTCGGTTTGGCCGTGTCGCGCTCATCTGGCTGGCTTGCCCTCTAGTTTAACTTAAAGCTGAGCTTTGAGGGATTATGATTAAAAGCTAGATAATAACTGTGCTTTCAGCGGAATATACTTACTAAAGATAAAGTTAAAATGAATTTTAATTCGCAAATTAACATAGAAAATTGCTGTAGTCCTGATTAAAATTTCGTCTAGCTTAATTAAATAATCAATCAATAAATTCTTTCGCACTATCACAGAACCTTCAGGATAATCCCCCCAAAATAAATTCCTTTTAAGAAGTAAAGCGGATGATATTCGTCAAAATGCAAATTCACAACTGCATTTAATTACAGTATAATCTTTCACTAAACCCAAACTCCAAATCTGAGCTTTCGCCTTTATTCGGGGGATTTAATATTAAGCCTTATTTACATGTTTTATTAATCTAACATATTAACTTTAGTCTTATCCTTCAAGATCCGAATATTGCTGAAACGAGTGGAACGAGGGAATGATACTTAATAAACATCTTAATTAAGAACTAGCATTCTCGCAATATATATGGTATATTTCAATGCATAAGTCGAGATTTTTAGCAAGATTTTAGTACGACATTTTTTGTACGAAATTGTGAAAATGTTCAGTTTTTATATGAGTTCAAACTACTTGTTGTCCAATTGTTCTAGACGTTTTTATAGGTTACACAGACAGTTATAACTCCAAGAGATAGTAAAATAGAAGCGAAAATTTATTTATACCACTAAAACGTGCAGTTACAACTCAAGCTTAATATCCATCACCGCTCATTGCGAAGTACTTGAAATACGAGAAAGTATATAAAAAGTCTAATAGTAAAATAATGACTCGGCTCCTAAAATAAAGTGGGAATTCTAATTTAACATGACTACGAATATTACAACTGATTCACATCTAATTAACATAAAATTTAACACGTTAATTAAAACAAGTTTAACAATAAATGACTACTAGTCTTGAAACATGATTTTCCATTGCTTCACTTTTCATTCGAGTGTGTTGCCATTCATAAAAACGTAAGATATTATTCTTTGATATTTATCTGCCTATTATTAGTTAACAAGCTGAACTCTTTAAAAGCGATAGATGCAGTTCTTCTTATTATTTTTGTACTTTTAAATCTGACTGATTTAAATAAAAAAATGCATTTAATTCAAGATATATCTAATTAAAAATATTCAATATTTTTATAAAGCTACATTATAAATTTTTTCACTTTTTAAGTATACACAGAAGATACCTTACTAGTCTAAATGCATAATCATCTGATAACCTATGAAGTGTTTCGCTGTTCCACCTGGAACGTCTCTACCAATAATTTCTATTAATAGTTCATATTAAATTTTAAAAGAGCGCTTTTGGGTCACCGTTTAAATCTGAACCATTTCAGATTTTTTTCGTTTGTTTATTGCTTTTCTTTCTCGCTCTTTTATATAACAAACACTATATATACACACACGCACATGCACATTATTTCAACAATTATCAGTTATATTCCTCTTTAATTTGATCATAAAAATTTTAATTTTAATTTATATTTTTATACCAAGCCTCCTTCACGAACAAATTATTTCTCAAATGCAATTCTGTTTTACTTTCAAGAATTTAGTTTTAATTTTAAATTAATTTAAGTAATTTTAAATACACACAAGTTCTGGTGTGTAGTGATTTATTTGTATAAATTATGTATATGCTAATACTCTAATAATTAAGTACATAAAAACTAATTCTGTTAAAAACCAAATTCCACCATTTTATATTAACCACCATAATATATTAATTAATTATGCGCCGATGCGGAAATAAATAAAAACTTCCCTTTACAAAAACACGAAAGAAATGAAAAAATGGTTAAGCGATACTAGGAATAATAATAAACTAGTACAGTAATTTGAAATATATTTTTTAAATGTAAATGGAAAACATAATTAAAAACTGAAACAAAAATCTAAAGGGCTAAAAGCTTAGAACAGATTATGATTTTTCACAATTCTTTTCTTTTTAAAGGAATGGACAGAATTAACGCAATTACCAGGATTCAATATCAATGAAATATAAATGAAAAACATCAGATTCGAGGAAAGAAGCACAAAGCTGAAGAGGTTCAAACTTAGAACAGATTGTGATTGTTTCAATTTTGTTCTTTTCTAAGGGGGTGGATAGAATAAAAATAATTGCCAAGATTCAATGTACAGACATACAGGACAAAAGTTTCTGAAAGATATAAAATAACTAACAGTACAAACTTAACTGGTAAATGCAAAAAATCTCTACATATAATAAAAGAAACAGTCTGCGTGTCTTTTCGTTCGTGCTGCGCGTAAGTTTTTAAATTTAATGTTTCGCTTGGATACTGGACATTAGTTGAGAGAAGGCAACGGGAAGTTGGCTAATAGACCCAGGGCTACGAAATTTGGTATATAGGTGCATCTAGACAAGAGCCAGTGCAACTCCAAGCGATTTTTTTCAAAATTCGAATTAGTTTTTTTTATTTTATCTTTTCGATTTTATCGCATCATTTTGAATAGGTTCATTCTTTTAGAAATGTGGTTTTGGCAACAGTTTTTCATTCAATTGTATACTGGACTGCTGACTGTTGAAAATCAGCACTGTTGCCACTTGGGAAAATAAGGGCGAAATTCTGTGCAGTTTTTAAATTTAATGTTTCTCTTGGATACTGGACGTTTGTTGACAGAAGGCAACGGAAAGCTGGTTAATTTATTTATTAGGTTAATTAATATTTATATTAAGGGGTATTGCTTATTTCGTTGTAATTTTGTTATATGTAATACATTTTTTTTTCATTTGCGGGAATTTTTTTTAATGAAGTTGTTCTGCTGAGTAAAATTTTGCGCAAATTTTAAGTTTAACATTTGATGTTCCTATTAGGCATTTTTCCGGTACATTTAAAAGCCAGACGAAAGCTGGCAGCGTAGCTGCTAGTAAATAAATAAAACAAAAAACAATAAAATATAAATAAATCATCTGAAAGGTTTCAGATTATGAGCATATCTTTAGAATTTCCGACACATTTAATAATTATTTGATTCAATAATTAATGTTAATTTGAAATCAAAGTTCGGTATTTTTAATGTGAATTTCTATACATGAAATGTACATTTCATGTATAGAAATTCACATTTCTTTCTGAAAACATCGGTCATTATAGATATTCAGTAATTTAAAAATACCGAACTTTGATTTCAAATTAACATTAATTATTGAGTCAAATAATTATTAAATGAAATTCTCTAATTATGAAATTCTCTAATTATTCATAAAAGCTACTTGAATTAAGGGAATTATGCTTATAAACTATCCCATGTATTGACATACATGGCGTAGTTTATCAGCATATTTTCATAGCTTTAACTTCTAAAGCTATGAAAATATATAGCGGGAACATGAATTATTCAATGTTTCAAAGAACACCCTTTTTATCTTTTGATTTTTTAGGAAAACTTAACAATGTTTATCTAAATAGTTGAATGTTGAAATTTTCACTGAAAGAGGATATTTGTGCAGTTTCTAAGACAGGTACGCTGGAATTAATTAGTGCAGTCGATACTTGTTATAACGAATATTACATCACATGGCCGGTACAAAAAGCCTCCAATATCGCAGTAAAGCAGTTTTTGCTATAATGGCCACACGTTATTACTTTTGATTTGATTGGATGCAAGAGGTCGCTTTAACAAGCGTCATCGGTATAATATAAAATTATAAAAATATATTTGTTATTTATCTTATCTTATTGAATAACATTAAGATATTGTTGAAAAATTACCTTTTATATCAGACAAAGAATTTGGATACTTTTCCTGAAATTAAATATATTTAAATAAGCATTGCAATTACCGAGCATCACAAAATTTCTTTAATCAGTTATTCTGGTCACTGGAAACAATTGAACAACACCTAACATATCTGGTAATGAAGGAGAAAAGGAGAAATTAGAATATTGAGCAGAAAGAAACATAATTTAAAATATTTTATATACCCACATGAGCAACATAAATAATTTGTTCGTCTAACCACTCTTTAAAAGCAGTAAATTACATATATCTAGTCAGCAACGTCCCAAAGAGCACTGAGAATCTTTACCTTAACTAGACTTCTTTTTGTGAATGGGACAATAATTGATATGCGACAATAATTCGGCACCGAGACTCAGATTTTGGACTTTATATGCTTTTTCTTGTATTTACTTTTTTCTTGCCAGTCCCATTTTTTGATCATACGGCCGGCTTACGCCGGCAAGGAGAATTAGAGCTGTGACCCTATAATGATAATGATAATGCGGCAAATAATGAAAAAGCACTTTTTGATTCTCTTACCTAAAGATCTAATGAAGTACAAGAGGGGAGGGTCCTGATGTCCCGCCTTTGATAACCCTTACAGGTTCGCCTCTTTAGGAAATCGGAAACTGCTTTTGCAATAAGACTGGTCGTATTATACTTTTCGCAATAAGACTGGTCGTATTATATGTTATAATGAATTTCAGTAAAACAGAAATCAGGGATTATACTGTATCCTGTGTACAGGTGGAATTTACTTATCGGTGAGTGCCGGTTAATACATGCAACTTTCAGAATCAATATAAAAACATTACGAAATCTTATCGTTTTTATAAATATACCTTTTATTTTGCACTTTCTGTTAAAGAATGTATACCTGAAAGCATGTAAAGAACGCTAATACTTTATTCAAACGGAAATCAGACACGCCAATGCAAAATTTAATAGTATATATTAATTTAATAGTCCTTATATATATATATATATATAATTTTTTCATAATTTAGTTTAATTAAAAAAATTAAATTTAAATACATATTTAATTAAATATTCTTTGCGCCATTGCTGCAAGGAATGAAATTTAAATTTAAACAAATTTAAATTCTAAACGAATACGTATAAAAGTAAAAAAGTAGAAAAGCAAATTTAAATTCTAAAAAAAGCCAAAATAATTTAAAATAATTTAAAAATATGCAAACATGTAAAAGATTTAATTCTCGAATTAATCTACAATATCATTTAAATTCAGAAGCATAAGCAAATCAAGTGCAAAATCTATCCATGAAAATAAATCTACTAATTTAATAAATTAAAATTAAATTAAACAATTTTTTTTAAAAATGCATATGTGAATGATCGTAGAGTAGGCAGGAGACAGACTTATCAAGGGGAAGTTGCCTCCAAACCTAACTCTCCAATCATTCAATTCGTGTTTCGTCATTCATGCAGGCAAGGGTAAAAGTCAAAACCAAAAGTAATTCCAATAAAGTGGTGCCCTTAGAAATTAACATTTAAGTATTAACATTTAAGAATTAAAGTTCAAAAAGGAAAATACTAATTAAGTCTTTTGAGAAACAAGCAAGTAAAGTTAAGAATTAAACTTTTTCTTAAAAAATTAAATTTTTTAAAAATTAATTTTTTTATAAAATATATATATATACAATATAAGGACTCTCTAATTCCTATTGTCTTGCTACTTTTATATATATATATATATTTTATACATTATATATATATATATATAACTTATATATATATTATATCAAGCAAAGCAGTAATAACAATTTTTGAAAAACCAATTTTGGTCAAGAAAACATCTTGCGCAATATGCTGCAAAATAAGTAAAAAATAAAAATTGTAGAAAGCTCGCCTAAAAGTTACCAAGAGCTGCTGCTCCAAAAGGTTTAAGACGTTTTCAAAAATTAATACACATGAAAAGCAAATCATTAGACATGTAAAACATAAATACAATAAAATTAAAAAACAGAAAAAGTTTAAAAGTAAGCGGAAAATGGTAAATTAGCCCAATTCGACATCCAAACAGGCTTTTCAAGGGAAATTTCATTTATTTGAACGTCGAATCAAGCTAACCCCATTACGCGTTTCGCCGAAACAGACAATTGAAACTTTTTCGCTAAAAAATTTTTTTGACAAAGTGTCTTGGAAATTTTAATAGTCTCAATTCTCTGTTCCAATTTCCCGACGCGTCCGCTCAGAATGACACATTAAGGTGTTAAAATATGTTAATCAAAATCAAACTTTCTAAATCTAGTCTAAAATTAAAATCAAAACGAAATAAATAGCGATGAGCTATTAGTCCTAAAAATACAAATACATTCGGGCTGGGCCTGCAAGCTTAAAGATTAACAATTTTATTTTTAAAAAATAGATTTTATAAAACTGTAAGAAAACCTGTAGTTAATAATCAATATAAAATAAAAAATTGAGAAAAGAACAACTCAGTGGGTCTTGCTAAGACCAAGAAAAAGTTGTAACAAAAGAAACAAAAAACTGACCTTTGGCGATGTAAAGCTGTCCCTCTGAAAACATGCAGAAAAATGGTTGCTAACTTCTAGCGTCTTATTTTGGATGACGTACGTAGGGGGGAGCGAAGTGTTGTGGGCGTTTAGCCAATGTGAAGTGATTTTCGTTATCTGTAACTCGTCTCCTATTATCGGAGGGGGCCAGAAACCTCGGAACCCGTGTGAAGAGCTGAAAAAATGGCGCTTGGCTTGTAGTAGGATGGAAAAAATTTTTTCGAATATATATATATATTATATATATATATATAAGAGCAGTCTTTCTTTGGCTTAAAATTTGGATAAATTTGTATGAGGCTGCCTTTTTTGCCCAGTTTTAAGCAGTGATACTTGTTTGATCGATTTTTTTGACAACACATTTTTATATTCAAGGGACCATGATCACGAAATTTAGAGGTTTAATTTGGTTTGGCTTACCAGATTATGGCAAAGAACTCAACTATCTCTTTGAGGAAGGACTTCTTAAGGGAACTGTCTTGTACACACATTACACAGAAGAAAACCCGTGAAACCTTCCATGCAGATCACCAAGATTCCATCCCGTTCACCAAGATACAAACCTCGGAGGGAACTATTAGTGTCCAACGATTGAACCGTTCGGCCTTTGGTGAGCACCGAAATTTGTAGGACTTAGCAGAAGGGTTTAAAGCAGTTTGTAACTCATTGATTATTAAACGCAAATCAGAGTGTTTGGGCGGTCTATACCGGCCACCATAATATACAGAAACCACCACCATCATTTACTGATAATCACTTCATGAAGAGTTTTGACCTGATGAAGAACGGTAACTGTAAGTACAGCAGGTCGTTCACACTTTATAAAATCATTTTGATAATTAATTTTTATGCATAAAGGGTGATCGCTTCCACACTTCTTCTGAATGCGTCATATAATTTTCTGCTTCCTTACTTCAAACCAACATCTGCATCGTCCATCGTCTGGAGACATGCTAAACTTCCAAAAATGTGGAATGCAAACTGCGCGCATGATGATGTGTGAATCAGACTATGTGTTCTAATAATTGGTTGTCCAGTAATAAATTATGTGGTATCTACGGTTGCATTTGTTTGCAAGTTTCACCATTCTGTCTACGCAATAAACCTCTTCAATCTATTATATATATATATGTATGATATAATAACTGCTTTAAAAATAATTGGTGGCCTCAAAATTAAGGATTCTAGATTTGGTGCTCTCCCCCTAAATTAATCTGTTCTACAAATTCGAGATCCTTTCCTGATTATATAAAATCTCAAATTAACCAATCATAGCTTTCAGTATTTTCTGCATGTACTTAGTGTACATACTGCTCACAAATAAACTGCTTCATCTTTCTTTCCTTAGCTTCCGCCACGCCAACATTCGCGCTTCTTTGCTTGTACGTCTAAAATGATATCGTCCCGTTAATCTGTGTAAATAAGAATTTATTGTAATAATGCTTCTACTTTTTGAAATTTTAATCTTTCATTTTCAATAATTTTATGGAAGGAAAAAAAACTCCTAAAGTCTTGCTAAACCGGATACATTTTCAATTTTCTGAAATTACCGGTATGTGAAAACTTTGCTAAGTCTAAAATTATTTTTCAAGTCACGTTTTCAGAAACACATATTGAAGAAAATAACTCAATGTTATTTATTTTACTCTCGAACACTGTTCCCTGATAAATAGCAATACGTATGTTAGCCCAAATAAATTTATCGGAAAATTCTAGTGACGTGAACCAAAGAATGTTCCAACCCAATAAACCACAAATTTTAAAAGGAAAGATCGAGAATTTTTCTTTTCATTTAAACTGATAGCTATTGTTAAGAGAAAATTTCAGGTTCTTTAAGCCATAAATGTTTGACAGATGGAAAAAGAAAACTAATAAATAAATCGTTTGATTTCCTCATTTTATTATTAGAAAAGCATAAGGGAAGAAAAGATTTTAATTTACAATTTGTCTCAGTTTCATAAAGTCACCCCTTTGTTCGAATTAAAATAAATTTATGCTTTCAAACATTGCTGTATATATTCCTGTTTCTAATGAATGAATAATATGTGCAGAATACAGTCGTTTCATTAGACATGCATGAAAAATTTAAATATTTTTAAGTACTTCTTTGTTACTGCAGCCTCCAAGATTGAATGACTAGTCAACCGAGACATCCCACCAAATAAGCGACGGAGGTCCAAATAGTCCTCCAAGCGATAAGCGACGGAGGACGTGACCACTACCCCTTTACTAATAAGTTAATTAGCATAGTGTCACGCCCACCCTTATCTAACGAACGAGTATGCGAAAATGGCCACAACATGAAACATTTTGTTAACAATGAAACCATTTGGAGATGCAATGTTAAAAACAACAAAACAAAGAATGGCCTCCGTTTTGAAAATTGGTTGAGGGTTTCCCAGAATATCATTAGTCACTACTATTAGACTTACGTATTTTGGTGCAGAGGAGGTAACGTGCATGAAATGGTATAACAAACAACTTAGTATTGCAGTTGTCTGTACATGCGATAAAATATTAATAGTAAAGATAAGGACTATTAAAAATATTTTTAGGAAACGGCATTTGAGTATTATTATTATTATTATTATATACTGTGTTGTTTATTTTTATGTTCGCGCTTGCGCAAATCTAAAATCGCCAAATATGGTTGGGGGCCACTATAACAAAGAAATACCTATTTTTATTGTAAAAACACAATCAAGCATAACTTCATTAAACTATGTAAATTTGTCAATTTTTCAAATAATCCGATACAATTGTTAGTTAAAATCGGTTTATGGTAATTTATCAGCAATTTTTCTATCCAATTTTTTTTCGAAAGATAAGAGTAAATAATAAAGAAAGATACAAAAAATGACACACTCACAAAACAGAAATTTAATAAGATGCTCCTAAATACTTGCTTCAAAACATTCTCTTCGACTCACTTTGTAAACCTGCCAAATTTTCCAATTCTCTGTAATTCGACAAAACTAGCAATTACGTTAATTAGAATTTCAATTCATCCCCATTGCTTACCAGTTCAGATTCATTCATTTGTTTTATTTATTAGCACAAAATTGCTCTAACTCTCGAAACATGATTTTGCGTTTTTTAACTTTGCATTCGAGTCCGTTTCCAATCGGAAAAACATAAAATATCATTCTTTCATATTTAATCTGTCCATTATTAATTAGATAATTAAACTATCTAAAATAGGCACTTCCAGTTTTGAAGAATAATATTTTTACATCTTTGTACGAAGTAAAGGAAGTATTGCAGACACGAAAAACTTCGGTTATCAGATTTCAACGGAAATATATTTTTTGACCACTCTCTAATCCATTATGAATATTTCTGTGCATGGTGTTTGTATGCACGGGAAGAATAAAGGATTTCATTATTCAAAACGGATTGTAAAATATTATCCAAATCGGATTCAAAATGTACTTTTTCGTGACATCCGTTCTTATGTACGTACGTAGGTTTCTCGCATAACTCAAAAACGATTAGCCGTAGAACGTTGATATAGATATACATACAACTTACAGTGGATGGACAAAAATATGGAAACATCTTGTGAAATGCATGTTTGAAAAGAAAGATTGATTTTAATGAAATATGTAGGTGGCGCTGGCGTTTTTGACTACTGACGCCACCTATACAACTTCGTAAATGTGCTAAACAGTTCAGTTGTTGTCGGAGTACTGTTATGTGAGGTTGTCATTGCATTATGTCAGAGTTAACAGACTTCGAACGTGGGCAAACTGTTCGAGCACGTATGGTAGGTGCTTCCATAAGCAAGGTAGCCAAGGTGTTTAGTGTTTCAAGAGGTACTGTATTGAAGATTTATTCCGCATATTTGAAAAGCGGAAAAACATGATCTGCTAAATCACAGCGCGGACGAAAGTGTGTCCTGAGTGATCGTGACAGACGATCCTTAAGGGCAATTGTGACGAAAAATAAGAAGACCACAGCTGCAAAAGTTACTGCTGAAATGAATGTTGTGTTACCGAACCCTGTGAGTACCAAAACAATTAGAAGGGAGCTTCATAAACAGGGAATTGCTGGCCGTGCCGCAATTGAGAAGCCACTCATCAGTGATGCTAATGCCCGTAACAGGAAAAGGTGGTGTTTAAGTCATAAAGCCTGGACTATAGAGCAGTGGAAGCAAGTAATATGGTCTGACGAGTCTTCTTTCACATTGTTTCCCACTTCTGGCCGAGTTTACGTCTGGAGAACGCCATCTCAAGCCTATAATACAGACTGCTTGTTGCCAAGAGTGAAACATGGCGGGGGTTCTGTTATGGTTTGGGTAGCCATATCGTGGTTCTCTGCTAGCCCCACGATAACTGTGTCAGGGCACATGACTGCCAAGACTTATGTGAACATTTTGGCCGATCAAGTTCATCCCATGGTACAAACTTTGTTCCCCGATGGTGATGGTGTCTTCCAAGACGACAAAGCTCACACAGCTCACATTGTCCAGAACTGGTTTTCTGAGCACAAGGATGAGTTGTCCCATCTCCCCTGGCCACCACAGTCACCAGACCTGAATATTATCGAACCTTTGTGGTCTACATTGGAACGGAAAGTGCGTTCTCATTATCCACCGCCAACATCGTTATCTGAACTTGCCACCGTTTTGCAGGAAGAATGGTATAATATTCCCTTGGCAAACATACAGGAACTGTATTTATCCATTCCGAGAAGACTGCAAACTGTTTTGGATGCCAACGGGTTTCCTACACCATATTAAGCAAAGAAACATGTTTTTTTAAAGGTGTTTCCATATTTTTGTCCAACCCCTGTACTTCCCCTATCTAGCTTAAAAGTCCTTACCCGGCCTTTATTTTCGCAATCGTTGATCGTAGACATGTACTTCCAGTTACAGAAGCGTTTTAAACTTATTGATTATTAAAGATTATTAAAATCAAAACTTATTGTAAAAAGTGCTACAAATTCATGTGTATGAGCCATATGTCCTCTATCTGCGCAGAGTGCCTTCAGCCTCAAGTGACAGATGGCGAAATCGAGTAAGCAGGTTTGGAAGGTGTAAGTTTTTTAAAAAAAAGTTTTTTGTTCATTTATGTATGTTATAATACGATTTTAATTGCGTTATTCACACTTATTTCACATTAAAGTTTTGAAAAAATGTTTTGGAGCAATGGCGTTATGTTATTCTGTCCTCAAATTCAAATTTGGTAAGCTTTTATCATGGGGGTGTAGGGACACCCCACGTTACAGCTTACGAGGGAACTGTCTACGTTACAGCTGCAGGGTTAAATAAAGAAAATTTTCAGGTTTTGGAAATGTCATAGCTTACATAAAAAAAGAAAAGTGTGAAATAGCGAAAAAAACTTTTTAATTAATTCAGAAAAATAATCTTACTGCTTCATTGGGCGAGACGCCGACAAGGGACGAGGTGATTCGCGCAATACATTGGCAGTTGTAATGAAAGTGACAACGGACGTTTTGTACAAACTTGGAACTTCTGAGGGAATTTCAGGATAACTATTTGCGAGATCGTAATTTACTTTATGCCGTAAGAACTTGTTTGGAATTAAAAATATTCCTGACCACTAAATTCCTCTCCGGTCTCTTGCAAGTTCTCAGTCCAGTAGAAGCGGCTGAGGCCTCGTCAATTGTACGTGTAAAACAAAGTGGCAAAACTTGGAATGTCTTAAAAAAATTAATCAAGTGTCATTCAAAATGTCATTCTAGCCAGTCATGTTGCTACGGGTAGGTTAATTTTAATTTCTTATTTTTGATATGAAAATGTTGCCTTCTTTAATAAAAAAGATATGCATTTTTTTGTTTTTCTTTCTTTTTTTTTTTTTTTTTTTTTTTTTTTTTTTTTGTAGAATTTTCAGTTTTCTTTACGTTTTAGTTTAATTTATTATGGCAAATAATATTAGGGCTATCTGCCTAAAGAAAAGGATATTTTCGTGGAAGGTTTTGTAAGGGAAACTCGTTCATATACATGTTACACATGGGAGGGCCACGAAAGCGGCCATGCAGTCAGCGTAGATTCGAGCCCAGGTCGGAACTACCAGTGTTCAGCGATTTTACCGCTCGGCCGCTGGTGGGCCCCATTTTTCTTTACGTGTTTTGAATAAAAGTGTTTTAATATCACTTTCTGATTTTTTATAACTCCTTTATCCCCTTTTTTTTTTTTTTTAAATAGCATTGTATTTTTGAGGAGTTCATGTCTTTTACTTAATAGCCTTATCATGACATTTTCTCATACTTTGCTTAAATAGCATTTGTTACTCTGTAGAATGCCTAGGTATTATATACAATAAGGATAGTACATAGTAGTTCTCATATTTCATTCTTTGCCTAAAACGCGAAACGTTCCATAAAATGCCTAGATATTCTATTGAATTGCCGGCATTTCAAACGCTGCCGGTATATGACCGACTTTTGATTTAAAGGGTAATACAGACCCAAAAATGACAACGAAAAATTTAGAATTGAACGTTTTTGAAGCAAATAAAAAATGTTAACTCAGAATTTAATATTTGGATTCTAGGTACTTTTGTTCTGGTGCTTTAAAATTTTGAACGAGGTGCTTTAAAAATTTGGTGGTCCTGTGTGCCATCCTCTTTCCACAATTCGAAGAATAGATTCTTCATTTTTTAATAATAGATACATGTGTCTGAAAATAATTATAAATGAATTTCACTTCATTGTGAAGAAATTATTGATGCACTATGTTAATGTGCTTCTAAAAATAATAAACGGTATTAGTTGGAATTTTTCATTAACAGCGATATCGGTGAAACTTTAAATCACCCTCTCTTTTTCTTTGTCTGATAATTTTGCACTGCTGGTGAAAACGACAAAAAAGTAGACGCTCAGGACAGATTTAACGTGATGTGTGTTAATTAAAAAAAAATTCTGACAAATATATTCGGAAATATTTTACGCTATTAACCTTTTGTTACTCACGAAAGTGGAAGTTACCGCCGAATTGTATCAGACAGAAATTACCTGAGCATGCTACACTTAACTCCAAGAGATAGAACATATTTGACTGCGATACAAAATTTAGTCAACCGCACGTACCAAAACTATTTTCTTTGTAGAAAGACCTCTATGCAAGTTTCCATAATACAACAATATGAATGCGGAGACGACGAATATCCATGCGACAGTCAATTCAGAATATGAGTATTCTTCGAAAAGTCATTCCCTAGCATTCCCGAGGCAAAACTCAAGAGCAAAATCCGCCATAGCGAGGGAGAGGGAAACGACTAAGAATGCCGGGATTATAGTCCTTTGAATGGTTGGCAACATCTTAAAGTATTTTCAGATATCCCTTCAGAGTTCCCCCCGCGGATTCTAAATCCCGCTTGAGCAGCAAGGGTTTAATAAAGAGTTTGTTGTTCACCAAGCATATACCGCATTTATTTAAAAGATGCTTTCATTTGACCTTTGTAAATACAGCACATGTTTGCGAAGTATACTTCGTGCTTCGAAGTAATTTGCAATTATTATCATATGCAAAGTAAATAAAAAGTAGAAAATTCTACATTCTTTCATTAGTATGAAGACAAACATATAAGTAATAAACAAATTTAAACGCAAATATATTAAATCAAAAAAAAGGAATATTGTATACCAGTGGTCTCAAACTGGTGGCCCGCGGGCCACATCCGGACCCAAAAAAACATTTCGCTAAAATATTTCCCTAAAATTAATCACCATTATTTTGATATCAATTATTGTTAGTAACTGAAGATAAAGTTGAAAATTGTAATTATTTTGAATCCAGTTTTACGTTATTTTCAATACAATTAAACATCAATGGGTATAATGTTTCAGAAAAGCCCAGAAATGGAGCTAATTAATTTACACTGGGATATAAATCGTATTCAGAGATTTGAAAATATAAAATTGGTTCACTTTTTATCGTCTTCGCCCTAATGTTAATATCCTCATTTGTGTATTTTTGCAGTGAGAATTATCGTATTGCTATTAAAGTACATTTATTTGTGAAGACTGTTCTCCACAGTTAAAAAGTAATGTGTCTCAGAATGACCAAGACCACTGGCGAGCATCTGCAGTTCCTAATGAAGATCGTAACTAATAATTTTTTCCCAAGGTCACAAACTTTGCAAAAATCTAAGTGGCATATTGTATTGTAGCTGAATGATGTAGTAAGAAATAAAGAAGTTATTATTTTAAAAATATATTCTTCTGTATGAATCGAAAGAAAAATTAATAAATTAAAGAAAGAAAATAGGTTGCCATTACTTATTTTCAAGTTGTATTCCACATAGCAAGATTTAGTCTTTATTTTTAAGCAAATTAAGTTATTTAGCAATTAATGCACTTCATTAGAATTACACAGAACAAATTTCAGTCTAAACATTTAATACTTAGCTGCCAATATGCTTTAATTACAAAGTGCAATCAACAGAAATTTCTTGCATCCTTTATATTTCAAACAGAAAATAATCATAAATTTGAGTTTTTGATTTTTATCATTGTTATTACTGTTTATGTATATTTTCATAACTATTTAGTAAATATTTTTTTAATTTAGCTAGTAAATTTTATTTTGTTACAGGAAACATTTCATTTTTTGAAGAAAAAAAGTTCCTGTTCGTCAGCTCCTTTCACACCTTGCATTCGTTAGCATGCAATTTGAGTTTGATACCACTGTTGCATATATTGCATAATAGTTTCTGACAGTATAGTACATTTGTGTAAATATGTGTTTATTTGACTGTAGTTTGTCTTGTGTATTTTATAATACTCTAAACAATTTCAATTTATTAATTTATATAGTACATTTGCAAGTAGAACCTTTTAGCACCAAAGGCCGTTAAGCCGAATGTGTTATTCGTCTCAAAACAGGATTACATTCTTTTTGTAGAAATTAAATAACGAAGAATCAGCATGTATGTATGCATGCTTCTCGTATTGTGAAAAAACGACGGTACCTAGAGCCATCCAGTTTCGAATGACATAGTCCTCCATCCCGAACATGTGCACCCGGAAGCTCGAATTTTGAATTTCGATTTTTATATATCATATTTTGTAAAACTTTAATGAACGTTTAATTAAAAAATTCAGCGATTTGAAAGCGAGCGGTAGTGAAAAAACTCAACAGTCTGAAAACGAGCGATAACAACACTATATGGAATAAAACATTCCAGACTGTCTATCGGCAACTCTAAAGATAAATTGTTTCTAAATATAATTGCTGATCATTAAAATTTCAACTCCATGATGGAAAGCAAATACAATAACGATATTTATTATACGTAAACAGTATGTCATGAAGACAAAATGACTAAATTTGTAATCAGTTTGGGTGTTTACAGGGATGCGAAATTAGTAGAAACAGCTGCTATCACTGACAGCTAAATCGGCCTTTACCCGGTTAGGCTTGGAGTCATACGGGGTTTGGATGACAGAAACGGGCTACTCATTTCAATGCTGCTTCAAGTCTATAACCCACTTCATCAACCGTATTAGCTGGAGAGGGAAGGCGGCCAGTCTCTCAGCAACCCATGACCATATGTTTTCAGTGGGTGACAGATCAGGAGACAATACAGGCCTGGGCAACAATTGAAATCTCTGTGTATCGAGGAAGGTCTGAACGCGACGCACAACATGTGATCTTGCATTATCTTCTTGGAAGATCGCGTTTGGCAGGCCACGAGTATAGGGCACAACCGCTAGACTTATGATGTCAGAAATGTACCGATCTGCGTTCAAACTACCGTCGATTCGAACTAGAGATGTACGTGTCGTGTACACAATGGCTACCCAAACCATCACACCAGGTCCAAGGCCCCTAGGCCGATATCGAATGCAAAGAGGTGATGTGCGGTATCCTCGGAGCCTTCACACGCGTACACGGCCATCAGAATACTGCACACAGAACCGATATTCGTTTGAAAAGACAACATTGTGCCACTCCTGTATCAAACTTTTTTGTTCGGTGCACCAAAGTAGTAGTCGAAGTAGTGGTTGCCGTGATGATACTCTATGCTGCCGCAAACGGCGACGCACCGTACTGGCTGATACCGGGAGTATTGCAAACACGCCCATTTCCTGACTAATAGTCCCTGATATAGTCGTACGGTTATGCAGGGCTGAAGTCACAATAGGTTTGTCCTCTCGAGCGTTAGTCATGGAAGGGCGTTGAAACTCTGCATCCGTTCAGTATTACCCTCAGCAATCCATTGATTCGATATTCGCATGACAATGGTTTGATGTCGACCAGTTCGATCGGCGATATCACGGAACGATAATCCACACTCTCGATAGGCAACGATCCTGCCTCTATGGAATTCCGACACTCGCTGATAAACATTTCTTCTTATTTTCGAGGCATAATACGATATTCTGAGCTAACACCGACATCAAAAAGCGCTTTTCGAATGAGAAATCCACTACACAACTTTTCTTTTATACAGTGCTTCAAATGTCATTCCTACCTCCTGCGTCATCTAAATGCGCTGAAATTTTAATCATTTTCATATCGCAATCTCTTCTTCCTTTCATGTGATTTTGACGTTCGTCAGGTTATTCCTACCTGGTGTTGCAATTTTAAGGCCAGCTGTGCATTGGGTGATGTTGTTGAATTAAATTTTATGTGAAGTAAGTGCGAAGAACGTAATATTTAAAAAATAAGGTTAACACACAAAACATTAACAATAAAAAGATAAAAAAAAGTTTTGCAAACCATCTGAACTGAACATTGATATAAACCTGAAAAGAGTAGAAAAAGGTATGCCATCACAAGTACTTTAAAATTTTTTTCATTTCGCTATTGAAATTGCATATGGCAGATGTGCGAAGAAAATGATGCTTAACAATAGAGCTAAAGCGACTGAAAGAAATGGGTTAGCAGGAGTGAGGACAGCAGCATATCAGTAGACTGGTGAGCTCCATGAGTGTGTATAAAACCTTAACAAACCTTTATCGGCGACCGTTAAAATCTGAACCCTTTCAGATATTTTTATTGTACATTTTTAATAGAGTATATATAAAAAATTATTTCGTGTGTTATGTTGTAGGTTTTGCTTCTAAATAGATCAAAGTTTAAATCATAAGCAGAACTTATTTAGAACCGAAAATATGAGCAGAAATTCTCCTCACAAGCTTTCGCGAAGTTGGAGTTATTTCACCAAATGTCGCCCATTTATATATGCAGATATACATATGATTATTTACATTCAAAATTATGCTTCAGCTGTATAAGATGGAACTAAATTAAAATCTATTACACATTAAATTATATGTCAATTACGAAAATAATGTAAATATATATAGATATATGTGTATATATATGTGTGTGGTATCCGTTAGTTCAACACAGGCACATCACCTGTGCGCCGACAGCGAGAGCGAAGAGAAAGATGATGATGTCTGATAGATGTTGATTCCACGCGAAGGTGGTAACAAAAGAACTTTGTTAAAATAAACAAGCTCGAGTAGACCCTGAGTAGCTATTTAAATACTAAAAATCATGCAGAACTATATTTGTATCTAACGAGCGCGAGAACGCGCAGCGGTACTGTTATTTAATTCAAACCTATAGCTTTTCTATTATTATTATTATTCATTAAATGTTGTGTGGTGTGGAAGTGTTATTTACTTCAGGATATCATCTTCAAGTCCCCACCCACACACATATATATATATATTTATCTGTTCTTCTGAAGCTGAATTTTTTAAAGTTGTTGTTGACATTTTATTTTGCCTTTGTTTCAAAGATCTTCATACTATCCAGCATGTATTTGTATTGTCTTCAATTCTTTTACCTAGATAGTGAAATCATCACAGTTACTTATTTACTTATATTTGATAAAATTTTACATTGGAAATTTTTATACAAAATTCACGTTAAGCGGATTATTTTATAAAAGAATTTGATGCCGTAAGTGTCAGTTCTTTTCAAAGCTTTAATATGGCACCATGTTAGTTCAAATGTTAAAATTCCCTTAATGTTAAAATTATCTTAATATTTATTATCAGTGTAATATATAAACATTCTATATTTACCTCTCTTACTGATAAAATATTTACCTAGATTTCAAATTCTACATAACAAATAAGTAAAAAGATGCAATCTTTCTTTCGTCTTCGTATAAAGAAACCTGAATAAAAATATTGAGAGCACTTTAGTTTATCAACTTAGGAAAGAACTTCGTAATTTATTCAGAAAACTTTCAGGTTTCCAAACAAATGTCGTTTTTCTATTCTGACGAGCAGTATTGATATAAGAAACGCAAGAAAGAGAAAATAAAGAGAAAAATATATAAAAAGGGCAACATTAATCTGCCTGACGGTATAAAGAAGATACTATTGTGAATATTTACAAATTTTTACAAAGATGCCTATCTGGCCATCAAAGAAGGAAGTTGATTTTTTCTGCCATTGTGTGCAGAAGTTTGAGGAAGTCCTGTTTGTTTTATTTCACGCTGACAATTATTGTTACTCAGTTTATTATTACGGTCCATTTTTCAGGTTATATTTAAAGAAGTAAGATAAATCGCTGATTTGAGTCGTAAATCTTGGCTTGCAAACCTAATCTTGATAATCAACAGGAGAAGAATCTGAATAGGATACGAGTTTCATATTTCCTTTTCTCACAAAAAATGTTAACACTCTGCATAAACCCTGGGCAACGCCGCGTACTTCAGTTAAATAAACAAATAAAAATGGCAGTTATACATTTTAAAGGCGCATAGGATAAATGTGTAAACACATAAGCAGAATAAATCGTTTTAGAACATGAGTTCCGTTTCGATTTACTTTCAGTTCGTAAATCCGTAACATTCAAGTTCTTGAAGTCTACAGCATACACTAATAAAACACAGTAAAATTAATAATTTGAGGTATTTTTTAAAAAACATGTGTGATATTCTTAAGGTATACTTTAATCAACACATGATTTCTTTGGTTAAATCCTTCCTTCAGTTCTATTGGTTCGTCTACTGCACCAGAAAATGAAAATTAAGTAAAATTTGATTTAGAACCGAGCAACCAGATGTAGAAAACACAGTTTGAAGTTTCACCATGTTATGATGAAACATTTATATTACGTGTCTTTAGTGCTGTGCTACGAATTTGCTTAAATGAAATTATTTTAAAAATTTCGTGTTAGAATAAACAAATAGTTAGTTTTTTAAGTTTAAATTTTAATTTGCTCGGAGGACGTTTACACACTTTTAGAACGATTTCCATTGTTTAAAATTTAAATGAGTATTTACTTAAATATTCTATAAGATAGCCTTGATTGTCATTGCCATGATAGAACGACGTTTCATAAAACTTCCAGGGATATTATTTTCCATTCCTCGTTCGCTACTTCCCAGACTCCATCAATCGTGGTGGGTTTACGCTTAGAAAACTCTTTCGACAGTTCGAAAGTACAATTGTCGATAGACGAAACATCAGGGGACTTAACTGGAATAGGTTGAAAGGATGTATATGCAATACCTGTACCAGTCTTCACATTTTTAAGGAATAAAATGGTACTTTTCAAACTCTGACCTGTTGCTTTGTCTTGATGGTGTTTCAGTCTTTGAAAGTTACGACGATAATAAAATGGAATTTCTCATGTAAAACGGATGTAAAAATTTCTCTTGATTTTGAGTGGAGTTGATGTTAAAAATGCTTTTTCATTTTTCTAATCTTTCATTTTCTAATCCGATTTGGTTTAATAATGCTGCTTATTTTGCACTTAAAAGTTTAATACCTTCCATTTCACAACGTTTCTGAGTTATCGAATAAGAATATTTCTCTTCGAAAAGTGCAAAAACATTTCAATCCACGTGTCCATCTGTAAATCTACTTATTTGCATGTTACCATTTTGAAAGAAGGATAAATTTAAAAATAGTGGACGATATTTCTCATTTCAAATAATAATCAGTTTCGAAAAATTTTTTATTCAAAAATATTTGCTCTTTAAATTTTTTGATCGAAATCGTTGAAAACAAAGTGTAAACACCCTCTGTAAATAATTTCTTCTGGATCCTCAATTTTTTCCCGTACCTCTTTTGTGTCCGTATCGATTTTTGTCTTCGTGTCATTTATAAATGCGTTATCACTATGTATTATTTTTAAAGAAATAATAGCCAGTCTAAAAACATTTATGCTGATGCTTAGTTTTCTATCGTGAATTATAAAGTTACGTTATTTTGGAATATTTTCTAATTTTGCTTTCGAATTTTATGTGCGGTAAATGAAGAGAAACTGATGTTTAATAAATGAGGACAAAAAGCTAATGATGAAAAGGGGAAAATGTTGCGTAATTCATATCACTAAGCAAACTGAAAGAACTCAACAATGATGTACTAGGCTGAGAAAAGACTGAAAATCAGAAAAATATATGGCAGCAGTTACTATTCTACCGGGAATTCTAAGAGTATGCAGCTTTTGAAAAATTTTTTGTATTACTGTTTTTCCCCGGCTTTTAATAATTAATATTAATTATTTTAATAATTAAGTTCGAAGAGGTTTTTAATAATTAATTTAAAAAGACCAAAAAGTTTGTGTTAGTAAAAGTGAGTCCAGTGGTGGATTGGTAAACTTGGAACTTAGCGAGAGCAAACAAAGTTTTATCAAATACTCTGACCCGACGTTAAAATCAGAATCCTTTCAGATGTCTTTTAAGTTTAATTTTATTCATTACATACGTTTTTTTTTTTTTTTTAATTTGAGGCAATTAATCATTTGGAATTTCAAGATAAGAACGGGAGACAGGGCGATAATTTATCTGACAGTCTAAAAAAGATATATGAAACAAAATGAGTTTACTTTTGTATCTTTAATTTTATGAAATAAAACTAAATATAAGTTATAGCACAAAGATACCGAAGTTTATTTTGTCCCTTTCTGTATCTGTTTTATTATGCTATCTATGACGTTTCTGAATCTCTTTCCAAACTTTGTTTTGTTAATATTATTAGAAAGATTCATATTATCATTCTTTTATACTTGATTTGTTGCAAGCATCTACACTATCAAATGAGCTCATTTTCTTTCTGCTAGATAATGCCGTAAGGAGATCTGACGATAATACTTTAAGAAGTGGGACCCGTTAATGGAGATGACTTGATAGGAAAGAAAGATGATGATACCCATGACTCTCAGAACAATCATGAAAGGGAAATAATACCAACCATGCGATGGGGAAGAAAGTACAAAATATGGTATGGCCATAATCGGGGGGCAATAAAGGGTGAATTAGGCAAAGAAACAGTGGAGGAAAATGAAAGAAAACTGCACAATCGAATAAATATTGTATGCATGCTTATATATAATATTTTATCCGTCATCGGAAAGGTATTTCGGAATTTCTAGAATAAATACAAATGAAGCAGTAAAACATAAAAGAATATTTTATTGAATACCATGAGTATCATTTTAGTCTATGACATTGTTTCCATTTGGACCGCAAAAGAAAAACAAAATTCTAAGGTCATGAGGTTTATTTGTATAAAAGTTCTCGAGGTACTACATGACAGTCTCAAAAGAATTGCACTCTGGGCCATTCAACGAACTTCTTTGAAGTAACCTGAAGGAAGAAAAATCCGGCGAATATGGAGGATGCCACAAAACATCCCAGCCATATCCAAATAACTTTTGTCTAACATTTATTGAAATGTGGGGCCGAGCACTACAGTGATGAAAGATTATAGAAAATTAGAATGCTCCATGTCTATAGCAGTAAATTTGTACTGTGCTCTGGTACAATACACTGCATAATGTATTTACAAATGAACGTGCCTTGTAATATATCAGTAATTGTATTATATTTTGGAAATCACACATTAGTATTGGCATTTGTAAGGTTCTTTTAATATTTTAGCTATTGTATAAGTAATTATTTAGTAGTTTTTTTTTTTTTTTTTGCATTAGTCCGAGGTTGCGTTATAAGGAACAATAATTGTTTAATTATTAGCAATTGTATAATTGCATAATGTACTGGACTTGTTATAATTGTATAATATGCTGAATTTTGTAAGATGGAATATGTATTTGTGTTTCAGTTTATGCCAAAACAATAGTGGTAACTGAACAAATTATTAGTATGTAATCAGGATCGTATCTATTTAAGTTATATGCTGATGAAATATTGTGCATAGTAATTGTATAATGTAATAGCGATTGTAATATACACTAGATATTATAAGATGCATTTATCTAGTAATGTATGAGTATTTAATCAATAAGTGATTAATAAATATCATAACTGCATTTGTAACTAATGCATTTCTGTCATTTATCCCTAAATGTACCAGTTGTAATATACTTGCAATTGTATTAAATATTGGTAACTATGTAATATACAGGTACAGCGTATTTGTATAATGTGCTGTATTATAGATGTACTTGGAAGTTTGTTTTTGGTTTTGCTTTGTATTATGCGCAGTAATATTATAAAGTATAGGAGAGTGGATAAAGTACTATATACTGTAAGGTAAATTTGCATTTGTGTAATGTATCAGTACTTGAAACAGGTTTTAGTATTCACCTAAGAATGAAAAAAAAAAAAAAAAAATACTCGTTAAGAAGTAGATTGATAAAACACTGTACTTGTACCTGCTGTATAATGCATTTCAATGTAAGAATACTTATGAATAAGTAGATTTATAATACATTGTACTTCTACGTGCTGTATAATGCATTTTTGTAACAATATGGTACAAGATATTGGTCAATCAAATATTGGTAAATGTATAGTGTATAGGTATAAAGTGCAGGTATTGGAAGCATAAAAGTAGTTTCATAAGATGTAATAATTTTTTGTATAATGTTTTTAACTCAGTTATGTTTTAGTACTTATTTAAGAATGTATTAGCATTTATTCAAGAATGTGCTGTGTATTTCCATTATGTAATTTCTCCACATATTTGAACCTATATTTTATATTTGTATTACGTATTTGTAAGTATGCATGTATTATGTACGATGGGTAAGAGATTCGGCTTCCTAAGAAACACAGTGCTTTAATATCTTCAAGGACCTTAAACTGATGAGTTGGTAACTAGTTCTGTATGGATTATGCAATACTCTGGAATGGAAGCCAAGTCAGCGGATTTCAGGATTTCAGTGATAAAAGACAACATACGGATGATTGGTCAGTTCTGAACCCTTTGTTTCTGTTTTTCCTTGTGAACAGTGATTTTCCTAATTTATTATCTGATTTGGTGGCAGTATTTCCTTTGTACTTCCATCATACACAAAGCATTATTTTACAAGGATTCAGACCACTCTCGATGTTACAAATGGTGGCTCTTTTGCCTTACCCCATAATACTTTTCTTGTAACGTTATCGTATAGTATACACTTTTAATTTTCAGTAGTGAGCATTTTCAATAAAAGAGCTTCTTTATATTCCGTTTCAGCAAAGCATCACATGCAGTAACTCTGCTAAGCGTATACAGCTCTGTTAAAGTACGCGGACTCCAAACTTAGCAGCGGCTTACAGACCAAGTCTTCTTCAAATGATCATGTACTCTATTTTTGGTATATTTAAATTTGTATGATGATTCCTTAAATGTAAAACATGGATTTTAAGCCATAGCTTCGTTTAATAGAACTTTCTGTACAAAGGATGGTCATCCACAATGGAATTGATCATAGAGCGGGAAATTTTCAGGCTTCTCAAACCACCTTCAAACTGTCTAATCAGATGCAGTACATTTTCCACATAGAGTAAACATTTTACGAGTTGTATGACTTGAACTTTTTTCCCCATCTTTTAAATGAAAGAGATACGGCAAAAATCAACTTAAATGTTTTCCGTTCTTAGCATTGCAATGAAACAAAACTTATGACACAACACCTTCTAGAATTTTGTTATACGAGCAGAAAATACCTCATTTAAACATCCGCTTCATTTAAGGTCACTCCGTATCAGCAGCAATAAAATAATCATAAAAAATAAACTTTAAATTGAAAACTGCATATTTACTATCCTTGAAGAGATAGGAAGCACCACGAAGGGAGAAATCAATCTTCTTTGAAAATGATGTGGTTGAAACTAATGCAGAAGATGGTAGCGGATTTACGGATGGTTTTGGTTCAAAAACTATAGATACTCAGGCCATTTGATAGCAAGAAACTTCAAAAATCAAATATGCTCTCGCCAGGGGCTCGAACCACGGATCTTTGTTTTTCAGGTTGAACCTGTTATCCCTAGATACCATGAGAAAAAAAAAACGCAAAAAAAAACGCAATTTTTTCCTTATTTCTCGCTCACCCACAAGGGAGCAGCAAACACACTGTCTTAAAACAGAATCCTTTAAGTGGGTTTTACTATATAAATAAAATTTATTGATTCTAATGACGCTGAATAACAGCTTCTGTGGTAGTATTTTTGGCATTTCTTAGGATATAAATAAAAGAGAAAGTATTAGTCGCGGGTATAACAGTTTTCATTTCTTGCGAATAAAATATTTGTCCATTGAGTTCTAATCCCGAAAGATTTTGCAATATGTCGGGATTTATGCCACAAATATTCGGGTCGCTTTCTGCTTTCTTTCCGACATTCGGAACATAAAAATAACAGTGCCTTTCAATATATCACTTTTATTTTGTAGACTTCTAAAGTTTTATATTATTTTGCAATATTTTACACAAAAATACATTCTATGATTTTTGTTTACGTTTTACATTGCGATGTTAAAAATAGTAGCTCTAACCTTTTTATCTGTGAAATGAGAATATAAAAATGTTAGTCCTTTCACTTTTGAAAGGACTAACTATGTTTTATAGCTTTTTAAATAGATTAACTTTACTAAATTTTTAAATTTAAATTTTATTTTTGAATGGATCGCTTGGTATTGTACTTTCCTCATTGGTTGCTTTTATACGCATTTTTAATTTGCTAATCACCTGCAAAAGTTTGGAAATGTTTTATTAACATTTAATATTATAGGCGCCCAGCCGCCTAAATGGTCTACTATAAAAGAGACAAAAAAATGCAAAGTGATTTTAATGAATCAAGTTAATTTAAATTTACAGGCCGGGATAGTAATTAATAATAATTTTAAATAAATTTGTGCTTATTGCTTTTATATTACTTAGTTTCATAACTAACAACGGAATAAATTTGACAAAGAAACTAAATATCTTAAGCTTTGCTGTAGACAACAAATTGCCACGTAGAAGACAAAAATACTTTACTTTTAGCAATGGCAACAATTTCTATTCAATTCGAAAGTCAAATATGTATACTGCGCTTCGGCAAGTGGCAACACACTTCTTTTACATCAGAACTTAAAAATTTAGTTTGAAATATTTATGGTTTGCCGAATGACAACACAAAGCTTCTATATCACTGAATGTTTAATCAAAATTCTCTCGAATTTACACAAATTATGAATTAAATAGAAAAATTCGTAGTTCATCATTCGAACTTCTAAGTACACATGTTCGGATGGAAGACTATTGAAAGGTTCAAAATTTGGTGGCTCTAGATGCCCGCCGTTTTTCATAATACGAAGAGCATACATACAAGCATTTTTTCAGAATTTAACAGTAGAGATTACTCCCCAAAAATTTAATCTGTGTTTCCGTTATTATGATGACACGAATAAGAAAGTTATTTGTAAATTATGCTATATGCTTATGATGTTGGGAGGCCCCAACTTGTCAGCAACAGTAGTAGTGACTGCTATGAACTGGAAATTACACAAACTCTTAAGAAGGGTTTAAATCCCTTTTTATTTCACTTTAAAAATCACAGTTGCGTTCAATTGACGCTCACAAACTACGCCGACCCGGCGGTTGAACAAAATAGACAAAAATGCAACTAAAAATAAATGACAGGATGAATAAATAACGAAGTCACTACCTACGAGGCTCTATAACCGTAACTAACTTAACCGCGTTCTAAGATACAGCTGAGATTCAGCAAACTTTCTGATTAAGAATTTGAAATATTCAACGAACTACCGAAATAGGCGCACAGGCCGAAACGCGCGGTTCTTAAATTTCTACCTAGCAACCTTCACGCTCGTGATTCAAGAAACACACTTACAATCTCGTTTCCCTTCTATTTAACTCAATTTACTTCTGCTAAAATTTGAATACTCTGCGCGTTCTACTACGATTTACGTACTCTGGAATTGGCAATTCTAGGGGAAAGTAAAGGCTTGACAGGAAAGATAGCTTAAACTTAAAATAAATGTTAGTTAAAATAAATATAAACCCTACATGCTCTTACGAATAATACTTTGCAGCTATTTTTAATTAGGAATATATAGTTATTTTTCTGATGCATAAAGTATTCGGGTGTGTATGTATTATAAATTACAATTAAAATTTAATGGGAAAAATTTGTTTTCAAAATTTAAAATATTACGAATATTATCTCTTTGGCGCTTAAAACAAATTTTAAAATGGAAAGAAATTAAAAATTCAATCTGCATTACACGTATAATAAATGCTAGGCCTTTTTATGGTTACATATATTCTTGAAATGTTAACACTGTGAGTTATTGCTAAATATTGTTTAAATTGGTTTCTGACGATATTTGCATTAGAAAACAAAATTACAAATTCCTAATTAGAAGCTATGAAAACTTAATTGTACTCTTGCAAGGTGTCGAACTAGTGATCTTCCAGTAGCTAACTGGAAGTAGTAACGGCTTATACGAGGAAAGGACGTATAAGAGAAATACCATAAATCTACCATCACAGATACAAAAACCAGTCTCAGCTGATTGACTCTAGGAAAAACAGATCAAGCCAGTTAACAGAATTCAGAATAAGATTAAGAAAATAGTATTTTTATTTAAATTGTCGTGCTTTCAGTTTCTAAACCCACACATATTTTTCAGTCCAGAAGAAAAAAGGTTTACCATACTCTTTTCCCTTAACTCATTTTTTTAGAGTGATGTATTATGTATATCACATTTTGCCGGTAGCGAATTCTTTCCGTCGCCTATCACCCCTAAGTAGTTATTCCACAGCATGTGTAAGAGATGCTTTTGCATTTTTAGCACATTAAAATCATCCATCGCTATAAATCAAAGTTCAAATTTTAAAGCATTCTTAAAAGTCTTTAAATTGAAAGTTTTATTGAGTTTTCAACGTATGAATATCTGAAAGCAGCTTACAGTTTAAAAAGCAGGTTAAAAATGCGAAGCATAAGATATTTGACTCCAGTTCTAGCTTAGCTAACATCGATTTTATAATTTGTAGACTCTATTAGTTAAATGGAATTTTCTTCTTTAATAGTTTACTATAATTTTCTCTTAAGCTTTCAAAACCTTTTGCATGCTTTTTTATCTGCTATGTACGTAAGTAATTGAGGTAATGTTTTTGGTCAAAAAAATCGATAGTGGGTTTTTAGTGAATAAGAACAGAGATCCCCATAACACGTTTTGACTGTTTTTGCAATGATGTCTGTTTGTCTGTGTGTACGAGTATAATGACTTTTTTGCCCATGATAACTCTTATATAAAACTACAAAAAGTTTATATTTTCCGCATTTAAGCTTTCTACATTCATCATAAAGAGCTGACTACATTTTGGGTAACACTGGATAACCGGAAGTAGTACTTCACTTAAAGCCCATAATTGTGTCAACATATTCTGTACATAAGAGTTTATCCCTTGTACAAAATTGTAGATCTGGTGATTATGGATCCAACACCGTTTAAATTATGAAAATAGCTCAAGTTAAACATTAGATACGGATAGAAACATTCCTGACTGGCCTTTGCGAAAACAACTATGGTAAATTTTACAACAGTTGGAGATTTCTTGCCAGACTGGCGACTTTCTGCAATTTTCCGAAAAAGCATTTTTGAAGCTCTAGAAGCAAATTTTACGAAAACTTTCAGAAGTCCTGGCAAAACCCTGCGAATATCGCTATAAAAACCAGCGATCAATTAATTCCTAATACGTTTTGAGTACTTGAAGGGACTTCTGTGCGAAGATACTAGTTAGCTGAGTTGCATTTTAAAGTATATTTTGTAAATGGTAAAGGGAATTTGTAATATTTCTAGAATGCTAAAGAGGACCTGCACGGTATCTGAGTTCTTGAATTGTTTATAGCTATATATTTTGCTAGACTTATATTATTAGTTGCAATAAAGTGTTAGTTCTTTCCGACTTATCTCGATTGATCACCTAACGAGACATCCATGAACTGATACGTGCACATACGGAAACAATTTAATAACTGAAGTCGATAAATTTTATTAAATTTAGTCCGTCAGTTGGTAGCAGTTGTCAGCACATACTCAAAGATATCTATCTACATTGATATAAGTCTTTTGAAGAGGACATAAATGTTCCTTTTGCATTTTTATGTTCGTTTCATGTATGATAATAGCGTGCAATACCATAAAACATTCAGTGAAATAAAATTAAATATAAATTTAATACATCTCTCCCCGCCTGGTCTGATATTACTCCTTGCTTAATTTGGTGCGAAGTACTTTTGTTAAGATGAAATATTGGATTTATGGGATTGAAGTTTGGTTTTTATAAACTTGTATAGCGTTAATTATGAGGAATTATCATTCTCAATGCTTTTTTGGTGTTAAATCCTTACTAGACTATGGGACGAGAATTGCAATAAGGACATCTTTTGAGAGAGACATTTCATCCTGAAGTTTAAAAAAGACCTTCGAGATATATACCGTATATAAGCAGAACATTTCTCTGATTAATTGATTTATACGAAACTGAGCTTCCCCCCAATTGACAGCTGACGGGAGGCGGAGACACCATCTCTTTACTAAGAGGTTAGGTGGTATTGTCTCGCGTCCCCGAATATCTAGCATTAGAAGATATACCAAATAATATTGCAAGATATTGTTGCTAGTGCGGTTTATATAGTTTACATAATTATTACATAATTTCAAATACTAAGATTACTTTACGGTAGAACATGCATTTTAGAATAATACACATTACAAGTACATTTTACAAATTTGTAATGTGTATTATTGGAAAGTGTAGGTTCTGTTGTAAAGTAATTTGAGTATTTGAAATTACGCTCCCAACACAGTTTTTACAACGTCGTAAAATATTAAGAGTAGGCGTGGGTACGAATGGAACGGTCGAACGCAACATTTCTTCCAAAGCTGCTGATAAAACCTGCCATTCAAACTAGTTCTAGGATGAAAGCTAACTTTAAATCATGCGTTTTGCGTCCCCAGCTCTGATAAGATTATGAGTAATAACTTATCCACCTAACATTAGGAGGTCCGTGGTTCGAGTGTCGGCGAGTATATACTTCCAGTGAAACCTCGGATCACGAAAACCTCACTTTATGAACAAGTCGATTCACAGACAAATTATTTAAACAAAGCATATTTTAAATAACCTGTGACACTCAGGAATTTCTTGAAATACCACTTAATTATTTCCATTTACTCAACTCTCGCAAACAAAACCTGGCAATAAGTGACTTACAGGATCATAAGTGCTGCTTGGAAGAATTATTGCCAGATTGGGTTACAGACAGAGACTTTCAGCACTTTTGTTACTTAGGACTTTTTTTGTGTTTCTAGGCGAAACCATGAACTAGGAAGTTAACAGTGAAGAATGAGAAATTACTACAGGATCATTAAAATTAGCTCAGCGGGAAAGAATTAAAATTTTCAGATGTAGTAACAAAAGATTTTAAGATGAAATATCTTCTGAAAGAAAAATGAGCCAAGTTGTCCGATCCGCACAATTTGTTCAAAATAGAGTAAGATGGAAAGTTTTTACTTAACGATTTCACTCTAATAAAGCAGTAGCAAGATAAAACATAAGCATTTTTATGACAATGCTATGTCTCACTTTAGAAACATTTACAACATTTACATTGGGAAACATTTGACTGAAACAGAGTTCCAGAGAGTCTCAGTCAAAGTCTAGTGACGCTTACAGGCAAAGAAAACATAAAAGAAGATGTCCTTAAAAACCATTGCCCGATGTTTCTTTAGGTGGGGGATTTCGCATCCAAACAATAACATCCTTCTCGTCACTAGCCATTTACACAGTCCATATACAATTTTAAATGCAAGTACTATTCCGAGGTTTTTTAGGATCCGAGGACTGCTGTTTTTTATACTATACTTATCCCTACATCATGTACACAAAACAATCATTCGACAGTTTTGTTGATTTTAACACAAAAAATACTTTACTAAGGTAGTCGTCTGTTACAATTTGCCCCGAACTTGGGGCACTTAGGGTAAATTTTAGCAGACCTGTTGCAAATAGTAGCAATAAATACTTAAGAAGGTTTGGTAATTATTATTACTTGATATTGCGATACTAAATGATATCAAGTGGTTTATATGAAAACAAAGATTAAATTGTTTAAGCGATTAATATAAAGACTGTCCTCATCGGAATTTCAGTTAACACAAATAAATGATAGATTTTTTTGTCCTGTAACACATTTAACGTGTGCCCACATTTTGAAAATTAAGCATTGCATCCATTCTTCTTCATCAGGAATATTGATCTTCGCAAGTTAGGTACAATAGCTTTCTGTTTCCCAATCTGTATTGGAGTTCAAATTCCTCCTCTGCATTCACTTGATCTCTTCGTTTTCTCTTTGGATTTTTTTTTAAATTTCATTTTCCCCTTTCCTTTACATTTCTCCTCTTCTTCTGTTTCTTATTAAGTATTCCTTCGTATTCTTTTTCAGGTGTGTCAGTTAGGATGGCAGATTTATCTTTTGCGTCGGCCTGTGTTAAACTGTGTCCGATCTAAAGCCTTAGGCAGATATCTAATTTTTGAGGTTGAAAACCCGATTTTTACTTCCTTTAAGGAATAAAGAAAATACTGAAATCGTAAAATTTCCGGTTATCATATTTCAAGGGAAATATCTATTTTAACTTTTCCCGAATCCATTTGGAAGATATTTCAAGGACTTTCATGCGTACGAACATAATAAAGGACACTTTTTTCCAAAATGGTTTGTAAAATAGTTTTAAATGAACTCACAATGGAATTTTTTCGTGGCGTCCGTACGTACGTACGTGTGCATGTATGTATCCCGCATAACTCAAAAAGATTAGCTGTAGAACGTTGAAATTTTCTTTACGCAACTACTATAATATCTAGCCGTGCACCTCCCTTTTTATTGCAATTGGCAGTAACAATAAACGTATATATTTATATAGGACTGAGTTCAAAAGGTGTGTATATGTACACCTTTGTATATATACCTATACACCTATATATGTATATATACACCAACTAAATACCGTGCTTAAAATACCGACCTTTTTTTTCGCAATCGTTTGTCGTAGTCATATGCTTTCAATTACAGAAGTGTTTTAAATGACAAAAATATTCATGTTTTGGCAGTGTTAAATTTTAAAAAGAAATTAATTTTTGACAAATAACGAAATCTGACTACATACATAATAACAGTTTATATATGTTGTGAGCCTAATAACAAATGTCTAAGAGTATTTAGTATCAGTTTACTGTTGCGATATAAAGTGTGTATAATTTAATACGCCGTACGAGGAAGTCTTGTGGTGGTCCACATCAGATTTTGATATTTTGAGAAAGAAAAGTAAATTGAAAAAACATAATTTGCATGTTAACATTTAAAGAACAGAGTCTAACTACATGAATAAAATCTTCGGAAAATGTTGTAACATGCTACAACTTCGCTCATCGTATGATTTCAAACATTTTTGTTGATTTATAAATAATATTGTGATTAGTAAAAAAAATAAAGAGGGTTATTGAAACTTAATATATAAACAAAATAAGTAAAACCATTTTAAAGTTAGCTTACTTTAAATCTAAATTTACAGAATATTTTTTCCCATGAGCTACCTACGACGAAGCAAGTGCACGAAACCTCACACAACCCATTTCTGAGGTGCATTGATTGTACTTATGCAATAGGGTCCGTCATATAAAACCAAGTTTAGTGAAAATTTCTTTAAAAATTTTAAAAACCGTTGCTTAACGTGCATGTTACTATTTCCTCCATATACAATTAGCCACTAACTTCCCTAACTTTTCCTCTATTTTATCTGTTTAATATGGAAGTTATATTTTTGTTTTATATTTAATGATTTTCATTAGTTTGGGGTAACGAACTTGTACACAAAAGACAGTTATAAAGTTATTGGAAGGGATAAAGCAACAAAATTCAGCTTAATATTCATGAATCTGTCGGACTATTTTTGAAGGTTTAAATATGGAAACTCCGTCTTCAACTGCAGAAATGCAAAAGATTTCGGCGTGTTAGTTTAACTCAATCTGGCGAGTTTTAAAGTTCCAATAAACGATCATCTGTGGTCCAAGAAAGAATTAATACATTTCATTGTGATTTCCATGCGAAATTGTTTCAATTTACGAATATTTCGGTTCACGAACAGCCATCAGAACAAATAAAATCCGTGAATCGACATTTACTACATTTCTGCATGTTTATCGCAGCAGAAACCCTAACAGACTCTTCTGTAGCACAAGAATTGATATTTAGAGGACAATGATTCTTTAGAATCTAAGTTTGGTCAACTAGGCTTTAGCATCTTCATTGTTTCTCTTCTTCGTCGACCTTTAAGTAAGGAAGGAACTATCCCATTTCGCCTCGAGCGGTCTCGCTGCGTAGGTAGTAGCTGCGTAGGTAGCAAGTACTGAAATATCCGTGGTTTAAATTCTGGCGCAAGCATAGATGTTATTTCATATACTGAACACATTCTGAACAACGCTCTGAAACATTTTCAATGCCACTACAATCTTGGTCATGCGAGCTCCATCAAGAAAAACCTTTTATCCTGAATGTTTGAATAAAAATACAGTCTGTTTTCTGTTTTATTTTACTAATTCTCTGACATCATATAGATTCTAAGTGCTTTACTATTTTATTTGAATTTTAGAATATCAGCCGAAATAAATGGTGCAAACAAACAAGTTTGATTAAAGTATTCCCTCTGACAGAATTAAGCACGACATAAAACTTTACGATCTTTATACAGTTTAGCGTTTTCTTTCTGCTTCTGAAGGAGAAATAACTTTGAATGGCTTGTCTAAATTTTGTTTCAAAGCAATCTTGAGAATTCATTACTGTTTTCGATGCAAGTCCTCTGCGAAACATACATCTGACTGCTCAAAATATTCACTACGGTACGTAACAGCTACAGAATAATAAATGTCTGCCCTCTTCCAGCATTAAGATACGCAATTTCTATCCTGAAACTACAAGAACAGACGTTATTTTGTTGATGTACGGAGATAAATTACGTATGCATTTTATTAGATACATAAAAAATTAATCCAGAGTTATATTAAATTAAAATATTTCTTAAACGCAAAAGTTGAAACTCAAGAATCGAATATCTGATACATTTCTTTCATGGGTAATTTCTCAAACTTAACTTTTTCTAAGCTTTTATTTATTGTGATATATATATATATGTCTGTTAGGATAAGACAGCTTACAATTATTTATATGTGTTTTTCAAATAAAGTTATTGAAAAATCGATATTCATGCCCAATTCGATTTTCTTTCTTTTCCTGTCTCTTTTCCTCCTCAGATATTTTGACATACAGGATTAAAGCTTATTTTATTTGATTTAATGCTGTGAAAATTGAAAGCTCTGTATCTGAAATTCCTAAAAGCTTGAAATTTCTAAAGGACATTCATGTATTTATAATGTGCTTTATTCATTACTGCTTTTACAAAGCACCTATCTGAGTTATTAGTATATTCTTCAATATTCTCAAACATTCCATGCTTTGCAAATTTACTTCTTGTTTTCAGACTAGTGGATTTAAATATTTTCAATTCGTATTTTAAGCAAATGGAGACGAAATTACCATAAATTATTGTAGTTTTTGCGATTCTAAAACATTGTCCTTTCTAAAATGCACACCTCAATTTCAGAACCACTAGACACAAAAATCTGATGTGGACGTCACATGACTTCCATGCATGGCCTATTAAATTACAAACATTTTTGGCTGCATTTCATTTAAATTTATTTCCTCAAATTTCATTAGGGTTATATTTTTCATTTAATTCACTTCTTATTTAGCGGAAAGGTAAAAATACACAAAAAGTCAAACCATCTTCACAAAAAAATTTAAAGTACAGAAAAACCTAAAACACCAAATACAATGAATAACAGATTTTTGCAATTAAAATTAGAATCTCTAAGGAAAAAATAGATAAAAATAATAATAAATACTCATGAATGGATTCACGTCCTCTTTACTAATGAGAGTCATTTCAAACTGACAAAAGATTTTCGGAGCCATTTGATATGGAGAAAGGTAGGGGCACGCTTCCGTCCCGCTTATATCAGGGAAAGTGATGAATGGAGTGGCTCTATGTGGGAATGTCCTTGTACGGGCAGGTATATTATGATGAACGAACGGACGAAGCTCCACATTTTCGAGAGAAGTTCACTTACCGGAGTTCGTTACTGTGATGATTTTATCCTCCTCCAAGTGCATCTTGGCTCTGCTTTTATGGATGACAATGCAAGGCCACAAAGGACACATGCTGTTGAAGAGCTCCTGGAAAGTGAGACGAATTCACAGAACGAATTAACAAACTTGGTCCTCTTATTTAAATCCCATTAAACATTGTGGAATACTTTTGAAGCACGATCGTACCCTCTAGAGAATACCAGACAACTGAAACAGATGCTCCTTGAAGAATGAGAAATTTTACCCCAAGAACTGTTAGTCTGGTGTTGAGAATCTAAACACGTTGGAATTTGTGATTTTGAATAGATTAAAATTTAACCTATAAGAGCCCGATTAGTACGACAGATTGCGATATTGTTAAGCCCCATGGCCGAGTCCCGGTAAAAGTTTATGTATGGTTGTATGTGAGTAGATTCTTTTCGGGAAACAGGCAGGCACTAAAATACGCGATGAGTTGAAGGCCTTTTCACGTGGTTTGTCTTTAGAGAAAGAGGGATGTGAAATACTTGGACCCATTCCCCGGTGTATTCTCCTTCAAAACTGGGATAGTTGATTTATTTGATTATGGAAAAGCACGCGATGTCCATCTACGTAAGGGAAAGGTTGTCTTCACGGAGCTCTTTCTAAGGAAACTGGCTCGTAATAATGTTCGCATGAGGAAAATCTCGAAAACACTCATATGTTTAGTCCTTTCGCCGAGATTATAACCCAGATTGAAATACTAGTACTTAGCGTCTTTAGCGCTCGACCACTGTCATGCAAATTGGGACGTAACTAGACAAAGTCATGTCGTTTCATATAAGCTTCAAAACTCATGCCAACAGCTGATCTAGACCTGCGCTTCTAGCTATGATAAAATTCGCGGATTTTTTCCAATATTACAGCCAGGCAAGTCATAAAACTGAACTAGACATACAGGGAAAAATCTACCTAGCGGATCTTAGCCGCTATTTTTCTCATCAATTTGACAATATTTATAGATTTCTCACCAGTTTAGCGAAATACAGTAAGTTTTCGGAAAACATTTTATTGAAGATATGTGAGCAATTTTTCTTTAAGAAGTTTTTGAAGCAATCTTTCAGAAGTTTTTGAAGAGAATTCTATTTGCTTCAGCTGCTTTAGAGTGGGAAAAAATTAATTCAGTTATTCAGTTCAGTGTCTGCATTTAGCTGGCTACTTAGTGATTAATGGTTTACATTTCGTTCTCTGAGTGATTTTGGGTATTGTTTCCTAATTAGGGAGAAATTGCCTGATTTCTGCTGTTCTTTATGAGATACTTATAGTTGTTTTTTCATGTCCGAGCTCCGTTTTCTTTCAATAAAGTGTCACTTTCTTCCCATTCATCTAGAGTAATTCTTGTAATCCGTAACTGGCAAACACTGTTATTTAAATGCAAAGAAAAGGAATTTTTTTTATTTAAAATTTTATAAGTTAACCAAAATTTCTTTGTTTATTTAGAAAAACGTTGCATTTGGTTATTTTTCACAAGCATATTTTCCCCCTTTTCGGAAAGAAATACCATAGTTTACTTTCCTATTTTTCTCATATATTTCCTAATTTAGTATAAACAGGTCGTTTTAGGAATTTAAACAGCCACACACAGATTTCCATAAATCAGTTAAACCGCTCAGAAAATTACCCGAATAACTAGAAATTCTGGAAACTTTAATTGGCTTTTAATTGGCTTTTAATTTAAACTTTAATTGGCTAATAATTCTGGAAACTTTAATTGGAAACTTTAATTGGCTTAAAACTTTCCTGAGACAGAATTTTTTTACTTCCTTGCTCAAAAGCAATGATTTAAGAAAAATGATTCTATATCAGGCGCATTAATAATTCATCATCATCTCGTTCATTCTAGAACTAAAATATCTTTTTAAACGTCAGAAATGATAGAACGTACATTTATCTGCTCCGTGGTTGTTCATTAATATCAAACTTGCGCCCTTGAATAAATGATCTTTTATAACTTTTAGCATATTCGGAAGTTAATAATGCTAACTCGTTTTCCTGAAGACAGGCTATATAGTTCCGTGAAATTTTATTTTGCAGACGACAGAGGAATAAAGATAGCGAGTACGAAAGTAAAAGAAAAAGAACAGTGCTTTGCCGAAATTGCAGCACTTGAGTGCTATTCAGTGAATTCTTGAGTGAAATGTAACTAATTAAATATTAAGATGGAAATGTTGATAATTTTTTATGAATTACTTATTTCAGAGAGCCGACGATTTTTATTTTCAGAGGCATTATTTACTAAAGTTTAATAAGGTGTGTACAGAAACACGTCTTGGAATTTAATCTAAAACTGTGGAAGGAAAATTGATTGAAACTATATTTCTTTTGCTTTCTGGCTTTAGTTTTAAAACTGTTATTGATACTAGAAACAGAAGGAACGCCTGAATTTCCACGAGAGGAGCAAAATGCGTAAGAAAATTCAACAGTTAATGAAGAAAATCCTCTTTTTCAAAATGCGAAACCCAAAAAAATATTTATGATCTATATTCGTTTCGTCAAAACGTGTTTAAATAGATTAGAAGACAAAATAAAAATTAATTTACATCTCAGTCCGAAGTAAACAATTTTTCTTCCTGCTGAAATTTAAGTGCATTTTTGTTTTCGCCTGAATGAAAATATTTACTTTTGCTTCATCGTCCCTGTGGACTGTAGAGAGGTTCTTTGAGCGCTTGAGAGCGACTTGTGCGAGTTTAATATTACAGCCCCTAACGGTGTACCCTGTACAAAATCTGAAAAGTGTCAAAGTGCATCAGAAAAACGAAGCTAACACGGAGATATTTCAATACTCCTAACTACACTCAACTAAACAACTGCTACTCCGTAACTGATATTCTACCAGGTTCGATATAGTTTTCCCCCGGCCACCGAGAAATCTCTAGTACTCTCGCAATTACTGCAAGACATATTATTAGGGCAGAATATGGTTACAGCTATATATGGAATCAATTACAGTTATTCAAATAAAATACATATTAGGGTGATACAGGGACCGGACCAAAACATCGCCTAGTTTTGCGATTTCTTACCGAATTTGGTGACAAAAATTAGTCGTCAAACCGTCGCCATCCTGGCGATATCTTGCCAATTTAGCGAAATAGCCATTTATTCAATGCTAAACAGACTTCATCCTGTATCGTTACTTTTCCGGCACGCTTCGCTTCTTAAGTTTTCCATGTTAGTTACATTATACATTATACTCGTACAATAATTACATTATACAATTCCTAATAGTATAGTGTTTTGCCAAGTAACAATAAACTTTGTTCATATAGCTGATTAAATTTGCAAAATAAATAGCTTACACTTTGCAGAATGGTATCATAATGCTCTTAAATGCTGAGGTTTTAACCAAAAGTTATTGAAATTCGCACAAAATAAAAATAATAATAATATATAAATAAAAACCAAATTCAAAATTTAAAATCTAGGCTTCGAGGCGCTCATGTTTGGGTGGAGGACTATATGTGTTCAAAATTAAGTATATCTAAATGCCGTCGTTTTTCCGCAACGAGCGAAACATACTTACATACAGAATGGTCATAAAAAGCTTCCTCTATATATGAACCCCTATCCGCCTATCCGCTTATTCAATCGAAAGAAATTTCAGATATTATTATTTGAAGGTACGCGCTCTAGATTATAATGATTTGAAACAATAGAGCTCTCAGAGTTATAAAGAAACAGTTTCGAAATTTTCGAATGGCAACATCCACTTTTTTCTTGCGCAAAATGATCAGCACAGTAAAAAAGGATAACCTTATTTAACCAAGTTCTGTGTTACTGCCAAAATTAGCTATTTGCCTGGAAGCAGGCTAGAGACTCTGAATTAATTAATATGTGTTAAGGACTGTGTATTCTGTGATCTCACCATGCCCACTGCTGTGGTTCTACTCCTGATTACCTGCTGGACTGCGCACCCTATCTCAGTAACCTTACGCTACTATCCTGACCGAATGCATCATGCAAGGACTTGAATGCTGGATGATTTTGTTTTCTTAAGTACTAATTTCCCAATTTTCGTATATTCAGCTTGACTTCGCCACGGAATGATTGCACCTTGTTCTAATGTCACGCCCCCGGGCGAGGTGCAGTAGCACCTTAATGTACTAAAAACCGTGAATGGCATTTATAGGCTGCACAGATTGTACAGGTCAAAACTCAAAGTAGTTGTATACCTGAGGTGAATCGTAAATAAATAAATAAATAAAAAAGGATAAACAGACGTTGGAACGATACACGTAACGACGAAAATTGCCGGCGTAAAACATTTAAAAAGAATACCATTCTAAAGGACCAATGATAGCACAAGTGTATACGTGTACACAAGTGTATACGTGTACATACATTAACTATTATTATTATTAAGAACTGTTTTCTTTGCATTTGCTCCCATCGTCATACACATTTCGAAGCAGCAAAAGATAATCACGTTTCAATAATAAAGTTTATTATCTTTATCGTCTCCTTCGATAATGTTTCAAATTTCGCTCTTGAAGCATCTGCAACTTAATTACTACTCAACTGAGTACTTTCTGTTTCAGCAACCTTTGGAGCGCAAAATGGCGATATGAATTCCTATCCAATTGATTTTATTGCGCAATTTATTAAATGACGAAAATTCTACACAGATTATGACTGTTGTAATTAATTGCCAGGAAAGGGAGATTATTGGAACTTGTCCTGTCATTTGCACCATCATGGCAGAATATCCGGATTAACATATATTCCCTGGTCTAGATTGATAAATGTAGCGAAAGCAATCAGACAAGCGTGCTAATGCGACATCGATCATTAGACGTTGGGAGTTTAATGGATATTTGCCGGTCTTCAGATATCTGATTTTCTCTACTATTAAATAAGAAAGAATTTGTATGTATCTATGTATGTTCTCCGTACTGTGAAAGAAAGGGACACCTAGAGCCACACATACTGAAAATAGTTTATCCTCCACCGAAACATGTCAACCTCGGAACCGAATTTTGAAATTTGTATTTAATTTATATTTATTTCACATTTAGTGTGAATTTAAAGAATTTTTTATTTAACCGTCAGTGATATAGAAGTTTTGTTGCCACTCAGTAAAGTATAAACTATTTATGTTTCAAATTTTATCAGAAAATGATAGAAGTGTGTTGCCATTCGCAAAACGCAAACATTTGTCTTTCAAATTTTATAAACAAACTCGACCATTTAAAAGAAAAATGTTGCTATTAACCGAATTAAAATAATTTTATCTCCCACGTGGCAGTATGTTGTTTAGAAAAACATAAGATATTTGATTTTCTGTTAAGTTTATTCTGAATTAATTAACAGACTACGCAATTTAAGATAAATTAACGTTAAATTTATTTCAATAACTATTTATCACTACCTGGACTTCCGAAATTAGATTAACTGAATTCAAGTCATTTTGCTTTCTTAATTTATCTCTGGTCAGCCAGGAGTCAATTACACTATACCATTATATGGAAAGGACCTATTATACCATGATATGGAAAGGATATTATACCATGATATGGAAAGGACCTATTATACCATGATATAAAAAGTACTTTCCAACAATTAATTTCAAACTTATGGGTAAAATGTTTACAATAATTTCTTTGATACTTTTCGATAGATACGTACGTAAATTCTGAAATGATTAACCCGAATTCAAGAACAAAAGATTATAAGGTATTCCTCCCGCCTTCTTAGCATGCCTTCGTAGTGTAATGGTCAGCACGATGGGCCCGTATTCCAGAGGTCCGTGGTTCGATTCCCGGCGAAGGCGTTGCTCATTTTTCATCCCTCCTGCTTTAAAAAAATAACCTAATGACTCTACAATGGCACCCGAACTAAAAGGGTGATGGGTGACGATTCTCCACACCCAGGATTTGGCGATTGGGCCTCTCCAGTCGCCCTTTAAAAGGGGGATAATATAAGGTATTTCTCCCGCCTTCTTAGCGGGCCTTCGTAATGAAGTGGTCAGCACGCTGGGCGCGTATTCCAGAGGTCCGTGGTTTAATTCCCGGCCAAGGCGTTGCTCATTGTTCATCATTCCTGCGACTCTACAAGATCCATGTTGAAATCTCCAAAGACTTTTGAAAAAAATTTGTGTTACAATCATTGTTCTTTAATCGTGATCAATTTATACTTATTTTATTGGTTATGAATTTAAAAACAATATTTGATACATAATAATTAATAATAATGGTTCACAAAATGCAGCTAATTAATTAATTAAGAGAGAAATAAGTTATAGTGAATTAATATCTTCTTTTAATAGTAAACACACGAAAAGGAAAGCACAAAATGATATAATATATTTTTTTAATACTAAAACCGAAATAAAAATAATTTAATGTAATAAAACCCTCACAGTATTAAATAATGGTAAAAAATTTTTTGGTCTTTTTCGAAGAGCATTCGAAAGAATTTTTACCAGAGCCCCATTTCTGAAGTACATTTGACTGAAAACAAAACTAATTCAAGAAAATGTAATTTAAAAGAAGTAATTTAAATAATGGATAACAATTATTAATTTATTATTATTATTATTATTATTAGTTTAATTTTCTTGCCTTATTTTTGTTTCTCATCCGAAGGTGTGGCTCTGTTGAAAATTTTTCCATCTGCTCCTTGAAAATGACCAAAGAATTTTCAACTATTTTTTTTTTTTTTTTTTTTTTTTTTTTTTTTTTTTTATTTTGTGTTAATCTTGTTTTACTTTAATAATCTGCTTTTTTTTAAATTTTGATACAAAAATTTAAAATACTGTTGCGTGCGTACGGGTTCGTTACGAAATGAATGCACAAGTCCGATGAAAAATGAACAAATATTTATTATTATCACAACAAATATGATTAAATGTCCTCAAATAATCGTGCAGTATCACAATATATCACAGTAGTTATCTTCTAACTACTCAAACGTTCAAAAGAACTTAATTCAAAACAGCTAAAGAAAGCTAATACGCGAATTCGCTACAGTCAACAAGAGCAGTTTTCTAAACAACAACAAACTAAGTAACTACAACGAACTGAGAGGTTTTCCTCCTTTTATAAGATTTTAAAATCACGCGCGAAAAATTTCTAGTACTTTCTCGAAATCAAAAAGAGATATTTATTAAATGTTTAATGCACGCGCTCTTGTATTTTCAATTTTCCGGCTTAGCTTTCTTTTAATATTCGTCACGCGCTGCACTGCGCGGGAAATAAAACCATTTAATTTATAATTGAACTAACATTATCTTTTTAAATACCAAGTTCGTAACAATACATTACATTAATTTTTGCTTTTCTGTTCTTACGTTCTCCACTACAAAAAGATACACTACAAAGTCCAATTTCCAGACTCTTCGTGTCTTCAGCGATTCGGGATTTGAGATTTTTCAAGATATTAGATTATCAGTTTAAATCTAGTAAGATGACATGCAGAAATTATAAAACTAACAACATAAAATAATCGTTTATGAATAATGGAACATTTCTGACTTAATATAGATAGAACAAAAATATCAAATCAAAAATAAATAAATAAATTTATTTCCTTATTAAACATTTCTTTGAATGTTAAGTGTTTTCAGTTGCTTCGTTTTTTGCGCTAATACTTTCAATTTTATTCTACAGACATAATTTTTTCTTCAGTACAAAGTTTTCTAGTACACATCCTGTAATTGCCGTGTCATGCAATTTCCATTAATCGAAAGTTTTTCGTTCTCGAGAACTCGTCTGCCACTTTCTTCACTATGAGTAGCGATATTTTTCGTACTTAGAACCACCATATTATAGGTTTTGAAGTTTATTAGTTTAGTGATAAAGAATATTAATACATTAGTCAGTTAAAGTGGATATGCCCACTTGATGATTGTGTTTATATTTGAAGAAATCTGTGGGGTCTTCTAACTTTGTGTAAAACAAAGAATAAAGCACCCGTAATTTCAGTAAGAATGCTATAAAATTTATGATGTTAAAATGTAAGTTATAAGTAAGAAAGTGAGTGTAGTATAAAATTTGGAGGTTTGCTGAGATTATTCGGAATAAGTGATGGTGCTAAATGACAAAATTTGGCCCTTTATTCTTCATTTTAATTTGGAAATTTCTCCTATCTATTCCAAATATAGTAACTGCTCATAATAAACTTTTCTCCATCATTTCTAGATTAAACCATATCAGACGACTTTTACAGAACGTTTTTGACGTAAATGGTAAAAAATTACGAAGTAAAACTCCAAACAGTCAATAATACTTTTAAAGCTTTATTAGTTATCCAATTAAAATGATTTGAAACTGAAATTAATCAACTCTAAATGAAGATTTCGTTTCGAACACATTTCATTTTGCTTCTTCTTATCGCAACAATCTCAAAAATACAAGTGTTATGCTCTGGAACAGGCACGATTAGTGTGCCATGCTGTTTGTGCTACAACTGCATCTTCTTGCATCTACACGACTTCCAAGTTTATTCTTCATTACGTATCTTCTATACCTGCTTCAACATCAATCTACGCAATCAATCTTTCTATACCATTATATATATATAAATATGTGTGTGTATTTTTTATTATTACTTCTTAAGCATCATTGATAGGTAAGAAATTCCTTTCTAAAATAACTAGTTTGGATTCGGAGACAGCATATCCATGTTGAAATCTCAGAAGACCTGCGCTTTCTTTATCGTCTATCGTTTTTCTAAGCTGCCATACAAAATGTTACTGTCCCAATTCTGAAAGCCTCTTGGCATCAAAACTGTTCCAGAGTGATGTCGCACAAGCTTATCTCTTACTGCAGCTGCCTCTAAAATGGACTTTTGTGACAAAAATGGACTTTGGATAGTTACTAGACACAAGTTGGAAACAATTTGTAAGCTAACCTGAAAAATTCTGCTCTGGTAGGGAAGTAAGAAGACGGGTATAAATTGCTGTGGCACTTATTAGCTTGAATTTATTCATCAAAGATTTTTTTTTTTTTGTAGTTTTCCACACTGAAATCTTTGTTGATTTGTAAATATAAAGCAATCGTCTAAACTCTTTAAGGAAAATCCGATATGGCCAGCACATGACCTCCCGGTAATTCCACGTTTTAAATAAGAACAAGCTTTAAGATAAAGTACCACTTACATTTGATCTTTCATAAACAAAACCTAACTAATTTTACAATAAATAGAGAGGTCTGTAATAAAAAATTTTAGATTATATTTACTTCCTTGTACGAAGTAAAGGAAGTATTGTAGTCACGAAAAATTCCGGGTAGCATATTTCAACACAAATATTCGTTTTGATAGCTATCAAATGCAATTTAACGATGTTTTTGCGTGATATCTATACGTAAAGACAGAATAAATAACTCTTTTTTACCGAATGAATTATAAAACTGATTTAAAATCGATTCAGAAAGACTTTTCGTAGCGTCTGTACGTACGTAAGTACCTATGTACAGTGTTTCACAAAAGGTATGGGACACTTGTGCTTTACAAAAGAAAACTGTAATAAAATAAATTTAAAAAAACATGTAAAAATTTTTTGTTGGTGTATTTCATACTTAAATTTAGTAACAATTATTACATAACATACATTTTCTCAAAATATTAAAATATTAATTTAATCAAAATACAATTTTTTAGAACGGAGCAAAAAATGGCTCACATAAGTGATGGGACACCATTAGGTACTACTACATACTACAATAAAAATATTTTGGGGGTTTTTATTTTTACTCAAAAGCAATTGGCAATAATTTATAAAATCATCTGCAATATTTCTCTCCAGTTTGTTTTCGAAATTTTGTGTTTTTTTAGCTCTGTGCAGCCATGAATGCTAAACGAAAAGAAACTTTGCCTGAAATTAAAAAATTAGTTATTAATTTGCATATTGAACGTGGAAAATCTATTAGAGAAACTGCTGAAACAGTTAACATGAGTTATTCAACAGTTTTCAATATCATTAAATGATATAAAAAGAATCATATGATTCAGGATAAAAGAAGACCTGGCCGACCATCAAAGCTATCCAATGGAATAAAGAGTTAGTTAGGAACGTATCGTTCGAAATATTAAACAAAATCCAAGAATGAAGTTGCTGCTGATTTACAAGCGTTATATGGAGTAATTGTCAATCCTGAGACTATTAGAAGAGTAATTCGATCTGCTGGATATCACGGTAGAGCAGCTAGGAAAATATTCTTCGTAAGTGAAAAGAATAGAAAACTCAGACTGGCTTTCGCAAAATCCAACATAAATAAGAATTCTGATTACTGGAATGAAGTTACATTTGCTGATGAGAGGAAATTTAATGTATTTGGTTCTGACGGTAGAATCTTGGTGTGGAGAAAACCCAGGGAAGAATTTCGCAAACAGAACTTGGTGCCAACAATAAAACATGGTGGAGGAGGAGTTATGGTATGGGGGTGTATGTCGTCCGCTGGAGTTGGTAATCTTGTTTTTATTGACAGTATAATGGATCAGTACAAATATATTGACATTTTAAATCAAAATTTTAAATCTTCAGCACGAAAATTGAACCTTCATAACGATTTTAAATTCTGCCAGGACAATGACCCCAAGCACACTGCTTTCAACGTTAGACTCTGGCTGCTGTATAACTGTCCTGACATAATAAAAACACTACCGCAATCTTCAGAATTAAATCCCATAGAGAATATTTGGCAAGAATTGGAATCAAGAATTCGCAAACACACAATTTCTTCAAAACAACAATTAAAATTGGTACTTCAAGAAGAATGGGGTAAAATCACTCCAGAAATCACAAAAAAATTAGTCAAATCCATCCCAAGAAGATTAAATCACATTTTAAAAGTAAAAGGAAATCCAAAAAAATATTAAAACCTTTTAAAAGTAAAATATTTTGATAAATATTTGATGGAAAAGTAAATGTCCCATCACTTATGTGAGCCATTTTTTGCTCCGTTCTAAACAATTGTATTTTCATTAAATTAATATTTTAATATTTTGAGAAAATGTGTGTTATGTAATAATTGTTACTAAATTTAAGTATGAAACACACCCACAAAGAATTTTTACATGTTTTTTAAATTTATTTTACTACAGTTTCCTTTTGTAAAGCACAAGTGTCCCATCACTTTTGTGAGACACTGTATATATCTTGCATAAGTCAAAAAAGAATAGCTTCAGAACTTTGAAATTTTGTATCTGGGACTGCTGAAACATTTAGATGAGCACTTCCCTTTTTTGGTTGCACTCGGCTCCAACAATCGTATATATATATATATATATATATATATATATATATATCCACTGTGTTACTCGGCTCAGTGAGCTCAGTTTCTTTATTCTTATATGTTTGTAAATTGTGCATTTTTTGCTTTAAAAATGATTGCATTATGTTTTCTTATCTTCCTGTTAAGGGTTTTATGCCTTAAGTTACCCGCGTGTTATAGCTGTAGAATTATCAAAAATTAAAAAATTGTTTAAGTGCAGCTAAGTCTAATGTTTTTGCCATACCATCCATATTTGTTTACATTTGAAACTCAGCAGAATAATGTATTTGTTGCCAATCTAGAACATCTAAGCTCCACAACAACAAACTAATGTCTTCTTTTATTTTTGCGAATGAAATTATTCTTAATCCATTTTGGAATTATCATTTAAGTTATTCAATTATCCCATGTATTGAGTGATCATAGCATCCACAACATATTAGATCAGTTTCTTCGCCTTCAGTGTCTGTTTGCCGAGTGAGACCGAAAGTAAACTTTCAGTTTAGGGCATCGAAAAATCTGTCTTCCTGCGCGCTGGCCGACTTGCTTGTTTTTGCGTAGAAACTATATCTTTTTTTTAAAATTTTTTTTAGCAATTTAGCGTTTTATGTTTTTCTATGTGTTTAAATTGTTAATGAATATATTTTGTGTTTTTATTATTTTTACTTTGCCGCGAAGTGAGAACTAAATTAATTGAATGAGAAATACATCTGTAATGAAATTCGAGGAAATACTACGTGTTTCTAATTAGCAGAAAATACTGTCGCCAGTCTGTTTCGGACAGACGAGAATCTTTACGAGTAGCGCATGCGCATGAGGTAAGCAGCGCTGAATCGTCTGTGAAAAACAGTTTTTTTTAATTTGCTTAATTTCTTTTATATATCGTTTTAGATTTATTATAGTATTTGAATAGAACATGTGGCGACGATTAGATAATTCTTCAGATGATACAAAGTTTTGCATTGTGAGTATAAAATCAATGAGATGTAACACTGTTAAGTGAACCTAGCGCCAGAACATCGCTATAGCAAATAAATATAGTGAAGTTTAAAATGCGCAATCATTCTATTGTGGTTTATGAGTTGTCGACGAAGTAGATTTAATTCAATTCAATAAGTTTAAATGAAATGCAAGAAAAAATGCGTATAATTTGATATTCCGTAAAAGGAAGTCATGTGGTATACACATCAGATTTTTTATTAAACGTAATTGACCATTTGTAAAGACTGGTTTAATTTATATTAACATTATTAAATGTTTGTCCTTTTCTATTTCTTTTTATAAACCATTGTATTTTACTAGACATTTAAATCACATTTATAGTGAACCAACAAAATATGCCAAAACGAAATTAATAGCCCTTCTAGGCTAACACCCTTTGGCCTAAAAAAATAAACATTTGAGAGCTTTCAGATTTTACATTACGCTCAAAAGGACGTTTCTTTAGCGTTTTGTGTATTACCTTTATTTATTAAATATCATGTTCTTTGCACTTAAACCATAAAATCCAATTTAACAGCAATATCTCAAAATAATTTTTAAATGAGCAAAGCTTTAGAATTTCCGACACACAGTCTCGCGAGCTGGAGATAAAAATGTTTTTTTTTTTTTCGCACAGTGTTGCCATTGCTCACTTTGAAATCATTAAGTTCGTTAATCGAAAATTCGTTAAAGTGTTACAAAATATGAAATCGATAATACAACCAATTTGAAATTCCAAATTTGGGCTTCCAGATGACCATATTCAGTAGAAGATTACGTTCTTCAAAATTTGATGACTCTAGGTACCGTTGTTTTATCCCAATGCGAGAAACCTACATTTATGGAGATCCCTCATTATTTAATTTCTTTAAATGTAACACAGGGCGATAATATTTGGTGGCAACAATTTGAAAAGTGAACCGACATTTATAGTGAACCAACGCAAAATGCGAAAACAAAATTAATTGCCCTTCAGGCCAAATTACCCCCTTTGGACTAAACATTTTATTTTTTGCCTAGTGGCAATACATTTCTTTTAAATCGTTGAGTTTTCTGATTCCGTTTGAAGGACAAATATCTGTCTTTTGCAGAGTGAAAACACATTGCTTTTAAATTTCTGAGTTTGTTAATCAAAAGTAGATTACATTCGCACAAATCATAAATCAGCTAACAAAAAAAGTCGATATTGAAAATTTGAACTTGCAACTGCATATGTTTGACACGAAGACTATATGTGTCTTGAAACGTTGTTCGCTCTACGTTCCGCATTTTACCTGCAATACGAAAAGCTGCCATACCTACTTACACACAGACTCAGATGATAAAAGTGTCATTCTCTGCGCATTAGTCTGACATAATTATTAAGGATATCTTTGTCAACTTGAATCTGCAAAATCTTGTTTCGACAGAATAAGAAAATCGACTTGCCGGTTCTCACCCCAAAAAAAAGATAATAATATTTACGTATAATTCCCCGAAAGAAATGTAATATGAACTATCGATTTTGAAAACCATTTATATCAACTGATGTATTCTATCGAGACAGCTGACTGACTGATATAAGTCATTTTCCATTCAACGAATATAAGTAACTTTTCTCATATTGAGATTTACGCAACTAGAAAAGAAAGCTTTATACAGTTTTTTGAAATATTTATATTATATCCTCGAAGACCTACCTACAGAAAATGATGGAAATTCAGAACGACTCTATAGCAGTTTAGAAAAACATTTCCCCGTAAAGCATACGAAGAGCTATTTCAAGTTTATTTTTTATAGCAACATAAAATACCCAAAATGTACTATTCATAATGAAAGTTTCGAATTCTTCCTTTATTTTCTTTTCTGTTTTTTCTTTTTTATGTAAATCATGAGGAATGTTTTGAATTCACTTTCGAATTTCGTGAAATTTTTCATTTCTCTTATAATTTTTGGAAACCCTTATTTCATTCCTTGATTTCTGTGATAATTATCCAGCTATAGTTATTATCGCCGAATCATTCCTTGTTTTTTGCAATTATTATCAGAGACTGTGTATAACTGAATACCTAGAAACTGATCAATTTATTTCACAGTGCTACAGTACTGAAAACTCCCACTTGAAATCAATTCCTGTAATTGAAAATATTACAAGATACTCACAGACTGACGCAGTCACCTTAGTGCAGTAGATAATGGATTATAATCGCAAAGAAATAGTTATTAAGTACATATTTTATTATAAGATTTTATTTTTTCACTGTGAGTGGAGTTCTTTCATCGATTTTAAACATGCTTCCCGATAATCTATCGAGTTCAGAATTTGTACATACATATTTCGTACATGAATTAACGATGAGAAGGCAATACAGTGAAGTCTTTTTTTTTTTATCAAAATTGTATTTAGACTATTTTTTTAATGTGTAAAGGATGGTTTGCACATATTATCGTTCTATTAAGAAAATAAGCATATCAGAATTTTAGTGTTTGCATCATCGAATACAGCACCAAAGAAAAATCGTTTCCTTGAAATTTGTATGAAAATTAATTTCTAACTAAATTTTTAATTTTAGGACGATTTTTCGAAAACCGCTCAATTTTTTAGATTGTTTGATGTTTCAGATTTAAAATTTCAACACGTAAAAGTGCATCGTATACAGAGCTTTCAAATTTTCACAAATTTTAAAACAAGCTTTAAAAAATACACGAATGATAAAAAAGTATTAATTGAGGGATTTTCTACATTTTTTTTAATGTGTTGCAGACTTAAGCGGACGGAAGCAAAAAGCGTTTATCGCGGGAAAAATGCTTTTGAATTTGCTATGCTAGCGCCTTAAATAATGAAGTTTTCTTTCTTGACGCACTTAATGAAAAGTTACTCATTGTGACGTTATTATTATATTGAATTTCCTAAATTACATATTTAAAGGAATTTCTTCATTCTCTCAATGATGTTCGGTTATTTTGCTTTACTTTATAATTTTCTTATAATTTATTGTTTGTGTTTAATAGCGACTAAAATTTTCATCATTAATAATGCATAATTGAGACCAAACAGAAAATAAAATACACTGAAATAAAATGTTTTTATGCAGTAAACACTTAATTAAAATGGATACATAATACGTAATGCATTAAAAGGAGAAAAATAATTTATGGCATAGTTTAATATGAATAACAGATTAAATAGTGCTATTTACATAATTCATCTACAATTTTATAACCGCGAATAATCAAAGTGTGGGGCGCCTAAATAAGAAAATCTATTAACTTAATTCCATTTTCAAATGTGTAAACTATTATTTTTAAAATTGTCTATTTATTTAATTGCATTGTCAAATATATAAGCCATTATCTTTTTTAATTTATCATAGGCACCCCATGTTTTTATTATTCTCGATATAAACTCTAAATGAATTGTCTAAATAGAATTATTTAATTTATCATTCTAAATAAACTACATGATGAATTGTTTTTTCTTTTAGTATACTAATTATTACATCCATTTTAAGTCAAAGCTTATTGCATAAAAACTTTTTAATGGTTTATTTTATTTCTTTTAATTAATAATTTATTACGAGATGAATAAATAAACCTACTTATATAGTACTAGATTATTAGCCCAAAATGGCAGTAGCAAGAACAGGCTATTAGTCTCGAAGAGGGATTTTTCGTCGTCAGCTATAAATGTTGAATCCTTTTCAAATTGTTGCCACTAAATAATACTGCCCTGTGTTATTTTTAATGAAATTAAATAATGAAGAATCAGTATTTATATATGTACTTTCCTTGCATTACGAAAAAACGAGGTAATTAAGGTACCTAGAGCCATCAAGTTCTGAATAACGTCCTAAACTCGAACATGTGCACCTGAAACTCCGATTTCGAATTATTTCTTTCATATTTTGTAAACTTTGAATGAATTTTTGATTAGGAAACTTAACGATCTGAAAGCAAACAACAACTCTGTACGGAGTAAAACATTTTTATATGCACCGCGCACGATTCTCTACCAGAAGTTCTAAAGATAGGCTGTTTTTAATTATTTTGTGATTTCACTGTCGAATTCAATTTTATCTGACCTAACTGCGAAGAACGTAATATTTAATAAATAAAGATAACACAGGAAACGTTAAAAAGAAATGTAAAATCTGAAAGCTTTCAAATTTTATTTTTAAATCTTTATTTCTTTGGTAAGTAAATATAAAGTTTTTACTAATACTATCAAATAAATGTAATTTCGTTTTTCTAAAATTTTAAGACAATGGTAAAATTTTTATAGGTTATGATTAAAAATTGTTTTGGAAAATTTGTAAAAATTATTTAAAATTACAAATGTTTAAAATAAATCAGAAAAAACTGTATGGATTTGATTTGGATTAAATCCAAATTTCGAGCAATGAAAGAAGAAATTAAGTAAGGTTAATCTGAAAGTCGACATTATTAAATACATGCCAAATTCAATTAACATTGCTGTGTTAAAATTTTGACTGAAAAGTTTAAGAAATCTGCTGCTGAGAGTTTTACAAAACTTGGTAATTTAGTATAATTTAAGACTAGAATCGAAATATGGGGAAAAACATTTGGCATGTCACTTAAGAGAAAATCCGATTTCTTTGTCAAACTAAATATGCTAAACTTGTAAGGATCTTAAGTTTTACTAACGTTTATTTTTATTTTGAATCTTTACTATCACTTCTTATTTTCTACTTCCGGCCAGAATTATAAGCGTTAAGGTTTTTATGCAAAGTTGTCTGGCGAACGCCAAGTATTTAAGTTGTGGCTTTTTGCCAAGCGAGAGAGAGGAAGCAGTTGAGTCAAAGCAGGCCGCTTACCTTAGAAGTTACGCAGTTGCTTGTTGCCTTCCAGGCCAGAGGTTTTAATCCTCTTGATAACTTTTAAACGTATTGTAGTGTTCTCAGTTATCTGTACTACATACGCCTTCCTGTTAATATAAGGCCAATCTTCCACGTTTATTATTCTAAAGTTAAATTAGAGTTTAGTTTTATTTTTATACTTTTACGTTAGACCCCGAGTAGCGGGTCGGTGTATTCCGAAGTACGGAAGTTATTGTATATAGAGAAAAATAAAGGGTTTTGTATACCCTTCGTCTGTATCCTGTCTACTTACCACAATTAGTGAACATAGCTTTAGTAAGCTCTCTGTTCCGAGTCAGGTCCTTGTATGTTCCCGAAGAAGGTTAGAAGGAACATTGACCCTGATAAACTAACGCTATATACATCCATGTCCAAAATTAAGAGTCCAAAATTGCATATTACGTGTCCAAAATTGCACATTACGTCGAATTTTTAAAAGAATAAGAACAGATATTTAGTGAAATTTGGTATGAATATACACTTATAAGGGAGAAAGATATGTTTCTTTCAAATGTCATTTTATGTGAGCATGGTTATCAGTAAAGCTCATAGTGCAAGGATGTTCAAAATCCATGCTCTAACATCGAACTGGAAAGAGTTTAATATGAAGTATAGTCTCCTCTCACGACTAGACAGATCGCTCAGTGTAAAGGGAGAACTGGGCAGGAGACAATTGAGGAGTCCTTTTTTACTCCTGCAGCAAGGAAGTTTTGATCTTCAGGGTGCCTTTTGTAAGGAGACAGCGAGATTAAATTACCCTCCGAAGAGCGTCCCAGACATCTTCTATAGGTCAAAAGGTCGGCTGGCCAATTCATGCGGCGAATATCCTCATTTTCCAAGTAATCATTGACCAGCTGAGCTCTAAGTAAACGAGTATTGTCGACCATAATCGAAACCTAGAAGCAAACGCGCCACTGAAAAGTCAAACAAAGGAGTTATAATATCTCCTTTCAATATCTCATGGCAGTCAAGAAGCCTTTGTCAAACACATGAAGGGAGTGTGCGACCGTCCAACATATTGCTTACCCAAACCATTACATCTCCACCATCACAATGATCCTTTTTCCTGATGATGGAGGGATGGTACTGAGTTCCAGGCTCTCTCCAGATATAGGTACGCCAACAATCAATGTCCAACTCATTTGCAAAAAGCACGGTGTTCCATCGATGTCTGGTGCAAGGGCATGTTCTCTGCACCATGCTAAAGACACTCTCTTATATGCTGCAATCAGCCGGATGTAAATAGTGAATCTTCTGTCATACAGACGTATTTCATGAAGCCTTAGAGCAACTGTACACCTTGAAACTCAGGTTCCAGTGGCAGTATGCAGCTCACAGCAGGGCTGTGAAGATACAGCAGACCTGTGTCGTCTGTCTGAAATTGCCAAAGAGCGATTCTCAGTCGCCGTTGTGGATCTTGGATGACCTTGTTCAGGTTTTCTCGATATGGTTCCAGTGTCCTGAAACAATTTTCACAAATTCGAAACGACACTGGGCGTTACATTGAGTGACTGTATCCACCCCTGCATTTGTGACTGACTGCTCCCAGTCTACCGACAACTCTCCATCGCATTTCGTTATCCATACTTTCGTCGCTAGTCATTTTACCTAATACCCTAAGCCGGATTTTTCTGGGTAAATTGGCAGAATGAGTACCTTAAAAATTTCCCAACTCTTGCATTAAACACGACGAATTTCGCGAGGATACAAGCAAAGAAACGGCTGAAAACCTCCTCTTGCGATTGTATCCACTCCACATTCACAGCTCCTCAGACACGCAAGTGTAGGCTAACGTATTCGACTCTGAAAATTTGTTCATTTCTTCAACGGCATATTTAGTACTTTTGGCTCAATGTTTTTGGCAAAAATAAGCATAATTTGCAACTTCTTTTAATTTTGCACTCGAGTGTATAAATCTTAATTTTTTGAAGGAGTACCAAATTATGATTCTAAAGTAATAAACACATTAAAATATTAATTATATGCTTTCAGAAGTGAAAACTTATAAATGTTTTGCGGGAAAATCCTTTCGGCATACCAAATGTAATAAAATTATAAATTAAAGACACTATTAAATCATAAAACCAGATCGCTGAAAGGCATTTTAAGGGAAAATCAACTTGGAATTCTAATTGATTTATTAACCGTCCCCTTAATGCAAATTGAAAATGACGTCAAAAACTATAAATTTCGTGATTAAGTATCTCGGTCAATTTTTGCTGTACAGGATTCAAACATTTTGTGTTTTCATTATAACGAGTACAAAAGTTTTAGAATTATACGTATAGGGATCTGATAAATACATAAAATGTTTTTAAATTTAAAATTTCCAGAACATGAAATTTACGTTATTTAAAACAGTTTGTTATTGGAAGTATACGCTTACAACCAACGGTTGTGAAAATAAATTCCGGGTAAGGACTCTTACGAACACAGTGTATATTTAGCTAAAAATAGGCTAAATAATTCGAAGACCTTCATAACTGAAAGCAACGGATCCTATAATTTGAATTCATATTATATAACAAGATTGCAATGTAGTGAGGAACGTGAGGAATTCTTGAAGTATTTCGAAATGTATTAAATCTATTTAATTAAAGCTTATTACAAACAAAAATAGACAATTCAAATCAGTAACTGTCTACAAAATGTAAAATAAGTATTTAACGAACATATGCCAATACAGTGAATTCCCCAAAATTTCTAGTGGAATAATACGACGATGAACTTAAAATCGTGGTTAATCCGACGGCAGTTGGGAAATACATGGAAGAAGAGTAATACAGTTTATAATTAGCTATAAATAAATAACCTGTATATGGAAGCAATTTAGTCTTTAAAATTGTTACTAATATTAAACTTAATACCTTTTGAAAACAAAAAATAACCGAGCCCTGCCTGAAACAATAGATTAACTTTTGTTCTTGACAGGGCTCGATGAATCGCTTTTCCTTAGTATCGGATGCTGACAGAGATTCAAAGACATTATTATTGAACATAAAATTAATTTTCTAAATTATGACATATTATCACAATAGCATGGTTTCTTAGAGCAATATGAACTTACGCAATAAAATTTCTTTTTAAAATTACAAATTAATATAAATTAGATTAAAAATTACCTATAAGGTTAATTATTGATTACTAAAACCTATTCCGATAGAAAAATTTCTGAAACTAGCACCTCAAAAGACTGGATATAAAAATTATAATTGCAATTTCCCATTTTCGCTGGTATTTCAGACAAAACTATTTCATATACCTGCAGGGGAATCGCTTTTATTAAACCTGGGTTTAATTAACGCGTTTAGAAGTTTACTAATTTTAATAATCTATTAATATCGGAATATTATAAAAAATTATTGTCTCTTTATTTCTACTTTTTTCCCACAGTGATAAATTTTGGCGCGTAAAATGGGTGTCTGAACAACTTAAGCTAAAGAAAGTAATAAAACACTTTTGTCCAGACCCATTATTTTTAGGCTCTAATCTCCTTAAAGATTAACTAATTATTGATTAAATGGGATATACTCGTATGCCGATATTACATTTCATGTTATTATTCAATCAACTCTCCATTATCCAAAAAAGATAGAACCGGGTGCAAAATAATTAGCTGTTTAGAATTAAAAAGATATTTAAAATAATATGAAAATTGCTAGCCAGAAAACCTGTAAGATATTTTCTCCCTTCTTAACAAGCGCCTTAGTGGCGCAATTGAAAGCTATCATAGGAAGGTCTGGAGTTAAAATCACGGTGAGGCATTTAGGATTTTTCCTGATTCCTGCCTGGACAAATATCTAATGATTCTATAAATGTCGCTCGAATTACAATATGGCAGACAATTCATCACCAGCTGGATTTGAATCATAAACCCTGTATAATAACACATAAATTATGCAATTTCCGAGTACTTCAGAATGTATGTGCAAGCCAAACTAAAAAATAAAAATTTAAGCGCCCCTATTAAGCTTTGGCTCAGCCCTAACTATTTGTGAAGCAGAAGTCGGTTGCAAAAACTAAAGACGATAAACTCAATTTAGGCAGCAGGCAGAAGTGGGAGAGTGGCGATTAGCAAAATTTGCACAAAATTATTGCTCTTCGTGCATTCGATTTCTTTTCTACAACGATGTTTTAGACCTGCGATCTCTTCTCCTTTATTCCACGACGTTTTGTCCGACAATATTTTCCCCTTGCGTTATATACTCCGTGGCACTTTCGTCGACGATGTTTTTAGTGAGTTGTTTCCACTTATAACCGTTATTAGAGAGGTAAAGAACTAGACCTACAACCCAACGTTTTTCCTTTAAACCATGACTTGAGAATGTCAGCCTTGTTTAATGCTGATTGCTTAATGTCGATTGAAGTTGAATTCAATAATTAACCTAAATTAGGGATATTGCTTTGAGAAAAATTTAGAAAGCTTCTAAGAAATGTAAGATATTTGGATAATGTAGCAAATTCTGCACTTCATTTTCAATTCAAATTTTAAAATTAATAAATTGGAAAAATCTGAATACTAATAAAAGAATTCCACTTAAAACTCAGGAAGAAATTTAATGAAATCTTTCAAGTGTTTCAAGTTAAATATAATTTAAAGTTTTGAAATATTTTTAATTAAATAATTCTAAAGCATTTTGAGGTTGCTATACTGAATTGAAATTTAATTAAATTTAGCGTTATTTATACCAAACATGCATTTTGGTTCATTTCCAGAATGCAATTAATAAACTGCTTTGTCTTATTATTTGAGTTTATTGAAAATTACAAAAACAGAATTGAGTGGGATATAACAATTAAAAGCTTTAACTTTTTATATTGGCAACTACGTCCCCACCCCTTCAAACTTCGGTTGAGACCACCCTATTAAGAGCCTCAATGTCATTTCTACTGTCAGATTTAAAACCTTTATTTTCTACTCTCGTAAGGCAGAAAGATCGTAACGAACCTATCTTGTTAGAAAAGAAAGATCTGTGTATTTCGACCGTCTTCTCTTTCGGTTTCAAGGAACATTTACTATCGATTACTGCAGATGAGATCTCATAGTATTCTAAACTATATACGAAAAAAGTTCCTTTTCATTTTTGTATTTTTGGATGCTAGTACATTATCGGCTCTTTTTCTCCCACTCTTGGACTATATTTATACTACTAACCATCTGCGCAGCCAGCAGCCTAAAATAATTTCCCTAAAAAAGGAAAAAGAAATACTTACAATGTTTTTAATGAGTCTAAGTAGTGTCATTTCATAAAAACATTTAATATTTCAATTAGAAATATCATGATTTAAACGCATTTTGATTGAAATCATTCCGATTATAAGTAGAAAAAATATTCTTAGAACGGTGTTTATTGCTTTTAAATCGCTTGGGGTTTTTTACAAATAACAGAAAAATTAATTTTGAATATTTAATTTACGGAATGGCAACAAGCTGGAGAGTGGAAGATAAAAATAGTTTGCTTGAGGAAGAGGCAACACATTGCTTTTAAACAGTTGAGTTTGTTGATTAAAACTGAAAGATTCAATGAAGTTAGAATAAATGAAGTAAGCCTTCTCCGTATGCACCGTGCAATGAAAATAAAGCCATTTGAATAATAAATACGATATGACATCCCGACTTATCAAGGCCTCTCCCATAGGCGAGCTTCTGATTGGTTTTGTTTACATCCCATTCGGTATTATCTACATGTTAGCTTTCATTATTGAACGTTTATAAGTCTCCCGGTGTAATTTTAATACTTAGCATAAATTATTTTCTACTTACATGAATATACATAGTACATAGAAAACTCACAAGTATTGCAAAGAAGTGTTTCAAATTCAATAAAATCTAGGTATATGAAAAATGTAAATGGCAATACAACATGGTAAAACCTAAAACACTGGTGGAAATATCAACTGCATTTAACTCCAATTATGCTTAAAGACACTTCCCTAAGGTTCCGGAAGTTGATATTTGCTTTCAGAGTCTGTATAATTTTATCTAACAGTATGTTTCGTAGCCGCCATAAAGCGTATGGCGGCCATGATAAGTCTTGACGTCACGTTGGTGACATTCCTTTGGCTTCATTTTTGCGACGTCATGCTAACTTCCTCTTTAGAAAGATAAATATGTTCCATATTGCTCAATGGTAACAACTTAGTTCGCTGGTAATTAAAATGTTTTATTTCTACAGTGTTGACATTGCTCGCGTTTAAGTCGCTGAAATTGCTTAAAAAATCGATATATTCATATTGTAGTGCCCATCGCTTGGAGCTGTGATGAAAACCAGATGCCGTGACGTCATTCTCTCTACGAGCTCCGAAGGCGCCAAGCAAAAATTAGGGGAATTACCGTTTTCAGATGATAGACGATTGACGTGGGAGCAGAGACGCTGCTTCTGTTCAAAAAGAACTTTGACGAATCATTACTTGTTTAATTCTCTTAAATGTTAAATTTATGTAATAATCGTTTGTCTAATTAAAATATCTTTCGTTAATTAATTTGTTCATCGTTTAAAATCCCCACAAAAATTTTCTCAGAATTGGGATAGCACTTCAGCACTCGAATGAACTGTAGTTTTACCTGCTTTCCTGGATTACTACCGGTTTTGAAGAATAACTGTTGCAGTGCTGGACTGTTTTACGATGTATAATCAACTATGTTTCGGACAAAAACCTTATCAAACTCCTAGGAATGTATGCTGATTTACCTGAACTGAAACTGCGTAATAGTGAGTAAATAGTGTGAGGCTCTATTAAAGACTGGAATTAATTTTAATAATACTGGATGTCAAGTGTCAAGACGTGAATTGTGGCCAAAAATCCATCGGACATAACCTGTTTGTACTCGCGCTTTACCGACACCATTCGTGATCTATTGGTTGGTATGGAAGTACATTGTTTCGTTTCTGTTTCCGGATTATAGAGCTAGGAACATCGTGGATTACCATTATATGAAGTTAGTGATTTTCTCAATTTTATTAACTATGTTTCTAATTGATGTGCCGGGAATGGAAGATGTCCTGAAAAGGGAAAAAGCACATAATATAAAATTATTACACAAAATAATATTTAACGATGTGGGCGACAGAAATAATCGAAAAAGGTTAAGACAATTTAGTGGTTTCTCTTTAGCAGAGAATAGTAAAGAACTTAATGAAAAGCTAGAAAAAATCAAACAAGATTTTCAGGCTTATGAATTAATTTCCATTGCCAATGTTTTATGCATTGATAGCTCTGGCACACAAGATGACTTAGCAACCCGAATTGTTTCTTATCTGAATAATTTAGAATTGCTTAAAAACAATGTAATTTTAGAAGAAAGTGTAAACGAAAGTGATTTAGAGGGTGTGGATGGTGGGGATAAAAATGAAGTAGATGATAATGTTCGAGATGAAACGAAACTAAGAAACAATTCTGGTGCCACAGTGAGACAACTTCCTTCCCAATGTGCTAATGATAATATTCTTAGTACAATTGAAAACAAGTCGAATGTATTTCATAACTGTAGTATAAATGTTACTATTGAAGACATCAAATCTTTTGTTGCTCAATTTGATGGCCAAAGCCACGAAAATGTCAGTAGTTGGGTCGAAAGTTTTGAAGATGCAGCTACCATTCTTCAGTTAAATGATTTACAAACACTGATTTTTGCTAAACGCCTGATGACAGGCAAAGCAAAACTATTTGTTCTTAGTAAACCAAAGTTGAACTCATGGCAAATTTTTAAGAATGCTATTCTTGATGAATTCCGGTGCAGCTGCAATTCGGCCGAACTGCATGAGTTATTATCAAAACAAAAAATGAAGAGCAATGAAACATTTGATGAGTTTTTTTTTAATATGAAAAGAATTGCTAAAAATGGTCAAATTGAAGATGTTGCTTTAATACGATATGTTATAGATGGTATACCAGGCTCCGCGTTTAAAAAATCTTGCTTGTATGGGTCACAAACATTAACTGATTTTAAGAACAAATTGAAGCTTTATCAACAGATATGTGATGATGAAGAAAAGTCGCGAACGTCAAAAACAAAATCTGAAAGTAAACAAAAAATTGAATCTAGACATAAATATGACTCAAAAAATTCTGTTAACCAAACAAAGCGTAACGTAACCGATAGTCGAGGAACAATTCCTGAAATTAAACGCAATACAACCTGTTTCAACTGCGGTGAAAGCGGTCATATTTCCAAACAATGTGTTCACAAAGATAAGGGAGTCAAGTGTTTTAAATGTAAAGAATTTGGGCACCGAAGTTTCGAATGCTCAAATACAAATTCGAAACCAGAAGTATCAACCGTGAATATTGATGTAGTCTCGAAGTTGACCAAAGAAGTAAAAATTAATGATGTATATGTAACCGCGTTAATAGACACAGGAAGTCAAACTACTTTGTTATGTAGATCGACTTTTGATAAACTGAATATCGAAGGCCTCGTGCCCGTAAGTTCAACGCTGAGTGGGTTTGGTAAATGTCAAGTAAAACCTCTAGGTTTCTTTAAAGGTAATATTAAAATTAATGATTTCCAGTGTACTGCAGATATTTGTGTTGTAGACAACAATGTAATGACACATGAAGCCATTTTAGGCTTAAACGTAATATTAAAAGGCGAAATATTAATAAATAAAAATGGGGTTACCATAAAAAGTAAGTCACAGAGTGTATAGGAAGTAAATTTTGTATCTGTTTTACCTGTTGACCTAGCTAGTAACGAAGACGAAATAAACATTGCACCTAGTGTTCCAAACTATTTTAAAGAGACTGTTCAACAGTTAGTTTCGAACTATATGCCACGTAAGACCAAATCAACGGACATACAGTTAAAAATTTGCGTTAAAAATAACGAACCAGTATCGCATCAACCGCGTAGATTACCGTTTGCGGAAAAGAAAATTGTTGAAACCCAAATATCCGAGTGGCTAAAGTCAGGAATTATAGAACAGAGTTCTTCGGAATATTCCAGCCCATTGGTCATTGTTAAGAAGAAAGACGGGACACCAAGAGTTTGCGTTGATTATCGTCGTTTAAACAAAGTTGTCGTAAAGGATAGATTTCCCCTTCCCCTGATTGAGGATATCCTAGACCGCCTTCAAGAAGCACGTGTTTTCAGCACTATTGATCTAAAAAATGGCTTTTTTCATGTGGACGTCGAAAAGGAAAGTCGGAAGTACACATCATTTGTTACGCATGAAGGACAGTACCAGTTTTTGAAAGTGCCGTTTGGACTCTCTACCTCACCAGCTGTATTTCAGAGATTAATTAATACCATTTTTCGACCGTTAGTTAACGATGGCATCGTTTTGCCGTACATGGACGATATCATCATTTTATCCGCCTCATACGAAGAGGGAATCGAGAGGCTGAGTCAAGTTTTAAGTCTAGCGAGTGAATACGGGTTGGAAATAAATTTTAAAAAATCCCAATTCTTAAAGAAACGAATTGACTTTTTAGACCATGTCATAGAAGAGGGTAAAATTTTCCCATCCACTTTGAAGACGCAAGCTGTTATAAATTTCCCTGAACCATCTAATTTAAAACAGATCCAAAGTTTTCTTGGGCTGACAGGATATTTCAGAAAATTTATTAATAAATACTCTATAATTGCCAAGCCACTTAGCGACCTGCTAAAAAAAGATAATAAGTTCGAATTCGGTGAAGAACAAAAGATCGCATTCAATCGTTTGAAATCAGCGCTAGCTGAGAAGCCTGTACTTGCAATTTATAACCCTAATTATGAAACCGAACTACACACAGACGCCAGTATAGAAGGATATGGGGCGATTCTAATGCAGAAACCCCCAGGTGGTAGCAGTTTTCACCCCACTTATTTTATGAGTAGGTAAACCTCTGATGCAGAGAAAAAGTACTCAAGTTACGAGTTGGAGGTCCTCGCGATCGTAGAAGCACTGAAAAGGTTCCGTGTTTACCTTTTGGGAATTTCATTTAAGATAGTGACGGACTGTTCAGCATTTCAACGGACGATGGAAAAAAAGAGATTTAGCGACGCGTGTTGCTCGTTGGGCTCTGTTGTTACAGGAATTCGATTATGTTATAGAGCATCGTAAAGGTGTTAGAATGCCACATGTAGATGCTCTAAGTAGAGCTCCTGTAAAGGTCTTATGTATTTCTGTTGAAAATATCTTACCTAAATTAAAACTTGCTCAAGAAAATGACACTGAAATAAAAACCATTAAGGAATTATTGAAAACCTCTTATGAAAATTATTGTAATAGAAACGGCGTACTATACAAGTTTATTGACGGTAAAGAACTGATAGTCGTACCGGAAAGTATGCAGACTGAAATCATAAAAGATGCTCACGAGAAAGGGCACACCGGTATCAAACATACAGAGAAACACTTGGATGAATACTATTTTATTCCCAAACTTCGGCATAAGATAGAAAACGTTATCACGAATTGTGTTCATTGCATCTTAATAAATCGTAAAGCTGGGAAAAAGGAAGGATTTTTACATCCGCGATTCAAAGAGGACATTCCGTTGCATACCTATCATATCGATCACTTGGGTCCTCTGGAAAGTACCCATAAAAACTACAAGCACATATTAGTAGTGGTCGACGCCTTTACTAAATTTACTTGGACTTATCCAACAAAATCTACGACCTCAGCCGAGGTGATAGCGAAGTTAGAGAATCAGAAGGCCATTTTTGGAAGCCCTTGTCAGATCATTTCTGATAGAGGAACGGCTTTCACATCCACTGAGTTTTCTGACTACTGTGCTAAAGAAGATATTAAACATCATCTAATCACCACAGGCCTGCCGAGAGCAAATGGACAAGTCGAACGAATCAACCAAGTCATTATATCAGTATTAGCGAAACTGTCCTTAAAAAAACCAACCGAATGGTATAAACACACACACGGAGGACGCTTAACTCAACATATCAAAGAAGCATTAACACCACTCCGTTCGAATTACTATTCGGTACTAAAATGAACAGTAAGGGCACCGATCAGCTTAAAGAGCTGATAGAAAGTGAGTTTCAATCTCAATTCGAGTCTCAAAGAGAAGAATTACGAAAGCAAGCCAAGAGGCAAATTTTCCAAGTCCAACAGGAAAATAAAAAGACATATAATGCCAAAAGAAGACAAGCACAGCCGTACAAAGTTGGTGACTTAGTGGCAATCAAAAGGAATCAATTCGTACCACACTTAAAATTAAGAGCGAAGTATTTCGGACCTTATAAGATCAAGAAAGTTAAGGGTGGCAACACCTATGACGTAATAAAGGAAGGATGCCATGAGGGTCCCATATGCACCACCACATGTGCCGAATTCCTCAAGAAATGGACGGCGCTTTAAAATTTTTCACGAACACTTATTTCTGTTATTGTATATCCTTGCTTGTTGCTTTGTTTTTTTTTTGTTTTTGTTTTTTTTTTTTTTTTTTTTTGTTTTTGTTTGTTTTTTGCAGTGTCCTGGAGGGCCAGTCCACCCTCGGATGGCCGAAAATGTAGTGCCGATCGCTTGGAGCTGTGATGAAAACCAGATGCCGTGACGTCATTCTCTCTACGAGCTCCGAAGGCGCCAAGCAAAAATTAGGGGAATTACCGTTTTGAGATGATAGACGATTGACGTGGGAGCAGAGACGCTGCTTCTGTTCAAAAAGAACTTTGACGAATCATTACTTATTTAATTCTCTTAAATGTTAAATTTATGTAATAATCGTTTGTCTAATTAAAATGTCTTTCGTTAATTAATTTGTTCATCGTTTAAAATCCCCACAATATAATATATGAAATAAATAAAACGAATCGGAATTCGGAACTTAATGCGTCCATTTCTGGGTGGAGTCATGAATTTCTGGGTGGCCACGGCGGCATAATCAACACAGAAACTGTAATCAGGCGGCATAATGGCATCATAACCTTGAAAGCCGTGCGATGCTAAAATACTCGCATTTTGCTTGAGATAGCAAACTTTTTAAAAAATAAATGTAGAAAATCGGCTAATCAGTATTTTTATGTATAATTCTTGTTTTAAGAGAGGGCAAAGTGTTTGTTTTATTATCTATCAAAATTTGAAACTTTTATTTAAAAATTGAAATTTAAAATCTTGAACGGCAAACAGTCCAAAATGATAGAGTGATTATCGAAAATTCACAAAAAATTTTTTCATATAAGTTTTCATATAAATGTCACTGAATTTTTCTCTCTCTCTTTCTCTCTATTCAATGGTGCAAACAGTAACATTCTGATATTTTCAGGTTGTTTGTTAAACGGAGATATCAGTTAAAAATTGTCTAAACATTAAATAAAAAAAACCTTTATTCTAATTTTGAAAGAATGCCTTACCATATTGTATTTTCATCGATAAATAGTGTGTATACAAAATTTTATTTCGATGTTTTATCAGTAAGTCAAAATTGATGAGAAAACTCAGACCACAATGAAACACCATAAGCTAAATAAAAGTTGACGATAAATTCACTCCAGTGGTAAAGTGATTAAAACCTCTAAAAACTAATTGTTCGACTCAGGTTCGAATTCAGGTGAACGAGTGACTGCATGATTGGTTTTGTGGTTTTCCCAGTGTATAACATGAATGCGAAGTAAATTTCCTTTGCGGAGGAACGAACCTCTACTATTAGAGAAAAAATCATCATGTACTTTGCTATATTCAAATAAGATAAAATAGTATAGAGGTAATTCCATCATACTATAAAATCTATTATCACTACTATTTTCTTTCTCTTTTTATATATACGTACCCAATTTAGTTTTACGCTAATGGCGGTAATAGTTATTTTCTCATATTCCCACAGTAAGGAAACTTAACGATTTTTAAACAAGGCTCAGTTAATCCGCATCTTTTTTAATTTGCCTGGGTTCCTTTATAATACCTCTTTAAGTCTCCAACATAAATAAACCGAAATAATATATATGATGTAAAGATAACCTAACAACAACATATATCTAATTTGATAACATCTAACCAGTTAACGCTGTAAAAAAATATGTTTACTTTGACATTTGGATAAAGAAAATGCTCTGAATAATTAGGAATATAGTTCTTAGATTACATAATTATATTATATTGTCATAAAAAAGCAAGTTAATTAATCTCTTGGGAAATTATAGATTGACGTATTTCCTGAAAATTTCAAATCTAATTTACCATAGCTCATAGCCCAGTTTAACATAAAAGAAAATCTTCCCTTAAATCTTTGTTGTTACTTAGAAGAGTTCCTAGACAAAGTTATTTATCATTTTAATCACACGAAATTTTCATCTGCTCGGAAGTTTTCACATAATAAGAAGAAATTTAAGTGAAGTGAATGTAATATTCACTGAAATATTTTAAAGAGAATCTAATTTAACCTCGTATTGTTAGTTTGAAAATTTTAGTACGATATATTTCTATACATAACGTATCATTTATTTGTTCTGTGCCTGACATTCTTACAATCAACTTTCTATTCACATAGCTGTTTGTTATTGACGTAATTTTGCCTGAAATCATTATTATTGAACTACAGCACACTTTTTTATAAATAGACTATACGGGGACCAGGCATAAAATTCTAATTACAAATGCACTTCTTTAAAAAGTTACGCAATCGGAACTTGGTAAAAATACAAATTTAGTGAATATTCGTAGAAGATATATATATATATATATATGTGTGTGTGATAGTTTACTGTGTAGTCGTAATGGTAGAGTGCACCGTTGAATACAATAAATTTTTATATACACAGGTAAAAAGATACGACATCATTTCAGGCAAGAAAGGATAAGCGGCGCAGAGATCATTGCATGGCAGAAGTCAGGGAAAAAAGGTAGGCATAGTTGCTTGAAGCAGTATTTTTACTTCGTAGGTGCAAATTTTAAGCTAAGCCGTGATTGGTTAATTTTAGTTTGTATTACATTTTCAAGCAGTGTTATGTAATTTGGAAAGATATCGGATTTTGGAGAAAGGATGAACCTAGTGAGAACATAAAATTTAGAATTGTCAATTTTAAGGTTGCCAATTACTTCTTAACGTAGCCATCGTATTTAATTATATCTTAAACACACATACATATATATATAAGATAAAAAGTATGTAAATGAGCTTTACTTTTCTCATTTTTAATTTGTATATTTTCTCTTTATTCTAAAAATAATAATAACTTTTCTGGACTGAGTCATTTCTAGATTTAATCTATGCCACATGGCTTGCGTAACGCTAATGATGTAGCTAATTCGAAAACTTAACTCAAAATTTCGCGAACTGAAACGTTTCGTTTACTAATGAATTAATAGTATTTTATTTCTTTAGTTTTCTTTTATAGAAAGGTGAAGCTATGGCAGTAATTTGTTCAGCAATATAAGAAAAATTAACTAATGTATATTTTAATTCAAATGGACTGTGCAAAACTTATAATTTAACTCGATATCAGTATACATAATTTTCATCTCATACATTTAACCATTCTGCATCTCAAGAAAATAGAGAAAGGAAGATGAAATTTAATTATATATATTGTATTACTATTTCCACTTCTTCACTAAAAGTTCTTTTTTATCTCTTTTCTTTACATATTTATTTCATTTTACGTTATTTTATTCTCATTCTATAATTTGTCAAACAGATTTGAAGCATCTCCCAATGGAAAACAATTCCGGTAGTTATCCAACCGAAAATAAATATACTTACATTTATGGCGAAATATCTAAAGCAATGAAAATATGGAAACTGCGTTGTTGAATATGTTTACATTGCCCACAAGGGAAAAATGGAGAACAAATAACATAAACATAGGTGATAAGAATACTATAGGGATATGGAACGGTCCAAAATCAATAGCCTTTTTTTATGAATAATGCTTACGGAAGTTTATGCTCAGTAAGCAAACGTAAAGCTGAGAAATATGTTTTGAATTATCTAAGATGACAATGCATTGCTGAATATTTAAAAATTACTTTTATTCCTTTTGCGCTAATTTGTTTAATATGCTATACTATTATAATCTTTCACACTGCATTTTATTTATGGTCGAACCCTATTAGGAAGTTTTCTAAAGGATCCATGTAAAAAATATTATAAAGGAAATATTTTTACTCGGGAAAAGCTATGGTACTGTTCTGTTATCGGGACCGGATTCAAATATCAGCAAAAGCTGACGATTTGACTAAACATTCGAAGCATAAAAATTATCGCCAGAATATTTACAATAAGGGTTAAGTTAAAGAAATATCCAAGGGAGAAAAATAACATAACAGCTATTCATAAAATTAGTGTAAATTAAATAACTTCCCTAAGAAATCAGGTTAAAAAATCGTTTAGCGAACTAAGATTAACGCGACGTCACGACACTTGCATTTGCATTTTAGAATTTAAAATGCCTGAAGCATTTGCATTTTAGAATGCTTTTGCCCCACATAAGCACAAGTAATAGCAATCTGATTGGTTACGGTCAGTGCCACATTGACGTTTATTTCGCCATTTTGCACTACCCCATAACATTTCAATAGCTTGCATATGATAACCAATACCGTGATCGATAAATTAATGTTTATGGTTAATGCAGAAATGTTCAAATCCACTTCTTGTTGATTCCTCAGTCTTATAAACCTTTCCAACAATCTCAGTATATTATAGTGCCATAAATATTATTTTCTTCAATAACTTTAAGCAAAGTTCAGCAGAGCGGTTAGGCATAGCAACTAAAAACATTTTGTTTCTCGACAGGTCCCGCCGTTAACCACTCATTGGGACGGAAGGATACGACGAAAGTTGTTTTTTCGTGACGCTATTTCTGCTAGGGAAATCATCGTGGAAAATTTGTTCTTGTCTCAGAGGACGCGTGCAATAGCAGAGAATGGCAGGCCGTCGTCGATGGAAGCAGTTCTACCAAAGAGACAGTTTTACGATGGCTAGTGGCTTTCACTCGTAGCGTCTGTTACGAAGAGGCTGCCATTGACCCCACGTCATAGGCACCAACATTTGCAATGGTCCCGGTCTCGAGCGATGTGAACGATGGAATGGCACAGTGTCATGTTCTCAGACGAGTCACGCTTCTATTTCTCCTATGGTAGTCGCCGCGTACGAGTGTGGTCTTCAATGTGGAGACAGGTCCAATACGGCAGCAATTGTGGAACACCCCACCGCGTGGGAACGCTGCATCCTGTTTTGGGGCGCATTTACGTGCGATTCCAAGTTTCCTCTATTTCATATCCAGGGCACCTTGACGGCCCAACCATACGTGGATTTTGTGCTGCGGCCGGTGATACTCCCCTACCTTCAAGGAGTGCCCAATGCTCTTTATCATCAGGATACCGCCCGACCACACACTGCTCGCATCAGTCAACGTGTTCTGCAAGGTGTACAGATGCTTCCCTGGCCACTGTTCTCTCCTGATCTCTCACCAATCGAACACATTTGAAAAGTGATTGGACGCCATTCGCAGACTCTGCCATTGCCGCGTACAGAAGACGAAATGTGGCAAATGGTTGACAGGGAATGGAGAGCCATTCCTCAGGACAGCAACCGGTAGTCTCATTCACTATGTATCTATACGTATGCCTTCGTGTATCGCCATCCAAGGTGACCCTACCAGTTGCCAAATTCCTCAACCCTTCTTTGTGAATTCTTATAAAACATGCAATTATTTTCCCTATTTTTTTCTCTCTCTTTTTTAAATAGTTAGCGTGGAAAGGCACTACCAATTAACTCATAGTTCATCGCTGGTGTCCCCGATAGTTTTACCTGTACTTCTACCTACTGAATCGACGCTGTTCTAGCTCTGTATTATGCATATCATTTCGAATATATCATTTCGAAATAAAAGTCATTTAGTGTTTGTTGCTGTCTCTCTCTGTTTGCTGAGTTTCATCACTTTCTGGCGACTCCTTTTGAGTGATGCATTTTCAATGTCGCGTAGTGTAAAAACAAAAGGTTCTGTTTTTTTTGTTTTTTTTTTTTCAGTCTTTTCTCAGTTTATCATATCAATGTTCAGTTTTATTACAAAGATGGCGTTATAAAACTTTTTTTGTCTTTTGTTATAACTATTTCTTATATTTACTTTGTTTATTATATAACACGTGAGTGACAGCAGGAGTGACTCCAACAGCAAACTATTAGACTGCGAGCTTAGCGAAAGCTTAAGAGACCTTAACAGATACTTTTGGGAAATCGTTAAATCGGAAACCTTTCAGAATTTTTTCGCCCAAAGGAGCTGCTAATCTCGAAATAGGATTTTTCGTCGGTTCACTATAAATGGCAAATCATTTTTCATTTTTTTTGTACTAGTACTAAATATTCCAGTAGTATTTTCCATACACTCGCAACATTGTTAATCTTCTGTTTTAGGGCCCTTATTGCGGTAACTTCGACATTAAAAAAACATTAAAGAATAAAACAGGTGCGATAACATTCACCAGTAATACTTGAAACAAAAGTGGAAGAAAGTCCATAGAGAATTATACGTATTGATACCAAGATAATTTAAATATTTTTTTTCTAGTGATAGTCAGTTTTCGGCATATTTATGAGTAGCAAAGAGTCTGAGAAATTTCTTGTAACATGAAGCTAGGATTCTGAAGTGAACATTTCCATTCCTCGAGTTTATTTATATAGCCAAAAATTATTGAGCACATTTGAACTGATATATCTCGGTTTGGTATACATGTCATCATGAAATGCTTGATTACATTTCATAACTCAAGAAATTCCCACCACCTTGTTTTTTCATTCTGAATCACTGATGCGTTTAACCGCTGTTACCGATTCAGCGGATACGGAAATACGACTATACTTAGATTTTTTTCCCGAAACAGCAAAATTATCTACGTCATTTTTCAGAACTAAATTTAAATAGATGCAATGAATAATGATTAAAAAGAAGTAGCACTTCTAGTAACATGTTCTAGGAACGAATAATGCACCGAGTGAAAATGAGTAAGCACATCTTTATTTGGTGTCAATTTTATTTTAATGGGAGTACTTTTAGCGACTAAGCACTCACATCTTTTTCAACTGCAATTAAATTAAAGAGACAAATATTACAAATAGAAACATAGATCAACGAGTTTTTCAAGAACTAACCATTAGACCAAATCAACTACCTAAACAACGAAAGCTAAAAGAAAAACAGTGATAAAAAGTCTTTCAAGATTAACAGCTGTTCTAATTATAGACTGGTGAGAAATACGGGTTAAAATTTAAGACATTGAATGTAATAAAATATTATGCAATTACTGTTATGCCTTTTTCCAAGCTGGCATTTAAAAATTTAACCTAGCTTCCCTAAATTCATCTGATGATCTTTCCTACCCTTAAACTATTACAGTTTACCTTTACGAATCGGATTAAATTATTGGGAAACACTGCTTAATCTTTTTGTTTGTGCTTGTCAGGTCAACCTGATTATACACTGCCAAATACATTTATATGATTTTGCAAATTAAATATTAAAAAAATATAAACAATAAATCTTCTATTGCATAACATTGTTGGCCTTGAAGCCGCAAATCTAGTTTCTGTTTCTGCCAAAGTCAACCAGCTAAAAATCAATGAATTGATAAATTAAATTTCCATGAGCATTCAACCAGGCATGTCCATAAATATTTCTCTTTGAAAATTAGTGATTTAAATTATAACCTGTATTTCTCACTAATTTATAAAGAGATCCACTCTTAATCTCTCTCGATTATTTATATCTAGATGGCACCACGTGTTTCGTTTCTTTTCTTCCGGGTTCTCAGTTCTTTTGTTACAACGTTACATTGATCTGTTGAACATAACAGAGAAGAAACGACACAAAATATGCAAAGATTTAAGTGCTTTGTGGCGAGAAGAGTTGGATGATTGGTTTAAAATCCTTTTCACTGGAAAATGTAGTTTTTTATTTATATAGCGAAAAAAAAAACACAAATAAGAAACTGATCCGTGACAGATATTGTGAAAAATTGATTCTAAATCTAACAATATGTCCAGGAAGACTATAATGTTCACATCCTCCACAGATTGACAAAGCTAGAAATCAAAGAAGCAGACATCTGAGTATTTTTGAAATTTTCGAACAGCTACTGAGGTTTCGTTAGTGAAAATAAGTTGAAAATGTCGTGATGCTTTCACTAATGCTATTTCTTTGTTACAGACAGCTTTCTATTTCTTACCAAAAAGTTCAATTAAAAGTAAAAAAGAAAAAATAAGTAATTTTCTTTCTGTGTGTTTCTATACGATAGCCTCCAGCAGAAGCAATAGAAAGAAGAGCACCTAATTCTGAGAGACCGGTTTTCCCCGGAGTAAAGGGAAGGAAAAAAGAAGCTTAAAAAGCGGAGTGTTCATCGGAAAAATGTTTCTATGACTGTTTCCAAGAACATCAGGCGCAACTAATAAATTGCTTTCAAACAAACCATAATACAGTATTTAATTTTATATAATGTAATATTTAATACTGTTTTATAAATGTTTTATTATACATTTTTACACTGTAAACGTATATACGGAACATACCAGAAATAATTTTGCTATGCTTTCTGGAGGAGGTAATGGAAACAACTTAACTGCTTTCTGATGGATTTCGAGCTCGGATCTTCCAAATTCTAGCCTGACGTGCTAATCGCTTAAATCACGTGAACAAGTACGGGGTAATTCCTTACATTTACGCAATTTGAAAAAGGAATGTGTAGGGAGGTCAGGCGCAGTCGGGCAAATCCATGGGACGACACATTATCACCTTGCACATTTTTAATCAGACCTCATTGCACACTTGATTCTAATTCCGGTACTTCTACATTTTCGAATTTAAACCCTGAATGTAACCACATTTTTACCGTTCTGTCTCGATACTTATATTTTCTATACGTGAAATTGTAGACAAAGTCCAGATTTCCTAACATTTAACGTAGGTGGATTCTTAATATGTAACACATGTCAAATGTAATAAAGGTGAAATTCCTAAGAGGGAATAGTTTGGATTCATAACAGGTAACGCATATTAAATTCTTACACGTAACATATCGGAAATGGAGTTTTTGGATGTATTTATAATTTCTGGACCTTATGCATAAATATGCAATTAGATTTCCTAACATTTAACACATGATCAATATAAATTTTTGATTGATATGTCCACATAATTTATGAATCACAGCGAGAAAACAATTTTATTTGTTTCATTTAACATGTGGAGTTGTTAATGAGGATGTTTGCCGATAAGGGCATCTGTGAAGATCGTTGATCTTAACTACTCTGCCCTCGTCTCAAAATAGAGCTAGGGACTTTTAATCCTGGAACTAGGGAGTTTTATAATTTCATGCTTAAGCCCATTCATTCAATATAGTGGTCTAAAACTGAGTGATTCGAAATCTAATTCCAACTCATTCTTTTCTGTGTGGTGAGCGATGTGATGCACCTTGATATGCTATCAATGCTGTTATACCATGCAATTTTCTTTCATGCAATTTTCTTTTTATATTTGCCGAAGACAGTTCCATTTTAAGCCGATGGCTTGTGACATGAATTTTTCCATCGTTCTGCAATAAACAAGTTTCACTTAGTTTTATAAAACAGAGTTCATTATTTCGCAACCTGGTTAACCATGCCTGGTTTATCGGAAATTAACTGTATTCACAGGCATGGTATGAACCAATTGACAGATATTAGAGGTGTTGCCATCCAACGTGATACATGATCATTAGTTTTTCTTTCATATTCATACAGTACATACGCATACACTACGGTCTTAAGATTACTCCGATATTTTGAGTCAGACTATTACAACCATCTGAAATTCAAAGGCTATCAAACAGTTATTAGGCATTCAAGAATCAAGTATTGATATCCGATATTTAATATCATAATACTGAAACCACAGCGCATCATCTTATCCAAATGATAAGACAAGGGATATTAGGTAATTGAATGAAATGGTATTAATTGTTCTGCTGTCTCTTAGAAATGCATCGAAATTGCAGAACCTTATTGGCAACTATTTTGATTATTATGCAGTTAATTAGTATAGTGACACTCCAAATTATGTTTTAAAAGTGTGATTTGACACTTTCAAATATTCATAATAAAAAAACCACAGTGTGTCCGAATAATTGATTAATTCAGGATGATTATATAAATTAGGATAATCAGAATATCTGAATAACTAAAAATCCTTCTTTTCTGCAGCCAGACATATTTACTGTAGTTCATGTGATTGAAGTAAGTTTAGTTTTTCCTTTGGATTATTTTATTTGAACTAAGATTTTGTAGTTAAAAAGAGCAAAACCTTTTATTTTCGTAAGAAACAAAACACAATTATTTCAACAAAATGGAATTAGTAAGCAAATAAATTACATAGACATCGTGATATGAGAGTTCTTTCTTTAAATTAAAATCTATTTTATAAAAATATATAAGGTAAATGCATTTAATTATTTTTATATGACTTTTAGTGCATCGAGTTGCTTTTAATGTGATAATTTGTATTTTTGAAAAATAAGGCGCCATTTTTTCGTCTTGATGTTTAAGCTAATAGCAATCACTTGTACAATAGCACAGTAATGAATTCTTTCACGCTTGGCATAGAATAAATCCTTCAGCTATACCGAGTATTGTTGTAAATTTTATATGAAAATTATTTGATATTATTAGTCCAAAGGGTCTTTGTCCCTGAAGGACTATTGATTTCGTTTTCCGATTTTGCGTCGATTTACTACAAATGGCGAATAACTATTCAACCTGTTGCCACCAAATGTTAGAGTCCTGAATTATATTTGAAGAAATTAAATAATGAAAAATACGCATAAACGTATGTATATTTCTCGCATTGTGATAAAACAACGGTACATAGAGCCATCGAATTTTGAATGGCGTAATCCTCCTACAAATATGGGCATGTGGAAGACCAAATTTTAAATTTGGAATTTGTTATATTATCGATTTCCCATTTTGTAAAACTTTAACGAATTTTTGATTAACAAACTCAAAGATTTGAAAGGGAGCAATGGCTACGTTGTACAGAAAAAAAAAACCTTTTTATCTCCAGCTCGTGAGTCTCTGTATCGGAAATTCTAAAGGATATGCTCATTTTAAAACTATTTTGCGATATTGCTGTTGAACTGAATTTTATGGTTTAAGTGCGAAGCACGTAATATTTAATAAATAAATATAACACACAAAATGTTAAAAAAAACGCTCCTTTGGACGTAATTAAAAATCTGAAATATTTCAGATTTTCTTTTCATTTTTTGGTATGTATAATTGTTGTAAAACAAAATTCATATTAATTGTTTATGCAATGTTTTAGGAGTAATAACTTCATTTTGTATTTCTATTGAATGGAATTCTTAGAACGCTTTTTCGCTAGCATGTGTTTATTTGGTATACTGAATTTTATGTACTATGTTTCTGTAATACTGACGTTTGAATTGCAAAGAGTTGGTTGAGTCAGATTCATAGATATGGGTTGAAATCTTGCTTCTGGGTTTGACTATACGTTTTGTCTAACTTTGACGATATGTGGCAAATTTTCACTAAACCTGATTACAGCCTAGAAGTTTTCAGAAAACGTGTTTTATTATCCAAGAAGAAATTTTACCGGTAATTTCCAGAAGTGCTTGAGAACCCTATAATATCAGCTGCGTTGTAGCCGAAAATTAATTAGTACAGCTATTCACTCAGACTCTTGAAAGTATATTGTTGTCTTTTGCTCAATTATTTCCGTTTTAGATTTAGCTGAGTGAATAATTTTAGTGATTCGCAAAATTCCTACAGCAATACCTCACATGGTTCGATGGGTAACAATTGACTAAAATCTAGCCTGAAAATTTCAAAACAAACTAAATTTTAGTTCAGCAAAATAAAAATAAATTATAAAAATATTAGTACATAAAATTATTTTTTAATACATAAGTAATTTTTTTGCACCGAGATGTTGTTAATCTCGATGTTAATTTTTTTATGCCCGTAATACTTTTCAAATAAAATGTGTTGCCACAAAATGCTATCGCCTCTTGATCGCATCTGGCATGAGAGAATAATCTACAAATTCACGATGACGAAGAAATGATTCTATTTCCTCGAAAACAGGCTATTAGCTATGAAGTATGGTGGCTGCATTTCTATGGGTATACCACAGCGATCGATTCTATGTACTATTTTGTATCTAATCTGCATGAATGTTTTTCTTATGATCACCAAAGGCTGTAAAGCATTGTTTGTCTGTTTTGCAGATGATAAAATGATGCTTTGTCATTCCTGGTCTATTCGGGATTTCTTGATTGGACCCTCCTGGTGAAATCGAGGAATCCTCGAGCACACCATCGAAAGACAGCAGAGTAATCCATGGATTGAGGGATGGCGCTGAACCTTCAAGACGCACGTTGACATCGATAAATCAGAAATTGTGTTAATCCGAAAATTCAAGTTAAAGAAGCAAAGTTACCAAGAAATTAATCCTATTCGGAAAACTAGTCATACTAGAAAATTTACCATAACATCTGGGAATTACTATCAATGTATCTTTCCCAGGGACCACACCCTTAAGAGGAAAATTTCTCACTGTGATTGAACCTTAACCGCTTCTCTCAAACTTTTCCGGTATTTCACTTGCGAGGAAACGAAGAATTTACATTTCCCTCACTAGTCCGATCCTCACATACGCCTTTTCAGCCTTGGCTACAGAAAATGATAGATACATCCAAAAACTACAAATAATCCAAAACAAACTTCCATGGCTCATCGCGGGAGCACCATGGTTTATCAGAAATTCAGGTTTGTATAAATCTGTAAAAATTTATCAAATTAAAGATCATTAATAAGAACTTCTTTCGGAAAGGAAGGATGAGTGATACGGTTCAGTTACACCAATTTTTAAATATGAGATCCAGAAAGATTGTTTTCTAAGATCTTTGCAACTCATCACTCAGAAACTTTAATTTATTCTGAATTATTTTACTTTCAACTTCAATGATTATCAAATTTCGCCACTTTAGTGTACCATATTCCAAAGTTCTAAAACACACTATAGCTATCAGATTCAAATTTTCAAGAAACTTTCTTCTGCTGCTCACTAAACAGCACTTCTCGTCTCTCAATTGGTTACAATACCCACGTGACACGTATTCTGTCTGAAATCCCTAGGTCCACCTCTCATGTACCGCTTGATCATTCCCTGAACTTGCCAATATCACCAACACTAACATGGACAGAATTGTGCTTCTCCATTTAATTTTGCATTTCCTTCTTCCAGAAGCTATTTTCAAACGAAAACCTATCAGTTTCTAAATTTATTTAGACATGAAAAAAAGGTCTGGGCAAGTGAATTAGGCAGTTGCCTAATTCACGGTCTTGCCCTGATTTGTTATCTACTTATCTACATTGCATCGCATCAGCCAACTCAGTTCCTTGCATATCCTCTTTCCTCCAAGTATCAAGACAGAAAAGCCAGCCCAACGTCTTTTTACTACACTCATGTCCATAAATTAAGGATAATGCAAAATCAGGCAAAGGAAGAGTTAGAAGCAAAACAAATTTGACTTATTTGTAAAGCTTATTTATTAACCAAAAGGTAAAGAGCAAAAACGATGCTATATGTTTGATATTATTGAAAAAATTAGCGATTTTTTCTCCCTGGAGAAAATTACAAAAAACACCTATTTACAAAAAAACAATATTACATGGTTGGTATGATTGTTAATACATTGTGTGTCTCCCAGACGATGCAATACAGTCCGTACAACGCCTAGGCATGCTGAGTATCAAATTATCGATCTTATCTTGGGGGATATTACACCACTCAAAAAGCAATGCTCTCTTCCGGTAGACATGTAGGAGGAGCTTGACGGGCTGCAACTCGTCGGCCAAGCACGTCCCACACGTGATCTACTGGATTCAGGTCCGATGAGAATGCTGGCAGTCCATACGGGTGATATCCTCCGATTTAAGGCATTCTCTTACGATGTTTCCATGGTGAGAACGAGCGTTGTCATCCATAAACACAAATTGTGCGCCCATGGCGCCCCAAAACAAACGTACATGTTGTTCCAGAATGACGTTACGATAGATTTGGCTTGTCATGGTTCCAATTTGAACATGCAGGTCAGTTCTGGAACCCAGAATAATTCCACCCCAAACGAGCACTCCTGCACCACCGTAACGGTGTCGTTCAATGATGTTTTCTTGGTGGTAACGGTTACCTGGAGCTCTCCATATGAAATTCCGGCGAGAATCAGACTGCAAGCTAAACCTGGAGTCGTCGGAAAACATCACACAAGCCCGCTGTTGCGATGTCCACAATGCATGCTCTCTACTCCAGGCTAACCGCAGGCGACAGTGAGTTGCAGTAAGTGGAACGCATCTGACAGGTCTACGAGCATATAGACCAACCTGCCCTAAGCGTCTGTACACGGTCTGCCTTGAAATTGTCGTACCTTTGGCTGAAGAGAGATGACGAGACAGGTCTGAGGCTGTGCTCCGCCTGTTTCTTTTGGCAATAACTGTCAAATACCGGTCCTCATTCGGCGTTGTAACTCTGGGGCGACTTGTACTGTAACGTATACTCACATTACCATCATCTTGGAAACGTTGTCAAAGCCTGGAGATGATAGTCTGGGCGATTAAAAGTTCGTCTGATACTTCCAGTTGGGTACGCCCTCATTCTAGACCGCCGATATTTCTACCACGTAAAAAATCATCTAAATGCGTCCTTTGTCTCATAACTATTCGGTTATTGCACTGAAATGCTTATAAAGCGCCTGCGAACAATTTTACTTCTTTGCCTGTATTCCTTATATATCACTCTCTTACACTCTCGTCATTGTGACGTACCATCGGTGTCATCTGGTTACTTCCTGAAATTTGCATATGATTCTTGAAGACGTGTGTAGTGATTTTACAGGTGATATATATATTTTAGAGTTCGATTTCCGCGTGACTCTGAATTATCCTTAATTTATGGACATGAGTGTAGTTCTGTGTACGTTTCTGACGATGCAGTTGGACTTCACTTAATCGAGTCAATCACCATCTTCTTCTATCTAGGAGTACTACCATGACGATGCCGATGAATCCAGTTACTCCCAACTTTATTCAAAATAGCCTTGCACATTTGAACAGGACATAGTTTTCAACAACAGACAGGGTATCTATCTTTCCTACTTTTCTGGACTCTCCATAGACGCTCAATTTCAGGAACTTTCAGCTCTAAGACATTTACGGGATAATGTTCTCAGATAACAGTAAAGTGCTCCTTAAATTAAGCAGTTGAATGCCTATATCATATAATTATCCCAGCTTATCACCATGTATTATTTTAGAGAAATAATATCCAAATGTAAGAAAATGCATGGCAACACTAATAAAAATATGCAGGTTAAAAATAATGAGTTCAAGAACGAAAAATGTTAACAATATTCAAAACACCGTTATTAATGTAAAGATAGGGGGATTTACAGTTTTATAAAATAGTTATACACAAATTTTACACCAGCTTCAAAAGAATTAATAATATTTAAAATCTTTAAGAAACCATTGCAGAGGAGCCCAGTCAGAGTCAAATGGTTACGATCGCTGAAGGCTGGTAGCCGGACCTGGTTTGCCTTTAAATGTGCAGGTGAGAAGGCTGGCCACGTGGCTCGTTTTCATGGTTTTGCCATATATAAGGTAAATATGAGCTAGTTTTCAACACAACATCTTCTAAGAAACCATCCCTCCTCTTAGGCAGATAGCTCTCGTAGTTTTGGCATAGTCAAATAACCTAACATAAACTAACAGGTGCAGAATTTGTTTGTCCTTTTTAACAGGAAATACGAAAATCAGCTGTGCAGTCGCTGGAATTTAAAAATCGATTTTTCCGACTGCCAACTGGATGTGCTACCAATAACACCACAAGGACACGCAGTGAAGAAAACGAAATGCCTTATATCCTCTCCGTAGAAAAGCGACTAGGAAGAAGAAGACTCAAACGCACAATCCGGTTGACGACGAATTAGTTTTGTCATATTTTACTCGGACATCACTGACAGAGTTATTAGAATTTTTAAAATCATGAAAACGAAGAAATCAGTGCTCCCTTGCCAGAAGTTGCACATTGGACTTTTGTATTGTTAGGTGGATGTGCTACCATTTATACTACGAAGGGCAGTAGTGAAGATTCTGAAAATTCATTTACAGTTTATGTGTTATAATAACTGGTAGTCTGTTAATAATTTTATACGCTGGTTTAAAAATTTCATTTGCTAAGGTATCGTTATAATCACTCTTCTATCATTTCGCAATGGCAAAGCTTAATTATTTTAGACAGAGCCCACTTAATCCATTCCTAATTAATCAGGAGAGGACTTATAGGCCATGAGCATATTCTGTGCAATGGAAGAGTTTTAAGATCTTTGCTTTAAAAAAATAATTTCATGTCAAAATTTTCTAAAATCTACTCTCGTAAACGGAGGAAAAAGTGAATATCCAACAATTCGTGGAAATTCCGAAGCCCGGTTTAGAAACGCAATATTCCAGAAAGCGTTTTTAACTCTGCATTAAACAGATTAATGTTGGAACATAGCAAGGAAAAAGATAGAGAAAACGGTGAGGGAAAAAAGAGCACTTTACACATAATTTAAGAAGAAAAGGTGATTACCGAAACAATCTCTTCCCTTTTGTCTCCTAAGTTTTCCCGATACAAATATTTGAATCGCAGGGGAACATTTTCTTCTGAAAATGAACAAACACACACTTAAGTACGTAGAAAGCGAAGTTTATTATGTAAAGCTGTTTTCTTGAAGAAGAATATTTTTGCTTATATTCGCCTCTCCCAGCTCGAGGAACGTTTTTCCTGATCGATAGATAATTCGTAGGTACATTCTTAGAGGAGGACCTAAGCGTTTGTCAGAGTCCATGACACTGCCAGTACATTACTTTTGTAAAATGGTACTAGTGTTCAGAATTGGATAGAATTGATTGGATTCTTCTAAATGAAAAAAAAAAAAAAAGGGATGCGTAAGTGCACCATCCGTTTGAGAAAAGTTTTCTCTCTTTCCTTTATTTTTCTCTTCTTTAGATATTTTATTTTCTTTATCATTATTAGACCAAAGGTCGTTACTCCAGAAGGGCTATTAATTTCGTTTTGGCATTTTGCGTTGATTCACTATAGATGTCGGTTCACTTTTCAAATTGCTGCCACCAAATATTATCGTCCTATGTTACATTTAAAGAAATTAAATAATGAAGATTCTGCATAAATGTATGTATGTTTCTCGCATTGTGATAAAATAACGGTACCGACCCCATCAAATTTTGAATAACGTAATCTTCTACCGAATATGGGCATCTGAAAGCCCCTAATTTGGATTTGTTTTATTGTCGATTTCCTATTTTGTAAAATTTTAACGTAATTTTTATAAACAAACTCAACGATTTATAAGCTAGCAATGGCAACACTGTGCGGGGAAAAAAAACTTTTTTATCTTCAGCGCGCGAGACTGTGTATCGAAAATTCTAAAGGTATGCTCATTTCAAAATTATTTTCCGATATTGCTGTTGAATTTAATTTTATGGTTTAAGTGCAAAGCACATATTTAATAAATAAAGGTAAGACACAAAATGTTAAGAAAATGCGTTTTTCTAAGCTAATTTTCAACATAACTGATCAATGATGATATTGTGGTAATAAGTATAGTATTTGAAGGATAAAAGTATATTAGGTTCATACATTGGTATTTTCATATTAATCAAAGCAGAGCAAACATATGATCTTTGAATATTAAAGGAAATTCAGAAATAAATTATAATTAATTATCTGATTTAACATGAATGGATCATCACAATAATCATCGCAATGAATTGCGATAAATTGAAAGAAACAATAGAGTATTTAAAACAAAAGAGATATTCATAACAATTTATAACAATAAAGTACTTAAGATAAAACTTGACAGAGCTTTAGGCAGTACTTTACAACATTTTATTTTTCTATCGCTTTTATTCCATTGCAGTTTAAATTACACTGTCAAAAATTAATAAGCACTTCTCTGTTCTCGTCTTACCTGAGAGATACATAATTTGTACTTTACTTACCTTTTAAAATTTCCCGTTTTTGTTCTGTATGTTTGGGAACAAATATTTTGCTTATAAGGCATAGAATGCGCTTCATTTTCCTTTTTGTATTTTAATTTATACAGATTATCTGAAAATGTAAGAAATTAACAGTGCTGTCACAAATAATCGATCCATGCAGCTTCTAGATGCTATCTAGAATGTTAACTATTTAGATCAAGAGGATGCACGAGAGAATGCGCTAATTCGCTATACTTTATCTATACAAATGAAAATAAACTGTCACGAAATGATGCGACTTGCTGATTAGATTTATTCGTAACTTCACTGAATGCTTCGATAGTTTTCGATTGGAAGAGGTTTGTTCAATTTTTATATAAATGCATTCTTCACAAAATTAACCTATTCTACCTTTCAATTGGCAGTAAACATTTAGTTCAGTTTCACCATTTTCCTGCCCTTTTTAATCCCTGTCTTCCGGAGGAAAAACATGTGAGAATTCATTTGTGTTCTCGCTGGGATTCGAACCTTGGATGCTCTAAGTGCTAGCTGACGTGCTAACCATTTACAACATCATTATAATCCAGTGTAGATGAATTCCAAGTGAATACCTGAAGTAAGTTGGTTTTTTTGCGTTAATACCTTTTGCTAATCTGAGTAATTATCTTTTGCTGATAAAATAAAAGTTTGAATAACGATTTTTGGAGTTGTTAATGCAACCTGAATCAGCGCAATATTCATAAACTCCAACCCTCTTTACCCTCAGCTTTTAAGGAATTCACAGCTGTTCTCAGTTTTCATCACTAGATGGCGTCAGTAGCTTGACTGCCTTTTTCTTACTGTTATCATCGAAGCGCAGGCTTCTCTTTCGTCTTTTGCACTTCTGCAGCTGAAGAGGTAGGTTCTATGCTTAGACCTAGAAAACTAGTCCTGCCAATTTACGTATATTAAGCTCATTCTTGTTGCCTTTAATTCTGTTGACACCTCCGGTGACCTTCTACTAAGTTTAGCAGTTGATTTGCAAGGAATGTCTGTTAAATTCTAGTTAATTTTTGTAATAAACAAGATGTCGTAATAGCTTTTACCTTGCTATTTAATTAATTAATTAACTTGCTGTTTAATTAAACATATTCAGTTATTAGGAGATAAAAGGTTTAGCAACTAGAATTTAATTTATAAGAAGCTAATATGTTAATAACGATGCTGAAATAAAAACTAATCAGGCGTTAATATCTTTTACTATAAAATAAGTAACTAAATATCTTTAGTTACTAGCGTCTAAACTAATATCTTTAGTTACTAGGAGCACATATTAGTTACTAAGAACTAATTTACTAAGTGCAAATATCTTAAGTAACATCTAATTTACTAGAAAATGAGATCTTTGTTGCTAGAAGATAATAGCTACTATGATGAAATTTATCAGAAGCTAATATTTCTAAACATTATGAGCTAATTTACACCATAAATATCTTTAGTCAGCATCTAACATACTAGAAGCTAATAACTTTAGTTACTATGATCTAATTTATTAAACGTTAATACCTTTAATTACTATGAGCTAATTTACTATGAGTAAATATCTTTGGTTACTAAGATTTCAAACTAATTTCCTTAGTTACTGAGATTTAAATTACGAAGAGATAATATCTTTAGTTACTACGATCTAATTTAATAAAAACTAACATTGTAACGAATTTTCCAAGAATATCTTCAGTTCCTGAGAGCTACTTTAGTATCAGCTAACATCCTTAGTTATTAGAACATAATTTACTAGGAGTTAATGTCATTAGTTACTAATAGCTAATTTTCTAGAAGTTAATATATTTAGTTGTTAAGAACTGAGCTACTAGGGGTGGTATTAGTTAAGAGTAAGTTACTAGGATCTCATTTTTCTAGCTGACCGATTCGCACATCAGAATGTCTTTTATAAAAACGTCAGAAACCTTGCTTATGCGCTCCATAGATAGTACCGTACTGTATGGTTGCTAATTAGATGAGATAAAAATTCGAAATCAGTGTTCGATTGCTTAACTCAAAAAGGTTATTTATGATTATTTCAGTATAAAAAAGTACAGGAAGACTCTCTGCTTGAAGGAAGGGATGTCTTATTGGAGACCATTCTAAGGGAAACTGGCTCGTATTCACGCTACAAATGGGGAAATCTAAGAAAACTAACCATGCAGATAGTTAGTTTGCCTGAGATCGAACCCGGGTCTCACCAAAGTCAGACAAGATTATTGTTTCAAGGTCAAATCTTTCTCTTTCCGACATTCGAGACAGCGACGTATATTATTGATCAGCTCAGTGACTTCGCTTATAAAAGTGGGAGAAATTTTTCTTTGGAGCAAACGCCGAACTTCATGAAGCTGGTTGACCTTCGTTGAGAAGAGCAATCTTTGTAGTATATTATGTTGTAGACTTTGTAGTATACCTTGGATCAAACTATCAATACTCAGCGGTCTTAATTACTCAACCACTGGTGGAGTCAACTGAATATGGTAGAATAAACGAACGCTACTGGGTAAAGGTGGAAATACTTCCCTGTAGGTGTTTCTACTTCGACTTTACGTACCAAATGGGAAAACCAGACAAAATCTGGAGTTCCTACAGATTTCGTATCGATATTTCGTCGAATTGAAAGCTTGTTAAATCAGACCATCGTAAGCAAGGAACTAATTATAAGTATACTATTATTAATATAAATTATTTATTAGTTATAATTAGATACATGATGTTAATAGTTTTATAATTAATTATAACTAAAAATAGCATATTTAAAAAATAATAAAGCAAAAATGTTATTAAAGAAAGGTATAATGGACGAGTGATATTTTAATTACCATAAGAGACAGTAATTCTTAATTATCAAAAATAAAATTTTTTCGGTTATTACAAAAGACTCAAGGTGCTATAAAACATACAAAAACTGTTTTTTTTTTTTTTAAGTTACATAAAACTAGTTAAAAGCGAGAAAACAAAGCATTATATCAAGACTTCGTAACAGAAACAAAGACTGCTACAAAATGTATAACGTGCTATGAATTAAATTACTTCAAGACAATTTTAAAGTAAAAAGAACAGCTAGAAACAAAATTAAATTCTGTGTAATCTATCAGGTTGAAGCGGATAAAAGCTTTGAAGGGAATATTTATTTTATTTAAGCACTAAGAAGTTTGCATGACTCCGCGCAGAGTAATAGGAATAAAAGGGTGTAAAGGAAAAAGTCTGCGTAGGGTTATAAATAAAAAGGACTTAAAATAAAGCAGCATCAATAAACAACCTGCAACTAAATTCTCAAATAAAAGAAGTTTCGCAAAAACGAATTGTCATAAACGCATTTAAATTTTAAACAATTAAACGAAGTATAATTATGTGAACATAATTTTAAAGACAAAAATTTATATTATTGCAAAAATTAATTACCGTGGCTGTATTTAATCAGGGGTACATCAGGCTCAGAAATTAATTAATTTCATATTATTAGATTAAGATAAAGCACAGAATATTTACTTTTATAACAGGTGGAGGACTTTCTAAAGAAACCTATCTGGCAGATTACACATGGAGAAAAACACAGAAGTTCCTATGCAGGAAGTCAGTTAAGCCAGAATTTGAACTTAGGACTAACTTCCAGTTATCGGCAGCCTTACCCGCTCGGCGTGGTTTTTCCTATACTATTTAATCTATGTGTAATTTTATGCAACCTTCTGAGTTGTAGATTTAAAAAGATGCAGAAAGAATAAAATTTTTAATGTCGTATTTCAGTTTTTCCTTGATTTTTTTTAAACCGGGTTATTACTTTTTACTCTCACTGAGAAACATTACGTTAAGTTACCGTATATATTTTACAACTTTTTAAATAGAAATAAATTAATAATTAATTAATTATAGAAATAAAAATAATTATGAAGTCAATTATAGGAGCAATAATAATAAAAAGTTAATTACATAAATAATTATCTTCCTTAGCTCATAAAACAGTTATAAGAAATGATTTCTTCTCTGTAAGAAGAAACTCAATTCGATTTTTTATTCATTAATTTGATTATTTAATAAATAAAAGTTTTTGCCTTATTTCTGTAATTTATTTAATTAAGGTTCATAATCAAAAAGAATTTTTAGGTTTTTCTTGTTGTACAGTAGTTATATCTAGAAAAAAATATGGTTGAAAATGTGTAATATATAATAACTGAAAACATAGGGAAGGAGGAACTTAAAAGGATTTAGATTTTAACATTCGCTCAGAAGGAATCTTTTAAAATTTAATATGTTTTAACAGAATAAAATATCAATAGAGATAGCCAGGTGGAATAGCAAAACTTTTTTCAGGACACTAGATGAGTATACATTTAGATAAAATGTGGGAAACCATTTAAACTTATTACTCTTAGTGTGATTTGTGTATAATGCGAAAAATAAGATTTTATTATATAAACTCTGCCAAAATTAAAAAGCCATATTTAAACTGAATTTAAATTTGCGCTATAAACCCAGGCATATATAATTGAAAGCGTCGGTTAACTTAGGAAGACTAGCAGACGAGCTAAACGAGTGCCAGTTCCCGTTCAGCTTCTTTCGAAAAATATAGGGTACAGAATGATGGAATGGAAAGGCACTCTTCGGGACCATTCGGTTATGTACAGGATTTGGCGCTATGGCATTAGTATGGTGAATTTTATTTGGTTCTCATTTATGGCAACCATTCATTTTCAAGCAATCATAAGATTTAATTCTTTTCAGTTGCGTTTCTTCAAAAATCAGGAACATCAAAATTTCAAAAACTGTGGAAATTTCAGAATGGATATTAATGGCAAAATGTTTCAGTCAGTACTGTTGCAAGTATAAAAGTCAAGTAAAATTTCAGTTGCAGTTTATGTCCTTTAAAAACCGTTTCTCTGCTGCAAGATGGACACAAATGTTTCCCAGCTGGATGAGTTTCTATGACTGAGCATCATTTCGCAAAGCATTCTTACAAAACAAAACAGTTGAATCGTTTAAATTGACATTTCCAAATGTTTTTGCATCCATATGACAACGATTTCGAGTTTGGTAGCCTGGTTTCTAGAAACAAGAAACGTTCATTATAATAAAAGAAAAAGCCACAAACCCTTCTTTCTTCACTTCGCACAAAACTGGCGAAGTCGGGAATTAAGTTATTGAATAAAAAACAAAGAGAATGAGAACGATGGCATTGCAATCAAATCTACGAAATAATGCTCAATCAAACTTCGTTCTGCTCGGAAAAAACCTCATTTCAATCTTGCATCAAACAAACGATTTTTAAAGCTAAAAATACCAATTGCAAGTAATTTCTAAGTAATATGTTATTTGTAACAGCACAAGGCCTCGTTCATTTAGAAAATTTACCATTATTGCCTATTTTGGTATTTTCACAATTTCTGAAAATGCGATGTGCGCCACTTCTAGATCACTCTGTATAATTTTTCATTTCAGCTACACGGCGAAACAATTCCAGACCCCTCAAAAAGCTGTATCATATATGCGAAGCAAGCAATGATATGGACGTAAATAAAAATGACATTACCTACAAGACAAACCATAATGATGTTAATGGCCAAATGAATGACGAAGAAATTCAGTTGAGCTTCCCTTTAGCAGACACAAACTACTACCAAGAATTTCTTGACAATTCCCGATTCATATTAAATATGTATAGGATGTGGATATTAATAAGTTGGATTATAGCTTGACTTAGCTACCTCCATCACAATTTAACAATTACTAAACCTTAGAATGAATACTATTAAATTAAAATAACAATATATTTAATAATTAAATTAAAACAATATATTTTTCGTTATTTAAATCCTGATATAATTCTTTGGTGGTGTGGTGTGTTTAATTATGGCAAAGCACACTAGGGCTATCTGCCTAAGAGGAGGGATTCCTTCGTGGAGGACTTTTTAAGGGAAACTGCCTCGTATACACGTTACACATGGGGAAAACCACGAATACACCCATGCAGCCAGCCCGTTCGCGGGATTCGAACCTCGAACCGAACTACCAGTGTTCAGCGACTTTACCGCTCGGCCGCTGGTGGGCCGATATAATTCTTTGATAGAACTATTAGTAAATCATTTTGAACTTAATGTATAAGCCGACAATCAAACTTCAGTGAAAAATTATCTTAAATTTATCACCTGATATATAAAATATACGGTAATTCTTTATTTTTGGTAAAAATTTGCATAATTATAGAGTAAGAAAAAGAACATTTCGAAACTTTCCGAAGTGAACTAAACATTCCTTCGTAACTCACACTTTGAGAACAATTTCTGTAACAGATAAAATAAAATGAGTTTTGACAAATAACAAAGAAGTTTTGCAATATATTTTAGCTAGGATAAAATATTACATATCTTGCCTACTTAATTAATTATTGTGCAACATTTTGATTACTTTCATTAAGTTAAACCTAATTATGTAAATGACTAGACATTCAAAATGAAATTCGTGCAAGACTTACTTTCGAATTTGAGGCATGAGAAGCCTGTTGGCAGCTGAGCAGCGCTCTTGACATTTCTTCCGCACTATCTTCAATTTATCTCTTATTTCTGGGCTGTCGTGACCTTTGCCCACGTGAATTAGCAGATCCCTGAAAGTGGCTACGAGGCTGTTCAATTCTTCAATGATCTGAAATGAAATGGTACATTTTTTAATGAACTCCTCCTTCCAAATCTGTCACTTCACTCAATTAGCCACAGACTGGCATCAATCACTAAATCACTCAGAGATAGTTATCGTGCTCTGCTCTTCCATTAAAGCATCATCATTCGTTTCAATCAAGAGATTTCTCTTGGAGTTAGAAGAGCAAAAGGTGAAGAAATTGAGTTAATTTAGTCTTGACGGCAGATGGTCTGGAGATAAATATCGAAGGACAGGAAAAATTCTTTGAGCGAAATATCAGTGTATTTTAAAGGCTATTTTTTACATTTGAACTTGATTGAGAACAATCTACTGCGCATAAAACAGGGAATACAATATTCAATTACAATCTTTTGTTACGAGATGTTATTAAAAGGTTACAAGCTTTAATTTGTTGCCGTCACAAGTTTAGTCGTTGTAAGTTTAAATGTGTTGCTGTTAGAAGTTTATTTGTTGCAAACTTAACTTTAGTTGTTAGAATTACTATTTGAAAGTTCAAATTTAATTCGTTATTATTACAAGGTTTTAATTTATTGTTATTAAAGTTGTTGAAGTTCAATCTTTAACTTTTTGTTGTTATACTAGAATTATAAGGCTTTAAATCAATTGTCTCAAATTTAAATTGCCAATTGCTCGATTTGTAAGCAGCTGACGGACTGGAATTCCTTCTTCAAATAAAACTAAATTTCAAATAACTAACTAAATTTTAATTTAATTTCAAATTTCATTTATTAAATATTTATCAAAATATATATAAATAAATATATAATGTTGGTTACATTTTGTAATTCATTCTATAAATGTTCGAACAGACATTCATTTCAAATGATTCTAATGCACTGAAGCAACCACTACATAACTTACTTTCAATATAAATTAAAAATAAATAAATTATGAAATCATTCCACATTTTCAGAGAAAAATTTCCGAGTGGAAACAGACTTAAAAATAAATAGTGACAATAAGCTATTTTCAGTCCATATTTCTGTCTCAAGTCCGTACAGAGTATTTACTTTTGAATTGACACTACTCAGGAACATTTATAGTCTCCCAGTCTCATTCGTTTTCAGGTGGGGAAGAGTAAAAGGAATTATTGCATTTCGGCGTGTGTGGTGGTATGATGCAAGTGGTTACACGTCTAAATGTTGAGTCGATCAAATCTCTATAGTTCAATTTTCATGTTTTCTGCTTTAAAAAAAATTAATTGCCCATACAAATGGAGAGTTAGTTGCGCACAGATGGTATTAATATTTAATTTAAAAGACTGTATTCACCATTTTTGAAATTCGTTAACATTATCTATTATATGTATTGTTTAATTTCTGAAGAACTCTTTTTCATTTGAAAGTGCCCAGGAAACCGATAAGCTTAAATATCAAAATAGGACGATACTATTAGTTTAGATAAACAATTTAACTAGTTATATCTGTATTTTAATCACTTAGTCTTCCTTTTCATACGTCCTACTCTAGTTACATAAGTTCTGCTTTTCAAACACATTTCCTCTCGAAAAGACATTTTATCCAGAACATTTATCAATGTATGATATTTGTCTGAAACTTTTCCACTTACTTCATCCACAAGAGATTCGGTGCTGTCGCTGACACTGATGGAAGATGCTTTAGAAACATCAAACTCAGTAGTCACTAGGGTGCAAAGAAATCCGAAATAACATGCAACACTTCCAAAGCATTTTCTAGTCAAATGTTGCATCGATTTCCTATTGCGGATGAAGCCACGCTTCCAAACTCTGAAGTTAGAAAAGTGTTAAAGAAATAAGAAGAAACTTCCACCAAATGTCCAAAAAAAAGGGCAGTAACACGGGTTTTTGAGATTTTCTGTTCAGAGTCTGTTCTGTTCTAACAGCCTGAAAGTGGTTCTGCCTATTGCAAGCATTAGACTTTACAGGGGCAGATGTATTTTCAGATGACGTCAGTATCGTTAAATTATATGAATTCTGATTTTAAAATAGATTAAACTCTGTTTTGGTGACTGTCAATCGTAGATAACCTTCGAAAATGGTCAGTTCTCCTGAGCACACGGATAAATATCGGCGCTGGTAATTGCAACATTATTCTCTAAGACATCCACTCCCTAACCTGACCAACACTATCAAATCTCCCGATCTGCCAGCGTTGAAGTTACAGAAGAATACTTGAATAATTTTCTTGTAGTTTCAAGCAATTCAGTCTAGAAGAATATATTCATGGGGTTACGAACGTTAAAACCGTTGTAAAAAAGAGAAAAACAAACCTTAAACAGCGGGAAAATAAACATCATTAAAAAATGAAGAAATTATGTGATAAATGATATTAAAGAACAATATTTATAAAAAATATTTGAATAATACCATTGAGTTTACACTTGCGTAAAATAATCGTTCGAAATTTTGCTTTTTATTTCACAAAGCTTATGAATTTCGTAAATTACTTAGAAATAAATTATGCATTGTTCTGTGTAAAAACTACTCCCATTTACTATAAGACGACTTTCCACAACGATTTCATCCAAAGAATTTTTCTTTTCATTTTTTGTACTTTCATAAAGAGTTTTGTTTCACACTAATGGCATGCGATAGTAATTATTTTCTTATTTTGTCTATGGTTATTTTTATAGTAAGCAAATTTAACACTTTTTTTTATTTCTGGAAAATCGTGATTGATCCACCACCCAATTAATATGTTCCTGGATAATTGGGAATTCTCAATATTTTCTTATGCACAACAATTCATGTTCAATACTATTTATACCAATGCTTACTATTTCGTGTTGTATTGGAATAAATAATAAACAAAATACTCTGTAGGCCTCCCCAGCTAACTGCCTATTACGAAAGGCAATAGTAAACATACAGCCCTTAATTTCTACAGTTCTATCCAATCAGAGTCTCACAAAATATGGTATAAATGTATGGCTTTAGGATTTACATTTTCTTATGATATTTCACTTTTTAGTATTCCGTCATATTTCTTAAGATTCGTTAATTTCGTTACGTTTCGATATTTGGTCACATTTCATAACAGGTATCTGTATATGCATTCACAATTTTTTTTTATATTTCCCCTAAAATTTTACATTTTTTTAATATTTGGTTGTAATTCTTACGAAAAACTGTCTATGGTCAAATGTTTAGTCACATTTCAGACGAATTAGAAATATCTATTAACCTCCACATTTTCTTATATATTTTCCTTGTAAAATTTTTACAAGGAAAATTTCTTGTAATTTTGTAGGAAATTGTTTCTTGTAAAGTTTTTTTCCGTTAATTTTTGGTCATATTTCTTACGAGAAAAAAAACTGCATGGTCAAATAGTTTGTCATATTTCACACCAGAGAGAATATGTTTAGGCATAGAACTTGCATTTTCCCAAGATAATATTCTTATCAAAATTTTACATTTTTAAAATCATTTTTATTCATATTCTCTGTATTTCGGACGTTCTTTTCATTGTGTCTTTATAGTCTGATATTTGTTGTTGTGTTCCTTATATAAAACTTCCATGTAATCGTTTCCAGTCAAGTAGTTACTATTTTGTATTGTAACTGAATAAATCCACAGAAAACAAACAGAAACAAATTAGTCTGATGTCCTTTCCAGATAACAGCCAATAACCAAAAGTAACAAGAAAACCGATCGCCCAATATTGCCACAACCCTATCCAATCAGAGAGCAACGAAATATATTTTTCCGAGAAACTAGGAGATATATACAAAATAAAATCGCTTTCTCTCTCGAAGCGTATTTTAGTTAAACTTGGCTACAAGTACTTACATTAGAATACCCTCATTTAATTTGAAATTTTTCTACCAATTCTTTAAGTTTGAAAGTGTTTGCTGTTTATTAATCGTAACTGAATTTTTCTTTAACAAAATACTGAAAAACATTATTGTTTCTGATTTCATACATTGAATACACACAAGCTTAAAAATGCTGCTGTATTTATTTACCAAAATAAGTGTCAGTAGACGGAGCAGTGCATTTGCTCTTCACACCTTTCCCAGAACTATTAAAAAGTATGCTTTGTAGACATGCATATATATAGTCAAATTCTATTAAATCAGTAGCTGATTAATTGGATTCTGTCCGAAAGACGAAAGCTTGGACTTGCTTATTTCCAACTCAAACCATCAGCATGAACCAAAACTGACTACAGAAAATGCAGAAAAGAAAATTACATTTTGAGCAGTTCTAACCGACTACTTAGTTAGTTTTTACTTAATGCTAGGCGAGTTTAAACTTAACGATATTCTCAATGACAAAATTCTCTTTTAAAAACTATCTTTCAATGCTATTTATATCTTAGTTTCTTCATATTTAATGGATGCTTATTTTTTTGTTAAACCTTTCTTTTTGTTCTGTTTTCAAACCGTTCTGTTTGTTCTGTTTTTAAACCGTTCTGTTTGTTCTGTTTTCAAATCGCTCTGTTTTTAAACTGTTCTCTTTGTTCTGTTTTTAAACCGTTCTGTTTGTTTTGAATTACACATCGCGGTTAGAACAAAGTTAGATGCGTCGCGGTAAACACAACACTAAGAAAAAAATGTCACCATACACTTGTTATGTCATTTTAGTGATGTTTAATTATAAGCATTATTTATAATTTTGTTCAATTTTAACTGGACGAATTTATTTCAAAATACTTATATAAATCTGTAAAGCAAACCTTTTGCAAAGCTCCATTGTATAAGAGAAAAGAATAATAATAATAATAAAGATTAGTCAACAGGAGCAAGTTCAACAGCAAAATTACTAAACTGTGACCTTACTGAAAACATATAAAACCTTAAGAAATGCTTTTCTATGTTACGTTAAAACCGGTACCTTTTTATATTTTTCCCTATTAAATTTTCCATTTCCTAAGATAAATGGAAATGTACTATTCCTGCACTAATTATTGGTCTTAAAATGCAGTTGTTAAGATATTTAAATGATAGTTCTATACATAACATAGAAAATCTGGAAATCATGATTAATCATATATTGATCGATTCCCAAGAAACTGAAAGTTTCCTCCAGAAGTCTATATTGTTCAAGGAACCTCTTTATTTTTGAGAAACAAACCATTCCATTAAAAAACAGGATATAAGTTTTAAATATGAGAACAAATTGCCAAATAACATATATCGTTCTAGCTTATTTAAACAAAAATGTAATTAATTTCATAAGTATTAACATTTCATTCTTTCTAATGAATATTATTTTATTACTTTGGATCTGAAAACATAAAAAGTGAGCTGTTTCCTTAAGGGCATTTAAACTCTTGATCTTTATTTACTAAGCACTTATACAAATGGGAGCACACACGGGAGATGTAATAATTCCTAACAAAAACAAGATATATATTTTGATACTACAAAATGTTATAGTGTAAAATTCAGAAGATCATTTATTTTCTAAACATTATTCAAATTTGCAATACACGGGTTCAGACATCAGTTTAATAAGGTCTTAAATCTACATTTTTACTTACAGTGTTATATATATTGCAGATATTTGTCCTTAAGTGTTGTAAGGATTTCGAAAAGTTTCACAGCTAAGAAAATCATGTACTTAAATATTATATCGAAAACAATTCATACATGAGTGTTTAATAACCAAAAATAGCAAAGAAATTAGCAAGCAAAATTTAATTACAAATTATTTTAAAAGAAAAAAAAACGTTATTGTATGATTTATTTTAACTAATTATAAATCTGTCCGCTACTTCTAATTCTTTAGCAGAAAGGCTAATGAGATGAGTTGAAAATGGTAGCCAGAAAGTTAGAGAGAGCTCAAGTTGAGCCACTGATGCTATCGTAATTCACCTACTTCAGATCTGACTTTAACTGGTATTTACTGGCTGGCATTGTGTGTGTGTGTGATTATGGCAAAGCATCGAGGGCGGCTATCTATTTACTGGCTGGTATTTAACTGGTTCTGGCTTTAACTGGTATTCATTGAGATTACATTTAGTAATCTCAATGAATTAAGAGTTGGGTGACTATGTATTTAAACATTTAAAATGAATTTTAAAATTATCACAAAATAAGCAAACTTTATTTGCCTCAGATTTCAAATAAAACTGTACTGATTTCAAGGGCGATCAGACACAGGACCCTCTTTTTCAGAAGCAAAAAATTTTTTGAATAAAATGAAGTATAAGATTTTTTTATTGAACTTTTAATTCTTAACTGAATCATGAAAATTTTAGGAATTTATAAAATTTGGCAGCCTAGCGTCAAAAAACGTGAAACAGAATTTATTTTTTCATTTATTTATTTTCAATCAATACAGTTTTTATGTAAAATTTAAATTAAAAAATGTGTACGTTTCTGGCTACATTTTGCTACTGTAGAACATTTTTTCTCTTTAAGCAGACCGTCTTGCATTTCATCGCCTTCAGAATCGATTTTTTTTAATTGAAGCCAAAGAAAGATTGCTTTTTTGAAGAAAGAAAGATTGCTTTTTAATTTCACATTTATGTGCTCTTCTCTTCCATTTGATTTAATAACCTATTTAACTTCGAACAAACTGATTTTGTTGCATTCGAAGCACCCTCTACTTCTTATTTGTCTGCATATTAATGGTTTTATAATCTTGTATTATAGTATTTTATATATTTGATCTTGTTTTCATACGTGTTTTGGGGTATTTTGATATTATCAGTAGTTAGCCCATGGTTTCAGGTATAATAATCATATAGGGTTTTGTGCCATGCCCAAATCAATCAGCCAAACGAATATCCTGTAAAGAGCCGTAAGTGGTAATTTATTAAGTTTCAACTTGCTCTACAGGCATGCAGTACAGATAAACTTTCAGGTTTATTTTACTACTGGTTGCAGTTTAAATAATGTATTAATATTCAAAATTCAAAATGAGACGACAAGCAGTCTAAAATTAAAAATCAATATAAAAAGATTAAGCGTATGTAAGTTAAGTGTAAACTAGGTTCAATCGTACATTTTTCTGTACATAATATCTGTAAGGTTTTATATGGAAACAAAATCCATAATTGCTGTAAGGTTTTCCAGTCATTTGTAACTGGAACGCCCCCCCTTTTGTAGTCTGGCCTTTATTAAGTTTTGGAACTTTAAGGAGTCATTTTAACGAGCCCCAGTGCATTTTATGTCTCACACTGCTCACATGTTATAAGGAGTTAGAGAGTACTTTGAGCGCCTCCTAAATCCTGGGGCTCTAGGCCCATGCGCTATAGACTAAAGTGATAATTCCGTCCTGTTATTTTGCACAAATGCTCAGATTGCCAAGTTAAGTGGTGTTCAAAGCTTATTTGTTGCAACTCTGGTAGGCAACATGCAGCGAATATTTCAGTATGTCCCAAAAAATATTAAGTAATAAAATGCCCTAAAATATTGAGAACAGAAATTCTGAAAAGAGCCAGGCCACTGAACATTCAAATTCCGGACCTACATGGTAAGGAGCCAGGCATCGCCACGAAAGAAAGTTCCCAGGAGGAAACAAATTCCCCAAGTGGTATGATTCATATATCAAGTTCTAATAATTCTTTTGAAAAGCATTATCATTCTTAATGAGAAACCACTGAAAGTTAAGACATCCGAGAGACCAAAAGCCTCCTTGAAGAAATCTTAAACAACTTTGTACTTCGCTAACTTAACTGACATTTTCGAAGTGGTCAAAGAGGTGAAGAAAGTATTTGGAGAATATTCAGTACTTGGCTCATTAAAATTTATAACAGGTACATTAGATGAAATCAGACAAGCCCCGACACCTAGATAAAATTTTTATAGCTTTTATTGCTCTAGAAGGAATCTTTAAAGGAGAAATTATTTTAATTAAGTATTATGTACTGAAGTATACATTATACTGACCTTAAATTATACATTAAAAATAAATTATAATTAAGTACTTAAATTATACATTAAAAATTATGTAAATTCTTTGTAACATTTTATGTACTTTGTATGACGTTCAGGCATATTTCTTAGATATTCTGCTTTTGTATTTTATCTTTTATTTTCCTTCTTCATTCTGTAACGATAGTCTAACAATTCACACTGCCTTTAAATTTTAAATGATGTAATTATTCTTATTTTACTCACCAGCTCAACAGATTTGCTTCTTTCTTGCGTTCGTGAGAGAAAATTTTACCTGAGCCCGTCTTACTATATGCGGTATGATTGATTTATTTAACGCCTTCTTGTCACGTTAGTTACTTTGTCGTGATTTGTTTGCAAGAAACAAATTTTTCGATAGAGGTAGGTCTCAGAACAAGGTACTCCGATGATCGTAAAGCACTCAAAACATAGGCCCTATAACTTTCATTTCTCTGCAAATAAAATTATTTTGCAAAGTTTCCGGTTGACGAATTACATTTCTTGAATGCTAACACATGCATAAAAAAATTTTTTTATAATATCTCTTTCAAATTCTAACCTCTATTTACACGTATCTTCTAAACGATTAGATAAGGCTAGGTTATATGGATTATAACAAAGCAGGGGAGAATATTTGCCTGCAGGAGAACGACTTCATGGAGAGAATTTCAAGGAAAATTATCTCTATTTACATTATGCTTTCAGAAAATCACAAAAATGCATAGGCAGCTATCTCTTTTATTTGCTTTGTATCTGGGTCTCTGGGTCGAAGTATTAGTGTCCACTGGTCTTGCCATACCGCCAATGTCAAACCATTGTCGTTTAAAAAACTTGACACTATGTTAATTATCGATCTATTACTCTTATCAGATAATGTTTAGTGTATCTTATAATATAACTTAGCGAAAAAATATAGATGTTTTTTCTTGGTCTTTCTCCGCTCATTTTTATATTTACAGCTGAAGTAAAAAATTTCGTTGGATGTTCAAAACAATAATGCAACAAATATACTTACGTTATGTAACGCAAGTTACACTTGCAGTATTATAGTTTCAATGTCAAACAGAATTTTCTCTTCTAAATATGGTAAATAGTCTTAACAGATGTAGGTATAAAAGAATACTTTCTATTCAATTTTTAAATCTTGATTGTGTCATGAAAATTTGGAGAAATTCCAAAGCCTGGCAATATAATTTCAAAGGTCGAACAGAATTTCTTTTATTTACATACATTTTCGTGAAAATACCGTATTGTATCTGACAAAAAGAAGTACAAAGAAATAGATTTAATGTCTGGAAGTGCCTGTTAAACCTGGAAAAAGCTATGAATGTTTTTCAGAAATTCTAAAATTTGCAGTACAGTAGTTTCAAATGTCTAACAGAACATTTTTTTTCAAGTACGGTAGATTCTGTTTAACGGAATTAGTTACAAAGGAAACTCCTGTAATGATAGTTTTATCTTGGATTGAGTCATGAAAGTTTTCAGAAATTCTAAAACTTACAGTATTGTATTTTCGAAGATCAAAAAATTTCCTTCTTTAGATACAATAAATCATTGTATGAATATCGTTGAATAGATTTAGACATGCACATTTGCAAATGACTGTTTAATCTTTGACTGAGTTAAGATAAATTCTAAAGTACGCAGCACCACAATTTCAAAGAATAGAGCATTTAAGAAAAACGCGATGAACTGCCTTTAGTAGATATAAGAACAAAGAAATATATTTTAAAATTCAGTTTTTAAATCTTGGATTTATTCGAGAATGTTTTGAAAAGTTCTCAGATTTTCATTCTTTTAAAACTTTGATGAAAAAAACCAAATCAGATTCATCTAAAATTGATTAATTGCATAACTTTAAGAAGAAAACGTAAAAATCCTTAACTTTTGTGCGGAAGATAAAAATCACTAAATTTTTAATTAAGTTACTTCCTAGAGTTTTATTTTTTGTTGTAAAGTTGAGAAGAAATTTCGGAGCTCAATAAGAAATTGAAGTATTATAAAATATTTGCCTTTACCCCATACAAAAACAACTCGGCTTCCAAAAACGATGCAATATTAAAAGAAAACAAAGATCTATACGACACCATAAAAGATTTTTTTAAACCAATAGCTTTTTGTATTAAGTTTCACCTTTCGCTGTACAATAAGGTAGAGACTGGAAGGGAGAAGAAATGAAGACAAAGAAGAATCTGAAAACATGAAAATAAGATAAGAAGAAAGAGCTGAGAAAGAAGCCGAAAGGAAAAAAAAATATATAATGCTCCCAAAAATAAACAGAAATTGAAAATATATTTTACCTTTTCCGGTTTAATAGTTCTGCAGAAATCTTTAAATCTTTTTTTCCTGTTAAACAAAATCAGGCTGACTAACATAGCTGCGTAAATGAAATATAAACATATGTTTAAAATTTCTTAACTTTTTGCAAGAAATATGGAGCGAAACCTTGATTTTCTAAAATCTATACTCTGAAATGTTTTCGAATTCCAAATCTCTAGTATCCTTCATATAAAAAAAACTATAATATGTAGGAAAGAAATCTGAAAAATTTTGTTTTGACGTCATACCAGACGTTTATTAAGGTTTTTATCCTGTAGTTGAACTCGCAGTTTATTATTTATCTGCTTTTGAACTCATTCTTACTCACACAAAGTTTCTTGTCCTTTCAATTATGTTATTAAACATCATTTTCTTCGCATTTAAGCCACATAAAATTCAGCAAATTTAAAAATTCTTAAAAACAGCATACAGTGTTAAATACTGTCATACATGTTTTTGACCCAGAAAAGCTATTATTCTCGAACCTCACGCATCAATTATGATGGGTTTGCTCATGGAAAAAGCTTCTTTCACGAAACCAAAGGCACCAATTGTCCATAAGTGAATCGTCAGGGTATTTAGATGGAATACTCTGAAAATGTACATATGATATACATGTATCAGTTTTCACTGTTTCAAGGAATGGAGTTATACGTTTCAAAATAAAACTTGTAGCTTTCCCTTCATGAAGTTTTCTTTTTTGAGGGGCATTGGGATAAAGAAATGGAATTTCTACTGTAAATATTAGAAGTAAAACATTCTCTTGATAGTACGTTGAGTTTATTTTAATGTTTTTCTCACTCTTCGTATTTGTAATTTTTTATTCTAAAAGAATCCTGCAATAATTATAAACCCCTTACTAAAACTTTCTTTGCATTGACGGAACCAGGTATGTAAATTTTTTCTTTTCATTTTCTACAATAAGTAGACCTTTTCTTGTTGTAGTCATTTAGGTAAAGACATGCTTCATCAAGGTTACAAATTAATTCCATTTATCTCCTTTTAAATACTTTTCATAAAAGGTTTTACAAATTGTTCTGCATTGAGCCATATGCTTCGACCAAAACTAATGAAACTTGTGTTTTTTAGTTTTTTAAGTAGTAAAGCTTGGTTTGTTATTTTATTTAGAGTTGCTACAGATGTTTTGAGGTTCATATTTACTCGGCAGATTTTATCTTAAGTTTCGAAACATTAGAAATATTACATACCCTTTTCAGGTATTCGCTTGGAGTCGTCTTTCCATGTAAAAGTAATGAGTGACGATTTTCCTGTTTCCAAATAATACTGCTGCTTAATTTGACCTTAGAAATTTTAATAACCATGCATTTCATAACATTTTTGAATTATGGAACAGGAATGTTTATCTTCACAATATGCAAAATCATATCTTTCAATCCACAGCTTGTTTGCATAGAAGAATAAATTTAAATGCAGCAGATGATATTTCACATTTAAAATAATAAGCTGGTGCTTGAACGTTTATTCTAAAACAATTGCTTTTTTAATACGTTATGGAAGTCATTTCTAAAAATGTGTAAACTCTATATATATACATATGGTGATCTGAAACTTATTGTGCACTACTACGTAACAATATTATATTCCAATAATATTGTATTTACATTACAAGTCCGTTATTTATATATTTTAGTTCTGTTGTGCAGCGTTTACAATGGAGATACAACTTCGAATGGAACTTGTAAGATGTCGAATATCCCAGTATAGCACTGTCCATGCATATTACAAATTGTATAATGGTAAAGACAAGAAGATGAATATTCCGACAGCCCTGCCTGAAAGTAGTAATATTAATTGTCTGTAGTAATATTAATTGTCGTGCTTGTAAGATATATTATAGTATATCAGAGTAGTGTTACGTACTAAATAAATTTAAATTCGTCTTGCAAACTGTTTGAAATCGAGAGATCTGCTTGGCACAGGTTTGAGTATTTTTAATTGCATATTGATTCCGGCAGGGATTTCTGGCCCATGCATGGAAGTTATCCACGGTTCGTTTTCTAAGGTGAAAGCGTCTTGTTCAGGGCATTCGAAAAAGCATTACTCAAGGCTTTTTCAAATCCTCCACATGTACATCTATCTGCATTCTAAAGAACGAAACGATGCAGCCAGTTCACCTATGGTTTACAACCTGTGATAAAAAAGGTGTGAGTTCAGGATACTGCCTTGTTGATTTTCAGTGATTTTTGGTATAAAACTATACACTTTCTTATCAGTGTCTCTATCATCTCAGATCGTCTGCCATTGCCCAGAGTCTTTGTACTTGTCTTCATATGCGAATTAGGTAATGGAACATGTAGAGTCTAGATCTATGGCAACCGATTTCGCAATTTAGTCCGCGTTTCCTTTACCAAAAATTCCAGTGTGTGCGTGGACCCACTGGAGTCTGGTCTGATGTTATCTGGAAGTTCAAATGCTTTTGGGTTTTCTTAATGATATTTTTTCGTCAGTGTCGTGTTTGAATGACATGCAAACTGAATGCCGAATCTGTATAGATCGATTAGTATCACGTCGTTTTAATGCAGCAGTTGCTCTTAGGGCAATCGGCTTTACCTGTAATAGTGAATTATTCTGATTAAGTCACTGTGATCAGAAAAGTAAAACATTGGTTCCTTGGAGCGCAAAAACGCAGCGGCCTGTGCCTTGTCCCCCCCTTGAGCCGTACTTGTGTAAATAGCATATGACTCCAGGAAAGGCGGTGCTCTTAGGTCTGTAGTAATATTAAAATCCGGAGGGAAGTATCGGTGAAATATGTTTGTAGTTAAAGTAGACATAAGTACGGTACCACAGGTTTGCACTGGTATTGAATCTTAAAGTGAGCACTAGAGCTCTTTCCTTCCGAATTACATGAAGAGGGAGAAATCTAGCAAGCACATTTAAAACTCTGGTCAGAGAAGTGCGATATCCGTATAATGTATAGTATATGATCATGCTAGGTGAGTCAATCATCAATTATCTCACCCAAATATTTCGGACGTCGCACTATTTTGATATTTTTTCTGTTGATATCCACTCAAGAACAGCGATTATGCCTTTTTCCTGAAGTGATAAGCATTCCTTGTGTCTTGGACACAGAAATGGTAAGCTTGTGTTTCATGGCCCAATTAATAAAAGTATTAACTCCTATTTGTACGCCAGTCTCATATTCCCTTTTGGTACGGCTTTTGACCACTAACAGAAAGTCATCAGTGCAAGCCAGTATATTCTGCATATTGCTGTTTCTATCGAAAAATTCCAAAGTCGAGTTTTCCACTATATTCCATAACGGAGGAACAAAATAGGATCCTCGCGGGCAGCCTCTATTAATGTGTGTCACAAAGATGACTTTAACAAATAAAAGGCATGCTGAATATCGATAGAAATAATAAATGTATGTAAGTTAACAGACTTATTATTCACAGTAATAATTTCTAGTTTGTCCAAAAAGCATGATCAGCAGACAAGCCGGCTATGATGAGTCCATACTGATGAACTGTTCAGTAATCCCTTACAGATAATGAAATGATTGAGACATTACAGAATCGCCTTTGGAATTGGGAATTTTCTCACTTTTAAAAAAGGGTGCAATATCTACCTTCTTTCTAGTTGCTGGGAAATATCTGTTTATTCCAGAAAGCTGTGCTTCCTGTTCTTCTGTGTTTGCACTAAGAGTATCATACCTGAAGTTGTTATTGACAATATGCTGCAACACAATAGCATCGTGCCATGTATTTATGCGATGTATGGACAACGATAAACTTTATCGTGGGCCACTATAAACAGAATCGAACTGGTTACTGGCATCACTGCCAAAATGCTTCCATTACTCCAGTGTTGCTCTGTTGATGGCTTTCATGTAGGCAGGTTCTCTGTTTTTGAAAATAATTGTAGATGATGATACTCTTTAAGGTCTTACTCTTCATTGCGTTTGTTCAAAAAGGGCTGCTACTTGGTGCAATATATTTTTCCATTTTCAGAATATACTGACATTCTGAGACAATAGTATCGATAACTACATAATGCGCTATATCGAATTCCTTTACGTTCACACTGTTGTCACAGGTATCAACCAAGTGACGTAATTCAGAACAATATTATCTCGAGGTTTTCCTTCAAACTAATTTGAAACGGAATTTCGGCAATTTATTGTTAGTCTTTGGCTAATAAAGCTGTGGAGCGAGCTGATGTACTTGACTATTACTGAAGAAAAATAGATATAATGAAAAGATTGAGACTTTCTCTTTGTCAATGTATCTTTGTACACCATCCATGTCATATTGGTAAAGTTGGAAAATTTCCCACGTTGGCACGATCAATAAATTTAGTTTGCCACCCAACAGGCTGGTGACGCTTCACTTTGAAATTTCTAGTTAAGGTTAGAAGTAAATTATTTAGGGGCTAATTCAACATATTAGAATCACCTGAAATAAATAACTGTCTAAATTTTAATATTTAGTAGTTATCAATACGTTTGAATTATCAAATATAACCGTAAGAAATTTCTTGCAGCTGCCAGCTTTTAGAATTCGGGTAGGAAATAAATAGAAATGTATTTTTTTGTGTGTGTTAGTATTATTATTATCCTTTACGTAAATTCTGATGAACATTCTGTGAGTGCAATCTAAAATTTAATTTACAATCTTTTTCTTTTATAACATGTTTTTAAATTTTGTTAAAAAAGTATTTTGACTGACTGTCAGCTTTTTTCATACCGTCCATTTAGCCATTACAGTTTGAGTTTGAAACTATGGTACTACAGTACTATAAAAATGAACTCCACAAAAAATAATTGCAACATCTCAGAAGCAAAAACGATTGTCGATTGTGGATGAAACATTTTCAGAAGAGCAAGAAAGAGAAAATACTCTCACATTCATCAAAACTCAGTAGCGTTAAAAAATTTGAAAAGCACATTTAGATGTTTTTATTCAAAATTTAATTTCCTTGAGCTTTACGAGTTGCGATGTTCTTCACTTTAAAAGGAAATATTAAACTTTCTATTTACCTAGAATTTACCTTTTGTGAACTCGAATTTTCATGGACGTTCTATATTGCATTTAATGCAAATGAGCCCTGTTATTGCTAAACTGAACCCAATTATAATATATCTTGGTCTTCTTAACAAAAGTAGCTCATTTCACTTACATGTTATATTGTTTTGTCTTGTATCTTACGTTTTTCTTAATCCTCTGTATAGATTTCGTTCATAATTAATATTATGGTCAAAATAGTAAACAACTTTTATCGATTCTCTGTATCCACTCCCCCTGAAATGTATTCACGAGACAATGCGCTATGTTGCTGAAATAGGCAACCCATAACGTAATTAAAATATATTTATACGGCAAACAGGTATATGCGCGCTTGCAGAAGACAAAAGACAATTTCCATCTTCAAATTTGACGGTGATTAGTGTTTGATTTTATTTGAGTGCCTTCCTTGTAGGGAATCGTAATGGAACTATGAAGTTTCAGACTCATGAAACAGAAAGCATTGCAATTATTCGGAAATATCCACAGTAGTCAGTAGAGAATAAATAATGGAAAATAAACGCATTTACATTCAATTAAATTGTATTATTAAACGATCGAATTTTATGGATCAAATATGGACACAATGCCAAATTTGTGCAATTCTGTGACGTTTTACATGAAAACAGATTGCTGTATACATGGATAGAAAGAATACATAAAGATTTCTGAAAAATGTAAGTGTTTTATTACGGATGTTTCTTGCCCTTTTAATTTTAATAATTCATTGCTCTCTTATGAATGTCTAAGCATTTTCAAAATGGTTGCTGCCGTTCGCGTATTTATTTTGGCGAAAAATTAATTGCCAATGAATTGGCGAATTTTTTCAGGGGAGTGCAGATAATCAAAAAGTATTCTTTTATATTATACTGTATTTCTTTTTTTTTCTCCTCCTTTTTTTACAGAACGTATAGCTAACTTAAATTCTAGTATGGAAACGTTCACAACCAACAAAATATGTTCAATTGTGTTTTGAAAATGCACGATTTGTTATTTTAACGGAAACATCAGATAACATAATTTTTTCATGTACTTGACGCGGCTAGTGTTCCGACAGTTGGTCAATTGCTTTAATATTTTCTGCTACAAAAAATAACTCTTCTGAGGAAAAATGTTTAACTTGGATTATTTCTTTTTTTTTTTTTTTTTTTTTAAACTGACCGTTATTATTGCCCCACTGAATAGTTGAAAACTTTTCTTTCCTATGGATCCCCTTAAATAGAACGGTGCACATAAATTAGTCGTCAACCGTGCAGCAGCTGAAAGCCAGTATCCGACGAGACATTTAAAATTCAGGACTTCAAATTCATTTATAGGGCGTTAAGGAGAACACCTTGGACAGAGCACATCAATTCGAGCCACCACCTACTAGATATTATTTTCAACCATAACATAAACATAGTACCATTAACAGTATTTAATACTAAGAACGACAAAAAATTAGTACTTAGTTTAAAGAAAAGTGTTTTTCACTATTTAAATTATAATGTTAATTATGCGCCAAAACTTTTCCTTTTATGTAAAATTCAAAACAAAAAAAATTATCTCAGTGTAACTTTTAAATCTAACAAATTATCACAATCACAGCAACATTTATGGTAATTTGAGTAAATTAATAAGCCTAAAACCTAATTCATGGTTTTAATTGGAGCTATTATATGAAAACAGCTTTCTAATAATAAGATACACGTTGTTTATAAAAGTCCCGGACCCATTTTGATGTTTAATAACTCATAAAATAATGAAGATATAAACAAACTTATGGCATTTATTGATGGATTAATTCATATACTTTCCTTTTCAGGTTTGAATATCTTTACTTTTGTAAATATCGTCTGCGCGTGTGGTTAATTTCAGATAATTTCATTTTCTAGTACATTTTTAAATTTGTACTTTTCTAAATATCATCTGCTTATTAATTGAATTTTTCTCTCTTTGGTTTTGGCAACTGTGGCAATGTTATGTTTACTTTTGATATGTTTGTTCTAGTACTTTTGTATGTGATGTTTTATTCGACCGGATATTAAGGAGAATAAATACACCACAAGAGAAAGCACAGATTTTATGGTGATTCACAGAAACGAAATCCATAATGCAAACACAGAGAAATTGCAGAAGAATTTACCAAAACGATCCTCCATCCAAAAGCAGGATCTTGCGGTGGAAAATGAATTTTCTAGAAATTGAAGTATCGCAGATAAGAAACATCCCGAACATCCCTGCACAAGTGATTTTGATGTTGAACGAGTCAGAGAGACATTTTTACACAATCATGGAAGATCTGTGAGATCAGCGGCAAGAGAATTGGATATGCCGATTTCGACGGTGTACAAGGTTATTAAGAAAACATTAAGACTGCATGCATACAAAGTTCAAATTGTTCAAGTTTTGTAACCGGACGATAGGCCTCGGAGGATGGCCTTTGCAACAGATATGCTAAGAAGGATAGAAGATGATGCTGAATTTCTGAAGCGCATAACGTTCTCCGACGAAACATACTTTCATCTTTCTGGCATTGTTAATCGCCATAATGTGCGCATATGGGGATCTGAAAACCCCCATGAATACCGTGAGACACAAAGGGATTCCCCAAAGGTTAATGTGTGGTGTGGCTAATGCACGACCGAGTCATTGGGCCTTCCTTTTTTACAGAAAAGACGGTCTCGTCAGTCGTATAGTTAGACATGTTGGAAAATTTCGTATTTTCACAACTAGTAGAAGAGCTTCAGACACATGTCTTTTTGCAACAAGATGGTGCACCACCTCATCGGGGTACCATCGTTAGTAGTTCTTTGAATGACCATTTTACAGGAAGATGAATTGGGCGAGGAATTCCAATTCTTTGGCCACCCAGATCAACTGACATAACGCCGCTGGAATTACAACCAGAATTACAACCGCAATGGCCTCTGTGGATGCCGACATGATTGCCGGTACCTGGCATGAAATTGAATATCGACTTGATATTCACCGTGCGACGAAGGGGGCACACGTGGAAGTTCATTGAGAAGGGTCATGAAACTTTTTGAGTCTATCTAACCATTTATGTTATTAATTTTAATCTATCTTTATTATTTTATGAGTTATTAAACATCAAAATGGGTCCGGGACTTTATAAAAACCCTGTATATATGTATATAAAGTCATATTATATAAATGCATATTTATTAGTTTATTGCTCTTCTGTATATCTTAAATATGCTAATTTTTTTAGCACATACGAGGATAATATGGCACGAAATTCAGTTTAAAAAATAAAAATATGTTTTCTTCTTTTTGTTTTTCATTTTTCTTTTTGTGGACTACTTAAACTTCTGTTAATATGCAGATTGATTCAAAAATATTTATCAGAAATACAAAGGCATGTAGAATGAACCGACACAAACGGATCTCGTAATGGAATGTGTGTGTGAAAATGGTGCTGAATTCTAACACGCAAGGTAGATATGAATAACGAGTAAGAGAGAAAGATGAAATCAGAAGAAACATATAGTCTATGGATGCAGCTTTTTACAATAGTTAATCGAAAGTACCAAAAATAATACAAAATTCACAATGCAGCTAATAGGCCTGAACGTTTAGCAATTCTGCAGATGCCCCACACATGCATCGTTCATTGTACATCCTTTGGGCAGCTGCTCCATTTCCGTCTCTATAAAACTTAGATATTGTCCCAAACCTAAAATGTAGCATTCACGAACTCCGCAATCATGTAGCTAGCGATGCATACATATCATTCGAAATTCACATGCCGCTCACCGATTTACGGAGGCAGAACGCTTTCGCTAAACGATTTAAACAGCTCCTTTTACCACTTCAAAGCACCATTTCCACACATACATCTCATAGCAATATCTGCTTATTTCGGTCTCCTGTACATTCTTTAAATTTTTGAATCACTCTCATAATCTAGCCTCTTCATTTTTACGCTGCCAAATATACCGACTGTTTATCGCAATTACCTTTTTGTTACGTTTAAAGAAAATAGATTTATATATCTTCATTATCGATATAAGTTTGTAAAATGTACGTCACTCTAAAACTGCTAATATATATATATATATATATATATATTGTTACTGACGTCTTGCTATTCTACATACGTTAACTGTGTCTCTTAGAGTTGTTCAGAAAACAATCGTTAATACTAATCACTAGAATGAATGCTGTACAAAAAATGCTATTTGAAATATCTAACCTTATTTCAGATATGCTCTAAATAATAAAAGCCTTTTTTTTCCAATGGCGGTCCTATAACAGCATTGGCCACTCCTAAGGCCAAACGTGGCGGCCATTTTTTTATTTTGGGGGCGCCTAATAGGTGGCCATCCTTACCTCCTATAAGGGTACAGACAATTTAATAGCCATTGTAATATCTTGTTATTTAATAAATAAATATAATTATTGTTGAAGTGGCAACGCCATATTTGTAAAAAACCGTTACTCAGCAACGAGAGATATTGTTTTAAAAGATTAGTATTCTGAAGATTTTGCAGCTAGGAGTAGTATGAAATTTTGCCACTTAAGAATCGTTATAAAATTTGTCTATCACCGAGAACTAGAAATAAAATTTATTTTCTACTAAGAAGATCGTGTGTTTTGTAAATTACTGCAAAATACATTACAGTCTTTAATTAATTGGAGGTTCTACCGAGATACTGGAAATTAGGAGTGCAATTATCAATTTCGATGGTGCTGGTCTCCTAATCCCAGAAATTTACTGAATTTTTTAGAACAAGTTTGCTAATACCAATTGCCAAGTTTGTTTATTTCAAGGAGAAATGGATGTAAGAAGTCTGCCGTTTTAAAGCCAGATTTCAAGCGGATCGTTCAAAGGTTATCCTTCTGTGCTTCTGTAACTTGCGTCCGAGCAAAAACTGTCAAAACAGGATACTGCTGATCTCTGAAGATAAGTTTAACTTTTGGTTTTCTTAAAAAAGCTTTTATTGAATTTTAATACTTTATTTCAGAATTATAGTTTATCGTGTAAGATTTTGTTTAAAATAACTGACCCCAAAATTATTCAGCTTAAATTTATAATTGATATTTGTGGCAAAGAAATATTTTGAAATTATTATTTATGCTTTACTTTTATTTGCATTGAATTTTTATGTTGATAAATGATATGTGTAAGCCATCCCGGCATTTATAATGAAAAAGAACTGAATTTTTGAATTTGTTGCCAAGCAAGCGCGTGAAAATAAGTAATAACGTCAAACTGGCGTAGTATGATTTGATTATACGGCTGAATTGGCAAAGATTTTTTTTCTTAGTTCTCGCCATCCAGGCGTGTGATAGATAGTAACATCATCCCGACGTATTACAGATTGTACATTCTAAAAGTTGTATCGCCAAACTGGCAAAAAATTGCTTTTCTTATCGCGAACCAGGCGTGGAGATAGATAGTAAAGTCATCAAACTGACGTGGATAAAATTCCATTGTATTGCCTAACTGGCAAAGATGTTTATATAGTTATAGCTAACGAGGCTTGTGAATAGTGAGTTAAAACGTCAACCCGACGTAATATTATAGTATTTTGTGCCAACCTGGCAAAGTTGTTTAAATAATTCTCTCCAATTGGTTAGTGTGAATTTTGTATTTGAGAAATTAAGTCTCGCCAGAAATTATACATTTTTAGTACAAGTACGATCTTTTAGATTCAATTTCAAAAGGAAGCCTAATAAAGGTAACTTGTGTCAACATGTCATTCTTAGCTAGGAGTAAAAAATAGGATTTAAAAGTACTAGCAGAAGAGTTAGATTTAACCGTGAAACCTGAATTTAAGATTGCTCAGTTGCATAAACTGATTACTGAAAGTCCCGATTATGATGAGGAGTTTAGTCGAGAACTACTGGCTGCAATTAGAGAAGAAAGTGAACGAAAAGAAGAATGCGAAAGAGAAGAAAGAGAAAGAGAAAAAGAACGCAAAAGAGAAGAAAGAGAAAGAGAAAAAGAACGCGAAAGAGAAGAAAGAGAAAGAGAAAAAGAACGAGAAAAAGAAGAAAGAGAAAGAGAAAAAGAACGCGAAAGAGAAGAGCGTGAAAGAGAAGGGCGAATTAGAGCCTTTGAGCTACAGAAACTTCAGTTGGAAGCAATGGCTGCAACAGCACAGCCGGTAGAAACTACGCAGTTACCTGAACAGCCTTTAAAAATCAGAATTCACGATGTCATGCCAAGTTTCAACCCTAAAGAAGATGAAATAAGTTTATTTCTGGTGTTATTTGAGCGTCAAGCTAAAATAATGAATATACCTGCTGAAAATCAAGTGACTCAACTTATTTCATTGCTGCCTCCTGACATTGTTCAGCTTATTGCTAGAGAACCAGAAGAGGACGCGAAAAAGTATGAATATGTAAAACCTTTACTGTTACAACGATTTAAATTGCGTGCGGAAAAATTTCGGGAACTATTTAATAAACACCAAAAATCTACTGAAAGTACTTGGTATTATTTCTACTATGAATTAAAGAATTATTTAGAAGGATGGCTTAACGGATTAAACATTAAAACTTTTGAACAGCTAAAAGATCTCATGCTGGTTGATCAAATAAAAAAGCGTTCTTCCCCTAATTTCAAAGAAAATTTTATGGATCAATGGACAACCATCATTTCACCTACTGAAATGGTTAAGAAAATTGAAGATTTTGAAGATGTGAGAAAAACAATAAAACCGAAATTTTCTGCCAATCAGACTGAAAAAATTAACAAAGGATCATTTAAACCGCGTTATGATAATTTTGTGAAAAAAAAATAGAGCATCCGCCTCATTTTAAGCATTCTGATAGATGGGATGATTCAAAATACAAGAAAGATCATCAGCAAAGGAATCAGTTCCAAAACATAAACCAAGAAAATTTATATGACAAAAGATATCGACCACATTGTTTCGAGTGTGGGTCATACGAACATTTTAAGCCTCAGTGCCCTCGCTTAAAACCAAATGAAAAGATAAATTGCGTATTTTTGAATGATGATTTATTAAAGACGTATACAATTAACGGTTTATTAATGAGTATGAAATGCCTATTCTTCGAGACACAGGAGCCACAGTAGATGTTATTTCTCGAAAATACGTAGATAAAGCAAAAATGATTGGAGAACATGTCTGGGTACAATATCTCTTAAATCACCATTTAGTGTGTCTACCGTTAGCTGAAGTTGAAATTAATTGTGAACTTGGTCACATAAAAACAAAGGCAGCTGTTGTTACAAATGATCCTGGCAGATATGTATTGGGTAACAAAACTGCTCAGTTGTTCAACGATAAACAGTTCTTAAATTTAGAAAGGATAAATGCGGTTTTGACACGATCTCAAGTAAAACGATCTCGAGAAGGAGATCGAAGTAGAGACACCGAAATGGGGGAAAAAGAAGAACGGTCTATTATTGAGTCTGACGAAGATATTTTACCGCAAGTTGATGAGAAAACAAGGAAATTAAGAAAATAATTCATGCTAATTCATAGGAATTAATTGAATCTCAGCATCAAAGCAGAGATCTAATCTCAATGCTTAGCGAAGCTAAAAGTGAAAATTTCGGAAATTATTTCAAAATAAAGGAGAAAAAGAAATTAGATAAAAATGAAAATGAAAGGGAAGTAATTGTTATTCTTGAAAAATATAGAGATCAAATGCAGAACTACACAACTTTGATTCAGAACCAAACAAATAATAGTGCTAAGACTCAGGGTAACTTGGTCAATACTCACCCTCCTAAAAGTCAGGCTTCTGTCAATGCTTCACGGAAATCTGACAAACAATCTAAGCGTTCATCTCTTGATGAGAAAGTTGAAGTTATTTATGTGGAAGTTGACTCACCTTATTTACCTGGTGATTCATCTTCTATGGATAATGTGTGTGATTATTCCTTTACAAGTTCCCCAGTTCCTTCTTCTCCAAAAAGCAAAGATGTGTTTGACAGTTTGTTAACAGCAGATCAAAGAACTTCTGATAAAAGAACTCATGAAGGTGCTTCTAAAGCTAAGAAATTAAAAATACGTTCAGAATCTGCGCACACGTCAGAAAACTTAGCAAAGAGGCACAAACATGATAAAGGATACTCAAAGTTGCCACATTCAATGAGAGTGCAAGCAGCAGATAAGAACAAAAGTTCATCTCGCAAAGAGAAAAAACTATCTGACAAGAAAGAACTGACAAAATTAAACGATTCTCAGTTAAAAGTTCCAGATGAATTGCCAAGTTCTGGAATTGATATGCAAGTCAAAGAGAAGTTTTTAAAGAAACTAAACAGACAAGAGCGAGTTGTTGAAGAAGCAAAACTGCAACTAAAGCCTTTGTCACACTCGCCTGATTTTAATAAGGAGTTTATTTTGCAAATTGATGTTTCAGACTCTGGTATGGGTGTCATTTTAGCTCAAAAAGATGAACGAGACAATGAACATCCAATATTATACCTCAGTAAGAAGTTTACAGAAACTGAAAAAAAGTACTCTACCACCGAAAAGGAATGCGCCGCCATAATATTTGCTGTAAAGAAACTTCAATGTTATTTAGACGGGCATACTAAATTCCTCATCATGACCGATCATAATCCCTTAGTTTGGCTCAAAAATAATGTGAGTCTAAATCCACGACTTATGAGATGGGCACTAGTACTACAACCCTACAATTACACGATCGTTCATCGAAGTGGTAAAAACCATAAAAATGTAGACGCATTAAGTCGTACTCCCTGGCATGATTAAATAATTTGTTTCTCTATATAGATTTAAAAAAATATTTTGTTCCTTCCTCTCTTCCTCAGTGTATGTTATTATGCCATATCTTGTATTTCAATTCTGTATTGTGCTGATATTGTTGTTTTGAATAAAAAAAAAAAAACTTTAATTTATAAAAACATAAATTAAAGTTTATCTGGAGGGGGGAGAGGTTGTAATATCTTGTTATTTAATGAATAAATATAATTTATGTTGAAGTGGCAACGCCATATTTGTAAAAAACCGTTACTCAGCTACGTGAGATAGTGTTTTAAAAAAAAGATTAGGTTTCTGAAGATTTTAACAGCTAGGAGTAGTATGAAAATTTTGCCACTTAAGAATTGTATAAAATTTGTCTATCACAGTGACTAGAAATAAAATTTATGTTCTACTAAGAAGATTGTCTGTTTTGTAAATTACTGCAAAATACATTACACCATGTTCCCCAGGATTCGAACCCGGGCCCTTCGGTATCGCAGTCAGGTTCCACTATACCGTCTGAGCGGCAATCAAAGATGTGACACATGCAAGTATGTTAGAAAACGAACCATATTTCCCGATTGCAAATATGCTGGAATATAAACTACATTTCCTCTTTTACTATTTTAAATGTTTATAGCGGAAAATAACACACATCTGCAATACATAAGCAACGGCCCCATGTAAACGAATTTATAAGTTTGTCCTGCCTAAAGAATTTCCATTTCAGATTCTGTTTGGAAGTATGATTCACCAGTTATTTCTCTTTTCATAGAACTATGCATGTAATTTCGCCCCCTTTTTTATCGAAAATTGGAACCAGGATCTACAAACGGAACGGAAACAAAATAGCAGATATGCCAAAGAAATGTTCGAAAACTGAAAATAAGATAAGAAGCAAAAAACTAAAAATAAAATGGGAACGAAATAAAGCTCTTAGGTGAGAAGAATATGAAAATTGAAAAAGCATTTTCCATTGCTTCACGTAATATGTCTAAAAAATCTTTTTTCGCTTCAGAACGAAAGTGAAATGTTTAATTTATCTTACTTGGGGAGCTTTTATGTAAATAAATATTTAAAGAATAGCAAATAATAAGTAATTTAAATTAACAAAGTATTTTCTTTTCTTATTAGCCCAGAAAAGATACTAGTCACGAATCTCCCTTCTGCGTCGAATCATTTTTGTTGTACATTTTACTTTTCAAATAACTAGCCGCTTAAAATTGTTATTACAAAAAAGAGAAAATATATAATAACGCTTTTAATAATCCAAAACCAGTGCTAATTCACGGTGCCAGCTAGTAATTAATAATAGCAGAGATAAAACATTGGGTTTATTGCTTTTAAATAGCTCAGTTTGTTCATAAAGAGCACGCAGATTAAATCTGAAATCAAAATTAAATACCCTAAGCTTCGCCAAATAGCAAAAAACTGGCACAGAAAAAATAAAAATAATATTTTATATTGGGTAGTGGCAACTATCTTTTAAATAGTTTCTTCTGTGTCATAAAACTACGTTCTGCCGAATCCGCTAAAGCAGCCAAATTTAGAAAAGATATTAAGTGCATCTGCAATTTTTGAGTGTTGTGGTCAAGAAGTCATATAATTATTTTGTTAATGCGAATCAAGCTAACAGAAAGAGCCTTCGAATTAAAATTTATTTTTATATTTTTTCTGATTAAATTTTAAATATAAACGTCACGTTTGCCAGTTGGCAACATATTACTTTTAAGCCGTTGAGTTTAATTAAAATGTCGTTAAATTTGCACAAAATATAAAAAAAATTAAAACGTTTGAAATTCAAATTTTCGTTTTCGATGTGCATATGTTCGTGTGTTCAAAATTTGAATCTAGGTTCTATAATCATTACTCTAACAACCATAACACCAAGCCTAACGTTTTTCTTTTAACTTTAACAAACGGGAAAAAGTTTTGCATACATTTCCCATCATATAATTACGGATATTCTTGATATAAAGATCTGAAAAATAATTTATTAATTTTTTATATCAAATTTATCCTTTTCGTTCATATCAACATTTATATTCCGTATTTTTTCCCATGTATGTGACGGAAATTTCCATAAATTATTAAATTTGATAACCCAAACAAGAAATTTTAAAGGTATTCAATAGCTAACGCTGTATATGTAAGTGTTCTGAAACCGTACGAATTTAATATTGTAAGATGTTTAGACAAAGGATATGTAATATATAGAAATAATTTATTCTTCTGATTTAAACTACTTTTTTTATAAAATTCCCAAAGAATTTATTAGAGCTTAATTAATATTATCCCTTCCTGCAGTTTCAGTGTCAAAAGAAATTATTCATAAAAACTCAAATTATTATTAATATTTTTGTTTTTAATACGCCAAGAAAACTTACAGTCACTGAGCGAAGAATGCAAACAAGAATTATTCCCCAAAGTGATTGCAGAAAAAGTTAGGAAGAGAATTTTTATTATAATAAATTATCTTTCAGGATTATGGCAAAAATCATTATACGAAGAAAAAAAATATTTTCCGATTATTCTTAGCAAAGAACCGTAAGATGTATTAATGCATGCCACATGTAGTGGATGCTTTGTATATACAACTACGAGCTTTAATACGTTTATACGTTTAATTTTATGCATAAAAACAAAAGTTTCCTGAACATTGCATGCCATGTTCTAAATCAACAATGAATAAACAGGTGTAATTTTATAGGAAAAATAAATAAATATCCTATTGGGCAATAAAGTTCCTCTCGAAAACTTTTCACGTGACATATTGACCCGTTACACACACACTTAGTCGCAAGAGTTGATGGGTAAAAACTTGAACCCTTGACATTTAACTAGCGCTCCACTAGAAATTCACTTGGGCGCATCGTGCATGCGCAGTTGAGCATAATGGACAAAATTCTCGAACAAACAGGCGCGCTTTTACTGTCTGATCGAAAGCGAATATTTGGGCTGTCAATTGTCCAGACTGGACTCTACACTCACCAAACACAAGAAGATGATGCTGAATATTTCTTTAAGAAAAGAGAATAGATATATAGCTTGTCAACCGTATCAAAGTTAAAACTGAATTTTTTCAACTGTCAATAGAATCGAGATCTGAATTACGCAAGGGCAAAAGAGGCACGTGCCTTGGATTCCATTTTGAAAAAGTTTAATTTGATTCAAAGGACATTCAAACCCTCGTGGCAATGCAGCTTCTGTGTGTTTTCTTTATTTATTTTTCATTTCTATGTTACATAATAACTGCCAATAGTTATTTCTTCCAATCCCCAAATGTTACAACTTTGTTTCGCAGTGATAATTTGTTGACCGCAATTTTTCGTCGTACCGCACTAACCATATTTAACTGTCTTCCACGTGGCCTACTTAATCCATCCTTGATTGTACAGGATTTAAAAGTCTCCTTAGTTAACGAATTGTTATAACGGAGTTCTTGTTCAAACTAGTATGTGCAAATTTATCAACAGTAAAACCCTTGCCGAACGCGGATTTCCGAAACTCGATTTTGCGTCTAATCATTACCTTAATTGTCTCCGTTAATTTCTCCAACACAAGAATTTCAGTTATACGTGGTACGCTGCTGAGCGTCGACCCCGTTGCTAAAGTTCTCGTTAATGACTGGTTTGAAATTTCATTTATTAAAAAAAGTGAAACAATGCTTAGAACAGCAAAACGTGAGCTATAAATTTCTCCTAATTCTCGGTAATGCTCGACGAAATGATACTGAACTTTCATACTACTGAATCCAAATGTAGAGGTTTTATTGCTTCCATCGAACACCACTTCCTTGATCTAACAAACAGATCAAGAATAATAACCCATTTGAAGCCTATTATTCTTACATCTCTGCAAATAAAGCATTAGACGAAGGAAAACACGATACAGTAATGGCATATGAGAAGCAGTTCAAAGAAAAAGACTGCATGGAACTGGTTAAACTCACATGGGAAAAAGTTAATTCATCAGCAATAAATACTCTCTGACATCAACTTTTAACAAAAGTTGCGAGCAATTTTGAAGGATTTTGAAAAATGAAACCAAGAAATCATATAAATTGCAAACGCTATAGGTGGCAAAGGATTTTCCTATATGTAAGAAGAAGAAAAGGTGTTTACGGAATATCTCGTCGACCATTTTTGCCTATTAAAGAAAAGACGCCAAACTATGCAATGTTCCGCCAAAAATGGGAAAGTCTTCTTCAGACACGCTGGATTTGATGTAACCTTGATTACACGTATTAGTTATTATTCTTGAGTAAAGACTCCTTTTTTCCCCTCTATCACGCATTTTCGGGGGGGGGGGAATTGCTTAAAATTTGTGACCTAAATACTACAGAAGAGCATGCTGTTGAATAATTCCAAAGTTATGGAATCTTAACGACCTCAAAAAAAATGTGTTAATGGCCACGAAATGGCGCTTTATTTAAAAACCGAGAAGCAATATTAAATAAAAAAATAATGGAAATTTTCAATGAAAAATTAAATATAAATAAATTATAATATAATAAATTTGAAAGAAAATATGAATAGAACGTTTTTTTCGTGTTATTTAGTATTTTTTTTTTTTTTTTTTTTTTTTTCGTTTGGCGCAATTGGCGCCGTCTCTTGTGGTCGACGGCATTTTCCGTAAGTACCGAAGAAAAACTTAAAGAATGACTCGAGAACGACGATTGCGATTAATTGTAAATAACAAAGTTTCTCTCAGCGGTAAAAAAGATGTTTTCCTTAATAAAATAATGTAACAATAAAATACTAATAAAATGTATATACTTATTAGCAGTTCAGTGGCCAAATATATATAACTACACTATAAATGATTGCCAAAATATATTGATATTGGCAATCATTTAGCAATGATTGCCAAGAATACTATATAACTACACTATAAAGAAAAGCGTATTTCGAAAGGAGAGGAGCAAAGTCAAATTAGTTAGGTTTTCCAGCTTGCGGTTGAAGATTGAGCTGGTAATTACTGGAGTTCCAACAATGTAGATGTTTCTTAGAGGTGTTCTTTGGTATAGCAAAGTGAAGTTCGAGTTTTTTCCGTGTTTGGCGACGCGCCGTCCTTCAGTCTATGTGAAGTTTAAAGAAGAAATGAAACGAAGTCAAGATTATCAATCTGTTATTTCTTTAAGTTCCGCTGTAGGTGTACCCCAGCAAGTCAACGGAATGTAGTCGACTCAATATTAACGCCAGAACATGCATAGTTTGTGGTCCGTCCGAGAGTCAGTATCAGTTGATGAGTTACCGCATTTCTATATCTTATGTGATTAGAACGGAATTTAGAACGGTTAACACGAAGAAACGTGTAGCTAAAACTAAATTAATTAAACTAAAAGAGAAAATTAAAGTTACGACTCTGTTGATTATGCTCAACTGTCTAAATCTGAATTATTTCAATCATTATGTAAATTATGTAATTTAATGACCGAAATTTCGGATTTCAATCATTCTGTAGTTTGTGAAGAGAAAGATGTCGATGAGTTTATTGAGGAACAATAAGGTATGCAAGATACTGTTGATGAGTTATTTTTAATGATAACCAGAGTTAATGGTAAGGATGTTAAAGGTGTCAGTGTGCAGGCTTAAATATTGAGCATTCGTTTGGCTAAGCTAACTCTTCCTATATTTAGTGGTAGTGCTGAAGAATGATTAGCATTAAGTGATTTATTTAAAGCGGCGATAGTGGATAACGACAAATGAAAACTAAAAATATCAATCACTTGCTTGCGTTCGTAGATACCGTGAGAGAAGTTGTATTGTTCATTTCAGAATTTGGATTTCAAAGTGGAACAATTTTCGGATATTGCTTAGATGCTCACGTAGTAAAATGGTGAAACAGAACTTTAACCCTTTCGTGCCCATTGTTACACATATGTGCCAGCAAAAAACGCAGTCGTTTCCCGGCCGGCCCGCTGGCGGGCTAGAGGGTTTTGTCGTGTGACCCCGGCCATTAGATATCTGTGCCAGTGTCTCGAAACGTTTTAAAAATTATAATGTTTGCCACAAAATGGCATTGCATATCGATAGGATTTAAGATATGTGTAGATTTGACATTCTACTCGAAATGAGAGAAGCATGGCTCAGTCGGGGGGAAAGGAAAGCATAATGTAATCAAACAGGGAATCGTCGCTTTAATTCATCCCGTGAAATGAACTTTCACGTTTCTGATAATCCTCCGACTCCATTTTTTATTCTTTTTTTTCTCTACTCTGTAGGGACTTTTAGGGTTACTATGTGAAGTTCTGTTACGTTTTGCGTTGCTTTCCATTCGCGTTATAATTTTCGTTATATTTCGCGTTCTTACCTTTTTATTTTGGAAAACCTTGACTCCAGTTTATTATGGTGAGAAAGCGTATTTATCAGAGGAAAGATATACTCGCGTAGTAAATGAGCCAATTAATGATAAGGAGTAGAGTGATGATACATTTTCTAAAGGGATATTTCTAGTGATTCTGATAGAGACATTTGTCAGAGACTGAGCTTTTTGAGTGCCTGCCTTCCATTTCCTGAGAAAGATTTTGTTACTTCTTCTTGTACTTTTTTAATTAATTTTGAAGTTTATTAATGTATTTTGTGACATCGGAATAATTTCAATAGTTCATCCGAAAATTATTTTTAAAGTAAGCAGTTTTTTTAATACATTTTCATCTAAAGTAAAGAAAAAAAAATCTATTAAATGCTAATTTTAAATTTAGTTCAATAAATAATATAAAATAGATCCAAAAATTATGATGTTACGACATGAATTTTTTTTAATGATTTTTTTCCAAAAGTTAGGCTTAGCTACGCAAAACCCTACGTCCTGCGGGAGCATTCCTTCGATTGTCCTCCGTTCTGAGGAAATGTCTTAAACAAAGAAACGCCGTCTCGAAAGGGTTAAGGAGAGAAAATGCCAATTCTTAATCACATGTTAGAATACATAAAATCTCATGTTAAAACTTTGAAAGCAGTTAAACAGCATAGGGTTAAAAAACAAAATGTGAAAGATAAATTAACCTCTTTGGCTTCAGAGAACCCGCATCGAAACTGGTGGCGGCAAAGTAAATGCTGTTGTGCCAAGTAAACCCGCAATAACTGCGAAGGTAGAAGTTCACTTTACAGAGGTGATGGCAATAGCCTAACTCTCTGTAACTTTCCTTCTGAAACTCAATATTTAAACTCTTTCTCCACAAGGTTGAATTTGCATTCCTTCACGCGCGCTACCAAATTTAAATATTTTGGCATTGACAATTAGAGGAATAAGGGCTTATAGGAAAGAATGCGAAATTATATAAAATTGGTTATTTAAAATAAATATAAATGCCTGCAATGTACTGTAATATAACATTAAGCATTCAGCAGATATATATTAAATATAATTACATGTTGTTTTTAATTTTAAAGTATCATTTGAATTTTTTATTTAAAAATTTATTGAGGCATTAACGAATTTGATCACAAAAATATATTAGTACTTTACGTTAATTTAATTATTTTAACCGATGGAAATAATTGAAATATGTAAAGACGTAGCTTTTTGTCGTTGTTAATGTTGTTAATAGCGTCTTATTCAATTTAAAATTTATTAAATAAGGAATCATACGTTAAGCACATTAGGAAAAATAATTGAATAAATTTTGATTAGCAGTGAATTCCCCCCACCTGCTCGTTATTCATTTCGGTTCCTCATTTCTCATTAGTGCAAAAGATTTTATTTCGTTATCCAATCAACACCAGCTGTGCTAGTGCCACTTAATGATAAAAAGGAGGAAAGTTTAGTTTTTTTGACACTAACCGAAAGAATTAATTACATTTTCCAAGTTATATTTTTGAATTGTTATATTAGAAAATAAAAGATCCTAAACGTTCATATTAATACTTTTTCATCAATACTTAATAAATATTTTTTTCAGTAAAATGCACCAAAAAACTGTTTTTAAAAAATGAATAAATGCAAAATTAAATTTAATCACTTATATATGTTTGAAATATATGAATGTAAGCTGCAAATAATATCATAAAGCATACACCATTAAAGTATATGCAGCAAATAATAGTATAAATTCATTTAAATATATAACACACAGTATTCACTACAGAATTTTAAAATATCATTGAAGTTACATTAATGTTTTCTTAATATATGATCAACTCCTTGAACTTATTAACCGGTTTGAGAATTTACAGTGTCTTGTCTATAAAGTTATAGAGTCTATTTGTTATGGCAGCATACTAAATCGAGACTCTAAAGTAGGCCTAAGCTGCTTATCTCTATGCCTAGATAAGCAACCAGAAATGTACTAAGGGTGTAAAAGACAATTTTAATAAGGTCAAATAAGTTGAACAGAAGACACTCCCGGTGTGTTTACAAACCAGCCAGCATTTATGACTTAATGTAAAAATTATACTTTTAAATTAAAACTATAAATCTTAGTTAACCGAAGTCTACGCAGAAAAACTTAAACGCGCAAGTTGGGTCTAATCTACACCCGCGTAACAGTACAATCTGCATGAATAAAGCAACGCCTTATACTGAAATGCTATCGTAGAATATCGAAGAGTAACGTGGCCTTCGGCCGTCGGAACACGCTCTGATTATAACAACCTCAAACCTTTGCTTAAATACACACGAGTTAAATCTGCGTTCTCACAGGAAAACGGAGAGAAAAAAATGACAGTAAAGATTCGCAACATAAAATAACTGGTTAATTAATAAAGTATAAAATGCATGCACTGCCAAACAGTTTTAAAATTATTATCAAAAACCAACAAAAACATAAAATGAAATAGTCTACACAAAATATGAAAAGAAAAGAAAACTGCGCAAGATAACAAAAATAATAACAGATGATGTCATAGTACCTGAGAATTGTTATTAACAGTACACTGTCCATAACAGTATGCATTTATATGCATGTAATCAAGAACATATCAATATTATATTAATGGAAACTAAGCTGACTTCTATGTGCGAGTTTTAATTCGATGTGTTATTCTAAGTTGCTTGTAAATATTTTTCTTTAATGTTATTTTTAATAGAGATGGATGATTCGCTCAGGAACTGATTCAAAGAACCGATTCATTTTACTGAGAGAATGAACAATTATTTTAGAAAATGAGTCATAACTCTTTACAATTCACAGAGAGCTCTTGTTGAAGGCATGCAAGGAAACAGAGATGTGCTATTCGTTCATGAAGTGATATACTTTACTGAGTGGATAATTCGCGAAAAAGAGCGATGCTTATTTAGAATTCCCCCGAGAGCTCTTGGTGGAAGCATTCCAGGAAAGTTACATTCCGATTTTAGAGTAGAAAAATCTGTGTCTTCCCACGTTAAAAGTTAATTTCCAAATTTTTGAAAATTTTTAAGTTCTAGAATTTTATTATTACTTCTGTTAGAAAGAATGCTTAGGGAATCTCAAAATTACCCCTGACAGAAACCGAGGAGTTTCTGGTTTGATTAAGTCGAAGCTTCAGATCCCACCGCTCATTCAATTCTTTTACCTCTTCGCTTCTTTCTCAATAGCCGCTCTTCATTTACTTTCCGTTCCCGATATTTTTCAGGAAAGCTATTGTTTGTGAGCGGCGCATCATCGATTCAATTCAGTCAGCAATTATTTCTTATCGGAATTCATTTAAAAGAATGGTTTTTCTTCTCTCTAATTTCTAACTCAGTTTCTTCATTCCTAGTGACGTTTATTGTTTCGCTGTTGATTGTATTTTCTTTTCGCTTCAAATTCTGATTTAATTTACGTGAAAAAAATTAACTTATTCTTCAAGTTAAACTTCTTACGATACTTCCTCCAAAATAAGACACTCCTTATGGAAAAATTTTAAGAAAAAATAAATAGTAGGTGAATATTTATGCTATCTTGCAGTTAATTCCGAAAAAGAGAATCTTGGATCTTTTTCCTTTTTCATAAGAATTTCTGGTAAATAAAATACTATTGCCTAAGCACATTATATGTGAAACGCTGTTATGTACTTCGATATACCTGCATAATAAGTAGATACAGGCTTCAAATGCAATTGCTCAGATATACATGGTTATTAAAATAAATATTATAACAATTATTAAATAGTAATTGTTGTAATAATTATTATAATAACGATAAAAATAATTATTACGTATATTATTAACTAGAATAATTATGCATTATATATAGTAATTACCTATGCAGTTTATTTCTTATTTAAATAGTTTAATTATTCTACGCAATATGATGATTAAACGTTTCCCTCTCATTCTGGAATTTCATTAATCACAATAGTTATTTTTGAAACCCTAACAAGTATTTGAATAAAAATATTACCTAAAAAAAGTTTTCCCCTTTCCCCTTTTTTGAGGGACAGGGGGTTGAATGTAATTTAATTTAATAAATGCATTAGAATCTCTCTTACTCGGCAGCAATGAAATGTCGCCGAATCTGATAAACATATATTTTTTCCGCATAATTAAATACATACGAACATATATTTTCCTAGCACTTATCTCGTCATGGTTTGTGATGCAATCTGTACACATTCCAGCGAAAGAAATTCTTTGACCATCTTTTTTATCTATCGGCTACAACTAAATATTATCGAAAGCTGTGCAGCTTATTTAAATTAAAACACATACTACACATGATTACGAATTTCAGAAAAACAAAATTAAGCAACATTTAAAAAATACGAGTTGCATTATTACATGAATTTTACGAATTTATTAGTGTAATAACTTCAAAATGTCCGCCTGCGTACAAGATCGCCGGATTGCTTTTCTTTAAAAACCTATTGTATGTGTAATAAATCTTCATAACATCATACACTGATAGCGATGAACATTTCTCGACAGATTTTATGAAAGTCTACATTTTTTTTTCAGCTTCCTTTCACACAACTTCCTTGCTCTGCCAGTCGTCTTCAGCTTCGTCCTCCCCCTCCTTATCATCTTTCTTCTTACAAAGTGCACATTTAATTATATTGCCATCATCTTGAGATAATAAGACAGGAATAGAATTGTCTACATCTACCCAAGAGCACTCTCACTAATACTCACCTTCTCTAAACATGAAGCAAAATCCAAGATGTCGGCAATAGTCTCAAGAGGTGTTTTGAAACCAAGAAAATATTTGTCATTCGAGACTCATCAACCGCAAATATGATCATATAGGCTACAATTTACACCAATGTGTTTGTACATCTTTAAAAGCAACGCAAAAAACAAAAAAAAATGGGATCTTTCAAATTGAATTGCTTCTGAAAATCATGGACACTACCTTCTAAAAACAAACATAAACATATAAAAGAAGATTGGTAGTTCATCTTTATAGAATGGATAATTATCCAGTGAGGGCCGGCGGAGCAATGGCTAGTGCATCGGGTTTGAACTCCGGGCTGGGCAAGGTCGACTCAGCCTTTCATCCTTTGATTTCCATCGCTTGGGTCGATAAAATGAGTACCAAGTTCGCTTGGGGACTAAACACTGGGGGTCCTGCGACAAGCTGACCACTTGTTCAGGGCATATGCTTACACACCCCGGGGCCCACGGTCAAGAAAGCAGATTTCAGGGCACTGCAGGCCTTGGCCCATTAGGGCTGTTTGCGCCACTGAGTTTAGTTTAGTTATCCAGTACTTGATTGAATAAGTCTTATTATGTAAGGAGGAAAAATATTGGAGTGAGTTTACACATTCTTAGAACGATTTCGTTATACGATTAAAAAAAATCAAATAATTTCGAATAAAAATTTCTGGCTACAGTTTATAATCTGAAATCAGAAATATCTTCCGCTACTTTCAAATTTATTCTTCTTTCAAAATGTTGCATATAAACAAGCTGTGGATAGAAGGATATGTTTTAGCGCTGTCCGAAAAGAAATATTCCTATTCCATAATTAAGAAACGCTATGAAATAATTAGTATTAAAATTATTAAAATTTGCAAGTGCAAAATAAGCAACATTATGAATCGGAAATATAAAATATCGATCCTAATCTCTACATGAAAAAGAGACCAAACTAATGCTTGAAAAAAGAACCTACAGTTTCTAACATTTCTAAACTTAAATCATTTGTAACAAATGAAAATACGCCGATTCAGAAATCAATTAAAAAACACATCTGTAGGAAAATTACATAAAATAACAAACCAATATTTACAGTTAAAAAATCCTAATAAAAACGAAATGTTCGCTATGATTTCCTGATGGGTTGTGGTTCAACACAGAACAATTTGTAGATGCCTGTATGAAAATTATTTAGCAGTAGATAAATGGAAATACTTCACGATCTTTGATGAAGCTTAGGTTTATCTGAATGATTGCCATAAAGAAATGTTTATTTTTTATAGAAAATGCAAAGTATAAAAAGTAGAAACCCAGTTCCAACAATACGAATTTAAGCAAGAGGTTTATGATTGTCACTGTATTCTCTTACAATGGTAAACTAAAAATAAAAATAATGGGAAAAGATGTTAAAATCAACTCTACGTACTATCAAGAGGAAGTTTTACGTCCGATATTTACAGAACAAGTTCCATTTTTTTATATCCATGCTTTTCAAAGAATAGAATTTCATCAAAACAAAGCAGCATGTCATACTTCCAAAAGCACCACAGCACGCCTTGAAAAAATGAAGATTTATATAGGTATTGCATATATATATATTCAATGCATTCCTACGATATCCCCTGAAGTTTTACCTATGAACTATTGTGCCTTTGTTCTCTTTGAAAAGAGATCTTTCTAAGCGTAAACCCACCATAATTGATAGATTCTGGAAAGTAGTGGAAAAGGAATGGAAATAAATACCCCTAGAAATGTTTCGAAAAGCCCTTCTATCAAGGAAATCACGATGCGGTCTTTTAGTCCCTAAAAAAGATCGAACATTTAAAAAATACTTTTTACATTTTAAACATAAATTAATCTGACTCGAAATCGTTCTAAAAATATATAAACATCCTCTGTATCCCTCAAAAACTTTCAACATTTTTGTTTTAGTTTATTACCCCCATTACATATTTTGTATTTCGTAGGCCCTAAATTTCGGGCAGTAAATTTAAAACATTTGTTTGAACAGTCATTAAATGAGTCAAAAACCATAATGTGCTCTTAACAGCAGAGTCTAGTCATAGCTAAGTCTTTCATGATTTTCCTCTAGATTGCCTTATAACATCCTCCCTTTGATGGAACAATTAAAAATGAAACATGCAGTTGTTGTTGTAAGAAAATTAGGTAACAACAGCAGAGGAATATAAAAGAAGTTTTCCTCTAAAATATAAATATAACACGCAATCCTTTTATTCTAATGTAGTTTTTGCGTGTTACTTTCTTAAAACTGCACTGTTTAGTACATTTTGCAAACTTTACAGCGTTTCATTCCTTTAAATAACATTAATTCGGGAAATGGACTTTCGTCAGAAATTTGATCATTAAAGCACATTTACATATAGAAACATCCGCAGCAGAATGCAGTAGCATTTTATACTGAACTGCTTTAATTCTCTGTTTTCGTTTTGTTTTAACTAGTGAAATATTGTTTAAAGAGTTATGAAAATAGCATTATTTAATAACTTATTCACCGTTATACTAATAGTCTCAAATGAGATAAAAAATTAAAAGTACGATCTAACTAGGTATTGTGTTCTTGTAGGCGCATAATTTATACACCTTTTCTAATTGTTAGGATATGAATTTTGAATATAATTTATCTGGATGTTAGATCTGATAGCTCTTGAATAGACTTTATCTAGATCTTAAGGTAATATGTCTTGAATACAATTTTATCTACATGTAGTATCTATCTGGTGGCGCCTGAATACAATTTATCTAGTTGTTATGATCCGGTGATGCTTAAACACGATTAATTTATAAATTAGGATATGGTTAAACTTGAATGCGATATATCTAAATGTTATGATTTGGTGGAGCTTGAGCATGATTTATCTAGGTGTTAGGGTCCGATGTCATGAGAATACGATTAATTTAGGTCTTTGTTCTGATGGTTTTTGAGTAAGTTTCAGCTATGTGTTAGGATGTGATTTCTCTTAAACACTTGAGTGTTAGGATCTGCTGTCTCTTTAATACGATTTATCTAGATAGTAAGGTAGTAAGGTCCGATAAGGTCCTAATACGATCTACCTAGATGCTAAGGATGTGACAACTCTGAATACAATTTATCTAGGTACTATGATGCAATGGAGTTTGAATGCGATTCGTTTAGGAGTTAGGATCTAGTGAAGCGTAACTACAATTTACCTTCTTCTTTTTTTTTCTTGAAGCACTACAGCCTACTGCTGGCCAAGGCCGTCTCAATCAATCTACGCTATCTGGACCTATTCATAGCAATATTCCTCCAGTCTCCCCTATGTATGGTATTAATGTCATCCTCAACAGTATCAAGCCACCTAATTGGTGCTCTTCCTCTTTTCTAACTACCATAGGTTTGGTAAATGTGAGTTTTTTTTAGTGGATTTGTGTCTTCAGTTCTGTATAAATGACCCACCCATCGAATCCTGTGGGTTTTTATGACCTTGACAATATCAGGTTGTCTAAATGTTTGGTAGATTTCCTGATTATACATGGACCTCCAAACACCACTTTCACAAACAGCACCAAATATTTTACTTAGTATTTTACGTTCAAAGATCGGTAGTTTACTTTCAGTTATTTTAGTCATTGCCCAGCACTCGAAGCCACATATTATAATGGGACGTAACAGGTTTTTATATACAGTACTTTTAGTATTACCGCAGATAAATCAAGATTAGAACTGATTTTGATTTTTAAGACCATGGTAGCATCTATTTGCAATCAGGAGCCTGTTATTAACTTCCATAGATAAATCATTATTATTGGTGACAATATTTCCAAGGTATTTGAATTGTATCACATTTTGAAAAGTATAGCCATTCACAGTCAGTGACGACGGATTAGTTGATTTATGAGCAATTTCTAAATATTTTGTTTTATCTTCATTTATGATTAGGTCTAGTTTTCTTGCCTCAGCTTCTAATAGATTGAATGTGTCTGCGACATACTTTCTGGGTCTACCCACTAAAGCAATGTCGTCGAAAAATGTCAAGATTTGGATTGTCTTATGGTAAATGATTCCTCTATTCATAAGACCAGAAGCTCTGATAGCCATCTTAAGGGCCAAGTTCAAAAGTAAACAGGACATGACATTACCCTGTCGTAGACCTCTGTCAGTATAGAAATCTTCAGATAAAACAAATTACGTAGGTGTTATAATTTGGTGGAGCTTGATTACGATTGATCTACTTTGTGTCAGAGCCGTTTTTTGGTTTAGCACCCACCTTTCGAAAAAAGGGTATATTCAGTACTCTAAAAACCTAGATGTTTACTTTTGAAACCTTGTGTACAAAAATAGAACAGTAATGAACAGTTTGAGTTAGTTTAGTTAGTTTTATATTATACACAATCATATTTAACTCAATTACGCTATAACAGACGGGAAAACAATCAAAAAATAAAAATATTAGTTTAATTAGAGGGATGAGCTTCTAACAGCTTGTCAATATTCGATTACATTTTTGTTGACAATATTCTTACATTTCCACGATTAGTTATCTGTAACCGATTTGCTTTACGCTATAAGTGCGGATATAGCAATGAATCCGCATTTCACGAAAGAAGACGAAGGAATGAAATGAGAAATTTGTGTATAAAATTCCAGAAACCAGGATATAGTTTATATATATCTCTTTCAGTAACCGAAACTATTTGCTTCCTGATATAAATTTAAACTTTTCATTTACTCAATAAATTCTAATTATAAATCTCGTGATGCTTCTGAAATTGTAGAAGAAAACCTCTACAAAAGCAAATCACGTATATTCATTTTTTTTTACTTTTATTATACCTAGAAATTTTTTCTCGAAGTCCAGCTTTTAATGCATGTACTGTAGGCAGTTCCGTCTTCTTTATTTCTTTATAGCTAACAGATTAGGAAAATTATAAGTTCTCTTCCGTTCTACGTTAATTTTATTCGCACCTAAACTTATTTCAAAAGCAGAAAGAATTTCTTTTATGCATATCTGATATTTATCACAAACATAGAAATAACATTTTTGCCTTTTATTAAACTTACCTTGAAGCTAAAGAGTTGATTCACTGACTCTGTTAAAAAATATCTGTCCGCTAAGGTACATTGGTTTTTGAATTTATCACGTCTTTTCTTCTAGTAGCATTATTGTTTTTCTATATATCCAGCAAGAAGTTGCAAAGTTTGGATAAAAATTGTTCAAAGAGGTTTTCTTTGATAAGCAACGAATAGTATAAATAAGGAGCTGATTGTAATCTTCATCAGTTTTCATTCAGGTAGGAGATGAGCTAGTCGCTCTTAAACTGATTGAAACAACCGATTCATTTTGCTAAGCAAACGATAGCTGATTCGCATACTAGAAAAGTTTTTGGAAAGAAATGAATGTTTATAAAACTTTATTTTTATCATTTACTAACTTTCTGAACAGTTTTTATTCTAAAATTTTATTGTAAGTTTCATGTAGAAAGCAGGTTTTAGGGAATCTCAAAACAACACTTCTAAGAAATCACTCCAAGAAATAAAAGTTCAAATGAGTCGATTCTTTAAATCCCACTTCTCATTCAATTGTTTCCGGTCTTGCTCCATCTTCGCTCACCGGTCTTGTTTCATTCCCATCTGCACCGTCGATAACAGTATACGATAATGCAGTAATTAAAAGTACTATCCAATCCTGGAGAACGCATGCATGTTCGTAAATGTATAGTGTCCGTGTGGCATGGAGGCACTCTAAATATGCGACGAGCCGAAAGTCCTCTCGAGAGATTGGTGGTAGGCGAAGAGTGGTGGGAGACCCTCAGATCCGACCCTCCGGGGTTCTCTCCATCAAAATTGGGGGTCGAACTCAGAGACGTCGTACAATCACCAGTATGTTTCTCAAGGCCCTTGCCAACGACAGGTGCAATCTTGCATCCCGTGAAACGATGCATTCCATAGGCTTGTTCTGATGTTACTGTCAGATAAGTGAGAAAAGTAACAAGTATTATCCCATTTCTTCACATTTTCGAGGCTGAGTTCAAAATCCAAGGAGAATAAAAATTCTTCAATGCAAATCTTTACACTCGCATTGTTAGTCGGTAAGCTCCTAAGAATATTAAAGAATAATTTACTTGTGAAACGGATCATGCTACAACTGCAAAATATCAGCTGCGAACGACATTCGTCTAAAAACGTAGACTGAGCAAAGGCTCAAATAATGCGGTGTAAACACATATTTTGATCTGGTGAATACGATTTATTGAGGTGCTAGAATTTAATAAAGCTTGAATGCGATTTATTTAGATAGTATTATCTGTTGGTGCTCGAAATCGGTTTATTATGTCGTTGCGCATTAATGCAATTTACCTGGCCATTTTGAAGGAGTGGCTCATGCGTGGGATTTATTTTGGTGTTAGGATATGACAGAGCGTGAATTTGTTTTATCTAGATGGTACGATCTGATAGCTTGTGAACACGATTTATCTACGTGTTACGATCTTGTGGCATTGATCAGCCGGCTACAACTGAGAATACGATAACGCAAAGTAATTACAATATACTTATAAAATCTCAGCATTTAGTCGAGTTACTTGTACTGTACTTCGGCTTGAAGTTACACGGAACTAAAAATGTCTTACAAAACATCTGATTTTTGCGGTCTAAAAATGCAACAGTAGTTCAGGTATTTACGAGCAAATATTTAATTAGGAACTAGATACACTGGCCTTATACTAACGCGCCCCTTCTAACAAAACAACAAATGAAAATTAAACTGACCACTAATCAACACAGCACTCCATCAGATAGAATCAGTCACAGAGCTACTGTTCTAAGTTGCAAATACTCTTTCTCCAGTTTAGATATTAACGCATTATTTAAACTCTGTAGAGACATTAGCTATTTTTTGGAAGCAGGAGAGATGAAAAGTGAGCAAAGCCTTCACCGTGACGCATATTTCACAAGTGCACATCAGCATAGCCACTGAGGGAGGGGTTTCGAAAATGGACCAATGAGCTTTTATTGCTCTTGTGACGCTAAATCTTCATGCATGTGAGCGTATGTCGTTTACGTTTTGATTTGCATTTGTTTCGCGGTAAAAAGTGTATGGCGCAGTAGAAAAAAATTTCTTAGAGCATTCGTTTCATGAGTTTAATTAATCGCTGACATTTCACTTTCGCGATTTTTATTACGCATTAATATTTGGATTGATGTTCACGGCATATTATCACTCTTTACATCGAGAAAATGACTCTATAAGCTATAATTAGCCTCGAATATTATGCATTTACTTAACACCTGTGCATTAAGAAAATTCGAGTGTATAGTTTTTTTTTAAAAATAATTTTTCATATAGACTGCAATAAAAAGTGCTGACTTCTATTTACATGTATAATTGGTGTAAATATTTTTCTCATATGCATAGTTTTATGTAAAGATAGCATTTGGGCTCAGATGTTTATCACATATTTCTTTCTTCATCTTATTTACCACTTATTAAGTAATACTTCGCATGGATATTTTTGCGGAGTATCCAAATTCTGTTTCCATTTATTTTAAATTCTTTCAACCAGATAGTGAAATCTTCACATTTGCTTATATTTGATCTAACTTCACAATGAAAATTTTCGGAAGAAATCGACGATGCTTTAATTATTTTGTACGAAAAATTGCGTAGCAAAATATTCTCAACCATTTTGCTTAAATCTTAAAGCACGCGAAAGGTCATGTGACATAACAGAAATATTCCTGAATGCCAATTGGTCCATCCTAGAAGCCACACCCTCGGTGGCTACACAGATGTGCACTTGTGAAATATGCCACCGGGACTCGAAACATGGGCCTCTCGAATACGCGCCGAGCGTGCTGACCACTACACTACGAAGGCATGGTAAGAAGGTATAATGGTATAAATACCTTATATACTCCCCCTTTTAAAGGGCGACGGGGATTAGGGGCCCAAATCGCCAAATCCTAGTGGTGAAGAATCATCATTCACCACCGTTTTTAAGTCGGTAGGTATTTTTTTGGAAACAGGAGAGATGAAAAAATGAGCAACGCCTTCGCCGGGACTCGAACCACGGACCTCTCGAATACGCGCCGAGCGTGCTGACTTATACACTACGAAGGCATGCTAAGAAGGCGAGAGAAATACCTTTTAACTCATTTACTTCTAATTTCTGGTGAAGACGATCGACAAAAGGAAGTGCAGAAAAGATTTAACTTTAAGAATAATGTCTTAGTCAAAATGAACCTTACAAAATATGCTGAATTTAAAAACATACATTGCACTGATTTCTTGAAAAAAAATTTAATTTTAATATTTATTTACTGGCGCAAAATTACTGTCTCTTATGAAATCTCCATCTAAAAAAGCATCCGTTATGAACAGCAGAAGAGTATGAAATAGCTGCTTTAACTAGTGACTCGGAAAAAAAAACATACAGGAAGAACTACTGACATGAGATCTTAAACGAAAAGGTTTTAGAAGTTAATTAAAGTGTAAGTCATTCCTTCTCCAAAAAAAGAAAAAAGCAAAATATAGAAAGATTCTTTGACACTATTCTGCCTTGTTTTAATAAAAACTTCATCTCATTCTAAGCAAATCGAGAATTTTTCTGAAGAGAATCAAAGAGACTATTGAGAATGATGAAATATTTTTATTATGAGGAATTTAATATAATATTGAAAATACAGGAAAGCTTTTATATCGAGCAAACTATGCGAAACTTACTGAGCAATATTAAGGAATTTCATGAGAGATAATAAACATTCTTAGAGCAGAACATGACATTGCGGATACTCAAATATTTTCGAAACGAAGCTGGTTCTTTTTTACTTCCTTGCACGAAGTAAAAAGGAAGTACTGTAATCGCGAAAAGTTTCAGGCAGCATATTTCAACGAAAATATCCATTTTGACCGCTATCGAATGCGATTTAACGATGTTTTTGCGTGATATCTGTACGTAAGGGCAGAATAAAAGACTCGTTTCCTCCAAAAAAATTATAAAACTGCTTTAAAATTAATTCTGAAGAGAATTTTTCGTGGCGTCTGTACGAACGTATGTACGTACGTGCGTGCGTACGTATCTCGCATAACTCAAAAACGAGTAACCTCAGAACGTTGAAATTTTGTATGTAGGACTGCTATAACATGTAGATGTGCACCTCGTATTTTGGTTGCAATCGGCCGCACCAAACGTATGTAAATATATTTATATATATATCCAGTCTGTTAACCGGCTCAGTGATCTCAGTTTCTTTACTCTTATATGTTTGTAAATTGTACATATTTTGCTTTAAAAATTATTGAACTAAGTTGTTTTTATCTTCCAGTTAAGGTTTTTATGCCTTTAGTAATTCTGTGTGCAATATTTTTAGAATTATCAACAATTTTAAAGTTGTTTAAGTGCCGCTAAGCCCTTTTTAATGGAGGCCATTGACTGTTTACATTTGAAACAGCAGACTAGTGGATTTGTTGCCAATCTAGAGAAACTTAGCTTCGCAACAACAAAGATAACGCCTTCATTTATTATTGCCAATTAAATCATGCTTAATCCTTTCTGGAATTTTTTCGATGAAATAAGTGTTTAAGATTTACTTCGTAATTTTTAATATATATATATATATATTGAGTTTTTATGTATTTTTGCCTTCTCGCGAAGTGAGAACTGAATTAATTGAATGAGAAATACTCAATCGTCAGTGAAAAAGTTTTTTTTTTTTTTTTGTTTTATTTGCTTAATTTATTTTATACATAATTCTAGCTTTATTATAGTATTTGAATAGAACATGTGGCAACGATTAGATAATTCTATTTTTTAAATGATATAAATTTTGTGCAGTATAAGTTATAATAGAAACGAAATATAATACTGCTAAGTGAATCTAGCGCCAGAGCGTCGCTATGGTAAAGAAATACTAGAGTGAATTTTAGAGAATGCATTTATTCTATTGTGGTTATGCGCTGTCGGCGAAGTAGATTTAATTCAATCCAATAAGGTTAAATGAAATGCAAGAAAAAATGCGTATAATTTAATATTCCGTACAAGAAAGTCATGTGGTGTACACATCAGATTTTTCATTCACATTTTATTTGAATGTATTTGGCATGACGCTAGTTACTTCAAACAGCCTGCAGTTTGAACAAAACTGCAACTGAAAAGTGAAACAGGTTTGAGATGAGTTTATAATAAATTATTTGAACTATGGAAAAGTACAGAAGGAAACTTCAAAATTAACTCCGAAAGCCTGAAGGAAGGCTTTGAAGGCTTTCTAAAGGAAACTATCTCATATTCATGTCACACACAGGGAAACATCTTGAAAACTCCTATGCCGTCATTCCTTCGCCAGGTTAGAACTTGGATTGAACTAGTGTTCACCGGTTTCACCACCCAGCCGTTGACGTAAATAACACTCTTTTTAATTAACAGCACAGTTAATATAAAATAATTAAATAATAAAATCAAAACTTATATCAACATTATTCAACTAGTTCTTTTTCGTTGTGCATACTAATAATGGTGGGTAAATTACTTTATACTCTTATATTACTAGCTTTAAATTACCAAATCTCCGAAAGCAATAGTAAAGGATTGTCAAAGGACATTTTGTTCCTTCTCCTTGTAACTAAAAGTATCACAACTAAAGTAAAAGTGAAAAATAAAACTGCTTATTAACATATCAACTTGATGGTTACATAAGCTGAAAATTTAATAGGAAACAAAACTCCGCTTCCTTGCTGGTAAATAAAACACACATTTAAAAAAATTAACAGGCTTGAGTAAAACGCTTTGAAATGTTTGGTTTAGTTCGCTTAATTAGGGCAAAGCAAACGAAGACAATCTTCACATGGAAAGGGATACCTTCGTGGAGAAAAAAAAAATTGGCTTGTATTCATGTTATAAGGGGCAAAGCCACGAACACCTTCATATGGCCAGAAGTTCCGTCGGAAATTTATCCCGTGTCGAACCATCTCTTAACTAAGTGCTTTCAAAGAAATCAAGACTCGTAGGAACTTAGACAGGAACGTTAAAACTGCAAAGCTGGAGAAACTGGAAGATATTAACAACCAGTGCATGCTGCTAAAAGTTGTATGAAAAATTGAATAATTCGAAACTTATTTATACAGCAACTAATTTGCATTCCGGTGGAAGGTCATGAAAATAGAATTTATTATGTACCCAAACGAACAAGATAACTCACTTAACTCTTCAAAGGTTATGGTTATAAAATTCCGTATAAAGGGATAGCTTTCCAGTTTTTCAGAGATAAAAATGTCCCCCCGTTCGTGATGTATGCGTTCAATTTAACCTTTTCTTCCAATTTACGTTCAATGTAAATTGGAAGAAAAGGTGTCGATGTACAAAGTGAGAGGGTCATTTTGGAATTATAATCAAGAAAATATGCCTTATTCATTACATTATGGACAACTTTGATATTTCAGGGCCTTTTACCATCCCTTATATGATGGCAATAGCTAAGTATGTTTAAAATAAAATATGTTAATTTTTATCATACCCACCTGAAACAAAATACTTTAATTTTAATTATTTGCCCAGAGAAAAGAAATAAGTTCATTTTGATCATATTGACCAGTCAAAATAAAATATTCTCATTTCTATCAAATAGCCCAGATAAAATAAAATGCATTCACTTTAATCATGCTGAGCAGCCAAAACAAAATATCTTCACTTTGTTCATCCTGTCAAGACAAAACGAAAGTCTTCATTCGATCATTCTGTCCATCCCCCTCCCCCCCAAAAAAAATCTCTGTTTTGATCATTTTGCATGCCAAAAAAAACATATCTTCTTTTTTATTTACTCAGAAGAAAAAAAAATATCTCTTTTTCAGAATGTTATTTGATGAAAGGCATCAAATCTTTTTTAATGAATCGATTTAATTAAAAAGAGCCATTTATAGTTCTCTACAAAACAACCAGTTTTAAAACATTGCCTTCTTCGTCTCTGGTGTTCTATACAGTTATTTTTCTTGCGAATTTCTTTTATTCTTTCTCCAGAGTTATGGTGATGCCAACAGTGAAATTGGAATCAATTATAAAATGTGATTCATCATTTATGATGAATTTCCACCTACTATGAGAAAAACACTTAACCGATCACGTAAGAGAGATTTTAGCTTAATACCATTAAAATTATAGTTTTGTTCTACGAATGTGGAATTTTTTTATTTAAAACCAACAGTGATGATAATATTTATTAAATATTTAATAAACAATCAAACAAGCTTTTTAAAATAAAACAATCAAATAAGCGTTTTCAAATAACCATAATATGACAAAACATTTTCGCAACAAATCAAAATAATTTTTGAATAACTAACATAAAAAGAAGTTCGTCAATGAATACTTAAAACTTTACCAATATTTATAAGTAGGAAAAATAGAGAAATGTTGTCTAGGAATTTTCGAAACGCGCGTTAAACAACTGAAACAAACTGCGTTCTGTAATTTCCCCCAAAATCAACATAATCAAAATAATACTGCACATATATACTTGTATATATAGATATAGATGCATAATGAAGACACTAGCAGGCATGTCAATTTAAATATTCCTTCTTTACTTATGAATGGCACACAATTCAAACCAACATAAAATAAATTGCATGCAATAAATGGGCTTGTTCTAGGATATTTACCTTTTTGATATTGTTGCGATAAGAGAGCAGTGCAGGAGCATCTTATTGACAAGAAAAGCAAGAAGCAAAAGATATATGTTCAGGATAAAGTCTTAGTTCAGAGTATACTGGTTTCGATTTCGATATCATTTTGAATGACTAATTGATAATCCTCTAAAATTATTATCGGCTAACTGACTTCAGTTCACAAAACCATCGAAGTTATGTAAACATTATGTAGAAACCAATAACATTGTGCCCAGACATTATGTAAAAGTCATATCATATGACATGGATTAGTCTGGAAATGACACACGCTAGAAGGGTTTAATGGTGAAGTAGCTAATTAGGTACTGAAGGTTAAAACAGTAAACTAAAAACCAAATACTTTTTAATTTATAAATCCGTATTAGATGACGCACTTGCTTTTCTGCTTCGCCTCTGTCAGCCAGCTGATCGTTACAGTACAGATTTAGTTTAAATGGTACTTCGTTGATTTACATTTCTGTGTCAGCCGTGAATAAAAGGAATATTATTTTAATCATAAAGTAAATGAGATAAATTGTAAGGCAGTGCGGAGTTAAAGAAACACCAGTGAATGCACGAGAGTCCGAGAGTCCAAATGTGTGACACAATAGATATGCAGCAGGAAGACAACAGTGTATGGCAAAAAAAGTAATTAGTTACATACATGAAAACAAATGAAAAAAATAAGGTATAACATATAAGGCAAGGAGTATACACATACATGACAATGCACATAGGATAACAAATTAGTTAAAGAGTACTTTTTTTTATTTAGTTTAAATGCCTTAAGACCACAAGTGGCCTTTTTCTGTACTCCCGTGTTTTAAAGTTGTAATTTAGCACATGTACGAGTAGTAGGATTTGATACCCTGGGGATGTTGTTGAAGAATCTGTGGGCCAGAGTGGCCATGTAGACATGTATATGTTACCGTGAAAGACCGAAATTGGAGAATGTCGACTTTCACCGGAGAATGTCAACATTCACCAAATACGTCGGTGAAAGATCGAATATTGCATTACATTCTTGTACATTCGAACTCTCACCGGTGCATGTCGTCAATCACAGATATGCTCTGGTGTAGGTCGAAAAGAGAGGAGTATATGTACACGCTTGTCATTGCAAAAGGAAGTGTTCCACAAATAAATGCAGTTGTAAAAGCAAGGGCCTCTTGTGCAATTCACAGAGTCATAATAGTTTAAGTTGTTGCAATAAATAAGATTTGAATGAAGTGATTTAGTAAGATTTTAACTTCTATTATTTTCTTTTCTCATTTTGAATGTACTGTGTGTTTTAAGTTCTTATTTTAAGTCTCAAGTGCGTTTTTTCGCGATTGGAGAAGAAAATATATTATTCTATATGTTCAACAATTACCATTAGTACATGGTGAATGTCGACATTTACCGGTGTAAGTCAGAAATAAGAGTATTTGGAAAATATTTCGGACATACACCAAGCAACTATGTGAATGTTGACATTCACCGGTGAAAGTCGACATTCTCCAGCTTTCGGTGTTTCACCGTAACATATATAAGGCATATTGAATTCGCGGTGGATCGCCGAGTTTCTTATGAACCACGGACAATCCGATGCTTGTCTTAATGCAATGTTTTGCAGTTTTTTTATATTAGTTTCACTTGCATATCCCCAGACAGGGCAGGCATATGTGATGATGGAACGTAACATGGCTTTGTAAATGAGTAATTTATTGTCAATAGAAAGAACGCTGTTCCGAGCAATTAATGGGACGAGTGTACGTTTACGCACTCGGAACTTGGCAATGAGTTGTGTGATGTATGGGGTCAATGTGAGACATTGGTCAAGAATAACGTCTAGGTATCGGGCCTGCTTGGTCCAAGGGATGGGAGTACTTTGACATGGACATTGTAATTAATATTTTTCTTACTCGTAAAGAGAATTGCATCAGATTTGTCCACATTAATCTTAATTTTTCAGGCCAAACGCCAGGACTCCAGTGTGTGGATGTGATTCTGTAGTGTTTGGCTGACTGAAAAGTCTGAAACAAGCGACAAAAGTATCTACTCGGCGCATTAAGCTACTTGTATCTTTCAACCAGTTTCATAATTCACAGGTTGTTGTTTCTTTTACATCAGTTTAGTAAGTTGTTATAACTTTGTGTTGCTGCTTTTATTGTTATAAAATAAAAAATGTTTTTACCTGTATTGACCTATATGTTTTTTACTTAAATGACATGGATACAAAGGAGAAACAAAGAAAAACGGAAGCTGAGAAATATGAATTTAAAGATCAATGGACCGAATCGTTCCGTTTAAAAAAAATTAAAATGGCCTTCCAACCTGTTATTTGTCAAGAACAATTACCCCATAATAAGAAATTAGATTTGGGGAGACACTTTCGAGCAAAGCACGCGTTATTTGGGAAGTAAATATTCCGCCTATGATGTGAGGTGTGAGGAAAAATGCAGTTAAGGAAGTTCAGGAAAATAAAATAATAATGATGATAATAATAATAAGTTCTCTGTATTTAATTATTGGGTTAAATCTTCCAACAATGTTATCGCAAGCTTTATATTTGTACAATCTATAGTGAAATTCTGGTGTCCCACCCAGTTATACTTGTTAGTTAAGAAATTGCTAAGAACTGCGAAGCAAAATTGCTAAGAGCGACACATTTTAAAATGAACAGAAACGTGTAAATTCTAATAGACCCTGCATAGTAACTACTTATACTTCAAAAATAACAAACTATTCCTTAGAAGTGTTTTTTTTTCATCTCTCGGATATAAGACTTAGTATTAAAGGGACAGCAGCTCACATACGGGCACTGAATTTGAAAACGGCAAGTTACATAACTGAGACTAAAATCGTGTGCTCGTTCGACTAATCGTGCTCGCTCTCTATTCTAGTACGTATTTTCCATTGGTTTATACGCCTGTGTCATTAATATAAGCTGATCGATCTGCGTTATATGGCAATTATTGTCCAGGCTGGTAAGGACAGTTATATAATATGGGATCTAAACAGATACACCAGATGTGACAATTGGTAAATTATGCACTCAGTAATATCGCAGCTCTATTTACTCTGTCACTGATTCCACTGGTGACTACCAACAGGAAACTCAAAATGTAGTAGTCTATGTAAAGCTGGTCATGTACATGTAGAATGTCAACGGTTAAGGTTCAAAATCTCACTTAAACTAAGAGGCAGCTAGAAAAAGGCAGGAAAGAGAGATAATAACAATTATGATTAAAAGAAAATATTATTAACAATTAGCTTTCAAGCCATTTAATATGGAAAATAAGTTTATTTCGTTAAGTAAATTAAAACAATTTTCAAAACAAAAATAGCACCTTATAAAAAAGGAAACAACTGATATCACTAGAAACGAAGGAACTAAATTACGAATGACTTTAAAAGCAATATTTGCAAACGGGTTTGAAGAATGTCATTACCGAGGCCCGGATTTTGATGACATACGAACTGTTTTGCATATTTTGAGTATTTTCCACTCTTAAAATATTTTTTACAGAATGTTTGAGGCTTTATAGGCCAGTTTACAGCATTTTTGAGGCATAATCAAACTAAAAATGAAAGTTATCCTTGTGCTAGCACTGTCTCAAATCCTAAGAACTCATTTTTATTAGGCAAGCATGTCCTATCTATAGAAAAATGATTACGCAATTTCTTAGTCCTTATCTATCACGAAAGTCCATTTTCTCAAAGTATGAGCGTCACTTCTAAACATTTTTCCGTACCGGTATTTCTTTGCTCTTTATGACTTTTTATGTGCATTCAGCTTCATAGAATTTCATGCAGTGGGGAAAAAGCTGTTCCACGGACGCATTCTTTGTATCACACACTTACAGCTATGTGCAGTATATTTTTTTACCTCGATAAAATTCCTTTCTTTTTTGACTCAACTGGTATAGACCGTCGTTGGGAAGTTGGCGAATAACCTTGGACCTTTTCTGAAAAGGAATTATCCTATTAGGAATGACATGAATGCAGAAGAAATTTGGCGACCATACTTATTACCAAACGATTCTTTTGCCTCGAAAGTACAACTCCTCTCAACAACCAAAACGAGTAGTGTATTATTAAAAATTTAGAATATTTGCTGTATATATTTTGTTTAAATCTCCTCGTGAGGAAATGAGACATAAAATCTCCCTTCACGCGACAGGTTTAAAATAAAGCTTCCTTCCTATTCTTAAAACAAAACTTCCTAAGTCTTCTCGAAAGAGATTTTGAGCATACGTATAAAGTATTTCGCTACATTCAACACTGTTTTAAACTGGGGCTTTCAAATTAGGCGAAAAGCACCCCTCATCTGGACAGAAGAAGCAGGTTCTTTTGAAACTGAAGAAGAGTTAGCAATAAATGATACAGTCTTTTCAGGTAAACTCCAATAACTGCAGTAGGTGTCTAAAGAAGCAACGTGAGATGCTTAAGACATTTTATGCACCGACAACAGAAAATCTTTAATTTTCGAAAACATCTAGAAGCACTTAATAATTCAGCGCAATTGTAATACATTTGCCTAAGTCTGAAATTTCGGAAGAAAAAATTAATTGAAGAGACAAGTATATGTAATTGTTTGAGTTTTAATCCATTTGCCAAGATTTGTTAATTGTGTCATTTCTTATATTATTATTTTTGGAGAACATTTTTAAAGGTATTTTTTTCCATTTTAAATGTACTTTCTGGCCAAATTTAAGGGCATTTTCAGTGAGTTTTTGAGCCATCAGAATGCGAGCCCTAGTCATTATTCTAAATAATGAAAAAATAAACATTCTTAGATATGCAGAATATAATCTATAAATGGCATTAAAGGACGATATTTATAAAAGAACTTGAGTAGTATCGTTACTGAAAATAGCGAAAGTATTAATAATGAAGCTTATAGTTGGAATTAAAGGACATTCTTTACAAGAGAACTTGAAGAATGTCTTTACTTTTAAATGATGAAAGAGACAATCATTAGAATTCAAAAGACTGCATTTTAAATGGTATTATAGATCACTGTTTACAACAAATGTCATTACAGTAAACAACGAACGAGTAAATGTGATTAAAAAGGAAGACTTGAAGTTTTCGAATAGCATTAAAGAACTATATTTGCGAGAAAACACGAATAATGTCACTGAGTTCAAACTGAAATAAAGAAACCTGGTTGAAATTTTCTGTTTTCTATAGTCCAGTATTTTTGTATACAGGATTATATGCAGTTAAATTACGTTCATGTTGCAGATAAAAGCTTTTCCGACAACAATAAGTGTTAATTATGACATTATGTTATCACTGCTGTTATATCCCTCCGTTTTGTTTCTTTTTAATATTTTCCGTAGACAATTTTGTGTTGCATTCACGGTTTGGGAAAGTCCATTATTCCATCTTTAAATAATAAACATTTTTTTTCTCTTTTTTAAATAGGACCCGGTAAATTCACAGTACGTACTGTAAGGTGTACTGATAGTGTACTGCAATTTCAAGGTGAAAATTCGTTCCAGAATGATTACCGTTAGGTATATCGCTAGCTTGATGAATACAGTATTCATATGGACACGTTTTGAAAAATAATCATTCCATTTCTAGTCACCGAATAGCACATTTTTAGAGTATCACAGAATTTATCTAAATACTAATTTTAGGCGCATCTAGTGTATAAATCAATACTTTGTTTATTACTAATGCGTGAATCACTTTTAGGTCTTTGGAAGCAAAAAGGTTGAGCGTGTTGTCTTATCATTTAAAAATAGCAGCCTTTCAAGAAAATTATCGGGCTATGCATTTTCTTTGGCTGATGAACCTAAATCAAGGTTTCCTTTAAGTAAGACTATACCTACTTTTGCATGCTCCTTTAAAGAATATATCTCATAGTTAACTATGGTACATTTTTTTTTCAAAATATACACTAATATTTGTGAAACATGCAACACTGTGAAGGAATTGTCGGAAACGAATGAAATGCATTCCACGTATTGCTGATAATGGTACAAATAAATGATCAAATTTACAACACAAAAAACAAAGCGATCGTCGGAAATCAGTACTTTGTGTGTCCGCTACGCTGAGCCACTGAGAGCCTGTACACGTCGGGGCATTGAATCGTACAAGTTCTGTATGCAGTACTGGGGAATGACATTTCATATGGCTTCGACTTGACGCCAAAGTTCACTCTTAGCGTGTACTCCATCAGCTGTACGAAAGAATCGCCGACGCATAAATCCCATATATGCTCAATGGGTGGAATATCCGGAGATTAAGCAGGCCATGGAAGAAACGAAACCTGTTGTGCCCTAAAGAAGGCTTCCGCAGTCGAAGACACATTTGCACAGGTATTATTCTGATGAAATACAGCGCCAGGAATGCGTCGAAGAATGGGAAAGACCTCTGCCTCCACAAGTGCCCTTATAGAGCGATCAATGTTGAGGTTGCCGCAGTCTGCACTAGATGGGATCGACAATTATACCGAGGATCTACCCACACCATAATGTGAGGCATTTGTGCGGTATGACGCTGGCTAACACACCCTGGGAGCAGATTTCTCACCGTAACGTCCGACGCGTACTCTTCCATCATTGTACCACGGATTGTAGCAAGATTCATCGGAGAAAACAACTTACTGCCACAGGGCACGCCACACATTGTGTTGCCGTGCCCATTGAAGTCCGAGGCGTCTGTGATTCAGCGATAAGGGAATCCTGCGTAGAAGAACCGTTGCACGGAATTCATGTTGGAGCAGACGGCGATGAACCATGGAGCTAGAGAACTCAACATCTGTGGCTGTGCTTCAACGTTGTGCTAGCACACTTGACTTGTGTCGAATGGAAAGAGAGTGACCGCGCGCGACGCAGCGCTTTTACTTTGCATCAGATAAAAGAATGTGTGGAACAACAAAAGGATGAGAAGAAGAATCGAGATGATAGAAAGGGATATTCCACTTAGCCCCCATCAGTCAGCGAAGAAAGATGTAATGAATGAAAATAGGCATGCAATGTGAAAACAAGTTGGATCAGTAAGGAAGTAAGGACTTCAAATAATTAACAAAATGTTAGGTAAGAATATCCGAAGTACGAGGGTAAGTTGAAAAATACGTTTCCCCTGTCGACTGTGGTCAGAGTTGTGTATGAAAGTCAACCTTTATTTTTCCACATAGGTACCAAGTACATTGAGACATTTGTCATATCGCTTGATAAGCTTCAAAAAGCCCTCCAGGAAAAAATCAGGGCTTTGCATATGGAAGAAGCGTTGAACGGCTTGTTTCACTTCAGTATTGCTTCCAAAGCGCCTTTCCCCGAGATTTTTCTTCAAAGCCGGAAACAGATGAAAGTCGCTTGGTCAGGAAGGTGGATGACATGATTAGAGCGAAACGGCGTATCACCATCGATGAAGTAGCGGAAGAACTTGGAATCTCACATGAGCGAGCTCAAAACATCATCCACGACATTCTTCGATACAGAAAAGTGTCAGCACGATGGGTGCCCCGACAATTGACCTCGACATACAAGGAACAACGCATGGGGGTCAGCCTGGAACATCTCGTGCGTTACCATGAAGATGGCAATGACTTTCTGTTTCGGATTGTGACGGGGGATGAAACGTGGGTCCACCATTTCACGCCAGAATCGAAGGCCGCATCTATGGAGTGGAAACATCCGTCATTACCTGTCCGAAAGAAGTTCAAAACAGCTCCCTTTGCAGGTAAAGTGCTCCTCACAGTTTTCTGGGACACCCAAGGAGTTTTGTTGCTGGACTTTTTGGAGGTTGGAACCATCAATGCTACGCGCTACTGTGACACCCTGTCGAAATTGAAAGAGGCGATTCGGAAAAAGCGGCCTGGCCTTCTCACATCTGGCGTTCTGCTATTGGATGACAATGCCAGACCACATTCGGCGACGGCAACGCAAAACCATATTGCAACTCTTGGTTGGGAGCGCCTACACTATCCGCCATACAGTCCTGATCTCGCACCAAGCGATTTCCATCTGTTTCCGGCTTTGAAGAAAAATCTCGGGGAAAGGCGCTTTGGAAGCAATACTGAAGTGAAACAAGCCGTTTAACGCTTCTTACATATGCAAAGCCCTGAATTTTTCCTGGAGGGCTTTTTGAAGCTTATCAAGCGATATGACAAATGTCTCAATGTACTTGGTACCTATGTGGAAAAATAAAGGTATGTCATATCTTTAATGTCTCATTTTATTTTTTTACTTTCATACACAACTCTGACCACAGTCGACAAGGGAAACTTATTTTTCAACTTACCTACGTATATTTGTATTTTTCTCTATGGAAAGGTAAGCATCGCAAAGAACTGATACAGCTGTTTGGATGTAATAATACAGAAAGAAAAAAATTGCTCGCAAGATTTTTTATATATTTTTGTATGGTATCAATTTGAATATCTCTGTGAATATATGAATTTGCGATGAACCAGGGTGCATTAATAATTTCACGAAGGGTTTTATTTTGAATAACTTGGATCTTTTTTATGTGTGTTTTAGCGGCGTGTCCCCATACCGGACTGGCGTAAAGTAAAGTAGGTCTAAGGTTGGACTTGTATAAAACAATTTTATTGTTGATAGTCCGATTGCTATGTCTGCCGAGGAGAGGACGCATAGTAGCTATTGAGATATTGAATTTCCTGACAGTTTCATGTAAATGTTGCCGAAAAGTGAGTTTTTTGTCAAGTGTGAATCTAAGATACTTCCACTGAATATCGTCGTCAAAGAAGGTGGGATTAGGCGGAAGGAAGTTTGTTTGTCCTTTTCTGAAAATAATGGCTTTCGTTTTGTCAGTAACGGCAATTCTTCACAGCGTCATCCAATTTTCAAGAAGCTCCAAATAGTTTTGTAAAAAAATTTGTACAGTACTGATTGTTGAAGCTCTAGTTAGAATAACGGTATCGTCGGCAAATAAGGCGATAGTAATATGAGATTCTTTTGCAATGTATAATATTTGTATAAATATTGTAAAGAAAAGGCGATAGAATGGAACTTTGAGGGACACCTGCAGTAATATTTCTTGCAGTTGAGAGGGTGTTTCCAATTTTGACAGCAAAAATGCGATTTCTGAGGTAAGAGGCAATAAGTCGAATAAAGTACGTAGTTCAAAACTGAGCTGAATTAGTTTGAATATAAGTCCTTGGTGCCACACTCTGTCAAAATCTTTAGCAATATCTAAGAAAATTGCGCCGGTAGGAAATTTGCAATTAAATCCATTAGTAATGTAATTGATAACGCGGAGAAGCTGATGATTGGTGCTGTGCAGATGTCTGAATCTAAATTGTTCATCAGGAGTATATAAGAGCTAGGAAGCATGATTCGATTAATATAAAACAGAATAATTTTTTCAGCAATTTTAGAAATTTGACTGAGTAAACTGACAGGCCGATAATTTTGAGGAAAAGTAGAACTTTGATGAGGTTTAGGGAAGACAACAACAACTGCATGTTTCCATACTTTGGGGAAATAAGAGAGCTTGATAACCGAGTTAATTATTTTAGTTAAGCACGTAATTGCATTAATTGGAAGATGCTTGAGTGCTTTGGGAGAAATGCCATTACACCCAGCAGCTTTTTTAGTTTTAAAAGAGCTAATAAAATCCCCAACAATTCTCGGAGAAGCTAAAAAGGTAAAATTAAGTAGTCCAGGGCTATTAAGGAAAGAAGATACTGTGCTATTGACTTTGGTGGTATGATGATTATCATATGGGGAAGCACTGGGAGTAAAGGTATCTTCAAGAATGTCAGCGAAAGTATTGGCTTTATCTTCATCAGAGTAAACCATTGCAACCATGATGTGGAGAAATCCGCTTGAAAGGGTTTTGAATTTACGAGCATTGTCGTAGAGGGAATTTTCTTCAGTAGCAAGAATGTTTAAGAAGTTGCTCCACCGTTGAGATTTAAATTCCCTGATATCTTTTTAATGATCCTTTGAAGAGCGTTTAGGTGAGCTTTAATTCTTGGGTCTCTAGTAGATTGCCATAATTTCCGGATGCGATTTTTATATTTAATATTTTGTCTGATGTTATTCGGAAGAGGAAGAAAATGATGATTACTGATGAATTTATTGGTAGCAGAACTTCAAGCTTGCTGCTCGATACGAATTTCTACCCTCTCGCATACCGGTACCGCTTGAAGTCAGTCACTTGTTGGTTTGGCACTGTTCGCTGTTGGCGAGGCATATTGACCACTAATTAAACGTTGACAGCAGACAGAGGACGATAAACAGATTTAAACGCAACTTTATAGCCCTTTCTACACGTGGAACAAACGGTCATTTCTAATTCCACGCATATGCAATCTCTTTGCAATTCTAATCATTTGCATGTCTTACCTTACTTTACATTTCCTGTAAGTATGGTTCAATTTGTATCATTCCCTTACTGGTGTTGCAGTTTTCACAAACATTAGTATACATCTATACTCATTTCAAAATTAATCTAAAATCTTTAAATTATTTCTCGGCTTTATAGTGCTCTCGGCTATTTAAATGTTAGAAATTATATATTAAATGAAAATTCATTTTTAAAGAAATAAATTGTGGCTAATTTTCCTAAAGCGAAAAGAAAAATTACCACGAACTAAACGCCTTATTATGGAGTCTTGAACTTTTATGAAAATGTCTGCATTTTAAGTTTTTAAACTAAAGAAATTTAAGTAGTAAACTTAGTTCAATTACGTAAAGTAGCACAAGGAAAGAGATTAGGAAGATTCATAAACCGTTTTGTCATAAAATCTAAACCATTTTTCTAATACATTTGGTTCTTGACTTCATCACGTCTTAACGAAATTTTGACTTGTATAATACCTTCTGCAAATCGTAAGTACATTTAAAACTGAAAAAAAAACACACTTTTATGTCAGTAAAAATTATCTTTACCTTCAATGCAATCAAAAGTATTTTCTAACTCGTACATTGCAGCATACACTTTTACGCATAAATTATCTTCCGTACTGTACAGATATTTGGCATATTTTGAATGAATTTTTTTATTTAAGAATTTTCATAAATGTTTTACGAATGTTATTAAATGCGTTTGCTAAACAAAACAATGTTAAGCTGAAAAATAAATTTCCGATAATTTTTAATTAATTTTTTTATGAAAATTTTAACTATTAAAATGATTTTTTCTTCTTCTATAGTTTTCAACGTTTTAATTCCAATTTTTATTGTATTTATTAGAATATTCTTCATAACTTTATACATCAATTTTTCAATTAATGAATTAGTTTATGGGAAAAAACTAAAATGCATATTTGTATTTTAATACCAAAACATTTTGATTTCAGTTACATTTTCATTTCCATTAATTTTTCATTTCAGTGTTTTTCAGAACTCATCCTTGTTTCTATTAAGTATATAATGATAAAAAAGCAATAAAATATTAAATAATTTGTCCAAATCTGTGGAAGTCTTAGGAGGGATTTATCGAGGGATTTTCGATTTAACGAAAACTGCGAAAACGCTATTTAAAGAATGTAAACTCATAAGATGGTCTTAAGTTAGTTCCACTTTTTAACTGTTTTTTACTGAATTTCAAAATATATATATATCTAAAATAAAACCTATTGGTAGTCAATTGGTGAATATAAACGTAAATTATAAGCTTTTATTTGAAACCTTATATGACCGGAAATGTTGCAAGAAAAATTGTAAAATATAAGTAAAATTTTCCTTCGCCCGTTTTTGTATTGTAAAAGATATTCAAAACAATTTTAGTATATAAGTTAATTATAATATTTCTTTTAAAATATTTACAAGCAATATTAAAAATATTATTTTGTTGTTTAATTGACTTTTCCAAAAGTATAATTTGAAACTGAACAGATATAATTTTTTTTATTTAAAACTGCCCAGCAGCATACGCGATGTCTTCTTTTCTTTTAGCCATTATATGAATTGCATTTTCAATAATTTTAATTAATTAAAGCATTTACTATTTGTCCCAGCCCAATTTTCAAAAATGCTACAGCCAGGAACTTTATCATATATATTATATCTCATCTTTCTGTTCATGTCCATCACAAATAATTTTCTGTTCAAGAAAAGCATTATAAAATAATAAAATTGATAAAAAAACTCGCATGTTTAAAAAGTGATTTTTTTCCCTAGTGGCAGCCACGTTTAACTAACTTCCTTTTCTCCCGGACTGATTTTTATTAAATAACTGAGACGATTAAGAAATAAAAGAAAATAAACACTCAGATGAGTGTAGGCTGTTAAAATTTTTAAAAGCCTTTTTGTGTCATTTATTATCGTCAGATAATTTCGAAATTTCTCCTCAAATTTCCCTCACTCTTTAAATTCTCGACTTCATGATTCTATTTACATGCCTTCTGTTTTTTTCAGAATGTAGATACATTGCAAATTGAAAATTACAGGTAATGCGTTTCTAAATCCGCAAAAAACCACCAACAGGCGAGTGGTAAAACCTTTGAATACTAATAGTTCGACTGGGGTTAAATTCGGACGAACGTGCTGGCTGCATTGGAATTTTCATTGCTTCTCCCACGTGCAACTTGAATATAAGCCAGTTTTCTTTAGTAAGTCCTCCACGAAGGTATCTTTCCCGTTTCGCAGACAGCCTTCGAATGTTTTGCCCTAATTCAAAAAATAAAAATAATGCGAAATGAATCTGCGTTGCATTAGTATAATGGTAAATCTCTTTAATGTGATATATCTCTTTAATCTGGTAAATCTCTTTAAATCTTTTTAATCTGATATCTCTTTAATCTAATATATCCAGTGCACTTTATCTTCTGCAGAATGTACGTACATTTAAAATTATGAAAACGTATTTCTAATTCAGAAATAAATCTTTTTACTATTAGTGCAATTAAAAGGCTTTTCTGACGTTTTATATTCTCTATTGATTTATTTCTCAGCACACGTTTTACTTCTACACTAGCCTCTGTAGACTATAAATATATTTAAAGTTTCTAATAATAATACACTTCTGAATCAAGAGTTAGCCATTTTTTCAATAGTGTGATTAAAAGGTTTTCTTAACCCTTCATATTCTCAATTATGTTATTCTTCAGTACATTTTGACTCGTAATTATCTTCTGTAGACAGCTGATGCAAATCAAAGTATAAATAAGATGTTTCTGAGTTAATTGTAAACTCTTTTGCCATTAGTGTCATAAAACGTTTTCTAGCATTTTTCATGTTCGAATATTTTATTTTTCAGCATACGTATAACCTATGCACTATCTTGTGCAAGCAGTAAATGAACTTAAAATCACAAATAATTTGATTCTGATTCAGAAGACAAACAACAAAAATCAGCGTTATATTTACAAAATTTCCACAGGACTAGTTTCGACGGTTTTGCCGAACCACCATCCTCAGCTGCTAAACCGCAAATGAACAAGATAGGAAAAAATGATTAGATAAGATGAGAAAGCCTGGACAAGAATAAGGAGGTGGCGCCATCTGTTGGTGAAACCAGAACTAAAACATAATTTCTTTAAAGGCCGAAGGCGAATTTGGATTAGAATTAGGATCGTTAACTAGAACAGAAAGATTTTTATGAATATGAAATGCCTCTAGAAAATCCAGTTCTCCAATGGAAGATGTTTTTTGAATAATTTTGTCAGCAGAAAAATTGAAAGTGTGATTTTCGGACCAAACAATGTTGCGCAACAGAAGACTTCTGTGTTTCCTTTTTTCTAACATATGCCTCATGTTCCTTGACGCGAAATTTTAAGGCTCTCTTAGTTTTGCCAATGTAAATTAAACCACACTGGCAAGGAATCCTATAAATACCCCAGGAATTCATATCCGGAATGGGGTCCTTAAGTATGGAACTCGGAATTTTATTGATGGGAGAATAAACAACCCGAAAGTTAAATTTCTGCAAAATATGTACAAATTTAGCTAATTGATGGAAAGAAGGGAATGACAACAGAATTTTTATAATCTCCTAAAACAAGAGTGTGCCTTTTAGTGTGTTGAGATGAGAATTTTTTAACTGCTTGATTAATAATGTTGGGTGGAAAGCCCCTGTCAATAGCTATTGCTTTTAAATAATTTAGTTCTTCATCAAGGGCTAGTTTGGAGGAGCAAACTTGAAGAGCACGGAAAACATAGGAATAAAATGAAGCTAACTTTTGTTTAGTCAGATGACATGATTTAAAGTGTGGTGGAAGGCAAACCGATGAAGGTTTACGGTAAACTGTAGTACTGAAGTTGCATGTGTTACGTGTGACCAGAATGTCGAGAAACGGAAGAGAATTGCAAGTCTCAAGTTCAAAAGTGAATTGAAGGCACACTCTTGTTTTAGGAGATTATAAAAATTCTGTTGTCATTTCCTTCTTTCCATCAATTAGCTATAAAGTTGCACATATTTTGCAGAAATTTAACTTTCGGGTTGTTTATTCTCCCATCAATAAAATTCCAAGTTCCATACTTAAGGACCCCATTCCGGATATGAATTCCTGGGGTATTTATAGGATTCCTTGCCAGTGTGGTTTAATTTACATTGGCCAAACTAAGAGAGCCTTAAAATTTCGCGTCAAGGAACATGAGACATATGTTAGAAAAAAGGAAACACAGAAGTCTTCTGTTGCGCAACATTGTTGGTCCGAAAATCACACTTTCAATTTTTCTGCTGACAAAATTATTCAAAAAACTGGATTTTCTATAGGCATTTCACATTCATCAAAATCTTTCTGTTCTAGTTAACGATCCTAATTCCAATCCAAATTTGCCTTCGGCCTTTAAAGAAATTATGTTTTAGTTCTGGTTTCACCAACAGATGGCGCCACTTGCTTATTCTTGTCCAGGCTTTCTTATCTAATCATTTTTTCCTATCTTGTTCATTTGCGGTTTAGCAGCTGAGGATGGTGGTTCGGTAAAACCGTCGAAACTAGTCCTGTGGAAATTTTGTAAATATAACGCTGATTTTTGTTGTTTGTCTTCTGAATTAGTATTTATTCGGCGTGTTATTGTGTCTTAATTTGATTCTGGTTCAATAATAAATCTCTGAACAGTTAGTGAAATTAAAACAATTTAATGCGCTTTATATCCTACGCAGCATTCTTTCTCAGCATAGTTTGTACTTGTACACTAAATTACAAATACGCTTCCGAGTAAGTAATAAAAAATTCAACCATCAGAGCAATTAAAACCTTTTCCCAGTGCTTTATTATAGTCTGGACTACATGAGTCACAATGTATTTCTTACACTAACTTTAGCATACTGTAGAGCAAACCCTCGCCTAAAGCGGAGGTTACGTCATTAATACATTGCGTGTAAGACAAAATGACGTTTCGCTTAGTTAATTTTCCGCGGAAAAAATGTGTTATGTATAATACTGATTAAAAAAATCTGATATGTACACCACATGACTTCCTTGTACGGAATATTAAATTACACGCATTTTTTTCTTGCATTTCATTTAAATTGATTGGACTGAATTAAATCTACTTCGTCGACAGCGCATAAACCACAATAGAATAAATGCACTCTTTAAAATTCACTATATTTGTTTACTATAACGACACTCTGAATACACAAAATTTATATCATTTGAAGAATTATCGTTGCCACATGTTCTATTCAAATACTATAATAAAGCTAAAACGATGTATGAAAGAAATTAAGAAAACAAACAGAAAGAAACATCTTTTTCACAGACGAATGAGTATTTCTCATTCAATTAATTCAGTTCTCACTTCGCGACAAGGCAAATATACATAAAAACTCAAAATACCTGCATTAAAAATTACGAAGTAAATCTTAAACACTTATTTCCTCGAAACAATTCCAGAAAGGATTAAGCATGATTTAATTCGCAATAATAAATGAAGGCGTTATTTTTGTGTTGCGAAGCTTAGTCTCTGTAGATTGGCAACAAATCTACAATTCTGCTGTTTCAAATGTAAACAAATATGTCCGCCATGTTATTTAAAACTTAACCGCACTTAAACAGCTTTTAAATCGTTGATAATTGTACAAATATTACTTCCAGAATTACGAAAGGCATAAAAACCTTAACCGAAAGATAAAAACAACATAATTCAATCATTTTTAAAGCAAAAAATATAAAATTTACAAACATATAAGAGTAAAGAAACTGAGATCACTGAGCCGGGTAACAGAGTGGATATATATATAAATATATTTATATGCGTTTGGTGCGGCCGATTGCAACCAAAATACGAGGTGCACATCTACATGTTATAGCAGTCCTATATACAAAATTTCAACGTTCTGAGGCTACTCGTTTTTGAGTTATGCGAGATACGTACGTACATACGTTCGTACAGACGCCACGAAAAATTCTCTTCAGAATTAATTTTAAAGCAGTTTTATAATTTTTTTGGAGGAAAAGAGTCTTTTATTCTGTCCTTACACGCAAAAAAAAAAAAAAAAAAAAAAAACGTTAAATTGCATTCGATAGCGGTCAAAATGGATATTTTCGTTGAAATATGTTGCCTGAAACTTTTCGCGATTACAATACTTCCTTTTTACTTCGTACAAGGAAGTAAATGTATGTATAATTTTAAAAAAACTAAATATTTTTCGGTTTAAAAGAGAAAAGCTGGAACTGAATGTTAATTGAAAGAATTTTTATTACTGCTTAATAAATACATGATAAAATTTCTTTTTTAAAGCTCTTTATTTTTGCTTGGAATAATAAATGGCACTAAAATTTAAAAAGCTTAAGGAGTTAAAGAGCGCAGGAGTTTCAGTGCCTCTCATAACGTCTCTTCTAATTTCTTCGTTTGTTTAATCTCCACTGCTAAATCAGGTAGTTCTTGTGCCACTTTTTAACAATTCGCTTAAATTCTTAAGTTAAAAGTTAGGTTACGTTATTTAATTACGGCAAAGCCTCGAGGGCTATCTGCCTAAGGGGAGGGATGACTTCATGGAAGAATTTCTAACGGAAACTGGCTCGTATACTCTCTTAAGTTAAAGGGGCTTCTTCTTCATTATCAATGCTTTCAATGTTGAATGGTGCGATGATATCACCCAATTCTTCATTCGTCATTTGTTATTAATTTTCTGACTTTTCTTTCTTCCATATCCGAAACCCCATCGCTACCACTTGCTTTTACAATCTGTACGATTTTTTTTGACTTCATTTTTCAGCCGATTGAATCCTTTTTAAAGCTGTTGATAACTTCTGGTCATCATTGATGCCGGCAAGTATTCAGTATTGAGGAATCAACTCTGAAAGGAGTATGAGTGAAATTTTAGCATTCGACAAATCAAATGAAAGCGGTTAAAAGATACTACGTATAAACGTATTCGCGTTCGGAAAATCCGCTTCGAAATGGGTTCATTGTGTACCGTGTTCACAGATATCCTTATCAAGCCTTTATTTTCCCATCTGTTGGTTCTAGACATATGCTTCAAAAACTGTTTCTAATGACGGAAGATTGGTGTTTTGGGATTTTAAATTAAACATAATTATTTTGTGTAAAATAAGAAATCTACCTTTTATATATTCTCCCGTTCCTTATACTTACATTTAAAAACAATTACATTCTCGTTACAAAAAATGAAACACAAAATATTCGACTCCTGTACGACAATAATTGTCGAAGACAAAATTTGACTCCCGTCCGCCAAATTGAAGACATTTTTTGTCAAAAATCAAATCCGACAAAACTGATGCCGTAAGACAGTGTTTGTCAAAAATCCCGTACGGAAAAAATTGACTCCCGTACGACAAAATTGATTTGGTAATAAAATCAGTGATTATATTTATGGCTCATACACAAACTGAAGATCGAAATAAAATACCTCTTTAGGAAAAAGTTTTTGATTTTTATAAAATATTAAGTGAAATTCATTTTTATGTAATTTTTAAATAGAGATCATATTCATAGAACCTTGTAGAAATCTTGTTCCAGAATACACTGACAGGCTCCGGTATTGATACGCTGTCAATTCCTAATATTTTTTGCATTAATTAAAGAGGAAAAAAGGAAAACTATTTGTAGTTTATTGAATTGTTTTAGGTTGCCAGATTATGACTCTGAAGTAATACTACTTCATAAGAAATTATTGACGTATTTTTAAACTGAGAACTTATAAATTACTTGTCTAAAAATTCTTTCGGAGTACCAGAAGTAACTAAATTATAAACTAAAGAAACTACTAAACCGCTAAACAATATTATTGAATGGCTTTTAAGGAGGAAAAATATCAAATACAAATTATTTTAATTTATTTATTAACCGCTCCATTGATACAAATTAAATACGACGTCAAAAAAAAAACACAAATTTTGAAATGACTTGCCTTACCTATGAAATGAGTTAACTTAAATTTTAAGAAAATTTGAACTTGAATCTTAAGAAAATTTATTTTTAAGAGAAATATTTTGTGTTTTATTTTTTATAGAGAGCACAAAATTTTCTTGAATAAACGTACAGGGATCGAAGGAGAGTATAAAATGTTAAATTTCGTAATTTTTAAAAAAATTGACTTTTTAAAATTTTAAAATGGGAAAACATGAATCTTTACGTCATTTGAAATATTTTTATGTTTGGAAATAGATGCCTGTGATCAACGGCTGCGGAAACAAAAGCCTAGTAAAGACTTTTGAGGATACGGTGTATAAATACTTTAAAGTTAAAAATAATGCACTCCTAAGTACGGGTTTGTAATCACCTGCCTACTTTAATGTATCGGAAATAAAAATAGTTCGTCCTATCTCATTAGTAATCTAAATATTAATTAAAAATTTACATAAATATTCTTTTTCATGGACTTAGACGGATTACTGCAAGAATTTGCTCTCTATTTACGTATTTCCAGCGCTTTCTAAACGGAATTCCTTCTATATCACTGTAATAACATTTTTTTAAAAAATCCTTTATCGCGGCTTTTAATTACGTCTCATCATTCCCCCTCCCCCTCAAAAAAAAAACTTGTCATTACGACGCAATTAATTCTGGTTCGCGAAATCTCGAGCAGTCATCCTGGTTCTGCGTAATTTTAGATTTTTCTTCTATGAATAAAGCAGCGGGTGTTAATTAATATTTCTGGTGGTTTCCCAAATTATTAATTGAGATATAAGATTGTTTATGCGCCATATCAAAAAAAATCATGGATAAAATTAACAACTCATGCAAATTTTGTAGTAAAGATAAAATGATAATAAGATTAAATTTTATATATAATAAACTCCCATTTTAACCTGGAAAATATCGAGTACGGCCTCAACGGTTAACCCAAAGTCGCGGTTAATACGAGGTCAGTTAAATAAACATTGAAATAAGAAATAAGTCATTTCATAATTAGCAGAAAAATACTATTAACAATTTCCGTGTATTTTTATGCAGTTTTATATCGGAAGGAAATGTTTCTGTTATCATAAAAAATATGCAAATTAATCTGTATTCTCAACAAAAAGCACGGAAGAATTAATTTCTTTAAAAATGAAGCAGCTTATTCATAAATGACATTAAAGAATAATATTTAAAAAAGAAATTCAACATCAATTTTAAAATTGCACAAAAAATCGGTTATAATAATTTATTTTGTTTTGTTTTAAGCCCAAAAATGCTATCGGAACAAAATATTTTGCGTCGATTTATTTTTAATATCATCTTTGAGAAGCCAAGCGCCAAAGGACAACTACAGCCTCACAACTGTCTCGTGACCTCGCTACTGCCACAGGAATATCAGTTTCAAGCAAGCCAGTTCTCAGAAGGCTCCGTGAGGCAGGTCTGTATGTCAGAAATTCCGCTATTTGCATCCCACTCACTCCCCCCACACACTCACACACAAAAGAGAACGTTTAAAATGATGTTGCATACAACACCAACACTGGACACAGCTTCAGTTTCTAATGTTCTGTTCATGGATGAATCCAGATTCAGTCTATAACCTGATTGTCGGCGATTATTGATATGAAGGGAACCTGGGATCCTATACCATCCCAGCAACATCATGAAAAGGAACCAATATGGTGGTGGAAGAATGGTGGTCTGGGAAGGGATCATGCAAGATTACCCGCATATCCCTCCATGTATTTGACAATGGCTCCGTGAATGCCCAGAGGTATACGCAGGAGATTCTAGAGAGCTCTATGTTCGACTTTCAGGGGTGCTGTTGGCCTGAGTTCATTTTTGTGGACGACAATGCACGACCACATAGGACCCACCTGATTGATGACTATCTAGAAAGAGAAGATATTCACCGAATAGATTGGCCATTAAATGAGTCTGTAGCAACAATAAACAAAATAATAAACCAAGATTTAGCATTTAAAAAGCTAAAAAAACATAATGTTCACCAGCTTTTTCTGAGGCATGAGGCTCAACGCAAAACAATTTGTAGAATTCTGTATGAAAACTATTTGGCAGGAGATCAATTGAAATACATTGCGACCCTCGTTGAAGCATTGGTATACCTAAATGAGTGCAACAAATAAAATATTCTATTTATTATTGAAAAGATAATGTATAAACCTAGTTCCGTCAATTACGAAAAAGCTTCAGTAAAGGGTTTACGATTCTCATACAATGGAACTCTTACAGAATTCTCCTACAGTGAGAAGTTTAAAGAAGAGTTTAACCCTTTGGGTACGGATTTATTTGAGAAAATACTTGCATGTAGAACGGATATAATTTTTGGTTGCGATTCATCAATAGCTACTTCACTATCAGGAGTATAAAGGTAACAAAATTTATTATTTAGGTAATCCACTATATTTCTAATCTTTCTTACTCTGTCATCTTTATTTTCCTTTTCATTATCCATAAAATGAAGAAAGCTTGAAATATCAAAAAACCTATCGCGTGCCACAGTGCTGGCACAAATTGGAGTGCTTATTGCATATCTTTTTGACCAATACATATGCATTTTTGGCTTCTTCATGTGCGATGCATAATGCAATATAAGCTTTCATTTCATCAGAACTTACAGGAAACCACTTTTTTTTTTCACACAACTTTCTTTTTCTATCCCTTGTCTGGCATATCTATTCGTCTCTTCTACTATAGTGTCCCAAAAATCTTCATTCAAGACTTCTTTCAAAACATGTAAAGGCGTAGTCTACGCAGGCTCAAAGGATTAATTCCAGATACTCTCATGTCCATAAGTTAAGGATAATGCGAAATCAGGCAAAGGAAGAGTTAGAAGCAAAACAAATTTGACTTATTTGTAAAACTTACTTATTAAACAAAAGGTAAAGAGCAAAAAAAAAGATGCTATATGTTTGATATTATTAAAAAAATTAGCGATTTTTTCTCCCTGGAGCAAATTACAAAAAAACCCTATTTACAAAAAACCAATATTACATAGTTGGTATGATTGTTAATACATTGTATGTCTCCCAGACGATGCAATGCAGTCCGTACAACGCCTAGGCATGCTGAATATCAAATTATCGATCTGATCTTGGGGAATATTACACCACTCAAGAAGCAATGCTCTCCGAGTTCCGGTAGACATGTAGGAGGAGGTTAACGGGCTGCAACTCGTCGGCCAAGTATGTCCCACACGTGCTCTACTGGATTCAAGACCGGTGAGAATGCTGGCCAGTCCATACAGGTGATATTCTCTGATTGAAGGCATTCGCTTACGATGTTTGCACGGTGAGGACGGGCGTTGTCATCCATAAACACAAATTGTGCGCCCATGACGCCTGGAAACAAACGTACATGTTGTTCCAGAATGACGTCCCGATAGATTTGGCTTGTCATGGCTCCAATTTGAACATGCAGGTCAGTTCTGGAACCCAGAATAATTCCACCCCAAACGAGCACTCCTGCACCACCATAACGGTGTCGTTCAATGATGTTTTCTTCGTGGTAACGGTTACCTGGAGCTCTCCATATGAAAGTCCGGCGAGAATCAGACTGCAAGCTAAACCTGGACTCGTCGAAAACATCACACAAGCCCACTGTGGGGTGTCCACAATGCATGCTCTCTACTCCAGGCTAACCGCAGCCAGGTGTAGAGAACGTATCTGACAGGTTTACGAGCATATAGACCAATCTGCCCTAAGCGTCTGTACACGGTCTGCCTTGAAATTGTCGTACCAGTGGCTGAAGAGAGCTGATGAGACAGGTCTGAGGCTATGCTCCGCCTGTTTCTTTTGGCAGTAACTGCCAAATACCGGTCCTCATTCGGCGTTATAACTCTGGGGCGACCTGTGCTGTAACGTCTACTCACATTACCATCATCTTGGAATCATTGCCAAAGCCTGGAGATGACACTCTGGGCAATTCCAAGTTCGTCTGATACTTCCAGTTGGATACGCCTACATTCCACACGGCCGATAATTCTACTACGTAAAAAAAGTCATCCAAATGCGTCCTTTGTGTCATAACTATACGATTATTGCACTGAAATGCTTATAAAGAGCCTGCGAACAGTTTTACTTCTTTGCCTGTATTCCTTATATATAACTCTCTTACACTCTCGTCATTGTGACGTACCATCGGTGTCATATGGTTACTTCCTGAAATTTGCATATTATTCTTGAAGATGTGTGTAGTGATTTTACAGGTGATATATTTATTTTAGAGTTCGATTTCAGCGTGACACCGAATTATCCTTAATTTATGGACATGAGTGTATTTCAGAAAAACTTTTTATATCGGCTACATTTTCTTCTTCTTTCTAAATCCATTCCTCTGATTCTGGTTCACGAGAAGATTCACTATCACTGCTCGATAGACGTCTTGTGCGTCTTCGAAACCTTGGTTTTATGTTAAAATTGTCATCATTTTCTGGTTCACGAGAAGATTCATTATCACTGCTTGATAGACGTCTTGTGCTTCTTCGAAACCTTGGTTTTATATTACAATTGTCATCATTTTCTGGTTCACGAGAAGATTCACTATCACTGTTCGATAGACATCTTGTGCGTCTTCGAAACCTTGATATTATATTACAATTGTCATCATTTTCTAGTTCAATATCGTCTTCATCACCTTCGCTTTGTATTTCATTGTAATTGTCAATTTCAGGATCACTAAACAATTCTTCTTTAGATTTCTCAAAGTCACTTTCGCTATCACTATCATAAAATATATTCCTTGTGTTTGACATAATGGGAAAGTGTATCGCAAATAATGTTCACTGAAATACTGTAATTGCTTCTTCAGTTATGGCTGATATAAGCTATAATAAAATGAATAGAATTGTGCCTAACCTCAAATAACGTAGACACGTCATCCGCTCCTAGGGAAAAGAAGTGAAAGACGTCTCTCAGACGTCAAATGTAGACAAGAGTTTTATTAGACAAGAGTTATTAGACAAGAGTTTAATTTTTGGTTTGACGTCTTAGACACGTCATCCGCTCCTTGGGGGAAAAAGTGAATGACGTGTCTCAGACGTCAAATGTACCCAAGGGGTTAAAAACCAGCTCAGCGTACAATCAAGAGAAAATCTTATATCCGATATTTGAGAAGAAATTCCATATCTTTATCCCAATGACTTTCAAGCACAGAAACTTCATCAAGACAAAGCAATAAGTCATGCTTGAATAATGAAATGTACCCCTGCATTCCTTAAAACAATGAAGACTGATAAAGGTATTGCATACATACCCTTTCAACGTATTCCTATGGTGTTTGACCTATGGACTACTGTGCCTTTTGTCTCTTGAAAAGAGCAATTTCTAAGCGGAAACCCATCAGGATTGATGGACTCTGGGAAGTAGTGGAAGAGGAAGGGGAAACAATAGCCATAGAAATTTTAGGAAAATCCCTTCTGTCATAGAAATTACTATGTAGACATATGTTCAGAAAAAAAAGGCTATCAGACAAAATATTAAAAAAAGTACTGTTTACATTTTGAACATTAATTAAACGGACCCTAATTCGTTCTAAAAATGTGTAAACACTCTCTTTATTTTTACTATTCAAACGCTGATGCAATGAGAACTAAAACATTTATATTTCTGTATAAGAAATAAACACTTAAATATAAGTAACGTGGCCACATTTCGATTAAGTACTAAAATTATCATTCTAAAAGTAAAATATAAATAAATATATAAAGCAATATACAACAGTAGAGAAAAACAACAACACAATCAAAAAAGAATTAAACATTTGCAAATATTTGCAGTAATATATAAATAGTTGCATCCTCTGTTCTGCTTGTTCATTGTCATTAATCACTAAACCTTTTTCAATCATTTCTGTTCATATCTGCATATCAATCTGGAAATTGCCGTCTGTTTGATTCTATATATAAATATTTCAATAGTTCAAAAAAGTTAGTATCTACTGTATGATACAGAATTGAAAAAAAAAGGATAAATGTATCGTGTATAGAATATTTGTTTTGCTTTAAGCCGCGTAACAGCTGGTGGAGTTGAGTGCTTTTTCGAAGCATGTGCAATATATTTCAGATAAGCCTGCCACAGAAAGCCGATATTTTTCCTTCTTTGAGTGAAAAATTGAAGTAAACATTGTTGAGTATCCTCAAGTGAAGAGAGGAATCCGCAAATAACATAGCATTTGTGTCACTATCCATTGTATAAGAGTGCTTTTTGATCTGATAAATTGGTAGCTGCCTTTATCCTTTTGATTTATGCATCCATATGGCAATAAATTAACAACATGAAAGACTTTTGTTCAAACTCAAAAATCTGTTCTTTCAGACGTCTAACATACTCGAAAATTTTCCAGATTATTTATTTGGCAAAAGGAATTTTGTATCTGTTTTTCAACATGTTTAAAATTTCCGCTGAATGCTGATCAAAAGTAAAGTAATTTAAATATATAACGAACAGAATGAAAACGTTTTTGAAAGTTTTTCATTCTGTTATTATTTACACATTAATGTACTTATTTAATTTACATTTAAATTACACATTAATGATTTTTCCTGATATAATTTACATTTAAATAACAAAGAATTAGAAAAATTAAATGCGTGTAAGTTAATTGACACTTAACTTACAGACATTTAATCTCTTTAAATCCTTTTTAATTTAAATTTCAGCGAGCAATTTACATTTTAATGTAATGTTCTAAGTTATACGTTTAACTTTCACACGTTTACGTTTTAATTTATACTTAAATTAGACACATTTAATCTTTCCAGTTCTGTTTTAATTTACATTTTCATTCTCTGTTCTAATTTACGCTTGACTGATATACGAGTACATTTTAATTTACACTTAAATATCATCTGTTTGAACTTTCTAGTTCTCTAATTTACACTCTACACCGTTAATTTAATTTAATTGTTTTATTTACATTTTAACTTACATACGTTTTAGACATTCATACGTTATGTCATTACTACTAACTTGACCAATTAGTAGTATCGTGACCTATTATTAGAACTATTAGACGTGTTTTAACATTAAGCTTGTGCAGCCTAGCCGACTGTGAGGGATCTTGAATTGCATTAGAATGTGGATTTGTGGATGAATTTTTAACCGCTTGTGCAAAAGATACTCCAGACCTGATCGAGTTTTCTTTTCTTTCTTTTCTTTTTTTTGCTGTATAGACTTATTTTTAAGAAATTTTCAACAACTCCTATACTTGCCGTGAAGAAACCGTTGGTGCCTGTGTTAAAGCATCAAACGAACGTTAAAACGATTCAGTGTTTTTCGTTCGTATGGACTGTCCATCAAGAAACCGTCCTTACAAACAAAAAGCATTTAATTACGTTAGTAATCTAATGCTTTACGCCAGGAGTCTTAACCTCAACCTGCACGTGGGCCAAACGCATGTTCCGAAAGCAGATGAATGGCTAGAAATTTTTTTCACAAAATGAAAGTTTATTTTATTAACAAAATAAAATTTTATTTACTAGATATTTATCAAAATATGTGTAAACGGTAATAATAACGACTCAAAAAAAAATTTCAAATTTATACTTATTTTCTATCTGTAATCTAATGGTTGGTACTTGTAAGAAATTTATAGCAATTACACTTTGTTATTCAAACGTATTGACAGCTAAAAATTAAGTTTTAAAACTGTTATTTATTTGAAAAAATTCTAATATATTGAATTAAACACTAGGTGATTTACTTTAAAACAAATTACTAAAACTACCCAAGTGAGAAAAACTTGAGAATAAAGAAAAGCAACCTGTTCTCTATTATTTATTAAATTTTTCTTGGACCCAAACAGAAAATATACATGCACTTGTACGGAAATAATTATAAATGTTTTCATTTTTTTACTGCGGATTTCATCCAGAGCACCTGATGACGTTTCGATTTTTGGTAAAGTTTGTACTGATGGAGAAAAATTGCTAGAAACTTGTTTTTGTCAGGAATTGTAGATGTTTATCGGTCAATCTCGGTATTTTTTAGACTTACTAATTTTTAAATGCTTAAGAAATTAAGATACAATAACACGCCGACCAAATATTGATTTAGAAGTCAAACAACAAAAATCAGCGTTATATTTTCAAATTTTCACAGGACTAGTTTCGATGGTTTTACCTAGTCATCCTCAGCTGCAAAAGCGCAAATGGAAATGAACAATTGCACTTTTAGAGCTGAGGATGATGGTTCGGTAAATCCATCGAAACTAGTCCTGTGAAAATTTGAAAATATAACGACGTTTAATTTTTTTGTTTGACTTCTAAATCAATATTCTAGCTCAAGAAATTGTTCTTATATAAATGCATTTTCAAACAAAACTATCATTCTTATCGCAAAATACGTAACTGAGAATATTTATTTTTAGACAACGAGAAAAAGAGAATCAAAAATAATTGTTTTGAGTAAGATTTATATCTGAGTGGCAATTAATTACTGTGTACTTTATATTATCCGGCTGCGAATTGTCCAGTTTGCGCATTATCCATACGTGATGGTGCCCAAGCACGCACCCTCGACGTTATAGAGTGTATAAAATAAAAATATGCGCAAAAGTTCGATTATCGCAAAAGTTCATTATTTCCAAAGATTCTACTTAATAAGAAATCGAATATTTATCTAATTGTGAAGAAGAAGAGGCAATAACTGTTGTTATATGCGAAACAAAATGAAAATGTAAATTTCTTCCAAAATATTATTCTGGAAAACATCTAGGAATGGCACTGAGCTGGGCTTTCAAGTCTCAAGTAATGTGGATATTGTTTAAAATATTACAAGAATAGAAGAGGCATAGTGAAATAGAAGAAAGTGATACTGAAAACAGAAACAAAAAACATGCTGACAATTATATTAGTCCCGAATAACAAAGATTACTGTTGAAACTCTATTGGACTTCGTCGATTAAAGGGAATTCGAATCCAATGATTAAATAGTAGCACTTCTAAACCTACTCAGAAAAATATTTAAAAGTTCTCAAAAAAACGTCAATTTCTTGATTTTTTAAGAAATAAACACATACAATATTCCTGAATATTCATAGTTTGGATTATCCATGTTTTTCAATTATCCGTGACCCGCTTCTGCGACATTAGGCCGGATAATCGAGAGCGTGCCGTAGCTATATTTGTAGATTTTCAGGACCTTTCGCACGTTCGTTTACGTTAACGAAAGTAATATAAATCTGGACTCTAAATCATTAATGTTTCAAACTTTTCCTTCAAATTCTTGTCGTAAAAATGCTCATTAATATACGGAAAATGAATTTGTGGCCCCTCAAAATTGCTTTGGAGACCGCATGCGGCCAGCAGGCCATTAATTTGAGACTACTATTTTAAGAAATACTTTAGATACTTCCTTTGCTGTTTTTGCCGCTTTACAGCAAAATATTATTGCTATGCTCGGTAACTGAATCCATAACAGCAGCTGTTCATTGGATGAAAATGCACGATTAATTACGTGAAATGTTATATTCATAAGCAAATATGTTGTCTTCTGAAAGGCAAGTCTTAAAGCAGATTACAGCAGATGTTCTACATTTTGTTGAAAACATTAATTGTAAATTTTTGTAAATGTACCTTGTATGTTTTCTTCTACAATTTCGCATATGACATCAATTACCTTGAAAGAATTACCTTGAAATCATTTTGCATTCCAGGAATATGTAAGTTGCATTTATTTCCAGGAATTTCGAGAGATGGTAAGTTTACACTACACTTTCTAATGACTAAAAGTAAAGGTTTAGCTGTGGCCATTTCATTAATATCAAATTACATACTTCGAGCATAAAAGATATTAATTCGCCTGCTTAATTATGCTTAAATTAGTATGCATATCTGCTCCACTTGCTAAACTGTAACTGCAACTCTTCAAAAGCTATATTACTTCCTTCTGTGATATCATGCTTCATTGATTTACTTGAACAATTAACTCACTACATTAAACATTAATCAAATGAATTTTCACTCTTCACTTAACATATTACCTCACAAAGCTCAGCACATTTAAAGTCTGCTTAGTCATTCTCTTACAAAACATTTTTACACAGGTTGATAAAACTCTTCAGAAATTCCTATGGAACTTCGTGGGTCTCTACAGAAAAGCTTCTCTATAAAATTCTAAAGAAATTTTATAAAGTTTTCGCAGAACAGGTTTCTATTAAATGTTACTTTGCAAAATGATGTAGAAATTTTGCTTTTAAAGCTTCTTCAAAACTGCATTTTTAGAAACCTGCAAAGCTTTCAAACGATAATCTAAGAAAATATTCAGCTTATGATGCACTGTATGAGATATAGAAATGAAAAAAATAAACATTTTTTATTCTGAAGTGTTGTATAATTTTCAATGGAAACTTTTATCTTTATACCTCTAACCCAACGTTTTTTAACTTCTAAACTTATGCAACCTTGCTTGTAAAACACAAAACTTAAATCTTGTAAAAGAATTGAATTAATTTTAATCACAAAATTAGTTGAAAAATTAAATTAATGCCTTTATGCTTTATGAAAAATTAAATTTATAATTAACTATAGAATTTTAATTTCTTAAATTGCTGTTTTTAATTATCGTAAATGTACCTTCATTAGAGAATTTTTTTAAATTTTAATCAAACATAAATATTATTTAAATTTTATTTATTTTTACTTAAACACTTTTTTAAAATTCAAAACAATATTGAAAATTTTTATTAGTTTAAAAAACATATTTGTTCCGAAAGCTTTTATTCCCTTCTCGAAGCATTTCAAAATTTAGGTTAAAAAATTCTATTAAAAAAAGTTAATTTAATTTATTCTTTTTAATCCAAAAAGAAACTTTTGCCAATATCATAATGCTTTTAAATAATCAAAAACTTCTATAGGATCTTTTACAGAAAATTAAAATAACGAAACTTACTTAGAATTCTCTAAAATGATAGACGAATGTTCTATAACCTAGGATCTGATATTTTGCGTAGTTGAACATTACTTGATTCTAAATACATTATATAAGATTCTGTACGTGGGAGTTTTGAAATCTGTACAAATTTTTTGCTAATTCTGCAGAAATTTATATAGAATGCTTCTACATATCTCTACAGAATCCTGAAACGAACATTTAAAGTTTTCGACGCAAAATGCCAAAACGAAATTTATATCCCTTCTGGTCTAATGCACTTTGGGCGAATAAATGGCAATAAAAGTACTATTAATAACAAAACTTGAACAACGTCATTGCGTTCAAACTCGCCTTAGAAAAATCGGTTATAATCTGTTTTTGTTTTCTAGAAAGTTTCGTCTGGGACAGCATCTACTATCATTGCTATTACGCATCCACTTTTTCTTCTCATTTTTGTATTTCTCAGACAGTTCTGAGTTATGCTGATGGTTTGTGATAATAATTTTCCAGTTGATAAAAAATAATTTTTTGAAGAGATCGAAGGTTTGTTGTTCCGATGACACGAATAATCCACCTTCTGTTTAATAGCAATTTGATAATAACCTCAGCTTACTGCCATTTGCAAAACTTTTTAAATCCCATTCGCAATAAATAGGCTTAGAAATGTTAACTTAAAACGTACTTTTATCCTTAAGCTGAAAAAAACTGAAAGATGTAATATAAATATTCCTTTAATTAATAACAGCTACACTAACAATTCATTGGAAACCTTTTTTTTTTCACGTGAGTTAATTACATTTGATAAAGTATAACTACTCCATTGGGATTCCCATAGGGACCATATATAATTTTTCAAATAAAAACTCACTTTCCATTATGGCCATACGTGACTTTAATGCAATATGATACTTAATAGTTGGCTCTTAAAATGTTTATGATATCTTAGAAGGTCATTAATTGTCCTTAAAAGTTCCGCAGGTGTCACTAAATTCTTAAAGAATACTTTTGTTATTACGATACCGAAAGTTATTACGATACCGAAAGTTATTTTACGATACCCACGTGGCTTCTGGTTTAATTTATAATCTCTTTTAAGAGTCTTATAAACTCTTTAAGTTTTATAAAATCCTTCTTTTCTTCTGTTATATCAGGTTTTATTATTTTTTCATTAGTTGAAATATTTTACATATTTATGGCTCTAAAATATTCTTATCTTGTAAAATGTGGAAGAAGGTCAACAAAAACAAAGAATCTAAAAATGCAGTGACATTGCGAAATGAATGAAGAATTACTATGACAAGCTATGAAAGTAAAACTAAATTGTCTACGGAAAATGCAAAAAGGAAACGAAAAGTGTGTGGGGTAACAACGATAAGAGCAGATGGTGTTGCAGTATTTAGTACTTGTTTTATACGTACTCTAATATCCCGAAGACACACGATAGGTGGTACCGACGAAAAATGCGTAAATCGGATTCGCGCATTTCGAGGATCTAACATATTAAACAAAGTTCTGCTTAATTAAAGAGGCACCAAGAACTGAAAAAATATGTGAAAAGAAATATAGCATTCACATTCACTAATACCTCATTATGCGCTGATTCACTATAACGCTGCTTTAAAAATCAGTTTATGACAATTTAAAATTTCATACTTTTGTATCAGAAAGCAGCTTAGTGTTACATCTTAATGACAATAAACTAAACAAATATCACTAATGAATAAACTGAGTTGCACATTATTAGGACACGAGTAAGATACGAGCCATGAGCGAATAAAAGGCGTTGCGAGAGAGTAGTGGAGCGGTGACCACTCATTCCACCACTCATTCGTGGAGCGGTGATCACGAATGATCACCGCTCCACGAATGAGCTATCACGAATGATTTTTCTCTTTTTAACTTTATTGTTAAGTATCACTTTTTTGACACCTCGCTCACATAAAATTTAGCAGTAAAATAACAAAATTTTTGAAAGTATCATATTTTTAGAATTCCCAATAGTTATTCAGCGTTGTAAAACATTTTTCTATTTTTTCAGTTCGTTATATCAGTGGCCAGTTTTCTTAAAAAATGACCTACACAATACTTTCTTTGTCTTTTTAACTTTCTCATGGACATTACTTTCTTAACACTTCCATCACATAAAATATGACAGCAAAATTTTTAATACCAGTTTAGGTTTAGATTTCTCTGTACAATGTTACGCGCCACTATAAACTTTTTTTCAGTCCTTTCTCAGTTCATCAGATCAGTGTTCGGTTTTCTTATTAAGATGAATTACAGAACTTTTTTTGCCTTTTTATTGTTAACTTTTTGTCATTGTAAATTTATTTATCAAGTAATACTTTCTTCGCATTTAAACCACGCAATGTTTAATTTTTCCGATACAGTGTTAAGTGTTGTTATACTTTTTCTATATTTTTTGCTCTATATCTATAAAAATCATATACGGCAATAATATTTGGTGGCAGTATCTTTATATTTGTATTGGCATTACGTTTTTTAATATTCGCTATATTATTTCTTTAAAAATAATGCATGGCGGTAACATTTGTTGGCAACATCCTTTAACTTAAGTTGCAGTACATTATTTCTTATTTGTTCGATATATTATTTCGTTAAAATTAATACATGGTGATGTGTAGTCGATTTCTAATCAATTATTACTTATATCAATCATTCCAAATTTCGACTACACAACGGTTATATTATTTAATTAAGGAGTTAGATATTCATTTTTGTGGATTGAATTTTTGTAAGAAAGGTTTAGTCATTTTTTTTCAATATTTTTCACTTGACTAGAGCAGAGAGAGAATGGTATTAGGTCAGAATTCTGAGTAATATTGTAGTTTAAAAATACTAAATATTGTTGCATGTATTTGAAATTTACATAACTTAAGCAAAAAATATTTACCCTTCGCTTGAGCCTATTTTTGTTCATTTACGTTAATTTATTTAGGAGTTATGCTGATTTAATTGTTTAAATACTTCAGATGTGGTTAAAATTTCCGAGTGGTTAAAAATCGTCATTTTTTTTTTTTTTTTTTTTTTTTTTTTTTTTTTTTTTTGTAGCGTGCTCAAGGTGACTCCGGTGTCCTCTCTTTGAATGAATGAGAATGAATGATGAGATGAATTGCGCGAGAAAAAGGTATACTGTTATAGCATCTACTTGTGCACATCTTTTTATAGCAATCTGCAGCATCAAACACGCACACTATACTCACCCCCTTATCCGACTTAAAAGTCCTTACCAGGTCTTTATTTTTGCAATCGTTGGTCGTAATCATAAACTCCCAGTTCCTATATTTATATCTGGGAAAGTTTTATACTCGTTATGAAAAAATTGAAAGTATAATAAGTTTGATTACCGTACAACAAAAATTAACCAGGATATTTAATTTCAAAATTAGCAGTTTTTGACGTCATTTTAGAATATTTCGAGGAAATAAGTTTAAATGAAGTTCAGTGAAAAATGTATATAATTTAAGAGGCCATACAAGGAAGTCATATGGTGTCCAGATCAAATTTTTATTTTTATATTAGCAAAATTCTTTTAGTTGCAGAATCAATAAAACACCATCTCAGTGAACAAAATCAGAAAATAACTCAGCTGCATTCATAGTCTTATGGCCCACGCGAAATTTAACATAATTCGATAAGCTTCACATGACAAGCCAGTGAAATGTTTCCCCTTGTAGATGTACTGAAGCTGGCACCGGAGTTCGCGGAAATATTTCCTTATACAATACGGGTATTAACGAAACGAGAAACATATTTTAATTTATTTTATTTTTTAAGATCATATATATGTATTTTTTTACTTTAAACTTAATATAAGTATTTAAAAAAATATAAATAATCTCAGTTTCGATGGGTAACTATTTGTATCGCTTTTATTTTAATTGAAATTTCGGTATCTAAATGTAAATTTGGGAAAAATGAGCGTGTGATCTTGATTTCTTTGCTTTTCACCAGGAGTCGGATTAGCAATTATTAAACGTTGTCTATATGTAAAAAAGTATTTTTACCGCAAGTGTAATTTAAATATTTTAAAAAGTAATTTATGATTTTCCGTTTTGTTTCTTACTAGAATTTCGATAGCGACTGAAATGAAGTCAAAAAGAGCGTATGGGCTTATGATTATTATTTCTTTTCAGCAAAAATAAATTAATGATCCGGAAAGATAATTTGTTTGAAATAAAAAACAGCAATTTTAATTTAAATATCAAATAAATAATCTTAATCACATGTTTCTCCTTTTGTTTTTAAAATAGAGTTTCATTATGAAACAAAAATAAAATTCAAACAAAAGCGTATGGGTCATCATTTGTTTTCTTTCTAACGAAAGAAATTAATAATCAAGAAATAATGCTTAATTATTTTTTTTAATTTTTACTGTAAATATAATCTAAATATAAAAATAACTAAAATAAACTAAATCATTTGTTTCTTCGTTTTATTTTGAACTAGAGTATCGGTATCATGTTGAAAAGTTCTTTATTGTTGCTGGTTTCTAACGAGAAAAAAACAAATTAAGAAACAGAATTCTTTTTGTTTTCTTTAATTCAGTAGTATTGACAACGTATTTAGTTTCTCAGAAATTTATGAATAAGCAGTATTTTTCTTTGAAAGCTAATTTTAAATGCAATTTAATCTGGTATTATTGTATTATTCAGAAGGATGGTGATTCGCAGATATCTTCTTAATAAGTACTTCGTATGAATAGGAAAATAATGACAAAACAACAGTTCTTACAACACGATAAACAGCTAAAACTAATTCAATTAATTATTAAAATAGAGACGAAACAAATTCTCCGCAACATTCCAAAAATATCACAAATCTTTGAAATAACCCACGGAGTAAAACCCAAAACAATAACTAACCGGGCATGAGCTCGACATATTTAATCGACTTTTAAGTGAATAACTGAAATGACTAAATCTCTTATTGCGCAGTCATATTTATACGAGTAGATTAGACAAACCATTTCTGGAACCTTCGAGAAAATCACTATGGTTTCGAAAATGCTCTTACCTGGAAATTTGTAGAATGTCGCCAAAGGGAGGAAAAATCAGCAGACAGGATAAAGATCCATTAAGAAAGTAGTATCTGTCCATATATATGGTTCTAATTGGTTTTAAAAGAACGTAGGAAGGGACGCCTTAGTCCCTACTTAAAAGGAGAGATGTCGTTTTGGAGAATAGAAAAAATATAGAAAATTGACTCGTATCTAAACATATACTAAATCTCGTATCGATTAGACATTGGAAAAACTATGAAAATTCCCATGTAAGTTACCGGGCTGAACACTGGTAATTCAATCTGGGATTCAAAGCCATGTTGAATTAACAGTGTTCCGCGACTTTACCGTTTTTCCAGTGGTCAGGACCTCTGGTTTTAATGGAGCAAGCTTTATAATTTAAACCTCTGTTAAACGAAATTTTAAATGAAATACACCATGTAAACAAAGCAAAAATTAAGGACAACACATAAAACTATGAAAATACATAAAAAAAAATAAAATGCAACCAAATAAAGAAAAATATTTACAGAAGAACACTTACAAAGGTAAAATATGATCATAATATCAATTAAACAAAAATGGTCCATAAAATACAACATATAAACAAAACACTATGAAAATAGATAAACAAAAAATACGCAATGTAAAAACAGATTTATTTACATAATTTACAACAATGTTGAAAGATAAAGTGTTTCAAAATTGTTTTTAAGCGAAACTGCCTAAAATCGTGATTGCATAGAATGGCAGAAATTCGAAAATGTCTAAGGAGGAATCCAAGGGGGAAAAGATAAATGCAATTTTATCTGGTTGCGATAGTGGTTGTTTTTCAAAAACGCCTACTACTTATCAATATTTTGCGGTGTTTCGTTTTGCAGATCTCGCGTTTTTCAAGTGGGAATAGATGCGCTCATCCTCTCCTCTGTTCTGCACTAAAGTCCACAATTTCTATATTTTCTGAGAAATGGGAAAGCGAATTGTTTCCCTGTTGCTGTCAGATGTTTGCTTTCTTCTTTTATATGAATTGATTGTATAAGACGGTAATGGAAATTTTTTTAATGTTTTTAACTACACGTTATGAAATTTTATATATATCATAATTTTTCTGAGGTGAAAGATAGCTATTAACGCCGAGATGCTATCTTTATAATTCCTCTGAAAGGCTTAAACGCATAATTTCACAAGATGACATAACAGAGAGAGACTCCACCTAAAAAAAAACACTATTTATTCCTGAACATTCCTGATAAGAGTAAACATATTTCATATCATCTTAAGTGCGATAAGCTGCCCATAATTCTATATATGACCTATAACATTTGAACACAATAGACAATACAGCGAAGCAAGAGGAGGGCAAAAGAATAGTAAAAGTGACTTCGATATCCTCAAAATATTATCAATAGAGTTGATACCTTTGTTTGAACTTTGGTCTGAGTTTTAACAAGAGCTTACCGCTTTGCAGATGACATAATGCGGATTGGTTTCGGAGATATGTAGTTTAGATTTCAGGAAGGATCCTACATCTTGATTTTAATTTGGCTCAGGAACTCCACGTAATGCCCAGGTTTTTTTATTCTTTCACCGTTTTAATCCTCCTCTTTTTGATCGTAATTTCTGGGCTAATGTTGCTCTTGACTCCCTTTTATGGAATTATAAGGGCCTTAAAAAGCAGGTGCACAGACAGAGCTTTTGAGAGGTTTGAGTTCCATGTATCTTCAGCTCGTTTTGGGTTTTCTCCGGAGCATTGAAAGCGACATCATTTGCGTAAGCTATTGCCTGTGTGTGCTCAGGCCAGGTAGTAGTTAATACACTATTGAAAATCAGATTCGATAAAACTGGACCAACACAGGATCTTTGTGAGCATCCTTATATCTATTTGAGTTGTATGATGCCAATGTTATGCATGACGATCTACTCGCCTTTGAGAGGTAACTGGTAAAGGCTTGATATATATTTACGGGCATCTTGCTTGTTTCAGAGCATGTTTAATCGATGGCAAAAGTATAGAAGATATTCTTAAGATCGAGGCTGATGATGGCTGTGTGGTAGTCATTGTGTTGCTCTCCAAGGTGTAGTTTTTCATAGTTATGAATGGTTATTTCATAGTTATTTCCCTTCTCCAAACCCGTATTAATGCTCGCAGCTTGTTTTCCCTTTGTGTAAGTTATGCTTCAGGAGGTTGATTAGAAGTTTTTCATATACATTCCGTAGCGCTGAAAGCAAACATGTTGGTGCGTAGGAATCAGGACTACTATGATCTATGTTCTGTTTAAGGAAAAATGTGATTTGCCTGATTTTTAAGTCAGTGAGGAGGATCCCGGCTTGCAGAAGCTTCCTGAAGAGAATTAAGAAAAATGCTGGGAAACCTTTATAAATAATGCTGACCGTTGCGTAATTCATATTGTCTGGGCCAGATGCTCTCTTCAAAGGACTGTTTTTGAAGATCTGTTGCATTTTTTCTTTTGTGAATTCGTTATCATCTGCAGTACTGATTGCAATATTGTTTGCACAGATGCACTGTGGCTCTGTTATGCCTTCTAAAGAAGAGGCCGCTGTGAAAACTGCATCCAGGATTAATTGTTGAAAGCCTCTGTCGTGTCATTTGTTGTATTATTTGTCCGCATGGATTTTTTGAAGACGTAATTGCATAGGCGTGTAATCTTTGCAAGATGCAAAATGTTTCACTATTTTTAGTGAAGAAATTTTTCAGCTTTGTATCTTAGCGCTTCAGATAAATTTTCGTAGATTGTCATTTCCTTTCTAAATATCTAAAGTAGAAGTTGGAATATTCATTCATCTGTCCATTTTCAATCTGCACGTAGGAATCTGCATTTATTTTGCTGTGCAAGGATATCTTTGGACCACCAGTTAAGAGTATTTAGTGTCTTTATTTGCGTGTTTGGGAGTTTCCTCACATATATATCATCTGCAAACAATTAGAATTTTAATGTCAGTAGCAACTCCTTACGACTGCATCATTTTTTTCAAATTTTAACTGGCTATCCCGACTGCCACATTGAATGTCCGCAGATACACCTTCCAAGGTTACTTAAAAGGAAAGGTGTATCAAATAGCCACGAGCTATACAACAGCCTATGCCAGTTTTGGCGAGGCAGAAGTATATATATATATATATATATACGTCAGTTTTGACGAGGCAGAAGTATATAGGCTTATAGGCAGAAGTAGAATAGGCAGCAGTCCGTTTTTAACTAGCCACCAGGTAACGCCTTTATCCACTAATCATCATGAGTGCAGCCACCCAAAGGTAGCTGAGAGCATCTGCATTGAACACTCAACCAGAAGCCTTAGTACAATATTTCTTGCCTTTCTGCAATATTATTTGGTACACTAATCACGTTAATTCCTTCTTATTTGTATAGTAATACATAAAATTTAGTCCTAAAAAAGTTAGCTCTACAATAATATAGTCTTAAATGCAGTCCTAATTACAGAGCTAAATACTGTACTACACTGGTTTCCAAAAATTAAGAAAAAATCACAAAAATAGTGACAAAAATAAGTTAAAAAATAAGCCAATCCGAATTGAATAAAATTTGAATATGCTGAGCAAAACTACAGTAGGGAAATTAGTGGCTTAGCAATTGAAATACGTCATCTGCGAGGAGGATAAAATTGCATGCTTAAATGCAAGCCTGAGAATTTCTCTGTGATACTGAGTTAAGCAATCTGGGATAGCCAAGTTGCAACAATGACCTCCAGGCATCATTTGCCCGAAGAACTGTAGTGGAGAGCTGTAGAGTTGTAGTGAAGAACTGTAGTAGAGTGGGATTAGAATCAGACCAAAACCAGATGGCTACATGTGAGTCCATCTATGGTTTATAGGCTTTGGCAACAATTTCTAAGCATACATCCGGCATTCAGGAGGTTTAGCCAAGGTCAATCGAAACTACGAGCGCTGAAGACCCATATTTGCTCATATTCGCACAAAGGAATAGAACCTCAGCTCCAACTAAGCTCAGATCTTCCCTTGCTACAGCCACTGGAAGGATGGTGTCAACGTCAACCGTGCGTAGAAGGCCTCACGAAGGAGGTCTATACGCGAGGTGACCAGCCATTTGCTTGCCGCTCAGGTCGCGTCATAAACGGGAACATTTGATGTGGCCACAGGACAGCTGATCAATGGAGGACTGTTCTCTTTGCGGATGCGCTCAGGTTTAGCCTCCAAAGCGATAGTAGGCGTTATTTGATTTGGAGAGAACCTGGATCTCGTAATCATCCATCAAACATCTGTGAAGGTGATGCATACGGAGAAGGCAGTGTCTGTGCTCGGGTGGTATCTCTTTAAGTGGATGCACAATCCTCCGTGTCTTTCTACGTGGAACCATGAATGCTCATGCCTATAGAGATGTCATTCTTGATGTGCGCCCCTACTCCGGGGCAGTAGGTGATAATTTAGGAAGGATACAGAAAGGATAATAAATAGGAAAAAATGCAGAAAAGAGGAATAGCTCTTATTATAACTAACGGAAAAATTCTATTCATAATTTAACTCTCTTTTAAGAAATTTTATTTGGAACATAATTACGTATTGTTCTCAAATTGAATCAGCATTCATAACAATCATATTTCAAAACAAAAAGTATAATGCTTTTTCTTCTATTAATTTTACATTTCGATACGAGTTGATGGGGAATAAAAGAATTGTGGCTGTACATTTCATTTAATTTTATGATTTAGACATTCATTTTTAACGAATGATTTAAAAATATAGTATGTATAATACAGATTATGTACACTTAACTTACGTACTGTAGCGGATAAAAACAATCCCTAAATATTATGACATCATCAGGTATTACTGCTATCGTCCGCTCTTCTTTAGCTCCATTTTGCGTTTATTTGCACAAATTTTATTTTACTACTCGCTTACAGAGCCAGCTGTCTAGAACAATTATTGAAAAAAATGAAAAAGTTATATAATGGTTTTGATGAATTCTGAGAATGCAAATTTAACGGTCCAGCTACTAATTAATAATCATTGAAAAGGATCTTTTTTAATTCATTTAAATCACGTACTTAATAACAGAATAAATGTGAAAGAAAAAATCAAATATCTTACATTCTGCGAGCAACAACATACTGGCAATATACATTAAAAGTACTTTAACTTTCACGCGCAGTGGCAACACATTCTTTTTAAATGGTTGAGTTTGTTGATTGAATACGACAGACTGACAGATTTCGTTTTCTTGAATGGCAATAAATTTCCTTCACTGTGTTTTCTAATAAAATTCGAAACATAAAGTATTTTAGGCTTTGTCAAGGAGCAAAATATAATTTTATATGCGGTTAAGTTTTATAGTAAAAGTTCCTGAAATTCACAAAATATTAAATAAATAAAAATTATATTCGAATATATGATATATATAATATATGTATTATATAATTCAAAATTCTGATTTAAATATGCACATGTTGGTATAAGACTATGTGTATTGAAAAATCTGGTAGCTCTCGGTTCCGATGTTTTTCACGTTACGATTTCACGATTCACGATGCAAACATGCATACATATAGATTCTTTGTTATTTAATTATAGACACTGTGATAGTAATTTTCCATCTTTCCATTATAACTAAACTTAATTTTCAAAAAAAAAGGCCAGTTTATATGCAACCTGGTTAATCCATTCCAACCCGGTTAATAGGGAGTTCACGGAAAATTTCTAATTATTTTCTCTTACTTTTTATTTAATTTATATGCATATATAGCCATAATATATTTAAATAATGATTTTAATAAACATTTGCAGCATTAATGCAATTATTAAATGACTTTTCTAACATCGTATATTACTCAGAAGTACGTAATGATACTTTCTATGTATTAAAGACTTTGCTACATTGTTATAATTGGTTTTCGTTTTAATTAAATTGTTTTGACGCTTTATTTTTGTTAGCTCAATAAATTTTATGTTACAAACTATAATGCAATTTTATTGTTTCGTGTACACTACCAGACTATGTAATTACAGTGAGTATTTATTTTCTGTCTCGGTTGCTTTTGTTACCAGCTGAAATTTAGGTTAATAATTGTGGGATAGCGTGGCCAGGTTGTTAGGCTTTAAATGAAAACCATTAATTTAGTGGCTTGTCAACACTTTAATTCATTGTTGTTTACCCATCCTACAGGAAGTGAAAGTTAATTTTGTTCGCTGCTTTGTTTTCTGTTCATGGTTTTGGCTCTTAAATTCCTTGTCTACTTATTTTGATAATTACTTGATATTCTGATGATAACTTAGACTCCTGGTATTTAAAAGTAAAATTTCCGGCTATCTAGAAACTAAGCATATTGTTTAAATTAAGGCAAACTAAATTTGATCATATAAAACAAGGTTTCAGTACGATTTAGATTGTTATCCAAGCTCTTATGTGGCACGATTTGGATACAGGTTTTAAAGCTGTAAATTTTATTTCATTAATGAAATTCACAAAAGCTGTAAATTCAGAGATTTAAAGCTGTAAATTTTGTTTCATTAATGAAATTTCAGGAGAAACTTTACTTTACTGAATTAACGATATAAACTTTACGGATGTAGCAGTTATTTTCGAATATTAAGTCAAAAATCTTATAGGAGATGATTGAACATGATTTTCAAAATTATAAATTTTATATGACTGGATAAAAAATTTCTAGTGTAACGTGCTACGAAATGTAGAAAAGCTAGGTTATAGGAGATTCAAATATTTACAGTTACATAAACAAATTTTTGCTATATTGCCTTACGTAAATGCTTTTAAAATTTTTCATTAGCTTGGTTTTTTTTTAAGGTTTAATATGGAAAATTTCAAAACCTTACCTAAAACAGAGATCAGAGAACTCGTATCACGAAATTTGTAAATGAAAATGCATTTCTTTTACGTAGAATCTAGCATCTTAACTTTTAAAACTATAGAAACTTTTAAATTATGTCATTTTATCCTTTGGCAAGATTTTTGTTTAATTGAAGTCCTAAAAACAAATACACCAGTACAGCTAAATTTAAGAAACTCTTTTATTACTTGATAAAATTTGCTTATTTGAATTTAAAATAATTATAAAACAGTGGGATAAACAAATTCCATCAAATCTTACTCAAATTTTTAAATTCTATCAAAATTCTTTCATGCATTTCCAAGAGGTAACATTTTTTTTTTTTTTTTTTTTTTTTTTTTTGAAAATGTATATTAAACTTTTTCGTGACAGTCCCACAACTGTATAGCTACCGTAGATCATGCCAGCTGGTGGTAAGAAAAAGAAGCAAGAAAGGCGTTTCTTTAAAGATCTTTACGCAAGGCTTCAGCCCCAATTATTGGCCGAGCTGTAAAACCACTGAATATTGGCAGTTTGACCAATAATTAAGTCCCGGCCTGATCTAAAACTAAAATTTGAAAACCTTGCACGCAACAAATGGCAATATCAGTGGGAACAAGAATGCCAAGGCCCTCGAACCTTCAGCTTCCTACCAAAATCTGATGAAAATGTAGTCGTCACTTCTCAGTTTATCTTCTAGTAAGTCTCCGGACAAGGCTCCTTCCCCACTTACTTCCATAAAATAAATATTGTAGATATGAGTGTATGTCGGAAAAAGTTTGACCCAGACCATTACATGTTCTAATGAGCTGTATCAGAGAATGATGACATTAGAAGTCCCGAAGACCCTGGCATTGAATTCGAGAGATTCACACACGCCGCGAGAGTCGCCACCATAGAAGAACTCCAAAGCGAAAGTCTCCAATAGTGCTATCCCTGCCAACCTATTCCTGGATTTTCAGGAAGCATGTACAAAGTACTGTAACTCCCCCTTTCTTCTTTTTCTTTTTTCTAATTTTCTTCTTCTTTTGCCTCTTTTTTAGACCAAAGAAGCGTTAACTGAGAAAGCCTATCCGTCTCGAAACGGCATTAAGCGATGTATCACATATCAAATTGTTGCCACCAAATATCATAGCCCTATATTATATTTAAAGAAACTAAATAATGAAGAATCTGCGTGAATGCATGTCCACCCGTACAAGGATAACTGGAAGTCCGAATTTAGAATTCCAATTTTTTTATTGTCTATTTTATATTTTGTAAAATTTCGACGAATTTTTCATTAAAAAAACTCAACAATTTCAAAGCGAGCAGTGGCAACACTATAGGGAATAAAACATTTTTATCTCCAGCTCGCGAGACTATATATCGCAAATTCTAAAGGTATGCTGTTTTTAAATATTTTAGCCCAAAATGGCGACAGCCTAAATGCTCACAAAACGTGTATGTGTCTGTATATGAAAAAAATGCCCGTTTGGGCGTAATATAAAATCTGAAACCTTTCAGATATTTTTAATATATTTATTTTATTTTATTTATTTATTTCTAATTTAAATGAACTCACGACACAAGAACACTTGCGGGTTTCTGCGGATGTGCATTGCTTTACATAAGTAGCGTGCTAGTGCTATACCAATTTTGCTTACGGCGTTGTGATGGTGCTCTATATCCGTGTTCCTGTCCTCTCCTGGCTGCATTGAAGTTTTTGTGTTTTTTTTCTCAGTGCATACATGAGAAAATTTTCCTTCACGATAGCATTTCTCTAGCCAATCAGCGTTCAAGCGCTTTGTCTTAATCAAAATAAACCAAGACTTTAGCATGGCTATTTTTCACATCTTTCGTTTCATTGTCTTACAACACCATTGCAGGTTTTATTGCTGTACTCCTGGAATATCTTAAAAATTTGGTTCGCTGCTTTTTGCATTCATTCATTCTGAAATTTAATTCTTATATCTTTTGAAACATATCTACGAATTAATTGTGATTTAGCAATGCTTCTCTTTTTAACATATAGTCAGATCCCGCTATAAAAGAATTGACTTATAACGAATACCCGGATTTAACGAACGAACGTTTCAAGGCCGTCCAGTTTCCTATACACTTAACGTTATTTTATATGGCTGTCTAGAACTTCTAAATATATATTAATCGGATATAACGAACCTAGTGGATACCTTACACTGAATATTTTTTATAATTTCTGTAAATTTCAAGTGAAACATTTTTAACTCTTCAAATTCTTCTTTTTTAGTGTATTAGAATAACGGAAATTACCTTTAGGTTGTAGAGACATTAGGATTTTTTTGGGGGCCGGAGAGATAAAAAATTAGCAATCGCCTTCGCCGGGAATCGAACCACGGACCTCTGGAATATCGGCCCAGCGTGCTACCGTTACACCACGAAGGCACGTTAGGGAAGTGGGAGAAATACCTTATATACTCGCCTTTTTAAAGGGCGACTAGGGTTTTAGGGACCCTAGTTGCCAAATCCTGGGTGCGGAGAGTCATCGTCCACAACCCTTTTAGTTCTTTCGACACTTGTAGAGTCATTAGGATTTTTTTAGAAGCCAGAGAGATGAAAAATTAGCAACCGTTTTCGCCAGGAATCGAACCACGGACCTCTGGAATACCGGCTCAGTATGCTACCGTTACACCACGAAGGCACGCTAGGGAAGTGGGAAAAATACCTTATAAGGTGACTGTTCGTCTACCTTCATCCCATCTTTTTTTTTTTTTTTTTTTTTTTTTTTTTTCCTAAACAAAAGAATGCATGTAGCATTTATTTCTTAGAAAACCAGGACACACAAAAAATATATTTGAGGAGATCTTACTATCTCAGGCATTCAACTAAAGAACCCTTGATCCGTTGAGAAAAAAAGCTTGAATGGCTCACTAATTGCATTCGATTACTTTGAGCAGTCAGACAGCCCTCTGTTCATCGCTAATGCTTATTCATGCGTATTTGCGTATTTTAGATGGAAATGTGTAATTAAAGGGAACTGAAAAATAAGGAAAAGGTAAATAAACTATTGTATGTAATAATAATTGAAATTAAATTAAATAATAATTTTTTCTAATTAAATTTACAATAAACATCATTTATGAGATGTGACAATGCTAATCACTCTTTTTGTGTGATTCCTCAATCCACTTTCACATTAATTTGTGGGATGATCTCTTTTTTCCTCATCAGATCGAATGTAACGAACTATCGGATATAGCGAACCAAACTGTCGGTTCTTTACAGTTCGTTGTAGCGGGCTTCTATTGCATAAAAACCACTTTCATATTAATGCACAATAGGCAATAACGCATCACTGGTAATTTTCTTACGATAAAATATGCGAATGTTACTTATTTTCGCTGAACTCTTTGTAAGGTTGTAGAGACATTAGGCATTTTTTTGGAAGCTGGACAAAGGATAAATGAGTACGCCTTCTCCGTAAACAGAACCACGGACCTCTGGAATACGCGCCCAGCGTGCAGACGATTACACCAAGAAAGCACGCTAAGAAGGCGGGAGAAATACCTTATAAGGTAACTAGATTTCTTCAACTGTGAACTGTTTCGTAAATTGCTGTAAACTCATATATAAGCAGACTCAAAAACTCGAATAATAAAACATTTCCTAAAACTTCTCGTTTCATATTCGGTTCATATAAATATTTGGTAATTAAAATCAATTCCTTATATTTAAAACCCAAATAATTACAAGCTGCTCCTTGTTTTAATAAGCAAACATGATTAATTAGTTAAATTTCTACTTATACATTTAATTAAAACTTCACGCATAGTAAAGATGACACTACATAATATATCGAAAGTGGTATATTTAAAACAATGTTCTTGAATAACTTACCATCAAAGTATCTGCCGTAATACTCAATTTTATTAAATTTTAAGCACTCCAATTTTCAAGAATATGTAGTACGTTATCATCTAAAATGATTAATGACTTTGATAAACTTATAATGAGTACTTGTTAGCTCGATCAAGATAGCGGTTAAAACTAATTAATACCCGTTTTCTCTCCGATAGATTTCTGGCAATCTTTTTTAATAAACTAGCATCTTCGATTTATGGTAATGTATTAAATTTTGTGTAATTAAAGTGGGAGTTATGGGTATTAGAAAAGTTTACTTTAATATTTATATTACATAATTATTCATTTTAATTAATACGTAATAAATTTCGTTTTAAGTAATTAAAAATCGGCGTAATTAATCTTTTCGGTTTTCAGTCATTGTACGGTAATACGCTAAGGAAATAGAAAATGTAGATTCTGTTAATATTCAAGTTTAAGACTATCCTGAAAAAACTTAGATAATGTACAAATTAAATAATTCCATATGGAAATATACTTTAGCTTAATTTGTTTTTAGAAAGGCTTTTAGCGTAATTTGTTTTTAGAAAAACTTTGCTTTGCTATAATAGAAGCTCGACTGCTTGGAAAAATGTTTTTAACTGTAGTTATATTTTCCAAAGTGTAAATTATCGTCTGCTATTTGACAAATTAGTTTTCATGCAAAATGGCGCTTTAAACAAGCAGTAGACGGAAAGCTATGTTTGGGCTCTTTCCGAAACAAAATATTCGCATTTGGTTATTAAAAATGCTATGAAAACCATTATTTTTAGGTATGTAAGGCAACGATAAATAGCATTGTCAATAAGAAAGGAAAAAAGCGTCAAAGTTGGCTTTAAAGCGAAAAACTGTTCAAAATATATATCTAACTTAAAAACGGAATGTTTCGAATGTTGCAAAGGTAGGAACTTTAATATTAAAAGAAAATCTGCGAAATCAAAGGACAGTTTCATAATCGTTAAATTGCTCAGTGCTAACTATAAACGAAGTGATTAATGCTGATATGAATCTTAAAAGGTAAAAAACGAACGGTCTTTCTCCAATACATTATTGCCGAAAGCAGAACGCCCTGCAGAATTCTCTGTGAGAAACAATTATTCAGGCAAAAATGGAAAAATATTGCCTCAAATGATGAAAAGGTATATTTAAATGGTCGCTATAAAAGCAACCATTTATTATCATCAAAAAGAAAATAAAAAACTCTTAGAACATGGTTATTAGAATCTAAAAGAAGGTTTTTCGAAGGGATTTATGATTGTTGTTGTTTTTTAATATAACGACAAATAAAAATTAAAGAGAGTGCAGCAATGTATTAAATTCAACTCCACATATTACCAGGAACATATTTTATACAAAATTTTCAAATATGAGATACATTCATGAAATTTAGTGTGTTTAATTCGTAGATCTGAATCAACAAAAAACAAGCAATCGTACGTCGAAATCCTCTGTTAATTTTTTGGAAAAAATGAAATAAGAAACGTGTAGCAAGGCCATATTCTTTACTGATATCGCTACTAAATTTCCTGATGCATCATGCACGGATTGACTTTTAAAAAAGCGAACTTTCTAGTCGTCGACTTATAACCATCCTTGGACTTTGGAAAGCTCTTCAAGAGGAATGGGATAAAATACCTCTTTTAATACTAAAAAAAGTTTTATTATCTTGGAAATTACAGCTTACAGAGATAGTGAAGAATAAGGGTTATCAAATGAAACATTTAAAACAGAAAACCTTTAGGTAAAATATTTCTGTAAATACATTAAAAATCGTCTAAAAATATCCGAACGGCCTCTGTAAGAATACTTAATCTCATCTCATCGAAACGTCGCAGATGCCTGCTGAGTCTTGATCCGAATCCAGAATGAATGGAAGAGTTCGCCAGTTTTATAACGTATGATTGGCCAAAATAAAAACAAAATTAGGGAAAAATTTTCAATAATAAATATTTATAAACCAGGAAACCAGGTTGCCAGTCGTATTAACAAGCCCACCTGCGATAGAGCGGATAGCTGCATGGAGATTTCCGTCATTTTCCTGGTACATAACGAGTACATGAAGAGATACCACTTAAAACTTTCTTCAACAAGTAATACCTTTGTCTGAGTATCCATCTCTTCTATTAATTAATGAAGAATCTGTCTATCTGTATGCATGTAAGCTCCTCGCATTTTGTAAAAACCTGATATTAAATATTGTTTTGTAAACTAATGAACATTTCATCTGAGAATAGAAATATTGCCGATAGTTTAATTAAATGTAATATACATATGTGTGTGTGCGCGTGTAATAAGAATAAATTTAGAGAAGTACTGATGTAGGAACACCAAGACGTAGAAACGTAGAAGCCGCCGAAATTAAAGCACACGTAGTCCCCCACTCGAACATGTACACCTAGAAGACAAAATTTTGAATTTCGAATTTGATTCTACTTATTTTGTACGAGTTTAAGAAACTTTTGGTTAAAACTCAAAGACGTAAAAGGCTTTGTGTTGTCCCTCAGCAAAGCTTTAAAATTTAATTAGAAATCACAGCAATGTTAGAGAAGAGTATTGCCATTGTCAGAATTAAATTGCATTTATCTCCCACACGGGATGTATGTTCAATAAAGAATGAGAATAAATACCGATTAAATTATTATTAAATATATACTATGTAAGATTTAAAAAACATGTAAATCAGCTTTATAATTTAATTTAGTAGTCTTCTCTTAATTGCTCATTTTTAATTTGGGTATTTCGTCTCTCTGTTCTGAAAATAATTACAACATTTCTGGACTGTGCCATTACCATCTATACCACAGAGCATGCGTAACTCTGATGACGTAGGTAATTCGGAGCCTAAACTCAAAATTTCAAGAATTGGAACTTTTCTAATCTAAACCAAAACCTTCTCTTAGTGAGCTTGCGTACTGGACAACTGCGCAGTTTAGCTAATGCCTGTCTTGCTGTAATGATACTTTTTCGCTGTGCTCTCTTTCCATTGCATCAGTATCAAAAATTGTAAATATTCTTGAAAAAGCATGGCTAGAATGTCAAGTAAACTGTGGCCACAAATGTCAATTAAATTAAAAATGATGATTTAATCTGCCTCGGCTGCCAAGTTTGCTGTTTATTACGGATTCAACTTTTAGGCATATTACGCAATCAAAATTCTTGCTCTTCACTATGGACCTACTTTCTAAACTATCAAGTATTTGCGTAATCTGCATTTCTGCCTTTCTACGTCTTGATGTTCCTACATCAGTACTTCTGTAAATTTCTTCGTACTACACACGCACATACACACACACACATGCACATATTACATTTAATTAGATTATCGGCAACATTTCTATACTCAGATGAAATGTTCATTAGTTTACAAAACAATATTTACAGAGGGTGAAAGCACCTAAAAATTACTTAATACAAATAAACTTGTGTAAAGTTAGTTTGCAATTAATTATACAAAACTTCAAATATATATTTGTGCTTCGGCTTGAAGTAACAAAAATTAAAATTTTATTAGATACTTAGTATCCCTCCTTTCGGGCTGAGAGTACCATATAGGAAAGGAAAAAAATGTGTAAGGCACCATCACAGTCCCATAGGCAAAAGTGCTATAGCTCCTACAGCTAGTTTACGAAAATTAAACAAAAAAAAATCTGATGAGTACACCACATGTCTTCCTTGTACGGAATATTAAATTATACGCATTTTTCTTGCATTTCATTTAAACTTATTGGATTGAATTAAATGTACTTCGCCGACAGCGCATAAACCACAATAGAATAAATGCATTCCTTAAAATTCACTCTATTTGTTTACCATAGCGAAACTCTGGCGTTAGGTTCACTTACCACTATTTATTTCGTTCATATTATAACTCAGAATGCATAAAATTTATGTCATTTAAAGATTTATCTAATCGTAGCCACATGTTCTATTCAAATACTATAATAAAGCTAGAACGATGTATAAAATAAATTAACAAACAAACTAATTCGCAATATTAAATGAAGGCGTTATCTTTGTTGTTGCGAAGCTACGTTTCTCTAGATTGGCAGCAAACCCACTATTCTGCTATTTCAAATGTAAACAAGCAATGGCCGCCAACAAAAAAATTATTAGGCTTAGCAGCACATAAACAACTTTAAAATTGTTGATAATTCTAAAAATATTGCATACAGATTTACTAAAGGCATAAAACCCTGAACCCGAAGATAAGAGCAACATAATTCAATTATTTTTAAAGCAAAAAATGTACAGTTTACAAACATATAAGAGTAAAGAAACTGAGATCACTGAGCCGGGTAACAGAGTGGATATATATATAAATATATTTATATACGTTTGGTGCGGCCGATTGCAACCAAAATACGAGGTGCACATTTACATGTTATAGCAGTCCTATATACATAATTTCAGCGTTCTGAGGCTACTCGTTTTTGAGTTATGCGAGATACGTACGTACGTACGTACATACGTTCGTACAGACGCCACGAAAAATTCTCTTCAGAATTCATTTTAAAGCAGTTTTATAATTTTTTTGGAGGAAAAGAGTCTTTTATTCTGTCCTTACGTACAGATATCAAGCAAAAACATCGTTAAATTGCATTCGATAGCGGTCAAAATGAATATTTTCGTTGAAATATGCTGCCTGAAACTTACTCGCGATTACAATACTTCTTTTTTACTTCGTACAAGGAAGTAAAAAGAAAAATGAAAAACAGTAACTCCGTTTTTTTTTAAACAAACATTAAATAGACATTAAATGTATGGTTTTTATGCTAACGTGCGTCAAAAGTGATACCTCGCCAGCAATTTGCACAGCACTATAGGGCAGCGCCTACTCTAAATTAGCAACTTTCTTTCACTTAGATCCTTGATCTTTATTTAAACTTACTTAATTTGAACTTCTTAGATAAATAATGGAAAGTAGAAACGCAGGAGAGATTTATCATAACAAAATAGAATGTTCATCTAAATAAATTATACAGGAAAATAATGTAGACCGGAACATTTATAAATTAAATGCACCATTAAGGCTTATTGTAAGCAGAAAAACAGAATGCTTGTATAAAAAACTCCTATAAATACAACTGCATATCAAATAGACGCCAATGTCAAATTTAATATGAGGTAAAAATGCAGTCTTAGTTAGGCATAGATTTTCAATTAAAACTCTATAGATTTCGAGGAAGATATGACAGAGGTACACTTTCTTCAGAAACAAATAAATACGTACACACAGAAAAAGGAAGAAAAAATTGTATTTCATTTTTGCTGCCAAGCAGCGTATTCGACAAATGTTTTACAATTTCATCGTTTCCTTCTTCGCGCCAGTTTGCTTTCTTGGATCTAATAGAAACAGAAACACTAACACTAAAATTCGAGGGGGACCTCTAGCTACCCCACTGACAGTACCTTTAAGTTCAAGATATATTCTCAGAATTTGCGAAGTTTTCCTCCAGATTCGAATAAACTTTGCATATCATCATTTTTTAATCACTTTCGCTGTCAGTTTTTGCAGTCCTGTTAGTACTTTCAAAGTCAGTTTTCGTACACGTTGACTCAATATTATTATGAACTGACACCACGTTTTCTAGAAATAGGTCTTCTAAACTTCCCTCATTGGTGCCTGAAATATTAGAAATCAATTCCTTTGAAGAGTCTTCTACATTAAAGCCATATTTCCGTAAACAGTTTTAACTGATTTTAAGAGATTAATCCCCCCCTATTGACTATAATATGCATGGCTTCTAACAAAAATATCGAGTTACTTATCTCCTTCAAAGTGTTCAAAATTTCCTCAAAATTCAATTCTGTTCATCACTTACTAAATATCTTTATGTAATTACATTTGAAACTCTTACAGTACATTAAAATTAAGCGTTGAATGTTAAAAGCTATATTTTCAGAAAGAGACACTGATGTTTTTCAGAAAGTGATCAGATGTATGTGTACTGTACACACTGCTGATGAATGTAAAGTTATTATTTTCAGTTTTATCTCTGTCCCACTGAAAACGAAAATCAGTAAAAATAATATTTGTAATGCACGAGTTCATGTTGCTGTGGTAAGTTAAAGGTTAATTCTTGACTACTATCAAATGCACAGGTTTTTGTGAAAAATAAGCAACATTATTAATCGGATAGGAAAACACCATCAGTCAGTATTTCTACATGAATGTCAGTATTTCTACATGGCTCCAAATGAATAACCGAAAAAGCTGTGTACTGTTTCTAATGTTTCCAAAGTTAAGATGTTGATAACAAGAAGAACATCCATCGAAGCAGAAATCAATTTCGAAGTCTTTCAACACATCTGCAGCAACAATAAATAAAATAATAAACAGAGATTCACAACTTGAAAAAAGCTAAAAAAATATAATATTCATCAGCTTTGGCTGAGACATGTAACTCAATAAAGAATTATTTGCAGAACCGAGTATGAAAATTATTTAGCAAGAGATAAATGGAAATACATCGACACTTGTTGAAGCAAGGACTTAAATGAATGCAACAGAAGAAGATCTGTTCATCATCAAAAGCGAATAGAAAAAATTGTACGAACTTGGTTGCGTCAATGCAAAACAGTTTCAGTATTGGATTTATGATTGTCGCAGAATTTTCCTACGGTAGAAAATTAGAAATAAAAAGACTCGAAAAAACTGTTAAATCAACTCAACGTGCTATCAAGAGAATGTTTTACGTCCAATATTTGCAGGGAAAATTACATTTCTTTATCCCAATAACTTTCAGAGAGTGAAGCTTCATCAAGACAAAGCAGCAGGTGATGCTTCCAAATGTATCGCGGCATTCCTTGAAAGCAAATTTAAGTGTAACACATGTATTGCTTATAGACCTTTTAAAAGTATTCCTGCGAAGTCCTCCGACGTTTTACCTATGGATTATTGCACTTTTGTGGCGTTCTACCTATGGTATTGCGCTTTTGGCTTTAGTGAAAAGAGCTCTTTCTAAGCAAAAACCCACAACGATTGATATACTACAGAAAGTAGTGGAAGAGGAATGGAAATCAATACCCCTGGGCATTTTACGAAAAGCCTTGCTCTCACGGCAATCACGAATCCACTTTATAATCCAAAGAAGAAATTTATGAGATCGAATATTTAAAAACATACACCTTATATTTTAAAGATTAATTATACCGCTGCGATATCGTTCTAAAAATTTATAAAAATCTTCTGTAATATTCTTAATGACTGCATCTATTGCTTTTAAATAGCTTAGTTAAACTATACAGATAGATTCAACTGGTTGATAAATATCTAACATTTTTCGGAAAGGCAACAGAATAAAAAGTGAAACAACGCATTTACCAGAGGATGACGTTTAAAGTGAATCGGCACAAAATCATTTATCAAGATTAATAGCCCTTTTGGTCTAAAAATTAAATTAACAACTGTAAAAGAAGTTTCCGACCTGGCGTAAATAATTTTTAAAAGTTATCAAACATATCTTTACGATCTTGACTTACATTACTTTTAAAACTCTTTGGACATGCGTCTAAAGAACCTTTACTTTCAAGAACTATTCAGGTCGCAATATGTTTCATAATTTCTTTCAATATACTGTTAAGTTTTTCTATTTATTTTTAGAAGAGTACGTTTATCAGCGGAAAAGGTTTTTCGTTTTATATAACAGTTATGCGTGCGGAAGAAAATCACGGCTAATTATTGTTCCGTAATGGTCACTAATGGACTCTGTGCCACGCCTTTCTCGAATTATTTTGAATAATACATAGTACACAGTACGCCTTATTTGTGTGTTATTCAAATTTCCTTTTTAAGCTTCAAAAGAAATGAATTTGTATACGATAAATTTTTGCTATTTTTATAAGCTTTTATTGAGCTTATAGAAATAGCAATGACAATGATGTTTGTCGCCACGGAAGAAAATTTGATATTTAAACTACCTCCCGAAAAGTTAAGATGAGTTCAAATTTTGCATATACCCTTTTTAAGATTGACAGTGTAATGTGATGAAGTGAGTTTTTCAAAATTCGGTTTTGCGTATTTTATTAATTTAATTAATTAATTTAATTAATTTAATAATGCGTATTAATTAATTTAATTAATTAATTTTATTAATTTAACGATTTTTCACGCATACATCCGCGATGATTTTCGCGAACGTGTACGATGATTTTCGCGTATATCTCCGCGTATTTGATGAACAAAGTAAGACTATCAGAATTTTACTGTTTGAGCGAAAGAAAAACGTCTTTATGAGATTTGCATGAAATTTTTAATTTCTGATTTTTTGTAGTGTTTTCTAAAATCACTCAGTTTTAACTTCCCTACTTAAATTCACTTTTTTTTAACATTTAATAAGTTTAATTTAAAATTGCTCTATTTATTACAATATACACTCTAAAAATTTATCAGTTACAAAGTTTTGAAATTTTCTCAGCTTACAGAACATTTACTTCGCCATCTTTTAAGGTTTTTTGGTTTTGTTTATGTAAGTACGACAAAGCACTCGAGGGCTATCTGTCTGAGTGGAGGGATGCCTTCATGGAGGACTTTCTAAAAGAAATTTGCTAGTAAACACGTTACACATGGGAAAATCAACGAAAACGCACATGCATCCAGCCCTCTCGCTGAGATTTGAACCACCGACCGAAATACCAGTGTTCAGCGATTTTACCGCTCGGCCGCTGTTGAGGTCACCAACTTTTCAGACATGAATGATAAAAAGGATTTCACTGAACCTTTAACATTAAAAAATATATGTTGCATTATAAAGTAGAAGAGGGAAAATATCAGTTCTTCATTGGGCTGCTTAGGTTAGGCTATTTGAATAAGGAAAAGCCCAAAAAGGGGTATCTGCCTAAGAGTAGGGACGCCTTCAAGGTTTTTATAAGATAAACGACTCGAAATCACGTTACATACGGGTAAAACCATAAAACATAATATTGTGGTTAGCCCGTTGTCCTCCATTTTAACTCCAGAGGAACTACCAGCATTCAGAAATCTTTAACCGCTCGGCTAGTAATGGGGCTCTTCAGCTGGCATTGCTTCGAAACATAGTTATGATGTCAATACTTCACGCAATTTAAATCCCTTTTCTTTCTAGAAAGATTTAGCTGAAAAGAAATTGAGCTTACTAGAAAAGACGTCTAAAATTTATAAACTTTTTTTTTTTTTTTTTTTTTTTTTTTTTTTTTTGTACCTTTCGTTATAGATATGTTTTACATTTAATGTTCAATTCCTTTTGCGATTCTCGAAATCAACAGATCTTAACGATTAGCGATTGAATTACTGATAACCTTCCATACTATTTTTAATTTTTTTTCCGTTCTATAAATTTAAACCCACTTTTCTCTAATGCTAATGCAGAAGATGTAAATAACATACTTTATCGTTAAGTTGTTAAATAATAAGAGAATTGTCGGAAATATAAGATGGATTATTGGTTGTTGAAAATCTCAGTTGAATAATTTGATTGATAGATAATATGTAATTCACAATAAAAAGAAGAAAGCAAAAAGCAATAAAAATGTTTTTTATAAAATAATCTTTTATTATATAATATGATGGAGGAGATAATATGATGAAGAAGAGATAAAAGAAGATAATTTATTGAGTAGTTTAATGGGAATATGTGATTTGTTATTTCGCTCTCTTTACAAAATTCGCTTAGGATGAATCAAGAATAATAAAAGCGTGGATACCCAAATAACAAAAACCTAATCATCGAATTGCATTGCCAAACATAAACCATTACTTTTATATATTTATAAAAAGTCGCCCCACGCTTTTATTATTCGTGATATAAAATAGTAGATTTTTTACGAAGAAAATTATTTAATAGTTTGTTGCCACTAATTTATAAAATAAATTATTTTCCTCCTTTCAGTTCATTGATTATTTTATGAATTGTAAATAAAAGATTCTTTTTTTAGAAACTTCTTTTAATATTTTTCATATCGTTACTCTAATTATTTAAAATGGCACATATTTATTTTAAAACTAGACGCAAAAAATTAAAAGAGAAGAGACATGCGTGATCTATTCTTAAATTTGAATGCTTTTGTGCGTTCAGTTTTTGTCTTGGAGTTTAAATTCACGTTAATTCTTATTCGTATTATAGATTTAATACAATTTCTCTGTTTTAAATTCAGTATACACTTATTTTATGAAAAGTTTAAATGAAAAATTGCAATTTCGTTTTCTTAATGCTGAAATGATAAATAAAAATTATTACTTAACAAGGCCAGAGAAAATTTGACTTCAAAAATATCGAGCAAAGACTCAGTTTCAGATTGTAAAAGGATTCGATAGTTCATAAAGCATTTATTCATGATGGTGAACTCCATACTTCAAAACGATATAATAGGTAGACTTCTTAAAATTTACTGCGTTAGGCTCGATCAAATAACTACTTTTTATCCCTGATAATGTGTTGTCACACAATTGCACGTTTTGGAAGCAGTTTCTAGCAAAAACAGTCTCACAAACCCCATCAACATCCTTATTCGCTAGATTTGGCACCTGCAGAGAATTTCCGCTCTTCTTAATATTACAAAAAAACAATATTTTAATATCAGTAAGGAGATTCAGAAAACTAAACAAGAGCTCTTAAACAATCTTCCAAAACATCAGTTCTGCGAAAGAATTAGACAGCTCTACGGAACTATCAAGCGTTGTATATAGATTTCTAAGGATTATATATAGGAGACAAAAAGGAAAAATGCTGTTTAATTCGTTTACTTGTTTCATACGAACTCAGTTTCATACGAACCTGCTTAATTTTTGTAGAGCTACTGTGTATTTAAAAAATAAAAAAGGAGAACAAACATATAAATGTAATGAATATTTTTAATCAGAAATGTGACTAATGGCGAAAGGGAGATAATTAATTATGGTACGGCATACAAAGGTTATTTACCACAAAAGTTATGCTTTCATTTCGTTTGAAGAGTAAAACGAATGCCAACTGTGTTACGCAAATTACTTCAGTAATTAAAATTGGCTAAAACTAAAAATCAAACAAGAGCTTGCAACGTAAAATAAATTAAAGAAATTTCAAAGAGGATCCTAATTCCTATTTATTCATTGAAAACGTACCCTTGAGCTTTTGGACCAAAAATATTATCTCCCTTACCTAGGTACATAGATTGGCGGAAGGAAATAACGCTTCGCAAACTAATAGGTGAAGGAAACTCGAATGATCCCTACTGAACAAATGAAACTGTGTTGCAGATTGCATTCTAAAGTAAAATTCTTTATTTACTGGAACTTATTACATATATTTTCCATATGTTGATAGGTATCGGTTTCTACTTACGAGTTTCTTTCTTCCTTCTTTTCGTTTTCTGCTTGAAAGCATCTATAAATAGGAATCTTACTTCACCACAGGATAAAAATCCTCCGTCGATGTATTTGCTCACAAACTCAGCAAACAACCTCAGAACATGTTCCTTTAATTTTTTAAACGCACCCTCCCGAGTGTTTAAAGTAACAAGGTTTAAAGAGACAATAAGGCAAAGAACAAGGTTATTGAATGTTTTATTTACAATTAGACAAAGTAACATAGGTGCATTTTTCTTCTCTCACTGGGTCCCTTCGACAGCATACTGCATGTCGTACTATTTAATATCCAATTCATCACATCCTCCGACATCTTACATATCCCCTTAACCTCCTAAGTGCATCTTCCCGAATGTTTAATGCCACATCTCAGTGTATTCCCATGATATTCTCGCTAGGTCCCTTGACAGACCACGAGATATTGTGAGGGTTTAAATTATTGTTTACCGCATCCTTAGGATATACCATTATATCTCATTAACCTCTAAACATTCTCACGAGTGCTTAATGTAAAAATTTTAGTAAATCTTTAGGACATTTTCGCCAAGTCCCAGCGACAGGGTCCACAGTTATTGAGAAGAATATAAAGACCGACTTACCATTTCTTAAGCATAATCTCAAATACTCCCCCCCTCAAATGATCATGTTGTTAAGTTTTTTTTTGTTTGTTTGTTTGTTTGTTAGATATTTTTCATTTGGATTTCAGGTTGTTAAATAATTCATAAATAGATCCAAAAGAAAGAGAAGAAAGCGTGCACGAAATATGAAATGAATTTTCAGGGCAAAATGATATATGAGAAAATTAAACTTTTATTTTTAAAATTACGATTTAAAACAGTTATTTAAATATATCAATTTAATAAGCAGTAGCAACAAATTTAACTATTTTTATGCTTTCATCTATAAAATAAAATTTTAGTTTGAGTTAATTTAAATAGTAAAATCTTAGATCAATATTTCCAAATAAACACTCAAGTAAAATTTGTAATATACATATGCGTATATTAATTACATGCAGTTATTTATGAATGATAGGAATTTAAAAAATGCATCGTTTAGAAAGTTTTAAAAACATCTATGCTCGGAAAACTGGGAAATATAAAGAGATAATTATTGTGGTAAATGGAATGCCTGGCCTTCTAGATAAATTGTCCTCACGTATTTAGAAGTCTAGATGCATTTTCTAATACTTCTAAGCTAACTTCTACGTATTCTGATAACAAAAGTTCTACTAAATCAATAATTTAAATTTCTGAACGATCAATCAACAAGAAATAAAAAATCAAGTATCAAACGGACATTTAAAATCTATTAAAATCGCATTTGAAGGTTGACAGCTTAACATAATAATAGATAGACATCTTATAATTTCCTAAAGAGAAAATTTATGCAAAATACCTAATTTGCTAAATGTGAAGTTTTTCAGTGGTAAATAAATGAAGACGTCGTACGTGATAATTAGCAAAAATTTTTAAAACATTATCACTCATTGCATTTTTATCATAGTCCAAATTTATCGAAGCGTTATTATAACGGTGATGAATGCATTACAGAAGTTGTAATGTTTGAAGCAAAAGACGTAGTGCTTTCCTGTTAAAAAGAAAATCTAGCTCTCGGAACTGGATTTTGCAAGCTTCCTACAGAGGCGGTATTTAAGATGCTTTATTCGTGAGATTTTTCAATTATTCTGAAATGTTAGGTTACACAGAAATTCCTTTAATAAAGTAATTTCCATTCTGTTCTTGTCAGAGGCGCGAAAAAAAATTGTTCCGAGTTTCAACTGTCGTCTTTCGACCAAGCACTACAACTTCCACCGCAAACACTACACTTCTATTATGTTCGCGAATGAAACAACAAACTTTGATAATGTTGGACCAGCCACAAAATTTTTACGATAAAATATTTGTTTGTTTCCTTTATTTTTATAATATTCAATTTGTTTATTTTCTTCAGTTTTTATTTTTCAGTATTTCAATCTATTCTTTCGACCAATCACTACACTTCTCCTGTACTTGCCAACGAAAAGGCAACACTTTGATAAAATAAGACTAGCGATAAAAGTTTTGCTTAGCTCTTCAATTAAATTACGTTGAATTTCTTCATTTTTGTTCAGTAGCTAAACGGCACATTATTGTTATGGCGTTGAAGTTCTTTTTACTTCCTTGTACGAAGTAAAAAGCAAGTATTGTAATCGCGAAATGTTTCAGGCATCATATTTCAACGAAAATATCCATTTTCACCGCTATTGAATGCAATTTAACGATGTGTTTGCTTCACATCTGTACGTAAGGACAGAATAAAGAACTCTTTCCCCCCAAAAAAATTATAAAACTGATTTGAAATGAATTTTGAAGAGAATTTTTCGTGGCCTCTGTGCGTACGCACGTACGTATCTCTCATAACTCAAAAATGAGTGAAAATGAATGAACGTTGAGATTTTGTATATAGGACTTCAATAACATGTAGATGTGAACCGCACATTTTGGTTGCAATCGGCTGCACCAAAAGTATATAAATATATGTATATACATATCCTCTCTATTACTCGGCTCAGTGAGCTCAGTTTCTTTATTCTTATATGTTTGTAAATTGTGAATTTTTAGCTATAAAAAGCTTGAATTATGTTGTTCTTATCTTCCGTGTAAGGTTTTTATGCCTTTAGTAAATTTGAATGCAATATTTGTAAAATTCTCAACAATTTAAAAGTTGTTTAAGTGCAATTAAGCCTAATTATTTTTTCTATGGCGGCCCTGTTTGTTTACATTTGAAAGTTGGCAGACTAGCGGATTTGTTGCCAATCTAGAGAAACTAAGTTTCGCAACAGCAAAGGTAGCGCCATCTTTTATTATTGCGAATAAAATAATCCTTAATTCATTGTGGAATTTATTAGAGGAAATAAGTGTTTAAGATTTACTTCGTAATTTTTAATGTAGATATTTTGAGTTTTTATGTATTTTTGCCTTGTCGCGAAGTGAGGACTGATATAATTGAATGAGAAATAATGAATCGTTTGTGAAAAACTGTTTCTTTTATGTTTTGCTTACTTAATTTCTTTTATACATCGTTTTAGATATATTATAGTATAGAACACGTGGCAATGTTTAGATAATTCTTCAGATGATATAAATTTTGTGCATTTTGAGTTATAATATGAACGAAATGTAACGCTGTTAAGGAAACCTATCTCCAGAATGTCGCTATGGTAAAGAAATATAGTGAATTTTAAAGAGTGAATTTATTCTATTGTGGTTTATCTGCTATCGACGAAGTAGATTTAATTCAATCCAATAAGCTTAAATGAAATGCAAGAAACAATGCGTCTAATTTAATATTCCTACAAGGAAGTCATGTGGTGTACACGTCAGATTTTTTCTGTTCAGAATTAAACGGCACAAAGTTATTTTTTATTAAGTGGCTTTAAGATATCCCCACAGAAATGAATAACATGATTGCATTATTAAGTTGAAATGCAGTTTGCTTCTTACATTTCTAATATTAAACAGACGAATGGAACATTATTCAACAAGGTTCCTCACGAAAACGTATCCCGCCTTCGATACCGACACCACTCACTCCGTAAATGTAGGAAGTTTTAGCCTCTTTCTCGTTGTCTGCTTATTGTCCATTTACGGTCTGCTTACGGTCCATTTGTCTTTCAAATAAAGCAGTGTCTCAACTTTATTTTATCTTCTTTCTCTATGAGCAATTGCATCAGAAGGATGGTGTCCATCGATTAAATGTGTAAACACTGCGAACAAAAATGTCGTGGAGAATATAATGTAAGGGAAAAACGTCCTAGTATAAAACATCATGGGGGAAAACAAAGCAAAGTAAGGTAAGCATGCAGTTTTCAAACACAGTGGTAAAAAATGAAATGTACCGAAAATTTGGTACTTTTAAAACATCACCATACAAAACACTGCGGTTAAAACTAAAGTACCTGCATATCATCGCTTGATGATAACATCGCCGATATGCGTTTTCTGATTATAAAAGCTTTAAATGAATTTTTGCATAATTATTTGTAACAAGAAGATGAAAGGAATGTGTTTATCTTTATATTTCATATTTTTGTATTAACTAAAATATTTTTACTGATAATACGAAAAGGAAAGTTAAGCATTCAAAATCTGGTAATTAGTAAAAATTTAATGCTACATATTTGTGCTACTTTAGAAATTAAATATCGTTCTTTTAAAAGGTTTTCAAAAGAGTTAAAACTTTAAACATCTTTTAACGTATTAATGCTACGTTAAATTATTTTCAAACTTACTTTGCTAGTCATTATTTAATTAACCCCTTCTGTAAAGACGTATTAGTAGCTTTCTATGAAAAAAAATCTAATATAAAAAAGATCAGAAAGAGGAAAAGCATAAGTTTAAAATTCTGTAATCTGCTGATACGTAGCATTAATTTTTACTAATTTCGGGATTTTTAAAGCGGCTTCCTCTTACTTTATCAATAAACATTCATAAGTTAGTACAAAATCATGAAAACATATTCTTTATCTTCTCTTGGACTCAAAATGTACTGCATGAAAACTCACTTAAATTTTTTACAGTCAGAAAATGCATGCCCGCGATGATTTGTAAGCGAATTACTTCTTACCACTAAATTTTGTACGACGATATTCTAAAACTGCGAAGTTTTTTTGCTACTACGGTGTTTCAGAACTGCATGTTTTCTCCTTGCTCTCTATTCTGCAGCGATGTTTTGTACGACGACGTTTTTCCTTGCGTTGTTTCCTCCGCAATATTTTTGCAGGAAAATTTTTGGCGGACACCATGTCCATCTTGTTATTCTGTCGTCGAAAACAGAATACATGAATTGTAAAAATGATGGAATTGTTACTTACTCGTTCGCAGTCAGCAAGCTGCAGCTCGCTGCTCTTGCTTCCTTCAGAGCTGTCATAAGCCCCGGGTCGGGAGAGCCTGCGGTTGATCGCTGCGCGGATCCCACCACGGACACTCGGCTGCTCCGTGCGCCGTTTGGCGCACTCAGTCCCGCAACTCATGCGGCGCCGATTCGTATCACACACTATCGCCTCTTATGCGATCTGACTGCAATGCAAAGCCAATCACATTCTCTGTCACTAAAAGCAATATCATGTGCTGTATCTGTCACTGAATTAAATGAGGGTTTAAAACTCGAATTTTACGCAAAAACGACGTGCATAATTTGATGTTTCCATACATTAGTGGAGTAATTAGAATTTTTCAGTCGCAGTTGGTGAAAAAAATGTAATAGTTCTTCAAATATCTGCAATGAGATAACAGAACTGTTCTAGTTTTCAGGCGGGAAAAGATTGCAGGCTTCTTTCTGTAAGGCATTAAAAAAAGGTGAAATAATTCTTTTAGTTTCTGCGAAACAATTACAGAATTGTTCCAGTTTTCAGAAAGAAAAGTATTGCAGAACTAGTTTAGGCAACAAGATAACGGAATTCTGTTATTTTCCGCAAAAAAGTAACAGAATTGTACTAATTTTGCAAAACAAAATAAAAACAATTCTTTTAATTCCTGCAAAAAGATTCCAGATAGCTGTTTTCTACAAGACAATTACAGAATTGCCCTAGTTTTCAGGGGGGGGGAAATTGCAGAATTCTTATAGTTTCTGCAAAAAAATTATGGAATTATTTTACTTTCCGCATAAAGATTACAGAATTATGATTTCTGCATGAAGATTACATAATTCTTCCAGTTTATGAGAAAAGATAACAGAATTTTTCTTTTCGGGTAATGTTTTACGATATACTCAATAAATGAGTTCTGTCACTTCGTCTGTTTCCTTACACTAAATTTGTATCATCATATTGGTTATAGTATATATATATATATCCCTAGTAACACTGTTACTTAGTAACTCTGTCAAAGGTGGATAATATCAAAAGAATCATGCACAGTTAGTCTCGTATTAGTCCAAAATATATAATTTATTCAACAAAATATTTGTTAGATAGCAGATGCCAAAAATTTAAGTAATGGTTTTTATTAAAAATGTTAAGTTCTTAGTAACTCTAGAAAATCGCATTTGTTCTTCCAGTTGTTCAATTTTTATTACATCGATAAGAGTATCTTAAACCTGATATCTAAAAATATGAATAAATCCTTGTGCTATTTTTCAGGTTTCAAAAATTTAAGCAACGCATTCCATTAAAAGTGATAGCTCCTCCAATATCTTTCAAAAATCGCATTTTGTTCTTAGGGCTGGGGAATTCTTTACGACATCGACAACAATACCCTTCTGAAAACAATGAATAATTTCTAATGAACCTTTTCATAAGATATTAGATTCCAAAAAGACTGTCAATTTGGAACTATTATACCAAATATAGATTTTGCAATCAGTCAATCAGAATCTTTTAGAAAGCTTAATGTGAGCCCAGAAATAATGACAAAAGACACAGGAAAAAAATATTTTACCGCGCATTTATTTTTGCATTTTCAGGTATAAGTCGTATACGTATCACATTATATCGTCTCTTCCTGATGTACACTTAAATCTCTGTGTAATATTTCAGCATATAGCAAATATATAATTTATAATTTATCTTTAGTTATATTATTTGATTGCAGAAAATTATCATTTAGTAAGAAGTTAAGAAATAATGTGAAGCATTTTCATCATGAAAGACTTCTGAAAATTAACTTTCAGCTTGAAGGTTCACTTGCACAGTACATTAATCTAGAAATCATTTATCACAATAATATATAGATATATAAAATCCATAACGTTCCAATAATTTCTTATGTGAACTTAAAATAGCTGAAAACGTATGTAATTTGCTTGAGATTTTAACATCTTTTTTCTTTTTCAATTATTGCAATATTACCAAACGCTTAAATGTTACTATAATTTAATACTGTAACATGCATTTTAGAAGCATAAAAATATGTCGATCCTTTCTCTCATTCGATTCATTTTATAAAATTTAATGATGCTTCTTCCATGCTCCTTTTCGTATTGTATATATGTAAATTTTTGCCTGATCATTATTTACTCTTTTCTCCGTTCGTGTAGATACACTCATCAAATATCATCAAATTTGATTAAATTCAGTTTAAAAAACAGAATAAAGGGAAAAAGGCTCGTACAAGGTTGCAGAAATGTTGAAAATAAAACCAAATAAAAAAGTATCAAATTTACATGCTTTCATTCACAATTTTTCCAATTGAAATGTTATCTTCTTTAGAGATTCCGATGAATTTGCTTCTTTAATTTTCTTCCAAGTTTACAAAAAATCAATCTCATGGCTTACAGGTGTAACATAAATTTCAAACAAAAACACCATCTTCTTGTGCTGTAAAATTACCAACTTCAAGCAAGTAATTTCAACTCTTCAGCGTGGCACGAGCTTCTTTTCTATGTAAAAAATTATTTTATTTAGTTATATAAAAAGCAAGAATAAGTGACATATTATTTTCTAAAGCGAATAACAAGAACATAAGTAAAATTCCATTTCTTCATTACAAAAGAAGATTTCGTTATTTTATAAAATCAACATATTTCCTTTTTATTCTGCACGTTTAGTTACTTACAAGCATTAAAAAGAGGGAGAAAATGTCAAATTCTGACGTTAGGATTAAAGAGGTTTCACAGAAGTGTTTGCACTGAAGAAAAAAAACATTTTTTATATTTTCTTAGACCTTTTTAAAGCTTCAAGCGAATAATTTTCTTGTTATAAAAACAAGTGTGTTGGCTTCTGTAATTAAGGTTTCTTATTTATTCACCAAGAACAAACGTAACTGGATGAAAATGATACAGATCGCTTAGGAAGGTTCTCAGCAAGTACTTTTTTCCATTAACTTGTAAAAATCTGTTGTTAAGATTTTCTTGGATCATTATTCTTGCGTCCAACCAGTATAGAGTTTTTTGGACCTGTAAAAAGAATAAAAAGTACATTTAAATAAAGAAAATAAAAATTACAACTACAAAACTTAAACGAACTTAGCACCATCTGTCGGGGGAAAGATAATTAAATGTAAAAGGCTAAGCTATTAGAATTTTTGAAAGAGTTGGAAAGAAAATGCTTGTAATAATATCATTCATTAAAGAATATAATAAATTCATTAAAGAATATAATAATTATAAATTTTTATGAATGTGAAAAGCTTCAAACGAAGTCCAGTTGAGTAATTAAACAAACTTTGTGGATAATTTTAGTGGAACCACAGACTAAACTTCAGCTATGTGGCCAACAAGGGGTTGTCAGTTTATCCAAATGACAAACCGGGACACTTATATTAAGTCTAACTAAAAAACCGGAACATATTTGTTAGTTTAAGAGACAAACAGGTACATCTATCATAATTTTGATTAACAAACCGGAGCATGTGTCTTATATCTGATAGACAAATCGAGATACTTGTCTTATGTTTGACAAACAAACTGAGACATCTGTCTTATGCCTGATAGACAGAACGATAAACTTGAGTCTGATACTAACTATTTTAGACTGCTGGCTAGTTTTATATTAATATTAACAGTTACGTTCTGTCTTTCACTTCGTATAGATGTATACCGTAGTGGGATTTTATATCAAGGTCGGGGTTAATTATTAACATTGTAGGGTTTATATTTATTTTAACTAACATTTATTTTAAGTTTAAACTACCTTTCCTGTCAAGCCTTACTTTTCCCCTGGAACTGCCAATGCCAGAGTATGTAAATTTTAGTAGAATGCGCAAGGATTCAAATTATCAGCGGAAGTATTCTGAGTTAAATAGAAAGGAAACGAGTTCAAGGTGTGCTGTTCTTACTTCACGAGCGCGAGAGGTAGTTAGCCAGAAATTGAAGAACCCCGCGTTTCGGCCTGTGTGCTGGCCTGGAAGAATTGTTAATCGTTCAAGTGATCTTCAAGTTTGCTGAATTAGCAGCGGTATTGTAAAACGCGGTGAGGTTAGTTACTTTTAGAGAGCCTCGTAGTTAGAGTCTTGTCTTTAGTTTCTTTTCAGGTTATTATTTTTATTTGACCGCCGAGTTGGCGCAGTTTGTGAGCGTCAAGAGCACGCACTTGTAATTTATTACGTTGAATAAAAAGGGACTTAAACCCTTAACAAGACTCTGTCTTTTATCCAGTTTTCACAGTCACCTCTTGGTTGCGTGCAAGTTGGAGGCGCGCAACGCTACATTGGCGCCCGAACACTTATCGAACTGAAATGGCCGAAAATTGGATGGAAACCGCTGGACAACACCAAGAAATGACAAGCCAATTGGAAGGATTTGGATACCTGGTCCAGACTTTGAGAGCGTCAATCAAGCCAAACGTCCATTTCGACGGAAAAAATTCGGTGGTGGTATTTCTAGAAGGTCTAGAAAACCACTTTCAGCTCTACCCTGTTCCTGAAAGACAAAAAGTTGCCATCGCCACATCCGCACTAAGAGGACAGGCCGCGCTATGGTGGAAAAATATAGTCACATTTTTATTAGGGGCATTTGGAAGCCAGACATATACATTTGAGAATTTCAAAAAATCGTTAGTAAAGGCCTTCCCCATAGTGAAAGATCGAGCAAGGCTGGAAGCCGAACTATATAGTTTCTATCAACGGGATATAGAAGAGTTGTCGGACTTTATTCTACGAAAAATTAAGCTGACGGATATGCTGTATGGGAAGAAACCCGATGCGGAAATTATTGAAATAATCTTACCAAGATTGTTACCCGCTGTTCAAGACTACTTTGAAATTAGAAACCCAAGCACATTGCAGGAGCTCTTCGAATTGGCGGTGAAGTTTCAAAATCGCAGAATAGCGGGAAAAGCTAGAGGGGCAACATATTCTCAAAGTACCCGAAGGAAATCTTCAAATGAGGAAACCAGAAATGGAAATCACTCTTATGGGGGAAAGAGCTATCAAGCTAACTCATCGAAACTCGAAGGTCAAGGCCCAAAAAGAAAATTCGAAGATAAACATCCGCGTACCCAGAAGGCACAACTTGAAAGGAAAGCTTTAAACGAGTAGAGGGGCCTGTGAAAGGGAGGGCCCAGACCCCGGAAGTTTTAAAAAAACCCTCAAAAAGACATTTAAATACGGTCATCGTAAAAAACTCACATCTACCAATTATACAAGTCCTGGTTGGCGATGTACCAGTAGAAGCCCTCATCGATACAGGAGCAGAAGGGAATTTTATGAGCGAAAATTTCTTCAAAAAGAATTTTTATAGGGTACGATTATTTAAAACCAAAAATACGGAAATTATAGCGGCGCAAGGAAAAACATGTCACTGCATCGGGAAATTATCATTAAACATACAGGTAAAAGAGGAAAGCCTCAAAGTATTAATTTTTGTAGTGAAAAATCTGCAAAATTCTCTTATTTTAGGTATGGAGTTTTTAAGGGCCGCGAGGGCCAAATTGAATTTTCAAGACAGTTCCGTGGTACTGGAGATGGACCAGAGGGTGGTGGAACCTGTGGAGACACCGCAAGTGGACCTTAGCCATCTGAATGACCATGAAAGGCAAGCAATACAGCAAGTGGTGAGTAATTTTTCTAATTTGTTTTCAGAAAAACCGGGAAATTGTCAGATAGTTACGCATAAGATACAAGTAACTGCCGAAAAACCTTGTAGGACTAAACCTTATCGGTACGACAAACAAAAAGACGTAATCATCGAAGAACATATTCAGGAGATGTTAAAGAATAAAATAATAACGCCCATAAATAGTGAGTACGCGAGTCCAGTCGTACTATGTAGGAAAAAGAACGAGTTTCCTCCTTCGAATAAAAGGGCTTGGAGGTTTGCTATCGATTACAGAAAACTAAATAGTATTACTAAATTTCCAGTTTACCCTTTGCCGGTTATAGAGGAAATCATTAGACAGATCAAATCGACAAGATACATGTCTACTTTGGACTTAACGTCTGGCTACTATCAAATAGCTATGAGATCCGAAGACGTACATAAAACCGCGTTTATAACAAAATCGGGCACTTATGCATTTTTACGCATGCCCTTTGGGGCCCCATCAACATTCCAGAGAGCTATGGACATTATTCTAAAGCCTGTTCTAGGAAAATCAACTTTAATTTATCTAGATGATATAATTATAACGAGTAGTACGTTGGAACAACACATTAATGATCTAGAACAAGTTTTTAAATTATTAAAAGAGGCCGGTCTTACAATTAACGCCTCAAAATGCAAGTTCGCAACTAAAGAACTTAAATATCTCGGTTATAAAATTTCGCAAAAGGGTATAGAAACGCAAGATTCAAAAATAAAAGCCATCAAGAATTTCCCACCGCCCAACACCGCCAAGAAACTTTCTTCTTTCCTTGGGTTATGTTCTTACTATCGGTCTTTCATAAAAGATTTCGCTAATATTGATGAATAACTCTTAGTAATCAAAAGAAAGAAAGGTAAATTTACGTGGACAGCGGAAGCAAACACAGCTTTTGAAAGATTAAAAGAAGCGCTCATCAATGCCCCTGTTTTAAAATTCCCGGAGGGGGACGAAAACCTGGAAATTGCAGCAGATGCGTCAGACTATGCGGTGGGGGCGGTTCTTATGCAAAATAGCCATCCTCTGGCATTTTTAGTAAAACATTGAATCAGACACAAAGGAATTATACAGCTACAGAAAGAGAAACATTAACAGTATTAATGGCTGTACACAAATTTCGAGTTTATTTCGGCAAAGCGCCAGTAACAGTCTTTTCGGATCATGCGGCGGTTGGTAGACTTTACTCGGGGAAAATCCTAACGCCCAGGTTAATAAGATGGGCTTTAAAACTCCAAGAATATAATATCAGAATAAAATATAAACCGGGTAAGGAAAACAATGTAGCTGACGCACTTTCTCGTATAAAACTGGACGATGAAGGAAATGAACTTAAATGCGCTGTGTTGACTTCAAAAATTTTAGATTCTAGAGATACGATTATCACCGAACTGAAAGCTGATCCTGAATTTGGAAATATCTATGCATATTTGAAAGACCCCGAAAGCTTTGAGCACACAGATATAGATGCGATAAGAAATAGAGCAGAAAACTATGAAATAATAGATAATTTATTATTTTATACGAAAACAACAAACGAAAATCTTGAGTATAAACCAGACATCCCAGCCTCGCTTCGATTAAGCATTTTGAAGGAATTACACGACGCGAAAACAGCGGGTCATTTAGGGATCAGAAAAACTTTAAAAAGGGTACGCGAGGCGGTATATTTCCCGCAATTATACAAAATAGTAACGGCGTATGTCAGGTCCTGCAATCAATGTCAGTTAATAAATGATATTAATTACAGCCCGGCCGGGTACTTAAATAGCATTCGCGCTACATTTCCGAATGAAATTTTAGGCATAGATCTTCTTGGTCCCTCCCCCCAGAGCGAGTTAAATAAAAATCGTTTTCTTTTAGTAATAGTAGATCATTTTTCAAAATGGACAGAAATTGTTCCACTTAAACGCGCGTCAGCCAAAACAGTCGCAGATGCATTCTTACACAGATACATTTTAAAATACGGTGCACCGATAAAAGTCATTAGCGATAACGGAAAACAATTCATTAGTCAAATATTTGAAAACATATGCAATGGACTTGGCATACGCCATATCAAAATGGTTCCGTATAGACCACAGGCAAATATAGCAGAAAGAGTGAATAAAAACATAGTAAAAATAATTCGCAGTTACGTGAGCACACATGACAAGCGCTGGGATGGCTACATAAATGAATTAGCTTATGCTTTAAGAACGGCAAATCACGATACTACGGGAAAAACCCCAGCAGAATTATTTTAGGCAGAAAGTTAATTACGCCTTTAGATAAATTATTCTTTGTGCAACAAAGAGAGCAAGAGTTTAAACAGAAAGATGTGCAAAAACTGATTGATCAGGCGCTTAAAAGCTCGGATACGGCAAGAAATAAGCAAAAAACATATTATGATAGAAAACGCCGTGAAGCAGATTTTAAAGTTGGGGATAAAGTATTGAAGTGGAAATTTTCTTTATCAAGTGCCCCAGACAATTTTACGGCAAAGCTAGCTTCAAAATTTGAAGGCCCCTATGTAATTCAGGAAATCAAAGGTTTCGTATTATATCTTAAGAACTAGAGAGGGGAGATCTGTAAAGCAAGTCCCGACCAGGTGAAAAAATACTATAATCCAAATGATTTTGAAATCCTTAAAAGTTTCTTGCAGGACTCAAGTCTAAACGAAGTAGAAGGTCCAGAGATAACAACAACTGTTCCACCACCCAAGAAGCAGAGAACTGAAGAGAGACCTAGCCCTTCTACAACCCGGACGACGGTACCAAAAAGAAAAAAGAAAAACTTTCAAACTCCAGCATTTAAGAAAAACAAGAATACAGATGCACCGCGTAAAGAAACCGTGGTAAAGAGCAAAACACCACCTACAACGGATCGCAGGAGAAATTATACATCAAGGAGAACGCGCCCAGGGCCAGAGAGTCAGGTGCCAGCAAGGCCGCCGTTCCGGAAACTGAAACGGCAACAGGAGGAACAAAAATACCAGGAACAGAAGAAATTCAAGAAGGACTCCAGGCCGGAGGACGTCAAGACCAGCCGTCCCATGGAAAAACGGAAACGACAACAACCAGACGATTACTCCGCCAAGAGGCCAGCATGCAGAGGACGCAAAAGAAAAACTAATGTGGACGACACTCGGAGGTCAGTAAGGAGAAGATTGACGTCCATGAAACCTATAACTTGGGAACAATATTGCCACAAAAGAATGACGGAGTTTCAAGCATCGAAAACTCAAAGATAAGTTAAAATCTTCTATAAAATTTTTTTTCTCTTTTGTTCCGAAATCTTATGCATAAGTACGAAGTTCTATGTTTTGACGAAAGTCAATATGTCTCGGTTGAGACTTTGTTTTGTTTTACTTTATTTAGCTAAGGCAAAAGTATTATTTTCTTTAAGTATAAAAGCTAAGAACAAGCATTTTCTGTTGGTCGTAAGACTAATTCTGTTATGTTAAAGCCAAAATTTGGCCGAGGATAAAAATAACTTCGTATTCTTGTATTAATAAGAATTTTAGTTTCAGTGCCGCCAGCTTGGCGAAGAATGAGTAAAGTAAAAATTTATTTCTCTTATTCATTTTATGGTAAATTGAAAAAATCATATGTATTAAAATTTTGTAAATGTACGTAAATACTTGAATGTTATGTAAAAGTAGAATTTAGTCTAGAAGCATAAAATTTTAGATGCTAAAAGTAAAATGCTCAAAAGGAATGAATTCAAAATTTAAGTATTAAACTGTAGATAAAGTCATGCTTTAGAGCGAAAGCCTGCATGTTTAAAGATGAATGAGGGGGAAGTTAGAATGAATGTGTTTTGTAGGGTTCTCCACCTACACTTGAATTTTTAAAAATGAAAGTAGCTCATTGAGTTGTAGAATGTCGAGTAAGGTGTGTCTATTTGGTAGTTGAATTCTAACAAATCATGGTGGTTAGGGGAAGTGTTGTAAGACTAAAACACGAATATTCCCGTTTGACACCACACATGGTGGAGAGCCAGGGTAAAGTTAAATTAATGCTTGAAAAATTGAATGAATGTGAATTAAGCAATAACTAAGGAATACGAATCGTTTAAAAACAAAAATTTATTGTGTCAAGAAAGTGTAAATTATAATGTATTTAGAAAGATACTGATACTTATTCCTTCCAGATGCTGGAAGGAAAAGACCAAGATTGATTGATGAAGTCCAGGAAAAGTTGCTGTAAGAAGAGAGAGTTATAAGCATACACAGAATTTTAGTATACAATTTGTTACATAAGATTTCTTTTGTGTAAACGAGGTTCTCGAGAGTTAGTTCAGAATTATAGAAACTTACAACAGGTCGTTTGTAGGACCTGCTTCCAAGTTTTCCAAATTCTGGCAGCGGCAAATGTAGGGTTTATATTTATTTTAACTAACATTTATTTTAAGTTTAAACTACCTTTCCTGTCAAGCCTTACTTTTCCCCTGGAACTGCCAATGCCAGAGTATGTAAATTTTAGTAGAACGCGCAAGGTTTCAAATTATCAGCGGAAGTATTCTGAGTTAAATAGAAAGGAAACGAGTTCACGCGGAGGTAGTTAGCCAGAAATTGAAGAATCCCGCGTTTCGGCCTGTGTACTGGCCTGGAAGAATTGTTAATCGTTCAAGTGATCTTCAAGTTTGCTGAATTAGCAGCGGTATTGTAAAACGCGGTGAGGTTAGTTACTTTTAGAGAGCCTCGTAGTTAGAGTCTTGTCTTTAGTTTCTTTTCAGGTTATTATTTTTATTTGACCGCCGAGTTGGCGCAGTTTGTGAGCGTCAAGAGCACGCACTTGTAATTTATTACGTTGAATAAAAAGGGACTTAAACCCTTAACAAGACTCTGTCTTTTATCCAGTTTTCACAGTCACCTCTTGGTTGCGTGCAAGTTGGAGGCGCGCAACGCTACAACATTAACCAACCTTCTAAAGTTATTACTCTAAAATTTCGCATTTCATAAAAATTTTAACTCGTATGTTTATGACAATCCCTTAAAGAAGGATTTTAAAATTTTAACTATACTCGGAAGATTTGGTACTTGCAATGCTGATCGATAAACGGAGTTGTCACCTTTTTTCTTCATTTTCTAGATTATGTATTGTTTTTACTTATATATTTATTTAGTATACCTTTTTTAATAATTTTATTCATCGAATTTATAGCCATTTATTTTGTTTTAAAGAAACTATCTAGTGAATTATACTGTAGATCTTGCAATTCTATATAGAGTGATATATGAATCGTTAAGCTAGCTTAATTAGAACTATAGATATTGCTGCTTGCGTACGGGTTCGTTATGAACTGAATGCACAAGTCCGATGAAAAGTGAATAAAATTTATTATTATCATAAGAAATGAAACAGAATGCTTGAATTTCCTCAGATATTCGTGCATTATTGCAATACCTCACAGTAGTTATATAATTATATTTTAAACTACTACAACGTTCAACAGAACTCAATTCAAAACAGAGAAATCTAATCCGATTTCACCGCGAATTCGCTACAATCATTAACAGCAAAAAAATAATAATAAAATAAACAACTGAACTGAGATGTTTTCCTCCCGCTTTTTATAAGCTTTTTAAATGCACGAGAATTTTCTCGATTTTTCTGGGTAGCAAAAGAGTACAATTACGAGATATCTCTTCATTAAATGCGCGTGCTCCTGTATTTTTAATTTTTCCGGCGTAGCTTTCTCTTCAAATAAGTCTCGTGTTGCATTGCATGGTAATATAAAACAATTTGAATTAATTCTATTTAAAAATAACTGATTCAATACAAAAACCGTAACAATACGAACAAAATACAAGCATGGGGGCGTAACAGCAATTTGTATCGCCAATTTAGCAATGTTTGCAAATTTCTCACCAACTTGGCGACATTCTGAAAATTTCTAGGCACTTATATATTATTGCGTAGATGGAAGTGAGTCCATTTTTTTAATAAACAGTCGTTCTTCATTTGCTTGTATTACCGACAAATGCAATCATTAACTGAGCATGTAAAAACGTATGTAAATATTCATTCAGTATTTTAAAATAATAAATCAATTTATGAAAACCTACCCCAGTTATTACGGCGGCAAAAAATCCCTGACTGCACTTAACACAGCAACAAAATAGTTTATTCTTTATAAACTCGGCGCCATATAAATTCCCTTAAATAGGAATCTAAGTGCTGACGCGCAGTACCGATGAACTTTTTTATTGTGCTATTTTGCTGAATTGTATATGGGGTATGTATGAAGAAAATGATACTTAAACAATGAAGCTAAAAAGGCAAAACAAATGGCTTAGCAGAAGTGAGGGCAACAGCAGAGTAATTAGACTGCGAGCTCAACGACAGAGTATAAACATTTTAACAAACCCTTTCAGGTAACCATTAAAATCTGAAACCTTTCAGCTCTTTTAATTTATTTATATTTATATTTTTATTTATTTTTTCTGAGCCAGTGATTCAATTCTACTTTTATTCCGTATAATATAGTTACATACTTATTTTTAAGTAAAATGTTGTGGCAATGATACGTGTGGTGGGGGAGGATGGAAACTATAAACTTTGCGGCATTGTATTTGTAGGTGAATGAATTTTTAAAGAAAAAAAAATGCCGTTTACTTGTCCTTAAACGAAAGTTTACCCGGCTCGCGTGGCCTCAGCTTTTTTATCTTATATGTTGATAAATTGTGCATTTTTTTTTTTGGCTTTAAAAGTGATTGAATTATATTGTGCTTATATTCCGGTTAAGGTTTTTATGCTTTAGTTAATCTGCATGGAGCAGTTGTAGATTATCAATAATTTAAAAGTTGTTTAAATGCTACTAAGCCTAATGAAACCGCTATCAGTTTATATTTGAAACTTTTACTAAAATAGTGAATTAAGGTAGTTTCTTTCCCTTACAGTGTCCTTTTGCCGAGTGCAGCGAAAATTAAATTTTCAGTTTTGTGCACCGGAACATCTTCCTTCTCGCCCTCTGGCCGAATTGCTTGGTTTTGCGATTAAACTCTAATTTTAATTGTAAAAGCTGTTTTTTTTTACCTTATAAGGTATTTCTCCCACTTTCCTAGCGTGCCTTCGTGGTGTAGTGGTTCTGCATGCTGGGCCGGTATTCCAGAGGTCCGTGGTTCGATTCCCGGCGAAGGTGGTTGCTAATTTTTCGTCTCTCCTGCTTCGAAAAATTAACCTAATGTCTCTACAGTGGCACCCGAACTAAAAGGGTGATGGATGAGGATTTCTCTCCAGCCAGGATTTGGCGATTGTGCCCCCTAAAGAAAGCCAGTCGCCCTTTAAAAGGGAGAGTATATAAGGTATTTCTCCCACCTTCTTGTCGAGCCTTCGTGTTGTAGTGGTCTGCACGCTCAGCGCGTAATTGAGAGGTCCGTCGTTCGATTCCCGGCGAAGGCGGTTGCTAATTTTTCATCTCTCTGGCTTTCCCAATTAACTTAATGTCTCTACAACCTGTTTTATTTGTATTTAGTGTTTCGTGTTTTCCTGTATTTTACAATTTTTAATGAAAATGTCTTGAATTTTTATGTACTTTTTTTTGGCCTTGCTGCGAAGCGAGAACTGAATTAATTGAATAAGAAATATATCTCGAATGAAATTCAAGGGAAAAAGATTAAATGAAACACAGCAAAAAATGTGCATAATTTAGTAGGCCGTACAAGGAAATAATATGGTGCCCACATCAGATCTTTTTAAAGCATGGAGATAAATTTTATATATCAGTCAAGTCACATAAACAGATTAACTGAAGTCCTACCTGTATGTATAACCTTAGGGGCAATATGCGCAATCCATTAGCAATAATGCTTGTAAAGTATTATCAATAAAAAAATTAGCTGTAATTAAAATGAGCAATGGCTTTTCATAATAATCAATTATTAGTCACTTTTGAATTGCCAGTGGCTATAGTGAAAATGCATTGTAAATCACTGGCACTTACCTGATACTAATGTAATTAATTTCCTGTTTAAGCACGAAGTATCCTAAAAACTTGCTAACACATCCTTAGACATCCTAAGCATATCCTCAGACATCCCGCAATTTCCCCGTAACTTTTCAAACACATCATGCCGAATCTTTACAGTTTCATCCCTGATATACCCTCTGGATATACTCGTTATGTCTGATCAACAGTGTATGTATGTATAAATTTAAATTCCTACTTAACATATTCTCGGGAGATCCTGAAATATAGCTCTAATACATCATCTTGTATGTTTAATGTCACGTCCGAGGTATATCCTCGGAACATCTGATATTTTATGGACAGTGTTTAGGATATTGTGAGAATTTAAAATTATATTTACCACATCCTCCGGACATTCTGGAATACCCAGCTAATAAACTGTCCCCATATTTACGTCGCATCTCAGTATATCTCCAGAACATCCTCCACCAAATTTGAAATATTTAAAGATCTATAATAATTGATAATAAATATCCTCAGAATGTTTGTCGACAAAAGCCATCCGAAAATGCAGTATGAATACCCTCAGGAAGTTCAACGAAAGAAAAGTCCTCAATATATTTGAGAATCAACATCTTCAGGAAATCTTTTCATATTCCAAGACATTGCGAATTAAACAAGCGAAATCTTCAGGATGTTAAGTTGCGAAATACTTAGAATACCTTAGAATGAAGATCCTCAGAATGTCCTGAGTATGTTCCGAGATAGTTTGACTTGAACTAGACGTCTTGAGGTTATTCTGTGTTAAACGGTAATAATTACTAATTAGTTGCCTTTAAGGAGTAGCAACTTCAAAGAAAATACTTAATAAATAACAAATCTCTTACCTAATACTAAGACACTATATTTTTTCCTGTCTGTCTGAAGTTAGAAACCAGTTACTCAGCATATTCGCGCATGTTTTGTCAAAGATGAAACAGTCTAACGCAGTGCCATTCTTTGGATACCTTAGATTAGTCTTCCATAAATATTCGCTTTTCTTTTAACACTTGAATAATTTGCTTCAGCTGAGCAAATATATACTTTATGATGATAAAGTCAACAATATGAAATGATTACCTCGCAAAATGATCCCATTCATATTTAATGATGTGGAAACTGATTATAGAACGTGACACATCCACCCTTTCCGACAGTTTTATTCACTCTTTTAATTAATCTCTGTTAGGAGAAGCGGAAACTCGCTTCTACGGATTATAAGAGCATTCATTTACCTAAGGGGCATTTTTCATGCTCAGCTGAAGGTTTCACGGTTTACAGGGTTCTGAAAAGGCCAGCTCAAGGGACTAGCAAATGGATTCTCATATAATATGCACGCGTAAGCAAGTAACATTAAAGGCTTTTTTATTTTTTAGACCACGAGCCTTTACAAAACTTAAGGCCCGAGCAAAGCTTTTCACGGAATCTTCATCCTCCCATAATTTTTACAACGAAATAAATACCAATGTTGCAAATTATATAGCATATAAAGTATATTTCAATTATAGTCATATTTCCAAGTCGTCGATAAGTCGAGAATCGTTACTCTATTTTTTTTTTTTTTTAGTCCAAAGGGATTTGAATCCCGAAGGACTATTAGTTTCGTTTTGGCATTTTGCGTCGGACTCATAAATGTCGGTTCACTTTTCAAACTGTTGCCACAAAATGTTAGAGTCCTGCATTATATTTGAAGAAATTAAATAATGAAAAATCTGCATAAATGTATGTATATTTCTCGTATTGTGATAAAACAACGGTACATAGAGTCATCGAATTTTGAATAACGTAATCCTCCAACGAATATGAGCATGTGGAAGACCAAATTTGAAATTTGAAATTTGTTTTATGATCGATTTCCTATTTTTTAAAACTTTGACGAATTTTTGATTAACAAACTCAAGGATTTCAAAGCGAGCAATGGCAACGTTGTGCAGAAAAAACATTTTTATCTCCGGCGCGTGAGTCTCTGTATCGGAAATTCTAAAGATATGCTCGTTTTAAAACTATTTTGCGATATTGCTGTTGCACTGGATCTTATGGTTTAAGTGCGAGGAACATGATATTTAATAAAGAAAGGTAACACACAAAATGTTAAAGAACGCCCCTTTGGACGTAATTTAAAATCTGAAACATTTCAGATTTTTTTTTTTTTTTTTTTTTTTTTTTTTTTTTGTATACGAAACATCGCATATAAGCCGAAACGTTTTATTGTATATTACCACGTATATTTGCATATATAAAACAATAATTTTAGCACACTTTTGCGACTGAAACTTGAAATTGAGCTTATATACGCGTGTCAAAAATGAAATATACGCGTGTCAAAAATGATTTTGTCAGTGTATAAGAAATACGGCATATCTCCCTGTCTAATGAAAACATTTTACGGTGTATTTATGCATATAAGTAAAATAATTTTACCAGTGTCTTTGATATTGAAATTTCGTGGTCTGTTTACTTACCATTTCAAAACAAATTAAGGATAATTCGATCACAAAACTGAAAAACTGAAAAAAATATTAGTGACTAAAATAGTTGACTTATAGTTGAAAGAATATTACAGGTATAGACTGAAGCAACGTCGGCGTATGTATATCCAAGCGGGTATATTATATATCGCCGGGTCTTGCTAACTGCTAAATTTCAGCTCCGGATAGAATTCCAAGGAAGAACACCCAGAAGTAAAGTCCGAGCCTAAACCGTAAGGCAAAATATAATTCAGAAATATACGGTAACCTTATAATTTAATGCTTTCTCGTGTACAATTAGTTGAAATTTAATGAAGTTAAACTTTTCAGCAGTCTCATCAATAGTTAATTTTTATGTATATACTTTTGTATCGTACTTTGCATTTCTTTATGCAATATTTCATTTAACTTTAATACAATATTCGTGAGGTAGATTGGACAGAACGAGATGCTATCTTCAAGCTCATCTTTCGCCTTGCATTCACCAGTAATGATTAGCGAAATTAATTACTCGAAATAATGTAATGCTGCAAGCATTACTTCTTTATGTTGCCATCCTCAAGGGGGTTTTTTTGTGAATTGCGAGTAAATGCAACCTTAAATGATGCAATGGCACTAAAATCTTTCTTTTATTTGAGAATTTCCTAAATACTGATTGTTGAACAAGGAATGTGTTTTTTAATTCTCTCATTTTTAATTTTCTCAGACTGTTAAAACGATATTCAGTATCATATTTTTTATGAACTGTTGTAAAATGTCATTCTGTGTTACTCTTTATTTTCCACTAGAAACCACTAGAAGCCACAAATCAGATAAGTACATTTGTTTTTAAAATTCATGTAAAAATATTTCTCAACATTAAATTATAGTTATAGGTTTTTTTTTTTTTTTTTTTTTTTTTTTTTTTTCTTTTTCCGACTCGTACGATGCCCTGGTTAGAATAACTACAGTATGATTAGTATCTATTAATATTAATGATAAACATATATAAAAGAAACAACAATTTTCTATCTATACGAAACCACCAAATTAGCTACTTCGCGCACAGTTTCGAAAATTCGCTCTGTGTTGGCTGACGAATGTTTTGTGCTGTCTACGGCAAGCGACTGACGGTGCTGTAAAATACCTAGAAGTTGCGAGGCAAAGGTACTCATAAATATCAGCGAATGAAAATGCTCCATTCAATGCAATATGAAGTAAATCATGCATCTTATAAGAAACAGACTTACACAATTGGGTTTTCTTCCTTACTCGCGGTACACCATGGATGATCCCCTGATCATAGCCGGAGAAGTTGGAATGACTTGGAGAATTTTACGATGGTTTCTTGTTGCTCTTACACTTTCCATTTCTTAGAGTTAGTTTTTTTTGCAAAATCTTATCCAATAAAGTAAAATACAAGTCTTATCCAATAAAGTTTGTTACTCAGTTTTCACCTCAGCAGAATCATAGCATGTTCTACTAGATTTTTAAAACTATAAGCCTAGACCTGAAGATTTAACATTTCTTTCCTGGAATATTAAAAAGTTCTGCAAACTGTACACAAGTGTCCCGGCAAACTGAAAAATTTATTTTTATTGTTATTTTTAGAAAACGCAAGTTCGGAATTGAGTACTGAAAATACCGCAATATTCAAAGTTTTAAAAATTGTGGACTATCTTATATTTCTTTCCCCAAAAGATAGCATCAACGATAAAGAACTTGAGGAAAACTATCTAATTAAACAATAAGATTAATTAGATAGTTTCTGCTTATATTAGATAATTTTCTTCTTGTATTGATTAGATTTTGAATTATATTGTGAATTTTGTAAATAATAATAAAATTGTTTAGAATGATTTAATTTTGAATTAACAGTGCGATTTTTAGTAATGAATGTATAAGGTATATACTGCCTTCGTGGTGTAACTGGAAGCATACTCGACGCGTATTTGAGAGGTCCAGCTTCGAGTCCCACCAAAGACATTTCACATTTTTCAAGTAAAATAGCCTAATGACTATACAATGCTAATACGTTAGTATTTTTCCATATAGCAAGATTTTATTCTGAATAATTCGGGTTACCAACAATGACTGAGAGACGTAAATTTTGAACGATGTGTAATATGAAGCCTTAATTTGGCTTAAATATACTAATACATTCTAAAGGACAGAGTTTTATTCAAAACATTCTAATGTTGCTTTTTTACCTAATTATACTCATATAGTTAAACTATTAATAGTATTTCTCTGTTGATTATTGTATGGCTCTTTCCTGTATTGAAAGGTACTTTAGTATTTTAAATTAGTTTAAAATATTAAAGCTGCTTTCTATATCCATCGAAATCAAAGCCTTTGCGTTCAAGATCTGTAATCATAATCTGATTTTTTTAATTCAAGGATTTACACTGACGTACTTCTTTATAATTAGATTTTGTACGCATTATAAAGCAGTCAATACTTACGCATTATCGCAACCATTTTTGGGCAGTTTGGCGAATTTTTCGGAAAAAAAAGAATAATTACGTTTATTATTAAAAATTATATATTGCATACATGTTTTGTTGTTATGTAGGAAATTTCGCAATGATCGCTTGTGAAGAGGATTCAAATCATTTTCCCTTTAGCGATTTGGTGGCAAAGTACTGTATTTTCACAGAAATTTCACCTTTGTATCTTCTGTTATAGAAAAACTCACCAAGTAAATATTTTGAAAACGATTTTAAGACAAAAATAATAATTTGTCCGTAAAAGGCATTGGTATTTGAAATACAACCAAAAGAATGCATGCAAGAATGGCGACGTTGGAAAATGAATATTTTTCATGCTTATAGTTGCTCCTGGACAATTTTTATGCGCGTGGTTACCAGAGTTTGGTGTATTCTGAAACTCTGGCGATTTCTACTAAGGTGGTTGCTAAATATATGAGTACTAAGCAGTTTAAACTTGTTCTACAGTGGTTCTTGTGAAAACCTACAAAAATAAAAAATTTAAGTTCAATTCAATATTCGTTAAATTATGTTGCTAATCCAGATCCTCCATTTACTATGTCAGAAATTAATAGTGTTATAGAAAAACTTAATTGCAATAAAGCTCCTAGTCTTGATTCTATTTCAAACGAAATTTTGAAGCAAGTTCATAGAATGTTTCCAAATTTATTCTCCAAAATCTTCAATACTTGTCTGAGGCTTGGTTCATTTCCTCGTTGATGGAAAACAGCGAATGTCGTTTTAATCCCTAAGAATAGTGGTCCTCGTATCCCGCATTTAGATAACTTGAGATGCATTAGTCTTCTTCCCAGTTTAGGAAAATGCCTAGAAAAGCTGTTTGTTAATAGAATTACCTGGTTCTTGCATAATAAAAAACTGCTAAATAAAGCACAGTTTGGTTTTACCCCTCATAAGAGTTGTGAAGAGGCTCTTTTGTACTTAAAAGACATAGTGGCCGAAGGTAAGAAGAGAAATTTACACACAGTTTTAGTGTTTCTTGATATCAAAGGTGCTTTCGACCACGCCTGGTGTCCTGGGATACTTGTTTTTTTAAGGAAAGTTGGTATTCCGTGTAATATTTACCACCTTATTAAAGATTTTCTGCATGACAGATCTGCATTGCTCTCCCTTGGCCACGTTTCTTCCTCCCGCATTTTGGAAAGAGGTTGCCCTCAAGGCTCGGTTTCCGGACCTTTATTGTGGAATTTAATTATGAATGATCTACTCAATAGACTCTCACATTGTCCGAGTTGTAAAACAATTGCTTTTGCTGGTGATCTACTAATTTGCTTTCAAGAGAAGTGTCCCATTACTCTCTTTAATACGGCTCAAAACACCTTACTATTATTTCCAATCGGTCCAGAGAACAGAAATTGGAATTCAATCCTAATAAATCTAAAATTATGATAATTAAAAGAAAGCATGTCAGCTATACAAACCAACAACTGTACTTGGATAATACCTTACTCGAAACGGTGAATGACATTAAATATTTAGGCGTTATTCTTGATCATAAGTTTTGTTGGAAAAATCATATTATGTATTTATCCAATAAGTGTGAAAATATACTTAGAGGACTTATCGTGTCCCTTGCAATACTTTTGGTTTAAAAGTTAATGTTATTGATATGATTTATAAGCAGGGTATTGTCCCCTTTATTTGCTATGCTTCTAGAGTGTGGGGAACAGCTTTAAAAAAGAAGATTAATTCCCGTATACTTCGCAGAATTCAGAGAAGAATTTTACTAAGAGTTGTGCGTGGCTACAGAACAATTAGCTATGAAGCCTGTTTCGCAATTTCAGGATTTCCTCCGATTGACCTTTATGTTTTGAATGACAAAAAGTTTAAAGATACCATCAGTAAATTTATGTTCGATGCCAGGGTGTTGTTTGAAGATCTTCCTCATCCTGCCAATCGTTTACCAATTCAAACTATCATTTATGACAATTCTGTTGATGATAATTTCCCTGTTGTGTGTTATACAGATGGCAGTAAAATTAATAATCGAGTTGGATTAGCTTATGTCGTTTTCCATAATGGTTCTGAACTGGAATACAAACTCTTTAGAATTCCCAATGAATGCAGTGTTTTCCAAGCCGAATTACTGTGCATTAGTGAGTCAATTAAGTGGATATCTAACAACTGTTCGCTAAGTGCTAAATTTCTTATTCGCACTGATTCTCTTTCATCCTTATTTTCTCTTAGGAATATCTTCTCATATAATAAATTAATTGTGACTTCCCATGCTCTTCTTAAAGACCTTAATAATAAAGGTGTTGATGTTATCTTTTCTCATGTACGTGGCCACACTGGCAATATAGGAAATGAACGGGCTGATTGGTTGGCAAAACAAGCTACACATCTTCAAGTAATTACTCCAATGATACTTCCTAAGTCATTTTACAAGAACAAAAGTAGGGATGATACAATACTCGAGTGAAATGAACTATACAGGAATTCTACTACTGCCTCTTTGACTAAACTATATTTTCCTTCCATTCCTCACAGACTGATTAATAAACACTTTTTCTGCAATTTTGAAGTTACTCAATTTCTAACTGGACATAGTAAATTCAATTCATATCTGAAGAGATTTAGATTATCTAGTACAGACTTGTGTTCATGCAGTTTCGGGGGAGTGCAAAATGTCGAACATTTGTTGTTCTATTGTTCAACGCTCAAGGAAGGACGAAAGAAACTCATTTCTAAGTTAAACTCTGTGAATATTACATTTCCTCCCCCTCTTCATGTTTTTGTTCAACATAAAATTGCTTTCTCTTTTTTCTGTAAATTTATCTCTTACGTATCATCTGTGAATTTGTAAGTTTATTTTGTTTTGTGTTGTGTTGTTGTATTTGTTTGTTTTTTTTTTACTTACCTCTGTAAGCCTTGTGTAATACTATGTGGTGCACAAGGATTTAAAATTTTCAATAAAAAAAAATAAAAATTCAATATTTAAATAAATGAAAACATTACATTGTGTTGTGTATTAAATGAAACCAAAAATTTTAAATTAGGCAACAACCTGATTAGGAACAGTGTTGTTGGCTGCAAATACGAAAGCAGACTTCTTTTAAATCATAATTAAATAACTTTTTTTCTCATACCCGTGTATACGAGCCAGTTTCCCTTAGAAAATCCTCCACTAAGGCATCCCTCACCTTAGGCAGATAGCCCTTTACGCTTTACGGTAATTAAATAACCTAACCTTTCTCTCATATCCCACATTTATTATGTTCTATATTATATGGATATGGATATACATAAATTAATATAAAATATTATTTATGTATTGAATAATATACTACATTATTAAATATAACGTATCATTACTATCGACATCGTGATTAGTATTATTACATTATTTTAAATAGGAAGATTGTAAATATCCTAGAGTCAATCCTAGAGTGACGACAAATGCTTCCTTGCCTCTGTGTAATCGGGTGTTATAGTATATGCTTGCTGACATTCAAAGGGAAATGGTCTTAAAAATGCCACAAACTCTTTGAACTTTGTGTTTGAATTTTGAGATACAAAGCAGAGATGGATAGCATTTCGACATTGCTAAGAGCAGAGTAAATCTTTTATTTATTTATTTTTTAAACACCCTTCCCTTAGCTACAAGCTTTCTTTCTTCTAAAGCCTAAATAAGTAGAACTTTGTCAAAGAAGAGAACATTTCAGTATCATATTTTCCTTTCTTCTAAGAAACAATGATCATTATTTGTTGTCACCTTAAAAATAAAACATCTTAATGGGTCATACAAGACTTGAAAGTGTCGAATCAACTTTTTTTTTTTTTTTTTTAATTTTATACAACTTTATTTTTGCTAAAAATACCTTCAGTTTTTTTCGTCATTAACTTAATATCTACACTTAAATTAAATCAGTATTATAACAGAGTGTATCTGCATAGTTTTAGAGCTAAATTAGCAGTCACTTAAAATCAAAGATTGACAAAATCAGTTTTCTTAAATCATGGCTTTCATTTTAAATCCACTCAACTCCTAGCCAGCTGCTATGCTTGTTTGATCCCTACATGGAAATTGTGTTTTGAATATGGTTAAATGCTAACGGTTTTCTGAATTTGTTCATGCTATTACAGTAATCACTTCTGAAGTCAGAATTCATCTCTTCGTTTTAAGAAAGAAACATAAGCGCTAAATCTGATGAATAAGAACTGTGGTTATGAAATGTAATACAACCAAACTTAATACAATACAATAATTAATCTCAAGGAAACGGAACTTTAGTTCACGACATCCGGTTCAAAAAGAAAAGTAGATTGTCTCACAAAAATATAAATTAGTGTTTCCATATTTTTATCAAAACAAAGGAAAGATTCAATAACATTTGTAACGTATATCGTACTGTAACCTCACGGCTCAACGAGCGCCACCTAGCGGCCGCCGGAATAAACACCAGCCAAAAGAAAGACTAGCTTTCAGTCGATGTACGGGAGAACTAAGCACGCTGTTTCCCCGAGATTTACTTTGTAACTTAAATGTGTAATTATAACGCCCTTAATTGTGTTTCTTTATTTAAAAAGGCCAAATGAGTCTTTGTTTATGTTAGTTTTGGTTATGGTACGTCTTTATAAAGAAGTAAAGAATGTAAAACTCCTTTTCAGAAGAAAGAACTTGATTAGCATTTATACTCAAAAAAAAAAAAAATTAACTAAAATAAAAAACTGATAAGAATTCATAGTTTTCATTGTCTAAATGACGAATAAACTGTATAACCCAAACTCATAGCATACACTACCTCCTCTTTCCTTGAAGAGCGAACATTTTCAAAATTTCCATCATAGTATCAGCCCAAAAAACAGCTTAGTCTGAAAACTCAGTATTAGAATTTGAATGGAATCATAGAACCTAATCACGGGCTTTGGTTTAAGGGTCATATACACTATATGGTGTCCTAAAATGAACTTACTGTGTTTTCATTTTCGTAGACTGAGCGTCACTCCAGTTTCGCATAGTCTTTGTTTCGAGTACGGTGAAAAGTGAAGTTGAACATAAAAGAAAAGCAGTGTACAGATATTTATTTTTCTTTATGGATGATATATGGATTCTAACATCCTAGACATGAATAATTTTAAGAGTAAATAAGTTTTCCTTAAAATTTCTTGAAAGGTATTCTTGAAAAAACGAAAAAAGCTCAATCGGAGATATCCATATGATTCGCTATATCCGATTTTCATACGTTTGGAAGGTCGCCATGACAGTATAAAAGAACATTAAACACAGAAATTGGACGAGACCAAAATATTCGTTCGTTATACCCAGAGGTCCGTTATTAGCCGGGTTCGTAAAAGCGAGGTTAGACTGTAATTTTTTGCCCCAGAAACTGCTTAATAAGAATGAAATTCTCATCCAACAAAAAGGAATTATTTGAATTGAGCTTTTTCCAGCCTAAATGTACTGAGTTATCTTCAAAGTACGCTCGTTGCATCTTTTTAAAAAATGAAGTACGATTAACACGACATCTCAGGGAAAGCTACTCACACCATGAACGCATGCTTATTTAGAAATTCTGATAATTTGAATATCGTAATGCTCTTTGTATTTCATGTACACTTCAATTTATTCGGATGATATTAAAAGACCACAATTTTAGTTACAAATATTAGAAGCAACATGAAATATTATGACACAAATTCATGACGTTATCACGGAGAGATTTAAAACATTTCTGAGCGAATAAAAATACGCAGGTATGAAAAAGCAAATGCATATTTATGAACAGAATGAAGAGGTACACAAAAAAATGTGTGACTTTTGTTCCAGTATTTGGAAACATAGGAAGTTTTAATAATGAGAATATTTTTCTTCAGGAGAGAAAAACATTTGCGAAGATTAGAAGAGCTACAGTGAAAAATGATTGTCTGCAAAGATTTGAAAAGCAACAATGAAAAATTATTCTCGTTCCTTTCCTGTTTGAAAAAAATGCTTTTGCTCTTGAAGAAGAGGAACTTCTAGCCTTTCCAAGCTAGAACTTTGTTCTTTGGACTCGTATGCGTGGTTCCTCTGACCGAGGTGATCCGAGGCTGCTGTAATAGCGCGAACACATCTTGCGCTTATACTGGCACAGCTTAAAGTACCGAAGCATCACGTTTGCAATAATTTTGTTTGTTCTTGATGAAGAGAGACTGTGTGTTATCATCCTCAAAGTGGATAGAATTTTGTTCAACATGAACGTCAGCCTAAGGTTGCTTTGATTTTAATTTTACAAATGCATACTTTTGTTGCAGCTAAAAATATACATAGGACTTATTCAAAATATAATTCCTTCCCGTATAGCAAAAATTATTTTGCGGTACGGGTAGAATATATTCGTGGAAAAGGGGCGAAGGACTTGCCTTACCTGTTAGTTGATAACTCTTTATAGTAGGAAATAATTTTGTCAAGACATGTGGGCAATAGATTTCAATCTCATATTTATGATTGAATATGATTGAAAATAAGATATGTAAGCAATAGATTTCAACCATATTTATGATTGAATATAATTGAAAATAAGATATGTAAGCAATAGATTTCAATCATATTTATGACTGAAATCTATTGCCTACATATCGTAACAAAATTATTTCCTAACAAAGACTTATCAACTAACAGATAAAGCAAGTCCTTCACCCCTCTTCCACGAATGCATTCTACTCGTACGACAAAATAATTTTCTGGATTAGAAATCAGAATGAGACAATGCCTGATTCATTATGTTCGTTTCTATTTTGCATAATATATTCCGGTGGTAATAATGGGCTGTATAAAATTATGTTCAGCTAAAGTTCCAAATGTTTGGATTTTTTATGTAAACTTTAATTGTAAAGACAAACTTTAATTACATTGAATTAATGAGTTAAAACTAAATTTGTGCAGGCAGTTTTTCAAAAAAATATTAAGTTTCTACGAAACATTTTACTACCTTACCGAATAAATTGTAGTACTCAGGGAAAATTTTAAACTTGTGTTAAATGCTGAAACAAAAATTCAGAATGTAGCATAAAAAAATAACTGTCCAGATATTCATCTTGTGGATTTAAACAGCTGATCAAAAAAAATCCAACACTCCTCCTATTTCTTTTCTTCGGCGATGTTTTTATGAATCAGAAACACCCTACAACAAACACCTCAAATCAATTTCTTTCAAGTATGTCATACCACAAAGAGAATTGCGTGACACACAGATGCGGAACTGCTGTGCTCTCCTCATCACTCTCAGATTATTTCTGCCAAGGCACGATTATGACAACGAGAAAACGAAGGTGGTGCGTATTTTTATCGTGTTCGTGAAGTGACGCTTGTGATAAACGAATGATCAGCCTTAGAATCAGCAGAACAAAAAGAATCGGCGTCACGTTTCCCTGATGCCGTCAAAAAATGCAGATGCTTCGGTAGAAATAGTGAAAGATTGTGCCTTCCTTGATGGGGTGTATTTGTTGCAACAATAGTGCTGCCACTCATATTGGGAAAGTTCGAAAAACATATTACTTTCACGATATATTGGAGTTAACAAAAAAATATTTAATGTTAGCCTACCAATCAGGTTTGCAAGAAGTGTGCTGAAAAGAAAGAACTGACAAAAAGTACATAAAGAAAGTAATACTGAAGATGGCATTTTCCTGTAGCGCCAAGATTTTCGCAGCTGCAAATCTAGAATACCCTTTGTAATCAGTTTGCAAGGAACTGTCACAGGTACAGGTAAAAGTAGGCGGGATATTCGATATTCACCACTGTTGGAAAAGTTATAGTTCCTTAGCACTAAATGTGCAGTTCCGTCCAAATTTTGAAGTAGAACATCCCCGAAGGCGGTCCAAGGGTCGTCCACCACCTCTTTCCTTACCATCAGCTTTTCAAAAAGACTTTCGGCCCTCCGTGTATGTTGAGTGCCCTCTTGCTTCATAGACACTATACGCTTACAAACTTCCTAATATTCTTCGGGATTTGAACTCCGGTCTATCGGTTTGGTATGGTAAATGTTTTCCGTTGCACCAATCAAGCGCCTTTTTTCATACAGACTGTTGGCAGCATGAACTTCATCTCCTCAGTCATCTAGTTGAAAACGATCTTACCATTCACATTAATTGGACACTGCAAATCAGTTGGCTAGAAGGTGAATACACTGAATGGCTCAGTAACACCAGAAAGCACTGGGAATGGGTTATGTATTTTCGTCGAAGATGACGCGACGCACGCATGAAGACGTAAATTAGGGTTTGAAAATTCCGTTTTTCAAGTTGAATTAACTGCTACTTAGACCTGCACTTTTATACATGAGAAAACATCCTAACATATCAAAGTACCTTTACACCGAATCTGCCCTGTGCCTAGCAGCAATAACCGAGGCCAGTTAAAGGAATCCAATAGCACAGAGTATTCGAGGCATCCTGCTACGAAGGAAAAGAATCTCCCTTTATTTCCAACTTTTTTATTCTAAGAATTTTTCTTAAATTCTTTCACTAGCAATATAAGAGCCTCAGAATCCAACTTCTTATAAAGTAACATCCTATTCTATATAATTGTCAGTCTCCATGAATTTATTAGCTAATATATTGAACAATGTAGGATCCGAAAACACATCTCACCATTAGGTACTTTTAACATCTTTCCCCACTTTGCCAGAGGAATAAATACAATGTACATGTAGAAAAGGACACAATGCTTGCACTGAGGTCGTCCACGCCAAGGGATCGGGAAAACAACTTGTTGCAAGCTACGCTCTTGAAGGCATTAAAACTACATAATGAGGGACGTTGAGAAATTAAATTCCAACATAACTACCACAATGACTTTTTCAACTGCAAAAGAATTAAAAGTCCCAACAGCATTTAACCCTTGTACTCTTCTCTCTTGATTATTTAATTTTTTCCTATTATAATATAATAAATTATTTTTCTTCTTTTAGTGCATTAATTATCATACCCATTTTAAATAAAAGCTTACTGCGTAATAACCCTTTATTTAGTTATATTTTATTAATACGCTGTTTATATATTAGCACTCAGCTAATGGCAGTGGCAGAAAAGTTTCAAATGTTACTGTTTCCTTTCCAAATCATTATTTACAGAACAACCATGATATTTATATTATAACAGAGCCGGTGTTTAACAATGAATAATTAACAATAAATACATTTAATTCAATGAACGGAAATAAAAAAACGAGAAATTCGAAACCGAAGAACAAAAATGCGTACCTGTTAAACAGAAAGTAGAGAGGTAATTTGAAGGGGTTAATTGCATTTCCAATTTGTTTAATGAACTACTAATGGAAAACTGAATATATTTACTTTATCGTGAAAGCGGAAGTAAAAATACTTCAACATTCATCGTTTGCATTAATTTCCCAAAACTATTACCAATAGAAACGTAGTTTATAACACAAACACTTGAATTCAGAGGAAAAATATTGTGTTTTCTTCGGGTGAGGCATGAATACCATAAGGACAGGAATCAGAAAATGTGACGCGGGGCTGAAAGACTGAAGATTTAAATTATTATTAAACGCATAAAGTAATGAGAAAGTACTCAAACGCTTTTGTACGGTCTTACTAAATATATGGCATTAAAACTACTTTATTGTAAAATGTAGAAAATATTCATTATTTCTAACTGGACTTAATACAAATTCATTTTATTATTAAATATTTTAGTAGAATAATTTTTTTAAAGAGCGCATTGCATTTTAGGTCGAGAAGTAAAGAATATTAAGGCGACAAGAATAAAAAGCTGTGACACAAAGATGAATGACTGAAGATTTAAATTATTATCAGAAGAATGAAGTGAAGGTAAAAAACCAAAATTTTCTACAGGAGTGTATTTAACATACGGCACTATACCTAATTAATTAGAATAACACATCAGGTGTTCATAATTATGAACTGAAATATACAAATTAAATATTTTTCTAAGTATTAAAATAAATATTTGACTTATAGAACTATGTTTAATGACCAAAAATTGGCAGTTTTGTTAAGGAGTTACAGAATGATTAAATTTGAAAGATGAAAAATATTTAACGCTTTGTAGAAGGGAGAGGAGGCTGATATTTGTGAAGCAGCTTAGCATATATTTTGAAAATTACCAAAACCGCTGTTGCTGATTTTCTCTAATCGAAACCCCAGACAAAATTGCACCAAATTTCTTATTTTTCATCGCTAGGTATACTATCGTTTGCATATTTCATTTTATATATTGCCATTTACATATTACGTGCAGTATAACTGCGTGAATTTCTTTAGAACACGTAACATTTTGCAAAGCAATTTTGTCTGAAGCAAATTAAGGTAACCATTACTTTATCAGGATATAAATTTCAAAATTCGAAGTTCAATGATGTTAAGAGATTATTTTATAATTAATGATTTAAATAAATTTAAATTATTATATCGAAGTTTGCCGCAGTCAGATAATAAACTTTTAAAGTAATTAATTAGTGAGAACTATGAAAACAAAATCCTTTTCCCTTATCAATTAAATATTTAAAAGCCATTTTAAAGACACAAAATCCAATTATAAAATAAGGAGAACGTTAAAGTAAGGAGATTTGAAAACAATTAACATTTCCCTTTCTTTCTTCGTTCTTTGCTCCGTTGCATTTAATTTCACTATTAATTTGAGTTGCATTTTTGATAAAATTAAGTGCAATTGATGACAATTCCTTTTGGAAATCATTAGCAGAACTTCCGCTTGTAAACATCAAAGAACTGCATTGTATGCGCGTGGGTTTTTCGTGGGATTTCAAAAAATGTTTAGAATGTAATGCATTAAATACTTACTTTGATATAAATATGGGATCATTCAATGGCACGAACTAATCCAAATTTTTAGTTTCGTATTTTATGTAACATGGAAATCTTAGTTAATTGGGTATATAATTTAACGTATTATGCGAAAATTGCAAAATCCGTCTACAAAGTTTTAGGTCTGATACTTTTAACAAATTCCATCATACACTATGACTAAAACCCAAACTGCAATTTAAATAGAACTTACGATAAATAAACTACAATATCACTTTAATTACTTAAAACTAAGCTACACTTAAGCAATATATATCGTTAGAAAACCTATAGATGCTTTTCCTGAAATATCAGCTGCTTCGAACAAATTTTATGCAGTGTTTTATTTCCTTTAATTTAGTGAACAGCTGCTGTCATATATTCAAAAGGTGAGCAAAGAAGCGTAATGAAGTTTTGCCATGAAACTGAATAAGTGGGAAGAAGAAAATCTGAAAGATTCAGATTTTAAAGCCGCACCAGAGGGTTTGTCAAAATATTTATATATTTTATGCTCTCACTGAGCTCGCGGCTTACCAATATGTTCTTCGATTCACTCTCGCTAACAAAACTTTTTTTGTCCTTTTAATTTTATTATTAGCCTAAAAGGGTTTATAATCTCGAAACACAATTTTGCGTTGCGTCACTTTTCATTCCAGTCTGTTTCCATTCAGGAAAATGTAAAGTATTATTCTTTCATATTTAATATGTCTGTTATTAATTAACGAACTAAACTATTTAAAAGCAAAATATGCAGTTCGTAAGAATATTATTGTTTTTATTTTTCAATCGGACTGATTTAAATAAAAATGCATTTAATTCTGGATATAGCTAACAAAAAACGTTAAATAATTTTATTTAAACGTTAACATCATATATTTTTTCATTTTTTAAATACATGGAAGATATATTAATATTTCGAAGCTCGTCTAAATGTGTATTCATCTAATATCCTACAAAATGTTTCACTATTCCACCTGGGCAAACTTTATCGATACTGTCTACTGATGAACCATGTGACACGTTAGAGTCCTTTTGCGCAATCCTTAAAATCTAGCTCAGTCAGATTTTTGCAAACATCGCTTTCTTGATACCAGATGGTAACGTTAAAAAATTCAGACAAACGTTGCTGAAAATTCCATCCCCTGGCTTTTTGAATGATAGATGATAAGCTTAAATTTATTAAAGACACTGCTCTCAACATTGCCATGAAAGATCTTTATGAAAGAATTTTTTTTTTTTTTTTTTTTTTTTTGTTTGTTTCTCCCTTTACGCGTCAAAGATAGAATTTCTGTATGCCATGATTTCACCCAAATGACATATTAACCATGACATTTTTCGAACAAATTGTGCCTAGAAATGGAACTTGATGTTCTGCTTATGAATCTGAGACAAAACGACATCCGTTTGGAGGAGATTTCATCACAGTCGCAGGAGCTACAATTTCAGGAATCAGGAATTTAGACCATACTGGTGATTTTTCCTCATTGAAAATGGATAATTCACAAGGATCGGTTTATTGACAAATAAATATTGAAGCACATCTTTGTTATTAAGTAATGAATAATTTGCATGCTTATATGTATGTACGTATTTTTCTCGAAATTCAATGCTTATATGTATGTATTGTGGAAAAACAGCGACATCTAGAACAACCACAGTGTGAGCACAAGTAGTCCAATAGAGTTTTTAAAGCTAGAGGTTTTGAAAACCAAAATAAATAAATGGATAACGTGTAAAAGAGGTTTCTTGATAATGCCTTATTGTTCTTACGGTCTCCCTTACTTAAACGCCCATGTACAGGTACAGGTAGAAGTGAGCGAGACACTAAAATTTCATCACTGGTCGTACAGGTATACCAAATGTTTCACCATCTCACTAAATGTGCAGTCCCGTTCAGTTTTGAGAATGCCCCTGAGTGGTCCGTAGGTCTCTCTCCTTTCTTCTCCTACGACCAACCCCTTGAGAGGTAGTTCGGCTCTCCATATATGTTGAATGCCCCCTTGCCGCACAGACACTATACGCTTACAAATATCCACGCTTTTTACGGGATTTGAACCAGCATTCATCGGTACGACAATCAGCGTTAATAACCATTATACCGGCTGGGCGGCCATCCAATCCCTGTAGCAAAACTTTCACAACCAACGTCACTTACATTCCGCCCGTCACGCGAACAACTCAGGTTAGGATTGACATTTGCTTCATTTCGAAACTAAGCCATGTCATTTGGCTTTTACATACGGTTGATGATGCAGATGAAAATAAAACTCAAACAGCCAATAATAGTTTTACAGCATTCTTAATTATACTATCAAAATGCATTGAGAACTAAAACTAACTCAGTCTGAATTTATTTCATCCTGTACACAACTGCACTTGCTTCCTGCACATCGGCCTAGCTGGATTGCTGCCTGCTGCTCTCGTCTTACTCCAAAACTATCTAAAATGTAAACGTTTTGAAATAGGCACAAATAGTGTGCCAAGTTGTTTGTGGCCACAGCATGTTTACTGAAATAAAAGTGCTGATTTAATCGGCCTCGGCTGCCAGTTTCCTATTCATTATATATTGACATTTTATGCAATCAAAATTCTTGCACATTCGTGGATCTACAAACTACGTTTCTATGTTATCTAAGAGTGCTACGCCATCAATATAGCTAAGATTGCTTAATTATACACACACATATATATATATATACTATTCCAAGCTAAGGGCTTGCGTAGAGAAATGTGATTTAAAGCAAACGTTAAGTATTGTTTAATTTATACTCCTGACAAGAGCAGATTAATTGCGATAGTTACAAATGCAGTTAAAACCAGTCAATCACTTATAGCGATGAAATAATTTATCTCAAACAGAATTTGAAAACAGCATTGTTATTTTTAGACTGCGAAAGTTGATTCGTAAGATTATGTATGTTTCTTTAACCCTAACGAGAAGCGTGCGGCTTCTTGCTATAATTAACTTCCGTTTCAAAAGACAATGTTAAGCACATTTGTATTGCTTTGTGACTCTAAGTAACATTCAGGTATTTCTTTCTAAAATATACAAACATTTTTTTACGACTTTGGAGGAAAAAGATATATTTCAGCAACAAATTTATATTGACAGTTCCCGATTATCCAGAACGTACTAACCGGGTTTCTAATTAACAGGGTCCTAACTAGGGAAAACAATCACTTGCTAAGCCTTATATGCAGAGCGTGAAAAGTCTATAGTTGTCATGTGTTCTTTTCTTTTAACACCTTATTTTATCGCGCCACATGTAATTTTGACCATTTTTATAGTGCTTGCTACTTGCACAAAAACACAAATCTCTAAATGTACTTAAAAATATCTAACTTAATTATTCACAACTCAAAAGGTTTCTCTTCTTTTTATGCACGGAAACTTCTCAAAATTACTCCAATATTTCGAGAAAACGTTCTGTTTGCTTTCTTCTCTTAGCATATCTTAATCGAAAAAAATTACTTGCAATTCTACTACTACGAAATTATAAAGACACAATGGCTACTTTTCTTTTCCCCAGAATAGCAAAATTCACAAAATTACAATTACACCAGAAAAGTGGTTCAGATACACGTGGTCCATTGATATTAAAAAAAAATTCATGCAAAAAAGATGTCTTTTTAAAAAATCACAGCGTCATTTGTTTAAATTTTCTTTCGCGTTACGACCAACATATGAAGCGGTACGAATTTTTTATTCTTATCTAGTTAGACAGAAAATAGAACTTTTGTTAGTAGTTTTCTCTGTTTCATTCCCCATGAGCTTTACTTTAAACTAAACAACATTAAAACTTAAGTACGTCTATGATTTATTTATGAGTGAGTTTTGTAAACTGTATTTTAGTATAGGCTAAGCTATATGTAACAAGAAAGATTCTTCTAGTAGAATGAAGAAGATAAATTAACTTCTTTCCTACAGTGTTTTAATGCAGAGTTAAATGTCAGTTTTTGTTATTATATTTTTGCTATTTAGGCCGTTACGTACAATTACCTTCTTAAGTATCTTTGCCAAGGTTTTTCTGCAATTCAGATATTTTAATTAGTATTTACTTGCCCATTAACAACAATTAATTTCTTTAGTAACTTCATTAGAGGCTTTAATTAGTTCACATCATTTAATGTAATATTTATGAAGCCATTAACTACAATTAACTTCTTCAATAATTTCAAGAAGACTGTTTAATTTATATTCTTAAATATAGTGTTTGTAAGCCCATAATCTACAATTGACAATTTTAATAACCTTATCAAATTTTTAAGTAATTCACACTCTTTAACATACTATAATTAATTTCTCTAACAATTTCACCAGAGCTCTATTTAATCACTTTTTAATATAGTAATTCTTACCGCATTATTTACAGAGAGTGTTTATACATTTTTACATATACTATATTTAGAATGATTTCCTTAAAAATTTTCAAAAAGCAAATTTTTTGAAGCAAAACTTTCAAGCAATAGTTTATTATTTGAAAAGAGAAATATCGTCTGCTACTTTTTAATTTATTCTTCTTTCAAAATGGCGCAAACAAGCTGTAGATTGAAAGATATGCTATTGCGCTTTTCGCTTCGAAGTATTCCTTTCCATAATTCAAAAACATTGAAAAATTCATAGTATTAAAATTTCTAAGGCCAAAATAAGCTTTATTATTAATTCGGAAAGGAAAAACCGTCAATCATTACTTAAGGAAAGAAGACTCGAAAGAATATCCGAAAAAGTTATCGTTAAGTTAAACCGCTGGTAACAAAAAAAATCCATCGACGCAGAAATCAGTTGCACAGTCTTTAAAAACAATAAATAAAACAATAAACCGAAACTTACAACTTAAAAAGCTAGAAAAAATATTATTCACCAGCGTTTGCCGAGGCATGTGGCTCAACGCAAAACAATTTGTAGAACCTTAAATGAAAGCTATGTGTTTAGCAGGAGATAAATGGAAATAATACATTGTGACCGTTGACTCAGTATGCGTTTACCTAAATATTTACGTAAAAAAGGTCTATTTGTTATCCAAAACGAAGGGAAAAATACGTACAGAACTGGTTACATCCATGGAAAGAAAGCTTCAGTATCAGATTTATGACTGTCATACGATTCTCTTGCAGCTGAAAATTAAAAATCAGAGAGGTTAAAAACAGTAAAATCGACTCAATGAATCAACCATCAAGAGGTTTTGGGTCCGATATTTAGAGAAGAATTTTCACTTTTTTATCCCAATGATTTTCAGTGAGTGAAACTTCATCAATACAAAATAAAAAGTTATACTTCGATAAGTACCACTACATTCCTTGAAAAAATGAAGACCGATACAGGTTTGATATTCTGGTATTTACATTTAAGCGAAACATCTGATCTGTACACCACACGACTTCCTTGTATGGAATATTAAATTAAACGCCCTTTTTGCTGCATTTCATTTAAACGTATTTCTCCGAATCTCATTAGAAATACATTTCTCATTCAATTAATTCTATTCTCAGTTCGTGGCAAGACAAAATATATAAAACCTTAAAATATCTTCATTCAAAATTAAAAAATATATAAAAAATAAAACACCAAATACAGTTAAAACATTCAAAAAAACAACTTTTATAATTAAAATTAGAGTTCCTACGGAAAAACAAGCGACTCGGACAGCAGGCAGTAAGGTAGATTTTTCGGTACAGAAAAATGCCGGTTTAATTTTGGTCTCACTCGGCAAAAAGACACTGAAGAAACTGAATTCACTATTCTGCTAAGTTTAAATGTAAACAAATATGGCTGCTATGATAAACTAAAATTAGGCTTAGCCGTACTTAATCAACTTTGAAATTGTTGATAATTCGTAAACTATTACATGCATATTAACTAAATGCATAAAAGCATTAATCGGAAGATAAGAACAACATAATTCAATCATTTTTAAAGCAAAAAATGTGCAATTTACCAACATATAAAAATAAAAAAAACTGAGCTCTCTGAGCCGAGTAACAGAGTGGTTATGTCTGTATACAATATATAAATATGTAAGAAAATAAAGAATATGTAAACTATTAAATTAGCAGGGAAAATTAATTCCCTTCTGTCTTCTAAAAATAGGAACTTCTATTTGCACTGCGTCATTTCGAGAAATATCTATGTATTACGACTCTTACGTAATTCTGGTGATGTCATGGACCTTATAACATGGACCTTATAAGATATAGACTAACCCAAACGGGTTTTCATTCATCAGAATTTCTATATATTTTTATTTTTGAAACTGAAATTAATTTTTAACAATTTAGCATATTTATCAAGCCTAATTAGCGTTCCAAATAATTATAAAGCTATTGTATGCTTTCAGGGCTGGATATTTTTTTTAGATTTTTTTTTAGCTTTCTGTCAGGAAATTTGTAACTACTTCTTTTAAAAAATAATATTTTAAATCTGAACTAATAGAAAATTTCAAAAAAGCAATTTTCTCTTGCAATTTTTATGCTTTTTATTGGTGTAAATAAGTAAAAAATACTAAAATATTTAAAAACGAATTTTTGAAAGTTTTGCTTAAAATTCTAAATTGTGCTGCTTTTTTAAAATTATAGAATAAGTATTATAGCACAATTTCTATAAAGGAATTTTATTTCAATTATATTTCATAATACATCATAGTGATAAACACTTTTGACATCTTAATTTTTATACATTTAATTCTAATATTAAAATTGTATTTAACCATAATAATTAATTTTGCTTGTATTTTATAGTCATTATTTTTTAATTTATTTTTAGTTCAGCATAAGATTTTTTTATTTACTGTTAATTTAATTTATTAGCTCGAAGCGGCATTTTGCGCTGTTTCACTATAAATGTCCGTGTCTCCTTGCAAATTGTTACCAAACATTATCGCCCTGTATTATATTTAAAGAAATTAAATAATGAAGAATCTCCATGAATACCTGTATGTTTCTCGCACCCTGTTCTTTCTTGAACCAAAAATTCGTTAAAGTTTTACAAAATATGAAATAGATTAAAATAAATTCGAAATTCGGCCGTCCAAGATGCCCATATTCTGGTGGAGGATTACATTATTATTCAAAATTTGATGGCTCTAGATACCGTCGTTTTTGTCACAGTGCATGTATTCATGCAGATTCTTCATTATTTAATTTCTTTAAATACTATAATACGAGGCGATATTTAGTAATAACAATTTGCAAGGAGACACGACATTTATAGTGAACAGCGCAAAATGCCTCTTCAAAATTAGAATTTTAAACAAAACAGTCAAAAATTCGTTTTTGAATATTTTAGTATATTTTACTTATTTACACCAATAAAAAGCATACAAATTGCTTGTTTGAAATTTTCTATTAGTTCAGATTTAAAATATTATTTTCTAAAGAAGTAGTTATAAATTTCCTTACAGCATAAGAAAAGCTAAAAAAATATCCAGCCCTGAAAGCATGCAATAACTTTATAATTATTTGGAACGCTAATTATGCTGAATAAATATGCTAAATTTTTAAAATTCAATCCCAGTTTCAAGAATAGAAATATGGAGAAATTCTAATTTGTGAAATGAGGCGCTACAACCATCTTTTTCTTGACAATTATACACGCTGCAATAGGCAACCACTGTTAAATTTCTGCAAGTCGTACCTACTCCTCCGGATGTGATCAAAGTGACAGCCGCGAAGGCGTCAGACTAGGGAGAAAATCCATTTGGGTTGGTCTATTTCTTATAAGGTCCATGGGTGATGTAAATTGAACTAAAGCTCAAGCAACCAATAATAATTTTACAGCAATATTAACTATCCAATCAAAATGCTTTGAAAATCCTAACTCAATCTGAATAAGATTTCACCCTGAAAATAACGCACTTGCTTTCAACACTTTGGCCTAGCTAGACTGCTGTCTGTCTGCTGCTGCTTTTTTTCTAGAAAGTTATTAAAAATGTAAACTTTTTGAATAGGCACAATTAATGTGAAAACTTGATTGTGGCCACAGGCACTGGTGGCCCAGGGGACAGGCCTTTGCAACTGCCATTCCAGACATATTTCTGCAAGATTCAGGTCTAAATATCTGGCTGGCCAATCCATCCGAGGGACAACAGTACCCCTATACGTTTTTGTTATATCAAATTACACTGAAGTGACAAAAGTCATGGGATACCTCTTAATATTTTGTTGGTCCTCCTTTTGCCCGGCGAAGTGCAGCAACTCGACGTGGCATGGACTGAACAAGTCGTTGGAAGTCCCCTGCAGGAATATTGAGCCATGCTGCCTCTATAGACGTCCATAATTGTGAAAGTGTTGACGTTGCAGGGTTTTGGGCACGAACTGACCTCTCGATGATGTCCCAGAAATGTTCGATGGGATTCATGTCGGACGAATGTTCTTCTAACCAATCGCGAACAATTGTGGCCCGGTGACATGGCGCATTGTCATCCATAAAAATCCCATCATTGTTTGAGTACGTGAAGTCCATGAATGGCTGTAAGTGATCTCCAAGTAGCTGAAGGTATCCATTTCCATTCAATGATCGGTTCAGTCAATGATCGGTTCAGTTGCACCAGAGGACCGAGTCCATGCCATGTAAAAACAGCCCAGACAATTATGGAACCACCACCAGCTTGAAAAGTGCTTTGTTGACAAAACTTGGGTCCATGGCTTCGTGGGGTCTGCGCTACACCCGAACCCTACCATTAGCTCTTACCAACTGAAATCGTGACTCATCTGACCAAGCCACGGTTTTCCATTCGTTTAGGGACCAACCGATATGCTCACGAGCCCACGAGAGTCGCTACAGGCGATGTCGTGCTGTCAGTAAAGGCACTCGAGTCGGTCTTCTGCTGGCATAGCCCAAGGAAGACAAATTTCACCGCACTGTCCTATCGGACACGTCCCTCGTACGTCCCACATTGATTTCTGCGGTTATTTGACGCAGTGTTGCTTGTCTGTGAACATTGACAACTCTACGCAGACGTCGCTGGTCTCGGTCGTTAAGTGCAGGTGGTCGGCCACTGCGCTGTCTATGGTGGGATGTTATGCCTGAAATTAGATACTCTCGGCACAATCTTGACACTGTGGATCTCGGAATGTTGAATTCCCTAATGATATCCGAAATGAAATGACCCATGAGTCTAGCCCCAACTACCATTCCGCGTTCAAAGTCTGCTAATTCTCGTCGTGCGGCCATAATCACGTCAAAGCCTCTTCACGTCAATAACTTGAACACAAATGAAAGCCCTGCCAAAACACTTCGCATTTATACATTTTCTACTCGATACTACTGCCATCTGTATATTTGCATATTGCTATCCCATGACTTTTGTCACTTCAGTGTATAGCAATACCATATTTCATTACAATCTGGCCCACAGTTCAGGAAATAAGTGACCAAATGTGAAAATTCACATCTTTCACATCTCGTGAAATATTTTGCTTCATATATAGAGAGGAGAATATGAAAACATACTTTCGAAAATGATGGACAAGAATTTCGGTTTGTTTGTTAAATTTGAATAAAAGCAGTTTATTTCAGAAATGCGATTAACCGTACAAAAGAAACATTTTAGTAAAACTGTTTCTTCGCGAAACACTGATGCTTAAAATAAAATCTTTAAGAGTAATTACATATTAGTTCATCCAGCGCTAATCGATTGTACAGGCAGTTTTCAATAAAGTTCTGAATAGTTTGAAAATAAAAATAAAGTGTATCAAAGGTTTTATGCGTTCAAAAATTAAATAGATATTAGTGTCCAAGTAAAGACGCTGCAAAGACGTCGTAAAAGTTTCGAGAAATTGCAAAGTGGTCGTGCTAGCTTTTACAGTGTTTTTAGCTCGCAGCAAGGACCGAAAATATTTGCCACCGCATTTTTGCCATACGTTGACTTCAATGAAATGTTGCGAATGACCACATATTAGATGTGATCAGTCTAAATTTTTTTCCTTTTCTGCGTGGGCAATATGTGGCCCGCGCATGGACTTAAGCGAAAAAAATAATACATACGTTAATTAAAACTTTTGTATAATTTATTATAAAATAGTGATTGAAATTTTAAAATGAGCTGTAGTTTTATTCTTTTCCTCACCTGCCAAAGTTAAATGCAAAGTAAAGTATCAAAAGCTTGTTACTATTTAACATTAAATTGTTTTGAATCTAGTCTAAAGAAAGGCCACATTGTAAGTTCCATTTTTTAATACATTATTTCTTCTGTTGAAACTTCACTGCTCTATTACTGTTTCATTTACACACAAGGCAATGTAAATAAAATTGGTTTATATTAGGAGCGAGAGAGAAGTTTAAAAAGAGCGTAGGTAAATTTAATTTATTTTGTGAAATGGATGAATTGATACAAGTGCAATAAAAATAACTTTCAAGGAAATGAATAAATTCCACTTTTCTTTAATTAGGATATAATAACCTTTCTTCTGAAGGTAATTTCTCCTGATATATAGCACTTTCATGCAGTGATACTAGAAAGATCTATCATAACCCGAAGGTTTGGCATCCAATTAAAGCCAAAATCCCTCGCATAAATCCCTCAGATCTGTGCACACTTCCTGAAGGATTGTGGAACATTTCGATCCACCCGACTTCGACACATCAATCAATTATATGATGCTGGAGGAATCAAATCCTCTCTCACGAAAGGGCGAACAGTCAATACCTTCGTGGCCAAGTCTCCATTTGAAATTGATCTGATATTTAAGGTTTCACACGAAACTTAGCAGATCTGCTGATGAAAGATGAAAATACATATAATATTTGCCACTCTAAATATTTGAAGCTGTGATCAGAGAGATCAAATATGAGCATAATGTTTGTCATTTCGAAAATTTATGAATCACTCTCTTTGTTTTTCTTAGTAGTGAAGATACTAGACAATTCTCGATTAATTGTTCAGTACCGAAGTCAACATCCACTGTTAAGTCAAACGATCGGTTAATCCTAAGGTAATTAAAAATCATAAAAAAGAGGAATAATCCATATTACAATTAACATGAAAATACTGTAAAGAGTTTTTACTTGCATTTTCAAGCAGTTTAATTTAGAGAATAAGTTCATCTGGATAATTAAATTAAATCAATGTGACAAACAAAAACAACGACGATAAAAATCGAAATAATACACAACATTTAGAAAGGAAGAAATTTAAAGAGGCTGTGATAGTATTTTGATTACCTATCTTGCAATATTTATATTTTACAGATTACATAAAATTAAAATACATACAATAGCGAAAGAAAAAAATGTTTTGTATCTTTTGTTGGCAGTTCTGCTGTACATTGATGATTCGTAAAAACTATTTTATATCATTCTCCAATGAACAAACTCAATCTAATTTATAAAGAGCTACATTATAAAATAAATGATATTTTATAAATTTATTTTAAAACAATAAGGCAATTTAGCATAACATTTAAACTCGAAAAAAATGGGTGAAAACTTCTAACTAGTTTTTTAGTGTACAAAATTGCAATGTTCGGGATTATCCAAAATTAAGTTACAATATAAAAATTTATTAATTTGGTTGTTATTAAAAATTCAAATAAATCTAGTTAATGACGAATGCGAGACCATACTTGTGAACCAATGGTAAAAACTAAGTGTCCCTATTCATCATCAACTAAACTGAACTGAAATACGAAATTGTTCCGTTTTGAAAACTGCAACAATATAGGCAACTTAACAAACTTACAAATATAGGCAACAAACACTTAAACAAAGTGTCCACCCCGTTTAAGTTAAACACTTAAACGGGTGTTGACATTTGTACTTACATTTTAATTAATCATCATTTGTAATATGACGATTAATTAAAATGTAAGTACATCGTAAACCACAAATATCTCAACAACCTTACTGGCAATACAATGTCGTCTACTAGACGGCAGCTGTGTTCTTTGCTACTTAAACTGTTTTGAAATATTTTGTTTTTTATTTTTTTATAATGAGTATAATGTGATCTTAAATGTAAGTATACTTGCTGTATAAAATGTTAGATTTTGAAGTTTTTATAAAGATAAATTCTTCAAATTTAAAAGTACCTAAACATTAATATTTGCTTCATTTGAAATATTTCTGTAATAGAAATTAAATGTCTGCGACCAAATGTTTTGAAACTAAAAGCCGTGTGTGGACATTTGTTGGCACGATGTACACTTTATGGTTCAGTTAATACAGTTTATTGTCGCTTCGGTAGCAACTATCATTTTTAAACAAAATTCTCAGCACATAAAATAAAGCGAAAGTTCTAATCTATGCTTCTGGAGTCTGAGATAAGAGCATCTCCCTACGGAGCTTAGTCTAAATTACCATGGAAAGTATAGATTTCACGTGGTAAACAAGCTCTCTTTCTCGGAACATAAATTTCTGTCAAAAGTGCATTCGAAGTAGCCAAGTTCAATGGATAAGTAAGTAATAGGTAGGATCTGAACTAAAGTTTCTCGGTTATGGAGTTCTGCTTCTTCGTCGGATTTTTGGCAAATATTCTGCGAAATTAACACCTCTTTCCAGTAATTTCGGAATTGATTGAACATGAATTCAGGAAGTCGGGAATAGAAACCAATTTCTCTCAGAAATTCCTCCATGAAGACATCTCTCCTTTTAGACAAACAGCCTTTGTGTGTTTCGCCGTAATCCAATAACGCAACCCAAAATCAAGAAATCGAATATTACGCCCGTTACAGGATACCAAGCATCAAGCAATTTTATATAGACAGATACATGCGACAACTTTATACGACAAGATGTGCCAAATTTATCCAGCGAGAAGACCTAGTTTTGTCATCAGGTCATTTCGACTGTAGTAAATTGTTTCTAAATGTAAAAAAATATGTAGCTTAGGTTAGGTATCTCAATACATAAAAAGAAAATGAAACGAGACTTTTTAAAACCCTGTTACTGACAATGTTCATCTTGAAAAGAACATTTTTTTAAGAGACAAGCAGATGTATGTTTCCCTAGAAAATTGTTTCGTGTATATTGTTTCGTAAAAGAAAAGAACTAAAATGGACTCTATTCTTATGTATGTAAAATAAAAAAACAATAAAAAATATTAACTTTAATTTGAAATAGCCCCGTAAATGTCTATTTTAATTTGGTTATTCAATCATTGAAATTAGTAACATGCGTATACTAAACGTCTTTAAACTGAGTGATTTTTCAAATTAATCTTTGCCGCAGGATTCTTTCGCGTCACGAGACAGGGGCTTATATAATTCTTCATCTAATAATAATGTTAAAATTGCGAAATAAAACATTTACCAAATGATCAAAATGATGTCAAACCAAATCTGATTCATTCGTAACAGAAATCTTCATTTTGAAAAGTTTGCATTTTCTCTCCGCTTTCCTGGCATGTAATCTTACAGTCCGCTGCTGCTGTTCCTTCTTCCAAATTTACCGAAAAAGCTGTAAGAATTACGAATGTAACTAACGGTTCAAGAAAGGGCACATGTTTTATGCTGGCGGATTCGTTGTATACATCTATGAGAGGAATGTACGTATCAAGAAATGAAAATGCTGATTCGGCCATGATTGCAGCTATCTCCTTATGAATCCGTTTTCATCATCGACATAAGAAAAAATTTCATTTCATTCTTTTAAAAGAGAAACACAGGAACCGTAACAACGTATATAGCATATTCTGAAAAGTTATATTTTTTTGGGGGGAAAGGAATTGTGATTTTAATTTTGATAACAAAATAAAACTGTCTTACTTAAACAGCATTGCTTGCATTCATACGAAGAGATTTTGTATCTTTTTCGTTATGTACAGCCGTCACCAGCGGTCGACCGACAAAGTTTTTTAACACTGGGTAGTTTGACTCGGGTTCAAAAACCGGTGAACGGGATGGTAGCATACAGCTCTTTGGATTCCTCCTATACGTACCGTGGATGAGCCAATTACTCTTCGAAAGTCCTCCACGAAGACATCGATCCTTGTAATCAGATGCCTTCGCTTGTTTAGCCATAACCGAACAAACCAAACCGTTATAGAATAATATGCACCAAGTAATGTTCCACAGTAAGATATGCTGTAACGTTGCCAATCAGAGACGGTAAAACTAAGTATGTTATATTTTATCTCTTATAACATCATTCCTGTTTTCCGAGAATGAATCATGAATCGAAAATTTCTGAAGCGCAACATTCTCTATCATATTTTATTATTGAAAAAAACTAACCTAACTAATATTCCTCGTATTTAGAAAACATTTTACCAGAATTGACATGAGCTGAGGATGAAAATATGTTTTCTTTCTACAAGTATCAGGATGCTCAATATGTCTTTCTAACGAAACTTATTTGGTGGGTGTAGCTCTGAAATAAAAAAAGATCTGAACTTTTAACTGTTAGTATCTTATTTATGCAGTTACATTCAATAGTTATGACTATAGTAAAGTCTTTCCGTAAATCTATCTACAAAGATGTGTTAATTTGCGGGATCTGCATCAACTTTCATGGTCGGCAGGATAATTCATAAGCACCCCCTTAATATGAACTCAAACTTTGATGTATTTGACAAATATATTCATTAAATTAAGTGCTAATTATTCAGGCGATCAGAAGTTACTAATGGTGTTAAAACTTTTGGAAACTACAAGGATTCACGTTCAATAAACAAACTCTACTGAGTCATGTTATGCGGGAAGAAAAATTGCTCTTCATAAGAGCAATGAAAGCATATATTTATTTACAGAACGTGTAGGTTTGTTGCAAGTTACGGTTTCACATACCGCTACCTTTCGAATGAAGAACACACTGCTACCAGTCCCCTACAGCTAAGTATTGGCATCAAAATGTGTGGCTCGTCAGTAACCAACATTCTCTCACCTTAAGTTAACATTTTTCAAAGATGTTAACATAAATTTTAACATTAAAGTACTTATTTCCTGAACAAAAGCTATTATTTAAAGTACGAATTCTAAACTATTAAAATTACATTACTACAGTTCTTTAAAAATAATAATTTTATAAGTTCAATCTCTAAGACGTTTTAATCTCAGGACCACATGAAGATCGTTTTGGTAGAAGTTCATTTCCTTTTTATTTTGCCTTTCGGCTCTTATCACTTTTGAACTAAGCTACGTCTTTTGTTGCGTCAGTAGCATCTAGATGTCCAACAATTTCCAGCATGTAGATATTAAAAATTATTGGTTAAATTAGTCGCAACCAATATAACCGACGTTGTCTGGACATGTACTAACTTTACCGTTGTGGTCTGGGATAAGATCTGTCACTTTAGCAAACGGCCAATCTAAACATTTTTCATTATCACTTCCAGTGAATACGAGGTCATAGAGATTTATCTTCTTCGACGATCTTGTCTTGATCTCCATCTTCAGCTGACCTAAATATTCACTATGAGATCTTCACTAATACCTCAGTCACCTATGTTACTACAGAGGTGAGGGCCGAATATCTACCTGTACCTGTTGTTCTGTACAAAGCAAGTCCCAAAATTTGAACTCTTTTATATTTAATACAAGAGAAAAACTGGGAAATGACAGTTAAGTTATGTTCTTCTTTACAAAAACTAAACTAGAATACTTTGGATCAAAATTACATAAAATTGAAGAAAAATCTTATGATTGTGTTATGACGTCATGATTATCCATTACTGGCGTTAAATCGAACTGCTTGACGACAATTTTTATTTGTCGAAAATAAATACATATGTAACAAGAAGAAAATAAATATGTAACTCTTAAGGTAGTATTTTAATAGCGACTTACACTTAAATAGTTTAATGATTATTTAGGTGTAAATCGCTATTCAGATAAAGTTAATTCGTCATTTAAGTGTTATATCACCATACCGTTCAGAATTTTACTAAATTCCTACATTGTAATCGTCTAATATTAAGATTGTACTCTGCGATTACTATGCTGTATTTCTTGATCAAAAGTTTATTATATTTTACTATGTTATCAGTTTTACTTCTCTGACCACAGATTTCTACATTGTAAAAATTTTTTATTCACTCACATGAAAAACTGCCGCAATTTCCCCCGTTTCCTTTCTTCGGGAATTATTAAATTTGCAAGGCATTAAAAGGAATTTAAAGCCATTCAATAATCTAGACAAATTTCCGAGAAAAATTCTAACTTTAGGGAAAGAAATCAATTGAAACATGAGAAAGTTAGAGGAAAACGGTGTTAAGACTTTCCGGAAAAAGGAACAATCATCTAAATGCCTTGGAATTCATTGATACTTAGTAAGTGGTTCAGTTTTGTCAGTTTTGTTCTATGCACATTCTTACGACATCGCTGAACAATCTTCACTCAGAAGAGAAGGGGGAAGTGAATAATTACTACTTTCTACTTTTTAAAATTATTTTCAAGTGAAAAATTAAAATCTTTGACGCAACTCATTTTAATCTAGACTTAATTCATTTGAATGTTATATGCATTTGAAAACTACAATAAAAGAAAATTACATAAATGGAATTTTTTTTTTTTTTTTTTTTTTTTTTTTGACAAACAACTTTAGTCATTTTTTTAATATTTAAATAATAAAGTTTTGAAATACATTTTTAAGCTATGTTAGACGTCTAACACAATATAAAAATTAATTTTATTATTAATTCACAACGTGTTGCGTAATAATATTTATAATATAACGCAGAAAGTTCAGTGTGTCTTCAGTAAAGCTTCATGTTGCCTCTCTGCTTCGAATTTAATCAACAAACGATTTAAAAGAAAGTGTCCCCATTCCCAAATTAAAATATTTTTATCTTCCACGTGGCAGTCTTTCAGCAAAGCGTGACATATTTAATTTTTCTTCAAATTTATTCTGTTATTAATCAACAAACCAAGCGATTTAAAAGCAATAATTTCAGATTCATTTCAATTATTACTAATTACTAACTGGACTTATTAAAACCATCTACTTATGTATATGTATAAAAAGTGACCGTTTGTTTGTGTAATTTATACAAATCTAAAATTTTCTTAAAGAAATTTGTCTGTTAAATTTAATTAATTAAAATTTTAAATTAATTAAAATTTTGTTTAATTTGTTTTGTTAAATTAGCTAAAATTTCGTTTAGGTGCATCATGCAGCTAAACAAAAAATACCTCATCATAAAATACCCACTGACAATAAGTACTGTATTACTGCTGGTACAATTTTGTCAAGACAAAGCAACATTAAGCTCTTTCGAAGAAAAAGAAAGCTCTTAACGATATCATCGCGTAAAAGGAAATTTGCTAAAGAGCGCTGGTTGGGAAAAAGACCGATAATTTAAGAAAGAATTCTTCTGCCAGGCATATTGATCCTTTCTGGTGGTCCTGGCTTTCCCTTCCCAAGATCATCAAATGGATGTTTTTGCGTCCCTCACTCTTTCCATTATATAAAACTCAGGAACAGAAAAGTTCTATCAACACAGACAGATAACCAAGTTCTCTGCAAATTCAACTCAACTGTCCTTTTCGTATGGTCCCTAAATAAATACCACGGATCTAGAGGTTTTTTTAATGAACTTAAAAAACTTTTAAAAAATTCTATAATTAGAGTTTTCAATTGCAGTTAAACATAGTCAAACTGCTGGTCCAAGGTTTTCCTATGATTGAGTTCTGTATATATATGTCTGAATTGCTTTGAGTGTTTCTAAATATCTTTTTTGACTCCTTCTTCTAGAAATTTTTCCTGCTTCTACTCAGATTAAGTTCCACAGTGAATTAACATTTATGATAATGAGTGTAAAGATAAGAATATTTGTAAGAACGAATTCCCTCCTTTTAGCCATTTCAAGCAGTTTTGTCGTCCTTTATACAATGATTATGTTACTTATTTTTTTTTGTGGGGGGGGGAGTATTTGAAGAAGATTTTTTTTTTCAAATCATGCCATTAGTACTCTCGTTTTCAAAGCAAATTTTAAGAGGAAAAATATATATTAATTTAACTAACTATATATCTGAGTCAATAACATTCTTCCCCTGCGGTAATAGATAAGTTTAAATCTGTCCCAAGCACGTCAGGCGGCTTATTGGCGAAAACGACCTCTCAAGAAAGACCTTTTCAAGCTTCTCGTGCAATCTTTTCCATCAACGAAATTTTGCAAACTTCAGCCACAAGTCACGACATTAGTTAAAAAAAAGTCTGAAAGAACTGGGACCAGAAACTCAAGGAAAAAATTACAGTATTTAAGGAATGACTAGCTAGTTTAAGGGTTTCAAAAGTACACTATCACCCTCTGAAATAAAACTCATATATAAAAAATATGGCGGTTTCAGTTACATCCCTTTCAAAGACTGTTCTTTGAAGGCATGCTCAAGATTGTAGTCATTCTTACAAAATATTCTATCTATACTATCTTATTATCTAAGTTCTTTGAAATTTTGTTAACGCCCTAACATAATTCACATATGAAACCCACATGATTTTACTGAAATTGTGAGTTTTATTTTAACTAATTATGTTATTTTTGAAAACCTCGTACTGTTTCGTTTACATCATTAGACTTTTATTTTCCTGTCTGAAATGGTTTTATTTCCTTTTTTTTATTTAATGTGCCGATTATTAATTTAAGCCGAGGACAGTTTAGGAACAGGAAAGAAAGTCAGACTACGATTTAGAGTTAAGCCAAACAGAACTAAGACCAAGAATATGTTATTGCAGTTACTATTTCAAGGAGACGGCAAAGCACATGATAGCTCACTGCTCACATGTAGGGAAGACTTCTTGGAGGACTTTCTAAGAGAAATTTGCTCGTACTCACGTTACAATTCCCAAGTCCCTTAGGAAATATCTGAGCAATATCCATGTATCCTGTTCGCTTGAGATGAACTCAGGTCGAAATACCAAAATTTAGCAGTCTTCAACACTTGGCCACTAGTAGCCATTGTTCTTGCCCTTGTCGTTTCAGATGGCAAAACAGCTTAATACATTAGACGAATGGCTACACCTATGGGTTATTTAGCCGTATTATTTCCGTCAACCTTGCCTAGGTTGCACCACAAAGAGCAACTCAATTACACTCAGGCAAAAGGAGAAGTTCAGTCTCAGTTTTAATGCAGAACACCCTGGAGGACGTATCCCATAGTCTCCTAACCCTCTTTCCCATCACTAACCTTTCGAGGTGGCTTTTGCTTCAACAATATTGTAAGTTCCCTCATGTTGCAAAGACAGGTCCAATCTTATGGAATTTGACCTTCAGTAGCATTTACCTATTACCTTGCCTGAGCACACACAACTTATAGCTGTGAAGATGATGTTGCCTTCATAGGTGAGAGAAATCCAGAAACAAGCTGAAGATACATGGAACTCAAACCTATCAGAAAATCTATGGCCTCTACAGTATCTTAAAACTGACAATCTCAGAAGGCAAATCAAAGAATTCCTTATAATTCCAAAAATGCAAATCAAGAGCAACATTAGTCCAGCAATAGCAGGATCAAACCATGAAAGAATTAAAATATCTAGGCCCTATATGAGATCAACGATTGACTTGGATTCTTCATTAAGCAGCTTAAGAAACAAACTAGCCACATTGTGCAAAAGCTACGGCTGTCCCAAGGAAACACTTGGAGAGTGGGTTCTCACATTCAAAAGAGTATTTATTCAACTATCATAGAAAAAATGATTACATATGCTGCAGCAATCTGAGCCCAACCAATTCAAGAGAGGTAAGTAAAACATCTTCTCGGCATCCAGTGCCCATTTATGCTAAGCATCACAAGGGCATTTCGCACAACAGCGACTACATCGGTTGCTTTACATATTCGTGTTAAGAAAAAAGCAGTAATCCAATCAGCATTTCATCTCCGCACTCGGCACAAGCTTCTTACATGGGTGGCATTATCCAAACAGTTATGAAATGCCTGCCTATGGCAATGTTACATGTTCACCCAGCAGTTAAGAAGCAAGGTGTAAACATACATCTGCATTATCATAACTGCTCCAGCAACAACACTCGATTATATGCACAGCTGGCTAACGTATAGAAGACGAAGTTGGGCCAGCGTAAATTCTTTAGCATGAAGAAGAAACCTGTGGAAGCAGGGACAAGCGATAACAACGTCGTGTTTTAGACAGAAGCAGTAGCAATTTCCTATCTAGTACCTCACTGAGCAAAATCTACAGGACATCACCATCCACACAGATAGCATGTCGGTACTGCTAATATTACCTTAATGGTAACTAGCGTCTTACCATCTGCTCATTGACCACAGAACACCACCTTAAAATCCGCGGTAACAATATACAAGGCCTTCTGTAAGTTTATGGTAAAACAACGTCATCTGGTTGCAAGGATTGTCCCCATTATCGACAAGCTTGCAAAACTCGTAGCCGATTTAAGCATCGTTTTATATATTTTTTTAATAATAGGAAAAATGCATAATTTAATAATAATGCCTAAAGTAAGGATTAAGTATTCGCTCTGTTTCTAGAAGCTTAACTTTCCGTACTGCTACTGCATTTGGATATCCTGCAATATACATTTGTAAAATTCTCTAGCTTGTAAAGTGTTGTCTTTGTAAAGTGTATTTGTACTGTGCACTCTTGTAAGTGCATGCTTTGCTGTAATATAACTTGAGCCTCGATTGATGCCTCATATTTGAGTATTTGAAATAATGTAATAATTATGTAAATTACGTAATTGTGTCCTAATGGCAACAATATCTTACAATATTATATAATGTATAGTTCGACCGTGTCAAATGAAACCTTGGCTGGCATTCGTCAAGAAGGAGTGTTAATTACATGCCGCAGGATGAGGAGGTCACATGAGAGTTCGCTCTTCTCCAGAAAGAGGTTAGTTTATTACCGATGGAGGGAAAATCTCTGTGTCATCAAGCGATACTGTCGTCATTGAGTTTCGTTCCTTTACATCACATTAGCAGAAATAAACGTCAAGATTCGCACTGATGTGCAACAACATTGGAAACCAAAAAGTTGAATATTTTTATTTTCGTAACCCCTGAATTTAACGTAAAGAGGCATATTTTACTGCTTACTTTTAAAAATACCTAAAAGTAATGGAACTTCATTTTTAGCAGAAATATTTTTTCTGCAGCGAAAAAAAAAAAAAAAGAAAGAAAGAAAGAAAAGAAAAGAAAAGAAAAAAAAAGAAAAAGTCAACAGATATCTACCCCAAACGGGATCTTCCCTGATCGTAGTTTACTTAGCATGATGTTTGCCAGATTATTTTTGCAAGAATTACTTTCGTTCTTTTTTTTTTTTTTTTTTTTTTTTTTTTCTAAAATTAATTTGATTTTTTACCCTCACTTCAATGATGCATATATATTTCGCCCATAAATTGAAAAAAGTATAATAATTATTTATTATAATATAATTATTATGATTAATGAAATAACTACAATAATCATTCATTTTCATTATTATAATTATTTACTAAAAATGTTCTTTTCTTTAAAGTATATTAATGTACATATATTTTAGTTCAAATGTAAAAAATATACATAATAAGCATTTATAAGGTATTTCTACCGCGTTCCTAGCGTGCCTTCGTGGTGTAGTGGTTCTGCACGCTGGGCCGGTATTCCAGAAATCCGTGGTTCGATTCCCGGCGAAGGCTGTTGCTAATTTTTCACCTTGTCTGCCTCCAAAAAATACCTAATGTCTCTACACATTAATTATAGTATTATTGTAATAATTATTTATCATTGCAAACTTATAATCAGTTATGTAATAATAATTATTATGTTAGAATATATAATATACTAACATAATGTTATAATAATTATTATGTTAGAATTGACTATAATGAAAATTATATCGTAAAATACAATAATTAAGTAATTATAATAACAATTATTGTACAATAATAGACACTTATTACACTTTATAACATAATTGTGTATATACAACAAAATTAAGCTTTAAAAACACTTATATTTTCACCAATATATAAATGTACAAAATTAAACACAATGTAATCAAAGAGATAATTACAAATAATGATCAGCATATTATCTTAGATTACTTAGAGTTACGCCAGTTAATGTTAGATACGCCAGGACACGAAACAATACCATCTAACCTTTTGGTAGAATGATGTATTCTCCGTCTCCCGTCATCTGTCAACTACCTGCAAAGACCTCTCCAAACATTCACAGCTTCTCTGGAACACGAATCCAAGCTCAAGACTATGGCAACCGGCTCTTCTGCCATTATGACAACAGCATGCTATAACCAAAATTACTATGATGGCTAAAAAAGCGTTTTGATTTTTTACTGCATTTGATTAAAACCGTCTAATTAGAAAAGTGTTTCACTGTTCTGCTTTCATAATTAACCCAGTTTCTGTTTTCCTTTATTTCTACTCTCGGTAAAACACAAAGCAAAAGAATTGAAGAAACTGCTATGAAAGGCAAAAAGCTCTTTTAACTTCCTTTGTTTATTCTCCGTTATTTATACTACGATCTTATAGGCATGGTTAGAATTTGGTTAGCCTAGCAAAAGAGGATTCAGTCCTCACGATGCTTATCTCAATATTAGCCATTACCAGACCCCAGCCATTACCAGTTTTGTCTGAAAACATACTTTTTTTCCTCCATTATTTTTGCAGCGTCCGAAAAACTCAAGCTAGATCGATAAAGCAGTGTTGGTGCTATCATCCATAAATGTTTCAGAGTATCTGAAAATGTCGAGATTTTATTTTCACTCTAATACTTCTTATTTTGTTTATTAAAAATGAAAAAAAATATTTCATCATTTTGAATATCTGATAAATTTTCCGTAGCTAAAGACCTAGTTCATCTTCAAATATTGATAAATATTCTTTGTAAGAAACCTCGTGGTATATTTCTATGATTAAAATTTAAATTACTCAGTCTTTTACAGGATTACTGATTAGCATATTTATGTCCTTAAAACCTAAATTATTTATTTTCTTACAACATTAATAAAATAATTTGGTTTCGGTTGAGTTGATGGCAAACACACTAGAGTTATCTGCCTAAGGAGAGGAATGCCTTCGTGAATGACATTCTAAGAGAAATTAGCTCTCATTCACGTTATACATGGGGAAAACCACGAAAACCGCCATGCAGCCAGCCCGTTCGCCTAAATATTCGAACCCAGGTCGGAACTACCAGTGTTCTGCGATTTTTTCGCTCCGCCGCTGGTGGGTAAGTTATTTCACAGTATGATACATGCTTGCTGTATGAAAGCGACTGCATTTTTTCCCCTTAAAATATAAATGGTTTAGTTTTGAGAAGCAAATGTATGTCATAAAACCAATGAAAAATTATACTTATAGTTACTGTATATGTTGTAACATAAATTTTCTATTTCAGACTAGTACATATTAACAAGTGCAGCCAACTTTCGACTGAGAGGTCCACGGTTTACCTAAAGCCATGGTTACGCCAAGGACAGTTTCAAAATAAAAAAAAGGGCAATAACCCATATTAACAGAAAAGTACTGCTTGCAATTTTTTTAATTATTTTATTTTGGAACAGTTTTCTCTGGAGAATAAATTCACGTGATTATGTAATCAGTATTCGAAACAAAATGAACACACTGCAATAAATGTCAATAGAAATGAAGAAGCTATAGTGACCATTAAGGTACAATATTTACCAGAAACCTTGAATAATATCGTTGAGTTCAAAAACTTGCATATAACAGACGATTTGGCCCTTTTCTTTATTAATTCTTCTGAAAATCGAGAGAATAAAATTATGCGAAACAATTTAATTTCCGAAGACGTGGTTACAGTGAGAACACAATAAATGAAAACTAGTCATAAATATTCTATAAGCAACAATCACAATTTTATTTCTTTAAAAAAAAATCTGATGTGAGCACTATATGAATTCCTTGCATGGCCTATTAAAACATACACATTTTTGCTGCATTTCATTTAAACGTATTTACGAGAAAAACATAAAAAAACTAAGTATAGTTAAAGCAGTTAAAAAATTTTCACAATTAAAATTAGAGCAAAAAACAAGCAATTCGGCCATCGGGCAAGAAGGTTGATTTTTCGGTGCACAAAAATGAAAGTTTCCTGTTTGTCCCACTCGGCAAAACGACACTGAAGGCGCAGAAACTGACTTAATTCACTATTGTATTGAGTTTCAAATGTAAACAAATGGCAGCTCGTTAAGTTTAACTCGCCACTACACTAAAACTTTTAAATTGTTGATAATTCTACAATTATCGCACGCACATCAATTAAAAGCATTAAATCATTAATCGAAACATAAAAATCACATAATTCAATCCTTTTTAAAGCAAGAAATGCATAATTTACCAGCATATAAAAATGTAAAAACGAAGCTCACCGAGTCAGGTAACAGAGTGGTAATATATATACATGTGATTGGTGCAGCCGATAGCAGCGAAAATGGGAAGTGCACAACTACATATTATCGCAATCCCATATACAAAATTTCAACTTTCTTGAATTATGCGAGATACATACATACATACGTGCGTACGTAGAGACTTCAAGAAAACATTTCTTCCGAATCCATATTAAATCCATTTTACAATCCGTTTCGGCAAAAAACAGTCCTTTATTATTGCCCGTACGTACAGTTGTCATGTAAAAATAGTCAAATAATGTCAAGAGGGTCTAAATGGATATTTTCGTTAAAATATGACTCTCGAAATTTTTCGAGATTACAATACTTCCTTTATTTCGTACCAGGAAGTAAGAAATCTATATTTCAATAAGAAAGCATTGTAATGTTAGCATACAATATCTAATAAGGTATCCTCATTTCTACTTCATTGTCACTTGAATCTCGCCTGCTCTTACTGTTGTCTCTACTACTCCTTAACCTCAGTTCCTCCATAAATAATTAGAGAGGAGATGAACGTGCATCTGATTCCGCGAAATCGTAAACTGAATAGACCGTTCGTGTTTGCATTTCTGTGATGGCTCGATTTTTCAATCAAACTGGCTTAACAGCTAGAACGGAAAAGTTCAGCATGACTTTCGCAGGTAGTATGCGAGATTTATCTTTGTTAGAAAGCACAGACAATCATTGTGAGGATTAATCCATTTTAAAATCTACGGAAGTTCGTTCTCTGAACGCAATGAAAAAGGGGAAAACTATGCTAAAACGTTAGAATGGAAAATAAGCTAGAAATTACGGTAATTTTAATAGACAGTTTTATTTTAAGTTGATGATTTGAGATAATAATTTAGAGGGCTGGCTATTAGTGACAGTCATTTGAAAATTTTATTACTTTTTCATCCTTTCACAGTAAACAAATGAAAGTTTTGTCAAGACTCAGTTAAAAAAATCCGGTTGATATGTCCCAAGTTAACTAGAGTTCACTGCGTCTATAATGTCTGTATTAAACCGTTCTAAAATACTTCAGAATTATTATGAATGTTCTAATATAATGCTTATAGGGAGCCCCATGATTTTTAGTCTTATATAACAATAAACATTATGATATATTAAAAAAGTTTTTATTTTTAGTATATTTTATCAAATCTGTGTAATTAAAGAGGTTTTCTGTAAACGTTTATTTCTAGAAGTCATTACATTTTTGTTGTTACTTTGTTCGCTATATGTTTAAATGCAAGCCAAAAAACAATTATAAAAACTCCTATCAAGTGGTGAAAGCTTTTTAGACTACAATATTTATCTTTCAAGCTTTACACAAGAAAAACTTTACCTTCATATTTAGATTTAGGTTAACTTAGCAAAAGAGGCTCCGCTTACTTAGGACGCTTATCTCAATATTAGCTATTGCCAGGTACTCATTCCTGATTAAAAATATCTCGCGAGGGAAGAAACGATAACAGGTTTAGTCTGAAAATATATTTTTTATGCGTCCATTATTCTTGCAGCGTCACAAAAACTCCCCCAAACTCCCCCCGGCTAGATCGATAAAGAAGATTTTTCTGATACTATCCATAAAAGTTTTGAAGTATCTTCAGATTTAAGGTCTTCTCTCCTTCACCGGCCCCCAAACAATGTGACACTTTTTATTTTGTATAATAAAAGTAATCCATCCACATTTTGAAGATATTATTAATTTTGCATAGCTAAAAATTTGTTTATTGTTGTATTCCTACAAGATTAGTCACAAATGTTGTTTCGCAGTCTGATAAACATTCACCATAAAAATTAATGTAAGCCCTAAAAACTGTATTTGGATTTAGAATGAGAGAAAAATGCAGTCTTATTTTACCGTACATTTTGAATATCCTGTATTAGTTTCGAAGCCGATCAGATATACGTCCCTCTTTTTCAGGAGCGAAAATGTTTTATTTTAACTGATCTACGTCATGAGAAATTTATCCATAAATTTTTCTCAGTTCGTATATTGGATTTTCTCGAAACTCTCAAGTTTCTCAAAATTTATCTTCTTAAGTTAATGATATTAATTCCAATGTAAATTCTTTCATCAATTTTAAAATTCTTTATCGCGTTTCGTACCTATTTTGTTCGACAGATGGCACTAAGTTCCATTGATCTTTGCTATGGCTGTTGCTTTCAATGTAGAATGTTGTCGCTCCTCACCCATTTGTAAAATGTTTTGCTCCTCAAAAAAATTAACCTATGCCTGATCGCCATCGAAATCGATGGGGTTTCATTCAAAATCTAAGCCTGATTGTTTTATAAATTTTAAATTATACACTGACGTGTTTCTTTTTAAAAAATCAATTTGAATCTCTTTTAGTACAACACAACACGCGCCAAAGTATTTTCTGCAGAAAAATATATGCTCCAGTGTTGCTCATTGACACCTTAAACAAATGCGTTATCCTTACAACAGTGTTCTTATTTCTAAAGTAAGCATTATGAATAAAGTGTTGATGAAAGGTGTTATGCTACTTCTTTGCTTGATCTTTATTGCCTTCTTTACTTTTAAAAGCAGCTAAACTAAGAGCTATATGCGTTATGTTTAGAAAACTTTATCTGAGTCGAAATGAGCTGATATGAAATTACATTTTCTTGCTGTAAATATCAAGTTGGTGTGGACTATATCTTTTAGATAAAACTGTTTGGCGTGCGTTGTTCTATATTAGAAAATATTACTTAATTTAGATAGTATCATAAAGTAATGTATGTACGGAATCTGTGGTGAAGAATACAAAGCTACATATTTTATAATATGGATGTAACATGACTTACCGTATTTTTCAGCATATAAGTCAACATTTTTAACCAAAACATGATTTTTTAAAATATTAAATCTAATTCACGTTCCAGATATAAGCTACTATATTGACTTCTACTTACACTGAGTAACCAAACTAATAATTATATTGGATTATTAGCCACTCGGCAAAAAGACAATGATGCTGGTACACGAACTGACTGAATTCACTATTCTATTAACAGTTTCAAAAGTAAACAAATGACGGCCTCGTTAGGCTTTATCAATTAAACAACTATTGAAATGTTGACAATCCCACAACTATGGCATGCAGATGAAATAAAAGAATACAAACCTTAAGCGGAACGCAAGAACAATATAATTTAATCACTTTTAAAACAAAAAATGGACAATTTACCAACACATAAGAATAAAAAACTGAGCTCACCCAGCCGGGTAACAGAGTGGGTATAAATATATATATATTATTATTATTATTATTATTATTATTATTATTATAAGGGCACAGCCCTGATCCTCCTAGCCAGCACAAGCCGGCCGTATGATCAATATATATATATATATATATATATATATATATATATCAAGCAAAGCAGTAATAACAATTTTGGTCAAGAAAACATCTTGCGCAATATGCTGCAAAATAAGTAAAAAATAAAAATTGTAGAAAGCTCGCCTAAAAGTTACCAAGAGCTGCTGCTCCAAAAGGTTAAAGACGTTTTTAAAAATTAATACACATGAAAAGCAAATCATTAGACATGTAAAACATAAATACAATAAAATTAAATAACAGAAAAAGTTAAAAAGTAAGCGGAAAATGGTAAATTAGCCCAATTCGACATCCAAACAGGCTTTTCAAGGGAAATTTCAATTATTTGAACGTCGAATCAAGCTAACCCCATTACGCGTTTCGCCGAAACAGACAATTGAAACTTTTTCGCTAAAAAATTTTTTGACAAAGTGTCCTGGAAATTTTAATAGTCTCAATTCTCTGTTCCAATTTCCCGACGCGTCCGCTCAGAAAGACACATTAAGGTGTTAAAATATGTAAATCAAAATCAAACTTTCTAAATCTAGTCTAAAATTAAAATCAAAACGAAAATAAATAGCGATGAGCTATTAGTCCTAAAAATACAAATATATTCGGGCTGGGCCTGCAAGCTTAAAGATTAACAATTTAATTTTTAAAAACTGTAGATTTTATGAAACTGTAAGAAAACTTGTAGTTAATAATCAATATAAAAAATAAAATTGAGAAAAGAACAACTCAGTGGGTCTTGCTAAGACCAAGAAAAAGTTGTAACAAAAGAAACAAAAAACTGACCTTTGGCGATGTAAAGCTGTCCCTCTGGAAACATGCAGAAAAATGGCTGCTAAATTCAAGCGTCTTATTTTTGGATGACGTAGGTAGGGGGGAGCGAAGAGTTGTGGGCGTTTAGCCAATGCGAAGTGATTTTCGTTATCTGTAACTCGTCTCCTATTATCGAAGGGGGCCGGAAACCTCGGGAACCGTGTGAAGAGCTCAAAAAATGGCGCTTGGCTTGTAGAAGGATGGAAAAAATTTTTTCGAAGTGAAAATGGCAAATTCAGCTAAAACTATAAAAACTTGGCCATTAAAGCATGAGAAAAAGGAAAAAACAGTAATTTGTTAAAAAAGTCGTAATTCTTCAAGCTAGCGGGCGATCAAGCTACTATGAAAAATGAAAAAAGCCCGATTTGTTAATAAAAGCAGTAAAATTGGCCAGTAAAGAAATTTAAATTTAAAAATATGTACATAATAGTATTTAAGATTAAAGTGCCAAAATTTTTTAGGAGGAAAGAGAATGAATAAACAAGAATTTTCTGTACATTTTTACAATAGATTCTCTGAATTAGTCATCCTTCTTAAACCGTCCGTAGCTTTAGGTATAAAAAATCATTATCTAACCCAAAAAATCTATAATTAGGTAAGGTTAATGCCAGCTTTGGTCAGGGAATTTTTAATTATTTTATGTGGTATTTGGTTACTTTTTAAAATAGTTACGAAGTATAGTATTTCTTCTTGTAAGTGATCCGCAGTATTGCAAATTCTTTTCATTCTAAGTAGCTGTGAATAAATTGTGTTGATTATTACTCTTTTGGAAATATTTGAATTCCAGTTAGTGAGTTTAAGTGTGGAAAAATTAAATTCTCTCCTTTTATCGTAAACTTTAATAAAACGATAATCAATAATATGTAAATCAAGGTAGACTATATCATGCTGTTCTGTATTGGTTTTATTAAGTTTTAAGCAAGCAGGGTAGATATTAGCGTTTTCTATTTTGTTGTAGTTATTAAATGCTATGACATCATCAATATATCTATAGATGTGTTGGAAAAAGAGACTTTCTTCCGTTCTGAGTGAACGTACAAAGGTTAGTTCTTTAGTGAACAGGAATAATTCACAAACTGAAGTTGAAAAATTCCCGCCCATAGGTATTCCCTGAACTTGTTTATAGATGTAATTGTCAAACTGAATAAAATTATTGAAGAGAACGCTGGTAAGGAATAGCTGCCATTTTTCGTTGCTGAGAATGGTAGAAATTTGTGGAAATAAATCTGGAAGAGCAAGTAAACTTGTAAAAATTTCTTCGAGTGGTAGAGATGTATAAAGGTTTTCAAAGTCGTAGCATTGGATATGTTCTATTTGAAGGGAATTTAGAGTTTTAATAACTTGTTCATTACTAGAGATCATCCAGTTGCAATGCAAACCTTTAAAATCATAGTTATTGATTAGTTCACGAATCATACGAAGTTTTTGCGCAATGAGTATATATATATATTCGTTTAGTGCGGCCGATTGCAACCAAAAGGCAGGTGCACAACCAAAAAGGCAAAACTACTCGTTTTGGAGTTATGTGAGATACATACATGCGTCAAGATGAAAAGCTCTTCCGAATCCATTTTACAATCCGTTTTGTAAAAATGAGTCCTTTATTCTGTCCGTACGTACAGATGTCACGCATAAAACATCGTTCAAATAGATTCGAAAGCGTTCAAAATGGAAATTTTTGGTTTAAATATGATAGTCGAAATGTTTTGCAATTACGGTATTTCCTTTATTTCGTACAACGACGTAAATGGGATAAAAATAATTTATAACAATATATATAAAACAGGAATTAAGGGATGAGAGGAATTTTATCTGTTTCGTCTAACACCAGTTATTCTCATTTAGCATTACTTTGTACTAGAATTTGCGTGTTTGTACACATATCTAGTGGGTAAATGAGTTATGCCCTTAGATTTATTTTAGGTGTCCGCCGAAAACATCGCGACAAAAATATCGTGGACGAAAACAACGCAAGGCGAAAACGTCGTGGTACAAAACATCATGGGAGAAAAGAGGCAAAGAGAAAAAACATCGCAATTCTAAAATATCGTCGTCGAAAATAAAGCGGTTCAAAAACTTAGCAGTTTAAAAACGTCGTCGTCGAAAATATCGTGGTTAAAAATAAAGTACCTACAAATCATCTCATGACGATAACATCGCACACATGTGTTTTTCAGGTTTTATAAGCTGTAAATCCATTTTCGCATAATTATTTAGGAAAGCAAGAAGAAAAGATGGATATTTTTACTTTTATATTTCATACTTTACAATGAGCTAGTAAATTTTTGCTGAAAAAGTAAGCAGGAAACTTAAGAGTTTAAAAATTTAAAATGCGTAGAAAATTAATGCAACTTAATTAGAAAACTGATTAACTTAAATTAATGAAACTTAAAAGAAGTTTAAATTTACATGATTAATTAACAAAGCTTATTAACAAATTAATCTTTTTTATAAAGTTTTACTCATAAATTTTCATTTCTTTACTCATAATAATTCATTATTTTACTCGTAATTTGAAAAATACAGCCTAAAAATGCTTCGAAAAAGGAAGATAAATAACTGCATGAGGGTACGTCTGTAAAAATTGCTTAGTTAATTATCAGATTATTTTCTTTTGCGTTTGTTAATCTGGTATTGTTTTGGAGGAAATTGTATCTTGTTTTGTTTCCGTTTATTCTTAAAGTGTCGTTAACATTTCTTTAGCTTCCAAATCTTTATGCGAATATGCATTTACAACTTATTAAACCGAAAAAGGGCATGTTTGCGATGATATCGTCATGTTATGATTTGTAGGAGCTTTATTTTTTACCTCGATATTTTCGACGACGATGTTTTTAAACTGCGAAGTTTTTGAACAGCTTTATTTTCAACCATGATACTTTGTACCACGATGTTTTAGGAACTGCGATATATTCTCTTTTGCTTTCTTTTCTCCCACGATGTTTTGTACCACGACGTTTTCTCCGCGACGTTTTCGGTTGTAACCCTATTTTAAGTATTATTTTTGATTGCCATATTTTTAATCTTTTTTGATACGTGATTTCCCCACTCTAATTTCCCTGAGATTTTACAATTATGAAGTTAGTTAAATTTCGCATACTTTATATCATTTTACAATTTCTGTGATATTTGTAGGAAGCATAACTAGCCTTTGTTTGCTGTCACACGGCTTGTGCCTAATATGATCGCATGGTTAAAAAATGTAGAGTCGGAGCTTCACCCTAAAATAGAACTACTCTCAAATTCCTTTCAACCTCCTGAGTTTGTAGTAGAAGCGGGATAAAAATTCTTCTTGCAAGCTTAAGTGTTATACTAATTTATGCATAATGACGTCTCAAAAGGAGAAATTCATGGAGATCAGCTCCATAAATCTTGATGGTCATTCTACTGACCTTGCTCGTAATATTCACTTAATAGTTGTTAGTGACCAAATGAGCCACGGACAATAAGTCACACGATAGAATTGTATACCAAATAATTCCCGCCACACTTTTCCCCCAATACCCAATTAGAAATACAAACACATAGTACTTACTTTTGCACCTCCTCCTTTGTATTTAAAACGCAGAATAACGCTTGAGAACTTAAAGCGAGCTAAATCTATCTAATTTGCAGTAATGCTGTATATTTTTCCAATCAAAACAACCGTATTCAGGATTATTATGGATTTTTATTCATTAGTTATTAGTTCTAAGAGAAAATAAAATAATTTTCTATGTCATGCCTGCCCATTCTCTGAAGTTTTCTTCTAGTTACTTCATAACTATTCCATAAGTAATTGTATTACACGTGAAAAATGAAATATTAATTATTAACTGCAGCAAAAACTTTAAAACTTGAAGATAAAGAATCTGGCATATTAATGACAGCTTTGAAAAAATAGGATGAAAAACGTAACACAAATTTCGTTTAAAATAAACTTGTCGACAGATAAGAAAAGTTTAATTACATTGCTGCCACAATGATAAAATGTAGAAAGCTGCCATGATACGAAAATAAGTACGATCATCAAATCCTGAGGGTGAGTTAAATGCCAATTAGTCAAATGTTTAAAATTTTTTAGCTTCCTTAACTCTTTCACAGCGAAGTCGACAGAAACGGGCGAGTATTCAGACATCGTCAGGTCGCTCAAAAGTATGCGCCCATTTTCTACCTGGTGCTTTTGCCCATCACATTAGTGCTTGGCTCATTGGTTCGGGAGCTGTTAAATGATATGTCAGTTATTCTTTTGAAGTGACTAAAAGTACCTGTGCTATTTGAATGCATCTTCCCTCTCCTTTGTTTAGCTTCAATGTTTAGATATTAATGCTCGCAGTTGCAATACTGTTCTAAGTAGAAACTAAGTGGTGAGTAAAGTATGAAATCCTAAGTAATGGGTGACACTGCACAAAGATCCCCAAGAAAGAAGTAATTGCTTCACTTAAGTACGTTATTTTTAACGCAGTAGCATTCTACTTGACATTGGGGAAGAAAATCCATTCCAACAAAAATTCGTATATACGGGCATTTCAGATCTTTGAAAAAAAGCATATTTTGGCCCCTACCGATGAGACACAGTTAAGGGTGCAAAATTTTACGGCCAATAATGCATAAGCTTATGCATGCTATTTTAAAGCTCATTCATGCTTAATGTTAATGCCTAAAATTCCTCAAACTATTTTTGGAAGTAGAATATCCCTCTTGCAACCCCCCAAAATCTGCTACTTTACTTCATATTTTTCTGCAGTCGATTTCTACAGTTTCTTCAGAAGGTCATTTTTATGTTAATTTGTGTTCCATCTCCTTTCCCAGAGACATAATAATGCCCGCCTTTCAGAGTTACATAAAAGGAAAATATAAGGGTTTTAGTTTATAAAGTGGCGCCTAATAACAAAGCAAGCGATATTATAACTGTTGTTTGCAAGCTAAAAAGAAAAGAATTGAAAACATCTTTTTTCCTTTGACTTTTTAGTAGAAAGTGGAATTCTTTTTTCCTAATTCTAACATTTCAAAAAAAGTGAAACTGACTTTTTTTCCTATCTCTGACTTCAAGAGAACGTCCCGGATAAGAATCAGAGAAATTTAAGTTTTATTAGTCCAAAGGGATTTGAATCCCGAAGGACTATTAGTTTCGTTTTGGCATTTTGCGTCGGACTCATAAATGTCGGTTCACTTTTCAAACTGTTGCCACAAAATGTTAGAGTCCTGCATTATATTTGAAGAAATTAAATAATGAAAAATCTGCATAAATGTATGTATATTTCTCGTATTGTGATAAAACAACGGTACATAGAGTCATCGAATTTTGAATAACGTAATCCTCCAACGAATATGAGCATGTGGAAGACCAAATTTGAAATTTGAAATTTGTTTTATGATCGATTTCCTATTTTTTAAAACTTTGACGAATTTTTGATTAACAAACTCAAGGATTTCAAAGCGAGCAATGGCAACGTTGTGCAGAAAAAACATTTTTATCTCCGGCGCGTGAGTCTCTGTATCGGAAATTCTAAAGATATGCTCGTTTTAAAACTATTTTGCGATATTGCTGTTGCACTGGATCTTATGGTTTAAGTGCGAGGAACATGATATTTAATAAAGAAAGGTAACACACAAAATGTTAAAAAACGCCCCTTCGGACGTAATTTAAAATCTGAAACATTTCAGATTTTGTTTTTTATTATTTTTTGTTATTTTATTTTATATATTTTTAATTTACATCAAACATCATGAGGAATCAAAACTTACATCAGAATACTATTGAATTAGTTCTTTTTATATTTTACCATTTAAACTGCTATATAAATTTACTTACTGGCCTCTCTTTCTACGATTCACTGTGATTCTTCACATACAAGTTTAGATTGTGTCTGTAGAAACTGGTTTTAATAAATAAACGTCTTATCTCTTGAATTATTATACACTTTTCTTGGATTTTGTCACGTTTCTTGGCTCTTCATTTCATCGTAATAGTTACTTTTAATAAAGCACCAACACATTACGATATATCTGAATAAAGGTACTTCAGGGCTTTGTTAGATTTAGATTCAAAATCCTTTTTAGATTGCTAAATAATTTAATAATATTTTTTGTTCATTGGCTGTTAACTACGTCTTGCCAAAACAAAATGTATTCATTTTATGATGATGTTTCATGAGAGGAATCACACCATTCAATGATTGGAAATAAATAAACTTAACCGTTACAGTGAAAAAGGCACCGGCTTATGAAAACTTATATAACTTATTGCCCTTTTCGTTTATGGCCTTTATTTTTCTATAGAATATTCATTCAGGTTTTAGTTTAAGCGCACAAGGATAAAGAATATGGAATTATATTAATAACTCAATCGAGAAGCAAGAGATACACACCAAACTAAAACATAAAATTAGGCAAAGCAACAACCTGGCGTTGTGTAATTAAAATCTACACCAAACATAAGCAAGAGATACACACCAAACTAAAACATAAAATTAGGCAAAGCAACAACCTGGCGTTGTGTAATTAAAATCTACACCAAACATAAGCAAGAGATACACACCAAACTAAAACATAAAATTAGGCAAAGCAACAACCTGGCGTTGTGTAATTAAAATCTACACCAAACATAAGATTGTCGCTTTGGTTAGTTTAGCTGAATATATAATATTTAATACTGCCAATGATATTATAATAAACCCACAAAATATGATTCATAATCTGTGATGATTATTGCCTATTTCCAGTTGGCAAGAATTGCGTATAAATTTTAAAGTAATTTTAGGGAGCTTAAATTTCTTAAAATTTATTGGTACTATGCTTATGCTTTATTAATATGTATTTACTAATTTCGTGCTTTATAATAAATAGCCATTACAAATTTCGCATAACTTCATTATGCTCAAACTTTATTAAACTTGAATAAAATATCAAAAGCAATGTACAAAAATAAAAAAATAATAAATAAAATGTCAGAAACACATAAGGGGAAAAGAACCCTCGAAACTCAAGGTAAGAAAAAAACATCCGAAGGACCCCGCAGATCTAATTTAAAAATTAAAAGCCTATTTTCATCGTAGGCGCATTAGAATTTAACTTCAATCTTTATTCAAGTCTCTGTGCTAATCCAAAATGGGCATTCACGTGGATGGCTGAATATCATTACCAGTCCAGCGATTAAAGTGACCGATGCAAATGTTCTTCAGGAGTAATTTGAATTCTATCTACATTCATGTTTACCGTGTTATAAAATATTTAATTAACTACCCTCTTCACTGCAGCAGCGGCACAGCTACAGGGGGCAGAGCAAACAATTTGCCCCAAGCGGCACGTTTTTTGGCGAGGCCGTGTTTCCCATAGGAAATATAATTTTATGAATTCATTACACTCTAAAACAATAGTCTCAAACTCAGATTGCATGCACTTCATTACACTCTAAAACAGTAGTCTCAAACACGATCAGAAAATGCTGACGGGCCAGGCTTTTTTTTTTTTAGCAAAATGAAAAGTGTTATTAACAAAATAAAAGATATTTTAAACAAATTTTTAATTTCGCTTACTAAATATTTATCAAAACATACATAAACAATAACATTAACATCGCAAAATATTTATATTTATTTTCTATCTGAGCTCTAAGGTTTGATATTTGGAAGCAATTTTTGTTTGTTACACTTCGTAATTAAAATATAGTGACAGCTAAATATCAAATTCTTAGACTGACATTTTTTTCAAATGATTCTAACATGTTTAATTAATCTTTAACTAACTTACTTTAATTTAATAATGGTAACCTAGACTCTTTCTCTTATTCATTAAATTTTCCTTCGACACATAAATAAAAATGCGTATGTTTGTATGTAAATAGTTTTAAACTTCTTTATTGCTTACTATATAGCTTGATATTTGATGTTATATCGATTCTGATAAAGTTTGTAACCTTAAAGAGAAATTGTTAGAAATGAACTGGAATTGTAGATGCTTGTCGGTCAGTCTGGCTGTTTTTTCATTAATTTTCAGCTGCGAAAAAAGGCTATCTACATATGCGTATTCCTAAGCAAAGCGATTATTCTTAATGCAAAAATTCGTGATTGATATATAAATAAATATAAGGCAAAAAATTCACGATTGATATATTTGTCACAAGTAAGAATAAAAGTTGATAAAATCTACATCTTCAAATATTTGAATAAGATATAGACCCACTGTAAATTAATGAGCTCATTTATAAATTTTCTGGTGCGTTATCTATGTTCCTTGTTAATGTTAATTAAAATTAATGATGTAAACTCCGACTTCAAATAACTAGAATTTTGTATTATTTGCATAATCATATTTGCGACAAATATATAATTGAAATGTATTCGCAGCCGCTAGTTTGAGGCCATTGCTCTAAAATACGGTATCCTAAACGTAGTTCTATTTATTGTAACACTACTAATAATTTTTCTCCAAGTTGTTGTAAGTGCCACTTGATGAGAGAGTAATTTTTCTAAACAAAAATCTATTAAGAAATAACCAAGATCTTTAATTAAGAAGCTTTGGTTTAAGAACTCTCACTGCACTGTCTGCAGAACAACGTTTGAAACAATGAAACAAACTTCTAGAATGTTACCCATTATTTTGTTAACAGAAAAATGAGCATTTCAGAGTTCTGGAATTAAAGTTTTATTTCAAAAATAGAGAGGTGGCAAATGTATTGCTTCGTTCGGCAAAAGTCCTACCACGTTGCCAGTAAGGCAAACAAAACTTTTATTCCAGAATACGGTTTTGCATATAATAATTCTTTGATAATTTATTTTAAAACAAGCGTTAGTTTCAATTTTTGTTAAAACTTTTATACTCCTACTCTCGGGATAAATATTACAAATTTCTACTTTTAAAATATAGGTTATTAGTAATTTATTTTCTACTTGAGATAGATTATGAACGATTAACTTTAAAGAAATAAATAGTTTCAGCATTTTCAGGAATTATAATTTATAATAGCATGACTAAGCTATATACATGGTTAGAATGTGTTGAGATTTACATGGCTAAGTAACAAATGTCCTGAGCATTGCCCTTTTATAACGCAACAGATATAAATGCAATAACCAAGTTCCAAATACGTCTCAGCATCTTCATGTCAACAGTCGCAGCAGGTGTTCTGATGAGTTATTTAAGATCCATCAAGTGAAAGAAAGAAACAGAAACTCGTTCTTTGATGTAGCGCCATAAGGAGTAATCATATGCTGTTAAACAGACTTCTCGGTTCAAACATGCCTAAGCATGTTCTTGTCTGGTCTGGTTTGGTTTAGATGATTATGACAAAGCATCGAGAGCTATCTGCCTAAGGGAAGGAATGCCTTCGTTGAGGACTTCTAAGGGAAACTGGCTCGTTTCACATTGGGAAAACCACCAAAACGCCTATGCAGCCAGACTGTTCTTGGAATTCGAACCTCGGACCGAAATACCAGTGCTCAGCTCGACCGCTGGTGGGCCTTGTTCTTGTCTGTTGAAGGTAAATTATTAGACACAATCTTTTGTGAAATTTCACGTTCCTTACTTGCCTATGTTGTTCATTCCTTCACACTATATGTATATGTCCCGCGAACACAAAACACTATTTCTTCGATATGGGTTAACGCAACCTGTCTGTAAATTTGGCAGGTTTGCAAAACTGTGATGGAGAAAAGTAGCCCCCAATGTGCTGAGATCCAAAATATGCATTTATATATCTGAATACATATTACTACATTGATTATATATTACTACATTTATAAATTTGAACTTTGAAACAGATTCACTAGTTTAAAAAAAATCTGAAAGGTTTCAGATTTTAAATTACGTTCAAAGGGGCATTTTTTTAACGTTTTGTATGTTACCTTTATTTATTAAATATCATAATTCTTTGCACTTAAACCATAAAATTCAGTTCAATAGCAATGTCAAAAAATAATTTTAAAATGAGCATACCTTTAGAATTTCTGATTCACAGTTCCGCTCGTTATAAATAAAAAGGTCGTTTTTTCCGTAGAGTGTTGCCATTGCTCGCTTTTAAATCGTTGACTTTGTTTCTCAAAAATTCGTTTAAGTTTTACAAAATATGAAATCGATAATAAAACAAATTCTAAATTTCAAATTTGATCTTCCCCAAGACCACATTCGCAGCAGGATTACGTCATTCAAAATTCGATGGCTCTAGGTACCGTTGTTTTATCACACTGTGAGAAATAGACATACTGCAGATGATACATTTATGCAGATGTTTCATTATTTAATTTCTTCAAATATAATGCAGGGCTCTAACATTTGGTGGCAACAGTTTGAAAAGTGAAACGGACATTTATAATGATTCAACGCAAAATCGCAAAACGAAAACAATAGCCCTTCAAGGACAAAGCCCCTTTGGATGAAAAATTCCAACTTTTGATAGAATATTGCATTTCTTAGCAAAGCGTCTATGCAATTACAAATGAGACAGTAAATACTCTTACTCCCCATGCTAGCTGTTTTTTTTCTGTCACAGTTTCACCAAATCTATGTCAATCGTCCAATTTACTAGTAAGTTTCTTTTCTTAAGGAGAAAATGTAAATACACATATGAATGGCCACTCGGGACATTTCCTTTTTACAGATAACCCATTTCTTCAAATGCGTTGTTCTAGTCGTAGGTAGATTGCCTTGCGAGTGATTGTTTACAATATCGTGTTCTAAAACGAACTGCATAACAGTAACAGAATCTATATTGGCATATTGAAGCACAAAAATCTTTTTCTCCTGGATTAGCAGCTTTATTGCTTGACTGTCATCAATGTGATGCTTTCTTCATACAAACAATGTTTATGAATGTCTTAAACGGGAGGACTTCCTCTACAAAACGAAACCAACCTTTCCAATTCGTATGCATTTAATGTTGCCCAGTGAATTCCTGTTTAACCGAGGAGGAGCTTCAACCGAATCTTGTCTGTTTGTGATAGCCACTGAAGAAGGAATAGAAGGAGAGGCTCTAGCCGCTTTCTTTTGTTCAACTGGTTCGACGCAGTGACGCAAGTTTGCGTATATTAATCCTGCCATTTATTTAGCACTGGAAACTATTTAAACTAAAATAATACCTCAATGTCTGAAACACTTCGTACTGCTCCATAAATTTCAATAGATTTGTTCTTGAATATATAAAAAATATTTAAGTTATGGATTTTTTTCTTATTGATCATGACAGTCGCATTTTAATAGCTAGTTTAACTCATGAATGTTTTTAAAAGCAATTATAAAGTTTCTTCAATCAACCTTATTATGCCCACCAGTACCGAGCGGTAATGTCGATAAATACTGGTAGTTCGGTCCGGGGCTTAAATCCCAGAAAACGGCTATCTGTATGGAAGTTTTCGTGATTTTTTTCATGTGTAATAGGGATACAAGCCATTTCCCTTAAAATGTCCTCCGTGAAGGCATCAGACCCTTTAGGCAGACAGCCTGAGAGTGTTTTCACGTAATCAAATAAACCAAACCAATTACCTAAATACATTTCACGTATTTTTTTTTCTTTACTGTCTTAGAAAACTACTCAAATTTTTAAACGATTTATGTAACAAAAGTCAAACTGCGTAAGAAACATAATTTTTAGTTCCATTATGTTTCATTTGTGCTTTCCTTGCATTTTTTTTTATATTTATTTATTTTGGATAATTTTCTTCCAGTTTGCTTCTATACTTTTCCATTAAAATCTAATAGACATATAATTATTCGTCTACTTCAAACATATGTACAAAGGACTTTTTCAACTGTGTATCGCGTTATTTTTAAATTCTAAAGAAGCTGTCAAACTAGCATGTAAACAAAATAACCAAGGATGTAAACAAAACAGGCACACTTTCTTAAACTAACAAAAGCTCGAAATCACTGCGTCAGCGGTGGAAGAGACACGTTAAAGGCGTGTCTCTCTTTTCTCTCCTCTGTAGTATTATGTAATCTCTGTAATTTTATGTGTAACTGGGCTTTTTGACTTAAACATTTATTTAATTTCATATTATAAAGTTCTTTTATTCCCACTTCTTTATCATACGGTGTTAAATTCAAGACAATTATTTCTGTTTCTAAACCAAGAACCATGACAATTAGAAAAAAAAAAAAAAAAACAGTGGAAATGATGGAACAGCATTTTAAGTTCGTGTAAAATATTCCGCTCAAATATCAGTTTTCAAAGAAATGAATTGTCCTGCATTTTCAAAAAATAAACTCGATTTTTTATGGAAGGAAATTATGTACAGGAGCATGCAGTTGTTAAATAAGGAATTAGTTGATGCATAAACTCGATGTCCTGCATTTTCAAAAAATAAAATAAAATAAAAGTCACCTCATTATTTAATATTAGGCAAAAAAATGCAATTTTAGTCAGATTTTGAGGAAAATAATGTCGATTTTGAAGGCGATCAGATATAGCTCCCTAATTTTCAGAATCAATCCATTTTGACAAAGGTGAGAGGAGCGACAACCGTTTTATATATGCAAATCAATAAGCGGAGCAAAGTTATAAAGAATGAAGTGCCACTTGTCGACAGAAATTGTAATAAAATGTGAATGCAATGAAATATGTAGACACAGAGCTATTAGAATTTATGAAGCGTTGGGAAGAATTAATTGGATTGGGATTAATACTCTTAATTAATAAAGATAAAAATTTGTGAATGTCAATGGATTCAATGAAATCCAATACCTCCACTGAATAATCTTTACCAATAATTCACAGAATCATAACTGATTTTATACCCAACAGCAATTAGCTATGAGCGACTTTGCTGATATATATCAAACCATATTGCCAAGATATGGTATAAATTCCACATGAATCGCAAGAACAATTATAATGCATCAACTAATTCCTTATTTAACAACTGCATGCTCCTGTACATAATTTCCTTCCATAAAAAAATGCCTTTTAAGTTACGATCATTAAAAAAAATGCAGTTTACTTCGTTAAAATAAAATAAAGACTTCAACCAAATGTGCTTCTAAGCAGCTTAACCGTAATTCCACTTGCCACCTCTTCTTGTTTATTTCTCTCATTTTTCCCCCTCGCTTTCGACTTAATTACTAATTGCTCACTAAAGAAATGTTTTAGTAACAGGCGCTTTTAAGAGACAAGGAGAAAGCTTGTCGGATACTTAATCTTTTATGCAGTCTTATTTTTTCCCCAAACATAGAACACGAAATAAAGAGTTTTAAGAAATTCCTCTTATATGCCAGGGAATTTAATTAAATTTTATAAGGTCACTTGACTTGGGGGCATATATCTCAACATAATATGGCGATGATTACTATCTACTTCCTTATTCTACAAAATTTGGCCACCCGCCTTTGCATTACACTGCATAATGTAACAGCCAAAGGGTATTACCAATTCAGTTACCGACGTCGATTTGAATACTGATGTTCACGGGCCACATATTCACTGAATGAATGAAAGAACGAAGAGGGAGACGTCTCAGACTGCTGAATTAAAAGTTAATTGGGGAAATTGGTTACACGAAAAGGACTGGGATTGTGTTAAATTTTTGATTAGCGTGACTCGAAAGGAAATAATCAAACAATGGTTTTGATATTGCATATGGCAGTCATTCCGAAACGAATTGGTTTCCAGTATAAATTTAAATTACTTGCATTGCATTTGGCAACAGTGAACTAATTTCTTATCATATTGTTACACATGAAGTCACAGACGAAAAAGTAATTTAACCATAACCACCATGATTACACACAAAATCAGAAAATTGGAAATCGCACCCTTTTGTTATGGCACTCAACTTTCAATTAACCAGGGGCGAATTAAGACTTATTACGCCCTGGCTGCATGGGCGGTCTCCCCATGTGTATGTGGATACGAGCTAGTTTCCCTCAGGAAAACAGCCACGAAGACATCTTTCCTCTTAGGAAAATAAACCAAACCCTCTTTCATTATTTGGAAGTGTGTTTTTATTTTGAAAACTAATTTAATATATTTGACCATAAGCTATTATTCTCCTTAGTGCTGGAAAATACAGCTGAATAACCTAAAGCAGATTAAATAAATTTACGGAAAAACTAGTTATTTCCATTTTCTGCCCTAGTAAATGTGATTACTTTTTACAAATGTAATTTAGCTGAAACAAACATTTTCGTTAAATTAAACACTTTTACTACGACGGTAACTCAATACTAATTTAACCCAAGTGACCAAATGAACTCATTCTCCAGATTATACCCTTTGCAAGTACAAGTATATTATTAGTACCATCTTTTTGTCAATTACATAATGAAAAATTCTCTAGCCTGTGTTTTCGTAACTGACTTCAAGTGGTGGTTTTTGAATGAATCATTCACATCATTACCGTTATTATACTGGTTAATCATGAGTTGATTGTGAGAAAAAATTCGCTAAGTTTTTAAAAGTATCTAACGATACTTTTAAAAACTATTGACACAAAAATTCACTTATTCTAAGTATTACATTTTTAATAACTACAATTCGGTTTTTCGAAATATTATATTTTCTTAATAATTAAGAGATAAAAGTTCCCTTATTCAAACTTGTGTATTCTCCTAATAATCAAGAGATAAAAATTTACTTATTATAAAAATAACAGTAATAAATTCTCTAATTATAGTAAAAATTTAAATTATAAACATCAAAATACATTGGTTTTTATTTTTTAATAATTCCTTTAAAAAATTAACTTATTCCGATGGTTAGTTTATTAATAATTATAAGCTATAAATTCGCTTATTCTAGTCATGAAATTCTCTTTATAATTATGAGAGAAAATTTTTGTTTTTCCCAGCTATTACATTAATAATTATGCGAAACAAATTCGCTTATTGAACGCTTAAATGATCAAATTTCTTCATTACAACTCTTTACAAGATAAAAACTCTCTCATTCGAAATATTACATTACCTTAATACATACGACGAAAAAAGTTAGTTAATTCCAACTGCTACATTTTCTTATAAAATGAGAGTTTAAAAATTCGCATTTTCCATTCATTACATTTTTTTAAACAAGACAAAAGCATTCGAATTTTTTCAACCATTACATTTTCTTAATAATTCCGAGATAAATATTGGCTTATAGAATCATAATATCTTCTTCATACTTATGAGATTATCGTAACTATTTTTTATCTTAATAAATACCAGATGAAAATTACTCACCTTTACACATTCACAGTTTCGGGCTTCTACGCTTTTACTAATCTCTGCAAGCTCGGAGACTGTTCTTTTGTGTCTTCTTTTGCCACAGAAAACGACACTGTTACACTAACAGTTCTGCTTTGGCGAAATATTTTCCTTCCTGGAAATTTTTCTCGTTTTAGACTGCTGAAAGAAGTGAGTACTTGGCTGTTGGACTTCACTAGAATTGCTAGACACAGTGACCCATTGAGAAATGTATTAAAGATTAATACAAAGGTATGAATGACTCATTTTACATTTTGCATTAGATAATTTTATATCACACTAAATGGCAGCAGGAACTACTTCAATTTTCAATTGTCATCTATTAAATTCACGATAATATAAAATTTTCTACTGAAAATGAACATTAAATTAAAAAGAGATATGTAAATATCAATGCTGTATCTCTTTGTGTTTTAATGAAATTATATAAATACATAAAAATTAGGGGTTGCTATTAAACTCCTTCCTATGTTTCCGTTTTCATACTAACACGAAATATAATACTTCCCTGCAAATTCACCATATGAATGACTGCGTTGTAAATATTAGCGAAGCACTCTTTTTCATCTATCTTTAAAAAACTTCATCGCGTGCGCCAGTGCGTTACAAATAATAAACGTATTAAACTCTTTAAGACTGCAATATGAAATCTTCTAAATAATATAAATTTCTACTTTCGTAAGATATAGTAACAAATCGTTTTTCACCAATATTTTTGGTGGAAATTTATCTGTGATAAAAGGTTGTCAATGAATGCATGAAGAATAAGACTAACTACTTGCAATATTTATGATATATTTAATATTAATTATTTCTAGTAGTGTCTTTACACTAAAATAAAATATAATTCACCTGAACTACATCAATTTTCAGTTGTTCACCTTCACGTGGAAAATATATTTCACCTGAGAACTAACTATGTTTAGTAAATAACTCTTGCGATAATATAAACTGTTGGTATATAAATATACCAACAGTCGTTTCAAAATTCTCGAGGAGCGTACGTATTTGATATTAATCAATGTCGCTCTCTTAATTAAATCATCAGATCACATTAGTAATGTCATTACCAAACAGAAAGCATATTTAAAAAATAAAAGTTATCACGCAGTGTTTTGACTGTGTGAATTATAATTTTGTATTGCAAATGAAAACTTTTATTACAAATTCACGACTAGAATGCAATTTCATTTTAGCGCAAGCGGAAAATTATCTCCTATTTTGTGCACCGTACCGTAAAATAAAGTAGTTCAAAATACCAATGTGGTTTGTTTCCTGATATGCAATTTTTTTTAAATCTAAACCGTATTTTTTCTTTCAATTTTTAGTAATTTTTCTTTTCAGGAATAAAAAATCTCTTCAACCTTCAAGTTAATAGAAACAGTTGGTAATTTTGTACAGCAGTAGCATCTAAGAAATCTTTTCGAAATGCCGATTGGATTTATTCTAACAATGCAAAGAAATTTCGTTTCGAAGTCCAAACCATATTCTTTCTTTTCTTTCAGTTTTTTAAATATGTGTTTTAAAGAATGCATTTCATTTCCCTCTGCTTTATTGCAAAATGAATAATAAAAAAAAAGTTTTCCCACAGCAGCACATTTTCAGTTTCTGTCGTTCAAAATTTTTTAATCCAACTAAATCTAAATTTGCTGTAAATTCATGCGACAGCATATATCTATCTAATTCTGTTAAATGCTCACTTTCACTCCATAAAGTCACTTATCTCAGGGGCGCGCTTTATTTTGCAGATACTTGCCAGGAACAGAAGCGCAAAATAAATGCAACTAAGCTGATTGGTTGTTCCCAAACGGACCACATTTGAACGCATCAAAAGATTAAGAAAGAGGAGACGGAGAGAAACAGAGAATCCACGCAAGCTTCGGCAACCACATGGTTAAATTCTCCAAACACAAACCAAGTAGCTCTGTCGTGTAAAAGGCAGGTGGTGGCTGCCTATAATATTTGGCTACTTATCGCTCTCGCGACCACAGCTCGAGGTTAGTAACTGAAACGACGAATAAACTATCTGACAGTCGCATATTCACAAAGCTTACAGACCTTTCCTCCACGGTTTGCTCTCATTGGTCGAAATGGGAAAACACAGGGTTACAAAATTTTGCGCTTGGCGACTTTTATTTCCTAGCCTTCGCTGTTTGTTTAAATTGTTATTGGGAAGAGCGTATTAATAATAAAAATAGCTATAATAGAATAAAACGTAATTTCAGTTATACTTATTGATAATTTAAGAAAACAGAGACATTTAGCGTCCGTAAATAAATAATCTGATGTTTTAATTTCGTTGATTTTGCGTTTTGATTTATTTTACTATACTTGCTTATACCCGCAATGTTCAAAAATGGATAGACTCTTTGTAAGAGTTCTCAAACTGCGAGATTTGAAATTGGAAGGGTTTTTTTTTCCGCTTAATCAAAAGTTGTTTTTAACAAAATAAAAACTTGTTCGCTAAATTTCAAAGAAAATTAATACATGTTTTTCAAAACATTCCTAAACAGTAATAATATTGACGGAAAGAAAAATTCAAAGTTTTTCTTATTTTCTGTCTGAAATCAAATGGCTAGTATTTGCGATATTTTATTTTTATTACTTTTATTTTGGTTACCTTGATAATTCAAATATTGACAGCTAAATATTGAATTTTCAGACTGATAGTTAATTCAAATAATTTTAATGTATTAACTAAACACTAAATAACTTATTTAAAGTAAACAAATTACGAAAACTTCCCAAATGGGACAAAGCTTGAGAACTAATGACTGCCTATTTCTCTTTCCATTATTATAAATAATGGACGGCTAGTATTCTCGAAATACGATTTTGCGTTGTTTGCTCTTAATGCGATGTTTCATTTTTTATTCGAATCTGTTGCCATTCACTAACATTTAAGATATAAGTCTTTCATATTTAATCTGTTTGTTATTAATTAACAAACTAAAATATTTAAAAGCAAAAGATGCAGTTCTTAAGAATATTATTTTTTTAATCCGATTGATTTATATAAAAATGCATTTAATTCATGATATATATAATTAAAAGCATTCAATATTTTTATAGAATCGCATTGCATATTTTTTACCTTTTTAAATATGCAGAATATAAATTACATTCCCATTTTAGTATAAATGCATATTCATCTAATATCCTATAAAATGTTTCGCTACTCCTCTTGAGCCTTCAGTATCCATAATCTCTACTGATAAACCATAATAAACTTTTATTTTTTGCGGTTTTGGGTGATCGTCTATAAGGTATTTCTCCCACCTTCTTAGCGAGCCTTCGTGGTGTAGTAGTTTGCACGCTCAGCGCGTAATTGAGAGGTCCGCGATTCGATTCCCGGCGAAAGCGTTGCATATTTTTAATCTTGTCTGCTTCCAAATACCTAATGTTTCTCCAGTGGCGCCCGAACTAAAAGGATGATGATGTTGGATGATGATTATCCTCACCCAGGATTTGACGATTGGGTCCCCTAAAACACCAGTCGCCATTTAAAAGGGGGAGTATAAAAGGTATTTCTCCCGCCTTCCTAGCGTGTAAGTAAGTAAGTAAGGATAATAAGGCTTTAAAGGAAAAACCTTACTCTTAATTTCTGTCTTCAAATGTGAAGAAAAAATTAGCTTCATTAGTAAATATTCTGGGCCATTAAACATTTTTATTTTTGGTAATGAAAATAATGTAAATGTGGACTCCAAATCATGAACACCATTAATCTTTTCTTCAAATTCTTGTCTAAATAATGCTAATTAATTTACAGAAAATGCATCGCGAGCCGTATAAAATTGCTTCAGGGGCCACCAGTTCGACTTCACTGATTTATAGCATTTATTTATGCGCTTTGTCAGTAATCTATTTTCATTTTCATGCATAAATAACATAACTGATGCCTAAATTGCAGTTTCATTACCAACCCCGCAGGGACAAGTAATTTAAGTTTGCTACGTTTTAGTAGAGAGTTATAATTACAAGTTGAAAATAATCATTTAATTTAGTTTTACTTTTGTTATACTGAATTTTTAATTCTAAAATGAAATCATATACCTCCAGAATGAAAAATAAAATAAAAAAATCCCAGCATTAAAAAAAAATCAGCCATTATAGCTCTAATGTTCGACTAAATTTTAAATCGACCACAATTAAGGTGAAAATTAGCAGTTTTGATGCTTCGCACGTTTTTGTTGTAACATTGTGTGAAATTTGATTTGGTTTAGTTTGTTTTTATATGAATTGGATATCTGTTTTCACAAAAATTATATTGATGAAATGTTTTTACGGTAATCTACATACAAATCCTCGTCGCTTAATTTCTAGGCATCAGAAAAACTTCTCTAAAGAGGTGTTTTATTTTTAGTTACGCACACATGGAAACACTTTTCTTTCCAATTTGTGCACGGTCTTTGATTATAATCGCAGACTTCAATACCAAATACCTCTGTCAATTTTTGTCGTCACGACAAGCAAACATTTTGTGCTTTATTTTTTCAACGAATACTAAATTTTCAAAAATATAAGTATACGGACCGAATAAACATATAAAAAATTAGATTTGGTATTTGTTCCAAACATGATTTCTTTAAAACTGCGAAAACCTAAATATTTGGGTTCTTTAAAGCAATTTTGTAAGTGGATGTATATGTGTACAACCAACGGTGGTGAAAATAAAGGCCGGTAAGGACTTTTGTGGAGACGGTGTATATATACCTCCAAACGCTGTATTCATAAAGTAGTACAGTGTTTTTTAATTTAAAAAATAATTTTGTATATTACACGAAATCTAATTTTTGTACATATTTCTCTTGTTTCTATATATTTTAAAGAAAATTCTATAGTTGTTATAAAAAAATAAAACAACCAAAGCGGGAAAAATACGGGAAAAATTGACTGAGATGTTTAATTTCAAAACTTGCGATACTTGACGTCCTTTTGAACTGCCATTGAGGGATCGGATAATAAATAAATTATAATAATTCGAAGTTGATTTTTTGCGCTTAAATGGCATTCAACGATATTCTTTTGTGACTTAGTAGTATCTTCATTTACAATTCTGTTATACTTGCTATACCGAAGCAGTTTTAAAAAATGACAAAAATCTATAATCATGTTACTGATAGTCTCATGAAGTTTTATTACTTTAAAATCATAATCTCATAATCATGCAAAAAATTTATTAATGTACAAATAATTTTGATTTTTAATTCATGCAAATAAAATTTCGAGATGGGCATGGGAAAAATATTTCCCTTTTTTCCTCTAGATAAAATTATGAATTGAATATGAAAATATGTAAAATGAATTAATTTCAGCTCACCAGAGAATGAGCTGTAAAACTTGTATTTCATTGGCACTGAACATTGGTATTTCGACCAGGGTTTCAATCTCAGCGAATGAGTTAGTCGCATGGAAGTTTTCGTGAGTCTCTGAATGTGTATCGTCAATACGATCAAGTTTCGTTTCGAGAGCTCTCCACGAAAACAGGCTGAGCAGATCGCCATAGCGTGTTTCGCCATAATCTAAGCTAGGGGTCTTCAATTCGTGGCCCACGGGCCACAAGCGGCCCCACATTTGAATTCGAAGAATTTTAAGAAATTTTGATTTCAAGAAAAATTGCCTTGTCGGCTTTTTGTCATGAATTTTATTTCTCTTATTCTTGATATTTAAAACATTATATTGACATGCTTGGTATTATTTGAGATAAAAGTTTCTGAAAATGACGAATTTTTCAAAAATTTCGCTTTATCTTATGTAATTGTAAAAATAAAAAAATTTGACTACCCATAAAATCTCAATTCCGTAAAAAGGTTAGATTCTTATCTCTAACAGATTTGCAACAGATGTAAATCTTTCGTCAATACTTCGCCAAAGGTGAGCTTGAGGTGCTGATACTATAGAGGGGAGGGGGAATAATTTAACAGAATTCTATTTCTCCTAATGTTGCAATTAGTTGTCAAAGGGAACGGTGATCGTAAACATCCTGTTTGATTTAGTGATAAGCAGATTTTCTACAGTTGATTTTAAGCTAGGTTAATCCCTCTCATTCCACATTCTAAAATTTAGAAGCGCTTATGGTCTTTGATTGAGCACGCAATGGCAATTCGTGATAACAAAAAAAAAAGAGAAAGAAAAATGCGATTTTTTCAAGAAAATTGGTCAGATCTTTATTTTTTTGTTGTACATAAAGGTAACGCGGTTTGCCTTATTTGCAACGACAGTGTAGCTGTGACGAAGGAATACAACATTAACAAACATTATGATACTAAGCACAGTGAGAAATAGTCTGCAGTGGAAGGTTATTTTCGAAGTGACAAGGTGAGTGAATTAAAATCAAATCTAAATTTTCAGCAGTCTTTCTTCACTAGCGAATAAAGAATCTGAAAATAGTGTTCGTGTTAGTTACATGAAAGCAGAAAAATTGGTAGGAGTGGAAAAGCCTTTGCTGATAGATAATTTGTAAAAGAATGTCTTCAGAGTGCAGTTAATGTCTTCAGAGTGCAGTGATTTGTCCATCACAGGCTCAAGTCATATTGAATATTAGCTTGTCTGGTGTGACAGTAGCGAGACGCATAGAGGATCTCGCAACAGATATATTCCTTAAATTAAAATCCAAATGCAAAACATTTGATTTTTTATTCGGTAATGATGGATGAATCAATAGATGCAACAGACACTGCATATACAAATATCCATTATTATTCGTGGCGTTGATAGAAACTTCACAATTAGAGAAACTGTCAATGTCGTTGCACTTAAACGTACAACACCAGGAACAGATTTGCATTCGAGTCTGACACAAACTTTGGATAAATGTGAGTTAAACTTCAGTAATATATCTGCTACAACCACGGATGGTGCTAAATCTACGACTGGAAAATAGGAGTAATAACATTACTACAATCTGGCGTGATAATACGTGATAATACTGAGGCAAGTGGAAATAATACTGTGCTGAATTCCCAATGCATCTTTCACGAAGAATATTTACGCAAGAAGTCCTTCTCAAACTTTGAACATGTGATGAATGTTGTTAAAGGGGTTAATTTCATTCTGTCTAAAGGACTTAATCACAGGAAATTTCAACAGTTCCTGAGTGATTTAGAAGCTTAATATAGTGATGTACCCGGAAATACGTTGGTTGAGCCGAGGAAAGATGCTTCAGCGCCTGTTTTCTTTGAAGAGCGAAGTTCAACAATTCATGTAATCTAAAGAGAAATCTATTCACGAGTTTAGTGTTGAGAAATGGTTGACAGACTTTGCATTTCTTGTCGATATTACAGGTAATCTCAATGATTTGAACTACCGCTTACTGAGAAAAGATTTACTTGTTCATAATCTTTATTACTTTGTGAAAGCTTTTGAGACAATCAATCCAAATCCTGTGGGGAAGTCAGTTGCTAAATAAAAATTCCACTCACTTTTCAAAATTGATGCAGTGTGTGAAGAACTCAACAACATGGAATGCAAGTAATTATGTACAAGGCATTTCAAATTTGAAAGAGGAATTCAAAAGCAGATTTTCTTTCCGATTTTCGTGAAAATGAAATGCTTATGAGAATGTTCTCCATACCATTTTCAGTAGTTGTTGGAAGTGTTCCACCTGATTTAGAATTCATAGACTTACAGTGTGTCTCTAGAGTAAAATGCAAGTTTCTTGAAGATCCTACATTAATTGATTTTTATTTGAAGAACGTGACCGAAGACAAGTATCCAGGAATTCGTAAACATGCATTCTTCATGTCTTCTATCTTTGGCAGTACCTACATATGTGAACAGCCTTTTAGTAAAATGAAAATCCTAAAATCAAAAACAAGAACATGGCTGACAGACAGACATTTGGAGGAATAGAAATTGTAACAACATAGATTAAACCGGATATTGAAGCTTTAATCAAGCAAAAACAATGTGAAATTTCCCATTAAAACTAAAGTAACCACCATCTATCTCATAACCACATAGTAATGTAAGTTTTTTCTTCTTTTTTTAATTGTAAATGCCTTTTGTTGTATCGCTCTGTACAATCACTTTCATACTTTTTCTTCATAGTTAAAAAAAGTTGCAAAACGTTTTAATTCGATTTCCATTTGACTTTTTGGAACCAATATATATATATACACAAATCTGTAAGTCTTGCAAAACAAACCTCCCTTTTTATATAAATTTTCTGAGAACACTATTTTTGACATACGTGTGGTCTGCAGATCTTTGTGAATTTATTGATGTGGCTCTCGGGCGTGAAACGTTTGAAGACCCCTAATCTAAGCAATCCATTTCAGTCCAAACCTCGAACTTTTTGACAGATACACTTAAATGTTACTGACAGTTTCAAACTAAACTTTGTCCAATCCTTCTCGGCTCATAGCAGTTTTCTATTAGACGAAAATGTTGCGATAAAGCTATGTGGCACAGTTTAAATGTAGGCTTCTAATATTAGCCTGCTAGAAGGTTCGCCACATCGCCTCTGCATCGCTTAATACTAGTTTTTGTAGAATCGGCTAATAGGTAGCTCTAAGCAAGTGTGCCCTTAGTAAGTGACACAAAAGCTTATCAATAAGTTAGACCAACCCAGCTTTAAATTAAAGTTGTATTTTGTTAAGGTCTAAATTTATCTGTAGAGCAAACAGGCTTGTCTTTGTAATAGGTTTGCACTACAAATTTTCTTTTTTGTTTCGTATTGTAATTTCTCTTGGAAACAACTAGGACTGGGTTAATAAATGATATCTGGTTGTAACGAAATAAAAGAACATAAAAGCAGTACCGTTAGTGTGGGTAGTAATCACCACCCAAATCTATGATTTCTGCGAATGTTTTGGTAGTTTTTCAAAGCTTTTGGCCTAGACACTTGGTGGCAGCGAGTCCAAAAGCAGATCAACCTCAATTCGAACGTCCTGTTAAGAATGGAAGGTAGAACCACCAGCATTTAGTTACAGGTGCGAAAAAAGGTAGATGTCCTAAGGAGTAATGTCGGGGCTCTGCGGTGGGTATTGCGAAAGGATATCATTGGTAACAGAGCCCAGCCGATGAATGCAGACACATGTGGTCTTGCATTTTGTGACCTGAACTCAGTTCGATGTTTTTCCTGGACAGCAGGGTCAACACGGTCTAGCATCTCGTTGTACACCTTACATTTCGAGGGTTTTACCTTTTCCCAGATACACTTTGTGAATAATACCACGGTGATCCCACCAGACACAAAGCATGATCTTTTTGTTAGTCAAATTGTGCTTTGCAATGCTACTGACGGGATCACAGGATGCAGACTAATCCTCTTTTCGGCCTATGCTGTTGAATAAAATCCACTTTTCATCACAAGTGACGATCCCGTCTATAATTTTGTCCTTGCGTTGATATACGAGCAGATTAGTGCAAGCCCGAACACGCCTGTCCTTATCTGCTTGAGTCAGCTCATGCGGCCCCAGCCATTGAACTTGTACGTCAAGTTTATAGCATGCATAGCACGACTAATGGGCATGGCACTAACGTCTAACTCCTTAGCAAGCTCTCCTGTAATAGCATATTGATCTTCTTCCACAAGTTCTCGCAGGCCGGCCTCATGAATATCAGTAGGCCAGCCAGAGCGCTCTGCTTCTTGAATATCAGTAGTCCTTGTTTTTGAACTTTCGTACCAAACCTTCACAGTGTCATATGATACAAAATTAGTACCTAAAGCTGCGCACATGATTTGGTGACATTCTGGAGCTGAATTTTTGCAAAAGAACTGAAAGTTAATGATGGTTCTAATCTGGTAGCGTGATAGTTCCATTTCAGACACCTTGTACTTAATGATAACGTCATTTTTTTAGAAATTTCTCATCACGGTGTACTAAAGCAAGTCTCTTTCTTTCAAATGCCAAAAATTGTTCGATAAAATATTATTGAACAAGCAAACGCAAACGGTTTGCACAGACGATGTTTGCGGTAGCGGGAAACTTTCGTTAAAACCCGATATTTCCATTTTGACTAATAATTCCGTGTTAATAGTCAAGTGGTTGTCAAGAACGTTACAGGCCAGCACGTTTAGAAAAATCTATATATTAGGTTGTAAGTTCACTTAAAATTAACTGTACTTCGCAGAGTTCTACTCCACGATGGTGTAGTTGAAATATCATTTTAGATACATCGAAAGTCTTTTACAGTTTTAAGATCGAAAGAAAATAATCTAAAAAAAGTTAATGCCGAAAAGACTTTCATAAACTACTGAATCTAAGTACAAAACTTTATATTTGATTTTAGAACATATTTCGAAACTGCTGTTAAAAAGCAAGCTGCTTCAGCTCGAATACTGATTCAAGAGCATTTAATTCCTACTTCATATTAATGAAAGACCTCGAATTCGTTTCGATAAATCTTTAGTCATCAAGATGTATTTTCTGGACTGAGTGTTCACTATTTGTGTAATATCTCTGAACAAGCATATGAAAGAACGTGCATGACATATCTTTTTTTTTTTTTTTTTTTTTTTTAAACAAGCAAACTTTTGGTGTTTACTATGCCATTTTTTCCTCTTTATCTCGACTAGTAAAGGATTTTCCTTTAATGACGTTTCACCTTCGCTCTGCGACCGCAGTCAGTGCGTAGTTCCAATTAAAAGATTCGTACAAGGTAAAGATGACAAGGAGAAGAGATTTTTACTCCCAAATAAAAACTCTTTTTGTAAATTAAGAATGAACGTGTGCTAAATTAAGAATTTAGCGTGAACGTGTGTAAATGGGCATAAAAAAAACGTGTGTAAATTAAGAATGAACATGTGTAAATTAAACATGAACGCGTGCAATGGGCATTACAAAAAAACGCCCTATTAATCACTCACGCATTATATACGCTATATCAATAAAAGTTGGTATAAGGCCTTTATTTTCGCAATCACTGGTTATAGATATGTACTTCCTATCACAAAAATGCTTTATATAAAGCGAATACTGAGTCCATGATATTTCTAATTTTTTAAAAAAAATACATAAAAATTACGATATTATTTTATTCAACAGCCCCGGTACCTACATTCGCATTCAGTAAACGTTTATGCTATTTCTAACAAATGAAATACGATATATGTGGTTCATTGGGAATAGCGAAAGATTTTATAGGATATTAAATGAATATTCATTTAGATTAATATGGAACGCTATATATCTCCTGTAACTTAAAAAGCTAAAAAATATGTAATGTAATTCAATAAAAATATGTAATGTTTTTAATTAGATACATGATGAATAAAATGCATTTTTATTTAAATTAATCCAATTAAAAAGTAAAAAAATAATATTCTTAAGAACTGCATCTATTTCTCTTGAATAGTTTAGTTTCCTAATTATAAGCAAATATTAAGTATTAAAAAATAATATCTTATGTTTTTCCGAATTACAACAGGCTCGAATGAAAAGTGAAACAATGCTGTTATGAACTTGTAAGATTCTCACTAGTGTATTTCTCAGTTACTGAAGAAAGTGACGTATCTGAAGAACTAGTTAGCGAATAATCGCTTAAGTTCGTGTAACAAGAAACAACAAGATGGGAGGGTAACTAACTCCTTATTATTCCAATAAGGTTTAACAAAACTTCGCCTTGGAGTGTAAAATCAAAGCCGACACTTGGGCTTGAACTTAAGAAACTAAAATTTAAAATAGAACTAAGCTTAACTAAAGAGATATAGCCGAAGCTATCAAGATTCTAATCGAGTTGGCCCCTTAACTACGAAGCTTATCAATAGTCTGAGTACGGCCGAGCATAATAACAGCTTAGAGAGAGAGAGTAGCCAAAAGGCAGACGCGAGTAAATCAGAAACTCTGATTCTCTCTAACTCTGCAAGTAACTTCGCGGTTTAAATACCGCTTCCTCATTAAGTATTCAGGAAGATTCCAAAACTACGTTCTAGCCGGAAGTACACTGGTGTGCAAAACTTAAGCAACAATGTAAATTTTAATAAGATAGCCATAAAATTTCAGAAAAGTGGTTCTTCCGATCAGTACAATGAATACGCAATTCAGTAGAAAGGTCATGCGTATGCAAATGTCAGGAACAAAACGTCACAGGCGACGTGAGTGTACACAAAACACGTGCAGTCGGCGCTCTCAACTCGAGACTACAATAAAAGGAAAGACGGAGACGCAATTAAAGACATTCGATGCAAGTACAAATGAGTTCTTTCGTGAAATATGGTTAGAAGAAATCACCTTGATGACTTCGCACGTGGAACAATGATCGGAATGTTGGAGGAGGGGCATAGTGTCACCAGTGTAGTTCAAGAGTTCGGAATCAACAAAAGTGTCGTTTTGCGCACTTGGAAAGCCTTACAAACAATAGGTACAGTTTTTAGAAAGGTTGGTGGTTGCCGCCTCAGGAAAGCAACTGCTGTGGATGACCGATATATCGTCCTGAAGGCAAAAAGAGCCCGAAACCAGTCAGCAAGCGCCATAGCTCAAAAGTGTGTACAGTAACGGGGCGACAAGTGTCGCGATTAACTGTGTCCAGACGTCTCCGTATTCAGACGCAGAAGGTAGCCTTTTGCAGAAGGTCCGTTATTTTGAACGCTGCATCCGTTTGGAAGTTGGCCATCGGCGTCACCGTTTAGAGTGATGCAAGGAGCACAAACTTGGATATCTCATCAATGGATATCTCATCAATGGAGTTTGCACCTCTTTACGGATGAGAGTCGTTTTAGTGCTACAAGAGATTCTCAATGCCAGTTGATTTGGAGAGAGGTCGGGACACGGTTTCATCCCAGCAACATCAAGGGAAGAGACCCTTACGGTGTCTTGGAGTTTTCGTCTGGAGAAACATTATGCTGCACGGGCGGACAGAGCTCCACGTTTTCGACAGAGGTTATGTAACCGCAGATCGCAATTGTCAGAAGGTAATCCTTCCCCATGTGCGTCTGTTCCGAGGTGCCATTGGAGCAGATTTCGTTTTTATGGATGACAATACACACCGAAACCTGTTTTTCAGAAGCTACTGGAAAGTGAAGATATCACTGGAATGGATTGGCTACCGTACTCCACTGATTGAAATCCCATAGAACATGTGTGGGATGCTTTAGGGAGACGTCTTGCGGCACAATTACATCCTCCGGGGAACACCCAACAACTGAACAGACGCTGATTGAGGAATGGACACTCTTATCTCATGATTTGTTGGACAATATGGTGCTGGGTATGAAGCGACGGTGCAAAGCAAGCATTGGGCAGTAACAGGAGGGCATATCCCATACTAAGGAACATCTGCTTGTTGCTCTTCCTCTTGTGCACAATCATGTGTAGCGATACTATAAGTTCAATAAAGCCTTTTTTGTTTGATTCCATACTGTATGCATTGTATTCATTTTTGAGCTACTATTCTTTTGTCATCGTTTAAATACAAAATGCTGTCTCTCATTTCTGAATTTCATGTGTCTCAGATGATTATTTGTGGAGTTATGGCCAAAAGAACACCTGTTGCTTAAGTTTTGCACACCAGTGTAGTAACAATATGACAGGAAAGTAACTTTAACTTAAAATTTAACTGTTAATAAAATTAACATAATCCTTACATACTGATAGCACTCGCCACTGGGTGGCACTCTGCCTGTCCTTTCCTGGAGTGATTCGATTACCGAACTGTAGCAATGGAAGAACTAAAATGTTAAACCTAATAATACCCAAGATACGTGCCTATTATGGTTATAAAATAATGTTCTATCGTAAATAAAATTTGTATGTATATTAATAAGTTTTCAAGTGTTAAGTATTTTCAAGAATACAGGGGTACCAATGTGTATTTAACTCAGTAGTGTTCAAATAATAAAATTTGCACAAGTGACACAGATGAGAATACGGGCATTCTAGACATTCTCTCTCAGTAGGTTCCCTGCATAGAAGAGAATGAACGTCCTTAGAGCACAGTGTCCGTCATCTCGAGCAGTAGCAGAGTGCCGTAAGCTGCATAAAAGGGCCGTAAAACTCTATTATGCTTGCCTAGATTTAGCCAATACAAGATGAGGCGGGAAACGTGTCATCCTACCAGGAATGTTCCAAAGCTTAAAGAGATGTTCGATAAGCTCTGAGATATAGCTACCAGTTATGTGATTAATAAGATCAGTGGCACACTGTTCACAGCTTGTAATCCTCATCCCATCACGCCCTCCCAAGCCAGTACGGTGAACATCATTAACACACGAAAAACGTCATTATTAGAGAAAAATAATGCCAAAAACGCTTTATACGCTGAAATCATAGCAAAAGAACTAAGTAAAAGAAACCCAAAAATCTTTCTGTACCCAAGGCGAGACTAAATTTGTAGAGTCATTAAGATTTTTGGAAGCAAGAGAGATTGAAAAATTAGCAAAGCCTTCGCCAGGAATCAAACCACGAACCTCTGGAATACCGGCCCAGTGTGCAAACCACTACACCACGAAGGCTCCCTAGGAAAGCGGGAGCAATACCTTATAAATTGTCTTACAACAGTGAAACTTAATCTACTCCTCTCTCTTACACAAATAAAAGCAGAAATCGACTCCATTTAGCAAATATTAAGGCATCAGCAGTACTTCAAAGGAGGAACTTAATAAGATAACATAACGAATACTACAAAGCAAATAAATTAGCAGAAATAAAAGCACCAAGCGTTAGAAAACCTAAAATCTCCATCAATAATATCTCGATAAAACTACCATCGATAATGATTCCTGAAGAATAGTTGAGCAACTAAAGGTTAATAAAAAGGAGAATGCTCCGCTCTTCTGTACAAATGGCAAAAACTCCAACACCATTAAATGGGTTCTGGAATGCTCCTCTCATTTTTTGTCGAAATGAACTTAAAATAAGAAAAAAAAATAATTAACTGGAGCACTCACCTACTCGTGGAATTCTATGGAGTGAGGAAATGCTACAGATTCTAGATTTCTCATATTCTATATAGAGTGCACTACGCTTTCTCTGGCGGACCTCACTCCATGAGAAGCGAAGAAGACGTATCAATTTGCAGCAACTTCAAAATTGTACAAATAATACTTACATGAATATTTCACATGCTGCCTTATCCCCAAATGCCCATTATATCAGAGGGAAATCTAAAACTCGATACTGCTGCAGTATACATATCAACACAAGAAACGCTAGATATCTTATTACTTTGTTTCATTTAGACAACTTTAAGATTCAATAAACTTAGGCAGGGGGCAAGAAGTTTCAGAACAACTTCGTGAATTAATTGAAAATAACAATCACGATGTTCTTTGCATTACTGACTCGTATTGCGCGGAGGGTGAAGTTAGATGCCACCCCTTCATTGGCAAAAATATCAACCCAGAAATACATTTCTAGACAACCGATGAGCACGTATTATTGTCACCAATACCAAATGGTCCCCTATAATCATGTTAAGCTACAGAGATCTGATGACGATTAGCATTAACTGTAAAAATGAACAGCTAATAATAACATTCATTTATTATTCATGAGATGATATAGGGCCAAATATCCAAAGATTGAAAAGTATTCTTAGACCTTTCAGAGCATTACAGTATGTTAATTCTGGGACTTCAGTGCCCACCATCAAAGGTAGTAAGTATTACAATGATACAGATAACAGAAGATAAATAAATTCGGATATTATTGCTAAACCCTATTTGTATATGCATAATCTCTTTTCAGACACCCCTACATTTGAAATAACAATTGGTAAAGAGTGGCCAGACTTGACGCTGTGATAATTTAGTATATTCAACAAATACAAGACTAGAAAGCTGTTGATGACCCAAGTCACTCAGACCACAATCTCATTTGAAATATCAGAAGAAATCTCAGACTTTAAATTAAGAACATTTTCAATTTCAAAACAGACAGCTATTCAGTTTGTAAAAAAAATCTCCATCGTTCTTCAATATGCAGAAAACCTCATAGGCGAATGCACGTCCTCCAATTCAGTATGTTAGGGAAACGATTATTTAAAATATAAGAGACAGCCACCAACACCTTAACACCTTTCGTAGCAACAACAACAACAGAAAGACCAATTGTGGACAAAGGAATTAAGATTTGAGAAAGAACATACAAAACTCTTTGTAGAAAATGAAAAGTGTCTCGGACGAATTGAAAATGGAAATATGGATAAAATATCAGCAACAAAAATTAGCAAAATATAAAAAGAAAGTAACTGAGGCAAAACTACGCACCTGGAAGAACTACTTTTCTCATAACATTCCACCAACTATATAAAATACTCACAATCAAAGTTTTCCATTCTCCCAAGAAATGAATTCTCATAAGACAACCAGCTTGGTATGTCACCGAAAAAATCCTCAACAGTACTTTAGATGTCTTAATAAAAGACAATGTAGCAGAAGACTTTTCCATTCACATTCCTATATAAGAAATAGCAGTTACATCAAACGATGAGGAGTTTTAGTCCCATGAAACTTCCAAAATTATTAAGCATTTTCCGAATAATAAACGGACGGATTATTAAAATCATTAAACACTCAATTCCTTTGCTATTCCTTAAACTCCTAAATCTTTGTCTCAAATTTATGTCTTCCCGAACTGTCTCAAACAGGGACAAACATAAACCAAAACAGTAAAGATACAACTGATCCGGGAGCCTTCAGACCCATCAGTGTTTACCTAAAGGGGGTAAATTACTGTAACGTGTAATGGCGCGCAGAATACGCCATCATCTAGTGAAAAGAGAAATCATAGGTTACAACCAGTATGGCTTCAAGCCTTTTAAATCTACATGATCTGACATCGTGGAACTTCAAGTGCAGATCGACAGGAATAAATCTTAAGCCTTCCATACAGAAGTACTCTTTATAGATCTTAAAAATCCGTTTCGTTCTCTGTGTGGCCTGGGGTCTTTGACGCACCGCGTAACATTAAATGCCCTGATAACATATTTAAAATTGTCGATAGTTTCCTAAGAAATAGATCAACAATGATCCTCAGTAACAACTGCTACTGTAACAAACTAGAGAGAAGAATAACAAAGGGGTGTCCTCAGGGCTCTTGTTTGAGTGCAGATATGTGGAGCATCATTTTTATATCACTCATTATATCCCCTTATACAAGTGGATGGACCATAGAAAGCTTTGCCGTTGATGTGGCGCTTGTAATACAGCTTGTAAATGAGCTCTCAAGAGACATACTAGAAAAGATTAGCAATGAAACATTCTCCATATTCCACGATCTCTGCATCGCTCAATTAAATCTCAGAGTCTAAATCTCATATCGTTTTAAAACCAGGGAAATCCCTACAAAAGTTTCCATGTTTTAAAATCAATAAGAGAATCAAGATCATAAAAGGAGTAAAAGAAGTAAAATTGAAAATTGACCAAAGGTTTTCTTTAATCCCACACCTCATGGACGTTCGAAAGGAAACCCAGAATATTTCTAGATGCCTCGCAAAGATGCAAGGCATAACATGGGGCCTACAGTCGAAGATGCAAAACATCCTTTATAAAACTGTGATCAAACAAATAATCCTCTGCGGAGCACTAACATGAGCTCACCCCATGATGGCGAGGAAGAAAATACTTCTATCTTCGATTCAACGCCCTTTCCCTTACAAATAGGAAAAGGATACATGACAGCTTCAACGGCAGCATTCTGTGAACTAAAAGCAATTCCACCTCTTCATCTGAAAGCAGAAGAAAACGCAGACATAGCCATGTTATTAAACCTCGTGAAAAGCATGCAGTTAGAAAATCAAGACTTATGCTCTCTAAATGTGGAACAGCCTCGAAAGTCATGCCTAAGACATCCTGCAGCTCAAGCAAAATTCAGAAAAATGACGAGGGAAGAAACCCTCATTGTACGTACATTTTCAGTAGTGTATACAGATGAGTCAAAGGTATACAAAGAAGCAGGATGCGCATTCACAGCACTTTCTTCAAAACAAGAAACAACAGAATGGAAGGGAACCTGAGGTACAGCGTTTTTCAAGCTAAAGTCTTCAGCCACAAAAAGTGCTGTTCTATGGTCCCATCAAAAGTAGTTAACAAACGTTACTGTGTACATTGATATCTAAGAGGCAATAAAAGCAACTGACGATGTAAAAAACAAATCATCAATGGTGCAAAATATCTATGATATAATATCACAGCCCAACAGGAAGAATATCAATGAGTGTGTAAAATTGCATGCAGAACAGGTCCTAAACGAAAGGCAGATGCGCTTGCAAAGAAATGCAGCCCAGATCCTTCAGTATCATCATTCAGTGCCCCAGTCCCAAAATCGACAGTGAAACGTATGTTGAGAAAAATTGCATTAAAGAAATGGGAAAATGCAGAGGTAGGTAGAAGGCTTTTCTTTAAAAATCCCATCTATGATACAATCTTGTACAACTACTTTTTTAATCTGGCATGGCCTGTTACCTACTCACGCTTTGCACGAAATGAGTGACTCAGACAAGTGCATATGCGAGGAAAAGAGCGACCCAGGGCATTTTATTTGTTATTGTTGTTACTTATGATCATTTGCCTGACAGAAACATCAGCTCAAGCCCACGAAATTCTTCGAGGTAAGGAGCTCTAGATTACATCTGTCGTTGGAACATTACACCTGCCTTGAGAATTTTACAGATGACAGTGCGATTTAGCTCATTTCCGCCGCCATTTTTTATGGAGAGCATACCGGGAGGGACGAATCCGACGGTCTCCCACTCCTTTCCCCTTCCACTAACCACACGAGAGGACTTTCGCCTCCCCACATATTTGGAGTGCCGCTATGCCACCTCGACACTGTACATTTACAAACATCGGTGCCTTCTCCGGGATTCCAGCCCGGGCCCTTCAACACGGCAGTCAGCGACGCTAACCACTATACCAGCTGGGAGGCATTTTATTTTCTAGAGACAGCTAACAAAAGAGCTATTCTGTAAAGAAATGCACAAATTACACATGAGTACATTAAATATCTTATAAAAATTCCTCAATTATGACAAAAAATTTCTATCATCATAAAGAAATTTTTTCGTAAAATAGAGAAGCGACATGTCAAAACAATATCATGTCCACGTAAACCTCATATATTTTACAACTTACATTAACAATGTAAGATTTCGGAAATATTGGAATTGTCTGAAAAGATAATTACTGTGAAAATATGACACTGCACAAAAGAAATGCGCAAAACATTTAATAATCAAAAGATGCTTAAACAATTCAAGATTATGGACTTAATATCTATTATATTTTCGATAAGGTATGTAAAAGCATCATGGTACCCAGTTTACTATTTTTTTGTTATCAATGAGAAATCTCCAGTTGGGTCGGCTTCTGGTGCGGTCGACTGTGCGCACAGTAGGTACAGTCGTGCAGCGGAGCAATACATGTAAGATCACCTACAAAGTTCTAGCGCCCGTACGCATATTTCACAAGTGCACATTAGCATAGCCACTGAGGGAGGGGTTTCAAAAATGGACCAATGAGCTGCTATTGCTCTTGTGACGCTAAATCTTCGTGCATGTGAGCGTACGTTGTTTACGCTTTAATTTGCATTTGTTTCGCAGTTATAAATATATGGCGCAATATTAGAAAAGCTCGTAATACTTTCGTGTTCTGAGTTTGATTAATCGCTGACATTTCACTTTCGCGATTTTTATCACGCATTAATATTAGGATTGATGTTCACGGCATATTATGTGGATTAAGATAATTCAAGTGTATATTTTTTTAAATGACCTGAGAATGACTGAGAATGTTGCAATGAATCGAGATTTTTCTTATTTCAGTGCTTGCATTCTTTTGATTTTAAAGATATACATATGATCTGATTATATCCGTTGTTAACATTAAAAATTATATGTGAATAAATTGAATATACTTGTTGTGACTACGATAAATTCACTCTGTTTAATGAGTATTTCTTGTGTAGTAGACAGTATATTTAAGAGTGAGCAGTTATTAAATGGGAAATTTAACACACTAAATGTATACGAATGCAAATTAGTAAAATTCACTTTGAATAAAGTTCTGCATTGGTTATTATTATAGAACATCTTTTTCATACAGAATGCAATAAAAAGTGCTGACTTATATTTACATATATAATTGATATAAATATTTTTCTCATAGGCATAGTTTTATGTAAAGATTGCATTTGGGCTCAGATGTTTATCACATATTAAGTAATATTTCACATTGATATTTTTGCGAAGTATCCAACATGTTTGTGTATATATTTCAACCAGGTAGTGAAATCTTCATAATTTCCTATAATTGATTTAACTTCGCAATGAAAAGTTTCAGAAGTAATCGACGATGCTTTAATTATTTTGTACAGAAAATTGCATGGCAGAATATTTTCAACCATCTTGCTTAAATCTTAAAGCACGCGAAAGGTCATGTGACATGACAGAAATATTACTGGACGCTCATTGGTCCATCCTAGAAGCCACTCCCTCGGTGGCTACATTAGATGTACATTTGTGAAATATGCACCCCGTACACTTTTCCCTGTCTCTGTACCTGGTGTGTCCTTCTAGCTGGTATTCATTTTCTGCTTTTAACATATACGGTTCTCTGAGAAGATAAAGTCTGCTGGAGAAATTTTTTTTCTTTCGCGAATTTTCTAATATTCGTTCCATATTTCTTTGACAATTGTTTTATTTCTTACGTATACAATTCGACTGTCATCAACGAGTTTCGCGAAACAAAACTCTATTATTTTGCTTCGCTTTACAAGACAGGCTTGAATTTTTATTCAGTGGTAATTTATGACAGAGGTTTTTTCTATTTTTATTTTTATTCTTAGTAGCTCCTGTCAGTGTGATTTACGTTTTCGGATGAAGTAAACATGCACTCTCTCTCATAATCAAATTATAAGGTATTTCTCCCACTTTCCTAGCATGCCTGTGTAGTGTAGTGGTTCTGCACGCTGGGCCGGTATTCCAGACGTCCGTGGTTCGATTCCCGGCGAAGGCCGTTGCTAATTTTTCATCTTTCCTGCTACCAAAAATATACCTAATGTCTCTACAGTGACGCCCGAACTAAAAGCGTGTTGGATGAAGATTCTCCACGCCCAGGATTTGGCGATAGGGTCCCCTAAAAACCCCAGTCGCCCTTTAAAAAGGTAAATATATACTCATGTCCATAAATTAAGGATAATGGAAAATCAGGCAAAGGAAGAGTTAGAAGCAAAACAAATTTGACTTATTTGTAAAGCTTATTTATTAAACAAAAGCAAAAGGTAAAGAGCAAAAAAAGATACTATATGTTTGATATTATTAAAAAAATTAGCGATTTTTTCTCCCTGGAGCAAATTACAAAAAAAACCCTATCTACAAAAAACCAATATTACATAGTTGGTATGATTGTTAATACATTGTATGTCTCCCAGACGATGCGATACAGTCCGTACAACGCCTAGGCATGCTGAGTATCAAATTATCGATCTGATCTTGGGGGATATTACACCACTAAAAAAGCAATGCTCTCCGACAGACATGTAGGAGGAGGTTGACGGGCTGCAACTCGTCGGCCAAGCATGTCCCACACGTGATGTCCTGGATTCAAGTCCGGTGAGAATGCTGGCCAGTCCATACGGGTGATATCCTCCGATTGAACGCATTCGCTAACGATGTTTGCACGGTGAGGACGAGCGTTGTCATCCATAAACACAAATTGTGCGCCCATGGCGCCCCGAAACAAACATACACGTTATTCCAGAATGACGTCCCGATAGATTTGGCTTGTCATGGTTCCAATTTGAGCATGCAGGTCAGCTCTGGAACCCAGAATAATTCCACCCCAAACGAGCAATCCTGCACCACCGTAACGGTGTCGTTCAGTGATGTTTTCTTGGTGGTAACGGGTACCTGGAGCTCTCCATATGAAAGTCCGGCGAGAATCAGACTGCAAGCTAAACCTGGACTCGTCAGAAAACATCACACAAGCCCACTGTTGCGGTGTCCACAATGCATGCTCTCTACTCCAGGCTAACCGCAGGTGACAGTGAGTTGTAGTAAGTGGAACGCATCTGGCAGGTCTAAGAGCATATAGACCAATCTGCCCTAAGCGTCTTTATACAGTCTGCATTGAAATTGTCTTACCAGTGGCTGAAGAGAGCTGACGAGACAGGTCTGAGGCTGTGCTCCGCCTGTTTCTTTTGGCAGTAACTGCCAAATACCGGTTCTCATTCGGCGTTGTAACTCTGGGGCGACCTGTGCTGTAACGTCTACTCACATCACCATCATCTTGGAATTGTTGCCAAAGCCTGGAGATGACACTGGGCAATTTCAAGTTCGTCTGATACTTCCAGTTGGGTACGCCCACATTCCACACGGCCGATAATTCTACCACGTAAAAAATCATCCAAATGCGTCATTTGTGTCATAACTATTCGGTTATTGCACTGAAATGCTTATAAAGCGCCTGCGAACAATTTTACTTCTTTGCCTGTATTCCTTATATATCACTCTCTTACACTCTCGTCATTGTGACGTAACATCGGTATCATCTGATTACTTTCTGAAATTTGCATATGATTCTTGAAGATGTGTGTAGTGATTTTACAGATGATATATTTATTTTAGAGTTTGATTTCCGCGTGACTCCGAATTATCCTTAATTTATGGACATGAGTATATAAGGTATTTTATTTTTCCCACTTTCCTAGCATGCCTACGTAGTGTAGTGGTTTTGCACGCTGAACCGGTATTCCAGAGGTCTGTGGTTCGATTCCCGGCGAAAGCTTTTGCTAATTTTTCATCTCTCCGGGTTTTCCAATTTACTAATGTCTCTACAGTTGCGCCCGTACTAAAAGGGTGTTGGATGAGGATTCTCCGCACCCAGGATTTGGCGATTGGATCCCCTAAAAACCCCAGTCGTCCTTTAAAAAAGAGAAGTATATAAGGTACTTCTCCCGCTTTTCTAGCGTCCCTTCGTGGTTCTGCACGCTGGGCCCGGTATTCCAGAGGTCCGTGGTTCGATTCCCGTCCTTTTCCTTGTCTGAAATTTATTGTTACCCTAAGGGAAAAAAATGCAAAAATAACTTTAGATGAAATGGACTATATAGATTCTGAAATATTTCCCATACATCTTGAAATATTTCTTTAACCTAACTGACAATTTAGTTTTGTTTTAAATATGTATTAAAAGAGTTTGTTTCTTTGTTACATGATTTTTTTAGAGGATAAATCTCCGATTCAATGGTGTTAGCTTGAAATGTAGTCCAGACTTCGGAGCACTTTCAACAGTTTCACGCAGTTTCCATCATAAATCAAAAATAGTTGATCACTTTACAATTAATGTTTTTTTTTTTTTTTTAACATTTTAAATCATTTTACTGTCATTAAAATGGTGACTAATTAAATTTCTAATGCAACTTATCCTCGGTTTTTAGCACCTTTCCATGTTCACTTCAGATATGGAACTGTTAATATATTTTGTTTAAACAAGTAATAATTTCCAAAATCAGACGATAATTCTTATGATGTATTTTTGTTTAAAATAAGAAATTAGGACTTAAAATATATATTAGATTTATATATAGCTTTGTTCTAATACAGGTATTTTGGAAAATACTTTTTCTGAAATAACATACCATTTTTTTTTTTTTTTTTTTTTTTTCATACATCAATTCGACGACTCAAATTATGCCTCAATATTAAATTTTGTAAAATTTTGTGTGAAATTTATGGAGAAATTCAAAAATTTATCTTGGCGCAATTTTTTCAGTTTGCGCCAAGATTAATTCACTTGGCGAACTTCTTAATATATGGCAACCTATTTTCCTTTCCCTTCCATTGTGCAGGAGCGGAAAAAAGTCACTCGTTCCTACTTTCAAATAATTTTGACAAAAAGCGTAAACCACATTTTCGTTATTATCTCTTTTAACAAATACACCAAATTTCAAAAAGCGCCATAATATAAATTCACGTATTATCTTCGAAAATTTAAAAAAAAAGCTCTAATTTTTTGCAGGTATGCTTAGAAATACATCTACTTTAAGATGATTGTAAAAATTTTATTGGTTATAATTCAAACTTTTTTCGAAAAATTTATAAAAATTATTTAAAAACCAATCATAAAAAATGAATGAATTTTATTTGGAATGAACCTAAATTTCGAACTGCGTAGGAAAGAATCAAATACGTTTCATTAAAAAAGAAAGATATATTATTAAATACATACAAAATTGAATTAACATTGAGGAGCTAAAATTTTGAGAGCTAATTTTTTAAAAACTACTCGTGCGATTTTTACAAAACTTGGGAGTTTGGCATAATTTGAGTAGTAGAATCGAAATATGGAAAACAATTGGCATGTCATTTCAGAAAAAGACCGATTTTGTGTCAAAATACCTATATATGAACAATGCTATATATATAAATCTCATACATATCTTAAGTCGCGCTTTCGAGACATGAAAAGCGCAATTTGAATGTCGTGAATCGGCCCAGTAGAACGGGAGACATAAGGACTGCCCCTTCCTCCCCCCCCCCGTCAGTGTACATTAGTTATAATAAACACGGCTATATAACTGGTTTCGGATCCATGGAATACTTACTTGTAAGGACTATTATGAGTAAGATTAGAGTCAGCGAATACCCACTTTTGATTAAATTAATTAAAAAGCCATCGAATATCCACTTTATGATTAAACAATGTTTTTCCAATTCTTTTGAGTAAGTTAATGCTTTCCCGCACAAAAATAAAATGCTCAGCTGTATGGTGAAAAAATTTAAATGTGCCATTTCTGTGACAAATATTTGTTTTTATCATGTGATGAAAAGTACTCAATCTATATCTCAATCAGATGTGTAAACTAATCGAAAAAATTTAATTTTTCTTTGTTCTCACTGTTTATGAAAAAACGTTTCAAAAGCACAGATAAAAGTACACTATAATTCAAACATTTTATTATTGTGTACAAAATGTTAAATATTTGTTAAAATATACATCTTATATTTGATTTATCCATGAGAAAATGTCAAATTAGTCGAAATAAAAGAAATATAAATCAGATCAAATATTATCTTACAAAAGACTTCGAATTCTAGCGCAACAGGCAACAGGTGTAAGTAAAAATGGGTGAGTCACTTAAAATTGCACCATTAGTCGTTATACCGGTAAAGTTCCACCCGAGTAATGAACGAAATCACACCAGGGAATGGTCCCAGACTTACGCACCCTTCTTTTTCACCCACCAAACCACTCGACAGGACTTTCGGCTGACCAGTATTTAAGTGCCTTCATGCTGTACAGACACTACACACTTAAAAGCATCCACAACTGTCCAGGATTCTAACCTAGGCCTAATGTGATGCGGTAGACTTGTACAGCTAACTATTATACAGATTAAGGCGGTCGCAACAGTCGTGCAACTGATGATTTCAACGACTTACGATTCCAACGAGACGATGGAGAAAGTGTTATGGCATTCAAAACGTTTGTTTTTATGTGTTTCACGTTATAAACAACGAGATAACATCGTGCATCTACTAAACGACGGATTGGCTGCTAGAGGAAATGAGAAATTGTGTTTTGCAAATTCCCGTTCAGAGTATAATTTCTAGTTTCTTTTTTCCATTTTGATTTTATTTTCTATTTCTAAATCTTTAATATCAAGTATAGTTTTTATTTATTTTATTTTCCTGGAGCAGCCGCGGAGAACTCCGCGGGGCACAGTTTGGAAACAGCTGCTCTAAGGTTGCATAAACGCATAAAATCGTCAGAAACCGTGGATCGTCTTTTCTTGCGAAGAGTTCGTTTTATTTCCTTCGGGTGTAGGTATTCCAGAACAAATGCGGTGAATTATAAGCAATACATCATCTGGAATTCAGTTCTACTTGAAGTTGATGCATCAGTCAAAGATTCAGTACTGATTTTAGCAATCATGATTCTGAATTTATGAATCGTATACGCTGTTACAGTCATTTGATAAAGCTACGATAGATAGAATATATTCCTTACTGCCTTGGCAGCAGTATGCTAGCAGGATGAAACAAGTTTCTTTAGGAGGCATGTAAAAACACCCAAGTCGAAATCTAAAGCATCAGTACTAGATTCAAACAAATGATTTCTATTTTGATCTAACAATAAAATGTAACGGATTTATGCTTCTAATATTAATTGAAATTTCCGTGTATTCATCTTACTTTATATCCACTTTCCTGGAAATAAATTCGCTGTTTCACTTTATAGCCAATAGATGGCAGCACGTGCAGGCCACAAAGACTTCATTTTGTTGATTGTTAAGAGATCGCAGTTCGAGCGATCTTATCACAAATGACGTAACATCACATACTGAAACTTTGGAGGTTCTTCTTACTAATTGCAATGTATAAATTCAACCAAATCTTGCTCAATTATTTTTCAGTTTTTGAGAGAAAACGTAATTCCAGCCAGAGGGAATTGCAATGAGACAGACTGTAGCAGCAAAATTACATCACTATTCCTACACAGCGGTTTCTGTTACGTAATTTAATCTTATTTTCATGTTGTACGGTTATTTTAATAACATATATTTGTTAATGAATATCATGTTACTAATTTTACTTCATTTTTTATATATCATTATGTTAGTTTATTAAAATGTTTCATCTCAGCATTTATAATCTTAGCAGTTCCTATGATTTTTTGCTGTTGTTTTAAGCATGTATTTATCTGACAAATGTGCTTTTACTTAGTGTGTTGGAAAGTGCCAGACATGTGTTCCACGCATATAATCTGCAAGATTTTGCTCCAAAAATCTACTACTACTTCTACCTAAACAGCGGGTTCGGAATCTGTGCTACGCGGAGAGCCTTAAATGTCTTCGTCTGTACTTTACAGAGGCTCCGATTGCACTAAGAAATTATAATAAATAAAAATTGATGAAATAAAATATAAAAAAATAAGTAGAATCAAAGTAAAAAATTAAATCTTCCTCACGCCTTAAATAATAGAAATGGGGAGTTTTACAACAGTTACCTGCTGCGACCGCTAAGTAGTGAAGTGGTCTCAAATTCAAACTGCATGCGGACTGAATTCACGACCAGCAGCTGACTGACCACAATTTTTTAACCAAATAAAACTATGACTAACTGAATTTAATTTCAAATTTCACTTACTAATTTTCTCTCAAAAGAGTTGACATATGGTCTCAGTTTCATGTGTGCTGTAAAGGCCGTTGTGCTTCCTGTTGCGGGGCTTTAAAGTCCGGAATGTTATTTTGTCACAATCTCTTAGGAAGTTGAAAGATGTAAAAATACTATTCACGCTTTTAGAATGCGGATGCAGCCATACATATGAGCACGTGCAATACACATCAAACGAAGAAGACCGTACGCAAGCTTTAGGCAATTGCAATTAAATAAATTAACGCAATACAGTCTATTTAAAAAAAAAAACCGCTAATCGCAGTTAAACATAGGAGCGTTTTAAAAATGCAAGCAACACCTATGAATTTATGAGGTGGAATGACGAGTTTTTGAGGCCACCAAAGGGCAAGAGAGACTCCTTGTGTTGCGTTGCTACTCTCTCCTGACTTTAGTTTCAATTATATTTCTTATAATAATATATTATCAAAAGAATGGTCATACTGTAAGATGTACCAAAATACACCACAAAGCATGAGGGCTTCCATGCATTTCCATAATCAGAAAAATCATATTATTGTGAAATAGAAATTTATAGCAGTTTATAGTTAATAATTATCATTGTTCTCTATAACGAAACCCAAAATTCCGCTATATTAGAAAAAGAGAACACTATTACAATTTACAGTTCGCCAGCATTAATCAAAACAGTTCCACTCAGAATGAGGTATATTGCATAAAGACTTGGGTTATTAGGCACGAAAATCCTAAGGCTAGCGTTATTAGCATACGACTGAAATACGTTCATTAATTATTTTAAGAAAATATATCAAATAGGATCGATTTTGATTTATTGCAAAGAAAAAAAGTTTTGAAAAGAATTATATCTACTATAAAGTTATTACGACGATTAGGGCAAGCATTTAGAGGCCATGATGAAAATCAGAATGCAAGGCAGGAAAGAAAACTATTACACATGCTTGTAAATAGTTAAGTAAATATTACAGTTTTTAATTAACTGCATTTAGAAAAACAGACTAATCGAGGATATAGTTGTTACAGACACAGCGTACTGGCGGACGTACAAACAGTCCACTTTTATGGAGTCTTCTGAGCTTAGGACACAGCAATAACCAGGCTATTAGTGTACCTATGCAGCTGTTTCCAACAGGTAGTGAAATTGAAGAAACACAAAATGCTATATAGAAGTATAATTTTGACTTTCTTGCAAATTTTTGAGTCGACCATTAAAAAATGTTATTAATTTTTAATTTTAATTTAAGTTAACCATTAAAAAATGTAGTCATTAATGTTTTCGGTAATTACGCACGATTTGAGTTAAATCAATTTTCTTTGCTTACAAAGTGAACTCTATCTCGTGGCGACTACCTCCCGCAGACGGCCAAACTTGTTTTAGAAACCTATTCTAGAAAAATGATAATGAAACGAAATATTAATCAGAATAATATGACATTGGATTAAAATGCAAAATTTTTTTAATAAAATATTGATCAATAAATTAAAATGTATAAAAACAAGTAAACAGTCTAAAAAACCATCCAATACAGAGGAAACAGAACAATTTTTTTAAACATCAATTGATTTCTTTTAACGATCACTGTTCATGTGAGTATGTTAGGATAAATGTTTATTTTTATATTAATTGAAGATTAAAATTTGCTTCAAATTTTATATGGAATCTAAAATTAGTTAATAATATTGCTGAATTTAATGAGTATGTTTCAATGATCGAAATTTATATTATATTCATTTACAGTTTGAAGACTATTTAATCTAACCCCATCAAATTTTCCTCATCACTACTTTATTTAAAATTTTTATTGCTTTATTATTATTATTTAATCCAGTGATATTGTTAAAAAATGTTGTTGAACGAATTGCATTTTCTGTTAAAACATATTTCTGTGATTAAGAAATCCCAGACATTTTATACAATATGCAATTATCAGACATTAAATTATTCGAATAGTGAGTAGAGAATACCAAAAATCGTCTGAACCAACGGCTGCGTTCTGCCAAGCAAATTTTATGACATCAATTTAAAAATTAAGCAATGCTGTAATGGAGTTCCATTAGCCATTAGTTGAAATTAAGCATTGGTTTAAATAAGGTAGTTATCTAAATGTAAAGTTCTTCTACTTGATCTCTTGGTGAACCTTTATCATCGCTCTACAAAATTTATCCTTATTGGTCTGTCTGGAATATTGATCATTCTGACCCGTATATCAATATCTTCATGATGGTACTCCACTTTAAAATTCCGCAATATCTGCAAAGAAAATTTTTTAAAAAATATATTATACATTGGAATCTTCTGTAGCTACAACTGAACATTACAACACTGAAAAATAATGAAATCTTTGTTTTTGCCATTGCACCATACACTAAACATGTAAATGAGTGCCATGTTAATTGATAGCAACTTTTGCCGTAAGGCTACAGAAATTCATAAGTAAAACTATCTTTACAAAACAAACATAACATTCCTCATTGCAATCTGTAACGATATTTTTAAAGCCTCTAAAAATATTTCAGCTTTATAGTTAATAAGATTGGTTCATGCTTTTTGTTCTAGAAATCTCTTCAGTAAAAAAAAGAAGCAAAAAGCTACGCTAATAAACATCGGCATTTAGGGATACTGTTTGTAAAAAATTCCGAATCAGAAGTTTTAACAAGTATTTTTCGGACCGTCAGGTTGTAGAGACATTAGGTATTTTTTGGAAGCTGGCAAGATGAAAAATTAGTAGCGCCTTCGGCGGGAATCAAACCACGGATCTCTCAATTACGCGCTGAGAGTGCAGACCACTATACCACGAAGGCTCACTAAGAAGGCGGAAGAAATATCTTATATACTCCCCCTTTTTAAAGGGCGACTAAGGTTTTTAGGGGACCCAGTCGCCAAATCCTGGGTGAGGAGAGTCATCATGCAACACCCTTTTAGTTCGGGCGCCACTGTATAGACATTAGGTATTTTTTGGAAGTACGCAAGATGAAAAATTAGCAACGCCTTCGCGGGAAATCGAACCACGGACCTCTCAATTACGCGCTGAGAATGCAGACTGCTACACCACGTAGGATCGCTAAGGTGGGAGAAATACCTTATAAGGTTAGTAGGGTAGATGTAAAAAGGGATTAAGTGACAAAAGTCAAATTAAACAGGAGCAACAAAGAACTATTCCGTTCCTCACAAGAATGTCAAAAGTCAACAACAAAAAAGTTATGAAATTGATATAACTATAATCCATGTAATTCAGCGGTTTTTAAACGATTTAGTTATCCATGGCCGCTCGCACAAAATTTTAATAAATTGATGCATAGCCTCTTTTCACAACTTGCGAAAATTTTCCTTCCCAGACTGGGCACAAAATAGGGGAGGGGGGAATTGTGTTATTGAAGTTTGTTGCCGCTTATGAAAACAAATGTCTCACGCTAAGTTAATGTAAATTTAGAAAAATATTGTTAAGCTAATTAGGTACAATCTATCTATTCTAAAACATAAAATAGTAAAAAAATTTAAAATGTAACAGCATTAAAAAACAAATTTTATTTTATTACATAAATAAGTCTGAAAGTATTAAGAAGCTGCTAAAATGTAATAATAAACAATAAGTAAAAATATATTCCCCATAGTAATTAAAACTTTAATTTTCTTCGTCGCCGTTCTCCTCGTTGCTTTCTGTTTCCGTTGTCGGCCATTGAATGATGTCATTGTAAAAGTCTGTAGGCTAGGCCGGTATGTATTAAATGTACTTCTAAACAGTAGAGACCTTCTTTTCCTTAACTGAACGCTTTCCTTCAATAAATGCTGATTTGTCCGGCAGAGTGCTGCAAGTTTTTCTTGGGATATAAGCATCTTGTCTGAAACCGCATATGAAAGGAGATACCTTGACTTATATATGCTGATTTACACGTCAGTTACAGATTATAAATTGCGGCATAACGATATCTTGAGATCTCTTCTTTTCTGAAATGCACGCCATAGTTTTCATCTGATTCAAATGACTTTGCATAGAAAGTATTTGACCAGTGCCTACTCGTATTATATTAAACTATCCCTTTTCTGTGTGTGGGGGGGGGAGGGGAGTTTGGCTTCCTCATCAATTTCATATTCTTGTGGTTTGTAGATACGATCATTTCCCCTGGTAATGTGGTTGATTGTTCTGAATAGCAAGGTCGAAATGAATGACGCCTATCAGGAAAACAAATTTCAATTTTATAGATCATCGAACGAGTGCCATGAACAGTGTGTAGCTCTTGTTTTGATATGCACACGTGCACATCCATCAGAAAGAATGAACTTCAAAATATCTTACCGTCAATACTTCAAAATATCTTTGCGTAAATCCCTACTAAAACTAAATTATTATTATGATTGAAACCTGAATATAAACCATGCACATTACAATAATTCTATAAAAGCTTGCCCTCTTTCCAAAAACCGATTTCCATTAAATTAACTGAAATGTGTTCAGCTCACTTTATCTGGTCGTTTTTACAAAGAAATTTATTCGTATTTCACTTTTAAGCCCTTCATAAACGAAAAATGATCAGTATACAAATTGGTTCAAAATACAGTACAAACATAGGAGAAGACGCGGACGTGGGCGTTTGGGAGTTATGGGGAGGACACCTAAGGTAGGATTTTGTACGCCAGATTATATTAAATATATTAAACTAAAGAACTTCATAATAGAAATAATGCAGTTAAAAGAATGACAACCAATCCATACTACAGGGAAGAAAAGTACACTTTCATTGAGCAGATGTAAGAAACGTGAGGTGCTTCTTGTTGTCGTGAATGTAGAATTGTATACTATCATTATACCCCAGCGATCATGTGTCACTATAGGACTATTATTTCTGTCCGCCAGTTGATAACAGGTGCAAAGAAAGACACGAGAATAAGTCGGCTAAATGCGGTAATTCGTTTAGTTCTGGAGCCAAGGTCAGTCAGTAGACAAGTGAAGTTAGGATATTCACAATGCTGACGTCAGTTACTTATACAGGTAGGAGAAACAAAGATAAAAAAAGGGAGTGGTTTCTTCTAGACTAGGAGACAGTGACGTCACGCAAAACAAGCCTTGCCATAAGCCACTAAATTCGGTCCTAATCGATATAATGGTTAGTGGTGTGCTATTGCCTCATCGATGAGCTCGTTCGAATCTCGGAGAAGAAATGGATATTTATAAACGTATACTGTCTGTAAGGGGGCATTTAAATAATGGCCAGCCGAAAAGTCATTTCCAGTAAGGAAACAATGATGAAATAGCTTTGAGACCATTGCCTGAGTGCTTTCCTTCAAATTTGGAGCTCAGCTACGCAGCTAGTGCAGTGCGACTGCACCTATACAACTATTGGCATAATTCTGGTGTCCCACCCAGTTCTTCTTGTCCTGTAGATATTATAAGATTTTTTAGGATAGAGAAAAGAGAAAAACCAACTCCACTCTTGCTCGCAATCGCACCACGGATATTCTATTCCCTACCTGAATGTGCTAACCATTACACCACAAGAGTACGCACAAGCCTAACTGCTTATCAGCTTTTTTTGTCCTAAGAAGTTATCTTAATTGTCCTCTGGATTGGGTGAAAAATTATCAGTGGTCCAGAGATATGCTTGAAGCCATTCTTGAAACCTCTCAGGGAAAGAAATTCCACTGCGTCCTAGAAAAACATCTCATGAGACGCCAGTATACTGTCACAAGCCCCTAGAGAATGAGTCCCTGAATGTTTGCACGACGATTTAATATTTGTCAAATAACTACGATGCTTCTACATGATGGTAACAAATATATCACACTGTGTCAGTCCATTTATTCAATAAAGGTGTGTATGGCATCTCTAAATTAAGATTTATTTACCTCTACGATGATACAAATGACTTCTAGTTCTGCGAGTCTTCTACCAATGCAGCTGCGAGTTCCAAAACCGAAAGGCACGAAGGCATAGCGATAATGCTTGTCTTCTCTTTCTAGCCATCTCTCAGGATGAAAAGATTCGGGGTTTTTGAAATATTTTTCATCTCTGTAGACTTCTTGGAAAGAGACGGCGATAAGCGTCTGAAAAAGAAATTACGTAGAAATTTGGCTTCAAGGTTAATTCTAAAACTTGTCCAATTCTACACTTCTCGACACATCTTTACGGCCCGATACAACGTTTCTCAAAACAATAAATAGTCTAGTAGGTAAATCTGTCTTTTTTTTCTTTACAGTCCAAGAGCCATTTAAAATGGTGCCCTGTTCCAAGTTAAGCCTTTCTCCCAAAGTTACGCTATCACTAACTTTATACAACGTATTTGTTAATTACTCAGCTTTCTCTTTAGGCTTTTTGATAATTCCTGCGTAAAGAAGTCTTTTATTTCAAACACACGTACATTCCTCTCCAACCGTACCCTGCGACTCGAAAATGCTTTACTCATTAAGGCAACAGAAGGCATTCTCTTTCAGTCTCTCTTCAGAAAGCGAAAAGATCTTTTATCTTCCTACCGCCGTCTGAAACCTCATACTCCCAATTACTTATCTATATTATCATGGAATCGTACAAGATTTAGAGTTAACCCTGAAGCCAGATCTCAGCATAACAAAATAATTTTTAATTTAATTTTGTCACAGTAGTTTGCTTTTTAACAAAATTCCAAGACGAAATTTACCAATAATAACAGTCAATATTAAATAATCTTGCTGAATATTCTGTGAATATTGAAATAAACAAAACCGTTTTAAAAACACAAATATTGTGCTAAAACTGAAGTTCAGAAATTTTAATTTTGATTCATCTAGAAAATTGCAAGTAATTTTTAAAAAATTTCATCTTAAACATCGTGAATTTACATTCACCATGGCAGTAAATTTGTACGCATTCGGTGTACCGTTGTCATAAACATTACAAAACATATATTTATTCGAGTTTGTATAAAATTGTATTTTACAAAAAATATTGCATTTGATCTATGGCTTATAGATAAATACGCATAAATATCGCAATGATTATTAAAAATAAATGTATTAAAACGTTACACTCTTATCGAACAAGAAAGCAATGATTTAAGCTTGCATTGTAATATAATACTATCAATTAATGTTATTCTTCATCTGCAAATTTATGAAATCATTTATTTCGCTTTAAGATGAAGATCGTACAAAACTGAAAGTTGAAAAAACAACATTCTTATTTTACAGCCTTCATCGATATACAGACCTTTGAGTCCAAAGCTTGGCATGTTAATTTTTTTCCTAAAAACGGTTTTTTGGAACACTGTTTAAATCCCTGGTTTTTCCATATCACTTCAATGCTATTAAAATAATGACCTACAAATAATAAGTATTCTGCAGTAATAATAACAATGACTGCAAGTCTCAAATAAGATGAAAAAGGGAAGGGGCAGAAACTTGCGACACATTCTTTTCTTCAACTTCTTGACGAGAATGCAATTTGAACAGCGTCTTTAATGATCTTACGTCCAACAGCTATCATTCAAAGAAACAGGTTGCCAATTTTCAGCAGTATTTGACCAACGTTTTTATATTTTCGTCTATTCTTAATAGCGAATGGCAGCCTCTTCTAGGTTTATCATCAGCATCTTCGCATCCATTGCGAAATTATCCTTACCAACGAAAAGCATTGAATAGTATTAATATTTTATTCCTATATGCTTGAGACATTTTCAGATATGTCCGGTGCTGGGTTTCTTGCGTTACAGCAAAATTTTATTGCTATTCCTTAGATGTTCGCTGGATCAAAGCAAACAAATAAATGCAAAGAAAATTTTGTCCATAAGTAGAAAGACATGGAAGCAAATTCATGTGTCACACTAATAATTGTTGCCAGTTATCATTTGACAGGTTTGCAGCAATTTGTTAAAACATATTACGCCTAAAACTTTGCAAGCACACCGTGTAAACATCAGTAACTCGCTTGAATATTGCCATCGAATAGTATGATTAATTCTCTTGGGACGCTGATGTTCTAATGCTTTCTCGTTACTCGCAATTTTTCGCCTCTTTCTTAAAGATCTGCTGTTGATTCTAGACAAGATTCCAATCGAATCTCAACTGGAGTCCAACATTTGTACTACAGTTTAGCGAAGGTAAATACTGGCATAGAAATTAAGACCCTCAGTGTGAACTTGCAATTAAATGGCAAGCGGTTATATAGTCCCATCATAGGAAAGCGAATCCAGGTACCAGAACACTCAAACAGCCCAGAATTGGAAAATTAAACTTTTTTCTATACATAATTTGGTAGCATTATTCATTCGGTTGGTTTTATGATTTTACATTCAATATTTCACAAAAGTTTGGAAGATCAATTAATCAGAATAAATCCCTCATTCAATTTCAGAACAGGACGAGTGAACTTCATGCAAAACGCTCCTTTTGTTGAACTCAAGTGAACACGGTTACCACTTACGCTTGTACGAAGAATAGGTTATATTATGTAACATATTACCAATCATTCATCGTGATACAAGTTGCAACATAAATTCCATATCCCTGAAGGTTTACAAAAATACCATATTCGCATCTCGTCATAAGACACGCTCTCCCTTCTAGTGGTTGTTGGAGGTCTACCGCTTCTGAATCCAGATATACGGGAGCCAGTTTTCATGTAGTGCCCAAGAAACCCTTAAGGAAATTTCAGAACTAGAGGCGTATATGCTGGTTTCCCGTATATTTCGAGTATAAACGCCACTAGCATGCGACAGTTTCTTGTTTCCTGGAAAGTTTTTAAGAAAAATAATGTTTCTAACCTCATTTGAGACGTCTTTAATAATACAGTCTTATTTATAATTTAATAAAACAGTCTAAGAATTCATAAAAAATAAACTTCGGAACCGATACTAACTTTTATTTTGCTAAAATAGAAACTTACGAATTTCATAAAATGTTAATCTTTGTTGATATGACAGACATCTATGTGACAATTCGTTTCGTTCTGCATACGTGCTAGTATATCATGATCAGCAGCAACGATATCGTTGAGATTCCAGACATTAGCGAGGAATGAAGCACAAAGATTTTGAAATCCTTTTATAAAAGCCATGCATGAAATGTCGTAAACTTATTGCCACATATACGGTATTTGACATCAAAAACACATGCAGTATGATAAAATATCATGTTCAGTGCTATCGTGAATATTAAATTTAAAAGTTTAAAAATTAATCAGTATGAAAATAAAACGTCATAGAATTCATGAGCTACAATTTAATTCCGAGTTTCCCTTATATATAATAAAGTTAGATTTAAAACATTAATATTTTATATTTAAATATTCTTATTATTATGAAATATGAAAAGAAAAATACTTTTCTTGTTGTGAAATATGAAAAGAAACATTACCCCAGCAGGAACCTGGTACCCAGAAATCACCACATCCGTTTCTAATTGCCGACCAGTACCACCTATTACTGGATTCATCCTGGAATGATACGCAGCGCAAGTTTAAACCTCATTCTTTTAACATGCTTCAATGGAAAACAATTTTAAATACAACTTATGTTTTATATTTGTTTTCTTTAAACACTGAATGAAAAATTAGAGTACTTGAAGAAAAATGGAATTTTTAACAAGGAATATAAAACATCAACATTCAAATGATGTTAGTTAGATCGTAAACATCTAAGCCCTAAAATAGAAGAAAGCGAAAACTACGAATAGAATAATTCGTACAAAATACCCTGCCCTCCAAAAGTTAAGGAACTTCATGTTTTTCAAAGCTCACCATACAAAAATGTCAAAAACATTTAAATTAACAGTTTATATCCATGATAGTAATGAAGTTTAAGAAAATATATGCAAAAACAATAACTACCTCTACTATTTTACTGAAATGAATGCTTATATAGGAGTTGGAGAAAAAATGCAAAAATTTTAAATTTTGTTCGCGTGTGTTGATCTTCAATTGTTATTAGAAATTCCGTTGACAATAGCCAGGAGAGTCTATCAGTTTCCAATAGAAGTCCTTTGCCGGATTCGCTGAGGTGGCGGCGATCGAATGGATGAAAATGGGGTTGTCACAAACTGATCCTGCTAGACGTCTCAATGTCTCTCGTAGTGTGGTCCACAGACTATGGAATCAGTTTTAATCCGAAGCTTCTGTGCCTAGAAGACATGTTCCAGGCAGACCAATTGTTAAGCACTTCCGGGAGAGTGTTATATAGCTATTTCGACCCGAAGGAGGAACAACATTACAATTCCTCAGCTCGTGCCATATCAAGTAGTTGCAACAGGAGTAAAAATCTCAGCTACTACAGTGCGCAGACGTCTGCACAATACAGGTCTGTATGCAAGACAAACCAGTTGTTTGTATCCCCTTGACCCGAGGATACAGCGGTGCCCGTTTATGTTGTGTAAGAGAACACATCTCCTGGACCAGTCAACAATGGACGTCTGTTCTCTGCACAGGTGAGTTCAGGTTCACACTGGAGAGTGATTCAGGTCGTCAGATGATCTAGAGAAAACAATGTACCAGATACCACCCATCCCACATTGTGGAAAGACACACCTACAGAGGTTGTGAAACAATGGCTTGGGCTAGGATCTCTGTCGTTCATCATACTGATCTACATGTGTTCCATGGAGGAACTTTGACCGGTGTAAGATATCGAGACGAGATCCTTGATCAATATGTCCACCCATATGCCACTGCTATTGGTCCTGGATTTCTTCTGATGGACGACAATGCGACAATGCGCGACCATAGCGAGGCTCGGATTGCTGAAGACTATCTTGATGATATGGAGTCGCTGGAATTATCAATTCAATCCCCAGACCGGAATCCGATAGAGCATATTTAAGACTACCTTCGGAGACAGGTTGCTGCTTTGAGTTCTCCTCCAAGGTTGTTATATGAGCTTGAACAAGAATTACTCCGCGTCTGGTCGTTGCTTACATTTCACTGACCGACAATTTAATTGACAGCATGGAACGTCGCTGCCTCCATTTTAATGCAACTATGGATGGACACATTCCTCTTCAGACCCTAATTTTGTAATGCTATCACCACATTTTTCCTCACAAAACTGTAATGCACAGTTTCTCCAAAACTGGATTTCTCTGCCAAGGCTGCAGTGCTTTGTTGTAATTTGTATTTGCGCTAAACTTAAAAAAATATTCTATGTCACATTCATTAAAGAACTGTTAAGTGAACATGTCTCCTAAATTTCTTGTTTCTGTGTTGCTTCGTTCTCAAATTAACCACAAAAAACATGCTGTTCCTTAACTTTTGGAGGGCAGTGTAGATAGCATCATTACATATGCTGTAATAAAATATCGTTTTCAACAATGTTAATCAGCTAAACTTTTGTTTCGAAGCACAAAATACGAAAACCCGGCGATGTCTTCGCCGGATTCGAACAACGGATATCCCGAAATTACTATTCGGATATGTTTCCAGTTACACCACAATGGCATGCGATGAGGAAGAAGAAAGTTCTATACAAGCTGCAAAGAATTTAACAGAGCGGAAAAAATAAACAAATAAGATTTAATAATTTTGTGCCAGGTACATAGCAGATGGCATTAGAAGCATCGTTTAGTAACTAAGAAGTTGCAAGTCTTCATAAAATTTATCAGATAGATAATGATATTAGAAATGTTTTTAGTCCAGTCTTTCTCAAATGTTTATTTCTTAAAACTAAAACAAATTCATAAAATGGGCTCCTAAGCAGACTTTCCTATTCTGCTGTAAATGTGAATCACTTGTCTAGCAGTTGAATAGCATTTCAAATGTCCTGTACCATGATAGCAGTAGGTATATTGAACGCGATATAGTCGAAAAGGCTCGGTGAATGGAGTTCTGGTATATGATATGATCGAACTCTTCATCTTTGCTGCAAAATAGCACAGATGAATATCCTCCTTGCATCGAGAAACCAAGAAGTTGATTGGCAGAGCGAAGAAAAGCTGATTAGAACAAAGTTCTCCTGTAAGAGTGGAGAGAATCGGGAAAAGCTTTTTTCAAACCATATTCAATTTAAAAGAAATGGCCAAAAAATAATACGTTGAATGGAAATTAATGGAGATTGTGTTTATCAAGGAGAAAAATTGATTATGACCTAAATTAATAGCAAAGAAACAGATATCTAACTAAATAATATGAGACTATGCAAAAAGAAGATCAAGTTAGGTTTCATAAGCATGGCAAAGCATACGAAGTCTAGAGGGATGCCTTCGTGAAGGACGTCCTAAGGAAAAATGGCTCGAATTCACATTTATGCATGAGGAAAGCCACGAAACCTAACCATACAACCAGCTCTTTCGCCTGAGCTCGGACCTAGGTCGAATTCCCAGCACTCAACGGTTTCTATCCACTGGTGAGTCTCAACACAAACAGAAACCCGGTATTGTGCTTAAGTTCTCCGTCCCTCTCTCAGATACGGACTGAACGAACTCCTGCTTGATTATAGAAATAGATGAAACGTTCTCTAACTTGCTAAGCGATTGTAGTTTATTTGTAACAAATTTCTAAGCGCTGCTTAAGGTCTTTTCTTGTTGCTAGTTAATTTTCCATCAAAATCAAGGATGGAAATAAGATTTTTTATTTTCTTAATATTATTATTGAATTTCTATGAGATTTTATTTAAGAACTTCACGATTGTGGTAATATTATATTCTTCACGAATAATGCATTTCTTAAATAATACCCTTGGCAATTAATAATCTAGCTTAAAATTATATTTTGCATGGAGCTTGTGTAAATGACTTTTACCAAGATTAGCCCAGACAGAATTTTCAAAATATGTGGATCATTATTCTAGATTGCACTAACAGGAATATATCATTCATTCGGCTTGGAAAAGTACTGTCACTACACAAAACATAAGGTATAAAATTTATATTCCTCGTGGTGTCGCAACTGACCAGTTCTCAGAGTTTTGCCGTTTTGTAGAATACAAGAAGGTATTTCTTAATTATTTAGATGTTCAATTTGTATTTTAATTATAGTTTTTTAATTGATATAAATTAAAATACTTGCAGCATTACTGTAATTGTTATATCATTCGTATGTATTTAATACAAAATCTTGCTTTATACTTTACCAGCAATTTAATTTATTAATGCATTTTTAATCGAAGGAATGAAACAGACTTAAGTTACTAAAAAAAGGCATTTATCGCCTCTAAATCTCGTTCTTCGTTAATGAATTGCATATTGATTAAATCAGAAAGATAAATTAAATATCGTACGTTTCACTGAAGGACAACACTCTTGTACCCGGCTATGAAGTTATGTGGAAGATAAATTAACGATCTGATTAGTTACGTGCAACGATAACGCTTGTCAACGCGAGTGAATGATATATTTGGTAGTCTAACGTAACGTAACGGTCTAAAACTTTGCAAAGATTCCGATAAGAATGTTTCTAATGCCAAAATGCTAAATTTATTAAGGATGAAAATTTAGAAAGTGTTCGAAAAAAGCTGGCTACTAACTTTATTTCCTTAATTCCTTAATATTGACTCTATATTTGCAACTAGAAGTTTCTCAAAATAAGGCTTCATATTTTATGAGAACAATTGCAATAATGTGAATGAGAGGGTACATTCAAAATAAAAGCTGACTTTTAATAAGACCTGTATAGCAAATGCATTTAGCAAGATACTTAATATACTCTAATAGGTTAAATACAAAACTTTATGTTCCTTTTCATGCGTATGATTAATAAAAACTCTCAAGAGTCAGCTACTAATTTACTAATGAATGTTGTTTTAACAAACATGGAAACCATTATGCAAACGTATGATACTTAGGTTGCTCATGCAACTTAGGTTTCAAAGTCTTCAGAGTTGCTCATTTAAAATTCTATCACTTTTTAAAATTTCACTGTCCACTTTTCAAGCGCAAAATGGAGATGTAATTAATAAATTGTTTTATAAATTTGATGTTTTTGTGTATATCGCGAGCCTTCTGAAACAAATATCTAAGAAATATAATTATGTTTTATTGAATACATTTTTGATCCTATAAACACATTTTCATTACCATATGGAGAATATTCATTGGGAGAAAATGTGCAGAGTATGGTTACAGACATTAGGTATTTTTGGAAGCAGGCAAGATAAAAAATGAGCAACGCCTTCGCCAGGAATCGAACCGCGGACCTCTCTAATACGCGCTCAGACCACTAAACCATGATGGCGCGCTAAGAAGGTGGGATAAAAACCTAATAATGGAACTTTTTTATACCCTGAAGAATATACACTGAAGTTTGTCACTGCTGTGAAGCGCTGGAATATCCCATAAATTACAGAACGTCTGGTCTTTGACCTTAAATCTCTTGATTTCCACCGGTAATAGAAGTGGAAACAAGTCAGTAAATTCCCTCTGTAATACACTTTTGAATTTTGCAAACTGTAACTTTTGCTTTTAATTAATTAGAGTATGATAAGTATTTTACAATATTTATTTTACTGGGGTAATATAAAACATCGGATTTTATTTTAAAGAAGTCTGTAATACATACTTTTGGAAATATTTTCATAGATTCTCAACTGCATATGAAGAAACTTCATCCTTAGAATTATATGCCCAGTGTCAATATTTAAAAATATAAAATCCGCAGCCACCTTTTCGAATAACCTGTACATCCGCGTAAGATGAAGTCTTCAGAATATCCATCAAGAATAAATTAAACTGTAAACATTCACACTACGTAAATGACAAGACTAAACTTATGTTTATATTAAAAACAAACTTACGCAATACAAACTCTAGGTTGGTGCCAATTGCTAAAAGCATAATTTTATAGTTATGAAAGAAATAACATTTTTACATGATAAAAATATAATTGCTAAATACTCTCATAATTTTTGAAGAAATAAATTTTAAAAAAATATGAAGTTACACAAATGTAATACTTTATAACTTTAGATTTCAACAGGTATTATTAGTATAATGCAACACTTAAAAATAATTTATGTATTTAAACTCACATCTCTTAAAAAAAATTAAAAAAGATACAAACCTCTGTGATTCCTTCATGCACGATTTTAAGTATTTTAATTCATTGAAAACATTTTGCGTTATCTTGAGATCCTTCGATGGAAGCAATTTAGAAATTTCTTCAAACAGAATCTGCTGTTTATCTGGATTCTTAGCCAAATTGTACAGAAGAAACCCGACTGTATGTGACGTCTGTAAAAGAAATAAAAGTAAAAGAACTGAAAGAACTGCATGTTAATCTTTTTAATTTTATAACTTGTTCCGATTCTGAATAAACCTGATTTTAAAAGTGACGAGATCAAAAACTGGAAGCGAAACATACTTTATTATCATTTACAAAGCATATTTTTATATTTGAGTTTCTTCTGATACTAAAATTAATTCTTATGTAGCTAACTTGAAACGAAAGTAATATAATCCCTGCAATTATGAACAGAGTGTTTTAGTGGGTCTTAAATGATAACTCGTTAACCTAACCAAATTTTGTGAGTTTGCAGAGGAAACCAAACGAAACTTATTTACGGAGTGAGGTTATTTTTGTTCGAAATTAATATGCTCTAAAATAGGCCCATATTTAAATAAAAACATTTTTATTTTTGATACCGGAGACTTGCTAAAATACCTGTGAAACGGTCTAGCACCTTTACTCATAAAGCAAAGCCATCCCCAGACACACGGCGTGCATTAATTGACAATTCTGAAAGAAAACCTTCTCAGACTAATGGCAAAGAGGGCACACAGACCAACCAAAAAACATTAAGGGTGCCTGAAATCATGAAAACTTCCAAACCAGTAATGGAGGAAAAACCATCAACATCAATTTGATACTTGACTCAACAACCTAAAATTAACTCAGCCACACATGGAAAAGAACTCGCGAAGATATTGACGGTTTCCCTTAAAAAATACCGTTAGGATAGCCTCTCGGGACGGATGCAGTTAAAAAGAAACTAGATTTCACCAACATCACGTGCCAAATGATAAATATTGGTTCAAGGCTGGCAATATTGTTTCTTTCAATGAAGCACACTTCTGGTTGTATGGCCAAAAGTCAGTATTTAAAACAGACAAATTTTAACGTCAGTCACCAAAATTGTCAGAATTTGATAAAAAAAAAGCCTTAAAATGATCATCGCCAAACCTTTTTATTCACAAAAGATTACGGTTTTGCGTCATTTATATGCTCATGGCAGTTTGGGTCCGTAATATATTGACAAGAGAGTGAATTCAGAATGCTAGATATCGAGTTGTAATGAACGAGGTTCATTCCTGACGCCTGCCACGATCATTGGATACAAGACAAACGATTTCAGCAAGATAGAACTCCTGCCAATACGCGACGTCTGTCTTAAATTTCAGGTCCTAGATTTGCTCAGGAGTAACTACGGCAGCTGTGCAAAGACGCTTGCTTTGATAAAGGATGTGCTTGCTTCCCCCTTTCCCCTCCATAACCTTAACTTATCGCCGGTCAACTTCTCATAAAGCTATTATAAAAATGAAACATTTAGAAACTTTGATCGATCAAAAGTCATAAAAACTGAAAGCAACGTTATAAAAAAAAAAAAGAGTCCTTTTTCTAGACCAACTCAAGTAGTTATCGAAACCTTCGAGCTAAAACTTGTGTCCTCAATGTCTTCGTTTTGCAGTGTCAGAGTAAATGCTGAAAATTTGAAATAAAAATATTTTCCATTCAAAAGTTATTCAGTTTTTAATTAGCGGGCTCTTGCAAAACTCCTGTATGTTTCTATAAGCCAAATTACTCCATGTAACATGAAAGCAAGGAAATTGTGGAGCAACCTTACTTAACACCCCATGGAAGATCACTATTACATGGGATGTTACCTTAGCTCGCTCATTCGTGCCGCAGCCTCATGACATCATCTCGTAGTGAATATGGAAGTTGTTGGTAAATGCGAAATTGTTATTCCTAACGTTACTGCTGCATGAGCAGCAGTAACATTAATGCAATGTTATTATTTAGTATTATTCTTCCATATATTATTGTATTACAGTTCTAAATTAAATGTTTAGTTTTAAATTATATGTTTATTTAAAACCATAGATTCCATTGTAAAATTGACTGATGTATTTGTATTATAGAAGCCGAAATGTTGGAATGCTCTTTTCTTTGCTTGCTGTGATTTTCTGAATATCTGAAATGTATTGAAGTTAAGTCCTTCAAAGTTTAGGCCCTACCGCTCTTTGCCATAAATCATATAAACGAAACCAAACTAAACCTTCAGGATTTGATTTCACTTTAAGGCGCAAGATACCAAATCTGGCAAGTAATCAGATAATAAATAAAAATAATATTTTCCTTTGAAACTGAAAGCCTCGCGAAAAGTGTATTATGCTTAAGAGTAACTATAATCCGTTAACTAATGGAACCTTTTCTGGACTATCGAGATGAATTCGTTTTAGAAATCGGGTCCATTGATTCTTCTTATTATCTTCCTCTTTAGGCAAAATATTCTTGTGAATTATTTCCTGCTAGTTAAAAGGATCACCACATAGTCTACAAACAACGTTCGAGCAAATAAATAAGAATGTGTAAAATTTTACCAAATCAGACAAATGGTTGTCGATTTTCCTTTGCATTATAAATCAAACCCCAAACTTCATGACATATAATGACAGTTCCAGTTATTGCCTGTCATTTAAATCAAATCTTTATTTTTTTGTTTTTTAGTTTTTGAATCTGTAATGTTTGAATGTGTGAAGCCGATAGAAGCATAAATTTCAAAAAGAAAAAATTAGATAATTTAGTAATTATCAAAGCAATTTAAAGGTTAGATTGAGACAATTTCAGTCCTAAGTTTCGTGGAAGAACTGTCTAGACTTACCGAGTGATATTTATGCTCATGACAAGCCATATTACATAAGAACTATTTTAGGAATGCTTGAAGAGCGAAAGGTTAACTGTCACAACGATTATTATGCATTGCATTAAGCCTCTGTGACAAACATCAAGTTTATATTAAAAAACTTCCTGTTTCTCCAGGAAACGAACAGAGTGTCCGCCGCGATGGACGCCAGTGAATGTGATCAAGGAAAGACTCGTTAAAGACTACCCCTTGGCGGGATATCCATTACGAGTCAGGTAAGACGGACAAAAACGTTAGATTTTCGTCTGAGAAATTTCGAGGTAGTAAGACGCATTACAAGTCGGGAAAACTGCTGTGTTTCCCCATTTGTAATAATGCTGTAATGCTATTTTTTAATAAATAAAGAATGCCTGTGTTATGTTTTAAAATAACTATTAAAAATAGACAACTGTTCTGAGTTTTTCCATCACGAAAGTTCGGTGACGTTACAACTCACATTTATTGCTGGCAGCGATGGAATATGAAACCCACGGAAGCAGAATGCGGACGTTAATTCGACTGAAAAGGATTGTCAGGCTCCTAAATACAGCTTAAATTTATTAGGACCGTCAGGCTCCAAAAATCTGCTTAAATTTTATGACCGTCAGGTTCCTACATACAGCTTAAATTTATGGATCGCAGTGCTTAAATTTATTGGTGGCAGCGCTACGATATGAAATCCACGAAACAGTTTTACTTTGGCAATCAAAAAGAAGTCTTGTGTTTCACTCTAAAAAGATTGCGGCAGTCAGTCCGGGTAAAGAATGAAGCGTCAAGTTCCGAATTTCCGTTCATCTCAAATTTTGCGAGACAGATCTTCAGCATCTTTAAGTTTTCTGCGACCGCCAGTTTCCATAAATGTTTTCGCGAAGTGAGGAAGACTATCAGAAATTCTGCTCATCTCACGTTTTTCAGGCTAGGTCTTCAACATCGCCAAGTTTTGTGCGACCGCCAGTGTCCGTAAAAGTTTTAATGAAAAGTAGAGGACCGTCAGGTTCCGAAATCACCTCAAGCTCAATTCAGCTTACGTCAAATTTTGCCGGACAGTCATTGTTCGAAGACCTACAGTATCATGTTCAAGTGTGGGACCATCAGTGTCTGAAAGTGTGTATGTGTGTGTCCTGAGAAGTGCTTCAAAGTGTCGGTACCATCAGCGTCCATAAAAGATTTTAATTGTGAAAAACAGCTACAGGTTTCAGACCAACCAGGGTACCAAGTGGAGTCGACATTTCCAGGCGAGGATCCCTTTTGAGGATGGATAGTCATACCATCAGATGCTGAAAGCAGCTTATTGTTTTTGAAATCTAAGGAAAAATTGTATTTCCTTAAAAAGTCCAATCCGAGTATGCATGGATCTGTAATATCCGCCACATATGCCGTGTGATGGTAGGCGGCACTTCCAAACGTGATGTTTACGTTTAACTTCCCAGTTATGTCGATCTTGTCACCAGACGCAGTCTGAAGGGTAACACAGGATGGCGTCCAAATAAGTTTATCTTTAAACTGTTCAGCTAAATCTTTCCTAATGATGGTAACATTAGCTCCTGTGACAATGATCATTTTGCAAGGAACTCCATCGATATTTCCATTGATGGACAGTCCGTTATTGTTGCCACTCACTATAGAGATCTTAAGCGCTTTAAAACAGGGTTTTTCATTATCTGGCAACCTCCGTTCCTTGATATGGTCATTAATTTGTTTCCTGCGTCGTTGCTGAGAAATGGTCTCAATTTTCGTACCCTGGGGTGTTCTGCAATTCTTTCGTACGTGGCCTTCAGCTCCACAGTTCCAGCACTTAACGGTCGGTTTCTTCTCACCAATATTCCGTCTCAAGGCGTTCAGTTGTCTAGTTAAATCGTCAAGTCGAGCGGTGACTTGATCCCCTGGCTCCTGGACTTGAGCAGTTCTGACTGGGTGGCGGTCTCGACGAGTGGCTTGCTGGGCTGCCTCAAATTTCATGGCATACACTAGAGCACTTTTTAAATCTTTTACATCCGCCATTCGTAGAGCTTTCTGTATTTCAGTATCTCGGATGCCGTCGATAAAGTATTGCAAGGACAGGATTTCCCTTGTTTCTGTCGGGCATTCCGAAAAGGCGAGATGGGACAGCCTTTCAACATCCGCGGCGAACTCCTGAAGTGTTTCGGTAGGCTTCTGTTGACGAGATTTTAATTGGAGCCTGCTGTAGTCTTTTAAACACTTCTCCCCAAAGCGCAACTCCAAGGCGCCGGACAGAGCTTCGAAATCTAACCTTTTGTTTTCGGGAAGAGTCTGAAGGATATCCGCTGCGTCGGCTCTTAGAGAAGCGGCGAGATGACAGGCCTTAGCTTGGGAATCCCATCCATTCGCATCCGCCACGATAGAAAATTGTGTCTTATACACCTGCCAGGAGGTCTTCCCATCATATGTGGATAGCTTCAGAGGTGGACGAGCAGGCATTGGTAAGAATTTAAAATCATCACTCCTGCTCCCTGCCGACGCTACGAATTTCTTTAAAGTATCCATTTCTTTGGCAACTGCAGAAACTCTCTCATCAATTTGTTGTTCGATTTGGTGTTGAACGGCACAAACTCTTCCTTCAATTCGTTCCTCCACAGCAGAAACTCTCCCTTCTATATGTTCTTTTACAGAAGAAACTCTTTCTTCTATTTCTTCTTTCACCGAAGAAACTCTTTCTTCAATATGTCCAACTTTATTTTCAACTGCGTCAATTCTGCCTTCCATAGCTTCAAATTTATTTTCTATTATGCAAGTAATTTCTCTTTTCATTTCTTCTTGACCAGCTTGAACGGCTTTCATTTCGTCCTTAACGGATTCCTGGCCCAATTTCATTTCTTCCTTAACGGATTCCTGGCACAATTTCATTTCTTCCTTAACGGATTCCTGGCACAATTTCATTTCTGCTTTAACGGATCTAATCTCTGCTTTAACAAAGTCTTTCATCTCTTCTTTAAATGATGCTTGGCCAGCTTCCATCTTTTCTTGGAATGCAGCAAAAGCACTAATGAGCTGTCTCAATTGTTCTTCCATCGCTCTTGTTATTGGCATTCGAACCCCACTCCTGACACCAAAAATTGTTGCGTGCGTACGGGTTCGTTACGAAATGAATGCACAAGTCCGATGAAAAATGAACAAAAATTTATTATTATCACAACAAAAATGCTTAAATTTTCTCAAATTATCATGCAGTATTACGATATCTCACAGTAGTTATCTTTTAACTACTCAAATGTCCAATAGAACGTAATTCAAAACAGCTAAAGAAAGCTAATACGCGAATTCGCTACAATCAATAACAGTAGTTTTCTAAACAACAACAAACTAAGCAACTGCTACGAACTGAGATGTTTTCCTCCTTTTATAATATTTTAAAATCACGCGCTAGAATTTTCCAGTACTTTCTCGAAATCAAAAAGAGATGTTTATTTATTTAATGCACGCGCTCTTGTATTTTCAATTTTCCGGCTTAGCTTTCTTTTAATATTCGTCACGTGCTGCTCTGCGCGAGAAATAAAACCATTTAATTTATAATTGAACTAACATTAGCTTTTTAAATACCAAATTCGTAACACTATATCTGCCAGGTAAACTGTGAGGTTTATTTATGCTAATTACGTTCATAACCTGTACTGTCACTTCTCTCTTCTCGTTCTTCTTTAAGAATGCAAATTAGCTCGCGCCTAACTTAAGTGAAGTTTTGAGATTGTTTAGAGAGTGTGTGTTCTGCCTGCTGAAGTCTACGATACTTGTCTGCTGTTCTAAGGTAACAGTTCCTTGTTTAGAGAGTGTGTGTTCTACCTGCTAATGCTACGTTACTAGTCTGCGATTATAAAGTAAGTTCCTCTCTTCGCCGTTGCTTTGTACTTGCGATAGCTTAAGAGCCAACTTTCGCGTTTAAATTACTCTGCGTAGCTTTTGGCTAATTGATACTTAGATTTAGTTTTAAAATTTCTACTTTGAGTTCTTGCCATAATTATTGGTTGATTTTTAAACAGTAGGTGTGACTTCTAACTTAGTTTGAAAAAAAAAAAAAAAAAAAGGTCTACATCCTTCTAATTTTTTCCCCTTCATTTTAGACATAGCGATAAGTCGTTTACACTGTTTATTGAGGATTTGCCACAAGTTACATTTAGTAAAAGGCATATTCTTTACAAAGTAAATAAATTTTCTGCTCTGAAGATATGGCAACAATAATTGGAATATATTTCGATGATATTAGCAATCTAAAGTCAAGGCTATTTATTTTTAAAAGTGCTGGAACAGATAATAATACATTTAAAAGAATTTATTGGCCACTACTCAGTTTGATCCATAGTCGATATTACTTTTATTAAAAAGAAAAATTTATAGCTTTTTAGGACGTTCTTACTAAATGTCATGAATCAAAATAGAAACGAAATTAAAACTTATAATATGATATTTAAAAGAAACTTACAAAATCATGAGACCAGTAGTCTTGTACCATTCCTTCCTAGATTCTCTATACGCTTTCATGGAGAAAATTTCACTTCTGTTTGGATAAGGACCTTCGTATTTGAAAAGAGTTTCCAAATCTTCAGGGCAAAAAGATATCACCCCGTTGAAAGAGCCAAACTTATCTCTTATGACATCTCCAAGAATTTGCCTTTTATGGCGGAGAGCTAGATGAAGTTTATCCATTTTGTATCGACCTAATAAGATAAAAATTTATTAGAGATGACTGCATTAAGAAAGTTGTATCTCATGCAACATGCATTTAGCCACCCTGACGGTATAGTGGTTAGAGGAGTGTACTGCTCTAGAGAAAATCCCGGATTCAAATCCCAATCCCGGAGAAAGCATGGCTGTAACTGTCCATCCCTTCATAGCAGACAACGGTGGACCCCTATTAGGTGCCTCCATAATAAAATGGCCACCACTTCTGGCCTTAGGAGTGGCCAAGTTTACTTAAAGAATGGCTGAGTTAACTAAAAAATTTGAAAGGCAAACATATTGCGTTTTGCCGAGTGGCAGCACACTTCTTTTATATTGCTGAGTTTCTTGGTCAAATTTGAAGCATAATATCTTACGTTTCGTAGAAAGAGTCAATACAAAGCTTTTAAACTGCCGAAGGTTTAATTAACAGTTCATTAAATTCGTATAATATATATATATATATATGTATATAAAGAATTTGGACCTCGTGGGGTGGCTTCTTGAAATCTTAGTGGACAGTGGTCTTCCTCTACGTTGAAAGTAAAGTGTGCCAGATTTTGTCAAGATCAGAATAAAAATTTAGACTTGTACGAATTACAAACACACGGGACACTCTTCTTTATTTATATAGATAAGGAGTATAACATCTTAGTAAATGTAAATATAGGGACTGGAGGAACGTATAAAAAGTTAGATTTTGTAATTTTTACAAAATTGACGTCTTGAAATGTAAAAATAGCAAAATATGATTCTTTGCGTCATTCAAAACATTTTTAAAGCTGGAAATATATGTCCACTACCAACGATTGCGAAAATAAAGGCTAGGTAAAAACTTCCGTGAACACACTATGCATATCACACGCGATTTTGGTACATGTCTTCTGTTGGCTAAAGGATTTCTATGTAAATGCAAAAGTTATTTAAATGTTTTAACTAATTTTAATTTTGTTGGTTTAAATGTTTTAACTAATTTTAATGCTTTAATACTAATCACTATAGAATTTGAGTTTTATTATTATTAGTTAAAATGTTACTTATTTTTTAAGTTGAACGGAACTTAATTATTTATTCAAAATCCTCGCATTTTTATTGAACATGAAATTAATTTTAAGAATACTTACCTATTATAGGCAGAAAAGCCCAAGCAGTTCCTATAAATGGAAGCATGGTTAGATGAGGTATTTCCTCAAACGGTTTTGCTTCTTCCCAATGAGAATCTCTGCCAATTCTAGTACCTGCAGTTATTGATGAAGCAACTCGGATACTGCTATTTTTCTCAAAGACATTCGGATGCCAGTTTTCTAAAAGGATCTTCTTCAGCATTTTGTATTTCTGCATCTTCCTTATTGAGCTCTGTAAAAATAAATTAATATTCATTTCTTTACCTTAGGAAATATAACTAATAGTTTAACAATTTCCGAAGTTTTAAAAATATTCACTTCTTTAATCATATAGATAAAGAAAGAGAGACTGCATCAAATACATAATGTTAAAAATTAAGAAAATAAATTTGAGATTGATCAAAAATACGTTAAATATAAAATGTATACCGTTTATCATTAATTCATTAAGTCTTAAGACGATCACACGCAGTTCTAGACGATTTTAGCCATGCTGATCTTAGAGAAGAGGTTATTAGTGATAGCACATATCAGTTTAGATTTACCGAACAATAATGAATTTACCCAGGGTTGGGATCAAAAGCTTTGTACTTCTTTGCCCAAATAAATGATATTATTGCTTACAAAGCAGCGATAAATTGCTTTAAAAATGTTAAAATTTAATTTTAATTACCCATTCACCGAACTGAAAGTATTTTAGGAACCGACTGAATCTCATCACTGATTTTTGAAGTCGGATCCGCGATAAAATAATACTGAAATGCGAGATATCCCTTTATTAAAGCAGATATAGTAACAAAGTTAGAGTTGATTACAAATGTAAACAGCGAATAACGTTTCCCCACCAAAAAAAGTAAGTTTTCTAAAATACAGTAAAAAGATAATATAGTAAAATAAGGAAAACAGATCTTCTGCGAAAACAGATTTCCTGCGAAAGGAAATATGACAAAAACCTTTCATTGCGAATTTTACTCCGTAATTTTAAATATACAAAATACAAGCAATTTTATATTAACTTAATATGTTTTTGGTTAATTACTTTTCCTTTCATTAAAACTGTTCTTACTTCAAAAATGAAACCAACCACCTGATTATTTCCAGAATTATCACCTAATTGTTTAACTTGCTTACAGAACTTTCAGCAAATCAAAAAATTACGAAGCCTTACATTATAATTTTACTAGTAATTTCAGAACCATGCGCAGCATATTAAAGATGTCTTCACCTTCAAAAGAAATAGTATAAGGTCGGTTTGAACTCCTAGCAAGCACCAGACCACAATATTATTAGGTTATTTTCTTTCTCCTTACGGCATGCCTTACTAGTGCAACTCGAAGCCCATTCCATATGTAACCGGAAAGTCCGGAATACTAATCTCAGTGACGGCATTGCGGATTTCTTCACTTGCCTGACATCCAAAAATTATTAAAAAACTCTATAATTGGCGCTCGAGCTAAAAGTTGGTGGACGATAATTTGTCACCACCAGGATCTGGCAGTTGGGTCCCCTCATTGAAAGGAGGAGTATATAAGCTATTTCCTCCGTTCTTTTCACGTGCCTTTACGATGTATCTGGAAACACGTCTGACGCGTAACTCGGAGGTAGTGAGTTCGAATCCCGGGAAGGGCTTTGCGGATTTCTTCAGTTTCCTGCTTCAGAAAAACCTAACGACTCCATAATATATTAAATTATTATTTTCCCGATTATACTGAATGATAGAAAACAAATCGCCGTTCCAAGAAAGAATGATTGGATAACGACCAAACTTTGCACAGATAGGTCATAAAACACTTACCAAACGACTGAATTTTCAACGATGCACAACAGTAAGAGAGTCGATTAGTTATGCAATCGATCTATTTCGCTAACTGTAACTGTAATAGTTAGATTATCACTTGAATCATTTTTAATATCACTGCTTTAGTAATTTTAATACTTTTATCTGCGTTGTACATTCAATCATCAGTCAACGTTTACTGTGACCTATGGGATCATATAACACTAAATTCTTTAAATACTAAATCCAGATAAGCAGGAAGAAATGAATAGTTTATTATGAAAATTAGCACATTAAATAGCACACAAAGCACAATAAGTAACTAGAAATAACTCAAGAAGAATGCTGATATTAAGGAGTTCCCCCTTAGCTTACCAAATATTATCATAAAATGCCTGAAACCGCTCTCGGAGTAAACCCTAACTCGTCATTCAGTTAAAAGCCAAATTTCTCAGCTTCATACCCCTTGATACTCCCCCCCCCCATATAGGTGGTTTATACTAGGTTTCTACTGCCACTGCGCTACTGCTACTTACTGTCTTCTACCGCGCTAAATGCTTCCCAGTAACCTAAGGGTGATCTTTTTGCCGGCCTTGGGATGCAAAATTCCTTTTTGGTATCGAAATGAGTGAACATCAGAGTGGTAATAATAAAAATAATTTGGGGAGTAAGGAATGAGACACTGTCTCAGTGAAAAAAATAGAGTCCATTGAAGATAGAAAGCACTCTACCGAAATATGGGGCCCTCTTGTTAAATTTCTCAGCTTGACCTGATTATAGAAATAAGTTGAAGAGTAACGGGAGGAAGCTCCCTTTGCTCCGTATGTCTTTTAAAAATTGCACCGTATGTGTAAGTATGTTTTAAAAATTCATCAGTTGAATAGCTAGAAAGCGCCAATACCAATGATTAAAAATTGCGGAGTGCCTATGGTTCAAAACCATATACCTCCTCATCAGAATCACATAAAAGCAAGCAGAAATAGGAAAATTGCATAAGTAGTAAACTTGATGCTCAATAGAAGGAGCCAAAGTTTAGGGAAAGTTTAGTTTTGGCTCTCGAAAGTTTAGGGATAGCGAGAATTTATAAAACTTTAAAGATAAGCTAGAAAGCGTTTGGTCTCCGACTCGTATTTGTACCCTGTAGCATGGGCTCTGGAAACGCCTGCAAGAATCGCTTGTAAGGTTTCCGCAAACGCCCAAATGTTACCCACTTGACGAAAAAATGGTCGCCAAGGTCCGTCAGCAAAGCAACTGACATCACCGTTCTAATTAAGCTATGTTTACAATTCCAATGTTGTTGCACTCAGTTTCAAAATCTGCAATTCTGTTTAACAAATAAAAAGCACTTCACTTAAAGTCATTGACCACAAATTACATTTAAGTATTAAAAAAAAGCCCTCAAAAATTATATACTTAAAAACAGTATATAAATAAAAAAATACTTACAACAACGTACAGAACGTATTATCTGTATCGCACTAAATATCGTTATATTTTACAATTTTTCAACCGTTCATCTACATAATATTAGCAACTAATTCCTTTAGTATTATGTTACCTCTACATGAGCAAATTCATACTTTTTTTTCCCCAGAAAACCTGAGAGTTAGAAGTAGAATGCCTTTCCTTGTTAGTACTTTTCTAAACTTTATACCTTATTTAACTGTAAAATATAAATTGAAAGATAAAATTTTAATGTTTAAAAAAACCATATCCAAAACTATAATTTTGACCTTAATTATTTTCAATATTCAATCTATAATTAGACGGATGGTTACAATTTGTACTTTAATCTGAAATACAATTTTGTAATTAAAAAACCAGATGCACCTTAAGTTGTATAGGCAGTTCGTGTGCTTTGTCATGTTGAAACAAATTAGTGACATATTTTGCTGAAATTAGCTATAAATCTCAGTTACGTATACAATCTTGAGTTAAATTTTCTGCTTTTGTGATAATACTTTTAGATCTAAGTCCTATTCATAAGTTACAATTAAAGAAATTTTAAACAAATTTTACTGCAATTTTTTTTAGTACCTCGTTATTAAAACTTTTCTTATCCTACAAAAAGTAAAATAAATCGTAAAATGTAATCAAACCGAATGACCCCAAAGAAATAAATAAAATGAAAATGACAAAACAAAATTGGGAAGAAAAATGTTTTTGATAAGACAGAAGTAACACTCAACAGATGATACCTTCGAAATAATTCCATAACAAAAAAGGAATAAAGAATGTCATTCAGTGTAAAACTTTAATTAAATTTTAGGATAAATTATTCTTTAAAATTAACAGACTCAAAAAGAGTGCTAAAAAAGTGGTCAAAAAGTTTTTAATAATTGTTTTGTAGATATGAGTAGAAAAATCCATAGAGTTGAATTTTAGATTTTAAAATTTTTTTCATTTAAAATTACAGAAAAAGACCAAAGAAAGCTTGAAAAAGGAAGTAAAGGAACTATTGTTAGAAAAGTAAATGTCTTCATGTCATTGGCTTATCATGACGACTTTGAAAATAGCAGGCCCTTGTTTTAATAACAGAATAGTAATTAAGAGGAAAAATAAATCAATAAAAACACATAAGCCCTTTAAAACATCCTTCTTTATCCTTCTCGTTTGGAAATTTCAGATAAATAATTTACACTTTTAAAAAGTACTATAGGGTGTAAACAACTCTAGATTTTTTTAAAATACTATTAATGAATTTTGTAGCAACTTCATTTTCCTTTAAAATTTCGGTAACAATTAGAATTTCTTCTTTTTGTGTTTCTATTTCAGTGTAAACATTTTTAGTTCTGCTAATCTCAATAATAATAGTATTTGTAATAACTTTTTTAGATATGTTTGAGTTCCAATTTATAAGTTTAATAGTAGGAAAACAACTTTTTTCTTTTATCAAAAAGCTTAATTTCTTTAAGATTATGAATACTTAGATCAAGATAAACTATTTCTGTTTGGTTTTATTGGTCTTTTAGACAGTTTGGGTAGATGTTGCCGTTTTCGATGAAATTATAATTATTGAAAGTAATAATGTCATCAGTATACCTGTACGTGTATTCAAATTAACTGAAATCCTTATCAGAAAGGCTCTTTAGGAATTTGAATTCTTTAGAAAATATATATATTTCTTTCTCATAATAATTATTTTAGGCCGCTGGTAGCGCAAACTGATAGTCCTAAAAATAAATCATATATACAGCCTATTATGTTATCTCTACACGTTATCTCTATTGCCTATATAGAATCTTAGTTTCTTCAGTCATTTACAACTTATTTTTTGTTCCATTTCTAATTATATTATTATTCCTTTACTTATTCCCTAACTTATTTACTATAAGTTATTTCCTTATTTACAGTACGTATTCTTCCCTTATTTGCAGTATGTTCTCTACCAGTTGACGAATAATTAAGACCTTGAACACTGGGTTATTCGCTTCGGGCACAAATTCCAGCGAATGGACCGGGTGCATGCATGTTTTTTGGTTATGTTTTTGCTTTACTTCCACAATGTGTAACGTAGATACGGATTGGTTTTTCTTAACCTCTTGGCTCCCAGTGTATTACATATGTCTAGTGAGCCCCCGATTCTCTACAGCATCGAATAATAATTTAAAATTAAAATGACCAATCACCGCCTACTGCAGTTACATCACCACGCCGGGTGTACTCCAACTGCGCTAATGAAAATCCCCCCCTCGTCCTGGTATAGTCCAACTGCGCCGATCAGAATTTCTTCCCCCTGCTGCCTACAGGGTTAAAATTTAACTTTTCGAAGCCAATTGTAGCCAAGAGGAAAATAAAAATAAATAAATAGAATTACATATCACAAGACCAAGTAAAAAACTATCTAACAAGCAGGCTAATTAGTAGTTGAATAACAGTAATAAATGCGAGAGCTAACAAAGAAAATAAAAGGTAACAAAGAAAATAAAGGTAAACATACATATTAGCATTACAAACATCTTCCATTTATTATAATAATATCATAAATTAAATAATTATAAAGCATAGAAATTATATTTTTAATAAATTACATCAATAATAGTCAAGATGTCTGAACTAGACTGGAAAATTTAATAGAGTTCACTAACGTGCAAAAAATTATTTCATATCAAAGTGTGTTAAAGTGTGGTAAAAATATCTTTCTTAATTAAAGTAATCATGTAAATGTTTACAGAAATTAAATTTAGTTAAATTTAAAAAAAAGCTTAGCATGAAATCTATTTTAACAACATTACTATGCATTTGGAACACTGACGTAATTAATTAGAAATATATAATTAAATTAATAACAAGCTAATTAACAGCAACATTAAGCTTAATTTCATTCAATCTAAAACAAGCAATCGATGAGGAGCTCAGCATAACTGAAGTTTTAATGCTATTTTACGTAGATTTGCGTATAAAATAAAAGTTGCACTTGTGAAACAAGTGAATAATGTACTGATAGTCAACAGGAATTAAAATACAGTGGTTAAAAATATAACTACTTCTCAGAAGGTATGCAAATTTGCCATGGCTAGAGAAATTGAATGGTTATAGAAAACTCATAAAGTTAAGCGCTACAGTGTGAAAAGAAAATTCTGGAATAAACATGTTAAGAAAATTAGATAGAGAAATAATCCTTAATTTATTGACATCCATATAAACTATATGCAAATAATCCTTAATTTATTGACATCCATATAAACTATATGCAAATAATCCTTAATTTATTGACATCCATATAAACTATATGCTTTTGGAAAAAATGTTGTATATAATTTCCACCGAGGTATCAATCACCGAAACCGAGTTAATTTCTTTCCTTATTTTTTCTCATTAGAGGGATTTGTAAAAAAGATATGCGAAGGTAAAGGTGAAAATTTTTGCATTATTTTTAAAGAATAAATTTAAAAAATATTTTTACTTCATGAACTGAAATTTTTATGCTACATTTTTACACAGTAAATAAGTACAACAACAAAAAAAAAAAAAAAAAAAAAAAAGGCTGGAGGATCTCTGGGATTAGAAACTCGGATCGAACTACCAATGTTTAGTGACTTTTTCGCTTGATCGTAAGATCTTTCGAAATTAAGCTGAACAATATATTAAAGAAAGGAGAAGATACAGCACATGTAAAAACAAAAGTGGGCTGAATTATAGATTAACATGTTTGGTGAATGAGTTAAACATAGATAAGTATGCCATACAAATAAGTATGCCATTATGAAATATTAGGAATGTAGCATATAAGCATCAATGAAGAAAGCAATGGAAATCTAAAACACTGTAATCTAAATGTATAATATTATCAGTATATGCTATTAATTTCAATACTGCTGAAAAAATTATACATGAATAATATTATAAATCACACGAACTCCTTGCATTATAAATTACAACAGTTAGAAATATTATTAGCGTGATTTAGCAACCATCATTGTTAACAAATAATTTCAAGTAATTAATTTTACAAATAATTCAGCCTGAAACTAGATTAGAAAATAAGCTACATGCTGAAGCTTTGCCAAGGTGTTAGAAACATCTTCTATTAACTAGAGTTGTGATGCAAGAATTTGAAAAAATTATTATTTAAATATAAATTCGCATTAATACAATACAAAGTAGTATATAAATTCTGCATACATGAAAACTTGAGTACAGTGCAACAATATGAGAAAAGGAATGGATTAAAAAGGAACTGAAAATTCCAGGATATAAATATAAGGGAGTTTGATTTTTTTTTTTTTTTTTTTTTTTTTTTTTTTTGTTTGTTAATTATGAAAATTCTGCTGATGCTCATAATTATTAATTTATTAATTAAATGTGTATTAGAAATTAAATGTATGCCAAAGTACATCAGGTGGAAAACAGAATAAATATTTAAACGTTTCTAGTATTAAAATATGGAATTTGTGACAGATTTAAATAACCTTAAAATAACTTCAATGACTAAAAATGGAAAGCTTAATACGGGAATATATTGCAATAACATTAGAGTGAATTTAGAACGACTTAAGACGTCCAATTTTTAGATTTAATAAAGAGAATTTTTTTTTAATTAAATTATAACCGTTTACCTAAAATGGTAAATATGAAAGTTAAAACCATTCTGCTATCTAAGAAGATTTGTTAATATTTATCTAGATAAGAAACTTATTTAAGGTGCGCTACAAATCTGACATTTGATAGGTTGATTATGTATCAGTTTGTGTATGTCATGAATCTATCAATTTTACTATTCAAAACTGATATATATATATCAGCGACTAAAATCTACAACTTGGAAAGTTTTTAATTCTTACAGAGAATAAAAAAGATCTGCTCATCATTCCTTTAAGCATCATAAAACTTTAAAATTAGTGTAAAATAAATTTATTTTTACTTTAGCACACGCCAGACTTTAAATTAATATTTGTTTTGCATGCAGAATTTTTACAATATTGATAAACGAAAATAAAGGTCAGTCTCAATAGAATGTCCCATTAATGGCGATAAATGACTTTTTGTAGCACCCAATCTTCTTCGGAAAGAAATAGGGGACAGGAAAACTCGCGCAGTTCGTGGGTTAAATAAGAGGGGGACGGGTATCTTCGATCAAATTTGGCGCAGTTCGTACCCTACCACAACGCCATACACATCTTTTTCTTTTTTCTTTTCTTTTCGCTTTCGAAACCATATTGAAAGATGCTGATGTCACTACTAAGGCTAGTTAAAATAGCTAAAATAACAATTAAAAAAATATAATTTAAATTTTTCGGATTTTACATTACGCGGCGTTTTTTTAACGTTTTGTTAACCTTTATTTATTAACTATCATGTTCTTCGCTCTTAAACTATAAAATTCAGTTCAACAGCAATATCGCAATATAATTTTTTAATTAGCATATCTATAGAATTTCCGATACACAGTCTCGCGCGCTGGAGATCTTTTTTTTTTTTTTTTTTTTTTTTTTTTTTTTTTTTTTTTTTTCCCCCGTTTCGTAGAGTGTTGCCATTGCTCGCCTTGAAATCGTTGAGTTGGTTAATCAAAAATCCGTTAAAGTTTTACAAAATATGAAATAAATAATAAAGCAAATTCCAAATTAGGGCTTCCAACTGCCCATATTCGGTGGAGGATTACGTAATTCAAAATTTGATGGCTCTAGATACAGTTGTTTTATCAATTTTACATAAATATTTCTTCTTTTCACCTGATTTTCTTTGAGGGGAGGGGGGGCAAAGGCTAAACTTATTATGTACGAAAACGTAATAAGAATACATACATCTTGGTTTTTCTGAAATTTATTTTATTTTTTAGCATTTAAGGTTAATGCATGTAAAAACACTCATTTGTCTTACGTTTTGTTTCTAAAAGTATAAACATGCGGTATCCCTCCTCCTTCCTCTCCAAAACTCAAAAAATATGTATACATTTATTTAAATTTAGATTATTTTTTAATGCGTTTTATAAACTAAACAAGAAAAAATTCAGAAAATGTTGATAAATACCAAAACTTGAACAAAAGTAGTTTTTATACTAATAACAAAACCTAAATATTTAACAGGTAAATAAAAGGCTGACCTCATCCCCCTCCCTGTAAACTATGAAATCAACCCCCTTCGGTTGAGAACCCCTGGTATAAACTAAAAGGAAATTTTTAAGAAACATAGATATATTTACTGTATAGTATTAATTACCAGTAGTTAACCATTAACATAAGCTTGAATAGCGTTACCATTCTAAGATTAAAGACTCCTTAAAACAACGTTTAAGCAGCCTCAGTTGTAAACATTAATGAAATGAGTCTTAAAATGATATGCAAATATAAAAGATAATTTTACGTTCCACTTACTTAACGGGTTTTTATCAATCACATAATTTTCGTTAAATACAATCCCATTTCTGCTTGGCGCTCTTTTCCTTCATAAACACCACTCATCGCTTTGGAAACACTGTTTGACTTTTTCAAAGCCCAGCATTGAGTAATTATACATGCAGCGACATCTACGGAAGGAAAATTTCAACTAGCTTACCTCTACGTGCTTGCTTTCGCCTGGCCTTGGATGGAGTAGAAATCCGCTAACCCTGCACGTCTGTTACAAGATAAAAAAAAAATCTTTTTTCTTTTTAATGATTTGAAGGCACTTTTCACGCGTCCCACGCTCTGCTTGATAGCAACAATAAGCGCCGCTTATTGCGATCATGTTTGTCCAAGATTATTTTGATAACATTAAAGAATGTGTTACCCATCAAGATAGCCCACGAGAAAATAGCCCATGACAAAATAGCCGAAATATAACTATAAATATCCCTATTTCAAATTCGATTCTAAAAACACTTTATGTGAATATCAACTTTTTATATAATTCGACAAAATTTACATCTAGCTTTAATATCTAATCATAAATATAAAAATATTTGCTACACATTATATACTTTTGTAAAAGTAATAGTAGTAAAAGTAAAAGTATAAAAAATAGGCCCAATAACACCAAACTTTTGTACTCCGTATTGTATCCGCATCAAATTTGTACTCCGCATCAAATTTGAATGTGTATATTTTTATAATGCAATTATGTGCAAGATATAATTACTGATTTGTGCATACGCCGTGGCACTCGTTTATATCGCTTGCATATATTAAGATACCAAAAAATTTAAAAACTCTTTACGGGACCCAAATCAGAAGCCTTTTATTCAGGCTATTTTGGCGGGGTACTTAAACGATGATAAAAAATATTCTTCATAACAGTAATAGAACTTAACTAATTTAATGTAAATAAAACATGAAACATATAAATAAGTATTTTCACAGAATTTTAATTAGTAAAATGCAGAATTTGCTTATTAACTGTTCATGTAACAAAACTATTTAGATGTAACCGAACTATTTCATCGAACGCCATCTAGTGGCGACAAAATCAACTTACGACAGTCAACCTCCTGCGATGATCATAGGTTTTCCAATATTATGTCTCCGTGACTCGAACGTTAATTCTAAATGTTAGGTCAGGGATGGGCCAACTACGGCCCGCCGGCCAACTTCGGCCCGCCGGAAGTTTCTATCCGGCCCGCGGATAGAATTTTAATTTGCCGGTCCGAGGCAAATTAAAAGAACTATATACTTATATATCCATCTCCTTTTCTACTTTGTTTAATTTTTTTTCCTTCCTTTTTTTCAAAGGACTGATGATCTTTTTACTTTCTCTATTTTTGTTCTACAAAACATAAATCGACGGAAATTGCAAGCACAGACAGCTTTTAATCGGTAAAGTGTTAAAAGCGGAAGTTCCTTGTTAGTTATAGCTGTAGATTTTCGACAACAAGCGTTATCTCTTTCTCGAGCAGGTATATGGGAATCCAATATAGGTGAATTATACCTCTTAGAAAAATCTTAACTTAAAACTTAATAAAACTTAATCTGTTTGCTGGAAACGACTTGTCTCATTTCCCGAAGTTAAATTCAATACCCTCAGTAAATGAAGAGAAGCTTAAGAATTATAAAGATGGCTTGAAAAAACTACATTTTTAGTTCGAACGCAGATTTCAGTGCCATTCAAACAGAACTGGATATTTTTTCCATGGCTTTCAACGTAAATTGTGAAGCAGTGAGGTCATATTTGCAGCTTGAATTAATTGATTTGTAATCTAACAATCATGTCAAGCAGTTGTTTCTAAATATGCCAAAGTTTGAGTTTTACAAATCATTATCGAAAGTAAGTTTCTCAAATTTAATATCTCACGCCCAGAAAATAAGTGCTATGTTTGCTTCATCTTATATATGTGAACAAGTGTTTTCAACTATAAACTTTAGAACGAATTATTTAAGAAGTAGACTGGCAAATGAGCATATAGCCTCGTTCCTTAGAATCAGTACATCTCACTTCGAACCTCAATATAAGGAACTTTTAAAAATGAAATCGCAATTTCATTCATCTCATTAATATATTTAACTTGTAATACTTGTATATTGTTTTTATAATACTTGCATGTTGTTTTTAAAATTTTAGAAAAACTTATCTTGGCCCACCAAACTTTTTTCTTTCGATTTTTGGCCCGCGACCGAAAACATTTGCCCATCCCTCTGTTAAGTGTTATGTTTTCATGTATATTTTCTTTGTAACTGTTTCTGTGCTCTGTTAATAAATACTTTTAGAGCTAGGCAGCGTTACTTTTATAGAAGAACGGTTACAAAATGGCGCCCAACGAAATATGTAGAATTTCTTTTAACAAAATAGCCCCAACGAAATGTTGCGAATTTCTGCTTGGATTTAAAAAGCCCTTACTCTCGAATTTAAGTTTTGGTTGCTGGAGATCGGCTCGATCTCTTTTCAGACGCAGACTCCTGCCAAAAATAATTTTGGAAGTCATATGTTGACGTAATATAATTTGTCGTACTGTTAGTGCATTAAATGGAAAGCGAACAACTTTGAAAGTAATGAAAAGATAAGTTTCTTTTAAATTATTGTTTAATTTGAGTTTAAAATTATTATTTGTGGTAAACTGATTCTGAAAGTAAATGCAAATTCCTTACTGAAATCACATGTATAGATACTACATAAAAGCATTAGCCGAAAGCCAACAGCATTCTTTCACAAGAAGGATACTTTTAAACTTTGATTAATTTGTTATTTTAAAATGTTTAATGTGCATACTAAATTCAGTTATGGCTACTATTAGTAAACTGAATGCAGCTTTTAGTGATAAAATTTTGAATAGTTTCACTCATATTATTGATTAGAATTTATTATTTTCAATTCTCAGTAACAGAAGCAAACGGCTTTATCTACCATCGCAGATATGCCGTCCCCAAAGTTTGTCAAGCAACGGCAATCTTTCTTACAAACTTGCTCCGGGTATCGTCGATACATTCTAAATTTCTCTCAAACAACCAAATCTCTGATTGATTTAACAAAGAAGAAAACAAACAAAGCAATTAACAAAGCAATGTGAAAATGGGAAGTACAACAATAAAATGCTTTCCAAGGGCTCAAATCAAAATTAAATAGCCCCCGATTCTTAAACGAGATAATGAGGTGAAGCCTTTTGTCATTCGAACAAATACTAGCAATGTAGAGATTGGAGCAGAGTTGCTCTAGGACTAGAAAAGTGAAGAACATAGTATAGAATATGTCAGCCGCTTGTTCTCGTCTTCAGAGCGAAATACCCCACCATAGAAAAAGAATCCCTAGCAATAGTAACAGGCACCACGATCATCTCTAACCACCAACCATTGAAGTGGCTAATGTCTTTAAAGTCACCAACTGGAGGCTCGCAAGATGGGCCTTACAAATCCAATCCTATAATCTGACTATCAATTACACGCGTTGGCAATTGAACTTTATTGCCCTATGTGATAGTGAATACAAGATCTCCAACGGCTTTTGATATTGCCGATCTCAACGAGCCAGACAAAAGTCTCGGCAAAATATCAAGCCTTGAAACCATTATTAAGAGAGTTTATTATTAAGTTTCAGAATTCAGGTCGTGTAACCCCAGTGGTTCCTTTGAAAGATAGGTGACGCCCAAAACATGTAATATTAACCGAACTTTTGTATCCATTTCAAAAGATTCTTCTGAATCTAAAGCTATACTATCAAACTCGAGCCATCTTGTTCTATACCAACTGCACAAAGTAAACAAATGCCATTTCCTTACTTCATGCCGATACATCTACGAAGTCAGAGATGCAGAATATAACATAACTTTTTGGATGTAATCGAACTATTTTATCGAATGCCATCTAATGACGACGAAATCAACTTAAGGCAGTCAATCTTTAGCTGCGATAAGGTTCTCCAACATTATGTCTCTGACTCAAATGTTAATTCTCAATATTAGATGTTCTGTTTTGGTGTATATTTTCTTTATAACAATTTCTATGCTGTGTTAATAAATACTATTAGAGCTAACCAGCGTTTGTGTTAATAAAGGAACGGTTACATTCATAATAACTTTGACTCAATAGTTCATGTGCGAACTGTTCAAAACATTTTTGGCAATTCTTTGGCTGATGTTATACTCATAATCTTAATGCTCGTAGAGCATTCCCTCATTCACTATGAGAACAAGTAAATATAAAAGTGAGGGAGAAAGAAACAAAAGGCAACCTTAGTTAGGCGTACATGATTTTAATTCTTTTAGGAAAGCAGAAGAAAGAAAATTCTGCAGAAGTTTTTTTTTTTTTTTTTTTTTTTTTTTTTTCCCTTCAAGAAGAGAGACCATTATCTGATCACCTCCGAAAACGATGGAATTATTCAAAATCTAAGCCAAACTCGGGTTACTTATCTGCTTTATTTTTACTAAAAACAAAGTGTTTGTCTGCATAATCCTAGACTTGGTGACATTTTTCTCGTATCTACTTGAAAATTTTTATAATCTATTTTGACCTTATTTGGCGACTCTGAATCTTAATTAGCGACATTTCTTCAGCAAAAAAATTTTTTTCTTCGATAATACTTTGTTTAATATTAACTGAATTGTGGGTAATTTTCATGTTTCCGTATAGAAACGGCCGGGACTTCGATAAGATATTCGAACGATAACGTTAACCACGATCACACTAAGAAGCGTCTATTATGTAGTTATACACCGTGTCCACGAAAGTCCCTATTAGGCCATTCGTTTCGTAATCCTTGGTAATAGACAGATATTTTAAGTTACAAAAATGTTTTACGCGATGGAAATACTCAAGTTTTGAAATTTTCAAATCTGAAACAGCAACTTTTATAAAAATTTTGAAGTCTGTGTAACGGCTTTGCAATTAAGAAGGCACAGAATATTTATTAAAATAACATCAAAGCATGAAATTAAACTCAGAGCAGAATATCTCTCCTGCAACATGCGATTCACGGCAAACTGACTTAAATCTAGCAACCTCTCGAAAGAAGAGACGAAACGCTCCAAGGACGCTTAGTTGACCAGCATTACTTTAAATTTCCTTTACACCACTTAGCACTTTTGGGACCTTGGGAGACTCGGGATGTTTGCATTGCAATGACTGTGTTTTTGCTTCTGGGTCAAAATCGCACATCCATGACTTATCTCTAGTTATCACGGTATCAAAAAACTTGAGACAAGTGCTAGTAGTGTCCAGCGAGTCCTGTGCAACCTCAAAACGGAAGTCTGTTCCACTGACAACAGTTTGGGCACAAATTTGGAAGGGATACTATGCATTAAAATCAGCATGCAAAACTGCTTGTGCGAAATCTTTACCGAACACTACTTCTTTAGCAATCTCTTATACTAATTCAGAAGTCAAACAACAAAAATCAGCGTTATACCTACAAAATTTTCACAGGACTAGTTTCGATGGTTTTAGCTGCAAAACCGCGGTTTTGCAGCTGAAGATGATGGTTCGGTAAAACCATCGAAACTAGTCCTGTGAAAATTTTGTAGGTATAACGCTGATTTTTGTTGTTTGACTTCTGAATTAGTATTTATTCGGCGTGTTATTGTGTCTTAATCTCTTATAGTTCAAATAACAATCGCCCTTTGTCAGACCTTCCACCCTCTCAACAACATTACATTCCAAGCGGTTGAAAGTCTCCCAGAACTATGGTCACTCTCCAATGATGCGCGGCCAATTTTTTAATCAGTTGAACGCCTTTTTGTGTTCCTTCCACAGCACTGTGTGCACTTTTCTTTCTATACTTAGCCTGTTGTATCTATATTATATAATCTTAAATATATATAATCTTAAATAGCTTAATGCACCATGTAGCATTGCGACTGCCCTTACATTTGTACCTTCTAATATGCTCTCTGCCAACCTAATTTTGAAAAGATTTTCGTTCATGAACACACTATTCTCCATTACGGTGTGCAGTGTTCTGAACAAAACTTGGGAAATCAACTAAACAGACTAAGTACAATACAGTTTTTAGCCTATTATTGTGTGGCTTGAACTTTTAATTTGCTGGTACAAAAGAGAACGGAAGATTTCTGAAAAATGACAAAATACATCAGAAGAGAAAAAAAGCAGCAGAAAATGTACTTTTATGTATTTAAGTATGAGAATGCTTTTCAAAGGAAGTAAAATGAAGCTGGCGTATTTCTATTTTATAGTTTTATAAGTTTTCCTGAATATTATGCATTTCTGCGTACACAAGGGAAGTAAAATATGAATCTGGTTTATTTTTATTTTATAGGTTTTCCTGGATATTATGCAATAGAATGCAGTCCTTTTGTATAATAACCATCATAAATTTAATTACTTGAACAATATTATTCTGTCTTTCAATTTTGTGACATGAGATCGAGTTATATACAGTAAAAGTTCAACTATTCCTAAAGCAAGAAAAATGCTGTGTAGTTCATGCGAAAACATCAATCCCTGGCAGTAAAGCTAAATGAGCAGAAAAAGAAATTTCCAGATAAATAATAAAAACAGTCATCTTATTTATTATCAGCTTGAATATCAAAATCTACATTTAAGATTATGTAAGATTAATAAAAATGCATTTTAGATATAAAAGTCAAAGAATTTTATAAGCATAACATATTAGCATAAGCATTTATAAAACATCTTATCTAATCACGCAACTCATCGATCGAGTTAGCCGAGATCTTACCAAATCCCCGCCAGTCATTCTGATAGAAGTTAGAATGAACAAGTAGCTCTTTATTTAATTAGATACTTAAAAGACAAGTTGTGGATATAGCATATGTAAAAACTTAAATCGTTTGGTCATTCGTTTTCATGGTGAACTCCCATTGTTTATCCGTATACATATTATATACATATTATTATTACTTACTTATTAGATTTTTAAGTCACATATCATACCTATTAATGTACAATTTTCTTGGTTCCAGAATTCCATTAATTTTTAAAATACTTCACTATGTACTGTTCCACTGAAGGAAAGCTCCAAATTAAATTTTTTTTTCAAAATGGAAATTAAGAATAAATAAATAGCTGTTATCATGTGCCTTTCTCTACAAAATCTAAACTAAATTATCAAGAATTAATTGGGTTTGCATTTAACTAAGGTGAAGATCTAATGGTTATATCACATTTAACCATTGCTGGCGCTAAATAACACTGTTTGACAATAATTTTGGTTCATCTAAAAATTGTCGACGTTAAACATACTGGTGAAAAGAGTTCTGATAATCAAGGCCGTTCTTAGTGGGATGCAGCGCGTAAAAGTACGCGGGCGGCAAAAATCAGGGGCGGCAGGACTCTTATGATACCACGCCTAAGTATTTTAAATTCATTGTAAGTACTTTTTATGCAATTTGCCATATGTAAATACTTAGTGAGTATGAAATGAAAAAAATTTCATTAGTCATTGAGCATTTTTTTTTTTTTTTAAATTTTGGGGCGGCAATCTAAGGAAAGTACGCGAGCAGCCAATGGCCTAGGAATGGCCCTGCCCATGGACATAAACAGACAGACAATATCCTCAACCGTAAACACAGCCCTAAGTCTATTTCAGTCACTGCTTCTGGTCAAAAATTCCTGTAAGCACAGTTCATCATTTTGAAGGAAACTTCTTGCCATTCTTTGTCAATAATAGTTATGCAATGGAAGATAAAGACTTTTAAATCTCATAACATGGTTAGAAATTTAATATTTAATGATATCGAATCTCTAAAAGACTGCAAAGTCTGTATCCAAGGTAAACAAACTGTGCAGCCTTTCCAAAAAAAAAACAAAATTTATTCACTCAGATTTGTGTGGACGTATGAGAGTCCCATCCATGCTGGTTTGCGTTATTTTTTTACCTTCATAGACGACAAATCGCGTTATGTCAAAGTCAGTTTTCTTCAAGCTAAAGACAAAGTTCAAAAATGCATTCACTAAATACAAAGCTGTGATCGAAAATCGCCTAGGAAACAAAATAAAAATTCTTCGCACTGATAACTGTCTCCAATATCACGGAGAACAATTTAATGAATATATTCAAGAATGCGAAATTAAACGAGAATTCTCTGCACCAATGACTCTTCAACAAAATTCGAGAGCTGAGTACATGAATCGTACTTTAATTGAAATGGCCAGATGCTTGTGATTACAAAGTAATCTTCCCCATGCCTTTTGGGCTGAAGCCTTGAATTGCGCTGTTTATATGGTAATCGTTGCTTGAATCGAAGCCTGGGAGTAAACAAGACACAGGCATGAGGGGTGATTTTTTGGCATGAAGCCAACTGTATCTCACTTCAAAATATTCAGATAGGAATGTTTCGTACTTAATAAAAGGTCTAAAGCAGTTCTGGTATCCTCCAGGGAGTCCGTGGAAAATTTAAATTGATTTAGGGGTGCCCGAAAAAAGTCAGGGGCTCCGCGCAAGGTTTAATATAAAAAAATAAAATTGTGATCCATTTTTATTATTATGGAAATTAAAATAAATACAATAGTAGCAATTTTTACGTCCTGACTAAAATACAAATATAGGTGAGTGCTTAAAATACAATCCGTTACTTAAGTACTGAGCGTTATGTAACACCTTTCGTAAATGACGATTGACAAAACTTATTTCCACTGATTTGTCACTTGAATCATTCAGGCGGTCCGTATAACAGTCGTGTATATAACTTGTTTTAATGTTATTACTAAAACTTAGTTAGTGTTCAATTTATTTCAATAAATTTAAGCTTTCCATTTCTGGTGTGCTCATGCCTCGGTAACAAGCTGTACCGAATGTATTTTTAGTACATTGTGTCATTCATCGACGTCATTCAGTCACAAAAAATTTTAGTGAACGTTTGCATGGATCACTAGATTATGTCATTACATCAGTTAATAAAATCAAAAAGAATGCCTTCAATGAGAGATTGTTTGCTCAACTTTGTTTGGAAAATGACGAAGACTATAATCGTTTACTGCTTCATACAGAAGTAAGTTGGTTATCTAACAGTGCATGTTTAAATTGATTTTGTGGGCTGTTTAATTGTGTTGGAATTCTCGAAAAGCAGCACTCGAAATCCCTCTGAGTGGGAATTGCAGAGTGACAGCACCTTTTGCTACATTTCGCGTTAAACAACGCAGGTTTACTGTCTTGGTAAAAGAATATGTTTCGCCACCTGCAATTATGACAATGGAGAAGGGAGTGAGTTGAGAGACAGATTGACCCCCTGTCGAGACAGAGTGCTCGAACATGTGCCTGAAGCTCGCCATTTCAAGCAAGGACAGTCGTAACAATGGATGCACCTCCTTTGTCAAAAGTAAGTTCGCTAACATATATACAGTTATTTCTTAATATAAATATCTTAAGCATTATAGTCTTATAGTTATATTTATGTGTAAAAAATTGAAGGATGTAATAAAAAGTAGTTTTAGTTTGCTCTTTTTTTAACGTATCTGTAAATTTGCGTTAGAGTGCAATGCTGTAACGTATAGTTTTATGTCAGCAAAAAATAAAAATCGTATACTTTACTGAATTCTCTGGTGAAGTCGTATCGTTTTCAACTCATAGTAATTTTTAATAGATTTTTTAATTCTTAGATTTTTAATGCCATTTTATTGCCATATTTTTAGTGTCATATTGTCCATTTATATATGTATGTATACATATATTTCGTAATAAAAAGTTTTTCATGCATTGCTTGTTTTCATTTATATTTAAATTACTTTGTTCATGGAAATTACACTGGTTATCATAAATTAAGGAAAAATCACAAAAATCACGATTACTGAAAAAGTTACGTGTAGAATTTTATGAAACTTGTCCACAATATACAACACATAGTAAGGTATCAAATAACATAAAAATAAATTACAGACAGTTATGGTAGTATAGAAATTAGCAATTGTATAAAATGCACAAATCGAAGGTGTCAGTTTGCCTTCAGTACCTTCAATAGGAAAGTACCTTCAATAGGAATATGGTCGTGTAATACTTCTTTGGCGAAATGAAGCAACTCCAATGATGGAACACAGCAATAACTTTTATTTAACACTAAAAAAAATGGCATCATACAAACAAGAAAAAAAAACATATTCTATCATTTAAAAATAAATTACAATCTTCGTGCGAGAGTCGCACGAGGCACTCGAGTCTGGTTTCAAATATTGCCATTCACAAATACCTTAATGTTCATCTATTTAAATTATTTAAACTACTAGATTTTAATATTATTTAAATCTGTTACAGCCTCTCCCCCAACGGAGAGACTTTTGCCGAAGGGAAAAGTTCTATAAATTTCGAAAGTTTATAAGCTCGGCTTGCTCGAATGCTTAAAGAGAAAAGGTTATTTCTCTTATAAATTTCTAAATTTCAGGCCAAAAAAATTTTAAGTTTTAAACAATACTTTTACACCACATTTAAAAAGAAAGAAATGGAGAACGTTCAAATACATTAGTTGAGCATACATTAAATAATAAAATTAATTCTAAACGTGGTTACATACACTAAGAGTTACATTACTTAAATCTACTCAGAACATCTACGTTCTTGTGCAAAGATCCTTTGCGATGAATGACCTTAAAATTATAAGGTTGTAATGAGAATGCCCAGCGCATCAATCTAGAGTTACATTTGGCGTTGGATTGTAGCCAGACCAAAGGATTATGATCAGTTTGAATCAAGAATTCTTGCTGACCATTCAGATAAAAATGCAGTTTCTTGATAGCGTAGATGATAGCAGCGCACTCCTTTTCAGTAGTACAATAATTCTTTTCAAACTTAGTAAATTTTTTGCTTATATACAAGATAGGATGTTCATGTTGTTCATCATCTAATTGGCATAGTACTATACCCATGCCATTGTCTGAGGCATCGGTTTGTATAATAAACCTTTTATCAAAATCGGGAACATACAGAATTGGTTTCTTGCATAGCAACTCTTTTAAATTTTTAAAAGCTTTGTCACATATTTCAGACCATTGTATATTTCCTTTTTTTGTTACCCCCTTCAAAGCGTCCGTGAGGGGTGAAGCAATATCTGAAAATCTCGGTATGTACTGGCGATAATACCCTACCAGTCCTAAGAAAGCACGTACTTCTGTTTTGGTTTTAGGTGTAGGATACTCCTTTACAGCCAGGATCTTTACTTCATCCGGGGTTCGTTGTCCTTGTCCCAAAACATGGCCTAGGTATCTCACTTGATCTTGTGCAAATTTACATTTTGATGGTTTCAGTCGTAAATTTGCTTTCTGTATTCTTTCTAGAACAGAAGTTAAGTTTTTAAGGTGCTCTTCCCAGTTTTCTGAGTAAATGGCAATGTCATCCAGGTATGGTACAGCGAAACCTTCGCATCCAGCCAGGACTTTAGTCATAACTTTGCTAAAAAAATATGGAGCATTTTTTAATCCAAAGGGTAAACGTAGAGGCCTGAAACTTCCAAAACTAGTTACAAATGTTGCATATCTTTGGGCTCTTTCTGTTAACGGAATTTGCCAGTAGCCTCTAGATAAATCTAATAGGGTAATATATTTTGCTTTTGCTACAGTTTCGATACGTTCTTCAATATTAGGCAAAGGATAGTATTCAGTTTTAGTAACAGCATTGAGTTTACGATAATCAATACAAGGCCGAGGATCCTTTGATGAAGATTCTATCAAAATCATGGGAGATGTATAGTCCGATTCTCCCGGCTCTATAATTTTAAGATCGAGCATTTTCTGTATTTCCCTTTTGAGAATTTCATTCTGTCGGGGTGACAGTCTGTATGGCTTTATTTGTATTGGTTCGTTATTTAATAGCTCAATATCGTGACAAACTAAGTTTGTTAGTCCAGGATTATTTGAAAAACAACCAGAATATTTCCATAAAATCTTCCGTAAATCTTCTATTTGCTCGGATTTCAACCTTTTCTCGAGTTCATTCTTGTCTATGATGTCCGAGAAATTTAATATACTTGGATTGGAAGGTAAACGAGGAATGTCCATTTCTAAGTCTCCTTCCACTTCAGTTATCATATTAATCATTTCTGGTCTTTTGTAATATGGTTTAAGCATGTTAATGTGATATACTTGATTTGGCTCATTTTGTTCCTCGAAACTTACAATATAATTGGTTTCTGAAATTTTCTGCTCTATTTTTCCAGGTCCTTTCCACTGTACTTCTAGTTTATTTTGACGATTCGTTGATAAAACAAGAACTAAATCTCCTCTAGCAAATTCTCTTTTCACTGCGTTTCGATCGTACCATGTTTTCCTCCGTTGTTGAGCTTCTTTCATGTTTTCCACGGCAAGTTCTTGGCATTTCTTCATTCGATTAATAAGTTCGAAAACGTAACTGACAACATTATTACTTTCTTCAATCGGTTCTAGCCACTGCTCATAAAGTAAAGTGACTGGCGTTCGTAGGTTTTTGCCATGAACTAATTCTGCTGGTGTAAAACCAGTGCTTTCGTGTGTGATGTTCTGACAGCAAAAAGAACTGATGGTAGATAATTCTTCCAATCCGAAGTCGCTCCTATACATACGACTCTTAACACCCTTTTTAGCGTTCTATGGAATCGCTCAACGGGATTACTCTGCGGATGATACACAGAGCTTCTTACATGTTTAATGCCGAAACGCTCCAAAAATTCCTCTGTCAAAGCACTGACAAAAGAGGTCCCCTGATCTGTTTGGATCACTTTTGGGAAACCCATACGACTGAAAATCTGTAAGAAAGCATCAATCACAGATGGCGAAGAAATGTCTGTCACCGCAACAGCATCTGGATATTTGGACGACATACACAGAGCTGTAATAATATATTTTTTCCCAGTCTTTGAAATAGGTAGCGGACCAACGGCATCGACATTTATTTTAGTGAATATTTCGGAAATTACTGGTACTAATGTCATTGGAGCCTTCTTTTTGTCATTTCCTTTTCCAGCGCGCTGACAAGCATCGCAGGTTCTTACAAAATCTTCAGTTTCTTTGTAACACCTCGTCCAATAAAAATATCTAGCAAGTCTGTCTTTGGTCTTTTTGACACCCAAATGACCAGAAGTTCCTTCGTGGCACATCTTTATAATTGACAACTTGAGTTTTTCAGGTATAACTACAAGCTGTCTTTCAAAGCCCATTTTATCAGTCGTTTTTTTAACTAAAAGCTCTTTTCTTGTCAGACTATAGTTTTCATTTTTGCATGTACCTTCTTTAACTTCTTGGATGATTTTAGACAGTTCCTTATCAGTAAGCTGAAGTCGTGCAACTTCTTTTGAGTCAATTTTTACCAGTTTCATGAGAGCTTCATCTTCCGTATTTAGTTCCGGTAAATTATCTTCTTCTTCAAAAGCATCTCTGGATGCTTTATTTTCTTCCTTCATCGGTTCCAAGAGCTTCTCTTCAGCTATTTCTCTTTTCCTTTGAGCTCTAGTAGAGACAGCATTAACCTGGTGAGGACAACTATCAGGCTTCTTTCCTTGTTTATTCAACAGTGCAAAAGTTCGATTGCCTAATAAATACCTTCCTTTGTCGAGTTCATTTCTAATAATGGCAGCCTTAGTTATTACTCGCCCAAGATCGCAATTTAGTTCGATCTCAGCCATTGGTAAACAGGTTGGATTCAAGTCTAATGGCTGTTGCACCCACACATTTTCACCTGTCGTCAGCATTTCCGGCGTGATGTATTTGCGACAAACTACATCAATACTAGCACCTGAATCCCTTAATATAGGAATTTTATGATTATTTACGTAACCCATACTAGTATAAGGTAATAGAAAATTATCCTCTGGTTTTGCACTAATTCTGTTAAGATTAGCAGGAGATTCAGTACTATTCTTAAGTTTTGGACATTGGGGTCTTAAATGTTGATAGGACCCACACTGATAGCATTGTGGCGTCTTTCGTTTTTCATATTTATCATCTGAACGTGGACTTCTAGGTCTATGAAACAAGCTTTGCGTATTAAATCCTGATGACAATTTTTTTTTCAGTTTTATTTTTATTATCTGAACTCAATTTACCTTGAGTTAGTGCATTGTATCTTTCTTTCTGCCTATCCACTACAGGCTTTTTTTGAAAGTTTCCGCAAACGTTTTCGTAGGCATCAAGTTTTTCAGCTAATTTTTTAGATGAAATCATCTCTACCCACTCATCAAGAAAATGATCTCGAATTTCAGGAGGAACTCGACGTTTAAGTTGGTCAAGCACCATCAAATCTAGCAACTGATCAAAAGTCTTAACTCCTAGACCAGTCACCAATTCCTTGCAATAATTTTCTATTTCATAATTGAAATCCACCCATATGGATTCGGTACTCTTTTGATGTTTCATAAATTTCTGCCTAAACTTTTCCGGGCTTAGTTTAAACCGTCTTAACAATAAATTTTTTACGTGTTCATAGTCTTTAGCTTTATCGGAGGGTTCTCTAGCTATTAACTGGGTTACTTCGTAAGGAAGTAGTCCTAGTAAATGAGATACAAATTCTTCTTTATCAATTTTAGCCCATTCTGCTTGCCTTTCAAACAACAGCAAATATAGACTGATATCTCCTTTCTTGTCATCGAATTTCTGCATAAGGTGACGCAGCTCCGTTTTCGGCCGGATCTGTCCGGTATTTTGAGACTTTGTCTCTGCTTTAAGTTTTAATCTCTCTAATTCATACTGTTCGTTCCTTCTCCGCTCTTCTGCTTCTTCCTGTCTCCTACGTTCTTCTCTTTCCGTTCTTCTCTTTCCCTTTCCTCTTTCTCTTTCCGTTCTTCTCTTTCCTCTCTCTCTTTTTCTCTTTTCTCCCTCTCTTTCCGTTCTTCTATTATTGTGTCTAAGACTCCTTTGACGAATACTTCATCATAATCACTACTTTCAACAATTTTCTGTTTTAAATCGACTATTTTCATATCTGCAGTCACATGAACTCCCAGTTCAGCCGCGAGATTTTGCAAATCTTCCTTACGAGCTCTTCCCAAGTAGGACATTTTTTTATGTTTAAAATTAACGAACACTGTGTTCTTTATATTTCCTCAAAACAGCTCAATTCAATTACTTTAGTTAATTAATGCAGTCAGGAATCACGAAATTAAATGCACTTTGTTAAGTACGTATACCTCAAAAATGAAATATTTAAATTATATGAAGTTCATTCTCTGTACCACATTAATTGTGATTAAAATAAGAATAATAACATAGAGCAATATAAATATCTACCGTCTGCACAACTAAAATGAATATTAAATATAATATCAAATACGGTAATAAAATAAGACAATTTAATATTAACAGGAAATAATAATCTGGTATCGCTAATATTGCGTTCAGTGATGAACTAATAAAATAAAGCAATTCTATATAAACAGGAAGTAGTAATCTGGTATCACTAATATTATGTTCAGTGATGAACTAATAAAATAAAAATACGCACGATTATTCGATCTTGGTCGGTGCCTCCAAAATAATTAAGACTGTAATACTTCTTTGGCGAAATGAAGCAACTCCAATGATGGAACACAGCAATAACTTTTATTTAACACTCAAAAAAAAATGGCGACATACAAACAAGAAAAAAAAACATATTCTATCATTTAAAAATAAATTACATTCTTCGTGCGAGAGTCGCACGAGGCACTCAAGTCTGGTTTCAAATATTGCCATTCACAAATACCTTAATGTTCATCTATTTAAATTATTTAAACTACTAGATTTTAATATTATTTAAATCTGTTACAGTCGCCTCTAGAAGCAATACAGCACATACAGTGATGCGTGATGCTTTCAATTATGCGGTCTATCAGTTCCATAGGAAGCGAGAGCCATTGCTCTTGCAAAGCTGTTGCAAGCGCGAGTAAGGGTCTGAGGGAGGCAGACTGAGAGCAGTTAGACGTCTCTCTAAGTCATCTCAAACGTGCTCGATAGGATTCAAGTCCGAGGATCGAGCTGGCCACTCTATGCGCATAATTGTTTCCTGTTGAAGATAATCATCTATGCGAGCCCTGTGTGGTCTTGAGTTATCGTCCTGTAACAGGAAAGCATCACCAATGCCCCGGCACATGGGCGCACATAAGCATCAAGGATGTCATCTCTATAAACCGGAGCATTCACCGTTTCCGTTGGAAAGACATGGAGGTCTGTGCGTCCACCCAAAGAGATGCCACCCCAAACAGACATTGCCTCTTCCGTATGCATCTCTTTAACGGATGTTTGACGGATGATAACGGGTTCCAGGTTCTCTCCATATCAAATAACGCCTACTTTCGCTTTCTAGACTAAACCTGGACTCATCAGTAAAGAGAACAGCCCTCCACTGATCAAGCGTCCAGTGGACATGTTGTCATGCCTACTGCAAACGGTCCCTCCTATGGCGTGACTTGAGCGGCACGAAAATGGCTGGTCGTCTCGCATACAGACCACCTTCGTGAAGCCTTCTACGCACAGTTAACGTTGACACGAACCTTCCGGTGGCTGCAGCAAGGCAGGATCTAAGAAGAGTCGGAGTAGCGTTTCTATTTCTGCGTGCACATAATGTCAATAATATTGGTCATCAGCGCTCGTCATAACAGTTGGCCGTCCTTGACTGAGCATCCTAGAAGCCGAATCTGTGGTTTGAAATCGCCTCCAAAGTCTATGAATTACAGAAGGACTCACATTTATCCATCTGGCCACTTCTGTTAGACTTTATCCTACCTCTAGTCTCCCAATGGCTCTCCATCGTAGTTCTGCAGGCAAATGATGCCTGAAGGTCATTGTTACGAATTGGCTATCTCAGATTTCTGATGTCACTATCACAGTGAAATATGCGGGTTTGTTCTCAAACATGGACTTTTATTCTCCTCGCAGATGACGTATTCCGAGTACACAGCCACTAATTTGCATATTGCAGTTTTACTCAGCTACTCTTACTTGGCAACATATTCAAATTTTACACGGTTTGGCTTATTTTTGAGGAAGTTATCGCTATTTTTGTGATTTTTCCTTAATTTATGGTAACCAGTGTATTATAATTCTGCAGTTATGCTAATGATTTCTACTTAGATTTAATCAATAAACAAAATACATAAGAATTTTCGGCAGAATTATGAAAAATGAATTTTTATCATACACGTGTGAGCCAATCCATATTATTTTTAAATTTACTTTATTCTTTGCATATGAGACTTGGAATTAGAATTAGCATATATAAAAATAAGTTCAAGTCTAAAAATATATGTAAACATTTATTCACCTGTAATAATTAATGTACAGCAATTTGTATGCATATAACTTCTCAAAAGTAAAAAGAGTTATAAGCTAACTGAAGATTTTAAGCTTTATTCATAATTTGAGGTAATAGATTAATTAGTTTTAAGCTCTTCATAATTTTGTAATAAGAAATAGAAAGATTTCTTTCTCAACATTTTGTGCAATGTATGAAGTTAGAAACAATAGCATGAGAGTATTTTATCGTATCCCTTCGTTTGAAAAAATACAATAAATTACAATTCATTTTAACTACGTGAAACATTTAATCGTAGAATAAAGTAATGCGCAATAATTCGCATGTTATTTAAACGGAACTGAATTGAATTACTATATAATAATAAAGCACTCGAGGAATATTTGCCTAAGGGGAAGAACGCCTTCGTGAAGTACTTTTTAATCGTTATTTGAAATGAAACTTTAAAATTTACGCTTTTGCTTTTAATTTATTTTAATTTTTTTTCTACTTTTATTTATATTTACTACTATTTTACTATTACTTAATATTTACTATTCAAGTAGTCTAGTGTACCAAAAATTTTTTTAAAAAGACAGGGGAAAAAACTTTACCGTACATATTTTCTAAATCCTTGATTTTTTTAGTTATGGTAAATATATTTTATATTTAACAAATGTATCATTTACATTATAAAAGTTTTTATTTATTACTTGTATATTATTGCATAAGTCTTGTTTGTATGCTGAGTAAATCTCAGAGTACTATATACTATTAGTGTAATATCTTTTCTGTACGTTTACCTATTATCTTGTCTGTCAGTTTATAATATAACCAGTTATTTAAGTTTGCTAAATTAAGCAAAAAAAATAATTGAATTGGTGCAGATTTTATATAAAAATTCAAAACATATTTGTATGTAAAACCTCTTGTATTTTATATAAAAATCTCCCCAAATCTAGGCTTTCTTACTTTTCTTAATGCTAACTGGTTCCCTAAGGACGTGCTTTTATTTTTTAACAAATAATCCAGATGTGATAAAAATCATCATGAAAACACTGCCTCGTGGAATCCTTGATTTTTTTTTACTTTTCACTTTTTTTAAATTTTTATTTTTAAGCATATTATTGGGGGAGGGGCCCAGGAAAATTTTTTCCATAGGGGTCCAAGAGTTCTAGTTACGTCACTGCCTTTGGACTAAAAATTTATTAAATACTTCTTTAACAAAATGATTTTTTTAATTTGTAATTTTTATGCTATGCATTTATATAGCTTCTTCACTTGGGGGTTCGTGTGCAAGTTTTGACTATAAAAAGGGGTCCATGAGTCAATAAAGTTTGGGAACCCCTGGTCTAAAGGAAAATTCGATCCTAAATCAGAAAGGATATCTTTGTAGAATAATGAAATGAATCGAAAGCATATAGGCTGTGGAATTAAAATTCCAGAAAAATCGTTATAAGCTGAGATGTTAGATTTATTGATGAATTTGAAAACTGTACTAACTATAATAAAGATTTAGAAGTTTTATTTCTTGAAAATATTATTGATAAAAAGAAGGAAGAACCTTTGAATGCAAAGCAAATAGTCGCTGATGAAATAACTGAAGACCCCTCAAATCTGCTGAATCATCTGATAATGAAGATTCTGATTCCGAAGATATACCTGAAATGCAGATTAAAAGGAGGCCAAGTCTCCAAAGAAAATCAAGACTGGGAATCCAGGGAGACTAAAGGAGTACCACAGTATAAATATTAAAAAGAAGCACAAAATTGCTAAAGAAAATACAAATCAGACATTAGAAGAAGCATTAAATGGAAGTTATGATGAAGAATGGCATAAGGCTCTTAAAAGTGAGTATAACGCGTTAAAAATGGTGCATGGAAATTAGTAAAATGGCCACAGAACAAAAAGGTAATAGGATGTCGCTTTGTTCTTAGAATGAATTATAATGCAGATGGAACGGTTCAAAAAAGAAAAGCACGATTGGTTGCTAGGGAATTTGCACAGGAACCTGGAATTGATTTCAATGAAATCTTTGCTCCAGTAACCATAGCAAGCTCAATAAGAACTGTGTGATTGCATTCAGTGCTGAACAAGACCTTATTCTATATCAACTGGATTTTTTTTAATGGCTTATGTTAACAGAGATTTAAAAGAAGGAATTTTCATGAAACAAGCTAAAGGTTTTGAAAACTAAAATAATCCTGACTTTAAAAAGATTTGCTTTGCAAAAGTCTCTTTATGGTTTGAAACAAAATGAATGACAGTGGTATGAAAAATTAGACAAAGAATCTCACAAACTTTGGATTACAACCATTACAATCAGATAAGTGTGTTTACAGGATGAAAAACATCTCGAGGTGAGTTAATTCTAATTTTATATGTAGATGACTTAATAATAGCAACAAATAGCTGTGATTTATATGCTGAACTTACAGATTATTTGCCTAAAGAATTCCATGTTAAAGATTTAGGCAGACTTCATTATTGTCTTGAAATAGAATTTAATCAAGATGTGAATAATCATTCTATTTACAGGGTTCCTACACATGGAAATTAAGTACTTTTAAGGATCATTAATGAAAAAAATCTGATGTGTACAGCACATGACTTCCTTGTACGGAATATTAAATTATACGCATTTGTTTCTTGCATTTCTTTTAAACTTATTGGATTTAATTAAATCTACTTCGCCGACAGCGCATAAACCACAATAGAATAAAGGCATTCTTTAAAATTCACTCTATTTGTTTAACATAGCGACACTCTGGCACTAGGTTCACTTAACAGTATTATATTTCATTCATATTATAACTCAGAATGCACAAAAAGTAAATCATTTAAAGAATATCATTTAAAGAATTATCTAATCGTTGCCACATGTTCTTTTCAAATACTATAATAAAGCTAGAACGATGTAAAAAAGAAATTAAGCAAACAAAAAAAAAAAAAAAAAAAGTTTTTCACAGACAAATTGAGTATTTCTCATTCAATTAATTCAGTTTTCATTTCGCGACAAGACAAAAATACATAAAAGCTCAGAATATCTGTATTAAAAATTACTAATTATTAAAAATTAAATTACTAATTATTAAAAATTAAGTAAATCTTAAACACTTATTTCCTCGAAAAAATTCCAGAAAGGATTAAGCATGATTTAATTCGCAATAATAAATGAAGGCGTTATTTTTGTTGTTGCGAAGCTTAGTCTCTCTAGATTGGCAACAAATCTACAATTCTGCTATTTCAAATGTAAACAAATATGTCCGCCATGTTATTTAAAACTTAACCGCACTTAAACAGCTTTTAAATTGTAGATAATTGTACAAATATTGCTTCCAGAATTACGAAAAGCGTAAAAACCTTAACCGGAAGATAAGAACAACATAATTCAATCATTTTTAAAGCAAAAAATGTACAATTTACAAACATATAAGAGTAAAGAAACTGAGATCACTGTGCCGAGTAACAGAGTGAATATATATATATAAATATAATATTTATATACGTTTGGTGCGGCCGATTGCAACCAAAATACGAGGTGCACATCTACATGTTATAGCAGTCTTATATACAAAATTTCAACGTTCTGAGGCTACTCGTTTTTGAGTTATGCGAGATACGTACGTACGCACGAACGTACATACGTTCGTGCGCACGTACGTATATACGTTCGTACAGACGCCACGAAAAATTCTCTTCAGAATTAATTTTAAAGCAGTTTTATAATTTTTTTGTAAGAAACGAGTCTTTTATTCTGTCCTTACGTACAGATATCACGCAAAAACATCGTTAAATTGCATTCGATAGCGGTCAATATGGATATTTTCGTTGAAATATGCTGCCGGAAACTTTTCGCAATTACAATACTTTCTTTTTACTTCGTACAAGGAAGTAAAAAATTAAGGACTTGTCAGTAAATGGGAGCTGAATAAATTCAATCAATTTATATCTCAACACTGTATTTGTAATAACCCTCTAAGAATAAAATAGATCCGTAAGTAGGATGCATTCTTATTAAACATTACTATAAAACAAATTTGAGAATAAAATCCACATTATAATATTTATCAGGTAGTATTAAATATTTTACACATATAATATTTACATAGTTTGAAAGAAAACTAGAGACATTTTATTTAAATTTTACTAACAGTTAGCTTTATGTTCTTTCTTGTTTATTCTTTCTTTTATGTCTCATTTTGCCACTTACTTTACTCTAGAGGTTTAGTAAATAGCAGGTAGATTTCAAGTCAAATGGCATAAGTTAAAATGAGAAATAAAATCATAATCAGCATGATTCGTAACAAAAGATTGGCTGTTGCCAGTGCTGCTGCTTGCCTAGAGAGAGATCTGTTGATAAGAACAAACCTAAAAGCCTGATGTAGTTTTGAAAGTTAGTTGTGCTCCATCTGTCTGACACAGTTAGTGTTATAGCTTCATGTGTTCCTGGCATTGTAACCTAGTTAATATATTTTAAGGTTCCAATAAGCCACTAATGCAGCAGAGGTGGTAAGTTACAGTTATATTCAATATGAGTAGTAAATTGGGAGATAAAATCCAAATGTGGTAATTGGCAAGGACTGCATTTATCAGGATGTTGCTGGAATGCAAATTTACGAGGTTTCTGATCAGTATAAATGATAGAATTTTCTCCCTTAAAGCATGTGCCTGAATTTTTTTACTGAAGAATACATAGCCTAGAGTTCATGGTCGTAAGTGGACCAATTCCTTTGAGATTTACTTAGTTTAGCTGAATAGAAAGCTATAGGTTCCCATTGTTGTTTAACAAGTTGCATGAGCGAGCTGCCGATTGCTACATCAGACGCATCGATCCATAGACTTAATTATGCACCGGGCATGGGATGCCGTTAACAAGGTTGCTTTAGTGATAGCTTCCTTAGACGCTTTGAAGGCGAGTGTTGCTTCATTGTCCCATTGTAATTGCTTAGTAGAAGCTTTGGAACGAGGATGTCTCTTTTTATTTCTGTGGCCTTCAAGGAATTTGACTAAGGGTGCTAGAATATGAGCAGCTTTGGGTATACAACGTCTATAAAAATTAAATAAACCTAAGAATCGGTGCAATTGTGTGAGAGTCTGGGGCTGAGGAAAATCTAGGGTGTATTTTACAGGATCAGGGAGGGGTTCAATTCCTTCACCCGATAATTTAAATCCTACGAAATCTATGGTAGATTGACCAAATTGGCATTTTTCTACATTTATACGTAAACCATATTCCTGAAATTTAGAAAACAGTAGGTGTAAATGTTGCTTCATTATTAGAATCTGCAAGTATATCATCAATAAATGCATAAACAAAAGGCAAATGTCTAGTGACTTTATTGATAAACCGTTGAAAGGTTGAGGAAGCAGTACAAAGACCAAACTGCATTCTCAAACTTTCAAACAAACTAAAAGGAGTACATATAGCTGTTTTATGTACATCATATGGATTTATGAGAATTTTGTGATATGCTTTTACGAGATCAATGTGACTAAACATTTGTTTACGATATAATTCTGAGGTAAAATCAGCTATGTGAGGAATAGGATATTTTTCTTTAACAGTCTGTGCATTAAGAGATCGATAGTCGCCAACAGGCCTCCATTCAACAGACTCTTTCTTGGACACCTTGTGCAAGGGCGATGAATAGGGGCATTTTGAAGGTCTCATATGACCCAATTGAATAATGCGCTGAAATTCAGCTTTTGCAATTTTGAGGCGGTCAGAAGCTAATCGTCTAGGTTTAGCAGCAACTAGAGGACCTTTGACATTTATATAATGCACAGTATTATGCTTCACAGGCTGATTGGGATCTGGTAATTTAGTAATATCAAAATATTGTAATAATGGCTAAAGTGCAGAATCGCCCACTTATTTGATTGGCGTTTGCGCTTTTTACAAGAGTAAGAAGAATTGGATTTTTGTCAATTTTCTTTGACTTTTTAAGTGAAAATAGGTCAATGTGAGCTGAAGAATAACAGTTGGCATTCGCCGAAGAAGATTCGTTGTTAGGCGGATATATTCGTGTTGTTGATAGCTAAAATTCGATCAGCTACCTCCGCAGCTTTATCCGAAGTAATAGGAGAGATGAAAACTAAAATAGTTTGAACAGGAACAGGCATCGCTTGATTTAAAAGTTCAAATAAAAGTTAATTGTCTATGTTGTGATTCTATGTGCGACGTTTCATCATGCGGAGAAGTTTGCTAGGTTTTCTATCTCCGAGGCTTTCGCCTGCTAGCAGCCGACGAATCTCTTCAGTCTTGGATTCTAAACATCTTTCTATAACTTTTGATTTCAGATCATCATATGGGCTGACTTTATCAGGCTGAATGATGGCATCACGAACAAAAGTTGCAATATTAGCTGGTAAGTGAGCTACGACATAGTTGAATTTTGTCTTTTGCTCCGTTATCGGTTTGGGAGCAGCTAGTTCAAAAGTAGATTTCAACATGTGAAACCAAAGAGATGGATCAACTTGAATAAAAGGTGGAATCACTACAGCAAAAGTTTCAGTTTCGGCCCTTCTTCAAGTGGAACATGTGCCAGCGGGAAGAATCACAACCAGAAGTATCCGTTACTGTAAAGGATTGTTCGTCCTGAAGTCACCATTGAAGGGTGGTTGCTATTGAAGGTGGTATATTGGTTGATCTGACTCCATAATTGAATGAAACAGCATTGATATAAAATATATATTTTATTATACACACAGGAATGAGACTCGTACCGGAGCGTTGCGTAGCGATTTTTCACTCGAACGGCGCCAGCCAAAAAAGAGGCTGTGAAGCCAGACAGAAGTTGTCACATAACAGGACAGATGTTGTTGCACCTCTTACTGATTGGCTACACATATAAGATGATTCTTTTAAAGTGTCAGTTTTCAATTTCTTGACTAATAGAAAAAAAAATTTTTTTTATGAATGCCTGTCCATGCCAGAGGATTAGAAACATTTTTGATATTTTCCATACTTGTGTCTAGTGAAATGTTGAGAAAATAAAGAGAACATAAACATGTTAAGAAAAAGACTTCTAATATCAGAAGTACGACACTCAAACATTATGTTTTCTTTCAAAAATTCCCCAAAATGTAAGAAATTCATCGCAAACTTTCTGCAAAATACATACATTATGTGTTAATGCAATGAAGACATTTTCATTTTGTCAATTTTTTCTGCAGCCTTCTAGAATCTTGCCTTGAAATCTGTAAATCTTGCCTTCAAATCCTTTTAAACTTTCCAAATTGCAAGGTGTAAAATCCTAAAGAAAAATTAGCCTTACCAATTCTGCAAGAGAAAAAGGGCTAGAAATATTTTGGGGGGGGAAAACATAAAAAAAGGGGAAAATAAATTTTATACAGAAAACTGATACATATTCCGACAATTCTGAATATTCAGAGACAACTACATGGGAAAAATTCTTACCATAAAAAAATTAAAAGGAAGAAATATTTAATTAATTATATAGTATTTTGCTTTTGCTATGAATTGTTTTGTAAATTGTGCTTTATAGCATTTATTACCTTGTTTATTTCTCAGATTCAAAATACTATATAACAAGTCGCCAAAATGGAAAGTAATGCCACTTTATATTACGACAGCAAAAGAAAATAAAAATATTTTATTCTAATGTTATTTCTTAAATGTAATTTAAATATATTACCATCATTTTAGCTAAATTTATCACTGTTATAATGTTTCAAAAAAAAAAAAAAAATCATCAAAAAAATTCTCAGATGTCCGAATTAAAAATTTTCTATAGAAATTAATCTTAAAATCGCCATATTTGTTGATAAGTCGCTAAATTTAGAGCCATTTAATAAAAGAATTCACATCCCCAAAAGCAGAAAGTTGTTTAAATGCTCTTCATTAGAAAAAAAAAATAAAACAATGATGAAATGCTTATGTTTGAGTCCTTGCTCAGAAGCTCCAGTATCCCACCCTTTACATTAGAAATAGGAGCAAATTATAACCCATGAACCCATTCAAAAAATAATCATATTTGTCAGTGAATTGTCAAAAATAATCCTCCATAATGATAATTCACACTCAAAACAGCAGTCGTAAAAACAAGACAGAAATTTAAGTTGATTAAAATTAAAGACCTTCAGCCTATTTTGGGCAAGGACCAAAAATCGATTAAAAAAAACTAAGGACTTATAAGGACCGTACCAGCAGAAATATGTTGATAACATTCTAAAGATGTTTAATATGCAAAATGTTGCAAGCCAGTAGCAACTCCTCTAAAGCAAAGAAATGTGTCCTTCTGAAAGTGAAAAGGAAGAAATGAACAATTTACCTTATCACCATCTAACTGATTTGCTAGACCGGATATTACATATGCCATCAGTAACCTGAACCAATTTAATAACAATCCAGGAAAATTACACTGGTTGGCTGCAAAGCATGTTCTCAGATACTTGAAAGGAACTAAAAATGATTGTCTAAAATTTCGAAAGACTAGAAAAGCACTTATTGGATATACCGATGCCAACTGGGCATCTAATGTTGATACTAGAACATCCTATACAGATTACCTATTCATGCTTGCTGGAAATCCAGTAACATGGGAATCCCCAAAGCAACAAACCATTGCATTATTAAGTACTTGAAGCAGAGTACATCAGTCTTTCAGAGAATGCTAAAGAAGCAGTTTATTTACGTTGTTTTTCCAAAGAATTAAATTTTAATGCTGAATATCCAACCACTATATCTTGTGATAATCAGTGTCAGGGTTCATAGCCACATTTTAGTTAAAAAAATAAGCACCTATAAGCACTTTTCAAGTACATTTTAAGGAAAAAATAAGCACCTGTCTAATTACATTATACACAACTACATAACTTTAAAAGAAAAATTAGACTTGTAATTTAAAATATGAGCAATGCAATATTTAATAAGAGAATGAGCATTACGTCAACAATGGAAAACAATTAACTTTTTTTAAAAAATTTTAAATGACAGTTCAATTTACAGAATTAGTTTACAATGAGAGGAAAAAAACTATGCAGAACTAAACTATATTACAAAATTTAATGAGGATATTTCAGTTGAAAATATAGAAAATAAATAATAATAAGCCATATTAATTGTATTTGTTTGGCACCTAATAATAAATACAATTTATTTTTCCACTCATATTAATATTTAAATAATTTAACTTAAATCAAAATTCTGAACATTTTCTAAATTTTCATTGCATAACAGTTTTCTCTTAACATATATCACAAGCAAAGTAATTTAAGTAAAAAAGAGGCACATTTCTGAAATCAGAAGACGGGAAATTGCTTCATTCAGTCATCCTTTAACAGTAAAAGCTTAACTAACCAGCATACTTGGAAATTCTCGTATATTCCGGATAGTAACTGGAAAAAGAAAAGTGGGGAAGATTGTAGCCCTTCTTTAGATTTAAATTTAGGCTAAATAAATGATTTTGACATTTCGATATGTGCACCATATAAAAACCAATGGAACTGAGAAATATTCTGCTTAGAAAGCACAGTAAAACTCTTTTAAGTGTTCATAAACAAATCTCAGACTGAACATCAAAATTAATTATCAATGCAAAATACCGCAAACGTTATGGCGCAATACGTGCGGCGTAATTCTTCCATATGTGATATTACGCAATCGGAATCAACACCTGCCGGTATTCGGAGAAAGAACTAAATAAAGGAAAAGAAAGACTTACTAATCTGAGGTGTTTCTGATTCTAATTTTCAACAGATTGTATTAAATTTCCGGAATAGAGTCAATCTTCGCTTGGGTTGGCTAGACCGCAAAAACTTTTAGTCCTATTCAATCCAGATTGGACAGTGACAAAAAAAAGTGCGCTGTTTCAATATTAAAGATTTTGCGGAGAAACTCCCAACCTCCGTACTGTATAATGTATTGGCAAAGAAAATGAAATTATTTTGACTATTCGATTACTTTCCTTTTATTTAAGCCATTCCGAATATTATTCCTTAGAAACCTAATCTGTGTAAAAACACACTTTTTGGAAGTTTATCTATACTTCAGCAGTTACTGCAATTATATTATTATAAATATTCATACATATGCTCATAATATAAGCATAACGATCATAATAAACACGAATATGAACTGACCACGCGGAACGAGAATACAAATTATTAAAATCTTGATAAAAATTCAAACGTGTGTAGTATTTGGGTGGGAGGAAAAGAATACCGAATGTACCGGAATTTTCTACGTTTTCGCAATTCTTTGGCCAATAGAACGACGTGCAACTGTCTGTACTCTCGCGCGCACCATAGGTTACGTTAATGCAGAGGAAGGTGGGGGAAATCAATTTTCGGGAGTATGATTCAACATCTGACGTTGCATATAAGGAAGAAAAGTTGTTTATTTAGTTTCGGCTTTGGTATGGGGAAAAATGCGCGTTCATTAAAAACAAAGGATTAAAAAATAAGCACTAAAAACAAAAAAATAAGGGCTTTAAAGAAAAAGTAAGCACCTATAAGGGCCTTTATATTTTATTTTCAAATATAAAGACTTATAAGCACTTGTAAGGACCACTACGAACCCTGAGTGTGCACAGAAGCTTATTAAAAACTCTGTTTACCACTAAACACACAGTTATTTCATACGTGAAATTTATGAAAGAAATTAAATAGATGTTAAATATGTGCCAACAGAAAAAATACCAGCTAATGTACTGGAGAAAAACACTGACTGCTTCAAAACATTCTAAGTGCTGTAAATTGATTGGAATAACTGTAAATGATGAATGCTTATTTTTTTTTAGCTGCCAAACGACGAAAAGGGGATTGTTGCTTCATAAATTATAATTTGACGGTTAGCTTAAGAGCGCTTCTCCTAGTGTAGGCGCTGTTTGCATTTATCTGTGTAGTGATAACATAAATCTTTATTTCGTAAAATAACATAACTCTTTATTTTATGAAATAGAGTTACGTTATCGAAAGAAGAAGTAAAAGGATATATATCTTTTTACTATATTTTTTTTATATCTTTTTACTTCTTCGCTTTCTTGTCTGTACGAAACTGTGTTTAAATCTCTCTCATTAAAAATGCTCATTAATGTTATACTCTGTTTAAGCTCATTTTGCCCCTTCATAAATAAATATAGAACCTTTTTGAAATTTATTCAATAGTAAATATTTTATTTTTGAACAAAATCATCCACTTTTACATTACACATATTTTCTAATATTTACATTGCAAATAATAAAAAATATTACCTAAAAAGAATGAAACAGCAATAAATTCAATTTTTGTGACCGAATAAAAAAAAGTCACAAACACCATCAAAATTGTTAGTCTTAAAATATCCAAATTACATATAAGATTAGATTATATGTAAGCAATTATGTTTGTTCTGAAACATTAAGGAAATTTTCAATTAGTTTAATTTCATAAAACTTTTTCAGTGGCTTTTGAATGTTAATAAGGACAATTCAAACAGTTGCAAAATGCAGACAGCCTTAAAAAAAGTAATATTTATGTAAAAATCATTATTAACAATTAAATTAATTTTTCAATTATTGAAAATACATTTACATAGTTTTATTATTTTCATAAAAAATTAATCTACAATTATGTATAAATAAATTTCGAAGGAAGTGACTGAAGTATGCATAAATAAAATTCCCTACATGGTCAGAGTGAAGCTCTGAATTTCTATTATTTAACACAGTACATTTATGTAGCTTTAATGCTATTATATTATAAAGTTCTAGATTTTTAGACGTAGATTAAAGAAAAATTTTGTTTAAAAAAATATCTAATTTAGCTTTAGGAAAATTCTGAAATTGGTGTAAATGCAGATAGCAAATAAATACTTCATATTTATAATTTATGGGTAAAGAAGATCTCAAATAAGAAAAAGTCAGTAAGAAATAAGGGTTTCAAACTAAGGTAGATAATTTTTCAGATTAATAAATGTAAACTGACCATGAATTAATAGGTTCGAACAGAATTTATTATACATCACATATAATGGAAATTAGATATAAGAAACTTTTTCTTATTTTAGACAGGACCCCCCCCCCAAAAAAAAAACACTGGATACAAAATTAACTAATTTGATTAAAACTGGAAAACAAAAATGCCTGAATAAACCCTTCAATCACTTTCTCATTGACTTTAAAATTGATAGAAAATATAAGCAAATATTTTTCACACAGAAATAAGAGCCACAGTAAAATTTTAACTTTAAAAATTATTTTTTATAATGAAAACTGAAGCATATAGAAAAAGACTTGCGTAGGCAAATAATATAGACATGATTGTTTATATTATTTGCCTAAGCAAATTCTTGGTGAAAGATAATAATTTTAATGACCCCCCCCCCACATATATATAAGTATAAATCTTACTACTAAGGACATTATTAAGCATAAACTAAGGAAATTTAATACTATGGATAAAACTAAAGAAACTTAATACTAAGGATATTAAGCATAAATCTTCAAAAAGGAAAAAGTGACTTAATTTCAACTATTATTTACTGAAAATGACTAAAGGGGGGCTACTGGAGAAAGAATTCCTAATATAATTTATTTTCAGTAATGAATAATTCTGTTAGTTTTCATAAACAAGGATTATTTCTTAAATGAAATTTTGTTTTTAAAATATATAAAAATTCTAGACTGACAGAACATGATTTTAAAATAAGTGGCATGTAAAGATACATAAGATGATAAAAATTTAGTACTTCAAACTTAAGTTAATTTTCAAAAAGAATAAAAGTGGAAATTCCAAAAATATGTACATTAGTACTTGTTACAATAATAAATTAAAATGACAATTTATTGATGGCCCAAATGTGAGTGCTTAAATTAGAATTTTATAAAGATTGCTTACTTACATTCTTTCTTATATCTTATAGCATTCATGAGAAACATGGCTATAAAGCTTTATTTTCATAAATATTGATTATGAATATATATTTTCTACTAAAAAATTTCTCAAAACAAGAGAGAATTTTATAAGAACAAACATCATTCTAAATCAAAATTGAATTTGTTACATGATTTCCTTGTAAAACACTGCAATTAATAAAACATACAATATATTCAACAAAAAAGTCCCATACTATTGCATAAAAAAATATGTGAAATATGAATAATTAATATTTTTTTAAGTCGTGAGTGCAGTTAATAGTAACCAGCACCATAACAGTTTAAAAATGAAACTGTAAAACTGAAAAAACGAACCACTTCTGTTTTGCAGTTGTTCCCTCAAGTTTAATGAAATTTAGAGATTTTTCAGGATATTGACCAAAAATATGCATTAAAAAATATCCTAAATCAGCAAATTTGTATTGTTTCATAAATTTTGCATGCAAAAACAAGATTTTTTTGTGCATATTTAAATATAATTAATATTTTGTTTATTAAACATTTTAATTCAATGGAAATCATAAGAAATAATAAGTTTTGCATTTTTAGAACCATTTTGCTTTTGGGCTAAAACTGTTCTCACAAAATTCTCTATCTTGAGAAATTCCGTAGTGGAAATACATATTTTCATCAATATTTAAGGAAACCAGGTCACCTGCAGATAGCTTTTTCATACATTTTGTGCCCATGTGTTCTTAAAGTAAAACACAGTACAAATGAAACATATCAAATGCATTCCATGATGAAAAGGTGGTATATTTACAATGTTATAAATGTAAGGTAGTATATTTACAATAAATCATTTTTAATAATTAGACAACTTCTGCTGCTTTAACCATGTTCCAGAGATAATTCTTTCCAGGTTCAACATTCATAAGTGTTTGAAGAATGATTTCCTCTCTAAAAAACATTAAACAAAGTATAATCTTACATTAAAAGAAAAAAGAAAGAAAAGAAAAAGAAAAAAATTTGCTAGAAATTCTAAGCATATCCAAATGTTAAATACTACATGTAATAAAGTAGTGAATAATTGCAAAACAAGCAAGACAACTCATATTTTAACCCATTCATGACCAACGTCCTGCAGGCATGATGCAATGATTCCACTCTTACCAGCTCAGCAATGCTTCTACGCAAAGAGCTCTGACCAATCTCTTCAGCCCAGCGTCGCATATCCATAATTTGAAAACTGAATGATTTATTTGAATTTTTAAATCCCAGTAGATGTGCTAAATGGTATCGCTTTTGACATCGGTTGAGTCATGGCTTTTGACCTTCATGTATGAGCATTATTTTCTGTTTTTGATATATTTATTGGTCTAAACAAACTGGGAATCATAGCTCTTTAAGTTATATGGGCACCAAAATTTTTGTTTATTTCGTTGAGAATTTCGGGCATGTTTCCTTTTTTTTTTTTTCCATCCAGCTCAATGTTTTCATTTAAGTTATTTGCTTATTTTGTTCGGAGAATGTGGGAAAACGCATATAGTGGGTGTAACTTCGTTGAACTTCGAAAAACTCAAACCAGTTGTCATTTTTTATATTTATTTAAAAACTTAGTACAGTACAAAGTCCGGATGTGCATAATCCGGACCTCAAAGCTACAAACTTTCTGTGCATGCATATAATACCTTTACGCATGCACATAATACATTTATGCATGTGCGTTTAATGTACAACGGACAGTATAAGCTAGGCTAAAATTATCTAATTATCTATTTCAGTTAATGGTGCAGATTGTGTTGGTCCTTAATCTTCTAATTGGATCTGGCTTATTATTTCTTGCAGACTTAGAGCAATTTTATAAAAAGTAAGCTTGAACTTTCGATTATGTCAAAAAGAGTTTCCGATTCTGGATCTGCAAAATGAAAGCACGTTCAATGTACTGCTTCCAATAGCGAAGAAAGTGACTTATTTATCTTAAGTCTTTATTTATCTTAAGTCTTTGACTAACTTATCTAGGGATAATTATTTCTTAATTTTCTTTTAAATTTCGTATATGTAATTTTGTTTTAGTATTTCGCATGTTTCATTTATTTCTATTAATATGTATTAAGAATGGGTATATTAAATCCATAACTTCAAAAACTGAGCTCATTATAATAAATTGCTGATTTTACATTATTTTTTGGTAAAATTAAGCTCAACTGCTGAAAATGCGTGGGCCAGTGGCGACATTCCATATTTTTTTTTGGGGGGGGGGAAGGTCAAGTGACTGTGCTTTATTTTCTTTTCCGTGTGCTAGTCCTGAAGAGGTTAAAAAAAATAAGCAAAATTTTTGCGAAAATCAGTGTTAAACTAAAAATGAAATTAGCTTATTTTTTAAAACTTAAATATTTTGTTTAAAATATTGTTATTATAGATTTCTTTTCTGACAACAGAAATAAATGCTAACAAAGACCAAATATATATATATATATTAAAGTATTGCAATTTCTGTAGCTTATAAATTTAAACAATGTTCAACAAGTCGCATAGCAGCACATTACATGCAGGGTCACATAATAATCAGTAGCTTTTCCACATTTAGAAATATTCTGTCCTACAACACTTACATATATGGTCATAAAAACTGTTGTTTTAGTGATTGGGAAAAATATGATTGCTTGCATGAAATATCTGGTTGCAACGAAAGTTTCACTCTTCAAATTGTTGTCATCAAATGGTATCATGCAAAATGCATTATATTTTTTTTAAATTAAATAATAAAGAATTTATACATATGTATGGAAGATATAACAAAAGAATCTTTAAGAATAATTGGCGACTTCAAAGTTAACTATTCTAGATTGTATGCTCTCCCCCTAAATTCATTTGCTCTCCCATATTTCAGATCTTTCCATGTTACATATCAACCTAAAATTAAACAATCACAGATTAGTTGTACTTACGCATCATACTAGTACAAATACTCTTGGCACAACAACTATGTCATTCCTTTTCCTAGCTTCCGCCTTCCAACATCTGCACACTGCTTAAAATGATGTTGTATCCTTTTTTATCTGTGTATATAAAAATTCTTCGTATTCAACTATGATCGAAACGTAATCTGTCTACTAAAGAAATACTTTTTTATGCCTAAATATAAAAATGGAGATTATTCAATTCAGTTGTGTTAACTGCCTCATCGATCCTTCACCCTCAGCCACTATCAAAAGCTGTTAAAAGTTCCAGTATTTTCTTCTATGCATTAAATTATCGCATTTATGCATCTGATTGTAATAAAGTTTTCCACCAAAAAAACGTTCTTAATAAAGTTAGAAAAAAAAAAAAAAAAAAAACATGAAAGCAGTACCTTCAGTGCAGGTAGTAATTACCACCAAAATCTATGATTTTCTGCCAATATTTGGCAGTTTTTCAAAGCCTTAGGCCCAGAAACTTGGTAGCTGCAAGTCCAAAAAAAGGATTAACCTCATTTTGGACGTCCTGCGTGAAATGGAAGACAGCACCAGAAAGATGTAACTGCAGATGTGAAAAAAAGTTAGAAGTCCGAAGAAGCGATATCGGGGTTATATGGTGGGTGTGGCAAAACACATTCAAGTCCATACAAAGTCCAACCAGTGAATGCAGACACATGTGGTCTTGCATTACCTTGATAAAATTTTACCGTTTTGTGCCGGAATTTAGTTTGACGTTCTTCCTTGAATAGCAGCATCAAGATGGACTAGCATCTTGCTGTACACCTTATATTGTTCCAGATACTCTTTGTAGATAATACCACAGCAATCCCACCAGATACAAGGCATGATCTTTTTGTTAGTCAAATTGTGCTTTGTGACGCTGCTAACAGGCTCACCGGGTGCAGACTAATTCCTTTTTTGGCCTGTCTTGTCGAAGTAAATCCACTTTTCATCACAAGTGATGATTCGGTACATAATTTTGTCTTTACATTGACAATCGAGCATATTAGTGCAGGCCCAAAGACATCTTTCCTTATCTGCTCGAGTCAGCTCATGCAACACCCAGTGATTAAACTCTTACGTTAAGTCTATGAAATGCATAGCATGACTAATGGACAGGTGTTAATGTCTAACCTAGCAAGCTCTCAAATAGTTGCATACTTATCTTCTTCCAAAAGTTCTTGCAGGCAGGCCTCATCAACATCAGTAGGCCAGCCAGAGTGCTCTGCTTTTTGAATGCCATAGTGTTCGTTTTAAAACTTTATTTACCAAACCTTCACAGTGTCATGTGATGCAACATTAGTACCTAAAGCTGTATATGTGATTTGCAGATATTCTGTAGCTCACTTTTTGTTACAGAACTGGAAATAAATGATGGTTCTAATCTGGTAGTGTGTTAGTTCCATTTCAGACACCTTAATAATAATATTTTTTTACAAATTTCACAACACAGTGTTCTAAAGGAAGTCTCTTTATTTCAAATACTGAAAATTGTTTGACAAAATATGATGGAACTGTTTGTGCAGACAATATTTTCAGTGGCAAGAAACTTTCATTTAAACCCGATATAATTTTTAAACAAAAGAAAGATTACACTTTTAAAACTTTTTAATTTCAGAAGTCGAGATCAAATTATAGTATTTTATAATGCATATTATTATTGAACTTGAAATACAAGAATGGATGCGTAGCATGCATGCAGACACATGAACACTTGACTTGAGTTAGTTCAGTTTTATCAAAAAAGTATATAAGGGCTATCTGTCTTAAGAATTTACCAGATGAAGCAATTTGGATAACTCAGTATCCAAATTGCATTATCAATATTGCACTAAGTGATAAAAAAATATGCTGACATTTTGGTTTGCTAACAATAGTTTTTTGGTATCAAATGTAGAAATCTATATTTTGCATTCTTTAGATTGTTAACATTATTGCAGCTTGAGCTAGAATACAGAAAGTTCAACATCTAAGAAAAGTAATGCATGCATTTTATAAACCTGCAAGTTGGGATTGCAAAATTATTGATTTTTGCATTTAATGGTAATGCAGAAAAAAAAAATGCCTACTATAACAAATATCAGTAATAAACAAATATCATTCAATTAAAGCAACTATAATAAAAACATTTTGGTTAATTTTTGCATTAAAATTTAAAATGCCAGTAACATCTACTGAGAAATAGTGTGATTAAAAAAATATTTTTTTAAATTTATTTAATTATTAACAATATAATACTAAGTCTGAACTCATTGATATTTTTACATAATTATCAGGGGGAAATAAATAAAAGATATTTGATACAATTTTAAACTTATTTTGTGCCTTAGAATATGTTAAAAAGATATACAAATTGTTTAATGCTGTAGCATCCAGCCTTCAATCAGATTTTAGCACAAATACACCTGCAGCTGAAAATGCTGTTTCCAGTATGAAGGCTTATAATCTTAATTATTAATAAATGACTGTAAACTAAACATAAATGTCTATTGAATATGTTATATTTTTTAATTAATTTCTTTATAAACATTAGTTTACACTGTGTATTAATTTTCTTGAAATACAATCATTCATCAGCAATCTGATGAGGAATTTTTTTTTCAAGGGAGATATATTTATTGAATATTCTGACATGACAACAATACTTTTGTCATCGTAGTGATTATGATAGTTGTATTGAAGAAATTAATCCTCAATTGCTATCATACACTTTCTTGTTATTTCTATAATTATTCTAGATACAGATATATTAGAATAAATACACTGCATTCACCATTTTTATTATTATTAATAGTAGTAGTTATTGATAAACTCCAAAACAATTGAGTAATTAGTTAATTTTTTATTATCATTAATTCATTTAATTTGTAACTTAATTTACATAAAAGCCTCGCAAAAAGGGGGAAGCATCATCACACAAAATACAATGGTAGAGAAGAAAGCAAGAGAAAAACTTTGCAATTCTAAAGAATTATGATAGAAAATAACAACAATACAAAATTTCAGGGTTTCAAAACATAGCAGTGGTGGGTGGGGGAAGCATCAACAAAATATCAGAGGTGAATAAGATTGTTGTAATGATGCATATTGCAAGCTTCAGTACACACTTTTCTTGACTATAATATTTACATTACTGTTATCAAGGTCTTGATGGTAACATTTTTAAAACTTAAAGTATTGTTTTAGTTGTGGTAAACTTACATTCTGAATCAATAACTTAATGATTAAATAAAAATGTTAATGAAATTACATCTTAAGATAAGCTAATTGATACACAATTAAATGCTATCTTTACTAAAGAATCAACATAACAGCAGCATAAAGAAATTATTTCACAGTCTGACAGTTAATCAAATAAATCTGATTGTATGAAATCTAACAAAATTCATTTTCATTATTTTAATATTTTAATTTTGTATTCTTTTTAAAAAACTACTAACACATCATTATAAAACAGATTAATAATGATTCTTAACAGCTTACATAAGTTTAAAATTCTGTTAATTCTTATAAATAAAATGTAATTTTTACTAAATTTTAAATGCTTAAATTTCCTTTTTGGTTTTCAAGTCAAAATTAATATTTCATTCAAAAACTTGAAATAATATGGGGGGAAATATTGATTTCTTTTTAGCTCACCGATCATTACATATTACAACACCAAGCATACATCTGAAACATTTAAAATCTGAAAACGCATACCTGCAATGTTTTGTAGGTGATTACCTCCCCTTTACCACAAAATTTTTACAATGATGCTTTAAAACTGCTGTCTTTTATAATGTTTTCTACCACCATAGAATTACAAGGCTTTTCACTTTGCTTTGTTTTCTGCTTTGCACTGTTCTTTTGTGACATTTTCATCCATGATATTTTTGGTACACACTTCTGTTACTATACTACTATGACAATTTACCAGTCCCAAATTTTAATATAACTGCTTTAAATAAATTAGCATCATTTCAACAGTTTATATAGGCTGCAACTTTTTTTAATCATAGTCATTAAATCACACAGATAGCTCTTCTGTGCTTTTCCATAGTTGATTAAACAAATTAGGAAACATTAGAGAACATAATAAATCCACAGTAGTGTAATAAAAAATTTCAGGGCATAACCTTTGCAAAATTTTAAGACATTTTTTGACACTTTATAGAGACATTTGGTTATTTTGAAGCAGGAAGGCATGAAAAATTTGCAATGCCCTCATTGGCACTCAAAGCTGAGCCTCTTGAATATGTGCCGAGTGTGCTACCACTATACCATGAGGGCATGCTGGAAGGAAGGAGAAAAACCTTATAACTTAAAGTAGAATTTTTAAAGCTCACACAGTCTTCCTCTTTAAGTTCTCAGATTTAATGGCCATGGAAAACTGGTACTTATGTATTATCCCATCGATCCATGAAAGTTAGCGCAGATTACAACTATTACAAAACATTCATCAGTATCACTGCACTACCCGCCAAATAGGCACTGCTGTGGAGGTATTGCTATGTCACTGCTGTAGTAGACCTATTTTGTTTTTGCACTTCATAAGAAGGCTTTCATCTATTTCTAATATTTTGTTCTGTCCTCTGATTTTACCAAGTGCTATGACTACATATTTCCCACAGAAGATTGTTTTCATCTATGATTGTTTTGTCAGCCATAACCAGCTGTTCTTTTCCTATTCAAGATGTTAATTCCCTCGGCCAGCCTTTAAATATACCAAAGTGCATTCACAAATGTGATTCTACAGAAAACAGAATCCCATTCTTCAAAATGCAAAAAATGCATACAGCAACAACAGTTAATTAATATCCTTTTTCGTAAAAACAAAAGGTGTCTCACCAAGAATCAGTTGGGTTTACATCAAACAAAAATGCAGATATTATGAGTGTGTTGTGCTGATATGTGTTGAGCGCATATCCATAATGGCAAAAATTGTGCTGCTTGGCAATTTCATGTTCGATAAGATAATATGTGAGTATCACAAAATTTTTCAAACTGCTTATTTACATTTAAGCTGTTACAATATCAACATAAATTAATTTACTTTCAATATATTATACAAACAATAACATACACATTACATAATATAGGCTTCATGGTAGTCCCAAAATCCTTCTTTATTTTTGAAAAAGAAAATTTTTAGATCAAAAAGTTCTGAATGCCAAAAGATAAATAGAAATATGCATATTTATATATGTAATTGAACATTTAAACTTATAAAGTTTGACTACTTTCCAACAGTAATATGAAAAAAATGCTACATCTTTTATAAATAAAGAAAAAGCAAATCAAAAGTTTTCCTGGAAATAATTAGCAAATTTTCCAAGTTTCTCTTTTAATTGGTAGAAAAGCATGCAAATATAAAATGTAAATTAATCTAATGTTTCTTCTTCATCTGATTTTACCTATTTCTTCTTCCTTCTTCACCTCTTCCCAAGTTTTTTACTTGCTTCATCAAACAGCTTTTCTGCAGCATTCTATCATTCAATGACTGCCCCATTCTGCAGTTTTTGACTGTTTCAACCTTAAAAAAGGTTTATTTCCAATTTGATTTCAAAGAGAAAGAACTTACCTCCACTGCTTTGATTATTCCTCATAATCATGTGATTTTTAAGCTTAAGATTTATAATTGCTTATTAATTTTAAGAGATTATTATGTAAACAAATGGCCAACATGATATATGAACTTAATAGCCAGTGTATCTTTTGTCACAATGCTAGTTAAGACAAAAGATAAACCCCTATTAACTGAGATTAATTGAGAAACCCCTATTAATTTGAGAACTTGCAGATGATAACATCAGATTTCTTCAATTGAAAAAGATTTAAATATTTCATATTCTCATCATAAGTCTTCAGTTTTTGAGAGCTTGCATCAAAATTTTTGAATATCATGACCTACATTGTGATTATTATATTATGTCAGTATCATCATAATCACATACAAATAACAAGCTAACAAGCATTCATTATTTATTCTGTCAATCATGGAATATAAAATATATTCTGGGATAAGTACTCAGGCAGCAAAGACTCTAATTCACCTTCCAATTTAATGCATTCCCAAAAAGAAAATTTCCTAAAAATTCACTGCTTAATTTTTTTGTTTGTTTTGTTAATAGTTCTTATACAGCACTATAACCAATACCAAAACTTATATATATATAATTGTTGTATGATCTTAAACTTCCTACCTCTGGGTTCACTCTTTTTAGATACTTATACTAAAATTAATATTAGGAGATAATATAATCAATATTTATTTAGTAAATATATATAAGCACTAACTTAAATAAAAATGAAAAGAGACGAATCTGTGCTGAAGCTGCAAGATTAAATTAAATTCAGAGTGAAGTAAAAGAACAGAACATAAATTAAATATGAACTTAATTCCAAAAAATATAAAGGCCAACTTATTTTTATCTCCAGGAAATGGTTAAAAAAAACCAAATAAACTTAAAATGAAGGGTACAAAGAAAAAAAAAAAAAAAAGTGATTAAAGAAAATGTTTAAAAATACAGAGCACGAGACTTTAAAAGTGCACTAAAATTGCCTGCAATTATTCAACTTGGTTTAAGGCTTCAAAACACTTTTCCCTTGACAAGTTCTGTTTGAAGCATTAAACAAAGGAGATTAATTTTTCAGGCAATTTTATTGCATTTTTAGCCTCATGCTCTGTGTTTTTAAGATTTTCTTTAATCACTTCTGTTTTTCACTTTGTACCCTTCATTTACCTTAACTCGGTTTTTGTAACCATTTCCTGGAGATAAAAAACCGAGTTAAGGTAAATGAAGGGTACAAAGTGAAAAACAGATTGATTAAAGAAAATCTTAAAAACACAGAGCATGAGGCTAAAAATGCAATAAAATTGCCTGAAAAATTAATCTCCTTTGTTTAATGCTTCAAACAGAACTTGTCAAGGAAAATGTGTTTTGAAGCCTTAAACCAAGTTGAATAATTGCAGGCAATTTTAGTGCACTTTGCATTTTTAACATTTTCTTTAATCACTTTTGTTTTTTTTTTTCTTTGTAACCTTCATTTTAAGTTTACTCAGTTTTTTTTTTAATCATTTCCTGGAGATAAAAATAAGTTGGCCTTTAAAATTTTTTGGAATTAAGTTCATATTTAATTTATGTTCTGTTCTTTTACTTCAGTATGAATTTAATTTAATCTTGCAGCTTCAGCACAGATTCATCTCTTTTCATTTTTATTTAAGTTAGTGCTTAGTTTTTACGGCAATTAACATATTGCAATAGTTCTAACAGTTTACTTCCCTCCTCCAATTCCTTATATTACAAAGTTAACTTTTTGCCTTACTTTAAATGAAAAAAATATTACAAAAATGGGAGAGATTGAAAAAAATTATTAAAAAAATGTAAGGAAAAAGATTTGAGGAAAGGGGGCAATATAGTTCAGAAACTAAAATTTCTCTTTTTTGCAGTAATTATAAAACACTGATAATAAAATTCACTTAGTTTAAAAGTACATATACAAATAACACGATGTAAGTAGTTTCATTATTTTAATGAATACACAAACTTACTTGATGTTTCTGCCAGACACATGACTGACTTGTGGAATTATTCTTTCATTAGGATATAACTGCATATTTATAGGAAATCTTAAAGAGAATGCTGATTTTCTGCTGTAATTCACTACTTCTACAGTTAACCTGGAGGGAAAAAAATATTATTTTGCTAACATTAATCTGAAATTCTATTATCATTTCACAATTACACTACAACTTTGATTACATAAACTGTGATAAATCAGAATTTTTTATATTGAATATCAAAAAGTAGAACACAAACTTAGTGTTAACTTTTTTTAGTCCAAAGGGACAATTTGCCCAGAAGGGATATTAATTTTGTTTTGGCATTTTTGTGTTGCGTGTGTAAATGGCATTTCGCTTTTAAAATTGTTGCCACTAAATATTACAGCCCTGCATTATATTTAAAGAAATTAAATAATGAAGAATCTGCATGAATGTATATTTCTTGCACTGTGAAAAACAATGGTACCAGTGAAATCTTAACACACGAGCACTATCAGGGTTTGCCAAGACTATTACAGCTTTTGACAAGTTTACATTTTGTTAATATACACTATATTTCTAATGTACTAATTATGCTGCTATATTACTAATCAACCTAAATATTCCTATTTTATTGTCATTAATTTTGTACATAAGTAAATAATTGTAGTGAAACTACATGTAAATTGTAGTCTCTCTTGTATATTGTAATATGAAAGGCCTCAGGCAAAGATTTGCCAGAAAAATAGGATTACAGAAAAAAATCAGAAAAGAGTAGGGTAAAGTGAACTTTCAAGAGAAAATTGATAAACATTTAAATATCCTGAAACAATTACATGGGAAACTCTTAACATGAAAAAATATTAAAAAAAAAAAAAAAAAAAAGACAAATGAAATTTGTTCTTAAATAATTACAGTAGCATTTTTGTTTTTCATAAGAAATGTTTCAGAAACTGTGCTTTATAGCATTTATTATCTTGTTTATTTTTCAGAATCAAGATATTTCCAAGGCACCAAAATGAAAAGTAATGTTACTTTAAAATATGGCAGGAGAAAATAAAAATGTTTTATTTTAATGTTATTTCTTAAATATAATTTTAATTTACTTTCATTATTTTATGATATTAATGTCCATAAGTCACCAAATTTAGTGCCACATAATAAAAGAACAGATATCCCAAAAAAGGAAAAGTTAATTGTATCGAAATGTTTATATTTCAATCAAAACAGGGCCTTGCACTTATAAAACTTGAGTATTCATCATTTATATATTAAGAAATAGGATAAAATTAAAAAGTTAACCCATCAAATATACGAAGGTTGGAACTCTAATAGTGGCAACTATTTATTTACAAGGTATACAAAAGTGATTCATGTCACCATGTTTTACAGTCCTTCAATATAGTCGCCAGCATTGTGTACAACCCGTTTCCAACAATGTGAAAGTCGTAGAATACCTGTAGCAGTGCCTGTTTTGTTGATAGTTTGAATGGACTGGTCTACTGCCGCAAGAATCTCAAGAACAGTTTGGAAACGAGTGCCACGAAGTGGTTCCTACATCTTAGAAATTAAGTCATATTCACAAGGGCTTAGATCTGGGAAGTATGCTGGATGGTAAAGCACTTCCCAGCCCCATCGCTTGAACAAATCAGTCACAGCTTGCGCTGCATGCGGCCGAGCACTGTCACGCAAAATGAGAGGAGCGTTCTGCAGAAAGTGTCGCCATTTTTTTCTCAAAGCTGGTCGGAGATTGTGCTGCAAAAATGAGCAGTAATACTGCGCAGTGACGGTCTGCTGTGGGGGAACGGTATGCGTTAGGATGACACCATCACAGTCATACACGAGAATAACCATAACTTTCACATTGCTGGGGTTCTGACGAAATTTCGAACGTCGTGGTGACCCGTGATGACGCCATTCGTTTGATTGGCATTTCAGTTCTGGCTGGTACGATCGGGCCCAAGTCTCATCCAGCGTAATGATATGGCATAAAAAAGCATCTCCTTCGTGCTCATAGCGCTGCAGGTGGGTTCAGGCAGCATCATATCGTAGCCATTTCTGCATTTCCGTCAATTGATGCGGAACCCATCGTGAAGCAATTTTTCTCATGGACAGGCTTTCCTTCAGAACGTGCAGCACAGTCGTATGCGCTAATCCTGTTTGTCCGGCCAGCTGATGAATCATTTGGTGGCGATCACTGTCCATTAGTGCGGCAACAGCTTGCACATCTGCATCGATGACAATCGGACGACCTGGCCGCAGCATGTCTGCCACGATTTGGCGTCCTTCATTGAATGCTTTCACCCATCTTGATACGGTTCTGTAAGGCAATGCAGATTCCCTGCAAGCCTCTTAAAGCCCTTGATGACACTGTCGTGCTGTACGACCTCTGGCACATTCAATTTTTATCCAACATCGTTGCTCTTGTTTTGGAAACATCCTGATAACACTTACTTTAGACCACGAGTTAATACAAGGATCCGTTCTTCGCGTCACTTCGCATGCACGTGACGTAGGCAGGACGAGTCTTTTTGCTGAGAGATAAGGTAGTTATGTAGTTCACGTGTGGTGTACGCGATATTCTTTGGTTTAGTTGCGTAGCGTTTTTTCAGCTGTGTTGCCATTATTAAAGTTCCAACCCTCGTATATTTGTCAATGCATCGACAAAAAACATTTCTCCAAAATGTTAATTCATAATCAAATTGGCAGTTGTAAAAAAAAAAAAAAAAAAAAAAAAATCAGATAAGTAAAATTAAGGACCTTTTGCCAGTTTTGTCCAAAATTAAGGACTTTTAAAGACCAAACATCATCCCCCCCCCAAAAAAAAAACCTAAAGACTTTTAAGGACCGTATGAACCCAGTAATATAATGCAAGCATCGAACTCCCAAACAACTGGTATAAAAGAAGAAAATACACCAGTACAAGCTCCGTTCTCAGAAAGAAAAAGAGAAATTTTTACTGGCTGCTGAAAGACAGAAAATACATTTAAAGACAGCAATGAATTTCACCATGGAGAATTTAGACCTAGCAATCATGCTACCTTTTTAGAAAAATTTAATATAAATTACAGTCTATGGTCTTCATAAGGAAGCCCTATTGGCAAGGGAAGGCATGGCAGAGAAGACTATATTCTAAAAAGACAGCATAAGGAATTAACAAAAGGACCTGAAAACCACCTCATATAAACGCACTATGAGAAATGTTAGTATAAAGACCCCCCAGCCCATTACTCTAAACTGGGTTTGGGTACCTACAGGGGTCAGGGACAATGATATAACAGATGGGCTGACAAAGCTTGCCTCAATAAATGATGAGATAGATGCATAGGTTCTAGTCTCAGAAGTGGCAGCTAAAAAATACATAAAAATGGTAGGAGAGATGGAACAACGAGAATGTAGGGAAGATTCATCTACGCAATTTTCCCTGAAAGTCAGATCATTATTATTTGAAAGCATCTACTAACTACAGGAAATCTGCTCTTGAGATAGAATGTAAATTGTACCTGAAGCATGGAAAGAGAAGCAGATGGTTGGTTGGTGTAGTATCCTTTGCGAAGTCAAATGGATCCATGCATGGGAATCACAATTTTTGCCAGTTCCACAATCTTTTCACTAAACAGCTCTCCCTAGAAAAGAAACTCCCTGGCAGAGCTGCAAATATTGCCGTACAGGTGAAGAAAGCTCCATTTCGGGGCACTTCCTACAATTTCCATATTATCTGGTATAATCTTCATTCATTTTCATTCCTATAAAATGCAGGTTCTCAATCTAGTAATGGTCTTCATAAGTTCTCTGTTTGCATCAATCTCACATATCTGACGGTTTTTCTTAATAGACTGTATTAAGAATGTAAATTGTACCTGAAGCATTGAAAGAGAAGCAAATGGTTGGTTGGTGGTTGGTGTAGTATCCTTTGTGAAGTCAAATGGATCCATGCATGGGAAACACAATTTTTGCCAGTTCCACAATCTTTTCACTAAATAGCTCTCCCTGGAAAGGAAACTCCCCCAAGCCTGGCAGAGCTGCAAGTATTGCTGTACAGGTGAAGATGTGTTGTGGAGAAAGTTCCATTTCGGAGCTTGCCAGATTGGCAATGGCATTAGCATCTTCAAGTGTGTTGGGGATTGAGTTGTTGAGATTTCTGGCCTTTTTAGCCAGTTCATTGGTTGTTTCATTTCCAGTGATTCCAACGTGTGCAGCTATCCATTGCCTAGTGCATAGATAACTTGCATAGTGCATCGTTTCTAGGTGTTGGAGTATATCCTGGGTGAGTCTTGAATGTCCTTGCCGTATTACCTCTAGGGCAGCTTTAGAGTCGCAGTAAATTGCAGGTCCTCTGGCTTTATCATTATTGTTTAAGTCGATGTAAATTCTGAGGAGCCTCCTGTATTGCTCTTAATTCACAAGTGAAGTTGGAAGCGATGAGAAATAGATGCCTTTCACTATTTGGGTATATAGCACTTTCAGAGAAATTCAGAACTATGCAGCAAACACCTCCCACCTAATTGCCTCAGTCTTTCTTTTATGACACTTTATACAGATTACTACAGTGCCAAGGGAATTAGAGCAATCATAGCTAAATCAGAACAGTGAATATTTCATTATAGAAGTAGAAGTATAATGTAAGAGACGAAAGCTTAGCAGATAAAATAGGCTGCAACCTACCATATGAGCATAATTTGCATATAGCTACTAACAATTATAATAAATTACACTAACATCTTACCTTACTTTTAGAGAAAATTTTTAATCTATGCCCTTTAGACTGTGGCTCCCAGTTAGCATAACACAGCTCAGATATACTGAAATCTCTCTGAGAGTTGTGTGAGCCTGCAACTCCTGCCTATAATGGACAGCTTAAAGGATAGACCATGTAGTGCAATCCTAGAAGACATGTGGTTCATGTATATATATTATTATTATTATTATTATTATACTGGCTCCTTTCTCATTCATAACATTCACAATTTGTCCTTTATCAGAAGCATTTCTGCTGCTTCTAACTTTATCATAGTGGCATTAGCTTTTGCTTCTTGGGTGGCAGCAGTCAATTCCATAATAATTTTCAGCTGCTTTTCCATCTTCTTGGTTATTGGTATTCAAAGAAATCTACAAGTCTAACAACAATTTTTGCAACCTCTGGATTTTTTTTAACCAAATTTTCAAGGGTTCAGCACTTAAAATTAAAACTTCATGAAAAGGCCACAAGTAAAGGGTATTTCCAAGATTATAATTCCAAAATAACCCTTCTACTTTATATCTTGACTCTTTTTCTTCCAATATTTATGCTAGCATGCTAGCACAATTGCTTGAACACATTTCAAGATGCATAGCTATGTATTTAATGGCATCATAACTATTTTGACCTGGCCACTTAGAAAGTTAAATAATAACTCCAGATGAGCAAGATGAAATCTACAATTTATTATAAATAATAATGATAAACAGCAAAAGAAATAGCCGTAAATAGCTTAAGGAGAATGAAGATATTAAGCATTTCTTCTTAGTGCGTGATAAATATAAATTCCCAAAAAATCACTGAATGAACTCTAAAACACAATTCAGCTAACTCTCTTTGAACTGCACAACCTACGAGAAGATTAACAACTAACTCGTCTTGACTCATAAGAAAAGTAACTCACAGAACTTAGAAAATGTATTTTTCCAAATCTTCAAGAAAGAGGTTGAGACAAGCTGGTGAGAAAGCTGAAACAAGCCAAGTACATAAGAAATTGCCAAAGCTTCTTTCCCATATCTCATGTTCTAGTTGAGTTATTTTTGTAATTTATATATTGTTGAATTCAGAACTGACACATATATACAAAATTATAACCACAAATTCATTTATTCACAAGATAAATCTTAAAACTATTACATAAATGCAAAAATTAAACAAATGAATATAAAAAAACAATGCAAAATACCACAATAATACACAACAATAATGCACTCAAATAAGTATTTGCATAAATTTCCAACAGTATGCTCCATATATTTAATAAAATACATGGCTACTTTGAACCAAGCATTCCATCTGGTTATTAGATGATAGGTTCAGAATAAAGTTCTGTGGCTAATTGAGGTATCTTTTCTTTTAAGTATATTAAGTCATTTTCAGTCTTATTATGCACATTTATTATTATTATTATTATTATTTTTTTCAAGTGCAAGAATCTGTTTTTGTTTCAGCTAGAGCAGTATTTTATTCTTTAAACACTACATCAAGTAAGGTCAACAAGATTTACTTGATGTGCCTAACACTGGTGGTGCAAAATATGGTCAGTAAGCTGAAGCAGGCAGCCATGTAGTACACAGAGTCTGAGACTAAAGAATACTCTGTTTTGTATTTCTTCAAAGTGTCTACTACTTCTTGAGAGTTAGTAGAAGAATTAACAGTTACAGTATATAAACTCAATATAAAGCATAAATTGCAAATGCATATCTCTCACTTTTATCAGATGTTTTCATAGCAGCTACTACAGACTTATCTTTTAGTTGTTCTTTTGTTTCTTTCTCAGAATATGTGCAAAGTGGTATATATTTATGCCTCAAAGTATCTCTAAGAGAAAGATTACCTAAACCAGGTACAAATTTTATTAAATAATCACACACAGCTGAGTGATTTAATTTATGCATGAGAATTTTGGCTTTTAAACACATTGTCAATGTATCATAAATAAATTTTTCTTCTTCCATTTTGACATTTTTTCTGTGCTGTAGTCTGCCCCTTAATCATGTATCAGCCTGATGACAGTGCATTTCCCTCCTTTTTTGTGATACTACCTTATGTAGAATATTCAGTCTACGTAATTTGAACAAATATTCTGAAATTGACACATAAGGATGCGTGTTTCACTTAAATACAAACCCTCTTGTGCAAACTCCTATATTTTGTTAATCGTTCCTTTTCGTGAATCAATTTATGATCGGAAATTCAGCTGTATAATTAGAAAATAAAACAAAAGAAAGGTGCTTATTGAATAGTTTGACAAGTGACTAAACTGGCTGAGTGAGATGACTGGTATGGGGGGAATGAGAGGTATGTACAGGAGAGACATAGGTGATATGCATAGAGGAAGCAGAGGTTATAAATAATATGCAACAAGTCACTGGAGAGCGAGTGGCATGCAAATCAAATGATTTATCTTTCAGTACCTAATTTTCACAAATTTTCTTTCAAAATGTTTAAAAGCAATATAATTTTGCATTTTTTCATGAATGCTAGTTAACTTCACTACTATCACATTAATTCTGCAGCTAAAAAAATTATGTGTCCCTAATCATAACTTATGAAATGCTCTTAAAAATCACAAAAACATAATTTTTTATTATAATCTATAATGACAAAATGAATAGCTATTACCTTTAAATTGTTTTTGAGTGCAAGAATAATCCAGAATTCGGTACTATTCCGTTTTGAGGACCATAAAAAAATTAGGGCAAAAATGTATGCGCAAAAGCGCCAAATCTAGCAAATGCGCCCATTTAAACAGCGCTCCAACGCAAGCGTACGCGCTGATTTCAGATTGCGCAAGTTTATACGGTTCTATATTTCTTAAGACTACATTGAAATACTAGTTTAATTTTTAAATCCTTTTTTGATATCATATAGATTTAAAAATTTGGGAATTGCCCATGACGAAAAGTCTGCAATAGAATTTTGGGTAAAGCGTAGTATCACCCACTGCTTGACTCGTTTTTAAGAATTGCATATACACATTTTGGGTACACATCGACATATTTTCAATTAACCCCTTAACTGCCGCGGGCATATATATACGCCTTGCTCAGCCGATGCGTTAACTGCCCCCCAGATGCGCAGCCGATGCGTTAACTTTGCGAATAATTTTAGGTGTAGCAGCGCAAAGCAAATGATAGCAGTTTGGAAGGACGTATATATACGCCTGGGGCAGTTAACGCATCGGCTGAGCAAGGCGTATATATACGCCCGCAGCAGTTAAGGGGTTAAAAAAAATCCCAGATTTGCACAAAAATGGCACTGCGCACACCCTTGGCTTTAACCTAATCAACCTATTTTCACTTAAAAAGTAAAAGAAAATTGACAAAATTCCTATTGTTTTTACCCTTGTAAAAAACGGCAAACAAATAAATGGGCAATTCTGCACTTTAAACTAAATTTTTTCAAAGAAAAGGCATCATTCATTATAGAAAATTATGCTTGAACAACCAACGAGATGAAACTATGCTTTAGCGGTAACTCAATAGCGAAATAGCGATGCAGGCATCCATTTATTTATGTTTAGCAATTTTTACATAAATTATAATAATGATCTGAGATAGTTACTAACTCTTATGCTTCCATTCAGTCGTGTTTAGCCTTTTTTATATAAACTATAATAGTAAAAAAGTATTATATGAAATTAACCTTTCATCTAAATTAAAACATCAATCTTAAATAGTTATTTACTATTATACTTCCTTTCTTTGATTAGGGCTGCCGAAATTATTTTTGGCAGCACTGGCATCAACAATAGTTTGGCGATATTTTACAACCCTCAAAACCGAATAGTATGCAGAATTCTATACATCTATTGCAATTTTTCAACAAGCTTGATTCTTTTTCTCTGCAGAGTTATTGTAACACAGAAAAAAACTTGCAAAAGATAAAATGAGATTTTTCTACCTAGTGGTATGCAATTACTAAATGAAAACGCTACCTTCTAACACTTGCAGTATATATAAGTATGAATTTGCCTGAAATACAGTAATTCTTTAGGTGCAATATAAAATGATACCTTTGACATAGATTCAAATATTACCAGACAGAAAAAGATAAAAAAATAATAAGCAATTAAATAATGCTTACCTGAAATCAAATGAAACCCAGAAATGAAAAATTGTAAAGCACTTAATAATGAGTTTGAAATAGTGATTTATAAATAATTATTTATTTCATTAGTTGAACATGGAATAGTGTAACTTTCATGGTTAAAAAAAAAACTTACGTTACAGTCTCCTGAAAACTGCAGTGATATGAGTGTTTAACAGATACATGAGAAATATCCAGCATTAAGGCCTCTGCAGAACTTATTATATCTGAATATTCTTCTAGAAGCTAGAATTGAAATTATACATCAGTTTTCCACAACATTTCATGTCAGCAATACATTTAATGTTGTAAATAATAATAATTCAATGTAAACAAATATAAATAATTTTATTTTTACAGTAATTTTATTATAATTTTGTCACCATAAATGTATCATTACTAGTTAAACCTGTATGAATAACTTGCATGGTAATTCTTCTTTCTCTATATGCTGTCTATGTAGTCTATACCAGGGATTCTCAACCAGTGGTACACAAATGCAAAGAAACTAACTATTAAATTAAAAAAATTAAATACCCTAACATTCCGTTTTTTTCTTTCTGTTCCGTTTGCATTTCCCCCAAACTTTCTATGGTGAATATTGCTAGTATAGCTGCATTCTATCATCCTGTAAAGATCTGCTACTTTTTCAGATTCACCCTGCATATGCTTTAATGATGACCTGATTTGCTTAATTTTTACTCTCTGATTTTCTTAATTTTTTGTTTTTAAGGAACATAAGAAAGAAGTATTTAAATTTTAAAATGTTTTTACTTGAGCTTTCTGGTCAATTGAATGGTAGATAGCTGGGCTTTTATTGCATACAATACGAGACATAGAAAATGAAGCTGAAAACTTTGTGCTTCTCGTTCCTCCTATAAATACACAATTGTAAATTTGAAGGTGATCATCATTATTGAAGTTTAATATTCCTATTTGAAGTAATGTAATAACTGAGAAGATCACCTTTACTCTTTGATAATTCTAAGCAAATACTGTACATTTTTTATAATATTTAACTATTTTTATAGTATTTATCTGTTTTTATAGTATTTAATTATGGAGTGAAGAGCAAAAGATGAGAGTAAGCTAGCAGGAGACAGAAGTGGAGAAGGAAATGAACACTTATACTTAATAAAATAAATGAACACTTATACTTAATAATATAAAGTTAGATTAAAATTTATTTGGTTATGAATTTACTTCATTTTGATAGCTTAATTTAAATTTCATTTTGCAACTTTGATTATTATCATCATTGGATGAAGCATTATGCAAGAAATTTATGCATCATAATCATTTAATAAGAATATTGTGAAAAGAGGTTAATTTTAAAATGATGCAGTTTAGAGATAATAAGCATATAATTATTTTTAGGATATAAAGGGTAAATAATCAAATAAAAATGAGAGTGGTTATTGAAAATTGAAATTAGTATTTTATCTTACCTATATAGAGGTAATACAGCATTTAGATGTATATCTATGTGAATAAATAGAAAATAAAGATTTCAAAACCTACTCAAAATAATTGCATAAAGTTGTATACTTTTACACAATCTTTTTGAATTTGTCTATGTTTCTGATGCCATAATTTTAAAGTTTTTTGTGCTGTTTACTTTGGCCTCTAAGGGTTGAACTAATAAATATACAGAATACTTTTATTGTATTTTTAAGACTAATTTTAAAGTTTATTTCTGTTTTTGTCATTTAGAAGTAGGTTGTTTTATTTATTTACTTCTTTCATTGCACCAACCCCCTGATGACAATGTAGCAAAAGCTGTAAATTTCTTATTTCTTTTTAGCATATTTTGCCCCCTATTTCTTCCAGTTTGCCACTGTGCTTCTAGTTTTTTCTTTTTGTTGGTGATATATTCCGAACTGAATATGTGATGAATTTGAAAAGCATTTATTTTTTATTATTTTATTTTGTACTATATACATGTATGTGTGTATATATAATATATATATATAGGGTGCATCATAAATTCATACAAACTAAAATTCATAAGAAAAGAAGTAATGCTCAGAAAAAAATCAATTTGCACAAATATGACCAGAGGGACATTAGCTTTTCTTACCATGCATAAAAATATTATTCTAACCATAACCAAAGGAGGGTGCTCATACGTCAAACTGAGATGTTTTATGCAAATCAGGCTAGCAATAATAAAACACCTGACTGGAAATGGATTCATCATTCGATGCTGGCAGCATACTTACCAGATCTAGTGTGTTGGTGGTTAAACTTTTCTACAAGAATGGTGAAACCACAAGTATTCCACTGCAAAAGTTTCACACAGAAAAAAAAGTGGAGGCAAAAAAAGTCCTATTTCATTGAATGGGATAATGAATTTAGTATGATGTTTTGAGCAAAACAAAGAGTACAGAGGATTATTCACAAAGTGGCAGATAATTATTGAGAATGGAACTAGATCTATTGTGTACAAAGCATCATGAAAGAACTGACAGGCGAAACATCAACGGGGAATAGCAGTGCTCGTGAAGCTGGAAGAATAAAGGATTCGGGAGTTGTCGATTCAACATATTCTGCATGGAATCTTGAATCTGTATCCATACAAAATACAGGCACTTCATCAGTTATTACCAGCAGATACAAATAACAGACAAAACTTTGCTACATTTGGTATTGACACAAACGGAATGCGACCCACAACGATTGCTGGATATCATGTGGACATAGGAAGCCCATTTTTCTCTGCACAGTGATGTCAATATGCAAAACAGTTGCACCTGGGCAATGTCAAACCCTCATGACTACCTGACCAAATCACTGCATTCTCTTTATATGATTGCATGATGTGGTTTCACCAAGTCTTTCCTTTTGGGCCCTTCCCTTTTCGAAAAGCATAGTCCTGCATATAGCTGGAAAACCTGTAGTCACTGCAGAATGGCATGTTATGCTTTTGCATGACCACGCTGTCCCTGCATTACCTGTCATCACCCTCATGTGGGATGGTGTCCCAGCCCATGTTGGCACATTAAGTCAAGACTTTTATGTTCAACACTTTCACTGAAGATTAAGTCATAAGTCAAGGTTGTAAGTTTAAGCGGCCATCGCATTCATCAGACTTGACCCCAGTAGACTTTTTGTTGTTAGGGTACTTAAAGTCTTGTGTGTACCAGGACTCGCAACCCACTTTGGTGGAAATGGAAGATGCCATTCGACCCACCAACGGTGGCATCGATGCCAACATGCTATACTCAGCTTTAATAGGCATAGTGAAGTGTTTCACTTACCTAATATTTTGTGCTTGTCTCCTGGTTGAACACCTTTTGCTTTAAAATGAATGCAAGGTGTCATGTTACTGTGATCTGTTTCATTCTGTTTGTGTTGCCTGATTTGCATAAAACATCTCAGTATGACACGTGAGCACCCTCTTACTTTTGGAAACATTATATATATGTGTGTGGAAAAAAATTCAATGTAATTCTGATCATATTTGTGCAAACTGAAATTTTTCTCAAGCATTACTTTTCTGAATTTTTTTAAGTTTGCCCGAATTTGTGACACACCCTGTATATATATATATGCATTATTAACCTTATGCAAGAATCCTATGATGTGGACTAACTTTGAAATGAAGAAGTTTAGGGATGAAAATAAACTTCAAACTTTAATCTGAGTAATTTTAAGGTTATTTCAGAATTTATTTGCAATGCCAAAAATGTTGCTCTATATGCTTAAATTATTTTGTAATCATAATGAATAAGAAATTTGTTGATTCTGTAATAAAATTACAAATGCTTACAAGGTTCACATTATTATTGTGAGGTAAAGTAAAATTTTTTTCATTAAATTTGCAAGACTTTTGAATATATAAGTTATTAGTCTTAATTTTATATATCTGAATTTTTTTACATTTATGTTTACATTTCAATTAGGCAAACACTGAAGAATATTTATAACCATAAATACTGATGAATAAATTTTATATATTCATGCAATGCTTATACAAGGAATGGAGGTTTTTATTTGCTAATGTATTTTAGTATCTCACAGCCATCAGCAAGTAGTTATGTTTATTTGCTGGTAGAGGAGGACCCGACCATTTTTTTTTTTAAAATTCAAAGTTAATTTTCTTATTGTCCTGTATGTTGTTACTTTTCTGTGTTTATTAATTTCTAAAGCCCATTTTACATTGCTTTGCAATAAGAAAATGTGGACTGTTCAATAATGAGTAAATAATTATTTTTAATAGAATTTCAAGGATATTTTAATAGAATTTCATAGATATGAAGAACTTTTAACACTTCTATTTTGAAAGAAAACAAACTCATAAACTTTTTTAAAAAATTACACTATGTATTTAGTTTAGATATTACATAATATTTTTGTAATACTTCTAAATTACATTTTTATGTGTCATTTTGTATGTTTAAGACATGAGAAAGTTCATGAACAAAATGATGAGACATAGTGAAACCTATGGCTAAGGTTATGTTCTCGAGGAAAGTCATTTTTTTCATCGCTGAAAAAGCATATATTTAATTGCGCAGAATATTTTTGTCGCCAAGCCTTTTTCTCTTTGAAGAGTGAAGGAAAAAATGTGTTGGCATAACTTTTTTTTTTCTCTCCTTATGCTAAATTTGATCAGAGGCCAGTCGGCAGTAAACTGACATAGTATTAGTGGATTGGTCAAAGATATGGTGTGATGTATTGGTACTACGGCATTAATGAACTCAGGAGTATTTGCTTGTTTTTTTCTTTAGCTTTGGTTTTAATGTAAAGGCTGTTATTACAGCCTAAGTATTTAAATTTAAGAGTAAAATAAATGTTAGTTTTGTTTTAGATAAGTTCTGGCATTTTATTTAAGAAAATAAAGTATGCTTTTCAATTTATTTTTAATTTTTTTTTATTCCTCTCACGTTGAGAGGTTATGGGTCTAGGCAACTCAGTGTTAGAGGAATGCAAATGAATAGGGCTCCTTGCCTATAAAAATAAATAAATAAATAAATAAATAAATATATAAATAAATAAATAAATAAATAAATAAATAAAAGAGGAAGATGTGTTTCAGAAGTTGGTTTAAGCTGTTGTTTTACACATAACTGAAGATGTCATGTCTACCAAAAGAACTTGAGCTGTTAAGCCATCACAATGTGATCAATGGAAAGTCGACCTAAAAGTTGCTGTTCCTGGATAGAAATTGCTGAAACTTATAGAACAGGGTTGACCAAACTTCTAAATGCCACAAGTTCATATTTACATCATTATAGAATTAGTGGAGGAGGTTTTAAATAGAAAGAAATCCCTGATAAATCTGAAAAAAGGGTCTAAACTAAATAATTACTTCTTTTTGGACATTGAATAGTTTTAGTTTACCATATTTCATACATATATTTTATATGCACGAGCCACACAAATTGCCTGTGAGAGCTGTATCAGGCTCGCGAGCCACACTTGCTGTAGAAGGTAAAGAAGAATTGCATAAAAGTGTGATAAGGCATGAAAAGTAGGATTTCACATTAAGAAAAAATAGAGCCTTCACTAGATTACACTATGGAATTAAAACATAGTTCAGGATATTGATACAAGAATGTTCATGTGGTAAATAAGAATTACAGAAGCATTTTGAATGAAAAATAAGAGCAAAAGTAATCCAGCTACTAGATGAATTTTTTAGCATTAGGTATACACCAGATGAAGAGATGGGGTTATTCATTGTGAGGATAAAAATTGAAGGTAAACAAGCTAGCTGATCTGGACAAAACTTAGCATATCTTTTTAAAGGATTCAAGTCAATTCAGCATTTACCCCATGAATACTCCAGGATTGTATAGCTGATTTATAAGGATGTGGATTTTATGTTGAAAACTATAAAGAAATAGTAAGGAAAGAAAGACCACTTCGGCAGTTACATGCTGATTAAGAAGACAGTAAGGAAAGCATATTTAATACTATTAGCCCAAAAGCAGGGGAAAATAGAACTGAAAGAAAAACAAAATTTTAAAAAAATAATAGGCAATACAAAGCTAGGATCTTGTCATCAATGTCCCAAATTTGGACACTTAATGTGAGATGTAGTTGCACAGTGTAAAGAAAATGTAAATAAAAACCAGAAATTTAAAATGATCATTAAAACAATCAGTTTACAGATAAAGAATTAATGTTAACAGAAAATTTTGCGTCACGCTACAGGTAAAGGAAGTAACACAGTAACTTTAATTGGATCGTAGATACAGCCACTACATCTCTTTTCTGCAGCAATAGAAATTTAATGATAAATTTTGAAGAAATAAATTATATACCACACATTCCCCCATGTAATGCGCAATTTCAATGGAAAAAATAAGATTGAAATTTACGAATGCACATTATACACCGAGTATGAAAACGATAGATTTAAAAATAAGGAATAAGCATTAAAAAATTATATTTCTATAGGTATCTAAATGCTGTTTATTTAAAAGAAATGACATACCTTATGAACTTTGAAAATTTTCATTATTGGTTAACACGAAAAGTTTGTCATCTTTGTATTTCATTATATCTTCAGTTACATCATCGAATTCTGTTTCATCTTCACCATTATTGTTCCTCTGATCCATGAATAAATCATCATCATCATCTGTTCCATCTTTCACCGACACCAAACACCCTTGCTGCAGCATGATTTCCATTTTCTTTTGCAAAATGAATGGCTTTGTATTTAAAATGAGCACTGTGTTTGTTTCTTTTTAAAGGAGCCATATATATGACTAAAAGGAACACTAGATCAACAGTATTTCAGTAAAGCAAATGCAATTTACTAAAACCTTCAATTTTCACTTCAAAATTACGGTTTTAAATCACTACAGAAAGAGAAAACATCTAACTCCTAATTTCACGAATTCATTCAGGTTACAAGTGCATTCTTACTCCAAATTATACCTCCTTTTTCTCGAAACCCTACAATAACGTTCTTTTAGACACCTCTGCTTTCTTTGCAGAAATATTTACTCCCTCAAGCATTTATTCCATATACTTTTTCCCTTATCTCTTGTCAATTCGGTTCAAAAGGGTAGGACAAATCTTCGAATAAGTGACCTCAAAAGATAAGAGAATTGCACATGTACCTTTTAAGATACTATGTGAAGAATTGAGTTCATTATACCTAAAAATTTAAAAATGTAGCTTGAAATTATAGATGTGCATTATAAGCTGGAAAATATGATTCATATGTCTCTAGCCATGGGAAATTTTCAAAGTAAAGTATTGGGAAAAGGTACCTTGATATTTGCAATAAAGGTCAGCAACCAAATATATTGGATTGAATTAGAAAATATTTGTATAATCCAATAAGAAGAAATTTACTATCAGCAGCAAGGTTAGAAAAGGCAGATGCCTATTTTGTAGGTTCAAACAGTAAAATGTGTATACTTCAAAAATTGGGATAGGTTATACTACATGAAACTGTATGACAGACTGTGTAAATCCACTTGGGCATGCAACAGATGAAAAAGAAGTTGGTTACAGTATGAAGAATGTCAAAGTATATAATGCAAAATTATGGCATTCAAGATTAGGCAATGTAAATTTTGATTACATACAGAACACTAGTAAAAAATCAAAAAGTGTGAAAGGGTTACTCAATCAAAAACTAGTTTAGAAGTGTGAGCTATGTATTATTGTTATATCTTGAAGAACATCTTTAAAACTGGTCTGAAAAGATCTAATAAATCATTGCAATTAGTTTATTTAAACATTTGTGGTCCACTCTCAGTTCCATCTAAAGGTGCCCTAAATATTTCCTTGCTATTGTAGATGACTAGATTACTAACTGTATGGTGTATGAAAAATAAATCATTCAGTAACTTTAAAAGCTATCATAGGCAAATGAAAAAAATTGGCAAATCAGAAATTAATTAGTTTATGCCCTGAGAATGATGGTGAATTTTGTAACAGGCAGTTCCAAAAATACTCAGCCGAAAATAGAATTAGTGTTGAATGAAAAAATGCTTAACCCTAGAAGAGAATGGTACATGTAAAAGTTTTAACTGAGTGGCATTAGATGCAGTTAAAGCTATGTTTAATGATAGTAAAATGGGAGAAGAATGGTGGGTAGAAGCTCTTGGTTGTTCTTAAATACTTGGAACAAGGTGTGTCATAAGAAACCCAAACCCCTTTAGAAATGTTCCTGAACAGAAAACCCAGTGTTATTTAATTTAAAGTGTTTGGATATAAAGCATATGTATCAAAACAGATTAGAGATGAATGCAAATGAAATGGAAAAGAATTATGGTAGGATATGCCAAGGAAACTAGGAAATATAGAATATGGCTAGCAGAAGGATGGAGACCAATAAAAACCTGTAATGTGAAGTTTGATGAAAGAATAATTGCAGCAGATAGCATCCTGGGCCAGAAACTTAAAACTCTGGTTAAAGAATAAGAACCAGAAATGTCATCAGAATTGGATGAAGAACAGGAAACTTTTAGAGAGCGAACAGAGCCATGAGAAGACAAATCCACATCAAAAGAAGTTTTGAACAAACTGGCAAAGAAAATCATTTAAGAGGCCAGATGAACATGTACAAATATATATTACTATGTAGAACAAACAGACACTCGTTTTAGATCCTTTACAACACTGAAAAATATTGCGAGACTAAAAACATTAAATTTCAGAAAGATACGTTTGACTTTAATGGGAAAAACGAGTACTCTGGAAAAGTTTATTTTGTAGAAAAGGAGGAAAGGGTTTACCAGGGAAGGAAAATTCTGTAGAAATTTTTATCCTGCAAAATTTCAAGAAAGCACAGAAATCTGCAAATGCCACAGAATGGGATAAGGCAATAACAGAAGAAACAGCCATAATGGAGAAAAGGAAAATTTTGGTGTTAATTGAGAAGCCAGAAAGGAAAAATATACTAAGAAACAAATAAGTGTATTTTCTGAAAAGAAATTAAAACAATGAAAGAGTTACATGCACATCTAGTCACACGGGAATTCAGGCAGAAAGAGGGGAAGATTTTGATGACATTTACAGTTCCATAGTTAATTCAATCATAAGAATATTTTTCAAAATACTTACATTTATATGGATAGACTAACTGTCAATTAGACATGAAAAGCATATATTTATATGCAAAGCTGAATGAAAACATATATATGAATCAGCATGATATCTTTACTGGAGAAGAATAATGTGTTTATTGCACAAGACCATTTACAGTTTGCATGAAAGCAGCTCTGAATAGTTTTGTAAATTTGAAAATACTCTAGAAAATCTAACTTTAATAAAATACTATGGTGTAATTGTGTTTATTAGATGTTAACATTTTGTAGATAATAATAATGAATAAGTTTGAAGTACAACAAGTTGAATATATATATATATATATGTACATATATAAATATATGTAATAATAAAATTCCATAGTCAAGAATACACTTAAAATTCTAAGTGTGTGTTCTTTTCATTTTTAATGGCGACAGTCTCTTATTTGAAAGTACGTGGAATTAAATCCACAGCCTCGTAGTCAAGTTGTTTTTCCCGCCTTTTCTACACGTACAGTTATAGAATGTTCCGGAAATATTTAAAGCGAACTGGATTGGCTGATGAGGCTGACGTCATTTCTTGGAAGCTCTGCCTTTCCAGAGGCTATAAAAGGACTCGCAAAAGAATATCAGGGGCTTTTCTTAAATGTCACGATGCAGTAAACTTCATACAAAAAGTTATTAGTAATTCTTTTTATTTACCCCGGATATCTGATTTTGTAACTGCTATTTCTCCTGAATAATAATAAATGGATCCTGTTTTTTAAACTTATCGTCTGATAATTTAAGCTACGACTACATTTATGATTCTTCACCAATCTTTTATTCTGGACAAAAGCTGGTACATCACATATATATATTTTAATCTTAAAGTATTAGGCAGAAATAGACAGTTGCTTAGGATTCAGTTCTTTGAAAATGAGAGTGGGACTTTTATACAGCAGCAAACATACATCAAAGAAATTTTTGAAAAATCTTAATATTTTATGAAATGAATAAGTTTACTTCCCATACCTATAGGCACTATTCTTACAAAATTAGACTGTGCATCTACAAGTGCAGAAACTAATGAAATGCGTAAATTACCTTTTCAAAATCTATTGGAATGTTCAGTTTTTGTAGCTAATAGCATTAGGCCTGATACTGCATATGTGGCAAATATCACAATTCGGGGAAAATCCTGGAATTTGACATTGAAAAGCATTTTTGAAATTGCTTAGTTATCCTGATTGTACTAAATCATCAATAACTTTTCAAGGATTAAACATCTAAATGTATACTGTTATTCAAATGCTGATTATGTTTCGCGAATGATTTCTGTATCGGCGAATTTTTTCTTGCCAACCACAAATGAAATTTAGAAACATTGGAAACTTTGAGTACAATTTTCGGGTATTCGTTTGGAGTATTCTTTCCGTGTAGAAGTAATGATTGATGGTTTTCCTCTTTCTGATTAATAATGTTGCTAATTTTGCACTTAGAATTTTAATATCATGCATTTTTACTTCCTTGTACGAAGTAAAAAGGAAATATTGTAATCGCGAAAAGTTTCAGCCAGCATATTTCAACGAAAATATCCATTTTGACCGCTATCGAATGCAATTTAACCATGTTTTTGCGTGATATCTGTACATAAGGACAGAATAAAATACTCTTTTCCTTTAAAAAAATTATAAAACTGCTTTAAAATTAATTCGGAAGAGAATTTTTCGTGGCGTCTGTACGAACATATGTACGTACGTGCGTACGTTCGTACGTATCTCGCATAACTCAAAAACGAGTAGCCTCAGAACGTTGAAATTTTGTATATAGGACTGCTATAACATGTAGATGCGCACCTCGTATTTTGGTTGCAATCAGCCGCACCAAACGTATATAAATATATTTATATATATATCCACTCTATTACCCGGCTCAGTGATCTCAGTTTCTTTACTCTTATATGTTTGTAAATTGTACATTTTTTGCTTTAAAAATGATTGAATTATGTTGTTTTTATCTTCCGGTTAAGGATTTTATGCCTTTAGTAAATCTGTGTGCAATATTTTTAGAATTATCAGCAATTTTAAAGTCGTTTAATTGCCGCTAAGCCTGTTTTTAATGGCGGCCATTGATGTTTACATTTGAAACAGGAGACTAGTGGATTTGTTGCCAATCTAGAGAAACTTAGCTTCGCAACAACAAAGGTAACGCATTCATTTATCATTGCCAGTTAAATCGTACTTAATTCTTTCTGGAATTTTTTAGAGGAAATAAGCGTTTGAGATTTACTTCGTAATTTTTAATATAGAAATTTTGAGTTTTTATGTATTTTTGCCTTCTCGCGAAGTGAGAACTGATTTAATTAAATGAGAAATACTCAATCATCTGTGAAAAACTGTTTCTTTTTTGTTTTGTTTGCTTAATATCTTTTATACATAGTTCTAGCTTTATTATAGTATTTGAATAGAACATGTGGCAAAGATTAGATAATTCTTTAAATGATATACATTTTGTGCATTCTGAGTTATAATATGAATGAAATACTGTTAAGTAAACCTAGCGCCAGAGTATCGCTATGGTAAACAAAGTGAATTTTAAAGAATGCATTTATCCTATTGTGGTTTATGCGCTGTCGGCGAAGTAGGTTTAATTCAATCTAATAAGTTTAAATAAAATGCAATAAAAATGTGTATAATTTAATATTCCGTACAAGGAAGTCATGTGGTGTACACATCAGATTTTTTTATGAATGTAGTCTGATGTATCTGTATAGAATTTATTACACACACATATATCATTAGCATTATACAAGAAACATATGAAGACATGAATTAAATTTGAAATGATGCATTTAGAAACATTTATTATAAGCAGTTAGCGTTTTTAGAATAGAAAGGAGAAATAGCCAAATTAAAATAGAAAGACAAAGTGATATTTCAAATTAAAGTTAGAATTTTAATTTATACATTTATTAGAAGTAATGTCATTTCATAGTATGAAGTGAAAATAAATGAAATTACAGTATATTACTATTATTTTAATGATTTTCAATGTTAAAATATTTTTTAAAAAAATTGTTGAAAAATTCTCAGATCTCTGACTTAAATGTTTTCTACAGAAATTTATTTTAAAATTGCCAGATGTTGACAAGTCATCATTAAGAGCTCTTTATTAGAAAAAAACGAAATAATTTCAAAATGCCTATGTTCACTTCTTGCCGAGAAACTTGAGTATCCCAACATTTATATTAGAAATAAGAAATGTAACCCTTGAACCTATTCAAAAGATAATCATATTTGTCATTTGATTGCCAAAAATATTCCTCCAAAAGGCTAATTTACACTCAAAATGGCAGCCCTAAAAACAGACAGAAATTTCAGATATTAAAATTAAGGACTTTCTGCCCATTTTGGCCAAAATGAACGACTTTTAAGGGCTTCCGTACGAACCCTGAGTTTATTAGTAGTATTTTTTTTTTTTTTTGTGCTATAAACTATGAAGTTTTTTCACTCTCCCAATCCTCATAAATATCTGTATTTATAACCCTGAAAGTATTAAAATTGTAAGCTAGAAAACTCCACTTTTAACTATCTGAAATAAAAATACCCAGGCACCTTTTACTCCATTTAAGTAACTAAAAATTGTTTAACTCTGAGCAAGTAGTGAGTAACCCACTTTATGAGATAAATTCATCTAGCTTTAGATCAAACCCACAAAATAAGATTTACAATTACAATAAAATTTCTTTTCTTATTCCTGAAGTACTTTTTCTTCCTTCAAATAATAGTGCACAGTGTTATTAAATGTGATAACATATATTATTACAGCTCATATACTTTTCATCATGATAAAATTATTATTGAATTAGACTTCAAAAATCATTGAATAGACTTCATTTTGAACGATTATTGAATTAGACTTCAGTTATTGAAATAAACTTCATTTTCTCAAAAATGTTGTCCTATTAAAAATGTCCAAATAAGACAACTGTCTTTTATTAATGCTGAAAAAACTGTATTTTTTGTTTAATATGATAGCTTTAATTTGAAATTACAAATTCTAAAACTCTTAGTTTAACATAGTGCCTCTTAATTTACAACTGAAAAATTTTTACTGCTTAGGATTACACAATTTGTGCAATTGAAATTTATACAAACTATAACTTTCCAAATGTAAAATAAAATTGCCCAGGAAAACATGAATAAATATTAAACTATAATCTTTAACAGAAATATCTGAATAGTAATGAAAACCATGAATGAAAACTGTCATTCCTTAAAATCTGTATTTGGAAGAAGTAAACTAAACACATATTCACAAATCTAGAATAATAGCTTATCAATTTCAGCTAATTTTATTTGAAAGCAAAACATCTGTCTTGCGTCTCAATCTAAATGGCTTGAGCCTTAGCATAAAATTCACAAGTTAAGAAATTATTAAATCATTTATTTTACTTAAATTACAAATTTAATTTTTAAATATTTAAAATAATAAATTTAAAATATTTAAAATAATAAATGAACTAAAATAACTAGGACAAATTATCCATCAGAATAAGCAAATATGAATTAATAATTTTAGTGTATTTTAAAAATATAATAGAAAAGCTTACACTCACTAAAAATCCACATAAATTTCATGATATAGAAAATTCCTTTATTACATTTAAAAAGAGGTTTGGAAAGAACATCAAATATGCAGCAGATACTCTTACCTTCAGAATTTTCTCAGAATTTACTGGTGGTAAAATTGAAGTATTTTTCTTTTGACAGAGGAATAATTCATGGCCTAGGTTTCTTACACGGCACTCTGTAATTTTTAATAATGTCACAGTTTTAATGCTTTCACATATACATAAATAATTTAAGAACTTAAAGTTTTGACAACTTTCACAATGTTTTCACAGGAAAATCTTTCTGAAATATATTTCCTCGAAATTTCAATTAAATTTACGTGCGTGTGTACATATGCATTTCAGACATTTTTACAGTATCTTTTGCATAGAAATCACAATTATTATTCTACTGTTTGTATAATTTTAAAATAATAGCATACAAAAATCAAAGGTCTGGAATCATCAGAACTTAAGCAATTCCAAATTTTAGAAGTTTCGATCATTAATTTAAACCTTGCAAAATGGAATGTAGAAATTATAAAGTTAAACAGGGTTAGTAGCTACATTTTAGTTTTTTAAAAAAAAAAAAAAAAAAAGTACCCATAAGCACTTTTCAAGCACATTTTAAGAAAAAATATAAGCACCTGTCTAATTACATATACAGTCAAAAGTCGTTAATTCAGACGCCCATAATCCGGAATGATCTATAATCCGGACCTCAAAGCTACAAACTTTCTGCGCATGCGTCGTATTCACGCATGCGCATAGGCATTTACGAGTGCGCGTAAGACCTTTCCGGCTGCAAATATGTGTGTGCGCATGCGCGTTTAATGTGTAACGGAAGGTATAAGCTAAGCTAAAATTAACTAATTCAGTTAATGTTGCAGACTGCGTTGTTCCTTAATCTTCGAATTGGATTCGGCTTATTATTTTTTGCAGACTGTTAGAGCAATTTTATAAAAGTAAGCTTGAACTTTCGATTATGTCAAATAGAATTTCCGATATATATTTACTAATATGTAAAAGATCTACAAAGCGAAAGTATGTTTTGAAATCCGAAATCTGTTTATCAATTTCACGCAGCCCCACGCAATGAATTGGAAGTTGATTTGTCAGCACTATCCTTATCTTCAGGGCAGATGTTTTTATTTTATTTAGCTTATAATTCCTTACTAAATGCAGTATTTGATCTCGATGTACTCTGTCTTTGATATGATTTAAATCAAGTTCCTCATCATTATAATTCGCTTCCGATAGTAAAGAAAGTGACCCAGAGGTTATTGAAAACGAAAATATTTTGATTGACAAATTAGTCAACAACACAGCAATTATAGGACTTCAACAGTGGAACTTTGTAACTAAACAAGAAATTATGTCTGTTTAATAGAATTAAAGAGAAAGTATTATCACATGAAACGAAGCAACTTAAACAACTTACATTGAAAGAAATGTTTAATAAAGTAAACAAATAAATATTAAGCTTTTTCTTTTTGTAAATTTTGATATCCTTTAGATCATAATTGTTCTTTATTTCATAAATCACGGTTTCATATTTTTAATTTTGTAATTTCTGCATGCCATCTTACCAGATTTAAACTGATGATCTATAATCCGGAAAAATAGATAATCCGGAATTGCCGAAGTCCCGACGAGTCTGGATTAACAACTTTTGACTGTATACACAACTGCATAGCCTTAAAAGAAAAATTTAATTTGACTTGTAATTTAAAATCTGAGATTCAGTATTTATTATGAGAGAATGAGCATTACTCAAACATGGAAAAGAATTATTATTATTATTATTATTATTATTTATTTTAAATAACAGTTCAATTTACGGAACTAGTTTATAATGACAGAGAAAAAAAAAAACTATGCAAAACTAAACTATATTACAAGATTTAATGATGAAATTTCAGTTTAAAATTGAGAAAATAAATAATAATAAGCCATATTTATTATATTCACACACAATAAATGTTTTTTATGCTTATTAATGAGCCACATTTTTATTTTTGACTTTTTTTTTGTCTCTTTTCATTAATGTCTGAATCCAGTTCTCTAAACAGAGTTTGTTCTTCACAAATAGTTTTTTAACATTTCATTAGATTTATTTAAAAGATTCAAGTCTTTTTTAACCTCAGCTTTTTCAGCAAGTTAATTTGCTTTATTTTCAAGCATTTCTAAGAAAGTTTCTTTCCTTTAAGAGAAATCAATTCATCTGTTTATTCTGCTTTTCTTTTTTTATCCTGAATAATTTTTTATATTTTTTTTATTCTGAATAATTCTGAATAATTCTTCCCCCTCCCCTCCTGCTCTTCCAGGTATAACAGATACTGTGAATGAGCTGATGAAGTTACCGCTCTCATCTCTTTCGTAATTGATACATTGTGAATGCCATCAGCATCTTTCCCATAATCACCAACTATACACTGAGCAGTGTATGAATTCCCCCCCCCATATTTTCTGTTTCTATATTTTATTGATACTAAATCCTCATTCAACAGAGGCTTGCTCATAGGAAATATGAATTCCTTAATGAATGCATGCAAAAAAGTACCTAATCTAATTTTTTTTTTTTTTTTTTTTTTTTTTCCAAATCATAGGTTTTTTTAAAAATTCTTTAACATATTGCAGGATAACAATTTCTATGAAATTGGAATATTTCAAAAGAATGTAACCACTTTCTTTGGCTGCAATGTGATCTTTTGGGGGAAAATGCATCAATATACTTTTCATTTTCTCGTATGCTTTTGTGCTGTTTTGTGCCATATACTTTGGATTCACAGAAACAGCATTTAGAATTAGTCTACACCAGCTTTTCAAGTAGCTGTAAAATAAAAGTTCATGAGTCACATTTAAGAGAAAGGTAATCTTTATCCATGATTTCTTTTTGAGCATATAGTTCTTCCAAGAGTTTCTTGGCCTTAAATCCTAAATTAATTTTGCTTATTTCATCAACAATACTTTTCTCAGAAAATATTACATAAATAGTTCAATGATGAACTGATTTTTAGCTTGTACTCTTCTTTTACAATTTAGAAATGCTACAAAAGTTGCTTAACTAATTTGTGTAAATCAAAAGCAAAAACAGGAACAAGTGTTTCATCACTTTGGTACAATTCCAAAAAGGGTTTGACCAGTTCAGCCACACAAATGAAAAAAATCTGATGTGTACATCACATGACTTCCTTGTACAGAATACTAAATTTTTGCATATTTTCCATTCTCAATTAGCTTGACATAACCTTTTATATCTTTCCAAATTTCAAACACATGCAAACATACTGGTACATTCTCGATCTACCTATAGTTACAAAATTTCATTGGCAAAGTCTTATGTACAAACACTGTTAAACAATCTTCTCAATGTGCTGGAGAATCTTTGAATAGATGGTACAGTGCACCTAAAATAGAAGGTATATTCCAGCTTGTAGACGATACTCCTTTATAGAAAGCATTGTTCAAAATATGCAAGCCACAACTACCAATAGATATAGATTCAGTGACATATTCCTTTGTCATTTCATTTTGGAGGTTTCCAAAAAAATTCCAGTTTACAGCTGACCCATCCATACTTATTTGTAGCAGCTTTTTTATATCTATTTTTTTAACTGCCATTTAAAGATTTTCAGAAATATAAGCAGCTGTTGCATGTCCCATGAAAACAGATGTCAAAAATCGAGTTACAACTTTTTTTTTACCAGACTGCCAACATCTTGATATGCAAATCTTGCTCTTCTGATTTGTTTTATTCAAAGGCTAGTCAAATAACAAGATAAAGTGGAATAACTTCTTAAATTTGTCATACATTATCCTCTGAAAATATGGTGTTAATCCAAAGTGGCAGAGATCAGAGAACACACTTAAAAGAATTTTGTCCATGTCATTGCTAGATTTATTAGAGTAATGACTTGTCACCACTTTCAAACACCGCAAAACTTCAGCTTTTAAAGCATACTTTGAAGCTCCTAGAGCATCATCTAAATTCAAGTCGACACGTGTTGCAATACACAAAAATAGGTGTAAAATGCATATCATAATTACATCCTATAACATATTAAAAAAATTTCCACAAGAAAAACTGAAGTTTCGCAATGGATAGGGTTCTACATGACGAGCAACAGCATAAAGCAATGAAATTGTGAACATATAGCAAAAAATAACTGAGCTATCAGTCTTTGAACAGTAAAAGGCAGTACAGTCAAAATAGCACATGAATAGCATGAAATTAACCAAAAGACCAAAGTAGTGAAGATGAAGAAAATATACAAATATCCGATGTGTCTATTTTCTTTAGAGAGCACATTGTATATGATTAATGATGAAGACTGTAACAGAAGGATCCGCAGCTTGGAAATGTAGGGTTTTACTCATGATGCTTTCCTTTAAAGCATTTAATGTACTACAATCATTTCAGTAGATTTACAAGCACCCCCTTAAGCCTTAAGACCACAAATAATAGGTATCCACCTAGAGGATTAGCTAAAGCTGCAGACTTTCATACTGTAACCATTATTCAAATGTTTTCCAACAAAATAATTTAAAGGTTAATTAACTTAAATAAACAGGATTTTCCCATCATATACATATATATTATTGTGTCAAAATAAATAGTTAAAATAAATCACTAAAATATAAGCAAAGAAATGAATTTGTATGGTAATTGATACTAACCGAAATTATACATTTAAAAATTTTGTCTTACATAGTCAGTACACAGCAGTTAAATTTTAAAAAATGAATGCACATCTTGAAGTATACCTCGCTGAAGTTTCTTGAATACAGCCTTATAAGACTGCAGCTAACTTATTGTGGCCTTTCAGTATGAAAAGTTTTCCCATCTCACATACAGTGTGAAACAATATTTTTGAATCTTGCAGTAATTAAAATTATTTTTTGTGTTAATGATGAAACAACATAATTAACAACTTAAAAATATTATTGGGATAAATTTATCAGATGCATCAGACCACAGGAGAAACTCAAATAGGAACTAATATACTTGTATATGAATACTGAATTGAAGAATTGCTCCAAGCCCAATCTCCTAACAATGATAATATCCAGGATCTACTAAAAGATATTTGGCTAGATCTGTTTTTGACAATATAACCAAAAATGATGAATTAACCAAATTTCTTTTTTTTCCTATAAAAATTATTTCATACTTCTATTTGGTTAACTATATTAACTGAGGGGAGAGAAACTGTTTTGGTTTACATATGGGATTAATTTTACGAACTAACTTGTAAGAATCCCCACTCTTGAAATTTTGTTTCTAGAAACAAAGATGAAGCAGTAGATTTTATAATTCCTTTCTCAGAAGATATGATAAATAAAAGAAAACCTCTTCTCAAATTATTTATTGCCTTATATAACAAAAGACAACAGAACAATGCTATACAAAGCATAAATTGTTTTGCTTCATGAATAATACTAATATAGGCTGCCCTACAGATATATGTTATTTCACAGAGATACTTTACTAAACATTAAAAAAAAATGGTATTAGTTCTAATATGGTGCAGTAGATTTAACCAGATATGATCAAAATGATAAATTAGATCCATACTTAGGCATAATAAAATAAAATAAATTTTAATTCCTACAAAATTTTTAAGAAACATTCCAGAGTCATGGATTCAAATTGGTGGGAGGGGGAATTTTGAATTGCTGACCAGTATATTTTAAAGCATGCCCAGCATTATAGTATTAGGTCATTACAGTACATCATTAGCATTATAGCATTACAGTATTAGGTCATTACAATACATCACTAGCATTACAGCATTACAGTAGGTTAAGGTCTTGTAATATCAATAACATAAAAATATAAACGCAAGAGGAAAATGTTCTACATTTGGCAACATTCAGTACTTATAAATGATACACCTTTGTAGATTAGCTTTCAAAGTATCTATTAAACTCTATATGTAACTAACAGCATTAAATCAGAAATTAGCAAGTATTTTTTAATTAAAATAATAGCAACACTTTCATACCAGAGTCAAGTCGATGGAAAGATATTTGAGATCCATTAGAAACACTTTGCTCACAGGGAATTAGGATTAATAATTGACATTTATACAACCAGTTTCCCCATGTTAAATGAAATGAAGCTTGCTTTTCATCTAGTGCTCTTAGCATCCAATATCGTTTACCTCTATAAGAAACAATGTATTTAGTAAAGTGTTGATTCCAAAAACAAACATAAGCAACTTATGAAGTATATACATATACTGTACATAACCACACACTTCTATTATATGCCAGAAAAGCTGATAACTTACGCTAAGGGAAATTGTGTTAGTTTACATTTCATTCTGTCTACAGATTCTAAACTTTGATTTTCAACACTTTTTCTGAAAAGAAGGAAAACAGGGAATTTAAGAGAATTATATGATTGTCAAAATAAATACAGACATGTAAAGAATAAAAAGGAATAGAAAAGAGGAATTACTTTGTTAATGCTGTGCACTTTTCTTCATCTATATAATTTCCTTCATTGGAACTCGTACAAGAATTGCTTTCTGCCCTTAGTTCTGTTTTATTCTCCTGTTGATTTCGTTCATTTTCTTCATTGTGATCTATGCAAGAACTACTATTCTTCTTAACTTCAATTTCATTACCCTGCAAATTAGTTTCATTGCAAATATTGGAAGAAGTTGCTTTAATTAAACAAGAAATTTCAGCATCACTTAATCCATTTGATGACACTATACTAGTTCTAAAAGGCCTTTGCATCTCTGGATTTTTGGTTAGATTATCAACCTTAGCCAAAGCTGGAACTGTACAAATATAACTTCCTTCATTGGAACTCACACAAGAATTGCTTTCTGCCTTTAGTTCTGTTTTATTCTTCTGTTGATTTTGTTCATTTTCTTCATTGTGATCTATGCAAGAACTACTATTCTTCTCAACTTCAGTTTTATTACCCTGCAAATTAGTTTCATTGCAAATATTGGAAGAAGTTGCTTTAATTAAACAAGAAATTTCAGCATCACTTGATCCATTTGATGACACTATACTAGTTCTAAAAGGCCCTTGCATGTCTGGATTTTTGGTTAGATTATCAACATCTGTAGCCAAAGCTGGAACTGTACAAATATAACTTCCTTCATTGGAACTTGCACAAGAATTGCTTTCTGCCCTTAGTTCTGTTTTATTCTTCTGTTGATTTCGTTCATTTTCTTCATTGTGATCTATGCAAGAACTACTATTCTTCTTAACTTCAGTTTTATTACCCTTCAAATTAGTTTCATTGCAAATATTGGAAGAAGTTGCTTTAATTAAACAAGAAATTTCAGCATCACTTGATCCATTTGATGACACTATGCTAGTTCTAAAAGGCCTTTCCATGTCTGGATTTTTGGTTAGATTATCAACATCTGCAGCCAAAGCTGGAACTGTACAATTTGATTCATGGGTGTCATTTTTTTTTACTTCAGAGACAAACTGACTGTCTGAAATTTCAATCTTTGCATCATTAACTTCCTTATTTAACTCACTGTCATTCCTAGAAAGAAGTGCACAGTCAATATCTGAAGTTGGATCCACAGTATCATCCGGGATTGCATTACTTAAATTATACAGCTTGAAATTGTGTGCTTCTGATGCAGATTGATTGCCTGTCATTCCAACATGTAATTGACTAACATCTATATCAGGTACTTCAGAGTTGGAACAAATCCTATTTGTTGAAGGCCTAGTTGGTAAAAAAGTGGGTTTTGTAGAAAGAAGCTGAAGGTTTTGTATCTCACTACTACTGCTATTCAGATCTACTTCATTAGCACATGTGATTGGAGCCACATTAACATCTGGGGTTGTATTTACTGAATTATGAAGCTCAAAATTTTTAGCTTCTGATGCAAGTTGATTGCATGTCTTTCCAATATTTGCTTGACTTTCTGTATTCAGCAGTTCAAATTCAGAGCTAATGGTACCTGCTGAAAATCTTGTTAGTAAAATGTTGAATTTTGTAGAAAGAGTTTGAAAATCCTCTTGATCACTATCATTTTTAATACCAAGTGAACTTTTCGTATCTGTGGTTAATGTTACATTAACATCTGGAACTGCATTTACTGAACTGAGAACATCAATTTTTTTCACTTTGGGTACAAGATGAGTACATATCATCTCAATGTTTTTTTCATTGGTTCTCATATTTAGCAATGCAGATTCTGAACAATCTGCATGCACGGAGGATTTGGTTGGTGAAAAATTAAGTTTTGTAATGCTTTGTAGCTTGCTGTCATTAAGATCACATTCAACAAATGACAGTTTTTTCTTTATGATACGATTATTTAGATTAGCTGATAAATCTGCATCCTTTGCACATGGAGTTGTATGAAGAAATTTAGACAATTCATTTGTGGGATGTTTATAAGATGTAACAGAAGACAATAAAAATTTTGAATTTTCTAACAAATTTGAATTTACTGTGCTAATTCGTGATGCACTCACTATTTTCTTTGCACTCATTTCCAAATGATCCTCACTTGCAACAGTTCTTTTAATTAAAAATGAATTTTCATCATAAGTACTCACTGCAGTTTTCCGAGAGTAGATTGTATTTACAGAAATGCTGCTTTCTAATATAGAATCTGGGAGTAATTCAAGAGAATCCTCACAATTATTTTCAAAAGAACTTACTGCTTGAAATGTTTTAGAATCTTTTTTCAGGGTTGTACTAAATTCATATGAGGTAGGTAATTCTATTCTGGGAACACTTAGAATTTTACCATTGTGTAATGTACTGTCATTGCTTAAGCACTGTTCATATTTCTTTACCCCATTACTATAAGATGCAACTTCATACTGCTTATGAATTTCAGAATCATTTTTATAGGCATCAGTATTTATGCATGTTATATGAGACTCAACATTAGCGGTTTCTTTGCTGGCATGTATAGACCCCTGTGATGAATGAGAAGTGCATTCTGTAAAAATGGCAAAACTTTTTCTTTTTACAAGTGATTGATCTTGGAATTGAAAAGAATCACTTTTAACATTAGAAGTTCTGGCTTCCAGACAAACATTTGGCAATTTTAACCTCAATTCTTTTTTGCCTGAAAACACATTTTCTGGAAAATAATATACATCACTTATCTTTTTCTTAATATCTGGATAATTTTTCATTTTCTTAATGGTATATAATATGCCAGTTTGTAATGGATTGATTGGTTTCAAAAATCGAGATTCTAGTCTTGTAAGATTTGGTATATTTGAACTTAAAGAAAGATTCTCATCTGAAAGAGTTTCCTTTTGAATTGAATCCCTTTTGAGTCTTATATATAAAGGTAAATTATAAGAATTTTTGTTACATTTGTACAACACTTGATTATTGGGTATATCTGATATACTAGTTTTAGATATGTTTCTTATACAATTTGAACTATATTCTTCAGCTGGCAGTTCCTCATTCATAGTATGTAAACTTAAGGAAATGTCATGACCACGAACTTCAACATCTAAGGATAGCCTATCAGGAATTTCAGCATGCTTAAAGTTATGTATGGCATTTGCATTTATAACGCTAGACTGCTTATGTTGCAGGGGTGCCAGATCAGATGCAGTTTTACACTTTTCTTTGAGAATTGTATCACATGCTTCTGTGAATCCATTATCATTTTTAACTTCACAAGGAAAAATTTTATTGTTGGAATGTATTAGCAGGTTATTATCCTTTAGATTAAAAACTTCATCAAGCTGTGTCTCATAACAGTTAGAATTCTCATTTATAGTCTTCGATTTGATATTTTCATTCTGAGTAAAAGTATATCTAATCCTCTTTGTAGACTTCTCTGTTTCTGGGATTTCAGGAACTAATGCACCTGATAAGGAGGAACCAGCATGTAGATCTATACTATTATTAGATTCTTCAAAATGATTGCATGAAACTTCAGGCTTTAATATGCTCCTATTTTTGTTACAAGGAGAGTATGATCTTTTTTGTCTAGAGTGAGTAGCAAACATTTGAAATTTCTCAGAGTAATTTTTTGCAATAGGTGTTACAGACTTGTCTGAAGTAAAACGGTCAGTTTTTAAAGATACATTCTTGAAATTATCATAACTTGATAATTGCTGAAAAGAATTTTCTTCTCTAATTTTAACATCTGAATTTTTTATCCCCACTGCACTGTTTTCAACATATTCAAGCTTTTCATCTGAAATTTTTGCTTGATTGCTTTGATCCATGCATTGAGCATTGGAAATTTGGCCATTTAAATTATAATTCTGTAGTGTAGTCTCAGATTTAGGTTCTGTATGTTTTGAAATGAAGTCAGAACAGTCTTTCAAAGATACTCTGCTGTTAGGACTTACTCTTCTAGTTTCAGCTACTGGTAAATCATTTGAAAATGAATTATGAGACAAGCATATGCTCTTATTACTTTTTTCAGAAGAGATATTCTGAATGCTATATTCACTTGCATCTAAATGCTCAGCTAAATTTTCAGAATTGCACGTCATTGCCATAGGATCTGAAGAGAAATAACATGTATTTTTATCAACTATACCATTGTCCTGGGTATTATCATGATGATTCACAGCAGAATGCTCAGACTGATAGCTTTTTCTAGAAGAGGTATTGTCCTGGGTATTATCACGATGATTCACAGCAGAATGCTCAGACAGATTCTTAAAATTACATGTCAAGTCCACAAACTCTGAGGTAAAATAACATGTATTTTTATTACTTGCATTAAAACTAGTATCAGCTGGAAGTAATTTCATGTTTAGCATCACATCTGTTGTCTCATCTGATTGCTTTTTATGACATTTTGATCGAGAATCTAGATCTGTTTTTAAAGTTTCATTTTGAATGTTAATATCTGAACTTTTTACAAATTTAGTATTGTTGGAATTACAAAACAACATAGCTTTATTTGGATTTATAGACAGATGCTTATTCTGCTCTTTAGTTACATTAAATGATTCTTTTGAATTGATTGCTTCTAAAGTACCATAGCATGTGGAAAATTCTTCAACAGAATTTTCAGAATTGCAAGTTAATTCCATAGGATTCGAAGTAAAGTATAAAGTATTTTTATCAGAGTTATTAACATGAACAGATATATCACTCTTTTCTTTAGTGTTACTGATGTGACTGCAATTACTATCAATGCCTAATAACTTAACAAATTTCGAATTTGAGACCATACTTCCATTCACCTTACCAGCTTCTTCATTTCCTTTAGATTCCATTGAGCATCTCATAGAAACTCCTGAGATATCTGGTACAGAATCTGACTGTTCTTTCAAACTAACATAATATGCAGTTTTCTTCAGTTCTGTGCTAATGTCGGCATCTAAATCAAATATATTTTTATTTGAGTTCAATGCTGTAGGCTGAGTCTTTATGTCATAAACAGGTACAAACGGAATTTGTGAATGTATTTCAGAATTATTAATCATTAGTTTCTGATCCCCATTTCTAGCACTTAAATTAAAGTTACTACAAAAAGATTCTATTCCTGTTTTTTGAAGTTCCTGAACTGGTGAACCAGTAAAATTGGAACTAGCACATAAGTGCTTGCTACACTGCAAAGAACTTGCTGAAATCATATTCTTTAAGTAATTCTTAATTCCTGTGGGAGACTGTTTAAATGAAGCTTCAGTATTATGAGTCAGGTCCATCATATTTGATGTAAAATAATGAGTATTCTTATCATTGATATCATATGAAAAATTTTTACTGCTTTGTTGAATTTCATCTGTACTAGTATCTAATGACAATGCTGATGAGTTAATTGCTTTCAAGCGAGACATTACAGTGGGATTTTTTACTAAGTCATTTTCATTTTCCTGAGATTGCATTAGATTCTCTATTCTTGAAATATGTGGCTCAAATCTGGGACTCTCTTTAGTAATCATTCTGTCAAAACTTTTCTTTGATTTTATACAGCTCTTGCCATCAAACAAAAACCCTTTGTTTGAATTTAATGGTACATATTTGTCATCTATATTACAAATTACATTTAGGTGATTTGAGGAATGCAAGCTATTTTTACCTAAATCAGCATTTTTGGCAGTTTGATTAAAACTTTTGTGCAAAGGTTCTTCTGCAAGTTCATTCAGGGAAGAAGCAGATGCACAAGTGCTCTCCATATTAATACTAGAACTTTCTGAAGCAATATTTTCAACACTATCATACATCACAGACGATTCCTTAAGTGAATTTTTAAAATTACAAGTTAATTCCATTAGATCTGATGTTAAATAATCAGTATTTCTATCATTTTTTTCTATTATTCCAGTTTGATTAGAATCAAGATTAGATAATTTAAAAGCAGAAATATGCTCCAAGTTTAAGGTTGCATTTCTGTCCATCCTTTTATAATATTCTTGTGTTGATATCGTTAAATATTTTAAATCACATTTTGAAGCAAAAGAAAAAGGTTTGAAGTTTTCTTTGTTACTGTATATATCTGTATTTTTATTCTTCAATTCATTGTGGCTTCCAGTACCAAGAGTAAACATTTCATCTGTATTCTTAACTTGATGGCATAAATTAAAGTTTAAATTCGTACTGACATTTTTAGAGGAAGACTTGAGAAAAGTTTCCTCTAGAGGTTGCCAATCATATTTAGGCATTTCGACAGTAGAAGAATGTGCAGTACTACTATTAACAAAATTTTTTCCAGGAACAGCTTTAAAAGTATCTGAATAAGTTTGCTTTAATGGATATTCAGAATTGCATGTCAGTTCCATAACTTCTGAAACAAAGTGGCAAGTTTTATCAGTAACATCAGAATGTACATTCTTTTCATTTTTTCCAGGAACAGCTTCAAAAGTATCTGAATAAGTTTGCTTTAATGGATATTCAGAATTACATGTCAGTTCCATAACTTCTGAAACAAAGTGGCAAGTTTTATCAGTAACATCAGAAAGTACATTCTTTTCATCTTGAAAAACCATGTCATCATCCAAAAAGGTTGTATTTACATCAGAACTGCATGGAAATATTGTCAGTTCCATATCATCACTTTCTTTTACTTCAAAGATCTCAGGTATAATATTTTCTTTTTCATCACTGTCTGATATGTTCTTTTTCTTTCTACGAAAATTTAAGGTCTTTTTAGTATTTTTAGATCCAGTGGAAGATAAAAATAAGTTTGTTTTCTTCTTTGCAATAGGCTCATCAGTATCTTCCATTTTATGTTTCCTAGATACATTAAGAGATTTGCTTTGATCTGCTTTATTTGATGCATTCACATCTGCATTTTGACCATGTTCTTGTTGCAAGAGGATTTGACAGTTGGAATCATCTATTAAGTAAATAAATATGCATATATATGTATGGAAATAGGCACTCACATAATTTTTAAAAGGGAACAATAAAAGAAATACAGCACATTTAAACTTGACTGATTTTCAAAAGTTCTTTTTCAATATTCTAAAATACATTTTCACTTTTAACATATATGCATAGTTCAATTAAAAATACCTTAGCATTAAATGAATGAAACAATCTTAAACCTAGAAAAAATGACACAAGACAAGAAATACAAATTTATAATAGTGTTTCTAATAATCTCACTGAATTTCTGATTTACTCTTAGGTTCTTGTATCAAAGACAGCAGAGGTAGCATATTTATATCGCTTGAAACATCAATTCTGTATTTCAACAATGACAGAAATTTTGAAATATAATGTGCAAAATAGTCTACAGGAGAAGCGGACAACTTTAAGACCATCCATGGCAAGCCTTGCTACTTACAACCAAAGTAACATTGAAAGAACCAACCACGACAATATAAGTATGCTGAGCACCTGAATGCAAACTGGAAAACCTCACCAATGACGCAAGAAATTGTATTTCTTTCAGCTTATGAAGAAAAAGTATTTTTCATTTTGAAATTAAGAGAATATCATACAAAATTCTCTTTGGTTGCAAAGGTAAAGGAATCTCATAATGTCTTTTCCAGTAAAGATGTTTAATAAGGCATACAGTTTGAAAAACAACTGGAAAAGATAACAGAAAGCATACAAACAGTACAAGAAGAATCAGGTCATAAGAGACAGAACTTACTTCACACATAGATGAGATTTTAATCCACCATAGAAATTTTGATGAAAAAATGATTATAGAGGAAAGTTTCATAAAACATTCATGCCATCTGTTCCAACTAAAATCCCCTAACGGGATAAACTGATGTTTGGTTTTCCCGCGGCGGGCCGAAAATACAGTTAAAACACACAGGAACGAGGATATGGTAAGATGTATAAATGTGCCGTGTATGATATTTCATATTTGTTTCAATCATGCTGTTATTGTTATCAATAAATAATCATAAGACAACTTAAATGACTCAACACTTCAAAACGAAGACATCACATTGATTATTTAGTTGTTATAAATTGATTTGAAATTTAGTTTTGAAAACAGAAGTGGTTTATGCAAACGTGGTGAAACGAGTTGAAAGGTTAAAGCAGAAACAAAACTGCATTAGGCAGCTTTTTTGTAATCGTTTGGCAAAAACTGAAGATGCAATAAATAAACCTTTAAGTGAAAATTACAGTAAAGAACACAAACTTAATGATCTTTATGATCAAAGAAACCAGTTGATTGAAAAGATAAAGAATCTTAAGGGTTTAGATAGTGAAATAGAAGCGATAATTGGTATAGATGAGTCAGAAAACGAAATTGCTGAGAGTGAAGAATATCAGGAACGTGGTATTCAATGGAAAACGAAACTAGATAGGCATATAGAAAGTGTTTTAACGGGACTTCACAAAATGAAATTCGGGTTAATGAAAGTGTTAGGTTGGAACAACGCGTAGTAAGAAACAAAAGCAGTGTAGTTAAGCTTCTGAAATTAAGTATTGAGAAGTTCTATGGTGATTGTAGCTCTTGGTTGGATTTCTGGAATTCCTACGAAGTAGCTATTCATAATAACAATTCCTTAAGTAAGGTTGAGAAGTTTTCGTATCTGAAAACATTTTTAGGAAGTATTGCCTTATTGACAGTTTCGGGATCTTCATTAAAAAACGAAAATTATGATTTCTCAATTAAGTTGTTAAAAGAAAGATTCGGAAGGCTAGATTTGATTATAAGCTCGCATATGAATAAACTGTTGCTGATTGATGCCGTTAAGACATGCACGAACGTTACAGCATTGCGAAGAATATATGATACAATTGAAATTCAAATTCGATCATTAAAGGCTTTAGGTGTTGCAGCAGGCACTTATAGTAGTTTACTTTGCCCGGTAATACTACAGAAAATTCCAGAAGAGCTAAATTTGTATTACAATAGACAACGTGAATTGCGCGAATCATCTGATATAGAGCACTTAGTTGAGTTTTTGAGAAAAGAGGTAGAAATAAGAGAAGCATCTTCTTTATTATCAGATTCAAAAAAAACTTTAAGTGAAATAAAATTCCCTTTAGTAATAGAGGAATGAGTCAAAATTATCAGAAAAATTATGTAGACTCAAAATGAAACATTTCAAAAGCGCGCATTCCAACAATAGTTGCTTTAACAGCCGTAGCGAATGAAATATGTAGTTTTTGTTCGGATAAATCTCACGAAACACATAAATGTCCTTTACCATTAACAGAAAAAAGAAATTTGTTAAAATCACAGGGGCGATGTTACATTTGTCTGAAACTTAGATCTACCTCAAAATTTTGCTGGAAAAAGGACCAGATCTGCAAATTATGTAAAAAACCTCACACTTATTTAATATGCGATAAGGCTGAACCAACAAATAATGCAGCCGAATCAAATGGTAAAGAAACGGACAATAATTTATCTGCAGTACAGTCATTGCATTGCTTCGGAGGAAATAAAAGGGAATCTGTAAACAAAACCGACAGTACAGAAGCGTTGTGCCCGGTTTTACTACAAAAACATTCAGCGCTAAAAACAAATAAAAAGAGCAAAATCTTGAGGGTGTTAATAGACAGCGGGAGTAACAGAACGTTTATCAGAAGGAAAACTGCAGCTCATTAGGATTGAAGGCCACCAGATGTGAAACGTTTGAAATATATGGGTTTGGTAGCGAGCGTAAACCTAAACAGCAGTATAATATAGTTCAGCTTGATTTGCGGAATAGAACCAACCCAAGTAAAAAACTCCGTATAGAAGCAGTAGTAATTGGTGCGATTACGCATGACCACATAGAAGTTCCTTCAAAGTGGGTCAGAAACATGGCTCTAAGTAAGGGAATAGAATTGGCCGACATTGGAAATACAAAGGAGATACACATGTTGATCAGCTCAGATTACATTTGGGAAATTTAAAATGAAAGAAACATAAGATTAGGGAAATGATTAGTTATCACGGACAGTTTATCTGGGTTTGTAATCCAAGGTAAGGAAATTGGATCGGATAAGCATGGCAATTACGAGTATGATAAGACTTGTGCAAACCATATCTCTGCAGGGTTGCCACTCAAACAGGAGAATGAAATTCCCTGACTTTTCCAGGTTTTCCAGGTGCGTTTCAAGAAAATTCCAGTCTATCCGCGTAATGTACGTTGGCTACGCTAAGAGGTAAATTATGGTATTACTTGTATTGTGTAGCAAATTCACTTAATTATTCAATAAATCCCAGAGGACATTTATTCTTAATTATTCTTGGTATACTTTGTTTGATAATTTTGTTTACTTTTCCACTTAAGAAACTTAATAAAATTTAAGATATATACATTGGATAACAAATGTATGTTTTATTTAATTATTACTCATGATCATCACCAGTTCAACACGAGGCTAATCCGGTCCTTATAAATCACAACGCAATGCTAAATAGTTAGGTTAGATTTTAGGTAAATTTAATTTGTGTGAGGTATGTTCTTAAAAAGCACCTTAACACTTGAAAACACAAATATAATTATAATAATTGTTGTTTTCTCCATTGAAGATTGAGATTAGAATCTTCCCAATCTGGAATAAAATAAGGCTTTTTTTGCAAACATTCTGCAGCTAAACGAAACAAAGAAATCTATTTTAATAAATTGAGGTATTTTATATTTAGTTCGCAGCATACATAAGAAAAAAATATGTGAATTAAATTTCGTGATGGTATGTCATCATACTGCTAGAATTAATTTCAAGATTATGCCAGAGAAAATTTCCTGAAATTTAGAAATATTATTTACTAATAATTAATAAATTTAGAGGGAAGAAGCATCATTAAATTATACGAATAACAAAAATAAAGATAATTATTTAAAAATTGAATTACAATAATCAACGATATTTTAGCGAATATAGTTATATTACATGGTTAGCCTAGATGACAGATTACTATTTTTTATTTTACTGCAAAATGGCAAGGTATTTATTAAAAAGAAAAGTTTTAAAAGATTTTGCGGTAAAATTCTAGTATACGGTTAGGCTTTGGCACGATTTTGAAAATTGTCGCCAAGACCAAAATGACCCGTTTACTGCGCATCATCATCATGTCGCCAAATCCATACATGGAGATTATTTTAACCAAAAAACGTCTATGCAAAGAATCTCTAATTCTTTGGTCTATGTAAAGAAGAAAATTTTCCATATAAGTAAAATGCTATTACGCCGCTAGAATGCGGAGGGAAAATTTGCCAAGGGATTTGGCGACGGAACCTGGCGGCCAGAATTTCCCTCTCCGCGATGTGTACCGGAAATTGAGAAACGTGTTCAGAAGAAACGTTCTTTGACAAAAAGAAAGCTACGAAAATCCGTTTTTAAATTATTGCGAAAAATCCAAGAAGAAACGTTTTATCATAGGACGTTTCTTCTTGGATTTTTCGCAATAATTTTAAAAACGGATTTTCGTAGTTCCCCCCCCCTGAAAATTACTAACCTATGAATTAATTTACTTGCGCCAAAAAATATTTTCTTGTGCCGTGCGCTACAATATAGCAAGTGGTAAAGTGTCTCATTTACGCCGCTCCGCATCTGCGAGTGCAATCCAGAGCTGTAACTCGAGAAATAAACAATCTCGTTGTTAGGCGACGTGTGCACCATGTTATTTTCATTTTTGCGATAAATGCTTATCGACGTGGTGTTCACGTCGCTCGCAGTTTGAGACAAAAACATCTCGACGTGCGTGGCACGTCTTTTTAGCGCAAGTGGTTAAAGAAATTTTAAAGGATATTCATTTAATGAACTCTTGATAACGTGACCTTCGAACTTCGACACCGGTTTCCAGCTTTGGCGGCAGATATATCACGCATGCACAGCTGTTTCCCTCTATGATGGAACGGAGCCATGTCTGTTGCAGAGAGGTTTTCCTTCTTTACAATACATATTCTTTGATTCTAACCTCCATGGTACCGTATACTAAGATTAAACCCATTTTGTTTTATACGAGAACAGGTACTTTCTTTAGTTCATGCACTGCACATGCGATTCTCGAGAATACTGGAAACCAAAAGTTGCGGGAAACTTGCTTGCTTTGCCTTTCTAAAAGGCAATCAAATTGGAGCTGCGAAAATTGGCTCTATGCCAGCAGACACTCACGTGATAGGGAATTCGCCAAAAAAGTTATCTCTTCCGACGTCGGCGCAAAAATCGCTTTTTTTTGGCGGGATTATTGTATGAACTTCCCTGACTTTTCCAGATTTTGACAAAAATACTTAAATTCCCTGACTTTTCCCTGAATTTTTTGGTCAATTTTCGAATTCCCTGACTTTTCCCGGTTTTCCAGGTAGCGTGGCAACCCTGTCTCTGTGAAAGAACAAACAGATTTTGAAAGAGTTCGGAATTTATGGGATTTGGAGTCTATAGGAATAAATCAGGAAAAGGAAATTTCGCGATCAGATGCAGATGTCATAGATATGTTTGAAAGAAATACCACATTTAAAAATGGGAGATATGAAACTAAATTATTATGGAAGGAGGGTTGTAACACATTGAACGGTAATTATGAAGTTGCAGAAAGACGTTTGATAAGCTTAAATAATAAATTTAGGCATGATTGCATCTGTATTTTCGTTATAAAGAAATAATTAATGAGCAGTTAAGGGATGGTATTATTGAGCAAGTTGCCTTTCATGGAGATTTTAATAGGAAAATTGGTTATTTTATGCCTCATCATGCTATAGTACGTGAATCAAAGGAAAGTACGAAAGTTAGGATTGTGTAAGATGCGTCGTCGAAAGTTAGAGATGGACAGTCGCTCAATGATTGTTTAGATAGTGGTCCCAACCTTAATCCAGATTTGCTCAGGATTATTTTAAGATTTCATTATCACCCAATTGCATTTTGTGCTGATATTCAGAGAGCATTTTTAGAGATTGGCATAATAGAGGAGGATCGAAAGCTTTTGCAGTTTTTATGGAGAAATGAGGGGGGAACCGAATTCGATTTCAATGGTCGTGACATCAGAATTTTACAAATGACATGTGTTCCTTTTGGTGTGAAATGCAGTCCTTTTATTTTGACAGCAACTACACGACTTCATTTAAAGAAATATGAAAATTCACACGGTGAAGCATGTTCTATTTTGAAAGAACTTTATGTTGATGAATTAATAAGTAAGGCATCAACTGTTGAAGAAGCGGTATCTCGTGCAAGAGACTCTAAATTTATACTGAATTAAACAAACATGAATTTACGGCAATGGTCTTCGAATTCAGCTATCCTTAATCAAAGATGGAAGGAAACCCAAATGGAATGTTGGACACCATCGAATCAAACAGATATACTATTAAAGGTATTACGATTAATTTGGGACAATGATAAGGACACCTTGAAGATAGATTTGAATCAATTTACAAAATTTAAATATGTGACACCAACAAAACGTACAGTTCTAAGCGCATGTGGCATGTTGTTTGATCCATTAGGTTTAATAACACCATTCAGTGTTAGAATTAAATTGATAGTGTAGACTCTTTGGGGGAAAAGGCTTAAAATGGGATGAAAATATTCCAGCAGAATTGGAATCTATGTTCCAGGAGTGGTGGAATGAAGTAACCTAGCTTGAGAGGCTTGTCATACTTCAACCATATTTTGATGAGCTGGATATTCAGCAGCTGGAAGTACATATATTTTCTGATGCAAGCCCAAAGGCATACAGTGCGGTCGCATATTTCAAGATTAGATACCATAACAAATGTGTGAAAAGTTTTATAACTTCAAAATGTCGTCTAGCTCCACTGAAGAAAATGACTTTGCCGCAATTAGAAATACTAGGAAACTTGATTTCCGCACGATTATCTGATTATATACGATCCACGTTTTCTTCTCTAAACGAAAGTGACATTTTCATGTGGACAGATTCCACAATATGTCTACATTGGATTAGAGGTGTTGCAAATGATTGGAGGCAATTTGTTCACAATAGAGTGTTGGAAATCAAAGAAAAGACAAATCCATCGAATTGGAATTTTTGCAGCGGAAAGCTGAATCCTGCAGATAAACTTACTAGGGAAGTAAGTGCACGATCTTTAATTAATGATGAAACATGGTAGAGAGGCCCCTTGTGGCTAACAGAAGATGTTCTAAACAGTGAAGAAATACCGAATGCTGATATTGATACATTTGAAGCGGAAAAGGAGAGAAAAAAGGAACTGTATTGCTTTACCAACATACGTTGAACGTACCGATAGCTTGTTGAATTTGCACAAATACAGTGACTTATCTAAGGTTCTTCAAATCACTGCATACGTCCTACAGTTTATTAATAACTGTAAGAAAAATTCTGAAAAGTATAAAGGAGCACTAACTGAAGAACATGCAAGTGCTGAACACTATTGGATTCGTTTTATACAGCGTAGTGAGTTTGAAAAGGATATTATTAAATTGACACGAAAGGAATCACTTAGTTCCGATTCTAAATTATATGGTCTAAACCCGATCCTGGCGGCAGAAGGACTCATATGTCTTGGTGGTAGATTACAACATTCTGACTTTCAGTTTCAAGAAAAGCATCCATGGATTATACTGAAAAAATTGAGATTTACTGAATTGCTAATCAAAAGAGAACACGAGAACTTGCTTCATGCTGGTGTTTCAGATACACTCACTCAAACTCGAGAAAATTATTGGGTCATCCAAGGCAGATAAGCTGTAAAATGATGCTTGAATAACTGTTTCGTTTGCAGGAAATTTAAGGCTAAAAAGGGCACTCAAGTGATTGCTCCATTACCAATGGATAGAATTCATGAAACGAATCTCTTTGAAATCACAGGTGTTGATTTTGCTGGACCTTTGTTTACGAAAAATGGAGACAAGGTTTATATTTGTTTGTTTACTTGTGCAGTCACACGTGCAGTTCATCTTGAAATTGTTTCTAGCCTAAGCACCGAACATTTCTTTCTAGCATTTCATCCCTTTGTGTCAAGAAGAGGTGTTTGCCGAACTATAAACTCTGACAATGTCAAAACTTTTAAAGGTGCAGATGTAGAACTGAAGAAGTTATATGCAAATATTCTTGATCCATCTGTACAAAATTATCTTGGTACAAAAGGAATAAGATGGCATTTTATTGTCGAAAGAGCAGCTTGGTGGGGTGGATACTGGGAGAGAATGGTGAAGATGACAAAAGGTATTTTGAGAAAAGTGCTAGGAAAGGCTTCAGTTTCCTTTGAAGAATTACAAACCATTTTGACAGAAATAGAATCTATTCTAAATTCTAGACCACTTACTTACATTTAAAATGATCCATCAGAGCCATTTCCTCTCACTCCTGCTCATTTCCTAACTGGAAAACGGTTAACATCCTTACCGCTACAGGCTGGTCATGTTAAAGAACATATTGCAAGTAACAAAAGAATTTTAATTAAAAGATATTTGTATTGGGAGAAAATTTTAAATGATTTTTGGAGACAATGGAAAAGAGAGCATCTTCTCCAATTAAAAGGTGCAAATTGTTTCAAACCTGTTAATGTAACCACCGATTGTAATATAAATGATGTAGTTTTGATAGGGGATCACAAACTACCTCAGCAGCTGTGGAAGCTGGGAAAGGTGGAGTTGCATACAGGCCATGATAACAAGGTAAGAAGTATCACAGTGAAAACTTCTTTAGGTGTAATAAAAAGGCCTATCCAAATGCTATATCATTTGGAACTTGGAAAGAGATATGAATGATCGTTTTCAGAATTTTCAGGTATCTATTTAGTATTTCTTTAGTAGCTAAAATTTGTTACTTGTGTTAGTATTGTTTGATGATAATTGTTTCCTTTTCTATTTGCATTTAGCTTGTGGTAGTAAGTAAGATAAAATGTATAGTAGTAGCTAGTATGATGATAACGTCCTTTATATACAAAGTATTCATGCTATGTTGTATGCTACAAGTTTTGTAAAAGTATAAGATGTATTATTTAATTGTAAGATTTTGAATTTATGATAAATGCCTTCGTCATGGGGCGGAGGATGTTCCAACTAAAATTCCCTAATGGGATAAACTGATGTTCGGTTTTCCCGCGACGGGGGGAAAATACAGTTAGAACACACAGGAACGAGGATATGGTAAGATGTGTAGATCCGGCACTGTGCTGCATATGATATTTCATATTTGTTTCAATCATGCTGTTATTGTTATCAATAAATAATCAAAAGACAACTACTGTGAATTAAATGACTCAATACTTCAAAATGAAGACATCCCAATACCATCTGTAGATATGCCAGTAATGAAGATTCAGATATGACAATGAAAGACTGAAAAGTGATATTTTGTGTGCTGTTTGCTTCAGTGTTAAAAACTACTGAAACTAAAAACAAATTTAAACAGTTTCTGGAAATATACATGGGAGGGGAGGGAAAGTAAACTCTACCAACACACACACAGAAAAAAAAAAAAAAAAAAAGGAATTCTCCTGCATCTTTAGAAGTAAAGTATGCAAATTTATGTTCTCACAATGGTAATGGCCTGGATGACTTGTGTAATCTACTGGCAATTATTATGGTTGTGACCAAAAAAAACTATAGTTTTACTAATTTTAAATTGCTCAAGGAATTTGCAATCAGTTTTTTGCCAGATCATAATTTACTCTGAGTAGATATATTGATTAATCACTCAGAGATGAAAATGTTCCTGACCAATACCTACTTGATCAGCTGCTATCATGCAATTCACAGAAACTGCCTAAGATTTATGAAGACTAAGTGTGAAAATATGAAGTCACCTTGTATGAAAAGATAATTAAATTACTACTGAAAATGTCATTCCAGTGCTGCTTATACCCTCAAAAGACAATGGTCTTTTTTTTTTTTTTTTTTTTTTTTTTTTTAGTTCTATCAAAAGATTTCTGCATTTTTATTTTATCCTTAACTTTTCATTACATACACATTTTTCTAAAATAAAATATACAAAGTCACACACACACACACAAAAGAAAAAAAAATCATAACTTTCTTTTTATATATGCCCTGAAGTGTTCTTGTTATTCTATATAGTGCATACATGATAGATACCACAAGAAAATCTATTACGGAATAAAATAACACACGTAGTTCAGACTTTACCTAAAAAAATAAGGCATTCTTTAGCTTTCTCAGGCATTCTCATGCTTACTTTGTCTATATTACCTGTACACATAAAACCACTACACAAAAAAAATGAAATGTTCTTAATACAGCATTACAAAATATCTTACCATTGATTCCAGGTACATCATATATATTTCCTGTATGCAGTTCCCTGGAAAAAAAAAAAAAAAAATCCTATAAATCAACATATTTCACAAAATATTTGTTAATTTGAGTAAAATATAATTTTATTACAACAAGAATACAAAGCCTATTGGTCTTCCAAATAAATTGAATCATCTCGTTGCTTTCACCTCGCACATATTTTACATAATTATTTACTGATATGATGCAGGAATTTAAAGAGCTCGAATATGGAACTCCAAACTCACGCTGAACTAATAGCTGACAACAGCAACTACTGTAAGCAGATATTTTCACTGGCCTTATATAGTTTTCACTCAGCCGCTAAGACATTTCTAGTGCTTTCTGCTTCTTGAAATTACTGAAAAGTGATATGAGGGTCTAATTACAGGTACAACTAATATAGTGATGAATTACATTTATTCAATTACAATACCTGTTATGGTGATACAGGACTGGACCCAAATGTCACTGAGTTTGGCGATTTCTCACCAAATTTGGCAAAAAAATTAGTCGCCGAAACCGTTGCCAGCTTGGAGACATCTCGCCAAATTTCTGAGATAACCATTTACTCAATGTTAAATAAACTTGCCCCTGTATTCTTACTTTTCTGGCATAGCTTTTCTCTCTAGATATTTCATTTTTAGAAAAATATAATAATTTCACACGTATCATTTACCTATGTACAATAACAATGTACCTATGTAACAATATGTTAGAACAATTTCATGTATAAATCAAATATATATCATGAGTCACACTTTTAAGACATGATAAATGCAAACTGAATTTTGTCATTCAGCCAACCAAAACAGAAAATATAGAACTGACCTTTTCTTAGAAAGGGAATATAAAAGTTGACTATGAACCCAATTCATGACATGAGCATTAAAAACTGATTCTTACTTATATACGCTAAATTTATCGACTATAAAGATGGCAGAACCGATCTTTATAGTCTTCATGAAAACTTGGGAGGTTTGCTAATATTGGCCAGTTAGAAGATTAAAAGAGGTGAAAAGAAGCAGTTACAGGTGAAAAAACAGATCTTACTGTGGAGTGTGGTGATGGCGATAAGGAGCGCGCCTTGCGCCCTCCGATAAGTGTGGCAACCCTAGAGGAGAAATTTCTTACGATTAGCGAGCAGAGCGAAACAGGCAGGCTGTCGGGGAGTATGCGCGATGTTCCTAAATAAAGCTTAATTTTTATTGTGCACTATGTCTTGTTAATATTTATATTAATGCAGTAAGAACATAATCTGTGATATGGAATTCGAGGATTGGTGGTAAAAACATAACAGGAAATCACCATAATGGTAACCCGGACTGTGTTAAATCGTATGAACAGTTCTCAAGCACTTTCGGTTTTGACTACAAGCCATCACTCAAGATCTCCAAACCAGAAGTAATGGATTACATCGGTTTTCATCCTCCGAATCACAGATGAGTACTAATTATAGATCATTTTATAATTCTGTTTTCTACTTATCATTTAATTTAATTTTCTTTAGTTAAATTTTTGCTTTTATTTTGGCTTAAAAACCTTGCACAATGTCTGATGTTCATGCCGTCCAAATTCCGGTTTATAACCGATCAGACCCATCTTTATGGTTTATTATGTGTGAAAGTACCTTTGCTCTTGCCACCCCCAAACCTATCACAGAATCCATTACTAAATATAATTATGTAGTTTCTCATCTTCCTCCAGATATCGCATCACTAGTACGGGATTTACTTATGAAACCAGACCCTATTGATCCATATGCAAAGCTTAAAACTGAGTTAATAAATCGTTCAGGAGAATCTTCTCAGCAAGAAATTCGCCAATTATTATCTGGAGAAGAATTAGGTTCTCGAAAACCTTCCGATTTGCTTAGAAATATGAAACGTCGAACAGAATCTTTAAATGTTCCTGATAACTTAATGTTAGAATTATTCCTTCAACATTTGCCTTCGACTGTTCAGTCTATTTTGGCAGCGGTTTCCAATTTAACTGTAGATAAAGCTGCAGAAATTGCCGACAGAATTTTAGAAGTAAATCCAACCCCAGGGACTTGTGCCGTTTCTCGCACAGTCAATCAGTCTCTTGAGGATAAATTATTTAAACAAATAGAAAAATTAAACAAACGTATTGATCGCATTTCTCTTTCTCGTGGTCGCTCGCCAAACCGCGGAGATCGCAATAGAGAAAGAAGCAATTCCAAAAGGAGAGATTATTCTGTTTGCTGGTATCATAGACGTTTTGGGAAAAAGTGTAGAGATGACAAATGTACAAAACCTTGTTCATGGCAGGGAAACGAAACCAGCAAAGAATAGAGGCGACTTATTCTTTGCCTCAAGTTTCACGTCACCTGTTCGTTCGTGACCGTAGAACAAACCTTTCATTCTTGGTCGATACCGGCTCTGACGTGTCCTTACTTCCAGCAAATAATTCTCAAAAACGGAATTCGTCCCGACAAACACTTTTCACTGCTAATTCTTCTACTATTCATGTTTATGGTCAAAAAACACTTTCTTTGGATTTCAAATTAAGACGACAGTTTACATGGACTTTTCTTATAGCAAATATTAGTACACCCATTCTTGGAGCAGATTTTCTCCATTTCTTTGAATTGGTGCCTGATCTCAGAAACAAATGTCTCAAAGATTTAAAAACGCATTTTAAAACCGTCGGTTGCGTGAAAAATGCAAGCATTTATTCAGTAAAAACTGTATTTAGTGATACACCATATCACAAAATTTTAAAAGAATTTCCTTCAGTTACTAGATTACCAGATCCTAACCAACCTGTTAAACATAACACCGTTCATTATATCATAACTAAAGGTCCACCTGTGGTTGCAAAACCTCGTCGGTTAGCTCCAGATCGCTTAAAAATAGCAAAACAAGAATTTCAAACTATGATGCAATTGGGGCATTTGAGACCTTCGAGCAGCAATTATGCATCCCCACTTCACATGGTTCCAAAAAAGGGAAGTCTGGAATGGAGACCTGTAGGAGATTATCGAGCATTGAACGCTCAAACAATAAAAGACAAATACCCTATTCCATGTTTAGCCGATTTTACTGCTGCATTGCACGGTACTAAAATTTTTAGTCATGTCGACCTGATTAAGGCATACCATCAAATACCAATTAACCCAGCCGACATCCACAAAACCGCCATATGCACACCATTCGGTTTATTCGAAAGTACCCGTATGCAATTCGGCTTATGCAATGCATCCGCGACTTTTCAACGTTTTATAGATGAAATCACGCGGGATTTAGAAGGTGTTTACGCTTTCGTCGATGACTTGCTCATAGCCTCTAAAGATTCTGAGGAACATTGCAGGCATTTGAAAGCTTTATTTTCCAAACTTCAGGAATATGGACTTTGCATAAATGTTTCAAAATGCACCTTTGGTCAAACGTCTATTGATTTCTTAGGTTTTCACCTTAGTGAAAACGGAATTGAACCTCTTCCTAACAAAGTCAAATGTATTTTAGATTTTCCTCAACCTACCACTCTCACTCAGCTTCGCCGATTTTTAGGCATGTTTAACTTTTATAGATGTTTCATACCTAAAGCAGCACATATTCTTTCTCCTTTAATAAAATTGTTAGAAGGCTATATTAATAAAAAGAAATCTCGTTCTCGTGTTCAGGATTCATCCCCACAATTAAATCGGAACGAGAATGCTGAACAAGCCTTTATTGCTGCCAAAAATGCCATTGCTCAGGCTACCCTTTTGAGACACCCTATTCCCGGGCAATCGTCGCAATCGGCGGCACACTTATGCAGTTGTCTCAACAAACATGGGAACCTATAGCATTTTTCTCTATGAAACTCAGTAAAAGTCAACAGAAATGGTCCGCGTACGATAGGGAATTATTTTCTATTTATTCTGCAATTAAGAAATTCCGACACATGTTAGAGGGCAGAAATTTTATAATTTATACGGATCAAAAACCGTTAATATACGCTTTTAAACAGAACCCTCATAAATGTTCACCTCGACAATTGCGCCATTTAGATTTTATTTCTCAGTACTCTACTGATATTAGGCATGTGCAAGGTTCAAAAAACGTTGTTGCTGACGCTCTTTCAAGAATCGAAATTGATTCCATAACAAAATCTCCATTTTTGGATTTTAAAAAATTTTCGGAAGCTCAAAGGCATGATCCGGAGGTACAAGACCTTCTCAAAAACAACACATCATCTTTGAAACTGGAATTTAAACCGTGCCAATATTCTGATGGTAATATTCTGTGTGACATATCAACAGACATTCCTCGTCCATTTGTTCCGAATTCCTTTCGCAGACTCATCTTTAATCATCTGCATAATCTGTCACATCCAGGAATTGCAGCTACTACGAAGCTTATTTGTTCTCGTTATGTATGGCCCGATATGAAACGTCATATCAAAAATTGGGTGAAATCCTGTGAATCTTGCCAAAAATCGAAAATTACTAGGCATACTAAAGCACCACTGGGCACATTCTTTCTTCCTGATGCACGTTTTTCAGAAATCCATATGGATATCGTCGGACCGTTACCTCCATCAGAAGGCAACGTGTACCTTTTGACTCTAATAGATAGATTCTCCAGATGGCCTGAAGCCATTCCCATCATGGATATGAAAACGGAAACCATTTGCAGAGCCATCTTCAACTGTTGGATATCTCGTTTTGGCTGCCCATCGATCATAACAACAGACCAAGGTTCTCAAATGAGATCCGCACTTTTTGCAGAATTCACGCGCATTTTGGGTATGAACAGAATCACAACAACAGCCTATCATCCAATGTCAAACGGCATTGTTGAACGATTTCATCGACATTTAAAATCTTCTCTCAAGGCTCACGAGACCAATAACTGGACTGAAACACTACCAGTTGTTATGCTTGGTATTCGGACAGCCGTAAAGGAAGATCTACAGTCATCTTGTGCTGAACTGGTGTACGGCACAACTCTCAAGCTGCCTAGTGATATGATAACGTCATCTAAGATATCTCCGTATGACACACAATTTATCACGAATCTTAGGCATAGAATGCAACAATTGAATCCAATAGCAACATCTGCACATTGCCAAGAAAAATATTACGTAAGTGCTACCTTAAAGTCGTGTACGCATGTATACTTACGTGTCGATCGAGTAAAGCCACCTCTGTGCCAACCATACACAGGTCCGCATAAAGTCCTTTCTAGAACGAACAAAACTTTCACAATTGATGTTAACGGTCTGAAATCTACTGTGTCTATAGACCGTGTGAAACCAGCCTATTTGCTTCCGGACTCTAATTTGCCTGAACTGAAAACAAATAAAGACTTAAAGACAGTTCAGCAGAATAAATCTGCAAACGAACTCTCTAAGACACAAACTGTCACCAGATCGGGAAGACATGTTCACTTCCCTAAGAAACTTGCTTCTTACATAACAATTTAAAACATTTCTTTTAAAATTCATATCTTAACATATTTCTTGTTATTTTATGTTTATTATATGTGTCAATACCTTGTTATATATTGAATTGCATTTTGATCTTTTCTAATTTTATATTCTAATTTTGTAATCATAAAAAAAATACCCGACAGCACGGATACTCTGAGATAATTTCATAACCTATGTCGTTCCTTTGAATAGCCATTAAAGGAACTGGGGGGAAACTCTGTGGTGATGGCGATAAGGAGCGCGCCTTGTCCCCTCCAATAAGTGTGGCAACCCTAGAGGAGAAATTTCTTACTATTAGCGAGCAGAGCGAAACAGGCAGGCTGTCGGGGAGTATGCGCGATGTTCCTAAATAAAGCTTAATTTTTATTGTGCACTATGTCTTGTTAATATTTATATTAATGCAGTAAGAACATAATCTGTGATATGGAATTCGAGGATTGGTGGTAAAAACATAACAGGAAATTTCCATAGGAGCTCTGTGAATTATTTCAAATCAAGGAAACAATTATTTTATTTCTTTTCTAGTAATTAATCAAGATAATTATTTTAATCTGTAGACAGCAGTTAATACAGAAATTGTATGATTAAAAAACAAATATTCAAAACATAAAACAAAATAAACAGAATTGATCTTCAAGCTTAAAATTGCAAAAATTACACTTATGACATAAATTTTACCAGAACAGAAATTATATTGGCAGAAGTTATTCAAATTTAAATTATCTGTTTTTATTAACAAAACAGAAAAATCTAATCACTAATAACAAAAATTAGTATAAAAAAACTCAGCTAAAAAAACAGCTGTACTTGAAAAATACTTTTATACTGATTAAAAGATATTGAAAAAAAGTGCCACAAAATGATGTGAAATTAATATACTTCAAATAAAAAAAATACAACTTAATTAAGATAATTAAGAACAACTTAATTTTTAACAATTCAGTGTGTAGTATTATATGCACTAAATCAATTTTGTCTATAATTAATTTGCAAAATATTGATAATTTGGATAAAAGACAGCAACAAATGAGTGCTCAAAGTGTGAATATAAAATGGAAATAATAAACCTATGGGGGGAAAATATTTCAATTTTTAAAAAGTAATAATAATTAAAAAAACTGGATATGCAGTCACATAAATAAAATGCATTTTGAATGAAATAAATCTGCAAAGATTGATGATTTAAATACAATATACAACAAAAGAAAAATATGTTCTGTTTTTAATCTAACAACCTTCTGCTCCTGTTGAGAACTCTAGCTCAGAGATGGCACTGACAACCCAGAACTGTTTTATGATTTGTTAGATTTTTAGAATGTAGCTAGATGTCTGTTCATCAAGAGTGTAAGTTGTTCTTCATTATATTGTGATAATAAAAGATTAATGTCTCAAATATCTTCAATTACTGTCTGAGTAGGTCATGAAATCAAGAACCATGTAATAACTTTTTATTTTATTAAAATGATTGTAGACTGAACCCTGTCTGTTTGTTTTATGGTACCGAAACAACTAGTAGTAATTCAAAATAGCACAACCTAATGAATTAGAGAAGGGGAAAAAGAAAAACTATTCAAACTTCTTTAACCCAAACTTTATGAAACAAAAAAGTGACATATTAAAAGAGGGAAAACACTAATTATGATGAATTGGATAATTTAAAACATCAATTAAAAAAAGCTAATCAGATCAACCAGCTAGATTGTACCACAGAAAGCACTTATAAGTGATTTAAAAATGCTTAAAAGCTGATGTTCTGAAAAGCCAGAAATACCGTGAAAAGATTACAAGTTCCAAATTGAAACTAGAAAAGTACTTTAAGCATAAACATGGAACCGAAAGTAAAATTGATGCCCACAATGAATCCTGCAGAACTTCCGAAGAAGGGATAATTACTAATTATCCTAATATCAAATTACCGAAATTAAAAACAGAACCTTTTGATGACAAATATGAAAACTGGCAGAGATTTTGGGCACAATCTGAAGGTGCTAGTAATGAGAATAAATAATTATAAAAAGCTCATAACTATTTAAGATCATTCTTAAAGTATTATACATTAAAATTTATACAAAGATTGACATAATCGCAAAAAATTATGATGTATCTGTTGAACTATTAAAAGAAAAATTTTGTAAAACTGAAATTATTGTACATTCGCTTGTAAACAAACTTTTAGGCTCAGAGTTGCCACTCAAATAGGAGAATGAAATTCCCTGACTTTTTCAGGTGTGTTTAAAGAAAATTCTAGTCTATTCGTGTAGTGTGCATTGGCTGTGCTGAGAGGTAAATTAGTTATGGTACCACTTGAAAACAGAAAAATTTGCCGATTACACATAACTTTTATACATATATGCATATATATAATCCCCAAAATATTACTATTATAACTATGCTAGGAGTTTGTTTTCTAAACTGGAGATTGAGATTAAAATCTGCCCAATCTGGATTAATTTTTTTTTCCAGCCATTTTGCAGCTAAATGAAAGAAATCTATTTAATAGTACTTTAAAATCAATTTAGGTATTTAATATTTACTTATAAGCATACATAAGCAAAAAATATATGCATTAAATTTTGTGATGGTATGTCATCATACTGCTGGAATTAGTTTCAGGGGTATGCCAGAGAAAACTGCCAGAAATTTGAAATTATCATTAACAAATAATAAATTTAGAAAGTTACATTAAATGATACAAATAACATTAAAATAAAATTAATTACTTAAAAACTGAATTACAGTAATCAATATTTTAGAGAATATAGTTATATTAAATAGTTAGCCTAGATGGCTGATTACTATTTTTTATTTTACTGCAAATTGACACATAAGGCATCCTTAAAAAGATTTTTAAAAAAAATTAAAAAGATTGTGTGGTAAAATCCTAGCATACGGTACAGCCTTGGAACAATTTTGAAAATTGTTGCCAACACCAAAATGACCCCTTTACTGCTCATAAATGTCCGGTTTACTGCTCATCATATGTCACCAAATCCCATGTGCTACACTAGGATTAAACAGATTTTATTTTAGAGAATGGGAAGGCATTTTCTTTCATTCAACATGCAAGTCTCTCGGTTCTCAAAGTTAGTGGAAACTTGCTTTACCTTTCCAAAAGACAAACTGATCGGAGCTGCAAAAATTGGCTCTATCCCAGCGGCCCGACGGATGCTCACACAATACATAATTCACCAAGAAAGTGATTGCTTCCAACGTTGGCGTAAAAGTCAGTTTTGGGAGGAGATCGTCATATGAAATTAGACTTTTCCAGATTTTCACTAAAATATTTAAATTCCCTAACTTTACCCTGACTTTTTTGGTCAATTTTTGAATTCCTTGACTTTTTCCGGTTTTCCAGTTAGTGTGGCAACCCTACAGGCTTAACTCCTGTAAATTATGTTCGAACTTAAAGGAACTTAGACAATTACATGACACAATTACTATTCAGATTCGAAATCTTGAAACAGCCAGAGCAGAACTAAATAATTATTGTGAAATGCTTTTTGTGATTTTAGTAAAATTAATTCCTGGAGATATATTAGAGTATAATCTTTCTGTTAATAAACAAGAAAAATGGAATCTTTCAAAATTACCCTAGTTTCTTAAAAAGAAATAGAAACACACAAAAAGCACTTTTATTACGAAGACAATAAAATGAAAAATTCACAGTACAGGAAATTTGAGAATTCTAAACATCTATCAACAGCAGTGGCATTAAATGCAGCAATTAAAAATGCATGCATATTTTATTCTACAAATGAACATATGATTGATAATTGTCATTTATCTATAACTGAACAGAAAACTAGTTTACTACATCTTGGATATTGTTTTAATTGTTTAAAAAAGTCTCATGTTTCTAGATTTTGCCACAATCAAATCTGGTGCAAGAAGTATGGTAAAAAACATAGCCATTATATTTATGAGGAGGGAACAGTGACAAAAGGCTTATCAGGAAATGAAATAAACAAAATAAATACAAATGACAGCCATATAAATGATACATCAAATTATTCTTTTGCAAGTCGAAAGGGTTGCAACATATATTTACAGATAGCCATTTGACTAAGGGAAAACAGGAAGTAAAAATTCAATCTTTATTCGACACAGATAGTGAAAGAATTTCATTGATAAACATATATCTCATAAATTAAAGTTTGAAGTGATAAGTCAGGAATGATTAAGTATTTTTATTTTGGGTTCAAGAGTACAAGAAAGAGTAATGCATAATCATGCAAAAGTAATTTTTAGAAGCATTTATAATAATAATTTTAGAAATTATAGAAACTCCTGTATTTTCGAAGTGATAGTTAAAGGACCTGGCAGAAAAATTAGTGATTATTGTAAACAGATGGAAATACAAACGGCCGATGAATCAGAATCACAAAAATTAAGAATATCATTATTAATTGGTTCAGATCATTTTTAAACTATCATTACTGGGGTAATAAAACAAATGTCAGGATATTTAGTGAGAATGGAAACAAAACTTGGAGACGTGGTCAACAGATCGGATGCCTTAATCATATCGAAACCTTGGAAAGTTAAAAGTAATGAAGACTATTGTTTGAAATGAAAGCACAGAAGAAACGGAGATTATAAAGAAAATATTTGATTTAGAAAGCTTGAGAATTGCATGCAATGATAATGAGGTTTAAAGGGAATATCCAAAGCTTTATAAAAATGGTAATTGATTGCTATGAAGTTGTTATTCAGCATTTCCATGCAATGGAAATGGTGAATCTTTATCCAAAAATTCTGCCAATGCAGAAGGAAGTTTTTAAAAATTTAAGAGAAATTGTTCCTTTCTTAACCAGTATAAGGAAATTATTTCGAAGCAAGTTTCAGAAATAATATCCAAGAAAGTTGATTCCAGTATGTCTGAAAATGAAACTTATTGAAAGTTTATTGCATGTGATGCAGTAATTTGTGAAGATAAAGTAACTACAAAAATGAGAATTATTTTTGATGAATCCTCAAGTGCAATGAAATCTGTTTCCTTTAACGACTGCCTGAAACACGGTCCGAACTCAACACCAGATTTGTGAGCCCTGTTTTTGCAATTTAGATTGAACAGCTGATAATGAAAGTGCATTCGTGCAGAGAGCATTAGCACCAGAAGACAGAGACAAAATTTAATTCCATCATAATTACTTTAAAACTAGCCATAGTTTTTCTTTTTTAATTTCTGCCAGTGTATACATACAAACTAATCAAATAAATTTTGTAATTATAATAACTGTGTAATAATTATGCCTTAATTATAGTTAATTTTTTGCACATTATAACTTTTCAAAACTTACACAACTTGAAAAGTGTCAGAAAAACTAACTCTTCGCTTCATTGTTTGACTTCGCCTTTGGATTTCACATTCCTCTGTCTATATTTTAAAAGACACATTTAAATACAAAGTTAATATTTTATTTTTAGAATGAATATTGAAAAAAAGAATTTCATTTGCACAAGACATGATAACATTCAGCTTCAGACATTTCCATTTGTAAAGTTCCAAATGCTCTCATAAAAGCTGCAACTTCGAAATAATTCGAGTTACTGCATCAGATAACAAAAGAAAAAATAAATTACATTAAAAGCACTTGTCATTTTTCAGATTTTAATCTAAATGCATTCCATTCACAAAATCTGATTGCATTTTAACTATGAGTATATGAATGCATTAACATAATCAGATATAAGCATGAATAAAGTATCAGTGCTGTATAAGAGTTCTCAAAAAGATTACATAGAAGTTTCCAGTTCAAGAATCTGCATAGCAGTTTTCAATTAAGAGCATTCCAATTTAAGTACACTAAACAATATAAATTTAAAGAAGGTTTTCAGACTGTAACAATTTACATGACACCACCTTAGTAAAAACATGAAATTTTTGCAGTAGGTTCATAGGAAAAAACACAGTCAATGAGAAAAATGTTATTCATGTCTGAGTTGGGGGGGGATGCTTATGTAACTCTAAAATTACCTGAGATATTATCAATTAAATTTTTTAGGGAAACATGTACAATACTGCTGAAAATGCTGCTACACATCTTATATTTTCAAACCCTAAGCTAAAAATCACTGTTCTTAAAGGCAATTATGTACAATAAGTTTTTAGTCAAAACACATAAAAGATACTTGTTTGTATTGGAATTAGCTTAAAAGTGTGTAATTCAAATTTCCATTTGAAGAAATTTTAAAATTTGCATAAATGAAGATTTATATGAACCCTAAATTAATATTAAAATGAAGATTTATATGAACCCTAAATTAATGTTTTGGGTTGACTTCTGAAGTGGTTTAAATCTTATAATCTTAATAACTTCTTAATCCAATTTTGCATATTACAAAATCACTTTATTTCACAATCAGTATATTTAATAATTAACAAATTGCTAATTAGGATTTCCTTTGAACAAAGCAGACATGAAATTTAAATTTGCTTATTTTCCCTAAAAAGTGTTATGTGCCCGATTGTTACAGACTGAAAGCTATTTTATCATTAAGCATTAAGACTTTTTTTCTTCTTTTACACCAGAAAAATACTTCTTAAATACAGAAAACCATAGTTTTATATTAGATTCTAGTTCAAAAGTTATTTCTAATATAACATTAACACTTTCATACTATCACACTTAGAACACATATCTTGATAATGATCTTGCATTACTAACACAAATGTGTGTCTCAGTTTTACAGTGTTCTAAAATTTCAGTGCTTAAAAGACATTAGAAAACTTGATTATGAAAAAATCTCATAATGAGATCAAACTCTTCAACATTAAAGAAGAAAAGATTAACAACTTAACTGACAAGAAAGTGTGCAAAGTATCATTGATACTATCAGCAAAATCAGAAATCTAATAGAGAATGCAACTGTCAAGAATTGCCATAATAAAGCCAATTCTATTTGGTAACTACAGAACTCTTTTTTTGCTCACTCAAAGAAATGCTGATAAAATTTATTGTATGGGTGCGGTTTTTGATTACTAAAGTGACTGAAATCCAGAAAACTGATGAATCAAAGATGAAATTCAGATAAATAGACAAAATTCATATAACACAACAATCAAAGAAGTATTCGGAATGATTCATTTAAAATACACATGTGCAAGGAACTGCTCGCCAAGTTTTTTTAGAAAATATGATTTTTGTTAATGTTTAGCAACAATCAATATGTGATACATTTTGTTGTTAAACAGAAGAGAGAAAAGGACCAATCCAGGTACTAGAAATGTTAAAACAGCTACAGAAGATGACTAGCAACTTCATTCAGCAACTTTTAAAATCAATGAGCCATGTGTTAACATGAAATAGAGAAAGCACTAAGCAGGGAATTAAGTCATGCCGTTTGATAGCATACATATTTAATTACCTCTTAAAAAGGAAAAGAAATTGTCAAAAAGAATTTTTTTAAAAGTACTGCATACATTACAAAATTCCATATCCAAATTTTTTGGCAGCTTCAGGATCTGAAAAATATATAACAGAAATAATGATTTTTTTTCTATAAACACTAATTTAACATTAATAATTTAAAAGCATAAAAAATGATATATATATATAAATTACGAATTTAGCTTTCTTTCTGAAAATATTATTTTAGTCATAGTCTTCGAGTTAAATATTCCGTTTACATTAATTTTTTTTCACATTGTTAACACAGAATATCTTAACAATAGTTTAAATTTTAACATTAGAGCAAGCAATGCATAAAACTGATGAGTTTTCTCTCATATACATGATTAATATAATATGCTGGTTATACCTCATATATTGTTTTAAGAATTATTTACAGCATAACAAAGAGAACCTTACATATCCCATTTAAATATGAAATATTTGTTCCATATCCGGTACTTATAAATAATCATTTAAAAAATATTAAAAATAAGGTTGAATTAGTAATAACAAAACTATATTTTGTTTTTTGTTTGAGAATATCCAATACAATACAATACAATACAGAAAATTAAACAACACCACTTCCACAGTTATAACACCTCGGTTCTTTATTTTTATTAGGTATAGCGCATGCTTTATTTTGTGTGTTAGTACTTGAATAACCCTTATTCTTCGTATCTGGAACACCGATTTTTCTCATATTTTTTTAATTTCTCTTTGAATTGAGAAATAGTTTTACACTCATACAAAATAATTTTGTTACTACTCTGATCGGGTATCCCATTGATTACATAATCAAGAATTGATGAATCATCAACAGAACCGCAACTAGCTATTTCATGCTTGGCAATTAAATATTCGGAAAAGGATTCACCAGGTTTTAAGTGTCGTTTAAGTCCAGACATAGTCTAAATGAACCGTATTTTTTCCTACTTAGCACAATATTACTTGCGCAATCAGAACAGCTTAGCTTAATGATTTGTTCTCTAACCATTCCGAAATCTGTTTATCAATTTTACGCTGCTCTGAGGAAGGGGGGACGTCTCGGTGCGCAACGAACTGGAAGTTCACATGTCAGCACTATCCTTATCTTCAGGGCAGATGTTTTTATTTTATTTGGCTTATAATTCCTTACTAAATGTAGTATTTCATCTCGATGTACTCCGTCTTTGATATGATTTAAATCAATTTCCTCGTCATTATAAATATCACGAATACACATCAAACAGTTTTCTGGTTGCAATTTTCTAATTTCGACTATGCGTAATGCATGCGCATGCGCACATTGAAAGAAATGTTTTAATAAAGTAAACAAATAAATATTAAGCTTTTTTTGTAAAATTTGATTCTCTTTAGATCATAATTGCTCTTTATTTCATAAATTACAGTTTCATATTTTTAGTTGTGTAATTTCTGCATGCCATCTTACCAGATTTAAATTGATGATCTATAATTTGGAAAAAACCCTAGTCCAGAATCACCGAAGTCCCGACGAGTCCGGATTACAGACTTTGTACTGTAATACACAGAAAACAAATATATATATATAAGAGTAATAAGCATCCCAATATTCATAATCAGTTACAAAGGTGTGTTTATTTTGAGTCTCTGTTACACTGAGCAATTTGAGTTTTTGAAATTTTGCTTTGGGAAGAGCTTTTATATAGAAATATCAGCGTACTGCTCACTGAAATTAATATATTTGACAATTACATTTTTATTCTTATATTTTTCATGAATAAAATGGTAACATATATCTATATGTTCTGTGCATTTATGGAACACTTAACTTTTTATCAATTTAATGGCACTTTGATTATCAATTTGGAAGGAACACCTTCTGCACACACTCATCTGTACCCTGTAAAAATTGATATAGCTATAGTATTTTTTCTACAGTAACCTCAGTTGAAGTAGGAACAGCTGATTGCTTTTGGATAGATTAAGTCATTGTTCTGTTGCTGAACATGAAATACTGAAACCTGAATCATTAGCAAAATCAGCAGCAGAATGTATAAATAAAAGAAATGTTATTCATGACTGAAATATATTAAATATACAATAACATGCTATATATTTAAATATTTGAAAATTTTGCAAATTACTGTAAAAAAGATGGAGATCTCTCCAAACTGGGAAAATTACTGGAATAAATGGGTAATTCATTTGTGAATATTCTTAATTGAACTTAGAAAGGTGAACATGAAGTCATCCAAATAATATATCCATACAAAACAAATATTGATTTATATGTTTCAGACAGATAATCTTGATAAATACTGTGGTGGATCTCCAGGATATAGAACAGATGCTAGTATTCGATGTCTGTCTGATGTGTTTGTGAAAGTTTATCAAAATGGTATGATGGGTATAGGAATCAAAATTTGTGCTTCTGTCTGATGTGGAACCTAATCACTTAAACACTTAAAAACACAGACATTTATTAATAAAATATAAGCTTTGGGAAAAAATAACAATTGCTCACAATAAAGCAATTTACCAAATCCCATGTTGAGTAGAAAAATGTTCAAACCAAGAGTGTAATTATATCATATTTTAATACTTTCATCTATATATAAAAATATATAAAGTAAAAATTTACTTACAGAAGATCTTTTGCTGGATCTTCCTCCTTTAACAGGTTCAAAGCTGAAATTTTAAAACATATATATTCAAATATGTCCTGAAGTTATTAATACAAAAGATGTAATGTGTAAATTTTATGATATTTTTAAAAAATTAAAAGATATTTGCAAGGATAATGTAAAAAATATAACAAAAAATTTTTACTGATATTGGAGTCATGTAAATCAATAAATTCATATTAAATTACAAATCAAAATTCATATTAAATAGGAAAAAAAGAGCTGAAATGGTAATGTCAAAAATTTTCATAAATTAAAAACGAACATAGATGGATGCTATATAAAATTTTAAATATTAACATAAACTAGTGATTTTTTGTTTACAGCTAGCAAAATCAGGAATACCTCTTGAATTAGAAAGAAGTTAGAACCTGTTTTTGACTTAAAATATTTTCCACAATAAGTGAAAAATATGAGTAGATAGATGATGTGTTTGTATTTTTCACTGAAAATAAAAATTCATTCTGTATCATCCACTAAGCAAAAAATATATTGCAACATGTGGATAATATTAGAGATCTTTCTGTGTTCTCTTTAGAAAAAACCACGGGGTCTGCCAAAATAGCCAAAACATAATCAAAGAAAAAACTCGTTAAGGATAACCCCCTTGTGCAGTTTCCTTGGGATGCAAAACGAAAAAGGTAAAAAAAGTGCTTTTGTCTGAGAAATGTCGAAGGAGTAAGTTGCTTCACGCGATGGGAGCGCTGTGTCTTTCCTTTCAGTAACTATGCTGATGTTTCACTTTTGATTTCACCAAGAAATCTTTATTTAAACTTTAAAATAAATACTAAAAAGATTACTGGTGTGATTATTTTCCATCTCAAGAAGCTTGTTTACATTATGATATCTGATTGTAATGAAAGTTTTCCAAGAGAAAATGTTCTTAATAAAGCTAGGAAAAAAAACATGAAAGCAATATCTTTAGTGCGAGTAGTAATCACCACCCCAATCTATGATTTTCTGCCAGCATTTTGGCAGTTTTTCAAAGCCTTCAGCGGAGAAATTTAATAGCCACATGTCCAAAAACAGATCAACCATATTTCAGACGTCCTGTGCAGAATGGAAGATAGCACCAGCAAGATGTAGCTGCAGGTGTGGAAAAAGGAAGTCCGAAGGAGCAATGTCAGGGCTGTAATGTTTGTGGGTATGGCAGGAGCCCATTTCAGTCCAGACAGAGTCCAGCCAGTGAATGCAGACACATGTGGTCTTGCATTATCTAGATGAAACATTACCTTTTTGCAAAAGAGCTCAGTTCAACGCTTTCCCTTGATAGCAGTGTCAATGCAGACTAGCATCTCGCTGTACATTTCTTACTGTTGAAGGTTTTACCTTTCCCGAATATGCTTTCCCGAATAATACCACGACAATACCACCAGATCAAAAGCATGAAATTTTTGTTAGTCAAATTGCACTTTGTAATGCTACTGACAGGCTCACCGGGTGCAGACCAACCCCCTTTTCAGTCTGTGTTGTTGAAGTAAATCCACTTTTCATTACAAGTGATAATTCGGTACAGAATTTTGTCCATGCATTGATATTGAAGCAGATTAGTACAGGCCTGAACACGTCTGTCATTATCTGCTTCAGTTCATGTTTCACTTAGCGATTCAATTATTACGTCAAGTTTATGCAATGCATAGCATAACTAATAGACATTGCACTAATGTCTAACTCCTTAGCAAGCTCTCGAGTGGTTGCATACTGATCTTCTTCCACAAGTTCTCTCAGGTGGGCCTCATCAACATCAGTAGGCCAGCCAGAGAACTCTGCTTCTTGAATGTCATAGACCTTGTTTTTGAACTTTCGATACCAAACCTTCACAGTGTAATATGACACAACATTAGTACCTAAAACTGTACACGATTTGGTGACATTCTGTAGCTAACTTTTTACAACAGAACTGGAAACAAATGGCGTTTCTAATGAGGGTGTTGAGTTAGAATCATGGAGTCGGAAACGAAGTTAGGTGGATTTTGGGGCAAAAAGAGACAGAGTTGGACTCGCTAAAAACAGGCCAACTCCAACTCCAGTTTTAGTTGGACAGTTTGAATTTGAAATGAAATTAAAGTGAATTGAAAAAAAAAAATTAATGACAAACCGAAAAATTATTTTTATTTATGAACCATATATAAATAGTTATTTTCTATTTTATTGACATAAATAAATATAAGGGAGAAAGATAGATGTGATATTTGTCATTATTGATTAAACTGATTCATTTGTTACTTCATTTAGTAACAAATCTTATTTACAAGTTAAGGTAAACAATAGCAACAAGAACTACCACAATTGACGCCATTCTTAGGAAGTGAGCAGGAAAATGAGAAATTTTTGATCAAGCAAAAAGATAGGGAAGTACATACTTGATGATATAGAGGTTGTTAGAATTAAGAACTTTTTTAGGAGATGTAAATAACATTAATGTTTCATTAACAGAAAGACTGTGGAATGACCTTGCCCCAGGATTGGAAACCCTTCTTCTACATTGTATACAGCCATAAAAAAGCTACAATCTGAAGAATTAACACGCCAGAATAGAAGAATGTGATGTTTGTTCTTTCTGAAATGGAAAATATTACAGAAGGACTAATTTCTTAATGAAGAAAAGATAAACTAGTTTGCTAGGCAATGAGATCTTGCTGGGTTCAATATATGTAGATTGAAAACACCGAATTTTGTTGTATGACAAACAAATTTAAAAAGGCAAAGAAAACCATCTATGAACTTTCATTAAGAATGAAATTATTCTCAGAGCAATTGGAGTATTCAAATTAGGACAGTCAAGCTGCAGACATTGCAAATGAGTATTTATCATCCTCTTCCCGTGATGAATTAGGTTTTGAGAAATATTTGGAATAAATAATTTACTATGCCATCAATTTTTTTCCCTGTATCATCTTTTATATTAAAAAAATAAGCTGTAGCCCATGTGTATATGTTTACATATGTATGAGGGAGTCAGAGTCGGAGTCTTTGAAATTCCAGAAGTTGGAGTCAGAGTGGGTCATTTTCCCTACTGACTCCAGAGCCCTGCATGTTTATGAGAGAGTCAAAGTCGGATTCTTTAAAATTCCAGGAGTCGGAGACGGTCATTTTTCCTACCAACTCCATAGCCCTGGTTCTAATCTGGCAGCGTTATACATCCATTTCAAACACTTTGTACTTAATAATCACGATGTTTTTTTACAAATTTCACAACACAGTATTCTAACACAAGTCTCTTTCTTTCAAATAATAAAAAATTGTTTGACAAAATATGATTAAACATGCCAACATTAACTGTTTGCACAGATGATATTTGTGGCGACAAGAATCTTTTTGTTAAAAACCCTGTAAGTCAAAATGCTGCTCCTACTAAACATCTGTGAGTAACTTAAACATTTTTAGAATTACTTCAGTTGAAAATCATGCAAAATCATTCAATGCATAATAAAGTACAAATTACTTAATTTTGATCTATTGAATAATGCACTGAAATCAAATTTTGTAAAGAAAAAGGTTTACTTATCAAGGTGACTCCCTTCTTTTTCGCCCTTCTTGCACTTTTGCTTTTAAACCACTCACTACCAACCTCCTCATCCTAAATCTTCCTTGTTTCTTATTTCCCCTCATCATGTCTCTTTTCGTCCAGTCTTGCTTTTTATTGGCAAATATTTCCAATTTGCCTTCAGTCCTCATGAATGAAGATGCTTTCTCTCACTAACACATGACGAATTGTTTCATGAGCAATCATCCAAGGGAGACACTGCTTCTCTGATAATTCTTGATACTAAATTCTTACCTGAGACAATGGATTGAAATATTTTCAGCAGATATAGACTTTTCTATTTGTGATAACAAATTTCGACACAGTTGGTATTTGTAGCCAGCTGCTTAACAGAATCAGATCAGACTTTCAAGATAATGCAAATGAAAGATGTCAACTACTCTAGAATGAAGAAGACAGGATCCTTTCCTCAAAAACCAGGTTAAAACTGGCAGTGAAGTTCGCATATGCATCTATAGTAAGTGCAAAACTTATTAAGCCAGTATAGATGACCCAGAATGTTGCTTATTTCACAAACATACTAGGCTTTTGTCTAAACACCTGTTACATACCCAACTTCCAATGATACACCTAATAAGTCTAATGAAATCTGACCTGAAACACAATCATTTGGCTTGCGACAAGGAACTGTCTCCCCAAAGAAAACTGCTAAATGCATTAAAATTTCCTTGATTGTACCTATGGAAAATCCCATAGCTGTTGAAAATTTAGACAATGCTGCATCTGAACAACACATGATAGCTCTTATAATGTCTCCACGCAGCTGATGGTGAAAGCTAATCCTGATTATCTCTCTTAAGAGGAAAAAGCAAAGAATGAAAGTAATGCTGAATTTATTTTCAAGAATGATGTTAAATATCTTAGAATCCTCCACAATTTAATCAAAAGCTATAATCTGTTGAACAGTTATGAACAATCCATAGTGATGCAGAATTTTTTCAAGATAAGCATAAATCTAACAAACCAACCAGTATGGTCATTAGACATCAACTCATTAATTGTTACTTTCACAAAAATAACCACGCCTTAAGAGCTCATAATTTACGTGCGTTTAAAACTATCCACCCCAAAAAATAAAGCTTTAAAATTTATATTTCAAATTCAACTTTTACCTCTCTTAAACCATGACAAATTCCTAAAAATTAATCACTTTTTACATTTTGTAGCTCAAACTGAAAAATTCAAATCTAGAAGAACAGCTATACAGCGCTTTAAATGCCAAAATCTATGAACAATCCATAGTGATGCAGAATTTTTTCAAGATAAGCATAAATCTAACAAACCAACCAGTATGGTCATTAGACATCAACTCATTAATTGTTACTTTCACAAAAATAACCACGCCTTAAGAGCTCATAATTTACGTGCGTTTAAAACTATCCACCCCAAAAAATAAAGCTTTAAAATTTATATTTCAAATTCAACTTTTACCTCTCTTAAACCATGACAAATTCCTAAAAATTAATCACTTTTTACATTTTGTAGCTCAAACTGAAAAATTCAAATCTAGAAGAACAGCTATACAGCGCTTTAAATGCCAAAATCTAGGCAAGAGGTTCTCAACCTTTTGACTAATGCATACTATCTTGTAGAGATATTAGGTATTTTTTAAAAGCAGGAGAGATGAAAAATTAGCAGTGCCCTCACCAGAACTCAAACCATGGACCTCTTGAATACATGCCAAGTGTGCTGAACACGACACCACAAAAGCATGCTAAGAAGGCAAGAGAAATACCTTATATTCTCCTCCTTTTAAAGGGGGCCTGGGGGATTAGGGGACCCAATCGCCAAACCCTGGTGGTGGAGAATCATCATCCACCACCTTTTTTAGTTTGGGCCCACTGCAGAAACATTAGAATATTTTGGAAGCAGAAGACATGAAAAATGAGCAATGCCCTCGCCGGGTCTCGAACCACAAATACATGCCAAGGATGCTGAGCACTACACCAAAAGGCATGCTAAGAAGACAGGAGAAATACATTATAATCTAAACAAAGGATGAAAAACTTTAGTACCATCACCACGTTTTGCCATTATCATTTTTTAGTTTCCCTACAGAAATATTAAAAAAAATATTTTGCCATTTGCACAACCTTTTGACTATTTTTATAAAACATGCAAACATTAAAAAATATTAGATTAAAAATAGGTTACTATTTTTATTATCAAAATTTAAGTTACTTTAAGTTACAATTCTAAATTTTAGTGCAAAATTTAAGCCTGTTTAAGAGAGATCAATTTCTGTATGTCTAGTCTTATTTCACTTACTTTTAACCATAAATTAGAATCCACTTTTAATTTTGTTATGTATTTAAAAGTTAACAAGTATGTTATTTTTGAAATCTTCAGTTAGAATTTGATCACAGAAAATTTCTATCAATTGTTCTTTTTCTTCACAAATTTCAGGTATATTTGAACAAAATGAATTTCTAGTCCACTTTTCTTTTTTACAATCCTCAGAAAATACATGTTGAAATTATTCATCAATGAAAAATAATTATCTCTAATGTCGGATGCCAATTCTTCTTTTATTTCCAAATTATTTTCAGTTAGAAAACTTTCTAAAAGTGGTAAAAAGCTTAAAATATTATTATTCAGTTCTTTGAATATTAGCTCGAGTTTTTTTTATCATTATATTCTTTTTATCACTAATGGTAAACAAATTAGCCCTTTTTCCTTTTAATTCTAAATTAAATTCATTTAACTTTCCAAAAATATCAGCTGAATATGCTAAATGCGCCAACCATAATTCACTAAATGAGCATTTTTGCAATTCAAATTTTGAATCACAGAAGAAAATTTGAATTTCTGCTCGATGTTCAAAAAGACGATTTAAAACTTTGTCTCTGGATACTTTGGAATGTAACGAAGGCATTGTTATGAAACCACGAGCTGATAGACAGAGGGCGCTGACTAACAGCGCTCGAGCAATGCAGATGTTTTTGAGATAATAAACAGTTGAGAACTGATTACGGAAAAAATCATCCCATGTAAAAACAAAATGCAGAACTGTAACAAAATTATTAATGATGTATATATTGTAAATAGACTGTAATAAAGTTTGTTCTAATAGCTTCACATTATTGGATTTATGAAGATCTACCTGGCAGTCAGATTGAACGTAAGTACAAAGTAAATTCGATTTATTAATTTGATATTTTGTATTTTTACATAACAAAATGATGTCCGTGACAGGATGCCAGGTAGCTTTAATTCAAAATTTATTACAGTGAAACAGAGGCTTTTGAGATTTTATTTTAAATAGAGAGTATTACTGCTAAAATTTGAATGATTGATTCTATAATGAATATTTGTTGAACTTTGGATTATTTATTAAGAATTTTATTTACGAACAGTAATAACACTCACTACTTTTGATTTCAATTATGGAAGAACTTAAACGATTTAGAGGTTGTTTAAGAACAAATTTTACTAAGACTGCGAATAATTTAGATGAACTTTTAAAGGTCCATACATTAGATTTAGATAAAATTACAGTTCTTTTTGCTCAACTTGAAGATAAATGGCAAAAGATAAATACTTTGGATAAACAGGTATTAGTTCTCAACTGTTTATTTTTATCTAAAAAACATCTGCATTGCTCGAGCGCTGTTAGTCAGCGCCCTCTGTCTATCAGCTCGTGGTTTTGTAACAATCTCCCTACCTTGAGTACAATGGAATTGTACTCAACATCACAGAACAAGTCTCCTTGGCTTATTTATTATTCACCCACTCCTGGAAATAACTGGTGGAGATTTCAGGTCTGATTCAATTCTTCTATCCGGAAGAGACCGCAAAACCGTCATTTCGTTTGCTTGTTCACCCATTTCTAAAGGATAAATATTTTGCACGGGTCTTACTATATCACCATTCCTTGTTTTTACTTGAATAACACAAACATGTCCATCCTTTCCTGGATACAGCTTAATTACTCTTCCTAGCTGCCAATCAATCCGTTTACTCTTTTCCCTCCCAACCAAAACTATTTCTCCTAATTTCACTTGTTCCTTGATTTTACCGACTTTCTTAGAATTTTTAAGTTGTCCTAAGTATTCAGCTCTGAATCTTTTTCTTAAATCTTCTCTGAGTTTCTGACGATACTGCTAACACTTATTCAGCTCTGTTCCGTTTATGTGATCAAATTCAATTGTAGAACTTTCTACATTGTCCCTTAAAAACATATTTGGATTTAAAGGCATTAAATTTTTAATGTCTTCCGATATGTATGTCAAAGGACGGGAATTGACAACATTTTCAACTTCATATAACACAGTGAGTAATTCTTCGTAATCTAGGCTTGCCCTGCCTAAAATACTCTTCAACATGTCCTTTATAATTCTAATCAGTCTTTCCCACCATGCCAATGTAGGAGGATTAAATTTCCATTTAATTTTTTTAATCGTGGCTTTTCCCTCCAATTAATTTTCTGGAAAGGTCATTAGTTCCCATAAAGTTAGTATCATTGTCTGAATATATAATACTTGGTCTTCCTCTCCGAGCTATGAATTTTCTCCGGCTTCGCATAAATGCTTCTGTGGTTAGAGTAGTAACAATTTCAATGTGTATTGCCCGATAAACGGCACATGTAAATATAACTATCCATGTCTTCTTCTGGCCTTGAAGGTATAAAGGTCCAGCCAAATCGACACCCGTAATCTGGAAAACTGCAATCTGTTACTTTCTCCTCTGGTAATGGTATGGGGTTTACTCAATATACATATACACAAAGTAAATTTCACAAAATGAATTCAATACCAACAATATCTTAGAGAAAACTTCAGGCAGAGGTTTAGAAGAGTTCCTTGGATAACTACTGCTTAAACAATCTTCAAAACTTCCAGAGCAGACAATAAAAATGGGTGATATTGTGTCTTAATTGAAAATATCAATCGAAAATATGCATTTTGTCCGCTGGGGCGTGTAATTCACATTTACCCTGATAAAGACATTAGATTCGTGTATTTGAAAACTACTCATGGAAAAATACTCAGACCTGTGCAATATATCTATAGTTTAGAAATTCAAGCTTCAAGTAATTCAAACAAGAAGGAGAATCTTTCAGGAAAGGAGTCAGAGATTGTTCATGAAGTTCTTAAGGAGAAAATCACCAGAACTTGTCAGAACATGAAAATGCCTACTAAATTCACAGACTGTGAACTTTAACTAGATTTTGTAATTTTGTAATATAATTTTGATATAATATCATTTATCAAAAGGCGGGACAATGTTGCATTATTAATGTGATTAAAAGTGCCACCAATTTATTATCATTTTACATCTTGAATTAAATTGCTTTTGAGTGGCAACATTGTTGATATCTCTGTTTTGTTTTGGTGTGTTGTGAATCGGGAAATTCCCATTTCAAGTAAGCAGCAGTTAAGTTACGTTATTGAAATAATGAATGTTTTTCATCATTAAGATGTACAGATCATTTCATCATTATATTAAACTCTATATGTAAATAATCGCATTAATCAGTATGTATTTGTAAAGCAAAATAAATTGGATATTAAACGAAGCTGGATTTCAAGTCAAAACAGTTTTATCCAACAACCAGCTATTATGGTAGAAAAGTTTGTTGAAGTTAAAATATCTAAGTCTTGAGTAGAGATTATGCTGCTTGGGAGGAGGGGGTTGTAGGCTGAAATAAATAGAAATTCTTTATTCAAGCTTCTGTAGATAATTACTGCTGTGCATTCAATGGAATTTGTATTAGAAAGTTCAAAACTTGGGTGTTTAATATAATTTCAGATTATTATAATGGTGCCTTTACATCTATTATGAGTCCTATCTTTTCTTGTAGCATTATATAATCATGTATTTTTGTTTGTTTCATAGCCGGAGATGTGTTTCATTAACCAATCATATCATATATATAATATATTGATGCATAGTTAGTAATTTAATGTAGTTGTCTTCAAATTCCGTTATTGTTGAAATAGGATATAAAATAACAGCGATTTTAAATAGCTGTTGGTAGCTGCAATTAAGTTTTCTATCTGGTATGAGGCATTAAAAGTTGGGGCTTAAGTTTGGAAAATACTGTATAACAGCCATTCTGCCTTCTAATTTGTCCATTATGTTTTTAGATTCTTTAAACTTAGTGAAGAATTCTTTGATTTTAAATAGCTGAGTTTTTATTCAATCAAAGAATGAGATTTTCTAAATGCATGGCCACAGCAAGACCCATTTCTGCCATACGAGTCACTGTTTGAAATGTGCACAAGAACACTTTATTAAAAATTATCAAAAAGACAAGAATACTCCAAGAAATTGTATTCTTTGTGGTGGAGAACACACAGCCTAATATCTTGTATACCCATAATATCCAAAAACCACAAATAAGCAAGGAAAAAATCATTGAACTACCACCAAAAACAAATGAATATTTTTTGCCTTAAGTAAGATTCCTATTGCAGATTTAAGAAACACCGTATGGCAATCAAACAGAAATGACTCAAATAAAAAGAGTGAAGAACAGACTTAATCATTTACAGATTGGATAAAAATAATACTCTTTAAAGCTAAATACCTCTTTGAGAGATTAAAGCAATCAAAAAAATATAACGAAAAAAATTCAAATTGGAATGGAGTCCCTAGTACTTATCAGTAAATTTAAGAATGAATTCTAATCCTCACAGCAATTTTAATCACTATGGAAATGCAGGCGTCTTCAGTCATAATTTTTTTTAAAACAAATGGAATTAAAATATAGAATACAGAGCTTCACTACTTTCTCATAATCATAATATTGATATTATGCTATGCTCACCAACAAAACCCATCTCCTACGGCATGAAAAACTCAGTGTACAGGGATACAAAGTCCTACGCACTATGGACATGCAGGGATACAAAGTCCTATGCACAGACAAAAAGCACAATAGAGGAAGTGATACTACCATCAAGGACTGCATCAGGTACATCCTATATAAACTTAATGGGCCTCTTAGCCTTGAAGCTACAGCAGCCATGATTTTCAACAGACATGGTGATCCTTTTACTGTCATTTCATTCTATAGTTGTTCCCAAAACAGAATTACTGCCAAAGACTTGATACATTCAAGAGCAGCAACTACTCTGTGTTAATTTCTGGGGAATTTAATGCAAAACTTTGTACACAAAACAGTATTCAGAACGGATGCACAACAGATTACTATGCCATTAATAATGGTATAAATATAACTGGACTCACGAAGCCACTTTTGAAAATACATTTATAAATGTTACACAAATTGTGTATTATGATTAAATCATACTTTTAGTTTAAACTATAAATAAATGGTAATGAAAGCTTAAAAACCATACTTTGAATCAATGTCTTCTTCTAGCAGCTGACGAAGAAATTCACCATTTTCTGTTTCTCCAGTTATATGTGAAGACATTGTCAGATCCTATCAATATAAAGAATAATATACAGTTTATATTTTTTAAATAAATACATTATTGCTCTTGCTTTTTGTCACATAAGAGTCTGTAAATTTGTAGAAAGGATAAATCAGTTGTTCTCAACCTTTTCTTGTACTAAGCACCTCTTGCACAACTGCTAGACAATCATTTCCCTCTCCTTTCCAAAATTCAAAAAATACATATATATTTATTTAAATTCAGATTATTCTTTAATGTATTTCATAAATTAAACAAGAAAAGTATAAAAAATAGTGATAATACCAAAACTTGAATAAAAGTGTCTTTTTTATGTTCATAAACTAAAAATAAATACTTTACAGGTAAATAAAAATCTAACTGAATTCCCCTTCACCCCTATGATAAATAGTATTGTACATTTGAAAACAAAGCAAGTATTGTAATTAAGACTTCTTTATTAGATCTAAATACATCTTGATACCCATATATTATTATGTTGGTAGAAATACCGGCACAACTGACAAAAGATTTGTGAAATGTTTATAGTATTTATATGAATCCTTTCAGTTTTGGGGGAGCGATGAAATTAAAATCAATGCGACGGCATTGAAAAGAGCAAAGGCAAATGTTGAAAGAAAAATAAATAGCCTATTAACTAATGATCACCATGGCCAAAACCTTCATTTAAAAAGCTTAAACAATTATAAAAATAAATAAATAAATAAAAACGTTTAAGTATCAGGTGAATGCCAAATTTGGTGGTTTCTTTATTAAATAATGATTTCATTCCGATAACCTTACTTTCACTATTCATGCTCATGACTAGAGCATAATGCCAAAATTGTGCATTTAAAAATTTTTTTTAGCAGAAACAGATTGCTGTGTACATAGAAAGAATAACAGTGTAAAAAAAAATGACAAGGATTTGTTGAGAAATATAAGCACGCAATGCCGAGTTTGTGCAATTCTCCGATTTGTTTTCAGCAAAAACAGATTGCTGTGCTCATGGGGTGAACTTTTTTTTTTTTTTTAAATTTATCACAGAATTCTCATTCATCTCTTCACTAAAGTCACCAAGACTTTCAGGAAAATAAGCTAAATATGAATTTAGGAAGTGGATCTTTATGCTCATTAAATAGCCTAAATTTTTGTGCTTCTGCAGCCTATTCTCAACAATTGATTTAAAGTCCTTCTTATTGACCCATATCTTTCCATACATGTTGCTACATTGATCTTTCTTACTGCCACTTGGTTACACGTCTCTAAAGATTTCTCTATTTCCATTGTTTTTCAAAATTACCATCTTTGAGAAGCTTCCTAATGTCAGGACCAGGACGCCTATTCTACGATCACTGGATCCATCTACTACTCGAGCGAACAATATTGACTAAAAAAAAAAAAATGGTATGGACAGCCCTTTTCAAGTTAATTCTCTGCTCCTCAGTTGGTGAGTGGGTGGATCCATTTGACTTTATTGAAAGGGGACAAGTCTTCAAGAAGCTTCAGACCAATCACAGCACAGACGAGTAATGAAATTTATAGTGTGTGCTGCCTTAAGTTCTAAGAATATTCTCCCGTGTTATTTCACTAAGTCAGGCGATGCATTTGTAGCTTAAAAGAAATGGCACAAAAAAAGTATTATGACCAAAAATGCAACAGAATATGTTGCTGTGTTATGTGAAGGAAAATCTCGTTTTCTAAGGGGAAAGTTAACGCAGGAATTTAGGGCTAAGAAATAAAGAGAGATGCGAGATACCATGAAAGCAACGGTAAATAGATAACAGTGAATCAATTAAGCTTACTTAAAATCTTTTTAGAAATAAACAATTTTAGTCATTTAAATTTATAATATGATTATATGATTAATTTGCATTGCAATCTAATAGTAAACTAAGTTTTTATTTATTTATTTATTTTCCATGCTTACATTAAAACTGTGTTTTCACATAATTTATTTTACAGTTAATATTAGAAAAATATTTCTTTGAGTAAGAAATTAGAAAGAAAATAGTTTTCTTAATGTTTCTTCCTTTCTTTTATTTCCTGTTTCTATAAAAATTATTTCTTTCAGGAAAAGAAATAAAATTCATTCGTTATTACAGTATGGACGATTGCTGCTGCATTCAACTATAACACATGCATCAAAATGTTTTATTTTAAATAATTTATTCTATAATTAAGATGAAAGAAAATAATTTTTCAATATAAAATACATAACCAAAATTATAATAATCTATTCTGTATGTGTGATTAATTAGTATTGCAATTTTTGTCACACGTATATTAGTAATACTTTCTTTTAATATTACATTGCTGTTATTGTATTTCTTATATACATAAGAACTGCTAGTTTAAATATTCTTCCTTCTCAAAAGATTTTATTCTGTTAAAATAATCAAAAGGTAGTAATATTATTTTCACAATGGAAATACTAGTAAAAATAATCAATGATGGTCTCCTGCAGAAGTTGTTCTTCTCAAACCGGTGTTTTAACACTTTGACACATTAAATATAAAACTGTAATAGTAATCAATATCTCTTTTACAATGTAAAAATAAGAACTTTGCTATGAACAGTTTTTTTTTTTTTTTTTTTTTTTTTTTTTTTGTGTGTGTGTGTGTTGTTGTTAAGTTGTCAAAGAAACAATGATTTTTTAATACTAATAGATTACAAATGTACTGTTTCATGAACAAACCCTCAGTCTTATAGCATAATACAATAGTAATGCAGTATAATTCTACTAATAATCCCACCAGTGGCAGAGCGAGAGTCGCTAAATACAGGTAGTTCGTTGCGTGGTTCGAATCCCGCTAACGGGTTTGCCGCATCAGCGTTTTTGTGGCTTTCCTCATGTGTAACGTGCATACGATCCAGTTTCTCTCAGAAAGTCCTCCCTTAGAAACCTGTTTTAAATCGTAATAAAATTACACACACAGAGGAAAAAAAATTTATGTGTGCGTAATATTATTTTATATTACGCACAAAAAGGCATTTTTTTAACGTTTCGCATATTACCTTTATTTATTAAATATCATGTTCTTCACACTTAAACCATAAAATTCAATTCAACAGCAATATCACGTAATTTAAAAAGAACATATTTTTAGAATTTCCAATACACAGTTTCGCGTACTAGAGATGAAAATGTTTCTTCCCTCTTTTTTTTTTTTTTTTTTTTTTTTTTTGTACAGTATTGTTATTGCTCACTTTGGAACCATTGAGTTTCTTAATCGAATATTCATAAATGCTTTACAAAATATGAAAACAGATGATAAAACAAACTCCCGGTTCCAAATTTGAGCTTCCAGATGCCTATATTAGGATGGAGGATTACATTATTCAAAATTTGATGGCTCTAGGTACCGCTGTTTTATCACATTGCGAGAAACATTAATACATTTATGCCAATTCTTCATTATTTAATTTCTTTAAATATAATATAGTGCGATAATATTTGATGGCAACAATTTGAAAAGTGAAATGCCATTTATCGTGAAACGCCACAAAATGGCAAAACGAAATTAATAGCCTTTCTGGGCTAAGGCCATTTGGGCTAAAAATTATTTTTTAAAAATATCACACTAGTTAGTAGTACTACTACTGAAAAAATATTATAAAGCTATTTTATAGTTTTATATATATATATATATATATATATATTTTAATTTTTATTTTACAGTAGTGTGAATTTCGCGTAATAACGAACGGTATTCCTTATTGTGTTCACAACATTGTTAAGGTATTCCACTATTATATTTTAAAATGAACTTATTTTTGCTGTACATAAATCAAGCAGACACTTCCCGGATGTCTATATTATTATTAACTGAAGAGGATTATGTGCTAGATAAATACTTATCTTCTACATTTTTAAACTACACAACATATATCTATAATTTCAGGAAAAGAATAAATAACCTTTCTTTCAGTAGAAATTGTGCTCTTGTTTTCTGAATGTGGCTCCAAATACTCTCTCAGCTCATCGCAAATTAAAATAACTATAGTACAAAGTCCGAAATCCGAACTGGTCGTGACTTCGACGATTTCGGATTGAGGATTTTTTCAGATAATAGATCATCAATTTAAATCTGGTCAAATGGCATGCAGAAATTATACAATTAAAAATATGAAATCATAATTTATGAAATAAAGAACAATTATGATCTAAAGGGTATCAAAACTTACAAAAAAAATTATGAAAAGAAGATGGATAACATGAACTTGAAAAATGCATAATATAATAAAAGCTATCGCTGTATACTGAAAATTAGTGTTATCACAACACATAGAACTGTTTCAGCACAGCCTGACAACATATAAATGTTAATTCAGTTGATGAGTTAGATGGTGATAATACCACTTCACTTAACAAATCCAATATTCTACAAGATGTTGCAAAACCTGGTGTTAGTTTTGAGAAGTTTATTAGTGCAGATGGCGATGTTGCCATGTGTGCTGCAATGATATCTGATATACAGTACAAAGTCCAAGATCCGGACTCGTCAGAACTTTGGCGATTCCGGATTTTTACGGATATTAGATCATCAATTTAAATCTAGTAAGATGGCCTGCAGAAATTATGCAATTAAAAATATTAAACCGCAACTTATGAAATAACGAGCATTTATGATCTAAAGGGTATCAAAATTTACAAAAAAAAAAGCTCAATATTTATTTGTTTACTTTATTAAACATTTTTGTTCCAATGTAAGTTGCTTAAGTTGCTTCATTTTTTTGTTCTAATACTTTCTTTTTCATTTTGTAAAAAGATATAATTTCTTGTTCAGTTACAAACTTCCACTGTTCAAGTCCAGTAATTTTTGTGTCGAGAATACCGCCCAATTTGTCAATCGAATTTCTTTCATTTTCATTAACCTCTCTGTCACCCTAAATGTCTTCTCTAAATTCTGCTACCGCTTCTGGGTTTATGCGAGTAACATAGCAGTTATTCTTAATTAAAATAACACTAAATGTAATCTTTTGGCCTATGAGTTGCATTAACAAAATCTATTTTTAGTATATGAAAAGAAATGTTTTCCTTGTCAACATTTCTTAGAGCATTTAAAAATCTATAATCATCGCCAAGCGTAATGTTAGCATAAAAGGATGCCATACTCTTGTTATTCAATTACTAATATAACAAAAAATGTTTAGACATTGCTGCATGAGTCATTACTGAAGCTGTCATGTATTGATAAACATGCGGTGATGAAAGCAAAATATAATAAATAATGATTCGCCAGGTCGGCATCAGGGATATAAAATACTAGTAGGTGAATGTTTTGGTTTGAGATACTAAGCTCAGAAATTTATGCTTATACATGATTGTTCCTTCATTTAGGACCTAAGTGAAATTAAGAATCGGAATTTTTAAATGAAAATCTTCACATGTTTTATTATGGAAATAAATGTGTATGCGTAAAGCATGCAAAAAAAAAAGGTTCCTGGCTTTGAGATCCGGATTTTAGAGTATTCTGGATTTTGGATATCCGGATCTTGGATTTTGTACTGTACAAGCAGTCATGTCTGTCATCTAAGAAATGTCATCAGAAGAATATAGAGAGGATATCATTTCGCTCACCTGCCAGTGATTGTTACATGCCTTAGACACTTCAGAATGTTTTATTGAAACACGCTAATTAACCCCAGTTTTATAGAAGTCACGAGTACATTTGGACATGAAGTTAACACCATTTTCATACCCATCTACAATAGCGCAAAATACAGGAATTTTTCATCAAAAAATTATCTGTGAGCACACTTTTTATAGTAATTAATGTAGTACTGTAGCAATAACATACAAAACACACTGTAGTGTATACATACAACTTGCGCAAAAAAGGGAGGAGACAGTTTTATACCTACCATTTTACTGGGCTGATTGACGAAATTTAACTTGCATGTTTCATGTCTTGAAAATACGACTTAGGATGTATACAGTACAAAGTCCGAGATCCAGACATCCAATATCCGGAATGATCTAACATCCTGACCTCAAAGACCTGAGCCCAACCACTTTTTTTTTTTTTTTTTTTTTTTTTTTTTGTATGCTTTATGCATTTGATTCCCCCCCCATAATAAAATATGACAGAGTCCCGATTCTTAATCTCACTTCGAAACTAAATAAAATAAATCATTATTGAAGAAATAATCATTTTTGCATAAATTTGCGAGATCAATAATTTGACTCCAAATCTGCATATCTGCTTGGCATACACCTCAAATCAAAACATTCTACATAGAAAGATTTTTGATTTCACACCAACTAATATTTTAACCCTTGACACCAAACCTGGTGAATCATTATTAGTCCAAAGGGATTTGAGTTCCGAAGGACTATTTCGTTTTGGCATTTTGTATCGGACTCATAAATGTCGGTTCTCTTTTCAAACTGTCACCACAAAATGTTAGAGTCCTGCATTATATTTAAAGAAATTAAATAATGCAAAATCTGCATAAATGTATTTATGTTTCTCGCATTGTGATAAAACAATGGCATCTAGAGCCATCCAGTTTTGAATGACGTAATCCTACTGCTAATCTGAAATCCCAAATTTGGAATTTGTTTTATTATCGATTTCATATTTGTAAAACTTTAATGAATTTTTGAGTAACAAACTCAACGATTTAAAAACAAGCAATGGCAACACTCTATGGGGGAAGAAAAACCTTTTTATCTATAGCGTGTCAAACGATATCGGAAATTCTCAAGATATGCTCATTTTAAAATTATTTTGCGACATTGCTATTGAACTAAATTTTATGGTTTAGGCGCAAAGAACATGATATTTAATAAATAAAGGTAACACACAAACGTTAAAAAAATGCCCTTTTGGACGTAATTTAAAATCTGAAACATTTCAGATTTTTTTATTACTGTATTTTTCTTTCATCACCGCATGTTTATCAATACATTACAATTTGAGTCATGAGTCGTTACTTTGAGTAATGACTCATGCCTAAAAAAATTTTTTATATTAGTAATTGAATAACGAAGACTACGGTAATCTTTTCTGTTGACATTACGCTTGGCACCGATTACAGATATACTTTAAATGCGCTAAGAAACGTTGACGATGAAAGATTTTCAAAAACTTTCAAAAAAAGAAAGTTTAACAAAAATTTCTTTTCATATGCTAAAAATAGATATTGTTAATTATACACATAGGCCAAAAGATTACATTAGTGCTATCTGAATTAGGAATAACTGATTTGTTATTCACATAAAGTCAGAGCTCACATGGCCGTATCGGGCGGCAGAATTTAGGGAAGAAGAGTAATTAACAGAAGTTTTTCATTGCGATGACAACACCCTAATCATCAATCAAGTAAAGGAAGGCGAAATCTGTAGTATGGTTCTAGATCCAGAAAATGCCAGGACCAATAGTGAAGAAAGAGACAGAGGGGATATTGAAAATGAAAAAATTTTGACTGACAAGTTACTCGAAATTCTCGACCCAGATATTACAGGACTTGAACAATAGAACTTGGTAACAGAACAAGAAATTATATCTCTCTAATAGAATTAAAGAGAAAGTATTAGCAAAAAACATAGCTACTTAAATAACTTAAATTGAAAGAAATGTTTAATAAAATAAACATATAAATATTAAGCATTTTTTCTGTAAATTTTGATACCTTTTAGATCCTAACTGCTTCATTTTTTCATAAATCATGATTTAATATGTTTAATTTCATAATTTCTGCATGCCATATTACTAGATTTAGACTGATGATCTAATATCCGGAAAAATCCCAAATACAGAATCGTCGAAGTCCCGACGAGTTTGAATCTCGGACTTTGTACTCTATTAGATTTATATATAGCATTGCTCTAAGATAAGCATTTTGATTCAAAGTTGGATATTTTTTTTGAAAAGGGCATGCCGATTTTTTTCCGAATTTTGATTATACAGTCAAAAGTCTTTAATCCGGACATCCATAATCCAGACCTCAAAGCTACAAACTTTCTGCGTAAGTGCATTATGCTTTTACGCATGCGCATAATACCTTTACACCTGGCATATGTGTTTACGCATGTGCGTAATACGCTTATGCATGCACATTTAATGTATAACAGATGATATAAGCTAAGCTAAAATTATCTAATTATCTATTTCAGTTAATGTTGCAAATTGCGTTGTACCTTAATCTTCTAATTGGATCTGGCTTATTATTTTTTGCAGACTGTTAGAGCAATTTTATAAAAGTAAGCTTGAACTTTCGATTATGTCAAAAAGAAATTTCTGATTCTGGAGCTGCCAAAGGATGTACAAAGCGAAAGCATGTTTCGATATCCATCAAACAAAAAGTGGAATTGCTTCAAAAAAATGGAAAGGCATATCCTTTGTTTCCCTGACCATTCTGAAATCTGTTTATCAATTTCACGTTGCTCTGTGGGAGGGGGGGAACGTTGCGGCGCACAATGAACTGGAAGTTGATCTGTCAGCACTATCCTTATCTTCAGGGCAGATGTTTTTATTTTATTCGGCTTATAATTCCTTACCAAATGTAGTATTTCATCTCGATGTACTCCGTCTTTGATATGATTTAAATCAAATTCCTCATCATTATAAATATCACAAATACACATCAAATAGTTTTCGGGTTGCAAATTTCTAATTTCGACTATGCATAATGTACGCTTTACGCATTCGCGCGTTGAAAGAAATGTTTAATAAAGTAAACAAATAAATATTAAGCTTTTTTTTTTTGTTTGTTTGTAAATTTTGATACCCTTTAGATCATAATTGCTCTTTATTTCATAAATTATGGTTTCATATTTTTAATTTTATAATATCTGCATGCCATCTTACCAAATTTAAACTGATGATCTATAATCCGGAAACGCCGAAGTCCCGCCGAGTCTGGATTATAAAGACTTTTGACTGTATACACATTATTCACAAAAATTAAATGTTGTAAAATTTGTTGAGAAACTCACTAAGAAATTTAAAAAATTTATCTTGTTTTTTTTTTCTTCAGTTTGTACCAAAAATAATTGACTTCCAGAAATTCTTAATTTATAGCAAGCTATTTTCCTTTCCCCTTTTTCATTTTGCACAAGTGGAAAAAAGGTTTATCATTCATACTTTCAAAGAATTTGAATGAAGTGCATAAAGCACATTATTGCTTACAACAAATATGCCAAGTTTCAAAATGCGCCAATATATAAATTCACATATATCTTTAGAAATTTTGAATAAAAAAACACTAATTTTTTGCAGGCATGCCTAGAAATACATCTACTCTAAGATGATGGTAAAAATTTGATAATTATAATTTTTAAAAAATTTTCAAAAAATGTATAAAAATTACTAAAAAATAGAAATTTTAAAAACATATCAGAAAACAGCTGCAAATTTTATCTGGATTGAATCAAAATTTCAAACTGTGAGACAAGGAATCAAGTTAAATAGAAAAAAAAAGGGCGTAGTCCATATTTTAGGGTACCCCTTGGATTATTGCCAAATTGTTATTTCATTTATGGTAACCTGAGAACTTTATGATGAATGTTGTGAAAATCCTATAATGACATGGTTGCAGCGATTTCCTCCCTTGGGAAAATTTCTCAGGGCTTATTTACATGTTGGATGTTGGTTAGGAAGTATGTTGCTTATTTCATGCTTTACACCATAAAATGCCTGCTGGTGATACGATTAACCTGAAGTTTCTGTATGCTTTGGAAAGAATAGGAAAGAAAATATTGATTGACTCATATGTAAATGAAGATTTAAATAGCTTCATTCACCTCTCAGTAAATTATGCAATGAGATTTAAGGATTTGGAAACTGGAGCTCATATCAATACTATGAAAGGTATGTGGGCTCATATCAATACTATGAAAGGAAAAAGGGATTTTCGAAAGAAATGCAACCGACAGTCCAGCAGTAGGTTAGGATATTTTTTATTTTTGTGAATTTATTTGTGGTTGTGGTGACAACCGTATAAAGATTCTAGTTCAGATAATTTTAAACAGTTTTTGGATGCTGCTAAGGAATTCTGTGTGCAAAACACTGAAGATATAGAAATTTCTAAATAAGGCAAATTAATATTTCCTTTTTGTACTGCGCAGATTAGAAACATGTATTTCCATTTTTATGTTAGTTCCTTGTTTTATTTTGATTTAAGTGCAGTTTATTGAGATAATAATTTTTTTATGTTTTAATTATGTTTTATTTCATTAAGTTTTGGACACTATTTTACTTGGGAGGGCGTAGCATGTAGACAAGAATCGTTCAAAAAAAAAATCGCCAGTGTTCCCCAAGGGGTACCCCAAAATATATTTTTCCCCCAAAACAATATTAATAAATATAGATACCAAATTCAATTAACACCAAGGAGCTAAAATACTGAGAGCTAATTTTTTAAAAACAATCGAAATAGGGAAAATTAGTGTATCATTACAGAAAAATCTGATAATATGTCAGAATAACAATGTTAGAATAATACCATATAAAAATCTAATATATATCCTAAGTCGTACTTTCAAGACATGAAAAATGCATGTTAAATTTTGTCAATTGACCCAGTAGAACAAGAGATATAAAACTGCCCCCCCTTTTTTTGTGCAAGGTGTACCTATATACTGTAAATTGCTAATATGTAGAAAAAACTATTCCAAAAATAAAATTTGAGTCCCCAGTTAACAAAAATTCTTGATTTTTTAGTTCCTTGAGATTCACGTTAATGGGAGTTTACTGTAACAGTTTTCTCCAAATAAGAGAAAATTTTTGATTTCTTTATAAGTTTAAACAGGTATATATGCACATGGAGAGCAGTGCCAAGTTGCTCTGCAATGCTGACAATTCTACAATCCTCTTTTTTTTTTAGCTGTGCACAAGGGCAGAAGACCGGAAAAAAGAAAATAAAGTGCTTTATCATGCATATTTGTTGCTCTTTTAATTTAGTAAATTTGTGGCAGTTTTTAGTGTTTCATTATGGACGCTTCTTGCATTATCGATTTCATTCATTTGCTGCCGTTTTGTGCAATTTTCACTGTGTCACCATTTTTTAAAATGGCTAGTGTTTTTCACTTGCAAAATTGGCAAAAATTGGTCACCAAAGATTGCCAACTTTATGGGAGCTTTTGGTGGATAAATGCAGATAATCAGATTCTATCAGTCATACTTTAACTCCAAAATATGAAAGAAATATTCTAGTCAGGAAGGGTATGACTTCTTTAGTTAGTCTGTTCAAAGCATTCATAACTAGCATGACTGAATTAATTTGAATTTTATTGCTTGCAAACACCACATTGATTATTTTACCTAAAAATGCTGACAATCTCTGGTGCAATTCTGTTATCGGGACCAGGTACAATCTATGCATGTATATATGGATATATGTGTGCGACACGCATACATGATACATATATGCTCATAGACACATATACATGTTCATATATATATTGCTGAATCTGGTCTCTTGATAGAAGAGAATACAATTTCCATTAATTTTACTAAAGTACAATAAGACAAAAAAAGGAGGTTAGAGTAGAATGAAGGATGCCCCTTGTATTATTGCGAAGTTGTTGTTTCATTTATCGCCAAGTTGTTGTTTAATTTATGGTAACATGAGTAGACTAGAAGAGAAACACGTTAATGTGACAAACAAAATCGTAAAAACAACCTTGTATTTAGCATAAGTATATAGAAACACTCAATCGATTTCGAGGGCAGCTAAAGGTCCCTCCTCATCAGGAGAAAGAAATACATAGAAAGAAGAAAAATAAAGGGGGAAGGAGTCTCAGAAACACGTGGTCCTTATCAGCACTGCACATGGTTATAACCGGATCTTTGATCAGAGTTACACTGGCCGCCTACTTTTACTGAGCCAGGCTATCTGATCAAACATGTAACACAAAAGACAAAAAAAATTAGTTAAAAATATACGAAGTTAAAAATATACATATATGTTACATATATGTTAAAAATATACATATAGTTAAAAATATACGCAGGAAAAAATAGGATTCAGCAATATATATATGCACATGTATATGTGTCTATGAGCAAAATTTGGGAAACGCAGAAGGATACAATCCGCCACCTAACTACTCATAACGTTAATTTTAACAACAAATCTTTGGGTTCGAATCTTAGCAAAAAGGAAAATGAGATCTTAGGTGAAATTCATTCTGATACTAATATCATTATCTCTAAAGCTGATAAGGGCGGACAGATCGTTGTTATGGACAAACACACATATATTACTGGAGTTTCTAAACTGATAAATGAAGGCCCATACTGCTCGATCCCTAAAGATCCTTCAACTTCGGACCTCACGAAAGTTAAAAGTGCTATCAAATCTTCTCATATTCTGCCAACTCAACTGAAAAAATCACTTATTCCACCTATTACTAATTGCGCTAGGCTTTATGCTCTTCCAAAAGTCCACAAAACCGGTATTCCTTTTCAACCAATTGTTTCCAACATAGGTACTGCTTCATATCCTTTGGCCAAATATTTAGTTTCCAGATTTTCTCCTCTACTTGCTAACAATATTCACATTGTAAAAAATTCTGTTGAAGTCATTGATAAACTTAAAAATATTTCTCCACTTCGTTCCATTATGGTTTCATTTGATGTCAAATCACTGTTTACTAATGTTCCAGTCGAAGGAGCACTAAATTGTCTTGAAACTAGGCTTCGGGAATTTCACTTCACACATACTGAAATTAATGAGTTGGTTTCGCTTACTAAAGTCTCTCTGAGTCAAACCCACTTTGTTTTCCAAAATGCATATTTTCATCAAGTTGAAGGATTGGCTATGGGTAATCCTGTCAGTCTGGTACTTGCTGACATTTATATGCACTATTTTGAAATGAAATTATTTGATAAACTATCTTTTCGTCTTTGGATTCGGTATGTTGACGGCACTTTCGCACTTTTTGACGGTAATAAAGAGGATTTATCCGAGATTCTATCTATTATGAATTCAATTGATCCAGCCATCCAATTCACTCTTGAAATTGAATTCAACAATTCCCTCCCCTTCCTTTATTCTTATAATCCGCAATGAAACTGATTTTAGCACTACTGTGTACCGTAAACCCTTTGCAGTTTGTTTACCACCCCATGCCAAGTCATGCCACCCTGTTAAACAAAAATGGCTTCTTTTTACTATTATGTATTCCGTGCGCTTAAAGTTTGTTCCTCTGAATCTTTGCTTACCAATGAACTTAATTATTTGAGAGCAGTTGCGATTGACCGTGGATTTTCTCCTGTGATTATTGATAAAGCCGTTAAAAAATTTTTAGATTCCCATCAAAGAAGACATTCCACTGTTAGAAATAATATTAATCACCTTGTTGTGCTTCCATTTTATCCTTCTGTTAGCTATAAAATTGCACGGATTCTCAAGAAATTTAATTTTCAAGTCGGTTTCTTCCTTATTAATAAAATTCACCCTTCGATTCTAAAAGATTGCGTTTCTGTCTTGAATTCTTGGGGAATTTATGGTATATCGTGTCAGTGTGATTTAAGATATATTGGCCAAACAAAAAGAGCGTTGAAGTTTCATATCAAGGAACATGAATCTTATGTCAGAAAAGGCGAAATTAACAAGTCTTCAATAGCATATCATAGTTGGACATTTAACCATAATTTTGACTTTGGGTCTGCAAAAATTATCCAAAAGGCTTTTTCCATGGGTGAATTGGATTTTGAGGCTTTTCATATTCACAAAGATTTAGCAGGTTTAGTTAATGATTTGAAGTCCAATCCAGTCCTTTCTAATGCCTATAAAATTCTACTATCTTAATTCTGTTATTTTTGCCGATAGATGGCGTTACCTCCTCGCATTTGGTACTACCAGAGGGTATAAAAATCTGTTCAGTGGTTGCTTTCCATTATTCGAAGTTCAGATTTTGAGCGTGAAGGTACATTTGCCCCTCGCTCCCTATTTTTAACTTCGCTAATTTTTCTTGACCTTTGTGTTACAGTTTGATCAGGTAGCCTGGCTCAGTAAAAGTAGGCAGCCAGTGTAAATCTGATCAAAAATCCGGTTATAACCACGTGCAGTGCTGATAAGGATCACGTGTTTCTGAGACTCCTTCCCCCTTTATTTTTCTTCTTTCTATGTATTTCTTTCTCCTGCTGAGGAGGGACCTTTAGCTGCCCTCGAAATTGATTGAGTGTTTCTATATACTTACGCTAAATACAAGGTTGTTTTTACGATTTTGATTGTAGCATAAGTAGTTGAATGTTATGGAAACCCTATTATGATGAAATCAGTTGCATCATTGTGGTAAATTTTGAACTATGGGAAACATTTGTAAAGGCTTGTGGTGTGTATTGGTTAGGAAGTACACTGCTCAAAAAAAAAAACTTATTATATTACTGATGATTAGGATTCAGTTCTTGACAATTACATTCTAAATTAGAATTTTAAGAATATAATGAAAATACGCTACGCACAAAAATACATTTTAGGGAAAAAAATGAGTTGATTTTTTATGTTTTAAAACTTCTTAAATTCATTTAGTAAACATCGTATCCTTGTTGTTTATTGAATCCAGAATGTTGGTGTCGTTTATATAATTATTCTTACTTGTCCACAGAATCTGCTGACTTATCCAGCCATTAAGTAGCTGCAGATCATTTCTACATAACCATTGAACTTCCATTAATTCAGTCTCTAGAGGGTTGTATGTTTATATCATAATTTTACTTTTATAAAAAATGATTATTCTAAATATTATGTTTCTATAAAAATATATTGTGCTTTAATATTTAATTTGACTTATCCTCTAAGTCCTAGTTCCGACAACAATTCCGTCAAAAATTCCGAATTACTTAAGCTAAAGTAAAAGATTTAGTATACATTCACTATATGTTAATAAAGTAATCAGAGTGTAATAAAAATAGATTATAGAATTTACGCTGATGTAACTTTTTGTTTGACTGCACAACATGTAATGGAAGAGAAGGTTTGTAGAGATCTGTTTTTGACATGCCTCTAAAAGTAGATGTCATATTAATTTTGTCTCTTCAATGTCAAAAAACTTTCCTTTGAGAGGCAACTTTAGTTTTGGGGAAAGAAAAAAAATCATAAGAAGACAAATTTGAAGAACATGCAGGACGATTGAGTAGACATACTTATTTTCGGAACACAAGCGGTTCTTCGACTGGTTATTGAATAATGAAAAGATGCATTGTCATGCAACACAAAACATTTGGAATACGTTTTCTGGCTGAATAACGTAAGATTAAATGTCATCTGCTTAATTCACATCCATTTACAAATCAACTACTCGGGCAATTGCAGAAACGTTTTGATCCTGAGCTTGTAAGTCAAACCTAATATCACTGGATTTAAACACTTCTTTAATCTTCCGAGAACGTTCCTTCTTTAGCTCATATTCCAAGAATATTAGGTGAATACAATTATTGCCAAAGAAATTGAATATTCATTTGCACTACGGCTTGGTAGTTTACTAACGAGTTAACAAAACTTAAATTCTGCTTTTTGTGTCAAAGAATACAACAATATTTTAAATATTTACAAATAAAATATTAAATTGGAGATTTAATTGAAGCCTCATCAGTTGCCTAGCATTTGAAAAAGAAAAGATTGTTAAATACTAATTGTTTGCTGCTCAGTCTAACCCAGGCTGCATGGTTGGTTTTCGTAGTTTTTTAGGTTCTCTTTACAAAGATTCTCTATGAAAGCATCTTAATCAAATAGCTCCCATGTTCTTTCTATGTTCAAATAACCAACTAACCTAGTTTAAGCGCGATTTCCAAGTGAAGTTACTAGTAAAATCCGAATACTCATTAAAAATCATGTAGCTAGCCAATCGGGAGTAACATGAAAGATACGGAACCAATAATTGAAATGTTGTTACGGTACGCTGTTTCTTAACTTAGATGGTCATTCCTTAATTAAATAGCCCACCAACAGCCGAGCGGTAAAGACGCTGAACACTGGCAGTTCGGTTCGAGTTTCGAATCCCGCGAACGGGCTGGCCGCATAGGCGGTTTCGTGGTTTTCCCCATGTGTAACGTGTATACGAGCCAGTTTCCCTTAGAAAGTCCTCCACGAAGGCATCCCTCCCTTTAGGCAGATAGCCCTCGTGTGCTTTGCCATAATTAAATAATCCAATTCAATCCTTAATTAAATATAATTGATTTGTAAATTCTACTAGAACTGACGGTTAGAATTGAAGTGGAAATAAGTAATATGGTGTGAAATCTTGATTAATATAAAATTAAAAATATTTGCATAGAAAAATGTTTGCATTCAGACAGAAAGTTTTTTGAAATATTTGCAATTACTTTATAAGAAGGATTTATTAATAACAGTAATAATTACTTATTATATTACTGATGATTAGGATTCAGTTCTTGACAATTACATTCTAAATTAGAATTTTAAGGATATAATGAAAATACGCTACGCACAAAAATACATTTTAGGAAAAAATGAGTTGATTTTTTATGTTTTAAAACTTCTTAAATTCATTTAGTAAACATCGTATCCTCGTTGTTTATTGAATCCAGAATGTTGGTGTCGTTTATATAATTATTCTTACTTGTCCACAGAATCTGCTGACTTATCCAGCCATTAAGTAGCTGCAGATCATTTCTACATAATCATTGAACTTCCATTAATTCAGTCTCTAGAGGGTGGTATGTTTATATCATAATTTTACTTTTATAAAAAATGATTATTCTAATTCTAATAGCACAATATAAAAATATATTGTGCTTTAAAAATATGAATAATAGTATCAGCCGCTCTTTCGGCCACTTCAAAAGCAACAGTTTGTTTAGAAATAAATTATGCAGTTAATGTCATAAAATTCAAATAAATATCAAACGAAAATTCTCAGTTTTAGAAAATTCGATTTAAACGAAGTAAAGTAGCAGACGATAAAACGCCGAAGGTAAAAATTTACTCTTACAAAAACTTACTCTTAAATTTTTTAAAAAAAGAAAAGATACGAGAGAAATTTTAAAAAAAAATAGTTAAAAATTTGAAATAGTTAAATATTTGAAATATCATCTATAATTTAAAAAAATAGCCTTTCATATAGTATTAATAAATATTTATTACGCATCATTGAGGGAAAAAAATGTCATATAATTAATTCTCCGTAAAATTTTACTTGAAGTTTAAGGTTAAAAATAGCTGTGGCAATTCAGTGTAACAAAAATCCATAGACCACATTTGGCGTTATTATCGCTCAAAAAAAAGGTGCCGAATTTCAAAACGCGAAATTATGTAAATTCGTGTATATCTTAGAAAATTTTGAGTAAAAAAGTCTAATTTTTTGCAGATATGCTTAAAAATACACCTACTTTAAGATGATGGTAAAAATTTTATAGGTTATAATTCAAAATTTTTTTCGAAAAATCTATAGAAATTATTTAAAAATAAAAATTTAAAAAATAAAACACAAAAAATGGGTAAATTTTATTTGGAATGAACCAAAATTTCGAAATATGAGAGAAAAAATCAAAAAAGTTTAATAAAAAATGAGATATTAATGAATATTTGCCAAATTCAATTAACATTGAGGAGCTAAAATTTTGAGAGCTAATATTTTAAAAACTATTCGTACGATTTTTACAAAACTTGGTATTCTGGCATAATTTGAGTCGTAGAATCGAAATATGTAAAAAAATTGGTATCTTATTTCAGAAAAAGTCCGATTTTGTGTCAAAATACCTATGTTAGAATAGTACTATATATAAATCTAATATATATCCTAAGTCGCGCTTTCGAGACATGAAAAACGTAGTTTGAATTTTGTCAATCGCCCCAGTAGAACGGGAGATATAGCACTGTCCCATTTTTTTTTTTTTGAGCAGTGTACATTGCTTGCTTTGTGGTTTAGAGGGTAGAATGGCTGAATATGGTAAGATTAATTTGTAGCTTCTGTACAATTTGGAATGAAAGGGAAAAAGAGCATTAAATGAGTGGTGTGTAAATGAAGGTTTACTTAGAAGGCATTATGTAAGTGTCTTGTTTGTAGGAAGAAAATGTGCATGGTCTAACGTCGGAGGTTACCGGCACTATGGGGGATATTTTTTAATCTTATTTTTGTGAATTTATGTGGCGTCGCCAGTATATAGATTCTAGTTCAGATAATTTTAGGAAATTTTTGGATGCTCTTAAGGAATTTTGTTTGACTGAAGAAAGGAAAATTTCTAAATAAGGTAAGCAGATATTTCCTTTGTGCAGTGCTAAGATGAATTTTCCTTTTTATGTTATTTGATTGCTTGACTTAAAATGTAGTTTAATGAGATAATATATTTTTTGTTGGCTACTCCTTTGACTTTTTAAGTGAATATGCATGGGTGTACATGGACAACATGGACAAAGTCTAGAGAGTGCACAATGCCAAGTTCGTGCAATACTCTGATGTTTTTTTAAGTGAAAATAGGTCGATATATATGTACATGGATATAGAATTTATGCAATTCTTTGACTTGTTATTTTGTCTTTGTGTAGTGGCGATTTTTGGCATAAAAATCACCGCTACACAAAGCCACAATAACAACAAAAAATTGCACCAACTCAGTATCCACGTACTGCCAAAAATCACCAATTTTCACCAAAGGGCAGCCGTAAATATATTTTGACCGGAAAGCAGTGGCAGCTCATGGGTAAAATTAGTGGAGGTGCTGTTCCAAAATAATTTAACCTTCGTTTTAAAATTGTCTAAAAGGAAACAGACATGTATAAAAAGAAAATTTATTTTGAAACTTCATGAAATCTTACAAGAAAAAATTAAACATTTCTTAATGACTTTAACTGAAATTGCTACAATTTAATCTTTGTCTATTCATTTAAAAATGAAATCTATTCTTCTTGTTTTAATTTGAACGAAAAGATCAATAATTTTCTCCTTGATCTCTGGATGACAACTGAGGAAATTTTTCTTTATTGAAAGCAATGCAAGCACATTTAGTCTTTCCGAATTCCTAGTGCTTCTTAGAAAAGTTTTCATTCTTTTCAATGTCGAAAAGCAGCGTTCTGCCTCTGATGTAGTCATGGGAACTCTCAAGAGAATTTTTGTTTCGTAATTTCATCTAGATTATTTTCGAAGATAAAGTTCAGTAGCTCAATTAATTTGCTGTATTCATGGATATCAGACCTACAATAGAATACTTTTAGTTTAGTTTCAAGCTTTTCTTTGTCAATCATTGGATATGCTTCAGTGGTCAGTACTATTTCTTCTGTAGAATGTTCATTCCTAAAACTAGCGGAGCATTTCTTGTTTAACAATTTAGCAGCTGCTAAGTGTTTAATGGAAGAATATCTGTGCATTATATCAATACACAGTATAAAGTCACATATTTCCTTAGCTTCTGCCATCAGTGTCTTTGAAAAATTCTCGCAGTACTTTGAGTTTCTTAATTCTAAAATAGCAGTTTTGAAATTTGTTATATATTCATTAACTTTAAACACACTAATTTCTCTGGATTGCATTTAGTTGTATATTATTTCAACATGAGGCATCTGATAAAAATGCTCTAACCAAAACTTGAAATTATCATCATTTAGATATTTTAAAATTTCTGTTGCTTTTGCAATAAGAACAGTTGTTTCATTTATTGTCGTTGTTCTGCATTTGACATTGATTGAATTTCAGTAAGGCAATTTTTTAAAGGTTGCAAATTTTCATGACCTCTGTTTATGGTCCGTATGATGAAGTTCCACCTTGTGGAGGAATACCACACGCGCGGAGTAAAAAGAAATCATGTTACAACAACATGCCAGAATTTCGGCACTGCAAGAGCAACGGTGCTCTTCTCTCTGCCTAGCTCGTGTGCTGCTTTCTGTGTGAGCATGCGCAGAACAACCAAACACCACGTCGCTGGAACTGTGAAGCGTGCAGTTCCAAACAAAGACTTTTTTCACAAAGTGGTGGATGGCTACTGACATTAAGCTTAAGGATTATGTATTGTAAAAGTATAAAGAAAGAATTAAAGACTAAAGGGCACACTATATTAAATATTAAAAATAATAATAAGTGGAAATAGGGGGTGCTGCAGTTCCACAGTGCTTATTACGAGCCGCCACTGCCGGAAAGGAAATTTAAAATTCAAGCTATCTAAACTAAATATGGACACATGGCAATTCTATTAATTTTAATAAGAGTGTTAAAGGACCAGGTACAAATGTCAAAATAAACTAAAAATATAACATGTTTTAAAGCTACAAAACCATCATTCCACTTTTTCCTTTCCAACCAAAGCCTTATCATCACTGTACACTAAATATTTGGTGCTACTTTGGTTGACGGTTGCACAGATTTTGGCGATTTGTTTTTTGGAGAGTGATACAACTTATGGTAAGCCCATTGCTAGGCAAGTTATTTATGGTAACCGAAACTTTGTTGTCATTTTATTTAAAAAATAATGCATTTTATTATGCATAAATTCTGCGTTTTAAATATTATTTATGGCTTCTAAATATTAAAAATCAATTTAATTTTGCATTTTTATTTGAAATAAAAATGTTATTGTTTATGATATTTTATGTTGTGGATGATGTAATGAATGATGTCACATTACTTTAAAAGTAATTGGTTTTAATATCTATAAATTTAATCTAATGTTTTAAATATTATTTATGGCTGTTAAATATTAAAATACAATTTAATTTTGCATTTTTTTTAAAATGATTTTATTATGTATGATTATTTAAATAATTTTAATTCTATTCGTGATGTAATCAGCTCCCTGATTGGTTACTGACTATTTGTGCATTACTGCGCCATTTTAAAATTTTATTATTCATCTCTTCGAATTCCTTAGATTACATTTTTCAAATTTTTTTACAAATTTTTTCAAATCTTTTTCATAGATACTTAAATTGTAATTTAGATTTTTTTGTGGTACTTATCAATATACGGCAGGTTAAATATTCAAAAAATGTAAGTACACTGCTCAAAAAAAAAAAAATGGGACAGTCCTATATCTCCCGATCTACTGGGCCGATTGACAAAATTCAAATTGCGTTCTTCATGTCTCGAAAGCGCGACTTAGGATATATATTAGATTTATATATAGCACTATTCTAACATAGGTATTTTGACACAAAATTGGACTTTTTCTGAAATAACATACCAATTTTTTTACATATTTCTATTCTACGACTCAAATTACGCCTAAATAGGAAATTTTGTAAAATTTGGAGCGAAATTTACGGAGAAATTCACAAATTTATGTTGGCACTTTTTTGTCAGTTTGCGCCAAGAATACTTCACTTGGCGAACTTCTTAATATATGGCAACCTAGTTTCCTTTCCTATGAGAGGAAAAAAAGTCACCATCGTTCCTTTTTTCCAAATAATATTCTTTATATTATATTTTTAATTATAACTTATTATTTTAAGTAATTTTTTCTTTTTCGAATTTCATTTTAATTGTTTAAGTTGCACGTGTTTTTTTTTCGAATAACTGTTTTAAAAATTTCTATTTACCTATTCGAACTGCGTAAATAAAGGTGCAGCGTTTATTTTTTTTCAAATAGTTTTCTTTATATATATTTTTCGTCATAGTTATTATTTTAGGTAATTTTTAAATTTTTATACTTTTATTTTTAATTGTTTGTGTTGTTCAGAAATGTTCCGTTCAGAAAAGATATATATAAATAAGAGAGATGTATAACCGACATTTTAACTTAGGATGACTTGCATACACTGCTTTAAACAGTTTTATCATTGTGCCCATTGCTTTACACAATTTTATCCTACATTTGGTTTCTTAAAATGTTATTCATATTTTAGTCAAATATTTTATTTTTGAAATCGCAAGAATCAAATATCATAACATTGAAAAGTTTTAAATTAAAAAAATACAAATACTAAATTTTACGAAAAAATTTATTTTTCTTCTCTTTTTCTTTAAGCATTCTGAAAGTATATTAAAAAGTATCCAACTTTTCGAAACATTTTGGTATTTCTGACAATCATTTTAAATAAAGTTATCGCCTTCCATTTCATAAAGGCCCACAAATGGCCTAGCGGTAAAGACGCTGATCACTGGTAGTTCGGTCCGAGGTTCGAATCCCGCGAACGGGCTGGTTGCATGGGTGTTTTCGTGGTTTTCCCGATGTGTAACGTGTATACGAGGCCAGTTTTCCTTAGAAAGTCCTCCACGAAGGCATCCCTCCCTTTAGGCAGATAGCCCTCGTGTGCTTTGCCATAATTAAATAATCCAATCCAATCCAATCCTTAATTAAATATAATTGATTTGTAACTTCTACTAGAACTGACGTTAAGAATTGAAGTGCAAATAAATAATATCGTGTGCAATCTTGATTAATATAAAATTAAAAAGATTTGCATTCAGACAGAAAGTTTTTTGAAATATTTGCAATTACTTTATAAGAAGGATTTATTAATAACCGTAATAATTACTTAATATATTACTGATGATTAGGAATCAGTTCTTGACAATTACATTCTAAATTAGAATTTTAAGAATTATTAGAATTTTAAATTAGAATAATGAAAATACGCTATGCACAAAAATACATTTTAGGATAAAAAATGAGTTGATTTTTTATGTTTTAAAACTTCTTGAATTCATTTAATAAACATCGTGTCCTTGTTGTTAATTGAATTCAGAATGTTGGGTGTCGTTTATATAATTATTCTTACTTGTCCACGGAATCTGCTGACTTATCCAGCCATTAAGTAGCTGCAGATCATTTCTACATAACCATTGAACTTCATGGTTATGTAGAAATTCAGTCTCTAGAGGTTTGTATATTTATATCATAATTTGACTTTTATAAAAATGATTATTCTAAATCTTATGTTTCTATAAAAATATACTGTGCTTTAAAAATATAGATGATAGTACCAGCTGCTCTTTCGGCCACTTCAAAAGCATCAGTTTGTTTAGATATAAATTGTGCAGTTAATGTCATAAAATTCAAATAAACATCAAACGAAAATTCTCAGTTTTAGACAATTCGATTTAAACGAAGTAAAGTAGCAAACGATAAAACGGTAGTAAAGTAGCAGACGATAAAGGTAAAAATTTACTCTTATTAAATAAAAAAAAAAAAAAAAGATAGAAATTTAAAAAAAATATTAAAAAATTTATTTAAAAAAATAGCTTTTCATATAGTATTAATACATATTTATTACACATCTTTGAGGGAAAAAATGTCATATAATTAATTCTCCGTAAAATTTTACTTGAAATTTAAAGTTAAAAATAGCTGTGGCAATACAGTGTAACAAAAATCCTTAGACCACATTTGGCATTATTATCGCTTAAAAAAAAAAGATGCCAAATTTCAAAACGCGAAAATATGTAAATTTGTGTATATCTTAGAAAATTTTGAATAAAAAAGTCTAATTTTTTGCAGATATGCTCAAAAATATACCTACTTTAAGATGATGGTAAAAATTTTATAGGTTATAATTCAAAATTTTTTTCGAAAAATTTATAAAAATTATTTAAAAATAGAAATTTAAAAAATAAAACACAAAAAATGGGTAAATTTTATTTGGAATGAACCTAAATTTTGAAATGTGAGAGAAAAATCGGAAAAGTTTAATAAAAAAAGAGATATAAATAAATATTTGCCAAATTCAATTAACATTGAGGAACTAAAATTTTGAGAGCTAATATTTCAAAAACTACTCGTACGATTTTTACAAAACTTGGTATTCTGGCATAATTTGAGTCGTAGAATCGAAATATGTAAAAAAAAATGGTATGTTATTTCAGAAAAAGTCCGATTTTGTGTCAAAATACCTATGTTAGAATAGTGCTATATATAAATCTAATATATATCCTAAGTCGCGCTTTCGAGACATGAAGAACGCAATTTGAATTTCGTGAATCGCCCCAGTAGAACGGGAGATATAGCACTGTCCCATTTTTTATTTTGAGCAGTGTACATATATTTCTTTTACTTTATAATTGTATACTTCAATTTTTATTTAAAAAAATTAATACACTGTTTTCAAAAATTGCCGAGATATTTATTACCACATATGTTTTAATGTTTAATGTAATTATATCCTATAAAACTTATTTTAAGGGATTTGAATTTAAGTAATATTTTAATTCTTTTAAACGTTGGTATGATGGTTTTAATTCAATATTCAATTTAAGTAATATTTTAATCCAATTAAACATTGGAGCAATATTTTTATAGCGGGTTCTTATTCTATTTCTTTGTTATATGAAAGTAATAATTTAACCTTACTTTAGTATTTTATACTCATAGTAAATGTATTTATTTACATTTGCCCACCATCTTAAAAAACAACGTTTTCAACAAAAAATTAATCCATTATTTTTAGAATAGTTTTATAAGTTTCGAATACTTTACTATGCGTAAAATACGTAAAAACAGCGTTTTTCAAGATGGCTGACGATTGTAAAAACCGCGCCAACATAAATTGCCAAAAATCCATGCAACCGTCTACCAAAGTAGCACCAAATATTTAACCTTCTTCATAATTAAAACTCTTTTTATGCACGACTGTAAAAAGGACACTTTCTTTTTTACAATGGAGTATGGATTCTTTTATAAAATCCATGAAAGGAAACTTTTGCATGCAAATCATTAAAAAAACACCTAAATTATACTTTTTGGCCATGATGCATATAGACGACTTAGAAATAATCTAGAAATTCAATTTAGGCTGTTTAAAAATCAGCAAATGATATTCAAATGCAAATATCCGACCAAGAAAGAACTACCATGCAATCCAACTAAATTCTGTTACCAGTTCAATTTTCACCTTTTAAAAATTTAGTTTTAAAATTAAAAAAGACCATTCAAAAACAAGCAACACATGACCAAGAGCGAAATATTCCTTTTTTTTTACTTTATGTTCCAAATACTAAAACATTTCTTAACAAAAATAGAAATATACCTTCTTTATCATCAACCGATAATAGGAATCTGCATTGCACAGAACATTATGTGTAAACAAATCATTATTTTGGGCATCTTTTTTTCCTCTCAAATTAAAAAACAATGTATAATTAAGATGACCTACTACAATTAAAAAAAAATCGAGTAACTTATAAAAATATAACATTTCTGGTTTTTGAGGCTGCAAAAGTAATTTTTTAACATAAAATTAAACATAAGATATAATTAATTAATTAACATAAGATACAGTTAATTACCCTCAAACTTTGTAAATCCCTTTATTTTCTTAATGCATAAAAAAATATAAGTATGCATATTCATGGATTTAAAAATGTATAAAACATAATTAACTGCAGATGGTACGAACAAGTTCGAAAAGTATTAGCAACAAATTCACTTACCATATAATTTGTGGGAGCCTCTGGTAGGTGTAGATTGTAGGAGTTAATCTGCTAGAAGAGAAATTTCATAAAGTATATTTTCAAAGTTCATAAGCAGAAAAATTTAGTAAATATAAGTAAAAATAATAGAAAATGTTTGCGAAAGCATTTTAAAGGTTAAAAATACATTTATTTCCACCTGAGTGGAAACCTTCTTATCGATTTCGAATAAAATTATCTTGCAACACTTTGGCCGAAACTGATACACACTAAAGATTACCCTTGTTTAAAAAAATCAACAGTTCAAACTAAAGTTATGACTATCGCATGCCCATCCGATTAAAACAGATCATAAACTGTTCTACAGAATCTGATATGCATTATTTGACATATTTATTAGACGTACGTCAACATTTGAAAATGACGCCATAACAACAGTAGTGTTGCCATACACTCAACTTAACTTTCCTTCAAACGAGGTTGCCTGGCCTTGATGATTCTTCCTGAGCAGAATGGAGCAATAAAGGAGTACTTGGGTGCACTCAAGGTCTGTAGACGAACAGATTAGCTGAACAATCTTTTGACTCTAATATTTTTATGTACGTTTTTTTTTTTTTTTAACTGCAGCTTCTGAGTAATACATAGATGTATTAGTATTACTATGGAGTTATTATTAGTTACTATGGTGTAATACTGCACGAACTTCAAGCAGATGTAATCTTTTTCTTTACTCTATAGTTCTTTTAGGCCCACCAGCGGCCGAGCGGTAAAGACGCTGAACACTGGTAGTTCGGTCTGAGGTTCGAATCCCGCGAACGGGCTGGCTGCATGGGCGTTTTCGTGGTTTTCCCCATGTGTAACGTGTATACGAGCCAGTTTCCCTTAGAAAGTCGTCCTCCACGAAAGGCATCCCTCCCCTTAGGCAGATAGCCCTCGTGTGCTTTGCCATAACTGAATAATCCAAATCAAAATCTATAGTTTTTTTATTCATTATCTATTCATATTATTATCTATGTCTTGTACAGTTTATGTTTCAGAAAATGGCAATATGTTATACTCTGTTTTTTTTTTTTTTTTTTTTTTAGTTAACTTTTTTTTAGTGTAACTTTTGTTTTTTAGTTAACTTTCTTAGTGCAACTCTTTTTTTTTTTTTTTTTTTTTTTTTTTTTTTTTTAGTAATACATATTCTTTGCCAGAGATCCTCTCTGGTAGCTCTAGTTTACCCAAATGAGCTAATCTAATGTTCAAAAATTCTCACCAAATTTGTTACCTCAAGAAGCTATTTATTACTCGGAAATAGCTATCTATATCTCTTTAGTTATTTATGACTCTACAATAATTAAATAATTCTTTTACTCATACTCTAAGAACATATAGTGAACTTGAGATTCAGAAAGCAGTGCCTCCTTTTACTCTGTATCAAGTGAAGAACTTCAGTAAAACAAAAAGACGAAAGTAAAAGTCGGGTGGCCGCCATCAGTCGACGAAAAAGGTGAGTTTCTGGTCGAAGGTCCAAATCAGTAAACTGAAGAATCTAGTATAAGTAAAAGATGTTAAGGATGGAGAATGTCAGATGGATATTTGTGCCTTTCTCTGGGAAATGGAGAACATCTAAGAGAGTTATGCAATTGTTAGGATGAGTGAGAACTGAAATTTCTGGCAAGTTTTTGAATGTAATTTTGAATTGTATCAACTTTGAGATCACGGTGGATATACGAATTTGAAATGAACCATGTCGCGTTGATAATCTTTCGGAGTGCTTTGTTTTGAAGAACTTGGATGCGTTGAAGGTGAGTTTTGGCAGCGTGGCCCCAAGCAGGATTAACATAGAGTAATGCTGGTCGAAGTATAGATTTATATAAGAGAAGTTTATTAGAAGCGGACATATGACTTCTTCTGCCAAGAAGTCGGCGCATAGTTGCAAGTGTGATATTAATTTTTTTCACAGTTTCCCTGAGATGTTTCTGAAAGAATATGTATTGTTAAGAAGGAAAACTTCGCAGCAGCAGAAGTGGCTCCCTTCAAACAAAAAGAGAGACAACTGCGCATGCGTGAAATATCTGTCGTCGAAAAGAAAAAAGCTAAAGTCGAAGTTCGACGGTCACATTTATCAAGAGTTTAAAGCTGTGTGACTCCATTTTTTTCCTCCACATTGACGGATATAAACTTAGACATCAAACTGCGTTATGGATAATGGAAGTTCAACAGCCAGTGAAAGTGAAACTTCACCTAATTTTCTTATTCATTTTAAACGTATTCCTCAATTTCCTGTACACGTCGCAGAGGAGGAAAATCTCGGCCAGGTCTGGTACATTCCCATACAGCACACTTAGTTGCTATGACGTTGCAGTGACCTCTCAATGTTGCATTTTCTTCACATTACATTTGTGACCACGGTACAACGCCGCAGAAATGTGGCATTGTGATGTGGATGTGAATGTCGTACGGATATCACATACACGCCGCAGCAAACGTTTATTGTGACGATAAGAAATTCGCAGTCTTCCCCAACCTGACCTTGCTCGCGTAATTCTTCTTTAATGGGGGGTTTTCTTGTGCCTTGACCTCCCTCCCCCCGATTCATTGCTATGTGTTTCAGTAAACCTTCCTAAATAAATGAGTCTTTTATGCTAATAGCTTGCAATTTTAGTTATTTCTTTTTATAAAAAATATTAACAGTTCTTAGCGTGTTTTTATTGATATGGTACTTTGAAATCATTGAACTAGATTCTGTGGTGAATGGATTCAAATTCTACCATATCTAGTGTCTAGAGACTGATGAAAGAGTTTGTTGTCTGCATAGCGTTTGTTTGTCTTAAGGATTTTCGCGACCATTTTTTTTTAGTTCTGTTCACCGAACACATGGTCTGTGCTACATTTTCAGGTAAGCACTACTGTTTATTGTACATTGAAGTGAATGATATCAGTAATGATTAATATGTAATAATAAAAGCGTAATTTAAATGCAATAAACAGAAAGACATACTGGCAATTGATTAACTTTTATTTGTATTACAAAGCGTGGGGAAGCAACGGCCATTATCAAAAGTCATCTTATTTTTATCTCACTGCTTAGAAATTTTAATTTAAGGAGTCAGGTTTATTTGCTAGATATAATTTACTTTTTGTTGTTTTTAATGTTAAAAGATAATGTGAAAAAAGAATTGATTTTATGCATTTTACTGCAGTACTTCCATCGTGTTCAGCTATTTTTCGAAATTATTGCAAAATAATTACTTACTTCCATGCGTGGTACTTACCGTTACGTTATAAATGATGCAATACTTCTATAACCTCGTTTTAGTTATATAGAACATGTTTTTTAATTATTATAACTTTACAAATGGTGTATTACTTTAAAACACTGAACTTTTCTACATGTTACCTATTTGTGAATTTCTGAGATTAGTTTTAAAATTTATTATATCAGATCTTTTCTTTTCGCAAATTATGTCACACTTTTACGTATAAGATATTTGTGCTGTTAAAGTTGTAAGGATCTTAAGTTTTACTAACGTTTATTTTATTTTAAATCTTTACTATCACTTCTTATTTTCTACTTCCGGCCAGAATTATAAGCGTGAAGGAGTTTATGCAAAGTTGTCTGGCGAACGCCAAGTATTTAAGTGTGGCCTTTTTGCCAAGCAGAGGAGAGGAAGCCGTGAGTTCGAAGCAGGCCGCTTACCTTAGAAGTTACGCAGTTGCTACTTTGCCTTCCAGGCCAGAGGTTTTAATCCTCTTGATAAATTAAACGTATTGTAGAGTTCACAGTCTCTGTGCTACATACGCTTCCTGTTATTATAAGGCCAATCTTATTCTAAAGTTAAATTAGAGTTTAGTTTTATTTTGATATCTTTTAAGTTAGACCCCGAGTGGAGGGTCATTGTATTCCGAAGTACGGAAGTCATTGTATATAAAGAAAAAAATAAAGGGTTTTGTATACCCTTCGTCTGTATCCTGTCTACTTACTACAATTAGTGAACATAGCTTTAGTAAGCTCTCCGTTCTAGTCAGGTCATTGTATGTTTCCGAAGAAGGTAAGAAGAAACATTGAACCTGATAGTGGCGCCCGACGAAGAATAACCATGGCCGAGTTTCAAGAAGAACCTGTGCTGCCTGCAGAAACAGCTCAGAATCCAGAAATGCCAGCTGCCGCCCTGGAAGGATTTGGGTATATTGTCCAGACACTGCGCGCTTCGATGAAACCAGAAGCAACGTTTAATGGAAACTCACAGGTAACCAGTTTTTTGGAAAAATTGGATGACCACTTCATGCTCTACCCCGTGCACGAGTTTCAAAAAGTTACCTTAGCTACCAGCGCTTTGAGGGGCCAAGCGCTTAACTGGTTCAAATGTATCGGCAGAAGTCTCTTGGGTCAAGCAGGAAGTCCCACCTATACCTACGAAAATTTCAAGACTGCCCTACTAAAAGCCTTCCCTGTTGTAAGGGATCGTGCGAAATTAGAAACAGAACTTTTCAGTATATATCAACAAAGAATGGAAAACCTCTCCAGGTTTATTTTAAGAAAAATTCACGTTTTCAAGCTCTTGTATGGAAACCGTCCGGATCCTGAAATAATTCAAGTGATTTTGCCGAGGTTACTACCCCAAGTGCAAGACTTTATTGAATTGAGAAATCCGACTACACTGGAAAAATTATTTGAGCTAGCAATCCAGTTTGAAAGTAGAAGAACGGCGGACGTCGAAAGAAGACGCCAATATCAACAGCGAAACCAATTTGGTACGCCAAGACTACAGCAAACTCAAGCACATGGCTACGGAGAAAAAGCGAATCAGTGGGCAAGGAAACCCGAGCATTCAAAAACAGCCGGCAAACGTCGACAGTTCAATAGCAACCCAGAAAAAAAGTCTCAAGGCCAGTGGAGAAAGAAGGAAAGCACCGAAAGAAAAAATAATTTAAACTAAAACGGATTTCTGCTGACGAGAGGGTGCGGAAATCCGAAGGCCACGAAAACCCCTCTTCCTACAAGTTAAATACAGTAATGGTGAAAAATTTAACTCTTCCGAAGATTGAAGTCTTGGTAAATAATATCCCGGCCACCGCACTCCTGGATACCGGCGCGCAGTGTTCCTGTGTGGCAGAAGTCTTTTTTAGAAAGTATTTTCGCAAATACCGCATATATAATGCGGATAATACAACAGTATTAGCGGCGCAAGGAGAACAATGTAAGTGCGTAGGTAAAGTACCTTTGTACATCCGTATCAAGGACGAACAAGTAAAGGTGATGTTTTTTATAGTAAAGAATTTGCAAGCACACTTAATACTAGGAATAGACTTTCTTTCAGACGCACAAGCTACACTGGATTTTAATGAAGCGTCTCTTAAGCTGACGATGAAACCAGTGCGTGTAGAAAAGGTTGAACCGCCAAGGGTAAATCTCGACCACCTGCCTAATGACGAGCAAGATAGAATCCGACAAGTGGTAAGTGAATTTGCTTCCTTATTTAGTGATATTCCAGGATTTACCCAGGTTACTAACCATAGTATTGACACCGGAGATGCATTGCCGGTTCGTCAAAAACCATACCGGTATGATAAGAATAAGGAAAAAATTATAGAATGGCATATTACCGATATGCTACGTAAAAAGATCGTAACGCCTATCTCAAGTAGTTATGCTAGTCCGGTGGTTTTATGTAAGAAAAATAATGATTATCCTTTGGAGCATCCAAAAAGGTGGAGATTCGCTATTGATTACCGTAAATTAAATTCAATAACGAAATATCCGGTATATCCGTTACCGATTATAGAAGAAATTTTAAGGAACATAAAATCAACCAAATTTATGACAACTTTAGACTTAACGAATGGTTATTTTCAAATAGGGATCAGGCCTGAGGACGTGCCTAAGACTGCTTTTATAACCAAGTCTGGCACTTATGCATTTTTGCGAATGCCGTTTGGCCTTTCAGGCGCCCCAGCAACATTTCAGCGATGCATGGACATTGTGTTAAGACCTGTTCTCGGAAAGTCCACATTTATCTATTTAGACGATATCATTATTACTAGTGATAATCTAGACCAACATGTACAGGATTTAAGACAGGTGTTTTCTTTATTAAATGAGGCCGGTCTAAAAGTTAATGTCGAAAAATGCAAATTTGCAGCCCCTGAATTAAAATATTTAGGTTACAAAATATCGCAAAAAGGGATCGAGACAGATGAATCAAAAATAATCGCGGTACAAAAGTATCCGACTCCAAACACGGCAAAGAAGCTCTCTTCTTTTCTAGGACTTTGTTCATATTATAGGTCCTTTATAAAAGATTTTGCGGCTATCGCTGAGCCATTGTTAAAATTAAAAAGGAAAAAGGCAAGATTCTCGTGGACGGCCGAAGCCAATAGTGCTTTCGAAAAATTAAAACAAGCATTAACGCAAGCCCCTGTGTTGAAATTTCCTGAAAAGGATGAAAATTTAGAAATTTCAGCGGATGCTTCGGATTATGCGGTAGGAGCGGTACTTTCGCAAAATCAGCAGCCAGTAGCATTTTTAGCCGAACTTTAAATCAAACACAAAGAAACTATTCCGCGACCGAGAGAGAGGCACTTGCAGTTCTGTTAGCAGTGCAAAAGTTCCGAGTCTATTTTGGAAAGGCGCCGATAACAGTATATTCTGATCATGCGGCGGTAACTAGATTGTACTCTGGAAAAAATTTATCCCCAAGGTTAATAAGATGGGCACTCAAGCTGCAAGAATATAATCTGGTAATCAAGCATACCCCCGGAAAGGAAAATATCGTAGCAGATGCCCTGTCACGAATTAAATTAGACGAACAGGGTAATACCGTCAAAGTTGCAATGCTGACAGCGTGTACAATAAATTCCCGAGAAACTGTAATAACCGAACTGGGTAAGGATCCTGAGTTTGGAAGTATTTATGAGTATTTGAAGGATCCTGAAAATTTTAGCCACCAAGATATTGTGGCGATAAGAAATAGGGCGGCCCATTACGAACTAATAGATGGTCTATTATTTTATACAAAAACTACGAATTCCAACAACGAATTTCGACCTGTTATCCCAGCTAGTCTTAGATTAAATATCCTGCAAGAGCTCCATGACAGCCCTTTAGCTTCTCATGCTGGTATTCGAAAAACTACTCAACGCGTACGCGAGGCAGTCTACTTTCCTGAACTGCAAAAGTTAACAAGGGCGTATGTCCAGTCCTGCCCAACATGTCAAGCCGTTAATTATATTAATTTCCGCCCGGCCGGGTTTCTAAATAGTATTAAATCCGAATTTCCAAATGAAATAATCGGTATCGATTTATTGGGCCCTTTCCCAAAAAGTCAGTTAAACAAAAGTCGCTATCTCCTTGTTATAGTTGATCATTTTAGTAAATGGACCGAAATTGTTCCCTTAAAACGAGCCTCCGCGAAATTAGTTACCGATTCTATTTTAAATAAATATATTTTAAAATACGGGGCGCCCCTAAAAGTTATATCGGATAATGGTCCTCAATTTGTAAGTAATATATTTGAAGACATGTGCCAAAAACTGGGCATACGTCATTTAAAAATGGTCCCGTATCGGCCGCAATCAAATATAGCGGAACGGGTCAACAGAAATATAGTGAAAATTATCCGTAGTTATGTTAAAAATTTTCATAAAAGCTGGGATAACTATGTCAATGAATTTGCTTTCGCCCTTAGGACCGCAAAACATGATACAACGGGAAAAACTCCTGCTGAGTTATTTCTAGGCAGAAAGATTATAACACCGTTAGATAAACTATTTTATGTGCAACAAAGAGCCCCAGAATTTAAAATGGGTGATATAGAAAAACTAATAAAAGAAGCAAAAAAGAATACAGAAGTAGCACAAAGAAAACAAAAATTGTATTATGACTTGAAACGACGGGGAGTAACTTATAAAGTAGGGGATGAAGTACTAAAAATTAAGCATTCACTTTCTTCAGCACCAGAAGATAAAACTGCCAAATTTTTCCCACGCTTTGAAGGACCATATGTTATAGAAAAAATAACTCACGCTGTTGTAGTATTAAAGGCAAGAAATGGTGAAACCTGTTCCGCAAACATTGACCAGATAAAACCATTCTATGACCGTAATAAAATGCAAATCTTTTCAGATCTTTTGCAGGATCCGGTACGGCAGACACCGCAGGTACAAGTTCCAGAGGTGGGAAAACGACAAGTACAAGGGCAAGCCAATGAGAGACAGAAGCAAGTGAAAAGAAAATTGCCCCGCGGAAAAATTGAAGGTACAAAGAAAAAGAAGCCGTTCTACCGTCCAAAAAACAGAGTTCACGAACACCCCCAGAATGAAGAAGGGAGAAGGACGACGTATGTGGAAAAGACCGGGAGAAAGGACGGCAACTATAACCCGGCTGTGAAACGGAAGATTGACTCATCCGACAGAACTCTCCGCAGCAAAAGTCGCCGAACTGCGGAAGGGCCATCAGCGGCGGAGGAAAAAGTACAAGAAAAATTTGAACGGCCAACAACGAGGTCCAAGCAGGATCACGACAGAAGTTTCCCGGTTCCACCAAGACCAGCTGCCTTCAAACGGCCAAGACCACAAGCAGAGGACAGAAGGAAGATGTTCAAGGGTGGCCGTAGTGGTGAAAAACGGAAGCTTCCAGAGGAAAGCACTGAAGGGCGAGCCCGTACAAGAAGGAGGATCAACCAAGCTACGGTCTGCAGCACCTTTAAAGACTGGGCCCAGAAAAGGATGTCTGAATATTACAAAGATAAGTAAAATTTTGTGTTACTTTACAAACTTAAGTTAATCTTTCATTCTTACTGCAAGTGGCAGATTTCAAGAAGTTTTACCTCATGCGAGGTCTACCTTTATCGCCAAAAGGGCGAGAAATGAGTTGTGACCGATTTTCTTATTATGTTTTTCAATTACTCGCGCGTAAAACTAAAGTTGATGTATAATAGCGTTGTATAAAGACTTAAATATTGTAAAAAGTTATTGTATAAATTTTATTTAAAACATTCTAACAAGAAAGAAGTTTTAGTCTGAAAGACTTTTTGAAATGTAGTATTATTTCAATGTAGAAAGAATTGGCACTTGCTTTGAAAAGAATAGAAGTTAACAATGTACTACTAATGTATGTTTTCAAATGTGTAAAATTAACGGCGTCTTGATATGTTCTTGTATACATGTGAACTGTTATTTTGAATGTTTAGAAATAACGTGATATGGTAAAAGTGAAAGTAATGTTAAAAAATTTGTTATTCGTGTGACTGTAAAGATTAAATCATGGTGAATATGTGTTAAAGGTTGAATGATGTAGTTAGGCTCTCTGACGCTACACTTTAGAGTTAACCACTTTCAGAATAGTACCTCAGGGTCTAGAGTTGAAATTAGGGTGTGTTAAGAGGTCTCGTATGTTGAATTTTAACACGTTAGTGTTTTGATTGTAGGAGGAAGTGTTGAACACATAGACAGAAACACATTCGTGTTTGGTGTTTTTACAACACATGTCAGAGAGCACGGGGAGAGATAATTAAAATAGTCATGAATGAAATAAGAATGTTAAGAAAAGTATATTCTATATGTTATTTGCAATGTCATTCTGTAACATTTCATTAAACTAGTTTTCCTTCCAGATCTCTGGAAGGAACCAGAATTGAATAAAGCTCCTGTTTTGATGCAGTACAGATGAAAAAGAAAAAAGATTGTTGTATATTCCGGGAGCTGCTATTGTAACAAATTTCTTTCTTTTAAAATTTTCTAGTTTCTAGCTAAGTTATGTTTGTAAAAGTTTGGCCTCGCGTTAGTTTCTAGAGCTAAAAGTTTTCAACAAGGTCGTTTTAGACCTCAGTTTCAAACTAATTAACTCTGGCGGGAAGTATGTAAGGATCTTAAGTTTTACTAACGTTTATTTTATTTTAAATCTTTACTATCACTTCTTATTTTCTACTTCCGGCCAGAATTATAAGCGTGAAGGAGTTTATGCAAAGTTGTCTGGCGAACGCCAAGTATTTAAGTGTGGCCTTTTTGCCAAGCAGAGGAGAGGAAGCCGTGAGTTCGAAGCAGGCCGCTTACCTTAGAAGTTACGCAGTTGCTATTTGCCTTCCAGGCCAGAGGTTTTAATCCTCTTGATAAATTAAACGTATTGTAGTGTTCACAGTCTCTGTGCTACATACGCTTCCTGTTATTATAAGGCCAATCTTATTCTAAAGTTAAATTAGAGTTTAGTTTTATTTTGATATCTTTTAAGTTAGACCCCGAGTGGAGGGTCATTGTATTCCGAAGTACGGAAGTCATTGTATATAAAGAAAAAAATAAAGGGTTTTGTATACCCTTCGTCTGTATCCTGTCTACTTACTACAATTAGTGAACATAGCTTTAGTAAGCTCTCTGTTCTAGTCAGGTCATTGTATGTTTCCGAAGAAGGTAAGAAGAAACATTGAACCTGATAAAGTAACTCAATTTCCTTATTAAGAGATTTAGTTACAGAACAATATTTCCTATTTTAGGTCAAATTATTTGAATACAGCAAAACACTACTACTGTCTACTTAAGAGAAGGGATGCCTTTGTGGAGGACTTTCTAAGGAAACTAACTCGTATTCTCTTTATATATTAAGAAAAACATGAAAACCTGTGCTAAAGTATTTGTTAATTGAGAGATTAAGAGAATATATTTATGGTATTAATTTTTTAAATAGACACATAAATTATTTAAAAGACAACAATTTAAAAATAAGGAAATTATATTTCATCGTTACTTATATATGAAGGAAGTTCAAATATCACTTGTGACAAAAGAATATAAATTAATAGTAATTTGTTTCTAAAAGTACAAGTTACTCCATGTTATAAAGAAACCGAATTTGAAATTGTATTTTAAGAAAATTTAACCTATTGCAGACAATTTTATAAATGTAATGAAAATTACTATAAATCGAAATGTATATTTAAGCTTCACCGATAAACTTTATTCGAAATAATAATTTTATTTTAAATTAATATATTTCACTTCTGCAAACAAGATATTTTATTTTGTTATTATAAACTAAAGAATCACATTTAACTCTCTAATTACGTCTAATTTAGTTATCTAAGCTTATTACATCTACTTCTGGTTTAATAATTTTTCAGTGCAAAAATAGACACTGAAAAGATACTAATTTCTGCAATCGTATTTAAAAAGCTTAAAAAAATTAAGAAAGGAATCTTTCACAAAGGAATTTAAAAATTTCATTGTGATAACTTGTTAATTCGCATATTATAAAACACTGATGAATTAAAGTAAAGTCTTTGGTAAAATATAAATTCATGGAATTCTTTTTATTGGGACCGACTTCAGTTCTTTTCCGCATTTAAATAAACAAATAAATTTGTTTGGAAATTTTATAAAAGAAAGCCAATTCCTGGAGAGTCAATCGAAGGTTCTGAAAACTCCGTATAATTGCGCTGCATTATACTGTGGAACAAACAAATATTTCTTTTAATGTAAGAGGAAGAGTTTTATATTTTCGTTATTTTTTAATTTTAACAAAAGTTGTAAAGTTATTACTACAAAATTAAGTAGTGGAATTACTTTTATTTTCATAAATACAGCCAACTTCAATTTGAACTGAATGTAAATAACTGAAGTTCAGTTTTAATTGCGTAGTTTCTAAAATGAAAGGCATAAACGTGTTTTTATATTTCATTCCACATGTGTTTTCATTTTTTTTATTAAAGAAATTAAATAATCTATTTCCCGTCAGTTAAAAGTATACTAAGGAAACTGTTTCTTTCATTCCCGTTTGTAAAAAAACTATAACATCATTGCTAAAACGTGTATTGATGCCTTTTTGACATTTTAACAGTTTGGAATCATTTCTGATTTCAATAAAGAAATCAAATGAAAACTTTAAAGAAAGTCCAATTTAAAGAAAAGTAAAACATGAGGGCCTTATCATCAGATTTTAATATCTGAAACTAATCTCATAACTGCTTCTCCTGAACATTTTTATTACGTTCCAAATTCTTATACATACAGTATATGTGCCTTATTCTTATACATACAATATATGTACGTGGTAGTGGTGGTGTATTGAGAATACGGCAAAGCACACTAGGGCTATCTGCCTAAGGAGAGGGATACCTTCGTGGAGGACTTTCTAAGGAAACTGGCTCGTATACACGTTACACATGGGGAAAACCACGAAAACGCAGGCAGCCCGTTTCCGGGATTCGAACCTCAGACCGAACTACCAGTGTTTAGCGATTTTACCGCTCGGCCGCTGGTGGGCCACAGTATATGTACATAATGATTTTTCTCGAGCTTCTATAAAGTTCATGCATCTCTGGTATTTTTCTCGTCGATAATCACTTCATTCTTAATAATAATTATTAAATTTATTTTCAATTATTATATATTAATTATTACTGCTATCATTCAAGTCAGTATACAATAAGTGTTTACTCCCCATATGTGTTGATTAAATAAAGGAGTTTGTGTATTTTAACGCATAAACAGCCGAGTTTCATTCAGTTTACCGTATGAGCTACGAATAGTATGTAAGCATTGCTGTGAAGGTCATAGTATAGTGTTTATTCTCAGAAGTGAATAATACAGATTTTCCGTAAGTCAGCTTTGGTAACAATAATTGTTTTATGAACTGGAATAATTAATTCATGCAAATTTGTTATGCTTTTGCATAATACTCTATTTGTTAAGAGAACAGAAAAATGCGTTTAGGAAATGCTGAAATATTTAAAACAAATGATTCACATTAAACATCAAATGAAACAAATTATGCGATATTTTTACCGTAATACAATTATTTAAATATACTAAAGCTATGCAGTGTAAGACAGTTATTTTAAATTTATAGCTTAAAAATCTCATAAAATTGTAATTTGTCTATGGAGTAATAATGGTGTAAGGGAATGCCCGTTTTGTATAACTAATATAACTAAGTATAAATATTTATTTCCTGTAATTTAGTATCCATAGCCACGTTTCCCAGCTGCTGCTTTTGTACCCATAACTATTTGTTCAGTATTTTAGATTAAGCAACAAATCGCTAATTTGGAAACGAAGATTGTAGTTAACTAATTTGGAGTCTATGATTGTGTTGATTTATAAAAGCTTAATTCAAAGCGAAACATTTCGTTATATAACAAGATAATAAAATATGTAAATGTCCTATAAAATATAGTACTAAAACGGTTGTCCTTTTATCCAGTTATCAAAATAATTTAGTTCTTTTTCTGGAAGGAAAGCAATTAAGGAAAAAAGAAATGGAAAACAGAAAACATTATTAAAAGCTAAACTGTTAAAAAAAATATTCCAAGCCAAATAGAATTTTTTTACAGTATTTCTGTTTAGAATGAGGGGAAAAAAGGTATTAAGAAATATAGTTATTATAAACATTGCAAGCCAAAGAAAATTTTTTGAAATATTTCTATTTTGAAAGAAGGGGGAAGAAGGTGTTAAATTAAGAAATAAAATAAAATTTTTAATAAGTTATAATAAGAACTCAGATATTTAATACAATTTAGAAATTTTGGAAAATATGAACTGTTTTTAAATATTAAATTCTAAAGAATGAAAGCAAAATTATGTAGCTTCTAGACAGCTTAAACCCAAAAGTATTAGCAATTTAATACGGTTAGAAAATGACCATAGGTCACTTTAGCATCATATATATTGTAATACGTTCTGTATTTTCTGTACACTCTAGTTTATACAGAAATGTAAATGGACTACAGTTATATAACCTTAATAGGGTGAGATACAATCTCAGTAAGATGAGGAAATTTCAAATGATTATATTGGATATTTTCAATTATTTAAAAATCTCGAATATTACGGAAGTATTTTAATACCTTAAAAAGTATAATACCTTACTGGATCATTAAAACATTGTTGTAGTTACCTGTTCTCTAAAATAGGAGTTCATCACTCTAATCATGTAGAAAGTAATCCAATGTTGCGTGACATCCATTTACATCTTTAGTGACATTATATTCATGGCACTTTATTATGCTGCATTCATGTCACTCTATGACTTTATATAAAGTCGAAATGAGTTGTTACATGAATGTCGCATTGTGACTTCACAACAATGTTACAGTGTAACTTCACAACAAAGTCGCAGCGTGACTTCACAGCAATGTCACAATGTGACTTAACATCAAAGTCCTAATCTGACTTCACATCAACGTCGCAAAAAGCGGACATTAAGCCATTCCTACAGTGTTACTGCGACGTTGAGGTCCTCACAATGCGACACGTTTGCAATGTTGCAGCGACGTGCCGTGCTGTTGGGGTCACAGAGGGAGAAATTCTAGCCAACGGGTTCCGTCGCCACAATAACAAAATTTCCCTCTTCTTTCTAGCGGCGCAGAAGATAAACTGATTTACATTACATCTATGGAGCCTTTCCTTCTTTACATAAACGTTCTTTGGGTAAGGCTTCCCTTGGCTGGACAAAAGAAGTTTATATAGGCCTTTAACTCCACATCATCAGAGATAAAATAAAATAATTACATCAAATACGGGAAAAAAATTAGAAGCCTAATTTAAAATAAAAGCTTTTCAAATGCTATTCTGCATTCATGTCACTCTATGACTTTATATAAAGTCGAAATGAGTTGTTACATGAATGTCGCATTGTGACTTCACAACAATATTACAGTGTAACTTCACAACAAAGTCACAGCGTGACTTCACAGCAATGTCACAATGTGACTTAACATCAAAGTCCCAATCTGACTTCACATCAACGTCGCAATGTGACGTTGATAATTCCGTGACGTGTGATTCAGAATAAAGTGCAGTCGCGTGCAGCTGCAGAGATAAAGTTGTCCCTTGTTAAAGAGAAGTTAAAAAGCTCTTTTTAAAGAGTTAAAGAACAGGGTTTCTCCGGTCAATGCCCTTTCGCATTGTTAACGCGGAGGCGGTTGGGGTTCAGGAACGTGAGATAGCATCGACTTGGGCGTTCGTATGTTCATAACAGCGCCGTTTAAATGGCAATTGAGCGTAATCAGGCTGTGAAACAGATATGGATCGCTTTTTTGAAGAGGCAACCGCAGGATCATATACCGGCAAGGTATGTAATACAGGATTTCCAACAAGATGGATGTTTTTGAAAAATCTTTCCGAAAGTCGCTGTATAAAGCGATTAATGGGCATAATTTTGAGATCGTTATGAATGTCATCTTTCCTTACGAACCATGGAGCGTTTATTATCTGCCGTAAAAATTTAGATTGAAAAATTTGGATGTGTTTAGGGTTAGCCAGAGCAGCTGAGCCCCAGATGGGACTCGCGTAAGTAAGACAGGCCTTATTATTGATTTCTAAAGAAAGATCTTGTTGTCAAGTGACAGGTCGCTATTTTTAGCGAAAAAAGGGTGGAGGTTGGCTTTGGCAGCTTTCGCATTCGCAATGACTTTTTGAATGTGAAGTTGCCATGTTAATTTTGAGTCTAGTAAAACACCAATGTATTTGTATGATGTAACCCAGGGAATGGACTATTCGCACCAGTGCTGCTATTATCCGCTTGAGCTGTTCGCAAGTTTAGTTAGTTCCTGTTAAACTTTAGCGTGGTTGTCTTGAGATCTTTGAATTTCCTGAAATATTTAGAATGACTGGGAAATGGCCACTATCGTACAGAATCTCCCCTACACTGAAAGAACAGAAAGCTAGTAGAGATGAAGAACAAAAAACCAGATCAATTGCATGAAATGTTCTAGTCGGCTGATGAAAGTAAGTGCATTCTCCATTATTAAGGAGACAAATAGAATGATCTTCCATTAATTGTTCGATCTGCCGGCCCCTATAATTAGTGTCCCTACTTCCCCATAAGGTACTATGGGCATTGAAGTCACCTAAAAGCAAAAAAGGTTCTGGGAACTGTTCTATTATTCTTTCCAACTCTCGCTGATCAACATGCTCATGTGGGGGTAAATAAATGGTGCATACATAGAGATTGAAAAGCGTAAATTAATCTGAACCGTCAGAGCTTGAAGGGAGGTCGTCAAAGAGAGAGCAATATATGGGTGATTGTGGGAGGAGATAAGGCCCACACCACCACAGGCACGATCCTCAGATGGCTTGTCCTTTCTTACTGTGGTATACCTCCGTATCTTAGCATGTCTGCTTGGTTTTAACAAGGTCTCGTGAAGCGCAAGGCAGGCAGTTTGATGCATGTTTATTAAATCCTTGATGTTATCCATTTTTTGACGAAATCCCCGGCAATTCCACGAAATAAATGTACCCATTATGAATGCTTGTTTTAACTTTCGAGGCAAAAGGTGTTTCGGAAGGGATAACGCTTCTTCAACGTCCATTTCGTCTAGGAGCCCTGAACTCATGCTTGCAATGGAACTTTGACTGGGGGGTCCTGGGTTTTTGCTTATTTTTCTCTTTGATACCATCTCTATGTTTGTTCTGTTGGACATCCTCTTTTCATTTGGACGCAGTCACCAGTGTACTACTTTCAACATCAGGTTTTTTCCCTGATTTTTGGTTTCTAGAATTTTCTGTCATTGCTAGTTCTTTTTTCTGTGCGGTTATTGTGGTTTACATTGATATTGATCTGAATGATTTTGTTGTGGATGCATAAGATTTATTAGGTCTTGGCTGATTAGAGAGAACAAGTCTTTTGGCTTCTGCAAATGATATCTTTTGTGTAACTTTAATGTTTTGAATTTGTTTTTCTGTCTGCCATTTCGGACATGATCTTGAAAAAGCTGGGTGCTCGCCTTTACAGTTTATACATAAGGGGTCAGCAAAGCAGCCTTCACTATGGCCTACGATGGAACATCGAGCGCACGTGAGACTACCGCGACAAGGTCTTTCCATGTCCAAGGCGCTGACATTGAAAGCAACGCACTAGATTCGGTATATATGGCCTGACTGAACAGTTTGGGTATCGAGCTTTGATGTTTTTAGGCAGGTTAGGAGATTTGAAAGTAAGTATGATGTGTTTAGTGGGAATGAGTTGACCTTCTTTCCGTATTTTGATCCTATGAGCACCACACACGTTTTGATCTGCCAACTCTAACAAATTCCTCTTCAGTTACCGACAGTAAGTCTATTTCAGAGATCACTCCTCGAGACGAATTTAGAGTGTTATGTGGCTTAACTGCAATGTTTACTTGTCCTAATTTAGTTTCAAAAGACTATTAGACTGCTTTCCGGACAAAGTTTCTATCAAAAGGTCTCCAGACCGAAGTCTCTTAATATTTTTCAGTTCTACAGAAGACAAAAGATGCTTGTTTATTAGAAAGGGTGACATTTATTTCAATTCTTCAGAGCTGGTTATAATTAAAAAACGTGGAAAAAGTACATCTGATACAGTGCTTTCTATGTCGCTTCTTAGCCTTTTGGTCACAGTCGGAGTATCGGGTATATTGTTGGAGCAGGAAGGTATCATAGCATTCATATCTAAATGGAAAGATTCGGGTCCAACCGTCCCACCCACCGTAGAGCCCAACAAGGGGACGAAGATTCCTACGCCAGGGCTAGCCGGACCTATACGCAAACTGAAGTCCCACAGTTGGCTTTCCCAAAAGCAGGTACTCTCGAGAGCTTGTCCCCATGCCACTGACACAAGGATTAGTGATAAGCCGATTGACAACCGTGAGGACGACAAGGTGACTCCCGTTTAACTGAAGCAGAAGCCAAAGCAGTGTTTCGGGGACAGTACCTCACCCCTCCTTTTCAGTTACATGGGTCTCCACGCACGGCAAACCACGTGGGCAGTTTTCTCGCAACTCGAAGACCTAGGGACAAGGCTGTTCCAGTTTCTTATGACGAGCCCGAACCTCGGAAAAGGAAACCACACGGGAGAAGTTGCAGTTTAGAGGAGAGATCACTAGGGCTACAGGATTGTGACAGCCGATCACCGAGACGGTAATCCCCTGAAGGATCTTCACCTGCTATGCTTTAGCTAGGTATGTTGGAACGGCCTTCACACCTAGGTGGCCCTACCAGGAGCTATGATCCCGAAGTACTTCGCCCGTTCCGCCCAGTGACGTGACAACCCCCCCCCCACATTGAGGCAGCATAGCAGGAATCGGGTAAGTTGCTTTTGCCAAGAGCTGTTTGATAAATTGTGCTTTATAGCATTATACCTTATTTTTCAGATTAAAAAATATTGTATATGTTGTTGCCAAAATGAAACTAATATGACAGTGAAAAATAAATATCATACTTGCCAACCTATGACACTCAAAAATCAGGAGATTTTTCAAAATGTTAAAAAGACTTTTTAAATGATAAAAATATAGTTTTTAATAATGAATTCACTTTAAATAGTTACTAATTCTTAAATGCAAGCAACACAAAAGTACCTTACACATAAAAAAACATTTTTATTACTTGCATCGTTTAAGAAAACAAAGACACTTTAATCAGTTTTCGTACAAAAGTTATGAACAGTGGCAGATTTTGCTTTCGTTACACAAAACCTTTATAATTTTGTTCGTAGCAATTCCCACGTAGGCCTGCTTTCGCTAATATAAGTTATTCTAATGTGTCATCACTAATATTAGATCTAAGTTTAGTCCTCGTTTCCGCAATAGCACTGAAAATCCTCTCACACTCTGCATTACTATGGGGAATTGTCAAGATGGCCAACATGATTCTAGACAGTTCGCTATATTTTAAAATTCCATCAACACCTTTCAGTTTTCCAATTGAACTCCACTAGGTGTCAATCCTAGCTGATTTTATAACTTCATTCAAGTTTTCTAATTGTAAACTGCAAAATTGCAACTGCAATATTTTTATCAGTGGCAACATCAATATCATATTTCATTACTAAATGAAGTAACACAGGAAATCTGCTCAAAAAAGTACCTTATATCAGAAAAAGATGCATTTGCTAGAGCAGAAACATCAGCAACTTTAGCATGCAAAATCACTTCATCGTTGACTGGAAATTTATGTAATCAAATACTCAACAGAAATAACTTCTACAATGAAGGTAAGACTTATTTTTGTCTTCTTCTGAAAGTTTTTCCACTACTTTTGCAGTTGCAACTCCCATAACCAAACCATAACCATCTTTCTTCTGATTTTCTATTTCACCATAAATCACATCATATACAGTCAAAAGTCGTTAATTCGGACACCCATAATCCGGACCTCAAAGCTACAAACTTTCCGCGCATGCGTCGAGTTCACGCATGCGCACAGGCGTTTACGAGAGCGCGTAAGACCCTTACGGCTGCGAATATGTTTTTGCGCATGCGCGTTTAATGTGTAACGGAGTTATACGCTAAGCTAAAGTTATCTAATTCAGTTAATGTTGCAGATTGCGTTGTTCCTTAATCTTCGAAATGGATCCGGCTTATTATTTTTTGCAGACTGTTAGAGCAATTTTATAAAAGTAAGCTTGAACTTTCGATTATGTCAAATAGAATTTCCGATATATATTTACTACAAAGCGAAAGTATGTTTTGAAATCCGAAATATGTTTATCAATTTTACGCTGCTCTGCGGCAGAGGGGGGGGCAGAAACGTCATTATTAGATTATGATAGATTAGAAAGATTATGTCAAATAGAATTTCCGATATATATTTACTAATATGTAATTTGTATCTACAAAGCGAAAGTATGTTTTGAAATCCGAAATCTGTTTATCAGTTTCACGCGGCGGATTGGAAGTTGGATCTGTCAGCACTATCCTTATCTTCAGGGCAGATGTTTTCATTTTATTTGGTTTATAATTCCGTACTAAGTGTAGTATTTCATTTCGATGTACTCCGTCTTTGATATGATTTAAATTAAGTTCCTCGTCATTATAATTCGCTTCCGATAGCGAAGAAAGTGACGCAGAGGTTATTGAAAACGAAAACATTTCGATTGACAAATTAGTCCGTATTCTCAACACAGCAATTATAGGACTTGAACAGCGGAACTTTGTAACTAAACAAGAAATTATGTCTGTTTAATAGAATTAAAGAGAAAGTATTATCACATGAAACGAAGCAACTTACATTGAAAGAAATGTTTAAAAAAGTAAACAAATAAATATTAAGCTTTTTCTTTTTGTAAATTTTGATACCCTTTAGATCATAATTGTTCTTTATTTCATAAATTACGGTTTCATATTTTTAATTTTGTAATTTCTGCATGCCATCTTACCAGATTTAAACTGATGATCTATAATCCGGAATCGCCGAAGTCCCGACGAGTCCGGATTAACGACTTTTGACTGTATAGAATTACAAGACGAAACATAGACTGGTTTTACAAACTTTGATAAAATCATTTATTGCGAAACATGAATTAATGGAATTCTGCTTTGTAGCACTCTGTTAAAAACATCGAATGATGGCAAAATGAATTGTACAAAAAAAGCAAAAAGTTTTGTTAAGGACCGAAGAAAAAAACAAATATTCGTTCTTCACAAGATAAAATTAATCAGATAATGCTTCGTGTGTTGAGCAATTTTTTTATTTTGAGAGAAATTTGCATCAGTTTTACACTCATATTTTGCAGTATTATTTTCAGAACTGCCAGTTTAATTGCTGAAAGGGGCAGAAATGATTTTTTTTACCTATTTTTTAACAAAGGAACTACTAAGTACATCTCCATTTACTTTAGGTATTTTATAACTTTCAATAGAGCCTTTTATCTTAACTCTCTAAGCATTTACTTCTTTAAAAAATGCAAGAAGTGGGTAACATTGATAGAGGATTCTAGATAAGCATTTCTTTAAACACAGCCAGCACGTACACACATTTCAAAATTTTTCTCATTTCAGTATTATGCAGTTGTTGGAACTGTTTCAATTTTCCCTTCATTTCAAGATAATAATAAATATCAACAATGTGTTCATCCAAATTTATTGGTAAAGAAGCTGCCTCTTTTTCAGCTGCTAAATTTAAGAAATGACAACAGGTGCACCTCATAATCTGCAAATCTGAATTTTCCTTTCTTAAGATGCCTGCAACACTAGGCTTCAAGCCTATCATTACTGGTGCATTATCGGCACAAAATGCAAGATAATTACTTAGAGGGACTGCATTTTCTTTTAAAGTTTTAATAATTAGCTGTGCTACATTAAAGCCTGTCAAATGTCCATATGTGGGGGCAGAAAGTAAACTGCACTCAATTTCTGAAGACGCTGGATTAAAAAAAGAAACAATTGGATACAGTTTTGAATCGGTATTATCACTTCCACCGTAAAGAGGCAGAACAGAGTTGTTTTAATGCAATCAATAACTGAAGATTTATTTTTCAAACTCATTTTTTTAACAATTGCACATGTTTTGGTCATTGCACTTTAGTATTTCTTAGCGATCTCACTATCGGAAAACATTTTTCTAAATAAAGCTGCAGCGTGATCCGATGCATTTAATGGCAAGTCGTGCTCCAGTAAAAAGGCAGAGAAAAGACATTCTGCATAATTAACTTTTTGGTCCTTTGTTTCCGAAGAAAATTATATTTTTTCAAAATGACTCATATTGTCCTTGTGTTTTTGTATATGCACATGTTTGAGAACATCCGCCCTTCCACCATGCAAAATCAAAAAATTGCAATGGCAGACGGTACACGTTACAAATTTATTACATTTCCTTGAGGAAATATGGAAGGAAAGTCAACTGTATACGATTTTTGAAACGTACACAAGTATTTCACCTTTCTCACAGACATAACAAAAGATGATAATTTCTAAAACTATCTCCCGAAGGCACGTGGTACTCGCACAACTCAAGACAAAACAAACGAAATAATTAAAGAACATCCAAATAACAGCCTTGAGCTTGCTTTGTGCTCATTGGCTAATTAATATATGCTAGATGACAAGCAGTGAAGCTGGATGCCCATTAGAGAACTGGAGAACGTTTCTAGATACGTGTATGCTCTCACTCAGAAAGCAGTTCTCGTCCGATTCGCAAGGTTTTGTTTTAGACATAATCTATCTAGAGAAAATTCAATTGTTTTCAAGACGTCCAAAATCACTTTTTTTTTTTTTTGTTTATATAACGAAGTATTAAGTTCCATAAAAATCGTGAGAAATTTTAAGAATAAGAAAAATTCGGGAGAAATATATTGTAAATCGGGTTGGCCTTTAGAGCAGTCGAAAAGGCAACTCTGAAATATATTTTATTTTAAATATAATTGCAATATATTACCATTATTTTAATGAAATTTATTAATGTTATGATGCTTTAAAAAAATCGTTGAAAAATTCTCAGATCTCGGAATTAAAAATTTTATATAGAAACTGATCTTAAAATTGCCAAATTTAGAACAGTTTAATAAGAGAATTCACATCCCTAAACGTGACAAGTTGTTTAAGAGCTCTTTATTCGAAAAAATGAATTTCAAAATGCTTATTTTCCCCTTCTTGCTTAGAAACTCGAGTATCCCATCATTTATATTAGAATTAGAAACAAATTATAACCCATTCAAAAGATAAGATAATCATATATGTCAGTGAATCACCAAAAATACTCCTCCAAAATGCTAATTCACACTCAAAATGGCAGTTGTAAAAACAGACAGAAATTTCAGATGATTAAAATTAAGAACTTTTAAAAGACTCCTAAAGACCGTACGAACCCTGTCCAATGCAAGCCAGACACATCTCCGACCAATAAAGCATATTAAAACTACTCTAAGAAATAATAATTGTCCTCTTCTAACTGGATATTACTACAAAAGTTGCAAATTGAGTTGTTCAAAAAATCTTTCAATTTTATTTCAAAAACAACACACACACACATACAAAAAAAGCTTTCAGATCATACATTACACCCCAAAGGGGCGTTATATCATGTTCTTTGCAATTAAACCATAAAATCCAATTCAACAGCAATATTGCAAAATAATTTTAAAATGAGCATTTTAAAACACAGTCTCATGCATTGGAAATAAAAATATTTCCTACTTCGTACAGTGTTGCCATTGCTCGCTTTGAAATCGTTAACTTTGTTAATAAAAAATTTGTTAAAGTGTTACAAAATATGAAATTGATAATAAAACAAATTCCAACTTAGGGCTTCCAGATGCTCACATTCAGTAGAGGATTAAATTATTCAAAATTTGATGGCTCCAGGAACCGTTGTTTTATCACAATGCGAGAAACATACATACATTCATGCAGATTCTTCATTGTTTAATTTCTTTAAATATAACACAGGGCGATAATATTTGGTGGCAACAATTTGAAAAGTGAAATGGACATTTAAAGTTTTCAACACAGCCAAAACAAAATTAACAGAACTTATGGGCTTAAGATATAAATTTTTGTACATTTTGAAAAAATTTTCTTTCTTCTTCTCACTTACTTTTACTAGCATATTTCATTATCTTTAGAAAATTATCCCAAATGTAAGAACATTCATGGGATTCATTGATGAGCAATTTCAATAATGCCTAAACTTTTTTTTTGTAATTTTATGTCAAAAGTAATGTATGTAAATTTTGAAAAACATTCTTATCCATATTTCATGATCTTGTAATGCAACCACATTTAAGGTAACTTTGAACATTAAAGTTTTTGAATGATCAGAGATCACTACATAAATCAGAAATGTCTGTATGTGCACAGCTGTCAAAAGACTTCACAAAAGTAGATAAAACTTCCAATAACTATGCCAAACCTAGGAAGAGAAGAAAGCTTCAATGCTGTTTATCTTATCAATGAATATGATAGTTAAAAAATAATCTGACCTGTAAAACATAATGCAATTTCAAAACTGAGAAAAGTACATTCTTAAAAATCCCTTAAATATCAACAATATTATGCATTTTCAACTTCTTTTACAGCACACATATATTTGACCTTTGCAGAGGCCACTATATGGATTTATGCAATGAATGGTAAAAATGTTCTGGTTGAAATGAAGTACAATGAAGTTACAAATGTAGGAACAGTTTATGCCAAACACAAATGTTTTTATTAGATGAAAAAATATTTACCAAGAATTAAAGTAAATAATTTAAGTGCAATTTTATCCATACTTTAAACAAGCTCTTGTCAGTAGCATCAAATGTTGTATCACTGTTTAATTCTTGTCAGTAGCATCATTTTGTGCATATTATACAGATATTTGATCAGTAAATACCTACCATAAAATGAAAGTTAAATGTGATCAGAAATTTATTAAATTTGGTAGATATATTTTTATTTATTACATTTTATTTCACAAATTACAGATGAAAATTTTTATTTGCCATCAGTGATTGTGTCCTCAACATGTTAAATAACCAATGAATGCTTCCATTTGATGTTTCTATGTTACAAAAATTAGTTTTTAGAATTATTTACTTAAAATTTGATATGTGTTTAGTTGAAATTTACAATTTCTAGGTAATTACTATTATTTTTAAACTGCACGCATGTGAGAGAGGGAGAGAGAGAGAGAGACAACCTAGAAGATGCAAAAAAAAGGAACTGCAACATAAATTCTGTCTCATGGTTTTTGGCATGGTACTGACAATCGATTCAATAGGTTAAACTGATTATACTTACTTTCAATGCATCAGCTTAACATTTTAAACCCATTTATGAATTTATAAATTTTAAACAAGTTGTATAAATTCTAAATTTCAACACCTCCATTATTTTGTTTTTATTTTATGTACTCACTAATTATAGAATTAATCTTATTATCTTTTACCCACATTAAAATGTTCTTTATTGTTTATGTAGTTCTCAATATGTTACAGAAAGCTTTTTACAAAATGCAAATTTTCTATAAGTTATTTCTAATTACACAAAAATGAAATCGCAAATGTAAAAAAAGAAAATCTGAAAGGTTTCAGATTTTAAATTACGTTCACAGTGGCGCTTTTTTTTTTTTTACATTTTGTGTGTTACCTTTATTTATTAAATATCACGTTCTTCGCACTTAAACCATAAAATTCATGCAAGAGCAATACCGCAGAATAATTTTAAACTGAGCATAGCTTTAGAATTTTCGATACACAGTCTCACATGCTGGAGATAAAAAAGTTTTTTCTGTACAATGTTGCCATTGCTCGCTTTGAAATCCTAGAGTTCGTTAATCAAACATTTGTTAAAGTTTTACAAAATATGAAATCGATAATAAAACAAATTCCAAATTTGGGCTTCCAGATGCCCATCTTCGCACTAGGATTAACATCATTCAAAATTTGATGGCTCTAGGTACCATTGTTTTATAACAATGCAAGAAACATACATACATTTATCATTCTTCATTATTCAATTTCTTCAAATATAACACAGGGTGATAATATTTGGTGGCAATAGTATGAAAAGTAAAATGGACATTCAGAGTGATTCAATGCAAAACGAAAACAATAGTCCCTCCGGGACAAAGCCCACTTGGACTAAAAATGAAATAGAAGATTTAACTTATGGCCAAATTCAGATTTTAAAGTTAATGTTATTATGAAAAATAACTACATCAAACTGCAATCTTTTACATGCCAGGCATTAAAGACAATTTAAAAAAAGTATTTTTTTAAGGTATTTTATACGAGAACAAGGACACACCGAGTCATTACTTCATTATAGATAGGTTAAATTCAATGAAGAATTTAGAAAAGAAGCCATACTTTAAAAACTATTCTGTTTATTTTATTTCGTATATACATGCAAATTAGATTGTTCTACAATTTAACAGAAAATAAGAAAAAACTACACTTGGGCTTCTTCGTAAAGTATATAAAAAATTTAAGAAATTAAGTGTTTGATAGTACATGAAACTTCTGCAGGAATTCAATTTGAAATAATAGCATCATTTTTTACTGCAAAAGTACATAGGCATAAATTAATAATGAATTAATGTTTTAAAGACACATCACACAAAAGTAAATAGATAGTCTCTCGAGAGAATTTTTATTGAAAAGTTTTAACGTGCATGTGAGGAACAACCTTGCACTCGCACGTAGCAAGCAATAAGTTCTGCAAGATTCCACTGGTTAACTTAAATAAAGTTTTAGAGAAACAAAATGGTCACAAATCAAAGAACATATGAAATTAATTAGATTAATGGAATGTGTAGTTTAACTTTACAAACAGCAAAAGCATGATAGAACAAATTTTCACTTTTAATTTACAGAAGCTGAAAAGTTAAAATGAGATTAACAGATCATTCACACATCACAAGTGCATCTTGCAGCCCTTGAATATGGTACAAAAATGTTTTTACAAGAGTAACACCAGATGACTGATAGAGTGTTACTTCCTAGTTTTTGTACATGAACATTAAAATAGAAAGAAGTAAAAAGAATCTGAACTTCTTAAAGCTTTAATACAGTCACTGTATCCCGCTGATGTGGACAGTGCTCCATTTCTCTACAACCAATATTTATTTACTTTGATGTCATCATTGTTACAAACTCTGGAAGAGAAAAAACAATAAATTAAAACCAAAATTTTTATTCAAAATAATTTGAAGACAAAACGTTTTAGTACAACTGTAGAAGAAAATTTTATAGACTATGAAATAGACAGATGCAGGGTAAGGTGATCAGCAATAGACAGTTTTTAACAAGCTGTTTGAAAAGTTAAAAAACTTATATTTATTTAATTATTAACTTCTAAGGAGAATTATTTATATGTACTCCCAGCTTCTTACACATGGTCATACCAAAGATGCTAGCCTATTTTTTAACATGGCAAAAATTTTTTGAAATTATTTAAGATTTTTAAATTGTAAAACTCAACCAAATAAATTTTCAATGAACATTTCTATCATCTCTTTGAAACTAAGATACCTTCTACTTCCAACCCAAACAATTTCCGAAAACATATCATCTACAAATATGGATTACTTTCAACACATTTGACAGTGATTTGTTACATCAATCAGGCAAAAAATCTTTTAGAATTTTACAAACTTTTCCTTCACAAAAAATTAAACAAATGGAGACATGTAATGCATGGATGAAATACCAATGTCAAAAACAGATAAGTATGATGCCACGACACAATCGCAAAATCTTCACATCTTTTTTATGTAAACCTGGCTAATTCTTGAGAAGCCTGTTAAGTTTTTGTAATGGTTATAAATAATAGTTATTTGTTTTCTCCTCATATCTCCCCCACCCCCGGCTCGATGCAGAGAACTCTGTGCCCACAGGGTAAGGTGGTGCAAGCCCAGTGTTAGACCCAGAGCAAGGGCTTCGAGCATCCCGCGTAGTACGGGCTCATGTGCTATTTTAAACTGATGCAAATACATTATTTTTCATAGCTGGATTGCAAGTATAATAGGATTTGGAAGAACTAATAATCCCAAATCAATAGTGAGACAGAAGACGTTCACAAGATAAGCAAATTTACTGCCTTTTCCAATTAATTGTATAGCCCCTTTAGATACAACTGACTGAAACTTCAACCAATGCTGAACTGAAAATGACCAAAAAAAACCTTCATTATTCATTGAAATAACAGCTGCTGCTACCCCCCTTTAGACTAGTCTTTATTACTATTCTTTACGATAAAGATGAGTTGAAACAGCCTGAATGAACCACACTGTTTCTATACCTAACTTGGACACCTTCGTGTTAGATAATAAGAACTATCAAACTGTTCTCCAAGTAGTGTTGTTTTTCAAATAGTACAATACCACTAACAAAGAAGGCATTATTCATATAAATTCAGGTGCAAGCATATTCGTATTAATTGCTGCTTAAATACTCTCATGGGAATGGCTGTTGCAGAAAAGCACATTTGATATGCCACTCTTTAATCATTTCCTTAAATATTTATAAACATGGTTTGAATACTTGCAAGTGCCATTCTATAAATATGGGTAGGGCAACCTTGGCTTGAAAGGAACCAGCTGCTGTGGGTTTCTACTAGTTTTTTGATAATGATGTGCTAAAATTAAACTGTTAAAGCATTAGTAGAATGGATTAATTCATCATTAACTATTCAACACAATTAGAAGGAAATTTTTAAGTTAGGCAGACGGATTCCACATAAACATACTGATGCTAATCAATGAGAACATATGAACATCTGCCCTGCCCTATTCATGCAAAATTATTCTCTGAACCTATCTTGGGACTTGCAATATGAACCTTGAACAATTTTACTACTGCAAAATAATACAATTCCCACGAGGCACTTGAAATGAACCTTCAAGACTTCTTTCAATAAGCTGGTTGATTTCTTTAGGAATGGCATAAAAAGTAATATACTCATTCTGATGGGAAATGCACAGTTTATTAAATTAATACCTTTCTCAATCATGTTCTGTAAAAGGAGGACCTGTTTCTTATACACTGCAATAACAAGTAGGAATTTTTGTAAACATTTTTAATATTTAGTCAAACAATGACATCAAATAAAAGAGTAGATTGGACACCTAGAAAGAAATGTAATATTACTGCATTACGAGAAAGTGGTCTTTCCCATGCTGAAATTGCAAGACAGGCGGGTGGTTCAGTGACTACATCTGGAGTCCGAAAGTTTTGTTTACGATATCAGGAGACACATTCAATAGAAAACAAAGAAGGAAAAGGCAGAAAAAGGTGCACCACATCTATTGATGGCAGAATAAAAAGACTATGTCTCCAAGATAGAAAAATGCCATCAGAAGTGATCTGAATGATGCTGGTGTTTCTGTCAGTTCAAGAATAATCAGGAGAAGATTAACAGATGTTGGACTGAGAGGTAGAATTCCACAAAAGAAGCTTATCTTAATTTTCAGCAACAACAACAACAACAACAACAACAAAAAAAAAAAAAAAAGACTACAGTGGGCAAAAGAACACATTAATTGGACAGATGATCAGTGGTCACAAGTTATATGGAGTGATGAAACTAAGATATCGTTATTCAGTAGTGATGGGCGAAAATATGCAAGATGTAAAATAGGAGAAGAGCTACATCCTGACTGCATTCAAGCATAACTGTGAAAAACCCAGTTAGTGTTATGATTTGGTCATGCATGTCAGCAGATGGTATTGGTTACCTTCGTGTCATCGATGGACACTGAATGCCAGAAAATACATTGACACTATTCTAGAACCAAAACTTCTACCTTCCATCAGAGATCTCTTTCCCAACAATGCTTCGTTTATCTTTCAGCAGGATTCTGCTCCTTGCTACACGGCCAAAATATCGGAAGAGTTGTTTCGTACAAAGAGCATTAATTTGCTGTCATGCCCAGGAAACAGTCCTGACCTCAATCCTATCGAAAATTTGTGGCACCGTTTGAAAACTCTTTTCTGAATGAGGCGCCCATCAAATAAATGGGAATTAATTGACGCTATAATTGTTTCCTGGCATCATGTAATAACGAAAGAAGAGCTTTTAAAACTCTTGTCAGCTCAATGAAACATCGATGTGAAGCTGTAATACAAAATAAAGGGTACCCTACTAAGTACTTTAACTCACCGGAATCATCACTGTCTAATGTATATTGATAACTATTATCGTTTAACTTTTTTGTATTGCAAATAATTGAATTTTGTGTTTTGTACTGAATTCAGTAATAAATTCTCTTTAAAATGATACATACAAGTTTGCATTTTGTAAAACGTAACGTTTTCTATCAGCATACAAAGTTCAAAAACATACAAATTTCCAAAAGTGTCCACAATTTTGGCCACCACTGTATATATATTTTTTTTAGAATAAAGAGGAAATACCTAAATTAAAAATGAGGAATTAAGTGAATACTACTAAATTAAATTATACAGTTGAATTACACATTTTTATCATATATAAGCAAGAAATTTAGAACCAATTTTACATGAAGACCCAAAAGAAATGAAATTTTACACCAATAAATTTCAAAATATCCAAAAAAATATGCAAAATAAGAATTAAAAAAATGTGAAACTAAAACCTAGAAACTACAAATCTGAAAAAATATAAGAGGATTTCAATCAAATCTGATATAACTTTCTCAACAGGAGGAGGAGGATACATCAGACTCAATAACAATCCTTCTTCCATTTGAAAACCACTGCGCTTCTGTATCCAAAATTACCTACGAACTATTCTAAAGTATTTAATTAAACAGTTCATCTGAAAAATTTTTGTGAACAGCTATAAAACTTCTAATTTATTAGAAGTTTATTGTATATTTGAATTTCAGTTAATAAAAAAGTAATAAATTATCTTAAACTGAACTTAAGCTTATGTTTTTACTTACAAGTTACTAAAATTAAAGAATTTTTATAATAACCTTATATATCCGTTCAAAGTAATAGTGTAATCCAGAAGACTAAGCAGGGGAAAAAAAAAAAAAAAGTTTGAAAAAATACCTTCATAGTTAACTTGGCCATCACCGTCAATATCAGCCTCCCTGATCATTTCATCAACTTCTTCATCTGTAAGTTTCTCCCCAAGATTTGTCATAACATGGCGAAGCTCCGCCGCACTGATAAATCCATTTCCATCCTTGTCAAAGACACGGAAGGCTTCCCTAATCTCCTCCTCACTATCTGTATCCTTCATTTTTCGTGCCATCATAGTAAGGAACTCAGGAAAGTCTATTGTGCCATTTCCTGATTAAACAGTTAAAAAATATAAGCAAGATCATATTTTTAATGGAATAAAATTAAAAATATGCTCAAAAAAAGTAATAGAAGCCTCGTTATTTAGTGGGAAAACTAACATCCCACCATGGACAGAGCAGTGGCAATGTATTAGGTTTCACATTAAAATATTAAATGAAACGTTTAAGAAAACTAAAACTAATAATCAATTTCATATATAATAAATAACTGACATTTGCCAAAGATCAGTATTTATGCTGAAAATTTAAATTTAGCCCATGCTGTGAAGAATAAATACCTTTTACTACAAAAAAGTTTACCTAGCTGGAATATTAAACTATTAATAATATGGCACTTTAATGTATAGCTTATTTACAATACAATCCTAGTATGCAATTTTCCTTTATGGAAAAACTAAAGATAATTCAATTCAACTCAATTTCTAATTAACAATTTAAATTTTTTTTTATTAGCAACAACTGAGTATGTATCGAAAATAGCAGGTTAAAATGGAAGAGCCTTAATCTTAGGAAAAAGTATAATACACTGAAGTGACAAAAGTCATAGGATACCTCCTAATATTTTGTCGGTCCTCCTTTTGCCAGGCGAAGTGCAGCAACTCGACGTGGCATGGACTCAACAAGTCGTTGGAAGTTTGGATGTCTCCTGCAGGAATATTGAGCCATACTGCCTCTATAGATGTCCATAATTGTGAAAGTGTTGACGGTGCAGGGTTTTGGGCACGAACTGACCTCTCGATGATGTCCCATAAATGTATGATGGGATTCATGTCGGGCGATCTAGGTGGCCAGATTATTCGCTGGAATTGTCCAGAATATTCTTCTAACCAATCGCAAACAATTGTGGCACAGTGACATGGCGCATTGTCATCCATAAAAATCCCATCGTTGTTTGAGTACGTGAAGTCCATGAATGGCTGTAAGTGATCTCCAAGTAGCTGAAGGTATCCATTTCCAGTCAATGATCGGTTCAGTTGTACCAGAGGACTGAGTCCATGCTATGTAAAAACAGCCCAGACCATTATGGAACCACCACCAGCTTGAACAGTGCCTTGTTGACAACTTGGGTCCATGGCTTCGTGGGGGTCTGCGCCACACTCGAACCCTACCATCAGCTCTTACCAACTGAAATCGCGACTCATCTGACCAAGCCACGGTTTTCCATTCGTTTAGGGACCAACCGATATGCTCATGAGCCCACGAGAGTCGCTGCAGGCGATGTCGTGCTGTCAGTAAAGGCACTTGAGTCTGTCTTCTGCTGGCATAACCCAAGGAAGACAAATTTCGCCGCACTGTCCTATCGGACACGTCCCTCGTACGTCCCACATTGATTTCTGTGGTTATTTGACGCAGTGTTGCTTGTCTGTGAACATCGACAACTCTACGCAGACGTCGCTGGTCTCGGTCGTTAAGTGCAGGTGGTCGGCCACTGCACTGTCCATGGTGGGATGTTATGCCTGAAATTAGATACTCTCGGCACACTCTTGACACTGTGGATCTCGGAATGTTGAATTCCCTAACGATATCCGAAATGGAATGATCCATGCATCTAGCTCCAACTACCATTCTGCTTTCAAAGTCTGTTAATTCTCGTCGTGCGCGACCATAATCACGCCAAAGCCTCTTCACATGAATAACTTGAACACAAATGAAAGCCCTGCCTAAGCACTTCGCATTTATACATTTTCTACGCCATACTACTGCCATCTGTATATTTGCATATTGCTATCCCATGATTTTTGTCACTTCAGTGTATAGTGATTAGGAATTCATTTCATGAATCCAATGCATGTGAAACTCATGACAGAAAACTGAATGAAAGGCGAGCCCATCATGCTGAATTCGAAAACCGGCGAGATAATTTTTAATAGGTAAATCTACTTACTTTAAGTGCACAGAACAAACACCTTTAAAAGCCACACAAAACATACTAACAAATAACGTTTTAAAGCACGGAAATAAACAAAATTAAATCAGCAGCCATCTCATTAAATATGTTATACTCAGAGTTGATATAACAATACCAGCTGCTTTTACACAAAAATTCAGGCATCTCCATATATTTGATACACAATACAATAAAAAATTACTAAGCTGAGCACACACAATTGGAATTTTATGTTCCTAAAGAGGAAATTGCCTTAGACAGGATATTCATCCTTGCTTTAAGAAATACTCATCACTTTTGAAGTTGTTGCTATTAGTAGCCTGACAGACCCTGGGCAGAGTACAACCATCAAAAGATTGATTAGATTTTTACTAAATGACATATTTCAGTTGATTAAATCTGCTAACCAACCTTTAGCTGACATCAAATTAATCTGGGAGCGTGCATAGTTGTAATCAGAGATGTAATATAAATGTTTCTAGCTTTCAATGTCTTAAGAAAGGCTACTTTATATCAATTTCCTATACAAATTAAAACATTTATATTTTAATAGTTTAAATGCAAACATTTTTCTCGGATATAGATGGCTGATTTAGAGCAAAATTTTTATAAAGCAGTTAAATTTCTATTAGAATGGTTCTACAGATAAAATTATAATTTGTTTTAACTTTTTTAAAATACATCTTTCATAACAGTAGATAAAATATCATCTTAGAGTAATAATAAAAATACCGATAAAATTACATTATTTTAATATATACTTTGTAAAATTTTATAAGTACTTTTTTTAATAAACTTATTTTTTATCAATTTATTCCCAAACTTTATCGAAAATAAATTTTAAACATTAGCCACAGTACACTTTCATTTTTCAATTACCAGAAAAACTACACACATATACACAAGCCTAATATATCCTTAGGTTATATACACAGTAATACATATAAAGTTGACAGCTCATTATGTTTTGGTTATGTAAATTTTAGGCACTTTAAAAAGTTATTCAAAATGTTCAATGAAATAACTCAGTTTAATATTTTCAGATAAATAGACAAAATGTTTTCACAAAATATTTTTTGCTTACAGGCTTGCCCATCAAAACTAAACACTCACTTCTAACAAAACACTTGAAGGGCCCTTACAAATCTGCCATACTAGATAAGTTTTTATTAACTATGAACTTCCAAAAGGAACACATAGCATAGATAAAAACAGCTCTACCAGAAGAAAAAGGGGGAGGGGAGAGAAGCTCAAATCTCCCAGAATTATGACTAAAAGTAACAGTATCAGTTACAAATTTTAACATTTACTATGCTTTAACCTTTTTCCATGTGTTATACGGACTAATTTTTACTTCCTTGTACAATTTAAAGGAAGTATTGCAATCCAAAAAAACTTTGGATATATTTTGATGAAAATATCCATTTTGACCACTCTTAAATACATTTGAATGATGTTTTTAAGTGACATTTGTACGTATAGACAGAAATAAAGGAATCTATTCAAAAAAGAAATTGTAAATAAATTTAGCAGACTTTTTTCGCGACATTTGTACATACGTATCTGTCATAACTCAAAAACGAGTAGCCTCAGAGACTCGAAATTTTGTATATGAGAGAATTAAAGTATGCAGTTGTGCACCTCTCATTTTGGTTGCAATCGGCAGCACTAAAGATCTGCATACATATATACGCACTCTATTACCTTGCTTAGAGAGTTCAGTTTTTTTTATCCTTATATGCTTTAATTTAAATTGTGCATGTTTTGCTTTACAAGTCATTGAATTATGTTCTGGTTAAAGTTTTTATGCCTGTAGTTAATTTGCATGCAATAGTTGTAGTACTGTCAATTTAAAAGCTGCTAATTGGTACTAAGCCTAAGAAGTCGAGCTTAGTGTCACTCAAACAACTTTTAAATTGATAATTCTAAAATTGTTAGATGTCTCATTTTAAAAATTTCGATTTGTGCACCAAAAACCCGTCTTTCGGCCAAATTGCTTTTTTTGCATAGAAACAAATTTTATTTGTGTTAAAAAAAAGAAAACCTTCTATTTGGTGTTTTATGTTTTTCTATATTTTACATTCTTTAATGAAGATGTTTGGAGTTTTTATGTATTTTTGTCTTGCCACGAAGAAAGATGCGAATTAATCGACTGAGAAATGTATCTCTAATGAAATTTGAGGCTATAAGTTTAAATGAAATGCAGCAAAAAGTGCATAATTTAATAAGACAATACAAGGAAGTCGTGATGTCCACATCAGATTTTTTCTGCATTAGGACCATTCAGTCAACTAAGTTCATAGCAAGGAGCAGAAAAACAAATCAACAGGATCTTACATGTCCTACTCCTTATTAAAGAATAAATTTTAAATCTGCATAATTTATTGAAATTTCTTGAGACATACTTAAAGTAGTGCAGGGCATATATGTCCCAGTAACTGGAAAAGGTTAAAGTATTTTAAAATGCATTCTTAATTGTTAACCCACCAATTCAGGTTTAACACTTAAAAAGCATACTGTCAGAAGTCTTGTTCCCCCCCATTCTTCTTATTACATAAACCTTCAAATTCATAAAGAAATATTTTTAAAATTTTAGATTCTGATTCTTATAATAAACAGAAGTTTTTAATTTACTTAACTTGCATTTTTTATATTAAAACTACATTCAGCACTTAAATTTATGATTTAGCATAGTAAAATTTCTTACCATCAGCATCTACTTCATTTATCATATCTTGTAATTCGGCCTCAGTAGGATTTTGGCCAAGAGATCGCATTACAGTACCTAATTCTTTAGTTGTGATTGTGCCATCACCATCTTTATCAAACAATGAAAAGGCCTCTTTGAATTCTGAAAGAAAAACACCAAATTTTAAAATTCATAAGCATTAGAATGACTACTGTATTATTTATCACAACAATGGCATTCCTTTACTCTACTTTAAATTTTGTCTAAACAAAATAGCAGGACTGGGATGTGCTGAAAAGTTAAAATAAGTAATTTGCTGAATACACCCCCCCCCACACAAAAAAAATATTTGTATAGAAATCTCTATCTCATCGCTAGCATTCAGTAGATATTTCTAGACACAAAGTGGGCACTGAAACAGAAATACAGTGGAACCTCGCGATACGAGTTTAATTTGTTCCAGCACCGAGCTAGTATAGTGAATTTCTCGTATCTAGAAGCAAACCTCCCCATTGAAAATAATGGAAATCCAGTTAATCCGTTCTGCGCCCCTCAAAATATCAACATAAAAATAATTTTTTCTAATACATAACACTAGTAAATAATACAACCACAGTTTATCTTTATGATAGCTTCCGACACCGACCTTTTAAATGCTTCTCGTTAATTCACACCAAAAACTGCTTCTCAACATCTTCTAGGAGTTACGGTCAGTGCTTGGAAGCAACTTTAACTCCTTTAGCTACATCAAGTTTCTTAATTTCTTCCTGAGTCTTCAGAAAAGCGCAAATTGTCGATGTCGAAAGGCTGTTAAGTCTTCGCCAATTCTGTCACTCTTACACCATACTTGTATAGATATCTATATTAATTTCAACAGCCATAGCTTTCTTATTTTTCTTTGCAGCACTATCCAAGGCAACAATCTTCTTGGAAGGCATCGTGAAATAATTATTTTAAAATTGAATGTAATAAACAATTGGAGGGATCTGACAATGGGATTCCCCGAGTCGAGCAGGATGGGAAATGGTGCCACGCACCAACAGCCCGGCTTATTGCTCGAGTCAATGCTTGTATTTAAGAGTCAAATTTTTTGCTCATAATTTCCTCTTATCTTGAATTTCTCGTATATAGAGGAATTTTTCATATCTGGAGGTTCCACTGTATCATTATTTTAGAAAATTATAGTTCACAGTCTCTTGATTGCTAATACAGCCTTTGTCTTCATAAAAAAGATACAAATCCTGCCTAACAGTCAGAAATATTCCTCGCAATCTCTTATAAAAAGCAACCAGTTTCACAGTATGTTCACTATTCACTACAAATCTTAAAGTGGGCATCTGTACATCATTGTAATAAAGAAGACAGGCCTTTAACCACAAGGTGGCAAAGAGGTGTACACTGGTGTGCAAAAATTAAGGACGAGACGGTTGATCCCCAATACGTAAGGACATGAGTAATGTAAGCAACACTTACTAAAAGAGAAATCAGAGGGATAAAAAGAAGCTTTATTGAAAAAGTAGCATGGAGCGCAATGCGACTGAAGGCCAAAACATCCCTGTGATGGGTGTCCAGCAAGAAACATCCGGTCTTTAATAGGGGATATGATCTCCCCTGACTGCTAGGCAGGTTTCACAGCATCTGCCCATGCTGAAAATGAGGGTGTCAATGAGTTGTTGATGCATTGCTGCCCATTCGTCTTGCAGCGCCAATCGAAGCCCCGGAATCGTCACTGGTGGTAAGGTACGAGCTGCCAAGCGTCTGCCTAGAAAATCCCATACATGCTCGATGGGATTGAGATCAGGAGATCGTGCCAGCCAATCCATACGTTCAATATCCTCACTCTCTAAGAGCTGTTCGGCAGCTACTGTGCGATGACATGGTGCATCGTCGTCCATGAAAAGGAACTGCGGACCCATAGCGCCTCTAAAAAGACGCACATATGGAAGAAGAATCTCGTTACAATAATGGGTCCCGTTGACTGAACCTGCGTCGAAGATGTGAAGGTCTGTACGACTATCAAGCATGATGCCTCCCCAAACGAGAACACCGCCACCTCCATACCTGTCCCTTTCAATGATGTTCGAGGGATGATTGCGGCTTTCCCGCCCTCTCCAGATGAGTATGCGATGAGAATCGCTACTCAGACTGAATCTGCTCTCATCTGTAAAGAGTACTCGTCCCCATTCATTGTCTCTCCAATTCCGGTGTTCCCGGCACCACAGAGAACGCCTTCTCCGATGAGCAGGAGTTAGTACACACCGCACAGGGCGTCGTGCAAACAGACCACCACCATGCAGTCTTCTGGCCACGGTAAAACTCGATATCTGTCGTCCAGTCTCATGTGTCTAGCGATTTCTCCCGCCTGTTTCTTCTGGCCTGTAAGGCAATATACCGGTCATCTGCGGGTGTGGTTCCTCGTGGACGACCACTACTAAACCCCTGGATAGCTGTTCCTGTAGTTTGAAATTGTCTCCAAAATCGTGAAATGATGCTGCGAGCAATTCCAAACTCTGCAGACACGCTTGTCACACTGCGGCCTTCCTCCAACTTCCCAATGATTCGATCTCTGGTGAAAGCATCTAGATGTCGTCTAACAGATTGATTATTTGCCATTTCTCGCTGAGGCAGCAACTCGGTGTGATTTTAACTGCTATACGGCATGCAATCTCTTTGTCAGAAATACTGATCTTACACCGACAACATGCTTTATACTACTCAGACACGCCCCCATTACGTCTACCTGCATATCTGCGCATATGCTACCGTACATCACCTTACTTAATCTCCCGATTGGTGTTTCTGTCCGCTCTGCCTCTTTGTTCAGCTGATATGCTAATTTTTCGACTTCGTCCTTAATTTTTTGCACACCAGTGTATATATCCATATATATTCAAAAATATTTATGGTATCTTTAAATACTTTGATATAAATTTTAAAACATGTTCAGACAATTACAATATAATACAAAGTCTGTAATTCGGACCTCAAGACACAAACTTTTTTTTTGTACGCTTTAGGCATGCGCGTTTTGCACAAAAAACGAAGCAACTTGAACATCTTGCATTGAAAGAAATGTTCAATAAAGTAAACAAATAATAATTAAGCTTTTTTTCTGTAAATTTTGATAACCTTTAGATCATAATTGCTCTTTATTTTATAAATTATGGTTTCATATTTTTAATTTTATAATTTCTGCATGCCATCTTACCAGATTTAAATCGATGATCTATATTCCGGAAAAACCCTAGTCCGGAATCGCCGAAGTTGAAAGAAAAGGAGTCAAAAATCAAAGCTGAAAGTTTAATTTGGAATTATAGTTAAGAAAAAAATTTTCAAAAGATCTTTTTGGGAAATTTGGAGTTTGGGAGTTAAAACCCTCCTCTGTTTGGATAGTTAAGATATAATCTCTGAACAACTGAATTCATATTATTTTCCAGAAGGCCTCAGCAACGATATGATTAATGAATATATATATATATATATATATATATCAGAGGTGGCCAACTTTTACTTACTTTGTTCTAGAAATGCACAGTGATGAGGGCCAGAGGCAAAGCATGTGCAATAGGTGCAGCCGCACTAAGCAGCAAAATATGAAACATAGGAATGAGAATATTTCCATCATATGATAAATGCTACAAGAAAAACATTCAGATTCATATCAAACGAATAACAGAACCGAATACCAAAGTGTTGAAAATTTGATTTATTGTAACCTTTTTTCTGCATCATCTCTCCTCCTTGAAATAATTCTAACTTTTACATAAGGTTTAGTTTTTATTTTAAAGGGATATAGCAATTACTTCGTTTTTCACTGCCACTGTTTGTATTAAGAACGGATTGTTCCAGCCTAATTAAGATGCAAAAATGAAACTCGAGGTTACATCATCTGGAAAGCTGAGTCGTGCTGACAGCTGATTGGCTGCTGTGAGATGACGTCATGTCTACTTCATGTACAAGTATCTCGCACTGTTCTGGTTTAGCCCTTCTTTCGATCAAGTGTGGCATGCTGGCTTACTTCATAAGCTATCTAACTTCCTATTACCAAACAGCTTTATCAAGCTTATGCATTCTTATTTTAAACATCGTACTTTTCAAGTGCACTGTGGTGAAGCAATCTCTTCAAAAAAGTGATTTACAGTGGAGTAGCTCAGGGCAGTGTTTTAGGACCGAAGCTTTTTACAATATTCATAATGATATGCCTCTACCTTTTCATTCTAATATACTCAAATATGACGACGACACAGTCATCCTCATCAGTTCACGAAGTCCAAATAATGCTTCAGAGAATCTTCAGCTCCAAGTCCACACCATTAACAAATTTTGTCAAGACTGGAAAATCAAACTAAATACTGATACATGCTGCATAGTTCTCTTCCGCAGATACAGGAAAAATATCCCAGTGAATATAAATATCCGACTCAATAACCAAGATATTTCTGTTGCCAACTCCTATAAATACTTAGGAGTATATATTGACAAAGCCCTAAATTTCAAAGATCATATTAATTGAAAGAAACTAAGTTAAACCTCTGTATAAAGAAAAATATTTAAATCTCACTTATTCGCCCAATAATCCTCTATGCAGTTCCAGCCTGGGCTACTGCTTGAAAAATAGACAAAAATTAAATCTTCAAAACAAAATTTTACGTAGCACAGTGAACGCACCCTGGTTCGTGCGAAATTCTCAAATTCACAAAGACCTGGATATCAACCCAATTCACGACCAAATGCTAATTTCTGCACACAATTTCTTTGAAGATATGAGAAATTCTCCCTATGAAGCTATTAAATCGCTTACAGACTATGAGCCTACTATTGAGCATGTAGTGAAAAGACCTCAAACGATCCACCACATAGATGTTGCATTTATTATGTTTGAACTTTATTTCCAAAAACTACAAAAAACTTCATTTTTCGAACTCTGACTCCTCTACCAATCTTAATGCTGGACACTGATCACGTGTTTCTGCTCTTCTAGACTCACCCAGAAGCTTAGACTTTCATTTAGTCTCTCGCCGCCATTGATATAATCATCCACGATATGCCCTGATATGCAATTTAGCAAAACTTATTTTAAGAGTTCTCTCATTTACTGATCTCGCCTTCGGGCGCGGTGTATTTTTAAATACACCTCTTAAATTTTTAACTTTATGGCCTATGGTATAATGATAATATACTGGTAAGAGCTCCTAGTAGCTAAAGCGAGCAGTAAATATATGATCCAAGATCCAATTTAGCCCTTCTTGTTCCAGTTTTCATTGCTCCTGGTGTGCTGTTCCAGCACTCATTGGAAGACAGACTGCGACGAGTGTCGCAGAGCGATAAGTACCGTGGTTCCAGGTCATGTTAGCTTTTCCAAGTTTAAGCGACGTCAAATCTCAAGTTGTGATTACCAGTGATCAACAGCCGTGGGCGGCATCCTGTTTCCAAGGTTAAGCAACGTCAAATCTCAAGTTGTAGTCACCGGTGAGTAACTGCCGTGGACGGCATCCTGTTCCATGATTAAGCGGCGTCAAATCTCAAGTTGTGATTTCCAGTGAGCAACCGCTGAAGGCGCCATCTTTAACACCAGTGTTTTTCAGGTCTAGCGGCAATGTTTTCCCAAGCTGCGATTTTGCGGGAGCAACCGCAGTGAGTGGCATTTACCAATTCAAGTGCATTCAAGGTTTAATTTTTCCAGGTGCCTTCTTGGCCAAAAGCATAGACCTATTTTTTAGTCAAGTGAAATTCAAATGAACCGCGTACTTTTGTTCTGTGTTTTTCGCAAGTAACTAAATGCCAGTATTCATAGAACAGGTAATATATTTACTGTATCATTAATAGTGTAATATTCTTTAAAGAAAAAACCCTTGGGGTTAATGAATAGTTAACTGAGTGGGATTTTTTTTACAATGATTATGTTACACCCTTTAAGTTTCTGGTAAAGTAATAAAAGCAATGAATAACCAGCAGCTCAAGATAAAGTTTTAACATTTTTTATGAAAAATTGGCTAATGAACTTAATAATATTCAGTTATCAAATGATACAGTAAGTCAACAAAATAATGCCATTATTTCGCATTGTAATTGGATGAAAGTAGTGAGATAATGAATTTGTTCAATTATTAGTTTATATAAGTTTTGAATAAAATAAATATACCGCGAACAGCATTTATTTATATAATATAAACATATTTTTTTTGTCAGCCACCAGAATTAAAAATCTAATAAATTATTTACTTGCATATCTGAAAATAAATTCATTATAACAGCGTGCAGATTTAAACACATATGCATTATTTACTTAAATTCTTAAAAACTCACCTGCTATTTGTTCTTCTGTAAGTTGATCAGCCTGAAAAAGAATAATGTTAATTAAAATTTATTCTATATGCTCTTCAGAAGAAAAAAAATATTAAAAAAGAATTCAAATAAGCAACAATTTCATAAAACGCTAATTTCTTTGTTGCTACACCATATTATTCACAATTTGAAAGTTCCCACAACCGTAAGGCATCATTTATTGATAATTAGCACTTTGATAAACACAGTTTGATATAAAAATGGAAAAAAAAAATTTGAGCTTAAATTTTACAAGTTCAAAATATAAAGCAAGCATTCAAATGACATTCAAGATTAAATATTTGATTATTTTATTACAGATTCAAGGTTAAAAAGTGACCGTATCAATATTTATATCACTCTTTTTTATTCTAAAAGATGGTTTATGAAATTATGACAAAGCCTCGAGGGCTATTAGCTAAGGAGAGGGATGCTATCATGGAGGACTTTCTAAGGGAAACTGGCTCGTATATATGTTACATGTGGAGAAACCCCCAAAAACGCCCATGCAGCTAGCCCGCTCACAAGTTTCAAACCTTGGGCTGAACTACCCGTGTTTAGCTGCTTTACTGTTAGGCCACTGGTTAACTACTCTGCTAACAAATTAATCTTAAGAGCTCCAAGTTTGCCATTTCAGGAGTGCTGTTAACCCTCAATCCATTTTTATGAACTCTGCTCACTCAGGTTAAGTGATACACATTTTTCTAGAAAGTAAGACTATTAACCAGATGGAATGGCTAAGCAGATCCCTAGATCTAAACTCTTCTGAACATACAAGATGCTTTTAGAAGGATAACTGCAACTCGTCTTCCTCTTCTGAGAAATTGAATACAATGCTAAAACGAGGGCAGCTACCAGAAGGACACGTAAACTTATTTCTAGTTAAGAGATCCTGTTATAAAAGCTGTGAAATTATTTATAGGGAACCACATCTTTTATTGATCTTCCTCCAGATTTTCTACCTTGTTGATTGATGCTTTCCTGCATCAATAAAGCCTTTACATGATGATCATGGACGTGTACTGTAACTCTCAAGAGGTTTGTATTATATCAATTTAAGACTACCAAATTTCATCAGATTTATGAAATAATTGACCAAACATGAAAATTCTACTTTGAACACGAGTTTAAAAACTATTCAAGAATACAAATTTTGTTCGATTCATACAAATACACAATACTTTCACTTAAGAAATGCTCTTTGTCAATATTTTTACAACATCACTTTCATACACACTGAAAATAATCTAAAAAGGTTTGATTTCAGTATAAATATTATGAAGCATTATAAATAAAATTTATGTCAGCATTTAAAAATTGCCATAAAATTTACATTCTGCATCATAATTACTGGGGAAGTTGTGCCATTTTTCCTGCATTTCAAATTTAATTTTATAAAAAGGAAAGCCCAATAAATTCTATATTGCCCATTCCGTTTGATAATCCGGCTGATCTTTGGAATATGATAACTGGTAGTTTGGCGACATTTTGGAGGCGATAAATGTTACTACCTAAGACTTTGGTTATAATGTGAGAAGTACTCAGTTCCGATTACGCATTATTTTGTGTGAGGGAAATGAGAGATCATGAGATATGTCATGTGACATTAATGGACGAATTACAATTCTTTAACCGGAAAAAAATCTGGAAATTTTGTATTTAGCTTTATTCTGTGTTGTGTGAAAGTGTTCGTTAAATTTTGGATCCCATGGCCCTAACTAAAGTGAATTTGAAATGGGTATTTAGTGGGATTGAAAGGGGTAGTGATAAGTGTTTTTTTAAGGTTGTGCGAGATAGAAGTAAAGATGTTTTATTAAATTATTTATTTTACCTGGTACCTTGCTGTGAACTATAAGTATGATTTTAAAGATCCTGAAACAGGCGCACATACGATTGCTTTTTATTTAGCGGAGGAAATAAGAAAAGTGTATCCGCCTAGTAATCAAGATTCTGAAGAAGATAAGGTAAGTTAGCATTTTTAATTATTTGAGGATATTTTTATGCATTGTTCTAAACGTAAGGAGTAAATAAAATAATATGGTATTATTGGAAAATTGTTATTAGCAATGATTTTTATAATTTAAGTAGTATTTTTGAATTTAATTATATTTTAATTAAATGATAGTTATTTTGTGAATTATATGTTTGTAGGAATTTGGTGTACGTTTTAAGTGGAAGTAAACGTGCATGGATGACACTAAGTACAGTCAAAAGTCGTTAATTCGGACACCCATAATCCGGACCTCAAAGCTAAAATCTTTCTGCGCATGTGCCTCATTGACGCATGCGCATAAGCGTTTTTGCGTGCGCGCAAGACTTTTACGACTGCGCATGCGCAAGTTACATTTTCGCGTGCACGTTTAATATATAACGGACGGTATAAGCTAAAATTACCTAATTATCCATTTAAGTTAATGTTGATGATTGCGTTGCTCCTTAATCTTCGAATTGGATCCGGCTTATTATTTTTTGCAGACTGTACGAGCAATTTTATAAAAGTAAGCTTGAACTTTCGATTATGTCAAATAGAATTTCTGATGCTGGATCTCCCAAAGGATCTACAAAACGAAAGTATGAATCGATGTCCATCAAACAAAAAGTGGAATTGCTACAAAAAATGGATAAAGGCATATCCTTTGTTTATCTAACCGTTCCGAAATCTGTTTATCAATTTCTTCACGCTGCTCTGCATGGGGGGAGGGGAGGGGGCTCACAATGAACTGGAAGTTGATCTGTCAGCACTATTCCTCCTCATTATGAATATCACAAATACAAATCAAATAGTTTTCTGATTGCAATTTTCTAATTTCGGCTATGCGTAATGTATGCTTTACGCATGCGCGCGTTGAAAGAAATGTTTAATAAAGTAAACAAATAAATATTAAGCTTCTTTTTTTGTAAATTTTGATATCCTTTCGATCATAATTGCTCATTATTTTATAAATTACAGTTTCATATCTTTAATTTTATAATTTCTGCATGCCATCTTACCAGATTTAAACTGATGATCTATAATCCGGAAAAATCGATAATCTGGAATCGCCGAAGTCCCGACGAGTCCGGATTAAAGACTTTTAACTGTATTTGTAACCATTTGTAATGTTTGAGGTATGAATTCGTTGGTGACGTTTATAATATAATAGATAGTTTAGAGGTAAAAGTTTTTGGATATTTTATTTATTTTATACGCGAAATGTTCATCTTTGTAAAGGAAATATACTTTTTCGCGATCAGGTAATTTCATATATGTTCTTTGTACTGCATTTAAAGATTCACAAAATTTTCATGCATTTTTGTGAAATTTTTCAAATTCATGAGAAAAAAGCAGTGTACATGGATATAGTGAAGAGTGTGCGCAATGCCATTTTTGTGCAATTCTGGGATGTTTTTTTAGGTAAAAATAAGTTGACGTGTACATGGCTTAGTGATATTTTAATCAAATGATAGTTATTTTGTGAATTTTATGTTTGTAGGAATTTGGTATAAGTTTCAGTTGAAGTAAACGTGCATGGAAATAATTTAAATATTTGATACTAAGTACTTGTAATGTTTGTGGTATGAATTCGTTGGTGACGTTTATAATATAATAGCTAATTTAGAGGTTAAAATTTTTTGGATATTTTATTTATTTTATACGTGGAAATGTTCATCCTTGGAAAGGGTATATACTTTTTCGCAATCAGGTAATTTCACATATGTGCTTTTTACAGAGTTTAAAGATTCACAGAACTTTTTTTGCATTTTCGTGCAAATTTTTGTAATTTATGAGAAAATAGCAGTGTAGATGGCTAAAGTTAAGAGTGTGTGCAATGCCAATTTTGTGCAATTCTGGGATTTTTTTAAAGTAAAAATAAGTCGATGTGTAAATGGTTTATGTGCATGTGCTATTCTGAAAAACGCGAAAGGAGTTTGCGATTGTGCATTTTTCCCCAATTTTGCAGTTAATATTTGTCATGATTAAGCAGTTTTGTTACATAAAATTTCTAGCATAAGTGTAATTCGGCTAGTAGATTGTTGGAAAAAGTGTTCAGTAAATAAAAAGAAAAGAAACATGTCTTTACTTCGTGAAGACAAAATGGCGGCGAAAAAAAAAAAATAGAGTGTTGCTGTAGCAGAGTTGGTCGCCAAATTTTCGCCAAAAAATCGCCAAGTTACCATAATCCGAAGGATCAACCGATAATCTTTTGCCACTTTTCAGTTACGTTCACGAGTCCTTGTTCATAAATGGATTTTATCAGCAAAAATGTACTATTAACATCAAACATTATACCAAGAAAGAAGAAAGTGAGACAACCCTCTCTGTATTTGAAGTATTATCTCACTTTTTTGAAGAAAGTGAAACAACCCTCTCTATATGATCAGGCACATATATGATGATAAGTTACAAGGATTTTATTCCAACCAATTATTTTCAGTTTGACTTTTCTTTCCCTCCCGATTTGTTTTCTGACGGAATGTAAATTTTTTTACGATATAGATGCAAATCTAAACATGTTTCAGAAGCAGTACTTAAGCTGAGTTTCAAGAGTTCAAATAGAATAGTAGCGGACTTAGCTCTGAGTATATGCTGCATGCTTGAATTTAACTCTCTAGCCCGTATTAAACACCTATCAGTTGACACTGATACTTCTAGGCTCGGCCGTGCTACCAATTAAGCGTTAGTTAAACTAAGAAGCCAGTCGTCAGCTTATTGGCGATTTGCGAGGTGCACACATCTGTTTTAATTTAGTTTAAATAAAAAGGTTAGTTAAAACATTTCTTCTGCAGTATTTATTCTTCAAGACAGTGAGAATCCGCTATTTCATCTCATACATAGAGTTTATGCAACCAAAAAGAAAAAGGAGACTTTATAATGTACAGTAACATATTCAATCCAAACTAAATTTTTGGATTAGTGATCAAATTTGTGTTACCTTTACAGAACTTGTATAACTAACAAGCTTTGGATCTTTTCAAATGACAGATTTGTTAAAGCTGCCCTACTGCCAATACACATTCGAGATGTTTCTTGGTAGTAGATTCAATAAGCACAGCTTTAAAATCTCACCATACTGAAAGTATTACAGCATTATTATTAAATAAACTTCTTGAAGTTCATGAGGAACTTAAATATAAACCAGATCATGCTTTCTTACTGATCCCATCTTTTTCAAATAATGATGGATATTTGAATAATGAATATTCAAAGTTTTTATAATGTCTTGTGTCATACAATATGGGTTTGATTTAAGCAAAGACTTTATTTCATCATCAACCTCCGTCTCCCCGACCGATGTGTGTCTCTAAAACCAAAACTGGCAACAAAAGATTTTGTGAACAATTACTCGCTGTTGTATTTTAGTATTGCACTGTCCCTATACACTTTTGGGCTCAAGTGCAGAATAGCCCACTTATATGGTGTGAATCGATGTGAACATGGATACAGAGTTTGTGCAATTCTTTGACGCATTTTTAAGTTGGCGATTTTGAAAAACGCACGAAGCAGTGGGGTATTCTGCATTTCCTCCCACCTTTTGAAGTTTCAGGTATGTTCTTCCATTTATAGAAGTAAAGCTTGGAGTACAGTTTGATCTTCTATCTTCAACTCGTAAAACCTCCAACATTCAATGAACTACCCCGTCTGATACACTTTCCCAATAACTCACCATTAATAATTTACTTTTTCTGCTACAAACCTATTAAGGAAGAAAACTTACCATGCTGACATTCATTTTGCATATTTATTTTCTTTATATATATATATATATAAAAAAAAAAAAAAAAAAAAACCTGGTTAATTTAAATTAAAAAACAAACAACTTACAAATGAAAAATGAAATTTAAACACTAAAAACATCTAAAATATCCCCCAAGACATCAACTTTCTTAACAAACAATGTATAACATTTGAAAATGTCCTTTTCTGACCCAAAATATAATTAGCATCTTCCTTAAATTACAGAGTTTAGGTGCAAAAGGTCAAATTAACTCTTAATACATATAAAAAAAACTAAAAATTTAAGCATCGAAACAACACTCAAGAATGCTTTCATATTATGAATGAATAAAATAGCCAAAATGATAATATATTACTGGGGGAAAAAAGGGCACTGTTCTGTTATTGTGCCCAAATTCAGAAATATATGTGTTACGGTGAAACGAAATCTGGAGAATGTTGACTTTCACCGGTGAATCTCAACATTTACATAGTCGCTTGGTGCATGTCCGAAATATTTTCCAAATACTCTTATTTCTGACTTACACCGGTAAATGTCGACATTCACCATGTGCTAATGGTGAATGTTAAACATATAAGAATATTATATTTTTTTCTCCATAATTCAGTCTCGAAAAAATGCACTTGAGACTTAAAATGAGAACTTAAGAACAAACACACAGTACATTCAAAATGAGAAAGGAAAATAATAGAAGTTAAAAACTTGCGATTCCAATCTTATTTACTGCAACAACTTAAACTATTATTACACTTTGAATTGCACAAGAGGTCCTTGCTTTTACAACTGCATTTATTTGTGGAACACTTCCTTTTGCAATGACAGCATGTACATATACTCCTCTCTTTTCGACCTACACCAGAGCATATCTGTGATTGTCGACATACAACGGTGAGGGTCCGAATGTACAAGAATGTAATGCAATATTCGATCTTTCACCAACGCATTTGGTGAATGTTGACATTCTCCAATTTCGGTCTTTCACGGTAACACATACATACACATGTGCATGTATGTGTGTTAATGTATATATTGTACGTACATATATACATTAAAACATCCATCCATGCATACATATACACATTTTTTAATCCGGTCCCGATAATAGAACAGTAAAAAAGAATGGGGCCATCCCTAATATGAAATACCAGCAAATGAAAAATATGCTGGCTTAAATATTTCATATTTAATGATCATTTTGATAAACAGCACCCAAAAGTTGTAAAAATGTAAATAATTTTTTCTTCCCTTACAAAATTTGTGTTTTAGAATGTAGCATTTAGCTAAAAAGTATAATGATTCAATTCTCCCACAGTGAACGCTAATGACAGAAGATAAGCAATGGAATTTTTTCCCTTACAAAATTTTTGTTTTAGAATGTAGCATTTAGCTAAAAAGTATAACGATTCAATTCTCCCACAGTGAAAGCAAATGACAGAAGATAAACAATGGAAATATAATTTCAACAATGAAGTGTTAGAATAAAAACTAGGATGTGTTTTAAGAGAAATTCCGGCTTAGGTGCAGAATTGTCCACTTATTTGTTTGGAGCTTTCTACAAGAGTAAGAATTGGATTTTTGTCAAATTTTCTTAGACTTTTAAAGTGAAAATAGGTCGATGTGTACATGGATAAAGTCTAGGAAGTGCGCAATGCCATTTTTGTGCAATTCTGAGACTTTTTTTAAGTGAAAATAGGTCAACGTGTACATGGATACCAAGTATGTGCAATTCTTAAAAATGCACCAAGCAGTGGGCGATTCTGCACTTCACTTTTCTCGAAATTCCTTGCCTTCTTATTTAGGAGAATTTATGTAAAAAAACAGACAAGCTGTGCAGAATAATAGTCTGGTAATATTTTCAATGCAACTGCCAAGAAATGCCTGCCGGGAATAAAAGACATTTCACAGGTGAGCAAGCTTGAAAATATATTTTGATGCCAAACTATCAACAAATGGCAAATACTGCCAATTATTACTGGCAGATTGGTTAATTCATTACTGGTTTTAAAATATTATACTATTAAACTGATTGAACATTTAAATTAGATGAAGCGCAAAATCGCCTACTTAGTTGGCGCTTTTTACAAGAGTAAAGAGATTTGGATTTTTGTCAATTTCCCCTCGACTTGAGTGAAAATACATTGATGTGTACATGGACAAAGTCAAGGGTGTGCACAATGCCGAATTTGTGCAATTCTTAAAAAACGTTCCAAGCAGTTGGCGATTCTGCACTTTCCCCCCCCCCATTTAAGTTAATTTCATACTAATGCTATGCAAGGGCAAAATATAACACGATTTAAGCAGAAAACTACAGCTATTACAAATAAAAAAAATTTGTCTTGAAAGAAAGAAAGCTTTTTAAATGACTTGCATTTGTTTCACATCAAGAAAGTCCTGAAAGTATCTACATAACTAACTCACCTTAAGGAAATAGAACTTACAGCAAAGCAATAATTCATGACTTTAATAAATTAACTTGCTTCAATAAAGAGGTTGCATCACTTGTGTTTAATCATCCATTTAATGAATTTATTACAAATAATGGAAAATAAGACAATTTTACAGACATTTAAGAGTCGGATAGTCTAGAAAAAGGACATTTTGTGAACAACATCCTGAACAGAAACTAGCCTTGTAACACATATGGAAAAAATCCTTATGATATAGTTAGGTATTTGAATGCAGAACAAACCAACATTTTCAAAGCTTTAGAAACACAACTCTTTCAAACCAATTTTTACATAAATTATCTGCAAGAAAATGCAATCCGACTTTATTAAAAAAATGTACGCAAGTTATCCACCTTTGCAAAATAAAAGGAAGCAGAAACAAAAGAAGAGTTACTTTAGAGAAATATGTAAGAATTTGATCTACCTTCATCTGCTGAATTAATATAGTCAGATTACTTTTTTTCCATTCCTGAATTTATATCAAAATTAATAATCATCTAAATTAAAAACAATGTAATAAATTCTTATTTTTCATAAATTACTCCTAGGTAACTAAAATTATTTGAACAATTCTACCTACCCACTGCTTTAAGCGCGCAAATATTTAAAACTTTGTAACCGGAACCGTAACGCGCATCGTGGCCAGTAGTATGCCGGCAAAAATTTGAAACCAAAGATTAAAGGAAATAAAAAACTTTAATGAATCGTACGTATTTCAGTATAACTGAGGCACATGTACATGACTCAAGATAATAAGATAATTAAAAGCTAGTTAAGAAATAGATGCCTAGGTCACCGATACATGAATTAAATACGCCGATTTTCTTTTGACATTTTTAAAGCTTAAAAAGACAGTCATATTTGCGAAAATCCTGTAGATGTTTTTTAAAAAAATCAATTAGGGCACACAGTTCCGTAATTTAATAATTATTACGTCATCTCCGAATTACTGCCTACGAGTACACTTCGCCGACTGGACTAGTTATACAGAAATATTAAAAAAAATTCTTAAAACGTTAAAAAAAAATTTTAAATTACTTACCATTTTAATACAGTACGTAAATAAAACAGAACAGTAACACAACACAAAGCTACAGCAAACGCTTACGAGGCAGAATCACAGAACTGCTCAATACTTATCAAATGCGCTCCGACGATGGCGAAGGCAATGACAAAACATCAAATGAACTCCTAGCAGTTGTGGGACTGTATTAATCCACGACCACAAATCCTATACCAATGCGTCCAAAGTGTACCTATTTCACACACTAAAACTCTCTTTATGCATACAAACGAAAAACGAAATTCTGACGGTAAGACGTTGGATTTTATACTGCATTTGATTGCAAGAACTATTTTCTCAGTGCGTAAGAATCACTCACAGTTGCGCCATTTGGGCGCGCAGTTGAGGCGAAAAGCGCGGTCTTCTCAACGCTATTGTATGATTGGTCGAGTTGTACCTGCAATGCAGCAGCTTCATTCTCTGTGCCTGCCGACACAAACAGTTATTCCGCGTTAGACGAAAGGTGTCGAAATGTGAATCTTACTTCTCAACAAACGGACTCTTGATGCTTGTCCGGAGAAAATTATGCTATTTTTGTTTTCGCGTGACCGCTGAATGTATCATATTATGCAGTTTGAGCGGCAGAGGCTTCGTAGATGGTTTACATGTTATGTTGAAACTGATACTTTTTCTCCCATCATTAGTAGTAGCAAACAGGGTTTTATTTTTCAGTCACATTAATTTAAAATATTTTAGATAGAAATGATCATTTAAATGTAAAGTGTTATTTTTTAATATTTTTTCTTTATATAAGTATGTGTTTTAATTTTCGTTTTTCCGCATTGTGAGCGACAGCGATTGATGAAAATTCTTAATTATTATTTTGCCACCAAAAAATAAGAATAGTGCTGTGAGAGGAAGTTTTTCTGCGATTTATACATTAATGCAATATTATCTCACAGATTACACACGATAAGTAATAGAATATTCATGTTAAAAACAGTACATTGGAAATAATTGATAAATTTTACTTATAAAAGGAGTGACAGTTTAAAGTTGAATTTTACCTAATATTAGATTTGATATATGTTCACAAATCAGTTAGAAACTATAATCATACAAAAAATACACACACATAATCCCCGTACCCTGATAACATGGTTTCACAACATGAAATAAAAAAAATAATAATAATTAAAAAAAAAAAAAATGCAACATATTCACTACTGTTATTTCACGAGAATACTAGGAGACTTAAATTGCAATTCAATAAATGTCGGGGGGGGGAGGTGAAACAATATTGAATAACTGGAGTATTTTATACAACTTTTTTAAAATCTCAGATTGTAATTTTCTATGTGTCTCTCGTGTGACCCGCATGCGCAATCATAAAAGTACTTTTGGAACTAAAATATCTTAATTGTTTGCTATAAAATGACGGGCTCGAATATGTTGAGAATATATATTGATTCACTTATTAATATTTTATTATTTTACTAAATTCTGCGTTTTGTTTGGTTTATTTTGACTACCACAAAGTACGCGAAGGCTAGCCAAGGGGAGGGATGCCTCGATGGCGGGCTTTCTAGGGAAACTGTCTTGTAACAGAGTCGCATATGAGGAAAACCACGAAAATGTCGGTGTAATTAGCCTGTTCACATGAAATCAAGCCCAGGTCGAATTACTAGTTTTCAGCTACTTTACTGCTCGGCTACTGGTGAGCCCACTCGATTATTTTCGAAAACACAAGAGTAGCGTACGTTATTGCATAACAATGAGAGAATTCAGTTGGGTAGCTAACTATTAGTCTCATTTTCAGATAATATAAAGAACTAAGATATAAAGAACATGTGTACTAAATAATAGTATTAGTATAAATAATGAAGTGATGAAGATTATATGATGGTAGTGAAAACATGTATTTGCGTAGTGTAATGAGGCGAATAATGACAAAGTATCAATTCGGAGACGGAGCACAGCAATTGTTATTGTAATATAGTAATAAACATAAATGTTATTATTGACGGGAGGGAGAAGCGATTAATCACAGTGACTCTAAGATATATTTTTTATGTTTACTATTTTGTTTATACTTTTAGAAAGTTTTCTTTTCTTTTTTTTTTTTTTTAGAGAAAGAAATGTTTTAGTATTAAAAGGCACTCCTTATCAGCTACTTACAGAGTTAAAGACACATTTTTTTAGGCTTAAAATTTTGCACCCTTTTCATTTTATTTGCTCATAAAATAGAATTTCATTTTGGTTCATTCCATTATTTAAAATATATAATTAAGTACAAGTTTTTAAAATTAGCTGTCACATTTTATAACATATAAATTTACATAAAATCCGTTACTAATAGCTGTGCTTTAATCAGCAATTTATTTATTGGGGTGTACTCCGACTGCGCTAATGAAAATTCCCCCCGGGCCGAGCTATAATCCAACTGCGCCAATCAAAATTTCTTCCTCCTGCTGCCTACAGGGTTACAATTTAACTTTTCGAAGCCAATTGTAGCCAAGAGGAAAATAAAAATAAATAAATAGAATTACATATCACAAGAACAAGTAAAAAATATCTAACAAGCAGGTTAATTACTTGAATAACAGTAATAAATGCGAGAGCTAACAAAGAAAATAAAAGGTATTGGTAAACATACATATTAGCATTACAAACATCTTTAATTTATTATAATAATATCAAAAATTAAATAATTATAAAGCATACAAATTATATTTTTAATAAATTACATCAATAATAGTCAAGATGTCTAAACTAGACTGGAAAATTTAACAGAGTTCACTAGCGTGCAAAAAATTATTCCATATCAAAGTGGGTTAAAGTGTGCTAAAAATATTTCTGTTAATTAAAGTAATCATGCAAATGTTTGCAGAAATTAAATTTAGTTAAATTTAAAAAAAAGCTTAGCATGAAATCTATTATAACAACATTACTATGCATTTGGAACACTGACGTATAAATTGTAAATAAATTTAAATTATTATGCTAAGAAGTTTTTTCTAAAATTTATCTAGAAGAAAGGAATTAGATAAACAATACTGCAAATTAATGTAATCAATCAGGCCTCTCAGTAAATAAAAGTTAATTTTTTTAACCAAAAATTTAAAATTGGGATACAAAAGTTTGAGTAATATACTTGGAAATATCTGAACATATAATTAATTAGAAATGTATAATTAAATTTATAAGAAGCTAATTAACAGTAACATTAAGCTTAATTTCATTCAATCTAAAACAAGCAATCGATCAGGAGCTCCGCATAACTGAAGTTTTAATGCTATTTTACGTAGATTTGCGTATAAAATAAAAGTTGCACTTGTGAAACAAGTGAATAATGTACTGATAGTCAACAGGAATTAAAATACAGTGGTTAAAAATATAACTACTTGTTAGAAGGTATGCAAAGTTGCCATGGCTAGAGAAATTGAATGATTATAGAAAACTCATAAAGTTAAGCGCTACAGTGTGAAAAGAAAGTTCTGGAATAAACATGTTAAGAAAATTAGATGGAGAAATAATCCTTAATTTATTGATATCCATATAAACTCTATGCTTTTGGAAAAATGTTACATATAATTTGCACCAAGGTATCAATCACCAATACCGAGTTAATTTCTTGCCTTATTTTTTCTTATTAGAGGGAGTTGTAAAAAGATATGCTAAGGTAAAGGTAAAAATTTTTGCAATATTTTTAAAGAATAAATTAAAAAAGTATTTTTACTTCATGAACTGAAATTTTTACGCTACATTTTCATACAGTAAATAAGTACAAAAAAAGAAAGAGCTGGGGGGTCACTGGGACTAGAAACTCGTGTCGAACTGCCAATGTTTAGTGACTTTTCCACAAGACCTTTTAAAATTAGGCTGAACAATATATTAAAGAAAATAGAAGATACAGCATACATAAGAACAAAAGTGGGCTGAATTAGAGATTTATATGTTTAGTGAATGAGTTAAACTTACCTGTATGCCATTATGAAATATTAGGAATGTAGCATAAAAGCATGAGTGAAGAAGGCAATGGCAATCTAAATTATTGTAATCTAAATGTATATCATTATCAGTATCTGCTATTAATTTCAATACTGCTGAAAAAATTATAAATGAATTATATTATAAATCACATGAACTCGTTTCATTATAAATTACAACAATTAGAAATATTATTAGCATGATTTAGCAACTATCTTTGTTAACAAATAATTTCAAGTAATTAATTTTACAAATAATCCAGCCTGAAACTAGGTTGGAAAATAAGCTACATGCTGAAGATTAAGCTTTGCCAAGGTGTTATAAACATCTTCTATTAACTAGAGTTGTGATGCAAGAATTTGTAAAAATTATCATTTAAATATAAATTAGCATAAATACAATACAAAGTATATAAATTCTACATACATGAAAACTTGAGTACAGTGCAACAATATGTGAAAAAGAAATGGATTAAAAGGGAACTGAAAATTCCAGGATATGAATATAAGGAAGTTTTTATTTATTTTATTTTATTTTATTTTATTTTATTTATTTTATTTTTTTTTGTTAATTATGAAAATTCTGCTGACGCTCATAATTATTAATTTATTAATTAAATGTGTATTAGAAATTAAATGTATACCAAAGTACATCAGATGGAAAACAGAATAAATATTTAAACGTTTCTAGTATTAAAATATGGAATTTGTAACAAAGTTAAATAACTTTAAAATAACTTCAATGATTAAAAACGGAAAGCTTAATACGGGAATATATTGCAATAATATTAGTGTGATTTTAGAACGGCTTAAGAAGTCCAATTTTTAGATTTAATAAAGATAATTTTTATAATTAAATTAGAACTGCTAAATTATTTCTGATGGTATTTTTTAAAATTCATTATTAATTTAAGCTCTTTATTTGTTTTATTTAATTTTTATAATTTTGTTTAATTTTTACATTAATTTAATTCATTAAAAGTTTTATTTATTGGGTTCGAATTATACATTGCTTAATATTTTATCTACTATTCTATCATTTATTAATTTTTCATTGTTCCCTTGAGATGGCCTTCTGTATGGCACCAGAACTTCTGATTTTAGAATTTTAGAAAATAAAGTTCCTAATTAGAAATATATTGAAAAAATAATAGAGAGAAAAAATTTCTATACAGGATAAGTGCTTCCTAGATTGAGAAGAAGCGTTATTATCGTTCTCATCTAGTGCCCAAAAGTATCTGAGTAGATAAATATTTCTCTAGTAAGTGTGTAATGTCTATTATGGTTTTCGGAGCAGAAAACTCGAAGACTCATCTATATTTTCGTCGGGATTCGAGCTCCGGATCTTCTGACTGCTAGCCAGACGTACTCCAGCTACATCAGCAGAGGATGCATGGGGAAAGCGATAATTTCTTACAAATGATTAAGTCGATACAATTTTTGATTGTTTGTTCTTTCTTTTTTTTTAATGAATGCAACAAAATACAAGAGAATTTTTTGCCTAAGGAAAGGAATCCCTTTATGGAGGTGTTTCTAAGGAAAGTTGATTCGTATTTACTTCACTCATGGCGAAAAGCATGGAAATACCCAGGCAGCCAACTCGTTTGCCAATTTGTATCAGATTGGAAGTGTTCAGCGGTCTTATCGGTAATGTCTTTATCCAACCCAAACCTGATAATTTGATTTTGAATTCAGCTCGATCTAGAAATACTCCGTAATCTTTTCTACCAATTCCAACTTCGTTTGCTATCCCCCTCGAGTAAACGGAAATGAGGGTGAGTTTATGACTTCATTCTTCGTCGCGTCATTGATAAAAACAATCATATAATTTGTATTAGTTAATCTTTGCATTATTTTACTTTTCCCACAGAAAATTTTAATAGCGGTTTTTTTTTCACACGTTAGCTAATTGTCTAGTACTATACTGGTTACGATAGGAGTTCTAAAAAATTCTTAGAAAAATGATGGAGAACATGAAATTCAGAAGGGCCAAATGTCTCTAATCCAGTGGTCTCAATTGAAATTGCACGCGAGCCAAATTCACAAAGTAAATAACGCCCCCCCCAAAAAAAATGCATTTTTTGTTAACAAAAATAAATTTGTTAACTAAAGTTAAAAATAGTTTACTACATATTTCTCAAAACATACATACAAAAATGAGTAAAGAAAAAATTCAAATTTATATAGAAATTTTGCCTAAAAAGGTTGCTATCTGCAAGAAATTTCTGTTGCTCACAATTTCTGATTCAAACGTACTAACAGCCAAATGTTAAAATTTTCTTACTGACGTTTATTCAAATTGTTGTAATAAAGTGAAGTAACCACTAAACATGGACCTTATAAGAAATAGACTAACCCAAACGGGTTTTCTCCCTCAACTGAGGCGTTGCCGGCTGTTACATTGATCACATCCGGAGGAGTAGGGACGACTTGCAGAAAATTAACATTGGTTGCCTATTGCAGTGTGTATAATTGTCGAGAAAAATCTGGTTGTAGCGCCTCATTTCACAAATTAGAATTTCTACATATTTTCATTTCTGAAACTGAGATTGATTTAAAAAAATTTAGTATATTTGTCAAGCATAATTAACGTTCCAAATAATTATGAAGCTATTGCACGCTTTCAGGGCTGGATATTTTTTTAGCTTTTCCTATGCCGTAAAGAAATTTGTAACTACTTCTTTTAGAAAATAATATTTAAATCTGAACTAATAGAAAATTTCAAGCAAGCAATTTTCTCTTGCAAGTTTTATGCTTTTTATTGGTGTAAATAAGTAAAAAATGCTAAAATATTTAAAAACGAATTTTTGAAAGTTTTCTTTAAAATTCTAAATTGTGCTGCTTTTTTAAAATTATAGGTGAGTAGTATAGCACTATAGTAGTATAGCATTCTATAAAGGAATTTTATTTCAATTATATTTCATAATACATCATAGTTATAAACACCTTTGACTCCTTAAAAAAATTATACATTTAATTCTAATATTAAAATTGTATTTAAGCGTAATAATTAATTATGCTTGTATTTTATAGTTATTATTTTTAAAATTTATTTTTAGTTCTGCATAAGATTTTTTTATTTACTGTTAATTTAATTTATTAGCCCAAAGCTGCGGTAGACTAGAAAGGATGTTAGTTTCGAAGCGGCATTTTGCACTGTTTTACTATAAATGTCCGTGTCTCCTTGCAAATTGTTGTTACCAAATATTATCGCCCTGTATTATATGTAAAGAAATTAAATAATGAAGAATCGCATGAATACATGTATGTTTCTCGCACTGTGACAAAAACGATGGTATCTAGAGCCATCAAATTTTGAATAATGTAATCCTCCACCCGAACATCGGCTTCTGAACGGCCGAATTTCGAATTTGTTTCAATCTATTTCATATTTTGTAAAACTTTAACGAATTCTTGATTAACAAACTCAACGAGTTCAGAGCGAGCACTGTACGGAAAATAACAGTTTTATCTCCACTGCGGAAATTCTAAAGATATTCTGTTTCCAAATTATGTGGTAATTATGTAAATTATGTGCTGTTTCCAAATTACGGACGAAGAACATGATATTCAATAAATATAGGTAACACACAAAACTTTAAAAAAAGGTTCCCTTTGGGCGTAATATAAAATCTAAGTGCTTCTAGATTTTATTTTATCTTTTTTTTTCCCCTTCATTACGCTCAGAAAATTTTATGTTCCGAATTTTAAGAATTATTAAAATAACTAATCCACTTTAATGTTAATAATTTAATAATCATATAATCAAATAAATATGATCGTTTTGAATGTTATTATAGTTTAAAAAATCACTGCCTGAAAATGTTCATTAAATTTTTTAAAAAAATTGTCAAACCTTGTTTAATTTACTTTATTTATTTCAAAGTATCACTTATTATCAATCTTATTTAATTTCATTATCAATCTTATTTAATTTTATTATCAAACTTATTTATCAATCTTATTTAATTTATTTAATTTTACTTTATTTTTACGCAAAATTAAGTTTATAAATTTTATGCTTAGAGTTTTTACCAAAGTAAATATGTTTGTACAAGAATTACGTGTGAAAAAAATGCGTGAAATGAGTAAAAAGTGCTTTAATGAGATATATTAAATCCTATTTGGAAAAAACTGTGGCTTTCATAATCTCATCACTATACAACGTAACACATTTAATAATTAAAAAGAGTTATGTGATACAAACCCCATAGGTTTCAATGTTAAAGTAAACCAGATCGTCCCTACTCTTTCTTGCCGACATGTCGGTGACGCACGCCCCGCCCACTGGGTTAGTCTATCTCTTATAAGGTCCATGCCACTAAATAGCTTACTTTTAATTTAGATTAAAAAGAAGTTTACTTCTCCCATGGGAAAAAACACGGAAACTTCCCTAGAGGGATAAAATTTGAGAAGAAATAATGGCAACCAATTTTCTTTCTTTTATTCGTCATAATTTTCTATGACGCATACAGAAAAATATATATTTATTTGTAAATAATTATAAACACCTGTATTTTTTACTACACTGTTCAGCTACAACACATCATGGCGTTTCGATTTGTAACCTTACAGATAAATTATTCGAAAGTTCGAAGGTATCTTCACCACAAATTGTAGATAATTCACAAGCTGATTCTTTTCATAGACTTATTAATTTTCAACTACGGAGGGGGGGGGGAACTATTCACATATAAATGTACTTCTTAACAAAACGAATATTCTCATCGCAAAAATGCGCAACTGAAGATATTTATATTTTTGACAAGTACTAATAAAAGTTAATCAAATTTGTATTTACAAATCTTTGAGTAAGATTTATACCACAGTGTATGTTAATTAGCTCCCTCTGTAAATTTTTCGGAGCGTTACGCTCGTTTTTGGTAATGAAAATTATGTAAAGGGGAACTCTAAATCGTTAAAATCTTAAACTTTTTTTTTCAAATTCTTGTCATAATAATGCCAATTAATGTACGGAAAATGTATTCGGGGCCACGTGCCACCAATTTGCGACTGCTGCTCTAATTTACGATGGCATATCTTTCAGACTGAAGCATAACAGTGGAGGTAAGCAATGAGATTGCGAATCTGCAAATTATGAGGACGTATTCTTATAAATCTAGACGAAGAAGTAATGATCAGAAAAGTCATACATGCAAAAATTGGTGTACATGTTTAGCCAATGAATTACTTTGTGAAAGGAACGGCCGTTTCGAAGATACATTGAAAAACTTTGCACTTGGTTTGAATAAGGGTTTACATTTTATTACTAATGCATTGAACTTTGAATCCACAAAAACATCTGTACGAAGAAGATCGCCATACGAATCTTGGATTTCATTGACTGTCATACAGTGTAAAGAATATCATTTCAAACATTAATATATTAAAATGAAAGCATAATTAATGATGTACTTCACTTTTTATACATTCCTACAGAAGTGAGGAACGCCTCCAGTGGCTGCCAAATTAAACGCGAAGTTTTGGAAATACATTTAAAAATAAATTTTGATGATTAGTTTCAATTTCTAAACATACCGAGAAGCGCCGTTTTAAAATAACGAATATAAGTTAGCAAAAAAGGCGGTATGTTCTCGAACACTTGAACAACTTCTGTGCTTATCCTTTAATAAATAAAACAAATTAAAAACTGCATTAATTATTAGCGATTTAATATTTTAAATGAGACAAAAGTCATTCTCAAATATTTTGTATAATTATCAACTAATTACTTTATATTTTTACAAAGTTCAAACTTGTCTAGGTCATCGAATGTTAAATGGGTTGAACCTAATAGTCTCTCGAAGCGAATCAATTTAAAAACTTATATATGCCTTTGTCGAATTTAATACTGAAAGAAAACGAAAGGTTATAAAGACTCGTAGCCAAAACTTTAAAATATTCATAAAGCTGCACGTTTAATACTAAGATTAATATAATACTGAATGCCTGATAATAGTTCGGCTGTATTGATGTTTTCGTTATTTTACTTACATGAAACACCAATGCGAACCTGTTTGGCTTGAAAGCTCTCCTCAAAAACATCTTCTCCCTTGGGCAATAGCTGTTATACATTTTGAAATTAAACAACAGATATGATAGAAGTTTCTGGTTGTAATGAAAGTTTTCCACCGAAAAAACGTTCTTAATTAAGTTAGTAGAAAACAAACAAACACGAAAGTAGTTCCTTTAGTGCGAGCCATAATTCCTATTAAAATCCATGATCTTCTGCCAACGTTTTGATAGTTTTTCAAAGGCTTCATCCCAGAAACTTGCTGGTCGCGTGTCCCCAAACAGATCCACCTCATTTCTATTGTCCTGTGCAGAATGGAAGATATCAACAGCAAAATGTAGCTACAGGTGTGAAAAAAGGTAGAAGTCCGAAGGAGCTATGTCTGGGCTATATAGTGGCAAAAGATCTCATTCGACTCCTTACAGAGTTCAGCCGGTGAATGCAGACACATGTGGTCTTGCATTGTCTTGATGGAGCATTACCTTTTTGCGTTAGAACTCAGTTCGACGTTTTTCTTTTACAGCAGCGTCAGCACGGGAAATCGCTGTACACCTTAGTATCGATAATTTTACACTTTTCCAGATTCTCTTTATGGATAATAGCACGATAATCCCACCAGATACAAAGCATGATCTTTTTGTTAGTCAAATTGCGCTTTGCGATGCAGCCGACGGGCTCACTGGGCGTAGACCAACCCACTTTTCGGCCTGTGTTGTTGAAGTAAATTTTCTTTTCATCACAAGTGGATCCGGTCCAGGATTTTGTCATCTCTTTGATATTCGAGCATATTAGTGCAGGCCCGAACACGTCTGTGCTTATCTGAGTCAGCTCATGTGGCACCTAGCGATTGAAGTTGTATGTCACGTTTATGCGATGCAAAATGCTACTAATGGACATGGCAGTAACATCTAACTCCTTATCAAACTCTCGAGCGGTTGCATACTGATTTTCATCTACAAAGTTTTCGCAGGCGGGCTTCATCAACATCACTAAGCCGCTGCTTCTTGAATGTCACAGTCTTTGTTTTGGAACTTTCGGTACCAAATATTTATAGTGTCATATAACATAACATTAGTAGCTAAAGCTGTACAAACGATCTGGCAACATTCTGTAGCTGATTTTTTGTAACAGAACTGGAAGTAAATTGTGCTTCTAATCCGGTAGCATCATAATTCCATTTCAGGGATCTTGAGCTTAATGATAATGATATTTTTTTACTAATTTCACAAGTGTTCTAAAGCATGTCTCTTTCTTTCGAATACCAAAAGTCGTTTGACAAAATATGATTAAGCACGCCAACGGGAACTGTTTGAGCAGGCAATATTTGCGGTGGCGGAAATCTTTCGTTAAAACCCGATATTATCTGTCTCTTCACTGAAAATGAGTGGAAACATTCTCGACAAATATTAAAATTTATCTGTAAAGATGAATATATTAACAAAATATGACTAAAGCGAAGGGTTAAGGAATCAGACTATTAAAAACCAATTGATGAAAGAACTAATTTTTGCATAGTAGAAAAGAAACGAAATAATACACATTTTAATCTCACAACTAAAATAAAGATATAAAAAGTATACAAGATAGCTTTTGATTTCCAGTTTCTGTATCTGGTGAAGAATAACACTAATTGGATTTAGATATTTTAAAAAATAGATGATATAAAAGCGTTCCAGATACTTCTTTAGAAATATGTAGTTTTAGAAACTACGTTATTTCAGTAATTCTAGTTACAAATCAAAACTAGATCTTTTACTGATAATTCAGAAATATAGTTTAGTCCAATGGTGTTTGAATGCAGAAAGCATGCAGAAAATATTGTTAACGTTGGAAATTATTATTAGCAGGGTGAAAGAGGCTTCAGAAAACTTAATAATAATAATAATAAACAAAATCTTCTTTTGGTCCAAAGTACTTTCAAATATCACTATTTTGTCTGTAGAACATGAATTAAATATCAAGCAGATTTTGAAAAAAATTAATGTCAGTTAAGCTTGAATATTAATAAAGCATTTTTTATACTGTTTCAGTATTGTTAGATATTTATCAAAAAGGTAACTTTTATATTTTCGTTTAAAAACTTCGGGAGTAATTTTTGTCGCCAAATTTGGCGAGAAATCGTAAACAGTTGCCAAACTTGGCGACATTTTGGACCGGTCCCTGTATAACTGTAATGGGTATTGTAACTGAATAACTGTAATTGATTCTATATGTAGCTCTAACCGCATTCAGCTGTCATATGCCTTCCAGTAATTTCGAGTAGTTGAAGGGACTAGAAATCACTCGGCGGTCGGTAGGAAACTATATAAGACCTTGTAGAACATCAGTTTCTAAGCAGTTTTTAGTTTAGAGCTGAATTCAGCGTACTGAGATTTCTGTGAGATTTTTGCCTTTTAGATCACTTTGCATTGCATTGTGTTTAACATTCATAGTAGTTTGAAGTGTAATTACTCATTGCACTCTATGATACTGTGAACAGCTGCACTAGTATTTATGTCGGAAGTTCCAGAACTGTGAAGTTTTTCTTTTGATAAAATAAATTGTATCAAGTTATCATCTGTTCTGTGTGCATTCAAAATCTATTACGAAACCGTACGCATGCAACAGTATGACTGATTGTAGTTCGCTTTGATGAATGTATAAGTATAGATATGAATTCGATTATAAAAAGGAACGCGTATTTACCTCTTTGCCTAAGGTGACAAAATGCCTAAGCATGGCTTTGTATTCAGCCTGGAATGTAGAACCAGCTACCTTGCAAGACCATCAATAATGGCAACCTTTATTAATTAATTCAAAGTTTGCCGACTAAATCTTTTTAGATATTATTATTTGTTTATTGTTGCTTTCATTTTAATTATTATTGTTTTCCTTTAAAATGAACCTATTTGAAACAAGTATAAAAATAAATAAATAAATAAATAAAGAGTAAGAAGCTTCAGTGCAATAAGCACAAAAGTTAATTTATGTTTGACTCTAAACCTAATTACACTGCTGTTCACAATTTAAAGAATTTCACACTTGATCGATTATCTCCGGAACTGTTGGATAGATGTTAATGAAATTTGGTATGAGGTAATTTTGTGTTACGCTACCTTTTGCGCAGGAAAAAAGTTCCGTTTAAGATGGTGCAGAGAACATCGACTTGAAAGCCAAGCGTCAGTGGAGTTCCACCTTCAGTCTAACCCAGTGGCTCTCAAACTTCTTTGCCCCAAACGATAAACACCTTTCACCAATCCTTTCTCTCTTTTCCCAAACTCGAAAAACACGTATATATTTATTTGAATTTTGATTATTTTTTAATGTGTTTTATAAAATTAACAAGAAAAAGTACGCAAAGTATTGATAAATAACAAAACTCGAATAAAAAAAGTAGTTGTTTTTATATTCACAAACTAAATATAAATACTCAACAGGTAAATAAAAATGCTGACTGCATTGCTCCTCTGAAGATATAAATTGCCTGGTTGAGAAGCCCTGGTACAGCTACAGATTCTCAACGTACTTTCCTCTAAACCCGCTACTCGTCCTACAATATCCAAGAAAGTGACCAGTTTGGCAACGGATATTTGTTGGTCTCAGCGTACAGAGTCATTGGAAAAGGGAAAAATGAGCAATGCCCTTGCTTGGACTCGAACCTGGACCTCTCGAATACGCGCCGAGTGGGCTACCGTTACACCACGAAGACATGCAGAAAGAAGGAAGAAAATACCTTATAAGCGGTATCATATTGGACAGACCAGAAGACCTTCGTGTCTTTGACAAAGGCTCTGTGTTTGCTGCGAAGTTTAGGGTATATATCCGAGTTCACTTTTCAGAGGGGCAATAGCTTTCATTTCAATTTTATGAACAGCAACGCTCGTCTACATAGGCCTAGTCTGTGGACGGGTTTCTACAAAATAAGGATATATTTCTGGAAGGTGAGGTCTGGTCAGTCAGCTCCTCAGCTACAGACCTAAAACCGTAAACAGCACGTCTGGTAGCTTGGTAGCTTTTGGAAAAACAACTGCAATTTTCCATCTCCTTCTTAGAATCCTCCATAAGCTGAAAACAGCGTTATTACAGGAGTGGGACTGACTGTCACTTGGACTTATAAACTGCCCTATTTTTAGTACGAAGTCACGTTGTGAAATGTGCGTGATTGTTAAAATGGACAACATTCCCTGTTAGTCTCTTTTCTTGTTCAATCCTGCAAGCTTAGTTTTAGACCTTCCAGCGCTGATGAACCTTACGCACGATCACGTACATACTATGTGTGTAGAGTGAGCTGTATGAAGCATTTTTACTTATTAAGGAAGTATTGCAATCGCAGAAAATTTTGTGTACCGTATTTGTACGAAAATATTCATTTTGACCCCTCTCGAATCCATTGGAATGAATTTTTTATGGGTGACATCTCTGCGTACTCACAGAATATAGGACTCTTTTTTTCCAAAACAGATTATAAAATGGATTTAAAATGGATTCAGAAGAGATTTTCTTTTGTGACGTCTGTACGTATGTACGAGTAGCCGTAGAGAGACATATAAACATAAATATATATATATATATATATGTAGTAATTTAAATGCCTAGCATGAGGAATCCGGTACTTTTAACTTCTGGCTATGGACATGGCTAAGAAGACAATAATGACTGAGGTTGAAGGCTCGATGAAGCAGATAACAAAACTGAATTGAACACATCTCAAATCATCTCTTCGGCAGACAAATTTAGTTTTCAATCCCATTTGGGTACAATAACTTCTTATATACACAGATAGTAGGATACTACGTCATTTCAGGCAGGAAAGCATAAACGGCACAGAGTTGTTTGTATATTAAAAATCAGAAAGAAAAAAAAAAAAAAAAAAAAAATGACGTAGTGGCCTCGCAAAGCCGTATTTATTTTATGTTGGTGTATACAGTATTCTAAGCTATGATTAGTCAATATTAGTTTTAGTTACCTTTTTTAGTGTTACATAACGATAGAAAGATCTCGAATTTGGAAGAGCAGAGGAATTTAGGAGGAGAGTACTAAATTTAGAATGTTAATTTTTAGGTCGTCAATTATTTTTTAAATCGTATTTTGTATACATATTTGTTAAAAAAAGCTATCGTATTTTGTCATATATATATGATGTTAATTACTTGGTTTATTAATTTTTTTTCATGATTTAAATTCATAAATAAATATTAAGTTATAAATTTATAAATTTATTTTAAAGTTAAAAATATATAAAGTTTTTTCATGATAAATTAAAGTTATAAATTTTTTTTCATGATAAATTAAAGTTTGAATTTCTATTTTTCATGATTTAAATTCAATTACCTTTAAAAATGTTTTTGGAATTAAATCTCCTACTTCTGGGTTACTTCATTTAAATACATTCTACTAAATTTATATTAGGAGATAATATAACCAATATTTCGTATTTTACAATTTTTAATGAGATAAGAAGAGTCAACGAGGCAAGAAGTACGTATGATTGTACTAAAAGTAATAAATTAGCGCAATCCGATTTCTAACCGATAACTTCCCGATTTCTAACCGGATGTGCTTCCAGTTATTCGAGAAATTCACGCGGTAAATGAAGGAGAAAATTCCTTGAAAGCTTCTCCTACTTAAAAGACTTAAATTCAAATGACATTAACTTTTCACCATTTAAAAACTGGAAATTGGAAGTTATCCTGTTTCTTTTTCATATTTCCATTTTAATTGTGAGATTAAACATGTATCCCTTTTTCTCTGCTCTGGTATAGCATTTTTGTGAAAAATTAGCTCTTTTATCAATTGATTGTTGAAAATCTAATTTATTAATCTTTGCTTTTCACTTCTGTTCAACTCCTGTTGATACTATTTTTCTTTAAGACAAAATTTTCACATTTCTCAAGAATATTTTGTCTCATTTTTTGTAAAGATGGAGATAATTCTTCCATTATATTTGTTTACTTCAAAATGGCAAAACGTACGATAGCTGTCTGTCTAGGGGTCACGATGCTATCGTGAAAGACTTTCTGAGGCTGTATTTATGTTACATATGCAGGAAAACTTCCATGCAAACAGTTCGTTCAAAAATTGAAAAATATATGCCAAAACTTAACACTGCACCGGGAATTATCAAAAATAGGCTGCTTTAAAAAAATTGTGATTTTGCTATCGAATCACATTTGTAGTAAGTGCTAAGAAAACGGTGTTTGATAATAAAGCTAAAAAGATAAAAAAAAATGTATTAGCCAAGTGAGTCCAAGATCAGACTGGTAACTGTCATGCTCAGCGACTACATAAAAACTGACTACATACAAACCCTCCAGGTGCAACGTTTTCTCTTTCTTTTTTCCCCCCTTTTCTTTACTTTACTTTTTTTTTTTTTTAAGAATTTCTAATTTTTAGCCCCCCTTTTAGTTATACATCTTGCATCACCATTGTTCCGGTTCTGTACATATAACTTAAATAAATTTTATTAATAAGTTATCAAAACATACGCTGTACACTGGTTCCACTAAGATTAGTTCAATTATTAACATTACATATTTGAAAGAAATGTAGTTGTTCTGATTATAGGGTGTAACGTCTTTGTATTACTATATTACAAAATAAATACCCAGTGAGAAATGTAAAAGTTCTCGCGTTTAAACGTTGCTTTGCTTGAAGGTGCTTTGAAGATCCTCCCGCTGGAAATGTCTTTAGTTTTTATAAGTTCGAAAGATAAAAAACATTGATGTTCAACCAAAACGGTGAAATTTTTTAAACGTTTTGCTACAAGGTTAAGTCCTACTCCATTTTTTTCAATTTCAGTTTTATACTCGAATACTTGTTTAATTTTCCTGGTATTTCTTATCTTTCTAAATATAGTATTTCACTGAATTTGTTATCGGATAATTATTATTTAGGGGAAAATGTTTTCTTTTGAAAGTTAAGCTTACTTCTCCGTATTTCCATTCCATAGTATTTTCAAAAGTTATTCTTTTAAATTTTTTTAGGTGATTTAATACCATTATCCATTTTCGAAGTAGGAAATATAGGTAGAATAGAAATCCATATTCATTCCTTTCGTGGACTTCGCGAGTTCTGTAAAAGGTATATCTATCTATAAAGCACAATTATTTGAATACTGAACAAATTTATAATCCCCAACATCTTCACGGTTATATGCACCTACATTAAAAATATCCATGGAAACAATATTTAAAAAAATCCACGATTATTATAGAAAATGGAATTTTTTTCAGGATATATCCTGTTTTGGATTTTTATACTGAATTGCGGGATGGTCCTGCTTGATCCGGGACATCCGATCATTTCTCTAGATGGCCGCGTTTTAAATGGTGTATGTAATAGAATACAGACTTATTAAACTGTAAGGGAACACGCCGGTGTAAAATTAGAAATTAGGTAAAAGCAACCTTATTTTGGCATAGATTTTGAATAAAAGTCTATTGATTTCGGTGGAAATCAGACACAGGTCCTTCTTCTTCAAAAGGGGAACTAATCTTTAATTCTTAGATGATTTTCTTAATTTTTAAATTCTTAGGAGACTTGGGATTTTTTAAGATTTTAATTCTTTGCAAATTTATAGCACATCTTGTCACTGTGGTTTGAGATGTTCCAGCCAAACTGAGTGAGCGTTGAAATTTCGTGACAAGGAACATAAATCTTTTGTGCGGAAAGGAGAAATAAATTAATGTTCAGCAACTAATCATAGTTGGAAACCTAATCACAGTTTTGACTCTTGTTGTTCGAAAATTATCCTCCCAGCTTCTTCAGTTAGTGAAATGGATTTCCTTGAAGCTTTTCACATTCACAAAAATTTATCTTCTTTAATTAATGACATTAATCCCAATTTAGTCCTTCTTAACATTTTTAGAATTCTAATACCTTAATTTTCACGTTTCATTACTATTTTCCTTGACAGGTGGCGCTATGTTTTTGTTCGCTTTGCTCCGCCCATAGCTTTCTATATAAATACGATCGTCGCTCCTCCTGTTTTGCGGGAATTTCTTTCTTTCCTTCTTTTCTTTTTCCCAAAGAAAAGGGACTTGGGTATAATTGCTTTCGGAATCAGCAGAGTTTCATTAAAAATCTAAGCCAAATTAGGGTTGATTTTACCTAATTTTAAACTGACTTATCATTATGAAGATTAAATACATCATGTGATATTCGAATAAGAGATGTTTTTAGCAACTAGAGGAAGTAAAATCAAATATTGAGATAAACTAAGTAAACTAAGCCTTGCAAACAGACTTTTCATTCTCTTTAGGTGTACCAGCAATACATTAAAAAATAATGAATATTAGTCAAGTCCATTGATGAAAGAAAAGAAAATTTTTAGTTTTTATTCTTCCTGAGACAAGTTTTTTCGCTTTTAAATCTTTTAAATCCAATAACAGTAAATTTAGAAGGCCATAAATTCAGACGCTACAAAGATACATACACTGCTTCTTCTTACAAAACTTTCTCACTGATCTAGGAAACGTCTCAGATTACTTGATAAAAGAATGCTTAGAAAAAGTAGAAGAATAAATATTACCATCTCTTCCTCGCATACCTTTCCCCGTCATATATTCATCACCTAGCTTTTTAGCGCCAGGTTCTTAAAATTTATATATATATATATATATATATATATATATATATATATTTGCGTAATTTTCTCTTTCATCAGTGCTTTTAGAGAACGAGCTTAAATTTTTAAAATGGATTCGTCTATGTAGTATTTGTTTCCGTCCTACTAACAAAGACAAATAGTCACAAACTACCTATGAAGGTCCCGTTGAATCTTTTCCTTCTTAACTGTTAAACTTGCCAACCTTATACGAGAACTGAGTTAAGTAAACACAAACTGTCATTTCTATGATTTCGCTGAATTGGCTGCCATTCAGTATTTTCAATGATTTATGGATGATCTGAGGCCTGAGGAGTATCCGAAAGAACAATATGAACGGTCACGATTCAAGTTACAAGGAAGTAGAAGTGTAGATATTTTATTAGACACTGTAATTAGATATTGCATAATAGGTATTGCAATGTTAATATTACTACAAATTGTTATTATAATGTAGATTTCTTTAAAATGAATAATATTTTGATTGTTACCTGTAATTTATCTATGACTGCTTCTCGTTTTCTATGTTCTTACTGTAACCACGTCCTTCGGAAATGAAATATCCGCATAATTTTCCCCTCACGATTTTCAGATGTCAAAATTAGTAAACAAATGGGGAGAATACGTATTTTAATTACGAAACTTGATATAATTTTAAAAACTTGCTCAAGAAAATAATTTGATTGAAAAGTTTTGAATTTAACAGAATGCTGCTTAGTGAAAATAATACTTTTTATGGAAAGAATGAAAAATAAAGTATGGCAACACAGAAGGATTTAGAGAAGGAAATTCCATGCTAATGGGTAAAAGACTCCGGATTACTAATTTATGGAGAAGATAGTCGATCTCCATGTACTCGAAAATATAGGTTTTAATTTTTTTCAAATAAATTTGGAATTAATAAAAAATCGCCATCAAAAACAGAAAATTTCAGAAAAGGACGTATTCTGATTATTGAAGAAAATGTGTTTGGCGGGGGGGATAGGTGTTTTGTGTTATATTATTGAACGTCTCTAAATAAAGTCATTATTTTAAATGAGATTAGATATGTGATGTGAAATTAAATATTGATGCTTCAGTTGATAACACGCCGAAAACAAGTAAAATAAAAATGACATTATTCGATTGCTATTTGGATACATTTAATGTACGCTTGAATACGGCAAAGCAAGTGAGAGCTATCAACCTAAGAGAAGAGGTGTCTTCGAGCAGGAGTTTTTAAGGAAAATTGGCTTGCATTTATGTTGCGCTTAAAGAAAATGATTAAAACACCCAGGCATCCAACATATTTGTCGACAGGATTCGAACCTGTGCGTGGAAACTCCAATGGATTTCGAAACCTGTCGACTAATTGGAAAAGACGGAGCACTGCTAATGCGCACTTAGATCCATATTGAAGAGGAGGAATTCTGATTGCGTAATATGCTAATATGTAGAATTCGTAATATTTAAAAAAACTTGGCAGTCGAGGCATTTTTAACTCCATTTTTATTTTCAACTGACATTTGTGGCCACAATCACTTAACACTCTAGTCGTGCCTATTCACAGAACATTTGCATTTTTGATATTATTGCGATAGCAAGCAAGACAGCGAAATTACATCCTAGCAGGGTAGAGAGCGAAGCTGAAGTGCGTAGTTATGCAAGATGGAAGCACACGAAGAGAAAAGTTTTGGTTTGAGTTAAAAAGTTTCAGTTTCCAATTATTACGTCATCAGCGCTGCGCAGGCCATGCAAAATCGAATGATCTAGAAATGACGAGAAGTTATTATGATTTTTACAACAGAGAGGGAGAATTAAAGTTTTACCGTTAGTTTAAATTATAATTTTGATTCTCATCTCCTGTGTCTTAGATATATATATATATACATATCATTAAAGACATAAAATAAGAAATTTAGAACTAATATTTCACAAAGATCAAACATTGAAATGCATAATTAATAAATTTCAAGTAATTAAATAAATGAAACAAACAATTTAAAAAATGTTAAAAGCAAAACTTTTCAAACAAGCAAAACCCCATTAAAAACTTAATGAAATTTAAAGAAAATTGAACGTAACCTTTATATATATAAGAGTCGCCATATTGAAAAGTTTGGGTCCTTTTCCACGCTTCAAATGAACGTGAAGCAGTACACAAAGGGTTATTTTTATAAAGGATGCCTTAGCGGAGGACTTTGCAAGGGAAACTGGCTTACATTACATTTACGAAAACACCCATGTAGCCCGTTCGCAGACCGCTAAACAAGTTTTTGTTTTCTTTTTAACGCATCAACTGAAACCGTATAACTTAAAAAATGTTTTTACATAATTTATTTTTTAATGAAAGAAACATATAAATGAATGGTAAAATGCAAAAGCACATCCGTGAATACATTCTTAAAGAAACTTAAAATCAAATTCTGAAAACCATTAAAGCATGTCAAATTCGAGTTCTGCATTAAAAATTTTCATGATTGCGGTGCTTTTTGCTAAAAAAAGAGGTAGTAATAAATCCATTTATTTTTACTCAGAATATCTGAAAAAAGAGAGGGGGAACGTACACTGCTGCGCTACTGCAAGCGCACATCCTCTACTTTCTACGCGGAAGGGAGAAAGAGCTGCTGCAGATGCGGATATGTAGAGGGAGCAAACTTTTTTCTGCACTTTCTTCTATTTTTTCATTCATTTATTCTTTTCGAACTCTTCCCATCACGGCAAAACTTTTTTCCCGATTACTGAAATGAAATCACGCGATGCTTTGGTTATAAAAATCCCTTGTTCTGTTCAACACTGTTTTCTATACGGGAAAAAGCGTGATTTTTGATTTAATCGAATGCAGAAAAACGTCTTTTTTGCAGAATTTTTCGCTAGATATTTTTCCTAATTAGGTGTCTGGAGAACAACAGCGTATTTATTGACCAAGAGTCTTAACGAAGTAGGTAAAATAAAGACACGAAAGGGCGATGTTAGATGATTTCTGTATAGCTTTGTGGTCACCGTAAATTGCTTAATAATCGTTACCTGTTGTGGGAACGTAATACATATTATGAGACAATGACTGTAATCTGTTACTTTATAATACCCAGTTCAAGGCTATTTCCCCCCTTCCAAAATATGGCTCATTACTAAAGAACATTATGGAAAAAGGTCGAATTTTCTAATTTGCTAAAATTTGCTAATTCTTTTGTGGATGACAACGGGGAAGGGTCGATATGTTTTTGAAATTTAAAAGTCACAGAACGTAAACTGTGCACTTCCAATAAAAAAATTAGAAATTTGTTTCTTTATATTTCGTCCTATATCTATCTAAAAGAGCACTCACCAGCGGCCAAGCAGTAAAGCTATTGATTACTGGTTATTCAAGATGGGCTCAAACTCCTTCCAACGGCTTGGCTACATGAGAATGCATGTTGTGAATACGAGCTCGTTTTTTCCTCAAAAGGTCCTCCAAGAAGGCATCCCTCTCTTTAGCAGAAAGCTATCGTGTGATTTCTCTTAATCAGTTAATCAGAGGGTGACTTCTGAAATTAGAAACATCTTAAGTGGAGTCTTTCCACAAACTCTTATTGCTGCGTTACATTACCAGGCATTTGTCACCCAAGAAACTTAAAAAGTGTTGTCATTGCACAAAACATATTTTTTGCTTCTTTTCCACGCATTGGCACAGGACATAATGAGTTCCAGAGTGCTGCCATTCTGCATGACATGAGAGCTTTAATTAATCTTCATAATATATCTTCTTAGCAAACTGAATGGTTTAAGAGCAATAAACGACTTCACGATAATTTAAATCTTTATTCTAAATGGGTGGAAACTCGAGCTATCGTTTTTCAGCGGGGAATGTGGGAAAACGATTTAAGTGGAAAACTATTACGTACTCTAAGTAAGCAACATAATGTTGAATAAATGACATTTATTATATTTACTTCAACTACATTAAAATAAAAAGCTACTTTTTGGAAAAAAATCCTATATTATGCTTTAAAAACTATATATATATATTTTGATTGAATTTTGTCTCAGTTAAAATACCATTTTTCAAAATTCAAAACGCTTTGAAGCTTTGCGTTGCTTTTTATTTTATCTACAGAAAAAAGCTTTAATTTTTTTTTAAGCTTCGTACTCTTCCATAATGCTTGACACCATTTCTTGTTCATTTTAATCATCTTCATCTTTTCCCTCCGAATTTTTTGTAGATTGAAACGTCATGGGACGCGGGGACGCTATGGAAAAGCGGTATCAGAGGTAATGAAAGGACATAAAATGAAAGGACACTAGAGAGATTACCAGACGTATTTACAGCTAAAAAATATTACAAATTAGTGCAGTAGATGACACCTCTTTAAAATGTTACTAAAGATGTTCAGAGTTTCTACCATCACTAGCGATGCATGCGTTACATCGATGGGACTATGGATTGTCGTCACAACGGTCAAAAGCACTTGGATTTACTTGGATATCTGACAGTTCACACAGACGACTTTTGCAACCATATTCATTTATACTCGACAGGCGTTTCATACACAACAGCTTTAAGTGCTCCCCCAAAGAAAGAAATCCGGGCTGCTCAATTCCAAAGGGGGAGGTGACAAGTGAAAGCGGGTCCGGACAGCCGGGCGGCTTAAATAAACTAATCGGGTATTGTACGGATCCCACAACTGTTTAGTGCAACACTCCGGGCGCCCCACAAGGAACACATTAGAAGTTTATTAAGATGCTATATATGAAGACTTTAGACTACATATTTTACACATTGTTACACAGGTACTAAATAACTAAAAATAGATGCTAAGTAAATGAAATTTTACAGATAAATACGAATGCTGAAACAGATATTAAATACTAATGCAGATATTATACAGATACATAGATGTTAAATACTTTATTACATACTACACAGATACTAAAAACGAATGTTGATACAGCTTCGAAATACTAATGCGAGTCGTCACAGAAATCCACAGATACTAACTACACTACAACATACTATACAGATACTAGGTACTGATATAGATACTCAGATACTATATTTTTTATACTGATAAATAGTTACTATATGTATTATTATTTACTACACAGATATTAAATGTCCAAAGGGGGAAGGCAAGCAACCAAATTACCATGCCCAATGCATCGTTGACTAAACAACACGCTCAGATGTTTTTGAACGCATCTTTCATAGCCCTCAGTGGCCGAGTATTAAAGTCGCTGACTTATGGTAATTCGGTCTAGGGTTCGAATCTTGGCGAGCGGGCTAGCTGCGTGGGTGTTTTCTTGGTTTTCCCCATGTATACGAGCCAGTTACCTTAGAATGTCCTCCATGAAGGCATCCCTTCCCTTAGGCAGATACTCACAGGCACAGGGTGAGGTAATCCTGGTAGAACCTGTTAAAAAATGGCGTAATTTGCTGTTACCATAGATGATGGTTAAGGCCGATTAATCAGTCGCCCAACAAATTAGAACAGCCTCAAAAATAGCACCATTCGAGGAGGTATAGGCATATTTAAATGAATATAGTTAAAAGCAATCAATTTTCTATTGCTCCAGCTGACGTAAACTGCCTCATGATATGATCTCGTCAACGTATAGAAAGGTTCTCAACAGAATTCGTGATATTGGGAGGATTTTATTACAATGGTAAATTAAAACTCTAAAGTAAGACTGTAGTAAGGCTAAAATTAATTCACTATATTCTAAGCAGAATATTTTAGAACCAACGTTTCAAAAAAGAGTACCAGGCTTATATGAAAAAATAATATCCATATTTTTGAATTACACGTGGAAGAAGTCTATAGCCATACATGTAAGTCAACTTAGAAAAAAACCGAAACAGGAATAAAATGAATACCATTTGATGAAATACATATAAAATTCTCTGCCGCTTTTTATATGGACTTCTGCTCTTTCGATTTGTTAAAAGGGAGTTAGGAAAATGGCTCTAAGAACACCGAATGTACTTAGAAAACGACCCAGTAGGAATAGGATAAAATAGATATGATGGCGCTAAGAAAAGTTTACTTTCATGGGAAATTGGAGCTAGAGCTACAGCCAAGAAGCAAGGCTATTAAACAGAAGCAAATTGCCGGAAGATATACGCTCTTCATGCATAAAATTTAATTATCAAAGCCGTTTTCAATCTTTTAACGACCTTCTGAGTTGTATTGTCATGGTAAATAATAAACGTGCAAGAAAAGTTTCAAGAAAATCGTATCATTAGAAAGGGACCAAAATTAATTTTCAGTAATTTTCACATTTGATCTCCCTCTAAAAAAAAAAAAAAAAAAAAAAAAAAGAGAGAGAGAGAGAGAGAAAGAAATTAAGCTAAATGATAAATGTTTTTTATTCAAGCACCTTGTCAGGATTTATTTATTTATTTTCAGTAATAGATAATTGAGTTAAAGTAACTTTTCCTGTCCTCTTCTTTTCACCTACTCTTTTCATGCCAGAATGTAAATTAGATAGCGCGCGTTTATTCAATTAAGGTTATTTAAGGGAAGATTTCGCATGTTGATTTTAGAGCGTGTTCTACCTCTTTGAGGTCTCGTTGTTACCGTGATTTAATAGCAATTTAATTCTGTGGCGTTGAGTGCTTCTAGCCATTAGGCTTGTCCCGCTAGCTTCTACAAACCAGAGCCTTCCTTCACGTTTATATCAGCCTGTGAGTTGTTAGGATAGTCTAATTACATGTATTTACACCCTTCTTCTGATTTTGTCTGCCTACAGTTAATGACAAGAGAATAATTCCTCTACAGTCTTTTTAGAGCTCGTGAGTTTATACCGCCAAAGCAAACGAGACTCTATAAGTTTAAAATGCAGTGCGCGGTGCAGAGTGTTATATACGGAAATCAAATTATCGGAATTCAGCTGATTTTAGAGCTACGTTTTATATTAAGATCATTATTTAAAAGAATCACATGGACTGTCAAATTTTCTAAAGTTGGTTCGGTTTCTTCCGTGCTAAGTCATATTTAATCACAGGAAAACTGCTATCACTACTGAGTATCATGTACTCACAATTTCCTTAAACACCATTGCTTGTTTGTAAATAAACTGAAATTGCAAACTCTTTAGAAGATGCGGCTGAATGCATACGTAGTCTGCCCTGAGTTTAGAGGGTTTTAAAAAATTTCCTTTTGATAATGTTTATTTATTTATTTCTGGTAGCATCTCGAAAACGAATTGATACTTCTACCAGAGATTCATTTTTACGGAAAGTATACGAGTTCCAGAGTAGTTTTTAAATATTAGAACATTAGTAGTTCATCCCAAATTCGGTTTATATGGATTGAGTTGTTCGACTGCATGAAACTTTTGTTAATTTTCTACTTCGTTAATTAAATACAAAACCATTTCAAAGAGTAAGCCTTCTCCGAAAGCATCTGTTCCCCGAGGCATACACTTATCGCATACTTCGGCGATCAATTAACTCTCCATTTACTAGATACTTTATCAAAGACTGCAAAACAACTGGGATACTAGATACTTTATCAAAGACTGCAAAATTCTTCAAAGGAATATTCTTTTAGAAGATAGGCATCAGAAATACACGAGTGAGTTTCTGAGTCTGAGAAATTTTTCCATTGTGAATAAATGTCGTTTATTACTCATCATAATTTATTTTTTAAAAATAAGAGTAATTTTGATGAAAATCAGCATAAATTCGAGTAAAAGATTTCGGAACAACAACAAAAAAAAAAGTTAAAATTAATTGGATTAATTGGAACAATAAGTACTTAATTGACTTTTTATTCAGTTTCAAAAATATTCTCTCTTTTAAAAATCAGCAGAATTTTCTTTAAAAAAGGAGAAGAGGAAAACTGAGAAACTTTATGTTTCTGAATGCTATAAATTTGGTCAGTTTAACTGCTACCGATCCTAAGTTTGTTTTTTAAGGCGACATGTTACGTAGGCAAGATTTTGATTTGATAATCGTGCAAAAAGTTACTTATGTTACAACTTGTAAATTAATCAATTCGATTCAAAACATTTATTTCATTTTCAGATCTTTTTCCACTAGATACTTATTAGATTGAAAAGGTAAGATTGTGATGATATTAAGAACAGTTTTAATTCTACAATATTTTTTCCCCTGTGTCACGCTTGATATAGTGCTTGTTATATGTTTTGACTTTATGTCCAGTATTTCATGTTGTCCGCACGTTTTTGCCGCTCAGACAGGATAGCGGTTATACTGACTGCCATATGGAAGTTCCTGGGATCAAATCCCTGAGAAGGTATAGATAATTTCAAACATATAGTGACCATGCGGTAGGGTGCATTTAAAATACACGGCTAGTCGAAATCCGGAGTGTTTTCCCTCGGAGTTTCATCTGGGACGGAAGCTTAGCAGTTAGTAAAGTCAGGCTGTACTTGATATGTCGTTTTGGGTGTACGAGTGCTGCCTTGCTTCAAACTGTACCTGTTCCCACATTTACGCATTTTCATGCAACGAATGGGTAAAAGAATTCCAGCAGTTTCGTTCCAGGTTATTAACACGCTAAACGTGGCGTCGGTCTCTAGGGCTCGGCCTTAGACTAAGAAAAATAGGCTTAGCTTTTAACGAGTTAAGTAACAGGAAAGAATTCGAAGAAATGGGTTAGATATTTTTTGAATATTTCTGGGAAAAAGAAATCTAGTTATCGAGGATATATATCGGTGAAGGTGAATATAAAAATCAACATTCACAAAGACAGCTATTCACTATTCATTTTTGAATTTGATTTTAGTTACTTTATTTTATTTATTGATGACTAAGATCCTTTATTTGGATCTAAATGCATCTAAGAATACATCTGGGCATATAAATTTAAATAGAGGCAACTGCTATATAACATTGGATTCAAACAACTGGGATTCTCTTTAAGAGAGTTAAATAGCTGGAGTGCTTTTCCTATATCATAGCATTCTTGCAACACGTCTCTCTTTAACATGGTTCAATTACCAGATAAAATTTTAATTTTAAATCAAACTCTAGTAACAAAATGATAAAAAAAGCTAAACAAATGTAAACATATTTGAGGTAAAATGTATTAATATAAAAACAAAAGAAATTACTTCCACATCTAACTGACTGAAAATGTTATTTGTTTCCCACATTCTTCTTTTCCGTCAGAAGAATTCGTCAGTCCAGAAAAGCGTTAAGCAAATTCAGTTATGCAAGAGTGAAGTTTAAAGAGTGTAGTTTATTAAATTTAAATTGTTATGCCTAGTTAAGTTTCTTCATATTCCAGGGAAGAGCTTGTAACTTAATAGTTTCTTCCCGTGTTATATGAGGACAGCTAAATGACTTTCTTCCGTTAAGTGAATATGCAGTTAAAAGCTGAAGATTTTGAAGCTTTTGATTAGTTATTTAAAACTCTAAACTATTAGAGGCTTTAAGCTATCTATTAAAATTATTCACAAGCTAGCCTTTTTTAGTTTCTATGTTGTAAATAATTTTAAGTTATGAAACAAAGTGAGATTCAAGTAAAATATTAATCAGAACTTATTTAGGAGTATGTATGTTGTTTATTCTCATATTAGTGATAACGCACATACTTTTGAAGCCAGGATAAATCATTATGTTGAGGTCAAGCTGATAAGTTGGAATAACAAACTCCAGATGCTAAATTCCTTAGAAATTTATCCTAGAAAGCAAAGGAAAAAAACATGTCTCTGAACTGAGAGCTATGGGACTGCTCGAAAATATTCAGTACTAAAAAATTATAAACACAGCTTTTTCAGCGTGAACCCCATAATATAATAAGGTTTGGTACTTTTAATGTATAAAGGAATCAGATTATTAGAAGAAAATTTGTTATTAATGCAACTTTTTGTCGTTAATAAAAGTGATATTGATGATTGCTAGACACACTTTACCTGAAATGTCAGATACGGAGTGAAATTTGAACAGCTGAAGAAGAAACCTAAAGGTCCCTCCAGAAAACAAAAGTACTTATGTGCTGCATTTCATTTCTGCTTCAAAAAAACTTATATGCTTGCTTTAAAGCTTAGATGCCTAAATAAAGAAACAGTAATTTGACTTACTGACCGCATAATTTTGCCCTTTTTCCTTATAGGGCGTTCCGCAATCCTTGCTTTCCATAATTTTGTCTTACACATCTTTTCTTAACCTCGATACCATATGTAGTTATATTGTGTTTCATATTTATGTTTAAATTTTATGATAAATTATTTTAATTAAGTTTATTGTTTACGTATTTTATATTATACTACTTACTGCTACTGCTATGCACTAGTTAAATTTAATTCATTGATTTTTTTTTATTTTGTTGGTAATTATTTCATATTTTTATTTGTTCATCAATATTGACTACGTCGCATACGGTTCTGGCACGTCTAATTTCAGAAAATAATGCTTGCTTATGGATGCACTGCAAAATGTTTTTTATAATATTCCTCTTGGACCTCTAGTTCCTCTTGGACAGACAGTTACAGGGGATTTTGTAAGTGTAGGACCCTATATTACTGCTTATTTGTTGCTTTCTCGAGAAATTTGATGTAGGTATGCGTTCTAGAACTCAATAAAAGCCTGGTTGCCATGACGTTTAACATAGGTTTGGGTAACTACTGCAGTGAAAATATCTAAGTGTATTTTTCTTAAAATTTATTATCTCACGGATTATTGAAACCGAATCCTACTATTGCTTTTCGGGTACCTTGTTGTACTTATTTTGAGTTTAGTGTCAGTTTAGTTTAGTTGAGTTTAGTCACAAGTAAGTGTTTCATTTCTTTATTTGCTTGTTTTTTTAAATTCACCTCTGTAAAAGAAAAAACTGGTCTTCAAAAGTTTAAGCTTAACCTACTAAAAACAAATTTAAGAAGCAAGGAAGTTAGAAAAAGATATAGCTTAAAATATTATTATTGTTATTAGTACTTATATTTTGGTTACCATACACAGCTTTAGGAAATGCCTCAGCATTGGCAGTTAAACGTAAACCTACATTTAAAATGTCTAAATTTAGTTAAATATGTGTATTTTATTTGCTTTGCAACGGGATAAAAAAGGCGAACCATTATGATACTTCGTTCGTTGTTTTGCGGAAAGCAGCCAATTTTTTAAAAATTTTGTCTATCGTAAGAGCAGAAGAATGCAATTATTTATTCATATCACATACCCGCAGAATGTTATCAGCATACAACGAACACATAGCTAAAAACTGAAACAACTCCAAGCTTTACCCCTTTAAAGAACAAGAGATATTACTACAGCTGCATTTCTTGCCACAGGAAACGCACATACAGTGGCACTTCCTGCAAACTTGACGTCATATGTTGTTGGTAAAATTAAATGATAATAATAAAAAAGTTTCCTGCTCTCTTTTCTGTCTCATTCACGCTAATGATGTTCTAGAAATGATGACAGAAACATGCATATGTTAATCGTTCGAAGTGCAGAAGTAAAATAAAGTTTGTAAGTAAGTAAAATAAGGGAACCCAAAAATAACGAAAACTCGATAGAACGCTTCAAAAAAGGCATATTATTGGTGTATTGTAGATATATTATTAGATCGGTGTGCTTAGAGTTCTTATAGTTTCTTTTAATTTTCTGTGAGTCAGTTGCAGTTTGGGCTTTTTAACTTATTATTTTAAAAAAAATCCTTTAACTTGTAAAAATAAAACTAAAAAAAATCTGATTATAAAAAAAAAGTTAAAAATATTTTAAATTAAGAATAAGTTGATGTTTAGAATATTTCATTACAAATCTTTATCATTAAGGAAAAATCAATGTCATTTACAACATCTTTTTCTATTGATCCAGTCGCTACCACTCAATATTGCTTGTGACATTATCAATAAGGTTTTGTTAATTTAAGTTCAGATAATTCACGTTCTTAGTAATATGCGCAATAGTTTGCACAATGTTATTCATGTATTGGGATAAAGTTCTTCAACATTTTTTCCCTTTAAAAAAGTTTAATTACTGGACAGATTTCCCATTCCATTCTTCGCGAAAACCTTGTAAGTATCATACATCAGTATTGTAAGGATCTTAAGTTTTACTAACGTTTATTTTATTTTAAAACTTTACTATCACTTCTTATTTTCCACTTCCGACCAGAATTAAATCTGTTAACTTGTTTACGCAAATTGTACTTGCTAACGCCCAAGTATTTAAGTTGTGGCTTTTTGCCAAGAGTTAGACAGAGAGAGAAAATGAACCGCCTTGCCACTGCATTACACGCGAGTTTTCAATAAGCTGCTGTTTTGTCTTTAAGGCCAGAGGTTTAGTCCTCTTGATATTTGAAAACGTATTGTAGTTTCAGCAGTTTGCATACTACATACGTAATAATTTAAAAGGCCAATCTTAGTGTTAGGCATTTGTAAACTAATTCAAAGTTAGCTCTTACCTAAAATTTTAGTTAGTAGTTTTATATTTTTACGTTAAGACCACAAGTGGTCTTTCTATGCCTTTTTTTCCAAAAATCACCATCCACTTTGGCCGATTTCGAAATATTCATGAAAAACGGATAGACAGCGCGCTTGAAAGACTATGCAGTGTTCTAGAAAGTTCTACACTCAAGAGCAAACCAACATGGCGCCATCTAACGGTTTTAGTAAGAACTGATAGAGGGAACGCAACAACGGCGACTTGAGCTAAGATAGGTGACATAATTTTAAAACTGAAACCATTTAGAAATGTTAATATTTTTCTGTGAAAAAAGTTGAATTTCTTGGTTAGCATGTGTGACATTTACTCATAGTGGAAACGCGCGGCGTGAATCTAAAATGGGTAATAGGTACACAAGATAGGTGTCATGAGTGCACCCTTCTAATATAAGCATCCCGAGTGCGGACCCTGAATTGTGGTTTTTCGAAATTCTATGTAGACAGTGACCATGATCTTATTTTGAATATTTTGAAGTGCGCAAATTTCATCAAGATCGAAATAAAACTGTGGATCTGTATGAAAGATAAACACCTGGACAGACTTCTTTATTTATATAGACAGACTGATTTTACGCTTTTACAAGATTTAATTTTTGCATTTTGTAAGAAACATTTTGTAAGAAAAGTCACAAAATGTTACATAAATTTAGAAGCTAAAAAAAGTTCATCTAGAGCAAAAAAGACAAAATTCATTCGAAAATGACTCAACGTTTATGAAAAAAAATTGTTCTTTTTTTGCTCTTCTATATTCCGTATAAATACATCGTAAAAGAAAAATTTGCTTTGATTACAGTTTGCAAACTTACTATAGAATAACTTTCTACAGAAGTATTTTGTGGAATACTTTTCTATAAAGGTTTCATAACAATTCTGTATGATTATATATAGCAGTATTTCTATAGAATTCTGCTCGGTAAAAGCTTTATAATATTTCTATAAAGTTTTATGGACAGCATTTCTATAGAGGATTACCTATAGAATTCTGCAGGAAATTATAAAGAGCTTTATCCACCTCTATGAAAAATTTTCCTAAGAATATTTTTATAATGTGCTTTTTATGTTTTGAATACCGATTTAATTTCATAACCAAATGAAACTGTAATGCAAATTAAACTTCTTGAAAATATAGCTAAATTGTTAACACCATTTTTGCAATGAATTATAATGTAGGTTATTCCTTTTTCTTACGTTTATTCAACTGGTCTTGAAATGACTGTGATATTGCGTTAACCGTGACGTCATGTCCCTTACGGAAAATTGTATAGAGGGGGGAAAAGGCTGTATTTTTGTGGGACTTAATCTCTGTATAGATAATTCTCTGTCAAAAAGCTTCTCTAAAAATTTTAAAAAAATTTGTAAAGCTTTCACAGATCAGAATTCTATATAAAAGTTTCTTTGCAAAATCATAGAGAAATTTTACAAAGCCTTTACAAAATTGTATTTGTAAATCTTATAGAAATCTAAAAATTTTGAAACTTCAATCAAAAAGAGTTTTAGTTTCTTATGTTGCACATAGCGTTCACACATTTTTACAACAATTTCAGGGGCATTAGTGTTTAAAATGCAAAGAGTATTTTATAAATATTCTATCAATCGCTCTTTTTCTGGGCTATATGTTTCCTGTCGTATAGTACCTCGTACAGTATAGTAATTTTTAGTATTTTAATTTAATAGTCGTTTAGTATAGTAATTTTTCAGAAAAGCCCTTCTATCACGGACTATGATTTCCGTGATAGAAGGGCTTTTCTGAAAACATTTTTAGGGATGTTGATTTTCATTTATATTGTACTAATTTCCAGAGTCCATCAATCGTGGTGGGTTTGTGCTTAGAAAAAGTTCTTTTCAAGGGACCAAAGGCAGGATAGTCCGCATTTGAAAAGTCAGGGAACTTTGCACGAAACCTCTGGAAAGGTATATATGCAATACCTGCATCAATCTTCATTTTTTCAAAGAATACAATGGTACTTTTCAAAGTATAAGCTCCTTACATTGTTTTCAATCTTTGAAAGTCATTGGAATAAAGAAATGGAGTTTCTTCCGTAAACATCGGACGTATAACTTTCTCTTGATTGCACGTTGAGTTGATTTTAACATTTTTTCCCAATCTTCTTATTTCTAATTTTTCATTGTAAAAGAATTCTCCGACAATCATAAACCCCTTTCTGAAACTTTATTTGCATTGACGGAACCAAGTTTGTATATTTTTTAGCCTAAAATTACGTTCCTTCATACTGGTTTGATGGGAAAGCAAAAATTATGACGCTATTTTAGGTGTGCGCGAATGTTTATATTTTCGAAACTATATAGGTTACAGTCAATCTCAATACATTATTAGATAGATGAAAGAGCATATTAGCAAACACAAGAAAATTTTAAAAATTGGACAAAAGTAACGCACCAAAAATAGGGAAATTTTGATGAAGCCGACCGCGTGTGAGTGGCAAGGTCGTCTGGTAGACAGTCGCAGGGTTGTGTTTGTTGTATTTTATTTCATTTCGCCAAGCTAGTTGTATTGCGATTTATAGAAATTTGACGAATGTACCAGATTGTGTACCAACAGAATTTACTGTTAAGCAGCGTAGGAGAATACAGGATTCAGAAACAGGCGATATTTGTATGGTTGGATGTAACTGTTAATGGGTAATCAAGATTTATTCTGGCATTCGCATACATTCATCCAACTGTTAATTCAGGAGATTTTAAGATGCTCTTGTTAAGTGCATTAATGAAATATTCTGAGGCTACTTTATTGATTGAGGAAGCGCTTACTGTAAATACAGATGTTCCTATTATTATGATGAGAGATTTCAGTGTAAATGTTAAACGAAATAAAAACACATTTGATTTTAAGAAACATCATTTTAATTTCAGTATGGTGGCAAGTAACTATCTAATTATATTTGGCAATTCATTTATAGATTTAACATTTGTTGGGAATGTAATTTCAGATATTTTATATTATATATCTTATTCCTCATATAATCAACCAATTTTACATAGGGTCATTTTGAATGAATATACTCGTATAAAAAATCAAAAATGAACTAAAATAAAATATATATGTGAGTGTAAAATCGTTTGTATTTTTTATTTGTTTCTGTAACATCCTCACATTTTCGTTAGTAACCTTACTTATTGAATAAATTTTGGTTTATTATTTTATTTATTGTTACAAAGTTAGGTTCAAAGACTTTGCAACTGATTTATGCTTCGGCGCTTTTTCTCTTGTTATCAATAATTTAATTTTAAAAACATTAGAAACTGTACTTATTCTTCCGGGTATTTGTTTGGAGGTCCTGTTTCCATGTAGAAGTAACGTCTGACAGTTTTCCTTTGTCCGATTAATGATGTTGTTCGTATCTAGAAATTTTAATACCATGCATTCCACAACGTTTTCAATTATGCGGTAGGAATGTTTACCTTCAGAAAATGCAAAAACATATCTTTCACTCCACAGCTTATTTATATACGAGATTTTGAACGACTAAATTTAAAAGTAGCAAGCAATATTTCTTATTTAAAATAATAGCTCTACCAGAAGTTTTACTACAAAATATATTTTTTCATTACTTTGCCGTATTTTTAAAAAAATATATGATAAATTATATAAAACACCCTTTGTATGATAGATATAGAAAAGCAAAAATGAAAACTTTTTATTCATAAGCGTTAAATAATTTTTGAAGGGGAATTTTAACTCTATCTAGCTTAAAGTCTTTTAGCTTCTGAATTTATGTGACATTTTGTGCAATATTTGCACAGTATTACGTATAATATGCAAAAATTAAATCCTTTAAAAGCATGAACCATAAAATAAGTTAAAAATTAAATTTTTGTCGTTAATTACAAAATCTGTTGTTGTTAATGCACATTTGTCTGACCTATATAGTCATCCAAAATCCGCGAAAATTTTTGTGGCAAGCAGCGCAAGTTTATGCCTGTCGTTGGCAACAGTTTTGAGCACCTCACAGGCGACAGGGCGACTTAGTTCAGTTACGCCCCAAATTTGATGAAGAGCACCTCGGGGGACGGGTCCGATGGTCCCCAATCCTCCCCTACCGTTAACCTCTCTATAGGACTTTTGGCTTGCTCCTTATTTAGAGTACCCAATGCTGCTCGACACTGTATATTTACAAACATCCGTGCCTTCTCCGGGATTCGAACCTGGGCCCTTCAGCACAGCAGTCAGCGACGCTAACCACTATACCGATTGGGCGGTACAAAATCTTAGTCCCTGAAATGAATGCTTTTAATTATTGTATATGAACCTCTCAATTTTTTTAAATTTTTATTAAGCCCAACTATAATTTAAATTGTATTTATTTTTAATTAAATATTTTTTGAAATCCAAACATTGATGAAAATTTTTATTCGAAAAAAATTACAATTATTTCAAGAATTTTTATTCCCCTCTCTATGCGATGTATAACTTCAAAATTCATTTTGTTCAAAAATGAAAATTTAATTCCTTTTCTTCAATCTTAATGGTGTTAAATATTCAAAAACATATATGATTTTATAAAAAAAATTAAAACAAGAAAACTTCTTCAGAATTCTTTAAAATTATGGCCCAATTTTCTAGAAACTGAATCTGATAGTTTCAATAGAATTATATTAGTTTATTGTGTGCACATTATACAAGATTCTACGCGTCGAAGCTCTAGAAACTCCGTAAATTTTCACAGGATCTGTGCACAAATCTCTACAGAATCTCTGTCCATAACTCTATAGAAGCAACATCTTGAACTTCGAAGAATTCTATAGAAAATATATAACCTAGCTTATAGAAAATTAAGCCATAGTTCTAAAGAATTCTAAACAAGTTTAACTTTTTTATGAAATTCTAAAAGACATTTTCCTTAAGGGTATTTCACCTATAAATCGAGTGTGTAACAAAATTTGCCTGAGAAAGTAACTGTTAGCTTTTTAAAATATTACACGCGCGTTTTCGAATTCTTAAAATAGAAAAAGAAGACGGGGATAATTAGGGCAGCAATTCGATTACAACAGAAGTTTACAGCCTCGAAATGCTCCATTTAATGAGAATCAATCGCGTTTAAGTTTTAGCCAAGCACTTCTTGTGTTAAAGTGTGCAAGTGCACAGAATAATTCTTCTGCATACTAACTAGCATGCAACATAAATTCCGGGAACGTAAGCCAGATTTCGTGTTAGATTTTAACGTGACAAATGGAATGTTGCCAGCAGTGTTCTTGTTACACGTTTCCACTTACCTTTACAGTGCAGAATGTGTGCATAACTGATTTCTGCGCTATTTGTTAAACATGCAAATCCGAATCTCACAATAATATACACCAGTTTGGCAAATACCATATTTACTCACGTATTTACGCACTTTTCACACTAATTTTATCCTACGAAAATCGAGAGGGAAAAATTATGTAAATAATTCAATTTCCAAAGGTTGCGATTACAGTGAAAACATAACGGTCATGGATAAACTACGGCAGCTAATAAAAACTCTATATTATACTGTTACGAATTTTGTATACAAGTAAATAGTTTTAGCGAAATCATATGCAAAATCTTTTAGTAAAATGTAACATGTATAATGAATGCATGTTGTTGAACGAATTGTTTTGCATAACGTAATTGAAAGAGAGGAAGCTTAAATAAGATTGCAAGTCTACTTTACATTCAAATTAATTGCTATCTCGCCAAATTGGCGAGACATCATCAAGCTGGTGATAGTTTTGCCGACTAATTTCTGTCGCCAAATTTGGTGAGAAATCGCCATAAATCACCAAACTTGGCTACCGTTTGGCGACATTTTGGCCCGATTCCTCTATAACTGTATTGGAATAACTATAGTAGATATCTATATGTAACTGTAACCTTATCCGGCTCTCACGTGCCTTCCAGTAAATTCAAGAACTGGAAGGTACTAAAGATTTCTCAGTGGCCGGAGCTGTCTTCCTTCTCTCAATGATCTTCAGAATCGTTATGAACATTAGCAATCCACATTTTCTTGAAGCTCTTCACTATTATTCGTTCATTAGTCAGACATCAACCAATTCAACAATAACAGCAAATAACAATAACAACAATAACTCATGCAAAGAAGCCATGGAACTGAACTTTCACTCTGACACATTAATTTCCCTTATTACGTTGATCAGCGTGCGTCATGAGAAGGCGAGAATCTATCAGTATCATAGAATGAATGAAAAATGACAGTGAATGGTGACAACTTGAAATTGAACTAATCAGTACAAAAAACAGTCATTAGTAAATTTTACAAGATGCATTAAAAATGGAATTTTCCTAAATCTGGCAAAGATCACAGGAATTCGTGATAAATGCATGATAAATATATTATATTGTATCATATACAGAGGGTGTTTTTAACTATATAAAACACCTTCTGGATATGAGATATAGTTTTCCGTTTCGAACTTGTGATTAGCGACTTTACGTTGCATCATCTTAAAATGTTATTATTTTTTGAAGCGCGAATTTTTTTTTGATTCGAAAATTAATCATTTTTGTACAAAATGAAGATAATTTTTTACATATGCCATTTCCGATATCATTTTTCTTAAAATAAATTTTAAAATCGTAAAACATTTAGCATTTAGTAATTTGTAAATGGCAACATTTAACATTTAGTGTTTAGTAATTTGTAATTTGCAAATGGCAACAACTTGGATGCATGTAAAAATATAACTAAGTTAATATTACAATACTCTGTAATATACAGAGTTACCCAAAAATCCGTTAACATTTGAAAATTCAAATAATTTATTGAGTAATATAAGTAGAGAGGTAGAAACTGACTCACATGCTTGAAATGTCATGGAGTTTTATTGAAAGCAAAAACAAAAATGCTTAAAATGGCTTCATATGATAAAAAAAAAAAAGCAATAATTAGCATAACAGTTGATATTTAGCAAAGACTATGTTCTTTATAATAAATGTTCAACCTGTTGGCCGTCATTCAACATCAATACGTACAGTCGAGGGACAATGTTGTTAACAACACTATATAGCATATTCGTAAGTATGGTCAGAAATTGCCATCGGATGTTGTCTTTTAGTATCCCTAATAAGGTCGGACGATCGTGGTTGACTGGCCATTTCAAGTAACCCCACAACCAATAATCACACGGATTGAAATCCTGGGATCTCAGAGGCCAAGTATGACGGAAGTGGCGGCTCAGCACGCGAGTCTCACCAAACGATGTGCGCAAGATATCTTTCACACGTGTAGCAATATGGGGTGGAGCGCCATCCTGCATAGATGTCATACCTTCCAACAGGTGTTTATCATCCAGACTAGGGATGATGTGACTCTCTAACATATCAGTGTACCTCGCACGCGTAACACTGAGAGTCTGAATAGTTAGAACACGCAGTTTCTCGAAAAAAAAAAAAAAAAAAAAAAAAAAAAAGGGACCGACCACGATTGATGTGATAAATCCACATCACGCCGTGACCGCGCTCTTTATTTTATATTGTGTCAATAGTATTTTGCTTTGAAAATGGAAAGTTTAAAGTCATTACAGCCCATGAAATTTGATGAAAATCTTGTTTCAAACTAGCAAAGATAGCTGCAGTTATTTAAAATTGATGAAGTAGCCAGAGCATTACATAATAAAAAGGTGAAAGTGAGAGTTAATGCGTAGAAGTCAAGGTGAGAGTTAATGTTTTCCTTTATGTAATAAGAATTCACGTCTTGAAGTACATAGTACATATCCTGTAGAAGAAGATAAAAAAATTAAATTAAATTAAGACAAAATTTACGGAATATTGTATACCTAAAATGAATATTACGCGTGTAAGACACTTTTTCTTTAGTAAAAATCAAACCGCGCCCGAAACCATAGATGAGCATGCAACTGATCATCAAAATAAGGCTAGAACATAGGAGTTGTCACAATTAACGGATAGTCTGATAAAGGATACCATTGTTTGTGGTATTAAAAACCATACAGTGAGAGCAACCATGTAAACATAATAAGAATATATACAAAAAGGTAAATATTGAGAAACAAGCGATCAAAATTTGTTCTAAATGTGGGATATTTCATGAATATCGAAAGTGTCTAGCGTATGGGAAAATCTGTTATAAGTGTAGAGAGGCAAATCACTTTGCGAAGCAGTGTAATAGCTACAAAATAAAAAATAAAGCCATCAAGGCAAGCAATAAAGAGAAAAAATTAAATTACGAAATTATGACTCCGAAGAAAAGTTAGAATTAATGCAGGTCCATTAAATTTTAGTTCGGCTAACAAAGAAGAAAAATGGACTGCTGATAGTAATGTGAATAAAAATAAACTTAACTTGCAGTCAAATAACGGAGCTACGTGTAATGTTATAAAAACAAGGTGAAATTGCTGGATGTTCCGATACAGATGTCTGAAATTAAAAGATTTGTTACATTCTCTAGGAATAAAATGGATACTAAAGGAAAAGTAGGGCTTAACTGTCAGTTTCTAAAAAAATAAATATGATGTAGAATTCCAAATTATCGTCAAAGAAGCGCCTTCTATATTAGGATTAAAATAATGTCTGCAACTAGGTTTGATTCAAAAAGTAATGTCTGTCTATGCTGAAGACTCACTGGAAGAATACAAAGACATATTTGGAGGCTTTAGGCTGTTTAAATGGAGAATATAAAATCCAGTTAAAACAATAGGCAATACCAGTAATTCATCCTCGAGAAAAAATACCCATAGCTACACGATATAAAGTGAAGAAAGAACTGTAAAGAATGGAAAATTTAAATATCATTGAGAAAGTAAGAGAGCCAACTGAATGGGTAAATTCAATGGTTACTGTTGTTAAACATAACAAAATAAGAATGTACTTAGACCATAGAGATTAAAATAAAACGATTAAGAGAGAGCGTTATTCTGTATTAACCGTAGACGAAATTGTCACTTGAATACCAAAAGCAAAAGTATTCTCTATTTTAGATGTTAATAATGCTTTTTGACAAATCCAGCTAGACGAAGAAAGTAGTAGTTTGTATACACCTTTTGGGAGATACAATTTCAAACGATTACTATTTGATATACGTTCAGCTCTAGAAATTTGTCAAAGAAACTTAAACCAAATAATAGAAGATCAAAAAAGAGTTGAATGCATTATTGATGATAGCTTAATATGAGAATTTAATGAAAAGGAACATATTATTTAAAAGAGTACTCCAGCGAGCCCGAGAAAATTATCTAAAGTTCGATAAGGATAGGTATAAAATAAAAGCTAATCTTCAGAATTATATAAGGCACCAGCTAAATGAAGAATAAAACCTGATTTTTGTGTAACGGAAACAATTAATAAAATTCTTCAATCTAAAGATGGGCTTTCTCTGCAAAGAATTTTAGCAATGATTAATTACTTGGTTAAATTCATTCTTGACTTAAATTAGTGCACCATTAAGGCACTTACTTAAGAAAATTTATCTCTCTCTTTCTCAGTTCTCTGGCATTGAACTGAAATCTTTCTCTGGCATTGAAATGAAAAACATCATTTCAATGCCAGAAATGAAAAACATCATTTAGTTCTTTAAACTAAGAACTGGTTCTAAACACATTTTCTGTCTGGCATCTGTAAAAGGACTTGATCTTTATTTCATAACTGCATTCTTTTGTTCAAAATCCTCACTTAGAACAGCTATATGTTTTTATATTTTTTGTGTATAATTTCAAGTATATATTCCATGTAGAGATTGGAGAAATGTGTTATATTAGGCTTAGAGAATTCATTTCGCAACAGATGTAGTTTAACTTTAAAAGCTTTCATAAGAATATCAATTTTGAAAGCAAGAAAATATTTTCATTGGATTGTTATTTTACAACATTCAAGTAGTGCAAAAAGTTACATAAAAAATAAACCTAGATTCCATTTTCATCTATTATATCTGGAACATTTTCAGTGTTTCCTTAAGTTCTCCAAAAGCCAACTAGTGGCCGAGTGGTTAAGACAGTGAACAGCGGAACTTCGACCTGGGTTTGAATCCTGACGAATGGGTTTCTGTGTGGGCGTTTTCATGTTTTTTCCCTTATTCAATGAAAATACGAGCCAGGATCCCCCAGAAAAGGTCTACACGAAGGCATCTTTCTCTTGATAGACTTTGTGTGATCAAACAAACAAGTTCCTCAAACTGATCAAATTAATTTCTTAAAGCAATGAAACGTTATATCGGCAAACCCAGTAACCGTATTCATTTATAACCCAAAACCCAGTAGATCCTTTATATTCAGCTGACATCAGTTTCTTCAAGTAGTAGCTTAAATATGAGGTGTTATATTAAACTTTGTTAGGTATTTGTCAAAGTTCGTTAGACTTGTTATTATTCGGGCTTGAGATTATGTTAAAATCTCAAGCCCGAATTTGTTTAAACAGAAAATTCTATGCACTCGAATAAAATCGAAGTATAAAATCATTGAATGCAGAGCCAAGCACTTATTTACGTTCTTCGGAATTAATTAAAGGAAATTTTTTGGTACATATTTTTTGCATTTTTTGTAGCATCTTTTCTAATCTGCAAAGAAGATTGCACAAAATTTAAAGATGGCTGCAGAAATGTTCCTTTCATTAAACACAAAACTACTAAATTCCTCTACACTTTAAACATCTCTTATAAATATTAGAAACTGTGCAGTATCTTTTACACCTGCGCCCTCAATCTACAGCAGATGAAAATAAATTAAATGTAAATTTATTAGCCATTTTTGGCAAGTTACAGTCACGAGCAGCTTCACTTTCGCTGGAGTGAACATTAATCAGATAAATCGGCACTTTCAATATAGTTTCTTTTTTTTTTTTTTTTTTTTTAAATCAGGAAGACAGCCGGGAAAGTGCAATCATCATCAGGAAACATTTTATCAGTTTTTCTTTAGCAAATGATATCTGGCAATATTTGTGAGTTTTTATGGCAATTTCAGTTGCAAAAGCTCGGATTTTTAAATGAATGTTAATCACTGCTAAATGCTTTCAATAACTTAGCCGTTTATATTTGCATCGAAGATGTCCAGGCTTAGAATTTTCTGATTCAAAGTAAAGCATTGTTTTAACGCACTAATGACTAATATATTCGCAGAAGAAAAACGCAATAATATACCTTAAACAACGAAAAATGGCAGTTTAAATAGACTCCATTCAACGTTCAGTATTTGGAATAAGGAAGTAGTTTCATATTCGTTTTTACTTGCATTAAGACTAATAATATTTATTTTCTGCCCAAAATGGGCGTTAGCCCAGAAGGGCTATCAATTTTGTTTTGGCATTTTGCATTGGTTCACTGTAAAATTCTGAATCGCTTTTCAAATTGCTGCCACCAAATATTAGAGCCCTCCATTATGTTTAAAGAAATTAAATAATGAAGAATCTGCATGAATGTATGTAAGTTTCTTGCATTGTGAAAAAGCAATGGTACCTAGAGACATCAAATTTTGAATAACACGTAGTCCTCCATTCGAATATGGGCATCTGGAAGCCCAAATATGAGAATATGGAATTTGTTTTATTATCTATTTCATAGTTTGTAAAACTTAACGAATTTTTGATTAAAAGACTCAACGATTTCGAAGCGTTCTATTAACGTCACGTGCATCTTCAAGTACGGATGTTTTATGCACGTGGTTTCTATACATTTCTATCTAATATTATATTGGTAGCGTAGCAACGCAAAGACGTTACAATGTTGAATGACTTGATAGTATGTCTAACCGTATTTTGCGTTGAGTGACTTAATAGTAAATGTCCCTTTGGGCGTAATATCAAATCTGAAAGCTTTCAGATGTTTTATTTTACAAATTGGCTGTTATTTTTATTTTATCATTATTTTTTAAAGCTAGTGATTAGAATAATGCTAGGTTAAGTTGTACAACGCGAAAACTGGTGTTAGAAACATAATTTTGTTTTCAACGCTAGCCTAATTAAAACCTAATTATTTAATTTGAATCATGGCATTAAGCTCCAAAAATAAAACTAAAATAAAAATTAAAAAAAAAAAAAAAAAAAAAAAAGGGTTTCAGATTTTAAATTACGTCCAAGGGGCGTTTTTTAAATATTTTGTGTGTTACCTTTATTAAATATCATGTTCTTCGCACTTAAACCATAAAATTCAATTCAAGAGCAATATCGCAAAATAATTTTAAATTGAGCATATCTTTAGAATTACCAATACACAGTCTCGCGCGGAGATAAAAATGTTTTTTCTGTACAACGTTGCCATGGCTAGCTTTGAAATCCTTGAGTTTGTTATTTAAAAATTCTTTAAAGTTTTACAAAATATGAAATCGATAATGAAACAAATTCCAAATTTCATAATTTGAGCTTCCAGATGCCCATATTCGCAGTAGGATTACGTTATTCAAAATTAAATGGCTCTAGGTACCGTTGTTTTATCACAATGCGAGAAAACATAATACATTTATGCAGATTCTTCTTATTTAATTTCTTCAAAATATAATACAGGACGATAATATTTGGTGGCAACAGTTTGAAAAGTGAAACGGACATTCAGAGTGATTCGACGCAAAATCGCAAAAGGAAAACAATAGTCCCTCAGGGACATAGCCCCTTTGGACTAATAATCATTTTACGAGAAATTTGTCTTTTATTCACTCTAAGCACCGGTGGTGAGAGTGAGAATCACCTCTTCCAGTTTTGATCAAAATTTTCTGGAAGACAGAAGGGAAGGTTATGCACTTTTCTTCCCTAATCCGTACCATTACGGAAAATTTCTATAGAAATTCCTGTAGAACTTTATATACGTAATCATCTATAGAAATGCTTCTATGTAAAATTTTATAGAAATTTCGCAGTGCCTTCATAGAATAGTATTCTATAGAAATATGCAAAGTTTTCAAATTTCTTCTTAATGAGAGCAAATTTTTAGTAAAAATTAACGTTTCTTGTTATTAGTGTTTAATCATTTCTGAACGAAAACCTTTACCTTGTTTCCTCTAACTTAATCTTTCAGCTTCTAAATTTATGCACCTTCATGCACAGTGTTGCTTATAAAATGCAAAATTTAAGTCTTGTAAAAGGGTAAAATCAATTTAAATCCTAAAAAGTGTTAAATGATAAACTTTGTGCTGGTAATTTTAGAATATGAATTTTGAAATCAATGATTTTTATCGCTGTATATGTATCCGAGATATGAGAAAAGGTTTTTTTATTTTAATTAAACTTAACTGTTACTTAAAATTCCTTTCTTCTTATTTAATTACTTTTTGAAATCAAAATGAGATTGAAATTTTTTAGTACAAAAAAAAAAAAAAAAAAAAAAAAAAAAAAAAAAAAAAATTACATCTGTTCGGAAATTTTTTATTCTCTCCAAGTCATAGATAATTCCAGAATTTAGGTTAAAACATTCTATTCAACGAAGTTTTTGTTCAATGAAATTCTATTCAATGAATTCAAGTTTAATTGATTTTATTTTAATCCTAAAAGAACGTTTTGTTGATTTTATAATGCTTTTAATTATTGAAAAGCCCTTTTTTTAGGAATAGGATTGTTTATACAAAAATTAGAGCTAAGCTATTTCTTCAGACTTCTTTAAAATTATGGCTCAAGTTTTACTTCCTTGTACAAAGTAAAGGAAGCATTGTAATCACAAAAAATTCCGGGTACCATATTTCAAAGAAAATATCCACTTTGACTTCTATCGAATGCAATTTAACGATATTTTTGCGTGACACCTGTATGTAAGGATAGAATAAAGGCCTCTTTTGCCCCAAACGAATCACAAAACTGATTTAAAATGGATTCAGAAGAATTTTTTTCGTGGCGTCTCTACATATGTATGTATCTCACATAACTCAAAAAGGAATAGCCTCAGAATGCTGAAATTTTGTATGTGGGACTGCTATAACATGTAGATGTGCACCTCCCTTTTTGGTTGCAATCGGCCGCACCAAAAGTGTATATATATATCCACTCTATTACTCGGCTCAGTGAGCAGAGTTTCTTTATTCTTATATGTTTGTAACTTGTACATTTTTTGCTTTAAAAATGGTTGAATTATGTTGTTCTTTTCTTCCGGTTAAGGTTTTTATGCCTTTAGTTAACCTACATATTATAGTTGTAGAATCGTTAACAATTTAAAAGTTTTTTAAGTGAGGCTAAGCCTAATTTTGTTTACTTGTTTACCATAGCAGCCATATTTGTTTACATTTGAAACGAATTAAATTATGCTTTATCCATTCTGGAATTATCATTTAAGTTTTTAAATTATCTCATATATTTACTCAGCACAGCGTCCACAAATAATTCAGTGTCTACGCCTTCAGTGTCTTTTTGCCGAGTGAGACAAAAGTAACCTTTCAGTTCTATGCACCGAAATATCTGCTTTCTTGCCAGCTGCTTGAATTGCTTGTTTTTGCGTAGAAACTGTAATTTTAATTGTAAAAAAAAATTTTAATTGTTTTAACTTTATTTGGTGCTTCATGTTTTTCTGTATCTTTCAATTTTTAATACATATATTTTGAGTTTTTGTGTATTCTTGCTTTGTTGCGAAGTGAGAACTGAATTAACTGAATGAGAAATATATCTCTAATGAAATACGAGGAAATAAGTTAAATGAAATGCAGGAAAAATTGCGAAGAATTTAATATTCCGTACAAGGAAATCACTTGGTGTACACATCAGATTTTTTATAAAGAGGATCAGACGTATTCAATGGAATTCTAGTAGTTGATGCTATGTACATTGTACAAGAGTCTCATCTGAGAATTTTGGAAACTACGTATATAAGTTTTTTAAAATATCTTGTACAAATATATCTACCTAATAGCTATACATATTTGTATTCTACACATCAGTGGTCTCAAACTAGTGGGCCTCGAGCAGTATGCGAGATCTGAAGAAATTTTATGCGGCCCGCGAATGCATTTTCCAAGTTAACTAACATTATTAAGACATTAAATATGATGGCAAGAATTTGAAGAAAGATTAATATTTGAATCATTTTTGTGGAAGTTTTTATTATTTCCATTACTAATCCGTAGCTAATCGATTTACACTGTAATATAAGAAGTATTCAAAGATTAAGATACAGATTTGATTAAGTTTCTTCCACACTTATCAAAAGATAAATACCCTCACTTACGAATTTTCACGATAAGAATAATCGCTTTGTTCGGGAGTACAGTAACATTTGAGAATTTGAGAAAAGAAACAAGATTGACAGATGAGCATCTATAATTCTTGAAAAAGACATTTTCGAGAATTTTTTCCCAAGATTACAAAATCGAAACGCCATGAGATGTTGTTGCTGAAAGTGTAATTATAAATAAAGAAGTTTATAATTATTTACCTAGCAATATATGCATTTTTTCTATATGCGTCACAGAAAAATTTAATAAATATAAGTAAGATAATTGTTTGTCGTTATTTAATCTCACATTTTGGCCTACTTGGAAATTTTTCCTGTTTTGTTTATTCTTAGTTTTTGATATTTAGCTATTAATACGTTTGAATCATAAAGTGTGACCAAGAGAAATTTGATGCAGATTTCAGACAGAAGATATATATAAATTGGTATTTGATCCTTTGAATCATTATTGTTATTTATTGTGATTGTTTTGATAAATATTTAAGGGATGAAATTTAAAATTTAGTTATTTAAAAAATGTATTTTCTTTAAAAAAACTTTCCATTTGATTAAAAAAATAAGCTTTGGGTTCGTTGTCTGCTTTTAGATCATGCATTCGGCTCGCATGAAATTTGAGTTTGAAACCGCTACTGTACATACCTCTGTAAAAGCTATAATAATTTCAAAGAATTGTGTAGAAGGTCTCTAACCTAGCTTATAGAAAACTGAATAATAGTTTTGAAGTATTCTAAAGATCTTTAACACTGAATGCTTTTTATAGAATTATGTAAGACACTTAACGTAGTTAATAATTAATAGCTATCCTAAGGATAATCTCTCAGAGGGCTTCCAGAGCTATAGGTTTTAAGGACAGAGATATTTAAGTCGTCGACATTTATGTCTTATCCCGGAATTCCAGTTACGATCGTATTAATCAAGTGGCTCACAAAGGTTCACAAAGGACTAAATTGATTCGCTACTTAGAATTTACGCATCTCCAAATTCTTTAGCATCATTAGCTGGCAAAAATAATATTATTAACGAAATCGGAAGAATTTTAAGTGTAGGGGGAATATCAAATGTTCTTTCTTCCATATCGTTGATCATTCAATTCATATCACTCTGTAAAGTGCCTTGGAATTCACCAATCTGAAGAAGCGTCGAGTTTCGAAAACTCAACAATGTCATTCTTTTGATTTCCGTATCATTTTGTCCCACGGTCTGAAGCAAGTGATAACTCGTTTTTACAAAAAAAATAAACTGCGTATTAATCTGTTTTGAAGACATTTTTCACTCAAGCGTAGCCATTTTCTTAGGCCTATGAGCATAAATGAAAGTTCTTTGAATTTACCCGCAAGCATAGTTACAAGAAGAGGAACAAGACTTGTAAACAAAGGTGACCTTGAACTTCATCTGAATGCAGACGAAGTTTTCAGGTAGTATATGATCGTCTCTTTCAGCAGTTGAAAACCACCTGCTATGTTGACATTCTATAAAAGTAAAATAATTTGCATTTAATTGAAATTCACCGTCTATTGATACCGTTTGACTTTTTGATTAACCCCGGGAACATCAAGAGTGTCTCATCATATTCAGTGAAAATATTGGGGACGTTGTATTAAAATAGATTTACAAATAAATTTTATAATTGACTTGAAAATATATATGTAATATATACATGAAAAACATAATATTTGAAAATAATAATATTGTGTATGCTTGCAAATATTCATAAAAAGTTTACATTCTTTTTGTTTATTTATATGACGCTGTTATACCAGTTAACCACACATGTTTCGCCATACCTGTTAAAGATTAATCTCAAACATTAGATTAAATCTTACTCCAAGATGAGCACGGTTTTACCCGTTTTGAGAATTTTATTTTCAGAAAAGACGGTTGTTTAGGAAATGAATTTATTAAAATGTGTCACCTTTGCTATGCAAATACTTAATGCTTGCTAATTTGCTTGACGAATGAATATGACAAAGCTGGCGGCAGCTCTCTTCTTAAGAAAGGAGATGTTTTTGAGGAGGATATTCTGAGAAAAACTGTTTTGTATTGACGCATGAAGCTATGAATGACAGAAAATATATGTAATATAACTGCTCCATTATTGTAATAAGACTGCGGTATTATTGTGATAAGATGATTTAGAGAGTTGCAACGAATTGATGTTGGTTTTCTGCATTATAACTGGGTAGCTAGCAAGATGCCACTCGAAGGACACACATAACGATAAATTCTACACGTAATTTTATTCCTTGATAATGCACATCATCACTGTAGGTGCTCTATGCACCCCCAATTTTCTACAGCTTATATTTCTTAAACAATAAAAGAAAACTGGAAAAGTAAACTCTGCGTGGCTAGAGGCAAGACGACACAAGCGTCTAGAAGCAGAAGTGCATAGCGAAGAAGAGGGAGTTGCGACGCAATTAACCTTTTAATAACGAATTCAATTTCAGATCATATGACAGATCAGTGTTGCCAGAAAGTTTTCAATTAAAGTAGCAAAGGAAGACTAAAAAATTCGCAAAAAGCCGCAAATGACTTTAGAGATCCCATGATATTTTGTGACGTCGTAGTTACTTCGATTCTTAGTCGTTTTAATTACGTATCTTAACATTAACGGAGATTTTAAGACTCTATTGGTCATTGTCAATTGTTTAAATATTCATTCCTTTTGTAATTAAGTCTAATTTAATTTAGATTTCTGTTTTTAAATTAATTTGTAAGATATTCCTCACGTTTAGATTGTTAGCGTTTTTTACTAAAATGTTTTGAGTTGGTACTTAATTTTTTTAATCGAGGTTTTTTTTTGTGCTTAATTATGAACATTTTAATTGAGGAAAGCTTTTCTGTGAGTTTTCTGTTCTGAGTGGTGGCCTTATTCCAAAGTCTTGTAGGGTTTATATTTATTTTAACTAACATTTATTTTAAGCTATCTTTCCTGTCAAGTCTTTACTTTCCCTTAGAATTGCCAATGCCAGAGTATGTAAATCGTAGTAGAACGCGCAGAGTATTCAAATTTTTAGCAGAAATAAATTGAGTTAAATAGAAGGGAAACGAGATTGTAAGTGTGCTTCTTGAATCGCGAGCGTGAAGGTTGCTAGGTAGAAATTTTAAGAACCGCGCGTTTCGGCCTGTGTGCCTATTTCGGCAGTTCGTTGAATCTTTCAACTTCTTAATCAGTAAATTTGCTGAATCTCAGCTGTATCTTAGAACGCGGTTAAGTTAGTTACAATTATAGAGCCTCGTAGATAGTGATTTCGTTATTTATTCATCCTGTCATTTATTTTTAATTGTACTTTTCTATTTTGTTAACCCACCGGTTCGGCGTAGTTTGTGAGCGTCAAGTGAACGCAACTGTGATTTCTAAAGTGGAATAAAAAGGGATTTAAGCCCTTCTTACGAGTTTGTGTACTTTACAGTTCATAGCAGTCACTACTACTGTTGCTGACTACACGCAACATCATATTGGCGCCCGAACACCTTACGAACTGAGATGGCCGAAAACTGGATGGAAGCTCCTGTACAACTCCAACAACAAGAAATGGCGAACCAGTTAGAAGGATTTGGATACCTGGTCCAGACGATGAGAGCATCTATCAAGCCAAACGCCAATTTCGACGGAAAAAATTCGGTGGCGATATTTTTAGAAGGCCTCGAAAATCACTTCCAGCTATACCCTGTGCCTGAAAGACAAAAAAATGCCATTGCCACGTCTGCACTAAGAGGACGGGCCTCAGTATGGTGGAAGAGTATAGGGAAATTTTTATTAGGAGAATTCGGAGGTCAAACATATACCTTTGAAAATTTCAATATATCATTATTAAAGGCTTTCCCCATAGTGAAAGACCGAGCAAAGCTTGAAGCCGAACTGTATAGTTTTTATCAGCGTAATATAGAAGATTTGATGGACTTCATTGTGCGAAAAGTTAAGCTGACAAAGTTGCTGTATGGGAAGAAACCCGACGCGGAGATTATTGAAATAATATTACCAAGATTGCTACCTGCTGTCCAAGATTACTTAGAAATTCGAAATCCAAGCACCTTGCAGGAACTCTTCGAGTTGGTGGTCAAGTTCCAAAACCGCAGAATAGCGGGAAAATTTAGAGGGGCATCGTATTCTCAAGGTCTCCGAAGGCAATCCTCAAATCAACAGACCGGAAACACAAATCGCTCTTATGGGGGAAAGAGCTACTCATCGAAGCTCGAAGGTCAAGTCCCAAAAAGGAAATTTGAAAACAACCGTCCGCGTACCCAGGAGACATAAGTTGAAAGGAAAGCTTTAAACGAGTAGAGGGACCTGTAAAAGCGAGGGTCCAGACCCCGGAAGTTTCGAAAAAACCCTCAAGAAGATACCTAAATACGGTCGTGGTAAAGAATTCACAATTACCGATTATACAAGTCCTGGTTGGCGATGTACCAGTAGAAGCCCTCATTGATACAGGGGCAGAAGGTAATTTTATGAGTGATACATTTTTCAAGAAGAATTTTAATAGGTTAGGATTATTTAAAAATAAAAACACAGAAATTATAGCGGCGCAAGGAAAAACCTGTCAATGTATTGAGAAATTATCATTACAAATACATATAAAAGATGAAAGCCTTAAAGTATTAATTTTTGTGGTGAAAAATTTGCAGAGTCCAGTCATCTTAGGCACGGAGTTTTTAAAGGCCGCGAAAGCCAAACTGGATTTTCAGGACAATTCGATCATGCTGGAAATGGACCGGAGGGTGGTGGAGCCAGTGAAACAACCGCAGGTAGACCTTAGCCATTTGAATGACCATGAAAGCCAAGCCATCCAGCAAGTGGTGAGTACTTTTTCAAACTTGTTTTCAGAACGGCCTGGCAATTGTCAAATTGTAACGCATGATATACAACTAACTGCCGATAAACCCTGTAGGACTAAACCCTACCGGTATGATAAACAGAAAGAGCAAATTATCGAAGAACACATTCAGGAAATGCTGCACAACCAGATAATAACGCCCATAAATAGTGAGTACGCGAGTCCAGTCGTACTATGTAGGAAAAAGAATGATTTCCCTCCTTCGGATAAAAGGGCTTGGAGGTTTGCTATCGATTACAGAAAGCTTAATAGTATTACTAAGTTCCCAGGTTACCCTTTGCCGGTTATAGAGGAAATTATTAGAAAGATTAAGTCTACGAGATACATGACTACGTTGGACATAACGTCTGGCTACTATCAAATAGCTATGAGACCTGAAGATATACATAAAACCGCGTTTATCACAAAATCGGGCACTTATGCATTTTTACGCATGCCCTTTGGGTTGTGTGGGGCCCCGTCAACATTCCAGATAGCTATGGACATTGTTCTAAAGCCTGTCCTAGGAAAATCAACTTTAATCTATCTAGATGATATAATTATAACGAGTAGTACGTTGGAACAACATATTAAAGATTTGGAAGAGGTTTTTAAATTATTAAAAGAGGCCGGTCTTACAATTAACGTATCAAAATGCAAGTTCGCGACTAAAGAACTTAAATATCTGGGTTATAAAATCTCGCAAAAGGGTATAGAAACTCAGGATTCAAAAATAAAAGCCATCAAGAATTTCCCACCTCCCAATACCGCCAAGAAACTTTCTTCTTTCCTTGGGTTATGTTCTTATTATCGGTCGTTCATAAAAGATTTCGCGAACATTGTTGAACCGTTGCTAGTAACTCAAAGAAAAAAAGTAAGTTTACGTGGACAGCAGAAGCAAATACAGCATTTGAAAGGTTAAAAGAAGCACTCATCAATGCCTCTGTTTTGAAATTCCCGGAAGGGGACGAAAACCTGGAAATTGCAGCAGATGCGTCGGACTATGCCGTAGGTGCGGTTCTCATGCAGAATGGCCATCCTTTGGCATTTTTTAGTAAAACTTTAAATTCTACGCAAAGGAATTATACAGCTACAGAGAGAGAAACATTAGCCGTATTAATGGCTGTACACAAATTCCGAGTTTATTTCGGCACAGCGCCAGTAACAGTCTTTTCGGATCATGCGGCTGTTGGTAGACTTTACTCGGGGAAAAACCTAACGCCCAGGTTAATAAGATGGGCTTTAAAACTTCAAGAATATAATCTAATAATTAAATATAAACCGGGTAAGGAAAACAATGCCGCTGACGCACTATCTAGAATAAAACTGGATGATGAAGGCAATGAACTCAAATGCGCTGTGTTGACTTCAAAAATTTTAAATTCTAGAGAAACAATTATTGCTGAATTGAAAGCTGATCCTGAATTTGGAAGTATCTATGCGTATTTGAAAGACCCCGAAAGCTTTGAACACACAGATATCGATGCAATAAGAAGTAGAGCAGAAAACTATGAAATAATAGATAATTTATTGTTTTATACGAAAGCAAAAAACGAAAATTTCGAATATAGACCAGTCATCCCAGCCTCGCTTCGATTAAGCATTTTGAAATAATTACACGACGCGAAAACAGCGGGTCATTTAGGGGTCAGAAAGACTATAAAAAGGGTACGCGAGGCGGTATATTTTCCGCAATTATACAAAATAGTAACTGCGTATGTCAGGTCCTGCAATCAATGTCAATTAATAAATGATATTAATTACAGCTCGGCCGGGTACTTAAATAGCATTCGCGCTACATTTCCGAATCAAATTTTAGGCAAAGATCTTCTTGGTCATTTCCCCCAGAGTGAGTTAAATAAAATTCGTTTTCTTTTAGTAATTGTAGATCATTTTTCAAAATGGACAAAAATTGTTCCACTTAAACGCGCGTCAGCCAAAACAGTCGCGCACACATCTCAAGCGCTGGGATGGCTACATAAATGAGTTAGCTTATGCTTTAAGAACAGCAAATCATGATACTACGGGAAAAACTCCAGCAGAATTATTTTTAGGACGTAAGTTAATTAGCCACTAGATACATTATTCTTTGTGCAATAAAGAGAAGAAGAATTCAAACAAAAAGATATACAGAAATTTATTGATCAGGCGGTTAAAATTTCGGATACGGCAAGAAATAGACAGAAACTGTACTATGATCGAAAACGCCGTGAAGCAGATTTTAAAGTAGGTGATAAAGTGTTAAAGCGGAAATTTTCTTTATCAAGTGCCCCAGATAATTTCACTGCAAAATTGGCTCCAAATTTTGAAGGCCCCTATGTAATACAGGAAATCAAGGGAGTCGTATTGTACCTTAAGAACGAGAGAGGGGAAATCTGTAAAGCAAGTCCCGACCAGGTGAAAAAATATTATAATCAGAATGATTTTGAAATCATTAAAAGTTTCTTGCAGGACTCAGCAAAAGAAGTGGAAATTTCAGAATTAACGCCACCCGCTCCACCACCCAAGAAAAGTAACCTAGCCCTTCTACAAGTCATTCTAGGGTCCCGAAAAGAAAGAAGGAAAATGGTCAGACTCCAGCATTGAAGAAGTGCAGGAAATCAACGCCGCCGCGTAAAGAATCTTTGGTAAATAGGAAAAGACCAGAGACAACTTTCCACAGTAGAAATTCTGCGTCGAGGAAATCACTTCCAGGGCCAGATAGTCAGGAGCAAACAAGGCCGCCGTTCAAGAGAAGAAAGAGACAGAAGGAAGAACGAAAAGATTGGCGCCAACAGAAAAAATTCAAGCAAGAATCCAGACCGGAGGCCGCCAAGACCAGCCGTCCAGGGGCCAAACGGAAAAAACAGGAACCCGAAGACTACCACCCCAAGAGGCCGGCGTACAGAGGGCGAAAAAGAAAGTCACCATGGAGGAAACTCGAAGAACCCAAAGGCGGAGATTGACTTCCATGAATTCTATAACTTGGGATCAATTTTGCCAGAAGAGGATGTCGGAGTTCCAAGCATCGAAAAGTCAAAGATAGTTAAAATCGAAAAGTTAAAATCTCCTATAATTTTTTTTCTTTTGTTCTGAAATGTTACGCGTAAATACGAAGTTCTATGTGTTGACGGAAGTCAATTTGTCTCGGTTGAGACTTAGTTTTGTTTTACTTTATTTAGCTAAGGCAAAAGCATTATTTTCTTTAAGTATAAAATCTAACAGCAAGCAGTTCCTGTTGGTCGAAAGACTGGTTCTGTGATGTTAAGCCAGAATTTGGTCGAAAGTAAAATAACTTCGTATTCTTGTATTAATGAAAAATTTAGTTTCAGTGCCGCCAGCTTGGCGAAGAAAGCGTGAAGTAAAATTTTATTTTTATCTTATTCATGTTATTGTAAATTGTAAAAATCATATTGTTACGAATTTGGTATTTAAAAAGCTAATGTTAGTTCAATTATAAATTAAATGGTTTTATTTCTCGCGCAGTGCAGTGCGTGACGAATATTAAAAGAAAGCTAAGCCGGAAAATTGAAAATACAAGAGCGCGTGCATTAAATAAATAAATATCTCTTTTTGATTTCGAGAAAGTACTGGAAAATTCTAGCGCGTGATTTTAAAATCTTATAAAAGGAGGAAAACATCTCAGTTTGTAGTTAGTTGCTTGCTTAGTTTGTTGTTGTTTAGAAAACTGCTCTTGTTGATTGTAGCGAATTCGCGGATTAGCGTTCTTTAGCTGTTTTGAATTACGTTCTATTGGATATTTGAGTAGTTAAAAGATAACTACTGTGAGATATTGTAATACTGCATGATAATTTGAGAAAATTTAAGCATTTTTGTTGTGATAATAATAAATTTTTGTTCATTTTTCATCGGACTTGTGCATTCATTTCGTAACGAACCCGTACGCACGCAACAATATGTATTAGAATTTTGTAAATATAGGTAAATACTTGAAAGTTATGTAAAAGTAGAATTTAGTCTAGAAGCATGAAATTTTAGATGCTAAAAGTAAATTCTCAAAAGAAACGAATTCAAATCTAAGTATTAAACAGTAGATAAAATCATGCTTTAGAGCGAAAGTCTGCATGTCTAAAGATGAATGAGGGGGAATTTAGAATGAATGTGTTTTGTAGGGTTCTCCACCTAAACTTGAATTTTTAAGAATGTTAAACATAGCTCATCGAGTTTCAGTATGTCGGATTAAGTCAGATTAAGTCAGATCGAGTTTCAGTATGTCGGATATGTGTCAGATTTGGTTGTTGTAATTCTAACAAATCATTGTGGTTAGCGGAAGTGTTGTAATACAAAAACACGAAGATTCCCGTTTGACACCGCACATGATGGAGAACCAGGGTAAAGTTAAATTCATGTTTGAATATTTGAATGAATGTGAATGTAAGCAGTTAAATAAGGAAAAGAAAAGGATCGAAAACGAAAATGTATCGAGTGTTAAGAAAGTGTAAATCATAATGTATTTCGAATATACTGATACTTATTCCTTCCAGATGCTGGAAGGAATTGAAAAGATTGATTGCTGAAGACCAGAAAGGATCCTATAAGAAGATATGGTAATTTATTCATCTACAGAAATGATTGTAATTTTTGAGGAAACAGTTTGTTTTATGTAAACGGAGCTCTTGAGTTTTAGGTCAGAATATGGAAACTTTTTCAACAGGTCGTCTCTAGGACCTGCTTCCAAGTTTACCAAATTCTGGCAACGGCAAATGTAGGGTTTATATTTATTTTAACTAACATTTATTTTAAGTTTAAGCTATCTTTCCTGTCAAGCCTTTACTTTCCCCTAGAATTGTCAATGCCAGAGTATGTAAATCGTAGTAGAACGCGCAGAGTATTCAAATTTTTAGCAGAAGTAAATTGAGTTAAATAGAAGGGAAACGAGATTGTAAGTGTGCTTCTTGAATCGCGAGCGTGAAGGTTGCTAGGTAGAAATTTTAAGAACCGCGCGTTTCGGCCTGTGTGCCTATTTCAGCAGTTTGTTGAATCTTTCAACTTCTTAATCAGTAAGTTTGATGAATCTCAGCTGTATCTTAGAACGCGGTTAAGTTAGTTACGATTATAGAGCCTCGTAGATAGTGATTTCGTTATTTATTCATCCTGTCATTTATTTTTAGTTTTACTTTTCTATTTTGTTTAACCGCCGGGTCGGCGTAGTTCGTGAGCGTCAAGTGAACGCAACTGTGATTGCTAAAGTGGAATAAAAACGGATTTAAACCCTTCTTTCGAGTTTGTGTACTTTACAGTTCATAGCAGTCACTACTACTGTTGCTGACAAGTTGGGGCCACGCAACATCATAGTCTGATTACTTAAGAAAGCCTTGTTTGTTCTTTCACTGCTAAATTTATTTGTGTTGTTATTTCGAAAAATGCAGTTGAGTTGATTTTGAAGTAATTTGTATTCTTTAGCTCTTAGCAATATTATAATCAGGAGGATGAATTTTATTTCTTTCTCTGTTTGGGTACCCAATATATGGCGTGCAAGCTGCAAGTTCTTTTGTTGAATTCGTTATCACCATAGAACTGAAGCGGGGGCACTGTCTTAAAACAAAATTTGTAGAGCACTAAAATCATGAATATTCGTATTAAAGTACATAATTCTGTGTTTTACAAAGCATTTTACGATATATTAAAAAAATGCTTTGAACTCTCAAAAAGTAGCATAAGGAAATAATGGAGGTCGCAAAAATTTCGCAGAATCGCAAATACTAAAATTTTAGTAGCACAAGTTTGTCACACAATGTGGCAACATTGTGACAGATTAATGTCCAGATGTCGGGTTCAGATTTCATGGATAAGTGCCCAACAGAACTGCAGGGAGTTTTAGCTAGAAATTCCTTTATTTTTAGAACGAAGACGCGAGTTAAAGGTCTATTATTAATTTATTATTTGAAAGACCTTTGAAAGATAGATAGTTTATATTTCACACATATATTTCACAGATACTATAATATACATATTTCCTATTTAAATAATCGAAAAACAAATGTCAAAATTCTTATCTTTTCAGTTATATGGCAGCACGTACCAAACAATTCTCTCAAAATGATCAATCCTCTCATATATGCGCCATCTTAATACTTCCAGCGAAAAAATATACTTTCCTCATCATTTATCATTGTAGGAAAAATTTTTCTAAACATAAGAAATATAACTTTTAGGTTAATTATTTCTGTGAGCAAATAATAAAATAGAATGATCATTAAAAAAAAAAAAAAAAAAACACACACACTTTTCGTTAACATTATTTCCTTTGCAAATAAGAACGCTACAAGAGATATCAATTCAGGCGAACGGTCTGGCTACATGGTTGGCTTTCGTTGTTTTCCCTATATATAGGCCTTAGAAAGTTTTCCATGAAGGCATTCCTCCTATTAAACAGATAGCTATCATGTGCTTTCCATTTTTAATAAATTAAAAGCAGTAAGAAAAACATATCTATTTAATCAGTGGTAATAGGAGCATATATTTTTATGTGAAAAAACTGTTTGACGTTTTTTACTTCCTTGTACGAAGTAAAAAGGAAGTATTGTAATCGCGAAAAGTTTCAGGCAGCATATTTCAACGAAAATATCCATTTTGACCGCTATCGAATGCAATTTAACGATGTTTTTGCGTGATATCTGTACGTAAGGACAGAATAAAAGACTCTTTTCCTCCCAAAAAGTTATAAAACTGCATTAAAATGAATTCTGAAGATAATTTTTCGTGGCGTCTGTACGAACGTATGTACTACGTACGTATCTCGCATAACTCAAAAACGAGTAGCTTCAAGAACGTTGAAATTTTGTATATAGGACTGCTAATACACGTAGATGTGCACCTCGTATTTTGGTTGCAATCGGCGGCACCAAACGTATATAAATATATTTATATATAATCCACTCTGTTACCCGGCTCAGTGATCTCAGTTTCTTTACTTTTATATGTTTGTAAATTGTACATTTTTTGCTTTAAAAATGATTGAATTATATCGTTTTTATCTTCCGGTTAAGGATTTTATGCCTTTAGTAAATCTGTGTGCAATATTTTTAGAATTATCAGAAATTTTAAAGTTTAATTGCCGCTAAGCCTGTTTTAATGGCGGCCATTGATGTTTACATTTGAAACAGGAGACTAGTGGATTTGTTGCCAATCTAGAGAAACTTAGCTTCGCAACAACAAAGATAACGCATTCATTTATTATTGCCAATTAAATCATGCTTAATTCTTTCTGGAATTTTTTCGAGGAAATAAGCGTTTGAGATTTACTTCGTAATTTTTAATATAGATATTTTGAGTTTTTATGTATTTTGCCTTCTCGCGAAGTAAGAACTGAATTAATTAAATGAGAAATACTCAATCGTCTGTGAAAAACTGTTTCTTTTTTGTTTTATTTGCTTAATTTATTTTATACATAGTTCTAGCTTTATTATAGTATTTGAATAGAACATGTGGCAACGATTAGATAATTCTTTAAATGATATACATTTTGTGCATTCTGAGTTATAATATGAATGAAATATAATACTGTTAAGTAAACCTAGCGCCAGAGTGTCGCCATGGTAAACAAAGTGAATTTTAAAGAATGCATTTATTCTATTGTGGTTTATGCGCTGTCGGCGAAGTAGGTTTAATTCAATCTAATAAGTTTAAATAAAATGCAAGAAAAAAATGCTTATAATTTAATATTCCGTACAAGGAAGTCATGTGGTGTACACATCACATTTTTTCCTTTAACGTGAAAAGATCAAAAATATACACTCAGATGAAATTTTTTTTTGATAAAAAGATGAGCTTTTGAATAAAAGATTTGGATAAATTTTGGATGAAAAGCTGAAACACAGGCCCCTCCTTCTGCTTTAGGAGCAAAAAAAAAAAAAAAAAAAAAAAAAAAAAAGTAATGAAAAAGTGGGAGAAACTAGCAGCATTTTATATCAATGGGCGGGAAGAAGGAGGATCTATTTCCAATCGCTTTCGAAATCATATACTAAACTTTTGTCTATACCAAACTAAAGCTGCTTTTTTCCTAATTTAATGTTTTACATTGGCGTGCTTCTCTTCTAGTTTAAAAGTAAATAAATATTTGAAAGACATAAATAACTGGGTCAAAATAAAGGAAATAAAACCTACATTAAATAAATAATTACTTAACAAATGTTAAAAATGCAATTTCTGCAAAAAGGGCCAATCTTTGTAATATATTTATCAGATAAAAGACCGACTGTTTTTCAGAAGGCAATCTTTTTATTTCCTTGTAGAAAGTAAAGGAAATATTGTAACAGCAAAAAATTTCGGTTTTCAGATTTCAGCCAGCGGAAATATCCATTTTGACAGTTCTCGACTTCGTGTTGACTAGTTCCGTCTTAACGTCTATTCGCGTGTATCTCGCGTAACTCAAAAACGCTTCCCCGTAAAATGTTGAAATTTCATATTAGGACGTTCGACTAGCTCCGGCGTGTCATTCCTACGTACTTATGTATGTACGTACGTATTTATTTCACATAACTCAAAAACTGCTAACTGCAGAATGCTAAAGTTTGTATGTCGGACTGCTATGACATCTACTTGTGCATCTCTTTTTTTTCACTGGAGTGTAATATTTTGTTATTTAACAAATAAATATATATTTATTATTGAAGTGGCAACGCCATATTTGTATGATGCAACCGTTGCTCAGTAACGTAAGAAATTGAAAAAAAAAATTAGAATTCTGAAGTTTGACTAGCTAGTAGATGAATGAAAATTTTGCCACTTAAGAATTGATACAAATTATCTATCTCCGTAAACCAAAAATGAAATTTATGTTTTACTAAGAAGCTTATCTGTTTTGTCAATTACTGCAAAATACATTACAGCAGTTGCAAAAGAGCACTTTGAATTGGAATATCGTACGTCAATTTCAAGTGAAATAAGTTTAAATGAACTGCAGAGAAAAATGTGTGTAATTTAATAGGCATAAAGGAAAGTCATGTGGTGTCTACATCGGATTTTTTTTTCTCTATGTGTAACAGGAATGCAAGGTAGCTTTCCTTAGAAATTCCTTCGCAAATGCATGCCTTCCCGTAAGTAGATTAGCCATACTGTCCTTTGCCATAATCTAATAATTCAATTTAAAGTACGTGTGTCTATCTACCCGAGACGGAACATGCATACGAGGTTTCTAGGTTACACACGAGAAAAACCACGAAAACACTTATCAGCCAGCCCGTTCGTCGGGATTTGAGTTCAAGACGAATTACCAGTGATCAGCGATTTTACAGTTCAGCCTCTAGTGGATCTGTCTTATGAAGAAAAACGGAACTCTTTTTACTATATAGTACTTTAGATATAAAACCAAAAGGGTTGTCGCTTGGTTTCAGGTATATTTTGTTAATTTGTTTCAGATATATTTTACAGTTCAGCCTCTAGTGGATCTGTCTTATAAAGAAAAACGGAACTTTTTTTACTATATAGTACTTTAGATATAAAACCAAAAGGGTTGTCGATTGGTTTCAGGTATATTTTGTTGACAAAATGAACGCCAAATGACGCCAAATGACAAATGACATAGTGCTCATCAAACGTTTAACGTGACGTAATTACTCATAAGAGTTAAGAGAGAAGCAACCCCCCTTTTTGTCTGTAATTATCATTACAACTTCAGGAATTCGACAAAAATTTTTGGGGGCATATTTGGGGCAGTTTGTTCCCTATTAAAATAAAAACAATGTTTAATCTAACTCTTATTACATTAGTGATAAAAAGTTATTGAAAATGAACAGTCCAGAAGAAAATACCTAGTGCCTGCCTTGAGTTTTGGAAACAAAATCTGGCATCCAAGTTCAGCGAAAAACTTCCGAAGTAAATATGGACGAAAGCCAACAGCTGTACCATTCGGGCATGGCATGCAAAGTTTATGGCGTCAACGACCGAAAGCATCAAATAACTGAAGCAATTGCTAAGACTAATACAAATACTATCTTAGGACGGCAGGAAATTGAATTTCCGCTTGATGTACTACGTGTGCGAACTCATTGGCTCACGTAGACGGGAGCAAACCAATTGCCTTATTATATATGAGAAAACTTATTTTAATTTTTTGTTTTGAAAAGATTGTCTCTTTTTTCCCCCATTCATGGGACACACTACAAAAATCAAAATACAATCAACACCAATTTAACGATTAATGGTCGAGGAAGTATTAAAAATTATCATTAAATCTCGGTTATTGTTAAATCGAAGAATCATTTTAAATCAGTTTTGAATATAAAATATACAATATAATGTTAAAATATTTGTTTGGATTTACTAATTTTCTAACTCTTTCGTGTTTAAAGTACACACACAGCAAAAATATTATTTAAAACTTTCCTTCAGGTTTGACCAATAAAAATAATGACAATAAACATCGAGGTAAAAAAAAATGTCTTATTTCCGGTAAAGGTGATAATTATAGGTACAGTTGGCAAAGTTAAGGTAGCTTATTAACCGATAGGTATCAGAATGTAAATTTATTTTTTTTTTTTTTTGTGTGTGTGGTTATATTAGGTTAGATTTATTGATTAGAGCAAATCAACGTGAGGGCTATCTGCCTATGACAGCGATACCATCGTTGAGAACTTTTTAAGGGAAACTGACTTAAAAACCCAGATCGAACCCAGATTGACCCAGTGTCAGCGATTTTATGCTCGTCCGTTGGTGTGCCGTGTATTTTTTATGAAATTACAATTAAGGATCATGGAATGATTTATGTTTTCTGTCGGTATATAACTCTGGAATTGTTACAACCAGAAACATGAAGGAGATATCAAAAATGATTCGGAAGTAAAATAGATGCTGAATCTATACGCGCTGGAGGTAGAAGTGATAAAAAGTGATGCACCTGACCACAATTCTTATATCGGTGCTACTTTGGTAGACGGTTGCACGGATTTTGACGATTTGTTTTTTGGCGAGCGATAGTACTTATGGTAAACCCATTGCTGGATAAGTTATTTATGGTAGCCGATACTTTGTTGTCATTTTATTAAAAAAAATGCGTTTTATTATGCATAAATTCCGTGTTTTAAATATGTTTATGGCTTCTAAATATTAAAAATCAATTTAATTTTGCATTTTTATTTGAAATAAAAATTTTACTGTTTATGATATTTTGTATAATTTATGTTGTGATGATGTAATCAATGACGTCACCTTGCTTTAAATGTAATTGGTTTTAATATCTATAAATTTAATATAATGTTTTAAACATTATTTATGACTGTTAAATATTAGAATGCAATTTAATTTTGCATTTTTTAAAATGATTTTATCATGTATGATTATTTCAGTAATTTTACTTCTAGGCGTGATGTAAACAGCTCCCTGATTGGTTACAGAATATTTGTGCATTAACGATCTGTAATCAGCTCCCTGATGCGTTACTGAATATTTTTTCACTACCGCACCATTTTAAAATTTTGTTATTCATCTCTTTGAATTCTTTAGATTTCATAAGAAACAGATATGTCCCTTTCAAAGATTAATGTTGTTATTAATAGGTACCAAGAATTATTAGTATCGGAATAAAAAATTGTCCTTTGAGACCTTATTTTGGCCAGCCTGGCTTTCCTAATCAAATATTTATTTATAAATTACTACAAGGGTCAGAGGAAAATTATTAAAAATTTTTGGAGGAAACCTCACTAATTGCTTCTTCAATGAAGGGCGAGAAATGTGGATCACAGATGTGAAGATCGTTAGAAAACCCGATTCTGAGGACGGCCGTATATCGTAGTGTGGTCACGGTGGAAGAAATAACCGCTGCAACGGTAAAAAAAAAGTATTAGACATTCCTCCTTTTTTACCAGCAATAAACTAATTGCTGTCATTTTAGCTCTAGTGTACAAAGCGTTTTTATTTACTTATTTTAAAGTATTTGAATTTAAGTAATATTTTAATTCTTTTAAACGTTGGTATGATGGTTTTTAATTCAATATTCAATTTACGTAATATTTTAATTCAATTAAACGTTGGCGCTACGTTTTTATTCTATTTTTGTGCTATATGAAATTAATAAGTTAACCTTACTTTAGTATTTTATACTCGTAGTAAATGTATTTATTTACATTTGCCTGCCATCTTAAAAAACAACGTTTTCAACAAAAAATTAATCTCCTATTTTTAACGATATTTATTTTTTTTAAAGTTTCAAATACTTTACTATGCGTGAAATAACGTAAAAACAGCGTTTTTCAAGATATCTAACGATTGTAAAAACCGCGCCAACAATTGCGCCAAAGTAAATCGCCAAAAATCCGTGCAACCGTCTACCAAAGTAGCACCTTTATATCAACGATCTGTGAAGCAGATATTGATGAAAAAACTTGTTTATTGATTTTCAATGCTCTTGAAACATTGTTTCACCATCTTATAAGTTAAAAGGCATATGTAATAGTCATCTTTCAGTGTTAGCAATGTGTTGCTGGATTGATCAGATTAATGTGAATTAACACGATATATAAATACATTGAAAATTGATTTGTTTAATTTATTAAATATTATCAACACAAAACAAACATGGACAAAGAAATATAGCACATATGGAACTCAAATAAAACTTTATGGTTTTATAAAACTAATAAAGAAATAAAATAAAAATTACAAAAATTTTAAAACCCTTTGGGGCAACCTATTCTCAGTTTCATACACAAAAGCAATTTGTTCATTATTATTTAACGTAATCTACAGAAGATTTATCTAATACTGTGATACTTCTTTCGCAAAATGAAGCAAACTCCATTGATGGAAAACAGAAAAAACTTTATTTAGCACTCAAAATGGCGACATACAAAACAAGAAGAAAACGAATTCCAACATTTAAAAATAAATTACATTCTTCGTGCGATAGTCGCACGTGGCACTCGAGCGTGGTTTCAAACATTGCCATTCACAAATACCTTAATGTTCATCCATTTAAATTATTTAAACTACAAGATTTTAATAATATTTAAAGCTGTTACAACCTCTACCCCAACGGAGAGACTTTTTTTGACTTTCGAAGGTTTCGAAGGTTTAATAAGCTCGGCTTGCTCAATCGCTTAAAGAGAAAATATAACTTCTCTCATAAGTTTCCAAACTTCAGGCCAAAAATTTTAAATTTTAAACAAATACTTTTACACCAAATTTAAATAGGTAAATAGGAAGAAAATGGGCAGGAGACAGGAGACCATCAACAGAGCCAACTGCACCATCATTACCACTTTCAGCTTTTGTGCTCTATTGATGGAAACTATCTACCATCCGCTATCAGCGGTATTTATTTGAAAAAGAAATGGACACTTTTCAAATTAGTCTTCCTTTTTTTTTTCTTGACGGAGTCTAGATTTCTTCCATGTTGGACCGGTTCCTCGGCTATAATTCACAGCAAAGCCTTTCCTCAGTTCGTCTGTGCCTTCGGATAATATTCAATTGTCATTTGCTTTCGACAATTGTTTTTTCTTCTATTAGTAGCGGCTTTGATATTAAGTCGAAAGCCAAACGTTGATGATTTTAACTACAAGATTTTAATAACTACAAGATTTACTAATTTAACTACAAGACTGCTAATTTAAACTACAAGATTTTACTAATATTTAAAGCTATTACAATACACACACATCAACGCATATAACATTAGCAAGGCAGCTGCGGACTAGGAAACCTGTTTGAATGAAGGCACTACAGGGTAGTGCCTTCATTCAAACAGGCTCTACCTCTGGCGCTCAGCACGTGTAGCGGTGGAATGGTTCGATCATTAGAATGGCGGGAAAGTGTTCTCCAACAGGATCGCGCAATAGCAAACAAAGTATAGCTGTGTTTCAACAAGCCACCCAGCCGATACAGTGGTTAAAGTCGCTAATTCCCATACTGCTGAAACTGGTTCGAATCCCTGACAAGGCATGGATTTTTGTAAACGTATAGTGTTTGTACGGCGAGGGGGCACTCAAAATACACTGCGAGCCGAAAGTCTTCTCGAGAAGTTGGTGGTAGGGGGAAGAGGTCCTCCCCGGGGTGTTTCGTTTTCTTGACTGTTTATAACATTTTGGCAACAAATACACTTTCTTAAGATGGAACTATTCCAGCGCCGTTTCTCTTTCTCCCCAAGACCGCTATAAAAAGCAAATACCAATGGCTTTTATTTCCCAATTTTAAAATTACTTCCTACATCATAAATTTTTGACACATACAGCAACATCTCCATTGATGACGTTGAGGGTAGGAGACGTCTGCATACATTATTTAACTGAGTGGCTGGCTTGTGATGCTTAGTAGTATAACATTTCTATTTGTATAAATAATTACTTAACTCTTACCCATTATAATCTTTAGCATATGTTTCATGCTCTAATTGCCACAATATTTTTATATCTAGCGTACCATCCAACATTCAGATGAGCAACAAGGTGCATATTCTTTTATCACAGTGGATGCGCCAAAGCCAGCACTTTAAAGCTATACAGTTTCATGGAACATCATTTTTATTACGCAGTTATGTGCGTACTTTTTAAACAGAACAGAGACGACAGGTGAGTCAGATAGCGACAACCACCCTCCCCCCCCCAAATTCGTGTCAATCCACCCCTCCTCCTCCGGTGCAGCCAAGAGACGCTTTGCATTGTACCCGAGACAAGGGGTTCCGTTTATTCTGCTCTTTTTCATCTCTGATGAGGTAGCAGTTCGGGAGAACCGAAAAGTAAAGGAGAAGTGGATTCCTCCCCTTCCCTGGAGATTTTCTACACAAGCATTGGAACGAGAATAATGAAACGTGTGCAAATTTTTTTTTTTTTTTTTTTTTTAAATTCATTGGTTTTAAATTGGTAACTGCTTTCAAACGACTAACCTGCATCCTTTACAACTTTCTAGTTAAAACAAACGTATTGCTTTGGCTGAAAATAAAATAAAATAAAATAAAAATAAAGAATCCCTTGTTTCCAGTTTACTATTCGGGTATCGCGAAATACTTTGAATGAGCCAAAGGTTAAAACAACTATCTCATTTTAAACTAAATACTGAGAAAAATCTAAATATTCAATAATAACCTGCATTGTCTTTTCGATTCGGAATTCTAAGAAGATAATACAAATGCTATAACAAGATATTCCTGGCAATGATCGAGAGAAAACATTTAAGAGAAGAATAGCAAACAACAATGTCGAAACAAAGACGAAACTTCCTAGAATAGAGTTAGGCAAGGGATTTAAATTAGTTGTTATTTTAACTTGATAAACTTCTTAAAACTTCAAGTTACTTAATATGATCTATTGCAAATTGGATACCGTGCAATACAGGTACCCAGCGTCAAGAAAATTTTTCTTGACGGCATTTCGTGGGTTTTTTTTAAGACCTTTGCATTAAGACTTCTTTTGCTAACAAGGGGAAAAAATATGATGAGAAAATTTCTCATTAAAAAAAGGCCTTATAAATGAAATCGTTTTACTTAGTTAAAAACTGCACTTTTCCAGAGAGAAGGTAATCGTTTTTACTTCTTTGTATGAACTAAAGGAAGCATTACAATCACGAAAAATATCAGGTATCATACTTCAACAAACTTATCCATTTTGATCGCTCTCGAATCCATTTGGACGATTTTGTTGGGAGTGACATATGTACGTACGGACAAAATAAAGGAAGTTTTTTAAAAAACAAATTGTAAAATGGATTCAGAAAGGATTTTTTTCGTGATGTCTACACCTACGTACGCACGTGCGTATGTATATGTATGTGTCTCATAAAACTTTAAAATGATTAGCCGTCAAAAGTTGAAATTTTGCATATGGGACTGCTATAACATCTAGCTGTGCACCTCTATTTTTTGTTACAATGGACCGCACCAAAAGCATATATATATACCTTATTACCCTCCTCGATGAGATACTTCTTTTTCTTCTTTTATGTCGGTAAATTCTGCATATTTTGCTTTAAAAGTTATTGAATTATGTTATTGTTATGTTTCGGTTAAGTGCTTTATGCCTTTAGTTATTCTGCAAGCAATAGCTGTAGAATTACAATCCATTTAAAAGGGCAGCTAAACCTAACGTGGCGCGACTTGGTTTACATTTGAAATTCTTAGTAGTACATTGAATTAAGCCAGTTGGTGCACCAACTTCATTGTCGCTCTAACCAGTAGGACCAAAATTTAACTTTCAATTTTGTGCACCTAAAATTTTGTCTTTTCACAAGCTAGACGAATTGCTTGTTCTTGCGTAAGAACTCAAATTTTAATTGCAAAAAGTATTTTAAATGTTTTAGCGTATTCGATGTTTTAGTTTTTTTTTATTCTACAATTTTTATCGAAGATGTATCGAGTTTTTATGTATTTTTGCCTTGACGTGTAGTGAGAAATGATTTGACTGAATGAGAAGTGTATCTCTACTGAAATTCGAAGAAATAAGTTTAAATGGAACGCAGCAAAAATTGTGTATAATTTAATAGGCCGTACAAGGAAGTCATGTAGTGCCCACATCAGATTTTTCAATTTGAGACAGGCTTCAACATGCTGGTCAAGACTTGCAACAATGTTTAATGTATTGTGCTACTTCTTGTTAAACGCTCTCGGCTTAATTTTTTTTCTGCATCTTCTTTGCATAAAATATTCTACATAATACAGCGTAAAGGACAATAAAAATAGAGGTGTTGCGAATGAAAAATAACGTCTTGTTATTGCTTGAAAATAGGCGTTATGTATGTGGAACTTTAATTTGTGAAACTAATAAACTTATTTAACAATTGTCGTAAGACGTTAACAAACTGTTCTTCCTTATTATCTGGAATTGCACATAATGTCTAAATTAAAATTTTCAACTGTAATATATTACACAAAATGAAGTAAAGTTTGAAAAATGCATATGCAAAGAGCTATGACATGAAACTTAAAAAAAAAAAAAAAAAAAAAAAAGAAGAAGAAAGAATATTTGACTTTTCAACGCCTGGACTTCTAAATGACTTTAGTAGCTCACAACATCGATATATGTTTCTAATAAAATTTCGCTTCTCAATAATTTTTCTTTTAAAATTTATAATTTTCCATTTAATCAATTCTCGGTATTCCAGCTGGGATCTCCATGGTTTATCTCCGCAACTTAGTATGAATAATTCATTTTCTGCTCGGTCTTTAGAAATTGAATCAACGAAAGTACGTTTAAATGGGGATCGACAATGTGATTATTAGTTCTGTCTCCATTATTCGAAAATTGATTCTAGATATTTATGCAGGAGAAAAGAGTGAAAAATTATAAATAAATTTACGCTTTATTTTGTTAGTAATTTTTTAGTTAATAATGTGCCCCTTTTTAGTCAATGATTTTGATTAATAAAAGATACTTTTGACGTTAAATATTACTTACCGTGATATAGATTAATCGTTGGTGCAATATCTAACAAAAATTCCTAATAGTACAATCTTTCTGAAATACATTATGCGGAGAGAGAAGTATATGAAGAAAAGAGAATATTCTTACGTTCACTAAGTTATTTTTAACAATACCTGAAAGAAAATTAGGTGATTTGTGTATTTCTCCCATCCCGAGCGTAGGGCTGATATTAGGAGGGTAGTGAAGAAATTGGGTTAAAGACACTCCTCTGTAGGTTATAAGTGGGAAGGAAAATTGGACGAATATCATTTAGGGGAAATGACATACAAACTCTTATAACTTGCGAACGCCTCGCTAGCAATTAATTAAAAAATGCAATTCTTCATGTCTCAAATAGTAATACGCCATTCAATATATCACACGAATGTGTTAATGAATTGCAAGAAATGTATAACGCAACGAGTGTTACAAAATATGAATTTCTTTTGTTCTGATTGTAATAGCTTTCAGCCTTCATTTTTTACACTCGTAAAGAATAGAAGAATTCTCTTAGAAGAATCTTGCTTCATATTATGTATAGTATGGTCATTTCAATGGTTGTAAAATCCTTTATGGGAAATCCTTTTCTTTTTTCCTTTCTTCTTCTAGTGGTCTTATCATTTCCTAACCTTCAGTTTGTTTGCCAGTTGAAAAAAGTAATTCCTGACTATTTGGAAATGATCCGTTAATTAATTCTAATCAATGCATGATCACAGTAGAAGCACATCGTACCGCATTCAATTCTTTAACAGATAGCAGGAAAGTATACGAAACTGGATAAGCAGATTATCATTCTTTAATTTTTCTCTGTTAACATTTCACAGTAATTTAACATAAAAAAAACATCAAGATTAATCTGACGTCTATTAAGTACTGAAATAAATGTATTGAAGTATATAAATATAAAATTCTTCTGTTGTTAAATCAAATACACAAATTGCTGTAAATATACAAATGAACATTTTTGATTAATTTTAACGAACAAGTGCTTTATCATTATATGACAACACACGTCAAACAGTTTTCTTTGGAATAGTTGCCATATTGTTGGAGCCCGGACTCGAATCCCAGAGAAGTCAATGCATGGATGTTTGTAAGTATATAATGTCTGTGAGATATGGAATCACTTAAAATATTGACTAGCCCCTTTCGAGTTGCTTCGGAATCTCGGTAGGGAAAGAAGGTTGGGAAACTCTCGGACCCGCTCCGACGGTGCGCTGTCCATTAAAAAAGGGGCGGGGTTGCACAGTTAGTGTGGCGAGTCAAGTGAGCGGGCCATTTTTTTCAAGCACCTTGGTTGCAAGCCTTTATTTTGTGTCGAGCAATAGGTGAAAGTTGCGTAGCTTTTCTAGCGAGCATAAAGATAATGCTAGCCGAGAATATTTCAGAGCATGAGTGAATAAATAATCAGATGTAGAATTCCGTGGTTGAAAATGATGTAGCGGTTAAAAGTTCATGGCATCAAAGTAAGGCAGACTACAAAGCAATGAAAATCTAGAGCTGTGGGACTCGAATTCACAGCGTTGAGAATTATAGGACACTACCATCACTGCACCAGTGATACTACGAAAATTAGTGCAATGGGACTATAACCTTTCGATGAATGGGGAAATTCTGGTGTCCCGTTCACTTCTCCCTGTACCCGTGACAAAGTTTTCTAAACATAAGAAATATAACTCTTAGGCTGTTTAGTTCACTAAAAAGAAAACAGAATATCATATTTTAAAAACTTTTTACTGAGAATACTTAATCTGAAAACAAAATCATAGTAAAAGGTGACAGACCGACATTCAATTTAGTGGTAACCAAAACTGGCATTGGCGGAAGGGATTAGTCTAACCGGCGCTGTCAACATGGAAAGGGTTTCAGCATCTTTTTAAAGAAAAGGCAAAGACACGCAGCATTCAGCAAAGCGCTTCGGAGCCACGGCATAAATGTGCAGATGTACTGACACCACTATGAAGTTCAGTCCTGAGAGGAAAGCAGTCATCATCAAGGCTATCAGCCGCTACATGAAGGTCGTAATCTTGGCGAGCAATCGCCGACTTGCACAAAGGTGCCAGAACCTTTTCTTTCTTTTCAAACTGACAGTCGCTCGTCAAAACAAGATTATGGTCTAACATGAAGGTGTTCATGTACAGGCATTCTTATGAAGTTCGCAATCGCGAAACAAGTAACTCTCAGTAAGGCTGCTGGGACATCCAAGTGAATGTGGACTCATCTGCCCTTGCCAATTGGCAAAGCTTGCACATGCATTTTTCTGTAGAAGATCTTTTGGTGCGTGTTGTTCTATAGCAGAAAAGATCCATTAAAACAATAATTAAGGAACCAGCAATGAATTTTCGAAGGAAGATTTATTCGTTTTTTCTCTTCTGAAGTAGTTTTATTTAATGGTTCAGCTTATGCATGTTAAATGAAACTTAGAGGCGAAATCATGGACTTCCGCAAGTCGCAGTCACGAGACTCCCTGCTTTTCAAAGGCCATTCGGATCATTAATCCAAGTCTTAAGATGAGAGGCTCTTCCTTCATAAATCTTCCACTAATCATATTGATAGGAAAGGGAGACAAAAGAGCTTTTCGACAAAAGTTGAAAATAGTGTCTTTTTGTATGGAATAAAAAACGCATTACGGACGGGAGTTAAACAGTAAATTCAACTTGCAGAGGTTTAGAGGAATTTTAAGGGATAGAAAAAGGGATGGGTCAGTTTCTTCCTTTTTGAAAGAAATCATAATTCCTAACGGAGCTAACTTCCAATAAAAACGTACCTGAGGATAACAACCGATAAAAATATTTCATATAAAGAGTGTGTTTACGTATTTTCAGAACAAGTATTTTCATTTCAAGGACGTCTAATTAATCTTTAAAATGTAAAAAAGAATCTTTTTTAAATGCTCAGTTGATAGCCTTTCTTCTGGACTCTAAGACTCTATCGTGAGTTCTATAGAAGAGCTTTTCGTGAAACTTCCAGGGGCACTGATTTCCATTCCTCTTATACTACTTTACAGAGTCCATCAATCGTGGTGGATTTGCGCTTAGAAAGAGCTCTTTCCAAGAGACTAAACGCACAATAATCCATAGGTGAAACATCAAGAGACTTTGCAGGAACACTTTGAAAAGGTATATTTGCAATATCTATATTAGTCTTTACTTTGCTTTGATTTTAACATTTTTTCTCTCTCTTCTCATTTTTAATTTTCCATTGCAAGAGAATCCTGCGACAATCAAACCCTTTGCTTATTTTTTTTGCATTGACGGAACCAGCTTTGTTCATTTTTACTTCCTTGTACGTAGTAAAGGAAGTAGTGTAATCACGAAAAATTCTGGGTTTCATATTTCAACGAAAATACCCATTCTGACCGCAATCGAATGCAATTTAACTATGCTTTTGCGTGATATTTGTACGTAAGGATGGAATAAAGGACTCCTTTTCGTCAAAACGAATTATAAAACTGATTTAAAATGGATTCAGAAGAAATTTTTTGTGGCGTTTGTAAGTACGTACGTACGTATGTATGTATCTCGGACAACTCAAAAACCAGTAGCCACAGAACTTTGAAATTTTGTATATATGACTGCTATAACAGGCAGTCGTGCACCTCTCTTTTTGGGTGCAATAGGCCTCACCAAAAATATACAAATATATATATATACCCTCTCTGTTACTCGGTACAGTGAGCTGAGTATTTTTATTCTTATATGTCGGTAAATTGTGCATTTTTTGCTTTAAAAATGATTGAATTATGTTATTCTTATATTCCGGATAAGATTCTTATGCCTTTAATTAATCTGCATACAGTAGTTGTAGAATAATCTATAGTTTAAAAGTTGTTTAAGTGCAGGTTAAGTCTATATTTACCATAGCCAAATTTGTTTAAATTTGAAATTTAGCAGAATAGTGAATTAAGTTTTTCTGCACCTTCAGTGTCTTTTTGCCGCGTGGGACCAAAGTGAAACTTTTAGTTTTGTGCACCGAAAAATCTGTCTTGTTGCCTGCCGGCCGAATTGCTTGTTTTTGCGTACACTGTAATTTTAATTGTAAAAAAATGTTTTTTAAATTGTTTAACTGTATTTGGTGTTTTACCTTTTCTCACATCTTTCAATTTTTAATGAAGATATCGAGGTTTTATGTAATTTTGCCTTGCCGCGAAGAGAAGAACTTAATTAATTGAATGAGAAATATATCTCTAATGAAATTCGAGGAAATAACTTTAAATGAAATGCAGGAAAAAGTGCATATACTTTAATATTCCATACAAGAAAGTCATGCGGTGTTCGCATCAAATTTTTTCTCTTTGTTTTATATAATTAATAGGTCTTTATTTGTTGCACTCATTTAGGTAAACCCATGCTTCGTCGAGGCTTACAATGTGTTTACGTTCATCTCCTGTAAATAGTTTTCATATAGGGTTCTCCATACTGTTCTTCATATATCCACATGCCTTGGCAAAAGCTTATGAACATAATGTTTTTTATTTATCGTTACTATAGATGTATTTAAAGACTTTCACAACTGATTTATGCTCCAGTGGATTTTTTCTTGTTACCATCGATTCAACTTTAGAAGCATTAGAAATAGTACTTACCTTTTTATGTTATCTTTTCCTTGAATCTTCTTTCCATGTAGAAGTAATGAGTAACGGTTTCTCACTTCCCGATTAATAATGTTGCTTATTTTGTACTTAGAAATTTAATTATACATTTCGCCACGTTATTGAATTATAGAATAGGAATATTTCTCTTCGGACAGCGCAGAGACTTATCCTCCAATCTACAGCTTGTTTTTTTTTTTAAATATCTTGAAAGACGAAAAAATTGAATAAATGTAAATAATAAGCAGCTGACTTTTCTCTTATTTCAAATAATAAAATGTTGCTAGAAATTTTGAAAACATTTAACTTTCTTTATTGAAATCGTTCTAAAAATGTGTAAACGCTCTATAAACTAACTTACCTAAGAGGGAAAATATCTTACCTAAGAGTACTAGATCTGGGGAAATAATAGCAAAAAATTACTATACTTTTGTTTTATTTCTTTAGAGTATTTTGTAGTACAATAGAGGAACTCAAAGTAAAATTTCTAAACTAACATACGTTCGACAAATATGAAAAGAAGATATCAAGACCCATTTCGTAGTAATCATCTATGAAACTTAGATTTATTAATTAGCTAATTTTTCTATTTGCATGTATGTACTTGAATTTGTTGTTACATTATATTCTTGTATACAAGAGAAATAATAGAATTATTTATTGGATATTTTTAGTACATTTTATTAAATTATTTAACTTTAAAGAAATAATAAACCTTGTCCTGATGAATGTTTTAATTTTTTTTCCAAAAAAGGTGCCATTCTGCAAATTTATTTATTGTTATTCATTGGAAAAAAAAATGTTTAATTGAAACAGTGGCTGACGAATGAGGGAGGCAAATACAACTTATATTGCTAAATTAGGTATTAACTAATATTACTAATTATTAATGGAAACTGATATTGTTAAATCAGGAAACATCTGATATTCTATAAATTTTCTTCCAAATTTTTTTTCCCATAAAATCATGAATTTTTTACTACTATTTTGTCATTCTTCCTACTGACTTCAGTATATGTTAATTCTCTTCCAAGATCTTCATAGTTGTTTCGTTCAAAAAGATTTTGAAGATTCAGGACAAACGACATTATAATGTAAAACCAATATGATTTGCAAATTTAGAATTCAGTAAAAAAGCCTTTTAATTCATGAGCTTTGAAATTTATTCACTTGCCAACTTAGTTTAGAGTATAACATAAGACTACTTTTCTACCAATGTCTGTTTTTCGGAATTTCAGTCTTATCTACCCTCACTTCTGAAAACTCTCATTGTTATTAGGCCATCAAAAGCCAAGAGGGAAAGTCGCTGAACACTGGTAGTTCGATTCGAGTGAAAAATTGAAAAAATAAACAAGCTGGGAATTGTTGGTTTTCAAAATACGAGACAATTTCTGTAGAGAAGTTCTTTGCGAAGGCATTTCTTTATTTGAGCAGACAGTTCTCAAGTGCTTTCTCATAATTTAAATAATGTAATCCTTATGGTCGCCCCTCGATAAACATTTTCTACATTTAACTTGCATTGTCGATTAGAGTTATGATTCTATTTCAGTGCTGTTTGTAAAAACTTAAGATCTCAAATATTTATTTCAGGATAGTTTCCATTTTATTTCCTACTGATAAAATTGGAAATTACGAAGGTAATATAAAACTAAAATTTGAAACTAGATTTACTAATTTTAGTAGTGTGAATGTTAAGAAGAGGAAGTGGACCTTAATTGGGGAATTTTTCTAATGCAGTTAAAATTGATTTAACATATTAAATAACATCTTCTACTACACTAAAGATGAGGTGCAATTCATATGTCTAACTCTCTTGGTTATTTACGTTGTTATTAGTCAAAAGGAAGAAAGTATTGGATCGCTGCGGAATGCCGAGCCTATAGCTATAGAAACTTCGCGGCATTAGAGTCTATTCTGTACAGTAATTATTGTTAAAAAATAACATAATCGTAATCCCATTTTTATAATGCTTAATCGTTCTAGTTCTTAATCGTAACCGTCCTAGTGTTCCCGCACAAAGCTTGACAGTTGCTTCAATAATTTTTTTTTTCATTTAAAAACAGCTTTGCTTATATTATGCTATGGTAATTTATGCAAAACCTTATTTATATACACTTATATTAATATTAAAATTATATAAATAATTCAAATGCACATTTAACTAAAAATTATATTAAAATTATATTAAATAATTCATATACACATTTATATTATATAATTTTAAATACCTGAACACACTATAAGAATTACATATACACACTAATTCTATACATATATATGTTTTACATTTGTATTAAGTACAATACATTGTTTATATACATACAACACATTTCACTCAGTTACAGTACATACAATATAGACAACTAAATACAATTACTTGTATTAGACCTAAGCATATTTAAGCTAATGCAAGCGGAATTACAAATTCAATCAAAGAATTTTGACATCACAGATTCTCCTTGCAGTGCATGAAGAAGAAAGCACTAGACCTGCAAATGCGATAACAATTTATTAAGCTTGTGTGTCGCAAAATATAACGCATCGTATGAGTATTTAGACATTATCTATTTGCAAGAAATGTAACGAAGCATTGCTAACCTTAAAAGATGGGCATCTTGACTCGAAGAACTATTGATAACCGTCACCATAAGACTAAGAATTGAAACCCAGAAATTCCAGATCCAGAAGATGAAATAATACATATTTAAAACAAGTTGTTCAAAATAGCAGTGTCAAAAAATAAATATGATAAATGTTCATATAAATGTTACACATGGTAAAAAACGTGTTCAAAATAGCCTAGACTGGAGAAAGGACTTCCTATGATACAACTCTGTCTTTTAATTATTCAGGTAGGGGTTGTGCAATATTTTACTGGATGGCTCGTACACGAGTTTTGCAACAAATATATCCCGCGAATGAATGAGCAAACAATATTTATTTTGTTTGCTCATTTTGCATGCAAGAACACTTTCTTCGAAGTATTGAAAAAAACGTATTCAAATGTTCTTGGCTACGATTTTATGCTTAGCTTATTACATTCTTGTTGAGTGTTTCTACATAGTCCCCCTTTACTGCAGTACATTACACTGGTGCTGAATCAAAATTTTTAATACAGATAAAATGAGATTTGCCTCTCTTTCCCCCACATTCAAGGTTCTGTCATCTATCGAAATTGTTATCGGTTTCCACGGTATCGCTTTACGAAATGTTTACCTCACTCACAAAGCCCCGTCATCACCACACCGGGAAGACAAACGTTCCAAAGTTCTCTCCGCACCCGTTTCCGAATGGCAGGTGCCAAATGGGATCCGATCCAAAGAGAGGAGGAGGAAATGTCGAATGTAGTGGAGGGGGGGGGAGAAAATCCTAAATACACGCCAATGGAACTTTTACTACTGACTCAGACAAAACTTCACAGAAATCATTTCAATTTGACTAGTGACGGATGCGTTGTTTTTAGTTTTGTTTCATGTTACTTCCCGTCTTTTTTTAACTCTTTGAGTGTTATCGTTCTTCTTGTCTTTTCCCTTCCCCAAAGAAAACTCGAAGACAAAATAAAATCTCCAGAAAGAAAAAAAAAAAAAAAAAAAAAAAAATGAAGTGGTTACTATTCCATGCAGCATGCAATCTTTCATTTATCTTCCGATTGCTTATCAGTGAAATTATGTGAGTCACATAAAAAATTATATGTGCCGGAAAAAGGTAACTACAAGCCTCCTTTCTTTATATATTGATCTAAGTATGTACAGAGACTCTCATACTGAGAGAGTTTTATGAATTTCTGCATTAAGGGCACATAATGTCTGCAAATATAAAAATGCAGCTTTTTGTACGATCTCCTAATAGGAAAATGTTTCGCTATTTTTTTTTAACCCTTGGAAATTTGATATTTTCCCAATGATTTCGGAAGGAACTACGAAACAAAAATCACCTAGGGTTTTAAATTGGCAGATGGATCAATGAATCTTCAGTTAGCTGCTACATCTATAAGTTCGTGTTAATGCTCTGCAAACCATACTAGACTGGAAGCGAGTTATCGCTTTAGTCTGAAACAATTATAACTCTTATAAAGGTTTAAATAACTTTTAAATTTTTAAATGAACAGAAAGCACTGATTGTACGACAGACAAACCTCCGTGGCTTGAGGGTATTTAAATTAACGTAAGACAAAGTTAAACTCCAATTTTGGTAACGTAATCTGAGACTACACACACACAATAGACTACTTAAGCTAACTCAAAATAGTTAAAGGCGCAAATTTAAACGTCGGCTAGCAAGATGCTACAATCGAAATAACTGTGGCAACGTTGGAGATAGTAACAGTGGGGCGAGGTTGTCAAAAGCTCTAAAATACGGATACCGATTTAGGAAGTTTCTAATATGATCCCAGAAGGGGCCTTAATAAAATATACAAGCTCTGAGGGTACATGATTTTGACAAACTAGCAAGTGAAACTCTAAGAAAATGAGGTAAAAGTGGGGAGACCATTGTCCTTTTGTACGGCACGTGGCAGTGGCGTAGCGAGGATGGGGGCAGGGAGTGTATGATGGACGGGCACCGCTCGCAGAGGAGCGCCAAATGGTCTCCAAACAAGATTTTCATCATATCACTGTGTTTTTTTTTTTTTTTTCCAGGGAGTGCCAAAAAGGTATTTTGTCCCGGCCGCCAGTTATGCACGCTACTCCACTGGCACGTGGGACAATCTAATAGAAAGCGCCGAGAGTCAGAAGTCAGCCAGCACAAGAAAACAAGTAAAAGTTGGCAAGTAAAAGCTGGGTTACGAAGTTGTGATTTATAAGCATGTGAGTAGAAAGCAGTCTGATTAATCTTCGGAATGATTAGGTAACTAACAATCTCTTAAAAATCTGCAGCGTCACAGCTAAGTCCAGTTTTGAAGAAATGCTTATTAAGATTAGTATTGTTATCCACGATAGGGCCGATTTTCAAGTCGTCATGGATTAATTTGTTTCTAGTCAGGAAACGAGCATTTGCAATTCTTCTCAAAATCTTATTATGTACTACCTGAAATTTGTGAAAGTCTGACTTTGAGGCTGACGCCCAGGCTGCAGATACAAAGCATAGAATGGGCGTTATAGTTCATACGTATATCCTTCTCTTTTCGTTGATAAGCAGTATAGAGTAATTTGCTAGGAGTACAGAAAGCTGGTTGATGATACCACAGACATTTTAATATGGCAAGTCGATGTGAGCCTTTTGTTAATAATGACCGCCCATTTGCAATAGTTTTGCGAGTATCGTAATTGGACTCAAGAGAACTGGCTTATGTAGTATTCGTAGATGAGAGTAGATTTAGTTTGTTACCGTAATATAGACGCTAAGTGATCTGGCGTGAGAGTGGTACTACTCATCGTCCAGCAAATATCCACGAAAGGAACGATATCTGAAATGCAGTATCATGGTGTGGGCAAGCACTATGATCAATAGCCGCACGACCCTACATGTGGTCGCAACTGCCTCTATGACTGGCCAAAGATACATTAATTATGTTCTGCTGCCTCATGTCCGCATGTTCCATCGTCCTGTCGGTGGTAAATTTGTTTTCATGGACGACAACGCAACATATCATCGAACAGTCGCTGTTCAGGAGTGTTTAAAGAGCGAGGTAATTCAATGCCTCGTAGGGCCAGCATGTTCTCCAGATCTGAATCCCATTCAAAATGTTTGGGATGCTCTCCAATAAACAGGGACACCCTCGTCCGTGCACTGACAGAGGAATGGGATATATTACTCCAACAGCTGTTAATAGTGTTGTGTAAAGTATGACAGAACGTGTGGAATCTTACATTGTCCTCCATGGTGATCATATCCCGAATTGACATTTTACAACGGAATGTCTGCAGACGGTAACTGCACACAGTAACTTTTATGATTCAGCACAATAAGACCATTTTGTCCCTTGAACACTTTTCAAAGTCTTCTAGATTTCAGAGCGCAATACATTATTGTTGCGTGCATACGGGTTTGTAATAGATTGAATGCACGCAGTTCCGAGGATAGATTAGTAAATTTATTTTAGCAAAATAAACGCTTCAATTCTGAAATTTTCCACAAAAATACTCGTACAGATGTTCACAGCATCACAGACTACAGTCAGTAGTTTCACTTCAAACAAATAACGTTAAACACACCTAAAGAGAAATCTAATCCGTAGGTATCTCAGTTCACGCAGAACTAACAACTCGCGACAACAATAACTAAACACCTGAAAAAGCAGATGCTCTCTCCCCGGGGTTATATAGTATTCAACCAGCCGCTGAGATACTTTTAGTACTTTCCGCTTCTCGAAATTACTGGAAAACTATACGAGGGTTGAATTACGGTTACAGCTAGCATAGTGGGAAATTACATTTAATAAATTACAGTACCTATTATGGAGATATAGGGACCGGAACAAAATGTCGCCAAGTTGGGTGACATTTTGCGATTTCTTTCCAAATTTGGCGACAAAATAAGTCGCCTAAAACGCTGTCGACTTCGCGATATCTCGCCACATTACCGAGATACCATTTACTCAATGTTAAAATGCACTTGCCCTTGTATTCTTACCTTGTATTCACCAGATTTCTGAAGAAACGCTTTCTTTTCGGCAATTCTCTGGTATGAAGAACATGATTCCTGTGTTTCTCTCACTCTATTTTCTGTTTCCACAGATCCAAAATTTCTCAAAAAGCAATTCAGTGGATAAAAAATACTATCCGGTGATTTGGATGAGGAACAAAAAATACGTTACGTGCCTTGAATAATATCATAATTGAATAATATCGTACCCTATCAAGTGCTTCAGAATTATTTCCATGTTTCCTCTAGTTTACAAAATGTTCAGAAAAATCGATATTGGCATGAACGCTTTTAAGAGAAATAAGATAAGTATATCGATAATAAAACACTGGGTATGTTAATATATATGTAAGATATAAAGTATAAAAGAAAATTATTAACTTTAATTTGGCAATAGTCCTTTTATTTTCCATTTTAATTTGGCTCTTTCCCCTTTCTGTTATAAAACTAGAAATTGTTTATAATATAGTTTAAAAATAATTTTACTGGACTGCGTCTTTCAAAATTAATTCGTTTTATGTTTGCTTGTAACTCTTCTGTAATGCGGGTAAGCTCCTGCCAATCAGATTAAAGAAATATTTTACTACATATCAACCTCTTTCACCGATGCATACTTCATTTTCTACTCCGCTCGTTGCTAATAAAGAAGAATATCTGTTCTAAAAAAGTAGTTATCAAGAAATAAATTGTGTCTTGTTATCTTCCACCACGACTCCTACTTTTTCTACGCCATGCATCTCAGGTAACTAAGCGGTAAAGTCTCTTCACGTTGTTACAACTGAAAGAATCATCTCCTATCCGTTGTAGCTATTCCAAAATCATCCCATTACATATATATTATATATACAACAATGGGAGTCAGCCTAGGTGTATTGTTTTAGCAAGCAAATGAATTTGCAACGCTTTGATGCCTTACGGTGCTGAGTGGAACGAAACATGTTACTCATCACTCATTAATCAGCCTGGCTTAATATTTTAAATACTCAGCCATTGACAAGTTCTGCTTGAAACATTAAACAGCAAAGATTAATAATTTTTAATTTTTAATCGTTTATTTACTTTCATCGATTCATTTTTCCCTTGCTTCTTTAATTTTGAGATTATCACCCATATTTTTTGCCATATTTGCATCCGCACAATACACCTTTTGACCTTTTAAAATTTCCATTTTTACTGTCGAGACTTCTTAAATATTTCTCCTACACCTTTTTCCTTAAACAGGATAATCTAGGGCTTGACGGATTTTCAAACCCGGCTCAAAAATAGTTTTTTAATATTTAAGTAAATTTGTCACATTTATTTTTAAGTAAATTTGTCACATTCAAAACATTCTTAATTAACCGGTTTAAAGAATTGACATTATTATATAAAAATAAATTTTAAACTTATTTGATTTGCTATTCATTCTATGCAACTGGCAGCAAAATTTCAACTTGAATCTAGAAACTGACATAGTTGCAGCAACAAATGATGGAGATGTTGTCATGAAAAATTTGGCAAATTGTCATCTATAATTAATCAACTATGCTATTTCCCAGCTATCCACTTAGCAGTTACTGACGTGTTATATAAACCACACAGAAATGGCTGAAGTTGAAGTCGAAATAAATGTTTCAAGTGAAAAATCGGATGATGAAGACGAATACGAATATAAGGAGTATGAAGATTATTTTTTTTTTTATGCTTGTAACTGAGAAAATTCTATTCCTTTTTTTGTCTGACAGTTACAAACAACAAGTTTCACAAATTAGAAAAATTTGTAAGTTCTTTAGAAAATCTTCCGTAAGAAATACCATTCTTAAATTATGTCAAAAAAAGAAAAAGGAAAGGAATTAAATTTAATTCTTAACTGCAAAACAAGGCGGAATAGTATGGATGACATGATTGGAAGGTTTCTGGTAGTAAAAAAATGTTTTGTTTTAGCATTGAATGATATTGGTTCTTGTCCTGTATGTGGAATGAAGTTCAATATTCTAAACTTTCAGAACTTCACTCGTCTTGGGACCAATTCGTTTAGCATTTGAAGGCTTTGGGCGACGGGATGCGAGTTTACTAACAAGTGAAGGTATATTTGAATTTCTGTTAAATGAACTAAAAAATTTAAACACTGAAGTAAGTTTAAAATTATTATATGCTAGAAGAACGAATTCAAGAAAAAAAGACAAGTAGAATTTGCAACTCTTTTGCTGTATTTGCACAATCCACAAAACATTTCTATTTCAGCGAAGAAATCTAGTGTATTTTCTTTAGCTTCAAAAACCGAAATTATGAAGTTATCTGGAAAGATATTGTCTATTTCCAAATTCTTATGTGGAAACCGATTATGATGCAGAGAAAATCGAAGAAACTACTCATCAGAATAATGCTTTTTTTAAAAGAAGCCATGGAAAAATCAATTCATAAATTTCTTGAAGAAAAATTTACAAATCCAACGACACTGAAACCTGAAATTTTCATTATTTGAGGCAACGAATAAAAGAAAAAAACTTATATTTGTTATTTGATGCCCTGAAAACTATAAAAACAAGCTCAGTAGTTAGTGAAGGAGTATTTTCAATTTCAGGCAATATTGTGTCCAAAATAAGAACGAGACTTAGCCACCTTTCGGTGGTTATTTTATATTTTTTAAAAATCCTATTTTTCCTAGGAAAAATTAAAATTAGTGAAAATAATATAAATATTATGTGAAATTTTTGTTTGAGTTTTCGTTATTTTGTGTAAGTAATATGTATATGTAATTCTTATTTTTTATTCTGACTTCGATTAATTGTATTATATTTATTCGATTGATATTCGTTTTTTGCTATTTTATATAAATTAAATAAAGTATTTTTCCCTATGCTTTTAGACAAAAATTTGAAAACCGGTTAAAACCGGTTTTTTGAAAGTATTAAATTCGAAAACCGATTTTTCAAAAAAAAAAAAAAAAAAAAAAAAAAAAAAAAAAAATTATCGGTTTTTGTATAAACCCTAGGATAATCTTAGTTTATAAGGTATTTCTCCCGTCTTTTTGGCACGCCTTCGTGGTGTGGTGGTATGCACACTGGGCGCGTATTCCAGAGGTACGCGGTTCGATTCCCAGAGAAGGAGTTCCTCATTTTTCAATCTCTCTTGCTTCCAAAATATCCCAATGTCTCTACATTGGCGCCCGAACTAAAAGGGTGTTGGATGATGATTCTCCACACCCATGATTTGGCGATTGGGTCCCCTAAATCCCCAGTCGCCCTTTAAAGGGGGAGTATATAAGGTATTTCTCCCGCCTTCTTGGCATGCCTTTGTGGTGTCTTGGCATGCCATGCTTCTCCCTAGGCAGTTTGGTTTAAAAAGCAAAGGTTTTGTTTTATTAAACTGAAATAGTATATATCGTTTCTAAACTGAAAAAGAGAAGCTAAATATTTAGATGATATTCTGCTGGATTTTATTAGAGCAAAGTTTGGAATCGAAGAATTCCGAAATAATGTAATTTATTTAATTTAAATGTCCTACATATGTATAAATGCAGTCATAAAAAATCTCATTCTCTCTCTTTTCATTTGCTTATATTGCATAAATATGAATTAATACACCTTATTAAAAAGTTGATTTAAATATTTTAATGAATTGGATCATTTTACTCTGCAAATAACCAAATTCGTAAGAGCTTTTAGAGTTGGAATATAATGGATAGTTTTGAAAGGATTTTTTTTTCTTTTCGCTCAGATTTCCTTTTTATTTCCACTGTTCTATTTCATAGTATAAGAGTAAAGCACGTTTTCGAAACTTTTATATTTTTTTACAAAATTCGTCAGCGCATGGAAAGTTTTAGATTTTCAATTTTACAAATGCTCACGTACTACTTGAACGTTCTATTTCAATTCCGAGCAAACAGAAAGACAAATCTATGCAACATGTCTTCCTAATTCAATTGTAGAATGTAAAGTTTCGACAAAAGCAAACGGAATATCAATTTTTTACAAGTACAGCCGAGAAAAAGTTGCATTTCATGATTCATAATAGAATTTCATGCTTAACACTGAAGACAGCCACCTCAGATCGGAACTGCCTCTATCAAAAATTAATTAAGAATTATTTCGCCCTCGTAGCAATGGAGAGAAACAACTATATGATAACGAGCATAATATTCGATTAAGTTGTTTTAGATTTTTTGAAATATGGTACTTTCGCGAACCTTATTGCTTAAGGGAAGAGACGCCTTCGTGGAAGATATTCTAAAAAAAAACTAGTTCGTATTCCTGTTATACATAGCATGAGCCATGAAAACCAATAATGCAGTCATCCCGTTAGCCTGATTTTGAGCCGAGGTCGAAAAACCTGCATTTAGTGGTTTTAACCACTCGGCCGCTGATGGGCTGAGCATACTACTAAATCTGAAATATTTTCTAATTTGTGATTATGTGTGAACTCAGAGATATACAGATCAAGAAACGACAGTCCTATCAACTCATACGTTGCTCTCAACCCAAAGTTAGTTTCCGTCGAACTTGTTTAAGTGTTAAGTAGCCATCAAAACATCATGGAACGGGGTTAGCGCAACCATATGGTAATGCTTCCCAGATCGGTTTAGTGAAAATGCAGCATGTTCAGATTTTGGAGCAGTTTAAATGTAATGTTGCCAAAATGCTTTTCATTGGTAGAATACTTAACAAAATTCCTTTCTTCAAACATTTACGTTTCTTACGAATTTATTTCGTTAAAAAGCTTTCATTCAATAAAAACTGATTTATTGTATTTCTATAAAGAGAGAGATGTACTGCTTCGAGTTAACATATAAAAACACATCCCGATAAAATAAAATTCATAAGCATTCTCTTCTTTCTCGCATTCACTAACGAAGAACAGAAAGAATGTAGGAATAATACTCATCACCTACGTATCTTGGTAAGTGTTACCACTGACAGAAATAAAGACCTTAGCCATCCTCTTCCATATAGGTACCTCAGTACACTAAGTTAGTACCAAATGTACCTTAGCGCTGACACTTTTCTTTGCTTCTAACTATTTGAATTTATGTTTTATTTATGAATAAATATGGTGATTTTCCGAGAATTTTGCAGAGGAATCTGTAGCCTTTTCACAAATTATGATGTGGGTACCACATGACTTCCTTGTATGGCCTATTAAGTTATACACATGTGTTTGCTGCACTTCATTTAAACTTATTTCCTCGAATTTTTCTAACTTAAGTAACCGATTCCTCAAGGAAACTTGAAAATGCTATCAAAAATTGCAAATTTTGAAATTAAATATCCAAGACAATTTTTGTCGTACGGGAGTTACACTTCTAATTTTATTATTCCGTAACGAGTATAAAACTGTTCCAAATATAATTATAGAAACCGGAAGACGGTATTAAATGTTATATTAAATTTAAATATTTGTCCAAAATCATTTTTTTTTAAAGTTAGGCATTGCCAAACCATGGATATTTTTTTCATTTAAAACACTTCTGTAATTGGAGGTACACTGCTCAAAAAAAAAAAAAAAAAAAAGGACAGTCCTATATCTCCCGATCTACTGGGCCGATTGACAAAATTCAAATTGCGTTCTTCATGTCTCGAAAGCGCGAATTAGGATATATATTATATTTATATATAGCACTATTCTAACATAGGTATTTTGACACAAAATCGGACTTTTTCTGAAATAACATACCAAATTTTTTACAGATTTCGATTCTACGACTCAAATTACGCCTAAATATGAAATTTTGTAAAATTTGGAGCGAAATTTACGGAGAAATTCACAAATTTATGTTGGCACTTTTTTGTCAGTTTGCGCCAAGAATACTTTACTTGGCGAACTTCTTAATATATGGCAACCTAGTTTCCTTTCCCATGAGAGGAAAAAAGTCACCATCGTTCCTTTTTTCCAAATAATATTCTTTATATTATATTTTTAATTATAACTTATTATTTTAAGTAATTTTTTCTTTTTCGAATTTCATTTCAATTGTTTAAGTTGAACTTTTTTTTTTTTTTTTCGAATAACTGTTTTAAAAATTTCTATTTACCTATTCTAACTGCGTAAATAAAGGTGCAGCGTTTATTTATTTATTTTTTTTTCAAATAGTTTTCTTTATATATATTTTTCGTCATAGTTATTATTTTAGGTCATTTTTAAATTTTTATACTTTTAATTTAATTGTTTGTGTTGCATTGCCTCTTCAGATAATTGTTTTAAAATTTTCTACTTATTCCTTCGAACTGAGCATTTTAAATATATTTATTAATATCAATTTTCCAGAATTTGATTTTATTTATTTGAACTGCGTTTCTTTCGGAATACTTTGTAACCCAGACTACGATGCGTTTGAAAACTGCATACTATATTAAAAGAGAAAATACAGTAAAGCAATGTTTTACACGCCTTTCAATGTTCCGTTCAGAAAAAAAATATATATATAAGAGAGATGTATAACAGATATTTTAACTTAGGATGACTTGCATACACTGCTTTAAACAGTTTTATCATTGTGCCCATTGCTTTACACAATTTTATCCTACATTTGGTTTCTTAAAATGTTATTCATATTTTAGTCAAATATTTTATTTTTGAAATCGCAAGAATCAAATATCATAAGATTGAAAAGTTTTAAATTAAAAAAAATACGAATACTAAATTTTACGAAAAAATTTATTTTTCTTCTCTTTTTCTTTAAGCATTCTGAAAGTATATTGAAAAGTATCCAACTTTTCGAAACATTTTGGTATTTCTGACAATCATTTTTTATCGCCTTCCATTTCATAAAGGCCCACAAACGGCCGAGCGGTAAAGTGGCTGAACACTGGTAGTTCACTCCGGGGTTCGAACCCCGGTAAACGGGCTGGTTGCATGGGCGTTTTCGTGGATTTTCTCATGTGTACCGCGTGTGACAGCTGGTTTCCTTTAGAAAGTTATTCACGAAGTATTTCGTCAGAGCCTTTATCAGTCTTTAGAGTCTAAACATTTTGAAGGTATGAGATGAAAGGAAAGACAGGTTTCATCAAAAGGTTTTGGTTTATTTTATTATGACAAATTACGGCTATCTGCCTAAGGGGAGGGATGCCTTCGTGGAGGACTTTCTAAGGGAAACTGGCTCGCATACACGTTACACATGGGGAAAACCACGAAAACGCTCATGCAGCCAGCCCGTTCGCGGGATTCGAACCTCGGACCGAACTACCAGTGTTCAGCGACTTTACCGCTCGGCCCCTGTTTCATCAGGAAGGGAAAAAAACACTTTAAGTGACATCCACATACATCACTGGATAAACTCCTGAATCTTCAAATAATTCGACTGAGAAAATCATGGGATTCACCATTTATCATACGATATGATGTTCTATAACGTAATTTGCACAACCATATAGTTTAAAACCAGTCGCTCTTCACTTTAATCTGCAATGATATCGTTTTGTCTTTTCTGTTAACACAAGCTCAATTGATGGTATTTGCCGGTGTACACGTTCAAGTGTTTTCTCTTTGAACACCTAAATTCTTTGAAGTATCCTGAAAGTATATTCGAAAGCGTCCAACTTTTTGAACATCTTGGTATGTCTGACAGCCAAATTTCCCTGCAAATTTTTGCTTACTTTTCTCCCTAATTTTCTTCTTTCCTTCTACAGTTATTTTCAGTGCTCACACAAGAAAATTAAGATTTTTCGACTGCTAGACTTCCATACATTTTGCATTCTTGTCAATTTTTTAAAATATCAATTATATGAATTGCGTTTCAGCTAAAGACAGCTTTTCATTTTCTAGTCATTTTAGCTATAAATAAAGTTTAAAGCGAAGTCCAAAGGATAAATATTTTAATTAAAAGATTTTTACTAAATGACAAAGAAATAAAACAGTCCAGCAGGGTTTATTCTGTACCACCGAGTAACCCGATTCTTATATCGGCTGAAACAATCTAAATCATACTAAAGATCATGTTTTTTTTATACAGTCTATAACGCGAGAGAAAAATTAGCTTCTTAAAACATTCTTTCTAAGAGAATTAATATAAAAGATTATATTTATATATATATTTTTAAAGCTGGGACTTGAACCAAACTGTCAAACTTTTAAAGTTTAATTTACATGGTGGTTATAATTAAAATTTCAAATTGAAATGGTTATAAAAGGAAAACTACCGGACCAAATGTTATCAAACTTGGGAATCGTGTAAAGGAGATTATGGGAATTTATTTTCGGCGGAAAAAAAAGAGTTCAAAAACTCACAATCAGGGCAAAAATGGCGCTGTATACAATATTGTTAAATGAAATAAGACACGAAAACATCTGTTTAAAATGTGTTTAATATTTTCCGAAACGTATTACAAAGCATGTTCAATGTAGCGTCCAGCATTTTCCGAAAGCAAGTTAAATCATGTTACTGCATTCTCAACAGCAGCTCTTAGCATATCAGGTTTGGTTTTGGTTTGGTTTATTAGATTACGGCAAAGCACTCGAGGGCTATCTGCCTTAAGGGAGGGATGCCATCGTGGAGAACTTTTTAAGGGAAACTGGCTCGTATACACGTTACACATAGCATATCAGGAGGAATGTTATCAGTGTATCACATTTTTCATTTCTGCCAAATTGTTTAGATTATCACCATAAACAATGCTTTTGAGATAACCTCATAGACAAAAGTCACAGAGGTTGAGGTCTGGTGGGAAGAGGGGAAGTATTGGCCTATAAGACGTTCATTCGTGAAATGTTGCCTAAGTAACTATGCGACACTCTTGAGGTGGTGCCCAGCCCTGCATAAAAATCGTAGTATCTAAAATGCCACGTTACTGCAGTTCATGTATCACGAAATATTTTAATATTGGCTCTAAGTGAGCTGCAGTCGCAGTAGTCCAGCTGTCGACTGCTCTTCAGAAAAAAAATGGTTAAGTTATAAAACTAGCTGTCATTCAACAGTAAACGGTGTGAAATGACTGTTACGCAATCGAATGCAGCAGGAGAATGCAATGGAACTAGATAGATAACATGAGAGATTTCTTTGGCCCAAATCGATTAAAAGCGTTTTGAATCAGTATCTTCATGTTTTAGTGTCGAATTCAGGCTTAAAAAATTACAAATTAGCGATCTGTAAGAAAACGATTTCCAGATTGTACGCACTTGTGAGAGTGATTTGCGATCTCACATTTTCTAATAGCTAATTCGTGGTTTTCACGGACGAAATTCTCACTTACAGGGATGGCGCGCTCGACATTTATCGAATTTAACGTCTTTAAATGGTAATTTGCCTACTCCAAAGTTTCTTAAGGGTATGCAACATATTAAACCCGTTTAACAAAAGGTTAAGTTAGATTCCGACCCATATTTCGTTTAACAATATTGCATACAGCACCATTCCCCCCCTGGTGGTGAGGTTTCCAACTTCCTTTTTTTCACGGAAAATAAATTCCCATCACCTCCTTTACACGATTTCCAAGTTTGATAACATTTGATCCAGTAGTTTTCCTTTTATGACCGTTTCAATGTGGAACTTTAATTATAACCACTCTGTATGTTATTAAATTTTAATTTGAAGCTATGCGTTATATGTATAACATGCGTAAAATTTTCGCTTTTATGAAAAAATAAAAAATCGAAGCAAATATACTTAGTATAATGGACCAAAACTGAAAACATTTCCCCTCCCTCCGAAAATAAAATATTGAAATTTCGAACTTTAATTTATTGGGTTATCGGAATATTTAATTTGACTTATCCTCTAAGTCCTAGTTCCGACAACAATTCCGTCAAAAATTCCGAATTACTTAAGCTAAAGTAAAAGATTTAGTATACATTCACTATATGTTAATAAAGTAATCAGAGTGTAATAAAAATAGATTATAGAATTTACGCTGATGTAACTTTTTGTTTGACTGCACAACATGTAATGGAAGAGAAGGTTTGTAGAGATCTGTTTTTGACATGCCTCTAAAAGTAGATGTCATATTAATTTTGTCTCTTCAATGTCAAAAAACTTTCCTTTGAGAGGCAACTTTAGTTTTGGGGAAAGAAAAAAAATCATAAGAAGACAAATTTGAAGAACATGCAGGACGATTGAGTAGACATACTTATTTTCGGAACACAAGCGGTTCTTCGACTGGTTATTGAATAATGAAAAGATGCATTGTCATGCAACACAAAACATTTGGAATACGTTTTCTGGCTGAATAACGTAAGATTAAATGTCATCTGCTTAATTCACATCCATTTACAAATCAACTACTCGGGCAATTGCAGAAACGTTTTGATCCTGAGCTTGTAAGTCAAACCTAATATCACTGGATTTAAACACTTCTTTAATCTTCCGAGAACGTTCCTTCTTTAGCTCATATTCCAAGAATATTAGGTGAATACAATTATTGCCAAAGAAATTGAATATTCATTTGCACTACGGCTTGGTAGTTTACTAACGAGTTAACAAAACTTAAATTCTGCTTTTTGTGTCAAAGAATACAACAATATTTTAAATATTTACAAATAAAATATTAAATTGGAGATTTAATTGAAGCCTCATCAGTTGCCTAGCATTTGAAAAAGAAAAGATTGTTAAATACTAATTGTTTGCTGCTCAGTCTAACCCAGGCTGCATGGTTGGTTTTCGTAGTTTTTTAGGTTCTCTTTACAAAGATTCTCTATGAAAGCATCTTAATCAAATAGCTCCCATGTTCTTTCTATGTTCAAATAACCAACTAACCTAGTTTAAGCGCGATTTCCAAGTGAAGTTACTAGTAAAATCCGAATACTCATTAAAAATCATGTAGCTAGCCAATCGGGAGTAACATGAAAGATACGGAACCAATAATTGAAATGTTGTTACGGTACGCTGTTTCTTAACTTAGATGGTCATTCCTTAATTAAATAGCCCACCAACAGCCGAGCGGTAAAGACGCTGAACACTGGCAGTTCGGTTCGAGTTTCGAATCCCGCGAACGGGCTGGCCGCATAGGCGGTTTCGTGGTTTTCCCCATGTGTAACGTGTATACGAGCCAGTTTCCCTTAGAAAGTCCTCCACGAAGGCATCCCTCCCTTTAGGCAGATAGCCCTCGTGTGCTTTGCCATAATTAAATAATCCAATTCAATCCTTAATTAAATATAATTGATTTGTAAATTCTACTAGAACTGACGGTTAGAATTGAAGTGGAAATAAGTAATATGGTGTGAAATCTTGATTAATATAAAATTAAAAATATTTGCATAGAAAAATGTTTGCATTCAGACAGAAAGTTTTTTGAAATATTTGCAATTACTTTATAAGAAGGATTTATTAATAACAGTAATAATTACTTATTATATTACTGATGATTAGGATTCAGTTCTTGACAATTACATTCTAAATTAGAATTTTAAGGATATAATGAAAATACGCTACGCACAAAAATACATTTTAGGAAAAAATGAGTTGATTTTTTATGTTTTAAAACTTCTTAAATTCATTTAGTAAACATCGTATCCTCGTTGTTTATTGAATCCAGAATGTTGGTGTCGTTTATATAATTATTCTTACTTGTCCACAGAATCTGCTGACTTATCCAGCCATTAAGTAGCTGCAGATCATTTCTACATAATCATTGAACTTCCATTAATTCAGTCTCTAGAGGGTGGTATGTTTATATCATAATTTTACTTTTATAAAAAATGATTATTCTAATTCTAATAGCACAATATAAAAATATATTGTGCTTTAAAAATATGAATAATAGTATCAGCCGCTCTTTCGGCCACTTCAAAAGCAACAGTTTGTTTAGAAATAAATTATGCAGTTAATGTCATAAAATTCAAATAAATATCAAACGAAAATTCTCAGTTTTAGACAATTCGATTTAAACGAAGTAAAGTAGCAGACGATAAAACGCCGAAGGTAAAAATTTACTCTTACAAAAACTTACTCTTAAATTTTTTAAAAAAAGAAAAGATACGAGAGAAATTAAAAAAAATAGTTAAAAATTTGAATAATATCATCTATAATTTAAAAAAATAGCCTTTCATATAGTATTAATAAATATTTATTACGTATCATTGAGGGAAAAAATGTCATATAATTAATTCTCCGTAAAATTTTACTTGAAGTTTAAGGTTAAAAATAGCTGTGGCAATTCAGTGTAACAAAAATCCATAGACCACATTTGGTGTTATTATCGCTCAAAAAAAAGGTGCTAAATTTCAAAACGCGAAATTATGTAAATTCGTGTATATCTTAGAAAATTTTGAGTAAAAAAATCTAATTTTTTGCAGATATGCTTAAAAATACACCTACTTTAAGATGATGGTAAAAATTTTATAGGTTATAATTCAAAATTTTTTTCGAAAAATCTATAGAAATTATTTAAAAATAAAAATTTAAAAAATAAAGCGCAAAAAATGGGTAAATTTTATTTGGAATGAACCAAAATTTCGAAATGTGAGAGAAAAAATCAAAAAAGTTTAATAAAAAAAAGAGATATTAATAAATATTTGCCAAATTCAATTAACATTGAGGAACTAAAATTTTGAGAGCTAATATTTTAAAAACTATTCGTACGATTTTTACAAAACTTGGTATTCTGGCATAATTTGAGTCGTAGAATCGAAATATGTAAAAAAATTGGTATGTTATTTCAGAAAAAGTCCGATTTTGTGTCAAAATACCTATGTTAGAATAGTACTATATATAAATCTAATATATACCCTAAGTCGCGCTTTCGAGACATGAAAAACGTAGTTTGAATTTTGTCAATCGCCCCAGTAGAACGGGAGATATAGCACTGTCCTTTTTTTTTTTTTTTTTTTTTTGAGCAATGTACATGACTAGGACCAGCGATTGCGCAAAGTCCAAGAAACAACTGGAGTTGTTACTCAAGGCTGTTCTGGATTTTGAAGAATGAAAAACAAGAAACAATAAAATTTTGGCTGGATAATAATTCCGCTATTTATAAAAAATAAATCGAAACTCATGATAAAAGTCAAGATCTTACTTAAAATATACAAATAAGGAGTCATATATGGGTGTGAGAAAATTCGCTTTGGTTTCAGAAGCTTTGATTTGAAATGGTTTAAATTCTATTTGAATTTGGTTTCGGATATGAGCTATTGGTTAGAATTATTAAATGAATGCATTACGTTTTTGCGATCTTATTGTACTGTGCCCAGTACAGCAGCTGAGTACTGAAATTGTATCAACTTCGTTAACAGTAAGACAAGAAAAAATGGTACTTTAGAATGTTGGAATTAAAATCTTACCTCAAAAATAAATATTGTATTTTAATTTATTTCTTTGTGCATTTGACATTTTATAGATTTATTAGTGTGTACTGGGAAGAAAGGCGGAACCGCTCCATGCGGAGAAAATTGTATATACAAACACTAATCCAGAAGATCAACAAAAGTTGCCAGGATAATAAATATGTCTGAAAGGTTTAAAGAATGAAGAAGTTTCCTTTTCAAATATAGAATTTGTTTGAATTTATTCATGAAACATTATAGACTACCGTATACTATGTCATGCAACAAAACTCAAACATGAATGAAGCATTCATGTCAATTCGAAATCGACTGCAATATTATGAAATAATTTAGATATAAATTAACAAAATGTTGAAAACGCGTGCTAAAGTTTATAAGGCTAAATTATAATTTCATTTTGTTCAGGGTTTATTAAAGAACCAAATTTGTAGAAGTTTAGAATTTCATTCTTTCCGATTATTGTTTACAGAGATCAGATTTCTGAAAATCAGCTGAGGAACAGTTCCAGCGTTTGTTAAAACAGCAAACAAATGTTTTATTTTCTTCTTTGGAGTGGCATCAAGGCTGATTCATGAAAGCTTCTACTACTTCTACTGCAAACTGATGCTAGTTGAGTTTGGTACAAGTTCAAAATCAAGCTGAAAACGTATTCGATTTCATTTGTTGTTGAGGGAAAAAAATGAAAAGAGCGAAAAAAATTTGATGAAGGGAAAGAGAGAACGTGACATCAACTCGAATTTCCTTGAACATAAAATCAATCAACGTATGAAATAGTAGTTTAGACGTACGTACTATAAGCGTCGATGATTACCTGCCATTTTATTTTGTTCCGCAAGTGAAAAAACTGCATATAAATTCTCCCATTTTTCTTTGAATTACTTTGCAGAAGTTATTTTTTCATAGAGTTTTATAGGTATTGTGCAATACGAATATAAGACAGTTCCCTTTTTTTCGAGGTTGAGCGTTCAGATGTAGGATTTGTGGCTTTAGAACGTTCGATAAGAAATATTTGAGGAATTCTATTTACTGTGCTAAAGATATCGACAAATTAAAACGTAAGTAAAAGATTTTAATCTTAAAAAAAACCTTTCAACTTATCGTTTGCAGAACAGTATTAAGAATTCCATGTTAAAAATACATTATTAGAATTTAAATATAATTTTTGGAATAATAATATTTGGACACGCTGCTGTTTCCATTAAATTAAGAAAAGCAAGAACGTACGGATTTTTCTGTTAATTCTGGAACATATTTTCCCAAAACGAATGAGGCCCACCAGCGGCCGAGCGGTAAAGTCGCTGAACACTGGTAGTTCGGTCCGAGGTTCGAATCCCGCGAACGGGCTGGCTGCATGGGTGTTTTCGTGGTTTTCCCCATGTGTAACGTGTATACGAGCCAGTTTCCCTTAGAAAGTCCTCCACGAAGGCATCCCTCCCCTTAGGCAGATAGCCCTCGTGTGCTTTGCCATAATTAAATACACCCCCCACACACCCAAAACGAATGCATTATTAAATTCTACTTTTTTACAAGAACACTGATTTAATACGCTTTGTTGTAAAGTAACTAGCCCTGTGATAAATAAAGTTAAGCGAAACACGTGTCCCAAGGCAAGATTGCATTAATCTGGCAAAGAATGTCTTCGGATTTTGATATTCAGAAGTCTTTTTCTGGAAAACTCAAATAAATAAATAAATAAAATAAAATAAAATACAGAAATATTACAAAAAATCTGAAAGCTTTCAGAATTTACATTACGCTCGAAAGGACTTTTTTCAAACCTTTTGTTTGTTACCTTTATTTATTAAATGTTCTTTGTAAACGTATCTTTGTAAAAGTGTTCTTTTTATAATATAAAACCATAAAATTCAATTCAATAGAAATATCGCAAAGTAATTTTAAAATGAGCATATTTTTAGAATTTACGATATAGCCTCGCGGGCTGAAAAAAAAATTTTTTTTTTAGTCCAAAGGGGCTTTGTCCCTGAAGGACTATTGCTTTCGTTTTGCGATTTTGCGTCGATTCACTACAAACGGCGAATCACTTTTCAGGTTGTTGCCACAAAGTATCATCGTCCTGTGTTATATTTAAAGAAATTAAATAATGAAAAATCTGCATAAATGTATGTATGTTTCTCGCATTGTGATAAAACAACGGTATATAGAGCCATCGAATTTTGAATGATGTAATCCTCTTACGAATATGGGCATGTGGAAGACCAAATTTGAAATTTGGAATTTGTTTTTTATTATCGATTTCCTATTTTGTAAAACTTTATAACGAATTTTTCATTAAAAACTCAAGGATTTCAAAGCGAGCAATGGCAATGTTGTACAGAAAAAACATTTTTATCTCCAGTGCGTGAGTCTCTGGTATCGGAAATTCTAAAGATATGCTCATTTTCAAACTATTTTGCGATATTGCTGTTGAACTGAATTTTATGGTTTAAGCAAGAAGAACGTGATATTTAATAAATAAACATTAAAAAAAACCGTCCCTTTGGACTTAAGTTAAAATCTGAAACATTTCAGATTTCCCCCCCCCCGGTCCGCCCAGTTTTGCCAGCCACCAGCGGCCGAGCTGGTGAATCGCTCGCTTTGAAATCGTTGAGTTTGTTAATCAAAAATTCGTTGAAGTATTACAAACTATGAAATCAATAATAAAACAAATTTCAAATTCCAAATTAGGGCTTCCAGTTGCCCATATTTATGCACGGGTAACTTGCTAATATGTCGAGTTCTTTAAAACTGAATAACATTTTTTTTATATCTAACTTTTTTATTATGATATTGGAGCTTATAATGGTAAAATTAAAAAGTAACAAAGCATTATTAAAATGCAAATTTTTCAAGCAATTTGTTTTAATACTCTAAAGTAAAGCTATCTAAAGTAGTAGAGTAAATGGTGAGTAGTTTGGCAATAACTCACTCATTTAAATCGCATGAAAATAAAAGCAACAGAAAGATTATTTTAAGTATTAAAAAATGCATCAAGAAGCACTTAGAAAAAGTTACCTAGATATTATACACAGACAAAAAATATTAACATGAATATTTCTCTTTAAACTTAATGGTCTATGACGGCGGAAAAAAAGGAGAAAATAAGGCTTTTAAATTGTCATTTTAAACTTTCTGTCCTCACGTAGTGAAAGCGACAAACCAGGTAACTGATGAAAAATGTATTTTCATAAATGAAAATGGCAACCATCCAGACACGTTATCTCTTAGAACGCATCTTTTGATACTGAGGAAGATTAAGTAGATGCCGAGATTTTGCTTTCAGCATGGTCTGTTAACCTCAGGTATCACATTTTCTTCTCCTGATAAACTTTATCATTTGAAGCTCTGAACCAGAAATGTTAAATAACGTGACACATTTTGCCTTTAAGCGAGCTTTGAAAGATGACAGTTCTCGACGACAGAATAAACAATCTTTCCCCTTCGATGAATAGGGAAAGAGTATTTATTAAGATTAAGAGAAAAGTAATATTCAAATATTAACTTAATTAAATAGCAGCTAACATCATGTTTGTTACTTCTGGAATAGAATTACGTCGTAAATATTACACAAAGAAAAGGAAGAGCAAATTTTAAGGATTGTGTATTCTGTAAGGAATAGCATGTAGTATGCGTGATTGCGTATATAGAAATTAAAGCTTTAAATGCATCGTAACCGATCATAATTGAAAAATGAATCGTGGAGATTTACATCTATCAAATACTCTTTTTATGTATAAATACAAGTTCTTTTTAATTTTTTTATCGCTTGTGATCATCAGAGTCACAATTAAATAAAATATTCCGGTGACAAAAAATAACATTTAAGTTTTTTTGACATTTTTCTTTGGAACGATAGCCATTTCCGATACATCGGAAATTTAAGACTGCCACAATATTGCATTATTTAAATCTACAAGCGCACAGTGAAGAGCACGGTTGTGAAAAGAAAAAACTACTACTTTCTTCCGACACTACGACAAGCTAATTTTGCGAAAATTTGCTGCCACTTCTAGGCACTTCATCTCGTAAGTTTTGCTCGAGATGACAGGATAATAGAACTACCACATAAAGTCATTGTGTAGAAGCCGACAACAGCAGGTAACGGGTAAAATATTGCTCCAACACTTTCACATACAATGTGGTGGAATTTTTCTCCAGGATAACTGTAACCATATAGTTTTTGACTCTGAGTCAGTGTTGTGTAATTCTTTGCTTTAAACGCGGAAACCTGGATTTTCTAATTTGCAGTTTGAAAAGGGATTTGGAAAATTTAACTTTGACTGTATACTTCGTATATTTAATTGAAGATTAATTTAATGTTTTCTTTTTTTATAATGCAAAAACTGCTCAGTAGAATTCCGATGCCCCTTCTATTAAAAAACTCTTGTAATGGTAAGCTAAGGTTCAATATACCTGATCATAAATTCTAAATAATAAAAGCATTAATTACTGAAAATGAAAGAATGACTATTAAAAATGATCGTAAACTACATTTAGTATGACAGATAGAGCCAATTAAAAAAGAAAGGAAAAAATATATTAATATCAAATGTAAGTAACGCCCGTTCACGATACATAACATAAAAAATTGTTTAATCTAAAAATATAAGTATGGTAACCATACACAGTGCCTCTATGAAGTATTAGTACTAAATTAGAAAATTCAAAATTGAAGATGACAACTCTTATTTCTTAATCTTAAATATAAAAAGCGGTCTATCGGGTACGGCTGATTTAATTTTAAAAAGAACACAATAAATTATTGTTTAATTGGGCGATTTTTATTGAGTTATTGAACCGACATATTGAGATTAATAGAATAATGTACTCTCATACCTTCATATGGTTTTCAGTTTGTAAGCTTTACTTGTGTTAAAGTTTAAATTAATGTCCTTCAGATCGTATTACACCAGGGGTTCTCAACAGGGAAAAATAGAAGGAATTTCATAGTTTCAGGGTCGAATGCGGTAAGCCTTTTATTTAGTTTAAGTATTTAGTTTTAGTTTACGAATAAAAAAAGCTATTTTTATTCAAGTTTTGGTATTTATCAACATTTTCTACACTTTTTGTTCTTTAATTTATTAAATACGTTGAAAAATCATCTAAATCTAGGTAAACGTATGTATTAATTTTTCGACTTTCGAAAGAAGGGGACAAATAACTTTTAGCAACGGTGAAAGAGATACATGGGTCAAAAAAGGTTAAGAACCTCTATTCTATGTTAAACTAACAAGCGAGTTATCATTCTAGTCTGAATTAAGGTGACAAAGTCCTACGAAAGTTAAAATAATCTTTTCAAAAACATTTTTAAATTAACAGAAGGCACCACTTATGTATAAAAAAAAGAACTTTGCTATTTTTGGGTATTTAAAATAATTTAAGTTGAAATTTAAATTCAAGTAATGTAGTTTGAGACTGCACACAAAATAATCTACTTAAGCTGGCTCAATTGATGGCGTGCTTTTAACCTTGGTTAGCAAAATGGCAAAGACTGGAATAAAATTTGATAGAGCGGGTGAGAGGAGGCTAACTGCAAGTAAGGCAGCTAAGTCCTAACTCTAAAACATTGAAACTAGCTTGGATTTGGTATAACTAATTTGAATTTTGGTGAGGAATAAAGAATGTAGAAATTATAGCAAGGATTCGAATAATTATAATTGGTTTATTAACATAAAATGTTTACAAGTTGGCTAAATTTTAGCAATAACATGTTGGATTTCTATTTTTACTTAAGGAACTGCTTGTGATTTGTAAGCACAGATCTTAACAAAATCTCAGAAGAAAAAATCACGTAACGTTTCGCAAGATCCCAGCCGACCAAAATTAACATCCTGAAAATCACATAATCAGGAAAACTTGTCTTAAGAAATCGATGGTTTCTCTTGCTGCATGACATGTGATACCATCATCCAATTGATCCCACAAAAAGTTAGATATCACGTCACGTTATCGAATTTTTTGAAGAATCTACACGGGATGATGACACAATTTGTTTGTCCATAACTAGCCAGTTTTCTCAAATTTTTAACTAATCTTTGAGCACTGGCTCACTTGGTGAAATACGTATATCAAGAATTCCTCAAATCCTCGTTCTTTTGTAACAGTGCTCTATTTTTATTAACCTCTGTGACTGACAAATATCAAACATTATAGCTGCCAACTTAATAAAAATAATAATAAAATGGCGGAAAATATAAATTTGGCTTACTCGATGGGCCACACTTAAGAATCCTTTTTAATCTATGCAACGCTCAGCACGTTCATACAGCTGCCTGACTCCCTTGTAGGACTCATCTTTTACTGTACTGCTAAAGTCTTCAGTTACGGTAATCTAAATCTATTTAATGTTATTATAATAATGACTTTGAGGTAAGATTTAACTTTAGGAAAGTCTGTAGATTCAAAATCGGGCAAATTAGGAGATTGACTGGGAACGGTGAGACCTTTTTCTTTGCTAGAACCTGCTTGGCGAGAATGGCTTGCGTGATGGTGCGATATTGTATAATAGAAATCGGTTATCGGACTTAATTTCTCAAGCCTAATACTTACATTTTCTTCAAAAGTCTGTCTGTTATGTTTTCATAAAATACGGAGTAAATCATCTATCCTTCCGAAATCAAGATTGCTTACTCACCTTTATTCTAGATTTCTAAAACCGAAATTGCTCTGGCAGCGAGCTATAGTTATTCCGAATCTTTTTCATCCCAAGGAAATAATTGCGATTGTGTCTCAGGGTCATAAACAAAGCATCAAGTTTCGTCTCCAGTAAAATTTATTAAAAAAAAAAGAGTCAGGATTAATATACGTCATTTCGAATCAAATTTTAACATATAGAAATTTGAAATTATTTGTGTCTGTTGTCAGCGCGTGAGACACAAAATGAAATAATTATTTTTCAACATCTTTCAGGATGATTACGAGAGAGTGTTTTTACTAATATCAGTATCTCATTAGCTCAGATAAATGATGATGCAGTAACAACTGTTTAACGAAATTTATGTTTTCATCCGTTCGAGACTACTTAGGATGACTATTCTTGGTTCATCATTTACACCTTCTCTTCATCACGAAATCGTCCAGGCCAACAAAAAAAATTGGATTGTGTTAATCTTGATCTCCGTAGGCTTTATGGCATGTCTAGAAGAGACATATCTCCGAGCAATATCTCTCGAAGCTATAGCGTCTCCGCCATTCCTTCTACGCGGGGAAACATAACTTCCAGCGCATCAGATGCATGTCACAATCGCGGACCCCGAATTTACGATGAGATACAATGCTACAGCAGCCAATGAAATTAAATAGAGAAATCACGTGTCCGAAAAGCAATGGCGGTTACTGAATCAATGTTTCGCTTACTAAGTGACATATGCCGCGATAGTTTGGAGTTTTAGTTATTATTTTAACAAACTTAATCTACGACGCGATATTTATGTCGAATCAAATTTCTGATGGATTCCTTTAAAAATGCTAGAATATTTCCCCCCCATTTTGTTACAAGTTGTTATTGTAAGCTATATAGTGATGTACCATTTTAAATTGTTTATTATTATTTTCTAAAAATCTGCTGGAATACTTTTACTGTTTAAGGGGATTACTCTATTCTTATGTCCTGAGAAATCTGACTAACAAGAAAAGCTTAATTTATCGTGAATTTGCATTTGATTATATTCCTGACCCGATTTTTCTGTTGTTAGAAATTTTTCAGGATTTTGTTTAAGTTAGCTCGATGTTTTGGCTCATTTACCAAAGTGTTACCGAAGTCATTTACCAAAATATTAACCGTGCGACTGAGAGTTCAAATCTAGCAGAAGTATTTTTTGATTTTTCCACCGAAAACAGATATTTTATTGTTTCTATAAATAAACAGGATTTGTTAATATAAAAATTATTGAAACTTTTTCGTGTAAAGTATAAAACATTTTTGTTATTTTATTGTTATACATGAAATTATATGATTTTTATATTAATTAATTAATTATTTGCTTCATAATTTTATGTTAATTGTTAGTTTTTTACTTTACTTTATAAAGTGATCATTTTTCAACCTCTTTCATGTAGTGTATGTTTTTTTATAAATCTAATTGTCAGAAATGTATGTTTACATGCGAAAACTCTTTTTCCCTCAATATATATATATATATATCTCATATATATGCACAATTAATTTATTTCAATATCAATTATTAATTATTTTAATTTATATATTAAAACATTTAATTTCACAATGTATTGTTTTCCTTTTTCTCTTCATTATTATTATTATTATTATTATTTAATTTTAAACTTTTATTTATGATATTTTCTGTATTTTGGATTTTTATTAGCATTTTCAGTCAGTATTACTTTCTGTCTGCCATTACGCTTTCTATTTATTATTACAACTTATTTTAAAAATTAAGTCCTGAAAAATAAAGACATTGAAAAATTTGTAAATTATTATGTTTGTTGGGAGACCGGTGGAGGTATCCTTTTGAATACAAATCACGTCATCTTATTATCTTAGTATCTCAAAGAAACAAAATCGCTCTGTTTAAACGGAAGTGCTGCCAGGCGATAAGTTTGTGTGAAGGAGATTTTACTGTGTCGCTAAGCAATCTACTCCTGTAGACTGGCCTTTAAAGCTTGCAAGGGTTCTTAACCTTTTTCTACCTATACACCTCTTTCGCCATTGCTAGACTCTCATTCTCCCTCCCCCTTTCTTTCCAAAACTCGATAAATATGTACACATTTATTTAAAGTGAGATTAATTTTTAATTCGCTTTATAAATTAAACAAGAAAAAGGTCTAGAAAATGTTGATTTGATAAATACCTTGAACAAAAATTTTTTTCTTTATATTCTTAAATTCAACCTAAATCCTTAACAGGTAAATAAAGCGCTGACATCATCAATCCCCCCCTGAAACTATGAAATTCCTCCTGGGAAGTGGGAATTCTCTTCTGGTTGAGAGCTCCTGGCTTAAGCAATTCTGAAATGAAACAGTCAGTCCATGCTACTTTACGAATCGCATTTCCTCGCTCTATATTTTACATATTACATTTATAGTACTTCTTACAGTAATGCAAGTTGTTTTAAATTACTGTGAGGAAATTAAGGTAGATAATACAAAGCTACCGCTAATCGAGCGTACAATATGTAATGAAACGAATTGTGGTATTCACTTCATAGCAGTGTATTAAAACTGAACTACAGTGTCTTAAGGATTTTCTGAAACGCAGTTAGCTCAGTAACTCAAACAATTGCATAGCTTTTAAATTACCTATTTATTGATTTTACAAGTACCTTAAAATGAAAGAAAATTCGATTACAAAATTCAGTTGGTGATAGAAAGTTATTTGTTAGGCATGATGCAGAGGAAGAGTGAAAAGTAGAATAATGGAAACAATCTCCGTTAATAAAACCTATTTCCGCGGGAAATGAATTCGCAAAATGAGATTTTCCATCTAAATGCCCATTCTCCTGCTTTTTCCTGCTAATTGCGTGAAAGGTTTCAGAAAATCACCTGTTTTTATATTTTCATTCTCTCAACAAAATGGTCTATATGCATACTTCCGTTGATTACTTTCTAGTATTGCATTCGCAGATGACTTTAGGGCAGGGTTTCTTAAACTGTGGGTCGCGACCCCAAGAGGGTCGTGGGACCTGCAGCAGGGGCTCGCCACAAATTTTAGCACTTTTGATATTTCTTTAACTTATTATAATAATTTTACAATTACCAAATATTTTTACGCAATGTATCTGAAAATTAAGAAGACAAATACACCCCCCCTCCCAAAGGAAAACATTTCAATGCATTCTTTTTATAATAGAAGCATTCATTTTACTTGCTCTGCAAGTAAAATGACGCTGTCATTTTGTCTGTTACTCATTTAAAATTTTCACATTGTTCTATGTCTTAAAATTATAAATTAAAGTTAATGACCTAAAACAGCAATAGTATATTACAGTACAAGTGAAAAAATTGACACTTTCACGCACTCGTGTGTCAGATTTGTGCACTGCTTATGGGGTCACACAAAATTTTTGTAAATATTATGGGGTCCTGGGGGTCGCGAAAAAATCTAAGTGATAAAAAGAGGTCGCGACTGAAAAAAGTTTAAGAAGCCCTGCTTTAGGGTATAGAGATTCAGTTTTAGAGTTTCTTCGAGTGGCGTCATTATATTGCTCCTCAGGCGGGAGGAAATATCTCAAAGAAAAATGTTGACAGTGATTTACAAAGTGTATGGGGTAGGGGTGGGGATGGAGGGAGGACTTCAGTTTCCTTCCCAATATAATAATCCCAAGAAATCTTACCAGTCTGAGAATTACAACACTATAATATGATTATACGTCTTTGCCATTCAAAAGATAAAACTAATTAGCCATTTTTTGAATTAAATAGAACTGGAATACAAAGATATGACCAAAGAAATCGTATTAGGGTAAATTCACTTTTTCTCATTTTAAACTTCTCATTACGAGGTAATACATTAATAGTTTGTGGTACATTAATAGTAATAGTGAGAATAGTTTGGAAATCTGAGGTTACAATTAAAAGTTAAAGTTACTTTGGCCCTAGTTTGATACCTGAAAGAATTTTAACTACAATTAATGATACTATACTATCATAATTTTATAATAGTGACAAAGGGTTCACAATAAATAAAAAAAATACTACGATTTGTTATTACTTATTAAGGGACTAACGCTTCGTGTAAAAAGTTTATAAAAAGTTTATCTTTTTAACAGCAATATAAAATGTTCGTGTAATATAAAATATTTTGCTATAATTGTAGTAAAATTTAATGGCGACAGAGATAAATAGGATGTTTTCTCAATACTGTCAAAACTGAAAATGTGAATCATAAAATGCTTTAATATGACAAATCGAATAAAATTATTGTTGCTTCAGAATTAAAAACTATTTAAACTAGCATTACTGTGCCCAGAAACAATTTAATCATTGATAACGATAGTGTTGGGTTCAATGGCACGAAAAGCATTTCGCATCTGTTTTGAAAATTCGTAATACACTGATGACCCAGAAAATAAGTGTTTCTTCGTAAAATATGACAACAACAGATACAATCTGAATAATAAATGCAGATACCTAATTTCTACTAATAACTTCAGGAAACAATTCACCTTTCCGTTTCCAGTTTTCAAAAAAGGAACCTAAGAAGCACCAAAAAAAGATTAGCCGTAGAGCGTTGAAAATTTTGTATATGAGACTGGTATAACATCTAGTGCACTTCACTTTTTCATTGCCATCGGCAGTACCAAACGCACACACACACACACACATATATATATATGGCGATATGCATTTTATTTTATAAGAATTGTAACGCGCTCACCAGCAAGATCACGTGACCACGTCTGAAAAAAAGAGAGACGGGTGCAAAGATGAAGTTCGGAAGCGAAGAATACTGAATTATGATTATTATGATGCTATTCCGCTTTTTATGATGCCATGGACTGACTGACGCTTTCTTGCCGCCGAAATTGCCTGCCGGTGTAGGTTTCTGAACCAACCTGCTATGTTAAATCGAATAGTGTACTCTTGCACTACTCTTTGTATTTGAATTTAGTTGTAACTTTGCCTTTTTAAGTTCCTCGCCGTAAGTGATCAGTGACTGTGCAAACACTTTAGTCCGTGCCGTCTGTAAACTATTGTGTTCAGTAAAAGGGTCTTTTATACCCACCCTTCCACTGTTGTCTTCATCTACGAGTCTTTGCAAGAAGTGGCAACTTAGACTTTTATGTAGATCTAGTTATACTGTATGTTAGCAAAGAAGGCCGGATCTCACATTTGGCTCCCGAATAAATTCAGGAAAATGGCATAAGCTCAACCCACCTTCTCGCTGACCCCACCAGCTTCAGTAAATCCAACGGAACGATTTAGGTTCTCAGTGGATACAGTGCGGGCCTCCATGAAACCCGCAGTAACATTCGATGGGAGAACATCGGTAACTAATTTTTTGGAACAGCTGGACAACCACTTTTTGCTATACTTGATCCCAGAACTACAAAGAATAACAATACTACTGCCCTACGAGAACAGGTTTTAAGCTGGTACAAAGAGATCGGTAAACTTTTATTAGTAGATACAGACAGACATATCAAAACAGCCGTTGTAAAAGCAAACCTCGTGGTCAAAGAGTAAAGTTAAAAGTTGAATTGTTCAGTAAGTATAAAAATAAAGTCGAGGAGTAAGAATTTATTCTCAGAAAAATTCAAATCATTAACTTACTGTATAGAAAAAGGCCTGATAACGAAATTATTCAGATGATTTTGCCTGGATTATTGCCGCAGATACAGAATTTTGTTGAATTGAGAAACCCCAGGACTCTGGAATAAGTGTTTGAGGTGGCGGTTAAATTTGAAAGTCGGAAGCCAAAGAACAAACGGACGAAAACCAAAGAAGGAACGGACAGTTTCGCAGCCGAAATTTCTCGGCTTTGCAGTATTCGCTGGTTACGTCTGCGACCCAACTTCGAGTTAAATTTAATTATGTAGTCTCTGACTACTAGCTTTTTAAAATTTAAATTACATTTGACTGTCATTTTAAATTATCTCGCCATACGTGTTTGCTGGGTGTGTGAGCAACAGTTAAGCATTCTGTTCTATTTATTTATAACAAAATGTTTTTTTACACCCTTCTCAAGTCTCAGTTGTTACTTTAGACTTAGCGATAAGTCTCCGTCGGTCTATCTAGAGTTTGGATCCTGTTTATGATAGTTAAGAAGACCAAATTTTATAAGGTCAATTGCTGAGTATTAAATTATATAAGGTCAACTGCTGAGTATTAAATTATATAAGGTATAATTTAATACTCAGCAAATCGGATCATTAATTTGAGTGTGTTTAATAAACATCCTACATGGTTAATAAAATTCTATTGCAAGACTGAAAGCACTCAGTTTTCAGTTATTATATTTTTTGATAGCTGTACATGGCATTTGATTGTTTTCGTAAAATCCCAAACCATCTTGACGATTTCAGCAACTTTTCTTTTCCTAGTAAATGAAGAAATACTTTACGAATTTCTAATCGTTATATATTTTCTTGACGCAGCCAAGATACAAAAATTTACTGAAGAATTTTAGAGCACCATTTATTAGACGTAGCCTATTCAGATACAAATTAATATTACAAATTTAGATATTGTACCGCTTACAGGTGATTCTGTTTTCTGTCCCAAGATTTGAACCCGGGTCAAATTACCATTGTCTAGCAGTCTTATCTACTTGCTCGCTGATAAGGCTATGCAATTTTCTTTCCAGTTTCGAAACTATTTGAACGCGTTTGTGATATGATATGCCTACTTTAAAATTTTACTAACATGTTTAGTATAAAAAGGAAACTGCATAAATGTATACTTCAAAAATACTTACATTTTTATAATTTAATTTTTATGCTATTAAAATTCATGTTATTATTTTATTTTCGTAAATTTAAAGTGTATGATATTTGATGAGAACTGCAGGTCAACTGTAAAATTTCCAATAATGTTTTTTGTGTGTTTTGTAAGTTTTGCATCTAAAATCTAACGGTTATAATAAAATTTTATGGCAGCATCTAGATTGAAAGCCTCTAGATACATTTTCTTTCTTATTTTACCATGAAATAATTTTCTACAAATTTATTTTTCTGTTTAATACAATTTTATATTCATAAAAAAGTTCAAAACAAATGCAGAAGATTTTAAAACTGAAGTTAAATTTTAATTTTATTCAACAGTTAAAAATTAATCTTTTGTAAGTTTGGCAACATTATATATTATTTTTATTTAAAACGAAAAGCGAAATATTGTATTTTTTAAAATTTTTTTTACAATTTCGTATTTAATAAATTTTTAATGGTAATTTTTTCTTAATATATTAGACTACAATCGGGAATTTCCTATCGCGAACGCCGTATTTTCCTCATTATGAGGCTTCCAAAAGCAGACGTCCCATTTTCTGTATAGCAAGAATTACACAATGGCGCCAAAATCAACTGCTTAGAGAACACATGCATATTCTTTAAAATTAAAAGCAAATTTAATACCGATTTCCCTAAATCTGCCTTCACGGAATGTGCGTCTGGTTACTTATTTGCATGCCATCCTCAAATTATTCCATTTCTTTTCAAAACTTTTGCAGTACGGGAAAGTAGATGCGAAAACTTCGGCAGAACAGTCATACTGCGGACACTCTGCGCACGCGTGCGGATCTGCACTGCAGCTGTCGTTACTATGGTAACAGCTGAGCCGCGTTTCTGCGACGAATACTTTGGCGGGAAAGTGTCAATCAAAATTGTTTTTTCCTTTTTCGCGCCGTGGATTTTGCACCTGTTCTTCATTTAGCACAAAATAAAAACAGTAATGAATTTTTAGATTATCATTGTTCGCTTAAAAAAAAGAAAAAATTATAAGATGCGAAAGGCAAAGAATTGGTTGGTAAACTTTCTATCTGTACCTCATTACTCCAGCATTATTGTATAAAAATAACTTATAATTTTATCTTTTTTGCTGCAGCTTGCACCTAGATGCTTTTTGCATATTTGTTAGTATTCCTGGAGTATGAAATATACCACTTATGGTCACTCAATTATGTAATTTTTTCCTTTTCCGGATTTCCTGAGAAATTACGCTGTTTCCCGGGAATCACGAGAGCGTTTGAATGTATTCAAAAATCGATTGTGCAAGTCTTATTCATTTATAGCGCTTACTCATATACAGTTAACCTTTGTAATTACATCTGTATAGAAAAACATCTACCGTAAGATAACACTGTAATTAGCACTTTTTTTTTTTTCGTTTGTTCAAACTGTATTTTTATTTTCAATACATGCACAGGCTCAGTTTTATTCAAAGAGGGCTTAAGAATCTAATTAATTCTAGTTGATCTAATATACTGAATCCATTTTTTCGTCATTGTAAATTGATTTTATTACGCAAAGGAAAAGCATAATTTTTCTACGTCATTCGCAAACTATAGTTTATGATAACTTCTTCTACAGGACATCCGTAGCTCTTAGAAGGGGACACTCGCTATTTGGAAATTTCAAATTATAGTTTAATCTTAAATAAGTGTTTGTTTAAAACTTTAAAAAATAAAACAATGCAAAAATGGTAAAATATCTAAAAAGTACATACACAGTGATTTGTTTCTTTAAAGTAAAATAATATCTGCTGTTGCATATTCATAAAACTAATTTTACTGTTCAATAAAATTAAAATCAATTAAAAATATTTAAATTTTGAAAACACCAGCATATGTTTTTGCATCGGAGGGGAGCGCAAAATGATATAAATACAAAAATATCAACATATTAAAAATGGTTACATGCGTGGACACCGCAGAAGGAACAACATTGCGTAGGAATTATCGCAAGAAAAAACATCGCCGTACAAAACGTCGCGAGAGAAAAGGAAACAAGGAGAAAACATTGCAGATATAAATTATCGTTATAAAAAAAGAATGTAAGAGAAAATAGAGTGTCTCAAAAAGTTAGAACTTTAAAAACATCTTTGCAGAAAATATAATAAAACCGAAAAAGAAATAAAACCGAATAATGATAGGACACGTATGTGTTTTCAGCCTTCTAAGAATTTTAAATGCTTGTTCTAATAATGATTTGTGAATGCAAGAAAGAATGAATTTAACCTCCCTGTTTCATGTTTTTGAATTAACTAACAAATTTTATTGAAAAAGCAAGAAACTTAAATATTAAAAAAAACTGAAAATAAGTAGAAAATTAATGCTACGTATAGCAGTCCACAGAATTTTAAATTTATAGAGAAAATAAAATCGGCAGAATATATAACTTTAAATTATATTTCAAATTTGATCCGAAATTTTTGAAAAAATTATGCTACTTAAGCTTAAAACTTATTTTTTTACGCTGCCTGACAAATTATCGATTTTTAGAGTGTTGCCATTTAATCTGTCATAATATTTTTCCATTACCTTTTAAATTATAAATACATTATGTAACACTCTCAGCGATGTAATAGGAATAAACGATGTAATAGGAATATTTTGTTTTTTAATGGTATCCAGTTAATATTATTTATAATAAATTTAATTAATAGTATAATATAAATTAAATAATAATCAAGTAATAACTTTTATCAAATCTTTCAGCTTTACTGTAATTCATTAAAGATGTTTTTTACTTTATGTATTGTGCAAATTTATATAAAATCAATTTTCTTTATTACTTTATTGTTAATACATTATTTTTCTTGGGTTTTTCCTGCTTGCTCTCTTCTCTTTCTCTCTTTCCCTCCTATCTCAGAAGGGTTATTATTCTTGAAACGGCATTTTGCGTCGGTTCACTATAAACGGTGATCACTTTTGAAATAGTTACCACCAAATATTTTCGCTGGAAGCTCAAATTTTTAATTTGTTTTATTATCTATTTTTTTATTTTGTAAAACTTTAAAGAATTTTTTATCAGCAAACTCAATGATTTCAAAGCGAAAAATGGCAACACTGTACGAAAAAAAAAAAAAAAAAAAAAAAAAAAAAACATTTTTTCCTCCAACGCGCGATACTGTCTATCGGAAATTCTAAAGATATGTTGTTTTTAAATATTTTGTGATACTGCCGTTGAATTTAATTTAATGGGGTTTAAGTGCGAAGAACATGATATTTAATAAATAAAGGTAACACACAAAGCGTTAAAAAAGCTCCCCTTTGGCGGTAATATCAAATCTGAAGGCTTTCGGATTCCCACCGCCTCCCCACACACACTTCAGAACAATACGTTTACGTGAATCGCAGTTAATTCTTCTATCAAAATTTACATCGATATGATTACATTTCTAAGAAGCACTGACGTAGACGTTCGCACTTTCTAATTTGCCATAGAATTTTACTGTAAATTAAATTTTTTATTTTTGATGATGACGATACCGTAGAGAAGGCTGAATTAGAAATATTAGAAATGTTGTTTGTTACAAAAGTCAGTAATAAGTTGCGTAAAGTATATCTTTTATTATATATAGTAATTTAAATACTAATAGAAAATTTAGTCTTTGCCACAGCTGATCGTAAATAATAATTAAATAGAGGCATAAAATTCGCAGCTTATGAACAAAAAGGATCGCATTCATTAGTTCTTTAACGATTAATTAGTATTGAAAACTTAATAGCAAATACGAGTACGTACTACTTATAAATACTTGATGTTTTTACGCTGTTTAGTTATATTTTGCCATTAATTTGGAAGATAATATGCCGAATGAATATACAATATTCGAAGTTACATTTTATATCAGGTCAGGACTTCTTGCAGCAAAAGCGAGTTTTATATTGGAAGTGATGAAAATAATGTAAAAAAAAAAAAAAAAAAAAAAAAAAAAAATTAGCAATTCTAATTGCTAAGCGAATATTGTGCTCAAAACCTTAGAATGTGTAGATAGTTTTTGTTATATTCTAAAAACTATTTTAGTAAAAAAAGTAAATTACAGATACAGGTTTAGAAGAACAGTAATGTCTCAATTACATTACCTCGATTTATGTTATCCGGCACTTATGTCGCCCGTCTCACTATAAGGGATGGAATTTTAACGCATTTTAGGATTTCTCGGAAGCGTTTAGCCCCAGCAATTCACTTACGATGATGTTCTAAAATTTCATATCAAAACATTCTTCAAAAATCAGAGAAAAATTATTTTTTTAAAGAAAAACAAATTAAACTGCGGTCTGAAAAATTTGGATCCAAGTCTAACACCGGAAGAATTTACCGTTGAAAAACTTTAAAAAAATTTTAAATAAGAATTATAAAGTTAAAATGTTGCATTTTATCTTTGTATGTAGCTTTTAGTTCAATATGTGAAATAATATTAAGCTAAACGTTATTAGATACAGGTAGAAGCTAGGCCACCAGCTCTGTAGTACCACAAGTGATTGAGGTATTGCTGAAACTAGCTGACTGCTAAGCTTCCGCTTCAGTTATGAAAGAGAACAACCCCGGGGAATGTCCCAAGGTTCTCCCATTTCTCTTTCCATACAACCAGTCTCTCGAGAGGACTTTCGGTCAGCTGTGTGTTTTGAGTACCCCTCCTTGCCGTACACGCTTATAAACATTCGAATCCCGGCCTATCGATACAGCAGTCAGCATCATTCACCACTATACTGGCTGAGCGACTACTAAACAATTACAGAAGGTCTACAAACTTAAAAATCCAGAAACTCCGTGTGGAGAATATAGAATCATTTGAAACAACCAACTTTTAAAAATGGGAAGCCAAAGCGTATCGCTGCTTGGAGACATATTCGCTTATTTAATCAAAAAATATTTAATTACTCTAAACTTAGCTGTGCATCGCTTGCTCACAAGGCGAGCAACAAATATGTCCTTACAATAATGATATTTTTTTTTATTTTGCGAAGACTTCAGATATGCTTAAGAAAAACGATAAACAGCTAAGAGAAAGCTTACTTCCAGTTACTACAAAAGGAGTGAAAAAAATCAGAAAAATGTTACTAAGAAAAGCCATGAAATTATTCAGAATTATTTTTCATTTATTTTCAGAAACTGAACTTTGACACTAAAAAGCTAAAACTTTTTGCCTTATTATAATTAAATTTATTTGAATTGAATATTTATTCTATAAAGCCATGATTTGCAGAAATGAAAAGAAAGTATCAATTTTGACTTTTGAAACATCTGTAATTGCAATTTAGTTTTAAGTAAATATTTACAGAAAAAGCAAAGTGTCTTTCCCTGGCGTTTTGTAAGCCTAACAGTATCAAAATTATTCACTTTTCTTAAGCTAATGACCCACGCTTTAGTAATGTTATGTCTTATTTAATTTTATTCCACATAAGACTATAAAGTTTAACGTTGACTTCATTATCATTTGGAGATTTTAGGAATCAAGTTATGTGTTTTGCTTTTAGTTTCTTTTTGACCATTTGCTAGTCGTAGACTGGTATTAAAGTGTCTCATCGGTTTTGTACTTTTAGAATTTTTTTTTTATGTTTAAAAAACATTTCAGTGTAATTGTCAAGGAATTTACAAGTTGGATTCCTTGGCTTTCCATGTAATTCTGCTTTGGCTTTATTATACATTTCTAAATAAAAGTAAACCAAAATCAAGCAACGTTTTATAGATATAATGTTTTGAATTCGGTAATGTTAATATTCGATTAATGATTTTCGTTTTCAATTACAACACAACTACTTTATCATTATTAAACTTCTGTCATGATTTCTTTCTTTATTTTGTTTTTAAAATGTTTTTAGGTATTTGGTATAAGCTTTTCTATTTTTCTGTTTAGGCTGATTCGAAATACATTCTGTCTTTACTTATATTATATATTATCTTTATCATAATTCTGTTTTTATTTATATTATTTAGTATCTTTTATTTATATTATTGAAACATATTCTGTCGTTTTTATTTTCATATTTTTTAATGAAAAAAAAGGTTGTAAAAAACTGCCCTTTAAAAAATGGCTTTATTTATAAAACTATTTTTATAGTTGTTAATATGCCTCAAAACTCAACGCCTCTTCCTGCATTCGCATGAAAAGAGATACTAAATCATTGTTGTAACCGTAACAAACCAGCCATTTTATTCTATAGTCTATTTACTAAAAAATCCGATCTTTAAAACTTTTATAGTATTTACCCCACGTTAGCGTATTTTAATGTACACCAAATAAACTATGAAAGCTTTAAAATTTTGCTTGAGTAAGACAAATCATGCATCTGAAGAAAAAAATTTAACAAAAGTTGCTTTAATTATCATGGATAGCATTTTAATATCTATGTGGATTTAATTCCAGTAAAAAAACGAAAAGGGAGCGGATTTCTTTGTTTCCATATTTTTTGATGTTCTATTAATTATTCCAGTTTCAGTTAAGTTCTTCCAAAAGTTTTTAAAAATATTTTATATCACCTGCTTCTTTCCTTTGTATGTACAATTAGCAGTGTACTTTCTCTTCATTCGGGAGATTAAAAAAAAAGACATTCCCATCTGAAGCATGAAGTATTAGATAGGTTTATAGACTAAGGGGAAAAGTCATTACTAAAAACTAGAAAAACCACAGGTATATGAAATGGCGTCTCGCATACCAGACACATCCTTTTTGAAATGCTTTACATTAACTTTTGACATTGATTACAAACAAAAAAAGATTTCCTATTTTTGACACTACCATCAGCGAAAAATAAAATGAAAACTTTCTTTTATATGCATTTATTTTTTATTTCTTTTAACGAAATGATTTACTTCCAATAAAATTACGCAGAATATTTTTGCTGCTTGATAAACAGTGAATCGTGGGAAAGTCATTAGAAATGCATAAAGTATTTCTATTAGGCCCTTGGGAAGTTCTTCTGATTGAAAGTTAGCAAACGTTACTGCTAATTATTAGTTTTATTTCTTATGGAGTTTTATAAATTTTAAAAATGTGCGAGGACTTAAAATTTATGGTATCACTAATGCCCAAATGATTAAGAGCGCTGAATATTTTGAGTTAGACACGGAATCGAACCCAGGCTAGCAAGCTGGCTGCATGGTTGGTTTTCGTGGTTTTTCTCATTTGAGCCAGATTCCCTTAGTTTATAATTAATGAACTGATTTATAAAAAAAAAAGCATAACTCCACTTTTTATTAAAACTTTACATGCAACAGATAAAATGCATTTATGTATTATATTATTTTTTGTTAATCTCCCGCCGACCTGGATTTACGTAGGTAAAAGAGGCAATGACACTTACATCAAATATCCAGAAATTTTTAATTTTTAATCTAAGAGCAAAACAATTTAAAAGATCAAAAGTCCCATAACTGGGCTTATCATTTTAAAAGCAAATTTTATAAGGCCAAAAAAGTTTTGCTAAAATATTTTTCTGCCATTTTAACTTGGTCTTTTAGTTTTTTTTACATGATAATTATTTTAACTCGTAAACTTCACGTAAGTAGAGGAAAAAAATCGGATTCCAAGTCAAGTTTCTTGATTTTATTTAAAAAAAGAGAGGGCAATGTGTGATCTTTAAGAGATCCTGTCAGTGTAATTTGTATCATCTCCCTCCGGCGCTGCTTGAGAATACCGATTTCAAGAAATTTCAGTTATAGGTTTACCAGAAAACGTAAGAACTTGATAATGAATAGGAATTCTTGCACTATTATTTAAAATAAATGTAGCTAAAAATCCGGAGAAATAATGCAAGCATCTAAGTGCCTTTTACAAGCGAAAAAGCGTCTGTGTTGTCAGCTCCCCATTTTTACATTTACTACAACGTTGTGTTCCTATTATGACTGATCTCACTCATTAAGCAGTAACATCAGATTTAAATCCGCGAATTTTATCTTGACGAGAAGCGCAGGATTACGTCTGGGTTGTTAGTATATGGCACCTTATAGGCACCTTATAGGCGATAGTACTACTTTGCCTAATTCCGTCTGAATTTTGAGGGAGAATACATCAGGAAACGTATCCAAGGGTATTCCATTTTTTTCCCTACCACGAAACTATCGACAGGATCTTGCCGAGTAATTAAGTGCCTCCCTGTCGCAAAGTCATTACACATTTCTAAACATCCATGCTTTCTCCAGGGTTCGAACTCAGGCCTAACGATTCGGCAGTAACGCTAACCTCTACACTGAACAAGGCGATACATTGTGTTCTTAAACTGGCGGGCCCTGGAGCAATTTTATGCGGCCCGCCAATATATTTCAATTACATAATTGTTTTAATACAGTGCTTACAAATTTCGATACGGAATAAATTCATTGGGCATTGAACTGTTCAGGTACCACTGTTCAGGTACTTTACTGTTACCGCCTCAGAATTCTGAATAAATTTACGAGCTCCGGCAATTTCTTTAACAACTGAACCTCAATATTAACTGAACGTAGTGTTTGTTTAACACTTAATAAGACTGTTAATGATACTGAACTGGTGATCTAAATGGAATTGATAGATACTGAATGAACGTCTCATTTTACTTGGTACGCTGCAAAACTTGACCAGCTAGAGAAGAAAAAAACCTCCTTATCGAAACGAGATTTCTTCAAAGGTCAAGAAAGCTTGAGCTATAGGGATTTGAACCCGGGGCGAACTACCAGTGATCAGCGAATTTGCCGTTCGGACATTAGTGAGTCTTTTTATGCTTCTTTACGCCAATGTTTACATCACTCCTTTTACATACGTGACTTTTCTCATCGTTACTTAGTTGTCTGGGTTTATAAGAATGTAGCATTACTATTTGTAGATCCGTAAAGTCATTGCTTACTTCCAGTTTTATACAGATATATTTCACAGCGTTTCAGCAGTCATTAATATCCCAGCTGAGATCGAAGCTTATGCTGGCACACAGCCAAAAGTGCACTCTGCACAAAAGAAAAAACGGCAGCTCTGTACCTCTTGTTCTACTGGGCCGAAAGATGAAATTTAATTCGCGTTTTTCCATGTCTCGAAAGCGCGGCATAGGATATATATTAGGTTCATATACAGTTTTTTAAAAATTGTTCTAACATAGGTATTTTGGCAGAAAATCGGACATTTTATTGAACGGCATACCGATTTTTTCCATATTTCGATTCTACAGCGAACATTACATTTAAATATTAAATTTTATAAAATTTGGTGAGAAACTTGTCGATAAATTTTTAAATTAATCTTGGAAGCCCGAATTTTCAATTTCGAATTGGTTTTACTACTTTTTCCGTATTTTTTTTAACTTTAATGAATTTTTTATTAACAATCTCAAAGATTTGAAAGCTAGTAGTGGCAACACTAAACGGAATAAAACATTTTTATCTCCAGCACTCGAGACTGTCTATCGAAAATTCTGAAGATCTTAATCTTACCATCTTACTAAGGAAACTGAACACTGGTATGATGAACTGAGAAAAGAGTGAAACATATATAAAAATGCATGCCAACACTATACACTGCATCGGGAATTTTAAATTTTGTTAAATTAAATATAAATTTGTGATTTTGCTGTTGAATTGTATATGGCATAAGTGGGAAAATGATGTTTAACAATGAAGCTAAAAAGGCAAAACAAATTGGTTAGCAAGAGTGAGTGCAACTGCAGACCAAGTAGACTGAGAGCTCAGTGAGAACGCAAGAAATTTTACAAAACCTTTTGGACGACAGTTAAAATTTGAAACCTTTTAGATTTTTTAATTTTATTTACTTGTTTACATTTATTTATTTATTTAGTACAGGGTGTACATGATAACAACATTAAAATTATGTTCATATTAAAACTATAAATAAAGTTGCATAGTACAAACTCTAGGGATGGTGCCAACTGCTATAAGTTTAATTTTATAGTTATAAAAGAAATAATATTTTTACATGAAAAAATATATCATTGTTAAATACCCTCATAGTTTAATGAAGAAATAAATTAAAAAAATATGAAGTTATATAAATGTAATACTTTGCAACTTTAGATCTCAACAGATATTGTTGGTATAATATAACAATTAAAAATAATTTATACAGTTAGAACTCACGTCCCTTAAAATTTTGTAAAAACTACAAATCCCAGTGGTTATGTCATACATGATTTAAAACATTTTAATTCGTTGAAAACATTTTGAGTCATCTTGAGGTCCTTCTACGGAAGCAATTTAGAAATTTCTTGACACAGAATTTGCTGCTTATTTGGATTTCTAGCCAAATTGTACAGAAGAAAGCTGATTGTATGTGACATCTATAAATAATACAAAATAACTCAAAGAACTGCATGTTATTCACTTTAATTTCGAAGCCTGTTCTGATTCCGAATAAACCCGATTTTAAAAGTAAGATCAAAAATTGGGAGCGAAACATATTTTATTATCTTTGACAAAGCACATTTATTCTTGAGTTATTTCTGATACTAAAATTAATTCTTAACATAGCTAACTTTGAATAAAAATAGTATGATCCCAGCAATTACGTACAGAGTGCTTGCCGGTCTTGCTGTTACACGGTCTGTGAGCTTGCGGAGGAAACCAAACGAAACTTTTGTTTACGGTGTGAGGTTATTTTCGTTCAAAATTATTTTGCTCTATAATAGACCAATAATCAATCAAAAACCTTACCTTTCTTTGTCAAAACATTTTAGCTTTGTCACCGAAAACTTCCAAAACACTCGTGAAACGGTCTAGTGTCATTACTCTTATCGAAAAGCCATCGCCAGACACATAACATGCATAGGGCATATAAACCAAACAAAAGACAATAAGGGCACCTGAAATCATCACCACTGCAAAAACAATAAGGGAGAAAAACTATCAACACCAATTTGACACTTAGCTTAACAACTTGACGTTAGTTCAGCCACACATGGAAAAACGTTCGCAGAGATATTGACAGATATCGCAGAGACTTCATCACTCACCAAAATTGTCAGATTTAGACAGAGAGAAGACGAAAATGAAAGTTGTTGAACTTTTCATTCGCAAAAGATCATTGTTTTGTGTCATTAGAGTACTCATAGTATTTGGGATCCGTAATATTTTGACAATACGGTGAATCCAGAACTCTAGATATCGAGTTCTGGTGAACGAGGTTCATACTTGATGCCTGCTACGAGATTGGATCCAACACTTACGGTTTCAGAAAGTTCCATTCAACACGCGACGGCCGTCCTAAATTCCAGGCACTGGATTTGATCAGAAGTAACTATTATTACTGTGCAAAGAGACTTCGCGAAACGCTTTGCCAAAAGTTATGTTTGCAAACCCCTTCCTCTTCCATAACTTATTACCGCTTTATAAAGTCTACAGAGATCGATTAAAAATCATAAACAAATGAAAACATCAATATAGAATGTGACAGTTCGGTTTCTAGACCAACTCAAGTGATTATCCAGAACTCCTAGCTAAGACTTCGTTCCATAGTGTCCTCAAATGGCAAACATTTTGAAAAACCGATCTTTTTTTAAGTTCCTTTGTTCTCATGTATAAAGTCTGAAAATTTGAAATAAAAGTATTTTCTCGTTCAAAAGTTATTCAATTTTCAGTTAGCGGAACTCCTGAATATTACGATAAACCAAATTTCCTCCGTGTAACATGAACAAGGAAATTGTAGAACAGCCTTTTCCAACACCTCCTGGAAGAGCAATCTTATAAGGGATGATACCTGAGCTCGCTCCTTCGTGCGCTGTCTCGTGACAGAATCTCGTAGTGAAGATGGCAGTTGCTGATAAATGGAAAGTTATTACTCCCAACGTCACCCCTGCATCATTAATCTTCAGGTTCGAACAAAGGTCTGTGGGTTTTATAAATATAGCGGAATTTCAGAGCCAAATCTGAACTTTTCTTAGTACTAACGTTGGAACTACCATCTACTGAAGCCAGCAACTGAGAGTTGCCATGAATGGACGGCTAACACCTACAAAAACAGCTGTGCAATGCAGCATTAAAGCCTATACTTTGCATCCTCTTGTAATTACAAGGAGACTACCACTTTGTCGATGGACTCATCAGTTAATATCTGTTATCTTTATGATTTGTTACAAGTAAAGCATCATGCAACACCTTCAGTTGTATCAAACCATTGCATACATCCACGTAAATTCTTGTTAACTTAATTTTGTAAATTTTTCTTGCTTGATGTGCAATGCTTAAATAATCGCTCTGATTTCCTCTCTGCATCTGTACTTTTATGTAGACCCTGGCGTTATTATATTTGTGTACCCAATTATACTAATACTTCAATAGTAGTGTCCCCACCTTGTACTTTCCCACATTTTTTTCAGTGCATCTCTCAATATTCAACCCTTTACACAGTCTAATCCTGGGAACGAAGTTCTCAGAATTACCCACGAAGTTCTATTTTTTTTTTAATTCATCAACGGAAACAGGCTCAACCTAACCCAGTGGACCAACTATTCTTCTGATGGTGAAAAGAAAGAAAGGAAACTGCAAGTTTAGTTGGCGTCGAATCTGCCGAAAATCCGTTTTTATGACCACTCTGTACCAACACTGTGACAGAGCTCGCAAAAGAAGAAATGGGGAAAAAGTATGCTGATTATGGCATCTCAGGAAATGGCAATGTAAAATATCAATATTCTTACGAATTTTGTACATAGACAAATTTTAATGCGATTAGTGGCAAATTGTTGTATTTTTCTGTGTAATGTAACATGAAAAAAATCTAAAGAGACAGGCTATGCCGGAAAAGTAAGAATACAGTGGCAAGTGAACTTAACATTGAATAAATGGGTATCTCGGTAATTTGGCGAGGTATCGCCAAGCTGACAACAGTTCTGATGATCATTTGGCGATATTTTGGTCCGGTTCCTGCATTACCGTAATATGTATTATAATTTAATAAATGTAATTGATCACTATGTTAGCTGTAACCATAATTCGACCCTCATATTGCTTTCCAGTAACTTCGAGATGCAGAAAGTACTAGAAATATCTCGGCGGCCGGTTGAAAATTATAAGACGTCGGAGAGAGCATCTGCTCCCAGTAGTTGTTTACTTATTGTTGTTGGGAGTTGTTAGTTCAGCTTGAGCATGAACTAAGATATCTCCGGATTAGCTTTCTCTTTAGGTGTGCTTTCCTTTGCGTTGTGTTTAGCGTTCTTAGTAGTTTGAAGTGTAACTACTAATTGTACTCTGTGATACTGTGAACACATGTACACGAGTGTTTCTGTGGAAAATTCCAGAACTTTGAAGTGTTTTTACTTGATAAAAATAAATTTTATTCACATATCATCGGACCTGTGAGCATTCAATCTATTACGAAACCGTAAACTCACAACAGTATAAAACACATTAGAAATATATCGATTGTGTTTATATGCGCAACTGCTAGTGAATCAAAAGGAAATAGAAGGAATAGATTTACGATGTCAATTAAATAAAAAAAATATAGACTTTGCATGCTTGCATGCCAGGTCGTATAACTAGACTAAGGTGGGAAGTCGGTACAATCAGTAAATTTATACGCCAGCCACAAGCTGATACAACTTTTATATTTTGGTGTGTCCTCCCACACCCTCCAATAAGTTGTTATTTTTACTTTTGAGTCAGTCGGTAGTTGATTGAAATTACTACCTAACTAACTTGAATAATAGTCACGTAAATAATAACAGTAATATCGCTTAGTCCACTTTCTTGTGTGTGTGTTTTTAACTGCTGTCGAATTAGGCTGTGATTTTATATTAACGCGAACGTCGTCCCCGTTATTTTACAGGTTTATTGGAAATCGACTGTAATTCAATGGTATTTCGTTCCTAGCTTATCTAGCTCTAAACGTGCTTATGAATAATAAGTTTGTCAACGAGCAGTCCGGCGTTTTACACCCTACGACGATGTCTTTCGAATCCCTCGGCCTTGATTGCTCAAGGCCCAAGGCCAAACAACCGCTTGTCACTAGAACAGAACGTGTGGCGTTCGCCCACATGATTCCCACATCAGTTAAATTCCACAACCGCGTAGTCAGTCTTACGGAATTCTTCGTATTTTCTTCGTTACCAATCGCGGCAAAAGGAATGAAAATTCCTGACTTTTTTTTTTCTTTGTTTCTGGGATTTTAACCGAAATATATTAATTTTTCTTAGTCATAGTGACATCTGGTACATGACATCTGAAGACGACACTGAAAATTTATGTTCGGTTAATAAAATAAGTCTGTAATTTTGCAGCAAAGTCTTGATTACTAAACATTATTTAATCGGATGATCGGTTGCGCATACGCGTAAAAATACATTTTGGCAGGTCGTGAGGTAATATTACAGGAAACATCTACAAATAAATTGCGACTACGGTGAAGAAAATTCTTCGAATTGTTCCGATTTTAAATCTTCTCAATATTCGGATTTCTACGGCTTTTCATTTAAGTTCGCGCGCATATCTTTTCTTGTGAGTATATTAATTCTAACACCTAAACTAAAAAAAAAAAAAAAAATGTTTGAGGAAAACCAAAAGTCTGTATGACAGATATTTCAGTTTTTACATAATAAAGCAATCGAATCTAATACGCTAATACTTGTGTGGAAACACGGCGATGTTGAAATCCTTTTGCGGATAATCAGAAAGTTAAAAAAAATTAGGAGTCATTACAGTGGAATTATCGATTGTTCTCTACCGTTGCGCTTATCCAGATTTGCAAGAAAATTTTCGAATACCGATTCTCGAGAATTGTTATTCTTCAGATTTCCAGATTTCTAGTTCTAGACAGAACTTAGCATTTTAAAAAAATAATTTCCTGTGTTATGGTAAGTTACGTTTTCTTCAATCTGAATGCTGGTTTTTCTTCTCGACGAAAATGTGCAACTTGACGGTGGAGGTAATTTGATTATTTAAAATGAAATACCAGCAAAATAGAAACAATATTTCCTTATTATAGCAGCCATCATATAAAATTTTGGCGATATTTGAAATTTGCAGAACACAGATAGATAGATGGGTGATTAAATTTGATAGTTTTCGCAGGACTGGATTCATTACTGTTATCAGGACCGGATTCAGAAGTGCATGTATGTGTGTGTATGTATGTGCATGAAGTGTATGTATGCATGTGCATATATATGTGTGTACACACACAGATACATATGTACGTACATATATGCATGCATACATGAAAACATAAATCCCCACATGCATACATATCTTCCTGAATCCGATCCTCATAACAGAACAGTACTTTTTAGCGACTAAGCACAATATGTCGCTTTGACAAGGAACAACATAGAAAGATTTGGAAATGAAACTCAAATTATAACATTTATCTTTTGTGTTTCTTATGGAATGAGTTATCCTTCGCAGAAAAAAATTAAAAAAATTAAAAAAAAAAAAAAATCGAACGATTTTTAATAAATTGCCAAAATTTATTCTATTAATGACGTTAAAATTCTAAAGAACTTCATTTCAAAGATTACTTCGTGACCTATTACGTGAAACGCAAAGATCAAAATTCTGCGATTATAATTTTGATCATTAAAAGAAGATATGTGAGAAAAGATTGATACTGATTAAAAATAATATGTATTATATTATAAGGAAAAACGTTTTTTGGAAACCATAATGACATAACAAATACGCACGTTTTAAAAAAATTCGAGATAGCTGTCTCAATGGAAAGGGTCAGACCCTTTCCACTGAGATTTCAAGATTTCACCGAAATTAGCAGAGAAACTGTCTTAAATAAAATAAAGTAAAACCCTGTTAGCAACTGTAAACAAACAGTGTACGTTTTTCAATATAATTCAAAGTTAATTAAAAAAACGTAAAACAAAATAATTCATTATTTATTTTTCTTTTTGCATTCTTTGGTCTCATATTCTCCTAAAACAGGCCTTTTTTAATTAACGATTTTTTTTTTAACGGAATCTCGGGATTGTTCAAAAGAAATCTTGAATTTCGGGAAATAAATTAATTACTAATTCAGGAATTCTCACATCTTGGAAAAAAATAGAATCTTACTATCACTTTTTTTACTTCGCTTTTTTTGTTAGTTTTAATGAACCGACGAAAAGAGGAAAGAAAAAAAAGGAAGGAAAAAAAAAAAAAAAAAAAAAAGAAGTTACTTACGTCATCGAAACATTTCTCTTCCGAGAAGTAAGATTTCGTCGTTACATTAATATTTATGCTATCTGTAAGGGATCGTATGGAAGGTGCTCTCGTGCTATAATCGATTTGTGCGTTAACTAGCAAGTTGAAGGTCTGCGGTTCGAACCCTGGGAAGGGTTTTCTTGGCTTTTCACTTTTCCAGAAGAGATAAACCTAATAAAACTCTACAAATCTATATATTGTTACGGAATGTACAGGCACGGTGAGCTGGCTTCCCCGCAAAGCAGTTTTAGGATTGCCATAAAATAGCAAGGGAAGGTATAGTTGCCACATTTGGCGAGAAATCGCCCATTTGGCCACAAAATTGGCGATGTACCATGGCCGGATGGAGAACCTTCTGAAACGAATTCTTACCGGTTTAGCCCAGAATGTTCTCGAACACAAGCCGAATGCTATATAAACCCTGCTGGTCGGCAGTCAATGTGTGTGTGCCTGGTCTAGAGTGCGAGTGAGTTAGTATCGAGTGTGCCTCGTCTAACGAGCCGTTAAGTTCAAGTTAACAGCCGGGCAGCGAGTGCCGAATGGGGCGTCGAGTGCACCGAAGGAGTCTCTTAGTGTATCGCGGTTAGTGCATCGTCGAGAGAGCGTGTTGAACTCCGGGAACGACTGAACCGAAGAGTCGGGAGCTGTGCTCGTGTGTCGTCGAGTGCATCGTGAGTTGTAGCGTGGAGAGTCTCGAGAGTACGTGAAGTTCCGAAAACGACCAAGCTGAGTCGGGAGCTGTACTCCGGAAAGCAGAGTGCTTTGCAGGAAGCTGTCTCCACCGTTATTGTCTAACAGTGTGAAGGCTTTGTCGGTGATTGTTCCAGCGTGTTTATAGTAGATCTTCGACGACTGTAAAAAGTGACTTTGGAGCTGTCCTGATTAATATTGGCTAAATAAAGTGTGTTTCGGTACTTCATCAAGTGTCGTCGTTATTCACTCCAAATCTACAAACCCCGTACGAACGTGAAGGAAGAAAATAACGTAACAACTGGTGTCAGAAAAGAAAAACGCAACAATATTTTAATAACACGATGAAAGAATTGTAATGCTTCTCTCGTAAGTAGCAATCTAAAGGATTGGACTTAGACCTGTATAAGGTCAGCAAAATGTTTTTTAAAAAACAATTGTTACTGGGAAATCATTGACTTCATTTATATTTTAAAGTTTTATCTATGCAGTGTATGATATCATTACGCCTAACTTACGCCTAAAAAAAATCTTAAAAATGATTTTTCGGATGTTATAGATAAGTAAAAATTCTTACATGTAATAAATCTCCCGCGCCAGCTCCTTATTTTAAAATTGATATAGATCTTGCAATTTTTGCAGTCAGAAGTCAATTCTATTTGAAAAGTAACTTCATTCTTTAATTTTTTTTATTATCTTTTGAATAATCTCAAATTAAACTTTCAATAAATTTGAATTTGTTTTCTGCCGTTCGAATAAATTATATATAAGTAAATGCAACACCCAAAGCGAAATCAGGTTGAGGAAAATAAAATAAACTTAGCCTTAGATTAGCATTTAATTAAATAAACTCAGCCTTAGATTAGCATTTAATTAAATAAACTTAGCCTTAGATTAGCATTTAATAAAATCACATATTACTTACTACAAACATTCGTGGAAAATCATATGTTGATGAATAGAAAAAGCTCAAACATTTTCTTCTAAATAATGACATTTTTTTTTTCACATTCAAAAAGCAAACGATGCGGAAACTGTTGCCAAAAATAAAATAAAAAAATATTTAGTATATTGTGGGAAGAGTCAGATGAAGTGAACCATCGAATATGAGACAATGTAGTTTCAGTATTCAAATTTTGAAACGTTTGCGAATAAAGGAAGCAAATTAATCGCTTTATTTTTACGTACAGAATTTAATTTGATACACCGCTACCTCGTAAATTCAATACCCTGAGACTTTAACAAGACCATCATTTGACATTTTACTTAATGCATTATTTCCTTGAAATTTGTATCCTCTGAGTCACCCAGTAACAATGGCAGAAAACATATATTCTTATTTTTTTTTTTTTAATTTTCTTTCTTAAAATGCAAGATGGGGCAATTCACTGTTGTTTTTAGTCCAAAGGGATTTCAGTCCCGAAGGACTATTGCTTTCGTTTTGGCATTTTGCGTCGGACTCATAAACGTCGGTTCACTTTTCAAACTGTTGTCACAAATGTTTCAAACTTCAAATATAACTGCATTATATTTGAAGAAATTAAATTGTAAGGATCTTAAGTTTTACTAACGTTTATTTTATTTTAAATCTTTACTATCACTTCTTATTTTCTACTTCCGGCCAGAATTATAAGCGTGAAGGTTTTTATGCAAAGTTTGTCTGGCGAACGCCAAGTATTTAAGTGTGGCCTTTTTGCCAAGCGAAAGAGAGGAAGCAGTGAGTTAACGCAGGCCGCTTACCTTAGAAGTTACGCAGTTACTGTTTGCCTTCCAGGCCAGAGGTTTTAAGCCTCTTGATAAATTAAACGTATTGTAGTGTTCATAGTCTCTGTGCTACATACGCTTCCTGTTATTATAAGGCCAATCTTCCACGTGTATTATTCTAAAGTTAAATTAGAGTTTAGTTTTATTTTTATACTTTTACGTTAGACCCCGAGTGGCGGGTCATTGTATTCCGAAGTACGGAAGTTATTGTATATAGAGAAAAATAAAGGGTTTTGTATACCCTTCGTCTGTATCCTGTCTACTTACCACAATTAGTGAACATAGCTTTAGTAAGCTCTCTGTTCCGAGTCAGGTCCTTGTATGTTCCCGAAGAAGGTTAGAAGGAACATTGATCCTGATAAAATAATGAAAAATCTGCATAAATGATTGCTATTTCTCGCATTGTGATAAAACAATGGTACATAGAGCCATCGAATTTTGAATGACAAATCCTACTGCGAATATGGGCATCTGAAATCCCAAATTTGGAATTTATTTTATTATAGATTTTATATTTTGTAAAACTTTAACGAATTTTTGATTTACAAACTCAATGCTTTAAAAGCGAGAAATGGCAACGTTATATAGAAAAAAAATACTTTTATCTCCAGCTCGCGAGACTGTGTATATCGGAAATTCTAAAGATATGCTTAATTTAACATTATTTTGCGATATTGCTCTTGAACTGAATTTTATGGTTTAAGTGCAAAGAACATGATATTTAATAAATAAAGGTAACACTCAAAACGTTAAAAAAACGCCCCTTTGGACGTAAATTAAAATCTGAAAAATTTCAGATTTTTTTTTTTTCTTCATATTTTTCAAAATATTTAAGCTAATGAGATACATTCCGCAGGAGAAGAAGAGGAAGAATAACCTTGCTTGTTTACATTAGCTGTACATAAGTCACGTTGTCTCTGAGGGCATTCACATTGTTTGTTTACAAAAGCAATACATAAGTCACGTGATCTACGAGGTCATCGGAGTGTATCTCATTGGTTATATTTTAGCTCGTTCTAAAAGCATATTTGCATCAATACAGATTTTATTAGCCCAAAAAAGGCTGCTAGTCTCGAAACACGATTTTACGTCCATAGTGAGTGCGTTTTGCTTCATTTTTCATTCGAGTCCATTGACATTCGGAAAAATGTAAGATATTTAGCTTTCACATTTAATGTGTCTGGTTTGGATTAACAAACTATTTAAAAGCAATAGATGCTGTTCTTAAGAATCTTATTTTTTATATTTTATTCTGATATTTAGATTAACGTTATGTTAATTATAATAATATATTCTGTTATAACATAAATATCATAATATAGTGTTACGAATTTGGTATTTAAAAAGCTAATGTTAGTTCAATTATAAATTAAATGGTTTTATTTCTCGCGCAGTGCAGCGCGTGACGAATATTAAAAGAAAGATAAGCCGGAAAATTGAAAATACAAGAGCGCGTGCATTAAATAAATAAATATCTCTCTTTGATTTCGAGAAAGTACTGGAAAATTCTAGCGCGTTATTTTAAAATCTTATAAAAGGAGGAAAACATCTCAGTTCGTAGTAGTTGCTTAGTTTGTTGTTGTTTAGAAAACTGCTCTTGTTGATTGTAGCGAATTCGTGGATTAGCGTTCTTTAGCTGTTTTGAATTACGTTCTATTGGACATTTGAGTAGTTAAAAGATAACTACTGAGAGATATTGTAATACTGCATGATAATTTGAGAAAATTTAAGCATTTTTGTTGTGATAATAAATTTTTGTTCATTTTTCATCGGACTTGTGCATTCATTTCGTAACGAACCCGTACGCACGCAACAATATTTTAGGCAGGTCTCTGCGGCAAACAGTTAGCTATTTATTAATACTAGCCGTTGACGAGATCAGCCGAGTGAAATAGTTATTATAAAGAAGAAAAAATATGTAATCATTTTAATGAGCCTATTTTGTATAATTTATCGGGTGCAGCTAATCTAATAAAAGCTGTTGCCTGTCGTATTGCGGGATATTTCCTTTACTGTTTACAATAACATAATGGTTATCGATGTAACAAACAATTCAGTTTTTAAAACAGTATAAACCGAAGATCCATTACATTATGACCACCCTGTTAATAACATGTAGGGCCATCTTTAGCCCTCAAAACCGCCAGCACACGGCTTGGCATTGATTGCACAAGGTGCTGGTACCTAGTATGAAGTATCTGGTACCAAATGTTCACCAAAATGGTCCTGCAATACCTGCACATTGCGAGGGGGTAGCATAGCGAATTTGGTTTTCCAGGTAGGACCACAAATGCTCTATTGGATCAAGCTCAGGTTAATTTGGAGGCCAAGACATGACTTAAAAGTCACTGGAATGTTCCTCGAAACACTCCTGATGATTCGACCCTTTAATAACCCCCACAGGCTGGTCACCGTTCAACTGGGCATCCGGAAGACAAGGTTTCGTTTGGAAACCGGCGTATTGGCACACGCCCGTCGATGTGATCAACCAGAAAACGTGATTCGTCGGACCATACAACTTTCTTCTATTCTTCTAATGTTCAATTCCGATGTTTCTTGGCCCATTGCAAACGCAGCTGGCAATGATATGCCGTAGTGCAGGGACATGTTTCGGCCTCCGGCTTCGTAGGCCCATACGGAGCAATGTAAGCTGCACAGTGTGTTGAGAAACACAGTTTGGGTTTACGGTTGTAGCTGCTGGTGATTTCGGCTGTTGTAGATCTTCGATCACGACGAACAATGCGTAGCAATCTCCGCTCTTCTCTGGAATCAATGCACCATAGATGACATACTGCTAGCCGGCAACTTGTCGTTTCACCATCCATAAAAAACTTTCGATATATGCTCACAACAACTGCAAGTGAACAACCCACTAAACGCGCCGTTTCTGATACTGATGTTGCCAGTCGCCGAGCCATAACAGTTTTGGCCTCTATCGAAGTCTGATAAATCAGCTGCTTTTGTCTCGCTAATACCGCTATGTTTGGAAATAACTTGGGAACTTTGGGGTTATACTGTTTTTCAGCAGATAATTCTATCCTGCTCTTAGCAATTCCTTATTTATTCCTTTTCTGGGTCTGGTGGTGAGAAATCCACATAAAGAGTTTCTCCCGAATAGGCTCATCTGAAAAGGAAGAGAAGCGAAGCACCTAGCTTCTATGTTTGAGCTACCTGACTGAAGTTCACATCGTCGGGAGCAGGGTCCATGCAACGCTGATAGTGGCGTGACGGGGATCGTCGAATCAGAAACGATGCGGAGGGGCTTGCCAAATACTTCATAAGATCTTATTTCAGATGTACATGGTAAAACAGAAATACATAGTGCAAAATTGACATAATATTGACGAATAAAATAAAAAATATACATTACTCACAGCATCGAAAGTTGCACAGAGTTCCACACTAAGATATTTTCAGACTATTTGGAGCCGGTGCGGCTCAACCAGTCAGGTGCAGGCTGCAGACATTAGAGTCACAGTATGCAGTTATTAAAAGTGTAATTGCAGTTGCAAAATATTTACATATTTAAAAGTGTGACCACTTATTTTTCTCAGAAAAACATCTTCTATACGGTGGAGTCTAAACTGAGCTCGCAAGTGCCACAGATAAAAGGAAATGACCAATCTTATCACTGTTGAGTTCTAAGAAAGCATCCTATCTTCACACTGGTCCGCGCAGTCACGTGGTCCTGGAGACGCGAATTAAAAAAAGCAGATTTTCTTCTCTTTCAATTTAGAGGTGGATTTATGATTAAAACTTGCAGTGTGACCATTTAAAATAATCACAATATCAATTTCTGTTTACTGAGAAGTCTAATTAAATTTTCAGAGTCTTTATTTAAGGAGAACAGATTCACTAATGTTGTCAGTTGTTGTTCGGTAAATTGGAGTTTCCGGGTTGGTATGCGAGGTCTACGTTCAGGAGATGGACGGCAAACGGGCAGTATTTCTTATCCTCAGCTAGACATTCGTACAAAGGACGTCTGCGAAATTTGCTGGGTTGATACTGATTAATCGGTTGAAGAAATTACTATTTAATCTGGGAAGGACCTCCGAGATCATCTCAATACGCAGGTCAAGAAGCGTTAGTGATGAACCTTAGCACCTTATTTTGTGAGATTTGCAGTCTTCTGATTTCCTTTTCACTCGCGTTGGACCAAGCAGGAAATGCATAAGTCATATTTGGCCGAATCACTGATACATAAAGTCTCTTTTTGATCCTGAGAGATAAAATTTCATTTTTGAGCAAAGGGAAGAGATGGAAGTCAACTCCGTAAGGTGTGCCGGACTGTACACATATGGTCGGTCCAGTTTAAAGTTCTTATTTGGGGTGACCCCTAAATGAATGGCTTTATCAACCGTAGGTACTCGTGCATCGAAGAGTTTGACTTCCGTGTTGATAAGTTTGGAAAGACATTGCATAGCCACTTTATATACTCCAACATCAGCCGCGCACGGGCAGTGGTTTTGTTCCCGAGCGAGCATATTGTTATAGATGGAGGGTGGTCATATAATGTAATGGCTCTTCGGTATATATTTCTTTACATTGATTCTTTCGGACTGCAACAAGTTTCATTAACATCTATATCGTTTGCGAAATTAAGAGAGCTAGTCAGAATAGACTTAGAATGAATTTATTAATATTGAAATCTATGAGGCGTAATTTATCTTAGTATAGCAGTTTTTGAAATGATCAGCTCTTATTGTTATAACACATGCTTAGACCAACATGTCCGCCATTCCTTGAAGCCGCATCAGCCTTCTTGAAAATGACCATTGGATGATTCAAAATGGTGGCTTCGAAGATCTGATTTTAGGCAAAATAAAAATAGTCATTGCTTCATAATACGCTAAGGAACAGTCACATTTTCAGGCATTGCAAGATGATAAACCCTTTCATGACAGCCAAAGCAAGAAGGAATAGTGACTTTACAATTTTGGACTTCTTTCTGACTTTACGATTTTAGACTTCTTTGAAGAAGAACTTTGTGATTTTTAGATTGTGCTTCTATGTTTGCTTTTAATGTCATAGTCAACGCTCATTAACAATAATGACGGATTTTAAATACATCTCATTATTTTCCGCTATGAGATTCTGAAGCTCACAGCGGTTATATTCCTCATAACGCTATTCAGTGCTCTAGCAAGAGCATCGAATCATATTGCTTTGAAACACTGCCTTCCTCAAATTCTTTTAACCGCAGAAATGCTCTTGATATTGTGGTAAAATATCATCGCCATATTTTGTTACACCATTCCATATGCTCCTGTAGCAGATTTCTGCAAAAGAATGCTGAATTTAAGAGTTATTTACTGACCATCACGAATAGACTATATTTCCTATGGGGAAAAAAGAATTTGAAAAGTGTTTTTATATTCATTTCAGCAAAGACTTTGCCAAATTTACATATATTCCCCCCCCCCAAAGCAGATGATATCCGAGCTTTAAAGAAGATTTATTTCGCTGCCGTAAATCGCGGTGCTTTTTAAGAAATTTGTTAAGAAATAAGATGTTTGTAATGTTAAATTTTTGTATATTTCAACTACAGAATTCCTATTTAATTTTCCTCTGCATCCGAAAAGGAGATTAACGATAATATGATTCTAATGATCCATGCGTTAAGTCTCTTTTTTTTAATTTTTTTTTTTTTTTTTTTTTTTTTTTTTTGCTTGTTGATTAGGTGACTGGTTATTTTAGAAGAAAACAACTGACTTTACTTTTGTTAACGGAAAGCATGGTTTTCTAAGTATGGATAATTATAGAAAAATTATATGTAGTATTCGAATTCCTTTCAGGTTTACGCGTTAGAATCATGTATAGAAAGCATCTCTTTTTATATGCATAGAATACTCAGCTTGCACTTTTTTATGAACTCATAAGTACTACAGTTCAGAGCATCAGTATATGACACCCTTCGGGTTTAAACGAAAATTTGAAAAATATTGCAGTCAAGAGACGTCCTTAGCGGATACTCTCAAAATTTTTGGTGCTTAACATGTGTTACGTTACGTTATGCTACCACAACTACACCTACACGCCATATCAAATAATGTCATTGTGCAGAGCATCAGGTCTTTTAATTCATCTTTCAGGCGGTATGCTGAAATTGGGTGAAACATAAGAAGTTTAAGTTACCTTTAAAATTTAATTAATTTATAATTTCCTACTATACTGAGCGATCTAACAACATATTTCTTAATAATTTAAATCTTTATTTTACTTTTAGGGACATATATAACTGATACAAAGTAAAATACATTTAATTATTAGTTAAATATTTTATAAATATTATAATTCATAACATATCCAACTGGTAGTTTTTATAAACATTTGCAATGTTAATATAATTCATTAAAGATACTTCGAACGTCGTAACTTTATGGACCAGGTACAAAATCTTTATTCGGGTCTTTTTTTTTTCTTATGCTGTTTTGCTTCATTTGAAATAAAAAATATTATGGCCAAATTTCTTTTTAAAATATTCTGATTTCAAATTATCGGAAGAGCAAAGTAGGCTTATTAAACTAAGCCTCGAACAAATTGAAATTATCAGGATACGATACCTCGCTTTTAGACATATAATTTAAAATTCTTATAAATTATGCATATCTTCTATAAAACGTGTTATTATTATGCTTTCAAAGGCAGAATTGTCAAAATTTATATTCATTTCATCATGCTCAAATATCTTTGAGGAAAAAAAATTGCAGGATAACACTGGTATTTTGGTGCAGATTTTAAGTAGACAGAAGTAAAAGTAAATAACAACTTTCGTTGATGAATTCTTTCACTGCAACCATGCCGCGAAGCGCTCTGCAAGAAGATACGCCCTTCCGCTTTGTTTAGTAAATGAGCGCTTCAGATTTATAAAGAGAAATGCGTAAAACTGTCGGAGAAAACGGAACTAGATGATAGTGTTTTATAAACCATGTGCTCATCCTTTTCATTATTTTTTTTAATATCATCTACTGCAGTAAAACCTGGCTCTGCGGAGACGCGATGCAGTGAAGGAAAACGCGCTAAGGTGCCGATGCTTTCGAGTATACGTTCCACATCAATTGCGCATGCTCGCGGCCTGCGGTGCGAAACGTCACATCGATCCCCTCACTCTCTTGACAATGCCGCACAATGTAGTACTTTGATCAGGTGTTTTTATTTGTTTTTATTTTCTCCCCTTTTCTCTTATTTTCATTTTCCGGTTGTTTACGGAAAACGGAAGAAACTTTCCAAGAACTTTGGCGGGTGATTCCGCCATAAAACTTGGATCATTGTTTGCTTCTTTCTTTTTTTTCGCTGTTAATTCAAAGGACGGAAGTGCATAAATCAAAAGAACTCTTCGCGATTCTTTTATGATCACGAAATGAAATTTGGTAGAACCATTTTCAACTCTTAAAAAAAGTATTATTGTTTTCAGTTACCTACAAAATCCCTCTTGTCGCAAACAAAGATCGGATACACGAAAGCACGTTGTTGCCAGTCCAGTGTTGCCAGAAATTTTTCAACTAAAGTAGCAAAAGCGTACTAAAAAAAAATCGAAAAATATCGCAAATGACGTCAGAGATCACGTGATATTTTGTGACGTTATAGTTACTTCTATCCTTAGTTGTTTTAATTACGTATCTTAACTTACTAACTTTTACGAAAATTTTAAAACTATATTGCTCATTTTCAATTGTTTAAATATACATTCCTTTTGTACTTAAGTCTCATTTAATTTAGATTTCTGTTTTTAAATTAATTTGTAAGATATTCCTCACTTTTAGATTGTTAGCGCTTTTGTATTAAATGTTTTGAATTGGTAGTTGATTTTTTAAATCCAGTTTTTTTTTTTTTTTTTTTTTTTTTTTTTTCATAATTGTAAACATTTAAATTGAGGAAAGCTTTACAGTGAGTTTTCCGTTCTGGGTGGTGGACTTATTCCGGATTCTGATTACTTAAGAAAGCCTTGTTTGTTCTTTCACTGTTAAATTTATTTGTGTTGTTAATTAGTGTGTGTGTGTGTGTGTTATTATGGCAAAGCCTCGAGGGCTATCTGCCTAAGGGGAGGGATGCTTTCGTGGAGAACTTTTTAAGGGAAACTGGCTCGTATACACGTTACACATGTTGAAAACCACGAAAACGCCCATGCAGCCAGCCCGTTCGCGGCATTCGAACCTCGGACCGAACTACCAGTGTTCAGCGACTTTACCGCTCGGCCGCTAGTGGGCGTGTTGTTAATTAAAAAAGTGCAGTTGCTTTGATTTGGAAGTAATTTCTATTCTTTAGTTCTTAGGAATATTATAATCAGGAGAATAAATTTTATTTCTTTCTCTGTTTCGGTACCCAATATATAGGGCGCAACTGCAAGTACTTTTGTTCAATTCGTTATCATCATAGAATGAAGCTGGGAGGGGGCACTGTCTTTTAAAAAATGTAGAGCACCAAAATCATGAATATTAGTATTAAGGTACATAATTCTGTGTTTCACAAAGCATTTTACGATATATTAAAAAATTCTTTGAAGTCGCAAAACGTAGCATAAGGTAATGATGGAGGTGGCAAAAATTTCGCAGAATCGCAAATGCTAAAATTTTAGTAGCACAATTTTTCGTCAAAAATTATTAACAGTGAAATTATGAGGTGCTTACATATTTCTTCATGCACCATACTCGGCGATGTCACCAAATAGTGTAATTTAGTGTCAATAATATATAAACGTGTGCTCACAGCACACTCGTAAGATCTTCGCTTTGGTTTAATGTAACCCTGATCTTCAGTAAGCAAAGTTAGGTTTTGTAAGAAAAGGTATTTTAAGAAACCGCAACTACTTATTAACCTAAAAGAGCTTTATTTCGCTTTAATGCCTGCGTTGTTTCACTTTTCATTGGAGTCTGTTGCCATTTGGAAAAACTTAAGATACTTAAAATTTTTCAGATTGTATCTGTCTGCTATGGATTCACAAACTGAAATATTTAAAAGCAACAGATGTAGTTCTTAATCGGATTGATTGACATGAAATTCACTTGATTCACGATGCATCTAATAAAAAAACATTTAATATTTTTATAATGACATTGCACATATTTTTTATTTTTTAAATATAGAGATGATATATAACGTTCCAATCGAGTGTAAATGCATATTCACCAAATATACCATAAAATGTTTTGCTATTCCAGCTGGACCATCTTTATCGATAATCTCTACTGATAAACTCATATTAAACTTTAAAACAGCCTTTTGCACGATCGTTAAAAATCTTAACTCTTCCGGATTTTTTATTTCCCTTTACCATTTTTTTTAACAAATGGTAACAAAATAATTAAAACTTGTAATCTGTTTTCTATCTTCTAGCAAGTAGCAGATTGTTCTCGAAGTTACGGGATTAGACTAATGGGCGTGCACAAAATATTAAATGACTCTGGAGTTCGCTAAAAATCGCGCAATATACACTGCGGAAGGGATTGTATTCGTATTTAAGAGAATTTATGTGACACCGATTTCCGTGTTGTCAGCTAGCGATATTTTTCGTAAACTGCCTACTTTTGACAAACCTGTGCTTCTAAAGTTTATGTCTATGTGATTTTATGTATTTTCTATTACTTCATCGCCCATTGCGCTGCATTTAGTTGTGTAAATATTTTTAATGTATAATAAAATGCATATACATTAATATATTGTACCTTATTAAAATTAATTTATAATAAAGAAATAATTTATTTAGGCTGAGATAAGAACTGGCAGCTGGTAATCCTGCGATCATAGCCCATGTAGAATGTGCGTTCAGTTTTCAACACAACTGCTAGTTGTTTTCACGTGCTTCATTTATTCTTTTGTTTAATGTTTTAATGATATGTGAGTAGTGTTTTAAAGTCAGATTATAGCTGCTGTGTTAACTAAGTTAGAAATTATAAATAATGTAACACAATTCAATACCACTTTCCAAAATGCTCGGTTTTAAATACTTTTTATTTTTCTTCTCAGGAATTAGTACATTAATTACAAAATCTATCTTTAAAGTTATTGAGAGCATTCTAAAAATTACAATAAAAAATTTAGGGGTAAACTTTGAAAATTATAGGAGAAGAAATTAAAAGATTCTCATCATTATGCTAGTTAATGTTATTCGAGTTATTGCTTCGTTTTTATCTTCTTGTACGAAATAAGGGAAGCATTGTAATCGCAAAAAATTTCGAGTATCGTATTTCAAAGAAATTATCCATTTTGACCGCTCTCGAATCTATTTGACCGATGTTTTCGTGTGACATCTGTAGGTTCGGACGTAATAAAGGAGTCTTTTTTACAAAACGGATTATGAAATGGATTCACGAGATTTACTCGCGACGTCTGTATGTACATATGCACACACACACACACACACACACACACACATATATATATATATATATATTTGCATCTCGCATAACTCTAAAAACAAGAAGCCGTAAAACGTTGAAATTTCGTATGTGGGACTATTATAGCATCTAGTAGTGCACCTCCATTTTTTGTTGCAATCGGCAACACCAAACGTATATATATATACATATGTAGTTGCGTGCGTGCGTAATAAATTGAATGCACAAGTCCCATAAAATTTTAATAAAATTTTTTCTTATCACAAGAAATACAATAAAAAGCTGGAATTTTCCTCAGAGATATTCGTACAAGTGTTCAAAATATCAGGCAGTAATAATCAGAAGAACGCAAATACGTTAAACAGAACACAATTGACAACGCATTTAAAGAGAAAGCTAACCCGATCTCACCGCGAATCCGTAACAATAACAACAGTAGCTAACTAAACAACTGAGCTGAAATGTTCTCTGTCTGGCCTGGTATAGCTTTAAATCGGTTGCGAGAAATTTCTAATAATTTCTGCTTCTCGAGATTTCTGGAAACCAAAAGCAATGGAATTACGGTTACAGCTAAGATAATGTTCAAAAACATTTATTCAAATTAAATACAAATTACCGAGATAAACTTTTGTTCCATGTTAAATGCACGTGCTCCTGTATTTTTTCTTTTCCGACATAGCTTTCTCTTAAAGTTAGTCTCGCTCTGCGTTGCACGGTGAAATAAAGCAATTTTAAATATAATTCTAGTAACATTAGTTATATAAATACAAAATTCGTAACAGTATACATATATAAACCCAACCTCTTAATCGGGTCGGTGAGCTCTATTTTTTTATTCTTATCTGTTGGTAAATTGTGCACTTTTTGCGTCAAAAGTGATAGAATTATGTTGATAATATGTTCTGGTTAAGTTTTTTATATCTTTAGTTAATGTGCATACAATAGTTGTAGAATTATCAACAATTTAAAAACGTTTAAGAGTGTTACTGGGCCCAACAAAGCTGCTATTTGTTTACATTTCATACTTTTAGTAGAATCGTAAATTAAGTAAGTTGGGGCATCAACTTCAATGTCTTTTTGCCCAGTTAGGCCAAAATTTAACTTTCAGTTTTGTGCACCGAAAAATTAATCTTCTTGCCCGCAGGTCTAATTGTTTCTTTTTCCGTAAAAATTCCCATTTTAATCGCAAAAATTGTATTATTAAACTGTTTTTATTGCATTTTGTGTTTTATGTTTTTCAGTATTTAACTATTTTTAATGAAGATGTTTTGATTTTTCAAGTATTTTCGCGTTGCCTAATTGTTTGTTTTTGAAGTGAAGTGAGAAATAAATTGGTTGAATGAGATATATATATTTAATGAATTTCGAGGAAATATGTTTAAATGAAATGCAGCAAAAAATGTGTATAATTTAATAGGCCATACAAGGAAGTCATGTGATGTCCATATCAGATTTTTTTTATTATTTACCAGATATTCTTTAAATGCTAATGTAACATCAGATATTTTTTTGTTTAAATTATTTCATCTATGGAAGTGACAAATTTGTCTGTTCGAAAAGAAAAATCCGTGTTACTGTTGAAAGGGAAAATCCGTGTCAGTCTTTTACTAAAATGCATAAATGCAATGTAATTTAAAAAAAAAAATCAATGCAAGCTTTTTTTTTTTTTTTTTTTTTTTTAAATTTTTAAATTTTCTAAAAATTTTACCTGATTTCACATGTGCATTAGTTGTGTGCATTCTTCCTACTGAGTTTTCCTGCGTGAGAGTTGTGTTTGCTAAGAAAGTTAATATACAGGGTAAGAAACAATGCTTAAAACGTAATATTACCTGTCTTACCTTTGATTACAAATATATTTTAAACCTAAAAGAAGTGTATTGTTTTTAGTTAACAAATTAAACCTTTACTATGCAAAATGAAATACACGATCGTGTCTCTGAAACTGAAAGATTAGAAGGAAAATACTAGACTCCATTATTGGCTCTCTATGCGGCACCTAAGATTTCTCAGCTATTTTCTACGTTCGCTCACATTGTGTATTGCGTACAAGTGCGTTTACACAAAATGTTTTGAAAACTGCTGCCATTTGGCAAAACGTGAGTTATTTCATTTATCTTTCATATTTTATCGGTCTGTTATTGATTAGAGAGCAATGTAAAACTAAGCGATACTAAGTGATTTAAAAAGAGTGCGTTAACTAACAAACGATTTAAAAATAATGTGTTGCCACCGCCAAGATAAATGATGTTGCTTAATCTTCCCCGCATCATCTCACGTAAGCGTTCTTATAATGTTGTCATTCGACAAAACTTAAGATCTTTAATTTGTCTTCGAAATTTAATAAATTTGTTATCATTTAATTAGAAGTTTAAAAAACAATAAATATGATTCTTAATAATTTAATTCTTTATTTTACTTTTCAATATTATATCTAATTAATTATAAATTTATTATAATTATAATGTATCTGCCTGATAATTTTTAATAATGCAATTAATATGTATAATTTAAGATGCAGTTAATTTATAACAAAATTAATTGATAAATTTTATGAGCATTTGACGTTTTGCAGTAACTAAGACTTCCTAACGCCATATGTTACGTAACTTATATATATAGGGTGGCCCAGAAGTCACTTTACATTTTGAAAATTAAATAACTTTTTCTTAAATGACTGTATTTAATTAATTCTTTTTTATTTTTTGCTTATTCACATGTCCATTCAAATGGAAATGAGCTTCATCTCCCATGGTCAACTTGTGAATAAACTCATTGTCATTTCTTGCAGTTCTCTGAAACCTGACAGCATAATTTACTCGTTTCTGAAAGTCTGCTGGTTTTAAAGATTGCACTAATTGAACCTTGGAAACGCGTCACTAAGTTCCTTATTGCAGGCCTACTAGGGGGATGTCGAACATTAAAATGGCGCATATAACGATCTTTGCATTGCAACAATTGACCGTCCATTTTCAAAGTAAAATTCAATTATCTTCACTCGTTGTTCTGTTGTAAACTTATCCATGCCAAAAATTTCCAGGGATTATATTTTTTAATTCTGAAAAGAGAAAAAGAAATATATTAATAGAAAAAAAGTTATTTAATTTTCAAAATGTAAAGTGACTTCTGGGCCACCCTGTAGAATCCTTTTTCATGATGTTTTACAATTTAAAATTTTTAAAAATATTTTTAAAAGTATACTCTTCTTGGAGATGCGAACGGTAGTCTGAAGTTTTCAGACTACTGTTTTTATTTCGTATAAATTTCACCGCTTCACTAATTGTTTCTTTTCTGTTTTCCCTTGAAATGAATGCTTTAATTCAGTTTACCCAACTTTACCAGGAAATTCAATTAAGCTACATATAATTATGGTATTAGTGAATTTTTTATGTATTTGCAAGTTTATGTTTAAAAGATTTTGCTACAGAAATTAAAAATTCTTTGCTTCTTATTTTTTAGCATTCATTCTTCACGTTTTTCGTTTCATAGGGCTTACGATTAATTAGAAAACTCGTCATAACTTTCTGAAAAAGTAGCAATTTTTGTTCTCCCAAAAGTATATAATTTTAACTTATGTACTTGATACCTGAATATTAATGTATTAGATGACATTTCGTAAGCTAAGGAATATGAGATTTAAAAATAATAATAACATGCGTCTCGAAGTGATTTAATTTAACAGAAGGAGGAAACTTAACAGCAGATGTTTTTGTTGTTCATTTCTGAGTTTTCGTTCTTCAAAGAAAAGGTTAAAAATTATTCTTAAGCCAAAATGTTTTTAATTTATTTTAACAGTATCACGAATAAAAAATCAAATTAAATTTTGTTCACTTTTAAACCGGAGATACTTGTTTAAAGTTTATTGCATTGCAAACAAGTGGAAATTACTATAAATTCACAGGTTATAATTTTAATATGGAATTTTCAAAATTTAAGAAGTTACGATCTCAAAATTATATCTCTCTTCATTAACAACGTAATCTCATTTTTGTGACAGAAAGAAATTTAAAAGCCCTTTATTGTATTGTATATATACCTTTAGAACGTATTCTTCCGAAGTCCGCTGACATTTCACCTGTGCTTTAGGTCTCTTGAGAAGAGATCTTTCTAAGCCTAAGCCCTCCACGATTGATGGACTCTGCAAATTAGTCGAAGAGGAAATAAGTACCTCTGTAATATTTACTAAAAGTCCTTCTATCATGCAAATTATGATGCAGGATTATAGTGCCGAGAAATGGCTCAGATCGAACATTAAAAATACTCTTTACATTTAAACATTAATTAAACAGCCTTGAAAGCATTCACAAAATATGTAAACACTCTATTTACTTGTTTTATTCATAAACTATACAATTATCAGGAAAAACGAAAACAATAAAATAAATTGATTTAAAAACGCTGAGTTCCTGGTATTCGAAACCTGGTATTCGAACTTACGAATCCAATATTATTTTTTTCTATCATTTTGGTTAAACGAGATTTTTGTTGTGTAAATCTGTATTTTAAAACCTATCTTCCACCGGAATTTTTTCCCACCATTTTTTTTCTGATGTTTCAGTTAACGATTCAAGTCATGAGTGCCACCAGATGTTGCACGCAAAATTATTCATCGACACGCGAGACCAGTTTGTTCGCGACATTGCTTTAGTATTATTTTTCGTGATATATGATATTTTTGAAAAACAAAACGTAGCTCTTATGGTGTTTTAAGTGTAACACACTTGTTCTTTCTTCCTACTGTTAACTGTTGCAACGTTTTTATTTTTGAATTCCGAAAGGATGGGACTGTTTTATTCTTTTTTTTCCGGCAATATGTACCGATTTTATTCTTTCTGTGATAAAGATTTTGTAAAACTCAATCATCTGCAGTTAATCTCTTACTAAAATACAGTAATATTCCGATACTTCAGCTCTGTCAGAACATTGTAATTTTGGATTATCAAACGTGCTGGACTGTCGAACTTTATAATGCTGTAGATATTATTTCAAAAACGTTATTTAGCATGCTACAAAAATTCAATGTTTTAAATAAAGTTATAGATATATTACATATTTAATTGAAAACATGTACATAGTTGAAAACGTGTTAGAAAATAAGCTATGTGCTTAACGTAGCATTCTTAACTAATTTATATTTCGGAATGTACTTCACTGCATGAAGTTACTTCATGCATTGTTATTGCATGAAGCCTTTCTAAACAGAGTTCAAATGTTTATTTATTTCATAAATTCAGCATTCATTAATATGCTGAAGTGGTAATATGATTAATATAGCAGTAATTACTATGCTGCATTTATATACTGCAGTATTGAGGTAATGCTCTAATGCAAATGTTGGCAGCCTATGGCACAAGTGCCAGATTTGGCACGTAGTACAATTCTCAGTACTCTCTACACTCTACATCACTCTACAAAGTTAAATTTAAAGTTACATAAAGATACGCGTTGTTTCTCCTCTCTACACCGACTTATCTCCCACCTTACTTATTTTCTCGCCTCTCGTTCGGTTCGTCGCGCCAATGCATGAGTATCGATTATGATTTTAATTGATACGCGTTGTGCGCTATAGGTTGCGTTTAGCTTTACGACACGTTTCTTAGTTTTATTGTGAAAACCTAGATTTTCTTTGTTTAATTATTGTGACAATTCATATCTACATATTTAATTAAATGTGCACTAAAGAGAGGAAGCCTGATGTTCCCGGTTTTCAAGATTTTTGGATGAATGAATACATATTCGTACATAAAGGGAATCGTGCTGTATGTGTGTTATGTGGCACATTAAGCATACAAAAACATTTTCAAACTAAACATAAGTCCACATTTCAGAATTCTGATGAGAAATTTGAAGTTTTAAAAAGATCTTTTTCTGGATATGAGAAACAAGTTACATTTATTATCAAACAATTGGAACCAAACCTAAAGCGACGAATATTTTTTCGTAATTACTCATTGTGCAGTCTCCAAACAAAACCTTTCACAGATGGCGAATATATTAAAGAACATTAAGTCTTTCAGCAATTTTTTTCAAAGGATCGCCTTTTTAGTTTTGCACCAAATGAGTAATGATTTAATTGAATATATGATTGATCAAATGATTTCTAAAAGTGCTGAAATATTGTTCCGCGATTTACCAAATCTGCAAACGATATTACCCCAAATTCAAGAAATATCAGCTTCGGCGCGAAATATTGAAAGGCGAATAATTGAAATAGCAGAAAACTGAATATTATAACTGAAATAATAGAAACACAGAATTCTGGATTACAAGAAACTGTTGCATTTAGCCGTTGCTCCTGATGAAAATACTGAAGTAAATGATGTTGCGCGCCTTATTTTGTTATGTTGCAATTGTATGTTGTTTATCTTTCATTTTAATAAATATGTTTAAAAGATACATGATGCATAATATAATTTTATTTTTTATTTATGTTAATGAAATGGTTACATTTTATTTTGTTTATTTTATATTAATAAAAACCTTTAAATTATGCATAATTAATATATAATAAACTCTAAATCTGTATTCTTGATCTCCGTTCCCTAACTCTGCATGCATTGCTAGGGGAATCGAATTGTTTCAAACATTTCCTACTGTGCGGCATCCTGAATCAAATTGGTAGACTAGTTTTGCTCATCACAGCTTCAAGGTTTGCCTACTCCTGCTCTAGTGCCTAATTTCATGTTCTAAAATTCTTCAACAGTGGTTTGTTTTAAGGAACACTCTGAATTGCATTCAACATTCCAAAGTGTTTAGTAATAGAACGATCAGTAGCTTCGCCTTCTTCGAAAGACTGTTGCATTCCAACACCCGGAAACAATTTTGGGTTACATTCCTAAATGCATTTCACAAGTTTTCAGGCCGTAACAATAGCAAAGACTGCATTTATATGAATTCAACATGCACTTTCTTGACACTGCAGTTATAATTTAATAAACTTTGTTCAAGGAATGACTGAATATGCACTTCAAATTTTGAATAACATGTCCTTTCATAGGTTGAATTAAAAGTATTGTAATTGTGGATGGGTTATTATATAATAATTGCTTATCATGAAGCCAGAAGTCAGAATGACGGCCATTTGGTTGTCCAAGAGCCAAAGCGTTTTAGTGGATAGTACCAGGAGTCTTTAGGACAGAGGATTCCAAAGGCTTTAGAATTCCAGATTTTTCAAATCAGTTTTAACATATGTTACATCGTAAACAAAGATTAACTAGTAGTAACTAGTCCGTAAAGCGAAACAGATCCTGAATGTTTCCGACTAGTATTGCTAAATGGTACACTTGTAGTGATTTTTGATGATGCGCAAGCTGGAGATATGTATACTGTAATCGGATGTGCCTAGTCATTGGATACAGATCATCGACTTTTTTTGCTGTAGGTTTAGTGCTTTATTGTAAAGCAATGAAGTAAGTAATTTTATGATTTTCTATTATACAAAGTTTGGTACACCTCATATGTATCAAGACAAGCAAATTTATATTAAAGAGGTAAAGGCTGGCTAAAGGGTGGATATAGACAATGAGAACTTAGAGAGATGTGAATTAACTAATTAAAAAATTGATGCTCATGATCTTGAAGTGATTTTGATTTAAAAGAATAACTTAAATGTAATGTTTTCGTCACGATATAGTTACGCAAGGGAATTACAATTTTAAGTAATCGTAATGGGCGAATAAACGTTGGATTGTTTACAGAATGAGTTAACTTATAACACTTGAAGACACTGATAAGTTTACGTCGGATGATGTTAAAGTACTACTTGAGACACTGGATGATTATAATCGACTAGTTAAAAAAAAGGAGGAAAGACTTCAAAATTTGGGCAAAATATGCACCTATATGTGAAGCGGCATCAATTTGAGTGGAATCGTTCATCCTTAGTGTCGCTCTGCTTGTGTTCTTGCTCGCAGCATTCTATCACTTTTTTTTTGTTGTTGTTGTTTCGTGATGTGAAACCAAAAGGGAGCAAACGGGTTTGCCTGAAATTTTGCTTTTGTTAAAGGAAGCTGCAACTCAGACCGTTGTTATGCTTCGGCCCACCTATAAAAATGGTGTTGTGAGTAACAAAGAACACAGATTTTCTGAGTAATTCACAGATTTTGAGAGACTTTTCCTGATTGCAAAAAGGATGCATGTCAGGTGAAGATTGCTATGGATTTGGCACCCATCAGGCGCGAAAATGAGGAAAACATTGGAACAGTTCGACAGGTTGCTAATCAAGATCATCCAGATTCCCCAGATTTCTGAAGAAACTTTCTCTGTCCAACAGTCCTTGGGGAAGAACAACATGATGCTTGATGTCTCAAGCTGCTAACCAAATGTTCTTCCAGATTAACAGCTTAACATGTTTCTAAAGAAAAATAAAGCTTAAAAAAGAAATTAATTGTATTAGAAAAATTTGGTGACAACATAGATGATGTGAAAGAAAATACGTTGCTTAACCTTACAATAATTCTTCTCAAGGATTCCATAACCGTTTCCACGTTTCAAGCAGTGGGGAAAATGTTGAACAAAAGGTATCGATACTACTACAGAACATTTTGTAAATGATTGCAATATGTAAATGTAAAGTACAACTTAACTGTTTAAAAATTACTTTATTTTTAGGTACGCCGTTTCATATTCTGCAGAAATGCTGAATGAATTTGAAGTTCAAATTGATTTTTCCATTTCAAACAGCAAAATACACCTTTCTTGTCAGAGATTCATTACTCAGATAAATATAAAATAAAAACAGGTAAAGAAATACTTAAAAAAGAAAACATTTTGGAAAGAACTATACTGAAATTAAAAAGACAAGCTAAAGTAATTAAAGCTGTCTGTTTGACTATTATATAAAAAGCGACAATTATAAAGAATATTTAAAATTATTGTTGCTTTTTTATTTTTGTTTATGTATTATTATTTCATCTATTTTAAGTGATGTGCAACTAAGAAAAATGAACACATGTTTTTTGGTCACCGCATTATTTGTCATTTAGCTCCAAGTGCAGAGACAGAAACCAAATAATTGCTAACATCTGACTAATTTTAAAATTCCGTGAGATATCTTTCCGTTCCCACTAATACAGAGAAGAGTTGTCAAGGACTGACTCAACTGCGTCTAAAATTTTCACACAGTAGATTCATACACGAAGCGTGAGCCAAAGAAATAAATTTATCACGTCCCATTCACGATACCTTTGATAACGTAAATGATAAGATTCTTAAGTTGCGTATTTGATAGTCTGAAATTAATTTTTAAATCACGGTTTTCCTTCATGGCAGCACTTTTCTTCATGCAAGGAATGGTTTGAGTATCTGGTCACGAAATGCGCAAATGGTTCAAAATCACGTGATAATGTTGTTGGTTAAAGTTCCATAGAGTGGAAAAAAGAATGTTTTTTGCAAATAACGCACCCATACTTTGAAGAATACTAGCGTAGGAAATCACTCATGACCAGAAATTAATTTACGACGTTTAGTCCTTGATTCCTTCAATTTCAATATTTTAATTTAAAATCATATTGTAATAAAAAAGCGTTAGGAATAATTTTAATAAAATTCAAGTTCGATACTTATTGCACTTATTTCAAGTAATTCTTTCTGGCAGCAATGTACTTGCCAATGAATTATTTTAATCTTCGAAGTATATTTAAATTCGTTTTCATGCAACTTCTTCAAAATTCGCAACAAAATATCTTTTATTGCATACATAAACTCATATGGGGACCGATGCGACAATTTTAAACTTGGAAAAAGTCATGCAATGCCATTTCAAGAGAATATGGAATTAGCAAGATATCTTTGCTGACTTTTAGCCCGTAATTTATGAGCAACAAGAGTACATTATCTGACGAGCGCATTAACCTGACGCAAAATCCATGGGTTATATACACTGTTTAAGTCGTTTTCTTCGAATTGCTCCAAACAAACAGTATTCTTCTTAACAGTTTCACTACTTGATAAAAATTCATGATACACAACAGTGGAAGACAGCATCGGGCATTAAAACTGCCGTATTCGAAGAGTTAATGAAGACAGTTTGTTACAACTGTTTGGCTAGAAGTTAAATTTGGAGCTCTTACAAGTTTGCAGTTTTTATTTGAAAGATCTAGAATAATTAAAAACAGGACGTGACTTGCGAATTAGTGAAAAGGATATAAATTCCTGACGTCCACTTTTCGCGAAGCTAACGGATCTTCCTACAGTTTTTATTTATTTTATTATTTCCATTTATCTCCTGCTAAATAATTTTCATTCAGGTTTCTACAAATTGTTCTTCGTTGAGTCACATACTTAGGCAAAAAAGCTGGTGAACGTTATGTGTTTTAGCATTTTTAAGTTGTAAATTTTGATTTATAATTTTATTTTTTTGTTACTACAGATGTATTTAAAACTTTGCAATTGATTTCTGCGTCGGAGGATTTTCTTTTGTAACCAAAAATTTAATTTTAGAAATATTAGAGACAGTATGTAGTACCTTTTTCTTGTACTCGTTTGGAGTCTTCTCTCCAGGTAGAAATAATGATTGACGGTTTTTCCCTTTCTGATTAATAATGTTGTTTATTTTGAAAATAGATATTTTAACATCATGCATTTCACAACGCTTTCGAACTTGGAATAGGAATATTTCTCTTCAGAAACCGCAAGAACATATGCTTCAATGCACAGCTTGTTTACATGCAACATTTTGAAAGAAAAATAAAGTTAAAAGCAGCAAACAATGCTTCTCATTTCAAATAATAAGCTGGTGCGGTAAATTTCCTTCCAAAAACATTTGCTTTTTTTAATTATTTATCAAAATTTTTCTAAAAGTGCACAGACACCCTCTTTATATACAGACAATTTCGTGAATCCATTTATGGTAATTTAATGGGTCCACCTAGTAATTATTAATATCATTCAAATTCATAACTTTCCTATGGAATTTGCCACATTGTCGCTATTTTGAACTATTTTAATGCTTTAGAATAAAAAAACATAATTTTTAGCATTGTAAAATATGCTTGTTAATATTAATTCTGAATGTTTTAATGTGATTCATGTTTATTACATAAGTGTACTACATTTATCTGAGTGCTTAAATTTAGCTGACGGAAAAATACTTATTAATGTTGGCTTCTAGCTATTTGTTGCGTGAAGTTATGCGCATTATTGCATTAAATAACTTGCATAGCGATACATCTCTTTTTTAAAGCTCTAGGAAGTAACTTAAAAAATTTATTGGGAGCCCATCGTCGGCCGGAGGTAAAGTCTCTGAAAACTGGTAATTTGACCCGGGGCTCGAATTCCTGCAAATGGGCTGACTGCATGAGCGTTTTCGTGATTTTCCCCATGCGCAATATATATGCGAGCCAATTTCTCTTGAAACGTCGTCCTCCGAGAATGCATCTCTGCCTTCGAATGCTTTTCATGATCAAATAAATCAAACTAAAACAAACTTTTGATTTAAAAACCTATTTTGTATCTTTTGCTTAATGTACTTCATAATTTTTATCAAATTTTTAATGATGGGTTTTTGTTGATATTTGTATGTGGTAAGTATTTAAATGCAATGGAAATAAGAGATTGTGTGATTTAAATTGTCTTCCTGGAATCTAAGTTTTTGAATTTCTAAGGAAATTCATACATCGTTCGTCATGTTTATGGAATTTCGGATGAAATTCATAATTTCTTTCATTATGTTCGACTTTGCATCATGTTTCATGAAACAATTTGTTACTTGTTCTCTTATTAAGTACAGAAGTTTATTATTTTATCCAAAAAGTACAGAAGTTTATTATTTTATCCAAAAGGTACAGAAATCTATTATTTTATCCAAAGTGTACAGAAGTTTATTATTCAAGAAAAACAAAAGTTTTAATTTAAGATTAATTAAGAAGTTTATTATTGAAGAAGTACAGAAGTATTAATTTAAGATTAATTAAGTAAAGATGCTTATTATTCAAGAAGTACAAAAGTTTTAGTTTAAGATTAATAAGGTACAGAAATTTATTATTTTATCCATTTATTGATAATTTATTATGTTTTATTATTTTATCCAAAAATCAATCTATTATTTTCTTCAATTTTTGTTTCTGGTTATTTAATTCGGAGGATTTTCGAAGAAACATTTTTACTTCCTTGTACGAAGTATTGTAATCACGAAAAATTCCGGGTACCATATTTCAACGAAAACATCCATTTTGACTGCTATCGAATGCAATTTAACGATGATTTTGCTTGACATCTGTATTTAACGACAGAATAAAGGATTGTTTCCCCTCCAAAAAAACTGTTTTAAATGGATTATGAAGAGATTTTTTTCGTGGCTTGTGTACGTACGTACATACGTATGTATATATGTATGTATCTTGCATAACTCAAAACAGAGTAGCCTCAGAACGTTGAAATTTTGTATATAGGACTGCTATAGGATGTAGTTGTGTACCTCCCTTTTTAGTGGTAATTGGCCGCATCAAAAGAAAATATATATATATAATATATACCAAATCTTTTACTCCACTGATTGAGCTCAGGTTTTTTATTCTTACATGACGGTGAATTGTGCATTTTTTTGCTTTATAAATGATTGAATGATATTTTTCTTATCTTCCGTTTAAGGTTTTTATGTCTTTAGTTAAGCTGCATGCAATATTTATTGCTGCATGCAATATTTGTAGAATTATCAACAATTTAAAAATTGTTTAAGTGCGGCTAAGCCTATTTTTTTAACCATAGCAGCCATATTTGATTACATTTGAAACGTACCAGTATAATGGATTTGTTGCCAATCTAGAGAAATTAAACTTCCAACAACAAAGTAACGCCTTCTTTTATTGTTGCGAATTACAATGCCTCATCCAATCTGGAATTATCATTTAAGTTATTAAATTATCCCATATATTGACTCAGCGTCCACAGCAAATTAAGTCAGTTTCTACACCTTCGGTGTCTTTTTGCCGAGTGAGACTAAAAGTAAACTTTCAGTTTTGTGCACCGAAAAATCTGCCTTTTTGCCCTCTGGCCGAAGTGTTTTTTTTTGCGTAGAAACTGTAACTTAAATTGTAAAAATTGTTTTTTAAATTGTTTTTAACTATATTTTTTATGTTTTTCTATATCTTTCAATTTTTAATATAGATATTTTAATTTTTTATGTATTTTTGACTTGTCGTCAAATGAGAGCTCAATTAATTGAATGAGAAATGTATCTCTAATGAAATTTGAGGAAATAAATTTAAATGAAATGCACAAAAAATGCGTATAATTTAATATTCAGTACAAGGAAGTCATGTAGTGTATATATCAGATTTTTTATTAAAATGTATTTATTAATGGATACAATTTCTATTTTAGTATTGTCATTTAAATCATCTATCCATATTTAAAATCACTTCCTTTCCGACTATGTAATTGCTTACATTCCCATGCCTATCTTTCCTTGTAAAGAAAATTATAGAGGGAGCTACGCCGCTCTTAGTTAATGATTCTATAGAAAGCTTTCAGTGATTTGAATGAGAGATAGAGAAATTTATTAAGTGTGGATGCAATCTATTTAAAATATGTAATTATATTATATTCATAAAGTAGTACAACCATAAAATGAAGTTAACTTTCCGTGCTATTTAAATAAATTTGTTAGTAGCTTATTTTATGCTTACTGCAAACTTCTAATGTTCCTCAGCATGCTTGAAACACTGAAAAATGCCTAGAGATAACTACATGTAAATAGCAGTCTGACTCAGCTGATAAAAATGAGCGAGAAAAAGTGACGAGGTTTCAACCAATTGTACAACGAAGATTGTTCGTAACAACTTGATGTTAAAGCGAGGTCATATGGGCCACAGTACCATCGCGAATTCCCATATGGCACAGACTCTCGTTTTCAAAATATGGTAAATTAGATTCACCGGTCATCAATATTCAAGGATAATGGCAGAAATAAAACGTAACTGAAACTTGAGGAGAAATTATTAATAGAAATTCGTACAAATGCATTAGTTAACATAAATTACAATATTTGGCAGTTGATTTTTCGCAAAATGTTGGAATTAAATGCAAATTTATGGAAATTGAAAAATGATGGAAAAATTAAGTCACCTCTTGTGGAAAACGCTCTTCTTTAATATGGTGTATGGTCACTTCGGACAGATATGCGTACCTCACATATTGATTTCATAGACTTTCATAGACTTTACAAAAGCGTTCATCAAGTCTTGGGAATTGCACTCCGCTTTTCTAAAAGTATACTTTTAAGCTCCTTGGTCCATGGAGGAATTTGTTGCGCTGAAATTCGGCGCCCTTAAACATGCCACTCATGTTCAATCGGATTACCGTCGGGTGAGTAAGATAGACAATCCATTCGAGTGATATCTTCTGTTTGCAAGTATTCTGACACCGTATATGCTGGATGGGGGCCGGGCATTGCTATCCATTAGCAAAACCTCTGGGCCAAAACAGTCTAACTTGGAGTTCCAGTACCTCGTGCACATATCTCCGAGCGGCTACAGAACCATCTTGAAAGATATGCAGCTCTGTAAGGCCATTTGTCATCATTCCTCCCCAAACCATTCAACCGCGGTCGCGGAAAGATATTTCGCGAACAAGGGAAGGCAAGTTACGTGTTCCTTCCTGTCTCCAGATCAAAAGACATCTAGAATCTCTAGAATCACTATTCAGACTTTATCTGGACTCGTCAGTAAATAATACTTTAGCCTAGTCATATTGGCTTCATTGAACATGACGACGGAACTAGTTTAAACGGGCCCGTCTGGAAGCTGGAGAGAGTGGAACACAAACCATTCGTTTTCTGGTATAGAGTCCAAAATCATTAATCCTCCATGCAACAGTAGAATGGCTACTTCGAATTCCTGATGAAGCCTGAAGGTCTGAAACCAAATCTCTTGTAATAGCTTCGCGGTTTCTTCGAGCTGGCAACGACAGAAAACTGTGTTCTGATGCAGTTGTTGCTCTTGGTAGCTCTTGACCAGCTGTCAATCAACTGATTAAGTGCTTCAAACATGACACTTTGAGGGATATTCAAATCTCCATTTGTGTTTGACCTCCCTCGATTCTACAAATTGTTCGCCCCTTTTGACCTTCACATAAATGATGCCTTTCAGCCATACAGTACATTGCTCTACACATTGTCAGTCACTGAATTTGCATATTGCCAGCGTAAACGTATGCAGGGAAATGCGATGTTGTGTTCAATTAATTGCATTTAATTAACGTAAATAAATAAAGCTTTGGGCACTGGTTGCAACATTAACTCAATGAGTATATTGTTTTCATTATACTTTAATTTTCATGACCAGTGTATTACGAATAACCTTTATTCTTTTCTGATGTCATTATGGTACGCACCCGCGTGGATCACGTGCCGCTCACTCGCGAAATTTAAAATTCTTAGATCTCTCAAGCTTCGAGATTTTTTGACAGGACATCAAAAATCGGAAATAAGAATTATATGCATGAATACAGCTGACTTCGGTCAACATGCCATCTCGAATTGCTTATCAAGTATAAAAGGTCTGACATGGACAACATGTGACTTCCTTGTATGCCTGTTAAATTATACAAATTTTTTGCTGCACTTCATTTAAACGTATTTTCTCCTAGTTTAATTAACCGATCCCTCAAGTCAAATTGAAAATGACATCAAAAATTAAAAATTGTGAAATTAAATATCTCAGTCCATTTTTCTCGTACGGAAGTTAAACTTATTGCAATTTTTTTTTTCGTAACGAGTATAAAACATTCCCAAGTACAAGTATAGGAAACAAGAATGGTATTAAAAGTTAGATTTCGTTATTTGTTCAAAATTAATATCTTTTGAAAAGTGAAATTACCAAATCATGAATATTTTCGTCATTGAAAACACTTCTGTAATTCAAAGTATATGTCTACGGCCAACGATTGCAAAAATAAAGCCAGGGAAAGAAATTTAAAGCCAGGAAAGGATACGGCAATTTGAAAAAAAAAAATGAGATGAGTAACGAAATATCATAGCAGTCGCATATGCAAAGTATTTACGTTCTACTGCTAATAGGTTTTGAATAATGCGAGATACATACGTACGTACGGACATGACGAAAAAAATCTCTTTAATCTATTTTACAATATGTTTTGGAATAAAGTGTCCTTTATTGTGTTCGTATCTACAGACGTCAAGCAAAAACAAAATTTTCAAAATATATATTTCCGTTGAAATTTGAATTTTTCCAGATTTTTTTCTTTAATTCGTGCAAGGAAGTAAAAACAAGATTATTATTTTTCATTTTTAAAATTCAATTACATTAATAATAAAAATTAAAATTAACAGTTTCAGTTAAATTTACTATTAGAGAGTAATGAGTTTAAGTTTCCTATTAATATTACTCACATTAATAATCAAAAGGAAATTCCAACTCTGAATACCATGGTGTAAGAATTATTTTTACCATTACTGCAGCTACAAATTCGTTGTCGTACGCACTTTGGTTTTGGGTACTGTAAAACTTATCAGAAATTACATTTATTGAAACAATAATAGAATTGGCTTTGTGCCATTCGAACACAAGGCTAGAATCCAAGTAAGAAATCAAGAAGATGATTTAATTAATAGTATTAACTCAATTGTTTGATATTTTACAATCGGTAACTCTGTTACCGCTTGCAAAACGAAAAGATATTTACATTTGAAGCAACGTAGCGATCTGTATTTTTCAGTGAATATATGTGTTACATTTGAGTTTATTATGCCTGGAAGATATAGATAAATTGAATTTTTAACTATATTTTAAATTTTTATATACTCTAAATTTAAGTGAAAAGGCTAAAAGTAGTATTTTCCCCATTCACATAGTAAATTTTTCTCTTTCTTATTCGTAGCTTACAATTTTAGTACAGAGATTAAAATTGGGATAGGATTATAAAAATAATTTTTTGATATAAAATCATGCTTAGTTTAGTGATTTCTTCGTAATTTAAATGTGTAATGCAAAATTTAATACCAGGTCATGCCTAATATAGTAATGTTGGTTGAATTTTAAAGTGTGATACAAAATTTAATTACAAGACTTAATAATATTTTCTTAATTTAGTGATTTTTATTGAATTTTTTAATGTCTTAGAAAATTTAGTTACAAGTAATGTTAGTAAATTCTCACAATCTAAAATGACCAGATTCTTAGTAGCCATTGCCGCAAAGACAATTTTTCCAGATTGAAGTAAGTACTTTAAATAAAATAAACAAATAATTGAAATAAATACTAATAAATTTTTATTTCTTAAAGCTGTTAATAGAACAATTCTTATTCATCAACATTTAATCATACAAAAGCAGCAAAAGAATCAGCTAATCAACAAACACTAACATTTTATCTGATAAATATCTTCTCCGAGTATGTTATTCAACAATTTCTAGTCATACTCTTTCTAAACTGGCTGAAATTCTTCGAACACTTCAACAGTGTTAAGTATCATGATTATAACAAATTCCAAAGTATCGAATTTTTTCTCCAGCTGCTCGCGTGTTATTTATTATCGAAATACGTGCTATGCTGCTGCGTTTATTCCCCGAAAACACGCTTCAGTTATTGATGCTACAAATTTGCTTTGAAAGATAAATGATTATTCCTAAGTCTGAAACAATATCTATTTCACTTTAATTTCAATTTCATATTCGGCTATTGTTTCATTTCTCAATTGTTGCATGCCATTCATTTTAAATATAATATTTCATTGAACGATTTGTAAAGTGTTTGTTTATTTTATTTAACCAGCTATGTTATCCCACGAAGCTTTACTGTCACTTCTCCCTTTTCGCTTTCCTGCCAGAAGCTAATTTTAGCTCAGGAGTATTTAAATGAGGTAAAAAAGAGATAGTATTTAAACAGAGGTTTTAAACTGCTTAGACAGAGCGTGTTCCACCTGCTGAAGGCCACATTACTAGTTGATATTCTACAATATCAAGGTGTCTTCGGTATAAATTGCTTTATTCTTGCAGTAGTGCTTATCACGCTAAACAGATTTGAGTCAACTATCGCGCTAAGTATTTTTTATATGTAGCCTTTGGCTAATTTACTATTTAGCTTTAGTTTAAGTTTGAATTGCTTATTTATGAGTTACGCCGCAAATGCTGGCTGGTTTTGGAAGCACAAGAAGTGCCTTCTGTTCAATTATTTGAGCTCTGAATAAAAAGGTCTTTTATACCTTTCTTACGTTTTTGTATGATTAACTAGGCATGGCGATAATTGGTTTATGTCTAATTGGAGCCTCGACTTAGTGCATGCTACCTAAGAGAGTGAAACTGTACACATTTTTTATCAGATAATTTTGTGTCATCAAAATATTTTCTCCTGCGTTTTTATATTTTATGATAGTTTCAAAATGAACCATATAAAGTTATGTACCTAATTCATTACACTGCTATTTCAAGCACTATTTCGAAGTATGAAATGAGTTTGGAGTAGAGTTTCAACAGTTCTTGAACAAGTAATTTTTTTATCCAAAACGCGATTTTTCTAAAAAATTCAAAATTCGAGGTACATCCTCAAACAGAATATGATCATCCCAGTACCTGACATATCCTAAATAACAGACTGAAATGCCGAACCATCCCGCGCAGTCCGGTGCGAGTGGACCTTTATCATAATCCAAAAATAGATGAATATAGAGATCTCTAGATAGATACAAACAGATTCCTTTCATCTCAAAGCATTTAAAAAACTCTTCGATAAGAGATAGATTTTATTGATGATGGTATTGATTTATTGAATGATAGTATTTGATAAGAGATAGTATTTATTGATGGCATAATGAACTAAGCTCTTTATTTAAATATTTTAAAAGATAATTTTAAATCCTTCTCCCAAAATTTGAATACTGGAAACAACTTTTTTTATCAGAATAATTAAGCAAATGGCCCTCAACGTTCGCCTTTGGTGTGTCCGCAAGCTCTAAAATTACCACATCACTCACTAGATTAAAACCCGAAAGAACGTATTTGGAGATAATTACAGGTCAGAGTACGATGATACAACATAAAAACGTAAACCGAACTTTAGAAGGAAAAAAAAATCTGAAAGCTTTCAGATTTTACATTACGCACAAAAAGGCGTTTTTTAACGTTTTTTGGGTTACTTTTATTTCTTAAAAATCAAGTTCCTCGCACTTAAACCCGCGCGCTGAGATAAAAATGTCTTTTTTTTGGGGGGGGGTACAGTGCTGCCATTGCTCGCTTTGAAATCGTTGAGTTTGTTAATCAAAAATACGTTAAAGTTTTATAAAATATGAAATCTCTACATATAATAAAAGAAAGATTCTGTCTGTGTGTGTGTGTGTCTTTCGGTTGCGCTGCGCATAAGCTAATAGACCCACGGCTACGAAATTTGGTACATAGGTGCATCTAGACAAGAGCCAGTGGACTTCGAAGCGAATTTTTCGAAATTCGAATTGGAATTTTTTTAATTTTATGTTTTGTGACGAAATTGCGTCAGTTTGAGACATAATGGTCTATAGGAAAGCGAGATTTTACTTTACACATTCCATTTTCACATCGTCATGAAACGTAGGCACTTAGCTAATTTACGAACTTAAAATAAATTTCGTGTTTTAATAAATCGATTAAATACGAATTTATTTAACAAAGGGAGCTTAACACCTTTTCAACGGGATTTTTTCTAAAAAAGTTTATTTTTAAAAATGTACAGTTTATTTTTCTGTGATTTTTGGACACGTTTAACTTTCATCCTTGCGACTGCTTTTACAAGAAGAATTTTGGGAAAATGATAATATTTTGTATTTTAAAAAATTTTTTAAATGAAGCTTCCGAGTACACTTCTCACATCTCACATCTTTAAAAATGTGATTTTGGCAACAATTTTCCTTTCTTATTGTTGTTGATAGATTTTTGATGAAATCGCATCATTTTGAATAGTTTCATTCTTTTAGAAATATGGGTTTGGCAACAATTTTTCGTCGCATTTCTTATGTCCCTGTTTTTAAGAGATTTTTTATATATATATAATACATTTTTATTGATATTTTTATCAAAAATTTAGTTGTTCTGCAGAGTAAAACTGTGTGCGGAAGTTTTTGGTTTTTGAGTTTCTTTCATTTTATTGTTTGCTTATTTCACTGTTTGTAAAATATTGAAAAGTTTTGCATGATTTTTTTTTCTTCAACGGAAAGTTGGTTAATTTTTTTATTAGGATAATTAATATTTGTATTAAGGGATATAGCTTATTTCATTGTAATTTTTTTCGCTTGAAAATATAAGATAAAGTATCATTAATTATAATTTGCTTTTCCGAATTTTTTTCCTTTTTGTATTCCTTAATGTTATTAATTGCTCATTTCACTGTTTTTAAGATATTGAAAAGTTCTGAGTGATTTTTTTAGGAAACAAAGTTCTTAACCTCCTTTATACGATTTGAGTTCTTAAGATTTTGCAAAGGGAAGTTGGTTAATTTATTTATTAGGATAATTAATATTTGTATTAATGGGTATTGCTTATTTCATTGTAATTTTGTTATACGTAATAACTTTTTTTTATGAAGTTGCTCTGCAGAGTAAAATTCTACGCAGTTTTTAAATTTAACGTTTGGTCCCGTCAGCCATTTTTACAGTACATTTAAAAGCCAGACGAAGGCTGGGAGCGAAGCTGCTAGTAGATAATAAAACATATTGTAAATTTGGACTTCCAGATGCGCATATTGGGCTGGAAACGTACGCTATTAAAAATTTGATGGCTCTAGATTTGATGGCGTTTTATCACAAGAAGAGAAATATACATACATTTGCAGATTCTTCATTGTTTAATTTCTTTAAATATAATATAGGGCTGTAATATTTGGTAGCAACAGTTCGAAAAGTGAACCGCCATTTAAATATTTCAACGAAAAATGTCAAAATGACATTAATAGCCCTCTGGGCTATAAACTGGTGAACTCTATTATCTTTCTAAAAATAATAAAGCTCAGAAACTTAAGAAACTGCAGTACCTCTACAGATTGATCTGAACAAACGATAAAATTTATGTTTCCTTTTTTCCAAAGGCAGTAAAACCTATTTACTCCCCCTCCAACAAGTTTTAAAATTTTCCTCTTCTAATTATTATGCACGCTTTTCGAATTTATAAATAGAAAATTTTGTGTGTTTTTAATATCTCCTATTCTGTTTCTTTGTCAAGGTATTTTATTTTCATTGTAAGTGATTATCTGCTTCATTTCTGTAGTGGAAGTAACTCCCCAAAAATAAGTGAGAGTATAAAGTTAAATTAACAACACTTTTTGTCTCCTCAGTGGGACATTACCGAGACACGTCGAGTAAGTATTAGGCTTGCAAATAATAAATATTCTTAAACATTATAAGGAAAGGACAATACTGAATCACAAAGAGTTGAAAAATGCGGTAGAAAGCATAAAACTACCACTACAGATGGTTTCTGCCTTGATAAGAAATCAAATGAAAACGCCGGGCTTCCTAATGTTCACCTACAAAAAGAGTTGATATATTCTGGAATTCTACTGTGCGTCAAAAAGAAAGAAAAAGGCTCAAAGCAATCGTAGAACTGCTCGACCTCGGAAGAGGCAACTTTTAACAGCCAGTATGAAAAAAAAGGTTTAGTATTGACACTAAGATATTGGGAAAACATGATGTTTTATAAAAATACAGACCTCGTTGTTAAAGGTAAGCATTCTCGATATTAGAAAATCATTTCACGATAGCATCTCGCCAAAATGTGAAGTATCCCGAAAAAATAACATAAAAGTGTCCTGTGGTTGCTTCTGTATTCTGGATACCGAGCCATTTGCACTCATTAGTTGGGTGATCATTTTGAAAACCTTATCAAAATTGCAGAGAAAAAAACTAGTGGCAACTCTGGGAAATAGGTGGCCAGGTAGAAATGGCATTTTTCAACAAGATTCTACACAGTGCTACAAATTCAAGAAGGGAATAAAAACTTTCCAAAATAATCAAATGCGTGTCCTTAACTATCCAGAAAATTCAGCTGAGCTCAATCTAATTGAAAATATCAGATCAGTTTGGGAAACTGCCAAAATAAGGTTTAAATCGAAAGATCTTAATCTTTCGATTTAAATAATCAATAACAAATCTTCCGATTTCTAAGATCATTAATGTGTGGTTTCGGGATGACGAAGGTAAAAAAAAGGTGAAATCAATGCCCGGAATGCTGGAAGACGTTATCAAAGAAAAAGGAGGATATATTTCTCATTCGGTTGTTTTAGATACATGTTTTATTAAATTATGTCGTTTTATTATGTGTGCAGATTAATTTGCAGGCGAGCTGTCATAAGATCTTTCGCATCCCACAGAACAGCAGTGGATTGCACGTCAGTGTAAATAAGACAGTCATTTAAACACACAAAACGTTTTGGTACTTCTGATTATCCGTGCATCGGGTTTAACATTCAGTTGAACCGACGCATTTTTCAAATATTTAAGTACACATGCGATATTAGCCAATGCAGGGGTTTCGTATGCAAAATACATGCTTGAGAACATGTGAATTTATAAGATTTATATTTAACCGTTGTTTCGCGGATCAGTATTTTTGCATGCGGACGTGTTCCTAATAGACTGAATGCACACAGAACCGATGATAGCTTGATAAAATTTATTTTACCAAAAGGAACACTTTACATTTCTGGAACTTTCCACAAAATTACTAGAATAAGTCTCCTCAGTATCACAGAGCACAATCAGTAGTTACACTTCAAACGACTAAGAACGTTAACCCCAACGAAGTTCAAAGTTAATTCTACGTGATCAGAGATTTAGAGAATTTGTAAAAATTCCGCGTTTGAATGCTGCAAAGAATTCTACATAATTTACTAAAAAAGGTTTTCTACTTCAGTTTCACCTGAAACTGGATTATATAGGCGCTTTGCTCGAAGACATTTTTTGTAAGTGCTAGAAAGCTTATTCTTTTCTTTGCAAAATCAATGGTAAATAAGCCGAAAGCTTATTGGAATCATGTCTTATTTGCAGATGAAAGCAAATTTAGGATTTTTTGTTATTTTAGCAAATTACATAAATTTGCTATTAATATTCACCAAAGTATCTAATCTGTATTTTCGATTTTCAAAAGTTTTTCTGATCATTATCTGAGAATAATATACAATTCGAAACCGCTGCATTTGCATTAGATAAAAAATGGACTTCTATGCTGATGCATATGAATTCCATTTTCAAGCTAATTATGAATATGTTGCAAAAACTCATATACTGTTGGTGCCATCAAATTTAACTAAAATTATAATAAAATATGTCATTAAATTTAATTATTTTGTTTTAGGATGGAATTTTTATTATTGAGAAAATGGTGATTATTTTTTCTCAAAACGAATGAAAAACAGCTGCAACAAAAGTTTAATCTCTTACTGAATGGCAATAATATATTGTATACATTTGAATTTGGTGAGCTGTTTGTCGAGTTAAGAAAACTTTGCGTGTTACCGTTAATTAATGTTTAATAAGTTCTTTTAAGTTGGTAGATTAAAAATATACTGCTTCTTTTAAATCTTCTTTTCCTTTTAATTTTGCTTAGTATCTTCCATCCACTTTTCCAGGCAGATTTTAGGCTCATCTGTATTTAAAGCATCTAAATGTTTCCTATCGTCATTCATTGAATTAATGATTTAAATAAAATTCCATTATATTTTACCTAGGGATTAAAATTCTGTTTAAAAATTTTTTAGTTTAGAGCCACTAAATGCATTCAATGCATATGGTCCGTATATTTTCGATCGAATTTCTTTCCACTGACTATAACTAAAGACTTGTTCTTTGTAGGTGTCGCTCGTCTCTGCGAGTGAATTTGTAATACGAAATCTCTCCCAATAGGAGGTAGTGGCTGAATTTGTCCGCAGCTAAAGATCCGGCTGTTGTGTTCGGACGCGCTTTTTCGTTTCCATGGAGACTACTGCACGTGCTGCTCCCTCCACCGAATCGTCTGTGAGACATCCGCAGCGCGGGTTTTCTGTTGACGCCACCAAAAACCGCTGCTCGTGGTCGCAATGCAGTCGCAGTATACGTAAGATTTCAGGAACTCGAGGGTTTCGTGGCAGAAAGTCCGGTTTGCAGAAGACTGATAATCGATATTTGGATGTTAAAAGTTCTTGCTTATTGAGTCGGCTTTGGATCCGAATAATTCCATGATCATTTCTTCAACGCATAAAAACTGAAAAAGATGCTATTAGCATTCTCATTCCTTTTATCTTTCCCCCCTCACCTTAACAGCTAAAGGTTATAATTAACTCGAAAAACTATTGTTCATTTTCCTCAATCACCTCTTCAGGATGGTGGAGGCTGCGTCCTCAATCCATCCACGCCGTCAAAGATCTTTTATTTACCTTCGAAGCTGCAGCAGCACATTTCCACATAGTTTAAAACAAAAGACAGTCATTTAAAAACAATACGTAATTTTCAATTATATTTCGCAAAAAAATTTTACTGATTTATTATTATGATATTCACTTCAATGCAATCTCCATGCAATAATTTCCAACAAAAGCAAAAGTTTAATGCTAACTTAGTATTCCGTAGTAGCATATAAATTCAGTTAAACTTTCAATCTATTGAAGTTTCTATGAAAAATATTATTTAAAAAGGGCTTACCTATTAGTTATACTGAAGTTCAAATATTCATAAAATTAAGAGTTTTGATTAGATTTAAGCTAATCTACGTTACATTATAGAGTCATTCGGTTACTTTGGAGCAGGAGACATGAAAAATGAGCAATGCCCTCGCCGAGACTTGAACCTGGACCTCTCGAATACGGGCCGAGGTGCTACCGTTACTCCACAAAGGCATGCAGAAAGGAGAGAGAAAATACCTTATAGCATCATCACACAATTAAGTACAGCGTAGATTGACAGTTACTAATTCTGTAGATTGCTATAAGTTTCTGGAAAAAATATATTTAACATTCAAATCATAAAAATATATATCAGAGTATGGTGGTGTTTTGGTGTATTTAATTATGGCAAAGCATACTAGGGCTATCTGCCTAAGGGGAGGGATGCCTTCGTGGAGGACTTTCTAAGGGAAACTGGCTCGTATACACGTTACACATGGGGAAAACCACGAAAACACCCATGCAGCCAGCCCGTTCGCAATATCAGAGTATGGACTGAGAGATTTAAAAAATAAATTTTCTTAATAATTTTTCGTTCCAAATTTTAATGTTATAACCTGTTCTTAATTTTATATCTCATTATCATATCTTATTATTCTCACTCCTGAGTCATGAATAGAAAGGCTTCACAAAACTCATGGACTGAATGAGAGTATAACTGCCATTGCCAAATGTGGTGACTTTGTACAACACGTACACAGTTTTGACCACATGCAATAAAAAGGTTCAATATACCTTTTATTTTGCCACAAACTTCTTGAAAAAACCATCATTCAACAATATCCATGTAACTTAAAGTTATAAAGTTAGAACAGAGCTAAAAGTATCTATCACTTTTGTAGAATATGATCCTAAGCACAACATTATGACAGCTTGTTCTGCTAGCCTTTGTACAGTTATGGATAACTATTAATTTATACTATCATCTCTGTTACTAAGTATTGAATAATTTGAACATGTTCTGTAGAGTCATTAGGTTATTTTGAAGCAGGAGACATAAAAAATGTACTGTGCCTTCTCTCGGATTCGAACCTTGGACCCCTTGTGATGCTTCTTTGGCGAAATGAAGCAACTCCAATGATGGAACACAGCAATAACATTTATTTAACACTCAAAAAAATGGCGACACACAAGCAAAAAGAGAAAACATATTCTAACATTTTAAAAATAAATTACATTCTTCGTGCGAGAGTCGCACGAGGCACTCGAGTCTGGTTTCAAATATTGCCATTCACAAATACCTTAATGTTCATGTATTTAAATTATTTAAACTACAAGATTTTAATATTATTTAAATCTGTTACAACCTCTCCCCCAACGGAGAGACTTTTGCCAAAGGGAAAAGTTCTGTAAATTTCGAAGTTTATAAGCTCGGCTTGCTCAATTGCTTAAAGAGAAAAGATAACTTCTCTCATAAGTTTCCAAATTTTCAGGCCGAAAATTTTAAGTTTTAAACAAATATTTTTACACCACATTTAAATAGGAAGAAAATGGACAGTGTTGAAATTAGTCTTCTTTTTTTTTTTTTTTCTTGACGGCGCCTAGATCTCTTCCATGGCGGACCAGTTCCTCGGCTATATTTCACAGCAAAGCCTTTCTTCAGTTCATCTGTGCCTTTCGGATAATATTCATTTGTCATTTGCTTTCAACATTTGTTTTCTTCGTCTATTAGTAGCGGCATTGATATTAAATCGAAAGCCGAAAGATGATGATAACGCTGCATTGCAAAATGATTCTCAATATTAATTTCTTTATCGTTTTTCAAATTTTCGTAAAAATCTTCCACGTTTAATTCCGGTGATTTAACTTCTTCTTCAAAGATATCTTTGGATGCTTTATTTTCTTCCTTCATCGGTTCCAAGATCTTCTCTTCAACTATTTTTCTTTTCCTTTGAGCTCTAGTAGAAACGGCATTAAAATGGTATCACTAAGATCACCTTCAAGTGATAAACTAATAAAATAAGGCAGTTCAGTGTTAACAGGAAGTAATAACCTGCTATCACTAATATTACGTTCAGTGATGAACTAATAAAATAAGGCAATTCAATATTAACAGGAAGTAATAACCTGGTATCACTAATATTATGTTCAGTGATGAACTAATAAAATAAGACAATTCAATATCAACAGGAAGTTACGTTCAGTGATGAACTAATAAAATAAGGCAATTCAATATTAACAGAAAGTAATATTCTGGTATCGCTAATATTGCGTTCAGTGATGAACTAATAAAATAAAGCAATTCAATATTAACAGAAAGAAATATTCTGGTATCGCTAATATTGCATTCAGTGATGAACTAATAAAATAAAGCAATTCAATATTAACAGGAAGTAATAATCTGGTATCACTAATATTACGTTCAGTGATGAACTAATAAAATAAAAATACGCACGATTATTCGATCTCGCCGGTGCCTCCAAAATAATTAAGACTGTGATGCTTCTTTGGCGAAATGAAGCAACTCCAATGATGGAACACAGCAATAACATTTATTTAACACTCAACAAAATGGCGACATACAAGCAAAAAGAGAAAACATATTCTAACATTTTAAAAATAAATTACATTCTTCGTGCGAGAGTCGCACGAGGCACTCGAGTCTGGTTTCAAATATTGCCATTCACAAATACCTTAATGTTCATCTATTTAAATTATTTAAACTACAAGATTTTAATATTATTTAAATCTGTTACACCCTCAAATACGCGTCGAGTATGCTTCCAATTACACCACAAAAGCATGCTGAAAGGAGGAAGAAGATACCTTATATTGCTATCCCTTTTAAAGGGCGACTGGGGATGAGGGAACCCAATCACCAAATCCTGGTGGTGACGAATTACTGTCCACGGCGACACTTGTAGAGGCGCCAGTTGTACACCACTTGTTCAGGAGCCACTTATAGTCATTAGATTTTTTTTAAGCTGAAGATATAAAAAATGTGCAGGGCTTTCGCCGGAACTCGAATTCTGGACTTGTCGAGTGTGCTTCCAGTTGCACCACGAAGGCATACGGAAAGGAGGGAGAAAATGCCTTATAGCTTGTGTGCTTTTGCATTGTGGAAAAAGGACAGCATCTAGAAACCACCAAATTTTGAATGCCATAGTTATCGGCACGAACATGTGCACATCGAAGGTCGAATTTTGAATTTCGAACTAGCTACTTATTTATGAAATATTTTTTGAGAATTTAGTGAGCTTTTGATTAAAAAACTCAGTGATTTAAAAGCGATATATTTCCAATGCTCGAAATAAAACATTTTTATTTTCAGGACCCCAGTCTGTTGTCGTTGGACAGAATGTAACATATTTATCTTTAAAATTTAATCCATTTAAAAGCTTAAAATTACGCCATTTAAAAGCAGTGCGTTGCCCTTGCCTGAAGTAAAATACTTTTATCTTCTCCCGCGCTCCAGTGTGTTGCCATTTGGCGAACAGTAAAATATTTAACTTTCAAATTTATTCTGTTTGTTATCGATTAACAAACTAAGCAATGAGCGCAGTTTCCAACAATGTTTTTTAATTTTTTTATCTGATTGATATAAATAAAAATGCATTTAACTCATGATATATCTAATTAAAAGCATTAACTTTTTTATGAAATTGCATTAGCTAGACTCATTAAAATTCATTACACACACACACACACACATATATATATATATCTGTCATAATTTAATGGGTAGAAGAAAACACTGGAACTTTTAACAGGTTTCTATATTCGTCATGGCTGAGACGGCAGTGGTGGCTGAAGGTAAAAGCTATGATGACGCAGTTAACACACTTGAGCTTGAAGAATTTTCAATCTTTATTTTCACGCATATAAAACCATCTTAGCAGATCTTTATCCAATCGTAATAAAATGCGATAAGTTTTATGTACATTGGTTTTAAAAGTACGACGTTGTTACGTAGAAAAAAAAATAATATTTTTCATTTAACTTTTATCTCTTTACAAACTGACTGCTTGGTGCCGCGACAAAAAAAAAAAAAAAAAAAACTAACTACTAAAACTTAGTACATACAATAATCAAAACTTTTAAACACTAAAAGACATCAAATATATCCTCACCTGGTGTTTAAGTAGAATCACGATTAATTGACAAAAACAAAATTCGAAAATGCACTTCCACAACAAAATCTTTAACACGCTATCTCTCACTAAATTAAAACTAATTTATATCTCCAACCTGTAAACACATAAATTTCAATACAAAATCTAGAGATAGCCTTAAACCTTTAACATTTCAAATACCACACATATCTCTTCAAACATCTCTTCAACAACCCATGAGGTGTTGCCCCGGATAGTTGCGGACCTGGACTAGACCCGAATAGTCTTAGTAAGCCGCACGGGTGTCCAGATTCTGCTCTCAACTCAACTCCTTTTCCGTGCAACAGCTTAAGAAACCTCGGTTTACACTCTGCAAGAAACGCCTCAAAATTACTATTGGTTCAAACAACACTAAAATTAAAAATTTAGCCAATCTTAAGGAAACTTGGACTCCCTTTCGCCAATTAAAAGAAAGATAATAAATAGCCACTGAAATTCTCAGAAATTCAGAACTTTCTACAAGAAGACAGACCCTTTCTTTCCCACGCAACAGAAGAATGTTTCCAACCTATAACTCTGTCAAAAAAATCGCCGCCCCTTAGAACTATTCGCCTCTGAACGAGAAAAACACATGTTTTCAACCCCCGCGAAAAAGGGGAAAATGCAGCTGGACAGTGACCTCTAACCTCCAAAGAAGCCTACGCGTGAGAAACGGAAATACAACCGCGCCCTTTTAACTGTAACACATATTCTTCCAAACTTAAGGGAGCTTTGCTGTAATGTTTAACAATATTAAATATTATACATTAATTTTAAAATAAGCACAATACAAATTCACAGTAAAATAATACGCAAAAATTATACACAACAAAAATACATAAGAATTTTCCATAACAACGTAAGCATTTAAGCAAGGTAAAACAGCGCGGTGTTGGTAGAGCAGAAGTTGGAGAAAGGAAGAATGACGTAATTATTTGTGAGCGGTATTTATACTGAGTAATTGCAGAAAGTACTCTAAGCTACGATTGGTTAATTTTAGTTTTAGTTACCTTTTTCCAAACAGTGTTATATAACATGGAAAGATCTCGAATTTGGGAGAACAGCAAATTTAGAATAGTTAATTTTGAGGTTGGCAATTATTTCTTACAGCAGCCATCGTATTTTGTTATATCTGTATATCTGTATTTGTTATATCGTATTTTGTACACATATATATATATATATATATATTTTCCCCATTTATAATAATTAATTTAGGTGGCTAGCCACACAAGCGGCTAGTTTTATAAATATTTTAGTCGTTAATATGCTTTTGATATCATCTATTACACGAAATGCAATTTATATTTCTTCTATTTGAACTTGATGAAAACAAAAATCCAAACAAATTATATAAAAATGTGCGGATAAATATTTGGTAGTAACAATGAAACGAAAAGCACGAGAAGTATAGAAGATCACAAGAAATAATTTCCAGTAATTGAAATAGCATCGGTCTAAAAAAATATATAGCAAAAATTTATATTTCTACTTAAGAAAGAACAATTAAAAAAAATAATAATAAAATTTATGTTTTCATTTCTCATTGCACATTGCAATTTGTTTACCAATAAAAATTAAAACAAATATTGCAACTTTAACACTTTATATTACATTCTGACACCTCAAATAAGAGTTTGTAAGAATTATGTGAATTTTATTAACAGTTAAATTTTCAGTTAAACTTCATTTTCTATCACTTCTTAATTTCAACTTACCATTTCCGGCTAGAATGTAGTTTTAGAATCACCCTAAAAATTTAAAATACTAATAATTAATATTAAACATATTAAAATATAAAGGTTTTTTTAAAATTTAGAAAATTCCAAACTGATCTTCGTGAGCAAATTTCACATCAATACTCGTATTTCATTCTAAATAATTACGATAAACATCCTAATTTAAGAAATAATTGCCAGCAATTTAAGAATTAATTGCCAGATAGAACACAAAATTATACGTAAAATCAAGCACAAATGTTAGATTGCGCAGATTTTAAATAAATTCCAGGAATTTTGAGGGCGACTTGCACAGGTCTTTCTTATTCAAAAGAAACGAAACAAACATTCTGTCTTAAGACTGTTTTTCTTAAGTTGACATCGGTACAGATAAAGCTATGTACTATTTAAAACTAGCTTGTGGAGCTCTCAACATGAGACGTTAAACATTAGCTATGCGCTTGCCGAGATTCTATCCATAGATTTTTCAATTACTGGTTGGACGTACTACTAGCTACAACACGAGAGCACGTTCGCGGAAGGAAATAATTCCTAATTTGATCTTCAAAAGAACAGTCCTAAAATTTAAAAAGAAAAATTTTGTAATATTGTTACGTTATTTTCTTTCTTCACGTTCGTACGGGGTTCGTATATTTGGAGTGAATAACGACGACACTTGATGAAGTATCGAAACACACTTTATTTACCAATATTCTCAGGACAGCTCCAAAATCACTTTTACAGTCGCCGAACTGTCATAAACACGCTGGCACATTCAACGACACAGCCTTCACACTGTCCGGCAATAACGGTGGAGACAGCTTCACTGCAAAGCACCAGAGTACAGCTTCTGACTCTGTTTGGTCGTTTTCGGAACTCCACGTACTCTCGAGACTCCACGCGATGCACTCGACGATACACAAGAGTATAGCTCTCGACTCAGCGCAGTCTAAGACAAAACTCGACGATGCACTAATTCGCGATGCACTAAAAGACTCTCTCGATGCACTCGACGACCAACTAGGCGCTAGACTTCGAGACATTCGCTCAATGACTGACTATCAGCTCGCTAGACGAGACACACACACACACTAACTGAAGGCGGACCAGGAGGGTTTATATAGCTTTCGGCTTGTGTTCGAGAACATTCTAGGCTAAACCGGTAAGAATTCGTTCCAGAAGGTTCTCCACCCGTCCATTGTACATCGCCAATTTTGTCGCCAAATGTCGACAAATGGGCGTTTTCTCGCCTAATGTGGCAACCCTGCCTTTCCTTGCCATTTTTATGGCAACCCTAAAATTGCTTTGCGGGAAAGCTATCTCACCGCGCCTGTACATTTCGTAACAATATATTATTCCACTATAATTTAATACAGAATGAGGTATTTGCACATTTTTAATAAAGGAAAGGCTTATTTATTCAAGACGTAGCTGTGGTGATTTTTCAGTGAATCACTTGCGCCTGAGACTTGAGGAAAATGTTCATCGCGCGTGAATTTTAAAATATGATATTCGCTTACTGAAAACAATTATACTTTAACGGAATTCAGTACCTTCGATAGTTCGTGCTCTTTAATTCGATTCCAGGGGGGGATTCAAAATTATCAGAGACCGTGGGCAATTTATTTGTAAAAGCATCATAACGTTTACGGTTACAGGTAAGTTAGAAAGAAGAGATGGAATTACCATGACGATTTCTAAATTTCTTCAAAACGAAACCACTCGTTTAATCTGAAAGTAAATGTTCCCATATAAATATGCGCACTTAATTTCAATAACGAATGTGTTGTTTGTAATGTGTTTTCTGCCTTCTAGTCCTGTGCCTTCGTAGTGTGATTGGAATGCATGTAAAGTTAGGAACTGGAAGGTCCAGAGTTTGAATTCTGGGAAGGGCATTGCACATTTTCACATCTCCTGCTCCGAAGTAAAATTCCTAATGGTCTCTGCAATGGCTACCGAGCTTAAATAAGGTGTTGGATGATAATTCGTCACCGAATTTTTTATCAAGTTTTTCGTCTTTTTTTGTCGACTGCGTTCTGCTTTCTCAGATTATTTAAGTAATGCAGAATGTTAGGTATTTTCTCCCTCCTTATCGTGTACTTTCGTGGAGGAATTGAAAAGCACGTCCGGATAGCAATCGGAAGTTTCACAATTCGAATCTCGGCTAGAACACTGCGTGTATTTTTCCCGTCTCCTGCTCTTAAATAAAATTCTTAATGAACTCTACGTATTTATTGAAATAAGAAGTATTAGACATTCAGTATTTCTAGGCTAAACACTTTCAAGTTCTTCAATGGATTCTTTAACGAGCTGAAATAATAATATATATTTAGAGTCTGGATTTTCAGAAGCGCCTCTTAATGGCTGGCAATGTTAACTCGTAACATGGAACGAATCTTAAAATTGTCTCAAACTCTAATATTAAATAGTTCTTCAATCTGGCCATGTACAACCTTTTTCATGTCGTCTCAATAAACTTCCGACGCAGCCTCTTGGAGCTCCAGGGAGTTGTTGCCGCTAGATAGGGGAGAGCGAGGGATATACACGTGTTTGCCTATGTTAGACACCAGGCGTCCCCGTCCTCCGTAACCTATAGCCTGTGAAATCCTACGCAAAGAATGAAAGAAAAGAAAACCTTTCCTTATTATTAAGAATTTTTTATTGAAACAAAAATTGAAATTTTTGTTAAAGTCCTAACAAATTTAAGAATACAAGTTTTTAAGTATAATACTAGTTTTTTAGAACATGTAAGTAAAACTTATTAAAGGAAGCACATAATTAAAGCACTTGTGTCCTATGGTTCATATACTTAACACAATATGAAAAAAAATATTTAAGTACCAGCCCTCCTCTATATTTTTAACAATTTTCTAGATTATTTTTGGAAAAAAGCAAGTGTAGAGGACGGAAGATTATTTCGCATATTAAAATATAGATAAATCACAACCAAGCACGGAATTCTAAACGTTAAAATCAAAAACTTGTTTATTTTGAAAGTATATAAAACATATTTTTAATATGGTAATTTAGGTCCCACCCCTACGCGATGATATTGATTATCCACCGGTTAGGTCTCCCTCATGCTTTTCCGTATTAGGCTTTTCTTGAAAATCGTCCCAACTCTGCCAATGGGAGTGGATAAGAAAACTTCTCATCTCAGTCTTTCAGGATCAACGCTAAATGGGAAAATTCCAACAAAGTTACGTGATGGTGGGATACCTATGAAATGATGCTTCTTAACCTTCACATTCAGTTAATGTTTAGATGAAATATAAAAGCTTTAGATAAAACATTAAAGTCACATAGTGGTGGTGTCGCTAATATGGTAATCATGACTTTTTTTTATTTAATTGGAATTAAGTTTTGCTGTCATCCTGAGATATGGCCACACCAAGTTCTAAAAAATAATAGTAGATAAAATAAAATGAGAGTTTTAAATCTTAAATGAAATTGAAGATTGATTTTTGAGTTATTAAATCTCATTAAAAATAAAATGCTTCAAAAGCTCATGAAAATCGTAATTAATGATTTCATTTTCATTTTTAATAAAAATTGATTCATTATTGCACTGAATAATTTTTTTAAATGTGCATTTCATCGTGGACGAGAATGTTGAGTCATAACACAGAAGATGTATAAAGAAATGGATGCTTACTATATTTGGTATCCCAGTACAGGATATGTTCGCCTTTTCCGCATCAAGCAAGTACTTTGCACCCAGCTGGAAAAAAAACCTTCCTTTTTGATTTTGCTTGTATCAACGCAATTTATACTAAATTGTTTAATATATATATATATAAACTTTATTTTTGAGTTCCTGTTTCTAAAGCAAACAATGAGAAGGTTTTTTAGTGATATTAAAAATTTTCATAGCCAATAGCAGAAATGATTTAACGTGAAATCAATGAAATAATTATAGTACGCAATGTAGTTACAAATTGTTATTTATTTTTTTTTTTTTTGTAATTACTAGTTTCTTCAATAAGCCCTCTTTCATGATGGGAAAGAAGGGCTGAAATAAAATTTTTTTGATGCTCTCGGAATTAACATTTGCAAAAAGAAAGAAAAATTCTGAAATAGTATTATTTGTTTTGCCACCTTCAAAACGCCTGGAGTAGGGAAAGCTGAAATTGGACATCGCGAATCCTTGAACCATTAAGTTGTAACAGTTGCTGTCTTTTAGTAATGAATGCTTCTACTAGCTCTCAGTGAAACTAATCTTTGTAAAGTTTTGTTTTAAATGCTTAATTGTTTTTCAGATTAAAATTACATCATGCATTGATGGATTAGTAATCATATTTAACGATGAAACGAACAGGTTAGGATTCAGAGGATTATAGTAATGCAAAAATCACAAAGTTTCAAATTTTCGAATCTGTAATCTTTTTTAAAATACGTGGTATCTGAGTATTCGAAAGTCGAATCTTAATTAAAAAGTAATTACTTCATCCAAAATCCATTTAAACACCGGATTTGGGAATATGAAAGATGTAAGAAATCTATAATCTGTAATCAATTGCCAGTAAACATGAATCGCATTCAGGCGTTACACTAATTGGACTAAAGAAACAGATTGCAGTTTTTTCCAGTTATTGATTTGATAGAAGTTCAGGATATGAGTTCCCTTTAACACGCCTTAAAAGCCGTTTCCCAACCTAACTATTAGCTGACGGATAAAGCCGTCGAGCTGATAGTTTATCATTAACGTTGAACGTGATCGATCAATATTATTGACATTCCTTGTCGTTGAGATATATTTTATCGCTTTTTCAAACTATCTATCTACCTTTGGGATTAATACGAAGTGTAGTTTCTGTTCTGTGGTGTTCGATGATGACAGCTGACTAATGTTTCTTTCAAGAACTAATTTTGTAACTTTCTCTCTTTAATCTTTTTCTTTCTCGTCTTGGGAAATAGTTCAATTGGTTACCCATTTATCAGTTCATGACCGAAATGGCTGTCAAAGGATTACTTCGATGGTTATATAATGGGCTGTCTGGCAAGCTTTCGTGATTTCTTATTAAAAGGGTTTTCGCCAGTTAGAATACTATGTTATTGAGAAATTACAGCAAAATTTCCCAAGGGATGGACATTAATGAAACAATAAAATTCGCTATAAAATTTAATATTTATTTATTTAAATGTAGGCGAAAATTTTCAGCTAGAAGGAAAAGAACGAGATATAAAAGCAGGCGGAATTTTATGCGCCATTTTCCTTCAAATGCACCACTTACATATGCAAAATTAAATACATAAAAAAATAAGCATTTTTTTCCTAATGGCGGGCACTTGCCTATGCAAGGCATTGGCCACTCCTTAAGGCCATATGTGGTGGTCTCTTTATTATGGAGGCACCTAATAGGTGGACCATTATTGTCTTCTATGAAGGCACAGACAATTTTTACATTCATGCCTTCTCCGGGATTCGAACCCGGGCCCTTTGGTATCGCAGTCAGGCTCTTCTAACCACTAGACCATCTGGGAGGCTCAATAAATAAATAAACTAGCAATACGTAAATTCCAGCCTATTGTTTAACACCTCGGAAAAGAATTTACTGTTGAAACATGTCTTTGTAACATGTTTGTTGAAACATGTTTTGTTTGTTTGTATAATAAAAAACATGAAACATGTGCAAATATTTTGTTTCCTTCTTCAGTAAAAGCAATATGTACTGCTACCGATTCATATCGATTCATAAAATGAATCATCTAAAAAACGTTGCACATGCCTATTAGGAAGAGTCGGATTGATATGCTACGTAAAAAAAATATTACCAAATAACAGCAAAAAATAACACAAACAATAATAATACAAAAAATATAAACAAAATATAAACAGTAACAACAAAAAAATGATTAAAACAGGACAATGGTACATCAAATAAAACTTTCAAAATCTTATAATTCTCCGTTGGACATCAGATGCCACCATTTCTAATGTATTCTATCACACATCAGATCATGGAGCCATAAAGATCCCTAGCGTAATCTTGCTGTATCTCGTTCCGTACAGATTGGATTCGAACTTATTGTTCTTGCATATTTTGTGACAATGTTCTGGATAGAAGGGCCTGTAACATTCCAGAGGTTTTCTGTGTGAACAGACCTGTGGATATGGCCGGCCATGCTGAATGTCCATGATTGCAAAGTAAGCTCTTTAGATGCCAGTAGTACGAAGATCAGCAAAAATGCATTGGCGTGGTGTTCACGAAACAATCACTGGTCGAAAGACTTCATCAGCATATCGTTGAATTGTAAAAATGCTCACGATTAAGACAATGGTGATACCGCATCACACAAAATCGCATTTCAGACCATGACATCCATTCGTCAAGTCGTATGATAGCGCTAATCATGTTACCTTGGTCATCGCACCAAGGCAAAATCTAGTATCATATGGCTAAAGAATTACCTGCTGCCATTTAGCATTTTTCGTGCCACAATTATAGTCTGCAGTGGCTTGCTGTTGTGTCAAGGCAGTCAGGATAACGGCGAGAAAGACGTCATATTAGAGTAAAAAAATCTTATAAAATATATATAAGTCATATAAGAATAAAAACTGAGCTCACCGACCCGGGTAATAGAGTGGGAATATGAATAGTGCGCGGACAGCAACGAAAAAAGGGATTTGCACTACAAGATGTTATAGCAGTACCATATACAAAATTTCAATGTTCTACGGCTTCTCATTTTTGAGTTATGCGACATACAAACATATGCACGAACGTACATACAGACGTCACGAAAGAAATCTCTTCTGAATCCATTTTAAATCCATGTTACAATCCGTTTTGGAAACCTTTATTCTATTCGTAGTAAAAAATGTCTATTTATTGATGTATTTAATTTTGCATATGTTAAGTGGTGCATTTGAAGAAAAATGGCGCATAAAATTCCGCCTGCTTTTATATCTCGTTCTTTTCCTTTTGGCTGAAAATTTTCACCTACATTTAAATAAATAAATATTAAATTTTATAGCGAATTTTATTGTTTCATTAATGTCCATCCCTTGGGAAATTTTGCTGTAATTTCTCAATAACATAGTATTCTAACTGGCGAAAACCCATTTAATAAGAAATCACGAAAGCTTGCCAGACAGCCCATTATATAACCATCGAAGTAATCCTTTGACAGCCATTTCGGTCATGAACTGATAAATGGGTAACCAATTGAACTATTTTCCAAGACGAGAAAGAAAACGATAGTCCTTTATTCTATTCGTCTGTACAGATGTCACTCCAAAAATTACTCAAAGGAATTTGAGAGAGGTCAAATTTGATATTTCCGTTGAAATACGATACCCGAAATTTTTCGAGATTACGATATTTCTTTTGCTTCGTACAAGGAAGTAAAAATGATAAATACTTAAATTTCTAACAGAACTTGTTTTTAATTTGCAACATCCTGCCTTGTTAACTTCAGATGTAGAACTTTTAATATATTTTGCCAAATAAGTAATAATTTCCAAATACAAATGGATGTATTTTCAAAAAAAAAAAAAAAAAAAAAAAAAAAAAAAAAAAAAGAAAGAAAGAAAGAAAAAGAAAAAGAAAAAAGAAAAATTATGACAAGAAACTTCATCTGTTAAAATAGCTCAAAACTTTCGATCGTCTGAATTAGTATGCGAGTTACCGACTAATAAGTTTTGAATTAATTATTTTATTACAAGGCATAATTTAATGATATTTTGCAAGAAACATGGTTTAAAATAGAGAAAAAATAATATATTAGAAAAACATTTTGAGTCTATATGCCCATATTTAATACAAGATTTGCGCAAAAAAATTACAAAAATAAAACTGTCCCAGAACAAATGTGATGCAATGTTAAATATCGTGTCTTTGAAAACATCCTTTCGAATTTTGGATCAGAGATCTGTTAATTACTCTCTGTTGTGCTGATACGCATAATGAGTACAACCACAGGAATCTGAACCGACAGGTGTTTCCAAGTAGTCGAATTTCTAGGCTATCCTTCACTATTTTTGTACTACTGCCAACACATGCGATGTTCTCATTGTTGTATCAGGAACATTTACGTAAATTTGCTTCAGTTTCTGACGATAGAACGAAGGTTAAAAAAGTGGTAATAAAAGGCCTTTTTTTGTTTTCAGTTTGCAGAAAATCTTTTGATACATTCATACTATTTAAGTAGCTCATGAGTTGCAGATTCACTACACTGAACTATTGAACAAAATTTAATTATTTATTTCTTATTAAACTAAATGTTATCAGAAGTTTTTGACCTTAATATATTCTGCCGACATAAAGTATCTTATTTAATATTTGCAATTACTGCGTATTATTTTGATGCGTTTTGTGGTCGTTTCTTGTAAATGCGCTTAAAAGGCTAAGTTTTCTCACTCCTGAATAATAAATTTTATTTTGTATAAATTTAAGTATTGTACTTATTTTTCTTGTATCGTGGTTTACGTTTATGAGTAAGATAAATAAGTAACTCAGACCTTCTTCATTAAACTTTTTAAAAGTTACTTTTAAACGAGAGAATTTAAACAATCTTCTTCACTAAAAGAAGTAAGTCATTTGTAACTGTAATATCAGTCTCAAGCAACTACATCTGCGTAGTATGAAAATGGCTTGGATTTATAAGGTGTACAATTCTATACAAGTAAGCGCACTTATATAGAAAACAAATTGTTATCTAAAATGCAGCAATTAAGCAAATAAATAAATAAATAAAAACAATGTAAAACTTTACAACAATAAACAAAAACAACAATGTAATCAAATTTGTTGAAATATTTACAGAAATTTACAGCAGTACAAAATAGAATAAAAGAATTCTCAGCTTGTGATTCGAATAATTGTAATTTTCAAAGAAAAATATTTATATGAATTTATTTTTACTTCGAAAATCAAATTCAGTAATACGAACAGAATTATGCAGCTCACTGAAGAAAAAATATGAGAAACAAAAATCAAAAACAAAAGTTTATCTTTTTTTATTATTATTTTACCTTTTTACAGTCCGAAATAGTAAGCATTAAAGATTACCGTTGAAGTTTTATAAACAAAATAATAAAAAATGGACACTTTTTTTTAAATGTTCTAATTAATATATAGTGTGCTCACTATACAAATAATTTTGATAATTTTGTGAATAAGCGGATAGAACTAACCCTGTCTCACAGATGAAGTGCAAACGCAAAGTGCTATGAATTAAAATCATTCCTGTTCATTTCATTATAAAAGAAAGAAAGAATTGAAAGTGATAACTTATCTTTTCAAATCCTTTTCTCATATTATCTATTTTCTGAAGGGTTTCTCTTTTCTTATCATTCAAAGTTGATAGTGACTTCTAAAAAGTAAGAAAAGAGAAATTTATTTTACGAAAGCTTGCTTATATATTTATTAACCTTATATCAGTTTGAATATTCAAACTAATATTCTTAAAAAATTTTTATGAACCCACAAGGTGAGATTCATTCATGTAAGATTGATTACATTGTAAAAAAATAAGCAACAGTAGCCGGAACAATTAACCGAACATTTTCTTCAATCTTACTAATATTTTTCTATCTTTTAAGCTAATATTCCTCCGCATAAGCTTATATTTTCAGTTTTCAAAGTTATGTAAGCTTCATAACACAGCAGAACCTCGAATCCAGATAGCCCCACTTCATGAAGAATTCGGTTCACGAACAAGTTATCTGAACAAAACAAGCCTTGAATGAATGGTATCTCAATTACGAACACTCAAGTCAGTTGCATGTGATTTTCAAAATGTATTGAACTAACTGATGTTACATAGATACTCGGGAAATTATGGAACACTTTACATACTTACATACGCTCAGGAACTTATGGACATAGCATTTTAATATTTTCCATTGCTCAACTCCCATTAGTAAATCCTGAGAACATTTGACTTACTACATCACGAATATTCAGCATGGAGGAAATTATGGTCAGATTGGGATGTATGCAGAAATTCTGAGCGCTTTCATTCTTAGAACTTCTGTTGTTACCTGTAATATTATGTCTGTAAGCAAAACTATGTGCTAAGAAGTTAACGTCAACGACGACATGGAAAAGTAGCTAAAATATCATAAAAATGAGCTCAACAAGGAAGAACTGAAACAAATTCAAACGCAGCAAGAAAAGACGACTGAGGAAGAAGTTTCTTTAGAAGGAGGTGAAGAAAGGAAAAGATCCTATTTTTCGAATCCACGAAATTTGAGCAAAATGGGATATATGCCAAGTGATCACGAATGATATCAATCTGATAAAGCAACAGCAAGCTGCAAAATAAGTATTTTCAATGACAATGCCATGGCATTTAGAAACTTTTTAAAATATAGGTAAGAACAAATCAAATTGGACAAATCTTGAGTTAAATGGAGGCTCAAGAAGTCTCAGAGTTAAATTTTGCTTAAAGACCAAAAATAAATAAACAAATTAATTAATGAAGCTGAAAGGGTTTAGACGGTTATCCAAAAGAGGCGATTTTTTTCTAGAGATTATTTAGCTTTCCAGATTAACTTTGAAAGTATCTTAGTTTTACTGAATTGTATCATGCTGGCACGGGGAAAATAAAAATATTTTATTTCCGACTACAGCAACATATTGCTTTCATAAAGCCGAGTTCAAGGAGTTTAGAATAGATGCAGTAAGTCAGATGTCCCAAAAGTGAAGCCAAAGAAATGTCAGCAACGTAAAGTCAAGACTTATCATGGCCGCCATTCAGCGTACGGGTATGACTACGAAATATATTGTTAAATAAAATTACACTGAATTGGATAGGAAATATTAAAGTCTACAGGCTCAGAAAAGCGTCTTTAAGCATAATTTGCATAAAATATTATTGAACCTTCCTCTGATATTCCAGTTTTTTACTATGTATAAATTTGTGTTTTGGTTAACATTTACACATTTTCATGTACCTAGATTTTATTAAATTTGAAAGATTTATTTGCAATTCTTGTGAAGTAGAAAATCTTTTATTTATTAAGTATTTAAAGTATTTAAAATTAGAACCGAAGACTTATAAACGTTCATTGATAATGAATCTATGCACAGTTGGATAATGAACCTATGCACAGTTGAATAATGAACCTATGCACAGTTGGATAATGAACCTATGCACAGATGCTGTTGTAAAATTTAAGTAAACAAATATCTGTGGTAAAGAAACGACTTAATCCATCTTACATTATTTCTTGTAGAGAAAATAACTTCGGCTTACGAACGTTTCGGTTGAAGAACATTTCGGTCTTCAGGAAAGAATTAAATTCATGAACTGAGGTTTCACTGTAAATTCAAAATAGAAAGCTCAAGGAAAATATACAGAGCGTTAGATTAAGGGGCAAAGTACAAGGGCAGCCGGCGGAAAACACTTAAAGTAATAACAGAGCAAATTCGATATGTATAAAACACTGGTCAAAAATGTCATATTTAAATGCTCGTTTTTATGTATTATCTCCAATTCTTTATTTATGCTAAAGCGGGAATTATCGGGAAACATAATTCTTAAGTGCACATTGGTATCAACGCTGCAAAAAGGAAATTCTGTTTATGACGTCATTGTAAGTTGATTGGATAGGGAGAGGAGGAATAAGGGAAGGTCGAATCGAGTTGTTACAGCAGCAATGTACTACGAGAGCTTAGTGAAACACCTACTGCTGCAACGACTACATAAAGTACGATTACAAATGAAGGATGGGCCTTGAGTGCAAAACTAAGTGGCTTCTGCTGCTCTTGTGACGTTGCATCTTTGAAAGCTGTTGTTTACATTTTGTTTTGCATATTTAGCAGCCCCTTAAGAAAACTAATCAAGATATGAACATTTCATTACAACTGATTGCAAAGTTATCCGCAGTACTCAATATGTATTCGCAAATTCTATCAACCAGAGAGTTAATAAGTTCTTGTTATAAGAAACATAAAATGTTTCAATTGTTTTATAGAGGAAATTGGACGCAAAAAATATTTTCAATAATTTTGCTTTAAGCAAGACAAATGTCACGTGACTCAACCAGAGCCGGATTTAGACTTGATAATGGCCTAAGCTATTTGAGATATGGAGCCCTTTATAAGTCTGTTATACTATATTTATACAATATTTTAATTTGGGGGGCTAAGCTATAGCTTTTGTAGCCTTATTCGTAAATCCTGCAGTAAGTAGTATTGGAAGCCCAATGTTCTGAAAACATTTCTCAAAGTTGCAATGTCAGTGTTTACTTTCAGATTGTATTGCCCGGAGAAAAAAGAAAAGTTCATTCTTCTTATTTCAAGTTAAAATTTATTACTTAGGCTAAGGAATGTCATAAATGGTACTGAAGATGATGTTATCTACGAGATGGGATGGGAGATAACCATGTAAATGGGCGAAAGGGAGAGCAATGACATTCACCCAGACTTTGTCTTTATTAAAACGTTTTTCAAAAATTTAGAGAATTGTTAGAAGATTCCGAAACGCATACCAATATTGAGAAATTTGGTTAATGCAAATTAGATTTAAACACAATAAAAATATTTTTCAATCATTTAGTTCTTTAATATCAGTTTTGTAATTGAATTATTTATAAAATCGTTTTGAAATCGTTTATGAGCCGATACCTACGTTTCAGTTATAAAAAATTTGCTAAAAATTATCGGCGTATACACGGATGATAAATATTAACGAACTATTGACAGCAATTGTATCTTCGATGCGCAAGACCTTTGCCTTTGGTGGCAACCGCGATGTATCTTTCGACAGCTTTTGATTATGTTTTACAATTCAGAAGCTATTGAATAAACATGTTTTTTTTTTTTTTATTATTATATGAAGTTGAGTCTTTTCTCGGAGTTTTATCATTTCTTTATTAGAGTTTATTTTGATTTCATCTGTTTCGATAAAAGTCCCTTTTGAAATAACGGAAGTATGTCATTTTTACATTTTTTGTATTAAGGTTCTGAAGCACAATAAAATGATATTCTAGTTACTCTCAAATCAAAAAAGTAGTTTTGGATGCTACCATTTCTGAAAAACAAAACTTCCAATTTGTTCCTAAGCCACAGATTAGTGCGCGCGCTTATTGCAAGACTAAATAGATGTATTCTTTCAACATTAAGGAAAGAAAGAAAAATGGAAGACGCAAAACTGCACTTAATCGCTCTTAGCAGGCTTATCACGACCCAACTCAACGCTGCAAAAAGGAAATTCTGTTTATGACGTCATTGTAAGTTGATTGGATAGGGAGAGGAGGAATAAGGGAAGGTCGAATCGAGTTGTTACAGCAGCAATGTACTACGAGAGCTTAGTGAAACACCTACTGCTGCAACGACTACATAAAGTACGATTACAAATTAAGGGGAAGTTGTTGGCGAAATGCATTTTTGTCATCTCGCGGAAGGGTTTTTGGCGCCTTGTACATGACGTCGGAATGCAGGAATCGCATGAATAATGGTCCTCGTCCGTCTGAAGTATAAACGGCACAATAGACTGTAAAGAAATGAATAGAGAATTACCATGTCCCTCATTGTTTCCATACAGCGTGTCTGAGAATGTACGAATCCCCCTATTGAATGTTATCAAGTAATCTCTCGTGACTATAACTGACCATAAAGCGGATCCAGGAAAAGTGAAATCTGCAGTTTAATTGATCTATGGGATGAAAAAGTTGTTAGTTAAAAGTTCGCTGCTGAGTTGCGAGTGAGAAAAATTCATTGCCAAATCTAGACTGCTTAATAATGATATTGAACAAGAACAAATTATGTCTTTTAAAGTCTATTTTAAGTTGTTGAATTTCTTAACTAAAAAATTTTGTGTCCCATTTTTAGAATTTAATTGATGAATCACAGTGACCCGACGTATAAAATAAATACCCTTTAATTTTTAGAGAAGTTTTTGAAAAAGAGAATTAAAAAAAGGTTTGCAGTTAGAATGGTCTCACGTATATGAGTAGAAATGTTCGTGATTTTATGTTAGAAATACAGCAATTAAATATTTTAGTTCGCGAAAAAATGCCATTATTTGACGTAAATTCGTTTTCTTTTAATATGAATGTTAAGGAATAAGTAAAACATTCCTTATAATATTCAGCCGAGATTGCGTAATTTTAACACACATATTAACGCATATATTTTGTAAAATGCTTTTAAGAGAAAAATGTAACTTGATATTGAGGTTAATATGGAACATGAAATATAATAGGATATTTAGGTAAAAAAAAGTATAATTTGCTCAAAAGGCGAAATTTCTCCGCGCTCTGTTGTCACTTTACGAAAACAAATTTTTAAGCATGCGAAAACTTGAAGTTTACGTATCAAACAGTAGATACTAGGGGAGGTACTAGGGGAAAAATCTTAGTGCATAGAATTATCTCCCATTTTTCTTATTGAATAGCAAAAATATTATTAATACTAGCAGCTGTAATTAAGTAAAAAAGAAAAAGAAGAAGTTAAAAAATATTTTTAATAAATATGTGTTATTGAAGTTTTCTTTAAGTATTTTCTTGTCATTATATAAGAAAAGTGCATAATTATTATTTTTCGAACATCTTCAACGACAGCCGCACAATCATGATTGAGAACAAAGAACATGCTAGATTTTGAGTGCATATTATAAACCGGAAGTGGTACTTTGCATGGAACACGTAACAGATTTTTGTAGAAAAGCCTAGAATAAATTTAGTAAGTGTTTTAATCTAAAATAATGCAGCACATATAACTGCTATTTCTATTTCTATATCTGGGCGTGATATTTATTTACATCATGTCGTAGAAGAGAAAGATTTTTATAATAGCCTTTGTCGAACCTCAAAAAACTTGTAATGCAGGCATGCTACCAAAAAAATGCACATATTATTCTCTTGCGCTGTCGTTGACGGCAAAGCACAAGATGCAAATAACAAATTCAGAAACACCTATTGTTGTGCTTCGTACTGATGCCAAAACGCACGACAGTCACTTTTCAGATGTCATTTTGAAAATTAACAAGCCCACCAGCTGCCGAGCGGTCGCTGAACAGTGGTAGTTCTGTCCGAGATTCAAATTCCTCAAACGTGCTGGCTGCATGGGCGTTTTCGTGATTTTCTCCATACGTAACGTGTATACGAACCAGTTTCCCTTAGAAAGTCCTCCGCGAAGGCATCCGTTCCCTTAGGCGCATAGCCTTCGTGGCTTTGCCGTAATCACATAAACCAAACCAAAAACTAAGAAGCATTGTTTTACTGCTTGCTACCTGACTTTCGCGAGAGATACGTGCACATAAAAATGAATTTAGATTTGTTGATACTATAGCAATAACATAGAAGAAATTAAATTCTATTATTCATTTTAAAGTTGTAAGGATTATGTTAATTTTATTAACAGTTAAATTCTGACTTAAACTCCCTTTCCTGTCGCTTCTTAATTTCAACTTACCACTTCCGGCCAGAATGTAGTTTTAGAATGACGTCTGAATGATAATGAGGAAGAGCGGTATTTAACCGCGAAGTTCTACTGTCTTAGTGAGAGATATACCAGATATTCTGGCTGCACGCGTCCGCCTTTTTAGGCTACTCCCTCGGAAGCTATAATTACGCTCGGTCGTACTTTAGGCCCTTGATAGCTTCGCAGTCAATTAACGTTAAGTGGCCAACTCTGTTATAATTTTGATAGCTTCGGCTATATCTCTTTAGTTAATATTAGTTTAGTTTAATTCTTAGTTTCTTAAGCCCAAGTGTCGGCTTTATTGCGCAACTCCAAGACGGAGTTTTATTAAACTTATTAGTTGGAATAATGAAGGGTTATTTCACCCTTCTTACTTGTTGTTTTCTATCTCACGAACTCAAGCGATTATTCGCTTACTAGTTCTTAAGTTTCTTCACTTTCAACTGTAACTTAGAAATACACAATGGGAAATCCTACAAAGTATTTATCTTAAATATATTATAAACACTTAAATTTCTTTAATTAAATAGCAATTAAATTAAATGTTATTCAGCTGCCTAATAAAATGCAGTTTTTAGTAGAAAGAAATAAAAGAGCACGCATTTGATTATGTTGATATAAATTTAGAAAAAACACTCTCACACATGTCTAATTATAACTAATAAACTACAATCCAAAATTTCGTATTATAGATCACCCTATTTATTGGAACGACTAATCAGATTTTATTTCCAAGCGATCAATCGGAATGGATACTGAACTTAAAGCGCATAGCTGTTTAAAGCGTGCAGATAGCGGGAGGTCATATGCTGACCGCATCATATTTTTTTAGCTTGCTGTTGTTTTCAGGCAAGCATCAAATTACTTCAGACTAAGCTAAAGTCTATTGCAAATTTATGTGGCATAAAATATTCGATTATCTCTGTGTTTAATGATAATAGATGTAAGGTATTTTATCTTAATTAACCTATTATTATAATTTAAACCTTTACTATAACTTCTCCTTTTCGCAGTTCTCACCAGAATGTAAATTAGCTGTTTTGTGTATTTAATTTGAGGGGTCTGAATATTCAGTTTAGAGCTTTTGAGAGCCGCACCTTGCTGACTTATAATCGCCAGCTCTGCCGTAGTTGTAATCCGGTTTACTTTTAAAATACGCTGCGTTAAATATCTGAACTGGCTTTGAATAGTCTATTTTATGCGTAGCTTTAGACTCCGTTATCCTACATTGAAATTTAACCTTTTGTTATGTTGATTTAAATACCCGCAAAGAGCGGAAGCTCATCTGTCGAACATGCAGCGACTTTATGTTCATTTAAATAATAATAATAAAAAGATTATTTTAACCTTCTCGCGACCTTGTGTTTCGTTTCAGACTAAGCGCGATAACTCCTTATCAGTCTAGTACGGTCTGCAGGGCTTTGGCACAGGTTTCTAGATAAAAGTAGAACCGTCTACATAGCAATAATTGTAAGATTTGGTATTTTCAAGTTTTGAGAAGCAGTCGCCTTATTGCTACTACAGGGTCGTTGACCTAATTTCGCTTTAGCTAGAAATCCTCAAAATCTTTGTTCCAGGAATATTGTATTTAAATGTTTGCTACGTCCTTAGTTTTCAGAAAAATCGAATTATTACCTCTGCATAATAACTATCAGGTATGTATCTCGGAACACAACTATTTTTACTTCCGTGTACGAAGTAAAGGAAGTATTGTAATTCTGAAAAGTTTTGGGTTCAGATTTCAGTGGAAATATGCATTTTGACAATTCTTTTACATGACGTTTGTACGTATGTTCTTTAATAAATATAAAGGATTTATTTATTATTTTAAGGTTCTTTAATCTAAAACGGATTGTAAAATCGATCCAAAATGAATTTCTCATGACGTCTATATGTACGTAAACATATATAAGTATTATATATATAAACTTAAAGTATCTAAATTAATTAGTAAATTGGAATAAAAGCAAAGCAATTCCTCTATAATATAATAATTGCCAACCGTGTATAAGAGGTTTTCGGTTTTATATGAATTTTAAAGTATTTAACAAAATTTTGCTGAAATCTGTTTACGGTTTTTGATCTCAAATGGACCAGAAAGACGAAACACTTTTGTGAAGCTTTAATCCAGTTTCCCCTGATGAGTTCTGAATTGGAGTTTATATAAAAGGTGATTAATTTTTATTTGTATAATTTTGTATATTTTCCCTTTCGCATTTTTATTTTTCGAGATTGTTCTGCTATGAATTATTTCTTTAATTGCATTAATTTTGATACTGTGTTAAACCTCTTATACACGGTTGAAATTATTAAATTATAGAGGAATTGTCTTGATTTTATTCCAGTTTACTAATTAATTAGATACTTTAAGTTTATTCTACTTCAATTCTGCAGCTTTAGCAGGATAAACGAGTTTAACGAGAAAAACATTTTTAATTCTAATTTTTAGCCTATTTTATATATATACATACCCTATTTTATATTATACATACATATCCACCCAATTTACCCGACTTAAAAAGACCTTACGCAGCCTTTATTTTCGCAATCGTTGGTCGTAGACATATACTTTAGTAATACTAGTACTTTAAATGATGAAAGTATTCATGTTTGGACATTTTAAAACTAAAAAAAAAAGAAAAACAATTGAACAAATACCGAAATCAAACTTTTAATGTGGTCTCCTGGTTCCCACATTTATATTTAAGTAAGATTTATACTCGTTATGAAAAAAATTACCAGAAGTTTGACTCTCACAGAACAAAAATTGACCGGGTTATTTAATTTCAAAATTTGCAGTTTTTGATGTCATTTTCATCTTGCCTTGAGGGATCGGTTAAGTAAGTTGGAATAATTCGAGAAAATAAATTTAAATAAATTGTAGGAAAAAATGTGCGTAATTTAATAGGCGTATAATGAACTCATTAGGTGTCCACATCAGGTTTTTATCTTTTGCAAAGTGTAAATATAAGAAAACAGCATAGAAAATGCATATAAATAATTATAAAGCACGCAGATTCGTAGCTTCAGCATGGTGTCACTGATATAATTATCAGATAAAAAAATGGATCACTTAAAAATTCTATATTTCTTAAAAACGTTTTCATATTCTTTCAGTGCCAGCCAGCTTATATATAGAATTTTTTCAGTTAGAAATAATTGTGTTAAATTACTATAAAAGAATAAAAATACAAGACTAATGCGGAGCACAAATGTAAAGTTTACAAAGCTATCACACTTGCAAAAATGCATGCAATTTTCATAGATGCTTACTTATATGGAAGAATTTAAAAAAATAACTAATGAGAAATAAAAAATATTAACAAAGTGGTAAAGATAATAAAAAAATAGCATTCTAAAATTTACTGGTGTAAAAAAATTAAGAAAAATATTTAATATGGAAATAGCAAATTGATTCGATTTTAGATGTTAGATCTGAAATTTAACAGAAGCAAATTTCAAATTTTCCCCTTCTCTTTATAATTCTTTCTCTTTTGTAAATTTTGAAAACAGAGGAAAAGAATACAAGAATATACGAAAGGGACAAAATAGTTACAGGAAAGAACGTTAACATAATGAAATATAATTTTTCTGAAATTTTTTTATTGATCTTAATATTGTTGTCATTAAAAAGAAGGAAAATAAAAGGCACACAGGAAAACAATTAAATATCTGGTAGTTAATGCCTTGGTAGTTAGTGCCCTGGACAGCCCTGAAAACTAAACAAGCATTTATTATTAGATGATTAGTTCTGATTATTCCAACACTGATATTTATGTACTTAAAATCTATTTTTAACTTTTACCCAGTAAGTCCTTAACCCTGCGTTAATAGCGTATGTTGCACAGGCGCGTGGGTTAAGGTGTCACCCACCTATTAAAATGCATCTAGAATAAAGAAAATAATTTTTAAAGGATGATTCTTACATTTACTTGACAAAATGTTAATTACAGGTTATACTTTTGATTGCATACAACGTTCTGCTGAATAACGGATAACGGATTTTTCTTTATGACCACTAGACTGATTCCTGGCATGTAACACAAGTGTCTTTGAGATGTCCACAACAAACATCAGCAAATTTAATGTTCAGTCATTGAAAGGCGCAACGCCGAAAAACCTTGTGACAAATATCACTGGGGAACACCTGCTACCCTAGAGCTTAATCTAGAATGGAATAGCTCTCGTCTGATCTTAAATGCTGCGAATAAATGAATATGAAGTAACTTTCTTCCAAACTTAAATTACGTGTTTAGTAGCTCATATTCTGCGTCTCGGTTCAGAATCATTTCAACTTCAGAAATTAAAGATCTATTAACATTTAAAGATATTGTTACGAAATGTCAAGGCGCGGTGAGATAGCTTCCCCCCAAAGCAGGTTTAAAGTTGCCATAAAATGACAAAGGAAGGCAGGATTGCCACATTTGGTGAGAAATCGCCCGTTTGGCGACAAAATTGGCGATATGCCATGGACGGATGGAGAAACTTCTGGCACGAATTCCTACCGGTTTAGCCCAGAATGTTCTCGAACACAAGCCGAAAGCTATATAAATCCTGCTGGTCCGCAGTCAGTGTGCCTCATCTGGAGTGCGAGTCAGTCCGTGCGGAGTCGATTGAGTTGACAGCCGGGCAGCAAGTGACGAGTGGGTCGTCGAGTGCATTGAAGAGTCTCTTAGTGTATCGCGGTTAGTGCATCGTCGAGAGAGTGTGTTGAGCTTCAGGAATGACTGAACCGAAGAGTCGGGAGCTGTGCTCTGTGTGTCGTCGAGTACATCGCGAGTTGTAGCGTGGAGAGTCTCGAGAGTACGTGGAGTTCCAAGAACGACCGAGCAGAGTCGGGAGCTGTACTCTGGTTCTTTGCAGTGAAGCTGTCTCCACCGTTATTGCTTGCAGTGTGAAGGCTGCGTCGCTGATTGTTCCAGCGTGTTTGTAATAGATCTTCGACGACTGTAAAAGTGTTTTGGAGCTGTCCTGATTGATATTGGTAAATAAAGTGTATTTCGATACTTCATGAAGTGCTGTCGTCGTTATTCACTCCAAATCCACACGAACCCCGTACGAACGTGAACGAAGAAAATAACGTAACAACTGGTGTCAGAAAATAACGCAACAATATGTTGTTACTTTAATACTGTGAATAAAATACTACCCTATTAAAATACAAAGTTATTGTCAAGCCAAGAAACATAAGGATTTTTCACTTACCTTCCAAATTATAACAATATATTGATACCGTTTATCAGTATTTTTGTATGTGCTCCAGCGAATAATTTAAAAGCAGTTTGTTCTTCTCAATAATATTTTGAGGTTTTTCAATGGAGCACCTTTCGCTAATACGTTATTTATTATTCATGTACCAAAGCTGCTTCCAGAGATTCTAATATTATTTAAAAACAAAATAGTGATTATTTGTGAAGCTTGATTATCTTATTAATGTTAATATTGTTACGTGTGTACGGATTCATCGTGGATTGAATGTACACAAAACCGATGATATCTTGTTAAATTTATTTTCACAAAAGAAATACTGCACAGTTCTAGAATTAGTAATCACTACTTCAAACTACTAAGAACGTTAAATATAAGACAATATAGACTTTGCCAGCTTGACAATAAAACTTTGCCAGCTTACGCCTCAATATGTAAGCTGGCAAAGTGATCTCTCAATGCTCTGAGCTAAACTCTGAACTCAACCCTGAACTAGACTAAAACTGCTCAAGCTCTAGCTTCCACTGCATGCCGCGATTATCGGGTATTTTACCCGATGTATTCCAGCTCTTACAAATAAATGCCATAAGGGCGCTTAACGTTAAATATTTCTCTACAGCTAGTCCGATGAAGGGTCAGAATCAAAAATAAGTAAATTTTAAGTTAAGGAATTGATGGTACATATGGCATTTATCTGAGTGAGCTTTCACCATAAATCTTGAATTTAAGCCCTGAGGCACTGGCTTTAAATTTAAAGCATACAAAGCATAAAATGTTTCGCCAGTGAGACGAAATACAGTTTATGTACTTCTAGGTACGTCTCTGAAGTTTCATAATTTGCATAAGCTGTTCCAGTAACGCATCTGACGAAAGATAAACATGAATTTGCTAAGAAATACTATGGTAAAATGTTGATTCGCCGTCACGTGTCACGTCAGTGGTCACCCAACTATAGTAATGCTGTCTGTGGTCTTATATAGTTTTGCTCCGCTGTCAAGAAATTTTCAGTACTTTCAATTTCACGAAATTGCTGGAAGGCATATACAGTTACAAAGGCGGGACACAGTTACAGTCACACAGGAATTGGACCAGTCACAGTTACATAGGGATATAACCAAAACGTTTTCAAATCACCGTCAAGTTTCGAGACTTCTAGCGATTTTCTTTCAAATCTGGTGACAGAAATCAGTTGTTAAAGCGATCATCAACTTAGCGAAATAGCCATTTACCTCCATGATAAATGGACTTCACATACATAAAAACTCAAAATATCTATATTAAAAATTACGAAGTAAATCTTAAACACTTATTTCCTCGAAAAATTCCAGAAAGGATTAAGAGGATGATTTAATTCCCAACATTATCTTTGTTGTTGCGAAGCTTAGGCTCTCTAGATTGGCAACAAATCTACTGTTCTGCTGTTTCAAATGTAAACAAATATGTCCGCCATGTTATTTAAAAATTAGGCTTAACCGCACTTGAAAAGCTTTTAAATTGCTGATAATTGTACAAATATTGCTTGCAGATTTACTAAAGGCATAAAAACCTTAACCGGAAGATAAGAACAACGCAATTCACTTATTTTTAAAGCAAAAAATGCACAATTTACAAACATATAAGAATAAAGAAACTGAGATCACTGAGCCGGGTAAACAAACGTATATTGTAGAGTCATTAGGATTTTTTTGAGACAAAAAAGAAGGAAATTTGCAAACGCCTTCGCCGGGAATCGAACCACGGACGTCTGGAATACTGGCCCCGCGTGCTACCGTTACACCACGAAGGCACACTAGGGAAGTGGGAGAAACACCTTATAATATAAATATTGGAACTTTTTTAAAAAAATGTGTTAACTATCAGTCTCAATGGCTGTTCGACGAAACGCGTTTTGCAATTTAGCGGAGTTCGAATATCACTATGCATTTCCCTTGAAAAGTCCATGATGATGTTCGAATTAGGCTAATTATTCCATTTACCGCTGCTTGCAGTTCTTATTTATTGTTTTTAATATGATGTTTTTGTTATATTTTTTCTAATATGTTTTGAGTTAGCTTACACCTTACTCTACATACATATTAACTTTTAAATTTCATTCAAGTTAAGCGTTCATCTTTAGCTATTTTTCTTTATTAATATTTCATTCATATTATGTTTTACTTTTTGTACTACGATAGATTAGATATGTACGTGCGTACACGTTCGTACAGACGCCCCGATAAATTCTCTTCAGAATTCATTTTAAAGCAGTTTTATAATTTTTTTGGAGGGAAAGAGTCTTTTATTCTGTCCTTACGTACAGATGTCACACAAAAACATCGTTAAATTGCATTCGATAGCGGTCAAAATGGATATTTTCGTTGAAATATACTGCCTGAAATTTTTCGCGATTTCAATACTTCCTTTTTACTTCGTACAAGGAAGTAAAAAACAAAAGTGATTTTGATGTTTATATAGATTTGCGTATATCACAATGTAAGAATATCATCTGCTCATGAAATTTGTAAAATGGCGAGACAAAATTTTAAGAATCGGTTCTTTTTTTTCTGTTGTTCATTTTTTTTTTTTTTTTTTTTAATTACTCGAACCAGTACCAAATCAATTTTTGAACCTATTGATTTTATCTGTCATAGAGTTTATGAGGTGGCGCTGCCATCAGGATGTATATCCACGTTTTTAAAGATGTCGCAACAACAGGAAAAATAAAGTACGCAATAGAGAATGGGTGATACATGCACACTCTGAGATTAGTTCCTTGAAGGTATCTCTAGCTAAAATAATAGCTTTCAAATAAACAGCTGAACAAAATCTTAGATAATATGCAACAGTAGTCACATTATTCAACAATCGTCGACATAATATGTACGATGATTTTTATTCTCGAAATGAATAAAAACAACGATATGAGAGAATTGTTCAAAGGAGACAATAGTCAATATTCCCATAAAATGGTTTTGTTTTTCTGCTCAAAAAAGAATAAATTTAAAATTTGAATGATAAGATGATCCCATTCTCTTTTTTCACACGCTGCTCTCGCCCATGTGTTGTCATTTCGAGTTGCAATCAAAAGGTCGAAATTAAAAGCATTAATTAACATTGAAATTAAATTCAAAAAATGAGCGTATTATCAGTTTCCTAAGATTAGTGAAATTAAGTGCATCATTTAATTGAAAGAGCAAGAATTATTTTGATTTTTTAGTTAACTTGAGAATGATTCTTTCTTGAGTTTGAAAATGCGCAAATATAAAATTTGATTGCTCTAAGTAGTCTTCTGAAGTCATAATTTAACAGTCCAAATAAGTGTACCCGAGAGTCTGAAAGTTAGATTCAGTAGACTTCAGTAGGAACAGCAGCTTGTTCGATCGAGTGTTATGCACTGCTGTTTTTCGCACAGAATTTTAAAAATCGTCTATGATGATTAAAGCGTCGACAGTCAAATATGCTCGGGCATAAGAAAGATCCCAAAAAATTATTTAAAAAATTATTAATGTTGTAAAACTGATAACAACTTGTATATTGATGAAAGGCTATATCATGTTCTGAGAAAGAAATAATGACCACTATTACTCAGAACAGTTCGAAAGACACGTTTAAACTTGTCTAAAAACTACGACAAACACACTTAAATGCAAATATGTCCGCCATGTTATTTAAAAATTAGGCTTAACCGCACTTGAAAAGCTTTTAAATTGCTGATAATTGTACAAGTATTGCTTGCAGATTTACTAAAGGCATAAAAACCTTAACCGGAAGATAAGAACAACGCAATTCAATTATTAGGCTATAACGGTGAAGACATCTTCACGGCAAAGCATTAAGTTACAGCTCCCGATTCAGTAGATCGCGCACACGCTAGTCTCTGAACTCAAGACACTACTCTCATCCAGGACAGGCAGGGTATATCTAGCTTTAACCTACCTTCGAGAATATTCACGAGAATGCCGCTAAAAAAGTGTTCTAGAATGTTCTCGCTCCGTCTATGATATATCGCCAATTTTGTCGCCAAGTGAACGATTCACACCAAATCTAGCAACCCTACCTTCCCCTACCACTTTTTGTCAACCCTCACACAGCTTTGCGGAGAAGCTATCTCACCGCTCAGCCGCTGGACATTTCGCAACAATATGAAATTTTATGCAGGAAATGTGGTATAATAAAGTAAAACGCAAAAACCACAATCAAAGAAATACTAAGAGCTCAAAACTTCTTCAGAAATATATTGTTATATGCAAGCTGCTTGCAAAAATGTTTGCTTTCAAGACATTGATAATATGAGTATGTCGGCATGGCTCATAAAACTGCAATATATCTGCTCCTGGTATTATGATGCAAGAATAGTTGATTGCATTGAAGGAGGATGTTCAAATACAGGTCTTACTCAAAATGTATGCGTGTTGTTACAGGATCAACATTATTGAAGTATCTCTCTTCTTACCTTTTGAAAGCAGGCTTAAGTCAAATCAATAATTTACAACGGAAAAGAAAGAAACAGGTTGAATATTTTGGAACGAGGTGATTTAAGAATTCAGTTAAATAAATTTATGCTAAGTATTTATTTATTTATTTACCATCAGAAGAACAGGTGCACCGCCCTGAGGACTATTCAGCTGTTAAGCTCAACTGATGGAATCATCTACAATCTGCTACGCTAAGCCTCGTGAGTGGCCCGGCGATCAGCGGCATTTATTTAAACAATTCTAAGGTTACAGAAATTTTATAAATTGATATATACAATAATTACGCAGGTGTTATATTAGTAATGTAAGTTGTGTGTTACATAAGAAGATACTATGACAAAATAATATTTGTCATACATAAAATAATATAAAATATTATTACAATTTGAAATATATGAAATACGTGAACGTTAAAAATAAAAATTTATAATATAGAATATTGATATATACCTAAATACAGTTATGAATTTTGTTATATACAAAAAATCAGAACAGTTTTAGAATTTTGATAAATACATGAGGATATTATAGCGACATAAGAAATAAATAAATACATATGCTAAGTATTAAAACACTTAGCGTCAGTGCATCCAGAGCAGCTATTCACATTGTTAGAGTGGTTTTATACTGGACCGTAACGTAGCCACGTTTCGTCAGACGATGCATTTCAGTACGTTGTTAATTCTGATATCCATGGCTCATTCACGGCTCCTTAGCATCGTTATAAGGTTTTTCTCTTACGACATAAATCTATCAGTGTAGAGAAAGCGTGTCCAACCCAATGCTCAGGGCAGTTATTACAGCAGCTCCACAAAATCCTAACTACTATAAAACCTTTCCTACTATAAACCTACTATAAAACCTTGTTAGTAGTAGAGGTGGAATCCTCTCTCTTTGTAATTATTTTGGTGCAATATAAACAGCACTCATTTTGTTTTATAATACACTGACTGCCGATTAAAGTCATAGCAGTCGCTTTCAATCTGGAAATTTCGATGTTCAAGATGCTGTTCTGATACCCAATATGAAAGCTTCAAAATGCTTCTCGAGATGTTTAAAAATGCTCAAGATGTTCCAAGATGCACAGATACTCTTTGCTGCTTAGTTTCAGCTCATTCACGAGCTGCTGTCACCAAGCAGCAGCTAGGCAGATCAATAGACTCGGACTTGCATTGTCGACAATTACAGAGAACCAGGCGATAGGCGTGATAAATGATAATAATGATAAACAAATAATAGAACAGATGCTAAGTGCATTTGAAATGCACCTAGTATTTCCAATGAAAGGGCCAGAACTTGGACACAGAAAGGACGTCGTATACCATACTGACAACGCCAGACCGCATACATATTTAACGACTTGTCAGAAATTGAAAGAACTTGGCTCGTGTGTTGGCTGGTGGTTGGCCATAGAAATTCTATAGTGACGGGATTATGGTTTTGTCGGAAAAATGGCTGCCTGTCTGTAGCTTCTTCATGAGATACTGCCACCAGACACTTCAACAGACTCGAGCTTGTGCTGTTGACAATCAGATCGATTGCGCATAGCAATTCCAATGAAACGGCCGGAATTTGGCAACAGAAAGAGCGTCGTATATCATGTTGACAACTCTACACCGCATGCACCGTATAACCCGGGCCTAACACCGTCCAATGATCACTTATTTAGAATTTTCTGAATGGTGTTAATTTAAAGAGAGAATTTAATTTCACGAATAGACTTCGTTCCTGAAGATCGTTCGTCATCCGAAACCGAAATCATTTTTTTCCATATAATAAAGTGGGTTAATTCGTTCCTGGACCATAGATGATCGCTTAGTCAAAAATTTGAGCAGTATTTTGCGCACATGTCGATAACACAAAATTCCTGGAAGTTATTGAATCTAAAGTAAACAAAATGTTATTAAATAGATTGAAAAAAAAACGGTAATTTAATTTAATTCTACACTGCCTTTGGAAGAGAGAGAGTGATATAAATTGAAAGTGATGAAGGAGACAGAAAATTAAATGTTTTTCTTTTGATAAGTAATCACCTTTCATAAAAAAAAAAAAAAAAAAAAAAAAACACCAGGTAACACAGTGATATATATCCGTCTGGTGAATCTTCTTTTTTCTTTTCTTTGTCTCTTAGCCCCACTCTGCTTGAAACTCAATGTCCTCTGTTTTTGGCCACTCAAAATTTGTTCCATGTAATTTGTTGTCTACGTTTTATAATGTTTCTAAAAGAGAAACTTACCACTGAAAATGCTACGCTTCTCGAATATTTCACGTAACCTCGACGAGTTCCTTGCACAGACGACTGATACGAGTACAAAATACAATTAAAGTATTCACGTTAAAAAATATGTTTCACTCAAAGACGTTAAAATAAGTTTTAATTCTTCCAAGACCTTTGATATTATTTCTATTTGCAAAACTTTTATACTCCTCTTGTAACTTTCTACTTTTCTCTGAAAAGAAACATTTTTGTTTGCGTTTTTACTGCGTTTAAGAGTAAATGAGTTATAATTTAGCTTACAATGTTTTTACTTTCCTGACATTGTCAATATGATGACTTAAACTTATTCAAAATGTTCTTTTTCTTATAATGTTTCAAATGATTATGAGTTAAGTCACTTTTGTAGCATTTTATTGGTAAGATACCTTTAATAAAGGGCACGATTAAAAACTTATTAAGTTAATTTCGATTTACTAGGTTAGTTTAACACCGTTTTTACGGAATTTTCTTTTCTCTTAAAATTTGATGATCATCATTTGAATATTATATGAATTTTCTATTTATATGAAATTAATTCACTTATTAAACAATTCTAAAAGCTTTCTCTTACGGTAAAAAACATTATGTATTATCTAAAATAATCATTTCTTTATAAACTTTTTGAAATGACAATCGTTATTTTTTAAACTGTAATCATCAATTTCATTACTTCTTGATTTTGTAAACGGTAGAGTAATTTTTCTTAAAATAATGTTTCATTTTAAAATTCCATGCTCGACCTCCTAAATAAGTATCTAACAGTAGGAAAATTTCGAATTTTGATAATAATCTAGAGCTATTATGGAACCAAGGAAGAACACACCAAGAACCACAAAGTAAATATAATAATGTTAAGAAGGGCGTTTTAAAGTTTTCCATGAAGAAAGAGCAGATTCTGTAATTGTATCTGAAAAATAATGATATACATCAGGAAACCCAAAAGCAAAAGCGATAAAAACTTTTGGCAATAAATGGTGATTCTAATCCATAATGGGAATGATCAGTTTCAAACTGATAACAGAAACTTCTTGAATTTACTTTAGCTTCATTTTTATTCACTTCAAAATTCCCAAATCAGATATTCGAAAAATATCAAATATACATTTTTTGCTTTCCAAATTTATTTTCGAATTCGGCAAAGTTCGAAATCCTAGCTCGTCCATTATTCCAGAACTGAAAGGATGACATTTACAAGGTAGCGTATAGTGTAGCATCTAATGTGATTTGATAAACTTGATGAACGCATATGGGGAATACCTAAGTGTGTGGAGAGCTAGGATTTAGGCAGTGTCGGATTTATTGTATAAGCTGCACAAGGTATAGCTTAGAGACCCCACTTTGTTAGGGCCATCCCCAAAAATTTTACCATATCCCATATTAAAGACATTGATTCATATTCCTTATAAAGGGCCCCATATCTCAAATCGCTTAGGATCTCGTCAAATCTAAATCCGATCCTGGATTTAGGCAATTAGAAACTATAGATTGTTGTTCAGTGCAGTTACGGATTCCGATCATGGAAGTCTTCATTGGAAAATGTTCCGTAATAACGCTCTGTGAATTTGCGATGGAATAGTACACATCAGTTGACAGTGCAGCCAAGGTGTCCTATCCTCTGAACTACATGGTTTGCATTCACCACAACTAATGCATACTCTTGTTGTGCTACATGCTCGATGCCGCGGAGCGTGGCCACATTGACAAAAGGTGTAGAGAAAAAATTGATGTGCTTGAAGAAAACTGATTACAGTTTTGAAATCAGCATGCCTGTTTAACTTTGAAACAGCTCCAAAACCGAACTCAACAAAAACTCTGAGTTACAAATTGCTGTCCAGTGTCATGTAGGATTCTACAAGTGGGACCCTTAAAAACTGTAATAATTTTTATAGAATGTCTGCAGAAATCTAGGTAGAATATCTACACATATTTCTCTAGACAAGGGATCGCAAACTTTTTCATGTCTCTCACTCCTGAAAACCTTTTAATATGCTCTCGCACCCGCTAAAGCAGTTTCTCGCACTTACCGAAACTTAATATTTTAAAAGTTGCTCGAAAGTCAAATCGGTTTCTTTGAGCTTTTTGCAAAATCTCATGAACATCATAATCATCATGATCTGCAAAATCTGCACAACCATGCCGGTTATTGAAATGTTCCAGAAGTTTAAATGGCTTCAGATTTGCGTTTCAAAAGACAGCGCCGAAAAGTATGAGCTGGGGTTTTTACACACCATTAGCTATTCCAATGCAATGAAACCAAAAATTACATAATCATTATTCCATTTTTGTTTTTTTGACATCATGAGAATTAATCGTAATTTTAGAAATATAATCTAAAAATATGGATTAAGTTAATCAAAAGAAAAATAATAATAAGTAAATAATATGGTATAATTATACTCACTGTTTGTTAAAGACAGAAGAGAAATCAGCAAGCAGGGTACGAACACAGTATCACTACAGAATCCCCTCAGAATTAACTAGCATAAGTACTTCACAAAATGCGGCTGAAATTAACAATAGGCGCGGCGAATCTGTTATCTCCACATGAGCAGGGTATGTGTTTTGTACACGCATCAGTATCGCGCGTGTATTTTTTAAACAATTATTTAATTTACTTTAAATAAAAAATGAAAATTTTATCTCGCACTTATTCTTGGGTGGGAATTCTTCTTCTAGAATTTCTACACATTAACTGTACAGAAGTTCTTGAGCAGGAATTCCCAGCCAAGGATGCATAACTATGTAGAAGCTGTATTTAAAATTTTGTAGAATTCTATTGAGGACCTCTGACCTAGTTTATAACCAATTCGGACAAAATTCTAAAGGATTCTAAGGAAATTTAGTATTGGATTTTTTTATAGAATTCTATAACACATTTTCCTAAGGGGTATCTTTGTGTAATAAGACTGTGTAACTACAGCTTTTTGTATAGCAAAAGACAAAAATTAATAGGAGGAAACTAAAGTTTGGATCCATTTTCCCAGTGTAATTCAAATTATGGGTTTAGAAAAAAGTGTAGAACTGAAGTATAGACTGCTACCTTATTGAAATCCATTTGCGATTAGAATTTGATGCGTCAGATTGCAGTCTTCGTTTGGTTTTTATTTCATCGGCATTTAATGCTTTTATCATTCTATTTTAAAATGATAGTTTATATAATGTAGTGCTTTCAAAGTGGCAACCTTCATGCAGCCCACGAAGCAATTTTATGCGGCTCTTCAATGCATTTGCCGTAAGTTAAATAGCTTTATGATAACATTAATAAGTATAGTAAAAATTTAAAGAACGTTGTTTGAGATTATACGATTTGATGTTTAATGACTTTGAGTCCAATTATACGCTATTTTCATTGAAATTCATTGCTTAAATTGCGCCGGAGCTCACCGGAGCCCGGCTCCGGTACTTTTCAATTTTTAAGATAAATTACAATTTTAGCCGGAGCGCATCGGAGCCCTAAATAAGATGAGCTCCGGTACTTCTTTTTAAATTAAGTACTTCATCGGCTATACCTTAAGTATATTTAATTTTTGTGATGATAAAAGAACTTTTTCACTCCCCTACGATCTGAGCTTAAATTGGGCCGGTGCTTCTTAGTTTTTTAATAAATCTTAATTCTAGCCGGAACGCACCGGAGCCCTGAATAAGAAGGCTGCGGCACTTCTTTTATGTAACTGAATAACAATTTCAGTAGAAATTTTATTTTAACAATAAAATTATATTAAAAACCGCTTATTAAATTTCAATTTATCTCTTTACATTTTATTTAATTTTAATTATTTAATTACTTCAATCTTTAATTATTTCAATAAATAAGTTAATTATCTAATAATTATAAATTAAATTATAATTAATTATCTAATAATTATTGATTAAATAACAATTTATAAACATTAATTAAATAGCTATTAATTAATTTGATAATAAATAATTGTTTCATTTTAAAATTATTAATGAGTTTAATAGTCATTTTATTTACTTATTTACTCTTTTTCCTCTTTGCTGACGGTCTTCCATAGGGCTTCGGCACCTCTAATCTTAGAAATTAAGCCCTGTTGAAATTGAAATAAATTAAGTAACGTCCAGAAAATCTACAAATGGAGCTAATGAATTTATATTGTGATATTTATCTTATTCAAAGATTTTAAGATGTTCAAACGATAAGTACCCTATGAATTTTTGCAATAAAAATAATCACTTTGTTTGGGAATATATTTATATGCGAATAGTGTTTTTTAGGAGGAAGGTGCTGAAAGTGAAAATTAATGAGTCAAAAAATAAAAACGAATCTGTTTTCCAATGAACATCTGCAATTACTGATTAAAATTATTTCGTACAAGGTTACAATTTTTATCAAAATCGAAACGCTATGTGGTATTGTAGCTCAAAGGTGTAGTGAAAAATAAAGATGATGATAAAAGATTATTTACTAACTAATATACGTACTTTTCTATATGTATCAAAGGAAATTTTAATAAGAAAAGGAAGATCATAGGTTTTCATTATTTATTCTCAAATTTTGTGCAACCTGAGAAGTTTCCTTTATTTGTTTTAGTTCGAGTAAGCTCGGTAATTAATTTCAAATTTTAAGACAGAGCGTGTTTCTGCCTCTCGAGGCCACGTTACTAGGATTTTCCAGCTCTGATAAAATTATAATTATTCTACTTTGCGTTATAGTGCCGTCATTTAAGTTGCTACGCCGGTCAGAAATTTGACTGCAATTTAAATTTGCTTGTGTACTCTTTGATTGCCAGCCTACATTTTAATTAAAATTTTCACTTTTTAATTACATCACCACAAGTGGTGGCTGATATTGTGAGCACGAGATGCGCATTTATGTTCAAGTTCTCATTTTCATAAAAAGGTTATTTTAACTTTTTTAAAACTCTATAGGTTAAATTAATTACTCTAAATAATTATAGTTCTGAAATGAATGCAAGTAGACTCCTAATGAGAGGAATGGTTTCTTAATTTTATCTGAACTTTATTATTGTTTAAAATACATGAATTATTATTTAGATATTTTTGTAACCAAAATTATATTGAAATAATTGATTCTATGCATATTACATACAATTCCATACGTAAAGCTTTTGAAAACACAAATTTTTACAGAATTGCTTCACAGATCTACAAATAATATCTACAGATATCTCTATAAACTTTATATAAAACGTATCTAAAATTTTATAGAATTCTATAGATCACTGACCTAGTTTATAGGAAATAGAGTCATTATTGCAAAAGGTTCTATAGAAGTTTAACATTGAATTTTTTTTTACAAAATTCTTTAAAATATTTTCTTAAAAGCAATACCTACGGGCAAAGGGATACTATCAAAGTCGGTGCTACCGGTGCAGTGGCACAGGGCAGAAGAATTTCGGAACTGCAAAAATTTTAGAATTTAGAGAAATAACAAGCAGCAAAGTTTAGAAATAGCTGATTTCTTAGAATTTAAGGGACGTTGAGGCAAAAACATTTTGAAGCGGCAAAAGATTTAGATCGTAGGAAAGAGTAGGGTAAGCAGAATTTAGAACTCGCGAACATTGCACCGAGTTGCAAAAATGTTTAGCGCAAGTCCTGGATACTATTGCATATTTAAATTTATTGATCAAACTACTGTACCTTTAGTTGTAGTTTAGTACTACTCTTATGCTCGATGTTCATCGCGATATAAAAAATATTCTAAGATCCTTCTAACGCAAAATGCTCGAAAGGCTAGTTATTAAAGCAGCATGAAATCTGTCTTTATTTATAACAATATGGAATATTTTATCTTCTAATAGCAACTACATTCGGTTGAAATACTAAATTACAAGGCATCAAAAGTTTCCCATATGGAACAGAAACTGGTATGATTTCATGACTTCCTAAATATAAAAATGAATGCAGCTACAATAATAAGCGGGCATACCAAGGCATTATTTGCTCTAAGCACAGATGAGCCATGAAAGCATGATTTTGAATCTTAAGTGAAAGTTTCACGATTATTAATCCTTACCTATAAAGCTAAATTCATGATCTTATACTGCGCATGCGTCCCTCTTAATGCACTTGCAAATGCCACAATAGGCGTATCACGTTTTACGGCAAAGAAATAAGCAGGTAGTATGCACGAATGTGTCATCTCAGCAGCTGTGAGTCCGTTGTGACGGACAATACCGGCTGCGTATCATTAAACAGCACGATTAACAAACGTCTGGTGTATGACCTAAAAATAAATTTGCAGATAAAAAAAACGTAAGCTTACAAAGGGATATTTTGGTACGAATTTTAAGAATTTGCATGGAACGAATAATGTAGAAAATTGTCTCTCGAATGTTAGAGAAAATAGCTTCAAATATGGTACTAAGGAAGCGTAGTCTTAGCGGAATATACAGTGGCTCACATCTGTTTCCAGATATTTGGGTGTTTTTCAGGTTTATTTGCAAATATCAGTTACTAAATATTAGAAAAATGACTTAATTATTTTTACATATTCTATTGCTTATCTACTTTAAAACTTGCCTGTTTTGAGGAAAAAAAAATACTCAAAATGTTGCAAGGAATTGTCTTTTACTAAATGTAGCTTGTGGCTAATCCTCAAGAAGGTTGTACGCGACTTATCGCTATGTCCTCAGAAGTACTGCAAAGACCCATTATTTTAAAACCATGTAAGATGAATAGAAGGCACATCTGGTGCTTACGAATTAACCATCATTTATAGCGGGAACTCAAAATATGAATTCAAAGTAAAACTAAATCTAAATAGATAACAGCCAAAGGCTTCGCAGAGTTATTTAAACACGAAGTTGGCTATTAAAGCTTCGCCAGTGTGAAATATTATCGACAGTAATAATACACGGCAGAAGATAGGAACTATTATCTTAGAATCGCACATCTAGCAACGTGGCCTTCCCTAGACAAAACACATCCTGTCCTGGCGAGAAAACGGAAATAGAAAAGTCACAGTAAAGATTCATAAAATAGAATAACTGGTAAAGCAAATTAAAATAAACCTCAGAATTTTTCCTGCCATAATTTAACTAATTGAAATGAAGATCATTAGCTATCTTGTTAAGATCTTAAATTTTAACTAACCACGAGTCAACTTTTTAGGAACAATAGTACTTACAAACTAAATTTTGCAACATCTGGAACTCTGGAACACAAGTCTTCATCATACATATTAAAAGAAGCTGATCTCCTTCCAATTACCTTGAAGGAAAAAGATTAGCAGAAGTGTTCAACGGAATTCGCATCATTTTCTATTCAAATCATTTCATCCGAATTTTTGTCATTCAGTTTAGTGAGAAATTTCATATGTTTCCCTTAATTCTAGAAATAAAATTTCTTCCCTTTTGCTTTCCAATAAAATGTACTGAAATGTATGAGCAAGTATCAATTGTATAAATGTAACAACGTTACCAATTAACTGGCATCTTGCATGTTAAAAACTTAAACACACTAGACTTTCAAAACTCCCTAATTTCATAACTGCACCTAATGTGCTAATCAAATAGGTGATTGTGCTTTTGTGTTAGCTGGAGAGCATAACTTTAAATTTCGTACACACCGCTAGCTTCTGCTTTAATTTAATCTTACTTTGCTAGCTTATATTTAATAATAAGCTGTGGACCAGTCATTTTTATTTTTAGCTATTGACCTAGATATTAAAAATTCTGTTCCAGCTGGTACTGTGGTATCGTCTTGAGTTATTATTCATACTTCAAGATTTCAATTCTTACAATTATGCAAGCATTTTCTCTACTTTAACGCATATATTAACATATACTTTTACTCTTGCAAAACTAAACCATTAAACATACTTCGTAAAACATGTACAATACAATATATTGAAAAATTACTTATTCAGTTATACTTTACATTACAGGTACATGAGTTGCTGAAAGCTATTTAAATTTCGCCAAAATTTCCTCGAACATTAGTCTGTCTCGAACAGACAAAACTCGTGTAGAGACATTAGGTATTTTTGAAATAGGAGACGTGAAGAATGAGTAATGCCCTCGCCGGGACTTGAACCTCGGATCTCTCGAATACGCGCCTAGTGTGCTGACCATTACCCCACGAAGGCATGCTAAGAAGGCGAGAGAAAATACTTTATATACTTCCCCTTTTAAAGAGCGACTACGGATTAGAGGACCCAATCGCCAAATCCTTGTTATTGAGGATTAGCCTTCCTCCCACCTTTTTTAGTTCGAGCGCTACTGTAGAGACATTAGGTTATTTAGTAGCAGGATTTAAGTTGCGTTTCAAGAGTTTGGAAAGGGTAGTAGCGTACTTAGTTCCGAGTTTATACTGACTGTTTGAAATTAGCTCTCTAGTCGGAGTTCGACACCTTTCAGTTTATACAGAAATTTCTAGGCTCGGCTTTGCTGTGTGCAGCCGACTTAGCGGTTAAGGAGCTAAGGAGGCAGTCGCTAGCAGTTCAAATTTATTAGTGTTTTATTTTCTGTTAAATTTAAGTTAGCCACAAGTGGTGGTGAATTGTGAGCACCAAGTGCGTTCAAATAGAAAGGTTTTTGAGTTCAAATAGAAAGGTTATTTAAAACCTTCTTCCGCAGTATTTATTCTTCAAAGACAGCAAGTATTCGTTACTTCATCTTCTACGTAGAATCTACGTTGTATGCTTCCAAAAAGAGTGAGCATCTATAATAGGAATTTCTATTTCTAGACTAAATTTAAGATCAGCGAAATGAGATGAATAATTAAGTTCAGAGCTTCTTGCTATTTAACAGCAACTGAAATGATCTTGCTCGAGGTGAAATTTAAAATAAATAACAACTCTTGCACTTTACGATATAAAATAGAAACTGAATACACGAAGAAAAATAAATCTCCCTATCTTTTGTTTTTCTGGTGATCAACCACCTGCTTAGATAGAAATTCCTTCGAAGTCGGATAAATCCTTGTCTGCTGTACCAGGAGCTGTCTCCTGGGCCCTGTTTCACACTCAGGTTGGACTGGACGTTTTCGTTTGGGGCTCCTGTCCTGGTATATTTTACTTTACCTCGTTACTGCACCGCTGTTTCCGCTTGGCCTCTCGTCTGTAGCTTAGGCGGACAGGGTCTCTGATACTTGCGCGACCTTCTCTGCAGTGGTGAATCCCGCTCCGCTGAGCGTTTTCGCTGTAGAAGTTTTCATGCAGGAACGTTGTTGTGTTTTGGAATCAGCCCTCGAATCCTTTTCGATTTCTGAGCTTGCGCTGGTTATACGCTGATTACTTGCTGGATCTTCTAGATCGTCATCCTTTCCGTTGCCTTCTTGGAAGTCCGTTACTCCTTAAGTCTGGCCATTGTTGCATTTGCCGCTTCCTGTTCCTTGAAGATTCCACCCTTGCTTTCTTTGAGTATTGTTCATTATTTTCGATCCCCCATCTCTTCCTTTCGTGGACGTGTACTTCCGATGTGGATGGAAATTTGCACTAGCTCTTGTTGGCCCGCTTTTCTGCTACGTCGCGATTCTTATAAAATATCTTTAAAAATAATTATATCAGTGCGGTCATAGTAGAGTTTAACCTGATCTATATTAGCAACTATTTCTTTTCCATTTTGATCCTTTAAATAGATAATCGTTTCTCCTATGTCCTCAATTACATATGGGCCTTCAAATGTTTGGGCAACATTTTCCCACTTTATCCTCCATTGCACATGATAGAGAAAGTTTTCAATACTTTGTTTCCCACCTTTAAATTATAGTCACTACTTTTTTTATCGTTATTCAAATTTTCCTCTTGCAATATCGGAATTTTGAATAGTCTTGCCAACTAACTTTCGAATAAGGACCATTTTAAATTGCGGTGCCCCTTTTTAAACAAAAAGTAGTTTATCCAAGTTTATATTAATTGGGGGATGATCTTTCGTATCAATTCGCTGCTGAGCCAAAACTGGTTCGACCTGCGCTAGAAGATATACGGAGAAAAATATCTTGACAGCACGCCTCTCTTTATCACTTAGATGTACATTCTGCAATAACTCCGATGACACAGACTCTGGAGGACTACTGGCTTACTTAACGCAGGTCCCTGGAGTAATACTTCGCCTTTTCTAATGGTTTTCACCTTATAACATACGCTGACAATTCTCGCTGGGATGAAGGTCCTCGATAGGTCGAAAGAGTGTCGATAGTACTAGTACTCCTTTCGGGCTATTACGCTTCTTAGGATATTACACTATATGCCGTACCAGAAATTATTATTCTCAGCTATGAACCTAGATATTAAAAATTATATTCCTGCTGGTACTGAGGTATCGTCTTGAGCTATTATTTAGTTGATGAATTTATCTTTAATTTCGAACAGATTCATGTCATGTCCTCAGAAACAAAAAGCAGTTAGCTATTTTTATATCCAAGAAAAAAATGTATTTCTTTAGAAAGTCTACACTGGTGTGCAAAAATTAAGGACGAGACGGTTTTTTCAATATAACTTTGTACAAAAGCTTTCCAAATTAACACGTTTAATACCGTAAGATCCCCAATACGCAAGAACATGAGTAATGTAAGCAACACTTACTAAAAGAGAAATCAGAGGGATAAAAAGAAGCTTTATTGAAAAAGTAGCATGGAGCGCAATGCGACTGAAGGCCGAAACATCCCTGTGATGGGTGTCCAGCAAGAAACATCCGGTCTTTAATAGGGGATATGATCTCCCCTGACTGCTAGGCAGGTTTCACAGCGTCTGCCCATGCTGAGAATGAGGGTGTCAATGAGTTGTTGAGGCATTGCTGCCCATTCGTCTTGCAGTGCCAATCGAAGCTCAGGAATCGTTACTGGTGGTAAGGTACGAGCTGCCAAGCGTCTGCCTAGAAAATCCCATACATGCTCGACGGGATTGAGATCCGGAGATCGTGCCGGCCAATCCATACGTTCAATATCCTCACTCTCTAAGAGCTGTTCGGCAGCTACTGTGCGATGACATGGTGCATTGTCGTCCATGAAAAAGAACTGCGGACCCATAGCGCCTCTAAAAAGACGCACATATGGAAGAAGAATCTCGTTACAATAACGGGTCCCGTTGACTGAACCTGCGTCGAAGATGTGAAGGTCTGTACGACTACCAAGCATGAAGCCTCCCCAAACGAGAACACCGCCACCTCCATACCTGTCCCTTTCAATGATGTTCGAGGGATGATTGCGGCTTTCCCGCTCTCTCCAGATGAGTATGCGATGAGAATCGCTACTCAGACTGAATCTGCTCTCATCTGTAAAGAGTACTTGTCCCCATTCATTGTCTCTCCAATTCCAGTGTTCCCGGCACCACAGAGAACGCCTTCTCCGATGAGCAGGCGTTAAGACGTACACACCGTACAGGGCGTCATGCAAACAGACCACCATCGTGCAGTCTTCTGGCCACGGTAAAACGCGATATCGATCGTCCAGTCGCCTGTGTCGTGTGTCTAGCGATTTCTTCCGCTGTCTGCCGCCTGTTTTTTCTGGCCTGTAAGGCAATATACCGGTCATCTGCGGGTGTGGTTCCTCGTGGACGACCACTACTAAACCCCCGGATAGCTATTCCTGTAGTTTGAAATTGTCTCCAAAGTCGTGAAACGATGCTGTGAGCAATTCCGAACTCTGCAGCTACACTTGTCACACTGCGGCCTTCCTCCAACTTCCCAATGATTCGACCTCGGGTAAAATCATCCAGGTGTCGTCTAACAGATTGATTATTCGCCATTTCTCGTGAGGCAGCAACTCGGTGTGGTTTTAACTGCTATACGGTGTGCAATCTCTTTGCCAGAAATACTGATCTTACACCGACAACATGCTTTATACTACTCAGACACTCCCCCATTACGTCTACCTGCATATCTGGGCATGTGCTACCGTACATCACCTTACTTAATCTCCTGATTGGTCTTTCTGTCCGCTCTGCCTCTTCGTTCAGCTGATATGCTAATTTTTCGACTTCGTCCTTAATTTTTGCACACCAGTGTATACAACGATATACAAGGATCTGTAATATTTGCTACATACGCTATGTGACACTTCTAAAGGTGATCTTTTAACGTTTAATTTTCTCTGTCGATGTCGAGTTTATCCCCGGACACACTCTGGAGGGGACAGGGAGGGACCTAGATTAAGTTTACCTTCCAGTAGTTGAACCATATCTTTTCAGATGATGGTAACACCAGTTCTGGTATCGACGGCCATATTGCAAGATGTCCCTTGATAAAGAGTTCATTACTGCCGCCACGCATTGCAGAATTCTAAAGCGCTTTAAAATGGGGCTTCTCAATATCTGACAACTTTCACTCTGCTAGATGGCCACTAATTTGTTTCTGCCTCCTTGCTGGGCAGCCATCTTAACTTCCATGCCTTGGAGTCTTCTGCAGTTCCTTCATTTGTAGCCTTCACCACCACAATTACAACACATCAGTTGGTTATCAATTGGTTAGGGTCAGTTGGTTATGACTCCTTTTCGGCTGCGAGGCATTACATTGCCTGGTTAAATCCTCTAAACAAGCAGTTCCACTAGATCCTGTATTAGAGAGCTTTGATTAAATTGTTGGGCTGCCTCGAATTTCATGGCGTACACTAAAGCGCACTTTAGATCCTTGATATCCGCCATTCGCGGGGCTTTCTGTATCTCCAGGATCTCGGATGTCATCGATAAAGTACTGCAGGAACAGTATTAACCTTGTTTCTGTGGGTAGTCTGAAAAGTCGATATGAGACAGCCTTTCAACATCCATGGCAAGTTCCTGGAAATTGTCCCTTGGGCTTCTGTTAGCGATATTTTAACTGAAGCCTGCTATAGTCTTTTAAACCTTGTTTGAAATTTTCACATGTAAATTTATTAAAAATCTGAAATGGGAGAAATGGAAGGTACTAGAGATTTATTAAAAATCTCTAGTACCTTCCATTTCTCGAAATTACTAGTAGGCATATACGATTAAAGTTTCATATTAAGCCCGGATACGGTTACAGTTACATATAGGGATCAATTACACTTTTCAGTTACAGTACCAATTACAGTTGCATATCGATTTGACCAAAATGTTTCCAAGTTTGGCGAATTGGCGATATTTCGCCAACTTAGCGAAAGAAGCATTTATTTCAATGTTCAATAGATTTGCCCCTGTAACCTTATTATTCAGTCAGTGCTTTGCTTTTTCAAGCATTTCATGTTACATTATATACGAAAGATACTACCATTTCACATGTAATTTCTTGCCAAATAGCAGCTCTAATGCGCCGGATAGATCTTCGAAGTCTAGTTTTTGGTTTTCAGGCAGAATTTGTAGCATATACGTTGCGTCTGCTCTTACAGAAGCAGCGAGATGACAGTCCTTAATATCGGAATGAAATCCATTTGCGTTTGCTACTATAGAGAACTGAACTTGCCAGGAAATCTTTCCGCTTTAGAAAGGGTAATGAAGACATAGGTGGAGATCTAAAGGTATCAGATTTGCGTCTAAGTCATCGATTTTTTGTTCGACAGTAGAAGCTTCTTCAATTTCTCCAGCTTTATTTTCAACCGTAACTATTCTCGTAACTCCCTACATGGCTTCGAACTTGTTCTCTATTGTGGAAGTAATTTCTATTTTCCTTTCCTCTTGATGTGCTTCAATCTTTTTTTGAATCTTTCCTCTTGATGTGCTTCAATCTTTTCTCGAAACATCTCCTCTTTAACGGATTCTTGGCCCTCGCTTCTTTAGTGAATTCTTAGCGAGCTTTCAAATCTTCTTTAAATGCAGCAAAGGCTGTCAACAATTGTCTCATGTGCTCCTCCATCGCTCTTGCGCCGGCATTCAATCGCACTTCTGACACCAAAATTCGTTGTGAGCGTACGGGTTGGTAGTGGATTGAATACAGACAGAACAGATGATAGCTTGATAGAATTCATTTTTACCAAAAGAAACACTTCAGAGTTCTGAAACTTTCCACAGAAATACTCGTACAGCTCTTCTCAGTAAGATAGAGTACAATCAGTAGTTACACTTCACACTACTAAGAACGTTAAACGCAGCGTAATGCAAAGCGCATCTAAAAGGCGATATTTATGCGGAGATCTCTCAGTACACCGAATGCAACGTTGAACGAATCAGCTGAGCGCTGATGCTGTCTCCGGTCTTATATAGTGTTTCCCTGGCCGTCGAAAAATCTCTAGTACCTTCCATTTCTCGAAATTACTAGTAGGCATATACGGTTAAAGTGTCATATTAAGCCCGGATACGGTTACAGTTACATATAGGGATCAATTACACTTTTCAGTTACAGTACCAATTACAGTTGCATATCGATTTGACCAAAATGTTTCCAAGTTTGGCGAATTGGCGATATTTCGCCAACTTAGCGAAAGAGGCATTTATTTCAGTGTTCAATAGATTTGCCCCTGTAACCTTATTATTTAGTCAGTGCTTTGCTTTTTCAGGCATTTCATGTTACATTATATACGAAAGATACTACCATTTCACATGTAATGTCACTAAAATTATTTACATACGAGGTGGGACACACACACACACACACACACAAAAAAAAAAAAAAAAAAAAAAAAAAAAAAAAAAAAAAACGAGACTAGGTGTGTAGTTTGAAAACAGAGCGGAGTTGGCAACAACTGTTTTGATGACGTCATGCCATACACCTCCTCTGTGCATGTGACCAGTTTCGACTTAATCGACCACGCCAAGGGGGAGTACTGCGTCATTGAATGAGCACGTGGAACTGCATTCTACCGAAAAAATATCTAATGTAAAAACCGAACGGATACTCAAGATCAAGATTCTTGTGAAAGTTAAGAAATCAGCCATGGGGGAAACATTTCAAATTATAAACGATGCTTATGGAGATGAAATGTCTCATGCACATGTGTTTGAATGGCATAAACGGTTTTCAGGGGGAAAGGGACAGTGTGGAAGATGATGAACATGCTGCACACCCCTTTGGTGCCCAGCACGTTCATCATGATTGAATGGGTCCCCAGTGGTCAGACTGTTAACCAATATTACTACATTGAAGTACTAAAAAGACTTCGTAAAAAAATTACGAAAAAAAAGGTCATAGATGTGGCGTGGTGGATGGCTGTTGCACCAAAGCAATGCAACCGCTCACACAGCCCTATCTGTCAAGCAGTTTCTGACCAGCAAAATCATTACTGTGATGGAGCATCCTACTTATTCACCTGATGTGGCTCCATGCGACTTTTTTTAATTTCCTAAATTTAAATATTACTTAAAGGGAGCCTATTTTTCGTCAGCTGAAGAGATTCAGGCAAGAACGGAGAATCTCTTGAAGGGCCATCCAAAAACCTCGTTCCACAAATGTTACCAACAATGGCAGCACCGAATGTAGACGTTTGTGAATGCTGACGGGACTTTGATCGTAATAACGTCACGGAGAACTGATTCTGTAAGTACAAAGATTTATTGGACCAATCTCGTTTTTTTTTTTTTTTTTTTTTTTGTGTCACATCTTGTATACATAAAATTCGTAACAGTATTAAAATGCATGTTCATACATTACTGAAATTACTAAAATTTATTTCTAATGCCACATATTATTTACCTGTACAGAAACGTTTGATTTAAAATTTTAAGGATTTGGATAATGAAATACAGTTAGTTCTCTAAAATTTTAAAGAATCAGCAATTTTTTATTATTAACGTGAGTTATATAATTTCTTTCGTTTCAGTTAATTGTTTATTATCTGATTGCGGCTTTAATAAAACCTGGCATTTTCCAGTAGTTTTCACAGTATATTTTTCTGATGTTATCTCTACCATGAAACTTAAATTTCATGCTGTTCTATGTGCCTATTATTTTATAGAAATATATTGTGAGAAATAAAATCTAAGCAGATTTAAAATGAATCTTAAGAGCTTTTAAAATGATATGAATGACTAATGGACTTGATATGTTGCTAAAATACTATATAAACTTCACCTGCTATTTCTAACATTTATTACTAGTAGCAGCAATATATATTGAAATAGATTGAATCACTAGAATATCCTCAGAATGCGTTTTAGAGCTTGTTATTAGACAGAAGGAAAATAACGACCAATCTAGTGATTGCAGTCATCGAATAAATTGGCCGCAATGCGGTGAGAGAAAGGAAAATGCTCCAAAAAAGAACTTTCGTAGGTTGGTGTGATCCGAGTGGAGGAAGAGACAGTGTGAAGTACTTAATTGAATGTGGGTACCAGCTTGAAAAATGTGCTTTTATATATTGCTTGAATCTAGCTTGCGTAAAAGAAAGTAGAAAATAGCGAATTACATTAACAGATTAAAAGTAAAATTAAATAAAAGCCAGTTTCGGAAAAGCTAACTGTTTGTTCATTGGTTCCTCAAAGGCTTCAAATTTAACAAATGCATTTCCTTTAACATTATTTATTCATTACAGTAATATGGATAGCGTATAACATTTAACCACAGAAAATAATGAACTTCGATATAGTGCTACCAGATCATGCGATTTTTTGAAATTTGCTATTTTTGATTAAACTGTGCTACTAATGTTTGTTTATGTAATTTTTAGAATTAGCGAATTTTCTGCTACTTCATTATTTCGTTGTGCTAATTTTTGCCCACATTTTTATTTCTCATAAAATTCATATATGTTAATATAATACGTCTATTCAAATTAATTTATAATAAAAGAAATAAATCATTTAGGCTTAAATAAACGTTGGTAGTTGGTAAACTTCCAATTGTAACCTATGAGTGCATGGACACTCAATTTTCAACATTAGTAGTTGGTAATTTCATGTGCTTTATAAGGTATTTTTCCCTCCTTCCAGCATGCCATCGTGGTGTAACGGTAGCACACTCGGCGCATATTCGAGACATTCAGGTTTGAATCCCGGCAAGAACATTGCTCATTTTTTCTGTCTCCTGCTTCAAAATAACCTAATGACTCTACTAAACTAAAAGGTGATGAACGATAATTTGTCACCATCAGGATTTGGCGATTGGGTCCCCTAATCCCCAGTCACCTTTAAAAGGGGGAGCATATAAGGCATTTTCTCCCTCCTTCCAGCAAGCCTGCGTGGTGTAACGGCAACACACTCGGCGCGTATTCGAGAGGTCCCCGTTCCTGTCCCGGTGAGGACATTGCCTATTTTTCCTGTCTCCCGCTTCAAAAAACCTGATGACTCTACAGTTTCATTACTTGCTTTGTTTAATATTTTAATCAGCTTTGAACAGGATTCAGATGTTTAAGTCTGGTCCTAGCTCCCGTGTTAACTAAAGAATTAACCGTGAATAACGTGAAAAAATTCAGCATTGTCTTTCAAAATGCCTTTCTTAAATTACCCAAGGAAACGATGGTTATTGAAAGTTATTTTATAAGTGCAAACTGAGATATTAAAAATCAATTTCCCGAAACACAGTACTTCTTTCATGCATAAACAAAATTTATGATTGAAAACGGATAGGTGTGTTGAAGCGTGTTTATTGCGTTTGTTTGTTTTGTAACACATTTTTATTTCAAATGCTACTTCATTAATTTTAAGATGAAAAAAATTTTAGAATAGTTGATTACAGTTTAAAGGAAACAGAGTCAAACTTTTAGAAGCTCAGCCGGGAAATTCTGTTCAAAGTTGAAATAACAATCTCCTTGTATATAACAACATAAATAAATTTAATAGTGAAAGAAGGTAACTTTCTGTCAGCTATCAGAATCTGCTGAAGAGAATTAAGTTCAATAATCAGAATGAAACATTAACTGAAGAGCATTAATAATTAAAGTAAAGCAAGAAAGAGTAAAGCAAGAAACTGAAGGAAAAATATACCAGCAACTCAAAAGAATCAGTGCGACAATGTTAGCTATCCAAACGTGAGAAATCATCTAGCCCCGTATGCAAATAAGTAAACCAGTTACAATTAACAAAGCGCAAGGACAAACTTTAAAACATTGCGGCATTAACCTCTAAGACGGTCTTTTCTCACGGTCAGCTATACATAGTTTGCTCTCGAGTAGGAAATTCAAAAAACTTACACGTATATAAAAAAAAAATAATAACCCGGATAACAAAATGAAAAATGTTGTTTATAAAAAAAAGTATTGTAAATAGTTAGAAAATGTTTTTAATAAAAGAAATTTACCTCTTATATTTTAAAGTTGATTCTTTTATTTTAACTACCGCGCAAACTCACATCAACTCTCTGAGCGAAGCCGGGTACCCTAGCTAGTACATTACAAATAAATGTCAAAATATAAGATAAATAAATATAAAAATATAATAATAAATATATATTTTATATTGTATTGTTTTAGTTTTCTTAAGTCGCAAATCTTGTTTTATTATTAGTCCAAAGGGGCAATTTGCCCAAAAGGAGTATTAATTTCCTTTTTAAATTTTGCGTTGGTTCATTATAAATGGCGTTTAATTGGAAAAAAACATGTGAATTTTTACTTTTTAAACATCTGTAATTACAATTTAGTTTTAAGCAGATATTTATGGAAAGACGAAAGTTTCCTTCTCTGGATTTTTGTAAGCCTAACGTTCTCAAAAGTATTCAATTTCCTTAAGCTAATGACCTACGTTTTAGTAGTGTTACGTCTTATTTTATTTTATTCCACGTAAGATTAAAGAGTTTAACGCTGACTTCCTTTTCATTTGGAGATTTTAGGAATGAATTTATATGTTTCGATTTTAGTTCCTTTTTGACCGTTTGCCAGTCGTAGTCTGGTACTTAAGTGTCACATCGGTTTTGTACTTTTACAAGAAAATAAACTTTTTTTAGGGGGGGAAGTCTATTAACCAAATTTAATTTAAGATACTTCGCAGTAGAAATGGCTTTCCAGGTTAATATAGATTTCAGTGTTTCATTGTAACAGTCAAGAAATTTACCTGTTGGATTCCTTGCCTTTCCACTGTTATTCCCTTAGGATATTTATTTCTAAATAAAAGTAAACAAACAATAACGTTTTATAGATATAATGTTTTGAATTCGGTTTTAATATTCGTTGAATGATTATCGTTTTAAATTTCAGCTGAACTAGTTTATTATTATTAAACTTTTGTAATGATTTCTTTTTTTTTTTATTAGTCCAAAAGGCGTTAGCCCAGGAGGGCTATTATCTTCGCTTTGGCATTTTGCGTCGAAAACTTTAAAAGTATGAATCACTTTTCAAACTGTTGCCGCCAAATATTGGAGCCTTGCATTATATTTGAAGAAATTAAATAACGAAGAATCTGAATGAATGTATTTATGTTTCTCGCACTGTGAATAAACAATGGTATCTAGAGACATCAAATTTTGAATAACGTAGTTCTCCACTCGAACATGGGCATCAGGAAGCCCAAATTTTATTATCTATTTCAGATTTTGTAAATGAATTTTCACTAATTTTAACGAATTTTTAATCAACAAACTCAACGATTTCAAATCAAGGAATGGCAGCACTGTGAAAAAGAAAAGAAAAAAAAAAAAAAAAAATTCCAGCGCGCGAGATTATCTGTCGGAAATTATAAAGATATGCTCTTTTTAAATTACTTTCTGATATTGCTGTTGAATCGAATTTTATGGTTTAAGCGCGAAGAGCGTGATATTTAATAGTAACACGTAAACCGTTAGAAAACGCACCTTTGGGCGTAATATAAAATCTGAAAGCTTTTAGACTTTTTGTTTTTCTATTGTTGCTGCCAGATGTATTTAAAGGCTTTCAATTGATATCTGCGTCGATGGATTTTCTCTTGTTAACTGTAAATTAACTTAAAAATTATTAGAAGCAGTACATACATTTCTCGGTGTCGCCTAACCTTTATAGTGGTTAGCGTCGCTGACTGCCGTGCCGAAGGGCTCGTGTTCGAATACCGGAGAAGGCAGGAATGTTTGTAAATGTACAGTGTCTGTGCGGCATGGGAGCACTCTAAATATGCTGCGAGTTTAAAGCGCTCTCGAGAGGTTGATGGTAGAGGATGAGGGGTGGGATACCTCGGAACCGTCATCCCGGGGTGTTCTTCATCAAAACTTGGGGGGCGGAACTGAGCTAAATCACACTGTCACCTGTAAGGTGCTCAAGGGTGTTGCCAACGACATGCGGATCTTGCGCTCCTTGCCACGAGGTATTTCGTGGGCTTGGGATGACTATAGGTCAGACAAGTGAGCATTAGTCAACAAAACAACAATAACCTTTCTCGGGTATGCTTTTGGAGTCTTAATTCCATGTAGAAATAGTGATTGATAGCTTTTCCCTTTCCGATTAACAATAGTGCCTATTTTGCATTTAAAATTTTTAATACTATGCAGTTCAAAGTGTTTTTTAATTATGGAATAAGATTACTTTCCTTCAGAGAGCGCAATCCACAGCTTGTTAACATGCGCTATTTTGAAAAAGAATAAAGAGTAACAAACGTTATTTCTCATTTCAAATAATATGCTGTTACCAAAAATTTTTATTGCAAAACATTTTTAAAATTTTTGATCAGAATCGTTCTAAAAATGTATCACCACACTCTGCAGTTTCACACAAATCCTCTTTTGTTTACAGTAGTCGACGTTTGATTTACAGTGAAAAGATGTTCACCTTTAATTCAAAATTATGGTTAATTCGGCAAAAGTAATAATGATAAGAAGAAAAAGAAAATTTGAAAGGGTTCAAATTTTAACATTGGAAAACGGATGGATTGTTTGTTAAGGATATTTATGGTCTTGCCGACCATCGCAGGCTACCAATATGCTCTTGAAGTCACTCCTGCTAACTTTCTTTTAGATAGCTTAGTTCCTTACCCTGGAAGTTAAATAGACTTCAGTGGATGGCAGCACGCTGAGACGTGGAAGATAAAAATATTTTATTTCCGGCAATTATTGAGTGGGTAAGTGACGGGAGAACGTGGGCAGCATCCCTCTCCCAAACGGTTAATTGGGTATAGCGCCTCAATATACGTATAATACGTATATACGTATAATCATACGATATACGTATAATCATACGATATACGTATAATCATATGTATGTACTTTGGGTAGTAGCAACACATTGGTTTCAAATACCACAGTCTGTTGATCAAAACTGAAAGAAAAATATCTTATATTTTGCCGAACGGCAACAGTCTGGCGTGCTGGAGATAAAAATGTTTTATTTCGAACAGTGGTGACACGCCTCTCTTTCAAATTGCTGAGTGTTAGTCAAAAATTCATTAAAAGCGTACAAAATATGAAATAAATAAAAAACAAATTCAAAATCCAAAATTCGGGTTTCAATAAGATCCTGTCTAGGTGGAGGACTACGTATATTCAAAATCTGATGTCCTTATGTGCTGTCATTTTTCCACAATGCGAAGAATATACACACATAAACACAAACAAATTCTTCATTATTTAATTTTTTTTTAAATAATGCATGATGATAACACTTTGTGGCAGCCATTTGAAAAGTGATTCTGACGGATAAGGGAGTTTCACGATTAATAAAAAGGTTCTAAAAAAGGAGAGAAAGAGGGGAAAATACATATTATAAATTAATAGACAAATACCGTAACAATTTTTCTGCATTTTCAAGCAATTTAATAGTCTGGAGAATAAATTCACTTGAGTAGGAAATTAAATAAGCTTTTAAAACAAAAAGAACACACTGTAAATAAAGGAAAAACAAACATATTTGGAAATAAAAGAACTAAATATAAATGGCATGAAAGAACAATATTTACAACCGAACTTGAATAATGTCATTGAATTCAAATTTGCATAAAAGAGTCGGTTAGAACATTTTGTTTTTTACACTATGATGTTTTATATTCTGGATTATGCGTTACCAAATTACTTTCTGCTAGGATAAAAACAATTATTAAATACTATAACATTGTAATATTTTCTGCGCTCCCTGCTGTTACCCCCACGCAATTTTCTTCCCCCCTTTTTTCGTAGTTTTGTTTTATGCTAATGATTTACGACATTTATTTCAACAAATAAACGTAATTCTTTCTTAAATAGGAATTGGTTAATCTCAGATCTGGTTAATCCGCCTCTGCTTTAATCGGAAGTTGGCTGCACTCATTCAGGAAAACTGTTTTTTTCGAGGTGTCGGTTAGATTTGAGTTAATCTAATCTATGCATTGACTGACTCATGTTATTAATTTGGCTTCAGATCTACGGCGAAAGAGTTAGTCATGTCACATGTAATGAAGAAAGAATGCTACAATGAGCCTTCAAGAGAGCCGTTGGCTAATATGATGGACAAATAAATTACCGAAGTATAAATAAAAAAGCTGTTTCTCAAAATAGTAGCATTGCCAGTCGTTGTTCAGTTGTTAGAGTCGACCTTCTGTTAACTGACATTTCCATCTACCTTTCAAACTGCTTGCTTAGTTAAGTTAAGGATACCTCAAACTGGAAGAGAAACACGCCAATATAAAACATAAAATTAGGCAAAACAGCAACCTCCTTCTAAGAATATTTTTTTCTCCTGAAGAAGATAAACCTGTGTCTCGACGTCTTCGAAATCGCTAGAGGTTTATCCAAAACCCTACGCTAGAATAAGACTGCTGTTTTGTTAATTTTATACTTAGAATGTCTACCAACCATTTTCCAGTGGATTTCGGTTTAGAAATTAGCAAGTCAAAGTTAATGCCGAATTTAGTTAACGTAATAAGCTTCCCGAATTATCCAATTGAGGAAAATATTAACCAGTTTTAAAACAGATTAAAAAAATTTTAGATTTCTTAGGAACCGTTTCACTTTAAAGCAGATTTTACCTTTGTAGACATTTTTATGGTAATTATTGTCATTGTAAATATATCCTGTACATCCGTGAACATAAAATTTGCTGTGATATTAATCTAAACTGTGTTAGTTTGTGTAGTGATAGGATCCAGTTACGAATAAACAGATAATTTTACTCAGCTGTTCTGTAGTCAGTTGCAAAAATTAAATCTTGAGAAGACAATATTTAGACCTTAAAAGAGATGCATTCGTGGAAAACTTTATAAAGGGCATTTTTCCATAATCTTGTGAAAAAAGAATTATCTTCAATATAGAACCAGTTTCTGGAAAAAATTGGCTTTTAATATTATGAAAATCCATAGAAGCAGCAGATTTGGACACAAATATAGTGGATTGAGATTCCAATGCTCAAGGACTTTCTGTTGGTAAACTATCTGTTACAAAGAGGGTTACAAATGTTACTGCAAAAGTATCCAATTGGCTGTTGGTAAACTATCTATTACAAAGAGGTTACAGATGTTACTGCAAAAGTAACACTTAATAAAATGATAGCCAAGTTAACGACCACGTTAAACGCCATATTTCTAAACAAAAGCATACCAAAAGCTTCTTTATTAATGAAACCACCCATTAATGAATATGAAAAATAATAATTGCCCTTTAAAACAAACCAGAAATTACATGACTCTCCAGGAAATGATCAAGTTGTAATTGTTGCTATTACACCGCTGGTAGAATGACTAACTTGTTACGAGACTTAGCCATCCTTTTACCCCAACCATAGAAAGAACAAATACATAAATACTGAGAGCATCTATTCATTTTTAGAATGGTTTTAAGAATGGTTTAGAATGGCCGATTCTTCAGTGGATGGCTTAATTATTATTTTTTTAAATAAAAACAGTATTTTCTTAAGAGTTCGATCTGAATGTCTTTTTTTTTTTTTTTTTTTTTAATTTTCTTTTTGTTCGATCTGAATGTCCTGCCCTATTCAACAAGTAAAGGAGTTTTACTTAATTTAAATACAATGCACACTAAATTAACAGTATTCACAGACATTTAAAATGCAAGGTGTTCAAAAAAGGAACATACTTAGGTTCATTCATCAGTCATAAATATCTTCAGGCTTGCCTATTAAGAAATTGTTGCTAGAGTATATCCCAAGACGGAAGGTAACAAGGCTAAAAGGAAAAAAAAATGAGTGACTGATATTCTGGTTCAGGTTACAAGCATAGGGTACAAGGCGTAGGCTCTCGCCAATATATAGCTTAGCACACTTTTGATTTCTGCTTTCTAGCTTTATAATGCAAAAGAAACACTACACTGGTGTGCAAAAATTAAGGACAAGACGGTTTTTTCAATATAACTTTGTACAAAAGCTTTCCAAATCAACACATTTAATACCGTAAGTTCCCCCAATACGTAAGGACATGAGTAATGTAAGCAACACTTACTAAAAGAGAAATCAGACGGATAAAAAGAAGCTTTATTGAAAAAGTAGCATGGAGCACAATGCGACTGAAGGCCGAAACATCCTTGTGATGGGTGTCCAGCAAGAAACATCCGGTCTTTAATAGGGGATATGATCTCCCCTGACTGCTAGGCAGGTTTCACAGCGTCTGCCCATGCTGAGAATGAGGGTGTCAATGAGTTGTTGAGGCATTGCTGCCCATTTGTCTTGCAGCGCCAATCGAAGCTCCGGAATCGTTACTGGTGGTAAGGTACGAGCTGCCAAGCGTCTGCCTAGAAAATCCCATACATGCTCGATGGGATTGAGATCCGGAGATCGTGCCGGCCAATCCATAAGTTCAATATCCTCACTCTCTAAGAGCTGTTCGGCAGCTACTGTGCGATGGCATGGTGCATTCTCGTCCATGAAAAGGAACTGCGGACCCATAGTGCCTCTAAAAAGACGCCCATATGGAAGAAGAATCTCGTTACAATAACGGGTCCCGTTGACTGAACCTGCGTCGAAGATGTGAAGGTCTGTACGACTACCAAGCATGATGCCTCCCCAAACGAGAACACCGCCACCTCCATACCTGTCCCTTTCAATGATGTTCGAGGGATGATTGCGGCTTCCCCGCTCTCTCCAGATGAGTATGCGATGAGAATCGCTACTCAGACTGAATCTGCTCTCATCTGTAAAGAGTACTCGTCCCCATTCATTGTCTCTCCAATTCCGGTGTTCCCGGCACCACAGAGAACGCCTTCTCCGATGGGCAGGCGTTAGAGGTACACACCGTACAGGGCGTCGTGCAAACAGACCACCACCGTGCAGTCTTCTGGCCACGGTAAAACGCGATATCGATCGTCCAGTCGCCTGTGTCGTGTGTCTAGCGATTTCTCCCGCTGTCTGCCGTCTGTTTCTTCTGGCCCGTAAGGCAATATACCGCTCATCTGCGGTTGTGGTTCCTCGTGGACGACCACTACTACACCCCCGGATAGCTGTTCCTGTAGTTTGAAATTGTCTCCAAAGTCGTGAAAGCTGTGAGCTCCAAAGCTGTGAGCAATTCCGAACTCTGCAGCCACACTTGTCACACTGCGGCCTTCCTCCAACTTCCCAATGATTCGACCTCGGGTAAAAGCATCCAGATGTCGTCTAACAGATTGATTATTCGCCATTTCTCGCTGAGGCAGCAACTCGGTGTGATTTTAACTGCTATACGGCGTGCAATCTCTTTGCCAGAAATACTGATCTTACACCGACAACATGCTTTATACTACTCAGACACTCCCCCATTACGTCTACCTGCATATCTGCGCATGTGCTACCGTACATCACCTTACTTAATCTCCTGATTGGTCTTTCTGTCCGCTCTGCCTCTTCGTTCAGCTGATGTGCTAATTTTTCGACTTCGTCCTTAATTTTTGCACACCAGTGTAATTTATTCTAGCCAAAAGACTTCTTTCCGGGAGACAAAATGCGCATAAGTCTGTAGGTGAAGCGTCAGGAGTATTTTCAGGTATACGATCTAAAGGTATATTGTGATACCTATAACAGTTTTCATTTTTCAATAAATGCAGTGGTACTTTTCGAAGTATGATTTGTTGATTTGTTTTCATGAAGTTTTTACCTTTAAAAGTCATTGGGATAAATAAATGGAATTTCTTCGACAAGTATCGGAAGTATAACTTCTTCTTGATAGCAGATGATTCTTGATCAACTTGATAGTTGATTTTAATATTTTTTCCCGCTCTTCTTATTTTTAATATCCCATCGTAAGAGAATCCTGCGACAACCACTAACCCCTTACCAAACCCCACTGCACTTTGGCATGCATACAACTAACTTTTCATTGACGGCCCAGGTTTTTAGACATTTTTCTCTTCGTTTTTGATACAAAATATACTTTTTTTTGTTGCAATCACTACAGTCAAACTCCGTGCTTCATAAACAGTCACAATATATTTCCATTTATCTCCTGCTAAATAGTTTTCATCCAGGGTTCTACAAATTGTTCTGTGTTCGGCCAAATGCCTCGGCAAAAGCTGGTGAACTTTATGTTTTTTAGATCCTTTAATTTGTAAATCTTGGTTAATTATTTTATTTATTGTTCCTATGGCTATCCAAGTGATTTCCGCCTCGGCGGAATTTTCTCTTGTAACAATGATTTAACTTTAGAAAGTTTAGTACCTGGACTTACCTTTTTCAAGTATTCGTTTTGAGTCTTCTTTCCATGCAGAAATAATGATTTACAGTTTTCCTTTTCCCGATAAATGTTGCTTATTTTGCATTTAGAAATTTTAATGCCATGAATTTCATGACGTTTCTGAAATATGGAATAGGAATACTTCTCTTTGGAAACCGCAAAAACATGTCCACAATTTGATTATTTGCTACGACATTTTGAAAGAAGAATAAATTGAAAAATAGCAAACGATGTTTCTAATTTCAAATAATTAAGCTGTTGCTAGAAATTTTTCATCCACAAAAATTTGCTTTTTATTAATTCTTTATGGAAATCGTTCTAAGATATGTGTACAAACTTTGTAAAACAAGGGTAAATTCTTATCGTTTATCATTCCAAACTCACAAACTTTAGATTAAGTACGGGAAGAAAACTGAGGCATTATATATAATTATTCATAGTGCGTTCAAATGTTCATTTACATATTTCACTATACTGAAGCCTAAAGCCATTTGCAGAATAATACTTGTTTAATTGCAAGTCTTGTTTTCCAGACTGAATTATTTCAGGTACGAGGACTGTAAACGATTGTATTGGTGAGTGAGTAAGTGCCCAACACAGTTTCTTCTCGTTTTTGTTGCATGTAGGAAGTTTCCTAAACTTAAAACAGGTTATTCTGGGAAATGTCACCAGCGCTAAATTCGCAGTCCATGTAAATGATGGTGGTGCGATATTGTTTCAAGATGCAGTTAAGTGCCAGTATGAGGCAAAAAAGGTCTGGTTGATTAATCGAATTGGCCGACTATAGTCTCACGCACCAGGTGTTAGATCAACTAAACAGAGCAATTTAAAATTGGTAATTTCATACTGAAATTCGATGTCAGCCGCAGAAGATGATAGACAGCCTTGTCATGGCTACCTTATAAATAACGGAAATAAGAGCCAACGAGAACTTTCTGTCCAGGCAGACAGCTTTCTTCCGAACTTCCTTCAATTAAATTAGCATACTTATTTTGTTAGGTAACTAGCTATAGGATCTAACTTGTGTAATATTATCTTTCCAGACCCTTCGGAACTGTACTAAATTTACTGCACTTGTGAGGATAGTATGCTGACGAAACTTGGATCACTTTTGTTATAATTCTTAGCATTGCATAACCAGACCATTTTCTAGCAAGACCATTTCTGGCCATATATGGTACGACGCGTCATATAATAGCCACTATAATAGCAACACCCTTTCATATGTAACCCAATCGTCTGATGTATTCTTGACTGCGCATGCTTGATATATAATGGAACACGTTTGCACCTATCCCAGAATTGGTCAACAAAATAACGTTCTTCACTTTTGTAAAATTATGTTTGATTGCGATCTCCGAATAAATACAGAAGTTCACATTTGTATTCGAGCACTTGCGGTTTTCAATTTTATTTGCAAGTTTCGGCTATTAAATGTTAGTAAAACGACTTCATTTTTCTTTCAAATATGCTAATTGATTATAGTTTTAAAATATGCCTGTTTTGAAAAGAGTTATTCAAACCGTTTTTCGTTAAAAAAATAAGACTTTCATAAAATTTGGCAAATTAACGGTAATAAGTAATCGGACACGTTCGCACACATAGTTTATATTTAATAAAGACATGAAAATAATGGGATATTTAATATTTTTTTGGCTATCATTTTGTAAGGTATTTCTCTTGCCTTCGTGGTGTAGCGGTTCTGCACGCCGGGCCGGTATTCCAGAGGTCCATGGTTCGATTCCCGGCGATGGCTGTTGTTAATTTTTCATCTCTTCTGCTTCCAAAAATTACTTATATCTCTACAGTGGCGCCCGAACTAAAAGAGTTTTGGATGATGACTCTCCACACCCAGGATTTGGCGATTGGGTCCCTAAACACTCCAGTCGCCCTGTAAAAGGGGGAGTATGTAAGGTATTTCTCCCGCCGTCCTAGCGTGCCTTCGTGGTGTAATGGTTCCGGACGCTGGGCCAGTTCCAGAGGTCCGTGGTTCGATTCCCGGGAAAGGCGGTTGTTAATTTTTCATCTCTTCTGCTTCCAAAAATAACCTATATCTCTAAAATTTGACTAAAATTAACTTTTCATGCGATTTGGCATGCATTCAACTAATTTTTTGTGCAAGAATATACCATTTTTTTTTTCTATTCCTGCGTAAGCATTGTTTTTAGTAGAGCTTTCGAAGAAATATCCCGTTTCCTTGTTCTTTTCTTCACTTCACACATTCGATAGAATTAAGATTCGGAGAACATGAAGGAGCTTTGATAATTTTAGGAAAGCTGAATAATAAGTACATGTGCACATGTAAGACTGTATGTTTAGGTTTGTTATCCTGACAGAACTGGAATGCATCTAGCAGTTCCGTTTTTCTTAGATGCTTTCTGATTGTCGCTGAGAATATTTATGTATTTATATTGATCCGTATAATTTTAAGTATTAATTCCGTATAATTATTAAATTTCCTATCTTAAAGGCTGCTAAATATCCCCAAACCATTATGCCTTCGCCCATGTGCTTAACAATAGGCAATAGGTTTTAGAATTCGATTCTTCACTAAAGTTTAGTCACAGAGTAGTTCGTCCTTTGGACCTAAATATATTAAATTTTTGATTCGCTTAGGAAGTTGCAAATATAACTCCACTGTGACACATTTTTGCTTACCATGGATTTTGCGAATGCAGGAGAATTTTTGCTTACTAATAGCTTTTTGTATCCACGTGCCACATCGACTCTTTTAACAGTTTCAGAGTTAACATTTATTGCAAACTGTTCTTATAATTCCGCTGCAAGCTTTACAGAACAAACGGTTGAATCTTGCTGATTCTTCGCAGGAAAAATCTCCGATTCCTTGGGATTAGCTGAGAATGTAGTAATTTAGACTTCAACGCATCTGTAACAGTCATTTTATAACACCAAAGGTCGTTGAACGTTTTACATCAAGAATAATTTGGATATTTTGAATACTTCTGCTATCATTAAAATGATAAAAAATTATGTTTCTAACATAATTTATCGATAATTTGTAGTGCCATGTTCACTTAAGATACAGAACTGTTAACGTATTTCGCTAAAAAATTAACAATTGTCAAATGCAGACGATACTTGTGATGTATTTTCATTTGAAATAAAAAACTATGACAAAAAACATCGTGTACTAAATGTTTCAACAAAACTTTCGATGTCGGAATTATTATGTGTGTTACAGACTAACACTTTTGGAATAAATTATTTATTACAAATTATATCTTTTTGCTTCTATTTTGCAGCAAAATATAGTTTAAGATATAGAAGCTTGAAATGTAGAAAAAATAATATATCAGAAAATGCATTAGCAACAATTTCTATTTTTCCAGAACAAAAATTCGTGTACTGAAAGTAAGAACATCTGATTTCAGTTGTTGGTACATTACAGTCACTTTTATGAGAAAATGGAATTGTTGCCATCACGTGGATAAAACCTACAGGAAGTTAATCATCCAATCAAAATTTAAATGCGATTGTTATTTGACTTTTCTCCTCTTTGTTTCAAACGAAATAAGAAGAGAATTTATAATAGAATTTCCTTCACGGTTTTCAACATCTTAAGGATGAATTTCAAGAAATATTTCATCACTAACTTTATTTGCTTGCTTAAGGTATCTAAAATGATAACTATTTCCGTTGAAAAATACTGTTTTGACGATCCGTCACTACTTTGAGCACATAATGTAAATTTTTTTTTTTTTTTTTTTTTTCTTAATCCCGCGAACTTATTTGTTGAACTTTATCTTTTATTATCGCGAACTACAGAACTTTTGTCTGACACTTTTACGTCTACACTACCGACTGCATCAAAAGTAGAACCTAATCATTATGATAAAATTCTAGAGTTATGTATAGATAGCTATCAGCTTTATGTTAGTTTTAGTTATTTATCCACATATTTAAAAAAATGAATTGAAATTCTTATTTAATTTCCTGCTTGCTTCCATGCTTCTATTTCCTCTGCTTGCTTCCATGCTAAAAAGTATCCAAAGTATAGAAATATACGGATGTTTATTTGCCGAGTGAAATGAAAGAATTTTAATTTAGATCATTTTTAAGCGATTTATGCTTTATGTATTGTAAAGATACTATTTTATGACATCCAATCTGAAGCCTCAAATTTTAAAAAGTTGATGTGTACACCCCGTGACTTCCTTGTAAGGAATGTTAAATTATATGCATTTTTTCCTGCATTTCATTTAAACTTATTTCCTCTAATGTCATTAGAGATATATTTCTCATTCAATTCGCGAGAAGGTAAAAAGACATAAAAACTCAAAATGTTTTCATTAAAAATTGAAAGATATAGAAAGCATAAAGCACCTAATACAGTTAAACAATTAAAAAAACACTTTTTACAACCAAAATTACAGTTTCTACGCAAAACAAGCAATTCGGCTAGCAGAAGGCAGATTTTTCGGTTCACAAAACTAAAAGTTTCCTTTTAGTCCCACTCGGTAAAAAGACACTAAAGGTGCAGAAACACTTAATTCACTATTTTGCTAAATTTAAAAGGTAAACAAATATGGCTGCTGTGGTAAAAATATTAGGCTTAGCCGCACTTAAACAACTTTTAAATTGTTGACTATTCTATAACTATTGCATGGAGATTACTGCATAAAACCCTTAACCAGAAGATAAGAATAACATAATTCAATCATTTTTAGAGCAAAAAATGCCCAAATTAACAATACATAATAATTAAAAAAAAACTGAGCTCACTGAGCCGATTAACAGACTAGGTATATATATATATATATAATATAACAAGCAAGGTAGTTAGTACAATACTGCATGACCAATTTGGTCTAGAAAACATTCTGTGCAATATGCTGCAAAATAAGTAAATTAGAAATTGTAGTAACCTCGCCTAAAAGTTACCAGGAGCTGTGGCTCCAAAAAGTTCAACACATTTAAAAAAAAACAATGTCGTTGAAGGGTGAGAAATTATGCTACACGAGAAAAGAAAATAAACACAGTAAAATACTTAGCGTTGGAAACTAGTAATGGCAAAAAATACAGTAAAATACCTATGGATGTGACGCTTGAAAAATTAAAACATATGAAAATCAAACCAAGGAACAAGTTAAAACATAAAACAAACAAAATCAGACAAAAATAGAAAGCAGAAAATGGTAATTTAGCTGAATTCGACTTCCAATCTGGCTTTTCAAGGGAAATATCTGATTGAACGTCGAATCAAGCTAACTCCATTACGCGTTTGGCCGAAACAGACAATTGAAATTTTTTCGCTACAAAATTTTATAAATTAGACAAAGTGTCTTGGAAAATTTATTAGTCTCAATTCTCTGTTCCAATTTCCCGACGCGTCCGCTCAAAATGACATATTAAGGTGTTAAAATATGTAAAAACTATTCCGATTACATCTAAAATCAAGACAAAAATAAAAATAAAAATAAAAATAAATAGCGGTCTGCTATTAGTCCCAAATATACAATATACAACGGGCTGGGCCTGCAAGCTTAAAGATTTAAACCTTTATCAAATTTAGAAATCTGTAAATAAATTTAAATGAAAATTTAAATCTATATATATATGTATATAAAAGTATACAACTTTTACACTAATTATTAGAGTAGGTATATATATATATATATATATTGTATACTTTTGGTGATGCCTATTGCAACCAAAAAGAGATGTACCCAACTGCATGTTATAGCAGTACTATGTACAAAATTTCAATATTCTGGGGCTACCCGTTTTTGAGTTATGCGAGATATATACATATGTACGTATGCAAGTACGTACAGCCTTTACGAAAAAATTCTTCTGAATCCATTTTAAATCAATTTTATATTTCGTTTGGGGGAAAAATGTTCTGTATTCTGTACTTGCTTACAGATGTCCTGCAAAAACATGGTTAAATTGCATTCGATAGCGGTCGAAATGAATATTTTCGTTGAAATATAGTACCCGGAACTTCCTTTACTTCGTACAGGGAAGTAAAAAGGGTTAGCAACAATGATATTGCTATATAAGGGGGAACAATAATCGAGGACTATAAGGACTATACAAGAACTATTATATTAATATATAACAACTACCAGTTATATACAAAAATTTTAACTTACAGTTCTTTAGTTCGTATTAAATAAACAAATGAATGGCATTGGAAACTGATAAATCATTGGCAGGTAAGTGGCATCTTTAATGAAATTTTTCAAATTATAATTATGCATTATTTATCAAAATTTCAATAAAATGAGCCAATAAGCTAACTAATATTTTGATATTTCTCAGAAGCAATAAGCTTGTAAATAAAATATTTGAAGTTTTAGGAATAATCTCTGTGCAGTGGTTTAGTTGCTATTTATATTCCTCCAACACCTTCACTTAAAAATAAGAAAAAGTTTGAAATTATAGTTCAAATAACAACTCTATCATAGGCGGCTAGAGCCGTCTAGCAGATTTAGTAAAAACTGATAGCGGGGACGCAACAACAGCGATGTGAAACTAAGATGGGTGACGTAAAAATTGAAGCGGTGTAGAAATACTGATTTTTTTTTAAAAAAAAATATCAGTTCCTTGACTAGCATATATGACTTCCACTTCTAGTGGGAACGCAACATCGCGACGTGAACTTAAGATGGATGACGAGAGCGCAATGTTCTAATATTGCCTTGAGTGTGAGCTCCGTGGGGTGGTTTTTAGAAATCTTATGTAGACTGTGGCCTTCCTCTGGTTTTGAATGTCAAGTGTGCAAAGTTTCATCAAGATCGGAAAGAAAGTGTAGATTTTTATGAATTACACACCAACAAATGGACACTCTTCTCTATATATTATGTTTATGTAGACAGATAGATTATTTTAATTCGAGAAATGGTAACACATTTTTCTGAACTCATTGAGTTTGTTTATTAAATTCGAAAGACAAATAAATGTTTTGCATTTTTTCGAGTAGCAACACACTTCTTTTATGTCGTCGAATTTTCTGATTAAATTTGCAACATAAATATCTTACATTTCGCAGATTGGAAACACGGAGCTTTACCAATGACCGATGGTCCATTGCGTTTACCGCTTTATATTACAGAATTTTATTTTTACTCTACATATAAGCGGCTAAAGTGTCTGTCGCCGATAGTTTATTGTTGCCACTCGGAAAAATGAGCCCGCAAATTAACGTCTCCGCAGTTTTTAATTAATATCTCGGCCGATTAAAGTCGTACGAAGATGAGAACGGTATCGGTGGATTCGGAGAATTTTTTGGAATCCGAAGATACGCGTCTCGAATTTCAACTCGGCGCCGTTCGTAGATATTCGAGAAAAAAGAATTTAGCACGTAGCCAAATCCATCTAATAGAGAAAACCCAAGGAAGAAAGGGGAAAATATAGGGAAAACGTAGCGGAAAATTAGTTTTTAATTAATATCTCGGCTAATTAAAGTCCCAAGAAGACACAAATGGTCAAAATGGCGTGCCACGGACCTGCGGAATATAACGGCGTGCTTCGCTAAGCCCGGAAGCCAGCCATTTCGGAGGAGAAGGATGTTACTTCACCCCATATCTAGATTCGGCTTAAGTGTCTGTTTGTCGCCGATAGTTTATTGGCTGCTTGCGTAACTGTACTAGCGAAAGGGATGAAGTTGCCATGGCACACGGTTGCCGTTTCAATTGAGACGTAGACAATTTCCTATAAAACTTGCCATTGCTATGACCATTAATAAGTCTCAGGGCCAAACGCTTAAGCGTGTTGGCATTTTTTTTTACCTGAGCCTGTATTTGGACACTGTCAACTTTACTGTCAAAAGTTCGTGAAATAACGGACGTAAAATTAAAAATAATTGATGGTCTTCTGCAAGACGAGCGTAAAAATGATGGAAAGATCTACAGGAGAAATGTTGTGTACAAAGAGATATTTGTCATGTGAATTAACATTTTATTATTTAAATCATCTTTATTTATTGAGCTAGCGGTGGTTCTTATGCACCGCCAGTGGTTTCCTTCATTGCACTCTACTTTAAGCAATTAAGCAAGTAGAAGGGGAAACCCCGTGGGGCAGTAAGCAAAGGGGCGTCCTCGCCGCCTGCCCTGGGGTAATTCAGTTTGAATTAGTAGACACCTTTGCACAAATCCTTTTAATTACAATTTATAATATCTAGAACAGCGGTCATTTCGTATGACTGCCGGGCTTTCTAGTAATATATAAGAAGGTAAAATATGCTTTAAAAAATTGCCTGCACAGATAGCCGATTTTATGTTGTTGTCCCATTCACTTATTTTATGGAAGAATGGTTGCCAGAGTCTCAAGGAGGTTAGACTTCTACTTCCACTCCAATTTTGAGAGAGAGCATCCCAGCATGGATGGTTTGAGGGTTTCCCACCTCTCTTCCCCATCACGCCGCAAAGACACTATACATTTACAAACATCTATGCCTTTTCTGGGATTTGAACCCAGGCTCTTCGGAATCGCAGTAATGCTCCCCTAACTACTATACCGGCTGGGCGGCACGCTGGTTTATAATCTTTGAATTAGTGATGAGCATATCGGATTGGGTTGTAACCGGGGCCTATCTAAAAAAAGACAAATATGTTTATTGCGAAATGATGAGAAAGTTACTATCCAAAATCAGGAACGTAAAAGAAAGCTATCTGCAGAAAATGCAAAAAGAAAGGGAAATACACATGGAATAACAATAGTGAGATCAGATCATGTCATAATATTTGGGAATTGTTTTTATCCAAAATAGAGCACACGCACAATTGCACAAAATCCTAAATATACAGACGCTGTCTCTGTAATTACACTCATGTCCATAAATTAAGGATAATTCGAAGTCACGCGGAAATCGAACTCTAAAATAAATATATCACCTTTAAAATCACTACACACATCTTCAAGAATCATATGCAAATTTCAGGAAGTAACCAGATGACACCGATGGTACGTCACAATGACGAGAGTGTAAGAGAGTGATATATAAGGAATACAGGCAAAGAAGTAAAATTGTTCGCAGGCGCTTTATAAGCATTTCAGTGCAATAACCGAATAGTTACGACACAAAGGACGCATTTGGATGATTTTTTACGTGGTAGAATTATCGGCCGTCTGGAATGTGGGCGTACCCAACTGGGAGTATCAGACGAACTTGGGATTGCCCAAAGTGTCATCTCCAGGCTTTGGCAACGATTCCAAGATGGTGGTAATGTGAGTAGACGTTACAGCACAGGTCGCCCCAGAGTTACAACGCCGAATGAGAACCGGTATTTGGCAGTTACTGCCAAAAGAAACAGGCGGAGCACAGCCTCAGACCTGTCTCATCAGCTCTCTTCAGCCACTGGTACGACAATTTCAAGGCAGACCGTGTACAGACGCTTAGGGTAGATTGGTCTATATGCTCGTAGACCTGTCAGATGCGTTCTACTTACTGCAATTCATTGTCGCCTGCGGTTAGCCTGGAGTAGAGAGCATGCATTTTGGACACCGCAACAGTGGGCTTGTGTGATGTTTTCCGACGAGTCCAGGTTTAGCTTGCAGTCTGATTCTCGCCGGACTTTAATATAGAGAGCTCCAGGTACCCGTTACCACTAAGAAAACATCATTGAACGACACCGTTACGGTGGTGCAGGAGTGCTCGTTTGGGGTGGAATTATTCTGGGTTCCATAAATAAGCTTTACAAATAAGTCAAATTTGTTTTGCTTCTAACTTTTCCTTTGCCTGATTTTGCAGTATCCTTAATTTATGGACATGAGTGTAAATAAGGACCAAGTTGCGTTAATGTATGTATGTTCCTTGCATTATTTTAAAACAGCAGCATCTAGAGCCAGCAAATTTTGAAGACACGTACTCTTCCGCCCGAAAATCTTTACCTCGAAACCCAAATTTTGAATCTGGAATTTAATTTTCGTTTATCCCATATTTTATGTGAACTTAATGAATATTTGATTAACAAATTCAGCGATTTCAAAGCAATGTGTTGTCACTCGAGAAAGCAAAACTTAATTAGAAAAACTGAGTGATTTAAAAAAAAATGTGTTGCCACTGGGCAAAGCGTAAGATATTTAACTTTCGAATATAATCAACAACCTCAGCAATTTAAAAGCAATTTTCTGCCAGTGCCCGAAATCATTTGTTTTTATCTCACATGCCGTAATGTGTCAGCATAAGATAGTATTTAATTTTTCTTTCAAATTCAATGTATCTGTCATTATTTAATAAACTAAGTGATTTTAAAAGTAATAAACCCAGTTATTCATTTTTATTATTAATAATTGTTAATAAGACACATTAAAATCACTGCATATTTTTTTTAGAATAACTATTTTAGGCGACTGGATGTGGAAGTGGCTAGCATTATAAAAAACAAAAACTTTTCTTTGACATTTTTATTCAAGTTTGAATTTAATGGTACTGTTGTTTTATAAATATTCAGTGATGCTTTTTATAACTCAATCTACCTGTCCTTATAATAAGAGAGGATTATTATAAGATTATATATTATATATGATCCTCTGATAATAAGGATTATTATCGTTATAAGTATTATTCTTATAATAAGGATGAGTCATTATAATAATCCTGTCTCTCTGTCCTTCTTTGTAACTTCCAGTATATTCTTTTTTGCTTTCAATACTGATTTAATTTACTTAACCAACTGAACTTATCTTCAAGATTAAACTGCTTGAAAGTACAATTAAATTAATAGCAGTATTTTTCTGTTAATCATAACGTAGATAATGCCTCTTTCCTGTATTTTTAAAACTGTTTTGAATTAACCGTGATACTGAGTTAACGGTAAACTTCGTTTCAAATTAATCCGGAGTTGATTTGTGTTGGTCTGGGGACTGAGACTGTTGTTTACCTCGAGTAATTAACAACAGAAAAGCATGCGAAGGCGTCTTTGGTTTACATGATTACGACAAAGCATGCGGGGACTGTCTGCCTTAAAGGGATGGATCTCTTTATTGAGGACTCTGAAGGAAACTGGTTCGTATCCACATTATACATGGGGAAATTTACGAAAAAGCATGCAGCCAGCCCATTCGCAAAGTTCAAGCACAGGCCGAACTACCAGTTTTCAAAAACAGTTCAGCCACTGATGAATATGCATCTGCCTAACGAAAATATTGCTTTCATGGAGGACTATCTAAGACTATCTGTCTCATATTCAAGTTATAGATAATAAAAGCTACGAAAATGCTTGTGCAGCCAAGTTGACCAGATTCAAATTCAGTTAAATGCTAGTGTTGAGTAATTTTATTCACTCCGGCATATTCAACCGAGTAATTATCGTTTTTTATTTTTTAGGAAGAGGAGCTATATTTCATTGCATTTTTCTCAATTTATTGTATTTTAATTTTTTTTTAAACTTTTGTACAGTTTTGTTCAGAAAAAATATAAATAACACCACGCTGTAGTTAAACTTAACGGTCTACAGTTCCTATATGGCAGTTGTTTACCTCTTTTTATGCTTGATGAATATTTTTATCGAAGTTTCTACTCCGTGAATCAAGATCAAATGATTCTGAGTATCAATTTATCTTCAAGATGAAGAGCAAGTGAGTATCAACGGAGGAAATATCTTCCGTTTCTTTAAGTAACGTTCTTATTGTTTTCATAAAAACCCTAATGGTTGTGTTAATTGGTTTGAATGGAGAATTTATTATTAAGATTTTTAAGATATTCAAATATGAATTTAATTTTGACAATAAATTACTATAAAAAGTGTCAATTTATTAAAAATATCTCAAGATTTTTACTAAAGGATTTTTAATGGAATGTTAATGTTCAAAAGCACCATGTACCCATTACAGGTGTTGCCATTCCATTCCATTCCATTTACGGAAGACGCGAGCACTGTACCTTTACCATAGGGTAATACAGATGTTGCCAACGGTACAATCTTTGAGCCATACTTGGATACCGTAACATAAAAACAGCGATTATCGTTTAACGTATTCACACTAATATAAATAGTGCATAAAATAATGCAAAGAATTAATTTAAAAACATTCTTTGAGCACTGAGGCATTGAATGAAACTGTAATTTGTGCGGAATAATACATCGATTTATTTTTTGGACTATCTTTTGCATAAAAAAAAGGGAAAAGAATGCTCTTTTTTCCCCTCTCACGTCTGAGCCCGAATCTAGTCAATATTTTTTTTAATGCCATAATTCGCTTCTAGAAAAGTCTAACGAAGCAGACGATTTTTTAAAAACTTCTCGAAAAACTTGGAAACTGCGCTACGGCGCGCTTGTTTGTGTCACAACTGCGCAAGTGCGAGAACTAATTCGAAATGCGTCTCCCGATAGCGGTTGGTGTGAATTCTGCATTCGAAGTGTACCGACTACCTGTTCTTTCTGGCTCATTACTGCCAAGTCAGTATGAACTCAGGCAGAAAAATACATTCTTCTTTCGGAGTTTATTTTTGCTGCTACTGCGTCAGAGGTATCCGCTGCAGGTAGTCGCAGTGCGGTGTTGGTCTCCGCACTGCTCATCCAGTCTGCGGTGAAGCACCATTTTAATCTTTCGGGGGAGTTGTTATGGGAACGGTGGGGAAGCTCTCCCGCTCTCACACCTCTCTGTCCTATGGTAGGTTACTGGGCTGAGATAGGGGGCGCAAAGGTCCCTCGGGAGTTGACCCATAATATAGAAAACAGGGCAAACGAATAATAATGAACGCACGAAATGAAATTAACCAAGTATAATAAAAATAAATGGCACTATTGTTGCCATATGCACAAACATAAATATTCCCTTTAATAAGATAAATACGGACAGATAATGAATTACTGCATAATTAATAAAAAATGAAAACATGCAAAGGCAAAGTAATTTTGTGAGTTCGAAGAGCTGCAGAAATTATTTCAATGCTGCAGAAACCTAGTTTGTGGAGAGAATATTATTTAGAAGTTAATATCTTGACACAGAATGAGACGGATTTACTTTGTAGTGTTGTTTTATCATTTTTACTTAAACAATGACGCATTTTTTTAATTAAAGTTTTTCAGCGTATGCAGTCTAAGTCAGTTTTATCCATTCAGCGTAATATTCGACATTAGAAATGTTCCAGATCTTTGGTCCATTAAATCGTGTCATGTCATAGTATGTTACGTTTCCGCGTTGAGAAATGTATCCACTGAAGGAGGCATGAGATCTTTAATTTATCTTACCAGCGATCTGGCAAGTAGCCGGTTCCGGAAAAGTTGATATTCTAAGTGTCATATGATCTTTAATATATCTTTCAAATTATTCATAATATGGTTGATTGGCATAATTTAAAATTCATTTAAATTATAATATATGCGAAAGATAATGTTTATTAACATGTTCAGCATTACTGTAATTAATAAAAGATGTTTCTGGTTTTGTATTCTACCTTTCCTGATCGTGCACTTTGTCCATGTCATGGCCCTGGAATTATGGGGTATTCCATTGAAAATCTATCAAAAACATGGGTGACACTGCCTATCGTTCATCTGAAAGCTTAAAAAACGCAAGAACTTTATCTAGTTCTATTCCAATTTAATTCAAATGCACCTCAGGAATACATATCCAGGGTTCCATAGCCCTCTTCTTTTTCTATAGTCTGTTTTTTAAAAAAAAGGCACTTCGATGTCTTTACCAGCCCCGCCCACACACAGCATTTATTTTCTATACGTCAGCTGAGACTGTATTTTAAGTTTCAGCCTTCATTCGTCTGATTTTAATTGTCGCTAGTTTCTCAGATCACTGTCTTTCTCAAAGCACCCAAACCACTGTCTTTCTCAAAGCGTTCAAATCACTGTCTTTCTCAAAGCGCTCAAATCACTGTCTTTCTCAAAGCATGCAAATCACTAACTAACTCGTAGTTCAGCTGACCGCTAAGTCTCAGAGCGTATCCGCAACTGAGTCCCAAATGAACTCTTTGATACTTTGAAACTTATCTTTAGGATTGTGTCAGCATGAATTCTACCACGGTATTACCAGCACCCCTATAATCCCGGTTTGGAGAAACCTTGTATTAATTACCGCAAATAAAAACCATTTTAAGGGAACTGCAAGTTAAAAAGCTTTTAAGACCCATACCTGTGACTTAGTGCACTACGAAGAAGGAGCTCCCAGTCCTGGCTTAATATTAGCCTTAAAATAGTTAAACGCCCCAACCCTTAAAGGCAATCCAAGGAGGCATAACTCCCTTGGTCAACCCAGGAAGTCCTATATGATGCACAGTCTGGGATTATTTTTCGCAAGTCAAAGGTGGACGACAAGCATCCACTAACAACGTAAGGAATAGCGCATCATAGTCCGTCTCCAAGTGTTGACCAAGGGGACCCAAAGCCCTGAGGACAATCTTTGATATCAAGCCATGTAACGTCTCCACAACCACAGGGTAGACAAGACAGTACTGTCTCTGCCGAGTCTGAACCTACCATCGAATAAACGACGGTTCTAGTTACTGTGAAGACTGATTATTTACCCCAGATGTCGAGTCTGTCTAGGTACAGGTCTTAGCCAGAAGGCCGATAATTACTCCCCCCCCAGTTGATTCCGGGAGGGGGGGAATGCCTGTGACTCAGGAATCTTCTAGAAGAGTCGGTCGTAGGCTTCGGTAATGCGTTTTTGCAAATCCTCTAGAAAGTAGCCACATTGGCGAAAAATTACGAAATTGGCTTCACTCCTTCTGATTAAACTATGTTTACAATTTCAACGTTGTTGCACTCAATTAAAAGATCTACAATTCTATCCAGCAAATAAATATTTCGGTACGAGATATGTGAATATAAATTAGATTAAACCCAAAATAAACCTTAAAATTATAATTATAAAAATGAAAATAAATAAAATATTAGAAAATGTTATAACAACACAGAAAATCATAAGTACAATAATAAGGGTTAAAACACACTACCCGACATTGAAAATGCAACACCAAGAAGGAATGGCCTTAAACTTATGCAAATTTCAGGGGAGATGCCCGTCACCGAGTTGTGCGAATGATGTGAAATGCGCAGCTCTGCAGCGCACGTTGAAGATTAAGCGAAAGAACATGCAAAATGTTCAGTTAAACTAGTGATAAAATTTCATGAACGGCAGCAGGAAAATGATAACCCAGTTATCAAGATATGGTATCAGGTTCAATGTTCCGCCTTACTTTCTTTGGGAACATGCAAAGACCCTGACTCGGAACAGGGAGCTTACTAAAGCTATGTTCAATAAATGTGGGAAGTAGATAAGATACACAGGAAGGGTATACGAAACCCTTTATTTTTCACTCTTTACAATAATTTCCGTACTTCGGAATACAGAGACCAACTACTTGTGGTCTGAACGTAAGAATATAAAAATATTTAACTAAACTCTAACTTAACTTTGGAATAATAAACAAGGGCCTACGTGGAAGATTGGCCTTATATTAACAGGAAGCCGTATGTAGTACAGAGAACTGTTAACACTACAATACGTTTAAAATTATCAAGAGGATTAAACCTCTGGCTTGGAAGGCAACCAGCAACCGAGGAAAACTTCTAAGGCAAGCGGCCTGCTTCGACTAACTCCTTCCTCTCTTTCGCTTGGCAAAAAGCCACAACTTAAGTACTTGGCGTTAGCCAGACAAATTTGCATAAATAAGTTAAAGCTTTTAATTCTGGCCGGAAGTAGAAAATAAGAACTGATAGTAAAGATTTAAAATAAAAATAAACGTTAGTAAAACTTAAGATCCTTACAATGGTAATTATGATTATAATGGCCTCGCTAATATCGATAGGCCTGTGGCTTAACGTAGGGATTATGTAATTTATTTGAATATTTATTTACTATTGTAGTTTAGTTTACGAGTATGCTGCAACCCTCCTGGCCGATAAAATCGGCCTCATGGATGACGCAGCACACCCGACGCAGACAAACAAAAATATAGTTACTATTGTAGCATTGGCCTCCTCTTTTATTATTATATTTCATCTCTTAATACATTCTCTATTTTTTACTTATGTATATGGTGTATATATTTATGTAACGGATTCGATTACCAGAATTTGCCTTACCTCTCCTTTACCATGTCATCACTCAGCAGTTAGGCGGCTCCTGGGCTTTCAATATTAGACTGCTACTTGCTATTTCAATTCTCATACTCTCCTTTACCTTAGTGAACATATTTTAAAGAATTTAAAAAAAGCTTCTTAAGTTTTTAAGGTTACCTAATAATAACATTCGAAATGTCGTAATATGTTCTATATGGGGTTAAAGCCTTGTGCTCAGGCAACCTAATGTTTAGACACCGTTCTACTGGATGTTTGAATCTTCAGTTTTCTTGCCGTTATTTCTGCTAGGGAAATCATCGTAGAAGAATTTTTCTTGTCTCAGAGGACGCGTGTAATAACAGCGAATACTAGGCTGCCGTCAACGGAGGCAGGTCCAACAGACAGACGATTTTACGAGGGGCATGGTGATCGGACTGAGAAGGGTAGCAAATGTCAACTGACACACACTTGGACGCGTTCACAGTGAACCGGCTGTGGCGACGAAGGTTATAACAAGGAAAATATGGCAAGTTCGAGCGGTGCCAGTGCAGCCAGAATGACGTCAGCACGCGTGGATCGACGCATCCGCTAACAAGCGGTTGCGCAATCGCAAGCCACTTCTACCTTCATTCTGCAGCATGCTCAAGACACCCCTGGATGTTCCCATATCCACCAGAACAATTTGCCTTCACTGGTGGCTAGTGGCTTGCACTCGTGGCGTCCGTTAAGGAGACTGCCATTGACCCCACATCATAGACGCCAACATCTGCAATGGTGCCGGGCTCCAGCGATGTGGATGACGGAATCGCGTTCTCATATGAGTATCACTTCTGTTTTCCCAATAATAGTCCCCGTGTACGAGTGTGGCGTCGGTATGGAGACAAGTCCAATCCAGCAGCAATTGTAGAACGCCCCACCGCGCGACAACGCGGCGTCATGGTTTGGAGTGCAATTGCGTACGATTCCAGGTAACCGGTAGTTCGTATTCAGGGCATTATGACGGCTCAACGATACGTGAATGATGTGCTGCGGCCGGTGACACTTCCCTACCTTCATGGAGTGTCCAAATGTCCTTTATCAGCAGGATAACGCCCGACGATATACTCCTCGCATCAGCCAACATACTCTGCAAGGTGTACAAATGCTTCCCTAGCCACCATTCTTTCCTGACCTCTCACCAATCGAACACATTTGGGATATGATTGGACGCCATCGCTGCGTTCAGAAGACGAACCGTGGAAAATGATTGATAGGAATGGAGAGCCATTCCTCAGAACACCATCCCTAGTCTCATTTACTCTATACCTAGACGTTTTGTGTCTCTCCGTCCAAGATTATCCCTACAGCCTACTGAGCCGACGCTGCTATTATGTACCTCATTTCGAAATAAAGAGCACTTATTGTTCGTTGCTGTCTCTCTCTGTTTGCTGAGTTTCATCATTTTCTGCCACTCCTTGGTGTTGCATTTTCAATGCCGGGTAGTGTATTTACATTGCGTTTACAACAATACTTACCTGAATCGCATTTTTCATATTTAAATTTTCCGAAGATCATTTCCTACTTACTGATTCCCATGCGAAATTTCATTATTATTATTTTTATCTGGATACATACCAAATTATAAACGCTTGGTTTGAGACAAGCAGACGTAAATTTCTCATTAACGATAAAATAAATAAAATAAATAAGAGATAAAATAAACATGCATAATAAGAATTATTTATTTTATCTCATTAACGATAAAATAAATAATTCTTATTATGCATGTTTTATGTGACTACTTTACAACTAATAAATATTATTTATAAAATATCATGTCATCTTTTCCCGCATTATCACTTATTAGTACACAAGCGACAAGTTTGAATGCATTAAATGCCAAGGTTTCAGTAGGGAGATCGCGATACATTTTTAAGAAAAGAAATTGATCATATGCATACAGAAGTTGATCACCCCTGTTCTGTATAACAGACAGGATTTTTTAACAGTATTTTGCAATTGTTACTAATAAAAAAAATCTGATATGCACACCACATGACTTCCTTGTACGGTTTATTAAATTATACGCATTTTTTTCCTGCATATCATTTAAACTTATTTCATAAGAGCTATATTTCTCATTCAGTTAACTCAGTTAACTCAGTTAAATTGTGACACATAGAAAAACATAAAACACCAGTTAAAACAAGATTTTTTTTTTTTTTTTTTTTTACAATTAAAATTACAGTTTCTATGCAAAAACAAGCAATTCAGCCAGCTGGCAAGAAGGCAGATTGTTCGGTGCACAAAACTGAAAGTTTTGCTTTTGGTCTCACTCGGGAAAAAGACAATGAACCAGAAACAGACTTAGTTTGTTGTAGACTCTATGCTGAGTCAATATGTGAGAAAATTTAATAACTTAAATGATAATTCAAAAAGGGATTAAGCATGATTTAATTCGCAATAATAAAAGAAAACGCTACTTTGTTTTTGCGAAGCTTAGTTTCTCTAGACTGGCAACAAACCCACTATTCCGCTAAATTTCAAATGTAAACAAATATGGTTGTTATGGTAAAAAAAGTAGGCTTAGCCACCCTCAAACAACTTTTAAATTGTTGATAATTCTATAATTATAACATGCAGGTTAACTAAAGGCATAAAAACCTTAACCGGAACATAAGAACAACATAATTCAATCATTTTTAAAGCGAAAAATCTACAATTTACAAACATACACGAATAAAGAAACTGAACTCACTGAGCCGAGTAACAGGGTAGACATATCTTATATACGTTTGGTGCCGCCGATTTCAACCGAAAAGGGAGGTGCACATCCACATGTTATAGCAGTCCCACATACAAAATTTCAACATTCTGAGTTTATTCGTTTTTGAGTTATGCGAGATACATACAGACGCACGTTTAGGTTCCTATTAAGTAACCATTTATTCATAATATTGAGAATAAACGACCCTCTAGAGCACTCCAAAAACCCGCCAAAGATGTGTGCCCTTGAATACCCGCGACGCTGGGGGCATTTATTAAACATTTCTGAAATCTGGCAAGCCTACATATAGCAGGGAGTAGACAAGGAGGAAGATATGGAAGTTGCTTCTTTGAGATCTTTCCCATTCTTTGAAAAGAATGCCACTTCTGCTGTCTGCCAGACAGTACTTATTCCCTCAGCAAGATGTTATGTATGCCATTAGTATTGCTGGATGTGTACAATATATATCTTTAATTATATTGTTATCAATCCCATCTGGCCCTGGTGCTTTATTAGAAATTAAGGCTTTTATGATAGTTCTGAGTTTTGTTACTGTTGGCATTGGTTCTGTGTTTTGCGTGCTCAAGAACTGGTGTTTCTTCACCATAGTTCTGATGTCCTGTTGCAGTTCTGTGTTCATGTTTGGGTCATCGTACTTGAAAATTTTGTTGAGAATGTTCTGGACCACATGCAGCGTGAAGCTAGCACCTGTGTTGGATGTTAATACTCAAATTTAATGGATGGTACACCTTAAGGTTGGCTACTTCAAAGACAGCACCATACTTGTTACAAGTGTCGTTGCAGAATTTCTTCCATAATACCAACTTAGCTCTGTTAATTTTTCTCTTGTATGCTGCTCTGTGCTTTTTAAAAATGATTGCTTAAGAGTGCTTTTTTAAAAATGGTTGCTTGTTTAGTACACCAGGGGCTTCTGCTGGGCTGTAACGTACTTTTTCGTTTTAATCACCTTCTCACAGACTGACATGATTGTGCTGGTCAACACATTGTGTGCTTGGTGAAGTTCTTCTGAGCTATTACTGTTGTTGCATATACAGATTAGATGCTGTCACGTGATGCTAAGACATCCCTGAATTTGCGCCTGTAATTGAATTTGGTTTTTCGTCGATTCTTTGTATTATATTGCAAAATAAAATGTACAGAAAGTTCTATTAAACAATGATCACTGTACAAGGGATGTTCATTCATTTTCCATTTATTGAACTAACAGAAAGGTTATATTTTTTGTTAATGTTAAGTCTTGTCAGCACTGAGACCGGGTGGTCCAGAAGTTTGGTGGACTGTCGTTAGGATTTACAACTGCTAGTCGGTAAGAAGAGATGTACTCCAGTGCTGCAGATGCTCTGAAGTTATCTGAGGGAGCACCCCAGAGAGTGCTGGCCGCACGATTCCTGGCGAAGGCGTTGCTCATTTTTCCCATGTCTTGCTTCCAAAAAAATTCTAATGTATCTGCAGTGGCGCCTGAACTAAAAGGATGTTGGATGATGATCCTCCACACCCAGGATTTGGAGATTGGGTTCTGCAAAACTCCAGTCGCCCTTTAAAAAGGGGGAGTATATAAGGTATGTGGTGGTCTGCACGCTGGGCGTGTATTCCAGAGGTCCGTGGTTCGATTCTCGGCGAAGGCGTTTCACAATTTTTACTTCTCTTGCTTTAAAAAAAATCCTAATGTCTCTACACGCTTTTAAAATGTTATTAATTTAATTTTTCCCGTTTCGTTACTATTTCTACGAACAGGTGATGCTACTTTTCTCGTTTAGTTTACTCTTTTGCTTTTGGGATAAATACAGATCCCTTCTTTACAGAACCCTTTTATCCCTAAGCTACTTTGTCACATTTACTTTGGCTGTTATTGGAAAGATGTAAAGAATAGCACTTTACGTCACTTTTGGTGTTAACTGTGGCTTGTGATTATGCTCGTAGATAATTGTGGCTTGTGATTTGAGAGACCAAAATTTGTCTGTTATAAAGCTCATCAGCGCCCTAATCCGACATCTGAGATTTAGGTATACGTTTAGAGAAGACTGGTGAAGTGGAGGTGCAGGCTTGGATGCATGCAAACAATTCTGTTCCCTTCACACTCTCTCAAAATAGCAACTAAATAATTTTCTGAGAAAGGATGAGAAGGAGAAGGTTGAAGACGACTCGCAAAATAAGAAATTTATGTGGGAAGAATCTAATGAAGGATTGCTAAGCAATTAAGGTTAATATAAGATGGGCCAAGTAATGTTAGTATGCATTAATACAAGATGTTATGAATCTTTAATGTATAAGAGCGAATTTTTAAAACTCCAAAGATAATCTCCTAATTAGGCACACATTGAAAATTATACATCATCACACGCAAGAAATTCTTAACTTTCATGAGATAATGTTTATGGTATTTAAAAATATATCGCTTAATTTTATTTTTTTTTAAATGTAAAATAATATGGATGCGTTTTAATTTTAAATGCATGATTTTCAATATTATTTATTTAATTAGGGCCTATAGATCGAAAAATACAACCAACGGATGTTGTACTATGTTGCAGTTTCTTTAGATGGCATCACAAAGCATGAACAAGTTCTAGAAATATATATTCAATTAGCCGGAAAAATCTCTTATCTGAAATCGGCAAGGTCCTGTTGCTGCTGGTTAAGAGAGATTCTATTGTAGATGTATTTATATAGTACAAAGTCAGAGATCCAGACCTGTCGCTACTTCAGCGATTATGGATTTGGGAAATTTTCGGATTTCAGATTATCAGTTTCAGTCAAGTAAGATGGCATATAGACATGGTAGCACAGGGGCTTTTTTGTTGTTTAGATTAAACAGAATAATGCCAACCCACCAACTGGCCCAGCAGAACTTAGAGGAGTACCTAGCAGTAAAAATTAGCGATAACACAATTTTTAGAATTTAGAAGAGGCAATCGACAACAGCATTTATGGACGGCAAAATTTCTGGAATTTAGGAAGGTACTGGATTGCAGAATTTAGGAATCGAGGCTATTGCGCTTGGCGGTAAAATGCGCTGCGTCGGCTCAGAGACCGAAAATGTGATACCGACAACATAATACGTAAATAAATGAATTGTCTTTGTGAAGCGTCCCTATCCAGAAGGTGTTTGAAAACTACATGCAGGATGGTTGTAGCCCACCGAGGCTTTTTTAAAAACTGTGCCATTTTAGTTTTCCTTGATGGTGTGGGTAAAAACGATTCCCATTTCAGCCTTCTCATTCAGGGTCAACACAAAACCCGAAAGCGCTATAGGTCACGCGATTATAATGTATGTATAAAGTTATGCCACAATAATTCTTCGCTCTTTAAAATTTAGTCACTGCTCAAAACTTTAATGACATTAGATTATACCTACCACAGGAAACAAAATATTTTTTGCCCTGTCCTTTTGCAGCTGCCCCAGACATGGCTTGCTGATTACCGAAGCTCAGGGCTTAATTTCTCTGTTACTTTTACAAGGCTATCTCAACTGGAGAAGCTTCATTTTTTGGACTTTCACATATGTCAGGACCCTAAGGGGATTCATTCAGAAATCTGGAGAGAGCAGGAGTAGTGCATCTCCCGCTGCATGCAAGAATAACCAACCAAAGTATCAAAGGTATTTTTAACTTCAGTATAGTATTACTATTTTCTCATTCTCGGAAAAGAATTTGTAAGTCTTAAAAAATTAAATATCGAAAGTAAAAAATCACATCGAAACATATGTTTTTGCAAAAAACGATAGGTATAACTCTTATATGCTATAGGTGGCTTGCCTCGTGAATTTTCAAATATTCATTTTCACCCATTTTCATAAAAAAGCACGTTTTCTCTTGACAGATGTAATTAAAACTGAGCACCCTTCTAAATAAAATGATATTACGTACTTTATTAAGCCCAGCTAAACACCTGCTTTTCTCTTTCCAATATCTTCCCACTAACTATAACGAAAGGTTAAAAACAGAAAGGTTGAAGTGGTACAGTTTTTGATATTCTCATCCAGAACACCCGCAAAAGGGAAATAGAGGCTGAAATGGCGCGCTGTTTGTTGCTACCTTAGAAAGCCCGAAATGGGATATCACGTGCAGGAAACTTAAGAGTCCGAGGAAATATAACATCTATGGTACACCTGCCTAATTTTGTTGAGTATCCTTGCACTGTCGATATGTTCTAAAGTACATTTTTTTGACAATGCAAGTATTTAATTAATTTTGCATGTAATTTAATTATTGTTTAGTTCAGTGTGATTAAGGCTATATTTATAGCCCATTATAGGCAGCTCAAATTATTTATTAAGTTGTGCAATCTAATTCAGCACTTGCTTACTTTTAAGTGATGTCCCACGAAAAACTGTTATGACACATCTTAAATGATAAGCACAGGATGATCTGTAAATTTCTTGTTTCAAATGTGTTCGAGATAAAGAAATATGAAAAACTTGTGGTGCCATCTATCTATGACTGCGTTAACTACGTTTTGAAATAATACTTTGGAATAGATATTACTTTGAAATTAAAATAAAAACGGAAAACAATGCTCAAGATTTAACTGTTGTTGTATGGATTTTACGTTTGCATCTATTATTACTTTTCTAATATTAAATATTTATTTCTTTATTGGTTACAGGCATGATTTTTTGGTATAAATTTTTCTCCAAAATTTTAGTTTATCAGTTTTCTGAACTTACCAATTCATCACATTTTAAATTAGAAGGACACAAAGCTTTAGGAAAAAAAAAAAAAAAAAGTTAGGTCAAGTCATAATAACTCAACAAAAGCTTTCCTCCCCCCCTCCCACAAGGAATACATAAAAGTCAGTATTCTTTGGGGAGGGGGGGATTTTTTTACATAAATAATGTATAAAATACATTAAAAAAAGTCTCACCGGTGGCCGAGCGCTAAAGTCGCTGGACACTGGTAGTTCACTCCGGAGCAAATAAGCTGGTTTCATGGGTGTTTTCGTGCTTTCCTCATATGTATTTTCGGTAACGTCTTTGTTCTTAAAGACAGATAGCTCTAGTGTGCTTTCGTCAATTAGTTAATCCCTTAAATACGATTTGATAAATAATTTTATTAGTAAGGTTTCTTCTGGTAAAAGAATGAGTAATTAAAGAATACAACACTGGATAATTTAATCCATTTCTATTGAATTAATGATAATGAAGCATCTGCTTCAATTATTCAGTTTTCATTTTCAAGATAAAAGAAAATCTTCATAATTTTAGCGCCCTTTGTCCTTTTTCCCAAATAGTAGTTTTGTCAGCGAAGACGCTTCTCTGTCCGCAACAGAGTATTTACACAGAGAAGCTATAAAAAGCGTCATGTAGCAGAAGTTTCTCTTTAAAAAAAGAAGAAGAAAGAGGTAGATTCAAGCTTGTTGTACGCGAGAAAGGGCTTTTGAACCCGTCCCTCTGGGGAATTCTTCAAAATTGGGACGCAACTGGGCAAAGTCGTACTCTCACGTGTAAGGGGGCCATTGTCATCCCAACGACAAACGCAGTCCTGCGTTCCTTGCCATGATAAAATTCATGGATTTCACTTGGTGTTACTCTCAGTTGTTACTGATAGTGAGTCACAAGAACAGCTGGCACATGGGCTGTCAACCAACCTAAATCATATTTTAGACCGGGGGGGGATACAGTCAGCCTTATATTTAGCTGTATGAATATAAAATAAAATTTTGATATTTATTAACATTTTCTATACCTTTTTGCTGTTTTATTTATAAATACAAACGAAAAAATCCGATCTGAACACATGACTTCCTTGTACGGCCTATTAAATTATACACATTTTTTTCCACTTCAATTAAAATTATTGCCGCGTTATTCTACCTTAATTAACAGATCCCTCAAGGCAAACTGAAACGACATCAAAAGCTGCAAATTTTGAAATTAAATATCGCGATTTTTTTTTATACGAAAGTTGAACTTTTTTATAAATTTACTTTTTCATAACGAGTATAAAACTTTCTCAAATAGAAGTATAGGAAGCGGAAAACTGCGTTAAAAGTTAGATTTCGTTATTTGTTGAAAATTCATTATTTTTTTTTAATATGACATTACCAAAACTTTTGACATTTGAAACACTTCTATATATCACGAAAAAAAAAAAAAAAATATATATATTCCGGTTGAAATGTGATACACGAAATTTTTCGCAATTACAATACTTCATTTCCTTTGTACAGGGAAGTAATAGTAATCTAAATTGAAATAAATGTATGTATGTTTTTCGAGTTTGGGAAAGGAGGAGTAAGGATGGAATGATCTTCTAGCAGTGATGAAAGGGATGCATGAAACAAAAAAGTTTGGGAACCACTCAGCCTGCGGGTAGTAATCCAGGATAGCTTTACTAATGTGAAAAATATGAAAAGTATTCGAAATTCCCCCATCCCCCAAACAGAAGCAATTTGATCCTTTGTTTATTCTTATTTTTCTTCTATTATCTGCCGCATTAGAAGCCTAGCGGTTAAGGTCGCTCAATGCTAGTAGTTTGACCTGGGTTCGAATCCACGTAAACGGGATGGCTGCCTGGTTGGTTTTTCCAATGTTTGTGAATACGAGCAAGTTTATCTTGGAAAATCCTATATCAAACCTCACCTCTTTTAGGTATATAGCTCACGTGTGCTTTGCCATACTCAGATACCCTAAGCTAACCTTCTAATATCTTCATCTTCGACTGCTCGAGTTATCACACTATACTCGCTACTAGCGCCTAGAAACCTTTCAATGCCTTCATTATATATCCAATTATAAAATGTAAAAGTACGCTGTATATGTTTTATTTTCATATTAAAATACTTTACAATAATGATATCATTCTTACTTTCCCAGCTATTTTATACTTTATGCGTTGTTTGTTAAGACTTCATAAGATTATTTAGGGAAGTGTCTGTGGACGCCCAAGCGATAATGGCTCATGCGCTTTCTGTAGTTTTAGCTTTCTGAAAGTTTTAGAGAAACATTGTCATTTCACGGAAGAAGAGATAAAGAAATAATTCATTTTCAGATTTAAAATCGAAGCAACTGCTTTTTGTAGAACATAATTTTTGTAATTATTCCTTACCAAAAGTAGGACCAATAATTGCTTTTCTATGGGTCATTTTTTAACTAAAAGGCTAATACCCATAAATCAAATCAGGCTGTCATAAACTGTCAGGGCGTTTCTTTAGGCAACTTTGGTCCTTTCACGCTTGAGACCATTTAGTGCGACATTTTAAACAATATGAAATCCACAAGCCTAGTTTAACACGCCATTTAGCGTGACAAAGAGAGACACGCCTTTTTCAAAGCAATTCCTAAGTATGTAAACAGTTCTAAACGTATTGTGGAATAATTTACGTTGCTGTAGCGAAGAGCCGATCACAAAGTTTCGTAATTTATATAAGAAACGGCTAATTTAAATGTAACTATAATTACTGTTACGCCATAGAGTAGACTCTGAGAGCAGAGATATGACGGGAAGAGTCCTATTTTCCTTTTAATCTGTCGTGTTTTCTCTTTAACTCGCAAGCCCCGATTCTCTAACGAATCGAAAATACTTTACATTAAAATGACCAATGTACCTATTAAATGTACCTATGTCCTGTACAAGGTTCAAATTTTGTTTTCAATCCACGGTGATCTCTCTCCAATATAATTTTTTAGTGTAAATACTGATGCTAATTCTTGTCAAGCGCAAGGAGAGAACTAATTTTTTTTTTTTTTTTTTTTTTACTCTGCAGTGCTGATGCGAAGTCGTCAAACGCGCATACAGAATTATTATTTTTTTAATTGTTTTATGATCTCTCTCAGAACGTTAGCCCAAAGGGGCAATTTGCCAATAACGGCTATTAATTTCGTTTTGGCATTTTGCGTTGATTTACTATAAACGGCAAATCATTTTTTAAATTGTTACCACCAAATATTAGAGCCCTGTATTACATTTAAAGAAATTAAATAACGAAGAATCTACATAAATATTTGTATGTTTCTCGCATTGCGATAGAACAACGGTACCTAGAGCCATCGAACTTCGAATAACGGACGCCTCCACCCGAATATGGGAATCTGGAAGCCCCAATTTGGAATTTATCTTATTATCTATTTCATATTTTGTAAAGCATTTATGAGTTTTAGAGTAACAAACTCAACGATTTCAAAGCAAGAAATGTCAGCACTGTACGGGGGGGGGGGAAGAAAAAGAAAATTATTTCCAGCGCGTGAGATTGTGTATCGGAAATTCTAAAGACATGCTCTTTTAAATATGATATTGCTGTTGAATTGAATTTTATCGTTTAAGTGCGAAGAACATGATATATAATAAATAAAGGTAACTCACAGAATGTTAAGAAAAGTCCCTTTGGGCGTAATATAAAATCTGAAAGCTTTCAGGGTTTTTTTTTTTTTTTTTTACTCATTTGCGAAAACATTTACTTGCAAAGATAAACATTGAGTGCGTCTGCAGTGATTTAAAATCAAAATGCCAATTTTGAAACATAAAAGCCAATTAATTTGATTTGATTTAAAATCAAACTGCCAATACGTACAAGCGTATTTTTATATATAATTTATTATTTTTTTATGTTTGTAATATTGTTGCGTGCGTACAGGTTCGTAATAGATTGAATGCACAAGTCCGATAAAAAAAATAATAAAATTTGTTCTTATCACAAGAAATGTAACAAAACACCAGGTTTTTTTCCTCAAAGATATTCGTACAATATCACAAAGTAGTTATATTTTATACCATTCAGTCGTTAAATAGAACGCAATCCAAAGCGCAGAGAAAGCTAATCCGATCTCACCGCGAATTCGCTACAATCAATATCAACAACTTAGTGAGCAACTTTTCCAGTGTAGCGTTCTCTTAAAATTCGTCACGCGCTGCTTTGTACGGTGAAATAAAACAATTATAATTACAATTCTACTAACAATAGTCAAACAAATACAAAATCCGTAGCACTGCCTCCTCTCAATGACTGCACATCCCGGGCAGTACAATCCCTGGACAGAAAGCCAGACTTACAACTAAGGCTTCAATGCAATAATAAACGTTACATTACAATAACAAACAACATAATAATTACAATAAGTAACTTAAAACAAATCAAATACTAACAAATACTAAATACAAAGCAAATGAAATAAAAAGATTTAGAAACAAAAAGGACCATGGTCTTATACTATATAGGTTAGGCTTAAAGTTCGATGACATACGGTTCCGAACCACGACGTCGTTCAGGCTGTTGAGGACAGTGTACGGACCATCCTACGGTGACTGTAGTTTCGAATAGAGTCCTTTCCGTCGAGTCGGATTCCACAACCACACCTTCTCTCCTTCGTTGTGTCTGGTGTCGTATCGGGTCTTCCATCTTCTCCGTCACTAAGTTGCCTCGCTCTCGTGCAAAACTGTGCATCACTTCAAACCGGGGCCTGGAGATCATGGATGTATTCCTCAGGCGATGAAGGTGCATCCGGAGCGCGACCAAACAAGAGATCACAAGGTAGATAAAGGTCACGACCGAAGAGCATCTGGGATGGAGAATAGCAGGTAGACTCGTGTTTCTCTTCTACCCTAGTATGATTTCTACATCTTTCTGAGCAGGGTCTTTCAGAAAACGCGTCGGCGTTTTCAGGTGAGGATCCTATCTGATAATGGATAGTTGTGTCCTCTGATGCTGAAAGCAGTTTGTTGTTTTTGAAGTCCAAGGAAAAATTGTATTTCCTTAAAAAGTCCAATCCGAGTATGCAAGGATCTGTAATATCTGCCTCATATGCCGTGTGATATTAGGCGGTACTTCCAAAACGTGATGTTCACATTTAACTTCCCATCTATTGATTTCATCCCCAGACGCAGTCTGGAGAGTAACACAGGATGGCGACCAAATGAGTTTATCTTTAAATTGTGAAGTTAAATCTTTCCGAATGATGGTAACATTAGCTCCTGTGTCAATGATCATACTGAAAGGAATTCCATCGATATGCTCATTGATGAATAGTCTATTACTGTTACAACTCACTGCAGAAATTTTGAGCGCTTTAAAACTGAAATTTTCACTATCGATCAAACTTCGTTCCGCGATATGGTCATTAATTTCTTTCTTGCATCGTTGCTGGGAAATAGTCTTATTTTCCGTTCCCTGGGGTGTTCCTTCGTACGTGGCCTTCAGCTCCGCAGTTCCAGCATTTTAGGGTTGGTTTTTTGTAACTTATATTCCGTCTCTAGACATTGAGTTGTCTAGTTAAATAGTCTGTCTTATTTTTCGTGCCAAGGGCTGTTCTGCAGTTCTTTCGTACGTGGCCTTCAACACCACATTTCCAACACCTTAGAGTCAGTTTCTTCTCACTTTTAGTCCGTATCAAAGACTTGACTTGTCTGGATAAATCATTTAAACGAGCCCTCAATTGATCCACTGGCTCGTGGACTCGCACAGCTCTGACTGGGTAGCGATTGATGCTGGGCTGCCTCGAATTTCATGGCGTACAATAGAGCTCTTTTTACGTCCTTGACATCCGCTATTCGCAGAGCTCTCTGTGTTTTAGGATCCCGGATGCCGTCGATGAAGTATTGCAGAGACAGGATTTCCTTTGTTTCTGTCGGGCTTTTCGAAAAGGCGAAATGAGTAACTTTCTACATCTGTGGCAAGTTCCTGAAGCGTTTCTGTAAGCTTCTGTTGACGCGATTTTCATTGAAGCCTGCAGAAGTCTTTTAAACACTTCTCCCCAAAGCGCAGGTCCAACGCGCCGGACAGAGCTTCGAAATCTAGCCTTTTGTTTTCGGGAAGATTCTAAAGGATATCCGCTGCGTCTGCTTTCAGAGAAGCGGCGAGATGACAGGCCTTAGCTTGGGAATCCCATTCATTCGCTTCCGCCCCTATAGAAAATTGTGTCTTACACACTTGCTAGGAGGTTTTCCCATCATATGTGGATAGCTTCAGAGATGGATGAGCAGGCAAGGATAAAAATTTAAAACTTTCAGAATTGCTTCTTTCTGTCGCTATGCACTTCTTTAAGGTATCAACTTCTTTGGAAATAACAGCAGAAACCCTTTCATCAATTTGTTGTTGGACGGCAGAAACGCTTTCTTCAATTTGTTGCTCCACCGCAGAAACTCTTTCTTAAACTTCTCCAACTGGATTTGTTCTTCCTTCCATAGCCTCGAACTTGTTTTCTATCATGCAGATAATTTTTCTTTTCATTTCCTCTTGATCTACTTTAACGGAATCTTGGCATGTTCTCATCTCTTCTTTAATTGATCGCCCCTTCCATCTTTTCTTGGAATGCAGCAAATGCGGTCATCAACTGCCTGAATTGTCCTTCGATCGCTCTTGTAATTAGCATTCAAATCCCACTTCTGACACCAAAAGTATTGCGTGCGTACGAGTTCGTAATAGACTGAATGCACAAGTCCGATAAAAAAAAATAAAATTTGTTCTTATCAGAAGAAATAAAACAAAATGCTGAAATTTTTCCTCACAGATATTCGTACAATATCACACAGTAGTTATATTTCAAACTACTAAAACATTAAATAGAAGAAAATTCAAAGCGCAGAAAAAGCTAATCCGATCTCGCCGCGAATTCGCTACAGTCAACAACAAGAACTAAGTAAACAATTGAACTGAGATGTTTTTCTCCGGCTTTTTAATCATGCACAAGAACATTCTGGTAATTTTTATTTTCTCGAGGTTTCTGGAAAGCAAAAGAGTAGAATTACAGTTACAGTAACACACAATTGTATTTATTCAAATTTTAAAATAAATTACGAGATATCTAATTATTAAATGCGCGTACTAGGGAAATGAAGCAATTTTAATTACAATTCTACTGAAAATAGCAAACTAAATACAAAATCCGTAACATTACTTTTGTGTTCTTAATAAGAAGTGCAAGCAGAACAATTCAGAGTAGTAAACATCGGGACCACATCATTCGGATACTTTCATCGATTTTACATTCCTGATGCAAATAGTATAGCGAATATAGAAAAAGTATGGCATCATTTAACTCTATAAACGTGAACATCAATCACGTGACTGCGTCCATGATCACACATTCGCAGTTTCTAATATAACTGCCCTTTTTTAAACAATAATAAAATAAACCCAAAACAGGTTTAGTTTAGTTTTTAGTGTGTTAGAACAACTTTCACCTAATGCGCACACTTTCCAACATTTGTGGTATCCCATTTCAACAAAATTTATTTGTATGTTAATGCCATTCACCAGGTTAAACAAAAATGTGAGGATAATAACATAAACAAAGTTTAACAATACCAACTTACAATTTAATTTTACAGCTTTTTGGCCAGAACAACATTCGAAATATTTACTATAATGCTCAAAACCTCTTCAGCAAGTATAAAAATATTAGAGATGCATTTTACCGTTTAATTTTTATGACAGTAATTATTTATTATTTGTGTTCCACCTGGTTTTAATTTAATTTTGTGTAGTTTTAGGGATGGTGTTATAGCTAACCATTGGAATTTTCCAAATAGCGCGTGTAGAATTCGAGATACCACCTGATAATTTCTATTTGGTCTTGATGACAAATTTTGTTGCTATCCATATTATACTTAATGATTTCTCTCCAATTCTCGCGACATGATGAAATATTCCAGAAGGAAGTTTGCATGAACGTTTCACTTTCTGTTCCCAGAGGATTCTGATATGACTTTACCTGCCCGATATACAGCTAAACTCGACATCAGCCAATACCAATGAGGAAGAATCACGGAGCACCTACAATCAAAGCCCATCTACTTTCACATCAAAAGAGTAGGTTTGAGCAGAGTTGGGGTAAAACAGAAAATAGGGATAGAGGAGAGATAAAAGGAAAGTCAACATGGCTGTGAGGGATAATCAAGATATGCCTCAGAATGAGAAAGAAAATAGTTGAGAGAATCTGTAGACATCAGAGGTTGCCAATCCATTCTTGAGTCTGGGTAGAGCTAACATTCTTCTAATGACCAGTTCCCTAAAATTAGCTAAAATTGAACACAGTCGCTTTCAGAAATACAGCAGTATTCCTGAGAACATTAATTAGCATCGGTTTTGAATATCACCATTCGACCACCTTTGCAGGATAAAATCATCTGGAACCATAGGTGGTCTGTTAGAACGGTTTCATTGGATTCAGTGTTTTTAGTTTTAACTCAGTTGACTAAGTTACATTTGATTGCCATCGAACACACTTATTGAATCTATGTAAATTTTACGCAAAATCTTTATCATTATTTATAACTTTCTTATAAGGTTTACTGAGAAACATATATGATGCAGATATAAGTTTTTATTAATCAGCGTTTTAGATTTTTTTGAAAAGTCTAAAACTAATAATAGATGTAACCGAATACAGATAATCAACAAAATGTGTTATAACCCAGAAGCTTTGAAGATGACTTCCCCAAAAAACCAGTCTAAGGAAATCCACTTTATTAGGAGAATTTTTGTGTTACCAGTTAGAAAAGAAATTATACTGAGTGCTTCCAAAATGTATTCTCATATTCAGTAACATTCACGAGTCTTGAAAGATAAACTGTTAGCCATTGAAACTGCAATACAATAACGAAATCATATTTAAGACATGTTCAAAGCATTAAAATTTCAGGCCATTTGGAACGCAGAATATGCAGATACATATCGTGTGCAACCAAAATGGGCAGTCATTATTTCTGCTGCACGGTTGAGCATAGAATGTAATACCTGGATAGCAGCTTGAGGTATTAACAGTATATGAGAGTTCTCCTATGTGGGTCCTCCCTCAAAGTAGGATAGGGGCGGGGGTAGCAATGCGTAGGTGCCTGTCCTGTCTATACAACTAATGGGCCTCAGTACAAGGTTCGCCATTAGCGATCAGGGCACTAAAAACTGGTGCCAGTAGTGTACCACAAAAAGACATGATCAACATGATGCTGCTAGAGCATGAGTAACCAAAAAAGCACAGAAAAATGGTCAGACCATTTCCAAATAATAATAATAATAATAAAAAGAATATCAGTATATATATGGAAGGGAAAAATCTTAAAAACCTTTCTTTCACGAGACGAGAATCAAGCTTTCCTAACATGCTTCTAACAGCATTAAAACACTGGTCTGCCATGAGAGAGTGGACTTGCAAAATCAGGATTCATCTATGAATCCTGATTTTGCAAGGCCACATATCATCCCATGTATGTTGTTCTGCGCACCATTGTGGCTACAAAGGCCTATGCAGTACCATTAAATATTGGTGAAGTAATGCTAGCCTTATGACTAGTAATGCTAGCCTTAGCCTTATGACACTGCAGACACACATGTTCGTGACACATATCGATATTTATTGTTCTGCCAGACATCTCCGAATTATGAGATGTGTGATGTAACCACGATTCACAGCGACCATGCCTGTAAAACATCTCACTACTCTAACGTTGATGTATCTGGGTAGTTACGTTCCTTGGCATTTCTCTGTCTGTTCCTGCTGACCTATATTTGGATGACAATGATGTGATTTCTTTCAACATGAGTAGTAACTTGATAGTAAGATAATGTGTAATTCCAGTATACAAGCTTTCCAGTAATCAAATTGGGATCTTTTGGGTAAGAATTCCAGCTTTTTTACATGAGGAATACTAGACATTTTACGTAAACAAAAAACGAGGCATAACTGTCCATAACATTCACATGAATAGCACTGATAATCATTTACATATCCTAACATGTATCTTGCAAAGTCAGGTTAATCAAATACTTACATCATGTAGCAATTTTAGTGGGTGCTAGTTTATACATAAGAATGGGCATTAAACACTGGTGATTAACTTAGAAGATTCAATTTCTTTATCATAATGGCCTGGCTATACTCAATTACATCATCTGTTCCACATGGTAAGAAAAAAAGTTTAGGCCAGCTTGAAAAGAATTTTTGCACACTTTGTTAGCTGCTTGTGTGTTCAAATATTGGTTTAGAATTTTATTTCACAAGCTGGGTGTAATTGTTGAATTCAAAATTTACATTTGAAAGTTATGTGAATTATTGATAATGCTCTTAGCCATGTCTCTGAAATTTCAAATTCAGGCTAGTTCCCATGATATTCTTTAAAAAAAAATCTGATGTGTAAACCACATGACTTCCTTGTACAGAATATTAAATTATGCACGTTTTCCTGCATTTCATTTAAACTTATTGAATTGAATTAAATCTACTTCTTTGACAGTGCATAAACCACAACAGAATAAATGCACTCTTTAAAATTCATTATATTTCTTTACCACAGTAACACTATAGCGCTAGGTTCACTTAACAGTGTTACATCTCATTCATTTTATAACTCAGATTGCACAAAAATTATATCATCTGAAGAATAATCTAATCGTTGCCACATGTTCTATTTAAATTCTATAATAAATCTAAAACAATGAGCAAAAGAAATTAAAACACCCTAACCGCCCCCCAAAAAAACAGTTTTTCAAAGAGAACTCAATATTCCTCATTCAATTAATTCAGTTCTCATTTTGCGACAAGACAAAGATACATAAAAACTCAAAATATCTATATTAAAAATTACAAAGTAAATTTAAAATACTTATTTCCTCGAATACATTCGAGAATGGATAAAGCATGATTTAATTCGCAATAATAAAATAAGGTGTTATCTTTGTTGATGTGAAGCTTAGTTTCTCTAGATTGGCAACAAATCCACTATTATGCTCAGTTTCAAATATAAGCAAATATGGCTGCTATGGTAAAAATAATTAGGCTTAGCTGCACCTCAACAACTTTTAAATTGTTGATAATTTTACTGATCTTGTATGTAGATTTACTAAAGGCGTAAAAAAACCTTAACTGCAAGATAAGAACAACGTAATTCAATCATTTTTAAAGCAAAAAATGCACAATTTGCAAACATATAAGAATAAAGAAACTAAGTTTACTGAGCCAAGTAACAGAATGGATACATAAATGCATATATTTATATAGTCTTGCTGCGGCTGATTGCAATCAAAATGGGAGGTGCACATCTACATGTTATAGTAGTCCTATATACAAAATTTCAACATTCTGAGATTACTCGTTTTTGAGTTGTGTGAGATAGATACATGCATACGTATGTACGCACAAACGGCATAAAAAAATGTTTTCAGAATCCATTTAAAATCAGTTTTATAATTTTTTGGGGGAAAAGAGTCTTTTACTCTGTCCTTACGTATAAATGTCACACAAAAAAATCATTAAATTCAGTGCAGGATTTATGTATTAGCTACACAAGCTATAGCTTAGGGCCCCTCAAATATCCCTCTAGGTACCCAAAAATCATATTTGGCACTGACATATGTCTGGAATAATTAAGGGCCCCATATCTCATATAGCTTAGGGCCTTGTCAAGTCTAAATTTAGCTCTGGTTAAATTGCATTCGATAGCAGTCAAAATGGTGCACAACTACATGTTTCAACAGTCATATATACAAAATTTCGATGTTATGAGGCTACCCGTTTTTGAGTTATGCAAGATACAATTGTACGTATGCGCAGATGCCACGAAAAAATGTCTTCTGAATCCATTTTAAATCAGTTTTATAATTCGTTTTGGGAAAAAGAGTACTTTATTCTGTCCTTACGTACAGATGTTATGCAAAAACACCATTAAATTGCATTCGATAGCAGTCAAAATCGATACTTTCATTGAAATATGATACCTGGAATTTTTTATGATTATAATATACGCAACAATTATAATACAGGCAACAACTCTAATATTTGGCAGCAACAATTTGAAAAGGGAACCAACACTTATTAAACCTACGGAAAATGGCAAAATGAAATTAATGGCCTTTCTGGACAAATTGCCCCTTTGGGCTAAAAAAGTAATTTCGCCAATTATGAGGAACTTGTAAGAGATCCTTATCTATTTAGATTTTGGTGTGAGGTTTCTGCAAAGACAACTTCATTTCAATAGGATATTATAATTTCATAATTTTAATGTTTGTATAATATAATTTCATAATTCAATTGACAAAAATTTTATTTCATTAAACACCTCTTCTCCAGTGTTAATTGTTTTCAATAAGTGGATTTGTCATTCTCGCAGGGTAAAAGAACTGCCATTTGATAGAACTATTTATTCAAAGATTCAGGTGCATGTGATCCAAAGAGATAAATGCACAGCTATATTTTGAGTAATTCTTTTCTGCATTAAAAACAGAAATAAGTCTCCTTATGACAATAATTTGTGATAAAACAAAGCAATTTTTATCATTTAACATTCTGCTCTGTTATTTTTTTACAGTTGGTTTTAAAATATATAGTTTTATAATCAATAACTTTAATTCTTAGACTAGCAGGTTGTCTGCAACTTGTAAGCTTAAAATTTCTCTGTGCTAAGGGGCAAAATCAGCAAACATATGTAAACTAGTCACCAAAACTAAAGGATAATGATAGAAATAAAATATATCTGATATTTAATGAAAAATTATTAATAGAAACTTATACAAATGCATTATTTAACATTAATAACAATGTTTGACTATTGATTATTCACAAAATATTGAAATAAAAACCAAATTTATGTAAATTGAAAAATGATGGAAAAATTAAGTCACCTCTTGTGGAAAATTTTTTCTTTAACATGGTGTACGGTCACCTTGAACAAATATACATAACTCAAATCCTGATTACATAGACTTTACATAGACGTTGATTACATAGACTTTACATAGACACTGATTACATAGACTTACATCAAGTCTTGCAGAACTGCATGCTACTCTTCTAAAAGTGCACTTTTCAGCTACTAGAGGGTATAGGGAGGAATTTGGCCCCCCAAAGCAGCCCACACATGCTTAAACGCGTTCCAGTTGGGTGAGCAAGGTTGACAATACATTCAAGTGATATCTTCTGTTTGCAAGTATTCTGACACCACATATGCTCGATGAGGCCGTGCATTGTCACCCATTATCAAAAACTCTGAGTCAACAGCACCCCCTAAATAGTCTAAATTGGAGTTCCAATACATTGTCCACATATCTTCAAGTGACAACAGAATCTCCTTGAAAGGTATGCAGCTTGGTGTGGCCATTTGTCAAGGTTCCTACCCAAACCCTAAAACTACGTTTGCAGAAATGAGATATTTCACAGGTATGGGAAGATAAGTTGTGTGTTCTTTTCTCTCTCCAGATCAAAACTTGTCTAAAACCACTGTTCACTACATCTAAACTCATCAGTAAACAATACTTGGGCCCAGCCATCTTGGCTCCACTGGACATGACAACGGCACCAATTTATTTATATGGGCATCTCTAAAAGTTGGAGTGAGTGGGGACACAAACAATTGCTTACCTTGCATACAACCTAACCTCTCATTAGGTAGAATGGCTAATTCATGTTTCTGTGGCAGCCTGAAGGTCTAAAACCAAATCTCTTGTAGTCGCTTCGTGGTTTCTTCGAGCTGAAAATGACAGAAAATGGTCTTCTGATGCAGTTGTTGCTCTTGGTCATCCTTGATCAGGCTGGTCTATCAACTGATCCAGTGCTAAAAAGGGGCTTCAAAGCCTTGATATTACACTTTGAAGGATATTCAAATCTTGGGCAACCTCCATTTGTGTTTGACATCCCTCGATTCAACCAATTATTCACCACTTTTGGCCTTCACTTAAATGATGCCTTTGAACCAATAAATACTGAATACCGATCACTCTCAAAAACCACATTCACTTTAAACAACAATGCAGACTGGAATTCCAACAAGCGTCTCTTGTGCACCACATTGTCAAATACTGAATCTGCATATTTCTGGCACTTATGCATACAAGGAAGTGAAATTTTGAGTTCAACTGTATTTAATTAATATAAATAATTACATCAATGGGCACTGGTTGCAACATTGTGAGCATACTTTTTCTTATCCTTTAATTTTGATGATCAGTGTACTTTCATAAAACAATAAATGGTAAAACTTGCACGCCTTTTGAGCTTTTCAATTACAGAATTTCCAGTGCTGATATGTTAAATTTATTTGTATAGCAATTGTTTAGTATAAAAACACATTTATACTAAACAACTGCTTGCACAATGAATTTTTTATGCAGCATGCAATAAAACAAGAAGCAAAACAAGCAGCATGCATAAAAGTAAGTGAACTAAAGAAACTTTTGTAAATTTCCTACTTAAAAATTATTTACCTCTTTTGGTTATTCCTTTGACTATCACACAACTGAGCTTGGTAGTTACAGAGCTTTGGCTTTTGGATTTAAGGAAAGCCTGCTACTTGACAATACTAATTATTAGAAAGCTCAGACAAACGTTATGTTTATATATATATGCTTTCAAACATCCTCTTTACAAAAAAGATTCGAAATGACCTCTTTGTTTAAAAAAAAAAAAAAAAAAAAAAAAGATGAATACACTTCATTATGCTGAATAATACGGTTACTCACTAATACTCATTTTCTACAGAATGTAAATAACTAAAATTAAGATAATACTTAAAATGTGTAAGAAAAATTTTCCAAAACAGTAAAATATCTGATTTATTAAACAACATTTCTATATACACATAAATCTATACAAATACTTAACATGAAGGAAAACATTAAATTTTTACATCAGTATAATCTCAGAAAATAAAATAAGCTCCATCAAATCTTAAGTAATTTTGTTTAACACAATTCCACTGCAAAACATCTAAACGGAATCACACTTTACATGGATGGAAGTCTCAAGTTAACTTTATGGGGAATATAAATTTATGGCTTAGAAGAGACCAAATTTTTTGCTCTTTATGGATAGGACCTTTATTTTTATCAATTTTTTTCACACATTCTAGTGTGATAGTATTTTTTACTCATCAACAAATGACAGTAAAATAGAAAACACTTACTCTTTGATTTCACAAATACATTTTGGTAATCCATTGATTTCAGCAACAGTTTACAGTAAATATACACTATACAAAGATGAGCAATATTTCTTATAAAGATTCTTTCTTAGGAAGAAGAATAAAATATTTAATAAAAACACTTATGCAAGGGGGAAAATGATGAGATCATACTTTTAATTGAAATTTTTCAAAACCTGAACTGCATTTGTGTATTCAATTAAATAATGAACTCTGGCCTTTAAAAATATATATTGGACATAACATGAAAAAGTTTTGTACACTATTCCCATAAAAAGGTACTCATTATATAAATATACTATACTTATATTTTAAAGGACATTTATATATGCACACACTAGATCAGGAATGCAGTAAAAATATTACTAAATATACATACTAAAATTATATAAAACCATTGAATGACCAACATATTTAAATAATAATTTCTTACATATTGAACATTACCAATGTTAACTTACATTTCAAATTAATAATATAATTAAGTAAAAATTATGATTTACATTTCAATTAATCTTTAACTATATAAAATGTTACAGCTTACAATTTATACAGATATTGAGATCAAATTCATATTTTCCCACTGGGAAAAGATATCTCAGCAACTGCAATTAAATTGCTACTTTAAAAGGAAAATTAATTGTTTCAACATCTTCACTTTTAACAGGTTGAAGATATTAAAGTTAGTCTACAATAATTAACAGAGCTCATAAATTCACAATTTAGTTACAATTCAAAAGTTCCTATTCAAATGTCCGTGGAATGTTACTAAATGGTAAAATAGGACAAGTGGCTTCTAGTTCAATTGCAGTAGAAATACATTCACTGGAAGTTACATAATCACCCATATCTTGTAGAATCTTACCCATGTTGAACCTTAAGGCAGAGGGAAAAAGTCACATTAAAATGTAATGCAAAATATTTCATACTTTATGCATATAATATTTATGCAAAAGGTACCTTCCTTTCATAGCAGCCTTGGCAAGAAACAAATGGCTACCGATCTGTGCATGTGCACACAGTTTATAATTCTTTAGCAAGCGAAAAGTTTCCCTTTTAAAACATAACAGTTTTTTGTTGTGAAATATTTAATATGGTTCTGAAATATTTAATATTTTCAGTCTTCAATAGATGAAAAAAATATGTCACAGTTTTTTTATCAAAAGAATTTGTAAAAATGGCCATAGTATGCAATAATATGTTGGAAAAGAAACTATCTAAAGATGCAATTGTCAACAATTGAAGAAAAAAAGGAAGACACATTTTTTCTTTTGTACATGCCTTAATAAGACTTTATAATTATGCAGTAGGATGCTTGCATTTTATTTAAATTTTCTCTTCAGTATTTCGAGATAAAGCTTTGACATTTTCAATATAATTGTCTGCTACTGTTTTATTTTGATTGGAATGCTGAATAACAAATTTATTTTGAAAATGGCTCATATAATTGGTAGATGGTTTGAAGGTTATGTAAATGCACTTTTATAAGACAAATATTTGTATCAACAAATTGTACAGCAGCGTAAAATTCGAATTAACTGCAATTCAAAGAAAGATATTTTTAATATATTAAATTTGAAAGGGAAAATTGAACAGTTTAAAAATGGCCCCTGAATTGGAATCTAAATCTGTCTGAATGCAGGTAAATATAAAATAAATTATGTCTCTGATCCTGAAGGAAAATCCACCGACTCAAAAATCCATTGCATTGGGACTGGGAATGTCTTCTGCCGCTGCAAGTTAAGTTATTCATAAAGACCTGAAGTCAAAAGTGATGTTTATATCTAAAGTTCATCTGCTTTTGCCAAAGCATATAGCAGAAAGAAAAACAAACTGTTGAAAATTATATGAAAAACACCTAGCAGCTGATAAGTGGAAATTTGTGGTAACTCTTGATGAGGTGTGAGTATATTTAAGTGATCATAATTTAAAAAAAGATAAACTTCCTGCTGCTGAACTGATGAATGTGACCATATGAATTGACTTCATCAATGTATAGAAAAGTTCCCAATGGGAATTACCATATTTGACGGCATATAAAGTGCACCCTTATTTAGAAGGCCACACACAAGGGAAAAAAGTTTCAATAGTCCGTGCGCCAGTGCGGTACCACAATAACTTAAAATGTGGTTCCTTTTAGTTCTCACATTTCGTAAAAGCCAAATAAACAATCACTGAACGTAATTACCAAACATATTTTTATTAAGGAAAATTAACAAACGGCAAGCTATTTTGAACATGATATGTAAATTTCAATAATGAATAAATGAATGAACGGCAAGCAATCAACCATAATACAAAATAAAGCAGAAACAACAAAAAAAACACAGATTCAAGGAAAACTTTGCCTATCATGAAATTAGACTTTAATCACTTTCAAAACCATAAAAATCTTTTTCACTATCATCATCATCGAAAACGAGAATATCGTCATCACTTCCGTCATCGCTAGTATCACCTTCTTCAAATAATGCGTCGTCTTCTGTTCCGTCAAGAGCATTACTGATTTCGCACTTCTTAAAGGACTTAACAATTACTTCAGCCATTACGTCCTCCCAAGATCTTTTTACCCACTCGCACACTTGTGAAATAGAGGGCCGCTTCATTCTACCAGAGGGCGTGATGTGGCTCTCCTATCCACTTGTTCCTAAGTTCTCGCACTTTTTCCTTAAATGGCTTATTCACTGATACATCTAAAGGCTGCAATTGGCTAGTCAGTCCACCAGAAATGACAGTTATCTGGGTTTTTAATTCCCTCGCTTTATTCTTTATGGTTTCAGTTCTATGGGCGCTAAACTGATTCAAGTTCAGGCCAAGATGGCGCTGGGCATCGAAGGCTATGTTTTTGTTTTTTAGCAGTCTTCAGTTGATCTTCCTGCAGTCGCCAAGTACGTATCATTTTTTCGGTAGGTGGTGGACCGAAATGCCTTGCTGCTGCTCTGTTTCCATGCACTTTGGCATAGTTTAACACTCCTAGTTTATACTGAATTGTATAGCTTAATCTCTTGTTTCCTGTAGTCATACTTTCCAGGGTATTTTTTTAAAACAAATAAGTTTAAGTACCGATACCGACATGTTTATACAGAGTAGCACCGATACTGACACGTTTATACAGAGTAGCACCAATACCGACACGTGTGTCGGCAGAGTCAAAGAAAGTTTATGTAAAGAAGGAAAGGCTCCATAGACGTAATGTGACCGTCAAACCTGTTCGAACTTTGACATCAGCTTCAAGCTTTGGTGCTTTTTGGCGACAGATATTTCACGCATGCGCAAAATAATTATGGCAGATGTAGAAAAAGTTATGTGTGTGTAGACCTTTATCCAGGCTAAAAATAATATTCAGTATTGAAAGTTAACATGTGCCCTTCATGTATAAGATGCAGGTAACTTTTTGAAACCAAATTTAGGAAAAAAAGTGCGTCTATATGCCGTCAAATATGGTTATAGTTGAAGGATTTCATTAAAATGGTAAATTAAAACTGAAAAAAAGACTTAAATAAGGCTTTAGTAATTCGCTGTTCTATCAGCAGATTATTTTAGAACCAATTTTTATGGAAAGGCCATCAGTAGAGTTGAACTTCATATGAAAAAGCCAGTAGTCAAATCTCTAAATCAACTGTGCTTATTTAGCAAAGATAAAATCAAAAAAGGAACAAAATGAAATCCCTTTTAATAAAATATATACAAAATCCTCTGATGCTTCTTCTATGGAAGTTTGCATTTTCAGTTTGTTAAAATCAGCCTTAGAAAAATGGCCTCCAAGAACACTGAACCAGGGTTGCCACTCAAAACAGGAGAATGAAATTCCCCAACTTTTTCAGGTGTGTTTCAAGAAAATTCCAGGATACCCAGATAGTGCACGTTGGCTGCGCTGAGGGTAAATTCATTTTAGTACCACTTGAAAACACAAAAATTTGCCAATTACATATGACTTTACATATATATATATAATCTCAGTGGAGTTGTTTTCTCCACTGATATTTTTAAAATAAATTCATGTATTTTATATTTATTCAGCAGCATACATAAGTAAAAAATATCTGCACTAAATTTCGTGATGAATTTATAAATTTCATGACTAAATTTCATCATATCACTGCTAGAATTAGTTTCACAAGTATGTCAGAGGAAGTTGCCTGAAATTTGAAAGTATTATTTACTAATAGTAAAAAATTTAGAAGGTGACTAAAGTTTTCGTCACCTTCAGTGAATTAAGACCCATACTTTAAATATTCATCACAATATTTTTTCATCCTACAAAGGCCCACTATTTAGAATTTTTTTTATACAGGTCAGCTTATGTCTTATCAAACAACTTCATCCTAGCTTTCAAATGGTAGATCCACTGATTCCTTGGAAATGCCTGGCACTGACTCCAGACCTATTATCTATGGTAGTTTCAGTTCTGTCTAAAGATCTAATTTTAACCATTTATCTATTTTTATATACAAATATTTCACTTTTAAAAACTCTAAAAAGAATGAAAACTAAAAGCAAATTCTACACTAAAATTTGTTTGACTGTTATAAATGTGAAGAAAGAGAATTATGTTAACTCATTTGATGAAAATCTCAGTACAGAGATATGCAGTGATAGAGTAGGGAAGGCAGTGGCTTACACATGATGCATAAAGAATCAAGCAATGTAATTGGCAAAGGCAGGGTTAGTTACAACAAATTACATTATTTAAATACACTGGTTATCATAAATTAAGGAAAAATCACAAAAATCATGATTACTGAAAAAGTTACATGTAGAATTTTATCAAACTTACCCACAATATACAACATATGGTAAGGTATCAAATAACATAAAAATAAATTACCAGACAATTATGGTAGTATAGAAATTAGCACATGTATAAAACGAACAAAGCAAAGGTGTCAGTTTGCGACAGGAAAAGTACCTTCAATATGGAATATGATCGCCTCTAGAAGCAATACAGCACATACAGCGATGCATGCGGTATATCAGTTCCATAGGAAGCGAGAGCCATTTCTCTTGCAAAGCAGTTGCAAGCATGGCAAGGGTCTGAGGGGGTGGATTGAGAGCAGCTAGACGTCTCTCTAGAGCATCCCAAATGTGCTCAATAGGATTCAAGTCCGGGGATCAAGCTGGCCACTCCATGCGCATAATTGTTTCCTGTTGAAGATAATCATCTACAATGCGAGACCTGTGTGGTCTGGTTTGGTTTGGTTTATTTAATTATGGCAAAGCACACAAGGGCTATCTGCCTAAGGAAAGGGATGCCTTCGTGGAGGACTTTCTAAGGGAAACTAGCTAGTATACATGTTACACATGGGGAAAACCACGAAAACGCCCATGCAGCCAGCCCGTTCGCGCCCTGTGTGGTCTTGCGTTATCGTCCTGTAACAGGAAAGCATCACCTATTGCCTCGGCACATGGGCGCACATAAGCATCAAGGATGTCATCTCTATAAACCGGAGCATACATGGTTTCCGTTGGAAAGACATGGAGGTCTGAGTGTCCACCCAAAGAGATGCCACCCCAAACTCAGACACTGCCCCTTCCGTATGCATCTCTTTCATGGATGTTTGACGGATGAGGTTTTAGGTTCTCTCCATATCAAATAATGCCTACTATCACTTTCTAGACTAAACCTGGACTCATTCATAAAGAGAACCGCCCTCCATTGATCAGGCGTCCAGAGGACATGTTGTCGTGCCCACTGTAAACGGTCCCTCCTATGGCGTGACATGAGCGGCACACAAATGGCTATTCGCCTCGCATACAGACCACCTTCGTGAAGCTTTCTACCCACAGTTGACATTGACACGAATTTTCTGGTGGCTGCAGCAAGGGAGGATCTAAGAAGAGTCGGAGTAGCAGTTCTATTCCTGTGTGCACATAATGTCAAATATCGGTTATTGGCGCTCGTCGCAGCAGTTGGCCGTCCTTGGCTTAACCTCCTAGATGCCGAATCTGTGGTTTGAAATAGCCTTCAAAGTCTACGAAGGACGTCACAGAAGGACTCACATTTAGCTATCTGGCCACTTCTGTTTGACTTTATCCTGACTCTAGTCTCCCAATGGCTTTCCATCATAGTTCTGCAGGCAAATGATGCCTGGAGGTCATTGTTACAAATCTTACATTTCTGATGTCACTATCACAGTAAAATATGTGGGCTTGCTCTCAAACATGGACTTTTATTCTCCTCGCAGATGACGTATTCCGAGTGCTGCGCCTCTAATTTGCATATTGCAGTTTTACTCAGCTACTCTTGCTTGGCAACATATTCAAATTTTACACAGTTTGGCTTATTTTTGAGGGATCACTATTTTTGTGATTTTTCTTTAATTTATGATAACCAGTGTATTTGTCCTATCAAAAATCCTCACAAATATTTTCCCTTTAAATTTTTGAATTTCTTCAATATTTTGCTTTTTAGATAGCATTTATCATAACAATTTTCTATTTTCCACAATTATTAATACATTTTTTTCATACCTCTATTACATGTTGGGAACTGCCGGTTTAGGGAATAAAAATTTCCTTTCTCATTGCAAAGCAGTTTCATCGATTGTCAGAATAAGGAACTCACTTCAACCCAATGGTGCGACAAGCAATTAGACATGGAAGAAAAAGCTGTTATTGACTGGAATAACTGTATGAGGAAAGTCTATTCGAAATTCCTGATAAAACATTCAGTGAATAAAATAGAAGAAATTGATAAAATTTTGCGAGATTACTGAATCTCACTTCATAAAATGGAAAAATACTGTAGGGACAGTATTGCCACAATAGTGAATTTTAGACAGCATTCGTCGCAACAAAATGAATGCTTCTTGATTCATGTATCCAAAAGAAATGCGAGAACCCTCATGAGAAACATCCAAAAGCATATGAATTAGGGATCATCGATCCACACAGAGTGCTGGAATGATTATAAAAGAGAAGAATGTCACTAGATGGTGGGTCAAACGAACAACTTTGTGGATAAATGCAGTTGGTGCTCATTTATGGGAAACAAAAAGTAGAACACTTAAATGAGTAAAATAATAGAATGAAAAGCACAGGATATGGCTACCCATTACCAGGAATTTTATTTAATAGAGCTCAAGTTCATGCATCATGTTGGCTATGATAATGCATTTGATGCATTATTAGTAGCAACTTTTGAACAGAGAGCCCTAGAAAACACCTATTTAAAATGAATTTTAGGGTATGCTTATGTATGTTGCTTATTTTAAATAAATTGCTGGAAAATCATATTAAGAAAAATAATAAATACAAATTTGTATTACTTCTATAGGTATATTCAATAAACTATGTAGTGTAGATGTCAAATGCACTGTTTTCTTATAGAGCAACTGTTTATTTCTCACCAAGGTGGAAATGTGTTAATTTCTTTCCCTTCTTGTCAAGGTGGCTATGAGTAAGTACCAAATAAACTATAATAATTTTTTCATATTAAATGCAATACAAAATGTTTATTTCCCTAGAAATACTCTTTAAATACCGATCGTTTTTTTTAAACATTTTTCCAAACTAAAGTTCTTTGAAGCATCTTCAGAAAATAAGTTTGGGCATGTTAGTTTTAGCAATTACAATACTAAAAATTTACATTCCATGCTCTGCTGTTCACATAAACAAAAAGCAAAATAAAACAGAACATAAGATCAGTTTCAAAACAGTTTTTGGTTTCCAAATTTCCTATGCTTTGAATTTTAGCTTGAATGAAGTATAGTAATTGTAAACTGCCATGCATCCAACAATACAATTTTTACATTGTATTTATTTTAGCAGAAACTCTACACAATCAAGAACATTATATCCAAATTTCCAATTCTTTCATTATTACTATAAATTGTCAACTGACTAACTTATAACAGAAAATTATAAACAAATAATCAGTTAAATCTCAAATATTTAAATTTAATTCAATAGTATGGTTTATTTCCCTCAGCAGTTACAGTGGAATCCTGCTTAAGTGTGAACAGCTATAAGTAAAAAAAATTATATGAGAAAAAATAACATACCATGATTGGTGAGACATAGGATCAATAGTTACAGCATCTCTGAGAAGTTTTTCAGCCAGCCTACTGTTTCCCAAAGTATGATGAACCATGCTCTGAAAGAAATCACAGACACATAAGAGAAATTTCAAACTATCATATTTTTCATACATATAGATATGATAAATCATATTTTGCATTCTCAAAGTAGATACAATAACAAACATTCAGCTTTACCTGGTTTGAATGATTCAAATTTATTCGCATTATTGCAGTACAATACCACCGAAAATACTGAATAAATACCGAAAATCCACCGACCTGAAATCCGCATTGCCTCTCAAAATATAAACATTCAATTTATAGGTTCTGGAAACTGCCACATAGAGAATGAAATATCGAAGAAAATACTTACCGAATAATAATGACTCATAATGGAAATACCAAATTATTAACTTATTTTGAAGCACCCTGAAGTTTTAAAACAAACCTTTACCAGAAAAATGTTTGAAACATGTAAAAAAAATTAAATATTTTATGCTTTATCAATAACCCTTATTTTATATGTTTTATTGTATATGTCCTTAATGGTTTAAATATCCCTGTAATCACTAATATAAATGAATAATATATATAATAATTTAACACATATAATAAATTAATGTAATAATGTATATGTATATTAACGTAATAATGTATATAATGAAGTGTATCTAATAGGCCTTATTTCTTTTGCACTTTTAGTCTGAATATTATGATTTATCTTTTGTGTCCTGAAATCTGAAAAATCCTAAAATCCGCACAACCTCTGGTCCCAAGCATTGCGGATTTCTTGATTTCTACTGTACTTACTTCCATTATACTAACTGGGTAGCAACTCTTCTTTATAAAATAGGTTTAAAAATTCCTCTTTAAATTTTATATATTTATTCTACTTTTTTAGTGCATTTTTCTTAATAGTTTATTTTTTCAAAACTTTATAGTGAATTCCAAATATTCTTAATTACATCTATGGGACAAATTCTCTATAAACAGTTTTGGAGCTTTTAAACCATTTATTTTATAACATTATAATAAAAATTGCTTACCCAAAGAGCAAAGTTTTGTAGAATTTAATATCTATACTGATACAAATAAAAACAAGCAAACAATCAGAAGAAAAACAACGTTAGACTGGCATACCAGAAAGCCAAAAAAGCAAAACATTTTACAGATGAAGAGGAATTTTAAAATTACTGTAAACACCTAAAAACATATCTACACCAGTCACATGGTATGTATTTGTTTCATACTGGCACATTTCTCTTCCCTGTAGACCAGGGATGACTAACTCATAGGTACACTTGGGCCAAACAAACAAGGTTTAATTTTAGGCGGGCCGCAAAAAAAAAAAAAAAAAAAAAAAAAAAAAAATCAATATTCATAGAAACATAGATTTATTTCATATAATACAATAATAAACATATATATATATATATTTATATAGAAAAGAACAAGAAAAATTTAATGTTTACGTCCTGATACTTGACATCTCTTCTCTGCTATTATCTTTCCTATTTCGGGAGAAATTTTGTTTGCAGTGATAACTTTCAACGCTGACCCAAGGTGAGCATCATTAATACGGTTTCTAACAGGAGACTTATTACCTTTCATGACTGAAAATAACTGCTCGCACGAATTTTCGAGTATTTTCAAACCTGGCTGGTAAATATTTGTAAAATTCAGGCACGCCCACTTCAATGAATTTTGCTTTCAAATTTGAGTTGCATTGAATCTCGATCACCTCCATTTGCATATGGCTGGGTACTGAGTCAATACTTATTGAGAAAATCGAAGAAAACAAAAAAAAAAAAAAAAAAAATTTTTTTTCTTCGAGATAACTAAAATCATTAAACCTCGTTTCAAATTCAGTTGTTAAATTTGCAATTTTGTCTGCGTATTTTTGATATGAACAAGTATCATCTAAACTTGATTTGTTCATGCTGCACGTCGGGAAGTGCGTCAAATCTTCATTTTTAAGTTGTTTTTCCCAAAGAACTAGTTGACATTTGAATGCTTTAATTATGTCAAACATGTTCGTAATGACATGATATTTTCCTTGTAACGATAAATTTAAATCGGTTAAGTGTTTGGTTATATCAACCAAGAAAGATAAAGATAGATAATCTTGTATCCATATTGGATTGTAAAACTAACTTACGTCTTGATTTTTCGTTTTTAAAAACTGACATATTTCTTCTTTCAAATCCCAGAATTGTCTAAGAATCTTGGAGCAAGATAACCAACGTACCTCGGTATAGAAGGACAAACCCAAATATTCACTATCTAACTCACTTAAGAAAGCAGTGAATTGACGCTGATTTAAACCTTGAGATCTTATAAAATTTATAACTTTTTTTATATATGACAAAACATTCTCCCTATTTATTACTTTCATGCATAGAACTTCTTGATGTATAATACAATGCATATGATGAATGTTTGAACCGTGAATTTCACTAAGTTTTTTAATTAGTAATGCTACGAAGCCCTTGTTTTTCCCGGTCATTGATGGAGCGCCATCTGTAGCTACAGAATTTAATTTTGCCAAAGGTAGATTGTATTTCTGCAGAAGTCCAAAAACACAAGTAAATATATCTTCTCCTGTGGTAGTACCAGGCATCGGTATTAGTTCCAGTAATTCCTCAAAAATGTTAAAATTCTTGTCACAAGAACGAAGAAACACTGCTAATTGAGCTTTGCCACTAATGTCCGTGCTCTCGTCACAGGCAATGGAGAAACTTTCGAAACTAGATGATTTTGCTTTGATCTGATCACTTAAATTCGCGGCTAAATCAGTAACTCTTTCCGCAACTGTTATTTCGAGACAATGAAATTGATTGAAAAGCCTTCACATTTCCAGGACAAACAATTTCTCCAGCTTTCATTAGGCATTCCTTGATGAAATCAAAGTCAGTAAATGGCTTCGAATGTTTAGCTATCAACTTGGACAAGACGTAGCTTGCATGTACCGCCGCTTCACTTTCTTGCAATACTTTACTAAACATGGACTGTTGCTTTCTCACTCCTAACTTGAGCTCTTTCAAATTTTCTTCTCTCATTAATCCTTCGTAATTGTTATATTTCGATTTGTGTTGTTCGTAATGACGTTTAATATTATATAACTTTGGTACATTAATAGTATTATTACATATCAAGCAGATTATTTTACCTTTTATTTCACAGCAAAAATATTCTAATTCCCATTTTACTTGGAATATTCTATGTTCGTCATCGATTTTTCGTTTAATTTACTACCACTTGGTTTTGATATAGACATACTGAATACAAAGGACTGGAATAAACATGGTTAACGTTAAAAAGTTAACAAAAATTTATTCTTTCCACAAGAGATAAATTAAAATGCTGAAATATTTCTTCAAAAATATTCTAACAATATCACAAAATGTCAAACATGTAGCAAAAATCAATTCAAAACAGAGAAACTAATTCTATCTCACAGCGAAATCGCTACAAATCAATCACAGCATTAAGTAAACAAACAGTTCGCTAGAACTACAGCTACTACTGAGATGAGTTGTTTGTTCTTGGCTTTTATAAGCTTTATAATTAATTTCTCGAATATACTGGAAACATCTATAAATATCTGGATTTTTGTGGATGGCAACAGCTATTACGAGATATTTATTTATTAGGTATTAAATGCACGCGCTGTTCTATTTTTAACCTTCCAACGCAGCTGTCTTTTCAAAAATCGTCTGCGTTGCTAAGGCAACATGAAGCAAATCTAATTACAATTCTAAATAAAAAAAAAACTAAATAAATAACTATGAAATCTGTAACAATATGAATTAAGTAATAATTAATAATAAAGCAAAGTGCATGCACATGCATGCACCAATATATCGTACAAAACTATGATTGGAAAACTGAAACCATGAGTTTGGCCACATTCGGCTATCGGGGGGATGTGTACAAGTTCTGAGTGCACGTGTCCTTCAAAAGCCGAAGGTAGCTGAACGCAAGCTACTCAAACGCATTTGTAATTTAAGTAGTGTGTGTGTCAGCTCGCTGTGAGTAATCTAACAACACTGAATAAATTATCGTTAATTACTTAGCAGTAAACATTTCATTTTTTTCTTCGTCGATATGTTATTTTATTATTATATATTATTATTTGCCGATATATTGGCCGGGCCGCAAAAATATTTGTTGCGGGCCGCGAGTTTGCCATCCTTGCTGTAGACAGTTAAATAATACTGAACTGTAAACACATCTTTTCTAGCAGGTGTGATTACTAGTTTATTTCATCTTTCTACAAATAAATTATTATAAGATTTACATATGTGTTTCTATATAACAAAATCTCTGTTCCCCTTCCAATATATCTTACATTCAAAATATTTTGGAAAGGACTTGCAAAAGAAAAAATATATTCATTACATAATAAAAAAAATTACGAGGCGTATTTGGAAACTAAGTACTATTTTGAAAAAAATAAAATAGTAAAACAATTTTTTCGAATCCAATTTTAATTTTACATGAAAATACATGTCTTAAACTATTTTTCAACATAGTTTCCGTCAATGATCAAACACTTGTCATAGCGGGTGACCAGTTTTTGTATACCATCGTCAAAGAAACTTCCCGTCAGTTTCGATAACCATGACTCCACAGCATTTTTCGTGTCATCGGCAGATCCAAAGCGCTTGCCACCGAGTTCGCACTTCATGTAAAGGAACATTTCATGCCTCTGAAAGAGTTGTCATTGTGAAGCGTCTGTTCTCATGAATTGCTTCATCAACTTTCCTTACCAAATCATCGGTGACAACAGAAGGCCAACCACTCCGAGCCTCGGCGTGGACATTTGTTCGACCTGCATTAAACATTCTTACCCACTTTCTCACCATTCCATCACTTATCGCGTATTCAATGTAAACTTCTGTCACTAGACGATAAATTTCGGCCGGTTTAACATTCCTCGCGTTCAAAAATTTAATCACGGCATGAATCTCACAGTAAGCGGGAGAACTAATTGTCTTAAACATTTTGAATGTGCACAGCAAACTGAAAACACAACATAGAGCAACCAAAATGGCGACAATTGAAAGTGACTGTACAAGAAAGACTAGTGCGCATGTGCGGGATGCCTACCACAGCGCTGCGACGGCGCTAGAATGAAACCGTACTTAGTTTCCGAATACGCTACGTAGTTATAACTTAACTATAATTAATGCTTACAAAATACTTAGACTGCACGGTAAGAAAGCCTCCATTAGAGGGCACAAATTGAGAAGCATGAGAGTTAGAGAATCAGAGAACTGTACAAATGAATATAATGCTGGTATGTTCTGTTTGCATTGATATTTCCCAACATACAGCTGCATATACATATGTATAATATATATATTCTATTAATCAACCAGACAGTATTTGGTATCACAATTGGAGTCAATTGTGATACCAAAGGGCTGAATCCTGGAGAAGGCATGGTGTAACTGTCCTTCCCTTCATAGGAGACAAAGGTGGCTCACCTATGAGGTGCCTCTATAATAATGTGATCACTACTTCTGGCCTTAGATGTGACCAAGCTGAAGTCAGCTAAGGGCCCGCCACTTGGGGAGGGAGAGGGCATTCTATTAATAAACCAAAAGTAATTATTCAGCGTGGGATTACAATCATCCACCCCAGAGAGATCAAACACACCTCTAATTAATAGTTAAAATCTTACTTTTTCTGGCAGATTGTATAGCCTTTTCAAATGTTGTATTAAAATAAAAGTTTCTTTTAACAGGTGATATGTTAATGCAAACAGCACAAAATTTCTACTACAGGTTACAAGGCATAACCTAAACAACCGTATCAAGAGTTTTACACTCATGTTTTCCAGTTATCAGACACACAACAGAAATTTTGAACTATCATATTTTATGCATCTTTCTCAATGTAGATATGATAAACCATATTTTGCCCCTTTCTCAAGTAGATACAATAACAAATATTCAGCTTTATCTGGTCTGAATGATTCAAACCTATTCATATTATGGTACTTACGCATTAACGCAACCAGGCCAAAATTTGCATAAATTGCCAAATTTGGCAACCCTACTTACGGCAACCCTACGTGTTATACGTAGTTTTGTAAAAAGAGCATGTGGAGATTCACAAAATTTTCCTGCATTTTCGTGCAAATTTTTGTAATTTATGAGAAAATAGCAGTGTACATGGATAAAGTCAAGAGTGTGCGCAATGCCATTTTTGTGCAATTCTGGGATGTTTTTTTAAGTAAAAATAAGTCGACGTGTACATGGTTATGGCGAATACGGTTTTCAATCAGTGCTAAAAGCAATAGCCAAAAGATTTCCGCCGAAAAAATAATTCTGCAACTTATTCAAATTCGAAACCGGAAGGGTTTAATAGCTATTTTATATTTTAAAACAAAATAATATAAAAAACTGTATTAAAAATTATCTGTAATTAATAAATGTAAATTTTCTTTCTATTCATACTTTTTTACTCAAACTTACAAATAGCGCCAACCTGGTTGCGATAATACGTAAGTACCCATATTATTGTAGTACCTGCTTTTATTAAATATCATACTAACTAGGCAACAACACTCCTTTATAAAAAAGTTTTAAAAAATTCTTCTTTGAATTTTATATATTTATTCTACTTTGTACATTTTTCTTAATAGTTTATTTTTTCAAAACTTTAGATTCTATTGCTGATATTCTAAATTACATCTGTGGGCAAATTCTGTATAAACACTGTTTAGTTTTTTCTGAGCTTTTAACCCTTTGCGGCACGGTATGCTTGGTCTGTGCCCACCTAAAAATTTCCTTCTGTACGCACAGAAAAATTAAGTGAAAAAGTATTTATAGATTACTATAAATTAAATTTATAGTAACCTATAAATTTATAGGTTACTATAAATTACTCTGAACCTTCTTTATTTATAGTAGATCAACACAAACCAGTCCATATATTAGCCATGTTTAGTTTTTTAAGACCCTCATTTTTCAAAGAAATTTTCCAGATTTTTTTTTAGGGTATAAAAGGAAATGTTTGAAAAGAAATGTCTATGTTATTTTTTTTAGCTGTATGCTAATCTCCTTATTCTATATTAGCTTTAAGTTTTTACCTTGAAATCTTGCCTAAAATCGAATGGCGAACCCCATGTTTGCCCAGACCGGGCTCACCCATAATCTAGGACAACTGAGAGTCTGTATTCTATTCTTTGTTTCTCCGCATCTCATTGGTCAGTTCTTTGACAACAGAAAGGTGGGTCCACATCTGTGTTTCATTTCCTGTTTTTCTCTTTTTTTGGGGGGGGGGGATATTTGGTTATCAACTAACAAATAGTTGGGGTGATTTTCTGAAGGTCAATGGTAATTTTATCAGTTAGCTGTTTGGTTTTTCACTAGAGCAGTTCTCTTTTTCTCTTTCGCTTTCATTCAAAATTTCACTAGCACTATGTTTAATAGTTTTGAGATGTACATGTTTATTTAATTTTTTTTATAGTTTATAATTTCTAATTGTAGATATAAAATTAGTTTTTTTTTTTTTTTTTTTTTTTTTTTAATTATTTTCCAAAAGGATCAGAGCAGGCTGACCATTTCTGAAGCAATGAAAGTGCTATACGAATTCCTTTCAGATAGTGAATCTGATACGGGTCCCGGTACGTGTGCAAAACATGCGATAATCATCATATAACCCCAAAAAAGAGCTTTTTAGGGGGGAGGGTAGAGTAGCAGGTCTCCCCATGGCACACCCTGGGTAATGCTAAATATGCTACGGTATTCAGAAGCTAGTGTTTTTTAATCGTAGGCAAAATCTCTTACACTTTTACGCGCTTCCCAGCAATGCTTCTTTCATCACTCTTTTCAAAGTTCTATTAATCATAGGTAAAATCTCTTATTCTTTTACGCGCTCCCCAGCAGTGCTCGTTTCAGCACTCTTTTTGAAGCTCTATTCAATCAGTGTACCCGCTTCGGGCACACCCACAGAATTAAAACGATAAGTTAATTTCACTTCACAAAATTTTACTTGCGTACACCTCTAGGCCTAATTAGACAGCCTACATTTTTTTAAAAATTGAAATTCCAACTTTAAAAGGTAGCATGCCCGAAAGGGTGAAAATATTTATTTTCATAACAACATAATCAAAATTGCTTACCTAAATAGTGGGTTTTGTAGAATTTAATATCCATACTCATACAAATAAAAACAAGCAAACAGTTAGGGGGAAAACAACCTTAGACTAGGCATACCAGAAAACCAAAGGAGCAAAACATTTGAAGAAGAGGGATTTCAAAATTACTGTAAACACCTAAAAACATACATATTGTTGCGTGCGTACGGGTTCGTTATGAAATGAATGCACAAGTCCAATGAAAAATGAACAAAATTTATTATTATCACAACAAAAATGCTTAAATTTCCTCAGATATTCGTGCAGTATTACAATACCTCACAATAGTTATCTTTTAACTACTCAAACGTTCAAGAGAACTTAATTCAAAACAGCTAAAGAGAGCTAATTTGCGAATTTGCTAAGTAAAAGCAGTTTTCTAAACAAACTCTTAAAAAAAGAACAAAACTAAAATCACACGAACCAAAAGGTTTTCCTCCTTTTATGAGATTTTAAACCACGCGAGAGAATTTTCTGGAACTTTCTCGAAATCAAAAAGAGATATTTATTTATTAAATGATAAATGCACATGCTCTTGTATTTTTAATTTTCCGGCTTAGCTTTCCTTTAATATTCATCAAGCACTACACTGCACAGGGAATAAAACAATTTAATTTATAATTCTACTAACATTAGCTATTTAAATACCAAATCCAAAACACTGCCCCCTTGCCGTCCCGGGCAGTACAAATCCCTGGACAGGAAGCCAAACTTGCAACTAAGGCATAAGTGCAATACTAAGCATTACATTACAATAACAAACAACATGAACAAGAAATGCAATAACTAACTTTAAACAAATCAAATACTATCAAATACTAAATACAAGTCAAAAACTAAATACAAATCAAATACACATTTAGAATCAAAAAGGACCATGGTTTTCCACTATTTACAATTATTTACACTACGTACTATGGCCATAGTAATAAGCCAACCTGTCATAATGAATGACTTTATGTTTAGAGTTCGAAGACTCCCGGATTCGAACCACGACGTCATACAGCCTGTTTAGGAACGTGTGCGGACCAACCCAAGGTGACTGTAATTTGAGCCTGACTTCTTTTTGTTGAGTCGGGTTCCATAACCACACCTTGTCTCCTTTGTTAGATCTATGTCCAGTAGCTCTCGTGTTGTATCTGGACTTCACTTTCTCCGTTGCCAAGTTGACTCGTTTTCGTGTGGAACGGTGCATCACTTCAAACCGGGCCTCGACATCTTGGATGTATTCCTCAGGCGATGAAGGTGCAACCGGAGGGCGACCAAACAAAGGATCAGAAGGCAGACAAAGGTCTCAACCGAAGAGCATCTGAGATGGAGAATAGCCGGTAGTCTGGTGGTTCTCTCTGACCCTAATATGATTTTGGCAGCTTAGTGAGTAGGGTCTTTCACATGAGACATCGGCGTTTCCAAGCGATGATCCCTTTTGAAGATGGATCGTCACTTCCTCAGATGCTGAGAAAAGCTTATTGTTTATTGAAGTCTAAGGAAAAATTATATTTCCTTAAAAAGTCCAATTGGAGAATAAATGGATCATTACTACCCGCCACATATGCCATGTGATGGTAGGCGGCACTTCCAAACATGATGTTCACGTTTAACTTCCCAGCTATGTCGATCTTATCACCAGATGCAGTCTGAAGGGTAACAACGGATGGCATCCAAATAAGTCTATCTTTAAACTGTTGAGCTAAATCTCTCCGAATGATAGTAACATTAGCTCCTGTGTCAATGATCATATTGCAAGGAACTCCATCGATGTGCCCATTGATGGACAGTCCGTTACTGTTGCCACTCACTGTAGAAATCTTGAGCGCTTTAAAACAAGGTTTTTCATTCTCTGGCAACCTCTGTTCCTCGATATGGTCATTCATTTGTTTCCTCCATTGTTGCTGGGAAATGGTCTCAATTTCTGTGCTCCGGGGTGTTCTGCAGTTCCTTTGCTCCACAGTACTGGTTTCTTTTCACTTCTGTTCCATCTCAAGCCACTGACTTGTCTGGTACAATCATCTGTTTTATTTTCCATACCTCGGAATGTTCTGCAATTCCATCGTAGGTGACCTTCAGAACCACATCTCCAACTCCTTAGAGCCATTTTGTTCCCACTGCTACTCCGTATCAAAGCGTCGACTTGTCTGGATAAATCATCATTTTCCGGCTTAGCTTTCCTCTAATATTCATCATGCGCTACACTGCACGGGGAATAAAAGAATTTAATTTATAATTCAACTAACATTAGCTATTTAAATACCAAATCCATAACACCCCCTTCCAAAGGACTGCATGAAACAAATTCTGGTAGACTAGGCATACCAGAAAGCCAAAGGAGCAAAACATTTTGCAGAAGAAGAGGGATTTCAAAATTACTTAAACGCTTAAAAAACATACATATACCAGTCACCTGGTATGTACTTGTTTCATACTGGCACATTTCTCTTCCAAGTACACAATTAACCTGTTAACGCTGAAATTATTTTAAAATGAGAATTTTTGAAAAATATTTTTAACTTGCATTTCATATATGTCTACATATAATAAAACAAAGAGTCTGTCTGTGTGTGTGTCTTTTGTTGGCGCTGCGCTTAGGCTAATAGACCCACGGCTATGAAATTTGGTACATAGGTGCATCTAGACAAGAGCCAGTGCACCTCGAAGCTTTTTTTTTTTTTTTTTCAAAATTCAAATTAGAATTTTTTTAAATTTTATCTTTTGTGACGAAATCGCGTCATTTTGAGACATAATGGGCTATAGGAAAGCGAGATTTTACTCTGCACACATTTTCACATCGTCATGAAACGTAGGCACTCAGCTATTTTACGAACTTAAAATAAATTTCGTGTTTCAATAAATTGATTAAATACAAATTTATTTAATAAAGGAAGCTTAACGCCTTTTCAGCAGGATTTTTTCTAAAAAGTTTATTTTTCTTTGATTTTTGGACACAAACTTTCATTCTTGCGACTGCTTTTACAAGAAGAATTTTGGAAAAATGATAATATTTTGTATTTTTAAAAGATTTTTTAAATGAAGCTTCCGAGTACACTTCTCACATCTCACATCTTTAAAAATGTGATTTTAGCAACAATTTTCCTGTCTTATTGTTGTTGATAGATTTTTGATGAAATCGCATCATTTTGAATAGTTTCATTCTTTTAGAAATATGGGTTTGGCAACAATTTTTCATCGTATTTCTTATGTCACTGTTTTTAAAAGATTCGTATATTTCATTCTCGTTTATTTATATATATATATATAATACATTTTTATTGATTTTTTTTTTTGATAAAGTTGTTCTGTAGAGTAAAATTCTGCGCGGAATTATGTTATCTGAGTTGCTTTCATGTTATTTTTTGCTTATTTCACTGTTTGTAAGATATTGAAAAGTTTTGCCTATTTTTTTTCTTCAACGGAAAGTTGGTTAATTTTTTTATTAGGATAATTAATATTTGTATTAAGGGATATAGCTTATTTCATTGTATTTTTTTTCCTCTTGAAAATATAAGATAAAATATCATTAATTATAGTTTGCTTTTCAGAATTTTTTGTTTTTTGTATTCTTTTATGTTATTTATTGCTCATTTCACTGTCTTTAAGATATTGAAAAGTTTTGAGTGATTTTTTTTAGGAAGCAAAGTTCTTAACTTCCTTTATACCATTTGAGTTCTTAAGATTTTGCAAAGAGAAGTTGGTTAATTTATTTATTAGGATAATTAATATTTGCATTAAGGGATATTGCTTATTTCATTGTAATTTTGTTATACGTTAATAACTTTTTTTATGAAGTTTTTCTGCAGAATAAAATTCTACGCAGTTTTTAAATTTAACGTTTGGTGTTTCCTTCAGCCATTTTTCCGGTGCATTTAAAAGCCAGACGAAGGCTGGCAGCAAAGCTGCTAGTCATAAATAAAGTAATTATGAAGTTTTAATCAATTACCATAATTAGCAGTTCAGATAATAGGTGATCTATAAACAGACTGCTGGGCGCTTCTTGTAATAAAAGAACAAGTAACTGCCCTCTGATCTTATGTTTAAAAAATTACGAATTAAGTTAAAAAAATATAAATTTTTTCTAAAAATTAAAACAAACTAAAAAGATTTAAAAGGAAAAAATCTTATTTTACTGATCTAAACTTTCTTAGTTATATTTTTACCGAGCAAATTTGTACTATTTAAGTGTGATATAGTGGAAAACATTACACAAAGTGTTACATCGCATTTTGTACAAAACGCAATAGGCCTTCCCTTACATTTTTGAAATTGGTGTTCTTTTTGGTTTTGTCTTTTACCTTTAACATGGTCTTTTCTATCTAAACCTACAGAGCTTATCACTTTGGTCTCAATGCTATCAGGAAATGCCTTCCAATGCTTTTCTTGGAATTTGTTCCCAGTTTGAGGTATTCAGCCACGACATGACTTCCGATAACTTTTATACTTTTTTTTACCACTCGTACTCCAAGTGATTCATTTGAAGTTGCAAAACTGTATAGGTTTGTTTTAAGAAATTCTTTGAAAAAATGATGACCGTCATATCAAATCATCATTTCATCAACAGACAGAAATTTATCGAAAAATCCAAATTTTTTAAAACTGTGATTAATTTTCTTATTTTGAATGCCCGGTCTGATTTTTGCATTGCTGAATAATTCTTGTTGGCAAAATGGATTACAGATTTCATTTCTAAATATTTATTTAGAGGCATTGCATTTTTTACTATCGGTACCATGAGTTCTTCTTCCTCTGACCAGAAATCACATTCATTACATAAAGTACGGTACCCAGAGAAAATCAAACAACAAATAAAACTTTTCAACTCATCAATTGTAATGGAAAACTCTGGCTTATTTTCCCACACTTTCTTATATCTTTATGTTTCATTTATTACACATTCGTAAACTTTGAGAGATAAAAATTCTTCACAAATTTCAAGTGGGTTCATATTTTCTGAAATATTTGAAATATCCTCAAGATTTTTGCCAGACAAATTACCCTTTTCATTAAAAGCATAAGTAGGATTATGTTTTGTCTAATTTGCTTTTGGCTGCAATTTTTTTTTTTTTTTGATAATTTTGAACTAACTCCCTTTTTTATTTTCATTTTCATTACTGACACTAGATGTAAATGGCAGTTGCCCTGTAATGTTAAGTCCAAAATTATTTATGTTTTTACCAATGGAGTGATCATTTCACCATCATCAAAGCTCTCTTCGTCGGGTAAATCGTCCACATTGGGCGGTAAAGCAATTATATCTCACTCAGTCACCTTAGAAAACATATATTTTAGTGTTTTTTCGGTGTGAAACACTTTATGCCTGGAAATTTTGGAAAAAATTAAAGGGGGAAAACACAGTATTAGTTACCACAAATGCCCAGTGATCTTTTTATAGATCAGCATGTTTAAGCTAAAAATTTAATTATAAGAACAGTTATTTTTCTAATCTAAATTACACAGAACAATTAAAGAGGTATTGAAAATGTAGAACACGTAAGAAAAGTATAATTTATTTAAAAAAAAAATTTCCGCTGGATACAAAATAGAAAGCTGCGCTATGAAGCATCACTTGGCTAACTTCAAATTGCTAACTAACTGCTGTACTGTTTTGGAAAATAATGTTTCAAAAGGCCTTTGAGGGTATGGCCACAGGTGTGACATCAGCCAATGACAAAAAGAAGTGATTAAACGACATTGTTCTCAATGGTCATTCTAAAAGTATGTGATCTATAAATAGATCACTGGGTGGTATTGGAATTTTAATAATCTATATAGAAATATTATTATTATATTAACACTGACCTGTAAACACATGAGTTTCTACAAGGAATAATTACTAGTTTATTTCCTCTTTCTACAGGTAAATTATTATTAGATTTGCATATTAATGTTTCTATATGATAATAAAATTTCTGTTCCCCCTTCCAACATATCTTGCTTTCAAAATATTTTGGATAGGACTTTCAAAAGAAAAAATATATTTATTGCATAATAAAAAAGTTTATTATAACTTAACTATAATTAATGCTTACAAAACACATATATAAATGCAAGTACATTGCAATTAATTACATGTAGTAGGAATTAACACTCCACAAGAGATTACAGCAAAAAATTATTTTAAATTATAATTTTCTTACATAAGAATTCAGAGATAAGTAGTACATATTTTCAGTTTACTACAAATGCAATGTAAAGAGGAAAATTATGATTAAAAGTTAAGAAAAATTTTAATTATAACATACCAAATGTTGAAGAGCTTTAACATGAAATGGATTGACAGAAACAGCATTCTGGAAACATAGCTTTGCTTCATTGTATTCTTGTCTACACTCATGAATTCGTCCTTTCTAAAAAATAAAAAAGTTATGAAAATAATACAACACAGATATACACACAGGTATATTTTAAATACATATAATTTATTATCAGGAAAGTTTTTTACATATCATCTCCAAGGAAAATAAATTTAATTAATATGATGAATTAATGGAATAAATTTGGGTCAATATTTTAATTATAAGTTATTTAGATTTCTATTGTAGCAAAAGTATTTTAATAATCTATATAGAAATATTTTCAAGTGGAAAAATTATAAAAAAATTCTAAAAATAAAATTAAAAAGTAATATTTAAAGAACTAAAAAGGTAGCCATTGTTATTGACTGTAGATTAATTGGCTTGTCAAGGGGAACAAACTATCGGGTACGTGATATACAGATATAAAAATATTTTTCTAAATTAATTTCAGTAATGTTTATAATACATATCAATTATATAAATTATAAATAAAGCACATATATTTCAAATTATTAAGAAGAAAATTTATCATTTTTAAAATGCTCAATTTGTACACAGTATTACTATAATTTGAAATATAAATTAGAGATCTCTTAAAAGATGATACTTTGGAAAATAGTTATTTGGCAAGCCCCAAGAAAACTAAATTAAAAATATTATGTTTTCATGATGGCAAAACTTATCAATTTGTGTGAATAATAATTGCAGTGTACTGTAATATAAAATATCACATAAAATAACAGTCCAGAGATTTCAGAAAGACTTCGCTAAAGCTGATTCTAATTTTTTTAATGCTTATCCTGCTACTGCTCTGCAAGAGAAGAAATCTTGCAATCAACAGAAAAGGTTTCAAGTGATCCTTTTGTAAAGTATGATTCCACCTAAGTATGCAAAAGTGAGTTCTCAGAATACTTGAATGTCATTTAATAAGCAGCTTCAGACAATGCATTAGACACCTCTTTATGATGCAAAAATTACAGTACGGTCTACTCTGTAGGAGCGCCTTGTTATTGTCTTATCTTCTTAGCCACAATGATGGATATTATGACCATAGATGAAAATTTTCATAAGTTTACAAATCAGTTTGATCATGAAGAGGCCCATATGGGCCAGTTTCAGCAACATGTGCTATACTTCTAACATCAACATGGCTGAAATTATTTCCTTCTACAAAAAATAAAGCTATTTTCTTAATATTTTGGCACCCATAGTTGCCTAATCTTACCTCCACTAGATTTCTTCTTACGAGGCATGCTGAAAGGGAAACTATTGCGACTGCAAATATGGGAGAACACCTTCCATAACATGCAAAGGCATGTATGTATCGGGTCAGTCCATAAGTTCGTGCGCATTAAGAGTATGTGTGGAATTCACTATGACGCATTTACTAAAATAATACAATTTTGAACCTGTTGAAACTTGTCATCATTTGACTAACATATTATTCAGTTCATCACCAATTTTCATAAATATCAAACACATTTTAGTATCCATAGAAGATGAATATAGATAATCAGTACAAACGTACTGTGCTAAGTTTTTTATTTTCGTGTGGTGAATCTGCCAGGTTTGCAGCGATAAAAATTAATAGTGTACATGGTGAACACACTATTAGTGTAAGGACTGCCCAGAAATGGTTTAAAAAATTTAAAGTTGGAAAAAGCAGCATTGATGATGAACCCCGTTCAGGACATTTTAAACTGTTAGAACCAAATCAAATGATTAATTCAGAAGTTTATAGTGAACAACTTTGCCGTCTAAACTCAGAATTGATCAGAAAACGTCCATGATTGGTGAATATCAAGAAAGTGTTGTTTCATCATGATAACGCAAGACTGCATATGGCTCGAACAATGCTGCAAAAAATTAGTGAATTTAATTGGGAGCTTTTGCCACATCCTGCTTACTCCCCAGATATTGACCCAAGTGATTTTCAATATTAAGAAAATAGCTTTATTATTATTTCGTGCCTTACAAAATTTTTTACAGGGGAAAAAATTAAATTCTAAACAGGATGACACAATGAACTTTCAAGTTTTTTTGTATCAAAACCAGAGTCTTTCTACAGCAATAAAATAAAAAAAGCTGCCTTTAAGATGGCGAGACATTGTAGATAATGGAGGAATTTATATAATCGATTAAAATGCTAAATTGTGCTTCTTTATATTATTTAAAAATTTACCAAAAATGTGCATGAATTGGACTGACCCAATATAAGCATGCCTTGTGCAAACAGTAACCACTTAATACGAGACTGTAATACTTATACATCTGGATACGTCACTATACTGCATCCATTTGTTTGGAAGTTTTATAAGGAAAAATCATGGGTTGGGAATAAGTGAAATATTCTGTATTACATACACACATAAAGCCCATCATATGAAAAAAAATACAAATGTTAGATTCACAATGAGGCATAAATTATATGCACAAAATCTTAATCTTTATGATAAAGAATTTTATAGATTTACTCATTTATTATGAATATTCCCAGAAATTTAGCACAAATATTTAATCTTCTATGTTACTAAATTCTGAGATTTCAAGAACATTTTCAGTTCTATAATTATGGAGATAACTATAAACTTACCATAACCATAAGCTGATGAGATAAAGGAAACAATGCATTTGCTTCATTAATTGATGCTTCAGCTTCTTTCAGTTGACCAAGTCGAAGATACAAATCTACTATTAGCAACCAAATATGCAGCTGTAATAACCAGACATACTGAGGACCTGGCTTTGGCTGAAAACCACTAATTGAAGATGCAACTTCAGACAAAGCTTGCTCCACTCTTGCCGCCGCAGTACAAGTATTTCCAGCTGGAGAGCCTATGAATTACACAGATAAAAAGCTAAAAAGTAGCTGAAACTAATTTTTCCTTAACCCGTTCAGGACCAACATCGCATATGCATAACTTGAAAAACAGAACTTTTTTTTTTATTATTATTATTTTAGTTTTTAAATGCCAGTAGATGGTGCTAAATGGTAACGGTTTTCACTTTGGTTAAGATATGTGGCTTTTGACCTTCATGTATCAGCATTAGTTTCTGTTCTGTTCTGGTTTTGATAGATTTATTGGTGTAAACAAACTGAAAAATCACAGCTCTTTAAGCTAAAGGGACACTGGTGTGGTTGTTTATTTCGCTATGTTTTTTTTTTTTTTTCTGTCTTTATTTTTATTCTTTGCACCTTTTGTTATTAGAATGTGGGAAGTGCATCCAGCTCAATGTTTTCACTTATGCTTCTTCTTCTTTTCTTTCTTCTTTTCTTTCTTTTCTTTCTTTTTTTTTTTGTTTTTTTGTTAAAAGAAAATGTGGGAAAACACATTTAGCTGACTAAAGCGGGTGCAACGTTGCCTAACTTCCGTGATGGAAAAACTCAGACCTGTTGTCCTTTTTTACATTTATTTTAAAACCTAACATAAAATTAAATAACTTTATTGGTTAATTAAAAGGTAACTTTACAGCATTATTACACAGAAGAGGGAAGGCATCTGTTTTCCCAATGCGTAATGCATCTTACCTGCTTAGTGAAAAAAACCATCATTGTCATATGTGTTGATCCTCATTTTGAATTATTCCACACACAGCAGAATTATTAAATTGAAATTTAATTACTTACAGATAATTATTGCTTAATTTTCTTTTACATTTTGTTTTCATGTGTATAATATTTGTTTTCATGCCTATAGTTATAATTTTAGTATTTTGCATGTTTCACTTATTTCTATTAATGTGATATTCTTTATATTAATACATATTAAGAATTAGTATATTAAATATGTAACTTTAAAAACTGAGGTAATTACATTAAAAATGCTGATTTTATATGTATTTTATTGTAAAAGTAGGCTTAACTGCTGGAAATGCGTGGGTCGGTGGCAACGTTCCATTTTGGGGGATTTGGTCCCATGGCTGCGCTTTGTTCTCCGTGTACTGGTCCTCAAGGGGTTAATCAATATTGAACACAATCTTGCTATAAAAAGTGTAAATCAGAATATATATTTATATGCACCTATAAAAACATAAACAATTGAAAAATGAGAGAAACAAATATAACCTGTAGAATGTGCAGTATTTTTGTTATTGTTTATATTGCCATTAACCATATGCTGATATCACCCTACTAAAATGTAAATAATATTATTTGTACATTAATTATATGCATCATGATCTAACGAAGGAACCATGAACTCTTACTAGATCTGCATACTAGCTACTGCCACTGAAATCGATGCAAGTTCCATTACACTAAACATGGCATGATTACCTGTATTCAATTATAGTCATTTCACCAGGGAGATTTCTGGAAAGCTCGAGATATGACATGCAAGAGCTAGTGATGTAATAATGAAAAGAAAATTAAAGGACTAATAAACTTGCAACTTAAGCTATGAATCAAAAGGAGGCTAGATCTGAATTATTGATACTTTTGACATGCAGTTAAGACAAGTTGGACGGCTTATCAGAAATTACAGCTATAAACTGTCAGATGGCTTTGGTGGCTATCTGTCAGGAAGGGTTTGCATTTGAATTCTGTGTACGACCTGCAACATATAAGCCAATGGTTGCTAGATGGAAAGTTTCCCATTACTTACAGAGACAAAAAGTCTATTGCCTTTTTGGAACATTAACAAAATAAAGAGCACTAGCAAAAAATCAGTTCATTAATTTGAAGATATTTCAGATTTAATTATTTCCAGTCATTATATTTGTAGGTTAGGTGAAAATCTATAGAATAAAATCAAATTGGTCTTTTAGAACAAGCTTAAAAAGTTTAGAATATTTCAAGATACACAGCAAAAAAATACAATGGAATAAAGAAATACAGACAATCCCTATTTTTTTACGGTTCCTTTTCCAACATTTCATTGTGATCTACAACCCATGGAATCCTATTTCACACATTCAAAAACGACAACATTTAGAATATTTTAAAATTTTTTTGCATTTATACTATATGCATTAGTTAGCTTTTAACCCGTTTGCGACGGGCACCTCTGTTACCGAAGCATTTTCTTGGGACAGTGCGTTAACCGGATGCATCGTCCTGGATGGGCAATTTACGCTGCTAAGCCTAACTTTGGAAAAAAATTCGTATAAGCGAAATTTGTCATCCAATTTTGGGTACATTATGAAAACATTCAAGTAGTCGTCAGAATTAACTTTAAGCTTTTATTATTATATTTTCCTTAAACATTTTATAAAATACTCATTCTAGAATAATACAGTACAAAGTCTGTAATCCGGACACCCATTATTCATCCATTATCTATAATCTGGACCTCAAAGCCACAAACTTTACGTATGCGCGTAGAGAATGCTCATACATTGCGCATGCGTGCTTTGGAAGAAATGTTTAATAAAGTAAACAAATAAATATTAAGCTTTTTTTTTGTAAAATTTAATGCTCTTTAGATCATAACTGCTCTTTATTTCATAAATTATGGTTTCATATTTGTAATTGTATAATTTCTGCCTGCCATCTTACCAGATTTAAATTAATGAGCTATAATCCAGAAAAACCCCTAATCGGGAATCACCGAAGTCCCTTAAGGATTAGTCCCGGATTACGGACTTTGTACTGTATAATTTTCCCCTTATCCCACAAATAAATATATATGGAAAAATATCCAAACAATCGCAGATTTTATTTAACACAACACAAAATAAAAATTTTAAAATATTAAAAGTGTCTTTCATAAAAATTCAAGGAGCAAACAACGAAAAGTAAGCAATGATTCAAAATGAGACAGTGTATGATATTCTTTTAAAGATGGGTGTACGTGAAGTCCAAGTTGCACTAGTCACAGGAATATAATATCTGCTGCTATTTTACTCAACAAATTTAACTCATTTAGCATTTGTATATGTTCTACGGTTAGATAGTGCTTTCATTTTGCCATTTAAAAAAAAAAAAAAAAAAAAAAAAAAAAAAAAAAAAAAAAAAAACTTTTGCTAAGCGATACAAAATATTCGTCTCAATGCCGGAAAACTCAAAGAGTAGTAAAAATGTCTCTAATGACAGAACATCTACTCCACTATAACCGATAAATAAATAAATAAATAAATAAAATAAAAATAAGAAAAATTAATAAATTAAATTAAAAGCATTCCAGAGCATCGAGAACATGTTCATTTGTTTATATAAAATGAGCAGTAAGAGCCATTACATTACTCAACACTAACGAATTAGCGATTGTGTATATTCTACGTTTAGATACTGCTTTCGTTTGCCATTAAAATAGATGCGTTTCGCTACCATTGTATTACATTTAATATGTTTTGAATTATTTGTCTGATGTGTTTCTGTAATTTAATTTAATTTATGCAACAACACAAATATACAGGGCAGTATCCTCACAGCTCCTGAATCGTGCGCTTCTTGTTGCTCTTGCCTCTCAAAGGCTTTGCGACTCATGGTCGCCCCCTGTTACCACCTCTGACCTTATCTAATTGTCATGAAGATTAATGTCATGTGTCATTTTCTTGAGCCGGACAAATTGCGCATACGTATGATATTTCGGCAATAACCGTGCAGACCAGACCAGACCATTAAAAGTATTCATCTCAAAGCACGAAAATCTAAAAGTAATGAAAAAAAGGAAAAATGTAAGAGTACTAAAAAAACTCTCTAATGATAGAACGTCTATCCCACTATATCGCAAAAATAAAATTAAAAAGTACCTCAATGCAGTGAGAGCACGTGCATTTGTTTATATTATATCAAATGAGGCAGTTAAAGAGATTACATTGCTCAACACCCACCCATTCCGAAACGAAATGAATCTCACTCTCATTCCGAAACAAAATACAAATATAAAAATCATTGCATAGAAATGAAGGTAAACATACTTAACTTTCGATATATTTCCCCATAACAGGCGCATCTAGCGGCAACAAAAAATATTAATTAAACGTTCTATCTAAAAAGTCAAATGTGGTACGCCTGGCCAGTAGAGTGAATTAAATATCCGATTCAAATATGACACACCCGGCCGTGAGGTAATGTTCGCTGCTGATGAACATATGATACGCCCGTAATGAACGGGTTAAATCCTTTCGCAAGCTGACATAAATTGACTTATTTAAGTGTTTTGGCAAATTGGCATAATTTCACTTATTTAAGCGTAATTCATTTGCACTTGCAAAAACATCTGAATTATTATATTATTTTTTAATACCACAATTACTGCGTAAAAAGCTAAGCCTGGTCTGAATATTTTGAATTAGTCAAGAAAAATCAATAAAATTTTCAGCATTTAATATATCAATATAAATTTGATATAAAAAATCTGATGTGGACACCACATGATTTCTTTGTAAGCCTATTAAATTACACACACTTTTTGTTGCACTTCATTTAAATTTATTTCCTCAAATTATTCTAAATTAACTGACTTCTTACGTTAAGGCAAGTTGAAATTGACATCAAAAACTGCAAATTTTGAAATTAAATATCCCGGTCAATTTTTGTACTATAGCATTTTCTTGTATTTTTATTTTTCTGTAACAAGCATAATACTTTCCCAAATATATGTATACAAAGCAGGATTTTAGTATTTTTTTTTAATTTGAAATTACCAAAACATAAATATTTTTGTCATTTAAAACACTTCTGTAACTGAAAGTATAAGTCTATGGCCAACGATTTCAAAAATCAAAAATTAAGGCTGGGTAATGGAGTGGGTGCATATATAATACAACTGAATTTTCATAATTTAAAATTTAAATTAGCCTTATACAATAGAGAATATTTGTTAAATTCATATACAATACAAAGTCTGAAATCCGGACGTCCATTACACGGAATAATCTAAAATCCGGACCTCAAAACCACAAACAAAGTTTTTTCTCATAGGCTTTACTCATGCACATTTGACTCCCCCCTCTTCGCATAATAAAACATCTGGAGAATCCCGATTCTTAATTTCACTTTGACAGTAAATAAAATACCTTGTTATTAAAGAAACAATCATCTTAGCATAAATTTGTACGATCAGTAATTTCGCTCCATTGCTGCGTATCTGCTTGGCATGCATCTCAAACTGAAACATTCCACATAGATACATCATTATTTATTATACAGTCAAAAGTCTTTAATTCGGACTCGTCGGGACTTCAGCGATTCCGGATTATAGATCATCAATTTAAATCTGGTAAGATGGCATACAGAAATTATAAAATTAAAACTATGAAACCGTAATTTATGAAATAAAGAGCAATTATGTTCTAAAAAGTATCAAAATTTACAAAACAACAAAAAAAAAAAAAAAAACTGATTATTTGTTTACTTTATTAAACATTTCTTTCACCGCGCACATGCATAAAACATACATTACGCATAGTCGAAATTAGAAAATTGCAACCAGAAAACTATTTGATGTGTATTCGCGATATTTATAATGACAAGGAATTTGATTTAAATCATATCAAAGATGGAGTACATCGAGATGAAATACTACATTAAGGAATTATAAGCCAAATAAAATAAAAACATCTGCCCTGAAGATAAGAATAGTGCTGACAGATCAACTTCCAGTTCACAAATACTTCATAAATCACATTTTCATATTTTTAATTTTATAATTTCTACATGCCATCTTACTAGATTTAAACTTATGATCTTCCGGAAAAATCCCAAATCCGGAATCGCCGAAGTCCTGACGAGTCCGGATTTCAGACTTTGTACTCTATCTATATATATACGTACTATTATTATGTTAGGTTTTATAAATGATTATATTATGTTTTTTTAAAGAAACTGTTTTGTAATTATATAGACATACATATATATATATATACTTTTGGTACTGCTGATTGTAATAAAAAAGGAAGGTATATAACTAGACGTTATAGCAGTTCCATACAAAATTCAAGGTTCTATAGCTAATAGTTTTTGAGTTAGGTTAGATATATATATATTTACACTGCGAAAAAAAAAAATGGGACAGTTCTATATCTCCCGTTCTACTGGGCCGATTGATGAAATTCAAATTGCGTTTTTCATGTCTTGAAAGTGCGACTTAGGATATATATTAGATTTATATATAGCATTATTCTAACATGGGTATTTTTACAGAAATCAGACTATTTCTGAAATAACATATAAATTTTTTTCCTATATTTTGTTTTTACGACTCAAATTATGCCTAGATATTGAATTTTGTAATTTTTGGTGAAAAATTAAAAAATTTATCTTGGCAAATTTTTTCCAGTTGCACCAAGAATAATTTCCTTGGCGAACTTCTTTATTCATAGCACCCTATTTTCCTTTCCTTTTTCTTCATTGTCCATGAGCGGAAGAAAAGTCATCGTTCATACTTTCAAATAATTTTAACAAAGTGCAGAAACCACATTTTCATTATTATTGTTTGTTTACACTAAATATGCCAAATTTCGAAACACGCTAAAATGTAAATTCACATATATCTTAGGAAATTTTGAATTAAAAACTCTAATTTTTTGCAGGTATGTTTAGAAATAGATCTACTTTAAGATGATGGCAAAACTTTTACAGGTTGTAATTTAAAACTTTTTCTAAAAATTTATAAAAATTATTTTAAAATGCAAATTAAAAAAATAAATCATAAAAAATAGGCAAATTTTATTTGAAATGAACCTAAATTTCAAAATATGAAAGGAAGAATTAAATAAGTTTAATAACAAAAAGAGATATTGATAAATATATGTAAGATAAAAATATGAAAGCAAACTTCTAATTTTAATTGACTATAACCTCTTTTATTTTTCATTTGTGGACTTATCTGTGTCTTAAAAATAGCATTATAAATCTAAACTGTGTCATTCAAATTAATCATGCGATCTTACGAAACCCTTAACGCAGATATCGTTTGGTGAATCAAAATAATTGTAAACCAAAACTTTGATTCACTCCCTTTTTATCTGCATTACTACTGCGGCACTCTCTCTCTCTTTTCACCCACGCTTTCATCCTGCTAAGAGACTGCTGCAATCATTTATATTCGCTTCTGTCACTATAGTATCGAAATTGTTCTGGAAATAGGAACGTTAGAGTGCCATGTGAATTGTGGCCACCAATGTGAATTTAATAATATATGGAATTTAATCCGGCTTGACTGTTTCTTCTTCAAAATGGATGGATGCTCTAAGCATCAAGTATCTACGCTAAACAACAATGCTACATTTATTCCTCAGTTGGATTTCTGTAAAATAGTATCTGCAAATTCATAATTCTAAAAGTTAGATATCATCAACTATTCAGATATGTTGCGCTATCATTACATTTTTTGGCGCGTCTCAAGTATGTGGAACTCCCAATGCAAAGGTTATTCAACTATTTTATCATGGTTCAACTCATGGATAAAATAAAAATAAACTTTTCATCACAACCCGAATTCCAAATTAGGCCAAGGTCACTGTAACATCGAATGTGTGGTGCCCAAAAATTTCTTTTAACAGGCAGTGTTTTCTCCAACAAGTATGAAACTGATTTAATGGCATCTTCAAAGGTGCTTATGTTATTTGGAAAGTGAAATATTATTAAATATGGTGTCGAATTGTGATTAATTTCTTCGCTTCCAAATTTAATGTCCAAATGTGTTTTGATGTTACGTGATAAAAAGGTCTGAGTTTCTCTTCAGCTGCATCATTGTGGATAACTTGCTCAATAATTTGTTATATTTTAAATCTGAAAATGTAATGTAGCACTGCTCTACCAAAACATCAAATTGAATGTATAAGTATTCTAAGATTTTATTCAAGGAAGATTATTAAAATTTATTGTTATTAGTAAGTATAAGTTTTGTCAAAAATTTTGAATTCATGTTAAAAATTTTGGAATTATTTCGCTAACAAGTTATGAATTTTGGAATTACTTTGTGAATAAGATTATTGTTTAAAAATCTGAACTTTAAAAATTTTCCAATTATTTTCAGAATGATGTGTCTGCCCTACTCTCTCACTTTTCGCTTAAGCTTTCATCCTGTTACAGGGTTCGTACACATTTCTACACATGGAAATTAAGTACTTTTAAGGACTATTAATGAAAAAAATTAAGGACCTATAAGCACATGGGAGCTGAATAAATTCAATTAAAAATATTATCTACGCTGAATTTCACTTTTGTAATACCATCCTAAAAATAAAATAGACCCATAAGTAGGATGCTATATTATTAAACATAATTAACATAATAATTAATCAGTTTGAGAATAAAATAAACTTTATGAAATTTATCAAGAAGCATTAAATATTTTACACTCATAATAATTGGACATATTTGAAAGAAGATAAAGGACATTTTATTTAGGTTTTACTAACAGTTAGCTTTATGTTGATTTTTTTTTAATGTGTCATATTGTTACATACTTGCTCACTCTAGGGGTTTAGTAAATAGTAAGTAGATTTTATGTCAAGCGACATAGGTTAAAGTAAGAAGTAAAATCACAATCAGCTTGATTCAAAACAAAAGACTGGCTGTTACCGACGCTCCTTCTTGCCTAGAGAGAGATCTGCTGATCAGAACAAACCTGAAAGGCCTGATGTAAGCACGGTTCACAAGTTTTGAAAGTTAGCTGTGTCTGTGTCAGTTAGTGTCGTAGCTTCCCAGGGCCTGGAACTTAGTTAATTTAGTTTAAGGTCCTAATAATCCACTAAAGCATCAGAGGTGACAAGTTGTTTTGCACTATTTTAAGTCTCACTAGATGTGAAGAATATGCTTTACATGAATTTTTACATTTTTGTGTTTTATCCTGTGACCACGATAAGGGTTAATGAAAGGCAATAACTCGCTTTAAAATATAGAGATAATTTTAAAAGGCAGCCAATTAGTTATAAGTAATTAAATTAGGTATTAGATAACCTTAGTCATTATGAATTTTATGGCTCTACTCTTATATTCGCCCTAAGATCACCAAATGTGGCGATATATATTCTGCGCTGGTTTTGGGGACGATGTTGTTTGTATGGCAACCCTTTTGACATTGAAACTTAACTCTTTTGCTGCAGTGGTTTAATTGCTCATTGGTTCATGTGGTGCGTGTTTTGAAATGACCCAAGTTGCAATGATAGACGTGGTGGCAAGATTTCAGTCGCATACTTTATATTGTGTGGAAAGTAAATTTAGTATTAAAAGGTATGATGTTGGAGTTGTAATGAGTCTTTTGTTCACGGGTGTGTTTATGAGGATCGAAGTGTATTTTTGGAATTTCTGGGGGACTTTTAAAACGGAGTCCGAAATGCGGAGCTGCTATGAGAACTCGGACGAAGAAAGGCGTTCCTAATAGTTCTTGTGTGGATTTGCAGTCAAATGCCTGCTGGTAAAGTATGTGGCTGTCAGCGGAGTTTAAAATTTAGATTGTGGTTTTCTTGTAGTAAGTTAACTTTGGAGGAAGTTTTTATCTTTACTTTCGAAATTTTGAATCACAGAAAGAGATGTAATATAGCCGAATCGTTGCACCTTAGTTCACAGATATTGTGTGACCGGCGATATTTTATTAACGAATGTATTATGGTAAGTGCATTTTATTTTACTGTTTTTATTTTGTAGAATGTTATGTTCATTGTTTTTTTACTATGAATTTCTGTTGTTATTGTTGTTTTTTGAATTGTTTGTAATTTTAATTATTTTAGTTCATTTTGTTGATTTGTGCACAATGCCTAGCTTGTACAATTCGTAGATATTTTTTTAAAAGTTTAAACAGGATGCTGTGTACATGGTAGTCTTTGAAATTTATTGTTGTTATGTTAATTTATTAAAGCAAGGTGTGCGTAGTTTGTAGATTTGTTCACTGCTTAGATTGTGAAATTCGTAGATGTTTTTTTTAAGTTAAAACATATCGCTGTGTACATGGATTCTTGTCAAATATTTTTTGTTAAAAACGTTAGGTTTTTGCTACCTAAATTTTTTGTTTTGGATTTTTAGCTTAAATTGTGTGTTAAAAACGTGGTTTTTGGAGACATTTTAGGCTTAAAGTTCGAAACGTAGACAAAAAATTTAGATAGTAATATGGCACGGTGGAGTTTCTTGCCAAAAGTGTTTGGTGAGAAATTTAGCGACCTGAGAGTAAATATAAGAGTAGTTCCAATTTTATTTATATTTTTAACAATATTTGTTAAAAAAGCCCTATTAAATCACAATCTAATAACATTTCATAGTTTACAATACATGTAATTTATGGCATTGATTCATTAAAAGCTACAAAGTATTTATGTTTTGTAGCAACTTAATGCGTCTTTTTAATTTGAAGCCTTCCCAGATATTTTGGCTAATTTATATCAATTTCCTTCTCTTTAAGCATCTTTTCTAACAATTGGAACTTTGTCTCAATATGCAAGACAATGTTCTCACTAGTTTTTATGTGTTTTATCGCCTAACCTGTTAACCTCTCTAATATGTACCCATGAGGGTTTACTTGATTTAGTAAAAGTTAATAAGTTAAATAGTCCAAAACCCTCCAGACAGATGTGAAGCAAATTATCCCTATGTCTGAAAGTAACTAGAAAGTCAGACACAGGTTTAAAGAAGCTTCTTATTTAAAAAGAACTTAGAACATAAAGGCATGTTCTTATGCTAACAAAATCAATCAGAGCTCGTGTTGATGTAATTAAACGAGAAGAATCGAATTCAAACTAAAATTATGGACTAGTGATCAAAGACTATACAATTTAATTTTATTTTAAGTGGGCTCAGAAACTCTATCGTCATAGCAAATTCAAATGTCAGCAGCGGTATTCTAAAGACGAATAATTACACGTTATCAGAGCTGACAGGAACTAATGCAGGGAGCAAGTGGAGATCAGAAACACACTCTTGTTTTACACTCCAAAAATCTCAGTTTAAAAACTGTGTAAGTGATTTGCATTCTGGTGAGAAAATAGAAATGGGAAATTATAGTAAAAGCTGAAATTGTAAACAACTGGGTAATTTACATAATATTATCTTTGAAGAATAATTTCTCTTTCTCTTAATGTATTTTCTTTCTTCCCCGTTTCCTTTTCATTTAGAATGTATAAAGAAAGCTGCTAATTTTATTTCTTTAGTAATATAAACAATCAGAAGAAATATGAAATATATATGGTAAGGTCTGGTTACAGAGCTGGTGTGGGAGAATTTTTAGAATTTAGTGACACATCGAGCAACAAAATCTAGAAATGTCAAAACTTTTAGAATTTAGAACAGGCACTAGAAGCAGAATTTAGAAAGGCACCAGGCAGCAGAATTTAGAATCCACAGAGATCGTATCAGGTGGGAAGATGCCTAGTGCCATCACTATGTATGATGCATTACGACATATTAGATGAATCATTTAAATTGTCAATTTCTTTATTAATAAAAAATTCTTTTTTATAATGCCTCAACCATATGATAAGATTAGAAGCATTTTTGACATTTTATGATTGTGTCTAGTGAAAAGTAGAAAGAAAGAAAGAAAGAAAAAAAAAAAAAAAAAGATAAAAATGTTAAGAAAAAGATTCTAGTATCAGAAGAAAACATTCAACTATTATGTTTTCATTGTTCTTCCATATGTTCTCCAAAAAGTAAGAAATTATGTATTAACACCATGGAGACATATTTCATTTTGCCACATTTTTCTGGAATCTTCCAGAATCGTGAGTCTATAACTCTTGCCTTGAAATCTTTATAAACTTTCGAAGCTGCAATTTCTAAAATCCTAAAGAAAAATTAACCCTACCAATTCGGTAACAGCAAATCATAAATCATAAAGCCAGAAATTTTTTTTTGTGTGTGTGTGGGGGGAAACACGGACGAAAAAAGCGTAAAATTAATTTTGTAGAAAAAACTCACGAATAATTTGAGACAATTACATGAGAAAACTCTTACCATGAAAAAATTAAAAAGATATTCTTAATTAATTACATAACTATTTTGCTTTTGCTAAGAACTGTTTCCTAAATTGTGCTTTAAAGCATTATACCTTACTTATTTTTCAGATTCAAAATATTATATAATAAATGGCCAAAATGGAACTTTATACTAAGACAGCAAAAAATAAAAATGCTTTATTTTAATGCTATTTCTTAAATGCAATTGCAATATATTACCATTATTTTAATTAAATTTATCAATGTTACAATGTACTAAAAAAATAGTCGAAAAGTTCCCAGATCTCGAAACTAAAAATTTTCTATAGAAACTGATCTTAAAATCACCAAAATGTTGATAAGTCGCCAAATTTAGAGCAATATGATAAAAGAATTTACATCCCCAAAAGCGAAAAGTTGTTTAAGAGCTCTTCACTAGAAAAAAATAATTTCGAAATGCTTAGATTTCACACTTGCTCAGAAACTCTATCCCAACCTTTATATTAGAAATAGGAACAAATTATAACCCATGAACGCATTCACCCATTCAAAAGATATTTGTCAGCGAATTGCCAAAAAAATTCCTCCAAAATGGCAGTCATAAAAACAGACAGAAATTTCAGATGATTAAAATTAAGGCCCTTCTGCAATTTTTTCCAAAATGAAGTGCTTTTAAAGACCAAAAATTGATTCCAAAAAAATTAAGGACTCTTAAGGACTGTACGAACCCTGTGTTAAGAGGCTGCTGCAATCATCTATATTTGCTTCTGTCGCTATAGTATCAAAATTGTTCTGGAAATAAGCACAATGCAGTGCCAAGTGAATTGTGGTCACCAATGTGAATTTAAATAAACATGGAATTTAATCCGGCTCTACTGTTTTTTCTACAAAATGGATGGAAACTCTAAGCATCAAGTACCTATGCTAAACAACATTGCTACACTTCTACATCTCTACGGTCTTACACCAGTGCCTCCAAAAATTGTGGTATTATTACATTTTTAGCCCAACAGGATTGGACTATGTGCTACTAACCTCAATGGAACATTTATTCCTCAGATGGATTTCTGTAAAATAGTATTTGCAAATTCATAATTCTAAAAGTTAGATATCATTGACTATTCAAATATGTTGTGCTATCATTACTTATATATTAAATTCAATTGTCATTGAGGAGCTAAAATTTTTAGAGCTAATTTTTTAAAAACTACTAATGCAATATTTACAAAACTTGGCAGTTTGGCATAATTTGAGTAATAGAATTCAAATATGGAAAAAATTTGGCATGTCATTTCAGAAAAAGTCCGATTTTGTGTCAAAATACCTGTATTAGAACCATGCTATATATAAATCTAATACATATTCTAAGTCATGCATTCAAGACATGAAAAACGCAATTTGAATTTCATCAATTGACTCAATAGAATGAGAGATATAGAACTGTCCCCTCTTTTTTTTTGCGCAGTGTACATTATGGGGAAAAAAAAAAAAAAAAAAAAAAAAAAAAAATCCATTTTGGAATAGTCTTTTATTTTGTCTATATGTATAGATGTCATGCAAGAAAATAGTTAAAATGGATTTGAAAACAGTTAAATGGATATTTTTGTTGAAATCTGAAATTTTTCATGATTACAATACTTTCTTTACTTTGTACAGAGAAATAAAAAGGATAAAAATTGTGAATTAACAAATATATTCTGCCCTTTTAAAATCTTAAGCACTTTTTGGTTAACAAACTAACACAGAAATATATTTGAAGTTACCTGAGTCTACATCTGAAAATTCAGATGAGTAAATCTGGAATATACTTCTGCTGTCACTTGCAACTCGTGTCAGACCATTAGATGCAATATCACTAATCAAATCAAAAACAAGAGTACATGCTTAGTAGAATAATAATGATTCCATCACATATATAGCCAAAGTAACACATAAAATATATAAAATAATATTTTAAAGTTTCACTTACGCTGTAGACTTGCTTTCATATACAATTTTCCACAACTGTAACATTTGCTTACTTGTAAGCAAAGCAACTTCTGGTCCAATACAGTGTTCTTCCAAATGAGCTTTTGTACATAATAAACTAAAAACAAGAGTAATATTATGAAATAAAAATACACAATTAGAAATTACTTTTAATAAATTTTTCCTTCCAGACTATAAATGAGAAAAGTTTTTACTGATAAAAAGACCTTTAAAAAGTATATAAGTGATGAAGAATTCATAAAATGATGTAGAACTGATAAAGGAAAATTCAGAATTGAATTTAAATGTATTATTTCAGGTCTATTCAAACTGACAGGGTAGGGGTGTAGTCTGATCATGACGACAACAACAATAAAAAAACTTAAGCCTTCTGAACGTTTGCTGAATTTTGGATCAAAACAATACTTTTTTTATGCAAAGAAATGTATATTTTTGGAAATTTAAATTATAATGTTAAAAAGACAAGTTAAGATCCAAGTTTGGAAATCATTCTCTCCTCCCCCTGTTAACAGCTCCAATAAAATGTCCTGCATTTCCCCTCTAGAATAAAATAATAAATTTCACAGTCTCACAAACTACAGCTGTGTAAACTTTTATTTGATCACAGAATAGCTACACTAACTGCATGATAAAATTTCAGAAATAATAGCTCAGAGAAGGAAAATATTATGAATTTTTCTTTCGCAAATAAGTAAACTTCTGATAATTTCTTTCTAAGATGATGAAAGTTCAAATATTCAGTCTTTTCTCAATATAATTTTAATCAGGCTTGGTTTCAGCATATCTAGTGCCTTAGGTAATCAATATTGGTGTTTCCTGTAACTTACATATATTTTAAGAATGAAATACACTTTTATTTTACTGTTGCTTCTGTGAGCAACTTCGGGGCACCCTAGGTAGGTACCTATGCTTGAAGTAAGAACTGATTTAAGCTTTTAATACTTGCATACAATATAGTCATATCAATGGCCACATTCTTTTTAGTAAAAATTATCTGTTAGAAGAGATAATTTCACACACATACATTCTTTATGTATTGATAAATTTCAGTTATCTATGTTTTCCTCTCTGTGTAGTCAAACATATGCAATCTGTCTCAGTCAAACATATGCAGTCTGTCTCAGTCATACATATGCACTCTGTGCAATCAAAAATATACATATCTGTGTAGTCAACAAAACAGTATATAAAAATAAAAGTTCAAATAAAAATGCTACAGGATTCACTGAAAGAAATCTTTATCTTATTTTTACTAAGAGAAATCTTTGCAGATAGGCAGATAAAAAGAACTACAGTCAAAAGTCGTTAATCCGGACTCGTCGGGACTTCGGCGATTCCGGATTATCGATTTTTCCGGATTATAGATCATCAGTTTAAATCGCATAAGATGACATGCAGAAATTCTAAAATTAAAAATATGAAACCGTAATTTATGAAATAAAGAACAATTATGATCTAAAGGGTACCAAAATTTACAAAAAAAAGCTTAATATTTATTTGATTACTTTATTAAACATTTCTTTCAATGTAAGTTGTTTCGTTTTATGTGATAATACTTTCTCTTTAATTCTATAAACAGACATAATTTTTTGTTCAGTTACAAAGTTCCGCTGTTCAAGTCCCGTTAATTGCTGTGCCGAGAATACCGACTAACTTGTCAATCGAAATTTTTTCGTTTACACTAACCTCTCTGTCACATTCTTCATGTCTTTATCCATTTTTTGCAGCAATTCCACTTTTTGTTTGATGGACATCGAAACATACTTTCGTTTTGTACGATCCTTTGGGAGCTCCAGATTCGAAAATTCTATTTGACATAATCGAAAGTTCAAGTTTACTTTTATAGTATTGCTCTTACAGTCTGCAAAAAATAATAAGCCGGATCCAATTCAAAAATGAAGGAACAACGCAATCATCAACATTAACTGAAATAGATAATTTTAGCTTATACCGTTCGTTATACGTAAAACGCGCACGGGAAAACGTATTCTGCGCTTGCGCACACGCAAATGCGCAGTCGTAAGAGGTCTTACGCGCACGCGTAAACGCCTATGCGCATGTGTCAACGTGGCGCATGCGCAGAAAGTTTTTAGCTTTGAGGTCCGGATTATAGATCATTCCGGATTATGGGTGTCCGAATTAACGACTTTTGACTGTACAATATATGGTATACATCAAGCATTACATCCTATGTCAGCTTTACCAATTAATAATAAATTAAAACATACTTCAGACTTAAGAATTATTGCATTTTACATCTTAATTGCACACTAGTTACATGAACTATGACTTGACATTTTCCACTTTTCACAGAAACTTGCTTTCATATACAATTTTCCACAACTGTAACATTTGCTTACTTGTAAGCAAAGCAACTTCTGGTCCAATACAGTGTTCTTCCAAATGAGCTTTTGTACATAATAAACTAAAAACAAGAGTAATATTATGAAATCGAGTATCGGACAAAAGAGCCTTTATTTATCAAAGCATTTTGAGGGGGGGGGAATTAATATACATAATATTGAGTGGCTAAACTTAGTATTGTACCATTCAGTAAAACAGAATTAAATATAAACTGATTTAATATCAATTGAATTTTCATAAAAAATTCCACAATGTCTACAGTAGATCAAGACCATCCAGATATAATAAACAAAATCAAGAAAATTATGCTAAAAATCAACAAGAGGTGGGGGAAATGGGATTTGCACAGCTTCATTAGCTCGACAAAATTCCTTTATTGCTGGGAAACATTTTTTTTTAGCAAAGGTTAAAAATTAAAAACTGGAAGATGTGATGAAACAGCTATGGTATAGAAGGGGAAAAAAAAAAAAAAAAAAAAAAAAAAACAACTTACTTAAAATTATCTGGATACTCCTCTAATGCAGCTTCAATCAACTGCAAAGCTTCAGAATACTGTTTCTGAGCAGATAAAAGTAGTACTAGAAGGTGCAATGAATGTATATGCTCAGCTCTAAGATGTAGAGCCATTTTTGCATGTAAAACAGCTTCAGATAACTGAAAAATGAAATGGAAATATTCATGAGACTAAATTGTTATATGTTTTTAAAGGTAAATACTTAAAAGACATTACAGAATTACACAATTACAAAAGATATAAATATCTGAATTTATATTTAAATAGATCACATATAAAATTATGAATAATAATTTATAAACAGCTCAAGCAATATTTATCATGAGTAACAGTAAATATGCAGAAACATTATTCATATCTAACACAATTGCAATCCACATTGATACAAATATAGTCATTAACAAGTGTTTTCAAAATATAGTCAAAATTAATCTCAGAATTCTATTTCAGCATTTCAAAATGACGATAATTTATAAAATGCAACCAACCAAAAATAACAAATATAGCAAAGTCAAAAGCACTTTATTAAACATTAAACTGCACAGCTCATTACTTTAAAAATTGTAAAAAGATAACAGCTTTCTATAGAACTTAAACATCTTTTATACAGCAATATATTTGATAATATACACTTATATATTGTAAAGAAAGGTGTAGTATATTTTGTTTCTAAACTACTTAATATTTTTGGTCTGGAACACATTTCATAATTTACAAAACAATCTATTAAAATTCCAACAAATAAATTTAATGTAACACTCATTGCTATTTATTTTATCGATGGCTATAAATATTATTGTTCTCCTTTTAAAAGAAAGCAAATTTAAAACTTTAAATATTAATACAGGGTTCATACACATTTCTGCACATGGAAATTAAGTACTTTTAAGGGCCATTAATGAAAACAATTAAGGACCTATCAGCAAATGAGAGCTGAATAAATTCATTTAAAATTCAATCAACTTATGTCTCAACTCCGTTTTTGTAATAACCCTCTAAGAATAAAATAGATCTGCAACTAGGATGCATTTTTATTAAAAATAATTTAATAAACATAACTATAAAACAAATTTGAGAATAAAATCCACTTTATAAAATTTATCAGGTAGCATTAAATATTTTATTTAATTATTGGACATATTGAAGGAAGATTAGGAACATTTTATTTACGTTTTACTAACAGTTAGCTTTATGTTGATTTTTTTTCTTTTATGTCTCATTTTGCCACGTACTCAGTCTAGAGGTTTAGTAATTAGGTGGATTTTATGTCAAATGGCATAGGTTAAAATGAGAGACAAAATCATAATCAGCATGATTCGTAACAGAGGATTGGCTGTTGCCAGTGCTGCTGCTTGCCTAGAGATAGATCTGTTGATCAGAACAAACCTGAAAGTCTGATGAAGTTTTGAGGTTAGCAAGTTTTGAAAGTTAGTTGTGCTCCATCTGGCTGATGCAGTTAGTGTTATAGCTTCATGGAGAGTTCCTGGGATTGTAACCTAGTTAATATATTTTAAGGTTCCAAAAAGCCACTAATGTACCAGAGGTGATAAATTGTTTTATATTATTTTAAGTCTCACTAGATTCAAAGAATAAATTTTACATTTTGTGCTGTATCTTGTGACCACAGTAAGGATTAATGAAAGGCAATAACATGCTTTAATATACAGAGATAACTTTTAAAGGTGAGTGGTTAGTTACAAATAATTAAATTAGGTAGTTAAATACCCTTAATCGTTATAGATTTACATGACCACTATATTAAATTTAATTTTTTAAAAACATTTGTTGAAAAAGCACTATTAAAATTCCAATCTAATAACATTTCACAGATTAAAATACATGTAATTTTAAACTGTCAGTTTTAAATCAATGTCATAACATTGATTTTTTAATGGTATTAGGGTAATTCCACATTAAAAGCTACAAAACATTTATGCTTTGTAGCAACACATAACAAAATATTTATGCGTCTTTTTAATTTGAAGCCTTCCCAGACATTTTGGCTTAATTTATATCAATTTTCTTCTCTTTAAACATCTTTCCTAAAAATTAAAAATCTATTTCAATACACAAACCAGTGTTCCAACTAGTTTCTGTGTGCTTAATCTCCTAATTTGTCAGTCTCTTAACAGTGTACGTAATGAGGTTTTACTTGATCTGGTAAAAAAAAAAAAAATAGTCCAAAACCTCTTATAGACATGAAGCAAATTATCTCTATGTCTGAAAGTAACTACAAAGTAAAAAAAAAAAAAAAAAAAAAAAAAGTCCAAAACCTCTTATAGACATGAAGCAAATTATCTCTATGTCTGAAAGTAACTACAAAGTCACATAAAGGTTTAAATAAGCCTTTTATTTAAAAAGAACTTAGAACATACAGGCATGTTCCTATGTTGACAAAATCAACTACAGCTTGTGGTGATGCAATTAAAAAAGAACAGTCAAATTCAAACTAAAAATGTGGACTAGTAGTCAAAACCACACAATTTAATTTTAATCTAAGCTGTCTGTCTCTATCATCGTAATAAATTTAAATGTTAGCGGCGATAACGCAAAGATGAATAATTATAAATTATCAGAGCTGGCAGAAACTAAAGCAACATCCAAGTGGAGAGCAAAAACACTATCCTTCAAGTCCCAAAACCTCAGTTAAAAAATGATCTGATTTACATTATGGTGAGGAAATGGAAAGGGTAACTTATATTAAAGGCTAAAATTATAAACAACTGGTTAATTTGCATAATAATAACTGTATGTCATCAAAGAATAATTTTCTTCCTCTTTATGTATTCAGTTTCTTTCTTCAATTTGTTTCCTCTTCACTTTAGAATTTTTTGAATTAATTAAAGATTTCTGTTATTCTAAAAACCCAAATACATTTAGAATGTAAAGAAAAAATTGATAAATATGAAATGATGTATAGTGAGTGCTGATTTCAGGGCCAATGAGGCAGTATTTTTAGAATTTAGTGACACACCTAGCAACAAAATCTAAAAATGGTAAAACTTTTAGAATTTAGGACATGCTCTGCAAGCAGAATTTAGGATCCACAGAGATTGCATCAGGTGAGAAAATGCCTTGCGTCAGCCCTGCATATGATCCATTGAGACATATAAGGCGAATCTTTCAAATTGTCAGTTTTTAATTTCTTTATTAATAGAAAATTCTTTTTTATAAATGCCTGTCCATGCGAAAAGATTAGACACATATTTGATATTTCCAATACTTGTGTCTAAAGAAAAGTTGAGAAAATAAAGGGAAGATAAACATGTTAAGAAAAAGACTTCTAGTATCAGAAGTAAAAAATTCAAACATTACGTTTTTATTGCCCTTCCAAAAATTCCCCAAAATGTAAGAAATTCATCATAAAATTTCTGTAAAATACATCTATTATGTGTTAATACAATAGAGACATTTTCATTTTGTCAATTTTTTCTGGAGCCTTCTAGAACTGAGGGTCTGTAAATCTTGCTTTCAAATCCTTCTAAACTTTCCAAGTTGCAATGTTTAAAATCCTAAAGAAAAATTAGCTCTACCAATTCTGCAAGAGAAAAAAGGCTAGAAATATTTTGGAATAAAATAAATAAATAAATAAATAAATAAAATAAAATAAAAATCAGAGTAAAAAGTGTACAATTAATTTTATAGCGAAAACCGATACATATTCTGACAATTTTGAATATTCTGAGACAATTACATGGGAAAAATTCTTATCATGAAAAAATTAAAAGGAAGAAACTTTTAATTAATTATACAGCTAATTTTGCTTTTGCTATGAATTGTTTTGTAAACTGCGCTTTATAGCATTTATTAACTTGTTTATTTTTCAGATTCAAAATACTATATAATAAGTCGCCAAAATGGAATGTAATGCCACTTTATAATATGACAGCAAAAGAAAGTAAAAATATTTTATATTAATGTTATTCCTTCAATGTAATTTAAATATATTACCATGATTTTAATTAAATTCATCAATGTTATAATGTTTAAAAAAAATCGTCAAAAAATTCCCAGATCTCCGAATTAGAAATTTTCTATAGAAATTAATCTTAAAATCGCCAAAATGTTGAAAGGTCGCCAAATTTAGAGCACTTTAAAAAACGAATTCACATCCCCAGAAGCAGAAAGTTGTTTCAATAGAAAAAAAATTAAATAATTTTGAAATGCTTATGTTTGACTCCTTGCTCAGAAACTGCAATATTTTACCCTTTACATTAGAAATAGGAACAGATTATAACCCATGAACCCATTCAAAAGATAATCATATTTGTCACTGAACTATCAAAAATGTTCCTCCATAATGATAATTCACACTCAAAACAGCAGTCGTAAAAACAAGACAGAAATTTCAGACAATTAAAATTAAAGACCTTCTGCCGTTTTTAGCCTAAATTAAGGAATTGGACCGTAGGAACCCTGTAATAGGTATAAATAATTATAACAACATTTACTAACAATTTGGAAAATACATTTATTAAAATGACTACTGCTTTTGGTTCTATAAAAGAAAAAGAAATTTGTTTAATAACAATGTGTATTTTTCATGCATTTTAAGATCATATATGAAAAATTTCAATAAAATGTAAAAAACAAATTAACTACATTTTAAAACATGTAATAATGTTCATTTTATTTTTAAACTTTATGTACTACAGATATATGTATGCATATTTTTCTGTTTATTATTTAATATGTATTATAAACTGCTGTAAAATTTTAAAGAAATTACAAAGCAATTTATTTAATTGGATTAAATTTTTTTACTTAACAGATCCTATAACCATTTCAATAGGTTGAGAAGTTACAAAGTATATTATTGCATTATTGCATAACTATAAATATCTTTCATTCTGTTAAATTTATAACTAAGTATCCCAGTAACTGTTTTGATGTCATATGCAAAACTTTGCAAGTAGCCTTCAAGCGAAAGAACAATATACTTCACATGAAATTTTGTTTTTTTATTAAAAATTTTTTGGAAAAAATTACAATAATAATTATAAATTAATGTTTTCTTCTTAATTTAAATTTTATATTTTTAATTAAATTTCAGAGACTTACAATTTTATCAATATCAAACAAGGTGTGAGAAGGGAATTCCAAGAAATTTCCTTTAAAATCTGAAATTACGGTGATCAAATTAATCCTTTTTTGTGAAGAGGTATTGTTTGGTTTAAATTACTTGATCGTGATCTTCACTTGTTTTATGGAATTCCTCTAGGCATCTTATTCTCTAGGCATATTATTCTAGGCATTCTTATTCAGAAGTTTCTATATAAATATTTGGACTTCTAAAAAAATTTGGACTTCCCCATACATATATACAGAGTGATCATAACAAAAATACTTCCCGAACATATGACCCCTTAGCGACCTTATGTATTCAACCAATCAAAATGAAATTTCAGCTATTATTATTTGAAGGTATGTACTTAAGACTGTGGTGATTTAAAAAAAAAGAGGTTTCAAGATTATGGTTACAGAGAAAAAAAATTCAAAATCTTCAAATGGTAACATCTACTTTTCCCCTGCACTAATTGATCAGTGAATTGAAAAACCATAAATGGTGTTGGAACGATAAACATATGACGAAAAGTTCCAGTATAAAATACTGTAAAGCACCAATAACAATATGACAGAGGGCAGGGAAAAAAAACTTTTATTGGAATTACAAGTTTTCAAGGTGTACAGTATTTTAAAATAGAGTCATCTCCTCTAGCATTGCAGTTTTGTGGCCACCATGACCCCTTCACCTCACTCAGATGGATTTATGGTTCTAGGTTATATGAAATCTAAGGTATATCCTTAAAAGATGCAATAAAACATGAAGTTATATATATGTCTCCTGCAATGTTATGCTCCTCATTGTAGTCAACAGTCTCTTGGATGAAATGCGTTATCGTCTGTGAAAGTGGACACATTGAAAACTTGTAATTCCAATATAAGTTTTTACTTCCTCTTCTCCTCTCTTGTATTGTTATTGGTTTTTACAATTCTCTTCTTTGCCTGAAATTTTTGTCATACATCAGTCGTTCCAATGCCATGTATGGCTTTTCAATGGCTGTGCTGATCAATTTTCACAGAAAAAAAAGTGGGTGCTACCATTTGAAAATTTGAAATTTTTTTTTATTGTAACCATAACCATAAGAGCTCTTTTGTTTTCAATCATTACAATTTTGAGTGCATACCTTTGAATAAGAATATCAGAAATTTAATTTCAATTGGTTGAATAGATAGACTGGCTTTATATAGTGGGAGAGTTCTTTTATGACTACCTTGTATATATACATACACACATGAAATTTATAAAAAACTTGGAATCGGGCAAAATAATTTTTTAAGAGACAATTTTTCTCTTGAGCACAGAACCATAATTAAAGCAATTATCAGTATTAATATTTTACAAATAAATTAAATAGAACAAAATGTTATTTCCAAAGAGAGTAAAACGTTTATGGCATTCTGTTCAATAATTTACTTTAAAAACAAACTAGATTATTACAAATTTACCTGCCTAGCCTGAGCATAATGTAGAGCTAAGAAAAATTCAGGTAGATGGTCATTTGGATCAATGCTAGCAGCCCTAAAATGAAACAATTGCTTTGATAAGCTCTACTAGCTTCAAAATTTAAGATATGTTCATTAAAATTGATTATTAACTTTTACCTCTTAAAATATATCTTAAAAATTAAAAAAATGAATAAATACAAAGTAAAAAACAGTTCAAAACATAATCCAAGTGGTGGCAATAATGCAAAATAAAATAAGAAATATGTTTAAAATTCATCACATATTCAGTTCAGACTATATCACATGCAAAAACCAAAAGTACAGTGGCAAACTGGAAGAAATGGGGAGCGAGCAAAATATTCCAAAACAAAAAATTAAATTTTTATTTTATTTTGCATTAAAAAATTAAAGGTATACTCCAGTATGTGATTAAAATTTTATTAAAGACATCCTATGTATTGCAGAAAAATGTCTGAAAGTGAAATATAATTCACATTATAACAAAATACATGATAGAAAAGCACTTTTAATGGACAAAGGACAATTTATATATGTTTTCTGAAATAAGACATAACATTTGAAAGGAAAAAGGTATAACTAAACTGTGAAACAATTACTAAACAAAGCATATAATTTATTAATAACGAGCACATTAAGAAAGAGGAGTAGAGCAATTTAAAACTTTTCATATTGTACACATCTGTAAATATGATTTTTAACATACTGACAGTAATGTGATAACTTGGTTTGCATTCTTGTCTAGGGTACTGATTTCGAAATAACTAGGAGTACTTTTACCTGCATTTTTCATAAAGTTATATTTATATTCGTAGAATATACAGGGTTAGCAAAAATACAGTCCCTGAATTCAAGGTGCCATAAAAAAAAAGAGTTACTTGAATATGTTGATAAATGCGATATCCACAACTCAACTAAATTTTTTATTTCTTTTCTTTACGGAATTGCTAGGCATGACTTCAAATGCTAGAGGCAGTGACATCAAAAATGGCATTCAATCCACAGCAAGAAAACTAGTGCATGTTACAACTTGCAAAAACATCATCATATTCTTAAAAATCACATATAGCATGCAAATGAATAGCCCAAAATAAAAATGTTTTTTTTCTGTTGAATATACACACATGCTGCTGGATTAAGCCGGCTATAAGAGAAAGTTTGGTTGGATAGAAAATGAAATTATAATTGCTAGAATTTGAATATATCTGGTTGTAATGAAAGTTTTCTGCCAAGAAACATTCTTAATAAAGCGGGAAAAAAAAAAAAAAAAAAAAAAAAAAACATATGAAAGCAGTAACTTTAGTGCAGGTAGTAATCACCACCCAAATCTATGATTTTCTGCCAAAGTTTTGGTAGTTACACCTTACTGTCAAGGGTTTTAGTTTTTTCCACATACACTTTGAGGATAATACCACGGCAATCCCACCAAATAAAAAACATGAACTTTTTGTTAGTCAAATTGTGCTTTGCGACGCTGCTGACAGGCTCATCGAGCGCAGACCCCCCCCTCTTTTCAGCCTGTGTTGTAGAAGTAAATCCACTTTTCATAACAAGTAATAATCCAGTCCAGAATTTTGTTCTTGCTTTGATATTTGAGCAGATTAGTGCAGGCCTGAACATGTCTGTCTTTATCTTCTTGACTCAGCTTGTACGGCATCCAGTGACTACACTTGTATGCCAAGTTTTTTATGTGACACATAGCATGGCTAATGGGCAAGGCACTAAGGTCTAGCTCCTTAGAAAGCTCATGAGTGGTTGCAATACTGATCTTCTTCCACAAGTTCTTGCAGGCGAGCCTCATCCACATCAGCAGGCCGGCTTCTTGAATATCATAGGCCTTGTTTTTGAACATTTGGTACCAAACCTTCATAGTGTCATATGATACAACATTAGTACCTAAGGCTATAACCATGATTTGGTGACATTCTGTAGCTGACTTTTTGCAAAAGAACTGGAAGCAAATGATGGTTCTAATCTGGTAGTGTGATAGTTCCATTTCAGACACCTCGTACTTACTCGTTTTTACAAATTTCACAACACAGTGTTCTAAACCATACAAATTTCACAACACAGTGTTCTAAACCAAGTCTCTTTCTTTTAAATGTCAAAAATCATTTGACAAAATATGATTAAACATGGCAACGCAAACTGTTTGTGCAGATGATATTTGCGGTGGTGGGAAACTTTCATTAAAACCCAATGTTTTTTACAATTAAAGTCTGTTAATATTTAAAATTTCAAAATATATTTAAATGAGGGATATAAAATTATGTACCTTTGAATGAATTCTCACCATCTCCACTTCAAATACAATAACTAAAAAGCTAATTATTTTATTATATTCAAAATTTAAAAATACACACACACACACACATATACAGTCAAAAGTCGTTAATCCGGACTCGTCGGGACTTCGGCGATTCCGGATTATAGATCATCAGTTTAAATCGCGTAAGATGACATGCAGAAATTCTAAAATTAAAAATATGAAACCGTAATTTATGAAATAAAAAACAATTATGATCTAAAGGGTATCAAAATTTACAAAAAAAAAAGCTTAATATTTATTTGATTACTTTATTAAACATTTCTTTCAATGTAAGTTGTTTCGTTTTCTCTTTAATTCTATAAACAGACATAATTTTTTTGTTCAGTTACAAAGTTACTTTCTCTTTAATTCTATAAACAGACATAATTTTTTTGTTCAGTTACAAAGTTCCGCTGTTCAAGTCCCGTTAATTGCTGTGCCGAGAATACCGACTAACTTGTCAATCAAAATTTTTTCGTTTACACTAACCTCTCTGTCACATTCTTCATGTCTTTATCCATTTTTTGCAGCAATTCCACTTTTTGTTTGATGGACATCGAAACATACTTTCGTTTTGTACGATCCTTTGGGAGCTCCAGATTCGGAAATTCTATTTGACATAATCGAAAGTTCAAGTTTACTTTTATAGTATTGCTCTTACAGTCTGCAAAAAATAATAAGCCAGATCCAATTCAAAAATGAAGGAACAACGCAATCATCAACATTAACTGAAATAGATAATTTTAGCTTATACCGTTCGTTATACATAAAATGCGCATGCGAAAACGTATTCTGTGCTTGCGCACACGCAAATGCGCAGTCGTAAGAGGTCTTACGCGCACACGTAAACGACTACACGCATGTGTCAACGCGGCGCATGCGCAGAAAGTTTTTAGCTTTGAGGTCCGGATTATAGATCATTACGGATTATGGGTGTCCGAATTAACGACTTTTGACTGTATATATATAAATTGATTTAATTTTTTTATTATACATTAAAAATCCTTTTCTTATTTTGATTAAAAATAACCTCAAAGTGAAGCTGAATTCTAATAATACTTAATTAGAGAATGCTCAACAAACACTTAACAATTATATATTTATTATATAATTCCATTCTAGACTAACAGATAACTTACAAATTTCTGAAAGTAATTTGTTCAAAGATAAAAGTTATATCTTTTACAAAACATTATTGAAAATACTTTACTTGGAAAATGATTCGAATGCTTTCTTTCGCAGATCTCGTTGTGCTACCTGAGTTCTGAAAATGTTGGACATCAGTTCATGACCTAAGCCAACTGCAACATGACACCGAGCCAATAAATTCTGTGGATGAGCAGTTTCCCTTTCTAAAGCTTTTTCTGCCATTTTTAAGCCTTTATCTGGAAGGTCTAAATTTTCAAAACACAATCTAGCGGCCAATACACATGGCAATGAATTATTGGGCTGTAATCTTGCAACTTCATGAAGCACTAAGTAGGCTCTGTTGTACTATAATAATTCAGAATTTCTTCAGTATGTTTACAGTAAAACATGTTACATACATTTTAAAGAAATAAAATAAATTCATTAATGAGTGCCAGAGAAAATAAACCTATAAGCATTAAAATCTAACAAGAAAATTTAATTCTACATAAAAATTACTATGACTGTCTATCAAATGCAGCTATTGATTTCTTAATAAATTTAGAATTTCATCTTTTAAAATATTAAAACTTTTTAGCCGATCATGTCTTTCAGTTTTCACAGAAATATATATATATATATTAAATGGTAAGCTACTTTAATATTATGAGCCAGAATCATTTAGATTAACTAAATAAATAAATTAGTATAAAAGGGGATTTTAATATTATAGCAACCACTGTAAAAGATAATTGCTGCCTCCGCAATAAATCACTAAAGCTGATCGTCTCACTTAAAAACTATCTTTTCTGTTATTCCCTTTTCCAACTCAAATACACATTCTGTTGTTTCATGAAAGACATTTTACATATTACAGACAACATGAAAGTGAGTATTGACAACCATCTCAATTCTTTCAGGTGTGAAATATGCTATTAATTTTCAGTCTACCAATAAGTGAAGAAAATACAATAGCATTTTTCAAGAAAATGACATTTTACTTCATAACAGAATATGCAAAAATGGTCATGAAATGTATTTAGGCATCAAAGATTAATGATATGACTGAAGATACAACTTTAAAATGTACAAAAAAGAGAAAGGAATTCAGTTGAGAAACTATGTGTAAGAAATAAAACTGTAATTTTAAGATCAATTTACAATTACAAAAATAGTGCAATTTTATTGCATTTTATTTTTTCCACAATGATCTTGTTATTTTCAAATGTCTTGCACTCAGTGGCTTTTTTCACGCTGCACATTTTATACTTAGTGATATTTTTCACAGTGATGGCTTTAACATAAAAGATCCCCCCCCCTAAAAAAAGGGGATGCAAAAAAAAGTAAATGCAGTTATAGCAAGAAATGAAAATTATTATTAAACAATGATAACAAGTAAATATTTAAAATAAAACTACAAAAATTTAATATAAATTAAACACATAAAATTATTATATAAAGTTACAAATATATGTTACTGATAAGAGTATATGAATCTTAATTTTAAAATACGAAATGATATATAAACACCATGATATTAAATAGCCATAACAGTAGCTAGCATTCTGAATGATAAAGAATGGAAAAGGTTATTCTGTTATATTCTCTATCCTCAAAATCATTAATAAACATCTAGCATTTATGAATTACAATAAAACATGACAAATGCTATATAAAAAAGCACAAAGCTTAAAAATGACAAAATTTCAGAATATTTTAAATAGTTTCATGACATTATAATCCATTATAAAAGTTATATGAACTAGTGATAACAATACTAAGGCCAACAGAAAAACAAAATGCTTAGTCTGTAAAAACAAACATTCTAATATAAAACCATTTGTGCTAATCAAATTAATAAAATAATATCAAAAGATTCAACACCATACGTAATATACAACATTGAAAACTCTTTTACTAACTATAATAATACTAAAAAAGTTTTAAAAAAAATAGCTACTGTATTTATACAATTTATAATATATGTACGAAAGCAAGTGAAATTAATGAAAGCATGTGTAAGAAACTTTGAATGCAAAATACTGTTAGATGTTTCGTAAACATGTAAATAATTTTAGATAAATCATATCTATACTGCAGTATTTCTTTTATTAAGATGAAAAGCATCCAAATGCAAAGCATCGACGAAAAAATAGGGGTACAGGGATAAGTTTATTTAATACTGAGGTACATAAATGGCTATTAGTGAGATAATGCCAAGCTAGTGATGATTTTGACAACAAATCTGCATCAAAATTTTGTTTCCAAATATTACGACATTTAGCGATGTTTGTTCCAAACCCTGAGCAACTGTAAGTACTCCTATATAACTCTAACTGTGACTGCCTTCCAGCAATTTTGAGAAATTAAAGTTACTGTAAATTTCTCTGATGAATGGGAGAAAACTATTTGATCAGTGTATCAGTTTTAGTTTAAATCAGACTTCAGAATATTGACAGATCACCATTCTAGCTTTTGCTTTTTGATGTGCTTTGCATTGCCTGATGTTCAATGTTCTTAGTAATCTGGTAGTAACTGATGACTGTGCTCTGTTATACTGAGATGAGCTATACAAGTACTTTTGTGTAAAAAATTGCAGAACTATGAATTTATTATTTATTAGCGCAAATGACGTTAGCCCAGAAAGGCTGTTAATTTTGTTTTGACATTTTGTGTTGGTTCACTATAAATGCCGGTTGACTTTTCAAAGTGTTGCCACCAAATATTACAGTCCTGTATTATATTTAAAAAGTAAATGATGTAGAATATGTGTAAATATATGTATGCTTCTCGCATAGTGACAATACAATGTTACCTAGAGTCATCAAATTTTGAATAATGTACGTTTCCACCTGAATATGAGCATTTAGAAGACCAAATTTGGAATTTGTTTTATTATCTATTTCCCATTTTGTAAAACTTTAAAGAATTTTTGATTTACAAACTCAACGATTTCAAAGTGAGCAATGGCAACACTGTACGGGGGGGGATACATTTTTATCTTCAGCGCGCATGGCAGTGTATCGGAAATTCTAAAGATATGCTCATTTTAAAATTATTTTGCGATATTGCTATTGAACTGAGTTTTATGGTTTAAGTGCAAAGAACATGAAATTTAATAAATAAAGGTAACACACAAAATGTTAAAAAAACACCCCTTTGGGCATAATGTAAACTTTCAGATTTTTATGTTTTATTCTTTTTGTCTCTTTACCTTTTATTTATTGGAATATAAATTTTATCTAGCTTTCATCAGTTCTGTGTGCATTCAATCCATTATGATCCTGTAGGGACATAACAATAAATTCAGGTTAATGATACTAAACATACTGTCTTTAATTGTTCACTTGTGGTTACTACAGAACTGTCAGGGTTCGTAGCCATATTTTAGTTAAAAAAATAAGCACCTATAAGCACTTTTAAAGCATATTTTAAGGAAAAAATAAGCAGCTGTCTAATTACATTATACACAATATCATAACCTTAAAAATTAGACTTGTAATTTAAAATATGAGCAATGCAATATTTATTAAGAGAATGAGCATTAATTCAACCATGGAAAACAATTAACTTTTTTTTTTTAAATTTTAAATGACAGTTCAATTTACAGAATTAGTTTACAATGAGAGGGAAAAAAAAATATGCAGAACTAAACTATATTACAAGATTTATTGATGAAATTTCAGTTCAAAATATAGAAAATAAATAATAATAAGCCATATTAATTGTATTCGTTTGGAACCTAATAATAAATACAATTTATTTTTCCACTCATACTGATATTTAAATAATTTAAATCTAAATTCTGAACATTTTCTAAATTTTCATTGTATATCAGTTTTCCCTTAACAGATAATGCAAGCAAAGTAATTTAAGTAAAAAAGAGGAACATTTCTGAAATCAGAAGACAGAAATTTGCTTCATGCAGTCATATCCTTTAACAGTAAAAGCTTAACTAACCCGCATACTTGAAATTGGCCAATATTCGGACAGTCGAGCGTAACTTGAAAAAGAGGAGCGCCGGGGGGGGGGGGGGGGGTAGACTGTAGCCGCTCTTTACATTTTTCCACTAAATAAATGCTTTTGACATTTCGATGTGTGCATCATATAAAAATAAACTAATAGAACTGAAAAATATTCTGCTTAGCAAGCACAGTAAAACTCTTTTAAGTGTTCATAAACAAATCTCAGACTGAACATCAAAATTAATTATCTCTGCAAAATACCGCAAACATTATTGCGCAATACCTGTGGCATAATTCTTCCACATGTGATATTACACAATTGGAATCAACAGCTGCCGGTATTCGGAGAATAAAGAACTAAATAAAGGAAAAGAAAGAGACTTAACTAATCTGGGGTGTTTCTGATTCTAATTTTCAACGGACTGTGTTAAATTTCCGGAATAGAATCAATCTTCGCTTGGGTTGGGTAGACCGCAAAAACTTTTAGTCCTATTCAATTAAGATTGGACAGTGACCAAAAAAAAAAAAAAAAAAAAGTCCGCTGCTTCAATATTGGAGATTTTGCGGAGAAAGGGGAGAACCTACCAATCTCCGTACTGTATAATGTATTGGAAAAAAGAAAATATTTTGACTATTCGATTACTTTCCTTTTATTTAAGCCATTCTGAAAAAACACATCCATTTTTGGAAGTTTATCTATACTTCAGCAGTTACTGCAACTATATTATTATTAATATTCATGCATATACTCATAATATAAGCACAATGATCATAATAAACACGAATATGAACAAGAATGCAAATTATTAAAATCTTGATAGAAATTCAAACGTGTGTAGTATTTGGGTGGGAGGAAAGAATACTGAATGTACTGGAATTTTCTACCGTTTTCCCAATTCTTTGACCAATAGAACGACGTGCAGCTGTCTGTACTCTCTCGTGCGCCATAGGTTAGGTTAATGCAGAGAAAGGGGAGAAAAGCAATTTCCAGGAGTATGATTCACCATCTGACGTTGCATACAAGGAAGAAAAGTTGTTTATTTAGTTTCGGCTTTAATATGGGAAAAAAATGCGGGTTCATTAAAAAAAAAAAAGGATTAAAGAAAGCACTAAAAGCAAAAAATAAGCACTAGAAACAAAAAAATATGGGCTTTAAAGAAAAAGTAAGCACCTATAAGGGCCTTTATATTTTATTTTCAAATATAAGGACTTATAAGCACTTGTAAGGGCTGCTACGAACCCTGACTGTCCTGCAGTTGCCAAAATTCCTCCATATTCTCCAGACTTAAATACTATTGAAACATATATGGAGAAAGTTGGGAAAGAGAATAAGGAAACATGATATTTCTTCCAAAACTCTAATATAAGCATTTCTTATGGGGGAATGGAACAAAATGGAGCAAACATATATACAAAAATTAATTGAATACATGACAAAATGCATGAAAAGTGTAGTTTTGTCTGAAATTTTATCGAACAAAATATTGAAGGTCCTGTTATTCCCATGTTTTTATTAATATAGCCTTTTGTGTATTAACCTAAATTATATTTATAAACACAGCCTGCTTATTCAAAGTGTCTAAATACTTATGTGGATTCATTTTCAGAACTTTTTGATTGGTTTAGTTGATTATGGCAAAGCACACAAGGGCTATCTGACTAAGGGGAGGGATACCTCTGTGGAGGACTTTCTAAGGAAAACTGGCTCATGTACACATAAAACATGGGAAAAGCCACAAAAACACCCATCCAGCCAGCCTCTTTGTCAGGATTCGAACCCCAGACTGAACTACCAGCATTCAGTGATTTTCACCCCTTGACTGCTAGTGGGCCAGAAATGATTGAACAAATTATTATTATTTTTTTTTTATTATCAAAAATGTTTGAATAGTTTTTCTTTTTAAAATAAGCAGGGTTTTAAAAGAGATGACATATGGCCTACATGAAAAAAAAAGTTTTTTCAATAGAATTTAGTAACAAATACTTAAATATAAAATGGAAAACAATTGTCTGAAAAAACTGTGAGCCACTGTATATGCATATTGTATATCAGAGTAGAATCAACCTTAATTCCATGACAGAATGTAATAGGCCTATTTTTTTCTGCTTTTGTCTATACAGAAAGACTTATTACCAAGGCACCATTTTATGACTTGACAAAGTTGTTGTTTATGAGATTCAGACCCAAGACCCTGTTTTATGGAATTTTCTTAACATGAAGAAATAAATGTTTTTTAATAAAACAAGTTCAGTTGAAAAACTTACTTTACCAGATGATATTAATGACAAAGCAAATTGGGTCCACACATGCTGTTCATCAAATGCAAACTTCATGGCACGTTCAAAAGACTGAAAATAAGTTTAAAACAATACATGTAATTTAACGAAAATATACACATATGCAGTTTCCATACAAATATAACCATTAATTTTAGCATATGAATATTTTTATGATATGTTAGATAATGGCATTTAATTCATTATGTTATAAGAAATGGAAATAACATAAACTACTTATTTAACCTAATAAGAAGCAAAAGGACATTCATTGAAGAAAAAAAAAAAAAAAAAAAAAAAGGGTTATCAGACAGGTCCTTTGTTTTTAACTTATTACTATGTCAATATATTCATACTATAAAAGATAAAACATTAAAATGCATGCATTTATTTTAAATTTGAGGTAAGAAAAATAATAGAAGCACATACTTCTACTAAAATATTAAACTGAGATCTCCTACAAAGGCATATAGTCAGCAAATCATAGACTGCAGTTACATTATTATATGAGTGTATTCTTGCTTCTCGGAATTCTGGTGATAAATCCAAAACTGCATTTCTAACAGCCTATAAACACAAAATACACAACGTTAAATTTAAAACAAAAATACCCTTAAAATTGTACATTAAAATATAATAAATTATGTACAAATTTTACAAAATCAAAACTGAAGCCTCTTTTAAATTAAACATTTTTTAGTTAAAGCATTTTTAATAACAAATATATACTAATTCAGAAGTCAAACAACAAACATCAGCATTATATTTTCAAAATTTTGAAAATAAACGCTGATTTTTGTTGTTTGACTTCTGAATTAGTATTTATTCGGCGTGTTATTGTCTTAATTAACAAATATATACTTTATGATATAAAACAGGTCTAACTGAAGCACTGAAACCACTTACAACATTTGAAGCTTTTGGGCACAGTTATGACTGATACTCTATTAATCAAAAAGTATCATTTTGTGCATTATATTTCAACATGATTTATATAAGATTGCAAGGATTGCTGCTCTTATACATACCATAGCTTCACTGATAAACAGCAGCAGTAAAATTTCTTCATTTTCATCTTTGGGGGCAAATAAACTGAAAAAAAAAAAAAAAAAAAAAAAAAAAAAAATTAAGTCCATAAAAATCCACTAAAAATAAATAGAATGTGTAAAAAAAGTGTAACCAGTTTTAGCATGCTACTTAATGCCCTTATAAATTTGTAAAAGCTCTAGTGAAGTTAATGGATTCTGCTGTAAAAAAACACATTCTGAAGTTATTTATGTCTTCATGGACGATTGTAGCATATATTTGACCAATTTGAATTTTTTTAAGATACATACCATGCATCATGATGGAGAAAAGTCACTTGTAATAGTTTCCTACCTCACAAGTGAATTGGTAAAATTCCTCTCCTATCAGCAAAAGGTTACAGACACAGCAGGACTGCAAATACTTACTTAAATTCCTGAGATAATTTTATGAGAAATTATGCAGGAAAAGGTTTATACTAATTCTATAGCAGACATTACAAGTCTAGGGAGATTTTTAGTATTTAACCAGATTACTTCATATATACTTTAAGTATATTAGATCTATTTAATTATGAGAAGTACATTAGATCCATTATAAGTACATTAGATCTATTTAATTATGGGAAAAGATGCCTTTGTGAGAAAACTTTTGAAAGAAAACTGGCCATATTAGCATTACACATCAGGAAAAAATTGAAATTTCATACAGCAACCTTTCAAGTTTTGGAAACCAAAATGCACTAACCCACATTTTACAGCTTTAGCCACTGAACTAGCTTTCACATTTTTCAAAGCAGGATAACAGAAGCAGTTCATAAAATAAATACATATACTGTAAAATTAATATAATAAAAATTTAATGAATTTCTTTTTTAATTAAATGATGTTTTATATTCATTTTGATTGTATTAAATATTTATGACTATTTGAAATCAATTACTGAATTAGAACAAGATGAAGGTTATGCCGACAGAAACTGCTGCCGGCCATGCAATGATCTAAAAAATGAATATATGTCTGTATAATACTAATTTTCCTTAATGGTAAGAAAAAAATCTTATGTGGCCAGCACATGACTTCCCACCAATTCCCTATTTTAAATAAAATTGAGCTTCAAATAATGCGGTTAAAATATTGTAAATAAAATTTAATTATTTAAATGATACTAACTGGCCATGTTCAAAACCAGGTTTTTCTAAATTTATACCAATATAATCAAATGTTTGCCCTTTTATCATTTTATTAAAAATTATATTTTATGGAATAGTTGAATAGGCTTTTAACTAAAACTAAGTATTTATAATATATCTGAAATAAATATTTTGAAAGAAATACCATAATTTTCTTTTCTATGTTATTTCTATAGAAACAACAAATCTATATTCATTTTGCTAGACTATATGTCCATGATATTTAGGTTCAGTACACAATGCTTGTTCAATTACAGCAGCATGCTAAAATTGCCATGGACTTCAAGTAAAGTACCAGTTCGGGTTGTCTAATTTTACCTGAAATCTAATCAACTCTTTACACGAATGCAGAAATCTATATATGGGAAATAGATATTTTTGGAAGTTTGATGTACTAAATTAACGAGGAAGGATGCATACAAACCATATTATTGCAAAACAGCAAAAGTGTGTTGTCAGAAGTCTGATTCGGGCTTATTCATTGAAAACTCACTATTGAATTTTTGGACTGAAAACACTACCTTACCAATGTATATAGGTTACAGAAGATAAAAAAATGCATAGACCAATATAAAATTTTAAAAACTGTAAATAAGGATTCATATAAATAGAATCCCACATTTCAGACAATAGAATATATATAATTAGACACAGAGTTATTGTCCTTTACTCAAGAAAGAAAATTAAATTTTGACTTAAAATTTTTACTTTCAGTTGATTTTCTCTTACTACAAAAAAAAAAAAAAAAAAAAAAAAAAAAAAAAAAAAAAAATCTGAAAAATTTGAAATGAATAAAAATTCTATTAATACATGCACATATGCTCTGTGCTTCCATTATTTTCAGAATTGGTTATGGAAAACTCATCTATCAGTAGAAAATGATTTTGTTTGGTACATTTAAAAACTTTCCCTATCAATACATTTGCCTCAGTAAGAATGTTTGAAAAGCATTTATCAGTCATTATTCTTTTGATCAGCACTTTAAAACTCAGTTAAAATCACTTGAATATTCTTACAATTGTTTGAATATTCTTAACATAATTTAAAAAATCCTTTCTGTTCCAAATTTAATTTAAGATAAATCACGACTAAGCACGTGATGAAGCACACATTTCCTAAGAAGCCCAAAATTCAAGAAGAGTCATTTATAGCACTGCAGATATATATCATGAATTCTCCGCCCAAAAAGGTCTTAAATTTTGTAGGTAGATCACATTCTTATCAATGGTTCATATGTAACATGTATATGAGCCAGTTCCATTAGAAAGTCCTCCACAGAGGTATCTCTTCCCTTAGGCAGATAGCCGTAGTGTGCTTTGTCACAATCAACTAAACCAAACCTTGTGAATGGATCAAATGGAATTGCAGAACGTGATGAAAATTCCATTAATCATGGAATTGTGAATGCAATTTCTTGAGATGGATTGCATTCTTCCACACTGAATGTTAATGCTTCCATTATAATTTGGATAAGAAATATCATGTTTTGCCTTCAAGCAAACATTCCCTATCAATACATTTGCCTCAGTAAGAGTGTTTGAAAAACATTTATCAGTCTTTATTCTTTTGATCAGCACTTTAAAACTCAGTTAAAATTGTTTGAATATTCTTAACATAATTTTAAAAAAATCCATTTTGTTCCAAATTTAATTTAAGATAAATAATGACTAAACACGTGATGAAGCACACATTTCCTAAGAGGCCCAAAATTCAAGAAGAGTCATTTATAGCATTGCAGATACATATCATGAATTCTCTGCCCAAAGAGGTCTTAAATTTTTGTAGGTAGAACACATTCTTGTCAATGATTCATATGTAATATGTATATGAGCCATTAGAAAGGCCTCCACGAACATATTCCTTCCCTTAGGCAGATAGCCCTAGTGTGCTTTGTCATAACCAACTAAACCAAACCTTGTGAATGGATCAAACAGAATTGCAGAGCTTGACGAAAATTGCATTAATCATGGAATTGTGAATGCAATTTCTTGAGATGGATTGCGTTCATCCACACTGAATGTTGATACTTCCATTATGATTCGAATAAGAAATATCATGTTTTGCCTTCAAATAATGATAATTTTCAAGCATGGATATCTATCTGCAGTCAAGCATTCTTTATCTTCTGGATAAGAACTATACACATATTTTTATTTTCCTATACCTTATATTACAGTTCAACAAACATCATTTTAGTTTGCTCAGGGAAGATCCCCTATGAGTTTCATACACATATTCAAACTGTTATGCAAAAAGTAAAATTTGATGTTTTTTCCCCTTTGTAGTTGGGGCAAAATGAGCAAATATCTTTCAAAAAAAATTTAAATTGTTTGAACCATCATAAAACATCTGAATACTGAAGAAGATTCACTGTAAACTTCTCTCAGTATTTTATCTTTATCTATTACAAAATCTGGCATGTACAACTTACTTTTTTTTCATTTTATTTTTTGACATGGCTATATGTAATAAAGGAAAAACTTTGTTCCACATGCTACGATAATTCATTTACATATGACACAATTATGTTTGAAGATACAACATTATTTTTGAAGATACAACATTATTTTTGAAGATTATGAGATATGCCATATATATGTAACTTGACTATTAAAAAGGAATCATTTTATTTTTTAGAATATTTTATCAGCATGAAAAGAAGATATTACAAAACTACAGTTAAAAACATTTCTAAGTCTTCCACATTTACTCCATACCTAACTTGATTTCAGTATTTCATCACAGTTCACTTTATTTCTGTTCTCATGTAATCATGTAATCACATAATTCTTTTCCCTCCTGTATTTCTGAATGAATGTGCATATTGAATAGATTTGCTATATAATTTGAGAATTATGTTCAGAAGTTTAGTAGAATTACTTAGAATTGAATGATTATAGATCTACATAATGTATAAAAATGGTTCCTACTTTACACCCATGTATTTCTTAGGTTTCCAGGGGCTTTCAGGATTTTTTCCTTCTTGTCTCAGAGCATAATCAACATAATTCTTTTCTGAAACTCCCCGTATGAGAACTTCAGCCAACTGACGAGACATTGTCTAAGAAATAAACAAATCAGATTTTCTATAATTCTTCTTTTTACATATATTTAAAATCAAATCACAAATCACTACTTATGCTAGAATAAGTTTTTAGATAAATATAAATAATAAATTTCTTTATTTGCTTCACACTATCAAAGCTTATTTTCTAAAGACTTCACTCATAAATGTTTAGAGGAAAAAAGCGAAATTACCTATGAAAAATAATTCGCACTTGCATTATTACAATAAATTTTTACCTGACGTAAAGACTGTGTTGAACTGGTTTCAATGGCACTTAAAACTTTTCTGTACTGATCGATAGCATTTCTAAGCTTCCTATGAGACAAACAGGAAAAGACTTTATTTCTAAAAAATTATTAACACAATTCAAAGGGTGTTTTTTCAAAAGAATCATATAAAATAATCCCAAAGGTACAGAAATTTGATAAATTGTAGCTTTCAGTTTTAATACTTAAAATTCACAATAAGAGTTCTAAAAGTTGTTTGAATGTGGATTTCATAAAAGAATACACAAAATGCATAATAAAGGTTAAATTATAATGCACAGAAGTTGCATGCAATATCTTATAACAATGTAGCAGAAAGATTTTGTCAGAAGGATTTTTATTTTTTTTAGGATCAGTTCACAATTTTTGATGACCAAAGTTAATAAGCACTAGAAAGAGATAATGAACATATATATACACAAATGGATATATATACATATATAAAAACAACAGATAATAATTAAATCAAGAAAGGATTAAAAATCTAACATAAAAGTACATACTTCAAAACTGAAACAATTCAATAGAATAACAATAACGTAACATAATAAAATTGTCAACAACATTTTATATTAATTTTATTATATTATATTAATGTCATTTTATTGATTCCCCCCCCCCAATTTTGAAGTGTGTGCTTCCTCCTAGACTGTTAACCTTTTTCTTAAATTAATTATTACCTTTAGTTTATTTAATTAATTTCACAGCATACTGCATAATTAAATAACTTATTATCTTAATTTAAAATTTTCAAAATTTTCAAACTTTTGTTTATATGTGCGCGTGCAAATCTAACCCCCGAATTTTTTAACCTTTTTTTTTATATACATATATACATTATAAATTTAATATAATATTTTAAAAAATGACTCCCTCAATTATAAATTGGGGATAATTTTTAAAGCAATAAAGCAAACTGGAAATAATTTTACATTTTGATATACCATGCAATTCATCATAATTAGAATTAAAACAATTAATTACAAATTTAAAGTGCATTATTTTATTTTCTCATTAATAGTTGACTAAAAATGTTTCACAGATTCAATTATATAATTACTAGTTTATCATTTATTATTCTTTAAAAAAAAAAGGAAGGAAGAAGAAAAATATACAGGAAATTGAACACACTTAACAAATATTTAACACACTATTTAGCCTAAGTATTAATTTTAATTTAGTTAATATGCGGAATTTCATCTTCAATTGAATAACGGTCTTCATTTATGCAATCAATTCCCGAATAATCAGAGGCAGATTATCTAGGCCTTAACTTGTTTATTATGGAAAGATGGAAAAACGACTAACACAAACCATCATAATGAAGCAGAATTTCTATGGGAAATGTAAGAGTTAGCATTAATGATAACAGATGATGTTGCATTATTTAGGAATTGCTGTTAGCCACAACATTAAATAATTTAATTAAACATAATCTGAAGCATATAAATATTGTTAAATCATGCATTAAAAATAAATTGCTAAATCATAAAAATAAATTACATGCATACAGTCATTAATCTTATGTTTCCTATAGACTTGACCAAAATTTAAGAGTAATATACACAAATCCGTTACCTTTTTCTATTTTGAGGTGTATTTTTAAATTGTTAGCAGTGCTTTCTGTTAATTATTATATAATTATTCCTCTTTTCAATGTTTTTTTTTTTTTTTTTTTTTTTTTTTTTTAAACTGCTGTTGAATATACAACAATCAATTGTTGTTGCTTATGCTCACTTGTCTGAAATAGTCACCCCAAGCCCATGAAATTCCTCATGGCTAGGAGTGCAAATTATGGCTGCTGTTGGCACCATTCAGACGATGGTGCAATTTAGCTCAGCTCCGCCCCAAATTTTAATGGAGATCACCCCGGGGGTATGGGTCTGAGGGTCTCTCACCCCTCTCCCCTTCCACTAAACCACACTAGGGGATTTTCAGCTCAACCTATATTTAGAGTGCCACCATGCCACACCGACACTATACATTTACAAACATCCATGCCTTCTCTGGGATTCTAACCCGGGCCCTTCAGCATGGCAGTCAGCGACGCTAACCACTATACTGGTTGGCCAGCTATACCACAATTTCGGGCTACTTGTGGATGTCATTTCCAATAATCATGAGTCTACTGTACATATTTTTACTATTTAAGACAATAATGCAACTAAAAGTTGATAAATTTATGTTACATGTCTTTTCAAAGAAGGATGCTGATACTCTGATATAGTTAAAAACATATAGCTTGGAGCAGATTCTGTAACCAAGTTTTAAACAAATTGACCATATTTGCCACCTTTACTTTATTACCTGCAGTATTAATTTAAATAAAAAAATCTGACAACCACATGACTTCCTTGTGTGGAATATTAAATTATATGCATTTTTCCCTGCATTTCATTTAAACTTATTGGATTGAATTAAAGCTACTTCGTCGATAGCGCATAAACCACAATAGGATAAATGCACTTTTTTAAAATTTACTATATTTGTTTACTATAGCGACACTCTGATGCCAGGTTCACTTAACAACGTCACATTTTGTTCATATTATACCTCAGAATGCATAAAATTTATATCATTTGAAGAACTATTTAATTGTTGCCACATGTTCTATTCAAATACTATAATAAATCTAAAACGATATATTAAAGAAATTAAGCAAACAAACAAAAAAAGGAACATTTTTTCACAAACGATTTAATATTTCTCATTCAATTAATTCAGTTCTCACTTCGCGACAATGCAAAAATACATAAAAACTCAAAATATCGATATTAAAAATTACAAAAAAAATCTTAAACACTTATTTTCTCGAATAAAGTACAGAACAGATTAAGCATGATTTAATTCACAATAATAAATTAAGCTGTCTATATATATATATATATATAAACACAAAATACAGTTAAAACAATAAAAAGAAATACAATTAAAATTCGAGTTTCTACGCAAAAACAAACAATTTGGCCAGCAGGCAACAACGCAGATTTTTTGGTTCACAAAAATGAAAGTTTAATTTTGGTCTCACTCCGAAAAAAAAAAAAAAAAAAAACTGAGGGTGTAGAAACTGAATTCACTATTCTGCTAAATTTCAAATGTCAACAAATCTGGCTGCCGTGGTAAACAAAAATTAGGCCGGAATTTTTGAGTGAAAATCAATTGGTTCCTGATTTGTTATCTCTAAATAATACAAAATGACTGCAGAATCATACATTTTTTAGGTCTTAATACTTTAAATCCTTTTAAAATTTGTTTTCAATGAGACAAAATAACTTTCTTTTATTAATATAAACAACTTTAAATTTCAAAAGTTATTCATCACACATAATGATTTCTATCATAAACAATAAAAAAATAGTAATAATTAAACTGCATATATAAAACACCTATGTATATTTATGGCATTTGCTTTGTGCAGGCCCGGATTGAATAGGTGTGGGGCCTGATTGGATTTTTTTTGTGTGGCCCTCTCTCTCTATAAAAATTTTTTTCCTTCATTTTGATGGTAATGCGGGGCCTGACTGAGCCCAATGGCCCTTTATCTGGCTATGACTTTGTGGTTTCAGGGCACGACCACTGAGTCACTAGAGCATTGTGTCACAATGTTCACAATACTCTAGAGGCTCAGTGGTCGCTCCTTGAAACCACTGCTCTTCACAATGGTGTTTTTTGGATTTCAAATAGGAATGTTTATTTTTAAGTATGACCGGATATAAATAAGGGGCTTTAAAACCTTAGAGTTATTTTATTACTAAACAATACATGCACCTGCCCAGTGAAAAGGTCTTTCTTTCCCAGAGATTTTTCTCTGACTTCAACACGCTTGCTTCCTATGTGATTTTATACATTATTTTTGTGTGGTTTAAATATAATGTAAACATACTTTGCTATAATTAATAGAAATTGCCTAAAAGTTTTATTTAAATTTAAAATATTTTCTAAATATTTTGGGGCAAAATACGAATAAAATAAATATGAATGGGTAACGAAAGATCCGTACCAAAGCCACAAAGACCAAGCCTCTCCCCTCCATTAATATAAAAAAACGCAAATTTCATGATCCAGGTGAAAGAGACTAAATAACGCTGGACTGGGCATATACCAGTAAAATGCAGAGCCAGGCAGTGCACATTTTGTTGCACATGGGAGAAACCTCGTAGAACAAAATTACATACGCGAATTGTGCAATATGGGTTTATTCATGTACCAAAAAGACAAAACATGCTTTGGACAGTGTCACAAAAAAAATTTGTTCTTTGACAAAAAAAAAAAAAAAAAAAAAAAAACACCGAGTTATTTTTAATCCTTACTTTACTGAGTATTTTTTTCCATTTATCTGAAGGTCTTTATAATGTAGGTTCTTATGTTTTTACTGCTATAGAAAAATTACATAAAAGCTTATTTTTTAATTTTTCTGACAATTTGTAAAATAATGTAAAAAATCTACACATAACGTAACTCTTACATTCATTTTTTTTAAATTCGCAAATTTCATCCATTTATTGGAAATGCGCACAGAAAAATGTAAGTTTTTCCCCTCTACTACCTCAGTGAGTTTCAAAGCCCTAGACGTGCGCTGGTTTCACAATGCAATCACCACCCACAGATCACTGGGTAAGAGTAGAATTTTTTAAATTCATACATTATTTGTTTCTATGATCAAAATATTCAATTTCTAGATTTTTTTAGTTAAAAAATTATAAAAAAATATCGCGTTTCACAATGTGACCACCACCCACAGATCAATGGGCAACAGTAGATTTTTTTAAATTCATATATTATTTGTCTATAGGATCATAATATTCAATTTCTAGAGTTTTTTTAGTTAAAAAATTATAAAATAATATTGCGCACATCAAAGGGTTAAAAAAAAAAAAGAAAATTCTGACGAATGAGAACCCAAATGAAAAGCAACTGTTCATTTTAAGGACCACATTAAAATAAAAAGTGTGTAAGTTAAAAAAAAAAAGTTAAATAAGAGTACATTTTCCCTAACTATTTTATCACATAAATCTGGTTTATTTTTTTTAGTGCTACTTAACACAAAAAAATAAAGGATATGCACTTATTTCACAAAATCCAAAATTTTTCAAGATAAAATAAAAATCACTTTTTATTGACAAGTTAAATAAATCATGCAATAACAATATAAATTATAGCACTTTGATATTGTGTAGTCCAAGTATAAAAAAATAAAGAAGTGAGAATTTTTTACCCATTTTTAATGTACAGAATTGGGGCTCTTTGTAAAGCAGTTTCCAGAATAGGTCCAATGCGATACTCTGTATTTGGAGGCAGAGGTGATCCAGAAGTAGGAGGATTTGTTCCAGACATAAGCTGAGGAACAGTACCCCCTGTGTTTCCTTGTGTACGCTCCATTTCTTGCAAATACCTTAAAGTTAAATCTCCAGACTTAACTAGGCACTGGAGGATTTGCTCTTCCCTTTCTGCAGTCTTATACTTGCTAGTTGAAGTAGGAGGTACTTTTTCTAAACATAAGCCTAGATTAAAAATAATAACAAACACATAATGTTTTAAATATGTAACACAATAAATTTACAGATATTTAAATACATTGTTACTTTATGACACAACATAAAAAAGTGAAACATATTTTATGATAACTTGAATTCAAAAGCCTAAGTATTCAAAGTTTTAATGCTTAATCACTTATAAATTAGACATTATGGTACTCTTCTGTTATTGGGACTGGTTAAGAAATGTGCACGTGTATGCGCTTGTGTATATATGTATGAGCATATATATATGTGTGTGTGTGTATAGATACACACACACATACACACACACATGCATTACGTGAGGACATACATCCATACATACAACAGGGTTGCCACTCAAAGAGGAGAATGAAATTCTCTGACTTTTCCAGGTTTACCAGGTGAGTTTTGAAAAATTCCAGTCTATCTGCATAGTGCATGTTAGCTGTGCTGAGAGGTAAATTAATTATGGTACCATTTGAAAACACAAAAATTTGCCAATTGCATATGACTTATAATCTGCAAAGCATTACTATTATAACTATAATGCAGGGTTCGTACGCATTTCTGCACACGGAAATTAAGTACTTTTAAGAACTTTTAAGGACCATTAATGGAAAAAATTAAGGACCTATGAGCAAATGGGAACTGAATAAATTCAATTAAAAATATTATTCTATGCCTGAATTTCACTTTTGTAATACCATGCTAAAAATAAAACAGATCCCTAAGTAGTATGCATTATTACTAAACATGAATTAATTAACATAATTATTAATAAGTTTGAGAATAAAATAAACTTTATGCAATTCATCAAGTAGCATTAAATATTTTACACTTATAGTAGTTGCGCATATTTGAAAGATAATAAGTGACATTTACGTTTTACTAATAGTTAGCTTTATGTTGATTTTTTTATCTCATTTTGTCACATACTTGGTCAGTCTAGAGGTTTAGCCAATTCTGTAACAGCAAAAAGCCAGAAATATTTTGGAAAAAAAAAAAAAAAAGAGGAGGGAAAAAGTGTAAAATTAATTTTATAGAGAAAACTGATGTATTTTCTGAGAATTTTGAATATTCTGAGACAATTACATGGAAAGAACGTTTACTACGAAAAAATTAAAAAGAAGACATTTTTAATTAATTGCATAGCTAATTTTGGTTTTGCTAAGAGCTGTTTCGTATATTATGCTCTATAACATTATAACTTGTGTATTTTTCAGATTCAAAATATTGTATAATAAGTTGCCAAAATGAAACTTTATAATATGACAGCAAAAAATAAAAAAGTTTTATTTTAATGTTATTTTTAAATATAATTTCAACATGTTATGATGTTTTAAAAAAAATCGTTGACAAATTTTCAGATCTCAGAATTAAAAATTTTCTATAGAAACTGATCTTAAAATCGCCAAAAAGTTGACATGTCGCCAAATTTAGAACCGTTTAATAAAAGAATTCACATCCCCAAAAGCGAAAACTTATTTAACAGCTCTTTATTAGAAAATATGAATTTCCAAATGCTTATGTTTCACTTCTTGGTTAGAAACTCGAGTATCCCATCATATATATTAGAAATAGAAACAAATTATAACCCATTCAAAAGATAACCATATATGTCAGGGAATCGGCAAAAATATTCCTCCAAAATGCTAATTCACACTCAAAATGGCAGTCATAAAAACAGACAGAAATTTCAGATGATTAAAATTAAGGACCTTCTGTTGATTTTGGCCGAAATAAAGGACTTTTAAGGACCAAAAATCGGTTCCCAAAAATTTAAGGACTCTTAAGGACCGTATGAACCCTGATAATAGGAGTTGTTTTCTCCACTGAAGATCGAGCTCAGAATCTGGCCAATCTGGTTAAAAAAAAAAAAAAATTGTTTGTAGACATTTTGCAGCTAAACAAAAGAAAGAAATCTATTTAATGATATTTTGAAAAATAAATTCAGGTATTTTATATTTATAGTATTTAGCAGCATACATAAGCAAAAATATGTACATTAAATTTCATGATAGTATGTCATCATACTGCTAGATTTTAGTTTCAGAATTATGCCAGAGAAAATTGCCTGAAATTTGAAAGTATTATTATCTAATAATAAATAAATTTAGAGGAAAGAAGCAACATTAAATAATATAAATAACACTAAAATGAAGTTATTTACTTTAAAATTGGATTACAATAATCAATGATATTTTGGTGAATATAGTTATATTAAACTTTAGCCTAGATGACCGATTGCTATTTTTTTTTTTATTTTACTGAAAAATGAAAAATAAGGCATTTATTAAAAAAAAAAAAAAAAAAAAAGATTAAAAAATTTTGTGCTAAAATCCTAGTTTACGGTACGATCTTGGCCACAATTTTGAAAATTGCCACAAACACCAAAATGACCGGTTTACTGTCAACACCTTCTTAAACAGAGAGATAAGTGTGTTGTTACTGCTCATCATAATGTCGCCAAATCCCGTATGTATCATACATGGAGGTCAAAATGAAAAAATACGTATTGTTAAGATGGAAAACTTCTCCGGAACAGGAATGATTCCGTCCCAAAGCAGAGGCAAACAGCTGCGCATGTGTGAAATAATATCTGTCGCCAAAGCATGAAGCTAGCGTCAAAGTTCAAAGGTCACATTTATCAAGAGTACATAAAACAAATATTGTTTAAACTTAAATGGAAAAGAAAATATTATTCAGCACAAGTAAATTAATTAATAGATTAGTTCTTTTGATAAAAAAAGTATAAAAATCCAAGTATAAAATATTGCAAAAATCAAAGAAGAAATGCTTTGTCAAAGAAAGTTTCTTCTTAAAACGTGCTCCACCATTTCCTATACACATCGCGGAGGGGAAAATTCTTGCTGGCAGATTCTATCACCAAATCCTTTGGCGAGTTTTCCCTCTGCTTGCTAGTGGGGTTATAGCAAAGTAATTTACATTACGTCTATGAAACCTTTTTTTCTTTACATAGACGTTCTTTCATTAGAAGAGTACATGAATAGCCTCCATGGTACCGTATACTAAGGTTAAACTGATTTTGTTGTAAACCAGAATGGAAAGGTATTTTCTTTAGTCCAACATGAACTGCACATGCGAGTCTCTCGATTCTTGAGGCTACTGGAAACTAAAGTTGCCAGAAACTTGCTTTGCTATTCTAATAGACAATTTCATGGGAAAACTGGCTCTATGCCAGCTGCTCGAATGACACTCACACGATACACAATTCAGCAACAAAGTTATTGCTTCCAACGTTGGCGTAACACTTGCTTTTTTGGGGGGATCGTCGTACAGCGTTTTCTGACTTTTCCAGATTTGAACTAAAATATTTAAATTCCTTGACTTTTTTGGTCAATTTTCGAATTCCCTGACTTTTTCTGGTTTTCCCTGTAGCGTACCAACCCTGATACAAGCATACATACATACATACATTTCTGAATCTAGAAAAGCACTATCTGATAATATAGAGTTCCAATAACAGATCTAAATCTTTAGTAAAATTTGTTCTGACCTATATATGTATAAAAGAGAAGTTATAACTCTCTCTTACCTTTTAAAGCAAAAGACTCTGCAACTACTTTCATAATGCGATTGCTCAGCTGCTTCTCAGTCAGACTATCCAACCCACCTTTATTCAAGTGAGAAAGCGCATCTTCATACAGCCCTTGCGCATATAACAGCTTTGCAAGAAGTAAATGAGCATCTCGCATAACACCTAGCTAAAATGATTACAGTAAGAAATAGCACAAACAGTATATCACTACAAAATACACAAAGGAAAGCACTGAAAAATATTTTAACATACACTGTATAATTCTCAACTGGAAACATAATTATGCTAAGTAATTAGCATACAAGACTTGCAATGAAAAATCAAGATTTTTTCTAAATTTAGCACAAAAGTTTACAGAAACGGAATTTGTTGCCTTCATATCTGATGTATTGCACGTAAAATTTTTTTAAAAAAATAAATAAAATATTACACAGTTTAATGAATCGTCAAAATTTTATGTAATAAGAAATTTGGTACTATTCGGTTTTGAGGACCGTGAAAAATTGCAGCGAAAATGTATACACAAAAGCGCCAAATCTAGCAAACGCGCCCATTTAACATTGCGCCAAATCTAGCGTACACGCTGATTTCAGATTAAGTAAGTTTATATAGTTCTACATTTCTTAAGACGCCGTTGAAATACTACTTTAATTTTTAAATCCCTTTTAAATATCTGATGGATTTAACAATTTGGGAATTACCCATGATGAAAAGTCGGCAATAGAATTTTGGCTAAAGTGCAGAATCACCCATTGTTTGACGCGTTTTTAAGAATTGCACATACTACTATTTTCACTTAAAAAAAATCCCAGAATTGCACAAAAATGGCACTGCACACACCCTTGGCTTTATCTATGTACACATCGACCTATTTTCACTTAAAAAGTAAAAGAAAATTGACAAAAATCGAATTGTTTTTACCGTTGTAAAAAGCGGCAAACAAATAAGTGAGCGATTCTGCACTTTACCGAGAATATTTTCAAAGAAAAGGCATCATTCATTATAGAAAATTACGCTTGAACAACCAACGAGATGAAATTATGCTTTAGCGATAAGTCGGTAGCGAAATAGCGATGCAGGCCTCCATTCAGTTATGTTTAGCAATTTTTATATAAATAAAAATAATGATCTGAAATAGTTATTTACTCTTTTGCTTCCATTCAGTCATGTTTAGCCTTTTTCGCTTAAATTATAATAATAAAAAAATAAATTATATGAAATTAACCTTTCATCTAAATTGAAACATTAATCTTTGATAGTTATTTACTATTATACTTACTTTCCTGCCGCAATTATTTTTGGCAGCATTAGCATCAACAATAGTTTGGCGATTTTTTACGGCTCTCGAAACAGAATAGTACCAAAAATTTAAATTATACTGTAATAATAAATGTGCGCTAAAAATCAAAAATCAATATTATTACAGCACTAACTGCTACCAGTGATTTTCACTGATGGTAATTTCTTAGTATTTATCTGCCTTGATGATACAATCATGTAAATTCTCTCTTAACTTTGTATATTATTATTCTTTACTTAAATTAGCTTCTCGTAATTTTTCTTTACTGTTTATTTAGTTATTAATTAATTCAGTTTTTTAGGATTTTCCAACTAAATGCATAAAAGTTACTCATTTTTCACAGAATCATGTTACACTATTGAAGGACCGTAACATTTTGTTTTAATAAAATTACAGTGGTTCTCAAAAGTGTTTGTACACTTAGGATTCTCAGTGAAATATTGCTTTACTCATTTAAAAAAAAAATAACATTTGAGAATGAGAATTTTTTAATACTATCTATAACTTTTGCTTAGCAAAAATACATGAGTTAATTTATGAACATGGTATTTTTTTAAAATCAATAATCAAAAGAGTAATAAAAAAGTTATCTCACAAAAGTCTTCATACACTTTAAAGAAATTAGCACATATTAGTAAATGTTGTAGTATTTCTGTTAGTTAGTATTTTGTAGGATATCTTGCAGCATTTATGACAGCTTTCAAAGATCTGGGGGTATGAGGTCCTCTGGGGTATCACGTATAGAGTTCGTTATTTTGTAGTTGTTGTTTGTAATATCTGCATCAATGTCCCTCCATTCTTCCATTTTTCCTGTTTTTAGTTCAGATTTCATTTTTAGGTTGTGTTTACATACTCTAACCCTTTAAGTCCCCCGAATGCATTCTATCGATTTTTTTATCTTGTGACTGAGGTGTTTTCAGAACTTGTGGACAATTATAGATGCACCAAAGACAAAAGTTGAAGATCATGTGCCTAAAATCGTTATCCTGATAAAAAATACAGTTGTTTTCAATACCCAAATTTTTTGTGGATAAGTTTAAATTACATCCTAAAATATTTAAATAAATAGCATGGTTCATTATGCCATCAATAAATACTAAATTACCTAATCCTGTTTCTGACATGCACCACACACTGCCATGCTTTACTGTTCCAACCACCGCCACGCTTTACTGTTCCAACCAAGTTTCTGGGGATCAGGTTCCTCTTTTTTTCTTCTCCACGCAATTAAAAGCCAATTGGAACCAAGAACGTTAAATTTCCTTTCATATGCAAATAAGACATGGTACCAATATGCTTCCGGCTTATTTACTATTGATTTTGCAAAGGAAGGAATAAGCTTTCTATTTCTTGCACATGAAAAAATTTTCTTCGAGCAGAGGGCGCATCTCATACTAAAACCTTCATAGTACTCAAACGTGGATTTTCCACAAATTTTCTAACTACAAATCTCTGATCATGTTAAGTTTGCCGGACTACCTCTTCTTACTTTAGGTTCTATCTGATTTTTTTCTTTAAAGCTTTTTATCATAAATTTACTAATTTAGCAATATCCCAGATCAATTTTTCACCATTATGATGAAAAATTATCAATTTTAAAGTGATATTTGTTTTCTTATGACTAGGAGCCATTTTTAAATATTAAATAAGATATAACAAAGTACGCAAGCAAAGAATAAAGCCAAGCACATTTTTAAATGTCATCAAAATGCAAAAGTAAAAAAGACAATTTTATTTATTAAATTTTACGAAACTTTTCAGTGGACAATCAGTTTTGTGCCATGTTTTATCTAGGCTTCCTTATATTTTTTAATTTCAGAAAAAGTCATAAAAAAGTCATAAATAAAAAAATAAAAGTTCAGTTTTGCTTTACATTTGAATTCAGTTTTGGCATACACCTCTTTTTCTACAAATTTTTAAAGTGTGCGAACACTTTTGGGAGTCATTGTACATTTATGCATCATAAAAGAAAAAATATGGTAAAAGGGAGAAATACAAAGAAACCATAATAATGAGAATACAAAACTGGTTTGAAGAAAGCCAGATCATATTTACAACAGTCCTATGCTTTGTTTCCTGATAGCGCAAGCAGTTAGTTTCACTTAAATTTTACCTGGAAAAATTGGATAATAAAATCAAAGATGGAACAATTATTTTTGATAGGTATGCATTATTAAAACCAGTACAGAAGAATATGAGGGGTGTAACAGATTTAAATAATATTAAAATCTTGTAGTTTAAATGACTTAAATAGATGAACATTAAGGTATTTGTGAATGGCAATATTTGAAACCAGACTCGAGTGCCACGTGCGACTCTCGCACGAAGAATGTAATTTAATTTTAAATGATAGAATATGTTTTATCTTCTTGTTTGTATGTCGCCATTTTTTTAGTGTTAAATAAAAGTTATTGCTGTGTTCCATCATTGGAGTTGCTTCATTTCGCCAAAGAAGTATTACAATCTTAATTATTTTGGAGGCACCGACGAGATCGAATAATCGTGCGTATTTTTATTTTATTAGCTCATCACTGAACATAATATTAGTGATACCAGATTATTACTTTCTGTTAATATTGAATTGCTTTATGTTATTAGCTCATCACTGAATGCAATATTAGTGATACCAGATTATTGCTTTCTGTTAATATTGAATTGCTTTATTTTATTAGTTCATCACTGCACGCAATATTAGTGATACCAGGTTATTACTTCCTGTTGATATTAAATTGCCTTATTTTATTAGTTCATCACTGAACGTAACTTCCTGTTGATATTGAATTGTCTTATTTAATTTGTTCATCACTGAACATAATATTAGTGATACCAGGTTATTACTTCCTGTTAATATTGAATTGCCTTATTTTATTAGTTCATCACTGAACGTAATATTAGTGATATCAGGTTATTACTTCCTGTTAACACTGAACTGCCTTATTTTATTAGTTTATCACTTGAACGTAAACTTAGTGATACCATTTTAATGCCGTTTCTACTAGAGCTCAAAGGAAAAGAAAAATAGCTGAAGAGCAGATCTTTGAACCGATGAAGGAAGAAAATAAAGCATCCAGAGATGTATTTGAAGAAGTTAAATCACCAGAATTAAACGTGGAAGATGTTCACGAAAATTTGAAAAATGATAAAGAAATTAATATTGAGAATCATTTTGCAATGCAGCGTTATCATCATCTTTCGGCTTTTGATTTAATATCAAAGCCACTACTAATAGATGAAGAAAACAATTGTCGAAGTAAATGACAAATGAATATTATCCGAAAGGCACAGATGAACTGAGGAAAGGCTTTGCTGTGAATTATAGCCGAGGAACTGGTCCACCATGGAAGAGATCTAGGTGCCGTCAAGAAAAAAAAAAGAAGACTAATTTGAACACTGTCTATTTTCTTCCTATTTAAATGTGGTGTAAAATATTTTTTAATTTAAAATTTTCGGCCTGAAAATTTGGAAACTTATGAGAGAAGTTATCTTTTCTCTTTAAGCAATTGAGCAAGCCGAGCTTATAAGCTTTCGAAGGGGGAGAGGTTGTAACAAATTTAAATAATATTAAAATCTTGTAGTTTAAATAACTTAAATAGATGAACATTAAGGTATTTGTGAATGGCAATATTTGAAACCAGACTCGAGTGCCACGTGCGACTCTCACACGAAGAATGTAATTTAATTTTAAATGATAGAATATGTTTTATCTTCTTGTTTGTATGTCGCCATTTTTTTGAGTGTTAAATAAAAGTTATTGCTGTGTTCCATCATTGGAGTTGCTTCATTTCGCCAAAGAAGTATTACAGGGGGAATATGCAGAACAAAATTTCTTTAAGTTCATAGCATATTTTTTGGGGTTATTACAGCATATTTAATCAATTTGCAGGGGGATAAAAATACCAGGGAAACTGCAAGCATAAATCCACATTTCTACAGATTTTCAATTAAATACATTTTTAAAGTTATTTTTCAGTATTCATATTACGTCAAAACTGTGAAATTTGTATAAAAAATTACTAGAAAAGGAAAAGAAACTTATAGCTGGATATTTTTCCAGAGTTAAATTTTCGATGTAATGTGTTTTTTCTCATAAGGATATTCTGTACATTCATAATTTAGACATGCTCTATTTTGCAGAGATGAGAAGCTTCTTCAGGAAAACAATTTTTCAAAAATATATCAACTATAATTCAAATGTTATATATCTTACATGCTTTATGTTCTGTTTTCTAAAAATGCCACACAAACAATTATGTACTTATAAATCACAGAAAATTGTCTTATGATGGTTCGAAGGAACCTCATTTTGCTGTAAGATCGGTAAAAGTCATCTAAAAATAAAACAGTTTATTTTAACTTTAAATCTCACATTCTAATGAAGAACAACATACAAATTTACCTTAGCACCTTGTTCACTAATACATGTCTGCAAATATCTCTTTGCTTCAGTCAATCCAGTTTTTGCTTTTGAGATGTTACTTTCAATTGGGGGGCTTTCTTCAAGAAATTGTTCCAATTTGCATTCTCCAATAAGAAAATTTACTAGCACATCTGAAATAACAACAAAAAATTAAATATATATTATAAGTAATGGTTATTCAATTTTTATATATATTTTATAACTTCAGAAATTATATACAAGACAGAATTTCAAAAGTTATAAAATATTAAAACAGTATAAACAATTGCATTTTTAAAGAGATATTATTAAAACAAATACTTAAATACAAAACACTGAAATCCAATGTTGAAGAGATATAAATTCCAAATTATAAGCACTCTCTGAATGTGTAAAATACAACAGAAACAAGGTAATTACGTCCAATTTTGCATTTTATTCACCTCCTTATCATAATTTGTTTTATTCAAAGATGCAAAAAATCTTAAAACAAGGTAATTATTGCCCAGTACTGCTATATATTCACTTCCTTGTCATAATTTATTTATTTAAAGATACAGAAAATTTTAACATTTCTCACTGAAAGACATAATCTACATACCACCAAAAAGTTTTTGAATAAATTTTTGAGATGATATGGAACTAACAGACATAACTCCTGCTGTCTTAGCTTCAAGAACTGCAACAGTTAAGTGCTTAACCATGCAATCACTAGAAAATGATTCAATGCCAGCCTGTATACATGCCAAGAGTCATTAGATGGCTCAATGCCAAGCTTTTAAATAGATGCACGGAACATTAAGATTTAACTTGTTGATACACAGTATAAATTAATTATTACTATAAAAGGAACCATTCATGAAATGAATCAAAAATATATTTTAAGTTAATGATGATGTAGAGTTTTAGGAATGCTAATAGAGAGAATCTTTTACTTCAGGGAAGTGAAAGAATTTAATTTTCGAATAGATTTTCTGGTTTTGAATTTTAAAAATATAAACTTTTCTTCACCTATAAAAGATAGGTAACAAATGATAAAAAGACTTAGCAATCCTGAATGATATGTTAAATATTTCAATAATTTAAAATAAAATCATGTACAATAACTAAAATATATAATTTATAATTGATAAACAAAGGCATACATTACAACAGATTTTTGATTACGCATTCAAAATAATTACTTACTCTTGTAACAAATACTATATGTTTCATTTATTAAAATGGACTCCAGCAGATAAAAACTAAAAAGATTTGTTCATGTTTTAGAGAAAACACATGCTGCTAGAAAGTTTGTGCAATTTGTTTCCTTAAAAACATCCTTATTTAGATAATAATAATTTGAATACATAAATGCTACTAGCTCGATTTGATATAACAACTGAATTTTAATTACATATTGTTCGATTTGAAATATTTTTCTTTCCTTTTTAAGTTTCCAAGGTACATTATTCTAGTTATACTTTATTGGAATAATATATTATCAACACTCCATTATAATGATACAATACTGCTGCCATTTATCTTAAGTTCCATTAACCACATGGACAAACATGTAAAGAACTGAATAGCTACATATATAACTGTCAACTGTTCACTAAATGAGAAGTGCTAATTTAAGTTCAAATGAGAAGAGAGCAAAGTGCATTTTATTGTCAACACTTGAGAAGCATTGAATTAAGTTAGTATCAACTCACAACATATGTCATTTCTGGCAACCTTAACTTTTTCACATTGAAGTTGTCCAAAACATCCAGCCATTCAGACATCGTCAGGTCACCCAAACGCATGAATTATTTTCTGCCTAGTGCTTTCTACCAATCACATGCATTGGTAGAGATGCATTGGTCACATGCATCACATGCCAATAGTGCATGGCTCATTGTTTTTGGGTGTTATTAAATGACATGCCAATCATTATTTTGAAGCGACTTAAAGTAGTTCTGTTATTTGAATGTGCCTTCCTTCTCCTTTGTTTAGGTCCTATTGATGGCCAAAGTTGCAATCCTGTCCTAAGGGAAAACACACACATTGGTGAAAGCACATGAAGATGCCAAGAGAGAAATCTTTGCTTTATTTATGTAGGTTATTGTTAGCATTGTAGCATTCTACTTGGCATGGGGAAAGAAATCAATTTCAACAAAATACATATATACAGGCATTTTAGATGTTTCAGTGAAACAGGTTTTGGCCTCTACCAATGCTATAATGAGTTAATTATAGCATTAGCATAATAGAAATACCAATTTAAATTGATACTGAGAGATACAAAGCAACTATGCACTCTGAGCAGCCATTTGTAAAGACTTTCCCTTAATTCAGCACTGACCTTGAATGGTAGTTGAGTTTAAAATTTTACTCAGGTCATCATCATCACTACAGTACCATAACCTAGAGTCAAGTCTCTTTACTGATAAGTTTCATTTTTGTTTCAAGAGTGGTTCCAGACATGTTACAGTTTGAAAAGAGCAAAACACATGCAGTCGCCTGAAAATATCTACAAAAGATACTGCTGCAAATGTGTATAAGCAGTTTCCCTTTAATATCATCACTGCATAAAGGCACTCGCTAGACATTTGCATGACAGAGCCGATTAGGATTGACACAGACCTGGGGAAGAGTCTCTATGTATTTCAGTAAAATGTCAGTCAGATTAGAATTTACTTCTGTGATCGTAAGTATGACACTCTGCCAAAGAATGGTTGTGATTTATACTTACATGTTGGTCTTCCATGGCCCCATACTACTATCTAAATTTTTTGTCAACATTTCGAACTTAAAGCCAGAGCTTGTTTGCAAAAACCACGTTTTTAACACACAATTTACGTGAAAAATCCGGAAAAAAAAAAAAAAAATATTAGATAAGAAAAACGTAAAGTTTACCAAAAACCAAAAATATTTGACAGGAATCTACGTACACAGCGATCTGTTTTAACTTAAAAAAAAAAAAAAATCAGAGAATTGCACAATCTATACAGCGTAAGAATCTAGAAATTACGCACACCTCACTAAAATAAACTAAGATAATGCAGTGAATTGCACAATCTAGGCACTGCGCACAGCCTCGACATTGTGCATAAATCAATAAAATAAAAACTAAAATCTAAAATAAATTACAAAGAATTAAAAAAAAAAACAATAATGACAGAAATTCATAGAAAAAAAAATGAACACAACATTCTACAAAATAAGAACAATAAAATAAAATGCACTCACCACTGTGTATGCTTCTTCAGCAGAAATATCAATTTCAAACATCAGCAAAACTCGTCAATTTCCACCACTTTATCCTCCCTCCCCCCAATCTTCTGAGACACAGAGCATACAAAGTCCAGCATACATTCGTGAATAAAATTTCATCCATATGTTTTAATACTAAATTTACCTTGCACACAATTCAAAATACATGACTGAAATTTACATCTTTCATTGCAACATAAGCCATTTCAAAACGTCCACCAAACCAACCAACCAGCAAATAAAACCACTCCAACAAAATTAAGTTTCAACATCAAAAGTGTTGCCACACAAACAAAATCACACCAAAAACCATCGCAGAACACACAATCGTACCAAAAACCAGTGTATAACACATATCGAAACATTTGGCGACGCCATACATCTGAGGGTGTCTACTTATTATGAATATGCTTTGTTATTGCAGCAACTTGTGTACCATCTAAGATACAGCATAGAAAATAGTTATAAAGCTTGCATTTTGGTCAGAGGTCACTATACATTATTTCAAGATATAAATTTATACATATATATCTTGAAAAGTTGGGTACTCTTCTATTATTGGGATTGGATTCAGATGTGTATGTACGTGTATGCATATGTGTGCGTACATACACACACCATACCTACATGTACAACATTCATCCATGAACACATACATCCATACATTTCCAAATCCGGTTCCGATAACAAAACAGTACCAAAAGTTGTAACACCAATATTTTCCCATCTCAGTTTATATTACATTTACTATATTCTTATTTAGATATACAGTCAAAAGTCGCTAATTCGGACACCCATAATCCGGACCTCAAAGCTACAAACTTTCTGCGCATGCGTCAAAAGGACGCATGCGCGTAAGACCTTTGCGGCTGCGAATATGCTTGTGCGCATGCGCAAAATACGTTTACGAGTGCGCGTTTAATATATAACGGATGGTATAAGCTAAGCTAAAATTATCTAATTATCTATTTCAGTTAATGTTGCAGATTGCGTTGTTCCTTAATCTTTGAATTGGATCTGGCTTATTATTTTTTGAAAAATGTTAGAGCAATTTTATAAAAGTAAGCTTGAACTTTCGATTATGTCAAATAGAATTTCTGACATATATTTACTAATATGTAAAGGATTTACAAAGCGAAAGTATATTTTGAAGTTCATTAAACAAAAAGGGGAATTGCTGCAAAAAATGGATAAAGGCATATCCTTTGTTTATCTAAACTTTGTTTATCTTTAATGCAGCGGCGGGCGCGCAGTGAATTGGAAGTTGATCTGTCAGCACTATCCTTATCTTCAGGGCAGATGTTTTTATTTTATTTGGCTTATAATTCCTTACTAAATGCAGTATTTCATTTCGATGTACTCCGTCTTTGATATGATTTAAATCAAATTCCTTGTCATTATAATTCGCTTCCGATAGTGAAGAAAGTGACAGAGGTTATTCAAAATGAAAACATTTCGATTGACAAATTAGTCGGTATTCGCAACACAGCAATTATAGGACTTGAACAGCGGAACTTTGTAACTGAACAAGAAATTATGTCTGTTTATAGAATTAAAGAGAATGTATTATCACGTAAAAAATGAAGCAACTTAAACAACTTACATTGAAAGAAATGTTTAATAAAGTAAACAAATAAATATTAAGCTTTTTTTTGTAAATTTTGATACCCTTTAGATCATAATTGTTCTTTATTTCATAAATTACGGTTTCATATTTTTAATTTTATAATTTCTGCATGCCATCTTACCAGATTTAAACTGATGATCTATAATCCGGAATCGCCGAAGGTCCCAACGAGTCCGGATTAACGACTTTTGACTATATTTTTTAAAGGCTATTCAGGATTTTGAAGATATGTCAGGCAGACAGAATAAAAATTGTGGGTGAATCTTTACATTATGGTAACTTGGCAATTTTTTGGCGACCAACCCTGCTACAGCAACCTGCTTGTTTTTTTTGACGCCATTTTGTTTTCACGAAGTAAAGGATGTTTTTTTTTTTTTTTTTTTAACATTTTTTTCAACAATTTGCTAGCCAAATTACGCTTATGCTAGAACTTTTATGGAACAAATGTGCTGAATCATGACGAAGATTAGGTGCAAAATTGGGAGAAATTGTAGAATCGCCCACTGCTTGCCATGTTTTTAAGAATTGCATATACACGGTATCCATGTACACATCGACCTATTTTCCTTTAAAAAAAAAAAAATCCCAGAATTGCACAAAAATGGCATTGCGCACACTCATGACTTTATCCATGTACACATCGACCTATTTTCACTTAAAAAGTCAAAGAAAATTGGCAAAAATCCAATTCTTACTCTTATAAAAAGTGCCAAACAAATAAGTGGGCGATCTGCACTTTAGCAGCGAAATTCTTTCTAAGTGCTTATTAGCTAAAATCCTCATTGATATTTTCTGGAAAATGTCACATTACGTGTCTCATGATCTCTCATTTCTCTAAGACAAAATAATCTGTGATTCGAACTGTGTACTTCTCAGATTATTGCTAAAGTCCTAGCTAGTAACCTTTATCGCCTTACCAAAATGTCGCCAAATTACCTGTTACCATATTCTAAAGATTAGCCAAATTCTGTTCCAAGTTCCATGTTTTTAGCTGTGAAATCATTTAAAAGTTAGATATTTTTACATTTGTTATTTTATAATTTTTCCACAAGTACATTTTTAGTAGTATTAAAATTGTTTCACTGGTATGCAAGGTAAAATAAAAAAAGGAACTTTAATATATTTCCCTCCCCTCCTTCTCAAATTTAGAAATGCATGATGACTTTCACATAAAATTTTGTTATAAAGAAATAGAACTGCCAGACCACAGTTAGCCTAAGCATGAGCAATAGCATACATGCATGCTTTGGATTGATTTATTGCAAAATAAAATCAATTCCTCTATCCTGATTTCCATTAAATTTGCAACTTTTTTTCATATTCCTACCCTTCTAGAAACTGGATACTTAGTGAACAGAGAACACAGTTTTTGGAGTTGTTTTCACATCCTACATTCCAGGCTATCTTTGGAAGAATATCTATGTTTTTCAGTAAAATGCCCAATGAGATAAGATCTTACATCTGTAATACTAACAGTGGCACTCTGTCAAAGACTGGCTGTGATCTGTACTTACATGTTTATTTCTCAAAGGAAAAAATATATCATTTACACCTGATTGTCTCAGTTAGCCTACTAAACAAAGCATGGTAGGGAAGTGTGACACTGAAAAGTTGGTGTGGTGAAAATTGACCATACCAAAAAATTGATTTAAACATGTAAAAAACTGACAGCATGAAACTTGTTTAAAGGGCTTTAGTGTAAAGTGACCACATTTTCATTGAGACAAAGCGGGACAAATGGAATGAAATGAGAATTGTAATTTAGTTGTGAGAGCAGACCAATAATTCAAAAAAATACATTTTATTGTATACATTCATATATTTGTCTATAAATATACAAAAATATATTTATTATTAACTATTGGTAACTATAAAAATATTTGTAAAAAACTATATGTCTTTTAATTTATTTAAAATTTTGATTTTCTTCTATGGTTATATTTTTTACCCGAGTGAATACTTTGGAATAGATTTGGATCATTTATTAAAATGTCATGAAATTTCTCACATGAAATGGTCAAATTATATTTCACACTTAATACAGATTTTAAAGTTTTAATGTTCAACTGCATTTTTTCAATTGTCCCTATTTTATTGATACTAGAAAAAACACATTCAGTTGCTGCATTTGTTCCTGGAAGGGAGAGCACGTGTTCTACAATTTTCCAAATATTTTCATAAAGAATATTATTCTGTTTAAAATGAAGGGTTAACTCTGTCCCCCCCTTTTTTTTTTGACTGGTTTCCATTTGCTGACAACCAAGATTTAATTTTTTCTTCAGTAACGTATCTTTTTACTAATGACACCTCATCAAAAAGATTTTTTCGCAAATATTATTTTTCGGAAAATGGTTACTAATATATTAAAAAGATTTTTCTACATATTCCCATAAAATCTCTTTTTTTTTTAATGTCACCCAATGAAAACTTTTAATATCCTCGAATAGAATTGTGCGTTCTTCAAGATATTCCAAGCAGTTATTATAAAAATTTCTGACTTCTTTCAGAAAATCAGGTCGTTTAATGGCACCTTGTTCTTTCAACCTAGTGATGTCCTTTCGAATAACTAAAGGAATGTAATCGTTATCAATTCTTTCTCACAATTTTGTTTTTAAATTATTGACACTTCCGCAATTGAAATTTTGTTCCCTTCAATAATTTTCAGAGCATTGTGAAATAATGTAGCTTGGTTGTGGATGAACTGAAGCCAAATATGTGATGCATCATTTTCAAAAAAGAGCTGCAATATTCTTGGACATTTATCTTGCAATTAAAAAGTATGATTTTAATCATTCGTATATTTTAAAAATATTTTCCACAGCTGGTAAAAGAGCTAGCCATAGTGTTTTGCTGTAACCAATAATTCTTTTATATTTGGCTCACCAGCGGCCGAGCGGTAAAGTCCCTGAACACTGGTAGTTCGGTCCGAGGTTTGAATCCTGCGAACGGGCTGGCTGCATGGGTGTTTTCGTGATTTTCCCCATGTGTAACGAGTATACGAGCCAGTTTCCCTTAGAAAGTCCTGCATGAAGGCATCCCTCCCCTTAGGCAGATAGCCCTCGAGGCTTTGCCGTAATTAAATAACCTAACCTAACCTAATCTTTTATATTCAATTTCTGTGCTTTTACAAAAGTCCTTCAAAATTTCAACACACACAGTATATACATATAAAAATACGAATACCTTTTTGCAAAAATATTTTAAAGATCCACTGGAAGTAAGTCAGATGCTGTTTGAATAGTAATGTGTAGTGCCTGGTTCTCCGAAACTGTAACCCTGAAAAGAGTGAGCACCCTCTGGCGGAAAAAAAAGGGTAAGTGAGAGACTGGCTTTCGGTGGAGGAGGCCGAATGCTCAGTATGTTCAGTGTGGTAATCTTATAAATCTAACAATTCTATTATCTGATATATTTCAATTTGTACAAAGTGTATATAGTTTACAATGAGTGTGTGAATAAATTAGTAAGATAAATCAGAGTCTATTAATTACGGGTAACAAAGCAACACCGGCCATGGCTCGATCTTACATGTAGAATGTGCGCTGTACAACCTACTCCAATAATGTTTTGGTTCAAATGTTCGTTAAGTTTTGTAAAAACGTAATTGATGCCTCTTCTATCTTTTCCACCAAAATTTACATTAGTTTTATCCTCACAATAGGCAATAACATTATAGTTCAAATTATTCTTTTTTAAAACAAAACTTACTGAATCAAAAATTATTTGTCAAGTTTCACTCGGCAATGAAACAAAATCAAATATTTTAATTTAAATTCCTGTTTCTGGACAAAAAATTCTAACAATTGTGGGAAATAATTTTAAATCTTTGTGGTTGAAAGCATCATAATATATGGATAAAAATGTGCATTTATCTAATTCTTTCTGCAATTGTGAAAACGAATATAGTGAAAAAACATTACAAATACAAATAATCGCTTCAGTTTTTGTCCTTGCACATGCAAATTTTTTGTCGTACAATGTTTTGATCATTTGTGACATACAATCAATTGATCTGAAACTCTGATTGTGGTTTATGGTGTGGAAAGCAAATAGCCCTTCAACTAATGATAGCTGTTTCTCTGTTAACAATACATATTCCTTGACGAGATGTAACGACAATGATCAAACACCACCGAGTAAATCTAACTCGTTACATCACCTAATTTAGTTTGCATGCATTTTATGTGTTTTTTATATTTATGTATTTTTTATTTCTGTATATTTACTATAATAATTAATAAATAATAGGTAATATATTTTTACAGTACATCTAAAATAAGAGATCCAAATGTTTTCTAAAAAGCGGGACATTTTAAAAAAACGGCAGGACAGTCTTAAAAAAAGCGGGACTGTCCCACCAAAATCAGGACGTGTGGTCACTTTACTCTAGTGTAGAATTAGGTGCCCCTTCGATTGGTGAGAAATTTTGTTCAGTTTAATTATGAAACCCTATTTCTGGTTACATGATAGTTTTTACTTGGTTTTAGCTTCCTGATTTTTTTTTTTTTTTTTTTATAATGTGAAAATAGATTGATGTGTATATGGATACTGAGCTTGCGCAATTCTTTGACTTGTTATTTTGGTTTTGTGTAGCGGCCATCTTGAAATTATGCCTTCCTGGCACCAATCTCGGCGTCAAAAAATAACAGCTAAAAAACAAGACGCACCCTATTGTAAACTTTTAACCATTTAAAGGAACACCTGTTCATACAAGGAACTAACACCATTCAAATTTTATCAATAATTAAATATGGTGGATACGAGAAAACGGTTAGAATAATTAACAAATTAAACACAGAACTCAAATTTGCAGTCACCAAATAACTGATAAATATTTATTGGGCTGATCTTTGGAATATGGTAACAGGTAGTTTGGCGACATTTTGGAGGCGATAAAGGTTACTACCTAGGACTTTGGGAATAATGTGAGAAGTTTTCAGTTCCGATTACGCATTATTTTGTGTGAGGGAACTGAAAGATCATGAGATATGTCATGTGACATTAATGGACGAATCACTGTTCTTTAATCGGAAAAGGGGGTATATTGTAAAAATATCTGCTGTACTTTATAGTAGTTTCATTCTATGTTCTGTGAAACAGTGTTGTTTAATATTTAGATCCCATGGCCGTATATAAAGTAAATCCGAAATTTTTATTATGTTTATGTGTAATTGAAAAGAATTGCGGATAAGTATGAATGTCCAATATGTGGGAATGAAATGAGATTGTGTGAAAGGAAGGATATTACAGATAGTTTGAATGGCGGTGCAAGAAACCTGGTGAAAATGGACATTTTGTGATCCGCCATGCACTCAAGATTCTGTAGAAGATTAGGTAAGTTAGTATTTTTAATTATTTGAGGATATTATTTTTATGCATTGTTCTAAATGTAAGGAGTAAATAAATTAATATGGTATTATTGGAAAATTGTTATTAGCACTGATTTAGTTTAAAGTAATTAGAATTGAAAGCTAATTTTGATTAATTTAATGTATGTGCTTATTTATATTTTAAGTAGTGTTTTTTAATTTAATGATCGTGATTTTGAGAGTTATATGTTTGTAGTATTTTGGAATACGTTTGAGTAGATGTAAATGTGCATGGAAAGAATTTAAGTATTTGACACTAAGTATTTGTAATCATTTTTAATGTTTTGTTATAAATTCGTTGGTGACATTTATAATAGATAATTTAGAGATAAAAGTTTTTGGATATTTTATTTATTTTATACGTGCAAATGTCCAACCTTGGAAAGGGTATATACTTTTTCGCGATCAGGTAATTTCATATATGTGCTTTTTACCAAGTTTAAAGATTAAGAAAATTTTCCTGCATTTTCGTGCAAATTTTTGTAGTTTATGAGAAAATAGCAGTGTAGATGGATAAAGTTAAGAGTGTGTGCAATGCCATTTTTGTGCAATTCTGGGATGTTTTTTTAAGTAAAAATAAGTCGACGTGTAAATGGTTTATGTGTATGTGCTATTCTGAAAAACGCGCAAGGAGTTTGCAATTGTGCACTTTTTCCCAATTTTGCAGTTAATATTTGTCATGATTAAGCAGTTAAAATTTCTAGCATAAGTGTAATTCGGCTAGTAGATTGTTGGAAAAAGTGTTGAGTAAATAAAAAGAAAAGAAACATGTCTTTACTTCATGAAGACAAAATGGTGGCGGGGAAAAAAATAGAGGGTTGCTGTAGCAGAGTTGGTCGCCAAAAAATCGCCAAGTTACCATAATCCAAAGATCAACCATTTATTTTTCTGAATTTATTATATTCAAGTAGTGCACATTTTGCCTAATAATACATCAGGCAGGAATTTTCCCTGTGAATTCTTTTAACAAATATAAAACAGCTACATATTACTTCAGAACTTTTAAAAATTATATTACTATAAATTTCTAAAAATGAATTCATTCAAAATAATCCCAGTTCATTAATTACTAGCGTTAGCGCATTACTCGAGGAACATTTTCTTTTACTTTTTTAAGGAAGATTTTAAAAAGTATGGAGGTCAAATGAACTCAAATCAATACAGGCGATTACCGCCTACATCCTTAAACACGGCTATTTACGATACTTCTATGCAATATATTCGATGCATATATTTACTTGATTTCTTTTTGAAAACTGTTACTTCTAATTCAAATAATATATAAAACAGAACAGGAAAGGTTCAAATATACGTTATTTACGTATATTTGAATTATTTATTTTACGTTCTATAAATTTTATTACTCAAGTCTGTCGACACAAATCATATTCAAAATTGTTTTTAGTGGTCAATTATGAATTTATAATTGCGCAATAATAATATTTCCGTGATTCATTAATTCTGAATTTACTTCTGATTGGAGATTTTCGTGTCAAAGAAGTCCACTTGACGAACGAGGATAATAATAATTACCAAATCCTGAACTTCTTTGGTTTAATTGTTCGGCAAGTTCCGCCACTTTTTTCCAATTAGATTCATCTCTGCTCCTTGAAATTTCATATTCGATCCGACTTGAGGCTTTAGGTTTCGAAGTCATGATTTCAAAATAAAAACATCGAGTCACACATTTAGAGCATACATCAGTTTTGATGTTGATTTTTCCTACTTCCTTTACATTACGATTGTAAGGAAATTGCCATATCCTTGGTTTGTTATTTCAAGAAAACAGGATATCACTTCATTTTTTTGTTTCAATTATCTAGTGATATTTGATAATTTTTAATAAAGAAAGTCTAAATAAAGAAAAATGTTAAAACAATTTCTTTGACACTCCATACAGTTCATCTTTAAAATGTCCAGACTTTTTGCATATTTTCTGATTTAACGTAAGGAGGAATAGAAAGAAAAAAATGAACATTAAAAGGACACGTAAATTATTTATTAATGTTTATCCACGTGTTTTTGTAATTTCGTTTAAGCGGGTATATTCTTCGAGATTTTTCCGAAATAGGAAATAAATATGAGTATGAATTATACAACTCAACTCTACGAATTTCATCTTTACAATGTGGGCACTTGTTTATACACAAGAATAAAATTTGAGTTATTTAGAGGAAAAAATTAAAGTAAGTATGAATATACATATAAAAATAATTTTTTCTTTTCCTATATATATCTGTAAATTAGAAAACAATTCGGAAAATTACATTCTTTTGTAATGACAAATAGTGTATGAATTTTTGCTTATTTAAAGTAATATTTTCTTGGCGTTTGCTATGAATTTATTTGCTTTGTTATAATTATGCGGTAAGTAGAACTTCGCCTTTATTTCCCAGATGTAAATAAAAACTTCATTCAAATATTCTTTGGTTGATTATATTTTTTATTGCACGAGTAAAATTTCTGCAATCATGGGTAACATAGTTGCCAACTGTGTACGATTTGAATGTGGAAAAGTACAATTTATGAGAGACAAGAAATCAGGGAAGATTTGGATTCTTCCTTTCTGATTAAGAAGCGCTTGGCAAAGGGAACAACGGTTATGACTAATGAAAGGCGGGCATTCTCATTCTTATTCAGGTATGGGTATTATGTGCATCAGATCGATAATCACTCTACAAATTTTTTTAATCCGGCAACTGGGGCATATACCCAGTCCAAATAATAGAAGAGTTGATAACCGAAAGTAAAAGCAACAACAACAAAAAAAAGAAAAAAAAAAAGGGAGTGATCTTCACAAGAAAAATCAAGCAGAGTACATCCTTGTATACCTGTTTGGGCATGAAGTTAAATATAACGGTAGTAACCATTCACGGAAATTTTAAACGTAATTAAAGATTATATTCTTTAAGGATAATACGTCTCTGGCAATTTAGTTAATTGCATAGGTTTTTGAAAGAAAGGGACGTCCTTTTTCAGAGCCATAAAAGCCTGAAAAAAGAAATGAAGTATTGCTAGATATAAGTATACAAGTTTTGGTTGATCTTTACAATATGGTAACTGGTAGTTTGGCGACATTTTGGAGGCGATAAAGGTTACTACCTGGGACTTTGGTAATAAAGTGAGCAGTACTCAGTTCCGATTACGCATTATTTTGTGTGAGGGAAATGAGAGATCATGGGATATGTTATGTGATATTAATGGACGAATTACGGTTCTTTAATCAGGAAAAAATCTGGAAATTTTGTATTTGGCTTTATTCTGTGTTGTGTGAAACAGTGTTCGTGAATTTTTGGATCCCATGGCCGTAACTAAAGTGAATTCGAAATGGGTATTTATGTATGTATTAATTTAATGTATGTGCTCATTTATATTTTAAGTAGTGTTTTTGAATTTAATTATATTTAAATTAAATGATAGTTATTTTGTGAATTTTATGTTTGTAGGAATTTGGTATACGTTTTAGTTGAAATAAACGTGCATGGAATTAATTTAAATATTTGATGCTAAGTATTTGTAATACTTGCGGTATGAATTCGTTGGTGACGTGTATAATGTAATAGATGATTTAGAGGTAAAAGTTTTTGGATATTTTATTTATTTTATATGTGGAAATGTTCATATTTGTAAAGGGTAAATACTTTTTCGCGATCAGGTAATTTCATATATGTTCTTTTTACCAGGTTTAAAGATTGAGAAAATTGTCATGTATTTTCGTGAAATTTTTCTAATTTATGAGAAAAAAGCAGTGTACATGGATATAGTGAAGAGTGTGAGCAATGCCATTTTTGTGCAATTCTGGGATGTTTTTTTAAGTAAAAATAAGTCAATGTGTATATGGTTTAGTGATATTTTAATTAAATGATAGTTATTTTGTGAATTTTATGTTTGTAGAAATTTGGTAGACGTTTAAGTTGAAATAAACGTGCATGGAAATAATTTAAATATTTGATACTAAGTATTTGTAATGCTTGCGGTATGAATTCGTTGGTGACGTGTATAATGTAATAGATGATTTAGAGGTAAAAGTTTTTGGATATTTTATTTATTTTATATGTGGAAATGTTCATATTTGTAAAGGGTAAATACTTTTTCGCGATCAGGTAATTTCATATATGTTCTTTTTACCGGGTTTAAAGATTGAGAAAATTTTCTTGTATTTTCGTGAAATTTTTCTAATTTATGAGAAAAAAGCAGTGTACATGGATATAGTGAAGAGTGTGCGCAATGCCATTTTTGTGCAATTCTGGGATGTTTTTTTAAGTAAAAATAAGTCGGCGTGTACATGGTTTATGTGTATGTGTCATTTTGAAAAACGCGTTAGGAGTATGGTATTGTGCACTTTTCCCAATTTTGCAGTGAATATTTGTCATGATTAAGCAGTTTTGTTTGATAAAATTTCTAGCATAAGTGTAATTCGGCTAGTAGATTGTTGAAGAAGTGTTCAGTAGATAAGAAGAAACGAAACATGTCTTTACTTCGTGAAGACAAAATGGCGGCCGGGAAAAAAAATAGAGGGTTGCTGTAGGAGAGTTGGTTGCCAAATTTTCGCCAAAAAATCGCCAAGTTACCATAATGTAAAGATCAACCGTTCTTTTTACCGGGTTTAAAGATTGAGAAAATTGTCATGTATTTTCGTGAAATTTTTCTAATTTATGAGAAAAAAGCAGTGTACATGGATATAGTGAAAAGTGTGCGCAATGCCATTTTTGTGCAATTCTGGGATGTTTTTTTAAGTAAAAATAAGTTGATGTGTACATGGTTTAGTGATATTTTAATTAAATGATAGTTATTTTGTGAATTTTATGTTTGTAGGAATTTTGTACACGTTTAAGTTGAAGTAAACGTGCATGGAAATAATTTAAATATTTGATACTAAGTATTTGTAATGCTTGCGGTATGAATTCGTTGGTGACGTGTATAATGTAATAGATGATTTGGAGGTAAAAGTTTTTGGATATTTTATTTATTTTATATGTGGAAATGTTCATCTTTGGAAAGGGTAAATACTTTTTCGCGATCAGGTAATTTCATATATGTACTTTTTACCGGGTTTAAAGATTGAGAAAATTGTCATGTATTTTCGTGAAATTTTTGTAATTTATGAGAAAAAAGCAGTGTACATGGATATAGTGAAGAGTGTGCGCAATGCCATTTTTGTGCAATTTTGGGATGTTTTTTTAAGTAAAAATAAGTCGGCGTGTACATGGTTTATGTGTATGTGTTATTTTGAAAAACGCATAAGGAGTATGGTATTGTGCACTTTTTCCCAATTTTGCAGTGAATATTTGTCATGATTAAGCAGTTTTGTTAGATAAAATTTCTAGCATAAGTGTAATTCGGCTAGTAGATTGTTGGAAGAAGTGTTCAGTAGATAAAAAGAAAAGAAACGTCTTTACTTCGTGAAGACAAAATGGCGGCGGGAAAAGAAAATAGAGGGTTGCTGTAGGAGAGTTGGTCGCCAAATTTTCGCCAAAAAAACGCCTAGTTACCATAATGTAAAGATCAACCCAAGTTTTTTAGAACTGTTTTATAATAATAGAATTAGAAATATATTTCAATAATAATTCTACCATTTACTTTACATTTTTAGGCTAATCTTTACTCACTTGTACTTAACATCATGCTTTTCTACTAGCCTGAATTTAATTAGATTGAATAGCTTGTTTTACCAGGTAAACTTACATATGCTTAAAATCATGCAATGCACTAAATATTATGTTTAAAATGCTAAATTTGGTTTATATACTATGCTTCACGTGATGTTTTCTTTGAAAACTTGCCTGTATATCCCTAAAACCATTACTGTTAGAGGTATTGGCAACAAGAAACTGGCAAAAACAGGGTCATGTTGGATAAAAATTCGGTCTCTACTCTTATACGCACAATAAGATCACCAAATGTGGCGATATGTGTTCTGCGCTGGTTTTTGGCACAATTCCGTGCTGTGAGATGGTTTGGTGGACAATGCTTTTTGTATGGCAACCCTTTTGACGTTGAAACTTAACTCTTTTGCTGCATGTAATTAATTGCTCATTGGTTCGTGTCATGCGTGTTTTGAAATGGCCTATGTTGCAATGATAGACGTGGTGGCAAGATTTCAGTCGCATATTTTAGATTGTGTGGAAAGTAAATTTAGTATTAAAATGTACGGTTAATCTTTGGATTATGGTAACCTGGCGAAATTTTGGCGACCAACCCTGTTACAGCAACCTGCTATTTTTTTTTTTTTTTTTTTTTTTTTTTTTGGACGTCATTTTGTTTTCACGAAGTAAAGGCATTTTTTTTTTTTTTTTTTTTTTTTACGCAACTTTTTTCCCAGCGGTCTGCTAGCCGAATTACACTTATGCTAAAGTGCTTAATCATGACGAAGATTAGGTTCGAAATTATTTCTAAGTTCTTATTAGCTAAAATCACGATTGGAATTTTCTGGAAAGTAGTAGAACAAACTTGCACAGAAATTTATTTTTACAGGGCAAATTTATATATGAAACATGTAAATAATTTTTCTCATAAATTAGAAAAATTTGCACGAAAATGCAGGAAAATTTTGTGAATCTTTAAAGTTGGTAAAAAGGACATGTATGGAATTACCTGATCACGAAAAAGTGTATATCTTTTCCAAGGATGAACATTTGCACGTATACAATAAATAAAATATCCAAGAAATTTTCCCTCTAAATTATTCATTATAAAGGTCACCTGCGAATTTATAAGGCAAACATTAAAAATGCTTGCAAATACTTAGTGCCAAATATTTAGCTTATTTCCATGCAGGTTTACTTCTACTGAAATGTATTCCAAAATGCTACAAACACATAATCCACAAAATCACTGTCATTTAATTAAAATATAATTAAATTAAAAAACATTAGTTGCTTATATTTAGAACAATGCATAAAAATAATCTCTTCAAATCATTAAAAATACTAATTTACCTAATCTTCTTCAGAATCTTGAGTGCATGGCGGATAAACTTTTCATGATGAAGATTATGTGCGAAATTGGGAGAAAGTGTAGAATCGCCCACTGCTTGCCGCGTTTTTAAAAATTGCACATACACGATATCATCCGTGTACAAGTCAACCTATTTTCACTTAAAAAAAATCTCAGAATTGCACAAAAATGGCATCACGCACACTCTTGACTTTATTCATGTACACTGCTAAAGAAACTTTTCACGACGAAGATTATGTGCGAAATTGGGAGAAAGTGCAGAATCGCCCACTGCTTGCCACGTTTTTAAGAATTGCACATATACATAGTATCATCCATGTACTCGTTGACCTATTTTCAATTTAAAAAAAATCCCAGATTGCACACACTCTTGACTTTATCCATGTACACTGCTAAAGTCCTAGCTAGTAACCTTTATCGCCTTACCAAAATGTTGCCAAACTACCTGTTACCATATTCCAAAGATTAGCCAAAGGTACAATGTTGGAAATGTTAACGAGTCTTTTGTTCACGGGTGTGTTAATGAGGATCGAAGTGTATTTTTGGAATTTCTCTGTTACTTTTAAAATGTAATCTGAAATGTGGAGCTGGTATGAGAACTCGAACGAAGAAGGGCATTTCTGATAGTTCTTGTGTGGTCACCCCCCCCTTCCGCAGAGCAGCGTGAAATTGATAAAAAGATTTCGGAATGGTTAGAAAAACAAAGGATATGCCTTTATCCATTTTTTGCAGCAATTCCACTTTTTGTTTGATGGACATCGAAACATGCTTTAGCTTTGTATTCTTTTTGACATAATCGAAAGTTCAAGCTTACTTTTATAAAACTGCTCTAACAGTCTGCAAAAAATAATAAGCCAGATCCAATTAGAAGATTAAGGAACAATGCAATCTGCAACATTAACTGAAATATGAAATAGATAATTAGATAATTTTAGCTTAGCATATACCGTCTGTTATACATTAAACGCACATGCGTGAACAAATGCGTTGACGCATGCGCAGAAAGTTTGTAGCTTTGAGGTCCGGATTAAAGACTTTTGACTGTAATAATATTTTTTATGTACTTACTCGGAGGATGATTCACTCTGTAATCAACGATTTGAAGATACAAATTTAATTAACTTTCAATCATTTTTTGTGGAAAAATAAAGAAATGCTCATGTTTTGGCTAATGGTTTAGATTTTTTACTGATATACCCAACTTTTAATCCGCAAAATCCAAAAAAATGCAGGAAAATATTGTGAATCTTTAAAGTTGATAAAAAGGACATGTATGGAATTACCTGATCGCGAAAAAGTATATACCTTTTCCAAGGATGAACATTTGCACGTATACAATAAATAAAATATCCAAAAACTTTTCCCTCTAAATCATCCATTATAAAGGTCACCTGCGAATTTATAAGGCAAACATTAAAAATGCTTGCAAATACTTAGTGCCAAATATTTAGCTTATTTCCATGCAGCTTTACTTCTACTGAAATGTATTCCAAAATGCTACAAATACATAATCCACAAAATCACTGTCATTTAATTAAAATATAATTAAATCAAAAAACACTAGTTGCTTATATTTAGAACAATGCATAAAAATAATCTCTTCAAATCATTAAAAGTACTAACTTACCTAATCTTCTTCAGAATCTTGAGTGCATGGCGGGTAAACTTTTCATGATGAAGATTATGTGCGAAATTGGGAGAAAGTGTAGAATCGCCTACTGCTTGCCGCGTTTTTAAAAATTGCACATACACGATATCATCCGTGTACACGTCAACCTATTTTCACTTGAAAAAAATCCCAGAATTGCACAAAAATGGCATCACGCACACTCTTGACTTTATTCATGTACACTGCTAAAGAAACTTTTCACGACGAAGAATATGTGCGAAATTGGGAGAAAGTGCAGAATCGTTCACTGCTTGCCACGTTTTTAAGAATTGCACATATACATAGAATCATCCATGTACTCGTTGACCTATTTTCAATTTAAAAAAAATCCCAGATTGCACACACTCTTGACTTTATCCATGTACACTGCTAAAGTCCTAGCTAGTAACCTTTATCGCCTTACCAAAATGTTGCCAAACTACCTGTTACCATATTCTAAAGATTAGCCAAAGGTACAATGTTGGAAATGTTAACGAGTCTTTTGTTCACGGGTGTGTTAATGAGGATCGAAGTGTATTTTTGGAATTTCTCTGTTACTTTTAAAATGTAGTCCGAAATGCGGAGCTGGTATGACAACTCGGACGAAGAAGGGCATTTCTGATAGTTCTTGTGTGGTCACCCCCCCTTCCGCAGAGCAGCGTGAAATTGATAAAAAGATTTCGGAATGGTTAGAAAAACAAAGGATATGCCTTTATCCATTTTTTGCAGCAATTCCACTTTTTGTTTGATGGACATCGAAACATGCTTTAGCTTTGTATTGTTTTTGACATAATCGAAAGTTCAAGCTTACTTTTATAAAACTGCTCTAACAGTCTGCAAAAAATAATAAGCCAGATCCAATTAGAAGATTAAGGAACAACGCAATCTGCAACATTAACTGAAATATGAAATAGATAATTAGATAATTTTAGCTTAGCATATAACGTCTGTTATACATTAAATGCACATCCGTGAACGAATGCGTTGACGCATGCGCAGAAAGTTTGTAGCTTTGAGGTCCGGATTAAAGACTTTTGACTGTAATAATATTTTTTATGTACTTACTCGGAGGATGATTCACTCTGTAATCAACGATTTGAAGATACAAATTTAATTAACTTTCAATCATTTTTTGTGGAAATATAAAGAAATGCTCATGTTTTGGCTAATGGTTTAGATTTTTTACTGATATACCCAACTTTTAATCTGCAAAATCCTCTACATAAAGAAATAGGTGAAATATGCTGGATGTAGAAAAACAGCAGAATAATGTTTGTTTAATATTTTATACTAGCTTATTAGCATTTCAAAGTCTGATTATCATTTTATTGCATTTTTGATAATTATATTTGAATGTAAATTTGATTATGAGGCGTTAAAAATTGTTGCACACTGGTAGTTCATCTCGAAGTCAAGCCATGGCTAACAGACTTTCCTCTCCTTAAGCAAATAGCCCGGGAGTACTTTTGATATTGTAAATAATCCTAATCGTATTTATACATGGATATAATTAGAAAAAAAGCATTTGGTTAGATTAAACAAGTGACTTCCATAAATTAAATATATATATATTCGTATTAAAAGTACAATTAATTTATTTAGAAACTAATTTCTGTTTGTTATGGAAAAACTCCTGTATATTTAAATATTAAGTACATAATTAAAAAAATATGATTAATTAGAAATTATCTGGAAATACGAGCAATGAGTTAATAAAAGAGCATATTTTATTCTATAAAAATAAAATCATTTTATTCTGATTAGAAGTGTAATTAATTTATTTAAGACTATAATTTAAAAAACTTTAAATTAATTTATTTAGAAATTAATTATATGGGATACATAAAAGAAATTAATACACATGGGATAATGTGAGCCATAAGTATGGAAAAGGAGCATATTTTGTAATTTTCTTGTATAAAAATAAATTATCTTATTCTAATTACAAGCGTGATTAATTTATTTAGAAAATTGTTAAACAGCGAATTCAAAATGTCTACTGACAAAGTCATGTGATCATCAGCACAAAAATTTATCTGCAAAGTCACGACACTCAACGCAATGTATCAACCATATAGAAAGAAAAATGTCTACTGACAAAGTCATGTGATCATCAGCACAAAAATTTGTCTGCAAAGTCATGACACTCAACGCAGTGTATCAACCATATAGAAAGAAAATATCCCTTTACTTTTCCCTATCTTACTTTAACATCTGGGCTAGCAACCTAAACACTCTTCCCACTGTTTAGCGCCTATGGCCCAAGTTCTCTCCAAGTGCTGGTTTTCTGAGTATTCCCCAGAAATGTATGAATGGATATATGTGTTCATATGTGCATGTATATATGTACATAAGTAGGTATATGTGTGTGTACACACACATGCATATATATATATATATATAAAATTATGAAACAGTTTTTTAAAAATGCATAATATAATCATGCCTAATATTTTTGCACATTAAGCTGCTGAAAAATCAGTAAGGATATAAAGTAAGAAATTTAGAACCAATTTTTCACAAAGACCAAAAATTGAAATTCATAAGTGATAAATTTTGTAAAATCCAATAAATGTAAAAAATTTAATAAATGTTAAAACTAAAATACTTCAAACAAGCAATACCCTAATCGGAAAAAAAATCAATAAATTTAAAAGAACAAAGAATGTAAAAGGAAGAGGAATTCAATCAACTTCAATGCCACTTCATCAGGAGGAAGAACATTGAAATCAATTGAAGTCTCTCTTCCATAAAAAATCCTTGCTTTTCTGTAACCAGAATTACACTGTATTTTAATTATAATAGTTCACCCGAATATTCTTGATCCTCCCCAAAGGAAGGAAACAACAAAGTAAATTCTAATCAACATTTTACCGTTAAAGAAAGAGAACCCTATCCAAAGAATTGAAAATGTAAGTGAAATAATAAAATAGTTTAGTGAAAAATTTAAATGCAAATTTTACCTTTAAATAAATAGAACTTTATCCAAAGAATTGAAAACGTAAGTGAAATTATAAAACTTAAATGAAAAGACTCAATCCAAACTGAAATGAAATATAAACTCATTAATTAATTAAATCCTTTTTTACATTTATAGGATTTTATGAAATTTATTACTTATGAATTTCAATTTTTTGTCTTTGTGAAAAATTGGTTTTAAATTTCTTACTTTATGTATACAGTTGAAAGTCGTTAATTCGGATACCCATAATCCAGAATGATCTATAATCCGGACCTCAAAGCTACAAACTTTCTGTGCATGCATCTTGTTGACGCATGCGCGTAAGACTTTTACGGCTGCGAATATGCATGTGCGTAATACGTTTATGCTTGCGCGTTAATGTATAATGGACGGTATAAGCTAAGCTAAAATTATCTAATTCAGTTAATGTTGCAGATTGCGTTGTTCCTGAATCTTCGAATTGGATCCGGCTTATTATTTTTTGCAGACTGTTAGAGCAATTTTATAAAAGTAAGCTTGAACTTTCGATTATGTCAAATAAAATTTCCGATATGTATTTACTATTATGTAAAGGATCTACAAAGAGAAAGTATGTTTAGAAGTCCATTAAACAAAAAGTGGATAAAGGCATATCCTTCGTTTCTCAAACCATTCCGAAATCTGTTTATCAATTTCATGCTGCTCTGTGGCCGGGGGGGGGGGAACGCCGAAACGCCGCGGCGTGCAATGAATTGGAAGTTAATCTGTCAGCACTATCCTTATCTTCAGGGCAGATGTTTTTATTTTATTTCGCTTATAATTCCTTACTAAATGTAGTATTTCATCTCGATGTACTCCGTCTTTGATATGATTTAAATCAAATTCCTCGTCATTATAATTCGCTTCCGATAAAGAAGAAAGTGATACAGAGGTTATTGAAAAGGAAAAAATTTCGATTGACAAATTAGTCGGTATTCTCGACACAGCAATTATAGGACTTTAACAGCGGATCTTTGTAACTGAAGAAGAAATTATGTCTGTTTATAGAATTAAAGAGAAAGTATTATCACATAAAATGAAGCAACTTAAACAACTTACATTGAAAGAAATGTTTAATAAAGTAAACAAATAAATATTAAGCTTTTTTTTTTTTTTTTTTTTTGTAAATTTTGATGCCCTTTAGATCATAATTGTTCTTTTTCATAAATTACGGTTTCATAATTTTAATAAAGTAAACAAATAAATATTAAGCTTTTTTTTTTTTTTTTTTTTTTTTTTGTAAATTTTGATACCCTTTAGATCATAATTGTTCTTTTTCATAAATTACATTTTCATATTTTTAATTTTATAATTTCTGCATGCCATCTTACCTGATTTAAACTGATGATCTATAATCCGGAATTGCCGAAGTCCCGACGAGTCTGGATTAACGACTTTTGACTGTATATGTATATACTTATGTATACATTTCTTAATCTTGTCCCAATAACAGAAGAGTACCAAATAAATGTATGGTTAAAGTTAAATAAGTTCATTATATATTATCCGATAAATGTTTTGTAATATATTTTTGAAATTTCGTTTTAGAGAATACATGACTATGAAACCTGTTGTACTATGAGAATACAGGATTTTTATATATTTAATTAGTAAGCATAAAGCTGTGAAATTAAATATTAAATTAGAAATATCTGTGTTTTTAAGTTTTTTAAAACAATTATTAAGGGTAAAAACTGTGTCAAATGAGAGTTAAATAAGAATGCTAATGTTTAATAATATTTTAAATTATATAGGAAATACATATTTTTCATATTAAATTTTTAAATATGATTAAATTTAAAACTTTATTTCTGAGCTTAATGTTGACAGTCTAATACCGTCAAAAGAAATATAATTATAACATTTGCTTCTTTTCTGTTAATGGAGTGCCACTTAGGCATGAGATATTGGCATGAAATCTAACTAAACCCTAATGACATACAAGGCTTTATTAAAATAATAAGTATTTGATATATTATGAATATGATATGTGTAATGCTCAACTCTCTAGAGGTTATGGACGTATACACGTTACACATGAGGAAAACCACAAAAACGCCCATGCCGCCAGCCCGTTCGCGGTATTCAAACCTCGGACCAAATTACCAGTGTTCTGCGTCTTTACCGCTCGGCGCATTGTGGGCCATGTATATTGAAAGAAAAGTAGTCAATGTACAAAGTGAGAGGGTCACTTTAGAATTATAATCAGGAAAATAGCACTTATTTATTACATTTTAGAGAACTTTGGAATTTCAGAGCCAAACCCATAACACTCGAAGGGTTAATGTGTGCATTGAGAAATTTTGCATTCTGTGATGTTTTGTGAACAAAACCAGATACTGTGTATTTGGGGTGAACAAAACTGTTGTTTCTTGTACATATTGATCTGTTTTTATATACCCAATTTAATGCAACGGGCTGGCTGCATGGGCATTTTCGTGGTTTTCCCCATGTGATTAAAAGAAACAATCAGAGAATTGCATTAAATTGGGTATCAGGCATAAATTTTGCCTTTCTACCCAGTTCTTTCCTCATTACATTAGTGCATGGTTCAATGCTTTAGGAAGTTGTTAAATGACATGCCGATCTTTCTTTGGAAGTGACTAAAAGTAGTTCTGTTATTTGGATGCACTTTCATTCTCTTTTGGGCCCACCAGCGGCCGAGTGGTAAAGTCGCTTAACACTAGTAGTTCAGATCCAACAAATGGGCTGGCTGCATGGACGTTTTTGTGGTTTTCCCCATGTGTAACGTGTATACAAGCCAGTTTCCCTTAGAAAGTCCTCCATGAAGGCATATCTCCCTTTAGGCAGATAGTCCTCGAGGCTTTGCAATAATTGCACACTCATTCTGTTTGTTTAGCATCAACGTTTAGTATAAATTTATGATAATTATAAAAGAACATGGTCTTCTAAATTCAGTCATGTGTTTTATGAATCAGCCTGAATATTCATTTAATATTTTGCTTGATGCTGTCATAAATCTAATATAAAATATTTCAATATTCAGGATATCATTTTCTCATTAATATGTTTAGAAAAAACATAAACGGATGTTTAACGATAGCAGTTCAGTTTTGTGCAATTCTTATAATATTTAGTCTTATAAATTTAATTTTTAAATATGATTAAATTGATTTTAAATTAGTGAAATGGCTTGATATGCTGATTAACTTTTTAACCATTGAAAATTTAAAACCTAAATTGTTATAGTTCTGAACTATGTAAAATGTTATATTTTTGGCTATGTATATAGCCTATTTTTCCTGCGAAGTCTTAATAAAATATTGCATGTGTAATATTATAATCATGTGTTTTATTATTAAGGCAGCATGTAATGTAATGCAGTACTATGCCCGAGATCTAGAATCGTCCAGATTCCATATCATTGCAATCGTCTCCTAAGGAGAGATTGCTTACCATGGTAAAACTGCACGAAGATTCCAAAAGAAAAGTTATCATTTCACTTAAGTAGGTTATTGTTAGTGCTGTAGCATTCTATTTGGCCTGGTGGAGGAATGAAACAGATTTTACCTTGTATTCATGTGAAAAAGTTGAAAAGTGTAACTGCAGATTTTCATGTTTTATATTGTTGTGTGAAAGTCATGCATCTGCAGAAATGCTACATTTTTTTCCCATCATCTAGCAGACTCAACACTCTCATTATGATTCTCCATTAGAAAAACAAATATCCTCATTGCAAAAAGAAACAGTAATCAGAAAAATTTCTAAACAAATGTATGCTATGTTCATTCCTAGGGTTGTGACATACTGCATTGCTGAGTACTTTTCAATGGTTGCATTTGGGTAATCAGAAAGCACCATTATATTTTATATAAATTTCAGTAAAACTGTGAAAGCAATTATGAAAGATATTTTGTCACATATAATTCTGATCTTAGTGTAATTTTATGCTATTTTTTTTTTCCTTTCAGTTAACAAAAAATGCCTCAGAACGAACACATTGAATTACATCGGAAAAGGTACGGTTATCGCTTTGATTACCATGAAAAGAAACGGAAGAAGGAAGGCCGTCTTCCACATGAATTGGCACAGAAGGCGAAAAAATTACGTGGCTTAAAAGCTAAAATATACAATAAGCAACGATTTTCGGAGAAAGTGCAAATGAAGAAGACTCTTAGAATGCATGAGGAAAAGAGTACCAAAAAGCGTGATCCAGAAAAAGTACCAGAAGGAGCTGTTCCAGCTTATCTATTGGATCGGGAAGGTCAGCTGCGGGCTAAAATTCTGTCAAATACAATCAAACAGAAAAGAAAAGAAAAAGCAGGAAAATGGTCTGTGCCATTACCTAAAGTCAGAGGAGTTAGTGAGGCAGAAACCTTTAAAGTTATTAAAACTGGTAAGCGGAAGAAAAAAGCATGGAAACGAATGGTTACTAAAGTATGCTATGTTGGAGAAGGCTTCACTCGTAAACCACCCAAATTTGAAAGATTTATTCGTCCTATGGGATTGAGATTCAATAAGGCACATGTCACTCATCCTGAGTTGAAAGCTACATTTTGTTTACCAATTATTGGAGTTAAGAAAAATCCGAATTCTGCACTTTTTACAAATCTTGGTGTCATAACAAAAGGTACCGTGATTGAAGTAAATATCAGTGAACTTGGTCTTGTAACTCAAGGTGGTAAAGTAGTTTGGGGAAAATATGCCCAAGTTACAAATAATCCTGAAAATGATGGTTGCATTAATGCAGTTTTGTTAGTATGAAAATAAAGCTTTTTTTAAGAGAAAAAATATAATTTTCTGTTTTCTAAATGAAATAATTTATTTTATTAGTCTTACATTTCACAAAATTATTTATGAGTAAATATATGTATATATATATATATACAAAACAACAAAATTTTACATTTATTTAACTTGAAGCAGCACATTAAGACTTTTTTATTTTCTTAGGAGTTTTCTCTGCATCTAAACCTAAAAAAAAATAATAATAACATGAAATTGATACATATATATTTATATGATTTTTATTAATACAAAAATTTGAAATAAACCATGTATAATAAACAAAAATTTTTAATTATATTAATGTAAGCATTCTGCTAGAAAATACATATAAAGCAAAAGCTCGAATGTTAGCATTCAACTAACCAGAAATTTTTGAATGTCAGCTCTTTTTTTTTTTTAAAAAAACATCAGTTCTAAAAAATTAAGCAAGTGGGAGATTTGTAAAGTCAAAGTATATACAGTACTCTTGAAACCCTGCTCATAATTTTTAAAATGTAAATAGAATTACACCTTCCTTCTCCATTGTGTCATTGTATTGTTTCAAAAATTTGTTCTTTAAATAGGATACACTTCACAAAAAGTGAGGGAATTATCATTCAAAGGTATTTGTTACTGCAGCACAGGAGCATATAAATGATTACAAAGTTCAGTATAGGACAGGGGTGCGCAAATAGCAGACCACATGCGGCCTGTCAACACAGAAGTGCACAACTGAAAATTCGTCTCATATTATCCACTATGACAGCCAAGTCAATATGCATGCACAGTGCTTTTCTGGTTAATTTTCAATTTTGTCTTTGCAACAGTAAATATATAAATTTCCAACTTTAGTAAAACTATGAACCCTCTGAAAAAAATGTCAATTCGGTGATGAATGTCCTATATTTAATGAAGAGTAGACAAATATTTCTTTGGTAATGCAGGGAATGAAACTATTGCCATGTTTAAGGAGTACAATCTAAAATGACACTACAAAACAAACGACGACTTTGGCTATAAACTTTTGAAAGAAGAATGCAAAATAAACCTGTGGAGTATATGAAAAGGCTAAAGAAGCAATAAACATTATTTACAAAACAATCAACACTTTGAAATAGCACGAGAGAAGTAAGTTTCAGAGTAGCCTACAACCTTGCTAAATGCAACAAGCTTTTGTGGTGGGCAACAAGTAGTGAGATTTGGTAAGTTTATTAAGCAGTGTATGTTAGAGTATGCAAGCATATTATGTCCTGATGTGAGAAGCAAATTTGAAAGCACTCAATTGTCAAGAAGGATGGTACCGTGATTCATTGACTCAATTGGTGACAAACTTGCAAAATGGCTGAAGACTGCAAGCAAGCATTTTGCTTGTTTTTTTTTTTTTTTTTCTGGCATTGGATGAGAATACAGATAATTAAGATACTGTATAAGTTCTCGTCTTTATCCATGGAATTAAAGAAAATTTCATCATCAGAGAGGAATTGCTTAGCCTAGAATTAGTAAAAGATAGAACCACTGGTCAGGACTTGCTTGAGTCGGGTGTGAATTATGTTGAGAAAAATGGCTTGTCCTGGTACAAAATGGCAAGCATTAGTAGGAAGCATTTCATTAGAAAAAATGTAAGTATGTTTAAGCTTTTAAAAAACAAGTTACAATTACAAGACCCAGATACTGTGATTATCATGTCTTTTCATTGCATTCTGCATCGGGAGAACCTGTGTAAAGCTTCCTTGGACTTTAAACATATGATAGAGCCTATTGTTAGTGTGGTGAACATAATCACTGCAAGGGCAATATACCATCGACAGTTCAAATCTTTGCTTGAGGATGTGGAGGCAGAGTATTAAGACATAATTTACCACAACAATGTGAAGTGGTTAAGCATGGGTAAAGTGATAAAAAAGTGAGCATTTTGCAGAGTGAAATCTTCTTATTTCTGGAAACAAAGGACATATCTCTTGGTTTTGTTATAAAAATAGAATGTGAAAACTGCAGATATGAAACTATGTTTGCAGTTGCTGTGTTTGAGAAACTGAACGAACTAAATGTGTGCAGGAAATTGCTTGTTTGCACATGAAATGTAAATCATTCAAAGCAAAACTAGGTCTTTTTGCGAGGAAAGCAGGTGAAAGCAATTTTTGTCATTTCTCTTTATTAGGAAAACTGTTTCTGCTAAGATTAGGGATCATCTGCAGAGTTTGAGGACGACGTTACAAGATTTCAGAACTTTAAGAAAAATTAAGCCTGAATTTGATTTGCTCTGTTACCCTATCTCTGCTAATATTGACACAGCACATGAGGGGCTGGAGCTTGAACTTATTGCAGTCAAATCACACTGGGAAAAATGCTTAATGCTGTGTCATTAGTTGACTTTTACAAATCTTCGTCTGCTGAAAAATTTCCATGTATGAAGAAATTTGCTGGGAAAATGTGCTCTATATTTCGGTCTGCATATATTTGTGAACAAAGTTTTTCTTGCTTAAGATCAACAAGAGTATATATAGATACTCTTTGACACATTAATTTGCAGACTGTGATGAGATGCTCAACAAGCAATCTGTCTCACTAAACTGATTCTAAAATTAAATGTGCTTGCAACTTAAGAAATCAATTATGTCTCAGACAGACTGATACCAAGATGTTTCATAGAATATGTGGTTGATGTTGCCAAACATTTTCTAGCATTTTATTTTTTGGGTTTTTAAATACATTTTTACAATTTTAAATACAGATTAAATTTAAGTATCACAAATAATTCTAGATGCAATTTTCTATGATAAAGTGCATAGATAAAGAGGGGGGTGTATCTTTCATTTGTGTTATTCTAAGATATGCGAGATATGCATGAAATGCATATGCTAGTGAAACAAAAACAGGAATTCAGTGATAGTTTTATGCTATTAAAATAGATCATAATATAAATGATAAGAATGCACATTATTATTATAAATACTATTAAACAGGAAATTGGTTTTATGGGAAATTAAAATGATTCCTATAAAAAAGAAAAAATAATAATTTCAGCAGTTGACTGCATAGTGATTAAATATAATGGAAGTTTCAGAATGCTTAGGCATCTCAACTCCTCTCTCATATTAATTATATTGTGATTATTTACAAAAGCAAAAATATACACTGTAACCTTTTTCATGGACAGTAAAATATTTCATTTTATATTGACTGAAAAACGATCTGATTCATACTGAAATGGTAGTTTTGAGTTGGTATATTTCAGGAATGTATTTTCTGAAATCTCACTCTTTATCTTCAAATTTATAAAGGTCTAAAAAATTGATGCCACTGTAATTTGAATCACTTTTTTTTTAATAGTTAACCAAGTTCCTTTTCATACAGTATAAGTACAGTGAAACCCGTCTATTGTTTTCCATGGAATGGAGGGAAAACTTAAAAATGCAGAAAGCCAAGCTGAGAAATTATTATATATTGGAACTAAGTTAACACATTATAAATAATATTTATTATTTTCCATTTAAATAATAATAGATTAAAAATTACTTTTCAACAAAAAAGATATACATTGTCTTAGATGAATTTTGACACACAGCTGGAAATATGACTATTTGAGAATATTTCCTAATCATGTACATGAAATGCTTTTATGATACATATTGTTTTCTCTGTACATATAGAAAAATGCCTTTTTATTTTAAGTCTTAGTGAAGCTAAGCACTATTTTTGCTTCATTTCTATCTTCTTCTTCCATACTACTTATACACCCAAATCAAACCATTATGAATTAACTTACTTAAGCTGTAAAGCTAAAATAAACTCATAGCAATTTGCAACAAAATAACATTAGGAAATGAAGCTAATCGTACAAATGTAGAGCTCAAGCAAAGCATTACTGTGTTTACCTGATTTATAATCTACAGAGAAGGCAATTGAAAAAAACACTATGTAAAAATTGCACTAAGAAAATTTTTCACAAGCAGTGTGATAAAACTACAGTTCAGGCAACAATGGATGCAGGAAATAATAAGAAGATATAGAACTTTATTCAAAACTAAAAATAGCAAACAATACGGACAGAACGATAAAGTGTTTTATTCTTTTTTACTTAATTGGGTTATAATTAATTTTCAAATTTGCATTTACCTAAATGATCACCGATAAAATAATTTTTTCACCTTTTTCAAGGTTAATTTAAAATTCTGGCAACCTTAAGTATTAGTTTTTATATTTTTGGCAGCTGAACCATACTGCTGACATGCAAGTTTTCGGAAGGTTAACTTTGATTTTTTCAATAGTTTCATTGTTTTCATTTTAATATTTTTTCCCTTATTTAAAGATTTGCTCCAAAATTTACTACTTTTAATTTTCATTCACAAAAATGTTGATACTTTCCTTTACATAAATGAGCCAGCCCTAGTATTAGGATATAAATACATCGACTGAATAATTTATATTTCAATTTTGAAGTTAAATTGATTTATTAATTCTGTAATTAGAATTTATTTCTAATTTTGTCTTGAACTTAGTTAGTATTTAGCCTGCTTCAGATTTTTTTATTTTTTTGCAATTGTATATGTACTATATGAATGCATAAGCCTGAATTTTTCAGGACTTTTAAAATAAATTTTGTTTAATATGAAAGTTGGATTTATAAAAAAGCAAGTGTACTATATGAGTGTGAAAGCCTGAATTTTTTCAGACTTTTAACCTGTAACAGGGAAGGTCAAATATTGGGATCTCGGTACTTTTCCGTTTGGCCGGCGCAAATCTCGCCAAGCAGACTTTATTGGCGACAACATACAGTATACACATTAAAAAATTTAAAAAAATACTAGTTCTAAGAATTCTTTTTTTTTTTTTTTTTGAAGGCATAAACATTTTAATATCGCTTAAAATTTTATAAAAAGCCAATAAATAAAAACAATAAATTTGTAAAAAGACATTAATTTAAGAATTTACTATGCTTTCATGGTTCAACATCCTGATTCGCCGGTTCATATCACGTGACCCCAAGCGATCTCATCTCACGTAAACTACTCTACAAAAATATAATGCTTTCAGTAATTATCTACATTAATTTCAAGTTAAATCTTAATTTGGAACACAAGTTTAAATGCAAGAAATATTTCAATTCGTACGAATAGCTTACTCAGAAATTATGTAAAACTGCAGTGCTTTACTTCGCTAATGCATTCTCATTAGAATTGATGAATTTAACCCTTGACTTTACCTTTTTATATTTTCGGCTTCGGGTAAGCGCTGTCATTGCATCCTGATTGACTTAATTACCGAAAATGACCTTAGACATAAAACTGAACTATCTGATAAAAATTCTATGTAATTATATGCTACTATTGAAAGAAACAATCAATCTGATAAGAAAAAGCTACTACTTGTTTTGAAAATGAGGCGTAAAAGGTTACCAGCGAGAATATTCGTTTGGCATCGGTTGTACCATTATTGGCGACTTTATCGCTTGCGCCGGCAAAACGGAAAAGTACCGGGATCTCGTTATGGTTTAAATAAAATGTTCTAATCAAAATATTTATAAATTTTTTTACTCATACATTCTATAAACACTTATCTTCAAACAGAATTTTTTTTATTTTACAAAGAAATCACTCAACACTAGGAACATCTTTTTTGCAACATGAACTTTTTTTATGAAAAACCACTTGCAAATGTAAATTATGCAAAACAAACCACAATAACTATTATTTTTGCATTAATTTAACATGTGATAGATACATTCAGATGAAAAATACAAATATTGTACGAAACATAAAAAAAATGACAGTACCTTACTATCAGTAATACCATTGTGTTCTTGCAAAAGATGTAACTTACTCAGAATATTCTTGTGCACATTCGTGACATAATTTTTGTGTACATACCAAACTGGCGTCTTACAACTTGCGCATAAATACAAAGTTTTCAGTTCTTTCTTTTTCTCTAATATTTCATTTGTGAAAAGGACTTCCCAAACGCTTTTAGGATCTGTATTTTCCATATGATCTTAATCCTGGAAGATGAACTATATTATGCGTGGGAGTTCTCACATTTCCTTGAGGTTCAGTAGATGACCACTTGAAGCGGTTCCTCCCATAATATTTTATAGATGAAATGGATTCAGTCTCTGGGTCAGTGCATTCATTGTCAGATTCAAAAAATTCTGATGTTGTGAAATGTGAACTTTCGTTTGAAAAATATTGTTGGCATTCATCTTCATCGCTAAATTCACTTTCCACTTCATCAAGAATTCTTTACAGCACTTCTGCATAATGCGAATTAGAAGGATATATGATATTTCTCGGACCAAGTCTCAGAGCCATGTTTCCACCTGGGACAGATATAACACAGAGGAAGGTGCGGTCTGACATACCGCTCTCAGACAATGGAGTAGAATTTCACACTGAAGCAGGTGCAAAAAATGTTAGCAGATATAAGAGAATTATCAAGGTCACAAAAGGAGAAGCTAGCAGGGGAATCCACTCGATCAGACTAAATATAGAATAGGGGTGATAGGAACAACACCTGTAGCAGTCTCTGAGACCAAGAAATTTTGTTCGATATGAAAGTTGGATTAATAAAAAAGCAGTTTGTAGTTTAAAGGGATTCAGACAAATGAAACGTGTTTTAGCATTCATTAATCAACTTGGTTTAAGGCTTCAAAACCCTTTTCCCTTGACAAGTTCTGTTTGAATCATTAAAGAGATAATAAAATTTTATTATTTTTGGTTTTGGTTATGTACAAATTTCAAGTATTTTATAGGTTTTTACGCCTTGAAGTGAACATTATTTGATTCCAATTTTGTAATTTTCTTTAATTTGTGTTTTACTATATAACGTAACCTTGAGAAATTAGGTTGGACCTTCAAAATGTTTAGTACGGAATTTTATTTTTTTAAGTTCCAATTTTTTAAATTTATATATATATATATGTGCGTGTAACTGTTTATAAAGTATTTCTCCAGTCTCCTTAGCGTGTCGTAGTGGTCAGCATGCTCGGCATGTATTCAAGAGTTCCGTGGTTCAAACGAGGGCATTCCTCATTTTTCGTCTCTCATACTTTCAAAAAATACGTCTCTAAAGTGGCGTCCGAACTAAAAAAAGGTGATGGATGATGATTCTCCACAACCAGGATTTGACAATTCTGTCCCTTAATCCCCAGTCATCCTTTAAAAAGAGGGAGTATATAAGGTGTTTCTACCATCTTCTTAGCATGCCTTCATTGTGTAGGTATCTGCATGCTCGACGCGTATTTGAGACGCCCGTAATTTGAGTCCCTGCAAGGGCACTGCTCATTTTTCATCTCTCATGCATTCAAAAAATACCTAATGTCTCTACTAGTTTAACATATACTTTTCTGTTATCAGAACCAAATTCAGAACTGTATGTAGGTACGTATATGCATGTGTACATACATACATTTCTGAATTTGGTCTTGATAACAGAAAAGTATTGAAGTTCTTAGTAATTTTAAAACAATTACTATTTTTAAATATAATTAAAAGATCAAATATTAAGTAACACAGTATTTTTAATTTTCATTTCACATGCTGTTTTCTGCCTCACACCCCTCCCATTAATATAAAAGATAAATTGGCAACTGTGTCCGTCTTTCAAAAATTACTTGGTAAAATTTCTCAGTAATTAACAATTGCTTTTTAAATACAAATAAAAGATTAAATATAAAGCAATCTAGTATTTTCTGTTTTCAACTCTATTTTCTCCCAGATCTTTAAGATTCTTAAGAATTTCTGAATCTTGAAAAATAAATTAATTAGTAATTAAGGCACTCCTAAATCTTGATAAAGCAAAAAATTGGAAGAAATACGAGGGTTGGAACTTTAATAGTCGCAACTATTTATTTACAAGGAATACAAAAGTGATTCACGTCACCATGTTTTACAGTCCTTCAAAATAGTCGCCAGCATTGTGTACAACCCGTTTCCAACGATGTGGAAGTCGCAGAATACCTGTAGCAGCACCTGTTTTGTTGATAGTTTGAATGGACCGGTCTACTGCAGCAAGAATCTCAGGAACAGTTTGGAATCGAGTGCCACGAAGTGATTCCTTCATCTTAGGAATTAAGTCATAGTCACAAGGGCTTAGATCTGGGGAATATGGTAGATGGTAAAAAGCACTTCCCAGCCCCATCGCTTGAACAAATCAGTCACAGCTTGCACTGCATGTGGCCGAGCATTGTCATGCAAAATGAGAGGAGCATTCTGCAGAAATTGCCGTTTTTTCCTCAAAGCTGGTCGGAGATTGTGCTTCAAAAATGAGCAGCAATACTGCGCAGTGACGGTCTGCTGTGGGGGAACAGTATGCGTTAAGATGACACCATCACAGTCGTACACGAGAATCACCATAACTTTCACATTGCTGGGGTTCTGACAAAATTTCGAACGTCGTGATGACGCCATTCGTTTGATTAGTGTTTCAGTTCTGGCTGGTACGATCGGGCCCAAGTCTCATCCAGCGTAATGATACGGCGTAAAAAAGCATCTCCTTCGCACTCATAGCACTCCAGGTGGGTTCGGGCAGCATGGTATCGTAGACTTTTCTGCATTTCCGTCAATTGATGTGGAACCCATCGTGAAGCAATTTTCTCATAGACAGGCGTTCCTTTAGAATGTGCAGTGCAGTCGTATGCGCTAATCCTGTTTGTCCAGCCAGCTGATGAATCATTTGGCGGCGATCACTGTCCATTATTGCGGCAACAGCTTTCACGTCTGCATCGCTGACACTCGGACGACCTGTCTGCCACGTTTTGGCATCCTTCATTGAATGCTTTCACCCATCTTGCTACAGTTCTGTAAGGCAATGCAGATTCCCCGCAAGCCTCTTGAAGCCCTTGATGACACTGTCGTGCTGTACGACCTCTGGCACATTCAATTTTTATCCAACATCGTTGTTCTTGTTTTGAAAACATTCTGACAACACTTACTTTAGACTGCGAGCTAATACAAGGATACGTTCTTCACGTCACTCCGCATGCGCATGACGTAGGCAGGACAAGTCTTTTTGCTGAGAGGTAAGGTAGGCATGTAGTTTACGTGTGGCATATGCGATATTCTTTGGTTTTGTTGCGTAACGTTTTTTCAGCTGTGTTGCCACTATTAAAGTTCTAACCCTCGTACGACCACTAATCATAGACATACTATGGTACTTTTCATTTAAGGCGGTATCGTTTGGCACATTTTTTTTGTTTTTGTTTTGCTGCAATTCCTCATTGAATTGGACATGCCAAGAAGAAAAAGATTTCTGAACACAAATATGGTTTGTTGGATTATGCATTACTTTCACTACTGAGGTTATGAACAAAATCTTGCTTCAAGTGAATTTAAATGTCAATTCCTAGTTATTTTATCCTAATGTTAAAAATGGATGCTGAAAAACTGAAAAGTTTATTTACAAAAAGAAAAATATATAAATAACATAGAATGTATTCTTTCCTCACAATAGGTATTTACAGAACTTTGTGAAATCCTAGAATGTTTCCTTGTTACTATTCTAAATCATTCCACATTGTCTAATATTGATCCAGAAACACGGAGAAAGAAATCAGCAAGATGTGCTGAAAATCCTCATTATGGCTTGAAGTAACTATTGTGTATTACACGTATTTATTTTAGAAAATGAATTGCTTATATTATAGCTGCAATTTTGATACAGCATGTTATGCAAAATTAAAAAAAAAAATGTATTACTTCACTAATTCTATTCAATCAAAAGATATTTTTAATTCAAAATTGTACCCATTCCAGTTTAGCACTAAATGTGAATAATTTTTTAAATAAATTGTGCAGTGGAATTCCTTTAAAAATGTATAAAAGCCAAGGCAAGTATTATTCTGCAGAAATTTAACTAAAAGTTTTGAAAAAAAAATTAACTTTCATATTAATTTCTAAATTAATAATTAAGTTATATATTAGAAGTATCTTATTAATTTTTAAGCAATGTGAATTACCAAATTACCCCAAAGTAATTTCACAATACACAACAAAGTTTCTGATATGCATTTTGGAAGATGCCAACCTATCCCATTCTTTTGTACCAATCTGAAGCTAACTCTAGTGACAGAATCTTCAGGAGATTGAATCTCCATCTTGTGAACACTGTTGTATTTATGCATATGCTCTAGTCAGTCATTCATTTGATCAGTTCTTGTAAATATTCACACTTACAACTTTCCATTTCGAGTTAACACTTCAACATGTATGAAAACTTTTACATTTGCAGTTCTCTATAACTCCTTAAAATGGTGACAATCAGTTCTGTTACATTTTGTATGTGGAGTAAATATTGCTGATTATAGCCAATGTTTCTTATTATTCTTGATTTCAAATTCATTATAAACTGATAGTTTAATTCTTAAAATTTTTCAAGTAAAAGAAAAAAAAAATGTCATTGTGTAAACTTAGTATGTTAACATGGAGATACTTTTATAAACTACAAATGCTTGGAATAAAAATTAATTTCACATACTTTAAGATAAAATGAATGTCATGTTCTTTGAGATAAATAAAAGCAAAGCATTTATTTCATATTAAAACAAATCAGCAAACAAAATCATGAAAACTTATTTTTAATTATATTCTTCAAGAATTTTTTATTTAATAAAATTCTTAATTATAAGGTAAGTTCAGCTCGATTGAGGATATTATGTTTTATTTTCCAGTGGTCAGGCACTTTCTAGTTAGGCATTCAGCTGAACCAATCAGTTGTTTAGCCATCTCATTGCTCCACAGAAGACAATCAATTTTAGACCCACACGAAATGAGTGTATTTAAAAATTGTATACATCCGTGCCTTCTCCGGGATGTGAACAGTGGGTTTTCATCCGCAAAGAATCCGTTGGTGCCGTTGCAGTTTTACTCGCCAAGTTCACGAACGGTTGATCGACGCCGATCAGCGTACGGTTTATCAAATATTAAAATACATGGAAGTAAGCCGCGTAAAGGTGGTATTTAGTGCATATAATCAAAACAATTTCTAGAGACGAAAAAAATAAATGAGCCTAAGCAAATTACGAGCGCTCCAAGATACCCACTTTTTATTGGTGCTTATATTTTACGTTCACGAAATACCTCAAATTATAAAAGAGATACAAATTAGGCAGATTTAATATTACCTTTAGATCGTTTTTTCTGCGCTTCAATAAATTCAGTTAAAATTTTATTTATATCACTCTGAGCCTTTTTAAGGCTTCTTGCTAATGCTGCACTGTAATTTTCTTGATCTATAACAGCTACTTCTTCGTTTACAACCGCTTCGTCAATAGATGGCCCAGATAATCGGAATAATAGTTTTTCCATGTTTTAAACAATACAACAAATTAAAAAAAAACAGAAAATACGTTAAACAGGTAATTATTCGGCTTAATTTATAACAATATTAATACGATATCTTTAATAGCCTTTAGAAACGTATACAAAAGGAAATATTCAATAAGCACTTTGTTAAGATGTTGCCAGCAGTTAGAACATTATGATATGATGATTAGCACAGACACTCACGGGCGGCTAAAACCCGCCGGGAACTGAAGAAATTCAACCAATCAGAATAAGCTACCGCTGGAGACTGTTTTTGGCGACCAATTTTTATGCCAGCAATTGAAGGGTTTGTTTTGGATTTATTTTCCGCTCATATTCCTCTTTTCGTATCTTTTGATTACGTCTTTTTCGCATCAATTTATAATAGTTTTCTAACTTTTATTGCTATAAAAGACAATGTAGTGAATACGGAAAATTCGGTGGATTATCACGTGAAATGTGTAATAAAATTTCTAGCGTGTTCCCGCAAAAAAAGGTGTACGGTGTTGTATCGCAAAAGTTTTATGCTAAATTGTACATTTCACTTTATTTTGTGGCACTGAAAATTACAGAAAGAATTTATTTTTTGATCATCAAGAAAAAAATGCACATGAAAAAGGCTTATTAATTTGGCCTGTGCAGAAGATGTGTTGCTTTTTTCTTTCTTAATATATATATATATATATATATAAGTATTTATTAGGCACTCAAATTTAGCCAACAAAGCCACATGCAGAACATATATATATATGTATTAGAAGATTCCTAAATAATAATAAATAATTTGATTGAACTTTTTCTAAAATGCATTACATTTTTGTGTGATATTTGATTTTTAAGAAATGTAGCATGTTGAATAAATTGATAGTAAAAATCTCAAATGTACTGTATTTTTGAAAAGGTTAATATGAAATTTTATTAAATTGTTTTGTTTATCTAATAAAATCTGGAATTCTTTCCCAATTTCAAAAGAAGGATGTGTGAAGGATTAATGCATGTAACAAATAGATTTTTAGAAAAATTGTCATTAGCATAACATGAGGAGTGTAAAATGGGAAGATCTTTATTGCTGAACACTGATGGTTAGGTTTATATCCTAACTATATATTTGGACACCTTTTGCTTAGCTTATCTGGTCTGATGATCTGTATAAAATGGTAAATGAAAAACAAAGTATTTGTACCCAATATTAAGTCTGATCTGCAAACAAGATTACTATGGCTGCAGAAACCGACATGCCAGTGAACTATATGTGTCATGTAGATATTACACAAAATACATCAGCTAGAGTACTCTTATCAAGCAGTATGCGGACAGGTACCATATAACCAAATATGTACATATCAAACATTTGTAATTATGTATTTTAAAGTTATAGGCTTCCAATACAATTAGAATTTATATTTCTGTAATACTTATGAGTCTTCTCTGAAACATACTTATTTTGCTTAAATCTACTTCCAAAGTACTTTATTTTGATACAACCCATGGTTTAGAAAAATTAATGTTTCTGACATTCAAGAGCAGATAAAAGTCATACTTAACTGACAAAAACATATAAAATTAAAGTAAGGCAAAAATAGCAGCTTAACATAAAATCTTGTGTCAGTTTTAAGAAATAACTGACGTAGGTCCCTCTTCTTCAATAAAATGAAAAAAGCTTTTTATTCCTGGCCTTTTGAAGAACAGATATCAGATAACACTCAAAATTAATAAGAATTATACAAATTCTGCATCATTCTAAGCCTTCTTGATTTATTTTAATCTTGAAATTCATGACCTGACAAATTTTGTGACAACTATATATTTTTGAGAACCTGGGACCACAGGTGGATTTGTTCGAACAGCATTCCAAGTTCTTCGATTACATGCTCGAAATGACTCTGCATGAAAAATTTACAAATTAAATTCGTCAAAAGCTTTAGAAAGTGAAATCTAATGCACTCAGTAAATTTTTTTTTTTCTGTGTGAGGAAATCAGCTTTTTCATTACCATCAGTTCTACAATGGAAATGAGCCTGCTTGGCAATTAGTCTGAGTTAAAAGTGTCTTGAAATTTCTAAAGATGTCTGCAATTATAGCTTTGATATATATACAAGTGAAATCTATTTAGCCTATTCTTAGTATCAGTAATATTAGGTGTTTTCAACATTAAATGGGGTACAAAAAGTCCATTATGATATCTTCAGTGATGAGATGTATGGAGTTTGCACGCATCCTTTGCTCAATTTGTCCTTTGTTCTTTTTGTTTGCTTATTACTTATTCCAGGGAAAAACGTCTTGCATGTTGTAACCGTACTTTAACATACGTTAAATTTTACATTAAAACATGAAATATAAATAAATTATTTTAGGATTTCCATTGAGATGGTTTTAATATGAAAACTGCATAATGGAATTCCTAATAGTGTAAAGGAAGGTATAGTTATTATAAAGACTATTAGTATTAATAGAGGTGAAGCTAAGCAGGCTTTAAGCTTAACGAAAAGTGTTTCCACAATAAGACCTTCTTTGACTCACATGAAGTTCTAGATTTAAAGACAATGCTAAATGGGGAAACCTTTAGCAGAATAGAAAATTTTTGAAAAATCTCTGCTGGTTCTTAAAACCTTACAAATGATCAACTGTGTGAGAAGAAAAGTGAGGGGCAACTTCTGGCACAAATTGTGCACATCATGAAATTTATTTGCTATTTTATGTAATTTCCATGATATTTCTTATTTAATTTTTTTTCATGCACAGTTACTATTTGTTTTCCGTTTTTGTAAAAATTAAAACATTTAAAAATTAAACATAATTTGGTATTTTGAATTTTATAAAATAAAGTGTGTGCTCTTTGTTAATATTTTAATAGCTCACCACTAGATATTTTAATCAAAATTTTATCTAGGTTGATAAATTACAATTTAATATATATTGCTCAAAATATCAGATTATGTAGCATAATATGAATATTTTTTAATAAATTTTTAAACTCTGTAAATTTTCTTTTTTAATACTATATTTTAAAATATTTTTTGCACATGGATCATATGGATAATCACAAAATATAACTTGAAAATTTCAAGTGTTTGTTTTCTATGTATAAGTAAGTTGTTTTTATCAATTTAACACTTCATCAGTCATTTCTTAACATATTAAATATAGCATTGGCCCCTAGGAACCAACCTTAAACCAAGCAAAATAGAATTGTTATTTAACATGTTAGATATTAGGAAACCATAACATTAATGTAAACCATTGTAAAACAACAAATGATTATTACTAATTATTGTAACTAAATGCACACTTATACTCAGATACCACCCATTTGTCTTAAAGTCGTTTTTGACTCTTATACAACACTGGTATAAACTGAATGATGTTAATTTATTAAATCTGCTTGGAGAATAACAATTATAAACAGAGTCCTTTGTGTGCAGTTATTCTGCTACTAAGAACAATTATTCCAGATGAAAAAAAAAAAAAAAAAGTTTCCCAATCAGTTTCAATATAAAGAATAAATTATGATATATCATGTAATGATAACTTCATCCGAAAATTCTGGAGCCGACTACAGTGAGAAACTTTCTATAAAATGGTCACAAAATTTTCACACTGAGAAAAATTATTACTATCTTCCATAATTAGTATTCATCAGCAGTCGAGTGGATAAGACTAAGAAGCACTAATAGTTTGAACACTGGTGGACAGGCTAGCTGTATGGGATATTTCTCTTGTGCCACATGAACAGAAGTCATATTCATCTTTTAAACATATACTTCATGAAAGTCTTCTACCCTTAAGAAGATACTGTTTTCCTGCTTTGCAATAATGAATTAAATAAATTACTACCATTGATACAGAACTTTTTTAAAAAAAGAAAGAAAACACTTATAGAATCTCTTACCAATTGAAATATTTTTATGCGTGCTCTAATATGCATAATACAGAATTGTGAAAATTCACCACAATTCCACAATCAGAAATGATAGCAAATTATAGGAACATTGGCAGCAGATGTGTAGACTACAATATACAATTTGTTGCTCTTTACAAAATAAAAATTAGAGGCATCCAATGGTGATAGCTGTTGTTGGAATATTTTATTTGTACAGAAAAAGAAAATGCTTTGGATTTCAAGAAAACTTATACAGAATTTCTGCTAGGGATTAATACATGACATCTGAAATCATAAGCAAGCGGAATTAAAATTGCAGCTTAAAGACTGTGTGATTTCCTAAAATATAATTACAAACTCTGGAGACTAATGAAGGTGATAAATTACTGCATATTATTCAGAAAAGTCTTGGCAATGAAAGAAAATAATGTACATAGTAACACATACGGTGTAATATAAAGTGTAAAATACCCCACAGATTCATCATGAATAAAAATTACTTGATTGTGCTAATGTTCCAAGACTTTAAAAATTACATCTTTATTTTTACATAACACAATGAAATGAAACAGAATTATTTCGATGGAGAATAATGCAGAAACAAGTTTCATGTTAATTTTTTCAATTATTTTTTTTCTTTTGGGAGTTACTGGGTTACCTGGGTTATTTTATGAGTTATCCCACATCAGCATTTTAATATACAGATTCTCTGAATAATCATTGTATTTTCTATATTTCAGTAGGAGCTTTTGTTAATGTGATTTTTGCCTACGAAAAAATATACAAAAGAGAAATTTCTAAAAGTTTTAAAAGTAGTTAAAAAAAAAAAAAAAGACACATTCTTAAAATATTTTTCTTTATTGAATTTCAGGATGTTTAGAGTACGTGAAATAATATGAACCTAGATATCAACAAGCATTTTCAAATACACAAAGAGCCCAGAAATTTCACAGTAAGTAATTTTTATCAATTATTATTTTCACCCTTTATTTAAAAGTAAAGAAAAGTTATTGGGTATCCAGTTAGCCAATTGAGTGGAATATAAAGTTGTATTTGTTTTCGAAATTGAGATTTACATACTTCACTTATCGCTTCTACAGTAAATTAAATATTAAATCATATCAGGGCAACACAAAATAACCAAAACAAATGAACTACTTCTACCCAAGAAATACGAACAAGTTACCATAACATTAACAACTGCTTTCTTGTATACCAGTTTTGCACAAAAATTGCGTTTGGCGATCGGAAAATGACGCCAAAAATTCATGGCGCAACGGTTGTCTCTGATTGGTTGAATTTCTCCAGTTCCCGGCGGGTTTTAGCCGCCCGTCAGACACTCAGATTGCCATTAAAGAAAAATCGGTATTTCCTTATCATAGCGGCCCCAAAATTTAATCGCTAAAACAACCGAGATGTTTTATGTAGCGAGGTAAAAGAACATGTGGCGAAATTTCGGAGAAATACCTCGGTTGATTAGCGATTCAATCTTGGAGGAACTACTATGTATCAGCAGACGGTCGTTTCATGACATCATTGATATAATAAGGAACATATTCCTTCTATCTTACTCTTCTAAAAGTAATTCATATTTATCTGAAGAAAAAATAATGCTTACTTAAGTGAAATCAATCTCGTGAACTAAAGGACATCAGGAAGAAGAAACAAGTCATGATATAGTTCAGAATTTTTTTTCCCTTGTCACTACCTCGTATACGTCTTTTTAAAATTAGGGATATTAATTGAGAAATTCTTATCTTAATAATAATGCATAAGAAAAGTTTTGAAACGTTTCCATGAGCCTATTATATTTATGATAATTAATTCGCCTTGGCGGGAGCTAGTGCTTAAAAGTTTACAATCAGTCAAATTGTTAGCATTGTTAGATGTAGGAAGATCCAAGATAGCTCTGAGCTATCATTAGTGAAACAAAAAAATAAAGCTCGTACGGAAACTACATTTGGCGATTACATTGCCACTATGAACATTAAAGAGATAGTTTGTAGCCAACTATACCAGTGATTCTCACCCCATTTTGTCCCATACACTTTCTTTTCACCATTACTAGGAGAGCATTCATTCCCCCTTCCTTTCCAAAACTCGAGAATACCTATGCATTTATTTAGATTTAGATTATTTTCCTAACATTTTTTAATAAGTTAAACAACAGAAAATATACGATATGTTTAAAAAGTGCAAAATTTCAATAAAAGTAGTATTTTATATTTATAATACTTAATAGCTAAACAAAAGGCTGACAGAAATCTCTCGCCTCACAAGAAGAATTCACCTCCCCCCCCCAAAGACCAACGAGATATCTTACATAATCTAACATCATATCTAGTTGGCCTTGCCCTCCTCCCGGTTGAGAATCACTGCGTATTCAGCCGTAACCTCCTTGGTCGGAGCCAAGAAACAAGCTAACGCCAAATATCACACGCCAAAGTTGCCATAAAAAAAGGAGCTTCCTTTATTTAATACGAGCTGTCAAACAGTTCTGTTTTAAGTGATGTGTTCTGCTTAGAATGTAGTCGCCTATCAAGAAAGAACGAAGCGTTCACTATTAGTAGAATCTATTTAGTGTTACAAAAATTTTCGAAATTCACTGTAAAATGACTAAATTATCAAACGTTCAGGAACTTTTCCCCACGAAATTAAGTGCTTTTATATTTGTAGCGTACATGGCATTATTTATTAATCAAGGTTTGTTTCTCAAGATTATCCTTAACTTCTTTTCCGTTTCATTTTTTATTATTTGATTTAAAATTGTATACTTGTGTTATTTTTTAATGTTGAATATCTCAAAAGAGATTATTGTCTGGAAATTTATAAATTATGGAAAAGAATTAGCGATCTTCTAAAAGATGTTTTGTGAGCAATGCAGTATCAATAAATCTGTGTAAAATAGTGCATGATTAAAACGTGATCTATGTAGGAAATTGTTATCGATCTAGCTTAAAGAAAGCTTAAAGATCTATTAAATAAATCTTTTTGGACTGAGACATTTTGTGTTATAAACAGTACTTATTTTTTAAGTAATTAGATAAGAATATTAAGAAACTAAATAGGCAGCACTATAATAACAGTTTTAATCAGTATAAAAATATGCAATAAATTGTTAGTTGTAAGTAATAGGATATTGTTACAGTAATGATTGTCTTATAGTTTTCCATTCATGATTGTTCTCAACAGTTTTTAAAAATATCTGAAAATGCTTTAATCAGGGAAAAAATTTCTCCCTCATATAGATGCATTTCTGCACTAATAATTTTTGGGGAAGGCATAAGCTGTCTGATTGCATAGTGCTTTTAACAGGATGTGAAAAAAAATTTTTCCTGGCAATTGTTCTTAACAAGCTTATGCTCATAGCAAATTAAAAAAAAAAAATTGTTAAGAACCCTCAGTGGCATAGCTAGGGTGGGGCAAGGGGGGATATCTGTCCCCGGGCGCAGCATCTATGGAGCACCAAAATGATGGTACGAAATTTTAGAATAAAGTGTTTTTCATTCGTGGCACAAGGTAAGGGGCGCAAAATCTTCAGTTGCCCCCGGGCACTGAAAACCCTAGCTACGCTTCTGAGAACCCTATCAAGTTTGTCTTCTGTAGTTGTTAAATAAGTTTAAATTCTAATTGAGTTAATCTAATACTTACATTTATAAATCAAATGTACACTAAAGCAAATTTTGGGGAAAGAAAGTGCAAAATTTTAAGAACATTCTGCTGAAATTTATAAGTGAAAGAAAGAATATTGAAAATATTATATTATCTGAGAAGCTCTGAATGAATTCTGAAACTTGTATATGCTGATTTAACTATTATAGTTTTACTGATTAGAGAAATTAAAAATTTATTCTGTTAAAACAATATCTTAATTTTAAAATATTTATTTTTTATATAGGTGGTTGTTAATAACTGATTGTAATATCAGTGCTCTATTAATGCTTAATGACTAAATTAAACTGTGTCTTCTTGCAATCTTATAAATTTTAATGAGTAGGAAATTATTATTTTTATTTTGGTACATCTGCATTTATAAACGAGCTTATTCCATCCAATTCAGACATTGGATATATGCAATAATTTTCTAAAAATATTGCTGGCAGAAACATGAAAAATGAAATAACAAGCTATACATAAATATATTCAGATAATAATATCTACTAAGGTGATTTTTAAGAAAAGGAGGGAAAGATAAATTAGTTGAACAAAATCTTTTCATTTTAAAAGTGCAAATTTTGGACACATAAGCATATGTGTGGCACAGTTTTCAATTTAACCTATGGTATGTTCATTCAGAATAAAAAAATGATGTATTTGTGTATCCTCTTTCATTCTTTCTTTATTGCCAAATGGGTACTACTTTCTGAACCCGCTTCATAGTAGAGAAATTATCATTGAAAAGTCCTAATTTTTTAAAGATTAGTAGTTTTGTTAAAATACTTTTTTCTTCATTTAACCATTGTATGTGTTTTCTGTGTTCTTAACCCAGTCTCAGTGATTATAACCAGAAGATAGCTTGGTATTTAACTGATATTTTTATAAATTATACATTCTATTATGAATTAAGAGTGTTTTTTATTAGAAATTAATTTTTTAAACTTGAGTTACAAATATCATAGTATTATTATTTTATAATGATTATCTAGTTTAGCTCCTATGTTCCTTTAAATTTTAAGGCCTAAGAACAGTATCATCTGTAATTTATTCATGTTATGAACTTCAAATTTCTTTTCTAGGTATTCTTGTAACAGCTACAAAGGAGAAGAATTCAAAATATTCTTATAGTACAGTTACTGTCGTTATGCTGACTGAATGTATTAAACTTTTTATTTGCACATCTATTTACATAAAGGAGTGAGTATGAATGCTATAATTTGAATACTCCATGTACATAAAAATATACATAAAAACATATTTTTACTTTTCGTAAAAAGCATAATTTTCTTGTTATTTATGTATTTTTTAGTCATTTGTTTATTTTCTTTTCTGCATTTTTTCATCCTTTGTTACTTTTTTTTTTATTTCTTGGACTGTTGAAACTGTCTCTTGTTTTTAAAAAACTGTTGTTATCAAAACTTAAGAGAAGCATGCCTAAGTGAAACATATGCAACTACTATTATGATTAGAAATCCTAATAAAAGTAAAAACTGTATATTTTATTGGATTTGTCATTTGATATATGCTGCAATTATTTATCATTAAGGATCAGTTTTATATTGGCAACATGGTTTTTGTTGAAATTAAAAGTTAAAAAAAAAGAGTATTTACATTAGAAGAATTAATTATATCCTCCTAAATAGCAAAATATGAAATTTGTATCTTGAAAGTATAAAATTTATAAAATTATTATCTGTCAAAGTAGAATAATATGATTAATTTTAGTCTATTATAAATTTAAAAATAAATGTGTATAATGATTTTATATGTGATAAAAAAATAAGTACATCATATTCCTATTTGCAGTAGTCTTTAACTCTCCATTATAAATTGGTTATTTTCCCTAAAAATTGTAAATGTGTGTCATAAATCTCCCAAAACTGAGCCATTAGGGTCATGTAATGGAGGAATATTAATTTTGAAATGATTCAGTTAAAAAAACAGCATTAGATCAGAATATTGTGAGGAAAATTAACTTTGAAATAAGCCAGTTGAGAGAAATTTATAAGCTCTATTTTTAGAACAAAAAGGATGATTAAAATGCAGTGTTATAGGCCTTAGATCAGAAATCCAATTTATTTATTTTTTATTATTTTAGATATACAAGGTTGTTCAGTAAGTTCGTGGACCGGAAATGAAGAAACCAATTTTTATCTGTAAAAATGACTTTATTTTTCAACATAGTTTCCATCATCTTCAATATACTTATTCCAACGGTCTTCTAATTTATGGATCCCTTGACTGTAGTGGTTTTTTGGCAGCTCTGCAAAATATCCCTCCATGGCAGCTATTACCTCTTTGTTCTAAGAAAATCGTTTTCTACGGTGATATTTTTTGAGGTGTGGGAAGAGCCAGAAGTTGGAGGGAGCTAAATCTGGCGAATAGGCTGGATGTTGCAACAATTCGTACTTCAATTCAGTTATTTTAGCAATGGTTTTTTGAGCTGTGTGTGCAGGCGTGTTATCTTGGTGGAAAATGATTTTCTTCTTCTGTAATCCGTGTCTTCTTTCACAAATTTTTTCGTCTAATTGATTCAAAAGTTATAGTAATAATCTGAATTAATTGTTTTGCCAGTTTGAAGGTAATCTATAAACAAAATTCCTTTCACATCCCAAAAAACTGATACTAACACCTTCTTGGCTGATTTTTGCACACGAAGTCACTTCGACGCCAAAGAGCCGGGTTCACACCACTTCTTAGCCTCCTGTTTTGATTCAGGATCATGATGGTAGACCCAAGTCTCATCCATTGTAATAAATCGATGGATAAAGTCGCTTCTTCTTAAAACGCTCTAAATGTCACTGGCAAAGTCGCATCCAAATGTGTTTTTGCTCCATTGTTAGAGAATGTGGCACCCATTTTGCACAGAGTTTTTTGAAACCCAAATTAACACTCAAAATATTGCTCACTGTGCCCAATGAAATGCCTAAAGCCTCTGTTAAATCTCTTTCAGTGAATCAACATTCTTCCGATACCATATCTTGTATTTTCCCCATGATTTCCAGTGTTGATGCAGATTTTGAGTCTTCAAGGCAGGTACGACCACTTTTGAATAAACTAGCCCACTTGCAAACTATTGCTTTTGAAGAAGCAGATTCTCCCAACACATTCACCATTTCGGTATGAATTCCCATTGCCTTTAATCCTTTCTTTACAAAGAATTTGATAACTGCACATTGTTCAATTTTATCCATACCTGAAAAAAGGCACAACATGTTAGATATAAAGGGAGGTTAAACAATGACTAAATTAACAGATCGAAATGAAACTTTTGACATGTTCCTAAGAAAGAACAAATATGAAAATGGCGTTGAAGTTTTAGGTCTAATATTGACGAATAGATGGTGCTCCGCGAACTTATTGAACAACCTGGTATATGGCTGCAAACAGACATAAAATATGTATCCCATACTGCATATTTTTTCTATTATATGATAAATTTTCACCTTCATTTCATTAACATCTATGTAAAGAGGATATCTCTTAAAGCCGTGATATTTTCCAGATTTTTATAGAGGCACCTTTTTGTAAAAGTTTATATAAAAAGGGGTTTATTTAATTGGAGAAACAAGATTATATTTTTTTACTTAAAAATGTTTTAAAGGGGGAGAGTTATATGCATTTTGAAAGAATCAAATAAAATTTTAGTTTTAAGAAATAAATGTAATATAATTTAAAAAAAAAAACTTGGAAATCTAGAACTATTCAGTATTTATTTAAAACTTGCTTGCATACATTAATTATTATTATGTGATAAACTATAGACTCCTTTTTATGAAATTTTGTTACATTTAAATTTGATATTATATTCAGTTCTGAGAGCATATTAAAACTATGAAATTTCAAAAAAAATTTTTTTATATATATATATATATATATATTTAAAGATGCTTTTTCCTTTATAGGTTTTCCTTTGTACAGTTACTAGGAGCTATTGTTAAGAACTCAAAAGGTAAACATTTAGCTGATTCAAAATGTGTATTAACTCAGCTGAATTTACTAGCTTGATTAAAAAAGTTAAAATATTTTATTGTTCTTTTTAAATCATTTAATATACATTATTAAAGTAGAATTCTAGCTAAATATAATTTCTAGTAGTAATAATAATATTATATTTAAATTTAATTGTAATAAATATAATTTATTAACCCTCTCACTGCGTACTTTTTTTAATCAAAATAGGTTCAAAAATTGTGTATTTTTTTTATTACATACAGGGTGGCCAGAATTAAACTGACAGTGCTCACAGTGTTCTGTAACGCGATCTGGTACTTACGTATTAACGCAACCAGGCCAAAATTTGCATAAATCGGCAAATTTGGCGACCCTACTTACGGCAACCCTACGTGTGTGAAAATAGACAAAAGTTTATTTGTAAAAAGAAAAAATTACACTGGGCGTGTACTATCATAGCAATGGGTTTTTGGCGGAATTTGCCGAGAAAAGAAAGAGACTTTTGCCGAGAAAAGAAAGAGACCTTTTTGGTTACTGTACCTAACAGAAGCGTCGTTACCCTCATGGAAAAAATTTGTGAAAATATCAAGGAAGGAAGCATCATTTATTGGGATTGCTAGAAAGGATACAATACAAGTGAATTCGAAAATGCTGCATATCTGCATGCAACTGTTAACCACAAATATAACTTTGTGGATTCCAACACGGGCGTTCACACACAACATGTAAAGCACATGAGGGGCTCAGCCAAATGGCGCAACAAAAAACAGAGAGGAACAGCCTGTCATCATCTTGACTCATACCTTATCCAATTTATATGGTGCCAAGCTCAAGCTGTTAATGGCAAAGACGGTTTTCAATCAGTGCTAAAAGCAATAGCCAAAAGATTTCCGCCGAAAAAATAATTCTGCAACTTATTCAAATTCGAAACCAGAAGGGTTTAATTGCTATTTTATATTTTAAAACAAAATAATATAAAAAAACTGTATTAAAAATTATCTGTAATTAATAAATGTACATTTTCTTTCTATTCATACTTTTTTACTCAAACTTACAAATTGCTCCAACCTGGTTGCGATAATACGTAAGTACCACGCGATCTATTTGCAAGAATGATGTCACATTTTGTAGTTTGTTTGTCAAGACGGGGACGAAGGATTCCGTGAAAAAACAAATTAGTTCCAAAAGTCACCACTGGGGGAATAGTTTGCTATAGGAATTTCTTTCTGAAGTTTTGCTCTCTGAATTAAAACTCCCTTAGAGTTTTGCTCTCTGGATTAAAACTAATTAGAAAGATGAGTAACTGTTCATTGTATTTTATTACAATTAGATTTACTACATTTAGAAGTATATTTATTTATTGAAAAGATAATTTTAGTTACCTCTTACAGATGCATATTTGTTAATACTTTTCAAAATCTTAAAATGTGTCAAGACAAGTAATATTAAATAAAGCAAAAATATAGCATAATTGAGATGAAATAAAAAACTTTTAAAATGTTTATTTAAGGAGCATTTTATTAAATTTGATTTGTATTATTTTATGTAAATTTATGTATGATTTATCTGAAAATTAAAATCATTAGTTTATTTTTTTAGATGAAACACTGGAATTATTGTCAATTTTTAGATGAAACACCTGAGTTATTAATATAATTTAGCATTTTAATACATTTAAGTCTTTTAAAGAATATGGCTTGGAAAGGATTTTCTCTCATCTTTCATTTTTGTTGCTGATTATCATTGTTGTCTTTTAAAATAGCTATTAGTGTTTTGCATATTACTGCTGCTTCTATTGAATTTCCTGGGTTTTGATTATTACTTGTTGTTTCATTTTTTGTGCTTTCTTCCTCCCCCTTTTTAGTGCTGCTTGCATTGTTACTTGTAAAAGAGGATGGGAACTATATAAATAAAAATGAAAGAATGTATTAAGTAATTGATTTTCTGTATTTTCTTTCTTTCCTGTTAACTGCACTGTACTTGTAAAAGAAGGTGAAAATTATAAAGATATAAAAGAAAGAATACTACATTAGGTGGGGAAACTCTGTTTAATTGTTTGGTAATAATATAGCATGCAATTATCCATTTTCAATTAATCATTTATTTCTTAGATAGAGTGACTAATATTTGTATATTTTAATCATTTCTTTTTCCTGGCATTTTATCTCACATTCAAATATGAAAGCTATTGATTTTTTTTTTTTTTTTAAATTTTGAAGGTATTATTTTTTAACCCTTTGCGGCGCACTATACGTTAACGTCGGAATTTCAACAAAAAAAGTTGTATGCAGTCTATTTAGTCCTAAAGCAGTATATAGGTAAAATTTTGTAAAAATTGCACTTACCGTTTTAATTCTGTGGGTGTTCCATGAGGTGGAACATTGCGCTGCCAGAGCTTTTAAAAGTGCGACTAAGCGAGCATTGCAGTGAAGCATGAAAATGAGTATAAGCCTTTGTATAAGAATGAAAAAACTCTGTATTATGGCTGTATACATGTTTTCCTGGATATACACAATATTCTTGAATATATACGGGTAAATGAGATAAATATCTATATACACAAGTCCTATATACAAAAATATTTACAAATTTTCGGAAAGAGCGCTTCTGAAAGAGTTAGACCTATCCGCGCCATTTATGGAAAATTAATAATAAAAAAATTAACTACGATTAATATTAACAATGAAGAAAAATAAGCCTATAATATATACATACACAAAAAATATCTACACAATTATTGAAAATAAACGGGAATGAAACTAAAATGCGACAGCAAAAAATTCACGCAGGTTTCAGTAAAGATGAGTCAAGCTACTAATAAAATTCCCGCCTAAAAAACTACTCCCAAAAAGTTCGAGATGCCAATATTAGGGCTTTCATAACACAAAACACATCTCACCCCTCAATACTGCCTTGTTTTGAATTCATTCCCCCCAAAAACAAGGGAAACAGAAAATGTAAACAACGGATGGTCTCTAAGCACAGATGTTCTGATTTGTAACAGCATGAGATCGCTAAAGGCGCAGTGTTCCCGCTAATTCTCAATGATTCTGATTGATTATTACTCAATGATTCTGCATATGTTTTTTGTATGAAAGATTTAAAAAAATATAGAACAAATAATTTGGAGTACAGCCAGCAAAATTTTGACTAATTTTTTTTCCAAATAAAATTTTTTATATCATTAAAAAAATAGAGAAAATTACTTGAAAAAAAGTGGATTTTAATAACACATAATAAATGAAAATTCTGTGTCACCTTGTGATATGCTGCTATCTACTGTTTAAAAAGAAAAGTTAAACGTATATTATAAAGGCATCGTTATCTATATACGGTTGAATTTAAAGGTTTCAGAAGCGATTCAATTTGGGTGTTCCATGTAGTGGAACACTGAGCCACAAAGGGTTAATTATGAAGTTACTGAAATTTAGAGTACTGTGTCACAAATGCTTCCATGTTAGCTCCCAAAAGCATGGCAAAGATTCATTAATTAAAATAATCACTCTTTCTTGGCCATGCTATATGACATTCGTAATGTATATGGATGAACAACTAATAAAAATGGCCCTTTTAAGTGTCATTCTACTTTTATTTTGTAAAACTGGAAATAATTAAAATTTATTGAAATTATAAACTTAATGATATTAAATTAATTAATGGAACCATTTATGTATTCTTAATTATTTGTATTTATTTTCATGTTTTAAAATGGCATTTTGATTGCTTATCTGAGAAATCAATAATGAACTAAAAGAGGTAGATTGCAAACTACTTCATGACCAATTTCTTTTAATGAAATTTGTTCTTTCAGTGTAGGTTTTACACACATACTTGTATTTATTCATCTGTCTCTTTTTTATAAAATAGTAAATTGTATTGCACAATAGGAAATATTTGTTCTGTTACATTTGGTACTGTCACTTTTTATAATAAAAAACAATATTTTTATTACATATGGACAATAGGACTTTTTAATGAAAGTGAGACAGCAACTTTTTTAATGAAAAACTTTTTTAATAATAATTTATAAAAATTATTAGTAATGTAAAATATTGTGAAAAAAAAAAGCAACATGTAAATACTGTATTAGTTCTGCCTTTCATAAATAGCTAATTTTAGCTATTTATGAAGGTACTCTTGCTCTAAATAAGATGTGTGTAGAAATGAAATGAAAGGAAGTTTTTAGAGTTATTGAAAAATGATACAGTACCTTATAATTAAGTGCAACAGAGTTATCCATTTAATTAGTGTTATATTTAACCTTGCTACATTAAGTGCCTTACTATTATCAAATGTAAATAGCAGTCTAAACAACGTAAAGCATATAACTACAAACATAAGACTTTTCTAGGACAAATTTGGGAAAGCGTTTAATAATTTTCAAATATTAACTTGTTTTAGCTTTTAGTATTTAATAACTTTTGAGTAGCTGACTTTAAAATTGACTGAATATGCTATTACAGCTAGTAATATTAATTTATGTAACATATGTATATAAATGTTCTTCATACATAATTTATTTATGTATTTAAAAATTAATACAAGTACTTTCTTAATTCTTCGATATGTGTATATATATTTGTGCCTTCCTGTTCTATAGTTTGCCACTATTTGTTGACATTATACTGCATAATTGATCTCTTTCTTATTTAATTTTGCATGATCTTAGTAGTATTTATGAAGTGAACTTTATATGAGTTTTTGATCTATATATTTTATCATTCAGATTTGCAGCTTAGAGCACATTTATTAGATTCGTTATTAAATCCTTTATTATTATTATATCTTCATACGATTGTTAATAGTCTAATTTGAATTTTGGTTTCCTTTAATTATTTCTTTGTAAATTAGGTTGATTCCTTGTTTACTTTTATCATTTTGCTCTGTTAATTTGCTTTTATTTTTGCTTTCCAAGTTTTTGTTTGTTTTTAATTTGTGCCTTCCTGTTCAATTCTTTGCCACTATTAGTTGACAGTATTTCATATAATTTATTCATTTCTTACATATTAGATGCAAGATTAAATATATTTATATATAATTCTAATTTCAATTTCCCTTAACTCTTCATTAATATTTGGCTATTTCCTTTTTCTGTCCTAAAAATAGTAACTGCTTATAATAAAGCTCTCTAACTTCCATCATTTCCAAATTAATCTATATTACAGTCAAAAATCGTTAATCCGGACTCGTCGGGACTTCTGCAATTCTGGATTATCGATTTTTCCAGATTATAGATCATCAGTTTAAATCTGGTAAGATGGCATGCAGAAATTATAAAATTAAAAATATGAAACCGTAATTTATGAAATAAAGAACAATTATGATCTAAAGGGTATCAAAATTTACTAAAAAAAAAAAAAAGCTTAATATTTATTTGTTTACTGTATTAAACATTTCTTTCAATGTAAGTTGTTTAAGTTGCTTCATTTTATGTGATAATACTTTCTCTTTAATTCTATAAACAGACATAATTTCTTCTTCAGTTACAAAGTTCCGCTGTTAAAGTCCTATAATTGCTGTGTCGAGAATACCGACTAATTTGTCAATCGAAATTTTTTCCTTTTCAATAACCTCTGTATCACTTTCTTTTTTTATCGGAAGCGAATTATAATGACGAGGAATTTGATTTAAATCATATCAAAGACGGAGTACATCGAGATGAAATACTACATTTAGTAAGGAATTATAAGCGAAATAAAATAAAAACATCTGCCCTGAAGATAAGTATAGTGCTGACAGATTAACTTCCAATTCATTGCGCGCCGCGGTGTTTCGGCATTCCCCCTCCCCCCCGGGCCGCAGAGCAGCTTGAAATTGATAAACAGATTTCGGAATGGTTTGAGAAACGAAGGATATGCCTTTATCCATTTTTTACAGCAATTCCACTTTTTGTTTAATGGACTTCTAAACATACTTTCTCTTTGTAGATCCTTTACATAATAGTAAATACATATCGGAAATTTTATTTGACATAATCGAAAGCTTACTTTTATAAAATTGCTCTAACAGTCTTCAAAAAATAATAAGCCGGATCCAATTCGAAGATTCAGGAACAACGCAATCTGCAACATTAACTGAATTAGATAATTTTAGCTTAGCTTATACCGTCCATTATACATTAACACACAAGCGTAAACGTATTACGCACACGCATATTCGCAGCCGTAAATGTCTTACGCGCATGACGCATGCACAGAAAGTTAGTAGCTTTGAGGTCCGGATTATGGGTGTCCGAATTAACGACTTTTGACTATGTATCACTTTTGCATAATGTAAATGCTCTGATCTCAGATCTGGGAATGAAAGCTGTTAATAGCAAATACTGAAGTTATTTATATGCAAGTGGGAAAACTTCAAACTGTAATTATATTACTGTGAACGAAGATTTTGTCTTGAACCATCACACTTGTTTTCTGCTTCTATGTCTAGCTAGACTGCTGCTTCTCTTATTACCACAACAAAAAAAATGTAGTGTTCTAGAACAAGCATTCTTATAATGCCTATTTATTTGTGTTGGCTTAAAAATGTATGTCATCTAAAATAAAAAAAGAATATTAAATTTATGTATTTAATAACTGTTATTTTAAGATAATTTGCAGTTGCCTTTTGACAAGTGCTAAATTGTGGTTGACTCTATCTGTGTGTATGTGTGTATATAAAGAGGGACTTCAATTGAATTCAATGTTCCTTTCCCCTGATGAAGTAGCGTTGAAGTTGGTTGAATTACTGTTTTGTTATGTTCTTTTTTCTTTTAATTTCTTTAAGGAATTTTTTTGGATTGGGGTATTGATTGTTTAAAAATTTTGGTTTTTACATTTATTAAATTCTTTGTTACATTTAGATTATTTGAAATTTATCAATTATGAATTTCAAAATTCTTGTCTTTGCAAAACATTAGTTCTAAATTTCTTACTTTATGTTTTTAATGATAATTTTCTGAAGCTTAAAGTGCAAAAATACTAGGCATATTTACATTTTGTTTTTTAAAAAAATGTTTTGTAATTATATATATATACAGATTCGTAATTATTTTATTTAAACCAAATTTCTGTGTATATGCTGCTGAAAATTGACCAGTATAGACAAAAAGTAAGAAATTTAGAACCAGTTCACTTATTTTGTGGAATTGGTTCTAAACTTCTTACTTTTTGTATGAAGTATCGAATATATATATATGTAATTCTGATCATGTAAATGGAACTAAAACTCAAATAGCAATATTAATTTTACAGCATTATTAATTATCCAATCAAAATGCATTGAGAACCAAAACTAAGTCTGAATAAGATTTCACCCCGAACATAACACACTCACTTGCTACTCATTGGCCTAGCTGGACTGCTGTGGGCTGCTTCCTTCTTGCTTCAAAGTTATCAAAAATGTAAACATCTAGAAATAGGCAAAATAATGTGCCAAGTTGTTTGTGGCCACAACCTGTTTGCTGAAATAAAATAAGATATTTTATCTGCCTCAGCTGCCATTCATTATGGATCAACATTTCTATGCCATCAACATTCTTTCTGTTCATCACTTCTAAGTTTGTTTCCATTACACACACATACATATATGAAGGTGAAATATCAAAATCTATTTTATAACGTAATATAACAAAATAAATATTTTTTTTAGAAATTTAACTTGTGTATATTTTCTACATAAATTGATTTGTTTTGTAGTTTTTGCACATATTTTTCCCCCTTTTCCAGTTCTTCTGCTTTACTTTGTGCCTGCGTTCCTGTACAGTTTATATAACAATCTCACATTCATAAACTTGTGTGTGTTTGATCCTACAACTTATTATCTGCTATTACAACTTAGAGTTGTGGTGACTGGTATCATTTTTCAGGTGAGTACCTCAAACATATTAAGATTAAAGCTCAGAGCTTCCGAATATTACATGCATAGGTTAAGTCAGGTCAAGGTCTTCTGTAAATGTCTGAATTTTTTTTTTTTTTTTTTTTTTTTCAAAATTCAGTTTTGATTTTTTTTAAGTTTAACTCTGGTGGTTTTTTAATGGGCTTACACTCAAGAGCCAAAACATTATGACCACTTGTCAGTAACGAGTTGGGCCACCTTTGGCGCGCAACACAGCTTCAACCCGCCTTGGCATGGATGCCACAAGTCCTTGATAGATGGCCGGAGACAGATTGTACCAGATGTAGCAACGGTCACGCAAATCCGAGATATTGCGAATTGGTGGTCTTTGACCTCTGAGCTGCCGTCCCATGACATCCCAAATGTGTTCTATCAGATTGAGATCCGGTGAGTTAGGCAGCCAGGACATTAACTGGAAATCGGCATCATGTTCCAGGAACCACTCCAACACAGTTGTAGCCTTGTGACACGGGGCGTTGTCCTTTTGGAGCATTCCATTTCCAGCTGGAAAAACAGAGGCCATGTAAGAGTGCAACTGGTCCGCAATGATGTTCAGATACCCTGTAGCATTCATGGTCTGCTCTACCACAACCATGGGTCGCAGAGACGCCCAAGAGAACGTCCGCCAGAGCATAATACCGCCACAACCGGCCTGTGTATGACCTACTGTGCATTGAGGGAGCAACTGTTTGCCTGAAAGACGGTGTATCCTGACACGGCCATCGGCGTTATGAATGACAAACCGTGATTCATCTGACCAGGCAAGTCTCTCCCACTGATCCATGGACCAGTCGCGATGTTCCCGGGCCCAGCGCAGTCGCAGTTGGCGATGACGCTTGGTCAGCAAAGGCACACGAGTGGGACGTTTGCTGCATAGCCCCATATCCAACAGTGTCCGCTGAACAGTGTGCTCCGATATTTTTCTACCTGCATTATATTCGGCTGTCAGCTGAGCCACTATCTGGCTCCGGTTTTGCTTCACCATGCAAGACAGTCTCCGACGACCCTTTTTCTTTGATAGCGTGTGGACGTCCAACACCATGTCGTCTACTGCTGGTTTCACCGTCATTCATCCACTTTTCATGCGTACTAACAACTGTAGATCACAGACAACCCATGAGTCGTGCAGTTTCGGAAATACTTGTTTCGAGCCTTCGAGCCATTACAATCTGCCTTCTCTCAAAGTCGCTTAGATCCGCAGCCTTTCCCATAACACACAGAAGTAAGTGAAAGAATGATTCTTCAGACTCTCCAGCAGCAATTAAATACCACTTCCACCTGATCACCTGCCTTCCACGTCATCCAGGTGTGTTCATCTCAAAATGTGGGGCTGGTCATAATGTTTTGGCTCTTGAGTGTAGTGTTTAAACTATTTATTTAATAAAATGGAAACATGCGAGTTCAGTTTACATTTGTGATTTCTGCCTGAAAAGGCAAAAATGAATTCTGCTTATTCTAAAGTGGAACTTTTCCTCCAAAATGTGCATTTGACTTTTAAATGAAGAGGGCGGGGACTTCCTTCATTGAAAGCAAATATAAAATACAACTTGCTGGAACTAATTCATTTAGCTAAATAAAGATGACATCACAAGTACAGTATAATTTTCTGTATAGTAAGGAAGAATTTTGTTATGTGTACTGGCATTACTCATTCCACACTTCAAGCAAGTGAAAACTGCAGATATTGAAACTAGGAAAGGTTATTTTTATATAAATTTAAAATCACTTTCTGAACTAACAGAGGTAGTTGTATTAGTCCAGAAAATGAAATTAGCAAAAGCAGTGGTTTGCAAAGTGTAAAATTAATAAAAGTTTACTCTTTCCAAATTGGCTGAATTAATCCGTATGAGAGTACAGTGATAAACATGTCTGTTCCTTTAGAATATTTTAATTTTCTTTACGATTAATTCATAACTGTACTTAAATAATTCTCTATGCAATCAAAAACAGGCATTAATTCTAAGTAGAATTAATAAACTTGTAATTAATTATACATCACTGTAAATGAGTTTTTTCAGTATTACAGTTATTTTATTAACATAACAGTATTTGTTAAAAACTCAGTTTGAACCAGTACACAGAAAACTTTTGTAATACATTCCTTAATTTATTATAAAGTCTAATATTATATGTATATCAATTTCTTTTGCAATAGTTATTCTGTAACTGCTTCACAGTTTTTATATTATTTTTAAAATTCAGTTTAAGGAAGTTAAAATTTTGCTAAAAAATTTACAAAGTACACCTGTAAAAAGAGTCACCATGTAATTTCTGCAGTGTTACTGACAATGAGTGCTATTAAATAAAATTAACTAAGGGGAAAAACAGGTGATCTCCCCCTTTTTTAATCGCTGTAGTTGGAGTATTGGGCATAACAGTGAAATGATGATTTCTGATTTTGGCAAACTTTAAAGGATTAATGTGTTATTTCTTATGAATGTTTGACACATATCTTCATTTAATATCGAACTAATCATTGCATTATTTCAATCATTACACAATCAGGTAGATTGAAAATAGCCTTGCAAATAAAGTTTATTCCATTGTCTCTGAAATATTTTTTTCAGTTTTTGCAATTCATTTAAAATTTATTAATTTTATTAATAATTATATCTGATATTTTTAAATCCAGCATAATAAAGATCTAGATTTTGTACCATCTTGAAATTTTTACAGATTATAGAATTAATTTTTGCCGTTATTTAAATTAAGATACATTTTAGGTATTTTTGTACCATTATTTTTTTAGCATGCAGTATTGTTATTTTAAGTAGAGTAAGAATTTCTTTTCTTTGATTATCATTGTTGGAAATGCAGTTTCTAGGATATCTTTTGTTCTTGTCTTCTCAAGAATACACAAATTCAATAGTTAAGCATTCACATGATACATGATTTCTGCTTAAATTGTCTGAAGACTCCATGTACTGACTATAGTTTTGTTTATACTTTATATGAGCATTGTGCATGACATATTTCTCTCGATTTCTTAAGATAGACCCTAGTATACCTTAATTCTGTTAGTGTACATATAAGTTAAAAATGTCTTTCTCTGGGGGGGGAAGATCTAATAATTTTTCTAATGTTTATCAAAGAATAACTATTTGGTATAATTTTTTTAGGATAAACAACAGATTTGAGATAAACAACAGTTATACTATAGTAAAAAACAATAATTTTTATTATAATAGAAATGTAATAGATGGTTTGACTATCAAGTCGTTGCATTTAAATATTCAAAAATTAATTTTTTAAGATTTTATGTGAAAAAGAAGATACTAGGATTGTGTATAGCTGGATATAATGTGTACTTAATATGCTTTTTGATCGATTTAGAGAAAGAAAGAAGTTGTGGAATTTATTTTTTATGTTCTCTTAATAAAGAGGAAGAGAGAAAAGTTATGTCTTCTTTGAAAGATAAAGGAACTTTAAAGCTTTCTTGTTGCTTTTAACCCTTTGACGCATGGTGGTCATGCCTTGAAACCCCCAACTTTCGAATTTTTTTCTCCTCTTCCTTCCGAAATTTTTGAGTGAAAATCAATTCATTACTGATCTTTTACCTCTAACTAACACAAAATGACGACCGAATCATACATGTTTTAAGTCTTAGTGCTTCAAATCGGATGCCTTTTAAAATTTGTTTTCAATGAGACAAAATAACTTCCTTTTAGTAATATAAGCAACTTTAAATTTCAAAAGTTATTCATCGCACATCATGATTTCTATCATAAACAATAAAAATAGCAATAATTAAACTGCATATATAAAAAAAAAAAATCTCTATATGTATGGCATTTGCTTTGTGGTTTCAGGGCACGACCACTGCCCCACTAGAGCATTGTGATACAATGCTCTAGTGGGGCAGTGGTCGCGCCTTGAAACCACTGCTCATCACAATGGCGTTTGCTTGCTTCTCAAATAGGAGTGCTTATTTTTACCCGGATATAGATAAGGGGTTTTGAAATCACAGAGTTATTTTATTACTAAACAATACATGCATCTGCCCAGTAAAAAGGTCTTTCTTTTCCAGAGACTTTTTCTCTGACTTCAACACACTTGCTCCCCAAGCTAGTATTGTAATTTTATAAACTATTTCCTGTGGTTTAAATTTAATGTAAATATACTTTGCTGTAATTAAAAATAGAAATTGCATAAAGTTTTGTTTAAATTAAAAATATTTTCTGAATATTTTGAGACTAAGTACGAATAAAATAAGTATGAATGATCCGTACCAAAGCCAAAAAGACCAAGCCCCCCCCCCTCTGCATTAACATAAAAAAACCACAAATTTCATGTGCCAGATGAAAAGAAACTAAATAACACTGGACATATACCAGTGAAATTTAGATCCAATCAGTGTACATTTCGTAGCACAAGCAAAAAACATCATAGAAGAAGATACATGTGAGAAACATGCAATGTGGGTCTATGCATGTACCAAAAAGACAAAACATGCTTTGAACAGTGTCACAAAAAAATATTTGTTCTTTGAAATTAAAAAAAAAACACTGAGTCTTTTTTTTTTATCCTTATTTTACTGAGTTTTTTAATCCATGTAGCCAAACGTTCTCATTATGTAGGTACTTATACTTTCACTGCTATAGAAAAATTACATAAATGTTTATTTTTTAATTTTTTCAGATGATTTAGTTGGTAAAATAATGTAAAAAATATATATATTATGCAATTCTTACATGCATTTTTTTTTTAAATTCGTAAATTTCATCATTTATTGGAAACACGTACGGAAAAAGGTAAGTTTTTTTTAAGTTTCAAAGACCTAGACACGTGGTGGTTTCACAGTGTGGCCACCACCCACAAAACAATGAGCAAGAGTAGATTTTTTTAAATTCATATATTATTTGTCTCTAGGATCATCATATTCAATTTCTAGAGTTTTTAGTTAAAAAAATTATAAAAATAATATCGCTCGCGTCAAAGGGTTAATTGAAGAATTTCATAAAATATCCTGCATGCTTTATTTTATTATAACTTCTATTCACTTTATAATTAAACTTGTGTGCTTGAGTTTTCAATTGTAATTATTTTATTATCCATTTGAAAAATAGATTGTTTTTAAGAAGCAGCTTAGCAGGAAGCAGTGGATTTCTTTGATCTTGTTGACTATAGGTTGCATTGTAAAGCAGATCCACACGACCCCTTTAGCACCATCATCCGATAAAAGTTCTAAGTCACCTATACCTGAAACACATAACTATTTATATTTTTTCTTGATACTAGTCCAGGTAAGATAAACATCCCAGTATCTTTTAACTTTTATCTATATTTATCTTTGTATTCTGTATTTTTAGAATACAAAGATAAATAAATTTTTTTTTTTTTTTTTTTTTTTTTTTTTTTTTTGTATTTAAATTCTGTATTCTCATCTATAAATATGATGTCCTGGGTTTCTTTTACTGTGTACATGTCTTTTCATTAATAGGCTATCACTTCATAATTTAAATTGTTATGTGTTAATTATTTTTTTACTTTTTTGATTAATAAAGTGTTTAGATAAAAAAAAGTGCCAGTAGTGGCATTTAGGATTGTTCGGATTTATTGGAGTATTGCTTACATATTTATATGTACCAGGATATTACTTACTTATAATATTACTTAGGAGAAATCTTTCTTGTTGTGCTCATGGATGGTATGTGCATATCTTAAGCTTTTGATTATGCAAAAGAAAGGGTTTTAAGGCAATAGTGTTATAAAAAAAGAACTAACCACTATAAACAAGTCTGTATTTTATCCAAATTTAGCAAATAAAAATTTTAAAAAATATATATATATGAAAAGTTTCAGATTTTAAATTACGTCCAAAGGGCATTTTTTTAACATTTTGTGTGTTACCTTTATTTATTACATATCATGTTCTTCGCACTTAAACCATAAATTTCCACTCAACAGCAGTATCACAAAGTAAATTTAAAACGAGCATATCCTTAGAATTTCCGATACACAGTTCTGCACACTGGAAATAAAAAGGTTCCCCCACCCGTAGAGTGTTGCCATTGCTCGCTTGTAAATCGCTGAGTTTGTTAATCAAAAATTGGTTAAGTTTTACAAAATATGAAGTAGATAATAAAACAAATTTCAAATTTGGGTTTCCAGATGCCCATATTCGAATGGAAATGTATGTTATTTTAAATTGGAGACTAAAAAATAAGCAGTATGTTTTATGCATATAAGAAATTTGCTTTTGCATGAACAAATTCAAAAGAAAATTTTATGAACATTTGAATGTATTATTTTGGCTGCTAACTCTCATATTTTACTGGGAAGAGTCAGTTTTTCATCACATCTTCTGATCTCTTGGTAGGTTATCAAATCTTCCAGTTTTTAATTTTTAGCTTTTATTAAGGAAAATGTTTCTCTGCAATAATTGAAACTTAAAGTGAATTAATGAACTTAAATTATGCAAATTCCATACCCCCATCTATAATGATTTTCAGAAATATTCTTCTGATTAAATTTTCTTTGATCTGAATTGCCATAATCTACTGTAGACATTTCAACTTTCATTATTAATGCAGCCAATATTTAATCAGTTAATTTTGTATTGTTTTATATTCAGTTTTGTTTTACATCAGTAAATGGTATATTATTAAGTTTATGCACAGAATAAATAGTATGTACATTAATTATTAATTTTATCTTCATCATAAAAGTACTTTGTAAAGAAAATTTCCTGCGTACTCAGTATTTTTTTACCATGAAAGTATAAAAAAATTGCTAAGGGAAATTAGCTGAAGAACGTAATATTTAGATTGTATAATTAAATATTAATATATTTTATACTGGGTCATATTATAAATAGCTCAGTAACATGAATTATACATTATAAAATGAATTTAAGTCAGTTTGGAATTCTTTTGAAATGCCATTACTGGAAATGAAATTATATATAATATGATGTTAAAAATGTCAGAAAGATCTTTCACCTGCCATCATTTATTTTTATAAATTGTAATTTTTATTTATTTATTTATTTTCAATTTTGTATTCTTTGGGTCCTAAACTGGATGTTTTTAATTTTCTAGTGGATAATAATGCTTTTTTTAAAGTGATACCATTCTTCATCATAATAACATATTTTACACCCTCTTAAAAATTATGTTATAGATATTGTAAAATTACCATTGCTATCATCTCTGTTTTAATTTTATTTATAAATAATCAAAGCTATAAAAGTTAATACTGTATGTCTTTCATTATAATCTAATATGTATGTATGTCTTTCATTATAATCTAATAATCTAATATATAATATCTACTTTTATAATAATTATAAAAGTAAATACTGTATGTCTTTCATTATAATCTTGCTCTGATTGGAAGCCAACCCCAAGAAATATTACTCTGAAGAGAGGTTGAACTTCTATTTTCCATCCCCAATTTTGAGGGAGCGAGGTTAGACTTCTATTTTCCATCACCAATTTTTTCAATCCCGGGGGAGGATCTGGGGGTCTCCCACCCCTCTCTCTACTTCTACCAATTCAAACCAGAGGACTTTCGGCTTACCGCATATTTAGAGTGCCACTATGCTGCACCAACACTATATATTTGCAAACATCCATGTCTTCTCTGGGATTCGAACACAGGCCCTTCAGTATCATAGTAGGCTTCCCTAACCACTATACCATCTGGGTGACAACACCAAGAAATGAAAAGCTAAAATAAATAAAAATAATGACACTTCTACGTTATGGTGGTCTTACTAAGAAAGAGGAATTGGGGGGCATTTCAGCCTTCACAAGAAACAGATAGCTATCACCAGAATAGAATATACACAAATAATTTGTTCAATATCTACAGTATATGATATATTTAATATATTCATGCAAAAGCAGTTTAATATAGATTTTTATTTATTATTTTATTTAGTGCAATTTGGTAAGCAGTTTATTTAAATAAACAACATATGGAAGCATATCCAAAATTAATCTCAAACAGACGCGTTCTGGTAGACACAGTTCAGCAGCTGCTATTAATAGTGCATCAAACATGTCATTATAGCCAAGATAGTAGTTGAACATAAACTCTTCTAGGTGGAACTACAGGTGAGATAGTAAGTCCGTATCCCTGTGCCTTTTGTTTTGTCATTTCATTAGTCCCTATTAGGTAGAAGATTAAGAATTTAAGTATTTAACAATGAAAAATCGAGAACCTTTTCACTAACTGGAAAAGCATAAGCTATATACATATTTGCAAATCGATAATTGTAGACACTAAATGAATTACCTATTTATGCAGTTTACACATTACAGTTTTTATGTGTATCAATAACTGCCTGTTTCTTCCCAAGGCTGAAAGGCTCATCAGCAGCTGAGCGGTAAAGACGCTGAACACTCGTAGTTCAGTCCGAGGTTCGAATCCCGCAAACGAGCTGACTACATGGGTGTTTTCATGGTTTTCCCTAGGTGTCGTGTATACAAGCCAGTTTCCCTTAGAAAGTCCTCCACGAAGTCATCGCTTCCTTTAAGCAGATAGCCCTCATGTACTTTGCCATAATTGAATAATCCAATCCAATCCCAAGGCTGAAATGTATCTATTCCTCCTTTTTTGCCAAGACCACTATAACACAGAAGTGCTAAATTAATCATATAGAGCATTTAAATATCGATTCAAAGGTGAGGGACATTTTTTGAACCACAGAAAAGTCAAAAAAATGTCAGCTTGCAATTCATTTAATATTGTAAGTGGTAATTAAATGTTGATCAAGATATTTTTCAAGCTTTTATTGTTCTTAGTATGCAGAACTTCTATAACAGCAATTCTCAAAATTTCGTGAATATCAAAAACTACTTTTATTCAAGCTTTAGTACTTATGAACATAGTCTATACTTTTCCTTGTGTAATTTATAAAACTTATTAAAAATCATCTAAATTTAAATAAATGTATAAGTTTTTTGGGGGGAAGGAAGGAATGATCATCTAGCAATGGAAAAGAGGTGTGTAGGATAAAAAAAGCTTGAGAACCACTGTTCTATAATAAAAGTGCATTTAAAATGTGGTTGCTTTGAAAATATTCTTAATCATGAAAGACTAACACAACTGACTATTAATCAAAAATGAAATGACCGTAATCATAATAGTTTGTTATGAAAATGTGTAATCATTATGGTATGTTTTAAATTCTGAGAAAATAACTTTCAATTTAATTCACTATAATTTTTTATATTAATATGTAATTGATATTGAAGAATTTAAAAAGGGGAAAAATTGTTTTAACTTAATGGTTGATTTGTTGATAACTGATGATTAAATTTCCCCCATTGTCAAATGTCAACATAATTTCAAAGATTTTAAAATTGACGAAGTATATCTCAAAACTGCTGCACATTCAAACTGATATTTTTCTTGTTGAGCAGTTCTATATCTTCCTAAAGCAAATATACTTATTTAGCTTTGCATAATTACATTCCCCGTAAACCAGAGGCAGGTTTTTTTTTTTTTTTTTTTTTTTTTTTGAAAAAAGTTTTTTTATAGTACTGAAAAGAAAAGAAAATGCTTGAGTTGCAAGAATAGTACTGAAAAGAAAAGAAAATGCTTGAGTTGCAAGAATAGTACTGAAAAGAGAAGAAAATGCTTGAGTTGCAGTAGTGATGGCAGATATCACAAGATTTAGGAATTGTTTTTATTCATAACAGTATGCATTGTAATGGTACATAACCTGGAATATATAATTACTTCTAAATCATCCCTTAACAATAAATTGCTAAATCATAAAAATAAGTAAATGTATGGCTATGAATTGTCTGCTTCCCATTGATTTCTGTCAAAATAAAAGAATAATATAATATAGAAATGATGTTTTTTTCTGTTTTATATGTGGATTTAATTTACAAAACCAATTAAACTTTTTCTCAAAATTAAACTGCCTAAAAATGAAGTGAATTGTTAATAGTATTTTTCTGCTAATTGTAATATAGACTATTCCTTTTCCTCTTTTTTGTTGGGGGGGGAATGCTGTCATATTAAATGTGATTTTGGATTAATTTTTAATATTGTTCCTGCTATTAACCCAGGTTAGCTGAAAGTCTATATAGCATATACATATATTGATATTTTTTTATTTGCAGGTGTTTTGTTCCTGTTTTGCTGGAGTCTATAATGAATATTTATTGAAGGATGCTGGAGCTAATGTCCATATAATGTTGCAAAATATCTTTATGTACATGGATTCCATTGTATGTACTTTCATACTTCTGATTTTGAATGGAGAAGCACAAACAGCATTTTCTAGTGATTCTTTAAATTTAGTGTTCCAGCCAATGGTTATTGCTGTGATGTTGAATAGTTCAGCATGTGGCATAGTAACATCAGTCTTTCTCAAAAATTTGAATTCTATTCTGAAAACATTTGCCAGTGCAATAGAAATAACTTTTACTGCTGTTTTATGTTGGTTTATATTTGGTTTTCCAATTGATATTTATACTGTCATATCCATAGCAATTGTGTCATATGCAACCTATTTATATGCTCAGAGTCCAGTTGTAAATAAAGGCCGCTTGGAAACAGTCTCAGAGGATAAAAATGAAGATAAAGAAAAACTTATGTCTGAGGTGGACTCTAAAGTGTGATATTTTCATGACTATTTGGGGGTGGGAAAGTGGAATTGGTATATGTATGTATAAATTTTACCTAGAAGACTACTTACCTCAATTCTTGTTTCTTTTGTGAATGAATTTCTAGAAAATTTGCTGGCTATGTTTAAAACTATCTAAATGTATTGTTTTTAAGGTTGATTTATTGTACTTGATGAAATACATGCTTAACATTTCATTAGTATTACATCATATTGTTTTAATGAAAATGCATTATATTATATATGTATAACATGTATTTATTTTTGCATCTTCTTGCCAGTAGAACAGTCTTCGAAGCAGGCCAGTAAAGTTTGTGATAGATAAAAATGGGCATAGTTTCGCATCCATTTTTTGAACTATTGTACATAAATATTGTATGGAATTTTATGTTAATATTAGTATATCCCCCCTTCCAGAAAGGTGAATTTTCGTCTTCTGAACATTATGTGAAATAAGTTTTGGTTTTGCATAATTTATATTATAAAGGTATTTATGAAGGTAGTCATGTTATTATTCAGATTTTTTTACCTATTACTGTTTTAATTATATTTTAAAAAGGTATGCATTTACTGCTTAATTTTGTATTAAGAATGTTTATAATTTATTGATTTTTCATAATTTAATTTAATGTTCATTTACTTGTTTCAAAATATTTCAGATTTTTAAATGACACTATAATTATATGATTTTGGTCATGCCATCTACCCCTCCCCTTCTACTTAAAAAGTATTTCATTAATTACTTGTAGGAAGTAATTTTTTCATATTTATTTATATATATATCAAGAATTTTAGCTTATTTATTGATTCAAATAAAAATTTGAACAGCTATTTAATTTTTTAATTTCAAAAAATTTTCTTTAGTACACAAAACATAACTTACAAGCAGTTTAATATTGCTTAAATTAATATATTGAAAAATATAGCAGTGCATTCTCATACTAACAAAATTTTGAAAATTTTAAGGGAAACATTTATGAATGTAGAGAGTATAATTTTGTACTGCAGTATCATAGCTTGACATATTTATTCTATTAATGAGTTTGAATTGTTTTATTTATCGAAATGAAGTTAGTATGTAGAATTTTCATATGCATCTTATATGCATATTTTTGATATTTTCAATTTTTAATTTGAATGACAAGTGAATATATATATATGTATATAAAGAAAGATGAAAAATCTTAATTTGTTTAAAACTTTTACTGTTGAAACTATTTCAAAACTAGAAGAAAACTCTGCTAGTTAGGTAAAATCAGAAATGTTTCTGATTTATTTGAATGAGATAAATTTTTGGGTTATATTACTAAGTCAAACCTTATTTTGGGGTTATTCTGTCTTTGAAAAATTATAATTGTGTATGTATGTTGAAGTTTTAGTTAAAATCTATGAATTGATAAGGTAACTGGACACAAAGATTCTAGTCTTATGATAAAGCTTTATTTTTTTCATATTAAGTTTTATAGAGGAGTGCCATAACTTAATGACTTTTTAAATTGTCTTAATGAAGCTTGCACGAGACTTGTCTTTTAGAAGTTTGCGCGAGCTTATTTTTGCTGTAAAGCTTACAATCTATCAGACAAATTTTGTTTGTTGCTGTTATAGATAAATTATATAAATGATATAATATTGTGTATGATATAAAATGTTGAGCTTATTCATTATGTTCCTGTTGGAGGGCGATATGTCTATTAATGTAAGTATTTTCCTTTTAAAAAAATATCTAGTTATTCTCTGTGTTCCATTATTACTATTAGTTTGTAATGAACTATGTTCTTGTCCTGAGTAACTGCTATTTTAGTGCATGTGAAGAAGACACATTTCAAAATAATATGATGAAATACTTATAATGTAAACAAGTATGCAGAATGTATTTGAAACTTACAAATTTCGTCATAAATGTTATAAAATTATCAACAAATGGATTTTGGATTGAAGCATCTGTATCAAACGCTAAGATGTACAATTAATTCCCAGTTAATTGGGTTAATGTTGGGAGGCAGCATTCACAGTTAAACTAAAAATTATTGTTAATTGAGGGTAATTACAACACAGGAAAAAATAATAACCCATATTATATTTAACAAATGAATGTTATTAACAATTTACCTGTATTTTAAAATAGTATAATCTGAAAAAGTAATTAATTGTACTGTTTCATATATTTCTGTAAGGTTTTCCTACCAGCTAGTACAGTGGTTCTTAGACTTTTTTGCACCTTGCACCCTTTTAACCGTTGCTAGCCAATTATTTCCCCTTCCAAAATTAAAAAAATATGCATACTTTATTTAAAGTTAGATTTTTTAATGTTAGAGTAATTTTAAATTTAGGTATTTTTAATAAATTACACAAGGTGAAGTGTGAGGAATATTCATATATAGCAAAACTTGAATAAAAGTACTTTTTCATATTCATAAACTAAAACTAAAAACTTTAACAGGTGAATAGAAGGCTGACTGCATCCTCCTGAAATTATGAAATCCCCCCCCTGGTTAATCACCTCGTGGTTGAGAATCCCCTGTGCTAGTGTATATATTTCTTGATAAAAGCAGTAATACATCCCTGCTTTATATATAAGACAATTTTTAAAATATATGCCATATATGTTTCTAAAATCAAAGTCACTCGTGTTTTATTTTAGATTTTCATTGTTTTCATATACTGCTCAAAAAGAGAGTGGGATAGAGCTCTTGTTTTAAATATACATTAAGACAAAAAGTAAGAAATTTAGAACCAATTTCACAGAGATTCAAAAGAAGTGAAATTCAGTATCATTAAATTTCAAAATACCCTATAAATATATAAAAACATAATCAAAGAAATGTGAAATACTAAAACCTCAAAAATTACATAAACCAGAAAAATACAAAAGAAGAGGAATGCAATCACATCTAAAATAACATTATCAAAAGTTTCAGACTCTTGATAATATTATATCAGATTATCAACATCAGACTCAATTGCAGCACCCTTCCAGTTGAAAACCTCTGTGTTTCGGTTATCCAAAATTAACTGATGAACCATTCTAAAGTATTTAATTATAACAGTTCACCCGAAAATTGTGAAGTCCTGCCCGACTTAGTGTAAGTAAAAAATCTTGATTCCAATAAAGCAATTTAAATTACTCAGAAACTTTCCCAAATTGTTTAATTTTTAATGAAAACTTTTTGTAAATTTTAAGTTTTGAATTGTGAAAACTGTCAGACTTAAAAAACATTTGGCTTAACTTAAGGGGTATCAGAAACCCCTATACCAACAATGTTAAATTGGCTATTTTTGATGTACCTTTTCTCAAAATCTGCTGTAGATACAAGCTTGAAATTTTTTTCTGTAGTTCAAGTATACCTATCTGATTATACTGAAATGAGCTTTTGAAACATTTTGAATTTTAGAGTAAATTACAGAATATTTAGTTAAGCATAGTAAAATTTAGCACTTTTCTCACACAAAAACATTTTTTCTAAGTTTATTACAAAAAGTTCATTTCAGTAAATATTAGGGAACCTAATAAATAAGCCATAAAAACTTTAGATACCTGTGAGCAGTAGTTCCTGAGAAAAGGTACATCGAGTATAAAAAAATCACGTTTGGAGAAAAATGCGTTTTTATGTAAAAATCCTCATTGATTAAAGCAGTAGATGACAAATTAAAACTATATTTTTTACAGGTCTAATTTTCATAGAGATTAAAGAATGGTATTTTTAGAAAGATAAAAGTGTATAGAATTTGAAAATGCAAAAATCTGAAATCACAATTTTTTGAAGATTTTGGGGTTCCAACACCCCTTAAAAATTATACCTAGTATTTATGTTTCAATTTATGAAAGGGCTTTATGTTATTTTTTATTGTTATGCAATGTTGCTCTATGGTTGGTGATGCTACATTTTGGTATCTCTGTTATCTGAATTGGGATATTTGAATATTTAAGTTACTATATTTTGTTTCTAAAAGAATAATGCCACTAAACTGAACAAAGGAAGTATATTTTTTAATATATATTGCAATGTATTTGCATAAATTACAAAATAATTTTCTTTTTTGAATAAATTGTAAGTAGATATTAAACTATCTGTGTGTATCTTCATGATGACTTGTTTTAAAAGCACATTTTCCATGCACAAAAACTGCAAAATGTGTAATAAGTCAATATGTATTATTTTATGTAAGGTTTGAAATGTAAGGAGAAAAATAATGTAGATGATAAAGTGCTAAGACTACCATTTTTTATAAGAAGAAAGAAAACAACCTAAAATATTCTGTATTACTGTACTTTCATTCATTTACTTTTGCTGTGCAATGAAAAATAGTTTTATATTGAGTCATGATAATATGTTTTCTCTGTGTGCTATTGTACTGCAGTGTGAAATATTTATATGTATAATATTTAAAAATGTTGACTGACCTTTTATAATGTTGCATTTTTATACAAGAAGTTTATGTATTCAAAGGATTTGTTTAAAGTTGTTTTAAAGTACAATATTTCTAAATAAATTGATTTTTGAGGTGCAAGATGTAGTTTTATATTTAAAGTAGCTGCAGTTTTACAGCTTATTCTGTACTGTAGCATGTTATATATCACTAGTAAAAAGTTTAATATTATTGTATTTATATGCAGGGAACTAACTATATGTTTAAATGGAGAAAATTGATCAATACTGGTAGTTTAATAGACTAAGAAATATCCGACGGCTAATTTAAATGGCGTATATTTTCATCGTTCTCCATGTATACATTGAGAATGAGTCAGCAGAGAGAAGAATAGGGATATTGTATCCGATTATATAATCTTTTCGGCATGTGCAAATGTTTGTGTTTCACCATCGGTAGAACCGCCTTGGAGAATCTTTTTTTTTTTTTTTTTCCTCCCGTTATACAAAGCAGTCCATTTAAAAGATATCCCACGCCTTAGGAAATTAGCCATATTAAATATTTAGGTGTTATTCTTGATCATAAGTTTTGTTGGAAAAATCATATTATGTATTTATCCAATAAGTGTGAAAATATACTTAGAGGACTTAATCGTGTCTCTTGCAATACTTTTTGTTTAAAATCTAATGTTATTGATATGATTTATAAGCAGGGTATTGTCTCCTTTATTTGCTATGTTTTAGAGTGTGGGGAACAACTTTAGAAAAGAAGATTAATTCCCGTATACTTCGCAGAATTCAAAGAAGAATTTTACTAAGAGTTGTGCGTGGCTACAGAACAATTAGCTATGAGGCCTGTTTCGCAATTTCAATATTTCCTCCGATTGACCTTCATGTTTTAAATAACAAAAAGTTTAAAGATATTATCAGCAAATTTATGTTTGATACCAAGGTGTTGTTTGAAGATCTTCCTCATCCTGCCAATCGTTTACCAATTCAAACTATCATTTATGACAATTCTGTTGATGATAATTTCCCTGTTGTGTGTTATACAGATGGCAGTAAAATTAATAATCGAGTTGGATTATCTTATGTTGTTTTCCATCATGGTTCTGTACTGGAATACAAACTCTTTAGAATTCCCAATGAATGCAGTGTTTTCCATGCCGAATTACTGTGCATTAGTGCATCAATTAAGTGGATATCTGACAACTGTTCGCTAAGTGCTAAATTTCTTATTTGCACTGATTGTGTTTCATCCTTATATTCTCTTAGGAATATCTTCTCATATAATAAATTAATTGTCACTTCCCATGCTCTTCTTAAAGACCTTAATAATAAAGGTGTTGATGTTATCTTTTCTCATGTACATGGCCACACTGGCAATCTAGGAAATGAGAGGGCTGATTGGTTGGCAAAACAAGCTACACATCTTCAAGTAATTACTCCAGTGATACTTCCCAAATCATTTTACAAGAACAAAAGTAGGGATGATACAATACTCAAGTGGAATGAACTATACAGGAATTCTACTACTGCCTCTTTGACTAAACTATATTTTCCTTCCATTCCCCACAGACTGAATAATAAACACTTTTTCTGCAATTTTGAAGTTACTCAATTTCTAACTGGACATGGTAAATTCAATTCGTATCTGAAGAGATTTAGATTATCTAGTACAGACTTGTGTTCATGCAGTTTCGGAAGAGTGCAAAATGTCGAACGTTTGTTGTTCTATTGTTCAAAGCTCAAGGAAGGACGAAAGGAACTCATTTCTAGGTTAAACTTTATGAATATTACATTTCCTCCTCCTCTTCACGTATTTGTCCAACAATAAAATGGTATAAAATGGCTTTCTCTTTCTTCTGTAAATTTATCTCTTGCGTGTCATCTGTGAATTTGTAAGTTTATTTTATTTTGTGTGTGTGTGTGTGTGTTTTTTTTTTTTTTTTTACTTATCTCTGTAAGTCTTGTGTAATACTATGTGGTGCACAAGGATTTGAAATTTTCAATTAAAAAAAAAAAAAAAACGACTATTAAACCGTATTGATTTCCTGCTAAGCAGTTATTTAGATAACGAGTATATTTTTAATTATTTTGAATTGGATACTTATTAAATTAAGAGTACTTAATTTAGATTCAGATTATCATTACACAGAGTACAAATAGTTAAATAGGAATGTACTGTGCAATGAGTTTCTCAATATCTGCGTAAGTAACCAGGCAGATCAAGGGAAATATTTAAGTTTTTTTATTTAGCTTGAGGTGATAACATCCATTTATAAAAAATAAAAAAAAATAAAAATAAAAAAAAAAAAAAAAAAAAAAAAAACAGCTGGAAAAAGACAGAGGTATGGTAAAATTCTTATTAATACAAGATGAATATTTGCAAATTACCATGTCGCTGGAACAATATCTAAAAACCACTAAGGTCATAAATACGTCAGTCCTTAAGCAGACTAACTCACGGCTCGACGCAATTTCCTATTAATGCTATTGCCAAGGGGAAATATCGTTACCAGAAATTTTTAAAAATCAATCGTAGGGTCTAGAAAATGTATTTTATCGAATCTTCTTTTTGATAGGATGGCGACAAATTTAGCTTCAAAGACGTTAGGCGTGAACCGCCTATGTATTTGCGGTTCTTCGTTTATTTTCAAAATTCCAGTGCATGTTGACTCAGAATTGCAAATATTAAAATATATAAACGATTTAAACATTTAAAAATGCAATTAGAGGCCACAAATTAAAGATTGCGCAAACTAAACGTAACATAAATATTGTTATATGGAAACTAATAAACAATAACAGAAAATATTTAAATCTAATATATCGCAAAATGCAAACAAGTAAACATAAATATTTAGATAAATTAAAACAGCCTGAAGTTTGTTCCATTTTTTAACCGAGAGGTTTCTGCATAAATTTTAAAAATTATTTTCCCATCCAAGCTTTAGGATTTTTTAAGGCTTAACTGATGAACTGAGATATATGTATGACGGATACTTTTAAGTTAGACGATTTTACAGTACAATAAACAATGAAATATTAAACGTTTTGGTTGCTTATTTTTTCTGGGATTATTGCAACATTTTCATGTATTTTCTCTGTTTAAACAGTTATTTTAGAGCGAGACATAGTTTTGTAGATCCATGTCATAAAAGTATGTCTCCGAAAAGGATCACCATTTTTGAAGTGGTATTTTCTCTTTTTGAATGGCTTAGAAGCGCTTGTCGGCGAGGAACTTCTGGCTGTAGAAAGGCATGGTATCCGTCAGCGCTAAGTTTGCTCTATATGGAATGCAGGAAGACCAACTATTGCCAGCCAAAAACTGTGGTTGGCATGCTGCAACACCGCTTAGGCGGGATAATGGTTAGTGACGCTGACTATCGTATCGAAAGAACCGGTGAAGACATGGATATTGTAAACGTGTCTATGCGGCAAGGGTCCTCAAATACACGGCGAGCCGAAGTCGTGAGAGATTGGTGTTAGAGTATTCTTCCTTAGAATTCCGTTTAAAGTGAGAACTTAGTGATTAGCAAGACTTTGCAATACTTAATGTGCCTACATTAATACATAGGTTCCTGCTTTGCTTCAATTCGTATCTTTCATGAATCAACGCCATCATGATCGGTAGAATGATTAGTAAGGCTAACTGCCGTACTGATGTGCCAGGCTGGGATCACGAAGAGAGGAAGGACGCTTGTATGTGTACAGTATTTGTGCAGCATGGGAGCACTCAACATACTGGCAAGCCTCTCGAGTGGTTTGATGGTAGGGTAAGAGGGATGGGAGATCCATGGACCATGCCCCGGTGTGCTGTCTCTCGAAATAGGGGCGGAGCTGCACCGTTAGTTCATTGGGACTATAATAATTGTACAATCAGTGGTGAAATCCCACTTATATCTATACTAGTCATGATGCTACAGAGATCTCCGACAGGCAGTTCTATGGAGTTTATTCTGGATTGTGCGATGAAATTATTCCTATGTCGGACAATATGTAACAACGTTTATTGTTGCCGAGAACACGCTTAATGATAACCTGGCAAATTCACTTTGTCTGTCTGAGTTTCACTCTCATAGTATACCGTGCATTAATTACTACTTCACCGATTGTTGCTTGAATTCGGGGATCATGTTTCCATCTATCATGACGATGCGTGTCAACAGTTCATCACATCCTCGTGGTATCTGTCAGAATGTCAAACTCTGACTAATGAATGCAAATATTTATTAATTTAGCTCTAAATAGACTATGATCTCTTCGTTTTGTGTTCCTCAGTACATCAGAACCTTGGAACCCATTAGAGTAAAACTTTTAGCCGAAGGTTTTTGACGTAGTTTAATAAAGAAATGACACGAAACCTGGGAGAAATCCACTGATAGCGAGAAAGTGATCGTCGTCTGTTTTCATGAATTATGATATCTATCACTCGCACAAGACTGTCTGAGATTACAGACGGACGGCCCAACAAGCATTGTTTCTCAGAGTGAATCCATACTGGCAAGTTATATTTTGAAAGATGTTTTGAAGTAACTTGAAAGTAAAATGTTAATAATGTTTTAACGGGGACTGGAATTAAATCATCATGAAGAACAAAATTTCAATTGTAAAAGGAAAAATTAAATTAAAAACATGTAATCATTGTCATTGATCGGAAATTAGTTGACTTTTCAAGAGGAACAAACCAACTCCCGTTCAATGAACAATAATTAATAAAAATACGTAAATACGAAGGTGTTTCGTCTGTACTCGAGTTATAAAGTAGAGCCAAACCAGCAATTCTAGTCAGGCCAAATATTTCCGCGAATAGAAGGGATTACGAACCAATGCTGATACTCAACTTGTTCTTATGAAGCATTTTAGCCAATTCAGTTTGGAGTAAAAAGCAATTTCTGTAGAGAAATCCGAAAAAACTTGAGAAACCGTCCCCCACACCCTCATGTTTATGCATTTGAGTTCTACATTATTTGTAAATTTAAACATTGGAAATTGTCATTATGAAATAGAATTCAAAGTAAAGTTGAAATAAACATAGAAGATTACAAAATAAGATAAATAATGCAAACTTTGTAAAAACAAATAAAAATAATATAAAAAAAATATAAGAACAGTGAATGTACATGAAGATATAAAGGCCAGAAAAGGTATTAAGTAACTTACATTCTTTCTAGTGGGGAGTTGGCAAAGTGTTCTCTTCGTGTCTGACTCATAAGTGTAGGGTGTTCAAAAATTCTTAGCGGCAGTGGGGGCTTTGAATAATATCAGTCGGTAAGACTTGCGTGAAGTAATTTATGGTAGTGGGTGGGACTCGGAATTCTTGCAGGATGTATTATGTGGAGTTCTTATTTGAGTGAAACTTTTTGTTGAGATTTTTTTGAAAATACTAGTGAATGGAAATTAATTAATTTCTGGCTAATTGTCGTGTCGCAATGAATAAGAATTTAAGAAAGGAAAAAAGAATTTTCACTGTCCAAGAGTTATTAGACAGACTAAAGTCATGAAATAGGCCCATTTTTTTAGTAACAACATAAGTCTGAAGACAATTAGCTTTTTACAATATATACAACTGAGTAATTACACTATATACAAATCCTTCAACTGATAGTCATCCAACTTATACCGCCTTCTCAGGTTTAGGAACAAATTATCATATCCCTATCAGTTAAGAGATTTAGAGTGAGTATTTAACGCCTGCTCTTTTAAGGCAATGGTTAATAAATTGAATGGGTATTAGATTATTTTTGAGAATTTTAATAAGGAGCAAAATTTCGCGTTGTAAATCTATTGTATCTGTGCATATAATTTTTGCGCAAGTAGTAGTAACTTGTTTTCGCACTAAATGAATTTAAGATCATACAACATTATCTCGACTTTTTAAAAAGTTTCGCTCAGTTACAAATGTTGCCATTACTTAACGGTAACCACACACTTCACAAATCTGCTCTTATGTTCTGATAATTTTTCTTGTGGTCATAAAGCGAATAAAGGACCTTATTTCATAGCCAGAGGGCCGCTCTATCTTCTTAAATAATTCCATTGCATGATATAGACCGTATACAGTGCTTTTGTGTTTAAAAAGGCCTTCTATTCGGGTTCTAGGAATAACTGGAGACAATGCATTTTGCGAAATTACGAAAGCTTACATTTTGAAAAGATATTTCCAAACTGCCTTTAAAATATTCTTCGAACTAATAAAATTTAGTATTGATGGAAGTATTTAATAAAGCAATGTCGTTTATTTGCATAGAATGAAAACTTTGAATGAAGAGAAAATAAATATAATCTCAATATCACCTCAGAATATCAGAAAACTTCTTATTCCAGACTTGTATAATACTGAAATAAGCACAGCAGACTGGGTAAAATCCTAGTATACGGTACGGCCTCGGCGCGATTTTGAAAATTGTCGCCAATACCCAAATGACTCGTTTATTGCTCATCATAAATGCAACGTTAACAGCTCATCCTAATATCGCCAAATTCAGTGTGTACCGTGTACTAGGATCAAACCCATGAGTGTATTTAAAAATGTGTTTAAAATAAAGAAATTTCTGCTTTAAATCTTTAAAAAAGTACAGTGTCTTTACCGTTCATATACATATGAAATAATTTGGATAGATAATGTAGGTGCATAAAAATAGTAGCAGTCATTCAAAAACAAATGAATATTTTTTTTATTATTGACATATGCAGCTAAACATAATTTGTCGCAAAGAAAACACCTATAATTTCGCATATATTTTTGTTTTAATGTATATATGCAGTATATTGGTATGTAAAATTATATACATTTTATATACTTTTGCGCTCTAGGGATTCGTAGATATTTCCTCAATTACTTCGCCAGATTTACAAGAAGAAATATGTTCCTGATAATAATGTAAACTAGCGGGCAAGCCCGCCAGCTGAGCGGGCTGAAGCCCGCTTATCATTGTTCGTTTTTAAAAGATATCCTATGTTAAATTTGGCCGGTATTGAAAAGTTGAACCGAACTACCATTTTTTAGCGGCATTCCGCGGGCTTCCCCCGCTTTTTTCACCTATGCATCCAGAAGTTACCGCATACACTATACATATGCGGAAAATCACGAAAACACCCATGCTTCCAGCCCTTTCGCGGTTATTCGAAATTTGGACCGAAATACCAGTGTTCAGCGCTTTTGGGCGGGAGCCCGCCCAAAACAGTGTTCACGTGTGCATGCAAAAGATACTGCGTACACCGTACACATGCGTAAAATCACGAAAACACCCCTCCAGCCAGCCCGCTGCCGATTCGAAAGTTGGACCGAAATACAATTTTTCAGCGATTTTGCGCGTGCTGTGCCCGCTTTATTCACGTATGCATGCTGAAGATGGTGCATAAACGATACACATGCGTAAAATCACGAAAACAAACATGGAGCCTGCCTGTTCCCCGGTATTCGAAAGTTGGACCGAATTACCAGAACCGCATTAGCAGTATTCTGTGCCCGCTTTATTCACGTATGCATCCATGAGATACTTTATAAAAGATACACATGCGAATAATCACGAAAACACCTATGCAGCCAGCCCGCTCGCCGAGATTCGAAAGTTTGAGCGAACTACCAGCGTTCAGCGGTTTTACCCGGTATCCGCGCGCTGTATTCACGTATGCATCCAAATTTTATATACAGTACCCCGGAATTCGAAAGTAGGACCGAAATACCAGTGTTCAGCGATTTTGTGGACCGGGCTGCGCCCGCTTTATACACATAAGCATGGAGAGGATACTGCATAAACGATACACATGAGTTAAAGCAAGAAAACACCCGGGGAGCCAGCTGGTTCGCCGACACCGAAAGTTGGATCGAACTACCAGCGTTAAGAGGTTTTGAGCAGGCTGCGCCCACTTTTATCACATATGCATCCAGAAATCACTTTATACACTGTACACATGCGGAAAATCAGGAAAACACCCATGCAGCCAGCCCGCTCGCAGAGATTCGAATGTTTGACCGAACTACCAGTGTTCAGCGGTTTTACCCGGTATCCGCGCGCTGTATTCACGTATGCGACCAAATTTTATGTACAGTACCCCGGAATTCGAAAGTTGGACCGAACTACCAGAGTTTTGCGCGGGCTGCTCCCGCTTTATTCAAGTATGCATGCAGAAGATACCGCATACACGTTACACATGCGAAAAATCCCGAAAACACACATTGAGCCAACACGGTCGCTTGGATTCGAAAGTTGGACCGAACTACCAGTAATCAGAGGTTTTGAGCGAATTTCGGCCGCTTTATTCACTTATGCATCCAGAAGATGCTGCGTACACGAGGCACATGCGTAAAATCACGCAAACACCCATGGACCCAGCCCGTTCGCCGGGATTCGAAATTAGGACCGAACTACCAGAGTTCAGCTTTATTCATTTATGCATCCAGAAGACACTGCATACACAACAGATATGCGTAAAATCACAAAAAACATGAGTGTAGCCTGCCTGCTCACCGGGATTCGAAAGTTACCGTATACCATCTCAAAGGAGCAAAGAAAAATCTTTAATCTAAAAAAAAAAAAAAAAAAAGTGTGAATTTAATTTTTATTGGTGCGAACTTATTTAAAATATCATTTGCATTAAAAGATAATATCTAAATTAAGTGCACGTATCTAATAACATAAAAAAATATATTATTCCAAAAAATCAAATTTATTATTAAAAAAATAACAACATATTTTTAAAAAATAGCTTTTTCAGATTTTTTAATTAATATCCCAGCTGATTAAAGTTGTACAACTTCAAGAACGTCATCATTTAAATTTCATGTAATATAATAACTTTTATTCAATATCAATAAAAGAATTAACGTGACAATCATCCTAACCTGAAATTAAAAAAAAATTGTGAAAAGCAGCTGTTTATTTAAAATGCCTACATTAACGAAATATTTTTAAAATACAGTTAGGTAACATGCAATCGCGTGCTTTATTCAACTTTAGAATATAACCTTGATTTGTATCTGCGGCGATTCAAGAAACTGTTGCAATCGGAAAAATGAGCCCGAAAATTAGCGTTTTCATAGTTTTTAATTAATATCTCAGCTGATTAACGTCCTACGAAGATGAGAATGGTATCATTGGATTCGTAGAATTTTTTGGAATCCGCAGACACCTGCCTCGAATTCCAACTCAGCGCCGTTCCATAGATATTTAAGAAAAAAGAAATTGACATGTGACCTTTCGCCAGCACAAATCTCGAGCGGAAGCAATTGTCATCCCCCCGGCGCTTTCGAAAAAGCAATTTTATCTCAGCTAATTCCGAGACGGTTGCCACTCCGAAAAATGAAATAACGTTTTCGCAGTTTTTAATTAATAACTCCGCGGATTATTGTCGTACGAAGATGGGACCGGTATCGATGGATTCGTTGATTTTTTTCGAATACGGGGATATGCGTTTCGAATCGCAACTCGGAGCCGTTCCGCAGATATTCGAGAAAAACGAATTTGGCACTCGGCCAAATCCCTAAAATAGGGGAAACCCGTGAAAGAAAGTGCAAAACGTAGGGAAATGTAGGGAGAAAATCAGTTTTTAATTCATATCTCGGCTAATTAAAGTCGCACGAAGATGCCGATGGTCAATCCGGCGAGCCACGGGCATTCTGAATCCAACGGTACCTTCCGCTAAGCTCTACACCCAGCCGTTCCCGAGGAGATGATGTTACAAACACACAAACAGACAGAGGCACACAGATTTTAATAGTATAGACTAGCGGGCAAGCCCGCCAGCTGAGCGGGCTGAAGCCCGCTTATCATTGTTCGTTTTTAAAAGATATCCTATGTTAAATTTGGCCGGTATTGAAAAGTTGAACCGAACTACCATTTTTTAGCGGCATTCCGCGGGCTTCCCCTCCTTTTTTCACCTATGCATCCAGAAGTTACCGCATACACTATACATATGCGGAAAATCACGAAAACACCCATGCTTCCAGCCCTTTCGCGGGTATTCGAAATTTGGACCGAAATACCAGTGTTCAGCGCTTTTGGGCGGGTTCAGTGTTCACGTGTGCATGCAAAAGATACTGCGTACACCGTACACATGCGTAAAATCACGAAAACACCCCTCCAGCCAGCCCGCTGCCGATTCGAAAGTTGGACCGAAATACAATTTTTCAGCGATTTTGCGCGTGCTGTGCCCGCTTTATTCACGTATGCATGCTGAAGATGGTGCATAAACGATACACATGCGTAAAATCACGAAAACAAACATGGAGCCTGCCTGTTCGCCGGTATTCGAAAGTTGGACCGAATTACCAGTGTTATGTGGCTTTGCGCGGGCTCTGCCCGCTTTATTCACATATACACCCAGAAGATACTCCATACACTATACACATGCGTAAAATCACGAAAACACCCATGGAGCCAGCCAGTTCGTCGGGATTCGAAATTACCGCATTACCAGTATTCTGTGCCCGCTTTATTCACGTATGCATCCATGAGATACTTTATAAACGATACACATGCGAACAATCACGAAAACACCCATGCAGCCAGCCCGCTCGCCGAGATTCGAAAGTTTGAGCGAACTACCAGCGTTCAGCGGTTTTACCCGGTATCCGCGCGCTGTATTCACGTATGCAAATTTTATATACAGTACCCCGGAATTCGAAAGTAGGACCGAAATACCAGTGTTCAGCGATTTTGTGGACCGGGCTGCGCCCGCTTTATACACATAAGCATGGAGAGGATACTGCATAAACGATACACATGAGTTAAAGCAAGAAAACACCCGGGGAGCCAGCTCGTTCGCCGACACCGAAAGTTGGATCGAACTACCAGCGTTAAGAGGTTTTGAGCAGGCTGCGCCCACTTTTATCACATATGCATCCAGAAATCACTTTATACACTATACACATGCGGAAATTCAGGAAAACACCCATGCAGCCAGCCCGCTCGCAGAGATTCGAATGTTTGACCGAACTACCAGTGTTCAGCGGTTTTACCCGGTATCCGCGCGCTGTATTCACGTATGCGACCAAATTTTATGTACAGTACCCCGGAATTCGAAAGTTGGACCGAACTACCAGTGTTCTGTAGTTTTGCGCGGGCTGCTCCCGCTTTATTCAAGTATGCATGCAGAAGATACCGCATACATGTTACACATGCGAAAAATCCCGAAAACACACATTGAGCCAACACGGTCGCTTGGATTCGAAAGTTGAACCGAACTACCAGTAATCAGAGGTTTTGAGCGAATTTCGGCCGCTTTATTCACTTATGCATCCAGAAGATGCTGCGTACACGAGGCACATGCGTAAAATCACGCAAACACCCATGGACCCAGCCCGTTCGCCGGGATTCGAAATTAGGACCGAACTACCAGAGTTCAGCTTTATTCATTTATGCATCCAGAAGACACTGCATACACAACAGATATGCGTAAAATCACAAAAAACATGAGTGTAGCCTGCCTGCTCACCGGGATTCGAAAGTTACCGTATACCATCTCAAAGGAGCAAAGAAAAATCTTTAATCTAAAAAAAAAAAAAAAAAGTGTGAATTTAATTTTTATTGGTGCGAACTTATTTAAAATATCATTTGCATTAAAAGATAATATCTAAATTAAGTGCACGTATCTAATAACATAAAAAAATATATTATTCCAAAAAATCAAATTTATTATTAAAAAAATAACAACATATTTTTAAAAAATAGCTTTTTCAGATTTTTTAATTAATATCCCAGCTGATTAAAGTTGTACAACTTCAAGAACGTCATCATTTAAATTTAATGTAATATAATAACTTTTATTGAATATCAATAAAAGAATTAACGTGACAATCATCCTAACCTGAAATTAAAAAAAAATTGTGAAAAGCAGCTGTTTATTTAAAATGCCTTCATTAACGAAATATTTTTAAAATACAGTTAGGTAACATGCAATCGCGTGCTTTATTCAACTTTAGAATATAACCTTGATTTGTATCTGCGGCGATTCAAGAAACTGTTGCAATCGGAAAAATGAGCCCGAAAATTAGCGTTTTCACAGTTTTTAATTAATATCTCAGCTGATGAACGTCCTACGAAGATGAGAATGGTATCATTGGATTCGTAGAATTTTTTGGAATCCGCAGACACCTGCCTCGAATTCCAACTCAGCGCCGTTCCATACATATTTAAGAAAAAAGAAATTGACACGTGACCTTTCGCCAGCACAAATCTCGAGCGGAAGCAATTGTCATCCCCCCGGCGCTTTCGAAAAAGCAATTTTATCTCAGCTAATTCCGAGACGGTTGCCACTCCGAAAAATGAAATAACGTTTTCGCAGTTTTTAATTAATAACTCCGCCAATTATTGTCGTACGAAGATGGGACCGGTATCGATGGATTCGTTGATTTTTTTCGAATACGGGGATATGCGTTTCGAATCGCAACTCGGAGCCGTTCCGCAGATATTCGAGAAAAACGAATTTGGCACTCGGCCAAATCCCTAAAATAGGGGAAACCCGTGAAAGAAAGTGCAAAACGTAGGGAAATGTAGGGAGAAAATCAGTTTTTAATTCATATCTCGGCTAATTAAAGTCGCACGAAGATGCCGATGGTCAATCCGGCGAGCCACGGGCATTCTGAATCCAACGGTACCTTCCGCTAAGCTCTACACCCAGCCGTTCCCGAGGAGATGATGTTACAAACACACAAACAGACAGAGGCACACAGATTTTAATAGTATAGATATTTCTAAGAAACAGTGAACCAACCTTTGGTGTACTTATAGACACTTTTGAAAACATTCACAAATTTATCAATAACGTAAAAAATATATTACGTGTATAATTCGTAAAATATCTATGTATTCTTGAGTTGCAGGAAACTGAAAATTTCATTGATATACTATTTTTTCTATTTTCGAAGATGTTTTTAGTTCAAGTATGAATACCAATAATGTTAAATAATTTGTATAAGTCATTAAGTGTAATTACATGGAATGCAAATGAGTCATCCCGAAAGATTAATGAACTTCGAGACTTTGTAAATTACTACTTCCCTGATATTACGTTCCTACAAGAACGCAAGCTTAGCCGGATCGTCCTATCTACGTTGGAAATTATAATGTGTAGCGATTATGCAGACCCTTGAATGGAAGAAATCCACGAGGAGGAGGCACAGCAATTCTTATCAAGCGATCTATTCCCCACTATTCTGTTAGAATGCCACAGCTTTCCGCCATTGAAGCCTCAGCTATTGCACCCACAACAAACACTTCTATAGCATACACATTTGTTTCCACTTATATATCCCTCCAATTCGGAATCCCTCATCAGTTACTACCGATTTAAAAACACTACTTATACTCGGAAAATGTATTATTATAGGTGGAGATCTAAATGCACGACACCGCGCGTGTAACTGCTATAATACTAACAGCACAGGACGCATAATTTATGATTTGGCAAACTCGGCTACATAACGCATAGCAGAGCCTAGAAACCCAAATGGTATAGTACTGGGTCCACGGGTATTTTAGATTTCTCCCTGATCAGAAATACCAGTGATCCGTTACATATTTCTGTGCTGGATGAACTATCTTCTGACCACAACCCAGTCAGAATTCTCTTGGACATCAGTTATTATATCACTCCAGTGAAAAGAGCCATTATCATTAACTGACCTAAGTTTGCCAAAGCTCTGAACAACACTCGCTGCACTCTGTTAACGGTACACGTGGAGAATAACATTGACAGTCTGGAAAAGGATTTCGCGGACTCTATCCTGAGTGCTTTAAAATGTGCCAGTGAGACTGTAAACAATTTCCAACCTCGTAAGACTTGAAATATCTTATAAAAAAATCCGATGTGTACACCACATGACTTCCTTGTACGGAATATTAAACTATACGCATTTTTTCCTGTATTTCATTTAAACTTATTGAATTGAATTAAATTTACTTCGTCGATAGTCCATAAACCACGATAGAATGAATGCAGTCTATAAAATTCACTATATTTATTTACCATAGCGACACTCTAGCGCCAGGTTCATTTAACGGCGTTACATCTCATTCATTTTACAACTCAGAATGCGCAAAAATTATATCATCTGAAAAATTATCTAATCGTTGCCACATGTTCTAGTCAAATACTATAATAAATCTAAAACGATATATTAAAGAAATTAAGCGAACAAACTAAAAAAAGAAACAGTTTTCCACAGACGATTCAGTATTTCTCATTCAATTAATTCAGTTCTCACTTCGCGACAAGGCAAAAATACATAAAAACTCAGAATATCGACATTAAAAATTAAAAAAATTCTTAAACACTTATTTCCTCGAATAAATTCCAGAACAGATTAAGCATGATTTAATTCACAATAATAAAAGATGGCGTTATGTTTCTTGTTGTGAAGCTTAGTTTCTCTAGATTGGCAACAAATCCGCTATTCTGCCGAGTTTCAAATGTAAACAAATATGGCCGCCATTGCAAAAATAATTAGGCTTAGCCGCACTTAAACAAGTTTTAAATCGTTCATAATTCTACAAATATTGCATGCAGATTCAATAAAGGCATAAAAACCTTAACCAGAAGATAAGAACAACATAATTCAATCATTTTTAAAACAAAAAATGCACAATTTACAAACATATAATAATAAAGAAACTGAGATCACTGAGCCAAGTAACAAGGTGGATATATATATATATACATATACTTATATACTTTTGGCGTGGCCGATTGCAACCAAAATACTAGGTGCACATCTATATGTTATAGCAGTCCTATATACAAAATTTCAACGTTCTGAGGCTATTCTTTTTTGAGTTAGGCAAGATACGTACGCACATAATATAAATATAAATAAGTTTAATATAAATAATATAAAATAAAAAAAGAAATTAAACAGATAAAAAAGAAATTCTCACGGACGATTCAGTGCCGCTTACCTAATGCGCATGCGCTACTCGTAAACATTCTCCTCTGTCCGAGACAGACTGGTGACATTATTTGCTGCTAATACGAAACACTTATTTTCTCGATTTTTATTAGAGATATATTTCTTATTCAATTATATAATTCTGTTGTCATTTCGCGACAAAGCAAAAATATATAAAAAATGAAAAATATTTAAAAAAAACCCACAAAGTACAGTTAAAACAATAAAAAGAAATACAATTAAAATTTGAGTTTCTACGCACAAACAATTTGGCCAGCAGGCAACAACGCAGAATTTTTGGTTCACAAAAATGAAAGTTTAATTTTGGTCTCACTTGGCAAAAAAAAAAAAAAAAAAAAAAAAAAAAAAAAAAAAACTCTGAGGTTGTAGAAACTGAATTCACTATTCTGCTAAATTTCAAATGTCAACAAATCTGGCTGCCGTGGTAAACAAAAATTAGGCTTACCCGCATTTAAACAACTTTTAAATTATTGATAATTCTACAACTATCGCATGCAGAATAACTAAAGGCATAAAAACCTTAACCGGAAGCTAAGAACAACATAATTCAATCATTTCCAAAGCAAAAAATGATTAATTTACATTATATAATAATAAAAAAGTGAGCTCAAAGAGCCGAGTAAAATAGTAGGTATATATCTATATATATATATACTTTTGGTGAGGCCGATTGCAACCAAAAAGGGAGGTGTACAACTGCATGTTATAGCAGTCCGATATATAAAATTTCAACTTTCTGAGCCTACTCGTTTTTGAGTTATGCGAGGTACATGCATACAGACGCTACGAAAAAGGTCTCTTTTGAATCCATTTTAAATCAGTTCTATAATTTAAAGAGTCCTTTATTCTGTCCTTACGTACGATGTCACTCAAAAACACCGTTAAACTGCATTTGATAGGGATCAAAATGGATATTTTCTTTGAAATATGATACTCGAAATTTTTCGTGATTACAATATTTTCTTTACGTCTTACAAGGAAGGAAAAAGGGGAATGCTGCTAGCACGAAAAATCGAAGAACCAGATACCAATCTGATAAGCAACTGCTTAATCGACTGAATGATGCGGTCAGTACCAATTCACAGATACAGCAAGATTGGTCCAATTATCTGAATTCACTTTCTACTGATGATAATTCCATCTGGAGAGCTGGTTCTAGATACTGGAAATACTACAATAAAATTCCGCCCGTTAAAGGCCCAGATAGGATCCATAACGTCGAAACTGAGAAAGCAGAACTTTTAGCGTCGCCTCTGGAATGTCAGTTTTGCACAAACAACATACATGACATATAACAAAAGACCTCACAGTCTCCGACTTTCACTCCAATTACATAACAAATCCACACGCAAACAACATTGTTCCAGCTCTGCCGTAGGAAATTTTTAGATCAAGAGCCTCGAAACTAAGAAAAGCTCTGGCATCGACAAGATCTCCAATAAAATGATTAGAAGGTTGTCTCTCAAGAATGATTTTCAAGCTCACAACCTCTTCAGTGTAATTCTTCGTTGGCAATACTTTCCTGCTGAATGGAAAACTGCCGTTGTTACGCCCACTCTCAAGCCACAAACGCCAGCTTCGAAGCAGAGATCTGACCAACCTATCAACCTTTTACCCTTTTATCCTCTCTGAGTAAATTAATGGAGGCAGTAATTCTCAAGAGAGTTCAAGACCAGTAATATATTTATATACATAGCAATAACATACATCAATAATATACTTATTTCTCATCAATTTGGAGTTAGAAGAAGCCTGTCGACTTTCTATTAACTTTACCGTGTTGTGGAGTATATTGCTAAAGGGATGAACCACAATATCGATATAGCCAAGGCTTTCGATCGTGTTTGGATGGACGCACTGATTTACAAGATCCTTAGTCTGGAGTTCTCAAATTACATCACATACATAGTTAAATCATACCTTACAGATAGACACTTTGTTTCAAACACATAGTCAACTTGCCGTGCCATTACAGCAAGCGTTCCACAGGGATCCTTACCGGTCTCACACTTTTTAAAACTTATGTGAAGGACATTCCTCGCACAACCAATGCATCATCAGCATATATTGCTACACTAATGCATGCTGATGGATACAGCGATCCGTGCTCAAAATGCATTTCTTAACCCAGTCATTCAACATTTACAAACCTACAACCATGCATTGTTAATGTTGACAAGATAATTGCAATTATGTTCACCATTCAAAATTATTATTCAAATATTATTAACAAGCATCTGAAGTTCTATGGAACTCTGCCTTGGGCTAAACAAGTCTCTTATTTCGAAGTGATACTCACAACTTCTCTCACATGGTTTCCACGTATACATTCAATTATCCAGAAGATTCGAGTGCATAAAGCCACACTACACCCCTTCATTGCTCGAAACAGCGTTCTATCTATTGATAATAAGTTACGCATTTACAAATCCATCTGATGGCCCTATGTTTTACACCTGTCCAGTCTGAGCGTACTCATGTAAAACAGGTAGGAAAAAACTGCAAACTGCCCTGAACTGTGTTGTGAGGCAGTTTACAAATGCACCTTGGTGCATTAGGAACAACACAATTCATGAAGAACTTGGTATTGTTAAACTCAGAACTCAGAACATTGTCATAAAATTTTACTGTAAAATAAGAACTCTTAGCAACACTGAACTCAGAATTTATAATTACGATTATAAAGATGTATACTGCGAAAAAAACGGGACAGTTCTTTATCTCCCGTTCGCATATTTCACAAGTGCACATCAGCGTAGCCACTGAGGGAGGGTTTTCGAAAATGGACCAATGAACTTCTATTGCTCTTGTGACGTGCATGTGAGCGTATGTTGTTTACGTTTGAATTTGTTTTGCTCATTAATTTGTAATTAATTTGTTCATTAATTTAATTTGTTTCATTTCATACGACTCGTTTACGTTTTAATTTTGTAATTTGTTGTTACGTTTTAATTTGTAAGGCAGAGAGTTCAAAACTCCGTTTCTTGTGTTGCCTGATGCTAAAAATAACTCGTCTCTGTTAGGAATTGAATTTCTTCAGAAAGCTAAAATTGTTTTAAATCTTACTGAAAATAAGTGGAACTTTTCTGATTAACCTCGAAGAAAATGCCAAGCACTGGAAGAAATCCCAGTTGTTGTAAACAACTGCCAACTACGGGAAAATGAAGGACAACATTTAACTAGAGACCAATGGCTTGCAAGTGATGCATTGCTTAATAAATATCACACTGTCTTCAAAGTAGGGGGAGAAGCCACTCCATTCATTGAACATCATTTTAAAACGAGAAACAGTCCCCCCCCCCGTTTCAGTCCCTTCATATCGGATGAGCCCAGGTAAGAAAGAACTGTTGAAAAGGAACTTGATTCCCTTCTAAAACAAAGTATCATAAAATAACGTGAAAGCTCCTATGCCTCTCTTGTGGCTCTGATTCCTAAGGCTGACGGAAAAGTTCGGTTATGCATTGATTATCTTATCGCAAACTAGTAAATGCTCAGACACTTATCCGTTGCCATGTATAGAGGATTTGTTGAGTGAAGCAAAATTGACACCTTATATGTCAACTTATGAACTCGAGGTCAGGTTATCATCAGATGAGGGTAGCTGAAGAAAATCATAATAAGACTGCTTTAGTTTGCCCTTTTGGTACATATAAATTTACCCGAATGCCCTTCGGTTTGAGAAACATTCCTGCAACCTTTTCTAGATTGATAGATAAGTTCCATTCTGGACTGAATAATTTGTTTGCTTTGACACATTTAGATGATATCATCGGGCTGTCGTCTAGCTTCGAAAAGCATCTTTCTGACTTAGAACAAGTTTTCCAAGACTTAGAACAAGTTTCTATCGTTATTTAAGCTCAATGCTAACCGTCAGAAGTGCCACTTCAGTTGTGGAAAAGTGAAATATATAGGCCATTACATTACCTAGGATGGTATAGCTGTTGTTCCACACAAAACTGCTGCCATTGCAGATATGCCATCGCCGAAAACTGTTAAGCATGTGCAATCGTTCGTACAAACTTGTTCCTGGTATCGTCGATATATTCTAAATTTTCTCAAATAGCCAAAACGTTAACGGATTTAGCGAAGAAGAAAACACTGTGGAAGTGGGAAGTACAACAAGAAAATGCTTTCCAAGAGCTGAAATCAAAGTTAAGCAAGCTGTTGGAACGAAGCATTTTGTCATTCGGACAGATGCTAGCAATGTAGCCATTGAAGTAGTGTTGCTACAAGGACAGAAAAATGAAGAACACTCTATAGAATATGCCAGCCGCTTGCTCACCTCATCAGAACGAAACTAGTCCACCATAGAAAAAGAAGCCTTAGCAGTAGTAGGACACTCAACAAATTTAGAGGATATGTCGAAAGCCAGTCTATCACAATCACCTCTGACTACCAACTATTGATGTGGCTGATGTCTTTACCACACCAACTGGTAGTCTCGCAAGATGGGCCTTAGAAATCCAATCCTACAATCTGACTATCAATTACATTCCTGGATGATTGAACTTTATTGCTGATCTATTATCTTGTCCTATTTGTGAACACTCAAGTATAGATTACTGTCAAGTCTGTGCTGTCTCTGTCGAAATCCCTATTATTAGCCTTGCATAATTACGACAATCACAGCTAGAAGATGATGATATTCGGAAGATTATTGAAACTTTTGAGAGTCCAGAGAAAGAAGCAAATTGTGCAACGTGGACTGGAAGAGGCTAGATTATAAATAGAAAAGTGTTGTACCGATATTCATCTGATTCGGAAGAGGAAGAAGCTCAACTAGTTATACTTCAAGAAAGAAAAGCAGAAATCTTGAAAGAATATCATGATTCGCCAACGGCCGGTCACTATGGATCTGAAGGGACATTTTATCGAATAGCAAAAAGATACGACTTTGTTGGAATGAGAAAGAATATAGCAGACTATATCAAAAGCTGCCTCGAATGCTATAGTTAAAAAGCCTCTAATCAAAAGCCATCACGCTTACTTCAAACTCCTGTCTATGATCAACGTTTTGAGACCTTGTCAATTGATCATTTCGGTCCCCTTCCTGAAACACCATCTGGTGAAGAATGGATTTTTATTGTGCAGGACGGTGCCACGAAGTGGACACAACTATTTGCTTTAAAGGAACTCACGGCCAGAGAATGTGCCACTATTTTATTGGAAGAAGTCGCCCTTCGAATTGGGCTACCCAGGAAAATAATAAGTGATAATGGTGCCCAGTTTACTAGTGCTGTTATACAACAACTATGCTATATCTTGAACATTGATCAAAGTCTTACTCCCGTCTATCTCACACAATCTAACCTAGTTGAAAGAAAGAATAGAGATCTGAAACTGCGTTTAGCAATAGTTAGTTGTTGGTGATGACCATCATTCATGAAAGGATAAACTGCCATTAATAAGGTTTGGTTTCATTACAGCCAAATGTGATTCAACTGGACATTCGGCTGCATTTCTTCAATTTGCAAGAGAGTTACGAACCTTAGATGCTGTAAAACATGATATAAAAGCAGTAATTGAGAACGATAATTTTGTTCCCGAAATTACTCCATGTTTGAAACGTTTTGCAAGAAATGTACAACAGGTACGAGAAGGAGTCGAATTACATCAAGATAAGTAGAAACGATATGCTGGTAAAAAACGAAGAGAAACTCCAAAATCCGTTTCTGGAGATAAAGTTTGGGTTACTCTCCACACAATCAGCAAAAGTCCACTAAAGAAAACTGTTCAATTCATGTCGAAGTGAGATGGTCCTTATGTGATACTGACTACAAGATTTTCAACCACTTATGATATTACCGATCTTCACTAACTAGACAAAATTCTCGGCAAGTATCATGTTTCAGCCTTGAAACCATATCAAGATCGAAATAAGTTTCAGACCTCAGCTCAGCTCGAGTTAAACGTTTAGATACAGTTAGATACTCGCTAAACGTTTAGATACAAGAACTCCCTATCTTAGTAATATTAGATCCATTTATCTTTTACCTACTTTGGGAAAATGTCTTGAAACTCTATTCATTAATAGAATAAATTGGTATTTGAGACAGAAATGTTTTTATAATGATTCTCATTTCGAGTTTACTCCCCGGAAGTCTGCTGAAGATGCCCTTATTCGCCATATCATGCGGTATGGGAAAAAATAAAGTTTATAATAGTTCTTTACTTTTCTGAATTTCTAAAGTACTTTCGATGTTACTTGATGGCCATCTATCTTAATTTTAAAAGATGCTGGTATGCCACATAATATCTGCTTAAAATCTTCTTAAATGGCAGGACCGATGAGCTTCAGCTTGGCTCCGAAGCTAAGTTTATTCTCTGGAAAACGCGTCCTCAAGGCTCTGTGTCTGGACCTACTCTTTGGAACATAATAATAAATGGTCTTTTAAGTCATCTCGACGGTTGTTTAAAAACTGCATTTGCAGACGGCTTACTTTTAGTTTTCCAAGGAAAGACTTTGAGTAATATTTTTTTGAGAATACAAGAAGTGCTGGATTTTGTCTCTAATTCGGCGATATCTCATAAACTCACTTTCAGTCCTTCAAAAAGTAAAGCTGTGATTGTTTCCAGGAATTTTGATAAACAGAATATTGCTCCTTTGACTCTCGATGATTTTCTGTTGGAATTTCTAGAAAGTGTTAAGTATCTTGGTGTCGTACTAAATTAACATGGAAATTTGGAAAATGGAAAAAACTGATTTCTTTTCTACCAAATGTGAAAAAATTATCAATGAATTTCACTGAATTGCCAAAAATACTTTTGGAGTATGCCATGATGTAAAGAAACTGGTATATATAAGCGTTGTATTGTATATATTCTTTTCATTTCATGTGGTTGTTGTAGGGGACATGTTCTTGCAAAGAAGGTTAACAAAAGAAATCTGAGAAAGTTTCAAAGGAGAATTCTTCTTCATATTATTAGCAGTTATAGAACCATAATTTATGATGGCGTCCATATTTGTAACTTCAAAACATTGCATTACAGCAGCGAAACGTACGTGTTTCTAAGCTGTTCCGTGCGTGTATTTTCCAGTAAAAATATGTTAAATTTATAATGAAATGCTTCGCTATTGTTAATTTTTTGTTTTAAAGTTATAAAGATGACATCCGTAATTTACTGCGTACAGAAAATCATTAAGAAATAGTTCGAAATCTAAATGCATGTGCATAACATTAAAGCCTTTAAAAATGATGTTTCTGCATATTTCAAGACTTTGTTTAGGTTTTATTACCAACCAGTTGGGTGTACTTTCGAATTTTTCCTTTAAGAAGTGATATTTCTGATTTATTCACAATATTACCATAATTTATTAAAGAATCATTTCATATACAAAATTTAAGAGATAGGAAAGAAAGTTATTTTAGTATGCTTAAATACTTCAGCTTTAAGTTGTAATAGACTATACTAAAACAGAAATTCAAATATGATTTATTGGCTATAGCAGTTGCTGTAATAGATAATTTTAGGAGACTGGTACTTGATGCAAATAGTGTTTCATTTTTTAAAACATTTATTGGCATACTTAAGAAATTTAAATAATTCTTAATTTCAATTAAAAAACAGATTATAACTTATCAATTTATTAATTTTTAGAAATATTTTAGGGGAGGATTTTTTTTGTGGAAACCTGAGAAAAGTGTTAATTTTGATTAAGCTACAGTAAATGGAATAACTTCATGGAATCAGAAAATTTAAAATGCTAAACAAATGGAGATAAAAATAAGCAGCAAATAGATTTGTATTATACATGTCAAAAGCGATAGCTCATTAAGTTATGATGGATTTAGATGGTTGCTCAGTTCCAAGTTATCTCAGTGCATCCAAGTTAAAAAAATTTAAAACTTATTTAAATTCTATTCTGACTTATTTCTAATGCTTTCCTGATCAGAAAATTTCTACGCATAATGGGTAAATGTCTTTCTCTGATATTGAATTAAAAAATGCAACAGTGAAAAAAATATCATCATATTTCATATTTATGAATCTCAAATTGTCTGGAATTAAGCTGAATTACAGAAATATACCTATATAAACTTTTGGATACATCTTTCCACATGTTCAATCTGTAAACATTTTACTTATTTTTATCACTATACTGTCAGGAAATTTGTAAGTTTATGCAAAAAAAAAAAAAAAAAAAAAAAAAAAAAAAATAAAGGGGGGGGGGAAAAGAAAAGAAAAGAAAAAAAGAACAGTTTATCATGATCAAATGCGCAAATTATATTAGTAACAGTTCACAAAACTTAAAAATGAATAATAATTAATACATAAAGAAAAGCATTGCTTTATTTAACACTTTTACAATTAATAAAAATAGTAACAACTGATTGCTTAACTTTTCATGAAAATTATAAAACGAATTACCTAAAACGTTCAAATTATACAGTTTAAATCTTAGCATATATCATTGTATGTTAAGAACCGAAAATGCCAGCTACAAACAGAAGCACTAAATGTATTTAACATATTTTCATTATTATTAAGTCCTTTCTTTTCACATCTGGAAAGGAAACAACATGACATTGTGATATTTTTAACATAGTTTTCAAATTACATAAAAAAAGAAAATCCGCGTGAAAAGTAATCCCAGAAATCTTTCTCGAAAATATATTTGTGCATCCATTTGCAACACAAGCTGACATGCTTCAAAAAGAAAAGGAAAAAATGTTGCAATTCCTTGCACACGGTCATAGCGATAATAGTAATATGACCGCCAAGCTTCACCATTTGAGTTGAACCATCCCTCCTTCTATTCTAACCTCCTTGTAAATTTCTGAGATTATAAAGAGACTGTTTAAATGAGTTTTTATACGGTTTTCTTTACAGATGGCAGCAAAATGAACAACAAGGTTGGCTTTGCATTTGTTCGTTTTGAGGACTAATCTGAGGTTTGTTATTTTAAGGTTATTTATTTGTATACGGAATGAATGAAGAGTTTTGCAAGCAGATCTTCTGTTTATTATTTATCTTGTCGTCAAATGGCTCAAGGACAATAGAACAGCATCTCCAAGGGACCTTATTTGTTCTGATTCTCTTTCTTCTATTCACCTTTTGAACAGTATTACCAACAGCGACGAATTAGTAATCGAAACTCTATCAACTTTAACTTCGCTTAGAAATAGGGGAATTGATATCCGTTTTGCTTATGCGCGTGCTTATCATTATTCTGTAATATTAGCATTCCAAAGAGCTATTGGAAGTTTTTTAAATATAAGAAGCTTTTAGCTAAGTGGAATGAAGAATATATTTGTAGAGTTCCTCACTTTGAAAATGCTAAGTTGCTGTTGAACGTAAAGAATCTTAAGAACTGATAAGCGAATAATGCCTTAAGCTCGTGTGACAAGAAACAACAAGATAGAAGCGTAAACTAGCCCTTTAGTATTCCAACTAAAGTTAAACTCCGTCTTGGAGTTTACAAATAATCCGGCACTTGGGCTTTGAACATAAGAGACTAAGAATAATACTAAACTAAGAGTTTAAACTAAGAATAATACTAAACTAAATAAAGAGGTATATCCGAAGCTATCAAGATTCTAACCGAGTTGGCCCCTCAATGTTTATAGACTGCGAAGCTATCAAGGGCCTAATGTACGGCCGAGCGTAATAACAGCTTACGAGAGAGTAGCCTAAAAAGGCGAACACGTGCAAACAGAATACTCTGGTATCTCTCTCCCTAAGAGCGAAGAACTTCGGTTAAATACCGCTCTTCCTCATTATGTATTCAGACGTGATTCTAAAACTACGTTCTGGCGAGTAAGTTCAAAATTGATAGGAAAGAAACTTTAACTCAAAATTTAACAGTAATTAAAAACTGTTAATAAAATTAACATAATCGTTACATATTTCATCTTGTAAGGCTGAGGGCACCAAAACGTTATTTCCTTCTATTTGTCATAGACTGCATTCCCAGTTTTTCCTCTCTAAAAGTATCTCAGTTTTTATCTGGTCACGGTAAATTCGCAAGTTACCTGTTTCGTTTCACTCCAAGATAAAATAATGTATGCGAATGTTAAAAAAAGTACCTCAAGTTGTGGAACATTTCAGTTTTTCATGCACTACCTTTGATGGCTCTAGGTTATGCTTGCAGAACGATTTGAAAGTGTTCGACAGGACTTTGCCAGTAAACGTATCTGTTTTCGTGAAGTGCAGACTGCTATTCTCTGTTTTTGTTCGTTTTATTTATGGATATAATATTTAATGTCTTAGTTAATTTACTTTTGCAAGCCCCATGTTATACATGTGTAGTGCAAAAGGGATTGTATGCGTTCAAAATTTTAAAAAAAATATATAAAACGTAGTATTAGTTTTTTATTATCTGCATCGAAAATTATTTATTTTCTAACTGCATATGTTGCTTATTTCTATTATATCTAACGTCCTGTGTGTGCTTTTCGTTCCTTTGTCATTGCTTCTCAAGTTTTGAATGACAGTGTATCGCCTAATTATGTATGATTATGTTACTTTAATCACAGAAAGACATCCTTGTTATTTTTTTACCTTTGGGGTCGATCACTTCCCGCCAGAAGCCACTTTCGAACGTTCAGTTTCTTCTTATTTTTCATTATTTGCAATTTGGTGAAAACGAATGTGATTTTTTTCATTATACAGGTAAACTCTGACTATAACTTATAATACTTAAAAATTGGCCAAAGTTATCATTGGCCATTTTTTAAACAAAATATATAAGATATGAGGACGGAACTTCATTGAACTTAGTGATCAGATAGTCAACAACAACAAGAAGACTGCAATTTCAAACTGCAATTGCAATTTCAAAAATCTCAGTAGTAGACAGGATTTGAATTTCGGTGATTCTACGATTTAGAGATTTATAGTGATTCTGCGATTTAGTGGTGTGTGTTTCTGCAATTTGTGATATTTAGTCATGGAGGGAAATGAATTTCCCCTACTTATTTCTAATCCATTGGAAAGTACCGAGCAGAACTTAGTTATTAATCTTACGGAGGATGTCATCGCTTACAGAAATGCGGTTATTGAGGAAAATTGGACCGACCTAATTAATAAAGAGGATTACGGATTAAATTATTTCACAATGCAATGCATTTGTGCGAAGCGATTACTAAGGATAATCATTCGGAAGGACACATGTGTGCTATGAACATTCAGCTGATACAAGATGAGGATACCAGGACTACCATAGAATCGAGCTTTCAGAAAACAAAGACCTCCTGAATGTTCTAAAAGGTAAGTGCGAATATTATGGTAATTTGAATCCGAATGCTAATAATATTTCTGTTAAAGATGTTGTATTGCAAAGATTTGATCAAAATGGTAGTGCTACTAATGATAATGCTGTTAATGTTAACTCTGAAAATGGTAATGTGACTGATGTTGTTAGTGATAAGATTAAACCAAAGGCTAAACGATCATCTAAGAGGGTAAATAAAAGATCAATCAATGATGCAAGGGATGAGGATGGCTTTATTTTGCCTAGAAGTGTCTCACGCCCAATGAAAATTGTTAAAAGTAATAATGATATCCCTCTGACTAACAAATTTGAGAAATTGTCATGCAATAACGTTAATAATAATGATTCTGATGATGTCCAAATATTAGATAATTTCATGAATACCCAAACTGGACCTAATAATGATATTAATGTTGTTCAACCCCCAAAGGTGAGACCAATAATGGTAAAAACCTGACGTCAAGTATAGTGACTTTCTTAAAATATTAAAAACGGAAGCGTGACTTCGTAGGTAAAGTTAATGGTGAATTTTTAAAGATTTTCTCTACCACAGCAGATAACCACAGAGAAATTACCAGATATCTAGATTCTAAAATAATTGACCATTATGTCTTCCTAACTAAGCTAGATAAGCCAATTAAAATTGTAATCCGGGGCTGCCGATTGACTGTCCTAAGGAGGAAATCTCAAATGAATTGTATAACTTAGGATATAAAGTTAGGCGAGTAGCCCAGATGCACAGAATTAAAACGAAAGTGCCATCCGGGGATTGAACAAATTTATGACATTGTAAAATTTATTAGTTATGACATTGTAAAATTTATTAGAGTTTTATGTTAAATTTACTCTGTACCAATCTAATGGTAGTGTTGGGCAGTGTCACAGCTGCTCCCATCATTCATCATATTTTTGTAAGTTCAAACCCAGGTGTGTCAAGTGTGCTGGGCCACACAAAACTACAGAATGCTCCGCTAAACGATTAGAAACAGTCAAGTGTTGCAACTGTATGCAAGTCGGACACCGCGAACTAAAGTGTGTGTCCGAAGATCCGAAGATCCCAAACAATAACAATGTTATTAAACATAGTGGTAAAACATTAGCTAAAATCTCTGATTTCTCTAATATTGACAAATCTGCACAGAATAAATCTATGACCATCAATGGCATCTCATACGCTTGTGTAACTAGAGATTCAAAAACGGATATACGAAATCTCAAACCACAGGTGCAAGTTTCTGTTAAAAAGCAAACTGTTATTGAAAATCATACCCAAAATTACTTTGGTCTAGGTGGATTAATTAACATTATAAAATTATTTAAAGAAATTGGAAATATGTTTAAGGGGGTATCCGTTGGTGATATTGTTAAAAAAATGTCTGGACGAATGCCTGAATTGCAGGCGGCTGATAACGCTATTGATAAGTTATTTGTTATATTTAACATATTTGAAGACATATTTGGTTTTTGAAATAGTAGTAATAATGAGTAATTCTATAAAAAGTTGTATAAATACTCTTACATGGAATGCGAACGGACTGTCCCGGAAAATTAACGAGCTCCGGAACTTTATAAATGAGTACGACCCTGACATTTTCTTCCTACAAGAACACCATCTTGGCCCTGCCACCCCTATCTTTATCCAAAACCACGCTGTTTACCGATTTAACAGACCTCTGACTGCCAGACACCCATGCCCTTCTGATTAAACGCTGCATCTCTCAGAACTCTGTTCCAGTTCCACAGGTTTTAGCCACAGAAGCCACAGCTATTTCACTCATAGCAAGCACTTCCACAACATAAATTTTTGTCTTCACATACATTCCACCTACACATAACTCTCAACCAGTCCTTGCGGATTTAAAGGTTCTACTCTCACCTGGCACTCATGTTATTATAGGTGAAGACCTAAACGTTAGACCCCGCGCCTGGAACTGCTACAATTCAAATGACACAGCACGTAATTTTCAACTTAGCCGACTCGGCGAATTTACGCATAGCAGCTCCAAAAACACCAACACGGTATACCGCGAACTCTACGGGAATCATAGAGTTCTTCCTGCTCAGAAACAGCAGCATTCGCTGGATGTTTCTGTGTTTGATGAACTCTTCTCTGACCATAATCCGGTCAGAATAATTCTGGATATTAGCAGTTATACCTCATCAGACACAAGAGCCTTCACTACTGATTGGCACAAGTTCGTGAAAGCTCTAAATAACATTCAATACACTCTCCCAACGATACACTCAAGGGATGATATTGATAGTTTAATTCAGAACTTCATAACTGCCATTACTACTGCTCACAACAATGGAAGGAGAGAGCTACCAAGAAATTGTTAAATCTGAATATTTATGTTTGGTGTTTTAATATACCTTATCCCTTTAAAGCTTAAACTTAACTGACTGACTGTGCTGACTGTAGTGCCGGATAAATTTACCAAAAAAAAAAAAAAAAAAAAAAAAAAAAAAAAAAAAAAAAAAGAAAAAACCCAAAAATCAAATATCATTCAAAACAATTCTTATTCATAAGATATCAAATAATTCAAAACAAATCTAAATCATAATATTCATAAGATGAATCGAATAAACAATCGTATAGTGGTAGTACAATCTAACTTTTAGGTTTGCGTTGTGAGTAACCTATGTAAAAGGAAATATCAATAACTCCAAATTCAATTAAACTCCATGTTTCTTAAAAGCCTCCCGGCTCAAACAAATGGAGGGACATGACAGACGACAGTAAATTATACGCAACATAAATACACAAATGCAATTAAATTTTAAACACACATTTATTAAATTCTTGACTATTATATAATTAAATAATGGATAACTGATCAGTATCCTACAACATATTTTTACTCTGTAAAGTAACACATAATGTCACACGCATTTACAGCTTACAAAAATTAATATACCTTAAGATGGAAAATAACACATATCTCATTCCAAAATTAACATACTCATATTAATTTGTAAGTTTACTATTCCTGACGTTCAATAGCTCACTAATTAAGCCGGTAAAACAAATCTTTAAACCTTCCTTTACAGACTTTAAATTAATTAGTCATTATTCAAAATATTCTAATCATTTAGTAGTTTACATATATAAAATAAATAATTTCCGTTTAAGTAATTTGAAAAGATAGAGAGGTAGACAAATTTAAAAATCACTCACAGATGGAAGACAGTTTTTCTGGATTGAAGAATCTTTAGTGTCCAATCCACTTGGAAATGAGCTAAAACAATTTTTTTTTTTCAAAACACTTTCAGAAGCGTCCATTGATTCAGGAACCGCCTTAATATGTCCATTAAGTGAGAGACAATTTCCGAAAGAAAAGATCTTTAGTGTCCAATCTTTTTTCTGTCAAAACACTTTCAGAAGCGTCCATTGATCTCAGAAACAAGGGAAGCATGATACCTCCTTCTGGAACAAATCTGTATCTCATGACAAATTTCTTCAACTGGAATGTCTCAAACATGACTATTCAAGTTCTCCAAAATACACGAAGAAGCGGCGAAACTAAATTTTTGGGTAGAGCACATTTGGCACAAGCTTCTTATTTGTAACCAATCTCTCCTGTCTATGACGAACAATTCTAACTAGAAAGCCTCTAACATGACAATTCAAAGATCACTAAATACACGATGAAACGGTAAAATCAAATTGTGCGTAGAGCCCTTTCTCCGTGCGAACAAATTCTCATCAGCGGGAAAGCGGCGAGAAACCTCGCCTGAGACCGAGTCGCAAGCCCCCCGCAGGAGGTAAAGCCGCACCGAACTTTTTCTTTTACTGCCTTACATCTTCGCAATTCAAATGTCTCCAAATCCGACGCAATAGCCGGCGCCCGCGAGAGCAAGACCCGCAAGGGGTCAAGCCCCCACTCCTCTTACTCCTAGCTTGAAAGAATCAGGAAAACAGAATGATCTCTAGCCTGGTGCAAGCACCCAGGAAAACTCGGTTTCTCCGCCTCTGTGAGTTCATAGGCCTTCAAAAAAAATCATAAAATTAAATCTTACCAATCCCGGAATTTTATGTTATCTAAATTGAGAAAATGACACACCCATGACGAATCAAACACCAGAAAATCTGACAATGCAATCCGAAAAACATTTGTACACATAACGTGAGAAAAAAAAATAGACCCCCCAACTAACAAGTGAAACTAGCTTTTACGAGCATCCAATTATATAACTTAGTACACCTCCCACTGTCTTGAAGTTCGCAAAACTGCAAACTTTAACAAAGCGATTTTCGTTTCCCACGCAGAGTTAAAAGGGCGACAGACGACTCCCAACTGCCTCCATTGTTGGAAAAGGCCATAAACCAGATGTGTGTCCTCGCAACCGTCTCTCGCCTTTGTCACAATTCCAACTCAAGAGTAATGAGTTAAATAAAACCTTAAGAGCTTAAGAATACTTTTTTTCCAGATTAAAATACACATGAATACAAATAAAAATATTAGAATAATAATAACTTGAAACACATATTAATAATTGAAATTCGCGACATAACAAAATCGTAACTACAGAAGCAAGGAAATACAGCAGTTAATAAAACAACGTAATGCAGCGAGAAGGCATTTCCAGCGAACCCGTAGCCGGGAGGACAAAAAGATATTCAACAGGCTTTGTAATACTGTCAAGTCTCTTTTAAATACCCAAACACAACAAGACTGGACCAACTACCTCAGTTCATTTTCCGCTGATGACAACTAATTATGGAAAGCCATTAAAAGGTATACGAAATGCCACAATAATATTCCGCCTCTTAAAGGCCCACAAATGATCCATTAGACGGAAATTGAGAAAGCATAACTGTTAGCTATGCATCTGGAATCTCAATTTCGCACAAACAAAATTCATGATACTACAACAGAAAATCTAGTTCATAGCTTTCACTCCACCTTCTCAACAAATCCAAGCACTGACAACATCATTCCAGCCTTATCGTCAGAAGTCTATGCATACATCAAAAGAATTAAGAAAAAGAAAAGTCCTGGCATAGATTTCATAACCAATTGTATGATAAAAGTGTTCCCAGTCAAGACCATTTTCACTATTACTAGAATTTGCAACCTTATTCTAAAATGGCAACACTTTCCTCAACCTGGGAAGTCTGAAAAGATCATTCCAATCCTCAATCCTGGAAAACCTCTATCTAAACCAGAGTCTTATCGCCCTATCAGTTTACTGTCTTCCATCAGTAAAATTTGTGAAGCTATCCAATTCATGAGAATCAACGACTAGATAGAAAACAATAATATCATCAGACCACACCAGTTCGGTTTTATGAAGCAACTGTCAAAAACTAACCAGCTCTACCGAGTAGTAGAAACCATCTACAAGCGAATGGCAACACACAAGATCACTGGAGGACTGTTTCTACACATTACTAAGGCTTTTGACCGAGTCTGGCTGGATGCTCTCACCTACAAATTACACGTCCTGGGCTTCCCAGGCTACATCATCAACATTATAAATTCCTACCTAACCGGTAGACACTTCGTCGTTCACGTTTCTGGCACAAACTCCACAAGCCATGCCATCCAGGCTGGCGTTCCACAAGGATCCTTACTTGGGTCCACACTTTTTAACATTTACGTGAATGACATACCATCCACACAGGACACAACATTAGCTATGTATGCAGACAACATTACGATCCTAGCACAAAGTGCAATCGTAAGTCCAGTTAATCAACGATTATAAAACTACATCCATACATTAGAGACTTGGCTTACAAAATGGAAAATTCAAGTCAACGTGGATAAAACAATGGCTATAATGTTCACCTTAAAAACCAAATTCAAGAAAAATCTCATCTTCAGTGGCACCCCTATTCCTTGGGCTAAGCAGGTCCCTTACCTTGGCGTGATCCTTAACAAAACTCTTACATGGGCCCCACAGATTACATCTATTATCCAAAAGTTTCAAGTTCGTTAAGCTAAACTATACCCTTTAATTGCTCGAAACAATTTTTTATCAATTGACAACAAATTACTCATTTATAAGTCTGTTCTCCGACCATTGCTATGTTATGCTAGTCCAGTTTGGGCCTATACCAAAAAATGTAATAGGAAAAAATTACAGACTTGCCAGAATTCTGTTCTTAGGCATATATCTACAGCGGATTGGTCTTTCCGCAACAAAAGAATTCATGAAGAACTGAGTATGGAGCAACTACGCTCACATTATTATAAACTTGCTAAAAGTTTTCATGAAAGACAAAAAACAATTAACAACCCGACCATTAAGATTTGCAATTATGACTACAATGACCTAGCAAATATGGACAGGCCCATGGCCCAACTGAATGCATATATTATGTAATATTTATTATAATGCCTTTACGGTTTATGTTAATCTTCTCTTATTGTATCTGCTATGCATTCTTTTAGTCTTACGTTCATAGAATTTATGTCTTACTTATCGGATTTAAATTACCAGTGTTCGCCTAACCTTGCCGCATTCATTTGACATTGCTTAACATTTTAATTAGCATTTCCTAACTTTTCGCTTAAATATAAATTCTAAATTTTAAATTATTTATTTAAAAACTTTATTATAAAAATAAATTATCTTACATATCTTTTAGGTTATTTCATCATACCATTCGCAATTTGCAAATTATTCTACGAGGAGTAGAGCCTTGTCGCTCAGGTACCATGGTTTACCAAACACCATTCCACGGAGAGGAGAACAACAAGAAAAAAAGTCTCTTTCTGATGTTAGACTAGAATTTGAAGGTCAGATTGCATTTCTTCTTTAATTTTCTTTCAGAGCATACCGGGTATAAGTTGTTCTGAGGAGTTTTCCTCATGAGACTTATTCTGACACATCACGATACTTGCTCTGCTGACGTGTCACGATTTCTGTATGACAAAAGAAAATAAAAACCAGACGCTAGGAATTCTCCAAAAGTGTCAATACTTCCACTTTGGCCTTGACATCGAGCAAATAAAGAAAACAAATGATAACATGAAAGACAGTTCGAAATCTTTTGAAAGTGAAGGGGAAGGGAGGCAAGAAATGCTTTTCAGAAATAAATTACGGAAAAATATAAATCCTTTCTTTCGATAAATGCTTAGAATTGAAGGAATATTAGAAGCGATATTAGAGAATAAATGGATTCCATTCGCTGAAAACATAGGACAGGCAAAATTCATAGATGGTTTCAGAATGTAAGAAAAAATAAATAGAAAAGTGAAATAGGATAAAACTACCATTTTTTATTTGCTCAAAAATTCTCCCATCTTTCAAGCTAAATAACTTTAATACTTCGAATGTATCATATATGATAAACAGCTAAGATTTATCATATATCTGAGCCAGGATGATCTTCAGTACCATTAAATAGCAAATTTAAAATAAAATTCAGCAATTTAAATCATGAACGGAATTTTATATTAAAAATAAAAAAGGAAATGATATTAAAAAAAGGAACTGATTTTTCACTATCGTGGATTTTTCAATAAAGTAATTTACTGGTGTTAATTTTTTTCATTAGAACCTTTGAATACATATTTTTGACAAAGCAAAATGAAAGTCCATACCTTCAGTTTTGAAGTTATCTTCGCTACTATTAATAAAAGTGGTTGTTTAATTCTCATTACTTATCTTCTGGTATCAAATTCTAAGCATCCCTGTAAAAGATGTTAAATGCTTGGAAAATTCTTTATTCCTTATCAGAGGGATTTTAATCTAATCTTATTTTTATCAGCTGTAATAAGAAAACCTTAAAATTTTGTGTCAAAGAAAATTGAGCTCACATAAAAAATAAAAATTAATAAATCTTACTTTGTTAACTGTTGTTGGTCTCCAATTATCTCAAATATTTTTTCAGTTAACGACTTAGATTTCTTTGATGTCTTTTGAAATCATCGAAGCCTGTCATCTTTGGCTGTAATTAATGATTACAATCCAGTCTACTATTTTTGCCTTCGAAATGTTTAAAAACCTTATCTCATAATTTTAATAGTTATTGTTAGTTTTTGTCTTTCTGCAGGCTGAGCTATAGAAGGTTGATTTTATTATTATTTTGTAACAAAGTAAAATATTGAATAATAACAAATGCACCTACCTGAAATAATGTAAATAAAAGTCTTCGTGAAAAGAATGTAACTGCGAAAAGAGGGTTTTAAGATCCTTGCAACATGAAATACGAAGCTAGGCTTGAAATATCGCCTAGTAATATTGACAAGAAACGTTATTGTTAAGAAAAGCTATTGTAAACTTGAAAAAATAGTAGAAATCAATTAATTATGAAAATTTTAATCTCTGGCTTCAAAATATGGAATGAAAAAGAATGAATAGAACAGCAAAAAGGTCCACCACACTTATTGGCTGTGTAGTAACCTTAAGGAAAGAAGTTGGCCTAATTAGTAAAAGAAAAAGTACCAGATAATTATCTTACATATTTTACAAATATACTTTCATTTTTTTGTTTTAATATTTATATTTACACACACCCCACGCATGCAGATATTGGAAAAAGTTCATGTGGGCTTTGTTTCCTCAAATATTATTATTAGACATATATTTCCAATTACTTTGAAGAGATTCATTTAATTCAGCTAACAATTAATATCTATTTTAAGACAACTGTCCTTTCATTCTCATTTTCACCCACGCTTTCTTGCTAGAATGTTAATAAGCTAGCGCGCGTGTATTCAATTGAGGTAGAAAGAAGTAATATTTAACGGTAATTTTCGAGCGTGTTATGCTTGCTCGAAGGCCTTGTTGCTATAATTGAATTATTAATGACTAGATTTCTGTGGCGTTTAACGCGTCTAGCCATTAAGCTGCGTTCACGCGTTCGCGCGTAAAGCGTTAGCCAATCAGGAGCGAGTTCAGAGGCGGTATTTGCCGGATGGCGGGAGACGGCGTGAGTTGACTTTTAACTTCAACTTTTTGACGCTTGACGCGTCAGTTTCAGGCATCTCGTTTCAAACGTCCAGTTTACCATGGTTTTTAAATGATTGCACTTTCAAAAATTCTTTTCGATGAAAAAAAAAGTCAAATGTGCTAATCTTAAGAAAAATTTCAGATAATAATAAAAAAATGCATATGCTAATAGAATAAATAGCTTTATAAATTATTTAACGGAAAATTCTCAAGTTTATTAGCAGTAATAAACCTTAATAATCAACCACAAATGATATATGCTTCATAATCTTTATAGAATCTGCCTAGTGGATAAAACATTGGCTTCTTGAGTTAAAGATTTTGGATTCAAGTGTCACCAGGAGTAATGATGTAATAGAGTTGTTATTTTTAAAAAAAATATTTACAGAAAATATTATCGCTAGTTTCAGAGTAGCTCAAAAGCTTTTTCAGTTTTCTGAAGGTGAAGTGTGAAAATCAGATTCAGTCGCAAGATACCTTAGGGCAGAGGCAACACGCTCAATAGAAAGTTCAGCTTTTACTAAGGACTTGTATCGCGGGTTCGGGTGTTGCTTTTTCCTACCTTGATGATGGTACAAATACACTTTTTTTTTTTTTTTTTTAATCTAGCGCAATTTTTTTTTGGGGGGGGGCGTTGGACACAAGAAGCTTGCATTTATTTTTCATTTCATTTCATTCATCATTTATATAAACCTAATTTTCGCTTGGTATTGTGTACATTATCCTTCTTTTGACATTCGGCTGACACGAGACTAGCAAAAGCAATACTGCTATCAGTATAAAATTGCTGTTCTCATCTAATTAAAAAAATTAGTGAGTTCTGAATTTAAAACGGGTGGTGACGAGTAAACCATTTGTTTCAAAAATTAAGAAAACTGTTATTAATTCAGAAAAGAAGCTCGCTAGTATATAGCTGATTTTATGGAATACTACCATGCATTTTAATGGCTTCATGATTGTTTTTCGTAACATGCATGACCACTTTTCGACAGGTTTAATCTTGATGATAATTTTTCATTAATTAAAAGAATTTTTTCATGACTATTATTAGCAAATTTGCTAATTATGGAATTCAATTTTTAACGTAGGAAAAGGAGTATGATATAAAATGCAGTTACTTCAATGAGTTTTAGATAAAGGTGACCTTATAAAATAAACCTTTAAATAGTAGCTGTTCATTAATATATGAATGATTAATTGAAGTAATTACTATTACGTTTAAGGTAAAAAATATGTACATAAGGCAGAAACTAAAATAAAAATAATTGCTTTTGTTTATTACCTTAAAAATAACTGCTTTTTTTCAGTGTGATATTTAATTTAGTAATACTGTAAATCCTACATATATTTAAACAAAATATACTTTTTATTGCGTTATTTAAAGCAATTAAGGGAAGTTTATTTAAGGAAGCATTTAAGGGAAGTTCATACATCATGCAAAAACATTTATGGTATTCTACCACATGAAAAATTTACTCTCCAAAATAGAATCATGCAGTTAAGAATTTTTAATTATCATTCAACAAAATTCATAAATAAATTAAATTAGATATATGCAGCATTTGATATATACAACGATCCTTTTCTGGGATATCGTATTCCTATCGTCCAAACGATTCTTTTCTACCATATTCTGACAAAAGTTAGTATTCTGCTTTTGACTAAATACACTCATGTCCATAAATTAAGGATAATGCAAAATCAGGCAAAGGAAGAGATAGAAGCAAAACAAATTTGACTTACTTGTAAAGCTTAATTATTAAACAAAAGGTAAAGAGCAAAAAAGATGCCATATGTTTGATATTATTAAAAAAATTAGCAATTTTTTCTCCCTGGAGCAAATTACAACAAAAAAAAAAAAAAAAAAAAAAAAAAAAAAAACTATTTACAAAAGAACAATATTACATGGTTGGTATGATTGTTAATACATTGTATGTCTCCCAGACGATGCAATACAGTCCGTACAACGCCTAGGCATGCTGAGTATCAAATTATCGATCTGATCTTGGGGGATATTACACCACTCAAAAAGCAATGCTCTCCGAAGTTCCGGTAGACATGTAGGAGGAGGTTGACGGGCTGCAACTCGTCGGCCAAGCATGTCCCACACGTGTTCTGCTGGATTCAAGTCCGGTGAGAATGCTGGCCAGTCCATACGGGTGATATCCTCCGATTGAAGGCAATCGCTTACGATGTTTGCACGGTGAGGACGGGCGTTGTCATCCATTAACACAAATTGTGCGCCCATGGCGCCCCGAAACAAAAGTACATGTTATTCCAGAATGACGTCCCGACAGATTTGGCATGTCATGGTTCCAATTTGAACATGCAGGTCAGTTCTGGAACCCAGAATAATTCCATCCCAAACGAGCACTCCTGCACCACCGTAACGGTGCCGTCCAATGATGTTTTCTTGGTGGTAATTTAGCTGCAAAATTTAAGCTAATCTCCTATTTTCCGGGCTTGGCATTTTCGCCCGGCATCCCGATGAAGAGTACCTGCGTGTGTGTGAGCTGAAATACACCAAGTCTTCGAGGGGCTGTGTGGAAGAATTGATCCATCCTTTTTTTTGTTCTGAGTGAGGAGGCCTCATATCGTCATGTGCCACCGGATCGTCATGTGCTCTCCATATGAAAGTCCGGCGAGAATCAGACTGCAAGCTAAACCTGGACTCTTCGAAAAACATCACACAAGCCCACTGTTGCGGTGTCCACAATGCATGCTCTCTACTCCAGGGTAACCGCAGGCGACAGTGAGTTGCAGTAAGTGGAACGCATCTGACAGATCCACGAGCATATACACCAATCTGCCCTAAGCGTCTGTACACGGTCTGCCTTGAAATTGTCGTACCAGTTGGCTGAAGAGAGCTGACGAGACAGGTCTGAGGCTGTGCTCCGCCTGTTTCTTTCGGCAGTAACTGCCAAATTGACCCTGAGCGCGTATTCCAGAGGTCCGTGGTTCGATTCCCGGCGAAGGCGTTGCTTATATCTCATCTCTCCTGTTTCCAAATAACCTAATGTCTCTACAACTTCATTACACATTTCAAGATTATTTTCAGTCTATATTTTAGTCTACATAGCTTTGTACCGATTCCTTATTGAAAAAGTATTATTGCGTAAGGTTGTATTTGATCTGTCGAAATTATTCTTCATCGAGTCATAGATATTTCAATAAACTGGCTCCTGTTATGGGAAAAATGCAATAATATCGAAGAGATTATGGAATTTGTAGACCGGAGAAGAAAGAGCTGAAAGACAGGAAGGATTCAAAATTAGGTAAAACATTAATCTTATTTTGATGTCAATTTTAAATAAAAGTCTAGTGATTTCAAGAACGATCAGATGCACATTCATCTTCTTCAGAAGCACTAAAGTTTGCACAGAAAGGAAGAGAGAGGTGTGCATTTATATCAAAAACAATAAACGGAGCTGAGCGAATCTAGTGCCACTTGTAGAGTGAAAACGTAAACAAAAATGAAAAATGAATATATTAGTGTTTTAAAAGCACTATGGAAAGACTGGATTGGAATTAGTATCATTAATTAAAGACGATGAATTTCTATAAATGTGAAAAATCTTAAAAGAAATCGAATTCACCAGCTGAGGAAGTTTTACGGATGATTTTCGCAGACCAAAAGACAAAATTGTGATTGAGTTTTAACTTATGGTTAGCTATCGAAGATTTGCTTGTTTCTCTTTTTCAGACATAAGATTCATGTTCCTTGATGGGAATTTTCAAAGATCTCTTAGTTTAATCGATATATCTCAAACCACACCGACAAAATATACTATCAGTTAGCTAAGAATTTAATTCCAGAGATGTCGCTAAGAATAATAAATAAGAGATGTATGGCAATATTTAGATATTTGCATCAGATTCCTTTGGTGACAGTTTCATTTTTTCGCCAACTTGTGTTGTAAGGTGAGGAACAGATTTCATCAGACAACTGTTGTAAGCGGAGAAAAGTATTGCATCAGACAACTGTTGTAAGCGGAAGAAAGTATTGCGTCAGACAACTAGCGTCTTCACTTCTGTTTGCCTGGGTAGCTGAAGGTATTTTGCGATTGGTTGCCTTCTGACGCTGGATCTTTTTTCATTGGGCGTCAAAACTTAACTGTGGAACTTTATAAAAGGCGGTTTTTTTGTCTACCAAGAGGGAGGAGAAGGAGGAGATTGTGAAGGTGCGAGATGGAGATGCTGCATAGAGAAAGACAGTACGAGTGGAGTAAAAATGCAAACTTGTGGGAGTTTATCGTGCAAGCTTTCTTTAGTCTCCCAGTGTGTATGAAGGAAGTGATTTTCTTTCTCTTTGATGTTGTAGCTGCAAAATTTAAGCTAATCTCCTATTTTCCGGGCTTGGCATTTTCGCCCGGCATCCCGATGAAGAGTACCTGCGTGTGTGTGAGCTGAAATACACCAAGTCTTCGAGGGGCTGTGTGGAAGAATTGATCCATCCTTTTTTTTGTTCTGAGTGAGGAGGCCTCATATCGTCATGTGTCACCGGATTACAAAAAAAAAAAGGAATATCTCTTCAGTATTGTTGGTATCCAATAAAGCAAGAATTAAATCTGTTTTCACGTGTTTGTCACTCTCTCGTCACGGCGGGTTATAGACCTGGATCTTGTCCTGGGGTAAGTTGCCACTATATTCCTGTTTATCATAACATGTGACATATACGTTTGCCACCACAACCAACGAAAATAAACATTACCACAAGATGGAATCTTTAGGAATCGAACAACGAATTTTACAAATAACGAATTAGACGAAAAATGATCTGAAATTTGAACTTCTGGATCCGTGAAATTTTGTGACTGACTGAATAAATAATGAAATGGAATAAGGACAAGGTTATTAATGTTATTCAAAGAACGGAGTATCTAAGAACGGAAGGTTACCAATAACTCTATCAAGTCACTGAATAGGTACAGGTACAGGTTACCGAAGACGGGGACGCCTGGTGTTTAACATAGGTAAACAGGCGTATATCCCGCGCCCTGCACTATCAAGAAACAACAACTCCCTGGAGCCCCAGGAGGCTGCACCGGGAGTTCATTTGGATCTTAAATAAATTTGTTACATGGCCATACAGGTACTATAACTGATGTAAGACATTGTGTGGGAACGTAGTACATATGTTATATATAAAAATTACAAACAGCAGTTACATAAAACACATTAATATACATATTAAAATTAATTAAAAATATGACATGGAACACATAAAGCACAAATTGCACACACACACACACACACACAAAAAAAATAAATAAATAAATAAATAAATAAATAAATAAAAATAAAAAAAAATAAAAATTAAAATTAAAAAATAAATAAATAAAAAAATAAACACAGAGAGAGAGGGAAAAAATACGGTACTTTTCCGTTTTGCCGGCGCAAGCGATAAAGTCGCCAATAATGGTACAACCGATGCCAAACGGAATATTCTCTCTCGCTGATAACCGTTTACGCATCATTTTCAAAACAAGCCGCAGCTTTTTCTTATCAGATTGATTGTTTCTTTTAATACTGGCATATAATTTTTATCAGATAGTTCGGTTTTATGTCTAAGGCCATTTTCGGTAATTAAGTCAATTAGGATGCAATCACAGCTCTTACCCGAAGCCGAAAATATAGAAAAGGTTAAATTCATCAAATTCATCAAATTTCATCAAAGTCAAGGGTTAAATTCATCAAATTTTAATGAGAATGCATTAGTGAAGTAAAGCACTGCAGTTTTACATAATTTCTGAGTAAGCTATTCGTACGCATTGAAATATTTCTTGCATTTAAACTTGTGTTCCAAATTAAGATTTAACTTGAAATTAATGTAGATAATTACTGAGAGCATTAGATTTTTGTAAAGTAGTTTACGTGAGATGAGATCGCTTGGGGTCACGTGATATGAACCGGCGAATCAGGATGTTGAACCATGAAAGCATAGTAAATTCTTAAATTAATGTCTTTTTACAAATTTATTGTCTTGATTTATTGGCTTTTTATAAAGTTTTAAGCGATATTAAAATGTTTATGCCTTCAAAAAAAGAATTCTTAGAACTAAAATATTTTTAATATTTTTTATGTGTATACTGTATGTTCGCCAATAAAGTCTGCTTGGCGATATTTGCGCCGGCGAAACGGAAAAGTACCAAAAATACATATTATCACATATAAACAGAGACCCTTAAAAATTTAATATACATAATGCGCTGTGCATAATGCAATACGGGAATGGATTTAAGTAATATGTAACAAATTGATATGCAAGGTCACTGAACAAGAGGATAAACGTTTTGTGCAAATGACTATTTCGGATCAGACAACTTAGTTCAATATTAGGAAATATAACAGAGCACCTTTAACAGCGCTCACAAGCGTATGCTGTTACAGAGGTGCATAAATGGCCCGTAGATCTAAGGAAGATTGATAAAACCTCGTTTTCTAGAAGAGAGCCCTGGTTCTATATGCAGGAATGTAATGGCCGCATCTGTGTCTAATGGTACCATGGGTCATTCAGGGTCAACACAAAATTCGAAAGGTCCAGGAGGAGGTTACGTAAAAGGGATATATGTATTAAAATGATGTCACAATGACTCTTCGCTCTTTAAACTTTAAAACATTAGTCACATTCTTGATTATTAATACGAAAAACAAGTTTTTTTTTTTTTTTTTTTTTTTTTTTTTTTAAATTTGGGTACGATAAGGTTATAACTATTTTCTTAAAAGAGAATTTGAAATCTCGATAAATGAAATATGGAAAGTAAAAAAATAACTTCGAAATAGGAAAAGGAAAACTTTTTGAGGATTTGACTAGCTTTAACTTTGCATTAAAAACACAATGTTCTAATGAATCATGAAAATCATAAGTGGACTGCTATTACAGGCTTTAATAAAAGAGATTTATTATTTTATAGATTTTTAAAAGCATGAGTGTTTTTGTAGAAAATGGAATCATACAGAGGAGTGGATTTTTTACGACTATCTGCCTAATAGTGTTACTGTATGGTATTCAAACAAAGAATATGTCTTAAAATAAGTGTTCTTTATACATCTTAGTTAACCTACAAACTGTAAGAAGAAGTTAAAAGTACGATTTTTGATGTTCTCATCCAGAACACCTGCAGAAGGGGCAAAAAAGCCCGAGGTGGTGGTTCTTGTTGCCACCTTCAGAAAGCCCGAAATGGGATATCACGACGTAAATACATGAAACCACGATTAATGAATATCAGCATATCTAAAACTTAAATGCTTTATAAAAACATTTCGTAAAGCATAAAATTTTTTGAAATACACGACAAGTATTTGAAAATATAAATAAAACTCGAAGTTTTAATAATAATAATAATAAGAAAAAATCAATGTAAAATCTCCTTACAGAAAGAAAAAAAAAAAAAAAAATCGTAGGATGGATGACGTCGGCTTAATTTGCCTTTTCATTCCACCAGACAGTCATCGTCTTTTAAATCAACATTGAGTTTACCACTCAGCTGATAAAAATAACTTTGAATAAGAATACTTCAACTTTTTATATTACGTAGGCGTTGTACATTGCTCTTCCTGGCGACACGTGTAGTTGAAGGAAGTAATATCCTGATCACATTGCAGTTTCAAGTAATCGGTTTCAAAGAACGTAATTACAGGACATTGTTTTATCCGATACATGTATCAAGGGGTCAAAATTTCAGTAATTGTTTTTCGCAGAAGTAAGCCTGACTTTTAACTCCAATTTATTGTTCCGTTATTCCTGAAATCTTCTACCTAATCTTCCACAATTCATTTTCATTTACGTAATGGACGGGATGAAATTTATCCACGAAAAATCTCGTTTCTTCAGGGTAAAATAATTATTCTAATCTCCTTTTGTTAGTTTTATCGAAAGTTTATCTCTTTTAATGTAAACAGACAGTAATTTTTAACCCTTATTTATCGCTGTCTGAGTCACAGTTTAATGTTTTTTCAAAGAACCAGATCTTAAAATATAAGGAAGAATGTTTTACTGTCATTTGTTCTGTATATAACTTAATGCGTATTTACAAGAAATATTTCCATTTGTAACAGAAAGATAGCTGTTTTATTTAAATTTTTTCCATTTAAAATATGTTTATCTTTTCTGTAGTATTTTGCATAATAATTATGTTTTTTCTTTCAGTTATTACGAGTACATATACCTGCATTTATTACATATATATTAAATGCAATCGAAAACATGGAATGTAAGAAATCTAGTCTATTCCTCATTGACCGGGTGCTGATTAACCGGCCTTGTGTCTATTATTATTATTAAATAATGAAGATTCTATCAGTCTATATGTATTTGTTTTAGAGACGGAAAAAATCGCACTTTTACAGGAACGGATCACAAGCGTTCACTCACTGAAATAAATCGGTCCTTTTTTATGCATCGCTCACTAACTTTGATGAAAAAGATTTGGGACGATGGGTGAATCAAAAGCGAGTAGCGAGGATGAAGCGACGAGAGGACGACGGACAGAGGGATTGAAATCCGTTTGTGAGGTTGCTGCGAAGAGCAAAAAGATTCAAACGAGTAGCGGGATCGGAAAAGTTGATTCAATCAAATACTAATTCTCCGAACTTATATCTTTCAACTATACAGAATTAACTTAAAAGTTTTTCAACTACAGAGAATTAATAATAAAATTCTAGAATAAAAAGGTTTCAAAGTTGAGAAATGATAAAAATTAAATAATAAGTATCTTTTTTATATTTAAGATAAATTAAAATGTATAAATTAAAGAAAGAAATTAAGATGTTAAATCAACTCACTTTTAACATGAAAAGGTAAGCATGATCTTGTCTTCCCTAAAATGGAAATCACATTTTCCAGCAACGCTTTCAACAAGAGATTCGTTCTTTTTTCGCCAATCAGGCATAAGCTCGCTCAGTATAGTAAGTTACTTCGTGAACAAACATTAGATCTCTATTTCTGGTACGCTTTCAACAAGAGCTTTTTAATTCCATTTCCTGGAATCGGAATTTACATTCCTCTTATTGTAGACAAAAAGACGGAACCTACAGGCATCAACATTATAATATACGTAATTCTCCATCCAAATATATGCCCCTCGAAGCCCGAATTTTAAATTTCGAATTTGGTTTTCATTTATTGCTTATTTTGTGATATTTTGATTTATAAAGTTAACGATTTAAAAGCAATGTGTTTGTCACTCGGCAAAGCGTAAAATAATTATGTTTCAAACTTAAACAGAAAACTCTATAATTTAACACAAAATGTGTTGCCATTGCTTAAAATAAAACATCTTTTTCTTCTACACTCAAATATGTTGCCATTCGCCAAAGCATAGGATATTTAATTTTTATTTCAAATTAAACTTGTCTGTTGTTGATTAACAAAATGAATGATTTAGATGCTATAAACGCAGATCTTCATTTTAATTATTATTAATTACTAACTGGACTCGTGAAACTGCACACATTTAAATCATTACATATTTTTCTTTATTATAATAACTATTTTAAGTGGTCTAAAAAAGGTGAAATTTATTTATTGCATAGCAGTGTGAAAAGTTACTACCGCAAATTACCAGAATAAAGCAAAATTTCTAAGGGAAACACAAAAAGGAGAACAAAATGGGCAAGACAACAAGAGTGGTAGCAGATGATTTCACAGCACTTTGGAATTTTTTAAAATACAAAACAGTTAGTATTTTACTTGCACATTATGCAGAATAATAAAAAATATTAAATAAAAATACTAAATAGTAAGAGGGTTGTTATTTATTAAATATCACGTTCTTCGCACTTAAACAACAATATCGCAAAATAATTTTAAAATAAGCATATCTCTAGCATTTCCGACACACAGTCTCGCGCGCTGGTGATAATTTTTTTTTTTTTTTCCGTACAGAGTTGCCATTGCTTGCTTTGAAATCGTTGGCCTTGTTAATTAAAAATTCGTTAAAGTGTTACAAAATATGAAATAATAATAAAACAAATTCCAAATTAGGGCTTCCAGATGCCCATATATGCCACAAAATATATACAAGATTAATATAAACAAGGTAATAACTGCAGGCCCTAGTTTGAAATTGGGAATTACAAATTTGAAACTGTTAGCAAATTTAAATATTTAGGATTAGAAGTTAATACTGTCAGTGATTTAATGCCTGAGATTCGTAGTAGAGTCACAGATGCTAACCGATGCTTTTTCGGTCTAAAAAAATACTTAAAGTCTAACTTCACTAGCAGAAAAACGAGGATTTTAATATACAAAAACTTAATTAGACCCATTCTTACATACTCTGCTGAGACCTGGGCAGTATCATTTCTTGTCTTTTAAAGAAAAAAAAAAATTGAAATGTTTTTGGTGGCATAAAATGAAACAATATCTGGAAAAGAAGAACTAACTCTGAACTCTATAAATCTTTTAAAGAACTAGATATAGTAAAGTATATAAGGATTCAGAGAATTAAATGGACAGGACGCCTGTGTAGAATGGATGAAAACTGTGTAACATTATAGATCTTCTCGGCCAGATCATTCGGCACCTGAAAAAGAGGAAGACCTAAACTTAAAGGGCTCGACTGTTTGGAGACAGACTTAAGAATTTTAAAAATAACAAACTGGATGTCCAAGGCCAAGGATAGAAGAGCTTGGAATTTGATTCTGAGGAAGGCATGGGCCCATCCTGGGCTGTCTGGTCATTGAAGAAGAAGAATATATAAACAAGAACATGTAACAGACCTATTTAAGTTTAATTGAACTATTTTATTCATGTCATGAACTGTAACCGAACTATTTTATTTAAACGCCATCTCGTGGCGATATGAAAAAACGTCAGTCGACCTCCAGCCGCCATGATGATAGCTTACTATGTTATGTTATTCTCAATGCTTGATGTTCCATTTGGTATATGTTTCATTTTTTATTTATATTTCTTTTGTTTGTAACCGTTCCTGTGTGCTCTGTTAATAAATCCTTTTAAAGCTAGCCGGCATTAGTGTCTATTGAGGAACGGCTACATCACATTGGCGCCCAACTAAATTTGAATCCAAAATGGCGCAACAAAATGTTTAGAATTTCTGTTTGGCTTTAACAAGCTCTTACTCCCGAATTTAACTTTTAGTTGCTGGAGATCGGCTCAGTTTCTTTTCAGGTGTGGACTACTGGTCAAATATTCTGGAAACCAATTCTGGAATTAAAATTGTCATACCGTGCTGCTAGCACATCGAATCATCAACTGGACAATTTCAACGGAAAAGATAAGTTTCGTTTACATTATCGTTTAATCTGAGTTTAAAGTTCTTTTAAACTGATTATTTATTATAAGCTGCTTCTTAAAGCAAATGTAAATTCTTTACTGAAATCTCATTTATTGATACTACATAAGAGTATTAAACGAAAGCAAACAGCTTTCTGTTAACCAAACGTTATTTCTTGAATTGTAATTTGTTATTTTAAAATGTTAATTCGCATAGTAAATTAATTTGTGAATAATATTGTTTCACTGAATACATGTTTTGATGTTAAAGTTTGAATATAATCATGGACGTTGTTCATTAGAATTTATTAGTTTCGCTTCTGCATACAGCAGCAGATGTTTTCCCCCCGCGGAAATGTTTAGACTAGCGATGATTTATGATGTGTTTACGTCAAATCTTTTATTATTTTTATTTCCTTTGAGTGCTGTTGTCCCTTATTAAATGTTTTATTCTACATAAAATAAAATATTGTACTTGTTTATTTATCTTTCGACGAACATTTTGAGAAAATTATTATAGTATAATACTTTAAGAAAATACGATTGTTTTCCTTTAATGAATGCATGTCTTAAAAAATATTTCTTGAAGCGAAAGAAAATAATTATGAATAAAATCGAATGACTATTTAAATAAAGTAAAAGAGTTACTGTGTGTTGCTTAATCAGCTTAATATTTTGTTAAGATTAAGATTTCGAAGAATTCAGCTTAAATATAAAAGCTTATGGTAAGACATTTATGTATGTTTTGCTAAGTAGTAAACAATTTTTGAGCAATTTATTATATGTTATTTTCTTGATACAAGTTGAATTTATGAGGGCATTTTATGATATTTTTACGACTTCGAAATAATAAACTTTGTGAGTATTATTGTTTACATTTATAAATACTGTTTAATAGTGGTATATAAATGTATGAGTAACATTGTTTACATTCATACATGCTGTTTAATAGAGGTATATACATTTTACTTAAAGGTATAATTATTAATTCTAAAATACTGTATTGTGAATAAAATCGAAATAACAACAAATTCAACTTCATCTTTTCCCTCCCCCCTGACCTCTCATATAATTATGGCTTACCTTGCCAAAGCACGAAAAGAGGATTTAAAAACTCTCGCTGCAGAACTGGGTTTCACTGTAAACGACACTATGCGAGTAATAGATCTTAAAGATCTTATTGTCAATTCTGATACTTATGAGGAAGCTTTTACCAGGAATCTTCTGGAAACTTTAATCGAAACTAGACAACAAAAACAACGTGAAAGCAATGATCTGGAGACACGTCAAAGAAAAGAACAAGAACTTTTATTAGAATTGGAACGTTTAAAAATAAACCTGGCAGCTGCTAGCTCAAACCCTAACTATGCCGCCTTTGCTTCAAATGCAGCTATTGGAACAAATATTCAACACCTAATCCCTAAATTTACAGGAACTTCTGACATTGCAACCTACCTGCAAATTTTGAAAGACAATGTGAGAAAGTTAATATAAAACAAATAGATTACATCACTCATCTCCTACCTCTTCTGCCTATAGACATTTCGCAAATTATTTTAAGAGAACCAAAAGACAAATTAGAAGATTATTCTTACATCAAGAAGATTCTGCTACAAAGATTCAAATTAAATGCTGAATCATTTCGCATTAAACTTACTACACACCAAAAACACCCTGGGTCTTTATGGAAAGATTTTACTTACGAATTAAACAATTATCTCGAAGAGTGGCTCCATAGTCTCGATGTTACAGACTTTGAATCACTCAAAGACTTGGTCCTGACGGATCAGCTTAAAAGAAGAGTCAGTAGTGACGTTAAGGTGCATTTTATTGATACTTGGGGAAAAATAAAGAGTTCATCTGAATTAGTACAGAAATTGGATGATTGTGAAGCTGTACGTGTTAAAAATATGAACTATAAAACTGAACTTCCTGGCAGGCGGAACTATTCTTACAAATCGACTAATCCATCCAAACACAAAGTGGAAAATCGAAAAAGTGACATACAGGGAACTCATAAAACCTTTTTAAATCGTGGTCAGCAACAAACAGAGGAAAAGCGACCTCCTTTAACATGCTATGGGTGCGGAAAAACTGGTTTTATCAAGTCTAAATATCCAGACTGTAACCCCCCAAAGACTTCAAATTCATCAAATTTTGGCACTATCCAAATCCGATCCTGTTTATCTTCCACTCGGACTGCTGTATTTCCAATTAGTATTGGTGGTGTTTCCGGTACAGCTTTCGCCGACACTGGTGCTAGTCACTCAATTGCAAGTGAATCCCTCTATCATATTCTGCAAAAACAAGATGCAGTATTTGAAAAGACAACACTACAGGTGTCTTTCGCTGATGGTTTGGTATCTGAAAAAGAGGTACTTCGCACCGAACAAATCATTCTTCTCGAAGGCAGAGAGTTCAAATCTCCGCTTCTTGTGTTGCCTGATGCCAAAAATAACTCGACTTTGTTAGGAACTGACTTTCTTCAAAAAGCTAAAATTGTTTTAAATCTTGCTGAAAATAAGTGGAACTTTTCTGATGAACCTCGAAGAAAATATAGCTTCGTGAAACCTCATCAATCCCAAGTACTGGAAGAAACCCCAGTTGTTGTAAACAACTGCCGACTACGAGAAAATGAAGGACAGCAATTAACTACAGCCCAACGGCTTGCAACTGATGCATTGCTTAACAAATATCACACTGTCTTCAAAGTAGGGGGAGAAACCACTAATCAAAAGCCATCTGGCTTACTTCAAATTCCAGTCTATGCTCAACGTTTTGAAACCTTGTCAATTGATCTTTTCGGTCCCCTTCCTGAAACACCGTCTGGTGAAAAATGGATTTTTATTGTGCAGGACTGTGCTACGAAGTGGACAGAACTATTTGCTTTAAAGGAAGCCACGGCCAGAGAATGTGCCACTATTATTTTGGAGGAAGTCGCCCTTCGATTTGGGTTACCCAGGAAAATAATAAGTGATAATGGTACCCAGTTTACTAGTGCTGTTATGCAACAACTATGCTATATCTTGAACATTGATCAAAGTCTTACTCCTGTCTATCACCCACAATCTAACCCAGTTGAAAGGAAGAATAGAGATCTGAAACCACGTTTAGCAATACTTGTTGGTAACGACCATCAGTCATGGAAGGATAAACTGCCATTAATAAGGTTTGCTTTGAATACAGCCAAATGTGATTCAACTGGACATTCTGCTGCTTTTCTTCAATTTGCACGAGAGTTACGAACCTTAGATGATGTAAAGCATGATATAAAAGCCGTAATTGAGAACGATAATTTTGTTCCCGAAATTACTCCATATTTGAAACGTTTTGCAAGAAATGTACAACAGTTACGAGAAAGAGTCGAATTGCATCAAGATAAACAGAAACGTTATGCTGACAGAAAACGAAGAGAAACGCCGAAATTTGTTCCTGGAGATAAAGTTTGGGTCACCCTCCATCCATTCAGCAAAGGTCCACTGAAGAAAACTGCTAAATTCATGCCCAAGAGAGATGGTCCTTATGTGATAGTGACTACAAGATCTCCAACCACTTATGATATTGCCGATCCTCGTGAACCAGACAAAATTATCGGCAAGTATCATGTTTCAACCTTGAATCCATATCTAGATCGAAATAAGTTTCAAAACACAGCTCGTGTAACTCCAGTGGTTCCCTTAAAGAAAAGAGGACGCCCGAAACGTGTAATACCACCCGAATCTGCACCTGTTGCACAAAGTGCTGGTGACGCTAAATTTCCTGCTTGTCAAACTGGAGCCCATTCATCTGATTCTCCGCCCGCTGCACAAAGTAGACAAAGGTCAGTTCCTGACTTCTTGCCGAGACGTCTACGAAGTCAGAGGGGGAGGATGTAACAGACCTATTTAAGTGTAATTGAACTATTTTATTCATGTCATGAACTGTAACCGAACTATTTTATTTAAACGCCATCTCGTGGCGATATGAAAAAACGTCAGTCGACCTCCAGCCGCCATGATGATAGCTTACTATGTTATGTTATTCTCAATGTTTGATGTTCCATTTGGTATATGTTTCATTTTTTATGTATATTTCTTTTGTTTGTAACCGTTCCTGTGTGCTCTGTTAATAAATCCTTTTAAAGCTAGCCGGCATTAGTGTCTATTGAGGAACAGCTACATCACAAACATTGTTTTTTTCTGTTCTGAAATATGTTCTTACCTTTAAATGGTGACTTTGTAATGTACTTTATTTCTCTTTGCCGTGTGCATTCGCGATGTAACTGAAATGGGCACTGGAGTAGCAGCTGAAAGGTCCAGAACTCGAATGTCGGCGAGAGCATTGAACATTTTTCATGTTTCCTGCGTCGATAAATGTAATCACTTCATATTAATTTAGAAGTCAAACAACAAAAATCAGCGTTTTAGTTTTCCACAGGACCTCTTTCGATGGTTTTACCGAACCATCATCCTCAGCTGCAAGAGCGCAAATGAACGAGATAAAATATAATGATTAGATAAGATAAGAAAGTCTGTACAGGAGATAGGCCACTGGCGCCATCTGTTGATGAAACCCGAACTAAAACATAATTTCTTTAAAGGCTAAAGGCAAAGATGGATTTTAATTAGGGTCGTTAACTAGAACAGAAAGTTGTTTTTTTCATAAGACCTTTCTTATCTTATCTAATCATTATACCTTATCTCGTTCATTTGCGCTTTTGCAGCGGAGGTAAGGATGATGGTTCGGTAATACCATCGAAACTATTCCTGTGAAAATTTGAAAATATAACGCTGATTTTTGTTGTCTGACTTCTAAATTAATATTTGTTCCGCGTGTTATTGTATCTTAATTGTAATCACTTCAGTTTAATTTATTTTACCAAATCAGCTTGTTCTCCGATTTATACTGAATACAAATACAAGTAAATTACCAGCAGTATTTTTCTGTTAGTTATAATATGGGTTAGTTCTCTTTAGCTTGTTTTTTTACTAATTCGAGGGCACTGGGAGCGCCGGTTGTGAAAGACAACGTTATTTACAACTAAGCCAGAGACAGCGATTTTTGGCGTGAACGGTAAAAAGCGTCAAGTTGGAGATCAGAAAGTTATTAGTTTCACCCCAGCATCCGCCAGGTTACAGGGTAGCCAGATGAACACGCAACTTCACATGTGCCCTCTGTTGGCAAATATTGCCATTAAAATATCCAATTAAACTAAATCGGGAGCAATTTGTTCGCAATACTAATTGTAGATGGCGCCACGAAACCAGCTAGGTCTAAATATCAACCGGCGGCAGAAACACTGTAACAAACGAACATTCCTTATATGAATAAGCTTCGAGGTTATGTGCATAAACGCTTCGAGAAGTCTTAAATCAGTGTCATTCTATTTGAGTATCACATAATGAATTAAAATTTTTAATTTGATGCTGTATAGGTGCAATAAATACCTACCAATTTTTATGTCCTTTCAGATGGTGTGTATTCATAATATTCAAAGGACATCTCTTAGGTGATCCGGACACGTCCTAGGCATCATCATGCGATGAATACCTGAAAAAGGTTACGTAACATTTTGTACCAGTATGATGTTGACGGTAATTTCAGAAAATAGTATTTCGAAAAGGACATCTAAAATACCATCGTTGCAAGTGTAGGTGGGCACTGAGAAATTTACGGTGGGCGCTGAACAAAACAACAGCAAAACATCTCACCAGAGGGTATTTTAAGGTTAATTATGATTTCGCTGAGCTCAGAGTTTACCAACCTGCTCTTGGACTCACTCCCTCTAACACTTTATATCTTTTAAACTTTATTATTAAAAGTCACTTTCTTCGCCTTTAAAATTCAGCAGCCAAGTTCACAAAATTTTTAATAGCAGTATATTGTTGCATGCGTACGGGTTCGTAATAGATAAAAGTCCGATAAAAAGTTAACAAAATTTATTCTTATTACAAGAAATGCAACAAAACGTTGGATGTTTCCTCAAAGATATTCGTACAATATCACGCAATATTATCAATAGCTATATTTTAAACTACTAAAACATTAAATAGAAGACAATTAAAAGCGCAGAGAAAGCTAATCCGATCTCACCGTGAATTCGCTAAGTAAAAAACAACAGTTATCTAAACAACTGAACTGAGATGTTTTTCTCCGGCTTTTTAAAGCTTTTTAATCATGCACGAGAACAATCTGGTAATTTTTATTTTCTCAAGGTTTCTGGAAAGCAAAAGAGCAGCATTACAGTTACAGCTAACACACAGTTGCATTTATTCAAGTTAAATATAAATTACGAGATATATATTTATTAAATGAGCGTGCCTTTGTATTTTTACTTTTTCGCCGTAGCTTTCTCTTACAACTCGTCACGCGCTGTATTGCACGAGGAAATGAAGCGATTACAATTCTACTAAAAGTAGCAAACTAAATAGAAAAACCGTAACAATATGTTTATAATTACCGAAAGAGTGTTAAGTGTTGTTATACATTTTTTGTATATTAGCTGCATTAGTTTTTTAAAAATAAAACATGGCGATAACATCTGGCGGTAACATTCTTTTATTCGAAAACTGATACAGACGAAAAAGTGGGAATGGAGTCTAATAGCACATCTGGTGATTAAAAAAGAAAATAAAAAGGGGCAGGTGAGCTAAACGATTGAGAAACTATGCTCTAGTTGCATAAAAAATGTCTCGATTCTTCGATTGTTATTTGTATGATTGAGTAGAGGAGACAAAAAAAAAAAAAAAAACCTTTTTCTTTTATTAGCAATGATAAAAGATGCTCAGTTTGCTCGTTAAAATGCTTAGAGTAACGTATGTTGTTTCTCCGGTTTATATGAAAAAAATACAGCTAAAACAGTAACGTTCGTGACCTGGTATCCATACTCCAAAATTAAGGTTTAACCTTTAGAATTTTGCGCTTTATCCAAAATTCCACAATAATCGATTTTAAACGCAGCTCTTATTTATTTAATTCATTATTTCCAGGGAACCTGCAGTACTTGGTGGAGCATTAAGTGCTTGCTTTTAGTATTCAGCCAAATCAGCGAATCTTTTGATAAAACTAAAGCGATTTAAAAAAAAAGTCACGCTGCAGTTCAGGATGGCGCATCTTTTATCTTAATTACGCTCTCGTCAGCTTCCACGCTAATTAATCAACTAAGCTTTTAAAAATGCTCTCGAGCTCCGCTATTCATTCTAATTTTATTGGAGATATCAGGTTTGATGATGCCTAGAATCCGAGGAATAAACTAGAAAAGAAATAAGTTTGCATCTTTTTCTATGCCATTAGCAGATTTTAAAGGGATATGGGATTAATTTCTGCAATATTTTTATGTTCAATAGAATGCACTGAATAATTCTTCTACTTCATGTTAGTAGGAGGAGTAAAGTTAAGTTGCATTAAAATTTTAACATTTTCGAATGGTTTGGAAAGGTTCATATAATTAGATGTAGATGAAGTTTTGGGATTTTGAATTATTAAAGTCTAATATGACAGAAGAAATGTAAGTAATTAACAATTATTTTTGGTAAGCATTCATCAATTTGAAAGCAATTAAATATTTCCTACTTTAATTTCTCAATAATTGATTTCATTAAACAATTATTTTTATCGTTTTTAGTAATTATTTTATTTAAATAAATCTTAAATATTCTTGAATTTTGATTTTTTATTGGAAAATAGTGATTTATTTTTCACCATCGGGATTTGTATTTATCAGATTAAGACAAACTATACTAGGGCTATTTGCCTAAGCGAAGGGACGTCTTCCTAAAGTTTTTTTGTGGGATAAATAGTTCTTATTTTCTTTACGCATGAAGAAAACTACGAAAACTTCCATGTGGCCGCCTGGGTTCACCGGGATTTGAATCCGAATCAAACTACCAGTTTTAGGGAGTTTCTTGGTCTTCTCCATGAGTGACTTGAATAAGGGCTATTTGCAGAGGCAGTTTCTCTTCAAATGTTCTCCATGAAGGCATTCCTCGCCTTAAGCAGATAGCATTTGTGTGCTCATCCATAATCTAAACAGTCTAATTTAGCTCAATGGTATTATTTTAAAATTCTAATTTGAATTAAATGAGGAGTTTATATTATAAAATTTCAAAAAACTAAGTACTTCCTCAGTTCATCATGTCCATATTTAATTTTCTTAGTAAGATGACAAGCAAATTATTTTTTATCTTTTTGTTATTAACTTTTTATGTATTAACTTTATTTATTAAATACCACGTTCTTGGTGCTTACGTCACATAAAATTCAATTCAGTAGCAAAATTACAAGATATTTAAAAGTAGCATATATTTAGAATTTCCAATGGAGTGTTAGAGGCTGCCATCCATACCTTTATATTCGATATACTGTTTTCTTAAAAGTTAGCCTCTCACGCAACCAGCCGCTTAAAATCATAAAAAATTACTTTTAATGCTCAATAATCTTCCAGGTTAAAATAAAAATCTCAGGATTTACTGAATGGCAACACACCGGCATGTAGAAGATAAAAGCATTTTATTTCCGGCAACGGCAACACATTGCTTTCACACAGCCGAGTTTGTTAGTTAAAATTAAAAGATAAATGTTTTACATTTTTCCGAATGGCAACAATCTCACGCGCTGGGGGTAAAAATGTTTTATTTCGAATAGTGGTGCCACTGCTCGCATTCAAATCCATGTATTTATTAATAAAAAATTCATTAAAATTTTACAGAATATGAAATAAATAATAAAAAAATTTGAAATTCAAAATTTGAGCTTTTGTGTGCATATGTTAGGGGTGGAGAACTACGTTATTCAACATTTGATGGCTCTAAGTAAGGTCTGGTTTGGTTTGCTTGGTCATGGCAAAACACTTGACGACTAGCGAGAGGGATGCTCACCTGGAAGACTTCCAAGAGAAACTAGCTCGTATACACATTACACAGTGATGGTTCTAGGTAACGTCGTGTTTTCACAGTGCGAGGAACATACAATACAGTCAGATTCTTCATTATTTAATTTTCGTAAAAATAATACAAGGAGAAATTTAGTAGCAACAATTTGAAAAGTGACACGCCGTTTATAGTGAACCTAAACAAAATTCTATTTCGAGACTAATATCCCCTTTTAGGCTAAAAAAATTGAGAAAAGTATAATTTTAAAGCCTTCACATTCATCAAGAAGCAGCAAAATCTGATTGATGTTACAATTTACCTATCTTCTTTATACCAGATGTCTCATAATCTGGAAAATTTAAAAAAATCATCACATTATTAGTATATGCTTATTTCTGTAAACGAATAAATGCTGTGTAATCTGTTCTTAAACCATGCGACCGAATACTACACTAATCAGCAAAAATTTAGACTAAAATGTATCTTATTCACCCTCTAAAAATCCCTATGTGGCGTAAGTCTGCAGATAAAAATTCAAATTCTGATTTACGAAACTTTTAATTTTATATGATTTTTTTTAAATGGATTAAATTTCATTACAGTATCGCCTAGAAACACGCACAGTCTTGCAATGTCGTGCAATTTAGTGATTAAAGTGATTTTATAAATGTACTGTTCATACTTATTCAAACCATTCACTCACATAGGTAAAAAAATGCGCTTGGCCATTTCTCAAGTTAATGGAATTTCTTAGAAAAATTCAAGAATTAAAACCTTGTAGCGTTATAAATAAACAACGCAACAGAAAAACAGAGAAAAAAAAAAAAAAAAAAAAAAAGGCTGGCAGTAGACTCAATGAAGTATTCTGAGTTCAGATTTTATTTTGGCATTGCTTTTCTACTTACAATAGTTAAATAATTCATGTTGAGACAATTTTAAGATAACGGTAAGAATCTAAGTCGAAGTGAATTTCTGGAAACTTAGAATCAGATTTAAATTATTTTGGAATCTAAGTTAACAGAAAGAATCGCCAAGCTTTATACGATTACCTGTTAAATTTGAAGTATCAACTTACCAATGTCACTGTAAAAGGCTGTGGGGCGAATAATTTGTCCTACCTAACTTCCTATCTAGAAGTACCTTAACTATGTACAATTTAAAATAAAAAGTATTTACTAACACACAGATTTGAAGGTTGCACAAAATTATCTTAAACCCGAACGAAAACCTCTAACATTTTCTTCGAATCTCAGCTTCTGAACAAATTCAAAATAAATCGAATATAATTCACAATACTAAAGTCTAACTTTAATCTTTGCCCCTGAATTTCTTTTCTCCAACTACAGTGCGGATGATCGACCGGAGTTTTAGCGTTTGTTGTAACTATCTACAGTGTAAAATTTACGATACCCCTGCCCGAAACAGGATGTTAAACAATACTTTACTTTTGATACTCAATATCAGAAGTAAAACAGGTGACTAAACAAGATTGTGACAAATTACTAACAATTAATGGCTGAAAAGTGGACGCAACAACAACAGCAAAGAAAGTTACATAAAGTGAAATACAGATGGTATTTACATATTTTTCGAGCGATTGCGATGAAGAATTTAGAAAAAAGCAAATGCTTCGGAATAAAATTTTCTGGCAACAGCTGATTACATAAAATGAGAAATAATTGTCTGTTATTTTTTTTTTTTCAAGATATCGCATGTAAACAAGATGTGGACAGAAGAATATGTTTCTTACGAGAAATATATTCGTATCCCGTAATTCGAAAACGTTGTGAAATGCATGACGTTGAAATTTACAAAGGCAAAATGAGCAACATTATTAATCGGAAAGGAAAAAACCATCATTCGCTACTTCTAAATGGAAAGAAGAATCTAAACGAATACCCGAAAAAGGTACGTACTGTTTCTGCAATTAAATCTGTGTAAAAGAGAAGGTCCACAGACGCAGAAGTCAATTGTAGTTTTTAAACACATCTGCAGCAACAATTAATAAAATAATAAAGCAAGATTTATGGCTTAACAAAGCTGAAAATCATAATATTCATCATCGTTTGCCCAGGCACTTGAATCAATGCAGAACAATTTGTAGAGCCTTGTATGAAAACTATTTAGTTGGAGATAAATGGAGATACATTATGATTTTTGATGAAACATAGGTTGCCTAAATGATTGCAACAAAAATGGGTCCATATATTGTTCGAAAATGAAGGTAAAAAATGTACAAACCTGATTCCAACAACGTAAAGAAAGTTTCCTTAAGAGGTTTATGATTTTCGCAGGATTCTTTTACGACGGGAAATTAAAAATAAGAAGAGTGGAAAATAAATGTTAAAAATAAACTCAACATTCTAATAAGAGAAAACTTTACTTTCGATGTTTACAGAAGAAATTCCATTTCATTATCTCCAATGGCAGTGATTTCGGCCCAATGTCAGCTAAGTGATTCAAGCCACTATGCATGTGAATGCTCAGATACGATAGAAAATCCTCTACGGAAATCTGAAAACGTTACATATTTCATGAATATTGATTACTGTTTCCATTTCAAGGATTAATAATTGTGTTATTATTGATATTGCCAGCTGAATTGCAATTAATTATTCACTTATATCCTTTACATACGCAAAAGTAATGATATTCCATGAAATACCAAATTTACGTAATCCCGTTTTGCAGAGAATATGTGACAGGCAATAGTAATTAGCATAATCCAATCAAAAGTTATCAAACAGCGTTTGATATTAAAATCAATGCCGTAGGACACCTGGTGATGATTCAAGCATTTTGTCGAAAATGAATATCTGAGTAAATTTCTATAATATGCACTTTGATTTCAGTGTGTAAAGGCAAAACGGGTTGTTATAGTTCTAAAGTATCATTTAGAAGATTCTGCGAAGTAATGAATCATCGTCCGTATAGAAGCAGGGCAGATAATCATGGAAGCACTGAGATGCCTGACTATTTTAAGATAAGACAGTCACTACGCTGTGGAAACAATTTCAGAACTCTTGAGTTGTTGTAGGGATACCTGCACAAGGTAGCAAACGAAAAACAACTGCTTCTGAAGATCGGTATCTGGCAATAATTATTCTTTGTAACAGGAAATTTACTGCTCGGCAGTTAAGCTTAGGGCTTTCAGCCGCAATAGGAACTGTAGCGCTACGGCGAACTCTATGCAGAAGATTTAATGAAAAAGGCCTTTGTCAGAAAGCCAAGGGTTGTTGCGAATAACAGCAGAACTGAAGTGAACACCAATGGTCCCATGTTCTCTTAACTGAAGGATGGATGATTAGTTTTAACATCTCATTTTAAACATGTTTACATCTGGAGGGAGTCAGGATTGTGAAATCTTCCTTCGAACTTTATGGAACGTGACATTTCTGTTATGTAGATGTGATGGTATGTGGAGAAGTAATGATCGATGAGCATACGCCTCTACACATTCTAAAGAACGAATCTAAGAGCGGACCAGAGATATTGGAAGAAGTTTTAGAAACTTACGACTTTTTAGACGTATATATGGATCTGATTTGCTTATTTATTGACGATAGTGTTCGTCCACGGCGAGCAAACCTCGTTGACGAATTCCTTAAAAGTGAAGATATTAAGCTAACGCTATGACCAGTAAATTCTGTTATCTTAATCCTATAAAAACCTCATAGGACTACCGTGGAAAAGCATTTGCACGGAGACATCCTCCTGCTAGAAACGTAAATGTCCTGAAGACCGCATTGCTGGAGAAGAGGAACTTAATTGATTAACTTAAGTCTGGTTAACAACGTTATTGCCATAGAACCTCTAAGGATGGTTCTACAGCAATGTAGTCGCAGGCAGTGCAGTTTATATGTATTCATCGACAAGATTTATAAAATAATAAGAGCTTTCCCAGTGGACCAGCTGTTTGTCGAAGCGAACTGAAATAAAATGAGATGGTATTGTGAATTATGAATTTCAACCAACTGGTCAAAATAGTCACGAAAGATATGTTTTAAGTGTTTGCAGGAAACGCTTCGTAGAAAAACACTTGAATTCCAGCCGTATAGTCCGTAAATTTTGCACCACGATAATGTTCTTGCGTACAACGCTATTGTTGGTCGTAAATTTTGGCCATAAATTCAACAATTGATTCAGCTCCGTGTGGGTGACAGCGGTGAAGTGACACCGCTTGACATTTTCTTATTTTCTTGTTACAATTAAAATTGAAGCTTTGAAGTCAAGGTTTAGGTTATACGAGGCGTATTCGGAAACTAAGTACCGTTTTGAAAAAAAAAAAAAAAAAAAAGGTAAAACAATTTTTTCGAATCCAATTTTATTTTTACATGAAAATACATGTCTTAAACTATTTTTCAACATAGTTTGCGCCAATGATCAAACACTTGTCATAGCGGGTGACCAGATTTTATATACCATCGTCAAAGAAGCTTCCCGCCAGTTTCGATAACCACGACTCCACAGCATTTTTCGTGTCATCGTCAGATCCAAAGCGCTTGCTACCAAGCTCGCGCTTCATGTGCAGGAACAAGTGATAGTCGGACGGCGCCAAGTCCGGGCTGTACGGCGGGTGATCGAACTGCTCCCAATGAAACTGTCGAATTAACGATTGAGTGACACCAGCAGTATGGGGCCGAGCATTGTCATGGAGGAACACAATTCCTTTACTGAGCATTCCCCTTCGTTTGTTTTGAATGGCACGCCTTAATTTTGTTAAAGACTCACAATATCGTGCCGCATTAATGGTTTCACCTCTGGGAAGAAATTCAGTAAGCAAAACGCCTTTCCTATCCCAGAAGACAGTGCACATGATTTTTTGTGATGACATTGTCACTCTGAACTTTTGTTTTTTAGGAGAATGAATGTGTCTCCACTCCATTGATTGTTGTTTCGATTCTGGTGTGAAATGACACACCCAAGTTTCATCACCTGTCACAATTTGGTTTAAAAAGTTTTCTCCCTCATCACTGTACCGCGTGAGAAATGTCAGGGCACTACCAAGTCGCTTTGTTTCGTGAACATCAGTGAGCATTTTTGGAACCCATCAGGAACACAGTTTGGGATAATTCAAGCGGTCAGACACAATTTCGAACAAAACAGTACGTGAAATTTGTGGAAATGCCTCTGAAAGAGTTGTCATTGTGAAGCGTCTGTTCTCATGAATTGCTTTCCGTACCAAATAATCGGTGACAACAGAAGGTGAATCATCGGTGCCAATCCGAGCCTCGGCGTGGACATTTGTTCGACCTGCATTAAACATTCTTACCCACTTTCTCACCATTCCATCACTTATCGCGTATTCACCGTAAACTTCTGTCACTTGAAGATAAAATTCGGCCGGTTTAACATTCCTCGCGTTCAAAAATTTAATCACGGCACGGATCTCACAGTCAGCGGGAGAATTAATTGTCTTAAACATTTTGAAAGCAAACTGAAAACACAACATAGAGCAACCAAAATGGGGACAATTAAAAGTCAGTGAACAAGAAAGACTAGTGCGCATGCGCGAGACGCCTACCACATCGCTGCGACGGCGCTAGAATGAAACGGTACTTAGTTTCCGAATACGCTACGTAATACTGAATAAACGAAAATTAGTTGCATGTCCAGAGGAGATTTATAAAGGCGACTTTAAAACTCGTTTGAATCATAGGGAAAAACGTTGACTTAAGTGCATTGCAGTCAGAAACGATTCCTTTGAAAGAGCTGTGATAAATATTGATTATAAAATTGAAATCTTGTATTTTATGAAATAATTTCCGATGCGTTTTGATCACTAAAATATTTTGTTGATCTCTTCAAGTCTGATTCTTTCGCTGAGGTAATGGTATTTAAGTCGTCAAATAAATTTTAAGATATAACAATATCTAGAAATGTCTTACCAACTGAAGCTGCTTGTCATGAGTCCTAGCGGCTGTAGAAGTTACTAACCCTAACAGCTCTAGAATTCTTAATCTCTAAAATTTAACTCTAATGGTTGGCGAGCATCTCCTGTCTTAATACTTGCTATAAAACGCAGTATAAAATTCAAAGGTTAAAAACTGGCTCAAAGCTTTATTTTACATTACTTGTGGTAATATTCATCTTTTTTAATGTTATTTACATTTGGCAGATACTATAGGCTCCATCTTATAGATCTGTAGATTTCACAAATATATTCTTATAAAAGAAATTCTTATATAAAATTCAATGATTATTATAAAAGAGATTTCTGGTAAAATAAAAGAGGACTGGAGCGAAATTAGCTTAAAATATCATTAAGACTCAGCATAAGAAACGATAAATTAAAGAAGAAATAAAAATATAGTGTTTGGTTTTGCAACATTAAAAATTACCAGGACAAAAGATCCAATAAATGTCTGACATTCAAGAATTATCTCAATACTTCAATTTAAACTAAACTAAAACGAAGGCAAAACCACTGTAAATACAGGAACATTAAACTGAAAAATTAAAATGGATTAAAATTGTAATGCTAAGTTCAGTTAAACAGAATAAAAAACTGTTTAGCAGTTGAACTAAAACTTCAACGTAGTCAGATTCTGTTGTTATTGTCACAGTAATAACCAGATGTGTCTCGCTTGTCAGACAGTAACATCAAAGCAAGCCTCCGGAATTCGTCATGGCGAGGAGTGTAGGAATCCACCTATCGTTGACAAAAGGCTTGAGCATAATACAGGTGACAATGGCTCAGGGAGATGACTCAGTTCCGTCCCCAATTTTGAAGGAGAGCACCCCTGGGGGGAATGGTCCAAGGCTCTTTCACCCCTCTTTACCTACCACGAACCTCTCGAGAGGACTCTTGCTTCAACGCATATTTAGAGTACCCCCATGCTGCATAGACACTATACATTTACAAACATCCATGCCTTCTATGGGATTTGAACCCGAGCCCTTCGATACGCCATTCAGTGTCACTAACAACTATCCCGACTAGGCGGCATAATCAAGTTCTTATGGTAACAAACGCTGCTACCTTTTTGTGTAAAACAAACAAGTTCTTAGCAGCTAAGTGATAGGAAGTAGAATGGTTTTAGGGAGATGATTGATAATATGGACTTATCTGATATTATAAATAATCAACACATGGCATTACTTGATTTTAAACTTATTCTGCGAAACCTCTTAACTCTGTATAGAATGTGACTGAATTATGCAGAGTGACTGATCTTCAACAATATAACATTTAATAACATTTATCAGACTAAACAAAGTTTTGATTTTTCCGGAAAAATTATATTATGAACTGGTAATCAAGAAACCCAGACAATAATTCAATTAAAAATGTCTGGGTTTTAGTTATAAGTATCGTATGACATTCATAAATAATATTCTTCTGTAAAGAAATTAGAAATATTTGTTCATCATTGATAGGTTATCTACAAACAACTAATTAATGTTATGCTAAATATAGTTTATTCTCCTTTCTAAGTTAAATATAGGGGATAAGTAATTCTTAAATTTTGACGAAGGTGTCGTATAGAAAAAAAAAAAGAATATGTGCACTAAAATAGTATGTATTTGTGTCAATTATTGAATTACAAATATTCTTCTAATACCTTTCTTACGTCTATAAATTGCGTCTAGATTTTTAATTAAAATCTAGCTATTTAAGGTTATCGCTGTTATATCCTGCCCATTCTTAAGAAATGAGGAACGTAATTATAATTATCGTACATTGTTCATTCATAAGAATAACTGGTCAAGAGAATGGCTTGGAATAAATTCTAGAAATGGTCTGTGGGACATATTGTTCTGAAATATTATCACAGATTGTTCCAGATGTGTCCCTAGAGTCTCGTTACGTTTGTATGGTAAATAGATTCTGGTTCTTTGGGATGTAATAAATTTCAGAGCAATGACTTTCTCTCATACTGAAAATAATTTTTAAATAATTAAATAACTGTGTGCTAGCTTGGGTTAGTAAAATTAAACTCGCATACAGAAATAAATCTTGGAAAAGTTATTGATTCTGGTTTGCATTCTCTTGAATAACAAAATCGAATAAGATCATAATATTATTTCTTCTAAACTTCTTAGTACAGCTACTAGAGATGATCGGAATATTGATACAGAATAAATAAATAAATAAAATAGGTTTAGGATACGTCAATAATGAATAAAATGTTTAATTTAGAGTTGGAATGAATCCTGAATTTTCTCGAATTCGATACGTAAACGGAATTCCAGAAGTTGATTCTTTAACTTAACAAACTTAACACTAAAAACTTTTAATGAAAGTAAAATTTCAAATCTGCATTCAGTGAAAAGCAAATTTAGTCATGCAGGGTTTTGAAAACAAAATTGTTTTTATTAAAATTGTGGAGACATTATGTTATTTTGAAGCAGGAGAGATTAAAAATGAGCAACGCTTTCGCCGGGACTCGAACCATGGACATCTCGAATACGCGTCGAGCGTGCTCACCACTACACTACGAAGTCATGCTAAGAAGGTGGGAGAAATACCTTATAAAATGATGCAAATGAAATTTAGTTAAGGAAGTACATAAATAAAATTTTTAAATAGAAAGAAGTAAAATAGTTCTATTTCGCATTATAATTTATAAAAAAAATATTTGAGTTACTTTTTACCAGGATTTTCTGAAGATGTGTAGAGTGAGGAAAGGACGATTATTTCAAGAATTAACAGAGATTAGTGATTTAAGGCCACTGAAACTACAACAATCGCATTCCTTTTTTTAAGTGAACGCTTCGACCGAATGTTGGTAAAATTGTTGTTTATTAAGTTTTGAGTTAAAATCTTTAGTGGATGTTTAGGCTAGACTTTGAAAGATCTGAATGACAAGCCGTCCTAAATATCCGAGTTTTCAACCCTCGAATTTTTTGCAAAATTCCTAACATTCGAATACCTGTTCATCTTCAATTAAAACCTGTTACGTGGATTACCGAAGATTTTTTAAGACTTAGATCAGTATTAGGTTCAGACTATTTGATTAAGAAAAAACATACTAGGATTATCTTGGAATCTGCAAGGAATGCTTTCCAGCAAAATGTTTTAAGTGAAATTGGTTGTATTTACAGTACACATAAACAAAATCACAAAGACACCTCTAAACTCAATCTGTTCGCCAGGATAAAAATTCATGTGAAACTGACAGTGGTTTTTGTCTGTCTCCCAAGGGTGAGAAAATCAGTAATAAAGTATCAGTAATAAAGAATTTAATCTAAATTGTTATGTTCTTACTATAGCAGTGTATCAACGTTTGGACATTTTTGGATATTATCACTTTTGAAACGTTCCCACATTTTACACAGACAGTGATCAACAATCTGTAAAGGAATGATAATCTGTCAACTTTGCTTAAACAGTTTAAATTCTTTGGACTTATAGTGTGAATTTTACCCAATGATATAATTCGTAACAGCAGTTTGTCTTAGTTCGTAACTTCCAGAATCTTAGAAAATGTAATCCAAAGTGACTACCCAATGGTATAATTCGTAACAGAAGTTTATCTTGGTGCGTAATTTCCAGAATCTTAGAAAATGTATTCCAAAGTGACTAAATTTGATAACATTTGTAATGAAAATTACGTGTTAAAATGTGTAGGATCTGTATTGCGTCTTGAAGTCTTTATCCAAACGCCCCTTCCTGCAGACCGCCCACTGACCAGGTTCTCATTAAGGAAAGTGATGGCAATTTCGTTGTCTCTACAACACCGAAGCGAAAAGAGACCTTTATTCTTTACCTCTTACACCTAGTATTACCGACGCCTGCTTCGCAGCCCAACCCCTACATTGATGACCAATTTCCTGCCAAATAATCCATGTTAGAGAAACCACTGAGACCAGAATTACTACATAACACTACCAGTGTTCAGAGTCCTTATTAACTCCGGCTATGGTGGATCCCGAATGTATAGGATTTTTATATCATCGAATTAGCTGAGAAAAAGAGCGCATATATTCCATAACCCATACATTCGATTCCATAACCCATACATTCGACAAATAATTTGCCCTTCTGACTGACTACGTCATATTTTGCCCATTTAAATACAGGCATTTGTTTCTCTTTGTTAGGATTTTTTATGTGCTGTAGAGACGTCGCACGCATTCTAAATTTATCTACAATACGCCATTTAATGAGTACTTTTGAAAAGCATAAAATGGTAGCTTTTTACAATTTTTCATTATCAATAGTACTATGGTTTTTAACAGGGAAACCTTATATCTAAAATACTCTAGATAATGATGATGGTTATGATAATAATAGGAATAATGGTATTATATTTCTTTCTAATAGTTGATCAACATTTCACGTTTTAATATATACGTATCAGCGAGATGTCACAAATGCTTCAGTTTAATCTGAAATTAATTATCCTCAATAGGCTGAAAATGGCTGAGTCCTATCACTGACAACGTATAGAACGGAAATCTGTTTCTTTAGGATGGCTGTGAATATAAATAAGTACGGACATTAAGTCATATTATTATTATTATTATTATCATATTTTCATTACGAGCCTGGTTATATTGGAATCACGTAATTCAAGATATGTTAGTAGAAATATTTACCATTATAATCCAGCTAAGCTCTTCAGACTTGTTCCAATGTTCATTTTTCAATAAATGACTACATTATTGATGAAACAACTGTGAAGCATCTGCAAAAGCGTGTATACTGACACAACAGTGGACAGTCTGGAATTAAGCGGTGAAAGAAAAATTAAGAATAGGAAGCTTTCTTAACTAAGTGCATTGATAACGAAAAGTGGTACCAAAACGCGTTGGCTTAGAAAGTTAAAAAACCGCGAGTTCTTTACTTTGGCAGTTTAAATCTAGCTCATTGCTGATTCAGTATCTAATAGCAGCGTTTTGGACGATAGCGAGGAAAAGTTAACTGATACGTAAAAAAAGCGCAAAAACTGTACTGCAGTCAATAAGCGTTTCGATGCTGGAGACGTGAAATACGTGCAATGCCCTCGCTGAAACTCGAACTGCGATCCTCCCGAGTACGCGTCGAGCGGGCTTCCAGTTACACAACGAAGGCATGAGGAAACAGAGAGAAAACATCTAATGATTGAATAATAGCAAATTAAAGAAGAGTAAGAAGAGAGGACATTTAATTTGTTTCAAAGAAGACTAAGAGAAGAGAACGATTCATTTGTTTTATACTTATTACACGAGACAGTACAAGTAGTTTCTAGAAGAGATTACCGCTGTTTCAAAACGTTTTTGAAAAACTCATGTTACCTGCGTTATAATGCTTATACATTTTTAGAACGATGTCGATGAAGAATTAAAAAAAAGTAAATGTTTTGGAATAAAAATTTTTGGGAACAACATATTATTTGAAATGAAAAAGAGTTCTGCTACTTTTAATTTATTCTTATTTCAAAATGTCGAAAGTTAACAAGCTCTAGATTGAAGGATAAGTTTTTGCGCTTTCCAAAGAAAGATATTCCTATTTCATAACACAAAGAACGTCGTCAAATGTGTCTTATTAAAATTTCCAAGTGCAAAATAAGCAGCACTTTTAATCGGAAAGCGAAAAACAGTCAATGGTCATTTGCTGCGTGGAAGGAAGTCTCCATAAAGAAACGACAAAAAGGGGGGAGGAAATACTCTTTCTACTGTTAAATCTTTCCTAACAAGAGAAAATCCACGGATGCAGAAAATTTTTAAAGGTCTTTAAATACATCTGTAGCAACAACTATAAAGACAATATTTACAACTTAACAAAGCTAAATAAAAAAGATAATGCTCACCACCTTTTGCGGAGGCACGTGGCTCAAGTCAGAACAATTTGTAGAACTCGATAATGAAAGTTATTTAGCAAGAGGTAAAGGGAAATACATTGTCATCTTTGATGAAATGGGGATTTACCTAATTCATTGCAACAAAAAAGTCTATTTATTACCGAAAATGTACAAGCCTGGTTCCGTCTATGTAAAGAAAGTTTCAGTAAGGATTTTTATGATTGTCGCAGGATTCTCTTACAATGAGAATAAAACGTGTGGGAAAAAGTGTTAATATCAGTTCAACGTAAAATCAAGAGAAAGCTATGCGTCCGATATTTATGGAAGAAATTCCATTTCTTTATTCCGATGACTTTTTAAAAGTGAGAATAAAGTAATTAAGGTCCTACTTTTGAAATGTACCATCGCATTCCTTCCAAAAAAAAAAAAAAAAAAAATGGAAACTAATACAGGCATTGCTTATATACCTTCTCAACGTATTCGTGCAGAACTCCCTGACATTTCTCTGTGGACTATCGCACCTTTGGTCTCTTGAAAATAGCTGTTTATAAATGCAACCCCCATGATTGATGTACTCAGGAAATAAGTGGAAGAGGAATGGAAATCAACACATATCAAAACTTACAAAAAGGCTTTCTATTCACGGAAATCGCGATGTGGACGTATAATCTAGAAAAACTGCTATAAATCGAACATCTAAAACATACTCTTTACGTTATAAAAATTAATTAAACAGCACTGATATCGTTGTAAAAATGTGTAAATATCTTCTGTAGTACAATAGATACTAAAAGTTTTCTTTGATTAAAGTTTGAAAATTTTAAGAATTCTATAGAATACCATTTTATGAAGGTTTTATAAAATTTCTCTGTGTTTTTGCAAAGCAACATTTTTATAGAACTCTGTTCTGTGGAAGATTTATAAATTTCTTTAAAAATTTTTAAACAGGCTTTTTTGTAGAATAATACCTATAATGTTTCGCATAAAGTACTATACCAGCTATTTCAACATCTATAAAAGTTTTCGTAAGGAAGATGAGGTGGCGGTATAGCTCAATATTATGGCTGATATAGGGGATTTAGGTCCGGGGAGTATGCAGGATATGTCATGCGCTCAGTATCATCTCCTGATAGTGTGTGAGACACATCGGTTTGGAAACCTGTATTTTCATCCAAAAAGTATCGACTAATTGAAGCACGAAACAAAAGAGGGAAATGACTCAGGATAATTTCAGTTTCAATCCAGTGCGGATGTAAAGATAGGTTCTGTAGTATGAGATGATAACCATCTGTACAATTACTCCTTGGCTGTAATGAAAACTTTCCTGGACATTCTCGTACTGGTGATGCGTTCTTATGTCTCTGAATATTACATAATATTCATGGCTCATGGAGAAGCGGAATGTGTTCAGAGGACGAGACTAGGAATCAGTGTTGCTGACTGTAACCAGCATTTTTTTAACATGTTTTAGATAATGCAAATGAAAGAAAATATTGCTGACTGTAACCAGTAATGTTTCCTGATGGTGTTATGCTTCAGCGGAATGCGTGCAGTAGGCTTCAGTGCTTATAAGCCAACATTATTTAATTTCCAAATACTGGTTCCCGGAGATACGTGAGTTCCGGTAGCAGAGGCAAGTGCTGCGGCTATCTGTACAGAAGTAGCATTTCTGTTTTCCTTTACCACTAGGATACACATCTATCCTCTTGATGTGCGGTAGTCCTTTTAGAGCTTCCAGCATGATTTTGCACAGCACTTCCACATTTGGCAGCCATCTTTAACAGCGAGATCATAGCCTTCGACATAACCTCGAGTTCAAATTGCGGCAGGGGGAATATAAATATTTAGTGTTTTCTGTTGAAACACAAAAATTCATTCCTAAAACGTATTTTGCATGATGGCCATAAATGAAAATAAAAATGCCGCAGAGACGTAAGAAACAAGACCTCTTACTAAATTGCGTCATTCGATTAGGTTAGGCTAGGTTATCTGAATATTACAAACACACCAAGAAGAATGTCTTTGATTATTTGAATAAAACTAACTCGTATTCACGTTTTAGATCGAAATCGAACTCGAATGACCACTATTCAGCTGTCTTACACGGCCACTATAGGGTAAACGACATTCGGAATTGAGACAAACCATCGTATTTCTAGACACCTCGCCCATTGGTGACCAAGCAGATAAGATCGTTATACGGCTGCACGCCCGTTTTCATAGTTTTCCATGTGTGTAATGTAAATAAAAGCAAATATGTCACAAGAATGCAGAACAAAGTTATTTTTCCTTAGAAAAATAGTCTATGTGTCTATATTAAAATCTAGCTATAATAAAATCAAACCTAAAAAAATCCCTGAAGCTTCAGGGATGAATTCAGTTCACAGCACGTCTTCAGTTTCACATATGAAGTGTTTGTACTAGTATTTCGTTTTCGATTATAAAAGGACAGTAAGGATTTTGTTTTATTTTGTTAATAGTTATTTTTATTTTTGAACAAGCCTTTCCTTTGCCTTCTTAATTTCTCACATTTTCCTACCAGAATGAGTTTTTAGTATTATGCTTTATGTAAATAAAGTAGAAACTAGTATTTAAGCTGGGGTTTGAGTTATTTCAATAGGAAAGCGAGTTCTCTCTTTCTTTCGCGCTGTCGCTATTAGTAAAGCTTGCTATTCTACGGCCGTACTGCCTACGGCTGCTAGAATGCGTCGGTGATCCCGAATTAAGGACTCACGCGAGTTTGATTTTATGATTGAACGCGAGTGTGATTAATTTTATATGATGCAGTGGCAAAACTACTGGGAAACAAGCACCACAGGCAGAAGACTGTATGATTTCCAACTAAAAGTTAACCACAATTTAAATAGCAGTTCTTCGCACCTCACACAGTATCTGACAGGGCATGGCCCATACATGTCCTATCTTCACAGATTTCGCCTAAGAGACAGTGACCAATGTATTTGTGGCAGTACTGATGACTCAGATCACTATCTGTTTGACTGCTCGCACACAGGGAATTCACATTTAAAAAAGACCAACTGCAATCAATATGCCAGCATGGTTCAAGAACACAATTAAGAATAAATATGCGCTCAGCCGCATTAGAGACTGCATTACCATTGCTAAAAGCATTGCTGACAACCTGGAGTGACTACTTTCCTTGGACACCGTGCCGTCAGCAGCCTTCTCTGTGCATATATTAATTTACTTAATGTCTTGTGTATATTTTGTTTTTGCTGTTTTTAATTATATTTAATATTATGATTAATCCAGAACTCATTTAATGTATTCCACAATTTGTAATGTATTTGGTCATCTTTACATCTGTACTTGATTTTTATAGCACATCCTTAATATAACTGTATGCCTAACATGTACGATAATAGTGAAAAGTGTTCCGCTTAGTCTCAGCAGTCCCCACCATGCACCTTCTTTCCATGTTCTGGTGCTTATTCCAATGTTCCTCGTTTCGTGGCCAATCCCCGGAGGACACAGTACTAAGCTCTTTAATTATGTTTATTCGTGTATTTATTTTTAATTCCATCAACGGTATCCAACAGGCTGAAAAGCACCTAACCCAGTGGGCCAGCCGTTTCGTCGATGGTGAAAAGAAAGAATCAGTCAGTCAGTTTTGAGTTACAAAAAAATGGTATTTTAACTTTTCTTTGGAACTCTTTTTAACTCTTCTTGTTGCGGCTACATATTTCTTCAGTATTTTAGCTTTCAAGGAACTCTAATTTAGCTAGAATATTATACTGGCGCCCGAATAACTGTCGAACCATGTCACTGGAGATTGGAAGTTCAGTTAAGTTTAGTTAGACAGAAATGAGTCTTTTATTCTGTTCGTGCGTGTAGATGTCACACAAAAATAGCCAATTGGATTCGGGAATGGCTCTAAATTGATAGTTTCATTGAAATATGATACCCGAAGGTTTTTGCGATCACAGTACTTCCTTTACTTTGTACAAGGGAGTAAAAAGATTGTTTTTAATTGGGATCGTTTGTTATAGTACTAAACAATACACTGTAATTATTTGGTAGGTAAATTAAAAAAATTAAGTCTCTTTGAATGGCAATAGCTCTTCGCTTTGGAAATGAAATTTGTGGACTAACTTTTGAACTAAATGAAAACAAATATCTACTTTTGGCCTTAGATAAACGTTTCGAACCCAACGATAAAAACAATCAACTATTCCCTTCTTCTTCGTTGAGAGTAGAGTAGTAGGCCGATGTAATACATTACAGAGATAAATGTGATACATATACACTGAATTTTATGTTTACTGAATTTGAATATTTGTGTGTTTGGAGCAAATAAATGTAGCAGATTTCATAAAATGTTTGAAGTATGAAGGATCATTTAAAAATAGTTATGCAATCTCAGAGAAAGATTTATTTATAGACTAATGTCTTTCAATGTCTAGAATTTCCTCAAAAGAATTGACTCTTCACCAAAACAAAGGAGTCATATCTGGAGTTTGTCCACATGCAATGAATCAATGAATCCATAGCAACAATATTTTACGAAGCTGCGTGAGAGACAACATTAAAATTATCAGTGTAACCAAAAGAGTGGATAACAAGCATTTGTACAATAGAGTGCCTATTATGAATTTCTTTCGCTTTTATAATATATTGTATTTAAATTTTTTTAATGAAATTTTATTAATTTATTTAATTATTATTTTAATTTTTTAAATAAAATGTTTAGAATAAAATTTTGTTTTAAATTTTTAACAATATATAGAATAATTTTTGTTCATATTATTAAAAAGTTTACCTAGACAATATGCCCGAAAAAGGCGTTGTATGCGAACAAAAAGTATTCTGAGCACCATACCTAAAGAAATTAAAAAATCAATACTGGTACTTACGATATAAGGTATTTGTTCCCTTCTTACTGAGTGCGTTCGCTGTATAACTGGATGACTAGGTAGCATGTCTGAGTGGCAATCGGGTGGTCCGGTGATCGAGGCCTAGCGAAGGCAAGCACGTTTGACTGGCAATCGGAAGATCTGGTGTTCAAATCCCGTTGAGGACACTGCACATTTTTTACATCTCTTGTATAGATAATACCTAATAACTCTTGAATGATAAAGATCATGGTGATAAAATATTAGCAGGTTACTTTCATCATTATAAAAAATAATGATGGCTTGGAAAAACATGCTTAATTTGTGTTTAAGTGTAACTGTTAAACTAATTTTGCGTCATCATTTGCATTACTCATTAATAAAATAATACATGAATTTATTTACGGCTAATGTTACTTAAGATAAATTTGTAAATGTTTAGGCTATGTAGAATCGAAATATCACTACATTTAATTTGGAAATCATAAACTTCGAAGTAATCCAGAATTAGCAGAGATCGTTAAATGAAACTTTCGGATAATCAAGTGCTTTCGCATAATCAAATGGTACAGAAAAGGAAATGCAAGCAAGAAACAAACGCAATGTAAGAGAAGGTTTTGTATGGTACAGTTCAAAATATATTTCTAAAAAGAATTAAAATATCATTTTGGTTTCCTAATATTATGCTCATCTAATGGGAAAATGGAATTAAAATTACAGAAATGAACCTTTTGTTTCAAAGATGCCATAAGAAGATTTTGTACTCGAGAAAGCATCATTTATACCAAAATACTCAATTTTTAGAATTCAGGAATATGACACTGGCTTGGAAATCCCATATTATGCTAAATGAGCTGCAGAATATTAGGTTTGAAGACGTTTTTCAGAGAATGGATTCAAGCAATATCTTGATGTCGTAGTTTACGAAAGTCCATGTAATTGTGAGCAGTTCTCTGTCATCTGGAAAGAAAGTAAGAAATGTAAATATGGAACTTCAGTGGCGCGTGTCAAAGTTAATTGTTTTTTACCTTAAAACCAATCTCAAACTACTGGGATATTTGTAGATGGTCTTCCAAGGTCGTCGACATGCAGCGATAGAAGGTGAGAATTGTTTTAATACTGTTTGGAAACTGAAAACGAAATGCCATTTACCTGTGAAGGGAGCCTATCCAGGCTACAGATGAAACATGTCGACACAAATTGTTTGAAATTGGCTTCATCAGTAGGATTTGCATATGCCTAACCCTGTGTTTTGGGCGTTCTAATTTGCAAGAAAATGCGGAATGTTGAGGAATTGAATGAATGAGTATCGCGTTTGTAATGATACATAGAGTCATCAAGAGACCGTCATAGAGAATCAAGATTTTGTCTGTGGTAGACGACCTTCAGATTTTCATAAAGAAAGACACAATCTAAGAAATAGTTCCAAATTTGTACGCGAAAGGTCGCAAAATTGAGGCTAAGGGTAAAAGACTGAGGTACTGAGCTATATGCCAGATGCAGTGTAAATCGGACGAAAAGAAGATACAGCGAAGAAATCCTTAGATTTTTAGTCTTGCTGTATGCCGGAGTCATCAGCGATACGTTTCTCCTTAATGGAGGATAATGCTCGATGTTTCTCGACTGTCTTGCAGAAGATTGGATACTGAAGCAGAAAAGCAAGCATATGGTATGACGGTATTTTCACCTGTGTTTTCAATCCATTACAGCATGCATAGGACGTTCTAGCAACAGCTTTCTCTATATTTTTTCTTGGTCAAGGCTTGTTAGACAGTTTGAGATCTAAAAGTGTGCTTTCGTGGAGGACCGAAAAATGTAGTCCCAGAGTTTCTTAGATCATCTCGTAAATTCTATGCTATATAGACGTTCAACCGTTTTGGCAGTTCAAGAAGACCATACCTTTATTAATATTTTCAGAAAAGCAATTCGTTTAAAATTCTGAAAACTGAACTATGTCTAAATTCCACATGTACTTGGGACAATTTATTTTTCCCTTAACTTGAATAAATAATTTTGCAAAGTGTTTTAAAAGAATTCATTTATAGAACTACATCGACAGATTCACTTCAACGTTTCGCAAAACAAATGACTACAGCATGTGTATTTCTTCAAAAACCTTCATGGTGCTTTAATTTTTTTTAGCGGGATATTTAAATTACAAAACTGTGAAACACATTTCACTACATATATGAGAGCCATGCAACAAAGTAATCTAGTAGGCGTTTGCATAGACACCTGTTGCGCCAAGTACGCCAATTTATTTTTAAATTCACAGAACAAATATGCATTCTTTTATAAATATTCACTGCCGTATTAATTATAGAAGAATTAAATATGTAACAAATTAAGCACAAAAAATCTCTTTAAGTTAAGCGGTTTTAATTAAATGAAATAAAAAATATAAAGCACCAATTTTTAGCTATTACAATATTCTTTGTTACATATGACGTAATATGAATTCGTACTAAAATATTGAAAGAATTTTAAAGAACAATAGAAGTGACAGTATGCAAATGATATAAGCAAGAATAATTTTATTCATTTTATTTAAATGTCTGTACTAAAATTTTGCTTTAAAAGGAATAATTGTTTTGGCTCAAATTTTACTCAAACCGCATAACATAAAAATATCCATACATTAATTTATATTTTTCAGTCTACAGAAATTTTGCTGCATTTAAAAACACTTAGCAATGTTGTTTTGACTAAAAACTGCTTTCACAAATAACTTCAGCACTTATAAAATTTATTCTTGAAACCAATTTTGTAAAAGGATCATTTCGGAAAATTATGTGACTGAGATACGTTGTTCGCTTTTAAACATCGTTATACTTAAAAGTTATATTTATGTCCATTTCTTAAGAGAGGGAAGCATTATCCATAAACATCATCATTTATTTCAAACTTCGGTTAATATAGCGTTATATTCAGTTGATGTTTGAAAAAATGAATCATAATGCCCTCTTGTCGCCATCCAATTTTTTTATTTTGACCAATAAAATATTAATGCAAATGAATGCAAAATGTGCCGTGTAGCTAGCTGGGACATCGATTCTATCCAAATTATTTCAGGTGAGCACCATTTAATAGTAGAAGAAAAAATAGCTCGTTTCGTGGAAAGGTTTCTCCTAGCTTCCATCGTTATTAGATGTGGTAAGCCCATTCGAGTTCATTAAATCGGCCTTGCTAGCAGTTTTCCTCGATTGAAGGGCTGGAGCCAAAGCTTACAGTAAGACGTGTGAATTTCATACTTTGAATGAAATTATGTTAACTTAAATGTCTGAAGCCACATTGACTCATTGTGTAATACATGAGCTAAGTAATATTCTGACTTGAAGTTTTAACAAAAGGTTTGTTTAAAATTTTCTTCCAAGTTCGCATTTAAAAAGGGGCGAAAAGTTACCTAATCGTACATGGAACCGGAACTCAGCTTTGACGTACGCACAGAATCTGTAATGCTCCTTAGCTAACTTTGTAGCATATTATGTATTAATGTTAGATATCTGTCAAGTTGCCCATTCATTTCTCATTATGAGAGATAATCGTCCTGTGTAAGTTATGAAAATTAGCCTAGCATAAAAGAAGAGGAAGCTCGCAAAATATCACTGATTGTTATTGTTGCTAGGTCTGCCTTCTTACAGTCAGCTATAATTGCGTCTAGAATTTAAAGAGAATTTAACGAGTGAGTCATCTATTTAGAAGCTATCGATTTACTGGTAAGTGAATTTAAATCCCTCATCATGCAATAAAATATTTTGAAACAGTCAACATCTTTTCGCAAATGGTCTCTTTTATTGCATGGGGAACAATAAAGGAGGCCAAAGTGGACTGCTACAGACTTACTAGATACCCGAAGGCTGGTTTTAGTTGAGGGGTTATCACTTTTTGGTTGTTGAGAAAGAAATCTTAAAGCTGATTAATTGAAAATATATGCAACAATACTACTTTTTCGAATGGAAATAAAACGATATACGACTTTCTCTCAATAAGGTAGAAAGTGTCGTAATAAGTGAGGTAGACAATGTAGTGATCAGTTGGTTACTTTGATAACTTAAAACGTGATAATTTTTAGTTGGGAAAAAGAGCGTTAGGCTGGCGTTCCCACAGCAGCAGAGAATACTGGGTTGTTTCTGCATTTGCTAGAAGGGTAAAACATTCTTGTATTATAAATGTTCCTGGAAAATCTTGAGGTTAAATTACCAATAAAATATATTTATATTTTCTGTCTGTGTCATGCCCTGAGGGAAAATTTGATCTTAAATTGAATTTTCGTATATGTTATTCCTGTCATTAAACTTACACATTCGGTTTGACATATCTGTGATGTTCAGATCCTTTAACGCGTTTTCTATATAAATATAGAAAAGCATCCCTGTGTTCGGGTTTCATACAAATCTACTGTTTTATTCAAAGTTTGTTGAAATTTGGCACACTTGACCTTCGAAGCAAGAGAAAGGTTCCTGTCTACATAACAATCCTCAAAAACCATCCCACGACGTCCGCGGTCTTTATATGCATGTATTTTAGGTTAATTTAACGAACTCTTGATTTAAACCTCAGCAGTTTAAAAGTTTTGTGTCGCCACTCTGAAAAGCGTGAGATATTTTTTATTTCAAATTTAATCTGAAAACGCGGCGAGATAAAAGAAGTGTGTTGCCAGTCGGGAAAAAGTTATAGGTTTATTTGCCTTTCAAATTTAATAAAGAAAGTTAGAAATTTAAGAGAAATGTGTTTTCCACTTTTACCGAATTAAAATATTTTTATCTTCCATGCAGCAAAGCGTTGTCGTTCAGCAAAACGTAAAATATTTAATTTTTCTTTAAAACTGATTCTGTTATTGATTAAGAAAATAAACTCAGATTAATTTCATTTATTGTTAGCTAGTTCACTAGCTAGATTAGTGAACTGGCTGGATTTCTTAAAATAATTTATATACGCTTAGAAGAATGCACGTTTGTTTGTTTTATGCGTGTGTAGTTCATACAAATCTACAGTTTTATTCCGATCGTGATGAAAATTTGCGGAGTTGACCTAAAAACAAAAGGGAGGTCTCTGTCTAGAAAAAATTTCGAAAAACTATCCACAAGGTCCACCTTCAGAGCATTCACATTAGAATGTGGAACTCACACCCATCTTAGTTTCAAGTCACTGTTGTTGCGCTCTCGCTAACAGTTCTTAGTAAAACTGTTAAATGGCCCCATGTTCGTCTACACTTTAAAATAATGGTGAACGTTCAAAGCAGAATTTTAAGTGCTCTCTCTATCAGTTTTTGCGAATATTTATAAAACGGTGAAGAAATGGGTCAAATTGGATGGTGAATTATGATAAGCTCATTTCCGAAAAAAGCCTTAACCGATAACAAAGCAAGTATCAGTTCTTATTAAAACCGTTACATGACGCCATGTTAGTTCCACACAGTTCTACAGCATTATTCGATCTTGGTAAAATTTTGCACACTTCAGAGAGTAGTAAAATCACTGTCATTTTAAATTTCAAAACAAGTACCCTCATCTCCCTAAATGAAGCTTCATTACTTTGCGTAAAGCCCGGAAAACGACAAGTGCTTCAGTTAGTAAGAAATAAAAGCATAAACTGTTCTTCTCCAAAAATATCATCCATCTACCTTATTTCTTAAATAATTTGGCTCAAATTACAAATTTATGTTTAGGCCTATGATTCGGTTTTTTGTAGTCAATAATATAGCCAATCTTCATGTCAGTAAGAGCCGCACGTTTGAATTCAGGAATGTTCGAGAGCCGCATCTAGATTTTCTAAATAGTTTTAGTTTACCATATTTCATACATATATTTTATATGCACGAGCCGCACTTTGGCCCTCCTGGTATAGTATAACCCATTTTGTATTTTTTGTAAGATGTGTTGAATACAACACTTCACTATGGGCATCGGAAATCTGGCCAAGTTGGCTTGAAATTTACATGAAAATCAGGAACTGGTTCAAATAGAGAACGCTAATCATTTAAATATTATTTAATTTTTTATATAACTTATTGGTTAAATTTACTAATAATGTATTACAAAAGGTGTAAAAATAACTTAAATGTCTATAATAGAATCTTTATTTCCGACAAAAACTTTTATTTGGAGCTTTAGCAGAAAAATAAAGCATGAAATAAAATGCCTGCGTGGCTCAGTTATTATTGACAGCAATATAAACGCGAAAGCAATTATTTAAAATTTTGGGAGCATTAAATAATTTAATTGCAATTTATTACATTAATTATAATAAAGATCCGGAATGATGACTACAAATTGATTAAAATGAGAAATAACTCAATAATTTTTATCCTTTTTTCTCCATTAAAGTAATAATTTAACTTTCTGCAAATCTCGAAACAACTGAATTAACGCTGTTGAGATTTAATGTGCATGCTGTAGTTGAATATCACTGTAGAAGAACAAATAAAACTAAATATTTTTTACAACTTGTAGTGTATTACAAATTAAAATTACTAATACTTCTCTATCGCTCTTACAGAAACTGATTCAAAACAAACTGGAAAGAATCGCAGAAATGAACTTGACTATAACAACATTAATAACCTCTAAACAAGATCTGACCAGTTACGTAGCTCATTTCCTATAGCAGCAGGATGAACATTTATTGTTGATAAACAAGATATATTATTTCTAATGCAAGGCCAGCTAATTATAGACTCTTGCTTTTAAATCCCATATTATTTTCACTCTAGTGAAAGCTGACGAAAAACCAGAGTAACAGAACAGAATTATTATGAATAAAATAAAATATAAAAATTTTAAAAGGTTCAGATTTTAACGGTCACCAAGGAAACTCTTTTAATGTTTAATATGATTAAAGAATAGAGATGGCCAAGATGGAATAGAAAAAGTATTTACTAGACATTAGATGAATATACATTTAGATTAACGTGAGGACATTATATATCTTCTATATATTTGAAAAGTGAAAAATATATAATGTACTTCTGTAAAAGTATTTAATATTTTTAATTAGGTATGTGATGAAATAAATGCATTTTAATTTAAATCACCCTGATAAAAAAGTAAAACAAATTACATTCTTAAGAACTGCATCTGTTACTTTGACATAGTTTAGTTTCGCAATCATAACAGACAAACTAAATTTGAAAGATATATTTTCTTATATAAAGATGTTATATTTTTGTGGAATGGCAAGAGACTTGAATGAAAAGTGAAATTTAAAGTTAATCAATGTAAAATCGTGTTTCGAGACTAATAGTTCTTTGGGATAATGAATAATTAATTTAAATTAAAACTTGCAGAGATTTTAACCTCCCATAAATTCAAATACCTTCCAATACAGAGTACGACCTATACACATTTAATTCTGATATAGTTTTGAAATACACTGAAAACTATCCAAAATGCTGTGCCACGAAGAACAAGAGATATCAAAACCATACTTAGTTTACAACAATAAAAGTTGTAAGGTGAATTGATTATAACTTCATTCCGTGTGACTTGCGGAACATGAAGAAATTTAAAAACTCCACAGTTTAAATCTTACCTGATTTAAAAATCATTACCGCTTTTAAAAACATGCGTCATAATAATATGCTTCACTTTATTCATCCCTTGCATCAAAAGTTAAAGCCAGAATTTATGCAATACATATAGAATAAAACATTTTCTTACATTATTCTCCCATTTTTTACAATGCTTTGTTTCGACTGCAAAAGATTATAATCGTGAACATAAGAACACGGTTTAACTGACTGAATGGCAAAGGTTTATAATTTTAATGGAAATATACATTTTAATTAATAGTGAACATTAAATCTCTCTAGTAATTAATAGCTTTTCCTAAAGAGCGTAACGAAAACAAAGTTTTTAATTAAAGTAAGTTTTTATCGTCAGACCTAATTAATAGTGTCATAACGATTAAATATCTATTTTACTATAATGCCAGAAGACGCTTGGATTTAGCGTTTGGAGTCTTGATTAGATACGAAGTTATTTTATCTGGATATTTCCGTATGACGCAAAACATAGGATAATGGATTCTTCTAACCATTACCTCGTGTTTTGTCGTCGGAATACCCTAAATAAGCAATACAACGAAATCCATATATCTTTTTTATGAGACATCTTGGTCAAGATACTTGTATTCTCGGTGTATTTAATATTTCTCTGCTAGGTTTTGTTCAACTTCATGGCACCATCTTATTTCGAAGAAAGCACTCTGTTGCCGTACATTTATGCTGTGTTTTGTTGCTTGTACTTAAATTTGAAACAAAATATTTAGTTCTAAAATGTATCATTAGGTTTTAATTTAAGTTATTATTGTTTTAACTTAATAACGTGAAATATTATTTATGTGATATGTTTCGAAGTTAAATAGTTTTTATACATAGTTTTATAACTATGTATGGTTTCATAACTATGTAAAACTAATTATGCAAGCAAACTTAAATAGTAAACTTTTAAAACTTAATAGATAATAAAGTTCTTAGTTTTTTTCAAGCCGAAATAGCTACTTTTTTATTTAATTTGGTTTCGCTCCTTGTTTGTTTGGGTAAAACTTCTATTTTTGAATTATTTATGTCTAGTTCCTTATTTGAACAATTTCTTACTGTTTTCTGTCTACTCCATTTTCTTCAAATACTTTACATATATGCAAATACAATGAAAATATAGCATTTCCAACCGAGATACGTTCAAAATTAGATCTAGACACTTTTCTACTCAACGCTGAAATTTTCTCATACCTTTTTATCTAGCGGTCATGCTGATCATCACAGAATTTTACATCTGATGTAACAAAACTTAACTTTCTAAATGAAAATTTCTTTGAAAAGTCTTCTTAAAAATCTATTTTAAATTATCGAATTGTGGCTTAGATTTAAATGGAGCCGTAAATTGAAGCATTAAATCTTCCATTGTTGAAATCCTCGTGACAAGATCGAAGAGATGCCAGTTTTCCTTGAAGAATGAAGATTTGCCAAGATGAACGAACGTCATTTCTAAGTAAAAATTGTTCCTCGTGTAAATAAACAAAAATACTATTTCAAAGGAATTTTACGAAATTTTGCACACAATATTTAATATGGCAAGAAACGCCAAGTAAACGAATGATTTTTGTAACACCAATGAAATCTGGGAGTCGAATGTACATACCCTTTGCAATAATGGATTGGTTCTTTAATTGTTAAACAGCAATAGCGATGGAATGAATGTTTTTAATTCCTTACGATTAGCATATGCCACAAAAAAGTTTTAAAAAGTGCAAATACTAAATATATTTACATTTACTAAGCAAATTAGCAGAGACATGGATTCTTTGGAATGGTAATTTGATATATATTATAGATATAGCTATTACAATAGAATAATATTACAAGCAGTTTCATTTTTAATCACAAAAAAGTTTTTGTTAAAATGAAAACAGTAATGTCTGAAGAAATATTTCTGATTTTAATACATCTACTGTTTATATATTTTCAAAGCTATGCTATTTTTATTCTTTAACTTTATGAAATCTCTGAAGGAAATCAGCAGGTAACGAGTTATAGGTGTTATTTGGTACCGTGATGTTCAACTGGATTCAAACTAGGCATTAGAAAATAGTCGCTCATTATTTGGTAAAGACTCAGATGTTTGGCGATGAGACGAATTAAAATTTCTGGTATCCAAATTCTACAAGAAAGGTTCACAACCTTTATACAGTAGCGATAACAACAGTAAAAAATGAACTTTTAGTTTAAGGATAAGAAAAGTAGTAGACATGCATAGCTTTGGACAATCCATAACATAAAAAAAGAATCCTCTGCTTCTTCCGCCAGTATTTACGAAGGGATTTTCTTGCTGGTTTCGAAAATATAATTATCGTAATCCTATTACAATCGTAATTACACAATAATAATAATAATCGCACAACAACAAAGACAGTGTCAAATCCGATGCATGTTATCAAAAGCTGCGGTTGTCAACCACTTAGTCTTTAGTAATAGGACAGTGAATTTCTGTTAATTGGCAAGAAATGAAACTAAGCTCACAGCGCAGAAATCAAAGACATTGAAGCAAAGAGCTGGAATCGAATGCATAAATAAACAGCCACCTTATCTTGCAGCTTTAAGCTCACTTAATTGGTGTATTTGGTGTATTTAATTATGGCAAAGCACACGAGGGCTATCTGCCTAAGGGGAGGGATGCCTTCGTGGAGGACGTCTAAGGAAAACTGGCTCATATACACGTTACATATGGGGAAAACCACGAAAACGCCCATGCAGCCAGCCCGTTCGCGGGATTCGAACCTCGGACCGAACTACCAGTGTTCAGCGACTTTACCGCTCGGCCACTGGTGGGCCTGTAAGCTCTCTTAAACATAAGGAAAGCTTTATGGCGTCACATTTTAGGGTCACTGCGAAAAGAAAATATAAATTTGCAACAAAATTGCTACATGCCTATGGAGTGAATAGACACAGAATCAATGATAACTTAATGAAATTTAATTTTCAAAAAATACTTTACAGTTCTAGAACTCTTCACACAAAATTACAAACGTACTCGTGCAGCCATTCTCAGCATGGCAGAATACAATCCATTTCAAACTACTAAGAACATTGAACACAAGACAGTACAAAAAGTCTCAAATGCGTAGGCTCGCACAATGGTCTCTCAATATTCTGAGATAAACTCTTAACGAAACTAAAAACTGCTACTCTCTCCGCTCTTATATAGTTTCTCCTTCCGCCGAGAAATATCCAGTGTCTTCAATTTTTCTAACCTACTGAAATGTATATACAGTTACACTTGCATAAATGTATACACAGTACAGTTACATAGGGAGTGTATCAGTTACAGTTACAGTGAGACAGTCGCCATATGAAATGTCGCCATATGAAATGTCGCCATATGGTCGATAAATTTATGGAAATTTGGTTATTTTTCAGCAAAGGTGGCGACAAGAATTAGTTGAAAAAACCCACTGGCGAGAGAACCATTTACCTAATGGACTTACCCCTGGAAACTTAGTTTTCTAGCAATGCTTTGCCTGCGAGGCTTTTCATGTTGCATTATGCAAGAGATACTCCAATTTATATATAACTTCCCTAAAATTATTCACATCTATACAAAATTCGTAGCATTGCCCCCTTCCCAAAATATTTCTCAGATTTTATTTTCCTTTAAAGCAAAACACTCATTCTTGAAGATAATGCCAATCATGATATGTCCTCATGTATATAATTTATAGGAATATATATAACTTTTTATGTGTTTGTATGTTTGTTTGTATGTGTAAACATATTACAAACTAGTGTTAAGACATATATATATGTGTGTCAGAAACTAGTGTTATAATGACATAAATTATAAACTTTTATGCATCTACTTGATAATTTACAAGAAACAATACATATATTAACAGAAGTATTTAATCGGTAAATAAATACAATAAATGTTAGGTACCGCATTATTATCACTAAACAATGTAAGCTAAACTAAGTCATCATTAAATTAGAAAGAATAATTATTCTTTTGTTCAATCTCAAATAAGAAAATTCATTACAAAATATCAAGATTTACTAAATCTCACAAATTTTCAGGAATGACGTAATAACAGAGCTGCTGAAATATATGTAGTTACGTTTAGCTTCAGTCTAATAAGCCGGAAAATTTACTACTGCTTATATCAATATCGTATTTTTCATGAACACCTAATATTTTATCTTTACTATTGTAAGGGTCTGTAATATATGCCACGTATGCCGTGTAATGGTAATATTTCCAAACGTGATATTAACACAACTTTCTATCGATGCCGATTTTATCCCCAGACACAGTCTGGAGTATAACTCAGGGAGACATCCAAATAACGCCATTAACTGAGTCTTGTACAATTGCCAGGTGGTCTTTTAATCATACGTGGATAATATTTAAGAGAGTTGAGAAGATATAAGTAGGAGTTTAAATCCGTCAGAATTGTTTCTAGCTGTCAATATCGATTTCTTCAAGCTTTCAACGACCTCGGCAACACCAGAAATTCCGTCATGAATTTGTTGTTCGACAGCAGAAACAACTCTTCCTTTAATCTGATTTCGGGTATGTCCGCCGAAAACATTGCTGCAAAAACATCGCAGGCGAAAACGTTGCGGAGAAAACAATGCACGACGAAAACGTCGTGATACAAAACATCGTGGGATAAAATAAACCAGAGAAAACATCGCAGTTCTAAAACATCGTGGTACAAAATATCGTGGTCGAAAAAAAAACCGGTTCAAAAACTTCGCAGTTTAAAAACATCGTTGTCGAAAATATTGTCGTAAAAATTAAAGTACGTACAAATCATTGCATGACGATAACATCGCACACATGCGTTTTCAGGTTTTTGAAAGTTGTAAATGTATGTTAGCATAATGATTTGTAAGCGCAAGAAGGAAAGAGGGATTCTTTTACTTCCATATTTCATACTTTTGAACGAACTAATAAATATTTGCTGAAAAAAGGAAGGAAATTTAAAAATTGAAAATGAGTAGAAAATTATGAAACTCATAGAGCTTAATAGAATTTTAAATTTACATAGTTAATTAACAAAGGTCAATAATAAATTAGTCTTTTTTATAAAGTTTTATTGATAATTTTTATGAAAAATACAGTCTAAAAATGCTTAGAAAACGGAAGATCAATAACTGCATAAGGTAACCTCTATAAAAATTGCTTAGTTAATTATCAAATTATTTTCTTTCATATTTGTTAGTCTGATATTGTTTTAATGAAAATTATATTTTGTTTTGTTTCCTTTTATTCTTAATATGTCAACATTTTCATGTATAGGTATAGTAGGCAATCGTTTTGGATGTTGATTTGTTAGTTATGATGAAAGTAAGTTACATAATAAGTCAGTATGGGATTTGAAAAACGCATGTGTGCGATGTTATCGTTGTACGATGATTTGTAGGTACTTTATTTTTTAACACGATATTTTCAACGACGATGTTTTTAAACTGCGAAGTTTTTAAACCGCTTTATTTTCACCACGATATTTTGTACCGCTATGTTTTAGAACTGCGATGTTTTCTCTTTGCTTTATTTTCTCCCACGATATTTTGTACCTCGACGTTTCCATCTTGCGTTGTTTTCGCCTGAGATGTTTTTACCGCGATGTTTTCGGCTGTACCTGATTTCCGGCAGTAGAGACACGTTTTTCGATTTGTTGTTCTATAGAAAAACTCATCCTTCGATTTGTTGTTCGAGAACAGAAACTCTTTCTTCAATTTGTTGTTCGACAGCAGAATAAACTCTTTCTTCAGTTTCTTCAACTTTAATTTCAAATTTGTTTTCTATTATGGCAGTAATTTCCTTTTTCATTCCCTCTTCACTGAGTCTTTTCTTGAACTATTTTTGCTGCCCATTCCGTCTTCTTTTTGCTCGTTTTCATTCTTTAGCGGAATTGATGACCTTTCCTTCTTTTTTTGGCCTGCTTCCAACTCTTCTTGAACAGATCTCTTTCTCATCTTTTTTTTACAGATTTTTGGTCTGCATTTATACGCTCTTTTACGAACTTAAGGACTCCTTTTATCTTTTCTAAAAGCAGAAAAGGTTGTAACCAGCTGATTTAGTTGTTCATCCATCTCTCTTATCATTGGCATTCAATCCTACTTTTGATACGAAAAAAATATTACTCGCTAATTGGTTCGTAATATATTAAATGGACACAGAACTGATGACTGCCTGATGAAGTTTATTTTTCCAAAAATACTTTACAGTTACACAAAACTGTATGTACAGTTCCTCTCAATATGACAAAAGTTACCATACAGAAAAGCAGTAGTTACCACTTCAAAGTACAAAAATGGCTGAACATAGTGCATTAGAGAAGCTTCAACTGCGTAAGCTCGCACGGTGATCTCTCAGCACTCTCAGAACTCTGAGCTAAACTCTAAACTTAAATCTAAACTAAACCGAAATTGCTGCTGTCTCCAGTCTTTTATAATTTTCCCCCATTCGCCGAGAGTATTTCCGGTACCTTCGATTTTTCGAAACTACCAGAAAGCATACACTGTTACAGTTACATAGAAACGGATACAGTGACAGTTACAGAGGGATCGATCAGTTACAGCTGCGCAGGGAGGGAACCAAAATGTTGCCAAATGATCTCTAATTTCGGCAACATTTGGGGGTTTCTCGCGAAATTCAGCGACAAAAATTTTACTTCAGTGTTAAATGGACTTACCACTGTAACCCTTTTTTCGAGCAATGCTTCGAACTTTACGGCATTTCGTGCTACATTATGCAAGAGATATTACAATTTGTATATAATTTGAATAAAATTATTTACATATATACAAAATTCATAACAATATAAAAGTTTTAAATTTTAAAGTTGGCAAAATTGTAAGTCTGTATTTGATGAAAAACAAATTTCAGAATGCATATTTAATTTTTTAAAAAATAGTTTTGAAGAAGATGAAGAATTGTAATTTAAATAACCGATAAGGTCAACTGAATATTGAAATTTGTTTTTCTGTAAAGTTTGACGCAAAATGTTTGAGTAATAGTTCAGATATTTTTCATTTCTCAGAATGTTTTTAAATAAATACTCACTTTTATGGAAGAGTAAGCATGGTAAGCATGAGGCGGCCATCTGGACCCTCCTAGCCACGAAGTTACTGTATAATTTGAAAAGGGAAAACTTTTCACTCCTCAAATGGGGATAGCAAGCTACTTAACTCTATAAAGAGTAAAAAGAATCAGGCGCGTTAAAACCTATCTGGCAATAACAAATCAATCCACAGAAAACACACCAAAACGTCTGCAAAAACATCAGTAGAAGCTCAGGGAAACCAAGCACTGAAAAGTTAATAAAAGAAACAAAAAAACTCGTAATACTCATAATAATACTTCCAGCCAGGCTGCTATACATTATTCGTCATTTAACAGCTGGAGAAGGAGCACAAAAAGAACGAAGAGAATTTATATACACAAAATAAGCAAAGAAAAACGAACGTAATCAGAATTTAAAACAAAAGTATATAAAACTTCGCAGTGTATTAAATCTGAATGTCACCAAACTTCTACTTTGATTAATGAACTTCATAATGGATTTGGAGTATACTTTAAGATAAATAAAACCTATGGATCTATGGTCAAAATTCACAATGGTAAAGTTCTGCTTAATCATCACCAAAAGGAGCAGTCCACTTTGTAATTTTTTGTATCACCAATCATGTTATAACACACAGTTGTCAGTATTCTGAATACTAAATTTTCTAAATAATAGAGAACTGGCGATGCCCTATTAAAAACCTGATGAAAAACTATATCATTAAAAACTTACATTTTATTTTTAATTTCTACAATGTCCATCTAAGCCCTAATTTTATATAAAATTTTCCAAGAATATTTCCTTTAAAAAAAAAATTAAACTCTTCATCTTTTAACAAAGGTAGAAAAGAAAGTATTATTTCAAGAGTTAATGTAAAGAAGTGGTAAAAATGGCACGATGAAGGCTCTTCTGTAAAGATTATTGCCACCCTGAGATTATTTTAGTGATCTAGGTCCACTGGAGCTTCAAAATGTGCATTCCTTTATAAGGTATTCTCCTACGTTCTTGGCGTGCCTTCGTGGTGTATTGGTTCTGCACACTGGGCCGGTATTCCAGAGGTTCGTGGTTCGATTCCCGGCGAAGGCGGTTGCCAATATTTCATCTTGCCTTCTTAAAAAAAATAAAAATGTCTCTACAGTGGCGTTCGAACTAAAAGAGTGGTGGATGAGGATTTCTCCGCACCCAGGATTTGGCGACTGGGTCTCCTAAAAGCCCCAGTCGACGTTTAAAAGGGGGAGTATATAAGGTATTTCTCCCACCTTCTTGGCGTGCTTTCGAGGTGTAGTGGTTCTGTACACTACGCCGGTATTCTAGATGTCCGTGGTTCGATTCCCGGCGAAGGCGGTTGCTAATTTTTCATCTTGCCTGCTTCTAAAAATACCTAATGTCTCTGTACCTTTTATTAATAAAGGCTTCTGTTTAGCGTCAATAAGACTAATGTATCCAAAGGTTTTAGTTAAAATTTAATTTTTAAGTAAGATTTGGTAATTTTAAGTAAGATTCTAAGTAAGCTTTGGTAGATTCGAACGGTAAGAAAATTCGCAGTTTTCGAATTGGGGATTAAAATGTCCAATTTTTGGAAATTTTATTCAATGCTTCATTTTTACAGCGCAGCCAAAGCTGTTAGAAGTTTATGGACAATTCATTATGTTAATGGATCATTTTAAATTGTGATATTTCTTATAGAAAAGCAGACATTAATTGCTATAGGGCATTTCATTTGCTGTGATTAATATTCACCTCCTGCTAAACTTCGAGAGTAAAAAAAGTAAGAACAGAAAACGAGTTAAAAAAACATGTCTTCGAAGTATTTTTCTTGTCCCTGTGGAGCGGTGTTAAAGAGCTTTCAGAAATTTCGTTCTCAATTTAATAATCGTTAAGTGATTAAAATGGAAATTCTACTTCCTGTACCCATGATAAGTGGAAGTAAGGAAAACATTTAGAAACTGGGATTGCTACGGATGTCATCTAAGTTTTTTCTTGTACTTTCCGTACTCTTCTCTACTTAAGGGAAGTAATTCTGCGAAATTTTAAACTCATAATTTTTTTCCTTATTTTAAATGTTGTATTTTGTAATGGCATCCCTAAAGAGAGGTTCTATTCGATTATACATACATTTATTTATGATAAATAACTTAAGCAAAATTAACTTTACTTAATTTATAAATTAGAATTTGCGCAAAAAATACTTGCGATCAGCTTAAAATTAATAGAATAAGAAATCACATGTATTAAATGAAGTCTCCAGGAAATAAGTACTAATAAATGTTAGATATTGCTTCAGATCAACACTTCAATTCAATAAGGCAAATTTAAGAACTCTTTTATTGCCGAACAATGTAAAAAAATCATTACAATTTTAGCATTGTTTTAGGGTTTCACACCTTATTTAGTTTAATTTATTACTGACCTTACTGTAACTGTCAAGCGACTTACAATCCAGCCTATGTAAGTAACAACAAGTCAGAAGCAGGCATAAGGTATTTATCCCGTCTTCTTAGTATGCCTTCGTGGTTCAACTGATTGTTCTCCAAAGACAAGTTCTAAAAAAAACCTGCAAGCAGAACTATTTCATAGATGTGTTGCATAACGTTAAGAACTTTTTTCAGTGTATGTAAACATGCATGAATAACTGAAAACTATTTTGCAGTCTGCAATAATAGAGAACTGGCGATGCCCTATTAAAAACCTGATGAAAAACTATATCATTAAAAACTTACATTTTATTTTTAATTTCTGCAATGTCCATCTAAGCCCTAATTTTATATAAAATTTTCCAAGAAAATTTCCTTTTTTAAAAAAAAAATTAAAACTCTACAGTGGTATGGTAGTACGTAAACGTATGGTCTTACGTATCTTTCTCCTTCTTTCTGTATGCTTTCGTGGTATAAAAGTAGCACACTTGGTGCGTATTCCAGAGGTCCCCGTTTGAGTCCCGGTGAGGGAATTCTACATTTTTCATGTGTCTAGCATCAAAATTACCCAAAAGGTGGCGGATGATCATTCTTCACCAGCAGGATTTGGTGACTGGGTTCCTAATCCTCAGTCGCCCTTTAAAAGAGGGAGTATATAATGTCTCTTCTCTCTCTGTTCTGCATGCCTTCTTGATGTAATCGTAGCACACTCGACGCGTATTCGACAGGTCCAGGTTCGAATCCCGGCGAAGGCATTGCTCATTTTTTACTTCTCCTGCTGCAAAATAACCTGATAACTCTACACATCCTTTTCAATTTTTTTTATTTAAATAGACTGCACAGTACATTTTAGTCAGTAGAACTGCAAGTACTGAAGGTCATTCACGCTTTATGGAAATGATTTTCTATTTAAAGTTTATCGTTAGTATTTTGAGTTAAAAAATTAGAATTTTCAATATAATCGACTTTCATCGTCTTGTTTTGATTGGAATGAAGAATGAGACGTTTATTTTGGAAACATTTCCTAAAATTAATAGATAGCTGGAAAGTTACGTAAATGCAATTTATAAGGTGGTGTGGTGTATTGAATTATGGCAAAGCACACTAGGGCTATCTGCCTAAGAGGAGGGATGCCTTTCGTGGAGGACTTTCTAAGGGAAACTGGCTCGTATACACCAATTTATAAGGAAAAATATTAGTATCAATAGATTGTAAAGCGATGTAAAAATCGGGATTATTGCATTTTAATAAAAAGTATTTTTAATATATTAAATTTTTTAATATATTAAGGGAGAAAGCTAAAAGTAAACAGAAAACAAGTGCCTCCGGAAAACCGTATTCTAAGACCGTTCGAATGCTGGTAAATATCAAGTAAATGAAATCTCTGATTATGAAAAAAAGAAAACTCTACGACTCGAAGATATATTGCATTGGAACTGAAAATGCTTCTGACATTGTAAGCAAAATGATTCATAAAGATCTATAGCTAAAAAACGATTTTTAAACCAAAAGTTGATTGCTTCTGCCAAAAAATATTGCGAGAAAAAAACGAGTTGTAGAAAAAATATGAAAAACTCTCAGCTGCCGATAAATATAAATCTATGGTATCTCTATCTGTAGTGTATTAAAAAAATTCAGTTTCTAATAAAAGATCGTAATAAGAACAATTTCCTATAGCTCACTTGACCAAAATTTCCATGCAGAATGGTTTTGCCAATGTACAGAAAATTACCAATGGGATTCATAATAGTTGCAGAATTTTGTTTCAATGGCAAATTAAAACTCAAAAAGTCCAGACTAATGTTTAAATTATTTCACTGTATTATTAACAGAATATTTTAAACCAATTTTTAAAATAGAAACTGAAAGAAAGAAAAAGCATTGTATGGAAAGGACAGAAATACAGTTAACTTTTAATGAAAGTCTCACTTGACGCTCCTCATATGGACTTTTGTGCTTGTGCTTTCGGTTTATAAAGTTAGCCTTAGAAAGACGGCATCCAAGAACACTGATCGGACTTTAGAAAATAACCCAAGGAGAGTGAGATAAAATCGCTGTAACGGTGCTAAGGGAAAGTTTACTTTAATGGTAAACTTGAGGTAAATCTTATATGAGAGTCAACGCTATGAGGTTGAAACAGATCTCTCTAAGAAATACCCCTTTTATGTAAAACAAAATAATTATCAAATTCGTTCCCATAAAGAGCGAACTACTTTCTGTAGTATAATGCTAACTTTATAGATTGCTAACTTTGATATGCTAACCTTATAGAAACGAGGATCCCTCGTTTCACACACTTTATATATTTTATTCTCAAAAACCGTTAAATAATTTTGGTTACTTAATGAGTTTATAAAGATTGATATAGGACATACAGAAGTGTTCTTGAGGGCTTAATATAAATATACATAGTAATATAAATATGGATTTACTTATTTCTAAATAACTTATTAGGTTTGAATGGTCTACTTTTGATAGTTCTGAATTGTTACATTCCTTCCCTGAGTTAAAAATAGATATTATTGTTATTTATCATTAAAGACTATTTATAACTAGGCTTTCCTTGCTTAAAGTATATCTTTTTTATCTATAATCTTGATTTCATTACGTTTTTCACATCAGGTGTTCTTATTGAAGTTGTTATGGAAGTGCATAATGCGATTACCGCAGGTATATTACACACAACAAGAAATATTGCCTGTATTCTTCATGCAGTGACCACAGTCCTCAAGCTTCTGCTCTCCCTTTTTTTGGATGTTTCCATATCGGTTCCAGTGATTCTATATGTTACAATCTGGAGATGAGCAACAGCGTGTCGACTTTTAGAAGTCCGTACTTTTTAGAAGAGGTCAGTTCTGTGGGTATGAAAACGTGCTATGTTATAAGTGCTTGGTATACAGCAATGTTACAGAATTTCTCAATTCCAGAATTGCATTAGCAAAATGTCATTAATCACATTGTATGGAGGCTTCATGCTGCTTTTTTCCACGCTCCATCGTATGGATGCAAGATAGCGCTTTTCCACAGGTCACCTTACGTGGCAAGTTGACACAGCACTTGGAAATCGAGTCATCTACCGTAACTTGGCAGTTTTGTGGCCACCGCTATCTCCCGACTTCCCTTCGGTGGATTTTTGGTTTGAGGCGTTATCTGAAATCTAAGGCGTAGACATCAAATTTACGAGATTTATCAGAACTGAAACATGCCAAAAAATAATGAACTTATTCAGATTACTCGTACAATATTAAGTTCTTCATTGTTGTCTACAACACACGCAACGCGTTATTGTTTTCGAAGGTGGGTACGTTTAAACTTGTAATTCCATTTTTTCCCTCTCCTCTCTTGTGTTATAATTAGTTTTATACAACGCTTTTGTAACGCTTTTGTTTGCAAATGTTTTACGACAGTAACATTCATCAAACGTATATTGTTCCAATATCATTTATTATTTTTCAGTACGATGATCAATTTGCGCAGGAGAGAAGTGGGTTGAAAAGTTGATATTCGAAAATTTCGGAATGTTTTCATTGTAACCTTAATCGTGAGATCTCTGTTGTTTTATATCATCCTAATATCTAGCACATTTCTTCAAATACCAATATCTGAAATTTCATTTCGGCTGGTTGAATGGATAAGTCGCTAAGGTTTCATACTATATTGGGAATATTATGGCCACGCTGTATAAAAAAACCATTCTGAAGTTTATCATTTACTTTTGGGATAAAATGCAATAATTTTTAACAAACGTAAGCGTAGATTCCAAAGAGCCTTTATTTAGACTATAGCTCGTTTTTTACCCATCGAATCGGAAGAAAGTTTTTTTCACTTTTCCTTTCCCTTTTCGTTTGATATTTGTGTCCTTCTCCCATAAATAAGTTTCTTATTTGCTCAGAAGCAGCTGTGTAGGAAGCACCTTACATTTCTTAAAAGATTATTTTTCCCAAGGAAATAGTTCTGCAGGATCCATTCACTTACTATTTCTGCGGATGTTATTTTCTTATTGATGCTGTTCAGCAATAATGTAGGCTTTTCGTAATCATCCTCTGGCGAAAATATGTGCATTAGAAATATAAGCTCTTTAGGTTAGAGTTTGGTTTAGGGAAAGATGTCTTTTGCCAGAAATATGTTTCTATCTTTTACCGAAGAACTAAGGAATTATAAAAAAAATTCTATGCCATATTAACTCGTGGCTTATACTATCACGCTCTTTACCATCTGTTAAATTAATTTTATGCAATGCAACTCTAAAAATATAATATCGGAGTTGGAATACAATGTACAAATTATGTTTGGAAGGTTTCTTTACTAAAAACGTAATTTTAGCTGTTAATAATTAAAATAAAGATAATTAAACGTAGGTTAAACTATACATATATATGCCACTATTCGTTTATAAAACTTTAAGGTTTTATATAACAAGTTATACATATAACACGTTTCTGTAGAAGTAAAAATCTAAGGTGACTGTATAATGCTTATATGCACTACAAAGTGCTCGCGTGGAATATGGCGTTGATTATGTACACTGTTCATTTAACGTATAAGTTAATCTGAAAAAATACTCTCATTAATTAAAGTTTGTCCAATAGTGTAATTTTATGCAAGTTATTTGCAACTGAATGCAAAATTTGACTTTTGGCCGTATGGAATACGCAAATTAATTAGCCGACAGACAACAAACAGATTGTGTAATGAATAGATGTTGGAGTGTGTTATAAATTGAAGCTTATGTGATACTTAAACGTCATCATTATTCATCATTATAACTCTATGCATTTGTTATAACCCAAAGACATCATTCAAGAGAAGGTCAAAAGCAATCATTTAAACGAAAATGAGAAGTGGCGGATAATTAAAGAGTGACAAATGGAGTTAGACGTCACGTCACGAGACATCTGGATGTTCTAGTTCACTTCATCGTCCAGTGAAATCCATTTAATTTGATGTTCTTTGTCATGTTCAGTGGAACTGAGGGCAACGGATCCCTACTCTTTACTGACGAATTCAGATATAGCATGAGACACATCTGTTGATCTGGAGGAAGTAAAGAAAACGCAGTCTGCTTCCGTTGTTTATGAAAGGTCTTGGTCCTACGTAAGCGGTTTTTTGAGGTTGAGAGTCGAACATCAAAAATGACCAAAACGACCTAAATATATTTTATAAAGATTCTGTAGATGGTCACAGATATGTGGGCGAAGTATTGCAGCCCCATGTGAGGCTATTTAGTGTTGCTGTTGGCCCAGTTTGTTTGCTAATGAATGGCAATGCCCCTTCGCATGGGAGATCAGAATACTTAAAACGGACATATCATTCGAATGTATTGGCCAGCTTACTTACTAGATCTTGAACTCGATTGCATATGTGGGGGATACCTTAGGCGCTCGAACTATAGAACACTAACCCCCTCCGTGAATTCTCAAGGATCTAGAAAGTGTGCCTTTTGAAGTGTGGCATGCAATTCCACAAGATCGTTCTTTCCAGAAAGTTTATGTAGATTTTTAAGTGGTAAGTATTGGTGTAGGAAAAGTGTCTTATTCAAAACCGTAGCGGTAAGCAAGGAAAGAAAATAAGCTCAGAATTTGCGGCGGATTTAATGAATGGTTGATGGTAAACAGTGCCTGTGTAATGAGTCAAGCGGACAGCTGTCAAACTGCAACTGAATCTTAAGCATTATTATCTGATAGAAAATTATGGCTCTTGTTAGATTAAATGGAATTGTAAAGTCCTCGAGCCTAAAATTTATTTCTAGTACTTAATATCAAGTCAAATGAAATGTTACCTTCTAATTCTTTTAATTTCAAGTAGAGGGCTATTAAAGCTAATTTTTTTAATGTTTCTGTTTTGAATGAATGTTACTGTACTCCTATCACAAATACTCGTGATAAGGAATGTTTGGATACCAGTTAGGGCTCACGCATCTTTATAAGACGTACGATCATTGTTATGTACAAGTACTTCAAGTTTAATAGTTATTAAATTTTAACCATTTATTTGTATTATTAAAATTTTCCTAATGATAATTATTCGTAAAAAGTTAGTGTTATTTTAATCTTTACTGTAGTTCTCGATTCTATTTCATGGTACCATTTCAGTGTTTCCAATTCTATAAGTAGAATATTGTTACGAAATGTACAGGCGCGGTAAGATATCTTCCCCGCAAAGCAGTTTTAGGATTGCCATAAAATAGCAAGGGAAAGCAGGTTTGTCACATTTGGCGAGGAATCGCCCATTTGGCGACAAAATCGGCGATATGCCATTTACGGATGGACAACTTTCTGGAACGAATTCTTACCAGTTTAGCCCAGAATGTTCTCGAACATAAGCCAAAAGCTATATAAAACCTGCTGGTCCGTAGTTAGTATCGAGAGTGTGGGCCTCTCATCGAGTGAGTGTGTCTCTTTCTAGCGAGTCAATCCCTGCGGAGTCGATCGAGTTGACAGCCGGGCGACGAGTGCCGAGTGGGTCGTCGAGTGCATCGAAGTCGAATCGAGTGTATCGCGGTTAGTGCATCGTCGAGAGAGCGTGCTCAGCTCCGGGAACGACTGAACCGAAGAGTCAGGAGCCGTGCTCTGTGTGTCGTCGAATGCATCGCGAGTTGTAGCGTGGAGAGCCTCGAGAGTACGTGGAGTTCCGAGAACGACCAAGGAGAGTCGAAAGCTGTACTCTGATGCTTTGCGGTGAAGCTTTCTCCACCGTGATAGCCTGATAACCTGGAGGCTGTGTTGCTGATTGTGTCAGCGTGTTCATAGTAGTTCTTCGACGACTGTAACGTGATTTTGGAGCTGTCCTTATTAGTACTAGCCAATAAAGTGTGTTTCGATACTTCATCAACTAGTGTCGTCGTTATTCATTCCAAATCCACACAAACCCCGTACGAACGCGAAGGAACAAAATAACGTAACAACTGATGTCAGAAGAATAAAAAAAAAAAAAGTAACAATATAATTTTGCTTTTTATGCAGTACAGGGCATTTTGTACTGTGAATTATTATAATAGAAGTATTGCGAATTCTATGTATTTTATAGTTATAGTACATTATGTATTGCATACATTATCATATAATGTGGCATATGCATATTGTATTGCACTATTATTGCTTCTTTTATTGTATCTCATTGCATAGTGAGTAGTAGTATAATGCGCAGTGAATGTTATGTGTGATCTCTTTTGTGATATAAAGTGTATAATAGTTCAGTTGGTATTCTAAACATATCTACAAGGCCTTAAGATTTCCATGCCTACTAACTGAGCTATTATAGTATTTAAACATTCAGTAGATGTTGCTAACTCATCCCCACGATATTGTAGTGTACATATAACAGATTCCCACTGAGTAGCGCATAATCTGCATGAGATTCACGTCAGTTGCTATTCTAGCAATGTTAAAAATGACTTTTGATCAACAGGTTTGGCATATTGCATGAAATACAGATTTAAGGTTCGCATTGTTGTGGGTACTGACTATACACCATATTGAACAGCGTTTGCTGCAAAACAGAGAAATTATTTTTATATTATTTAAATTTTTAAAAATTCCGAAATTCAATATTTCGAGAATAATAAACTGAAAAATATGGTAATTGTTGTTATATAATGATTTTCTATAAATTGATTTTAATTTTTTTAGAAGAAAATTTTAAGTTATCTTTCTTTCATTATTATTTAATTTTGACGAGTAGTGGAGTGTGTATTCTTAGAGAAGATGATCTGAAATATTTCAGCTCAGTTATGAGCTGAGAAGAGAAAAATTGTCTTACTATAACTAAATACTGAAATTCATGCATTGAAAAGTAAGTTTCTTATGTACTAAAATACGAATGAGATACTTTGAATGATGGCATTCAGGAAAAAAAAAAAAAAAAAAAAAAACTAGAACACATTTAAAAATATTTGCATAGTTATGAAGACGGTAGTTTTAATGTAAACAAGCAGCAAAGCCCTCACTGGAATTCGAACCATGAATCTTTCGATTACTAACTGGACGGGCTACCACTTACATCCCAAGAGCACACACGGAGGTTTGCGATAATTCCTAATTTTTCCTCCATTTAAAGGGCATTTGGGAAGTGGGCGAAATTCAGTCGACGAAATCCAGGTGGTGACGAATTATCGTTCACTTTATTTGAGTTTGAGCGTCACTGTAGAAACTACTCCGATTATCGAAGTCGTGAGATCTGAGGATTTTCCGATTTGCTGTTTGGGTTTGCTACCGGTTATGCCACGAAAACATACATGACGGAAGGTGTTGATTTCTCGTATTCCAACCCACATAAAGAGTTGGTGTATTTAATTATGGCAAAGCACACTAGGGCTATCTGCCTAAGGGGAGGGATGCCTTCGTGGAGGACTTTCTAAGGGAAACTGGCTCGTATACACGTTACACATGGGGAAAACCACGAAAACACCCATGCAGCCAGCCCGTTCGCGGGATTCGAACCTCGGGCCGAACTACCAGTGTTCAGCGACTTTACCGCTCGGCCGCTGGTGGGCCCCACATAAAGAGAGACTCAGAATAAGGAACGACAGTCTCGGCTAAACTCCACTGGAGATGGATTATCATCTATCACAGATCAGTACGACGCCGCTGTAGGAGCATTCTTTTCAGGAGAGAAGCTCTATTATGTCCTTGATATGTTTCGATTATGGCCTTGCCGAATATACTGCCATCTATAAAAACACACTCTGGAGAATGCGATAGTTCTCCATAATCATAATTTATATTTTGTGTACTTTCTGCTCATACATTTTTTATTGTTGAAAATTAATTTAAAAGCTAAAATTGAGCGTTTTGTGATCTATCCTTTTTTTTCTGGAATGGTTGAACACATTGTTAGTATGTTACATCACAATCGCTGAATAAATGTTTTCAGATCTTTCATAAGATTTCAATAGAGGAAAACGATTTATTTGAGCTATTAAATTATTTGAAAGCTATTTAATTCATTATATGAAAACCTGTTTATTATTAAACATAGAAAAATAATTTAAATTTAAATTTTTTACTTTTTAATTCCAAGGTCATGTTTCTTTTTAATACAATTAGTTTAGTAATATATTTCTATGATAACATTAATTAAGGTATGCTTTTACAGTTTATTATCTGGCGTGCATCTGCATTGCTGTACAATTTAATCACAATGAATATTAATTAAAGATTCAAAGTACTGTCACGAAACTTATGGATGCTAATTCGATTATGGAAACAAATTAAAAAATTATAATGTTGGATGACCTTTAAAACTTTTATTTCAATATCCTTCGTAATTTTACGTTTGAAAAAAAAATATGGCTAACGATAAGCTTAAAATTCAGCCATACACAGAAAAAGTTAATATCTTATGAACCGTAAAAAATTTATAAATATTAAAGACACAATACTTTGAAATTCAACAACTGTCTAGTTATATTATTTATACAGAAAACTTACATTACAACTGAGCTTGATTACACATATAGCTCTGTTCGACTTGCGGAATGAAAAACAACCAGTATCTTATGTAGGCATGAACGGCAATAACTATTAATATAGCTTTTGAAACAGAGAGGACAGAATATTGGTTAAGCATTTGTTGATGTCAATATATGCGATTTCTGCACATATATATCAATATATGCAGTTTCATCCAAAGTTTATTTAACTGTTGTCTTTGTGACGGCAAGAAATAAAACCAGCTCCCATATGACACCATTTAATCAGAAAGTATGTTGAATAAGGCAGAATCTACTTACAGCTGAATTATGTTTTATTATGATCTGCTCAAGTAACAAAAATCACGAAAATACATAGCTAAAGTAAAAATATGGAAATGACACCTTGTCCTTAAGTTAAAAAGTAACGTTAAAGAAAGCTATAACGGCAGTTCTATAAGGATTTAATGTTCAGAATGTTTTAAACGAGTCATGTGGTTTTATTTCTTTCGGGACACTCATGCTAGGATTAGGAACTATATAGTTAGTAAATCCATTGCGGCTCTTTACTTCAAGAACTCAACGTTTTCAGGAGCTGCCTGAGTCAGTCCTCTGCGGCTTACGACTGGTCACTGCTGCTGCTTCGCCAGCTCTAACAGGGATACGGATAAGGATTATGGAGGTACTTATGTGGTCCGATAGAGAGTAATAATAAGGTAGATAAGAAAATCAAGCCTCTGAGGGCATACGAATTTGACGAGTTAACGAGGGAAACTCCGAGACTTGTAAAGGAAGTAAATTAATGATAAGGAGATCATCATTTACTGTCCTGCAAGTGTGCCAATCAAAACGAAACCGACGGGAGACAAAAGTCACACCACTCAAGAAAGCAAGAAAATATTAGCAGTCGTCAGCATGGGCGAAGAACAGTTTGGCATATTATCCGCGATGCACTAGTGATTTCACAGCAGAATCTGTGGCTTTGAAGATAGGCTGTTCTTGGATGCTTTGTACAAGATAGCTAATTTCAGAGCTTTTGATATATTTTACAAAGACTTGCAAGTTATCTAGAAATGCGTTGCGCTGGTTCGAAGAATTAGCTTGGCTTACATACTTTGGAGCTGGCTGGCGTGCGCTATTCTATTTAAGCTTTGCATCCTGCAGACGCTGGTGAATCGTTCAAATAACAAGGGTTTAATCGCCACTCCTGGGATGATATCCACCACAAATTCATTAATTCATTAACCACAGCTGTTAGAAAAGTGAAAAATATGGGGAACATACAGGTTGAAGGAGTGGAATTTTGTTGTCTCTCGTGCAATGTTGGATACTGTAAATGTAGCCACTCATTATGCTGCGAATTAACGTAGCAGGAGCACATAGTAAGTATGAACAGAAATACAAGTAATAATCTCAATGCTGCTTTAGACTCGAGAAATAATTCTGTTCTGGAAAATAAAATTATCTTGAAGAACCTTACCGCGATATTCTAGGCGTCATCTTTCTAACTGGAACATCTAGCTTTCTAGCATCAACATCTTCTAACAAAAGCTGCAGGATACAAGAGGTGATTGTTGCAAAATTTTGTAGCAAAATCTAACATCTTTTACAAAGTTTAATGTTGTTTTAGTTGAAATACGTCAATTCCGTATTAATAGACAAATTGACAAACACAGCACATGTAAACAAAAGCAATAACTTTCGCATAGTAATGCTATGTTTAGATTCGCTTTACAAGCCGACAGTATTCTTAGAAACACTCTTAGAAAACATTATTCTTAGAAAAAAAGAACGATGGCAGTTGCTTTAATTTTAAAAGAAGCTCTGGCACATATCTGTTAGACAGCAAGTTCATCTGTGAAATCTGAAATACGCCTAATTTAAATTTATTCAAATATTTCACCCAAGATCATAACTTTTGAGCTATTTAAAAGCTGAATGATTATATTTAGTATAGTGCAAATTTAAGAACTGAATAAAAAATTAAATTTAATGGATTTGAAAATGATAGCTTGCTTTTTAATTATCATGTTTTTACATTTATTTATTTATTGTCAAATACTGCTGAGATATGAAACTTTACTTCAACTACTACTTAACAAGAAATTTGAAATAAAAGTTTGTTATAGAAATCCCACAAATCAATACTAAGCAATCAAGGGGCGAGTATAACACTTTCGAATATAATAGCAACCGCAGAATTACTTTATTTCGAAACCGCAATCGCGAGAGCACGATTGCTCGTAGCTGTGGTTACGAAACAAAGTAATTAGACAGTCGCTGAGTGATAATTTAGAAGTTAAATCGCCGGAAAAAGAGGCGGACGTTTTGTTGACTGTCTTTCGTAGGTGACGACATCTGTTAGACTACAAACAACAAAAGTACGCTGCAAAGCACATTTAAGGTTCAATTCTGTGTATAGAAATCTTTTATCTATCGTGAATGTACTCTACATAAATATTTAACTCTATTCTATAAATGTGTGCGATTTTAAGACAATTTCTTAGCTTAATATTTCTGGCTATTTATTCTACAAAATAAAAAATATCCGTAATATGGTACACAGTTATAAATTCGTTATCTTTTTTGACGGCATAACTCAACTCACTTTAGAAGTATTTAAATTAATTTCAATATAAAAGAAGACACAGTATGTTTAGAGATATAACAATTACCTGACAACTCGATGAGCTGAAATGTATTGGTGTGTTTAGATAAAGCAGGATATTCTGTATTAGATGTATTCAGGCAACAAGAATCAGTGTAATATTCATAAATTTGCACGATTATTTTCGAAGCTTTAAGTACAAAGCTTTCTTCTTCAGCTTCTTGGCTATGTTGACGATAATTAAGATACAATAACACGCCGAAAAATATTAATTTAGAAGTCAAACAACAAAAATCAGCGTTATAGTTTCAAATTATCACAGATTAGTTTCGATGGTTTTACTCAACCAACATCCTCAGCTGCAAAAGCGCAAATGACCAGATAAGATATAATGATTAGATAAGATCAGATAAGAAAACTTGGACAGAAGATAAGCTACTGGCGCCATCTGTTGATGAAACTAGAACTAAAACATAATTTCTTTAAAGGCTGAAGGCAATAATGGATTGGAATTAGGGTCGTTAACTATAACAAAGATTTTTTTGAATGGCTGAAATGCCTCTAGAAAATCCAGTTCACCAATGGAAGATGTTTTTGAATAATTTTAGCAGCAGAAAAATTGAAAGTATGATTTTCTGACCAACAATGTTGGACAACGGAAGACTTCTGCGTTTCCTTTTTTTCTAACATATGCTTCATGTTCCTTAACGCGAAATTTTAAGGCTCTCTTAGTTTGGCCAATGTAAATTAAACCACACTGCAAGGAATCCTGTAAATACCCCAGGAATTCCTATCCGAAATGGGGTCCTTGAGTATGGAACTCGGAATTTGTTCCATACTCAAGGACCCCATTCCGGATAACTATTGACAGGGGCTTTTCACCCAACATTATTAATCAACCAGTTAAAAAATTCTCATCTCAACACACCAAAAGGCACACTCTTGTTTTAGGAGATTATAAAAATTCTGTTGTCATTCCCTTCTTTCGATCAATTAGCTATAAAGTTGCACGTATTTGACAGAAATTTAACTTTCGGGGTCGTTTATTCTCCCATCAATAAAATTCCAACTTCTATACTCGAGGACCCCGTTCTGGATATGAATTCCTGGGGTACTTACAGGATTCCTTGCCAATGTGGTTTAATTTACATTGGCCAAACTATAATACGTTTTAAAAGTATGAATATTTTCTGAAAGCTCCAAAAGGATGTTTTAAAGTGTATATAGGTTGTTTTTAATTACTATTCTATTACTAGCATGGCCTGATATATTTTCAAATTCGTCATGAGAAGCCCATGACGTGAAGACTTTTTACTTTTCTAACATAATTCCTGTACTTCCGTTTTCAACTCTTTCTGTAATTTTAAAGTACAAAACTTTAAAAACTAAAATTCAACTTTATAAATATATTACTGATATCTAGTAACAATTATTAAAAACTATTTGATCACTTTTTGGACAACTTTTTGAATTTTTTTTTAAAGAATTAATTGATTTTAAAATTTAATTAAAGTTTTACACTAAATAATATTATTTATTGTTATATTTGTTTTACAAGAGTAAGATTTTACTTAAATTTCATTCAATTAATACGCAATCTTTTTCTTTGAATAAAAATTAAAATAAATTTTCCTTGAAATATTTAAAAGCTTTTCTTTTGGTTTCAAAATTAAATTTTACGTACAAGATTTTAGCCTTTTGAGCGATTACGTTCTAGCCAAGGTTTTTTAGTTTAGCTAATGAAGCCAAGATGGCAAACCTGTACGTACCATTCTGTTTCGATTCTCATATATTTAGAATGGAGTCTAATGAGAGTGTTGGAAGTTCTTAATTACTTTATATGTGTCCTTAATGGTTTCTTTTCAACTACATTTTAGTTCATTAGATTATTTGTTTAAAAATAAACATTTTGATTTAAAATTTTCCACTCAAGTATATTGTTTTTTTCATTTTCATTTTCAATTCTTTTAAAAAGAAAAATAATTCTCTCTTTTAAGATTATTATAATATTTCTAATTAGAATTTACATTGTTTTTCGCTTGCTTTGAGGAAGGGCCAAAAGTTTCGGGTGAACTATTATAATTATAATTAAAATGCATTGAAATGTTTCACCAACTAATTCTGGATGCAGAAAAGCATGGATTTTTGTAGAAGAGAAATTTCAATTAATTTCACAGTTCCTCCCCCCTGATGATTGAGGTTAATTGAATTCCTCTTCTTTTTTTGTTCATTTTTTATTAAATTTCAAAATTTTTTTGAAGAGAGATTTTACTTGTCTGAAATGTTTTGGTTTTTAACATTTTAAAATTCTTTGTTGCATTTATATAATTATTTGAAATTTATTAATTATGAATTTAAAGTTCTGGTCTTTGTGAAATATTAATACTAAATTTCTTACTTTATATATATACTCATGTATATTGGCGATAATAAAGATATAAATAAACTCTATAATCATAAATATACGTATGTGAGACATGCGTTTTCTAAAGTAATCTTCAACACTAAGGAATATATACATAGAAAGTAAAAGAAAGTCAGTTGCTCCATCTTTTCCAGAGTTCTCAGATCAGCCCAAGAGTGTAGATATTTCATACTTTACCAGCAGTGATTAAGCTAACAGTGAAAGGAACTGAAAAGATCCTTTCCAATGAAAGGCTTTCAAGTTATATTTTTTTAGCATATTGATAAGAATTGAAGTTTGAAAGAGATTATAATAAATTAACCAGTTATTATGATTTTGATCTTTACTATAACTTCTTTTTTCCGTAGACTTCGCGAGAATGCAAATTAGTTTGCATTGTATTTAAGTATTATTTTGGATCTTATGACAGAGAAATTGACATTAATATTCCACTGAAATTTTATTTTCGTGTGGTAAGTGATTGTAGATAACCTAGCAACTGCAATTTAAATCGTTTAAAATAAATTTGCTAAATTTCACTTTATAAAATAATAAGGAGTACTTTTTAAAACTAAAAACTACCGTAGAAACGCTTTTTTAACATTCTGTGAAATCTATAACTTGTTGAAATAAATTTAAGCTACTGCTAATAAAAAAAGGAAGTTGAAATCTGTTAATACATAAAAGAGAAAAATACATACAAGTCAAGATCCACATTAATTTCGTAGGAAATCTGTATGCATTTCAAGAGACGTCGGTGCCTCTACTTCAAGCAGCAAAAATATTTGACATCTTTTTACTCAAATGTTCGTGCAGTTTTAAGACTCATCGTACTCCCTCGAATAAGCGCATTTATTTCTTAACTGAGAGTAATAAGTTTTATTTGGGTATAAGGTTATTTTCTCTCTCCTTCCGGCATGCTTAAGGGGTGTTATATTAGCACACTCGGAGCGTTTTTGAAAGGTGCAGGTTCGAGCCCCGGCCAGGGAATTGCACATTCTTTATGTCTCTTGCTACAAAATAACCTAGTGACTCTACATGGGAAAGATATAATTAAAGAAATAGAATCTATTGCATGATAACCTATTTTGCTTGAACTGTTATTAAGTCTCCTCCCAACAGAATAGTGCAGTTAATCAATGTTATGCGACCTGATTACTTAATATATTTAAATTCACTTGAATTAACGTTTTGACCTTCATCTGGTTTAATATTCATTAGAAAAAGGTGGCTGTGTTGGTTTATTAAGCAGAAATGTGAGCAATTGGTGTGAAATGTGAGCGATTTTGTCAATGCCTAAAATTGCAAGGTTTAATAATAAGCAATAAGAATTTTGCAGTATAAACTTATTGACGTATTAAGCATTTTGTAAAGCAAGATTAGATTATGTCATTAAATTTTCCGGGTACGTGTACTCGAAATTTGCTCGACTTTCGAAGTTCATCATTTACGTAACTAATAGCACAATTAGGTTGTTTTACTCCAATTAATTCAAATTATCCAGGATTTATTGCCTAAGAAATTTAACGCACTCATAAGCCACATTTTTCCGCATTTATGCGACAATACATCAAGCTCCACAAAATGTTGTAAATTCTACCTACACGATGGTTAGAAATGTAAAATGTTAATGTTGTAATTTTATCAAGTTTCAGAATTTTACAGATTCAGTTATTTCGCGTTTATCAAGTAAATCCGATATTTTATATGTTTTCCTATTTTCTGGTACGAGTTTTAGCGTATTTTAATATTTTAATATTTCTTTCCAAGCAATTGCTAACTCAAATGTGAAGTACGTATGTACACTGCGGAAAAAAAAGTGGGGGGTAGTTCTATATCTCCCGTTCTAGTGGGCCGATTGACAAAATTCAAATTGCGTTTTTCATGTTTCGAAAGCGCGACTTCGATATATATTAGATTTATATATAGCATTGTTCTAACATAGGTATTTCGACACAAAATCGGACTTTTTTCGAAATAACATATCAATGTTTTCCCATATTTCGATTCTACATCTCAAATTATGACTAGATATTAAATTTTGTAAAATTTAGTGTGAAATTTACGAAGCCATTTAAAAATTTATCTTGGAGCAAATTTGAGCCAAGAATAATTCGCTTGGCGAACTTCTTAATATGTGGCAACCAATTTTCCTTTCCCATCCATTATGCCGGAGCGGAAAAAAGGGCACCTCGTTCCAACCTTTTTACATTGTGCATGAGCGGAAAAAATAGTCACATTGTTCCTACTTTCAAATAATTTTAGCAAAGTGTTTAAACCGGATTTGATGTTTTATCACTTTCAGCAAATATGCCAAATTTCAAAACGCGAAAATTTATAAATTCACGTATATCTTCGGAAATTTTGAATAAAAAAAATTTTTTTCAAGTAGAAATACGTCTGCTTTAAGATGATGGTAAAATTTTTATAGATTATAATTCAAAAATTGTTTTGAAAAATTTATAAAAATTATTTAAAAATACTAATTTAAAAAATAAATCATAAAAAGTGGGTGAATTTTATTTGGAATGAATCTGAATTTCGAAATGCGAAAGGAAGGATAAAAAAGAGATATTAATGAATATATACCAAACTCAATTAACACTGAGGAGCTAAAATTTTGAGAGATCATTTTTTAAAAACTACTAGTGCGAGTTTTACAAAACTTGGTAGTTTGGCGTAATTTGAGTCGTCGAATGGAAATATGGAAAGAAATTGGTATGTTGTTTCAGAAAAAGTCAGATTTTGTCAAAAAAAAAAAAAAAAAAAAAAAAAAAAAAAGAAAACCTATGCTAGAAGAATGCTATATATAAGGGCGAGTCAAATGAAAGTGAGCCAATGCGAATATATGACAAACAGAGTACTTTATTTAAAGGTAGTCTCCATGAACATTGAGACATTTATCCCATTGACAAATGAGCCGCGTGATCCCAGTCTCATAAAACTCCTTGGGCTGTCGATTCAAAAAGTCTGTAACCGACTCCTTCACGGCGTCGTCCGACACGAATCTGGTACCCTTGAGATGTTTTTTCAGTTTCCCGAAAATGTGAAAGGCGCATGGCGACAAATCTGGGCTGTATGGAGGATGTTGCAGCGTGTCTCACTTGAACTTTGCCAGTTGTGTCTTAACCACATCAGCGACGTGGGGACGAGCATTGTCGTGTAGCAAGATCACACTATTCGTCAATCTTCCAGGTCGTTTGTTCTTGATTGCGACACGCAGCCGATCCAGCGTTGCACAATATCGCGAACTATTGATAGTCTCTCCACGTTTAGCAAATTCAATCAGTAATGGCCCCTGACGATCGAAAAAAAAGTCAATAGCACCTTTCCCGAGGAAATGACAGCCTTTGCTTTCTTCGGGGGTGGTGAATTCAAATGTTTCCACTGTAAGCTTTTCCGGCGTGTTTCAGGTTCGTAGTGGTGGCACCATGATTCGTCTCCGGTCACAATTGAAGACAAGAAGTCGTCACCCTCATTGTGATACTGGATGAAATGAGTCAAAGCAGCGCCGAACCTCTCCGTCTTCTGGCGGTCGTTCAAAATCTTGGGCATCCATTGAGCACACAAAAGCCGATAACCGAGATGATCATGAATTATGGTGTGAACCGAACCGTGACTGATGTTCAAACGCTCTGCCAGTTCATCGATGCTTATCCTCCGTTCTTGTCTAATCAGCTCATCAACCTGTGCAATTGTGTCGGGGGTGATTGCAAGGTGGCTTTGGCCCGGTCTTGGATCGCCTTTGCAACTTTCACGTCCTTCTCTGAACCGTTTGCTCCAACGCTTCACAGTGGCTAATGCGATGCAATGTTCACCGTACACAGCAGTCATACGGCGACTAATTTCATGTTGGGAAACACCTTCAGCTGTCAAAAACCTGACCACACCACGCTGTTCCTCTTTTGGAGCGTCCATTATGTCACGCTACCGTCTTCAACCCAGTGTAAGAGCGCCTTAAAGAACTTTAACCTCACACTTTCGCGCCACTTTCGTAAATGAAGGCTGTCTCTGTGCTACGCGCATGCGCCGCAGATGATGGACCGAACCATTCTTGCTGAGGAGGGGTTGCTCACTTTCATTTGACTCGCCCTTATATAAATCTAATAAATATTCTAAGTCGCGTTTTCGAGACATGGAAAACGCAAGTTGAATTTAGTTAATCGGCCCAGTAGAACGGGTGATATGGAGCCGTTCCTCCCTCTTTTTTTGCGCAGTGTACATTATGTATGCCCTGACAAATCAGTGTATCAAAACACCGTTTCTTTACAACGCAATGATAATAGCGCAAGGAATTATTACATTTACTCTTATGTACCTTGTAATATAAATGATTAGTATTTAAAGCCAGCAAACTGGAAGGATCATGGTTCAAATCCCGGAGAAGGCATAGTTGATTTTTCACTGTGTTTCGACGCATTCAAATCACAAGCTAAACAATGTTTCTTGGTTTCAAAAGTGCTAATAAATTTTACAGTGATGCACGAAATAAAATGTGGTGGACGATACATCTTTCTCACCTGAATGTGGGAGAATAAAAGGAATTATCACATTTTTTCTATGCATGCTGTAGAAGTGTAAGTGATTAGGAGGGACATTCAATGCGTAGTTAGAAAGTAACATACAGAGAAAATACTAGAGCAAAGGTGTCCAGAATTTATGTCAATAAGAGTTTCGTGTTAGTTTTTACATATACTGAATAAACGCAGATAGATTTTTCCGACAACTACAACTAGATTTTTTATACATTTTAAAATATCATTGCAGAAATTTTGGGTTTAAAAAGCAATTTGGGAGCAGACTAAGAATTTTACTTTAAAAAATTAGTATAATAATTTCTAAGATAAATGGACAATAGTTATTGCCCTTGGCGAGTATTCAGGTTGTGTGATCCTATGAAGTACAAATTTTAAACTTTCCATTAAGTATTGAAATCTCCCAATTAGAAAAATCAAGCATCCATTAGCAATCATATACAGGATTGTAAACGTATTTTAATAGGAGTAATATAAAGTCGAAAGAAAATATTTTTACTTTCAAATTAGGTATGTAATAGCAGTTTCAACCAAAAAAATAGCAGCAAAAGCATCGCAGACGAAAACGTCGTGGCGAAAACAACGCAAAGCAAAAACGTCGTCGTACAAAATATCGTGGGAGGAAAGAAAGCAAAGAGAAAATATCACAGTTCTAAAACATTGTGGTTAAAAATATCGTCACCAAAAATAAAGCGGTTCAAAAACTTCGCACTTTAATAACATCGTTGTCTAAAATATCGTGGTAAAAAATAAAGAACTTAACAAACCATCGCATGACGATGACATCGCAGACATGCCTTTTCCAGGCTTTATAAATTGTAAAAGCGTATTCGCATACCGACTTATGAGCGCAAGAAAGAAAGAGAAATATTTTTATTTTTATATTTCATATTTTTGACTTAACTAATAATGTTTTGATGAAACAATAAGAAGGAAAGTTAGGCATTTAAAAATTGAGAATGAATAGAAAATTAATACAACTTATAGCACTTAATTTTAAACTTATATAGTTAAGAAACAAAGGTCATTAATAAATTAAGCTTTTTTTATAAAGTTTTACGGCTAATTTTTCATGAAAAAAATATAGTCATTAAAAGATTAGAAAAAGGAAGATCACAAATCATTATACGAATATGCATTTAACAACTTTTAAAGCCTTGAAAACGCATGTCTGCTATGTTATCATCATGCGATGATTTGTAAGTGCTTTATTTTTTACCTAGATATTTTAGACGACGATGTTATAAGTTTTTGAACCGCTTTATTTTCGGTGAGAATATTTTGTACCACGATGGTTTAGAACTGCGATGTTTTCTTTTTGCTTTCTTTTCTCCCACGATGTTTTGTACGACGACGTTTTAGCCAAGCGTTGTTTTCGTCCACGGTGTTTTGGCTGCGATGTTTTCGGCAGATACCAAAACAGCAGTAATGAGGAACAACGCTCTTTAATTCAAATGAAAGGTAACACAGTAGTAATTTTGAAACTAGAAGCAGTTATTTTCTTTTACTCGTAGTTCATATATTAATCCATATATTTACTCATAGTCTGAAAAGAATAATAAAAGATGTGACGAAACGGATGCAATTGAATGTGATTTTTTAAGTGCGTTCTCACACGGATTCAAACCACGAATAACCACTAAATAATACTTTCCATCTTTGAAAGCCCTAATAGCTTCTATACAGGTCACTGTACGAAATTGTACTGAGCGATATGGCCTCACCACCTAGGTATAGACCTTAAGGTTTTGTGAGTTTGACTCGCTCTCTACGTGGAGGACAATGCAAGAATTTATAGTACTGTCCCGGGCATGCTTGGTGGAAGTATTTAGAATGTCTAGCTATCAAATTAGAAGATCTAGGGCTCGAATATAGACGATGCACCATTGATGACTCACGCTGCTAGCTTTGAAAATCCTAATATTTTCTACAAGATCATCAGAATTTGAATACGTTAGAAATGTAAGACATAGTTACTGCTGCTAGTTCAAAGGACATTTGAAACTTAATGTATTGGTCGGGGATGGCCAATACTCATTGGTTATTTAGCAGTTTCGTCACTGAGAATGTTGCCCACAGTGTAGTACAGAGGCCCACTGAATTACGCGGTTAAGACAGGGGAAAATCTGGCCCAATTTTGACAACCCGAAGGTCTCCCACCGATCTTCTTCTATCACCAAACCTCTCGAGGAAACTTTCGGCTCCTCAGCATTTATGTGCCGTCATGCCGCGTAGACGCCCTACCTTAGAAACATTTACGTCTTCTCCTAAATGCAAACTCGAACCCAAATATACGGCAGCTGGCATCGCTAAGCACTACACTGATCAGAGAGCAATGTAAGTGATAGATTGAAAGCGTATAAAATATCATATTTATTTAGTTACATGCTAGTTATTTTCATTACTAGTTTGGAGTTAAAAAGTTTTAAGATAAGGTAAAAACGTTAATTCTCGAATACAGAATTAATTGTGTAATTTTAGGTCGCGAATGCTTCGCTAAATTTCGCAATTCATTTCTTGATCTTTTGAAAAATTTTGTCTTTTTCCTGCCACGATGAAATGATTACCCTAATAATGATTGGTTAAAGACATTGTTAAAATATAAGCATTGAAATAAATAGGAAATCTAAATCTTTTATATAAATCTTATCCAGATTATTATCGTATTTTTAAAAAATTGCGTTGCAATGGTTATTTTCTATGTTTGCTTTGCAACAAGCCGCAAAATGTTACTCTGTAGCTCAGAAATAAAGTACTTTTCGTCGTCGATTTTATTTATAGTTGGGTGACTTATACAAAAGACAGACGCCATCTGTTGATTTAGAAAGAATCTAAGGCAGTGCTGTGAGTCAGAACTGTTTTTCGGTATTAGCCATATAATCATTTGACATTTTGAAGAATGAGCAGTATTTATATTAGATGATGTTCAGGATAATTGAGAAAGATGATGAAGTAAAAGAAAAATGTGACTAAAACAACTTTGCCTAAACTGCATAAACTTTAAACATAGACATCACGATGTAATCTCATATATGCGTTTCTCGAAACTGTGACACAAGATGATTTTTACTTTCGAAATATGGGATGTGATAAAAAATCAAGGCTTAGCCGTGAAGTCTAATTTTGATTGTTATTCTGATTAAATTGTCAATATACCGGGAACTATTTCATCGACACAAAATTTTAAACTCTGTGTTAAACAAATATGCACTCATGTAGACAACAATAACTGAAACATTTATTGGTGATTATTATATTATAGTTAAGCAGCTAAAATAGTAATAGTTACGAGGCGTATTCGGAAACTAAGTACCGTTTTGAAAAAAAAAAGTAAAACAATTTTTTCGAATCCAATTTTATTTTTACGTGAAAATACACGTCTTAAACTATTTTTCAACATAGTTTCCGCCAATGATCAAACACTTGTCATAGCGGGTGACCAGTTTTTGTATACCATCGTCAAAGAAACTTCCAGTTTCGATAACCACGACTCCACAGCATTTTTCGTGTCATCGTCAGATACAAAGCGCTTGCCACCAAGCTCGCGCTTCATGTGCAGGAACAAGTGACAGTCGGACGGCGCCAAGTCCGGGCTGTACGGCGGGTGATCGAACTGCTCCCAATGAAACTGTCGAATTAACAATTGAGTGACATCAGCAGTATGGGGCCGAGCATTGTCATGGAACAACACAATGCCTTTGTTAGTCTCACAATATCGTGCCGCATTAATGGTTTCACCTCTGGGAAGAAATTCAGTAAGCAAAACGCCTTTCCTATCCCAGAAGACAGTGCACATGATTTTTGTCATGACATTGTCACTTTGAACTTTTGTTTTTTCGGAGAATGAGTGTGTCTCCACTCCATCGATTGTTGTTTCGATTCTGGTGCGAAATGACACACTCAAGTTCATCACCTGTCACAATTTGGTTTAAAAAGTTTTCTCCCTCATCACTGTACCGCGTGAGAAATGTCAGGGCACTACTAAGTCGCTTTGTTTTGTGAACATCAGTGAGCATTTTTGGAACCCATCGGGAACACAGTTTGCGATAATTCAAGCGGTCAGACACAATTTCGAACAAAACAGTACGTGAAATTTGTGGAAATGCCTCTGAAAGAGTTGTCATGCGTCTGATCTCATGAATTGCTTCATCAACTTTACTTACCAAATCATCGGTGACAACAGAAGGCCGACCACTCCGAGCCTCGGCGTGGACATTTGTTCGACCTGCATTAAACATTCTTACCCACTTTCTCACCCTTCCATCACTTATCGCGTATTCACCGTAAACTTCTGTCACTTAACAATAAATTTCGGCCGGTTTAACATTCCTCGCGTACAAAAATTTAATCACGGCACGAATCTCACAGTCGGCGGGAGAACTAATTGTCCTAAACATTCTGATTGTGCACAGCAAACTGAAAACACAACATAGAGCAACCAAAATGGCGACAATTGAAAGTCAGTGAACAAGAAAGACTAGTGCGCATGCACGGGACGCCTACCACAGCGCTGCGACGGCGCTAGAATGAAACGGTACTTGGTTTCCGAATACGCTACGTATATGCAATGATCCAAAAGTGTTGTACAGTACCGTATTAAATGTACAACATTTGATTACTATGCTCAAGTCTAACAAATATCTATTCTTTAGCTTTAAAATAGTAAAGGCTAATTAAAAGCCTGCCAGCAAAGAGAAGAATAATTTTTCTTTTTATGAAATCAAACTTCATAGCCGGCCACAAGACAAACATAGCTGAATAAGGTACATACAGGCAAGATCTCCAAGCTGTTTTAAGTGATTTGTTTTGTAAAGGGCGTTGAGTCGTTTCCTTGTTACTCCCCGATTCTGTAACGAATCGAATTAGCAAACGCGTGAAATTCGCTGTGGAAAGCATGGACGTGAGAATGACAGAGCCCAAGTATGTAACATGTTGCTTCAGTCCATTAACATTTTTATTTCTAAATGAATACGTTTTTATTCTAAATGATCTCTCTTAAAATGCTTTCAATTGTTCTCATTTTCGAAAATATTACTTGCTATCTTAAACAACGACCCCCCCCCCAGCTGTATGTGTTCACGCTATACACACTTTTTACTTCCTTGTACGAAGTAAAAAGGAAGTATTGTAATCGCGAAAAGTTTCAGGCAGCATATTTCAACGAAAATATCCATTTTGACCGCTATCGAATGCAATTTAACGATGTTTTTGCGTGATATCTGTACGTAAGGACAGAATAAAATACTCTTTTCCTTCAAAAAATTATAAAACTGCTTTAAAATTAATTCTGAAGAGAATTTTTTGTGGCGTCTGTACGAACGTATGTACGTACGCATCTCCCATAACTCAAAAACGGGTAGCCTCAGAACGTTGAAATTTTGTATATAGGACTGCTATAACATGTAGATGTTTACCTCGTATTTTGGTTGCGATCGGCCGCACCAAACGTATATAAATATATTTATATATATATCCAATCTATTACCCGGCTCAGTGATCTCAGTTTCTTTACTCTTATATGTTTGTAAATTGTACATTTTTTTCTTTAAAAATGATTGAATGATGTTGTTTTTATCTTCCGGTTAAGGATTTTATGCCTTTAGTAAATCTGTGTGCAATATTTTTAGAATTATCAGCAATTTTAAAGTTGTTTAATTGCCGCTAAGCCTGTTTTTAATGGCGGCCATTGATGTTTACATTTGAAACAGGAGACTAGTGGATTTGTTGCCAATCTAGAGACACTAAGCTTCGCAACACAAAAATAACGCATTTATTATTGCGAATTAAATCATGCTTAATCCTTTCTCGAATTTTTCGAGGAAATAAGTATTTAAGATTTACTTCGTAATTTTTAATGCAGATATTTTAAGTTTTTATGTATTTTTGTCTTGTCGCGAAGTGAAAACTAAATTAATTGAATGAGAAATACTCAATCGTCTGTGAAAAACGGTTTTTTTTTTCGTTTTGTTTGCTTAATTTCTTTTATACATCGTTCTAGCTTTATTATAGTATTTGAATAAACCATGTCGCAACGATTAGATAATTCTTTAAATGATATAAATTTTCTGCATTCTGAGTTATAATATGAACGAAATATAATACTGTTAAGTAAACCTAGCGCCAGAGTGTCGCTATGGTAAACAAAGTGAATTTTAAAGAATGCATTTATTCTATTGTGGTTTATGCGCTGTCGGCGAAGTAGGTTTAATTCAATCTAATAAGTTTAAATAAAATGCAAGAAAAAATGCGCATAATTTAATATTCCGTACAAGGAAGTTATGTGGTGTACACATTAGATTTTTTCTTTTCGTCTTTCTTGTTTCTTCGCCATCTATTCCTTTTCTGCTCTTTGAATCATATTAAGTAAGATGCTGGTAGTGCTGTCAGTAATAAACAAAGTGACAATAAATAATAATTAAAGTAAACAATAACTAAAGTAGGCAACTTATGCTTTAGAGCTCCTTCATCTTCTATTACCTTAAAATATACATCAAAACATTCGCAGAATGCAAATCATAAATTTAGATCATAAAAATAAGCTTATAACGTAGTATTAATTGTATGGCTGGAATCTTAAAATTCTCATGTGTCAAAATTTAAAGTATAAAAAAATAAATATCTTACTATTTACCTAGGATTCCATTTTAAATTACTTTACAAATCGTTGACACGCTTAATTTCAAAACAAGAATAATTAAATTAAACAATTTGATATTTTCCAGTGTTTTCAAGTACTAAGTTATAATTTCTTTGTATTAACAGTTCATATAAACTTTATGAATAAACATGCTGGAAGAATAAAAAAGTTAAGCAAATATTTTGAATTTTTTTACAGCTGCATGCAGTAAATATATTTATTGCTGAAGATATACAAAATATCTGGATATCTTCCTCAGTGTACATATTAAATATCAATATTATAGGGAATGTAAAAAGTACGGTAAGCTCCTATTACTCTGTAAATGTAAACATTGAGTGCGTCCACGCCAGACACACTTTTTTGTTTCTGTTTCGTCTTTTCTAATATAATATATTCGGTTGGCAAAAAAGTAATTTCGGTTTGCACAGATAGATAGTTAATCTTTTCTTATTCTTATATTTTTTTCTTTTGAGGTTTCGCATCTGAGACGTTTAGATTGCTATCGAAACACATTTCGTGCATTTTTGTTTACAACTGTTATTTTAATAATAAAATAAACAAATATAACATTTTTTTAACTTATTTTACTTTTTTTTTATTTTCATAAAGGCAGGAAAGCGGTTGAGACTCACAAAGAGATGGGGGAAGTTTCTGGTGCTGATTACTTAACAGAACGCATGTGTCAGAATTGGTTTAAAAACTTTCGCTTTGGTGCATTTTTTAGTTGAAGATGACCTACTATTTGCCTGACCTTCTGAAGCTGATGATAATAAAATTAAAACCATGATTGAATTGAATTGTCATATAACTGTGCGACAGCTTGCAAAATGGGTAAATGTATCACACGCAACAATTGAGAATAACATAAGATGTCTTGAAATTGTTAATAAGTTTGATATCTGAGTTTCTCATGAATTAACAGAAATTAACCTTTTACAGTGAAACAATATTTGCGATACAAACGTAATACAATCGACGTTTTTTTAAACGCATTTTCACTGGTAAAGAAATGGCTTATCTACAATAATAGTAAATGAGAAAGATCATGGTCAAAGCATGATGAATCAGCATAAATCATATTGAACGCTAAATTGCATCCAAAAATGATAATACTGACAATTTGGTGAGAGTAGAAAGTTGTTCATTTTTAGCTACTTCCAAGTAACCAAACGGTCAATTCAGATGTTTACGGGCAACAACGTATGAAACTGGAGGAAGAAATCAAAGTGAAAAGGCCATAATTTGAAAATAGCAAAGGAACCGTAGTCCACCATGACAATGAGAGGCTTTACACGTCTTTAGTAACACGTACAAAATTTCTAGACCTTGGTTAGGAAATGATATAGCATCCACCATATAGTCCCGATCCTGCACCATCGGATTATCATTTATTTTGAAGTTTACGAAACTTCTTAAATTGTAAAAATTTGGTAATAACGATGACTTCAAGTCACACTTGGCTGCGTTTGTTTTTGCTGAAAAAGACTAGAAGTTCTATGAGCTTGGAATCTTAAAAATACCAGAAAGATGGCAAAAGATCATCGAACATAATGAAAGATAAATAAGATAAGATAAGTTCGCATTTTGTATGGAAAAAATTGAGTTTTATTTCGCTCTAGAAAACCGAATATTTTGTATTTTAATATTTGCATAATTGCTGAGCGAGTGAAGTCAATGCGAAAAAGAGAAAGAAAATCGCAGAGTAATCTGCGAGTATATTACCGCGAGAAGAATCGCGGATTAATCTGTGAGAGTGTGCAGAGTAATCTCATAAAATCTTAAATGTTTGTTTTAAATAAAAAAAACAATTGCAATATCTCGTTATCTTTTTCTGAAGTATCAATGACAAGTTATTTTACATTTTATATCTTCTTATGAACAGTATTTTGGAAAAATGATTAGAAACACAAAAGACGAAAAGTATAATGCAGTTAAGGTACTGTTCAGTTTAAGGCTTTGCGAGGATTATGTCTCTGCAATTAACAGATTCAAAGTTTAAGGATTTAATTTTAATTTAGAACAATGCAATGGAAAAATGAAAGGATAATACCCGGCATGCAAATTAATTATATTGTAAGGATACAATAAATGGAATATTTAAACAATGATTATAATTTCAGTTCCCCAAAAATAGGCACATCTATTTGTTTTATGGATTATAAAATATTTGTTTATAATGAGAACAAATAAACGTTAAAATGCATTATATTCCATTTTAAGTAGATTTTACATAATTTTAAGATACAGCGTTTAATTTTTAAATTTGTGTAAAAGGAGTCCACAAAACAGTTTATATCAGGAATGAATTGTTGAATCATTGCATGTTTTGTGAGCAAAGCTACTTAAAGCATAATTAAGATATCAATAACGCAGTTGCTGAGAGAGAACCTGATTATTGCTCAGCTAATTATTCGTCATTTTGATATTTAATCAAACTCAATCTCGAAGAATGTGTTCAGGCTGTATATCAAGAGTTCCTTAACATTCATGAAAGTACCTTTCTTCGTCTATTTAGCTCTTCCTGGATTATCCTGGATGTAGTATTATGGTGTTGGAATTTTGTTGTGTAGAGACATCGGACGATATGAGAAGATCTTGATGCATGAATAGCTTATTGTATATTCCTTGTTATTGGGCGGGAACTTCATACTGCTTGGTGTCATACTGCTCCTTTCTGCATGCCTTCGCGGTGTAACTGAAAGCACGCTCGATGCATATTCCGGAGTTCAAATCCTGGCAAGTGCGTTGCATATTTTTCACGTTCCTTGATCGATAAACATAATGACTCTATAGAATATAGTTTAAAATTATTAGCTTCTACGCAAGATATATTCTTGGCAACCTTTGACCTGTCCTAATATTATAAAATCATAAAATTTCTAATTTAGTCTGCAAAATATTTTGGATGAATTTGCAGAATGTGTTCAACATGGTTATTAATTTTCTTTAAAACTAAATATGTGCTAAATAATGCTCATTAAATAAAATTCAATATCAAACAAGAAGTGAATATTTTTTTCGAGCAAAACGAGTTGATAACCTATAGATATCGCAGACTTTCTTCCAATACAAGAACTGCCTAGATCCTTTAAAAAGTCTGTCATAGAAAGTACTCTCTGGGAAAACCTTTTGCATATGTTTTGCCATACAAATAATAATCAAGAGTCGTTGCTGTTTCCATACACGTTTAAGTATTCATGCTTAGTTTGCGAAAAGGGGTAAGAGAAAATAAATTGCCATTACTGATTCTTGGGACTGATGTTTAAAACATGAAAAATGGCAGAGGTCGTATTTTGAATGTCAATGCCAATCTGATTTTGGGATTCCTAGTTAGGGCATGAAAAGTTCCATAATATCGTACGACAGTAGTCTGAAACCGTAAGTAAAAGCAATCAAAACAGTTTTCAAAATAAGATGTTGACATGTATTACAGATCACTTAGAGTGAGTGAAATTATAGTAATTTAAAAAGAAATTACTAGGTTTCTGAATTCTGTGAACCAAAGTTTGCTGAAATGAAAAATAATAAAATGTTCAATACGATTTTCTTCTGTTTTAAAATAAATGTGCAATCTTACAAAATCAAACCTATAACATTTAAGGGAAATTAGAAAACAAAGAAACATACGGATGTTATCAAACTATATAATACTGTAGAATATCATTGTAGTTGGTTTTTATTTTGTTTGCAGACAATAAAACATTTATAAAATAATTATAGAGAATTTCTGCACCGTTGTATAAGACACAAAGCACTAATTATACTAATGGTATGAAAATTGGTAAAATATATTTGCAACAAAATGTATCATTAAGAACTGTAATTTTTTTCTTATCACAGTAATGACATACTTTATTACTGTGATAAGCAAGCTTCAGTTTATAAAGTTAGAAAGGCCTTCAGGAAATATATGAAAAATTATATAAATAAAATTATAAATAATGTATGAGAAAATTAAATAAAATGAAACAGTAAATAAAAATAAAATTGCATTAATGACAAATAATTAATTAAATGATATCTTATTTAGAGCTCTGATTGGAATTACCATTTATTGACAGTCAAAGATTAATAAAAACCGATATCCGGCTGAGTTTAAGCCCAAGCGAAAAGGAATATATTAAAATAATTTCGATATTAAATAGAAAAAGGTCATTCTATATAAGGTATCCTAAATGAAGAAGCTATGACAAAAGGAAATGCTAGCAAACTTAAATTGTCTTCAGAGCGTGATTGTTTTTTTAAAAAAGAAAATGTCAGTATTTTAATCCTAGTGTTAGTAATGCAGTGATTGCTGGCGGAATATTCTAACAAAAATCGTCACCAAAGGAAAAAGAGTAAAAATGTTAAAAGATAATCATTTGAAAAATAAGTAATTCTTAAAAACGACATATTCTTTCCGTGCTGCAATATTGGCATAGCTAGAAAAATGAAGTTTTGAGATAAATATGTTTAACATATTCCTTGGTTTCAAATGTGGGAATCACAAGCTTAATCAACGGAATAGAGTGACCATTACTAAAAGCTTCATGGGGATTCTGTTAATAATAATTAAATATATGATTAAGTTAATAATATTTAATATTTATTTATTTATCTATTTTTACGATCCATTTATATATACAGGAAGGTCATAGCTTATAATAATAAAAAATTGAGACAAAAATTAAGTTTTATTAATACTGTTGTAGAATCCTTAGGTCGAAGCAGGTCTTTGGTTTGGCTTATTTGATAATGGCAAAGCAAGCTAGAGATATCTGTCTAATGGAAAGGATATCTTCGTGGAGGATTTCCTAAGAAAAAAGCTGCCTCGAATCCACCTTAAACACATTAAGAAAACCACAGGAAGGCCCATGTAGCCAGTCCTTTCGTAAAGATTCGAGCCAAAGTCGCACTATCATTGTTCAGCGATTTTAATGCTCGGCCACTGGTGGTTGACATTAGTTTTCAAACCAGGAAATGTGAATAATGTACAGTGCCTCGCCGGGACTCGAATTCCTGTCCATGCGATGCTAGTCAAACGTGGTTTGTAGTTATACAAAGAAAATGCTCTCTTAGGAGGGAGAAAAACTTTACTCTGTTACTAAAATGAGACTTGTACTAAAATGTCACTAAAGCGTAAATTGGCATTGTTAATATTTATCAAAAATTTTTGGCATGATCTGTGAGATTCTCTATATAAGTAAGGCTACCTGATGCAGACTGAGAGGTGTCAGTATTTTATACAATATACACAAGAAACTAGAGAATGCAACAGAGACACAACTACAATCTGCTAGCTCGATGCTGAACTATGCTGCTGTTGCAAGGAAGACGACTTTACAGTGTAGAAAAGAGTCATAACTCAAAATTCGTATTTTTAGAGTAGTGTCAGTACAGAAGCCACGAATGATATATGATACAAAACATTTTGTTTTGTCGAAATAATATTTGATATTGGAAAACTCATTAATAACAATTTTTTCATGCGTATATGGTTGTAATTCATGATGCTAGCTTCACACTAAAATATATTTTGGATGAAAAATAAGACAAATATAATTAAATGCATGTAAAAAATATCAGGTACAATTGTAAATAGTTGAATCATTAGTTTAAAAAACATTTAGCATTGTTAAAAATGTTGAATCTATTCTTGGAACAATCATGCACAATGAAAGATCAGTCAAACCATGCTTTTCAGATGTGTAAAATTTAATGATCAGACAAGAGTTTACTTTTGCACTGATACTAATAGTTAATAAAATGTAAAAGCTTTCCAGCATGAATTGCTTTCTTTGCTTTTTTTCTTTTGCACAAGATGCATTAAAAGAAATCTGTAACATTAAGTTTGCAACTTTAGTAAAGGGTTTCTCCGAGCGTTTCTGATAGATCTTATCTGACAGGCCAAACAAAAACATATGATAGTCAGTTTGATGATAATTATCGTTAAAAAGATAATTAGTTTGCATTTCATTTTGTGGAACAAATTTGCCAGGCATTACTGCAATGACCGTACGCAAGATAACAGATTGTGAAAGCTTTAATAAGGGCTCTGTGAAATTATTGTAATTCTAACAGCAAGTGTTATGAAAAGCTCAACAAGAAGAAATTGTATTAAAGAGGTTCAAGGGAACAATATTAACAAAAATTAATCAAAAATTATCTTAACAAACTTCTGAAAGCTTTTTTATTGCATCAGCTTAAAAATAGGGAAAATTTCTTGTTTATTTATGAAATGGGTGCATTAAGAGTTCGAATGCTCTTAATGTATTCCATCACAGGGGAACTTTTCGCCCCGATTGGCAGCTGAATACGATTTTAAGACACTAAAGCAGCGCCAAAGAAATCATACTCTCAAGCAGCGGGAAAAAAGATAAAAATACAAAATCAACTAAACCAGCAGATCGATGGAGGGAGAACTCAGAAACGAGTATCTCCGTGCGCCCGCGCACGACGTCACGACCCGCACGCTCACCGTCGAAACCCCTCCTCTTGCCATGTACAGAATGTAACCACCTTGCTCGAACTCTATCCTTTTACAGAGCGGAACCAACAGCGACAGGATCATCAAGCCTCAGCGAATCGGTTTCGAAACAATACTCTACCCAGCTGACGGTATCTGCGGCCGAGAGAGAATCTGAAGGCAACTACTTCCTCTGTGGCCATCCTTGCTGGTTCCTATGCTACCAGCAGTGCTTACATCATGGCTGTTGGTGCTTGCCACGGTCATGGTGATGTCTGGAGGAGATGTGGCCCGGGCTGAGGAAGTGTTCACCAACGCGTTCCTAGTCGAATTGAAAGACCGACACGGCAATGAGGTCGCCAATGAAGTCGCCAAGAGGAATGGTTTCACCAATATGGGACCGGTGAGTAGTAGTAAATTTATATTATCTTTCCACGGCATGTTTTCCATCGTGGTATTCCGATTCCGGATTGCTACATTTCATTTGGAGCATGTCAAACATAAGGAAAAAAACACGAAGAAAGGAATGCATGTCTTACAAGCTATATTAAAAATGTTATATATTACATATGATTATTATTGTTATTAAATTTATAATAATTGTTTTTAATTGCATTCATAATTACAGACAAAAATCTGGTCCTCATTATTTATGTGCTAATCTGCGATGGAAAAAGTAGTAAGAAAATAAAATGTGCAAATGTAATGCAGTAAACGTAAGAAAATTAAGATTTAAGACAGCAGACACATGTATTGATTTGCAGAACCTTTCTGTTTCGTTGATCTAATTTTTCAGAGCTAAAAGTTTTATTAAAGTTTAAAGAAGGGCTGAAAGTTTCAAACTAGCTCTAATCAATGGAAAGTACATTACTAATAATGCAGTTTTACCCAAGGAAACTGCAAAATATGAAATTTCGGAATCAGAGTAGAGACTTAATTATTTTACCATGTCGGTTATGCTTGTAAGTTTTCTTCAGCGATTTTGCACTCTTGTCTTGAATTTCTCTTACTTATAACTAATACTAAAACAGTTTTGCTAGGTATTTACGATTGTCAGATTTTTACTGCAGAGGTATAATTAACAAATGTAAAACGAATTTAGAAAAACTGTTTCGGTGAAGAATCAACTACTTCTTAAAAGTTATATCAAATAAGAAAGATATCTTTCAGTTATTAATTGACGTTGTTATTCAAGATGAATAAGTACATTTAGAAATTTTAAATAATTTCTTGCATTGAAAAACGGCGGCAAATACGTTCTCCATATGGACAGAAATAACACAATGTTTTAAATGTTAAATAATTGAAAAGGGGATGTTTAAAAATGCATCCGTATTTTGTCTGAAAGCTTTAAAATAGTAATTATTATATTTATAGAGCTTGCCGCCCTTTTAAGAGTTTAAAGGGCTGGTTACCGAACCACAATTTTCGTGTTTTTAATGTTATACGTATATATTTTAACAATAAATTTAGTCCTTAGAGAAATTTCTGTGTGACGAAAAATGTTGCAATGCACAATAAAGTAATATATTTTCTTGAAAAACTTTGAATATTAAGGAGCTGAAATACATCTGCATGTTATTTGCTATTAGAAAATATAAATATGGTATATTTTTCTGTCAGTAAATTAGCATATTGAGCCATCATCATCATATCTGTGTAATAAACGTTTGATTAATTATATTTATAAAATCTGCAAAATGTATGTAATGTTTTATAAAATATACATGTTAGTAGATTTCTTGACTGATAGGCATGTTAAGTAGGTAAAGTCAAAAAGAAGAATGCGGAAAGTTTTAAAAAATCAGAAATTAGAATATGTAAAATTTTAAAAAAGTTTTAAGACCATCTAAAAAGCCCCTTTGAACTTTTCTTAACCCCGAAACATTCTCAAACTGTTTATAATAATAAATTTGTCAGCATATGATTTCGTTTATTATAAAAACTGTATTATAAAGTGATTTTGGTCTTTCGCTTAGAAGGACCTAGGGAAAGGGCGAGCCGTATGTATTCACCGGAACGAAAAACTAAAATATATTAGGTGGTAATGAACCATCGTTTTGTCTTAAACTGAAGAGTAAAATTAATGATTATAGTGTTGAATGTTTTAAAAAATGAAACATTTCATGCGAGATGTTTAAATAAACATAAAAGTGTATTTTCCAAGTTGCAACTTAAGAGTTCTGTCTTGATAGTCTATCTAAAATATGAAACATCTGGTTAGTTTATTAAATCAAAATATGTAATATTGCTTCATCTAATATACACATTTCCGTTATTTGTCAGTCTTATGCTACTCTAGGCAACTTTGTGTTTCGTGGATATTTTAGACCAGATGGTTGTACATGAAAAGTTTTAAAATACGGGCGTTAGATCGAAAACGGAGCTTAATGCAAGGCTGATGGTTCTGTTGGAAGAAAGGGCGATGCTTTAAAGGGGAAACGAAAGCAATCCTCGTCGGTGGAGTGCTTTGCGAGCTGACTGCGTTACCTTTGGATCCGAGCTCGAATCCTGAAGATTGGTTTATTTGGTTGCAAATCACACGAGGAGGGGAGGCTGCTATCTGAGAAACTGGCTCATATCCACGTTACACATGGGTACAAATCACGAAAACGCCCATGTAGAAAGCCTGTTTGCGTGGAATCGAACTCAAGTCGAAATGCTAATATTCAGCGACTTCTATCACTCGGCAGTTGGTGGGACGAATCCTAAAAAACTCGAGTGGTTTTGTGACAGAGGATGAGAGCTAAGAGAACATTCTCTTGGAAAAAACTGGTAAACTGTGTCTTGAAGAATATTGGAACAGATCATTGCAAAGTCGTACAGGCACCTGCAGATGCCCAAAGCAACGTCAGTGACAGAGGCAATGCTGAGCTTTTGACCATGATAAACATTCGTGAACCTTCTTTGATGCTGTTATGAGACAGGTGAAATAAGTTTATTTAATTACAACAAGGACATGAAAAACTAAATAAATAACACAGTTCTTGGTTTATTATTTTATTTGATATCTGTAAATGCAGATTGATTTGCGGGCTTTAGTGTAGAATTGGGTGCCCCTTCGATTGGCGACATGTTTTAAAAAATTTGACGATGAAACCTCACTTCTGGTTACCACGATAGTTTTAACTTTGTTTTAGCTTCCCGATTTTATTTAAATGAAAATAGATTGATGTGTACATGAACATATTTAAGGCAGTGCGCAATGCCTAGTTTGTGCAATTCTAGGATGTTTTTTTAAGTAAAAATAGATCGATGTGTACATGGACACAGTTCTTATGCAATTCTTCGACTTCTTATTTTGGTTTTGTGTAGCGGCCATCTTGAAATTGTGTCTTCCTGGCGCCGATCTTGGCGTCAAAAAAGAATCGCCAATAAACAAGGGGCACCCATTTGTAAACTTTTACCGGTTTGCATTCTATAAATCCACTTTGACGAAACTGAAATGTTTTCGTTAATGCTTAGAGTATAATTATAAACGTAAATTTTAAAACAGTCGTGTTTATATCACTTATGTTTTCAAAATTCGAATTATGTATCATAAAACTTACAATTATTTAACTAGAACACAGATGGATATGAAATATTTGAATAATGAATAATTAAAATATAAATTTGTAAGCATTGAATGCTTATCTAATTTTAAAATGATTTTTAAATCGCATATCCATTAATTTTTATGACACACGTTTTAAAATTTTTATTTGCTCATTTTAAACAAACATTTTATACCTTTCTGATAATTAAATGTGGAAAACGACCTTTCAGTTTACTCTGCAGTTTTAATTATAAAAGATATTTTTAAAAATATGGGTTATGAGAATAAATACTCTTGACAAACAAAATAGCACTTCTCAGCTTTATCAAAGGTAACTCTTGCTAATTTTAAAATAAAGCAGAAGTTCAGTTATCTAGTTCAAGCAAAGCAACATTTTGTTTGATCCCAGTCTTTAGATTTGAATTGTTGGTTATATCATTTTATTCATTAGTTTACAAAATGTACATTTATATTCACTATTTTATAATTTCATAATACATTTTCTACAATACATTTAAATTTACAAAATGGCATTCCATGTCACTATAAACTATTTTGCATATGCTCTGAGTACGCCACTATAAATCTATGAGGACGTTTGCATCCGGATTACACTCAATCAAATGCTTACATCTAGGGAGGTCTACCTTATTCGTCATTACGTCTATACTTAAATATTATTGGTATGTTATTATTTCTGATACCAGTATAAATATCAGCCCACTAACTGACTGACTATAATTCAAGCAAAACTTCAACTGGGTACCAATTTCGAAAGCACAACTGGAATGTGCACAAGCGCAGGAAATCCCCATACTGCTGCTTTTACAGCAGCTTCAGGTAGGGAAGGATAATCTAGAGTTGTAGATGGCTTATTATTAAAATTTATAATAACTGGTACGCGTGTTTTTTCAGATAGAAGGCACAGAATGAGAACTTATGCAACAGGCTAAAATTTACTTTTTATTAGAGAAACTAGTCACGATCTTCAGCTAGGCAGCAATAGTTCGCGTACAGATGGTGAGAAGAATCCTTTTCCCCTTATCGTTCCGGCAATTCTGAAACAACCCTAACTACCTCGCTTAGGGGTTCATTATTATAAGGTGTAACTATTCTAATGAGGGTATTGAAAGTAAAATCTTTGTTAAAAAGATAAAGAGAGTATATTTAGCAGAAAGGTTTTGAAATCAGCCTATATTGGCGCCTATTTACAGACGTACAGAGTTGGAATGCTTGTTCGCAAACGATGATGCGAACAATCCCTTATTGATTATAGTCCCAAACAAAGCATAAGTATTTGCAAACCTGTTTCAAATTAGTTGTACTTCATCATTTTGCTTTTATTCATTCTCAAAAAAGATTAAAGATAAGACAGCTGCTGTCGATCTGATCTGTAGATTGCCCAAATCTTAGTTTATACGATACAAATCTGTTCCTTTCTTATAAAAATGATGACAATGACATTCTAAACACTTTCATCCCCAAACCATGTTAGCATATGAAGACTCTAAGTGGTTGATAACATAGAAATGCATATTGTAAAGCACTGGACGTAACTTAAATCATCAAAATGCGTCAGTCAGTTTGTACCAAATTAAATAGAATTAGATTCCATGCAAGTGATTTAAATCTATTGGTAAAAAAATGCTTGTATTTATAAAAAATGTTTTTGTAGGTAAACATAATGGTGACGATTGCGTTTTTACATTCTTTATGAGTTCGGATTCGCTCAACATATGGTTTGTCACTTCGTAAATGGCGATAATTCTTTAAGGACAACTGGAAAACGTATAATAAAAATATTTAGAAATTTCCCAATACGAAGAAGAAGAAGGAGAAAGACGGTGAGAAATCCGAAACAGGTGATTTGACACATGTCAAATTACTTGTTAGGATTACTCATCGGCTTACAAATAATTGGTAGTTAAATATATCGTATAAGAGGCTTGATATTTGCTTTGAGACATAAAAGGTGACTAGAGATTAAAGTGGTAACGAAGCATTTATTAAATTTGTGGAAACGAAGAAGGAATGATGGAAGGATTATTTCCGGAGTAACATATTGCAGTTTTAAAACTCTGATATCCTAAGGGCTATAAGGTATTTCTCCCGAATTCTTCGCATTTCGCATTACTTCATGGTGTGGTGGTCTGCACGCCGGGAGCATATTTCAGAGGTCCGCGGTTCAATTCCCGGCGAAGACGTTGTTAAGTTTTCACTTCTCTTCCTTCCAAAAATAATTCTAATGTCTCTACCAGGGCCATTGAACAATATTCACAGCCTTTTGTCACTCTTACAATAAGAAATATTTAAATATTTGTGATGGCTAGAATGGATCGTGTTGTAACCAATATCGTAATAGACCAGCATTTGTAAAGACGAAACATGAATCTCCTTTTCTCTACTATTTACAATTCAACAGCTTTGGAAAGAGTTTGAATCTGCTAAAAAATGCAAAATAAAATTACTTATATAGAGAGGAAGGTTAAAATACATTTAGGAAAATAAATATTTTAATTTTTGACATCATATGATGCTAATTGTGAAAACATGAGCTCTGTTCCTTACACACATAATATATAAATATATCTAGATATGTATGTATACATCCATTTATCGATCTACCAGTTTATCTATCTGTTTATTTATCTGCTGGTCTTTTTAAGATTCTGTCAACCCACCTGTTTACATATTTATATACTTACGTATGTGTATTATTGTATACTTACGTATGTGTGTGTGTGTATTTCAGAATATTTTAAATATAGCATAAATTCCTAAAAAAAAAAACTAGATTGAATTTCCTAGAAATAAACAATAACTAGAAGTTAACCACATCAGATTAATTAGATTATGGTAAAGCTAGCGAAGTCTAAACATGGTTTTCATTGATGATGTTTTAACCCCCAGGAGTTATACACTTAAAATTCCATTTCGAAGGATGGCTTTCACATTCGTTACAAATGAAATTGTTTGCAGGATCCTGATCAGTCTGATTTTGGGTTGGTTGTATATTGAAAGTAAAGTAGTCGTTGTGTTTATTCACTTATATTTAGAAAAGTTTATAAAAATATATATGCTTAACGAAATTATAAAAATACAAATTTAAATAGCGTAAATATTCACAGAAATACATAAAGTTAACTATTAAATTGCGTAGTTAGCCACAGAGGTTTTCTGAAAAATTTTAAAATACCAAATTCCAAATGAATTATTCTAACATTAATTATGTTATAGATTTTGATAAGTATCATTTTATAAGTTTTATCGCTTTCTTTGCGTCTATTAAAAAAGGACTCACTGCTAACATAACAATGCTGAAAAATTAGTTTTATGATGCTTTTCTTGCGCAAACTTTAGTTAAAACGTAAGCTGAAATAAAAATTTTTCTTCAAACATGAATTATATCTATATTTATATCTGTATTAATCTATCAACAATTATAGATAATTATTGTAATGTATGTTTTCATTTCCTGTTGCATAAACATGCAATAAATTTCTGAGAAATAATAAAAGAGAAGCGTCACAAAATAAAAGCTTCTTTTGTGTGTTCAGTAATATTTAGGAATATTTTAGTTAGTTATTTATTTTGATTTGCAGACATACTCAGAATTTATTATTGTACCTGACGCAAGAAAATAATGGACAATGTGTTGCAGTCTTTTTGGGATACTATCACATACCTGTAAAACGTCTTTCACTGCATATTCCACAGGACTGCAGTGAAAGCCTAAGCGTTCCAGCATTTCTGATCCCTTGAGAGAACAAAAATGCAAAACAATTAAAAAAGTAAAATAAAATGAAACACAATTAAAAAAAGTAAAGTAAAACAAAATAAAATAAAAATAAATAAAATAAACACATTAGTTTCTTTTTTGCAAGGCATTTTAGTGATAATAGAGAAATCAATAAGGATACAGCAAAATTCCTCTGAAATTTCTTACGATGAAACAAGGTGCTGTAAATCATCAATAAAAGAAATATTTAATGTAGTGAAAATAAAGGCTCAGAAAAAAGCTTAATATAGCATTTTAATAAGATATTCTCGATAATTTCAAATGCATATTTAACTCTTATTTGCATATAAATGATAATATGTATTCAAGACGAAATAGTTTTTATATCCTGTTCAAAATTTTATTATTTATAGTATTTTTTCTTGAATTTCCATCAATATTTCACTCTTCAGAACTCGTTTCAGAACAATGTTTCACTCTTCAGTTTCGATACTCATAATATTTTGTTTGAAGCACCTATGCAGGATGTTACACAAACTGCTGGCCACACTGACTAGTAAAAGTTTATGAAAAGTTTGCCTGTTGTTATGACTGTGATCATTGTGATCAGGAATTTTATGCTTAATTTTTACTGTAATAATACTTCATCATCATTATTGCAGATTTTAATTTTACATTTGTTTTAGAACTAAAATACAATATTAGTCATAACAATCTCGACCTTTCCCATCCTAATATTTAAAATTATATTAATATAACTTACTTCTTTGACATTTTGTACATATATAAATATATATACACTTATTTAATGGTAATTTTAATTTAAATTTTTTATTTTAATATTTAAATATCATGTACTTATTGTTCGAGACTCTTTCATGTCGTGATAACTGCAAGCGTTTTGAGCATGGACGGAGGAGGGTAAAGATTGAATATTATTTTTCAGTTTTCTATTATAATTTACTTTTTAGTATTTATGTTATTTTTATCTTTAAATGCTCAAAAGATCAAGCGGAAAGAAATATGATTCAGTCTTCTAGGATTATTCAGGTTTTAATGTTTCAGATTATTAATCCTTGAGAATTACTACCCCTTGAGAAAATATGAATAATCTAAAATGTATTTTATAATTTTAATATTATTTATAAGTTCAATTAAATTTAAAAAAATTCGAAAATAGTATGGGATCATCTTAATGTTTCTTTTATGTTTTTAAAATTTAATAGGTTTAGTTGAATACAATTGTAGGATTTTCCTAGGATGGTTTAATATACTTCTGCTAAAGTATTAAGTTTTTGATATATTTAGTTATATGTATTGGAAATATATGTACATATATAATAGTATAGTATTTACGTCATTTAATTATTGTTCATATGGAATGCTTTCAACATACGTACCTCATATATGAGACGCTGTTAGATAAAGGCCTTAATTCTTTTATTATACCGGGGTTTCACAAACAGGACAAACGTAAATTGTGTGTCTCGTATGTGAAAACCAGAAACATTCAGTTGTCACATATGTGAAGGTATTTTATATTAGGACAGATTAGTAACTGAATTGTCAGCTCTCCAGTACTAAAGGAATAGTATGATTCATTAATTATTAAAAACAAATATACATATAGATTTCCAAAGTTGAAAAATTCCATCATTTTGACCACCTTTGTTTCTTAGTATTTAACGTCATCTGTAGCCGCCGAAAAACGCCGGTTTATTTGATGTAAAAAGCCATTTAAATTTGCGATAATTTATGGTTAATTCGCTAAATCACAGCTGAAATATCAGTTATTTAATACGTGTGAAATGAAACGGTTAACAGTTTTATAACATGTATTTATTTTATTGGGTACAAAAATTATCGTTTCTTTATTCACTCATGTTTGTTTCAAGTCAAAAGAAAAAAAGTACATAGAAGAAAAGGAAATTTTAAATGAAAACTGTCTTTATATCGTTTAAATATTTAAACCGTAAAGCTTTACAACCGTTTGCTTTGGAGCAGTGGAATCAGAAAATGAGTCAAATGTGTAGTTGTTTTCGGTTCTGAGCAACGTTGAGATGAGATTTCTTTCCATAGGATATAATTATCACAATCATATTATTAGGTAGTAATGAAATAACTCAAAGTATGGCACCAAGAAAAAGCTTAGAAAATTTAATCAGAATAATGCTAAGGTCTTCATATGTGTAACATATTTTATTTATATCAATAATACTGTAAACAGATAAATTTACAATATTTTAAGAATAAATACATCTCTGTAGGCCTAAAAGTAAGAGTTTCTATTAAAAACTGTTGAACTAGCTTTAAAAATCTGATAAAAGATAGGCTTCATGAGGATTTTGACAAAAACGTCATTATTAATTTTTAACATATGCAGTTATATATTCTTTTAGAAGAAAAATAATATTCAGAGCACATAAATATGAAATGGTATTCAGCTAGACGCTATATACATCCGTAAGCATAAACATGCAACCTCTGAATATCTTCGTTCATTCCTTAAGATCAAAGATAAGTGAAAAGAATTCTTTTAGTTTATGATCTAATTTTAAGCGGCACCTTTATTGTTAACAAAAATGTTATATCGCTTCATTAGTATCCTTACTGAAAGGCGTTGAGTTTAATGCTCTTAGATAAAAACGAAATTCTAGCCAACCCATACTTATCCATCACTACTGAGTTCAATAAATATCCATCAGAAAAATTGCAAAATAGGGGCGATTAGATATTTAAAGTTTAGAACCTTTGGAGCGTTAATTTGGTTAATAAAATAGATTCAAAGGGAATTTTAAAATTAATGAAAATTAAGATTTAGATTGCCTACGGTACATTAAATTATAAAAATATATGTTTGTATGTGTACATTTTGTGACTTAGAAATATGGCTGTATGTATCAATACGCTGTGTGTATGTATCAGTACGTCGTGTGATTATAATTAAGGAAGTTGAAATAGTGTTATTGTATCAATATCAATCCTTTGAACAATATCAATCCTTGAATTGACATTGTTCTGATACTGATATTATCAATCCTTGAATTGAAAATTGTATCAATATCAATCCTTGAATGTATATCAATCCTTCGAACGTTACACGGAACAATACCAGTCTGGCACTTCGTGAAACCAATTTCTGGGGACTATTAATGAATGTTTCCATAATCCTTACTGATTGTTGCTGTATATATGCTACTGCGAGGCCTATCAAGTGGTTTTCTTTTATTGCGTTGTGAATAGCGAGTTGAAATGCGTTGTGAATAGCCTATGTTTCCGTATTTTCACAATATATGATAAAACTGCTACAATAAAACCTTGTCTCTTTATTCTTCATGTCTCTTTATTCTGCTGGATTTGGCGTCTAGTGTAACATATCCCATGATTCAGTTCTGTAACTTTAGAGCCATTTCGACTAATGACATAAGCATGAGCACGTGATTTTTATTTGAAATGAGAAAAATTAAATTTAGAGTTTAATGTACAATTCAAGCTTCCCTGAACAGATATTATTTCAAACATATAGCCATATTTCCAGTTTGCTCTATGTATATGTTATATTTATGCATAATTAAACATGCACTTTTAAATACGTTTACATATCTATATGTATTACTATATCTATCTATTTATCTAAATGAATAAAAACAAAGTAAAAGCTGCTAAAAGCCTAATCCAAATGCATGTGAAATCAGCAAAATGTGGTGGGAATGATGCAAAATAAACTGAATTCGTGCGAAATATTAAATTTTACTACACCATATCTAATGTTACGTTAGAAGATTTTTTTTCAATTATTTTTATTATTATTAATCAGTTTAAAATTTGCAATGAATCTTATTTAATTACTTAGTACACGTTAGGCTAAACACATGGTCATTTGCTACTGGGCAGGTCGAATTATTATTATTTTATTTCAAAACTTTTGTTTCTCTAGTGTTACAGATTTTAAGAATTAACTTTTCTTTTATCTTTTTTGAATAAATTTTTATTTTTTATTATTTTTTCCGATACGTTAAATTGCTTTTGTGTATATATTTTGTTTCTTGCACTCAGATCGCCTTAACAGAAAATAATTCTTATTACAGTTTTAAGCCTTTTTGCTTATTCATGATTTTATTGCTAAAGTTTTGTAAAAAAAATTTTCATTCGGTCTGCTAAAAAAAAAATAATGTTTAAGGCTTTTTAAAACTTTTTTGGGATTTTGATGCTGTAAGCTTACAGTTTTTGCACTACTTACGACGATCTGTGAGGGCTGGACTGAAAAACTAAGATTCCTTTGATTAATTTTGATATTAAGCTTATATCTACTTCTTTCGTTGTTCTGACCCTTGACGACGATGCAGCTAAGAATGTAAATTTTCTTTTCTTTTCCATTTTTGGTCTTGGCCATCTTCTGCATCATTTCTGAAAGTTGCATGTTATGCAGTTTACCATTGTGCTTGTGGTAGTTTTTAATTTTTGCGTATGGTTTATTCCGAATTGAATATGGGAAGGATTTTAAACATATTTATTTTATTTTTTTTACTTTATATATATATATACTTTGACATAGAAATGTAACTGATCTGAGATGATACTTCTTTTATTTTAATTAATGCAAATATACAAGACAGCATATCTATTCTTAATACTGGTTACAAAAATTGCTCAAATTAACTTTAGAATTTCAAATGAAGTATATTTGAACCAAATCCATCAATTACTTTAAATAAATTCCCGACTAATCCTCTTGGGCGAAAAAAGTTACATTTTGAATGAACTGACAATTATACAAGATCTCTTGACTCCATTTAACAAGTAGCAGCACAAATGCTCGTAACGACGTTGAAATGCCCATAAAAGCTTACCCTTTGTCGAAACATCAATGCACAGGAGATTGCGTCCTAATGACCTAGCACCTTATTCACTTGGGAAAGATATATAGGGGCGAAAGTATTAAATGTAACGATGCGGGATACTAATGAATCGCCACATATTAATGTTTATGTCCATTGACTACAAGAAATACAATTGAAGTTCCTGTTGCAGGAAACAATTTGACCTAGTAGAAACCTTTCATGGGTTCTAAGAGTGCATAGCGAAAATATTTGGGAATGCTCTCGAATGTTGGATTTAATACCGCTCACTGTACTAATAAAATGAACAAATATTATCAAATAAATTTAAACACAGTTTTCTCAGTACTCTAGGTTCTTGTCCGTGTATAGACCCATCAGTCTAATTCCTACTGAAACGAGAGGAAATGACACATAGATCTTTCAGATTTATTGATTCTGTCAATTTATTGCTTAAAGTTGTGATATAATCCCTAGGGCATTGTGAGAGAAGCGTATTAGACCTTTATTTTCTCAAAAGCGTAAAGAAGATTCAAGAACATCCTGTTTCGTGATTTTATTTTAGGTACAGATAGAAGAAGTATGACCGGCTTACTGAGGTAATAAAAAAAACTGATGTTAGTAGATAAAAATGTGGCAAATGGTCGATGAAAACTACAGTTCAGTTTCTTATATAACTGGCCGCTTTCTGCGTAAAATAGTAATTATAAAAGAAGAAAAACATCTGTAAAAGTGTCACTGCTTGGAGGTGTAAAAAGGGTTTCCCTTGTTTGGTTACATTTTTTGCGCTTCTGACATGCCTTTCATATGAAATATTAATGCACAAAAATTCTATGTTAGTACATAAAAGCACTGAAAAATATCAAAATGTTTTACTTAATTATTCTTTGTTTTGAAGATGTGTATAGCAACGGTTAGTAAAACAATTTAAAATAAAATCCTAAGTTTTAAACATTTGTTTCAGAAAACAGTAGACAAATGTTAAGGTCCCAATAATGCAATTCATAGGGTATTATTATTACCTTAATATAAATATTAACGTATGAAAAATTATTCGAGACAGACGATAAGAGATTTAAAATAAGAACTGAATGTTAGACAGAACACAGGTACGTTGGCTAGCCATTTTGATTTAAAGTTTTATTCGATTTTTTAGAAAAACTGGGGGTTGATAGTTAATAAAAACAGAGATGAAGAATTGGGGAAAGCTTTTACATCGCTCTTCGTTTGTTAATAACTAAGAGACACATTAATTTTGAGACAAAAATCAAATATATTACATTTTGCAGTACGGCAGCCCACAGGTCTGTAGAAGCTAACAAGTCTCATAAAAAAATTTAAAGTCAATTCCTACTTAGGTCAACAAAGAAAAATTTTATTTCAGTTACTTTTTATTAACATTATTAAAATATTTTCATTTTTAATTTATATAGCTAATGGTGTTCTATAATTTTAGTCGATTAAATGGGGCAAAAATTTATCATTATTAATCAGAAATCAATAATGCGAACAAACATACAAACACACATTCTTCCTTATTACTCCAATTACAATACGATTTATATTACTCGTATATAAACTGTATAATATTATATAATAATATGTGAAACAACTGTATTAACATCAAGTGTCATCCACTACAAGTTTAAAAAAATCTATTTGAACTTTGTAAGGATCCTAAGTTTTACTAACGTTTATTTTATTTTAAAACTGTACTATCACTTCTTATTTTCTACTTCCGGCCAGAATTAAATGCATTAACTTGTTTATGCAAATTGTCTTGCTAACGCCCAAGTATTTAAGTTGTGGCTTTTTGCCAAGAGTTAGAAAGAGAAGGAGATTAAAGGAGGCAAGCCGCTTGCCACTGCAGTTTTACGAGTTTTCACTCGGTTGCTGTTTGCCTTTAAGGCCATAGGTTTAGCCCTCTTGATATTTGACAAACGTATTGTAGTTTCAGCAGCTCGGCTTACTGCATACGTCCCCTTTTAAATAAAGGCAGTCTTAGTGCTAGGCATTTGTATACTAATTCAAAGTTAGCTTTTAGTTAGAGTTTTAGTTAATAGTTTTACGTTCAGACCACAAGTTGTTGGTCTCTATCCCGAAGTTCGGGAGTACCTGTAAAGTATAGAAAATAAAGGGTTTCGTCTATTCTGTCGTCTATTCTACACATTTTTGAGCATAGCTTGAACAAGCTCCCTGTTCCTATTCAGGACACATCATGTTTCCAAAGCAAATTAAGAGAAACACAAATCCTGACAATTTGAGTAGATAAATAAAACGTATTTTATTAACGACTGAAAATTTGAACAAAATATAGGGCGAGTGTGAGCTAATAGTAGGAATTAACAAAGAATTTATTTTGTGTGGGGATACCGTCTTTGTGTTAAATCATTGCTGTCATTTTTGAGATTTTTGAGATTTCCTGATTGGATGTGAAATATAAGTATTGTAGCTTTTAACGAGTGGCAACACATTACCTTTAAATCCCCAAGTTTGTGAATTAAAATGTTGTTAAATTAACACAAAATATGAAATAAATAATACATTTGGAAATTAAATATTACGACTTCGAGGTGCACATATTTGGGTAGAGGTTTATATGTTGAAAATTGGTGATTGTAGGTATCGCCGTTTTTCTCCAGTGCGAAGGATATATACTATATATAATCTTAGATATTCTTCATTATTCAATATCTGAGACATATCATATTGAGAAAATTAAAAGATTAGTGGAAAACTAGTTTTTCTTTCAAGGTTTGACTGAGACTATGCAGTTTATTACATTTTTTGATCGTTAAAAAGTTGTTAGTTTTGTGCTTAGCCCGAAAAAGTCTATAAGGTATTTTTCCCGCTTTCCTAGCGTGCTTTCGTGGTGTAGTGGTTCTGCATGCTGGGACGGTATTCCAGAGGTCCGTGGTTCGATTCCCGGCGAAGGCGTTTGCTAATTTTTCAATTCCCCTGCTTCCAAAAATATACCTAATGTCTCTACATGTCACATAAGGTAACCTGGTCAAAAATAAACACGGGTAGGTAGAGATAATGTTATAATAAACAGACAGTAGCATTAATACCTTCTCTTTTGCTCGAAGCGTGCTAAAAACATTGGGTAAATGAAGCTAGAATTTCCGTTATGCGGGTTTGTTACTAACGACTGCATATCTTGATCTAGAGGGCAACGGTCTGGAAATAACAGCTCAGGAAGGGGGGGCACATTTACTGTTCTTGGATCAAAACGATTTCCTGAAATAATCTTTGCTAACTACGAAGTTACTCACATACTCCCTGTAATCTTCGCTTTGCTGTGTCAAAAATGAATCATTTTCCGAGAGAGAGATTTTTATTTCTCATTGATTTCTAAGTTTTGCAACAGGCACGAAGAAGGAGAGATTTCAACTTTTATTCCAATTTAAAACCGAGTTCAGTAGCTGACGCATACATGTGAAACATACGGAAAAAACGTCTTGGTGACTCCACCTGATTGCTTATGTTTTACTTCATTACATACATTAAAAAGCAGTTACCTTCGACGGTCTGGTAATTAATCTAAACTCAGTGCTAGTCCAACCTTCAAGGTGTGATTCAAATCCCCGTAAGATGTGAGTGTTTGTGTATAACCGTACCCATTCTTGCGGATGTAATATCAGTCTATTTCCTATGGTGCAGCTTGGTTAACGATAAACGACTTCCGATAAATGTGTAGTACGTGCAATGCCATTAAAACAATAACAACCATAAACCCTAATAAAAAAGTAAAGGAATTAACCCTTGTCGAATGGCATCTTAGATTTTGTTCCTGCTTTCTAATTCAAACCAGACGCCAAATTATCGTTTTCCATCTCATCAGAAAATGCAGCAAACGTTAAGCAAACGTAAAACGTTAAGCAAACGCAAATGTAACAAACTTTAATCGCTCAAGCGATTATGATGACCGAGGTTCATAATAAATGCCGTTAGAAGCCTTTGTTAGTATCTTATAAGATATTTCTCGCGCCTTCTTAGCATGCCCTCGTAGTGTAGTGGTCAGCACGCTCGGCGCATATTCGAGAGGTTCGTGGTTCGAGTATCTGCGAAGGCCTTGCTCATTTTTCATCTCTCCGGCTTCGAAATAACCTAATGCCTCTACAAACTATACAAATAAAGCAAATATTTAAAAATATTAATTAGTTGTGTTAAATATCATAGATATATATTACGAAGGATATCGATTAACTTTATCATTAAAATTAAAATAATTATTCAGAACATTTACATTCCTCTTAAATCAGTTAAATTTGTTAAAATATTACTGATTTCAGTTGACGAAACTGTTACACTACCAGTATTGATGATATAATACTTTTATGGGAAATTAATTTAAAATAAGCAAACAACCCAACAGCTAACACATAGATATAGTATAACCTATTAGCAAACTGCCTTACCTAGAAATATCTAAAGGGAATCACAAAAACAAATCAAATTAAAATAAGAAAAGTTTTAAATCTATTTCTTGGGTTTACAACATAAATGTAAAACGAAGGCTTATGAAAATTACTATGACAATAACGAGACTCTTGTTCTACAATTAAGTCACATGTTTTTACAAAATAAAAACCCAATACAAAACACCTATTCCATCTATACCATCTCTAAATTCGTGAAACACTTGCCAACAATAAAGCCACCATAGCTCAGCTTTAGTTTTGATTAGAAGATAGATATTTTACATGATCGAGAATGACAACAACTAGCAGAGTTGGGAATCGTACTGAATGGGAGCGCCTCTTAAAATTTGTATTTCGAGATCATGTGGATTATAAATATTTTTATAAAGTAATATCGCCACATAATGTGACGTGAGATGAGAACGAGAAATGCAAAATTATTGACATTTTAAATTAAAGAAGATAAAAGAATTCTTTTGAAGGGCTTATAATAAAGGTAGATGTAATATATATTCTGCAAGACATAATCCATTATTGTGGATTGTAATAGATATTCACAAGATATAATCCATTATTGTGGATAAATTTCATCCAAACATTCATTATAAAAATTTCTTACATTACTCTCTCTACATTTATCCAGATCAGTTAATGCTTACTAGAACCAAATCAATTAATATCTACCAGAAAACTGAAACATAATAACTATATCTTTCAAACTGAACTAGTACTGAGTCTTGGCATCTCTGATGGTTCTTACTTTAATATACAAATTCTTACTTTATATCGATTCTGTCTCCCTAAAAACATAGGAATCGATGTAGAAGATCCCCTTGAGGCGTTTACAAAGTAGTTGTTATCTTTAACTAACGACCTGCAAACGAGGCTGTAATGGAAACCAGTCTATATTGGAAACTTTGGCAGTGACAGAGCTGACGAGATTGTCAAATTAGCAGCAATAAATATTAATGTTAGCAGTCTCAGTATACAACTGCCAGCTACTCATTTAAAGTAAACCACAAGTCAACTTGACTATAAAAATGGCAGCTAGATTGGAGTAATGAAACTAGCAGAGTGTTCCATTTCATACTAAAGGTTAGTGCAGTTCCCAAAAGTGGCATACCACAGCCCACCCACTTCTTCACTGGACATGGATCATTCATGAACTATTTTATCGCTTTAGTTTCAAGGAAAGTTTGCATATGATTCAGAATTGATGACTTCTACCACTATGCATTTGATAACCTAGTTACCTCTGACTGTCATTTCCGAAAGCCGACTGCTCAGCGTTGTCATGTATGGGAAGCTAACAGTTTCACAAACAAACGTGTAATATCCTGCATTGAGGTCTGTACTTCCCACGCTCTCACTGTCACAAGGAAATAAGATTGATTAGTTAGTACTGTCAGTCACACTGTCTGCAGAGCGTTGTTATGTCAGCAACATTACCTTCAGTTAATTAACAATTATGCTTCAAATCACAATATCGTCAAATTTTTCATTTTGTAACAACTTTTGTCTAGTTAACCTTTAGCTGCATAAAATTGTTATATATATTTATTTAATTAAGTTATAAGGTATTTCTCCTGCCTTTGTAGCATGCCTTCGTGGTGTAGTGGTCAGCACGCTCGGCGCGTACTCTAGATGGCCGTGGTTCGAGTCCTAATGAGGGTATTGCTCATTTTTCATTTATCCTGCTTCGAAATAACCTAATGTCTCTAAAAAGCGTTTCAAAGCTTTATATCATGTTCACGGACAACAGTTAATTTCTAGGCCTATTAGCTTCAACATCCATTCTCTGTGTATGTAATTAGTAACAGTGCCTAATTTGTGTACATAAATCTGCAATTTTGCTCATATAATTCGCCATTACTATTTGCATAATTGTAACCGCAACATGTATCCGTGTAAATTGTTGTACAGTTTAATTTTGTAAATAAATTTTTGTTTTGTGAATTGCAATGATAAATATTCGTACTAATGTTATCTTTATACATGTACTTGTTACTATATCTGCTGTTACTGTATTTGTATACCCGACTTATACTGTGATGGCGGAGAGTAACTAAAATATGTATGGTGTTAGCAGAACTATGTTACGTGTTGCAAATCTGCAAAGATTTTGTCTAACTGTTGATTTGCATCATAATTGTGTACTTGTACCAGATGTCGTTAGATTTCCTCCTTGCAGAACACAGCAACGTTCTCGTACTCGAGATAAACTGTTACCAGAATTTTTCACCTAATCTCAACAACAGTGTTACCAACATGTACTTTCCTTCCTTGTTCTGGTACTTCCTTCATAATTCCTCACTTTGCATCGTCAAGTCCGGAGTCCATGGCTTTAAACTCAAGGCGTTTGTGTTCTATCGATGGAACCGAGGAGGCTGAGGAGCACCTTATCCAATGGAATAGCTGTTATGTCAGCGGCGAAAAAAAAGATTTAATCCAAAGAATAGTTTAGCTATTAGTGGCAATGTGTACAGTAGCAATGTACTCAGTTAATAATTTTAAATGTTGAATGTTAAATCTTTTATTGTTAAACCTTAACAACATTCCAAAGCTTAACAGAGAAATTAAAGAAAAGCAATTCTCTTTACTGATATGAAAACTAAATTACTAGACGCCAAATGAAATTCCTTCTTTTATACCGCTTGTTGTTATGTTCTGATAACAATCGTTTACAAAGCATTTCCTTTACAAATAACAAACAAATAACAAAATATTTTCTTTAGTGAAGACGTATATTTATGTTTAGGCCTCTCTGATTGAGAAAAATTAAAAAAAAAAAAAGAAGTGTTGATGTATATGAAATACTTTTCTGAACGAAGCGCTTATTTAATAAAAGACGACTCATTTAATAGCTTAAGCTGAGACTTAATAAAAGAATTTTTTCTCAAATACGAATAATGGAATAGAAGGTAATGATAAAAGAGCTAAATAACAGCAGCTGTTAATTTGATTTACTTCTAGTAATAATAAATGATTAATAGGACTCTGCCGTAACTACATCAGTATTAACCCGGAAAAACATTGCCAGGAGGTATTAGCTAAAAGGTGATGAAGTATTGATTCCGTTACTATCGGAAGCGTTTTCTTCTGGAAATCATACTTCATTTCATGCATTAAACGTTAGAGTGCTAAATATCCAAGATTCCAAGTAACACACTCCGACTGTGAAAGATATAAAAGTGATATCTACATACAAAGAAAGGTTATTAGTTTATCAAATTGGATAATGGGTGATGTATTTCATAACTAGTCCTCATTTGTATAGAACATAGCGCATTTAGCCCTTAAATGTTTTCCTTGAAATTCTTTCTAGAATCTTACCTGTCTCATATGAACTCACTAACATTTAAAAATGTATTTATTTAGCAAATATTCATTAAATCATTTTCATTAAATCATTTATTTCTAGCTCGAAATCTGGTATTTTGGCTACACAATTATTTTAAGAGAATATTCTTCAGCATTTTATGACTGTGTGTGAATATCATCTTGTATCTTTTCCCCCCTCCAAGACGCTGCTTTTTTATGGAAGTGCTACATTATGCTTTCTTACAAAACATGTTCAATAATGCAGACTAGTTGCGCATATCAAATTACCGTAGATATGGCCAATGCAATAATAAACTAAGCTTTAGATTTGAATAGGCTGCGTAAATGTATTATTTACTTCAGACAAAGCGCACGAGGGCTGTCGGCCCAGGTTTCATCCATAAACAACCCAGAAGTGATTTTTGAGGGCTATGTAACATCTCCTTTTCAACTACGATCAACTTCTCGAGAAGAATTTCGGATAGACAGATTTCAAACGCTCTGATTCAGCATAGACTAACACATTACCACCCAAAGTATACGCACTGTAGGTAAGGTAGCTCACTGTTAAAGAAATTTAGAAAATAAAACGAAAAAGTTGAAAATTTTCTTTTATAAAATAAACTTTTATTTAAAATTCATAAAGTAATTAATGAACTAAAAGGGGAAAATAATTTATTATATAGTTTAACAAGAACTAGTGATTACATAATTCTGTTTACAAAATTTATCTGCAGTTTTAATTCATAAATAATACAACATTGGGGAGCCTTGATACATTTGTAAAGATAATGGATTATGCATGTCAAAAAGCAGTCGCATTAAACGATTTCGTTATTTAAACCACTGCGATTTTATTTGTCGTAATATAAAATTACAGAGGAATTTTGTTAAGAGAATCATTTAATCTCTTAATACCATAAAATCAGATGTAATTTATTTATCTCCTTCTAGTTCATCGATTACTGATGAATTTCAAACAAAAGGTTATTTTATATATATTTTTAATTTTCATCTTTTTGTTCTCAAACAGACGTTATCAATCATATTATTCAATAGGATTACATTTTTGTCAATGATAGATCATTGTTTTATTTTCACCGATTATGTTGGTCGAAAAAAAAATCCAGCGAATTTGTCCAAAAATTCAAAATAACGTTAAAAACACATAAATTTCATTTCCCCCCTCCTATCCAATGATTATTCCTTCTGTCGTATGATTCAGTAAATGTTTGGGAATTTTAGTTTGCTAATGAAACGAAGATATGTGAAAAAAACAGCTACTTCAGCATTAAATTTAAGAGAGACTAAATCAAATTTGAAAAAAACAAAAAAATCCTTTCAACACATTACACTGTCATCCGCAAACAGTGTGTATAAAAATTTGGAACTCGAATCCTTATAAGAAAGTAGGTTCAAGGTCGGAGACAAAATTCCAGCCATAGCAACAAATACTATCATGAATTAATTAAATAAAAGCTCAGAAAATAATATGCTCGAATCTTAATAATATGTCACGAATGAAATATTCAAAGCATAAACGGCTAAATGAACAAAATAAAAACAGGCGGAACAATGTTATTTATTAGCCCAAAACGGACGTCAGTCTCGAATGGGATATTAGTCTCGAAATGTCATTTTGCCTTGAATCCATGGACCTTATAAGAAACAGACTAACCCAGTGGGCGGGCGCACGTCACCGACATCTCCGCATGAAAGAGTAGGGACGATCTGGTTTACTTTAACATTGAAACCTATGGCGTTTGTGTCACATAACTGTTTTTAATTATTAAATGCGATACGTTGTTTAGTGATGAGATTATGGAAGCCACAGTTTGTTTCAAATAGGATTTAATATATATCATTAAAACACTTTTTACTGCATTTCGTGCATTTTTTCACGCGTAATTCTTATACAAACATCTTTACTTTGGTAAAACGGTAAAAACTCTAAGCACAAAATTTGTGAACTTAGTTTTGCGTAAAAATAAAGTAAAATTAAATAAGACTGATAGTACGTGATGCTTTGAAATAAATAAGGTCAAATTAAACAAGATCTGATAATTTTAAAAAAAAAGTTAATAGACATTTCCAGGCAGTGATTTTCCAAACTATAATAACATTACGAAACGATTATCTATTTGATTATATGATTATTAAATTATTAACATTAAAGCGGATTAGTTATTTTAATAATTCATAAATTTCGAAGCATAAAATTTTCCGAGTGTAATGAAGGGAAAGAAAAAAGATAAAATAATATCTAGAAGAACTCAGATTTTATATTACGCCCAAAAGGAAGCTTTTTTTAAAGATTTGTGTGTTACCTATATTTATTGAATATCATGTTCTTCGCCCGTAAACCACATATATTTGTGTGTGTGTGTTATTATGGCAAAGCCTCGAGGGCTATCTGCCTAAGGGGAGGGATGTCTTCGTGGAGGACTTTCTAAGGGAAACTGGCTCGTATACACGTTACACATGGGGAAAACCACGAAAACGTCCATGCAGCCAGCCCGTTCGCGGGATTCGAACCTCGGACCGAACTACCAGTGTTCAGCGACTTTAGCGCTCGGCCGTTGGTGGGCCCCCACATATATTTGAAAACAGCATATCTTTAGAATTTCCGCACTGGAGATAAAACCTGTTATTTTCTGTATAGTGCTCGTCTGAACTCGCTGAGTTTGTTATTCAAAAATTCATTAAAGTTTTACAAAATATGAAATAGATTAAAACAAATTCGAAATTCGGCCGTCCAGATGCTCATGTTCGAGTGGAGGATTACATTATTCAAAATTTGATGTCTCTTGTTACTGTCGTTTTTGCACAGTGCGAGAAACATACATGTATTCATGCAGATTCTTCATTATTTAATTTCTTTACATATAATACAGAGCGATAATATTTGATAACAACAATTTGCAAGGAGACACGGACATTTATAGTAAAACAGCGCAAAACGCCACTTCGAAATTAACAGCCTTTCTAGGCTACCGCCTCTTTGGGCTAATAAATTAAATTAACAGTAAGTAAAAAAAAATCTTATGCAGAACTAAAAATATATTTAAAAAAATAATCACTATAAAATACAACCAAAATTAATTATTACTGTTAAATACAATTTTAATATTAGAATTAAATGCATAAAAATTTTTAAGGAGTCAAAAGTGTTTATCACTATGATGTATTATGAAATATAATTCAAATAAAATTCCTTTATAGAAATTATGCTGTAATAATCATCTATAATTTAAAAAAAAGCAGCACAATTTAGAATTTGAAACAAAACTTTCGAAAATTCGTTTTTAAATATTTTAGTATTTTTTACTTATTTACACCAATAAAAAGCATAAAAATTGCAAGAGAAAATTGTTTGTTTGAAATTTTCTATTAGTTCAGATTTAAAATATTATTTTAAATCTGAACTAATTACAAATTTCCTTACAGCATAGGAAAAGCTAAAAAAATATCCAGCCCTGAAAGCATGCAATAGCTTTATAATTATTTGGAACGTTAATTATGCTCGATAAATATGCTAAATTTTTAAAAATCAATCTCAATTTCAAAAATAAAAATATGTAGAAATTCTAATTTGTGAAATGAGGCGCTACAACCAGCTTTTTCTTGACAATTATACACGCTGCAATAGGCAATTAATGTTAAATTTCTGCAAGTCGTCCCTACTCCTCCGGATGTGATCAAGGTGACAGTCGGCAACGCCTCAGACGAGGGAGAAAACCCGTTTGGGTTAGTCTATTTCTTATAAGGTCCATGCTTGAATCACTGTAACGGCGTAACACTTTTCAAATCGTTGCCACACAGTGTTATCCTTATGTTTATATTTAAAGAAACTGAATAATGAAGAATCTGAATAAGTGTATGCATACTTTTTGCACTGTGAAAAATCAACGGTATCTACAGCCATCAAAATTTTAATAGCGTAGTCCTTCATCCAAACATGGGCACCTGGAATCCCGAATTTTGAATTTTTATTATTATCTATTTCATATTTTGCAAAACTTTAACCAATTTTGGATTAATAAACTCAAGGATTTCAAAGCAAACAGTGGCAACACTGTATGGAAAAATCATTTTTATCGTCATCTCGGGAGACTGTCCATCGGAAACTCTGAAGATTTTCCGATTTTGCTCTTGAACAGAAATTTAAGTGGCGTAAGCGCCAACAACGGCGTAAGTGGCGTAAGCGCCAACAACGCCAACAACATCATATCAATGTTCAGTTAAAACTGAACATTGATATGATGAAATGAGAAAAGAATGAAAAAAAGAGAAAAATATATGCCAACATTTAACGCTGCATCGGATGTTATAAACATACACCGCTACACTGCATTTAAAATTTTTGTAGTTTTACTGCTGAACTGTATATGGGGTAAGTCCGAAAAAAATATGCTTGATAATAAAACTAAAAAGACAACAAAAAAATTGGCTTAGTAGGAGTGAGTATAAGAACAGACTGGTAAACTGCGAGCTCAATGAGAGTGTTAAAAATTTTAATAAACCATTTTGGAAAACCCTTAAAATCTGAAACCTTTCAGAGTTTTATTTATTTTAATTTTAATTTTTATTTAATTTTGTTTCCTTTACTTGTCTTGCGTATTACCGTCAAACGCAGTATTGGACTTCTGATTTGCTTTTATCATTAAATAGCAGGAAATTAATAGCAACATAACAAGTTTTTAAATGAAATAATTTGGCGGGAAATTTTGTAAGGTGAAAAAAATTGGTTACTTTTATATATACAAGGAAAAGTAGGAAATGCTCCCGTTCTTCTTTTACTTTTCTTATTTTAAATAAGTGACAAATTCATTTATAGATAAGGCAATATTTAAAATGCCTTGGAATTCGTTAAATAGAATTTCCTCAACGGAAATGGAAAATTGGATCTTTCGTGTTCGGGGTGGAAGCAAAGAGGATAAAAAAAAAAAAGATTTTAATTTCATTTTCCAGACGCTATTGAAATGACGGAAAATTTATTCGATCTCTCGTGACCAAAATAAGTTACTATTTTTACGTTATGCGAAAATGTATGGTACGCTTTTATATTTTTACTAGTTGTTATCTTTAAATTGCTCCGTTCATGTTTATATTAAATTTTCTTCTTCATTTTATACTACAAATCATGCAGATTTAACCAATATATAAATGTAGAAATTTAGAGAACAGATAAAATTTCTTTTTCTGAGTTATACAGTTTCCTTTGAGATTTTCACTAAAATGCAAAACATAAGTTTGTGATCTATCATAATATTCTTGATCATATGCTAATAAAATCAAATAAAAATTTTAAAATTTAAAATTTAAGGCAAAGTTAAGTAAGCTAAATTCTGTCATTCTTATGTTTGTCATTTCTCTAATGTATCTTATTAGAACACTTTTTTCTCAAAATTCTGCTAATATTATAATAGTTTTGTATATGAACGTTTCACAATTTCATTTTTACTTACATAGATCAAGAATACTGTTTCGCTTTAAAAATTACGTTTTAAAGCATTCAGAGAAAACCATTTAATTTGAAAAGTGTTTTTATATGTTTTATTGGTACTTTTCCGTTTTGCCAGCGCAGGCAATAAAGTCGCCAATAATGATACAACTGATGCCAAACGGAATATCGTCGCCGGTAACCTTTTACACCTCATTTTTAAACCAAATCGCCGCCATTTCTTACCAGATTGATTGTTTCTTTTAATACTGGCATAGAATTACATAGAATATTTACCAGATAGTTCAGTTTTAAGCTCTGAGGCCATTCGGGGTAATTAAGTCAATTAAGATGCAATCACACCACTCACCCGAAGGCGAAAATATAGAAAAGGCAAAGTCAAGTGTTAAATTCATCAATTCTAATAAGAATGCACTAGCGAAATAAAGAACTGCGGTTTTACATAATTTCTGAGTAAACTATTCGTACGAATTGTAATAATTCTTGCATTACACTTGTATTCTCAATTAAGATTTAACTTGAATTTAATGTAGGTAATAACTAAGAGAATTAGATTTTTGTAGCGTAGTTTACGTGAGATGTCTCACTTGCGGTCACGTGATATGAACCAGCGAATCAGGACGGTGAACCATGAAAGCATAGTGCATTCTTAAATTAATGTCTTTTTACAAATTTATTGTCTTTATTCATTGGTTTATTACACATTTTTAAACGATATTAAAATGTTTATCCCTTCAAAATAAAAAATTCTTAGAACTAACATTTTTAAAAATTTTCTTGTGTATGTTGTCGCCAATAAAGCCTGCTTGGCGAGATTTGCGCCGGCGAAACGGAAAAGTACCGTTTTATTTTATACTTTTTAGTCTGAAAAACTCAGAAAACTGATAAAAGAAAAAACAATCATTGCTCTCTGAACATAGTGATACAATATATATGTATAATTGAAAAAGAAAATGTAAAGCTAACTCGTAATTAGACGTAAGACCTATCTGGTCTCAAAAACTTTTGCGCATAATGCTGCAAAAAGATTTGAAAGAATAGTAGTAGGTAGAAACATTGCAGCGAACTTGCTAAAACGTTACCAGGAGCTGTAGCTCCACGAAATATTGTAACACAGTACTACATAAATAATAAGAAATTTGTCTGGAAAAACTGGAAAAAACTGTAAAAACGCGATAAAACTGCCAAATTTAGTGCTGGAAGACTTGCTAATGCACGAAAAAAAAATATATATATAATATATATACACATATAATATATATATATATACATATAATATATAATAATATATATTTCAGCATAATGTAAATTCAGATATATATATATATATATTTATCTGGATTTACATTGTGCTGAAATAATCCGATTCTGAGTAATAAATTGAAAGATTCAATAACTGGTTCAAGTAAAGTGCAACATGTCCAAGGAAATAGAATTAATTAACATATGAAAAAAATATTAGTAGAGGCTAACATTATATTTGGATAACTGATGTCTTGGATAAAACATAGACTTTTCAAGATATTCTGACTATTCATTAAGTATTTTAACAGAATAGGAATTTCTAAATTTCGATTAACATGCTGATGTTCAAGTCAATTTTGAAACGCAAATTCATTAACACAAAAAATGAAAACGACGCCTTATAATAACCTTTCCTTTTCTATCAACAGTTTAATTTTTTCTTGCTATAACTGATGAGAATTCCAGGAAACGTGTAGTTTGAATTGATGTAGAATCGTTATTATGATGAAAATGTAAGAAATATTTTACTTCGCTGATGCTTATTAATACCATTGTTACAAAAAGAATATGGCAGCTGCCGAAGCGAATGTACGAGCTTTATCTTCGAACTTAAAATGTATTACTCTCTTCATAGCAGTTGAATAGACTTTCTAGATTGAAAAAATTACTTGCGGATACCAAAAGAAATCATTATGTCTTTGAGCAAAATCATCATATGTCTTGGAAATATAAGAATCAAGTTCATTGCAGGAGAGGAAAACGAATGAACAATACCAAAAATTGTACAATATGATTTATTGATCAGTAAAAACTCACAGAAGGTGCTCATAGTGGCAGTGCCTCTTGTTATTACACAGTTCAAACCGGCGACTGAATGACTGGCACACACTCTCAGAGATTGCTAGAATTGTGTTAATATTGTCTGCGGCAACAACAATTGTCGCTGCGACGTCTTCAGTCGAGTCTAGAGGCGTCTCGTACACTAAAGTCGTCCTCCTTCCACACGCACCGTTTTCTGAGTCCAAAATGGAAAACCTGTTAAGACCAGAATGTCTGTCTATTCGTCGTGCGAAAACGATCTCGACGAAATAATCGAGGCTATAATCCTAGGCTTGTCCTCACACATAAAAAAATTATTCTTTCTCAATTTAGAAAAGAGGTTCCTATTGAAGCATCGTTTTTCGAGGACTTCTATTCCATCAGATGGCATAAATATACATTCGATTTACTTAACTTTCCATTTTAACTCATTGTGAATTAATGTTTCATCCTGTAAACAAGGCACTTTGCTTCTACCTCTGTTCTCGCTAAGACGCTGCTTGCTGCATTTTTCCTACCGCAACAAAATCAAAAGTAAAACTGTTCTGGGACAGGCACTGTTAAATTAGGTGGCCCCTTTCAGTTCTATATAATATAACATAACATAGCCGGCACGGTTAATGTGCCAAGTATAGTGGCTGTAAAATGTTCAACTACAGTAAAAGAATTATGATTTAAATCTCCTACGACTGCTTCTAACTGCGTCTATATGAAACGCAAGTTCTTCATCATTCCTGATCTACAATGTATGCTTCAACATCTGTTTGTGTCATTCCCATATATATGTATATATATACACAGGGTGAGTCTAAATTGTTTTTACAAAATAAAAGGGGGGATTGTAATCCAGACGAGCGATAATTACCATAGGGCATAGGATCGCACTTCACTCTGAGAGGCAGATAAAAGTAAAATTAGAATTTCAACATTAACTTACAACAGTGTTGGGAAAACGAATGAACAATAACAAAAGTTGTACAATATGATTTATGGATCATAAAAAACTCACAGCATTTCCTCATAGTGGCAAAGCCTCGTGTTATTGCACAGTTCAAACCGGCGATTGAATAACTGGCACACCCTCTCAGAGATTACTAGAGTTGTGTTAATTTTGTCTGCAGCAACAACAATTGTCGCTGTGACGTCTTCAGTCGAGTCCAGAGGCGTGTCGTACACATATGTTTCATGTGTCCTCGGAAGAAAACGTCCAGTGGGTTGATGTCCGGTGAGCTAGGAGGTCAGACCATAGGTCCTCTACGTATGATCCGTCGTGCGGGATATTCTGCCTCTAACAATGAACCTATGTTCCCCAGTAATTATTGCTCATATGGATGTGTATGATCATCCCTCTTATTTTGTAAAAGCGATATAGATTCACTCTGTATATATACTTGTATAAATATATATATGTATATATATATGTGCGTGTTTGTGTGTATTCTTTTATTTAGGTCATAATATGCGTTATGAATATTTTAATTTTTATATTTATTATTAAAAAAAACCTACAAAGGGACGTAGAGTTTAAAACTGAATTTTTTTAAAATTTAATTTAAATTTAATTTTAATTTTATTTAGCAGTATAAATTATATTCCACGAAGCAATTGCTACAATTTTTATTTAAAATAGAAGAGAAATATTAGCAAGTTTTTGCAACGAATTTATAAAATGTTTAAGAATAAACTTTGTTCTGAGGTGCTTATATGAGATACGAAACTGTAATTGTTATTTAGATCGTTTAAGCAATGTATTTTATCCAAAAAGGAGCCCAAGGCGTTTATTTTTGAAAAAAATAGTTGCATATTAATTTCCGGGAAATACTCTTAACTTTACGAGGAATCTGTGATTTATTCTAGAGCTGAAAACTTTCTTTTTAGAAGTAAAAAAAAATATAGCTTTGCAAAACGTACAGTTGCATCAATCAAATTTAATTTCCTCTATTTACATCTGATGTTTTTTACCTGAAAAGTTATTGAATAGAACAGAAAAGAAGTGTTCGTTGTTTTCCAGCGGAAGGACAATATTATTCTTTGTTTTCGGATTTTTATTAAAGTGATATAATATATAAACATATGTATATATATATATATATATATCTGCAGATCTTTGTCTGCTGCACTTTTATTTGAATAAAACTCAGCTTTTTCAGTAAATACTCGCAATAAAGTTAAATTAACTTAATACCATCTCTTTAAATAAGGGAAGGGAGCTTTAATTAAAATTTCTTTTTCACGATTTTCTAATTTATTCAGGAGGCATAGAATAATTGAGAGAGAGGGACGATGGACTACCATTATAAATTTACTTCCAAAGTCGTATAGAGTAACAATTGTTCTTTCCATTTCCAACCAATTCAATTAACTGAATTCGAAAACAGGATCATTTGAAAAGTGTCCTTTTCGTTCTACGACAATTGCTTGAATAAGTAAAATCATGGTAATCTATCAGTTTGAGATATCGTACGTAAGGTAATTGGAAACTTTGATAGCATTAAATTAAAGGTTTCATTTCGTACAAAATTTTATATAGCTATATTTTCGAACTAAATAGCCAAATTTACGCCATCATTACCAAACGGAAACACTATGGTACAATATTCATCAAGAAATATTAAAGCTAAAATTTATAGAGTGATATGTGTATTAATGTACGCCCGTACATATACATAAAGACATTAAGCGGCCTTTATTTTCACATCAATTGGTCATAAACGTATACTTCTAGTTACAAAAATGTTTTAAATGTCGCAAATATTAATATTTTGTTGCAAATATATATTTTGGCATTTTCTAATAAAAAAATAATAATCTTTGGAAACTTACAATATTTATCTTTACGATTCTCCAAGCTATATCATTATATTTAGTAAATGTTTATAGAACCATTATTAAAAGAAACACTAAGAGTTTGATTGGAATACAATAAAAACTGACCTATATATTTAATTCAAAATTTGTATGTTATTGCTATATTCACTTCTATATCTTCTTGCCCTTGAGGGTTAGGTTAAATGTAATGAAGTAATTCGAGGTTGATTGGCTCCTTTAAAGCTATTCATTGGGGATTGACTAATGCATAATATTTTGCTTCCTTGTACGAAGTAAAGGAAGTGTTGTAATCACGAAATATTTTGGGTACCATATTTCAACAAAAATATCCACTTTGATAGCTATCGAATGCAATTTAACGATGTTTTTGCATCGTGACATCTGAACGTAAGGACAGAATAAAGGACTCTTTTTTTTCCCAAAACGAATTATAAAAGTAATTTAAAATGGATTCAAAAGCGAATATTTCGTGGCGTCTGTACATACGTACGTATATATGTATGTATCTCAATAACGCAAAAACGAAAAGCCTCAGAAAGTTGAAATTTTGCATGTGGGACTGACATACCATGTAGATGTGAACCTCCCGTTTAGATTGCAATAGGCCGCAACAAAAGTATATGCCTAATAGTGCGGTTAAGCCTAATTTTTGTTTAGCATAGAAGCCATATTTGTTTACATTTGAAACTTAGCAGAATAGTGGATTTGTTGCCAATCTAGAGAAACTAAGCTTCGCAACAACAAAGTAACTTCTTCCTTTTATTATTGCGAATTAAGTGCTTAATTCCCTCTGGAATTATCATTTAGGTTATTAAATTTTCCCATATATTGACTCAGCATAGCGTCCACAACAAATTAAATCAGTTCCCACGCCTTCAGTGTCTTTTTGCCGAGTGAGACCAAAAGTAAACTTTCAGTTTTGTGCACCGAAATATCTGTCTTCTTGCCGGCTGGATGAATTGTATTTTTTGCGCAGAAACTGTAATTTTAATTGTAAAATTTTTTTTTTTTCAATTCGTTTAACTGTATTTGGTGTTTTATGTTTTTTTATATCTTTCAATTTTTAATGAAGATATTTTGACTTTTTATTATTTTTGCCTTGCTGCGAGGTAAGAACTGAATTAATTATTAATTGAATGAGAAATTTATGTCTAATAAAATTCGAGGAAATAAGTGTTTCATATGAAAAAAAATACTGTCGCCAGTCTGTTTCGGACAGAGGAGAATGTTTACGACTAGCGCATGCGCATTAGGTAAGCAGCGATGAATCGTCTGTGAAAAACTAATTATTTTTTATTTGTTAAATTTCTTTTATGCATCATTATAGATTTATTAAAGTATTTGAATAGAACACGTGGCAACGATAATTATGTGGCAAGATAATTCAACGGATGTAATTTTTGTGCATTCTGAGTTATGAGATGTAATGAGATGAAACGCTGCTAAGTGAACCTTGCTCCAGAGTCTCTCTATGGTAAATAAATGTAGTGAATTTTAAAAAGCGCATTTATTCTATTGTGATTTATGCGCTATCAACGAAGTAGATTTATTTCAATTAAATAAGTTTAAATGAAATGCAGGAAAAAGTGCACATAATTTAATATTCCGTACAAGGAAGTCATGTGGTGTAAACATCAGATTTTTTTTATTCACAATTTTGTTACATTTAGTATGCTCTATTTACTACTATACTTACTTTTGCAACTATAGGAATCAGCTTGATGAAATTTATGTTGATTTTTTAAAAATTAGTTGTAACAGGAGTATTGGTTTTAGTTAAATCGTTTTAATCGTTTGCTTAAATCGTTTTAATCGTTTGATTAAATCGTTGAAGAATTAAATCGTTTAATAACAAGAAGTATATGTATGAGAACAACGATTCTGAAAAGAAAGGCCACATGAAAACTTTTATGGGCTTTATTATAAACATTTAAAATATTATATAAACCGTGTAAATATACTCGATTATATAACAAATTTGTATAAGGATGTTATTTGGAGTATTTAAAACTTTAGGTAAGAATGCAAGATGACAGACATTTCGGAAATTAAGGGATATAAAATACTTCAAATTATATGATACGTTATAATTTCTAAGCCTATTTTTATAGCTTAGTGAATTCGTACATATTCTTGCTTATTTGCTTTTATTGCTTTATTTACTGTACAGCTACAGCGTGCTTTTAGTCTAAATATTGTTGCGTGCGTACGGGTTCGTTATGAAATGAATGCACAAGTCCGATGAAAAATGAACAAAAATTTATTATTATCACAACAAAAATGCTTAAATATTCTCAAATTATCATGCAGTATTACAATATCTCACAGTAGTTATCTTTTAACTACTCAAATGTCCAATAGAACGTAATTCAAAACAGCTAAAGAACGCTAATCCGCGAATTCGCTACAATCAACAAGAGCAGTTTTCTAAACAACAACAAACTAAGCAACTACTACAAACTGAGATGTTTTCCTCCTTTTATAAGATTTTAAAATCACGCGCTAGAATTTTCCAGTACTTTCTGGAAATCAAAAAGAGATATTTATTTATTTAATGCACGCGCTCTTGTATTTTTAATTTTTCCGGCTTAGCTTTCTTTTAATATTCGTCACGCGCTGCACTGCGCGAGAAATAAAACCATTTAATTTATAATTGAACTAACATTAGCTTTTTAAATACCAAATTCGTAACAATATGCTTTTTGTTCTGATTTTATTTCACACGAAAGCTTTGCTTCATATTATTCTTCAAAACAAAATGAGAAGAAGTAGGAACACAAATCGCGTCTGCAGAAGTATTGCTTTATACCTATATGAAAATGTAGATGAATTGTTTGTTATTAATTGACAAAGCTTTTACAAAATTACATTCAAAGCAAACTATACCTCTTTCAAGTTCGTCCTGGATGTGAGAAAAATAGCCTAAGCCCTACTCTGCTGTATTAATTTCACGTTGAAATATGTTTCAAAATTAGTAAAAGTTATATTATTGCATTAAGACATTTTTATTGAATCTATTGTGAAGGCCTTCCGTTAATTAGATCTGGAGCTAAAATACAAGCAGGAGAGAATTGAAGTCTCTTGGGGGAGAATATGCTTGTTAATATTAAAAGAAAAAAAAACGTTGGAAAGAAATTTAATTTAAGATACTGTCAAACTAATCATGATTCTAAAAACAAAAGTGGCACTTCATTGTCAGAGAATTTTATAACTGGAACAGCTAATTAGTATTAAACTGGGAGACAAAACTTATTTATGGCTACCAAGTAGAATGTTAATGATGCAAAGTTTTAAAATGCTTGACGACGTTAAAATCACTAAGTCTGGATCTAATTTCTTTAAATGATTTTAAGACTTATCACAAGATCTCATCACAAGAACGTACAAAAAACTTCCCTTGCGTGGACTTTTGTAATGAGTAGTCAGTCTATCAGTTTGGCTTTTCTTTGTTTATTTTACCCAACTTTGGAATAAAGAGTTTGTCTTTATTGAAGTTAAAATACGAGAAAGTTTTCTATTAATATTCAAACAGATCTAGGAGTTTTAAATGCAAGTCACTTTTGCAGACGATAAAAAATTAAAGATCGTGAGTCACGAAAAAGGAGAAAGAGTTGTGCTTTAGTGCAATGGCAACATCAGAATTATTTTCGATAAATTTTGATATAAATTTAAGGAATGAAATGTTAAAGATAGAATCGCCAGTACTTTTGGGCTTTTCAAAAGTTTATATAACATTGCTAAATTTGTCAGAATGGAGCTGCTCATCCTTGAAAAGCCTAGTTTTTATCTCAACTAATATAAACTAAAATTTGATAAAGTATGGGAAGAAACAGAATTCAGCATTTATTATGGAATGGAAGTCGAAAGTTTACTGGAAATACTTCACCTTTTTGTATCTTATGTCTTCCAGCTTTCGAGGTAAGCCCTTATTTGAGTTATAAATACAAGAACTTTTATTGCGGTCTTGCAAATGATAATGGATCTTTCAACTGTAATTACTTTTGAACTGCTTTTTAGCAGAACTTAGGCTCAGTATAAAGTATAATTTCATTTTAAATTTCGGTACTTATTTCTCAACACTAGTAATTATTTTTACCTCATTAACAATGCTTTTATATTCAACTAAGAGACTGAAGTTTGGCTTTAAGTATTGCGTAGAACTCTGGGCATAATTCTGGTTAAATGGTAGTCTATGAACGACAAAAATGTATGAAGCTTATAAGGTATTTCCTCCCTCTTTTCAGCATGCTTTCGTGATGTAATTGGTAGCATACCTGTTGGTATTCAAGAGATCCAGGGCTCGAGTCTTGGCGAGGGCAATGCTCCCCTTTTACGTCTCCTTCTTCAAAATAACCTAATTACTTTACGGTGCCACCCAAACTACAAGCTGATGGACAATAATTCGCCATAATCAGGATGTGGCGAGTAGGTTCCCTAATCCCCAGTCGGCCTATGAGAGGGAGAGTATATAAGGTATTTTCTCCCTCCTTCCTGCATGCTTTCGTAGTGTAACGGTAGCACACTCGGCGTGTATTCGAGAGGTCCAAGTTCGAATCCTGGTGAGGACATTACTCATTTTCCATTTATTCCTGTTTTAAAATAGCCCAATGACTCTACAAGCATTTACTAGTTCTAGTCCTTTCCCAAGTTTCACACGACATAATATTATCTATGGAAAGGGATGTAAATAGCTGGGCAAATTGTAGACTCATCATTATATTTGAATTATACTGCATCGTCTTCTCTTTTACTTTTTATATATGAATATGTCTGGTTTAAATAATACTATTTAAGATAAATGAAAATGTGTTTTTACTAAGAGGGCAATGCGAAGGGGCAACAATTCAAAACTTTAACTGGTTAAACAACTCGAAGAAGTTTACAGCTTATTCTTAAGATTATTTTCATTCTGAAATACATTTTAAAGAAATAGAATTAGAACGTTATTTGGCCGTTCACCTTTATTGAATACAGCACACGCAACAGCTTTCCTTCAAATTACGTTATTAATTAATGTTCATAATGTCTGCAAGTGCGTAAGTGGAAATTTATCACAGCTCAAAGACGCTAAGTAAGAAAATGAAGTAAATTGTTCATTTCTAAAGTCTAAAAGACATTAGCTAGTGAATGGAATTTATCACAGATAAATGATACCAACCTTTAACTGCCTATACTCAAGTTTGAATGATCGCTTACTCGCATTTGCATTTTTATCTTCTCAGGAGCATTTTGTCACGGAGAAAATTAACTCCAGTTGATATGACTACGAGAATGTATTAGCTAAATATGTTAAACTAAAGGGGCCTTAAACATTAAGCATTATTTTCGTTTCGAAGAAATCATGGGTACTTCTGCAAATGAGACGAAAGGTGACGTATTTAGAAAGGTGAAATGAATTCTAAGCAGGATTTTAGTCCAAAAGTGAATTTTAGTGAAGGCATACATATAATATATAAACGAAACATTCTCCTAATGAAAGTCAAGAAATAAATTTGGTTATTTAGTCTATTGTGTTAGTAAAGATCCTTTCCTTATTTCAATATAATGAATATTGAATCTTGTAGGAAGAATAAAGCTAATTTTCAGAATAAACAAAATACTTTTATTTAAATTTTAAAACAGAACCAAAAAAAATAAATACTGCAGCTCTAAACTCTCAAAATTTTAAACTCTTAACTACTGCAGTTAAAACTCTTACAACTATTAAAAAACTCCAAATCTTAAACTCTCTAAAACAAAATATATATAAAAATCTTTCCAATCCTCTTCTTGTTGCCACACCGTAAAATGCAAGTTCTTGTCCTATTATTTATATTTCACGTTCTCTTAAAGTCACGATCTTCACAAGTCATGATCTTTACAAGTCCCCCCACAAGAAGCACATTCGTCACCGTAGAGACAATGTTGCTCAGAGTTCATTGAGAGGGAAAGAGTTAACAGCTAACCTTGACAAAGCATCAGCATTCCCATGTGAACTTCCTTTGCGGTATGTCACAGTCATGTTATACCGTTGTAACGCTAAGGCCCAACGAGACAGTTTAGCACCATGAGGGGCGCTTTGGGTCAAGTAGGTGAGGGGATTGTGATCAGACACAATCTGCACTTTGGCACCGAAAATCCATGTGTCAAATTTTTTCAAGGCTTCGATGACACAAACTGCTTCTCGTTCGAAGGTTGACCATCGTTGTTGACAGGGCGTTAGTTTCTTGCTGAAAAATGCTATGGACATTTCTTTTGTAAATGGTTTATCTTCATTATCATTCTCACCTATGGTAGGCAATCCTAGTAGCTGTTGTTCCTTATCATCTTTCTTCTCTTCTATCTTTCCAATGGCTTTGTCGAGTAGCTCATACCATTCATCAATTGTTTCAGCTTTATCAATTTCTTCAAATATGGGATTTCTGTGCTTGGTGAAAGTCCTATAAACTAAAAAAAATCTCAGCAATTTTTTCTTCTTCTTTTCCTAATAATTCTTCATCAACATGATGTAGATCGTCTACCTCTGACTCGGGCTCTTCTATTAATTCAGCAATTCCTTCCGTTTCTTTCTCGTCTTCCAGTTCTTCGCTGTCATCCGAATAACTTTCTGTTCAATCTTCCATGTTTTCACCATTGAACTTGAAAGGTTTCTGTGGTTTTCAGTTTCATTGTGGATGACATTTTCCTTTTCAGTTTCAACTTTTGTTGTATAATCCACACTTTCTTTTTCATCTCCCAGTTCAACAGTATCTATGCTGTCCTTATTGTACTTTTTGTTTCTGTTATCATCCAGAATTTCTTTTTCAGTAAATTGTAATAGTTCACTGTTATCTGCAAATTTATTTTCAGTTTCAAGATCTGCAGCTTCTGTGTGATTTACATTTTCATTTTCAGTTACTAAGTCAGCTTTCACACTTTCCTTATGGATTATTAAGTCATTCTTTTTATCATCTACTTTTTCCTTCTCGTTTCCAATTTCAGCAATATATTCTTTCTCTTCTATGTTCTCATAATCAAGATTTACTTGAGTTTTACTTTCATTGACAGTTTTTTTTTCAACTGGGATTTCAGTCTCACCCATAAATTTGTTTTTACTTTCAGGTGGAATAATTTCTACATCTGCTATTTTGCTGTCAATTAACTTTTCCTCTTTGAGTTCATCTTCCGTTTCTACCCTCTTAGTTTCTTCAGTTATAATTTCTTCCTTCTGTGCTTCCTGTTCAACAATTTTATCTTCTATAATTTCTGTTTTCTCTATTTCTGTAAAGGGCAGTTCTTTACAACTTTCACAGAATTTTTTAACATCTTGCTTAATAGTAGGCCAAAAGAATGAGTACTTGATTCGTTGAATTGTCTTTTTCTCACCGAGGTGGCCGGCAAGAGGGATTTCGTGTGCCATTCTTAGGACTTCCCTTCTTTTTTCTAAAGGTAACACAACTTGCTTAATGTTTTCACCACAGATATATTCGGAATGAAGTAATATGCCATCATCGAAAGTATATGAATTTTGATTTTTATTTGCCCATTCAGAGCATTTTTTCAGAGTTTCGTCTTGTTCTTGATGTGTCTTGAATTCTAGTCTTACTCTATTCGTTGTTTTCCGAGACTCTATGTTTTCTTGGGAAAGCTGATTAACAACAGCCAAATTTGTAGTAATGTCTTCAACTGGTGAGGGTTTATCATCTGTCTCTTTGTACTCTAAGGGGGATGCATCCCAATGACGATCACAGTTCCACAGTTCGATATTTCCACAGAGTGTTTCATAAGCTGAAGAACTCAATAGCAAGTCGGTGACTAGCTTTTTTGAAACAGCACACGTAATGGACACTCTACCGTGAAAATCATCGTCAATTTTCATCTGGAAAATCTTTAGTGGAGTAATTTCGTTTTCACCAAAAGCAGAAGATATCTCTATTTTACTTTCTCCTTCGCAAGGTATGTTGTCAACCAATTTCTCACGGACTACTGAAATTTGTGCTCCCGTGTCTACGATTCCATTTAGAATAATATCTCCACATTTAACTTTGACCAGTTTTAATTCATCTATGTTTCTAGATACGTCCACTGATTTTGAGACAGGAATAGAGATCTTGGCAGTTAGCACTTCTGGTTTTTCTTTTTCTGCTAGGGGTGCTTGTGTTTGTATTAAGTTGTTTTGTGCTGTTGCAGAAGCACTTCTTGGTATCCGATTTTTGGTACATAACTTAGATGTATGACCTTCTTTTCCACAATTATAGCAAGTTAATTTGAAATTAGTCTTTTGTGGTTCGTCACTCTTACGGGATGGGTACACTCTTGGCGTGTTTTCAGCGTACAGCGATTTATTTCTGAAAGCTCTTTCTGGAAGTGGAGAACGAGGTTGCCATTTTTTATTAGTTCTGTCTGCTGATGGATTACCACCATTCTGTTTTGAGATATTACGAACACTGTCATATTCGTCAAGTTTATCAGCTAATTTGGTTGGAGAAACGAATTTCGCCCAGTCGTCAAGAAGATGGTCTCTTACTTCATAGGGTACTCTTTTCTTAATTTGGTCAGTAATAATCAAGTCTTTTAACGCGGCAAAATTTGTGATTTCAAGACCATTGATCCATTCTTCAAAATAACTTGTAATTTCGTAGCAAAAATCTCTCCATGATTTTTCAGCGCTCTTTTGGTGCATCACAAATTTTTTTCTAAAGCTTTCAGGATTTAATTTAAATCTCTTCAATAAAATGGCCTTAATGTACTCATAATCTTCAAAATTTTCTTCAGATTCCCTACCAATTAATTGAATGATTTCAGATGGCATTAAAGTCAATAAACATGAAACCCAATCTTTAGGATCAATCTTTGTCCTTTTAGCTTGTCTTTCAAATAAGGATAAATAAATCACAATATCATCGTGTCTTAAATTGAATTTGGGAATAAGCTTAATTAAATCAAAATTATGATGTCCATTTTCATTTGTTGGTGGAGTTTGTGTTAGTCGAACACGAGATTCAATTTCGAGTTTCCTCAATTCAAATTCCATTTGCTCTCTTTTCTGCTGTGCTTCTAATTCTTCTTTCCTTCGTCTTTCCTCAATCTCTTCTTTTTCCTTTCTTCGGTGTTCCTCAATCTCTTCTTTCTCCTTTCTTCGCTGTTCCTCTTCTTTTCTTTTCCTCTCTTCAATAATCGTTAAAAACACTTCTTTAGCAAATGCTTCATCATATATATCACCTTGAATTATTTCATTTTTTATCGCCACGATTTTCATACTTGGATCTACTTGAATTTCTAATTCAGCAGCTAAAGCCAGCAAATCCTCTTTTTTCCCACGTCCCATAAAAGCCACGTCTCGATTTTATTCAGCCAATAGACTCTTAGTTTTATGAAAAGCTATTTTTTTCTTTTCTTTTTCTATTTAAATATAATTCACAATGAATTTAATTTTATTCGGCACGAAAATCAATCAGTAGAATCAATACTTAATGTGTTGTTCACCTACTCTGGCGAGTCAAACGAAATTACATTTGAACACTGGCGTATTCATTACTTTGAAAATTACATTTGAACACTGGCGTATTCATTACTTTGAAAATTACATTTGAACACTGGCGTATTCATTACTTTGAAAATTACATTTGAACACTGGCGTATTCATTACTTTGAAAATTACATTTGAACACTGGCGTATTCATTACTTTGACAAGTAAATAAACTAAGATTCCATGACGGAAACAATAATTAACTTTTCATAATCTTAATTAACTATTTTACGTTTCCAAGGTAAATTGAGCTCTCACCTGAGTTATTTTGGTTCGTAATTATATGCGGGGAAACTCCGATCCTGTCGACTGCGCCAGTAAAGATCCTTTCCTTATTTCAATATAATGAATATTGAATCTTGTAGGAAGAATAAAGCTAATTTTCAGAATAAACAAAATACTTTTATTTAAATTTTAAAACAGAACCAAAAAAAAATAAATACTGCAGCTCTAAACTCTCAAAATTTTAAACTCTTAACTACTGCAGTTAAAACTCTTACAACTATTAAAAAACTCCAAATCTTAAACTCTCTAAAACAAAATATATATAAAAATCTTTCCAATCCTCTTCTTGTTGCCACACCGTAAAATGCAAGTTCTTGTCCTATTATTTATATTTCACGTTCTCTTAAAGTCACGATCTTCACAAGTCATGATCTTTACAGTGTTTATTTGCTCACTATTAAATGAAAGCATCATTCCAGAATTGCACGATGTCATTTATTTAGCATGAAGAATTGGGAGTTTAGGGATGTTTCTTCTTCTTTCACCAAAATATATTAAGAATAACGCGTAATTAAAAGTGTAATAATTTACAATTACATTTCTGTGTTTAAATGTGCACAAATATCCGCTTAATAGCTTAACACAATTATAATTATTTTGTCAACCAACGCGTCTTTTAGAGCATCTTCTGTAATATTTAACTACTGATAAATAAAATTCATGTTCTCCTGCCCCTTGAAAATAGTTGTAGATTTAACATTTTAAAAATAAATCACCTGTCTTTCCCGTTCATAAAACGTTCCAGACTCTTCCAATATTTTTTTTTACATTCGCTTAATATTAGATAAGGGAATACATTTATATGAACGTTATTGTTGCGTGCCTAATGGATTGAATATACAGAGAACCGACGATAGCTTGATAAAATTTATTTTCACAAAAGAAGCAATTTACAGTTCTAAAACTTTCCACTAAACCTCTCGTACAGCTGTTCTCAGTATCACAGAGGGCAATCAGTACTTACACTTCAAACTACTACGAATGTTAATCACAACGCGATGCAAAGCTAATTTAAAAGGCGAAGTTTGCACGGAGATCTTACTCCGATGTCAGGTCTGAACCAAAAATTGAGAATTGATGCTCTCTCCTTTCTTACATAGTTTTTCCCCGGTCACCGGGAAATCTCTAGTAACTTCCATTTCTGGAAATTACTGTAAGGCATATACTGTTAAAGTTACATGTAAGGTCCGGATACTGTAACAGTCACATAAAAGAATCAATTACAGTAACAATTATAGTTATATAGGAACCGGACCAAAATGATACCTAAATGGGAGAGATTTGGCGCTTTTTCACTAAGAAATGGCGACAAAAATTAATCCCCAGAACCATTGCCAGCTTGGCGATATCTCGCCAATTTAGGGAGATAACTACAATATTAAATAGACTTGCTTCTATAGTCTTATTTTTTCCGGCAAAGCTTCATTCTCTTCAGCGTATTCATTGTACAAATTTCGTAACACCGCTTCCTTCCCAAGGACTTCATCTCCTAGACAGTGCAAACCCTGGATAGGAGGCCATACTTAAAACTAAGGCAAATAAATGTAAAACAATAATTTTAATAAATAACACACAAAAATCAAATACTAAATCACTAAAAATATTACGAATTTATAAATTTATATACGCATAGAATCATGGTCTTAGTATTCTATCTACATTATCTGCACTATGAAAAGTAGGTACTATGACCATATTAAGCGATTAGTCTATTGTAATGAATTATTTTAAGCTTAGAATCTGAATACTTACGGATTTGAACTATGACATTATTAACCCTGTTTAGGACTGTGTGAGGACAGCCGCAGGATGGCTGTAGTCTAAGAGAAAGTCCTTTCCGTCGAATCGGATTCCATAACCCCACCTTTTCAGCTTCGTAAAATCGACGTCTTGTAGCTCTTGATTCCTATTAGGTCTTCTCCGTCCTTAAATTCACTCTCTCTCATGAAAAGGAGTGCATTACTTCAAACTGTGCCTGGAAATCTTGAATGCTTTCCAGGCGATGAATGCGCATCCAAAAGGAGACTAAACAAGAGATCATAAGGCAGACGAAAATCCCGACCGAAGACCAAGCACCTCAAATAGGGAAAAGCCGGTAGTCTCGTGGAAAGCATGCTATAAGCCAATAACAAGACGGATAGTGATGTCATGTTCCAGCCGTATCCGTCAAGCTATATAGTTTTTGGTATTCTTGAAATTTAAGGGCCCGGCCAATGACGCATGACCTGTAGTGAGTATAGATTTTCTGTTGTAGAGGTAATGGTTAGGAATGTTCTACGGCTTTAACTATGGCTAGCAAATCTTTAATGATTTGCGTCCGTGTCTAGGTTAAAGGGTTTGTTGAGCTGAGGATACGTTAGGAGGGTAGAGGAAGTTAAAGCCTCCTTCAGTTTGTTAAATGCATTCTCATATTCGTTTGTTCACAAGAACAACTGTTTTCTCTCAGACAGTTTTTGAAGAGGGAAGAATTGTCCTTCGCAAATCACCTGTAGTAAGTATGAAGTTGCACGGAACATCTCAGCTGATGGACGTTTTCGGAACCTCTCCAATATTTAACTGCCAACACTTTTTCTGGAATCCATACTCACACCTTCGGCAAAAATGGCATGTCCGATATAAGTCACTATAGAGTCCGATATATGCTCTCAACAGATCACTGAGACCTACATTTTAAAGTCTGAAAGAAAGAGATTTCGTAGAATTTATATTATCAAACGTGTCGATTGCGTGACGTTTTCCGCCTTTAGTGGTATATTTTGTAATATAATAATTTAATACAGCTGTTTTTTATCCTATGTACTGCAAGTACATATTGCCGTTCCAAGTGAGAAAGATTGCAGGATCATAATCGTTGACATAACCAGACTCTTCTTTGCAAGGTATATAAGTCTGCTGTTAGACGTTAGAGTTGATTCGGTTATGTTTTTAATCGTTATAGACTTAGTAACTGGCTGAGGAAATCCGAATCTGCAAACAGCCCTAAAACCTGATTTTTTTTATTAAATTCCTACTATTAGCTCACACTCTTTTTATATTTTATTCAAATTTTCAGTGGTTAATAAAATGCTTTTTATTCATCCACTCAAGTTCAAATGCATTTTTTTAACTTGTAGTGTATGACACGTGATCTTAATACAGTTTCTTCACATATTAACATCAACTCTTACTTATTTGTCCTGTTTATCGGAACTAAAGATATGCTGTTTTTCTAAATACGAGTATATTATAAGACTTATAGATAATGATCGGTTATTAGGAATTCTCACGTGCTGTAAAAATTAATTTTATAACAACTTATAAATAATAGTACATGATTGTAATAAATGAGATTGTAATATTTAACAAAAATAAGTGGCAACAGTAAGACAGAGTTCTAAAAATTTTTTAAATGCATAGAATTAAAGAATTGTAGTTTCATAGAATTGGATGAAGCGGATAATGTCTCATTACGTAGCGAAAATTCTCCCCATATTTCTATGTTAACATGATAATAATATATGTTTAAAATATAACCCTTTATAATGTCCCTTGCTTATTGAAATAAATAAATAGCTCTGTAGATTATGCAGTAATATATCTAGGACAAAACCTCTTCACAGCAGGTCAAACATATGTCGCCTTCAGTCGTGTGAAATCATTAGATTGAATATTAATTTAAGAACTGGACTGCTCGAAACTCACTGGAAAGGTTCTTTACAATCATGAAGCATTAAAAGAGATGGATAGAACGAGAAATTATAGACCACTATCAGCTTCATAAATTAGAAACGAAAAAATGTTTATAAAAAGTAACTAAAATAAAATTTTTCTTTGTTGACCTAAGTAGGAATTTATTTATTTTTATATTACTTGTTCTTTTGTAAACAGCAGGAGTTATGCTTAGGAGTCTGGTAGTTAACGTGAAAATATTTACACTTATGAGTCTGGTAAACAATAAGTTTCAACGACTGAAGTATTAAACAATATAAATGTTTAGATCTTATTTTAAAGAATGCATTCACGTTTCCTTTTTTTTATTTTTTATTGCTTTGCTTACATCTGGCATCTGTGTCCTTACTTAAATTTGAGATACTGAACGACGTCGTTTGAAAGTTGTTTGCATTGATTTCGCAATAGCGCTGTAGTTAGACCTACCCCACACCAACCAGATTGGTGCGTTGACAGCTGTGAAGGGGCGAAGATCTCCACTTTCGAACCTTCACAGCTGTCAACGCACAAATCTAGTTGAAACAACTTCTTAAAAGTAATTTCCTTCGTAATAAACTGCATAACTTAATCAAATATCTAATAGAAACCTAAAAGTCATCTAAGATTCAAGAAAGTGAAAGTCAATCTAAGATTCAAGATATTTCATGTTTCAATATATTTCATATTTCAAGATATTCATCTCATAAGCTGTTATAGAACTTTCATATTAGAATTAATTAATTTTTATATATATTTATCAAAATATTTCTTATAACTTTATTTAATGCATTTTATTTAATGTATAGTTTTATGTATAATGATTTAATATATATATCCAAATTTCATAGCTATACATTTTAAATGAACATGGTCCCACTGAGTGAGCAATAAAACTGAAACGTCTTCTTGGCGGCATAGCTGCTCACGCAGTCGTCTCCTGACACCTGTAGTTAGACCCAAAACCACTACTAAAATGATAAACGAGCAGGTCCTGCACACTACCTCTGCGCTATCATTTTATCTATTATAAACAGGTTTTTATTCTTCACTTTCAGCAAAGTTTATTAGCATCTGAGTGGCGCGGAAACCGGTGATCTGTGCAACGTCATCTATTGGTGACGTAGTCAAGTGCTTCTTATGAGTATGTTTGGTTCAACATCCATAATAATGTAGTTTTTTGAAGTTTTAGACTGTATACGTCTAATGATTTACCTTGATGCCAAATTTCAAGAATCTAAGTCTTTTAGAAGTGGTCAAGGTTTTTGATGAGTGAGTCAGTCAGTGAGTGATAAAAATGTCACTTTTCAGACCTTAATAATTCCATAACTATAAGACTGATTTATTTTCAAACTTAAATCAAGAAAAAAAGTAGATTTCAATGGTTTAATAATTGTTAAGTAGTTCATAACTTTTATATTCAGATGAACTGCATTGGAAAGGTCTTAAAATATTTACAAAACGAGTGTTTCTATTGTGTTTAGTGAGGCTAGATTGTATGAATGTTTTCTTGAAATCCTTGAACTACACTGATAAAAATTAAGCTTTCTAAAATAGATTTCGTCTGGATAAAAACAATACGAGTAAAAAGCGGAAATTAAGGATTGCCACTTCTAAGATTTTATGTTATTATTATTGCGTCATAATATGATTTCATAAAGTAAACGACACAGTTTCGATGTATCTGAATCGAAATCTGTTTTATATCGAAGAGTTCTTTTAACAATTTGAAAAATGATTCACAATATAAGGGAAGCAGTTACTTCGTCTATCTATGTCGTTCTAATTTAACTGCGGCTGTGTAGAAATCTGTTTCTACCTTTGAAATTTGACGTAAAATACCTTTGCAATCCATTTGAATATAAGACATCTTCGCATAAATTCTTGATAGCACTGAAATTTAATATCCAAACTCGATTGGGTATAGTAATTTAACGGCGATATCTTTTCCTTCCGCTGAATAATCACTTATCTGACTCAAGATGAAAGTAGCTAAAGGGCAACAAGAATTGTTACCGCTGTGTCATTCATTATTACTTGCTTAGTTCATAAGGTGAAAGCATGGGTAAGGGAATGAAATATTCTAAACTCAGCAACACGTCAAGTTTTGCAGTCAGCTGCTGTTACATTGCCTTTTAATCTGTCTTAGGTATTAAAATTTCAGGTGGGCTAATGTACTGAAAAATATACTTTTTCGATATATAAAAAATGAGTTTTATATTTTTGTCAAATTGCAAAAATGGTAACATACATGTTACCATTTTTCCGATTTGACAATATATATATGTATAAAACAAGTAATAAAATTATCCGGGCATATATTTGGGAAGCTTGGATGTAAAAATTTGATGTTTTCTACATTTATGGTGTACGAGATTAATGTAAACTAAAATGCATTTTCCCTTATAAATCTATCAGTTCTCTTGATACTTGGCTCAGTGAAAGAGGTAGAGAATTAAGTGTAATTAATGACATCGGCCGTTGATTAGTTTAGGCGTTCAAGAGTTTTTCTCCTCCTATTTTTCAGGCCTAACCGTATTTCTTAACTTAAATTTTATAGTTTAATTCTTTAAAACAAGATTTTTCAATGATATCTTTATTCTTCTGTTGTTGTACCAAGAGACTGTTAAAGGTAGTTGTTATAGATCTTCAATAAAAATAAAAATTTTCTCTCTTTCAGTTACTGTTAGTTTAAGGAATCAAGTACTAGTATTGTGCACACAACAGGTATGGCGATATTAAATTAAAAGGTAGTTAAAATTTACGAGACAGAGTACTTTTAAATAATTTTCATTTTCTCCATACTCTGATAGTTTACGATACAAAACATTTTAATATTACAGTTAAATTATGCTCAATTTTTAGATTACATAAAGAGAGTGAAAGATAAAAGTAATTATTTTAATGAGGAAGAAAGTTTCTTAAAACTATTGTCTTATTCATGACACAGAAATCAAAATGATCCAGTTAAATATTTTGTTTAAAATACATATATTTATTTTAACTAATTAAATTAGCGTAAGTGATGGTAAAAAGGGAACGCTCAACAATTCTATTATTAGTTTACGTAGTACATATTATGAACATTTTAATAAATGTTCCAGAAACGGTCTTTTGAAATATGTGGGTAATTTTTTAATTTTACATATTTGCAAATAATTTAGTTTTGTTTAATATTTATGAGATTTTTAGGTCTTAAATTATTTGAATCATCACCAAGAAGAGCATTAACTTTTGATTTAAGTCATGGGCATTTCCAAGATTTTCTTCACAATATTCAACACGAAGGTATCCTTATCTTATACGAATAGTCCTTAAGTTCTTTGCTAAGATCAATTAACCAAAACCTATTTTCAACTCTTTACACATAGCCAGTAGGAGAGATTTACATCTCGTTACACATTTACATCATTTTTAAGTTACACGTGATCTATTTAGCTCGAAAATTTTAATTAAAACATTGTAAACATTAAAACATTCGTAAACAAAAGATAAACATTTAGAAATTTTTGTTTTAATTGGCGAACACTGGCTTGTTAAGCATATGTCAAAAGGGGTCGAACTTAAAGGTCAATTAGCTACCTCATCAACACGAGTATAATTGAAAGTGCATTGCAGGGGACAGACCGTTACAACACAACCTAAAAAGGGCAGAAGTGTAACTACTTATACCCATGTCTTCTCTGGGATTCAAACTCTGGCTTAGGGGAATGCCATTCTATACCACTAAGCACCATACTGTACAGGGTGGTTATTTAGTTGTTGATAGCATTGATAAATACGTTTGAAGAAATATTTCATTATCACTTCCTGAGTAAGTTATGCAGCATTATTCTTCATTTTGTGCAACGAATGCTGGAATGTCGTGCGACTAAAGCTCGCACGAGACTTTTAGGTTTAGTTTGGTTTTGTAAGATTACAAAAAAGCCTCGTGGGCCTGCCTAAAGGGAAGGATGCCTTCGTGGAGAACTTTCTAGAGTAAACTGGCTCGTATTTTCGTTGAAACGACTATGCAGCCTGCCCCTTCATGGGATTTGAATCTCCGACCGAACTACCAGTATTCAGCAACTTTTACGGCTCAGTCGCTGTTGGGCCCGAGATTTTTAGGACTAAAGAGAAATCGAAACTTTTTTCGCCTATTCTTCCTATTCAAGCGCATTTATTATAATATTTGAACGGGAGAAGTGATCAGAAACATTTGCTGTTTTGTAATAGCGTTACTGTTTATATGTATATATATATATATGTAATGTTTTCAGTTATTCCAACACATCGTGGGCGAATGGTGAGGCTATTCCATTACACGTTCTGGCAGATGGTTGACGAAGCTGGGATGATTGAAGTACGGAGAAAAAATGACGACTCAGGACTTTTCACTTTTAACAGCAAGCATATCTTTATTTTAATTTACAGCAGATGACTTTTTCCAGATGAAGTTAATCAAAGAACTTATTCAGTAATTGAACTATTAGATACGACTCACTTTAAACTTTAATACATCATAGCGTTTTAACAAAGAAAGAGGAGCATAGCGGAAGCGTTAGCAGAACGAAGGCGAGAAGGCATCTGTTATTAACGGTTACGTAAGATCGCATGATTAATTTGAATGACGCAATGCAGAGAAGTTATTACGATTTTAGAATAGAGAGGAAGAATTAATGTTTATAGTTATATTTCTGATTCATATAACTGCAGATTTCATCGGATCTTCAAAGTTATGAATATATGATGGAATCGAAACTTGAATTATTCCTGAAATAAATCCGCAGTAACCGATAATTCTGGGATAATTTATAATATGTTTTGCGAAAATGCAACATATTAACCCAAGTCTTGTAATTTTTTATAGCTTCATATGTGATTTTGTTTAAGAAGAACTTACAGATAACAATTTAAGACCAGTTTAGGCTAACAGATGATATTTACTGTACGACAGATATTTTAAAGCTTGGTGTGAAGATTGGCATTGCACTTTTCATTGCATTTCAATGGGTGCTGACTACTAGCAATAATATTTTTATTTTAAAAGAAAAATCTATCTGTTTTAGAATGGTATTTCATTTACCCAAGGCTCTAGAAATTTGAAATTTAGTTGAAATTATTTTTTTTTAGTCTGAAATGATGCATATGATAAACAATCTTATTTTTTACTTAGAAAGTATTCTGAACAAAGGCACTGCATTTTATACACTGCTTCAAGAGCATGCTAACTAATTAGCTTAATTTTATTTTTTAATTAATCTACAAACATCACTGAAGGCACTTAATGAATGTTAAACATTGAATGTCTTCATTTTAACATTTCACAATTTAATGAAAATTATATTTTACTTTTATGAGTATATAAATGTACGAACATTTACTAAAGAAGCTGCAGTCGAAACGTATGAGAAAAAAAAGAAAAGAATAATCTTTCGACCGAAAAGAATTAAGTATTTAGTTTATTTAAGCAGCATTATTGAAAAAGAAAATTTAATTTTCTAGCAGCATAAACAGTAATCTGAATACAGTTCTTTCGAAGAATTATTGGATAATAGTATTACATTCGCTTTTCTTAATGGCCTCTGCATCGAAAAAAAAAAAAAAAAAAAGTGCTCATATGCTATAAAATAAATTTTTAATTTATGATTTTAGAATAAAAATCATAAATATTTCATATACTTTATAGGAAAATATGGACAGTCAAAATAAAGAGAAGTAAAGAACGAGAGATTGCAGCAAGATCGTAACTAACTTAAAATGTAAAGTAAGTCGACGCATCTCAGCGAACCTATATACCCTTTTCTGTAAATGGACTGAATGTTTCTGTTAATGCAAAGAAGCATCGAGGGAATCAGCTTAACGTGGGTAGACAGCATCTTTCCAGAGAAAGGTTTTAAGCGTATATTGTTCCTGTGACTAAAAAGATATTTAAAGAAATAAATTTCATGCTTTGTTCTCTCGTCTTAATCTGTTAGCTATTACTTTGTGCTCAGCCATCCATTATAGCTTGAAGAATTATAAATAACTTGTAGATTGTAAAGATGTCAACAAATTCGATCTTATTTCGAAAGAGACATGCAATCGAATTTTATGGGAATCAGTTTCAGTTTACTTATATATGTAAAATATAAAAAACACGATGGCTTTGCTCTATGCGAACAAGCAAGCTCTTTCCGCAATTTCAGGATCTTCCCCCTAGACAGTACTTTTGAAAACATTCGAGCATATTACGTAACCGCTCCTATAAATAGAGAACTCGCTCCATTTTACGTCAGAGACCCCTTTATCCTTCTGCTGTTAAGACCTATGCTGCTAGTGTTCTCATCTGCCTTCCTTTGTTCGAGTAATATGACGTAGTAAACTTGAAGTTAATCTTTTAAAGGTAATCTTATCTTAGTAAAGAATAATGATTTGCCATTCGAATTGAATAAAGATGTGGAATCGAAACAGGTAACTTCTTCTGTGTCACCATTTCATGCCAAGCTTCATGCATGTGCCCGACTGCCAAAATAGACCAAATGCATGAAGCTTGGCAGAAATGATGATACAGAATTTAATTGTTTTGATTCCATATCTTTATTCATTTGAAAGGCATATTATGACTCTTTACTAAATACGATTCAGTGCGTCATAATAGTCTAATAGAGGGAGGCAGATGAGAGCAGCAGCACAGATCTTAATAGCAGTGGGAGAAAGCGGTCTCTCTCTAACGCAAAATGGCGCGAGTTCTCTATTTATAGAAATGGTTACGTAATAGGCTGGAATGTTCTCGAAAGTACTGGTCTAGAGGGAAGATCCTGAAATTGCAGAAAGTTAATTAAAGATTGCTTGTTCGCATAGAGCAAAGCCGTCCTATTTTTTATATTTTACATATATATATAGTTTACTCATATATATATATATATATATATATATATATATATAAGTAAACTGAATTCTCTTTCCTAAGCCTCGTATTTGATCGTATTACGTTACCTTCGTACAAAACGGTCTGAATACACGGTCTCTCATCCCTAGAAAAAATTCCTTTGGTAAGATTTTATCTGAAGATAAATCAACATAATTTGTGAAATATATCTTAATTATAATATTTAATAGAAAATAATTCTTTTAAATTTGAATCTTAACAATCATAGACTAATCACTGCAGGAGTATAAGTTTTGCGAAATTCTGAAACACTCTACTTCTAAGTTAAAAATGCTTATCGAGACTGAAACGTAATCATATTCATGCTGCATAATCTGTTTAATATCTCACTGAAAGCAATATTTGCAGAAGCTTCGGAGCTAATATAACTTCAGAAACAAGCACTTAATCACTGAAGCGAAATCCGTCCTTGAAGCATTATCCGCAGAAGCATCAGAAATTCATAGAAGTCTGAAACTCCTTAAACTGCAAAATTCGCCAGTCTGGCGAAATCAATCATTAGTGATAAATTTAAGAGGAAATGGGAATTTTATGGCATTACCTTTGAAATACACAATCATTAAATTCTTAATTCAAATACTGACTTTTAAGATATCTTTCTGCAAAGTTCAAAACAGACATGTTTTGCACTCTGGATTTCATTGATAACTAAATTTTGTTTTATTAAACTATATGATGAAAACTTTATATCTAAATAAAAAGAATGCTTATTCAGCTCTAATTTAATATGGCATTTATTCTTTTAATAATTGTATGTAGAATTATTATTAAAAACTTTGACACAATGATGATAACAATTGACAATAAAAATTTTTACACAATGATGGATATTTGAATACGTTTCATTTAGATCTATATGAGTAGCACTAAACAAATTCACTAAAATCTTTTCATATCTGCATATATTATCCTTATAAATGATCCTGCATTTCCGTTACTTGACGACACCACGAGTCTGTATCTTTAGACCTGTTTTACAATTTAATATTATTAGCTTGCTTTGGAATCAGTCTGCGTTTTATACATTATAGTATATAATATGTCATTAAATAAAAGGTGTGTATGCCTTTGCCGACATCTAGTGACAGGTGCGCCGTTAAGAGAAAAAAGAATTTAAATTCATAGCTATAGTATTTGTAAAAACGCCAATAATACAAATGAAACACTTTCAGTTTGGATCAAAGCGAGTTGTACTGTTGTTTAACTTAAAACTTTGGAAGTAAATACTATTATGATATATACAAATTTCAGTTAAAAATATAATAATTTGCTTAGCTTGATTTCAGTTACCCTATCGCGTTCTTTGAAACAAAACAAGTTAAGTTTCATAGAAAATATTAGTTTCACGAACTCAAAAATATTTTATATTAAGTTAAATTATTTTTGTAAAATAAATATTTACCGCATACCTTAGAAATATCCAAAATCAAGGCAGAAATAGTTCCTTTTAATGCACAAATAAAAATTTTATTCACAGCTAAATAATTGCCACCGCCATGAACATACATATGGATCCAGTGTACTAATTCTTCAATTTGATTTCAGAAATTATCACCATTAAACCTTACGATTTCAGCACTTCAATATGGATGAATTAAAATAATTCCATACGAGACCTTGGTAAGTTATTTTTCTCTATCATTTCCACGTGCTTTTATGATGCAATTGGAAGCATGTCCAGCTGGCAGTCAGAAGGTTAATAATTTTTCAAGTTTTCTGAGTCAAATAAACCTAATGACTCTGAACACTGACCTTGGTAAAGTTAGTTCTCAGTTAGAAATTCCATATCTGGGATCCTTAGAAGAAGTGTTAGAAAAAAAATAAAAATAGGTATTTTGTCATGTATAGTTTACATGGCGCAGAAGGTCTCAAGAAATGAAAACTCCAAATCAATTAGAGCAGTGCAAGTGACAAGAACAAATATTGCGAGTGTTCCATTTATCACAAAAAGAAACTATGCAAGACGGAAGCTGCATGATAGTGTAACCTTAATAACAACTAAAAAGTGTTAGAAAAATAACGGTGACTAGTTCGAGAGTAGTCACTTGCCTTCTTATTTAGTAGAATTCATATAGAGGCAGATACACGAAATTCTGGTCGAGTTTTGAACGTGATTCCAAACAATAATGAAGAAAATGAAGAAATATTTTCATCGAACTGGTGAAAATATAGTTCATTGTCAAAAAGCGATTAAAGATTGTTCGGTATATCGGTAGGAACGCGGTCAAAAAGCTGGTATTGATATTTCTATATCTAGCTTATCGATATCTTCTGAAATTGTTTATACCACCGCTTAGCAGACTCTTGCAGGATATTTGTTTTCGAACTTAGTGTTTTATAAAATGCTGTTCATTATTATGAAGCCCTGAGAATTAGTTATGAGCTCTATCAGCTATGGGCTATGGGAAGGACTTGGCAGAAGTCAGTCTATCATATCATTTCGGATTGAATTTCGATTCGAATCCCGGAGAAGGCATTTTAAATATACAGAGACTTTGCGGCATGGGGGCTCTCTAAGTATATGAAGAGCTGAAAGTCCTCTCGTGTGGTCTGGTGATAGGGGAGAGGGGTACGAGACCCCCAGACGCCCCGGGGTGCTCTTCCTTAAAATTGGGGGGAAAGTAAAAGTCTAACCATTCTTCCATGAAATACATGGACAAGACAACTACAACATTGCAGTAATTCTACTATATTTAAAAACAGGGGATCAAAATCTTCTGAAAGTTCTATATCTTCTGTTCACAAAATTATTTATTTAGTATTAATAATACAATTTTCTTCAATAGTACCTGTTTTTTTGCTGTTATATATTATGAGAATAAGAAAAATAGATAAAAAAGTGAGTAAAGATAAAATAAAGAAATTAAAAACCCAACAATTCACTATCTTTATTCAGATTACTGAGCCAGGTAGGGTACTAGTTAAAATAAAAGTTTAATTAAGAAATTCGGCAATTATCAGTTTAATCGGTGGCTAAAGACTAAATAAAAGACGTTGTCAAATTTAAGCGGACTAAAAAAACATGCTAGCTATTAAAATAAGGAATGGAATTTTAATGAAATGCAAGGTAAAGAAAGCACTTTAATTTATTTTAAAAAGTAAAAATTTCTTGTTAAACGAATGCTAATTTATTTTTTATGTGGCCATAAAAATTCTTCTGACCAACAGCATACATATCTAATCTCTGTCAGGAATGTGAGTTTTGAAGTAATGAAGCAGTCGCGATGCGATGCCTTTCTTTTTCTTGCAGTTTCTCACATGCGTTACTATATGGTCTTTTAAGGTGGTATATAACGTTATTTCATACTGATTTTCTCAAATTCGGATGAAAAATAAAATACGTTATCTTTGGAAGAATACGCTAGCTTCATTTTCTCTTGATGACGAATCGAAAATTTCATTATTTTGAATTCGGAATAAAACATAATTTCTACGAATGAGAAAAACCGCAATTCTTATTACTTGGTTTTGAGTCTGCTATGTTGTTAGACCAGTGGTCTCAGAATAAAACTGCATACCTACAGAATGTAAAATCTGAAAACAACTCAATTATTTTGTATCTGATATCTAAATGTTGATATCTGCAAGACATTTTCTCTGGTTACACATTATAATTCAAATATATTGAAAGCTAAACATGAAATATGTAAAATATTATTCATTTAAAATAATTCTAGCAAGTTTAATTACTAAAAAACTTACTTTCCTTTAAACTAAAAATAAACAAGTTATGAAAATTTCCAAGTTTTTAGAAAATTTTTCCAGGTGGAACAAAGCTTGGAAACAAGCAATAACAACCTATTCTATTTCTATTATTTATTAAATTTTCCATCGGCACATAAATAAAGATACACTTCTTTGTATGTAAATAATTACTGACTGCTTTACTTCTTACTAAAGTTTGACTCTTGATGGAGGTTCGATTCAGATACAGTTTGTGGCCTTGGTAAAAAATTACTAGAAATTATATATCAGGGATTGTATATGCAATCTATTTCTTCTCTTATTAATTTTCAACTATGAAAAAATGCTGTTCACATGTAAATGCATTCCCAAATAAAACGATTATTCTTAATGCAAAAATTCGTATTTATTTTTTTAAACATACTAATAAAATTTAACACATATATATACACATTTTCGAATCAAATTTACGTCACTCTGTGAATAAATTAGTTGAATTTAACATTTTCTGGTGCGCCATTCATATTTGTTTTTAACGGTAATGAATGTAATGTAAACTCGTAATTTAAATAACTAAAATCTTGAAACATTTCCAGCACCATATTTGCAACAACTACATAAGTGAAATGCATAATCTGCTTCGGGGCTGCATAGTTGAGACTACTGCGCGACAAACGCCGCCAAACTTGGCGGTTAATCGCTGGTTGCCTGTAGTACCGGCAAATACTAGAAATTCTTTGTAATATTTTCCTCCCGCTTTTTTTTCCTATTAGTGATTGAATAGTTAAGACCATTGAATATTAGAAGTTCGACTCAGGTTGGATTCCAGGCGAAAGGGCTGGCTGCAGCGTTAGTTTTTGTGATTTTCTCCATGTGTAACGTGAATACGAGTGGATTTCTTTTGAAACTCCTCCAAAAACGAATCCTTCTCCTTAAGCTTGTGAACTTCTCATATTTTAATAACTTCATCTAACAGAACCTTCCTCCTTTCCCATTATCTGTTAAATTCTGTTGTTTTTGTTCCTAATTCTCACTTGTCTGACCTATAGTCAGCCCAAGCTAATGAAATTCCTCGTGGCAAGTAGCGCAAATTTACGCCTGTCGCTGGCAAAAGCCTTGAGCACTATACAGGTGACAGTGTGATCTAAGTCAGGTTCGCCCCCAATTTTGATGGAAAGCATCCCGCGAGGGTCGGGTCTGAGGGCCTCCCACCTCCTCTTCCCTTACCACTAACATCTGAAGAGGACTTCCAGATCGTCGCATATTTGGAGTGCCTTATGCCTCAAGGACACTATATATTTACAAACATCCATGCCTTCTGCTAAATTCTTTATAAGAAAATCATCATCTGCTAGTTTCTTCATAAGATCATTTATAGCACCAAAGACTCATTTATAGAAGGCGTTGTTAATTTTTCATCTCTCCGGCTTTTAAAATTAACCTAATGTCTCTACAACCAATAATATAACTAACAAAGAGCCATCAGTCTCTCTGAAAGCAAACTGTATATCTATAAATGTATGCAACTGTGGTATTACTGGCGTGATCGCCAAAAGTGACGATACTAAGAATATCAAATACAAATTAATTTTGCGTAAATACTTAAACTAAAATTTATAGTGTTTAGTACATTGCATAATCATTACTAAATAGATTAACAAGACTTACCCAATGATGCATGCATGAGCCGAATATTTTCTTTTTTCAATCTCATATTTATTTTATCGAACATATTTTCTGGATTAAATAAGGCACATTTATCACACACATATAAAATACTAAAATATCATAACTTAGATACACACAATGCGATAACTCAAATGGAATGTTCGTGGAGTGCCGAAGCGTGACTATTCGCGCAATCCTGTCCCATCGAATAATTTTGCGGTTGAAAAGTTGTCATATTCATTTTCGTATTATCGCGCTGTCTGGTTACACACTTGTAAGCTCTTCTTTTTTTTACATTCACGTTATTTTTACACACTTATCATCACGTGGTGACACATCGCTGGTCAAGCACATTTTGAAGTCGAACACCTATTGATATTCTGCTTGAGCGTTTATTTTATGTTATTCACGTCAGCAGGACTTAGTGAGTCTCAAATCAAACACTCTACTTTAGGTACTGGATCTCTTCATTCTGCTTCTTTCTCTGCAAAAATACGACGACATTCCACGTGCAAAACTAGACAGGAACAAATGGCGACTGCTGAGTGTGTGTGGCCCAAAGGCCCACACACTCGTTAACACGACGTCAGGCAGCAAGTGGGGGAAAAAGAAAAAAGAGAGACAAACCAGTCCTTCCAGTTTTTATACCTTTCGACGCACGTGCTCGCGCGTGATAACGATACAAGAATCGATGCAGCCACAATGTACACTGTGAGACTTCTGTGTTCTCACAGCAACATTTTTCACCATCAACAGCTACCAAGTTAAGATTTCACTCTGCTGTATTTTAAATGTTTTCCCTAGGGTAAAACTTGGTAAAGAATGTAACTTAGAAAACCATTTATCCGTACGAGTTAGTTTGAGGATATTATTATTTATTGTATGTGATAGTATATGTACCATTATAATATATTTCACAAATATTTCTTTTAACAGCTTTTAAAAGACTCTTCAGAAAGGGAATTAATTTCAAAATTGGGTATCTACCTGGACAACAGGAATATAAACTTAAATTTAAAGGACCTCAATTTCTCATTCCTTCGTTAATCTCGAAGGAGAAACTCTCTAAATCTATTTTATCCGTCATTTATAGCACCACCTTCCATCCGCTTCGAAGTCTGACAAGCGATGTATTTTCCTCCCCCACAAGACATGGCATAATCTTGGGCGAACTGAAATTTAATATCAAGACACAGCAGGGGTATAATAATTCGAGCTGGATATCATTTCCTTCCACAGAGCAATAACTTTGTCAGCCAGCTCATAACGAAAGAAATTTATAAGCAACAAAGATCGTCGCTTCTTTATATCATTCATTAATGTTCAAAGCGGAAAAATGAGTTATGATAGGCTAAGTGATGCTTTTCCTCGTGAGCTGCCATAATTTTGTATTCTCTAAAGCTATCAGATATTAAAAGCCAAGTACAAAAGCAAAACTTTTCCTTATATATTAATAAAAGCATATTTCCTTATGTATTAATAAAAGTATTTCTGTATACATTTGATGAACAGAAAGAAGAAAAGATTTTAATATTTTTTTACATTTTTTATTAATGAGATGAAAATTGAAACTTGACTGCAGTCTTCATGGGTTTTATGACCACATAAACTATTATGAGTGCAGAAATTATTACTGAATAGCGGGCAAGCCCGCCAGATGAGCGGGCTGCAGCCAAAGCACAATTTGTAAGTTCTATGTAACCCTGAAAAGCAAATTTACGAAAACATTTCAGTATGAAAGAAATTAGTACAGTCTTTACAAGCAACAACCAATTCGTAAATAATTGCTTTACTGCCGAGCCAGGAAACAAAACCTTTGGACGCTTCAGGTTAATACGTATGACGTCATGATTTAATGTACTGTAACGCCGTTTTCTCAATATTAATAAAAAATTTAACTTCGAAGTAATATATCGTGTCAATTACACTAACCTGAAACAAAAATGTTTGCCAACAGCAGCTATTTATTTAAAATGCTGACATTAACGAACACTTTCGACATACAATGACTTCACATACAATCGCGTGCTTTCTTCAACGTCAGAATATGACCTTATAAAGTAATAACATATTTAATGTTTGGCAATGCTATTTTTATTTCAATTTTTTGAAACTTAAAAATTTTTATTAACAAACTCTACGATTTGATAGTTAGTACTGACAACACTTTTTGAAAAAAGCAGTTTTTTATCTCTAGTGCCCGAGACCGTTCCCACTCGGAAAAATGACGGAGAAAATGAGTTTTTATTTAATATTTTCTCTAACTAAAGTCGTACGAAGAGGGTCGAAATGGCTTCCCACGAAGTTTTTGAATCCAGGGGTACCTCTTTCAAAATTCAACTCCCCGCCGTTCCGGAAGATAATGCCACAAACAAACAGACGCCCACAGGCTTTAATAGTATAGATTATTTGATAGGTACTTCCTTGTTAAATATAATTACCGCATGTATTATCCAAATTTATTCGCTGAACCTGACTATTTCGGTATGATTTACTTGACTCTGACAAAGCACGTAAGGTATCTGCATAACAGCAAGGATGCCTTCCTGGAGGACTTTGTAAGAGAAATTGGTTTATATTCAAGTTACATATGGGTTTTACCCATTAAACGCACATGTCAGCCCGTTTGTCGAGATCTGAACCCAGGTCGAAATATCAGTATTTATCGATTTTCCTTCTTGACCACTAGTAAGCTTACTAAACTGTAATGTGCAAGTTTCAAATTCTACCAAGAGCTTCTTGGCTTTGGTAACTAAATTCACTTCATATGTACTAAAATTTTTATTATGCATGAAATTGAAAAAAGTTGTAGAAGTTGTTCATGTATAAGATTTTCAAGCTTTAAAGCTTTGAAAATATTTATTAGAGCTTGCTTTGTTCCTGTAAATGTGTACACAGTTTAAGGTTTTAGTGAAAGAATATCGAGCATCATCTCAATATTTCGAATTTCAGAGCTTCGTTGGTTAGGGTAAACGTTATTACATTGTGATATGCAGGAGAAGATGTTTTCTGTTAAAAATTCTCGTAACTAAAGTTTTCTTTCTAACTACAATTTTCGAAAGAGAAATACTCAGTAATAGACTGCAATGCATACTGTAAGAAACTGTAGTTAAAGTAAACTACAATTGTACGTGGATTTTACGTGGAATTTAACGTGGGATCAAACTTGAAATGTGCCATTGTAGTAATTGTGTAAAGCATTTTTATTTTTAAATTAAAAGAAAAATGCTGACAACGCATTTTAAGTTGATCAGAGATCTTCGGAAAACAACTGTGCAGTGATTTCGAATATACTAGCTAACGTATTTTTACAGGCTAACGTAATTTTAAAGGCTTAACATTCTGTGCTACAGAAAATTAAAACAAGCGGTGTACTATGCAAATATTTTTTGAATTTGGTCTTTGATGACCATTAAAAGTTTAAGAGAGTTTAGAGTTTGCAAGTAGATGCGGAGATGACTGTGTAATTACCTATCATAAGCGGTAAGTAGATGCGTGTGCAAGGCAGACGACGCCTCTGCCTTTCACAGCTAAGGAGCAAGTGTCTGTAATTATCTACCAATTATAAAATTGTTTGTTGGAACAACTGTTAATAATTTCTGATATATATGTTGGGGAAATTAATTGTGGGTTTCTTGTTCGTTATACTGGAGTCTAGTAATTCCTTACATATAATACAACAGAAATAAAAGTTTTAAAGTTTATTATTTGATTTTATATTGTTTTTAAAATGCTAATGCAGTGAACTCTGTATTTAAACTTACCCTACAGCATGAATTGTTCTTGCTCTTTTTTGAACTATTTAGATCCGTACTTCTTGAACAGGTGTCATTGCCAATGGAAAAAATTAAAATTAGGCGAAAATGTGCAAACGCAGATTAGCACAAATTTTGCGTAATACTCTATTAATTTCCAGGGCGATTTGCGTCTGTCTTCCTCAGAAAAGAAACGTTTTTTAGGAAACAAACTGATATTTTCGTAATTTATTAGCCCCAAAGGGCATCATGTTCAGTCTCTAAACACGATTTTGTACTAACTCGCTTAAATGCTTTGCTTCACTTTTCATTCGAGTCTGTCAGAGTGCGGAAAATGCAACGTATAATTTTTTAATATTTTATCTATCTGTTATTAATTAGCAAACTTAATTGTTTAAAAGCAATAGATGCAGATCTTAAGAATATATTATATTTTTACATTTTAATCTGATTTAGTTAAATAAAAAAGGTATTCAATTGATGATATATCTAAATAAAAAATTCAATATTTTTGTGGAATTACATAACATACCTTTTCGCTTTTTAAATATACAGAAGATGTATAGAGTTCCCGTATTAGTCTAAACACGTATTTTTTAAATATCCTATAAAATGTTTCGCTATTCCACTTGGACCATCTTTAGAGATAATTTCTACTGGTAAACCATATTAAACTTTAAAAGAGCCTTTTGGGCGATTCATGAAAATCTGAACCCTTTCAAATTCTTTTATTGCCTATTTGTTTAATTTATTTATTTACCTATTTATATATAACTCCGAAAGTACTATTAGTCTTGTAACACGATTTTGCGTTGATTTACTTTAAATTTCATTAGCTGTACATGCCGTTGTTTCACGTTTTATACGAGTCTGGTTGCCATCGGCAAAATGTGAGAGATTTTTCTTTCAAATTTTATCCATTATTGATTAACAAACTAAGCTACTTAAAAGCAACAGATTCATTTCTTAGGAGTATTAAATTTTAATTTTTAATCGGATGGATTTAAAAAAATATATTTTATTTATGATAAATCAAGTTAAAGATGTTAAATATTTCGGTAGATTTACATTATATATTTTTCTCTTTTCAAATATACAGAAGATATGTTACGTACTTATATTGATCGAAATGTGTATTCATCATTTAGCTTATAACATGTTTCGCTCTACCGCTTGGGCCATCTCCAATGACAATCTATACTGATAAACCATATTAATTTTTAAAGAGCCTTTTCGGGCGAGCGTTAAAATCTGAAGATTTTCAGATTCCTTTTATTTACTATTTTTTTTTAACTCTGTGTAAAAAAGGAGGCAACAATGTCAAACGATCCTGAAAATCAACAGAGTTTTATTCAACTTCTATGCCAGTCTAAAGTTCCTTTTGTCTAATTTTAATGGTCATACTAAATGAAAATATCTGGTATATATTTAAAGTTGTAGAGACATAAGGATTTTTGGAAGCCGGAAAGATGAAAAATTAGCAATCGCCTTCGCCGGGAATCGAAACACAGGCCTCTGAAATACCGGCTCAGCGTGAAGACCACTACACCAAGAAGGCACGCTTGAAAGGCGGGAGAAATACTTTATAAAGTAAATGCAAAAACACAGTAGGTTACGTTAGGTTATTTAATTACGGCAAAGTTTCGAGGACTATCTGCCTAAAGGGAGGGATTCCTTCGTGAAGGGCTTTCTAGGGGAAACTGGCTCGTATACACGTTACACATGGGGAAAACCACGAAAACACCCATGCAGCCAGCCCGTTCGCGGGATTCGAACCTCGGACCGAACTACCAGTGTTCAGCGACTCTACCGCTCGGCCGCTGGTGGGCACACATTAGTAGGTCAAAAGTAAAACAATTTTAGCCTGGTTCATTTAATTTGTTTTGAACCGCCGCTAAAAAGCGATTTATATGGCAACAAAGTAATCAAATACTTTACATTTCAAACGGAGAATGGCTCAAATGTATCACATAGAGGCTTTAAATTCTCGCGAAGCTCAACAAGTTTAAGTGACTGAATACCTTGCAAAGAAGCTAGCCATGTGTTCTACAAAATGCTTGTTTCCTTAGTATTCCTTAGCATTTTTATTTCTTAAATACTTCCGTAGTTTGTTTTCTTTAAAACGCACTTCACTATGAAATTTTGAGATATGCGCAGTGACAGAAAAAAATAGCGGTTGCATTTGAAAATATGAACTATCTTAGCATAGAAGACTGTTTTTCACTGGCCAATCGCAAGTAATTTAGCGTGGAATGAATTTTAGGCAGAAGGAAAAATGGAGTTGACGCAAGAACGTTATCGCGCTATGCTTTTCTATGATTTTTCTATGATTTAAGTGGGGTTAAATAAAGAAGAATGTGTTAACGTCTTTAGTTAGCATTTGGTATTGAATATCTATCTCTTGATATTATATTCAGATGGTTTATATAATTTCATAGAGGTCGCAACTCTCTTCTGGATGCAGAACTCACAGGAAGGCCGTTGTCAGCACTAATCTCGGATAATGTGTCTGCCATACGGAGAAGGTTAATCGATGATGATCGCTGCACCTACGAAATGATACAAAATGAGCTTAACATTGGTTCCGCTTCCATATATAAAAGTATTCATTAAGAATAGTATACGAAAAAATTAATTTGCCGTTGAGATCCCCATCATTTAACTGAGCACTGAAAAATGGAGAATGTCAAAATCTGTAAAGAAAGGGCTAAATTACTTAAAGATGATGGCCAACGCATTATTTATAAAATCGAAACTGGTGATGAAACTTAAATACCATTTTTTGACATTCGAACACGTAAAGAAAGTAAAGCATGGGTCTTTGAAAATGATCCCGCGCCTACAGTGGTGAAAAGAAAACGAGCCATGAAGCAAGTAATGTATACCGTTTTCTGCACAAATACAGAACTGGTCAAAGCCATTAAGCTGGAAGGACACAAGATAGTCATAACTAACTAGTACATCACTGTCTTCTAGAAAGTTTTCAAGAAGTGAATGTTAGAGGATTCATGCCCCACACGACAATGCGTCTTCACATTAAGCAAGACTGACAGTAGTTTCTTAAAAAACACAACAAAGGAATAGAACATCCACACTATACGTTCAAATACAAATACGTTCAGTCTCTCATAGACGATTGAGAGTGGGTTTGCAATTCCAAATACAGACTTTAAAACAATTCTATAATGTTTAATATTCTAAAACAAAAATATGCAAACGAAGATAAGTACTTTTATTCATGAAGGCACTGCAGAATGAATTTATTATAGCCATGTAATAAATGCAAAGAATCTTTTGATGTAAATATGTGGATCGTGTGGATAGTCACTCATTTATTCTGAGTTTTCCTTTTTTCGGAATGCTTCAGGATAATTAAATTTTCTGTAAAAAGCCTTTAAGCATCCAAGATTTTCACTTGTGTTATTCTATTTTTAAATTTTTGGTTCAAGTTATAAACTGAAATAATATTTCGATATATATACAGAACCGAATAGAGCTGACCTGAAATGAGGAATTATTTACTAATTTTGAAATTCCCATAAAGTTGAGTTTGAAGTCTTCATTTCAGGAAGGGAATTCTATCATTATTCCTCGTGTTGCTGCAATGTTATGCATATTTTAAAAGATGGCGCAATCTTACACAACTTAATGCATTACGGCTTACGCGAGAAGAAAGCTGTTGCGCAGTAGGGAAATTTGCTATTCGTAACATACTTAGAGAAAATATGCCACATGTTTAAAACGAATTATGGCCAAAGGCGCATTTAGAAAAGACATTTGGAATTCAATAAATATTTTGGTTCTTCGTAAAATCTTAACTCGAATACTTTTCATCCATAGAGAAGTTGATATCGACTAAACCGCTACTCAGATATTCCTCACTGAAAGAAGAAACTCGAAAATACTATTTTAAGAAACGTGATATGTTGACATCAGTGCTGTGACACCTTAAGGGATGCGTTTTTTATTTCAAGTTTAGATTTGCTTAGAACAAAAGAGAATCTTGATACAATTAAAAGCTACATTTTTTAGTGTATGCTACAAAACTGGTAAATGACAATAATAAAAAGAAATAAAAATGTGCTATAACGGTTGCATTTATTATCGAACTGCAAACCAATTTCTTACTCAAGGACTGAGATACATCCAAGGGAAAAAAAGAAGACAAAATTATTTTAATTTTAATTATTCTGTAAAATAATAAATGAAACTTTTACCAGTTACCATTCGGCAATTAGAGAATGAAATATAAAATTTCCACAACATTTACGTTGTATACATTCCCTTTGTGTGATGATGTACTCATCCACTCCAAAAATAATGACGTTTATTCCTGCTATTAAGCAACCTCACCTGTAGCCGAGTGGATAAGATCAGTGGATACTGGGTGTTTGAGTTGGGCTCTAATCTCGGCTAGTGAGCTGGCCGCATGGGACGTTTCGTGGTTTTCTCTTTTTTGAATTAGAATGCGTCTACTTCCTTTAAGAAAATATCCTCTACGAAGGCATCCCTGCCCTTAGGCAGATGGCTTTCAAATCCTTTGCCTTAATCCGGTAACCGAATTTAACCAGATTTTAAAAAAATGAGCTCTAGTATTTATATATTTTTACCAAATGTATGCTTGTAACTTTCATCAGCATTCAAATTTAAACTAACAGAATAGATGTAGCATTTATCATGTATTTCGAATGAGGGATATTTTGATTTTCAAGTTTCTTTCTCTGTTACAAATATGTCACTGACTGCAATAAGCACTGCGATTTCAGATTATGCAAATAACTATGTAAAGAATAAAGAAGAAATATGTCTTTTTTCCTTTTATGAATTGTCCAATCTTTTCGAATGGTTTTATCCTTAAGAAGAGGTTTCGAATGGTTTCCTCCTTAAGAAGAGGTTTCGAATGGTTTCATCGTTTTCCTTCCCCTTTTTCATTCTTATATCGAAACACATTGAAGCTTTTTATTCGAAATCAGAGATTAAGACAATTTTAAAATTAGGGATATTCGTTTTTACTTAGTACAAATCCATCTATGAAGGCGTTATTTAAGCAATCAAAACTAAAAGTGTTTTCCTCTGAGTTTTCCTAAAATATGTAATAGTTGTCTAATTTAAACTATATTTCATCACATATAAATGCATTTGTTTTATTTCGCATAAATTTGTTTTAAAAAATTCTATCGTCCAAACCTGTTATTCTTTTTATTTCTCCAGTACCTAATTATTCAAAAATAATATCGTTGTATAAATTAAATTAAAAATCCAAAACTTTTAAAGCCGGACGAAGCTTATGAAGGATAGCAAAAGTGAAAATATTTATAATGTTCTGAGGTTTGGTTTAAATGCGATGTTGTTAATATTTATTGCTGTTTTGAGAAGTACAAATTTAAAGTGTGTAGTTGCGTCTATAATTCAGATGGAAACATAGTTTGCGATTTAAGGATGCTAAATATATTATATATATTTTAAATAGTTCTCTCTGAAACGTAATGGCATTCTAGTCATTCTACAAGTTGCAACTTTTATGTTGTACAACCAAACTAAATAATATATCGGTTTAATTTTGCATTTTAATTCTTCTTCAGTTTATTATCATTAATAAAAACTCACAATGTTAATTTAATTAAAGAAAGTTAAGCAACTGGAATTTACGGAAGACAATTTACAATTCATAGTAATTCTACTATGAAGAGGAGAACGCTTTGGAACATCTGAAGGAAATACAAAAAACATCAATAACTGAAAACTTAAAGTGTTATATTATTTTAATCCAAATTTCTAGATAAATAGCGTTTTAACTTTGTAACACTGAGTGAATATGCATTTCATGAACAGATGATGAAGAAACATCATTATATATAATTGCATTATCAAGGCTGGATTAAGACTTTTAAGCACTTTTAAGACGTTTTTGTTCTCCTTCCCTCACCTACACTTACAGTATAATGTTTTTTAATTTCTTCTCTCTTGGTTCTGGTTGTAGTTGCTTTATTCCATGGTAGAATGGGCAACGAGAAATTTGTGTTGGGATCCCTTCCCGGGTTTATTTTGTTCAATGGCTAATTCAGCTTTTTGCATTATTGTAAAAGCAGTATTCATGACAATTAAAATTAAGCTTTCATTAAAAGAATGAACAGAGTATTAGCAAAGACTTGGGGCTAATAGCCAAACCATAATTTACATCTCTCCACTGTTTCTTCTCGTCATCTTCGATGAATTCGTCTGAGCTCTAAACAAAACGCGCATGCTAAACTTAGACATACCGTAAGCCAAAAAAATCTTGATTTATTCATATTTTTAGAAAACCTGTTCATCATTTTATGTTTTGGCATAATATTCTAGGTAAAACATCTTCTTCTTTTCTTCAGCTGAAGAACGTGATGACAAAATAGAATGTTCTACGAATCTGTATTTTACTTTTATTTAAAACAAAGCATAAATAATATAAAAAATAAGGAAGAATGAATTCCGTTTCTTACGTCTTTGAAATAATATTATTTTTTCCGTTATGACCAACGGGAAAAGAAATTTTCAAAGAAGTAAAAGAGAGTGAAAACTGCTTTTAAGGAAAAAATAAATGAAAGGTATTCCTTGAGTGTGGCATTATGTGTCTGTACCTTTCGCAGATCTCTTTTGACAACTTGGAAGTAACGAAACTTTATCGTTTCTTTAATATCTTTTCAGGAATACTTCTATGTTTATCTTAAAATTCTATCACTGTACAGAATTTCTTTTTCTTTCTTTATTTTTTCTTGCTGTAATTTTCTTTATTGTTTTTACTTTTTATTCTCTTGTTATATCTTTATGTACATTTCCTGTTGACCAGTAAAGATCACATTTATCTTTTCAGAATAAATTTACATATAGTTATCAAATTCTTGTACAAAAATCATGAACAGGAAAAGTTAATATTTGATAAATGAAGAACAGTCGAAATAAAAGCTTTAGTTTATAAGGATTTTAAGTTTTACTAACGTTTATTTTATTTTAAAATTTCACTATCCTCTCTTATTTTCCACTTCCGGCCAGAACAAACGCGGTTAGTTTTAGTACGCAAATTGAGCTTGCAAACTGTTAGGTATTTAAGTTGTGGCTTTTAGGTTAGAAAGGCACTTCTCGCCATCTTACTTCACGCACGCTTTTCAGTCAGTTGCTGTCCGCCTTTAAGGCCAGAAATTTACTCCTCTTGATACTGAAGATGTATTGTAGTTTTCTCGCATTCTGCGTGCTACATACGTAAAGATTAAAAGGCCAATCTTCGCGTTAATAATCTTTGTAAAGCATTTGAGTTTAGTTCTTACTTAATTTAGTTAGTTTGTAGTTTTTATTTTTACGTTCAGACCACAAGTACTGGTCTTTGCATCCCGAAGTGCGGGAGCGGCTATGAACTGTGAAGAATAAAGGGTAATTTAACCCTTTCCATCTGTGTCGTATCTTCTACAATTTCAACGAACATAGTTTAAAGTAAACTCACTGTTCTTCATCAGGAAAATTAACATGTTTGCCAAATCAATTAGACGAAATAGCAGTCCTGATAAGTTAACTTATGACGATTTTATTAACTTCGTTTAAACTGCACTTAATCAGTACTTACTACAAATTCACGAATTTGCTTATTTTAAAGATTGCTTTTAAATGCATTAAAATGTATTGGATAGTAGTTTATTTTTTTCTAACTATTAATACCTTAAATAATTTATATTTAATGAAAATATGCAAACTTTTCAAACTGCTTTGACTAGTCTAATGTGAAAATTGCAAATTACATTTATGACACACGAAGTTTCTTCGCCATTCGGTATACGACTTATTTTGTTGAGATGTTAGTTTGATCCGCGTTCATATCCGGACAAACAAGAGGGTTGAATGAGTGTTTGGGGGGAGGGGAATTTGACATTTAATGTAAATATGACAGAGAGTTTCCCTGACAGATTTACAGAACAGAATTTTAAGTAAAAATGGGTACTTTGAAAAATCGACTTATTCGACGATCGAGATTTACGGTATATATTTTACCTTTATTCTTAGCAGAGGGAATATTCATTGACTGTGTAAATGATTTATGCAGTACAGTTTTGGAAATTTGTTCTAAACAAGAGTAGCAATCAAAACACAGGTTTTTATGAACGAAAGGATACTAAAAGGACGATATTACGTCTCAAATATTTGTAACGGCAATATTTTATTTAGAGCTTCTTAAGTTAGCTGATCTTCTTCTTATGAATTATATGCTTTTCTCAAGGAATTATATTGTATGAGTAAATTATATTTTATCAAAAATATAGTTTACTTCGTTTCACGCTGTTTGAAACATGGTCAGAGCAACTATAGACTCAAATGGGCTACATAGACTTAATAGATACTGAAATTTCATTGATCTTTATATGATAAACAATACGTTTTCCATAACTGTAGAAACAAGTATTAAACGTATAAAAATTTTTATTATCACATTCCCCTTTCGTATTCTCTCAGTATGAGCAGTTAGCACATTCAGTTAATGCTGAAAAGTACATGGCTCCAGTCCGAGCGAGGGCAAAATTTATTTTTCATATTTCTCATCTTCCTACGTTGAGCATCCGAACTACAGTGCCCCTTTCTTCGAGTACAGCTCAATTACAGCCATACAAATTAAGTCATTTGGACTTTTGAGCTTTGTTCTCCGTAAAACACATATAGGTTACTGCAGCTGTATCAGCACTTCTAATGATCTATCTGCAGGCAATATAGCTGACACATATGTAGGTATGGGAAACGTTTTAAAATCTGGATACAAGTTTAATAATCACTAATAAGTTTCCACTATCATGGTATTATTTAGAAGAATGTAAGTAAAATACTTTTCATATACTCTTCTAAATAGATATATATATGAATTTTAATTATTAGTGTCGGTTATCCCCTAGGCAGCGTAAAAACTATTGTTTGAGGAAACTAATTAAAACAGAACTTCCTTACGAAAATGAAATTAAACTACAGGGAAATTAAAACTTAGTAAAAAGAAATAAAATGTATTTGACTTAAAAATAAAAAAAAATTTAAATTAATTATTGTTAATGCCACTAGTCGTTTCATAAATAATTAGGGAAAATAATTGCATTTCGTCTCTTTTGAATATTTGAGTGAATCCAGTTCAAAATTCAAAGAATGGGATGAGAAATTTAAAAATTTTAAATGAATTAATTCTTAAATATATGAAAGAAATTCCTCTCTCTCTCTCTATGCATTACTTTGTTATTTTATGCATCTATCACTCTCACGCTTTGTATCATCAGAAGCATACCGACACGCATACATTCCGGTCCAGTTTGTGGAATCCAACAACTTAAAACTTTCGTGAATTTTTTATAGCCTTAAATCGATCAGAGATAAACTGAACCGCTCTTTCCTGACGGCTGAATCGAAACATCAGTGACAGCCGTATTCCTTTTTAACCATCAGCAAATAAACGTTTTGGAAATTTGCTGGAAATGTGAAAATTTTAAAAGATAGACTTATGAAGATAAAATATGGAAGTTTATTCAAACAGAAATGAAGAAAATATGCAGTTTTTATGACTTCAGTATAATGTATTCAGTCACACACAATTTTCGGGCAACAGCTGGGATAATGTCCTTTAGGTCTGTGAAGGCGACAGTTAGGAGGGCCAGATATTGTTCCGCACCTTAAAAGAAAGTAAAGATAAGTAAGTAAAAAAATTGGAAATTTGATTATTATTTACTGTTTATTTGCAAAAATAATTTAAAGTAAAGAACATATGGCAGTTGTTTTAATGCTATATTTTACTTCATCTTATCATATTATAAATGTTTCTGAAAATATTTTCAAATAATCATTACATTCTGTACTTTTTTAATGAGAATTTTACTTTAAAATTATTTTAGGCTTATCCATTATTGTTTCGAAATATCGTTTTTTTGTGAAAAATAAAGTTACATGGAAAGAATTATTATTTTTTCAAGTTTTATGTGCATTTCGAAAGAAGTCTTTATACGAATCAACTAAAATATATTTCCAATATCGCTCATAAGTCGGAAATGTTAAAATTATTACCAGCATAGAAACGTAAATTGAAAGTATAAAATTCTAGTTAATTTACGTGTCCTTGCCTACTAGAATTTTAGTAAAGACTTCTTACAACTGTAGAATATAAGCCCAAAGAAGAATTAAAATATTTTCTTATTCACTCAAAGAAATATTATAGACGGCCCATCTCGGACTTACAAAAATAATTAACTGAGTTGGCCCATAATTAAACTTCACAATTGAATACTAACAGGCACGTAAGACTACGGTCGAACGTAGTAAGCTAGGTTTAAAGCAACGATGTGGCCCAAAGGTAGAACACGCTTTACTGAGCTCTTCTGCTGACTAAACTTCCCATTAAATACTGGCCGTACTTCATTTATATAAAACACAATATTAAAATCCCATTCTGACAGGGACTTGTAGGTGGCAAACAAGAATTTAAAGGAAGGAGTTTAAAAGGGTTTTAAAATTAAAAATAGTTATTAGAAAATTTAAACAATTCCTACAAAGGGAGTAATGTATCTTCTCATTATTTAGATTTACGTTTAAAGTATTGCAAAATAATATGTTAAAAGAGTAGCATGCTCTATGAAGACAATTATAATAAAAAAGCATTTGAAAAAAATTTTGATTACACATTAAAAGACAAAATTGAAGCATTCAAAATTTTGAAGATGCTTGAAATAACTATTCGAATATTTCATTATTTATAATTAGCAACAAATGTGCTGTTAGTATCAATCATCGCTTTGCCGCCCGAATCATTTTTATGCCTTATTAATTTTCAAATAAAAAGATTCTGCCACCAAATGTAATCGCCATATGTTACTTTTAAAGAAAAAATATAGCGAATATAAAAAACAATATATGGCCATACTTTATCGAGAATTCTATAGATCTGCTATTTTTAAATAATTTTTGATTTTGCTGTTGAATTTTTTGCGGCGTAAGTTCGAAGAAAGTGATGTTTAATAACAAAATTTAAAAAGATTTAAAAAGAATTGTATAAGTCATCTTTTTAAGAAAGCTAAGAAGTAATATGATAAATTGAGAAAAGATTTAAAAAAGTAGAAAAATATGTGCCACCGCTTAACATTCTATCATAAATTATAAAAACATGTACTGCTTTTAAAATTCTTTATTTTACTTCTAAACTTAACGTGGCGTAGGTACACATAAAATGCAATTATCACGATTTTGTTTAATATTTGATGTATTATAATAGATTTGAAAATATAAAACAATTTGTTAGCAGAAGTGAGTCCAATAGTAGATTGTTAGAGCGAGCTCAGATTGCGCATAAAAACTTTTACAAACCCTCTGGTATGACGTTAAAATCCGAATCCTTTCAGATTTTCTTTTCTTTTTCTTTTTTGTATTATTCTATCTTTTTTCAATAGGCACAGTTTAATATAATTGTATTTCTTTTTCTACATTACGAGTGTAATAAATAACAGAATGAAAACTAAAATTTCACTTATATTATATTTAACTTTGTTTTAAAACTAATGGTATGTGTGATGTTTCAGATATCTAAATACCTCTGTAAAGGGGTTAGTAAATTCATAGGTTTGTAAAACAAATGAATTAAACAAGGCAAATCTTCAGCGATCATATTTGTTAGTAATGTCTTTGGATAAAAATGTAGAAAATTTAAATTTTTATATGAGACCCTTAAAAATATCAACAAGAAAAGTGCTTACTGTAAACAATGTTGAAAGGTAAAACACATTGATAGAGTCAAAATTGCCCAAAATATATTAATTACATTTTTTGGAGGCTGTAGCCAAAAACTGTTATAAATATTTCTTGAAGTTATGTTTCAGATTCGAATTTCTAAAATAAGAATTTTGCATTAACAGACATTAATTTATGCTCAAATTCAAACTCTTGTAAGGAATGAAATTAAATTCTAGTTCTATCTTTTTTAATGCGAAAATGATTTAATTTATATAATTTTGATAAGTCTAATTCGTATAATTTAGTGCCAGATTTAGGTATTACGGTCTAGAGATTTTTCTCAACAACTTTTAGCAAGATAAGGAGCAAGTCTAATCAGAATGTTCTTAGGAGATGCTAGGTACAAAAATTTAAATTTTGGATTCTTTTACTCAAAATATCACGTAACCAAAAGTGTCTTAATGCAAAAGTGTACCTTATTGTATGTACTTCTTACGCAAAAGTGTACTTCTTAAACCTCGTCAGCGGCCAAGCTATTAAAAACAGAATACAGAAATTTCTGCCCGAGTTTCAAGTCAAGCGAACAAACTCCATCCATGGTTGGTTTTCGTGGAAACTTGATGTGTAATTCTATGTGTAACCTCAATATGAGCTTATTGCTCTTAGAAAGTTCATAACAAAGGTAGTCTAGTCCTTATGCCGTACCCGGTGAAAGGGCTGGCTGAGTAGAATTTTCATAGTTTTTCTCCTTTGTGTAACATAAATGCGAACCAGGTTTCCTCAGAATACTCTCCACGAAGCCATCCATTTTCTTAGTAGAATGCTTTAATATGCTTTGCCATAATCTAATAAATTTAAATCCCCGTGCTTAAAGTGAATATATGTCAGTTTCTTTTAAAAAGTCCCTCGAAGTTCCCCGCGAAGTTACCGATCCTCAGATAGCCCTCAAGGGCTTTGTCGTTATATAAATAATCTTAATATACTTATTCTTAATACACTTATGGCAGCATTAGTTTAATAATTTTCAAGAATGTGTTTCTTTTCCCTAAACAGAACTATCAGACGTCTGGGAGACAATCTCCACGAAACTTGTAGTAGTGATTGTCAGTGAACTGTCGGTGGTGATCAAATATTAAACAAAACGACATATGTGAAAAGCATTTCGCAAAGACCCGAAACGAATAAAATAGAGTTCATCCCGAAACTCCCAAAATACAGCATATGAAGTGGCACGCGATAATTGCAGCCTCAGTATTTGCAACCATCAAGTGGCAAACATAATGTATCTGTAAGTTACTACAACTCCATTATATAATGTGCAGAATTTTTTTACAAGTACCATGCATGTCATATTTAAATGACTCTTCTTGAATAGTGCGACAAAGAGCATAATCCGTAGATAATAGGCAATGTTATTTAGTAATGCATATATGTGGTACGACTAAGCAAATGGTTTATCCGCATGTTGCGGTACACATATTAGTGGAGAAGAAGCACAAATATCAGTCACAAGACATGGATGAAACGTATATGGGCAAAAACTCTGTATGGGAGTAATCTACCTTGTTGAAGTAATAAAACATTTTAAAAACAGTTGCCCGAAAATATAGTACAAAACGAAGAAAATGCTGCGCGATTTTACGTTCCATGAGAAAAGTGTTTTAATGGAATACAAACTGCAGAAACTCCGCAGTTCAAATTCCAGAAGGCGAGCAACATACATCCCCCATATCACTGTTATCATTTAACAAAATTGGTTGAAGAGGGGTTATGTCAGATTTTAAATCCAGCACCACTTCAAACCTTTACCACTTCCTTACCACTTCAAACGTTTTTCTTGTCACAGACATAAATTTTGCTGAGTTTGATATATGTAATGCTTCTGCTTATTCTAGTGCCATTTTACCCAATCGGTGTTAATGGTGGCATTACATTGCATCAGTTGGTCATCGCCCTAATTTCTACCAATAGGCCATGCAATTACCTATGTGCATAAATATGTACAACTTTATGACCGACTACGTGATTTCTGTCTGCTGTAGATTGCTTCAAACCTCATGAATAATACTTTCAAATATGCTTGCCCATAAACGGTTGAAAATAATCCTGGCTCTAACACCAATTTATATTTCCTATTCTTGGAGTTTCGGATGATTGCAAAATGCCATATCTACTATTCTTTGTCCACAGGCTTGTTCACTCCTCAAAAGTTCGTGTCAATGTCTTCAGGAAATCCGATAGTTTCTCTTGCAAATGACTAAAGTTTATTTACCAAGCAAAAGGAATAAAGATTTATACCTATTTTGTTTTCTGTTTTATTAGTATATCTACATTTTTAGAGCTAATTTATGATTACACTGGTATTACATGTAAAGAAAATTTGACATGGAAGTACAATATTTGAAATATTTTTTAAAACTTAAGTGTGGTTTTTTTCTATTTAATATTCAAGTGATTATGGAACATTTTTCGCTCAATTCCTTATTCTACAATCAAACTAAAAATTGCCGAATCTTGCGGCATCTGATAGGTCGGAAAATTCTGGAAATTGTTGCTAATTATAAAATCCCAACAACATTTCCCCCTCTCCCAACAGCAAGAATTATAAACATTCCTTCGAATTCTGCTATTTATATTTATATACATATTTCAAAATATGAAATAGGTAAGATATGCATAAACTGTCCTCATCCTATGATATAGTGTTTAGATTTGTCAGTCGTTTCTAAATACATGGTTTCGAAAAGGAAAAGTCGCAAAAATAACAATAACTCGTTTCAAAATAGGCCAAACGTATGAGATTTGAATATGTTGTTAAAACGAATTGCTGACTAAAACTGCAGTATGCAAATTAGTGACGCTGCAATCGAAATACGTCCTCTCCGAGGAGCATAAAATTGCATGTTTCAGAGCAAGCCTGCATATTTCGCTGTGATATTGAGATAAGGAATCTGGGATAGCCAATTTGTAAAAATGAACTCCAGGCATCATTTACTCGAAGAACTGTGATACTGGGAGAGCTACTGGGAGACTAGAGGCAAGACAAAGTCCCATAGAAGTGGCCAGATGACAAAATGTGAGTCCTGTGGTTCATAGACTTTGTCAATTTCTAATCGCAGAGGATTCAGGAGGTTCAGCCAAGGGCAGCCGATGGCTACGACGAGCGATAGTGATCGATATTCTTTGTTATGCGCGCACGAAGGAACAGAACCTTAATTCCGACTCAACTGAGATCCTTCTTTGCTGCAGCCACTAGAAGGTTGGTGTCAACGTCAGTCGTGTGAAGAAGGCTTGAAGGAAGTCTATTAGTGAGGCGACCAGCCATCTGCGTGCCTCTCGCGTCGCGTCATAAAAGAGAACGTTTGAGGTGAGCACGTCAACATATCCACTGGACAGCTGATTAACGGAGATCTATTTTCTTTAGAGATGAGTCCAAGTTTAGTCTCCAAAGCGATAGTAGGTGTTATTTAACTTGGAGAGAACTTGGAACGTGTCCATCAGATATCCGAACTTGGAATCATCCATCAGATATCCGTGAAAGAGATGCATACTGAGGAGGCAGTGTCTGTGTCTGGGTGGTAGCTCTTTGGGTGGACGCACAGATCTCCACGTCTTCTCACGTGGCACCATGAATGGCCAGGCCTATAGAGATGACATCCTTGTTGTTTATGTGACGACAACCCTAGACCGCACAGGGCTCGCATCCTGTATGGTTATCTTCAACAGAAAACAATTCAGCCCATGGAATGACCTGCTCGATCACTTTACTTGAATCCTATCGAGCATGTTTGAGATGCTTTAGGAAGACGTATAGCTGCTTTCAATCCTCCTCTTCAGACCCTTGCCACGCTTGAAACTGCTTTGCAAGAGCAATGGCTCTCACTTCCTATGGAACTGATAGGCTGCATAATTGACAGCATCGCGCATAGCTGTGTTTGTTGTATTACTTCTAGGGGAGATTATACTTTAATCATACTTTACGGTTAATTTTCCTAACCAGGGTATATGTAACCCCAAGTCTTCAGGAATGTCAAGTTGTATACAATCCCAGGAAACTCTTAAATGCATCACAGTTTCAAGAATATTTTCTGTAATAATTAGAAAGAAAGTTAAACTTACCCTGTGACGTCTATGTATCCGTCACTGCAAATAATTTTCGTACATTGCCTGTCATTGTAACCAACTGATCCGACTGGCACTCGGAAACCTTTACCTTCACAAAAACCTAAGAAGATATATTTGCAATAAATTTGATTATTTTTTTACACTGCATAATATTACTTCCTCTTCCTTGAAAAATAACCATACAAGGTTACTCATTTTCTAGTTCTAACTGCAAAGAAAATATTGTTAATTTTTCGTGATTTCAACTGCAGTAGAACCTCAATTAAATAATGTAATCAAAGGTTCTCAGAAAATTGACTCATGAATGGTCTTTGTTGCTGTAAACTGTCATGTACATTTCTTAATCGCATTATTAAAAATAATGTAAATTGCTGTTAAGTTAAAATTTAATTAGTATACAGATTACTTTACAGATTGTTTAGGTTAGTTCTGATGTTCAAAAGATTCCAAATCAAGCTTCTTTTATGAATTCACGAACTCTTTAGAACTATTCTTGTTGTTTGTATTAGCCCATTATAAACTGAAATGCATTGCACTAATTAAGAATGATATAGTCCAATTTCTGTTTTTCGTCGTCTTCGTTACATTCTATTGCGTAAGAAAAGTATGCTGGCAAGTATACAAAAATATGCATATTTAACTTCTTTAATGCCTTTGTTTTGATTTGAAATCTGACCCAAGAGCCTAACTCTAGTTTTATAGAACAAAAAAGCTTTTGAAAGTATTCTAAAAGAATTTACATTTCCAGCTTTACTCAAAACACAAACTATATACATATGTGTGTGTATGTATACACTTATATAATTAGGATGAAGTTCTACTATATCTGAGTAGCTTTATATTTCACAATATTTATAACAACCGTCGTTGTTTGCCGCGAACATAGCATTATTTCAAAATATGAAGTCACACAAATTTATTTAAACTTTTTCTGAATTTAAAATACCCGCTTCTTTCCCCCTTTCTTTAGTTCTCAAAAGTTTAAATTTATATTTTTAGGTAACGTAGTTGTATCAGGGCAACTGGATAATAACATAGAAAATAAATATTTCGGTTTGAAATGCATTTTGAAATAACTGTACAGTAGGTAGGTAGTAAATAGGTAGTAAAGAAACTTCACCATGGATTACACAGGTAACTCCCAAGAGCAATAACCATGTTTAAAATTAACTCCACCATGGAGCCATTGCTGAGTTGAATGGAAGAGGTAATAGGCTTTTGTTGGGGGTTTTGCTGTACGATGTGTTCCATAGTATATAATGCTCTGAGAAAATTACTGATTTATTGAATCGTGCAGTTGTACGGCCTGTTATTTTGTTAGGTACATTGTGGAGCTGATTACATTCGGTATAGGTACATTGTGTATCTATGCCGAATGTGATTTCAATCGGTGTAGGTACACTGTGCAAAAAAAAAAGGAACAGTTCTGTATTTCCGGTTTACTGGACCGATTGACGAAATTCAACTTGCGTTTTTCATGTCTAGAAAGTGCGACTTAGGATATGTACGAAATTTATATATAGCATTGTTCTAATATCGGTATTTTGACACAAAATCGAATATTTTTTGAAATAGCATACCACGTTATCCCATCTTTCAATTCTATGACTCAAATTACCAAGTTTTGTAAAAATCGCAAGAGAAGTTTTTAAAAGCTACCTCTCAAAATTTTAGCTCCTCAGTGTTAATTGAGTTTGGTATATATTGATTTAATCTCTCTTTTTTTTACTAAGCTTATTTGATTCTGCCTTTCACGTTTCGAAATTCGGGTTCATTTTAAATAAAATTCACCCATTTTTTTATGATTTATTTTTTAAATTTGTAATTTTAAATAATTTTTATATTTTTTTTCAAAAACAATTTTGAATTATAATCTATAAAATTTTTACCATCATCTTAAAGTAGACGTATTTCTACGCATACTTTCAAACAATTACAGTTTTTTATTGAAAATTTCCGAAGATATACGTGAATTTATATATTGGCGCGTTTTGAAATTTGGCTTATTTGTTGAAAGCGATAAAACATCAAATATGATTTATACACTTTGCTAAAATAATTTAAATTAGGAACGATATGACTTTTTTTGCGCTCATGCACAATGTAAAAAGGTAGGAACAAGGTGCATTTTTTTCCGCTCTGGCATAATGGATGGGAAAGGAAATTTGTTTGCCACATACTAAGAAGTTCGCCAAGTGAATTATTCTTGGCTCAAACTGAAAACATTTCGCCAAGATAAATTGTTAAATGTCTTCGTATATTTCACACCAAATTTTACAAAATTTAATATCAAGGCATAATTTGAGTCGTAGAATCGAAATATGAAAAACATTGGTATGTTATTTCAGAAAACGTCTGATTTTGTGTCCAAATACCTATGTTAGAACAATGCTATATATAAATCTAATATATATCCAAAGCTGCGGTTTCGAAACATGAAAAAACGCAATTTGAATTTTGTCAATCGGCCTAGTAGAACGGGAGATATAGAACTGTCTCTCTTTTTTTTTTTTTTTTTTTTTTTTTTTTTTTTTTTTTTTGCACAGTGTACATCGGTAATTGTGAAGCTGATTGTATTCGGTATTTCTGCGTTATTCTGTCTGGCATATTTCATGTCCATAATGGCTCAGTTTTTTCATACTTTTTTTTTTGTTTTGGCAGGATGTGTCGCTGTGTTATTAACGGAGTGCCAATATTGGAGAATCCCTTCAGGTGCAGTTCTTCTGTGACTGTACATTTGAAAACGTAATGATCTGCATCATCCAATTCTCCGCATTCGGTACTTTTAGAATCCCCTTGCAGAAGTAATCTGGGAATGGGGCATTGCCCGACAAATAGTGCATAAGGAAACCTTGCGTACTTCTGATTTTGTTGGTCACGTTTCGAAAGAATTCACGAGTGTGACAACCCGTTGTCGCTGTGTCCGACTCATTTTGCCAGATCTTTTGTGTGTGAATATTTAATATATTCCTCAAATGTGTCTTTGGAAACGGAACATCAAGGAGTTTCCCTATTTGCTTTAGCGCTGCCTTCTTTGATAATACACCTTTTTTTTCATCGAATGGCTGGCACTTGCCTTTTTTCAGCATTGGCCACTCCTAAAACCAGAAGTGGTGGCCATTTTATTGTGGAGGCTCCTAAATATGCGGCTATTGTTACCTCCTGTGAGTGGACAGACAATTTACATCCATGCCTTCTCCAGGATTCGAACCCTGGCCCAAGCAACTAGGAGCCAGATTCTGGCCAAATTGGTTCCAGAATCTACAAAGTAACAGAGTTGCCCAGCGGAAACTGAAAACAATAATTGACTACTGTACTAGCAATTACTCGTCTGACGCTGGAAGATAGTAGTCATAAAAGTCTATATAAGCTAGTTCAATATGTTAAAAACAGAGTATGTGATATGAATGTTCAATATGTAATTTTGTATTTATGCTGTGCCAGGTTCTCATGCATAAAGTTCGTACTGTATCTGAATGCTGTAATATATCTGTACATGTTTATATCTTTTATTTATGGTACTTAATTTATACTAAGGATTACACGTATGTATGGGTGTATACATCAATATGAGTGAAAGTATGTATACTTTTATTTGTTTCGGAATATCTATGTATGTAAGTGTGTACTATATATCTGTATATGAGTTTGTATTTATATGTATATACATATATTTTGATTGTACTCTTCTTCAAGTGCCTTGTATTCACATGTATATATTTCTTTGTACATTGTTGTACTCTTCTTCAAGTGCCTTGTATGCACATGTATATATTTCATTGTACATTTTTGTACTCTTCTTCAAGTACTTTGTATGCATATGTATATATCTTTTTTGCATTTTAAAAATGTCGTCTGCTCAGCCACGGCTGCCCAGGGCTGAGGCCTGGTAGCTAGTGGTTGACTCCCGCCGAGTTGGTAACCAATTCTGCATGGATATATCTATACCTGGGTCGGAAGCCAATTCCCCGGTTTACCTCCCCTAACCACTATACCATTTGTGCGTTTTGCTAATACATTTGCAGGGTCGTTACCTGTGTCCTTGCTGTAGCCTTTATCAACATGAGTGTAAACTTTGTATTTTGGATGATTTTCAATATTGATTAATTTCGAACGTAATGTTAGAGTTATTGACTGGTTAACGAAGTGATAATATTGCCACCTTGGCTGTCTGATTTAATTATGATATGGGGAATTTTCTGGTCATTTGCTATTTTCAATGCTGCTTTTATATCCGAAAGTTCTCCATGATAAATGCTGTTATTTGTTTAGGTATCCTTGCCATTTTATGCAATTGTTGAGGTTCTTTTAAATAGGGATGTAGACTGTACATCTAACTTTTCCATCTATTTTAGAGCTGTCTGTAAGTACCGTGGTTTTGTTGTTGATAGACACTTCTGTTTCTTGTTAAATGTTATCCTTCTATGCAGGACAATAGTGTAGACAGTTGCATGAAGGTGGAACCCTTTCGTATTCTTCAATTTTATAAAGAGGATTTATTAAAGGATATGTTATATTTTAACTGCACAAATGTTGGATAAATAACTTCATCTACTGTTTGTAGATGTAGAAACGTTGTTCCGGCTAAGATGTTGCAGCACATGACATTGTATGAAATCCATGCGTTATGCATAAATTGTCATTGAACTAAGGCTAATATTCTCTGTTTGCATTCATTCATAGGTATGGCCCCAATGAGAGTGCTGTAAGTCCAACTTAGGAAGTTTTGTTTATTATGGTGTTAAATAAAATTTTAGCTACATGCAGATTCAGGCCCCACCATACATTTGCCTTAAGTTGAGTTCTGTTTGGTAACTGCATGCTTTGATCTCTTAGAGATGGTTGATAAAATTTTGCTTTTGTTTTGGATACTTAGTAGGAATGGAATCCCGACGTCATTCGTGAAACTCTTACAACTGGAATTTCGTTTGATGTCATGAAGTATCGCAAAGTCTCTACAGTGAAGCTAAATTGAGGGTAATAGGGTCAAAATTCTAAAGAGAATTCTAAAAGTCTTGCAGATTTCGTTTCCGTGAACGGATTCTAACCCCAAAGGCTCATTCAGAATGCTTGATGTTAAACCACTGCGCAAAAATGATGTCTCTAATTATCCGAAAGAACAGTCAGGACATTTACGTCGACTCAATAATGATATTTAATAATTACTGAGAACATTGTACAACAGGTTTTGACAATCACACAATTTTTTATGAAAGATATATCTATTTTAAGCGGCCAATTAATTTCACTATTCTGACTTTTGTTCGGCTGGGTTAATACTTGATCGGAGAGTAGCTTGACTGAGCATTTTAGCATTTGCCTGCCCTGAAGACCAAGCAGGCATTCTCTCTTCATTGATGAATCTAAAAATTGTCTGTCCTGAAATTGTTTTACTTAGATAGAAAACGATTGGTCTTATCATCTGTCAATAATATCTCCGTCAAAAATACTGCTTTTTGAAGTATGCTAGGAATAGTATAACTTGGAGCTGACACATAGAACCGTATGTAATGACTAATGTAAACTTCAGCGCTCATAACTAAAAAGATAAAATCCTAGACCTTTATGAACGTCTTTAGCAGCATTAATAAGTGCAACGTGATGCATTCATTAGAAAAGCGATCAAGCTTATTCACATGACTGCATAGTGGAACAGTTTCTTCAAATGAAAACAGTTTTGAGTCTTGAATGTAGAGAGCGTATTGACAATTTGGATCAAGTGCAAGATTGTTAATTCCGTCAAATCTTCATCAAGCATTAAAGAAAAGGGCCTACGTTCGGAATATTGAGATAATAATCATTACTCTCTTGAGTTCATTGAGCCCATCATAAACAGCATGGTATTTGTTATCTGGTCTGAGTTGCTGTAAAAGGCGGAGAAAACCCCATATTAAAACACTTTATTCATTGGTTTGGTTTGGTTATTTGATTACGGCAAAGAACTCGTGGGCTATCCGCCTAAGAAGAGGGATACCTTCATGGAGGAAGTTTAAGGCAAACTGGCTCGTGTACACGTTACGCATGGGGGAAAACCCACGAAAAAACGTCTACGCGAACAGCAGATCGAAGCATCAGTATTCAGCGAGTTTACCGCTCGACGTTTGGTGAGCTCGCACTATCCACTGCATTCTCATTTCTCATTTTTGGGCAATTTCATTTGCGCACTAATTATTCTCAAGTAAAAAAATAACATACTTCAGGAAAAAAATAATGCAAGTCATGTTTTCTTAAGCAAAATATTGTACGTATTTTTTATTTATTCTGATCTTTAGGATTTTCACATTAATGAATTATAAAATATGAAAGCCAGTAATAATGAACATATTCCATGGTGCTTTAGGATTTTCACATTAATGAATTTTAAAATATGAAAGCCAGTAATAATGAACATATTCCATGGTGCTCATGCTGTAGTAATAATATTAAAATTTACATTACGTAGGCTTCACTAGTATAATTTTTCATGCTTGCTATACATGTACCGGCAGAGCCACCAAAAAAAAAAAATCAAAGGATTAAATCAGTGTTTTCCAAATCCTGTGTCTTATGACAAGTAAAGGTGTCTGGAATTAAGGAAGTTAAATATACATTTAACATTTTGCTTTAGGTTAAAACTTTACACTTGAGAGAATTCGTATTTTATAGTGTGCATTTTCAGATAATTCTTTACTAGAACAATCGTAAGAAACATAGTTAGTTGGACCCAAATTCAAATCTTGGCGAATGAATTAACTTTCAAGCTTTTGAGTTTTTTCTCTATATTTAATGAGAATACGAGCTCACTTTCCTTAGAAAAATCTTCCGTGAATAACTCCTTCCCTCAGGCAAATAACTCTAGACTGTTTTGCTATTATTAACCAAACAAACTGACAGCACTGGAATCACCAAGCGAAGATTTCAAATTAATGTAGACAATCGAAAACGTTTATTGACTGAAGGGAACTATTGACTTAATTTACGTAATTTGAGTTCAGACATTTAATTTTCAATACGTTACTTTTCAACAGATATTTCATGTGTTAAAACTTCAAAGCATATTTGGAAGAAGAAGGTCGTACAAGAGAATCATACAGAACTCAGATAATATTTTAACTGAATCATTGTCACTGATGTTTGTTTTGGAATTATGAAGAATTAATTAGCTGCTATTAGTTGAGTGTGCATTTTAAAATCCCTTTATCAAAGGCAATAAATTATTTATTTGCTATGACCTTAATATATCGTCATATTTACATCTCGAAAGAATATATTTTAAAGGACGAAGAGTTTTTTAGAATAGTTTATGTATGATTTAAAAAGAATAACCTTGACGATATGAAGAGCAGTGCATGAAATGTAAAGGTCGTGCACAGATTCACATATAAATAAATACTAAATGGAAGGCTTCATTATTTGATAAAAGCTTTTTTTAATTTAATAATAAATACTTGCGCTAGATGTTCACAAAATCCTGACACTCATAAATTCATGCCTTGACTAAACATGGAAATAATGTCAGCAGCTGGGAGCTTTTGCATTTACCATAAGCTGCATTAATTTTAATATTGACAAACAAATATGTTATTAAACAGCTTTCCAGAGACAGGGAAAATAATAAAAAGAAACACCATATTTTCTCGATTATTTTTCCCCTCAGCTTTTTAGAGCTAGGTTTTATAAAATTTTTTAAAATATTCTTCGGTCTTTCGAGATCTGAGTCCTTTCTTACCACCTTCTTCGTCCTTCCTCTGGTAAATTCATGCCTTGACTAAACATGGAAATAATGTCAGCAGCTGAGAGCTTTTGTAAAGCTGCATTAATTTTAATTTTAGCATACAATACGTTATTAAAAGCTTTCCAGAGACAAGGAAAATAATAAAAAGAAGTACCATTTTTTCTCGAGTATTTTCCCCCTCAGCCTTTTAGAGCTATGTTCTAAAATTTTAAAAAATATTCTTCGGTTTCTTGAGATCTGGATCCTTTCTTCACACGTTCTTCGTCCTTCCTCTGATAGTTTGCTTGTAAGTTTCATTCAAGACTCATTCATCTAAGGCGCTTTTGGGCTCTATGAGGTATTAAGCCGGGGTATAAATGTCCGGCTGAATTACCGTCAAGATATTATAATGTTACTATTACTATGCATTTTTATTGTAATACAGATTTCTTTTAAAGAAATGATATTGCAGTAATTACTGGTAGTTTATTAGCTACTATTCATTCATTATGGTCTTCCTGTAATCGCGTTCTTAGGAAATTAAATTATTTGCATAACTACTCTCTCTCAATTTTTAAGCGATAAAATTAGTTAAAAAAGGGGGAAATATGTGAGCAAAAAGCGATATATTTCTTTTTTTTTTTTTGTTGTGTTTTATAATTTATATATCGCGTTTTATCATTTAACAGCAACATGCTTTCAAAGATAACAGATTGCTTACTATTACCACTTGTATAGTAGGAATTGAAAAAAAAAAGTTATAAGTTTTATGCAAGTAAATCATTATCATGATCATTATGCAAAGATTGCTCCGCATACATCCTCTTCTTCTTCGTCTTCCATAATGCAATTTGTACTCTCTTTGAGATCAACGGGCCATGCTGGAAAATACTTCAAGAGCAATTTTTTTTTTGGTTACTGAACTGGATATTCTGTTTGCATTTTCTGACGATTAAGTCAGTTTCTATGAAGATAAACCGTTTGCATAGTATTGACTATATTATGTTTTATAGCATTGACTTCAGAAGCAACAAGATATATTACGTCATCACTTCGCTTTTGTGAATTTGTTGCTGTCATAAATTCGGTCATCATCAGCACATTCATTTTCGTTGTCACTAGGCACTGATATTAAAAACTATATTTCATAACTCCATTCGCTGATCTGGTGTTACTGTTGATCAGGTGGGATAAGTCACAATAACAACAGCATAACTCGATTCTACTAACTGACCATCTTTTTTTACAATATAAACTTTTTCATTAAACATTTCATTGTATTTTATTACACAAAACGAATAAATAATGCATAAAACCGCAGAAGAAACATACATTCATGAATAATGAGTACTCAGGTGATTTACAGAGGTACCACCAGATTATGATTTGGATGCATGATGCTATGAAAAAATAACACACAGATTTATTTACCTAGAGAATTACCGAAGGCAAAACTGTCATTTTTCTGTTTCTTCAACACATGTATAATGCTAAAATAATATTGAAATTAGCAGAACTTATGTAACTTCTGAAATATTCTATCATGAATATAACATACATGATTTGGTAACAAATGGTTAGCAAGCCACCGGTTACATTTCTGTAAAAAATGCACCTCCCGACAGCTATGAGTGTAATTAAGAACTACGTATCTAAAAAATATGTGAACGTTTACTAAATGCATGATATTTTTTATTAAAAACGAGATAGGTGCTCTTGGCAAGTCATTCAAATTTATGTTAACAAATAGCACTACCATGGTTAACATAAAGGACGGTTAACTAAACGAATGTCCCGTTTTAAAATTTATATTTCATATTTTTAAATTTCTAAATATACTTTCCAGAAGTAGATCGTAAAATGGACTCATACAGAAATCGAATAATTTTTAAAATTTATTTGAACTTCATTGCTTCCGATGGTAGCTTTGAAAATACAAAGAATAATTAATTTAATTATCTTAATTCAAGGTTTATTTTAAACTTTCTTGATCAAAGGCAACAAATTGTTTAAAAACGAGGCTTATTTTGTTGATAAAATGTCTGAGGCTTTAATACTTGCTTATTGCTTTATTATATAAAGTAAGTTATTTCACTAAATGTGTTCACTAGATATTTATGGAGTGCTTGCAGAGCATTAAATGCTATTAACATTTAATATGCACATAATTGTTGTACAATAGAAGTTTAATTTAAAAGCCTAATTTTAAGGATATTTTGAAAAACAATTGAACTTCTAAACTTCAACAAAACCACCACTATCTGAGGCAGATTTCTACATATTAGTTCTTCAGTGTATTAATTTACTCTCATTGCTGTTTTGTAATTTCATAGATTGCTTCAGTGATTTTGATCATCAAACCCATATAAAGATTATGACTTTAAGGAGTTATGTAAAGGTCTGTTTCGATATGTTTTCATAAAAAATAATTGAATAAGTTATTAAAGCAACTGATCCAGTTCTATCAATCCATTTGTTTGGAGAAACACTGTTCATAACTGTTCGTACTTTAAAAGGAATAGTTTGCACATCCAAAAGAAATAATGAAATTTATATTTTACTCATAAATACACTTCATAAGCTTTATTTAAAACTTTTATCCTCGATTTAAATATACTTTCAACCAAATATTATCATATTACACCTGAGAAAAATATCGAAAATAAAAATAAACTATGTAAATATACTTATATATCGAGTTCGTATGTTTTTAAAACCCAAATAAAAATTAAAGCTTCACTAAACTGCATTTGGAATAAAAGTGTGGTGTTTTCAAAACACAGGGTGTTTCTAAACAATTAAGTGTCTAAATGTGTCTAAAGTGTCTATCTAGATCTATGATCTTAGTCTAAGAAATAGATAAATTAAGATACTTCTTCAAACTTAAATTAAGTGATAACTTTCTGCAAAAAATACTAAACTTCTTAAGCAAAGAATACTGAAATTTTATGCTATGAAATTAAGCAAAGAATACTGAAATATGCTTTCAATAACTGAATTAATCAAATGTTAATCAAGAAGCTTAACATTTTTTGCAGTCATTTTTATATGTTCGTAGATAGAAAAATAGTTAACTAAAAATTTTCGTCAGTGTATATAAATATTGCTGTAGGAAACTGACATATTAAAGATATTGAATGTTTGAATGTGTGTTTCTAAAAGATAACTTTCAAAAGTCATTAATTTATTAGGAATCAGTATCAAATTTCCATTTACAGAAGAGAGTTAAGATCCAGAATTTTGTTTATATTACGCGACTCTATGAACACTCTTAGTTAGTCTTTTTATATTAAACTGACGTTGCTAATAGGGGAAGCACAGTGCATGTAGGAATCGTTTAAAGCTAATAATCGTATTAATCTAATGATCGGTTTCAATAATGATTTTTTTTTTCAATCTCGTTATTTTCAACTTTCAGAGGGCCAATATATTTTAGATTTGTTTTATAAGTTCTGCATTTACACAATAGTTTTATTTTAAATTACACCATAGGTACTTTATGATTTGCTTTCATGGCATTCAAATAATAAGAATCACTTTTTGATCTTTAAAGACCAAGTAAAGAAGAAGTCAAAATATTTTTTAAACACAAAATTGTGACATGTAAGCAGTTCGCTTACCATTTGAGGTGTCGTAAGCTCCTTGGTAAACAAATCCCTCACTCATAGGAATCACAAATCCTAATCCTACTACGAACAATAACAAGAAGCTTAACATTTTTCAGTTGATTGTTTTACGTCAGGTCGTTGTCTGCCCAGGTTTTCAAACTTGTCAAATTTCTGTAGGTAACTGTTCGGCGGATGCCCAGACTGTCTTACGAACGATGATAGCTTTTCTACTTTACCTCGAGGGCGGGATCAAAAGTAGGCGACAACGAATGAGTAGGCTTTATCTGGAATATATAACGTCACGTGTATCACTGGGGGAGGCGCAGCTTTTCGTTTTGTTTCAGGAGTTTGACTGGTTGCCTTAAAAGTGATTAGAAAACTGCTTTCACGTGAAGACAGTTTTCCCACATGATACATGATTCACTGCTTTTTACATTACCTATGAAGATGTGTCATTAACCTTCAAAGCGCCAACGCTTTCTACAACCATAAGTGAAATACCGTGGTTTTTTGCAAAATTAAACTTTACGATTAGTTTATATCAGTGGTTGTTTACAAAACTCTGAAATCATGAGAATGATTTCATGATCATTAAAAAACGTTGATGAAACATTAAAAAAAGTAAATAAAGCAGCAAAATATTTCAAAGAACAGGTGGAAATAAAATTTCTTGAATTGATAAAATAGATTTTACTATCCGGAAAATTTGAGAGGTGCAGTTTTGAAAAATGTAAGTTGCAATAAATAAATAAATTAAACGTACAGTATTTTATTAATTAAAATGGAATAATCTTAGCTTTTAAACTTGGTATTATAATACAAATTGTATGAAATAGTTCCTTCCTTTCCTGCTGGAATTAAAAGAGCCAATTAATTTAAACAGAAATAAAAAGATTTCGTATAGTAATTAGGAATTTCAATTAAAGAACACTGAAACCTTAAATATCATATTTTGTCATAAATATGAAGACAAATAATTACTTCATTAAATACGAATATTGTATTTTTTTAAACTTCACGTACTATGTTTCCAGCGCATGAACACCGTAACCACAAAATTCCTTATGAGGCCCTTATTTTTGCAACAGTTAGTCGTAAATATATACTTCTAATTACGAAAATGCTTTAAATGACGCAAAGATTCATATTTTCATAATTTTATATTTTAAAAATTTAATTTTATATGAAATACGGATTCTTCTTCTGCTCTGTGTGCTTACATTTAGGAAAATGCTGTATTCATTATGAAAAATAAAACACGAAATATTTACCTCCCATGCAACAAAAAAGGGACCGAGATATTTCGTTTCAAAATTTGCGATTTTTGACGCCGCTTTCAATTTCGGTCTCAGTTTATTGGTCGTTTAATAATTAAATTAGAATAACTTGAGGTTGATTTTATTCTCCTTAAACGCCATTCAGTGATATTTTCTCAATATTTACTTTATATCGCATTAATTTATAACTTTTTTATATCTGGTATGCCGAAAGAATTTTCAGACAAATAATTTATATATTTTCAAAATTTAAATGCAAGTTATTAATATTCTCATAAAGATTTATTACTTTAGTAGCATAATCCAGTAATCGTAATAATCATTAAAGTATTAAAAAAGATATTTATCATACTTTTCACAATACTTTGATTTTTAGCTTGTCACTTAATCTCTTAACAACAGAAAACCTATTTTAACCGATATTTAAATTTTATTTAAGTAATGCAAACATTTCACTCTTCATTTTTATGTAGCCCCTGGATATGATCATCAATTTTTAATATAAAATATCTCGATTAGCTTTTGCCACATGGAGTCGTACCGAGTATGTTTTATTTTTTTAAGAAGATATTTTTATATAAAAATACAAAAACGGGAATCTTTCCGTGATGTAAAACATTTTCATAAATACAAGTATATGTCTACGACAAACGGTTACGAAAATAAAGACTTTCGTGGACACTGTGCATACATATACATACGTACTCTTTCGCACACACTTACTATTTGAATATATTTTTATTTAAGCATTGATTTAATTTATACTATTTGGTGCATGAAAATTAGCTTTCGAAGGTTACACGAATTATTCAAGCGAGTTTAAAACCTTATTAATAATCATAGTAAAATACATTAAAAATAAAATTTACAACTTTAAAAACCATGTTATGTATCTTAGACGCATAAAGTATGGATCGTTAAAAATATTAGCTCTTATTATAAAATACTTGTCTGCACTTTAAATTCAGATAAATTACTTTTGCAGAAATATAATTTAAACTTTTGAATCACCATATCTATTTTCGAAAGAAGTAATTTTATATACATGTTAACGACAAATGACGAAAGCTGCTGTTGGATACGAGTCACAAAAAGTGTGCGTAATGATTAGGTCACTCAATGGGATTATATGCATAAATGCTTTCAGCATTATATATAATGACTGAACAATCAATGACCATACATATTTTTATATTATTTGAATACGGCAAAGCAGACGAGGTCTACCTGCCTAAGGGTAAGGATACCTTTGAGGAAGACCTCTTATTTCCATAATATTTGAAGAAAGCACAAAAACACTCATGCAATCACCCGCTTTGCGGGGTTCTGAATGCGGATTGAACTATTTATTAATGTCCATTGGTCTAAACCACTCGGCCGTTGACGTACTTAAATATGCTTTTGATCTTTTCAGATGGAATTACCATTAATTCCAATGATTGGGGCTTATCATATTTAAGTAGTTAAAAAGGTTGTCCATATACAGAAGTTTGGTATTTAAATTAAAAAATTTAGAAATCAAAATAGTGTTTACGTATTTATTAATAATAACATCTCAAATAAATATAAAACCTTACGAATTTTTAACGAGATGGAAGACATATGGGTGGACTCATAAACAAATTGTTCAAAACATTTCATTTTTTAAACCTTCATTCTTAACATTCCTTTCCTCTCCAGCACCGAAATATAACAACTCCAATGCTAAGGCGTATGGTAACAAATACATAGTATATTTAATTGAATTAAAGTGATTTAAATAAAAATGCGTTTAATTTATAAGAATATTAATTAAATTAACCAGTTCTTTATAATTTCAGCCGTTACCTAACTTCTCCTTTCTCACCAAAATGCCTCCTTTTCCTCACCAAAATGCAAATGAGTAGCCAATATTTGAACTGATATTTTTGGAGTTTAAGACGGACAGCGGTTTTAACTGCGCATGCACGTTTTAGTTCCTTCCAGCTTTCATAACTGCAATTATTCAGCTTTGCGTTATATCGCTGCCGACACCTCGATTTCGACACTCCGGTATAATAACTGACCAGCTTCGAAGAACTTTTAAATTGTGCCATCTTTGACTACAGTTTTACGTTTGATTTAATGTGACTGTTCTGTTTATTTACATCACTACGAGCTGTGGCTGAGATTGTTAGCACGAGAGAGTGCATTAATGGTCTAAATTTTATTAAAGTCTTTTCAAAACTTGTAGATACTGGTAGATAGACGTAGCGATAATTCCCACGTCTGTTGGGCTTATTATTATAATTATTATTATAATTGACAGTTCCAGATTAAGTAAAAGCCACAAATTCCTCATATATATGATTAAAAACATTGCATATTTTTACAGAATGAAGTTATATACTTTTACATTTTTCACAAGTACAGATGATATTTAACGTTCCCACGTTAGTCTATATTCACCGATTATCCTATAAAAGATTTCGCTCTTCTGACTGGTCATCTATACTAATAATGTTTACTATGATAAGTTTTAAAACGGTCCTTTTGGGCGACCGTTGAAATTTAAACCCTTTCAGAGTTTTAAATTGTATTTATTTAGTTATTGTTTATAACATGTATAGGTTTTAATACAAATTTAACAAAATCACATAAAATGTGGAATATTCGAGAGAAACATATGAAGTGGAAATTATGAATACTCGATGAGATATAAGCATTTAAATGATACAGATTCTAACTAAGTAATACACAAAGTAAATCAACATTTTGCTTTCATAATTTCGTAGCAACTTATTTAGAACAACGTATATAACAATTCCAGGTGTATATTGCGAAAATTGAAAAATATATCGATTATATATTCAGTTGTATTGCAATTGCTTTCGGGAACTAGCTTAATAATTGGTTATATATAATAATAAATGCTTTGATAAATTTTAAAACAATTTAAATTTTATTAATTTATTAGGTACCTGTTAATATTGAGTAAACACTTTCAGTAATGTAAATTTCCGGTTAAAGAATTCCTAGTCGTTTAGAATTTATTTAACATTATTATTAGCTGAGAAAGAATTGAAATGATACTACTTTGGTAGATTTTTCAAGCAAATATTTTATAAATTTAAACACGTAATTCGGAGAGGATTTCGATGAAATCATTTACCCATATTTTTATGCATTTTTAAAGGAAAATCTCATATACTTCACCATTTCAAAGTTAAGTCTCATTTTAATGAAACAGATTTGATTGCAACCTTCGTTGAATTCGTTCTGTAGCTGTCATATCGGGTCTTTATCTTCTCCACCACCAACTTGAATCGCTCTCGTGAAAAACTGTGCATCATTTCAAACCGTGCCTGAAGATTCTAAATGTACTCTTCAGCCGATGAAGGCGCATACGCAGTGCAGTCAAACAAGAGATCAGAAGATTGACGAAGATTCGGATCGAACAGCAACTAAAATGGAGAATAGCCGGTAGTTTCGTAAATAGCACTGCTACGGGCCAGTAAGACCAGAGGTAATTTCTCGTACCAGTCATGGTGGTTTTTCGAAACCATCAGTGGGATGGGGTTAAGGATGGGGTTCGATTAAATCTCTCTCTCTTTGAGGTTGCAGAGATGTTGTTTGGGTTTTTGTTTATGCCGAGTAGTTTGCATAGTTTTTTTAATTACAGCCGAAATAAAATTCGCTCTTTGGTCGGAATGTAAATGAAGAAGCCCTCCAAAACTGGAAATCCAATGCTATATCATTACCTCTATTACCATACCAGCCATACGCTTCGTGAAGTTATCAGTGACAACTAGGCTGTATTTGCTGCCATCAGCAGTTCGTATCAGAGATTGCCATTTTCAGTCTTCAGTTCTTTTCGATTCGTACAGGCATTGCACAGTGTGCCTGAATATTCTCTAATTATATCCAGTATCTGGGATTACCAGTTGCCATCAAATTGCCTTTCCATCATTCGATCCGAATTTCCGGTACAAGACGCCGTTTCGAGCATGGAGAGAGTTCCAGACAGCCCAATATTGTTTTGTGGTAGGACTACAAATTGAAGTGTCCAGCCAGGTAGGTTTTGTATTTGATGACCTCATTAAGTGAGTTATGGGTTTAATATTGCCTCTTTCACTGATATTTCCTGACTTCGTCGCTTCATTGGTCTCGGTCAAAAGATGTTGAATTTGAAACTTGACGTAACACTGGGTTGACCTATGTATTCATGTTTCCCTTCTACCCTGGAACAATATCAGGAGCTTTCTGGTCATCGTCGTTTCCGTGTGTGACGATCCTTTCCGATAATTATCTTCCCTCTTTACTGGAAGTGTTTTAGCTGCCGTGTTTTGGGATGCTCTGCAGTTCCTTCGTACACGCCTTCACCATCTCAGTTTCAGCACTTGACAGCTTCAATGCATTTACTTGACAGGTTAAATTATCTAGCCGAGCAGTCACTTGATCCACTGGCTCCTGAACTTGAGCAGCTCTGATTGAGTGGCGGTCTTAACACGTACTTGCTGGGCTTCCTCGAATTTTATGGCGTACACTAAAGTGCTTTTTGGATCCTGGACATTGGCAACGTTTTCTGTTTTCTCAGGGTCTCGGATGCAGCGATGAAGTAGTACGAGACAGGGTTTCCTTTGTTAACACGTTGAGCGCGGCGCCGGTCCCTGGGGACCGGCACTGGAATTTTCGTTTGGCTGGCGTCGGTCCGCGGGACTGACAGTATTAAAGTTAAAAAATAAATATAGTCTCAATGAAATGTGATCAAATTTAATTTTAATGAAATGTATTGAAGCATTCTAAACAAAAATACGGCTTAGCTCGCTGCCGGCTGAACGGAAAGGACAGCAAATTCGGCGCCGCGCTCAACGTGTTAAGTAGTCCAAAAAGTAGAAATGAAACAGCATTTTAACAAACTTGCCGAGTTCCTGGAAAGTTTTCGTGGGCTTCTGTTGGAAAGCTTTTTTAATTGAAATTTGTTGTAATCTTTTAATCACATTTTTCCAAAGCTCAGAGCCAATGCGCTACATAGAATTTTGAGGTCTAGCTCTGAGTTTTGGGCAAAGTTTGAAGAATATCCGGTGCGTCTGTCCCCGGGGAAGCAGACAGATCAGACTTTAGCTTTAAAATCCCATCCATTTGCTTCCCCACTATAGAGCCATAAGTCCTGTACACATGCCAGGAGATCATTCCATCATAGGCGAATACCTCTTGAAAGGTTCGGGAAGGCACGGGTACGAATTTAAAGGCGTCATAATTGTGTCCATGTGTCACAATGGATTTCTTCAAGCTGTCATCTTTCTTGTCCGTGTGTCACAATAGATTTCTTCAAGCTATCGTCTTACTTGGCAATAACAGCAGAGTCATTCTCGTGGTTTTATTATTCGACGGTAGAAACTCTTTCTTCAACTTTATTTTCAACCTTATCTATTCTGCCTTCGATAGCCTCAAGACTGTCACTGTAGTTATTTCTCTTTCCATTTCTTCTTGACCTACATCAATCTTTTTTTATCGAGCTTTCAAACGATGCCATGAACCGCGTTAATCTCTTCTTCAAATGCAGCAAAGTCTCTCGCCGATTGTCTTAGTTCTTTCCTTTCATTCTCATCACCAGCATTCAACTTTACTCCTGACATTAAAAATATTTACGCGTATACACGCTGTATGTAATTTGTGCTTGGTGAATAATTTAGAATATCCATCATTTTAAAGTTCCTGTAAAGTTCATACCATATGCTTGAAATTTTAATAATTGAATTAGCCTGTTAAACTATTTTAGCGCAATTCTATAAAAGGAAACTGTGGAGCGATATTCTCACCACTGAGTAGTTCGTGTTATATATCAAACAGGATTAAAATATATTTTTGAATATATTTGGCCTTTATCCCATTTTGAACAAAAAGCTTTTAACAAACAAGTTTGGATTGCTTTCATCAGAAACAGATTCTTACCATCCCATAATAATGCTACTTGCCAAATTTCTCACCCCTGGACACTGCTGCTCGTGGTTATATGAAATTCACATTTCTAGACAATTGAAATTGTACGTGACGACGCGACAGCCGTTATGCTGAAGGTATTAAACAAAGCATTGCACTAAAGCTTTCATAAATATCAAGAGTGTTAAATGAACATGTGGAGGTATTTCAATGGATATTGCTTTGAAAGTAGAGAATAATATTTTACATTTCAAATAGAACTGTCTGATAAATATTCTGCATGAATTTTTAGAACGCAGGAGTAGCTGATGTTTCCCAAACTAAAACTCAAAACTTAAGTTACTCAACAGTAAGAAAACCTTTCAAGTGCCATATATGGTATAAGACTATGTGAGTTATTTTGGTACATCCAGAGCGGAAATCTGAACTTCATGATAAGAATAAATTTCTATTTTCTTGAGCATGCAAAGGAGACTTCTTTGCATTTTTATGCCCTTCAGATATAAATAGAATATTTTTAGTACTTTCGACCGGAAAGGACCGTATATCTGAAAGTAAAATATTATTAACTGCCCTTTTTCCCGTTTATAAAACTGTTTTGTAACATGCGTATTACATGCAAACTGGCTGGCAACTAACTTGGATTGGATTACAAAGAGATAATTTAAAATGTTTTTGCAGGCAACATAATATAAATTAAAATTGCCTTTGAATTACGTATTAGAGAATAAGCCTTAAATAATGACAGTTCTTCAGATTAAAAATATAGCAAACTGCTCAAACAGATGAAGAGCTAATAATTCATTAGAATCTACTATATCATAGTTATATAACTAGAAGAGGTAATAAAGTATTTCCATTGCTTGCAAGCAAACGAAGAACTGTGAAATAAAGAAAATAGTACAAGATCGATGAATTTAGACTGCCTCTTTTGAAAAACATACAATTAGGCTTTACGATGTAGAAGCTTCAAAAAACAGAAAATTAGAATTATTCACATTAAAAACCATTTACTGACAAGTAAAAGCCTTTGATTCTCTGTTACAGCAAATTATTTTGACAGAGTATCTGCTATTTGCTCACTAATTGCCTGTATTTTTCGAAGTTACGTAAAACTGGAGCAAAGAGAGGAGAATAAAGAAAGCAAGAGCAACATAAAATATTAATCACTAAATTCAACTAGAGGAACAAAATACGATGCGGATACCACATGACCTCCTTTTACGGAATATTAGATTATACGCACTTTTTGCTGCATTTCATTTAAACTTATTTCCTCGAATTTCATTAGAGATAGTATTTCTAATTCAATTAATTCAGTTCTCACTTCAAGGTACACAAAACCTTAAAACGTCTTTAATAAAAATTGAAAAATATAGGAAAAAAATACCAAATACAGTTTAAACAATTAATTCAATAATAAACAATCACTTCACGGAAAGGCAAAAATACACAAAACCTTAAAACTTCTTTAATAAAAATTTAAAATATAGGGAAAAAAATACCAAATATAGTTAAAACGATTATAAAACAATTTTTGCTATTAAAATTAGAGTTTCCCGGAAAACAAAAAACAAGCGATTTGGGCAAGGGCAAGAAGGCAGATTTTTCGGAGCACAAAACTGAAAGTTTACTTTTGCGCCATTCGGCAGAAAAACACTGACGGTGCAGAAACTGACTTAATTCACTATTCTGTTAAGTTTCAAATGTAAACAAATATGGCTGCTATAGTAGAATAATTAGGCTTAGCTGCACTCAAAGAACTTTTAAATTGTTGATAATTCTACAACAATTGCCTGCAGATTATCTGAAGGTATAAAAACCTTAACTAGAAGATTAGAACAACATAATTCAATCATTTTTAAAGCCAAAAAAAAAATTCACAATATACCAACATATAAGAATAAAAAAAGATTGAGGTCATCAAGCCGAGTAACAGCGTGGGTATATATATATATATACCCACGCATATTTCTATGCTTTTTGTGAGGCCGGATGGCAACCAAAAAGGGAGGTCCACAGCTACATGTTTTAGCATTCCTAAACAAAATTTCAGCGTTCTGATTCTACTCGTTTTTGAGTTATGCGAGATGCATACGTACGCACAGATGTCATGAAAAACTATCTGCTGAATCCAGTTTATATTAGTTTTATAATTCGTTAGGGGAAAAATGAGTCCTTTATTCAATCCTTACTTTCAGATGCCACCAAAACATCATTAAATTGCATCCGATAGCGGTCAAAATGGATATTTTCGTTGAAATATGATACCCGAAAATTTTCGTGCTTACCATACTTCCTTTACTTCGTACAAGAAGGTTAAAAAATAAAAGCTGCAATCTAAAAGCATGTAATTACAGTCTAACACCTCGAAGATTTTACCATTAAAGTTTCAGTTTAAAAGAAGTTATATTATAATTAAAATATATAAAAATCAGAAGATTAAAAAGCAACTGCTGTGTGATCTCAGCATATATATTTCCTTTAATAGTCAAAATAATTTTAACCCGAGAAGAATTGGTAGATATACTAGTTTAAAATTGAATAACTCTAAATTTAATGATAAAGAATATAAAAATCTTTTGCTTGAAATGAACTGTTGAGAACAGCAAAACCAATAGACGAAATAAACTCCTTGTGTGTTCTTGTATCATAAATTAATATGGCATGGAGAATTATGTATTTAATTAAGAAAAACACGATTTAATTTTTCAAACTTGGATATATATTTATTTCTTTGGATTACTTGAGCATAAATCTTGGAACAAACACTTCCGTCAAGTAGCAATGCTTGGCCAGCATATAAAATGCTAGAACTGAAAACAATAAACATCTCAAACAGGCTTCCGTTGAGATGTTTCAAAATTATTTGTCTAATTTGAGCTACTTCAGCTGCTTTTAGTAATCTTTTTTTTCTTTTATGTTCGCTAAATTTGCATAATTCTCGAATAAGTAAAAGAAATCCAAAGAGTAAAAAATGAAGGGATATAGCAAGAGCACTATAAACTCAAATAGAAAATTTATTTCAGTGGAAAAAGTCTTCCAAATCAGAGATGAGTAAATTGCTCTTTTATGGGATCGGAGCAGATCCGTTCGCTCACTCAACTGAAACAATTCTTTGTTGTGACTTACAGCTGACTAAGTCACCACAAAGGAATGATGATCAGGAATGCTAAGTGATTCAAGAGTGGTTAGCGAAGATGGAGTGAAGACGGGTAAGAATGGAACTTCTTCTTTCTTTCAATTGGGGCTTTGAGATTCCCTAAAACTTATTTCTATATAGATGTAACATGAAAAGTCTGGAATAAAAAAAATAAAAATGTTGGGAAATGATAAAGAATTAAACTCACTTTTAGCAATGGAGAATAAACGTTCTTCCTCCCCCAAAAAGGGACTTTCTTCGCACGTTTCCAACAAAAGCTCTGCTCTTTTTTTGATGAATCAAGCGTTCGTTCGCTCAGTGGTGAATTAGTTGGTGAACAAATAGCATATTTCGTTTCCTGAGATGCTTCCAACATCTCCATGAATACTCCATGAGCTCTCTATGAACTCAAAACGATCCAACACTCCGTTTTCTGGAATTAGCTCTTCATTCACTCAATAAAGTAAATCTATTGTCTGAAACATTTCCGAAGCGGTTCGTCCAACTGTATTTAAATATATAATATAATTACATATATTATATACTTCAGTAATATAGATTTAAAATTCAATGAGAAAAGCTTCAAAATAGATTTCCGCGGCATTAATAAAATGAACATTATTTCAAAAGTAATACAATTTAAAATTGTCTCCAGTGTTTCAAAATATGCAAATTAATAAAGTCAAATGGAGTAAAGCTGAAATTAACTAATCTTCTAATTTTTTATTTTGAGAAATAACCATGTCGTTCTTGTACATATAAAGCGTGCGCATATACATGCATAGTGTGCGCATGTATATTTGTCTAATCTTGTTGCGCAGATAAAAAGAATCTTCCCTGAAACTGTAATCTGACTTTGAATGTTGAAGGAGTTACATAAAGTTACGGCTTTCATTTTGAAGTACTCATAACTCACATTTTTCATGTGAGTTATGAGGAATGCAAAATTAAAATTATTTATAACATTAAATTTGCTTTTGTTTAAACTAAAACTATTTAAAAGACGAATTTTCTTCCGGCTTTTTGCTAGGACACCAAAACTTAAAATGATTAAACAAATTACCAGCAACTCAATTTTATTGCATTTATTTATTAAAAATTATGCTTTCAACTTGAAATACAAAAGAAAAAATCGTACTTCAGGAGGCTATGGCAGATAAGATATAAAGTCAATTTTTCGATAATGCACATATAAAGTTTCATCCTAGTACCTGGCTCAATAAGGATTCAGTAACTAATTACCTTATATTCAACAGCAGAGGATAAAATTACAAACTATGAGAAAGTACTGCTTGCTTACAATGAGAGTGGTTTGAGGCCGGCGATGTTGCCAGCTCTTCTTTTTCAAATACCCATTCGGGTGGGTTTGACGAAATATACTCATGTCCATAAATTAAGGATAATGCAAAATCAGGCAAAGGAAGCGTTAGAAGCAAAACAAATTTGACTTATTTGTAAAGCTTATTTATTATACAAAAGGTAAAGAGCAAAAAAAAAAAAAAAAAAAAGATGCTATATGTTTGATATTATTAAAAAAATTAGCGATTTTTTCTCCCTGGAGCAAGTTAAAAAAAAAAAAAAAAACTATTTACAAAAAAACAGTATTGCATGATTGGTATGATTGTTAATACATTGTATGTCTCCCAGACTGTATGATAATTTATTTTTCTTCTTTTAAGTGCATTAATGACCAAATGCACTTTAAACAAAAGATTATTTTATAAAAATTTTAAAAGAGGGCAAAAGGTTTATTTTGTTTGTAATCTGCGAAAATTTCAAATCTTTATATCCTATATATTTTTAGATGTTTAAATTTTTAAATCATAAACGTCAAGTAATCTAAAATATCAGCAATTTTCAAATCGAGCAATCAGAAATTAAGTTACAGTGTTCATACAAGTATCATTGAAAAGTTTTTTGAGCTCTATTCGATGGTGGAAACATTAAAATTCTGATATGCGTAGATTGTTCTTTAATGAAGATACGTTCTAAAAATCGTTTGAACATTAAATTTAAAAAAATCTATTTTGAATTTTGAAAAAATAATAATAGCTTCACGTTATTGCATAGTCATCGACAGGCTGTTGTGAGTGCTAAATTTGAACTAGATAGCTTATCAGAATAACGAGTTAAAAACCGATAACAAAATTCCATTCACAGTAAAACACCATGCTGTGAACTGAATAAAATTTTATAAAAATCAAAGAATCAGGCTATTTTGTTTAGATAGGCATTTATTTCATAATCATTCGACATAGTGTTCCCCTGAGGGCAATTGTTTGCTAAGGTCACAACACAAATTTCTTCTCCAATGCTGTTTTCCTAAAATCTTTCTAAACTCTTCATATGTCTGGCAGTAACTTTTAGACTCGCTATATGCATAAAAACAACTGCTCATACCTAAACTGTCTGTGATGAATATTAGAATTTCAGATTTTTAACAACAGATTTAAAAGCAATAAACACAAAAAAGTATTAAAAAGTAAAATCTGAAAGCTTTCGGATTCTACATTACGCCTTAAGGGGCGTTTTTTAACGTTTTGTGTACTACCTTTATTTATTAAATATCATGTGCTTCGCACTTAAACCATAAAATTCAATTCATTAGCAATATCGCAAAATAATTTTAAAATGAGCATATCTTTAGAATTTCCGATACACAGTATCGCGCGCTGGGGATAAAAGGTTTATTTATTTATTTTATACATTGTTGCCATTGCTCGCTTTGAAAACATTGAGTTTGTTAAACAAAAAATCGCTAAAGTGTTACAAAATATAAAATCGATAAGAAAACAAATTTCAGATTCCACATTTGGGCTTCCAGATGCCCATATACAAAGAAACATTGCGTTATTTAATTTTTGATGGCTCTAGATACCGTTGTTTTATCACAATACGTAAAACATGCATACATTTATGCAGATTCTTCATTTTTAATTTTCTTTAAATATAAAACAGGGCTGTAATATTTGGTGGCAACACTTTGAAAAGTGAACCGACATTAATTGCGAACCAACGCAAAATGCCAGACCGAAATTAATAGCCCTTCTAAGCTAACGCCCTTTGGTCTAGTAATTAAGTCCAACGTTTTCAATTGCTGGTCTTCTCATCTTCTAAAACTGTTATTCTAATTGTTTTTTTTTCTAATGCACATGAAGGATTCATCATAGCTATTTAACAGTTATTCTTACTTGTTTTATAACACAAACCTGTATGTATAAGTATTAAGAGCCTAAGAATATTTAAATTACATGGTTTAAAACTGCAAACAAGTGTTTATATAAATTCGTTTAGCAGTTTCTCAGAAATGCCTCTAAACTGAAGAATTGATTAGCTTTCATATTCAAGGATTTCCCATCATTTCACGTAACTGTGAAGTATTTCTCGGTTGAATAATACTCATTTGAAATAACGTGCAAGATTTATCATTTGTTTTATTTAATAATAAACGGGGCAAGGTTATTTTTCAAAGAGGATTATGCGGCCATGAAAACAGCTTAAAACGATTTTTTAACGTAAAAACGTAATTAGGTCATTGCATTAAATAAAATGCACAAAAGAGTAAAAACTAAATAAAAAGTTTTTTAGGGTCGAGAAAGGGATTCTGCCACACCTTTTAGAATTTCGAATGTGGATCAAATATTATGTGATTTAATAGGTTCCATCATTTATATGAATGAAAGCATACAAAAAACATTTTCATTAAATGCAATAAACAGTAAAAATAATTTCTGCTGCTAAATATTTTTGATAATATGCGTCCAGAAATATAAAAGTAGAGTTCAGGTAGTGTTGTAGTTTAAAATCTTATCTCTATTTTCATTACGTTGTTTAATATATACTGCACAATTTTATGTAATATGCAGTAGGTCAGCACTGTTTCAAAAACAGAACCAAAATAACTCAAAACTTCGACTATGCTGAAGTTCATTTTGTATGAAATTGCTATGACATTAAACCGAAAATATTTGTAAGTAGTACCATTAAACCTTATAAAATACTTAATAGATTAAAAAAATAAAAATCACAAGATTAGAAAGAAATTGCAAACTGATCTTGATATATGAATTTTATTTAATATCTGAAACAATTTTAAACTAAATAGTTACGATAGGCCTACTTAAAGTTAGTACCCTAGAAAATAAAGGGTTAAAAACATGATTTTTTATATTCAAAATGAGCCGTTCAAAATTGTTTCGTCGTAAAATCACACCTTATCGAGATCTGTGTACTTATTCATTAAGAAACAACTTAAATATCTGAGACAAAGCTGCGCATTTATTTCATTACCTCGCTTACACGAGGCTTGCGACAAATATTTACCTCTAATGGCAATATTGTCTGTTTTGCCAGGATTCACGGACTAAAAACTATAACTACTCCAAGTGGTTTTCTCCAAGATATTTCAAAATCCACTAAAGGCTTTCAAAAATCAGGCTGTAAATATTTCATTTATTTTATACAATGCATGTGCGGCTAATGGCTAAAACGCCGATGTCCAGCATAGGTTGAAGAAAGATTCATTACTTTACTGTATGACACTTTTCAATAGTCCAGTCTGTAAACACTACTTCAAACATTTTTCCTTAGGTCGCTAGTTAATGATTATTATTTCACACTTTTTGTTTTCAGCTACAATGATGCTATTATTTTCCTCATATAGTTCGGAAGCGAAAAATTATTTAAAGCTGGAAAACATTTGAACATTATCATGTGATTTTTTATTTCATCAGTTCATAAAATTAAAAAGCATTTTAGTACAAAGTATTGACCTTCTGTATATATTTAATATTTAAGCACTTGAACTTAAAGATTAAACAAAAAGCCGTCTGAAAATTAGAGTTAGCGTGTTAGTTCGAACAATGTACATTTCGAAAGAATCTTATAAAATTTTCTCTCAAGAAGCAAAAATATTCATTTATGTGTTTTATTGAGAATATTCTTGTTTTTTTGGGAAAGAGGAGTACATATCAGATTCTCTCGAAATAAATAGAAATTTTCTGTCAGATTAAAACAAAGATAATGTTGAATTTTACTTAACGCTTTTTCCTTGAAGTTGATACGAATCTGAAGATTTTTGCATTGTAAGTATAAACTATTTTATGAATACATAGTGCCTGCTTTATCTTCAGCCACCCACAATTTATTAGCTAGAAATGAATGGCAGTAATTAGTTTTTCATACTGAAAACTAGATTTTTTCCATGCAGTTGTGTTATGAAGGAACTTCAAAGAAATAAAAGATAAATCTCTGTGTTCCCATATAGTGCATTAAAAATCGTTAATTAAAAACCTTTTGAACTAGCTGATGTTCTTTCATCCTGAAGTGGAATAATTGATTTAACTGCTTGTTCTTAAAAATAAGATAAACTACAATAAATACCACTACATTCTCTGTGAATAAAATATGCGAGGTAATTAATCATTTCGTGAATTAATTACGCATTTTTTTCTACTTTCGATTTTAACGAAGAGAAAATATTGGATTCCTAGAAACGATTAAAATTATCCCATTTAATTAGAGTCAAGCAGACATGGCTATCTGACCTTCTCTTACACAAGAATATAATTAATTTACCTTAATTCTATTTCTGTGCATTAATTAACTTCATGTTTTCTTCAACGCTGAACGACAGAACTTGATATTCATTTTTAGATCCTTTAATATTGCTTCTTAAATGATTTATTATTTATTTGGTTTCCAATAATCTACATTTAAGTCTAATAGAAAGATAATCTGACCTTTAGTAATTGAAATTATTAAGATTAAGCTGTTTTACTAAATTTTTATCTTCAACTTGTCCTCTATTAATTGAAATTATTAAGATCACGTTCTTCTATTGAATTTCTGTCGTGCCTGCCACGATGCAATATTAATATGATAGAAATAAAGTAATTAATCGAAATGCGTTTTAATGCGATGGAAATTAAAATACATAAAATATTTATAAGTAAATGAATATTACTCATCTTGTACATTCTCTATCAGGTGTGCTGCTAAGGAATAAAGAATATTTTTCTGTTATCGTGTCATAAAGCATCAAAATCAACTTTCATTTTCATTAGTTTCTGAATTCAAATAAGCTTTTACTTTAATTAATCTAATTTTTTTGACGTTTATTTGAAAGCAAACAATGCTTTCGACCTCCCGACGACCTAAATACACTCTGTACCCCCCCTCAAAAAAAAAAAAAAAAAAAAAAAAAAAAAAATCGACGCACCAATAATGGCTTAACCGATTGCTTTGAATTTAGTATGCATAAATGTTTTGACCAAATGCTCAAATGATTAAAATTTGGTGTCCAAATGAATGAAAAGTGCGATCTCCAGCGCATCGGACCTGCGCATCCAGCAGATGTAAATAAGGAGCTGTTCTTGAACTGTTGTTAAAAATTTCTGTTGCATTGCGATTTAGGATACCTTTCAACGACTGAAAAAGTGCCTTGCTGAAGGATTCGAGTTCATTAGGAGCGACTGGCAGAGTTTGAAAGAGATCTTATCATTGGATTGAAAGAGGCAGGTTGGGCAAATCGGAGAATCGCTCGTCATATGAGTCGAAGCGATGCGGCGATTAGAAGATGCTGGCAAGAATGGGTGGACAAATAGCAGATTTCAGCATCATAAAGGTAGCGGTCGACCTAGGGCCACAACAGATCGCGAGGACAGAGTGATTGTCAGATCAGATGTCACAGCGCCTGATGCATCGTTATCAACCATCAGACGTGCGACCCGCACACGAGTATCCACTACGACTGTTCACCGACGGCTGGCTCGTGCCGACCGTTACGCCGCCTGCCACTCACGCCTGCACACTGTCGAGCCAGATTTCAGTGGTGCTTGGCTCGATCGCGTTCGAATAATGCTGTCTGGGGACGTGTAATCTTTAGGAACGAATCCCGCTTTCAACTGTGTCGTGACGATCATCGAAGACGTGGATGGAGACGCTCAGAGCAGCGTGCTGATCCTACGTTCACTATCACACGCCACACAGGCCATCAACTAGTAGTTATGGTCTGGGGTGCCATTTCTCTCGATAGCCAGACCCCTCTGGTCGTCATTAGAGGCACACTTATAGCACAATGATACGTCGACGACATTTTGAGACCACACACTTTACACATGGCATGTTAAGCCCAATAAAATAAAATTCAAGATTTCATATTACAGACCTTTCTAGTTACCTGAACAGGAAATTCGATTTTGTTTACAAGTGACCACATAGCTGTGATAGTTTGCTTAAAGCTGGTAGCTATTTAAAACTGGAATTGGCGGAAAGTAATGTGCTGACTAATATCAGATTTTTAATTTAACAACGTAGCATATAGTGTAATATTTAATTACACTATGCTTAAAGTCTAAATTTTTTACTGAATATATTAAAGAAATTGTGAAGCGTATGTTGCTAGACGTATGATGCTAGATAACTATAATTAATGACCTTAGAGTTTTTGTTTTGAGAAATAACACAAACTTACCCTTAGCACTCCGACTACCCACAGAAGTTAATCTAATACTTACTATAGATTTAATGTATCTAATATTAAGTTATTGCATCTGGTATTGCTTAGCTATCAACATAAAAGTGCAAAAATTAAATGTAAAATTTAAGCAAAGCTTTATTCGTAATTTGAAATGATAACGAACTATAAAGAATCTTCTATTACACTTTTAACAAAAACCGCCTGCTTGCCTTTGTGCTAAGATTCGTGTTACAACAAAAGCCTGAAAATGTCTCGAGTAGCGGTTTTCAACCTTTTGATTAACTCGTACCATCCAAATAAAATTGAAAAACTTCAATACCATCGCTACATTTTACAAAGATTATTTTTCAGTTTCTCAATAGAAATATTCTTAAAAAAATATTTTGCCATTTGCACAACATATTGATTACTTGTATTAAGTATGCACACATAAAAATATTATATTAAATATTGGTTACCATTTTAATTATCAAAATTTAAATTATAATACTTAAATTCTAAAACTTAGTGTGAAATTTGCGCCTGTTTAAGAAAGATCAATTTCTTTATGTTCAGTCTTATTTCACTTAGTTTTAATAGGTAAATTAGAATCCACTTTTAATTTTCTTCTGTATTTATTTTTTAAATAAATAGGTTGTGCAAAAAGGCAATAAAAATTTAATATCTTTATTTGAAATGCATTTTAATTCTTTTCGGTTCGGCCAAAAGTTAACGAATGTATTATTTTTTAAATCTTCAGTTGGAGTTTTATCATAGCATGTCTATCAATTGCTCTACTATTTCTTCATTTGTTTCAAGAAAAATTTTAAGTACATTTGAACAAAATAGATTTCTAATCCAATTTTCTTTTTAATAATTCTCCGGAAAATATATGTTGAAATTATATATCAATAAAAACAATTATTTTTAATGTGGGATGCTAATTCTTCTTTTATTTCCAAATTATTTTCGGTTAGAAAACTTTTTAAAAGCGGTAAAAAGCTTAATATATTATTATTCAATTCTTTGATTACTAGCTTGAGTTTTTTTTTATCATTGCATTTATTTTACCTCTAATGGTAAATTAATATTTTATCAAATTAACACTTTGTCCTTGTAATCCTAAATTCATTTTATTTAACTTTCCAAATATATGAGTTAAATATGCTAAAAGCGCCAAAAATAATATACTAACTAAATATTTTCGGAATTTAAATTTTGAATCACAAAAGAAAATTTTAATTTCTGATCGAAGTGCAAATAAAGACTTTAAACTTTGCCTCTGAATAACCACCTCACTTCGGAATATAACAGAAGCGTTTCGTTTCGCTGCTCATCTCTTGGCATAAAATCGTAGATATCCTTGAAGTTAAAACTCGGCTCTTAATAGAATTAACAATTTTTACGGCTTGACTCAAAACGATTTTCAGGTTTTCGGCGCTTGTCTTAGCTACTTCACTACTACTACAGTGAGTAAATTTAGTTTCAGGTGCAACTTTCTTTGTTCGAGAAATAATACCGGAATGGTTCCTGCCCGAGCTTCGTCACTGCGTACGGCAATGCACTTATTCCAAGGAATACCATTCTTAGACATTAAATTGTCAATGACTTTGAAAATTTCATTTGCAGTTGCTCTATAATAAAGAGATTCACAAAATAAATACTCTTCGGCAATTCGTTTAACTTCTTCGAACAAAGTTCGATACATTAGTACTTTCATTTAGTTGCAATGTGAAATACTCACTGTGTTTTATTTTTTGAATAAGTATCTCTTATAGAATTTGTCGACTTACTATATCATTTGATAACGGAACATTATTAAGTTTCATGTTAACTACTGATACTAACTACTATTATTTACTACCTTTGCTTTGAATAATGTTAAAATGATACAGTTAGCTGCTTGTAATATAAGGTTTTCTTCAGTAGTGTGAACCTGCCCAGGCTTAGCAATTCTTAGGATTACTAGGTAACTAGATTCCAAAGCTTTTTTACTTGAAGTAAAAAAACTTTCATTACTTATTTACTAATTTTGATCGCTGATAATTCTTTCTTAAAATATTCTTCAGATTTATTCTTTAAGTTGGCATGCTTATATTCAAGTTGGCTTTTAAGAAACGATGGTTTTATACCTTGACTGGATAATAGTTCACCGCAAACATCTGAGGTTGAGGGTTCATTTCATTCCATTCCAAGTAAACCCAAAGGATAAATAAGTTTCATTATATTATAAATAATGTTTCTTTTCTTTTCACTATTCTTAGTGCCATAGTAGATTGTCCTGGATCCATCACCTGTGAATCATTGCTTTTCTGCTAAGTCAATCCTAGTCATTTTTCCATTTTGAAAATCTAGGTTTCTTTTATTATTTTCAGAAATATTTGTTTTTTTCACATATATTTATTTATTATATTATTATCTTAAATGCACAATATATTAGTTCTTCAAAATCAAACGACGGTATTCTCAAATCTCGTGTAAAAGCAATAAATAAAAAGAAGAAAAAATACCTGCTGTTAGAGACACCAAATCGACGTAAAAAAATATTCTTATTAAAAATAGAGCCATGTAAACCCGGAAATGGTGGTGAGATGTTAATAAATCAATTATCTCTAAAACAATTAATGAAATACTGCTATCTTTTTATAAGGGCTTATTTTTATTTCCTGTTAAATAAAACATCAATTTTATTACTCCTATTAAAATCATCATTTGGGGACAAAACTTTGTTATGTCTACGGCTAAAAGAATATATGTGATAATAAAAACAATGAATTATCTTGCTAAAGTCTATGAGCAGCTATTGACCTTAAACAAAGCTCAGATCGCATAAATTTACGAGTGTTGCAGAAAACACTTAAGAGGATGTTGGGGTATTTAATGTTTTAATTTAAAAGTTTAAAATATTTTGTTTCTTTGCATACCAACTATTCTTCTCTTGCGTACTACCAGTGCTACGCATACCACTGGTTGAAAATCGATGGTTTAGAGTGGAATATCGGATGTACGTCCCAAATTTGAAAATTTTTACTAGTAATTTTACTTTTGTTATTAGGTAATGGTATTTTTCTAGCAACCATATTTTTTATAACTCGAATTAATAGAACTGTGAGATATTTATATGTCACAGATTTCTGCTTTTGAGTGCCATTTGTTATTTTTAAAATGACATATTTTTAAACTATCCAAGCGGATCTTTTTTATTTTCATTATGTTGGACAACTTCGTTGAACTGCATTTTTAAATTTCAGTTGTTCTTGGAAGATCCTTATCACGGTCGGTAAACAGTCCTAAGGTTGTGTGCGATGCTGAGTTTGTACATTTCTCTGACTAATTTTTAGCGAAAAAGGATTTCTATTTACATGGGGGGGGGAACAACAGCGCAAAAAGATTACAGAATGATTTCTTGAATGAGATATTTGATTTATTTTTCTATGCATCATATAATCCTTATTTAATAATTAAAATTTGCATTTAAAACTGCTAAAGTGTATTGTCTTCATACATGTTCATAATGTTTGCAGTTTATTCTAAACAAAGATAAACTGTGGATTTTTTTGAAATAAAAATATCTAAAATCCCCAACTTGCACCTGATATTCTTACTTTCTCCCTAAAACGATAGCCTTTACCCTTAAAATTAAATCTATAAGCACGGATCAAAGCAGATCTGAGTAAGTTCCTATTATCTTACAGGAAGCACTAATATCTTTTAGTAGTCCCTTTATATTCATTTTTGTCATACCAGAAAAATGAACAGCTTTTCTTTTTTAAAGTAAACATAGTAATAACTTTAAAAATAAACGTTGGCGACTTCATAAGACCCCAATGCTTGGTGAATTTAGCAATACATTTGGCGACGACTTCGGTCCTTATAAGAGAACAGCACAGAATTTGTTTTGCAGGAAATATGTCAAAATTCTGAAAAAAGGGCTTTATATTTCTCCCGTTGGAATCTAAATTAACTTTAGTCTATTGAGTAAATTTTATAAAATGCTTGGGAAAGTAAGAGAAGATATTCTTTAGGTTAACTTGCCTTTGAACTCTTTGAACGTTCTTTCAAACAGCTAGGAAAGCTATAAATATCACTGCTGCCCCTAGTAACTTTTAATTATTTGTCCAATTGTCAAACCTTTTTTTTCATTCAGTCGAGGCAATAGTTATACTTAGAATCTTCTCATAAATATACCGGGTATCTATAATTAAAGAACCCTATTTTAAAGCTGCCTACAAGCGAAACCATTGATCCGAAAACAGTGAACTTTTGTGGGGAAATTAATGAAGGGACAAGAATTTATTTCAGCAAAAATTAATTAGTTACAAATAGCGTCACTAGAGGCCATTATATTAATAAATTATACATTTAAGCATACATTTGCAATAGTTTTAGAATTTTGCAAATTTTGTTACAAAAAAACACATGACGGCCATCATTTTTAGCTACCATCTGCAGTCGCAAAATTATATATTTCACAGTTGACTGAACTGTGTGCTGGGAAATGTTTCAGCATGTGGCGTAAAATGCTGGCTTTAAGATCAGGTAATGTTCTTAGATTGTCAAGACTTACCACATGTTTCAAATGTCCCCAAATCCAAAAATCGCATGGAGTTTGGGAATCGGGAGGCCACACATTTCGAAAGCGCTGGCACGTTCTTCTGTTCTGAAGAACATTCACAACACACCGTTCAATTTGTGGAGCAGCTCCAGCTTGCATAAACATTGTGCATGCAAGGCATTGACGTGCTTGAAAGACGGAACAATTCCGTTCTCTATCAGATATATATATATCGCTGCCCGGTGATCGAGCATGTCACTGGACCTGTGGAACTTGACTCCTCTAAAAAGTATAGGCTGAGAATAAATGATGCAGAAAATTCACACCATACCGTCACTTTTGATGAATGAAACGGGACTCTAAGACAGGGCGTGAATTTTCTGAATCCCAAATTCGGCAGTTCTGAGTAATCACTGCACCGTCAAAATGAAAATGCACTTGATCTTTCATGAGGATATTCCAGGACCATTTTGAATCAACCTCAAAGAGAGCAAGAAAGTGAAGTGAGGACCGGAGTCGAGCGTCAAAATCACGCCGAAGCAACCGCTACACGAATTAAAGTTTTTAAGGGTAATATCGGAGGACATTCCGTAAAATTTTATGGACAGTTAAACGTGGGCTATCAAGCGCCCTCTGCTATAAGCCGAACTCTGGTGCTGGCCTGCAAGTTTGAAACTATGTCCTCTATGATCTGAACAACAAAATCCTGTACTGCTTCTGCAGAAACAAGTTTTCTATCTCTTCCAGGACTAACAGAAAAAAGTCCTGCTTTTTCAAATTTCGTTATCATTGGATCTCTTAGAATCCTCTTTAAAATACGAAATTTCCGTAGAGCAACTATTGCGGAATTACTGTTTCGGTAGACAGTTTTAGTAACACAGCGCAATCTCCTAAACTTATCGTCATTGTGAACAGCATGCACATTAAAAATTGTCCGTTTCCGTTTGCCGTTGTCGCCGCGTCTACCGGAGATAGCCGTTGTCTACCGGCTATCTCCATTTGGTTACTTCATGTAGCAATGCAGGGACAGAAATGCCTAAGTGAGTCTTGAAGACAAGATATAATGCATAAAATACAAATTTTTCTCATAAACTGGAAGATTATATGCACAATATTTACAACCCTTTGCTTTGCGTTAAATGAGTGATGAGGATGAAGTCAAAATCATGCTATAAATACATATTCAGCTGAGAATTTGGACAGAGCAGATGCGAAAGCACATTTAAGCTTTATGTAGGAAAGTTTTGGTTATCGCTAAGCATGAAAGCTACAAAAGGGCGAAGATGGCGGTTCTCATGAAGAATCTTGTAAACGAAAAGTTGAAAGTGGTTCATTATATTACATTCTTGTGCTTCCTGATAGAAGCGTTCATTGATTTTTCTGAGAAACTTCGTCAACGGTTCAATCTTAAGGTCGTCGTGAAGACATTTGTTACGCACACAGAAGTGCGCATTTGTAATAATGCAAAGATATCTGCTTTTCACCACTTGAAGCTTCTTAAGTTCCTTATCGGAGATAGTTGTCCAGGCTGGCGAAGCTTAAGTCATAACTGGTCTGATAACGGAGAGGTAAATAAGTTTCTTCTTGTTCTGGTCCAGTGAAGAGTAGTTCCCAATAATTGGGTATAAGCATTTGATGATTTTAAGTGTCCTGTCACACACATTATTAACATGATGTGTCCAAGTAAGGAGATCATTAAATAAAACACCCAGATATTTGGCCTGGGAAATCACCGGAACAATTTCATTGAATAAAGAAAGCGTTTTTTGATTGTAACGTTACTCTTGCGTTTCCGAATGATCAAGAGGCATTAATTTGGATTTTCCATTGTGCACACTACTGTGCAATCGAAGGAATAAGATCTTGAAGTTTTTTGACTGAGTAATTTACATTTGCAGATTTAACAGCTAACGCGGTGTCATCTGAATAGCAAGCCAAAATAGAGTTGTTCGGTGGTATTTCTGGAAAATCTGCAGCATAAAATAAATAAAAATGTGGTCCTAGGACTTAAACCTTGAGGATACCACTGCGAATATTCTTTATATTGCAGGAGTCAGCATCATTTACACAAACAGAAAAAGTCCTGTTCGTGATGAAAGAATGTATCGTAAGTAATAGCTCTCTATCAAAGTGACAGGAAATCAATTTTAAGGTAATTTCCTCATGCCAGACGCCGTCGAAAGCTTTCGCCACGTCTAGCATGAGGAGAGCAACATACTGTTTATTACGGAGCGCTGAGCCAGCAAACTCCGTAATCCCTACTAGTTGCTTGGACGTCGAAATCATGGCTCGAAAACCAAATTGTTCAGGTGGTAGTAAATTAAGATAAGGTTGCATGCGTGATAAAATAATTCATTCGTAGATTTTTCCTAGCACCGGTAGCATACTGATCGGCTGATATCGTTAGGTTTATTGTAATCCTTACCAGGCTTCGTAATCAAAATAAATTTTGCACATTTCCGTAAGCTAGGAAAATAGTTATGGTACAAGAATTTCGATAACGATTTGCATTTTTACTACAGGTTTTCACCCTCTGATGACGCTAATTGTAACTATTTTTTTTTAATTCTCATCCCCTCAGGAAGTCTGCCACTAAATGACACAATTTGCTGATCACTGTTTTCTCTTGTAGGCAGATTTGAAATAGGGTTCTTTTGATTAAAGACACGGTGTATTTTCATACTGGCTTTCTGTCAGAACTACGCAAGACTGTGAAGTTGTTATATTTCAACTCAGTTTATTAACCAAGAGTGTTTAACAGATATTCTACATATTCCAAAACATCATCATGATCTGTTGTACCTACTATTTCAGTTCCTTCATATTTTTTTTTTATTCGGTGCTCGTTTTATGGCTTTGCATCAAGAATAGGTTGCTCTGATAAAATTCTGTAATTTTCATGATTCTTTCCATCCATCTTTTGTATTTTCGTATTCAGATTTTTCAAGCTTTTGAATCCCAGAAATAATTTCAATAATGCCTGATGCTATTAATTCTTCATCGGGAAAACCCTTTTAATTTAAAATTTTTGCAATCATGAATTAACATGAAGCTTGTAGTTCTCTTCCAAGATTAACGACTCCCATATTTGTGAGTTTCTTCCAGAGAGTCACAAGTTTTAATGTTAAAACATCTTTAATTGAGACTTAATTAAAGATGGACCATCAAGCCGAACAAGTAAATATTACCATCAGAAAGAATACTAGACGACTAGTTTCTCTCCTGCATGACCTAGAGAGTTCTACAGTTTACAGTGTGCTGACATTAGCCACTTCAAAAAATAATTTACCTTTCGAATTAAAATTGAATGCTTTCGAATTTCTTAACAAAAAACAGTTTAAAAGCATGTAGGGTTTTCCTTATTTTTCATAACAAATTAATGTAAGTTTGATATCTTTCCTGAACTCCTCAACTTCCCCTCGCATTTCCTCTCCAGGATGTAAATTTAAAGTTAAGTGAAGTGAGTATTTAAACGGGCGGATCTCTGAGTTTATTTAGAGCGTGTTTTCGCTAGCCAGCTCTCGTTTCGTTGCTATCTCGCTGTTACGCTAGTACGCCTCTTGGCCATTTTCGAATTATCGTCACGCTTGTTAAGCTTTGTTGAACAAAAACTAAGAAAATAACTTATTTTAATTTAGTCAACCTAAGTAGCCGTAACTTAACGTCCTTAATCCAACACTATTCTATTTTAGATTTGAATTGGTTTATATTCTACGTTTAAGTTTCACCGCAAGTTGACGGTGTTATTGTAGAACACGAAGAACGTGCCTTTCTGTTATTTGTTGGAATTAAATGAACAGTTATTTTCACCCTTCTTCTATGCTGGTACTTCATTTATGCTTGTGCGAGAATTCGCTAGATTCTTTTAAGGATCTAGTTTAGTTTACGTGTAATAGAAGAGACATATCTTACAAGCAATAATGCAGTTTTTAATAATTCAGAGCTTACTTTTATTTTTCAAAAATATATTTAATTTATATACTCTACAGTGTATCTTACTGGTAACTTAGTGAACACTTGCAGCATTACTATAATTAATAAAATGAAAATGATGAAATATATGATCTGAGATGAATAAAGATGAGAAATAGATGAAATATAAATCTGAGAACTTTTTTAAGAGAAGATGCAGAAGTGCGCCAGCGAGTAATACGCACACGAAAATTGGTTGTTCAGTGCAGGAATAAAACATTATTTAGATTGCAAAATTAAGACAAAAGTATTTGATTTGCTGCATATCGAATCAACTTTACAAGTTCTGAACGTAAACGTAGTTACAATAATAATATTAAAATTAACCTTGCAGAAACTGCAACTAACTTGCTGTTACCCTAATTTAAATTCACAATAAAGTCTCAAATAAATTACCGTAACTCAAGACACATTTCAAAAAACATCCTAACCTCTGAAACTTCATGAATAGATGTTAAAGATACTCATTCTAACTTTGGTACATAAATCATGCGTCGGTAGCAAATGAAAGTAGCGCAACAAACACAAATCTACAAATGCACTTCAAGCTTATCAAATAATAAACTCTACCAGCACTCATTCCCCCATGTTTTCTTGTATAATTGATGCAATCTTGAGTTCTTTCTAGAAAGAAAGAAGTACCGGAATGAGAGACATAATAAAAAAAGAAAATCTAAAACATGGCAACTGACAAAAAAGATTAAAATACATATTATACTAAATAAAGCATTTTTGGCAGTGCAATATGATAAAGTTTCTTTAAGTTTTCATGTGAAGATCTTAATTGAAAGACCTAAAAGTACTTTCTCTATAACCGATTAAATTTTAAGACGTAAAATGGGATTTGAGAGGCGGAAAATATTTTTACTCGAAATTTCTAAGAGTATAAGAAATGAAACTAAGATTAAGAGAAATAAAACACTGCCGGTAAGATGACTTTACTCATTGCTTTCCGTTTGTTTCCTTTTGAAAGACGTTAATGTCAGCAAGAAGATTGAAGCAATGCCTTGCTTCAGTCTTCATTGCTGACATTACAACAGTGCCTTGTTGCGATGGAATGTGTAAAAAAGAGATTGCTCGTCTTAACTTTGATTGATTGATAGTCTGATCTATCCACGATGATTAAGAAGAAATGAGCTTAATTGAAGACTAACCTAGAATCGCAAATTGTAGTACTTGTACAAAAACTCTTCGAGATATTTTGAATACAATATTTAGTTTGTAGGTTTACAAGGAAATTTCTCCTTTCTTTCAGCATGCCATCGTGGTTTAACCGGTAGCACAGTCGGAGCGTATTCGAGGGTCCAGGTTCGAGTCCCGGCGAGGGCATTTCTGCTTTTTCCAGGACGAAAAATCCTGATGACTCTAAAGGTTTAAAATTGATTTAATTCTTTACAAGCTCATACTTCATTTTTCAACTGAAAAGAAAAAACGATAATCATTGTGGAAGACATTTATTTGTACCAAACTGCTTATTTACATTAACATTTACACAAATACGTGTTAGCAATCAACTGCAGTGTTACCACAAGAAATTTTAATTATTTTCATTCGTGAATTTTCTGATTATAAAGTTTGCATGAGTTAAGATATTATCTGCAAATTTTCTCTTTATATGGTACTTAAAGAATGGTTTATCACAAAATAACTTGTTAATAGTTCAATTTCAATATGAATTTTCATACAAATTAAAACCAATTACAGAATATACTACAGTTTATTCAGACGCCTAACCAGTTGCTATTAAATTTCAACCTGTCTTCTCTATTTTTGATTTCATATGCAGAAATGAAATTTCTTCAGGACAAAACGCAAATTAACACGAGCGAGAAAGAGAGCGTAAATAAGAATGCAATTGCTAATGATATGATCCAGCTTGCTCTTTAACGCAGTGTTCTTTTGACACTCGATTCCCAATTACCAGTGAGAGAAATTATAATAGACAAATAGTAATTTCTGAGCCTTTAGTGATTATTTAATAGTCAAGTATAAAAAAGTAATTTATTGTATAGAGCTTAATGCTGAGTTAAACTGCAAAGTACTGCTGTTACTTTCTTTTCAGTAAGGGTTACGTTATGTTCAGTTTACGCAACCTACCAGATGTGGTAATTCTTTTTTTCATTTTTCATTTAGCTCTATCTATATTTAATTTGCTACTAGATGTAACTAGTTACATATTTGTTTAACTAATTAGTTAATAACATAAGTACAGCACTAAAAAATAGTTTTTTTATGTAGAAGAATGAAAGAATAGTAATTAATCTAGGATACTTTATTAAATTAAAGATAATTTATATTTATTCAACGTAATTATCTACTACTCGTTTTAAGTCATAATTTAATTTAAACCAACCTGAATTCGATAAAGCATTTATTCTAGACGTAATCGTTAAAATATCATTATAAGTTCAGAATATTTATCATACTTTGCATTTCAAAATGAAAGCATATAGAGCAGAGAGAAAACTTAAAAATATAGCATTTCCTTGTTCAAGTGACAACTGCTCTTATTCACTATAATCTGTGAACTTTGCACAGTCTGTAACGTACAAGTTTCAGATATCGTCAAAACTTATGTGGTGTTAGCGAGAACAAAAACTAAGAAAATTACTTATTTTAATTTCTTACCTTCATTATAGTACAGCATGAAATATCTCCCGTATTACATTTTAGGAAAATATTTTGTATGTAAACAGAAAAATGCGTTTTATTTATAACAATTATATAACTATAAATAATTGTTGAAGTATATTAAAATTTGTAATTTTAACAAGAGAAAATAAAAATAAAGTAGGTATTTGCTTTTAAAGTAGGTTGCAACTATGTCAAAACTCAGTAATAGTTAGTTATAACATTAAGAATTAAATGTATTTTAAGCAGCTTAGTTATCTGAAACATTTTTTTATACATAGCGTTACGTGCGTACGGGTTCGTAATAGATTGAATGCACAAGTCCGATAATAGATCAATAAAAATCTATTTTTATTAAAAGAAGTATTTCAGAACTCTGTATTTGTCCACAGAAAATATTCGTACAAGTCTCCACAGTAGCATACAGTATAATCAGTAGTTACATTTCAAACTACTAAGAACGTTAAACAAGGCAATGCAAAGTGCATCTAAAGATAAAGCTAACTTGGACTTATCTCAGTTTACGCTGAACTAGAACTCACAACAGCAATAACTAAGCAACTATGCTCAGATGCTCTCTCTCCGGTCTTTTATAGTTTTCACCGGCCGCAGAGATATTTCCAGTACTTTCCGCTTCTCGAAATTACTGGAAAGAAATACGAAGGTGGAATCAAGGTTACAACTAACATAATGATCAATTACATTTATTCAATTACAATATTTATTACAGTGATACAGGGATCGGATCCATATGTCGCCAAATTGTCTCCACTGTTGGCCACTTTTGGCGATTTCTCGCCAACTTTTGGGACAAAATAAGACTTCAAAACCGATGTCAGCTTGGCGATATCTAGCCAAATTACCGAGATACTAATTTACTCTATGTTAAACGCACTTGCCCCTATTACCTTACTTTTTTCGCATAGCTTTGTTTTAAAATTTGTTTCGCGTTACATTACACAGAAAAATACAACAATTTCGCATATAATTGTCCTAAAATCACCTATTTATGTACAAAATTCGTAACATTAGTAAGAAATCTTCTAACTGTGTACCTGCTAATGATAGGAATTGGGAAAACTTTGATTGCTAATGGCATGAAAGGAATTCTGCTTAGCCGGGTGACATGACTTAGCATGGGGAGACTAATAAACAGAAAAGTGTTTACGGTAAACAGTAGTTCTGAAATAAGATTCATTGCGAATTATAAGAATATCAAGGAACGGAAGGTTATTGTTAGATTCAATTTCAAAAGTAAGCTGGATGGCTAGACCAATCGAATGTATAACAGATAAAATCTGCGATAAATCTATTTTGTTGACATCAAAGAGCGCGAAACGTGTCATCTACATAGCGAATCCAGAGACAAAAAAGGTAGTTCCTCAAATTATTTGACCTCAAAATAGTGTATGTAAATGTCAGCAAATATGGAACTGAGAGAATTACCTATAGCTAATCCTTCAATTTGCTGATAATATTCATTTTGGAAAGCAAGTGGGTTTGACTCAAAGAGAAATTAATTCTTCAAATTCAGAATGTGGGAAATGGATTTCTCGAAGCCAAGTTTCAGGACATTTTAGAGTTCCTTCGACCTAAACATAATTATTCAGTGATTTAAGATGAAAAGGAACCATAATGGTGTGTAGGGGAGCAATATTTGAATTTACCGATGACTTCTAAATATTTTTAGGGTGTTAATATTGTTAGAAAGTAAAGAACTAGCACATTTAGCAATGTTTTTAAAGTGCAGTGACATACGTTTAAGAAGTTTCATGATATGGAATGCTGGTTTCTGTAATTTCTAATTATAGCCACACCAGGCATATTATATATTAACTACTGTAATATTTTAGATTTTACTTACTATTAGTACTGAATATGATCCCTTCTACAAATGGAGAAGACCATTTTACCAGGACGAAGACCAGAAGACCATTCACCATTCCTATTCGTTTTCGGTTAATTACCTGCTATATTCGCAATTACAAATGCTATGTGTTCTCGTCATTTTATATTAGTCAGATATAACTATAAGAGAGAAAGTGACACAATAGTGCTTGGCATAGGTTAGATTTTAAAAAACACTAACGGTACGTATTTAATCACATCTCCGCATTTGCTGTAATTTGAAAAATATTTAAACTGCACTGAATCTGATTATCGATTCTGAAAAGATCAACAATTTCGCATATGTATATTTATATCTATTTATTATACGAAGTTTAAGAGTTACAGGCCTGTACTTGTTTGCTTTGAGAATAATCATGCTTTACATGTGTTTAACCTGGAAGAAGGTTCTAAATGTTCTAAATGTATAATAAAAGCATAACTATGCATTCGTAATCATCTCTGCAGTGTGAAGGATTTATCGATGGATATTTTTTATCTTTTATAATCTATAAACTTGTCGATCGACTCTATAGTTCTGAAAATATGTACTTTGAATACTACGTTTTCTCATATATCTTCAAACACAGACGTAATTCACTTCAAAATTGTTTACATTTAGTGGCTGATTTATCATCTGTCCTCGAAATGTAATTTCTTTCCAATCCTCTTCAAATTTTAAATACCGATTTCCGTTTTGAATCACTCAAACATAGATAAATTCTAAAATTTCAAATTTCATTGATTCCTAATCTTTTCTATTTTGCATTTTAGAATCAAAGCAACGGAGAAACGAATTTCATTGCACATGGTACAGAATAAGAAATTCACCACAATCTAAGTAAATATATTCGATTTTTGTCCGCGGGTGCTATTTTGTATGCCAAGAGATGATTGAGTCTCCCGAAAAGAGCGCGACAGGCTTCACCAAATGCAGACATTGGGACAAGTCGATATCTGGAAGAGAGATTGGCGGTGTAGGGGTAAAGCGGGAAAAGGGGTCGGACGGCGATGCAAAGGAATAGAATCAATACTGGTCAGGGTCTGTAAGAAAAGTGTGAATGTTATTGTGCTGTCAAGTGGAAAAGCTGACGTCACTCCTGACCCAGAATTGTTGAAATTAGGTTTTCGTCTATACTGTGTTACTTACGGAGCTGTAACGTGGAAAGAAAAGTTTCGCCAAGATAGCAAATTTTATATTGCGTAACACTTCTGGAGAAATGCCTTTTTTTGACTGAAGGAGTAAAATAGATTAACTCTAAATAACAGGATATTTGTATCCCAGGTACTCTACTACCTTAATAAAAATGTTGTTAAAGACTGTCCAAATTCGATTTCACAGAAGAGGTAACACTGTTACTAATATTTCAAGGCTCAATTTTGTTTATCCATTGCCCTTAAAATGATTATTATTTAAAGCCATTTGCTTATTTGAATATGTCGGTGTGCTATAGTAACCTGAATATAAAGAGCATAAATGTTCTGGATTTAAACACTACGCAAATCCAATATCTTTAGACAACATACCTGAAAAAAAATGGAAACTTTGAAAGAAATGGGCCTTTTGTTCAGTCATTTCAACTGACTAAAACATATTTTGATCCAAAAAGTATGTTAAGAGCGATTACGTAGATAGAAGCCGTTATGACTTTTAGGTAATGCTGTCAAACTCACAACGTCCGAGTTTTACCTTAACAAGGTGTTCCTACGTCTGTTTCCTTTTGCTTCGGGTAGCTCTTCAGGGAGTGGGAGAAGCCAATCTTATGTTCTATATAATATCTTTACTTTAGCTTCCACCATAGCGCTTTTTATTGCAGTAATCTTTGCAGCTCTTTCGCATCATTTTCTTAACGATGTTTTCATCTACTCATTATAACCACACAAAAAGTTTCTGTTTGAAACCTCATAACTTTAATTTTTAAAATATGGGTATTAATATCATAGAAATACCATTACGCAATTACTTTATCCCTGCTGAAATCAAGTGTACATTTCGCTACATAGCCAGAAAGTCATCCTTAATAAAATATATTTAAAATATGAATCTCATTTTATGAACTTAACGTTTAACACTAAAATATTGCTGGCAGTATGAAGTGCTTTTTAAACGCTTTTCACATAATATATAACATATTAATACTACTCCTGTTTTCTCTAAAACAACTAAAAATATTCTGTAATAAGAAGATCGTAAATGAAATCAAAATATCCTTATGACTAATTACATCTTTCATTCCTAGTATTATGTTTCAGTTTAATTTAAGGTACGCAGGATTTACATTGGTATGGCAGCTATTTTATAACTATCTTCAGTTGTCTCTTTATTGCACCTCTAGTCTGTTTCGCTCATGGAGGAGAAATTTGGAATAAACGAAATTATCTCTTTATGTTCATGGCTTAGCAAATATGGCTATGCAGTTCCATTTCCTTTAGGAAATATACCTGTTGTCAACATTTTCAATGCTATTTCTTATGGTAAAGGGAAATTACGAACAGCTGTCTCATACAGAAGGATAGAAAGAATACAAAATTAATTAATTAATTAATTTAATTCTTTAAATAAATGTAGGAAAGCAAACGGTGATAATTTTTGAAATTTTAATGCCGTGAGACTTTGCTTCCAGAGTATGAAGGCTATAAGAGGTGGATATCATCTACATGTCAGTTAGGTTTCGAAGACCAGCATACTAACTGTAAGACAAATACTGACGTTAGTTACTTAGGTGGATCGGCTGCTCCCACTTCTATTACCTACTAGCTACTAATTTCATGATGTACTTGTTGCCTTTGTTCCTCACGAACGGCCAAAGTTTGAAATTAAGTGAAAAGAAATTTTATGCATAAAATCTTAAGCTCATATTTTGTAATAAACTAAGTACATGTTAAAAATTCCATAAGGTCTTCCTTCTTTTGATTTCTTATTGCAAATCAAACGAAACAACCAAATTAAAATATAAAAAACTGCCTTCCCGTAAGATTGTTTCAGACCGGAGATCATTAATTATGAAATAATTAATTCGCTTTTACTTTAGAAGCAATTAGTTTATTTTAATGCTATATTTCTCTTGAATTATTGTTATTACATGTAATAAATATTCATACATTAAATGAGATTAAAGAAAACAAATTACACGCATTTTATTCTATTTATTTCTTATTTATTTGGATATGTATCTGAAACAGTTACTAAATTTTTTAACTTAGGCCGGAAGAATGCATGTGGTCGTCTTTCCTGATATTAAATAATAGCCACACAGATAGGAATAATCACACCTGCATATTTAGAAATAAAAAAAAGAAAAAAGAAATCTGTCTAGGTTTCGTCTGTTGGCGAGTTTCTAAACTCTTTAGATCATCTCGTTATAGATTTAGTTTTTGCTTTTGAAATTGTTTTCATCAAAATAAAGTGTAAATTTAGAAATATATATATATATATCATGAAAATTCTAGGTTATTTCTATGATCTGTCAAATTATTAATTTACAGACTGATAAAAAGCTTTTAGTGAAAAGTCTTTTAATTAATTTCCAAACTTTCTAAGTTTGCTTGAGGATTATATCATTTATATATTTTCATTCTGTGTGCCAAGAAAATTGATCTGATTCTGTGCCTTTCTTATGTGACTGAATAATATTCAGGTGGGCAAATCGTGATTTAGATAAACATTTATATCTGATTACTTCTTTCTACTCTCATTGAATAAAAATATATTCATAATAAGACTTTCATTTCGAATTTCTGTCCTTCCAATGCATTTTCTTATTTTGCTGAATGTACCAGCGTTTTTCAAATATTCTCAGTACGTGCTTAACAAGTCATGGATTCCTTTATGAATTACTTTCAAAGTTTCTGTGATTTACTGACTTTTTGAGAACACGAAGGCGGATAAAATTTCAGCAAGACTTAGCCTCAAGTGTGAAAATAAGACTGTGACTTCCGTGTTTGTCTTTTTTTTCTTGTTTAAACCCTTTGCGCATATAAATGCGTTATATTTTTTTATCATTTTTATAAGAAGACATTTTAGCTACATCTTGAAACATTTTTGAATACATATACGTAATTATATACAGTGTGGTCATTAAAAAAAATCTTCCCCGATATATTAACTCCTAGTGGCCTATCCGTTCAACCAACCGAAATGAAATTTCAGATATAGTTATTCGAAAGTATCCGGTCGATGTGATAATTTAAAGCAATAAAGCTCTCCCGGTTACGATACATTGAAAATATTTCGAAATTTTAAAATGGCAACACCTATTTTTTTTCCCTGCACAAATTTAACAGCGATTAAAAAACTATGAATTGCGTTGGAATGATACGTATGTGACAAATATTACAGTCGTAAACACATTCGCAAAGAACAGCATTTTAGAGGATCAATGACAACACGAGATTGGAGAATAGAAAAACCTTTTATTAGAATTACAAGTTTTAAATGCGCACACTGTTTCAAAGTAGAATTATCTTCTATAAATTTCAGTTTCGTGGACACCGTGATCTTCCGGTTTCACTTCGATGAATTTGTAGTTCTGGGTCTATCTGAAATGTAAGGTGTACACACCAAATCCACGAGATAATTGAAAGATGTTATGGAACTTGAAGTTATACGGATTTCTCTTACGACTGTCAGCGTAACCGGGAGAGCTTGTTGTTTTGAATCATCACAAATTCGAGCGCTTCTAGTAACTTCTAGCCTACTTCTAAAACTTCTAGTAACAATATCTGAAATTTTATTTCGGTTGATTGAGCAGATAGGCCGCTGAGGTCATATACCGGGGAAGTTTTTATGACCACCCTATGTATTTAAAGTATTATAAAGTTTGCAAAGTTTCTGAATGTTCTTAAAGGAATGGCTTTAACTAAGAAATATGTGAATAAAAATTGCTTAATATGCTTGTATGTTCAGGAAATTTTATTAAAAGTGAAATAAAAGTATCGTCTAAACATAATATTTAAAATTTTATATATATTTTAATAATATAAATATGTATAATACAAGCTCCTGCGTGAGTAGAATATGAATATGCGTAAATAAGGAAAACATTAATTCTTTACCCTTACTGTCGCAGCATTACAAATAATTTTCATCATTAATTACAAGAATAATATTGCAAATATTCATAAAATCATGGATTGGATTCGTTTAAAATTATATTAGTTACATATTTTATTTAAAAAATAAAATACAGATTTAAATTATAAAAAAGTGTATCTGTTGCCTTAAAATCCCTTGCTGTTAATTTCAGTATTTGTTAATTCAATTTCTTAAAATTTAAATCACTATTTGAAAATCATATACATATATTAATTTCTGAATCAGTATTTTTCGTTTCCTGTTATGAAATATTTTTATTAATAATGCAATATAAAATATCTTAATATTTCATTCTTTTTCAAATTAAATGTAATGACGTCTTAAAATAATAGTTTAATATTGATTCTTTTTCAACAGTTTTAATTTCTTTATTTTTCTCATAAAAGAAAATCCAGTTATATTCATTGCTTATTAGGTAAAAATGAAGAAAGATAATTCAATGAAAAATTCATATACATATATAAAATTCATATTCATATATATAAGTACGAATTGCGATTACAAGGTGTGACGAGCCCCATAGCTTTCTGACATAAATAAAAATTCGTATAATAAATAAAGGTGCAAGAATTTCGGATAAGAATTACAAATATGGATCATTTTGACAATTTGCATGGTGAAATACTGCCTTAACTCACCTCCATGTAATTTAAAGAATTTATGAATTTATTTAATTTAAGGTTTAAGGGCACTAACATGTTAAATGAAAGAGACGAAAATTCGCACTTTTTTGTAGATTATAATGCTTTAAATAATTATTAATTACATTTACATTTAATAATTACATTTTAACTTAAATAGTTTATCTTATATTATAGTTAAAATGAAAATTACAAAAAGTCAGAAAAATAAATTGCATTTATGTATTTTAATCATGTGTTAACAATGATAAAACAAAAATATATCCATTCTTCTGCTTACTGTTTCTTAATTTCATAATTTAGTACAAGCAATGTAACATCGAGTCTCAAAACACACAGTGAAAATCTTACCCTAAATGGAACGGCAACATTTCGCATTGCAGAACTGATAGCACTTGAGATTGGATGCCTTGAATAAATAAACACATAAGAACTTGATAGAGTAACATAATGCAACGCGAAGACAGTAACATATAGGCTACAGACGTTTTTAAAGTCGAGAGATTATTATATTTACAAATTGACTAAATGGCAAACATTTCTTAATCAGAATAAGCGGGGTACTTTTGAATTTTAATATATATATATATATATATATATATATATATATATATTAAAATATTATTATTATCTTAATTATTAATATATTATTATTATCTGAATTATATATTAAAATATTATTGTTATCTTTATCATTACAATTATATATTATAGGCAGGTTTTAATTCTACATATTACAGGCAACATCATTGTTATTAGATTCGTAACTAAAATGCGATAGCGTCACAATAGCACACTGACATCCAATTTCCTCTGCTTCTATGCCACACATCCAATTCCCTTGGTTTCTATACTATCTAAATGAAATTAAATCCATCTAAATAAATAGTTCTCTTATTTCTTGCCTCTTTGGGATCTAAATAGCCGTATCGAAAATAATGGTACTACCGAAGAAGTCGCATAAATCAGAAGTCCAATTTCCTCTTGGTAAAGACTGACGAGAAGGCATTCCAACAAATTTTCCTATTGTCTCCTAAAACTTTTGCAGCAAAGAGCAGTTGACGACTTCTTGTAAATAGTCTTATTAATTGAAGGAATTTGTTAGGAGTATCGTTGTCTAAGGTAACATAAACAGCGCTTTGCACTTCCTCTGTTTTCTAACAAACAGTAATTTGAGCTAACATTCCTTTTCTTATTTTTGTTATCTTCTTGAGGACATTTAAACAAATTCCTCACCATTACAATCGTTCTTAGAAGAAAGCCTTAAAATTGTTTGCTGGCGTTTCTGTTTGTGTGTCTGATTGCATTGATTAGTTGTGGTTGTTTTCACGTTAGATTGATATCTAATTCTAAATATCCTGAATAACGGACGGGACAACCTTTATCGATATTAGAAAGAATCTGAATGATTAAATTGTTTCTGAACGTCCTGTAACTGCTATTTTCTGCAATGAAAGTCAGGCATTTTATTTTTTTATTGATCGTATTTTATTATAATAAAGTTTATATACTTGAAATGCATACAACACATTTTTATTTGATCTTAATTAGCAAATTATTTCTTTAGCTAGAATTGCAGTCTTAAGCTAAAAGCACAGTTAATATTGCTCTAAAATTACTATTGGCTGGTTAAGTTCCATTTACATCATCATAATTACGTAAGAATCATATGACATAGAACAGTCTCGAAATGATGCAGTGCAGAGAGGGGTTACTATTTTTAGAATAGAGAAGGGGAATTTAGGTTGCTAATTTAATCTAACATATTCTTTATTTTTATTACATATTAAGATAAAGAATATGCGAATCAAAATTATAATTTAAATTGTAAAACATTAAATCTCCCTCTCTGTTCTAAAAATCGCAATAGCTTCTCTGGATTGCGTCATTTCTAGATTATTCTATGACCTGCGCAGCTCTGATGACGTAATAATTGGGAAATGAAACTACCATTGTAAACCAAAACTTTTCTTTTCGCGCTCTTCCATCTTTCATAACTACGCCCTTCAGCTTTTGTTTGTGCTGCGCTTGTTTGTGCTACGAAATTTCGCTACGCTGCTTCCAATTGCAATAATATCAATAATGTAAATGTTCTTGAACAGGCACGATTAGGGTGTCAAGTGATCTGTGGCCACATATTGTCAACTGGAAATAAAAATGGAATTAAAATCGCCCCGACTGCCAAGTTTTATTTACGAAGTCAACACATTAGCTTACCATGTAATCAGAATGCTTCCTCTTCAATATAGGATAACTACGCATCAACAGTGCTCCGTCTTTTCTTTTCCTTTGCTTTTATTATATTGTTACGATTTTCCTCTTCCTATTCTTCTGACACCAGTTGTTACGTTATTTTCTTCCTTCACGTTCGTACGGGGTTCGTAGATTTGGAGTGAAGAACGACGACACTTGATGAAGTATCGAAACACACTTTATTTAGACAATATTAATCCGGACAGCTCCAAAACACTTTTACAGTCGTCGAAGAACTACTGTAAACACGCTGACACAATCAGCAACACAGGTTATCAGGCTATCACGGTGGAGACAGCTTCCTGCAAAGCAGCCGAATCTGCTTTCCGGAGTACAGCTCCCGACTCTGCTTGATCGTTCTCGGAACTCCGCGTACTCTCGAGACTCTCCGCGCTAAAACTCGCGATGCACTCGACGACACACAGATCACAGCTTCTGACTCTCGGTTCAGTCGTTTCTGGAGCTCAACACGCTCTCTCGACGATGCACTAACCGCGATACTCTACGAGAGTCCTTCGGTGAACTCGACGACCCACTCGGCACTCGCTGCCCGGCTGTCAACTCGATCGACTCCGCAGGGATTGACTTGCTAGACGAGAGACACACTCTCCCTCTCGATGAAGCACACTTGCTGACTAGAGACCAGCACGGTTTATATAGCTTTCGGCTTGTGTTCGGGAACATTCTGGACTAAACCGGTAAGAATTCGTTCCAGAAGGCTCTCCAACCGTCCATGGTATATCGCCCATTTTGTCGCCAAATATCGCCAAATGGGCGATTTCTCGGCAAATGTGGCAACTTTGCCCTCTTTGCTATTTTATGGCAACCCTAAAAACTGCTTTGCGGGGAAGCCATCTCACCGCGCCTTTACATTTCGTAACAATATCATGTATATAAATCGAAATTCTAATTTTAATTTCCAATAGCTTTTAACTCTTCATAATGTGCAAAATAAAATATATATAAATAAAAATTCTAACTTAAATTTGCAACAGCTCCTTGATTATTCATTTTAATCTGCGTTATTTCCCCTTTATATTCAAAATATTGCTTATAATAAACTTCTCTAGATAGAGTCATTTCTAGATTAATTCATATGGTTCATAGTTTTATAAAGTATTTCTCCCGCTTTCCTAGCGAGCCTTCGTGGTGTAGTGGTTCTGCACGCTGGGCCGTTATTCCAGAGGTCCGTGGTTTGATTCCCGGCGAAGGCGGTTGCATATTTTTCATCTTTTCTGCTTCCAATTAACCTAATGACTCTACAGTTTTAGATAACTTACATAAGCCTTCAGCCAATAACAGTTTTAGAGCTTTTATATTATCCAACAAAAACAAAAATGAATGAACCTGAATGATTAGATCTTGAAAACTTCCGAGTTTTTTTTTTTTTTTTTTCTTTTCATTACTGATTAACTTCTGTCTGAGTCATTTTCTGCATTCTTACGTATATTGTTTTACATTGTAATCTACAAAAAGTCGTTTTCATGGGTTAAAAAGTTCGAAATAACTTTAGTTCTACTGATTCTGATTAATGAGATTTTTCTGAACGAATTATGACTGAAATTAATAAGAATCTAATAAAAGATCTGCTTTCCTTTGCACCATTTTAACTTTTTTTTTTTTTTTTAATCAGCGGAATATTTCAGTCACTGTGTCTTTTCCAAACCACGTATTTAATATAAATACTCATCCCCATGTAACTTCATCAAAGGAAATGAGGCCAAATACTATTTGCAAATTTTATAATCGTGGATTAGCTGGGCGAGAACTCCTGCTTTCAGTGATTGCCATTAACAGCTACCGAATTCTTTTTTCTTCTTCCCCAAAGAAGAAATTGAATTACTAAACATACTTTCTGAACCTCGTACAGAGTTTATTAAGCAAGCGTATTTTCAGGTTTCTTCTCTACGACTGTCTTTTATTCGACCATTAGAGTTAATTTTATGATCCATTATAGGTTGGCTCTGCCATCACGTCAATCCAGGGAACAAAAGCGATAATGTTGTTCAACGCAGCTGTTGGCACCACTTTGAACACAACCAGGTTATCGACTTCCGTGAATTTTAATGAGCTTTGTGCTAGGAGGAACTTTATCTCTTTCGTGATAAAAGTATAAGCATGGTGAAGTTTTCACATTAAGGTATAGACATAATTCACTTGTATTCACTGTTTAATTACGTTACGTTTTATGGGAATTTTAACTAAATTTCATTGTAAATCTGCAACGGTTTGTGTACTGGTGTTAGCTATTTGAGGAAGTCGAATATAAATAGCTTCAAAAACTTTTTGCATCAGAAAGATGTAAGAACAGTGAGATAAAATTTCCATTAACTCTAAAAAAGTTCATTGTATTTAATTATTATCTTACAGGCGTAGGAGAAGATTATTAACAGGAATAAAATAAAATTAAAAAAAATTATAACTGCACTATTCTGAATTTGAGTAACAGCAGCAATACGCAGGCTGTGAGACTGAGTTCGAAGCTTTATTGAGGTAACTTTTGTCATGGTAGTGATTTTTAAAGGCGGCACTTAAAACTCGGGAATACTAAAATCCTCTTGGAAGTTTGGTGGTAGGGAAGAGGTTTATGACAATTATAAATTTTATAGCTTATACGCAATTGATCATATTTTGATAAAGCTAACCGTATAGTATGCACTTTGATTTAATTGAATAATTTAATCCGAAAACCTTATACATTGTCACGAATCCATTGTAACGTATATATGGATATAATATCAATGATAAATTGTTCTATGAAATTTTACATTTAGCAGCATTTAAGAAATAATTTTTCACATTACTTAAACCATGCATATTAATAATCTCTTGATTTTTTTACATAATTGTTTTAAAAATAACCTTGCATTTTTATAAAGATATTAAATATTTTACCATTATTAGATATGTGATGACCTCGTTTATTTCCCTGTACGAAATAAAGGAAGTATGTAATAGCAAAAAATCTAGGTATTCAGGTTTCAACGGAAGTAACCATTTTGACCGTTTCCAAATCTATTTTTTTTTTTTTTTCCTATGCGTGAAGTCTATACGTACGGACAGGTGACAGATGATGGAGGACGGGGACAACTGATGTCTAACAAAGGTAAGCAAGTATATGTTTTACACCCTCCACTATCTTAAACCGGCAGCTCCCTAGTCCCAGGAGGCTTGTCTCGGGAATACCTTTGCTGCTCTGTGAAGTGCAGGACTACGTTTAATATGATCCGTCAATTAAATATATTATATGTATGGACAGCATAAAGGACTTTTTATTCTAAAACGAAAGGTAAAATGGATTCAATGTGGATTTTTTTCGTGATGTCTGTCTCTACATATGTACGCATGTACCTTGCATAACTAAAAATAGTTAACCGTAGAGCGTTAAAATTTTGTATATGGCAATGCAATAACACATACGGGTGTAACTCTCATTTGCTTCGCAATCGACAGCACCAAACGCATATATGTGTTAAATATAAGTTTATGACTATGTATCCTCCGATCGCCAATAGATGGCAGTAGTGTTTATTTGTGAAAAGAATATGGATCGTATAAGGGATAGACTAATCCAGTGGGCGGGGCGCGCGTCACCGACATGTCCTCGAGAAAGAGTAGGGACGATCTGGTTTATTTTAACACTGAAACCTATGGCGTTTGTATGACATAACTGTTTTTAATTATGAAATGTGTTACGTTGTATAGTGATGAGATTATAAAAGTCACATTTTTTTTTTCAAATAGGATTTAATATATCTCATTAAAGCAGTTTTTACTGCATTTCGTGCATTTTTTTCGCGCGTAATTCTTGTACAAACATCTTTATTTTCGTAAAACGGTAAAACCTCTAAGCACAAAATTTATGAATTTAATTTTGCGTAAAAATAAAGTAAAATTAAATAAGATTGATAGTACAGGATGCTTTGAAATAAATAAAGTAAAATTAAATAAAATCTGATAATTTTTGTAAAACATTTAATGAACATTTTCAGGCAGTGATTTTCAAAACTATAATAACATTACAAAACGATTATTTATGCGATTATATCATCATTAAATTATTAACATTAAAGTGGATTATTTATTTTAGTAATTTATAAAATTCGGAGCATAAAATTTTCTGAGTGTAATGAAGGAAAAAAAATAAAATAAAATCTTAGAAGCACTCAGATTTTATATTACGCCCAAAAGGAACCTTTTTTTAACGTTTTGCGTGTTACCTATATTTATTGAATACCACGTTCGTCGCCCTTAAACCACATACATTTGAAAACAGCATATCTTTAGAATTTCAGCATTGGAGATAAAAATGTTATTTTCCGTACAGTGTTCCGATTGCTCGCTTTGAACTCGTTCAGTTTGTTAATATAAAATTCGTTAAAGTTTTACAAAATAGGAAATACAAAATTCGGCTGTCCAGATGCCCATGTTCGAGTGGAGGATTACATTATTCAAAATTTGATGGCTCTAGATACCATCCTTTTTGTCACGGTGCGAGAAACATACATGTATTCCTGCAGATTCTTCATTATTTAATTTCTTTAAATATAATACAGGGCGATAATATTTGGTAACAGCAATTTGCAAGGAGACACGGACATTTATAGCGAAACAGCGCAAAATGCCGCTTCGAGCTAATAAATTAATTAACAGTAAATAAAAAAATCTTATGCAGAAATAAAAATAAATTTAAAAAATAATCTCTATAAAATACAAGCAAAATGAATTGTTACGGTTAAATACAATTTTAATATTAGAATTAAATGTATAAAAATTAAGGTGCCAAAATTGTTTATCACTATGATGTATTATGAAATATAATTGAAATAAAATTCCTGTGTAGAAATTGTGCTATAATACTCATCTATTATTTTAAAAAAGTATCACAATTTAGAATTTTAAACAAAACTTTCAAAAATTCGTATTTAAATATTTTAGTATTTTTTACTTATTTAAACCAATAAAAAGTACCAAAATTGCCAGAGAAAATTGCTTGTTAAATTTTCTATTAGTTCAGGTTTAAAATATTATTTTTTAAAATAAGTAGTTACAAATTTCCTGACAGCATAGGAAAAGCTAAAAAAATATCCATCCCTGAAAGCAGGCAATAGCTTTATAATTATTTGGAACGTTAATTATGCTTGATAAATATGCTAAATTGTTAAAAACCAATTTCAATTTCAAAAATAAAATACGTAGAAAATCTAATTTGTGAAATGAGGCGCTACAAGCAGCTTTTTCTTGACAATTATACACGCTGCAATAGGCAACCACTGTTAAATTTCTGCAAGTCGTCCCTACTCCTCCGATGTGATCAAGGTGACATCCGGGAATGCGTCAGACGAGGGAGAAAACAACTCATTTGGGTTGGTCTATTTCTTATAAGGTCCATGAAAAAGAAACGGTGATGTCATAATTATATACATGTATCAGTTCGTCTTTGGTGTTCTTCAATAAACGTTGTGTGGAATATCGCTCTCTGTTTATTACTTTAAGTTCGAACTAGTCTGATTTATTACAGCCTTACATATATTTTGTTTAACATGTGTGTGCGTATATATATATATATGCATATGCATACAAGTGTTTTAAATGAGAAAAATATTCATGTTTTGGTGATATCAAACTTTAAAATAAATTCATTTTGGATAAATAAAAAAGTTTATTTCGGTTTCCGGGTTCCTATACTTGTATTTGGGGAAGTTTTATAGTCGTTATAAAAAAATAAAAATACAAGAAGTTTGGATCCCGTAATTTGGGCGGAATATTTAATTCCAAAATTTAAGATTTACGCCATTTTTAGCTTAATAAGATATTTCTCCCGCCTCCTTAGCAAGCCTTCGTGGTGTAGTAGTCTGCACGCTCAGCGCGTAATTGAGAGGTTCGCAGTTTGATTCCCGGGGAAGGCGTTGCATGTTTTTCATCTTGCCTGCTTTGAAAAAATACCTAGTTTCTCTACAGTGGCGCCCGAACTAAAAGGGTGTTATATGATAATTCTCCTCACCTAGGATTTGGCGATTGGGTCCCCTAAAAACCCCAGTCGCCCTTTTAAAGGGAGAGTATATAAGGCTCCCGCCTTCTTATTTTTCATCTTGCCTCTCTTTTGTTTATAAAAATTCAGCAAATGTTTAAAATATACCTTTTTTTTTCCAAAGTAAGGCCCATTTTTTTTTTGTTCCAAATTTATTTTAGTCTCTCATAAATGATTATTTTAATAAAAAAAACTGCAGAATAACACGAAGGAATTTAATCATCATAATATATAAAAAAAATTACAGTGTAACACTAAATCAGCCACGTAGATAAATTACCATATTTGTAAACTACTACTTACTGTAACTAATGCTTATTGTAACAGCAATGTCTACATGAACAGTTTCAACTTGAGCCCTTATTCTAGCGAATTGTATGACTGAAATCAAAGTGGTAATTAATGTATCACTAACGTTTCCTGCTTTTATTTCTACGAAATAATAAAATTTTGCATTTAGTTAGGTAACCCATCTTTCATTCTATTCAGAATCACAGCTACCTTATCAAAGATAGTTTTATTTCTTAAAATTTATTCTAAAATGTAAGGAGGATCTTATATTTGAGGCAGCATTAAATTCAAGTAAATGCGGTACATAGATATCTATTTAAAAAATGAGTGTCAATGACCTTACATTATCACAGCATAATTAAATAACTGGCGGGTAACTTTTTATGATTCCTGACGTTTAGCGGAATTCTTGAAAATAGCATGCTGAAACTATTATCAATACTGATGTTAAAAATACATTTTAGAATTTCACTTTTTATCTGTGCGACTTTGAAATGGGAAATGAAACGCTTTTTTTTTAAATTATACATAATTTTCTGATTTTCATTATTTTAAGAAAAATATGCTCATTCAAACCACGTATTGATGTTTTTGGAATACAATTTAGTGGTCAAGTTAGAGGGTTTACTTATAGATAAATTCAAAGTTCAGTTTACAACATGAAATTAATAATGAGACAATTTGTTGGTTTATAACGGCGATAATACATAATTTATATTACCGATAAGAATGTGTCGCCGTGTGGTACCTTTCCGTTACCATACACTACTCTCTGTTCCAAGTAAAACGTAGTTAAAAAAGAGAACAGCAGCAGGAAAGTACCTAGCAGCATGCTATGTTTGCAACTAAATTGTCTAGTGAGCTTCAGAAATCGAAATTCCTAGCATGCTATTTTGAAGGCTCTGCATTGCAAATCTTCCCTAAAAGGTATCGATCCATTCACCAATTGACGTGCTGTTGTTATGAACATCAGCTTCCCGTGATCTATTTCCGTCCTTGAATCTGCTGATGAGGAAAGAGAGAGGAATGGATGACAGTCCTTCTGATTCCCGGGGGAATTTCGCAGGATTGAGCGAAGCGGAAATGGGCTGCGGGAAGAGAAGCCTTACAAAATACAAAAGTGTTTTCTTCGATATGAGAGATTTAATTAAATAGAATCCCTCGATGGCTCTACATTTTCATCAGATAAGGAAATGAGTTATAAGAATAACAGTCTTATGAAGACGTTACCATCAGAACTCATTAATAATTATGTGAGGGTACTGTCATACTGGCAGATTTCGGTTTGAGTATCGAGATATGAACCGCAGACATATTTTGCTCGAAAAGGGTACTTTAGGAGCATTAAAGCTCGAAAAATGTTTTCTTCATTTTAAAATTCGAATGAAAGAGCAATTCTTTGCTACGCTTAAATTAGTTAGTTATGGATTAAATATGAAGAATTTTCTATAATAATTATAATTTAATGAAGGTATTCTTTAACATGTTGAACAGTATATTTTCATTACTTGAAGAAGCGGAATCCCATTTCACACTCTCTCGAAATGTATAAAGATTTTATGTAAACTTCAATCTTAGGCCGAATTTGGCATAATTTTAAATTTTAAACCACCGTACATATATTCCGTGTGTTCTAAAAATGCATCTTGAAGTTTGGATTGTGACAGAAGGTGTATGTACGTGTAGTATGTAGAAAGCAGAAATATGTAGAAAGCAAAAATGTACCTCGTATGTTTGTAGAAATGTGTGTAGAATGCATAACGTGACTAAACAATAACAAAAACTTGGTGCTAGATAGTTTGGTTTATTTGGTTACGGCAAAACGGGTGAGGGTTTCGGCTTAAGGAGAAGAATGCGTTTGTGTAGGACTTTCTAAAAATAGGCTTATATCGACGTTATACATGGGAAAAACTGCAGAAATGTGCATACAGCTAACAGACAGACCGTTTGCCAGGACTTTTCCTAGGTTAAACTACTGATGCTAGAAAGTTCTTTAATGAAATTTTTCTAAATGTTTTACATTATATTATGTTACCTTAAATTAAACTACTATACAATGATCATCCACTCATCTAGGAAAATATTATCACTCCACGAAACATAAGACGTTTGATTTATTTTCTTTGCGGTCATTATAAAGAGCAAATTATCAGAGCGTTACTATGCAGTAAAACATAAGAACTTTGAATTATTTTCAAAATTTATCAAACCGTAATTGCTAAGACGAATAATTAAAAAGTAATAAATGTAATATTTTAGAATTATTATTTTATTTTGCTTTTGATGATGTATTTAATTTACGTGATTTCAGTTTTAATTTACACTAATTTATAAAGTCGTCAACTAAATAATGCAAATTTGCAATGTTATTGTATTAAAAAAGATGTCTAATGATATATGTAATAAAATTCGATACCAAAATTTTCTCATTTTGAAATTTTGAATAAGAGGTAAATCCTAACATTTTGTTGACATACTGTGTACATCCTTTTCCTAATCAATACATATGCTCTCTCTTTCTCTCTCTATAGATAAGTAAAAAAGTATTTAAAAATTGAATGACCAAGCTAGCCAAAAATAGCGCTTTTAGCTGCTGATTTTTAAAATTGAATATAAAGAAGAAAGGAAGTGTTCCCTTGACAAGTTTTGATTGAAGCTTTGAACAGAGAAAAGTAACAATAATATTTTTTTGTGCACTGTTTTCAATTTTACTGTAGTTTGGATAGGGGTTTTTGAATATTTTTAAATTTTATCTTTATCACTCATATTACATAGTGTTTCAAAAATTTAGATAGGATACTACAAATGTTTTGCGACTTTTACTAGTTTTCACACTTCCTTTCTTCTTTATATATATAAATTTAATTTTCAATTTTACCTTAATTTTTTTTAGTTTGGTTATTTTATCTTTCCATCTTAAAAAAAAACTAACTGCTATAAATTGACTTGTTATAAATTGTCTCATATTAAAACTCTCTAAACGGGTCATATTAAAATTGTTAGGCACTTACCCAAATCTTCAGCCAATAATAATTTCCAATTTCGGAACGGGTATCTGAAAATTAGCCAATAAGTATAAAGCTTTAATGAAACTAAATTATTCTGAACCGAGCTTTCATCTTGGACACGTCGCATTCTCTGTCTCGCTCTTGCAAGTCCTGTCTTGCACCCCTAACTTTCCTTTCCTTTGAGCTTATGCAGCCCATTAGTGGCCAAGTATATAATACCGCTAAACACTGGGAATTCGATCTAGATTTGATTCTGCGAATGAGCTGACTAAATGGAGTGTTAAGTGTTTTTCCTTGCGACAACGTAAATAGAAGTCAGTTTATAAAGTCTTTCATAAATTTTCTCTACTTAAATAACCCTCACACGCTTCAATTAATATACCAAACCTTTCTCTGATTGCAAGGTATTAATTTTATGTCCCTCTCCTGAACAGACATAAAATCTCGATAGCTGAAGTTATTTATAAATGAGAATTTAAAATAATTTAAACAGTTTACTACATTTATTTACCTCAGCATGATTGTATGATAAAGCTGTCGAATTTTGTTTTCAAAAGTACATTTATAAGAATGAATATAATTCGTTTCTGTATTTCCACATAACAAGGCTCAACGGTTGCCATAATGTCTTGCGCTAAAAATATCTACGGGATATTGGATGAGTCTGCTAGTCTGGATAAAGTTAAAAGAGGAAGTCGTGGATCTCACACTCATTGCGTAGATATTGATGTAAACATGTGTGTCTTGGGAGAGAGGAAATGGTGTTTTGTTTGTACAAAAAAAAAAAAAAAAAAAAAAAAAAAAAAAAAATTCTATTTCCTCGATGCCACTGAAATTCTTCCCATCATATCCGCATTAGAATAGAGAGTATATCTATTCTAATTGACAAACGTATTAAATTTCATTAACATATTTTTAATATGATCGTAAAATATTATCTATTCTACAAAAGTTTAACCCAAAAGTACAAGTTTTTCAAATATTAAGTCCTACCATATTGGTTATTCGTTTGAATATAGAAGACAAATACTGAACTCTGCAACTAGTTTTTGCTCTGCAGTTTTAAACTGAATTCCCGCAACATGGGCAATTCTGTTGAGTTTCAAATACGTTTTGATTGTTAATTTATTAAATGTGAAAACTTAAGAGCTAAGAAAATAAAAGTTTACTTTAAAATCTTGTATTTTTTCCCTTAAAAATTCTAAATACAAAAATGCGTCAAAGGCTGTTGTCTTAATTGTTAAGAACCTTTTCAAAGGATAAATTCATTTATACCGATTTTAAGAAAAAAAAAAGTTCTGTGAGCTTTTACTGTTTGTTTATTTCGCGAAAACTCAAGCTGGTTAATAGGTAATCATAGTGATACGTTGATTTTTAAAAGGAAAGTTCCTATCAGTATTTAAATAACATTAAATGTCTAGCAGTAAAGCAGATTACATCCCTTTATGATTCTTGTTTCTTAAAACATCAAAACAATAGAGAACCTGCTTTATATTTTCCATACACAAAACACTTATGCATAAAAAATCTTAGAAAAATATAAATAAGACACTCCACAACTTCCTTAAGCGATTATTAAATTATATACATTTTTTCCTGCAGTTCATTTAAACTTACTTCCTCGAAATATTGCAACTTAATTAACCGATCCCTCAAGGTAAGTTGAAAATGACATCAAAAAAAAAAAAAAAAAAAAAAAAAAAACTTTTGAAACTTATTATTCTGGTTAATTTTTTTGCACGGGAGTCAAACTTCTTGTATTTTTATTTTTTCATAACGAGTATAAAACTTAATTAAAACACAATAACACGCCGAATAAATACTAATTCAGAAGTCAAACAACAAAAATCAGCGTTATATTTAAAAAATTATTGCTCAGTTAATTTAGTTTGATTTTCTGCATTGTTTATCATGCCTTCATCCGTTAATCGTTTCACTAAATTACGCCTGAAACGGCAAAAATTCCTGAATCATCTTGACTTTTTACTTAAATGTAAATGTAAAAAATTGATCCCCAATTTTATTCAAATCAAATCTAATCAAAAACCTTCGAGTCGCGTTTCCAGAATTCTGTTAAATTGCAAACTTGCCTTACTTCGGTCCGTGATAAGGGATACACGTCAACAATTGTCCAAAATTGAACATGAACTCTATAAGCTTCATCTGGAACTCGCTAAAACATATCCAAAATTCACTGCCCTTGAACAAAAGTCTTGGTCTAGAACGGAGAATGCAGTTAACCGTCATAAAAACACCCTTGCAGTTAAATTCGAAAAACTTCTTTTACAGTCTTCCAGTTCAAGTAGTTCAAAAAATCTTCCCATTGTAAACATCAAGCCAATAGTTAATATTTCTAATGTTAGTCTTTCAGAAGAACAAGAGAGAATTATAAAATATAATTTTAACTTCTCACAAACCTGTAAACCCTCGATTCCAAAGATTTTGGCTCCTATCGAAAAAGCTTTCAAGTTCAGTAAAGTTTCAGATTCACAGAAAGAAATGATTAGGCATCTTATCGCTCATAATGTGAAATTCAATAATAAACCTTTGAAACCAAATCTAACAGCGAGAGAAAGAGCTACAATGCGCGAGATTCATTCTAACCCGGATATTGTCATTTCAAAGGCCGACAAAGGTGGCCAGATAGTCGTCATGGATAAGAACACTTACATCGATGGTGTCACTAAACTCTTAAACGAAGGACCATATAATCCTATCCCTAAAGATCCTTCACCTTCGGACTTATCCAAAATAAAAACTGCGATCAAATCTTCGCAAATCATTTCAAGCAACTTAAAACATTCACTTATCCCATCTGTTGCGAATTGTGCCAGATTATATGCTCTTCCCAAAATTCATAAAAGTGGTATTCCTTTCCGCCCTATTGTATCAAATTTAGGTACTGCCTCGTATCCATTAGCTAAATATTTAGTTTCTAGATTTTCCACTCTATTAGACAATAACATTTACACCATAAAAAATTCAATAGAGTTTGTAAAAAAGGTTAAAAACTTTTCTCCTCGTAATTTACTCATGGTTTCTTTTGATGTAAAATCATTATTCACCAATGTCCCAGTGGAGGGTGCATTAAGATGTCTAGAAACCAGACTTCGCGAATTTCATTTCTCTTGCATCGAAATTGATGAGCTAATTTCTCTCACTCAACTCTGTTTGAAACAAACACATTTTGTTTTCCAAAATAAATATTACAAGCAAACTGAGGGATTAGCCATGGGAAGCCCCCTCAGTCCCATCCTGGCTGATATCTACATGCATTATTATGAATCAAAATTGTTTGAAACTTTAAAATTCCCGGCATGGTTCCGCTACGTAGACGATACTTTTACCCTGTTTGAAGGTAATAAAGATGATTTGAATAAAGTTCTTTCAACAATGAATTCTATTGATCCTGCTATTCAGTTCACTTTTGAACTTGAGACTTGCAATTCTCTTCCGTTTCTCGACATTCTGGTCACACGTAACATATCCAACTTCAGTACTACAGTTTACCGTAAACCTTCATCGGTTTGCCTTCCACCACACTTTAAATCATGTCATCCGACTAAACAAAAGTTAGCTTCATTTTATTCCTATGTTTTCCGTGCTCTTCAAGTTTGCTCCTCCAAACTAGCCCTTGATGAAGAACTAAATTATTTAAAAGCAATAGCTATTGACAGGGGATTTTCACCCAACATTATTAATCAAGCAGTTAAAAAATTCTCATCTCAACACACTAAAAGCCACACTCTTATTTTAGGAGATTATAAAAATTCTGTTGTCATTCCCTTCTTTCCATCAATTAGCTATAAAGTTGCACATATTTTGCAGAAATTTAACTTTCGGGTTGTTTACTCTCCCATCAATAAAATTCCAACTTCTATACTCAAGGACCCCATTCCGGATATGAATTCCTGGGGTATTTATAGGATTCCTTGCCAGTGTGGTTTAATTTACATTGGCCAAACTAAGAGAGCCTTAAAATTTCGCGTCAAAGAACATGAGGCATATGTTAGAAAAAAGGAAACACAGAAGTCTTCTGTTGCTCAGCATTGTTGGTCCGAAAATCACACTTTCAATTTTTCTGCTGCCAAAATTATTCAAAAAACATCTTCCATTGGAGAACTGGATTTTCTAGAGGCATTTCACATTCATAAAAATCTTTCTGTTCTAGTTAACGATCCTAATTCCAATCCAAATTTGCCTTCGGCTTTTAGAGAAATTATGTTTTAGTTCTGGTTTCGCCAACAGATGGCGCCACTTGCTTATTCTTGTCCAGGCTTTCTTATCTTATCTAAACATTATTTCCTATCTTGTTCATTTGCGGTTTTGCAGCTGAAGATGATGGTTCGGTAAAACCATCGAAACTAGTCCTGTGAAAATTTTTTAAATTTTTTTAGTATAAAACTTCTCAAATACAAGTATAGGAATCGGAAGACCGAATTAAAAGTTATAATTATTTTTTATTCAGAATTAATTTATTTTAAAATTCAAAACAGGAATATTTTTTCTTATTTAAAACACTTTGGAAGTATATGTATGTCTACGACTAACGACTGCGGAAATAAAAGCCGTATATGGACTTTTAAGCCATATACGTACATATATATATATAATCTTTTGGTACAACCAATAGCAATAAAAAAGGGAATTGCACAACTAGATGTTATAGCACTCCCATTTACAAGATTTCGACGTTCTACAGCTAATCGTGGCGATTTATGCGAGATGCATATTGTTGCGTGCGTACAGGTTCGTAATGGATTGAATGCACAAGTCGATATAAAAGTTAATAAAATTTGTTCTTATGACAAGAAACAAAACAAAATACTGAAATGTTCCTTCAAAGGTATCCGTACCGTATCAAATTATCTCACAGTAGTTATATTTTGAACTACTAAACCGTTAAAATAGAACATAATTAAAAAAAAGCGGAAAAAGCTAATCCGATCTCACCACCTCGAATTCGTTACAATCAATAACAGCACTAAGTAAACAACTTTATAAGCAACTGAACTGAGATGCTTTGATCCGGCTTTTATAAGCGTTTTAGTCATGCACGAGAAAATTCTGGTATTTCTCTATTTTTTTGGATAGGAAAAGAGTACAATTACGAGATATCTATTCATTAAATGTTAAATACGCGTGCTCTTGTATTTTTATTTTTTTCTGTGTAGCTTTCTGTTAAAAAATGTCGCGCGCAACATTGTAGAGACATGAAACAATTTAATAACAATTCTACTAAAAATAGCAAACTACATACAAAAACCGTGGGAAATCCAGTTTTATCCATTTTACAATTTTGGAATGAACCGTTATTTCTGAAATAAAGAGTTCTTTAGTCTGTCCGTGGTTACAACAGTCAGGCCCTCTCCCCCCAAAAAAATGAAAGCTCAAAATGGAAATGTGAAAGATATTTCAATATTTCCTTTACTTCGTATACAAAGATGGAAAAACGTTGCTACAAACCGGCTACGCTCAGACAGCTCTTTAGCGCGATCGGCTTAAGCATGGTGTTGTGTTCCCTAAATCTCGAGGTTTATTCCAACTCATGTGGAACAGCTAAAAGAACATCAATCTTTACAAACAAGCAGAAAGGGGTCGCCAGAATGTCACCGCTAGTCTTCAGTAATAGTCCTACTGCATTAACTGTGCAGTTCCACTCAGGATTTTACGGAGAACACTTCAAGGAATGGATTTAGGAATCTCTTACCCCTCTTTACTTACCACGAAATTATTCAAAAGGACTTCTAGTTGGCCACTATTTCAAATGCTCGCATGCCGCACAGACATTATATGCTTAGAAATATCCATGTCAACTTCGGGATTCAAATCCGGGCCCAAAACCTCGACAGCAAGTTTCGCTGAAGACTGTATCGAACAAGGAGGCAACCGACTTATAATGTGTCGCCAATCAGCGAACACCGCCATTCAAATCTAAGAACACGGTAAACTAGAAGCAATTGGAAAACATTACCAATTAGATTATGCTAAGAGGCCGTGAAAGCTAACAGCTAAACCAAAAATCATCTCTAGTGAAATTTAATCGACTATATAAACTTTTCGAAATGCCATGTGTAGGAATAAATGAGTTTTATTCAATATGGTAATGTGATTTAGGTATAGAACTACAAATAGCTTTATATGCTACTAGATCCAGAATGAAGTTGAAGAATCATTAATCTATATCGGTGCAGGAACGTGAAAAATGTGTAATGTCCTCGCTGGTATTCGAACTCCGGACCTCCCGAAATACGCAACGAGCGTACTTCCACTTACAGAACGATGGCATGAGGAAAAACAGGGGCAAAATATCTTATATACTCTCCCTTCTAAAGGGTGAATGGGAATTAGGGGTTTCACCCGCTAGATCCTGGTGGTGACGAATTACCGTTCATCACATTTTAGTTCAAATGCCACTTAGGGTTTTCTTTCTTGTGAAAAAACTTATATAGTCCAAAACCCCTAATAATCATAGTGATAATTCCCTTTCATGTCTGCATTTGGGACTATTTAACTTTTACCAGAAGTGGGAAAACTCTACCCAGCATGATTAATTTTTTTTTTATTATTTTCTTGTCTTTTAAATCTTTTTAGCTGAAACTTCTTAGACTTTTAATCAAATACTCATGTAATCATTATAAAATTTACTTACGAATTTGCCTTATAATTTATTTTATTATTATTTGGTTATTGAAATTAAGTACAGTTATGACAGCAAGTTCTAAGGCAAACTCTGAACAGCGACTTTTGCCTCGAATTTGATAACGTATTTAAAAATAGGAGGTCGGAAACATATGGTTCATACCACATATTTCCGACCACAGATGGTATGGAAATCAATTATGACAAACTTAAAGAATTGTTTATGACTTGAATGTAAAATATTTTTCAAATTAAAGTTATATATTAGGTACAGGTAGAATCTGGGCCGGCATCTGCGTAGTACGTTAGGTGACTGAGATGTTCTTGAACCTAGCTAAACTGTTACGTTTCCCTCACACTTTGAGATAGAATAACGATGGGGGTCCGAGAATCTCCTACCCCTCTTCTTTCACCAATATCCTCTCGAGAAGACTTTCGGCTTGCCATCCCTTTTGTGTGTTCCCTTATCACCAAGATACTACACATTTACAAGTATCCATTCCTTCCTCGGGATTCGAGTCCAGGCAAATCGGTACGACAATCAGAGTCACGAACTACTATATCTCGCGTTAGACATAAGTCTAATTCTACTTCTGTGAGAAAATTGATTATTTTAAACTGCGAGAAATTTACCTCTAAAGTGATTAAAATTTATGTTACCTATTGAAATTTTTTGTTGTTCTGGGTCTCTCTGTATTATTTCATATTTTGCCAACCTTGACAAACAAGCGTTTGATTCAAAGATCCGGCACGAACTTCAAAATTTATCTACACTGGTGTGCAAAAATTAAGGACGAAGTCGAAAAATTAGCATATCAGCTGAACGAAGAGGCAGAGCGGACAGAAAGACCAATCAGGAGATTAAGTAAGGTGATGTACGGTAGCACATGCGCAGATATGCAGGGAGACGTAATGGGGGAGTGTCTGAGTAGTATAAAGCATGTTGTCGGTGTAAGATCAGTATTTCTGGCAAAGAGATTGCACGCCGTATAGCAGTTAAAATCACACCGAGTTGCTGCCTCAGCGAGAAATGGCGAATAATCAATCTTTTAGACGACATCTGGATGCTTTTACCCGAGGTCGAATCATTGGGAAGTTGTAGAAGGCCGCAGTGTGACAAGTGTGGCTGCAGAGTTCGGAATTGCTTACAGCATCGTTTCACGACTTTGGAGACAATTTCAAACTACAGGAACAGCTATCCGGGGGTTTAGTAGTGGTCGTCCTCGAGGAACCACACCCGCAGAAGACCGGTATATTGCCTTACAGGCCAGAAAAAACAGGCGGCGGACAGCGGGAGAAATCACTAGACACACGACACAGGCGACTGGACGACCGATATCGCGATTTACCGTGGCCAGAAGACTGCACGGTGGTGGTCTGTTTGCACGACGCCCTGTACGGTGTGTATCTCTAACGCCTGCCCATCGGAGAAGGCGTTCTCTGTGGTGCCGGGAACACCGGAATTGGAGAGACAATGAATGGGGACGAGTACTCTTTACAGATGAGAGCAAATTCAGTCTGAGTAGCTATTCTCATCGCATACTCATCTGGAGAGAGCGGGGAAGCCGCAATCATCCCTCGAACATCATTGAAAGGGACAGGTATGGAGGTAGCGGTGTTCTCGTTTGGGGAGGCAGCATGCTTGTTAGTCGTACAGACCTTCACATCTTCGACGCAGGTTCAGTCAACGGGGCCCGTTATTGTAACGAGATTCTTCTTCCATATGTGCGACTTTTTAGAGGCGCTATGGGTCCGCAGTTCCTTTTCATGGACGACAATGCACCATGTCATCGCACAGTAGCTGCCGAACAGCTCTTAGAGAGTGAGGATACTGAACGTATGGATTGGCCGGCACGATCTCCGGATCTCAATCCCATCGAGCATGTATGGGATTTTCTAGGCAGACGCTTGGCAGCTCGTACCTTACCACCAGTAACGATTCCGGAGCTTCGATTGGCGCTGGAAGACGAATGGGCAGCAGTGCCTCAACAACTCATTGACACCCTCATTCTCAGCGTGGGCAGACGCTGTGAAACCTGCCTAGCAGTCAGGGGAGATCATATCCCCTATTAAAGACCGGATGTTTCTTGCTGGGCACCCATCACAGGGATGTTTCGTCCTTCAGTCGCATTGCGCTCCATGCTACTTTTTTAATAAAGCTTCTTTTTATCCCTCTGATTTCTCTTTTAGTAAGTGTTGCTTACATTACTCATGTCCTTACGTATTGGGGATCTTACGGTATTAAATGTGTTCATTTGGAAAACTTTTGTACAAAGTTATATTGAAAAAAACCGTCTCGTCCTTAATTTTTGCACACCAGTGTAATGCTACGCATATTTCTTTTAAAATTTAGAATTCGGGAATCTTACCAAAAGAATTTATCTGTTTTCTAGTGAAACTGGAAAAATAGATGGAAGATTGTAGTGTGAATCTCTACACCTTAAGTCTTCCCTAGTGTCGCAATTCATCTTATTACGACACTACGGAAGAACAGAAGGCACTATTCTTCATTTAATTGCAAGAAAAGCAGATATTTCCTCGTAATGTTTTCCTATATACAAGTACCACTAGCCGAATTCATGCAAAATCCGATGCAGCAGATTATTTAACGAATATCACGTGAAGTCCACAGACGTCAGCGTCAGGTTTCATAATTCCTCAAATGGCGAAAATTTATTCAAAACTAAATTAATTTTATATTCAAGAAAACTAATTCCGTTTTTGTGTTACGAAACGTAAAGGAATACGCTAATAAACGCGGGATTATAAATATTCAGAAACAGTTAACATAGGTCTAATAAACATGTTCTGAAGAATATTTACTTTTGTTCCTCAGGAAGTTTTATTAAACATTTTTTATCTCGGATGAAAATATTAAATTAACATAATTCTAGCGACCGAGCTGAAAACATGATTTTATTCAGAAAGAAAAATGCCTTAATAAGGAGAAACTAAGGGAGAGCTTAGATGTCCAGAAAATCATTAAAGCAACTCTCCGTAAGGAAATTTCCTCATTATTTTTCAAGCAAACAGTATCCTTTATCTTCGTATTTAAGTTCTCAGTATGGAAGGAAAGCAAAATTAAAACATTTCATGAACTATAATAACTCAGCTCCATAAGAGTTAATTCATTTTTATGGCCAATAATATTAATTATGCTTTGGTTTATAGACGCAAAGAATATTAATATGTGCGCATGTGTACCTTTTATCTCCAAACTGCGTGAAGAAATTAAATTACAAAGCAATCCCTTGGGTTCAGAAAAAAAAAAAAAGATGTAAATTTCTGCCATTATTCACAGACAAGGTTAGGTTCTATTTTATGAGATGTTTTTTAAAGGTAAAATAAATATTCAATATTCCAACTTAGCGTAAGAGCTTTTTAAGTATGGTAGAGCATTTGCAATATTTTTCAGAAAATTTATGAGTAAGAAATAACGATATCTAACCATAAAATTATTATTGATTAGCAATTAATGCTTAGAATGTCATAATTTCCTTGAATAACATGTTTAATGTAAGCAATTAAAAGAAATAAAAATGAATGAAAATGGTACCAGCTTCTTTCTTGGGAAAGGGAGAAAGTAAACTTAATTATTCTGTAGCTATTTGTTTATATTTTATTTCTTTAAAGTACGCTTCTTAGTTTAAAGAATGCTTAAGCAGTAATTTTGCTATTCATCAAATACGCGAAGAATACCTGCTTGTGGAGTTATTGAACAACTCATGCGATACTTTCTGATACACGAGGATTTCTTTTCTTTAAATAAAAAAAAATTACTATAACAAAGAAGTGGTTTGTATATGTATTGTAACAAACAATCATTAATAGAGATTGATCATGACAAATTCGCCAATGAGAAGTTTGGCATTTCTTTTCGCGAGTGTTTTTTTAAATTCTCTAAGGACCAGCACAAGCCCTTCCACTACTGTTTGGAAGTGTTTGCTGTGCAAAATATAAACTTTTATTGCTCTTTTTAAACAAGACTAACTATTTCATCCTTCGTTTTACCTTACATCCTTACAGCCAACTTTTTTGCGAAGAATTTAAACCTGGATCTAACGTTTAGAGATCTTATCCACTTGGCTATACATTGTTGAGAAATAAATCGAATTTTTTTAAGCTGCATAGTGTAACCATTTTCATATATCGTGTTTGCAAAGGAAAACTCTTCTGCTCTGACGGTTAATACAGTGGTTTACAAACTGTGCACCGTGGTGCCCTGGGGGCCGTCGGTCTCTTCACAGAGCGCCGCGAAATATTGTAAAAGCCCCATAATTAATTGAACTAAGACATTTGGCCTAACTAAATAAAAACCGAAACAAGAAACTAAAAATATCTGGACATTTTTTGAGTGGTTTGTTTTTACTTGACCCTCTATAAAAGTAGTCGACCTGGACAAAATATTCTTGCGAACGCAAGTCGGCAATGTCGTGTCTTTTCGATTGCCCATATCTCAAGACAATCTAACCTGAGAACACGTATAAGGCTAGAGCGAATTTTTAACGGGTCATTTCGTAAAAAGAAACCGCAAACTTTGCTTCGTATTGTTACTAAAGTTAGCTCATTATGTCGCTTGATTCAAGTTTGCGTGTAATAACTAACTTTTAACTTTTTCACCACAGCCGAAAATCCAATATTTTCTTTTACGTCTTATTTCATGCGGTTTATGCTTGTCACAGAAACGCCAATTTTGCAATCAGAAGCAAAAGTAACAACTTATTTACAGGATTTATTAGGAGAATGCTGCTGTAATTTCATAAAAATATTCATAAAGATAAAAATATTCATAACGTTAATCTTAATATCGTAAGTACTGTAATTAATGACCTGTAGTCCTACTGGTCTCTGGATAAGGGTGGACGTGGTGCTATTACCAATTAACCATAACGGTAAAGGGATGGTGCCCACGTCTTCCGTCACTAAACTAAACTAAACTAACGATAATCTTAGCGAAACTATGCAGTGGTTTTCCAGCCTTATGAGGTTTTGAAATGATACATATTTGTCAAAGATAAAAAGCAGACGCCATAACAATTGCTTTCTTTTTCTCCCTGTTCAATGAATGAATTAATGCTTTAGTTGCTTTCCTCATCGAGAGTAGGGCAAGGTAGGGGCTGTTGGAATTTGCAGTTTTCTCATTAATGCCAAAAAAAGTGATTTCTTTCTATTCGTCATCGAATGACTGACATGATTCTCATTAATGCCAAAAAAAGTGATTTCTTCCTATTGGTCATCGAATGACTGACATGATTTTAGCAAATTTTTAAATAAAAAGCTGGATGCAAAATAATCTATTATTGCGCACATTTTCTTCATTCCATTCTCTTTGCTTAACAATATTTATATTTAAAAGCAAAATTTTTACAATGTGACATCTCGAAAAGATAGAACTCTAATCTACGACGGACGCATACACTTTCTAGTATATCCAGTGTTCCCATCTTAGGTTAACCGATAGTATAGACACCTCAATTGTGTGTAGAACTTTTGCGACATATTTGGACTGGCCTGGAAGATATTACGGAAAGCATATAAGCAAGCCTTGCCGGCTCGATTTAGTCAGCCGTTTAGGTCTGGTGAAATTAAACTCAGTGTTTCACATAGATAAACAATGATATAAATTAGTTCATTTAGTATAGTTAGTGTTACACATTACTTCTTGTTTGTTGTCTTTCATAAATAGTTTTGTGATTTTTCGCTCTTGCATTTATGATAATAGACCGATTTTTGAGCAGCAGTAAACATAATAATGCAGATAAAGAAAGTATGTGTTCATCCCGTGACATAACTGAAAAGAAACGAAAATATCATAAGCATAATGACATTGATTTAGAGTTTGGTTTTACGCCAGCAGAAATGAATGGAGAAGACAGATTACAACGTGTTTTATGCATGAAAGTTTTGGAAGCGAAATACTATATTCTTCCAAGTAATTTGAAGTGCAGTTTTAAAGCTAGTTATCGGTTGGAAAGCTAGTTATCGGTTGGAAAGCTAGTTATCCAAGCACGGTTGGAAAGCTAGTTATCCAAGCACGGTTGGAAAAACTTCGTAAATGTTTTACCAGGAAGTTGATAGAATTGAAACAACAAATAAATACATTTTAAGAGCCTTTCAATGCTAAACAACGCTTTGCTAACATGTTACAAAGCGGGTAACAGAATCGTGAAATGTAAGAAGACTCATGCCATTGCAGAATAACTTGTTCTACCGGCTGCTGTAGATATATAGAACATCATGGCTGCTAAATTTGCTGGGAAGCTGCTTTAAAAGCGCCTTTGTTCAATAACACAATTAATTGGAGAGAACAACATATAGCGGAGGATATCAAAGATCAATTAATTAGAAAAAAGTAAAGGAGTAGGATTTGGAATGCAGCTACGGATAATAATTAGGATGTTCATTTGATACGCTATGTGCGGTTTATAGATTTTAATAATTTTAAATAAGACCTTCTGTTTTGTAAAAATATCACTACAGGAGCGAAGGGTGGGGATCAGTTCGAGATTCTTGATACATGTTTGAATTGGCCAAAGTGAGTATGGGTCTGTACTGACAGACCTCGTTCCATGTCTGGCTGTTGCGCAGAATTATGGGCAGTTATTCAAAGCAAATCACCCAAAGTACTGTAGACCCATTGACCACTCACAGAGAAGCGCTTGCGACAAATCATTTGAGTCCTGCACTGAATCAGGTGTTAAAAAGTGTGATTACGTCCATTTAAAGCAAGGGTTTTAAAAACCTGTGTGAGGATTTGGGAGTCGAACGCTCGTCTTTGTTATACTACAGCAGTGCAAGGTGACTCTTTTTCATTTATATCAAAAGACCAAAATGAGAATATGAGTATAAAGGCAGTATGAAATATAACTATTCATATTGCATGCATAATTTTTCATGTATGAATAGGAAACATGTTAAGCATTGTTTGTGAAAATTTGATGCTCATTTGTTTATACAGCAGGATTTTAATTTGAGTTTAATTAATAATATTAGACTTTTCATTTGATATATATTCTTTATTAGTCCAAAGGGGCTTTGTGCCTGAAGGACTATTGTTTTCGTTTTGCGATTTTGCGTTGAAAACTTGTATCACTTTTCAAATCGTTGCCACCAAATACTATCGTCCCTTTACAAAATTAAATAATGAAGAATCTGCATAAATGTATATTGTTTCTTGCATTGTGATAAAATAACGGTACCTGCAGCTATCCAATTTTGAATGACATAATCCTACTGCGAATATGGGCATCTGAAAACCCAAATTTGAAATTTGGAACTTGTTTTATTATTGATTTTATATTTTGTAAATCTTTAACGAATTTTTGATTAACAAACTCAACGATTTAAAAGCGAGCAATGGCAAAACTCTACGGGGGGTATCCTTTTTATCTCCAGCGCTCGGAACTGTGTGCCGGAAATTCTAAAGATATGCTCATTTGAAAATTATTTTGCGACATTGCTGTTGAACTGAATTTTATGGTTTAAGTGCAAAGAACATGATATTTTATAAATACAGGTAACAAACAAAACGTTAGAAAACGTCTCTTTGGACGTAATTTAAAATTTGAAACCTTTCAGATTTTTTTCCCTTGAGGTTGCTTTTATTATTTCTGTTTATTCTAATTTGCGACATCATTAGTTTGAGAACTATTAAAATTAATTAAATATAAAATAAAGACCAAGTTGTTATTCAGTTCCGAGACTCGTTTAAGCATTTGCTCTTTTATATTAGTACCTCTCTTAGATGTGTTATGAATTCATTCCCTTATGCTTCTTACTTGTACTTTGTTTCTTATTCTTATTTGGGTGATCCAAAAGTCGCGCTCATCAAACTATCAAAACTTTTGAAAATTCTAAAAGGGGTATTAATGACAAATGCTTTCAATACATGATACTCCTATACTGTGTAAGTACAGGGGTATACAATATATAACTTGAAATTTTAATTGCAGTTAACTCCGTTAACCTTAGAAACTCTTTGCTTCCCAGGGAGACTGAAGTTTTGTGATCGAGTATTATGTCACAATATATAGATTTGAGTATAATGCCATCTTTCTCATAGTGTGTGTTGGTAATTGCAACGTTACTTTGTTGTTTATTTCTCACTTCGTTCACGTGTCCGAGCTCCGAAGATATGGATACATGTCACTTCTTGTGATAAATGATTCCAGATTTCAAATTAGGATTTAAGCGGAAATTTATCGTCTTGTTTAAATTCAAGAACATTTGAGAAGGTCACTTTAAACACTTCAATAGCTGTTCCTTAAGAATGCGTTTCGTAGTAAGGATCAATCGTAGAAATTCGTTCTGCTTGAGGAAAAAACGTATCTCCATTTTGCACCAAACAAATGGTTTTTACAGCTAACAGCATCAAATGCACCTACAGTGTCCAGTTATTAAATCTAAGACTTTTGAAAAGCTGATGATATAACGAAAATGTTAAGACACCAAGAAATAGATTGAGACGTAACTTTTAAAAATCAGATCTGAATTTCAAGTTTAAAAGCTTTCGATGTTTATTGAATAAAAGCACAAGACTAAAGTGAGACTGAAAAAATATACTAAGAGCTTAACTTTTTCAGGAAAGTCCAGCTAAAGCAAGTGAAGGAAATGTTTCAAAATACAACTTCACTTTTAACGTTTTCAAATTTTTTTTTTCTCCCTAGAATTTCAGATTGCTTTTAAAGTTTGGAAAATCACTGTGGAAGAAATGGTCTTCACGATTTCTTGCAGCATTTTAATCTTACATTAGAAATAGATTTGATTTAAGGTTGGAATTTTTTCCATAACGTTCTGTGTTATCATCGTAGGGTAGTCATGAGTTTTATTCTCTTATTAATATGATTTCACAATGTTTAAAGTAAATTATAAAAATATCATTGCATATTCTTACATTTTTAAGGATTTTTTTCTTTGTACAAAGATTTATGATTTTCATAAGAAGAAATTTTAGAAATGTTAGAAGTAAAAGCGTAAAGCATATATTATATACCTTGCTTTCATCTAATTTTATTCTATTATTAATTTCAAAAATTGCTCAACCTCTTCGCAGTCACAACTTACAAGTTATTTTATTATCTACTTATAAAATTCTCTCCTCAGTCATAAAAGCTAGCGGACAATGTCACTGAACACTGGTATTTTTTTTTTCAAATTTAGTTGCCTAATTGAATGATTATGCTGTATCAGTCTTCATGATTTTAGTCATGTACAGCCATTAACGAAAGCTAATTTTGAATCTTATCTTGTTACAGAACAACATATGCCCAACAGTTTTCTCTAGAAACATGCATTCGCCAACTTCATATTTCTAAACTTTAAAAATATATATCTCAGAAGAGTTAGTTTAATAAACAAAAAATGAAAATTAATTATGTACTTTAAGGATTATGATTATTACGATTATAGTAAACCATTCGAGAAGTATCTGCCTGAGGAAAGGAATGCCTTCTTGGAGGTATATTTAAAGGAAACCTTCCTGCATTTATGTTACACATGCAGAAACAAAAAAACTCTCATACATTCAGCCGTACGCCGTGGAAGTGAACAAGGTACGAAATACAAGTGTTCAGCCAATTTAACGTTAAAAACGTTACTTTGTTGCTACATTTCTTAATTAACATTACTAACTTTGCAATCAAGAATACTTTTGTAGAATCGGTACTTACTGTCTAGGAATATGATGTCTGTAAACTTACTTCCGATGTGGCTGTCTAGGGGCTAATAAACTAGTCCGATTTACGTAAAACTTGAATATTTAATGAAACATGAATAGTTGCAACAAACTACAAAGTAATTACATACGTAGAAGGAAACAGATGAGATTATTTACAGATGAAGAGAAGGAATCATCTTTACATTCAAACATCTTTTAATCGCGTCATCGTCTTAATGGCGGAATCGTCTGCCTTCTATCATCGGAAAAGTAAAAGATTTATTTTCACAGCTTGTCGCGTCATCTGATTATAATGAACGATGCCATCCCACACTTTTATAAGAAATAAAAGACAAAACCTGACTATATATGTTAAACAACACGTATCCTCATCTTCCGTTAGCTGTATCACCTGTTGTAAGAAATAAGAAAAATACATTCAATTTAATAACGGCCAATAAACCATGTTCGGGTGCATGCCTACTGAAGAAAACGTAGCATGTTGTCCATTAACATAAAAGATCCCTAATTTCTTTTACTCTGTAAACGCATCTCAAAGAAGAAACCTTAAGAGTCTGCCACAGCATATAGCGAAATTTTTGTAAAAGTGTTAGCTATAAAAATGATAATAACCAAAAACTGATATCTTATCACATTTATCTTTCCCTTTTAAAGTATCAGTTCTTGACTCCACAACAATGGAATTATTTTGTTATAGAATTAGAGATTTCTTTTATGTATGGAATTTCCTTATATTTCATTTTCCTTTAGAAATTACCAAAGTCGAGTAGAAATTTTGCAATGTATAAAGATTAAAAAAAATAATCAAGATGTTTCCGAACATTTTTGAAAAAATTCTTTTAGCGAAGTGTTAATGCAACAGAAAATTTTTTATCTGTAAAAGTTCGACTTCATAATTTTTTCTCTTGCCGGAGGACAAAGAAGTCTGTTAAAAGCTCTGACAAATTGAATCTTGGTTCTACCGAAGCATCTTTTTCAAAAAGGGAAAAAAGAATGGATAATGACTATTAAGCCGCATAATTGAATTTTGCTCTTTTAGAAACTGACAATACTTTATCAAGATTCTGTTCGCCATCTTTATATTTAAAGAAATGCAGAAGGGTAAAAGAAAATGTTTAGAATGGAGTAGTATAGGATTTCTAAGACATCTCTTTTTTGGACATAAAACAGCTTGCTAAATAATGGATGTGAAGTTAATAAAGCCCTTTCTAAACATGTCAGTAACTAGTTTCCAAATAAATCAGGATGTCTACACGCAATTTTAGATTTCAGTTGATTAATATGTTAGTGAAATTTATACCATATAAGCATAAGAATTGTATCTACGTTCATGAAGAACTTTCTAAGGAAACTTAATTTGTTTTTCTTTTAACGACTTTGCTTCCATCCAACTTTTATGAATTTTCTTTGTAATAATTAATAAGGAAAGGTGGTGTGGTGTGGTGTATTTAATTATGGCAAAGCACACTAGGGCTATCTGCCTAAGGGAAGGGATGCCTTCGTGGAGGACGTTCTAAGGGAAACTGGCTCGTATACACGTTACACATGGAGAAAACCACGAAAACACCCATGCAGCCAGCCCGTTCGTGGCATTCGAACCTCTACAAGAAAAGGAAAAGAACAAGAGATTCTCAAAGTAGAAATAAATTTAACAAGGGGATCGCATTAGACCTGGGAGCCCCCTGTAGCTCACCACATCTAGTGTCCAGCCCATTTTTATTTGTATGTAAACTTGTTTACTTAAATAACTAAACAGGTTTACGTACAAATAAAAATGGGCTGAACACTAGAATTTCATCACTGGTCGTACATGTATAATTTCACCTCACTAAATGTGCTTCATCTTACTCTTGATGGAAACATCCACTTTTCTTTTCCAAATACCAAACTACTCGCGAGGATTTTTATCTCGCAGGTATTTTAGGTATTTTACTGCCTTACAGATACTGTACGTTTGCAAACATCCTCGTCTTCTCCATAATTTGGACCCGGACCCATCAATATGGTAATCAAAGCCGCTAATCACTATAGCAGTCAGGGCAATTATATCTTTAAGGCTATGATAATATAGGTGGTTAATTAGATAGAGTTTAAATACATTTTACTACAATAGATCTAGTTAACTTTGAATACTGACTTGGAAAGCTACTTAAAAATACTTTTTTCTAATAACTAATAGCATAAATAAAATTTCTTTTCCTTGAAGATGATACTTTTTTAATAATAAATTATTATATAAAGAAGAAACAATTATCTCCGCGGAGAAGAATTTTTTAAAAAAAAAACTTGTGCGAATGTATGCCAGAATTCTAAATAAAAAATAGTAAAAAACGAAAATTATTGCAAAAAACCAAAAACATTTAAAAGGAGAATAAAAAAAAAAAAAAAAAAAGATTAATTTTTGCTATTGAACGGAGATTGACTTTTGAAGGAGAACAAATCAACCACCGCTCAACCAACATTAATCAAATTTTGTTTCGTCAACTCTATTTGTAAAGTAAAACAAATCAGGACTTGATCGTGCATATATAAAATTGTGTAAAATCTAAATAAGCAAATGGTCAAAAATAGAACAAGGAGAATAAATTGCCAAACAAATTGTCAAAGTAAAGATGCTATAATCCTTTCAAAAAGAAGTCATTTCCCTTTTAGGCTTTTTGTTTTCAATGTTTTTCCTGTTAATTACTATTAATATATATATTAAAAGGAGTACCCAGTGATATACATAATCGAGCCATGGCTACCCGGCTCGGTGATGTCAGTATTCTTATTCTTACATGTTAGTAAACTGCGCATTTTTTGCTTTAAAAGTGGTTGAATTACGCTATTCTTATGTTCCAGTTAAGGTGTTTATGCATCTAGTTGATCTGTATGCAATAGGGGTAGAAGTATCAACAATTTAAAAGTTTAAATTGCGTTAGGCATAACAAAGCTGTCATTGTTTACATTTGACACTCTTAGTAGAATAGTGAATTAAGGGAGTTTGTGCACCAACTTCACTGTGTTTTTGACCTGGGGGGCCGAAAGTTAACTTTCAGTTTTCTATACCGAGAATCCTGCCCATTGGCTAAATTGCATGTTTGGGAGTAGAAACTCTAATTTTAGCAGTAAAAATTGTTTTTTTTTTAACTGCTTTTGATTGTATTTAGGACATTTTTGAATTAAGAATTTTTTAATTTTGCAGCTTTAATGAAGATATATTTATATTTTACGTATTTTTGCCTTGCCGCGAAATGAGAACTAAACTGGTTGAAAATAAAATATATCTCTATTGAAATTCGAGGAAATAAGTTTAAATAAAATGCAGCAAAAATGTGTTTAATATTATAAGCCGTGCAAGGACGTCATGTAGTGTTTACATCAAATATTTTACTTGAGAATGACGAAATACTGTGAAACTTTGGAAGAAACACTTGAATTTGTGATGAAGTAAATCTAATAATAAAGTTTAGATTGAAGTTAAATCCTCATTACAATTCGCAGCTTGGAAATATTTGTTATTATAAAATAGAAAGGTCATATTGGATGAAGAAAACGTTTTAATCTCACAGAAATTATTAAGTTCTGAAGGTTCTTCTTTGAAATTATTTCGACTGGAAACCTATAATTACAGGAACCACAGAAACTGACGAGGAGAAAGGCAAAAACAGTGAAGGCTATTGAATTTTATCAAGCCAATATTTATTTGGTACAGTAACTCGGTAGGAACAAGTAAAAGATTAAAATAATTAGTAAGTGTCGCTTTGGAAATTTTGCACATGAATCTGAAAACAATTATTTTAAATTTTACTCATTTTATTTTTTAAATTTTAAATTTAACTATTAGCTTAATTTACACACTCTTCCTTTGATTCAGTGCCATATGATTACGCACATGAAAAGATTAAACAAATAAAAAGTACACCAAATGGAATTTAAAATCTAGTTAGAGTAACATCAACCTTGAGAACTAGACTTTAGAACTAGCGGTAATTTGGAAAGGTGTTGCATTCGTCATAGGCCTCAGCGACTCCCGTTTACCTCTCTAGTAATATCTAGTAATAAGATCTTACAGTGATTACTTGAGGCAACTACCAATGTCATGTTTGAAGGATTTTAATATTTGGTAATTGCAAAATCCGAGGTATATCGTTTAAGATTAAAAATTCAGTGAACAAAATCGGAGATTTAGTTAAATTTCCTTACTGCAGTTGTAATCTTTCAGGAACGTACACATGACAGTTACTGAACTTTTAAATCTGTGTCTGTACGTAGGTCAGAGCGAAAACTCACCGATTATTCATATGGATATGGATATGTAGAAGTGTGGTGGACACCCATTGTTTAAACATTGGCAATGTGGGTGTTGTCCAACCACACTAGAGATCCAGATAATTACACCCCACAGGACTTACAACCGATGTTAACTTTGAGCAAAGTGCCATTATATAGACATACTTTTAAAAGTCGTTAAATATCAGAGTTACAACATTTAGAGACAATACAGCCACACAAATTGAATTCATACTTAATGACATCATAATTACGTGCCGTGCTTTCCATATTCTATTCTCTGAAACAAAGTTAATACGGCTATCAGACAGGGAAAACTAACAGATTTTCTTGAATATGCATTGCAAATGTACATAAATTTTATTAATATTATAATTAAACGCTGCTTCTAATATGTCTTACATATCGTTCGCTTAAAACCTCTAAAGACGCCAACTATGCAGTAACGATAGCACCTTGAGAATGGATGTTGAGGTGACTGCTAAATGAGATAACTGTTAACTAGTAGTAGTGCCTTTTATGTAATTTTTACAAGTGTTTTTTCATTCATGTCCATAGAGCTTATAGACAAGTTCAAGTTTAAATTACACCTACCACTAAGTTACTTTTCAAACTAAATTATAAATGATAATTAAAACTTGTACTTTTCTACTGACAGGGCACCAAAATTTAACAGTAAATTCTGCAGCAATAGCAAATTAAGAATAATACTATCATATCTGCTTTATAAGCTGCTTACGTATTCACTTAAGTCTCTAGTGAACATGTGACTTAAAATACCGACAACCATACGAAAGATAAATCTAAGGTATTAATTAGTGAGCAAAATAATAAACTTACTTACATTTTTACTGCAATCAAAAAGTTTTATTTAACTAAAATGTGGAAATTATACAGTTAAGTATTAGTTTAAAAAAATTATTGCACTGTACAAATATCTAATTTTCAATATAATGTGTGAAATGTTAACTTTCAAATTTAACTTGTCAGCATTTAACTTTCAAAACAATATGTGAAAGACAACCATGCAATAGAAAAAAATAAATGACTGCGTGATGATATTATTATATTTTGCAATTTTGAGCTAACCAACTTTATGTCAGAAAGTAAATCCCATTTATCTAATATTTTATGAAATATTTATTCATGAGTATTTTACTCAAATTCCTTTCCAAAATCTCTAAATTTATTTAGTAGAAGGTTGCTTCTTTTTTGAATTTCATGCCATTTTCTCTTTCCTGTAATAGATTATTTTCCATTTCTTACGCAAAAGCTCATTTAATTTAAATATTTTACTGTGTTATTCATCGAAAATGCGAAGACTTTTCGTCTCAAGTTTCTGTTTTCAAAGACGCTGTAGAGACCTTTTTCATTCAAATTAAGGTGCCTTTAGTCATACCAGCAGGCGTGCTTTGAATTTGTAAATTATTTCTAAGATATGCAATTCTTTTTGTTTTTCTTGACTAACGTTTCTTTAAAAAAAAACCTTTGTCAGTAAAAATAGTTGCGAAATACTCTGAATATATTTCTTAAAGTACGTCCTTTCTTATTTTCTCGTGTCATTTAGTCAGCTTTATGATGGCATGTTTTAACCTGAGAAGTACTTTATTTCTCGTAGGTGCGTTAAAGAAACCTGAGAACGTTTTACTTTTAGTCTGAGAAGAAGTAGATTTATGCAGAAAATTTGTTTGCAAATGCAACTAAGGCTATAGATTGATTTAGAAGAAGAAAATGTCCTTCATCAAAAAGCTTTCCTTCGAGACCTTTTTCAAAATATCTGAAGTATTTTTAACAGAAAAGCTGAAATGACGGAGTATTAAAAAAAGAGGTTGTCATCTTTGAATCTTATTTTCTCTTTCTTACATTTTCGCTTAAAATCATACCGTGGAAGCAAATTCGGTTAATAGCATTAATCTTTGAGGTGATAACATATAAACGCTCTATAGGTTTGTTGAATTTTCTAAGTGTAAAAGGTTTTATTTTTGCTAAAAACAGAACATTTGAATCCCTCGAATGATTCGCGAAATTGAATCTTCTTCGCTTTTGTTTTTGTCATTCGAATTCTTCGCATCCTAACACAAAAAAAAAAATTAGATAAATGAAAATAAAACAAAACAAAATAAATAAAAATAAAAACGTTAAAAGCAAAATTTTGAAAAATTAATTATATTGACTTTCAGTAAATGAATTCATCGTGAACAAACGAGAATGTAGGAATTTCAATTGATCTGGAACAACAGTATCACATTTAACTTATTTTTATTTTACTCTAAATTTTCTCCAGAAAAATGTAACAATCCATGTTTAGTATATTATATACATTAATTATTCAAATATTCCTCTCTTTCTACAGTTAATTTAAATTGAAATATTTCTTAAAATAGAAAAAAATGAGCTGTTACTCATATAGCTTCCGTCAAACTATAATGAGAAAATTAACGATAAAATTCAAGAGTAATTCATTTATAAATCCCTTTTGTATCTTTTTAATAAATACATACATGTAATTTTAGAATATGTGCTCTTAAATTATAAGCAGACTTTCAATTTTGTTTTAGTTAGAAACTTTTAATATTGTGTAACAGTTGTTTCCTTTTCTTCTTCATTCTTCCTTATTTACTTCATTTCAAATCTAAAAGTTAGCCGTCAGGTGCCACAAGTCGTTCAGTTAGGTAGTTAGAAATCTTTGGATGTTTTATAAGCTTGATATTTCGTTCGGCTTTGCTACTTTCATCCATTCTTTATGAATGTTTTCGTGCGTTTGTGGAAAGAAATAAAAATTAAGAAATTTCACTTCTTTTCCAGCATGACTTTAAATCGTAGCTAGGAAAAACATTTTATGATTTTTTTTCTTTTGATAACGTTTATTTAAGAAACGTAACACCGAAACCGTATGAAATTGTGTCTAAAATGTAATGTCTGAAACTTATGAAGTTTACAGGTAAAAGTTAGGATACTCAAAAGTTAAACATTGTTTTCACAAAGCAGGAAGAATAAGTTGGTGAGTTCAAAACTTGCAATGTGATTGCATGTTGTTCGGTTGGTTTACATTAAGTAAACACGGAATAAGAAGTTGAAATTCGTTCTTCGTAAATCGCTCACGAATATTTTGATGAAAAGGGAATAGGTTTAGTTTGCAAATCAAAGTAATTGTGTGATTGAAAAAACGAAACAACCCTCTATATAGGCTGACTGCATGGCTTTTCCTGTCTGTAACGTAGTTATGAATCAGGTCTTCTTAGAGAAAATCTCAATATGCACCTTCCTCCTCAATAAGGCAGCTCTTGTCTGTTTTCTTTTATTTAATTAATTAACTACTATGATTGTTTCGTTGAATAAGAAAAAGCGATGAAGAAATAGAAGGACTGGATATGTACTTGCTTAAGTCAAATTCACTATTCTGTTCTGTGTAAATAAATACTTGATGATAGTTGATTTAGACGCAACTGCTAATGTTGATGATATTATTAAAATCACTATTCGATTTAATTAGGACGATGGTTTACCAATGCTTTTAATTAATCACTGTACAATCATTAAACTTGAATACAATCATTAAACTGTGATTTTACTAAAAGCAAGACAAATACGACAGTGTAACATTTATTATTAGACAAAAACAGCGTTAGTTGGGCATGGATTTTGAATAAAATTCTGTCGATTTCGAGACCGTTTGTTCCTGAGCAAGAAAGACCAGCATCTAGTAGCACTTGAAATATTGGGCATGTGATTGTGGAGATAAATGGAAAAAACTCTATAACGCGTTGTGAGACATAGTTCGAAAAAGGTAGAATATTTATCACAAAATGATTTGTTCTTGTTACCAAATATACCATTTTGTTTTTAACTTTGGTGAGATATTATTGTTCGTATCAAAATATGACTACAACGTTAATTATTTTAGTCTCAAAAACTAGTAAATGATGTTTTCCACAAATAAGTACTTTTAATTTCATATTGGTATACACAAAGCATTTAATACAAAATCTTAAATGGCCCACCAGCGGCCGAGCGGTAAAGTCGCTGAACACTGGTAGTTCGGTTCGAGGTTCGAATCCCGCGAACGGGCTGGCTGCATGGGCGTTTTCGTGGTTTCCCCATGTGTAACGTGTATACGAGCCAGTTTTCCTTAGAAAGTCCTCCACGAAGGCATCCCTCCCCTTAGGCAGATAGCCCTAGTGTGCTTTGCCATAATTTAATCCACCACCACCACCAAAATCTTAAATAATTATGATTTTCCGTTTTGTACGAGTTTTGTGTTATTTTAGAGGGTGTTGTGAAACGAAAAGAGGATCATTAAGTCTCTATTGTATTTAAATTTCAGTTTTTAGTGAAAATGTGCAATCAAAACAAAAATTTTCTAGTGCAGTCAGAGATATGTTCTGTTTAAAGTACTTATTGAACTCGTTTAATTGCAACTGTTAGAAAAGAAACGCTAGTGATTAATCTTACTTGGATAATTTGAAGCGTCGTAATGTCAAGCTTAAAAAATTTACATCCAAAATAAAATGAAGTTTCACATCTGAATTAAAACTTTAACTGAATTATGAATCAAAATAGAAAAGTGGAGTTCTCAAAATTCGACAGTAGACCTATTTTCCACTTACCATCATTTTAATCTATAAGTATTCTGAAATCATTTCTATTTCAACAGCAGATTATATGCCTGCTTATTGAAGCAATTAATTAGTTTAGTAATTCTACCACATCATTTCATTAAGCAAGTGATTTACATGTACCATCTTCATTGGATTTTCTTGTGTTTATAGCATCGGTAACTGAATATTTAACAAATCGTTTAATTTATTCCTGAACGATGAATTTTGAAATCATTAAAGCAAATGTTTCGCGAAGATTCAATCATGTAAATAATTTATCTTTTGTGGAACGTCTAATGACAACAAGCATATTTCAACTAGCTGTGATGACTTTAATACTTACGTAGTGAATATTGTTTGCATTAAGTTAAGTGTTTCGACTGAATCATAAATTTTAAGTTACGTTTGCAAACTAATTTAAACACAATATATAATAATAATATTTAGCACATAGTAGTAGATATACTATTACATAGATAAGAGAGGTCTCTCTACTTTTATACCGTTTAATTTACAATAAGAATTAGAAAACACTTTCATTAAAAAAATTTCTTGGTAACTTTAAATTAAGAAAGAAATGACGAATTTAATTATTCAGATTCATTTTTTGACTTGATTTCCTATGAAGATGTGAAGTCTCGCTTCGTGGGTCTGGAGAAAATAAAGTCAAATTCCGAAGTTTTTATAGGTAAAAGATTCATTTTTAAACATTGAGATTAATTATAAAATAATTATAAAATAATTAAACCAAATATTTCGATAACAGGCCAAATATTTGGCTTTTAGATTTCCCCTTTACTTTCCTACTGGACTGTAAAATTCCACTGTAAAAAATTATTTTTAACTCGCCGATAATTTTAAAGATATTTCTAGAACAACAAGGAATAGTAATGAAAACGTAAAAATCCATTTCGTTTGTTTTCTGTACTTAAAAAAAAAAAAAAAAAAAAAAAAAACTTTTTTAAAAAAGAAAAAATTCAAAATGTAGTTCTTGGAATAATGAGAATGCAAATCAGATACAATATACCATTCTCGATAAGCCATTTTCTAAAATAATCAGTTAGGAAAATGCGCTAAAAATATATATTTAGTATGAGATGTATAAAAAATAAGTTTCACAGCAGCGCACATATTAGAGAATCCAAATCAGGCTTTTCAAATACCGCACTGTATGGATTTTATCTTAATCACTTTGTAGAGACATTAGGTCATTTCGAAGCAGGAGAGATGAAAAATGAACATTGCCCTCGCGGGCACTCGAACCACGGATCTCTCGACTACGTGCCGAGTGTGCTGACCACTGCACCACGAACTCATGCTCAGAAGCGGGAGAAATACTTTATATACTCTCCCTTTTAAAGGGCGACTGGGAATTAGGGGACCCAATCGCCAAATCAGCATCCATCATCTTTAAATTTTTAACATAAAAAATTATTTAAAATTCAGGAATTTGGATGCCCGTTCGGATGGAGGACTACGTGTATTTAAAATTTGAGGCTCTAGGTGATGCTGTTTTTCCATAATGTAAGGAATATAATGCATTGCATTTAATGGCGACAATTTAAATTGGAATACAAGGGTGTTACGCCGGACAAAAAGTGAGTTTCGAGACTAATAGCACCTCTGCTTTTAAAAAAAGTAATTAAAAAATATCTGAAAGCTTTCAGATTTTAAATTACGCCTAAAGGAGCACTTTTTAGCATTTTGTGTGCTACTTTTGCTTACTAAATATAATGTTTTAATTTACATACACATACATGTATCAAGAGCATTTTAGGCTAATGTTCCTTTGGGCTAAAAATAGGTAAAAACAGCCTGTCTTTAGAATTTCCGATACACAGTCTCGTGGGTTGGAGAGGATTTTTTTTGGGGGGGGGTCAACAGTGCTGCCATTGCTCGCTTTGAAATCGTTGAGTTTGTTAACCAAAATTTGTTAACGTTCTATAAAATATGAAATAGATAATAAAACAAATTCGAAATTCAAAATTCGGGCTCATGTTTAGGTGGAGGATTACGTTATTCAGAATTTGATGGACCTAGGTACCGTCGTTTTTTACAATGCGAGAAACATATATACATTCATGCAGATTTTTCATTATTTAATTTCTGTAAATATAATACAGGACGATAATATTTGGTGGCAACAATTTAAAAAATAATTCGCCGTTTATAGTGAAATGCCACAAAATGCCTTTTTGAGACTAATAGCCCTTCTGAGCTAATGCTCCTTTGGGCTAAAAAAACACACATTTCAGTTGTTGATTGATTTTAGGAAAGTTTATACGATATTTTCTTATGAGGAACGTTAGTTAAGATTTTCTCATAAGTAATCGACAGCAGTGATTTTAAAAGTGCATTGTGAAACTAGTGTTCATAAGTTCGATAATAATTAGACAATAGTAATTAGACAAAGTAGATGGAAATGATACTGAAATATGGAAAATGAGTTATGAGAATATCTGTGTTTCGTAACAAGACATCATCGCTGGGAGCAGAAATTCTGCTTTCAGTATTATTTACTTTCAGTGAAGACATTCTCAGAGGAGTTGGTTCTCTGCCATCAGTTTGTTAGCAAGACTTGAATAATATTGAGTACACTAGGGCAAGTTTTACTTTAATATATGAGAAAGATTTAATGCATGCAAATCTTTTCTTCAACTGAAAGATTTCTGGTGAAATACAACCGCAATAAATCATTAAAATAAATAAAATTTGCTGTCTAAGGATATCATATTATAATTTAATACTCCAAATAAGTTTAAAAGATTCCAAAATAGCATTGAAGTTAAAAATTCAAATCATTCTGTACAACAGCTGTGAAACATGCGATGTTTGAAATATTTTCATTAATTATAGCAAAACTGCAAATATTCATAAAAATTATTAAGTTTACATAATATAAATTAAATATACTTTAATTCATAAGGGTTCTATAAATTATTGAAAACGATATATATTTAAATTAATAATAAGTGCCTTCATTGCTTTTAAATTTCTTAGTTTGTAAATCAATAACCGATTGATTCAATATAAAAGATAAATTAAATACATTATACTTCGCCAAATGGAACACGCTGAGAACACGCTATGCTTGAGAACATGTAGAAGGTTAAACGAAGATCTTATGTTTTACGCAGAGATGATATATGCTGTGTGCTGTTTCTAGATTCCTTCCCATCTAATCATACGTGAGGTTCTAGAGCAGATCGTGTATACAAAATTTATATTGCCAGAATAAGTTTCTACATGTTCAATGGAAACGTCCGCCACCTTAGAGACGTTATTAATGTATATTAACTTCTGATTAAGTTTAAAATCAAGCTAAAAAGCAACATTAGATTGGCTTATATTTGGGATTGAAACTTTATCTGTTTAGAGCGCTCTATCAATTTCAGATATAGGTTTGTCTTATTCGGAAGTGAAGACTGTTTATCCTTCCGAAGGAGGAACGGATCTGAAAGAAAGTTTTTCTGTTGAAGACCTATATCTTATTGTCTTCAAAATCAGTAGTGTTTTAATAGAAATCTGCACCTAATTAAGCTTGCTTTTTTTGCTTAATTTTACAGCTACTTTGCTACTTTGCCGAGCTACTTCCCCGAACCAAGCGTTTTACTAAAACTGGCATATTTGTGCAATATATTAGACAAACTGAATGCCTCGAATCTGCATCTACAAGGCAATAATAAGCACATCTTGAAACCATTGAAAACGATTGCGGCGTTTAGAAGAAAACTGAAGTTGTGAATAAGAAAAATTAATGCGGATGGCAATCAAGATTGTTTCCCCGAATGGCATAAATACGCGTCCTCTAATCAGCTCGTTCTCTCTCAAAAATTGCTGTCTCTTTTCATGGAACACCTTTCGAAGTCCACTGAAGGGTTTTCAAAATACTTTGCGGAAGAAAATATCGAGAAGTACTCGTGGATCCAAAATCCTTTCCATGCTCAAGCTCCATCAGAATTCACTTTACAAGGAGAAGGGAGTCTCATTGAACACTCTTGCGACAACAACCTTAAAACAAAATTCGCTTGTTACGATTTTGTGGAGTTTTAGATATTCATCAAAAATGAATACCCAACTCTAAGTTCAAAAGCTTTATTGATTTTCATTCCTTTTGAAACATCATATATTTATTCGAAACCAGATGTTCAGCTGCAGCTGTAATAAAGAGCAAATATCGTTCAATCAGATCAACGTAATCAGATCAACGTAAACAAGAAATGAGAATGGCAGTGTCAAGTCTTATCCCTCGCTTTAAAACCTTTCATGGATGTCAGCAAGCTCACCTATCCCATCGACATTTTTCTATTTCCTTTAATAATAATAATATGATATTCTTGCGTAACAGTTCATTATATACCTATGTGAGCCTCAAATTGTGGTTGCTTTCATTTCTGTGCCTGGTCACTAGTATCAATACACAGTCGTATTTAATGAAGTGTTGTGATTTTCTGTGATATTATGTAATAATCAGGTTGTAAAGCACACAAACTTTGTACAACACTTCGTTGAACACAACTAGGGCTCCGTGACAAAGTACTGAACCTGTAAGTTTTGAAAAAGTATGGGAACCCCTGATTTATGAGTTGTTTTTTATTTATTATTCTTATTATCATTTTATTTTGTTAAAATGTTCTTAAATTATTTCCTTCTGTTAGAAATGCTAGACAGCAATCATGAATTTTCAATTACCGGAAACCTGAGAATGATTAGCATTATACAAACTATTATTTTTCTTCTCTATTCTATTTGGGCTGGCAGTATTCTTTTACCTACCCTGTTCCCATCTATATTCGTAGTACATAGAAACAATTCAATCCAGAAAAATGAGTATCGCTAACAAGAGAATAGTTCAGAGATAAAATCTATTTTGGTAACAGAAGGTAAATAAGTTATTCTTATCCTAATGATTTATCTTATTAACTGTCCTCCTAACAACGTAAGAAAGTAAGGTGAAAGTATACCCCAGAGGTCATATCCTGCTTAATGATGGGTGAAAGAAGACTCATGTAAGTAGTCATTAGAAAATACGTTTTGGTATAATAAGGGAAATATATTTTTGATACTAATATAAAGCATATTAATCTAGAATAAATTGACGCAAGACGCAATTATAACTCAAGCATGATACAAAAATGCTAATTTGAATTCTAATTTTCTCTAGAAACGGTTACAAATTTACCGTATATTTCAGTTTGTGACCGTTTTCAATTCGATTATTTTATGCAGTTTTGTTTATACGGAGACGTGTTCGGCTTTTTTATCATTTCGCATTAATACATATCAACATTAATTTGAAATTTCTCAATTTAAAATCTAAATTTCTAATTTACAGTCTAAATCCTTTCGGATTTTATTACTTACTTACTGCACATTAAGAGTAGATGGAAAAAACTGTTAAATAAAGTAAGGTATGTAAAAAATGACGCTAGTGACTCCAGAAATATGTACCTAGAAGTGACGGATCAATCTTTGATTGAATCATGTTTGACCCTGGACACAACTTTTGTTATCTTTGCCATGTTTTGCTGTAAAACCCCGGAGACCCCGGAGAATAGTGTTCCGAAGATTTATAAAATATTTTAACGGCTATTTACTAAACTTTCAAGGTGGATAAAAATATCTTTTGACATTTATAAATTAATTAGCATGAGATATCCCAAACTTTACAGTATGAGTTTCACTCCTGACTAGAGAAATACGAAACTAATTTTTTTTAAACTGTAAATATTGAAGAATCTAATGGCGATGCCTTTTACCAGTATGCAGCAGCATTATTCCCTTCTTCTTTGACTGTAAAAAAAGTTGATGAATTCTTTAACTTCTCATCGAACAGAAAGCCATATTGAGTAAAATAATGGTAATAAAAATAGCACTCTGCAGTATTATTTTACATTACAACTATTTCAGTTTCATATGGCAAGAAATCTTTAACTACCTACATTTTTTGCGCTAAATGTAAATGTTTATTTTAAATTTTTGGTAGTTTTTCTGAATTCAGTATAAAGTTTGTCAGACACAATTATACACCTAGAACTCAAGAACGGTATATTTTGGGTCATAAATTGCAAGACATATTCTCTGGAGATTTTCACAGCTTTCCTTTAAAGGACGAAGTGCTTCTCTATATATATCGGGTAAGGTTTAGTGGTTATTTACTTACGGCAAAGCACTCGAGGGCTATCTCGCCTAAGAGGACAAATGTCTTCATGGAGGATTTGCTAAGGTAAACTGGCTCGTATGCATGTTACACTTGGCGAAAACCGCTAAAACGTCTATGCAGCCAGGATTCGAACCCCAGACCGAGCTTCAACAGTTAAGGACTTTGACACTCGGCCGCTGGTGGGCCTCGTTGGCTAAGGATTAATGCTTTATTTCCCGAGAAAACAATCTGATAGAGAAATAAATTTGGTCTTTACTGAAGTTAAAAAAAGCTGTATTCCATAAAGAAGAACAGGGAAGAATTTAGCATGACTGAAAATATTGCTGAAATTTCTTCTTTGCCCGTCGTTCTGTTTAAAATAAAACACATGGAAAGAAAAAAAGAGCTCGAAAATACGGATTGAAAATAGACAGCATCAAATGTCATATATTTCACTAAAAATTCTGCGTTTTTCCACAGAGCTGAGGCTATATATCTGTTCTTATTTATTCCAACAACTCTTCATCCGCGCCTTAAGCGACATATTTATGGCATTCTTGCAAAAGAGAAATATATAATTCTAAAAGTGGCCCATTTTAGTTGTTTCCATGAATCGTAAAGTAATGTATAATGAATAAGTAATATGTAAATGAATAAGTAAATAAATCTTTAAGCATTAAATCATAGCAAAACATTTATTAATATATATATTTAAAATTTCCAATTTTCCTTTCCATTCCTAGAAGATGATTCTGTTCTATTAAATATATATAACTTCATATAACAGTCATATATATCCCTATATATATATAGAGAGAGAGAGATATGAATGTTTCAAATACACGTTTTATACACAAATTTTCTTATATACACGAATGCAAAACACAAAAAGTGCGGATAGAAATAAAATTGTATTATATGAATAAAAGATTATTTAACCTGATTAACAATACAGATACAGAAATTGTTACATATTTTTAGAAGCTTTCGGGAACGTTTAATTAATGTTTAAAATGTAAAGAGTAATTTTTTTTTATGTTTGATCTGATAGCCTTTTTTTCTGGTACTGATAGCATTTTTTTGCATCGTGATTTCCATGATAGAAGGGCTTTTCTTAAAATGTGTAGGGATTATAATTTCGATTCCTCTTTCACTGCTTTACAGAGTTCATCAGTTGGAAGGGGGTTGTTTGTGCTTAGAAAGAGCTCTTTTCAAAAGGTCAAAGATACAATAGCTTATAGTTGAAATGTCAGAGAACTTCGCAGAAAAACATTGAATACTTGTATCAGTCTTCAATTTTGCAAGGAATGCAGTGGTACTTCAAAAGGTGCCACTGCTGAACTGAAAACAAATAATGCTTCAAGAAGCGTAATTTCTTTCCATTGCCTTGATAAGGCTTCTTTCTTTGAGAGTCATTAGGAAACGAAATGGAAATTCTTGTCTAAAATATCGGTCGTAAAACTTTTTCTTGATAGTACTTTAGCTGATTTTAACATTTTTCCTACATTTTTTATCTTTAATTTTCCTTTGTAAGAGAATCCTGCGACAATCATAAACCCATTACTGAAACTTTCTTTGTATTAACAAAACCACATTTGTACATTTTGGCTCTTCGTTTTCGATATAAATAAAACGTTTTTTGTCATATAGGTGAACCCATGCTTCACCAAGAGTCACAATGTATTTCCATTTATCTCCTACTCAATAGTTTTCATATAGGGTTCTACAATTTGCTCTGCGTTGAGCATATACCTCAGCAAATGCTGGTGAACGTAACGTTATGTTTTTTAACCTTTTTAAGTTGTGAATCTTGACTTCCGAGTTGGCGGGTTTTCTCTTAAAAACTTTAGAGATACCTGCTTAAGGTATTCGTTTGGAGCTTCCTTTCCATGTACAAGTAATGATTGAAGTTTTTTCCCTTTCCGATGAAAAATATTGCATATTTTGCCCTTAGAAATATATATTAATGCCAAGCATTTCCCAACGTTTTTGAAATATGGAGAAGAATATTTTTCTTCGAGAAACACAAAAACACGTCGTTCAATTCGTAGCTTGTTTATATGCGAGAGTTTTAAGAAGAATAAGTTTAAAAGTAGCAGACGATATTTTTCCTTTTCAATAGTAAGTTTTACCAGAAAATGTTATTTGCTTTTTTATAAATTCTTTATTGACATTGTGGGATTCTCACTTGTGTATTTCTCAGCTACTGTAGAAATTGAAGAATCTTAAGAACTGCTAAGCGAATAATTCCTTACGTTCGTGTGACAAGAAACAACAAGATGGAAGGGTAACTAACCCTTTATTATTCAAGTAAGATTTAACAGAACTCCGTCTTGGAGTGTACAGTAAAAGCCTACACTTGGGCTTGAACTTAAGAGACTAAGAAATAAACTAAAAGTAATTTTAAACTAAAAGAGATATAGCTGAAGCAATAAAGATTCTAACCGAGTTGGCCCCTTACCTCTAATTTACTACGAAGCTATCAAGGGCCTGAGTACGGCCTGAGTTATAACAGCTTTGAGAGAGAGTAGCCAAAAAGGCAGACGCGCGCAAATCAGAAACTCTGATTCTCTCTTCCTCTGCAAGTAGAACTTCGCGGTTAAATACCGCTCCTCCTCATTATGTATTCAGAGTGATTCTAAAACTACGTTCTGGCCGGAAGTAGTAAGTTAAGAGTCTGACAGGAAAGGCACTTTAACTTAAAATTTAACTGTTAATAAAATTAACATAATTCTTACAACATCATTCTAAACATGTGTAAACGCCCTCTATTTACTTGCTTGTTCAAGATTATATTTAGTATTTCAGCCACCTCACCGTATATTTATTGTCTCTAACTGCATATGCACTGTCTCTTATAAACATATTCCCTTACTATGTATTGGGTTGACAAGAAAGTAATTTTGGTTTTTTAGCGTGAAATGCACCTCAATTTTTTAGTACAAAAATAAACTTTAATCAAATATCTTCCACTCAGTTCAATGATCTTTTGCCACCTTTCTGGCAACTTCATGATTCCGAGTTCATGGAACATCTGTTCTTTATTAGCAAAATACGCAAACAAGTGCGATTTGAGGTCGTCGTTATTACTGAAATTTTTATCATTTAAGAAGTTTTCTAAACTTCGAAATAAATGACAGCCCTTTGGCACACGTTTGGGCTATAATGGGGATCTGACATCAATTCCAAACCAAGCTCCAACAACATATCGCTAAAAATATGCGAGGCGTCGCACTGTAGGTTTTTTTATAATTTGACGCTTCTTGCCTTTACTTTTTTATTACTTCCTCTAGTTTCGTAAGTTCGTGGCAGTAAATATTTCAGTTGATAGTTTGTTTGCTTGGAAGCAGCTTAAAATACTCAATACCTTTCCGGTATAATTTGGGCTAATTCATCATGATCATTTTCGACAAATGTAATTGTAGATGATCCATTTTTTATTACCAGTGATAATTCATTTAAAAAAAGGTTGATTACATTTGAGGAGCTTATCGCAAATATTAATTCATTAAGTTAAGTGAATTTCTTCCAATTTATGCGGCACACACTATCGAGTTTCTTGACGAGTGCGAAACATCTTCTATGATTTTCAATTGTTGTGTATTACACATTTAATCTATTTGCAGTCAGTTTCAATTCAGTTATGGCTTTAATTTTATCATCATCAATTTCAGGAAGTTATCCCGAACAAATCTCTAGAATGAAATTTTTTAAACCAGTTGTGATACATGGTTTCTGTCAATTAACACCATAAACTTCACATATCTCTTTGTGAGCCTCAGTAGCTTTCTTGAGCTTCATAAATAAAAAAAAATCTGATGTGTACACCACATGACTCCCTTATACGGAATATTAAATTATACGCATTTTTTCTTGCATTTTATTTAAACTTATTAGATTGAATTAAACCTACTTCGCCGACAGCGCATAAACCACAATAGAATAAATGCATTCTTTAAAATTCACTTTGTTTACCATAGCGACACTTCTGGCGCTAGGTTTACTTAACAGTATTAATAATTATATAACAGTTAACTTATATAATAATTATATAACAGTTAACTTATGTATTTCGTTCATATTATAACTCATACTACACAAAATTTATATCATTTAAAGAATAGAATTATCTAATCGTTGCCACATGTTCTATTCAAATACTATAATAAAGCTAGAACTATGTATAAAAGAAATTAAGCAAACAAAACAAAAAAGAAACAGTTTTTTACAGACGATTGAGTATTTCTCATTCAATTAATTCAGTGCTTACTTCGTGACAAGGCAAAAATACATAAAAACTCAAAATATCTGTATTAAAAATTACGAAGTTGTAGGGTTTATATTTATTTTAACTAACATTTATTTTAAGTTTAAACTATCTTTCCTGTCAAGCCTTACTTTCCCCTGGAACTGCCAATGCCAGAATATGTAAATTTGAGTAGAACGCGCAAGCATTCAAATTATCAGCGGAAGTAGTATGATTTAAATAGAAGGAAACAAGTTCGGTGAGAGAGAGTTATTCTTACTTCGCGAGCGCGGAGGTAGAAATCGAGAATTAAAGAACCCCGCGTTGCGGCCTATGTGCTTGGCGGGAAGTAGTTGCAATTGTTCCAGTGAGCTTCAAGTCTGCTGAATTAGCTGCGGTATTTGTAAAACGCGGTGAGTTAATTATTTTAGAGAGCCTCGTATTTAGAATATTGTCTTTATTTTCTTTTCAGGTTATTATTTTTATTTTGACTGCCTAGTTGGCACAGTTTGTAAGCGTCAAGAGGACGCAATTGTAATTTAGTACGTTGAATAAAAAGGGACTTAAACCCTTTATAAGACTCTGTGGTTTATACAAGCTTTCACAGTCACCTCTTGGTTGCGTGCTAGTTAGAGGCGCGCAACGTTATATTGGCGCCCGAACACTTATCGAACTGAAATGGCCGAAAACTGGATGGAAGCCGCTGGACAACACGAAGAAATGACAACGCAGTTAGAAGGATTTGGATACCTGGTCCAGACTTTGAGAGCATCAATCAAGCCAAACGTCTATTTCGACGGAAAAAATTCGGTGTCCGTATTTTTAGAAGGTATAGAAAACCACTTTCAGCTCTACCCTGTGCCTGAAAGACAAAACGTTGCCATCGCCACATCAGCACTAAGAGGACAGGCCGCGCTATGGTGGAAAAATATAGGCAAATTTCTTCTAGGTGAATTTGGAAGCCCGACGTATACATTTGAAAATTTCAAAAAATCGTTAGTAAAGGCCTTCCCCATAGTGAAAGATCGCGCACGGCTGGAAGCCGAACTATATAGTTTCTATCAACGGGATACAGCAGAATTGACGGACTTTATTTTACGAAAAATCAAGCTAACGGATATGCTGTATGGCAAGAAACCCGATGAGGAGATCATTGAAATAATATTACCAAGATTGTTACCCGCTGTCCAAGACTACTTTGAAATTAGAAACCCAAGAACATTGCAGGAACTCTTCGAATTGGCGGTGAAGTTTCAAAATCGCAGAATCGTGGAAAGAGCGAGAGGGGAAACATATTCTCAACATACCCGAAGGAAGGAGGAAACCAGAAATGGAAATCGCTCATATGGGGGAAAGAAATATCAAGCTAACGCATCGAAACTCGAAGGTCAAGGCCCAAAAAGAAAATTTGAAAATAAGCATCCGCGTACCCAGAAGACACAGATTGAAAGGAAAGCTTTAAACGACTAGAGGGGCCTGTGAAAGGGAGGGTCCAGACCCCGGAAGTTTTAGAAAAACCCTCAAATAGACATCTAAATACAGTCATCGTAAAAAACTCACAGCTACCAATTATACAAGTCCTGGTTGGCGATGTACCAGTAGAAGCCCTCATCGATACAGGGGCAGAAGGAAATTTCATGAGTGAAAAGTTCTTCAAAAAGAATTTTTATAGAATACGACTCTTTAAAACCAGAAATACGGAAATTATAGCGGCGCAAGGAAAAACATGTCACTGCATCGGGAAAGTATCATTAAACATACAGGTAAAAGAGGAAAATCTCAAAGTATTAATTTTTGTGGTGAAACACCTCCAACACTCTCTTATTTTAGGTATGGACTTTTTAAGGGCCGCGAGGGCCAAATTAAATTTTCAAGATAGTTCCGTGGTGCTGGAGATGGACCAGAGGGTGGTGGAACCGGTGGAGACACCTGAATTGGACCTTAGCCATTTGAATGACCAGGAAAGTAAAGCAATACAGCAAGTGGTGAGTAATTTTTCTCATTTGTTTTCAGAAAAACCGGGAAACTGTCAGATCGTGACTCACAAGATTCAATTAAATGCCGAAAAACCTTGTAGGACTAAACCTTACCGCTATGACAAACAAAAAGACGTAATCATCGAAGAACATATTCAGGAGATGTTAAAGAATAAAATAATAACGCCCATAAATAGTGAATACGCGAGTCCAGTCGTACTATGTAGGAAAAAGAACGAGTTTCCTCCTTCGGATAAAAGGGCTTGGAGGTTTGCTATCGATTATAGAAAACTAAATAGCATAACTAAATTTCCAGTTTACCCTTTGCCGGTTATAGACGAGATCATTAGACAGATCAAATCGACGAGATATATGTCTACTTTGGACTTAACGTCTGGCTACTATCAAATAGCTATGAGACCCGAAGATGTACATAAAACCGCGTTTATAACAAAATCGGGCACTTATGCATTTTTACGCATGCCTTTTGGGTTGTGTGGGGCCCCATCAACATTCCAGAGAGCTATGGACATTGTTCTAAAGCCTGTCCTAGGAAAATCAACTTTAATTTATCTAGATGATATAATTATAACGAGTAGTACGTTGGAACAACATATGAATGATCTAGAACAAGTTTTTAAATTATTAAAAGAGGCCGGTCTTACAATTAACGCCTCAAAATGCAAGTTCGCAACTAAAGAACTTAAATATCTCGGTTATAAAATTTCGCAAAAGGGTATAGAAACGCAAGATTCAAAAATAAAAGCTATTAAGAATTTCCCACCGCCCAACACCGCCAAGAAACTTTCGTCTTTCCTTGGACTATGTTCTTACTATCGATCTTTCATAAAAGATTTCGCTAATATTGTTGAACCACTCTTAGTAATCAAAAGAAAAAAGAGTAAATTTACGTGGACAGCGGAAGCTAACACGGCTTTTGAAAGATTAAAAGAAGCGCTTATTAATGCCCCTGTTTTAAAATTCCCTGAGGGGGACGAAAACCTGGAAATTGCGGCAGATGCATCAGACTATGCGGTGGGTGCGGCTCTTATGCAAAATAACCATCCGCTGGCATTTTTTAGTAAAACATTGAATCAAACACAAAGGAATTATACAGCTACAGAAAGAGAAACATTAGCCGTATTAATGGCTGTACACAAATTTCGAGTTTATTTCGGCAAATCGCCAGTAACAGTCTTTTCGGATCATGCGGCTGTTGGTAGACTTTACTCGGGAAAAAACCTAACGCCCAGGTTAATAAGATGGGCTTTAAAACTCCAAGAATATAATATCACAATAAAATATAAACCGGGTAAGGAAAACAATGTAGCTGACGCACTTTCTCGTATAAAACTGGACGATGAAGGTAATGAACTTAAATGCGCTGTGTTGACTTCAAAAATTTTAGATTCTAGAGATACGGTTATTACTGAACTGAAAGCTGATCCTGAATTTGGAAATATCTATGCTTATTTGAAAGACCCCGAAAGCTTTGAGCACACAGATATCGATGCGATAAGAAATAGAGCAAAAAACTATGAAATAATAGATAATTTATTATTCTATACGAAAACAACAAACGAAAATCTTGAGTATAAGCCAGTCATCCCAGCCTCGCTTCGATTAAGCATTTTGAAGGAGTTGCACGAAAAAAAAACAGCGGGCCACCTCGGGGTCAGAAAGACTTTAAAAAGGGTACGCGAGGCGGTATATTTCCCGCAATTATACAAAATAGTAACGGCGTATGTCAGGTCCTGCAATCAATGTCAGTTAATAAATGATATTAATTACAACCCGGCCGGGTACTTAAATAGCATTCGCGCTACATTTCCGAATGAAATTTTAGGCATAGATCTCCTTGGTCCCTTCCCCCAGAGCGAGTTAAATAAAAATCGTTTTCTTTTAGTAATAGTAGATCATTTTTCAAAATGGATAGAAATTGTTCCACTTAAACGCGCGTCAGCCAAAACAGTCGCAGATGCATTCTTACACAGATACATTTTAAAATACGGTGCACCGATAAAAGTCATTAGCGATAACGGAAAACAATTCATTAGTCAAATATTTGAAAACATATGCAATGGACTTGATATACGCCATATCAAAATGGTTCCGTATAGACCACAGGCTAACATAGCAGAAAGAGTTAATAAAAACATTGTAAAAATAATTCGCAGTTACGTTAGCACACATCACAAGCGCTGGGATGGCTACATAAATGAATTAGCTTATGCTTTAAGAACGGCACATCATGATACTACGGGAAAAACTCCAGCAGAATTATTTTTAGGCAGAAAGTTAATTACGCCTTTAGATAAATTATTCTTTGTGCAACAAAGAGAGCAGGAATTTAGACAAAAGGACGTGCAAAAACTAATTGATAAGGCGCTTAAAACTTCGGATACGGCAAGAAATAAACAAAAGTTATATTACGATAGAAAACGCCGTGAAGCAGATTTTAAAGTTGGGGATAAAGTATTGAAACGGAAATTTTCTTTATCAAGTGCCCCAGACAATTTTATGACAAAGCTAGCTCCAAAGTTTGAAGGCCCGTATGTAATTCAGGAAATCAAAGGAGTAGTCTTATATCTTAAAAACGAGAGAGGGGAAATCTGTAAAGCAAGTCTCGACCAGGTGAAAAAATACTATAATCCAAATGATTTTGAAATCCTTAAAAGTTTATTGCAGGACTCAAGTCTAAACGAAATAGAAGGGCCAGAGACTGCAACAACTATTCCACCACCCAAGAAACGGAGAACTGAAGAGAGACCTAGCACTTCTACAACCCGGACGTCGGTATCAAAAAGAAAAAAGGATTTTCAAACTCCGGCGTTTAAGAAAAACAAAAATACAGATGAACCGGGTAAAGAAACCGTGGTAAAGACGAAAACACCACCTACAAAAGATGGCAGGAGAAATTACACATCAAGGAGAACGGCACACGGCCACAGAGTCAGGTGCCAGCAAGGCCGCCGTTCCGGAAACTGAAACGCCAACAGGAGGCACAGAAGTACGAGGAACAGAAGAAATTCAAGGACTCCAGACCGGAGGACGTCAAGACCAGCCGTCCCAGGCAGAAACGCAAAGGCCAACAACCAGACGATTACTCCGTCAAGAGGCCAGCATGTAGAGGACGCAAAAGAAAGATCAACGGGGACGACACGCGGAGATCAACAAGGAGAAGATTGACATCCATGACACCTCTAACTTGGGATCAATTTTGTCAAAAACGGATGACGGAGTTTCAAGCATCGAAAACTCAAAGATAAGTTAAAACCTTCTATAAATTTTTTTTCTCTTTTGTTCCGAAATGTTATGCATAAGTACGAAGTTCTATGTTTTGACGAAAGTCAATATGTCTCGGTTGAGACTTAGTTTTGTTTTACTTTATTTAGCTAAGGCAAAAGTATTATTTTCTTTAAGTGTAAAAGCTAAAAACAAGCATTTTCTGTTGGTCGAAAGACTAATTCTGTTATGTTAAAGCCAAAATTTGGCCGGAGATAAAAATAACTTCGTATTCTTGTACTAATAAGAATTTTAGTTCCAGTACCGCCAGCTTGGCGAAGAATGAGTAAAGTAAAAATTTATTTTCTCTTATTCATTTTATGGTAAATTGTAAAAAGCATATGTATTAAACTTTTGTAAATGTATGTAAATACTTGCATGTTATGTAAAAGTAGAATTTAGTCTAGAAGCATAAAATTGTAGATGCTAAAAGTGAATGCTTAAAAGCAATGAAGTCAAAATTTAAGTATTAAACTGTAAAGTCATGCTTTAGAGCGAAAGCCTGCATGTTTAAAGATGAATGAGGGGGAAGCTAGAATGAATGTGTTTTGTAGGGTTCTCCACCTACATTTGAATTTTTAAGACTGTTAAAGTAGCTCATTGAGTTGTAGAATGTCGAGTAAGGTGTGTCTATTTGGTTGTTGAATTCTAACAAATCATGGTGGTTAGGGGAAGTGTTGTAAGACAAAAACACGAATATTCCCGTTTGACACCACACACGGTGGAGAGCCAGGGTAAAGTTAAATTAATGCTTGAAAAATTTGAATGAATGTGAAGTAAGCAATAACTAAGAAAAACGAAACGTTAAAAACAAAAATTTATTGTGTCAAGAAAGTGTAAATTATAATGTATGTACAAAGATACTGATACTTATTCCTTCCAGATGCTGGAAGGAAAGACCAAGATTGATTGATGAAGTCCAGGAAAAGTTGCTGTAAGAAGAAAGCTTTTTAACGACTAACATAATTTTAATTGTTACATAAGATTTTTTTTTTGTGTAAACGAGGTTTTCGCCAGTTAGTTCAGAATTAGATAAACTTACAACAGGTCGTTTGTAGGACCTGCTTCCAAGTTTTCCAAATTCTGGCAGCGGCAAATGTAGGGTTTATATTTATTTTAACTAACATTTATTTTAAGTTTAAACTATCTTTCCTGTCAAGCCTTACTTTCCCCTGGAACTGCCAATGCCAGAATATGTAAATTTGAGTAGAACGCGCAAGCATTCAAATTATCAGCGGAAGTAGTATGATTTAAATAGAAGGAAACAAGTTCGGTGAGAGAGAGTTATTCTTACTTCGCGAGCGCGGAGGTAGAAATCGAGAATTAAAGAACCCCGCGTTGCGGCCTATGTGCTTGGCGGGAAGTAGTTGCAATTGTTCCAGTGAGCTTCAAGTCTGCTGAATTAGCTGCGGTATTTGTAAAACGCGGTGAGTTAATTATTTTAGAGAGCCTCGTATTTAGAATATTGTCTTTATTTTCTTTTCAGGTTATTATTTTTATTTTGACTGCCTAGTTGGCACAGTTTGTAAGCGTCAAGAGGACGCAATTGTAATTTAGTACGTTGAATAAAAAGGGACTTAAACCCTTTATAAGACTCTGTGGTTTATACAAGCTTTCACAGTCACCTCTTGGTTGCGTGCTAGTTAGAGGCGCGCAACGTTATAAAGTAAATCTTAAATACTTATTTCCTCGAAAAAATTCCAGAAAGGATTAAGCATGATTTAATTCGCAATAATAAATGAAGGCGTTATTTTTGTTGTTGCGAAGCTTAGTCTCTCTAGATTGGCAACAAATCTACAATTCTGCTGTTTCAAATGTAAACAAATATATCCGCCATGTTATTTAAGACTTAACCGCACTTAAACAGCTTTAAAATTGTTGATAATTGTACAAATATTGCTTCCAGAATTAGGAAAGGCATAAAAACTTTAACCGGAAGATAAAAACAACATAATTCAATCATTTTTAAAGCAAAAAATGTACAATTCACAAACATATAAGAGTAAAGAAACTGAGATCACTGAGCCGGGTAACAGAGTGGATATATTTATAAATATATTCATATACGTTTGGCGCGGCCGATTGAAACAAAAATACGAGGTGCACATCTACATGTTATAGTAGTCTTATATACAAAATTTCAACGTTCTGAGGCTACTCGTTTTTGAGTTATGCGAGATACGTCCGTACGTACATACATACGTTCGTACAGACGCCACGAAAAATTCTCTTCAGAATTCCTTTTAAAGCAGTTTTTTAGTTTTTTTGGAGGAAAAGAGTCTTTTATTCTGTCCTTACGTACAGATATCACGCAAAAACATCATTAAATTGCATTCGAAAGCGGTCAAAGTGGATATTTTCGTTGAAATATGCTTCCTGAAGCTTTTCGCGATTACAATACTTCCTTTTTACTTCGTACAAGGAAGTCAAAAAGTAGAATCTGTCGAAAATGTTTATTTTTGCACCCCATGTTAAAAGGAACCATAAACTAACATAAATATGCAGAATATAACCTAAAAGTGTCCGCTACCAAATCTAATATATATATATATATATATATATATAATGTTGTATGATCTTAAATTCACTTAGTGCGAAATCGAGTTATTCTACTACTTGCGCAATAGCTGAAAAGTAAGTTAATAATAATTTATTTACTAAAGAAATATTGATTATATTATCTCCTAAGATTAATTTTAGTAGAATTATCTAAAAAGAGTGAATACATAGTAGTTAGTAAGTTTACTTCCAAAATTTTTTTAAAGTAACTTGAATATAAATTGTTAAAAATGTTTAATGGGGACTTTTCTTTAGTAAATAAATTATATATATATATAAGATTGACAGAATAATAACAAAACTAACATGCAAACCGAAATTACTTTCTTGCCAGCCCAGTATTAGCCAATAGGCACTATATGCATATTGTCTGCTATGAACTTAAGATATCAATTCTAGCGCAAATTTCCAGCATTTGGCTCCTGTAATGTAATTTTTTAAACTTTTTAAATGCTGCTATAACTTTTTAAAGTTTTATCCAAGTATTTTAAAATGTTTGTAACAGCTTATTGGCCCATAGTATTAAGCAGCAACAGATGTATATGTAGTATTTTTCACGGCTTTAGCAACTAACGTTAGAAATAAATAAATTACTTTCATGTTTTCTCATTTGAAATTAATATGTGAGTATTTCTTCCTCTGAAGCGAATTTTTAAAATCAAAATAAATGTTTCTATTAAATTGCTGAGGTTAATTATTTAATGGGTTTGCTGGGGAACAAGTCTTTCTCAATCCTCTCTGGAACCTCTAGTCACAGCCAGAGAAGTCTCGGTAAAAATGTCTGTTCTGTCTTTACTTGGAGGTCTTGTTCTAGGAGACCTTGTCTTTACTTGGAGGTCTGTTAGAGCAAAGGCCGAATATTCATTAATTCGCATCCGATATCAGGCTTTCAATCTTTATTGCTTTCTTATACGAACACGATTCTAAATACGTTTTAGAAGGCTGCAAATAAAAAATATTTAAAAATTCATAACCAGAATCAAATAGTAATCATAATTTCTTCTCTAGTATCTAAATAGCAAATGGAAAACTGTTGACCAAAGCTAATTTTTGAATTTGTTTAGTCATTCAGTAAAATTAATTAGGAATGTTCCCAGATCAGGACAGACAATAAAAGAGACAAATTTCTTTGTTTCCCTTATCCAAGAAACTAGTTTCGCTAAGCAAACTTAAAATGAATTGAATTTACATTTGAAAAACGTCATCCTCTAAGCAAACATCAAATGCATGATTTCTCAAATCCTTCTTTTATCTCAGATGAATCTGAACTCTGCTTTCCGTTTTACTTTTCATTACTTTTAGTAATAAATATGATTATAAATATAAAGGCATATAAATAAATGTTTTGCGGAGACGCCGAAATTCTTATTGATGAGTTTTAAAATTCTGTCTCTCTAAAACTGGATCGCATTTGTTCAGAATTATTACAAGGAAAACACTGCTAAATATCAAACAGCAAATTCTATTTCTTTCTAGATACGATTCTAGTTAAGGAATACTTACACTAACTAAATGCTAATATATTTCTTTAGTCTTCTTCTGGAACTTCTGTTTAGTCATATCAACGCTCAGAAGTGCTGTTGTATTTTACTTTAGAATAGAAAACTGCACAGAACTATGTCTGTAAAAAGTACGTATTGCATGCTTTTAGATTTATCCGCATTTGCCTCTTAAAAATAAGTTTTGTATTTTGCATTCTTTCGATTTTAAAAACATACGAACGATGTTATTTCTCTTTCCTTATCTACATATAAAGTCACGCATTGTTGAATATATCTGAGAAAAGATAGAAAATGTATAAATATCTACAGAGAAGATTTGTTCTAGTGTGACTATATTATCTGTTCAACCTAGTAATGCTAGCTTGATTAAAACAAGCACAGCAGAGAAATTCAGAAAAATTAGAATTTTCTGAACAGCTTTTCAGATTGAAAAACAAACAACATCTTATCAATTAGAATTCGGAACTTTACCTTATGCTAAAATGTACTGTTACATTAAATATAAGATTTTTCTGTAAAGAAAATTTTGACTTTAACTTCCATGCTAAGATTAAATTCCCTCAAGTGTAAAGACAGAAGTTCCATATTTCTAATGAACAGAAAACTTTCATTAACTATCATGATTAGTTCTGAGTTACAATACAAATAAATTAATTAAAAATAATAATAATATATGAACTTTATTAATTTTAAAATGGATCTAGTTCTAAAAAATGCAAACTTAAGTACAACATAACCTGAAGTTTGAAATGCTGAGTACCAGTTTTAAATTCACAACTATAATGCAAATTTAGACTTTCAGAATCTTAGAAATTTTCTAAACATTTAAGCTAAATTTCAGACAAGTTTAAAATACTTTTCAAAATAGAATTTAAGCAACAAACATTTTAACTTCTACATTAAACATTTTTTTTTTTTTTTTTTTTTTTTTTTTTTGCGATACGCATTTAGTAAAACTAAAACAGGATGAAATTTGTGGTCTTTCCAGAGAAAGAAGATTAAGAAAGGGGATTTCTCACTGAAAGCCTTTTTTTAAAATAGTGATTTTATAAATCATATATTCTACTTGCATTTTACAAATGAACCGAAAGTTTAACAGGAAATTGGAATGCGAGGGTACACACAACAATTAAAAAGATTTAAAAATTCTGCTAGGTTTGTTAGGACTAAATTAAGGAAAAAATTTTAATGTATTAGATTTTAACGTCGCATTAAGGGTTTGTTAAGGGTTTTTTTTTTTTTTTTTGCTCCCGCTGAGCTTGCAGATTATCAATTTGCTATTAGACTCTATTAATATAACTCTTTTAAAGCTTTTTAGCTTTATTTTTAAACATCGGTTTTTGCGCATAGAAATTTCAATAGTAAAATTACAAAATTTTTATCAGCAGCATAATTTTATAATTCCCGATCAACTGCTATACATTTCTCTATTTATTTCCATCTTTTCTCATTTGATCATATTAATGATCAGTTTTTCTTACAAGATGGCTTACTCGACTTTCTTGTCTTTTTAATATTAAACATGAGTTTTTTCACATTTACGCCACATAAAATGCAACAGAAAACCTTAAAATGTTTAAAATCAGCATATGTTTAGTACTGCCAATACATCGTTAAGTTCTACCATTAATTTTGTCCTGTCTTTCTTAGTGCTACAAAGTTAAGTTTTCTTATCACATTATCTTGTCATTTTCTTATCACTTGCATAACTTTTTTTGCCTTTTTATTATCTTTCTGTGTTTCGTCTTTTTGGATTTATTTATTAAATACAACTTTCTTCGCATTTACACCATATAAAATTCAACAGCACACTCACAACATATTTAAAAACAGCATGTCTTCAGAATTCCCGATAGAGTGTTAAATGTTGTCATATATTCTTTTAAAATAATACATGGCAATGCCATTTGGTGGCTACATCCTTTTGTTTGAAATATGATGCACACAAATAAATGAGAATCAAGACTAATAAACACTTCTGATATTAAAAATGTTAGTTACTAATTTCGTATCCTTTCTTTGCATAAATAATAAATTAATCATTCAAATATTAAAACTGGAATGCTGGTTTGTAAAGAAATTAAGCAAAAGATAAATTGGAATGCATTATCTTACAGTTAAACTAAACTCAGTTAGTTTATATCAAAATATCTTTGCTACAGTTAAGTTAAAAAATATATAAAGTCATTTTTTTATTTCATTTATTTCTAGACCTACAGTGGTCGATTGTTTACAACCACTTAACACTGGTAGTTGGCTTAGAAATCTTGGCTACATTGGGGGGGGGGAGACATTCGTGGTTTTCTCCCCGCATAAATCAAACTCTGGCACCTCCCCATAAAGTCTTCTAAAGAGGCATCATTTGCTTTAGTCAGATAGATTTTGCATGCTTTGACATTGTTAATTGAATTGGTTAAACAAATAATGATGCTGAATCAGAAGCAGTGATTTTAAAGTGAAATAAGAACTAAAAACTCGACTGTAAAACTCCGTGTATCCAATAAGTACTTTCTCTTGAATTGTACCTTTTTGAGCATCTATTTAAGTGTTATTAGTTAAAAATGTACCTCGCTAAACACAAAAGTGAAGGAAACTGCTGAGCCGTGATCCACTTTCCCTCATATTATTGACGAGAAGTTATACGAAGTTTACGAAGACTTAATTCATAACTTTTTAACGTATTTAGATTTCACTTTACTTGCATTATGGACAGCAAAATTCAAGCAGAAATTGACGATATATACTCTTCTAAAGTTTAAGCTAAGAGAGAGGGTACAACTAGTAACTAACTACTGTTCTTCCGAAATTAAACTTCCAATACAAGCGAAGGTTTTAATGTAGATGACCAGAAAAGAGTCCAAAAATAAAATTTGAAAGCATGGAACTGCAGTTTGTTATTTTAAAATGGGATCTTTATGGTTCTTTGAAAAGTAACGAAGAGAACAATATCTGCAGGGGAAAAAAGTGAAAATCGCTTAATTTTTTTCCCACTTCATTTCCGTTACGACACCTTTGAAGCTGTTCAATTTTGCTATGGTACGTTAATAAAATACAGACACAATACTGACAAGTGAAACCGTAACTAGAAATAATGGCACCAATATAATATTATAAGTTTTGTACGTTTTTGATCCTACAACATTATCTGATGAATCCGAAACTAAAATCCAAATAACTCATTTAAATTTAAACTTAACTAGCAAACGCTAAGTTAATCATATAAATGCTAGTTAATTCAATATAATTGTGATCGTAATTATTGGTAAGTAATTTGCGTTTTTTTTTTTTTTTTTTTTTTTTTTTTTTTTAAGTTTTTTTGGGACCGTGCTCAGGTAAGGATCGGACGAAAGATAATACAATACACAAATGAAAACATAATATAAATTTCAAATTAATGAGAAAGTTTATTAAGTCTCCTCAGATATAATTAATTTCATATTATTATTTCTTATAAATTACCTATTATATTTTCATATTTAATTTAATTTGAATTTTTGTACCAAAATACAAATATGAGATACTTAGTTACTATTCAACACAAGCTATTAAAGTAATTAAAGGAGGAATAATACACATTTACCTCTTTGTTTTTATGCATGAATTTAACGAATAATCATTTCATAAAAATTTACATTATTAATTATGTGGAGTTTTCAGCCTAAATTTACGTTTACTGAAAAGGATAGAGGAGCAAGACGAATTTTTTCAAAGATAGAGATCAACTAAATATGTTCCTTTCTGTCTAAATTACTTTCATGCGGAAACCAGTTACCAACTACTAGGCCCTTTCTTAGTTGTAGGATGAATAAAGAAAATAACTTATCTGGTGATAGAAGGGGAACCATTACTCCAACGGAGGTCTGCCGTCGAAAACGCATGAATGGAACCAAAAGTTATCAAAAATACTGCAACGAAGCAGGGATCCTGAGGGAAGGAGACATCAAGGCAACTGTCAGGATTTTTCCAACACGGCGAGTTATAATGGCTATGAAGAAGTCGAAGACGCTTATTCACATTGGAGTAAAAATGAAAAATATCATCTCCAGAATTCGACTAAGAAGGTCAAGTTCGCAACAAGTGGAACACGCTAATCGAAGGAAAATAGGTTTTACACAAATTTAGCTAATACTATTCTAGCTTCATCAAACGGCTACCGGGAGGGATAGTAGAGATACCCTTCAGTAGTATCAATACATTATTTGTGGGATGCAGTCAGATATTAAGTCGCAATAATGACCATTCTTCCGCGGTAAACCACGAGGCATAGTTTTGAGGACTGCCCTTAACAAGGAGAAACCGAAGACGAATGCACATAAATAAACAAAGCGCGGGGCAATCTTTCATTTAGGCTCGTCACTTAACCACTTGTTACTAAATGCATTTACTTCGCAAATATGGCTAGACGGGCAACAATTCCGCTAACAGCAAGCAACAATCCCACTAAAAAACACGTACTAGGCAGAAACTTCCCAACCCGAGCTCTCCAGCAAAATATTTAGTTGCTTGTAAGAATTCGTTCGTTATTTCCGACGATCAAATCCTTTTCTCCGCATTTCCAGTGAAACTCGTAGCCAGGGAGCATAATTCCCGCTCCCCGCCTTAACTACAGCGAGAAGAAAAACGATTTCACCTCATCCAGCTCAGCACAAAAATGTCCTACACTCGAAATTCTCCCTTACTTCTCACAAAAACGCAGGCTACCACAAAACTAGATTTTCGCAAACCTCATTAGCGACCAAAGTTTCCGCTTTCTCACCCAAAAGACAAGCTCAATTGTGCACACGCAGCTTATTCAAAACCCGGAGCCAAACTGGACTCTTAGATCGCCAAAGCAATGAATGACCTTTCCTCGTAGGTGAAACCTTAACCCTTGACCTCTTGTCACGTACCCCTGTCACTTAGCAACCAAGACAAAGCAATTTCTTTCTAGAATGTTCTATGGACAGATATCATCGACTGAGAGAATGACAAAGCGAAAATTCGCCCCTTTCCTGAATCCTTTTCATAAAGAACGCAGTTTTCTAGGTTAGTTTAAATAAAAAGAAAATATCACTGAAGCGTTGATTTTTCCCGAGATATAAGAATTCAAATAACCAAATATTAATACATTAAATTAATAATCCATGGAATTTAAATGGAAATTCAATTAACTTAATTTAGATATCATCGACACAACAAGGCGCCTAATTAACAGACTGTAATAACACCACTCATAATAGAAAATATCCTTAGATTTTCTGTATATCTCGTTAAATCCAGAATCACACAGAGGATATTCTAATGATCTGAATATCGGGTATCTTTAAAATTTCGTAGTCAACATTGTCTTGTTTAAGTTGCTAGGTCCTGGAATATCGCAAAGATGACCTGATTATGTTGATTATCAGATGACGTTGAGACTTCGTCTTTTAACTCCTCAGGACATTCATACTGCATTTTTCACCGTCAAGCATTCTGAAGAGGTTTATTCTCAGTTCCTTCAGTAATTTACATTATTTGCCTGTGTTCAAGGATATTTTGAAGATATACTGGGATGTGATATTAAGCATTCTGGAGGATGTGATATGACGATATTCTTAGATGTCTTGAAGATGCGGTTAGTAGGACTGTGATTCCTTGCCATATCCTGCACATTGTCGAGAAGGCCTAGCTCAGTGATAAGACAAGATGATATGTTGGGTGTTCCGAGGATGTGATTAGTAGGACTTTTATTCACTACTGTTTCCTGAGCACTATCTAGAAGACTTGGCGACTTCTTGAGAATACACTGGGATATGATATTAAGCACACGGGAGGATATAAGGCGATATGCTGAGATGTTCCAAGGATGTTATTAGTTGGACTTTTGATTCCTTTCAATATCTCGTACACTGTCGAGGAGACTTAGCAATGATGTTTGGGAAATACACTGGGATATATTAAACACTAGTGAGGATGTGTTCAGAAAGTTAAAGAAATATTGCGGTATGTTCTGAGGATGTATGCTGTAATATTTTCAGGATGCTCTGAAGAGGTTTCTTTGTTACGCAGGTCTTCGAGTACATGCACTTGAAATCCATTTGATAGACGTTTCCAGATTATACGCTAACAATTTGTCAAATAATTTAAACGAAATTGCTTATAGTGGTTAAATATTGGTACATGGTGTTAGGGATATTTTCCTTATAAAAGGTCATTCGCGAAATTTTCGTTTTCTTTGTATTTGAAGCCACTTTAACATGACGAAATATATATTAAAACAGAAAAACGTGTGGAAGAAGCACACGTCTGTTTCAACATTAATAACTGGCTGGTTAGAATGATAAAGGAAATTAAATAGCTTTCTATATCAATAATATAATTCATTAAAGTACGTATACAACTCTCAATTTAGGAACCAATTTAAAATGGAAAAACAATTTAAAATTAAGAACCAATTTAAAATGGAATGCTTTTATTTAACAAAAGCATCTCCAGCTTAACTGTTAAATGAAAACAATTGCAGAGAGAAATGAAATGAAATAAATTAAATGGATAATTTTATAAAATATTTCTAGTAAATAAACAAACTACTGAAAAATTCGGAACTCAAGTGAGAGATGAAAAAAAGAAGAAATACGTAACTAAATATTTTTTTTTTTTATCAAAGGACAAGATTTTTGTCAAATCATTAAAAATTAAAATTTTAATACTGCCATAAGAACCGAGTGACCCTTTGAGAAAAAATTAATTGTAATTAAAATAAAAAAAAACAGTGCAAATAATAGAAATGCATGTTCTGTTACTTGTGAGTAAAATATAAATAAGGAATAAAGAACTATCAGAAAAAAATGACATCAGTTTTAATACCATTAGGGCACTTTTTCTCCTTGTCCTTGAAAGCAAAAACAAAATCTGATGTGTACACCACATGAATTCCTTGTTTCGAATATTGAATTATACGCATTTTTTTCCTGCATTTCATTTAAACATATTTCCACAAATTTAATTAGAGATATATTTCTCACTTAATTAATTCAGTTCTCACTTCGCGACAAGGCAAAAATACATAAAACTTCAAAATATCTTTATTAAAAATTGAAAATATAGAAAAATATAAACATAAATGAAAGTTAAAACAATTTAACGAACAATTTTTACAATTAAAATTAGAGTTTCTACGCAAAACCAAGCGATTCGGTCAGATGGCAAAAAGGCAGATTTTTCGGTGCACAAAACTGAAAGTTTACATTTTGGTCTCACTCTGTAAAAAGACACTGAAGGCGTAGAAAGTTGATTAATTTTTTGTGGGTACTGAGTCAATATATGGGATAATTTAACAACTTAAATGATAATTCCAGAGTGGATGAAGCAGGATTTTATTGGCAATAATAAAAGAACACGCTATCTTTATAGTTGCGAAGCATAGTTTCCCTATATTGGAAACAAATGCACTATTCTGCTAAGTTTCAAATGTACACAAGTATGGCTGGTATGGTAAAAAAATTAGGATTAGCCGCACTTACACAATTTATAGTTCTACAACTATTGCATGCAGGTTAACTAAAGGCATAAAAACTTTAACCAGAAGATAAGAACAACATAATTCAATCTTTTTTTAAAGCAAAAAATGCACAGTTTACAAACATATAAAAATAAAGAAACTGAGATCACTGAGCCGAGTATCAGAGTGTAACACACATATATCTATATACTTTTGGTGCGGCCGATTGCAACCAAAATAGGAGGTTCACAACTACATGCTATAACAATCCTGCATACGAAATTTCAACGTTTATGAGGCTACTCGTTTTTGAGTTATGCGTTTTTTAGATACATACATACGTACGTACAGACACCATGAAAAAAATATCTTCTGAATAAATTTTAAAGCAGTTTTATAATTTGTTTGGCGAAACATAGTCCTTTATTCTGTCCTTACGTACAGATGTCAAGTAAAAACGTCGTTATATTGCATTTGATAGCGGTCAAAATAGATATTTTCGTTGAAATATGATAACTGGAATTTTTCGTGATTACTATAGTTCCTTTACTTCATATAAGGAAGTGAAAATAGTTACAAAATAGAAAATAAGACCAAAATAAAACATTACAGAATATGCAGAAAATAAAGTAAAATAATACTTTAAGTACAAAACGGAGGTAATGAATGATGAAAGATGAAAGCTATTTTAATAATTAACCCAATTCAAATTATTTACTGTTATATTTTGACTTAGGTAGGAAGTTTTAGACAGCTTTCAGTAATGATGTTTTTTTTTAATTATCTTCAATTCAGTGTAATTATTTAAATAATTATGAAATGACTTTTAGATATATAATGGGCATAGAGATAAAAAGATCTGATATTTGCAAAAAGCGATATTTTGTAATAAGCATGGAAAATGATGAATAATGTATTATTAAAATAAGTTTTTATTCATTGTTATGCATTTATTCTAACAAATACATATAAATCAATTCTATACAGATGTATCGGATATGATTCTGTTATGTTTTATGAAAGTGTTCTGTGATATTTCGAGTTTCTATAAATGTTTTAAAACTTAATTTCTCAAGAGTTTATTTGCTTGTTTATGTGTTGCTAAAATAAATGTGTTTAATTAAACTTTCAGAAAAGCATCATGAAATTTTCTATAAGTTCCTCTTTTTTTTTTATTCAGAAAAGATTTGTTTTATCTCTTTTAAGAGATTTTACCCTTGTTTTTTAAAGTAAAATACGAAATTATTTATTTATAAATACTTGACTTTTGACTCCTAAGCCACTAGATGTTTTGCTTCACAATACCGTATTTATATATTTAACCAATTATAATAATTTGAAACTTTATTATGACTTCATTTTTGCGTAATCTTTAGCAGAATAGAAATTAGTTGCAAAATATTTAAGCCAAGGGTTTATGTTTTAGGGTCAGGCCTTCTGACCGCCTGGCTTACAGTACACTTCTTATCGCTAGCTCTTCTAAGATTTATTTCTGATTTGAGCCACTTTTACTTGATCCAACTTAAATAGACCATTTTGTATGTAATCTCAGACTATGTTACTTAAATCTGAATTTCAGTTTATGTTATTTTTAATACCTCAAGTGACTGTGTTTCGTTTTGGAGCACAAATGGTGCTTTCTGTTAAATTTAAAGAGTAAAGATTCAGACTGGAGCGATAACTCGCCTGTCAGCCTTGTAGGATATGAAAAACATTGATTTAAGCTTCTGTACGAGCATAACCCTACAACGTGTGAGTTACGGAATTCAAATCATTAAATACAAAGCACGTGTTTAAATGTTCTGTGCCCATGGGTTGGCCAAAGACTCATAATTTCTGAATCTGATCTAAAACAATGAGTGCAAGGTGGTCAAGTCCACTTAGAAAATGGAATGATGCCACAGAAGATAAGTTAATAATATATTTAGAACTCTTCATCTGTAACGAAATCTTGAAATCTCTTTTTGCGAAAGCAGTGATGTATGGCTTTTTTGTATCCATTGCTTCATTCATATTAATGTTTTGCTCAATATTCCGATTCTAGTCTTTCTTTATGAAGACGTTACATTGCCTTTTGTAACCCTATTCATGTTTAACAATGTACAAAACGTCAGCTTAGATAACGGAATTCTAAGCTAAACTAGAAAGTCCCAAATAAGCGTAATTTTAAAAAGGCAAAATGTAGAAATCCTACCCTCGAATTTATCTTATCACAAGCAAATGTACTTTAACATGAAACAAAACTAAGCAGATTTACAGAAAATACAAAAAACATATATATTACATTAATTTCCAGAACACATAGGCAACGTTTTAAACAAAATTTCAAATTTTATTTTAGACAACGAAAAATAAAATTACTTTTCATGACTTTTGAATTAAAAAACAGAACGTATGACACACAGTGAAAATTCCATTTATTTTTGTTAAATCTCTCTTACATTTTATGTGTACTTGAACATATTCAAAAGCAAGTTGGTTTCCTTTAAACTTGCTTTTGCTTTTTATCGATAGAAATAAAAATTGAAAAATGAATACCTCAGATGACAAAACGAAACACTTCTTCAGAAGAAGTAAACCATTACCCCGAAATAAATGATATTTTTTTTCAAGAGATAAAAAAAGATAGTTTCTTCTGGTAAGTGGAAACCTTTTTCATTAAAGATCATCGATATCTCTGCATCGTTTCGACCAATAAACATGTCGAAAAAAAGGATTTGGAGAAGAAAAATATTGCAAGAAAGCTATCAAGTTCGAAGGAGAAATAAAGCTCAGCAAAAATTGAATTGAATAGACAAAAGATCTTCTAAAGTCTCGAATTTTATTTATTTATTATATAAAAAATCTCAGCTTAATGCTCTGAGAGGAGATTTATGTTTCAGGTTTTATGATTATATCTATAAACAATGCTTATTTGTGTGCAGCCCTTCTTGATGGAAATTTATTTAAACGTTAGGGTTTTATACTTTCGTAATGTATTTGGTATGCTGCTCTGTTTTTATATAAATTTTACTTCTCCTTCAGTGAATTATATTCTTGAGTTAAAAATATTGTATAAAAGCTGGCAGAGTACGTTTTTCATGTAACAAACTTCCTTTAAATCTCGGGATTATTTTTCACTTTGGTTTTCTCATCTAATATTGTCTAAGAAAGCTATAATAAATATCCTCTAGTCTCTGTTAACTTTCAATATGAAACATAAGTTTTAATGGACGAATTACAGAAAAAATATTAATTAAACCAGTCCATTGGAAATATGCTTTACGAATAAAAGATGCATGGATATCTTAGCAATCACACAGAATTTGCCTTTACTAATGATTTTTCACCGGTGAACAAGCGGATTCAACCAATGAATACTGGAAGCTTGCTAGAGTGTAAGAGTTCACTTCTGGGTGACTAAGTTGGTTGCATGAGATTTCTTTTCGTTTTCCCACATTCATCAGAAAACGATCTGGGTGTCCTTAAAAACTTTTTATAAAGGCATCCTGGAGCGTTACGCCGCTACGTGTAACTTAAACTAATCATTATTGATTTTCAATTACGCCTCTTCCTAAGTAACCAGTATTGCTTGTATAAACTCCTTTTTGACTACTTAGATCGCTGCAGATGTTACAAAGTTTAGCGATGTTATTTGTTATGTCACTTTGTTTGGAAAAAATCGCGAATAAGTAAATGGTTTTGCAGATTACCGTAGCAACACGAATAACTGAAGTTCGGGACTATCAGAATCGAATCAACATCTTGATTGCATTACCTTTCTTATAACTAAAGATACCCTATAACTGAAATTGCGTATTATCTGAGTCAAATCAACATGTTTAAAGCATTATCTTTCTTATCATTTATTATATCTTTGCAATTAATGATACAACGTGAGCACAGAAATTCCATATAAGATTTTTTCAATAGGTAATCAATCTAATTGTTTTAGAAGAAACGCGTTTATTTATTGAGCAGAAATAAAGCACCGTAACCTTGTAGGGTTTTCCTTATTTTACATAACAAATTTATTTGAAGGTTTCCTGTTCTAAACTTCTCAACTTCCCCTCACATTCTCTCGCCAGGATGTAAATTTAAAGTTAAGTGAAGTGCTATTTAAACGTGTGATTATCTCAGTTTATTCAGAGCGTCTTTCGCTAGCCAAGTGCACGTTTCGTTGTTATTTCGCGGTCACGCTAGTATGCCTCTTGACTGTATCAGTTTAGTACCACGCCGATTAGATTTCTGTGAGTCCACTCCTCAGGCGTAATTTTGAAGTGCGTTCTTGCACTCGTTTATTTTTCAGATTTGATTTGTATTATAGTCTACGTTTAGTTACCGCCGCAAGTGAACGGTGTTTTTGCAACGCACGAAGTCCGTGCTTTCTGTTAAATTAGTTTGATTTAATAAAGGGTTATTTTGCACCCTTCTTCTGAGCTGGTATTTAATTCACGCCTGTGCGAAAATTCGCCAGGTTCATTGTAGGATCTAAGTAAGTGTATGTGGAAAAATAGTGATAAGTCTTACAACCTGATGACATTCCAAAGCCGAGACAACAGTGGAACGAAGGGGTAAAAAAGCAAGAAAATGACGAATTGTTGTGAAATTAAAAATGGGAAGGATATATATATATATATATATATATATATATATATATTGAAAATTTCAGAGCTAAAATTGTAACACAAAGATAATTGTTTTTATTCTTTCTTATCTTTTTAACTTCAGTATGAAGCAAATCATTTATATTAAAATGTGTCTTCAGCGATTTATATTTTTATTCTTAAGCCTATACAGTAGTTTCCTACGTGGTGAGCTCTTACTAAAAACATGAGATACATTTTCATACCCTCTTTACATAGAAATATAAGGTTTTGTTTTCTGGTGATTTTTCGTTTTATAAACTGCGCGAGAGGATATTGATGATGAGGCAATAATCAATTGAGACATGTTTTACATTACGACTATTGTTCATGGGAATACTCAAAATATCATGTTTGCAAATATACGCCTGGATGAGTTTTTCTTCAAGTTTTAGAAAGCATGTTAGTAAAACCATTAAAGCTGTCGAGGAGCCGTGCTTCCTTAATATAGAGTGAAACGGAATATATCTGAATATCAGTGGAGGGCGTTTTCTATAATTTTTGTGAATAGTGCTACATCCCCGGGTATTATGGTCCGATAACAGTTGTATGTCATAGCACTACGTAGACTGTGTTACTAAAATGACTAACTTTTCTTCCTCTGCTACCTGACAAAACATATACAATATGTTTAGCTTATAATACCTATATAATACATAATAGCTATATAATAAATTATAAATCGTTGAAAGTATGGAAATTGATTTTATATAATGCTGATTTCTCTAAAGTATCTTGTTCTTTATTAAATTAGCCTTGAGATATTTTTATATTTCATAGAGCACAATGAAACATCTTAAATATTATTAGCATGATGAATAAAAAATAAATGCACATCCAACGAAAATATCTCTCGATTCAAGATCAAATACCCTTAAAATTATATTTTAAAGGAAAGACAGTTCTACGTTTTTTTTCTCTTTTTGCTACGGTGGTGTTTTTGATAAGCCGAACTGAATGTTTTCTTCTCGATTAAATATAAGAAAAACGTGTATTACATTTTTTGATAACTCGAATTTCTTTAACTGGACTTGAAAAATTCGAATTTATTGTATACAAAAAACCTTATTCTGAATGATGATCAAATTATTTTCTATGCATTTCTTTCTCAATAATTTAAAATTAGGTATTGTATCGAAATCATGGTACAAACTTCTTTTCTAGAAACTTTAAATGTTTAGTAATTTGCACTACCGTGATATTCTGGGTCATTTCGTCATTTACACCAGAAACTGTTCTCCAGTTTTTTAGAGTATTTTAAAAACATTGTATTAGATTATTGTAATTTATTTTGGAAATATAAGCTCTACATCTTTATTTGAAATAAGATAAACCTCACCTATTTGATTTTCTATATGTTTATTCCATGTTTAAAACCATCTAATATACTTATCAGTTTAAACATCTGAAATATCTAATATTTATATCTTTCAATATAAAGAAAGTGAAAGATAACGTTCTGAAAAACCTTTTTTGCTACTCTACTTATATTAATGCTTTTATGCAAGATTCCAGTTAATGGAAGCAAAAGTAATATTACCAAATTAAAAAAAATATTAGCTTTTATTATCACTTTGAAGTGAATCTTTACCTCTAATGCTCTGTATGAACGATGATATTTCCTAGCAGCCTTTATCTAATTTAAATATATGATTACAAATTGTACTTTTAATTAAATTTGGAAATTTTTAAATCAAAATTATTACTGACATATATATGCAATAATTTTCCTTTTGCATTGTAAAATTTGTTTGTACGTATATTTATATAAAATCCCAGCCGTTTTCACGCTCAGTTTTAATAATACTGATTAATAAAAATTTTACAATGAATTTTTTCCGCTTCCGTCAGTTTCAGCTTTCCGAGGTTCAACAGAAAATTAACCTATATGCTGCCCTGTAATACAGGAAAAAAACGGTTTTACTTTAATTAAGCGATTTTTATCTAGTTTAAAATATTTCAGTCAAATATCTGAATTCATATCAAATGTAAAGGTTAATAATTGTAATTTAAATTTTAGTATATGAAAACTGGTTACCAAAAATTGGTTTTATAGGAATTTCTATTATTGCATGTTATCTGAAACCTTAAATTTTTAAAGTATCTAAATACTTCGTTGATTGAACAATTTTTGAATTAAAAACGAAATTAGCCGAAGAGCTCCAAGTAGGTAATTTCTTTCTGCTTTTATTGTTTAACCATTTGCAATAATGTGTAATGTGTAATTGTAGAAAAACAGAAATTAATGTTTATATCTTTGGTAAAGATATTCACGAAATAAAAAAAAAATCAAACAAAAAACCAGATTATAATTTAAATGAAAATTTTAAAATTAAAATACACTAAGGCTTGTATTGAAATGATTTACATCCATAATATTATTATAGTGTAGAAAATTGCAGAATAGACTCAGAATTAAATGATAAATTACAGTTATACTACGTATTCCTCAATTTTTCCTCCAAATAATTTGGGGCGAAATAAATAATGAAGTGAGGCGTATATAACAAGAAATTTTTTCTGTTCCTATTCATTTTTCAACTTCACCATATGTGTGTTAACTAATAATGCACAGCTATGAGTGTGTGCGATCATGAGATTAGTTTATTTATAGAATGAAAATTCTTTCAGTTGCCGGAAAACAACTGCTTAAATAATTCTTATATTCTTTATTATTTTTTATTGTCTGTATATTTCTTTATATAAAGTAAAGAAACATACATATAATATGAATATGTAATTTTAATTGAATTTGGTACTTAGAATGAAGCTTACAACATAACTTTGATACAAAAGGTTTGCTGTAATTCATTTAAACTTCTTTCCTCGAATTATTGTAACTTAACTAACTTATTCCCCAAAGCAAATTAAAGATGATACCAAAAACTGCAAAATTTTGGAACTAAATTTCCCCGTCATTTTTTATCGTACGGGAGTCAAACTTTTACTAATTTTACTTTGTAAGATTCTGTACTCTGTACTTTTAAGTTATATTTTTCCAATGAAGTGTAACAGAACTCCGTCTTGGAGTTGTACAATAAAGTCGACACTCAGGCTTGAACTTAAGAGACTAAGAACTAAACTAAACTAATCTTAACTAAAAAGATACAGCCGAAGCTATCAAACTTCTAACGAAGTTGGCCCCTTAACACTTATTGACTGCGAAGCTATCAAGGGCCTAAAGTACAGCCGAGCGTAATAATAGCTTAAGTGAGAGTAGCCTAAAAAGGCGGACACGTGCTACCCAGAGTTACGGGTTATCTCTAACTAAGACAGTAGAACTTTGCGGTTAAATATTACTCCTCAAATTTGCATTCAAACGTGATTTTAAAAAATACGTTCTGGCCGAAAGTTGTAAGTTGAAATTAAGAAGCGATAGGAAAGGAACTTTAACTCAAAATTTAACTGCTAGAAAAATTAACATAATCCTTACAACTTACTTAACGAGCATAAAATATTTCCCAAATGTTACAGGAACCGGGAAACCGAATTAAAAGCTAAATTTCGAATTAAAGCTATTTGTACAAAGTTATTTTTTTTAATACAGTACTGTCAAATTTCATCATTTAAACACTTCTGATACTTTACTGAATTAGTTGATTGGAATTATGTTGAATTCAAATTTTAATTACTAGTTTTTACGTAATTGTTATTTTTCATAGGAGTATTCCCATTTCATTAATTTATATATATATATATATGTAGAGTCATTAGAATTTATTGATGTTAGGAAACTAAGAAATCCGTTTTGTCCTCTCCAGGATTCGAGCTCCTAACCTCCCGAATACACGTCAAACGTAATTCCAGTTACATCACGAAGGCATGAAAAAGCAGAGAAAAATATTTTATTTTATCTCTCTCTCTGTTTTTCTCTCTATGCATATAAATAGGGGGTTTTCATAGGAGTACTGTTCAAAAATGCAAGAGAGATAAAACGTAATCAGAATGAATTGTTGTTGATTTTATGGAAAGAGACTAATTCCAGTTGAAATGTCAGGATCATATGGAATCGGCAGCAATTTTTCTTGTAAAATAGTTTTAATGTTGTTAACAATTTTTTTATGTTTAAAAATGTTTCATTAAATGTAATGCATATTACATTTGCTGCTTTCCACTATGCACATTACCTTTAATAAGTTTTGCACTTTTCAAAATCTCCAACTTTTCAATTAAAATTAATATTTTCTTATCATTTCCTCGGAGATAATCAAACTGAATTTTATTATATATATCTTTGATAAATACGAAGTATAAAGCAGCTCAAAAATTAATCCATTTGCGCGCTGAAAACAGCAAAACATAATGGTAATAAAATAAAATAACCTAAACTAAAAGTGCGTTTAAAAATCCATTTCATATTTAATTCGGAACAAACCATACGAAAAAAAAACAGAAATGCAGTGGCAAACTGTAGGATAGGGGGGGGGGAATTCCAAAACCAAACAGAAAAAGGAAAAGCAAGTAAGTGGTGCAAAAAATTGCAAATTTGTAGCATCAAAACCCTAAACAAGCTTAGAAGAGCTTAACATTTTTTTTAAATTTTTTATTTCGAGCAGCGTAAGTCTATGTAGATGTTCAAACCATGTAAATACAATAAATCTGACACTAGGAAACCAAATAAAAATTTGAATCAATAGAGGCCGAAAAGAATCCATATGTAAATTTAAAAACATTTCCTGCGCATAATGCTGCTAAAATTAAATTTGTAATATAGATTAATTTAAAATTAAAACTAAACCGGAGGTTTATTCCATTTATAATTTGCAGTACCATTAATTTGCTCAATTATTATTTTATTGTTCATTCTCATACATGGTTATTTTTTGCCTGTTTAGTTTTAATTTTAACATAATCTATATATTTATAATGACTGTTTTCATTTTGTAAAAGAAAATATTTTCATTTTGCAGATTTTTATGACTTTTTTAATTAATTTTTGGTTTAATTTTTATGTTTTGGAAGGAAGGGACTTAGAAACGAAAAGAACGTATGGAGGAAGAACAAAACTAAGGGGTATTTTAGGTTTAGTTTATTAATTAAAAATTATTTTCTGAAACCATTCATACTTCTCGTACTTCCTTCTGAAATTACTCAAGGAGCCAAAAGCTGCAGCAAATATGCTAAAGAAATATTGCGGAGGAAAACTATTTCATATTCCTGACAGCTATAATGCCATTAAATGTGTTGATCATCTATCATGTCATTTTGCGTCTTATAAAAGCGGAGAAAAATTTTACCGCCGGCTAGTAATAATTTTTCGACTTTCAAGCGGCTTTCCACGAAAATGCTTTTAAAATTCTATTTTTATGTGTCTGTTAAAAACAACTTAACTCCTAAGTCAGCCCGATATTTTAAAAATGCTCGTTTCCATGGGGATGAATTTTAGTGCAGGGTAGTTCTCATGTTGACACCCCATTTCTTTGGTTTAGTGCAAGTGATCTGATCACAACCGAGAAAATGGCGCTGTAAAATGTCATAGAATCTCGAAATAGAATTTTATGTTAAAAACATTCCCTATGGAACTTATATTAATGCAAATATTTGTAACTGCACATGGGGGCAGTTTTGTATAAATATTGCCAATATTTGTTTACGTTTTAGATTTATTTCACATTCATTATCCTGAGCCTTATGCATCTTTAAATGCTGCGGTTTTAATCATACGTCCTTCAAAAGTACTTATCAACCGGACAGAAATCAACTTTATTCCAACCATGTTTGTTAAAACCATGTACGGTAAGATAAAAGATAAATTAACTTTAATTTCCTGTAGTTCCTCCTAAAGCCTCAGCCAATGATGACTTCAAATTTGGGAACAGATACTTATTTTTAACCAATGAAGACAAATCTGAAATGAAATTCAGTCTATGCACCAAGCTCTTATACGTAACCATGAGCATTCTTCTGAGCAACACAATATTTTGTTCAGTTACTCCCACTAGAACTAAGAAAGTAAGATTATGTATTTGTAATGGTCTAAAACACTAATTTTAATATTAAATTCTATTTCTCTTATAAAAGCTTATAAGCTTTTATTTAGCTAAAACATGGTGTTTGTTGCTATGATCTAAAAGTTTGTCAGTGATTTTATACTATTTGCACCCGCTCTCTTTGTAGATAATGTAATAAGGTGAAGTGTTGTGTTTAAAAATTCAATTTAAAATTTTTTAATTTAATGCTTTTTATACATGCCTTCATATGATAAGTAAAATAAACCTCAGAATTTTACTGTTTGTGATATAGGATAAAACAATAAAATTATTTTAAATGAAATTTGTATAAGAAAAGTTTTAACTTCTGATTTTTTTTTGACAGATTTTCGAAAACTGCTTAATTTTTTTTTATTATTTGGCGTCCATTATTTAAAAACTTCAATATTGAAAAATGTGTATTATAAAGTTTTTTTTTGCCGTTTGTTAAAATCAAAATGATAAAAAAATATTAATTGGGCTCTTTTCCCAAATTTTTAAATTTATGCTGTCAGAAGAAGCAAAAGGGAGGTTTTAATTATACTTTTGGCATTGCTTGAAACATAGTTTCAAGGTTATGTTGTCGTTACGTCACGCTAGTTTTCTTAAGTCCGCACAAATTTCTTTAATATTGATTTTATTTATTTATTTATTGTCCTCCTTTTGCTACAAATAATGCCTTTTGAAGAAATTAATCCTATAAAAGTCTGTTGCCATTCTGTAAATGCTATTCTCCTCCCTTTAATTTTATGGATAGATACTGAATTTAATTTAATTTCTTTTATGAATCTAAAAAAATAATTTGAGGATTAATCAGCATTAAAATTATTTCCAATGATATTTACCGTGTCTTTTTAATTTTTTATATTGCATAACATTCTACACATTTTAAAACGTACTTTTCTTAATTTTACAGTCATACATAAAAGAGGTATGGTATTCTTTTAATGTGACTTCAAAAGTTAATATAAAACTGCAGATGTATTTTACTAAATGATCGAAACTATTATATGATAAAAATTGTTGCTTGCGCACGGGTTCGTAATAGATTGAATGCACACAGGTCTGACGATAAATTAATAAAATTTATTTTTATCAAATAGTCATATCAAATATCAAATCACTTGAATGTTCTGGAATTTTTCTCAGAAATAATTGTACTAGTGCTCACAGTACCACAGAAAACAATTAGCAGTTACACTTCAACCTACTAAGAACGTTAAACACAACGCAAAGTAAAGCGTACCCAAAGAGAAAGCTAACCTGGAGATATCTCAGTTCACACTGAATTAACAATTCGCAACAACAATAACTGAAAGCACATGCTCTCTTCGGCCTTATATAGTTTTTAATCGGCCGCCGAGATTTTTCTAGTACTTTCAGCTTCTCGAGCTAATTTCAGCTAATTTTATTAAAATTTTAAGTAAGATTTTCTGAAGTTCTCGAACCGGTGTCATTTCCGCAACACTTTTCAGAATTTATTAGCCCAAAGGAGCGTTAGGCCAGAAGGGCTATTAGTCTTAAGACAGGATTTTGCGCTAAATCTCTATAAAAGTCTGAATCTTGTGCATATCACATTTTGTAAAAATTTAAAGAATTTTTTATTGACAAATTCAGTGATTTCAAAGAGAGCAATTAAAGCTGCAGATAAAAACATTTTTATTCTCCAGCGTGGGAGACTATCTATCAGAAATTCTAAAGATATGCTGTTTTTAAATATTTTATCGTGTATTTCACATTTTGTAAAACTTTAAAGAAGTTTTGATCAACAAACTCAACGATTTCAAAGCGAGCAATGTCAACGCAATTAAAAAAATCATCTCCAGCTTGTGAGACTATCTATACGAAATTCTAAAGATAGGCTGTGTTTAAATATTTTTAGCCCGAAGGAACATTAGCCCAAATTTTCTTGAAAAGTGTCTGTGTATGTAAATGGAAACAACGCCCCTTTGGGTGTAATATAAAATCTGAAAATACCTGAAGGCTTGAAGTTTTTTTTTTCATTTGTTCATTCAATTTCTTTTTCCGTTCTGTTTCTTGTAAGAGAGAAAGAAATGAAAGCATATAAATAATTCTTTCCTCGTGTTTCTGTATGCAGACAGTTCAGGCATTCCTCCAACTTGAATTTTATTTTCGTGTTATCTGGTACACAAAAATGTATCAAAAGGCAAAGGTTTCGCAATCTTCCATGCAGCAGCAGTCGGACAAATTTGAAAGCATTCAGAATAAGGGATGTAGGAATTTTTCTCAGAAATAATTGTACTAGTGCTCACAGTACCACAGAAAACAATTAGCAGTTACACTTCAACCTACTAAGAACGTTAAACACAACGCAAAGTAAAGCGTACCCAAAGAGAAAGCTAACCTGGAGATATCTCAGTTCACACTGAATTAACAATTCGCAACAACAATAACTGAAAGCACATGCTCTCTTCGGCCTTATATAGTTTTTAATCGGCCGCCGAGATTTTTCTAGTACTTTCAGCTTCTCGAAATTACTATTAACGGTGATACAGAGACCCGAAAACAATGTTTTCAAATGGTGGCAAAGCTTGGCGACTTTTCGGATTTATCGCCAAATTTGGCAACAAAATCATTCGCCGAAAATGTTGTCAACTTGGCGATATCTCGCCTAATTATCGAAACACCCATTTACTCAGTGTTAAATGGACTTCTCCTCTATTCTTACTTTTCCGGCATAGTTTCTCTCTTTAGATTTTTATTACACATTATTTACATTACACAGAAAAAAAATAACAGTTTCACATGTAAGTGCACTAAAATCATCTATCTATTTATAAAATTCGTAACACTATTATTGATGATATTCTAGAAACTAAACTATTATACAGTAAATATTATTGAATTTATATTTGCAAATAATTTTGATCAAATCAGTTTTCCTGATATTTACTTGAATTATATGAAACATTATTGCATTTTGTTTTACAATTGTTACATCTAAATTTTATTATATTTTGTTAAATTTGTAAGCTACTTTAAATTACATTCAGAATTATGTAAGAATTTATTTAAGCAGAATTAATTTGTAATTTATGCTACTTGTTTAATTTTAACCTGACTTTCTTTACCACCAGCTATTTTACTAGACAATATTATAAGGTAAATTCCTTCTTCCATCGCTTAGAAAAGAATATTACCCATTGTGAATAACATTTTTTCTTCTACAAATTTAATAATGAATTTAGTCTCGTATTCGAAATTAGATTCGAATACTGAACTCTAACATAAGGCGAAATACGTTTTTCACTCAAATCACTTTAATTCGTTATTGAAAAGTTCCTTAAAATTTTTATTTGTGTGCCAATGCCTAAAAAGGCGAGATCTCTATTAAAGTTCTGAGTACAGCTTCTGAGCATTTTTTTCTAATTTCAGTTAAATATTTTTATAAAAAATTCTTTCCCAACAAAAGAATGAACAGAACTTCGCAGAAAAAACAACAGAATTCCATAAAAAAGGCTTTATAAAAAAAGAATTGAAATGTTTTCTGTTTTCAGATAATGTTTTTAATTGGTGATGATTGTATTTCACTTTCTCTTCTCTGATTTGTTTCTTTCAAAAGATATAACTAGTGATTTTACAAAAAACATTTTTTTCCCTCTTAACTTTCTAAATTTTGACCATGTTCCCAGTTTTCTTTATTTTCATCATAGCCTTTTCATCTGCTTCCGTATAAGTTTGTAAAATTTTATTTCAAGCTAAACTAATTCTCACTGCCTTGTGACAGGCTTTTTTGTACAGAAATTTAATGTGAGTAAACTGTCTAAGCTCAGCAATACTCCAACTTCAGAAATTTTGCTAAAAAAATAAACTGATTAAATGAGAAAAACAGCCCAAATGATAACGATAAAATTAAGTCTATTAGCTCCTATATAGTACCGCTTTACATACTCTTGTTTTATATTACATTACCTTAATATTCCTTCTTCTGAAGTGATGAAAACAATTCATGTGATTGAAAATATGAAAGAAACAGTAATTTGAAACTTTAACTGTTCAATCGAAATAGTTTTTATAAAGTTATAATGCGTGTTCTTTATTGTGTCTGCATATTAAAGGCCGCCCAAATGGTATGATAGAATATGATAAATCCTTTATTTTTATAACATTTATTTCTAGAAAGGACTTTTATGCCGACAGCGATTATGTGCCTCCATTGTATAAGGATACTACAATACTACAATGACAAACATCTGTGTCGTATCTGAGATTAGAACCTGAACTCATGGTAGCCCAACCCGATATTGGGAGTGAATGCCACCAAGGAAGACCACTGAGCTGGCCTTAGCCTCACAGTGTGTTATCTTCCTGGCAGAAACTATCTACTCTCTGCTCGGAACGCAGCCGAATAGACGGCTAAGAGCGTCATAAAGTCTACATGTAAAGCTTGGATGTTGTTGTTCGAGGAAAGAGTATTCTGTTAGGAACGACTTAAAATTAAGCAAAGAAGCAATCAAAAGACTGTTAAGAATTGCTGTTAGAACAGACAGAAACTTGTGTTAGATAAAGTAAAGAAAGGGGGATTCTGCCTGGAAAATTAACTGCCGTGGATTTTCTGGACTTGCCAAATGTCTACATGCGGATGCTAATCCTCACACAACTGTCATATATTTATTGGGCTTTTGTAAAATCTTTGGTCTTGCATGAAGGAAAGATGTAACCTATTAAATTATTGCACATAGTAAACTTTAAAAAACATCCTAGCGCCGAAACGTAATTTAACGCAGATTACTTTCCATGTGCCTGACTCTTATGTAAAAACATTTAAAAGATTACGTACCTATTATTACTAAGATAACAAATTCCTGCATAATTTAGTTCTTTGCGCAAACTTAAACTGGAGTTGTTTTACAAATTGATCCATGCATCTACATTTTCTTTCGTAGTACTTGCAGGCAGGATAATACATATACAAATAAAAAACTGAATATTAAAGTGAAAAACTAACATGATACTGAGTACAGAAATACAGAAAGATGATTCCTAACACCTGTATACCTAACACTTACAAAATGCATACGTAACACATGAAAACTAAAACTGATAAACATAATACATAAAACTCATCATTAAGTAATGCTATGTAGTCTAAATCCTATTACTCGTAAATGACTGAATATTATAAAATGAATAAGCATTGCAAAACACTGAATATTAATTTTAATGTCTTTACAGAGTTCTGTTAATGAAAACGTAAATGAGAGAAAGACTTCGAAGACACATTTCCTTAAATTGTGAAAAAACACAGAAACGTTTAATTTTATTAAAATTTTAAGTAAGATTTTCTGAAGTTCTCGAACCGGTGTCATTTCCGCAACACTTTTCAGAATTTATTAGCCCAAAGGAGCGTTAGGCCAGAAGGGCTATTAGTCTTAAGACAGGATTTTGCGCTAAATCTCTATAAAAGTCTGAATCTTGTGCATATCACATTTTGTAAAAATTTAAAGAATTTTTTATTGACAAATTCAGTGATTTCAAAGAGAGCAATTAAAGCTGCAGATAAAAACATTTTTATTCTCCAGCGTGGGAGACTATCTATCAGAAATTCTAAAGATATGCTGTTTTTAAATATTTTATCGTGTATTTCACATTTTGTAAAACTTTAAAGAAGTTTTGATCAACAAACTCAACGATTTCAAAGCGAGCAATGTCAACGCAATTAAAAAAATCATCTCCAGCTTGTGAGACTATCTATACGAAATTCTAAAGATAGGCTGTGTTTAAATATTTTTAGCCCGAAGGAACATTAGCCCAAATTTTCTTGAAAAGTGTCTGTGTATGTAAATGGAAACAACGCCCCTTTGGGTGTAATATAAAATCTGAAAATACCTGAAGGCTTGAAGTTTTTTTTTTCATTTGTTCATTCAATTTCTTTTTCCGTTCTGTTTCTTGTAAGAGAGAAAGAAATGAAAGCATATAAATAATTCTTTCCTCGTGTTTCTGTATGCAGACAGTTCAGGCATTCCTCCAACTTGAATTTTATTTTCGTGTTATCTGGTACACAAAAATGTATCAAAAGGCAAAGGTTTCGCAATCTTCCATGCAGCAGCAGTCGGACAAATTTGAAAGCATTCAGAATAAGGGATGTAGGCTAAATGAAATGTTTTTGTGTTCTAATCACGTGTGACAAATATTTTCACGTTTTTTCTAAAGCTACTTCATGATATGAAAGCCACTAAGAAAAGTAAAACATTTTTCCCTATTCTCTCGCCATTTTTATCAGTTGTCTTTTTTTCACCGAATGTTTATTCATAGAGTTTTGGCATTTCCTTTATTTTAAAAGATAACTAATAATAAATAATCTCACTTAAAGTTTTTTAATGACCTTCAAATTTTGCTTTTCGAAACCGAACCCATAATTTCTCTGTAAATCCTTGTAAATCAAAATTCGAAAGAAAAATTTTATTCCTGTAAGAAATGCAAAGCTAAATATGTAAAATACTTTAGCAATCTTGGTATTAATCTTATTTATTTTCGATAAAGCAATCGTGAGGACAACAATCGGGCAGACTGTTTTCGCAGGAGCTGAGACATCTTTAATGTACATTAACTAAAACTTTTACGCGTAAGTTTAGAAAGAATTTTGTACATTATTTTTCGTCTAACTTCAAGCTCCAACGACTGGATGCTTTCATTTGCTCGATTAAACGCAATATATATTCGAACGGAACAAATTTGCATTGTACATTGCCTGGCTTATGTGCAAACGTACTATCTCACCGGAATAAATGTTGCATGGACTTGAATTAGACGGAATAGTTTTTTTTAATTTTGATAAGCATCTTACGAATTTTGTTAATCCGCTATGGTTCCCACTTTCCGGCAACGCAATGTGTAGGGGGTAATCTTAAATAATTATTCGTAGGAAATATGAGAGGAACAAACAATACTCGTTATATTGCCCTGTGCCCCACCATCTTACTGGATTGTGATGGCAATTTGCCATAAATAATGTTTCCAATTTCGACGACCTGAAAGCTTTTCTTATGACGTGTCAATATTCGGCAGGTATATAAATTTTAATGTATACTGAAATATTAACAAAAAGCCATTTTGCTGTGGTTTACTTATTTCGGTTTTTCGTTTGTTTGTGTTACATCTCGAAATTAATATGAGTCCTCTGTACTGATACGAATTTTTTAAAATTTTTCGTGAGACATTAGATAGCAATAAAATATTTCAAAACGTAATACACATTTTAAAATTTGAAATGGATTTTCTTCATGGAAAAATGCGTAAGGTTCATATTATTCATCATAATATTCGACTTTTACATCATTGCATTCGACTTTTACATCATTGCATTTCGTTTAACATCATTGCATAAACCGAAAAATAATCTTCCAACAAATATCCTTTTTTAAAGTTTTAAATGAAGTTAAAAAAAATCGTTCAATGTTTTAGCTTCCGTTTCTTTGCTAATAACACTGATGGATTTTTAAATCAAAATATTCAGTACTTTGATTTTAAAGATTAAAAGTATTAGTTATTTACAAATCCACGGTGTTAAGTGATCACATGATAATATTTCCAAAACAGAAATTCAAATTATTTGAATGTTGATTTATACAATTATTAGCAGACCTTCGAGAAATGATGACGTCACGAGCACTTCTTTATTAGACTGAATAAGAACAGTTTTCCTACATGGGACAAGGATATTTTTATGACTTTTCCGCATACTACATGATATAGAGCATAAAATAAAAAATGTATGTATACCTAAAATTTCTATTACATTGTTTCAGCTAAACGCACTAAAGAAAAAAAAATTCTCTATCTTTCATAATTTTCTTGAACGCACGATATTAAAAAGAAAATAACAAAGAGCCTATGTACAAATTATATCGTCACATTACCAAAATTGCAAATAAAATTAAGAACATAGAAGTGACTATAAGAGTATAAGAAAGATTGCCTTGAATTAGCTTAAATTTGCTATCCAAGGACATTTAATCAAAATATTCAAATTTAAGCAACATGGATGCATTCTTCCTTTATATTCTTATACGTTATTTACATACTGTTGCTTCTATTTTTCACTGAAAGTTCTCGATGTCCAAACATAATTTGCATATAAGCTTCCCACAGTATTTTTAGTTTCACATGGTGAAGAACATTATGAGGTTTAAAAATTATATTTTTCCTTTAATACTAATTTAACTAAATTTGTATAAGTGAAATATTTTTTACGTATTATCTCTTTTACTGTCTATATATGTTATCTACAGTATATGGAACGCCAGTACTTTAGAGAATACCTAAGCATTTGATAGAATGCCTGTCGTTTTTAGGCAAAATACGAAATATGAAAAATTGCATTGGTCTACACATTGGCATCTAAGGGTTACTACTGAACAGCCTGAAAAACTGCTGTATATTTTCCCTAGGCATTGTGCATAATATCTAGCCATTCTATGGAGTGGCAAATGCTATTTAGGCAAAATATGAAGAAAGGTCATGCTAAGGAATTATTTAAAAGATGTGTATGCCTCAAAAATACAAAGGTTATTTTAAAAAATAATGATTGTGTGCCATTAAAGAACTTTTATTGAAAACACGTAAAGAAAAATGAAAATTATACAAACCAAAATGTATGCTTTTCTTATTAAAGGAAAAGATGTATGAAAATGTATGGAATAAATGTACGACATTATTAATTATGTACAGATGTATTAAAAGCATGGATATTAGAAACGAATCGGAGATATGTTTCATACTTTACCGGTTTGTCTTTTAACATTCTGTAGAATGCCTATTAAATATACGAGATGTTAATTGTTTCATACATTGGCAGGTCAGTTTCCTCTGTTCTATAAAATGGCTAGGTATCCCGTGGAATGCCGGCCTTCATAAATTGCCGGTAACATATGTAAAAGTTAAAACACACTTTTAACAGGCTGTTCTTTTGTTATGTATTAATTTGTGCCGTTCTTGTTTCATTTCTCAGCCAAAATAATAATTAGATTAAAATTAAAATTTCTTTCTGTTAATATGAGTAGTAGTAAATGAGTTATTATCTCATTTATTTTGTGTAAGTATGAAATTATACTAGTAACTACAGACACCGTATACTCTCGATGAGTTACAAACAATTCAATAATAAAACTTTTGCTATAATCCTTCATAAATTGCCGAAATCAAGTTTAGTTTATAAACCGAAATCAAAAACGCCCATTGAGTAACTAGACATTATGCGCAAGCCTAGGGAAATCGATTATACGCATATTTTGGTTTTAAAAATATGTTTTTCCAAACATATTAAAAATTTTTAAAAATATGTTTTTGGAACTCAAAACGCAGATTTGGTTGTAATAAAATGCGGACTAGTCAGGTCGAAGATTGTCATAGGTGTGTTAAATTTAGCAAATTTCTTTCGAACGCTTGATATTTTGAATTCAAAATAATGTTAGTTTATTTTGTTTTACTTCTAAATGAAATAACTTCACTAAATGTACTTCCAAAACAATCGGCTGAAAGAAGCAAAGCCGATAAATTCTAGAGTAAACTGAACAAATGGCTGTTTAATTTCTACACTGAATTTCCCTTTTCCCTTCTTTAACTTTAGTGACAGTTTGATAGGTTCAACATTTTCTACTTAATACAATTATATAAACAAGAACTCGAAATTTTCGTTTCCTTTCTGTCACCATTGCCTCTATTTTTCGAATTTATTCAATAATAACTAGGAGAAAAATCTTTCAATAAATTGTTTATTTTTAAGACAGTTTATAATGGACTGAGCACTTAGATAAATAGATTTAATTCTGTTTTCTTTCAAAATAAGCAAATTTAAAACATTTTGATGCGATAAAAATTTAAAAGCTTTTTCTTATATATATATAAGAGGCTTTAAATTCTTAAATCAGAGTGAAAGGTTTTCGATAAAGCAAAAGATTTCTTTTAGAACATTAAATATTAAGAAAAATTGTTAAGTTTTTATAATACTTTTTACTGCGTCCTATTTAGAAATTTTTTATGAAAAGTAGGTTTTAATATGTTATTTCTGATGAGCAATTGAAATTAGCAGTTCAGAACAAAAATTAACGGTTTCAGAAAACAACTATTTTAAATTGTGACTCTTGCAGATGCTGCAACATAAGTAAGCCAAGATTGGTTTATTTAATTATGTCAAAGCCTCGAGGGTTATTTGATTAAGGGTAGAAATACCTTCATGAAGGATTTTTTAAAGAAAACTGGCTCGTATACACGTTACACATGGGAGAAACCACGAAAACGTCTATACAGCCAGCCCGTTGCAGAATTCGAACCTCGTACCCAACTACCAGTTTTCAGCCACTTTGCCGCTTGGCCGTTGGTGGACCAATAAGCCAAGAAGCGCGTCTCGTAAGATTCGACTGCCGATTTCAGAAGGAATATATTTTAAATGAATTTTAATTAATTCACTTCGATAATAAATATGTTATTTGATTCCTTTCATGCATTATTCTCGTTAAAGTTTCCTAATTCATGTTCTATAACATCATTATTGATTGTATTCTGATAACCGAAAATAACAAATATCCTTATAAATTTAGTACTGAACTAGCCTATATGAGAAAACGGCGATTGCAGCAGTTAGGAAGACCTTGCGTTACTAGCTAAACAGTAAAATGTATTCTTTATTGCTCGACTGTTTTCAACGTTATTTAGGGAACAGATGTAATTTACTTAATATTCAATTAATTCCTTAATTCCCCCTAATGGTTAATATATATCTGCAACTATCTACTTGTCACTTAGATAGTTTGAATTTTAACATGAAGGAACAAGTAAATAACAATTAATTCGATATGAAAACGCTAAACTGCAAATGAACATTTCTCTGAAACCCGATTTTCAGCACAATTTGTCGAACTTGAAACATTTGTCGAATAACAATGAAATTTCATGTTTAAAAGACTTTGTTATCGGCTTTAAAATGAAACACCTTTGAGAAGAAACCTGAATAGGCTTCATGCATTTGAAAAGTTATCTTAAATAGCTTCTGTAAACTGACAAAAAGTTTTAAATTTTCTTTTATACAATGAATAGATTGCCTTAAATTATTTACCTTTATATGTGCTAAGAATCGCCTTAAAAGAATTTTTGATTTGCATCGCGAATGCAGTGAAGAGCTTTATTTTCTGATTTGTACTAAATATAATTGAAAAAGCGGCTCAGGTTTTACATCCATGTTTGTACGTCCGCAGTTTTGGAATAACCTCGAATATTCTACACAGGCTGGAAAATAAATGGATTATTAAAACATATTCCGATTCAATGTATGTACGTTTTAAATAATGGAAAATCAAAATTAAGAATCAAGGACTTTTAAGTTAAAATGCATTTCACATGTACAATAAAATAACTGAAAAAGATGAAAATATAATAACTGAAAAAGCTGGCACAATTATTATGATAGACAGTGGTTTTTCTTTCTGTATTTGCCAGAAAATTAATATTTAAAGCGCCGTTTAAAATTTATGAAATGCCAACTATGTATGTAGGGTATTCGAGGATATTAACGCAAACAATAAGAAATTCTTTATTTAATGTGACTCTTTTTAATGAGTAAATATTTCAAGGAATTTATCCAAAAGAAAATAATTAAATTGGCATTTGCTGATGTATCGGCGACAGAATAAACAATAAAATTATTTACATTATTTATAGTATTGTAATATTTAAATAACATACAAGTAATGAAAAAAATTAGGCACTAACAAGTAAACTTGTTCTTTTTCATTTTCAAGGCTTTTTCAGGATTTTAAATGCTGTAAAGAAAAATGCTAGTTCTATTGAAAAACCAAAACATCTTCAATGAAATGATTATATATTTCAATCGCGCACTAAGTAATTCTTAAAAACGTTCTGTTTTGCCCATAATTTTGTAGAATTCATTAAAACATAGTATAAGTGTCCCATGTATGAGAATGATCAATTTTTAATCAAAGTCTTATTAGAACTCTCAGATAATTCGTTAAACGCAATTTAATTTCTTTACAGCAACTTGATTATTTAGAATGGAATTAAATTATCTACAACTATATATTTTTGTTACCAGTGAATGTAGAATAGAATCAGTGCTATTCTACATTAATTAGCTATTTGTTAGCGGATCAGAATAGAAAACATTTAGCATAAGCTTGTACAGTCATTAATTTTTTTTTAACCAGGAGACATGAAAAACGTATAATGCCCTCACTGGGACTCGAGCCTGCACTCGCAAATACGCACCGATTGTGCTACGGTTAATTTAGAAAGCATGTGGAATGGAGAGAGAAAATACCTTACATACTCTCCCCTTTTAAAGAGCGACTGAGGATGAGGAGACCGAACCACCAAATCTTGGTAGTGCGAACTATCCTCAACCACCTTTTAGTTCGGGCGCCACCCTAACGTTTTTAGGTTATTTTGGAGCAGAATATGTGAAAAATGTGCAATGCCCTCACCGGGACACGAACCTGGACCTCTCGAATACGCGCCGAGTGTGCTACTGTTACACCGCAGACACATGCGGAAAGGAGAGAAGATACCTTATAAGTTCATAAATTATTTATTAGCAGATAGCTTATGATAAAACAAAATTATCCTTTATTAATGAATTATTTTTGTCAATTTAGAATAAAATGCAAATTAATCTACATTTTAAATATGCTTTTTGGGAATTTAAGTAAATGAACAGATTTCGTTTTGTTTTTAACCTAAGTAAATTTGTAATTGTAGGACAGATTTCTCCCAATTTTAAACTGTCAACAAGTAATAATTAAATGCGATATGAGTTTGCTTATACTCTAAACTGTCAGTAAATGATTTACATACCTATTGGGTAACTTTGATACGATTCCAAATTGCAAGCAAACGATTTATAACTATGGGATAGTTTTAATTCTATATTAAGGTATGAATTTAAAATAAATTCAAAACTATTCTATATGTATCCTATAAAAATCACAACCATATCAGAAGGGTCTTGATAATTAATCTACATTTTAAATATGCTTTTTGGGAATTTAAGTAAATGAACAGATTTCGTTTTGTTTTTAACCTAAGTAAATTTGTAATTGTAGGACAGATTTCTCCCAATTTTAAACTGTCAACAAGTAATAATTAAATGCGATATGAGTTTGCTTATACTCTAAACTGTCAGTAAATGATTTACATACCTATTGGGTAACTTTGATACGATTCCAAATTGCAAGCAAACGATTTATAAATATGGGATAGTTTTAATTCTATATTAAGGTATGAATTTAAAATAAATTAAAAACTATTCTATATGTATCCTATAAAAATCACAACCATATCAGAAGGGTCTTGATAATTAGCCAAGTGCATAATGATATTTAAATTACCACAGCAAAGAATTAACTAATATAGATCAGAACTCCACTGGTCTACAATGGGATTTATGCTCATCAGCCAGCATTGCCAGCCCTATTACAGAAATTTCACTACACAGAATAAACTGGTCTGTTTATAGAACATTTGGAAAGCTTCAGTCTATATAAATTCTTATAAAACTTGCAATTCCCCCCCTTTTTTTAAGAGTTAGTGTGGGAAGGCATTATTAGTTGACCTATGGTACATCTCTGGTGTCCCCCATATTTTACTTGTACCTGTTCCACAGAATAACTTTAATACAGAATAAAGTGATCTACGTTTCAAATAGATCTAAAGTTGTTTCATAAATGATCTGTCGTTCCTTCAAACAGATGAACACATGTAACTTAAAGCGTTCATACGGAATAGGATAAATCGGGACCCATAGGTCATTTAACTCTCTCATCACTGAGAACTTTGCCCAGGATACACCGTACGTCGCTACCGAATAATACTCGTGCGAATATGCAAGTTCTATCCCAATTTTCCTGCAGAACCACGCGGAACGAATCCGAGGGGCTCCAGCTCTTTTCCCATATAAGCAAACCTCTTGAAAGTATTTTCGGCTTGCTAACATTTTATGTGCCCTAGGCTTCAAAGATATGAGTGCCTTCTCTGGGATCTGAATAGCGACACAGTGATACGGCTGCCAACATTGCTAACCATTAACGCAATAGGGAGGGCGCTTCATTAAACATAATTACTACTGCATTATAATAGATTACGTGTATAAGGTGAAAGTAATTAATTAAACCAGCATTTTCCACTGTCTTCCATTTTAGTTTCGCAGAATTTTAGTTATTTAACACTTACGAATAATTTCCTCAAACCTTCAATTTTTTTCTCACCAAAAGTTTCCTTCATTTAAAAATGCACAAAACATCAGATTCAAGATTCTTTAAATCAACTTCTTGATTTTATCGCATGTCTGATGTGGATTTATTGCGCATTTTTTAAAATTTACTGTGCTAATGGAATTAGCATATAAGCAATGAAATTGATTGTTTTGTCCCATATGAGTAAGTCATTTTATCGAATTTACTTGAAATTCTTGAAGAACTGTAAGTTTAATATAGCTAATATTTCCTGCGAATTTCGTTCATAATTCTTCTAATTATTATAATTTACTATTTAATAACACATATATCATGCATAAAAATAATATCGGATTTTAACGAGTTTCCACTACAGTAAATATAATCTGCGCAAAGAGTTTGCGTTGGTGTGTTTAATCATATTTCGTCAAACGATTTTTGGCATTTGAAAGAAAGAGACTTGTTTTAGAACACTGATGTGAAATTTGTAAAACAAATATCGTAATCATTAAGTACAAGGCGTCTGAAATGTAACTTTCAAGTTACCATATTAGAACCATCATTTGCTTCCATTTCTGTTGCAAAACGTCAACTACAGAATGTCACCAAATCATGTGCACAACTTCAGGTACTAATGTTATATCATATGACACTGTGAAGGTTTGGTACCGAAAGTTCAAAAACAAGGACTATGACATTCAAGAAGCAGAGTGCTCTGGCGGGCTTCTCATGTTTATGAGGCCTAACTGCGGGAACTTGTGAAAGAATATCAGCATGCAGCCACTCGAGCGCTTACCAAGGATTGATTAGTCGTGCTATGCATCGTATACACTTAACGTATAAGTTCAATCGGTGGGTGCCGCATGAGCTGACTCAAGCAGATAAAGACAGACGTGTTCAGGCCTACACTAATTTGCTCGAATATCAACGAAAGGACAAAATTCTGGCCCGGGTCGTCATTTGTGATGGAAAATTTCTGATTAATTTAATTCCATTAAATAATTCCATCTAAAGTGGATTTACTTCAACAACGCAGGGCGGAAAGGGGGTTGTTCTGCGCTCGGGCTTGTCAGCAGCATCGCAAAGCGCAATTTGACTAACGAAAAGATCATGCTAAGTAGGACTGAAGTGCTATTATTCAGGCTGAGTATCTGGAAAAAGGTAAAACCATCGACAGTAAGGTGTACAGCGATATGCTAGTCCGTGTTAACGTTGCTATCAAGGATAAATGTCGAATTGAGTTCCGGCGCGAAAAGGTAATGTTCCATCAAGGTAATGCAAGACCTCATGTGTCTGCATTCACCAGTTGGACTATGCACGGACTCAAATGACATCTTTTGAATCACCCACCATAGCCCGGACATCGCTCCTTTTACCATTTTTCATACCTGCAACTACATCTTGCTTGTGCTATCTTCCATTCTGCACAAGACGTCCGCAATGAGGTTGACCTGTCTTTGGACTCGCCCCCATCAAGTTTCTGGGCCGAAGGCTTTGAAAAACTACCAAAACATTGGCAGAAAATCATAGATTTGGATGGTGATTACTTCCAGCACTAAAGATACTGCTTTTATGTTTTTTCCTAACCTTTTAAGAACGTTTTTTGGAGGAAATCTTTCGTTACAAGCAAGTATTTATACTAAATATAGTACGCAAATTAGTATATTTCTCAACATGAATATAGTTTAAAAAGAAGTACTGACATGTATTACTTACAGCGCTCTAACTCTGAAACTTAATTTTGAAACATTTTTAGTATAATTAAAAAAGGCTTTTAATTTTAATTTTTGCACAATATAAAGGAATAGTGCAAGTTTTCTGTGACTTTTGATTTCAAAAAATATTAATCATCTCTAATTTTCCTAAAGCTATTAATATTAAAGTTTAATATTTACAGTACAAGTCATTGCTTATATGTTAATTAAAGTTTTATGTTCCATTTAAAATTAATATTTGTTTGGGGACAGATTATTCTAAATTTGGTCTAAATTATGGAGAAAGTTACAACATATCTTGGTATCTTTTTGTGTTTTATTTTCAGTCTGAGATAACTTTAACTTTCGTAATACCTGTAGCCTGAAGTAAAATCCAATTATAATTTTTTTCTGGTACTCAAATTAAGAAATAAGCAATTTTCAAAACACCTACGCAGTTTTATCGTCAGTTCCCTGATGAATAATTTTTGTAATCAAATATTTCACTTTGGTTATGAATTTTTTTTTTTTGTATTATTTTTATTATCGCAACATTGATCCTTTTTTATGAATTTATAAAGACATTTCTCTAGAATTTGCAGAAGAAATTAATTAACGTTAGTGACATTTTCTATGGTATGGCTTAATTTAACTTTTCTTTTTCTTAATTTAACTTGTATTCCATCAAATTAATTTTTGTCACACCCTTCTACAAAGGCAGTCTTTTTAATTATGTTTTGTAATATTCTAAAGCAATTTGTTTTAAATTTGATATTATTTTTTATTTTTGCGTTTAATATTTCTGAGATATACTTGCCTAATGATAAAATTAAATGTCACAAAATTTAAGATTTCATCACTGTATCAAAAAAGACACGAATGAAGGCCATTCGGAGCAACTAACCTCATTTTCCGCAATTTCAGAGTATTATAAATTCGTTTGATTTCTTAGATATCACTTGTAACATCTAGTGAATATTGGTAGATTCTAAATTAAAATAATCTGACTTAAATTTTTAAAAATCTGACGACGTGACTACCTTATATTATACACAATTTTTTCTGCACTTTATTTAAGCGTATATTCTTGAATTACTCTAACTTAATTAACTGGTTCCTCAAGGCAAGTTGAAAATGATATCAAACACTGCAAAATAGAAAATTAAATATAAATATAAATTTTTGTCGGACTGAAGTCAGAAGAGAGGAGCTAGGAGAGGAGTCAGAAGAGGAAGCCAGGAGACCGAATTGAAATTTAGATTTCGTTATTTGTCTAAAATTAACTTTTTTTAACCGTTATTGTCAAAATATGAATATTTTTGGAATTTAACCTTCTGTAACTGAAAGTACGTGACTACGACGAACGAATGAGAAATAAAGACCGACTAAGGTCTTTTAAATGTTGTCATTTGGATGTATATATGTATATATATATATATATATATATATGTGTGTGTGTATATAGAAATACATACTTTTGGTATAATGGATTGCAATAAAAATGGCGATGCACAATAGGATATTATAACAATCTCATATACAAATTTTTAACGTTCAAAGGCTAATCGTTTTTGAGTTATGCGAGATACATACGTACATGCAAAAGTCACGAAAACATTCCATTTTTAATCCACCTTGCGACAAATTTTGGAATAAGTCGTCCTTTATTCTGTCATTATGCGCAGATGACATGCAAAAAAAATAGTCTAAAGGGATTCGAGAATGCTCAAAATAGATTTTTCCGTTGAAATCTGATAACAGGAACTTTTTGCAATTTATGTACTTCCTTTTCTTCGTACAAGGAATTAAAAAGGAAAAAGATGATAAAATCTTATTTTTAAATTAATCAGAAATTTAAGTAAACTGAATGTAATATTACGCAGCGTATATTTTTATTGATTTTCATAAACATAAATTCTATTGGCTGGGCAAAAGCATTTGCGGGAAAGCTGTGATTCTATATTTTTTGGTTATGGTTCCTTCATTTTTCACAATTTTCACACTTTTTTAAAATTCGCTAAATTTACTTTGATAACATCTAGTTAAGACTAGCACATTCTTCAATTTAAAAAAAATGAAAAAAAAATACTGAGAGTTAATTTCTAAATTAATTAAGAATTTAAATAAATTGATTATAGTATTATGTATCGGCTATTTTGAATGACTTTTAAAAACAGCATTAAAGCATTTGCCTGAAAGCTATGCTACTATATTTTTTATTCTTCAATATAATCATGCAAATATGAAATTTTAAACCAGTTCTCAGTTTTATTAAATACAATGAATATAAATTGATGGTCTAGTGATCTGCAGAAACTGTAACATTTTATATGTAGTTCTTGGTAAGTAGGGTAGTTATACTAATTTCTCATTCTTTCAATATTAGTGGGACAGTAGAACAAAATGTCATCAACTGGAACAAAAGCACCGGGTTTAACTATGTTATTACTGTGTTTAGTTCGTTACGTATCTTTAACAAATTGATTAGCCAAAAGAAAAATTCTACTCGCCAAAGAAAAGAAACGAGCTGAAAGAAGCTGCAATCTAGTATACGTTTCATGCAAAGTTGGCGAAAATGTTCTCGTCAAATTGGCAGGAAAATGTAAAAAAATCTTACTAGTTTGTTGCGGATTTGTTGAATACATTCTTGAATTAACAAGAAATCATTACAATGGTCTCTAAGAAAGCATTTTCAGTCTTGCAGCGGAAGCATTTTACACCAAAGCTCCATTTTTTAACCATAGTGAATATCTGTTTCACCTTTTTTACATAATATTAAATCTCATTAAACTGATTGTGAAACGTGCAGAGAAAAATTGGAAATTACATAAAACCTCTACGAAAATATTCCATTCTTATCAGATACTAAACTGATGTACGGTATTTATATTGCACCATATGTAGAAAATTTACGTTCAATAGAAACTTTGAACTTGTCATAAAGTAATTTGAACAGGAAGCTTAAAGTGTCCAAAAGAATATCACTCCGAGTTTTTGTGGAAATAAAAAGATCCTGATTATGTGACCATAGTATAAATATGCTGCAAAATTTCAAATCTTTAGATTGTTTAGTAAGTATAAGACCACGTCTTAAATGTATGACAATGTCATCCATCAATTTCAATTTTTTTCCATCGAGATTTATGAATCAGGGAAAAATTATATTTACGTTTCAGCCTCACCAATATAATCCTGCCTGTCACAAAATTGGAAATAATTATAAGGATTTAACTTTTTTTTTTTTTTTTTTTTTTTTTGCATGGAACTGAAAACTTCTCCTCTGGATTTCGTCCTGTGAACCGGTTGGAGCTGGAAATCAGAAAATTGTTTTTTAATCCCAGCAAGATAAGGCACAATTTTTAAGATTTTCTTGTCCAAAATACGCCATAGGTAAAAGAATATTACATACAAACATTCGTAATTTTTATCCCTTTTATTATATACTTACCTGGCATATACTTCCTCTTCGATGAATGAAAAGTGAAAATGTAAAGGTGTATAGGGTATTATTATTTAAAATTCTTCTGATTACCTTTAGCATAAATCCTATTTTTCAAATGCCGTATGCTTATTTAAAGAAAGAATTTCTCTTTAAACCTTTCTCCAGTTTTGTAATTCAACTATAAATTTATTCGCATATACTGAGTAAAATATTCTTTGTGAAGCATTTCTTCATTCTGTTGCTTTTACGTTACATAGAGCTTTTAAGTTAAATGCCAACGCCTTTGATACAAAAACATATTTCTTTATTATTATCTCTTAACCTAAAAGTGCTTTTACTATCCTAAATTATTTAGAAGAGAAAGTGCAAAGGGATGCAATGTGTAAATTTTGTTATTTTCGTCTTTGGGAAAAACTGCATCTGCTGAGAAAATTTAGAATAGCATCAAAGAAGAAGCATCGATAAAATTTATAATTAAATGAATAACTTGTGCGTATAAAAAGTATCTCATTTTGAATCAGTTTTAAATTACAGAAAAGGTTTTCAATATTTATACATTAACACTTTTTATTCTTCCAAGAAAAAAAAATTATGGAAGCTTAAAAATATGCATTCTTTTTTGCTAGGATCTATTTTAGATTTTCTGTTCGTAATGTAATAAATGCAATTAACTTTTAGTTAAATTATGAATTGAAACAACAGAATTATTTTGATTCCTCTTTTGGTGAAAAAAGAGTTAGGATAAAAAAGCATCTTTTACGTTAAAATGTGTTCTAAATAATGGAGTTCATGAATAAAAGTAAATTTAAAGTAGGAAACATTAAATATAAGAAAAACTGTTTCAATTTATTTTTACATTTTATTAATGTTCACTGTTTGAATTTGAAATTTCTTTTCGTGCTCAAAAACACAAATACTTACGAGCTGTCGCTTCGAGTAAACATTGCTGTCCTTTTCTTTAACTGATAAACCTTTTTAAAAAATTTCGTCCTTTCATTACAGAAGATCATTTTTCCGCTAAAGATATACCATCTGTCAAAAACGAGCCGTAGTCAGATATTATTGCAAATACAAGCCTGGATTTTGCCTAAATATAAATCAATACTACTTTTTTTCTGTTACTGCTGCTAGTTTCTTGATAAAATCACTTTTGACACATCTTCCATGATGGTATATGTCATCTTCCACCTTTTGAAGATTAAGAGCATAACATAATCTACAATATTTTTAAATGTATATTCTTCTGCCTATAATCTGAATACATGATTGCCACTAAAATAATTTTAAAGTGTTAAAATACACTTATTTATATAAATTTTATTTAAAACATTTCAAAATATTATCCTCACTAAAATGCTTTTTCCAACGGTCGGACTTATCAGTTGAGTATTCTTCAAGAATGATCATACTCATAAGACATCATTTGCAATGTTGTCCAGGTTGCACCACAAGAGATACGAGAGTGGCGAAGCAGTATCTTAATTTTGAAGAAAAACAATGCCGAAGAGTACGGCTTCTAAGATCTTCTATTTCTTTCTCCCTATCATTAAACTCTAGAAGACGGCTCGATAGTATTTTAAGCGTTTCCATGCTTTAGAGACACACTTCACTTAAAAATATTCAAGTCTCTTGCGAGATTCGAGCCCGGATCTATAGTGATTACTTTACTACGAACAGAGCGCATCTCTAACATAAATATATGACAATATTCCAATCTTCTAAACCATAGTGAAATTTTGCAATATATATTTATTAAATCTTCCATTTAGCCTTTTGATAATAATGGCATTCAATTCATTTTACTGCAGTCGATTAACTTCAATAGAAATTTTTCTACAAATATGCTTGTTTGGGCATTTTATAGAAATATTTTCATGTAGTGTGTGGCAGACCTTTGGCATACACTCCAGCTCAAAATGTTGCCAGTTAGCTACAGTAAACAGTAGTTTCTAACCATGTGCAATACACTTTTTAATAGTAAATAAATTTGTAAATTTACAGAGGATATTTTAATAAAAAGATTAGAGTAGAAATAAAAATGTAAATTGTTAATTTAAGCTTAGAATTAATCATTACAACTTTTTAAAATCTTAAAGACAAACATATTCAGATAATATAGTTCTCCAGTTACATTGCTGTCCTTTTAGTATGTTGTGTAGTATGTTAGTAAATTGTGTTCTATGTATACATTAATAGATATTGCTTCCATATCATTTGGGATTTCTTCGCCAACAACCCATTTCTTATCAATTTATTCGACTGCTTTTGTATTCTGATCATGCTGCGCTCCGGATGCTTGTTTAGTATTCAACACATAATATTGCAGAACTCTCCATCGAAGAATGGAATTCTAATCGATTGGCATTTTCAAAGCCCTGGAGATAGAGCTTCTATACAAATGGGAATAATCGATAACCTCAATCAATCTTCGAATGAGAATTCATTGTTTGCTTGAACCTAGGAACTCAGAGGGAGACTAATGAACTAAACATGTGCAGAATAAATACTGTTACTAAGAAACAGTCTCTGTGATCTTAAGATTCCCAGCTTCATTTCAAACTTTAACGAGGGGAAAAGGTATTATATTAACAGAATGGCGAATATTTCAAACGAAGCTCCTTTCATTCACAATTAGATCTATTTCCCTTTGCTAAATTTCCAGGACAAACTATTTGCTTAGATAATTTATTTTGCTATATGCATTTTCTGGCAGGAAAATACGTTTTTCGATTTTTAAAAAAAGACAAGACGATTCTGTAAATTGGAAACAGTGGAACGTTTTTCGAAACAGCTAGTTTCAATGTATCGAAATTTTAACTCGATGTTTTACGCACATTTATTAAAATATCCTGCCGATCCTATAGCTGTACGGCGAAAACTAAACGTTTGACCTATATTTTGCCATAAAGTTTTCATCACGATACGACTTTTCTGTACTACTTGTTACATTAAAATTATACGTAACTATAGCAGAATTAGTTGAGATCGAATATGCAGATTTTTCTAAAATGATTGACGCTAAACTTATTTCTAACAGGCAAGAGATATATGGCAGCGAAGTAACTCTTCGCGAAAGCTCATCATGAACAATATGCAGGCTCGAAGTTTTGCATTTGTGTCCATTATAAGAGCATAAATGCTGTAACAAGCATATAGCGAAGATTTTTTATTCAATCAATGGTGTTTCGGTGGTTCAAACAATTAAAATCAATCTTTCATTTTCAGACAAAGATTTTGAGTATTTTTGTTATCTCATTAAATAACATTATGATAAACATAGCAGATGTTGTTCTTCGCGAAAACACCGCATTATAGTGGATGGACTGGCAAAGATATTTCAGATTTTTCATGATGGCTCGTTCACCATTCTGCATAATCCATTGTGCGTGAGATAAAACTGCACAAAATGGGTACAAGACTGTTAACGCCTGAACAAAATTACATACAAGTAGGTATGCTCTAAAAACTTCCTAATACGATAGCAGAGCATAGTGAAACTTAATTAAGGTCCATTATTACTGTTAATGAGTGTCCATCACCACTGCATCACTACATTAAAGTTCGTCATTAATACATCACTACCTTGAATCTTGCAATCAAATAGGCAAAAATAGCCTCAGTAGTGGATAAAGTGAATGCTTTTCTGAATCAGAGCTTTTAAGAGCATCTATTTTAAGACATGTACATGTTTATTGCGTTTTACAAATTGATTACTGATTTAGAGGTTCCTTTTAATGCGGTGTCGGTGTCCCTCTCTGTATTTAAGATATTAATATACGCATCAAATCCACCTCTAGAAAGCTTAGAAATCACTAAGTGCTCTCGCCACAAAGAAGACCAGAGTTATTAAATCATAGAGTAAAGTAATAGCTGCAGCTTTCTTGAATTCTTATGAAATGGTTTGTCAGCATATAACGCCTTACCTTAGAATTTTTGAAGATTTTGACAGGAAATATTAAAGAAAATGCTCTGAGCTGCATACTTATGGTTGGAGATTTTTTTTCGCATTTCATTTCAAAAACGATCACATGTATGTCGCATCACCCATATAACTATCTCGGACTTAAATCTGGGAGACTATTTTTTCCTCATCAAAAATCAGAACTTTGAAACCACCATTTCAATTTATCACTTTTTTTGTTTGAAAAGCAGCAGTTTGGCAGTTTGAAAGAAAGCTCAGGCGGTTATAAAAGCAATGCCTAAAACTGGATTCTGGTATGTTCTCCAAGAGTGAAAACTTCTATGGATCAAATTTAGAGAAGACAATGGGTAAAAATACTATACCAACGTAGAATCTGTCCAATATATTTGAATTCCTTTTCATTCTTTTTCGACTATTCCTTGTAATTTTTACCATTTTCATAGCTTCTATTTAGCCTTTAAAACGAGTCACTTATTATGTATCTTTGATATTAAGACGACATCGATTGTACGCCCCCATCCCTTAATTCCAATATCACAAAAAGGGAAAAAAGTATTCCAAGAAAATCGCTAAATGATATCTAAAAGCTAAAACGCACCTAAACAGTACTTTATTGTAAAATAATTCGATTTATTAGCGATTCGATTATATAGAACCTATTTATAAAGTATGTATAGTTTGTTTCATTTTTTTATGATTTAATACCAGAATTTGAATTCTTCACAGCCGGCGGTATTTGCATCTTAATCAATACCGATTGTACTTCACATTTTGAGGCTAAGTTTATCTGTACCTCAATTTCCGTTATTAGACTGACTATGATAATTACGTTCTTACAGCTTATAGCTCATTAATGCATCATTATCTCTGTCTTTATATCTTGTAATTAGACTGAATTATCGCCTTCAGAAAACTGCGGAGGAATTTTATATACAGTAGGCTACTTAAAAATCGTTTTATTATGCAGAAATATGAGATAAAAAATAATTCTCTTAGAACTTATACAATAGTATTGTTTTGATACCCAACGTGAATAAAACATGAATAAGCAAAACGTAGGAGGCATTTATTGCCCATATATAATGAGAAAACTCTACATGACCTCTGCTTTATCTCACTGCATAATTTACTGAGTTTGAAGAATTTAAATGCTTTTTAATGATCATCACTAAATATTAATCACCGCACTTTCCTTTTTAATTGTTTCGATGTTTGCTTCTCAAATGAAGATAAGTTCTAGGTGTATGACACACGAACTTAGAAAGATAACTTTCATCGATAATAATACTGCTGTAAAATTTCATAACTATCAATCGAATATCACTTAAAATGCCCAAATTAAATATGTTTTAAGGTGCAAACACTTTTATTAGCGCATATGCTACACTTGAGTGACGTCGTTGGTCTAGAGGGACTAGGCTAGTCCCCAGCCATTTTTAGAAACCCTATTTCGAAACAAAATTTTATTCAACGTTTAGAAATTCTAAAAAACATTTACCTGACTATGCGCTGTATTTAAATATAATCAGCAGTTCATTCATACTGGACAAATGGATTACTTCAGCCGTCCTCGTAAATAGCAAGTGGCTGTCTGGAGACAGGTGGGAACCGCTTTTCATCTGCTGCCATGAAGAACTCGGGTTTCTGATAGAGACCAGACAGATCTCATCTGTTATTACATCTCATTATAGCATTACCTAATAGTTAACTATGGATATACCTTCGCAAGGAATTTAAATTTTCTCATACATTTCACTCATGATTTCATTTAAGTTTTTAGCAATATTTTAATTCAAATTTATAAAAGCTGTTTTATAAGAAGTGAAAGGATTTGTAATGAAATACATTTCCATTTTAAAATTTTGTATTTAAATATGGTCAAGGGACTAAATCGAGAAAGTTGTTCCTTTAGAAGGTATCATTACTTAGCATACACAAACAGTCAAACAGTCAGGCTTAGATCAGTGACTGACTGTTGGCCTCACGATGCCATGTTCTCGATAGTTTATGTGCATTATCTTTCGAGATCTTGAGCTTTAAAGAAACGCAGGTACATACATTAAGAGATAGACGTGTTTCAGGTATTTCTCCGAGTGAAAAAATGAAATTTTGTATCCCTTCAGCTCAAGGGAAACATTCCTCCAATTCAAAACAATGAACGGCATGTAAACAGAAAAATACACTATTTTGTTGGCCTTGTGTTCTTTCTGACACAGAAAAAGTACTGTGGAATAGCACCTAGTTTCTGCGAAATTAGCAATTTTCCTAAACCCTAGATTGTGATTACTGTGTCATTTTTTTCTTATGTCCAAATGAGAACTTGCACACTGAAGCCTCGACTTTACCATTTCAAACAGAATTACCAAAGGAATTGTAAACTATTTCTTTTGGAGCTTCAACTTCATCAAAAATGTCGGTCATGAATCCAGTGTTTCATTCAAATATCATTTTAAGCAGATTCAGTTGGAGATGTTTGTTAGAATTGAATAAATGGGGCAGTTTGATTGCCTTTCTTCATTAAAGCAAACTAAGTAGTCGAAAAACCTAATTTGCAGCCTTGTCAAGGCTTTCTTTCTGTTGTCGTATGGTAACTTGCACATCGAGACATCTGCATTGTCATAGGAGGATTAATATAAAGAATCTTAAGCCACACTTGATTGCAGCATTTCTGTAATTAAATCCTAAATGCAGATATGGAACCAATGTTCCACTCAAATTACATCCTAGACAGAACCAGTAAGAGACACATCCTAGAGCATCAGAAATCATTGAGTAGCCTGAAACACAGAGTTTCTCGAAACATGTATTAGTGGTAGTTGTAATATTGCATCACGTATCTTTAGAGAAGTGAAATTTATGATACCTCGTTTATGATGCAGGAAAGATTTGAAACGTTGCTAGGTATCAACCTCTGGTATTTGTTTTTAAAATACGCAGTTTAAGATTTCTATAAACAATTTCTACAATGATGTCATCTCGCCAAAAGGAAAAATTACTCTATTTTTATATAATCATAGTCAACAACAGCAAATTAAAAAAGTAGTGAAATAAACTGATATTTCAGTTTCTAAATTGTAGTTGTTTTTGGTAATAATGCATATTAACAAGTATGGAGTTAGCAAGAATATGACTGATGGAATTTCTCTAAACTAACCTTTCGTTTTGAAGATACTTATTATTTTAGAACACACTAAATATACCTAATTTCAGAAAATTTAAACATGAAGAATTTTACCTTCAACTAAAATGCATACTAAGAAGTCGAATTTTCGAATTTTGATTTCCAGATACTTCAGTATTTAACTGTAAGTAGAATAAAAGATTAAATTAATCAAATGGAGTATTAGTTAAACAGGAATTTAATGAGAAAAAGAGTCTATAACTAAAATATAGTCAGAGATATTTTGAATACATTGCTTCGCAGCTTTTATGGTAATACTAACTACAAATTAATTTAATTTAATTCTCGCCTTTCTGCCTCTTTTCTTCTCGAGATTTTCTCATTCCAGAATTTAGATTTCGAGCGGCAAGCTGTTTTATTACAGAGTATTATGAATAGAGGTACGGGAGTTTTGGCCTGCTTTTCCGCTGCTCTGCCGATAGAATAAAAGACTGTTCTTCCTTGGATTTCCTTAGGCCCAAATTGGATCCTGTTGGGTAAGAGCGTGTTCGAAATTCTGTCGTGGTCTACGCAATCTTGTAGATTTTGCATGGGCAAGATTTAAATTGTGGAATTTATATTCTTTATAAAAGGAATATTTGAGTTAAACCCGGCCCAGCTTGTAATATTTCGTAGTATATTTTAATTCAATTAATCACAACGGGTGAGGAAGAATAAATTTAAAAATCTTTTGATTCTGTGTCTGTTTCTCTGATCGTTATAATTATCTTCACAAAGCACGGGGAACAACCTAGTGAGATTGTAATTGTAATTGTCCTAGCCAAGTGGTTGGAACCCAAAGTGATATTATAGTCTATCTAAGTGAATTTTTACAGTATAAATAACTGTGAATAATAATAGCGAATGCTTAATTATTCGGCTTTTTATTTTAAATACTATGACTCATTATTTAGATATACATGCGAACACTTTAACAAAATGTAGCTGTTTCTTATTTAAAATAAATCTAACACATATGTCTTTAAAATACTTAGCCTTTTTCTCTTAACGTATGAACAGTTTAAGGCTATGTTTAAATATAATATAAAAGTCTATTTGTTGGCAAGTGGCTGCTATTAATTAAAACAGTTTCTTATATTTTAAATAAGCAAATATTTTCTATTAAGTTGACTTAGTTAGCTAATATTTTCAGTCCAAAAGCTGCATAGCATATTTTAAAAATATTTTTATTGTTATGGCTTGTCGGGTGATCGAAATCTCATGCTTCATACAAGTGTTTCGACACGACTACATAAAAAAGGGTAGAAGCTACTTATAAAATCAGATCTTTCAGAAAGTAATTTGGGCATCTTCATAAATCATTCTAACGAGACGAAGAAGGTTTCGTATACAGCTCATTGCTTCATGATTTATTACTTCAGAACTTTTCTTTAGATGCGTTAAATACTTCATCTAAAGATGGCGTCTATTCATTCCCTTGAGGTAATTTTACTCCAAGTTCATGAAATATTGAAACCAACGAACTCTCCGTCCGTGTTCGTTATCTTTTTTCTTTCTTCATTTCCCCGAGGGCAATCAAAAGTCGCTGTTTTGTATTTATGTGAGCTCTCTATTCATGGTGATTAGAAAAGAGAGCCTTTTCAATATAGTTGCTGCTGAAATTTCTAGTTTCTCAATGGATGGGATATGAATATCTTATGTAAAAGAAAGGCACAAAAACCAATGCTTTAATAAACTTATAAACATATTTTTGCCCTCGGTAGTTCATGTAATGAAAGTCAAAATTTGCATAGTGTATAAGTATGTACTTTTTATTTGTTGTAAATATCTGCATATATTTGCTTATAATGTGTTTTTTATGTATTTTTGTATTGCTTTATTTATTCGGTTTTATTTATTTACTTTTAAAAAGCGCATTTTGTATGAAAATTTTCGTTCATTTACTATACAATTCTTTAACGTTGAATTTTAGGTACTTTTTTTTAAAACTTTTTGATTTATAATTGATTGATGTCAATTGATGTTTGACTTATGTAGAACCAGAGATATAAACAGATATTCTCCTAACATGTTATGACCATTTGACCACTTCTTGCCATCTTTATGATATTTTGAAAATTTTCGAAAAATGCATTTACGAAGTTCTATATTTATTTAATTTTACTGGAATTGGCAGAGCTTATTTTTCCCCCTTGAACAGCCTTATCGGTGTGGCTATGAGCGTCCATTATTTAACGTATCAAGATCTAGGTGTGTTTACACTATTTAACTTCTGATAGGTAATCAGTCTTTGGTACTTTCCACCTTGCGCGATTTTGACGATCGACAATGCTCCTAGCGTGCTAAAGAGAATTTTGGTATCCCTATCCTTTTCTATTTGAGCTGTTTAAAGATGACTACTTTTCTGTACGAGGTAGAATATTCTCAATAAGCATTCAAGTCCTGTTTATCTGACCTAATTTAATGAGAGCTTTACAAATCTGTAACATGCAACAGTAAATCCAGCGCGTGTGCAAGGTTTTAAACTGAGTAAATAAAAATGCTAATGTTTGAAAAACCAGCTTCTTTGATTGCTTATCCCTTTCTGAATGGCATTTGTGTGAAAAGGTATAAAATTGTCTAAAACCTGTATTGTATCAAGGTATTAAAAACAGTGTTTGCCATAGGTTTGAAAGCACTTTTTTTCTTTACTTTTTTCCTCCTAAGATTCATCGTGCTGTTAATTTGCAGTTTACAATTTCCCTTCAAATACAAGGTAGAAATGACGAAGGAAGACGAGGTAGAAAACTTGAACGTATTTTTGAATGACACATTAAATAAATAGTTAAGGTAAATAAAAAATAACCTAACTTATCTTAAATAGCTTTACTAATTATCAAAATTACATGCTTTAATATTACAGATCATTAAAATATTAAATTTAGCAGAATATATATATTAAAGTAACAAAACTTCCAACAAAATACCCTAACAAAATACTTCCAAATAAAAATTAACCAAATTATTATAGACAAATGTAATTGAATAAAATGAATGATAAGATAAAATTTGCTATAAGAACAATGACAAAATTTTAAAATAAAATCGTCGGAGACAACTTATCTCTATTATTATTAAATAATGAAGGACTTGCGTGAATGTATGTATGTTCTTCACACTGTGTACAAACGATGGCACCTAGAATCACCAAATTTTTAATATATTTAGAATCTGATGAATATCAGCAGCGCGAAGCCCGAATTCTGAATTTAAAATTTTTGTTTATTTATTTCATATTTTGCGTCAGTTTTACTAAACGGACTCAGCGATTTAAAAGCGAGCAGAAGCAACATTGTTGCAAATAGAACATTTTTATCTTCACCGCTCCAGTCTGTTGCCACTCGGCAAAATGTTAGATAGTTAATGTTGATGTTAAATAGGCCTGTCTTTGTATTCTTAAATTTTCGGCAAAGCTTCGCATTTTTACATATTCATGTTACATTATACAAAACAAATATTAAAGTTCCACATAATTTCACTAAAATTGTTTCCATATGTACAAAATTCATAACAATACCATTATCTTCCATGCGCCGGCTATTAATATCACGCGTAAGTTATTTAACTTTCAAATTTAATTTCGCTGTTTTGAACAGCCAGCCAAGCAGCTTAAAAGCAACAAACGCAGTCAGACTGATTTAAATAAAAATACATTTAAATCATGACAAGTCTAATTAGAAATATGAAGTGTTTTTATGAAATTGCTCTAGCTGGACACTTTAAAATCATTATATTTACTTTTTTATAAAAACTATTTTATGGGATTGACCGCGGAAAAAAAAATAATCTATCAAATAGAATATATAAATTTAATGATAATTAACCTAAATAATAAAACACAGGTCTTACATAACTAATTACTATCACAAGACATATCGTAGATTAATATAGTTTACATTAAATAAATAATCCTCTCCTTACCAGTAATGATTACTTAAAAGAGTAATTATTACTTATAATTGCCTTATGATTTACTCTCTTGAAATACGGAGAGTTTTCTATAAAACTTCAGATTAATTTTTAATTAATTTTACTGACTTTCGCGTGTGCGTGTTTCACATAATGTTGAAGATAATTTTAAATTATGACAGAAAGTCTTTTAATATTCCTGTTTCTTAATTTTGCACGTTTTTGGCTTTATACGTTGTTTAGGAATTACTGTTTAGTTATTAAATAAAGTTTCAAACATAATACGAGTTACAAAATATTAATTACACTTAATTAGTCTCATCTATAGGCATTTATTTTCCTCGATACAAACGTCTTATAAACTAATTTCAAAGCAGTTAAACTGAAATGCATTCATACATTTCTTAAACAATTATTTAAATTAAGTAAGGAATTAAAACTTAATTTATTAAAAATAAATCTAATACTTAAATTTTGTATTTATTAATTTCCTGAACAAACACAATTTTTCTTCTTGGAAAATGTGAAATAATGCGTACGTTTACTATCAAAAATTCATTTAATTTCATTGAAAACATAAACAACATCATTTGACTAAAATTTTGCACTATTTCTTTTCTCTATTTCACTTAGGAAAGCTAATACAGGTTAAAAGAGGATGTTCATTTCTTTTAAATTCTGCCAAAATGAAAACTTAACGTTACGGACCTAAACTAATTGATTCATTTCACTAAACCTTGTTGAGATGAAACCATTGGCATCCGTGATTGCTAAAATAAGTAAAATCAATATAAGTAAAAAAAAATCTGAAAGCTTTCAGATTTTATATTACGCCCAAAAGGGCATTTCTTAACCTTTTGTGTATTACCTTTCATGTTCTTCGCCCTTAGTCCATGAAATTCAATTCAAAAGCAATGTCACAAAATATTTAGAAGAGCATATCCTTGAATTTCCGATACACAGTCTCGCGTACTGGGGCTAATATTTTTTTTTTTTCGTACAGTGTTGCCGTTGCTCACTTTGAAATCGTTGAGTTTGTTAATCAAAAATTCTTTAATGTTTGATAAAATATGAAACAGATAACAAATTGGGGGTTTCCAGATGCTCATATTCGGATAGAGGACTACGTTATTCAAAATTTGATGCCTCTAGGTACCGTTGTTTTTCCACAGTTCGAGAACTTACATACATTCATGCAGATTCTTCATCATTTAATTTATTTAAATATAATGCGGGGCTCTAATATTTGGTGGCAACAATTTGAAAAGTGAACCGATGCAAATGCCAAAACGATATTAATAGCCCATCTGGGCAAATTGATCCTTTGGCCTAATTATATAATTTTATTTTATTTGAAATATCTTCTGTAAACTTTCATTACTTTAGTTTCACAGCGGCATCGGGGTGTTCTAAGTAAGTGAAATATCTCATTTATTTAAATATATCTGCATTCTTTTTCCTTACAAATATCGCTTGTTTTTTTCCCGTGAAAGACTTCAAAAGAATACTGTAAAAGATTATATTTATGTAATTTAAATTCTTGAACGTATTATTTAGATATCAATCTGATATAAAAAATTTTAGGAATTTTGTTTTTTTCTGTTTTAGGCTGTAATGCTTCAGTTAGACTGACAATATAATCTATGAGGTTTTACATGAATGAAGCTAATAGCCGTTAAAAAACCAATTCTCTATCTTCAAAGTAATTTTCAGAATTGCAATCCTATTTTTCCCTTGGCATGTCGTATCTGTACATCTTCAGTTCGGTGCTTTCTTGAAATTGAATTTCTCGAAAATGTTTTATTCATCATCAGGTAATTTCCAAATTTTCGTATCCATGATAAGAATTCTATTAAAGTTAACTTTACAGAACATTACTTTGGTAAAACAAAATGGCCACTTCATGTAATTTCTCTCGACGAGTTTGGCAAATTATTTTTCGATGAATCCTGTTCCTGATAGTAGAAAAGTATCAAAAATTTTTAACTCTCCCCATCTCTAATTAAATATTCTCCCATTAGTTAATTTCTGGTTATTTCCGAAAATCAAAGACCCTTCGCACGGAAACAAGGCCACAGAAGCCTAGTAAACGTCTGTAAAGCAAATGAATAATGATAACCTGAAGAAGAAAATTGTCGCTAATATTATTACGAAGCAGACCATTTTTAAGCAAATGCAGTGTTGCTAAAGATAAAGCACATATCACAAATATGTTCAAAAGTGTTGAATAAAAAATAACTGGCTGGTACCGAAGTTGATCTAAATGTTGGATATTTTCCATTTGATGGCAAAAACGAGAAAGAAATGCAGTATGGTCTATGCTTATAAAGAAATTTAAGGATTTTTTAGCCAAAGTAAATATGATGCTAAAAGTTTCTATTATTTTTACATCCGCAAGATTAATTTAAATTAATTTATTGGCTGAAATATTTCTCCTAAAACAGATCTTCGAAGAAAAATTATTAAACGCAAACACGAATAAGTTAACACCAATAAAAGGTGTGCAAGATGTTTTCATAAATAATTCATATTCATCTTAAGATAGTTAACAGTGTTTATAAGAATATTAATATTTATAACTTTTCCATCTTTCAGGTTTTAGGTTCTGACCAGCATTTTCAATTTGTACATCGGGCCATTCCACATGCACGCAAAAAGAGGAGCCTAGCCCACACAAGGAAACTTAAAGCTGATCCTTTGGTAAGTTAATGAATTTGATTTCACATTTACGTACAGAAGTAAATATTTTTATGTCTGTGAAACTTCCATTACTTTCAGTGCAAAAGTTGCGTCATTTTTGAATTCTAAATTTCAAATTAAGATTCCTAGAATTCAGCATTTCTTTTCTTAATAATTTCTTTCGGTTTTGAAGAAATCATACAGAAAATAAGAAAATAAAGTTCTTATTCCATGCTAGTAAACTTTGATTTTCAAACGGATTGAATAAGACTTTAAATTAAAATGCCAAACCAACGTACCTGCGTCTTCTCCAACAGTTAATTCTTATTTTCATTTCCCATTGATCTGTTTCAAATCATCTTTTTTATGTGGTAATAAATATATTAATTCCTCAATCGTAAGGAAAGAACTAAAAAGTTTTTAAATCCTGACTAATTTGTCTCAGATTGTTTCTGATTACTCTCATTTTCTGAGCCATTACTTGTAAGCATAAACGTTCATCAGCTGAGAGTGTTCAAAGCCGCATATTTTTTCCTCTTCTTTTTTCTTCGCCATTTTTTTTTCTTTTTGCCTTTTGGAATTGTGCTAACCATGATGCTGATGTCACTCCTAACGCTGGGAATAATAACTAAAGTACACGATAACGAAAGTAGACAACTCATGCCTTGAAGTTCAGTCATCTCATAATATCTTGAAACTAACATAAAACAGTTCGCAGAATGCAAATAATAAAATTAGACCATAAAATGTTTTATAACATTGGAATCTTAAAATTACTAGTTTTAAATATATAAAAATAACATCTACACAAACATTCAAGGAAAGGTCTTGATCATTAGAAGAAATGAGTCAAATTGATGTTGTAAATAATGCAGATTGAATCTCGTTCATGACCATGGATTTAAAGTGCCCAGACAACGAGAAATGTAAATCATTGGACGTAATATAAAGTCTCTCCAACTGATAAATGTCGTGTGAATTATTTCACTTCGAACTCCTTTCAGAGCAAATTTCTTTTTAATTTTTCAGGCTACAACCGACAACTACGAAATACGCAGATTATCATTGGTGAATAATTGTAATAAAACTGGAGTGGCTAGGTAACCAATAAACTATCGTGACACGAAACAGATCTAAATATCGACAGCGAAATCTAAAATACACATTTGCTTTGGATATACGATTTTTGCCCTCTACACCTCAGCTAATTGAACCTCAAAGCCATTTACTATTCTCGAGACTAGTGAAGCAGTAATGGTGATAAATTTCCCAAACTTATTAATAGATTATCCCATAGCGGCAGCAAAGCGACAGCGAAGACCAGGATTCCCACCTTTTTATTCTTATTCATGGCGTACTTCCTGATGAAAACATGCTACAGAATTTTATTTTGTAGAAGCTCTTTATAAAAATCTGACATCAAAATTTCAACTGCAGTATAAAGTTTGATAGATTAAAATCTATTTTTATATGAAAGGTTTTCCAAATAACAGCAAAACAAAAATATATATATATAAAGTTTTTAAAATTCTTCTCGGAGGATTAAATATTGCAAAAGAGGAAGACCAGGTCCTTCCGTTCCTAAAAGCCTTTCCACGTTCTTCCGAAATTAAATATTTAAACCTTTTAAATATTAAATACATGAGAGAACTTTCTTTTTCTTTTCATCGCATTGAAATCTCAAAAAGTTGCATATTTTGAAAAATAGATGAACCATATTTTTATATAAGATTTTAATTTTTTAGAGCTGCCTTTAAAAACTGCGTTTAAAATGGGAAAACTATTTCAATATTTTATTTATGTAATTGCAATTGTCCCGACACTTATCGGGACTCGTTGATCATTACTAAATTTAGGATACGTAAATGGCGACTTCAAAAACCTTTTTATTCGCCTAGAAACGTTTAATAGTTTTCTCCCCTGAAAACTTTTATTATCTTTGTTTCTTTGTGGTATTTATTTTCCAAATATAGGTAATGCATATATTTTATTTAAGTAAATATTAAATTTATAAGCTAAAGTAAATGAAATAATTGTTATTTTCAGATTAGGAAGTACAGTACTTATTTACTGCGGAAAATATTTTGCTATTTTTATCTTTGAAATGTTTCGAGCTTACTGCTTTGCAGTTTAATAAAATTATTTCTCTGCATTCCTAGCAGTAAGATAGAATTTTTCAGTACAATTATTAATATAATAAGTGTGCAGAAAAATTCCAGAAATGATATGAAATATATATTTATGCAACACTTAATAATTTCTTACAAATTATTTCATGTTATTATTGTTTTTACAAATTATTTCATGGTGTCACCTTCAAACTAATGTAACTGCTAAACTACGAACTTTTTCGAGTGCTTCTTGAGAAAGATTTATGAAAGTCATCTTTTCTAATGGCTATTAAGATCCTCGTCGCCCGCTCGTAAATTACATCAACATATTTTCAAAACGACGACATGTTAAGACATTTCTGACTCGAGGAAAAAGGAGAAAATTGGAATAATATGGAGGATGTTCGTTCCATGCCATTAATCTGTTGACGAGGTAAATATTCTTTAACTTTAGGGGTTCAATAGCCTTGAACTCTACCACGAATTCTTTTTAAATGTGGACTCTCACCACTCTAATCTCACCCTTCTGTTATGCTGAGTTAAGGTTTTCATTACTTCTAAGTAGAAGGATTTGGTATTATTTTGTCCCTCAGATTTAAAGATCCCATAAAGCAGCGTTGGTCGCAAATGGAAAGGCCTCCAAATAATTAATTAATTTTTAAGTGCTAATAATCATATCCATGTGCCTAAAATGAGGAGCCCTTTAAGTTCAGTACAGTAAATCATATTCGTCATAAATCTCCTTCCACAGCATAAATAATGCCTTTTAAATCAGAGAAAATTATTAGCATGGCTTTAATTTTGGAAGGATGTGTTCATGCTTTCTTCTTTGCAGGGGACCCATTCGGTATTCTGGCTCTTTGTTTCAAAATCATACTGTAAGCGCCAACTCTCATTCCTTACTCTTTTAGAGCGCAAGAAAGATATTTTCTAATAGACCCTATAAGATATTACGCTTGAAAAGGTTTTGTTACATTTAAAGCCTCAGTTATTTTGTAAAAATATTTAGCATTTCAAATAAATTCTTGAAGTTATTAGCTGATGGCTTTTTATTAATGGCAAATATCTAGTATTATTTTTTGAAGACGAAGGTCTCCAAATTCGGCTACCTATTTTTGGTTGCATAATGTTTGAGTTTTTGGACCTGCATAATGTTTGAGTACAGTATATGTATGTTATGACAACATTATGTGTATGGGAATTTGATAAAATAAAATTGCCCAGGAATTCTTGTGGTGTCATTAATTACTTCTTTTAAAGGACATTTTCCAACGTAAAAGATATTATGGACCTTATTATAGTTAGAAATATTTCTCTTAGAAACTATAACTTGTTATTCGCTGAATCTTTATTCATCTGTAAGTAAGCAAGAACACTTGATAACTCGCATAACCATTCCCTGTGGGATTGATTAAACTAAATGGCATATCCTCGGTATCAGTGAAGTTCTTCAAAAAAAAAAAAAAAAAAAAAAGAACACGAATGGTTGTTTCAACAAATAACCCTTCTGTTTCCATTTAGAAGCCAAACTGCTTTTCGAGGTATTCTATCAGCGATCTTAAAATATAAAAATGTACTGACAAAAATGATGCATTACTATTTTAGTATTTACCCTATGCTATCTACAGCTTTCGTATATATCAGTCTCCGAATAAATTCCACTGTCTACTGATTCTGAGAAAACTCTAACAATAAATTTTTAAAAGACTGATAGGTTTAATCAGCTTTCTAATAATCTTAACCATACGACAGATGAAGTGGCTGAATATTCAGTAAACAATCGAACTGTTCCATTCATTCTGCAATACTGATAAAGGGCCAAATTCTGAAATTTAGAGCCTTATACTAATGACTAGTACGAAAACTATCGGAATTGCGAATTTGAATATTCATTGCGCCATTTTAAAGTAATAACCGATAATTTAGTGTCTGCTGTTATACACTCTTGGACAACTGCTAAGGACGGATCTCGAATCGCTATGTAACATAACATTAAGAGGGGTTGGAGGTTAAAAAGGATAAAATATTATAGCGCCACGGTTCAGGCATTAGAATAAAGGACATTCCTTGTTTAGTAAAGCACAGAAGGTTGTAAAACATACGAAAGAATAAAAGTGTTATTTTGATGCTGGGTACGAGGATACACAAAAATGCATACCTTTGAAAAAATACTCAAAAATGCAAGCACCTTTAAGAAAGATGCTAGTACGGGATATGTCTACCGTGGAGTGTGATGCAACTTTTCATTCGTCGTGTCATGCTTTACACAATATTATGCACATGCTGTTGAGGCAATTGATCACACGCCTCTGCTAATGCACGGATAAGGATGTTCGTATTTGTAGGAGGATATTTTCGATCCGCAAATTGCCTTCCTTATTTCCTAGAGCATCCCAAATACTTTTAATGGTGTTTAGATCTAGAGAACGTGCTTGTCCGTACGAGGCGTTGATTCTCGCTGTTTTTGGACGATAAGTAGTATCACTCTCACGCCATATCAGTTAGCGTATATAATCAGGTGCCAGATTAAAATTACTCACATCTGAATATGTAAGCTCAGTTCTGTTCAGTCCAGTTGCGCTGCTCTCGACATTATATCAAGTGGGCGATATGGTACGATCTGGAGAACGGGACATACACAATGGCTCTGCAGACTTAAAGTTCCCTTCTTCCAAACGCCTGCCTATAGTTTTTCGGAAGATCCGCTGTACGGTAGCAACAAGAAATTCATTCGTCACCTGCAGAGCTGTGGTGACTAGTTTCCTTTTGCAAATAAGCAATGTACTTGTATCCTCCTTATACTTGTAGCATGACCTCTCCCGTGATATTGGTAAACTTTTGTTTTAAATGCATTCCACAACCGTGGATCATCATAGCTGTGGGAGATGTTAACTTCCTGGCAGCGTCTTTTATTTTTCGCCCTTCTTCTGTCTTTTTAATGATACGGAAAATAGTAAAATCATAGTGATGTAGAGAAGAAATATGAAAACTTTCGAGATCGTCAATTAAATCTTCCCCATGAAACGTTTACTTAGTACAATAACTGGCCACATACGTCAAATCCCTTAAATCTTTTATCAACGCTTTCACGTGATGAACAAGCGAGGAAATGTAAATTTGCATATCCACTCTTCTTCTTACTGTATCCTGCACTCATTCTAATTTTCCATATTTTGCTTCCTTTCATTTTGTGTTTGCTATAGGTGATGTTGTTATCCATCCTTATAAATTATCCAGCAAAGTGCAAAACCTTATGTCCAAAGTTTCTAAAATCTATAGTAAACATTTTCCTTATACGTAGTATCCTATACTTTCGTTGAGTATTATTTAATTAACTGAAAATCTCCAGTTTGAAACAATGGTTTCTAAGGTAACGGCATCGGCTGCTTTATAGAATCAAATATTTTCTCTTGCTCTACATTCGCCATATAAGTTGAATTTGTTTCTACATAGTTGCATTTAACATTCACTGAAAAATGTTGCAAATCGGTCTTTTCTAATTCCTCATTTTGGCAAGCACACCGGCAATCCACATGTATTATGGTCTTCCTGCCTGATCATCACTTCCATTAAAATTTTGGTGCCCCTTTCAGGTGTTTGCATAAATAAACGTTCATTCGTTTACTTCGCTAACATCTAGAACGCATTATTTTGCAAATTTTTCGAATATACCAAATTTATCTTTTCAGTGTTTGATCAAAATGAAGCAAGCTTCTCTCATAGAGTTATTTTCAATCATTTGCTTTGTTTTCCCACATGTATAACTATCTATTACATCATCTCATGGAAATTAGTTCTTCAGCAGAATTGTGTATAAAGCGCAAGTGGCAAAAAAACCTAGACCCGTGAAACTAATTATCGGCATGAAGACACTTTTTTTTTCGTGCAGCTTTTTAGACTGCATTCTCATCTTTGCTCAGTATACAAAATTACATGCTTTTAAGGAAGAAGAGAAAAACTACCGACTGAATTTCATTGATTTAAACATTGTTGTGACTTATCTTATTTGTCTGGCAGTAATATCAGAACATGTGCAGGAATTTTGTCCCAGCGAAGAACGCAGAACTCTGTCTATAGTTCGCATAGGCCTTTGGAAGAAAGAAGCAACTTCGTTATGTTTTCTGATCGAGTTTTGAAAGAGATTCCCTCATCGAGTTGAATTCAAGGGACCTATCCTTCTTAATCTTCCATTAAACCTCTAGAGAGAACTTTTGGCCTGCCATGTATTTTAAGTACTTCATGCCGCAAAATCGTAGCACACTCTCAAATACCGAAGTCTGAAATAATAAACGATATTATAAGCTAACACTATTTAGTTTCCGTTTACTGTCTAAAATGGTCAACATTTTAAAGATAAAAAGTAAACAAAGAGCGATATGACGCGATCAAAAGTGAGCGGGGAAATCAAGTATATTGCACGTTAAAAATATCTTTAAAAAGTTTTGCTTCTTTTTTGATTTATTATAAATTAAAAATGATAAATATTTTAAAGAAAAAAGTAAAAGGCGTTGACGGTATCATGTGGTATCTTTGTAATCAAAACAGTCTAAAAAATGTGCAAATTGCACATAAAAGATTTACTAATTCTGGAGACTAATCTTCAGTTCAGTTGAATGGCCGAGGTAGTTGGTTTTACTAGAAATTAACTATTTATTGAAAGGTAAAATAAATGAATTTGCATAATTTTTAGTCCAAAGGGATTTCAGTCCCGAAGGACTATTGCTTTCGTTTTGGCATTTTGCGTCGTACTCATAAACGTCGGTTCACTTTTCAAACTGTTGCCACAAAATGTTAGAGTCCTGCATTATATTTGAAGAAATTAAATAATGAAAAATCTGCATAAATGATTGTCTATTTCTCGCATTGTGATAAAACAATGGTACATAGAGCCATCGAATTTTGAATGACGAAATCCTACTGCGAATATGGGCATCTGAAATCCCAAATTTGGAATTTGTTTTATTATAGATTTTATATTTTGTAAAACTTTAACGAATTTTTGATTTACAAACTCAATGCTTTAAAAGCGAGAAATGGCAACGTTATATAGAAAAAAAATACTTTTATCTCCAGCTCGCGAGACTGTGTATATCGGAAATTCTAAAGATATGCTTAATTTAACATTATTTTGCGATATTGCTCTTGAACTGAATTTTATGGTTTAAGTGCAAAGAACATGATATTTAATAAATAAAGGTAACACTCAAAACGTTAAAAAAACGCCCCTTTGGACGTAATTTAAAATCTGAAAAATTTCAGATTTTTTTTTTGTATGATTATTTTCTTTATTACATTTGATATTTTTTATTAAATTTATTATATTTGGCGTTATTCCTTTATAAGCACCTCTTATGAATGCTTTTGTTTTCAAATAAAACAGCATTGAAAGAATTAACAACATTGATAAATAAACGCTAGTAACAATTGGATCTGAAATGAGGACTTCCTGTTCGCAGCACCATGCAGTAACATCCAGACTAAGGCGATTTCTCGAAAGGAAAGAAATTTAAACAATAATAGTATCATCTTCATTTTTAACTTTGAGACTGTCGTTTATGTTTAAGAAGTGTACACTGCGAAAAAAAAAAAAAGAGAAAGTTCTATATCTTTCGTTCTACTGGGCCCCCATTGACGAAATTCAAACTGCGTTTTCCATGTCCCGAAAGCGTAACTAAGAATATATATTACATTTATATATAGCATTCTTCTAGCATAGGTATTTTGATACAAAATGGGACTTTTTCTGAAATAACATACCAATGCTTTTCCATATTTCAATTCTACGATTCAAATTATTCCTAAATATTAAATTTTGCAAAATGTGGTCTGAAATTTGTGGAGAAATTCAAAAATTTAAATTTGCGCATTTTTTTCACTTTGCGCCAAGAATAATTCACTTGGCGAACTTCTTAATATATAGCAGCGTATTTTCCTTTAGCTTCCATTGCGCAATAGCGGAAAAAAAAGCCACAGCGTTTCTATCTTTTTACATTGTGCATGAGCGGGAAAAAGACACAGCGTTTCTACTTTCAAATAATTTTAAAAAAGTGCCTAAACCACATTTGATGGTATTATCGCTTTCAACAAATACGCCAAATTTCAAAATGCACCGATATATAAATTTATGTATATCTTAGGAAATTTTGAATAAAAAACTGTAATTTTTTGTAGTTATGCTTATGCTTTCCTGCCTGAAATAACGTCGTATCTGTTTATCCGTGTTATAAAAATTATCGTACACATTGTATACATTTACTTTCAGATGATGGTAAAAACGTTTATAGATTAGAATTCAAAGTATTTTTCGAAACATTTATAAAAGTTATTTTAAAATACAAATTTTAAAACTAAATCATAAAAAATGAACGAATGGTATTTGAAATGAACCTAAATTTCGAAATGTGAAAGAAAGAATCAATCAGTTTAATAAAAATGAGATATTAATAAATATAATACCAAATTCAATTAGTATTGAGGAACTAAAATTTTTTAAAAACTACTTGTGCGAGTTTTACAAAATTTGGCAGTTTGGCGTAATTTGAGTCGTAGAATCGAAATATGCAAAACAATTGTTCTTCACACATTTGCTTTAAAGTCTCCTATAATTATGCAAAACTTTGACTGAAATCTATGAGACAAAGACCGACTGAACCTCTTGTATTTTTTTGAACAACATTGAAGAAAACAGTCAAAGTAAATTACATCTAAAACATACACCATAAAAATTTTAATTTAATCACAAACACAAAAGTTACATATATATCCATTTAAGTCTTGAAATATTTCCTTCATACCCACAAATAGTTATAATCCACTGCTAACTCATAAAAAATTGACTTATCCTTTTTTAAACATCAATTAATGATCTTTAACCTCAATTATAAAAGTGCATTCTTATTAAGAAATAAAGATTAGTCATTATCTTCATTCAGGAAGGTAACAGAATAATTGAATGAAAAACTGAAGACTAATACTTTAGAATGTAAACTTAAATTTTTTTTTTAAAACTCAAAATAAAAGTAACCATGCTTTCGTATTTCGTAACTGTTTATCACCGGATATTGAAACATAATTAGCGTTTTAGTGATTAAATCCTAGCCTTTTCGGAAACTTTTTCTATATTACAAATGTTTAAGATTCACTAATACTTCAGTTTTTTATATTCACTCTACTATTTTAATACTTCATTTAATACAGCATAACACGTTTCACACAATATATTTGCAATAGCTTTCCATTTAAATCTTTCTCTTAGAGTATATTTTTAGAAACCTATCCTCAGAAAAATCAGTTACAATACTACATTGTTAAGATGAAGCATTTTAATTTTAGTTCCATCTTTGTTCTTTTTTTTATGTTTTGTTAAAAGAACATGATACGGAGGCATAAAAAACCATGTTACACAGCACTCATGTTGCAAAACATTTTCATAAACGCATATATCTCCATGCCCAAAAATAAACATTTGTAACTTTTCTTTTATGAACACAAACGCCGCCTAATTCCAAAGGTAATGCAAGAACGCACTTCAAAATTACTCCTAAGAGATTGGGCTCACAGAGATCTAACCGGCGTGATACTAAACTGATAAGGCCAAAGGGCGTACTCGAGTGACCGCCAAATAACAGCGAAACGTACGCTAGGCTAGCGAAAGACGGTCTGAATAAACTGAAATAATCACACGTTTAAATAGCACTTCACTTAACTTTAAAATTTACATCCTGGCGAGAGAATGTGAGGGGAAGTTTGAGAAGTTGAGAACAGGTAAACTTAAAATAAATTTGTTATGCAAATTAAGAAAAACCCTACAGGTGGACGGGCTCGAGTTAGATGAGTACTAGGTTTAGATTGAGGAACATCTTTTAAAATGGATACATGTTAGGTGGGTATTACCCGTTTTAAGCGTCCTTTTTTTTAAGTAGTCACTGAAGTTACACGACCCGAAGTCTGAAATTTATTTCGCTCTTGATATGATTTCAAGGCTGAAACAACGATATTTCCCGAGAGTTTTGTCTGGTTTGTTGGGATCAGAATATCCAAAAGTCGTTGGAGATCCTGTAGGGACCATCTCGCTTAGGCATGAATTTACTAGTTTTCTTTAGATAGCCTTTGCTGACATGGTGGGGATTAACCCAGGCTATCTCCAGGAGTAAATTTTAGATGTCGTTTCGTTATCAGCATACCACTTATATGTATGTTGGTGCAACTGGATCCTTCCTAGTACCTGTTTCATAAAACATTTCAAAAATGGAGTAATTTCTGGAATGAAATTATCATTCTCAATTACATCTTTTATTTCACATTTTACATCATCTAAAGTTCGTAATTCTCGTACTAAGTGAAGAAAAGTAGCAGCTTGCCCAGTTCAGTCGTATCTGGCTGTGTTTAAAGCAAATCTTATTAATGGCAGTTTATACTTTCCTACTTGATAGCCATTACCCACAAGTACAGCTAAAAGAGATTTTAGTTCTCTGTTTTTTCTTTCAACTGAGTTAGATTGCGGGTGCGGGTAATAGACAGGAGTAAGACAGATCAGTGTTCAAGATGTAGGATAGTTATCGCATGACAGCACTCGTGAATTGAGTATCATTATCGCTTATTATTTTCCTGGTAATCCGAATCGAAGAGCGACTTCCCCCAAAAGATTCGTGGCATATTCTCTGGTCGTTGCTTCCTTTAAAGCAAATAGTTCTGTCTACTTCGGCGCACAGTCTTTCACAATAAAAATTCACTTTTCACTAGATGGTGTTTAAGGAAAGGGACCGAAAATTCAATTGAAAGGGTCTTAAAGCTTTGAGCATAGACAGGAGTTTGAAGTAATCCAAATGCTTTTTGATTAAAGGCTTTATAGCGACAGCATTCGAGACTACCTTTTACATAGTCCGCTATATCTTTCCTCATTCCAGCCCAGTAGGATCTTCTTCCTATTCGATAAAATGTACCTTCAGATCCACAATGACCTGCCGTAGGCGAATCATGATATTCTTTCAAGACTTCTGCTTTTCTTTTGTTGAGGTATAACTAGCTGTGCTTCTTCTTCTTCCGAATCAGAAGACTAACGGTGCAACACTGCTGTATTCATAATGTATCCTCTTCCAGTCCAAGTTGCACAGTCTACTTCTCTCTCGGGACTCTCAAACGCTTCAATTATTTTTCGAAGATCATCATTTTCCTACTGTGATTGACGTAATTCTGCAGGACTAGTAGTAGAGAATTCGAAAGAGACAGCGCACAGTTGACAAGAATCTGTACTTAAGTGTTCACAAATAGTACGAGATATAAATCAAAATGTTTATCCTACTGCTAGGACTACTTTTTCCATGGTGGAGTACTTTCTTTGAAGAGGAACTGGAGGTGGGTTGACCGTAAGTTCTTCTCTTCGCTACTACATAGTGTTCGACAAAATAGTTTGATCATAGTCAAATAGTTCTGTTACTCATTTACATACTTCTGGAAACAAAGCAGGTAGAATGCTTCGGGAAGCTTCATAATATCATGCATTCTTATCTCATATTACTTCATTTTGTATTAGTAATTTTATAATTCTTTAAAAATGATAGCCTAATTTCCAAACTCAAACTTTTATCGAAAAATGTGTTGATTTAATATATATCAATAAAAGAATTACGAAAATTTATCTGATATTTTCTCTTGAACTGTAATTTTCCTTAATAAATAAATATTTGAAAAAATATAGTTTAGTATAAAGGAAAATTAAATGATAATTACATTCTCTGCAAAATCAAGATTCCTTTGTAAGAAAAAGAAAATTAAAATGCATTTATTTTTGGAATTATGAACAAAATGGAATTAAAGGAATTCTAATCACTTCTAATCGTCATATAACATGGAAACGGTACATCTATTTATCCACTACCAAAACAATAAGCGGGTATCCACATTCTTGCACTAAATTCTTATTTGAATGACAGTGTAACCATTAGAGTGTTGTTCCAATGTGAATACGAAATTTTTTATTCTGCTGAAAGGCAACTCAAGAAACGGCAAACGTGCACTCGATTTAAATCAGCAATAAGTAGCAACAGTTGTCAAGGCTACTGTTTCTTCTAATTGCCTTGGGAAACATCCAGAAATCCTGCGTGGGAACAGGGAGCTTACACAAGCTGTATTAGTGTGTGCGTGGAATTGACAACACAAGTTAAGAAGCGTTAACTTTATCCTTTATTTCTCACAGCGTACAGGCGCTCCAGCACTTCGAGATGCAGAGACTACCACTTTTGGTCTGAAACGTAGAAAATAAGAAATATTCACTTAATAACTAACTAAACTAAATAAGAACTAAATTTAAATTCTTTGCTATTAACTATTACTATTAACGCAAAGATTGGCCTTTTGATATTACGCATGTAGTGAGCTAAATGCAAATACTATAACACGTCTGGTACATCAGCAGGAACTAAGCTCTGGCCTTAAAGGCAGACACGAACTAACTGAAAAGTACGCGCGTCACAGTGAATGAACATTGTTTTGGTGTGGTCTTGTAGATTAGAATACTGAAAGTTAGATTCTCTCGATTAGATTATTTTTTTTTGTGCTATTTCCTACAAATCCTTCTTTTAGAACTATTGAAATATACTTACTTCTAAAACATTTAATGGAAAGTTAGATGCGGCCAAAAATTATTCCGGTAAGATATTATGACTGGATTTGAAAATGGCCGTGCCATCAAATACACTAAAAGAAACAGAGTATAGAAGTTTAATTGGTTAAAAAAAGTAATTACCTTCCAAATGGAACTAATAACTCAATCTACTGCTTTTTAAAATTTTTCTTTAAACTTTTTTCAAAGTCTTCTGTTCGAGATAGTAGATGAAGGAATTCTCGATTATTTTTGCGGAGATATATCGAGTGCGTTTACAATGCTATAAGACAATCTTCACGAGAATAAACGGAATTTACAATGGTAACCAGAAACAAAGATAAGTAAGACTTGCCGATTTCCAATTAGGAAAAACTCAGCCTTAAGCGGATCTTGGTTTTGCAGAAAATTTTGTGATGTTCGATGGAGATTAGTATGCTTTCTGTTCTTGAACTACCAGAAATAGTTTGCATCTATATGACAGAAACAAGGAATTTAAATTGACGAAATAAAAAGTAAATAAACAAATAAAGGAAAGATTCTAGTGCCTTTCTTTCAGTGAACTATAAAAATCAATCAATAATAATGCTATAAAATATGTTTTCTAGAATTCTGAGGAAGACAACCTGGATTTTCTTTTTATTTCTTTAAGTTATTTATATCCAGCGAAACAGCACAAAATTCTTCGCTTCTGAGGTAAGAAAACACTTGTCTGTCTGCTTCAAAATCCATTGAAGTTTTCCGTATAACAGAAGTCAATTTAAGGCTTAGTTCTTTTTTTTCCAGTTTCAGATTATCTTTCTTTTATTTCACTTATTAAATTTCAAAAGAAATTTATTGTTTCACTTAATATGCAGGATGCTGTTTTAGCAAAATAAAATCCATTGACACAATTGTAATCGTGCCTCGAAAACAGGAAGATAATAATGCAAAGAATCAAACAGCAGCATTAGGCAATCGCCGCCACTGTGATGTGCTTAAGACTTTATTATGCTCCCATAACAACCCCTAATAGCACTTTGAGTGTCACTAACAATAGCTTTTGGAAAGCGGTTGCCACTGCGATGAACATAACATTTCATTATGACAACTATTTTAGCTTTCGCACTTTTTCCTGGCGTAGGGAATTCTCAGAATGTAATTTGAGAAACCATAAGATTTTTAATTTATATTTCAAACTTTGTCGATCTGCTATTGATTAACAGACTGATTGAATTAAAAGCAATAAATGAAATTTTAATGACCTGAGTTTATCTGAAAATTTCTAACAGCGTATCATATTTATGTAAGTTAAAATATACTTATAGTATATCTAACTGATTTTTATGAACATTTGTAGCTTTGTTTCAATTAGTAGAAGATTTTTTTTAATATCATACGTTACGTAACTAGTTCCGAATCATTTATTTTTTTTAATTCTGTGAATATTTTATTTTAATATTTTTTTAATCTCCAAAGATTGATTTTGATTCATTTTGAGATATGTAATGTGAAATATTCATATTTAATTTTCTTGTTACCTCTAAACTTGTTTTCTCTAAAACATCGTAAAGCGATAATATTTTATATATTCACAGGGCAACTTAGACAAATTAATTCAAAGAAAAGAGTCAACAGCTGTATATATTAATTCTCTTCATTGTATGCATACCTTCTAAGTTTAAAATATGCAGACTATTTTTCCTTTAAAGATAGACGTCAGCTTGGTAAATGATACAATTTCGAGGGTATTTTAGAACTTTGGGAAATATAACAGTGAACTTAAAAAGCATTATGATAAAAAGAAATCTCTACAAATACTCGACAGAAGAAAGGCATGTGAAAGATTGAACCAACAGTAAGAGAGTTTTGATAAATTCAGTCCTAAAACTCTGTAGACGTACTATGTACCCCTCTTAAATCTTTTTCCTGATTCTTACCCTCCTGTTATATAAGAGTTGGAAGGCAGAAATTAATTTGAAACCATACTAATAGCATCAGATTAATTTTTTATTAAGTAAATTCTTAAAATAGTTATTCATGTTAAAAATAATTGGTTTCAAGTTCTAGAGTTTGATTTGTTTAGAAAACATAAACTAATTCCAAACTCCTAACAGACGTAAAGCGAATTATCGTTGTGTCTCAAATTATATGCGAATCTTGGAAAAGTTTCAAATAAACGTTTTTATTTAAACACAGACTTTGAACATAAATGCATTTTCTCATGCAAACAGAATCAACCACCTCTTGTGGCGATTTTATCAGGACTTGTATGTCTCTTGACCTGCTTTGGGAACATGACGTGTCCTGAATGAGAGCAGATAGCTTACTAAAGCTATGTTCAAATATGTGTGGAATGGACGACACAAAGCAGGAAAGGTTAACTTTACCCTTTATTTTCCACAATATTACAGGTGCTCCCGCAACTTCGGGATACAGAGATTAACCACTTGTGGTCTGAATGTAAAAATATAAAACTACTAATTAAAATTTTAAATAAGAGCTGACTTTGAATATTTCACACAAATGCTTAACACTAAGACTGGCCTTTTAAGTTATTACCTATGTACTACTACGCAAACTGCTGAAAACTACAATACGTTTTAAATATCGAGAGGACTAAACCTCAGGCCTTAAAGGCGGACAGCAGCTGATTGAAAACTCGCTTGGAATGCAGTGGCAAGGCGGCTCACTTTCTCTTGTTCTTAGCAAAAAGCCACAACTCAAATACTTGGGCGTCAGCAAGTGCAATTTGCATAAACAAGTTAACGCGTTTAATACTGGCCGGAAGTGAAAAATAAGAGAGGATAGTATAGTTTTAAAACAAAATAAACGTCAGTAAAACTTAAGATCCTTACAATGTAACTAAAGTGAAATTTTAATTCCAATTTAATACACTGGCTAGTAACCAAAGACTGCGCAATTAAATTTAAATCTAACCTGAGTCACAATTCAAATGTCGGCAGCAATTACGCAAGGCCGAACACTTACAAACTTATCAGAGCTGGCAGATACTGAGGAATGTGATCACAAGATGAAGAAACAAGCTGTCTTACAATCCGAAAACCTCAGCTTAAATACTCTGTAATTCAGTTTATATTCTGGTGAAGAAATGGAAAGGAGAAATTATAGTAAATGCTGAACTAATTAATTTTATTAATAATTCTTGCAAAGAAGATAGTTTGTGAGAAGAGGATATTTGAAATATGCATGTTATAGCTAATAAAATTTAACAGAAAATAAGAACCAAAAGAAGAAATGAGATTTCTATTCAAACTGATTGTAGCTTATTTTGAAGGAAATGGTTTATTTGAAGAAAATATTCCAGAGTATCTCAGTATTTCGTTTCAGGAATTTCTGAAAATATCCGACAAAAGCGGTTTTGTTCGAAGGAATAGTTTTGTCATTCTTAATAGAAATGTTTAATATTTTACTCTTCATCATTCCAACCGATTTCATTATGCAACACTTTTATATTTATTCGTTCTTGTATAATAAATCATTCCTAGTAATAAAATTCCACATTTTGCTTCGAGAGGTGTTAAATTTTAAAAGCATAAAAGCATTGTGGTAAACGCGGAATTCAATGTACCTATTGTTGTTAATTTTAGGTACAAAGGTAACTTATTTTATGTACAATGCATCTTCAATAATGTTGCGAATGTATTTCGTATTCGTATTTTCTCCTGAAGCGTAGTTGCTCCCGATAAACTACTTACTCGTCGTTTATGAATGTTATAAGTAATTTTAGAAAGCTTGTTTTGATAGCATTTGAACACATACATATCTCATTGAAAGTTATAATATCTCTTAATCCTTTTCCTCTCGCTTATATTTCATGTCAAGTCAAAAATTAGATTGCCAAAACCTCGGAAATATGTGAAATGCTCCAGTGTTGTTGCGCTATACTTGATTATTTACCCTTAATTATACCGCTACATGAATGCAACTATGAATTCTGGTTCATAACATGCAAGGAAAAATAAATAAAAATTTTAGGTATTCCTATTGAAAGAAAAGCATAGACCAGGTTAAAGTTTCGAAATAGGCTTAAAATAGTCTTAGATTAGTGCAGACATTGATGGTGTTCAAACAAAGGTATCTCTTCTTGAAGAACGAACGTTTTGCTCCTGAAGGAAACAGACCGATATCCAACGAAGAAGATAGATAGATAATATGGTTAAATATAGGTCTTGAAAAACAGAACCTATATTTAACTAAATTTTAACTAAATTTAAAAAAAAAATAACTTTGAAATTGATCAAGGTTGCTTTTTTGCATATTTTAAAATCTTTTAGCTACTGTTTTATAGAAAATCACACTATCACACTACTCGTTGCTCCATATTACGGCAAATCCAATTCTGAATGCGTAGTTCCAAGTATTTTCACTATTTCATGAGGGATAGGGATAAGGATGAATGATGTTGCTATTCCAGGTTGAGCCTCCATCCAAAATAGCCAGGACGATTTTGTTCCCAAATCATCCGGGATAAGATATATCCTTTGAACATGATTTCCACCTTAGCCGCCATTTTTAATTCTTTCGTATAAACGTAGACGATAGTTCGTTTATTATTTTAACTTTCTTTCAATCTTTATACCAGAACAATCATGGAAATAGTATTAGTCTGCAGTCTTAAGGACCAGTTTCTATCAGTATTTTTCCCTGTTTTTTTTTCCTCTTGTTAGCTTGTAGCTCTATGCTACACTTCTTTCGTTAACAATTCTTTAAAAACATTGTTTAAGATGAGATTTCTAGATTAAAACATATATTTTTTTATTTCCAATGGCTAGGTAAAGACTTTCAAAGAATTAAAATCTTACACACAGAAGAACAAGCAATAGAACTAAGAACAAAACGACCGAAGTCATTGCCTTATGAGCGCTCTTGCCTCCCAGTATCTCGACTCTTCTGTAAGACCACGAAGAGGCCCACATCGAAGCAGGTGGTCCCTTCTATTTCTTCTCCAAAATTATAAAGTGGGCAAATATAATCGCTTGAAATGCCTATGCGGTGCATGTGGGTGGCAAGACAATCATGTCCTATAGACAGACAGAAAGCCGCAACTGCAATGCCTCTTGGACTATAGGGAATAAGAGAAGGATTTATCATTCTCCAACTTTTTAACGCTGTACGAGTCTGAAAATCTCTTAAGATATTAGACGTAAATAAACTTTTTAAAACCAGTTTAATCCTCTAATAAGAAATGGCTGCTTTAGGATGATGTAGTAAGCTGGCACCTCATTTTGGAAGTAAGTCCGCTTGTTCATTGCCCCCCAAGGCCACAATGGCCAAGCATCTGAAACATATCTATAAAAGTGAAAATAATCAATGGGATTGCTAATCTAACGTTTGCTGTGGAAGCGTTCTCATAAGAGCAGACGAGAAAGTAACTGATCACAAAATTTATGCATGTACAAAGGATGAAGTAAAAGTTAAGGTATACAGAAGCATAAAACAAATTGTTTTAAAAACTATCAAAATAATTAATAGCCATTCCACGGTATATAAAGAAGCCTTTGTTCATGGTTTGGATGTAGGTTTAGATTTCATTAATCACGTTACATGGTTTTATGTTATTAAATCAGTTATACTATTATTTTGACTTTACTTTTATTTCTGCTGTCGTCAACTCTTACCCGGATGCCAATTAGTTCAAGTACGTAACCGCAAAAATTCATGAGTTCCAAACAGAACTTTACATAGCAATATATGGCCAACCATTCTGTTAGATTTTACTGCTACTGAACTGGCTAATCGACTTTTTATCCACTAACCGCAGTTACTTCCTGAATTCTTGAAGCCTGAATTAAAGATGCATTTAGTTTTACTATCCAGTTATTTTATGTTAATGTGCTTTTCTTTCTTGTTTCCCATTTTCCTGCAAGAATGGGAATTTCTAGTTCGCTTGTATTCAAATGAGGTAGAAGGGAAATAGTATTTAAAGGAAGGTTTTAGAGGGTATAATCAGAGCGTGTTCTGTCTGCTGAAGGCCACGTTGTTAGTTTGATTCTTTTGAGAGTAGTATTCTGCCCCGTTGAGTTATTTTCCCAGCTAGGCTTTTCCAACCAACTTTAAATCAGAGCCAACTTGCACGTTCCCTGATTGTATAAACGTTAGGCTAACTTACATTTACTTAGTTACCTCAGTTTCCTTACTTTTGATTTAAGCCATAAATGATGGCTTCTGTAAGCACGACTATACTTTCTGTTAATTTGAGTTAATCAAAAGAGTCCTTTACACCCTTTTAAGTCTCTGTGGTACTTTACAAGGCATAGTGATAAAATGAGAATTTATAGCTTATTTAGATGAGTATAATTCTGTATTTAGTATTTTATTTTGACCTCGAACATGTTTTTTTTTCGTATTTCTCGCAAGATGCGATGGTTATTAAGTTATATGTAACAGTTAAGCTGATGAATTAATAAAGTGTTTTATTTTAAACCTTCATCTGAGTTTGAGGGTACGTATACTTAGATATTAAATAGCTTAGATAGATTAGAGTAAAAGGAAATACAATTGGGCACTTAAAATAAATTATGTGTTTATTTGGTCCTAAAAGTAATTATATATCATACATGCTTTTCCATTTTTGTGGCTAGCTGGTATACAGTCGTTTAGATTATTTAAATTTTTTTTAAAATAACGTACCTAGGAAAATGCACCTATTAAGTTTTCTTAAAGCGATCTTCTTAGATTACAACGGACTTAATAAGAGCTTTTAATATGGAAATGTTTTCAAAACCTGACATTTTAATTTTGAAAAATATAGAATTAAACAAAGCTATTTTATAGTTTCAAACCTATGGCAAAATATTATTAAATGGCTTAATTTTTTTGAAAGGCGTGATAACTACAGCTGTCTTCTTGTGGCATGTCTTAAAAGCGAGTAATATAAAATTTGTTTTAAATTTAAAATGCGTCACTGAAATAAAACTTTTGTGCAGCATTTTTTCCATATGTGATCATATCCTAACATAATAAATCACAAATGAAAGTGTTATGTTGTTGAAATTATTATACTTTTTTATTTATAAAAAAGAGTGTAAAACCATAGAATGTATTATAAGTAAGAAGGTATTTCCGATCAGGCTGAACGGAGGATAAAATAACCATATCTTTTCCAAGGCTGCAATGGGCATAAGACTGTCAACACTTCATTGGGAATGCGCTGAATCGGCAGTAAATCGTAGAGGATATCGGTACTTCACTAGAGGTGAAAAATATATAGCCGTTTCATACTTCTGTACTAAAGAAAGGGCACCAGGAAGACTGTAGGTGGTAAGTTAAGCTTGGATTGATGGATAATTATGATTATCTAATAGTCAAAGATCAGTAATGGCTGATTTGGGTAGGTAATTATGATTATCCATTATCCAAAGACCTGGATAATTTCAGCAAGCGTATATAAGTGCCACACAATAAAGCCAAGTTTTATAATGAAATCTGAATGAAGTAAAAAACGATGAGCTGAGATCAAAAAGCTATATGGTAAGGAAAATGTATGGACAATGTAAAAATATTATATGTGTATAACATTGCTATCATACATCCGTCTGTTTCGGGCGAACGACTGTTTCAAGCAATTTTTCATTTGGATTTACTATTCAAAGGAAAACTCTTTCTTTGGCTCTTTCTTCTTTTCAGCAAAAAGTTGCAGATTGTACGTTTTACAACCAATTAGCTATCATCATCGAACCAAGGAACTAGTACGGGTATTCTTTGTTTCTTTTCTGTGTGTTTCTAATGGAGTATCAGTTTCCATGGTAATTCAAAAGCGATCCGCGATGTCTGGCTGTTTTATGTCATGAGACAAACAGAAAAATTTCATTAAACTGTTGTTCTTCTTGTTCTTGATTTCAGTGAGAAACACAATTCTTATGCTATGATAAAATACTTAAAGTAAGATGACAGAAGGATTAGGTAAAACTAAAAAGAATTAATAATTTAAATATTTAAGTGACATAAAAATAACGTGTAGAATGTATTTTAGGAAATAATTCTTATTTTTTTAAATCTGCATTGAGTATGTATTTTTGATAAATCTAGTTACTTTGTAATAGGGTTCATGAGTAGCTGGGTCTGAGAGGATAAGACCACTAAACACTGGTAATTCAACCCAAATTTAAATCCCTATTAACAAACTGGCTGAGTGCTGTTTTGTGGTTTTTCCCTACATGCACATAAACATAAATCAGTTTTACTTAGGAAGTCCTCTACGAAATCATAACCTCCCTTAGCCAGATAGCTTTTTATGTGCTTCGCTATATGTAAGAACCAACCAATTGCTTTGCAATATAAATCGTTTAAGAATATGTCACTTCAAATTACTAGTAGCAATTCATAATTTTTATTTTACCAGTCCTTGTAATTTTCTGTATTTGTTAATTCCTCATTTTCATTTGAAACTGAAAAACTGATTTTACACTATTAAATTTTTAAAGAAATTGTAACAAAGCAAAAGATAAAATGGATCTGAAAATAATTTTAAAATATAATAGCATAAAATATTTAACATTTGTAGCTTTTTTCAGCAAATGTTCCTTCAAATTGATTAGTGGGAATTAAAAACCTCATATGTTTTAATTTTGCAAAGAAAATTTGTAATGAATTTTTCCGAATAATCGTTTTTCCCGACTTGAAAATTTTCTTAATTGTGTATAAGATATAGATTGATTAAGACATTGAAGAATTAGAAATAATATTTTAGCTGCCAACAGTTCCATGATTCAATTCTTTTTCGTTTTTCCTTTAAAAAAATCTTTAGTGGCGTTGATGGTAATTGAAATATTGCGTAATGTCTGCATTCTTCTATGTTAGCAGCTAATTATATTTGATAAAAATTTATTTCCTTTCAAATATTCAGAAGCTGGAGAATATGCTTCAGGATAGCACTAACTACTCCTCTGCAGTCCATAGTCTTGGAAATATATCATCCCTTACGCATTTAAACATATATGTGTCAATTTGGGCACCCCATTGCAGTTATAAATGCACCAAGCTATGATGGATTACTAGAAAGGAGATATGCTTATGCAGATTAGATTCACCACATGCCGCAGAATATCGGATTTCCTCTATCGCTTGCTGCAGGAGTCATCAAAACGTTAAACTCAGAACTTTATTATGGTAACCGATAATGGTTGCATGTTTTTCACATATGAAACGAAATTATGAATCAGTCTACATTAATTTACCTTAATTTGTTTGAAGAAACTGCTTTTTGAAAGCAGACAACTATAGAGTATGGTCTAATGCCTTATCTGTAGAGTTACTAAATTCTAGGAACTAGACTTCAAGCCCATGGACATTCTTGAGGACGGGAGAATGAGAAACATGACTCTCAGAAATCGAATAAAAAATATGTTTTTGTATTGCTGCAACATTATAATCTACTTGTGACGCCCCAAATTTAAAAAAAAATTAAACAAAATTTTATTGCTGTGACTATTTATCTCCAATCTCTCTCTTCTCCCACTGAATGCTTTCTATAGATGGCAAAGTCGATACACACAAGTTAATTTCAATGATCAGAAAGATTTCATTGTGTACATTAGAAAGCCTATACGACAGAACTCCTCTATATTTCTCATAAGATAATATTTGAAACTCCTTTTCTGCATTTACATTTCTTTTCGCATGCGCTCTTTGTTATCGTTTTTTTTTTTTTTTTTTTTTTTTTTTTAAATATTTTCTATGTAAACATCAACTGTTGTTCCTTTCTCAGTCAGTAATTTGTTTCACTTCAACATGAGGATAGCAGATTTCTATAAAGGACTTCCCAAATCCCCACAGAAATTAGATCGTTTTGGCAAGATAAAATGCTTTCCAAATCAGCAATACATATTATACATTCGTTATTATCAAATAACATAGAGAACTGGTAATGGTACAAGCATATTCGGCAAGCATTTACCCACGCACACTTAACAAATTTAACCAGACCTGAATCCTCTGAGTTTCCATAGTTTAATATTGAAACATATTGAGCGCCACATCATCCAATCAGATAGTCACGTTTCTACCACTCTTTCTGCTTATTATGAATTATCAAGATGGTTTCGGCCTAATGATTCGGTCTTCAATAGCCAATTACGATGTCTGAATTGGAAGATATCTGTTAAGTCAGAGTAGATCCATTCGGAGGTTATGTCTTTTCCATTGGCTGATTTTTGTAATTTATGCGCCAGTAACTTATTGTATAAGCAGTCATAAGTATTTGACTGATTTTGAAAAGAATATACAGCGATTTTGAGCTGTTTATCACATTAGATGAAGAAATGGTAAGGGAACAGGAGACCAATGCTGATGATCGCTCTATACGATCACGCTTAAAATACGGTACCGTTAATTTCATTTTAAAGTACAATAATTTACTAATAGGCATAGCTTTCGAATAATATATTTATAATTTCCTTTTTATATTTGAAAATGGTAAAATGCTGTTGCAATATCTAGGACAATATGTTTTGCATAGCTTATGGCATATCATTGCTTCACTGAAATTGCGTTTAAACAGTTAATGAATTTAAGAAATAACGTTGAAAAGGATATCTAATTATTTCATGAAATACAACTTTCAGTCTAAAGGCTGCTACTTTTTCAAACCTCATAAAACATTTGGTAGTAAAACGTTTATTTGTGTGCATAATATTTTTATAATGATTATAGTATTTAAATCTAATAATTCATCTGGGAGAAAGGAAACAAATAATACTTTTTAGAAACATCTGAATTTTTATAACTAAAAAATATTTTTCTTGCAAAAAAATGTAATAAAATGTATTTTGTAAAACAACTTATATTTTCAAAGAATAAAATTAAATATTTTACGTAAATATGATTAAAAATTATTTTAGTTCTTTTATATCCAATAAAATAAATCCTTTTTTCCCAAAAAACTATCAGCCTTCCAAAAACTTTTCTGAGTTTGTTTCTTTCTTTTTGGAAATTTCATTAGATAAAGAAATTAAATTCTTGATATTTGCTCCACATTTTATTTAATTCTTATATAAAATATATATGTAAATATAACGGTTATAGTTTTCAAAAGTTGATGTAGCTTTCATGAAGTAGCATATGCACGGCGAAGCTTTCACTGATTATACTTAACCGAGCAAATTTCGTTGAACTGTAACATAATTAATCAACAGAAGCATATATTTCACATAGGTGAGAGAGAAAAGTGCAGAGATAAATATATTAAAATTATACTAAAGATATCAAAGTTATATTCCTCTTTCCTTTATCGGTTAATTATAAGTTTTTAATTACAAATTTAACGTTATTATTAATTAAAAGACTTTAATTTCGATTTTAATGTTGCAGAAGTTCAGGTCATCATGAGCCTTATATAAAGGTCATATGACAGAGATTACGTTTGAAATACAGCAGTTCAGAAAGATATACTCTAAGCATTTTCTGCTTTTAGGATAGAAAGGGAAAATAACCAAATTTAAAAAAAATTATGTAACTATTACGAATTATAATTATAATATTTTTCTTACGTATGCTTAGTATATATTATTCATACTAAATTATTTTCTCTGCTTTGAAAGGCAGCAAGACTCACAAGAAAGTTTTATTTTTATGAGATACGCGCCTTTTTTGTTATTTAAAGCAGCCAAAAAAGGCATGTAGGAAAAGAAAATCATTTGATTAAAAAAGCGTATAATCAGTTGGGAAAGCGACTGAATTAAAATATTAAGATCATCAGAAACTACAAGATCTCTATCATTATTTTTATCATTAGAAAATACAACTAGGTTGTAAAATGGATAAAATTTAGTTTGATAATAATTTTTAATACACGTTGTGATGTACAGGGTGTTCATAATTAAACTTCAAGTTTGCGAGCAGGCTGCAACAAAAACTATGCAGAAGAATTGAATGAAAATTGGGTAATGGCAGAATGAAATGATGGAAATTTTATCGAGGGGGGGGGAACAATGAGTTTCAAAATCCACCCCTAGGTGGCGTATCATAGCTTTATTGAGAACATATAACTAACATACAGAAATTTACAAAACGTGCTCGATATGATGTCCACCATTATCTGCCACCATCTGTAAGTCTAAAATCGCATATTCGACTGTTGAAAGCAGCATTAACTGGGAAATGTTACGCACATGTCGTTCTTTGCTTTCTTTAAAGTCGGATAGGGATGCGATGGGATCACGGTAAACCATGGCCTTGATGTATCCCCTCAGCCAAAAGTAGAAAGGATTCGAGTCGGGGATCTAGAAGGCCAAGCTGTAGGAAATTGCCGGCTGATGATTCTGTCGTCACCGAAATGGCGGCGAAGCTCTTGTTTCCCACAACGGGCGATGTGTGGAGGAGCATCATCCCGCGTAAACACTGTAGCTGTATCACATCGCCTTGCCTGAAGAGCCGAAATAACGAATTATTCTAATAATGAAGAGTATCGTTGACCAGTGACGGTGCATGTCACAGACCCTGCAGCGCTGTGTGAAAAAAAAACGGGCTCAGAACAAAGGTTGCAGTTAGGCCGCATCAAACTGTTACATGCGAAGTAATGAAATTTGTAGGAATTGATGTTCAGCCCGAATACTGATATTGTGCGTGTTAACCGCAACTTCCATACGAAAGTGGGCCTCGTCGGTCCACAAAATGTTCTACGGCCATTCATCATAAAGCTCAACTCGCGCAAGAAACCACAACGTAAAAGTTTCTTGACAATCCAGATCATCTGGTAAGAGCTGCTGCACTAGTGACAGTTTATCAGTTTATAGGGATAGTAGCATAAGACCTATTGAAGAATCTTATAAACCGTGGAATGAGGTTGGTCAGCAGATGCTGCAATACGCCGAAAATTAGTGCTGCCGATGGTTTGCGATCTGTCTTCTTCCTCCACTTGCGTCGCAACATCATCCACTACCTGTGCTGCAACACACTTTCGTCCCTTCTTGGCTGAATCCCCAATATTCTCGTTGCTTCAAATTTCCTAATCATGTTTGTTAGTACTTGACTAGTGAGTAGACCTTTTCGTAACAGCTTCAAAGACCGAAATTTCCGGAAAGCTTCGGTAGCAGTGTCTCCGTTTTGGTAAAACAATTTCACCAGTAAAGCAAGTTCCTAGAGAGTCAACGTCATCTTTTCCTTGACTTGGAAACGATTATGACTGTCGTTTGCTTCTCGCATCTTTATAGGATTGTTGTACCCGCACAGGATTACTATCGTTACAACGTTTGCATATGCCAATAGTTTACATTGCACAACGCAGTCTAGTGGTAGTTTTTTAAACTAATTGTTTTTCCCCTCGATAAAATTCCCATCATTTCAATCTACCATTACCCTGTTGCATATTTTAAACTCGCAAATTTCAAGTTTAATTATGGACACCCTGTATATAATATGAGTGAAAATTAATAGTTTGAAATATCCGTAACCTGCTTCCTCGGCATCAGATTGAAGAATCGAGAGTACACCGTTTGTGATATATGAAAACAATACAGCTTCTTGAATGTGCAAAATATTTTGATCATCACAAATGTTTTATAATTCAGTATCAAGTAACTGATATGCAACTGCACATGTGTATAAAATAAATGGATGATTAGTCATAGAACTGAACAATGGAAAAAGGTCGATATCTGAGAATTCTGATGTCTAGGATAATATACATATTCCTTTCAGCAAAGGAAGTATATAGTATTTATTATTTATGCTGTGTCAGAAGCCAAGATGCGAAAGCCTGAATCCTGTGTATTACTGTGTAAGCTTGTTTTTCTTTAGAAATAAAATATATGAATTCGTAGAGAATGGCAATAGGCGTTATGTTTGAGTCTGGAGGAGATTGAAAGCTAAGATATTTACGATGTTGAACATGGGATAGGTTATTTCCCTTTTTTTTTTTTTTTTTTTTTTTTTTTTTTTTTTTTTTTTTTGCTAGTAGAAAGTTCAGACAGCATTCTTTATATTCTCTTTTAACACATTCAATGTAGAGTTTCAAAAAGGAGTAGTAGAAATTATTTTTTCCTTGATAAATTTTAAGCACCAATTTTTTAAACATTGTTCTTGTAGATTGCGATTAACATCTATTCTAAAATAATGTTCCTACCTGAGCATGTGAACATCTATTTTAAAATAATATTCCTATCTGAAATTTGATTAAATCACTTTATTTTGATTTCATGAAGTAAATAAATGTAAATCAATTTTCTGTTTATTGAAACAGTTTATATATACCGTATCCATAAAAGTGGTCTCCATTTCAGCAACTGTTAAATGTAGACAGTCATTCCAGTTATAGGACGATTTTAAATTATGCAAATAATCCTGTTTCCCCATTTAAATTTATGTTAAACTTTAAATTTTTTTTTCGTTTCTAGTGTAAAACAAAATATTCTTAAGGAAATGCAACTAAAAGAGTAATGTAATTTCATTCTTAAAAATATATTGCACATAATAATTAATGAATGGCAAGACTAAGTCAGAAGATGTAATTTTCTTTACTTACTCATAGAATTAAATTCACTGGGGTATTGAAAAAATATTCATATTGAATAAAAATAATCAAAACATTTCATGCTAATTTTCAAACTGTAACAAATTAATATCGTCGTCAACGCTCTCTACCGACGATATAAAGAAAATACTCATTTCAAAGCACGCGAGCTGCAGAAATGAGATGTTATTGTTCGAACTCACGTCCTAAACTTAAAATTATTTTAATGTAATTCCATTTTCTATTTTATCATTTTCTGTATGTTAATATTAGGTGCTAATAAAACGTTATTTAAAATTAACTCCTAATTGATTTTTTAAGGATTAATACAAAACTAATTTTCAATCCCGAACTTTATTCCAGCTTTCATTTAATCTGAGGTTACAACTTTCTGCTTTATCATTGATAACCGCTGCAATGCTTGTATTTGTAATTATTACTGAGCGAATGTATAATCATGATACTAAGCTTGTCATGTAATTATTTGTTTCCTGTATGATAAAAGGGTTGTTAGCAATACTCTCCTTCTTTGCGAAGATCAAATTATACTTAACATTATAAATACTGTACGAACGTCATTACCTTTATCTTTCGCGATATAATTACGTTCCGCTATTGTAGCAACGTCTTTTCTCTCTGTTTATAAGAACCTTTCACGCGATTTACTTCTTCAGAATTATCTCAACACAAATAGGATAGTATTAGTAACCTACGCTGAATATTTCGTAATTTTCTGAACAATACCTTACAGTATTTATTCATATCGATATAGCGTAAGGCTATTCCTTATACAATTATATTATGATTTATTTTTTTAATTTGTATTTTTTATAAATTTTTCGGAAAAAAATTTGAATTATGAACTATAAAATTTTTATAATCATCTTAAAGTAGATGAATTTCTAAGCATACCTGCAAAAAATTAGAGTTTTTTTATTCTAAACTTCCTAGAATATACGTGAATTTACATATTGGCGCCTTTTGAAATGTGGCATATTTGTTATAAGCGATAATAACGCCAAATGTGGTTTACGCACTATGTTAAAATTATTTAAAATAATGAACGATGATTTTTTTTCCCTTGTTTACAATGAAATAAAGGAATGGGAGATAGGATAATATATAGAATAGGATAAATAAAGGAATAGGAGAAAGTTCGTTAAGTCAATTATTCTTGGCGCAAACTGAAAAAAGATGCGCCAAGGTAAAGTTTTGAATTTCTTCTTAAAATTCGCAGTAAATTTTACAAAAGTTAATATTTAGGCCTAATTTGAGTCGTAGAATCGAAATATGGGAAAACAATGGCATGTACTTTCAGAAAATTCCGAGTTTGTATCAAAATACCTATATTAGAATAATGATATATATAAATCTAATGTATATCCTAAGTCGCGCTTTCGAGACGTGAAAAACGCAAGTTCAATTTCGTCAATCAGCCCAGCAGAACAGGAGATATTGAACTGTCCTTTTTTTTTTTTCTCTTTTTGCGCAGTGTACATGTATACTTAATCTATCATATGTAATAAATCCCATATAAAATACCGTTTGTAACAAAATTATAAATAGAGACATTAGTAAATAAAAAAAATCATTGAACGGTATTAAAGAGGGAAAAAGTCAACGTCGAATTATTCTAACTTATTTATTAATCGTGCCTTCAATGAAAATTGAAAATGACGTCAAATCTAGTAAATTCTAGAGCTAAATATCTCGGTCAATTTTTATCGTACAAAAATAATTTCTTGTGCTTTATTTTTTATAACAAGTAAAAATACTTTCCTAGTTATAAATGTAGGGATTGGAGGATCGTGTAAAAGGTTGGATGTCATACTTCATGTAAAATAACTTTTTTAGTCTAAAATACCAAAATATGACAGTGTCATTTAAAACATTGCTTTTACTGAAGATATAGGGATATAGGTTTGTGACGATCTGTTGCGAAAATAATAAATGGGTTGAGAACTTTTGTGGATACGGTATATATATACATATACGCACATGTACACTGAGCCAATAAATAAATAAATAAATAAAGGGACTGTTCTATATTTCCCATTCCACTGCGTTGATTGACGAAATTCAACTTGCGTTTTTCATGTCTCGAAAGTGTGGCTTAGAACTGATCATGCATCAGGCTACACCACAAATTCATTTTAGGGCTGTTATGTTCGTACTTTAAGTAGGCCTGAGGATTTTCAGCAGCCCATATTTGGATGTTATGGCGACGAAAATGTCCACTAACATGGAATGTCGCCTCATCGCTAAACACAATCATTTGCAGAAATATGTCATCATTGTCCATCTCATGATGCATATCTGTAGCAAACGCGAATTCTTTGGGTCTATCCATCGGTTTGATAGCATGCAAATAGCTGCAGTTTGTAAGCGCTTCATAGGTAACTCTTCCATATAGCCTCTACAAACTCATCACTGACCGATGGCCTGCCAAAGCGGGGTTTGTCCAACAAACTGCCTGGATGGACTGATCTGCTGCTTTGCATTTCGCGGTGTTGCGTCATCACCGCTGTGCACACATGCCTACAAATCATACTACAGAAACTTGGAGAGTTTTCATTTTGTTTGGTGAAGATTTCACATTTTTATATTGTTTTGTTGCTTTTCTGTGACAGATCAAAAGTGCACCATGACTTTACGGACGCACTGTATGTATAGCAATTGTTCTAATATAGGTATTTTGACACAAAATCGGAATTTTTCTGAAATAATATGCCAAATTTTTCATATTTCGATTCTAAGACTCAAAATTACGCCAAACTACCAAGTTTTGTAAAAATCTCAGCTCCTCGCAGCAAAAAATTGTAGCTCCTCAATGATAATTGAGTTTGGTATATACTCATTAATATCTCTTTTTTTATTAAACTTATTTGATTCTTCCTTTCACAGTTCCAAATTCGGGTTCACTTCAAATAAAATTTGTATTTTAAAATAATTTTTATAAATTTTTCGAAAACAATTTTGAATTATAATCTGTAACATTTTTACCATCATCTTAAAGTAGATGTATTTCAAAGCATACCTGCAAAATATTAGAGCTTTTTATTCAAAACTTCCGAAGATATACGCAAATTTACATATTTGGCGCGTTTTGGAATTTGGGATATTCGTTGAAAGCGATAATAACATCAAGTATGGTTTAGGCGCTTTGTTAAAATTATTTGAAAGAAGGAACGATGTGCCTTTTTCCCGCTCATGCAACAATGGGAAAAGGTAATAACGATGGGACCTTTTTTCGGCTCCTGCACAATTGAAGGGAAAGCAAAATAGGCTGCCATATAGTAAGAAGTTCGCCAAGTGAATTATTCTTGGCGCAAACTGAAAAGATAAGATGCGCCAAGATAAATTTTTGAATTTTCCTGTAAATTTCTCACCACATTTTATAAAATTAAATATTTCGGCATAATTTGATTCGTAGAATCGAAGTGTGGAAAAAAATTGGTATTTTGTTTCAGAAAAAAAGTCCGATTTTGTGTCAAAATGCCTATGTTAGAACAATGCTATATATCCTAAATCGCGCTTTCGAGACATGAAAAACGCAATTTGAATTTCGTCAATCGGCCCTGTAGAACGGAAAATACAGAACTGTCCTTCCCCCCCCCTTTTTTTCCTTCTCAAGGTACATATAGAAAGAGTCAGAGATTAATTCACCTCATTCTTATCATCCTCTCTCTCTCTCTATATATATATATTTATACATTTATATGTATATATATAGAGAGAGAGAAGATCACTTTTAACAGTTTTATTTTATGCTCTACAATTTTTATTATTTACCAGCTTTAATTTACTGCTCTTATACTAATCAACTTGAAACATTCTTGCATTATTGCCATTCAATTTATTTATTCGTATTTCCCCCGTTATTGTACCTTATATACTCCCCCTTTTAAAGGGGGACTGGGAATTAAGGGACCCGATCGCCAAATCCTGGTGGTGGAGAATCATCATCCACTACCTTTTTTAGTTCGGACGTCACTGTACATGCATGAGGTATTTTTTGTAAGTAAGAGAGATGAAAAATGAGCAATACCCTCGCCGGGACTCGAATCACGGATCTCTCGAATACGCGCCTAGTGTGCTGACCACTACACCATGAAAGCATGCTTAGAAAGTGGGAGAAATATCTTATAAGGTTTGCTTTAAACTTTCTCCTACTTTTTTTTTTCCTCTGAAGGATTAAAGCAATGAGTCAAGTCTCCTGGAAGACTTCATAGAGGCAGAACTGAACATTTAAGAGAGTTAGGTTTCTTGCAGACCGTAGTGTGGTTTAAATAATATGAAGTAAACAGAACATTTTAAGTAGTTCCTGTAGCTCATTCAAAGATAGATAACAAGTAAATACACTTTTGTGATTTTAGTCCATATACTTCGCTTTTTCGTAAGACATCGCAGATAATGTTCGAAATCCATATGTAAACAATTAAAAAGAAACTGAAAGTATTAATGTCGCACCAGAGAATATGTTAAGGTTTTTACGCGCTCGCTGAGCTCTTAGTTTATTAATATGCTTTTGGATTTACTCCTGTTGACCCAACTCGTTTTCCCAACTTCTGTTGACCCAACTTCCTTTTAACTTTACTATAAAACATGGCTTTCTTTGCTCGTACGCCACATAAAAGTCAACAGAATATCACAAAATTTTTAACAGCAGCATATATTTAGAATTTAAGATAGCGTATCAAGTGTTGCCATTAATTAGTTTCAGCTTTTCCCTCAGTTCATCATATTAGCATTCGCTTTTCTTAGTAAGATGGCTTATCAATTTTTTTATTATTATTAATATTTTATATTTAAACATTGTTATTACATATTGTTTAATTCAAATTTACGATACATAAAATTCAACAGCAAAATCACAAAGTATTTAAAAGCAGCATATCTTTAGAGTTCCCGAAAGAGAGTTGACTTTTACCATACATCTTTCCAGTATTTTCTAAATTCCTGAAATTACCATTTTCTTAATAAAGTGACAACATTTTGATTATTACTTTACTTTTATTTATTAAATATCACATTTTTCGAACTACGTCTCACGAAATTGCTGGCCTATTGATGGAAATTAATAAAAATACTGCAAAATTCTTACAAATAATTTTGACTATTGTGTAACTGATAGCGTCTCGGACAGTTGCATTCTTTTTACCCTTTGACACGGAAGTCGCCCGAAACGTCTGACCATTCAGATATCGGAGTGTCGACCTGAGATCATCTTTCGCTTTTGGCCTCAATTACTAATGCGTTTTTACCGATAAATCAAATTAGTGCCCTAAGGCCACTCACGATTGACAGAAAAATATGGTATACTCATACCTTTCACCCTTAGGCAAGCAAGAAATCTGAGATGACAAAGTCTGTTGTTTGAAGATATAAAAGCATTGAAAAAATGTTCTGACACAGAGAATCAATGCAAAACGGAGGATCAAACCCGCTAACTCAGATTTCACTAACATACGTCCGTGTGCCCATTTTCTTCCCTAGAAAATGCAAAGCAGTGAAATCTTTCGTGTTAGTAGTTTACTCTTCAATTTTATCGAATTGAATCAACATTAGACTGCTTGAAAACCTGCTTTTAGTTTATCGGCTGAAATTTTTGCTTCTTTAATTTTACCGATGTGTAAAATAATAGAAGTTTTTTCATCTTGCAGTCAGATCGAAGCTTCATTTTATACTTCAGGGGGCGGCTTGAAGTTATTCTTAACTTTTCTAATATACAGCGAATTCTGCTGAATTTTATTAGGAGTTTCATCAGTATATTTCCGCACGATAAACTCTTCTATATTTAACACAGGAACTTATGGTTTGCTTGGGAGTTTCTTTTCAAATTTCTTGTCTGCTTTACAGCCAAGATAGTTGCTTATATGTTCTTCGCTGCAGAAAATGCATGATGATTTGACATCTAATTTCCAGGAGCAATGTCCACTTCTGTGATCTTGTCCACATTTACAGCATCTTTCTGGATTGTTGTAGAAGCGTTATGAATGCCCATACTCCAGGCAACGGAAACATTGCATAGGACGTTTTTCCGGAGTGGATTTTTCAACATTCACATTAACGCTAAACATGCTGTCTAGGTTGTAGATAGCTTTAACAGCTCTTATCTTCGTAACTGCAAGAAATATATAGGGAACTTTTCAAAATTCTGTGTGATCTTGGAAACTGTTTCGATTTTAAAAGAGGGAATAGTTTTTATTTCAGGTCTTAAAAAATTGCTTCTGCGACCACGAAGACCGGTAAATGTTTTAGTACTACTCTGATATGCTTTTCGCTCGACAACTGATAAGTATGGAACGGGATGTCCCTTTCTGTAAGAGTTCTAGCCGTCATTCTAAAGTATGTAGAACTTGAACGAATATGGATGAAATTTCATTTGAACTTCATACTCTTCTGCAGAAATCTTGCAAAACAGTCCTTCAGTTTTTCAGTCAGTGGGTTGAAGTTAGGTCAGAAAACAATAGGTGGGTTTCCCCCCATTTTAACTCTATTTCTTCTTTATTGTCATTTAAATTGTTGAGGCTGTGGAAATGGTTTTCTTGTGCAATTTCCATGCATGGTTCGCAATTTTCTGCAACTTTTACAGGATTTCGGGAGTCTCTTCCTTTTTTCATTCACATTTCGAGCACTGGGCCGTTTCCGTGTTTATAGATGAGACCAGCCAGGTCCTTGTCCAAATTGGATGACCATCACTGCAGGTGCTGAGAATTACATCATCGGGGGCGAGCTTTCTTTTAATGCCTTGCGTCTTCTGCTTGGCTGCACCTTTTTTTTCCTTTCCGTGTAAGAGGGATTTCTTGGAGTTCAAAGGTGGATTTCAGGAATTCTTCACCTTGTGAAGAACTAGAAAGTTGAGATTTCAGTGAAATCTCAGAATCAGCATAATCATTGTAATCTGCATCATCATGATTGTCAGGAGTCCTGTAAAGAACATGAGTACAACCCGAAGGCTATACTAATATAATAAAAGGAACACCAAACTATTCAGGAGACAGACCTACGTGCTACGCTTACCACTAGAACTGTTCGAAAATATTGTGATAGGTCGCCGGCACGCGTAAGTCCATTTTGTACGTATGCTTTCCGCCATCATCTTAGCGCATGGCTGATTGGTTTCAAAGTTGTTAAATGGCATCCCGATAACTTTTTGGAGTGACTAAACCTACTGCACCTACCCTCACCTTTGTTTACCATCAATGTTTATCTGTTGATGTCCGCATTTGCAAACCTGTTCTAATAGAAAACAGCTGCCGAGTGGTAAAGTCGCTGAACACTGGTAGTTCGGTCCGAGGTTCGAATCCCGCGAACGGGCTGGCTGCATGGGTGTTTTCGTGGTTTACCCCATGTGTAACGTGTATACGAGCCAGTTTCCCTTAGAAAGTCCTCCAAGAAGGCATCCCTCTCCTTAGGCAGATAGCCCTAGTGTACTTTGCCATAATTAATTACACACACACCTAAAGGGAAACTGCACAAAGTGGGTGAAACCGCACAAAAATCCCAAGAGAGAAGTAACCGCTTCACTTAAGTAGGTTATTGTTAATGTTGTAGTATTCTACTTAACATGATTGAAGGAAATCCAATTCAACTAAAATTCATATATACATTCGTTGCAGATGTTTGAGAGAAACAGATTCTGGCCTCTACCGATGCGAAAGAGTTAAAGGAATGTTACTGAATGTCTGTTGTACTTTTTCTTTTGTTAATTTGTCATCTGCAGTGCTGATTGCTATATTATTTGTACAGATGCTATAGCGCTCTATTAAGTCTTGGTAGGATAGTTGAAGGGTAGTCCGCTGGGGAAGCTGCATCCAGGATATTGTTGAGTGTTCCTAGTGTGCATTTTATGCATAATTTGTACACGAGAATTCTTGAAGACGGAACTGCGCAGGCTTGTAAACCTTGTTGACAGCAATTATGTGTAAAATGCCATACTTGTATCTGTTGTTAGTGCAATCGTCTGTCCGGTATTGTACCTTAGTGCTGATAATCATTCTTTTGTAGATTGCTCTTTCCTTTCTAAATGAATGTAAAGTAGTAGCTGGAATATTCAGTCTCTCTCCGTATTCAAGCTGCGGCGTAGTGTTCTGCATATACTATTTTGTTGTGCGCGGAGATCTTTGACCCATCAATTAAGAGTATATAGTTTCTTTACTTTTCTGTGTGTGTTTTCTTTCGTGTATTGCTTAGTAGCTTTAAGATGGGCGTTGTGAATATGTCTAGAACTTTACTCGCTTTGTCTGCTTGTAAATCTGGCACGATTGTAGAAAGATTTTGTCGAATGAGATTGCTGAAGATGTTTTTGCTATCTGAGTATCTGTAGCATTTGACTGTGGTTTCGGAAGTGACACGATTTAAATTGATTGCAGTTATAATCAGAGATTCCTTTCTTCGTCCACTACCCAGTCTTGAATGAAGATGCTAGTGATCTGAAAATTCTAAGAATGAATTTACAGGAAGTACTACTTCTGTTTTATTACTTAAATTCAAAATCTAGCATATTGTTTCCATCGATATAGTAGTTTGAAATCCTGGAGCTGGAAATTTTGGGATTATATTTTAATATAGTTTCTCATTAAAAACTATTATAGACTTCAAGTAAATGCTACTTCCGGGTTTTCATTAAAAACTGTTATAGGCTTCATGTAAAATACCATTTCTGATCGTCCACTTTTACTCAAAATGTAATCAATTCTTTATATGAATGCAGAAAGTTTAAATACCAGAAAAGGAAATTTTTTCAAGTGTGAAAATCGTCACACCCACATATAGACACACAGAGAGACATCATTGTAAAAATATTTAAAACATGCTGTGGGATTCTAATTCGTGCTTATTGTCTGAAAACTCACTATCGAGGTTTTGGACCGAAAGCATTAATACATACCTATATGTATATATAGGTATGAAAAAGTAAAAATGTTATTTAATATAAGAGTAAAAAATAAAAAAAGATAAAGGTAAAACAGTTATTTAATATAAGACGAGTCAAATGCAATGCCATTTCACGTTTAGCTGCAATATTTCTTCATACGCTTCCTTCTCCCCGGAGATATAGAAAACGCGCTGGTTATAATGATTATCATAAATATTTTTTTCTTTTTTTAAAGAAATATGCTTTTCCGAATTAATACGTAGTTTTAACATTTAATATGATAATATATATTAAGAACGCAATTTAAACGTTTAAGTGTGAAAGTTTAGTTTTCGATTTTATAGCAAATATTAAGATTTTTCACATATGAATTTAAAAAGTGAAGAGCTAATAGATTTTACGAAACTTAAAACATCAGTGGTAAGTTTTAACTTTTAATCGCCCTTGTAAAAGCATTTTCTCATAGGCGGGAGCCATACTCCTCCTCAAAAAAAATTAATAATTATTGCAGGCATAGTATTTAACTTCAACAGTATGAAAGCTAACCATAATTTTCTTTTCTTTTCCTAAAAATTTTAATCTTTAATGAAATAATGCGTCTCTTATGATTTACTATTAACATCTGGATTCAAGAGAGCATTTTTTGTGTGTGAAACGGATGCCAAATTTTTCAAATCTCGAAACATTTAAATAAGAATAAGCAAAAGAGGAATAAAACGTACTTAATATTTAAAAAGTTAAAATTAAGCGAAATTTGCGTTGTTGAAAAGCCAATTTAAAAATACACCTACAATTATTGAAAAGATACAAATGAAATTTAGTAAATGAGGTACAAAACTAAAAACCTTTAAATATTTGGGTACATTTTCTCAGTATAATTTCTCAAAAATAGTTTGAGAAGAGGTTTTGATTCCAATTTACAATTTAAATTCAACATCTGCTGAATTCCTAATAGTTAATTGGTTATTAAGTCAAATCATCAGCTTGTCGTAGCTTTTATATACCAAAGAATTATCTGATTAAAAACGCCCAAAGTTCATTAATTGTAAATTATCTATATCCGCAATTATTGAGACGATTCGAAAATATTCAAGAATGCAGAGCAAAGATTTCTTGAAAATTCCGGCAGATTTTGCTAGGTCACAAATTCCAAATAATATGGACCTCGGTGTTACCAAGGAATGCTAGTGATGATACTCATGTCAATGGCGAATTTTTTAAAGAAAGAACCTCGCTCGTCTGAACGTTTGAGAGCCTTCTAGCATAACACATAGAATTTATTCTATTCTTATATGTCAATGATATGAGTGCTGTTTAAATGCAAGGTCTTTCGTGATTGTGACTTGCGCTGTAGAGTCATTAGGTTAATTGGAAGAAGAAAAGATGAAAAATATGCAACCGCCTTCGCCGGGAATCGAACCATGGACCTCTGGAATACCGGCCCAGCGTGATACCGTTACACCATGAAGGCACGCTAGGGAAGTGGGAGAAATATCTTATAGCGCTACTCTATGCAATCACTTCTGCAGATAACCCAGAAATTACATTATTTTTTCCTCAATAAAACTAATATATCGAAAGCTGTTAATTAAAATATTTAAGGAGCTTTTAGACGTCTTGGTCGCTATGACAATTAACTATACTAACTGTAAAATAGTTGAGCCATCCTTGAAGCCGACGAAGACATGAATATATATAAACGGATAGTGCATTTGCACGCATGCAAGCATTTAAAATACTGTCGAGCCAAAAATCCTTTCAAAACTATTCTTCACTAGAACTTGGTTGGAGTTGGGGAAATACGTACTTGCATCTATAATGTACCCAAGGATTTGGTCAGCGAGTTGGCCTTACATTACCTTCTCTTTCTTGGCCACAGTCAAAATCGTGGACCTGTTCTGAAATCTATTCTAAGATCAGTAGAACTAGAAACAAAGAAAGTAATTCGTCTTTTTAAGCTAGGATCCAAAAGATTGCAATGGCGAAAAAGTGAAACTATTTCTCTTCTTTCTCTTTTTCTTCTTCAAATTCGTCTTGAATAGTTTTCGAGGTTCGAGAATTTGAATGTCTCATGACTAAATGCCTCACGACAACTTACTACTGAACCACTCGTAAACATAAACAACATGAATAGGATGAGATGAAATGTATAGATGTACCACAAAAGTATAAGCAAGTCCTAGTTGAAAGCACTTAATAAATAATAGAACCGGTCGCATTCTCTCTTAGGAAAACTTTTAAATGTGGAATCAATTTTGCGTTCAGTGCTCCTATCTCTTGGGAGAGTTTTCTGTTTACAATAAAATGTGATATCAGATCTTTTCATCAACTGAAGCGATGAAAATATGTCTGACATTTTCATTAATCGGAAAGCCATGCCTTAAGATCTATTTTCCAGAATGTCATTTTCCGAAAGACTACGCGATTTCCCGTGGGATGTTGCGAATCCATCGCATGAGAAGAAATTGCGGTTTTCGCTTGCTTATTTTTAGTCGGAAGCTAGAATGTTATGAACAAATAGCATGGCGAAATGTTAATGGAATGCGTTATGAATGACAGAAATAGCATACTCTTAAATTGCTTTATTTTGTTATCTTAAACTATTCAATCTTTTATATAATTGAAATATTAATTCAAGTTCGATAGATTTATAGATAATCCTTTGCTTTCAAATTCTTAATAAAATACAGATATTCAAGAATCACGGAAGACTTTGCGTAGCCATATTTGAATTCAATTTGGAGTAAAGATATGATTCGATTCTTCAGGTTAAAAGTCCGACTTATAATCACATAGCAGGTGTAGTTTGCTGTAAATTAAAGGATCAGAATTTTAGAAAAACGCTTAGAACTTTTTTTTTATTTGTGTGCGTTGTCCTTCCATTTTCTGCACTTGTAGCCTTGGAATGAAAAATATAAGTAATATATCTTAGAAATAATTTGGACGTAATACGTGCTTTTGATGGAAGTGAAATTTTTAGAAGGAATAAATACTGTCTTTGTATTCAAAGGGAAGTACGTCAATGTCAAATTTTAAATTTGCAGCCTAAGTTAATGCAGATTTTTTTAAAAAATAAATAAATACAGATTTCGAGGGTAATTACACTTCAGTTCTTCTTAAGGAGAAGAAATATTTTTGCAATGTTTGAATGAATAGCTGTAAAATTTGTAAAGTCATGAGGAATTTTTTGAGTCAAGAAACTTGAAAAATGTGCAATACCCTCGCCCGGGACACGAACCAAGGACCTCTCGAATACGCGCCGAGTGTGCTGGCCATTACACCACGAAGGCATGCTAAGAAGGCGGGAAAAATAGGCCTTTCGGCCTAGCATCATACCTTGTGCAAAGAGAGTTTGATCAGAGAGTTATGGATTGCTTTGATCAGAACCATCTTATCTGCCAGCTTTCTTGTTTGCTTAACTGTCTCTTATTAACGTGAATATACAACGGGTACAACGTATCGAAATACGACAAGCAATGAAAAACTACGAAATGACCATCAAAATCGTAAAAAACAACCTTATATTTAGCGTAGGTATAATGAAACACTCAATCGATTTCGAGGGCAGCTAAAGGTCCCTCCTCATCAGGAGAAAGAAAATAGGAATCACAGAAACACGTGGTTATAACTAGATTTTTAATCAGAGTTGCACTGGCCGCCTACTTTTACTGAGCCAGGCTGTCTGATCAAGCATAAAGAAATATTAGCGAAGTTAAAATAGGGAGCGAGTGGCAAATGCACATTACGCTCAAAATCTGAACTTCAAATAATGGAAAGCAACCACTGAACGGATTTTTATACCCTCTGGTAGTACCAAGTGCGAGGAGGTAACGCCATCTATCGGCAAAAATAATTGAATTAAGACAGTAGAATTTTAAATGCATTAGGAAGGACTTGGATTGGACTTCAAATCATTAACTAAACTTTCTAAATCTTTGTGAATGTGAAAAGCCTCAAGAAAATCCAATTCGCCTATGGAAGAAGCCTTTTGGATGATTTTTGCAGACCCAAAATCAAAATTATGGTTAAAAGTCCAGCTATGATACGCTATTGAAGACTTGTTAATTTCGCCTTTTCTGACATAAGATTCATGTTCTTTGATACGAAACTTCAACGCTCTTTTTGTTTGGCCAATATATCTTAAACCACACTGACATGATATACTATAAATTCCCCAAGAATTCAAGACAGAAACGCAATCTTTTAGAATCGAAGGGTGAATTTTATTAATAGGGGAGAAACCGACTTGAAAATTGAATTTCTGGAGAATCCGTGCAATTTTATAGCTAACAGAAGGATAAAATGGAAGCACGACAAGGTCATTGATATTCTTTCTAACAGTGGAATGTCTTCTTTGATGGGAATCTGAAAATTTTTTGACGGCTTTATCAATAATCACGGGAGAAAATCCACGGTCAATCGCAACTGCTCTCAAATAATTAAGTTCATTGGTAAGCAAAGATTCAGAGGAACAAACTTTTAGCGCGCGGAAAACATAATAGTAAAAAGAAGCCATTTTTTGCTTAACAGGGTGGCATGACTTGGCATGGGGTGGTAAACAAACTGCAAAGGGTTTACGGTACACAGTGGTGCTAAAATCGGTTTCATTGCGGATTATAAGAATATCGAGGAAGGGGAGAGAACTGTTGGATTCAATTTCAAGAGTGAATTGGATGGCTGGATCAATTGAATTCATAATAGATAGAATCTCGGATAAATCCTCTTTATAACCGTCAAAAAGTGCGAAAGTGTCGTCAACATACCGAATCCAAAGACGAAAAGATAATTTATCAAATAATTTCATCTCAAAATAGTGCATTAAATGTCAGCAAGTACCGGACTGAGAGGATTACCCATAGCCAATCCTTCAACTTGACGAAAATATGCATTTTGGAAAACAAAGTGGGTTTGACTTAGAGAAACTTTAGTAAGCGAAACCAACTCATTAATTTCTGTATGTGTGAAGTGAAATTCCCGAAGCCTAGTTTCAAGACAATTTAGTCAAGACCCTCCCCTTCCTCGATATTCTTATAATCCGCAATGAAACCGATTTTATCACCACTGTGTACCGTAAACCCTTTGCAGTTTGTTTACCACCCCATGCCAAGTCATGCCACCCTGTTAAGCAAAAAATGGCTTCTTTTTACTATTATGTTTTCCGCGCGCTAAAAGTTTGTTCCTCTGAATCTTTGCTTACCAATGAACTTAATTATTTGAGAGCAGTTGCGATTGACCGTGGATTTTCTCCCGTGATTATTGATAAAGCCGTCAAAAAATTTTCAGATTCCCATCAAAGAAGACATTCCACTGTTAGAAAGAATATCAATGACCTTGTCGTGCTTCCATTTTATCCTTCTGTTAGCTATAAAATTGCACGGATTCTCCAGAAATTCAATTTTCAAGTCGGTTTCTCCCCTATTAATAAAATTCACCCTTCGATTCTAAAAGATTGCGTTTCTGTCTTGAATTCTTGGGGAATTTATAGTATATCATGTCAGTGTGGTTTAAGATATATTGGCCAAACAAAAAGAGCGTTGAAGTTTCGTATCAAAGAACATGAATCTTATGTGAAAAAAGGGGAAATTAACAAGTCTTCAATAGCGTATCATAGCTAGACTTTTAACCATAATTTTGATTATGGGTCTGCAAAAATCATCCAAAAGGCTTCTTCCATAGGCGAATTGGATTTTCTTGAGGCTTTTCACATTCACAAAGATTTAGAAAGTTTAGTTAATGATTTGAAGTCCAATCCAGTCCTTCCTAATGCATTTAAAATTCTACTGTCTTAATTCAATTATTTTTGCCGATAGATGGCGTTACCTCCTCGCACTTGGTACTACCAGAGGGTATAAAAATCCGTTCAGTGGTTGCTTTCCATTATTTGAAGTTCAGATTTTAGCGTAATGTGCATTTGCCACTCGCTCCCTATTTTAACTTCGCTAATATTTCTTTATGCTTGATCAGACAGCCTGGCTCAGTAAAAGTAGGCGGCCAGTGCAACTCTGATTAAAAATCTAGTTATAACCACGTGCAGTGCTGATAAGCACCACGTGTTTCTGTGATTCCTATTTTCTTTCTATGTATTTCTTTCTCCTGATGAGGAGGGACCTTTAGCTGCCCTCGAAATCGATTGAGTGTTTCATTATACCTACGCTAAATATAAGGTTGTTTTTTACGATTTTGATTGTCACATTAGCGTGTTTCTCTTCTAGTCTACGAAATGACCAGTCTATGAGAGATACCAAAACAGGCATTCTCTCAATGCTTTCAGCAATTTTAAGAGCTACGGAGCAAATGTAGGTCTTCCGATGAATGTTACTTTGAAGAAGACTAAGCAGTTTTTAGCATGATTCTTTTAACATAGGAATATTTTATAGTCAGTTTAAAAATTTTGGGGAGGTGTTAAGATTATAAAATTGATAACTGGAGGAGAAGGATTTCTTTATATTTATTGTTTGATTTCTTTATTTTCCCCTTTCGCTATTTGGAAAGAAATAAGGAATTGATGTTTACTTACTTAAATGATTGCTTGCAGTAATGAATTTAAATGTAATTATCAATGCATTTCTCGAGAATTCTACAAAGCAAAGGCCTTTTTTCTTTACCAATTATTTTCTTGTTCTTTCAACTATTGAATGTTCTATACTCGATAAAAGCCCTTTTCCCCCAAAAAAGCTGAATAATTCTATGAGATTCTATTCTATAAATATAAAACATACGTGATAAAGTTTGTAAAGACATTAGGATTTTTTGGAAGCCGGAGAGATGAAAAATTAGCAACCGCCTTCGCCGAGAATCGAACCACAGAACTCTGGAATACCGGCGCAACGTGTAGAACACACACACGGGAGAAATACCTTATAAGTTAATTAACGCTGCAGTTTCAAGAGAGCTGTTTAAAAAAAGCATCAATAAAAACGATACACTTTTCAAAACTTAGATTTTTTTATTTTATGTTATCATTGGTTTTGTAATTTGAAGCATCCAATTAATACAAGCTGTAATTTTTATTTATGGCCTTTCTCTACGTCGATATCTGTATGAAAAAAATAATTTTCACGTTTTTAATTAAAAGCCAATATTGAAAACGAATTATTATGGAGAGGGGAATCTCTTAAACAATATTTCAGAAAAAATTATTAATCTTTTTTTTTTTCAATTTTTTTTATTATCTTCAATAACTTTTTTCCGACAAATTTCTTTCATGAATAAATATGTTATTAAAGCACGTGCGATACTGTTTATTACGAGGCGAAGAAAATCCTTCTTTCCTTCCACCACACATAAAATGTCGTTAGTATCCGAGAGATCAGATCCCTGGCATGGTGTGGAGAAGGGGAAGGAACAGATGTTTGGAAACGGCACTTGTGGGTTCGATTGTCCTTTCGACAATTTCGACACTTTCGTAGCTCAGAGAACGGCGTGTTAGCTTTTTTGTGGGGAGATGGGAGGATGCGTGATAACGCTCCACTCCTAAGAAGAAAATGCATTGGAGGTTTTATGGCATTACTCGAAATGGCTATAAGTGCTGTTGACATAGTAATAAAGAAAGGAATAAACTTTGCAAATGGCATGCTATCTACTCATTATGGCTTTAACTCAGATCTCTTTATCTTGAATGCAAACTGCCGAAACATTCCTTAATATTGTGAACGAGGCACATGTCTCTTTGCAAGCGTTATTTATGTAAATACGTTTTAGATAGCTGCTTTTGCTCTTCAGGATCATGCTGGGTAATTAGTGATTATTTGATCGAATTGATTGATTTATGACTGGAGAATCAGTTTCAACGTATTTTCCACGAAAATTATGTTTAGAAATTTTATCTTTAAATGAATGAAATAAAAGATTAAGTACTTTACTCATCTTTAGTAGTTACAACTTCTTAATGCTTCTTAATATTATTTCGTAAATGAGGTTTGAGACCGATATTGTTTGAAGACTTGCTATAATTATTTAGGGTCTTTATAAAGAGTTATTACGATCAATATTATAATGAAAAGAGGCAAACCTTCTGCCGCTCAGGATAATTACTCAAATAATTGATTATAATATAGTAATAATAACAAATGAAATAATTGGTTTTAATGGCAATAAGAGAACTAATAAATCATTAAAACGATAATTAATTTTTTTCATTATCCTAAGATCTGAATGTAATTTCAAGTTCTGGTTTGATGAATATTTTTTGGCTGTAAAAAGATGTCTAGACAGCAAGATGATATTTATTACCCAAACAGTCTTTACCCATTCAAAACGATCACCACAGGCCGAGCTGAACGCTGCTAGTTCGGTGCTGGTTTCGATTCCTGGTGAACGGGCTGGCTGAATGGGCATTTTTCGTAGTTTCCCCTTTTGTAACATAAATATGAGACGATTTCCCTTAGAAAGTCCCCCACGAAGGTATCTTTGCTTTTGGGTAGATAGCCATCGAGTGCTTTGCATAATTAAATAAACCAAACCAAACCCATTTATGAGTTTTACTGAAACAATTCGTTTTACGTAATAGTCCGTTAATTAAGTTAAATTATCAGTAACTGCAATCTCAACGAGTTAGTTAGTCCTCGATTATAAATGTATAATAAATTTAAATTATCAGTAATTTCAATCTCAGCCAGCTATCATTTGATTAACTAAATCCAATTAGTTTAAATGCCACAAAATGATAATAGTCGATCAGTAATTCAATACTAGGATTTCATGCACTGTATTGTCTCAAACAATAAAAGACTTCAAGTATAAGAGAATTCTGAATTTATGAAGATGTTTTAAAGGAAAATAAAAATATATCTTACACATATAAAAGACCAATTCATCATATTTGAGCTCATACTAATGGCATGCTAAAATGACAGTAGTTATGTAAGCTGAATGCTACACTGCGAACTGAAGCTAAATATTTTTTAATATAAAATTGGAGCAAACTGGGAAATTACCTATTTACAAATTTAATATTAGGCTAGTCATATGAGGTGAAGTCTGCGTAAGTATTTTAAGGAGGGAGTCTTAGAATTTTTAGAAAAAACAATATGTTCTAATATGGCTATCACACTACATTTTTTGTCACGTGAAATGAAAAAAACAGTTCTGTAGAACCATTAGTGTTTTGTTTCGGTGTTAAAAGTGGAAATTCCTGATTCTAAATTTCATATCTTATTTCTTTCCTATGTTTTCGCAGTGTGATGTCTAATGGATATGTTTTCGATTTATGCTCCTGAATAAATGTCAAATCTATTTCGCTTTTCTGCGTTTATTGTGTAAATTAACAATAAACCCTGTTACTTCTCTTGAGTTATCTACCTAATAAATAAAACAATAACACAAAGTCATTTAAGGTGAAAATGTTTTAAGAGTTTCCTGTAGAAAGTGAGAAATATACTTCGAAGAGAAGTAACCTGACAACTACGATCGTATAGCTAACGTTAAAAGATAAAATACTACTCACATTCGTATGAGTTGCGAGTATACTCATAATCGCATTCCTAGGAATCAGATTATTAGGCAGTTTACTTTACTATATATTAACTCATTCACATAAACATAAAAATTTTTTAAAAAGCAGTTAAAGTCATCGAAAGGCTAACAGTAAGGAATCTTTCATTTTAGGAACAAGCCAATTAGATTTCATTCGCATCTTTTGTGCTAGACTATTCTGATAAAGCCTCTTTTGTGATTTCCATTAATCTACGAAGATTTCTATTCTAAAAAAACCTTTACTTCTACCTCTATAAATACTGCTGTCCAAATTTATATTGATTGTATATATCAGCGTTGAGTAACAGAAATATTATGCTCGCCATATGAGTTGAAAGAGAAGTCACTTGCTATATACTATGTCAGTCGATGCTTATTTATGGGAGGATTTTTTTTTAATTTAAAATACTACATTTTCCTTGTAGGGTTTATATTTATTTTAACTAACATTTATTTTAAGCTGTCTTTCCTGTCAAGCCTTTACTTTCCCCTAGAATTGCCAATGCCAGAGTAAATCGTAGTAGAACGCGCAGAGTATTCAAATTTTAGCAGAAGTAAATTGAGTTTAAATAGAAGGGAAACGAGATTGTAAGTATGCTTCTTGAATCGCGAGCGTAAAGGTTGCTAGGTAGAAATTTTAAGAACCGCGCGTTTCGGCCTGTGTGCCTATTTCGGCAGTTCGTTGAATCTTTCAACTTCTTAATCAGTAAGTTTGCTGAATCTCAGCTGTATCTTAGAACGCGGTTAAGTTAGTTGCGATTATAGAGCCTCGTAGATAGTGATTTCGTTATTTATTCATCCTGTCATTTATTTTTAGTTGTACTTTTCTATTTTGTTAACCCGCCGGGTCGGCGTGAACGCAACTGTGATTTCTAAAGTGAAATAAAAAGGGATTTAAACCCTTCTTATAAGTTTGTGTAACTTACAGTTCATAGCAGTCACTACTACTGTTGCTGACAAGTTGGGGCCACGCAACATCATATCCTCTAATTTTCCAGTAATAATAATTAGAATACAATAATCCAAACTATATCGATAACACTTGTTGGCTTAACTCGAAAATTAACTAAAATAGGTACGAAAGATAGAGAGCATTGGTACATGAATCAGAAACCTCAGTTACAAAACAAAAGCTGTTTGGACTGTGGGGCGCCATGGTAATCGTGCAACCCGAAAAGATGGATAAACTTAGTGCCCGTTATGTGTTTTCCTTACATTCGTTAATTGGAGGGGGGGAATTGAACTGTCAATTCTTGACATTCTTGGAGCCTAAATATCCATAATATTAGTCATTCAGAAATATTCTATCTGATGGTTCAAATGCTGTTTTCTCTAATTTTGCCTCCTTATTTTTGTTGATTGAAAAATTCATCCCTTTAGAAATGAGTTCGTTACACATAGAGAGTTTTGTTGTTAAATAAAGCAAACAAGAAAATAATCTGTCGAAGAATTAGATAACAGAAATACGACTGATACCAAATGACAACTGACTACTTTTCTAACTCGTGCGGCGAGCATAATATTTCTGTTACGCAGTGCTGATATATATAATCGACATAAATTTGGACAGCTTAAAAACCAATTACCTCCAATAGTTTTGGAGGTGGAAGTCAATAATTGTTTTAAGTAGTATCTTAAAAATTTCAAACCGTGTGCTGACAAGGTAAAAGTTAACTTTGAGAGCGGAATAAAAGCATTTGGAATAGAAGAGTCTTACTGTTTTCAAAAGTCTGTTCATATGTGTAAGATGGAAAAAGTTAGTCTTTTTTAAAAGGTTTGACTAAACGAAAATGAAATTTTGTCGGCTCTGTTCTTTTACAGACATTTAAAGTAGCTGAAATACATATCCTGAGAGCCATTCTAATAGTATATTTGTATATTCCTCTATTCTGAGTTTTCTTATCAAACAACTGATACCTTTCTCTTCCACTGACAAGCATTTGTCCAATACTCGTCCAAGCTTTATCTTTTAAGTTTTAAATAATTTCTAGTCTTTCTTCTTCTTTTCCCTTCAAAGCAGACCTGAGCATTTCTTGCTTTTTGAAGTCAAAGATATATGGCCTAAGTGTCAAGTGAGCGTAGAAATTTCACGTATAGACACTGCAAATGAATCACCAAGGTTATTAAACTGCTTAAATCGCACTAAAGTATATTTCTAACGAAATTAAGCTCGGATTTACGCAACAGTATAAGAGAATCACGAAACTGCCGCTCTTTTGCAAATGAAGTTTAGTCTTTTTTAATAGGGTTATTTCTGTTCATCAATAATTTTAAGTATTCTGCCTCTAATATAGACTAAATTTTAATAATGAATTAAAACAATTGATTGATTGGAAAACATTGCATCGTTGATGCTGAAATTGTTGTCTCTTTCCGCATAGCAATAAAATGAAACATTTTAAATTATTTTCTGCAAATTGTAGCAACCGTGCCAACACACTATTCCTTATACTTTAGATGAAAGAAAGTTTTCTTTGCGTATTTCTTTTTGATCTGAAGTAAGTAGCACGTTGATTATGAAACGGTAATTGAAAATATCCCTCAGAGACGACTAAATTTCCAAGTCTCAATAATATCCTTCTACCAGCCCTAATCTTATTAACTTGACTTGGAAATTCCCTTAAAAACGTAAATACAACTTCCTCAAAATAGTTCAAGCTTAATTTGGTTCTTTTCTACGTCCCAAAATCAATGCCACTGACGTCATCCGATGACGCATTTACAGGAGCGAGATATTGCTTTCTGCCATCCCCCCTCAAAACTTAACGTGTCCACTAGGTTGCATAAATCTGCCTTTGTTGGCAGTAAACTGGGAAATAATTAATTATGAAAATATTAGAAGATAGGTAATGGTTAACTTCAGAGGCGTAGCCGAGACTTATGCTCAGTATGTGTTATGATTTCTGGGAAGGAGATTTAATGTACTTGATTGTATTTTTAAATGAGGAATTGTTATGGTAGCGACTAAGTAGCTTTTCTCTCCATTTGTAAATAGCATCATTTCCATTTATCTGAGTGCTTATTGATCTTTTAAAACTTCTATAGTGTTCGTTGCCGACTGGTCTCTTGCTTTCCGAGATAACACCTTAAAATGATAGAGTACTTAATTTTATTTTTAATGCAACGCTTACAGACAAGATACAGGTACACTATTTATAAAAAGTCGTAAGTTCTCAATTGTTTTGGCAACATACACTAATTCAAGACTGCTAAAGACTGTCAGCGACTTAGTGATAAGTATGTTATACTTTCCAAGACTTAGTGATAAGTCTTGGAAAGTATAACACAGCCGTGCTAAGATATTTCTGGTGCATACAAAACTCAAGCAATATTTATGACTAGAAATCAAAAGTAAAAAATTCAAATTTAAACTAAATCTAAGTAGAAATCAGCCAAAGCTTGTGCAGAGATATTTAATGCGCAAATTGGCTCTAACCTACGCCGATGTGACAGCACAATCTGGAAAAATAAAGAACGCCGTAGACAAGAAAGCTATCTTGGAATATCAACTAGTAACGTGGCCTTCAGTATGCAGAACATGCTGTGATTAAAGAAATCTCAAACCCTCACTTAAATACCCTCACTTAAATACCCGCGACCTAAAACTTGTATTCTGGCAAGAGATTAGAAAGAGAAAAGTGACACTAAAAATTCGTAACATAAAATAACTAATTAATTTAAACTTTAAATAACAAAAAATCAGTGTTATATTTGCAAATTTTCACGGGACTAGTTTTCATTGTTTACCGAACAAACGTCCTCAGCTGCAAAAGTGCAAATAAACAGGATAAGATATAATGATAAGATTAAGAATAGCTGGACAAGAGTTAAGCTACTGACGCCATCTATTGATGAAACAAGAAAACTGAAACATAATTTCCTTAAAGGCTGAAAGTAAAGATGAACTGGAATTATGGTCATTAACTAGAGGAGAAAGATTTTTTTTAATGTGAACGCCTCTAGAAAATCCAATTCACCAATGGAAGATGTTTTTTGAATACGATTGGCTGCAGAAAAATGGAAAGTGTCATTTTCGGACCAACAATGCTGGGCGACAGACGACTTCTGTGTTTCCTTTTTTCTAACATATGCCTCACGTCAAATTTTAAGCTCTCTTAGTTTGACCGATGTAAATTAAACCACATTGGTAAGTAACCCTGTAAATACTCCAGGAATTCCTATCAGGAATGGGGTCCTTTAATATGGAACTGGGAATTTTATTGATAGGAGAATAAACGACCCAAAAGTTAAATATCTGTAAAATACGTGAAATTTAATGGAAATAGCTTATTAATGCAACGAAAAGAATAACAACAGAATTCTTATAATCTCCTAAAACAAGAGTGGGCCTTTTGGTATGTTGAGATGAGAATTTTTTAACAACTTGTTTAATAATGTTGGTTGAAATGCCCCTGTCAATAGCTACTGCTATTAAATAATTTAGTTCTTGATCAAGAGCCAGTTTGGAGAAGCAAAATTGAAGTGCACGGAAAACATAAGAATAAAACGAAGCTATCTTTTGCTTAGTCGGATGACATGATTTGAAGTGTAGTGGAAGGCAAACGGATGAAGGTTTCTATAAACCGTAGTACTGAAGTTGGATGTGTTACGTGTGACCAGAATGTCGAGGAACGGAGGAGAATTGCATGTCTCAAGTTCAAAAGTGAACTGAATAACAGGATCGGTGGAATTCATTACTGAAAGAACTTTATTTAAAACATCTTTATTACCGTCAATAAAAAGGTAAAATATCGTCTACGTAGCTGAACCATACCGGGAAGTTTAAAGTTTCAAAGAATTTTGATTCGTAATAATATATGTGGATATCAACGAGATACGCACGTAGACGATACTTTTCCCCTGTTTGACGGTACTAAAGATGATTTAAATAAAGCTCTTTCAAAAATGATCATTCATTGATCCTGCTTTTCAGTTCACCTTTGAACTTAAGACATGCAATTCTCTTCACTCCTCGACATTTTGGTTACATGTAACACATCCAACTTCAGTACTACACTGTACCGTAAACCTTTATAAGGTATTTATCCCGCCTTCTTGGCATGCCTTCGTGTTGTGGTGGTCGGCACGCTGGCGCGTATTCTAGAAATCCGTGGTTTGATTCCCGGCGAAGGCGTTGCTAATTTTTCACCTTTAATGCTTCCAAAATACCTAATGCCTCTACAGTGGCGCCCGAACTAAAAGGATGGTGGATGATGATTCTCCACACCCAGGATTTGGCGATTGGATCCTCTAAAAATCCCAGTCGCCTTTTAAAGGGGGGAGTATATAAGGTATTTCTCCCGCCTTCTTCGCATGCCTTCGTGGTTTGGTGGTCTGTACGCTTGTGCGTATTCCAGAAGACCGTGGTTCGATTCTCGGCGAAGGCGTTGCTAATTTTTCATCTTTAATGCTTCCAAAATATCTAATGTCTCTACACCTTCATCGCTTTGCCTTCCACCACACTTCAAATTATGTCATCCGACTAAACAAAATTTAGCTTCATCTTATTCTTATGTTTTCCGTGCACTTCAAGTTTGCTTCTCCAAACTGGCTCTTGATCAAGAACTAAATTATTTAAAAGCAATAGCTGTTGACAGGCGCATTTCATCCAACATTATTAACCAAGTAGTTAAAAAATTCTCATCTCAACATACCAAAAAGCACACTCTTGTTTTAGGCAGATTATAAGAATTCTGTTGTTATTCCTTTCTTTCCATTAATTAGCTACTTCCATCAAATTCTACGTATTTTACAGAAATTTAACTTTTAGGTCGTTTATTCTCCTATCAATAAAATTCTCAGTTCTATACTCAAGGATCCCACTCCGGATATGAATTCCCGGGTATTTACAGGATTCCTCGCCAGTGTTGTTTAATTTACGTTGGTCAATTTAAGAGAGCCTTAAAATTTCACGTTGTAGAACATGAGGCATATGTTAGGAAATACAGAAGTCCCAGTTACCCAGCATTTTTGATCCGAAAACCACTCGTTCCATTTTTCTGCAGCCAAAATTATTCAAAAATCTTCTTTTATTGATGAATTAGATTTTCTAGAGACGTTTCGTATTAAAAAAAATCGTTCCGCTCTAGAAAACGAGCATAATTCCAATCCATCTTTACTTTCAGCCTTTAAGGAAATTATGTTTTAGTTCTCTTGTTTCGTCAATAGATGTCGCCAGTAGCTTAACTTTTGTCCAGCCACACTTATCTTATCACCATATTATATGAGTTCATTTGCACTTTTGCAGCTGAGGTTATGGTTCGCCATAACCATCGAAACTAGTCCTGACAAAAATTTGCAAATATAAAGCTGATTTTTTGTTGTTTGACTTCTAAATTAATCTTTGTTCGACGTGTTATTTTAACCTAAATTAAAAAGTAACTGGCTAACTAACATAAATATCTTACGAACTGAATGAATTTCACAAAACTGTGTTTTTCATCTGTATACTTATTTATAAAAAATATCCCGTTGTCTTGTGGGCGACATCATGATGTAATTAGTAACACTGTAAGGTATTTCTCCCGCCTTATTAGCATGTCTTCGTAGTGTAGTGGTGAGCACGCTCGGCGCGTACACTAGAAGCCCATGGTTGGAGGTCCGGAGAAGGCGTTGCTCATTTTCATGTCTCTTGTTTCGAAATTACCTAATGTCTCTACAGTGACGCCCGAACTAAAAGGGTGGTGGATGATGATTCTCCACCCCCAGGATTTGGCGATTGATTCTTATGTATTTTTAGCTTTGAATCTGAGAGGAAATAGAGGGAAGAGCCTAATTGTCTCCCTTCAGTTTTTTTTTAAATTTCTATGAATGCTTAATTTCTTATTTTATTGCATTTAACCTCTACTTTCCGTAATTTGTTTTAAGTTTAAGAGGTACATCGAAACCTTAAAATCTTCCCTCCATTTCACATCCTTTAAATATCCCTTAGGAAATATACAAACCTTTTTGAGCCGAGGATGAAAAGTTATTGAACTGTGGGCCTTCCATTTACTGAGAACAAACACTGAGTTGACAGCTTGGCGGAAAGTAGATGGTGTTGGTGTATTTAATTATGGCAAAGCACACGAGGGCTATCTGCCTAAAGTGACGGATGCCTTCGTGGAGGACTTTCTAAGGGATACTGGCTCGTATACACGTTACACATGGGGAAACCACGAAAACGCCCATGCAGCCAGCCAGCCCGTTCGCGGGATTCGAACCTTCGACCGAACTACCAGTGTTCAGCGACTTTACCGCTCGGCCGCTGGTGGGCTGGCGGAAAGTAGAAGTAACTCAGATTTGATTTTTGTGTCAAATCTTAACATGCTTATTGGCAGTTGTATTCGCAATTTATGCACTGTACAACTCTCAGTGCTGTTTCAACCATCAGCCATTTTCGTGCGTAAGTGAAGTTTTTTACCTCCTCCGTGATCTAACGAGTTGTTTGTTGATGGAAATTTTATTTTCATCCTTAAGCAAATTTTCCGTTTTCTAAAAATGGCCTCAAGAAACTATAAAAAGTCTTCAGATTCTTTTTGTTACATTTGTGGTGGGGTAATGGTGGAGAGGCGAAAAAGAAATATAACGTTTCGTTCAACAAGTGCACATCGCCTATTTCGGAGAAAAAATAGAAGATCAGGACAAAACTTGGACATCCCACAACATTGGAAATACATGTGTTGAAGGAATAGACGGTTGTCAATAAATGAACATGAAGCGTTTAAATTTGGAGTTTCAGTGGTGTGGCGAGAGGCACGAAATCACAGCAAAGTTTGTTTCTTTTTTTCGACTGTTTTGTTTGCACTTTTTCAATGTAAAGAATAAAAAAAAATCATTTATCCAAATATGCCATTCGCTTTAGGATCAGTTCCTCATGGTCCAGATGTACCAGAGAGAATTCTCCTAAAAACTTGCGGGACCGTCTAAAATAGACGGTCCCGCAAGTGATGTGATTCAAATGAAAATAAAATTGAGGAATACGAAGCTGGCCATATTTGCGCATCACAGCATTTTTTTTACAATGTGATCTAAACGAAGTGGTTGGAGGCTTGAATCTAACCGAAGAAAATTCAGAACTACTTGGTTCGAGGCTTAAAGAGAAGAACAATTCGCAACTTCCATTTCGCTTTCCTGATTCAAGTACAAAAAAAAAAAAGGAGTTTCTTCCATATTTTTCAGAAGAAGGAAACTTTGTCTTCTGTAAAGTTGTATGAGGACTTTTGAATCAATTTAACATTCCGTACGAAAGTACCGACTGCAGATGGTTCATAGATTCGTCCAAAGGAATCTTCAAATTTGTTGTTCTTTACAATGTAAATAGGTTTGCATCGATACCTATGCGGAGTTCTGTTCATCTAAAACAGCATTACAAAGATTTGGAAATATTCTCGATAAAATTAAATATGATGATTATAAGGAGATTACGTACAACAATCTCAAAATAATATGGAAGATACACAAAGTTCTTTTGTTGTGTGATGAGGATAGCAGAGATAGAGATACATAAAGTCTTTGGATAAAGAAAGATTAGCCAAAATACCTGGAACCAAAAATTTGTTCCGAAAATCTCTTCTAGATCCGAATAAAGTTCTCCTTCCACCTCCGCACATAACGTTAGGCTTGATGAAGCAATGTCGCAAAGCCCTATCAATAGAAAGTCAGTGTTTTATACATCTGTGATAAATTTCCAGACTTATCAACCGCAAACAAAAAAGACTGTCTTTACTGGCCTTGTTATTAGAAAGTTTATCAAAGATTGTAATTTTGAAAAATAATCGAAGTTGCGAAAAACGAAGTCTGGAGAGCCTTTAAAGACCTGGTAAACAAGTTTCTGCGCAATAAGGAAGGTCCAAATTTTTAATCAGTCGTTCAGAACATGGTACAAAACTACAAAAACTAAAGCTGTTCCATGAGTTTAAAGGTTAACTTGGATTATTTTCATGAAAATCTGGATGCCTTTATCGAAGAGATGGGTGAGAGATTTCATCAAGACATAGAAGAAATGGCAAAGCGGTATCAAAGAAAATTGACTACTTCTGTTATGGCTTGCTATTGCTAGATGTTATACCGAGATGAACCCCATTAAGCAATCAAAAAAAAAAAATAAAAGGAAAAGCGCGAAGTAGAGTATGAGCTGTCCACGGAACCTTTGACACATGAAATAAAATTGTGTATTTTATGTATATTATCTTCATAAGAGCTAAAAAAAGAATAAATTCTTAGAAAAATGTTTTAAATTTATTTTAAAGTCTCGCATATTCACAATTTTTCGACTGTTTACAAATTTTGAAAGTTGCGATTTTCGAAAACTCTGACGTGATGAGAAAAATTGAACGTCACTTTCGAATTCAGAGCTAAAATTACATAGAAATCAATTAACATAAATTAAAAAATATGACAGAACAGGATTTTTGCAGGCTCGTATTATTAACGCAGATGCAGAGAAGTCGTGAAATTCGTAACGAAAAAAAATATTTCTCACATCTTCTTAAATGCTGGTTAGATTTATATACTTTTGAAAAAAGTATATAAATCTAACCAGTAAGCTAAATAGGAAAATCTTTTAAAAAGTTTGTAAACATTTTTCTTACCTTGAAACGGCGTTATTCCCTTCGTTGTAATAGTCCAACTTGCCTATTCTTCTTAAGTAAGCAGCATAAAACTTTTAAGTCACAAATATTTCAATGCTTTCGAATGCACTAAACACCTCCAAAGTCTATTATTAATAATTTTAAGAAAGTTTCTACTAGATCTGTTGTAAAGAGAGAAACGTCATTTTTATTTATCTTAAGGTATTATCAGAACGAATTGTAAATTAGTTGTTTAAAAATAAAAATGAGATTATTTGAACAAAGTTTGCTTCCTTGTTGCATAATGAGTTTTGTTTAGAGACTGAAAGCAATGTTTACTGAAGAGACAATCAAACAAAAGAGCTTTTATTTCTATTTCCCTTATTGTCTGTTATCAAAGTATTTTTTTTTCAAGCAGATGGTTTCAATTTTTCTTGAGTGGATGTTCCAAGTTTTAGAAATTAAAAAGGCAAATTGAATTTACACAATGAGACAAAACAAAAGAAATTGTAGTTACAATTTGATTAAATTCATTTCTAGAACTTCGCTCTTTTTTCTAGTACCAAAATAATGTAATTCAATTTTCTGGAAATTTTTTCACGTCGAGAGAGGACTTGGAAATATAAAAAAACGCATTCTTTTAAAATGCGTTTAATAGTGTTAAATTAAATCTGTCAGGCGGACGTGAAAGTATTTGCAGATGCTCATTCTCGTGTTTTCTAAATTAACATAAAAGTAGAATTATTTGATTGTCTGATAATGTTGGAAAACAGAAATTTATATTTGTTGGTGTTAATTAACAACATAGCAGCTCTTAACTGAAGCTGAGATTAAGCTGGAGGTTTACAGATTGTTGGCATTGTTTCTGTGGTCTTGATCATGTATTTCATGGAAGAATGGTTGCCAGAGCTTTAAGGAAGTGTCTTTTTGCACCCCAATTTTGAGGAAGAGCACTCTGGGGGGAGGGGAGGTGTCCGAGAGTCACTCCCTTACTACCAAACCACAGAAGAGGGCTTTCGGCTCGCCATATAATTTAGAGTGCATGCATGCCGCAAGAACATTATACATTTGCAAACATCCATGCCTTCTCCAGGATTCGAACCCGGGCATTTCGGTACCGCCGTAGGCTTCCCTAACCACTGCACCGTCTGGGCGGCTACAGATAGTTAGTTGTCAATATGGAATGTATCTATATTTCGTAATGATCAGTAATGAGTATATTCTAAACTGGCCAAAACATTCCTAGCACCAAAGTGTTGCCTTGAAAAAAAAAAGAGCGCTGTCTACAGTGAAAAATGAAAGATTATTCAAACGCATGCACTTCGTAGCTTAACAACAATACCAATTAGGCTTCTGAAAAACTGCGAATCTTAAATAATGCAAAAACGGGTGGCGTATATTATATCTACCAGCTTAATAACTATTATATGATTATAAAATTGCAGTATGCAAACAGGAAATTAATGCAGTGTATTCATATAATACAAACAATACAGACATCACAGTGAACCTTAGAAATAACATTCTGTAAATATACATGTTCTGTTTGTATGCACTATTTGTGGTAATGCGAAAAGACTCTTGTTACGCCTCAGTATGTTTTTGTGGAACCAAAGTTTATAGGAGAAACCTCGGTCCTCAAAGTGTGTAAAGACTATGTCTTTTAGGGGACCTAAACAAAGTACTCCTTGAAGTAACGCCTACTGAAGACCGTAACTGTTAAATCGGGCAAGTGATATGGACAAATCAAATCAACAAAGCGGGAAATCGGACTACTTAGGAATGTCTGTCAGAGTACAGCTATACGTATGTTTACCGCTTCACAGCTCTGTTCTAACTGAGCTACATCCATCATCTGCTTTGCCCACAGTTCTGACGGTCTTTATTTTTCCTCCGCGATATATTCTTAGCATGTGCGACAGAGCCTATAAGAATGAAGGAAATATACCGAAACTTCCTTATTCCAAATAAATTTATAATGTATTTTCTTCTTCCTTTCTGCATGCTTTCGTGGTATAACGGTAGCACACTCGGCACGTATTCGAGAGGTTCAGGTTCGAATTTCGGGGAGGGCAATGCTCTTTTTTCACGTCTCCAGCTTCAGAAACACCTAATGACTCTACAGTATTGGCTTAAGTAACGAGAATGAGAAGAATTATAATAGATAAGTACAAATGGAGAAAACTGATTAAAAAATCTTAAAGAAAGCCTTACAATGTATCCAATAACTTACAATGTATCCGGAATAAGCATGTTTGCAAGAAACACGCTTATTTTCTTTTTTTAGGTACTAAACTGAAAGCGAGGTCTAATTTCTTTGCTTTCAAACACGACTTATTTTATTTTCATCCTTATAAAAAAATATTTGTTTTTACGTGTTTATTTCAATTTATTTTACAGCTTATATATAAAAAAATTGTCTTAATTATTCATTTATGTGCTGTAAGAACAAGCAAGATTCTTAATGCTTGTTTGCGTTACTTATTTTGTTGAAACGAATAAATCCTTTTAAAATGACTTTAGGATTTTCAAAAAAAAAAAAAAAAAAAAAAAAATTAAATTACATAAAGAATTTTTTTTTTTTTCCTTTCCAAAATACAATTTTTAAATAAGTTTAAGATTCAACCTTTTTTATCTTAAAAAAATTGCTTATGATCTTACGCTTTTTTAGAAATACAATACAACGTTGCTTTTACTATTGCAGGATTTATTCCTGGGTCCGAGTTCCGGCGAACAGGCTGCCTGCGTTGCCGTTTTGTAGAGGCATTAGGTTATTTGGAAGCAGGAGTCATGAAAAATGAGCAATGCCCTCACAGGGACTCGAATCACGGACCTCTCGAATACGCGTCTAGCGTATTGACCACTACACCACAAAGGCATACTAAAAATGCGGGAGAAATACCTTATATACTCCCCCTTTTAAAGGATGACTGAGAATTATGGGATTCAGTCGCCAAATCCCGGTGGTGAAGAGTCATCATCCACCACCTTTTTCAGTTCGGGCGCCACTGTAGAGGCATTAGGTATTTTTTGATGCTGGGAAACATTAAAAATGAGCAACACCTTCGCCGGGACTCGAACCACGGGCCTTTTGAATACGCGCCGAGCATGTTGACTACTACACTATGAAGTCATGCTAAGAACGTGGAAGAAATACCTTACAGTTTTCTTGGTTTATATGAATACAAAATGACCACTTATTGTGTTTCTGACATAACTTCTTTTAGCACTATAATTAAATTTAAGACCGCATGGATATTTCGACTCTTCTCTTTCCATTCTTTCTAAATTTATGATGTTTATGTAAGCAGGATTGCTTAAATGTTTAACTAAGGATGTTTGAAGATTTTAACTGATGAAAATATTTTATTTTTCTTTATTAATATTAAGAATATAATGTTTATTTACAGGATTTAAAGGTAATTAATTATATGTTTAAGATACAGTTTCTTAAAACTACTATTTTCTGGCATGCATGATGTCTTGGAAACTGTTGATCAGATTTTGAAGAATATTTTACCAATTCTATAACCCCTACATGGATGTTAAATAAACAACTATTAATTTTCTGGCATAAAATATTTAGTAATTACGTTTAATTTTATGTTTAAAATATTCGGTTTTGTAACCAATTGTTATCAAATGAAACAAATTTACTTTTTAAGAAATAATTTTTAATTGTATATTTATTTTCTAATTTGAAAGCCATTTCGGCGATGCTCATCTTCGCACGAATATAACGAGATGAGATATTAATTGAAAACTCAAAAAAACGCTAATTTTCGCACTCATTTTTCCGAGTGGCAACAATCTCGCATGCTGGCGATAAAAAAATCTAAAACATTTAGAAAAGTGTAGCCACCGCTCGCTTTCAAATCGTAGAATTTTCTAATAAAAATTTGTAAGGTATACAAAATATGAAATAAAAATTGCAGTGCCAAACATTTAATATATTATTCTAGATTCTAAAAATTCGTGGGAAGACATTTCTACCATTATCATCTTCGTACAACTTTAATCAGACGACAGATTAATTTAAAGCTAAGAAAACATTAATTTTTGCATTCATTTTTCCTAGTGGCAGCAGTCTTGCGCGCTGGAGATAAAAGTCTGCTTTATTTCGAAAAGTGTTGCCATTGTCTGCTTTCAAATCGTAGAGCTTGTTAATAAAAAATTTGAAACTTTTACAAAATATGAAATAAAAATAACATTGCCAAATATTAAATATATTATTGTTATATAAAGACATATTCTGACGTTGAAGAAAGCACGAGATTACAAGTGACGTCAATGTATGTCGAAAATTTTCGTTATGGTCAGCATTTTAAATAAATAGCTGCTGTTGACAACTCTTTTGCTTCAGGTTAGTATATTTGACACTGTATGTTACTGTACGTAAATTCTTTTATTGATATTGAGAAAAAGTTGTTATGTTACATTAAATTTAAAAAATGTGAAATAGATCAAAATCTGAAAGTTTTCAGATTTTATATTACGTCCAAAAAACCGCATTTGTAATTTTCATGTGTTACCTTTATTTATTAAATATAATGTTCTTCGCACTTAAATCGCATCAAATTCAACAGCAGTTTTACGAAATATTTAAAAACAGCATATCTTTAAAATTTCTGATAGACAGCGTCGCGCGCTGGAGATAAAAAATTTATTTTCCATACATATCCCATTGCTCTCTTTGAAATTGATTCGTTTAAAGGTTTTACAAAATATTTTTTTTAATTTTCAGTGGCTAGGCTAAAAGTTACAAAGAACTAAAATCTTATAAAAGGAGGTTACAAATAATAGAACTAAGAACAAAAAGACCATTGGCAAAGTCATTGCCTCCTAGTATCTCGTCTCTCCTGTGAGACCTTCTGTTTTACAAAATATGAAATTAATAATAAAATTAATTCGAAATTCAAAATTCGGGAATCCAGGTGCTCATGTTCGGGTGGAGGATTGCGTTATTCAGAATTCGATGGCTCTAGGTACTGTCGTTTTTTCACAATGCGAGAAACATGTATACATTTATACAGATTCTTCATTATTTAATTTCTTTAAATATAATATAGAATGATAATATTTGGTGGCAACAATTTAAAAAGTGATTTGCCATTTATAGTAAAAAGCTACAAAATGCGTTCTTGAGAATAATAGCGCTTCTGTGCCAGCGTCTCTTTTGGCTAATAAATCATATCGTCGTATGTATTAACCCGGAGTGTCAAAAGCTTTTTGTTTCCCGGTTTGGCAACAAAAAATTATTTATGAACTAGTTGTTGCTTGAAACGTATGAACTGATTTTATTCAGATTAAAATGGTTTTATACATTTGCTCTTCAGGGGTACATAGAACTTATAAATTTTGCTTTGGTTTCAGACCGCTCATATGGCGTGCTTGCCTGCAAGTTTTATTTAAAATTTACTATGACTTTATTTTATTGTAAGCGATTTTCAGCTTGTAAATTATTCGATTACAAATTTTTCATATGCTATTTCTAGTGCATACCTTTAAACATCCATAATAGTATTCTAAACCTTTCTTAGAGATAGGCCTACTATGTATAATGTTTGTATAAAATTTCAGAAAATGTTTCCTCTCTTAAAACGTTTTATTTAGAAACGTAATTACTTACTGAGTTATTACAAAGCTATTCTGCCCAAAAAGTATCATTTCCATAATCAGGGTTTTAATTATCATTGGTAAACTAATTTCTAATATTTGGAAAATGTCTTTTCATCACTCTCCCAAAAAGAATTAATTTTAATACTGTCTCTGTTCATCTGAAATTGAAATTTCCTCTTCGACAAATGCATGGCTTTGCGCCTCAAAAGAATTACGTCCCTTTGAAGATTTCTGCTTTTGAAAATTCTGTATATTGGAATTTTACTTTCAATAGCGGACATAATTTTGGACAAAAGATCAAGAAACTTTTGAAGTCTTCTTTTATGTCGAAGTTTTCCTCAAGCTTAAATTTTCTTTTTCTGGTTTGTTTAAAGCTGCTTTATAAAAAGAAAATGAGAATATGTATAGAGATTTAATCCTCTTATACTAGATCTTTCATTAGTATGCACTCTAAACCCGATTTTTTTAAGTAATAAATTTTCTCAAGTATCTGGAATTAATATCTTGTCATATTATCTTAATATGACTGTCTTGAAAACTGCTATGAAATGTATACGTATATAAATCTATACATATAAGATATTTTTCAAATAAACATATTATCAAGTAGATCACTTCCCCATTTCTTAGTCTTTCCTCGACAGTTTTGAACCTGTTTTCGATATTCATTAGATGACTTTGTAAGATTCCTGGATTTTAATCTACAGCTAAAGTTGAGGAACCTTAAGAACAGGCAAGCGAATAATTGCTTAGTTCAGAGAGATAGAAACGTAAACGTACGAAGGGTTAATTACCCTTTATTATTCCAAATAAAGTTTAACAGATGACTCCTTTCTTAGAGTTTACAATAAAGCCTCCACGAGGGCTTGAACTCGGGAAACTAAAAACTAAAATAATCTTAACTAAAAGATATAGCCGAAATTATCAAGTTGGCCCCTTAATGCTAACTAACGGTGAAGCTATCAAGTGCCTAAATTAAGGTCGATCGTAATAATAGCTTAAGAGAGAGAGTAGCCTAAAAGGGCTAACGCGCGCTAGTCAGAATCTCTGGCTCTCTAACGAAGTCAGTAGAACTTCACAGTTAAAACTTCTCGTTTGCATTCAAACGCGATTCTGAAAATACGTTCTGGCCGGAAGTTGTAAGCTGAAATTCAGGAAGGTAGGAAAGAAACTTGAAAGTAACTTGGTTAAATAAAAATTAACTGTTAGAAAAATTAACATAAACATTACAACTTTTTTGTCAAGAGTTTTGTTCAGAGTGGTATGACGATATTTTTCAAGTTACGCGGTTTCATTTCTGGGTTAGAATGAAATGTTAAATTAGTAAACCACCTGTGTTAATTTTAGTTTAAAAATTCAAGTTATTCAAAAGGAAGTCTGTGGGTTTCAGCTGTTCTAAAGAAGTCCTAAATTAAAAAAGGACTATCAGAAAAGAAAACATAGATAGTATTAAAAACTAAAAGGTAAACGAAAACAAATAAATTACTGTTCCCGTGATCTTAAACAATTATCTATATAATGACATTTATTAACGCAACCAAACATTCTTAGGACATATTTACTTAAGGTGTACTATATTGTCTTCCTGAGAAAACTCGGAAATTTTGAAAAATTATAGCGATATTATAGGATTTAAGAACCCCTGTTTCACATACGGCAGTAAAAATAACTAATTTCTAGTAAAAAATACAAAAGATTAATTTGTTTTTCTCTTGAAAATAGAAGTGATTGCTGAATCTTCATGAACCGTTTTTTCTTCCAATGGCGGTCACTTGCCTATGCCGGCATTGGACAAGTACAAACAACTTTTGCATCCGTGCCTTCTTTGGGATTCGAACCGGGGCCCTTCGCTTTCGCAAGAGGCTTCCCTAACCACTATACCGTCTGGGCGGCTTCTTCACGAATCTTATTATAGCTAATGACAACTCGATACTTTAAGTTTACCAGAAAGTTAGCACGTTGGTTAGGCTCGCCGAGGTCAGCTTCTCATAAAAATAGAACCTCCGAAAGTTTTCTCTTCCTGTTATACATTCCGGCCTCTACTGTGTTTCTGATGTCTAAAATCTTCGATAGACTGAATCGAATTTTTCAGGGAACAAACTTTACATCAGTTGTTGCATCTTACACTGTCAATGATGGATGCATCAAACGTGATCGGTCTTAGCAAAAAACACGATTTAAGAAGATTGCAAAAACGCAGGTCTTTATGAAGGAAGACTGTTTTTATTATTAAGTATTCTGTTGTAGCAGAGGTTCTTTCTGCAAGGGCTGACGCTGTATTACGGTTCCATTCTCTTCATCAGTTTATATAGCACGCAGGTAACCTGAGATGAGAACTGGGGTAAAATATCTTTCTTCAAACACTTTCTTCCAAATCTTGAGATTATATATTGCAGCATATTAAGCATCTAAAAAAAACTTGCATCTAAGCCAGGCCTATTTTAAGGGGTCTTATTATATTACACTGCATTTTGTTATCCAACTGTCTAAGTTATAGTCAAAGTTTATTGAAACATCCAAATGCAAAGTACCGCGTTTAAACATAGTTTCCTCTTTTTCTAGCTTTCCAGCAGGCTTGCTTTTTAAATGCTTTGCATTTAGCCTTCAACTAAAAACGACTCCAGTCTGCAAAAGTAACGGATGCTTGCATAAACATGAGGCTTAAATGTAACTGATTTAAGTTCAATATGGTCTGTTATTTTATAACAGAAACTTCAAAGTTATTTTCTGCTGCCTATTTTGACTCGTAACCGAGGAAATAACAGTTGCGGAAAGAAAAGCGACTTGTTAAATTTTTTCCTCCATATCATTTCCATTTAGCGTGTTTCGTTTCATAAAGTACGTGAACGGAAACTGAGTTGAAGAGTAGTTTCAAATGACGTGGAGAAAATAAATGTTGTGCGTGACGACGACAGGAGTTACGATCGCAAATGGGGGGAGTGCCTTGCAATGATATCAAAATGCCTATTTTAAAGGGACAGACATATTAGACAAGATATTTTGCAATTTCTTAATAATACTCTTAATTTTTTTCTGTTCTTTAAAACATATCATACGATAATTAATTTTTATAAAACTGTCGCAAAAATGTATGTGCATTAAAACAAATAAAGAAGTGTGGATTACATATAGAAATAAAACAACATATAAATATATATTTGTTAGCAAAATTACGAGAATTCGCATTTTACATCGAATTTCTGAAAAGCAAGTAGACAGATTTCAATTAACTTTGGCAGGAATACACATTTATAATAAGTAAAAAGATGTATTATTCAAGAAATCACTTTATATAGGCATGATTACCAATAAAGTTCTTAATCCACATTCTGATATCGAACTGAAAATGACTCTAATATGTGACATTACACTCTCATAGCCAGACAGTTTGCGCAACGTGACGAAATACTGAACAGAAGATAGCTGCGGAGTCACTGTGGCAGTCAATTCCACTCCAGCAACAAGGCAATTTTCAACTCCGGGATGGTTTTAGGGTGATGGAGAAGTGAAATGGTCCTTCCAAGAGCATCTCAAACATGCTGTATAGTGTAAACGTTAGGAGATATGGCTGGCCAATCCATGCGGCGAATATCGTCATTTTCCAGCTAATCGCAGACGAGCTGAGCCCTGTGTGGACGAGCGTCGTCGTCCATTAACAGTAACCCAGGACCGATTACTCCTCTGAAACGAACATATAGCTCTACGATCTTCCTCACAGCAGTCAGGGAGCATTTGTCAAACACATACAAGGGTGTGTGGCAGTCTAAAATAACCATCACGACAGTGATCTTGTTTTCCTGATGAGGGAGGAATAGTGTCGTGTACCCGGGTTTCTCCAGATACAGATACCCCGAAAATCAGTGCCTATGCTGAATCTCGACTTATCTGTAAAACGCGTGGTACTCCACTGAAGTCTGCTCCATGGCATATGTTGTCAGCGCTATACTAAACGCGCTTCCTTGTATGCTGTTGTGAGTGAAATGCTAACAGCGGGTCTTTTGGCATACAGCCCTGTCTCATGAAGTTCTTGCACAACTGTAGACTGTGAAATTCTGGTTTTAGTGGCAGCATACAGCTCACGTGAGAACTTTAGTAGTCCTGTGTCGCAGCGCTGAAAGTGCCAAATAACGATTCCCTTTCGTTATTGTGAATCTTGATCGACCTTGTCCATGTATTCTCGACGTGGTTCTAATATTTCGAATCAGTTTCCACAAATTCCAGACGCCAGTGAATGTTACATTGAGTTTTATAGCCGCCTGCGATTGTGATTGGCCTGCCTCTAATCTACCGACAGTTCTCTATTTCATTCTGACATACACACATTCTTGGCTCCTTATAATTCCACCTTCCTGAACTATAATAAAATTTACACAATTCTTGCGAGAAATACAGTGTTTTTTTGAAGGAGTACGAGCGCACCAATTGACGACAACCCCTCTATTCCCTCTACAATATTCTTATATTCCCTGTACAGCTCTGGAGATATCCAAGTGTGCACCTATATATTCGACTCTGAATAGTAGCATAATTCTTCTGCAGCATAATTAATACCTTTAGTTTAATAACTTTCATAAAACTAGACATAATTTTCAAATTTTCTTAATTTCGCGCGTGAAAGTATTTCATTACCCTTTTTCAGCTTTTATTACCAATTTTGTTAATTTTATACACAACATGTCTAAAATTGTTGATTTTTTTCTAAACAGAGAGTAACTTATAATGCATCAGTTTCATAAATTTATTTACATTAGTTTATTACGTATCACTGTCATACCTTTATTTACATTAACTTGTTATCCATCACTTTCCTAAATGTATCTTAGCTATTCTTTGAAATTAAGAATCCTTTGTTTGCAGTCTGTTATATTAATGGATTTAAATTTGCTTCTATTAAAACAATTTCATTTCCTCGCACGTATCTAAAGATATTTATATTCGCTTAACATCCAAAGCAAAGCATGCTAAAGCAATTCAGAAGTTCAACATTAATGGACATGTTTCCCAAACGTTTTCGAAAAACATATTCATTAATATACATTATATTAATAACAAGTTTGCTTACGTGTGAAATTATGCATTCAACTCCATTCGCTTTTCTTTGTTCCAAATCACGACGTAGAATTTCTGCAGGAGTAATGAATTATTAATAAGATGTAACAGTACTTAGGAGTTTCTATGATTAGGTAATTTTCAAATTTCTAATCTTGAAGATTGAAAGAGCCTATCTATCATATGTTTATTAATATTTTAGCATTGTAAGATTTCAGTACCTCTTTTTATAATACTTCACACATTTTTAGTCAAAACTTAAATTCTTCAAAGTAAAATATCGTCCGCGGTCGTCCATCGGCTAAAAATTCACATGTGTTTCACAGATCTTATCCGTAGGATATCTAGCATGTTTTATAATTATTCATTTAAAAATAATGCTATAAAAATGCTGCAAAAATAAATTATCATACATTATGAACTTATATGAATTTACTAAAGACATATATTTTTCCAAACGTAAAACTCGCGCATTTTTATATTTCTTACAGCCGAGCACTTTTGAAGGTGCAGCAGATGCCATTAACCTGTAGTCTTCTTCAACCTGTGTAACGGGAGTTACGCAGATTCAACACAGTTGTTTTCTGGCCAAGTGGTTGATTCCAGCACAAGACTGACGTTTTTCAGATTAAGATGCACGAAATACCACCTGGCACGTTTTTTTTTTTTTTTTTTTTTTTTTTTTTTTTTTTTTTTTGTCATATTAAGGCCATTAGTTTTCATTTCCTATGTCCACTTCCGCCGATTCATTGTTATTCCAAAATATATTTTCTTGCTACAGAAGCTGTTTCTATGCTTTCTTTGGCTATACAGATGAGGTATATTCCTATTCTAGATACCTAGAGACTTCAGAAATATATCTGATAGAAGCACTGATCTCCGCGTAAATGATTTTCTTCCTATATTTTAATACTCGGCATTTCAGAGACTTTACTGAATAAAGAAAGTATTGTCGAATGGTGAAAATGCATATGTTTACTTATTTTATGAATTATGAAATTTTCAACTTTGAGTGTAAAAGCAACTTCTTTTTGGAAGGCTAAGGGAATGAGATTCAGGATCTACATTGTGTAGAATCTAAAACCTCTCTGCCGGAACGAGGTCCACCCGACAGCATAAATACGGGTTTCACAACCTCTGCCGATATTTACCTTACAGCAGGTATCCTAAGAAATAAAAATATAATTAAAATCGTTGCCTCTTAATTATGCGCTGTTGCTAATTATATCGTTTGCTACTCTATGAAGTGTCGACTGCAGGCTAGTATCAATCCTATCTCGATGTCAATCCTATGCCGATGTCAATCCTATTTCAATCTTAGAAAACAATATTGTGTTTCTGCTCAATGACGGTCGCATGCCTTGTCATTCTAACGTCATCTCGGTCCTACGTCGTACTGATCATAGGTGTCAATTGTAAAATATGTCGCTCCATTGTCTTGTTGAAGCTATATTGATGTCGACCCTATGCAGAGTCGATCTGTATGTGTCTGTGCTTCCTACACATTTCAACTTCTGTTCCAGTGAAGTTGCATGAATAGTTTGTTTATTAAATAATTAATTAAATAAAAAGTGTATTAAACAAATGTATAGGATTTCTTGCTTATATTATTGATAAAGCGTAGCATCTTGAATCTATCCTTCTACTGTAATTGGATTGTTCATTAGACTTCTGGAATGCGTTACTTCTGAAATACTTAATCTATTAAGCTATGAGTGTAGTAGTGTTGCATTCTGAGTGCATGGCTTTTCATGCACTCAAATCTATAATATGAGCAAATCAAAGTAATTGTAGTAACAGTATGAATGCTGCCAGTCTTTTGTCTTGCAAAGTGTCGGTGATGTGATGGTGTGGATTGTATACCGCTAATTGATGGAATACCAATGTCGAATTTACACACAGTCATTACGTGAATCATGCTATGTCGATCCTATGTTGTGCTAGTGCCAGTGCTTAGCTTATGCATTGTCAATTATAAGCCTATGACACCACTGCGAAGGTGAAAAAATGTAGAACATTGTTTATATTCATTAAACCATTATTACCAAAATTTCGTTCTTACCCTGTCGATAGTAGGCCATTATCCATCGCTGCTTGTATGCCGGATCCGATACTACTCCGTGTCAATCTTATGAAATGTCCATCCTATATAGTGGCAATTCTACGCTAGTCGATTCTGTGAGCGTAAGCCTTTTTTTCCCCTTATAATATTAACTTCATGTAGCCTGCTCATCCTGACAAATGAAATAGGAGAACTGGCAAGTATATAAACACTCTACACGAATAATGCAAAACCGTTACTTAAATCATTTCGTCAAGATCTAATTAGCCTTTTAGGCAACGAGGTTATTACAGCACGAATTTTCCTTTATGGGGAAAATTTATATCCTTAGGCGTTTTCTTTTTATCGGTTTCTTTCTAACTTAAAAATATGAACAAAATATAAGCTTTTCGAGTCCCTTTTGAATATACAGGTATATTCAGTTTATTCCTCAAATCTTTTTACTGTATCCATTTTCTGTTCTTCCGCCGAAACTTTGTCTTTCACTGGTTTCTGAATTTTATTAAAATTTGGCATTTTTTGTAAGCTCAAAATAAATTTATTAAAGTTTAAAAACTCTCTTTCATTTTAGATTCATACTTTAAGTCTCAGAAACTAGATGTCATGAAGCAAATCAAATAGTACATATTTACATTTCTCCTTTGAATTTCAAATTTCTTTGACTATGATGAAAAGATATGAGTAAATAAGAGGCTGCATAAATTTAAGATTTCAGAATTTCAATTTTATTTTAGAAATGTTATGAGTTTATATGTTTCAAGTGAAATACATTATTAAGTATTTGAAATGTTTTGAGTAGGTAATTCGATTACAGCATGAGAAAAGATGAATCACTTCTTAAAGTTTTTTCTCTTCATATTTAAGGAACCCGCATTCATTAAATTAAAAAATATTTTAATTAACTGATTGTTTATATAACTTAATTCGTAACTTTAATTAGTTGTTCTAAGCTACTGAGTTCAATAAAAGTATTATTATTAAAACATTATAAAATCCTTTTTCTTATTAATGTTAAGAAATATTCTTTAAATTATTTTTCAGATATTAAATAAAATAAATAAATTTATTTATTTTTAAAATAATCTTATTTAGATTACACCTTGACTTGAGTTTTTAGAGAATTATTTAAAATGTGATATTTAGAATAATTCTTTTGCGGCGGCATATAGGGTTTTAATTAAAGTAAAAGTGGTAATTAAAGTAAAAGTGGAATGGAAATTGTATATTAGATTAATAAACAGTTTATAGGAGATTTTTCTCTTAATTCATAATTGAAAGTTGCTCTATCTAACTTTAGATACATGCAACGATATCTTCTTTTAATTAATGAAAATATTTCTCACTTTAAAGTGCCTTCGATGTCAAACATAACCCTGTTCATCATTCTCATTTCAAATGCACAAGTATACATCATGTCTGCGAAAGTTCTTTTCCAGTGTTACTTTCGCAACCTTTTGTCGAGGACATACACTTCCAACGATAAAAATGTTTTAAATGACGAAACTATTAAAGTTTTGGCATTTTTAAATTTGAAGAAAACAATTTTGCAAAAATTATGAAAACATAAATTTATGCAGTCCTTCTGTTCCTATACTTATATTTGGAAACGTTTCGAGCACTTTATAAGAAAATGAAACACAATAATTACAAAAATGGACCTAGATATTTGGTAGTAAAGTCGGCGATCATATTTAGGTGTTGTACAAAAATTGAGGAGCGATGTGTTTGCATTTTTATGTAATTTACTATAAAAAACAATATGAAAATGTTTTCGGATGTTAAGAGATTGAGTGACGAGTATTTCTTTGCAGATTATTGTGAAAAGATAATGTGAAAATTATTGATTGATAGTTTTTTTTTTTTTTTTTTTTTTTTTTTTTTTTTTTTTTTTTTCAAAATGGAGATTTTATTCACAGGAGCTTGTAGAATTCGTCTTCTAGAAGATAATAGCAGGCTTCAGTATTGGCAGACAGAAAACTTGTAATATCATTTGCATTAATTAAGAATGAAAAGTACTTATAATTTAAGTAATTTTTTGTCTGATTACCAGATTAGGATTCTAAAGTAACAAAATTTCAATAACTCGTTTTTAGGCTTATTGACAATTTATAAATTGTGTAAAAATTCTTTTGGCATAACAAACAGAACAGATTATAAATTATAGAGTTTAGTAAATCATAAAACAATAGCATAGAACAGCATTTAAGAGGAAAAAACTCATTACTCTCATTTATTTGTAAACCTCTCTCATTTATTTATAAATCCTTGTATTTTTCCATTACAGTGATTAAATGGTCACAGTAATGTAAACCCCTTCAAGTTCTGCAGATATAAAGTACGAGTTATTAGTAGTCGCCATCATACTTGGAGTTTCTGCCTAAAACGACATTTAAAAAAACCCATTTACAAACTTAATCAACACTAAGACTCAACCAGCGGTAGAGTGGTTAAGATCACCGAATCTTGATACCTCGACTTGGTTTCCAACCCAGGTGAAACAATTAGCTAGATGGTTGATTTTCCTGGCTTTTATCCCTGTGTAATGTATATACCAGCTGTTTTTTCTAAAAATTTCCTCCAAGAAGACATCCCTCCGCTTAGGCAGATAGCTCTTGTGTGCTTTGCAGAATTTAAATAACCTAACCTAAATCCAAACTAGGAAGTTATTTTTGTCTTTCTTCTAACGTCTAACTATGAGGATGTAAAACTGCGTGTCTCTTCTTTTTTCTATATGAACACATCCTTATTTTCTAACTTTGTTATTTACAGTTCTTGTTTGTATAGATGGTTAATCGAAATAGTAATAAAGTATGTGACATAAAATACAATTAAGAAAAGGTTTTTGTAGAATAAGATTGTATTTACAATGTATGCCATAATTAATACTCTAAAAGGATGAGAATAATTTATCATATAGTTTTGTGAAAATTATACATTAAATTATTGGATTTTCAGAATTCATCTGCAATTTATATCGGGAATAATAAAAGCGTGGAGATCCCATGATCAATTAAAAAATATAAAGTCAAATCAAATAACAAGTGACTTCATCCTCTTTCAAAATGTATGGCATTTTTTAAATCATTTGCAAATATTTACTCGTGACTAAACTTATTACGTGAAATAAATTTAAATTTCACTATTAAATTTAATCACAAGTGATCTTATCTTCGTTCAGTTACTCATATTTATATTGTTGCTCCAAATATATTGTCAAAATAAAACTATACATAAACTCGTAACAACGGAATGTATTTTTCACAATATTGCCTAAAAACAGAAAACATTCTTAAATATGATTCCACTTACTATTCCACTGTGTATGAAACTGAAATTATAACCAGTACTTACGCATTAGTGCAACTACTGACTAGCAACAACTTAACGATTAGCGCAACAACTTAGTCAAAGTTCCCAAATTTTCAGACTGCGCCAAAGTCTGGCACCATTACCTGGCTTCTGTTTTAATAAGCAACGTAAGCTTTTTTGTAAGCGTTCTTTTTTGTTATATTCAAATTTCAAATGTTTCTATAGAAAAATCGTGATATTTTTTCGTCTTATACTTAATTTTAAAATATACGTTCATGGGATTAGCCCTTAATGGATTAAACTGTAGTAAAATTTCCAGTAATACTGTCTTTTTCAGAAAATCACTAAATTTAACAATCGTTTTAAATCTGCTTTGCCACGAAATTTCGATTAGAACATTTCTAGTCAATTCATTCAGAAAATTTCAGCAAAGTGACTGCCACAAAATTTCGACTAGAACAAAAGAAAAAAAAATCTACTTGTAAGCAGATTTATTGATTAATTTTTGAGATAAATATTTTCTATATAAATATGAAATACGTATGTAATAATATATATGCATGAAATAAGTAACTTTTCTAATATTTTTCGAGTCACCATTTTTTTGTAGAAAAAAGGCCAAACTATACCAGAATTGTTGCACTGATACCAAAGCGCCGTAAAATTAAGTTAAAGTTGTGTACGTTTTATTTTAATTACGAGATGATACTAATTAAGAACACAATCCACCTCCTAAAATATAGGCACAGAGAATTCGATTATAACTTGTGTATATTTATATTTAATCATCCAAAAGGGGCTAATGAGTGTAAATCGTTATTAAAATCCATACGTAAATCGAACAATTTTATTTCTAATCTAATAATGGCGATTAAGGATAAAAAAGGAAGTATCTTTAAATTCAATGATAAAATGTGGTTAACTTTCACAAGAGTTTAATTTCCTGCAAACGGAAACATGGGTATGTTTTATACAATAAAACTTCATAGGTCGCTAAACTTTATCTTCTGCCCTCAAAAGAATTTATGACTAAAATAGCATATTCAGAGAACCTCTTTTACAAAAAATAAATCTTTTATCTACAATCGCTGCTTATTTCTATAAAGACTTTCCTGTTTTGAATTATAAGCATTAAATGAACACCTTTTGAGAACATTCCCGTTTCCCAATTAATCGAAAAATACAGCCTGCTGATGAAGCTTATCTGATAATAACCTGACCAAAGTAATTACTGCTCAATGGTATTAGATGTCTGGGCTTCGAATAGATTGTGCTCTGAGCCTTCGTTAAACATGTGCGTCTTACAGTCACTTCTGTTCAGTTCCGGTTAATTATGTGCATAGGTTAAATTTATTTTCGAAGTTTAAATAAAAGCATTAATTATGATCAGATGTCTGGAATTTCATTAGAGAGAAAACGTAAAGCCTTAATAAGAGAATAACGAGTAACTTAACTTGGACAATTGTTGCTTGCACTAATTAAATTCGAAAGTATCTTTAACTCGTTTGTTGCCATCACAGTACCTGCCGTTTGGTGTCCGCCGATAACATCGCGGCAAAACCATCGCGGACGAAAACGTCGCGGAGAAAACAACGCAAGGCGAAAACGTCGTGCTACAAAACATCGTGGGAGAAAACATCGCAAAGAGAAAACATCGCAGTTCTAAAACATCGTGCTACAAAACATCGTCGTCGAAAATAAAGCGGTTCAAAAACTTCGCAGTTCAAAAATATCGTCATCGAAAATATCGTGGTAAAAAATAAAGTATCTACAAATCATCGCATGACGATAACTTCGCAGACATGCTTTTTTCAGGTTTTAATTATTGTAAATGGATATTCCCATGATGATTTGTGAGCGCAATATGTAAAGAAGGATAATTTTTATTTTCACATATTTTATTAACTAATAAATGTTTGCTGAAAAAGTAAGAATGAAACTTAAGCATAAAAAATTAAATGCAAATTATAGATTATACTTTTCATGAAAAATTACCAGTAAAATCTTTATAAAAATGATTTATTAATGGCCTTTTTTAGTTAACTATGTCGGTTTAAAATTCTATTAAGTGCTATAAGTCGCATTAATTTTCTATGCTTAAGTTTCATTCTTATTTTCTCAGCAAAAAATTATTAGTTAATAAAAAGTATGAAAGTAAAAATTATCCTTCTTTCCATCTTGCGATCACAAATCAATATGGGAATATCCATTTACAGTTATTAAAGCCTGAAAGGAGCATGTCTGCGATGTTATCGTCATGCGATGATTTGTAGATACTTTATTTTTTACCACGATATTTTCGACGACGATGTTTTTAAACTGCGAAGTTTTTGAACCGCTTTATTTTCGACGACGATGTTTTGTACCACGATGTTTTAGAACTGCGATATTTTCTCGTTGCGATGTTTTCTCCCACGATGTTTTGTAGCACGACGTTTTTGCCTTGCGTTGTTTTCTCCGCGACGTTTTCGTCCGCGATGTTTTTGCCGCGATGTTTTCGGCTGTAACCTGCCGTTTAAACTCAGTTAATAAATTCATGCGCTGTTTATTAATTTCATCTTCGCTGTTTTTAAAACTCATTGCCAAATGGCTGGTTTTTCATTACTAGAATGCTGTTTGTACTTCATTCGTTAAACTTGTTTGGCTGTGGCTTATTTATTGGTCAGGTTACGTAGTGTTTGAATAAAACCAGCTCAACGAAATTTTTGGCCAGTATAGTTCTACCTCTCTTCACTTCTTGTATTTTATAGACAATGACTTTTCCGGATAGGAGTTGAGAGATTGAATTTCTCTACATTAAAGGTAATGAAAGCAATCTCTAGAGGCACTGCAAATGAAAGATGTTCATCCTTGAACTGTAGCTGATACTGGGAGCGGAAGCTGCTAAACATTCTGTAGCCACTCAGGCATTTGCACTGCCATCCATTCTTGTTTGCACAAATATTTATGTCATTAGGAAAATCTCCCCTTGGAATAGATTTCTTTCAAAAATGCTAAGGAAGAGCAAAAAGTATGAAAATCGGGAGACGTTGAAGGTGGTATTCTAACATGTTCAAATGTTCCTTACTGCGATAAACAAATGCTATTTGTATCTTCAATTTTCAACCAACTTGAAAGATAAAAATGTCCGGTTTCTCGGCAAATTTTTATTTAACCCTCTTTCATGATATTTTTGTGTTTTTCTTGGACCTTTTTAACAAACTTTTAACTGGCATGATAAGGGTCATGTTCTTCCTACTGTTCTCGTTAAATCATGACACGATTTTGCAGCATAGTTGGGCGACATAAAATTCGTGGCATCACTTGCCCACGAGATCTGTAATAATTACTTTCCGTAAATGAATGGGAAAGAGTTTTATCTTACCAACAAAGAAAGTTCGCAAATTCAAACAACAACATAATAATAATAATAATAAGTAAATAAGCAAATAAATAGTTCAAAAAATCTCAAAATTTTCAGATTTTAATATTAGCGCCAAAGGGTTTTTTTTTTTTTTTTTTTTTTTTTTTTTTTTTTACACACATTGACACGTTTTGAAGATATTTAGGCTAAATATTTCAAAACAGTACAGCTTTAGAATTTCTAATAGACAGTCTCGAGCGCTAGAGATAAAAATATTTTATTCCGTACACTGTTGCCATTGCTCCCTACAAAATTATTGAATTTTTTAATGAAAAATTAGTTAAAATTTTACAACGTTACTACATTATTCAAAATTTGATGGCTCTATGTACCGCTGTTTTTACACAATGCGATAAACATGCATACATTCATGCAAATTCTTAATTATATAATTTCTTTAATTATAATACAGGGTGATAATATTTTGTGGTAACAATTTGAAAATTGAAAAGGGGCATTTATAGTGAACCTGCGCAAAAATGCCGTATCGAGACTAATAGCCCTTCTGGGCTAACATCCTTTTGGGTAGGAAACAAATGAGACCTCCCTTCGAGGTACAAAAAAAAAATGTCGGAGTAAAATTACTGTACCTATCCGTAATATTTTCCACAAAAAATAATCCCTGCTTTGTAAAAATTAATTTATGAGTAGAAGAACATAAAATTAGTTTCTCAATTAAATCGAAAATTTTATAGTTATTGAAATTAACGTTAATAAAAGGTATGAAAACAATTAATTTTGGAACATATTTTTACCTTTTTGAATTTCATTTACTTCAATCATCGACAATTTATTGAGATTTACTACATTTTTTGTTAAAAGTATCTGCAGCTTTCTCACTTACAAAATGATTTGCGGTTTCCGCTTAATAAACAACAGTTCGATGACATTGAGACACCCACATAGCAGTTTATTGCAGTATCTTGCCTGTTTGGTACCATATTCAATTCAAAGATTTTATGACTTATGAAAAAATAACATCACATGCCCGAATTAAAACGAAAGGCGTATTTTTCTGAATGAGATTTTCTTTAAATCAAGTCATTAAATGACGTAACCTGTGTTTTAGAATCGGGCAATTTTTCTTCATTTACATAAAATTTAAAACGCAAATAAAACTCAGAATAATATACTTCTTTTTTAATACTTGGAATTAATACGTGTCTTTATTTTAAAAATGATCCTGAAGTAAATTTTAATCACAAAATTATTAATTGGGGTTAATGAAAAAACATCCTACTTTTATATTTTCAGTGCTCTCGTGCTCTAATGCAAATACATCTTTAAAATAGCACTTGAAAAGTTCATCGGAGGGACATTTGCAAGTTTCGAGAATTTCGTTTTCGCATACTGCTTTCAAAAAGAAAGCTGTCTTTTTCAAAGCAAAATAATACAGCGCATGTTTACGTTTCCTAGGGGAAAATATGCAAATGACTCGTGAAATTTTAATCTTCTCGATCCTTTTACTTGAAACTGTCGATGGAGTCTATTAAGAAATGGCTCCAGTTTCGCAAAATTTAAATAAGGCTTAACCGTTTACAAAAGGCTTATTTTAAATTCTAAGTAAGTCTGCGTGGAAGTCTCCCAACGAGAGCTGTTTGTATAAAAGAGGATTTAACCGTTCTCCGAAGCTTAAAGTTCTTGAAATTTTGTATGTGAATTAAAAGTTCTTCGAAACTCTATAATACTGAATAGATGGATTTTTCACTGTCTGTGTTCCACAGGAGGATTTTCGCTCAATTTTTCTATGAAGGACTTGTAAGTGTACTAATTCTGCTTTGACCATTCTATGAATAGAGGTATTAAAAAAAGCTATAGAATTCGTATATTTCAAAAACTTTATTTTCAAAATAGCAACAGCTGCCTTTTACTGATTGCATAAAATAAGATAGAATACGTATATCCAATATTAGGAATGCCGCTTTTGAATTAAGCAAAGCAGCAGATTTAAAAAATATATATATCCAGATATATCCTTACTAAATCTGCGAGTGGTGTGATGGGTCACATGCATCACCTTAAGAACTCTTCTATAAACTATTTCCATATGAGCACTCTAGCTTTGACGTTATAGAAGAATAAAAATCAGTTTCCTGGCTGTTCATGTACTTCTCAGGTCAAACTGGATTTGAAAAAAAAGAAGAGAAATATTCTTTGCGTCTGTTAAGAATAATCTGTTGCGGAAGCCTCGATAGATAAGTAATGATACATTTAATACTTTCCCGAATATTTTTCTAAAGTATATCATGCAGAGTTTTAAGCTATAGCCCTTTGCTGCGACCAATTAACTTGTGCCTGCCTCACAAACCTTGGAATGCTAACAGTGATTTAATAAAAACTGGTTTGAAATTTAAATAAACACATACATACATAAATGAATGTTAAAACACTTGCTTCTGAGTGTTACATACTAGTTACACAAACCTTAAGCAGTTCAAATACCTTCCGTTTGTAGAGACATTAGGTTAATTGGAAAAGCCTGGGAGATGAAAGGTTGGCAATCGCCTTTCCCGGGAATCGAGCCACGGACCTCTGGAATACCGACCCAGCGTGCAGAACCACTACACCACGAAGGCACGCTAGGAAGGCGGGAGAAATACCTCATACGTTTTCAAATAACTTCTTATTATTAAATTTTATTATTATTTAAAATTCGTATTATTATATTTTATTTGACTAAATATTACATGTATTTGTCGGCGAGTATTTTCCAAGGCTTAAACTCTAATTGCAAACCTATCCTACTCAAAAGCTGGACAAACTGGCCTTTGCGGACCATTAAAGGTATAATTAGCGAAGTGTGTTCGCATGTAAAGAGTTCTCCTAAATCCGTACTCTGAAAGAGTGGTTTACTAGCTTAACTTTAAGGATCTACTCGACTCTAAATTCTATTTATTGAAGCTGTCAACAGTTCTCTTACAGAATCCTACCAATGTCGTATTCTATCTGTTCATGACAGAACTGAGAGAAGCATCATCTTAGTGGCTTCACACGAACACCTTAAAATAGACAGGTTGGGCAAAAATGAATAATATAATAATAACTTTAAAATAATCGCCACTTTCTGGTTTCAGACCTGTATAGTATGAAACGTTTTCCTTCAATTGTATAGGACGCACGATTTCAAGAATCAGATGATTGGACATTGATCCTAACATCTATTATTCAGCTCAAAATGTGACAAAGGGTTAGTCTTTGCTACCCTTTACCCTTAACTTCTCTGAAAGATGAGTTCCAGTATAGCACAAAACTAAATTCAATTCAATTATTGTAAATAAACTGGAAAATGACTGAGTATTATTTACACTTAAATTTACGTGCTTGTAGGCATTCACAAATACCGAATTACTTATTTCTTAGGAAAAGGCTTTTATTATAACATTTTCATAATCAACAATTCTTTATATAAATTCTTTATATTTCTTATAATTTGACATACTAGATCTTTCATCCAGCAATTCTTGTGTAAACTGATCTGTGAAAAATTTCCCAGTTAAGAGTCTCCCAGATGTTTTTAACATAGCACATTTGAAAATACAGTAAAATACATGTATTTTCAAATATTCAATTAACTCCTCATTATTCGTGTCTTTCTCATGACTAATTTGAATTTTGGGCCAGTTACCTTTAAAAGCTCCTCCGTGATTCTTTCTCAGTAAGACAGCCCTCGAGTGCGTTGACAACATAAGACTATAATCTATTAAATATCTTACTTTATTACGTTGATTATGTATAAATACCGTAATTTGGTAGGAAAATGAAAGATTTAATGTCGTGTGGCCTAACATCAGTAATAAAATATCTGTAACATCACGTAAGAATCAAAATGAGTTCACCAAAGACGTTTCTAATATTAAAAAAAAATTATGAAATTATTATCCTTTAAGACTACGTATTTAAAATATCCAGAAGATGTTTTACAATTAATGTAATTCTTTCTTTTTATTCATTCTAGGTGGCAAGAGCTTATCAACAGACAGGATTTAAGCGTGTGAAGAGAGGTTACAAGCAACTCCGTTTGAGGGAAGAAATGACTCCTTTATTATCACAGCCAACTGATCCTTATTTCCCTTATCAGTGGTATTTGGTAAGTATTATTATATTTATTAAACTCACAAACAAATATTTAGTAGAAGTTCATCTAGACAGTTTTAGGAAGAAGAGGCACTGTGCTGTTCCATTTTTTAGTACAATAAAACCTATTTGCTTCTTCAAAGGTTATTTTTATGAGAGGTTTCTATTCAATTATTTGTGCATTCTATGAAAAGAATTCTTATACCGTACCGTCGTTTGAAAAACGATTTCATTATCACGTCATATTTTCTACGAAATGCTTTAACAAGGGCAATTTATTTTAACAACTATAATTAATTTCTAGTAATTTTTTAGAGTTCTAATATAATACTCGTTATACACGACTCCATGTGGATAGAATTATATTGCTAGCGAAAGTAAAATGGTAGCAAAACTCACGCAGTAACTAATGCCAACATGATCATATTAAAACTGAGCATGTGTTTGTCAGTTAACACCACAAATATTAAATTTCTAAGGCTTGATTCTTCATACTAAAACATCATACAATACTGAAATAGTGAACTGCAGGTTTCAAAACAAAAACTAGAATTCTGATTTTAAAAACAATTAATATGTCTTTATATTACCTAGAGGGTGAAATGAATAAATACAAAATTACGCCAATAATACAAAATTATAAGTCTTTTTAATGTATAGAACCAGCAATTTATTCTATACTTCTTTTTTAATTAAGAATATTATTTTAATTTATTAAACTAATCTGTTCTCACTAAGTTTTAAAGCACACACCCTTATGAATATCAATTTCTAACTTGAAAAAAGAAAACTTCATGAGGGTGTGTGCACATTTATAACAAAGCCACCCTTATTAAAAGAAGGGAATGCTTATAAGTAAAATACTTAAAGGCTAAACTAAACTGTAGTAGTTTATTGTAAATTTTTAACCAATTAATCTTAATTTGCCCTTTATTCAGTCTCATTATGATTCATTATTCACATAAAGCTCAGTTTAAATGGGAATGTAATTAGCAGATTCAAAAAAGAAGTTTAAAGAAATTTAAGTCAGGTTCATTAAATGTAACTTCTAATTACGAGATTTGTTTTTCTCCGAAGCGAAGTAATTCTGCTGATCATATATGCCTGTCAATTTTTGTCTACGGCAGTCAAACATTTTGTTTTTCCATTTTTGATAACGAGTATAAATATTTCCCAAGTGTAAGTATGAGAACCGGCAAACTGCATTAAAAATTTAGAGTTTCTTATTTCTCCAAAATAATTTTTTTTAATTTGAAATGAAAAAACATGAATATTTTCATTATTTAAAACACCTCTGTGATCGGAATTATATGGTTACGACCAACGATTGCGAGAATAAAGATCGGATAAGCATTTTAAGCTTGGTAAACGGAGTGGATATATATATTGTGCTATCGATTGCAATAAAAAGGGAGGTGCACAACTATATGTTATAGCAGTCTCCTAGGCAAATTTCAACATTGTACGGCTGATCGTTTTTGAATTACGATACATCACGAAAAAGGTCCATTTTGAATCCATTTTACAATACGTTGTAGAAGTCCTTTAATCTGTCGTATGTACAGACATAGATATCACGCAGAAAAAGTGAAAATGGATTCGGGAGGAGTCAAAATTCATATTTCTGTTAAAATCCGATAATCACAATTTTTCGCGATTACAATAATTCCTGCACTTCGTGCAAGACAATAAAAGGGAAATGTGACTGAAAATTTTCCCCTTCTCTACAGATTTCCGTTTCTAACTCCGTTACCTTTCACATATAACAGTCATTGCTCATAACACTTTTCAGCGAGTAGGCACATTTCTATAAGATTATGTATTGCAGCCGTTGTTGCCTTTCATTTCAAAAATTATGGAATTAGGAACATTCCAGAAAACAAAAAAATTCTTTTGGCGTTGATCTTCTAAAACACCCACAATAAGGTACCTCAGGCAACAAAATTAATAATCTTCTGATGAATCATAAAATTTTGGAGGTGCTCCGTTAGGCATCATTGGAGGCTGAAAGAATAAAAGCATTGTTAGAGTTATTGGCTTCTGCCACTTTTAATGCAAAGAGATCTACAGATCTAAAACTCTGTGCTTAGATTGCATAAAATTGATTATGATTATCCCTCACATTTGATAATTCAGGGATGCAATGTGTTTTAAAGGCATGTATATCTTGATACATAAATAGTGTGAAAAATATTTTCGAAATGACGTTAATGCTCAGTGCTTTCTAATTAGCGGTACATAACTAAAAAACAGGATGCGTTATTATTGTACTGTGGCCAGTAAGGAAAAATAAAAAAATATTTCATTTTGTTAAACCAAATTCCAGTTCGTGAGTTGCTTTTAGATCGTGCGCTTTAGCTTAGGTGCTTTCACCAAAATCCCGTTTTTCCTTTTGCACGATATATTTATGCTTATCTCAATTCATTTTAAAGTATACTAATTTGAAGGTAAAATATGTTGATTGCATTTTTATTGCTGTGCACATGGCTTCCGAAAGAAATTAAATATCAATTTAGCTAGAAAAATTTAATTTAGTTTAATCCAAAGGTTTAGGAAGTTAAACACAGAAAAATCATTTAATGCTCGAATGCTAACCAGATTAAAGCAATTGCTGAATAAATAAAAAAAATTAGGCTTTTAAGTAAATATTTCGAGTCGCAATGAAAATAGAAATTTTGTTAAGATTCTCAATTAACCCAGTGAGAAAATTAACTTTTCTGGAACTTAATGCGCCAATGTCACCATTTTTAATATCGAAAGCTAAATAAACGTTTCGAATTAAACTAATCTTAGTGGATTTTCTTCATTTCTAGGGAAAGTTAAATTGAAAGGAAAGGAAAGCCATTGATTTTAACTCGAAATGATAAATCAAAATCCTAGTAGACTTTCAATCCATTTCATTTAATGGAACAAATTTAAATAGTCTGCTTTCAGTAGAAAGGAAAATAAGGATGTATATTTAGTAGTTTGACTTTTGCTTTGTTGGTTTCAGGCAACTAAAAATAATAAAATTTCTGACACTGAAAAGTTATCATAAATACTAAAATCTGCGGATGAATTTCTCATGTTTTAGGAAAGGCGAGGCTAAGCTATAGCACGCGATACTGAATTTGCCTCGTCTGATCCCAAAATGGTCTAAGGCCATGATAGAGAAAAGGGCAACTGACAGCTCCATTCGAACCGTATATTTCTCATTTGTTATCCCATGCGATACTATCTAAGACGTTATAGCTGCTTGCTTTAGGAAAGGAATATTTAAAATATTTGCTTCGATTTTCTAGCTATTCTTGAGACAAGTGTTATGGTTCTTGATCCATATATACTGTCAATAATTATGCACAATTTGAAGAAATAAGTGAAGGTTTTTCTAATTTTTCTTGGTTACTAGCATATATTGTAAAGGGAATTTTAACACACTGAGATTTTTTGATTCGGAGGCGTGTTCCACAAGTTCTAAATTTTAAAATTCCTCCTTCGTGGAACGGTATGCACAGCAGGATACCTAGTTGCGATATCTTACCCCTACTCCAATAGAGTTGAACTTTCCTAATCAGTGCCAGAAACATAATCTGAATTCAAATTTATTATATTTTCGACGAATGGATTAGCAGGATTAATAAGTAAGCTGCATATAACTTTGAGAATTAGAAGTGCAATAGAGCTGTTACTCTAGAAAGCCGTCGAACTGATGTGTTTGCATAAATCATGTAACTATAATTAACAGGCAAGAAGCGAATACTTTGGTGCTTTTAAATAAGATGATAGTAAAAACAAGACATACAATAAATCAAGGTACAATTGAGCTTGCAAAATAAAATCTTATAAATTAGAAGTAAACATACAGAAAAATGAGGGAAAATGGAGCAGAAATATTACAGCAGAATCATACATAACAGGCAGACGAGATCGTAAACAGGAACTAATCACTATTGGTGTTGAAAAGTGACATTGGTCTGCTACATTTCAGAGGATCGTTCATATTATGGTGACAGATTTTGACAGCAGGATTATCTGTCAGCTTTTTACTTAGTTAGTTAGTAAGTTGTTATCAAGCCGGTAATAACAGGTTCTTAGTAATTTGACTTGAGTTCCTAGTGAGTTCTGCTGTTTCGCACATACCATGGCGAGTCTTTTATCTAGCGTAGAAGGCCATGGCGAGTCTGTTATCTGTCCGTTTGACCATTGGGGGGCCGTTTTCTGTCCGTTTGGCCATGGCGAGTCCGTTTGGAGTTTCTTTCCGTTAGAACGACAAGAGTAGGTCCATACAGGGATGTATAACACAAAAATGGACGCAAGATGGATTTGTAAAATTAATAACTTGCTGTCAATAGGTAGAACGCTGTTTCGAGCTATTAAAGGGAAAGATCTGTTCTAAATTATAGCTCTCTCTCGATCAAGTGTTGAATACGTATGTGAGTAGGTTAGTTTCGGCAGGTAGCTGATGGTTGTTTGCCGACGTCCTCATGAAAGTTAAGAGTTGGAAGATTCGGGATCAGTTACAGGCAAGAGGATACAGTTGATATTTAAAATTGCCTAAATGTTTGGATTCTGATAAGGAAATATGATAAACGACTTTTCTTTACCAAACTTATTTAGCCGACTGAGCATCACCTCTTCTTTCATTCGCTTCTAAGATGGGGAATACACGAAATTGAAGTGTATGGGCATTGTTTGTCTCACCCATCTTCCACATGAAAAACACGAGTTCAGTTCTAGAGAAAGTTAATTTCTTAAGATTTCTTACTCCAGGAACTTAATGATTTACTTTATAAAAAAAAGAATGATTTACATGCACCATTCCTACTAATTTTTACAATTATCAGCAAAGGTCGTCGACCTCTTTTATAAATAAACATTTAAAAGCCTCCAACGGGTGGACATTATTTTTAAAAACTGTTTCCTTTAAAAAGAAAGAAATGAACAAGCTAAACGTTTTCTGAATCAAAGAGAAAGCATGATGTACAAAACGAACGTTAAATTTTATTAATTAAATTGTGTTACGATGTCATAGAACTTGTATTTATGCGAAAACACTCGCAAACGTTTCATCTAAAAAATCAATGCCTAAGCTGAAAAATATTCTCATTTATTTAAAGTCGAATATCTTTGAAATTCTTGCTTATAAAATCTTGTTCCCTACCCAGAGTGAACGAAGAATATTTTATTCATTGAAATGGCATAAAATGTAACAAATTCCATTTCTTTCTGCGTTCTATTTAAACTTCTGTGGATTTACGAAATTTTGATGATACCAACCAAATCTTTCTTTGTTGAGCGAAATGAAAATAAGGTTTAAGCTGCTTTTCTGCGTAGTCGTGGAAATGACAGCCCTTCGGTAGAAAAAGCTGTACTTGAAAGAAAACGACGCTTTTCCCTTTTTTTATATTTTCTAGAACTCTTGTTATCTCCCAAACTGGAAACATAAATGCAAATGGCAGAGCTCTGAATATGAGAGGCGAATTCATATACCGCGGAAAAACTTCAAATATTCTGCTGTGGTTATTCGAGAACATCTCTATGAAAAGCTAATGATGCATGAAAAAATATCAATAACTGTGGGATTTGGATCCATTCATAAAGAATAAAAAATATTTTCTGAGTCTCTATAAATATTTGAATACATTCTTATAATGGCATATTAAAATGTTTCTGCGTTTGCTTCGAGCATTTCGGCAGTTTGTTCTGTGTAAACAAATACTTAAGTTACAATTCATATAGAAAATATGTTTTTCTCTTTCTATACCATTGCTGTACAATCTGTTTTAAAGTAGGTTTCCAGATTAAGAATTATTGTGACGGTAATGGTTTTTTATCGCTTATTTGTAAATCTTTGGAAAAATATTTGTATTTCTTTTCAAATTATACAAACTCAGCCGTTGTTACAGATTAAAATGAAGAATTGTAATCTTGCTATGATAATTACAAACGCAATCCTGTTATTGAGCAATAAAGAATTGGTCAATGAGTTCATCTCACTGTGGGAAAGATACCAAATTTTAAATCCACGTAGTCCTGTTATTCACTTTGAAGCCGAACTGTAAATTACGAATTTTTTTCAGGTTTTCTGCTAAATTAGCGATATTTTACTTTTCCTCCCCTACCATACACTGTATTTTATAACTCCAAAGCTTCAAATTTTATATTATCATAAACTACACACATTTTTCTTTCAAACAAAATGTATTCCATCTCTATTTCACTAATATTAGTTTTGCGGTTTTGCTTTTAAAAAGCTCACAAATTTTCAAAAATCATTTTTCAATTGACGATTATAAAAATCCAATAACAGCGATATATATATAGTACATATACCCATCTTAAAGCTGAGATATTTCTATTTTTATGAATTTTGCTTAATAATATTTATTTTTACAAATTGAGTTTTTAATGATTTTGCAGTAAAATTTATTGAGATTTCTTTTTAATAAATTTTTCAATTTGACAGAATACCAGTCCTTTCGAGAAGCATTTATCAGTGGCTGAGAGAAATATGTGTATGTGACGTCATTCAAAATGAAAGATTACAATTAAAAATACGTAATTTATACCTTAAAAGAACGGAAATTTCACAAAAATAAAAAAGGTAAAAATCAAATTTATTCTCAAAATGATAATAATAATAAATGAATTTAAATTTAAAATAAAAAACCACTAATAAGCAAAAAGAAATACATATTACTATTCTGTAATCAAATACACTGCAGTAATATGGAAAAAAGAATTAATCACATGTTTAATCTGTCACTTAGCACTGAATTAATATTTTAAATGTTCTATTATTGCTTCTTTTCGTGGAATATACACTAAGTGGTGTATATACTAACGCCTCAAATTATCTTCAGAAGGAACATCATGTGAACTTAGCCTTTACTAACTTACTTCATACAATATATACATGGGTGATACTGTATATCTGGGTATACCAGCGGAGTATTGGCTTGAGAACACATGTTTACGTACTCTCAACAAGTCACTTTTCCCCATTTGTTACGTTTTTTACTCGAAACCTGTTAACAACTGTAGTCTTCTGCTTAATCCCGTGTCGGCCTGGGCTGAATGCATTTTTCTTCGTTTAATGACTAGCATTAAGCATATGTTTCGTTAGAATATCTCTTTTCCTGCCCTACTATAAGTAACAGGTAACGGAAGACTGGGCCACAGTACGTATTAATATTTGACAGTATGATTAGGTTAAGTCCCAAGCTTCCCTCTATGCTAGAATCCGCTTCACATTGTGGTTTGACAAGAAATGCAAAGAAGTTACAAGGTGTTTTCTCCCTCCTTCCAGCACACCTTCGTCGTGTAACGGTAGCACATTCTGTGCGTATTCGAGATGCTCAGGTTCAAGTCCCTGCGAAGGCACTGCACATTTTTCACGTCTCCTGCTTCAAAATCACTTTATGACTGTACAGAGTAATAATGGATGTGATGTTAAAAAAAATTAACAAAGCTATTGGGGGTCTACTGTACAAGCGCGTAAAAAGTGAAATTCATACAATTCCAGGCTCGTGTGCTACAAGAATGTTCAGGTAGACTTAATTTATGTGATGAGTGCCTTTTGTTTGATACTTTTATACGTTTTGTTGATAGTGTTGTTACTGGGTTCTGTCATTTCTATTGTCTGAAGATCTGAGACAGTGGCTGGATGTTGGTAGACAGTACATCAGGTAACTTTCGGGGGTTCCAGTACTGTCGAAGATACAATGGTTAACCTTACAATGTTGACACATAATGGTATGTGTGTCATAAAAATACAAACCCTCTTTTGAAAACTCTATTTTACTGTCACGGCCCGACTAGCGGTCGAATGCAAAGACAGCCTAAATACTGGTAGTTCTAGCCAAGGTGGACGGATTGGTTCATAAAAGGTTTTCGTCTTTCTTTCCATGTGCAAAGTGAACACACGTTTCCTGCAGAAAGTCTCCCATGAAGGCGTCACTTCCCTTAGGCAGATAGCTCTGGCTAGCTTTGTCATATTCTAATGACCTAATGTTTATTCTTCCAACGGTTTTCTTTTTATGAGGACCCATCCTGATAAAAAATCTAGTTATATTTTTAATTTAAATTAAAATAATAATTAATAAATTATTATTTTAATAAAATAAATTTAAATATATATTCTTATAAAAAGGGGGAAAGAAACTCTGCTTATTCCGTAGTTTATAACACAACTCAACGGGATAAGTGAGATGACTGACGCAAAGCAAGTGAACATGTGCATGTAAGAGATGCATATTCCAAACAAAACGCTAATTCTTTTAAAAAGCATTACGCTTATTGAAAGAACTATTTTTGAGTCATTAGTTTTTGTTCAAAAGGTTTTAAATAGTATTTCGCATCTAATCGCAAACACAACTTCGCATTTATTCATATCTGCTTCGCAAATGCGAAAATTGTGCATTTTTAATTATAATGCCTGTTCCTGCCGAAGATAGCTCAAACTTATTTAATGAAACTTGACTTCAGTAAGTGGACTGTAATATTAACAATAACAAATTTATTTTAACAAAAACAACATTATTGAATACTAGCACACGCATGTGCTTACAGTTACCTAAGTAACTTAACTAAAAGCGAGCAACCATATGCTCTTACATCAAGTCAGAAATCATACATACTAATAAGGCAAAAACGAAATAACTTTAGGGTTACACTAAAGCCAAACTCTGCTTGGCGTAAAACAATTCTGCCAAGCAATACTCTTTCAGACACCGAACAATGCCCAACATTACGTTGGGTTTAAAAACATTTGTGTTTTAGAATTTGGGAACACTATGCTCCGTTTACAAGCGAATTTGGGTGTTTAATGTGCTACTATAGTCAGTGTTCTCATAGTTTTCTGAATGTACATATTTATTAATTATTTCTTTACTTTTCAGTAATAGTATTAATCTTGTTCTTATTTTTCAGACACGGTATCTATTTAACATTAAACCAAAAGTAAAGCATTTTTTAGCCCAAAGGGACAGTTGTCCAGAAGGGCTATTAGTCTCGAAACGGCATTTGGCGTCGAATGACTGTAAACGGCTGTATTACTTTTCAAATTGTTGCCACCAAATATTATCGCCCTGTATTATAGTTAAAGAAATTAAATAATGAAGAATCTGCATATATTTTTTACACTGTGAAAAACGATGGTACCTAGAGCCATCAAAATTTGAATAACGTAGTCTTCCACACGAATATAAACATCAGGAAGTCCGAATCTTGAATTTAAAATTTGTTTTTTTTCATCTGTTTCATATTTTTTTAATTTTTAACAAATGTTTAATTAAGAAACTCACGATTTCAAAACGCCGTTTTTAAATATTTTTAGCCCAAAGGAGCGTTAGCCCAAATGCTCTCGAAATGTTTATGAAAGTGGGAATGAAAAAAACAACCCTTTGGGCGTGATATAAAAATCTAAAAAATCCTTCATATTTTTATTTTTAATCTTAATACCTTTTCTCGCTTTGTGATTTCTCGTGCTAGATAAACGAGCACGAGCGGCTAGTTTCTGAAAAATTAGAGAATATGACTTACGACTTTATGCAGAAGTTTGCAAAATCCATCACTACTTCTATTTTACATTTTCAAATCCTTGACATTTTGTAGGGTTTCCATTTTTTAATGAATCAAAAATTTATAAAAGTCTTCAATATAGTATGCTTCATCCTAAAAAAATATGTAAAACAATATTTGATAAACGAACAAGGCATTTTTAGCCGCCTGCCACTGCTAATGGAAGGATATGATGGATGTTTCCTATCTTGAGTGCCACTTGCTTGGTTATACATTGAATTTTAATTGCAGCTGTAACTATCTTGTGCGTCTATTTTGAACGCTACATTTTTAAGACCAAATTTATGCTACTAAACGGAATGACATTTTAAAAGTAAGCTTCAAAAACTTTCGAGACTTCTTCCTTCTTTATTTCAGCGAAAACAATTTTTGAAGTAAAATAATTTTTCTTATAATTTCTTCCTAACTGTCACTTTTAGAAGTTACACATTTTTACCTGTACTCAACAGATGTTTGATGTTCTTCTGAAATCAATTCTTCATTAATTCTTTAAGATAATTTATCTCACTGAAAATGATAACAATCTCTAAACTCTGTCCTTGAGATTCAATGAGATAAAAAGGATATAAATAAAATTTTGTTGGCAACAAATTAAGAAACTATGTAGGATGGTCCTCTATTATCTACTACACCACCAGCGGCCGAGCGGTAAAGTCGCTGAACACTGGTAATTCGGTCCGAGGTTCGAATCCCGCGAACGGGCTGGCTGCATGAGCGTTTTCATGGTTGTCCCCATGAGTACAGTTCCCTCCACGAAGGCATCCCTCCCCTTAGGCAGATACCCTAGTGTGCTTTACCATAATTAAAGACACCACACCTATTATCTACTAGGCGCAATTTGGTTGTGCTTCTCTATGCCAATCCGAATCTAGAAAACGCTATATGCATATCCCAGAAAAATCCGTTCTTTTGATTTTGAAAAGGAAATTGTATTGTTACGTCATCCTGACCTGATGACAACGACACTTCCGACTTCCATTCGTGCAATATTCCATTTATTTTGATTACACCATGTGGAAGATGTTAACTCCAGAAGCCTTTTTCATATACTCTGATATTGATGGTGATGTATATTCAATCCATAGGAAATAAAATTCCCAAAGGGGGCATATTTAACATTCTTTAGTTCTATATAACCAAGATCTCTTTTCCAAACCTCTGAATTATTCCTGCAGTTTTGTACAAAAGATTTAGAGAATAAAGTTTTGTTTCATGTCCTACGGCTTCGAACCCTGATTTTTACAAATTCGTTTGACTGTGATGAAATTTTATTGCTCAGAATTAATAAAAGATATTTGAAAAAATACTGTTGCGTGAGTACGGGTTCGTTATGAAATGAATGCACAAGTCCGAGGAAAAAAATGAACAAAAATTTATTATTATCACAACAAAAATGCTTAAATTTTCTCAAATTATCATGCAGTATTACAATATCTCACAGTAGTTATCTTTTAACAACTCAAATGTCCAATAGAACGCAATTCAAAACAGCTAAAGAACGCTAATCCGCGAATTCGCTACAATCAACAAGAGCAGTTTTCTAAACAACAAGAAACTAAGCAACTACTACGAACTGAGATGTTTTCCTCCTTTTATAAGATTTTAAAATCACGCGCTAGAATTTTCCAGTACTTTCTCGAAATCAAAAAGAGATATTTATTTATTTAATGCACGCGCTCTTGTATTTTCAATTTTCCGGCTTAGCTTTCTTTTAATATTCGTCACGCGCTGCACTGCGAGAGAAATAAAACCATTTAATTTATAATTGAACTAACATTAGCTTTTTAAATACCAAATTCGTAACACTACCTTGAAATGGTAACAATATTAAACTGTATTTTCTTCCAAAATCAGTCGATATGTAAAAATATCAGTACATTACTGTTATTTCATGGTTCTGATTTCACAAGGAATATGGTATCTGGTTTCAATGGAATGCTTTCCGCAAATGTACTTCAATATCATTTAAACTTAGATTTATATTTTAAGTTTCCGCATTCTGTCCAAACAGCAATTGTCGTAAAAAAATTCAATGATTTCTTAATACCTAGCAATTAGTCAAAGTGCTAGTGGAACTATGCAATATAAGGTATATTTTAACAGTATTTTACTAGGTACAGATAATTGAATATTTTTCCAAATATGTACCAAGATTCTTTACGTAAACAGAATTTTTATCTTATTTTCTTATACTGTCGTGTGCTACAGGGAATGGTATTTAATCCTTGCTTGTTCCTTTTTATATACACTTGTTAAACAAAGTAACAGTGTATTTTCTCTCTGATAAGTTTGCTTCGCAACTTTTAACAGTTATTTTCCTTCGTAATTATAGGACATACTTGATCTGGTAAAGCTAATTTTTTGTCCTATAGCCCTAAGAGACGTGAAGAGAGTTGTTGCTATGTCTCAGATAAATGACAAAATCTTACAAAACTTGGAACATAATGAGACGCTGTAATGTTACAATTACCACAACTCGTGGTGATTCAAATAAATATAACAGTCAAATTTACATTAAACGTTGACCGATAATCAGAGAGTAGGCGATTAAATACTAAACTAGAAGCTGGCTCAGTAATTTGCCAACGTGTCAGATTTAAAACATCGGCGGAGAGGGAACCACAAGGCTAAATAATTACAGCAACTAGAAATGGCAGAAAATAACCACATAGCACGAGAAAGCCAGAAACACTCTCTCCAGAAACTCTTTCAATATCCAAACACTTCAGCTTAAATACTCACAATCAATTTGAATTCTGATGAGAATTAAGGAAAATAGAAGTTACAGTAAAGACAGAAATTATAACTGATTAATTAACATGAGACACCCTCAGTCCTGATTATCTGAGCAGAACAGCGTGTTCACTCATTCTTACTTTTTATTGGTCATCAGTTTTCTTTCTGCGTTTTTTGGCTCTGTCATCCGTCATTCCGTACTCTCAAGCTTTTCGATTAAAGGTGTAGTAAATATTATATTTGTTTTCTATTTAAATAAAAGCGAGAGTTTTATTTTAGCTTAGTAAAATTTGCACATTTTACCCTGAACCAAAATAAGAGAAAATTCACTGTCTGAGACTTCTAAAAACCTGCCGAACCAACCCATGTTCCTAAATGAAGCTTCTTCACTCTGTGTAAAGCCCGCAAAATACCGTGTACTTCAGCTTGTTCTTACAAAAAATGTTAGAAATAAATAAAAACAGTACAAACAGTATTATAATAATGCATATGAAAAAATACAACCTGATTCAAAGAATTTGTAACAATGAGCGTGAAATATAAAATAAAATGCAGCTTTAATGCAAGATTTTTCTAGACGATGAATGAAATTCCTTGGAAAAAAAATTCTTTTGAAGCTGCCACTCCTTTGACTACCGAAGAATCCAAAGTCGTGAAATAAATATCCAAGCGACTTTAAAGAATCTTTTTCGAAAACTAATATTCGTCCGATAGAGAAGCGTGAAATATAAATATTTTTCTTTTCCTAAGGTCAGACACCGGAAGAAATATTTATGATGGTGGGATGCTACCATGTGCGACCGAATCATTTCTTTTTCTCCTCCTTATCCTTCGAATGTCAAAATCACATTCGCAGACGATGCATTTTGACGACAACAGTACGAGACTTCAGTGAAAATGATATTATTCTCTTTCCTTTTTTTGCTTTTCCGTGATAGAAATGTTATAATCATCCGAGATTCAGACTTTCAAAGTCTGACATAAATATGCAATATGGATATTCCTAAATCTGGGCATGCCAGTCTGTTTTATTGTCTTCCTTTTCGACGCGTCTGATATTGTATGCATTCGTGCATGATATAATGAGGCCACACTGCATAGGGAATTTATAAAATTTCATGCAACATATTTATGTTACGTTTAAATTTAAAAGTAAATATTTTAATCAAATTGGAAGAGGAACATTCTAATGTAGTACCGAAAGTAATGAGCCAGTCCAAGCGAAAATGAAAGTAACGCCTTGTATCCCAGAAGAAGTCAGAAATAGAACACAGACTGAAACTGATAAACTGGAAACCTTAGCGAAACCTTGGTTAGCATAACATAGTCCACAAAAGCTGCCGAGGTGACTTAACGTTTATCTAGGGAGTCCTTTACGTCTTGTTTAAAGCAGATAACTTTAAACAAGCTCCTGTTCAGTAGCGTAAGAAGAGCCAAACGAGCAACAGGCCCCATATTCTTCAAAAAGTAGCATGGATGTTACCCGACCCTGGGCTTTTACAACGCTTTAACAGACAAATAGCCTCACTGAATTCCGCCATGGTAAAATTGCAGTAGAAGACCGAATATCTTGGATTATTTTTCTGTAGGAGAGACTATACATTTCGTCTAGTATGGCGTTAGTTCTTTTCTAAATAAGTTTTCAATCTTTAAGAGCCAGCATAAAACTTCGCAAAAAGCAATATCTTTGTCATTGCTAATTCAAGATCACCATGGATTCTCATTCAAGTGCACACTTTCATTCGAGATCACCATGGACTGTTTTACAGCTTTAGGGGCAAAGTATTTAATTCTTTTTAAAAAGAATAAACTGTCTTCCCATCTCTTCTAAAATCAATGCTGTTGATGAAATTATTAAAATAGTTCCTCTTTGACATATTAATTTCCCTTTTTAACAACAGTGCTATGCTTCTTCTCCAATCTCGAATATGAGCAGGGTCTTTGGTTTCCTTCGCCAGATGATAAGACCTTATGAATTGTTTTTTTAAGATTTTCTAACTGACGGGTCCAGAAGGGCTTAAATCTTTTTATTTTGCATCTTGAGGTCTATCGTTTTGCTGATTTCATAATAATTGAACCCAAACGAGAGGTGGCAGCATCAATACTTTTATCTCCAGTGGAATCAAAATTGCGAAGATTTTGTTCAGATCATTTCTATAATTCTTCCAATTTACTTTCTTAAAGTTCAACTTCCTATTAATATTTACATTGCGTAAAATTTTGGGCTTGTTCCTTCCGCATGTGGATATATTTGTAATGAACATTCGGTGGCCTGAGCCAGGCCTATACAAGACATTTCTAAAAGTGTTCGCAACAATGACTTCAGATACAATGACTTAATCAGTATTAGTTTGAGTATCATTATAGTGTACGTAAGAGGCAGGATCTGATGTAAGATAAATAAGTTCTAATTTCTCAGAGTTTAAAAGATCCTCCATGATTGTGCGTGTTGCATTACTGTCATTATAGCCCCATCTTTTACTCCTTTTACTTTTTGCATTAAAATCTCCAAAAGAAATCATTTTCTAGGGAAGGAAACGCTGCTAAAATTCAACTTCTTATTTCCTGGAGAGTTAACATATAAAGACAGTAAAGACATTGTTGTCTTTCCAGACATTACGTTTGGCCAACAATTCAATTAAAATCCAACTTCTTATTTCCTGGAGAGTTATAGCATATAAAGACAGTAAAGACATTGTTGTCTCTCCAGGCATTACGTTTGGCCAATTCAGCTGCAATAGTATATTGTAGATCCTTAATGACAGAAAAGGAATATGCTAGATTTTACCTTATGTCTATTCGGATTCCACTGGCAATTCTTGATTTTGGTAGAAAATGCAAATAAAAACTAGGGAATGAGTATCTACATAAATCATCAAAGGACAGGTTACTTTCAACAATGTAAGTTGTTGAAATAAATAAGTCAACGTCTTGCGAATGAGTGACATTCATAATCTGGGTCTTCTTATTCTAGGAAAGGCCACCGGCAAAATTCGCAGCCCATTCACTGCCATGATGTAATGCAATAGAAATGCTCGAAAGACCAACGCTGTGACAGGTTTAGTGTTAACCAAAGTGCACTTCGAGGAGGCCTGTCACATTACATCCCAGCTCTAATCTAAACATTCAGAACCCTCAATTTAAATACGCGACTAACTAATTTGCATTCTCGCGAGAAATAAGAAGTTATACTAAGTTCAACACATAATAATTGGTTAATTAATATCAGTACCTTACAAAGCTAACAAGGAAGGAAGACTACACCCCCATACCCAGCTTGTAGCTTTTATAATATTAGGCTAACTTGGACCGCTTGTTGTCTCACAAAACGGCTGCTCAAAGAAGCTATGCACCGACATCGGCGAGTTAACTGACGTCTGCTACTACTTAAATATTACTACACGAGATAAAATTCAATGATTAAGCGTAATATAAAACTTTATTAGTCACGACTTGTGAGTAGTAGAACTAAACTTTTAGAATTCTCGTCAGCTTACAAAAACAGTTGCTTGCCGATGTCCTAAACATGAAATATGATTGCAAGAACGAATTCTATTCGTATCTACACCTTTGTAACAGAACGGCAAACTAGCTAACTTAAAAACACTAAAGGAGATTCGCCAAACTTTTGGCAGCTCTAGCCAGTGAATGCTTCTGCAGTAACAGGGCAGTATTACTGGTGTATTCGTGTATTGAGAAATACGGCAAAGCACACTAGGGCTATCTACCTAAGGGGAGGGATGCCTTCTTGGAGGACTCTCTAAGGAAAACTGTCTCGTATACACGTTACATATGGGGAAAACCACGAAAACGCCCATGCAGCCAGCCCGTTCGTGGGATTCGAACCTCGGACCGAACTACCAGTGTTCAACGATTTTACCGCTCGGCCGCTGGTAGGCCCTCAGTATTACTGAATAAATCCAATGAACTCACGGCTACGATTCCATCCTAGTTTTAAATAATACCGCCTTACAATTTCCGTATCGTGACAAAACAAGGAACATATAAAAATTATCATACAGCAATGCATTCCGCAGGTGTTTCTCAGCTACAGCGCAGATATCACAAATTGACAGCATGTTTGATATACACTGGTTATCATAAATTAAGGAAAAATCACAAAAATCACGATTACTGAAAAAGTTACATGTAGAATTTTATGAACCTTACCCACAATATACAACACATAGTAAGGTATCAAATAACATAAAAAGAAATTACCAGACAATTATGGTAGTATAGAAATTAGCACATGTATAAAATGAACAAATCGAAGATGTTAGTTTGCTATAGTAAAAGTACCTTCAATATGGAATATAATCGCCTCTAGAAGCAATACGGCACATTCAACGATGTGTGATGCTTTCAATTATGCGGTCTATCAGTTATATAGGAAGCGAGAGCCATTGCTCTTGCAAAGCAGTTGCAAGCGCGGCAAGGGTCTAAGAAGGCGGATTGAGAGCATCTAGACGTCTGCCTAAAGCACCCCAAACGTGCTCGATAGGATTAAATTCCGGGGATCGAGCTGGCCACTCCACGTGCATAATTATTTCCTGTTGAAGATAATCATATACGATGCGAGCCCTGTGTGGCCTTGCATTGCCGTCCTGTAACAGGAAAGCATCACCTATTGCCCCGGCATATGGGAGCACATAAGCATCAAGGATGCCATCTCTATAAACATGAGCATTCACGGTTCCCCTTGGAAAAACATGGAGGTCTGTGCGTCCACCCAAAGAGATGCCACCCCAAACACAGACACTGCCTCTTCCGTATGCATCTCTTTCACGGATGTTTGACGGATGATAACGGGTTCCAGGTCCTCTCCATATCAAATAACTCCTTCTATCGCGTTCTAGACTAAACCTGGACTCATTTGTAGAGAGAATAGCCCTCCATTGCTCAGGCGTCCAATGGACATGTTGTCGTGCCGACTGCAAACGGTCCCTGCTATGGCGAGACTTGAGCGGCACGCAAATGGTTGTTCGCCTCGCATACAGACCACCTACGTGAAGCCTTCTACGCACAGTTGAAGTTTCCACCAACCTTCCGGTGGCTGCAGCAAGGGAGGGTATAAGAAGAGTCAGACTAGAGGTTCTATTCCTGAGTGCACATAATGTCAAATATCGGTCATCGGCGCTCGTCGTAGCAATTGGACGTCCTTGGCTGAACCTCCTAGAAGCCGAATCTGTGGTTTGAAATCGCCTCCAAACTCTATGAACAACAGAAGGACTCACATTTAGCCATCTGGCCACTTCTGTTTGACTTTATCCTGCCTCTAGTCTTCGAATGGCTCTCCATCGTAGTTCTGCAGGCAAATAATGCCGGAAGGTCATTGTTACGAATTGGCTATTTCAGATTTCTGATGTCACTATCACAGTGAAATATGTGGGCTTGCTCTCAAACATGGACTTTTATTCTCCTTGCAGATGACGTATTCCGAGTGCAGCGCCACTAATTTGCATATTGGAGTTTTACTCAGCTACTCTTACTTAACAACATATTCAAATTTTACACGGTTTGGCTTATTTTTGAGGGAGTTATCGCTATTTTTGTGATTTTTCCTTAATTTATGATAACCAGTGTATTTCGATTTTCAGAAATGCATTTATAAAATATTTAATGTAGAGAAGCTTTTATGTTTTCTATATCAAATGATGTATAACATGTATTTACATTTACAGTGGGCGAAATAACAGTTTTGCAAGGAAACAAAAATGTGCTTGTTTTTAAACACCCTGTATTTTCAACATATAACCCCTGTTTCTCCACATTTTCCCCCTTTAGGAGATTTACTTTAAAGGTATCATTACTAAAACAGATAGTTCTCAAATGTTTTGCGGTTGCAAATAACATAACCAGGAATATAGACGTACTTAAAATATCGAAAGGCAAAGCTCTTGGAAGCTTACATCCTTTGCACTAATATGAAAAAATATTCAAAAATGGACATTTTTCTCGCATTAAACCTAGTATTTTAATGTATCAAATCCAAATATACGTTTAAAAGACCTTATAAAATCAGCCTTTCTTTCCAAATTAAAATGTTTTGTTGAAAATACCTTTCTTAGGTTACCAATTGATATTACAAACGTTGCAAGAATACATTTAATAACTTGTAATTGTCTCTAAAATCTCTTTTGTAATTCTTTCTTTTGCCTTCAGGAAAATATTTCTGCTTTTATTTTAAAAGTGTGGGGATATTCCAGATTTTTTTTTTTTTCAGTTTTATTTATCATTTAGATGTAATTCGATTAAGACCGGCAGTTTAATGTCCAAGGTTCCGCCATTTTCAATGAAAGTGTTCTTTATTATGTTAAAACTTACATTCATAGATTTGTAAGAGCTTTTTTTTGCCTTAAACACTTACACAGCAAATGCAAATGACATACGTTTTCACAAAATTAGATCAAATTTACGATTACGAAACCGTCTGAAATCTGTAACGTTTTTTATGTTTATCTTTGCAAGTCTGATTTATGTTTATATTTGATGCTAATCATAGCATAATTAATGATGTTCACGTAATAATACTTAAACTCTGAAAATTCTTCTAATAATGCTTCCTTTATTTCCCTTTATTTTAGCAAGAAAGCGCTCCCTTCATTGGCAAATAATTATTTCTTTGCTATTACTATTTTTTAATTCATTGTGGTAAGGATTATCACTTAAAAGAAAACCCAATTTCGTAAGATTTTGTAGTTATTTTATTTATATACTGATATATTTCAAAATATGAAATACCTATTTTTCTTAAAATTTTTGGAAACGTGTGTGAAAATCACATGTCCGCTATCTTTTAGTATTGAAACACTATAATTTTTAAAGCCAGATGAAATAAAATTTCATTAATAACATAGTTTTCTTTTTTAGAAGTTCGTGATATAATTCATATGTGGCATGCAACTTAAAAATTCAGACTCAAAAAATCTGCTTAATTTCGTGGAAATAAATTTAATATATGATAGTTTCCTTTCTCGGAAACGCAACTATTCTATACTTGATATCGTTAATCATCAACACTACTCTTACTACATTCTTCAAACAGATCATTGTGAAAATTTCAAAAAACATTTTCCATCATTTCTTCAATTATCTAAAAAATTAGAATTAGCTGGAATACTGGTAATTCACTGGTTTATATCCCAGTGAATGGAATAGCTACGTGAGCATTTTCATTCCTTTCCTCATCAGTAACATAATTATAAACTAGTTGTTCCCTTAAAACATCCTTCACGAAAGAATTTCTTCCCTCCGGGCAAGCAAAAGTGCCTTGTCATCTACATGTTTCTAATGTGCTGTGTCATTGTTCATTAATCTTTTATACAAATCTAGTAGAATTCCGATCTTTACGAAACTTGAGCACACTCGACCTTCAAAACAAAAGGAAGGTCACTGTTTACATAATATTTCTCAAAATCAGCCAATGGAGCCCGCACAGATACATATATTTTAAGATAATTTAACGAACTTTGATTACAGAGACAGCGATTTTAAATTTTTGCGTTACCACTCTGAAAAATTAAAATATATATGCTTCAAATTTAATCAGAAAACACGGCGGTATAAGAAAATTGTGTTGCCACCCGGGTAAACACAATTATATTAATTTTTCTCGAATTTAATAGACAAACTCGGCTAGTTAAGATAAATATGGTGCCACTGTCCCCAATTAAAATATTTTAAAGCGTGTTATCGTTCAGCGAAACGTAAAATAGTTAATTTTTCGCGCATTAATATTGGTGTTATTGTATCACACGCACGCATTTTCTTTGCTTTTTGAAAGTGAATTTATAATAATGGTCACAAAGCATTAATTTCGCTGTGAAATCAGTTATGCCACCAAAAATAAAATAGATTGTTTAATATAAATCTTAAGAACTAAAGAAAAAAAAGCCTTATGAGCTTCAGATACAAAAAGGCAACGGGAAAGTAAGTCTGGGAAACATTCACATTGCTCAAGCCTATTCGTCTGAAACAGGCAAATAACAGCACGTAAGACTGGAAAACGTTCGAGCACGCACTGCTCAAGCCCGTTCGTCTGAAGCAGATGAGCAACGGAAAGCAAGACTGGAAAACTTTCGAGTACGCACTGCTCGATCCAGACGAACACTGCATCTGATTTATATCTTTGTGCATTCTATTACGATGCTAATTAGGATTATAGTCTTCATCTAAGTGTGGTCGTTGTTGGAAAGATGGATAAATTATGCATGTATTGCAAAGCCCTCAAATTTAAGAGTGAAGCACCAGGAATGTGCTGTGGGGGGTGGAAGAGTGAAATTGCCAGAATTAAATTCACCACCCGAACCATTATCAACCTTGGTATCAAGCGACACAAGCCAATCAAAACATGCAAAATACGAATAAAGAAAAAATGTCATAACAGAATTAAAACACAAAAACTTGCTTTCCTTTAAGTAGAATTTCAACGCATACCATGTAACAGCTAGGAATCAAATAATCTAATTTAAAACTAAGGAAAAGAGAAGGCTTACTTTGTTTTGTATTGTGAGTAAAAGTCGCTTTCCAGAGCGATCAGACATAGGTCGCTCATTTTCAGGAGCAAGACAATCTTTGCGAAAGGATCTGCTAATTGTAGTAGTGATTTCAAATAAGTATTGTAAGCTATTTGCAGACAGAGACGAAAGGCAAGATCACGCAAAGCACTTCAAAGCGTCATTTGAAATAGCTCCGGATTTTATGAGAACACTGCGGGCACTGACACGAAAAGAAAGTTCACAAAAATCACTTTTCAATGGCATTGTTTACAGATTCAGTTACAAGCACAATAAACCCTAAAACTACTATCCTAAAAGAAACAAATAACTAACTAAAACACTAAAAATATTGCAACAGTGCAATCAAATCCAATTTAAATACGAACAGAAATTTACAAGATTATTATACATGGCTAAACCTCATGAGAAAGCCACGCAGTATCTCATATTGTTCACTGGAATTTGAACTCGAGTCATTTAGCAGTGTTCAGTGGTCCCAACCGCTCGGACATTGTAACGTACACACATTTGGAAGGCCATGACCAATAGTAATACATTTTTCGTGTCTAGCCATGCACTGCAGAAAATTAGGTCATAGGCCTCGCGCGGCCTGTGAACTACCCTTTGACTGCTAAGATAAACTAAATTGTTAAATTTAATATTTAAATACGTAATATCTTATGCTTCACACGGCAAATTTGCTAACATTAATACTTTTTTTCCTAAGAATATTTGTTTTCACTTTCTACTAAATTTTAATGAATTTAATAAAAGAGAAACACTCTAATTTTTTCCCTAATTTTTCTGTTGCCTATCGAATATTTTCTCGAAGAAAAGAGTATGTAATTAATGTTAAGGCATGCGGCTCATAAAAATATTCAAGGCCTATGGAATAAAACACACATGTGTGCTAATGAGCTGCTGCTTTCATTTACAAAAATACAATTACAGAACGGTGTAGTTTGTTCAAATATGTAAGGATTATGTAAAATGATCTTTTTGTGTTTCCTTTAAGTCACTGAAACTGAAGGGTGTTTCCTTGGTTACCGCTTGCGCCATGCTTAGCTTACCGTTAATAAAAACAACCTTTTTTCTGGGTATTCTCCTCTTGTCAAATATTCTCAACCACGTTTAATCTTCAAGATAGCACATGAAAATGTGTTAAAAAATAACATAGATAACTGTTGCTTTGACTTATAATGAAGTTCTGGCAAGTGGGTATGATAGAATTAAAAAAATTGTAAAGGATTCCATAATTAATTAATTAATACGTTATTATCATTCTTCCTTTAAAAGAGGGCAAAACTTTGTTTTTATAACCTATGAAAATTTGAAAACTTTATGAAGGTGGCGTTTTTAGATGTTGAAATTTTAAATTCCTAAAAAAGGACATAATATTACTAGTATGAATGAATATTGGCGTCATCCCAAAATATCTTTCCAAATCGAAAGGTGTTTTCTCCTAATTCTTTTGTTACTAATGAAACGGAATGACCTTGATGAAGTGGATGTTTAAATATGATCTTTTCTATTCTCATTGCATAATTTTAGCATGTGTTGTGGCACAGTTTTTGCTTCTGAGCAATGCTAAGAATGAAGAAACCAAAAAGTTCCTTTTGTGACATTTAGCTATTTTATTTTAAAAAATCCGATGTGTACACCACATGACTTCCCCGTACGGAATATTAAATTATACGCAATTTTTTCCGCATTTCATTTAAACTTATTAAGTTGAATTGAATCTCCTTCGTCGATAGAGCATAAACCACAATAGAATAAACGCACTCTTTAAATCTCACTATATTTATTTACCATAGCGACACTCTGGCGCTAGATTCACTTAACAGCGTTACATCACATTCATTTTATAACACAGAATGCACAAAAATTGTATTATCTGAGGAATTATCTAATCGTTGCCACATGTTCTATTCAAATACTCTAATAAATCCAAAATGACGTATAAAAGAAGCAGTTTTCCACAGACGATTCAGCGCCACTTACCTAATGCGCATGCGATACTCGTAAACATTCTTCTCTGTCCGAGACATACTGGCGACAATATTTGCTGCTAATAGAAAACATATATTTCCTCGAATTTCATTACAGCCATATTTCTCTTTCAATTAATTCTGTTCTCAGTTCGCGACAAGGCCAAAATACGTAAATCATTAAAATATCTTCATTAAAAATTGCAAAATTTGGAAAAAAATAAAACACCAAATACAGTTAAAACAGTACAAAAGTACAATTAAAATAAGAGTTTCTACGCAAAAGCAAGCAATTCGGCTAGCAGGCAAGGCAGATTTTTCGGTGCACATAAATGAAAGTTTAATTTTGGTCCTACTCGGCAAAAAGACACTGAAGGTGCAGAAACTGAATTCACTATTCTGCTGAGTTTCAATTGTAAACAAATATAGCTGCTATGGTAAACAAAACTCAAGCTTAGCCGCATTTAAACAATAATTTTAAAATTATTAATTAAAATTTTAATTTTTAAATTGTTGATAATTCTACAAATATTGCGTCCAGATTAACTAAAGGCATAAAAACCTTAACCGGAAGATAAGAACAACATGACTCAATCATTTTGAAAGCAAAAAATGCGCAATTTACAAACATATAAGAATAAAGAAACTGATGAACTCTACATGTTATAGGAGTCCTATATACAAAATTTCAACCTTCCGAGGTTACTCGTGTTCGACTTGTGCGAGACAGATACATACATATATATGTACGTACAAACGTCACGAAACAATCTCTTCAGAATCCATTTAAAATCAGTTTTATAATTTTTTGGTGAAAAACGGAGTTCTTTATTCTGACCTCACGTACAGATGTCATCAGAAACATCGTTAAAATGCATTCCATAGCGGTTATTTTCGTTGTTTATTAAGTGGATATTTTCGTTGAAATATGATACCCGGAATTTTTCGTGATTACAATACTTCCTTTACTTCGCACATGGAAGTAAAAAGGGGAAAAGTGCTAGTCTAGCGGCTCGTAAAATGTATTTTAGCATATGTAAATAGGAAAAGTGCTGTGTCTGATAGTACCAAGGATTATGAAATAGGATAGAAATTTCTAAAGGGAATGGTACTTCAAATGATCTAGCTTGAGTTTTTGAGTTTCTGCATTTCATTCTTTGGTCAAAAAATAAAGAAACTCTTTTCTTTGAAACTGCTGATTACTGGATACGAGATGTGAAAAACGATATATAGTTTTCAAGAAAAATACCGAAAAAAAAAAAAAAATGCTGTTCCCAAATGGCAGTTTCAAAAACAGAAATCGAAGCAAAGCGGCCAGAATTGACCAATCTTCGAGTTGTTATCTTCCACCATTATAATACTTGTCGCCAGTCCACATGAATGCCAGACAAAAACTTATTGAGTATGGCCGATTTCTTACATCCTCCCTCCAATTCAATCCCCCCCCCCAATTTTTGTCCTCTCGAATTTTCATCTTTGCAGGTCACTTTAAAATTCTATGAACAGCCTGCAGTTTATTTCTTTGGAGACTGTCATACAGACAGTCTATACTTTTTTTACGAGCAAGCTTAATGACTTCTCTGAAAAAAATAGTGACAATCATATCGTCGAAATATCATAACCGGAACGATTTCACATGAATACGTTGAAAACGTATACGTGCTATAACCTATATCAGTCTTAATTTTTTCAAAGAATGAAGTGATATCTTTCGAAGTATAACTTGTTGCTTTATCGTGATGAAGTTTTATTCTTTGAAAGTCATTAGGATAAACGATTAGAAATTCTTCTGAAAATATCGGGAGTAAAATGTTCTCTTGGAAGTACGTTGAATTTATGTTCACTCTACTTTCTACTTTTTTTTATTTTTAATTGTCCACTACAAGAGGATCCTGCGACAATTATAAACCCCGTACTGAAACTTCATTCGCATTGATACAGCCAGATTTATACATTTTTCTCTTCGTTTCGATAATAAATAAACCTTTTTTTGCTGCAGTCATTTAGGTGAATTCATGCTTTAACAATAGTTAAAATGTATTTTCATTTATTTCCTGCTAAATGGTTTTCATACAAGTTCTACAAATTTCTCTGCGTTGAGCCATGTGGCTCGACGAAAAGTAGTAAACATTATGTGCTTTAGCTTTTTTAAGTAGTAAATCTTGGTTTCTTATTTTATTTATTCTTACTACAAATGTTTTAAGACTTTACAATTGATTTCTGAGTCGGCGGATTTTCTCTTCCTACAGATGATTTAACAGAAACATTAAAAGCCAATACTTACCTTTTTCGGATATTTGTTTGGAATAAGTTTTTTATTAATTCCGTTAATGTAGAAGCAATGATTGACGGTTTTTCCCCTTCTTTCAAAATGTATGTCAACACTTAACACTGCATCGAGAATTCTAAACAAATATGCAACTAGACAGTGTAACAAATGAATATAGTCGGCAACGCGCTCTGCCGACGATATAGAGAAAATACTCAATTCAACGCATGCGATCTGCGGAAGTGAGATGTGATTGTTTGAAATCACGCTCTGAACTTTTAAAAAAAGCTATTTTTTATTATTCTATATATAGTTTGATAGTTTTCTTGTATGTTTATGTGAGGTGTTAATCAAACGTCTTTTAAAATTAACTCCTAATTGATTGATTTAATTTTCTAAGAATATACTACAAAGAGACTGGCGCCCAACGTGGGGCTGCAATATAGAGTTGCAGAACGCGTTGAATTTACTTTTGTTTCAGGATACTTCATAAAGATGTTATGATAGTCATTTTTGTTGTCTTATAATGAAAGGAATGGATCTTCTTACCCCAGAGATGCATTGATAACATCTACCCCGATGTGTATGATTAAGATAAGTAATCTTGACTTGAAACTATTGAATAATATTTGATTATTTATAGTATTAGAATTTTATTTGATACTAAGTTTTGACAAATGTGTGACTTGTAAGTATTGTGAACCAGTAGTGTTTATTTCCAGTTATAGCGAAGTTAATTTCTTTTGTATGACCGTAAGTACTTAAAATTATCAACGATATCTAAGGACTGAAGGACGAATTTAAATACATTTAAAATTTAAACAAGTATAAAATTAGAATATTAGGTTTTAACAACCATAGTGTGAAATTGATGGTACTTTGGTAGACGGTTGCACGGATTTTGGCAATTTTTTGGCGATTTTCTTTGGCGAGCGATACAACTTATGGTAAACATATTGCTGGACAAGTTATTTATGGTAACCGATACTTTGTTGTCATTTTATTTAAAAAATAATGCCTTTTATTATGCATAAATTTCGTGTTTTAAATATTATTTATGACTTCTAAATAATAAAAATAAATTTAATTTTGCATTTTTTTTAAATTTTATTGTTTATGATATTTTATGGAATTTTATGTTGTGAATGATGTAATGAATGACGTCACATTATTTTAAAAGTAATTGCTTTAATGTCTATAAATTTAATCTAATGTTTTAAACATTATTTATGGCTGTTAAATATTAAAATACAATTTAATCTTGCATTGTTTAAATATGGTTTTATTATGAATGATTATTTAAATAATTTTAATTCTATGCGTGATGTAATCAGCTCCCTGATTGGTTACTGAATATTTGAGCATTACCGCGCCATTTTAAAATTTTATTATTCATCTCTTCAAATTCATCAGATTTCAAATGGAATGGGTATGTCCATTTCTAAGATGAGTGTTGTTATTGGTAATTACTCAAGAATTATTGGTATCGGAATAAAAGAATTGCCCTTTGAGACCTTATTTTGGCCAACCTGGCTTTCCTAATCAAAGATTTATTTATTGTTACAAGGGTCAGAGGAAATTTATTTTAAATTTTTGGAGGAAACCTCGCTAATTGCTTCTTTAATGAAGTGCGAGAAATGTTGATAACAGACGAAGCTCTTTTTTTTTTCTGGTACTTATCACAATATACGACAGCTAAAATACTTTAAAAAATGTAAGTACATTTTTTTTTCTTTATAATTGTATACTTCAATTTTTATTAAAAAATTAATACACTGTTCTCAAAAATTCCTGAGATATTTATTGCCACATATGTTTTAATGTTAAATAATTATATCCTATAAAACTTATTTTAAAGGATTTAAATTTAAGTAATTGAAAAATTGTAATTCTTTTAAACGTTGGTATGATGTTTTTAATTTAATATTTAATTTAAATAATATTTTATTCCAATTAAATATTGGCGCAATGTTTTTATAGCGTTGTTTTTATTCTATTATATGAAAGTAATAATTTAACCTTGCTTTAGCGTTTTATACTCTTCGTAAATGTATTTATTTACATTTTCCAGCCATCTTAAAAAACAACATTTTCAACAAAAAATTAATCCATTATTTTTAGCGATATTTATTTTTTTAAAGTTTCGAATACTTTACAATGCGTGAAATACGTAAAACCAGCATTTTTCAAGATGGCTGACGACTGTAAAAACCGCGCCAACAATTACGCCAACGTAAATCGCCAAAAATTCGTGCAACCGTCTACCAAAGTAGTACCGTGAAATTTACGACTGTGTTTAAATTTCGCAAAAGACAAAATGTCCTTTTTGAATAGGAGAAGAAAAGATTTAAAACTTCTTGTCCTTGAACTGGATTTAGTCTCGGCACACAATCTAAAAGTGGTAAAATTAAAAAAACTCAACGAAATCCGATAATTATGATGAAGAATTTGTGAAAAATATGTTAACTAATATAATAGAAGAAAGACTTGAGAACGAGAAACAAACTAAATTAGAATGTATTGCTCAAGAAGCTGCTAAGGAAGAGAAATTAGCCAAAGAAAAATAAGAAGAGTGAGCTTATGAATTGGAACGCTTGAGACTTCAACTTGAAGTTCAGAAGACACCCCTCTCCACTACTGTTGTTGAGGTTGAAAAAAACCAGTTGGGATCTTGAGGAATTTTACCTAAATATGATCCTAAGGATAGTGATATGGCCTTGTTCCTAAAGCAGGTCCTGTTGTTGAGGTTGTAAAAAACCAGTTGGGATTTTGAGGAATTTTACCTAAATATGATCCTAAGGATAGTGATATGGCCTTGTTCCTAAATCTTTTTGAGAGACAACTGAAGATTTTAAAGTTTCCAGAAGAAACTTGGGTTCCATATTTAGTGGGATCGCTACCAACAGAAATTGGAAAATTGATTGCTTGTGATCCAGAAAAGGAATCAAAGAGATTACTAAAAGATGAAGGAAATGCTTCTAAAGAGATATAAGCACACCTCTAATAAATTCAGACAACTGTTCGCTCTACATCGGAAGAAACCAGAAAGTACTTGGCGTGATTTCTACTTTGATCAGTTATTTTAAAAATTGGCTTAGAGAATTCAACATTACAAAATTTGATGATTTGAAGCAACTCATTATAGCTGACCAAATGAAAAAGAGAGTTTCTCAAGAAATAAGAGATCATTTTTTGGACATTTGGACGAACTTAAACTCGCTTGCAGAATTAGCAGAAAAGTTGGACACTTACGATTGTTTACATAATAATCAAAGTTGCAATCTCAGCAACTCTAAAGAAAACTTCCAATTCGGATGGTGTTATCCCAAAATCCGCACCAGTGAAGAAGACATATACCAATGTAACAGATAAAACAACCCTCCCTCGCTATGGTTGTGGCAAAGTTGGATGTACTAAATAAAAATGCCCAGATTGCCAGCACTCCACGAGTTCAGCCTCAGCTCGTTTTGACAATATTTGTATACAAATGTTAAGCAACACTAAGACAACTGCAGTGATGAATATCTCCATCAATGGAATATATGGCACAGCTTGTGCGGATAGTGGAGCAAGTCATTCAATGGCTGGAGAAAACCTCTACCAAATCTTAAAAGAAAATGTAGTAAAGTTCGAGAAATCCTCTTGCACTGTTTATCTCGCTGACGGCAGCCAAACAACGAAAGATGTCTACACAACTTTTGTGAAACTTGGCCTTGAATGACGAACCTTCCCTTTGACACTGATAGCTCTTTCTGATGCAGCAGATAAACGAATACTGCTCGGAGAAAACTTCCTAAAAGAAGCTGGAGTAGTTCTAAATATTCGCGAGCAAAAGTGGTTTTTTGGTGACAATCCAAATAAATACTTTCCATTTCCTGAAAGAGTTCAAGTCCAATCCTGTGACATGTTAACAAATCCTTGCCTACTACGTCTAGATGAAGGTGAAAAATCTAACTGAAGAGCAGCGAAAACGATTGAATGACTTATTAGAAAAATACGAAACTACGTTCTCTCCGGGGGGGAGAACCAACTCCTTACATCGAGCACCGAATTGATACAGGTGACTCACCTCCAATGGCTACAACCCCTTACAGACTATCTCCAGCAAGAAAGGAGATTTTGAAGAAAGAAATCGATGCACTTCTTGCATCAGGCATAATCGAAGAGTGCGATTCACCATATGCAGCACCCGTTGTTTTAGTTCCCAAGTCGAACGTTGACTTTCGATTATGTATTGACTACAGGAAACTGAATTCTGTGACTAAATCTGATCCATACCTGCTGCCTCCTATGGATGAACTTCTTCATAATGCAAAGCAAACTAGATACATGTCTACCATAGACTTAAAATCAGGGTATCACAAGGTTAAGATATACTCTCTAAACAAAGACATGTATGCTAGTTTGGAGTTTATAGATTCACCAGGATGCCTTTTGGATTGAAGACGGCACCAGCCACCTTCCAAAGATTAATGGATGTTTTCCGGGATGAATTCAAAGTCAACACTCTTACTTATCTCGATGGTTCCGTACTGTTTCTACAGAAGTTACTTGCTTACTTGCTGGCATTCCGCCACTCTCAATTTTTTATAAATTTTATTATGAAAAATTTTTACTCAGCTATGGTTTTAAAAAGATTTTAACATGTGAAAATGGTGATGTTTTGAATGGTAACGCCTTGACAAGAAAAGATTTTATGAATATACATCCAAAAGATTTCAAGGGCATACCGTACGATAAAGATTATATGAATACTGGCATGATTGATATATACACTGATGGCTCCGGATATGAAGGTGGAACTGGTTGCGCTTTTGTTATTTTTTATTACGGAGTCGAAATCTATACTAGGAAAATGCGATTAGAAGGAAATAAATCAGTGTATCAAGCTGAAGTGGTTGCAATTAGAGAGGCATAAAAACTTAAAACAGTACTTTACAATACATATTTATTCTGATGCTCTCTCGGCCCTACAAGGCTTGGCAAATCCGGAACCAAGCAATAGACTTCTTTTGGATATAAAAAACATTTATAACAAAATAAGAGAGAAAATGCTATATATTTTCATTGGGTTAAGGCACATATTGGTGTTATCGGGAATGAAAGGGCAGATATGCTAGCTAAAGAGGCTGCCCTGGGAGAGGGTGATATTTATGAGGCTATTAATGATTCCAGAAGAATTACCTTGAGAAAAATGAAAGCAAGTATAATTGAGAAATGGGATCGGGAATGGAATGGTTCAAATAAAAATAAGGGTTACTTGAGGATTTTGACCATGAAAAGAAAAATGGATCTATTTAATAATATAGATACTATTCAAGTTATCACGGATCATGGTAGATTCCCAGCCTATTTAAAACGATTTAATCTCCAGGGAAATGATCAATGCTTGGCTTGTGGGAAGTACGGAAATGCAGCTCATTTTATGGAAGAATGTAAACTGACCGAGAGTGTGAGGACGAGATTTGGTAAATGTACAAAATGTAATTGAAAAAAGAAAATTCTTGAATAGCTATGCAACAGAAATTATGAGGATTGTGAATGAAAATAAAACTATCATAGGAATAGGACTTTAAATATTTTAAACTTTTATTTATTTATTTATTTTATTATTATTATTATTTTGTTGTTGTTTGTCTGCGTCGGGTGTGCTGCGTTAACCATGAGGCCGATTACTGTCGGCCAGGAGGGTTGCAGCATACTCGTAAACTAAACTAAACTAAACATATCTCGATGGTATTATTGTGACGTCTTCTACTTTTGAGGAACATCTTGGACTTGCGCTTAGTGTTTGATCGACTATTCAAATTCAAGCTTCATGCTAATCGAAACAAATGTCATTTTGCTTATCCTAAAGCGATATATTTTGGACATTATATCACAAGTTCTGGAATTGAAGTAGACCTTGCCATAGTAAAAGCCATTTAACAAATTCCCTCACCAAAGAATGTGAAGCAAGTAAATCGCAGCTGCTATCGACGCTACGTTTCTAATTTTGCAGTGATCTCAAGACCATTAAGTAATCTGACGGAGAAGCACTTCACTTGGAAATGGAGACCAAAAGAGAACATTTCTAACAATGCTGCCAAAAAGAACCACCCACACAATTCTTCCTCTGGCTACACACCGAGACGTCTTCGTAGCCAGGGGGGGGAGACTGTAACAAATGAATATCGTCTGCAACGCGCTCTACCGACGATATAGAGAAAATTCTCAATTCAACGCACGCGAGCTGTAGAAGTGAGATGTGATTGTTAGAACTCACGCTTTGAACTTTTTAAAAAAGCTATTTTATATTGTTCTCTATATAGTTTGATAGTTTTCCTGTATGTTGTTGTGAGGTGTTAATAAAACTTTTAAATTTACTCATAATTGATTGATTGAATTTTCTAAGGATTACTATAAAAGTTTTTAAAAATATTTTGATTTTGTTGCTGAACTGCATGTGGCGTAGGTGCGAAAAAAGGATGGTTAATAATGAAGTTAAAGAGATCCCCCCCCCAAATAATGATTTACAAGGAATGAGTGCAAAGCCAGACTAATAGACTACGACTATGAGGGCGTAAAAAACGTCAACAAACCCTTTTGGGCCCCCGTTTCTATCTGAAATATCTCTTACATATTTTTATTTTATATGTAAGGAAAACGATATAAAAAGAAATATTAAAAAAAAATTGAAAACTTTCAGATTTTTATTACTCGTAAAGGAGCGTTTTTTTCCCCATTTAGGCACACATATACGTTTCTAGAGCATTTGTAAGAATGTCCCTTAGGGCTAAACATTTAAAAACAGCGTATCTTTAGAATTTCCTACAAACAGTCTCGCTCACTGGAGATTAAAAAAAATGTTTTTTTAGTACAGTGTTGCCACTGCTCGCTTTGAAATCGTTGAGTTTGTTAATAAAAAATTGTCTAAAGTTTTACAAAATGTGACATAGACAATAAAACAAATTCCGAATTCGGTCCAAGTGCTCATATTAGGGTGGAGGTGTACGTTATTCAAAATTTGATGGCCCTAGGTACCGTTGTTTTTTCATAGCGCGAGAAACATACATACGTTCATTCAGATTCTTAATACAGGGCGATAATATTTAGACGCAACAATTTGAAAAGTGATACAATGTTTTTAGCGATTCAATACAAAACGCCTTTTCGAAACTAATAGCCCTACTGGGCTAACGTTCCTTTTTGGCTAAAAATAGTAAAAATTGTTTATAAAGAGAAAAAAAGATAGATTTGTCATCTGTAAGTCTACAAAATTTCTTTATAACTGTTAAACAATATTAGTACCCTCGTTAGTACCCGGGAATGGGGTTTTACTGTTTCTGTGTTTTTTACTGTGCCTTATTGTTTACTATTTCACTTTTCTTCTTAACAAAATAGAAACTTTTGCCACCTTCTTGCGAGAAATATTTTTTTTCCACCCTTAAGCAAAATTGATGCAGTTAAAACGTTTTCGTGGGCCATGTCTTTGCAATTTTTTTTATTAATTTTTTTATTATTTCTTTACTCCTTCTGATTGATGGAGCTTTCTCTGATCGTCTGAAAACTAAGTTGTTGAATATTCTCTATCGCAAGAAGTGATTAGAAACAATTCTAATATGATTTTATTAACAAGTATATTTGAAATGCACGTCTTCTGCAGTATAAATATCTTAAAAAACGGGGACTACCTTTATACGTGCATTAGGATAATTTTATTTTGTTTCATTTCTCTGCAAAAGAACGATTGAAAATTAGATTTTTTAATTCATTCTTTATGAATAATGCTATTTTTATATTATTGTGAAATTTACAAGAAATATTAAAATATGCTATTATCGATATTTTAAAACTGGGGATCTAAAATGAAATACAATCCTGCTATTGCAATTTAAACTCTAAAAACTCATAAAAAAACTCTCAACTCTCCTATTTGTTTTAAAATTGTTTATAGTTTCTTACATTGAATCCCCTTTGTTTTTAGGCACTTGTTTTTTGAAATTCATTTTCAAAAGCATCTACTAAACGACTCCGGATTTTTTCACCTATACTATTGTTTACCTACTTCGATACCTACTTGCTTTAAAAAAATTGTATTCCAAATGTATTTTAAAATAAAATCATTTATTAAAAAAGGTATTAAAATTTGCTAACATTTTTTTCAAACGATGGGCTTAATTTATTTTTAATTAAATGTAGATCATAAAAGTTATTATTTTGAAACTGTTAGTTTTTCTCTCTAATATGTCAGAGGTTTCCAATTTGAAATTAACATGGCAAGTTGCGTTACAAAGTAATTGCAAACAGTATTAGAAATGTGATTATACAAAATTTTTAATGTGGGAAATGTATTAGAAGTGTCGCAAAAGAGTTAATGTAAAACATTCTGCTGTATTTCATACCGTAAAAAGATGGATATTTAGTGGCAGAGTTAAAATGGATTTAAAACAAGATCTTTGAACAAGGAATGAACCCTAAAGAATCGGAAGTCGTAGAAAAATTAAGCAATCCCCATGAGAAATTAGGACGGTCTACAATGTACGAATGGAGTAATGAATAGTTCTGAAGCTGTCAGGCGAGTCAAAGGGCATATGGGTACAGCAACTGAGAACCAAAAGGGAAATTCTTGTTGAACAGCAAAAGAAGTAGATTACGCCAGGTGTTTGCAAAATATAAGGCAAGCGAAGCCATATCATAAAGGCATAACCTAATTTTTGCGAAAGAATAAAAATTTAATATCTTTAGATCCAACGGGAGAATTATTGTGTAAAAAAATCATAATAAAAAATTGGATTCGAACTTCCTGCTGCTTATTATTAAAAATGGAAATTGAGGCATTATCGTTTGGGACCCCTTTTTTGCCTTTGGCATGGTAAATTTAGAATTCATTAAAAGCATTAAAAAGCGGTGTGAAAATAGAAGGGAAATTATAATTATTTGAGCAAAACTTGCAAGACAAAAGGCAATTGAATTCTATCAGGATAATGATAGTTACTGTAGGACTGCTATGATGTTGTTAAAATTTTTTTGTATTCTCCTTACTTAAACCCTATCGGATATGTATCGAATAAACGAGAGAAAAGAATAAGGGCACATAATATTTCTACACGAATGTCCAACTAAAATTAATTTAGGAGGAATAGAGCAAAATAGAACATTCCTATTCAAAAATGTTATTTTAAAAATGAAAAATCCAATGCAAGCTAAAATACATCCAAATAAATATTAGAGGATAAATATATCTGCATATATTTGTTAAAATAATTTTTAACCCTTTTCGTCATCAACTTTAGTGTGACTGTTTGAATAAATTCAACTTAAGAAATTTGTAGAAAGCCTGCACATATTTGTCATTCATGTCAACTGAAAAGTTTCAGGGCATTTTTTCAGCGCTTTTTTCTTCGCAAAAGCAATGTTTTTAAATTAGAGAAGAGGAATATTTGTCTTCGGAAAACGCAAAAACATATCCTTGTATCCACAGCAACGCGACATTTTGAAAGAAGAATAAATTTAAAAGTAGCAGACGATATTTGACATTTCAAATAATAAACTGTTGCCAGAAACTTTTATTGTAAAACATTTGCTTTTCTTCAGTTCTTTATCGAAATCGTTCTAAAAATATGTAAACACCCTTTGTATACTAGCAGAGTAAAAAAACCTTTTGCGTTGATGTACAAACATATTTGCATTGTAAATCTGTGATTAAAATGAATAACTAAATAAATATGTGAAGAGAAGATACTGAATGGCAGTAAAAGATCTGTTGAACTCGCTTTTGCTGTATAAACAACAGTGTAAACTTAACGTAAAAATTGCTGCTAATTTTACTTTTTCCTATACTAATTCAAAACCTTTTAAGGCTTTGGCAACTTTAAATAAAAGTTAATCCAAGTCTGCAATCACATACGAAAGACCATAAGTGCATTGTAATGTAATTCAGTGCAAAACTACTTATACATTAAATAATGAATATCATATAATAATAAATACGAATATTCTGATGTTATCAAGTATGACCACCACTGACGATTGAGTAATGCCAACAAATGCGGTAGTTTGCCCAGAGTTCTAGAGAATTAACAAGTTGACAGACAGAGTATTTTGTAGATTTCCTATATATAAGACAAATGTGAATCAATTTTGTACTTTCTTAAAAAAACCTCTTCTTGAAAGCATCCATTTTGCAATAGAAAGCGTAGGAGTATTACTCAATAAATAAAGTTTTAAATTCCATCCAATAAATCCCATGTGGTTATTGTTTGCATCGATCCCTACAGCATTCCACTTTTGTTACACGAAAATATCTCCTAAAATATGGCAAAACTACGAACAACAATTTTCTTCTTTGTGAAGTTTTTTATAACGTAATAGGACAGTCTCTCTTGAGAGTAATTTCGTTCTGTATTGTTGAAAACAACGTTAAGTTCTTTATTCTCCAGTAACAAAGCACACGATATATTTTTCTTTCAAACTACACTTCTTCTGTGAACTTTTAATTTTTATTTGCCCTCCTTTCAGAACCATGTTTCTGGCTGCAAGCGAGTCTCAATATTTTTAAAAATTTAATTTACGGCTGAAGCGCCCGCATTGACATTCAATCGATTGTCTTCTAGAAAGCTCCATTTTCTTCTTTCTTTTGTTCTCTCTTCCTTCGTAAAACTGTGAAAAAAAGAATGTAGAAGAATGAACCTTTTATTGTCCCTGAACTTTCCTTGTGTCAACCAAGGACAGAAAATTCTGCCGCCGTAGCGAAGATGCGATGAGTGACTTAGTCCTTAATAATAATAATAATAAAGGAAAAGCATGAAAAATAGAGACAAATATTGATCATCTGATGTTGCCTTTTCGAGTATGTATTTTTCTCCTCAAAAACACGCTTTCTGGTAGCGGATGTCAAATATTTGTTTGGTTGATAGGAGTGATTTCGAGAAAATTAAATGCTTTCACAAGGAAATGTTTTTCCGATTTTTTTCTTATTATACGCAGTAATTCCGAGCAACAATCTGAAATTTTTAAGAGCATCATTCGCATGACTTTTATTTTCTAGTTTAATTAACTAAATACCTTTTAAAGCTACGTTTCTCTTTCCGAGAGTGTGGATTATCTTTCAGGAAATCGGTCATGTTGGACGAAACCAAACAACTGTAATGCGGATATGTGACCGGAGGATGCAGGAGGGTACGACGGACCGACGTTTCGGATCGCATCCACCTCAGTGTACCACTTCACGTGATAAAAGGAACATTATGCACATGGCAGTGACGGATCGCTCAGTCACATCACGAACCATAGCACAGCACATTCAGTCTGTAACGCATCTTCCAGTGTCTGCGCGTACCATTTGACGCCGTTCACAGCAGAGTGGTCTGTCCGCAAGACGTCCATTGCTTCATCTACCTCTGACGCAGAACCGCAGACGTCTCCGCCGCCAATGATGCGACGAAAGAAGGATGTGGACGGCAGAATGGAATGAAATTGTCTTTACTGACGAGTCACGCTTCTGTCTGAAACACCACGATGCTCGAATTCGAATCTGGAGACACCGTGGAGAGAAGATGCTGAATTGCTGAGTTATGCACCGCCACACTAGTCCTGCACCGGGTATTATGGTATGGGGCGGTATTGGATATCACTCTCGCACTCCTCTAATACCCATTGCCGGTACTTTAAACAGCCAGCGCTACATCTCCGAGGTGTTGGAGCCAGTTGTCCTTCCTTACCTTCAGCGCTTGCCCACAGCCATATTTCAACAGGATAATGCGCGACCACACGTGGCACGCATTGTCCAAGGGTTCTTCGTCAATAGCCAGATTGAATTGCTTCCCTGGCCGGCTCACTCTCCGGATATTTCACCGATAGAAAACATGAGAGGGTGGCTGAACGATTGACCCAGATTACATCTCAAGCTGCCTCACCAGATCAACTTTGGGCAACGTGTGGAAGCTGCTTGGTCTGCTGTACCAAAAGAACACATCCAAAGTCTCTTTGAATCAATGCCGAGGCGTGTGGCAACGGTGATCTCCAACAATGGCGGCTACTCTGGCTACTGATTCTGGAAGGAACCACACTTCACAGAAGTCTATAAATTTAATCATTTGATACTTGGTCAACATGTTATCTACTAAATAAATTTTGTTGTGATATCTCTTGTCTTGCTTGGTGTTGCAATTTGGGTGGCAGCAGTGTAAATATATTATCTGGATTCGAACTCGAATTATTACAGGTACTAGATGAGCATGTTAACCGTTACGTCATACGAATACATGAGGAATACCATTAATTCCTCCCCTTCATTTCCCTTTTCCATCCTCAGATGGCATTTTAGAGGGCGGAAAACGAAATTCAATGGTCTAAAATTGTTGCATATTATAATTCATTACTCTGAGGCCACTACAGAAACATTACATCCTTTGGAGCAGAAAATCTTATAATTAACTGGAGATCTTTCGGTGCGGCCGTTCTACTACACCGGTGTCCGCCGAAAACACCGCGGCAAAAACATCGTGGGCGAAAACGTCGCGGAGAAAACACCGCAAGACAAAAACGTCGTGGTACAAAACATCGGGGGGGGGGGAAGAAAACAAAAAGAAAACATCGCAGTTCTAAAACATCGTGGTACAAAATATAGTTGTAAAAATAACGCGGTTTAAAAACTTCTCAGTTTGAAAACATCGTCATCGAAAATATCATGGTAAAAAATAAAGTACCTACAAATCATAGCATAACGATAACACCGCACACATACGTCTTTCAGGTTTTAGAAATTGTAAGTGTATTTTCGAATAATGATCTGAGAGCACAAGAGGAAAGAAAGATATTTTTACTTCTCATACTTCTGAATGAACTAACAAATTTTTGTTGAAAAACTAAGAAGGAAACTTAAGCATTTAAAAATTGAAAATGGATAGAAAATTAATGGAACTCTATAGCATTTAATAGAATTTGAAATTTACATAGTTAATTTACAAATGTTATTAATAAATTAATTTTTTCAAAGTTTTACTGATAATAATTCATGAAAAATACAATGTAAAAATGTTTAGAAAAAGGAAGATAAATAGCTGCATGAGAGTACCTCTATAAAAATTGCTTAGTTAATTATCAAATTATTTTCCTTCAAGTTTGTTAATTTGTTATTGTTTTAGTGAAAATTATATCTTGCTTTACTTCCATTTGTTCTTAAAATGTCGTTAACATTTTCACGCTCTTTTCTTCTTGCGCTGTAAAATCATTATGCGAAAACGTATTTAGAACTTTTAAAACCTAGACGCATGTGTGCGATGTTATCGTCATGCGATGATTTGTAGGCACTTTATTTTTTACCACGATATTTTCAACGACGATGTTTTCAATTGAAAAGTTTTTTAGCGGCTATATTTTGTATCCCGATGTTTTAGAACTGCGATGTTTTTTCTTTGCTTTCTTTGCTCCCACTATGTTTTGTGCTACGACGTTTTCGCATTCCGTTGTTTTCTCCGCGACGTTTTCATCCGCAATGTTTTTGTCGCAACGTTTTTGGCTGTAACCACTACACCATGAGGATACTTGAGAGGAATGCCTTGTATTCTTTATTACAAAATACGTACAATGTGCATTAGTTATAGCAAATATTAGCTGTAAGCATCTAAACCAGAGATCACTTAAGAGGTCGATATGTATTCGTTGGGGGCTGCAATTATTATCTGAATGGCTTTAAAAGTAGTAAGTGACCTGTAATGTCGAATTAAGGTATTTGATGTAGAAACCAAACATGGTACCACCAACTCAAAAGTACACTTCTTCGTTTGTTGCTGATATTTCGGTCCGTATACTAGTGGGAGCATTGTCTGGCATCGTTCTGCTGCTGTCAGACGTACTGGTGACTTTCAGAAGTAGGACTTTGATAGGTGGTCACAAAAGAACTGGCTATACTTAGTTTCATTTCATATATTTATCGAAGTATATTCCAAATCTACAAAGGATTCCATATCTACAATCCTTTGTAACAAATTCACAAAAGAACTGGCTATGCTTAGTTTCATTTTATATTGTTGCGTGTGTACCGGTTCCTTAGGAATTGAATGCACAGGTCCGATGAAAAATTTATAAAACTTGTTATTTATCGAAACAAAAATGCTTAAATTTCCTCAGATATTCGTGCAGTATTACAATAGCTTACAACCAGTTATCTTTTAACTACTCAAACGTTCAATAGAACTTAATTCAAAATAGCTATAGAAAGCTAATCCGCGAATTCGCTACAGTCAACAAGAGCAGTTTTCTAAACGAACTCTTAAAACAAAAATAAACTAACGAATTGAGAGGTTTTCATGCAGCTTATATAAGCTTTTTAAATGTGCGAAATTTTTCTAGTATTTTCTCGAAATCAGAAAAGAGATATTTATTTATTAAAATGTTAAATGCGCGTGCTCTTGTATTTTTAATTTTCCGGCTTAGCTTTCTTTTAATATTCGTCACGCGCTGCACTGCACGGGGAATAAAACAATTTAATTTATAATTCAAATAACATTAGCTATTGAAATACCCAATCCGTAACAATATATTTATCCTAGTATATTCCAAATCTACAATCCTTTGTAACAAGTCGGGCAAAATCTATCAGATTTTCGGAATCATTTCTAGCATTTATTGTAAGCATTTACATGTCATAAAGGTTGATTTTATCTACCGAAGAAAGATTTGTACTTTTACATGCTCACATAATTCAACAGCAAAACGTCTTTTAAAGAATTTTATTACATTAGATAATCATCAAATCCTGTATAATTTATGTTCAGAAATCTTTCAAATTGCCAAGTCGACGTCTTTTGAAATATTCTTATAATAAAAGCTGCCATTTTATTAAATAGTAGATTTTTAGTAAAATGTAAAAATTAATTTTTATAAATGCCATATTTATTTAATGTCTTATAATTTAATATCTTTAACTCTTCTATTACGCTATTAAGTGCGATTAAATCAGACTTAAAAATTTTGGCAAAAATGCCTAAAACTTGTAAACATTATTTTAATTTTCTAATAGATATTATTAATTTTGAAACCCTTTCCTTTAAATGCTTGTTTCGCACTTACAACTCCCTACCAGAATAATTTTTTAAGTATCGCGTTACATGTAAGTGCTGTAGGAAGAGTATTTAAAGGAAGTCTCGCTTACTTCAGGAAAAGATCTTAGGATTCCTTAAAGGCGCGTGTTTGCCGGGCTGCTTCCTTGTTTAAATCTAACTACGTTCCGCCTTATTGAACGTGATTGCTGATATTCGCCGTTCAGTTTAACTAAGGTCCAACTACGTTAGATACTTTTGTACAGCTTCGGCTCAGTTTAATTTCTTATTTTCTTATCTTGATCTGAATCCCAATGGAAGCTTTTCTGTAAGCCCGAGAAAGGGACCAACTGAACTTTTAGTTTGAGATAATAAAAGGGTGAGTTTAATCCCTTCTCTGGACTTTGTCGTTTACACACTTGGACTCAGCGCTAAGTCGCTACATAATTCAACTAGGTTTCTACGAAGTTAAGCATACTTAAAGTAGTTAGAAACATTATAAACTGCTTAACGTTAGTATAAAATTTGAATTTTTAACCAATTTAGAATGAAAGGAAGTTGATAGAAAGAGAAACTTTCTTGAAAATAATGAATGCATAGAATAAAAGATGGGCAAAATCGATCTAACCATTTGCACAAATGCTTAACGGTAGTTAATGCTTCGCGGAATTAATTTTAGACGGAAATGAGATCCATTTGCAGACACTTTTTATGAGTGAAGCATGATGAAGTAGGAAGATAACTCAACTGAATTTTAGATAAAATGCATAAAAATATTTCTTGTAATAGAATATGTTTTAGTAAATATGAAAGAGAGCTTTCATTTAAATTCAGACTCAAATTAGTTCTGAATTCTTTGGAGAGTACTGGTATTCACACCTCAGCTATTTGCGAGATAAAAAATAAATTAGTTTTGTTTTAATATAAATTAGCTCTTGATGAAAGCACGTGTTAGTTTTAAAGAGAAGGAAATCGAATTCACAAAATGGGCTAGCCGCTGCGCAAAAAGTAACCAAATATTAAACAAAATACTTCATATACATAATTGAAAATTTTTCTTGTTTGCACATATCGAGAAATTTGTCTGAAAGAGATATTTTAATGCAGTTTGTAGTTGGTAATACTTTCCATAGCTCCTTTAAAGAGGTGAAGTAGCAACTGCACTGTGGCAGTTAGAGATTGGCTTTAAACGTAAACATTCATATCTGTATACGTATTATTGTTCATATACAAAATGCAGACCGTCCCTCGTTTTCTGCGGGGAAGAAAAGATATCCGCACTAATTTTCATCGGTAGCTGCATGAATTGTATGATAAAATGAGTAATTTCACACCAGATTGATGGCAGAAGGCTGCGGATCTGACCTGAGAAGACGTGATTTTACGCGCTCCGTCAAATCTGCTTCAATCTGCAAAAATATAGCAACCCGAACGGAATTTTTTATATGTGTGTGTGCGCGAAGTTCTAACCTACAAGAGGATATAAAAATTTTCTGTCTAGTGCCAAAACGGATGATTTTGTGCGAAATTACCATGTTCCGCAAAAAGGAGATATCCAGTGTTTACCTAGCTGCCGACCCCTTGACGCCAAGCCAGCCGCCAGCTACCACGTGGTGCCCTAGTAGGGTGACGACTCGGAAAGAAATAATCAAAGTCCGAAATTATGCATTCCTTGTAAAAATCAATATCTTGGATTATACTAATGCTACAGTCTCTCAACTAAGAGGACTAAGGTAAAATTTTTATATTCTACATTTTAAAAAGCATTATTAACCTCTAGCAGCAATATTTCAATTTTTCAGCATTTCACGCTTATTTTGACTTTGTCATTATTTTTTTTCTTCAACTGCGTGGCATAGTGTTAGCCATTACCATATCTCGAAGTCCACTTTTTAGCAAAGTCCATCTAGCTACACATGCTCGGTCCCTTGGGCAAAGACATTATAGTAATATTTAATGATAGTCTCGTAGAATTGTAATACCATCCCATAAATAAACCCATGTTTCTTCATAACTGTTTGGACATTTTCAATAAACCCATGTTTCTTCACTTCATTTAAGGCTTTTAATATTCAGTTTAATTCAGTAACTTATGTTTTGCAAACTGTTTTAATTATGCACACCATATACTATGCTTTCTGATCAATTATGTGTTTTAATGTTAATTTGAATTACCTTGTTTAATTGATAACTGATTTATTTGTTTATCTGTATCCTAATTACTGGGTTTTTATGCATAACTTTTCATTTTATGTGCTTAATTGTTTGTAATTATTTGAACCGAATTCCTTTAAATTATTTTTACATCCTTTGGTTTATTTAATGTGTTTAACCTCTCTTGAATATTCTTAAGTGGCAAAGTGTTATATTCAGTGTGTTAAGTAAAAAGGGACTAGTTTTACCCAAAGAAATAGTAATCCAATGTATTAAATACATAGTTATTTCTTCAACAAATTAACAGTGGCACACATAACACGTTGCGCCGGTCAATTCTAGCGACTGACGGAGACAATTCTCTTTCGCACAGTGACGTAGTTCCAATAGCACTAACAGATTCCGAGACAGCACACAAAGAAAAAGTGGTGGTTCTCTACGAGAGTATAAAAAAAAGTATCCACAACACAAAGGGGAGGCAAATATCTACTGCCGACTAGTCTAAGGGAGAAATTACTTAAATCGCTAGAAGCACTACAACATCTAGCATTACAAGGCCCAACATATGCTGCAAAACCCCCAGAAGAGGACGTAGGAGTTAATACCTTTAGTGTACTTTCTGTGAACTCTCCCATGTGCACTCTCAACCGTCTCCAACACAGCGCACAACTTTCAAACAACTGCCATACGCACAAGTTACAAATCCCTCCACATCTCATACCTTACTTCTATATCCAGTAGGGCAAGATAAGACTATAACGAACAAAGAGCTAAAAGCTGCACTGAGCGAGCAATTTCCTCTTCCCGACCTTGGTGTAAAGATTACAGTGAGAAATCTGCAGAAAAGAGGTTTAGCAATCGACTGTCCTTTCAAGGAGGACATAGATAAACTTGCTACCACATTACAAAGCGGAAAAGGTCAAGCATTCGTCAAAACAAAGCTGCCAACGACTAGACTTCCTCGACTGGCAGTATACAATGTACCTCCAGAAATTCAACAAGCGGTAATCGAAAGAGCACTGAGCTCTGAATATAATCTCACGAGATCCTCAGTCAAAGTATCACATAGACTTAAAAAAGGTAACACTGGAGTCAAATGAATACTGGAGTGTCAGCTCACGGCATATGACCGACTCATGCAATCGCTCAAACTATTCCTCGGATGGAGAGCCCACGGAATCTCTGAGCATTTTAACACACGAAGATTCTTCCAGTGCCAGGAGTTTGGCTACACTCAGCGCGAATGTGCAAATAAAGCATACTGCGCGGGCAGCCACAGCATCAAAGATTGCAACGTACGCACACCTTCCTGCATTAACTGCTCAGATTTCAACTACAGGACACGAGGTCATACGCACACTGCACACCGCGCCTACGACGTCGGTTGCCCTACCTACCACAGATACGTTGAGAGGATCCGTCGCAGCACGTAATATGAATGAGATCTCCACCAACTGCAGGTATCAACTAAGTAATATGTTTACTTAGTTGATACCTGCAGTTGCGGTTTTGCAGCTGAAGATGATGGTTCGGTAAAACCATCGAAACTAGTCCTGTGAAAATTTTGTAAATTAACGCTGATTTTTGTTGTTTGACTTCTGAATAAGTAATATGTCTCCCAGTGCCCTTCAGAAGACGCGAGCTCAGAATAAAGACCTTAACATTACTACCCAGGCACAAGAAGGTCCTATCAGATGTAAACAGATGAATCTGCAACGTGCTGTAGCAGCTGCAGCGCAACTCATCCAGCATGTCATCGATCATAATTTGGATTTTGTTCTTCTAAAAGAACCCTATTGCAGACAGGGGAAAGTGGCAGGCCTACCTATTGCTTGGAAAATCTATTAAGCAAAACCTTCTGACGCACAAGCACCACGAGCTGCCATAGCCTGCTCATTTCTGGTTCCCTTTCATTATTACTACAGATAGGGACTATTTCTCAATCCTGATAGCCTTCAACCACCAGCAGCTAATCCTAACCTCTATATACTCCTCCCCCACAGAAGACTTATCTCATGTTACCACTTGTTATAATGATACCAAGATCAGATTCTCCAACACTCCACAGATCATCGGTGATTTTAACGCGCACAGTACCATTTGGGGCTATTCTGAGACAAGTACCAAGGGACAAGAAGTGGAAGATTTTTTAGCTACTAAACACCTATACCTACTTAAAACCCCAGGAGCACCCCCAAGCTTCGATAATTCCTACAATATAGGATGGCCGGATCTAACAGTTGCTATAACTGATATTGCCAATAACATACAGGCATGGGAGGTTAGAGATGAAATAAGCTATTCTGACCGTCTGTACATTCACTTTGTTATCACCATGGACACCACAATTACAATTCTGAAAAGATTCAAGCTGCAGGGCTCGAAAAAGCGGCAGTTATTACTCTCTTTCATGGACATCTTAAACGAAGAGGAATCTGTGCTGGACTAACACAATAGCTCAGAAGAGTTGAACGAATTCATCGACCAGCTTCTCAACACCATACGAAGCACATGCGAGCGCTTACAAGAACTGCCAAAAAGCTTCAAGGCTTGGTGACTAGCAACTTAAGACAAATGCGGTAACCTTGCAGAGACCTTAGAAGACACCTTCGAACGCCTATGCCAGATAGCGACAAGGTGCAATTGCTAGAAATATTTCGCAGGGAACGGGCCAAATATAAAAAGTGCAATTCTCACTGCAAAGATTAACAGCTGGAGACAATTTTGCACAAACAATAGTAATCCGTACGGAATACTTCACAAAATAGCTACACAAAAAGTATTCCAGCTGGCGCAACTATACGCACAACGCTCAACATCAAATAGTGATACTTGCACCGCAAAAAGCACAGCCGGAAGCCTTCCTCGCAGAAATCTTTCTGGAGGACGATGCGCAAGACGACACAGAGAAACAAACTTTACTGAGAGAGAACTACAATACCCCCGCACGCCAGATGACATCCCACTCTCAAAGAAATTTCTCAGGTTTTTAAATATTTGCCAATAAAAGGAAGCACCAGGCCCGAACGGGCTGGGTTATGCCATTCTCAAAGTAGCATTTAAGGCCAAGCCCACGTTCTTCTTTAAATATTTCAACAAGCTCTTACAGATACAAGTTTTTCCTATGGCTTTTAAAAAGGGGCATGTCGTCCTTTTTCTCAAAAAAAAAGATAAAGATCCCACCAGCCCAAAATCGTTCAGACCGATTTGCCTCCTCTCTGCAGTTGGTAAAGTCTACGAAAAGTTGATAGTCAATAGGCTGAAATATCATCTGCACAGCATGAATTACTTGAGCCCGAAGTAACACGGCATCCGCACGCGCAGCTCTACAATACATGCTTTAGATAGCATATGCACACAAATTCAAAGAAACAGGAACAATAATTTACAAACAGCATTCATTTCTATGGACCTGCAGAGTGCGTTTGATACGCTGTGGTGGCCTGCGATCAAACAGGCCCTCAGGGACGCTGAATGTCCTGCCAATTTATTTATGGTCCTAAACAGGTATCTTCAGAATCGTCAACTATTCATTGCGAATGATCAGAGCGTGACAATGGGGAGACAAGTAAAAGGCTGCCCACAAGGCTCATGCGCGGGGCCACTGTTGTGGAAACTAACCTTTATCACGCTGGTAGCCTATGCGGATGATGCAGCGCTATTGGTAAAAGCTCGTAGGAGAAACGAACTCGATCGCAATGGGACAGAGGCATGTACACTATTTACCAGCTTATGCGAAGCTTGAGACTGTGTCACTCAGTACATATTTGCTGTATCCTGTATGTATCATCTTGTATGTATTTCAAGTACTAAGTATTATGACTAAATAAAGTGTTTCGCATTATATTTAAAGCACTGTGTCATCCTGTATACATCTCATGTATCCTGCATATATCATCCTGTACATATATTAAGTACTAAGTATTAAGCATCATGACTTAAGTATTAAGTGGTGCGCGTTATATTTTAAACACTATGTCACCCAGCATATATTTCCTGTATCCTGCATGTATCATCCTGTACATATCTTAAGTATTATGCATTGAGTAATATGACGTAAGTATTAAGTATTGTGCATCGTATTTTAAGTACTGTGTCATCCCGTACATATCTCCTGTATCCTGTATATATCTACCGTTTAGTTTGGTTTTATTTAATTATGGCAAAGTACACTAGGGCTACCTGCCTAATGGGAGCAATGCCTTCGGGGAGGACTTTCTAAGGAAAACTGACTCGTATACACGTTACACATGGGGAAAACCACGAAAACGCCCATGCAGCCAGCCCGTTCGCGGGATTCGAACCTCGAACCGAACTACCAGTGTTCAGCGATTTTACCGCTCGGCCGCTGCTGGGCCCCGTATATACCTACCGAATTAAGCATTCAGTACTATGACTTAAGTATTAAGTATAGCGCATTATAATTTAAAGTACTGTGTCATCCTGTACAGATCTCCGCACAACGTACCGTGTACTATATTCTGCATAATATAATAATGTCTTAAGTGTTGCATACTGTATCAAATATAGTATTACGTATTGTGTCATCATATTGTACTAAATTTATAGTTGAACTAATATATTATATCTTAAGCAATGCGTTTTTTAGTCAGTACTGTGTAGTGTAATGTGTTATCATAATGTACTAAATATATAGTTGTACGAATATATAATATCTTACGTAATGTGTATTGTAATAAGTAATGTGTATTGTAGTAAGTAATGCACTACACATCTATGTACTATGCATTAAGTCCTGCATTATGTACCTAAACCAGCTAAGTATTTATCCCTGCGATATGTACCATGTCCTAGAGTAATTCTTAGGCGCTCAATCCTCCTTTTATGTTACATGTCTTTATGGGTTTATGCTTTTATTTTATGTGTAATGTGTGTGTATATGTGTTCACTTGGTTGCGTTCGTGTATGTATTTTCTATTTTCTGTTTTTATGTTTCTATTTTCTGTTTTTATGTTTCTATTTTCTGTTTTTATGTTTCTATTTTCTGTTTTTATGTTTCTATTTTCTGTTTTTATTCACTATGTAATGTACTTTGTATGTCACCTCAACCCCATATGTAATCCACCAACTTATGTCAAACAACCACCCCTGTATGGCCTTATAAACCTTTCTTAAATCTTAAATTTAATTTCCCGGTGCGGCCTCGTGTGGCTCCAGGGAGTTGTTGCCTCTGGACGCGAGACATAGGCCTGTTTACCTCTGTTAAACACCAGGCGTCCTCCGTCACCTGTCACCTGTAAACGGAAGTGCCTCACGAAGGACGTATGAAAAATTTCCAGTGGGAGGAATGGAAACTTCGTTATACTAGATCTCGTGCTTTGTAACTGGCATGTAGTTGGGCCTTTAAAGGAGAACCTTGCTAAGTTGCAATATCATTTTAACGATATGAGAATGTTTATCGAAAGTTGGACGAGAATTCTTCGAACAAGGTAGAAAAATACTCTGCCATGCTACGGTAAATATTTGAAAAAACAAACAAGTTTTATAGTTAACTTTCTAGTATAAAAAGAAGAACTATTATTTATGTTTCACACGGTATTTCTTTCTTGGGAGCGCAACAAAAAATGTGGTAAGTCAGATGAAATTCTCTTAAAAAAGGAAAACTCTTTATATATACTTTCCTTCAGAAAAAAGGTAGAAAAGGCATCTTATTATTCAATTGATAAACAAGATTGTAAACTCTCTCTCTCTTATTAAGGAAGAGCGTCAGATGTTTCAACTGTAAATTTGAAGCAGATATTTTTATATCATGATTTACAAAAGTATTTACAACAAGGTTTTCTACCAAAGTTAATTTTATAAAAGACGCCGGTTTTGAGGAAAATGATGGCATTTGTTATTAAAAATATAGAAGTTGTCATTATCTCAAGGTGGAAACTTTCAGATTTATTTTTTTTTATTTTTTTTTTTTTTAAATTCTTTGATAGGTAAAATTGGAATTTAAAATTATCTTAAAAGATAAATTCGAAACATGTAAAGTGTTCATTTGGTCTCTTTGTCTGTAAACAATATGTATTATCCAAGAACATATGCATATAATACATATTTTACTAATATTATATAAGCAGTAAGAACATGTAAGAATAATAAGATAAATAACTAGTTTTATTTTATAAAGAAAACTAAGATAGTACGTATAACAGGTGTACCTTATCTGAATTAAACCGCGAGCACGCGCGCTGTGTCCAATGCACCCACACGATTAAATAAACCTTTTCAAAGAACGTCTACATTCAATGTGGTCGTGTCTTAGGTCGACCGCTTTATGTTTCCGAAGTTTTTTCATTGGGGCTTTGATTCGGTGTCTTCGAATCTTAAATGTGTCTTAAAATCGAAATTTTTCTTTAATTTTAGCTTTATACTACCATTAGGATATATTTTCATGAACTGGTAGCCCTATGTATTAAAGAAGATAAGTAAAATGTCTCAATAATATTTTTAGCATTTTTAAATTTTTATAGTTTTATTTAATAAAATATAATAGTAAATGTTTGTGTGATATATTAGATCTTTATCGAAAGTTTTCAGTTCGCAAGTTTTTCCCCTGCCTCCTTTTGCCAGCATGTTGGAGCAGTCGAACATCGCCAATAACTGTAATTTATATTGACCTTGAGTAGGTAAGGAATTGCGATGAAAGTTTATTTTTAGCGCTGAGAACTTAGTGATTTGCTATATTGTAAGAAATAATACTCATAATTGTTACTTAGTTTGTACTTAATTGTTTGTTACTTGAGAGAAGCAGCTATTTGAGTGTGTAGTTATTTTCTGTTTCTCTCATTGGCGGAGTAGTAATTACCAATAAATGTTTTAATTATTCTTCGTTTATCTCTAAGAATATTCAGTAAATTTTTTCTGACAGCGGTAATTCCGTTTCCAGATGCAGATTAATTTGTGCTTTCAGGCGTAACATAGAAAAGCTGTCCAACTAAAGTAAGAGTCTAGTAAGAGACTATTTCTCGTGGGTTGTGGGTAAAAATTATTTTATGTACACCAAGAAGCATCACCTTTATAATATAGTTTTAGCATCACCTTTATAATATAGCTTGAAACTCTTAAGTCTCTTAAGAAATGCAGTCGAATCTCTATTACTCCACTTTAAGTAACACTAACCATTTAACAGACTGATCTGAATCCTCAGATTCTCGCGCTCTTCGACCCTGTGAATGTGGGCTTACGAGAGGTTCCACTACATGTATTCTTGCACACTGTGTATGATGTAGTACTTAAAACTAGAAGAGAAAAGCATAAGTACACATTTTTCATCCAAGATCCTAGTAATGGCAAACAAGCAGACAGGGAATTTGTTGTAACCATGCAAGGTTCTTGGTGAAAATCGTTAAAATACACAGTTAATGAATGTGAATAAAATTAAGAAAAAAGAAAGTTCTCTTAATGCAGCAGTAGACTTGCCTATAAATTAAGAATCTGATGCTCCAGCTTAATTTAGGAACTATAGTTTGATTTACAGTTTTCTATTAGTTACGAATACTTAAATAAATAAAATTTAAAATCAAATAATAGGTTGTTAAATAACAGGCCAGAAATTTAAGAGAAGTTAACCTTGTAGGGCTGCTATTGATCTGGACACTAAAGTTAATTCCTACCGAACGTACTGGACAAGATAGCGAGATAGCTATGTCTTAGATTCACACCGTACCAAAGGAAGGTTTCAAATAACTTTTTCTCATTTACATCTAATTTAAGGGAAGGGCATAACTTGAGCTGCAAGTAAAAATCTCCACTTGTGCTTATTCAAATTAAGCAACAACAGTTCAGACGTTGATAACGTAAAATTCAGACGTTATTAACGTTAATAAAGTTCTCAGACGCTGATAACGTAGTCTTATATTACACATTCACTAAAATAAGCTATAATCTCGCAGAATTATTTTACCACGGCGCAAGTTAAACGTACCGAATAGCGAGAGAACGTCAAGGCTGCCATACCACTTTTAAACAGAGCTTTAATAGAAGAACCACTTTTAAACAGAAGAATTCGCAGCACAGACGAGTTCTTTCTAAGATTCAAAACTTTCAGTTTGAATACCCTCAAAAATAATTTGCCTTCTGGTAAGGAATATGGAAGGAAGAAGTTATAATAAAGATCTAAAGCATAATAAACTGGTTAATTGCATAATATATGTCGCAACCCTTTGGACTTATGAAGCAGTTTTTATAATTATCTCTATAATTATTATTTCATTTTCGCTAAGTTCATATCCTTGGTTTTGTAAGTTTTTATATCTTAGGTGGTTGGGTAATTAGTTATTACAAGACACTTTAAAGTACTCTGTTTAAAATGGATCAGTGCTTCTATGACTGATTTCTTAAAAGATAATTGCTCTGTTTGTGTTCACAGGGGCAAATTTTAAAAACCTGTTCACTTAAATATTGTTAAATTCATTTAAATCTTCGTATACAGGGAGATTCAAATGCGAGCAGTCTATTTTATCTTTAAAATATATGTCGTTTTAATAAAGTAACTTTTTATATACTTAATTCCAGTTTTTTTCCTGAAAGTATTACAAGAGAAGTAGTACAACAATAAAGAAGGGAAAACTACACTGAGAAATACAAGTGTATAACACTAACTGTTTTATTGCAGGATATCTTTTCAAAGCACTAGCTATTTTCGCGCTAAACATAGCTTGCATTGCTGAAAAGCTTCTTTTGCAATGCTTTGCCAAAAACAGTAAATTCTAATAGCAGTTATATTTTCCTGTTAGCAGTTGAAAGAAATATATTACAGAAATTATTCCCATTTTTTTAAAGTGCAACCAGGTTGATGCTTAACTATTTGTAGGATGTCCTCGAATGTGCTCGTTAGATAAGTACACTTGCTTTTAACAATGAATCTTCGCCACTGCTGAAGCATCCCTGTTACGGATAATGTTAGCATGAAATTTAGCCGACTTAAACAATAGGTATAAACAGGGACACATCATTTCCTAGCCGTCTCATAAGATTTAAAATTTTCTATTCTAATTGCTTTCATCACAGTCTGCATTCCCGCCATTTTTACTTGTAGGTGCACTGTTTTTTCTTTCATCGTTCGATTGCTAATAATCACATAATCAGAAGATTCATCTCAAAATAACTTTCGTGTAAGGTTTCTACAGTTATCGCATGCTGTCTTCAGCGCATAGTTTAAATACTGATGTAGGTGACGTGTCAGACGTGACGGTGATCGTCAAAATTATTTACGTAAAACTTCATTTTAATTATTCTTACTTCAGCTGATCATAATTAAAACTAAGTGATCACAAAGACCTACTGAGATTTAGGGAAATTTTAATATGCTTGTCAGCAACAAGAGTTTCCATAGCAACGAGGTTTCGAAATTAATCGACATAGCACACTTCATTTATTTATACTTCGAAATTTCATCATCGTCCAAATTACTGAACACTAAATTTTTCTGCTCGAGGGAATATTTTAATAAAGTCTTGATGAAAATAAATCAATAGATATAATACTTATGCCGAATTTCGAGTGTCTCAAGCATTAGAAGAAAGCTTTTTAAGACGACCAACCGTAGTTCTAGTATATTGCCAACTTAGCTACATCGCCAGATTAACTATAAGCTCTTAGATATTTTTCATTAAAATAATTGAATTAATAGATAATTAAAATTTTGTATCTAAATTAGGAACACCGATCTTCTGTATTTCTTAATGTATACCATATCTGCGATATCTGCTCGAGTTCTTTAAGTGCAATAACTTGCTATGTAATACTATTTTTAGCCATCCTATCGAGAAGTCTTGGAATTAACTTCATATATTAATACAGTAGCAAGCTTCTGCGTTCTTTTGAACTTTTGAACGTTTTACTCTCTCCAATTTTTGTATATCTTCTACAACAAGTAATCTTATATATTAAAGAAATTTATTTCTAAAGTATGACGGTAATTTAAATGTTTTGAATCAAGTTCAAGAATTTTCTTCCTTGCCTACCTACCTTTATAACGATTCTTAAACATTTTCTTCTCAATGCGTTTTCTCTTTAACAACAATTTGTTCTTTCCAGAAAAATGTTGGCCAAAATGGAGGAAAGCCGAAACTGGATCTTAATGTTGAAGCTGCCTGGGCGCAAGGTTATACTGGAAGGAATATCACGACGGCTATCATGGATGATGGTAAGACATTATTATCTGTTTCTCACATGCTCAGAATGGTAAATAGAATTCTATCTGAAACAATTTGTATTCGATAAACCCTTGAAAAATTTTTCAAATCCTAGAAACATCTGAAAAGATTATATTTTTATCTTAAGAAATATTAGGTAGATAACTAATTTTGTAAAATTTATTTTAACTAACATAATTTTTCTTATATTCAATCTTTCCTGTGTTTCTACTTTTTCTGCCAACTTCGCCAGAAATGCAAATTAGTGAGTTCAAATAACGAACGAAAATGTAAATTAGAAAGAGATTATTGACAATTTAAAGTAATAGCTTTATATTTCTTATATTACTTTACCTGCTAATTGGATAATTGTACTTGTTTCGATGAGTTGGATCGTTTTGCTAGTGTATGTTTTCCAAGAGTCGTTTATGGTGGAAATGGGTATTAGATTCTACTTTAGTGTTGCCTCAAGCTATTTTTTTGTTGTTGTTTTAGCTAGCAAGAACTTGTGTTTTCGTTCTGTTAATGTTTTACCTTCTAAATTTATAAGGTATTTTCTCCCTTCTTTCTGCATGCCTTCGTGGTGTAATGGTAGCACACTCGGCGCGTAATCGAGAGGTCCAGGCTAGAGTCCCGGCGAGGCAATTGCGCATCTTTCATGTCTACTGCTTCCAAATAACCTAATGACTCTACAGTGGCACCCGAAGTAAAAAAAAAAGTGGTGGATGATGATTATATTTGGCGATTGCGTACCCCTAATCGCCGTCGCCCTTTAAAAGGAGCGGTATATGAGGTATTTTCTCCCTCCTTTCTGTATGCCTTCGTAGTCGAACGATAGCACACTCAGCGCGTATTCTAGAGGTCCAGGTTCGAGTCCCAGCGAGGGTATTGCACATATTTCAGCTTCCTGACATCGAAAATAGCCTGGTGACTATATATTTATTGTCGAAACGCAAACAAACTTTACTTGATTTTGCGACTGCAGCATTCACTTAATGTTATTGTATTCTATGGTTCTATTCTAAGCTACAATAATTCTTCCATAGTCCAACAACATTAAACGGGCTTAAATGAAATAAGCTTTATAATTTTGTAACTTAAATAGCTCTAGTCGCAGCTATCGATGTTCGTGCTCTCGCCCAAAACAAAAACAAAAAAAAAAAAAAAAATATGTAGTTAAAGTTATTATGACAACTGTATCTGCATTCTGCAGTAATATTATGTATTATATTGTACACTAGGAACGGGCCTGTTCTAAAAAGTACAGTTAATTAATATTCCAAGAGATGACAATAATATCAAATTCATATATATATAATATGAATTTGATATATATAGTATCACAAAATTTTTTGGTACTTTTCCGTTTCGCCAAGCAGACTTTGTTGGCGACAGCATGCAGTATACACATAAAAAATGTTAACTAATGTTAGCTCTACGAATTTTTTATTTTGAAGGCATAAACATTTTAATAGGGTTTAAAATTTTGTAAAAAGCCACTACATAAATACAATTTGTAAAAAGACATTAATTTAAGCATTTACTATGGTTTCATGGTTCAAAAGCCTGATTCGCGGGTTCGTATCACGTGACGCCAAGTGATCTCATCTCACGTAAACTACGCTACAAAAATCTAATTCTCTCAATAATTATCTGCATTAATTTCAAGTTAAATATTAATTTGCAATACAAGTTTAAATGCAAAAATTATTTCAATTCGTACGAATAGCTTACTCAGAAATTATGTAAAACCGCAGTGCTTTACTTCGCTAATGCATTCTTGTTAGAATTGATGAATTTAACCCTTGATTTTACCTTTTCTATATTTTCGCCTTCCGGTGAGCGGTGTGATTGCGTCCTAATTTACTTAATTACCGCGAATGGTCTTAGGGCATAAAATTTATCTATCTTGTAAAATTTCTATGTAATTGTATGCCAGTATTAAAAAAACAATCAATCTGATAAGAAATGGCTGCGAGTTGTTTTGAAAATGAAGCGTAAAAGGTTACGAGCGAAGATATTCCGTTTGGCATCAGTTGTACCATTACTGGAGACTTTAACGTTTGCGCCGGCAAAACGGAAAAGTACCTTTTTTTTAAATTTATTTATTTAAAAGCACAATTATTCAAAGTACTTTCGCACAATATGCTGCTGAAAATTGATCAGTATAGGCAAAAAGTACGAAATTTAGAACTTATTTCACACAAAAACCCAAAAACGTGAAACTCAACACCAATAAATTTCAAAATATCCTATGAATATACAAAATAAGAATTAGAGAAATGTGAAATTAAAAACCTAAAAATTATAAAAACCTTAAAATATGTTCTAAAACCATAAAAAATAAAGAAGAGGAATTCAATTAAATCTGACGTAAGGTTATCAAGTAATCATCTTTAGCTGACTAGCAATCATTGCGTAATAGTACGTAAGTGACTGACTTAATGTTATAAACTATTCAGAAAAATTAACTGAAAACAACAGAATAATACTTACAAATACAAAATATTAATCTTTTATGTTTTAGAACTTGAGATTATTAGTAGGTATAAAATATTTTGAATCATGCGTCATGACGACTACAGATGATATTACTAGCGAATCCAAAACAATAATAATAATAAATAAATAAATCTCTTATTTTTTCTTATTAATCCTTTTCTATAAGAATCCATCAACACTGCAATCGTTCTGTACACATACATGCGATAGTTTCTGAACCTGAATCATGTCTAAACGGCAGCACAGTTTAAATGAAATTTAGCACTTGGGGATTTCACTTGTGTTACTCCTCCCCATACAACAAATATTTAGCCATAAGCCAGGCTCACAAGAAGCATTAACATATGTTACTTATCAAGGAGTAACGGAATCTTTACGACATAGTACTTTATTTTTTTTGAAGAATATAGATGATATTCTTAGAAAACCTTCGTTAATGTAAATGTATTTGATTTATTTTCGTTCAAAGATAAAAAGGGGCTTATCAGTAAGGAAGCAAGTTGAGAAATTCAAGCTTTAATAATTGCGGTTGGAATTCACTTCGAAAAGAATCCGCTGAGTGTTGCTATCGTTAAAAGATCTCGTTCATGATACGTTTACAAACCCAAGCATCTGTGATGTCTTAAAATAAATTGCGTTTCTCTTAGGTCAAATAGCTGGTACGCACTGCAGCATACTAAACTATCAGCTAATTAATTACATATCAAACTAATCAACTACTGAATAATTGACGATATAAGAGGAATTTTGTTTGCTCTTTTAATGAAATACATTTCATTTAATTTTATTCTTTCAATTAAGAGGATTTTCCGTAGTAAGGTGATATGAAAAGGCTATAAAACATTTAGATTTGGTTGAATTCGTTTGCGTAGCGTGATATTTTTGCTGAACGTATTATTTGCAGTTTATTTATAATTTGAGCTCCCTTCTTCTGACCTTCTATCATGTGAAGCTATCCAAATGTATTTAAACTTCTCCAATCGATACAAACCATTTCTAATGGGACCTCTTTTGACAAAATGATTCATTAAATTCAAGCTGTTGCAGTCTTGAAGTGTGCAAGCCGCTAAATAGATACCATTTAGTGAACTTTTAATGTCTTAAGACTTTTAGCTTTATTACTGATATTTAATGCAATTGACTAACTTCAGAGTAATCACTCCTTTCAATATGTTACAGTGCGTTGTTTATGTTATTATACTATTGCTAAATATGTGATAAAATTAGGTCTTCGTCGTTTTAGAAGATTTTTATTGTTTTGAAAAAGTTTTGTTTTTTAATTTAAGGTTATCAACTAAGGAGACGGAATCTCTTCCCCTTAAGTGAGAGTTTTACGATTTCTTGACTAGACTGATTCAAATCTAGGACGATATCTTCAAACTATAATAAAAGATTAACAGCAATGATTGGCTGCGAAGCAATTGGAATACCGCAATTATTCAAAAGACTGAAAATGTATACATAGAAATTTGGTTTATTTTTAACTAAACATAAGAAAAATTACTGATTTTATAAAAGCACAAATGATGAAAATTTTCGGTACTTCCCCGTTTTGCCGGCGCAAACGATTAAGTCACCAATAATGGTACAACTGATGCTAAACGGAATATCTTCGATGGTAACCTTTTATGCCTCATTTTCAAAACAAGTCGCAGCCCTTTCTTATCAGATTGATTTTTTTTTCAATACTGACATATAATTACATAAGATATTTACAAAGATAATTAAATTTTATGCCCTAAGACTATTCGCCATAATTAAGTCAATTAGCATGCAATCACACCGCTCACCCGAAGGCGAAAATATAGAAAAGGTAAAATCAAGAGTTGAATTCATGAATTCTAATGAGAATGCACTAGCGAAGTAAAGCACTGCGGTTTTACATAATTTCTGAGTAAGCTATTCGTACGAACTGAAATAATTCTTGAATTTAAATTTGTATTTCAAATTAATATTTAACTTGGAATTAATGTAGATAATTACTGAGAGAATTAGATTTTTGTAGCGTAGTTTACGTGAGATGAGATCACTTGTTTACGTGAGATTTATCACGTGATACGAACCGGCGAATAAGGCTGTTGAACCATGATAGTATAGTAAATTCTTAAATTAATGTCTTTTTACAAATTTATTGTCTTTATTTATTGGCTTTTTACAAAATTTGGGCTAATCTTTGGGATATGGTAACAGGTAGTTTGGCGACATTTTGGTAAGACGATAAAGTTTACTAGCTAGGACTTTAACAGTGTACATGGATAAAGTCAAGAGTGTGCGCAATGCCATTTTTGTGCAATTCTAGGATGTTTTTTTTAAGTGAAAATAAGTCGACGTGTACATGGATACCGTGTATGTGCAATTCTTAAAAACGCGGCAAGCAGTGGGCGATTCTGCATTTTCTCCCAATTTCGCACCTAATCTTCGTCATGATTAAGCACTTTTGTTCCATAAAAGTTCTAGCATAAGCGTAATTCGGCTAGCAGATTGTTGGGAAAAAATGCTGAGTTAAAAAAAAAAAAAAAAAAAAAAAAAAAAAAAAAAAAAAAAAACCATGCCTTTATTTTGTGAAAACAAAATGGCGTCCAAAAAAAAACTAGTAAGTTGCTGTAGCAGGTTTGGTCGCCAAATTTTCGCCAAAAAATTACCAAGTTACCATAATCCGAAGATTAACCAAAATTTTAAACCATTTTAGAACGTTATGCCTTCAAAATAAAAAATTCTTAGAACTAACATTTGTTAACATTTTTTATGTATATACTGTATGTTGTCGCCAACAAAATCTGCTTGGCGAGATTTGTGCCGGCGAAATGAAAAGTACCAAATTTTCATTAAAAAAATACAAATGATTAAAATTTACTCATTGACAAAAATGTAAATACCTTTATTAAATACAGCAAATCCTAACTTTTACTTATCTTAAACTTCAGTCTTTACTATCTTTATTTATCTTAAATCTTATACTTCACAGTAAACTGATTTTCTGTTTTAATATCATATCGTTTAAAATTCGTTACTTATAGAAGATCGGTAGGAATAACACTCTGAAATGCATTGGATAGGGACAATGAAATAGAAAAGATCGAGAATCATTTTCCCTCTATTTCACTCCAGAATTAAGTAATTAATTTATAAAATATAATGGCAGTTACGAAGACGCAAAATTATGTAAATTGGATAATTGAATTACTTCGAGGAAAATATTCGTTAAATTTTAATTATGTTTCTCAATATTATCTGACATGCACAGTGACTATTAATTACTTAATACGAAGTTTGAGTTCTCTACAGTAATAATTTAATTAAACTTTGGAGAAATTTAAAATTTACTTATTTCAGATTTTTGATTTCTATCCAGGAACAGGCATTCAGCTCAGGTTTAATTAGATTATGAATTACTGTGCTTGATCAAATTATATTATTTTGCTTGTATTTCCAGTCTACAAGCAGTAGCAGCGGATTTGTTATTATTTTAGTCAATCAATGTCATGCTCCAATTTAATTAGTTTTAGTTGTCAATTTTCACCTGGGTATACATTTAAAACAGCGTTTCTCAAATTTTTGTCCCGAATTAAATCATAAAACATTTTCCAAATCATGTTGCTCTATGTCCATGTCTGCACTCATAAAGCTCTATGTATGTAGCTAACTATGTGTTGATTTGATCAGTAAGCTGCAAGTGCGGTAATTCTCTAAAGATGCAATATCTTTTCGAAAATCTGTTTAATTGTTTCAACTAACACTTGGTTATCGTACAAGAAATGCTTCCTCAGAGGTATTACTATGAAACACTCCGCTTTGCGCATTTGAGAAAACCAATGAATCCTGATGTAACTGATCTTTTTGTCAGTAGCCCGAATATCAGGGTTCAGTTATGTCATCCACTCGGGTACAAGGGAACCTAAAATTCTAAGCTGAAGGTTTATTTCAACATAAATTTAACACTGATGCAGTGAGAAATTTATTGGTGAAAATTTTTAATTTGTGTCATCTGTAATGCTGAGCTTGTCATCGCATGAATTTCATCCGTAATCAAGACATACATAATTTAACGTCTTTAGTGCATATGTTACGATGAAACACCGAAATCTGGAGAATGTCGACTTTAACTGGTGAATGTCAATATTCACATAGTCGCGTGGTTTTATGTCCGAAACATTTTCCAATTACTCTTATTTCTGACTTACACCGGTCAATGTCGACATTCACTATGTACTAATGGTGAATGTTGAACATATAAGAATATTACATTTTCTTCTTCGTAATTCAGTGGCGAAAAAACGCACTTGAAACTTAAAATGAGAACTTAAGAGCATGAGAACTTAAAACACACAATACATTCAAAATGGGAAAGGAAAATAATAGAAGTTAAAAACTTACTAAATTACGTGATTCAAATCTTATTTATTGCAACAACTTAAACTATTATGACACTTTGAATTGCGCAAGAGGCTCTTTGCTTTTACGACTGCATTTATTTGTGAAACACTTCCTTTTGCAATGACAGCGTGTACACATATTCCTCTTTTTTTCGATCTACACCAGAGCATATCTGTGATTGTCGACATACACCGGTGAAAGTCCGAATGTACAAGAATATAATGCAATATTCGATCTTTCATCGACGTATTTGGTGAATGCTTCTCTGGTGAAAGTCGACATTCTCCAATTTCGGTCTTTCACGGTAACACATGCACGCAAAAATATCGAACTGGCGTGGATAAAATTTTGAATATTAATGGTAAGAAATCGTTTTGCAAGTTGAGGTATTCCGAACTTTTAGTAAGCAGTATTCTTCGTTAATATAATCTCTGAAACAATTTACTTTAGTTTTAATTAAACTTAGAATTTCTCATTTTTTATATATACATTTCATTTTTTGAATCTCGTTTGTTTCATTTCATTACTCTAAAAATTCCTAACATATGACAAAGGAAATTTAAAATGCAGTTTTTTTACGGTATTATTTACCTGATAAAATTTATGGTAAAATTTAAAATATCATCTTTGTAAAAATATCACAGAAAATTACATACCAGATTCAGTAGCTCATGCATAGGGTTAGAAGGAGAGGTCTGATTAAATTCAACAATCGCATAAATATACAGTGGGTAAAAAAAGTATTTGCACACCTATATTTTTGTTTGCAATTCATAAAAAGAAGCATTAAGAAATAAAAAAATTGATATTGCCAAATCAGAATAAATTTAATCATCCAAAACAAACAGAAAAACTACAATAATATAAATAACAATGCTTTTTTGTAACAAAATTAAAATATCTCATATCAAAAAAGTATTTGCACACCTGCATGAATACAAAAGAAATAAAATATATAAGCAAATTTCAAATAACTAATATTTAGTATGCATGTCTTTAGCATCTATTACTGCTTGTAATCTTGCTGGCATTGATTTAATTAAATTTTCTGTAACAGTAGGCTCAGTATTCGGTCACCCTTCAATAAGGGCTTGTTTAAGGGCAGATTTGCTCGAAATCTTCCTTTTTCTTATTTTTAAATCCAAAGAATTCCACAGATTTTCCAAAGGATTTAAGTCTGGTGATTGTGGTGGAGCGGCAACTTTTCTGGGTACATTATAAAACAACCACATACGAGTTATACCGGCAGTGTGCTTGGGATCATTGTCTTGCTGAAAATAGTACGAATTACTGATACCCAATTTTATTGCACCTTGTGGCAAGTTATCTCGCAACACATCAATGTAGGTTCGAGCTGTCATATTCCCATCAATGAAACACAAGTTACCAATTCCTTTGCTAGCCATGCACCCCCAAATCATAACAGAACCTCCTCCATGTTTAACTGTAGGTAACACATTTTTGGTATGAAAAGCAGCACAAGGTTTTCTCCAAACTAATTTTCTGCCATCTGATTTAAAGATATTGAACTCACTCTCGTCGGAGAATATGACATTTTTCCAGAAATCGATTGGCTTATTGATATATTCCTTAGCGAATTCAAGTCTCTTCAGTCTGTTTCGTTCAGTTAGGAAAGGTTTTTTCCTTGGTGATCTCCCATAAATGTCTGCATCGTGCAGGACATTTCGAACACTTTGGGCACAGATTTGAACTCCAGATGTTGAAGCGACATCATTGGCTAAAGTAATTGCACTAACAAATGAATTTTTTGATGCTTTTCTTATGATTTTTCGCTTCATTCGCAGTGAAAGTTTCTTTGGGCGTCCAGAGCGCAAGTTATTTGATGTAGATCCTCTTTCTTTATAACATACCAAATAGTAGAGAAGCAAACATTTACTTTTTTACCTATTTCTTGATAACTTAGGCCATTTTCACGTAGAGAAAAAAAAATTTCTCGCAATGAAATCGACAATTCAGATTTCTTAGGTGCCATTACAATTTGAATCGGCAATCAACTGATAACGTTTCGACAACACCTCCTTTTATAGTCGTCTTACATATATTATTTACTGCGGGATGACTGTCAAATAATAGCATAAAATGCAAATTTGCTAGAGTTGAGTTGAGTGTGCAAATACTTTTTTTGACATAAGCTATTTTAATATTGTTGCAAAAAATGTTTTTTATTAATATTATTGTATTTTTTGTAATTAATTTAAATGAATAGGCTTATTCTATTTTTTAAATGCCAATTTTTGTATTTATTAATGCATTTTCTTATAAATTATGAACAAAAATGTATGTGTGCAAATACTTTTTGTACCCACTGTAAAGACATATTTTTCATTATAAAGGATGATGTTTCTATTTGTAATTTTGTTTTAATATATCCACACAACATAGGTTATGATTTGAAGAGCATTCTCAGAGAGTTTTAGGACAATACTTTCTCATTCATTTCCAGTGAAATTAAAGAAATAATTACTAACATATCTCATCTTCATTTCTCAGTGTTATTTCCTTGCGGAAAAGAATTTAAACTGAATTTTTTATCTCAATTTACGCAGCCTTTGTCTGTTCTTAAGGAATCAAAAAATAAAGCTTTAAATATTTATTGTAATATCAGAGAACAATGCTAATGTTTTCAAACTAATAACTGCTAGTTACTAAACTTGGAATTTTACATAATAGTTTAATACAAACCGATGAACATCTGCAAAGGTAAGTAAAAGCTCGGTTCAGCAAGAGAAATTCAGCTTTTAGAAACACTATCAGGTAAGGAACTTTTGTTGTAATTTCGTAAAATGCAGTTATCACCAATATTTTCATTGTAGAAGAAAGGCTAATTTTTATTTATCACCTTATGGACTACATTCTGTTTCATAAAGTGAAAATTTGCATTAAAAAAATTAAATTGTGAAAGCACTTTGAAATTTAAAAAAGCAAAACAAGAGAATGTAAGAGCATTCAGGTAGTTGATTTCCACAAAAGTATCGAGAAAATTGTAATGAGTGACAAAGTTTGTTTATTTTATACAATGGACTTTTTCGAGTTCTTTGTTAAAACTTTATAGATTCGGAATATTAGAATGTATGTACACTGCGAAAAAAAAAAGAGGGGCAATTCTATATATCTCGTTCTACTGAGCCGATTGACAAAATTCAAATTGCGTTTTTCATGTCTCGAAAGCGTGTGTGTGTGATTATGGCAAAGCCTCGAGGGCTATCTGCCTAAGGGGAGGGATGCCTTCGTGGAGGACTTTCTAAGGGAAACTGGCTCGTATACACGTTACACATGGGGAAAACCACGAAAACGCCCATGCAGCCAGCCCGTTCGCGGGATTCGAACCTCGGACCGAACTACCAGTGTTCAGCGACTTTACCGCTCGGCCGCTGGTGGGCCCATGTCTCGAAAGCGCGACTTAGGATATATATTAGATTTATATATAGCGTTGTTCTAACATAGGTATTTTGACACAAAGTCAGACTTTTTCTGAAATAGCATACCAGTTGTTTTCCATATTTCGATTCTACGACTCAAATTATGCCTAAATATTAAATTTTGTAAAATTTGGGGCGAAATTTACGGAGAAATTCAAAAATTTATCTTGGCCCAATTTTATTTTCTCTTTTTTTTTTCAATTTTCTTATTTCTAATTTATGGCTCCTGTGCCAGTGATAAACCTCTTACTGAAATTTTCCTTGCTTAAATAGAACTCAGATCTATCTGTACATTTTTTTCTTTTCGATAATAAATAGGAATTTTAATGTTACAAACATTAGTCATGCTCCATCAAAAGTATTTCCATTTATCTACTGCTAAACAGTTTTCATACAGAGTGTTTCAAATTGTCTGCAGTGAGTCAAATGGTTTGGCAAAAGCTGGTGAACATTATGTTTTTACCTTTTTTTAAGTTGTAAATAAGTTTTATTTGCTGTTGCTACAGATGTAATATTTAAAGACTTTGCAACTGATTTCTACGTTGGTGGACTTTCGTGCTAACAATATTTTAACGTTCGAAACATTACAAAAAGTAAGTACTCTTTTTCGAGTATTCGTTTGGAGTCTTCTTTCCGCATAGAAGTGAAGATCGTAACAAATGAACTGATCTGAAATCTCTATCTGAAAACTCAATACTGAGAAACCGCAATTCACCCAGTTTGACAGGCCTTGAATGCAGATGGCTTTTATAGCGAATACTATCTTGTGGCTGCGATATTAGCCCAGTTTACATAGTAGCGCCCAAAATGCTTTTCCCGTTCTCTTTTTAACAGCGACATTCTACTGAACAGAGAAGTGCTTCGCTTGCTTGAACAGTTGAATTGAATTTTGCGTCAGCGCACTTTCTCTTGTTACTAACGGTTTACCTTTGGAAACATTAGAAACGGTACATAACTTTTTCGGGTAATCGTTTGGAGTCTTCTTTCCATATAGAAGTAATTACTAACGATATTTCCTTTTCCGATTAATAATTGTGCTTATTTTGCACTTAGAAAATGTAATACTATGCATTTCTTGACGTTTTTGAATTATGGAATAGGAATATTTTCTTCGGAAAGCACAACATATCCTTTAATCCCCAGTTTGTTTACATGCGACATTTCGATAGAACAATGAATTTAAAAGTAGAAAACGACATTTCTCATTACAAATAACAGCTGTTGCCAGAAAATTTTATTAAAACAATTTGCTTGTTTTAATTCTTTATTGAACTCGTTCTAAAACAGTATAAACACCCTCTTTGTGAGTTTCAGGACTGAAGGAAAATTTCACCAGTTTCTTCAGAACCTTTTAACTTTCATTCCATTGATTTTAGGTCTGTTGGAGGTGCTCTGATTATCTCTATAGTTTACATATTTTCACATTTCTTTTCAAGACTTAAAGTCATCTGTCATAATCGTTTTCTTGATAAATATGGTGACCTTGATCATGATACAGAGTTAACAATGAAAAACGTTTATCTTCTAGCTTTCTGTCTTGGCTTTAGTATTCCTAATGCATTATATTGTACTTTCACATGTTACTCTAACAAGAAAATAATATTATGCAATTTTCGCTTGTCTATGTTCGAAGTTTTAATCTTCCTCTCCAGCGAGTCATAATTTTAACCAGTGATACATTTTGTTCGGAATATGTGAACGAACTACTGGCCATTACTGTAGGGCCATTTGTTATTCCTTATTACTGAAACGTAAAGAATGCAAAATCTGATCAAATTTGTGTCGGTTCTTTGTTTTTGTTGTAAGGATTTTAAATTTTACTAAGGCTATTTTCCATTTCCGGCCAGAATAAACGCGAATAGATTTAGTTATGCAAACTGTTAAGTATTTAAGTTGTGGCTTTTAGCCAAGAAAGAAAGAGAGACTTCTGGCTGCCTTACATCACGCACGCTTTTCAGTCAGTTGCTGTCTGCTTTTTAGGCCAGAACTTAGTTCTCTTTGATACTTGAAGACGTACGTGGTCCCCGCATTCTGCTTACTACATACGTAAAGTTTAACAGGCCAATCTTCGCGTTACTAGTCTTTGTAAAGCGTTTGAATTTAGTTCTTACTTAATTTAGTTAGCTTGTAGTTCTTTTTTTTTTTTTTTTTTTTTTTTTTTTTTTTTTTTTTTTATGTTTCAGACCACAAGTATTGGTCGTTGTATCCTGAAGTGCGGGAACAGCTTTAAACTGTGAAGAATAAAGAGTAATTAAACCTTCCCATTTGTGTCGTATCTTCTACCACTTGTAAGAACATAGTTTTAAGTAAACCCCTTGTTCTACTCAGGACTCCAGTATGTTTGCGAAAGCAATTAGAAGACACAGTAGTTCTGATATTGTAAGTTTGGAATTTTCAAAAATAGATAGTGGATTGCTGCTTACTAAATATAATTAATACTTAAATTATTCATCAATTAGCATAATTCAGTATTGAGAGTTAATATTATAATTAATGAATGAACTTCATTGAAGAATTACCATATTTTATTGTTGAATTTATTTATTTCCAGTTTTATAACATAGGAAATAATTACATACGTTATACTGTGTAAGCGATACGCAGTGGTTATTACATGCGTTATACTGTGTAAGCGATACACGTAATTATTAGCGAATTTATGGGTTTCAATTATATAATTATATAACTGATCCGTTATTTTAAAAAAAATGGATTTGTAATTGTGAATAAAAATCAGATTATAATATTCCCTATTCAGGTATACTATGCAATGAAGTACCTCTATATCCTAAACTAATTAGCATACATACAAATATTTTGGTTATTACTTACCGACAAATGATAAAATAATATCAGTCTGAACGAGCTTCCAAAATGAATTGGTACTGCAACATCGCTAGTAGTCAGTAGCACTAGGTAATGTTTTAACATTACCTTCAAATAATGATTTGCGTTATTCTTTATTCACTGCTTTCAACAGTGAGTTTCTGAAGTAAATGGGATATACATTCTTTGAAACTTTCATTTCTCGTAAAAATCAATGTATTTCTTTGGCTATTTATTTTAATATTAAGCAACTAAATAAACATGCAAGAAATTTAGTTCATCAAATAGGCAGAGTTTTATCTAAATGGGCAAGTAATTAATAACTAACCCATTCAGAAACTTCATAAACGTTAAACCCAGGGAAAATCGCTATCTGTAAATCGCTTTATTACCCTAATTAATGGATTAATAGTAACTCCTGTTCGTAATGAGCATAGTATACAAAGTTCTCTAACTATATTTGCTCTATGGCTAACAAATCTCAAATATTTTGGAAAAGTTTCATCTATCCTACGTGTCCTACTTATATTCTTAATACGTTTTATTCTCCTTGTTATGGATAGTGTGTTTCAATAAAATCTTAATTATAAATTACATTTTCTTCTTCATCACATTAAAATATTAATTTCATTTTCTTTAGTTGAAATGATGTTTCTCTGTTTAAACACCCATTTCAGATTCGCAAATTTTAAGAAATATGGCTACTTTTAAAGTCTCAGAAGGCCAAAGATGAATCCGAGACTTCTGGCCAAGTGTAATTCGACATTACTCTAATCCTCTTTTTCCGTGAAAACACAGAGTTCCATAAGCACTGAGTTCTTAGGTTTGTACATCATTTAACACTTTTGCATCTATTTGATGATGAAACATTTTCTTTTGGAAAGGGAAACACTCTTTCACAAATGCTTCCAAGCACTGAAGCTTATAGATCTTAAATGTTCAGTGAAATAATTTCGAGAAAAGTTGAAACTATAACAGTCTTTGCTGAAAGACATGACTTACTTTTCTAAATGCACTATACGGATGATAGAAATATTTCCACAAAATATCTCTTTCGTTTTATGCTCCAGATGAAAGTCAAAATCGACAATGGCACACTTCCGCTCTCATTTTCCACATCATCTGCACTTTCCACAGCTGAAATCTTCATAATTTCACATTCAGCTCCAATAAGCTGGGAATCTCCTGCATTGAAGCGTGCTTTAATGAAGGCAGTAGACGTGAAAACAATTTATCGGTGCGGAATTATTTATATTACAAATCCAGGGAGAACAAATTGAAACATTTAGTAATTCATGCTGAAATAGAAAATGCACAGATGCGTACAATTTAACTGCAAATTCCCACAAGTACATAAATTGCAATCACAAATTTCTGGTTTAAGTTACCTCTTCTTGGTTAGTAGCTGATAGTATTTTAATAGGATTACTACTGATGAACGAGATGCTCGTTTCTAGTTAAATTTAATTTGCACACACAGGAATTATACTTTTGGAAACTTCAGTCCAGGAGCGGGAGAACCCAATATTCTCTTTCCGAGGCAAGTAACTATAATATCCAGAACTGTTAACCAACTACTAAGTAATTTCTACTTATGCAGAACAATCGCATAATTTGGTCCTGACTAATTTATCCAACAGTATCCTAATACGGAGCACACCTTCACTCTTCCTCTTTTCTGTTTAGGGCAGGATGCAGGGGTGGATATCTTCTTACCCCTCGAAGGATTCTACTCATATGAGACGTAATTGTGACGAATGTAATTTGCCAGAGGATTGAATCCAGAATTACTTTCCAGCTGATAAATACTATTACCAATTTAACTGTACGAAGCTATTAACCATTACTGGATAATTCCTACTTTAATGAAGGACTCGTCAAACTTAGCTTTGTTTAACTGGAGATAAATGGTATAACGGTTGAAAACTTACATTTATAAGGTATTTCTCCCGCCTTCTTAGCATGCCTTCGTAGTGAAGTGGTCAGCACGCTCGGGGCGTATTCGAGAGGCCCGCGGTTCGAGTCCGCGAAGACGTTGCTCATTTTTCATCTCTCCTGTTTTCAAAAAACTACCTACTGTCTCTACACATTGTTCTAATTGAAAGGGGAAGTGCTAATTCCCTTTATAAACATATTTTTATTCTAATTACGAAATAAATTGCTAAGGCTTTGCCATAAGCAATGCTTTACTGAAATCAAACTGAGAATTTACTGCTAATATCAAGAGAAAGTTCCTTACTCTGTCATGTATGATTTTCTAACAATTTCTTTCACACATTTAAAGGCAATCCATTAATGGAAAAAATACTCCTTCACCCTTAATGCAATTCTAAGTTTGCTTGAGCTAGATAGAAAAGAGAATTAAAGTAACCAGTACAGGCACAAACAGGGGTTTTATTTGTATGCTAGGAATAAAGGTCTGGAACATTAAAAATTTTATTTCTTAACTACGATATTCACAAGACGGCGAAATTCTTAAGAGCTTTGAAAATGTCATCGAATTTCCTGACCATGTCTACAAATCTTCAGACACTGTATCTGTTGTCATAAATTAATATTTACACACTGAGAGAATCAACTAACTTAAAATTTGCTGCATATAATATTCAAAACACTTCTGAAATTCATGTTATATTTTAATTGACTTGGGGCAAACCGGTACATTCTTCTCTATAATCTGTTACTTTAAAATACGCATTTCAAGGCCGTTGCTAGCCCATCATTTGCGATCGTAACTGGGGTTTTCTTCACCGCGTAATACTTATTTTCTCCCCGTGATTTGATACTACAATATATTTTAAGTCAGCCTATATCCTTACGCTTTTTTGAAACGAAACATGCTAAACGGAATTGGAGCGGCTGGGGGAATTAAGCGATTCAATCTTTTTTTCCGCCACTGCTGTTCCCATGGTTACGAGTCAAATATTACGGAAATAACTTTGAAATCCTATTTTAAAATAAGAGACTATAGTCGGATAACTTAGCAGCTGAGGGTGTGTACTCAAGATTTACAACAGAGAGAAAAAAGGAAAAGTGATCCAAAAATTATTTGCACTGGAACATAAGCACAACAAAACATTTGTAAGCTCATGTTAATGTATGTATGTCTATTCACCATGCTGCCTGACTGAGGATGCAGTATTTGATGCTAATACTACCAAGATCATGATTTGGAGTTTAGCACATTTCAAAATATATGCAGTTTGTATGTCTATCAAAATATTATCAAACCCTAGACAGATTTCGTTGACAATTATTCAAGGGTTTTAACTTTTACGTAATTGAGTAATTAATGCTCTGAAAAGCGTATGAATTTTTCCACCGGGTAACCAAGTTTATGAGAAATAGATTACAGCCGTTTAGGGTAACTTAAAGTTCCATTTCATAACAAAGACACATTTTTGAACATCCCTTTTTTAAAATAATGTCATTTAAGTCCTTTTTTGATAAATTAAACACCAAAACTATTCTTTTAAATATTTTATTGTCAGTTTAAGTAATTTAAAGGAATGCATCAGAACTTACAAAATAATTGGAAAAATGTTTATTAAAATAACTGTTTTTAATATATTTAAGTCCCGTAGAGAAAACCTTAAACATTGGAATTGGAAACATAACAGTGGCAGTCCATCGACAAAGAGTTTGCTTATAATGCATGAATATTTTTATAATTTATACAAAATTTTTATATTTCCAAGTTCGATAATTTATTCATTTTTAAAGAAGTCTTTATATGTAATTCACATTTCAAATGCTATAATTTTATCAATGAATTACATACTTGCAGTTCACCATTCGGACATTCGCAGTTCACTATTAAGCAATCAGTTTTTCACTGTGAAGAATAAAACAGTCAAAAACTGATTTATAGAAAAACATAAGTAATCAGTGTCTGACTCATTCAGATTTAATTGATAACTTACTCAATATTATTTTTCATCATAGGTTTCGGTAACGTAATTTTCGGCAACGCGAAATTTTCTAAAGCTGAGTTCACTGCATATATAACACCGTGTGGTAGAATAATGGCACAGATACATTTTGGGAAATAAATGATTATATAATTTTGTGTTAATTCATCATAATTAAAATCATCCTGAAAATGGATTTCAGTGCATATAGATAGAAGGTAGTTGAGTATCTCGGTTACCATAATACTCGTATAAGTGGGGTACCTTATGTTATTTCCACTGAAAATTTTGATCGGGTTACAGAAAATTGATATAGAAACCTGAATCAAATTTGAGATAATTGAGACGGGTTCTACACTGCAGATTTTTTGCTGAGAATTATTTCCTTTGTAAAGTGTTTTTAACTAAGCCTAAAAAAGAAAATTATCACTAATGCAAAAAAGAAGAAAATCAAAAAGTTATTTGTCGTTTATTTGCTTTAGCAAATTTTACAAGTGAATTAGAGTAACCATAAGACAGAGAACGACTACTCTTTTATGACATGAGTAGGAGTTCGAAAACATTTTAGTAGCTGATTACAATATTCCTTTCACCTGCAAATGCATCCCACAAATTATTTGTAATGCTTAAATTTAAGAACTATACTGTCCATACAATAAGGCTATTTTTAAGAAACCCTTTTAGAGAGCCTTTTAGTGATATTATATATTGTTTTTTATAACCAGAAAGCAGAGATGAACTACAAAATGACACAAACACTAATTAAGACTTTTTCTTTTTGTTTGGATAAAAATTTATTTGGAATTTTAAGTCTCAATATTAGGCAACATTAAATACTAATCACTATATCTTTAAAAACAAATATTTTTATCTTTGTATTGACAAAAAGTGCCACAAACCAATTTTCGGTACTTACGCATCATCAGTCGACCGTGAAAGTTGACTACCATCGAAACGTGAACGATACCAGGATTCTATCAAAGTTAAGACAAAGGGGGCAACTGAGCGAAGTCGTACTGTCACCTATACAATGCTCAAGGTTCTAGCCAACGACAGGCGAAATCTTGCCCTCAAATTTAAAAATTACATTTTAAGTAACTATTTTATCTATTTGGTCAATTATTCCTCGCTTTCTAGAAACGTGTAAAAAAATAATTCTATTTTACCTTTCCTTGTGAATTTCTTTATTATTCATGAGCATAAATGTTGAACCGGGTTTTTTTAAATTCTGGAAGGTTATCTTTACATTGTTTCATCCCACTTAAACCTTCCAGAAAAATCGCTGCTAAGATTTGGAAGATTTCAGAGTGTGGCCTAATATGCCAAATCGTCAAACGTCGGAAAAAAACAGTAGAATGTCTTCAGTTCTACAATACATGAGCTATGATTATAATTTCAATGTCACTCGATTTAGTATTAAAAGATCTACAACTTGATACAAGAAATGAACTTAATAAGTAGATAATAATAACAAGCGTAATAGTAATAATAACAAATATAAGAACTAGCCACAAATTCAAAATTAATTGAAATGCTCAATAGATAAACATAAAATCTCCATACCAGATGCATTAAATAAATAAATAAGTAAACCAACTGAAGAAAATCAAGTATACAACAGATTTAAAATGCACAGAAATATAATTTTAAAGAAATAAAGGCAAATATTCGCAAACGTTTACCATAATATGCAGCTTAAATATCTGCATGAATTTATGGCAAACTTTTTGTTCTTACTTCTGGGAACTAAGTAATGGCGCAATTGTTTTCGATATTTTTATGCGAAAATCTGCCATTATCTAAATTTTCTTTAAGGAGCCATGTTTGTAAAAACCTGCATTCAACTGCTTCTTTCAGAGACTAGAGACTTCATGCGAGACTCATGGCGCTCATTTGTAGATCCGGTTTTACATGCTTTGATGATAAAAAAAACTATGACCTTTCTTTGAAATTTTCATAGTTTATTTTTCCCTTTTTCTCTCTTTGCTTATATTCCGTAAAAAATACTGTATTAGTTTGAATTTTGCCACAGTAGTATTTTAAATCCGGAAAAAATAATAAAAATAGAAGTTTTCAAATTTAGGATCAGTATATTTTTTTATTTGGAAAAATAAAAAAATATGCAAAATACAAATGATTTTATAACAGGTATTAAAAAATTATTTTCTTGAACAAGTACTAGTGCAGTTACTGAGAATCTTCTTCAAAAGTACTATCACGTGTGGCATCTCTTTCTAATGTTTGTCATATGGTTTTCGAACTTAAATTCTTCTCATCGCTACTGCATCTTCGGTGTTGTTAAACCATTTGTACTGCAATATTTGAAAAAGGACTTTTTTATAGTTTTCCCGAATATATTTCCAAGGTCGTGGAAGAGCGATAAAAATAATATATTAAATTAGTCGCTTTTAGTTTAAACCATGCCTTAATTTCACATCTTAAACGTTTGAAGTTCCGGCTTCCTTTCAAAGTAATGTGTTAATTCTTTGCAGTGCTAGCTCCTTTAAAGTACTGCTCTAAAAATACGAACTTGAGTTACTCCTAAATTAAACTTCATTGAATTTTCACGGCTCACTGGCTAAGCTTTCAATGAAGGCATTAAACTTTCATTAAAAATATTAAATTTCGCACTTTTGTGACATTGCATTTGAAACTACTCTACAGTAACTTCTTAATTACTGAGATTGATATGAAGCTGACACGGATATTTAACGGCAATTATTTTCAAACATCGATTAACAAGACGCTAAAGCCGGAATAGAACTTAGAAGAGCTAACGATATTAAGTAATAGCAAAACGCGGCTTGTCAGAAGCTCTCATCTAAGCATTCAAAAACCTCATCTTAAACATTAAAAAAAACTAATTGGCATTCTAGGAAGGCCTATGGAAAGGAAAAATTATAGTAAATGCTCAAATCATAATAATTGGTTAATTAACATAAAACAGCTTACAGCATTGTTAAAGAAAATTATTATTATCATTAATTTATTAAATCTTGTTATTATTACTTGATTAATTAAAATACCCCGCATAAGAAGTTAAAGCAAAAGTAAGTGTAACTAATTTGTATAATGATCAGCTTCTGTGAGAAGACTACATATATTTCATCGAGGCACGTAATATATGCCTTTAAAAAGCATTTTTTTCTAATTATAATAATGTTGCGAATGCTTATAAAAACTATCACATATAAATTAAATGCATTTGAAATTATACAAGCTAGCTGATTGGCTAAAAATTTAAACATGACTACAAATTATTAAGAATTATGTCGTTATTTTTAATTGATCGGTTTCTTAAATAATTACACACTTACTTTAAATTTTAATGATCTTATCTTTGCTGAATGGAAACATTTTGGAAACTGGCTACTTGCGATGCCGTGGAGTAAAATGCTGATAATCAGGCATCAGGTTATTAAAAATACCTTTGGTTCGGCTACCGCAGAACGAGTTGGCAGTATGTGCGATTTGGAATTTGTCTCCATGTGTAACTTTAATCCAGCAATTTCCATTGTAGCATGATCCTTAAGCGACAAAGCTAAATACTGAGCTATGTTTTAGTTAACTATTAAATTTTAAAAAATATTGAATTTGTTTGAGATGATCTTTGATGAGTCAGGCAAACAGTTACCAGCATTCCAGTACAAAATTTGCGCAATTTCAGCTTCACTTAAGTCTAACCTTTCAGAAATATGAAGACTTTCCCTTAAATGCAGGAATGGAGGAACGTGTTAATCCAAGCGCTTAAAGACCAAACTGTGTACTATTCAAGTAATATATGCTCATATTCAATAATGACAAATTAAATACCATTTATTTGCAAAGGAAAGGGATATTAATTAAATCTGCATAAATTTTGTATCATCCAAATAAAGAGCGTTATATGTAAAATCAGAAAACCGATTTTAAATTAATTCTTTTAGCTGATTTAAGAGTTAAACCTTTCTTATTTAGCTTTATGAAATAAGCCTGTATACTTTTATGTCGTCCGTTCCGCCAGAGCTCTGTGACCAACATATTCTAGTTCAGACTTGTGCTACAAAATTCCTTATAACCTCAACTTCCCTAACATTTGAATAAAACTTCTGTCCAGTTTACTTTAAAACATATTTTTATCATAGGTAAGAATTTCGTTTTCGTTTTGAATTTATGTAACAATGTATTTGTGCCTGAATTTCAATAAAGTGAATTTATGTACAAGATTAAAATACGATTAATTTTTTAAAGTATGCATTTTGTGGAACTCATCTATTTTGTCATTTTCATTTTTATTGTTCAATTTATTTTATTATTATTGTTCTTAAAATCCATAACAGCTCATTGTCGTAACTAGACTTGAATGAGAGATATTTACAATGCAATATTTAACAGTCATGTTTTCAGAAGTCAATGGATTTAATGTCAATTAATTAATTTTCAGCCGAATGAATTACATTCTTAATTGATAAATACACAAATTCTGCCTAAAGGAATGTAAGGAATGTAAAATTTAACTGCCTAAAGAAATGTATAATTTAACTTTTTGAGTAAAAAAAAAGTGGTGAATCATCGAGCTTAGGTTTCCATATTCTAATTAAATCCTAAATTGCACGTAGTCATAAACACCTAGTCTTCCAGAATGGAAATCTGTTAGTTAATCAGAAGGTCATAAATCAGTTTTTTTATAAATATTTAGTTAGATTTATATAAAATTTGTGAGCTAAATAAGAAAATTAAGCCTTCCCAATTAAATGAGCCAGAGTTTCCGAATGTGCAAACCAGCAACAATAAATCGTACAAAAATTCGACTTCTGCTTTTAATGAAAAGTTATACTTACTTTAGCTTGCTTATATATCGAAGTTTTTATCTTTTCAGTAAAAGTAAAAAAGAAGAAAGTAGCAGCTTATTATAATCTATATATATACTATAATTTTTTTTATCTTTAATGAAGAGGAATTCTTTAACCTACGCATATCTTGTAAAGCGTCATAAAGTCCTTTTGTAATTAAGCTAATGCTGTGTATGTTAACGAAATAATTAAGCTTCTCAAAATATCATCATTATCTTTCTCAATAAAAATTAAATCATTGCATTGAATTCTTAACAAATTAACAGCATTTAAATTGCTATTAATCTTGTCACCATCGAAAGGTATAATTACATTCTTCAGCAAAAGCACATTGCTTTTAACATAGGGCCTTTGTTTGCTAGTTAATTATTATTATTTAGTCTTTCTTTCCTTCATATATATTTTTTAATCCAGTTAATTCTTCCGTTTCCGAATTTCATTTAATTCTAGCCTGTGTTCATCGATAGGGCCTTTGTGTTGGACATATTTAATGACGACATATCAAAAGCATTTTTACCACTCTCGAAATGTATGCTAAGAGGATGCAGTAATCTTAAGTTTTTAATTTCATAAATTCAAAGCTTTCTCTCCTATTCAGAAGACTGTCTTATTTCCAATATTGCCATTCCGTGTTTAAATATTTTAATAAATAAGATTCCGTACTTTAACTCCTATAAATATTTTTCAGTTATCTCTTCGATTTTTTATCAGTATCACAGGGGTGGTCAAGCATTCACTTTTCGATTTAAATTCTTCTCTACAAGAATTCGCTTTTAGATTTAAATTCTTCTCTACAAGAATTCGCTTTTAGATTTAAATTCTTCTCCCCAAATCAATCATTTTTCCCATTTTGGATTCACAAGTCCTACTGGGAGTGTCCGCCGAAAACACTGAGGGAAAATCTATTGGAAGTGTTAGGCTAACCTAACACTTCCAATATCCATTATTTGACGTTTTATTTTAATTCAGATTTAGTATTTCTCAGCTCTGAAGCGAACCTCCATTTCTTTCTTCTACCAATATTGGCAGTGTCATTTTTTCATGTTTTCTTAGTAAAGATTTCATTACATTACTTTATGAAAAATCAACAAATAAAACTTTATCATTTATAATGCTTCAAATTTCTCTCTAATTTATGTTCTTTTCCTTAAAAATAATTAAATGATCATGTTTAAAGTTTTGTGCAAAATGTTTAAAAAATTCTGTGAGAAGCAAAAGTTTTTTTTTTTTTTTTTTTTTTTTTTTTTTTTTTTTTTTTTTTTTTAAATCAGGAACAAATTCAGTTAGATTAATAATTTTCGACCAATCATTTAAAAAAACTGCGAAATTCTATAATTGTTCAAAACATTTTGTGATTAATTACCCAAATAATAAAGATTATATTCGCGTAAATATTAATATTTGTTTAATTTTAATTTTAATTATTAAAATTCCTTCTACCTTGCAAAACTCACCTCCATCTTGTAAACTGCTGTTTGTTATAAAGCCAAATAGTATAAACCTGCAAGAGAAATTTCAACTGATGTATCACTTGTAACAGTATATGTGCCATCCATTAAAACAATTTGCCATACATATATAATGAAAATAAATTTAAAAAATAACACGTTTAAAATTAACCTAATGTTCATTTGAGAATATTTTTAATTTTATATTTTTTAGATCATATTTGCATTTATTTTTTCCTTTTTATTTTTCATATATTGGACTGCTTATTTATGTTTTACATCGTTTTCGGACACGGTCAGCTTTAAAAACACAAAATTATTATTATCATTTGATTTTGATGCTATAATTTTTTTAAAAAGTGTTACTCGGCTTGTGAGATAAATTTAGATATGTTTTTGTTTTTGCATATGTTGGATTACTTGCAGTTGCAGATTTTGACTTTTGGACTCTGTCTGCTCAAAATAATATTTTTGTTTTTTTAATTTTTTTATGTTTTTGAAGCTATAATTTTGCGTTTGTTTTCACTGTAGGTACTTGCTTACTTCGGCCTGTAGGGGTTGGACTGATAAAAACTACTTATTTTTCTTAAATTATTTTAAATTTTAAACCTTAATTCCTGTCTTTACTGGTTACAGGCTGATTTACTTACTTCTTTCGTTGCAACAACTTTCTGATGACGATTCAACGAAAGATGTATATTTCATTTTTGGTTTTGGAAATGTTTTCCCAAACAACCTCTTACAGTTTGCCACTATGCTTCTCGGATTTGGTTTCGTATATGTTTATTCCAAATTGAACATGGGATGAAGTAAAAATGTTTAATTATTTTTTTATTTATTTTGTATTATTATCATCATTTGTTGTTGCTTTCACAATTGGATCACACTTTTACAATTGGATCGTAAAAGTGTTGATCCATAATGACTAGGAAATTGGAGGCGAATGCAGATTAAATCTTCAGTTTTATTTTCAGCAACATGTTACGGCTACACACAAGTCGGCATATTAAATGTGACTGTTCTAAAAGGCTTACATTTTTGATAACTTTGTAGCCAGAAAGCAGCAGCAGACAGACATCGGTCCAGCTAAGGCAAAGAGTAGAGAGAAAGTGCGTAATGTTCAGGATGAAATCTGAAGTCAAATTGAGTTAGTTTTGGTTTTCAAAGCATTTCGATTGAATAGTTAATATTGCTATAAAATTATTATTGGCTGCCTGAGTTTTAGTTCAGTTTACACCACCAGAATTACGTAAGAGTCGTAAGACATCGATTTTTTTCGAAATGACGCAAAGCAAATAGATATTGCTATTTTTAAAATAGAGAAGGGAAATTAATTTACGCTGCTAATTTAATCTTTTACATATTCTTTATTTTTCTTACATATATACATATATTTATAGATATCTATATAGATATATTGCATGAATCTGTAAAAAAAAGCACGTCTTCACATTTCGGAAAATAGAAAAAGTACTAATAGTGTTTACAATGATAGGTAAGGTTAGCAAACCTGTAAGCAGTTACTTGTAAGATCAGCAAAATTCTGAAGGAATTTGATGCGATTTCTTGCGGCTATAGTTGCTGTTAACAATAAGCTCTGTCAATATTCTTCGAATTTCATCACTAAATGCAGTTAAAGAAAGATACAGTCAAAAGCTCTAAAGCTTTCTTTGTCTAAGACTGAATCATTCTTTCTTGAGTAAGATAAGAATGAAAAACGTGAAAATGTTTTTGTTGTTTAGTTGTATAACTATTATTTAGCTTAAGGCTGTGTAACATACTACGGTTATTACATATCTAGGAAAAATAATGCGAAGATTATGTAACTGGTGGCAAGCGTTCTCAAATTTTTCACAATGCGAAAATTATGAATGAATTTGTGTCAACTACCATGCGAATTATGTTTAATACTCTAACGCAATCAATTAATAAATAAATTTAAATTAAAAACAAGCATTTAGTTTTAATAATTTAATTTCTGATAATGCAGCAAATCATTCACTTAAAAAATTAATTGAAAGAGATTGTTAATGATGTGTACTTGAAATATTTTTTCAAGCGCACATCAATCATATTAAAGATGCTGAACATCTCTAACCGACATATGAGGAATATACATGAATATACAAGATTTCAAAATGTTTCTAAACTTGTCTTCTTCATTTGTTACAAATGTATTTGTTTATTACAGGTGTTGATTACATGCATCCTGATCTGCAAGATAGCTATGTGAGTATTCTTTACAATGTTCTGTTTTTAATGAATTGTCCTAATTTAATTTTCTAAAAAGAAATTAATTTTATCGAATATTCGCCTTTGGTAAGATTGAGTAGAAAAATAATAAGAAGACCACTTGTTTTAAATGTGTTAGAAAATTCATTCATTTTCTTTCTGTCCCAAGTACCCAGTACTTCTGGGAGCAAAAATTAACATCGTTATGAAACATCACCTCTTTAAGTCAACTGCCCCTACAGAAGATCAAAATCCCTTTGAACGTGGTCGTCTTAGAGAGGATTCGTCTTAATCAAAATAATATTGCAATGGCAAACATAAATATTTCAGAGAACTGTGAATGTCTTAGACGCATAAAACGCATATTTTTGCGGCTTTTTATCATTTGATATTTCATAGCTTCTTTTATTTTTTAACCATGATGTACAACGGTGTTTTAAAATTTCGTCACTCACTGATTTACTTTCTATGCTGATGTTTTCTTCTGAGATGTTTTAGAACGATGCACTTTTAAAATGCCTTTTTTCTCGTTCCTACCAGGATGTTAATGCCAGCTTGCGTTATTTTTTCTCCAATGCGTTTCCTCGCTATGATTTTGACGCGATATTTTCTGCAGTCACCAATTTCGCTGCTCCCGAATAGTGCCGAGTTAATACTTAAAGGTTTCTATCAGTCGGACACTTCAGAGTAGCAAGTTCTAAACTTATATAAATGATCGAATTTTAGGTTAAGCTTTCGTCGAAAATGGCCGAACCCATTCTTAATTTAACCGTTACATCACCGAGTTTCCCAGAAGGCGGCAGATTCAAGAAATGCCCCATAAATTGGCCGCTGCTATTGTAGGAAGTAAGTGAAACGATAACTGAACATTTGAAAAAGGGTACAATCGTCTTTTGAGAAGTGATATTTCTCAAGACACGAAAAATAATATCAGATCTTTAGGGTAAAAAAAGTACTTCCTAGTTGTCAGATTACCAGTTAAATAAAAAATCTTATGCGGACTCCACGTGACTTCCTTGTACGGAACATTAAACTATACGCATTTTTTGTTGCATTTCCTCTAAATTTCTTTCCTCGAATTTCATTAGAGATATATTTCTCATTCAATTAATTCAGTTCTCACTTCGCGGTAAGGAAAAATTCTTAAAACCTCGAAATATCTTCATTAAAAATTGAAAAATATAGAAAAAAATAAAACACCAAATATAGTTAAAACAATAAAATAAAACAAAAACATTTTTGCAATCAAAATTAAAGTTTCTACATAAAAACAAGCAATTCGGCCAGCAGGCAGCAAGGAACATTTTTCGGTGAAAAAAACTGAAAGTTTACTTTTGGTCCTAGTCGGAAAAGAAAAAAAAAAAAAAAAACAGTGAAAGTACAGAAACTGACTTAATTCGTTATTCTGCTAAGTTTAAAATGTAAATAAATATGGCTGCTGTGGTAAACAAAAATTAGGTTTCGCCGCACTTAAACAACTTTTAAATTCTTAATAATCCTACAAGTATTGCATGCAAATTAATAAAGGCATAAACACCTTAATCGGAAGATAAGATATATATATATATATATACGTATCCACTCTTATATATAGCACAATGCGCAAAATTTTGATCAAAATTGGTCTTTTTTCGTTTGTTCTTACAACCTTACTTATAATTATATATATACATAAATATATAATTTTGGTGCGGCCGATTGAAACCGAAAAGAGATGTGCCCAACTACATGTTATAGCAGTCTTATATACAAAATTTCAAGGCTCTAAGGCCACTCTTTTTTAATACTACTTGTTATGCGAGATACATACATTCGTACGTACGGTACGTACAAACGTAACGAAAAAATCTCTTCTGAATCCATTTTAACTCCTTTTTGCAACCCGTTTTCGGAAAAAGAGTCCTCGGTTCTCTTCTTAAGTACAGATGTCACGCAAAAAACATCGTTAACTTGCATTTCATAGCGGTCAAAATGGATATTTTCGTTGAAATATGACACCCGAAAATTTCCGCGATTACCATACTCCCTTTATTTCGTGCAAGGAAGTATGAGACTGAGCTCACAGAGTCGAGTAACAGAGTAACATATATATATATATATATATATGTGTGTGTGTACTTTTGGCGTGGCCTATTGCAACCAAAAAGGGAGATGCACAACTACATGTTATAGCAGTCCTATATACAGATTTTGAACGTTCTGAGATACTTGTTTTTGAGTAATGCGAAAAACACTCATACAAACGTATGTATTGAATCCATTTTAAATCAATTTTTTAATCCGTTTGGGGGAAAAGAGTCCTTTATTCTGTCCTTGCGTGCAGCTGTCACGCAAAAACATCGTTAAATTACATTCGATAGCGGTCAAAATGGATACTTTCTTTGAAATATGATACCTGGAATTTTTCACGATAGCAATGCTTACTTTACTTCATGCAAGGAAGTAAAAAGAAATTGATCGAATAGCTGAGAGATAATATATTTTAAAAGCCAGAAGAAAGTTGCTTATTAGTTTTTGAGGAGATATCATTAGTTTTTATGCAGATAAGAATGAATGGTAAAGTTATGTTTTCCTTTACAGAAATGGAACTACTCGAAAGATTTTTCTTTTCTAGTAACTTTATTAACACTCTGCGTACGGCTCCCTTGATTTCCACGGGATACAAAATCCGTCTAGTAATACCGGTCGCGTGAACATAGCCGTACGTAAGTTTATTTTTCTTATTTTCAAAACGTATCCCGCTTTTGTTATCCCGAATATTATAATATTCATATTTCAAGTTTCGTTTTTCACTTAGATGGCGCTACTAGTTTATATCATTGTAAGAGAGTACTATCGTTTCTTCACAGCCGAACACGATTGAAGCTGTTGCTTTTTTCATTGTGGAACGATAAGAAAATAGTAACTATGCTTAATTCTTTTCATGATGCAATTCAGTTCAATATTTGTATCAGTTCATTTAGAGACGCCTAAAGGAAAGTAAGCCGAATGTGATTTATGATTATAACTTTACAATGAATGGGTGGTGTAGACAGATGCGACCAGGACATGTCGTGCTATCCTGGCACCCGAAAACAACTTCGTAAGTATTACAAGAAAATATTTTTCCATGTATTGGATCAAGCAATGTGGAATTCGTATATAATATACTGAAAAATAAAAAATACGAAAAATTCCCTTCTTGGTTTCAATCTAGTCGTGATCGGGGAAATCTTTGACAAATACTCTTCTGCTATATGATCATCAATACGGTATAGCGATGATATGTGGTGAATTTTATTCACCTTGTACAGAAGCATTTTTCAAGCCACATACCACTAAATTCTATAAAAAAGGACCTAGAAGGCAATGTGCTGTGTGTTGCTTCAATATAGACAACAATGGGGGGGGGGGAAATACGTAGACTCGGATTTGGTGTTAAGAATGTAAAATTTGTTTCTGTTTAGAGCCATGCTTTACCACACTAAAAAAATTGTACAATAATTAGTGAGTACAAGTAATATTATTAGCTCTACAAATTAGTTAGCATGTATATTTATCAAAATCAAAAAGATCGTGTGTATTTTTTAATTTTTTTATTCGATTCACGCAGAAAGTAAAATATGTGGATATGGGCTCCGAAAGTATACGTAGACGAAACATGTTTAGGAACTATTGGTCTGTATGCTGTCAGTAGAGAGAATATACTCATGGCAATACAGTCAACAGAACAGTTTTTAAAATAAAAAGAGTTTAATTCCTGTATTAAAAATTAATAGACTAAACTTCAAAATTTTATTTTTAAAATTTCTTTTAACATCAAAAGGTTATTATTGTTTTCACAAAAGAGTCACATTTCTTTTATAAATAAAATTGAAGTATCGATCACGGCCCCTCAGTTCAAAGAGCAGCTCTTTCAATAATAGCCCTCCTGCAATCGAAAAGAGTAAAATGTTTGTTAAATAATCTTAAATGTATTTAAATGATTTATTTTGTGCAACTATAAGTCACACGCTGCTGCAGCACTTTTTAATTATCTGCAACCTTGGCCCAAAGTATACAAACGACAATAAACAACGCATGCATGCGCGTACGACATAGTGTTTGAATACACGTGGCCTTTACGTGCTATATACACGTGTCGCTGCGTACGTGCGGGTTATTAATGCATTGAATCACCACAGAACTGATGATGGATTGATAAATTTTATTTACCCAAAAGGGACATAATTCTGTTCTCGTACAGCTCGAGTTCTCGTACAGCTCTTCTCAGTACACAAAAGTTCTCGTACAGCTCTTCTCAGTATGACAGAGCACAATCACTAATTACCACTTCAAGTACCTTCGATAACTCGAAATTGCTGCAAGACATATACAGTTGCAGCTTTATATATAGGTCTGGATACTAATAGAGTTGTATAGACATAGATCAATTACAGTCATACAGGTACCGGAACGATACACCAGCACCGTCATTGCTCGCATCTGTGTCAAGAGTAAATGGTTTATCGAGCTGAGGATACGTCAAGAATGTCGCAGACGTTAAAGCCTCCTTCAGTTTGTTAAATTCATCCTCATATTCTTTTTTCCACAAGAAATTGTGATGAAAGAAACGCCCTTCACAAATTTTTATCGTAGGCTCTAAGCCCCAGAAAACTTCTCAGCTGATAGACATTTTTACGGCATCTCTAGTCTTTAACTGCCGACACTTCTTTAGAGACATAAACATAGCTTCGGCGGAAATGACAGGTCGGAGGTAAGTTTCTTGCTGTCTGAACAGATTAAATTTGCAGGGCTTAACTTCTCAGAAATTGAAAAAATGCCTTCCTTTAATTTCTGAGACACTATCTCCCAGTGATGATCGTGTTTTCAAGGTATAACAGGCAAACTTCATAGCAAAGATCTCTCAGCGAAATCTCAAAAAGACATTTGAGATTGGCCGACACGTTATATAATCCAAACGGCATCACGTATAACTGAAAAAGCTCTTGTGAGATAGTAAATGCCGTCTTTTCTGGATCATCAGGGTGTAACTCTACCTGCCAATATCCACTCTTTAAATCAAGCGTCGAAAACAACTTGCTTCCAGAAAGCGTGACGAGAATATCGCCAGTTCGAGGTAGAAGATAGCTGTCTTTCTTCGTAACCTCGTTCAACCTGTGATAGTCAACGCAAACTCTACTCGAATTATCTTCCTTTCTCACCAAAACGATGGGGAGATGCTTGAGGACTTGCTGAAGGCTCAATGACGTCGCTTTCTTGTATGTCCTTTAGACGTTTTCCTGCCTCGTTTTACATAGCAATAGGTAGACGTCTTGGAGGCTGCTTGATAGATGGATCATCTCCTGAATCAATTCTATGCTGTGTCAAATTGGTTCGACCTACGTCAGGCGATGAGAACATACATACAAATTCTTTAATGACACATTCTGCAGCACTCCTACCATCCTCGCTTAAACTCCTACCTTAATAAGTTATTGCAGATAGCTTGAATGCTATCTGCAATAACTCACGTTAGGCTATTCAAAGACACAGAATCTAGACGATTACTCGTTCATTTATCACAGGTCTCTGGATTACATCTTGCAACCACTTCGCCTTTCCTAAAAACTTCCGCCTTATCACTTACATTGGCAACTGTCCCCCTGATAACTTTCCTCGACAGTTTCGATAACTGCCGAGACTACTAGTACTATTTTCGAGTTGTTACAATTCTTAGTATATTCCACTATGCTGTATCGAGAATTTCTGTTTTCAGCTATGGATACAATAAATAAAATTTCTTTACTTGATGGTACCGTGATATTGACATGAGCTATTATTTGGTGAACGGATTTATGTCCTTCATCTTTAATTCCGAACAGGATTATGTTCTTAGAGGCAGAATGCAGTTCGTTATTTTTTTTCTTAGAGGTAGAATGCAGTTCGTTATTTTTTCTTAGAGGAATATTGCAATTCGTTAAGTCCAACGATAAATTGTATTTCGTTAGGAAATATAATATCCATGTATGCAAAAGTATCTAATATTTACCACATATGCCGTGTAATAGTATTCAACGCTTTCAAATGTGATTTGAACGTTTGACTTTCCATCGATATCGATTTTACCACTGGATATATTTTGGTGGTTAACTCAGGGCAGTGTGCAAATGATTTTATTTTACCTTCCAGCTGTTGAGCCAACTCTTTTCGGATGATGGAACTCCATTGATGTATCCATGATGAAGAGTCCATTATTGTTGCCACTCCTCGCTGAAATATGAAGCGTTTTAATATGAGCCTTCACAATATCTCTGAACTTCCGCCCCGTGAGACGGCCGCTACTTTGTTTCACTCCTCTTTATTGGAATTGGTTTTAGCTTCCATGCTTCAGGCCTATATTTCTTGCATTCCATAGCTGATTTACTTGGTTTGAGTAAAGGTACATTGATAGAAATTTTCCATTTCTTAGGCAGCTTGTCAGGTTTCCATGATGTGTTAAAGATGGTTAGTAAGAACTGTTGCGCTTTTTCACCAAGAGTTTCACCCATTTATCTAAAAATAAGATCATTTACTTGTAATTTATTTCCTTTAATACCGTTGATAGCAGTATCTAATTCTTCTAAAGTGACGTCCTTTAGAAACAGATCATCTTGCCTCCAGGAGCAATTTTTTGTCAGAGCATTTTATTTTCATATCTTCATTCTTGTAGTCAGTTTTACAAACTCTAGAAAGTTGCACTGCGAGTTTATTGGCCACCTCTTGATTAGTATCTACTGTTGATCGAACTGTATCAAGAATGTTTGAAAATTGTTCAATGACGTGCGCTTTTTTATAGGCTGAAAAGGCAATACTTCAGAATATTGTTTAGCTTAATCAGTTAAGTTCTAAATTCTAAGCTGATTAGTATTTTCTTTTTTTCTCAAGGACATTTCGTTTCTTCTCATAAAAAGTATTTTTTCTCAAAAAATTATTATTTTTATTGTAAATGTATCTCGTATTAGATAGCTAGGCCATGTTTATAGATGAGGACGCATTTCATTCTAAAAAGATAACCTTCTCAAAAACAGAGGGAAAGCGTTTTTTCCTGCATTAAAATTTTTCGATATCTGAAGCTCCGGAACACGCCTTTTTCACGAAAAATAGTCTATCGAGGGGTGTCATTATTTTCCTTCCTAGAAATAATTCTGCTGGGATGTTTCCAGTCGTATCGTGTATCATTGTGCGTAATGCAAACTTGAGCTGATCAACCGAATCATCCCAACGTCTGTGATAGTTTTTTACGTAACTTCGAATAATTTTAACGGTATTGCGATTGACTCTTTCTGCAATATTAGACGGGTCGGTGAGGGATCATCTTCAAGTGGCGTATACCAAGCCTTGCACATGCATCATGGAATATCTGACTAACAAATTGGACACCATTATATAATATTATTTTTAATTGTACGTTACATTTTAATATAAATTTATTTAAAAGGGAATCTGCGAGCATTTTGGCTGAAACCCTTTTTAGGGGAATTATTTCTACCCATTTATTGATGAGTGATCTACAATTACAAGTAAGTAAGGGTATTTATTCTTATCGCTTTTCGGATCCTAGGAGATCGACCCCCAGCAATTCACTGGGGAAAATAGTCTTAACGCTATTTAGGTATCCGGACAGCCGGTAATTAATATCATTAACTCTTTGGTAGATATAGCAGGACCTGGCATACTTTTTAACAATTTCTTGCAATTTTGGAAAGAATAACGCCTCTAGTGCATTTTTAACTGTTTTAATACCGAGATGACCAGAAATCGCTGCATCATGTAATTCTTGCAAGACGCTGTCTCAAACTCATGACGACCCTAAGCTCATTATTTTCATTAGTAGCTTTTGAGAAAAATAAGAGATTATCGATAATTTCTGAATGGGCGGTTCTGTTTCTAATGCCTGTTAAATCTCGATGCTCTGGAAGTTATCTGGATCCTGTAGATACGCATATATAGTTTTAAATTCCGGATCCATTTTTAGTTCATCAATAATAGCATTTTGAGAGTCTAAATTTTTTAAGTTAACATTGAGCATTTAACTTGATTACCCTGTTCATCTAATTTAATGCGAGAAAGAGTATTCGCGACAACATTCTCTTTACCAGGTAAATGTTTCAATACTAAATTATAGTCCTGAAGCTCCAATGCACACTTTATCAACCGAGGTGACAAGTTTTCCCCCCTGAGTAAAGCCTAATAATAGCAGCATGGTCAATGTACACGTTGCTTTTTTGTTTTCTTGGTCGGCGGAAGTTTCTTGGTTGGAGTAAGACAACTAGTGTTTCACGTTCAGTAGCCGTATAATTCCTCTGGGTAGGATTGGACGTTTTTTCTTAAGAAGGCTAGTGGCTGCCCCGCTTGAGATAAAACGCCTCCTACAGCAAAGTCTGATGAATCTGCAGATATTTCAAACTGACCTTCTGGGTCAGGAACTTTTAGCATTGGTTCTGATATTAAAGCTGCTTTTAACTATTCCAACGCAGTATTGGCTTCCGCCGATCAACAAAATTTTGCTTTTGTGTTAAGAGAGGCTCAGCTATATGTGCAAGCCTTTTAATAAAGGACCTGTAATATGAGCACATTTTGAAAAATGATGCAAATTTTTTGGCGGTATTTGGCTCAGGGTAGTTTTTAATGGTGATAATTTTTTTAATCTTCGCTTTCGATACCGTTAGCGGAAATTTTATATCCTAAATATTTCTGTCCCTTTGACGTGAATTTACATTTGTTAGGATTCACCTTTTAACCAGCATCTGGTAAGAGTGTAAAGACTTCCGTCAAATGTTTCATATGCTCGTCTATCATATTACTGGTAACGATTGTAGCATCAAAATAAATTAACATAGATTTTCCGAAAACTGACAGAAGAATTATATCCATGACTCGTTGAAACGAAGCGGGGTCACCACATAAACCGAATGTCACATTTAAAAGTGCGTAAACGCCAGATTTTATGATAAACGCCCTCTTATTAACATTCTCCGGTTTCATACTGATTTGAAAATAGCCAGAGGTAAGGTCTAGCGTTGTCATATATCTCGTGGAATTTATATAATTATCTCTTCTATGATCGGTAACGGACAAACTGAATACTTTGTAATATTATTTAGTTTTCGGTAACCAATTGTAAACCGCCATACTTTACTTTCCGTAGGAGCAAATTATTCTTTCGCGACATAATATGACTGGGCTTGCGAAGGGACTACTAGAAGGCACGATAATCTAAGTTTTTAGCATTTGTTTTATGTGCTCTTCTATTATTGCTTCTTTTACTTTATCATACCTGTAGGGCTTAACCTTACAGGGTAAATTATCTCCTACGTCGACCGAATGGTTTACAAAGTCAGTCAGTTCCTGGTTGGTCATTGAAAAGATCTGCTAAGCTTCTTACCAATTCTTAAATTTTCTCTTTTTCGTCCTCCTTAAGGTCATTCAACTCCAGAGATGGAGGCTTTACTTCCTCAGATTTTTTTCTTCGTCATGTCTAGTGTAATGGTAGCCTCTTGAAAATTTAGTCTTCCTTCCGTTGTCTTGAGGAAGTATATACTTAATATAACATTAGCTTGCAAATTTTAACTGCAAAAAGGTAACTTTTAGTTGATTACCTTTTACCTGCACGTATAGTAGCAGTTTTCCAATACACGCACACCGTATTCCTTGGGCTGCAATCACCGCTGTACCTTCGGTGATGCATAACATATACTGTCGGAAATTTTGTCTAAAAACTTTTTCCCAAAAAAAGCTACTCTGTGTTCCCGTCTGAATTAATGCAATTGCCGGCACTTTGTTTAAAGAATTCATACTTCTAGTAATTCTACACTTTTACTACCACCATATCTAGATGTATTTGGGAGGAATTTTTCTCTTCCCAGAGCCGCTGACCTCTCATTTTCCCAGTGCCCCTCAGACGTTTATCTGCTTGGGCTTTGTTTCTTCCTTCCTCTAATTATCTCCCTTTTTGTGAAAAAGAGAGACTTCGTTTCTCTTTAGTGAGAAATCTTTCTTGCGATTGCATTTTGGCTGCTGTTGTTCATCTGACTTACCGTGTGGGGATATTTCTGTGCTCTTGCTCATACATCTGCGTGCGTACATTATTGAAAATGCGGCGGCTTTCGTACTTTGTGGCCAGCTCAAATAGAGTTTCCGGAGTCGACGGATTTCTTATCTTTATAAAATCTTCTTGCTGATGGGAGTAATCTCGAAAAGATGATTTGAATTACTTCGTGGTCGCGTTTTCTTCCATACAATAATTCAAATACTTCAATTTTCCGCAGAATGACATTTGTTAAATCTTCCCCGTTAATTTGATATCGTCTGAACGCACGATTCTTTACAACTGGAAAGGCTTTCAAAAGGGCGGTTTTGAAGTTTTGGGTTCGTGTATGTTGGCTGCCTTGTTCTTCAAGTAGGAATTTCCAGATTCCTTTATACCAAATCAAGGCTTGTCCTCGGAGAACTGAAGTTGAAATTGCCACTTTTTGGATTTCACCCATTGTGTAAAAAATGAAATGGTCGTCCAGCTGGTCCATAAATGCTGCTGCTGAACCTTTTCCATCAAATAGGAAGTGGAGCTTCACTGAAGCTCTAACGGTGTCTACAAAGTAGCCAAATCTTTCCATAAGGTTGGCTTGAATCACCGGTGCTGTGGAGGTAGATGGGGCCAGGTTAACTGTGTAGTTCTCCATAGTTCTAGACTGTCTCGGGAGCCAGTTATAGAGTCTCTTTGGAAGCATAAAATGTAGATTCAACGTAGTACATAAAATGTAGACACTAAGTAGCGAATACTCACTATGTCTTTGAAGAATAAATACTGCTGAAGAAGGTTTTAAATAACCTTTTCTGTTTGAGCTAAAATAAATATATGCACGCAGTTTGTGCTCACAATTCACCACCACTTGTGGCTAACTTAAATTTAACAGCAAATTAAAATGTAACAAATCGCTAATAAACTTGTATGGCTAACGACTGACTCCTTAGTTTAGTTAACCGCTAAATCGGCTGCACACAGCAAAGTCGAGGCTAGAAATATCAGTATAAACTGAAAGGTTTCTAACACCGACTAGAGAGCTAATTTCCACCACGCTGCATAAACTCGGAACTACTTCCGCTACCTCCTTTTCGAACTCTTGAAACGCAGCTTAAATACTGCTTCTGAAACACGTTTAGATTTGCATACTACGTCATGAAAATTTTCATTCCGGCAGGAAACTGAAATCAGGAGGGAAAGTAAAACTAAAAATAATTGGTTGGAAAAAAATAAGGTATTTACAGCTGTAGAGCTCAAGGAGACGACAAACAAGGAAGATTAACAAAACTGCACCTATAAGTCATAAGGATAGCCAAACAAACACTCCAATGAATTTTTCTAGGGGATCGAATAATCAGAGTGTGCCGTTGTTACTTTTTGATAGAAAAATGAAGGATCTTTTCCATTCTGGATTGCCAACACTTTCTATTTTGCTCCGACTTAATTCTGTATTTTTCATTTATCCATATACTGCAACGTAAATGAATGAAATCTTTTTCAGTATTTTCTCATGGCAAAATCCTTCAGAAAGTAGAGTTTCAATATAGCAACAACTTTTCTGAACATAAAACTGTATAAACCTGAAGCATATCAGAATATTTTTAAAGCATACATATCGCTGTTCTGACATTAATAGGGAACGTACTGTTATAATTTGATGTATATGCTTCTTAGATTAGCTACATCTTCTTCATTTGAACGATAAGAACCGCGGGAAAACTAATAACATCAGAGGGAATCTTTCCTAAATATTCTTCTCATTCCTCAGCAAAATAAAAGTTTAAATATCATATCTAGCATTCATCGTCCTGGTTTTTTCTATCTTTATCATAAACTGCCTCAATTTTCCGCTGCTATCATTTTTCAAATGCGTTGCTAAAAACGAAGAAAGATGTCGTTACCCTCTCATTTAGATTCCTTTGCTTTTCGTTTCTATTAATGAGGTTCCTTTTAACGTCAAGAGTTCAGATCAAAAGTAAAAATCTTATTTTTCATTGGGATTCAGAATGTTATTTTACGGAAATATTATAAGACCCGAGCCATTATAAGCTAGACTAGTGGTAATGAACCTGAACAACCGCACAATAGCTATATATTTAATAAGGCAAAAAATTAAAGAAATAAGTAAAGGCGAACCAGATTTTTTGCAATGTTGTTTCCTATATCTGAAATAAATCTGAAACAATAATACGTGAAATATGTATATGAATATTTTTGTTTATGACCCATACCCCTAGACTTTCATTTGCGAAAATTTATAATACGACTTAAAGTTGAAAGCATTTATACAAAAATTAGCGGCCTCATTTCCACTGATATTTTACCCTTGCTCTGAAGCGAAAAAAACTTAAAAAATCGTGTAATCGTAAAAACCGTAATATAAATTCTTTTTGAACTAAATCACATGATATGGTTTCTGTTAATATACGATCTGTTTTGAAAGTCGGTTCCTACAGTTTTACTTATAGCGTGTTGAGTATTTTCATCCGATATGAATCTCAAGACAATTTACTTTAGTAAACCTCACTTTTCAGAAGAAAGTAAAGTCGGCATTTACACTTATATTTACATCTTGTAGTAATGAAAAGTTTTAATTTAGTGGAGCTAACCTTTAATTCTTGAGTTTACGCACCATTCTTCAGAACTTCAGATTTTACTTTGGAGAAGTAAACTGGGCAAGCAAGGATTTAGGAGGTTTGGTAGCATAGCCATATCATTGGCGTAGTAAGTAACTTTACAGTTATAATCGTTACTAAAAGTAGGAATCCCATACGCAAAAATTAGACGCAAAGTAGTCCAAGGTACCGAACCTTGTGAACTTTAAACAAAAATATTCTATTCATTCAAATATAATTTGCTATATATGAATTAAAATACCATGCCGAATAACTTTTATTAGAGGTGCTAAGACACCAAGACTCAGCGTAATATTTATAAATTTACAATACTAGTTTCGAAAGTTTAAATGTAGGGCCTACTTCTTCAGCTGCAGAAGAGGAAGTGATATACAAATTTATGAATACATTACATTAATTCTTGTTCCCTTACCACCTCCAATAACATTATGCCATATTTGACAGCAAAATTCTTTCAGAAGTTGTTAAAAGATTTGAAGAATGTGATAGGGTTGCGATAAATTTTAATCGCTTTATACGCAGTGGAATACTTTCGCGATGTTCTGTATACATAAAGCCGCGCATAGCTTATTACGAATACCAACTGCAATGAATTTAGTCATTGTGATAAATTCCATAGTCGTAGACCAACATGTTTTCCATGAAGTCTTTCATGAAAGGAAGTGAACCTCTCATACATTTTTCACGGGCGGAAAAGCAGATTAATAGATTCATAATTGTTAGGTAATGTAAATTCCTTTTCTACCTTCGAAATCACAATAACACTTGAACATTTCCATTTAGTAAGAAAAAAGCATTTGTAAAGGTAGGAACTGCAAATACTTGCAAATATGGAATTATATTAAGACGACTATTTATCCATGCTAGAATCATTTTTATTGATGATATTCTTAATTATTTATTTGATTTCGCGAACTCTGGTAGGTTTGATGCAAAGATTAAAAGCAAACTGAAGTTTTTCCCATGCGTGTACATGTCTTAACCTTCTCTTTTAAAATTCACATTTTATCAGAATTGGTTTGAATTATGTTACTAAGTTATCAGAAAAATAGTTTGTTTTATTTTAACGTCAAATAAAGCATAAATATCACCAAATATATAGGGAGTACTAGCGTTGGATTTTAGTTTTTCTAAAATTTCCAGCAAAGACCCACCAAATGCGCAGACATTACAGATGTTATCCTTCCAGAAATGTTGCTTATACTCTTGTATCTGTTCTGTAATTTTTTGTTCCGCTTGTTAATGATAATCTTATCTTTTGAATCACTATAATTTTGCCATCATTTCCTTGTAGAATTGCTTAGTTGAATTAAATTTCTGATGTGCGAGAGAAGAACATTTTGAAGGTGATTACACGGAGTGTAATTACTTGGTGAATTTACTCTTTCATTGTCTGAAGATCTATCATCCATTCCATAAGAATGTAATATGGAACTCTGCGTCTACGGAGTCAGAATGATGAATGTCAGAATAAGGTCTATAACTGAGAGGGCTATATGTAAAATTTTCACATTTTTGTCTTTTGAATTCTAAATTAATACTAGTTCGACGTGTTAGATTATCTTAAGTATAGGAGTTCTCAACAGGATTACTTTTTGCTTTTTTTTCCACTTGATATGTTCGCCATTTTGTGACTGTATGAATTTTCTGTGAAAATTTGCAAATATAACGCTGATTTTTGTTGTTTGAATTCTGAATTAATACTTGTTTGGGGTGTTATTTTATCTTAATTATAATATGAGTCATTTATGAAGATTTATTTTTATTAATGTAGAAATTTTGCCGTTGTTGTTAGAGGCTCTATACCCTTAATTGCTATGTTTACACTTAAAACGGCAAATTATATCAGTTGGATTAGAATCTTCGTATAAGCTGAGCATTCACTAGAAGGGAAGTCAAGGAGATTGTAGAAAATACAAAATTTCATATTTTTGATGTTAAGAAAGTCCCTTTAATTCATCATTGTTAAAGGAAATTATTAAGCCTGAAGAAGTAGAGTTCTCAAGAAAAAAAAATCACAACTCCATTACCTATGTACATAGCCTATGGCAGCAATATGCATGATCCATAAGGATATTAATTTTTAAAAATACAGGTGCATGAATCTCCATGACAATATGCATATCTATGTCATGCCATATGACAAAGTCGGTAACATCTGTGTGTTTTATAGATTATTGGCATTCCAGAATAAAATAAACAAAAATAAAGTTTTTTCTTTCTATCTGTGTCAAAATACACTCATGTCCATAAATTAAGGATAATTCGGAGTCACGCGGAAATCGAACTCTAAAATAAATATATCAACTGTAAAATCACTACACACATCTTCAAGAATCATATGCAAATTTCAGAAAGTAACCAGATGACACCGATGGTACGTCACAATGACGAGAGTGTAAGAGTGTGATATATAAGGAATACAGGCAAAGAAGTAAAATTGTTCGCAGGCGCTTTATAAGCATTTCAGTGCAATAACCGAATAGTTATGACACAAAGGACGCATTTGGATGATTTTTTACGTGGTAGAATTATCGGCCGTCTGGAATGTGGGCGTACCCAACTGAAAGTATCAGACGAACTTGGAATTGCCCAGAGTGTTATCTCCAGGCTTTGGCAACGATTCCAAGATAATGGTAATGTGAGTAGACGTTACAGCACAAGTCGCCCCAGAGTTACAACGCCGAATGAGGAGCGGTATTTGGCAGTTACTGCCAAAAGAAACAGGCGGAGCACAACCTCAGACCTGTCTCGTCAGCTCTCTTCAGCCCCTGGTACGACAATTTCAAGGCAGACCGTGTACAGACACTTAGGGCAGATTGGTCTATATGCTCGTAGACCTGTCAGATGCGTTCCACTTACTGCAACTCACTGTCGCCTGCAGTTAGCCTGGAGTAGAGAGCATGCATTGTGGACACCGCACCAGTGGGCTTGTGTGATGTTTTTCGACGAGTCCAGGTTTATTTTGCAGTCTGATTCTCGCCGGACTTTCATATAGAGAGCTTCAGGTACCCATTACCACCAAAAAAACCTCATTGAACGACACCGTTACGGTGATGCAGGAGTGCTCGTTTGGGGTGGAATTATTCTGCGTTCCAGAACTGACATGCATGTTCAAATTGGAACCATGACAAGCCAAATCTATCGTGACGTCATTCTGGAATAACGGGTACGTTTGTTTCGGGGCGCCATGGGCGCACAATTTGTGTTTATGGATGACAACGCCCGTCCTCACCGTACAAACATCGTAAGCGAATGCCTTCAATCGGAGGATATCACCCGTATGGACTGGCCAGCATTCTCGCCGGACTTGAATCCAGTAGAGCACGTGTAGGATATGCTTGGCCGACGAGTTACAGCCCATCAACCTCCTCCTACATGTCTACCGGAACTTCGGAGAGCATTGCGTTTTGAGTGGTGTAATATCCCCCAAGATCAAATCGATAATTTGATACTCAGCATGCCAAGGCGTTGTACGGACTGTATTGCATCGTCTGGGAGACATACAATGTATTAACAATCATAACAACCATGTAATATTGGTTTTTTTGTAAATAGGGGTTTTTTTTTTTTTTTTTTTTTTTTGTAATTTGCTCCAGGGAGAAAAAATCGCTAATTTATTTAATAATATCAAACATATAGCATCTTTTTTTGCTCTTTACCTTTTTTTTAATAAATAAGTTTTACAAGTAAGTCAAAGTTGTTTTGCTTCTAAGTCTTCCTTTGCCTGATTTTGCATTATCCTTAATTTATGGACATGAGTGTAAATTAATGAACTCATAAACCGGGAATCCGGATGAAATAAATTCATCACATTCGCTGAATTCAGTTTATGTGTGAGATCGCGTCTAATTGCTTTCATTTCTTTATCATCAGAAAATACACATGAATGGAAAATCAGTGCCTTATATTCAAAGTAGGTTGTGAATCGCTTTTGAAACCATTAGTTGCAGAGGTGTCAGAACCGTCATCTTTGCTTTATGTTCTTAAATCTGTGAATCGCTGATAAGTTTAACTAATGTTTCCCAGTTGTAGTTAGGATCTTTAACGATTAGCGAGATTTTCTCCGATCGCTTGTAAAACTGGAAAGATGAGTTATTTTCAGTAACTTCTTCCTGTCTCTGAGTCTGGTCAATACAAAGCGAAACTGAAGCTGCTTGGAGATTGGTTACTGCAGAATTCGGGAAGCTTCCAGCTGAAACAAAATTGGTTACGGAGTTTCCAGGAAAGATCTAGTATGCAGAATTTCCCTCTTGCATGTTTTCGGCTTTGGAGGCCTTTTTCGTTGCTTTCTTCGGTAATGATGGAAATATGAGACAATATGAATGAGAATCAAATTAGCTTTAAGATTCTCATAATTTTAGTTTAATTAGAGGAATCAGCCTTGTTGGTGGATTTACCTAATCTTCGATGTTTCAGACATTAGGTTTAGGACCTAACTGTTAACAATAGAATAACCTCGATACGGTGTTTCAGCACTGAAGAAAGTAATTTGTTTATTTGAGTTTTACCAGCCTATTAATGAGTAATTACGGGAAATCGTATAGACTGTCCCTTGATTGCCATGTGAGCTATGGGATCTTTCATTGCAGCTTTGATACTATTATGAAGCTATTTCATAAAGCTTCCGTTAACATCAACGCTAAAAGGTTCTGTGATACACATGTTTTTAAACTCCTTTCACTTATTTGGGGAAATATACCTCTCTAGACTTTGGGCAATTTCTAATTAGATAATCAAACATCCATGTTTTTCATAAAAATGTCAGCCAGTCATCCAGTAAGTTCTTAAAAGCATACAAAAGCAATAAGCAATGATCAAAACCAATTACAAAATCAAAAGTAAAGAAATAAAATCCAAGTCATTTCCTGAACTATCCAAGTAACATTATTAATAGTTGCCAAAAGTGTCTTTTCTGTGAACAGTTGGGCGAACGATAAGTAAATGAAGAGTTGTGATCTGAATGAGAACCGCAAACTTGGAGAAACTGTAATAGCATGGAAACCAAATAATAGAGAAAACCTGATAGCAATAAGTATCAACTGAACTAAGCATTGCTAAAACACGAGATTCTAGGAGGAAAGTATTGCTGATAAAGCTTTTTTAGGTATGTAAAGGTGACATCAGTCGTAATAATGCAAAAAAAAAAAAATTCATGGGTGATATAATACGGTCGAGTGCATAGACTTGGAATTTGAGATAAAAAGGGGCTTTAAGATTATTTGATTCAAACAGCTCTTAATAGCTAACTGTTTGGCTGAACTGATCATTTAGCCAACGGATGAGTATTAAAGAGGTTTCAACCCTGCCACAGAGCATGATGTGGTATTCCTGATTTACACCTTACTATTAACATTACTGATATAAATAACCCTTTCATGTTATTTTTATCCATTTTGATAACGAGTATGCTTTATGTAAAATTTTTTGATTTTTTTAGAACGCCAAAGCAAGTTATGATTTCAGTAGCAACGATCCATACCCGTACCCGAGGTACACCGATGATTGGTTCAACAGGTAAGAGAAAATAATTCTTTTAGTCGCTGTGTTAAATTTATGATGCATAAATATGAAATTCCATTTCTCTGTTCTAAATTCAGTACAAAATGATGGAAAGTGTGTTTAATAATTTTAGAAGTTTTTCCTTTTCCCTTTTGACATGTGTTTGTATCAGATTTGAGCCTGCTTTACTTTGTCTGCTTACATTTTTTATATCAACTAATCGCTGTTTCTAAATTAAGAATGGAATTCACACTTCCAAGGGCGGGTGAATATCAGAAGTTTAGTAAGCTTCCAAGATACCGGTGGTCGTAGCGCCACTCCGTTATTTGTCATAGGTGAATTCGAAGCGAATGAAACAGGAATCATAATTGCGGGATTCATGCAGCAAAAAGTAATAAACTCATTGAAAAAAGTATTTAGTGGCAGCCCTCTTCCACCTTCCCCCCCAGAAAAAAACATATAATATTTTATATTACAAAAAGCTTGCATTGGAATACCATATCGTTTGACTTATCCTATACTAAGGTTGAAATAGTATTTCTCTGAAATAAACCATGATTAATAATTGTCCTTGCGATGAACTATTGGAAAAGTAGCGAATAAATCAGTACGCAATAATTGTAGATTAATTGATGAAACATTACAGATTGGCTTATAATTTCTTTCAGTTAGTTTAATTTGTAAAACAGCTATGAAGAATTTCTCAGGTTTTAACATTCTTCGGCATACTTAGAGATTACTAGTAGTATCCATCTTTGCATTGAAGTAGTGGGAAACGTTGTAACGTGAGTTTAAGTTTTCCTGTTTAATGAGTCTTAGATAGGCTTTCAATGTCTTAGATAGGCAAAGTGTCTGAAGCCATCTTAAACTAATTTAGCCGTAAGCTAGGAAAAGTCAAAATAAACTACTATAATCAACCGAACGTTATGATAACTAAAATTTACATCCAACTGTGCTGAACTAATTGAACTAATTATGAATAGTTATAGATTGTGCTGCACTTTTCTGAAACTCCCCAGATATTTTCTCGTTGACTAGAAATTAAGCGAAACTCGCCTACCCTTTATCTACATATTTACAGGCCAATTAATGTTTTTTGCTCACTTAAATTCAGATCACGGCCAGCAGAAGTCAGGCACTTTCAGTAGATTCAGTAAACAAGTCTCGCTAACAGCTAATAAGTGTAAACAAAGTAAAACATTGACTACTACTTATAAATTAAGCAAAATCTTGAAAAACAATCATTTTATTACAATTAACTGGCCAGAGGCAAAATAGTGAAATCCTTAAAACAGTTATAGTTCACTCCCGATTCTATTCTTGGTGAATGAAAAGACTAGCACATGGTGGTTTTCGTGATTTTTCTTACTTGAAATACAGATCAAAAGATGAAATACAGATCCTTATCATTTCCTCGCAATGGCATTTCCGCGAGTAAGCAAACAGCTTTATTATGCATTGCCAAAGTTAAATAATCCAATCCAATAATAAATAATTGTCTGCTCCCTCACAACACAATAAGCATACAAATTTTTACATAATTTGTTTTTGTTTGCTTTGCAAACTTCTTCTAAATAGTAAATAAAGGAGATGTAACAATAAAATTGACATAGCAATAAACAGAACTGGGGAAAAAACAATAAACAGACCGGGGGGAAACTAAAAATTGAAAAAATATAATTTTTTAAATGTTGGTGTTTCAACAGAGTTCATTTGTAACTGGCATTATTCAAACAGCCTTCCACCTTGCAATTTGCAGAATACCTATAAATTGCAACAACAGTTATAAATCAAGTCTATTGGGAATTTTAACACGTGGACCAGCTCTAGTGACAAAATCTGCACGACAAATCATCATCTTCACTGGAATCTGAATCATTAACTGCAGGGGGTAGAAGCATCTTGTTATGGGCATTTTCAACCCTTCGAGCCTCTTGAGCAATGAATGGTAACTTTTCCGAACTGTTGATTTCTAACTATAAAGTGTCTGGAACGGCTCAACTTCTCTCTATCAGTTGTTCTCATTCTGGCAACTCTTAAAAGCCCATCTGCTCCAGAAGAGACTCCAGAAGTGATAATTCCTTAAGGCCAGTTGGTACGCTTGCCATCAGTTTTTTAAAAGAGCGACCTCTTCAGCTCTGAAAGATTCTTCCCGGCTCTTACCTTTGTGAATCAACATTGCTAAATACTCATTCCGAAATCTCATTTTTAAACCCTGCCTTAATTTTTGTACAAAACGCAATCTTATATTTAGGGTTTTACTGTCATTTTTTTCTAAATCAGTTGTTTCACTACTAGGAATACTTTGTTAGAAACAAAGAGGGAGTTAATGGCTTGAGACTTTCCAAATTTTCTTCAATATATGTAGGTGGCCTAGAGTTTATTGTAGCTTCGTAGTCGCATAGAATAGTTTCCTACTCTTCATAGTCAAAACGTTTTCTGTCCAAAATTCTTAGCATCTCTTTCAGCATTCTAATCATGCACTCCCACCATCCTCCCCACCAGGCGGCTGTTAGAGGGTTAAAATTCCATTTGGTTTTCTTGATAGTGGAAAATGACACGGTCTTCTCCCAATCTAAATTTCTTATAGCATTATTTGAACCAATGAAGATTGTACCTTTGTCAGTGTAGATTATATTTACTCTACCTCTTCGAGCAAAGAATCTTCTTAAAGGCATAATAAAAACTTCTGTAAACAGGGAATAGACTAATTTAAGATGGAGAGCTCTATAAATGGCACAGGTAAAAAGTACAACCCATGTATTTTTGATAGAACATAAATACAAAAGGCTTGCGATATCAGTCCCTGAAACTTCGAAAACTGCAGCAGCCTTTATTCTGTCCCTAGGAAGAGGTCCAAAAGGTGGTTCTGTAGGTTTGGCTTTGAATCTTTTACATAAAATACAACTAGAGCTAACTTGTTTCGCTAATTTATTGATCGAAATAATACAGTAATCTTCTTTTAAATTGGCAATCAGAGTGTTATTAGGAACAGTTCGAGAATTTTTTAGCAGGAGGAGTGAAATAATCTCTTGAGCCTACTTTATGTTTGCAATATTTCATATTGTATAGCATCAACTTATATGTAATTTTTGCATTTGCTGTTCAAATAGCATGGATAGTAAAAAGGAATTCTGAACTAAAACAGTCCAGAATCTTGGAAAAATAGTGCTACACTGGAATTAAAAATGTTAGCATATGTTAACATTAATAGGAAAAGAATTCCCATTTGTATTATTATGACTATTATCATATTTATTTTCTGAATTATATCTGAAATTTTTCTCTTTTTAAAAACTAATAAATTTAACGTATTTGTTTTTTTCATCATAAAAAAAATGGCTCGATGTACTTGAGAAAAAATGATACATGTTTCCTTTCTTTCTATTTACGAGTTAGTACAATTTCTCTATTATTTGAAATAAAACGTATTTAATATACATCCTTAAAAATTAATTTTCCATATAAAAACCGCATTAGATTGCCTAGAAAATGAGCAAACTTTCATTTTTCTATTAAATTTATTACGAAATTTGCCAATTATTATGCAAAAGATATTAGTTTAATCACCTGCTACTAGATGGCAGCACTATATTTAAAGCTAGTTGATCGACTGCAAAGAGGCATCCATTTTGCATCTCAACTCTACTCCGCAACTGGATGTAAACGATGGATGCGTCGGCATTGATAATTGACTTGTTGATTTCAGTGTTTTAAACTTCTGTTATTGAACTAATTATTCTTTTGATTATCAGATATATGTATTTTTAAGCTAACTGTATATTTTGAATCATCGCATTATTGTTTGTTTTCTGTATGACTTGAAAGGAAAATAATTTTTGGCATCCTTGTCCAAGTGTAACGTGATATAAAATTTCGTGCATTTGAATTGAGGTTTCCTCTGGTACATCTAATTTTAAACTGGTCTGTGTGTCTTAAAAATACAATGCGTTAAATCGAAGGTTTTTAAATTAATATTTTTGGGAACTGGCGACGAAAAATTTATTAAAAATGGAGAGTAAGTTTATACAGCGGCCTTCAATTTTTAGAGGATATCCTGTTCTGCCGAGGCCTGTAATTCCTCTAGGATTGGAAACATTGTATACTGCATGTCGGCAGATCTACCCTGACCAATCAAATCCTTTACAAGTGACTGCTTTAGTTAAATATTGGCTAGGTGGACCAGATCCCCTGGATTACATCAGTATGTATTCAAATCCTGGGAATCCCACTGCTGATATAACTCCTCATTGGCATTATGTAAGTTTTGGTTTATCAGATTTGCATGGAGATGGTAGAGTTCATGATATATCAGGGGGTGATACCCCAAGTGGATTTGGTTTCGAATTAACATTTCGTCTGAAACGTGAGCCAGATGAGCAAGTACCTCCAACATGGCCTGCTGCTATTATGCAAGCTTTGGCAAAATATGTATTTCAGTCTGAAAACACCCTTTGTTCAGGGGATCATGTTTCTTGGCATTGTCCATTAGATAATAGTGAATCGAGAATACAACATATGTTAATGTTTGAAGATCCGCAACTTGGAACGGTGCAAACGCCATTTGGTCCTGTCACATTCATTCAGATAGTTGGAGTCTGTGCGGAGGAACTGCAAGCAGCTCAGGGTTGGAATGGCCCTGGCATCATTGAATTAATGAAGTCTGTGAAAGGAGCTGGCGGCCCTTGGCTGATCACGGATATGAGACGAGGTGAAAGTATGTTCGAACTTGATCCTACTGTGCAAGAAGCAGTTGATCATGGCATCGAAACAGATGGGTCAAATCTTAGTGGTGTCAGTGCCAGGTGTTCTTGGCAAGAAAAAAAACGGACTAATCTGGACAAAGATGATCCAGATGAAGAGAGTGAATCAGAACCTGGACTTCCTCAAATTTCAGTCCTTGAATCAGAACAAATTAAAGCTACTTTAAAGAAAGGTCTTCTTAATACAAAGCCTGTACTACCTCAAATTAGACCAAATAGTAGTAACAGGTATTATGGTATGTCAGCTGCAGCAGATCAGCATGAAGGAAGCTCAAGAAAAGATTCCTATGATAGTAATATGAACAGTGAAGTTGCTGCTTTGGAACCAGCTGAGTTATTGCAAACAAAATTTTTAGAAAGTGTTCATCTGCAGTTTAATTTAGAAGCTGGGACTATTCTTCCATTAGCTTTGAGAGGAAGACTGAAACATGGAAGACATTTCACTTTCAAAAGTGTAGTGGGAGATGTTGCAATAACACTTGTTCCTACTAGTGTTTCTGGTGCCTTTGTAGATGTAGAACACCCATTTGCTGCACACGGACCATGGCTACAGGTGCTGTTGACTGAGGAAGATATTGAAATTATGCTAACTGATTTAAATGAAGTCTCTGAATTAGATGCAATAGTACTTCCAAAAACTTTTGAGTGGTGTGAAAAAAAGTTATCCGTTACACTCATGCATGAAGATTATCAATAACTATGTTGACAAAATAATTTTATAGTTAATTATATATCATATTCTGTCTTCTGTGTTGCTGGTTATTAAAGGCTGTGAAATTCTCTTAATCAAAAATGTAAGAATGTATTTTAATTTCTAGGTTTTTACTTCTAGAATAGGTATCCAGTTTTGTAACACATATGTTTAATATGGATGGTATTTCATATTTTAATGTAAAATTTCAAATTTATTTATGTGAAAATATAATGTCATATGAATATAAACATTAAGTTTATTACATAGCCTGTAAAAGCATTTTATAGAATACCATTACACTGTGTAATTTTTAGCTGTATGTTTTTAATATATCTGGCTAAATGGGCTTTATGAAGTTGTCTGTATTTATTGATTTATGGTATTGAGGCTTAAATTTAAAATATTTATTTTTGGTGTTAGTAAGGTTTTATGCAATATATCTAATAACTTTTATTGACTTCTTGTGTGTTCAATACACCTAATCATAAATGAGCAATGCTAATAATGTGAAGTAAAAATTGCTTCACATGTTGTTTTATAACATTTTTATAAGTAGAATCAGTGTTAAGAAAGAAAATTTCCATCATAACTTATCATGTATACTTACAAACTATTTTTTAAATTATCACAAATTGCCCCAAAAATCAGTTTTAAATTTGGTTTAAAAAAAAAACTTATTATTGTTCAGAATTAACTTCCGTTTAAATTGAATAATTTAAAAGGTGAAGTTTCTTGAAAATACCAGATTCATGTAGAAATCTGTATGCATAAATTCAATTATTTATTTATCATTGTATATTGTGTTTTTTATTTTGATGATCTAAATGTTCCAATCTGATGTGTATTCTATTAATTTCGTGTGTTTTATTGCCTGGTAAAATATGTTGTCAAAATAATGATTATGAATGTAACTTAACTTTTCCCTCTTATATTTAATATGTTATTGTTGTTCCTAATGGCTGAATACTTGTAATATTATGCATTCATCGGACATTTGATATGTATAAAAGTATTTTTTAAAGCTTGAATAAAAAAATCATAACTTTTGTTGTGGCAGTATTTTGAAAATCTGTAATTTGATTTTATCCGAACGCTGATTATTTCTAAATATTAAATGTTAGGATTTCAATTTTCATGTTGTACAAATATTTAAAATTAACTATATATTTCTAATTATGATCAGAGAGTTTGATATGTAGTAGTAGTAGTAACGAAGGATGTGGGCACCATCCCTCTACCATTACGGTTAATCGGCTCTGCCCACGTCCGCGCTTATCTAGTATTTATTAATAATTCAAAAGTTTTTCCATTGCTATATTTTATGATATATAATATGAGATTTTGATTTTGAATCTAAACATATCTACACCAAAAGCATTTCACTGTGCCAGTTTTTTTACTAGCTGCCCAGGCGGTATAGTGGCTTGGGAGCCAACTATGATACCAAACTGCTTAACTGTGTGTAACTGTGTCTGTCGCTTCATAAGAGGTAATAGTGGCTGGTGGCCGCCTATTAGATTTTTCCACAAAAATATGACCACTACTTCTGGCCTTAGGACTGGCCAGTATTGAAAGAAGACAAAATAGTGCCCGCCATTCAGGGGGAAAAAAATAATAATAATAAAAGATTTTTTACTGGCAAAGTAAATCTCAAATTATTTACATTGTAAAAAATCATGCATTGTGTTAAAGGACAAGTTCTGCACTATTTATCTGTTTAAATTAATGCGATATGTGCGTATGTAATCGCATTAATTTAAACAGATAAATACTCCTATGTACTATCATTTTGTGTCCCAGTTTAGCTGTGTCTGTCAAAAATAAATTGTTCAAGCTGCCATCTAGTTCTTCATCAGTTGGGCTGTTATCTTTAACATCTACATCGTCATCATCATCCAAAATATAACATACTCGTATGTGTATAAACATTATTTTATTACAATCTGGGAAGTAAACTGATTACCTTTTTCTATCATTTCTTTATCAAGGAATGTGAAATTTTACATTATAAATTTTCCAAGTGATATACTTGAGCTTAAATTTAAACATGCTGAAAGTTTGTGCTTTTACCATTGCTTCAACAATGTTTCATATAAACTGATATTTTTATCATCTGTGGTAATCCTAATTTGTGTTTAAATTTTTTTTTCCTTTCTTGTAGAAAGTACTGGACATAGTAAATGTTAGTTACAAAGTTTTTTTTTTTTTTAACTGGATGGTGTTCCAGTTTCATAATTCAAACTGGATGTTGACATATTTAAAAATACTTCGAATTCATTTTATTACTTAAAGTATTCAAAGTGTGACATTATTTTAGCAGTTCATTCTATTATGAATTTATTTTAGGAAGTTTGTTGCTCTAATGCGAACTGCGGGATAATATGGCTAATTATGTATGCAGGATGCAGTGTGATTAGGTCTAATGGGTGTTCTATAATCATCAAACAGTAGATCATGCTCTTACATATGTGCAAGAATTTAAGGATACATGAAAAATACGACATATGTTTTCTATTACAGTAACTGAAAAATATGGGGCTTATTAAGTAGAGAATATGGTGAGACAAATATTTGGCCAAAAATGAGTTTGATTTTTTTTTTTTTTTTTTTTTTTTTTTTTGATTAATTCATAATTCTATATTGGCATCTTTTACTTCAAATTTTACCATGGAAAAACTAATTAAACAAAATTTCGTTTCTATTACTTATACTGTGTACTTAAAAACTGAAAATTGCAAAATCAGTAAAATGATTCTAAATTATTTTTAAATTACGTCATATTTTGGTGGAAAAAAAAACAATATAATATTGGTTTTAGTGTTGGTAAGGTGTCAGAAATTAAACCAATTTAAAACATATAGTTTTAATTTTCAAAAGCAATAAAGTTTATTCTTGGGTGGTTTTTTTTTTTTTTTTTTTTTTTTTTTTTTTTTTTAAATAACAAATTGAAATAATTAAGTTGAGAAATTGTTGCATAAGGCTAATTTAATGAACCTTCCTGTTAAGAGTTGCTATTTTGAAAAATATATTGTTACGAAATGCCAAGCTGCAGTAAAATAGCTTCTCGCAAGGCAGTTTTAGGGTTGCTTTGGTGACAAAATTTGTGACATTTGGTGACAAAACTAGCGATATGCCAGAGACAGATGGAGAACCTTCTAGAGCGAATTCTTACCGGTTTAGCCCAGAATGTTCTTGAAGGCAGGCCAAAAGCTATATCCTTCTGCCTGTGCAAGAAGTGGCAGTCTTTCGAGTGCCTTGTAGTCTAGTGGAGCGTATCAAGAGTTGCACCATTGAGGGTATCCAGCGCATCGCAAGTTGTAATGTGGATAGTCTCAAAAGTACGTTTAGTTCCGAGAATGACCGAACTATGTTGGGAGCTATACTCTGGTGCTTTGCTGTGAAGCTGTCTTCACCGTTATAGCCTGAAGGCTGTGTTGCTGATTCTTTCAGTGTGTTTGTTTTAGTTTTTCAATGACAGTAAACGTGTTTTGAAGCTGTCCTGAGTAATACTGGCTAAGAAATTGTGTTTTTATTCTTCATCAAGTGTTGTCGTTAATCACTCTAAATCCATGCCCCGTAAGAAATGCAACGATATATTGTAATAGATTTTTACACATTCTATCCATCAGGAAACTGCAGGCATTTCATTTAATAGTTTTGAAAATGGCTATATAAAAAGCTTTAATCCATTTTTTTTAATTTTCTCTAGAAGCAAGAGAGGAAACAGTGTATGTATGAATTATTTAATGGCAAAGCTCTGGTTTGCATTCTGAGTAGTGAGAGATTTAACTGCATAATGTAGGGCAAAGCTTTAAATTTATTTTAATAATTAATTGTGTTGATGCACTTTTTATAAATAAATGTGTTTTTCAAACTTAGTCCTTTTACTTTTTAAGATAAAGAAACAAATTTTGAAAAGCACAGCATTATTCAGAATAGGCTCTTGTGGAAATAAACTGAAGCTTATCTTTAAAAAATGTTCATTTCGTAAAATCTAAATTATGCCAGGAGAGATTAATGCTAATTTTTAATGCAGTTTTCGTTGCCAGAAGAGATTAATGCTAATTTGTATTGCAGTTTTCATGCATTATAATAGTACATAAATCTTTAATTTATTTCTCTCTTTTTATAATGTGCATATTTCATTGCACTTGTAAATTGTCAAAAACATAACGTTAATTCGTAAATAAACATTTCTTATGTTATATAGGGAAGCAACATATTCCAAAATTAAAATAAAATCAAATTTTGGATTGATGTTATTTTTATATTTAAAAAAATATTAGTTTTGCGAAAAGCAAAAATGTATTTCTTCAAGAAGTAATATGTTGAATCATGATAATACAGACCTTTTTTTTTTTTTTTTTTTAGTAGTACTGTTATGTATTTAACTCAAATACTGCATTTAGTGACATTTGTGTCATTGAGGTATGAATTTTAGATATTTTGCTTTGGTTGCTTGAGTAATAAAATTACAACCCTTTTACTAAATTTTGCAGTCATCATGAGTATGATAGCATTTAACCATTTCACTTCATGTCTTAGGAAAAAAGCTATATAATTCTGTCACAGTCTTTTGTGAAGTATTCAGTATTTCATAATATAAGGGCGAGTCAAATGAAAGTGACCCTTCCTCAGCAAGAATGGTTCGGTCCATCATCTGCGGCGCATGCGCGTAGCACAGAGACAGCCTTCATTTACGAAAGTGGCGCGAAAGTGTGACGTTAAAGTTCTTTAAGGCCCTCTTACACTGGGTTGAAGACGGTAGCATGACATAATGGACGCTCCAAAAGAGGAACAGCGTGGTGTGGTCAGGTTTTTGACAACTGAAGGTGTTTCCCAACATGAAATTAGTCGCCGTATGACTGCTGTGTACGGTGAACATTGCATCGCATTAGCCACTGTGAAGCGTTGGAGCAAACGGTTCAGAGAAGGACGTGAAAGTTGCAAAGACGATCCAAGACCGGGCCAAAGCCACCTTGCAATCACCCCCGACACAATTGCACAGGTTGATGAGCTGATTAGACAAGAACAGAGGATAAGCATCAATGAACTGGCAGAGCGTGTGAACATCAGTCACGGTTCGGTTCACACCATAATTCATGATCATCTCGGTTATCAGCTTTTGTGTGCTCAATGGATGCCCAAGATTTTGAACGACCGCCAGAAGACGGAGAGGTTCGGCGCTGCTTTGACTCATTTCATCCAGTATCACAATGAGGGTGACGACTTCTTGTCTGCAATTGTGACCGGAGACGAATCATGGTGCCACCACTATGAACCTGAAACACGCCGGCAAAGCTTACAGTGGAAACATTTGAATTCACCCCCCCCCCGAAGAAAGCAAAGGCTGTCATTTCTTCGGGAAAGGTGCTATTGACTTTTTTTTTCGATCGTCAGGGGCCATTACTGATTGAATTTGCTAAACGTGGAGAGACTATCAATAGTTCGCGATATTGCGCAACGCTGGATCGGCTGCGTGTCACAATCAAGAACAAACAACCTGGAAGATTGACGAATGGTGTGATCTTGCTACACGACAATGCTCGTCCCCACATCGCTGATGTGGTTAAGACACAACTGGCAAAGTTCAAGTGGGACACGCTGCATCATCCTCCATACAGCCCAGATTTGTCGCCATGCGACTTTCACATTTTCGGGAAACTGAAAAAATATCTCAAGGGTACCAGATTCGTGTCGGACGCCGCCGTGAAGGAGTCGGTTACAGACTTTTTGAATCGACAGCCCAAGGAGTTTTATGAGACTGGGATCACGCGGCTCATTTGTCAATGGGATAAATGTCTCAATGTTCATGGAGACTACCTTTAAATAAAGTACTCTGTTTGTCATATATTCGCATTGGCTCACTTTCATTTGACTCGCCCTTATATAATTAAATATCAATTAGAAGACTGTTTATTTTTCCTAGAAAGAGCTCTTTTCAAGAGACCATAGGCACAATAGTCCATAGATGAAGCATCAGAATACTTACATTGAGAAGAACTGTGCATTTTTTTCAAGGAATACAGTGGTACTCTTCAAAATATATTCTTGTTGCTTTGATTTGATAAAGTTTCACTCATTTGATAAAGAAATGGATTTTTTTCTGTAAATATCAGATGTACAATTTTCTCTTAATATAGTATGTTGAGTTGATTTTGAAAATTTTTTCCCAATCTTTTTATTTTTAACATCCCTCTGTAAGAGAATCCTGCTGTAATCATGAACCTCTTACTAAAACTTTGTTTGCATTGATAGAACTAGGTTTGTACATCTTTTTCTCTTCATTTTTGAAAATCGACACCTTTTTGGGGAAAAGGGAGATTTCATTCATTTAGGTAAACCCATGCTTCATCGAGGATTGCAATGTATTTCCATTTATCTCCTGCTAAAGAGTTTTCATATAGGGTTCTACAAATTGTTCTGCATTGAGCCATATGCCTCAGTAAAAAAGCTCGTGAACATTATTTTTTCAGCTTTCTTAAGTTGTTATCTTGGTTTATTATTTTATTTATTGTTGCTTCAGGTGTATTTAAAGACTTGCTATTAATTTCTGCATCAGTGGTTTTCTCTTGTTACCACAATTTTAACTTTACAAATAGTACATACCTTTGTCAGGTTTTCATTTGGAATCTTCTTTCTAGGTAGAAGTAATGATTAATCTCTTTTTCGTTTTTTGATTGATAATGTTTCTTATTTTGCACTTTCATATTTTTATACCATGCATTTCACAATGTTCTTGTATTATGAAATAGGAATATTTCTCTTCGGAAAGTGGGAAAACATATCCTTCAATCCACAGCTTGTTTACATGTGACATTTTGAAAGAAGACTAAATTTAAAAGTAGCTAACAGTACTTCTAATTTCTGATAATAAGCTGTTGTCAGAAATTTTTATTCTGAAATATTTGCTTTTTTTTTTTTTTTTTTTTTTTTTTTTTTCTTTCTTTTCTTTTTTTAACTCTTTAACTAAATTGTCCTAAAAATGTGTAATAGTTCCCGTTATTTCTTCTGTTACAATTTTATGCTGATATATAAATGATCAGGGATTAAATTTACTATTGCCCTTCATATGTATATATATATATATATAATAAATGTATATATGAAAAACTGTTTTGATATGTAAAAAACAGAGAATAAAGCACAAAAGTGAGGTGCTTTGCAGTTTCATAAGGTAAACCAGGTGAATCTATCTTCATGTCAGTAGCAGTCGTAATATCAGATATCAGGAACAAACAAGAGGCCACAACTAAATATATTTATCATTTTAAAAACTGTTAACAATTTTTTATGGAAAGAAACATTTGAGCTAAATTAACTAGGATTCTTAATTTTTAAATTAATCTTATTATTCATGAAAAAATAAATAATTCATGTTGTTGCTGTGTATTCAGAAAATATATATTCTTATGATATACAAATTTTAAGCTTTTGTAGGTTATGCCGTTCACTCTTAATATTGATAAACAAATTTAAACCTTTTCTTCTGGTTTTCTTTTATGGGAAGGGGGGGGGTCAACTGATTTTAAGAAAAACAAACTGGTAAAAAAAAAAAGGATTTTAGATATTTACTCTTATGTAAAATACCAATTCAAATGAAATATTATATTGTAATCTAGAAAATAGAAATATCTTCTCTTTTTTTTTTTTAACTATATGCACACCTCTGGAAGGAATAAAGCCAGTAAGATTGGATAGCACATGAGATATGGGTATTGTATTTCGATACATGAAAATCATTTTTAAATAATTGCTAATTTAACAGATTTTTTACAGGAAATTAGTAGTTGTAAAGTGGATGTCATCCAGCATGTTTTCATTTTTTCAATTCAAGTTAAAATTGCATATATTCATAATGTGTTTCAGTAAATTTGACATATCTTGTGAATGCAACATGCTGTTAATGCCTTTGTTTCTTGTATTGTTCCAACTACCATTAATTTTTCTTAAAAGTAGTCAATATTATTCAATTCCTATATAGAAGTTATGTGTCTTTTTTTTCAATATTTTAATGTAAACATGAAGCAAACAGATTCAAATTGTTTAAAACTAAAACATGTAAAAAATTTAATTATGTTATAAAAGCATGTCATAGCATGATTTCTGTTTAAAATTAGAATTGCATTTCAAAGACTAAATCTACACTTTATTATAACATAAATCACAGTTTAGCCATGCCTGATATAGACTTTGAAAAAATGTTCTTTTGTAGTTTTATGTCCATTTTAATTTTTGCTACATTTCTATTTAAATATCTTAATGTATCTGTATTTTTTTTTTAATTGTGAAACACATTTAGTAATTTTACAGAAATAATTTGTGATAATTATAATGAATGTATATTTTAAGTGCAGAATAGAAATTATAATGTTTTAAAAGGAGTTAATTCTTAATTATTGGTATATATTTCAGCCATGGAACACGATGTGCTGGCGAAGTTGCTGCAAAACGTGACAATGGAGTATGTGGTGTTGGTGTAGCCTATGAATCTAAAGTTGCAGGTAATTCATTGAATTACCATTAAAAAAGTACAGTCATATTATTCATGAAACAAAGTTTCAAAAATTAACATTAATTTTTGCATTTGAGTCACACTTCCCAATACTTCATCCTTATTGTTTTCATTGCTTACAATTTGTTTATTCATATCTCAGCAGTGTATATATTTTTAAACATTAATGTACATGCACATGCATATGATATATATTTGCAAAGCTGGAAATGTATATGTATGTTGATATTTGGAATTTAAAATTATAAATTAATGTATACAGTTTTTTTTTATTTTCTTTCAAAACTATATCTGACAAATTAATCTTTCTTTATTTGCATATGCAGCAGTCATGCCTCTTATTAAATGCATTAAAATGTTCTCTAAGAAAAGTGCATTAGTATAATAATGCATTAGTATATAATGTAATAGCCATTCATTTTCATATAATTTTGATATAAACAAAATTATTTCCTTAGTTGCAGCTATCATTTTGATTTCTTAAAATGTTTGACATTTCACTATTGACTTCTATGCTCTAGAAGCATTTAATTCTGATATATAATTCTGATTCTGGTATATATTCTGGGCTATAATTCTGGTAGTATGTTTAGTTTTCCTTGTGCAATCATGCTTGCTATTGATGTATATAGAATGATTTATTACTTATAAATAGTTCGCCACTGAAAGCCTTCATTTTGTTCAGAATTTTTTTTAACAGAATAGAGACTTTCATGGCTGACATTCTTCCTTTATTTTTTAAATATTTTAAGCTTTTTACATAATACCTTTTACCATACCTGCATGAGAGTTAAATAATAAGGGTTTTGCAAAGTATTTTTTTTTTTTTTTTTTTTTTTTTTTTTTTTTTTTAAAGTTTAGTATTTAGAAAGCATATACAGAAGAAGAGTCAAATCAAATTTAAAACAAATTTTGGTACTATTCCGTTTTGAGGACCGTAAAAAATTGCAGCGAAAATTTATTCGCAAAAGCGCCAAATCTAGCAAACGTACCCATTTAACACCGCGCCAAATCTAGCGTACGCGCTGATTTCAGATTGCGTAAGTTTGTATAGTTCTATATTTCTTAAGACGCCATTGAAATACTAGTTTAATTTTTAAATCCTTTTTTTGATTTTAAATCCTTTTTTGATATCCTATGGATTTAACAATTTGGGAATTGCCCATGACGAAAAGTACGCGATATAATTTTGGATTAAGTGCAGAATCACCCACTGCTTGACGCATTTTTAAGAATTGCACATACTCGGAATCCATGTACACATCGATCTATTTTCATTTAAAAAACAAAAATCCCAGAATTGCACAAAAATGGCACTGCGCACTGTGTACACATCGACCTATTTTCACTTAAAAAGAAAACTGACAAAAATCCAATTGTTTTTACCCTTGTAAAAAGCGGCAAACAAATAAGTGAGCGATTCTGCAGAGATTTTTTTCAAAGAAAAGGCATCATTCATTATAGAAAATTATGTTTGAACAACCAACGAGATGCAACTATGCTTTAGCGATAACTCGGTAGCGAAATAGCGATGCACGCATCCATTCAGTTATGTTTAGCAAATTTTATATAAATTATAATAATGATCTGAAATATGTAGTTATTTACTCTTATACTTCCATTCAGTCATGTTTAGCCTTTTTTATATAAATTATAATAATAAAAAAGTATTATATGAAATTAGCTTTTCATCTAAATTGAAACGTCAATCTTAGATAGTTATTTACTAGTATTATACTTCCTTTCTTGCGTTAGGGTTGCCACAATTATTTTTGGCAGCACTGGCATCAACAATAGTTTGGCGATTTTTTACGGCCCTCAAAACCGAATAGTAACCAAATTTTAACATTATTTTAATAAATATGTAGTGCACAATTCCAAAAAAATATATTCCAAAAAGCTCTCTTCTTTCGACGAATGAACTGACAAATCAAAATAAAATCTGATAAGAAATTAAAAATAATAAAACACTGTTCAAAAACTCTTAATACATATTCAGAAATGACATGTTTATTCTCAGTCTTTTGAATTCATATTCCAAAATGTACTCAACAACTTAAACACTCATCACTTAAACTGTGCATATAAATGGTGAAGAATAACAGTAAAGTGACAAAATGCAAAGCACTAAAAAAAACAAGCAATGTGAAATACTATCACTATGCAAAAATTTAAAATAAAATAACTAGGCATATTAATAAGAAAATAAAGTTTATAAGTTCAGGCGATCTAGAATTTGAACTGTCATTTCGGATGTAATAACTTTTGGGAATTCTCTATTTTTCTAGACAGAAAAATCTTTCTTTTCAATTTTTATAATTTTAGACAATCTTTTAAGTTGTCATTCAAATTTGAGCTGGATTGACTATTGGAGAAACCTCTTCTGTCGATGAAATCTACAATCCATAGAAATTCTTAACCCCTCAAAATAATTTCATGCTCTAAATTTGAACTCTGGCACGTCAACTTATACCATCTGTACCAGGAAACAGTTCCAATATTCTGCCAAGAAGCCAAAATAATCTGTTTCTGTAACCATTGCCTATTAAAACTAAGAACACAAGCTCTAGACATCCTCCTTTTTGATATTTTTAAAGCTTCGAGATTATTCTTGGCAAAATCTTTTTCATAAAGCATCGCACATATTCTAGATGTAATGCAATATGTATTTTAAAAGCTTTGTATCAATATCATGCCTTAAATAAAAAATTGAATCATTTTGAGTTTCTTTTTAGAAACTTGAATATGTTATGGCTGTAAGATTTAAAACTGCTAATAATGACCATTAGAAGTCTGTCATTAAGTATAGCTTCACAGGTGCACATAATGGTGTACATTTCCTCATAGCTCAGAATGATTTTTCCAAGGATTTTTCTTAACATTCTCTTCATATTGCCAATCAAACCTTATCAGCCTTCCTACCATGGAAAGCCAGGGGCTATTAACTTACAAATAATGTGCTCATCATCCATCTGTTCAGACCCATATTTGAAATCAGTTAAGACAAAAGCATTATTTGCATTGCCAAAATTAGTTCCGTTTTCTCTATAAACTACTGAGAGCCTTCCATGTCATAAGACAAAATGATGGAAAGCCTGTAAAAATGCAGTTGATAGTGAAGTTGCAAGTTCTAAGTGAGCACAATGATACTTTGCACACATAAAAAGATAAATCCATACTTTTATTTTGTCTCTAAGAGTAAAGGACCTGCAGTAATTTGGTAATTCCAGTAATTTGGGAAGTAGCAGCATCTTTTCCTCAATATACTGGCAATGATAATGCTGTAGGATTCACATTTTGGCAGAATAGCCATTACAAACAATGCAAGTCCATAAAACAGATGAAATAGTTCTTTGCCCAGATAAAATCCCATATTTTTCTTTTAGAGACTTCAAGACAGAAACGCCAACATGTCTCTTTTTTTTTTTTTTTTCTTATTTTCTTCGATTATCGAAACTAATGATACTCTGCGTGGTTCCTTGGTAAAATTACTTGAATTCTAAATTCGGATGTGTCATCTCTTGAAAATATTGCAATTTTAGACTGTATTATAGCATCTTCTACAAAGGTTCCAGAGATTTCCTTTTTCAGGTTTCTTTTATTCCCTTGATAGTACTTGTTTCAATAAAATGGATTATTACTTTTTCTGCATCATTTAGTCAATGGCAGTAAGTTCATCTTTCTTTTGTATCTTGTTTTTGCAGTTATTCACAAATTTATAAATCTAAGCCATCATTCTAACAATTTCTCTATAGCTTGAAAGACAATTATTTAAAAAAATCATAGGAATTGACATTAATATTAATGTTAATGATTGACATTAATATTATTGATATCACTTAATTAACTTTCGGGTCGTTTATTCTCCCATCAATAAAATTCTGAGTTCCATACTCAAGGACCCCATTCCGGATATGAATTTCTGGGGTATTTATAAGATTCCTTGCCAGTGTGGTTTAATTTACATTGGCCAAACTAAGAGAGCCTTGAAATTTTGTGTCAAGGAACATGAGGCATATGTTAGAAAAAAGGAAACACAAAGTCTTCTGTTGCTCAACATTGTTGGTCCGAAAATCACACTTTCAATTTTTCTGCTGCCAAAATTATTCAAAGAGCATCTTCCATTGGAGAACTGGATTTTCTAGAGGCATTTCACATTTAAAAAATCTTTCTGTTCTAGTTAATGATCCTAATTCCAATCTATCTTTGCCTTCGGCCTTTAAAGAAATTATGTTTTAGTTCTGGTTTCACCAACAGATGGTGCCACTTGCTTATTCTTGTCCAGGCTTTCTTATCTTATCTAATCATTATTTCCTATCTTGTTCATTTTGCAGTTTTGCAGCTGAGGATGGTGGTTCGGTAAAACCATCAAAACTAGTCCTCTGAACATTTTGAAAATATAACGCTGATTTCTGTTGTTTGACTTCTGAATTAATTTCATTAGGTGTTAATGACTCCACCACTGGATACAACAAACATATTTATTTCTCATAGTGCTGAGAATTTCTAAATCATTAAGTTTTGATTTCAAACTGTCATACAGTTTTCTCAAAGAAAACTTTTTTATTTGAATTTTTCTCTTGGTCTAAAGAAAATAAATCTCCAACATACACTTCTGTCAGGAGATCTGCGACAAAATGCACTTGAAATTGCTTTAAAGCTTTTCTATAACACCACTTAGTGGGAAACTCTTAATTAAACTTCAGGGAAAAGATGTACTTAATGCAAAATTGGCAGAACACTTTACTTGAATGAGTAGCAGTGTTAGAGGAGAGTTATTTTGGCAAAGATATTGAATTGCAAAAGGAAAGATAAGTTTTCAGTCATCAAACAGTTTGTAATTATTTATTTTCCATAATAGGAATATATATGGATTTAGCAAATTTGGTAATGGCAATAAAAAACTTGATCGGAAATTAGTTGACTTTTCAAGGGGAACAAACCAACTCCCGTTCAATGAACAATAATTAAGAAATAAATACGCAGGTGTTTCATCCTTTACTCAAGTAATAAGGCGATGCCAAACCGGCAATTCAAGCTAGGCCAAATATTTCCATGAATAGAAGGGATCAAGAACAAATGCAGAGCACCAAAGAACTCATTCCGATTAAGCATTTTAGCTAATTCAATTTTGAGTGAAAAGCAATTTCTGCAGTAAAATTGATATTACTCGAGTAATTGTCCCCTGACACCCTCATGTTTATGCTTACAATTGAAATTTTGTTATTCATGATTTAATTCAAGTCCCTGTTAAACATATTTAACAATTTACATTCAAGTTACTTTAAAATAATTTTCAAAATTAAACTTAATAACTATGGATTCACTCTTTTAAGATAATTCTACTAAAATTAATCTTAGGAGATAATATAATCAATATTTCTTTAGTAAATAAATTGTTATTAACTTACTTTGCAGCATTTATGCACAAGTAGTAGAATAACTCGATTTCGCACTACGTGAATTTAAGATCATACAATATTATATATATATATATATAATTGTTACATCTACTTCTTAATGCAATTTATAATATTTTAAATGCACAGAATTCATATATCCATTAGGTAGTTCATGATTTTTGAACATTTGTAATATGTAAATTACATTTTAAGCATATAAATGTGAATAAAATTATGCTTATTATTTTATGGGCATCACTTGCAGGAATAAGAATGTTAGATCAGCCATATATGACAGATCTCATTGAAGCAAATTCTATGGGACATGAACCAAATTTAATTGATATATACAGTGCTAGCTGGGGACCTACAGATGATGGAAAAACAGTAGATGGGCCTCGTAATGCAACAATGCGTGCTATTGTGCGAGGAGTTAATGAAGTAATTAATTTTTTTGTATATATGCTAGTTCTCAAGTTATTAAAATATATGTAATTTTATGTGAAAAAATGTATCTCAGCAGCATTTATTGTTTTGATAACTTTTATATAATTATTTCTATTGTTTATAATATTAATCCAGTATTTAGTCTTAAAGCACATTAAACTTTTCTTGTGAAAATTTTAAAATGTTTTTGAGGAATTGAGAATTTTGCTTTGAATTCCATACAGGGATGATGTTTAAATGTACACAGACAAAAAATTTGGCTAAAAGCTTTTCAGTTTTTGATTTCAAAGCTAGTATAAAATGGTTAAATATCATTTTCCTTATTTTGTTTTTTCCTTTATCATTATTTTTATAGCATAACAGTTGCTACTAGCATCATCACCGCCTGGTAGCAAAGTGACTAGCATGTCATGCAGCTGTACCACAGGTCCGGGGTTCAATCTCCAAGCTGGGCAAGGTCGACTGAGCCTTTCATCTCTTAAGTGGGTTGATAAAATGAGTACAAAGTTTGCTTGGGGACTAAACAAGCTGACCACTTGCCCAGGGCATATGCTTAGGCACTCCGGGGCCCAAAGGTCATGAAAACAGAAAAGGGGCACTGTAGGCCATGGCCCAATAGGGCTGTTATGCCACTTAGTTTAGTTTACTAGCATCATGAAATTTTAAGATAATTTACTTGTAAACTTTAAGATGATTCAGATGGTTCAGCTTTTTCAAGATGATTCAGATGGTTACTGACAAGAAAGAGTTTTAAAAAGTAAATAGAAAGAACAGACACTGAACATTATTTTTTAAATATATTTAATATGTTTATGTAAAATGAAGCTTCCTCTGTATGTAATAAATACTAAAGTATTTTCATAAAGTTATAAAATAGTTTACTTGCTTGCATTTTTCAGGGCAGACATGGTCTTGGAAATATATATGTCTGGGCATCTGGTGATGGTGGTGAAGATGATGACTGCAACTGTGATGGTTATGCTGCTAGCATGTGGACAATTTCCATAAATTCTGCCATAAATAATGGCGAAAATGCTCATTATGATGAATCCTGTTCTTCAACATTAGCTTCAACATTTAGCAATGGAGCTAAAGATCCACACACTGGAGTGGTAAGGTTTACTATGTTTTGCTGCAAAATTTATAACTTTGTAAACTAACAAAATTCATTCTTTGGATACACAACAGTATTACGTAATATAAAAAAGCATAAAAATTAACCTAAATAATAATATCTTAATAATTTCACAAAAATTATATAACTCATGCCTTTGCTCTCCTTAAAAGTTTTTTAAAGGCTTCTCCTTTTTGCTCTCCTTAAAGTTATTAAAAATGTGAGCCAAACCAATTAATTATAGAAACTAAAAGTTTCTCACTTATGAATTATTGTTTAGCATAGTCCATTGGTAAATAAGAAGCAGAGATCTGTATTTTTTATTTTTTTAATGATTACTCAAGTTAATATTGAAAAAAAAAAACTTGCTTGGTTTAATTGTTAAACAAAAATACCTTACTGCTTGGGAACATTTTAGCAAATTTCTTAGCAGTTATTTTAGTATCTGAGCAATTTGCTAAATAATAAGCAAAATTGATTGATAACATTGATTGAATTTTATAAATAGCATTTATTCAATATCTGTCACTTATAAACAAAATTAACGTACATGTACACACTCGCAGAGAGAGAGGTTATTCATTATTTCATGACATATTTCGAAAATTCATTATGATTACATTCTGAAAGGGATGCCAAACTGAAATATAGCAAACTAGTGTAAAAAAAAAAAAAAAAAAAAAAACCACCAAGTTATTTTTAAATAATTAACAAATAGTCAATGTATCCACTTTTCCTGATCTATCTGTGCTCGTGTATCAGAAATGACCAGAGGCAGAGTATACATGTTGAAGTTGCAAAGCATCTAGAGATTAGCAAGAATTAGAGATATAAAAACCCTCCACAAGAATGACACCTTGTGTGAGTGACACCGTTAAGAATGACCACAAAAAGACACACAAATCCTTGACAATCTTCCAAAAGGAAATATCAGATATATCTTCTTCTCTTCCTGTATGTCCTATCTACTTTAATGGCAAATTTTATAATCAAGTATTTTTAAAATATGAAGGTTTAAAATGAGTTTATATCTATTTTAGTGTAACAAAATTTAGTATCAATTGTTAGTTTACTTGGTATGATATATTGGAATATTTCACGGATTTATGAATAAACTTGTATTATCAAGAATGAAATGACAATCAGTATACTAAGCTGTAATAAGAGAAAAAAGGGAGGATAAATATTTTCAATGATGTTTCATTGCACTCTGAAAGATCAATCCCTCTGCAAAAGAAAACGTGGTCTGGAATTAAAGCCTTCTGTAGACCATGCCAAATTGAATGGCATTCTGATTAGCTTGATGATCTTATGGGGACTTGGGGAAAGCTTTTTGTGAATTTTGAATCTTTTTTGCTATTACAATAAAAGAGTTTAAAAATTAAAAGTTATATAAAAGTACATGTTTAGAGAATTTTCTGAGTTTAAAAATAATATATTAGTTTTAGTAGAATGTCATGATTTCAAGTTCTTGTTTCAATGTTTACAACTACTGTAATTGATAAAAGCAAATCCAGCGTGGAAAACAATGTATATTTTATTTTATGAAAGTCTGAAATTTTGTTATAAAGTGAAATTTTCCATGAATATTCTGACTTAGTAAACCTGTAAATGTCTGACTTAGTAAACCTGTAAGGTTATTCACCCCTTTTTAAAATTATTTTGATCAAGTAAATAATTGGAATTAATGAAATGTAAAAAATCTGAAATTACCACTTACTACAGTCAACATTGTTACTTTTTTTTTTTTTTTTCTGACACCAGTTGTTATGTTATTTTCTTCCTTCATGTTCGTACGGGGTTCGTGTGGATTTCGAGTGAATATCGACGACACTTGATGAAGTATCGAAACACACTTTATTTACCAATATTAATCAGGACAGCTCCAAAACAATTTTACAGTCTTCGATGAACTACTATAAACATGCTGACACGATCAAAGACACAGCCTCCAGTTTATCAGGCTATCACATTGGAGACAGCTTCACGGCAAAGCACTAGAGTACAGCTCCTGACTTTGCTTGGTCGTTCTCGGAACTCCACGTACTTTTGAGACTCTCCACTCTAAAACTCGCAATGCACTCAACAACACTCAGAGCATGGCTTCCGACTCTTCGGTTCAGTCGTTCCGGAGCTCAACACACTATCTCGACGATGCACAAACAGTGATAAACTAACAGACTCCTTCAGTGGACTCAACGACCCACTCGGCACTCGCTGCCCGGGTGTCAACTCGATTGACTCTCAGGGATTGACTTGCTAGAAGAGTCACCAACTCGATACTAACTAGCACTTTAGAGGAGGCACTCACTCGCCCTCTCAATGAAGCACACACTAACTGACTGCGGACCAGCAGGTTTTATATAGCTTTCGGCTTGTGTTCGAGAACATTCTGGGCTAAACCGGTAAGAATTCGTTCCAGAAAATTCTGCAACCTTCTATGGCATATCGCCATTTTTTTCGCCAAATGGGCGATTTCTCGCCAAATGTGGCAACCCTGTCTTTGAAATTTTTATGCCAACCCTAAAACTGCTTTGTGGGGGAGCTGTCTCACCGCGCCTGTGCATTTCGTAACACTGCCCCTTCCCAAGGACTGCACGTCCCGGGCAGTACAGCCCTTGGTCAGAAGCCAAATTCGATACAAACAAAACATTTTAAAACATACAGATAACATAACTAAAACAAATATTTACACTATGTACAAGTTATACACACAAATTAAACACATAACAATTTTAAATTTTACAAATTAAAGTTCTGAATGAATTTCAGTCTCAGTCTTTTCATTAATTTATACCCGGGTCAAATGCTTTTCCACTGCAGTTCTCAGATGTATATCTGTTTTGCATATCACAGTCTGAAGATTCAGTTCCTTCAGACTTTTCATCCACAGTAAGATCTAAAACAGTTCGTTCACCACTCTGTAGTTCATTCGCAGCATGCATACAGTTCACATCAGTATTTTTAGCAGATCGTGCATGCTAATGTACCTCTATTTCCTGAAAGCCAGTTCTGATGTTTGCACCATGGTCGCGAATAGAATCTGATCCTTTACAAGCAGATGTATCTAGGTTTAGAATCAAGTCCTTATCTGCACAACCTGCACTATGAGGCACACACCCAGTTTGTGAAGTGGATGAATTTTCCTGCAATACTAGAGTACACTGCTTAAGCTGCACATCAGCTTCTCCCAGCTCTGCATCACATGCACTTTCAGATGATTCAACACTTGCTGACTGCATTTTCATAACTTCACTATCAGTTTCTAAGAACTTCACAGTCACATTTTCACTTTCTTCTACCTCTACTTCAAGCATGTGAGAATCAAAATCTTCCTTCCTGTCTTTTATTTCTTCATGTTTTCGTTCTTTTTCTTTAATCCCATTAGATATTTCATTGATCATTTCTGGATCTTTCTCAGGCAGTTCGTTGGCTACTTCCTTCATTTCTTCATCCTTGGATTTTCTAGATGCCACTTCTCTCATTTCCACATTTTTTATGGCTCCAGTTTCTTCTGCAAGCTCCACTTTCATCTGTGGGAGTTCCTCTCGCAGCTTTTCTCTGCCAGCTTTCATCTCTTCTCGTCCAGCTTTCATATCAGCTGTCATCTCTTTATATCCAGCTATTTTCTCATCATATCCGGCTTTTAACTCTTTCAGTTTGGCTTTTATCTCTTCCTGTCCGACTTTGATCTCGGCTAAAAAGTCCATCAAAGTCTTCGTTTCCTCCGCCATAGATTTCCTCTGCAGGCGGGTCACTGGCATTCACTCGCAAATCCGACTTCTGACAACATTTAAAAGCTATATAAACCCTGCTGACACGCGGAGAGTTAGGTAGTATCGAGTTGGTGTCTTGTCTAGCGAGGCAATCGAGTTTACAGCCGGGCAGCGAGTGCCGAGTGAGTCGTCAAGTGCACCGAAAGAGTCTCGTAGTGTATCGCAATTAGTGCATCGTCGAGAGAGTGTGTTGAGCTCCGGGAATGACTGAACCAAAGAGTCGGGAGTTGTGCTCTGAGTGTCGTCAAGTGCATAGCGAGTTTTAGCATGGAGAGTCTCGAGAGTTCCGAGAATGACCAAGCAAGAGTCGGGAGCTGTACTCTAGTGCTTTGCCGTGAAGCTGTCTCCATCGTGATAGCCTGATAACCTGGAGGCTGTGTCGCTGATCATGTCAGCGTGTTTATAGTAATTCATCGACAACTGTAAAAGTGATTTTGGAGCTGTCTGATTAACATTGGTAAATAAAGTGTGTTTCGATACTTCATCAAGGGTCGTCATTATTCACTCCAAATCTACGAACCTGAAGGAAGAAAAAAAATGCAACAACTGGTGTCAGAATATACAAGAGAAGTTTGAAGAGATGGAAGTGGTACAAGAAAATATTAAAAGCCAAATTGTGGAGCTTAGAGAGGATACTGGAGCAAAAACAGCAGCTATGGAAGAACGATTTGAAGAAAAATTGAGAAAATTCCGGAAAGAAGTAGGTGTTTTGAAAGAAAACTGGACTGAATCTAAGAACGAAGCTGAAGATTTCAAGGTTCACCCAGTGTATTATTATATGGTTATCAAACCAAGCACATACGATCATCATGGAGTGTATATAAGACCCAGTTTTCCATCGTGGGCGGAAAATAACAAATGGGACTCCCACATGAAGGCTTCGCAGTTGGCTGCGTCACTCCGAGGAGATGCTGCAGACATCTTAGGGGTCCTCTTCGAAGACCAGATTTCAAACTTCAATGCCCTCTCGAATGCGCTGAAAATGAGATTCGGGGAAAAGTGCGCAAAGGACTGTAGCCGTCTGGAGTTAAAATCCCGCCAGCAGAAAATCCCGGAAAGCCTTCAAGAACTTGCATCTGACATCGAGAGGTTGACGCATCAAGCATATCCGGACCGGTCACCTGATGTCCGAGAAAATCTGACCTTTATACATTTCGTCGATGCCGTTAAGGATGCGGAAATTCAGAAAGCTCCCATATTGACAGATCTGAAAGACCTAAAATCTGCCTTGGCCTAAGCTATGAAGTTCAAGTCAGCTCAACAAGTGACTCAAAGAGATCGTCATCCTATTAGAGCGGCTCAAATAGAAGATCCATATTTTGATATCTCGAAACTAAAAAAAGAAATAAGAGAGATTTGGGAGGCGTTAAGAAGACCTAATAAAAACAATACTGGGAAGAAAATCGTCAAGTGCTGAAACTGCGGATTGGAAGGACATCTCAGCAGGAACTGTCACGGGAATCAAGACTGGAAGAGAGCTCCCGCAAAACAAAACCATGGAAACTAAAATGCAGCAATCTCACGGGGCAGAGGTTGCCAGGCAAAGATGCAGCCCCTTTGAAAGTTCTTCAAATCTCGTCAATGAGCGGCGGAGATAACGGACTGTTCGTCGAAGGATACGTGAATAAGCATCCTTGTAAGATTATCATAGATACGGGAGCAAATGTAACCATCGTAAGAACAGATGTAGCTCAAGAATTGAGCCAAATGTTGCGCTGGACTCCGCCCCGTGTGACTTTACAAACAGTGACAGGTGATAAGATTCCCATTGAAGGTAAAATTAACATCACCATTACACCATCACCAGTCAAAAGTCGTTAATCCGGACTCGTCGGGACTTCGGCGATTCCGGATTATCGATTTTTCCGGATTATAGATCATCAGTTTAAATCTGGTAAGATGGCATGCAGAAATTACAAAATTAAAAGTATGAAACCATAATTTATGAAATAAAGAACAATTATGATCTAAAGGGTATCAAAATTTACAAAAAGAAAAAGCTTAATATTTATTTGTTTACTTTATTAAACATTTCTTTCAATGTAAGTTGTTTAAGTTGCTTCGTTTCATGTGATAATGCTTTCTCTTTAATTCTATTAAACAGACATAATTTCTTGTTTAGTTACAAAGTTCCGCTGTTCAAGTCCTATAATTGCTGTGTCAAGAATGCCAACTAATTTGTCAATCGAAATTTTTTCGTTTTCAATAACCTCTGTGTCACTTTCTTCACTATCAGAAGCCAATTATAATGATGAGGAATTTGATTTAAATCATATCAAAGACGGAGTACATCGAGATGAAATACTACATTTAGTAAGGAATTATAAGCCAAATAAAATAAAAACATCTGCCCTGAAGATAAGGATAGTGCTGACAGATCAACTTCCAATTCATTGCGCGCCATGGCATCCCCCCCTCCCCGCCGCAGAGCAGCGTGAAATTGAGAAACAGATTTCGGAATGGTTAAGAAACAAAGGATATGCCTTTATCTATTTTTTGCAGCAATTCCACTTTTTGTTTAATGGACTTCGAAGCATCCTTTCGCTTTGTAGATCCTTTACATATTACGATGCGTATTCGGAAACTAAGTACCGTTTTGAAAAAAAAAAAAAAAATAGTAAAACAATTTTTTCGAATACAATTTTATTTTTACATGAAAATGCATGTCTTAAACTATTTTTCAACATAGTTTCCGCCAATGATCAAACACTTGTCATAGCGGGTGACCAGTTTTTGTATACCATCGTCAAAGAAACTTCCCGCCAGTTTTGATAACCACGACTCCACAGCATTTTTCGTGTCATCGTCAGATCCAAAGCACGTCCAAGCGGTCAGACACAATTTCGAACAAAACAGTACGTGAAATTTGTGGAAATGCCTCTGAAAGAGTTGTCATTGTGAAGCGTCTGTTCTCATGAATTGCTTCATCAATTTTTCTTACCAAATCATCGGTGACAACAGAAGGCCGACCACTCCGAGCCTTGGCATGAACATTTGTTCGACCTGCATTAAACATTCTTACCCACTTTCTCACCATTCTATCACTTATCGCGTATTCACCGTAAACTCCTGTCACTTGACGATATATTTCGGCCGGTTTAACATTCCTCACGTTCAAAAATTTAATCATGGCACGAATCTCACAGTCAGTGGGAGAACTAATTGTCTTAAACATATTGAATGTGCACAGCAAACTGAAAACACAACATAGAGCAACCAAAATGGCAACAATTGAAAGTCGGTGAACGAGAAAGACTAGTGCGCAAGCGCGGGACGCCTACCACGGCGCTGCGACAGCGCTAGAATGAAACGGTACTTAGTTTCCGAGTACGCTACGTAGTAAATATATATCAGAAATTCTATTTGACATAATCGAAAGTTCAAGCTTACTTTTATAAAAATTGCTCTAACAGTCTGCAATAAATAATAAGCCGGATCCAATTCGAAGATTAAGGAACAACGCAATCTGCAACATTGACTGAATTAGATAATTTTAGCTTAGCTTATACTGTCCATTATACATTAAATGCGCATGCGCACATGCATATTCGCAGCTGTAAAGGTCTTACGCGCACGCGTAAACGCCTATGCGCATGCGTCAACGCGGCGCATGCGCAGAAAGTTTGTAGCTTTGATGTCTGAATTAACGACTTTTGACTGTACTTATACATTAAATACTGTTTATCATCTTCACTGTCATTGCTTTCACCATTGGCTGTTGTATAAGATCACCCAATTCTTCATTTGTCATTTCACAATCATTATTCTTGATTAATTCTTTAATTTCTCCTTCATCCACATCTGAAAATCCTTTACTGCCTATTGATTTTGTAGTTTATATTATTTCTTTGGCTTCATTTTCAATCAATAGAAATCTTTTAAAGCTTTTGATAACTTCTGGCCAGCGCTGTTAGCAGCAAGCATTCATTTTTGATGAATTCACTTGTTTTCATGTGAATTTAATCATTTCTATGCTGCGTCCTATGCTGCATTGCTTCTAAAATGTCATGCTTTCCTTTGTATTGTGTTTATTTGCCGAGATATGAACATGCATGACATAATAGACTTTGAATGTTTTATAATTCCTTGATCCGTTGGTTAGCTTAAGGAAGTGGTGTTCAGTGGAAGGACTAGAACCTTGACATTTGGATTCAATGTTGTGAGGACTTCATAACTGTATCCTGAAGCATTATCGAGAATTAGGAGAACTTAAAAGCTCAAATTTTGCTTTTCTAAGTAATATTTGAGTGTTTCAATGAATGAATTTCCAAATCAGTTATTAAAGAGGGCTATCACAACACAACTGATGCTCTGCAACATACCATGTCAAACTGAATTTCTCATGCTGGACAAATTAAATGGAGATAATTCAGAAAATGCATATACTCAAAGACACAAGTCTGTGTCCAGCAAAGGTTTACTGTACCATTTTCATATACTCCACTGTTTGTACAATTTTCATATGCAAGTCTCCTTATGGGACCAGTGCTGCTTTTGGAGGATAGAGAAACTAATGTTGTTTTCAGAGAGTAGAGGGACTAGTGTTGTTAAAAGGGCATTTTCTAAGCTTCATCCAAAAGCAAGCAATGCACTAGAGAAAAGGACACAAGAGGAATGGAAAAATAAGGGAAATTAATTAGGAAGGAATTAATTAATAAGGGATTATTAAAAAAAAAAGCTTTTTTATCATGAAAATCAAGTAGCAGATTGGCAAATAACAGGAAGGGCTACTAGATTAAGCACATAAAAAGTAATATTTGCAATATAATTGCTGCTTTAACATCATTAAAAAAAAGTACACAGTATTACCCCTGTATGAAGTTAATCCTTGTGGAAATATTTAATGCTTTTGCTAAAAGTATATTTGTTAGTTTTTTTCCCCCTATTTTTACATTCTGATGGAAGTAATTAAAATGATGCATTTTGCAGGCTACAACAGATTTATATGGCAAATGTACGAAAACACATTCTGGAACATCGGCTGCAGCACCTGAAGCAGCTGGAGTATTTGCTTTAGCTCTTGATGCAAAGTAAGTAAAGAAATATTTTTTAAAAAAATTTTGCTTTAATTATTAATTACATTACCTATGTGTAGTGTCAGATAAGTTTATTGCTATTGCTGTAATGGTAATTCAGGCATTAAGAATTTAGAATATTGTAAAACATAAGGATTTTGTGTTTTTGTATTGCAAAACTGAATGCTTAAAATAACATAGATAAATTTTATTCCTCTCCCAGTTTCAAAACATTATTAGCAGTGTTAATAACAAATCTTATAATCTGTGCATAATTAATTACGTCAGAGGTTTAAGAAATTTACCACTTCAGAATTCAGAAACAGTTTGTATTGTAATAGATAAAAGTGAAGCATGCTATTTTGATTTTTTAAAATAGTCAAAATTCAACTACAGTTTGGCATTAGTCTTTTAGAAAAGCTGTTAATTTCAAGATAATCTGATACTACTTCTTCTTCTTCAAGAAGGGGGGGGGGAATTCTGCTCAAAACTTTAATTTTGCTGAATTATCCTTGAAGAAGGGGGGCCCTATAGAAAGCTGTTTATGAGTTCCCTTTATAAAGAGTTTTCTATAGGATACATATAGATCCTTCTTCTTCAAGGATAATTCTGCAAAATTAAAATGTAACAGAATTATTTTAGATGTAGTATATCATTTTCTCTTCTTGAAGAAAAGGAAGCAATGTCAGACTAACTTAAATGGAATTTTGATAATTTTAAAAGTAATTTATATTTTATCACATAATAAAATATATTTTACTGGCTTTAAAAAAGTAATGCATAATTAATACAATATTAATAATTATAATACTATGTTAGTCTTTTCTGTATTCACAGTTTAAATTAATGTAGTATATGTATATGTAAATAAAATTATGTCACTTTCAAATTACTCAAATTTTCTGGGTTATAAGTATTCTATATAGATTAAGTTATGTGTACGTAAGAATGTATAGTTATATATATTTTTGTAATATCTTGCTGAATAACACATTTATGTCATTGGACAAGATAAAGTTTCAAAAGTTAGAAAACTGGTAAAGAGAAACAGTGGCAACTGCTTGTAATAAATAAACACAAATAGATATTATTGTTACATCTAGAGACAGATCTACCATTATTTAAAAAATTTAAAAACCTATTCCACTATTTAAAAAGAAATTGAATTAGACCAATGGTATCTGATTTGGTTTCTCAAATTACAGGTTTGAAATGTGAAGTAGTATTTCCCTTTAATGAATTCAGTTATATTCTTTTTAAAGGTATTTTGTAATTATGAATACCTAAATAGAGAATTTCTTCCTATTATAGTTGTCCTAAACTTGACAAAAAGTATATTATAATATGATATTTAAAAACATGGAAACTTTTTAAACAAGAATCAACTCTTAAGAAATATAAAAATTGGTTGTTGTTTCAATATTCTAGAATAAGAAGCGTATAATTATTATTTGTTTAAAATCATCCTAGCTAAAATATCTGCCTTCATCTTTTGATATACCAGATTTCTTGGAAGCATCTCATAAAAGCAATCTTTTAAACTCATACCTGAAGTATTTTCTGTATTTTGTAACTTGTATGCTATTTATTTTCAGTCCAAATTTGACCTGGAGAGATGTACAACATCTTACTGTGCTAACATCCAAGAGGAATTCCCTTTATGATAGCAAAGGAAGGTTCCATTGGAACATGAATGGTGTTGGTTTGGAATTCAATCATCTATTTGGATTTGGAGTATTGGATGCAGGAGCAATGGTTGCTTTAGCCAAAATATGGAAAACTGTACCTGCTAGATACCACTGCGAAGCAGGAGTTGTCAAAACACCTCAGTATGTTCTTTTTCTTTCCCTTTTTTGCAAGAATTTATGTAGTATTTTTTTAAAAAATTCAAAATTGTGGTGTTTTAAAAGTTATTGTAATCTGTATTAAAAGTAAAAATAATAGCATATTTAATTGGAAAACAAATATTTGACAAAAGTGTGCTTTTAACATTAATGGCAGTTAAAAATTTATCTGCATTTAAAAATCCAAAAACTATGATGGATGTTCAAATGAACTATGAAATGTCATAACAACCAAACCAGTTGAAATTTGGATATACTGCTGTCAGATAATGCAGTGAGACATCAAGGGATGCAAATGTAGTGTTCGGCATGGTTATGTGCATGCACGGGTGAGAAGCAGGCCGTTATGTGTTCTGTCGAGTTGATTCAGCAGTGTGTGAGAGGACCTCTTGGGGTTCACATTGCAAAATTAGAAGACTGAGGAGCAGCAAGGTATTATCAGATTTTTAACTGTGGAAGGGGTTAAACCAGCCAATATACATTGCCAGTTGTGGCCATATACAGGGAAGACTGTGTATCCAACAAGTCAGTGAGTAAATGGAGTGCCTATTTCATCAAAGCTGGGAGTGTTTTGAGTGACGATCTGAGACTAGGCCAAGAAAATACAGCAATTACTGCTGAACTCATTGATAAGCAAGTGTTGGCAGTGATGGTGGGGCCAGCACTGGAACAGTGTGGACAATTGTGCATGACAAGTTGAGTTACCGGAAAGTGTGCACACAGTAGCTTCCAAAGAAGCTCGGTGAACTGCAAAAGGAGCTGTGTACGGGGCTAAGACTACAACACCTGTTAAGGTATCATGAAGACCTCACTTTCTGGAGTGTATTGTCACTGCTGATGAGAGCTGGTGTCATCACTTTGAGACAAGGACAAAGCAAGGCAGCATGCAATGGAAGCATGCATCATCACCTTCTCTTAAGAAATTCAAATCTGTGCCTTCAGCAGGCAAGATGATGCTGACTGTCTTTTTCGACATGTTAGTTCTGATACTTATTGAATTCCTTGAGTACAGAGAAACCATTAACAATGGCATGTAGTGTGAGATATTTCATAGCCTGCGCAAATCCATCAAGAGCAGACGGCCTGAACTGCTCGCAGAAGAGAGGGGTTGATTTTGCTGCATGATAATGCTCATCCAATGTCTCCAAGGTCACACAAAGTGTAATGGCCAAGTTCAAGTGGGAGCAGCTTGAGCATCCATCCTACAACATAGATATAGCACCCCTTGCAAAGTCCATGCATTTGGTCTGCTTAAAAAGCATCTCTAAGGGAAGCGCTTCAACTCGGATGACAAACTGAAGGTTGCAGTGGAGGACTGGCTCATATCACAGCCACAAGAATTCTGGGAACAGGGAATCTTCATGAACTCCAGCTCATGAAACAGTGGGATAGTTATGCTGAGGCCTCTGGTGATTATTCGTGAATAAAGACTTCAGTTATACAGTGTCATTTCATACCTTTCCATTTGAACAACCCACATAACCATATTTTGTATCATATAACCATTCCTGAGAAATGTCAGAAAATATTTAAAAATATTATTCTGAAAATTTACCATTTTTGTAGTTGTATAAACATTTATCAAGAACATAATGTAATAGTGAGCTGGAGTGTGATGCTGTAATGGATAGAACTGTATTTTCAAATCATCTACCCCTGTGAACTGAGAATAAAATCTATATTTTACTAAGAAGCTCATCAGTTATTTCGTTAAATGCTGCAACAAAATGTTACAGCATATGTAATAACATGTTTTATTAAATGAAACCGGTGCAAGAGAATACAAATTTTCTTTCATAGTTCATATATGACTCTAAAACCTATGATATCAAATGTAATAAGGCACTTTTCCTACATGCGTATTTTTAATGACTAGTTTTTAAACACTCTTTTGTAAAACAATGAGGGAAAAGTTCCACGTGATGTTGTTTTTTAGTAAATCGATTAAAGAGAAGAAAAGAAGTGTCACAGGACCTTATTACAAAACCTGAGTAAAATGACTGAAAGCAAAGCTTCATCAGAGAATTGCATTCAACAAGGTATTGATTGGTGATCTGATAATGCTCTAAATATATGATTTTGATTAAAGGGGGTTAAAATTAAAATCATTGACTAAAATAAATAGATTCTGTTGTCTGTAAGTAAATTTTACTCAAAGAATGCTCAAGAAATTAATCATAGAAAATTTATTAACTTGTCTTTAATTGACTTAAGACTGGTGTTCTAAAATGGGAAATTTTAATTAATGTGCCATTTTGTTATCCTATTTTTCTCTTGCATTAATTATAACATTGCTCATATTTTTCTGCAGAAGTCCAGCTTCCAGGTTATTTTCTGGTCTTAATAAAAATCTGTCATTTAATCCATGAATTCTCTTCTGCATTCCTGTAGATTTATAGCATCTGTTGTCAGAATAGTTTGATTTAAATTTAGAAAATTTAAAAATTCATATTTTGTCTTCAGAAAATACAAATATTGCAGCAAAAAAGTCTGAATTAACAAATATTCTATATGTAATTATTATTGACCTCTTTACCATTTTCTAAATTATTTTTTTGCTGAAATTATCCAGAAAACCTCTGCATCCAGTGAACTAGATTTCCCTTAATCCTTAACTAACTCTGTGAATAAAATTAGTGATTTGAATTCTTATCCCTACTATTTAAAAGTGTTAGTTTACTTTTTTGTTTTTCATAATTCAGTTAATAAAAGGTGCTACTTATCTACAGTACTAATATTTTTCATATTTAAGTAAAGCCAATTGAAGCATTACTAACTGTTGAAGATAGAGGACTATTTCTGTAACTTGAAATGCATGGAATCTTTTTAATTCTTACATAATGCCAAAAAAGTGGCAGAATTTAGCCAACTATTTATTTATTTAATGTAATAACAGTAATAATTTAGATCAAATTTTGCTTTAAAAAATTTCTATACCAAATATTACAAACTGTGAATAGATGTTAAAAACAAAATATATTGCATTTGATCTGCATTAAAACAAAAAAATCTGATGTCTACATCACACGATTTCCTTGCGCAGCCTATTAAATAATACACATTTTTTTGCTGTGCTTCATTTAAACTTTCAATTTATTCTAATTTCATGAATTGATCCCTCAAGGCAAGTTGAAAATTACATCAAAAGTTGCAAATTTTGAAATCAAATATCCCAGTCAATTTTTGTTGTATGGAAAATAAACTTTTTGCATTTTTATCTTTCATAATGAGTATAAAATTTCCCTAAATATAAGTATAGGAACAAAAGACAGCATTAAAAGGTTGGTTTTGACATTGTGAAAACGTGAAGATTTGCATCATTTAAGACATTCTGTAATTGGAAGTATATGACCATGACCAACGATTGTAAATATAAAGACTGAGTAAGGACTTTTAAGCTGGTTGAGGAGGGTGAATAATGTATATACATGTCTGAAAAAAATTTATTAAAAATTTAAAACTTATTTGAACAAACTGATAATATACCTTTAAATTACTAATTCTTAATTAAAGTACAATCCCTTCAAGGCATTTGCATTTTCTTCGCAGTATCCACATTACTGAAATCTTGCTATCCAGAACTAAAGCAAAGGCTTTCCAAGCTTATGAAAGTATCGCAATTAACTACGCATCCTTTTTGCCATTTTACCTGCCTACTAGCAATGTGCCACTTAGCCTATGTTAGCGATTCTCTGCTATTTGAGATTTAATTACACTTATCTCAGATTGTAGGGGTCATTTAGTACCCTATTCTACAAATTTAAAAGAAAAAAAAAATGTGCTGAAAAATTCATTGTCCAGAAGTAAGTGGTGTTTAACTTTCAAGCTGGCGATGCTTTATCCAAAATTCCATTTAGTCATCCACTACACCACAATGTCCAGATAACTATGCTGTACCAAAGGGCTTGGGTGTGAATTTCAGCAAAGGCGTGGATGTATGTAACTGTGCAGTGTCTTGCCACAGTGGGGCATTCTAAATATTCAGGGAGCCAAAAAATCATTTTGAAGAGGCTGATGGAAGCCTCTCGGAAGAGAGACAGCAGCCTCTCGGATTTGTCCCCTTGGGTTACATGCTCTCCTTCAAAAGTGGGAGCAGAACTGAGCAAAATCCCACATAAGTGAGAAAAGTCACAACCACAACGAAACAAACATAATACCCAAAATGTTTCGCAATTATAATACTTCCTTCATTTCAAACAAGGAAATAAAAAAGGATCTATTTTAGATTAATAAGTATTCAAATGAAAATTGCTTTCAATAAAGTATTTAATTTTTCTTAAATTGGAAGAGCGTATGAATTTTATTTTTATATTCATGTACAGAAACATGATTGCAATGACAGTCATTTAAAAATTCATTTTTTATATGAGTAAGTCTATATTTACCCAGAGATTCTTGTATACTGTAATATTAAAAAATAGTTTAAAATAAATTTGTGGAGTTTTGTGATCTTAATCTTACTGTACTTTTCTATTTATTATTTTGCTGCATATGCAGATAGGAATTTTATTTGAAATATATTTTTTTGCAGCCGAATTTTAACCAATGCCAGTACTCAAATATATATTGACACAGATGCATGTAGTGGAAAAGAAACAGAAGTAAATTACCTGGAGCATGTCCAGGCTATTATTACCTTGAATGCAACACGCCGTGGTGATGTTACACTTTTCCTCATTTCACCAATGGGCACAAGGCAAGTGGAAGCTTAATTATTCACAGAATATAAACTTTTCCTTTTTGCGCAAAGTGTGCAGAATTAATTTTACATAAAATATAATTTTCAAAAATGTTTTACAATGTTAATTTTTAATTAAAGATTGAGTTTAAAAATTATAATGTGATTTATAACAACTTAAAGCTGATGCTTAATCTGATGTACCTTTTTTTAGGATTCATATTTTACTTATTGTGTATCCAAAATTGTTTCAAATTTTATTGATTTCTAAAAAACATTCCTTTTAATTCTGTTGTTTTGTGATGAAGAGAAAATATTATTGCATTTGCTTGGCTGCTAGACAAATGATTAAATTTTTTTTTTAAATTAACTGAGTATGCTAATTTTGCTTGATTCTCCATACATACTCTAGTCAGAAAAAAAATAATATTTTTTCCATTAAAATTACTTTAATTTAATAAAATAAGTACTTTTCATTTGACATAATTTGAATTTTGTCAAAAGTAATAAGAGAGTTTAAAAAACAAAAAAGGACTTGAATGAGCAATATACGTGTTATATTTCTTGAATTCTATATTGCCACTGATTGTAAGATGCATCTCTTAATTTCAGTACAACCAACAGAACAAAATTCTAAGAAGTTTGGTTCTAAAAAATTGAATTTTTTGGTAGTTTCTGATTATTTGTATCTCCACTGAAAAGTCACAAACATTAAATTTACAATCTCAGAGTGTCTAATATATCAGATTCTAGTTACATGTATTCTTATTTCTAAACACTACCTACTAACTTGCATTGTGTTGTATGGAATGTTTGTAACAGAAATATCTAAAATTGCTTAAATTTCAAATATGATGTTGGGATAATTTTTGTAACCATGTTTGATAAATTTGTAACTAATAAGAACAAAATCAATTACTGAATTTTAGTAGCTTGTATTTTGTTTAATTATTAATATTCTTCTGTTAGCTATGAAGCTAGTTATCCTACAGTAGCACTGATAGAAAATGATCCTATAACAAGAAAGAGTTGTGCTAGATAAAATAAATTAGGGAAACATGTTTGCACATCTGAAAGGTTATGTCTTTTCAAATATTGCACTAGTCTAATAAGTGTAAAATATGTCTAATAGCACCGCTATGAACAAACAAATCATATTTTCTTTAAGTACGTAATGTAAACTTTGTGCGCTTTATTTATTTTCTGGATTCACCTCTGTATGTGAGATTTGGTCAATAATGCCCTTAAGGAGGTGATCAAGGCTGTATCAGCAGCTTACTGAGTTTGCCCATGTAATAGGGCTATGACAGAGTGGATTTTCTTTTTTTCATATTGCAGAAAGACTCAGTAGGAATGTATCCATTATGCATGCATGTTGGCAGCAGTGATCAAGGGAAGGTACTGTCTCAACAAGGTCGAGCACTGGCCACACTTATACCACCACTCAAAGGGAAGACTGCCATATTCACCGTATGTCTGTTATATACTATTCCATTGTGTCTGCAGAAGACAATCGAGCAAGGAATTGTTCTAAGACAGACGTCCTCTAGGGGCTATACCATTAACTCCAAATCACTGCCATCTGTGATTTAGGTGGCTAGAGCTCACTGGAAAGTGAAATTGAAATCCCTTGTGTTCTCTGATGAGACCTATTTCATTCTTAATGCCATTGATGGGCATATAGTAGTTATAAGGAGGCCAGGTGAGTGTTTGTAACCAAGCTCTCTGTGGCATAGACAAATTGGACTTGCACAGGTCTTATGCTAATTCAGAAGTCAAACAACAAAAATCAGCGTTATATTTACAAAATTTATTACAATTTATTACAATTCAGTTACGTTATATTACAATTTTGTAAATATAACGCTGATTTTTGTTGTTTGACTTCTGAATTAGTATTTATTCGGTGTGTTATTGTGTCTTAATTACAGGTCTTATGGTCTAGCTGCAGCAGAGACACATTGGATGTATACCTGGTAATATGGTCTGGCCACGGCATTGACACATTGGATCTATACTAGGTATTTATGGTCTCAGGAGCAATATCTTATGACAGCAGGAGCAAGATAACAATGCTGTATGTCAGACTGATGATCATACAGGTTGTGTTGCTATTCTTGAGCAATACTCCAGCAGACATTTTCCAAGAAGATAATGCTCACCCTTATATCCCTCTTATCCCGCAACATGCTGTACAAAATGTTGACATGTTGCATTGGCCTACAAGATCACCCAGTCTTTTTTCCATCTAGCACATATGGGGCATGATTGAACAACAAATCCAATGTCATCTACACAGTACTGATCCTAGACCTTTGCGCAAATTAAAATTGGCTGCTCTTTTTGAGAGAATTATAAATATGTTCGATAATCATTTGGTCGCCCATGTGCTGTGCACTATCTTGCCCCCTGCTGGGATTGGATCTGCATTCACAACCAGCAATGGTAGTTGCTGGCGACTCAGAGAAAGTGCTCAGATTAAAGGCATCATGGCAACTATAGTGGTTATTAATGTAGCACAGCATGGTGGCTATAGCGGTTATTCAACATCATGGTTACTATAGCAATTACTAATGTACCACTATTTCACATTTGAAATGGATTTTCTAATACATACTCTAAACTGTGAAACATTAATCAAATAAATATGTTACCTAGACAAATACTTCACCTGCATTTCATTCCCTAAACTGATTTCTTCTTGGTGTTAGGATTTTATTATGTGTGTATATAATATTTTGCATATTTTTTATTTTAAGTGTTATTTATATATAATTAAAAAAAGATATTGCACTTTTATAGTGTACAAAGTAATTGGAGAATCTTTATGTAAAATCCACATAAAATTAATTTTAAAATGCTAATATTACATATTGTACATTGAGATTACACAATATTTCTTATTTACAATACATTATAAATGCCATCAGTTATACATTAGAATAAAATATGTAACATTTGCCCTGTGTTTCATTAAAAATTATTAAACCTGTTAAGATAAGTCATTGAAATAAGTATATTTTCAGTGGTTTGTAGGCATGTTTTGATCTTGAAACACTTCCACCAACTGCCAGATAGGCTTCATTTTCAGGAAGTGGAAAAAATTGGCAACATTCTCACGTTATAATAATCTTCCTCACATAGCCTAATAGTCAATGCTATGTACAACTTATAAGCTTAAAAATGATAGCAAGTGCCAGCTTCATTTTGTAGAGGATCTCAAGTCTTATGTAAGCATGTTTAGGTTGTGATAAGCAGTTTAGTTTTTGTAAAGATAGATATAAATTAAATGCTTTTTCCTGTTTTTTCAAAGCATTTTGAAAAACTAATTAACAATAAAAGTTGGAATTACTCTTTTATGAACAGCAAGCTGTGGAGTATTTTCAAAGTTTAAAAGATGTTAGTATCAAGAAATATGTTTGATGTGCATAATATAATATCGGTCAGATTTTGAAAACTGATTAAAAATGGTGACATAATGAGAAAAATCATGATAAGCATTTTAAGTCTTTTATATATATATCTGTGACCTTGTCTGTTAATTATCTAACTAAATAAAGAATGGCATGCCCCTTTAAACTTCTGTCAAAATGATTGGCAAAATTTGGTGATTATCTTTGCTCACTTTCATAGTTGGACAGGATTTCATAATTAGATAAGATGTTTTAATGTTCATATTTTTAAGTCCTATGAAGTATGACATCTTTTATGCCTGAAATGCACCTTTTTTTCTTCAAAGTCTCGCATAATTTTAAATATAGATTTTTTATTTTGTGAGTAACAAATAAAATGAGTTAGTAACAAATTAAGTAAGTAACAAATAAAATGACATTTTAAGTCAGAAACTTCTTAAATAAATTTTACTTTTCTACTGTGAATTGCACTTATCTGGAATTTTCACTTATTATGCATTAGGCATTTCTCAAACTTTCCAGATAGTCAAGAGTGTACATATGAATTCCATTTTAATATAACAAAGGTGCTTTATGTTTTACAATATGCAAAATGTTTATCAATTATTACTATGCAGCATCTATTTCAAGAAAAGTATAATGCTCCACAAAGTCAGTGGAGTATTCAACAATGTTATCAACAGTTCAAGAATTCCACATGCCTGTGTAAAGAAGAGAAACGTGGGCAGCCAAATATTTTTAATGAAACAGTTGAGAAGTTTAATAGAGTATTTAATGGTAGCCACTAATTTGTTAATGCATTGCCAACATTTGGAAGATATTGCATTGGCAAATGCATCTAAACAATTCAGTTTTATGATTACATCAATGAATGAATGTGAATTTTATGTTACATGGAAGAAACATTGTAAGACAATGGTTTTAAAAGCTCTCTAATATTCAGTAACAAAGCAACATTTTGTGTAGATAGATCATCCCAATATTTGATATGAGACATAGAAAATTGTCATATTCCTAATGAATACAAATGGCTTTCAGAAAAATTAAATATGGGGATAGGTGTGCTGTATCCTCATATGTAGCAGTCAAACCTGGCTCTAAGATTATTTGACATAGGCAACAATCTAAGGCACTAATTTTCAGAAAATACAAACCAAATCATTTTGAAGAGTGACATTGTCTTGGAGCAACAGATTTACAGAGGGTGTTTACACATTTTTAGAATGATTTTGGAATCATTTAATTAATGTATAGTCTTTTTTCTGGACTATAAATCTGCATTAGGATTTCCATTATAGAACGACCTTTCATAAAATTTCCAGAGGTATTAAATTTCATTCCTTTTTCCCTTCTTTCCTGAGTCCATTAATTGTGGTGGGTTTGCACTTGAAAAGAGCTCTTTCCAAGAAACCAAAGCCACAATAGTCCACAAGTGAAATGTCAGGGGACTTCATAGGAATATGTATCCTCTGCTTTGACACTCAAAAGACTTTAAATTGTCTAACTTACTCATTAAGTTAGGAATAGATGCATTCATCCTCCTAAATTCAAATCAGTTGTGTAATTTTTAGATATAGTTTAGGAAAGAAAACCATTTGAACCTGTATTTTTTACATAGTATTTCATTTAAAACATTACTTTAGCAAACTCATATTTAAGTTGTCATCCTCACATTCTTTCAGAAATGAACATTACTCTCTATATATTTGTTCATAAAAACAACTGTTTCAAACCAAGAATGCCATCTGAACATAACAGGTGCAGGTAAAGTTTTCCTGCCAGTTTACATATCATATGTTTTAAATATCTTTAAGGGTACATGTTTCATTTTTTTTTTCAAGTGTAAAAATGCTGTTTTTGCTTTTGCTACATTGTTATTTAATTCTTAGAAGTCTTTAATAAATACATCACTAATAATTTTCATTAATGCACCCAGCATTGGTAATGCAAAATATTGTCTCTAATAAATGTTTTAATAAACTGAAGGTAGTTTTCAACAAGACTGCTAATATAGACATATTTCAATAAGACTGAACTTCATTTTTTTGTTAGATGGTTCATTCAGCCACTGTTACTATACACTAATCTTTTAGTTGGTCTTTTATTGTTTCTTTCTTGAAATATGCATGAACTGGTACATATTTATGTCTCAAATTGCTATTCAGGAAGATTACCTGAACCAATCATGCATTTTATTAAATAAGCCCATACAGCTGAGTGATTTAATTTACACAGCTGAATAGTAATTTTTAAATATTATTTTCATCATATTCTCAACTAATTCTTCTTTATCTATTTTGGGACATTTTTTGTACTTGATTAGTACTGAAATTTGTAGTCTGGTGCTTAATTCCATATGAGCCCTGGCGGTTATATATTTTATTAGTCGTATGTTTCATTTGCTACAATACTTATACATAATGATATGTGTTTCACTTAAATACAAACCCTATTGGGCAAACTCCTTTATTCTGTCAATTCTTTCTTTTTTTTAATGGTGATCCATAAGGATAAATGTTTATGGCCACTAACATCAGCTATGTATTTAAAAAACAAAGCAAAAGAAACTCACACTTTGAGTTTTTGAGTACAGTTTGTGACTGAATTGGCTGAGTAAGATGACTAGGGTGGAATGACTGAGGTATGTACACTCAGTCAAAAACAATGGGACAATTCTGTATCTCCCATTCTACTAAGCTGATTGATAAAATTCACCTTCCGTTTTTCACGTCTCGGAAGCGCGACTTAGAATATATATTCGATTTATACGTAGTATTGCCTTAGCATGGGTAATTTGACTAAAAATCTGACTTTTTCTGAAGTGATATAACTGACTTTTTTTTTTCATATTTTGATTATGCCAAAGGGTTTTGTAAAAGTTATCCTCATATTTTTAAAAAAATAAGTCTCAGATTTTTAGCTCCTTAATGTTAATTGAATTGGTATATATTTATTATTATATCTTTTTTATTAAAATTCCTGAATTCCTTCTTTCAGAATTCGGAATATTCAATCCAAATCAAAATCGCACATTTTTTATGATTTACTTTTTAAATCATTTTTATAAATTTTTTAAATACTTTTTTAAATTATAGCCTACAAAACTTTTGCCATAATTTTAAAGTAGATGTATTTCTAGGCATACCTGCAATAAAGTAGAGCTTCTTGTTCAAAATTTCCCAAGATATTACGTGAATTTATATAGTGGCGCATTTTGAAATTTGGCATATTTGTTATAAGAGATAATAACACCAGTGTGGTTTACACACTTTCTTATAATCTTCAATGAATTGCAGCAGTTATTTTGAACTTTAAACTTTCAAATAAATTTTTACTGATTTATTTCGTAGGAAATTTCTTTATTTTTATTTTTGCTAATAATGCCTAATAAATATTTATTAATAATACATAAAAAGCTGTTTTTTAAATTTATAAATAATATTAATCAAACTTTTAAAGATTTTAACCCTATCATAACAGTAAATTTTTACCTTCGCCATTGTATCCTCTGCTACAAAGTACATCAAAAACATAAATAAAACATGGTGTCTTCTACTATAGAAATGTTTAACAACAGCAAAATTTAATAGAATATAAGATTTTTATCTTATTTTCTGTGCATAGTAAAGGCTATAAATAAAAATTATTTTGAAGATGTTTTATGCACAAATATATTTCATGCCTTTACTGCATAATAAATTTCTTAAATTGTTAAAGGATCCCTTTCTTAAATTGTTGAAGGATCTTTATCATCAAAGACACTTTTTTAAAAGCAAAATACATTTTTATATAAACATATTTTTAAAAGTCAAATTATGATTTATCAAGACCTGACTTCTAATCATTACGGTAGGCTTCGGTGAGTTTCTGGTTTATAAATTGCACATAAATTAGTTTCATTGGTTATTTAAATATGACATGGAGACTGACTGCTTTTGATATGACATGGAGACGGACTTTTCTAAGGAAAAGTGACTCATATTCATGTTGCACATGTGGAAAATCACGAAAAGTATGCAGCCAGCTTGTTCACCTGGGTTGGTTTTCATAGTAAAGTATCAAGAGTCTTTAACCACTTAGCCAGGTTATAAGATTTGTAAAATATCAATGAATGATGTCAATGAACCAGTTATTATGATTTAAGTCTTTACTATAATTTCTGCTTTTCGTATTCCTCACCTAAATTCAAATTAGCTTTGTGTATAACTGAGCTGAAAGTTTTGAGTCTTGAGATGAGAGAGTTTCTGGCAGTCATGTCTTGCTGTTAGTATTTTTAGCAGTATCTGTTTAAAAATTATATTCTGGCTTAGCATTCGCAACATCAGAGCTTCAGCATTCAACGCGCATTGACTTATGTCTGTCGTCCGAGCAGAACAGGGGATTTCCTTTATTTTTTTTTAGGGGGCAGGGGAGGCAAAGTGTATAAGAGGAAGATTGATGGTAGATAGTTGCAGTTAAGAAGACATGAGTTCAGAACAATATTTCACATTTAACCATTAGTACTATTGAATTTCACATTTATTCGCATCTATTTCATAAATATGAATATTGCATATCCCTGTTAATGATCATAAAAAATTATACAAAAGCTAATTAGTTAGTAGAAAATTTCAAAAACTTGCAAGTGGCTTTAATACAGAAGGCAGTTAAGGGTATAATATGCAGCATCAATCTAATATTAATGCTGTTAGATAAAATACCTAAAATTATACAAGATCCAATTCCTGAAATGAAAATATTTTCATATGCAGTCTTTAGAAAATATTTATCCTATTGTATGAATCACTGTGTTAAATTAGTTTTTTGTATGGATACTTACTCTATTTACTTATCTTTTTGTATGGATGCCTTCCAATCTACTTATCCTATTGTATGAATCATTGTTTTTTTTTTAATAATTGCAGCAGAGAGACTTATTAATGGAAGTTAATAAAAATTTACCTGAGGTCATGTTTAAGTCAAGGAAAGTTATATTCTCATGCATTTCTGTTGATAAAAAAAGTTATTCCTTAAAAATTGACTGACATTCTACATTAACTGACAGTCTAGTTTTATGTCATTTAGCCATGTAGATTATTTTTCATACATTGCAAATTAACTAAGTAAAATTGTATTGTGGCTTGAATTATTATTATATTTTATTTAATACTACACCAAAAATGTTTAAGCTGTGCATGCATGCACTTGCTGACATTTTTTTTTTTTTTTTTTTTTTTTTTTTTTTTTTAATGAAAGATGATTCCCCAAATTTTGTGTTCTATGAATATGAGGCTTCATCTTATCACATAGTAAAGTATGTTTCTATCTGAATGATAAGATCCCATATTATCAATTATATGCCATTTTAATATCATTTCATTAATTTGCAGTAAATTCATAAAAATGAACAGATATAGAAAAAATAAGAAAAAATATATAAGGCTTCCAAAATATTCCTTGTTGTGTAGTTGAGAATAAACTGTTTGGTTGAAAGATTTATAAAAAATTTCTCTTTAACTTTTTCCTCTTAATTTATATTCAGGTCAATGATTCTCAGCAAGCGTCCAAATGATGATGACCAGTATGATGGGTTTACAAAGTGGCCATTCATGACCACCCATACATGGGGTGAGGGGCCAAGAGGTAGATGGACCCTTGAAGTCAAGTTTGATAGCCAAGTTCCCCAGACTGGTTATGTAAAAGAATGGACACTAATGGTCCATGGGACTCGTGAACCACCTTATAGAGATTTACCAGTTGAAGATGATAACTCTAAACTTGCTATTGTAAAAAAGGCTCATGAAGTTGGTTATAAAATCTAAATTAAAACTTGCTCTACCAATGCTGCCAGTGTCAAAAATCTATTTTGAAAATTTGCCACAGATTAAAAATTTTATGCTATCTAATTATGATTAAAATTTGTTAAACTTTTCAAAAATATAAGTAATAATGTTGTAACTGTAATTTTCATTCTGTTTTCTCAATTAAAATTAGGTTATTTGGTGTTCGTCATTTTACATTTAAAATATACTAAAATGAATTAGCTCTTAATTTTCTAATTGAAAGCATTGAAAAGAAGGCAAATGGAATTTCTTCCCATTTCGATTTTAAATAATTTCAAATATTATTATAGAGGGTATCAGTTAGTTTTCTATTATTTATTTACTTGGCAGCATTGGTATACTTCTGTTGTTGACAGAAGTAAGAGTGTCATCCCAAACTAGCTGTATAAATTTAAGTTCCATTTTATTTGTTGTCAGTTTCTTTTCTGTGGGGAAAAAAAGAGAAAACATTGTATAAAGGGCATTGCTATAGTAGATAATTTGAAACTGTAACTTTTTGATGTAATGTTTTAAGATGAAAACTTTTTACATTCTATCATTTAAAAGACTTCTTTCTACCTTTCTTGTATTTTTATATACTTAAAAAAGACAAAAACTATGCAGATAAAATTTGAGATCATACTGCTTAAATTTATAAAAATGTACCCATATGTTTTCTTAAATTAATGTATGCTTTGCTATTTTGCTATGTTTTGAACTGTGTATTGCAGTTAAGTTTTTAATATTATTTTTGTACAAAAAGTTTTTAGTCTATGGCAGTTTTTTAAAATTTGATTTAGTACATAATTTTTATACAATTCATATAATCAAACAGAAATTTTTGATTCAAATAGTTTAGTAGTTAATTTAGAAGTAATTGTTTAATTAGAATCGTGATGTAATGTGTTAGACAGTTACAGTTTATGTCACATCTATTTATAATACATGTTTATTCTCACAAGCATGTGTAAATATAATAGACCAAAATATATTAATTTTCATAGCACAGTTCTATGTTATTAATATACTTAAAAAATTTATAAAATTAGTTCAAAAAATAGTCTTGTATTTTAGATTTATTCATATTTTTAATGCAACTGTTGTTATTTAGATATATATTCATACATAGCAATGCCCACTTTGTTGGACTCTTACTGTTAAGAAAGAACGCATTTGAAAATATATGAAATACTGCTTTGAAAATTATATTTTAAATGATGGGCCTAAGAAAAAAAAATTTGAATTTTAAATGTTTTCTTTGAAAGTGAAACCTCATTTTATCTTGTCTTTGAAAATTATGGAAAGGATCAAATTTTTAAAAGATTTTATTAAATAAAAAAAGGATGCAAAATGTTTTACTGTTTTGTTTGATGCATATTTAATTTTATATTCATCAAAAAAATTATGAATTTAATAGGGCATTTGAATTTGAATTTATCATAATTATTCATATGTATAAATGTTAACACTTTCAGACAGTATGTCATTTTATATATTACATATTTTTGAAATAGACACTTGAAATTTACATTAGATTACATGAGTTCAATTTTATGTAAAATCTTTGTTAAAGAAAAGGCACACATTACTTGGAGAAATTTATTCAAAAATTAAATAACTTATGATTTGAGGCTCAGATTTTCATTGCCTGCTGTCTGTATATGTATAATTTATACACAAAATATGATGAAGTATATATATTATGTACAAAAATATCTAAGTAAATGTATTTCAGGTTTGTCTATAATTAATAAATAGTTCAATTATTTACTTTTGATAAATTAATTTAGGTTATTAATTGATATTTATCTCCTCAATTTAGTTTTACTATATACATGTATATCAAAACATTAATACTGGTTATACTATCGTAACAAAAGTCACTGATATTTCTTAAATGGATTTAGATGGCAGACAATTCTATCATAATTTATTTTGATTTTACTAAACATTTTTTAAATAATTTTATACTAAAATGAATTAGTTGAAAATTATTAATTATGTAACTTTTCTGAAAAGGAAACTGTAAAGTAATTATCTATTATCATCTTAGTGATTACTATACATAATGCATGCAGAACAGTGAGAACTATTGTCATCAAAAGCACTACTCCCATATAGATGCACAGACATTTTAGTATGTCTTATAATCTATTCTAGTTGAAAGTATTTTTCTCTGAAATAACTGTAATGATATGAGTTTTTCTGCTTCTGTGTAGCTTTTTGAATAAATATAAAGAGAAATTCTTTTATTTTTTAAGTTTATTTATTTATTTATTTATTTTGTAATGATATTTGAATTATTTATTGCCTGTACTTAAATTTTTATTTTCAGGTATATGTTTAAGTTTATTCTGCTTTATTGAAAACATGTAATGTATTTCACTGTGCCATAGTTTTCACTGTTATCTTTGCTCCATATTTTCATGCAATAAAGTAGCACATCTTATTATGAATTTGCATTTACAAATTTGAAATATGTTGCATAGTATGTTTGCTATTTTATGTTTTATATTTTTCTTTTAAATGGAATAATCTAAAATGTGAAGTATGAATTGTATATGATATTTCCCTCAATTATCTGTTTAGTATGAAGTCTAAATTTTAATATATGTAATAACTGTTTGCTAATTTATATGTAAAACATAGAATTAATTGCAGAATTTAAAAAAGGTAACTATTTTGCTGTTAATGTTATGTGAACATCTATCATACAACATTAAAAATGAACATGATGTTGACAGTTCCTAACTGATATCTGGGACTTGTTGCATTTAATGTAAATATATTGTATATTATAACAGGAGTGGTGTTACAGAGATTACTTAAAAATTATATTTGCTGCATTTAGAAACTCTTTTCCTGCTGGAAGTTGCCTGGAAGAAAACATATTCGGTCTTCTACAAAATGCCTGTGCACGCTTATGATGTAGTTTGTATGTAAATGAGTTGGTATGTTTAAATATATATATATATATACATAAATGTAATATTTTAGTAATATATCATTAATCAAAATTATCAGAAAATTATTTCATGGCAGAAAAATGCAAAAATGTATTGAACTAACACTCAGCATCTGTTTTTCAGAATCCTGTGCTGAAGTTCTGAGATTAAAAAAAAAAAAAATAAAAATGTTTTGACACCTGTACATAACTTAAATATGATATAAATTATTTGTTTTTATGTGGTAAATTGTACAGTAAATTCATCTCAAAGTGTGCGTATTATCAAAAATTAAAGTTATTTTTAACATTAAAATGTGTGTTGCAGATTGGGTAAAATATCCTCAAATATTTCTATTCAAATTTCAGTACTATTAGTTATGAATATAGCTGTCACAATCTGCCCAGTTGATAAACACTAAACGGCAAGGTTTGATTCATCGAAAGACTAAGATAATCACGAACATTTTAAATCCAGTTATAAGTTTTTGAACATACTAATTTGGTCATAGTTAATCTAATACTATATAGGTGTTTCTGAAGCAGTTAATTTCATAATGGTGAATTTTTTTCCCTATAATTTATAGTAGAACAGGCTACATGTAACAAAACTATGAGGCCTACAAACACATCCATTAACTTATCTGTACCTTAATTGTAATAGCTTCAGAAAATTCTGGAAGTAGTGCTGTACTACAAAACGTGGTTAATGAAAAAATATCTTCAAAACAAACCACCTTACATTAATTTCATACGAACATCGGTCTGCATTCATACAGTTAGTAAACACACTTTTGGCAGCTCTTTCATTCTTCAGAGTATTTTCACAGAATCTTTTCCTTTTTTAAGAATGCATTCCTCATGTGTCAGGATTAAATAAATGTTTAATAACCACCTCACTGATGTAGTTGGGAAGTGTACAAAGATAAGTATTGTTAAAAAAGCAATGTTTCTGTGATGAAGCTATTCTGAAAGCAGCTTTATAAGATGAAGCAACTGGTCGCCATCCTGTAAAGTTTATTTTAGGTAGCAAATTATTTTATGTTAATTCTTTTCTACATTTTCCTATTTCTGTTAATCTTCATCAAGATGCAAAGTAAGCTTAGATAGGAGCGAAAGCAGTGTATTGAAGAGCATGCTATGGTAATGATGCAGTTAGCTATTTTTCCTTGAGTGCTCAGTTTCCAATAGCCATCAGTTAGAATCGCGAGTGACTTTTGTTTCTCTTAGAAGCATTAATTGAAGGAGTTCGTTTATGAAGATGAGTTTTTATGCTTAACCTAAATTTTGTTTCTTATCGTTTTAAATACATATTTTATTTTAAATCGTTCAGGCAGCTATAGGTATCTCTTTGTTAATTTTAAGTCACATTAAATAAATCTTTTAGTTCAGTTTTATCTCTTGTGCAGTTATTTACATTTCATTTAGATGTTAGCTACAGTTGCAAGAATGAACACTTATCACAGCATGTAAGATTATATTAAGATAATATCTAACCTTATACTGTATTCAGCTTTCAGAATTTTGAACAGTTGTATGAATATTCCAGATGTTCATGGCTGCAAAAAGATATAATTTTGTTTCATATCATCAAATTTGGTCACAAATAACCAATCCTTGAATTTTTCAACGATAATGCAAGTAATAAGACATTCATTAAAAAGAAAGATATAAAGTAAAAGTGCTAATGTGGATTGAGCTAAATAAAGATTTTAATATCAATGCTATCTGGGATAATAAAATTATATTCAACAATAAAAAATAATAAATAAATAAAATTCACCGTAAGGATGTCTGTTCTAAACGGCCGCTGAGGTTTAATGCATAGACTTACTGTTCCTTTCGTGACTTGATATTTATTTTATTTTATTTATTTATTTATTTACTTTTTGGGGGGAAAAATTGTTACAAAACTTAAGTAATATTTATTCAGATTTATGTACAATTTCTTTTCGTAAATATTTTATCGACGAATTTGTATGAAAGGGAAACGAGGCGATATCAAGCGTTCCCTTACTGGATCAAGGTGCGGCAAATCTGGACTATCCGGATATGTGAACCCATGATTCTTCCATAAAGCTGGTATTATATTGTTGTACAACGATAGTTGTAAGAATCACACAATTAGAACACTCGTACATCTTCATGTATAAATTCCTTGCGCAACACAGCAATGAGTTTATCATTCTTACTCTCTGCGCTCAAATCTTTCATAAACCCTAACCTATCGCAAACATATCCGAATTCTTTGTCCGTAAAATATTTTATACGTTTTTCATCTAAATACTTCTATCGTTGTTTGCGAAAACACTCCACTGTATGATCCGTCTCAGATATGCTTAAATCTGATGCTAACGTACTGGATAAATCAGAAGTTACGGTTCCTTCATTTTATTTGAAACTAGTCTGTAATGTAGTAGCGTTTTCTTCGCTCTTTGCGCTACGTATTTGCTCGGTCTTTCCTTTCTTCACTTGTTTGAATAGCTGCTCGCTCTCTTCTCCATTTCAAAAAATATTTTCATTCACTCATTTTAAAATGCATCGATTTCAGTGAAACAAAATTTTCAAACTACAACCATTCACGACTTCACCCATCAATCCATCAAACAATTGAGCCGGAGCCGCTCATCTGGCGAGAATGCTCGGGAGTGGAGATGCATGTGCACAGCACATGTGTGTGTGTGTGATTAGGGCAAAGCCTGGGGGCTATCTGCCTAAAGGGAGGGATGCCTTCGCGGAGGACTTTCTAAGGGAAACTGGCTCGTATACACGTTACACATGGGGAAAACCATGAAAACGCCCATGCAGCCAGCCCGTTCGCGGGATTCGATCCTCGGACCAAACTACCAGTGTTCAGCGACTTTACCGCTCGGCCGCTGGTGGGCTTGCACAGCATATGAGGTCATCAAAATTCCCGTGATTTTCGCTAACAGACTCACATTTTTAGATAGTAAATATTCATATTTCATTCATCAGCGTTTTAAAATGTAAATCGGTCCTATCAGTAGCTGAGTGGTTAACACCGCTATATACTGGAAGTACGAACCGGCTGGCTTCGTGATTGCTTTTTGTTGTTTTCCTTGTGTATACCTGAATAGGAGCCACTTTCTATTAGAAAGGACCCTACGGAAAACCATTTCAGCGCTACACTCTTAGGCAAACAGCCTCCGTCTACTTTCCCATATTCAAATAACTTAACCTAAAATGTAAAGCTGTTTAACCACATCGTAGGCAAGCATCCTAATTTTAGTTCTAATTTAGCGTGCTTTGTTATACTTGAGTTACAGGAATAATGCTTCATCATGATTAGGTCTCTGTAGTTTCCGTCGTAGAGGTACTGTATATAGTCATGTCACTGATTGGCCAGCATTTTGAAAAATTAATTGCTTTTTAATATTATTTTCCTGCCACCATTCACATAAAAAAAGTTAGTCTGCAAATTTAATGTATTGCAGTGCGTGTGTCCCTTTAATTAGATATTCCTGTTGACAAGAGATTTCGGTGCTTTAAAATATTTTATGATTACTTAAGAATGTGAACTTTCGGAATCTTTTAAGCATTAGAAAATACTTCTGCATAATATTTGTCCTGTAATCAAAGGCTTTACCAAAGAATATGTATTGTAAAGAATAGTCAAAGCCAGCGGCCGAGCGGTAATATCGCTGAACACTGTTAGTTCGGTCCGAGGTTCGAGTCCCGCGAACGGGATGGCTGCATGGGTGTTTTCGTGGTTTTCCCCATGTGTAACGTGTATATGAGCCGGTTTCCCTTAGAAAGTCCTCCACGAAGGCATCCCTCCCCTTAGGCAGATAGCCCTAGTGTGCTTTGCCATAATTAAAATACACCAATAGTCAAAGAAGAAACGTTCTTTGTCAAAAAGCGTTTCTTCTTAACACGTGCTCCTGTACACATCGCGAAGGAGAAAATTCTCGCCCCAGGTTCCGTAGCCAAATCCCTTGGCAAAGTTTCCCTCCTCTTTCCAGCAGCGTAATAGTAAAACTGATTTACATTACGTCTATGGAACCTTTCCTTCTTTGCATAGACGTTCTTTGGCTTTAACACCATGACAAAATTCTTCTAAAATGAGCGGTTCCTTCCCCCTCTCTGCTACACAATTGCTGATTGCAGAAATGAAGCATAAATCACTTGACAGGAATGCACGATTTACGCCCCGAAATATTTTTTTAAAAATTAAATAAATAAATAATTCATTAGTATTAGGGTAGAATATCAGAATCCTTTATTTTCATATTTGAAAGATAAAAATTTATATAAATGTAAATTGCAGCGTGGTTAATATTGTTAATTTATCATTATTTAATGTGTGTAATTTACCTTTTATATATTTTTCTTATTTATGTACTTTGCATGAATATCGCGTTTTTACAGAATTCACTATTATCCGCAGTGTATAGTGCATACAAATCGTTATACACCTGTGTAAATATTCCAGCTTGTTATCTGACAACAGTGGTCCGATAGCTGTTCACAGCTTTACTGCTGCAAGAAAAGATGCATTTAAAAATACATGAATTGACGTTATCAGTCATAAACAATTTTTTTGACTGATGACGTTGTCTTTCTACAATGCTTCTCAGATGTTGTTATAGACGTGGAAATATTTACAAACATCGCATAGGTATAAAACTTCAGATTTGTCGTTTCTTTGTTCTCTATTTGATGCTAATTAGCATAATATCTGATTATATATGCGTCAAGAAATTCTTCAACGCTTAAAAATTTGAGGGAAAAGGAAGGAAAATACTCACTGTTAGCAATTTTATTTGCTTTTATGTATTGGGTTGGCAAGAAAGTAATTTTGGTTATCTTTACTACATAGCGTTAGTTTTATTATTATTCTGTCAATCTGATATTTTTTTTTCCTTTTGAGATTTGGCAGCTGACACTTTTTGGGATGCTAGAGAAATAAATTCCTTGTATTTTTGTTCATAACTGTATATATATTTCGTTCTATAATTTATGTATGGGGGACAAAAATAAGCATTTTTGACATATTTTACTTTTTTATTTCCATAAAGGCAAGAAAGCGGCTAAAGCTCCCTAAGAGATATATAAAGATTATTCTGTTGTTTGCATAAGAGAACACATGTGTCAGAATTAATTTTAAAAATTTCTTTCTGGAGATTTTTCGCCTGAACATGACTGAAGTCCTGGCCTACCTTCTGAAATTGATGACGACAAAATTAAAGCCATAATTGAATCGAAGCGTCATATATAATTGTGCAGAGATTGCAAAAAAGTTCAATGTATCCCAGACAACAAATGAAAATCACATAAGATGTCTTGGACTTCTTAAGAATCTCGATATTTAGGTTCGCATGAATGACAGATATTCAGTCAGTATTTGAAGTACGTATTTGAAACTCAACGCATTGGACTATTATTTGAAACGAATTATCACTGATGATGAAAACTGGATCGTCTGCAATAAGTTTCATCGAAAAAGATCATGGTCTAAGCATGATGAATGAGCACAACTCATATAGAAAGCTAAATTGCATGAGGAAAAAAATCATGCTGTCACTTTGGGGGGGTTACAAAGGTGTTGTGTATTTTTAGCTGCTTCCAAGTAACCAAACTAATTTGCTGGCAACAACTTATGAAATTGGAGGAAGCAGTCAGAGGAAAAGGCCAAACTCGGCAAATCGCAAGGTAATCGTGTTCCACCACGATTATGCGAGACTTCAGACACATATAGCAACATGTACGAAATTACTGGAGCTTGGCAAGGAACCTGACCGGCCATCATCGGATTATTATTTATTTCAAAGTTCACAAAACTTCTTAAATGGTAAAAATTTCGGTAATAACGATGACTACCAAGTGCACTTAGTTGAGTTTTTTGCTGATGAAGGACAGAAGTTCTAAGAGCTATAAATAAATACTGACTTTTCTCGATTAGGAAGGCATGACGCAATGGTAGTTAAATTGTCATAAAGGTATTATAAACTTGAAAATCAAGTTACAAAAAAGCATATCCATGTTGATTCGGTGTGATCAAAGTCAGGATTCAGTGACATACAAAAGAGACGAAAAACTTTTGAAATAAAACGTACTATTGTGGAAGACATTGGCACAATATATAAGGTTTAATATGAGGAATACAATAGAAACTTTGAAACTGAGAAACTAGTGAAAGAACTGCAGCAAAATGAAAGGAATTTTGCAAGAGGACTTAGACAATATTCTAGTTAAAATGGTAGAAATAACAAAAGAGAAACTTCACGATAACGAAATAATATATAGACTGTTTAAAATAAAGAGAAATTATAAAAGAAAGAAATTCATTGGAGAAAATTCTCCAATCAAAAGTTATGTAATAAGTTATGTTAATAATGTGAATACAATTATTGTATAAACGTTTTTTGTAAATCAGCCACAATATATGGCAATGTAAAAATTTTAGAATTATTAATAAATACTAGACGTGGGCAGAACCGATTAACCGTAATGGTAGAAGGATGGTGCCCACGTCCTCCGTTACTACTACTACTATTATTACTACATTGTCTTGAAATCATTTCTGTATTTCATATTTGTTTATTAACTTGACTGAGTGAAACTCCAAAGGTCCAAGATCTCCAAAGAACAGAAGTCCGTTTTGTAGCAAAAAGCCTGCAATCCGTCACACAGCGGTAATTCGAAAACAAGGGCCTGTAATAATTTGAGTTCAAACAAGATAGCAGCTGTATGAAAAGAATCCTGTCTGACAGTTATTGAATAATTACAAACATAAATTCCGTCTCATTGTCAAATGCAGCAGAAAAATGTCTTAATAAATGTTAATGTTAAATGAAACTTAAATAGGTTCGTCGGAAACAAATGTATCTAGCTACTCATTATACTTCTAGCATGGACTCGTCGATATAAACATGAAACCGATCACGCAAGAATAAACGAGCCTCGATAGTTTTCATAGATATAATACAGATATGATCAAGAACCCACTCACCCATCTTCCCTTTCTCATTGCGATCTACTTTTGCATCCAAATCTGGATGTTACAACCACGGACACATTAAGACTATTAGATACCCTTAGCACTTAAAAGATTTTTATGCCCTTACATATATTTAGGCCAGTTTTTTTCATTCCTTTTCTCTTTCGATTTTGGTTTAGTTTCACAATGCATTCCATGGTAAAACTGTCAATGAGTCCCTTTTTTTGTGTGCTCCCTTTCCTGAATACATAAGGACCTTTTTTATAGCGCTCCTTTCCTTGTACGTGCCTAATGGTTACTCCAGCCCTGATTCCAACGAATACTGTTACTCATCCAATTTGCCTGTTTACAAATTGGGAGATTAAGAAATCTCACTAAATGAATCCAGAGGTTGAGTGTCTTAAGCACCATCTGCATAAAACTATCTACACTATTTCAGTTTCTTACCAGACTTCTACTCTGATTCACCATGACAAATTATTTAATAATCTGCTGAATTTCTAAGAAAGAAGAACTGTCTTCCTTTCAATGCATTCTTTAATTGGCTCAGAGTTGGTAAAAGCAAAAGGTCAGCTCAGAGCGATGATTGAGAGAGGACTTCACAGTTCCAGTTAATAGATGGTTATACTTAATTTTGAAACACTTCGAGCAATTTTTGAACAATTCGTTGAACAATATTTGGATTTGAAATTAGGCTACTTTGCAATAATTTACAATTGGCTCAACACGCATTTTATAAGCTGTGTTTAGAGTCTATCTGTAATAGCCTCATTAACAATTTGTTAGACGCTTAAGGACCGGGGGTTTTTAAGTATCTTCACTCTCTGTCTATTAAATATTCAGCGTGCTTCCTTGTCTTTCAGTTTGAACAAGGGTCAAATTATACGGCCAAGATAGCAAAAGAAGCGTTTATTTAGCATAAAGAATCAGTAAATAGATTTCTCTGAATTCACCATCATACTGTTTTCTTCACAGTAGTCACCTTAAGGTTTCTTAAAGTTGAGTTTATTAGAGAGCATATTACAATTTATAAGAGTCTTATTACGATTGTTTTGATGCATTTTGGCATTGCTCCATGACAAATCCTGCAAAAAATGAAAGCAAAATCTGCCAAAAATAATACCCCACTTTATAGTGGACTATTTACAACAAACCATACATCAAATTGAAGATAAACTAACCTATGTTTTCTTATATATGTTCAATACGTGCACTTTTAGTTATGCGTCACAAATCCAACCTATCGGCCAATTCTTCTCACACTTTGTTTAACAAGTCCGGAGCAATGAAAGCAATAGTCTCCCCAATTCCATATCTCAAATCTGGCAAATCATCAAATAGCGGCGAAACGTAGACACTATCTTTTATAAAGCCCCAGAGGAAAAATCACATGGCATTAGGTCAGGTGAACGTGGAGGCCGGCGAAAAAGAGCTTGGTTGTCGCGACCATTGCGACCAATCCAACCCTGAGGGACTTCGACGTTCAACCACTCCCGTACAAAGATATTGTTCCAATGAGAAAGGGCTCCATATTGTTGCCAAATAAAGCTTACAGTTTCAGCCTGTAATAACTTGGGAAAAGAGCCATTCTTGTAATATATCCAGATAAGCCGCCCCTGTTACGATAGCTTTAGGGAAACAAAACGGTCCGTACACTTGACGTCGGAACACAGCTCAGGAAACGTTTAATTTGGGGAATCTCTTTGGTGTTCTACAAGTTCATGAAGGTGTTCTGACCCCCAGATTAAAAAATTATCGGTATTTACCTTTCACTCAGATGAAATTGACTCATCACTGAACGCCACACGATCAAGAAAATCATCTTCCCGCTCAATCACTTCAATTGCAAAGTTAAAACATAACAATAGTTATCTGCCTTTAAAGCTTATATCAACTCTAACCGGTATGCACATATATGTAAACGTTTTCTTAAAATCTTCCAAACTGTCGTATTTGGCAGTTGAATTTCAGGACTTGATTTCAGTACAAATTTCTTTGCAGTGTCGTTAGTTATTTCATACGGAATTTTCTAATTCCACACTAGATGTTCTCGTAGTGTAATTGATAGCACGTCATTTTAAAAGCTGAAAGATCAGGATTTCGAATCTCGGCATGTGAATACCTGATTTTTTCCGCTTTCTTGCTCAAAAGATACCGGCAGACTAAAATGAAGTGGATGATAATTCGTCATTACCTGGATTTGGTCACTAGGTTTCCTTTCTCGCTCCTGTTGCTTTTACACTGTCCTCCAAAAATTAAGGTACAGCATGTTTTCCAAAGCTCACCATTACAAAAATGTCAGTAACGTTTAAATTCACAGTTCATATGTATGACAGTAAGAAAGTTTAAAAAAATATATGCAAAAACAATAGCTACCATTTTTATTTTATAGAAATAAATACTTATATAGGAATTGGAGAAAAATACAAAAATTGTAATTTTTGTTCACGAGTGTTGATCTTCAGTTATTATAGTTTCGTGGACAATATCCAGGAGAGCCTAGCAATGTCCAGGAGAAATCGTTTGCCCGATTCGTTGAGGTGGAGGGCGATGAAGTGGTGGGGGTGGGAAATAGGATGTCACAGGCTGATCCTGCTAGACGTCTCAATGTCTCTCGTAGTGTGGTTCACCGACTATGGAATCAGTTTGAATACGAGAATTTTATGTCTAGAAGACATGTTCCAGGCAGACCTAGAGTTACAACACCTGCGGGGGACCGTTATTTAGGCCCCGAAATGAGGAGTAACATTACTGTGCCTCAGCTCGTGGAAGATCATTTAATGGCAACAGGAAGAAGAACATCAGCTACTACAGTGCGCAGACGCCTGCACAATACAGGTCTGTATGCAAGACGACCATTTGTTTGTGTCCCCTTGACCCGAACACAGAGGTAATTCTTATATTGCTATAAAAAGAGTTTTTTTAATTTAAAGCTGTGCTATGTTTATTCAGTGTAGAGTGCTAAAATCTTGTCAGCCCAATAAGAAAGGAAAAGAAAAAAAAACTGAAGGAAAGTTCATTTTATTATTATAAGAATGGTGACCTGAATGTTTATGATGTTCTGATTGACAAAAGGATAATACCTAATTCTTTTAAATCTAAAAAAATCAATTTTTTTTATGATAAAAATGCTGACTTGGATGTTTATAAGGTTTAATTTCGCAAAAGGATAATAACGACATTTTTAAATTTAACAAACTTTAGGCACAATACCGTATTTATTCTCTTTTCTGGCTTGAAATGGCTCATTCTACCGCATCTCTACAAACACACTTGTAGATAGATTCAGAAGACTGCAATTTAGACTGCTTTCTTATATGAAGAAATGTTCTACGAAAAAAGAAAATTATATTATTAATTATTTAAATACGAGATTATTAAATCTCGTATTTAAAAAAAAGAAAAACTATGCCCAAAAGAGTTTTACTGCATCTTGACATACGAGTATTAGCAACATTAGATGGGCCAACAGATATAATTTAAACTCGAGTCTAAAGCCAAGAAGTTATTACATCTTCTGCCCACCTTTTTCGGTCAGCTCTGTTGCAATCTCGCCTTTAACGATGAAGAAAAGAAGCGGAGGATATTTGGTTTAAAAAGGCCCCTCGATGTTTTTTAGTCTAAAGGGGCTTTGTCCCTGAAGGACTATTGTTTTCGTTTTGCGATTTTGCGTCGAACTCATAAACGTCGGTTCACTTTTCAAACTGTTGCCACAAAATGTTAGAGTCCTGCATTATATTTGAAGAAATTAAATAATGAAAAATCTGCATAAATGATTGTCTATTTCTCGCATTGTGATAAAACAATGGTACATAGAGCCATCGAATTTTGAATGACGAAATCCTACTGCGAATATGGGCATCTGAAATCCCAAATTTGGAATTTGTTTTATTATAGATTTTATATTTTGTAAAACTTTAACGAATTTTTGATTTACAAACTCAATGCTTTAAAAGCGAGAAATGGCAACGTTATATAGAAAAAAAATACTTTTATCTCCAGCTCGCGAGACTGTGTATATCGGAAATTCTAAAGATATGTTTAATTTAACATTATTTTGCGATATTGCTCTTGAACTGAATTTTATGGTTTAAGTGCAAAGAACATGATATTTAATAAATAAAGGTAACACTCAAAACGTTAAAAAAAACGCCCCTTTAGACGTAATTTAAAATCTGAAACATTTAAGATTTTTTTTTTTTTTTTTTTTTTTTTTTTTTTTTTCTCCCTCCAAAAAATGTAGGAACTGACGGACCGCTATAACAAATATATAATATACTGTAACAAATAATATTGCTACATCGCTTGGTAAAATCCAATGATATTGGCAATGTTAAAAACGCTTTTGCTTGCTTTTTTTTTTTTTTTTTTTTTTTTTTTTGGACGGGGGCGAGGTTAGGGTATTTTATCTTCCTGGATATTGATTATAGTACTCGGATCTATGCATTTTCGTCTTCACATAAATTATTTGATCTTAGATTGAAATGAAACAGGTAACTTGCAAATTTATCGTGACCAGATAAAAAATGAGATAACTTTAAAATTAATATGCAGTCTATGGTAAACAGAAGGAGAGAACGTTTTGGTGCCCTCAGCATTTCAAGATCAAATATATTCCTCATTCCACTTAGCTAAAAGCTTCTTATAATGAAAGGACTCCTAATAGCGCTTTGGAATGATAATGTTGATATCAATGGGTAAATTTAAGGCATCTTTAGCTAAGAAGTTCTTTCATTTCCATTAGATCCATGATATGCACGCACATAACCAAAACGGATATCAATTTCCCTATTTCTAAGCGAACTGACAGTTAATAGATAATACAGTTTCGGTGACTAATCTGGTTGCTGCCGGTAAAACTGTTGAAAATGTTCAAAAGAAGAAAGGGAATCAGAACAAATAAGGTGCTTTCAAGATGCTGATCCATTATCCTTGATCCATTTGACGACAAGATAAATACAGAAATTCTGCTTGAAAAACTGTGCATTCATGCTGTATACGGTGTTTAAAATAGCAAATCTCAAATACATTTTCAAAAAGATAAAATGCGAGGCTAACCTTATTGTTTATTTTGTTGCCGTCTGTAAAGAAAACCACATGAAAACACATTCACATTTCAATAGTCTCTTTATAAACACGGAAATTTATGAGCTCTAAAGTAGCTGGATGAGGAATATCGGGGATGAGGACATTTCCATTTATGCAGTCTTCTAAAGTATCAGTTGCTCGAAAATATTATTCTTATATTCAGTTTCAAAATCAATAGGCGGAACTTCTGTAAGAACAAAAGTAGCCCCATAACTTAAGATTCTATAACCACTAATAAAACGGAGAAGAATTATCCTTTGAATCTTTTCTTTTATTAACCTTCTTTGTTCAAACACATGTCCCCAAGCTCGAGAACCGTACAAAATGAAAGGCACAATACACTGCTTATATATCAGTTTCTTGACTTCATAGCTAACCCCGAAAGCATTTTTGGCAATTCGGTGAAAAGCAATAATATTTTTTTTCACATTTAGTAGAATGAAATGGTTACTAAGATAGTTAACACTTTTTACAAATTCCAACGGAGAACATCGAGTATCAAAGGAGCAATATTTTATTCATCAAAATTTCCGGAAACAATCATAGCTTTACTTTTTGGAGGATTGAAAGTGAATTTATGAGAGACAGCCTAACTGGAGACAAATCCAGCACTACTTGTACTCTGAAAAGAATATTATTCAAAAATCTTTCCTTGGGAAATAAAAAGTAAGTCGTCTGCAAATGCAACTTTCAAACAACCGTTGAGCCGACTTAAAGGATTATTCATAATTATGTTCCAAAGAGTAGGTCCAGACATAGAGCCCTGAGGACAGCCTTTTTTAAAGGAATGAACCTTACCTTCGGACCCAAGTTGAAGCTCAGCGGTCTTCCCGTTTAAGAAGCTTTTAAGCAGGTTATAGATATTATGTGGTATGCCAGCATCTTTTAGAATTTTAAGATAGATGGCCAACAAACATTATCAAAAGCACCTTTGATATACAAAAAAAAAAATAAAAACTCTTGTAAACTTCATTTTCTTTCCATACTGCAAGATATTGTTAGGATGAATTAGGGCATCTTCAGCAGACTTCCGAGGAGTAAACCCGAAGTGAAAATCATTATAAAAATTTTGTCTCAAATACCAATTTATTCTATAAATGAAGAGTGTTTCAAGACATTTTCCAAAAATAGTTAATAAAATTAATGTTATAAGGTATTTCTCCCTCCTTCTTAGCATGTCTTCCTGGTGTAGTGGTTAGCCCACTCGACGCGTATTAGAGAAGCCCGTGATTCGAGTCCCGGCAAGAGCATTGCTCATTTTTCACATCTCTTGCTTCAAAAAAATTCTAATGTCTCTACAGTGGCTCCCGAACTAAAAACGGTGGTGGATGGTGATGCTCCACAACCAGAATTTGGCGATTGGAGTCACCTAAAACCCCACTCGCTCTTTAAAACGGGGTGTATATAAGATATTTCTCCCGCCTTCTTAGCATGCCTTCGTGGTGTAGTAGTCAGCACACTCGGCACATATTCGAGAAGTCCGTGGTTCGAGTCGAGGAGAGGACATTGCTCATTTTTCACATCTCCTGCTTCAAAAAAATCCTATTGTCCCTACAATGCATCTAATATTATTAAAATAAGGTATTCTTGTATCTAAAGTTCTAGGGATCAAAACAACTCCAGCTCTCTTCCATTTAGTTGAAAAGACTCGTAATGATAAACAAATGTTTAAAACTAGGAACAAAAGAGTGCTCTTCACCGCATGAAAGTGCTCTATAATTTCATTGGGAAGAGAATCTACTCCAGGTGATTTGTTTTTCTTGAGATTTTAATAATATTGCTAACTTCTGAAGTAGAGAACTGAGAGTCCGTAAATGAAATATATAGCCCCTCTGACTCAGTGCGCATAGCTCTACGAGAATTCTTTTCAATGAATGAATTCTTTTCAATGAATGAATTCTTTTCAATGAATGAATTTCGAGAATGAGCATTAACTCTTGTGATATTCTTTGTCATGATATCAGCAATTCTATCAACTATCACAATCAATTAACACTGCTATCCGGGAGTTTCATACCTGAAATTTCAATCCTTTTAGCAAAATTGGTCTTGACCCCATGCTTATATATATATATTTCTAGAAATTGTGAACATTAATAGTTGAGAGAAAATTTTCCATGAGTCAAGCTTGGCTTTAGGTAATTTACCCTTATAATTAAGCCGCAATTAAAAATACTTAATTTTATATATATCTTTAAGTTACTTTCTGTCTGCAATTTACGTCTAGCAGCATTTACATGCTTCCTATAACAATCAGTTTCATTAGACCATCAAGGAACACCATTCTTCATACTTTGCTTCATCGGAATTGATAATGAAGCAGAATTAAAAATAACGGTAGGAAGTATATTTACAACATTTTATAATGCAATACAATCAGAACAACTATGAAGAAGGATATTTAAGCCACACAGTTCTCTCTTCCAAAGTTCTGTAAATAAAAACTAGTTCGCTCTTTTTAAATTAAAAGAAAAGTACTCAAATTAGAAGATGTAATCTGACGACAAAAAGCAAGTTCAAAAATAATCATTTTATGGTCAGAAAGAGAATCTTCCTCAGAGATATTATCAGGTTCAATGTTCCTTCTAACCTTCTTCGGGAACATGCAAGGACCTGACTCGGAACAGAGAGCTTACTAAAGCTATGTTCAAAACTGTGGGAAGTAAACAGGATACACAAGAAGGGTATACAAAACCCTTTATTTTTCTCTATTTACAATGACTTCCGTACTTCGGAATACACCGACCCGCTACTTGGGGTCAAAACGTAAAAGTATAAAAATAAAACTAAACTCTAATTTAACTTTAGAATAATAAACGTGGAAGATTGGCCTTATATTAACAGGAAGCGTATGTAGTACAGAGAACTGTGAACACTACAATACGTTTAAAATTTATCAAGAGGATTAAAACCTCTGGCCTGGAAGGCAACAAGCAACTGCGTAACTTCTAAGGTAAGCGGCCTGCTTCGACTCACTGCTTCCTCTCTCTCGCTTGGCAAAAAGCCACAACTTAAATACTTGGCGTTCGCCAGACAAACTTTGCATAAATACCTTAACGCTTATAATTCTGGCCGGAAGTAGAAAATAAGAAGTGATAGTAAAGATTTAAAATAAAATAAACGTTAGTAAAACTTAAGATCCTTACATACTTCCCGCCAGAGTTAATTAGTTTGAAACTGAGGTCTAAAACGACCTTGTTGAAAACTTTTAGCTCTAGAATCTAACGCGAGGCCAATCTTTTACAAATATTTTTCGCTAGAAACTAGAAATTTAAAAGAAAGAAATTTGTTTTTACAATAGCAGCTCCCAGGATACACAATTTTTTTTTCATCTGTACTGCATCCAAACAGGAGCTCTTATTCAAATCTGGTTCCTTCCAGAGATCTGGAAGGAAAACTAGGTTAATGAAATGTTACACAATGAAATGGCAAGTAACATGTATAATTATATTTCACTTAACATTCTTATTTCATTCATGACTATTTTAATTATCTCTCCCCGTGCTCTCTGACATGTGTTGTAAAAGAACACCAAACACGAACGTGTTTCTGTCTACGTGTTCCACACTTCCTCCTACAATCAAAACACTATAACGTGTTAAAATTCAACATAACAAGACCTCTTAACACACCCTAATTTCAACTCTAAACCCTGAGGTACTATTCTAACTCTGAAGTGTAGCGTCAGAGAGCCTAACTACATCATTCAACCTTTAACACATATTCACCATGATCTAGACTTTTTACAGTCACACAAATTAAAAAAAAAAATTTTAACATTCACTTTTACCATATCACGGTATTTCTTAACATTTAAAATAACAGTTCATATAGTATGTAAGAACATATCAACATGCCGTTAATTTTACACATTTGAAAACATACATTAGTAGTACATTGTTAACTTCTATTCTTTTCAAAGCAAGTGCCAATTCTTTCTACATTGAAATACTACATTTCAAAAAGTCTTTCAGACTAAAACTTCTTTCTTGCTAGAATGTTTTAAATAAAATTTATACAATAACTTTTTACAATATTTAAGTCTACACAACGCTATTATATATCAACTTTAGTTTTACGCGCGAGTAATTGAAAAACATAATACCAAAATCGGTAACAACTCATTTCTCGCCCTTTTGGCGATAAAGGTAGACCTCGCATGAGGTAAAACTTCTTGAAATCTGCCACTTGCAGTAAGAATGAAAGATTAACTTAATGTTTGCATAAAATTTTACTTATCTTTGTGATATTCGGACATCCTTTTCTGGGCCCAGTCCTTAAAGGTATTGCAGATAGTTGTTTGATTTATCCTCCTTCTTGTACGGGCTCGCCCTTCAGTGCCTTCCTCTGGAAGCTTCCTTTTTTGACCAGTTCGGTCACCCTTGAATACCTTCTTTTTCTCCTCTGCTTGTGGTCTTGGCCGTTTGATGGCAGCTGGTCTTGGCGGAACCGGGAAACTTCTTTCGTGTTCCTGCTTGGACCTCGTTGCTGGCCGTTAAAATTTTCTTTGTAACTTTTCCTCCGCCGCTGATGGCCCTTCCGCAGTTCGGCGACATTTGCTGCGGAGTGTCCTGTCGGATGAGTAGATCTTCCGTTTTAGAGCCGGGTTATAGTTGCCGTCATTTCTCCTGGTTCTCTTCACATACGTCGTCCTTCTCCCTTCTTCATTCTGGGGGTGTTCGTGAACTCTCTTTTCTGGACGGTGGAACGGCTTCTTTTTCTTGCTAACTTCAATTTTTCCGCGGGGAAATTTTCTTTTCACTTGCTCCTGCCTCTTAATGGCTTGCCCTTGTACTTGTCGTTTTTCCACCTCTGGAGCTTGTGCCTGCGGTGTCTGCCGTGCCTGATCCTGCAAAAGATCTGAAAATATTTGCATTTTATTACGATCAAAGTAGGGTTTGATTTGATCAATGTTTGCGGAGCAGGTTTCACCATTTCTGGCTTTTAACACTACTACAGCGTGAGTTATTTTTTCTATAACATATGGTCCTTCAAATCGTGGAAAAAATTTGGCAGTCTTATCTTCTGGTGCTGAAGAAAGTGAATGCTTAATTTTTAATACTTCATCCCCTACTTTATAAGTTACTCCCCGTCGTTTCAAATCATAATAGAGCTTCTGTTTTCTTTGTGCTACTTCCGTATTCCTCTTTGCTTCCTTAATTAGTTTTTCTATATCACCCATTTTAAATTCTGGGGCTCTTTGTTGCACATAAAATAATTGATCTAACGGCGTTATAATCTTTCTGCCTAGAAATAACTCAGCAGGAGTTTTGCCCGTTGTATCATGTTTTGCGGTCCTAAGGGCGAAAGCAAATTCATTGACATAGTTATCCCAGCTTTTATGAAAATTTTTAACATAACTACGGATAATTTTCACTATATTTCTATTGACCCGTTCCGCTATATTTGATTGCGGCCGATACGGGACCATTTTTAAATGACGTATGCCCAGTTTTTGGCACATGTCTTCAAATATATTACTTACAAATTGAGGAGAATCAGTAACTAATTTCGCGGAGGCTCGTTTTAAGGGAACAATTTCGGTCCATTTACTAAAATGATCAACCATAACAAGGAGATAGCGACTTTTATTTAACTGACTTTTTGGGAAAGGGCCCAATAAATCGATGCCAATTATTTCATTTGGAAATTCGGATTTAATACTATTTAGAAACCCGGCCGGGCGGAAATTAATATAGTTAACTGCTTGACATGTTGGGCAGGACTGGACATACGCCCTTGTTAACTTTTGCAGTTCAGGAAAGTAGACTGCCTCGCGTACGCGTTGGATAGTTTTTCGAATACCAGCATGAGAAGCTAAAGGGCTGTCATGGAGCTCCTGCAGGATATTTAATCTAAGACTAGCTGGGATAACAGGTCGAAATTCGTTGTTGGAATTCGTAGTTTTTGTATAGAATAATAGACCATCTATTAGTTCGTAATGGGCCGCCCTATTTCTTATCGCCACAATATCTTGGTGGCTAAAATTTTCAGGATCCTTCAAATACTCATAAATGCTTCCAAACTCAGGATCCTTACCCAGTTCGGTTATTACAGTTTCTCGGGAATTTATTGTACATGCTGTGAGCATTGCCACCTTTACGGTATTACCTTGTTCATCTATTTTAATTCTGGATAGGGCATTTGCTACGATATTTTCCTTTCCGGGGGTATGCTTGATTACCAGATTATATTCTTGCAGCTTGAGTGCCCATCTTATTAACCTTGGGGATAAATTTTTCCCTGAGTACAATCTAGTTACCGCCACATGATCACAGTACACTGTTATCGGCGCCTTTCCAAAATAGACTCGGAACTTTTGCACTGCTAACAGAACTGCAAGTGCCTCTCTCTCGGTCGCGGAATAGTTTCTTTGTGTTTGATTTAAAGTTCGGCTAAAAAATGCCACGGGCTGCTGATTTTGCGAAAGTACCGCTCCCACCGCATAATCCGAAGCATCCACTGAAATTTCTAAATTCTCATCCTTTTCAGGAAATTTCAACACAAGGGCTTGCGTTAATGCTTGTTTTAATTTTTCGAAAGCACTATTGGCTTCGGCCGTCCACGAGAATCTTGCCTTTTTCCTTTTTAATTTTAACAATGGCTCAGCGATAGCCGCAAAATCTTTTATAAAGGACCTATAACATGAACAAAGTCCTAGAAAAGAAGAGAGCTTCTTTGCCGTGTTTGGAGTCGGATACTTTTGTACAGCGATTATTTTTGATCCGTCTGTCTCGATTCCTTTTTGAGATATTTTGTAACCTAAATATTTTAATTCAGGGGCTGCAAATTTGCACTTTTCAACATTAACTTTTAGACCGGCCTCATTTAATAAAGAAAACACCTGTCTTAAATCCTGTACATGTTGGTCGAGATTATCACTAGTAATAATGATATCGTCTAAATAGATAAATGTGGACTTTCCAAGAACAGGTCTTAACACAATCTCCATGCATCGCTGAAATGTTGCCGGGGCCCCTGAAAGGCCAAACGGCATACGCAAAAATGCATAAGTGCCAGACTTGGTTATAAAAGCAGTCTTAGGCACGTCCTCAGGCTTAACCCCTATTTGAAAATAACCAGTCGTTAAGTCTAAAGTCGTCATAAATTTGGTTGATTTTATGTTGCTTAGAATTTCTTCAATGATCGGTAACGGATATACCGGATATTTAGTTATGGAGTTTAATTTACGGTAATCAATAGCGAATCTCCACCTTTTTGGATGCGTCAAAGGATAGTCATTATTTTTCTTACATAAAACCACCGGGCTAGCATAACTACTTGAGATGGGCGTTATGATCTTTTTACGTAGCATATCGGTAATATGCCATTCTATAATTTTTTCCTTATTCTTATCATACCGGTATGGTTTTTGGCGAACTGGCATTGCATCTCCGGTGTCAATACTATGGTTAGTAACCTGAGTAAATCCTGGAATATCACTAAATAACGAAGCAAATTCACTTACCACTTGTCGGATTCTTCCTTGCTCGTCATTAGGGAGGTGGTCAAGTTTTAACATCGGCGGTTCAGCCTTTTCTGCAAGAACTGGTTTCATTGTCAGCTTAAGGGACGCTTCATTAAAATCCAGTGTTGCTTGTGCGTCTGAAAGAAAATCTATTCCTAAGATTAAATGTGCTTTCAGATTCTTTACTATAAAAAACATCACCTTTACTTGTTCGTCCTTGATACGGATATACAAAGGTACTTTACCTATGCACTTACATTTTTCTCTTTGTGCCGCTAACACTGTCGTATTATCCGAATTATATATGCGGTATTTGCGAAAATACTTCCTAAAAAAATCTTCTGCCACACAGGAACACTTCGCGCCTGTATCCAAGAGTGCGGTGGCTGGGATATTATTCACCAACACTTCAATCTTCGGAAGAGTCAAATTTTTCACCATTACTGTATTTAACTTTTAGGAAGAGGGGTTTTCGTGGCCTTCGGATTTCCGCACCCTCCCGTCAGCAGAAATCCGTTTTAGTTTAAATCCTTTTTTGTTTCCATGCTTTCCTTCTTTTTCCACTGGCCTTGAGACTTTTTTCCTGGGTTGCTATTGAACTGTCGACGTTCGCCGGCTGTTTTTGAATGCTCGGGTTTCCTTGCCCACTGATTCGCTTTGCTTCCGTAGCCGTGTGCTTGAGTTTGCTGTAGTCTTGGGGCACCAAATTGGTTTCGCTGTTGATATTGGCGTCTTCTTTTGACGTCCGCCGTTCTTCTACTTTCAAACTGGATTGCTAGCTCAAATAACTTTTCCAGTGTAGTCGGATTTCTTAATTCAATAAAGTCTTGCACTTGGGGCAGTAACCTCGGCAAAATCACTTGAATTATTTCAGTATCCGGACGGTTTCCATACAAGAGTTTGAAGACGTGAATTTTTCTTAAAATAAAGCTTGAGAGATTTTCGATTCTTTGCTGATATGTACTGAAAAGTTCCGTTTCTAATTTCGCACGATCCCTTACGACAGGGAAGGCTTTTAGTAGGGCAGTCTTGAAATTCTTGTAATTATAGGTGGGACTTCCTGCTTGACCCAAGAGACTTCTGCCTATACATTTGAACCAGTTAAGCGCTTGGCCCCTCAAAGCGCTGGTAGCTAAGGTAACTTTTTGAAACTCGTGCACGGGGTAGAGCATGAAGTAGTCATCCAATTTTTCCAAAAAACTGGTTACAGGTGAGTTTCCATTAAATGTTGCTTCTGGTTTCATCGAAGCGCGCATGGTCTGGACGATGTAACCAAATCCTTCCAGGGCGGCAGCTGGCATTTCTGGATTCTGAGCCGTTTCTGCAGGCAGCACAGGTTCTTCTTGAAACTCGGCCATGGTTATTCTTCTTCGTTGGGCGCCACTATCAGGTTCAACGTTCCTTCTAACCTTCTTCGGGAACATGCAAGGACCTGGCTCGGAACAGAGAGCTTACTAAAGCTATGTTCAAAACTGTGGGAAGTAAACAGGATACACAAGAAGGGTATACAAAACCCTTTATTTTTCTCTATTTACAATGACTTCCGTACTTCGGAATACACCGACCCGCTACTTGGGGTCAAAACGTAAAAGTATAAAAATAAAACTAAACTCTAATTTAACTTTAGAATAATAAACGTGGAAGATTGGCCTTATATTAACAGGAAGCGTATGTAGTACAGAGAACTGTGAACACTACAATACGTTTAAAATCTATCAAGAGGATTAAAACCTCTGGCCTGGAAGGCAACAAGCAACTGCGTAACTTCTAAGGTAAGCGGCCTGCTTCGACTCACTGCTTCCTCTCTCTCGCTTGGCAAAAAGCCACAACTTAAATACTTGGCGTTCGCCAGACAAACTTTGCATAAATACCTTCACGCTTATAATTCTGGCCGGAAGTAGAAAATAAGAAGTGATAGTAAAGATTTAAAATAAAATAAACGTTAGTAAAACTTAAGATCCTTACAATATCCCAACCTTGAATGTATGGCAGCAATTCCAAGCTACAAAGCTTAAGGTCAATGCGTGGAACTGAAAAGAGGTCCGCGATTTTCATTAATTAGAAACGAATGCATTTGTACTAATAAAATCGCCAATCTTCGTTCCTCTAGCATTAGTAATAAAACTATGCAAAATCGCTGATTGGCTATTCGAATCCATACCACATAAAAAATTGCATGGTTTCTTAATCGTTAAAATTCCTGAAATTTTTAATAATTCTTTATCAATGTTAGTTTGTGGCTCAAAATAGGCAGAATAAATAATCAAATCCGATTATTAATTTTTCTATCCAAAATAACAGTATTATATACTGTATCATTTAAATCTAAAACGAGTATTCTGATTACGAGTAATAACAGCAGACTTGACAACTTCTGTTTCAGAATCATAGTAAACTTTAATTGGAAAGCGAGGAAGAAAACCTTTATAAAAGTGCGGTTCCTGATTTAGTGCGACATCAATGCCATTTGCCTCCATATATAAAATAAGTTCCTGAGTAGCACATTTTGATTTGTGCATTAACGTTGCATAACAATTTTAGCTTTTCTTTGGAGTTAACACTTGGATCATAGATTCCGGTGCAACATTATACTGGCAAAAACAAAACAAAACAAAACAAAACAAAAAAAACTACGCAGAATATTTTTATTGGTATTGGATAGAAAATGCGTGTTTTTATATTTAATTAACATATTCAAAATAACATACAATATATGCAAATTATTTCCTCTGAACAATGTATGTGAAAGTATGAAACTAGAACGTAACGAAAATTTCGGGAGAATAGAAGTAATACAGATACCAAGCGAAACCTTGGACAGTTGCGTTAATTGATGGAGCAGAAAACACTGTTGGTACTGTCTTCCACTAAGGAGCTTTTTAACCCCGAAAAGATTCTGGAAAGTAAATGAAATCTTCCAGTCATTTTCTTCTAAGAATCTCTAACATATTGAATGGGATTTGGGTCCAGGGCTTTGAACACTATCACTTTTGGGGTATGTATGCTTCAACAAATACACCCTTACGTGGATATAAATTTTATCGTTCATAAAAATATACTGGAGGATCACATCTCCTTTAAAGCTTTACGTAAGATTTTTAACATCGAGAAAAGAGTTTAAGCTGAATCTTGATTTATCATTCACGAGCAAAATTAAAAGTCAGACCCTATAGAGGATCAGCTCAGATACGCATTTCCTGTGAGAAAAGGTGAGTAGGTTGCAGATCGTTGCTTTCTTGAATGAAGCCCTCTCGCAGTGTAATTTTAGGATGTGTACCCGCACCAAGGTTTTAAATATAACAGAATGAGATGCAGAATTGTCAGTAGACTATAAGGCAGGTCAGTCATAAGTGCAGATGACTAGACAACTCAGTATAACTCCCCACTGCCTTCTGAAATTTGTGGAAACAGCTTCAGGACACTAGATCTAGTATATGAAGAAGACCTGGACAAGATCAAACAAGATCCATAACTGCGAATGAGGATCGTTATTTGGCAGTTTCAGTGCTGCGATACAAATCTGCTACGACTTAACAGCTCTCACGTGAGCTATATGCTGTCACTGGAACCCGAGTTTTGCATCTGCAATTGCCGGAAAGTTTTAGGAGATAGAACTGTATGCCAGAATACCGACTGTTTGCGTCCCGTTCACTGCAGTACCCAAGACAGTGCATTTAGCCATGGTGTCAACTACATGCGCCTTGGATCAGAATTCATTGGACTGCCGCGCGTTTTATAGATGAGCTTATATTCAATCTGGACACTGTTTCTCGGCGTATCTGTACCTGAAGAGAGCCTGGAATGTGATATAATCTTACTCTCCTCGAGGAAAAGCATCTTACAGTGATGGAGGTTTGATGGTTTGGACAGGCATTACGTTGCACGGCCGCATAACCTCTCATGGATTTGATAAAGGCTACTTAAGTGCTATGAGTTATAGAGGAAGATCTTAGAGCCCCATGTTCGACTTTTCAGTGCTGTAATAGGTCGTGAATTCCTGGACGACAACGCGCGTCCACACAGAGTTCAGCTGGTCTACAATTACCTGGAAAGTGAGGACATTCTACGGATGGATTGGCCATACAGATCTAATGATATTGACCCTATAAAGCATGTCTGGGAAGCACTTGGGAGAGCAATTTCGTCTCGCCATCTCCCTCCGAGAACCATCTCAATGTTGAAAACTGCTTTTCTGTGGGATCGACTACTACAAGGACTCTTGACCTGCCTCCTGTCCAGTAAGCAGTCAAGCTGCGTTACCTGTCTAGCTTGGATATTCCTGCTCTATGAACTTTATTGATAATTATGCGTACATAAAATGACTTTTGAATGATACATCTCTTTCTCTGATGTATATTCATAACAAATTTCATTAAAATTTGTCCATTAGTTTTCAGGAATTCGACATATTGAGCGAATTCTCTTAATTTTGTCCAGGGGTGTAGTCAATTTATTATAATTAATATAAGTTAATTTATTACAGTTAACATAAGTTTTAATATAATTAATATAATGTAATATAGTAATATAGTTAATTTAAAATAATTAAAATTTAATTTAGTTAATTTTACAGTTATTTTAACAATATCTAATATAATCTGTCTTGATGTGATTCTAAAACAAAAATCTAAAAATAAACATTATAAAAAGAATTCTCGTGCAAGAAACCAGAATAATCATTTGGTAATTTAAAAGCAAAGTGCTAAGTAAATATTAAATAAATTTCGGTTTTAAATTGTCGAAGTAATAAACAGAAGACAAAACATTGAGTTTCTGGGCTTTTAAAAATCGTTTTTATAATAAGCATTAACCATTCAGACATCATAAAAGACATATACGTTGGGAATATACTCTAGCAATGTATCTTAATGACAACATGGATGACAACAGATTGTTGTGGAAAAAACAAATTGCACTGATAATCGAGTTTTGGTACGTTATGAATTAAACGATTTAGGGTTAGGTGCGGTTCTGTATTTTGGTCACGAAAGTTTTTTTTTTTTTTTTTTTTTTCCTCCCTATAAAACGTATATTTCCCATTCCAAAGGCAGCGAACATTCCCCCAACCATCATGTCTCCAACTTCACGCCTAATTGTAAACAATAAGTTTTCGGAATTCAATTTTTCAATCAGACCTCGCTAGGCAGCAATTCATCCAAATCGTCTGAAAATCATGACTCATCTGAAAATGCAACTTTGTTTTAATAGGATAAGTCTTTACTATCGATTTTAGCGCATTTTTCTTGTTTCTTTCTTGATGAAGAATTTCCATCTCGCTGATCGCCCATTGTATCCATATGCTCTCATAAATCTAAGTTTCAAGGTTAACTTTTGTTGCACATCATTCTTCTGAATCTGGTGTTAATTACACATTGTTAATATTTGGATTTTGTGCTATTTTTCGTAAAATAATCTTCGACTCTTTCTTATTAGTTTGGAATATGGTTCAGATTTCAGTGCATTTGTAACAGTTCCACTCAATTTCCATCGTTTTGTAATACCAAAAATAGTTAATTTCATCAAGGATTTTTTGGATATTTCGAGTACTTTATTGTCTTTAAAATGACCAATAGTTAAATTTCTAACAGAATTTATCGTTAGTTTGTAACATCCTGTCACGGAATTGTCCATCCTTGGGCAAGTGGAAGCCATCCATTTCCTAAAGGATCCAGCCTTCAAGTAAAGAATTGATAATATATTTTGCTAAACAAGTTAATGATTTTCCAAATGCAGACGGCAATTCTTGTGGGGTATTTTCGTTTAAAACAAATATTTATGACAAGAAACTTAATCTGCCAAAACATCTGAACAGACGTTTCGAGTGCCCGAATCTGAGTTCCTGATTAAAAAATTTTTCAATTAATTATTTTATTACAAAGAATATTTTGGTTATATTTATTTTTTAACATGCGAGGCCTAAAATAGAGAAAAATTAATATATTAGGAAAATACGGAGTTTAAGTTTTAATTTTTAGTACAAGATTTATACAAATAAATTTTAAAAATGCCAACTGTCCGAAAACAAATATCACCCTCTGTAGCAAATCTGCCTTTTCTTAGTTTCGATGTTCATTTAATATTTATTTAACGTTATTGTTATTGCTTTTAATTTACCCAATAGGTATTCTAGTTTTTTACTCGAGAATTATTTTTGTATTGTTTATTTTTACCTTAATTTTTGTTTTAGGGTCATGTCGGAGAATATTATATATCTTAATGTTTAATTAAAATTTAAAAAGTTTTTAAAAAATGTTAATTTATTACACTTTTAAAGAACTTTAATAAATAATTTTATTAAATTAGTTTTTGTTTGGCACTTTATTTTAATAAATATTTTTATTAAATTAATTTTTCTTTGGCACTTTCTTTTAGTTATTCCTAGAATTCACTATCATCTAAATAAAATTCAGAAACTTGGATCTGTTGATACCTCTTTGGTTGCTCCTTGAAAAACAAAATCTGATAGGTATATCAAATAATTTCCTTGTTAATAACTTCCTTCTTCCTTAAATTATACGCATTTTTGCTGCATTTCATTTAAAAACCTATCTCATCGAATTTCATTACAGATTTATATTTCATTTAAATAATTCTGTTCTCAGTTCGCGACAAGGCAAAAATACATAAAACCTCAAAATATCTTCATTAAAAATTGAAAGATATAGGAAAAAAATAAAACACCAAATACAGTTAAAACAATAAAAAAATAATTTTTATAACTAAAATTAGAGTTTCTACGTAAAAACAATTAATTCGGCCAGCTGGCAACAAGGCAAATTTTTTCGGTGCACAAAAAATGAGTTTTATTTTGGTCCCACTCAGCAAAAAGACACCGAAGGTGCAGAAACTATTCTGCTAAGTTGCAAATGTAAACAAATATGGTAAACAAAAATTATGCTTAGTCGCACTTAAACAACTTTTAAATTGTTGATAATTCTGCACAGATTAACTAAAGGCATAAATACCTTAACCGGAAGATACGAACAACATAATTCAATCATTTTTAAAGCAAAAAATGCGCTATTTACCGACATATAAGAATAAAATAAAACTGAGCTCACTTAGCCGAGTAACAGAGTTATTATATATATATCTATATCTATATCTATATATATATATATATATATATATATTGTAGTAAGCTCGCCTAAAAGTTACCAAGAGCTGCTGCTCCAAAAGGTTCAACACGTTTTAAAAAAATGTTAATACATATGAAAATCAAACCATTAGACATGTAAAACATTAAAAGTAAGCGGAAAATGGTAAATTAGCCCAATTCGACTTCCAAACTGGCTTTTCAAGGGAAATTTCATTTATTTGAACGTCGAATCAAGCTAACTCCATTACGCGTTTCGCCGAAACAATTGATGATGTCATTGCGTTTAATAACTACAACAAAATAGAAATAGCTAATATCTACCCTGCTTGCTTAAAACTAAATAAAACCAATACAGAACAGCATAATGTAGTCTACCTTGATTTACATATTATAGATTACAATTTTATTAAAGTTTACGACAAAAGAAGAGAATTTAATTTTTCCACACTTAAATTAACTAACTGGAATTCAAATATTTCCAAAAGAGTCATACTCAACACAATTTATTCACAGCTACTTAGAATAAAAAGAAATTGCAATACTGCGGAACACTTACAAGAAGAAATACTATACTTCGTAACTATTTTAAAAAGTAACCTAATACCTCATAAAATAATTAAAAATTCCCTTACAAAAGCTGGCATTAGCCTTACCTATTTTTAGATTTTTTGAATTAGATAATGATATTTTATGCCTAAAGCTACGGACGGTTTAAGATGGATGACTAATTCAGAGAATCTATTGTAAAAATGTACAGATAATTCTTGTTTATTCATTCTCTTTCCTCCAAAATTTTGGCACTTTAATCTTAAATACTATTGTGTACATAGTTTTAAATTTCTATAATGGCCAATTTTACTGCTTTTATTAACAAATCGGGCTTTTTTCGTTTTTCATAGTAGCTTGATCGCCCGCTAGCTTGAAGAATTATGACTTTTTTAACAAATGACTGTTTTTTCCTTTTACTCTTGCTTTAATGGCCAAGTTTTTATAGTTTTAGCTGAATTAGCCATTTTCACTTCGAAAAAAATTTTTTCCATCCTACTACAAGCCAAGCGCCATTTTTGAGATCTTTACACGTTTTTCCGAAGTTTCCGGAACCCTTCGATAATAGGAGACGAGTTGTAGATAACGAAAATCTCTTCGTATTGGCTCAATGCCAACAGAACTTCGCTCCCCCCTACATACGTCATCCGAATGAAAGACACAGAAAGAATTGCAGCCATTTTTCAACACGTTTTAAGAGGGACAGCTTTGCATCGCCACAGGTCAGTTTTTGTTTCTTTTGTTACAACTTTTTCTTGGTCTTAGCAAGACCCACTTAGTTTGTTCTCATCTTAATTCTTGTTTTATTTTATTTTAATTACAGGTTTTCATTACAGATTTCTAAAATCTATAATTTAAAAATTAAATTGTTAATCTTTAAGCTTGCAGGCCCAGCCCTGCAAGCTTAAAGATTTGTATTTTTAGGACTAATAGCTCATCGCTATTTATTTTCGTTTTTATTTTGATTTTAATTTTGATTTTAGTCTAGATTTAGGAAGTTTAGGTATTGTTTAACATATTTTAACACCTTAATGTGTCATTCTGTGCGGACGCGTCGGGAAATTGGAACAGAGAATTGAGACTATTAAAATTTTCAAGACACTTTGTCTAAATTTTAAAAATTTTTTAGCAAAAAGTTTCAATTGTCTGTTTCGGCGAAACGCGTAATGGAGTTAGCTTGATTCGACGTTCAAATAAATGAAATTTCCCTTGAAAAGCCAGTTTGGAAGTCGAATTGGGCTAATTTACCATTTTCCGCTTACTTTTATCTGTTTCTGTTTTTTTAATGCTTTACATGTCTAATGGTTTGATTTTCATATGTATTAATATTTTTTTTAAAACGTGTTGAACCTTTTGGAGCAGCAGCTCTTGGTAACTTTTAGGCGAGCTTACTACGATTTTTATATTTTACTTATTTTGCAGCATATTGCGCAAGATGTTTTCTAGACGAAAATTGGTTTTTTTTAAATTATAATTACTATGCTTGATATATTACATATATATATATATAATTACAAAAAAATATTTTTAAAGAAAATATAAACATGCCTAATACGAGGCATGTTTATATGCCTCGTATAAACATATAATATCGTATTTTCGCGCATTAAGCTGCTGAAAAATTATCATTAAAGACATAAAGTATGAAATTTAGAACTAATTTTTAACAAAGACCAAAAATTGAAATTCATAAATAATAAATTTCAAATAATCCTATAAATGCAATAAAGAATTTTAAAAATGTTAAAACCAAAACTTTCAAACAAGCGATACTCCAATTCAAAAAATTAATAAAATTTAAAGAAAAACGAACATAATACAAGAGGAATTCAATCAACTTCAATGCCACTTCGTCAGGAAGAGGAACATTGAAATCAATTGACATCTTTCTTCCATATATACATATATATATAAACGTAAAGTAAAAAATTTAGAACCAATTTTTCACAAAGACAAAAAATTGAAATTTATAAGTAATAAATTTCAAATAATCCTATAAATGCAATAAAGAATTTAATAAATGTTTGAACTATTTTTGTTTCAGTTTTGATATATGTATTTCCTATTAGACTTAAACTCTTCCTTGATTTAATGGCTGATATAATTATTATCGCTTGATTATATAAATATATATCTTTAGAAAAACGCTTACTATAGACATTGCAGCAACTGTGTTAATTTAAATTATCTTGGCTAGATAAAAGTGAAGAAAACATGTGTATCTAAAAAAACTGCATAAAAAATACACAAAGCGGAAATCTTAATGAACACTTCTCGCATTCCAAACAGCATAGAAACGGAAGATTTCATTTTTGAAATAACTGCCGGCATTCAAAACAAATTTAAACAAAAATTCTCTCTTTTACTTAGGGTATTTATTCTTTCCTCTCCATAGGAACCGAATTTCAAGGAAATAATTAAATTTTTCCCTTTCTCATCTCTTTCCACTGAAATGAAAACAAAATTTAATTTTAGAAAATACTTTCCATGTGTCCAGTTGCAGAGTAATTAAATAAAATCAGTTGATATTTATAAGATAAAAGGAATTGTTACAAATTCTTTAATCTCCTGAAAAATTAGTTTTGCCTAACTAGAAATTTTTAGATATGAAGAAAGAAAAATTAAACTGCAGTAATAGAAAAATATATTAAACTTGCAGGAAATCAGAGTTGCGCAAAATGGAATTGCAATTACATTGTAATTAACTAGATGATACGATTACGTTCTAATTGCAACTAAAGTGTAATGGCTTTTTCAGTGGCAATTACAATGTATTTGTAGTTACAATATAATTGTAGTTACATTATAGTGGTAAGATCTAAGTAAAATTACATCGTAATTTCAATTCCATTGTAATTATATTTATAAAATAATTGCATAATCTAATTACAATTACATAGCAATTTCGAAATCTAATTTCAGTTACAATATAATTACAATCATACTGTAGTTGTAATTACAAAGTAATTGTATAATCTAATTGCAATTATTAAAATGCAATTTAAATTATATAATTTAGTTACAAATACAATTTAATAGTGATTGTAATTGCAGTAGGTAGTAACTAGGAAAGTAACTAATTTGATAACTAAATAAATAACGTTTGGAGATTGTTTATCTAAGGCAGGGATCATCAACCTGTTTCCCACCGCCCGCTAGTGGGCGTTTTAAGCTTTCATTGTGGCCGGTGGAAGATTTGGGTTCGCTAATGATCAAGGAAGATATAAATATGCGTGGATGTATAGATATATCATACTCCTTAAAGTTTAGTATTAGTTCTTTACTTGACCATTCACCTTTGCACAATGCTCTTCTGTTTCAATATATTTATACGGCTTTTTTGCTTATTAATGAATTTTCTGTCTATTAAAAGTTTAATATCATAAATTATAGTACAATTAAAAGCATAAATTTAACTATATATATATTTACTAAACCTCAACTTAAAAACTTTTTTGCAGTTACGCTATATTAAGTTACTATGAACGGATGGGCGGTACAGAAATTTTACTGCCTACAAAGTGGGCGGTAGGGATAAAATGTTTGACTACTCCTTGTCTAATGATATAGTTTTCCAATCTCTTTCGTTCAACGCCCTGTATCCTTGACACAATGATACATCAGATGTCTTGTGAATGTGGTATACAGACACTGATCGAAAACGCATAAGAAGTTTTAGGTTTAAAAATTTGATGTAGTGCTATTGCAATAAACACCTAGTCTCACAACTAAATATCACTGTGAAAACTTAATCTATGAAGGTCAGCTGATAGACAAGACAACGCTCTTTCAAATACTCGAGTTTAGTGACGTCATTTCATCTACGAAGCGGAAGAAACAAAGACACAGCTTTGGAATAGACAACGTGTCATTTACTTCATACAAAGCCAGTAACACCAAAGGTTTCTCCGGAAGAGCAAACCTTGTATTATAGTAACATTGATATCTATCACAGAAAGCACGGTATCAAACTAATTAAATAAAAGTCATCACACAATACGGATACAGAATGGTAAAGATTAAAATCTTCTCAAAACATTTATAATAACGAACTTGAAAAACTTGTATAGTTTCTAGTCACAGTACTTTCAAGAGTTCATATTGAGAGAATATTCTGCGTGTGTTGTGACTGAACTCGCTTGTCTGACATCAGATCAAGTCGACGAATTTTATCTTGGCTTGGGCCTTAGGTGTTTATTGATAACAGAAATTACTTTTTAAAGTTCCGTCTTAATTTTGAAAGAGAATCCGCAGCAGAAGGGATCTCCAATCCCTCTTTCCTAACCACGAAATCGCTCAAGATAAGTTTCGGCTAGCCATGCAGTTTAAGTGCCCCCCATACCAAAAAGACACTATACGGTTCTAAACATCCGCCTACTCCGAGATTCGAAGCCAAACTCAGGGATACTGTAGGCAAAAACGCGAACCATCATAACTATCAGGGTAGTAGAGAACATTCTACTCATATTCTATTAATATTAGATGTCATTGCAAGAGGAGATTTGTTAGTCATGTTTTCAGAATAATTAGGCTGCTAATTTGTTACATACCTACACTTGGGAATCGAGAAATGAGCCTACATACAACGCGGCACATCTTGGACAAAATTTGATATGATTCGTTTAAAGATATATGATGGTATTATATACTCAATCAAGTTTTTATTTAAATGTTTTATTCAAACGCGTTTAGATAATGAAAGTTCTCGAAAGTACTTTTACTGCCTACTTCTTTTTGAATCCACCTTACTGCTTCTCGAACCAAGTAACGCCTTCCCTAGATATAGTCAGTGTCCACCAGTACGTGATACGTTGGGAAACAGTTATCTAAGGGAAAAGGTGCTTCTGTAGAGAAATTTGTAAACAAGATCTTTCAGTATTTAGCTTCTCTAATCATTTTGCTACTGGTGGGACCCACTAAACAATTATCGAAAAGTTTACTTTTAACATGATTAAAATCTTCTAAGGAAAACATTCTCAATGTGAGTTCGTAATCAGTGAAACAAATAATCTGTTACCTACTTAATAATAATTTGTATTTAAATACAAGTAGCAAGTGCTTGAAACTTTCGACAACTAGTTTTCTCAAGAAGTAATATTTCCATTTAGTAATTACGCAAAATCTACAGATAAACAATTAGAAAGTGGTTAGTTACTCTGACTGCCTTACCGAAGGGCTCGAGTTCAAATGCAGGAGAAGGCATGGATGTAAACTACCTGTGCCTTCATAGGAGGCAACGGTAGCCCAACTATCAGGTGCTATCATGAAAAAGTGACCTTCCCCTCTTCCGGTCTTAGTAGTGGCCAACGTTTATAATGCCTAGTGCACGCCATTGGGGAGAAAAAACGCTTTGAAAAAGTTTACTTTAAAGTTCTTAGCCACAAAAATATATATATATATATATATATAATCTTAATTAAAAAAAACTGAATTAAAAAAAAACTGAACTAAGTGGTGCAACTAGCTCTAATGGGCCAAGGCCTGCATTGCTCCGAAATCTGCTTTCTTGACCATGGGTCCCGGGGTGCGTAAGCATAGGCCCTGAACAAGTGGTCAGCTTGTCGCAGAACTCCCAGTGTTTAGTTATAGTTAGTAATAATTAATCTTAATTATTCATTTTTTATTATCGTTCATTTTATAATAATAATATTGAATTAACCTTAAAATGAATATTAAAATACCTACGATTTGAAAACGATTTCTGTTCAAACTAACAAAAATTCAAGAGTTTATAAAACTTTTTCTAAAATTGAATTCTTCTTTATTCAGTCTACAATGCACTGTCATTTCATGCTCTTTGTCAAAAGTTGACAAGTATTGTTTCTTGTTCATATTTATGACAATTCATTTGGTAAACAAATACAAACGTTGGTTTAAGCAAAAAAAAGTGCTTAAAATGCGAAATAAAGGATGAAATAAAATATTTTCATATTAAATAAACTCTAACACAAACATAAAATTTTGAATATAAATTTAAGTAATACTAACGAACAATAAATTAAATAAAAAATGGAATACGATAATACAAGATACAAATAAGAGATCTTAACACATTTTTAGAACTATTTCGAGAAGAATTAAAATAAAATGTAACTTGGAATATAAATATCTTTATGGAATATAAATTTCTGACAACAACATATAATTTGGAAAGAGAAATGCTGTCTTTTAAATTGAAATACATTTTTCTTTCAGTTAAGGCCTGTTTCTGCAGTTAAGGCCCTGATAACGACTAAAAATCAACTACAGAGTTTTTAAATACCTCAGTAGCGTCAATAAACGCATATAACCGAATTTTCCATTACGTGTAATTCTCATGAAAAATTAAATTTATGAATTCTATAAAATTTCCATTTCTCTATTTTAAGTTAATTTAAATCAGCCTAAAGCATAAAAAAATCCTTCATTAATCATTAAATGTTCTGAACACAGGTGCTATAATCGCCAGTCATTTGAATATGAGGAACCATCGAAGTTAATCGAGTTTTATTATATAAAATACGTATCACCGGCCATTTGCACTCCAAATTCTTCAGTTGTAGGCGTGGTATTAATGGGGCCTGTAATCATGTTTATATTACCTATGTCTAATCATTTAAAACAGGAAAATATAAATATGCTACAATGTACGAACTACATAAAGGAAACTTTAGCTTTCGGTAAAAGAACATCGTAAAGCAAGAGATGTTTTATGTCAGGATATTCTATGGTTCTCCTGTACTATAGCTCAAAATATTAACACTGAGTTGCAAATCGCCGAAGACTGTAAGAATTCGATAGCATTTTTCAAATGCTCCAGCATGTACACCTGGTTAATTTTAGAAAAGATCTTTAATAATTTTTATATGGATTCTTTAATATTATCAATAAGGAGAAATGTTTTCCAATGGCAATTTAACAGCCTTTTATTCACATTAGTTATAAGGTATTTCTCCCGCCTTTTTCGCATGCCTTCGTAGTGTAGTGGTCTGCACGCTGGACGTTTTCAAGGGGTCCGTGGTTCGATTCCCTGCGAGGGGTTTCTCATTTTTCGTGCCTCCTGCTTCGAAAAAAATACCTAATGTCTCTACATAGTTACATCATTTTATTACGTTAAAGATGCCATTTGAAGAGTTTAGCATAAAACGTGCAACGTATGCATGATTTTAATGGTGTGAAAAGCGTTTGATAGTCGATAGGTTTTAGAATAGCTCTCTATTAATTTCTCGTATAGATTCTTTAATATCATCCATGAGGAGAAATATTTTCCAGCTACGATTTATCAGCAGTTTTTTTTTACTTTTTTGGAGCCAGTGCTTAAAAGATGATAGGCGAAGAATTTAGCAAGAAAATGCACTATTTTATGATTTATAAGGTTTGGAAATTTGGGGTTGAGAGATAGAACAGACGCAGTTTTTGTAGAGAGAAGAAAGCGAAAATCGATAACATGTAGAACTTAATAATTTTAAAGGACCCGATAAAAATAAACGGTAACTTTTTTCCTTGATAAAACATACCCTTTTAATTTTGTTCTCTCAACAATGTACGTTACGAATATTATTAAACCCTCATTAAGTAATTTATATTCAATAAAAATTTCTTTGTACTAGACAGTGACGAAGGATAGTCCAAATGGATTATGTACGCTGAGATGCATAAACATCTAAGTGAAGAAAGAAGAATCAAAATAGAATGTTATTGAATGATTTAACACAGATAACTTAAAAACTAAATAAATAAATTTTAATTCGAGAACATTGTGATGGATATATCATCGTTTTCGTGATATATTGAATTTGTGATTATTTCTTCAAATGAAAGATGATTCAAAAAACTCGCTTTCCAATAAGATGAAGATATGCTTCGTTGGTACAGAGAGGTACCACGTAGCCAAATTATGGCATTAGTCGATAAGAAGAAGTTGACTTCAGCATTGTTCAGATCACTACCAAGAGATCACCGAGGCACAATAAAACAAATGAATAATCCGTGCTATCATTAATTCTACAACTCTGTACAATTTTTAAGCTTACTGTTACGATGTGATAAATCTTCAGATCCTATTTCTCTGAAAATGCTCTTGGATATCCGTTTATATGTGGTAAGAATGTAATTTGAAGTTGTAGGATTTTTGTAAATGGCTAGATTAAATATTTTTAGCATAGTATATTTTCTTTTTTAATTGCTTTATTTGGCAGGGAGATAGCTTCATGCTCTATCGCGAATATATAATATAATATTTTTCTTAATGGCGGGTGCAGTGGTCATTTTATCATGTACGCACCAAACAGGTTACCATCGTTACCTCCTAAGAAAGTACAGACAATTTACTTCGATGCCTTCTCGGAGATTCGAAACCGGGCCCTAGCCACTAGCCACTTTCCCGTCTGAACGGCGCATAATCGAAGTAATCCTGAGAGCACATTGGCAGCTGCCGTGGAAGTCATATGGCAAGAATTACTTTTAGTATTACATGTATGGATTCAACCTTAATTTGTACCTGGAAGTCTTTCAATATGATATGCAACAGTTTCTGTTTTTATTTTTTAATTATACAGATATATAGTCTCCACTAAGTTTTTCCTCCCTTGTTAAGGCAAAATTTAAATTCCAAAACTGTTGTCCCTAAGTTTGTTAACGTTTCATTTTTTTTTCTTTATGTATACTTTTGGGTTTCCCTATTATCAGTCGGATTTTTCTTTCATTCGCCCAGTCAAATATTAGAACTGAAGATTAACTTTCTAAGACGACTTAAAATTTGTACTTAAAGCAGCGTATACAAAAAAAAAAAAAAAAAAAAAAAAATCAATAATAGCATGACCAAATTGTCCCCTTATGCTTAAGAATTCCCTTGAAGAATAAATGCAAACTCAAAAGATTTAGAAAATAGGGAATAAAAGCAGCCGAGATATGTTCACGTACAATAGTAAAATTATTTAATTGGCTTTAAGTCGTGCGAGCTAGTCTTAATAATGCCCTTAATAATGTTCTGTAAGATTCCTATCTTTGAGTTACAGCTAAAGTTGAGGAACCTTAAAAGCTGTTAAGCGAATAATCGCTTTAGTTCAGTAGACAGAGAACAGATACTTGAGAAGGGTTAAATACCCTTTATTATTCCAAATAAAGGCCACAAAAGACTCCTTCTTGGAGTTTACAATAAAGCCTCCACTCAAGCTTGAACTCAGGAAACTAAGGAATAAAGCTTAACTAAACTGAAAAGATATAGCCGAAGCTATCAAAATTCTAACAGAGTTGGCCCCTTAACGCTAACTAACGGCGAAGCTATCAAGGGTCTAAAGAACGGCCGAGTGTAATAATAGCTTAAGAGAGAGAATAGCTTAAAAAGGCGAACGCGCGCTATTCAGAATATTTGGCTCTCTAACGAAGTCAGTAGAACTACACAGTTAAATACTTCTTTTCCTCATTTGCATTTGACCGCTATTCTGAAAATGCGTTCTGGCCGGAAGTTGTGAGCTGAAATTCAGAGAGGACAAGAAAGTAACGTTTAACTAAAAATTAATTGTTAGAGAAATTAAGATAAACCTTACACTTCATATCGTCAAATCTGTTCAGCGATGTTTTTCGCGCACACATATAACATGAGGGTTTTCATAACTTCTATGGGGAACAGGGTTTTCTTTGTTAAATAGCAAAACCCTTTTTTTCCTTCTGTCAAACGGAAAGTTTATATCAATCCTTTATTTGTTTAAGTCTACGAAATACTCAGCTGAAGAAAATTGTTTTCTTAAATTTTGTGGGTCAGCATGACAAATAATTTCTTTTCATGATAGTTTATTTACGTGAACTCAAATGTTTAATAATGAAGATAAATTTTCAAAAGAATATCCGTAAATCCTTCTAACCTTTAAAAACGAATATTAGCCTCATTGTTGTTCAATAGTATTACGAGATAAATGTTACACATAACATTCTGTTCTCAGATGCTAAGAAACACAAAGGAAAGACATAAATCCTTTCTCAAAATTAAAAAAAAAATTAGGCAACATTACAAGAGTTCTAAACCAGTTTAAAACCAAAAGGAATAGAAAGCGTTTTTTGGAATCTAGAATGAGGAGAAAATTGTTAGGTTTCTAATTTCTGTTTTCTAAGTTATAGACATAATTACTCCGTATCACCTTAAACTGTGCGCACAATAAACTACTTTCTCTTTTCCCCGGTGTTGTAAGTATATTAAGTAAAGTGTTTATGTTCTCTATAATTACAGTTACAATTGGAATTAGGTTGGATTTCTCTCTCTCCCTCTCTCTCTCTTTTACTTACCAAAAACAAATTTTAGAGCTGAGCATAATCTTCCACTTATTTTTAATCTGACAAGAAACACCTTCGGATATTTGAAAGAAATGATATGAAAAATATTACAATCTGCAAACAGAAAAAAAATAAGGTCTCTTGATATAAACTTAAATTACGAAACATTTTTATATTGACAGGTTACTGGAGAAATGGTTACTAACATGTATTAGTATGGCTAAAGTATGTCAGTGCAATGTACTTAACTGTCAGCAGAGCCGTGAAGTGCACGCGCAGTAATATATGCACCAGTTGTCTCAAGCTCGAATTATATGCGGGCCGATTGCACGGTCTAAAAATAGCTGAAGAAACAGTGTTTTTTTAATTTTCTAAGCAAAATGAAACTTTTTAATGAAAAAAATAAATAAAAAAAATCTGAAAGCTCTCAGATTTTATATTACGTTCAAAGGGATATTCTTTAACGTTTTGTGTGTTACCTTTATTTATTAAATAATATGCTTTTCGCGCTTAAACCATAAAATTCAATTCAACAGCAATACCACAAAATATTTAAAAGAGCATATATTTAGAAGTTCCGATACACAGTCCCAAGTAAAAGGGTTAATTTTTTTCCTATGTAGTGTTGCCATTGCTCGCTTTGAAATCGCTGAGTTTGTTAATCAAAAATTCGTTTAAGTGTTACAAAATATGAAATCGATAATAAAGCAAATTCCAAATTTGGGCTTGCAAGTGCCCATACTCGAATGGAGCATTACGTTATTCAAAATTTGATGTCTCTATAGGTACCGCTGTTTTTTCACAGTGCGAGAAACATACGTACATTCATGCAGATTCTTCATTATTTAAATTCTTTAAATATAATTCAGGGCTCGAATATTTGCTGGCAACAATTTGAAAAGTGAACCGAAATTTACAGTGATCCGACTCAAAATGCCAAAAAGAAATTGATAACACTTCTGGGCAAATTGCCAGTTTGGGCTAATAATAAAATAAATTTTAAATTTCGTTTATTCAATATTCATTAAAACGTGCATAAAAAATAATAATAACTCAAAAGGAAAATTCAAATTTATACTTGTTTTCAACCTGAAATCTAATTTTTGATGCCTGCGAGTTATTACCTGCAAGGTTATAACTTTGTAAGTGAAACATATTGAAAGGTAAATATTAATAAGCTAAAATTCAAACCGAAATTTATTTCAAATAATTTTAATGCATTTAATCTACCATTAAACAACTTACTTTAATTTAAACTAAAAACAAGTAAATTATGAAAATTTTCTGAAATGAACTGAAATAAGCAGAAAGTATTTAGAGAAGTACAGAACTAATCATTCATAAGGAAGTTGGATAACAAAATTAGGCTATGGACATCACATTCTTTTAAGGATGCTTAAAAAAAGGAAAAAATGTAGGACCACACACAGTACTGGCCTTAATCCTGCTATTTCCTTTGCATTTTATGGACAAAAACATACTCACGAATAGTTTCATTATAAGCAGTTCAGCTTAACAAAATGCAATTAACTATCACCAAATGCAGATATAAAGAGTAAGAAGTCAAAAACAATGAAATTAATAAACAGGAATGTGAAAGTATGAAATCGTAGTTGGAAGTTTTATAATAATAAGTAAGAACTTAACATGTTTGCATGTTAATTGCGCATAGCAATTTAATAAGGATAGCTGTCTACCATATTTGTCCTTCTCTCTTATTGGATTAAATAATTCTCTTTGCAAAATTTATCTACAATATTATATCACGAATAATAAAAGAGTTAGATGCCCAAATAACAAAATATATTTCTCAATTTTTTCACAAGAGGGTACCAATTTTCTGAAAATTATTTTACTAGTGTTCCCTTCGTAAGAATTTTTTGCAGTATACTTATATTTTAAAAATTAAATTAATTACAATTCTTTTAATTTTATATTAGTATTAAGTTAATAGAAGAAAGTTTTTATTTGTTTCTAATAGTTCAAGGATATTAGAGTTTGAATGATCTTTATTGTATTTATTTAAAATTACATAAATATTTGTTTCTAATAGTTCAAGGATATTAGAGTTTGAATGATCTTTATTGTATTTATTTAAAATTACATAAATATTTGTTCTTACATTAATGATATGGATGAGCCAGCATATTCTTGCAAAATTGTTCTATATTTTTATTAATGCTAGTAAGAAGCACCACAGTTACTGTGCTTAAAATCTGTTTATTTGGTGATGAAACTAGAGGAGGAAGTCCATACGTGGGGTAACCTGGAATAAGTTTCATAAAACCTCAGTTTTGGAAGAAAAAGTGATAGACGATTTCCATACTCTGAGATTTTCAGTTACGATACGGTATAGGTAGTTAATTTAAATTTTATTTTTCGTCTTTTTTGGAAATCTCGAAGACAACAAGAGCAGATTTCGAGGAGCGCAGTTTGAGAAACACTATATTAATCGAATTCCTTTACCCAAAGTATAAGCCATTATCTTTATAAAAACATCAAAAGCGTCCCAAATGTTTAGTATTTCTGATGTAAGATTTTTTGTAGAGAGAATTATTTAATCTCTTACTCCTGTGAAACTTTATGATAAATTATGTCTCTTCTTTAAGTTTTTTTAATTATTTGTTGAGCTTCTTGACCTTATTTTATTTCCTTTATGAAGATTCAAATCTATGTAAAGTATTTTATATTACTTTTTAATTTTTTAACAGAAGGAATGGAAAAAATTAACAGGAGAAACAACAAAACATCGTGTAATTAATTTTGATTTGGGGGGGGGACCTTTTTTGCATTTAAGGTACAATTATTAAATTTTAAGCAAAATGTAATTTTTACGATATTAATTAATAAAAATGTACATTTTAATAATTTAGTATCATGCGTTAATCCTTAAAGTCCAATGGACAAAAAACAGTTGTTTGATTTTATTTTAAAATTTCAAATTTATGTAATATATATAAGGTAATACAAATCATCACAATGCGGAGCGCAATAGAGAAAATAATATACGATAAAAAGAGCGCGTATAACAATTTATTTACAATAACAGAAATATTTGAATGTATTATAATTCATTAATCGTGTATCTAATTACGACTGCGTATTTCAATGCCCTGACAAAAATATCTCAGAACTGGCATCAACCAAGATCGTGAAACTTTGCAGATGAATATAACATTCTCCTCTTGTGTGAAGGAATGTACTGATGATCGAAATTTCTCCTATAGCTATCTAAAATGGACCTCTAAAGTACAGAAATAAGAAATCCTCAAAATCTAAAAACGGAAAATTTAGAAGGTGAATTACAATTGACCATGATATCTCGTGTTTTGCTATAAATTAATTATTTCTGCAAATTTTCGATTATGAACTTTTTTAATGTATCTTTCTTATTTTTAAGTTCACTATAAAATAGTTTCATTCTTAATTAGCGAAATTCGAAATGCAGCTTGCGAACCCTCCACACGATAAGAACATAGTTGTCGAAACAGAAGAATCTGATCTTGTAAAAACACCAGATTTTCTTAAACAAATCAAAATTTACCACAGACTGAATACACGATTAATTTTTTATCCGCCACACAATTTCAGGCAATAAAATATTCCCAAAAAATTGTTTCCTGAAACTTTCAAAACACTATTTAAAAATATTTTATTGTGAATTTTACGCAACAAAATATTTCAAACTATATGAACATTTCCTTAAATAAACTTTAACTGAGAGCTATTAAAAGGAAATAACATCAAGATAAGTGCAGCTATTTCAATATAATCTAGATTAAATAAAATACTGAGAAAGCGTGTAAAATTTAATTATCTTTCTCAGGAATGGAAGCAGCAGTTTCCATACGCAAAAGTTGTCACTAGGAAACACAGAAAGTAGAGAAGAACCTTTCGAAATTTCACGGTACTTAATTCGAAAATAATGAAATTCTTTTCTGGAACTATAGAGCTAAATTAAATTTCTCTTTAAAGGAAGAATTATTCTTATACACTAGTTTAAAACTAGTATTTTCAGTCTTAAAGCTGCTTTATTACTTTTAAAGCTGTGTAAGTAGTAGTTGCGGCTCTTTGATAGTTTTGAATCCTATGCAGCCTTTACTGAGATGAAGTTTGTCCGATTTTTCACGACCCATCTCGTTAAGTTACATCAAGGTATCAGAAAATGTATTACCTACAGCGCCTGGCGAACTATCAGTTCTCAGTATTGCCGTTATAGACGTGACATAAGTGTGGCTATTTAACATAGCTAAGTAAGAGCAATTTATTCGCCCAAACACACACAGACCAAAAAGTTTATAATTGATATTTAGATGATATGAATATGTAAGATTTAGTATTTAAATTGATCAGTTATTCATAATTTCAGCCTCACCAGAATCCCGTTTCCTCACCAAAATATAAATTGAGTTTTCAGTTGAAGCTGAAGTTTTCGGATTGTAAGACTGGTCGTGTTTCTGCCTTCTGCAGCCACCCTGTGTAGTTCCTGCCAGCTCTGCTAATTTTGTACATATTCCGTTTTGCATTTTGTTGCCGACATTTGAATTTGCTACGCCAGTTAGCGTTTATGAGACAGCTTAGTTTAAAATTTAATTGGGTATTCTTTGACTATTAGTCTACGTTTAAAATTTAAAAATTGGTTGTTACTTTAGTTATATCGCCATAAGTTGTGCCTGATTCTGTTAGCACGAGGAAGTGCACTTATGTTTAAAGTTTCTGTTTCAATTAAAAAAAAGGTTTATTTAAAATCTTTCCAAGACCTTTGTAGTTAATTTCAGACAGAGCGATTATTCGTCTGTTAGATTATAAATTTTAAAGTGAATATCTTTTTGAAATGCATGTTCCTGATTTGAAGATCACTACGCAGTTGCTCATATCCTCAGTTTCTCGGTTCCAAACACACGGCCGGTATAACTGACAAGAAATTATTTCTGCAAACTTGCTATCCGTTAACTTTTTAATGTATGGTATATTAATAAAATAATAAAAGGACACCAAGCAAACAGCGAAACACCGAACGTATGTATAATGTTATCGGAGCATGATCGATATTCAAATTTAAGCTGCTCATTATTGAGAATAAGGAAGGCAACTGAAAATTTACTATATTAGTTACTTCAAACTTAATATCATTAGCGTGTGTAATGTATATATACGGAGTAATATGTAATATGTATAAAATGTGAAATTATATGGAAAATATAAATGTGAAATTATTCATAAAATACGAAATTATAAAACTCACTGTGAATGTTGGCAGTTAGATTAATTAATTTTAATATTCCTGAGAGAATTAGCTGAGACTACATGGAAAAAACACAAGCGGATCATTCTGTCATTTCTATTTAATATTATTACAGTTTTTGCTTTTGATTGGTATTTAAAGTTTTTAGTTTTGCGTGTTCCTTTAAAATGTATAAATTTATAGTGTTTTTCTTTAAATACAAATTTAAAAAGCACTTTAATATCAGAAGAAAACTTTGATCTATGCCCATTCCGGAGGTGATCTGAGAGAAATGAAACACTAATATCTGAAAGAGTTCTTCATGTGAAAAGAAAGGTTCTTTAATTTCTATGTCTAACTTCGTTGACAGATTGATTGACTTCAAAGTTAAGAAAAGCTTTTTTTTTATGTTAACTTGATTGGCACATTTATGGAAAAAGCAAGTGATACAAAAAAGTATCTCAACGCATTAACAAGAACCATTCTTCAGCTGGTCTTTTCCTGAAGAGTAATTACTGGTATCCAGAGAGAAAAATGCGTCATGCCGTTGGAAAAAGATTGGGCTACAGAAAACCTGAAAGAGTTTCGATAATTATAGAATGTCAATTAAAAAGCTGCTTTATTACTTTTAAAGTAATAAAGCAGTAAAAGAATCATTATTTTGGGACTGGCTTAAAACTCTCTAAATAGAAACTATTATCATTAATGATGACCTTTCCAGAATTATCTAACCGTCAAAAAGAAAGGAAATGCAAATGACGAAGAGTTATTTATATCCTTTCCCTGCTACAAATTTAAGCATAATTTCCTTTTTTTTTTTTTTTTAATGATACCTTCTGTAGAAAGTAAATATTTTAGCAAATTTGCTTGTATGGACCTATAAGCATTTTAGTTTTAAATTTTAGTTATATAGGATAAACTGTTTATTTTGTTCTTTCTTCGTATACATAGTGTGTGTTATTCAATACCCTTACACATTCGTAAGTGATAGTGCTTTATTTATTTTGTTCGGTAAAGAGAAGTACAATTTCAGATTAAAATGCAAAATCAATTTTTGATTATTTCGATTTTCAGAGAATGCTCAAAAACAGGCAGCGCTTGCGTCTTGCAAGTAATTTTTGTAAAGTCAAATAAAGAAATCTGTCCAAAAATATCACAAGTCAAAGAATGAAGTAAATTTTACAGCATATTAAGGAATTGTTAAATGGACGCATCTTAAAAATATCAGTTCAGATAAACTGCATAAGCAGAAAATGTTAAAATTAAATAATAAGACAAAATAAAATACTGTTAGATTTTATAATTGATAAAAATACATGGCTGCTACCTCGTCGATAACAGTCTCGAATGCATTCTAAACAAATAAGGAACTGAATTGACTGAATGCTCAAAATGATACTAATCAAATTTATAGAAACGGGTGTGATTTTAAACGAAGTAAAAAAAATGTATCTCAGAATAAGAATGATATTAAGCGCTAGACATTCCGCTGGAGAGTTAAATGGGATTTAGTTACTGTAAGAAAAGGTCTATATTTTTATTAAATGTCCAAATTTAGAATTATTTAGTAAATATAAAATTAAATTTTTAAATATTAATATGCATTCAAAACTCCATTCAAGTTCCAAATATTTACTATAACCATAGCTGACGGCAATTTTTATCCCGAAACCAGGACTATTTTTAAAATACATCACATCAAACGCCGCATTCATTAATTCCGAACTAGAAACTATATGCAGTCTCTGACGTCATCACTCATGCTGCCACTCAGAATAAAAATGCTGGTAAACGACTCTCTATCATCGGCATTTATGCTGCGTTCCTCACGCTGAGAGATAATCGTCCATATTGCCTCGACTCGCAATGTCAGAAGCTCAGCATTGAGTTGAGAGATGCCATTTGGCTTCCGGTGTAACCATGGTGACCACGGACTCCCATCACTTAGCCATCCCATTACGAGGGACCCTCTCCACGACTTCCTGAAGCCTTTGAGCATGAATCAAGGCTGATACACTTGGGCAGTTTCGCACTTTCTTCGAGAAAAGAAATGGATGGCTGCAGGTGAAGTAATGAAGGAATCGCTTGCACATACTAAGATACAAAAAATTAAATCCTAGAATAAATTAACGCGAAGAGAATGGCTTGCAGAAAACCGAGGGAAAAATTATGAAAGCAGTAAAAATATGAAATAATAATGCTAATTATTAGAATAAAATAAAATATAAAATTATTCGGATTTTAACGTCGCACCAGAGGGTTTGCTAAGGTTTTTTTTAATATTCTCGCTGAGATCGCAGTTTACCAGTCTGCTCTTGGACTCATTCCTGCTAACGAAACTTTTTTTTGTCTTTTTAAATTCATTACTAAATATAATTTCTTCGCACTTTCTCCACATAAAATTCGACAGCAAAATCACAAAATATTTAAAAATAACATACCTTTAGAACTATCAAAAGAGTGTTAAGTGTATAAGTTTTTATATTATTTCTTTAAAAATAAAACATTGCGGTAACATTTGGTGCAACATTTGGAAAGTGATACGAGCAAAAATGTGAAGAAATATATTAATAGCACCTCTGGAGGTAATAATGAAAGAACAGACGATTATAAAATGAGATTCGTAAAGTACATAATAATTCTATGTATCTATTTTTTAATTTAAAGCTGGCAGGTTTTAAAAAATGTATTTTTGTAAAAAAAATGTATTCTTAAAGATTACAAAAATGTATTCTTGCATACAAATGAATAAAATTCCTGAATATAGAAGAAATTTAAGACGAGACATTCAAAATCTTATATATGTCCAAAATCTTACGTATCCCGAGCCTATCGTACCCATTGGTAAAAGGATAATTGGTGCACTGAGGACTCATTTTATAACAAACTGGGACTTTAAAAAATGGACAACTGTGATGTAGCCGTTCCTCAATAGACACTAATGCCGGCTAGCTTTAAACGGATTTATTAACAGAGCACACAGGAACGGTTACAAACAAAAGAAATATACATAAAAATGAAACATATACCAAATGGAACATCAAACATTGAGAATAACATAACATAGTAAGCTATCATCATGGCGGCTGGAGGTCGACTGACGTTTTTTCATATCGCCACGAGATGGCGTTTAAATAAAATAGTTCGGTTACAGTTCATGACATGAATAAAATAGTTCAATTACACTTAAATAGGTCTGTTACATCCTCCCCCTCTGACTTCGTAGACGTCTCGGCAAGAAGTCAGGAACTGACCTTTGTCTACTTTGCGCAGCGGGCGGAGAATCAGATGAATGGGCTCCAGTTTGACAAGCAGGAAATTTAGCGTCACCAGCACCTTGTGCAACAGGTGCAGATTCGGGTGGTATTACACGTTTCGGGCGTCCTCTTTTCTTTAAGGGAACCACTGGAGTTACACGAGCTGTGTTTTGGAACTTATTTCGATCTTGATATGGATTCAAGGCTGAAACATGATACTTGCCGAGAATTTTGTCTGGTTCGTGAGGATCGGCAATATCATAAGTGGTTGGAGATCTTGTAGTCACTATCACATAAGGACCATCTCTCTTGGGCATGAATTTAGCAGTTTTCTTCAGTGGACCTTTGCTGAATGGATGGAGGGTGACCCAAACTTTATCTCCAGGAACAAATTTCGGCGTTTCTCTTCGTTTTCTGTCAGCATAACGTTTCTGTTTATCTTGATGCAATTCGACTCTTTCTCGTACCTGTTGTACATTTCTTGCAAAACGTTTCAAATATGGAGTAATTTCGGGAACAAAATTATCGTTCTCAATTACGGCTTTTATATCATGCTTTACATCATCTAAGGTTCGTAACTCGTGCAAATTGAAGAAAAGCTGCAGAATGTCCAGTTGAATCACATTTGGCTGTATTCAAAGCAAACCTTATTAATGGCAGTTTATCCTTCCATGACTGATGGTCGTTACCAACAAGTATTGCTAAACGTGGTTTCAGATCTCTATTCTTCCTTTCAACTGGGTTAGATTGTGGGTGATAGACAGGAGTAAGACTTTGATCAATGTTCAAGATATAGCATAGTTGTTGCATAACAGCACTAGTAAACTGGGTACCATTATCACTTATTATTTTCCTGGGTAACCCAAATCGAAGGGCGACTTCCTCCAAAATAATAGTGGCACATTCTCTGGCCGTGGCTTCCTTTAAAGCAAATAGTTCTGTCCACTTCGTAGCACAGTCCTGCACAATAAAAATCCATTTTTCACCAGACGGTGTTTCAGGAAGGGGACCGAAAAGATCAATTGACAAGGTTTCAAAACGTTGAGCATAGACTGGAATTTGAAGTAAGCCAGATGGCTTTTGATTAGTGGTTTCTCCCCCTACTTTGAAGACAGTGTGATATTTGTTAAACAATGCATCAGTTGCAAGCCGTTGGGCTGTAGTTAATTGTTGTCCTTCGTTTTCTCGTAGTTGGCAGTTGTTTACAACAACTGGGGTTTCTTCCAGTACTTGGGATTGATGAGGTTTCACGAAGCTATATTTTCTTCGAGGTTCATCAGAAAAGTTCCACTTATTTTCAGCAAGATTTAAAACAATTTTAGCTTTTTGAAGAAAGTCAGTTCCTAACAAAGTCGAGTTATTCTTGGCATCAGGCAACACAAGGAGCGGAGTTTTGGTTTGAACTCTCTGCCTTCGAGAAGAATGATTTCTTCGGTGCGAAGTACCTCTTTTTCAGATACCAAACCATCAGCGAAAGACACCTGTAGTGTTGTCTTTTCAAATACTGCATTTTGTTTTTGCAGAATATGATAGAGGGATTCACTTGCAATTGAGTGACTAGCACCAGTGTCGGCGAAAGCTGTACCGGAAACACCACCAATACTAATTGGAAATACAGCAGTCCGAGTGGAAGATAAACAGGATCGGATTTGGATAGTGCCAAAATTTGATGAATTTGAAGTCTTTGGGGGGTTACAGTCTGGACATTTAGACTTGATAAAACCAGTTTTTCCGCACCCATAGCATGTTAAAGGAGGTCGCTTTTCCTCTGTTTGTTGCTGAACACGATTTGAAAAGGTTTTATGAGTTCCCTGTATGTCACTTGTTCGATTTTCTACTTTGTGTTTGGATGGATTAGTCGGTTTGTAAGAATAGTTCCGCCTGCCAGGAAGTTCAGTTTTATAGCTCGTATTTTTAACACGTACAGCTTCATAATCATCCAATTTCTGTACTAATTCAGATGAACTCTTTATTTTTCCCCAAGTATCAATAAAATGCTCCTTAACGTCACTACTGACTCTTCATTTAAGCTGATCCGTCAGGACCAAGTCTTTGAGTGATTCAAAGTCTGTAACATCGAGACTATGGAGCCACTCTTCGAGATAATTGTTTAATTCGTAAGTAAAATCTTTCCATAAAGACCCAGGGTGTTTTTGGTGTGTAGTAAGTTTAATTCGAAATGATTCAGCATTTAATTTGAATCTTTGTAGCAGAATCTTCTTGATGTAAGAATAATCTTCTAATTTGTCTTTTGGTTCTCTTAAAATAATTTGCGAAATGTCTATAGGCAGAAGAGGTAGGAGATGAGTGATGTAATCTATTTGTTTTATATTAAATTTCTCACATTGTCTTTCAAAAATTTGCAGGTAGGTTGCAATGTCAGACGTTCCTGTAAATTTAGGGATTAGGTGTTGAATATTTGTTCCAATAGCTGCATTTGAAGCAAAGGCGGCATAGTTAGGGTTTGAGCTAGCAGCTGCCAGGTTTAATTTTAAACGTTCCAATTCTAATAAAAGTTCTTGTTCTTTTCTTTGACGTGTCTCCAGATCGTTGCTTTCACGTTGTTTTTGTTGTCTAGTTTTGATTAAAGTTTCCAGAAGATTCCTGGTAAAAGCCTCATCATAAGTGTCAGAATTGACAATAAGATCTTTAAGATCTATTACTCGCATAGTGTCGTTTACAGTGAAACCTAGTTCTGCAGCGAGAGTTTTTAAATCCTCTTTTCGTGCTTTGGCAAGGTAAGCCATAATTATATGAGAGGTCAGCGGGGAGGGAAAAGATGAAGTTGAATTTGTTGTTATTTCGATTTTATTCACAATACAGTATTTTAGAATTAATAATTATACCTTTAAGTAAAATGTATATACCCCTATTAAACAGCATGTATGAATGTACACAATGTTACTCGTACATTTATATACCACTATTAAACAGTATTTATAAATGTAAACAATAATACTCACAAAGTTTATTATTTCGAAGTCGTAAAAATATCATAAAATGCCCTCATAAATTCAACTTGTATCAAGAAAATAACATATAATAAATTGCTCAAAAATTGTTTACTAGTTAGCAAACATACAAAACATACATAAATGTCTTACCATAAGCTTTTGTATTTAAGCTGAATTCTTCGAAATCTTAATCTTAACAAAATATTAAGCTGATTAAGCAACACACACTTAGTAACTCTTTTACTTTATTTAAATAGTCATTCGATTTTATTCATAATGATTTTCTTTCGCTTCAAGAAATATTTTTTAAGACATGCATTCATTAAAGGAAAACAATCGTATTTTCTTAAAGTATTATACTATAATCATCTTCTCAAAATGTTCGTCGGAAGATAAATCAACAAGTACAATATTTTATTTTATGTAGAATAAAACATTTAATAAGGAACAAAAGCACTCAAAGGAAATAAAAATAATAAAAGATTTGACGTAAACACATCATAAATCATCGCTAGTCTAAACATTTCCGCGGGGGGGGGGAAACATCTGCTGCTGTATGCAGAAGCGAAACTAATAAATTCTAATGAACAACGTCCATGAATATATTCAAACTTTAACATCAAAACATGTATTCAGTGAAACAATATTATTCACAAATTAATTTACTATGCGAATTAACATTTTAAAATAACAAATTACAATTCAAGAAATAACGTTTGGTTAACAGAAAGCTGTTTGCTTTCGTTTAATACTCTTATGTAGTATCAATAAATGAGATTTCAGTAAAGAATTTACATTTGCTTTAAGAAGCAGCTTATAATAAATAATCAGTTTAAAAGAACTTTAAACTCAGATTAAACGATAATGTAAACGAAACTTATCTTTTCCGTTGAAATTGTCCAGTTGATGATTCGATGTGCTAGCAACACGGTATGACAATTTTAATTCCAGAATTGGTTTCCAGAATATTTGACCAGTAGTCCACACCTGAAAAGAAACTGAGCCGATCTCCAGCAACTAAAAGTTAAATTCGGGAGTAAGAGCTTGTTAAAGCCAAACAGAAATTCTAAACATTTTGTTGCGCCATTTTGGATTCAAATTTAGTTGGGCGCCAATGTGATGTAGCCGTTCCTCAATAGACACTAATGCCGGCTAGCTTTAAACGGATTTATTAACAGAGCACACAGGAACGGTTACAAACAAAAGAAATATACATAAAAATGAAACATATACCAAATGGAACATCAAACATTGAGAATAACATAACATAGTAAGCTATCATCATGGCGGCTGGAGGTCGACTGACGTTTTTTCATATCGCCACGAGATGGCGTTTAAATAAAATAGTTCGGTTACAGTTCATGACATGAATAAAATAGTTCAATTACACTTAAATAGGTCTGTTACACAACTACTAATAGTAAACTGTTTATTCATCTCAATCGGGATCGGGAATTATTAAAAAAATTTATTTCCCGAAATGGAATGAACCTAACATTATAATAGCTGTCTCTTCAAACATACAAAAATTTAAATAATGATAAATAGCATAGTAAAAAATAAGATTAAATCTTAATCTGGTAATATACCATTCATTTTGAAAGTTGGCAACGAGCTCACTATGGTCAAAAACACAGTGGCCTAAAAATAAGATTTAATCTTAATTCTGACCTGCTGACCACAGTGAGCTTGATGTTGTTAACCGTTAAAGTGAATGGTATCTTTCCATTTCTAGATATACGTATACATATTTAGGTGTCTTTTGAATATGTATTATTGAAAAGAATGAAACTGAATCTTTTTGTTGTAATTAAAGGTAGCCATGCTAAATAGTAAAAATACAATGCTATATATTAAGTTTTGTAAAATATTTTTATAAACAATATTTTAAATGTGAGAAAGAGATTTTTCTAAGAACAAAATAAAACAAAATTAAAATAAAACTTTACGCTTTAAACTATATTTATCAATTTCAAAAACAGTCATTATTTGTTAAAATATTGATCCATTGAAGTCTGCCATTTCCCTTTTACACAAGGCGCCAGCATTGCCTGAAGCGACATTTAAACTTCTGTTTTTCTTTAAAACTTCTATTTTTGTTAACATGAACATTTAGATCTGAAGTTAATTGTTAAAAGTGTATTAATTAAAAAAGACACGCACATATACATTGAATTTGTCAATTTCAAAATCAACACGACCGATTACAATAATGACAAAAAAAAAAAAAAAAAATCAACTGTTTTTGACGCCGTCCAACGGAGTCGTGGTTAAAGACTCTGACTACCGTGCCAAACGGTCGAGATCGAATACTGAAAAAGGACATGGCATGTGTACATTTATAATAGCTTTCACACGGGGTCATTTTAGATTTATGGCTTGTAAAGTTGCGCGCTTCCAACCTGCACGCAACAAAGTGGTGACTGCTGAAAACTGGAAATTAGACAGAGTCTTGAGAAGGGTTTAAGTCCCTTTTTATTCAACTTTAGAAATTACAAATGCGTGCTCTTGACGCTCACAAACTACGCCGACCCGGCGGTAAAATAAAAATAAGAAACTAAGAAAAGAATAGTAACAAGTGACTAACTACGAGGCTCTCTAAATCGTAACTGACCTCACCGCGTTCTCAAATACCGCTGATAATTCAGCAAACCCTGAATACTACGTTGAAAGATTAACAATTTGCCGAGGCAAGCACACAGGCCGAAACGCGTGGTTCTTTAATTTCTAACTAGCCACCTCCACACTCGTGAAGCAAGAAAGCACACTTTCGAACTTGTTTCCTTTCTATTTAACTCAGAATACTTCCGCTGATAATTTGAATCCTTGCGCGTTCTACTAAAATTTACATACTCTGGCATTGGCAATTCCAAGGGAAAGTAAGGCTTGACAGAAAAGATAGTTTAAACTTAAAATAAATGTTAGTTAAAATAAATATAAACCCTACAGGCTAGTCGAAAATCCTCTCGTGTGGTAGGTGGTAGCGAGAGAGGAGTGGGAAACCTTCGGAACCATCCCTTCTTACGTGGTCGCAGGCCACGAAACACGGGTTCTTGCCCCTCCCAGGCTAACAAGATATGTGATAAAACTAGCATGAAAAAATAACGTAAAAGCAGAATAGCATTTCAGGTAGCAACTCCTTGTAGGGTAAAAAAACGATAGCAAATTGCTTGTAATAAAGGCTACACGAAATTAAGCACGTCCGTAGATGTCGAAGTTTGTTATGTAATGCACCGATGGAGAACTGGGAACGTTGGGATGGGTCCCGTTGTTCTCTCTCACAAAGTTTGAGCGAAACTTACCAGAAGATGCGCTATCACTTGTATGGCGCTCAAGGCTCAACCCAAACGACAGGCGCAAAAAGTGCACTCCTTACCACGTTAATAGTCCTTAAATACCCTTAATAATAAGGGTATTTAATAATAAGGGTTCCTTATTCTGAATATATCAGACAAATAGGATACGACAAAAACTACTATTTTTGACACAGTTTTATCACTGATTTATTGTAACAACATGTCCACAAAAGTTCTTAATCTACTTTTGTTTCCGCAACGGTTGGTCATAGACATATACTTCCAATTATAGAAATTTTGCACGAAGCAAATATTCATGTTTTCGTATTTTTCAGTTTAAAAGAAAATTAATTTTGTATAAAATACGAAATTTTATCTTTTATATGTCTCCCCTCCCCGATCTCTAAACTTATATTTAGATACTGCTTTCAAAAAATAAGTTGCAAAATGTTTAATTCCTGTGCGATAGAAAATGGCCAAATTATTTCATTTCAAAATTTAGGTTTTTGACGTCATTTTCATTGCATTAAGGTACTGGTTAATAAATAAGTTAGAACGATTTGGGGTTGACTCCATATTGAAAGCAATTCAATGATATTCTTTTGTGATATACCAGTGTCTTTAATTTATAATTTTGTCATATTGTCTTGATATGCAAAAAGAATTTTCATACAAGTCATTTATAAAAGTTTAGAAATTATATCAAGTCATTTATAAAATCAAGTCATTTATAAAAGTCTAGAAATATATTCTTAATATTCTTGTGAAATTTCATTATTTTAAAATCATAACCTGATAACCATATAAAAAATTCTTTAAATATGTTATTTATTATAATTAATGCAAAGAATACTACGAATTGGCTATGTGTCAATATTGAAGCCGGCTAATGTTTTCTAGAACACTAATTCCATAAGATTATCTGAATATGGTCTCCATTCCATATTTGCCAACCTCTGACATTCGAAAATCAGGAGATTGTTTTAAGAAATCAGGAGATTTTTCACAAAATGATAAAAATATAGTTTTTAATAATGAATTAACTTTAAATAGTTACTAATTCTTAAATGCAAGCAACACAAAAATATCTTACACATAAAAAACATCTTTATTACTTGCATCGTTTAAGAAAAAAAAAAAAAGACACTTTAATCAGTTATCGTACAAATCTTATGAACAGTGGCAGATTTTGCTTTCGTATTCAGAATGTTATGAACAGTGGCAGATTCGTGCTTAGCTAAACTTACAGTAATCGGAAAATGTTTTGTGTGTTGAGCAATTTTTTTTTTATTTTAAGAGAAATTTGTTACGCTTATATTTTGAGGTATTATTTTGAGAACTGCCAGTTGAATTGCTGAATGTTGCAGAAATTACTTTTTTTTCTCAAACCTATTTTTAACAATTTAAAGCAGTAACTAGGCCTCCATTTACTTTAGGCATTTTATAACTTTCAATAGAGCCTTTTATCTTAACTCTCGAAGCATTTACTTCTTTAAAAAATGCAAAACGGTTCCATTGATTGAGGATTCTAGATAAGCATTTCTTTAAAGACAGCCAGCGTGTACACACATATTTCAAAAATTTTCTCATTTCAGTATTATGCAGCTGTTGGAACTGTTTCAATTTTCCCTTCTTTTTAGAACTCCTTTCAAGATAATAATAAATATCAACAATGTGTTCATCCACATTTATTGGGAAAGAAGCTGCCCCTTTTTCAGCTGCTAAATTTAAGAGGTGACAGGTGCACCTCATAATCTGCAAATCTGAATTTTCCCTTTCTTAAGATGCCTCCAACACCAGTCTTCAAGCCTACCAATACTGGTGCATTATCGGCACCAAGTGCTAAGCAATTATCCAGAGGGGCTGCATTTTATTTTAAAGTTTTAATAATTAGCTGTGCTATATTAAAGGCCTGTCGAATTTCCTTCTAAAGTGGGGACAGAAAGTAAACTGCGCTCAATTTCTGAAGACTCTGGATTAAAAAAAAAAGAAACAACAATTGGATAGAGTTTTGAGTCGGTATTATTGCTTCCATCCGTAGAGAGGCAAAACGGAGCTGTTTTAATGCAACCAATAACTGAAGATTTATTTTTCAAACCCATTTCTTTAACAATTGCACCTGTTTTGGTCCTTGTAATTGATTATTTCTTAGCGATTTCACTATTGGGAAACATTTTTCTAAATAACGCTGCAGTGTGATCCGATGCATTCAGTGGCAGGTTGTGCTCCAGTAAAAAGGCAGAGAACAGACATTCTGCATTAATAACTTTTTGGTCCTTTGTTTCCAAGGAAAAATTTCATTTTTCGTTTTTTTCAAAACAACTCACGTTGTCTTTGTGTTTTTGTGTATACACATGATTGAGAACATCCGCCCTTCCACCATGCGAAATCGAAAAATCGCAACGACAGACGGTACACATCGCAAATTTACTACAATTATTACTTTTTCCTAAATTATCCATTGCCAAGCTGTTTTTTCTTTGAAGGGGAGGAATATATGAGATAAAACGATGTAAAAAAACTTCTAATTTTAATTGGAAATACTCCCTATTATTCTTCATTTTAATTTCGGGACTTCCCCTTTTTGTTCTAAAAATAGTAACTATTTATAACATTATCATTATCATTATTTTTAAAAGGGCACAGCCCCGATCCTCCTAGACGGCACAAGCCGGCTATTTATAACATAGCTATCTAAACTGCATCATTTCAAAATTAATTCACATCATAAGCAAGACCTTACATAGTGCTGCAATGTACACACCTCTTATGCGGCCACTGAATAAAATTTCTGTTTGAAACCAAAACTTTTTTAATCTCTCCCATGCCTCGTTATGTCGCTTGCCTATATCAAAATAAGAAATTGCCACTCGCTTCTGTCTATTACTCATTCTATGTCTTAAGATGTAAGCTTCCAAAATTGTGGGGTGCATATTGCGCCCATAATGATTTGTGAATCATATTATGTTAAATATGTTCGTGTGTATGTGCTTCATGAAGTATCAAGAACTATGGTTTTTTGTCTCGAACCATTTTGTCAATTGTCTCGAGCCCGAAAGCATTTTGTCTCGAACCCGAAAGCCAGATTTGATTTTTTTTGCTCAATTATCTGAGCAAAATGTTACACTGTAATATTTATAAAGATGGATTTTAGGTTTTCACAAAATAAATTAAATTTCGTATTTGAAATAAACTTTAATTGAGAGGAATTCTAACTAAAGTATTTCAATGGCATCTTTTTCAAATTCATTCGCAAACCGTTTTACTTCTAAAAAAATCAAATTCTGAAATTTAACTTAAATTAAGGATTCTTTAGAAATTGCATCCATTGGACATTCATTTCATTTGTTACCCAAACTCTGTTAGTGAGCTAATGTACAACAAAATCATGTGAACATAAATGCTTTGCACCTATCACGAAGTTTTAGTTATTTTTCAACTGTTGCTTCTATTCAATTCCTTTGTCTAATACGGCACGGAAATTTGCATTTAATTTGCAATTCAAAACATGCCCCAGTTTTGCAAGTTTACTTTGAGTACGTCTGAAAATAAAATTAACCTTCTCTGTTTTAACCTCATAACGTCACTCACCTTAATTAGCAACTGAAGAAAATCAAATGCATTGATTGCGTGGTATAGGGATTATTTGCAGATCACAAGGAATCGAAATAATGTTTTAATTTATTTCATTTGAACTTTGAATTTTGAATTTATTTGAATAAAAACTGAATTACTTTATGGATAAAAACTGTCCGGAAGAACATACTTGGTTGAATAATAAGTACCGATACAAAATATCATTAAATAATAAATTAGAATTGGAATTTATTAGTTGATGAATATGATCCCAATCAAGGAAGCATAAGTGTACTTGGATTATTTATGAAATTTTTAATAAAGCATTTTCCATAAAGTAATTCAGTTTATTTTTATATTATTCAATAACAACTCTTTAAAGTATCTTCGAAAGGTACAGTAACGTATACCATATCAAACTAAAAATATGTCAGAGCTAATGACCGTTTTTACTTCTTTGTTATCATGAAAAATTTCGGGTTTCATATTTCAAAGAAAATATCCATTTTGACCGCTATCGAATGCAATTGAACGACGTTTTTGAGTGAAATCTGTACGTAAGGGCAGAATAAAGAACTCATTTTTCACAAACTAATTATAAAACTGATTTAAAATGGATTCAGAAGAGATTTTTTTCCGTGTCATCTGTACGTTCGTATATATGTATGTATCTTTCACAACTCAAAAATGAGTAGCCTCAGAATGTTCAAATTTTGTATATGGGAATGCTATAACATGTAGTTGTGCACCTCCCTGTTTAGTTGCAATCGGCCGGACCAGACGTATATATAAATATATGTATGTATACCCACTCTGTTACTCGGCTCGGGGAGCTCATTTTTTTATTCTTATATGTTGGTAAATTCTTGGTATTTTTCCTGATTGCTTAAAAACAGAACAAATCATACGCTTCCTCAAAAAAAAAAAAAAAAAAAAAAAAAAAAAAAAAAAGGGGGACTCCTAAAATTCTTAATTCCTATCGACCAATTAACCTTCTTCCAGCTCTTGGCAAAATTCTTGAATGTTATATTATAATATAAGTATAAGACTTAAATATCATTTTCACCATCATAAATTCATCAATGAAAATCAGTATGGATTTAAACAGCAAAACTTTTCATACAATCAATGTAGTCTTAAATCAAATCAATATTTATAAAATCAATAACCTACACTCTGCAATAATCAGGTTGGGTCTTAAATTAGACTTTGATTGATTATGGTGGCCCTCAATTAAAGAAACACTTAAAAATATTGAATGTCCCTATAATATCTATCAAATTGTCAATAATTTTCTCGATAATCGCCATAGTCTCATTTTATATAACAATACTTTAATCAGCAGAAAACAAGTTTTTGAATGTCCACAAGGCGTATCTATGAGCGCAGAATTATGGAATATTACATTTAAGGAAATTATAAAATTTGCCTGACCTACTTTTGCTTAAATTACTGCTTTCGTCTGCGATGTCGCACTTGTCATTAGTGGACGATCCCATGTAATCCTTCAGAGAAATTGTCAAGAAATATTAATCATATTACAACAAGAATGCAAGAAACTTGAAATTTCAACCTCCAAATCTAGAATTGTTACAATTCATAAACCTGGACAAAATCTTACTAAGAAACTTTCTGTTAAAATAAATGGCGAAAAAATCAAGCATACTAAATCAATCAAATACCTAGGAATTATAATAGTTCAAAAACAAAATTTTATCGAACATCTCAATAAACTTAAAATTCGTACACATTCTATAAGTCAACATCTTCGACGCATGTATGGCACAAACTTGGCTTTAAATCTCCGTATCACCAAATGACTGTACAGTAATAGCCAAAATGATTACCTACAGCATTGCCATCTGCACATTCCCTATGATCACAAGTAAAGAAAAAAATTCTTACCTCAATACAACGAAAATTTTCACTTAATATTACCAGAGGCTTTCAAACAACCTCCAGTACTGCTCTAAACATCTTAGCTGGAGCTATTCCACTACATCTCGAATCCATTCAAGAAGCAATTAATTCTACAGTATATCAACTTTGCCAGAATATTACTTATAACAGCACCACAGATGATTAACAGATGATTACGAAATGCACCCTCCTCCATACAATAGACATCCTGCTGTACCCCAAACAAAAATAAAAACAACAATAAACTCTAAAGCTAAAAGCAATTTAACTGAAGTATTTACAGACGGCTCAAAAATTAATAATAAAGTTGGCTGTGCAGTCTTTTTTCCCAAGCAAAAATTTCTACAATCAGATATTATATGAAAAGGATTCTTAAGAGATGCAAACAGTGTTCATCAAGCTGAACATTCTGCAATAAAAATGGCTATCAAATTAGTAAAAAAAAATAATATTAATACTCACAGTCAATCTGCCTTTTATGCTATCTCTAACCCAGAAAATCAATCTTCTATTGCTTATTACATCAATGACCTCTCTAAAATAATAGATAATTTTAAAATTCATCTATCATGGATAAGAGGCCATAGTGGTAACGGAACAATTGACAAACTTGCCAAAGAAGCTGATCTTAATCAATAACGCAATTTTCTATATATAAAATTCCCCAAATCTTATCTTAGATTTTCTATAAAAGAACATACTCAAATATGGTAAGAACAATGGAATAATACACCTAAGGACGACGTACGTACTAGTTCTAGACAGTGATCCCTGTCTTTTCTCATGTCCTTTCACGAAAAATTTTCATATTCGCACACCGAGAACTATGGATATAGCCTTCAAAAGAATGATCATCAAACTTCAACGGCTTGATTGTAATATGAAACAAATTCGCCAAAAGCTTAACACAAATTGGTTAAATTTATTTATTATTTTTAGATTCATGCATCTACTACAAACGAAATATAACAAAATATTTAATTTTCAACCTTTTAGAATTTTAAGGATCAATTTCCGATCCTTGTAACAAATACTTACTTGTATTGATCGTAACAACAAAAGACTTACAAAATCCATAATAAACAAAATGAAATTTAAAAATTGAATCATGACAGCAAATTAGAACTGAAATGGTGAGTCATGATATTAATTGCTGTGTCATGATAAAAATGAGACAGGAATATGAGTTATTTCAAATACATGAACTTAAATCATGATTTTTTTTATATATGAACTCTATAATCATGAACCCTTTAATGACTCATGAACTCTGCCTAATAAATACTGAAAACTATTTGTGATCATGAATTCTGAAATACAATATTATTCTCTTCGACATTTTATACTTCTATTTTATTAATTTTATTATATAATACCTCATGTATTATCCCATGTTTTAACATTTTATTCTAAATTTAATTATGTATTATTCTATACTTCATGTATTATTCTATATTTTATTTTTTATATTTTAAGTATTATTTTAAATTTGTCATATAATATATTCTATGTTTTAGCATTTTATTTCAAATTTGGAAAATTCAAAATTTTATTATGTGACACATTATGTATTATTTTATATTTTATTTTCTGTTTTTTTATATTAAGTATTATTCTAAATTTGTCCTATTCTATGTTAGCTTAATGTAAAAACTTGTTTTATTAGATTTCCCTCCTTTCCAAAAAGATACAAAGTGCACGAGATCTGATCTCATCCGGTGGGTTAATAATTGATTCACCCATTACACAAAAACCCTTCTAATGACCCTTCTTCTAGTTTTCTTTTTTTTTTTTTTTTTTCTAATAACCTTTCTCCGTTTTTACTCCTCGTCTCTTAATAATGAACTTTTAAACCTCCCTCTAAAGAACTATCATCAACAATCTTCTTCCTATAGTAGGTTAGTGATTGGGAGTTCCTGTTCGATTACCTGTTCGATCTTTAACGAAGTTTCTGGTGCACCCAACACTTTACCTGTAGCTTTTGGAAAAATCTGCATTTTTCGCTACCAAAATGATTGAAGTATGTTGTTCTTATCTTCCGATTAAGGTTTTTATGCCTTTGGTTAATCTGAATGCAATAGTTGTAGAATTATCAACAATTTAAAAGTTGTTTAAGTAACGTTAAGCCTATTTTTTACCATAGCAGCCATATTTGTTTACATTTGAAACCTAGCAGAATAGTGAATTCAATCTTTCTGAATCTTCAGTGTCTTTTTGCCGCGTTGGACCAAAACGAAACGTTTAGTTTTGTCTGCTGGCTGAATTGCTTGTTTTTACGTAGAAACTATAATTTTAATTCTAAAAAATGTTTTTTTAATTGCTTTAACTGTATTTGTTGTTTTATGTTTTTCTGAAGCTTTCAATTTTTAATGAAGATATTTTAAGGTTTTCTGTATTTTTGTCTTGCCGCGAAGTGAGAATTAATTGAATTAGAAATATATCTCTAATGAAATTCGAGGAAATAAGTTTAAATGAAAGGCAGGAAAAAATGCATATAATTTAATATTCCGTACAAGGAAGCCATGTGATGTACACATCAGATTTTTTAAATAGATTTTTAAAGGAGCCCCGGAATTAAATATAACGGGACTCTAATGAAGCTAGACCTAATTAACGAAGTCACATATTATCATAACTGTAAATGTAATCCGTGTATAATATTATAACATCATAATTGTAATTATCATATCAAAATATAACTGTACATACAAACCATTTTAATTTGCAGTTAGTTCTTAAAAGATTTACTTCAAATAAAGCAGCGCGAGCACTGAAAAAAAAAAAATGCATACAAAGTTTCTGATAGTGGCATGACAGTATCTAAATGTCAAAGATGCATCATTTTCGCGTGTCGAACTGCAGAAGGATATTAGGCCTCTCGATATTTTAATAGACTAACCTGGATTATTTAATTTAAGCAAACCATACGAAGATTATTTGTGTAAACTTAATTATTTGTGCAATTATTTGTGTAATTATTTGTGTAAATTCGAAAATCGGAAGTAATTCTCATAATGTATGGAATCCGGTAATCTCCTATCATTCAACCCCTCAAGAGGTCTTTTAGATGGATATATTTAAAGTATCCCATTTCGCAAAGTACGGTCTCAAATATGCATGCGATGCGTTGCACTCGGAGCTTGGATCCAATGTCATCTGCGTTCAGCCTTTGCTTAATCACTGCACTATGATAATGAAGGGTGGCTGGCATTCAGATCTGCGTGGCCAAGATGAGCAGTGCTATAAAACAAAAATTGAAACCAACCAAGATTAAAAGCTCTCTGAAGTAAATTATTAAACTTATTAAAAATGATAAATTATATAGCAAAATAATTTATTTCGACTACGTTTTGTTGATATATTTTTAGCTTCAACGTAAGATAAACTTTTCACATAGATTTTGACCTCCAGAAACTAAAGAAAAACGCTTAAAAATAATAAATCGATAAGTATTTACAGTGTAATATTTAATCAATTTTCCGTTTCTATCATATTTTCAGCTAGCCGAGATTATATATGTTCGTGTTACCTCGGATAGTTATAATTTCTTTTCCATGCAAGACTTCTTTATGAAAAACGGACCAAAGTAATTTAATTTTTGACGTTCATTATATATATACAGCTTTCTTTTCGGAACTGATAATTTCAAATTCAGAAATCAAATATCATTTACCAACCACTATTTCAAGTGTATATACACATACAAAAAATCCTGCGGATGTTCCTTAGGGATAAGGGGTGCTTGTAATACAAAAAAATTTGCTTGAAATTTGTTAATATTGAACATTTTCACTACGTTCTTTTAATTATAGAGCCGGAATTTACAGCCAGGGAAGCATTCCGATAAAACTCCTTACACTTGTGAATGAAAAATGTGAAATTACTAACTAATTGAGGTATTCTGAAAAGATTTCATTTCAAAAGAAAATACTGCATAAAAGTTAGGGTATTTGTGATGGTTATTAATTACAATATACTGAGAATACGTTAGCTGACTTTTAGTTGAAACTACTACTATACCCAAAATACATTTTTTGACTATAAGAATGCATCACTGTTATTTCATGAAACTTTTATATTTGCTTTCTTTTCACACTCAGTACAAGCACTGATAACTTTTCTCATATTTTTACTTTTCTCATATTTTTATAATTATTTTGAAGCAGGAGACGTGAAAAACTTGCGTTACCTTCGCTGGGACTCGAACCCTGAACCTAGCGAATACGCGTCGAGTATGCTTCCAATTACACCAGGAAGGCGTGCAGAAAGAATACCATATAATGCGTACTTCCCTCTTTAATATTCTTTGCTGTATTTTGCGCTGTATGTTTTTTAATTTGAAAAAATTATGTATTCAGTAGTATTCTAAAAGTAACTATATATATTTTCTTAAATTATGGAGCAATTTTAAGTGTGCAAAGTTGCAAACTTGAAATTGTTATTTAAGTTACAAAGCAGTAAATTATATCGAAAAAATCGCCAGATTCGTGCTTTTTAGATTTATTTAATGCATAAATTTCAAGGTCTATTTTTTAAAATCAGAAATTCTAGATTGCTTTGAAACAAGTTTTATAACATGCATTACTATCAATGCCTGTTAGTAGGCCAAAAGTTTAATGTACACTTTGGAAGTTAAATTACAGATAACATTTATATAAGCTACCAATATTATTTAGTTATTAAGTCACAAAGTTTCACAAAAGCAAAGTTGCTGAATACTGGTAGCTTATACCGAGTTCAACACCTAGCGGACAAGACGGCTACATAGGCTTTTTAGTGGTTTTACGTATCAGTAACGCAGACGCGAGATAGTTTCCCTTAGGAAGTCCTCCACAAAGCCATACCTTCTCTTAGGCAAATACTCTTACGTATTTTGTCGTAATTAAGCAAACCGAAACTGGCAGCGGCCAGAAGTCTAACATAAGATAGAACTCTTTTCTCCAATGTCTCAACACACAGGAGCGCTACTGAGTTTTCAACTTGTTCTTAGCCAGTCGTATTCAAACTCGTTTCGTGGAGCGTTTTCAAGAGCATAGTTTTCTTTATAAAAAAATAAGTCTTTTTTGTTACCTTATATTTAGCCTATTGATTTATTTTAATTATTCAAAAACTTTGATTACCGCATTTTGAAAACCTCGTGAACGTTTTTATAAGATCTTTTCCAAGTCCATTCACTACCTATGATATAATTAACAATACACTTCATTCAATGCTCATGTAACTCATAAATAAACCTTCTCTCCGTTGATACCTGATTCCCAGAAACCCATATATTTTCTGAAAACTTATGTCACAAGTACAAAAACTGTGAAATCTTTGAAGCTATAAGATACACAAAGTATCAGAAAAGTGTTGGAAACATGACGCCAAAAGTCGCTAAAATGCTCGTTTGACGTACTTATATGAACTAGTAATATGGTAAGAAGGTGAAGATCTCAATATAAAGGAAGAAACAACTCGTTGAAAAGAAACAATATATATTGGGATGTTGAAAATGTGACTTGTTATTTACTTCAAACAAAATCTATTATAAGAGATCATCAAAGTGCAATTCATCAAATAAACAGTGAGACGGGCAGAAGACAGTTCATAATGGGCACATTTTACAAAAGCGGTTACAGCCGAAAACATCGCGGGCAAAAATGTCACCAAGAAAACAATGCAAGGCGAAATCGTCGTGGTACAAAACATCGTGGAAGAAAATAAAGCAAAGAGAAAACATCGCAGTTCTAAAACATCGTGGTACAAAATATTGGGGACGACAATAAAGCGGTTAAAAAATTTCGCCGTTTAAAAATATCGTCGTCGAAAATATCGTGGTAAAAAATAAAGTACCTACAAATCATCGCATGACAATAACATCGCACACATGCGTTTTTCAGACTTTAATAATTGTAAATGGATACTCGCATAATGATTTGTGATCGCAAGATCGAAAGAAGAATAATTATTGCTTTCATATTTTTTATTAACTAATAAATTTTTAAGAAACAGAACAAGAAATTTAAACAAAACAAGAAATAATTTTCACTATAAGAGTATCAGATTAACAAATGTAAAGAAATAATCTCGTAATTAGCATTTTTTTTATAAATAAGATCTTGCAGTTACTTATCTTTCTTTTTCTATTCTTTTCTAGATTATACTTTTCATAAAAAATTACCAGTAAAACTTTATAAAAACTAATTTATTAATTACCTTTGTTAGTTAACTATGTCAGTTTAAAATTCTATTAAGTGCTTTAAGTTGCATTAATTTTTTATGCTTAAGTTTCCATTTTACATTTTAAGCAAATATTTATTAGTTAATAAAACAATATGAAAGTAAAAATTATCCTTATTTCCATCTTGCACTCACAAATCATTATGCGAGTATACTTTTACAATTATTAAAGCCTAAAAAACGCATGTGTGCGATGTTATCGTCATGCGATGGTTTGTAGGTACTTTATTTTTTACCACGATATTTTCGACGACGATGTTTTTAAACTGCTAAGTTTTTGACGACGATATTTTGTACCACGATGTTTTTTCTTTGCTTTATTTTCTCCCACGATGTTTTCCTCTTGCGTTGTTTTCTCCGCAACGGTTTTGCCGCGATGGTTTCGGCTGACACCACAAAAGCGATAGCCTCACACTTTGCACACTCATCATTTGTCAATGAATAGAAGCAGTAATTCCAGGTTAGTCGTCCAAGCATCCGCCTATATAAAAAAACATTCTTAATAAAGTTCTTAATTCAAGCGCTGAAATGATATAGGAAAAAGGACTCCAGGGCCAGAAAACTATCATTATGCCAAATATGGTCCTGTGTTTCGATAATGATTTGCCTGTTATGTAAGGAACAAAATATTTGTAGTGTCTAGAAAAATGAATATCAAGAGGCTGGATCTTTCCCGTACATCCTTCAGGTACCAGTTCTTTTTGTAGAACTTTACCACCAGGTACTCCCGCAAGCAGACAATGCATAATCTTTGTTAGAACATCATGAATCCACTAGACATAGAATTTTCTTTCTGTCATCAGGCATACTTGCCCAAAATATGTCACGATAGAGCCGTGTATGGTCTGCTTTAGACATGTTCGCTGTTTTTCCAGCATACGACCTTATATTCGGAGAAACTGTCAGCTTCGACTGCGGGAATTTCCCAGATGATTCGGATACAACTACATACGTTGGCCGCAGTATTTCGCCTTCCACTGAAATCACAGGCATAATCAACTGTGCTGTGTTGCAGAGACTGATCTAACAACAGTGCGAACGACTGTTGTTGCCCTGACTCGCAGGGTTCGATCGCCATGTAACTCTTTGTAAAATCTGCTGTGGTCAGTATTGAAGACATGTGTCGATGGAAAGTTTCCTGTAACGATGAGATTGCGAATCTTCTCAACAAAATCATCACACGCCTGTGACAAATTTGCCTCCTTATCCTGCCAGTTTTTGCCGACTGTGTGGGTTATTGCACTGTCAACAATGTTATTCCGCATCTTGAAACGCGCCTGTCGTAGGATCTCTGGTCCAGTACACTAAAATGCACTCCTTGTAAGCAGCCCAGTCCTCTTCTGTCATATCTACTGGACCATCATGCTCTCGCCTTTTGAGCGAAGGCACATACTCGGATGTTGATGAACTCGAAGTAGAGGGAGACGACTATTGCGACGAGCATTGCTGTTCCTTATCGACACCATCATCTCCGAAATCCATTTCCTCGTCCCATTGTTCCTTTATCGTCTTCAGCAAATCCTAATGTCCGGATCTCTTCCATAATCTCCATTTCATTTTCCAGGAGAGTAATTATGTGTTTTATCATCTCTTATTCTTGAGTGTTCGGAGACCGACTGCTTGTTTCGAATCGGAAGATAAAGGCAGCCACAACTTCCTTTAGGATTCATCTGCGATGTAAGAAGACATACAATACGTTAGTACTTGACAGCAAAATACTGGAACATACAAGAAACAGAGACATCATTACGGGAATATGTCCATCTAATACACACTTTAATGATACTGAGTCCTATAGCTTCTAAACGCTTGTTTCTCAGCCCATAAGACTTCACAGTTTTCACAGAGGTAAAAATTAAATGCTTTAAAAATCTCTTCCACAAACTTAGAACCTTGCGTAGCATGGGCATAGCCAGATCAGAATAACCGAGGGTGCCCTTTTCGACTCCTATGGTTATACTGTTCTTGTGTTTATTACAGCATCTTCATATGTATAGGTAATAATTACGTGACGAATATATTACGGTATGGCAAATAATGTTAACAGAAATAATAATTATGTATTTTAATAATCCTAAAATTATCTAACATAATTATGGATATATTGCATTCAAATCAATGCATTTATAATCATTACCTTACAACTACATTAAATGCGTATTTTTTCACCTTAACCGTTTTAGCCTTTATAAAACAATTTTAAAAGGCAAAATAAAGGAAACAACAAAAAAACAAAAATAAAATAATATTAGTAAACTACTTCTAAGTATTTTACTTTTCTTTCTGACGTAGACACACACATACGTATTGCTGAATGCAGATAAAGATCATCGGAAATTTAAGTAACATTAAGAGACGAAACACACGGATGTAAAAAGTAAATCTGTCGAATCTTCCCAACAATGTATTGAAAAACTGAATAAAGAAATCAATTTTTTTAAATATAGGTTCCGCAACTAAACAGGCCTTAGAAGTTTTCTTTATGTAACAAGTCTTCATATCTCAAAAAAGCGGGGAACCCCATCTTTAAGACATCTTTATACTTTCAGAATATGAAAGATGAATTTGCAATCTTTCGTACTTTCAGAGAGAGAGAAAATATAATTAAAACAACATTTAATAAAAATTATCTAAGGATATTGATTTAATCTCAAACAATAAAGTTACATTCCGAATCAGTGACAAACTAATAACGTATAATTTGGACTTGTTAGAATAACAGAAAGTGTTTTTTATTCATGTCAGACAAGAAAACAGACGTTTCGAGCTAAGCACAACTTATTTGTTACGTCAGGTATGAGTTTTAACAGTGACATTCATGGAGATATATTATTTTCGTAGACTCTACCACTTCGTACAACTGTAGAACAAATTTTTGAAGTCTAAACAAAGAAGAATGCAAGAACTCAAAGCTGATTGGAAAAATGTAGTCGGTTTATATTCGGATGTGGCTCATGCACTTACCCATGCGCATGTGGCATTGTAGCTAAAGTTAAGCTGTGGCACTTGATGTTGGCCGAACTCATTGTTTCGCTCACAGGTTAAACTTGACGGCCCAAAGATATGTAATCTAAATCCAAACATTTGTCAAATGGCAGCATTAACTCTTTGCACTCGGGTCCTTTTACGCGCTGTGCACCAGCAACTCGAGACGTTTCGCATCCTTTTTGACGTGTTTCTTACCAGTAACTTAAAATCATTACACACACAAATTAATGCATATTTTTTATATTTTATATCTTTACATCTTTATAAACATAATTTCTTAAATATTAGTCTCTGTAATTTTTCTGTGTATGATGTTTCATGTAAGAATTCCCAAGATGCATGCCCGGCTTGTTGGAACAAATATTACAATAATATGTCGTTTCATGCCTTTTTCCGGGTGACTTTGTGATAGATAAGAAAAGGTAAAATTTCAGATAAGAAAATCTTATCTCCATTTAAAGGGGTATCATTTTACACTTCACAAGATTATACAGAAAGACCGTAGGAACCCGCTTCGAAGAAACTAAACATAAACAGTTATTGCCACGCACCCGAGTTTCCGCATCAAACCAAGTGGTGAGCGAGAGTCACCTCTCGAATTGCGGCATCAAATCACATGGTGAGTAAAAATCACCTCTCGAGTGCAAACGGTTAAGATTATCAACTTATCAACTTAAAGCAAAGCCTCTGAACAGCAGAATATTTTCATTATTTTGTTATGACATGGGTGGTGAGGACAAAGTTTCTTCTTCAGTCTGATTTCGCTGGCATGAAATCAGATACTCACACTCTTTGAATTTAGATAGGAAGTCACGTTATTTGTAAACGAAATCAGCGAAAATTTGACATCCTTTCTTACTGATGAAATGTGGCTATATACAGTGATATATATGTAGTGACACCGGACTAAACTTGCATGCATAAGGTATAGTTAATTTCTGGACCTCATTGCTAGTGAAAACAGTACATAACAACAGTGCTTTAAAAAATTAGAATTCAATTTACTTCTACACATCTGTGAGTGAAAGGATTTTCATAACTTTCTTAATGATGGTACTTTACGATGCTTTACTTTAAGTAAAGCATCGTAATGTACCAGCACTAAGTCAATTAAAAACAAAGTACCGAAGTGCTTCCAAACTTAGAATAGCTGTGCAAAACGGCAAGCTCGTTCAACTTATTAATGTAAATAATTTATCCATGAATTAAGTAAATGCTAAATGAAGTAATCCATTTAGCCTTGAATTGCTAAAAATATTTTTTTCTTTTAACTCAGTTACTTATTATGAAATGCATCTTTATAATTGTATTTTAAAAATGCATGTGTATTAATAGCAATATATGCTAAAAAAAACTGGTTTTAAAGGTAGTCCGCGGTACTTTCTAATTTATAAAAATAGTCCTCATTTGAGAAAAGTTTAAGAAAGGCTGGAATAAAAGATAATGCATCATATTATGGAAAAGTTCAATATGAAGGCATACAATATTCGGCAAATATGTAGCCTATAAACTTAATTTTAGTAGAATAAATATAAAAGCGATAACATATCTTTAAACTACAATTTCATTACCGTAGTTTAGTCGAAAAAGAAATGGCTTGCTTGCTTAGATAAATGAAAAATAATTTCACGCTTTGATTTTGTCTACAAAAGAAGTGTGTAGGTGTTTTTATCATAAAAATATTTTATTTCTTTAAGTGTATGATTTTTGTTAAAATGAAATATAAACGTAAAATTCCTTCTCTTGCACTATAATTAATACGCACCAGACCTACAAGAAGACGACAATTTATTTTCCTAAAAGGACGCATTTTAGTTAATCATGATATTTCCGAGTTTAATGTCGCTAAATGCAATGTATGGCAGGTTAAACAGCAAATCATCTTGGTTCCGTGAAGCGAAAATTCTGAAAAAAAGTGCAATTAAAAAAAAATTATCGCGTTCATAAATTTTAGATGTTATGAAACACACTGAATCGTGAGTTGACGATAAAGTTGTCCTCTAAAAAGAAAGAATATTTATTCATTCATAGATAGACGTCAAAAAAGCAATAAAATGACGCAACAGGTAAATATCAACTTTCACCAGCTCATTTTATAACACCTCTTTTCACAACCTGCTGAATAGTTACATCAGCGCCCTCTCACGGACGTGACAGCAATAGCGGGAAAAAAATCCTCCGAACGCGCGCCTGTTGATTTTCACCTTCCGCTCTTGTCAGTAGCGCTAAAATGTCTGAGAAGTCGACTCTCGCGCGAGTTTCTGAGACTCCTCATGCAAAGCAAAACGGTGAATCGTTATTCAATGGTCATGGACGTAAAATACTGTCAAAATTTCGTTCTTACGACCGCGACCTAGCTCCCGAGGAGCCGGAGCCTCAACAAGTGCTCGAACTGACCCGAGTTTATAGGCAACTCCTGACTGGAATCCGTGAGGATCCCAATAGGCAAGGACTGCTGAAAACACCGGAAAGAGCGGCCAAAGCATTTCTTTTCTTTACCAAGGGATATGAGCAAACTTTAGAAGGTAAGTTTCTTAAGTAATAACTACATTGGAAGATTAATTGCTTGCTGAAACTTTCATGTTAAAAAGATGAAGATCCTCCGAATAGGATTTTGCACTTTTATGAGAAAAGGAGTGGGATCACAGGCTGAGGGCCCACAGTATCACAGAGACCTTTAATAGCAGTGTCCGTGTGAATTCATTGGATTCTATTTCTTATTATAGATACAATAATAATGAAACTGAATCCAATAAATGTTATGGAATCCATACAAAACTAATTTTAACAGGCAAGCAAAAATTTGTAGGTATATTTTTCAACGTGAAAGTAACACAAATATACGGAAGAAAATTTAAAAACTTGGGTAAATTTATCATTTTTCATATCGTTTTATATGAAAAAAATTAAACAGTCTGAATTTAACATATTTATACAAAACACTTTTGTTTTATAAGATACAATTTCTCTTTTATTTTTTTTAATTAATAATAATAATATAATTTATAATTTTTGTTTCATTTCATAATAAAAAATGATGTAAAATAAGGCAGAAAGCCTCTTCCAGAAAGTTAAGCTCTTCAAAAATCTATTTCATCACCGGTCTACGAGTATTATCTAATCTCATTATAGCAATAACGAGCCTTCACGCAAAAGACGTGATGGAAATATACTATCGCAAAATTTCTATTCATTCTTAATGACTGCAAAATTACGAATGGGAAATTTTTTACCGCAATAAGTAACTTATTTTTTGTAAAGACTATTTAAAATAATGAGGTCATAAATGAGTTTCTCTAGAATTAAATGATGCATGCTATGTAAGAAGCATTTATCAGTTTCTTAAACTTTAAAATAACGAAAATTGTTAATAATGATGTTTAGTATATAGTACATTCTTTAAATGTATCTTGTCTTTATGTAATATTCATTATGCATACATATTTATTTATTTATTTGTATATGTGTATGTGTGTGTACGTATATATAAATTATTAAACTACGTTAAAGATATACTCATGTTGTGACGAAGTTTCTCGTCCTTTACCGAGTGTCTTCGTTGTGTAATTGAAAGCATGTCCGGCTGGCAATCGGAAGGTCCGGAGCTCGAATTCCAGCTAGGGCACTGCTAATTTTTCCTATTTCTGTATTTCAAAAGCTTAACAGAATCTACAAGTGACCCCGAACTTCAAATAGGATAAATGATAATTCGGTACCTCCAGAATTAGGCCTTTGGGTCCTTCCCCTCCCCCTCAGTTACTAAGTAGGTCAATGTAAATAGTCAGTTACTAACTAGTAACAATGTAAATAATTTTCTCCTTCCTTGACGCGCGCCTTCGGGTTGTAATTGGAAGTTCATCCCGCTGGTATCGGACGATCTTGAGTTCAAATCACAGCGAGGACATCGTTTATTTTTCATATTTCTTGATCTGAAATTAGCCTAATTATTCTACATTGCGATTTGTCATTCAAAGAAAAGAATCACCACTTTCCCGCTCTTTTATGGTTTTCTTGAAGCTGTAAATTTTGGTTTGGTCTGATAAACTTTCGAGCTTTCATAATTCTTACTGTTTTGTAATAAAGTGTTATAATTTTTATTACATTTAGAAAACTATGAATATTAAATAATTGCAACAAGGTTAACTGCTGTTGTTTTTGGATCGGAAGAACATTCTCTTTTATCGAGCAAAAGACTAGTTTGCATTCCCTCAAACTTGAGTGAAGTTTTTAATTTAATTCCAATAACTAGCAATGAAAATTCACTGTATTAGCATTCGCAGTTCTAAAATTCGTAAGATACTTTATTTTCTTTAAATACCAGTCTTACTAACGATAACTTCTGTTTGAAGTCAAGCAAAAGTGTAATATTTTTAAACAAATACAATTATATTTACCACAGACTTGAAGACTTAAACTCTGACTAAAAAACTGCTAACTGGATTTAAATATAAATTTCAGATGGAGCGAAGAAAAAAAAAAAAAAAAAATGCAAGTGGCTTTTATATTACTTTAGTATTGTATTTTTTGTCTGTAAGCTACTTACAAAAAAAAAAAAAAAAAAAAAAAAAGTGAACAGAGCAAACGAGTGTGAACTGTTATCACTGTTGTGAAGAGAAATCAAATTTCCTTGGAAATCAAATAATAATCTTTTATCTGTTACATAACTAATGTTTTGCAAGCATTCCTTGACATAAGAGGAAAAATTGATGGGTTTTTTGACAGAAGTTAAACAGCTCACTATCAGATCTTGATAAAATCGCCATTCCCCCTCCCATGCCTCGAGCCAAAAGAGAAGAAAAAAAGAGTTCCTCCCCCCCTTCCCATTGAGAAACAGAACAAATGTTTAAGATTTTAAGATTATGGGTTCAGATAGTATGAGCGAAAAGTCACAAGAATGTTAGCGTAATAGTTATAATTCTTACAAATGTAATAATTAAAAGCAAATCGTATGTTAATTACAATACTAAAAAGGTTATATTATTTTCTTACTTCAAATTATTTATTATCTCATTTTAGATACTCTTTGTTGAACTGCAAATTAAAGACCCTATTTCAGAAGGGACCTAGAAAATACTATGATAAAGTAATTTTTAACTACCATCCTCGGCGGTATAATGGCTAATAAAGTCGGTTCTTATTAGATTATTAGATTCGGGTTCGAATCCTGAAAAACTTAGGGAAGTTTGTAACTATACAGGGTCTTTCTTTGCTGCATGGGAGACACTTAAAATCTGTGAAAACGAAAGTCCCTTTGAGAAAAGAGTTTAAGAAGTTTAAGTCCTATGAAACGAACGACAGGCGCGCTTTCAACATCCCCCCCACACACACACACTCACTTTTCACGAGGCAATTTAAGTGGCTATTGCACCCAAATAGAGGGATAGGTAAATTGCAGCAAATTTTAGCTAATATGTTTCTAAGCTTATGTTTTCTATACCACGGCAGAATTGATGGAAAAAGTGTATACTGGTATCCAAAATACGTAAAAGTATTGATGATGCACAAAAGCACTGATTTCTCAAAACCTGCTACATAACATTGAATAAATTATTGGCCAGGCTTGGTGCATAATATAAAATCGATAAATACGGGCTGAAAATCAAATCTAAAAGAAATAGAATTGAGCAACAGAAGACAAAGAAATTTTAGAAAAAGAGAATAGGAAATAAATTTAGAGTTTTTATGTTGACAGGGAAATAAATGATCTCACCTAATTCATGCACTTACATCACAACGCAACTTCACACTTAGGTTGCTAATTTCACTTTGGGAGTGAACATTCGATTGTTCTGCGAACATGATCTTCATGGGAGTAATATATCTAAGTAGAGAATTTCGCAGTACAGTTAAAAGGTTTTTCTCCCGCCTTCTTAGCGTGTCTTCGTGGTGTAGTGGTCAGCACGCTCGGTGCGTATTCGAGAGGTCCGTGGTTCGAGTTCCGGCGAGGGCATTGCTTATTTTTCACGTCTCTCAGCATAAAAAAACTTAATGTCTCTACACAGTAGCTATTTCAGTGGTATCCTTAATTATCTTGTGTGAGGTTCTAGTTAAGAGATTTGGCTAGCCAATTGATTCACCCATTGCCTTCAAGAAATTCATCCATCAGGTCTGCTTGATGTAGGAAGCGCATCGTCCATAAAAAGAAATTCAAATTCACATGTCACTTGTAAAAGGCTTTGCGTAATGTAACAAGACTTCATTTTATATCGTGGGCCAGTGGTTGGCAAACTCATTCATCAAAAGAGCCAAAGATAACCATTGAGTATCTTTGGCTAGTATCGTTCTCTACAACGATTAAGATTTCTTTTAAGAGCCAAATTTCTTTTCAAGAATCATATTTAATTTAAGATCTTGATTTGAGTCGATTTAAACTAACTACTAACATTAAATAAAACCAGATATCTCAATAATAATTATTTTATTTTTCTGACCAAAAACGTTACATCAAAATAAAAATATGAGAAAATATGCATTTAATCTGAACAATGGCATTGCATTTGTCAGGATTACATGTCACTGTTTTTAATTTCAAGCAGGATTCTATGTTCTTATCGATAAGGCGATTTCTCAATTTATTTTTGATAAGATTTATGCTTGAAAAAGACTGTTCGCATGAGTACACATATTATTATATCTTCCTTCTCTAAGTCTTCCAAAGCAGACCATTTATGCTGTGAATTAAGATCACATTAAAGTTTCACCAATTTATCCATATGAGAATTAAGGCCTTTCTAATTTGAAGCTCCGTAAATTTTTCTTTTTTAACTCCAGTAACTGCCTTTCACTGCCTTTCAAAAGCGCTAAAGTCAGTATTAAAGGAAGAAATATTCAATTATGTTACGTAGCACTGATAGTTTTTTTTTTTTTTTTTTTTAAACAAAGGCTTCACTTCACTATGCTATTTCCAAACTTCTGAAACCTCCGTAGAAAAGCTTTTCTCATATTTAAAACAGTTGTTTTGAAACAGTGTCAATTATCGAATTATTTTTTGGCGATGTTTCATCAAACGTGGAAAAGAAATCAGTGTTTCTCTTTCAAAATCTTGAACTAAAATGGCTAATTTGTTTTCGAATAAAATGACTTCTTCCAACATAAAAAATGATTGTTTCCTTCCTTTCGCTTGTATTTTACGATTAAGATTACTTGGATGAGAGGTAACATATCCATGAATTAAATTTTTGGATCCACTTGACCGCCTATTAATTCAAGATAGTGAACATTCCTCTCAAGGAGGAATGTTTTAATTTCTAATAATAACAAAGCAAAAAAGTTTTCAAACATTTCGTCTTGAAAGCCAACGCATGCAGCAGAAGATCTGCACGTTCAACTCTACATTTCAGCTAAAAATTCTTTAAATGGCGATGATAAATAGCTTTAGCTACGATTGTGTTAACAATCTAGATCTCCTATTTCATAATATCGCAAATTTCTTCTAGAAATGTCTGCGCATAAAGCGCTTTGATGAAAGACGCAATGATAAACAAGTATCTTTCGATTAATTTAATAGAAACGAAACCTTTTCTTCCCGGTCATACGTTTTACCCCATCTGTTGAAATTGAAACAATTCTATCTAGTAGGAATATGATACTTCTCTGTAGTTTCAATTAGAGCATCTGCAATATCCTTGCCAAATTTTTTACCTTTCAGTGGCAGAAATCCCAAAAGTAGTTCTTTAGGATCAGTAGATGAAGTGAATCGAACAAAAAGTGAAACTTGCGTTGTGTCAATGTCCCGATATTTGTCAACAGCTGTTGAGAAAGCTAAAACTAATTTAAGATCTTTGCTGATTGGTTACATTTGAAGACATCTTGACTTTTCTATCTTTTACTGATTTAACAGACAATGGTAACTAGTGAAATTTTTAAACAGCTCTTCGGATGAATTTACAAAACAACTTTTAATGTATTCACCATCTGTGTATAGTTTATCTCTCTTCACTAACAATACAGCTTGTACTCAACAGCTTTCTTCATCGCATCACCAGCGGGAGTTTTATTTTTAAACTATGCGTGTTTAATCGTAAAGTATTTCTAAAATTTAATTTCTTATTACGTGACAGTGTTTTTTGACAAATAGGAAGGTCTGAGTTTTGTATAAATGCTGACGATTCGATCCACTGAACTTTAAATTCACGATTTTCGTCTTCCATTTTTCTTTGAAGTCATATTAAATAAATGGCATCTAAAAATATGTTTCGTCTTATAACAATAAAAATAGCAAAATAAAGTTATAACAGTGTATTAAGTAGATGCCAAAAATACCTGCGAGATCTGCAGCTGGTTGAAAGACACAAGTAGCTTAATGCGCCGAGTTGTACCGTGGCCTTCGAGATAACACGGTTACTCAAAGGCCACGGTTGTACTCTTGCCTTTCGAGTGAGACTATTCGGCACGCCAGCCTCGTTCGTCACTATGGTCAATATTATGGAATTGGTGATCAAGATAGTCAACACAACTGGTAGTAAAGCTGGCTCGCTCTCGCTCAACCAGCACTTCCTAGACTTAACTCGTGTATCTAGGGGGTGCTGGCTCTTACGTTAGTTTGCATGTACCTCTTCTGCGCTTACATACCCCGGGCTCGCCTGCGCTAAGTCAACCACACCGACACTCAGCATTTTTGATGCGGAAAAACTTTTATATTATAAGATAAACGGAAGATCTTTTGCATCGTTCACTAGCAACAATGTACACTATTTTTCGAAACATTATTTGTAATGAAATAAGTTTTTATTCTTCATTAAAACAAAACATTTATGTCATATGTTAAAAACTATTTTAGTTTTAAAGCCTGGAATGTTAATTCTGATTTTATTCAAACGATAATGCATTTTTCAATATTTTGAGGCTTTTATATTTATTTTTGTCTTAAAAAAAGAAATGCAGAAACAGATGCTGGAGTTTTTAAACCTGAAATAATTAATTTTTGAGTTTCAATTATTTTATCTAATAAATAAATCAATTATTTTTTATTTTTACATAATTTTCTCAATTCTCACCTATTCATTAATAAGGAAAAAATTGAAATATGTATATGCTTTTTATTTTTTAATTTTAATTTATGAGCGGAACGCAAAGTACGGGTCTTCTGTCATACAGCCTTATCTTATAAAGCTTTGGACAACTGTAGATCGCGAAACATTGGTTCCATTGGCAACATAAGCTCACGTGAGAGCTGTGAGGCTTATCTTAACAGCATACAACGACCATTCGCATTGGGAATCACACGAGCCTACCGTACCACCTCCACCGATGCCATTAACGTACTTGCTGGTCTCCTTCCCCTGCACATCCGGGTTGAGGAGGAGGCAGCACGCCAACACATTTTGCAACTTAAGAAGGCAGTTACTTTTGACGATGAAACACACTACCCGGATGAGTACGAAACAAACTTCTGCCCTCTTGACGTCCACCCGGCAGAGAAAGACAAAGGGATACTTATCTCAATTAATCCCACTGCAACTCATCACTCAAGGGAAATGACCATCTATACAGACGGGTCTAGATTGGACGAAAGAGTGGGATGCGCCTATGTCGCCACGAAACAAGACAACGCAATCGAGAAATGGAAGGGACAGTTAAGACAACATAACAGTGTCTTTCAAAGAGAAGCAGTGGCAATTGCACAAGCAATTCGCTACCTGCACTCGCACCAGCATAGCCATGTCACCATTAAAACGGACAGCTTATCATCGTTATATGCCATTTGGAATGCAGATCATCCCTCGGAGATTATACAGGGAATCCAGAGAGATCTTAGAAGTAACCCCCAGTACCGCACAAAATTAGAGTGGATAAAGGCTCATGTTGGCCACTATGGCAATGAACTTGCCGACAAACTCACCAAAGAGGCAACAACTGACCCGCCTGATGCACCAATTATCATCCCATGGCCGCATTCGTATTTAAAGAGGACACTACGCCTAAGGGCTACTGGCATGTGGCAGAACGAATGGGACCAAAGCACCACAGGGAGAAGAACCCACTACTTCATCGGCTATGTGGACACTAGCTGAAATGTAGCGAACGCACAGTTGGTAAGGTTCATTTCCGGGCATGGGCCCTACCCGGAATATTTCTTCAAGCGTGGCATAAGTAACACAAGTCAATGTGCATGCGGCGACTCAGGCTCACCAGAGCACTATCTAATGTCATGCCCATTAACAGAAGGACTGCATATCAATCTCCCTGAAACAAATCGCCAGCCGTTCTGTAAATATATGATAAAACAGCGGCACTTTATTAAAAAGCTGGTACAGTTGATGGACAGACTGTCCGACTTAGATACAGACTTGTGTCAGCCATAGAACAACCCAGCATGTAAAAACAACTTAAGCATTTTAAAAAGGACATGTATTGCAATGTAGGAAAACTGTCATTCAAGTGAATTGTAAGAAACTATAATGTAGACTAGAAACTCACAGTATAAAGACTGCCTGTATTCATACCTGGAAAGTCAGTTGCATTTAACAATGTGCATGTACTGTGTAAATAAATTTCGGCAAATTATACCGTAAGACCATATATAATGAACCGATATATAATGTAGGCATAACGAATGTATGAAAGTGCATATATCTGTAAGCAAAGTAATGTAAGGGAGTGTAATATATGTAAATATTTTTGTGTATCAGTAAGCTATGTATAAGTAAGTTATGCAATTTAAAGTAATGCAATATAAATGCAGAAATGTCTTATAAAAATGCATGGGTAACATATATGTTTTGTATTATGAATAAGGGATATAGGATGTCTAACGCAAAGCAATGTATGTATTGGAATGCCTATTTCCTGTACTGGAAAATTATGCAATAAGTACCCAAATAACATGTAATGTAAGTAACCTGTAAGACTATTATGTTTGTAAATATTTGTATCTAAAAAATTAATCAGAATGTATCTGCATGTATCTATATGCAACTGCAAGTATATGTAACCTAAGGTTAAGCAGTGTAGGTAAAATTAAGTAATATGTGAAGCAGGCATGCCTGACTATGTATGTATATAAAAATAATGTAACGCAAGGCACATGTAATATTGGCATATGTAACTGTACATGCAAACTGTATTTATATGCAATCTACAAGTAATGTAGGTATATTTATTGAAATGTACAGCTAAAAACTGTAACTGTACACAAAAGTAATCCAACGCAATGTAAGATTAATGTAATTCAGGTAATGCATATGCATTGTATGCCGGAAATGAGAGACAAAGTCAGTATGTAACTCTGTAAATCACGTTATCCATAGAATATGTTAACCAGCAAACAAGAATGTAATACTAAATATTAATAGCCCTTGTGTGGCCATGTAATTGCTCTTTTGAAAGACTCAAGGTTCAACTCTAGATGTTGGTGGACGTGGCGCTACACCAATTAACCGACGGTAAAGGGGTGGTGCCCACGTCCCCCGTCGCATGTCGCATGTAGAACTCCTGTGTCGCCGCCCTGAAAGTGCCAAATAATGATCCTCATTTGTTGTTGTGGATCTTGGTCGACCTTGTCCGGGTATTCTCGATATGGACCTAGTGTCTTGAAACTATATCCACAATACCGATGGCAGTGGTCGTTACATTGAGTTCTGTAGCCACCTGCGATTGTGACTGGCCTGCCTCTAATCTACCGACAATTCTCCGTCTCATTCCGTCATCCATACGTTTGTGGCTGTTTATTTTACCTGAATCTTTATAAAATTTACCCAACTGTTTCGAGAAACACTGTGAATGTCGAGAAGAAGTACGAGCACACAAGTCGCCGAAAAGTCCTCGTCCGCTTATATACCCTCTACAATCATAGCTCACCACACACGTACGTGTACACTCACTTACGTATTCGACTTATATCTGCATAATTCTTCGGCGGCATAATTGGTATCTTTGGTTCAATACTTTTCATGAAAATAGACATAATTTTCAAATTCTCTTACCTTTGCTCGCAAATTTATACCTCTTATATATTGCGTGGCCTGTTATGACCATTAGACTAACTTGCTTGGTTGGGTGGGTTGGGATGCGCCCATTTCTGGTACCTCCTATATATTTGAAAAGTGAAAAAAATATCAATTTCAATTTTATAAAAATGTTTAATGTTTTTTATTAGATATATTATAAATTAAATGCATTTTTATTTAACTCAATCAGATTAAAAAGTAAAAAAATAATAAAATTCATAACTGCATCTGTTGCTTTCAAATAGCTTAGTTTGTTAATCAATAACAAACCGATTCGATTTAATAGATAAATATCTTACATTTTGCCCACAGATTTGAATGAAAGTTGAAAAAACGCGAAATCATAGTTCGAGACTAATATGCCCTTTGGGCTAAAAATTCTCAGAAATAATTCTAGTACTTTCACTATAGCAGTGGAAAAATATCAACCCGGAACTAATTGTTGGTTTACGACATCGAATTCAAAAGCCAAATCCGTGGCAAATGGCTCAGTGAAATAGAATTTACGCAGAAAATATATGAAAGGAAGTAATGAAATATAGTAAATGTTATTCGGGAAAACCCGTGAAATCTTCAGCAGATTAAACTTAATGAGGTCAAAGAATTATCATTAAAATTTTGTTAAAAAATCAATAATACAGAAACAGAGTTCTGCCTGATGTAAATGTTATTATACGCAAAATACCGTTTCGTTAATTCTGCGTTTTAAAACTTCTGGTCAGATATATAAGAAAGCCTTATATAGGTCAGATATATAAGGGTGTTTTTCTTAATAAAATTATATTTCATACAGAAGATGATACTCGCAGTATAACAAATGATACATACAATTGGATAAAAAAGAAAAGGTAGAAGTAGTAAGGTTAATAATTTTCAGTACCCTCTGTTCCTTAATTTTAAATGTAGTACTAAATTCTAAAATTGCATTATATTTCAAACTTCAACATTCAAGCTCTTAAATTGAACATGTTTTCAAATTTACGAATTTTGCAAAGGGCAAGGGTTTAGCCAAAATATCTGAAACATTTTTTTGAAGTTGGTACGTAATCCGCTTTTATTACTCCTTTATCTTTCAAACCTTTAATGAAATGGTACCGGGTATCAATATGCTTTGATTTCTTACTATTTTCATAACTTTTTAAATGAATTGACCCCTAGTTTTCTAAATTTAAATCACAACACAAAGGCTTTTCATGTTATATCAGCTGCCGTACTAGCTAAGGTAACAATTTCAAGTGAAGCTACAGATGCAGAAATATATTCTACTTCACTAAAAGATGTGGCAACATAGTTCTATTTGCTTGAAAATATCTGTAATATATTTCCATAGTAAAGCATTACACACCCTTAACACCTTTGTAAACGCGCTTGAACACCTTTGTAAACGCGCTTGAAGCTCTTGTCGATTTATTACCAACCCAATCTGAGTTTGTAAATGCTTCAATTCATTGTTTTGCTTTTGAGTTATGCGAGATACGTACGTACATACGTTCGTACAGACGCCACGAAAAATTCTCTTCAGAATTAATTTTAATGCAGTTTTTTATATATATATATATATATATATATATATATATATATATTTTGTAGGAAAAGAGTCTTTTATTCTACCTTACGTACAGATATCACGCAAAAACATCGTTAAATTGCATTCGAAAGCGGTCAAAATGGATATTTTCGTTGAAATATGCTGCCTGAAACTTTTTGTGATTACAATACTTCCTTTTTACTTCGTACAAGGAAGTAAAAACACAAATCACTGTTTTTAAAACCTATTGTAATCAAATAAACTACTGCAATTACATTGGGAAATTTAATTGAATGCTATGTTCTGGTACCAATTTTCTCTTCCTTGAATCTTTCATATCCGTAACGATACTAGAGATACTAGAATATTCGTGAGCATCCATGCCATCGTGGCGTGATTCTTGATTCAGTTCCTCTCAATATTTTATAAATTAATTAAATTTTATTTACAGATCTTTACACATATAGAAAAGCATTTCGCAATGCACAAATTTCTCATCTCTTAAAGTTTATGATATTTATTCTTCAGTGAGTCTCAGACTGGAAATTTCTTTTCATAGAGCCTCCAAAGCACGATGTTCGTTGTCTCGGAGCGAAACATCTATTCACTTCCTTCCACTTCTTTCTCTTTGTCCTGTTGGCAGATTCTATACTTGTAAATTCAGCAGATGTGCACACATGCTATTAACAGCACTATTTAAAAGTGCAAAGACTTTGAATAAATGTTTTTAACGAATTGTTTTTTGCTAATGTAACTGCTGAAGAATCTATCTATATAGTATATATATATATAAAAGTATCAAGACAACATGAATATATAGTGGTCAAGAATTTTGCGCATTGAGCTGCAAAAAAATTTTTTTTATTTTATAAGTAAGAGAAATGTTAAAAAGTTAATGCTAAAAAATACATTTGACACTATATATTTCCTTAGCAAAATTGTAAAATCATGTAACAACTAGAAACAATATTAAGGTAGTAAAAGCTATCTCGTAAAAACTAAATGTTAAAATTAAAAATCGAGATGACTTCAAAATCTAAAAGGGTGAGAAAAAGTTAAGAAATTTTAACGCACAAAAAATTTTAAAAAGGAACTCTTGTAAAAATTATATACATTTCAAATACACAGTAAATATGTATGTACAAAAAATTGCAATAAATGGTAAATAGCTCAATTCGAGGTTTGAGCCGGATTTATCAAGAGAAAAGCAGCTCAAAACTCAAAACAAGTTAATACCTACAGCGCGTTTCGCCAAACGATAATAACTGAAACTATAAAATTTCTTAGTTTTTTCTCACCCTTTTTTACTTCCTTGTACGAAGTAAAAAGGAAGTATTGGAATAGCGAAAAGTTTCAGGCAGCATATTTCAACGAAAATATCCATTTTGACTGCTATCGAATCCAATTTAACGATGTTTTTCCGTGATATCTGTACGTAAGAACAGAATAAAAGTTGAAATTTTGTATATAGGACTGCTATAACATGTAGATGTCCACCTCGTATTTTGTTTGCAATCGGCCGCGCCAAACTATGTATATATAATTATATATATATCCACTTTGTTACCCGGTTCAGTGATCTCAGTTTCTTTACTTTTATACGTTTGTAAATAGTCTTAGTTTTTTCTCACCCATTTTTACTTCCTTGTACGAAGTAAAAAGGAAGTATTGTAATCGCGAAAAGTTTCAGGCAGCATATTTCATCGAAAATATCCATTTTGACCGCTATCGAATCCAATTTAACGATGTTTTTTCGTGATATCTGTACGTAAGGACAGAATAAAATACTCTTTTCCTCCAAAAAAAATTATAAAACTGCTTTAAAATTAATTCTGAAGATAATTTTTCGTGGCGTCTGTACGAACGTATGTACGTACGTGCGTACGTACGTATCTCGCATAACTCAAAAAGAGTAGCCTCAGAACGTTGAAATTTTGTATATAGGACTGCTATAATATGTAGATGTGCACCTCCTATTTTGGTTGCAATCGACCGCACCAAACGTATATAAATATATTTATATAGAAATTGTAGTAAGCTCGCCTAAAAGTTACCAGGAGCTGTTGCTCCAAAAAGTTCAACACGTTTTAAAAAAATTAATACATATGAAAATCAAACCATTTAACATGTAAAACATTAAAAAACAAAATCAGATAAAAAAAAGATAAAAAATTAAGCGGAAAATGGTAAATTAGCCTAACTCGACTTCCAAACTGGCTTTTCAAGGGAAATTTTATTTGTTTGAACGTCGAATCAAGCTAACCCCATTACGCGTTTCGCCGAAACAGACAATTGAAACATTTTCGCTACCAATTTTTTTAATTTAGACAAAGTGTTAATGGTGCATCGGCTCCAGAAAAGAATCTGATTAATTTGAAAATTTGTGTTTTTCGCCTTTTGGATTAGCTTTGTAAGCGAAGACTTCTCACGGTAAGTCTCCTTTGATAATTTATTAAAATGGAACAGAAGACACTAATTAAGAATCGAGCACATATACGTGCTTCTGTAACTCAAATTATTAAAAATGTAGATGAGTATTTAAAAGAAGAAAAACAAGAAGAGTTAGAAAATTGTTTGGAATTGTTAAATAGTAAAGAAACTGAACTACATGATTTAAATGAAAAAATACAAAATTTGATTGAAGATGAATCAAAATTAGATTCAGATATTAACACTTCTATGGAATATAACGATAAAATAATAATAGCGAAGTCTAAAATCAACCGTTATTTAAGGAAATACAATACTCAAAATATCAGCACGGATTTAAATAATTCATCTACAGAAGTTGAAACCAAAAGACAGATTGAAGGCAATGTGAAATTGCCCAAACTGTTAATTCGCAAATTTTCCGGAGATTATAACGATTGGATGAATTTTTGGAATTCATTCAAGGTCACTATTCATGACAATGTTACACTTTCGAAGACAGAAAAATTTAATTATTTGAGAACTTATTTATGTGGAAACGCAGCATCAGCCTTAGAAGGTCTCTCAATCTCAGAGGCTAATTATGACTCTGCTATAGACATTCTTAAAAATAGATTCGGTCAAAGTGACCTTATTATCAATACACACATTTCTAATCTCTTAAATTTAAATCCCGTTCAAAGTTCAAGTGAAGTGGCAAAATTGCGAAAACTTTATGATACAATTAACGTTCAAGTCAGAAGCCTTTTAGCATTCGGTGTGAAACCAGAAACATATTCCAACATGTTTATTCCAATTTTGATGAAAATTGTCCCGAACGATATAACTTTAGAATTTCATCGTACAAATACTGAAAATCCTTCAACCTATGATTTAAACAAATTTCTAGACTTTCTCCGATTAGAAATAGAATCGCGAGAAAAGATTAATTCGTTATCCTTTCCACGCAAGTCAAACCCGGAAATGAAAGGTATTAACAGATATCCATCGACGCCGAAACATAAACAAACTGTCACCACACATGAATTTATGGCAGCCGCGTCATCAAATGGAAACTGCATTTTTTGTTTTCAAAACCATGACTCAGAGTCCTGTTTATGCCTTACAGTTAATGAGAAGAGAGATATTTTGAAAAAACAAGCGCGTTGTTTTCTTTGTTTGGCCTCTAAACACAAAATCTCACAGTGCCGGCAACGCCAAACTAAAGTTTGTAAAATTTGCAAAGGTAAACATTCAGAAGCCATATGTTTTAAATCCAGTTGGATAGTTAAAAATACACCAAGTGGTATAAAGGATAGTATATTAATTTCGAAAAATGATACACAAACTAAGGAACAGAAAGAAGAAATTGTTTCGGCCGTTTCACATAATGCAAATAATACAATTCTTTTACAGACTTGCATGATAAAAGTTAAAACAGCTAAGGAAAAGGTGTTTGCCAGACTTCTCTTGGATAGTGGAAGTATGAAAAGTTTTTGTGCTCGCGAGTTAGCGGACAGGTTAAACCTCGAAGTCATAAGTAAAGAAAAATTGACTGTCTACACTTTTGGGAATACTTCTCCCATCCAAAGAAATTATGACGTAGTTAAATTAACTTTAGAACATAGAAGTTCTCCCGATTCTAGAATAGAACTTGAATTATTAGTAACTGATCATATATCAGGTACAGATATTCCTCCTCCTAAATCAGAAGAAATTAGGCAAAACAGACAATTAAAAAATTTGCTGCTCGCAGATTTTCCCGACTGTAAAAAACCCATTGCCGTTCTAATTGGTGCAGATTATTATTACAACATAGTAATGGGACACGTTAAATGCTTAAGCAAAAATCTTGTTGCAGTGGAAACTATTTTCGGCTGGTGCCTACATGGACGAAAAGGTGATGAGGATGTCTCTTTAGCTTTCAATGTAGTTGTAGGGGAAGATTTGATTTCCAAACAAATAACAAAATTTTGGGACTTGGAAAACTCAGGACTTATTGATGAGAGAGAAAACTTCAATTCAACTGAAAATGAAGTCGTCGAATATTTCGAATCAAATATAACATATGAAAATTCTCGCTATAAAGTTAGATTGCCTTGGAAACATGACACATCAAATCTAAATAATAATAGGGAAATCGCAGAACAAAGATTTCATCGACTTAGAATACGATTTAAAAAAGATCCTAATCTATTTTCCGAGTACAGGAATGTATTAAGAGATCAGTTAAAACAAAATATTATCGAACCAGTTTCAGAAATTTCAAATGAAGAGGATGTCGTGTTTTACTTGCCACATAGGGAAGTTATACGCGAGGATCGAGCTACAAGTAAATTACGTATTGTTTATGATGCATCATCGCATGCCCCAGGATCCATTTCTTTAAATGACTGTCTACATGTTGAGCCAAATTTATACCCTGAAATATTCGAAATATTGTTAAGATTTCGGTATAATCTAATAGCCTTCACCGCAGATATAAAACAAGCCTTTTTACAGATTCTCATACATGAAAAAGATCGAGACGCAACCATGTTTCTGTTTTCCGACTTCCCTAATGATGAAACCATTTCTCCTGACATATATAGGTTCACTAGAGTTTTATTCGGAGTAAATAGTAGTCCATTTCTATTAGCCGCTACCATTAAACATCATCTGAAAAAATATAATAAACTTTATCCTACAACGGTTAACTTTTTGAATGAGAACGTATATGTAGATGATGTGATTGGAAGCCAACCAACGATCAATGAAGCATTAACTACGAGTCTAGAATCGGTCCAAATATTTAAGGAAGCAAGCATGCAGCTTCACAAATGGCATAGTAACTCGAGACAATTACATGAATTGTGGGTAAAAAAGGGTATCGTTCCAGATGAAAATCCTGAAGATTTTAATAGAGAAAATTTCCCATTTAAAGTCTTTAGGTATGGCATGGGATAATTCAAAGGACTTGCTGTATTTTGATGTTCGGAACTTATTGTCTTTCACATCTAAACCAATAGAAACAAAACGATTTCTTCTACAAGTGTTGGGTCGGATATTCGATCCGATTGGAATTTTAGGACCTTTCACTGTTAGAATAAAGTGCTTAATACAGAAGATTTGGTTGTCACAAATAGATTGGAATGAACCGTTACCTGAAGATTTGTCCTCTGAATGGAGAAAGTGGTGTGAAGAGCTACCTCAAATGGCTGAATTCTCCATCTCTCGTTACCTTTTCATGCACTCGAACATTAATGTCGAAAATCTCGAACTGCATTGCTTTTCAGATGCAAGCGTCAAAGCCTATGGTACAGTCGCATATTTACGTTTCACGACAGAAAATAAAGAAATCAAAACGGCCTTTGTCTCTTCTAAAAATAGGGTAGCCCCACTAAAATCCCTTACTTTACCGAGGTTAGAATTAATGGGGGCATTGTTATCAGTTAAGTTAGTCAGCAATATTCTGAAAGCACTGAAATTGAGAATTCCGTGCTATTTTTGGACAGACTCAACAATTACTTATTTTTGGATCCAGAAACAACCTGAAGCCTTCAAACCCTTTGTCAGGAATCGTGTCGAAGAAATACAAAAATAGAGTTCACCTCAAGATTGGCATTATTGCCCAGGTGTCGACAACCCTGCCGATCTCGTATCTCGGGGAACGAAGATTTCCAAGTTAATAAATGAGGCCATTTAAACGCAAGGTCCCCAATGGCTTCAACTCCCTCACGAACTTTGGCCAAGATTAGATATTAAAAAAACAATAGATGAAAACAAGCTGGAATACCGAAAGAGATCCGGTGATATACATCAACTTGAATGTACAATCGAAAAAAGTGCAGATGATCTTTTCGACATATCAAAACATAGCAAATTAGAGAAGGTGTTAAGAGTCACTGCTTGCACAACACGTTTCATTAGAAAATTAAGAAAAACTAGCGACATTCAAGGAACTCTCACAGCTGAAGAGTTACAAGAAGCAGAAAATTTCTGGATAAGATCAGAGTAAAAGAAGTTTTTTGCCGAAGAATATAAATCCCTCAAAGAAGGTAATTCAGTTGGAAAAAATTCTCCTTTGTATAATTTTCTTCCTTACATTGATGAAAAGGAAATCATGAGGTTGAGAGGAAGACTGGAATTTTCTGACTTCTCACTAGATAAACATCCAATAATCTTACCTAAAAATTCTCGACTAACGATTCTGATTGTATGCAAAGAACATGAGAAGATAATGCATGGAGGAATTGCTGCGACTTTAGCTAAAGTCAGATCATGCTTCTGGATTCCTAAAGGACGACAGTTAGTCAAAAAAGCATTAAAAGGTTGTATAATTTGCCAAAAATATTTAGCTAAACCATCAGACCAGATGACAGCACCCTTACCAAAGGATAGAATCCAAGAATCGCCTCCATTTGCAGTCTGTGGAATTGATTTCGCCGGACCAGTTCACGTAAAGAATTCTAAAGACATTCGAAAATCCTATATTGTTTTGTTCGTTTGTGCAGTAACCCGAGCTGTACACTTAGAACTTGTATCAGATATGTCAACAGAATCCTTTTTACTTGCATTTCGCAGATTTCTGAGCAGAAGAGGAAACTGCGTAATCATCTACTCTGACAACGCCAAGACCTTTAAGAGGACAAAGAAAGAACTTGAGAATTTTTCAAAAGTTTTAAAAGATGACAAATTAAAGAATTTCATTGCCAAAGAAAGAATCCATTGGAAATTTATAATCGAACGAGCCCCATGGTGGGGAGGGTTTTATGAGAGACTTTTTAGATCTGTTAAAGAATGTTTAAAAAAATCGTAGGAAAAGCATTGTTGACTTTCGAAGAAATGTCTACACTACTTGTCGAAGTGGAGTCAGTTCTTAATTCACGACCTCCAAGTTACGTTTACAACGGCAATGACGAGCCGCAACCGTTGACTCCAATGCACTTCTTAAGCATTGGACAAACTGATTTGAAGTATCCTTTGATCTTTGCTAGAATCATCGGTAGCGAAACGACAAGAGAAACACTGTTAAAAAGAAAGCGTTATCAAGAATTGCTGTCAAAACAGTTGTGGTGGAAATGGAAGCAACAATATTTATTAGATCTTAGAACTGCCCATTTCTTGAAGAATCCGCAACTTCAACCAGAACTAAAAGTAGGAGATGTTGTTTTAGTCGAAGGAGATAATAAAAACAAACTCTTATGGAAACTTGGTAGAATCATGAAAATTATTCCTGGACGTGATGGTAAAGTCCGATCATTCGAATTAAAAACTGGTAATGGGACTTTAAAACGTACTGTTCAACATCTATATCCTCTTGAACTTTAGATATTTTGAACTTTAACGATTTAGTTATGCTTTTTTCTTTTTTTGTCTATTAATGATTAAATTGAATATCCTTAGTTAAGTTTGTTCAGTTAAGTGGAAAATATTTTAAAATTTAGTTCATTTATTATTTATAACATTTATTATTTGATACCTGTATTGGAATTGAAGTGTTTGACTAATTAGTATTTTTTAATATTTTTATAGAATAGTGATTTATGTACTTGATTGTATGTATAACTGAGTTAGATAAACTCTTGTCAGAGTTCAGGTGGGGAGTGTGTTAAGGAATATTCTTTGATATCGCCAAGAGATGGCGTTAGGAGTCCATCTATTGGCTTACTTGACCTTTCCCCTTCTGAACACGTGACTTGAAAAAATATTCTTCTTCTTGAAGGTAGAATTTCGATGCACTACGCAATAGAATTCGATTGAGATTTTAGCTGGAACTATTCAGTTCTTACCTTTTGAGCATTAAATATTCGATTCAGGCATTTTAGCCTACATTGTATATATGTAAATATTAAGTTTAATTAAAATTTATGGAAAACCCTCCAGGCCATGCATCTCGTCCTTTGGATTATGAGTGATTCGACTTTGATCTAGAACTTTCGTTACAGTGTCTTGGAAAATTTTAATAGTCTCAATTCTCTGTTCCAATTTCCCGACGCGTCCGCACAAAATGACACATTAAGGTGTTAAAATATGTAAAAACTATTCCGATACATCTTAAATCTAGACTAAAATAAAAATAAAAATAAAAATAAAAACAAAAACAAAAATAAATAGGGGTCTACTATTAGTCCTAAATATACAAAAACATACGGGCTGGGCCTGCAAGCTTAAAGATTTATAATTTTATATATTTTAGAAATCTGTAATGAAAATCTGTAATTAAAATAAAAGCAAATTAAGATGAAAACCAACAAAGTGGGTCTTGCTAAGACCAAGAAAACGTTGTAACAAAAGAAACAAAAAACTGACCTGTGGCGATGCAGAGCTCTCCCTCTTAAAACTATGTTGAAAAGTAGTTGTAATTCCCTTCTGTGTACTTCAGTCGTGTGACGTATGTAGGGGGGAGCGATGTTCTGTGGGCATCAGCCAATACGAAATGATTGTCCCTTAGCTGCAACTCGTCTCCTATTATCGAAGGGGGTCGGAAAAACGTGAAAAGATTTCAATTCAATTCAATCATAGTCTGACATGTAGTTGGAAGAAAAAATTGTGACTGAAAGTGAAAATGGCTAATTCAGCTAAAACTACAAAACTTGGCCACAAAAGCAAGAGTAAAAGGAAAAAACAGTCATTTGTTAAAAAAAGTCGTAATTCTTCAAGCTAGCGGGCGATCAAGCTATTATGAAAAACGAAAAGGCCCGATTTGTTAATAAAAGCAGTAAAATTGGCCATTATAGAAATTTAAAACTATTTACACAATAGTATTTAAAAGTAAAGTGCTAAAAATTTGGAGGAAAGAGAATGAATAAACAAGAATTATCTGTACATTTTTACATTAGATTCTCTAAATCAGTCATCCATCTTAAACCGTCCTTCGGGCTTTAGGCATAAAATATCATTATCTACTTCAAAAAATCTAAAAATAGGTAAGGCTAATGCCAGCTTTTTTTAGGGTATTTTTAATTATTTTATGAGGAATTAGGTTACTTTTCAAAATAGTTACGAAGTATAGTATTTCTTCTTGTAAGTATTTCGCAGTATTGCAGATTCTTTTTATTCTGAGTAGCTGTGAATAAATTGTGTTAAGTATGACTCTTTTGGAAATATTTGAATTCCAGTTAGTTAATTTAAGTGTGGAAAAATTAAATTCTCTTCTTTTTTCGTAAACTTTAATAAAATTGTAATCTATAATATGTAAATCAAGGTAGACTACATTATGCTGTTCTGTATTTGTTTTATTTAGTTTTAAGCATGCAGGGTAGATATTAGCTACTTCTATTTTGTTGTAGTTATTAAATGCAATGACATCATCAATATATCTATAGATGTGTTGGTAAAATATACGTTCTTCTGTACTGAGTGAACGTACATAGGTCAATTCTTTTGTAAAAAGGAATAATTCACAGACAGAGCTTGAAAAATTACCGCCCATTGGGATTCCCTGTACTTGTTTATAGATGCTATTGTCAAATTGAATAAAATTATTGAAGAGCACGCTGGAGAGGAATAGTTGCCATTTTTCGTTGCTGAGAATGGTAGAAATTTGCGGAAATAAATCTGGAAGAGCTAGTAAACTTGTAAAAATTTCTTCAAGTGGTAGAGAAGTAAAGAGTTTTTCAAAGTCGTAGCATTGGATATGGTCTATTTTAAGTGAATTCATAGTTTTAATAATTTAAGAACTAGTTCGTTACTAGAGATCATCCAGTTGCAATGCAGACCCTCAAAATCATAGTTATTAATTAGGTCACGTATCATACGAAGTTTTTGTGCAAAGAGATAATCTATTTCTTTGAGATAACTTTTCGTACTACTATAAACCTGAATTTTATTGGAGACTTATGAAATTTAGGTAAGGCATAGAGATTGGCAAACCTGTTGTTATATTTCTGGGGTTGTATTTTTAGTCTTTTATGGAGTGCTTTAAATTTATTGAGAAGAATCTTAGTACTGGTAGTGATTTTTTGGTAAGTGCAGGTGTTATTTAACTCTTTATGCAGAAGGTTGAAGTAGAATTGTTGTCAAATAACACTAAAATTGTTGCTTGCTTTGTCAATCTTCGTGATGATAAAGTGATCTTGCAATTTTTGAACTAGATCCTCTAGACGTTTTTTATTGTGTAAAGAGTTGAAAAAAGGTGACTTGAACAGCAAACGTTGAAATTCTTTAATAAGTGCAGCTTTCCATTCAAGAAAAGTTATAGTGGGTAAATTGGATCTATTACTAGCTAAAATAATAAATTTATCAAGATCATTATTGAATTGTTTGAGGCAGACGTGTTTATTAATACCGAAAGTAGGACGAAATTTGGTGCCAAGTTGCAAAAGGGTACGTATTTCTACATCTTCAATGATATTAAGATGTCCAGTAATAACATGTTGGTGGAAAGGATCGACATATTTTTTGTAGACAGTCAATTGGCAATTACATTTGCTATTATCTTGTATAACGTGGTGGTTGATAACTAGTTGACCTAAGGTTTTTTCAGATTTAAAACAGGGTTTAATTTGAAGTGGTTGGTCAGCAAGCAAGTGCTGAAATTTTTTTAAAATGCTAGGTATTTTTAACTTATCGTAAGAATGGTGTTTGAACTGAATAGTACAAAAAAGTTTTTTGTGAAAAAAATTTCTGTTCTTTAGTTTAAAATTTCAGAAGTCTATAATCAGATCCTTGACTATTTTGAAGCATTGAGAAGGTTGATTTACTGTTTTTATCAGATTCCATAAGGTAGTATTCTTAAATGTATGAAGAAGTTTTATGGCATTTTTTGCGAATTCTTTATGTTCAAGGTAGGAATTAAGATTGTGAATAATTAATTTAAGATCTTGTGATGAAAAAAAAATTTTGTTTTTGGTATCATCTCCTCTAGATCCTCTGGTAGTGGTAGTGCTAAAAAATTTGAATTGTCCATATATAGAGATTTCTTGCTGTCTATTGGTGGTATTACTAAGATATGCATTCAGTCCGTAAGGATAAAGTGACTTTTTTTGAAGTATGTAAATCGATTCCTTAAACAGTCTAAGTTTGGTGTTTGGAACAATATCAAGCACGTTTATTTCTATGTTATTAAAATTATGTAAATTATAATGTTCAAGAATTGCTGTAAGCTGATAATCTTTGGTGCTATTATTGTTTTTATTTTTAAATTTTTTTATATGAGATCTATGGTTATTAATTCTTAGGTTGAGAGGGTTTTTTGTTTCACCTATATACGTGAGAGAACATTTTTTACAGGTAATTTGGTAGATGCAATTGTAAGTCTTTCAAAGTGATTGTGTTTTACTTGAAGTAGAAGGAGGCGGAGTAGCATTAGCCTTACAGGTTTTTCAAAGCTGGTTGCTTCACTTAATTATTTCTATGTTATTTATCTGAGCCAGTGATTGAAAGTAAAGAGGGAGCTAGCCTGCTTTACAGTGTTTTTTGGGAGGAAGACTAACCTATCGTGAAAGTGGAACTGTAAACAGTTTCCGGCAACTTATAAGCTAAAGCTTAAAAACCTAAAAAACTAAATACATCAGAACTTACTGACACTTTTTGCGCTTATAGGTGCGAAAAAGAAATAATATATCAAGCAAGGTGGTAATTACAATACTGAATGACCAATTTAGTCTAGAAAACATCTTGCGCAATATGCTGCAAAATAAGTAAATTAGAAATTGTAGTAAGCTCACTTAAAAGTTACCAGGAGCTGTTGCTCCAAAAAGTTCAACACGTTTTAAAAAAATTAATACATATGAAAATCAAACCATTTAACATGTAAAACATTAAAAAACAAAATCAGATAAAAAAAGATAAAAAAGTAAGCGGAAAATGGTAAATTAGCCTAACTCGACTTCCAAACTGGCTTTTCAAGGGAAATTTTATTTGTTTGAACGTCGAATCAAGCTAACCCCATTACGCGTTTCGCCGAAACAGACAATTGAAACTAAATCTTTAAGCTTGCAGGCCCAGCCCGTATGTTTTTGTATATTTAGGACAAATAGCAGACCGCTATTTATTTTTGTTTTTATTTTTATTTTTATTTTTATTTTTATTTTTATTTTAGTCTAGATTTAAGATGTATCGGAATAGTTTTTACATATTTTAACACCTTAATGTGTCATTTTGTGCGGACGCGTCGGGAAATTGGAACAGAGAATTGAGACTATTAAAATTTTCCAAGTCACTTTGTCTAAATTAAAAAATTTTGTAGCGAAAAAGTTTCAATTATCTGTTTCGGCGAAACGCGTAATGGGGTTAGCTTGATTCGACGTTCAAACAAATAAAATTTCCCTTGAAAAGCCAGTTTGGAAGTCGAGTTAGGCTAATTTACCATTTTCCGCTTACTTTTTTATCTTTTTTTATCTGATTTTGTTTTTTAATGTTTTACATGTTAAATGATTTGATTTTCATATGTATTAATTTTTTTAAAACGTGTTGAACGTTTTGGAGCAACAGCTCCTGGTAACTTTTAGGCGAGCTTACTACAATTTCTAATTTACTTATTTTGCAGCATATTGCGCAAGATGTTTTCTAGACCAAATTGGTCATTCAGTATTGTAATTACGACCTTGCTTGATATAATATTTATATATATATATATCCACTCTGTTACCCGGCTCAGTGATCTCAGTTTCTTTACTCTTATATATTTGTAAATTGTACATTTTTTGCTTTAAAAATTATTGTATTATGTTGTTTTTATCTTCCGGTTAAGGTTTTTATGCCTTTAGTAAATCTGTATGCAATATTTTTAGAATTATCAACAATTTTAAAGTTGTCTAAATGCCGCTAAGCCTTTTTGATCGCGGCCATTGATGTTTACATTTGAAACAGCAGACTAGTGGATTTGTTGCCAATCTAGAGAAACTTAGCTTCGCAACAACAAAGATAGCGCCTTCATTTATTATTGCCAATTAAATCATGCTTAATCCTTTCTGGATTTTTTTCGAGGAAGTAAGTGTTTAAGATTTACTCGTAATTTTTAATATAGATATTTTGAGTTTTTATGTATTTTTGCCTTCTCGCGAAGTGAGAGCTTAATTAATTTAATGAGAAATACTCAACTGTCTGTGAAAAACTGTTTCCTATTTGTTTTGTTTGCTTAATTTCTTTTATACATCATTCTATTTTTATTATAATATTCGAATAGAAAATGTGGCAACGATTAGATAATTCTATTCTTTAAATGATATAAATTTTGTGCATTATGAGTTATAATATGAACGAAATATAATACTGCTAAGTGAATCTAGTGCCAGAGTGTAGCTATGGTAAACAAATACTAGATTGAATTTTAAAGAATGCATTTATTCTATTGTGGTTTATGCGCTGTCGGCGAAGTAGATTTAATTCAATCCCATAAATTTAAATGAAATGCAAGAAAAAATGCGTATAATTTAATATTCCTTACAAGGAAGTCATGTGGTGTACACATCAGATTTTTATTTTGAAGTCATCTCGATTTGTAATTTTTACATTTATTTTTTACGAGATAGCTTTTACTACCTTAATATTGTTTCTAGTTGTTACATGATTTTACATTTTTGCTAAGGAACTATAGTGTCAAATGTATTTTTTAGCATTAGCTTTTTAACATTCCTTGTAAGGATCTTAAGTTTTACTAACGTTTATTTTATTTTAAATCTTTACTATCACTTCTTATTTTCTACTTCCGGCCAGAATTATAAGCGTTAAGGTTTTTATGCAAAGTTTGTCTGGCGAACGCCAAGTATTTAAGTGTGGCCTTTTTGCCAAGCGAAAGAGAGGAAGCAGTGAGTTCGAAGCAGGCCGCTTACCTTAGAAGTTACGCAGTTGCTATTTGCCTTCCAGGCCAGAGGTTTTAATCCTCTTAATAAATTAAACGTATTGTAGTGTTCACAGTCTCTGTGCTACATACGCTTCCTGTTATTATAAGGCCAATCTTCCACGTGTGTTATTCTAAAGTTAAATTAGAGTTTAGTTTTATTTTTTATACCTTTTACGTTAGACCCCGAGTGGAGGGTCATTGTATTCCGAAGTACGGAAGTCATTGTATATAAAGAAAAATAAAGGGTTTTGTATACCCTTCGTCTGTATCCTGTCTACTTACTACAATTAGTGAACATAGCTTTAGTAAGCTCTCTGTTCCTAGTCAGGTCATTGTATGTTTCCGAAGAAGGTTAGAAGAAACATTGAACCTGATATCCTCTTATAAAATATATAAATATATATATATCACTTGTACACGTTTCTGTTGTTTCTGTTTATATATATATATATATATAAGTGTGTATGAGTGTCTTAACTGACTGCTGTAAGAAGCTGTTTATGAAAATGAATGTTATCTATGAATGAGCACGTCTTAGGAAAGCTCTTTAATAAAAAGCTTGGTTTCAAAGCTGATGTGAGAGGGCTTACAGTTACAGATGGACAAAATATTATGCAAATATGCTTATAGGATTCTTTCATTGCGTTGTATATGAGTCAGTTTCTTTAAACTCTTGTCTGTTGTTATTATCAATAGTGTGTCTATTATCAACGTTACCTTACTTTTTTGTCAAATTACATCCTGTCTTATCCCCGAAATAACATTTACTCAAGATAAGACTTTAAAGTAATCTAACTGATTTCACAAAATGTGAGTGAAAACATAATTTAATCCTTCTAAATCTTGAATCGGTTTCATAATTTTGGGACAGTAATTAAACACGAAACTTATTTGAACCCCTACGAAATAAAATTTCAAAACATTCCTTAAAAAAAAAAAAATAAAGATACTCGAGTTGTCTTATCAATTCTTAAAGAAAAGCAATAGCTTATCTTCCATATATAATTCATATATTCGCCCAAAGAAACAACAGCTTTTGAATTTTTCTTCCAGATAAATTCATAAGCAATATTTTACATTTATGCACATCTATTTTTTATAAACACGAAATATACACAACATATCGCTAGTGATATCTTTTCTTTACGGCGGAATACGTCGTACCGATCCTTCGTAACGTTGCCTTAATTTCTCAGACTTAAGATAAATATCGAATCGAAGAAAAGCTTTCATACTTTCCGGATTTGGAGTGTTTTTTCCCCTTCCCCCTAAATACTGTTATCTCAGTCGGGAATCTATATCTAATGTTTCACAATAGAGACAAGCGTGTTACAATCGGGCTTAATATATCAATAGCAATCGTGCTAACTCTTTCTAAAGTAAAGACAAGCTACGTCAGAAACACCGATAACAGCTATCGCATTTTCTAACTTTATGGATAAGTATTCTTATGTTCTGATATGCAGCTTTACTTTGTTATCAACCTTAAGCAATATGCAAAATGACGCAAAACAGAAAAAGTAACATCTGTTATGCACTACATGTGATTTTTCATTTAAGTTTTACCTTTGTTTATTCTGATGTAAATGTTTAATATTCTTGGCTAACGTAATTTTTCTATGGGCCAAGTCTTTAATATCGTTGCAGTATTATTAAATAAGTAAAAATAAAACAAACTGAATGATAAATTCTAAAATATATTTTTGATCCATTGCAATATGTAATATCAATTTTATGTAAGCTTGATTCGTTCTGGTAAAATGGGAGTTGTCCACTATGTTTTAAATAGGTGTACAAAAAAGAATTCGCGGGGGGGGGGGGGACTGAAAAGGTACGCATCATGCTTCTTTACTGTCTGCACGATGTGTTGCTTTATTTTGGTTATTTGCACTTATATTTTCAGTGAAACATTTTTAAGGGTTTAAGTCAGGTTTTGCAACTATTCTGCCAACTTGCTAATGTAATCCTTGTTTGTTATTTCAGTATATTTTTCTTCTTTCTTATTTCTCCTGTGACGAAAAATCATGTGTAATTTTCTCTAACATTATTGTCAACGTTTTACATTTTGTTCAACTGCTGAAACCTATTTTTTTTTCCAAAATTTCCTGCAAACACGCTTTTTTTCATATTTTAATTCATCATATTGTTTCAAATTTTAATTCTGTTGTCAAATTTTGGAAAATTTCGTTGGGTTTCATTTCAGTTCAGCAAACATTTTTCGGCTTCCAATAGCTTTAAAATGGCAAATAATATCACTTTTAAGTTATCACCTCTTAAGCATTCCTCTGTTACAAACATACAAATTTCAGTTAAAGGAGATTTATTTTCACTATAACTTGGGCTTCTTAAATTAAAATAAACAAATAATTACAATTATCTATAACAGAATAGACAGCTCTTGTTTTTTATGTTTTATTAAAAGCACCATAGATTCGTTCCTGTAACTGTTTAACAAACAAATTAAAAAAATCATCTTGGCTTCCTTTTCCTAAAGTAACTTTATTCAAATTCAAACTAACCGATTAAGACACTCACAGCGCTAAGAGACTTAAAAGCAGCTACATTTTTGTTATTGGTTTGTTAATGATGTTCACTTTTAAAAATTCACCGCATTAAATGGAGAATATCCACATTAAATAGAAAATTCCCCATATTCCTTAATTAATTAAAATTCCACATGGAGCGAAAGCTGTGGAATATTTTGCTATAATTAATTATTAAGTCTACGTTATTTTTCATATACTTCATTACTGAAAAGTAATGCTTAAACAATCATATTACATTTCGAAGTTATTTATTGAACAATTTTTTGTTACACAGTGTTACCTCGGTATGCGTTATTAATTCGTTCCAGATCCTTGGACTTACTTCAGACTGATCGTATAATAAATGAGCTTTTAAGAAATATTTAAGTAATATATTATTTTAAGTAATAAGAAATAAAAGATAAATAATTAATCCGTTTTTTTTAAATCATGTTGTTATTACTACAACACTGTGTAAAACTAAAATACAAATGTAGAGGTGAGATATGTACTGTATAGAAATGAAAATTTGCCAAATTTAATCTCTTTTTTGTCTCTTTTCTTCTGTTAGTTCCCTACTTGGATCCTGTTGAGGATCACCAGCTCTGAGCTTAACTAAATATCTGTCTAAAGAACTTTGCTTTTGCCATCTCTTCAGAATATGTCGAAACCGTGACGCTATTTGGTCATTCTAGACAGTGCTATTGTGGTTTATTTGAACTTTGTTGGAACTGTACTTCTCTGCAAAAATGTTTCATATCTATCTATTTGGGAAAGATTTCCTTGATTAATGAAGTATGAACTTCCTCAACCTTCTCCTCATCTCAGCCTAGAGCCGTCTTAGTCTTCAGCTAGTTCTTCTTGAATTCTTGCAGATTCTCAGTAGTCAGCTCTTTTTGTATGACTATATTAAGTCCTCTACGTAATCATCACTCAGATCCAGAACTCTAGACCAACACAGAGCACTGGCACAGCCTCAAAATTCATTTCAGACTTGTTGACCATTTCTAACAATTCAAAAACTTACTGGGGAATAAAACCCTCAATCTTTATAAATTCCCCAAACTCATTAACAAAACCATTGACGATATCTTTATAAATACAGCCTTCTTCATGTGAATGCTCTTAAAATTATCAAAACAGCCAAGGCTGGCTTTAAATACTTCATTTTCTTTGTTCGTTCTCATTTTATTTCTTAAAAACTCGGCATATGTCAATTTTGCTTTTTCGCAGATTATCGCCTCTGATACGCTGCCATTAGCAAACGTTTTTCCTATTGTCCAGATCAAAAGCAATTTCTCACCATGCCCTAACGTCTCTGGTCTTTGTGTATCTGTTGTTTGCAACGTATTTGGTAATCGACTTCAGCCCATTCACATCGTTATCCTAATTAAAAGCGTCTTTATTTTTCACAATCGTAGATACTCTCGTTCTCAATATATTGTTACGAAATGTAAAGGCGCAGTAAGATAGCTTTCCCGCAAAGCAGTTTTAGGGTTGCCATACTATGGCAAGGAAAAGCAGGGTTGCCACATTTGGCGAGAATCGCCCATTTGGCGACAAAATTGGCGATATACCATGGACGGATGGAGAACCTTCTGGAACGAATTCTTACCGGTTTAGCACAGAATGTTCTCGAACACAAGCCGAAAGCTATATAAACACTGCTGGTCCGCAGTCAGTGAGTGTGCGTCTCTCATCGAGTGAGTGTGTGCTTCGTCTAGCAAGCTGATAGTCAGTCATTGAGCGAGTGTCTCGAAGTCTAGCGCCGAGTTGGTCGTCGAGTGCATCGAGAGAGTCTTTTAGTGCATCGCGAATTAGTGCATCGTCGAGTGCATTGCGTGGAGAGGCTCAAGAGTACGTGGAGTTCCGAGAACGACCAAGCAGATCTGGGAGCTGTACTCGGGTGCTTTGCAGTGAAGCTGTGTCCACCGTTATTGCCTGACAGTGTGAAGGCTGTGTCGCTGAATGTGTCAGCGTGTTTATAACAGTTCGACGACTGTAAAAGTGATTTTGAAGCTATCTGATTAATATCGGTAAATAAAGTGTGTTTCGATACTTCATCAAGTGTCGTCGTTATTCACTCCAAATCTACGAACCGCGTAAGAACGTGAAGTAAGAGAAAAACATAACAATATGATCTGCAATAGCGAATATGCATGCCATCTTCATACTTTGCAACAAATGCTTTTTTCACCTCCAAGCTGATTTTAACCATTTTCTTTATTGCTTGACTTTTGATTAACTTTCTTAAACGACACTCTTAACGAGTTTACAAAACATTTATGCAAAGAACACGTTTTATTAAAAACACGCATATTATTTACTGAATAGTAGCAACAAGCGTACTGATGCTTATGTGTAGTCGTAGCACTGTCTCGGTAGAGGTAAACAAGGGTAATGCTCACAATCGTGGCTCAAGGAACTCCAATCATATACCAAATAAAACGTTTCGCGTTCAAACAGGACGTATATCAAGTTTGACGTATTTTAAACCGTACGTATACCAAAGTACATTTGCATTTTGTATTCGTCAAGATTTTGTAAATTTGAATATACCTGAAATAATTCAGAAGTAATAATTTTAAGAAACGATAATCTACTACCAGTAATCGAATGCAAAAGACCTTAAACTTCCATGTTTCCACCTCGGTTCAATTCACGCAGACTGACTGAATTAGTCACATGGGAATTCTGCAGTTTTCTCATTTCTGTAAGGTAAACAGGAGCTAATATCTATTATATTCAGCTCCCTTACTAGGTTTTCTAACCGTTCCAAGCTTCTCTCCCTATTTATTTTAGTCACATCACAAGTATTAATTAACTATAATTAATTATCGCCACGCGAAAATACATGCGTTTATTTCATAAATGAAAAACTTAATTATTTAAAACATAGATGTGATTTTATTTCGCTAGATCCTTGCATATGAGGCTTGCAAGGAACATTTTCCGCAGTCGTAGTAATTTTTATTTTGTAGGGCGCCAATTCCATTTACTGTAAGCAATAGACATCCCGGAATAGGTTTCTCTGGAGTTGGAGTTTAAAAAGATTGATGAACAAGTTTACAAACATTTAAATAGTTGATGTAGATTTTAGCAATCATTAGCAGTGAGTAATATAAAGTATTAACCCCGTAGTGCTTACGATTATTGTAACTAAATTGTACTCGTATTTGCACCCGGTAGGATAACTCAAACATGCTTGTAATAAATTAGTGTAAATTTCAGTTTTTAATAAAATCTTGCGCAGCAAAAATATTAACGAATGCTTCAGTAGTTTTGTATGGAAATGATTTAATGAAACCACAGTCACATATAATAATAGTTTTAAGGGTGTTGTTGAAATTTTTGATTTACTAGATATAATTGTACGTCAGGCGTTAGACATCTGAATGTCCATTGCTTCAAGAAATATACCAAGTTTTAGGATTTTATGTGAAAGCTGCTTAAAACTGCGCGTAAATAATGAAGCCAAAGAAAATGATGGGGTGGGGTGAACCTGAAACCGCCTGCTGTTCTTAACACTTGAAAACCGATTTCAAGCACATAAAAAGGAGGAAATATGTCAACAGATTTTTGTTTACCTACGAAAAATAATAAAACAGATGCTTCTAAGATTTTTAAAGTATTATAGAAAATTTGGTACTTTTCCGTTTTGCCGGCGCAAGCGATAAAGTCGCCAATAATGGTACAGCCGATGCCAAACTGAATATTCTCGCTGGTAACCTTTTAAGCCTCATTTTCAAAACAAGTCGCAGCTTTTTCTTATCAGATTGATTGTTTCTTTCAATACTGGCATAAAATTACATAGAATTTTTATCAGATAGTTCAGTTTTATGTCTAAGGCCATTTTTATTAAGTCAATCAGGATGCAATCACAGCGCTTAACCCGAAGCCGAAAATATAGAAAAGGTAAAGTCAAGGGTTAAATTCATCAATTTTAACGAGAATGCATTAGCTAAGTAAAGCACTGCAGTTTTACATAATTTCTGAGTAAGCTATTCGTACGAATTGAAATATTTCTTGCATTTAAACTTGTGTTCCAAATTAAGATTTAACGTGAAATTAATATAGATAATTATTGAGAGCATTAGATTTTTGTAGAGTAGTTTACGTGAGATGAGATCGCTTGGGGTCACGTGATATAAACCGGCGAATCACGATGTTGAACCATGAAAGCATAGTAAATTCTTAAATTAATGTCTTTTTACAAATTTATTGTCTTTATTTATTGGCTTCTTATAAAATTTTAAGCGATATTAAAATGTTTATGTCTTCAAAAAAAGAATTCTTAGAACTAACATTTTTTAAATATTTTTTATGTGTATACTGTATGTTGTCGCCAATAAAGTCTGCTTGGCGATATTTGCGCCGGCGAAACGGAAAAGTACCGAAAATTTTTCAAAGATAATATTTTATTAAGTTCTTTTCTTCTCGAACCTGAAAAATGAATTTTTAGCAAATTTTCTCTATTGATAGCATTATATCTCTTAGGAATTTTACAGCATATTTGACATTCATCTTATTGTGCAATGACGTAAACTTATGTAACTGATAGGCATAGATTTTTTAAACCATTCAAATGACTGTTACTTATTATGACCTTTTAATAGTTTCCCCTAAATCCTTTACACACGAGATAATAACTTTAAAATTATTTTCTATAATAAAATTACTAGACCGTTGTGTTTCCTGTTTTACTATAAGCTTTTTAATGAATAGATCAATAAAACGAACAAAAAATTATAAAAGTTATTACATTTTTTGTAAAGTGATTAACTACTAATTCAAGTTTTCAAGTTTTATGCATTAAAATTAATTTAAATAATTATTCTAAGAAACTTATTTCTACTCAGACGTAAGTAGATAAATGCGCATATAATTATCTGAAATTTTAGCGCATATTAAATACAGAATTTCAAGGAAATATTGTAAGGTGGACAGCAGTCATTCACTTTAAAATAATAAATAGTTATCTAATATTACAATTATCTGGTTTCATGAATTTTCACTAAATTTTCAGGAACAGGGAAAAGTATTATACTGTCTCACCCATTTCAAGTGTTATTTCTCATTAAATTGTTTCTAATGTATTTATTTTTGTATTTCATAAAATTCCAGAATTCAGTTGCATTTTTACTAGAGAAAGTTACCAAAATCACTCCCATCTTGAAATCACTATTCTTGTTACGTCACTGACGTCATTGAATTACTGCTCATAAAACTTGTTAAGCATAAGAAGATCTGTTCGAATAAATAAATCGAGAAATCCGAATGGAATCTGTGAGGAAAGAGATTTAGCGGTCGAACGAGCAACGGATGACATTGAGCGATCATTCGAACGAACCTTTTCGACAACTTAGAAGTGATTACTATCAACCATCCATAACGTGATGACGGACGAATTTTTCGGGTTTTTTCCTCCTGCGTGATTTTATGATGACAAAACGCCCATTAATGAAAGTTCGGTTATTTAGCATTTCTTTTTTTAATATTAGTTTGAAATTTTGAAACATGATACGTTTTCTGTTAAAATAGAAACAATGAATTCCCCTCTTTTCTTTCCTTCTTTCGTTCTCTCTCTCTCCTTCCATTTTATTTATTTATTTATGTATTTTTTGGTGTCTGTGTCTGTGTATGTATACATGTGATGAATTTCAAAATAAACATTTCACATTCAGCCTGAAAAACAGATTACTGCTTTTCTAAAACGTTACATAAATACTGATTTCTCAGATACTACGTGCAAACTGCTTATAAATAATTTCAAACAAAATGGCTTGGAAATGATGCGTATAAACATACACAACCAGACATTTTACTAAGTCCCTCAGTCTGCGTAACATTGGAAACTAAAAAATTAGAAGTGAAAATTTTTTGAGAATTTCAGAATTTTTTTTAAGTAATTTTAGAAAACCCAAATCAGTGTTTCTTAACCGTTTTTAATTTACTGCCCACTTTTAGAGGGAAAAAAAATAATTACTCATCGCCCGCTATAAATCCACATCTGTATTTGTTGTAAAAATGTGTTATGAAATTTGTTATTATTTAAAATATTTGTTATAAAAATATATAAGAATATAAAACAACGCTGGTGAGATCAGGTTAGATTAGCTAGGTATTTTCCAACTCTTTCATTTTTTGAAATTTATCATGGAATTTCTTTTCGCAGATCGTCATCTGAAGCTCTCTGACTTAAATATCCGTTCAGCAGTTTATTGTTTGGTTTTTCTGCTTTGAACAACAGCTCGTTTTAAATACATAATTACTGGTAAAATCGTACTGTCTCCTACAAAGATACCCAAACCCCACCAACGGCAATCCTATGCTTCTCGCCGAAATTCGAAATTCGTAGACTTGGTCTGATGTTACTGCCAACAACAATTAAATACACCATTTTTATGTTCTGTATTTGTAATTTCTGAGCATTTTTAATTAATTAAAAGAACTGTCGTACTTTTCGATAAAATCGTACCGTTTTAGAGGTTAAACTGGAAAGTAAACAAAGATCCGATTGCAAGATTTTCTTTCAGTGATTTTAATTACGCTGATAAAGAAAAATCATGGAATATATATCACAGAATATATGATTAATCAATTGCATTCTATCCATAAATACTATATCTTATATATAAATTACACATATACTAATATATATACATATATATATATAAAATAAGGTAAAAAAAATGTAAATCAAAATTCTAATTTAAACTAACGGTAACCCCTTAATTTTCCCTCTCCATACTAAAAATCGTAATAACTTCTCTGGATTACGTCATTTCTAGATCAATCCATCTTCCATGGCCTGCGTAACGCTGATGACGTGAGTAATTCGGAACTTAAAATTTTGTTTCTCTTGGCGAACTTCCATATTGGATAAATGCACACTTTAGCTAATCTGTGCGTGCTGCTTGGACGCAATTTCTCTGTGCTTTCTTCCTATCTCAATAATATAAAAAAATGTAAAAGTTCTTGAATTGGCACGATCAGTGTTGCGAGATCGTGAGATTTTTGACAAACTTGAACTACTAAAATTTTAGTATTTGCGATTCTGCGAATTTTTGCAATCTCCATCATTTCTTTAAGCTACTTTTTGCGACTTCAAAGAATTTTTTTAATATATCGTAAAATGCTTTGTAAAACACAGAATTATGTACCTTAATACTAATATTCATGATTTTAGTGCTCTACAAATTTTGTTTTTAAGACAGTGCCCCCCCCCCGCCTGAGTTCTATGATGATAACGAATTGAACAAAAGAACTTGCAGCTTGCGCGCCATCTATTGGGTATCCAAACAGAGAAAGATATAAAATTCATTCTCCTGATTATAATATTGCTATGAACTAAAGAATAGAAAATGACTTCAAAATCAAAGCAACTGCATTTTTCTAAAACAACTGCATTTTTCTAAAACAAATTTAGCAGTGAAAGAACAAACAAGGCTTTCTTAAGTAATCAGAATCTGGAATAAGTCCATCATCCCCAGAACGGAAAACTCACTGAAAAGCTTTCCTCAATTGAAATGTTCACAAATAAGCCCCCCCTCCCAAAAAAAAAAAAAAAACACTGAATTAAAAAAAAATTTAACTACCAACTCAAAACACTTAGTACAAAATCGCTAACACTATAAACGTGAGGAATATCTTTCAAATTAATTTAAAAACAGAAATCTAAATTAAATGAGACTTATTTACAAAAGGAATGGATATTTAAACAATTGAAAATGAGCAATATAGTTTTAAAATTTTTCGTTAAAGTTAAGATACGTAATTAAAACGACTAAGGATCGAAGTAACTATGATGTCGCAAAATATCACGTGATCTCTGACGTCACTTGCGAATTTTTTAATCTCCTTTTGCTACTTTAGTTGAAAAATTTCTGGCAACACTGGGCACGATTAGAGTATCAAGTAAACTGTGACTACAAATGTGAATTTAAATAAAAATGGAATTTAATCCGCCTCGACTGCCAGATTTCCTGTTCATTATGGTGGCGTAGTGGTGTGTATTTAATTATGGCAAAGCACACTAGGGCTCTGCCTAAGGGGAGGGATGCCTTCGTGGAGGTCTTTCTAAGGGAAACTGGCTCGTATACACGTTACACATGGGGAAAACCACGAAAGCACCCATACAGCCGGCCCGTTCGCGGGATTCGAACCTCTGAGCGAACGACCAGTATTCAGCGGCTTTACCGCTCGGCCGCTGGTGGGCCCTGTTTATTATGGATTAGCATTCTATGCAATCAAAATTCTTCCTTTCCAATATGGATCTACTATGCTCTGTATATTATTACATATATATTTAATACAGTATATTATTTTATATATTATATAAAAATATATGTAATCTTATCTGTTCCATAAATCTCATCATAAAATAGATAAGGCTTATTTTTCTATACATTTGAATTTCAATTGATATTTATTAAGTTCACTAAGATAAGAAAAGTGGCTTAAAAAAGGATTTTATACCGTATAAGAAGAGAAAGCTTTTTTTTTTATGGGCATGGTCTTTTGCTTTATCCGAATTTTCAATTATTTGAGGAACCCATCGGTCCATATTACCTTGAATAAAAGGAACTCCACTGTACTTAATTCTTTTAAAGAATCTGATCCTAAGTATCAGCGTCATAGCATTCCAGTTAATCTCATTTTCTGCTAAAGATGTTCTATTTTCTTTCAGACCAAGATTTACAACGCCCTTCTGAAGGTATTAACGTTGATTCCTCTTTATCTCTTTAGTCATGGCCTACATTGGAAAATATCCGTTAAGTGGATTCTTTCGTCAGCTTCAGGAAGTTTTATTTACCCCGCTTAGTCTTAAACCATAAAGCTAGAAAGTTTAGCCAATAAGTTTTAAAATGCTTATGTTGCATCAGGTGTTTGTTCATTTCTTTGGATATAAATGAACGGCAAAACTATTAAAAATTTGAATCCTATAATCCAAGAAAATTATTCACGAGTTTTGCTTTGAACGTTCTTTAACAGTACATTTATATATTTTGACACATCAAAGTGTCACACCAGAATTCCAGGAAATTTGGTATAATATAAATCTCCCTAATATCTAACAGAATAGTATCAATTACCAAGAATAGTAATAGTATCAAGTAACAAGTGTCTCATGAGACATTCGGGAATTGCACTTGAGTAACTAAAAATTGTTGTTTTAGATCAAATAATTGAAATGCCAGATAAAAAAAAATGTCGTAGTCTTTTCGGAAAAGAAAACTGAAGATATAAAAAGCATTCTACTGATTTACATACCGTAGAATCATTAGGGTTTTTTATGCTGGAGAAGTGAAAAATGAGCAATACCTCGCCGGGAGTCTAACCTGGACCTCTGGAATACGCGCCAAGTGTGCTACTGTTACACCACGAAGACATGCAGAAAGGAGGGAAAAAATACCTCATATACTCCCCCTTTTAAAGGGCGACTGGGGAATAAGAGACCCAAACGCCCAATCCTATGTAGTGAAGAATCATCATTTACCACCTTTTAGTTCGGGCGCTACTATAGTGGCATTAGGTTATTTTGAAGTAGGAGACATGAAACATGAGCAATGCCCTCGCCGCGACTCGAACCTGAACCTCTCGAATAAGCGCCGAGTGTGCTACCGCTTACACAACGAAGGCAATGCAGAAAAGCGGAAGGGACTTTTTCTTTCGTATTTTCATGGATTTAATGGTATACAAAAGCAAAAGAAATCCATATTTACTCTTAATTCGCTTCAACATCAAAACCTTGGCATCAAACCCTCTCTGCTGTTCAAAAATGCGAAATGTCTGTTTCGATAGCATCTAAATTACTTTTATGAGAAATTTTATAGCCCTTTAACTTCTCTTTTCATTCTAAAAATAAAAAAGCGATAATTTTCCTAACATAATCTTTACTCACTGTAATTCTGAACAAAATCCGTCATCTAATCTCTATTGCGCAGTTATCGGTAAAATCTTAACTCAACATCTGGATATCAATCTGCCATGTGATCTGAAATCTAATCTGGTCTTTGCTGCGCAATCTCTCTCTCTCTCTCTGTCTTTGACTCTTTATTTCCAAGTCGATCTTTGATTCATCGCTCTCCATCTTTTGTCTTACTGCTAACTGCGTTGTAATCTAAAATGTGATGCTCTATACAAAATTGCGGTGCACATATTGCGGCTATAATCATGTGTAATGAAAAATATGATTTCGATATTTAGTTCGTATCCAATAATAAAATTATGTTCATTTCGTCCACGGCTGCCTTGGTTATGCATATTAAACTGCGCAGGGAAACAATTGCCCAAACCAGTTACAGCTATCGACCTTGTCATCCTATTACATGTATATACATATACAGTATTAAAAAGACAAAATAGACGAAACCTTACTTTAAATTTACTGTATCAGTGGACTGCATGAATGGAAGAATGGGAATTTTCCTTCCTAAAAGCATCACTGTCAACATCAGTCATCAAACATTAGGAGGCATCTTATCTTCTCTTTTCTTTTCTATCTCTCGACTCTACTTGAGACTCACTAGATCTTCGTTTCACTCAAATTTGTTCATTGTGATTAGCTGTTGTCTAGATTTTAAAGTATTTCTACATTAAGACATAGCATTATCAACGACAAAGCTCATGTTGTAGCTTGTGACTGCTCAGGGTGATATGGTTATGTGAAAACTTTGTATCTTACCACATTATGAATAAATTTCGCAGGTTAGAAAATTAGTGTAATTTTTTTCCTGCCTCTTCTTCTGAAGACATTTTTCCCCACATTTGCCTTTTATCTCTGCTTCTGAAGATTTTATATTTCTTTCTTGATGAGCTGGTTTTTATGGTCCTTTAGTAACTTCGCGTCTTGATTCGTAGCTTCATAGCCCTTAGTTTTACTTAGAGACAAAATGCCATACATAATATAAAAGTCCTAAACTCTCATAAATATTTCTCTCCCCGAACATGTGCTCCTCGAAGCCCAAATTTGGAATTTGTTTTTTATATATTTCACGCTATGTTAATTAATGTTATTCTGATTAATAAACTCTACGATTTAAAAGCAATGTGTTGCTTTGACAAAACGTAAAATATTTATGTTTCAAATTTAATCAGAAAACTCAGCGATTTAAAAGAAATGTAATGCCACACAGCAAAGCTTAAGTTTTTGTCTTTCAAATTTAATCGATTTAAAAGAAACGTGTACCCGAAATAAAATATTTTTTTCTTCCTTGCCATTTTGCTGCCATTCAGCAAAGCATAAGATAATTAATTTTTCTCTCAAATGTAATCTGTCTGTTATTGATTACTAAGTGATTTAAAAACAGTAAACGTAATCCTTTATTTCTATTATCATTAATTATATTTGTTGGACCTGAGAAATTACATTAGCTGGACTCATTAAAATCGTTGTATATATATTCTTTTTTTATAATAACTATTCTAGGCGGCTAATCGTGCATGTGATTAGTCCAACAAAAGATAAGAGCGGTGCTTCCCTACGAGTGGACATGAACCATCTGTTCATATTTTGAATTTTGCTTTAATATTAATATGAAAAATTAATTAATTTTTCTAAAATGCCACAGGAGAAAAACAGGCTTTTGACATTAGGTAGAAAAGAATGATTTTACCTGCAATAGTGCAGTGGTTCGCCTCTACTCAGAAGGCAAGTGCTTTTGAATTGGACTGAATTGATCATGGCAAAGCACACTATAAGTACCTCACATTCATATTACACGGGGGGGGGGAGTCGCACAGGTGTGTCTGATGAGTGTGCTGTCTGAAAAATGGTATTTGAACTGCGAAAGTCATCCTACGATACACTTTCATGCATTCATTGTTCCATGAATTAAAATGTAATGATGGTGTTCGATAAGACGAATTTTGCATTGCAAACAAGCATGCTCAACAACAAGCATGCTCCAACAAGCATGCTCAGATTTGAACAGAAAGGATGTTCCTCCTGTGGCGTATTTGGGAAAAGGAATTTTTTTATTATATGGCAAACATCCTTCTATAAATGTCGATCCGTTTGGTTAGTTTTTTTGATAAAATAGTTGTGATAAAATTTGTTCTCTTACTGAAGAAAGTTGGAGTTGAAACACTTTTTCAGGCAGCCCACCATTAAATACTCGTGGTATCCTCCTCGGGTGGCAAACTTAAAGCTATACATCTCATTTTCACATTATTCCACAATACAATATGTGGCATCACGAATCTGTTTCTCTCGTAACACCCGGTAAACTGAAGACTACTTTTTGAAATGAACGGATATTCAATATCTTCGTGAAGGAAATTTTCAGCACCGTTCGTAACCTATTCTTTAGAACAAACCATACATTTCATACGTCCTTGCTTCGATTGAAACCAGCAAAAAAATTAAAGTTATTTCATTTTTTAATTTAAATATTAATTAAAATAAAGTCTTAAAGCGTAAATAATAAAATTGCTTAGAAACTTTAACATGGCGTCCTTCTAAGGATTAATCTATTAACTAACAATAATTTCAGACCAATGAGATTTCTTTTTCTGTAACTGAAAGAGAATAAAAGCAGTTTCCCTTGTTACAGTTCTTTTCCGAAAGATCTTTCTTATGTTCTCATTCTTTCCCAAACTGGTCAAAAAGCACCGGAAATGGGAGTATGAGAAGCACCTCGTTAGTGGACTATTTCTCTTTTTGACGCAACCAATTCTTCGGAACAACCCTTCCGTTCGAGTGGAAAGCGCAAAATCAAGTAGACCGTAGAATCAGGAGAGCAGTTCCTTTTTAAGGAAAGGAGTAGTTGAGTAAGAATTTTTTTTTGGTGTGAAAGGAAAAGAAAGCTAAAATATACTCAACAGGTTATGCGCAAAAAGTTGAAATCTGATTTCCTTAAAAGGTCTAAAATTGTTCCTTGCCATTTTTACCGTTTCGCATCTCAAAGTATAAGTAACAATAACTGAGCCGTCCAGATGTGCCAGTGATTAGTGACGCTGATTGCCCTACCTGAGTGCACTGACTGCGCACTCATAATATATGGCGAGTCGAAAGTGCTCTCGAGAGGCTTAGTGGTAGGGAAGAGGCGTGGGAGACCCTCGGATCCATCCACGGGGTTGCTCTTCCTCAAAATCGGGGCGCACTTACTGTCGCACTCATAGTATATGCCGAATCGAAGATGCTCTCAAAGGGCTTAGTGGTAGGAAAGAGGCATGGGAGACCCTCGGCCCAGGAGTGCTCTTCCTCAAAACTGGGGAGGAACTGAGAAAAGTGGTACTGCCATTTACATGATTCTTAAGGCTTATGCCAGTGACAGCAGCAAACTTTTACTCCTTGTCACGATAACATCCTTGGGTTTGTTCTGACTAGGTCAGATAATTAAGATTAGCAAAAACAATAATTGAAATCTCACTTTTAAAATTCTGCTAATTTATTAACTAGCTAGCCTTCAACTGCTGTGTACAAGATAAGGCTCTTTTAAAACTTAAAAATGGTTAGTTAACTATACTGATATTAAAGATAATAAAAATTTTGTTCGCAGCGAAATTCTTTAAAATAAATACAAAGTGACATACATACAGTACCTGTACAGAAAGGAGAAAATGCATAATTAGAAATCTGAATCCTTATTTTTAATATTTTTCCTAGAAATAACGTGATCTGCAGTATCATGTTTTAAGATAACATATTAAAAACACAATATGTGCAGAAAGATATCGCTGAATATTTCAAAGGAAACTAAGTTCTTTTTTAGCACAGAATTTTTGGTAAACTAATGGCATTTTATTATCCGTTTAAAGGTTTGGTTGACGTTATTTGAACCTAAGAAAAGACGTTCGAGCTTTAAAATAAAAATTCGTCACATAAAATAAAGAGCTCTTGTTTTTAAAATCTGTGAAAGCTATTTATAAGTGCTCGATCAAGTTTCTTCATTTTCATTTCAAGAAGATTTATGATGGTGAAAATATAGTTCAGTCTTCTCATAACTTCTTTCTTTCTTCTTTCTCTCTACATTCTCCCCATCCTAAATTCTATAGGATCTTGAATAAAATTCCCCGCTTTACTGTTAGCATTATGTTTACGTATAAGGCAACTTAGTTTATCTTGGAAATAGTTTGGCACTAACATTTTAACAGAACGTTTAAGTAAATGAGTTTGTCTTATGTACAAATAACTTAACTGGATAACTTTTCGTCAGCAATTGTTCAACATTTGTCGAACATAAAGTCTGCGCCACAAATTTTGGGCGCTTGATTTTGATTGCCAAATAATATGTTCAGGCTCATAAACCTATTGTGAAAACTCAGCTATAAACTCGACTACCTCGAAACACCGACAACCTCGTTCAGTACATCTCAGAACATTACCATGACATCATCCTGGCGCAAGAACCATACTGTCACCAAGGAACTTTACGAAACCTGCCGACAACATTTAATTTCGCACGAATAATTTCGCACATGTAATTTCGCACGAAGTTACGGACTCATCTCAAGCACCAAGAGCTGCCATCTACATCATCAACAAGACGTGGTCACAAATAGTCATCAAGAAGTACAGAGATATTATCACTATTTCAATTTCAACATCAAATTCAGATCTCTACTTTACCAGCGCTTACGCGTCACCAAGTCAGGAACTAGAGACTACACTTCACTATCGCCACCATATACTTCAAAGACACCCACGCCAACATTTGATTTCTGGAGATTTTAACGCCCACAGTAATTTATGGGGTTATCCCCGTAACAACACCAGAGGCATGCAGATGGAAGATTTCATCAACGCCCATAACCTCTTACTACACAATACCCCAGAAGACCCACCAACCTTTGTCACAATCAACGGAAAAGGGTGGCCAGACCTAACACTCTCTTCCCATCACTTAATCAACAGGATTAACAATCGTCGTATTTGCGAAGATGAGTCCATCTCAGACCATCACATAATTACTTTTGATATCGTATTCGAGGTTCCGCACACTCAAACGCTACGTTATCGCATCAACCGAAATGCAGAAAAGAAATTTGCTAAAGCTCTGAACTCCAAAGCACATATCATTCTCCATGAAATTCAAAGCATCAACCCCAAAGATGAAGTTAATGCATATGCTACAATTCTTACCAAGCATATCCAAGAAATCAACCATACGTCCCTTAAAATCAAAACAGTCAACCACAACACGAAGCCCAACTGGTAGACCAAGGAACTACGAGCAGAGCGCCAAAAAAACCAAAGCTCTAAGACGAAAATTGAAAAGGAGAACGACCGACGAGGAACGCAAAGCAACATGGATCGACTTTAACAAGCAACGTACAATCTACGAAAAGAAACTAATTGAAGCAAAACTAAAATCCTGGACTACCTACTGCACGAAAAATCAAACTACCCATGGAGCCCTTTACAAAATGACCACTTCCAAGATTTATAAACCAACTCAAATCCACGCAACAACCAAGACATCACAAAGTAATGGCACGGACCTCACGAGCACCACCATCAACGGTATCCTGGACGTCTTCTTGAAAGACGACAGTGCAGAAGATACAAAAAAGAACTAAGAACATCCACACAAACACCAAACACACCATATGACATTCCATTCACAAGAGAGTAAATACTTCGAATCGTAAAATCCCTTAACAACGCCAAAGCACCAGGCCCCGACGGCATTTATAACCAAGTCCTTAAGCTCATCAACAAAGTATCTCCAGAAATTCTTCTCAAGTTTTACAACAAATGTCTGGCTCACCACTGTTTTCCCAATTGTTTTAAAATTGGACAAATAGTGCTCTTCTAAAAGAAGAACAAGAATCCAAAGGATCCAAGCTCGTACCGCCCGATCAATCTTCTACCAGCTATTGGAAAATTACTCGAAAGACTCCTCATAAATCGACTGAAATACCATGTAATTCAAGGACAATAAAATCAGCTCTCGCCAATTCGGATTTAAACCAAATAGCTCCACCATTCATGCCATCGATACAGCACTAACGCAAATCCAAGTTAAAAAAGGCCGACAGTTACAGTCTGCGTTGCTATGCCTCGACCTGAAGAACGCTTTTGACTCTCTTTGGTAAGCAGGCCATCAGAGACCTTCAATGTCCAAGAAACCTCTATCTAACAACAGCTGACTACCTGCATAATAGAAAAAGCATAGTACTCCGCAACAACTCGGTCATCACAAAGCAATAAGCAAGAGGATGTCCACAGGGATCGTGTATGAGCGCGGACCTCTGCAATTTCAATTTTAACCATATTATCGACCATCACTGGCCTGCCCACACACAAATCGTAGCATTTGCAGACGATGTTGCTTTCATCATCAACGGCCGCTCCAGAGAACAACTCCAGGAAAACTGCAATAGCACCCTTCAAATTTTCAACGCTCTATGCAAAAGAATAAAACTACAGATTTCACGCCAAAAATCGCAGGCACTGATTGTCCATAAACCAGGACTAACTATAACTCTAAACCCACATTTAAAATAGACAACCACAGGATCCGATGTGTGAAAACGATTAACTACCTCGGCCTCAGCATTGGATAACAAGTTCAACTGGATTCAGCACTTACAGAACAAAAAACTCACCACTATGAAAATAGCACAAGCTTTGAAGACAATGCGTGGTTACTCATGGGGCTTGAACCACCGAATTATGAAAATACTACTTACAACGTGGTGAACAAGATCATCACATATGGAGCCGCTATTTGAGCAATACCTATGACCACCAGAAAGGTGCGCACTCTAAACGCCATACAAAGACCTTTCCTTATAAATATCACCAGAGCATTCTCAACTACCTCTAGCAACGCCCTACAGACACTGGCAGGTGTGCTCGCCTTCCCAATCCAAGCACAAATGGACGCAATCTCCACAATAGTCCTCCAACTCAAGAAAAATACTTTCATCACCCAGCTTTGAATCTTCAAAACCCGCACTGCATTTTCGACAAACCACCACCCACAACGGAATACACAGCTTTCACTGACGGCTCAAAGATCGAACAAAAGGTTGGCAGCGCTGCAACCATCCAATATAACCTTAGCTCACACACAGAATGGCAAGGGCACCTTAGAGATCTAAACAACGTGCACCAAGCTGAACTGTCAGCAATCCTCTACAGTATGCAAGAGCTCCACCAACTACCAACGGACACAGTCCATATCGTCAGTGACAGACAATCATCAATCTATGCTATTAAAAATCCCTGCACAAATTCACCAATAGCCTGTCAAATACAAACAATTATCAATTCTAGCCAAAAGAACTTCGTTCTTACATGGACGAAAAGTCATAGCAATTGCGCCGGGAATGAAAGAGCGGACTTCCTGGCAAAGCAGGCAGCCTTCGAACAGTCAGGCACTACCATCCACATCCCATGGCCCTGCTCCATACTGAAGTTTACTCTAAAAGTGATGGCCAAAGAGGAGTGGCAGAGACAATGGGATCAAGGACCGCAAGGCAGAAGGACGCATTCACTTCTCCCATGTGCGGATACTGAGCGCAGCATTTATAATTATTATCTCTTTCAATATATCTCTGGTTATGGACCGTACCCAAAGTACTTCTATGAACGAAACCTTTCAGAGACTGAAATATGCGTTTGTGGCAATCCGGGTGATCTAGATAATTATTTATTTTAATGCCCAATAACAGAAGACTATCATATCCGCCATCCCACAGCACCAGGAAAAGACTTCAAACGCTTCCTGATAAAACACCGGAAAATCCACATTAGTATCAAAAACTTAATTGACACACTCCACCGTCACGGCTTGGAACTGTGTGCTCCATATAACTGTTTTAAGTGCTTCTTCTTCTCTGGTACGAATGCCAGTTTTTCCAATGGGGGTGCCTTTATAGTCATTGCAATAGTTTATCTTAGTGTATCAATGTCAGACCAGATTTAGCACCTAGACAATACGACCACAGTTATGCACATTTAAAAATGTCATAACTGGAACTGGTGAACTCTACTGTATGTATGAACTCTGACCCAATTCATGAACTGTCAATGAACTGTGAACCATCTATGAACTGCTACACTGTCCCAATAACATCACATTAATATCACAATAACTTAGCCAAGATAATAATGTTTAATGTTTTTCCATTCAATTTCTTTTTGTTTATTTGTTTTTATTTGTGTACATATACTTATTTATAATTTCACCATCAACTGTAATGTATGGTATTGTATTTGCAATGTCATTGTCATCAGCAACTGTATCTCCCGTACCACAAGTTCTCTATGCCCTAATTTCAATTAACACCGATGCGTGGCGTAAGTACGCCCTGTGGAGGTGTTTATCTCAAGACGGTTAGTGTGAAGGAACGACATCAGTTCTACCAATGGCGATGTGTTGGTGCTTCCCACACTTAGTCCTGTCCTATAATAAAAGGTTAAGCTAGATTCCAACCCTTATTTCATTTAACAATATTGCATACAGTGCCCTTTTTGCTCCTGGTGGTGAGTTTTTGAACAGTTTTTTTCCGCGGAAAATAAATTTCCATGCCTTCCTTTACACGATACCAAATTTAATATCATTTGGCCCAGTAGTTTTCCTTTTATGACATTTCAAAGTGGAACTTTAATTATAACCGCCCTGTATATTCGAAGCACAGTCCCTGAAAAAGCATAGGACGGTGAAAGAATTCAAACTGAACCAGAAATATGCAAAGTTATGGAATAAATTTTGGCTGAAAGATATTTGCTAAAAATAATGTTACATAAGATCCACAAAATGTTTAAAAATAACTCTTGTCATGTAAATTAAACTGTTAAAAGAAAAGGGGATTCAAGAATGACGTCAAATCATCTTTCACGTGTCATATGACGTCACTCTCTTTTTCTCTCTCACTGGCAGTAATTAACGCTCGGATGAATCTTTTCTTTCACCTGATCTCAATGAACCGTCCGCGAACTCACATTACTTCTTCAAAGCATCCCCCCTTCTCCCTGCTAAATTCATTCTATTCTCTTTTATACCCGAAAATACTATAACGCACCGAAACTAAAAAAGAAATTTAATGATTGGAAGCGCATGAGCCATTTTAACAGCTAATGCTCTTTGGATAGTATCAGTCGCAATTTAAATTCAACAATTAACCTATTTATTAATATGTAATACTCAGCATTACAATAGTTGAAATATTTATTCATATTCTTTTATATTTTCTAAAAATAATCCTCAAGTAAAAGCAATGCAGTTTAATTTCAAGAACTAACCCGCCGTAGGAAAAAATTAACAATAGTAATGATAATAATAAACTTTTTTTTTAGCTTTCGCATTGCATCAAAAAATCCGAATCCTATTTTATACATAACAATAATCATATAATATAGTGACTCGCATCTGTTTTCGGATATTTGTATTTTTTAAATTTCAAAATATTTCTTGCAATGAAATAATTTGTTCAAAAGTGTTAATTAGTAGCTCCCATAAATAATTCGTATACTCCAAATTTTTGTTGAGATGCTCTGTTAAAGAATGTTTCTTGTTATAATTTTTGTTTTAAATTAAAATATATTACAATTATCGTCTGCATATGGAAATTATTACTTATTTAGCAAAATAGATTAACAGTTCCATACTTGACGTGAATATGGCAAGAAACTACAAATTAGCGACCATTTCTGTTAGAAATTTAAAAATTCAATTTTCGGAAGGTGATAAATGTATTCGAAATATCCCCCCCCCTAAAAAATCGTTGATGTAAAGCATTTAACTATTTTTTATGTTACATATGGATAGAAATTGCATAGAACTACTGAAAATGCTCTGAAATCTGGACGACATTTTAAGCTAACATTATGTAATCCCAGATTTAAGATAAAAAGACTCCAAAACTAGAAATGTGAAACGTTCAGCAGATTTAGAAGAACGGTTTGCAATAAAAGTCAATACTGATTCTGTTAGAAGAGTCATTAGGACATAAGGATACAATGCACGATTAGCAAAAAGGAAATTCTTATTCAACAAGGAAAATAACAAATTCTCAAAATTTACAGTAAGCAAAATTTTATCACATTGGAATATGTATTTGCGGAACAGTCAAAATTTAGAATATGAGGGTCCGATAGGCAACTTAGTGCGTGGAAAGAAATTAAGAATTAAATTCGTAAAATATTATCGTCTTCTGTTGAGCACAGAGGCAGAAGCGTTATGGTTTGGGGATGTTTCGTTGCCTTTGAAATGCGAATTTTAGTGTTTATCGAAAATAAAATAAATTAATATAAATATCCTTCATTAAAATCTGAAAACATCAACAAGAACACTTCGAATGCAAAATACTTTCAAGTTCTATCATGCTAACAAGCCTTATACGGCTTTAAATAATTGATTGTGATTATTATACAATGTCCTGAATTTAACAAAAACTCCTCCATATTCTCCGGACTTAAATCCTAGAGAACAAGCATATAGTGAATTAGAGAAGAGAATAAGAAAACACGATACATCTTTGAAAGTTCTACTAAAAGCAAATTTTACCTAGGAATGGAACCAATGGAACATTCTTATATGGACAATTAGTTGAATCTATGCCAAAGCACGTGAAAGGTACAATTTTAGGTAAAAGATATTCAATAAAACATTTCTCGTTACTTCTCGTGGTCGAGATGACATCCGACCTAAGGCTGTGGTTCCTAATGGATTAATGACAACCTGACAAAAAAAAAGCGATCACCAGACACCCATTTACTGAAATTACTTCAAGCATTACAAGTCACGGTCTGTTACATTACGTAAAATATTACATGGTCACAAGTTCGTGCTTCGTTAGACTTACATTATTCACAGTGATGTAACTACCCAATGAAATACTGAACGTCCCATTATTTTTGTTTTTATTAAATATAAACTTTTATTCAAAGTGTCCGAATACTTGCGTGAGTTCACTTTTAGAATATTTTGATTTTTTTAAAATCAAAAACGTTTTGAGTAAATTATTTAAAACCAAGTAGGTTTTAAAATTAATGATCAATAGTATACGTGAAGGAAAAATAAAATAATTTTGTTAATACTTAGTAACTGATTTGTGCAAATAAAGCTGACAAATAAAAATGTCCGAAAACAAATGTGTGTGCGATTATGGCAAAGCCTCAAGGGCTATCTGCCTAAGGGAAGGGATGCCTTCGTGGAGGACTTTCTAAGGGAAACTGGCTCGTATACACGTTACACATGTGGAAAACCTCGAAAATGCCCATGCAGCCAGCCCGTTCGCGGGATTTGAACCTCTGACCGAACTACCAGTGTTCAGCTACTTTAATGCTCGGCCGCTGGTGGGCCCCCGAAAACAAATGAACCATTGTATATGATATTATGTTATATACTATATGATAATTCTCTCCCTCACTCTCTCTCTCTCTCTCTCTCTATATATATATATATGCATATATATTGTAGGATTCCCCACTGTGTAATTCTAAGTTACCGTTGGAAGTGAAAAAATCTTAAGAATTGATAAGCGAATAATCGCTTGAGTTCGTGTGATAGGAAACAAGATATAAGGGTAAAATAACCCTTTATTATTCCAATCAAGTGTAACAGAACTCCGTCTTGGAGTTGTACAATAAAGCCGACACTCGGGCTTAAGAAACTAAGAATTAAACTAAACTAATCTTAACTAAAGAGATATAGCCGAAGCTATCAAAATTCTAACAGAGTTGGCTCCTTAACGCTAATTGACTGCGAAGCTAAAATTCGAAGGCCTAAAGTACGGCCGAGCGTAATAATACCTTACGAGAGAGTAGCCTAAAAAGGCGGACGCGTGCTGACCAGAATATCTGGTATCTCTCTGACTAAGACAGTAGAACTTCGCGGTTAAATACCACTCTTCCTCACTAGCATTCAGACGTGATTCTAAAACTACGTTCTGGCCGGAAGTGGTAAGTTGAAATTAAGAAGCGATAGGAAAGGAAGTTTAACTCAAAATTTAACTATTAATAAAATTAGCATAGTCCTTACAATATATATACTCATATTACAAATTAGAAATTAGAAAATAATTAATAATTATTACTTATGAATGTCGCTCAAAATGCTGCGAAATTAATGAAATAATCAAGAGCTAAATAAAATAGAATTTATATCATTCCACAGTATGTATTTTTCTTGAATTAATTTTGATTCTCATCCAGATGTAATTTCGAAACGTGGCTCTGTTTGAAAAGTCATTCGGCTGCTCCTTGAAGAGGACCAATGAATTTTCAATTACTCTTTATTATTTAATAGTGTATCAATTTTGTTATATTCATTTATTTTTTATTCAGTTTTTATTTTTATTTATTTTTTCCTTTCCGTTAGTAAGAATGCCGCTATGGAATGGTATTAATTATATGTTACTTATCTCTTGAATATGCATACATACTGTCATTTGAAAAGTGAAACAGACGCAAAAGTGAGAGGATGGAGACTAATATCCCCTCTGGTGCTGAAATATCTAGTTCAATGCATGCCAAAAATTATTAAAACGTGTTTATAAAGGTTCATACTAATCCACTACTATGTCAGAAAAATTTTGAAAATTTGTTCTCAATTTGTATTTGATAGTACAATAAATGCCCCAAAACGTTTGCAACACAATTTCCAGTCCAAATGAAAAAGTATTGATCTTGTAAGGAATGTAAGCATCTTGTAAGTTTTACTAACGTTTATTTTATTTTAAAACTTTACAATCCTCTCTTATTTTTTATTTCTGCTCAGAATAAACGCGAACAGATTTGGTTATGCGAATTGAGCTTGTAAACTGTTAAGTATTTAAGTTGTAGCTTTTAGTCAAGAGAGAGAGACTTCTCGCTACCTTACCTCGCGCGCGCTTTTCAGTAAGTTCCTGTCTGCCTTTGAGGCAAGAACTTAGTTTTCTTTGATACTTGAAAACGCGTTGTAGTCTCCCGCATTCTGCTTACTATATACGTAAAGTTTAAAAGGCCAATCTTCGCGTTAGTAGTCTTTGTAAAGTATGTGAGTTTAGTTTTTATTTAATTTAGTTTTAGTTCTTATTTTTACATTTCAGACCATAAGTACTGGTCTTTGCATGCCGAAGTGCGGGAACGGCTATAAACTGTGAGAAATAAAGGGTAATTTATTTCTCACAGTCATTTTTGTCGTATCTCCTACCCACTTGCACGAACATAGTTTTAGATAACTCCCTGTTCCTACTCAGGACTTAAGTTATGTTTGCAAAGGCGATTAGAGGAAATAGTATCCCTGATTATCTTTAATTGAATATTTTATTTTGGGGAAAAATATATAGTATAAAAGTACACTAAATAAAATTATAAATTATCTTTAATTCTTTTAAAATATTTGACATTGTTAGGGAAATTAAAACCGTTCCGACACTTTTGTACATCACTTTGAATCACCCCATCACTTTGAATTACAAGTACCCCCATTGCTGTATGGTGCAAAGAAAACTACAGAAATATAATAGATGATGCAATAAAAAACGATAAATCTTTGCATTGCGTCATCCTTCAAATGCAAGATCTACTTTAATCACCCAGTGAAAAAATTCATACTAACATTTCCGCAGATCTAGACCATAAAACTGGTTTAACCGCACGCAGATCACTAAAATAATTTATTCAATGAATTCTTTCAAGGTTAATTTACATATTCAGGGTTTTCCTTCTGAGAATCCGTCGCTCAGATTTTAAGGTACAGCATTTTTCTCTTTTTACAGCTATTTTCCTTGAAGCCCGTTAGCCAATGCATGCAAAAATGAAAGTACAGCTGCTTTCCGGCTTTTTGTAAGGTCTGTATTGAGCTGGTTTATGATGAAAGTTTCCTCATAAGGTCATAAGATAATTCAGTACGCTTTTTTGAACGAACAAAGGATTGGCCTAAATTTCAGATTTAACTGAACTTTAATTTTCGTTAATTTCTTAACAAAACACTGCAATCATAACTTGCGCTTACTCTCCCCATTTATGATTGCATAACAACATATTGCAATACATCTTACTTTCACACGCATTTTAAACTACAAAATGTAACAAACCTTGAGTCACAGGGCCTCAAAATTAGAAGTAGGCTATGACCTGAACGTTCTGTCATGCGGTTGATAATTCACGAATTTCGTCATTCAGTGTATGGCATATTCCACATTCCGAATTTTAACAGATATTTTTAAAAAAAAATTTTCGTTTACAGATTCAGTTCATTTCAGTTGACAATGAATGAGAGCACCTCTTCTTTACCAGTGATTAACAGTTATTATATCACATCCATCACTAACTAGATTTATTTTAAGTTTAAATACTAATTCTAAATAATTTACATTTTTCATATTATAACACGTAATTTAAAAGCGTAAATTTTGAAGTATATTTACACGAAAGAGGAATAAAGAACTAAAAATAAAATACGATTGCATTAAAAATAAAGTCTACAATTCATGAAGTGCGTAAAGTTCGATGAAACATTTATAAAAATCGATCATATAAAAAATGCTAATGCTTTAATTTTAAGAGTTTACACCTTATGCTCATGAAATAAAGTTATTATGGGTAAGCATATTAATAAAATAATGAAATCTAAAAAAAGGAAGAAATATACTATTGTGATATTCATATTTTTAAGCGGGATGGAAAGTATCTTTTTCCAATACAGATTTGCCCGATATGTCCAATGATACAATGCTGATTTGTCCCGATATCGATATTTTCAAAAGATCAAATCATAATGCTGGAATTTATGCAGCAAAAAGAGCAGAAATCTCAACGAAAGAAAAAGATTTAATGATACTCTAAAAAAAATCGAAAGATAATCTAAGGGTAACCGTATTAAATTCAATATCTTAATCCTGTCATCGCTAGCTTGGCGCAGATTCTTAATTGTTGAAGTTAATATTCTTTACTCCATTCCATATAAAGGCATTCATGTCCTACTACCCGGATCATGTCATAAAGTGTTACAAAAATTCCAGCACCTTTATGCAAGCGGTCAATTGCTTATCAAAGACCTTCATATAAGTATCCCGGAAACCTTGACTAGGTTTACTTTATTCGTGATACCGAACTTCATAAGAGTGCTGGCACATTTGTACTCTTATTATTAGGGCACTCTTGCGTCTAGGGAGTGATTATCAACTTGGAACAGGTGCCATTACCTTCGTGCCTTTATGCTGTCGAAACGTCCAGCCTTGGTAAGCCATGGATAACTTAGTAAAGGGTACAGGCACCTATTTCTCCAGTTGCCAGCACCAGTTACACCAACCTCATCCACTCTCTGAACACAATAAATAAACCAGAACCAATTTTTTTTAAAAATGATTACTCATTTTGGAGAACCCTTAGAAAGGTTTCTATCTGGTCGAAGAGGCCTACTTATTAAAAGTGCTAGGCTTTGTTATGATGGATTTCTCACACTCTTATGAATATCAGTTTTAATTTTAGAATTAACCTCATAACGATGTCGACACCTTTCTTCAGGTTGAAAACTGATCACTATAAGAATGTGAGCATTTGTATGCCGCGATATCCATCTGAAAATTTCTATCTTGGCAGTGTCGACTATCTATCTTGACAGTGCCGACTTGAAAAAATATGCTAGTACTTTTATGACAGAATTCCATTATTCTGGGGCACTTTTATGAAAGTTTCTGCCTTTCCGAACAGTGGCCAACTTGCAGAAGGTGTACTGGCATCTTTATGAGAGGGCACCGTTATGAGAGCGTGTCACTATACGACCAGGCCAAACTAATAACCTAGAACTATACTTTTTTAAGCAATATGAGTAGGAGAAACATTCTATTTAAATTTTATTTACCTTTAACCTGTCTTTACGCTAGCTCTACAGGATTTGAATCACTATGTGAACATCATAAACTTAGTTACGGTACATTAATTACTGAAAAATAAAAATAAAAAAATTGAAAGTAATTAAAACATACGCATTCTTACAAAATTTAAAAGAAAATGTGCAAGAAAGGAAGTAACGATTAAAAGGAAATATTAGAAATAAAAAAAAAATGCATTACTTTCAAATTTGTTAGAACACAAGAATTCCAAAGAAATGACAGCTTTATTTATTACTCTTAGTTTCTCCAAATGACGAAAAGAATGCCTTCTTTTAGTCTCCCAGGATACGGAATCTTCTTGAGCGAACATCTGCAGCCTTTTAATCTGATTGAAGATCCGTCACGGATGAAAAGATATCGCTCTGTCTTGTTACTGCATTGTACATGGCCTTGGGCTTTAGGGAACTGTTAAGGTGAAAAGTATTTGCCGCCGGACGCTAAATCACAAAATAAACGAAAAAGATCGCAAATGGAATATGGAATCGAGATCGAGATGACGCTCTTTTTTTGCAAAGCAGGGGTCGCTTGGGAACCATAACGATATTATACCCCATTAAAGAATAAGCATTTTCTCTCATTAAAGACCCTGAGATATTATTTCTTATACCTCATTTTCACGTTTTTTGAACGTTTTGTGCTTTCTAATGAATTTTGCTACGCTTTATTAAATACTTATGTTTTATCCAATTTTATCATTGAATTATGACGCAGCCAGTCAAGAAAATAATGTACCATATTTACTCGTGTATTTTTCCCTCTTGCGTAAATGTTCCTTTTAGTTTTTAAGCAGAAGGTTCTAAAAACTTTAAATATTCATGCAATTTTCCCCTTCTTCGAGACGTTCAGAAAGTCAGCTCCTTCAAATTTTAATTTGGATGTTGGTTCTCTTAGTGATTGTTTTCTTCTTATTAATTCATTTGTTCGTGGAATTTGGGTGCATGGACTTTGAATGATGAAGCAAAAACAGTGAAGAGCTTCAAGAAAACGAGGGTATCTAATGCTCTTGATGGTTCTGAAGATCACTGTACGTGAGAAAACAAACTGATGGTGAAGACGGATGAAAATGATGACAACGGCAATGACTTGCAAGCAGACGACAGAACCTCCAGGAGCATTAAATTAGCAGTGGACAACAAATAAGAACCGGACAGATTCTAGATACGAGAGAGTAGAAATGAAGATATCTCAGTTAGTTAGGAATATTAATGTGTCTATGTATTTTTGTTAGAACGAAGGTTTCTTTTCAAATAAATAATATTGTATTAGTTACCGGGTTTGTTCTTACTGTAACCGCATCCTTCGGAAATAAATTATCCGTATAGTTTTTTCTTTTCGATTTCACACAATAAAATTATAAAAAAGGAGGAGAAGATAGGCGAGTAAATATAGCATACCTACATAAAAATGAAACTAATTTTTGTTGCACGCGTCAAAACATTCAAATGTAATATTCTCAAATCTGGCATTGCTTTCAACAGGTTTCTAGTACACAAGTCGTGCTAAAGACATAAATACTCAATTAAGTGCTATATCTAATAAGCATATTACTCTTCTTCGTGAATTTAACGTGCGTCTTCTGTAGGCAATACGCACGGCTCAAAAATGCTAGAATACATATAACTCAGATTAACTAAAATTATAACAATTAGTGAAAAGACGCTCTAATTAGTATATGACAATTAGCGGATACTGTCTATTATGCGGATAGGCTTCGGTTCGAATTCCAGATAAGGCATAAAAGTACATGTCGTTTATTTCGCAATGTTGTGTAAACATTTCCTTCCTGTACTATATGGATAAAAGTATCCGGACATACAATGTTGTAGGATGACAAACTCATAAATAAATATTACTAGGATTTCGGTTCATCGTTCACATTCTGCACTCATTTGGAGAAAACTTCATTCTGGTTTTTCATATATGCACGCAGCTTTTCATGCGTCTGTCAGAGTTAGAGCGAATCTAAACATTGAATTCAGGTGGTTTGGTTTCCCCAAAATCTATGTTCCATTTCTTCCCAGAGGTGTTCAGTGGTGATGAGATTGGGACTCTGTAAAAATCAGTTCAGTTTTTCCTTACCCACTTCTTCAAATCACGGAAGTATTACTTTACTTTGGGAGGAAAGGATAGTTACCTTGTAGAGTCATTAAGATTTTTGGAAGCCGAAAAGACGAAAAATATGCAACCGCCTTCGCCGGGAATCGAACCACGGACCTCTGGAATACCGGCCCAGCGTGCAACCATTACACCACGAAAGCACGCTAGGGAAGTGGGAGAAATACCTTATAACCTCGCTAATAAAAAAACCTTACTTATCCGTTTAATAAACAAGTATATGAATAAAAGCAGAAACAGAAAATTCATGTTCGGTATCGTGGAAAAAACCGTTTCTTTTGATAGGTTATCCCGTGATATTTATGTCCTGATCATCTCGAAATTAATTTCAGAATTATTTAAGAATTCATTACATACATTACATTGCTCACTATGAATTCATTACATTGAATTCATTACATTGCTCACTATGAATCATAATTTAATAATCTATAACTTTAAATGAAAAAAAAACTGCAGTTTTTACTTCCTTGTACGAAGTAAAAAGGAAGTATTGTAATCGCGAAAAGCTTCAGGCAGCATATTTCAACGAAAATATCCACTTTGACCGCTTTCGAATGCAATTTAATGATGTTTTTGCGTGATATCTATACGTAAAGACAGAATAAAAGACTCTTTTCCTCCAAAAAAACTAAAAAACTGCTTTAAAATGAATTCTGAAGAGAATTTTTCGTGGCGTCTGTACGAACGTATGTACGTACGTGCGTACGTACGTATCTCGCATAACTCAAAAACGAGTAGCCTCAGAACGTTGAAATTTTGTATATAAAACTACTATAACATGTAGATGTGCACCTCGTATTTTGGTTTCAATCGGCTGCGCCAAACGTATATAAAAATATTTATAAATATATCCACTCTGTTACCCGGCTCAGTGATCTCAGTTTCTTTACTCTTACATGTTTGTAAATTGTACATTTTTTGCTTTAAAAATGATTGAATTATGTTGTTTTTATCTTCCGGTTAAAGTTTTCGTAATTCTGAAAGCAATATTTGTACAATTATCAACAATTTAAAAGCTGTTTAAGTGCGGTTAAGTTTTAAATAACATGTCGGACATATTTGTTTACATTTGAAACAGCAGAATTGTAGATTTGTTGCCAATCTAGAGACTAAGCTTCGCAACACAAAAATAACGCCTTCATTTATTATTGTGAATTAAATCATGCTTAATCCTTTCTGGAATTTTTTCGAGGAAATAAGTATTTAAGATTTACTTCGTAATTTTTAATACAGATATTTTGAGTTTTTATGTATTTTTGCTTTGTCGCGAAGTGAAAACTGAATTAATTGAATGAGAAATACTCAATCGTCCGGGGAAAACTGTTCTTTTTCGTTTTGTTTGCTTAATTTCTTTTATACATCGTTCTAGCTTTGTTATAGTATTTGAATATAACATGTGGCAACGATTAGATAATTCTTTAAATGATATAAATTTTGTGCATTTTGAGTTATAATATGAACGAAATATAATACTGTCAAGTAAACCTAGCGCCAGAGTGTCGCTATGGTACACAAAGTGAATTTTAAAGAATGCATTTATTCTATTGTGGTTTATGCGCTGTCGGCAAAGTAGGTTTAATTCAATCTAATAAGTTAAATGAAATGCAAGAAAAAATGCGTATAATTTAATATTCCGTACAAGGAAGTCATTTGGTGTACACATCAGATTTTTTTATACTATATTTCTGCGCAATTTCAAAGGCCTGCCGTCTGGTTTATATAGAAAGTTATCTAAAAAAGACCTAAAATGCCAAGTGATATTGTTATGCCTGCCTTGTTTATATTTAATATTTCTGCATTAACTAATATTTTTTTACATAAAAATCATGAAGAAAACTCAAGCATTCAAAATGGGGGAATTAGTAGTAAAATTTAATATTATATATACCAATTAAAAACATTTCAGTGTTCTGAGGAACATAACTGTCTTTACTCGGTAATAAGATTTTTTGTGACTTTGTATATATTAGATAGCAATTTAAAATATTTTGCTTCCTTCCTTTCCTTTAATGATTTAAATATCATCTAATGAATAGAAGTTTATGAAAACAGAGACTAAAATAAGTAATTATATAAGTTTAGCTAATAAAAGCTGTTTAAAGAGTAGATCCAAAAAGCTGTGCCTTTCAGTGGGTTAAATTTACGTTGTGTTACATTAAAAATCGTTATTTAATTAATTCCTTTCATAAAAAAGTATTAGTAATTCTTCATAAAAAATTTTACTAAATATGATTATTATGAGGAAGACAAATAAGTTTAAAATTTTAATACCTGCTGTATGTAGCAGGCATTAAAATTTATTTATCTTCGCGTTAAATGTTACTTATCTTCAGATTTTTAATGTTTAAGTTTCCTCCTTGCTGTATCTGTAAACATTTATTAGCTAATAAAAATATGTGAAATATGAAAATAAATGTATTTCTTATTTTTTCTTGGACTCGCAAATCATTACACGAAAATTTAGTTAAATTTTTTTAGTCGGAAAATGCATGTCTACATGCAATGATTTGTAGTTGCTTTATTTTTTTACCACGATATTTTGAACAACGATAAATCTGCGAAGTTTTTTTACATCCGTTTATTTTCTAACAGGATGTTTAAGACTGTGAAACTGCTCGAGGACGATTTTCTTTTGCTTTGCTTTCTACGCGATGCTTTTACGGTGATATTTCCAGAGCAACCTATTAGAAACTGCATAAAAATGATCAGGAATAACTGTGAAGTTCTAAACGTCAAGATTCTTCCATATGCTCTAGCTTCCTTTCGGAGAAAACTTATAGATTATTCTTAAAATACAGAATTACGCAGGATTCAGATTCAAAAGAAGTCGTGTTTACTATTATAATCAATTACTTGCTTATAATCAGAATATTTAGCAATTAGTTACTTTTCTTTAGATTATTCATCTATATAAAATATGCTATTTTTAAGAATGAGAGGTTGTAATTAGGAAGAGGCTTAATGTTTTATTATTTCAGTTTTAAAAAGCTGCATTTTATGACTTGAATATTGTTAAGTTGTGGAACATCGAATTCATCGGCTTGACAACATTTGGGGAAAAGGTGCTGAACTTGGGTAATCCCATCAACAACTGCGCTTTTATTTGATTCAGTTTACCCAGATTTGGATGGAGGCGGAAAAAATATTAAAATTCTTGAATCTACGTATTTAAATTTATTTATGTACAGGAGTTTTACGCATGAATGAGGAGATCGCGTGAAAACGCTGCTTTTATACCAGCTGCTTAAACTAAGAATTATGCATCTATGCAGTCTGTTACTTTGTAGCTGCATCTTCGATCTCCAATGTGCTATGCTTGACGCATAATCCTTGATTCCTTTCCATAAATAGGAGTAAAATACTTATCTGCTGTTTTTCAAAACTTCTAAATGACATATATCATAAAACTGGCTCTATTAGTGGTCAGATAGCGATTATTGAGAGATACATGATGCTTTGCATAGCCAATACACTATTATACATTGGTTAATAATTAATTAATATGGCCGTAACTAAATTCTTCACCATTCGATCTGCATTTCCGTTAAAGTCATAAATTTCGCTGTCATGCTTACAGTGCCTCCCAGCAAATGGGCTACCTGCATTGGTCTTTTCGTGGTTTTCCTCCATGCGTAACATGGATACGTGCTCTTAGAAAGTCCTCCATGAAGGTTCCTCCTCTTTAAGCAGGTAGCCCTTGCATACTTTTAGATAACGAAACAAGCCATGCTTACAATACCGTCATAATGAAGACGAAATGTAATGTATGAACGAAAATAAATGCATTCAGTTAACTAAGTGAACAAACATACTTAATTTATTCTAATGTATGGAAATGAAAATTTTCAACGACTGAAGTTCAAACAAAAATCCTGTAGGGTACGGGAATAGGCATTATTTTTTAAGTGATATTTTTAAGGATAAAGATAGCTATTTTTAAGAAACCTCGTATAATCACATATAAAAGGGAAAATTCAGAAAGACTAAAAAGGGTGGAGGATACTACAAAAATCAGTCGAAAACCTTCGGTGCGGAATTTACCTATGCCATTACCAAGCTTTAAAACCCCGCTGAGGGGTCTTTCTTTTAGGGTTACCGAGAAAAGTACTGCGAAATTTTATTTCTCCAATAAACATTGGTTAGCATGGATTTAACGCGTATTCGATCATCGATAACTTATGCTAAATAGTCTAAATGCATATTATTATTTTGTTAACAGCATGTGACTGAGAAACCCACCAGTTGCCGAGCTGTAAAGTCGTTGAACATTGGTAGTTCGACTTGGGGTCGATTCCGAGCGAACGGGCTTATTGCATGGAGTTGCGAATTTTTTCCCATGCGTGACGTAGATATGAGCCAGTTGCTTTTAAAACGTCCTCCGCAAAGTCCTCTGTTCCTTCCCATAGGCAGAGAGCCCTGAAGTTGCTTTGCTTTAATCAGTTAACGTATTTTAACACCAATAAAAGTAAAATCACGGTTTCAAAGAGCAACGTATCTTTATATCACAACTCATCCTTCAGCTTTTTCTGCAACTAACTTCAGTTTCCAGAAGCTTATATATCGAATATTATCTCATTTCAGTAACCAGAACTCTTCTGAACCTACATATCACTATTTTTGAATATTACTATGTATACTGAGTTTACTTACTGGCTTTATAAAATATGTATTTTCCTGGGAAAAAATTCAACCAATGAAAAAATGGTATAAAAATATGATAATAATTCTTATCAGACTTAATGATTCAATACCATTTACCACCACCATATTATTTAAGCAAAGTTCGGTTAACCCAAGTTTTACTATATTGTAGGGGGGGGAGGAGAAGAGGGGAAAAACATGCATCCAGCTTGTTTGCCAGGATTTAAATTTGGTTGAATCATCAACTTTCAATGGCCTTATGCACCCGCCATTGGTTGCCAATTGTAATGAATTTCTATTTATTTATAACTTATTTGGAGCTGTAATCTGCTTTCTTAAAATCTCTCGTATCTGAAGCTCTATTGATCTAAAATCTAAAGTCTATCTTGATTATCAATCGTAAATAAATCTGCCTATCTTGAAACATGATCTATAACTGATACTTCCAATTCGTTCCATCATTTGCGTTAGGATAAAAACAAGTATTAATTTCATTATTAAATGTCAGTAACTGAAAGAAATGTTGTAAAATTTTTATAACATACAGTTGTTATAACTCAGTACTGGGCACACTGGAACGTTTTAACAAATTAATAGTAGATATAAAGCAGTGTAACGTATGTCGTGACCCTTCTACACTTCTTGGCAGCAATTCTGGCATAACTGGAGACAGTTCATATAAAACTTAATCCATAATTTAAAGTTCGCAGTACTTCACTTAATACGATTAACACGTAACCGTGTATTGTGAAAGACTATGTTCTGTTGCAATGCTCAATTTACTGTAGTCACGGTTCACGCAAAGATGACAAGCTTCAGAAGTAGCTGCTGTGAAACTTGAATGCACTGCACTGTTAGCAATAGGGAATGACTTCAAAATTATTACTGTAGCAAATACCTATTTTATATACAGACATGATTTACATTTGCTTTCGATTACAGTTTTCATTTTTGCAAATAATAAAAAAAGCATCTACCCATATTTTATATAATAATTTTGTATTTTGCTGGTGCAGTGAGCCTATAACGCACTACGTTTTCTTATTTGTCCATTTGGAAGTCGTGACAGAGGCCACTGTTTATGTCAAAAGTGAATCGCAAGACGCGCCGCTTATAGGCGAGGACTGGAAATTAAATACTATACGAATTTAGATATTCACTGAATGAAACCTAAAAACAAAGTACTAAAACAAATTAAATAAATTCCTGTCTTTGCCAATCAAAAGTTAATGTGAGAGTTAGGAAATTACTCAGGTATCAAGACGAGGAGAACTACCATCTGTCATTATGATGTATCATTCTTGGTCTCTTGATAATACAGTCAATTGTAAGATCATAATTAATAATTGCAGTGATTTCAGGACAGACGGAGGTGGACATATTATCAGAGAAGTGGTAAGAATAGTTTAAAATATATTCATGAACATTTAGTATGTCGATGTTCCGGCGAATAACATAATTCCTAATAAACCAAGGAGATTGACCATAGTGAGCAGGATTTTATTTTGTAAAACTTCTCTTTTATATTAATGATATGCCTGACTACTTAAGAGTTTTCATGCTTCTAGACAACCTTATTTGTCTGTCAGTTCTTTCATCCCTTTCGGACGTCCACAAATCTAAAATTTTCCAAAGTATCTATTGAGAAAAATTCTCATCTAAGCGACTGACGCTCTTCAAGGATTAATTTCAAAACAATTTTAACACTTTCCTACGCAACTTTCTATTAAAACTGTTCTACCTTTGTATTAATGTTCTACATTTATTTCAGACGTAGTTAATGACGCCATCTTCGAAGAAGATCATGATGAAATGGTAATTGTAAAAGATATCGAAATGTTCTCTATGTGCGAACACCATTTGGTTCCATTTATAGGAAAGGTAAGCATTTATTTGCTCTCTAGTAGATAGATAATTTAATAATAAGCGTAAGTCTTTTTTACGAAGGGGAGTCTTTGTCTGCCTGAATTTTGAAGTTTTCAGCAAGATATTAAACATCAAAAGACAATGAAAAAACTGTCGGAGCTGTGATCAAGTAAAACCACTGAAAAGCTGTTTTGTCCATGGTTCATATCCTGACATTTTCATGCTTCTTCTTCCATTATAACTTTATAACTCTATTTAAACTGGCAAAGAAAAATACCAATATAAAATTCAAATTAGACAAAAAGGCAAACTTTGACTGGCGTAGATCTTCAACTAAATTCAATCGATTTTAAGGACGTTCAGACGTAGATCTCTATTCTTTGCTTCGGTAGAGGAGAGTTAGCTTTACATGTATCAGAATTTAAAAATACCAATAAGAGGCCTTTGTGGTATAAAAAGATTGAAACACAATTTCTTTCTTTCTTTGCTTTTTCAATAGGAGAGTTAAATTACATTAAAAGAGGTGGATTAAGATGCCTACAGTAGTAATATTATGGAAAATATTAAAGTATGCTCCTTTGATTTATGTTATTGCAGATAATAAATAAATTATCATTCTGTTATATTTAGTAATATTATGGAAAATATTAAAGTATGCTCCTTTGATTTATGTTATTGCAGATAATAAATAAATTATCATTCTGTTATATTTAGTAATATTATGGAAAATATTAAAGTATGCTCCTTTGATTTATGTTATTGCAGATAATAAATAAATTATCATTCTGTTATATTTAGTAATATTATGGAAAATATTAAAGTATGCTCCTTTGATTTATGTTATTGCAGATAATAAATAAATTATCATTCTGTTATATTTAGTAATATTATGGAAAATATTAAAGTATGCTCCTTTGATTTATGTTATTGCAGATAATAAATAAATTATCATTCTGTTATATTTAGTAATATTATGGAAAATATTAAAGTATGCTCCTTTGATTTATGTTATTGCAGATAATAAATAAATTATCATTCTGTTATATTTAGTGATTCCAGTACCTGGCCAAAATCGCATTATCGGTATTAGGTATTTTTTTAAACATTGTACCAAAATACCAGTATTAGAAATTTTTCAAAAATGGTACAAAAACAGTTGTTTCATTGCTATAATTATTAGTTATATAAAAAAAATGCATAAAATGTAAAAATAAAGACAATTTTATTATGTACAAATATAAAATTAAGGATCAAATGTTATAATCAATTATCAATTAACAGCAGTAAAATAACAATTTATAACATTAAAAACTAAAAATATATTATAAAATATTTGATGTGGATTATTAGAGATAATTTTTGCTGCTCTTCATTTAATGTATTTCCCCGAATTATTCTAAATTAACCGATTCCTCAAACCAAGTTGAAAATGACATCAAAAACTGCAAATTTTGAAATTGAATATGCCAATCAAACAAAAAATGTAGTCACACACTAAAAAATGTTAGTACAAAATTACTTTTAAAATTTTGAAATGTTTCAGAATCATATAAAATGTTTTTATTCTAATGTCAGATAATTTTAATAACCCGTAAATAGAGAGATAAACACGTAAATCGTTTCTTTTTCGTTCAAAGAATTATTAGACAATTGGCATTTGCAATGAGTCATTTAACCTCTGACCTTTCAAAGCTGTTTTAACATTGACAGTAATCCACCAGTTACAAATCAGTTTTATGAAACCCGCAGTACTGGCATAACTTGAAACATGATTCTTTCTCCTTACCAATAGTAGAAAGGGCAACAATAACATAATTGTTAAATAATAGAAACCAATAGTAGAAAGGGCAACAATAACATAATTGTTAAATAATAGAAACCAATAGTAGAAAGGGCAACAATAACATAATTGTTAAATAATAGAAGCCAATAGTAGAAAAGGCAACAATAACATAATTGTTAAATAATAAAAACCAATAGTAGAAAGGGCAACAATAACATAATTGTTAAATAATAGAAACCAATGGTAGAAAGGGCAGCAATAACATAATTGTCTATTAAAACAAGTTTGACATTTCATCTCTCAAAGTTGCATCGGTTGAGTGATTTTAAAGAAAATCCATATATATTGCTGAAGAATTGACTCAATTTCATAAAGCTGTTTTAGTGATTTAAATAAAGTAGTGGTTAATGGTATTTTCTCAGAATTATGAAAATCAGGATAATAAAACGCTTGGTCACAATTTTTTGATTCAACCAATTATTTATTATGCTTTTAAATACATGAACGGAATGAGTGATAATAAAAGAAAGGATCACCTTTATTGCATGGGTGTTGATAAACAAAATTGGGAATGGGAGGAAAAAAAATACATTGCCTTTTCTGTTTACTCGTAGTATTATTATCACTGACTAAAAATTTAGCTTTAAATCCTAAGCTATGTAAACCAGTTACTGTTTTCTTTAAAACAGAAAAAGTTCTTCAGCTTGGATTCTTTTAATGGGCATTATATGTACAACTTCTTTAAATGATGATAATAAACTTTATATCACAAATACATATGCTGCATTTGCAAAACTGTCACTGTTATATGGCATACGAACAACATTTCCTCCCTTATAATCTATTTATGGTTTCATGTATATTTCATCGCACATTAATAAGGTCTTCTGAATTCAAGCCATTTACTTTTCATTTAATGAATAAGAAATTCATCAGACTGATCGGGGTTAGTATTAAATCCAGAATATAGCTATAAGTTATTCTTGGATGCGGCATAATGATATTACACGTACTTCTAAAATATTTATATGCACTAGGAAGACATAGAGAATATAAAATAACGAAGAAAACATACATATGTGATGAATAACGCATGCTTTCCTTTTTACAAATAAAACTTGATAGTTGTTTTAAAATGTATTCCACGCTTTTCTGTTATTAACCATCATCATTATCTACAGTTTTCAGTAGAGAAATAGCTCCATAACAGATATGTCACTTTTTCTAGAAGCTTTCAAGACATCAGCATCAGTTTTCGCCGACACTTTTAATGGAGGAAATCTTTTAAAATGACGTATCCTTTCAGCCCTGGAGGTTCTCGCTCTCGCAACACCGTCTTTTCCAGGATGAACTTCCAAAATTATTCCAGGAGATCAATCGATGCGTCGGGCATGATTTGCCCAATTAGTAGAATAATGCTAACGTGTAACACATTATTTTTTCTTACTCCCTTGTGGACTAAAGGAGAAATATACTCATTTCTAAATCTTTGACTAAGATTTTTCAAGTAACGTCTGTACATACTTTATACGTTTTATAAAGGAAGATCGGTCTACACTGTCAAGATCTGGAGTTTCATTGTTGCTGCCTCCTTGAATAAATATTCTGGTTGTCAGTGGTACCAGTTCATTTGGATTATCTTGTATGTAGATCCGAGGTCTAGCATTTATTATTGATTCACAGTCTAGGATCATGCTGAGTTCTTGGTACTCTACGGAGGATTTTACTTCATCTAATTCTTTTCCCATGGTTTTTAAAAGCCGACAAAGACATTCAAGCGATTCCTTCATATTGGTGACTAAGGAGTTCCTTAATACATTCGTGCATTATAGGTTCAATAAGCATATTTAATTTGAAGAGTTCTCCAATGAACCTTATATTGCCTAGTTGTCTGCATCTCATTTTCTTTTCTTCTTCGTCATACTCTAAATTGAAGCTTTTTTTTCCATTTCAGGATATGCAAATTCAATGGCTTTAATTCTGTCTTCCCGCTTAAGCTCATTATTCCTATCTTGCTCAAACTCTTTGTGGCACTTGTTATTAGGAGCTTCCGGAAATTTACCTGCTGTCCAGGTTGTCTAGCTAAAGGCATTTTGATCAGTGTCAGTTGTTTGCACTTATTAGCCTTAGGAAAACTGAAGTTTGGTCCAGCAATTGTTTTTTCAGAAACCAAATCAATTATTTCTTTTAGCTTATCTTCTAAAAGGAATAATTGATTTAGTTTTTGAAACCTTACATACGATTTATATGTAACGTTTTCACTTGACCAACAAGTGTTTTAAACTTTTGAGTACTCAATTTGTTCAAGATTCTACGAACTTTCCTATACCAACACTGAATTTCAGCAGTCTCATCAGCAGGTTTCTCCATCTTATGAGATGGCTTCTAAGCATTTTCTGCCTCATATAATTTAATATGTTGCAAAAAAGAGCTTGAAAATGTTTTTTTTTTTTTCTTTTCTTTTCTACTTTTCCAAGCTGACTTCGATGACTAAAAGCAGAGAGATTTTGGTACACCGCCTCTTGCATATGTAGGCATAAATGCATCAGTGTACTTTCGAACAAGAAGCGATACTAGTACAGCTTTAGTTTTTTTTAGAATATAAGCCTTGTCTTTTGTCACATCTAGATTTGGCAGGCTTTTAGGTTTATATAATGACATAGGTGAGACTTCAACTAAAGCAGAAAATCCCTATCATACGGTTCCTTCCCTTCAGCATTTAGAGGGCTCCACTTTTCTTTATATTTCAAAACTAGTTTGCTTTGTGCATCTTCAGATATGTTTTCCTTATCCTCGCTTTCTGCTCCAGGTACAACTGAATACGTTTTTCTAGTAGGCTTAAGAAGAGATATCATTCAGAGGTGTTGACGCAGCTGAGGTTTACGGAGTATAGAATAAATCAATATAAATAAACACTCTCATCCCACGGAGTGAAGAAGGAATTCACGAAGTACCCTCAGTAATAGCGCTGTTATAATTCATATACCAGTTTTAATAATAATCTACTTTTAATTATCAGTTTCAATTGAAATGCAGTAAATGTATAAGACCCAATATGTGTACACAACAATATGTTCAGCATTTAGAGGGCTCCACTTTTCTTTATATTTCAAAACTAGTTTGCTTTGTGCATCTTCAGATATGTTTTCCTTATCCTCGCTTTCTGCTCCAGGTACAACTGAATACGTTTTTCAAGTAGGCTTAAGAAGAGATATCATTCAGAGGTGTTGACGCAGCTGAGGTTTACGAAGTACATTTGCAATGCTGTACATTTGCAAATTTTGAATTTCTTCTCCTCTAATACAATTTATGAATCTCCAAACATAACACCTTTGAACGAGATGAATTAATATGGTCAACTGAAAAATACTGAACATTGATAGGATAGCGCTGCCGTTTAGAGTCAAAAGAAAACAATAGAAGCTCAAGAACTACAGCGTTTGATTTAAAAAAAAAATTAGCATTTTTAGGATGTTAAAAAAATGAGAAATTTCCGGTATGTTTTACATAATAGTACTTTTCAAAGAGTTAGGTTTGCAGCAAGTGTTAGCTGTAAATTGTTTCTATTAATTCTAACTCTCTTATCATCGGCACTTTCTCTATAAGTTGAACCTGGTAAATGTTTGGGCAGTCAGGCAGTTGTGAAGGCACAAGATTCTTTTGAAGCCTTCGAAGAATCAAAATTAATTTTTACAGATAATCTTTTCTCACCAAAATGTTCGATTGCTCTTTCAATGACTCATTCGACAAAATGTTTTCCGTAAAGCTAAAAAGGATGAAAAATTCAATATTGACTACCACTGTAGATTCGTTAGAAAATCTGACAAATAATTTTTAATGTAAAATGAAAATGCAGGTTTCCTTTCAATACGTTAGGTTTTCATTCAGAAATAAATTTAGGAAGTCTGGAAAATGCTAGCACGCTGAATTCTAGTATTTATACTTTGTTTACATTATTCTTCCAAAATACTTCCAAATGCTTCCAAAATACATTAGGTATTTTGGAAGCAGGAAACATGAAAAATTAACAACGCCATCGCCATGAATCGAACCGCGGACCTCTGGATACCGGCCCAGCGTGCAGAACCACTACACCACGAAGGCAAGCTGGGAAGGCGGGAGAACCCCTTTTAAAGGGCGACTGGGGTTTTTAGGGGACCCAGTCGCCAAATTCTGAGTGAGGAGAATCATATTCCAACACCCTTTTAGTTCGATCGCCACTTGTAGAGACATTAAGTATTTTGGAAGCAGGAAAGATGATAAATTAACGACGCCTTCGCCGGGAATCGAACCGCGGACCTCCGGATACCGGCCCAGCGTGCAGAACCACTACACGCTAGGAAGGCTTATAACTTATTAGCCTGATATTATAGAAAGGTTTATGAAGTTCTCGCTTACCTATTATTAACATAAATGTTATACTTTAATTAATATCTCATTTCATTACAGATTTAATTAGGTGCTTTTAAATTAATTACTAATGCTCTTAATCTAATTTTTAGAAAATCAAAAATAAATACTTTTTAAGTGTTTGAAATAGAATATCTTTTTCAATTAAAAAAATATCATGCAGTTTAAAAAAATGTATCGTACATACATTAGAATGTTTCGATGGGGTGAAATTCTGCTGGCGAAATGCATGTAACCACTTCTTGCATATCGAATCTGATTTGGGCAGTAAAACGTGAGGACTGTATTCGGATAATTTCCTCTACAGTTAGATCAACAACAAGTACAAACTATTTTTCAACAGATTATCACCAAATAAAATATTTTAAAATCTTGTATAAACATTCATGCAATATACAAATCTTCCGCTAAAACCCTAATCACGCGGTACCATAAGGTGAGTTTGTTCGCTACCATCGAAACAACCGTATGGTTTGTTATGCCTACTAGTTCGTCACCACTGAGATAACATATATATATATAGAGAGAGAGAGAGAGAGATAAAAAGTAAGAAATTTAATTAATTTTCAAAATTCCCTATAATATATATATTATAAGGAAATTTGAAAATTTATTGGTTTTGAATTTCATTTCCTTTGGGTCCTTGTGGATTCGGCTCTAAATTTTTTGACATTCAAAACCAATAAATTTTCAAAATTCCTTATAAAGTACATAATATATACGTATGTTATAAGGATATTTGGTTGTTGTTAATTGATGGTAGATTGGTTTATCCCCTTGATAAGTCGATTAATCTGCGATCAATGACAATAGCTACTTTTTTCAATACTTAAATATTTTGATTTTTTTTTTGGGGGGGGTGTTTCAGATATTTATGTTTCTTTCTAAAGCAATAGAAGTTTAGAAAATACTATTTTAAAAAACTAATTAAAATACTGATTAAAAATTTTTTTAACATTCATTGTCTAATACTTGCGCTAACGCTGCAAAATAATAAAATAATAATTTATTTTCCAGTTGTATATGTTGTTTTGACACAAAGCAAATAACTGACACACCTTTACTTATACAAACATTTGAGTAGTCTACCCAAGTATTGACATAGACTATGATTCTATTTATTGATGCTGTAAGGGAAAATTTTCAGTTTCCTTTTGATTGTAACAGAAATAATTTTTCTTTCAAAAAAGTTTAATTTGAAATTTCATAAATAAGAAATTTACTATGATTTCATACTATACAGAAAAAAAAACCCTTCAATTTGACATTCGCCTCAGCTTAGATAACCAAAATATTCTCGAATTATAGAAACTTTTTTTAACTTTCTTGCATTAAAATAAAAGAAGTATTGTAATCGCAAAAAATTTCGGGTACCATATATCAAAGACCGTTCTCAAATCCATTTGAAGGATTTTTTTTTTTTTTTTTTTTTTTTTTTTTTTGTATGACATCTATATGTACGGTTAGAATAAAGGACTCTTTTTTTTTTCGAAACGGTTTGTAAAACTGATTTAAAATGCATTCAGAAGAGAGTTTTTCATGATGTTTGTACGTTTGTATGTATCTCGCATAACTCAAAAAAGAGTAGCCGTAGATCACTGAAATGTTTTACATGAGACTGCTGTAACATGTAGTTGTGCACATACCCTTTTCGTTGCCATCAACCGCACAGAAGGCATTATACTCGTATATATTCCCACCGTTACCCACTTCGGTGAACATTTTTATTCTTATAATGTTGGTAAATTGTGCGTATTTTGCTTTAAAAGTGGTTGAATTATGTTGTTCTTATGTTCTGGTTAATTTTTTAAGCCTTTAGTTAATCTGCACGCAATAGGTATAGAATTATTAACAATTGAAAAGCTTAACGAGGCCACCACTTATTTACATTTAAAATACTTGGCAGAGTAGTGAATTAAGTCCAAGGAGGTTGGAATAAATAAGAGTAAGCCTGCCCCATTTGTCCTGTGCGATAAAAATGAAGCCATTAAACGTCAAGGCATAACATCACGACTTATCATGGCCGGTACCATCGGCGCGCTTCTGGATGGTTTTGTTTACATTTTAATCAATGTTGCCTACATGTTTGCTATTCATCATTGAACGCTTTTAAGTCCCCCGTTCTAACTTTAATACTTTTAAGATGAATGATAAATGATAAATTAAATACTATTAAGTATATAGAAAAACACAAGGATTGCAAATAACAGTTTCAGATTTAATATAACCTAGATACATGAAAAAGTGCAAATGATAATTATAACACTAATGTATATATGGTAAAATCTACAAGACCAGTGGAAACTTCATTGCTATTTTATGCAAATTTTGTCCAAAAACACTTTTCTGAGTCTCTGAACGTTTACGCAGTCTTATCCATACGCTTTATGGCGGCCATGATAAGTGGTGACGTGATGTTGGTGACATTCCCTGGGCTTCATTTTTATGACGTCATGCTTACCCCATCAATTCTAACCTCCTTGATCGAATGTGAGACAAATGATTGATGTTGGTACTGCCAACATTGATGAAAAACAGATACGTATTTCAAATAACAGTAGATGCTTAAAAGTTAGATTTAATCCTTTAATTAAAAAAAATGTTATTTATAGCTAATACCAAAAATACTGGTAATTTACCTTAGCAAATACTGGTTTCAAGAAAGTGCAATATAGTATGAAATACCGGCATTGCAGATCACTAGTTATATTGAATTATTACTTTGAAAAATGCAGCTTACTTATTGAGTATATGATAGAATTGTTATTAATTATTGTATATATGAATAAAATATAAAACCGAATGTAAAATGTTTTATTGTGTCACGCTTTCTAGCTTCGTTGCTTACATTTTTATTTTGGTTGTAATGAACTTGCTTTAAGCATATTATTCTGTTACAGGTTTCAGTTGGTTATCTCCCAAATAAAAAAGTTCTTGGATTGAGCAAATTAGCAAGGTAATAAACAAAAGTACTAAAAATATATTTTAACGTTCCATATATAGTTAACATTATTACTATTAATTCTTTGTATTTAATTTTTTTAGGATTGTGGAAGTGTACAGCAGACGTTTGCAAGGTAAATATTTTCCCTGTTAATAGTTTTTGTGCATTTAATAAACCTACAATATTTAATTTGTTAAGCAATCTAAAAATCTACATCACATATTCTTTCAAAATCTGCAGTTAAAATATGACGCAATGAAACTTTCTTTCTTAAAAGAAGATGCAAATTTTTTCTACAGTAGACTTAAAAATGATGATTTCCTCTGGTAACAGAATATAAATTTAAAATACTTCATTTCTTTTTTGGCGCAATTTGTTTAACACCTCGAAATGAAGGAAGAGTCACTGCAGTCTTGAAGTGCCTATTCTAAAGTAACCAATCGACGACGTACAAAATCGGGAAAGCATTAAACTTCAGTGCGTTGCTCAAGTCATTCAAAACAGGGTAACCATGTAGTATGCGATCTACTGCTTTTAGTTAGTTATTTACTTCTTAGACTAGCAACCTGCCCGGCCAGCCGTCTGAAACAATTATTGAAAGAAAGAAAAAAGTATGTAGAACGATTTTAATGAATCGAGCTAACGTAATTTCAGGGGTCCAAGTAGTAATTAATAATACTTGAAACGCATCTGCGTTTTCTGAACCTTTCAGTAAATGAGTTTAGCTCCTGATAATGCATTCTCATTAATAAGTTCACAAGGCGCCTTCAGTTCGTTTGTGCTGGTTAATTGTGCTGAAACAACTGCAGAATATGCGATGTCCTAATGTCTTATTTGAAGTAATCTATCGTTATCTTAGTAATCGTTATGTACAAGCAGCAGCAGACAGAGGGGTCTGTTGAAAGATGTTCGCAAGTGTCTTGTCTGGGCCTGCTCCTTTGGAACACAGCATTGTCACTATTTAATGAAAATCCGCATGCAGAAATTTTGGCTTTCGCTTTTTATTAGTCCTTTTATTTACCCCCTATTTTGACTATTAATTCGCATAAGTTTAGTGTTACTTATGATATTCTCACCTGGCTTCTTTACTTTCAAAGTAGTCAAAAATCATCTGCATAATATTCCCAGAAACATGCCACCCACAGCAACTCCATATTAGGTATTATCTTCACGAATGCTCCAATTATAGTACTCAAAGTTTGCAGAGTACTACTTGAAGGCCTATACGTGGGGACTCACAATAACTTCCAAAGTGAGAAACCTGACAGATACTGCACAAAAACCGTTCCTCTTGAGCAATCATGAAGGATACAAAATCTGACCAACAGTACGTTGCATGTCCTCTCTGGTTTGCCAGTGCTGCATCTGGTAGAGGAAGGAGAAAAGTAATAGTTTCACTGAGAGCAAAACACCCCTAGGCCGTTCACCAACCCACAGTGTTTAACATGAGCACCAACAATACTCAGTGGCCTGAGTTAGAGGCCATGGTAATGTACATCTAAAGGAGTTAAAAGAATAGCTACGTACCCCGGCGTAGGCACACTGAATAGGTACTACTCTCATGCTCACACCTGAAGACAAATCTTTTGATTCAGTGGCAGCATCATTGTGAAACTGACATAACCGGTAGACGTGTTAAAATGAATGTAAAATTGGCACCACCGGTAGACGTGTTTACATGTTCTCTCCAGAACCAGGCCAGAAGCTCATAAGCGGCTTTTCTCAGTTTCACCTGTTCCTAACAGAGTTCGGGCTTTTCATGACTTATTTGTATCTGGTCTCCGGAAGCTGGAGAGCAGCCGTTGACCGGATCACTCTTGTGAAACAATATAATTTCACTTAAAGCAGCCAGCCACAATACTTTTATGGATTGAGAATTTTCATAGAATGCGTATGCTGAGAACAAATTACGTGAATGCGCTGTCATTTTCCATAATACTGCCAAAAAAAAAAAAAAAAAGATCACTAATAAGTCAACAATCATCCCAAACACCGCCAACACCAATCTTGTCCCTATACAATATTGTAAATTAAGCACTATGCAATATTTTCATATACCATGTTGCATATCGATATTACTACATTATCATATAGCTCCCTACCTTGAAATATAAACAACTGGTTGACGCTAAGAGAAATCCAAATTAACTTGAATTCACTATATAATGCGGAACTGGAATATTGAAGTTATTTAAAATGTGATTCGGATACAAAACATATTCTAATAAATCTAAATTTTATGTTTTTTCTCCAATTTTATTGAATATTTTGTAACTCTCTTAAACTTTTATTCTGACAAAATCCTGAGTAGGGAAAAAAAGCTTTTGTTAGTCAAATTGCTTTTAAATGCGGTGAAACAAACCTAGAAATATTGGACATATTAAAAAAAAAATTGTGAATGAACTTAGAAGTGTATCTTTCATTACTGTAAAGCAAAATTAAAATATAATCTTAATTCCTTAAACATTGATTGAATCTTCATAAAAAGTCCTGTAAATGTCTACAGTAGATTAAAGCAGTCATATCTCAGAAAAATAACGATAAAATTCGCTAGGAATGGAGGATGAAATCTATTCAATTTTAAGCTTCACTGAGAATTTATTAAGAGATGATTCAACGTTATCTTCGCTTTTTTTTCCTTCCTTGTACGAAGTAAAGGAAGTATTGTAATCACAAAAATTTCCGGGTACCATATTTCAACGAAAATATCTATTTTGACCGCTATCGAATGTAACTTAACGATGATTTCGCGTCTTCTGTACGTAAGGACAACGCTGATGGAACGAGACGGCTCCCGACCTAATGCGACCTTATACGCGACAAACGGGAATAAGTGCCGTCCCGCCCTTGATCAATCCACAATGTTGCGACCCTACAGAGCAAGGGCAGACAAGGCAGTACCAGTATGGTTCCTGCCGAGCCTTACTCTGTCCTGAGAGCCCTCAGGTCTTCTGTGAAGTCTGCCATTATGCCCTCGTAATTGAAACTGCCTAAGTACAGATCCTAACCAGTACTTCCCAGGCGTTCGCCTGAGTCAACCCCCTCCGGGGGAGTTGTACGTAAGGACAGAATAAAGGCCTCTTTTCCCAAAAAGAATTATAAAACTAATTTAAAATGGATTCCGAAGATATATTTCGTTGTGTCTGTACGTGCCTATGTATGTATCTAGCATAACTCAAAAACGACTAGCCTCAGAACGTTGAAATTTTTGTATATAGAATTGCTATAGCACGCAGCTGTGCACCTCCCTTTTTGGTGGCAATCAATCGCACCAAAAGTATATATATATATATGTAAGAAAAATAAAGTATAAAAATTGTAGTAAGCTCGCCTAAAAGTTACCAAGAGCTGCTGCTCCAAAAAGTTCAACACGTTTTAAAAAAAAATTAATACATATGAAAATCAAACCATTAGACATGTAAAACATTAAAAAAACAGAATCAGATAAAAAGTAAGCGGAAAATGGTAAATTAGCCCAATTCGACTTCCAAACTGGCTTTTCAAGGGAAATTTCATTTATTTGAACGTCGAATCAAGCTAACCCCATTACGCGTTTCGCCGAAACAGACAATTGAAACTTTTTCGCTACAAAAAATTTTTTTAAATTTAGACAAAGTGTCTTGGAAATTTTAAAATTATAATTACTACCTTGCTTGATATAAGCAAGGTAGTAATTATAATTTTAAAATTTATAGATTATATTAAAAGGGTTTTTTTTAATTATAATTACTACCTTGCATGATATAAGAAAAATAAAGAATATATAAAAGATTAAATTAGCAATGTGAATTTCCCTTCTCTATTCTAAAAATAACATCATCTATTTGCACTGCGTCATTTCGAGAAAAATCTATGTCATATGACTCTTACGTAATTATGATGATGTAAATGGAACTAAACCAGCCAATAGTAATTTCACAGCAATATTAACTGTCCAATCAAAATGCTTTGAAAACCAAAACTAACTCAGTCTGACTTGAGATTTCATCCTGAACATGACTTTTCTACGCTCTGCCTTAGCTGATCTGTAGTTTATCTGCTGCTGCTTTCTTGCTACAAAGTTATCAAAAATGTAAACCCTTTCGAACAGGCCCATTTAATGTGCCGACTTGTGTGTAGCCGCCACATATTACTAGAAATAAAACTGAAGATTTAATCTGCCTTCGTCTCCAATTTCCTAGTCATTATGGATCAACATTTATACGCAAACAAAATTCCTGCTCCTGAATAAACATGTTTAAACATGCTCCTGAATAACCATGCTTTTAAAAAATATGTTTTGTAAATATATATGTAAAGTATATATATGTAATATATTCAGGAGCAAACAAAATTCCTGCTCCTGAATATATTACAATGTATACTTTATATATATATATTTACGAAACATATTTTTTAAAAACAAAATATAAATATGCCTAGTTTTTTCGCGCTTTAAACTGCTGAAAATTATCATTAAGACATAAAGTAAGAAATTTAGATGGGATTAAAATGGGAACAAAGAACATCATTCAGTTTAACACTTTAATTAAATCTTAAAATCAATTATTCTATAAAAATATTAGACTCAAAAAGGTGCCTAAAGAGTGGTGCTCAAAAGGTTTTTAATAATTATACTGTAGATTTGAGTAGAAAAATCCATAAAGGTTGAATTTTAGATTTTTTAATATTGTAATTTAAAATTACAGAAAAAGGTAGAAAAAAGAAGTAAAACAACTTTTGTTAGAAAAGAAAAAAAAGCCTTCATGTTATGGGCTTATTATGATAACTTTGAAAATATATAAGGCCCTTGTTTAGTAACAGAATTGTAATTAAAATAAAAATAAAAACCTATAAACCCTTTAAAACATCCTTCTTCATTCTTCTCTTTCGGAGCTTTCAGATAAAAAATTCATGCTTTTAAAAAGTATTTATAGGGTGTAAATTGCTTCATATCTCTTTAAAAGACTATTTATGAACTTTAAGAAATTCCATTATCTTTTAAAATTTTGGTGAGAATTAGAATTTCTTCTTTTTGTGTTTCTATTTCAGTGTAAACTTTTTTAATTCTGCTAATTTAGTTAATAATAGTATTCGCAATAACTTTTTTTAAATATGTTGGAGTTCCAATTTATAAGTTCATTAGTAGAAAAATTAAAATCTTTTCTTTTATCAAAAAGTTTAATTTCTGTTAGATTATGAATACTTAGATAAAGATAAACTATTTCTATTTGGTTTTTATTATTTATTTTTAGTTTTAGACAATTTGGGTAGATGTCGCTGTTTTCGATGAGATTAAAATTGTTGAAAGTAATAATATCATCAATATATCTATAAGTGTGTTCAAGTTTACTGAAATCGTTAGCAGAAAGGCTCTTTAGGAATTCACATTCTTTAAAAAATAGAAATAAGTTACAAATGTGAGTGGAATATGAACTTCCCCTTGGATTTCCTTGCTTTTGCAAGTAAAGAAAGTTTGAATGTTTAAGTGCTCAAGATTTTTACACTGCTCGACATTGAAAATTCAGCACCAAGAAGGAGTGGTCAGAAAGTTATAAAATTTGGAAAAAAGACAGAGACAGCAAGCAGCAATAAGTGATCTTTATTTCAAAATGATAGTCAGAATGCAGAGCGAGAACGGCGTCGGCTCAGTAGGATGTAAGACCACCGCGGACAGCGATGCACGAAGAAACACGTCTAGGCACAGTCAATAAGAGTGCGGATGGTGACCTAAGGGATGGCTCTCCATTCCCTTTCAACCATTTGCCACAGTTTCGTCTTCTAAACGAGGCAGGGGCAGAGTCTGCAAATGGCGTCCAATCACATCCCACACATGTTCGATTAGTGACAGGTCAGGAGACTACGGTGGTCAGGGAAGTATCTGTATACCTTGCAGAGCATGTTAGTAGATGCGAGCACTGTATGGTCGGGCGTTATCCTGCTGAAAAATTGCATTAGACAGTCCCTGAAGGTAGGGGATTGCCACCAGCCGTACTACATTATCCAAGTATCGTTGGGCCGCCATAGTGCCCTGAATACGAACTAAAGGTGACCTGGAATCGTAGGCAATAGCGCCCCAAACCATTATGCCACGTTGTCGGGCGGTGGGGCGTTCCACAATTACTGCCGGATTAGATCTGTCTCCACGCTGACGCCACACACGTATGCGGCGACTGTCACTGGATAAACAGAAGCGTGACTCATCTGAGAACACGGCGTTTCGCCATTCTGTCATCCACATCACTCCAGTCCGGCACCATTCTCAACGTTAGCGTCTAGGGGTCAATGGCAGTCTTCTTAACGGACGCCGTGAGTGCAGGCCACGTTCAACCAATCGACGGAAAATAGTTCTGGTCGTCACGGGAATATCCAGGGTATCTTGCACATGCTGCAGAATCGCGGTACAAGTGACTTGCGGGACCGCCACAGTTTGTCGGCGGATGCGTCGATCCACGCGTGCTGACGTCACCTGCACCCTTCCTTCTTCCCACATTTCCATGTTCCAACCATGTTCGCCATAGCGGATGCACCGTACTCGCATCCATGTGGGTATATTATTTAAATTTGACGGTTGCTTCTTGGTGCTGAATTTTCAATGTCGAGCAGTGTAAAAATCTTGAGCACTCAAACATTCAAACTTTCTTTACTTGCAAAAGCAAGGAAATCCAAGGGGAAGTTCATATTCCACTCACATTTGTAACTTATTTCTATTTTATTTAAATTTGACGTAAGAATCAACCCGCCCTTCTCAGTCCGATCATCATACTCCTCGTAAAATCGTCTATCTGCTAGAAGTGCCTTCGTTGACGGCGGCCTGGCATTCTCTCCTATTACATGTATCCTCCGGGACAAAAGCCAACTTTCTTCAATAATTCGTCTGGCAGAAATAACGACACGAATATTGCCCATTCTGCACGTTCCTTCCCTTATATCTTACTTCACGTGCGTCGGAGAACTGTGCATTTCACATCATTCGCATAACTCAGTGACGTGTATCTACTCTAAATCTTGCATAAATTTCTGACCACTTCTTCTTGGTGTTGCATTTTCAATGTCAAGCAGCATAATTACTTATTTATTGTAAGTTTTAATTAAGACTTTTCACCTAAGTGTTATAATTGCACTGAAGTTTAAAATACTTTGGATTTTATGATATATGTTTAAAGGTAAAATTTTAATTTATATTTTTCACTGAAGTATTTTAATTTTTCCCTTTCGGTTTCAATTCTTTAAACAAAATAGAATTCTCTTTATTTAAGGTACAAGATTCTAATTAGAATTTACTTTGTTTTCTCTTTGCTTTGGAAAAAGGGCAAAATTTTTGCGTAAACTATTATAATTAAAATACCTTTAAGTGGCTCGTCGGCTAATTCTGGATACAAAAAAAGCAAGGATTTTTGTAGAAGGAGAGATTTCAGTTGATTTCAATGTTCCTCCCTCCCTCCCCCCTATGAAGTGGCACTGAAGTTGACTGAATTCATCTTCTGCTATGTTCGTGTTTTCTTTAAATTTCATTAAAAAATTTTTAATTGGAGTATTGCTTGTTTAAAAGTTTAGGTTTTTTACATTTATTAAATTCTTTGTTTCATTTATAGTATTATTTGAAATTTATTAAATATGAATTTCAAAATTTTTGGTCTTTGTGAAATATTAGTTCTAAATTTTTTACTTTATATTTATATATACCCACTCTGTTACTCGGCTTAAGTGCGGCTAAGCCTATTTTTTTTACCATAGCAGCCATATTTGTTTCCATTTGAAACTTAGCAGAACAGTCAATTTGATGCCAATCTAGAGAAGCTAAGCTTCGCATCAGCAAAGATAACGTCTTCTTTTATTATTGCGAATTAAATCATGCTTAATCCATTCTGGAATTGTCATTTAAGTTATTAAATTATACCATATATGACTCAGCATAGCGTCCACAACAATTAGGTCAATTTTTTGCTTCTTTATAGTGTCTTTTTGCCAAGTGAGACCAAAAGTAAACTTTCAGTTTTGAGCACCGAAAAATCTGCCTTCTTACCCGCTGGCCGAATTGCTTGTTTTTGCGTAAAAACTCTAATTTTAACTCTAAAAATTGTTCTTTAAACTGTTTTAACTGTATTTTTGTTTTATATTTTTAAATTTTCAATAAAAATATTTTGAGGTTTCATGTATTTTTGCCTTGTCGCGAAGTTAGAACTGAATTAATTGAATGTGTGAACTGAAGAAACTGCAGTGTTGATAAGAGCAAAAAGAAATTAAGGACTCATAAACTTGATACGAGAGACAAAGATGGAAATAATTAAATGTTCTGAAAACAGTTAATCTTTTGCTACAATATGATGTTTATACGATGTAAACAGATCTACGATATGTTCACTTTTGAAAAGTAAGAGTAAAATTAAGAAATATGTTCAAAATTATGAAAATATATTGTTGCGTGCGTACGGGTTCGTTATGAATTGAATGCACAAGTCCGATGAAAAATGAACAAAATTTATTATTATTACAACAGATAAAACAAAATGCTTAAATTTCCTCAGATATTCGTACAATACTGCAATATCTTACAGTAGTGATCTTTTAACTACTCAAACGTTCAACAGAACTTAATTCAAAACAGCTAGAGAAAGCTAATCCGCGAATTCGCTACAGTCAACAGGAGCAGTTTGCTAAACAAACTCTTAAAACAACAACTAATTGAACTGAAAGGTTTTCCTTCTTTTTATAAGCTTTTTAAATTACGCGTGAGATTGTTCTAGCAATTTCTCGAAATCAAAAGAACAAAGAGATATTTATTTATCAAATGTTAAATGCACGTACTCTTGTATTTTTAATTTTCCGGCTTAGCTTTCTTTTAATATTCGTCACGCGCTGCACTGCACGGGGAATAAAACAATTTTATTTATAATTCTATTAACATTAACTATTTAAATACCAAATTCGTAACAATATCTTCAAAGATTTTTTCTCAAACGACACGGCATACTGACGTATGAAATCGAAAGATCTTTGTCAATATGGATTGATGATCAGCATCAAAATAATATCCTTTTGAATTTTTCAATTATTCAAGCTAATGCTCGTAGTTTACATGAAGATTCAATAACTGGACTAAATGCAGATTAAAACGCAGTTTTTCTAGCAAGTAATGGCCGGATCGACAAATTTAAAATGAAATATTCTTTACATAATATTAAATTCAGTGGAAAATCGATTGAAACAGATAAAGATGTTGTGAACGAATTTATTTCCTCATTGTCCAAAATTATTGTAGATAGAGAATATTCTCTACGTTAAATATTCAAAGTAGATGACACGTGTTTATTTTGAAAAAAAAAAAAATTGCCTAATCGTACATTTTTATCGAAGGAAAAATCAGTTGCCCCTGGGCATCAGACTTCCAAAACCCGAATGACATTGCTTCTTGGTGGATGCTTAGCTGATGATTTAAAATACAGAATTGCTTCTAGTTATTTTGAAATCAAATAAAAATGCCTTAGTTACTGAGTTTATATTTAAAGATTGGGTCACCTTTTTTTTCGTGCTGACAGTTAAGAAATATTTTTAAATTTAAAGTTTTAAGTATTGTAAAATGTAACTTAAAAATTAAAGCAATTTAAAGCATTATTTATCTTAGACAATGTTCCAGGACACCCAAAATATCTGCAGAATTTATACCCGAAAATTAGCGTTATGTTTCTTCTTCTCAACGTTACCTACCTCCCTCATACAGCACATGGACTAAACAGTAATTGCCACCTTTAAACGATGTTATATGAGTACAATAATGACTAAGACCAAGGCAATAACAGATTTTTTGGAAGAACTATAATATATGGAACGCAATAAACAATATTCTATCTCTGACGTTTACAGGAAGTTTTCCGTCGGAGTATTTCTTTAATGGACGAGGCTTGCAGCTGGGAATCCTGGAGTTTTCCAGTAAAATTTTTTGAGCTGTTGCATCAATATCATTCTAGATCGATGTTCACCTCTAATGACACAGAGATGTACCAAACTGCCAGTGTTCAGAGATTTTACCATTCGGCCGCTGGTGGACACAATGCGCCTTGGGACCTTGTCTAGTCATCTTGGTTTGTTTGGGATCTCGCTGTAATTAAGTTGGAGACTTGAATATCCTTCGTCATATTACGTGCTGCGGTTAGCTGATCTATTATAGCTTATATTTGACTTCTGTAATTTCTTCAGAATTCCTGACACTTTGCATGTAGGAACTATTCATAATGACGCGTTCAGAATAGAGTTTGTTTCCTTGCAATTGTTGCCTAGGGAACGCATTACAAGCCCTATAACTTGAAACACGGTTCAAACCACAGTTTGCACATTTTGATGGAGCGTTCCTTGGCTTTATGCATGGCCGGGATTCGTGATCGGATTCACATCTGATACTGCGAGAAGGAAGTTTGCATGCATTAGGCTGCAATAAAGTATTTTCGGTTTAAGGTGAAATCAAACTCAATTTGTACACAAATATGAAATTGAATCAGTCAGATATCTTCCATTCTGTTTGATGACCTTTTGCCATCTTTCTGACAACTTCATGTAGAACTTTTGGTCGTTATCATCAAAAACCTCAACCAAGTGAGACTTGAGATCATCTTTATTAATGAAATTTTTACTATTTAAGAAGTTTTGTAAACATTGAAATAAATGATAATCCGATTGTGCAAGGTAGGAGCTTTATGGGTTATGCGACATCACTTTCCAACAAAGCTCTAATAATTTCGTACCGTGTTGATAAAGATGTGTGAAGACACACTACCGTCATGAAACACAATTCCTTTGCGCTTTTCCAATTCTGGGCTTTTCTCTCTTTTATTCTTTCCTCCAATTTCTTAAATTATTGGTAGTAAACATCTTAGTTAATCGTTTGGTTGCTTAGAAGCAGCTCAAAATACAACACCTTCGTAATCCCACCAAACTGATAGCATGATCTTTTTCCGATGCAATTTGCCTTTCGATATACTGATTAATCGTAGCTTGGACCATAATCTTCGTCACTTCGTGTTACTGTAGATGATTCATTTTTCATCACCAGTGACAGTTCGTTTCAAATGAAGGTCGATTCCATTAAGTTTGAAATGATTATCTCAAATATTGATTCGTTGCGTTAAATTAATTTCTGTCAATTCATGAGGAACATAAATATCAAGCTTCTTAACGAGTCCAAGACATCTTTATGTGAGTTTCAGTCGTTGTGGGTGATACATTTAAACTTTTTGCAATATCGTTAACTATTTATTATATGACTATTCGATTCAATTATAGATTTAATTTTGACATCAGGCCGGCCAGTACGTTGGTCACATTAAAGTGAAAAATCTGCAGAACGAAATTTTTAAATTCTGACACGTGCTTTCTGTTAAGTAACTATAAATTTCACATATCCTTTTGTGAACCTCAACCGCTTTCTTACCTTTATGAAAGTAAAAAAGTGAAATATGTCGAAATTGTTTATTTTGCACCCCATGTTAAAACAGACCGAAAACTAATAGCTGTAGACAAAAATCCACGGAATTTGCTTCTAAAGCAACCTAAGTATGTCAGCTGCCAAATCTCAAAAAACAAAACATTATAAGACTAATACTTACTCGCATCGAAAAAGCTAAGTCGTGAAACAATCAAAGACAGCAAAGTTCGACACGAGAATTATATCAGCAAGAAGTAGACTCTTTTTAACACGCTAGACAGTTTTATGGAACCGAACCGAAGTTTAGGTACACTAACCCATTATAAGCGCTAAAAAAATCTTGAAAGTAGCTAAAAAACGTCAGTAGGAAGAGAATAATTTTATACAGAAATCAACGGGCAAAGCAAACCTAAAACGAATACAGCGCCATCTGCTTCAGTGAAATCTATTTAATGCTAAATGTCATCTGTTTAATAACCATTTTTAATGAAATGTGAAAAAGCTGTTAGAATTGCGAAAGCACTGGAAGAACCGGATTGTAATTAATACCATTAATTAAAACATTTGTGAATGGAAAAGGCTTCAAAGAAATCGAATTCACCAACTGAAGAAGCTTTGTGGATAATTCTCTCAGATCCAAAATTAAAATTGTGGTTATGTGCCCAAATAATATTAGCTATGGAAAATTTGTTTATTTCACGTAGAAAATAGTCTTCTTTTCGAAAATATATGCCAATATTAGGCTGCTAAATGCTATTTTTTAATGTACAAATCTCTGTCATATAATTACGTTCTGCCGAATTCGCTTGCATGTGGTAGCACAAAAAAATATTCGTGTAGCCTCTCATTAATAAATGGCGCGTGGTAATAGTTAATAAAGTATAACAGCCGCGCTGAATCAGATTTTAAGTATAAAAACAAAACAGTAAGAATTTCCAAAAATAAATCGATTACAGTTATAATGATTAAAATCAGATATTAAGTATAAACGAAGCATTAAGAATTTTCAAAAATAATCGATTACGCAAAATTTAATTGAGTAAAATTACAGTTGCTTAATTAATTATTTAATTACATCTGATGCTTAATAAACAGAGAAAACGATGCTTAATAAATTTTAAAATGTGTGTGTGTGTGAGTATGGAAAAGCCTCGAGGGCTATCTGCCTAAGAGGAGGGATGCCTTCGTGGAGGACTTTCTAAGGGAAACTGGCTCGTATACACGTTACACACGGGGAAAACCACGAAAACGCCCATGCAGCCAGCCCGTTCGCGGGATTCGAACCTCGGACCGAATTACCAGTGTTCAGCGACTTTACCACTCGGCCGCTGGAGGGCTTAATTTTAAAATGAAAAGAACTTCAAAATAAAATATAAAGGAGAAATTCTTAATCTAAAGGCTATTTCTGTTAGCTTGATTCGCACAAAAAGAATGAAATAAAACAATTGTATGACTTCTTGACCACAACACGTTGCTCTTAATATCTTTATATTTATGTTAGCCAATAAATATAAAGCAAGATAATACATATAAAGTAAGATAAAGATTTATTTTAGCCAATAAATATAAAACAAGATATTAACAGCAACTGCAATTTTTTAGTGTGGTGGTTAAGAAGTTATATAATATTTCATTTCAACCTTTTAGTGCGAATCAAGTTAACAGAAATAGCCTTCAGCTTAAAAACTTGTTTTTTGCGATGACAGTTACTGGAAGTTTATGCAAATTTTATTATTTTCAGTACATTTTCTGCCAAAAACAAGTTGCATATTGAGCTAATAGACAATATCTATTTATACTTCTAGGCAGATAGACCTCGTGTGCTTTGCCATAATTTAATAATCCAATCTATTTATACTTCAATATTAATTTAAAGTAAAAACGATTACATTATTTCTAACACATTCATAAAAGATAAACAAAGGATTATAAGGCAAATTTATATATATATATTATATATATTTAATCTTCTAATTTTCCATATTTTAGCCTTGGTTTTGCCCATGTGTAACGTGCATACGAGCCAGTTTCCTTTAGAAAGTCCTCCACGAAGGCATCCCTCCCCTTAGGCAGATAGCCCTAGTGTGCTTTGCCATAATTAAATACACACACACACACTCCATACTTTAGCCAGTATAATATATATATATATATAATCTTCTTCTAATTTTCCATATTTTAGCCTTGGTTTTCCCCATGTGTAACGTGCATACGAGCCAGTTTCCTTTAGAAAGTCCTCCACGAAGGTATCCCTCCCCTTAGGCAGATAGCCCTAGTGTGCTTTGCCATAATTAAATACACACACACACACTCCATACTTTAGCCAGTATTTAGTTAAGTTTTGATATACTACTTGAAATCAAGTTCATTAAACTTTTAATATTTTCTTTCATTAAATATACTTTTAATTAACTTCCTTAAGGAATTTTTGGGAAATTTCTGGAAATTTTTTAGAGGTTTTTTTAAGGACTTCGTTTCAAAAAAATTTTGGGAAATTTTACTTTAAAACTTTAATTTTAAAACATTTCAGTTTTACTTAATTACTTTAATTATTTGCAATTTTCACACAAAAAATTTTTCACTTAACGTTATTTACAATATTTATACAATTTTTCAACAGAACACACTTTCACATTACAAACAGTTTACATTTTTTATTCACAATACCACTTAATTTTATTTTACTTCAAGCAAACTTACATCTCTTGATTGGCTCAGCTACTTAACTCCTTAAATAATTGATAATTACTACCTTTAGGATTTTTAATTTAATTTTTTTATATATTTTTATATTAATGTTTGCAAAAATTTTTTAATATAACAAAGATAGCAGCTTGACACTCAACTCTACATAAGCGCCATCTATATAATTTGAAGAACACACTTACTTCTCTTTAAAAACACTTTTGCAGACCCCAACACTCAGATAGTAGGTAAGTTAGAATTAAAACTTACTATTTACTTGCTTTAAGTATTTTTTAAAATTATTATGTAGTATTTAAGTATTTTCTAAATATGAAATTATATTTTTAAGTATATATTTGTTTTTTAAAAATTGTGAATTAGTTCTTTTTGTTTCTTATTGGTTTATATGGATTATGTCTAGTTCTTTTTTAGTTTCTTTTTATTGATATGCATATTCGTGTCGGTGAGGTTTCTGTAGACAAGGGTTTCTAAAATACATTGGTTTCTAGATTATTTTTTATTTTTTATAGAAAATTAATTTTTTGAAAAATTTAATTTTTTAAAAAAAAGTTTAATTTAATACTTGACTTTACTTGTTTCTCTAAAGTCTTCATTAGTATTTTCCTTTTAGAACTTTAATTCTTAAATGCTAATTTCTAAGGGTACCACTTTATTGGTATTTCTTTTTACTTTTGATTTTGACTTTTACCCTTGCCTGCATGAATGACGAAACACGAATTGAATGATTGGAGAGTTAGGTTTGAAGGCAACTTCCCCTTGATAAGTCTGTCTCCTGCCTACTCAACAGTCATTCACTTATGCACTTAAAAAAAAAAAAAAAAAAAAAAATGTTTGGTTTAATTTTAATTTGCTAAATTCGTGAATTTATTTTCTTGGATTGGTTTTGCACTTGATTTGCTTATGCTTCTGAATTTAAATGATATTGTAGATTAGTTCGAGAATTAAATCTTTTATATGTTTGCACATTTTTTTAAAAAAAAATTTTGGGTTTTTTTTCTTTATTTTGGCTTTAAATTTGCCTTTTTACTTTATACATGTTTGTTAAAATTTAAATTTGTTTAAATTTAAATATCATTCCTTGCAGCAATGGCGCAAAGAATATTCAAGTAAATTTGTATTTAAATTAAATTTATTTAATTGAATTAAATTTATTCTTTTGAAAAAAAATATATATATATATATATTGCGTGTTTTTATTTTTATGTAAACACACAGACATACAAAACAATACTGATTGCCTATGAAGAGGTTCCAAAAAATTTTAAATCACAGCGTAGTTGTTGCTATGATTAAAATTCAAAGAAAAGAAATTTTAATTTCCAAATTAAAATTGGGAGAATATCATTTATGCCTTTTCCATAGTTAAAATTTCGAAATGACACCACGATCTGCACTTTAAAATATTCAATCCTCCTTTTAACGAATCATGCTTGTAATTTTTTTCATAAACACCGAAAACTCTGAAGGTCATCTTAACAGAATCATGAGCCCCCAGGTTTTTATAGTGGATATGGAGCTATACAAATCTATACAAAATCTCAAAAATAATAATGAAATGGCCAATTTCCTTTTATGTAGTTTATGCTGTAGTGTGTTAATTCTGTAAACTCAATTGCTCCCTTTGAATGTGTCTAAGGCATAAATGATATTTATAAATAAAAGTCTTTTCGAATGAATGCTATTTATGTGGGTACTATTTCGAAATTCATGGTCCAGTAGCTTGCAATGACTATTATCAATAATGACTTGTGACAATAAAAAAATAAATAAATAAATAAATAAAAATGCTATAAAATTCACAAAACGACATGAAAATTTCAAAAATTTATTACAGAATGTTACCAAATTTACTTTAATAGAAATGACTGTATATAGAATTTCTAGCACTGCAAACACTTCATTTTTCAAAAATCCTGCTTTCGGTACTTATTGTTAAATATGTTGATGAATTTTATAGTAAGAAAGGGTTCTTCAAAAAATTAAAACTATGAGCAGGAAATAAAGAAAAATGTTCATAAATATTTGAAATCATAATAATGTTACAAAATGTCCAGCCGCGGTAAGATAGCTTCCCTGCAAAGCAGGCTTAGGGTTGCCAGAAAATAGAAATGGTTGGCAAGGTTGCCATATCTTGCAAGAAATCACCCGTTTGACGACATTTGTCAATATGCCAAATACGATTGAAGAACCTTCTGGAATGAATTCTTACCGGTTTGGTGCAGAATGTTCTCGAACGTAATCCAGAAGTTATATAAACCCTGCCGGTACGCAGAAAGCGCCTACTCAAGAGTCAGTAAGCGAGTGTCTCGTAGTCTAGTGCCGAGTGCATCGAGGGAGTCTCTTAGTGTATCGCGAGTTACTGCTTAGTGTATCGCGAGTTATTTATCTTAAGAGTGTGATGAGCTCCGAGAACGATCGAACTGAGTCGGGAGCTGTTATCTAGTGTATCGTCGAGTGCAGTTGTAGTGTGGAGAGTACTTAGAGTTCCAAGAACGACCGAGAAGAGTCGGAAGCTATACTCTGGGTGCTTTGCCGTTAAGCTGTCTTCACCGTTGCCTAATAACCTGAAGGCTGTGTCGCTGATTGTTTCCGCGTGTTTATAGTAGCTCTTCGACGACTGTAAACGTGATTTTGGAGCTGTCCTCAGTAATACTGGCAAATAAATTGTGTTTTCATTCTTCATCAAGTGCTGTCGTTGTTATTCACTCCAAATGCACGAACCTGTAAGTGGAGGAAAACATAACAATAATAATGTATCAATGATGCATTACTTCCTTGAGGCTATGGTAACCATTCTTCCATGAAATTCAGGGACAAGACAACAACAATAACAACATCAATGATACATTGTTTTAACCTTCATAATCTGTCACGAAGTACTATACACCTTTTTGCTTTTCACAAAATAGTTTTGCACAAAGACGAATATCAATGAAAATAAACATTTTGCATAATTTTATTTTATGCAATTTCAAAAGGAAATGAAAAAAAAAATTATTGGCTTTAAACACAAATTTTTATTTGATCGAATTAAAGCCCTATTAAAAAAATCACACTATGAAACAAAAACCGTAAAATACACCTTTTAAAACTTTAATTATATATTTGTAAAAAAATTTTCTCTTAGAGTAATAGTTGTAATAAATTGTAAAAGCCATCGCGTTTATTATAATTTTTTAACTGGATGGCAGTGATGTAAATTGTTTACAAAAGTATTTAAATTACTCTTTTACTTTTATTAAAATAATTTAATTGTTCCTGTTCTAGAATTAGAGCTGTCCTGTCCTAAAATAATAATAATAATAATAATCCATCAAATTTTCATTAGTTTTATTTTAAAGTACTTTTTAAAAGTATTTTTATACTTGTGTTAATTTTTCAAATCAGAAATGTCTATCCGGTTGAAAAATACAAATGCCAAAAAGCTTAAAAAGATTACTGTTTGCTTCTCTTTGGAATTGTCCTAACATAGTTCTGATCAGCTAGAAGTAAAATTGTTTGATCTCAGGCGACAGTATAATCTGAGGATTTTACTCATATAGTATAAAAAGCAACTAAACTGTATTTAATGAAATAATATTTATCTTTTAAAGCAAACTAATTATACAACATTATTTTTGTTTTCCTAGTTCAAGAACGTCTCACTAAACAGATAGCTGTAGCTGTAACTGAAGCCATTGGACCCACAGGAGTTGGTGTTGTAATAGAAGCGACGTAAGTATTAAATTTTATTATACGTAATAATTTTAATCTGGAAAATAAATGGCGTTTATTTAAGTTATTAACATTTCATTCCAGACACATGTGCATGGTGATGAGAGGAGTACAAAAGCTGAACAGTAAGACAATAACAAGCACAATGTTAGGAGTTTTCAGGGAAGATCCAAAAACAAGAGAAGAATTTTTAAGTTTAATTCGTCAGAACTGAAGAAACAAAGAATTATATAAATGTTACATCAATTAATTTCTGAATAACAATGTTACGTGCAGATTTAAAACGCAAAAATCCATTAACCCTTCTGGACAGTTTCATGTTGCTTCCAACTTTTCTGAACTACTGTCGTCCACTATTTACAGTAAAAGCTCGACCATCCGGAAACTTCGGAAAATGCTGAACTCGGGATACGCGAAAATTCCGAATAACTGAGCGTATAAAGAAATCACTTAATGGTAGAAACCCCAAATGAATGAAGAAAAAATTTCTGGTTTAATATTATAAAAAGAGTCATTTTATTTGTTATTAACTTGAGTATCAAAAGCCTACATTTAAATTATGTGAGATTTCGTAAGAAAAAAGGGCATTCCAGACATAAATGAAGTAAAACTTAAGATGCAATCCGAAAATTCACCGAATTTTCTACTATTAAACTATCTTTCAGCCCCAGCCTCCACAAAGGCGTTAATAAAGAAACATTACACGTTCAAAGATTCTCAAATAAAGACGTCTTTATTTATAGCATCTAATAACCAGGCAGATCGAGAGTATCTCGCATTCTAAAACATTATCTGTAATTAAATATTGCTGCCACTCACAAATTGTATTAGCATATCGTTTGTATTTACGAAAAACGAACGTCCTTATATTAAAATAAATACTTAACAAGCGGACGATACACAGATGATAACAAAAACATCACAATCTATTACGAAATTCCATTGACCATGAAAATTGGCGGTGATCTAGCCAAATTTGCGCCCGTCATTTTGGCAGAAGTTTGAAGGAACAGATCGCTTTATTTAATACAGCGTTTCTTAAACTGTGGGTTGCGACCCCCAGGGGAGAATCTCGGGATCTGCAGCAGGGGTCACTAAAAAATTTAGCAGTTTTGATATTTCTTTAGCTTATTATAATAATTTTACAATTACCAAATATTTTTACACAATGTACCTGAAATTAGATTAAGATAAGACAATGCAGACAAAGAAAAACGGAAAACGTTTCAACGCATTCTTTTTATAATAGAAACGTTTATTTTACTTTCTTTCCACGTGACGCTGTCATTTCGTCTGTTACTTATTTAAAATTTTCACATTGTTCTATGCTTAAAATTAGAAATTAAATTTAATAACTTAAAACTGCAATAGTTATATTACAGTAACAAGTGAAAAAATTGACAGTTTCACACATGCGTGTGTCGGATTTGCGCAATGCTTATGGTGTCCCACAAAATTTTTATAAATATTATGGGGTCCTGGGTCGCGAAAGAATCTCAGTGGTAAAAAAGGGGTCGCGACTGAAAATAGTTTAAGAAACCCTGATTTAATCAATCAACATATACAAGTTATGGATATAATATATAAAAAACTTAAATCGCTGGTCAATTTTTCAGATTGCCTTGCGAACAGTGTTTATCCACGTTAACGTAATCGCACTATTGTTGATGCTAGGATGCCGTAAATTTGGAAATACTCTGCTACATGCTGTTCCGTTGAAGTCCCAAAATTTATCATATTTCCGAGATGAATAAAATATAAAAATAATACCATATAAAAAATCTGAAAGCTTTCAGGTTTTATATTACGCTCAAAGGGGCGTTTTTTTAACGTTCAGCGTGTTACTTTTATTTAGTAAATATCATGTTATTCGCACTTAAATCCTAAATTTCAACTCATGAGCAATATCGCAATTATAATTTTAAGAGAGCACTTCTTTAAAATTTCCGATATATATATATATATATCAAATGTATGATCTTAAATTCACTTAGTGCGAAATCGAGTTATTCTACTACTTGCGCAATTGCTGCAAAGTAAGTTAATAATAATTTATTTAATAACGAAATATTGATTTATTCACTCAAAATTGAATTAGCGAAAATGCTTAATCAGAATGAGTTCTTTAGTGCTCCGTAATGGTTTTTGTCATCGCCTTATTACTTGAGTAAAGGACGAAACACCTTCGTATTTATTTCTTAATTATTGTTCATTAAACGGAAGTTGGTTTGTTCCCATTGAAAAGTCAACTAATTTCCGATCAATGGCAATGATTACTTGCTTTTAATTTAATTACTTGATTTTAATTAAATTTCTTTTTACAATTGAAATTTTGTTATTCATGATTTAATTCAAGTCCCCATTAAACATTTTTAACAATTTACATTCAAGTTACTTTAAAACAATTTTCAGAATTAAACTTACTATGGATTCACTCTTTTTAGATAATTCTACTAAAATTAATCTTAGGAGATAATATAATCAATATTTCTTTAGTATATATATATATATATATATATATTTTCTTTTTTCCCCGTACAGTGTAGTCATAATATGAAACAGATAATAAAATAAATTCCAAAATCGGGCTTCCATATGCCCATATTCAGGTGGAGACGTACGTTATTCAAAATCTGACGGCTCTAGGTACCGTTATTTTATCACAATGTGAGAAACATATACATTTATGCAGGTTGTTCACCATTTAATTTCTTTAAATATAATACAGGGCGATAATATTTGGTGGCAACAATTTGAAATGTGTTTCTCAGATTTAAACTTTTGGACGCAAAATGTCAAATCGAAATTAATAGCCCTTCTGGGCTAACGCCTTTTGAGCTAAAAACAATGTTAAAAAATAAATAAACAGCCATTAACTTATATTGTTTTCTACAAAAATTAAACCGACTTATTGAGAATTAATCAGGTTATAAAGCCAAAGCGTTATTCACGCTTATCCATTACTGGCGTTAAATCGCACTGTTTGGCGACAATTTTCGTTTGATTCGAATCGTAGTTCAATTAGTGGTATAAACGTTGTTACAAATCTCTTATTTTCTTAATTTTACACTTTAAAAAATATCTGATGTGGGCATCATATGATTTCCTTGTACGGCTTTTTAAATTATACATATTTTTTTCTGTACGTCATTTAAACTTATATCCTCGAATTTCATTAGAGATATATTTCTCATTCAATTAATTCAGTTCTCATTTAAAGGTAAGGCAAAGACGAGTAAAAACTCAGCTTCATTAAAAATTGTAAAATACAGAAAAACCTAAAACACCAAATACAGTTAAGGGGAAAAAAAAAAAAAAAAAAAAAAAAAATTTGGCCGACGGCAAAGAAGACCAAATTCAATGCAAAAATTTTTTAATTAACTTATGATCTCACAAAAAGACAAAAAAAAGGGGCAAAAAGACACTGAAGTTAGCGCACTGATTGACTGAATCAAAGACGTTAGAATAGATAGAGTAAATACTATTGCGTTGGATTTTTAAGCGTACGGAAATTCAGTGGTCGATTGCATTTATTGCCACCAGATGTTTCTGTGTTTAACTTACGGGATTTGGATTCGGTACTTTTCCGTTTCGCCGGCGCAAATATCGCCAAGCAGACTTTATTGGCGACAACATACAGTATACACATAAAAAATATTTAAAAAATGTTAGTTCTAAGAATTCTTTTTTTGAAGGCATAAACATTTTAATATCGCTTAAAATTTTATAAGAAGCCAATAAATAAAGACAATAAATTTGTAAAAAGACATTAATTTAAGAATTTACTATGCTTTCATGGTTCAACATCGTGATTCGCCGGTTTATATCACGTGACCCCAAGCGATCTCATCTCACGTAAACTACTCTACAAAAATCTAATGCTCTCAATAATTATCTACATTAATTTCACGTTAAATCTTAATTTGGAACACAAGTTTAAATGCAAGAAATATTTCAATTCGTACGAATAGCTTACTCAGAAATTATGTAAAACTGCAGTGCTGTACTTAGCTAATGCATTCTCGTTAGAATTGATGAATTTAACCCTTGACTTTACCTTTTCTATATTTTCGGCTTCGGGTTAAGCGCTGTGATTGCATCCTGATTGACTTAATAAAAATGGCCTTAGACATAAAACTGAACTATCTGATAAAAATTCTATGTAATTTTATCCAGTATTGAAAGAAACAATCAATCTGATAAGAAAAAGCTGCGACTTGTTTTGAAAATGAGGCTTAAAAGGTTACCAGCGAGAATATTCAGTTTGGCATCGGCTGTACCATTATTGGCGACTTTATCGCTTGCGCCGGCAAAACGGAAAAGTACCTTGGATTCTTATGATATTTAAATTCCATGTTATTGGAAATTTTTATTTCTGCTTATAAACTGTGAAAGTAAAGTACGCTAGCAATTTTTAGGTAAGTAAGGTAGATATTATGAACACCACTAATTGCATAGAAGCTGAAGTAAATTTTAAAAATTTCTTTGAGTTTCTAGAAGCTTTAAATATTAATGAAATAATATACATATTATTAAAACTAAAATATACTGTTATTGAAAAAAAAATTAATTAATTAATTAATTAAATAAATAAAAAGTTAAACGAATTAAAAAATAGTTGGTACTTTAAAAATACAGAGCAACTGTAAAGAAAGGTTCACAATATTTGCACAAAATTTGCTTTGCTGATTGCCGTGTGAGATTGTATATAAAACATCACAAACATGAAGCCAAGGAAAATCTCATCAAAGTGACGTCACAGCTTCCATAGCATGGACCTTATAAGAGAGGTCCATGTTCTTTCTTATAAGGTCCATGTTCCATAGCCACCGTACAACATACTGATAAGACTACAAAACATATTCTTAAAAAAATTACACTGACTCTGAGAGCAAATATCAGTGTCTGCACGCTCAGGAAAGTGTCCTTAAGCAAAATTTTCATAACACATCATTGAAACTTTCACTGTCTTTTAGGTTTTGCCATGTAGGTCTTGCAGTTACGTTCACACATTTTCATGTATCTAGGTTTTATTAAATTTGAAACAGTTATTTGCAATTCTTGTGGTTTTTCTATATACTAAGTAGAAAATCATTTACGTTAAGTATTAAAATTAGAAAAAGAGATTTGTAAATAAATGTTGAATAATGAATAGCTAACACATAGACAACATTGATTAAAATGTAAACAAAACCAACTAGTAGTAAGCCTATGGCAGTGGCCATAATAAGCGTGACGTCATACCATGATGTTTCGTGGCTTCATTTTCATTGCACGGGACATACAGAGAAGGCTTACTCCGTTCATGCTAACCTCCTTGGACTTAATTCACTTTTGTGCTAAGAGTTTCAAATGTAAACAAATGGAGGCCTTGTTAGGCCTAGCGCCACTTAAACTTTTGAATTGTTGATAATTCTACAACTACTGCATGCAGATTAACTAAAGACTTAAAAAAACCTTAACCGGAACATAAGAACAACATAATTCAACCAACCACCTTTAAAGCAAAATATGCATAATTTACCAATATATAAGCCAAAAAAAAAAAAAAAATACTCAGCTAACCGAACAGGGTAGGAATATATATGTTTGATCCGGCCGAGTGCAACGAAAAAAGGAGGTGCACCACTACATGTTATAGCAGTTCCACATACAAAATACTACGGCTACTCTTTTTTGAATTATGCGAGATACACATGGGTGTACAGACGTTACAAAAAAATCTCTTCTGTATACATTTTACAATCCGTTTTGGGAAAAAAGAGTGCTTTATTCTATCAGTTAGCAAATATGCCATGCACAAAAAATCATTCAAATGGATTCGAGAGCGGTCAAAACGGATATTTTCGTTAAAATATTATACCCGAAATGTTTTGCGATTACAATACTTTCTTTATTTCGTACAAAGAAGTAAGAAGGAAAAAAAAGGCGTTTTTAAAATTCAAAAATATTTTGGTTATTTGAGCTGAAGTGAATGCCGAATAGTCGGACCTTTTACTGTATAATAAAAAATCAATGTAAATTTTAAGCTAAATATTTTTGAGTGAATTTTTCTGTTACAATTAAAAGCAAACTGAAAATTTTCCCTCACAACATCAATGAACAAATTCATAATCTATGTCAATGCTTAAGTAGAATACTCAAATGTTTGTAAGTAAAGTGTGTTAGTTGTTTGCTTTGTTTCTCTCTCCAGCAATTTTAATAGCATATATTAATGTCAGAAAATTCCAGTAATTATGATTCTGAGGATGAAAAAATTGGAACATATCTAGAGAAGTGAAATGAAGATTGAGAAAGAAAAGCGGCAACACCATCCACCTGATATGTCGGAAATTCGAAAAATAAATAGAACTATTAGTATGGACAAACAATGAATTACAAAAAGCGTATGAAAAATATTTGTTTAGTTAAAAAATAATCATTATCAAAAAAGGAAAATATATTTATCCAAACACAGAATTATTGCTAATGCAATGCTGCATTTTAGTCAGCAGGCCATAAATCAGGTGCCATTAACACAGTTGGGGATCTAGGTACCTCTTTCAAAGACTCCTATAACACATACTTTCCTTGTTATAATGCAGAAAACAAGACTCTTAAGAAATTACAAGAATGATTTGGGTGTCCATATAAAAACTGAGGCCCTAATTGGTAAACAAGCAGAAACAAATTCAAGCAAGTTCACACACATGATAAATCAAATGCAATTCAAATACAAAATAAGTGCACCCATTCACAGTGTATCTACATGGGGCAGCATTTCTCCACTGCGTGGCAACCAACCACAAAATATGAAAACCAAAGACTCACACACGAAAACTGGAAGCTTTCAGGACTTTCTTTTGCTATGACGCCATTTCAACAACTCCACGTTGACTTTATAATGCATGATAGGTAGAGAATTATTCCTAACATCGTTCTGGTATAAAATATATTAACTTAAATTTTGAAACAATTTTCTTCTGTAATTTTTTTACATTTATATACTGAGAAAAACATCAGTAGAAGGAAAGATTTTTATTCATCAAAGTCCTTTTAAATACAATAAAAACAAAATTTATCATTAATGTACATATTATTGTATAGTTAATAATGTACCTTACATCAATGTAAAATAAAATTCAATTCAAATATTAACCAATTAAATATTCCTTGAATCTTCGTAAAACGTTCCAATGCTGTATAGTAGATTCAGATACTATCAAATTTAACAATGTCGAAAATCTTTAGGGATGAGAAAAGGAAACTGAACAATGAAATTAGAAGACATTGAAATTAGAACAAAATTAGAACACATTTTCCTGAACAGATTTCCTTAACAGGCTAAAAATTTAAAACTCAAATGGGAATTCGGGAAACTACCGACAGAGTTGGTAGCAATGTCACTGGGATTTCTCAACCAGCTATGAAATATATTCTGTGAGACAAGAATGTTATTTCAAAAATTCTAAAACGGTTAAAAAAAAAAAAAAAAAAAAAAAAAAAAAATTAAATGCAGGCTTACCTCATAAAAAAGAATACCCGCATAACTTTCAAAGTAGTAGGACTACAAAAAAAGGAGAGGAAAGAAGGTTTATACAGAAAATTATTTCTTTATATTATGATCTCTTCAAACTTGAAATTGCCATCCAAGTTGCCAATTTTAAAACTTGGAACTGCCATCCAAGTTTTAACCAACATCATAAATTTTCAAATTAACAATAAATTATTGGTCTTAAGATCCTCGTAGTAAATAAATCCTATATACTGAATTCTTTATTAAAAACCACAGTTTTTAGTTCCAGATACCATGTGATTGCTACACACTCAGTGCATTTTAATTTCAAAGCGTTTAATAAAGAGAACTGGAACATTTTCTTCAACAATTCTAAATATGCACATTCTAAGTTATTTTATTGCTGCTTTTCATACAAAGAATGTTCTTTTTTTAGAATAAACTTACGAAATGCATGAACATATGATTTTATGAAATGCTTCTTCAATACAAATTATTTAATCTATTTGTTATAACTTTACAAATATTTAAAATTTGCATTCAATTTTGTTTAAAAATACTGTTTCAATTACGGTTTGCTTACAAATATCAGATGAAAGAATTTATCAAACTGTTTTATGCCATATGCTTGTGTCAGAAAAATGCTTTATCTTTTTTTTTTTTTTTTTTTTTTTTCCGGTGCATGTGTATGTGTCTGTGTGAGATATGTAAATGCTGTATTATATAAACAAAACATATATTTGTGAATAAACATATGTGACTCATAGTGTACAATTACTGTACAATGTTTGAAAAATTTAACAGTATATACACATTTATCTAAACACATATGTAAAATATTGCAACTTAGGGTGACTTCACTTGGCCTTTTTTTTTTTTTCTCTCTAGGAGAATGAACCCTTTTAAAAGTAATTATACCTCACAAATGCAGAATCATGTTATTCTTCAGTTATATCACTGAAGAAAATTCAGTGTACAGGCAAATCTAGAATTTAAGCATTTTATTTTTTTTACCCCTCTGGTCTCAAGGACAATCTAATGATGTACTACTGTATTTACCTTACAGTGGCATTTCCCAAAGTGAGATGCAATGTCCACTGTATTTGTCAGCAGGTAGGGAATCCTCAAAATATGTACATTATGAAAACAAAAGTATTATGAAGAGAAAATCATATAATTGGAAGAAGAATGAAAGGTCATGTCTGCATTTATGCTTTGCATGCAGTTACTGCATTTTGGAAAATCACAATATCTACCTTTTTTATTAGATGATGTATGTTCAAAAGTCATTAGTGTGCTCGAAACTGAATTACTGTAACATAAATTTGTTGTTGTTGTCTTGTCCATATTAGATGGAACAATAGTTGCCACAACCTACTTCGAAGAGAGGTTGGACTGCTATTCCCCCCCCCAATTTTGAGGGAGAGCACTCGGAGGAGGGGATCCAGAAGTCTCCCACCCCTCTCCTCTTCCACCAATCCACACGAGAGAACTTTCGACTCGCCGCATATTTAAAGTACCGCCATGCTGCACGGACATTATACATTTACAAACATCCATGTCTTCTCCGGCATTTGAACCCGAACGCTTCGGTACTATAGTATGCTCCCTTAACCACTATACCATCTGGACGACTTTCACAACATAAATTTGTATCTTATTTAATTACTTATAATGAATGTATTATCGATCTCTCGAGAAAATGTTTCAGAGAAAATAATGACACTGCAGAAGGAATTTTATACAGTGAATTAAGTATCATTACATGCAGACATAATCTCTTTTTAAATGCTCAATGATGGCCAAACATGTTGAAGTACATACTTCATCAGTGTCTTATAAATCAACAACAGACACTTAGAAAGTCAACATCACTTTAGTAAATGTTTCCATACTTATCCGACAAAAGTCCGTTTCCAGAGTGCACAACTAGAGGGTTTACAAAAAAGTACCACATTTTTGTCTTTATTTAAAGATATACAGAGATGTTAAAATCAGATAGAAAAACAATCTTAGGATTGTGCAGATTTTGAAGTACGTATCTATATTTCAGAAGGGAAAAAGAAATTTCAGTAATACAAATAGCAAAAAATTTTATATGGAAAGCAATGTAGAGCAAAACAAAAATGAATATAGCAAAAATAGTACTAAACATGAAAAACCTAAAATATTATAATTTTAAAAGAGATTGGAATGCTTATGTTATTAACTAAAAAATAAAAATCTTTCTTAAGGTAGAAGAATTCGGAGAAATCTAATTTACTAACTGAAGAGGACAGTTTTTGCAGATCCAAATTCAAGTAAAAATTCTGATTAATTGTCCAATTGAGATTAGCTATGAAAACTTTATCCTTTTGGGACATATGATTCAAGTTCCTTAATGAGAAATTTCAATGCTTTTCCAGTTTGGCTCTAATGTATCAAACCACAATGACATGAGATGCTAAAATTCCACAAGAATTAAAATCAGAATTGGGATCTTTACGAATCAAACAACGAATTTTACTGATAGGTGAGAATATGCCTTGAAAGTTGAACTTTCAGAACATTACAGCAATTGTTTTAATTTATAGAAAGATTAAATAGTTATCAGATAAATAGTGCCAAAATTTACTAAAACATAGCAGTATCTTTTTGTCTAAATTTACGCATTTTTCAGCTAAACCATGTTGCCGACTTAATGTCCTTATCGACTAAATATCCTGTTGATTACATGTACTTGTTGACTAAACGTCTGTCAGCTAGATGTCCTATCAGCTAATTGTCATGGGCCCCTTGTAAATACTTGAGATACTAACAAATATGCAAATTGACATAAGTATACAATGTAGGGTCTGTGACTCTGAACCTGATGCTTACTCTTCATCACCATTTAGTACAAACAAATACTTAAATTTTTGTGCAGAATGCTTTTAATGGCTGTGAAGAATTTAAGATAAAATTATTTTGCTAAGGTATGCATTATCTATTACTTGAATGCGTAACTTATTTATGCTAATTTATGAAACTGTTGAGTATGATGCTCAGACTCAAATCTAAAAGAGCCTTAAAAATGTGTTATAATCTTAAATCTAAATTCCCCTTATATCTTCGATACAAGAAATTAAGTCATCAAAAACTGTAGAATAAATAAATAATAAATTATGAATTGCATGGTGTACCATAATAATTATTTTTTATTTTGCCACAAATAATAATGAAGGGCCATTTGTCAACTGAATAAAACAATATCACACACAGTGTTTTGAAAAAAAATATGGATTAAAGCTTGAGTATCTTCATCAGCTTCTAAACTTTCAAAGGGAGAAAACTGATATATATATTTATATTATTTTTTATCTTACATATATATATATATATGTAAGATAAAAAATATATATATATATATATATGTATAAGATTAAAAATGTGAAAGCAAATTTCGAATTTTAATCGCCTATAACCTCTTTTATTTTTTATTTAATTTAAGGACATCTCTCTCTATCTGAAAATAGCACCATAAGCGTAAACTGCATCATTCAAATTAATCATGCGATCTTACGTAACCCTTAATGCAGATGCCTCTTGACCAACAAAGTAATTGTAAACCAAAACTTTTGACCGCCTTCTTCCTCTGAACTGATGTGTCACTTTTCACTTCAGCTGTTCTCTGTGCACTGCTCGGACGTAATTTTGCTGTGCTCCCTTCCTATCGCAATAGTTATCAAAAATGAAACTGTTTTTTTAATAGGCACGAGTAGAGTGCCAAGTGAATTGTGGCCACAAATGAGAATTTAGATTAATATGGAATTTAACCCGGCTCGACTCGTTCCTCTTCAAAAAATATGGGTCAACGTTTTAAGCATCAAGTATTTACACCATCAGTATTCCGCCCATTTACGTCTCGGTGTTCTTACATAAGTACTTTCAAAATTGTGCTATCATTACACACACGTCTTTGTCTATATATATATATATATATATATATATATATATATATATATATATATATATATGTATATATATAGACATATATATATATATATATATTTGTAGAATTTGACTTGATTCACAGCATGAGAGCACGAAGTAATATTTAAATGGTTTATTTAATAGAAAGAAATAAAAGTATATAAAGATGAAGTTAACGGTATGCAGGATTAACATAATGATGTAAAGGCATAACATCGAAAGCGCAATTAAAGTTCATAAACTCTTGAAGACGTGTGAGCCGTCTGCTCACGTCTGCCATCCACTCTCGACCAGGTCTCAGCGCTGTCTGGGATGATTCTTACTGCGCTGGGCTGTGATGGTATACTGATGACGTCATAATCCTGGTATTCTAATTCAGCATTGGACGTTGATGACTCCCACAGCTTCGGCCAGCCTGAAGAGGCATCGTCCTCGATGTCTGTTGAATGGACATCACCATCATGTACCTGCAAAGATAATAATAATAAAAAAAAAAAAAAAAAAAAAAAAAAAAAAAAAGAGTATCAGGTCCTTAGGCTTTGAGCTGATACAAACATCAAATCAATTTGACCATGGCTTCATATGGTCAGCCGCAGTAGATGTCAAATTTGGTCCTTCATGGCATACTACTTTCTCAACTTCATATCTATCATTTGATCGAACAGCTATGATTTTATACGGTCCATGAAACTTAGGTCGTAGTTTCAAACCAGTCCCATATTGAGTTCTCTGAATGGCTACCAAGTCGCCAATCTTGTATAGTTTCGGTTTCTTACGTTTCTTGTTGAATTGTTTTCGATTCTCTTCTTGTATCTTCAAAATGTTGTTTTTCGCATCTTCTCTCATTTCGTCACGTTCTTGTATCAATTGTTTTAGATATTCTTCATTCAATATCTCACTAATTCTCAAATCTTCTTTATTCTTCATTTTCGTGCCTATGAGAAGCTCAAACGGTGAATATTTCGTACTTCTCGTAGTTGTACTGTTGATTATTCTCTGAACATCTGGAACATACTTAAACGATTTCGTTGAATCTTCATGTGATAATTTTGACAAAAAAGGAATCAAAATTCTATGAATTCGCTCAATTTGTCCGTTACCTCTTGGAATACCGGTAGTAATTTTGACATGTTCTATTCCTTCTTCAGTACAATAAGCTAAAAATTCTTTCGATGTAAAGGCACTACCTCGATCTGAAATAATTCTGGCTGGATTTCCAAATACAGTCTGTTGTTGCTTCAATTTTGAAATAACTTCTTGCGTAGTTGGTGATTTCACTGGATAGAACCAAGTAAATTTCGTAAAAGCGTCGACAACAGTTAGAATGTGTTGGTATCTCTTGTTCGTCGATGGAAGAGGTCCAATAAAGTCGATATGATACGTACTCAAGGGAACGTTTTCTTTCGGTACAGGATGAAGAAATCCTTCTGATTTTCCTTGCTTCTTGTTGTACAGTATACATTCTATACAGTTAGCAATTACTTTTTCAACTTTGCATTTCAGTCTGGGAATATAGAATTCTTGCTCTACAGCATTCACAGTTTTATCTACAGCAAAGTGACCTTTTTTATGTACCTTCTGTATGATTTCATTCTGTAAGGATTCTGGCACTACTAGAAGATCTTTACCATTTTCAAATTTGTACAAAATATCATTTCTCACGAAGAATCTATTTTCTTCTCCCTTCTCAACTAAATTCTTGATTAACTTCACATGTTCATCTTCATTCTGTTGTTGTACTAACCGAATCTTCTCAGTTACATCGGATGTGTATGATGTTAAAATTAAAGCATTTCTACTTAAAGCATCAGCATGTTTCATTTGGCTTCCTGAACGATGTACAATTTCGTAATCGAATTCTTCAATAAACATTGCCCATCTCGCAATTTTAGGAGTTAAATCTTTCTTATCTAAAGTTTTCTGAAAAGCACTACAGTCAGTTACAATTTTGAATTTAGTCCCTAACAAATAGTTTCGAAATTTCTTCAGAGCTTCTATTACTGCAAGGGCTTCTAATTCGTAACTACAGAGTTTCTCTTGCTGCGGTGAAGTCTTCTTACTCATATAATGGATTGGGTGATAATTACCATCATCAGACAATTGGAGTAATACCGCACCAAAGCCTTGACTACTAGCATCAGTATGGAGTTCTAATGGATATCCTTGCCTAAATATGTGTAGAACAGGTGCCTGAGAGAGAATTTCTTTTAATCTGCAAAAAGCTTCCTGTTGTTCGGAATCGAACTTAAAACCAATACCTTTTCCAAGTAAGTCACTAAGAGGTTTAGCTATTTTAGCATATTGAGGAATGAATTTACGAAAATATCCTGTTAGTCCTAAAAAGCTTTGTAGTTGTTTACAGTTACGCGGTTGTGGAAAGTTTCGAACAGCAACAGTTTTGGAAGGTGATGGTCGAATAGTTCCGTTTTCAATTACATGTCCCAAAAATTCAATTTTACGTTTTAAGAATTGGCACTTTTTGAAATTTAGTTGTAATCCATACTCCGAAGCAGTTTTGAGTACTCTTTCTAATTTGTCTAAACATTCAACTTCATCATTAGCCGGTATGACTATATCATCCATATAAATAATTAGTACACCTTCATTTAGCAAGTCACGAAATACTGAATAAATGTACCTTTGAAAAACATTTGGACTAATACATAAACCAAAAGGAGCTTTAAGAAATTCGTAGATACCATTATGTGTTACAAAAGCGGTATATTTGGTGCAATTTTCGTCTATGTCTACATGGAAAAAGCCATTTTTCAAATCTAGTGTCGTGAAGACTTTTGACTGTTCTAAGCGATCAAGTACTTCCGGAATTAAAGGCAGTGGAAATTTGTCTTTAATAATCTTCTTATTCAATTTCCGATAATCTATACATAAACGTTTCGAATTATTACGCTTGTTACACAAAACAATAGGCGCCGAATAATTAGAATTGCTAGGCTTTATTATGCCCTCTTTTAGCCATTCCTTAATTTGATCGTCAACAAATTTTTGTTCCGCAAAAGACATGTATCTTCTATTTTGACAGACAGGAATATCATCGCATAAATTTATTTGCATCTTGAAGTCAGATTGTCTATTTTTCCGAGGCTGGTACGAATTAATTAAATTACACAGTCTTTCTTTATGTTCTGCATTTGAAATATGCGATAAATCAATCTCGTTGACAGAAATAGCATCCACCAGATGTGAAAGGTAATTAAACGTCGAGCTACTTCCGCTTTCGGGACTTTTGTTTACATTAACAGAGACGCCAGACGATCGCGAAGGATCATAAGCATTCTTCAATGAGATAGCAATATTCAAATTTCCCATAACGCAACGCACGTTAGAATTTCGAGATGACTCAGCAGTTATCAAGTTTACATTACTTTTATTCCAATGAGAAATTATTTGAAGGCCATTCTCAGTAAAAGAGAAGTTAAACTGACTCAATACATCCAAACCTAATACAATTTGATTACATAATGACTTAACAACATAAATTTTCGTACGAAGTGAAAACCCATCAATTGAAATATCAGAAATAAAAAAGCCGATAGGGTACGTTTGTTTTGATTCAATTCCGTTTAATGTGATATCACTACAATTTAAATAAGGAGAACCAATCTGCTTGTATAACTCTACGCTGCATATCGTTACATCTGAACCAGTGTCAACTAAACTATCAACTAAATGATTATTTATTTCTACAGTCTTCCTAATTCTATCCTTGTCACAAATTCGTTGTAATGAAGCTGCTTGATGTGTCTCGGGGGTCTGCTCTGGACAGTTTGTTGAATAATGCCCGAACTTCTTACATTTTATACATTTTACACCCTTTGATTTGTTTACACAATGCTTAGAATAATGCCCTAATTCCTGGCAATTAAAACATTTGACCTTATTAACGTTAGATTGATTTCGGTTTGATGACGAAAGCTTACTTCTATCTTTAACTTGAGTGTCTACTTTCGGTTTCGGATTTTTAAACTTATCATTGTCCGATCTCATTTTATCATAAATTTTAAGCCTTTGTTTAAATTCAGATATTGTTTCGCAACCATACAGTATAGTTTTCCTAACCACAGAATCGGGAATACCATCAATAACATATTTAATTAATGAAGCATCTTCAATGTTACCTCGCGAACACATTTCTTTCATTTTCAAAAAATACTCATCTAAAGATTCATTAGGCATTAATTTACGTTTACATAACATTTCATGCAACTCAGCAGAATTAAAAGCTTTACCATATTCAGATTTCAAAAGCTTTTTTAACTTACACCAGTCATTAACTTTAGGTTCACTCTGAATAAATAGTTTCGCTTTACCTTTTAATGATCTTTTAGCAAAAACTAATTTATGCAAATCACTCAATTTCAAAGAGTTTATAACATCTTCAAATTCATCAATCCATTTATCAACATTTTCATATGCATTACCAGAAAAAGGATTAACAATACTTTCAATATCAGAAAAACTAAGATGAGGTTTAAAATGATCTTGAATTGGAAGCTGCATACTGTTGTTTACTTGAGACTCATTAAAACCAGGATTGTCTCTTTGATTATCATCAAGCATTACTTCAGAAATTTTATTAATAGTTTCATCTTCAATATCACTATTTTCTTCATGCAAAATATTTTCAAATAATACAGATAAATCACATAGGTAAGAGACAATTCGGGTTACGACTTCCGTCTTTAAACCTTCTGAATTTATGCACAGTACATTGCAAACTTTAATTAACTCATTCAAAGTAAAACTATTCTGCACTGCATCTATTTTCTTATTAAATTCTTCAGAATCTGGTTTAAATATAAAGCCAGAAAATTCACGTAATCTTTTCCGGTTATTTCGATCTCCATCAGTATTAAAAATAAGCTTATGCAAACTTTTGATTTCAGAACTTTTACTGTTCTTTAAAGCTGCTTCCAATTCTGGAATTTCTACTAATTTCATATTGGAAAGAAAGTTTTGTACTCACCCGACAGATGATCGTCGTCAATTGGGTAATCCACACTTTATACGAGTAATCCAATAAATCGAATAACTTGTGACAACAGTTCACTCAGTTCACAGTTCAAAGCACAGTTCTACTACTCGCACATTTTGGAATTCGAGGCCGCACGGTTGGTCGCCATATTTTTTTGTAGAATTTGACTTGATTCACAGCATGAGAGCACGAAGTAATATTTAAATGGTTTATTTAATAGAAAGAAATAAAAGTATATAAAGATGAAGTTAACGGTATGCAGGATTAACATAATGATGTAAAGGCATAACATCGAAAGCGCACTTAAAGTTCATAAACTCTTGAAGACGTGTGAGCCGTCTGCTCACGTCTGCCATCCACTCTCGACCAGGTCTCAGCGCTGTCTGGGATGATTCTTACTGCGCTGGGCTGTGATGGTATACTGATGACGTCATAATCCTGGTATTCTAATTCAGCATTGGACGTTGATGACTCCCACATATATATATATATATATATGTGTGTGTGTGTGTGTGTGTGTGTGTGTGTAATAAGATGACTTGGAATAAGCTGGGACAGACTGACGATGATTTTCTTTGTTAAATCATGGAGAGACTTTACTGTGTAGTTCAAAAGATGCCACTGAAAGGAAAGACTTGTAGACAGACATGGTCGAATTGAATATAATTTTTATTGGTGAATACAAACTAATTATCAAAAACATATTTTTCATCACACATACTCATGGATGCAATACGCAGCCCATAATTTTAAACAAAGTATCACATTTCAGATAATGGGATAGTTAGTAGCAAGACAAAGGAAATGGAACAAAATAGCATCTTGACTGCAAGAGAGCTGAAGCTAAAAGTGCACAATTATCCAACATCAAGGTTCACCAACAGAAGGTTTTGGTTTAGGTTAGAAAGGTTTCAGTTCTCGAAATTTTAAGTTCAGGTTCTGAGATAATTGCGTCATCAGCATTACGCAAGCCATGGAAGATGGATTGATCTAGAAATGTTATTACAATTTTTAGAATAGAGAAGGGGAATTAAGGGGTAACTGCTAGTTTAAATTATAATTTTGATTTACACTACTTTATATATATATATATTGTTACGGATTTGATATTCCCCGTGCAGTGCAGCGCGTGACGAATATTAAAGGAAAGCTAAGCCGGAAAATTAAAAATACAAGAGCACGTGCATTTAACATTTAATAAATAAATATCTCTTTTTGATTTCGAGAAAGTTCCAGAAAATTCTCGAGCACGATTTAAAATCTTATGAAAATGAGGAAAGCCTCTCAATTCAGTTATTTGAGTTAGTAGTTGGAATTGAATTGAATAGTGTTGTTGTTGATTTAGCTAGTTCTGCCAGTTTGGAAATAGCGGATTCATATTGCAATCGAATTTTGTTAGAATTTTCTGAGCTCAGTGCTACCCTCGGGTATCACTATAAGTTACTCTTTTAGTGCACGATCGGACTTACAGGAGGACAGCGACTATGCGGAATCAGATGTTTCTTTTGCTATCGGATTACCAGCAGGTATTTCTAAAGAGACTCAAGAACTTTCTCGAACCCCCAAACCGGTTAAGAAAGCTAAAGCAAAGAAGTATACAAAGGACAAAACTGAAACTGTTGCATCTAATGCACTTGCGAGTGATGTATCAGACAACGAATTCGGAAATAAGACTGAACTTTACCAGGTTGAGACAAATCAGGAAATCGAACAATTTCTGAGGAACATGATACTGCAACAAGGAGTGGATAATTTTATGGAAAAACTCAAATTGATTGGATTCAATCCACCCAAGATGTCACCGACGGAAACCATGAGAAAATATTCCTCCTAATTGAATATATTCCTCAGGTGATGAAGGAGCGTCCGGAGGGCGACCAAGCAAAGAGCAAAGACACGAGCAAAGAGCATCTGCGATGGGGAATAGCCGGTAGTCTCGTGGACAGCACTGCGGTAAGCCAGTAAAAACAGTGGTAATTTCTTGTGCCAGTCCTGTTGGTTTCTGGAAATACTAATGAGAGGTTATTAAGGACTGGGCATGTATTGACGTCGTTTGGGTTTTGTCAGTGCTGAGTAGTTTGCATAGTTCTTTGATTACTGCCGAGGTAAAATTCCTTCCCTGATTTGACTGTAACTGAAGAGGCACTCCGAACCTGGAAATCCAGTGTTGTATCATCACCTCAGCTACTGTGACAGCCTCTTGATCAGGAATAGGATACGCTTCAGGCCACTTACTGAAGTAATAAATGACAATGAGTATATGTATTTGTTGCCATCAGCAGTTCGTGGCAGAAGTTCCAAGAAATAGACGGCCAAGAACGTGAAGTGACTTACTGGAGCAAGTGCCTGTCTGAACCGAAGAGGAATTACTATGTCAGCAGGAAAGAGTTGCTCGCCATAGTCAAAGCCGTAAAACATTTCCATCACTATCTATACGGCAGAAAATTCCTCCTCCGCACTGATCATGCATCATTGGCCTGGCTCTTAAATTTCAAGAATCCCGAGGGTCAAATAGCCAGGTAGATACAGTGACTACAAGAATATGACATCACTATCCGTCATCGTAAGGGATCATCACAACGCAGACGGCCTAACAAAGAGTTCTAACCAGTATCTTGAAAATTGTAACCATTTAAACATTTGCTTGATTTTAAAAGAAATCAAAGATGTACTTCTAGTACATCGTCGCACGAGGCGAAAGTTCAAAATGCGAGTTTATGAGTATGTAAAATAAGAACGAAAGATGTTCTTCCTCTTGTGCTACGCTGGCATGGAGGGAGTCAGAGGAGAAGTCATGTGATCTTGAGAAGGAACCTGGTTGATCGAAATCCTTTAAAACATCTCTCTTCTATAAACAGTAGTCTCTCTCTATAAACGGTATCTCTTTCTCTTTACGCGCATGCGTAGCGGACGCACGCATTAAACGCGCATGTGCATAAAGTTTGTAGTTTTGAGGTCCGGTTTATGGACGTCCGGATTAAAGACTTTGTACTGTATAATGAAATTATTCAAAATAAATATTACTCACACATTTTTAAAAGAAAGAATTACACTGGATAGAAAAAAAAAAAACCTGGAATTAATATATTTATTAAAATGTACAACTACACAGTACAGAGGTTCCTTAACTACACTACTTATATTTGAAGGGAAATTACACACACTTTAAAGAAAGGAAGAGAAGAGAATAATTGTGTTTCTAAGGGTAAATGAAGTAAGAAATATAGTTAGGCAAGAAAACAGACGTTACAATTAGTCCCACGGCGACAATAGGTGCAACGCACGATGCCACCGAGTCAAAAAGACGCCAGGCAATTATTAAAACAAGCAGTTCGTCACGCTGCCTGTCTGAACATGCAAATTCTTGTCTTGTTTCAACGCAATTTCGAAAGTCGACTCAGGTAAAACCTAGAAGCTACTAATTAGGATCTGTACCTAGGCAGTCTCGGCAACGGGTGTTTAAAATCAATTTCCACAGGACTGTCTAGCAGGCCGGATTGGTGGCCCGGTCTGTTTGACAGTGTAAGTGACTTTGTTCCGCTGTCCGAAGTGTTGGGCCCCTGTTAATGGCAGACAATTTTCCCATCCCTCCAGAGCGGGGACGTGGAATATGAGTCGCTGAGTATTCCTGTTGACTCAGCTTAGTCTTAGGTCGTCGACTGTGTCGATAGGTTAGCGACTTCTTGGATCGCCTCTAGTAGCTGAGGCGTTTAACTGTGTTAAGGCAGCCTCCATCTTGCTAGGTCTGAGTGCCCCTTCCTCCTAGTACGCTGTCTTATTTGACCGAAAGTTATAACCAGGGCAGGAGTTGTCTCTAATGTTCTCTTTTGTCTTATTTGAAAGTGAAAAATATGTGATGCTGATAAGTATGTAAGGCTAGACACATTCGACAAATTGCTTAATCCTTATTTTGTGTCTATTGTCGAAATAGTAGTAATTTGTGTTAACATTTATCTTTTTGTGATTGCTTGTTGTTATTGTTTTCCTTCATAAAAAAAGGTAAGTGAAGTTACGTATTATGTTAAACTTAGGTTAACTTTTTAATTCGGAAAAGCAATAATTTAAGCATAATTACTCGAAAACTGTTTACCTCTGATGTTTGAACCATTGATGTATTTTTAGCCGCGTAAATACTAATATCTAAACCACTTTCCTCTCGTAGTATGCGATAGTCTTTAATAAGAATCTTATTCGTCCTTCATTGGTCATATCTGTTGTAACACAAAATACTAAAAACTTTTCTTCAATACTCATGTCTATATTTTCTAAATTAAGATACCTCATTAATATCTACTTTTGATAGCTGGCATCAGGGGTACAATTAAGTAAAATGGAAAAATACTTTGCCCGTTTGACCTTACTTAAAATAATTTACTTTATGTTATCCACTAATAAGCTAATTGTTTCAATTTGAATTTTATCTTCAAGGTAATGAAGTATATTTTTTTAGTTTGAATTTTATCAATATATACAGACAGGACAGGGTCAAATTTTATGATCATTTCTATACACTATTTTATTATTTCTTTCCAATAATTTGTTACTGGAACCACGGAAGGCTTAGTTTTGTTTGGCTAAACGCTGAATGGCATAGATAGATAATTCTTTCAATAACATCGCGGATTGCGCCAATGCTTAGTGTCTTATTTTTAATAAATTTTGAAATTCCTAATAAACAGGTTTATTCTTTCGTAATCGTTCTAAGAAATCGGACCAAAGATGTAGATTTCGGAAATGTATTATATTTTTTTCATGAAGTTTTAAAGTGCTCATTTAAGTGGTTCCAGTCGTTAAATTCAGAACTACTCGTTTTTACGTTGCTGAAACTGTTAAAAATTTTGCAACAAAAACAATAAACAGAATTGTTTTTGGCAGAATTTAGCAACTAATCCCTTTTAACTCTTTCGTGGTTTGACAAGATTCGACAAAAGTAAATCTTAAAAAAATTAGTCCTTTTTTGTCTTTTGGGAAACTGAAACTCGAAACCAAGTTATTCAGGATCATTTTCTATTAAGGTTTAAACTTGGGATGGCAATAATGGACTTGGGCATAATCCAGAATCATCAGGCAGAGACAAATGCGAATTTACTGCAGGAAATGTAGACTTGACTAGTATTTCTTCTATTTTTTCGACCGGCTACATTGAAGTTAAAGCTAATTCCCGGGTGAAAACACTTTCTTATTCAAAAACTCATTCTGATTATTAGGTTCTTTTGGAAATTTCAATGCTAGCTGAGACGTTGATCGACAACTAGTGCTAGTATCATCAGCTTGGGTATTCTCTCGGTTTTGGAAAAACTGAGTAATTTTAAAGTTCTGGTTTATTAAGTCATCCTCTCACTTTCTTTTTCTTCATTGCATTCTGATACTCAGACAGTTTTTTCTGTTTTTCTTCCGACATCTGGGGAAAAATCAAAGCAGTAAAAGCAGAAGTAAAATTAAAATGAAAGTAGAAAATAACTATAATAAACTATTGCATAAAACAGTTCTTAAAAACACTCGGAAAATAACTGTTTGAAATATTTTACCTTACTTCTGAAAAACTGAGTATATCTTAAACCATTGCTTAGAAAAATATATGAACTATTAGATCAATACCAAATACTAGTACTCTTTTGTTTATTAAAGTAAATGAATCAAATTTAAAGTATCTATTTAAGACGTAATGAAAGAACGAAACATTTTCCTTCTATTTTCCATATAGCTAAAAATCAGAAAAAAAGCCAATTTTGAATTTCAGAATACCTTGTACATTTTTACATCTTCAAATCTCAAATAGGTTTATTTTAAATTCATTGGTACTCCGTAAGTATATCAATACTTTCTTTTCGAAAGATAATAATTTTTAATTTAATAAACAAATGGAGCATGTAAAAAAAGCATTTTTCAAGTAATTATGCTCAAATCGTCGCTTTTCTGAATTAAAAAGCTGACCTAAGTTTAACAAAATATGTAACTGTGCTTACCTTTTTTATGTAAAATAACAATAACAACAAGCAATCACCAAAAAAATCACAAAAATGATAATGACACATTCGCATCGGCATGACGTATTTTTGTTTCAGCTCAACTTACGTCAAAAACTGCAAAAAGCATAAACTGATAAAAAATCAATGTGATATAAATAGTATAGATCTTGCGCACAAACTGCAGTTTTCGCAAACTTTTGGAGGTAATGTAGCATCGCCAGTGGAAATTCTTAGCTGTGTCGCTGTCAACAACATGGTGTGCAAAAACGAATTTTGGATATATCCCTAGATATCAACCTTACAGCACTTTTTGTGCCTCTTTGTAACCACAGTTTGAACCTTGTCGTAAACTACACTGCAAAAAACAATTTATTCAGTGCAAACTTATTAGATATCTAAATTAATTTGTTTTTAATTTTAATATAATAAATAGTGTTCAGCAATATATTTGGTATCCAATGCGTTTAATACATTATTTCGCTTCCTTTATAGTGTAACGTTTTTATAACATGTTGCGGTTGTTGTTGACTAATGCTCACTTGTCTGACTATAGTCAGCCCAAGTTCATGAAATTCCTCATGGCAAGAAGCGCAAGGTAGGCCTGCCGTTGGCAACAGCCTTGAGCACCTTACAGGTGACAGTGCGATTGAGCTCAGTTTCGGCCCCAATTTTGATGAGGGTCATCCTGGGGGGACGGGTCCAAGCGTCTCCGACTACTCTTCTTCTACCACTAACCTTTCAAGAGGACTTTCGCCTCGCATACTTAGACAGCCTCCATGCCGCATAGACACTATACATTTACAAATATCCATGTCTTCTCCGAGATCCAAATCCGGGCCCTTCGGTACAGCAGTCAACGACGCTAACCACTATACCGTTTGGGCGGTTTTTTTATAGCATAAACGCATGTATAATTCTTCAATAAACATGTTTGAGTGTGGATTTTAACAAAGCACAAAACGTTTGCATATATATATTTAGACAAATTTAAAGATAAAATGTAATTTTTTTATTTTTCATATTATTATGTTAATAATGCTTCATTTTAAATGTTAACCATAAGCAATGTCCCTTTAATATCGTCACTACATAAAGGAGCTCGCTAGACATTTGCACGATAGCGCCGATTACGCTTGGCGCGGGCCTGATTAGAATAACTCTTCATATGTTTCTTTTTCAACAGACAAAATTTAACATTTATTTTTTATAACAAGCACTTTTTTATTATTTGAAAAGTTCCATCTTCACTTTTTTAAATTCCCGATTTCCTGAAAAAGTTCAAATTTTCTCAGATTTCTTTTTGAAAAATTATATATTACTCCTGATCATTTTTCATTTCCTCGACTTTCAAGGTAAGTTTCAAAATCCTATATTTAACCATTCATCAAAATGTTTGCATATTAATTAATATGAAATGAAAAAAAGAACAACTCCTACAATGCATAAGAAATTAAAGGCTACAGTAACCTTCTTGGTATGTTTACAACTCCTGCAAGCTTTTACATTTTCATCATACAGTAAAATTCTTAGCCAAACCTGTTTTAGTACTTTCAACAGTAACCAAAATTGTAAAATAAGGTGTATTTCCATCCTGAATTTATCAAGATATATGCAATTGACAAAATAACAAACATTGCACAAAATTTCTGCACGAGTATGAAGGCTTTTACAATATCTTCAACCATTTATCTTTAGCACAAAAGCATAACCTACAGGCATTTCCTTAAGTTACTAGGATAAATAGTAGTAACAAAAGTGTTTATATACTAATCAATAATATGAAATGTAAAAAAACACTTAAAAAGTTTCTACAGTACATAAAAAATTTAAAAGCCTATGAAAACCTTCTTGATGCGTACACTACTCCAGTTGTTCTTAAACCTTTACTATACCTACAGGATAAAGTGGGAAGAAAACTGCAATAGTTGAAGCATAGCATAAATAAAATATTTATGAAAAATAATAACAATATGTGGTACCATCCCATTATCCACCTAACTTTAAAAAGAATCACCAAGCAAAGCACTATATTGTCAAAGTAGGCACCATAGTCCTCGTTCATTTGCACTTTCGCAGCTGAGGAAAGATGGTTCGTTAGTCAAAACCATCGAAACTAGTCCTGGAAAATTTGCAAATATAATGCTATTTTTTGTTGTTTGACTTCTAAAATAACTAATGGTTGTGCATGCATTTAGATCAGCGCATAATGTTGCCATTGCTCTCCATAGTGGTGGCAGTTAATTCGTGCCGTTTTGAAATTTGAAGGTCATGTTTGTAGTTTCTGGATGTTGTGATCAGTGTGTGGAATTTTTTTTTTTTTTTTTTTTCTTGTAACAAATCATAATGCCACTGTGAATAATGAAAGAAAAGTGTGGCATTTTTTCAGAAATATAGTGCTTCACCTACTAGCAAAGTGTAGAAATGCACATTTCATAAAATTAACTTATGCAGTTCTCTAAAGTTTTTTTTAAGTTACAACAGGTCAATGTGTACGTGGAGAACAATGCCAGTTTGCTCTGCAATTATCTGATATTTTTTAAGTTAAAACATATTGCTGTGCACATGGGAAGACTCAGAAGATAAAAAGTTAAATTGTTCATTATACATGTTTGCTGCATTTTTAGTTCAAGGTAATTAATTATTATTTTATGAAATTCTGAGTGTTTTCGTTATGCATGGTTCTTTTAAGGAATTTTTATTTTTTCACTATGAATGTTTTTATTTCATGCCTTGCTCTTTTACGCAATTTTCGGCACAACACAGTGTTTTTTAAATGGCTACTTTTTTTCACATGTTAGGATGATGAAAAATTAATCATAATTATTGTTAATTAATACAGTCAAAAGTCGTTAATCCGGACTCGTCGGGACTTCGGCGATTCCGGATTATAGATCATCAGTTTAAATCTCGTAAGATGGCATGCAGAAATTCTAAAATTAAAAATATGAAACCGTAATTTAAGAAATAAAGAACAATTATGATCTAACGGGTATCAAAATTTATAAAAAAAAAGCTTAATATTTATTTGTTTACTTTATTAAACATTTCTTTCAATGTAAGTTGTTTAAGTTGCTTCGTTTTATGTGATAATACTTTCTCTTTAATTCTATAAACAGACATAATTTCTTGTTCAGTTACTAAGTTCCACTGTTCAAGTCCCGTTAATTGCTGTGCCGAGAATACCGACTAACTTGTCAATCGAATTTTTTTCGTTTTCACTAACCTCTCTGTCACATTCTTCATGTCTTTATCCATTTTTTGCAGCAATTCCACTTTTTGTTTGTTGGACATCGAAACATATTTTCGTTTTGTAGATCCTTTGGAAGTTCCAGCATCGGAAATTCTATTTGACATAATCGAAAGTTCAAGTTTACTTTTATAAAATTGCTCTTACAGTCTGCAAAAAATAATAAGCGGGATCCAATTCGAAGATTAAGAAACAACGCAATCATTAACATTAAGTGAAATAGATAATTAGATAATTTTAGCTTACACCGTCCGTTATACATTAAACGCGCAGGCGAAAACGTATTCTGCACTTGCGCACACGCATATGCGCAGTAGTCAAATTCTTACGCGCACGCGTAAAACGCCTGTGCGCATGTGCCAACGCGGCGCATGCGCAGAAAGTTTTTAGCTTTGAGGTCCGGATTATAGATCATTCCGGATTATGGGTGTCCGAATTAACAACTTTTGACTGTAATTAACAATTGGTGACTTTGCGGGATGTTTGGGCAGATAATTCAATTGTACCCAATATATATGTTACACGATAACCCACAAAAATGTACAGTAAAATTTGAAACATATTTCATGAAACAAAATACCTCCTTAATCCTTTCTCTGAAAAAGCATTATTTGAAAAACAGCAGATTCTAAACGGCAAAACAATTAATGAATAGCAATATGAACTTTTATCTAATAATCTGAAATGCACCTTCTGCATGGTTAACAGTATAAAAAAGCATGCATAAATTAAAATTCTTACAAATTCTCAGAAAGCACAGCTGCAATCTTGAGATATGAAAAACCAGAAAGTTTATGTTCTGCATGGAGACCTCATTTTCATAATAAATAAGTAAAACTGATTTAAATTCAATGCATAATTAACATTACTGAACTACTTATGATATAACTCTTATGCAAAATGCATTACTATTTAATCAGATATTCTACATTTCATGTTCATTGGCTAGTTTCATTCTGTAATTTTCTTACACTTTTATACTGAGAAAAATCCTGAGTAGGGAATAAAAGCTTTTATTTCCAAAAGTACTTTTAAATATAATGAAAATAAAATTAATATAGGTACTATTTTATGTATAAACTTGGTAATGTACTTTGCATTGATGTAAAACCAAAGTAAATACATAGAGTAACCAATTAAACCAGCAATTTCTAACCTATGGTACATGACAGCTCAGTCAGGGGAACAAACACAAAAACATAATAAATAATGGCAAAAAACAGTAGTCTTGCAGTAAATGCTGATTAAAAATGTTTTATTAGCATTTACTACAAGTTAAATTTATCAGAAAATTAAAATTTTGTGATATTAAGCTTAAATTTTTGATTATAAAATAATTAGTAGCAACTATACCAACCGACATTTTCCTAAATGTTCAATAAAGAAACGGAGAACACTCACCATGAGCTTTCTTCTTCCATTTTGAGTAAATGAATTCATGAATGGTGAAATAGCTTCCTTGCTAAAATCTGTTTCATCAGAATTCACAATAGTGATCTAATATTTTGAAAACATTTAATTAAGCAATTAAAGTTACAAGCATAGCATTTTACAAAACATACTATGGACTCAAAATTCTACGCAGCTACAATTCAAAATCAAAACTTAAGAGTACTTTTTAAAGTTACAATGGTAGCAGAATGCGATACCACATCTATCATATCATTCAATATCCTATTCATTACACACCGCATGTAGCCATTCCTTTCCGCACTCTGTTATTGTATATCATATAAATTAACTGGAATTACAATCATATGAATTAATTGGAATTACATGTGTCATAAAATTTATTCATACATTTGCAAAAATACAAATGTCACTAAATTAGAAATTCATATTATTAATCTTTTATGCTATGGTAATAAATTAATCAGCATGTTTATTTTTTAATGTAATTTATCACACACTTTAACAGGAAAAAGATATTAAATAATTATCTTTACAAAATTCATCTACATATATCAATGACAAAAGTAAGGGCATTTATGTAACGAAATCTAATAATCAAATTGCACTTTCAAAAGCATAAGCTATTATCTTTATAAATTTATAAACAGCAATCTATGCTTTCAATTTCGTGATATAAAATTGTAGATGTATTTTGTAAAGAGAATTATTTAATCTCTTGCTCCCATTAAACTATATGATAAATTATTTCCTTCTTTTATGTCATTATTTTATGAATTTTAAATAAAAGCTTACTTTAAAAACACCGTCTAACCCCCCTTGCAATTATTTTCACACCTACAATTAAGTATGCCCTGCTTAGATGAAAACGACTGCTTCATCAGAGATGGTAGATTTACTGACGGAAATTTATATTGTTGCGAAATGCCCAGCTGCGGTATGACAGCTTCCCCGCACAGTGGGTTAGGGATGCCAGATTTTGCGTGAAATCGGCCATTTGGTGACAAAATTAGTGATGTGCCACAGATGAAGCAAGACCATTCTAGAACGAATTTTTACCAGTTTTCCTGGGAATGTTCTCGAAGACCAGTCTAAAGCTATATATAGACTGCCTGTATGCAGAATAGGAGAGTATGTTAATTTCAGTAGTAGTGCTTTGAGTTCAGAGATTAGCTTGAGAGCGATCAACCGAGTCGGGAGCTGCACTTTAGTGCTTTGCCGTGAAGCTGTCTCCACAGTTATAGCCTGATAGCCTGAAAGTTGTGCTGCTGATTGTTTCAGTGTGTTTGTCAAGAGTTTTTTCGATGACTGTAACACATCTTTAGAACTATCCTGTGTGATACCGATGAATAAATTGTGTTTTGATTCTTCAATCAAGTGTTGTCATCAATCACTTCAAATCTAGGAAACCATAGAACGCAACATCTTCTTTCATAAATGCAGTGAATCACGCAATGCAGTATGCCAAATCATCTCATCTACCCTTCTCCGGAGAAGGAAGGACCATTCTACCTTCAAATCAAGAAACAGTTAATGTTGTTCACGATGTAAATGGGACAAGCTGGAAAAAACTGGTTTTCGCCACCAGTCGAATCTGCCCTTGTGAAAGGAGCTTATATTGCATTTAGGCAATTGTCATCAATCACTTCAAATCTACGAACTCATAAAACGCAACATGTTCTTTCATAAATGCAGTGAATCACACAATGCAGTATGCCAAACCATTTCATCCACCCTTCTTCGGAGAAGGAAGGACCATTCTACCTTCAAATCAAGAAACAGTTAATGTTGTTCACAATGTGAATGGGACAAGCTGGAAAAAACTAGTTTTCGCCACCAGTTGAATCTGCCCTTGTGAAAGGAGCATGTATTGCATTTAGGCAGTTTTCGAAAGTAACATTTAAAAATGTTTTCATGAGTCTGAAGCTGCAGAATTACTTTGAAATTCAATTTGTTCCTTAAAATTGTGAAAGTTATTAGTCATGACATCTGATACACTACAAATGTAAATTTTCTTTGCAAATTTAATGAAGATCTTTTTTTTTTATAAAGCTACTATATAAAACTTAAGCATGCAATAATTACACATAATTGCTTTGTGTCCTATTTTATAATTTTAGCTTAAAATGTCAGTTTTGTTTCTATCTGTTCAGTGGGTACAATCTTTACACATAAAATTAGTTGAAATAGCAGATTTATTACATTTCTCATTTCATATTTTGACAAAAATGACATTATTACTTTAGGCTCTCAACTGGATTACTTTAAATGGAATCGAATAATTAGGAAATTTAATGAGTAGTATCTCTACAAATAATTATATTATGGAGAATAAATTTTGCAGCTAATTCTATTTGTTCCATATTTTCATTCTGAAATTATCTCATTTTCAAAATAAAATTAGTCTTTTTTCTAAAAATCTGCTATAATTCTACTGCATTATTTAAAGACTGTAACTTCCCAGAAGCTATGCAAATTTGAACAAAGGGTTCTGAACAGCTGATTAATTTCCTTTAAGAAAATTCATTACTACGACGTTACGTATCACAAGACTTAGGAATTACAACTTTAATTTACTTATCAGATTGGCTTTTATAATAGCCTTTTTTTCCTGCTTCTTCATGAGCTATGAAAAACACTATGGTAACTTACTGCTAATTTAAGATCAAAGTTTTGCCACCCTTGTTCTAGATCAGTGGTGGCAAACTACGACCCACAGGATGATATTGTTTTTTACGTGAAAAATAAATTAAATTACACGCTATTATGCAACAGCCAAAAGTTGACTTGAAATGCTCTGAATATTGATCGTAAGTGACGCTGTGCAAATGTTTCTGCATCGCACGAGCGTGTTGATGTTTTTGCTATAGCCATACATGTCGTATTGTCTGTCCATGAACTCAGATACTTCTTTCTTTCTATTTTACTTCATTTATTACCCTACCATTCTTAAAATCAAATAAGAAGAGAAAAGTAGATTTTGAATGTTGTACTTTTAAAGTAAAATGTGGAGTGCCAGTTATGTTTAATGTGCAATGACATAACAGTTGAGTGAAAAGAGTAGAATATACTATGCCATTACCAAACTAAGCATGCCACACAGTATTCAAACCACAGAAAATTAATTACCTTTAAAATTGGAAATTCAAAACAGAATGCATCATTACAATGTAATTAATTTGAAGCACCCAGCTTATGAATAGCTTATTTATTAGACACAAAATGTAAACCATTACCAACACTGCATTAATAAAATCAAATCTGATTGTGGTACTGAATATCATAGATATTACTGATACTGCCAACTGCTAGTATTTATTTGAAAGGTCAATACCAAATCTGAGGTGTTTGGGGAAGCACTGAGCGGTGTTTCAGGAATTAGCTTCAATAAATACAGTACAAAGTCTGAAATGCGGACGTCTCTTATCTGGAGTGATCTAAACTCCAAACCTCAAAGCCACAAACTTTTTTTTGGAATGCTTTACGCATGCGCATTTGATTTTTCCTTCCATAATAAAACGTGTGGAGATTTTTGCTTAGAAATTCCGATTCTTAATTTCATTTAGGCACTAAATAAAAGACATTGTTATGAAAAAACAATCATATAAGCATAAATTTGTGAGATTAATAATTTGGCTCTGCAGCTGAGTGTCTGCTTGGCATTACATCTCAAACTGAAACATTCACCTATTTTATATCCCTGACTGCAACCTGGCGAGCCATTATTTATTATATTTCCCTTTCAACACCGCATGTTTATCAATACATGACAGCTTCAGTAATAACTCATGAAGTGATGTCTAAACTTTTTTTTATATTAGTAATTGAATAACAGGAGTAAGGCAACCTTTTCTGCTAACATTACACTTGGCAATGATTATAGATGTTTTAAATGCTCTAAGAAATGTTGACAGGGAAAAATTCAACAAAAATTTCTTTTCATATGCTAAAAATAGATTTTGTATGAAAACTCATAGGCCAAAAGATTACATTTAGTGCTATTTTAATTAAGAATAACTGACATCACCGTAAACCCAGAAGCGGGAAGAATTTAGGGAAGACACTGGACGGCAGAATTTACGGAAGACACAATTTTTGGAATTTGGGAAAGCACTGAGCGGCAAAATTAAGGGATGAGAAGTTTTTTTAATTTAGGGGGAGAAGCACTGGGATACACAGTTTAGGCATAGTGAAAATTTAGAACTTAGGAAGGCGCTTTGTAGCAGAATTTATAGACTGCACCAGGCGGTATTTAACGCCGGCCCTAGATAAAGCCTAGATATGTGGAAGTTTATTTATTTACGACTCAAATTAGTTTTAAACATATGCAAGAAATAAACATAAATATAGTAAATAACTAATACAATTCAGGCTTAATTCAGTACGCAATAAGAGCAAGTCGAAATTTAATGGAACAATTTGGTTTTCGTCGTCAATCTTGTGATACACAGCCAATAACGTACAGTCAAAAGTCGTTAATCCGGACACCCATAATCCGGAATGATCTATAATCCGGACCTCAAAGCTAAAAACTTTCTGCGCATGCGCAGCGTTGGCACATGCGCACAGGCGTTTTACACGTGCGCGTAAGAATTTGACTACTGCGCATATGCGTTTGCCCAAGTGCAGAATACGTTTTCGCCTGCGCGTTTAATGTATAACGGACGGTGTAAGCTAAAATTATCTAATTATCTATTTCACTTAATGTTAATGATTGCGTTGTTCCTTAATCTTCGAATTGGATCCCGCTTATTATTTTTTGCAGACTGTAAGAGCAATTTTATAAAAGTAAACTTGAACTTTCGATTATGTCAAATAGAATTTCCGATGCTGGAACTTCCAAAGGATCTACCAAACGAAAGTATGTTTCGATGTCCAACAAACAAAAAGTGGAATTGCTGCAAAAAATGGATAAAGACATGAAGAATGTGACAGAGAGGTTAGTGAAAACGAAAAAAATTCGATTGACAAGTTAGTCGGTATTCTTGGCACAGCAATTAACGGGACTTGAACAGCGGAACTTAGTAACTGAACAAGAAATTATATCTGTTTATAGAATTAAAGAGAAAGTATTATCACATAAAACGAAGCAACTTAAACAATTTACATTGAAAGAAATGTTTAATAAAGTAAACAAATAAATATTAAGCTTTTTTTATATAAATTTTGATTTTCATATTTTTAATTTTAGAATTTCTGCATGCCATCTTACGAGATTTAAACTGATGATCTATAATCCGGAAAAATCTATAATCCGGAATCGCTGAAGTCCCGACGAGTCCGGATTAACGACTTTTGACTGTATAACAGACACTATTAAGCTAGGCTAAAATTATCTGAACTGATTCTAAGTCATTTCAGTTAATGTAGCAGACTGTGCTACTCCTTAATCTTCTAATTTGATCCAGCTTATTATTTTTTTCAGACTGTTATTATTACAGCAATTTTATAAAAATTAAGCTTAAACTTTCAATTATATCGAAAAGAGTTTCTAGTCCTGGAGCTGCCAGAGAATCTACAAAGCGAAACCATCTTTCAATGTCCATTAAACAAAAGTGGACTTGCTGCAAAAAATGGATAAAAGCATCTGTCTGTCTCAAAATTATGCGAGGAGTATGGCCTTGGAAAGTTAAACTGTATATGAGATTTAAAAAAAAAGGAACTTTTTGAATTTTTTATGGAAGCAACTTAAACAACTTAGGTAATGAATTGAAGGAAATGTTTAATAAAGCAAATAAATAAATATTAAGCTTTTTGGGGGGAAATTTTGATAACTGTTCTTTATTTTATAAATTACGATTTCATATTTTTAATTGTATAATTTCTGCATGCCATCTTACAGATTTAAATTGATGATCTGTTATCCGGAAAAATCCCAAATCCGGAGTCGCCGAAGAGTCCGGATTTCGTACTTTGTACTGTAGTCTGCGTGGAACAACTACAGGTGAAGATATCTTCAGGGAAATGGAAAAAAACATAATTTTCAATGGAACCATCTTTCAATGTAAGTTAAAACAAGTCACAACTGATGACAGAAAGAAGAAACCATAACAGGATTACTTAGACAATTTTTTATGGTTGTGAAGAATGTTTAAAATCTGGACAATGGATATCTGTATTTGGGAATACTTATGAATGCGAGAGACATTTTTGAAAATGAAGTATGTAAATTAAAATAAATGTAAATTAGAATTGAGATAAATTATTAGCAGCTGAAAGGGGCCGGGTTTGAATCCCGGAGAAAGCATGGATGTGAATTGTCTGTGTCCTCATAGGAAGTAAAGCCAGCCGGCTATTTGGCGTCTCCATAATAAAATGACCACCACTTCCGGACCTTAGTAGTGGTGAAAGCCTAAAATGGCTTGTGCCGCCGTTAAAACAAATTGTTAACAGATAACTATTTGTAAACTTTAATGGCAGAAAATATTAATTTCAAACCCCAATATTATGAAACATTATCTCCGAAAAAACAATTACATTCTTTGCATTAGAAATTTTAATATAATTAAATATGATTTTTTTTATGTAAATGTAAATTTTTTATACTTTTTAGCCTAAAGGAGAACTTTAAAAGTTCAGAAAAGCTATTAATCTCGAAGCGGCATTTTCCGTCATTTCTTTATAAATGGCGTATCACTTTAAATTTTTGCCACCGAATATAATGGATGGCATAGATATCTGTATTATATTTAACGAAATTAAGTAATAGAGAATTTGCATAAATGTGTGAATTTTTCTCGCATTATGAAAAAACTACGGTACCTATAGCCATTAAATTTTGAATAATGTAATCCTCCACCTGAACAAGGGCACCTGGAAGCCCGAATTTTAAATATTATATTATCTAATTCATATTTTGTAAAACTACGAAATTTTTTATTAACAAACTCAATGATTTCAAAGCGAGCAATTGCAACACTGTACAGAATTTTTTCTTAATCTCCAGCATGTGACACTATCTATCGGAAATTCTGAAGATATGCCATTTTTAGATATTTTGTAATACTACTGTTGAACTGAATTTTATGTGGCTTAAGTGCAAAGAATGGCATACTTAATAAAGGTAACAGCCAAAACATTAAAAAATTTCCTCTTTGGGCATAATGTAAAATCTCAAAATTTTTAGATTTTTTTGGGGGGGGATAAGTTAGTAAAATGTGTATAAATATCATGTAAAAGTCATAATAAAAAAATTGTTTAAATAATTAAAAAAAAAAAGGTACTTTTTTTGCTGTATGACAAAATTGCCCATTTATATCTTCGTGTTTGCTACTTGGCCGACTAAGCCTGGATTTTACAACTTGGCCTTTTCTAATAAAAGTTTACTGACCCCTGTTCTAGATATTAGAGTAGCCTAAACAAAGTTCTATTATTTCAGGGATACATAAATAGCATCATAATGGTTGAAAAGACAAATGCCGATCTGATCAAAGTACGAATGTACAGTTTAGAATGTGCTACATCCAAAAATTCTACTATATAATAAAAGTTGATTGCATGCATACTGCATATCACTTATATTCAATTAAATTATTATTATTCAATTAAAGTATTTTATTACTTGAAGGCAAAAAAACTTTACGGCAAATGTAAAAACTCATTCACCAAGAGACGAATTTAATATTTTTCTTGAAGTAAAAATGAAAGAATATTTACATTTATCCAATAATATTCAGAATAAAGTCATAACAAATTTTAAAAAATAAAAATACTCAACTTCATTAATTCTTAAATATCAAAATGACAACAATTCATATTTAAAAAAACTAGCTGAAATTACTTATAGGTAAAGGACATTTCACCAAAATCCATCACACTAAAGTAATTCAGCTAGTAAAATCTTGCACTTATCTGAAATAGATTAAGATGAGTATGGTTAAATATATCTGTAAATGTTAATCACAAATGTTTTTATGAACATAATTACCACAGTACCCTGCTTCAGTAATACATGAGTAAAAAATACTTTTCTAAGACATGTAGTAAGCATTATAAAACTATTGAAAATTATTTTTCCACTTTTATTCGTGGTCATGAGTTTCTTCCCCCCCCCCAAGTCATTAAATTCTTCTAAAATCAAAATTTTTTTTTTCCATTACGTATTTATATATCATACAGAATTCAAAAATCATTCAATATATACAGGTGCTTTGCCTTCAATTCAAAAATCAAACAGTATACATGAAGGTGCTTCTCACTTTACGACCAAGTTCTGTTCTGATGACTATGCCAGTAAAGGAAATTATCGATAAGTGAGACGTTTGTGCAAGTAATATAAGAGCATTCAGAATTATAAAAATTATGCAAGAACCTTCAAATTTATCCATAAAAAACATGCAGATGTACACTGGGGGGGGGGGAGAGAAGAGCCAGTTTTATATCTCCCGTTCTGCTGGGTCGAATGAACTTGCGTTTTTAATGTCTCGAAGCAATAATATTTTTAGCTTCTTAAAAACCATTCCACTTTATAAGTTTGTTATCAAAAGGTAACTAATTTTTTGTATCAAACAGGTAACTAAATATTAATAAACTAATTATAAAAGAATGTAATAAACAAACAATTTTTTGGCAATCATTAAAAAATTACTTTTTAAAATAACTGTTTGCATCAGATGAAATAATTATTAAAAGTTACCAGAAGTTAATAAAAGGAAATACAAAATTAAAAAAAAAAAAAAAAAAAAAAAAAAAAAAAAAAAAAAAGGAAGAAGCTATTCAAGGAATATATGAAATAAAATTTCTATTCAAGAAATTTATGAATAGATATAAAACTTTAAATTCATTTCCATTCCAATAATATATTTAAAATTCATCAAAAGGTTTTATTATTGAATAATGTCCTGTCTGGCATGCACTGTCCTCAATCATGCTTATTATAGTAAATACTACCATAAAAATATCTGCATTATTTTTCATAGTAATAAAGCAAATATAATACCTATATACATTGCTGGCCATTAAAAGTGCAACACCATAAAGGAAAGCAAATAAAAAAAAAAAAAAAAAAAAAAAGATATTGTGCATAAACAATATGGCATGAAAACAAAATGATCGAATTTGTAAGCAGTCTGGGGGTTTATATGGGTGCGGAATCAGTAGAAACAGCTGCCAGCCCTTGGCAGCTAAAACGGCCATTACCCGATTAGGCATGGAGTCGAACTCAGCTTGAATGACAGAAACAGGCAACTCATTCCATGCTGCTTCAAGTCTATAACACACTTCATTAACCATATTAGCTGGACACGAGAGGCAGGCCAATATCTCCGCAACTCATGATCAAATGTTTTCAATGGGTAACAGATTAGAGATAGAGTAGACCAGGACAGCAATCAAATACCCTGTATATTGAGGACGGTCACAATGCAATGTGGTCTTGCATTATCTTGTTGGAAGATGCCATTTGTCAGGCCTTGAAAATAGGACACAACCACTGAACATAAGACAGGGTTGCCACTCTAACAGGAGAAAGAAATTCCCTGACTTTTCCAGGTTTTCCAGGTGAGTTTCAAGAAAATTCCAGTCTATCCACGTAATGTACGTTGGCTGTGCTAAATGGGTAAATTAATTATGGTATTACTTGTATTGTGTAGCAAATTCACTTAATTATTCAATAAATCCCAGAGGACAGTTATTCCTAATTATTCTTGGTATACTTTGTTTGATAATTTTGTTTACTTTTCCACTTAAGAAACTTAATAAAATTTAAGATATATACATTGGATAACAAATGTGTGTTTTATTTAATTATTACTCATGATCATCACCAGTTCAACACGAGGCTAATCCGGTCCTTATAAATCACAACGCATGCTAAATAGTTAGGATAGATTTTAGATAAATTTAATTTGTGTGATGTGTCTTCTCATAAGACACCTTAACACTTGAAAACACAAATATAATTATAATATAATAGGATTATAATAGGAGTTGTTTTCTCCACTGAAGATTGAGATTAGAATCTTCCCAATCTGGAATAAAATAAGGCTTTTTTTGCAGACATTCTGCAACTAAACGAAAGAAAGAAATCTATTTAATGATATTATTTAATATATTGAGGTATTTTATATTTATTTCGCAACATACATAAGGAAAAATATGTGCATTAAATTTCATCATGGTACGTCATCATACTGCTAGAATTAATTTCAGGATTATGCCAGAGAAAATTTCCTGAAATTTGGAAATATTATTTACTAATAATAAATAAACTTACAGGGAAGAAGCAACATTAAATGACAACATTGATGCGAATAACATAAAAATAAAGATAATTACTTAAAAATTGAATTAGAATAATCAACGATATTTTTACATGGTTAGCCTAGATGACTGATTATTATTTTTTATTTTACTGCAAAATGACAAGGTATTTATTTAAAAAAAAAAAAAAAAAAAGGTTTAAAAAGATTTTGCACTAAAATTCTAGTATACGGTAAGGCCTTGGCATGATTTTGAAAATTGTTGCCAAGACCAAAATGACCCGTTTACTGCTCATCATTATGTCGTCAAATCCTGTTGTACCATACATGGAGATTATTCTAACCAAAGAATGTCTATGTAAAGAAGAAAAGGTTCCATACACGTAGAATGCTACTATGCCACTAGAATGTGGAGGGAAAATTTGCCAAGGGATTCGGCGACGGAACCTGGTGGCCAGAATTTCCCTCTCCGCGTTGTGTACAGGAAATTGAGAAACACATGTTAAGAAGAAACGTTGAAATTAAGAAACACGTGTTAAAAAGAAACGTTCTTTGACAAAAAAGAAAACTACGAAAATCCATTTTTCGCAATAATTTCAAAAATGGATTTTCGTAGTTTTTTTTCCCCTCAAAATAACTAATCCATGAATTAATTTACTTGCGCGAAAAACTATTTTCTTTTCCTTTAGAGTTTAACCACTTGCGCTACGACAAAACTTCGCGGTTGCGGTGGCATGCACTACAATATACAGGATTCATAGCCACATTTTAGTTAAAAAAATAAGCACCTATAAGCACTTTTCAAGCACATTTTAAGAAAAAAAATAAGCACCTGTCTAATTACATTATACACAACTGCATAACCTTAAAAATTAGACTTGTAATTTAAAATATGAGAAATGCAGTATTTATTAAGAGAGAATAAGCATTACCTCAACCATGGAAAATAATTACTTTTATTTATTTATTTATTTTTAAATTTTAAATAACAGTTTAATTTACAGAACTAGTTTACAATGAGAGGAAAAAAAACTATGCAGAACTAAACTATATTACAAGATTTAATGATGAAATTTCAGTTCAAAATAGAGAAAATAAATAGTAATAAGACATATTTATTGTATTCGCTTGGAACCTAATAATAAGTACAATTTATTTTTCCACTCATATTGATATTTAAATAATTTAAATCTAAATTCTGAATGGCATTAAATTGCCGGAATGGAATAGAATCATTCTTTGCTTGGGTTGGTAGACCGCAGAACTTTTAGTCGTATTCAATCCAGATTGGAAAGCGACAGACAAAAAAAAAAAAAAAAAAAAAAAAAAAAAAAAAAAAAATGCTTGTTTTGCAGCGAACTGTAACAGTTTCAATATTTGAAATTTTGCGGAGAAAGGGGAGAACCTCCCAATCTTCATACTGTATAATGTATTGGCCAAAAAAACAAAATTATTTTTACTATTCGATTACTTTCCCTTTATTTAAGCCATTCTGAATATTATTCCTCAGAAAGCTGTGTTAAAAAACAAACATTTTTAAAAGTTTACTATACTTCAGCAGTTACCGCAACTATGTTATTATAAACATTCATACATATGCTCATAATATAAGCATAACGATCATAATAAACACGAATATGAACTGACCAAGCGGAACGAGAATGCAAATTATTAAGATCTTGATAGAAATTCAAACGTGTGTAGTATTTGGGTGGGAGGAAAAGAATGCCGAACGTACCGGAATTTTCTACTGCTTTCGCAATTCTTTGACCAATAGAACGACGGGCACCTGTCTGTACTCTTCGTGCATACCAAAGGTTATGTTAATGCAGAGAAAGAAGAAAAGCTATTTCCGGGAGTATGATTCACCATCTGACATTCCATATTAGGAAGAAAAGTTGTTTATTTAGTAATTTCGGCTTTGGTACGGAAAAAAATAGCGCGTTCATTAAAAAAAAAAAAAAAGCACTAAAAGCAAAAAAAAATAAGGACTTTAAAGAAAAAGCAAGCACCTATAAGGGCCTTTATAATTTATTTTCAAATATAAGGACTTATAAGCACTTATAAGGACCGCCACGAACCCTGATATAACAAGTGGTAAAGTGTCTCATTTACGCCGCTCCGTGTCTGCGAGTGCAATCCAGAGCTGTAACTCGAGAAATAAACAATAATAAGGAGACGTGTGCACCACGTAATTTTCATTTTTGCGATAAATGCCTGTCGACGTGGTGTTCACGTCGCTCGCGGTTTCAGACAAAAGCATCTCAATGTGCGTGGCACGTCTTTTTAGTGCAAGTGGTTAAAGAAATTTTAAACGATATTCATTTTATGAACTCTTGATAACGTGACCTTCGAACTTTGACAACGGTTTCGAGCTTTGGCGACACATATATCTCGCGTGCACAGCTGTTTCCCTCTCTATGATGGAACGGAGCCACGTCTGTTACAGAGAGGTTTTCCTTCTTTACAATACATATTCTTTGATTCTAACCTCCATGGTACCGTATTCTAGGATTAAACCCATTTTGTTTTATACGAGAAGAGGTACTTTCTTTAGTTCATGCACTGCACATGCGATTCTCGAGATTACTGGAAACCAAAAGTTGCGGGAAACTTGCTTTGCCTTTCTAAAAGACAATCATGCCAGCTGCCCAAATGACACTCACGTGATACACAATTCGCCCAAAAAGTTATCTCTTCCGACGTCAGCGCAAAACTCGCTTTTTTCGACGGGATTGTTGTATGAAATTGACTTTTCTAGATTTTGACTAAAATACTTAAATTCCCTGACTTTTCCCTGAATTTTTTGGTCAATTTTCAAATTCCCTGACTTTTTCCGGTTCTCCCGGTTTTCCAGGTAGCGTGGCAATCCTGATAAGATGTAAGAAATGTACCCATCCACATTCAAATTACCATTAATCTGAACTAGAGATGTGCATGTTGTCCAAACCATCACACAAGGTGCAGGCAGGGCTCCTACGCCAATTCGAATGCAAGCAGGCAATGTGCAGTCTCCTCGGAGCCAGGCATGTATATGGCCGTCAGAATACTACACGCAGTACCAGGACTGGTCTGAAAAGACGACATTGTGCCACTTCTGCTATCCAGCCTTCTCATTTGGCGCACCAGAGTCGTCATCTCTCTCTGCATTGCATAGTCAAAGGAAGCTAAAATAATGCTTGCCATGCTGAAACGGCGATGCACCCTATGAGCAGATATTGGGCCTGCTGCAAACATGCCCATTTTCTGACTAATGGACCATGATGTGGTTGTAATGCTGTTCAATATGACCCTCAGCAACACACTGTTTCCATTTTCGCATGAAAATGGTTGGATACTGACCAGTATGACGAGCAATATCATGGAATGAAAATCTACACTCTCGACAGGCAAGGATCCTGCCTCTATCGAATTCCAATGCTTGCTGGTAAGCATTTATTATTATTATTTGAGGCACAACATGATATTCTGAATACACTCCGAACTTACAAAAACAATGTGCAACATGTGGTCTTGCATTATCTCGTTGGAAGATGGCTTTTAACAGGCTTCAAAGATAGGCCACAACCACTGGACGTAACGTGTCAGAAATGTACCGATCTGTGTTCAAATTTTGGTCAATTCGAAATAGAGATATGGCTGCCGTACCCAATGGCTGCCCAAACCATCACACCACGTGCAAAGCCCCTATGCCGATATTGAATGTAAGCAAGCGACGTGCGTGGAGCCTCCAGACAGGTATACGACCATCAGAATACTGCACACAGAACCGAGACTTGTCTGAAAAAATGACATTGTGCCACTCCTTTATCCAGCTTTGTCGTTGGGCTCACCAGAGTCGCAGTCTCTTTCTGTGCTGCATTTGTCAAGGGAAGCCGGAGTAATGGTTGTCATGATCATAGTCCACACTGCTGCAATCGACGCATTGTATGATAAGATATTGGGCGTGCTGTCAACATACTCATTTCCTTATGACTAATGGTCCATGTTTTCCATTTCCTAACTAATGGTCAGTGATGTGGTTTTACGCTTTTGCATGGCTAACCTCACAATATGTCTGTCCTCTCGGGCATTAGTCATGGGAGGGCGTTGAAATCCTGGATGCCGTTCAGTATGACCCTCAGCAATCCATTGATTCCATACTCACATGACAGTGGTTGGATCCTGACCAGTGTGATGGGGCATATCACGGAACGATAATCTACACTTTCAATAGGCAAGGGTCCTGCCTCTATCAAATTCCAACTCTTGCTGGTAAGCAATTATTTTATTCGAAGCATAACATGATATTCTGAGCAAACTCTGACCTTAGAAAGAAAGCGCTTTCCGAATGAGAAATCCACTACACAACTTTTCTTTTATGCAGTGCTTCAGATGTCATATCTTCTTCCATCAGCATCTAAATATGTGGAAATACTAATCATTTGCATATTCCAACCTCTTCTTCCTTTCATGTGATTTTAACATACATCAGATCATTCCTTCCTGGTGTTACAATTTTCATGGTCAGCAGTCTATTTATAAATGTAAAGATATTGGTCTGTTCCTTATACACAAGACAGAAAATCACTAAGTAAAAAAGAACTTTGCGAAAAGTAAAATCTTGTAAGAAATTAACTAACATAAAATTACATAAAAAGTAAAGTGTACAAGAGATTAACCAAATTTAAAAAAAAAAAAACATAAATAAATAACATAATAAAAAATAAATATATAAAATGTAACAAAGCATAAAATTTGTATCCATTACAATGTGTTTAAATCAATTTAAACAAGCTTGCTGAAGATGAAATGTCATATGCCCATTATGGCAAGTTCTGCAATTTGTTAATGTTCTTAAAAATTGCAGGTTCCTTTTTACTTGTATCATTTCTTTTACTATTATTTTTTTAGCAAAATATTTGAGCATCCCAAATATTTTTTTTAATTATACCTTCAGCCAGCATATTATCCTGATAACATACACAAGAGCTAAAACATTATGACCACCTACTCATTAACGTGTTTAGCGGCCTTTGGCCTGCAGAGCAGCTGGACCTCGCCCTGGCAAGATAGTGAACAACTTACCAGTCTTGCAGTTTCAGAGATACCCGTTCTGAGACTTCGGACTATCAGAACTCTAAAAATTGCAAGAATGATTTCTTACCTTCTCCAGCAGCAGGTAGTATCATTCCCACTTTATTGCATGTCTTCCACAACATCCAGACAAGTTCATTGAAAATTAGGGAATGGTCATAAAGTTCTGGGCCATCAGTGTATGTATAAATGATCAAACAATTCTGAAGTTAGCATATTAAGTGGTTGACCTAATTACCATATTTGCTGGTGTATAAGACACACTTTTTTTCGTTTGAAACAAATAAATATTATGCCTTTTTTTTTATAAATTTTGATACCCTTTAGATCATAAATGTCCATTATTTCATAAATCATGATTTTATATTTTTAATTTTATAATTTCTGCATGGCATCTTACTAGTTAAACTGATGATCTAATATCTGGAAAAATCCCAAATCCGGAATTGCCGAAGTCCCAACGAGTCCGGATTTCAGACTTTGTATTACTTTTATATTTAAAAAACTATAAATTCATTATAATGATCAGTAATAAAATTTATCCTTCAAAAATTTGCATAAAAAAAGGGTGCATCTTATATGCCAGCAAATACGCTATCTCTGATTTTGTGCCTTAAAGATTCATAAACAGACAAAAGTAATTTTTGACTATATTGTAAAAGTAACTGACATTTATCAGATTCAGTAACAGTTCTCAACTTTTGATTATAGTTTAATTTTCTATTTTCTGTCATTAGGATATGTATCCAGTGCTTCTTTTAAAGATTAATTTTTCCAAAACGAAAAAAAATTATTCAAATGTTGAATAAAGAAAAGGGATCAACAGGCTTCAAGAATTAGAACTGTGAATTTCAAGTGATATATATACAATCACAAACAGCCTATTATTATTCACTTATTTGGACCAAAATACGCGAGAGCGAATAAGAAACAGAAGCCACAAGTCAGCCAAGTACAGCGGATGTACGGGTGGTCTGCGACATATGGGAGGATCTGCAGTTGCAGCTCCCTAGGAAAATGCTTTATCAAAGGTCAGGAATTCCTTTAAGTGCATGACAAAAGCAAAACCAGTGGGAGGTGAACACGTGCACCATTTTCTTTGACATGCGCCTCCAAGTTTTCGAGGAAATGAACAATAGTGTCTGGTCCTCCTGAAAGGAATTCCCGCCTGTCAATCATGATTAAAGTTTACACAAGAAAGCTATCATTTCATCACCTTTTGGGGATGATTTTAGTGCCAAAGCTTTGAATGGCGAGCATTTTATCTCCCTCTTAACCTCAACATCTTGACCTCGAAACACGAAGGTTTCTTCAGACCACTTTAGTCCGTGAACAGTGTGTGTGTCTTATCTCCCCTGCCAAAATGCCATGATGGGACTTGACGTTAGCTGAAAAAAAAATGGTTTCCTGGATAAGATCAAGCAACAACCACGAAACACAAGTGAGCATTGGTTGGTGGAAAGAACCGGATTGGCAAACACTACAATTTCGTGCTTGATAAAATAAGAGAATGGGCACAATGTGGTTGGTTGGTGGAAAGAACCGGATTGGCAAACACTACAATTTCGTGCTTGATAAAATAAGAGAATGGGCTGCGAGAAGAATGTTCACAATGTGAAGGATAAGGAGGAACTTCCAAAAAACAGAAGTGTGAAGGCAAGGACCCAGATGTCGACCAGGCCCTTAATGAATGGTTTGCCATTGTTACTGGATGATCTGTGCGAGTAAGCGGCCCAATGTTAAAATGCAAAACAGAACTCGCTAAAAAGCTACGGACGGTTGGTTGTCTCGATAGAAATCTAGACATGACATAAAATTCAAGAAAGCACATGGCGAGAAACAAAGTCTGATAGTTCAAATCCTGAAGATTAGAAATCAACAAAACTGCCAGAGCTTCTTGAAAATTTTTCAGCAGATGACATCTAAAATGCTGATGAGACTGGGCTGTATTATCGTGCTACACCGGACAGCTCATTAACTTACAAACATGTTGCACTCTCAGGCTCCAAAAAAGCGATGGATCGGGTAACTGTCTTGTGCTGCTCAAACATGTCAGAAACGGACAAGAGGAAGCTGTTGGTTATAGGAAAAAGCCTCGCTGCTTTAACCTCTTCGCGACGGGCGAATCATATATGCATTTCGTACGGACGCATGTGAGGCCCGGGCGGTTCACCCGTGCACTCCTGGAGAACTGGCCAAGTGAACGGGCAGTGCAGATATGCATTTTAAGCTGAAACAATTTTTAATAGCCACTAGATGGCACTCTGTGTCCATTACATTTAAACTGAACGTAGTTTTAGTATTCTGACCTTCAGATTGTTTATATTCTGGCTGTTTTTGGTATTTTGCTTGTCAGCTGTGGCTGGGGAGGGGGGAAATCCTAATGTAAACAAACGCAGCTCGACTCTTTAAATCGCTGAGTGCTAATGAAAACATTCTCCTGCTAATGAAAACATTCTCGTATCTGATTTATATCCAATTCCTTTTTTATTCTATTTTTTTCCTCTACTTTGTACGGTCTTTTAGGGTTACTGTGCGGAGTTTTTTTACGTTTTGCATTGCCTTCAGATATATTTCCGTTCCTTCTTTTTTTATTTAGGAAAGCCTCACCTCCAGTCTATTATGACGGGAAGGAGGCGCTATTTATCAGAGGAAGAATACCCTAGTATGGTTAGTGAACCATTTACTAACGCAAATGAGAGTACTGATTCATTTTCTAAGGAGTTAAAAAGTGATACTTTTTCTAAGAGTTACAAGGTGATACTTCTCTGTGCTTCAAAATTTACCACGCTCGTTTTCATTTTAAATTTTGTTACTTCTTACTGTAAATAGTCTTTATTGTGTTCTTTTTAATAATTTTAAACTTTATTGATGGATTTTATCAATTAAAACTTTAGAATAATTTGAATAGCTCTTCCGAAAAGTATTATGGAAGATAAGCAATTTTTTAAGTATATTTCCGTGTAAAATAAAGAAATAAATGTTTTAAGGGCTAATTTTAACATATATAAGAGCTCAAGTAATAATCTAAAATGATACCAAAAATTACGATGCTAGAAGCGAAACTTTTGTTTTTCTGATTTTTGTTATAAAATTAGGCTTAACGATGCAAAACCTCCGTCCTGTACGGTGATTGCCTTCGATTCTCTTCTGTCCCGCACGAGCATTTTAAACAAAGGTGCGCCGTCGCGAAAAGGTTAAAGGACTTAGAATGGACAGTTTACCAGTTGTGTATCGTGTGAACAGAAATGCTTGGATGCCCGCTGAGCTTTTTAAAGAATGGCTGAAGGTTTGGGACAGAGAGCTACAACGGCAGTCGAGAAAAAGTGCTGCTTCTTCTTGACAACTGTGTAGCAGATTCTCATTTAGATTGCTTGATGAACGTTCAACTGAAATTTCTACCTTCCAGGACCACAGCTTTGGTCTAGCCAATGGACATGGGCATCGTAAAAAATTTGATAAGAATTTGAAAAATTGATGTGCAAGGTTGGTTAATTACATCCTTGAAGCAACTGAAGAAAGTTTGCTGACCTCACCATCAAAAGCCAGCGAAGTCAGTGCAAAGGTCAACATCTTACAAGCAGTTACATTTGTGGCCGACAGCTGGCAAAAAGTGAGCAGTGAAACAATGCAGAACTGTTTTTCTTACTGTGGCTTTCAGCACTTGGTTTTGGAGATGGATGTGGACATGCTCACTGAAAGTGAAAATGATGATTTACATGTGGAACTTCAGCAGGTACAAAATTGTGAAGAATTTTTATCCATTGACAGACAACGAGCTTCAATGCTACGATGAAAATGAAGATTATGACACTGCAATCGTTGCAGCAAAACACACGACAGCATCGGAAGACCAAGAAATTGATGATGATGATGCCGCTAATAAATTGGTGCAAGTGACAACAGAGGATGCGAGGAAATGCATTGAAACTTTGCATCGGTATTTCATGCAGGAAGGAAATGAAGGCAGTCCCATTGCTGCGTTATATGTTTGTGGCGATTTCGTTCACGTGCAATCCGTCAAGAGAACGTGTCAGATCACAATGGATAAGTTCTTCAAATGTTGACTGGAACTTGGTAAGAAATTGTTTTTATTGTGCTTACATGTTGAGTATCGTGGAGATTGTTTCTTAGAATTTATTTCTAAATTAATTTTCTCAATGAAAAAAGTTCGACTGTATTTCTTGTTTGTACATGTATATTCGCCAAACTGCACCATAAAGTTCATAATTACATTTTAGTTCATCATTTACATGTACATTTACTGTTTGCTACATATAGCACGTCTCATCTTACAACATAGGACATGTTCGTGAAATCAGACCAGCCGGTTATTAAGACCAATGATCGCTTCCCGATGTGGTCCGATTAACAGGAATCGACTGTATTAACAAAAGGACAAAATTCTGGACCGGATCATCACTTGTTATGACAAGTTGTTTCAACAACAGAGGCATTATAAGGAGTTGGTCTGCTCCTGATAGGCCCGTTGGCAACATTGCAAAGCGCAATTTTACTAACAAAAAGATCATGCTTTGTATCTGGTGGAACTGCTGTGGTATTTTGAACAAAGAGTATCTGGAAGGAGGTAAAAGACTCCATGGTACGGCACACAGCAAGATGCTAATTTATGTTGATGTAGCTATCAAAGAAAAACATCGAACTGAGCGAGTTCCAGCGCCAATCAGTAATGTTAAAGATAATGCAAGAACACATGCGTCTGTATTCATTGGCTAGACTCTGTACGGACTCAAATGGGATATTTTGCCACATCCACCACATAGCACTGACATCACTCCTACCTTTATCCACAACTGCAGCTACATTTTGCTGGTGCTATCTTTCATTCTGCAGCACAGGATGTCTGAAATAAGGCTGATCTGTTTTTAAATTTGCAGCCACCAAGTTTTGGGGCTTCTGCAAAACTACCAAAGCTTTGGCAGAAAATCATAGATTTGGGTGGTGATTAACCGCACTTAGGTACTGCTTTCCTGTTTTTCTTTCTAACTTTATTTAAGAATGTTTTTCATTGGAAAACTCGTTACAACTACACGTTACAATTTTAGCTGTTCCTAGTTTATGAATAGTTTTCTATAATTTTGAAAATTTTAATTAAAATTAGGCTGTGACTGCAAATTTAGACAGCAACACTCATAAAAATATGCAAATTATCGATTCATTGCAGGAGTATTAGTTTGAGTTTGTGCGAGACCCTTTACACTGCTTGGCATTAGTCTTCTGATTGTGATGCCACCGAACAGTCAACCACTCATGCTCAGACCTTATTCTTCGAAATGATTTAGTTGTCATTTTAAGGAGGAGGATCCTTTTACAGAATAATTAATGAATGAATGGTCACATTCAAAACATTAAATAATGCTATCTTACAAATGGTACAAATATAACAGATTACAAAATTTCTTTTATGACCCATGCTACTTTCAAGTGGGATAGTAATAGTAGTTATTTGATCGGATACATATTTGTGAAGGTCTGCTGATAACACCTTTAATTATTATCCTATCTTGAAGTAAATGTGGATGGTAAAGGCAATTTGTCTTGATATTGTTATATATAGACTGTAATGCCATTAACATTTAATAAAAAAAAATTGTATCTCACTGGTTTATTTATTTGTTTAAAGTTCAAGATGGCACAGTTTATCAAGAACACTACAAACAGTTTATCAAACACAATCAGTTTTGCCATTTTGTAGTTTTTTTTTTTTTTTTACATAATTTTAGGAGATAAATTGATGTGTATGATCAACCTCTTTTTAAACATTTATTAGTCAGCAAGAAGGCTTTTACCATTTTCCATGTTTTTCTTTTACAAAAATGCTGGCTGGAAAATTCACAATCATTCCAGTCATTCTGATGTATATTTCTGTTTTCTGAATCTGTATTACACATTTCCCCACTCCCTCCCGCAGTGTGAAACTGCCTTTTTCTAAAATTTATGTTTCTCAAACAGGTGAAGTAGGCTTCGATTTTCACAAGTTCTTATTCCTTGCTGCATTAAAATTAAATACCAATATTTGACACATTGTAAAAACTGTCTACAAAGACAAGAAGCCAATTATTCTAAAATGGCTCTAAAACTGATTGTACTTTGTATATCAATGTGGTATTGTTTGGGATACATATCCTGAAGGACTAGATAGGACTTAGATATAACCAGATAAGCTTTTACAAGCCACTTTAACTGTGTGTGCCTATATACGTATTTCATAATTTTACTTGTCTTGTTGTCAGGTCTTAATTTTTAAAATTAGAAGTGTCGGAGTCCTATGGAAGATCGTCAGCACAGAGGAACAAAACTAAATACATAAAATGACTATTAAAATCATTAATAATTTAAAAATTGAAAAGTTAATTATTATCAAAATAACTAATAATTATGCAATTAAATAAAATTTAATTAGCTATTATTTATTTAAATAATTAAATAAAATGCAAAGATATAAGCTAAAATTTAACAAGTGGTTTTTGATATAATTTCATTGCAAAAAATAAAATTCGAGATTCAAATTTCTACTGAAACTGTTGTTGAGTTACGGAGAAAGAAAGAAGAAAAGAGAAGTGCCGGAGCCTTCATATTTAGGGCTCCGGTGTGTGTTCCAAAAACTAAGAAGTACTGGAGCCAGGCTCTGGCGCAATTTAAGCCCTGGTTGTTAAACTCAAATACATAACTTACATCTTCATGAAGTGATGGCTTTATCAAAAGATAATTGTTGCTCCGGTGTGTAGATATATAAAAATTTGGGAATGAAGCGATCCTATAACGACTGAATTTTAGCTCAGTTCCCTTTCCGTGCACTGGAAAGGAATTCAGGATTATTTAGGAAGGGGTATTTCAGATTATGTTTCCGAGGGTTATGGAAGATGGAAAAAAAAATTGTGTGGAAAATGGAATTCGTCACTGAGTGGTCATTTCGTGAACTGCGACAAATAGAGTGCACTGGGAAAACAGATGCAGGACAGATATTGACACAGCTCTGTAATGACCTAAAAGAAACTAAACATGTTATATTATCAACAATATAATACACAGAATGGGAAATTATTATAAATCTTGCATTTAAATTAGGAGAGACTACATACCTCATTAATTTTTCTATATACTTCTAAAATGTTGCAACACCAGCTTTCACCTTTTTTCGTAGCTATGGAAATGATAAAAATGAATTGTGCAATAATTTTGATGATTAATTTTATGAAGAGAAGGGTACATATAACATAAATACCCCACCCCCGAAAAAAATAAATTCAAAGTGAATTCCATGTTAGCTGAAAGTCAAGAGGTTAAATAAATCCGAGAGATTACTACTAATCATTCTGATGCTAAATCAAGAAATTCTTTGGAATGTAAAAAAAGGGGGGGGGAGAGATGCTCTAAACCAGGGTTTCTTAAAACTTTTTGGTGTGTGGACCCCATAAGCATTGTGTAAATCCAACATACGTGTGAATGAAACTATCATTTTCTTCACTTGTACTATAATATACTACTTTAGTTTTAGATTATTAAGTAAAATGAACGTTTCTATTATAAAAAAATAATAATAAAGCATTGAAACATTTTCCTTTTTTCTTTGTCTGTATTGTCTTATCTTTCAGATACATTATGTAAAAATATTTGGTAATTGTAAGTACAAGAAAGAAATATCAAAATTGTTAAAATTTTTGGCGACCACCTACTGCAGGTTCTGCTATCCCAACTGGAGTTACGACCCACAGTTTAAGAAACTCTGCTCTAAACAGTAATTAAATACCATGAAACTAGTTTCAAATCTTATTATCAAAAAGAAAGCTTTTCTGGTTCAGAAAATATCTGATCTTACAGGTACAATAACTGTTACCTGTTCGCTATTGTAAGAAAGCTGAAAAATGTGTTTAAGAATGTTTTGTTTTACTCGTACTTAAAAATACTTTGCTGTGTATTTGTCATAAAAGGCAAGATTTCTTCTAATTCATTTATAATCATTTTAAAAATAATAAAAAAAAGTTTTTTCACTTAGAATTTTTTTTACACACGTACTGCAATATGAAAGAAGCAAGTTACATAAACAGTTATATATTTAAGAGACAAAAGAGAAATTGGTAAATATATGGTAAAATATGTGATATTTAAAAATTTCTGAAATGTGATACTCATATTGAAATGTTTCACATGCTACACATATAATATGCAGTTTATAAAAGAAAACTTAAAATTTATCTATGCAAACCACCTACTTCTCCACTGCATTTATTAGACAAGTAATTTTTCCACTACATTTGAGAAAAAAAGATATTTTTAAAAATTTCATCCGGAAAAATGAAAATCCCATAATTCTGAAAATTGGCATGTTCTCGCTGAATTAAATAAGTAAACCTTCCCTCTTGATAATGTTCCATGAAAACCTTGAAATTGTTCAGTTAGTAAAAGAGTAATGAGTTCAGCAATGAGTAAATGAAGACGGAAGCACTGATCCAGAAGAAAACAGATGTAATTTTCTCAATTGTCGCATTTTAGGTTAGTTATCCAAAACTTCCTTCATACATTAAGATAGAATAGCAGTAGAATTTCTAATTTGTTGATAATACAAGGAATATATCAAACTTGACAATCAAATTGATGTCATTAAAATGTGAGATTACTAAAAATTGAAAGTAATATCTGAAGAACTGAAAGCATTCAAGGTACAGTTATACCACCGTTCACATGCATACACTTCGTTAACAGATGTAAACAGCTTAATGGGAAGCAGGTGACAAAAATGGCCAACTTCGGAACTTTGCACATATTCCCAGACTAAAGGTCATACCTTAGGACTCTTGCTTTTCTTAGATGATATTTTCCTCATGACAAATGTAAAAATGATCACGACTGTCAGTAGTCAAAATATCTGACTCCTGCATGCCCCGCATGTAGAGATTTTCCTCCTAAATTCCTCTAAGTTCTGCCCCGCATGTAAAGATTTTTCTCATAAATTTCTCAGAGTTCTGGCTTTTAACAGTTTCTCAGTTTGCATTAGCAACATTCTATTGCACTCAAATTTATTATCTACATCATAATGATTTTAAAAACACTGATACTACAAGTGCTTCTTAACTTACAAAAAAGCATATCTCATGGTCTAGTCAAAGCTGTGATATACTGTGCATTATTATGTCAAGTTTATCCCTTAAACTTCAATGAATTCAAATGTTACATGGATAGCCTCTTCTACATAGCATTTGTTGCACATAAATTGCATGTCCTGAAAGGAATTACCTCCTAATAAAGGAGAATTACTGCACAAAGACTTAATGAATAAAAAAATACATAAAAAGATTATTATTAAATTTTTAATATACTTGTGTGTATCTGTTAACTGAAGACAAGCATCAAATGGCTGGCAGAGAATAATGAAACAGAGAAAACCAATTGGATTTTGGATTGGACCAGCATCAAATAGCTTGTACAGAATAATGAAATAGAACAAAATTAATTTACTTTGGACTGGTGGAAGGAAAACAATAAAGAACACAATCAAGTGTATCATATGTCAAAGACAATTAGTTTGTAACGTCAATTCTCCTGCAATCTCAGTAGAAAATATGCTCTAGAATACAACTGTATTCCAGGTCACAGGTGCAGAAGACAGACTTAGAACTAGTTGTTCAAGTATTACACATGGAGAGATAAATATCATTATCTACAAATGCTTCCTATTTTGATTTCAAAAGTTTGTTGTTCATAAGAACAGTCCCAGCACACAATAAATTGATAATTGCCAAACTTTCTGATGTTCATCCACTATTAGAAACAAGATTCAAGAAGTATCTTTTTAGATAATACAGAAGAAATTCAACATTGCTACAGCAGTTCACTGGGAGAGGATAGTCCATATAAAATTTTTAAAATCTCCGACAGATTCCAGTTTTTATCGGTTACCTAAAAAGGTTTGTTAGGTTTTTTATGCTCTCCCTGAGCTTGTAGTCTAGCAGTTTCTTGTTGCACTTACACCTTTTTAGAGTGTTAGGTGCTGGATTACATTCTTCTACTTTTCTCAGTGTTTTTCTCATTTCATCATATCAATGTTTAGTTTTCTAAGTAAGATGACTTAAAAAACTTTCTCTTTTTATTATGGTTTTGTGTGTTAACTTTATTAAATATGATGTTCTTTGCACTTACACCATATAAAATTCAACTCAACAGCAAAATCACAAAATATTAAAAAAACAGCTTATCTTCAAAATTTCCCAATATAATCTTGCGCACTGGAAATAAAAATGTCTTATTCCATACAATGTTGCTAGAGGGCACTTTCAGATCCCTTAGTTTGTAAATCAAAAATTCATAAATGTTTTACAAAATATGAAATAAAAACACACCATTCTATGGAAAAACAGAATATTTTTTATTAGATAGATCGTGAACTAAATGGAATTTTTATTATTTAAATCAATCCGGTTTAGAAGACACAAATATTCTAAAAAACAGAATACAATAGAGCCCCTCAAAGTCGATATGATGTGGACTGAGAGACTGTCGAGTTTTACGGAATAAGGTTTGGGGTTTTCACAGAACTTTTAATATTTAACTGTAAATTACTCTAGACAATTATATCAAAATATTGGACATGGAAAAGCACAGCATACAATTAAATTAATGTTGATTATTTCATTTCAAGTTCTAGCACAATAAGAGTCATGAAAAGAACAAATACCCAAAGATAATTGAGTAAAAAAACTTAACATACAAAAACAAAGAAAAATTATTAGTAGTTCTAGGTAGAAAAATATCGTGTGATGGTAGATTTTCTCTAACACTAATTCCATCGTCATGCAGCTACCCCACAGGCGACACAGGGGAGGGGGGGGAGTCCATCCCAGATGCACCTTACTCCTCCATGTAACGGAGCATTAGTGGCTTCAGTGGCTTTCAGTCCTTCACTATGGGTCATCATTTTAGCTTTTCTGTTGTCCCAGTCTCCTCGTTTTCAGATTCATCTTCATTTTTATCCATAGTTTATTGACTTCCATCAGTGAAACTATTTCTGCATGTCCTAAAATTTCACAATTTTCATCTTGTCTCATTCATTCTTCAACAACACCATCATTAACTTCTTCGCAGCCTGGAATTTTCTTCAGTCAAGTATTTCATAACTTTCTGTCTCTTCTTTGCTATTGTTAAATTTGTTTCCTTAATAGTCCAATAACTTGAACAGTCCAGAAACAAATGAGGCTTATCTGTTCAATTTCACTCCAAGAATTAGCCATCCTTTCTCTATGGCTAGGGCAAGAGAAGAAAGAAGTTCATCTCTGTATTTTTTCTTCAATGACCCCAAAACACCCTGGTCTATTGTCTGATACACTGAAGTTACTTTAGAAGGAAAAAATACTGCTCTTATATCTTCATCTCATGACTGTTCTGCATCAGTCTAGAATGAAAATCACCTTCCTTAGTAGTTTTTTTTATTTTAAAAACTTTTCCACCAATGGAACGAACTGCTCCATTGGTAAAACCTAAAACCAATCATTAAATATTGCTCCATTCATCTATGCATTTGACTGATTTCGGTAGCAAACAGGAAAATCATAGTTAGTCCCATTACTGTTCTTTTTTATGTTTATTTAAACCCCCGGGGGATTTTTTTATTTGCCTATAAGCGTTAGTTTGAGCTTATGGCTGCCTGTTGCATTCCTGCATGCCAAGACTTAACTCTTTCCTTCTTTTGTAGCCAGGTGCCAATTTTTCTTCTCTGGATGGCAGCATTTTCGAACGTAGCAGTCGAAAATTCAAACCCGTTCGGGAACTATGCAACTTCAAATCACCAAATAAGAAAGACATAACATGCTTTCAAGACTATTTGTAATGAAGAAAATCCAATAATGTGCAACATGTAACAGACTGGATAAAAAGTATAGACGGAATTTGTGAGATACGAGTCTGTAAAAATCTTAAATGCAGATGAGACTTGGTTATTTTATCGAATTAGTAAAATTCTGTGTTCCACAGGAGAAAAGTGTTGAAAGCAATAAAAACTTCAAGGAATGCCTCATTGGGCTGCTTTGTTTTAACATGGAACAGTTTAATTAACTATTTGTAATTTGAAAGCCAAAAAAAAAAAAAAAAAAAACCCAAGACACTTTAAACAATGAAACCCCCAAAACTTTATTGTTGAATTGGTATCACAATAAAAAATCATGATGATGCAAAGCATGTTATAATATTTGACTGCTCTTCATGAAACAATGTCTAGAAAAAATAAGAATGTTTTGCTATTTCTTAACAATTTGGCAGCCCACCCACTAAACTTAAATCAATGAAATTAGTATTTTTTCCACCTAATGCAACATTGGTATTACAATAGCCTTTGGACCAAGATATAATTAGAAGCATGAAAGTTCATTACAGAAATACATTTTTAAAAGCTGCTTATAGAAACTGCAATTACCTTGCAAAATGTCTCAATGTATTGAATGTCATTCAATGTATAACAAAGGCTGTTAAATTCATACAACTAAGTTGTGTTCAGCATTTTTTTAAGAAAGCAGGATTTGAAATTCTAACTTCCCTCAACGAAAATATACTAATGAAAATGAATTATTTGAATTTTTCAAAAATCAAAGAAAGTATTCAAATGTAAGAATATATTGAAGTCAAAATAAAACATAAGATCTTTTATTTCAACTGTAGTTCATCAGGTTTAAACAGAAGGGCTAGTTCCTTCCTCCTTTGCGCAACTCCTTACAGACATGACCTTATAGGGGAGTTAAACAGAAATAATCCGATGCCAGTACGTAACATCTGCTCCGATTTTGCCTATGTGAGGCAATTTTCTTACAGGGTCCGTACACATTTCTGCACACGAAAATTAACTACTTTTAAGGATTATTAATGAAAAAATTAAGGACCTATGAGCAAATAGGAACTGAATAAATTCAATTAAAAATATTATCTATGCCTGAATTTCACTTTTGTGATACTATCCTAAAAATAAAAGATCTCTAAGTAGTCTGCATTATTACTAAACATGAATTAATTAACATAATTATTAAAAAATTTGAGAATAAAATAAACTTTATGCAATTTATCAAATAAATAGCATTAAATATTTTACGCTTACAACAGATGGACATATTTGAAAGAAGTGACATTTACGTTTTACCAACAGTTAGCTTTATGTTGATTTTTTTAAATGTCTCATTTTGTCACGTACTTGGTCAGTCTAGAGGTTAAGTAAATAGCAGGTAGATTTTATAGCAGGTAGATATTATTTATTTATTATTTAATTTCTCATATTAAAATGAGAAGTAAGATCATAATCAGCATGATTCAGAACAAAAGACTGAATGTTGTTACTGCTGCTGCTTGTCTAGAGAGAGACCTGCTCATTAGAACAAACCTGAAAGGCCTGATGTAGGCAGGTGTCCTGATGTAGGTTCGCAACTATTGAAAGTTAGTCGGGCTCTGTTTGATGCAGTTCGTGTCGTAGCTTCGTGTAGAGTTTCAGGGGTTGTAACCCAGTTAATATACTTTAAGGTTCCAATAAGCCATTAAAGAACCACAGATGATAAGTAATTTTGTATTATTTTAAGTCTCACTAGATTCAAAGAATAAGTTTTACTTGAATTTTTACATTTTTGTGTTTTATCTTGTGACCTCAGTGAGTATTAACCAAAGGCAATAACTCGCTTTAATACATAGAGATAATTTTTAAGGGTAAGCAGTTAAATATAAATAATTAAATTAGGTAATTAGATAACCTTAGTCATTATGGATTTACATGGCCACAATTAAATTTTATTTTTTAACAATATTTGTTAAAAAAAGCCCTATTAAAATCAAAATCTAATCAAATTTCACAGTTTAAAATACATGTAACTTATAACATTGATTCTAAAAATATATTAGGATAATTACACAGTAAAAGCTACAAAACATTTATGTTTTGTAACAACAACACTCAACAATCCGTCATTTTAATTTGAAGCCTTCCCAAACATTTTGGCTAGTTTATATCGATTTCCTTCTCTTTAAGCATCTTTTCTAACAATTAGAGATTTGTCTCAAAATGCAAACCAATGCTCTTGCTAGTTTCTGCATCAACCTAACTGCTTTATCTCCTAACTTGTCAACCTCTCCACAAAGTACCTATAAGGCTTTACTTGATCTGGTAAAAGTTAAAAAGTCGAAAACCCAACTGATGTGAAGCAAACTATCGCTATGTCTGAAAATAACTAAACATCAGACAAAGGTTTAAATAAGCCTCTTATATAAAAAGAACTTAGAATACAAAGGCATGTTCTAATGCTAACAAAATCATTTACAGCTCGCAGTGACATAATTAAACAAGAACAGCCAAATTCAAACTAAAAGTGTGGAACTAGTGGTCAAAGATTATACAATTTAATTTAAATTTAATCTGGCTCAGTAACTCTATCATATGAGGAAATAGAAATGGGAAATTATAGGCTAATATAAACAATTGGGTAATTTTCATAATAATAACTGCACATTTTCTTGGAAGAATAATTTTCTTTGTCTTTATTATTTTCTTTTTTCAACACGTTTCCTTTTCATCTTAGAATTTTTGGATTTAATTAAAGATTTCAGTTATTCTAAAAAACATGAAATGCATTTAGAATGCATAGAAAATGGCTAATTTTATTTCTTTAGTAATATAAACATTCAGAAGAAATATCTATGGTAAAGGTCAGTTACAGAGCTGATGTGGCAGAATTTTTAGAATTTAGTGACACACTGAACAACAAAATCTGGAAATGGCAAAACTTTTAGAATTTAGAGCAGGCATTGGAAGCAGAATTTAGGCTCCACAGAGATTGCATCAGGTGGGAAAATGCCTAGTGCCAGCTTTGTGTATGATGCATTAAAACATATTAGATGAATCTTTTAAATTGTAAATTTTCAATTTCTTTATTAATAAAAAAAATATCTTTCTATAATGCTTGCCCATGTGACAAGATTAGAAGCATTTTTGATACTTTCTATGCTTGTGTCTAGTGAAAAATAGAGAAAATAAAGGGAAGGTAAACACGTTAAGAAAATGATTCTAGTATCAGGAGTAAAACATTCGAATATTATGTTTTCATTGTTCTTCCAGACGTTCTTCAAAAAGTAAGAAATTCATCGCAAACTTTCAGTAAAATACATCCATTACGTGTTGATACCATGGAGACATTTTTAATTTTGTCACATATTCCTCGAATCTTCTAGAATCGCGTGTCTACAAATCTTGCCTTCAAATCCTTCTAAACTTTCCAAGCTGCAATGGCTAAAATACTAAAGAAAAATTACCCCTACCAATTCAGTAACAGCAAAAAGCCAGAAATATTTTGGAAAAAAGGGAGGGAAAAAGGGTAAAATTTATTTTATAGAGAAAACCGATGCATATTCTGAGAATTTTGAATATTCCGAGACAATTACATGGGAAAAACTTTTACTATGAACAAATTAAAAAGAAGATATTTTTAACTAATTACTTAGCTAATTTTGCTTTTGCTAAGAGCCATTTCGTAAATTGTGCTTTATAGCATTATACCTTCTTTATTTTTCAGAGTCAAAATATTGTATAAGTTGCCAAAATGAAATTTTATAATATGACAGCGAAAATTAAAAATGCTTTATTTTAATATTATTTTTTAAATATAATTTCAATATATTACCATTATTTTAATGAAATTTATCAATGTTAGGATGTTTTAAAAAAATATATTATATTACATATAATTTCAATATATTACCATTATTTTAATGAAATTTATCAATGTTAGGATGTTTTTAAAAAAATCGTCCAAAAATTCTCAAATCTCGGAATTAAAATTTTTTTTTATAGAAACTGAATCTTAAAATCGCCAAAATGCTAATAAGTCGCCAAATTTAGAACGGTTTAATAAAAGAATTCAATCTCCAAAAGCAAAAAGTTGTTTAAAAACTTTTTCGAAATGCTTATATCTTACTTCTTGCTTAGAAACTCGAGTATCCCATCAATTATATTAGAAATAGAAACAAATTATAACCCATAAACCCATTCAAAACATAACCATACATGCCAGTGAATCGCCGAAAATATTCCCCCAAAAAGCTAATTCACACTCAAAATAGCAATTGAAAAAAAAAAAAAAAAAAAGAGACAGAAATTTCAGATGATTAAAATTAAGGACCTTCTGCTGATTTTGGCCAAAATTAAGGACTTTTAAGGACCAAAAATCAATTCCAAAAAATCTAAGGACTTTTAAGGACCGTATGAACCCTGTCTGAAGGTCGAATATCCCAAATTAATTTTAATCATATGCATTTGTTTTCTAATAACTTAAATATTTACAATAATTTACACATATATAGTTTTAGTCAGTTTTCCTTTTAAATTCTTATACTGTAAAGTATTATTCATGTAATATGGCTTCTTGCACCGTAACGCTTACAGAAATACAAAAAGAAGAGATATTAATACATTTCATGCTTTCCCAAAGACAATTTGCTTCTGACGAAAAAATGGATACATAAATGCCAAAGACAAGATTTTATTACAGTACAAAACATCAAAGTAATTGGCATAAAAATACCTGCCTCCTTGGTTCCCACTTTTGAAACATTAAATAATTCTTTTTAAGTGAGCAAAACTGTTTTATCAAAATTAAGACAATAATCTTACATATTGTATTTATTTAACATGTAAAACAGATGTGAGTATAAGTTACAAAATTTTAAAAATATCTGTTGTTATATTGAATTGGATGAGAAACATGCCAAAGTAAGATTAGGCAAAAGAAAAAAACCATAGATTAGCAGAAATTTTGAATAAGCTACTGATTTCAAGGACAGTCAATTCCTTTAGCAACAGGACAAGTGGACTTGCCATATACATTTAAAACTAAGCCAATCCAAGATTGCTTTTTGTTTAACTTTAAATAGCTGTGATTACATGGCAAGTTTAACCCTTTGCAGCGTTGTGGTCGCGCCTTGAAACCACCAATTTTCGAATTTTTTTTCCTCCTCTTCTTTGCAAAATTTTTGAGTGAAAATCAATTGATTACTGATCTTTTACCTCTACATAACACACAATGACTGCAGAATAATACATGTTTTAGGTCTTAGTGCCTCAAATCGGAGCCTTTTAAAATTCGTTTTCAATGAAACAAAACAACTTCCTTTTATTAATATAAACAACTTTAAATTTAAAAAAGTTATTCATCGCCCATCATGATTTCTATCATAAACAATAAAAAATAGCAATAATTAAGCTGCACATATAAAGAAAACCCTCTATATGCTTGGCATTTGCTTTATGGTTTCAGGGCATGACCACTGCACCACTAGAGCATTGTGTCAGAATGCTCACGAAGCTCTAGAGGCTCGGTGGTTACACCTTGAAACTACTGCTCTTCACAATGGCGTTTGCTTGCTTCTCAAATAGGAATGTTTATTTTTACCTGGATATAGATAACGGGTTTTGAAACCACAGAGTTATTTTATTACTAAACAATATATGCACCTGCCCAGTAAAAAAGGTCTTTCTTTTCCAGATTTTTTTCTGACCTCAGCCCACTTGCTCCCCAAGCTAGTATTGAGATTTTATAAATTATTTCCTGTGGTTTAAATTTAATGTAAATATACTTTACTATAATTAAAATTAGAAATTGCATAAATTTTTATTTAAATTAAAAATATTTTGGGACGAAATATGAATAAAATAAATATCAATAGGAAACGAATGATCTGTACCAAAGTCAAAAAGACCAAGCCCCCCCCCATTAACATAAAAAACCACAAATTTCATGCGCTAGATGAAAAGAAACTAAATAACGCTGAACACATAACAGTGAAATTTAGATCCAGGTAGTGTACATTTTGTAGCAGAAGGATGAAACCTCATAGAAGATACACGTGTGAAAAACATGCAATGTGGGTTGTATGTACCAAAATGACAAAACATGATGAAAACATGCTTTGGGCAGTGTCACAAAAAAAGTTTGTTCTTTGATACTTAACGGGGGGGGGGTCTTTTTTTTAATCCTTATTTTACTGAGTTTTTTATCCATTTACCCAAACGTCTTTATTATGTAGATACTTATATTTTCACTGCTATAGAAAAATTACATATATGTTTATTTTTTAATTTTTCCTGACAATTTACTTTGTAAAATAATGTAAAAAAATTATATATAATGCAATTCTTAGATACATTTTTTTAAAAAATTCGTAAATTTCATCATTTATTGGAAACGCGCACGGAGATAGGTAAGTTTTTTTTCCCTACTACCTCAGTAAGTTTCAAAGTGTGACCACCACCCACAGAACAATGGGCAAGAGTAGACTTTTTTTTTTAGACTTTTTTTTTTAATTCATATATTATTTGTCTCTAGGATCATAATATTCAATTTCTAGAGTTTTTAGTTTAAAAAATTATAAAAATACTATCGCATGCTATGTTCAGTGTAAAATGCATACAGCAGTAACATTTTAAGTTAGCTAATCTAAAATTTTAGAGTTAAAATTTCTCTTACAAATTATACCTATCTTTCACACACTTCATCACTTATCTTTTCACACATTTTAAATGCTGGTTCTTCAAATTAAAAATGTTGATTTCTATGATGTGAATTGCATCTCCATGCTTCAACATGATTATGTTGTCACTTCTCACTTCCTGTTTCAGGAAAAAAAGCTCTATAACATTGACATTTTAAGTCCCAGTAGTTCATGATTGAGCTTTAAAAAAATAGGCTGCAAAGCAGCAAGGAGACGAACAAGAGTCAGATTGAAATGTTACAACATAAAAAACTATATATATATATATATATATATATATATATATATGCCTTAAAGTATACCTCCCAATTAAAAAATTCACAATAACTTGGTGAAGTAAATTAATCAGTAGCTTTAATATCCACATAGAAAAAAATGCTCGCAATGCACAGAATTTCAAACACATCAGTGTAAGAGATTATTTCCAATAAGTTTCTGTAAATACAAAACTACCGTATATACCCGCGTATAAGTCAAGATATTTTGGACAAGGAAAAAAAGAAAGAAAGAAAAAAAGACTTCAAAGTGTGTGGGGGGGGGTCGACTTATACGTGGGGCCATAAAAATTAAAAGAATCGGAAGTTCAAAAATTTCTTTATACAGTCAAAAGTCGTTAATTTGTCCATAATCTGGAATAATCTATAATCCGGACTTCAAAGCTACAAACTTTCTGTGCATGCTTCGTGTTGACACATGCACATAGGCGTTTACGGCTGCGAATATGCGTGTGCGCATGCGCGTTTAATGTATAACGGACAATATAAGCTAAGCTAAAATTATCTAATTCAGTTAATGTTGCAGAATGCGTTGTTCCTTAATCTTCGAATTGGATCCGGCTAATTTTTTTTTGCAGACTGTTAGAGCAATTTTATAAAAGTAATTTCGATTATGTCAAATTGAATTTCTGATATATATTTATTAATATGTAAAGGATCTACAAAGCGAAAGTATGTTTCGAAATCTGAAATCTGTTTATCAATTTCACGCTGCTCTGCAACGGGAGAGGGGCGGAAATGCCGCGGCGCGCAATGAATTGGAAATTGATCTGTCAGCACTATCCTTATCTTCAAGGCAGATGTTTTTATTTTATTTGGCTTATAATTCCTTACTAAATGTAGTATTTCATCTCGATGTACTCTGTCTTTGATATGATTTAAATCAAGCTCTTCATCATTATAATTCGCTTCCGATAATGAAGAAATGACAGAGACGTTATTGAAAACGAAAAAATTTCGATTGACAAATTAGTCGGTATTCTCGACACAGCAATTATAGGACCTGAACAGCGAACTTTGTAACTAAACAAGAAATTATGTCTGTTTTATAGAATTAAAGAGGAAGTATTATCACATGAAACGAAGCAACTTACATTGAAAGAAATGTTTAATAAAGTAAACAAATAAATATTAAGCTTTTTCTTTTTGTAAATTTTGATACCCTTTAGATCATAATTGTTCTTTATTTCATAAATTACGGTTTCATATTTTTAATTTTGTAATTTCTGCATGCCATCTTACCATATTTAAACTGATGATCTATAATCCGGAATCGCCGAAGTCCCGATTAACGACTTTTGACTGTATATTGCAGTTGTTTTCTTCCTGCACTCAAATTGGACGACTTATCAAATAAGTCACTTACTTGAAGTAATTTCATGACTTAAATTATGTGACGAACTAATCACAGAGTTTCATACTTTAACTAGAGTAAGTTTCAATTAAACCAAAGAATTTTCGGCCCCCGAACAACTGATCAATAAAAAAGTTTCGCCAACACGCCAAGAAAAGAGAAATGCAGATAGTTTTTACGTACGTATAAGTCTTTATAATAGTTATTGTTCATTCATGAAATATTTTTGTTAACAGACGTACACGTTAAAATTAAAAAAAGTAGCCCACACAATAACTGAACAGTTTTGAATATTTCTTTTAACTTTTAACCCTCTGAGCGTTATGACCGGGTTTAGGCGGTCAAGACGGCCTACCTCGAAAGCGTTACGGACGCTTCTAGGCGGTCACTGGAAAAGTGTTCGAAAGCGTTACTGACGGTTCTAGGCGGTCAGTGGTGAAGACCTCGAAAGCGTTATGACCGCCTTAAAGCGGCCATACAGATGTCTCCTGCCCCCCCTTATTTCTGGAACTCTGGAGATCTTTAAATGACAAATCTCAGTAGGAGGCAAAGAGGGTTGCTCTTTTTCGTTTTAGACCGATATGTTTAATCGCCAAGAAAACGCTTGAGCATGTAGTGGTTTATAAAAACAAACGTGGACATTCTTCGCGAAATAAAAAAGTAGCATGTAAGCATGTTTTTTCAATACTCTCTTTAAACAGATAACATTTTCATAAAATATCCTTTAGTTTTTAAATTGAATGTTCAGAAATATGCGAAATGCTCTTGAATTCAATTAAAAAATAGCATTAGGAAATATTTAAACACATTTACTTATGGATATATAGATACATAATTAAAACCAACAAGTTATAAATTTTAATTATTCGAGCGAAACGAAGCGCATTTAATTACTGCATTTAATATGAATTATACATAATTACATGTAAAGAATAACATAATTAAGCAATAATTCAAATACAAATTAGCCATCAACAGTAATTTATAATAAGCGTATTTTGAACGGGTTTATGAAGCATAATCTAATTCGATAGTAAAAATAATAATGGCGAATTATTTATTCATTCTGGAACAATATTCATGGCTTATACTGGTTTGATGAAGTTCTGTTCAAATTCATTTCAAATATTCCAAATCTTTTTATGTACATTGATTTCAATGCGATTTTTATTAGAAAAACATTCAATGAGTTTGATTTTCTTACATAATTGTAATTGCATTGTTCAACGCAAAATAACTACAAGCATAAAGGCAAAGGTGTGTTAAAATTTCTGCATTTTGCTATATAAATTATTAAAATAACCAACCTACAGCCTAACAACTGAATGTCTGAAATATAACCCGCAACTTTTCTAAAAGTAACAAATTTCAGTTAAAAAAAACCGCAGTAAATAAATAAAACGAAATACTATTAAGAAAAGAAGCACGAAAATTTATTTTTTTATATTTATTTTTAGTTCAAAGGGGCAATTTGCCCTGAAGGACTTTTAATTTCACTTTGGCATTTTTCATTGAAAATTATAAACGGCGAATCACTTTTCAAATTATTGCCACTAAATATTATCGCTCTGTATTATACTTAAAGAAATTAAATATTGAAGAATCTGCATGAATGTACGCATGTTTCTCGCATTGTGATAAAACAACGGTACCTAGAGCTATCAAAATTTAAATAACGTAATCTTGCATACAATATGGGCATGTGGAAGCCCTAATTTGAATTTGAAATGTTTTATTATCGATTTCATATTTTATAACACTTCCAACGAATTTTTGATTAAAAAACTATACGATTTCAAAGCGAGTAATGTCAACACCGTACGAAAAAAATCCTATTTTTATCTCCAGCGCGAGAGCCTCTAAGATACAGTCATTTTAAAATAATTTTGAGATATTGCTGTTGAACTGAACTTTATGGTTTGAGTACGTAGAACATGATATTTAATCAGGTAACACACAAAACGTTAAAAACGCTCCTTTGGATGTAGTTTAAAATCTGAAACCTTTCATATTTTTATTTATTAGTCCAAAGGGACGTATTAGTATTTAAAACAATAGTCCGTGAGAGATTATTGTTTTAAATACTAATACAGTTTTCGATTTTGCGTTGAATCACTAGAAACGGCGAATCACTTTTCAGACTGTTGCCACCAAATGTTATTAGTCCCGCATTACATTTGAAATAATTAAATAATGAAAATCTGCGTAAATGTATGTATATTTCTCGCATTGTGATAAAAAAAAGGTTTGAAAAAAGGCCATCCAAGTTTGAATGACGTAATAATCCTACGAATATGGGCATGTGGAAGACCAAATTTGAAATTTGGAACTTGTTTTATTATCTATTTCATATTTCGTGAAACTTTAACGAATTTTTGAGCAACAATCTCAAAGATTTCAAACCAAGCAATAGCAACACTCTACAGGGGTGAAAACCTTTTTATCTCTAGCGCGCGGAATTGTGTACCAGAAATTCTAAATATATGCTCATTTTAAAATTATCGACATTGTTATTGAACTGAATTTTATGGTGTAAGTGCAAAGAACATTGTATTTAATAAATAAAGGTAGCACACAAAACGTTAAAGAAATGTCCTTTTCGACGTATTTTTTTAAAATTTTTTTTATTGTTTTTTGAATGTATGTTGTTGCCGAATGACGCACTAGTCGTGTATAATCTGAATATATAATAATTATTTGTGCTATTTTTTATTTGAAATGCATAGAATTCTCTAAAATAGTAGCATTCTTAGATTGAATATTGTCTAAGCAGGTGCAATGAACTTCATTACCATATCAAATACAGTTTCTTTTTAATTTAAAAACTTCGGTCTGAAGCACCTTTTTGAATCATAGTATAAGTTTTAATAAAATTTGTAGTAGTCCGAATTTTTAAAAGTATTTAGAATTACTGAAATAAAAAAACCTAACCTTTTTAGAATTTCTTTATCAAAGTATTACATCTTAGGCCAGCAAGACTTGATTAGTAAAATCTGGGAAAGGATCTATGATTGTTTAGTAAGAAGTAAAAAAAAAGTACTCTAGGTCTAAGCAGTAAAAAAAAAGCTTGTCCCTCTATAGAAAATTGTCACGTATGTTAGAAAAGATTTTGCAAGACATTAATATTTTAGCTTAAACATGATTTTTTTTAAAATTTAGTCTCTTGTTTTGGAGATGGTGTTCAAGCATTTTACCATAATTTTATTTTCACATGTGCAGAATTTTTATATTCTTTATTGATTGCTGTATTTTTAACTTCCATAGCATAAATAAAAGAAATACACATAGCAACTTCAGCCATAAACAGATGACTTAAGAGAAATTTGTTTTCACATATTATGTGAAAGACTAAATAAATATTAAATGCTTTTGCATTTATGTTACATGACAGTAATTTGAAAACAATAACTGTAGATGCGCAAAAAACGTATACTTATAACCTTCTGCATTTTTAAAGAAAGTACAAAATAGTTCAGAATAGCAGATGGCTTTCAGATCATTCAGTAATGTCATCGTAAGTATATTCTCTTCACGTTTCGGAAGAACTGCAGTAGTTCAGATTTGTCGTAAAAGTTTAATTACACCCCTGGGGATTGGCGTACTTAGGGAACGGAAAAACAAGCTTTGAAACATACTCATACAAAAGTCCTACCTTTTCTTCGACAGATAAATGACAGATGTGATATTTGAACACATGCTTTCAATCAGTTGTTTCCTTCTAACAAAGCGTCTTGCGCGGCTAGCAGGATCCTAGCAAAGTCTTGTAATAGTCTCTTGTTTTAAATATGCTGTGTTCGAACTCAGACTCAAAGACGGGCATTTAAAGATTTTATTAATGCTTTTTTTTTACATTCGACAATTCAATATTTGTTTACAAAATAAACACATAAATAAACTTGCATAGCAGATCAAAATTATGTTGCTGTGGATATGTTTCATCAACAGTTATTAGTAGTTATAACAGCATAACTAAATAAGCCCATTTCGAAATATGGATGATATTGCATTCATTATTTTTAATCTGAAACAATATCATGTTGTTATTACTAGATAAAATGGCTTAAAATAAGCTGACAGATTATAAGAAAATTTTTTAAAATGAAAATTGGATTCACTTTCTTTCACATAATTTATGACCAGTTCTTCCAAAATATTTTAAAGCTTACTTTACTACATAATAGAAATGTCTCCACGTTCGTTGTTTTTAGTTAGTTAGCAATTTTAATTGGAGCTGTTATATAAGAAGGCTATTTATCGTTGTTGTTGTGTTACAGTATTTATTTTATTGTATAATGCAAATTTTGATCAATTGGTTAATTTTATAATGTATAGAGGAACTTCAAAAAGAAAAAAAGTAATTTCCACCGTTATAATATGTCCTTAAATGGTTCCCCCAATAAAAACAGTTAACTAAGTAGTATACCACATTATATTAATTAATTTACTAACCAAATAGCAAAAATTTTTCAAATTCGAAATCCATCTTTTTACTAAGTACTTTTTGCAAAGTAACAAAAATTCTAATCCCTTTGTTGTTTAAATTAATGATAAACAAAAAATGTAGTTTTTTCCCCCCCATGAAATGCTAATTTTATGTTATTTGATAAAAACTGAGAAGTGCAAAATCAAAATCTGGCGAAATACATATATTTATGAATGAACACAGCACACAAACATTTCTTCACCCTAAGCACGAACACAAATAATATTTTAAACACCTTAAAATGAATCCAATTTCAAGGTATTTAATTTGTGATAGATAATGACAGCTGAAAACATTTTCCAATATTACAAGATAAAATGAGGGTATTTCTCACATAGTTTCACAAATAAACTCACAAAATAAAGAACGCTTTTTTAAATTTTTAATTTGCAGTATGTTAGATGCTTTATTGAAGAATTTGCAATAATATCGTTCTGATTTTTATTTTATCCAAGATTGCCATTATTTTTTCCTGATGAGCAACTTGCTAATTATTAGTCCAATGTAGAGTCTTCCTTCTGTTTTCTCATAAAATCGCCTTTGTAAATTTAGAGTTTAATTTAGCAAAATGTTTTCCACCTAAGTGGTAAAATGTCTTCGTAAAGGATTCCCTAAAAAAATCTGCCTTGTATTTATGTTGCATTTAGGGATATTTTCAAAAACACACGCTGCTGATTGTTATTTTTAATAGGTGAACAAAAGAAATATTTTTTTAAGAAAGAATATAACTTAACTGCAGCGCTATATCTTATTCCTAGATAGCGAAGCTTGATTACAAACTCAATTTTTAAAATACATTTAATTATCTGTATGCTTTAAAAAATGCCTTGTCTGGTAATTGTAAATGCATAAATCACTTGTTTTTTAAAACTAAGTGATTCACTCTAAGTTGAATAATTACAAATAGCATAATGTGAACAATTAATGAAGCTAGAACCACCAGTTTATTCTTATGTAATTAATAAAAATTTCATTGTTTCAGCATCTTTCTTCTTCCATACTAAAGCTCACATTTAAGCTTTAGAAAATAATCACATTTCTTTCAATTACCATCCCTCAGTGGAAACTAATGAATAATAGTTTTCATGCATAACAAAGGTGTTTTACTGGGTATTCGGATAGAAAAAAAAATTCTCGAATAATCTGAGTTGTTAATATATTTTTGGATAACATCCTGAGAGGAATTCATTAATAATAATAAAGCCATGAAACAAGTAAACTCAAAACGTCTTTGGAAGTATCAAAATCATGATCGATTCAGTTATTTAAATAACGCAAAGCTGCGAGGGCTACATGCCTATGAGGAAGGATGCCTTCGTGGAGGACATTCTGAGAGAAACTAGCATATTATACAGGGGGAAAACCAAAAGAACCAACCATGCAGCCAGTCAGTTCGCTTGTGATCGAACCCAAAACAGGTCAAACTGCCAGTATTCAGAGGTGTATCTTAACCACTGATGAGGCTTGGATCACAATCATGAATCTCCAAACTTATTCATCTAGACGTGCTGTCAATTTACCTTACAAGGGCAGCCCCCCCCCGAAAAAAAAGATCATTCCTTATATTCTCCTCCCTTAAGGACCGGGATTCGAACCTCAGATCTTCCAATTTTACTAGCTGGATCTGCTACTACTTGCACCACCACAGGACGCAAGGTAAACCAGTAAGTCTTTATAAATGTACTAGCACGACAGCATTAATTATATGAATTGTTGGGCATTTTAACTTCGAAAATTAGATAGAATAGTATTTGAAAATGAATATTATATTTAATTATTTTTAAGTTTGTTTGTAAACTGATTGTTGCCTTTCCAATTCAAAAAAATTTCGAATCATATCTAGATGCTAGATATATCATTAAAACATTTACTTGATTTGGCCACCCACTTAACTTACACGTTGACCATTTAAATAGAGCACTACCAATTGGCACATTCGCATCTCTTTTCTGTTTCGCATCTCTTTCTCGGAAACAAATATACCTCTGTAGTAGATTAATGTATAGGTAGCAGACATTCTGTCACTGTCAGCCGAGCGGTAAATAGTCGCAGAATACCGAGTTCTGACTTAAGTTCGATTCTAGGAGAACGGGCTGGCTGCATGGGCGTTTTCATAGTTTTCCGCATATATAACATATATACGAGCAGTTTTTTTAAAAAGTCCTATCCTGCGAACGGGCTGGCTGCATGGCTGTTTCCGTGGTTTTCACCATGTGTAACGTGTATACGAGCCAGTTTCCCTTAAAAAGTCCTCCGCGAAGCCATCCCTCCCCTTAGGCAGACAGCCCTCGAGGCTTTGCCGTAATTAAATAACCTAACCTTTAAAAAGTTCTCCACGAAGAGACCCTCCTCTTAGGCAGACAGCTCTAGCATGCTTTGATGTAGTCAAATAAGCCAAAACATTCTGTTGGCGAAAAAGCAAAATTGCATTTATAGTGAATAATTTCTAATGCAAAAGTTATACTTGTTACTAAGGAAAGAATTTATTTTTGTGTAAAATTCAGATTGCCTGAATTTTAACAATTCTCAGAAACGAAACACAAATAACAAGAAACTAAAAAAATATTTATAATTAATTAGGATATATAAACGATGTAATCATTAAGCATATTTTTAGTAAGAAAGAATATTTTGTAATAAATAAATAAAAAATATATTTAATATTAAAGAATCCTCTATATATCTCTACAAAGTATAAAAATTACAAATATTTTTGAAGGTGCATGTGTATATGTACCAGATAAAAAGATTTACATTGTTTATTATTCTAGCGATATTTTTAACCAGATGCATATTTTCCGGAGATTTTTTTCACCGATATACATTTTCAGGATATTTTCTTGGCATTCGTTTTACTCAAGTGGTTAGATTAAAGTGTTATTTTGTATGCAGTGAAATCTAACTAGAATTTATTTTCATTCCATAGTTGCTTCACATAAATTTTTGATTTCATGTAATATTCAGTTTCATAATGGCATTTTGAGATTTACTATGCTTCTCAGTTTTTTTTTTATTAAATGTCGTCTACAACTACTTTCAATAAAATACTGATATATAATAGGGAAATATAACATACACGTGCACTCATGCTCACAAACATACATCACCATATGTATACACAGTGTTTTGTTCTGTGTGTTTACATATATATAGTTTACATACAAAACCGTTTTAATAATTCCTACGAAAAATGTGATAAATTTTCACGAAATAAACTGCTTGCGTTTTCTATAGTTTAACATAGATGAAGATTTTAAAGTCTGAATTTAAATAATGATATTGTGTTTATATGTACTGTAATTACTGATGAAAGGATGGTTCTGAATTTAAAGCCAGGGTAGCTTAAATTACTAACAGACGGCAAATACACAACTTGAAAAAAAGCAATAAATTTAGAATTTACGGCAGCTCCATTTCTTGTCATAGTTAACAAAAGGAACAAACTGTGAAAGATCAAAATTATAGATTGTCCTTGCACAAAGGTAATGGTCTCCCATACAAAGTAGAAAATGTACAAAGGTGGTAAGCTTTTAGTTCAGTACCCCCTGGAGGTATATTTACGTTGAAGTCAACTTGAAGATTCCGCTATTAGGTGTTTTCTTTGAAAAGGGTAATATCTTTTTCAGCACATAACTATAAATAAGAATTTATGTTTTCATTACTTAATCTTCAAAGCTGTATAATTTGGAGCATCTGCTCGGAAAACTGTTAACTTATTTTTCATCATTTATGAAAAGAATACACACCTGCGTAAATGTCTTGGAGAAATAATACCGTTAACAATTTTGCTACAAAGATTTTTTTTTTTTTTTTTTTTGTTTCTATTAACATCTCGATAATGCACGTAGTATATAAATACTTGCATTGTAACTCTTATATAGTTAATTACAAGGAAACTGCGTTGTAACTCAAACTATAAAATTCAGTTCAACAGCAATATCTCAAATTACATATCTTTAGAATTTCCGATACAGAGCCTCGCGCTGGAGATAATTTTTTTTCCCCATACAGTGTTGCTATTGGTCGCTTTAAAATCGTTTCGTTTTTTTAATCAAAAATTCGTTGAAGGGTTACAAAATCTGAAATCGATAATAAAATAAATTTCAAATTCAAATTAGGGCTTCCACGTGCATATATTCTATGGAAAATTATGTTATTCAAATTTGGGTGGATCTAGGTACCATTGTTTTATCACAATGCGAGAAACATACGTACATTTATTGAGATTCTTCATTATTTAATTTCTTTAAATATAAGACAGAGCGATAATACATGGTGGCAACGATTTCAAAAGTGATTCAGCCTCTTAGCAAAATGCCAAAACGAAATTAATAGTCCTTCAGAGCCAACCTGCACTTTTGGACTTAAAAAAAAAAAAAAAAAAAAAAAAACGACCGAATGATGTAAAATGCACAATTTAAGGGAAATTTCCTTGCGTGACAAGGTATTCCAGATTACCTCAGCTTAAAGGTAATAATTTTATCAGATTTTAAATAATGAGAAAAGGGAATTTAGACTCCCAGGTATATGATATACCGATGAGACAAATAATATGTACGTATGTCCGATCTGTAACAGAACTGCTATAGGCAAATATTAAGTTGCATTATACATAAAGTTTTGCTTAATTTAATAACATATATAGTGAGACATCAGATAAATAAACAGCTAATGAGCAATATATCGAACAACTAAGTGAAGAAAATCACGTCATATCATATGCTCCTTTTTTAGAAGGCGGCTGAAAAACCGGCAAAAATATTTTGTAATTATGTTATTACATTAAAATTGCATAATTGAAACGGCAATAACCGAAGAATCGAATTATCGCAGTTAATTTTATATACAGTTTTAATTTAGCTGTATTAAAATTTTTAATACTTATAAATTACATTACATTATAAGGTATTTTTCCCGCCTTCGTGGTGTGGTGGTCTGCACGCTCAGCGCGTAATTGAGAGGTCCGGGGTTCGATTCCCGGCAAAGGCGTTGCATATTTTTCATCACTCCTGTTTTCCAAAAATTACCTAATTTCTCTACAGTGGCACCCGAACTAAAAGGGTGTTGGATGATGATTCTCCTTCCCCTGGATTAGGTGACCTAAAAACCCAGTTGCCAAATCCCACCTTCTTGGTATGCCTTCGTGGTGTGGTAGTCTGCACGCTCAGCGCATAATTGAAAGGTCCATGGTTCGCTTCCCGGCATTGCTTATTTTTCATTTTTTCTGCTTCCAAAATACCTAATGTCTCTAGAACGTAAAAAATAACAAAAATTGTGTTTATGATTTCTCATCCATGAATAAGTTTTTTGATAAAATTATTCAAGCTAATTTGTTTTAAGTGCATTCTGCACTCTGATTTATTCCAGTTTGGAATCAACGCTTCAAATGTATTTACTGCCTTTTTTTATGTCATACTTTCTCTGTGTATGTATATCATACTTCCTCAGAACGATATATGTATATAGAGGACTGTCGTACTTCCTCGGTCCTACTTTTATATTGAACTTTACCGGAAGCTCATTTGATTTAACTGTAAGCGATGAAAAATACGAAGGTTATCTGCCTAAAGAGCGTAATGCTTTCGTGAAGGATTCTGTAAGGAAACCTACCTCACATTTGTACTCCCTATGGAGAAATCCACAAATGCAGCCAGGCATTTGCCATGATTCTGGCCCAGGTCGAAAACTCAAATTCTTTGGGCTTATCCAATCGGCCATCAGAAGGCCCAGTTTTATAGAAAATTACTTGAATCAAGTCATTGAGAATTTAGTTGTCTAGAGCAACAGTCTGTACCTGCTGATTAGAACAAACCTGAAAGGCCTGATGTAGAGCAAGGTTGGGCAAGTGTTGAAAAAAGTTAAGTCAGGCTATGTTTGATGCAGTTAGTGTCATAACTTTGTGTAGAGTTCCAGGGGTAGTAATCCAGTTAACCCACGGGACAGCGCGTGGGGTGTATCATACCCCAACCCTACATAAAAGTGGAACACCTAACTTGTGAAACTGAAATTCTGTGCTGCTTTCAGTAGCTGAGTTTCTAGTTGTAGTTGACGTTCAGAACCGCTTTTCCTTTGTCTGTGTGTTTCAGAAAAAGATTTATCAGTATTTTGTTGAAACTGGGGTATGACACACTCCACGCGCCTGTCGGCGTAAGTGTTTTTCTGACTGAATATTTAGTTCAGAAATTTATTTCTAGAGTGTAACAGTAAATATTTCTACTTGCAAGTGATTTTAAAGAATTTTACATTAAATTCTTAAACATTTCTAACTGCATTATGATAAAAAGAATGACTCTGTATGAATTGGAGATGCAACGCCTGTGAGATTTATTAGAAATATTTGAAAGCGATGAAGTTTGCATTTCGAAAACTAAAGATGAAACTAGGAATATTTTCTACACTGTTTTGGTTTCGAAAAAGATAAAACATTAATTCCAGATGTTCGTAAAAAAACTGTTCTTATGCTTTCAACATTATATAACGATAATACTATAGATGATACTATTGGAGAAAATAAAACGTCAGGAATTATATGTTTTTATAATATGAGTAAAGGAGCAGTGGATATGGCGGATGAAATGTCAGCCAATTATTCAACTGCCAGAATAACAAGGAGGTGGCCAACGGTAATTTTCTCTCCTGCACTGAATATTGCTGTAATAAATACTTGAATTATATTACCTTCAACTGCTAATCCATCAACCAGAAACAGAAATCTGTTTTTGAAGGACTTAGCATTACAATTCATGAAAAAAAGTATTGAACAAAGATCAGAGATTAATACTTTACCAAGAAACTGACGTACTGCATGCAAAACAAAAGCAGAAGTTTCAATTCGAAGCAACTAAGTGTGAAAGATGTGATATATTTTTTGCCCTCGAGCCAAGGACAGAAGAACGTGAATGGAATGTTTAAAATGTGAAAACATTCTGTGCCAAGAGCACATGAATGTATTTCGTTCAAAGTGTGAAGAAATAAAATAAGCATTGTGTGATTCAGAAGTCAAACAACAAAAATCAGCGTTAATTCACAAAATTTTCACAGGACTAGTTTCGATGGTTTTACCGAGTAAAACCAAATATTTATTCGGCGTGTTATTGTGTCTTAATTAAGCATTGTGTATTAGAAATGCAATGAAACTTAGAGACATGATGTTAATTTTTTTTTTACTTTCATTTATCTTAACTCTAAGATTATTTTGGAAATTAATTTTTTGAAACCCAATTATTATTCATGTATTTATAATACACGAGAACAAGAAAAACAACTTTAAAACTAAATAAAACTATTTTTATCATATTTTAAATATTGGGGTATGTGATACCCCATGCGCCTACTCTAGTAACTTTTCTTGGTGCGAATATACTTAAAGGTTCCAATAAGCCATTAAAGGACCAGAGGTGATAAATTATTTTGTATTATTTTAAGTCTCACTAGATGCAAATAATAAGTTTTACTTGAATTTTTACATTTTAGTATTTTATCTTGTGACCAACCACATGAATATTAATAAAAGGCAATAACTCGCTTTAATATGTAGAGATAATTTTTAACAGTAAGCAGTTAGATATAAATAATTAAATTAGGTATTTTAATAACCTTAGCTATTATAGATTTACATGGCCACTATTAAATTTTATTTTTTGAACAATATTTGTTAAAAACCTCTATTAAAACCAAAATCTAATAAAATTTCACAGTTTAAAATACATATAATTTATGACACTGATTCTTAAACGATATTAGGATAAATTACAGATTAAAAGGTACAAAACATTTATGTTTTATAACAACAACACTCAACAAAATATTTATCCATCATTTTAATTTGAAGCCTTTCCAAACATTTTGGCTAGTTTATATCAATTTCCTTCTCTTCAAGCATCTTTTCTAAAAATCAAAGATTTGTCTCAATATGCATGCAAACCAATGCTCTTGCTAGTTTCTGCGTGCTGTATCTCCTAAATTGTCAACCTCACCACAATGTGCATATGAGGGTTCACTTCATCTGGTAACAGTTAAATAGTCCAAACTCTACCTTTGACAGACGTGAAACAAATTATTGCTGTCTTAAAATAACTACAAAGTCAGACAAAGGTTTAAATAAGCCTCTTTATATATTTATAAAAAGAACTTAGACCATAACGGCATGTTCTTACGCTAACAAAATCAATTGCAGCTCGTCGTGATGTAATTAAACAAGAACAGTCAAATTCAAGCTGAAAATGTGGACTGTGATCAAAGATTATATAATTTAATTTTAATTTAATCTGGCTCAGTAACTCTATCATATGAGGAAATAGAAATGGGAAATTATAGTAAAGGCTGAAATCATAACAGGGTTGCCACTCAAACAGGAGAATGAAATTCCCTGACTTTTCCAGGTTTTCCAGGTGTGTTTCAAGAAAATTCCAGTCTATCCGCGTAATGTACGTTGGCTGTGCTAAGAGGTAAATTAATTACGGTATTACTTGTATTGTGTAGCAAATTCACTTAATTATTCAATAAATCCCAGAGGACATTTTTATTCTTACTTATTCTTGGTATACTTTGTTTGATAATTTTGTTTAGTTTTCCACTTAAGGAACATAATAAAATTTAAGATATATATATTGGATAACAAATGTATGTTTTATTTAATTATTACTCATGATCATCACCAGTTCAACACGAGGCTAATCCGGTCCTTATAAATCACAACACAATGCTAAATAGTTAGGTTAGATTTTAGGTAAATTTAATTTGCGTGAGGTATGTTCTTAAAAGGCACCTTAACACTTGAAAACACAAATATAATTATAATAGTTGTTGTTTTCTCCACTGAAGATTGAGATTAGAATCTTCCCAATCTGGAATAAAATAAGGCTTTTTTTGCAGACATTCTGCAGCTAAACAAAAGAAAGAAATCTATTTTAATAAATTGAGGTATTTTATATTTATTTCGCAGCATACATAAGGAAAAAATATGTGCATTAAATTTCGTGATGGTATGTCATCATACTGCTATAATTAATTTCAGGATTATGAAAGAAAATTTCCTGAAATTTGGAAATATTATTTACTAATAAATAAATTTAGAGGGAAGAAGCAACATTAAATTATATGAATAACATAAAATAATTACTTAAAAATTGAATTAGAATAATCAACGATATTTTAGCGAATATAGTTATATTACATGGCTAGCCTAGATGATTGATTACGATTTTTTTATTTTACTGCAAAATGGCAAGGTATTTATTAAAAAGAAAAAAAAAGGTTTAAAAAGATTTTGCGCTAAAATTCTAGTACTATACGGTAAAGCTTTGGCACGATTTTGAAAATTGTCGCCAAGACCAAAATGACCTGTTTACTGTGCATCAAGATGTCGCCATCCCATTATTATTCTAACCAAAGAACATCTATGTAAAGAAGAAAAGGTTCCATACAAGTAAAATGCTATTACGCCCCTAGAATGCGGAGGGAAAATTTGCCAAGGGATTTGGCGACGGAACCTGGTGGCCAGAATTTCCCTCTCCGCGATGTGTACAGGAAATTGAGAAACACGTGTTAAGAAGAAACGCTCTTTGACAAAAAGAAAACTACGAAAATCCGTTTTTAAATTATTGCAAAAAATCCAAGAAGAAACGTTTTATCAAAGGACGTTTCTTCTTGGATTTTTCGCAATAATTTTAAAAACGGATTTTCGTAGTTTTTTTTTTTCCCCCCCTGAAAATAACTAATCCATGAATTAATTTACTTGCGCCAAAAAATATTTTCTTTTCCTTTAGAGTTTAACCACTTGCGCTAAGACTAAACTTCACGGTTGCGGTGCCGTGCGCTACAATATAACAAGCTGTAAAGTTCATTTACGCCGCTCCGCATCTGCGAGTGCAATCCAGAGCTGTAACTCGAGGAAATAAACAATCTCGTTGTTAGGCGACGTGTGCACCACGTTATTTTCATTTTTGCGATAAATGCTTATCGACGTGGTGTTCACGTCGCTCGCGGTTTGAGACAAAAGCATCTTGACGTGTGTGTCACGTCTTTTTAGCGCAAGTGGTTAAAGAAATTTTAAACGATATTCATTTTATGAACTCTTGATACGTGACCTTCGAACTTCGACACCGGTTTCGAGCTTTGGCAACAGATATATCAGACATGCACAGCTGTTTTCCCTCTATGATGGAACGGAGCCACGTCTGTTGCAGAGAGGTTTTTCCTTCTTTACAATACATATTCTTTGATTCTAACCTCCATGGTACCGTATACTAGGATTAAACCCATTTTGTTTTATATGAGAACAGGTACTTTCTTTAGTTCATGCACTGCACATGCGATTCTCGAGAATATTGGAAACCAAAAGTTGCAGGAAAGTTGCTTTGCCTTTCTAAAAGACAATCAAATTGGAGCTGCGAAAATTGGCTCTATGCCAGCTACCCGAAACGTGATATATAATTCGCCAAAAAAGTTACCTCTTCCGACGGCGGCGCAAAAAACGCTTTTTTTGACGGGATCGTTGTATGAACTTCCCTGACTTTTCCAGATTTTGACACAAATACTTAAATTCCCTGACTTTTCCATGAATATTTTGGTTAATTTTCGAATTCCCTGACTTTTCCCGGTTCTCCAGGTAGCGTGGCAACCCTGTCATAAACAATTGGATAACTTACATAATAATAACTAATCTTTGAAGAATAATTTTCTTTTTGTATTCAGTTTCTTTCTTCAACACGCTTCCTATTCATTTTATAATTTTTGTATTTAATTAAGGATTTCTGTTATTCTAAAAACACTAAATGCATTTAGAATGTACAGAAAAAGAGGCTTATTTTATTTCTTTAATAAAATGAACATTCAGAAGAAATATGAAATATCTATGGTAAAGGTCAGTTACAGAGCTGACGTGGCAGAATTTTTAGAATTTAGTTACACACCGAACAACAAAATCTAGAAATGGCAAAACTTTTAGAATTTAGAGCAGGTAAAGCAGAATTTAGAAAGGCATTAGGCAGCAGAATTTAGGATTTACAGAGCATCATCATGAAGATATCAGGTGGGAAAATGTCTAATGCCAGCTATGTGTATGATGCATTAAGACATATTAGATGAATCTTTTAAATTGTAAATTTTCAATTTCTTTATTAATAAAAAAATCTCTTTCTATAATGCCTGCCTATGTGATAAGATTAAAAGCATTTTTGATATTTTCCATACTTGTGTCTAGTGAAAAGTAGAGAAACTAAAGGGAAGATAAACATGTTAAGATTCTATTATCAGAAGTAAAACATTCAGATATTATGTTTTCATTGTTCTTTCAGAGGTTCTCCAAAAAGTAAGAAATTCAATGCAAACTTTCTGCAAAATACATTCATTACATGTTGATACTATGGAGATATTTTTCATTTTGTCATATATTTCTGAAATCTTCTAGAATCGTGGTTCTATAAATCTTGCCTTCAAATCCTTCTATACTTTCCAAGCTGTGTCTAAATTTCCAAGCAATGTCTAAAATCCTAAGGAAAAATTATCCCTACCAATTCTGTAACACAAAAAGCCAGAAATACTTTGGAAAAAAAAGGAGGGAAAAAGTGTAAAATTAATTTTATAGAGAAAACTGATGCATATTCTGAAACAATCACGAGAAATCATATGTACATATTTTTTAAACATAAGTGTTTATTATACAGAGTGGTTTGATAAAGCACTAGAGGAATATGAAAAGGCTGCATTCTTACTACCTTTTTTCCTCAAAACTCAATATAATGTCATACAATTATTCATACCAAAGAATAGATTCTAAATACGAATATTAAAAAAATATAAATAACACATAGGTTTTCCGACCCCTCCTACCTGAGTTTAATTATTCAAATAATCTCATTTTGAACAATCCTCACATAGTGTGACAACATATTTTCTTAAAAATATGTTCAATTTCTTAGGGTGAAGTTCTGCTGCAACTTCTATTCCTGCCAACCTTTTTACTCCAATTTTGAGTTCTTTCGAGAGATCGAATTACAGCCCGTTTTAGGACATGTTCTTTTACAAGCTCTAATGTTAAAACTTTGAAAAAAGCTCTTCAGTTCATATTCAGTTGGTCATTATTTGATCGATGAATAATAAAGCATTTATACCTGCAATGTCCATTAGTCAGAAAAATACCATTAGAGGCCAGCGGCGGCATTTTTTTGAAACAGACTAAGTTCCACATAACTCATCAACAGTATAAACATCGCCTTTAGTAGAGTTGCAAAAAGTTATCATTTCGAGCTTGAGCTGCTCTTTAGACAATGGATCGATTTGATTATCCTCATGCATGGATGATAGAATAAGAAACAATTTACTCTTTTTTGGAACATATGAAGTAAGAGTTAATTCTTTAACTCTAAACTGAAAACGCGAAGAGTACAGAAGCCTGTTCTATTTGGCAGAAATTCTGGAATTTCATGCTTATCTTTTCGAAACATGTCAATTTGTACTTTTTCAATAATTCATTGGCAACATTCAATAATTCATTGACATTTATCAAATCAATGGCAATTTGTGCTTTTTCAATAATTCATTGGCGAAAGGAATGCTCACGTACCAATTGTCCTTAGTTATATTTCTTTCAGTGCCACTATGCGATCTATGCGATTGATCTATGCGATCACGAATATAGTATGCTATGTCTTCAATACGTCTAACGCAGGTTGAATCTGATAGCTGAAGTTTTTTAATTTCTCCAATTACTTAATTTTCGTTGTTGAATTTATCAAATAGTACACTGGAAGCAGTTAAAAAACACTCCTTTACTATTTCTGCATCAGTAAATGGTTTCATATTCTTACCAAGTATATAACAAATTTCATATGATGCCCTTGTTACCGCTGCATCTTGCGACATCACCGCCGACATAACATTTTGTTGTTGCACCAATGAACTTTTCAAAGCTTTTCAAAGCTGCCAGTTTCTCCCATCTTACGGTGGATCCTCGAGGAAAAGTTTCACTAAACGATCCATGCTTTGTTGTAAAATGGCGATCAATATTAGATTTCTTTAATATAACACTTTCATGGCAAATTAAACAAGTTGCTGACCCATGTTTATTTTGCACTACAAAATAGTCAATTTTCCACTGATCTTGAAACAGTCTTCTTTCATCGGATATTTTTTGTTTTTTAGAAGCCACTCCTAACATGGTGAATAACTATTTTCTCATTCTTCACCCTTACTAGACACAGAAATACAACACCCGCACGGCACAAGCAAAACAAACATACTGACTTGTCTGCGACCTTAGTCAGGGGGGCGGAGCAGCACACTAATGTGGCTGCGCCAACATAAACAGTGAAAGCTAGTTCGCGTTGCATGTGTAATAAATAGAAAAGCTATACTTGGTAGAATACTTGAGTTCTTCCCCTTGGAATTACACAGTCAACAGTGGAAAATTTAATGAAACCGGTAATGTTTTTTTTTTTTTTTTTGGCTGTAATTGCACAGATGTTTGATTTGCAACTTAAACAGTTTACTAACAGGTAACAAAAGCGAAAGCAATGTGGCATCAACATTGCGTTCGCTTTATGATTTATTGCTGTGCAGAATTTAAAAATGAGCTTGTGACACAGCCCGTTGTGAGGTCTAGTGACGTGCAACGGTAGTAAGAGTGGGGACACTCGTGCTCGCTCACCAGGTCGTAAAAGATATATTTGTTGATGTGTCACTTTGGACTAGTTCTCATTGTTAAACATCAAAAGAAATCTGTAGTCTTCGTGGCTATCACGTCTAGTATTAAATTGCTTCCAACCACAGCAGCCCGACTAAATTCCTTCTAGGCATACCTTCTCATGCCATGCAATTACTGAGACGGACTGCACAATAAATGACATGCAATGTGCAGAACATGCTGCTTAAATTCAGGGCATTGGTTTCGTCATATCCCTGTCCACATCTTGCCCATTTTTATCAGCTAATCATTTGAGATTTTTATTGCAAAATTTTGAATACGGGGAATAGCTCAGCGAGCCCAACGAGATAGTATACTGGTAGAGAGCGTATTGCAACCTTCAACCGGTTCCAACATTAGTGTCACGTGACTGCTGCGCGAATTCTGAAAGTCCGGAAATACTTTACATTGCTTTCTATGGGACGAAAGACTGCTTGGTCACATAAAATTTAAGTAAAAATGGTTATTCGTTGCAGCGCCTATGGATGTAAAGAAAGTTTCGTGAAAGGAGGACTTGTAACCTTTCATAGGTAAGTTAAAACTGCATAATCTACTATTTTATTTTCAGTATTTTTGTCATTTTACTATCTCTGTTGAATTGGTTGGAAAGTTTCAGCCATATTGTATAAGAAAATTGCCGCCGTATATGACATTTTCAGCATGTATTATTAGCATCAAAATGTATTAATTACTGTGACACTATTTACAGGAATCACCCTTTACAAATAATTGAATTTTATATGTTTTTTCCGTGTATTCCGTTGAAATAGAAAGCTGCGCCAATTGGCGTTAACCTTTTTTCGAAACAATTACTGCCTGCGATAAAAAAAGAAAAATGCTATTATTAGCATTAAATTATTGAGAAAAGATTGTGCAATATGTTTACGTTGTTAAAAAAAAGCTGAAGATCTTGATTCATGCAACATTGAACATAAACAGTTAAACAGCATTATTTTAAAAATCAGATTACTTTTATAAAGCTCAATGCTTTATCATTTTCTATAAAATCAATTAAAATAAAAATAATCTGGATTATAATTCTGTCTCATCTACGATGCTGTTAGAAATTTATTGTAATTGAAAAAATGTGATATGAAAAACTTACCATATTTTAAATAGTATTAAAAAAAAAAAAAAAAAAAAGAAGGAGAGCGAGAGAATTTTTAACTGTAATATCGTTTTGATCCTAATAATAAATACTGAGTTGAAGTTTGTTACCGTTTGATACATATTCAGTATAAAATATTTGTTATAGTTAATAAGATGTATTGATCCCCGCCATGACATACACATGAGTGTGGAAATCAGTAATTAAGATTGCATTATTTTGTCCCAGTAATATAATCTCAAGAAAAGAGAGGCAATCAATGGCATAAATACATATAATACAATGTGATTTTCTTTTTCTCTTTAGGATGCAATGCATTAAAATTAAACGAGATTTTTTTACCTTCTCAAATATTATAACAGTAGTGCAATTAATTTTTTAACGTTATTCAAAATTAAAGTTTCCATCTCAATTTTTTTATTATTTATTTTAGATTTTCTTCCTAAACTTATTTAACTTAAACATCTTAAACAATGGTGCAAATAATTTAAAGCGATTATTAAAAATATAGATAAAATATTCAGGAAAAAAGGGGTTAAGTTATATATAAATATAATTGTAAAAAATCGAACAACCTAATTTGAGGCCATGGTCTGCTGACTGCTAGCAGACGGAAATAAAAAGCACTACCTGCCATATCAAAAGCGGGCCAAACTGGTGATGAACAGCCTAAGCTATCACTCCCCAAGAGCATTAGTCACGTGGTATATGTTGGTGACACCCTAGCAGACGAATTCTCTGTGGGTGAGCCGTCTACCTGTTAGCGTATTTTTCGCCGTATAAGACGCACTTTTTCTCCCCAAAATCAGGTAGGAAAAGTGCCTGCGTCTTATACAGCAAATATAAAAGCCCACCATGGCCCTCCGCTGCCCCTCCATCTCTGCATACATACCTTACCACAGGAATACTCAGCCACTCCGATCTCTCCTCTCTTAGTGTGATTTTCGACTGCTTGCTCCTGAGAGTGAAGGTGCTCGTCCCCTCGCTCTGCGTTTTCGCTGTTCTGCAGTATTAACCTCTCGTTTTTCTGAGTTTGACTATTGTGACTGAGAAACTGCTGTGCTTTCTCGATTGTGCATTCAGGTCAGCATGCAAAGCACTATGTTTAGTATGCTGTAAAACGACCTGCTTTTACCCTGTGCTTTTTAAGCATAGACTTTCTGCATTTCACTACTTCATCAACCGGCATCATGGAACATTTCCTGGACTTCATTGCAGCTGAGATTACTCAGCTGGAACTCCATCAAGAAGACAAAGGTTCCTTACCCCTGAAGAAACAAGAGACCTGAATTTGTTCAAAAAATTCCGAGCTCTTGCTGACCAGGAATTTGTGAACTCCAGAATACAGGACGACCGTGCTAAGACCAAAACTGATGACAACCTGGCTTCCCGCCTCTCCCAAAGATCAACGCTCGACGTGCTGAGAGTCCCGCCAGGTCGGATGAGGACTTTACAAAATACAAGGCTTTAGATGTCAGCTCTGACTCCGATGGAGAACCCAAAGGAGACAGAACCAGACGCACCAGAAAACCTGCGAAAAAAGCTGTTGCACCCCTGGCTGCTGCGACTGCTGCTGAAATTCCAAAGACTCACCCTGTTGCTGATCTCACTCCGCAACAGAATATGGACACAGACCCCGCCCCAGTGCAGACACCTCCAACCAATCAGAACGCTCTGATCAACAGTGCGAGAAAACTGCTGCCAATTATAATCAAAGACAGCAGATTCACATGGAATGACTTAAAAACGCTGTTTAATAATAAGAATTTTTCTCTGCACGATTTCTATGGAGAAAACATGAAGGACGGAATCAAGATTAAAGTGAAATTGCCCACCATTTATCGAGAAATGGTAAAAGTGTTAGAAGAAGAAGGCATCAGGTATCACTGCTATGCGCTTCCCGAATCTAAACATATAAAAGCTGTGATACGTAATCTCCCGTCTTACATGGACCCTGAGGAAATTATGATGGATCTAAAAGAACATGGACTCGACGTCGTGCGGGTCAACCAACTCACTATCAGGCGTAACGGAGAAGTTATTAAGCTTCCCCTGTTTCTCGTTACTCTCACACGCAAGGAGAAAAACAAGGAGATACAACAGTTAAAATTTGTGCTGGGAATGAAGATTAGTGTTGAGAGATACCGTGGCCGTAAGGGACCCTTGCAGTGTTATCGCTGTCAAGGGTTCCATCGCGCCCAATCGCACTGCAATCACGAACCACGTTGTGTTCGTTGCGGTGAACCTCATGAATCATTTAACTGTGACAAGGATAAGGCAACTCCGCCTAAATGTGCCAATTGTCATGAGATAGGTCATACAGCTAACTACAGATTATGTGTGCGTTTTCCAAAACCAAAAACCACTCCGGCTGTGAAAACGTTCTCTGATCTGGTAGTGCATAATAAAACTTATGCACAAGCTTTAAACACCGGCCTCGCTCCTGAATTTCTAACTGAAGCAAAACAAGTTGCAGCTGAGCTACGTATGCTTGTCTCTGCTCTAAAAGAAACTGGATTTACTCTGATGGCAAAATCAAACGTATCTCAAGATCATACTCCTGCAGCCCCTGTTAATGGCTAATTACATGAAAAAGTGTACTCCCGTACAAATAATGATATGGAATGCCTGCGGGCTACCCACCAAAATTACTGAACTGCACCATTTTTTAAGTGAGCATGATATTGACATTGCAATCATATCAGAGACTCGTGCAAAACCATGCCAACACCTGAGAATTGCAAATTATAATTCATACCGCTGTGATAGACTTTCACACAGAGGTGGTGGTGTGGCAATATATGTGAAACGTAATTATGCATCTTGTCTTATATCTGATTCAAGAAATTTTAATTGTGAGCAAACTACTGTGTGTGTCACTCTTCCTGTGTTTAATAACATCAATCTTTGTGCTGTGTATAACCCTCCAATGAATAGACTATGTGATAATTTTCTAAATAGCATTCTACCGGATGACATACCTACCCTTGCTGCCGGGGACTTTTAATGCTAAGCATATAGACTGGAACTGTCGTCGAACAAACCTAAATGGTAAAATTCTCCATGAATATATTTTACAGCAACCAGTGGCGCTACATGCCCCACCAGAATACACGCGGCTTCATAATAGAATTGAATTTTCTGATATACTAGACATTGCAGTCTCTACAACGACTATCCCCGTTGCAATGGAAGTATTTCATGAATTGTCCTCTGACCACCTCCCCGTAATCACAACATTAGGAGTGACAAAAACTTCTGAGTTCTCTACTAAGCGAATTACGAATTGGAATCTCTTTAGCAATATCATGAAAAATTCACCTCCTCGACTGCAAAATCTCAATACCAAACAAGGTATAAACACCGTAATTAATGCCTTAAGTGAAAGCATTCAAGGTGCAATTAAGGAAGCCAGTACTGAAATTACTAATCGTGATAAGGCTTTCAGACTGCCCCTTAATATACGACAGCTTATGAGAGAGCGAAGTAGACTGAGGAAATGTTATCATTTAACGTGGGACCCGGCACTTAAACGTGAAATAAATCGTAAAAATAAGCAAATTCAGAAGGCCATTAAAACCTTCAAAGAAGAACTATGGGATGATAAAATGTTAAATCTGGATTCTAGAGAAGGTACATTCTGGTCTTTAATCAAAAATTTTAAAACTTCCTTCACAAGTAATCGACCCCTCTATGACAGAGGTAATATTGCCATCTCCAATCAGGAAAAGGCAGAAATCTTCGCAGCACACCTCCAAGAACAGTTCTCGCCAAATGATTGGCCAAATGACTCTGATTTCGAATTAAAGACCCTCCTACGAGTGAGGGATTGGCTCAACGCCCCTTCAGTCAGACTTCCGATTAAATATGCCACTCCTACTGAAACGACTAATATTATCAAACACCTGAGACAAAAGAAATCTCCAGGAATTGATGAAATCGGCAATACAGCAATTAAAAATTTGCCGCCTAACATCATCTGCAGCCTGACAAGTATTTTTAATGCTTGTCTTGCTCTTTCTTACTTTCCAACACCTTGGAAAATTGCTAAAATTATTTTACTCCCTAAACCGGCTAAAGATCACACCCGACCAGACGGATATCGTCCTATTAGTCTACTGCCGGGCTTAGGCAAAATTTTTGAGAGAATTATCCTGAATAGACTGAAACCATATTTTCAGCATCTTCCGCCGGAACAATTTGGGTTCCGTGCTCACCTCTCAACAACGAAGCAACTTGTCCGAATAACTGAATTCGCTGGTGCAGCTCTGAACTGCAAACTTAAATGTTGCTATACTCATGCTAGACGTGGCGAAAGCATTCGACCGCGTCTGGCATGAGGGCTTAATTGCTAAATTAACTGACCTTCAACTGGACAGAGAACTCCTTCTGCTAATCCATTCTTTTATCAGGGATCGGACATTCAGAGTCTCGGTAAAAAACGAATTATCCAGCACTAAAATAATGACTAGCAGTGTTCCACAGGGTTCTGTGACTGGCCCTATAATCTATCTATTCTACGTTTCAGACTTTCCGAGATTGCATTTAAATCATAATTCTATGCTAGAATGTTATGCAGACGACACTGCCCTGGCAGTGAAGTCTGCTAACATCAATCATGCTATTCGGAAACTCCAAGACACTATTCCCTCCACAGAACAATGGTGTGGATATTGGAAGATACGAATTAACGCTCAAAAATCGCAGCTCCTACTCATAAGGAAAAGGAAGAAAAATGTTCCGATCAGGCAAAGTGTTCATCTTTTTAACGAGGCTGTGCCTATCGTGAAACAAGCCAAATATCTGGGCATCACCATCAACGACAAGCTCACATGGCAGCATCAAATCCAACAAATCAGGGATAAAGCGATTAAAGTCATGAAACGTTTATATCCTATGATAGGGAAATATTCAAAACTTTCGTTGGACAAGAAACGATTTATTTATCTAGCCACAATCCGACCCATCATGATGTACGCTTCGCCAGCATGGACTACCGCTACGAAGGGTGAAATCCAAAAATTACAAGTTGTGCAAAACCAATTTTTAAGAATTATCACAAATGCACACCCGTACGTGAAGAACAAACGTCTCCATGAAGATTTAAAAATGGATACAATAGTGGAATATTTAAGAAGAACTAACACGGCATTTTATGACGCCGCTAAGGAGTGCCAACATATGGACATTTTCAACCTATTTCACTATGAAATTTTACACGATGATAGGCACCTCCGTCCATATGCCGCTTTTCTACTCAGTGGAAACCAGGATTTTCCAACATAATTTGTGTTCTTAAGTATGTAGTACTCTGAAAAACTTATTTGACTTGTAAATAATGATGTTTAGAAATCTTAGCCGGATGATCATGTGACACACAGCCACGCCCACAAGATATTACTTATATTTTAACTGTATATACTATTTTACTTTTTGGAATCGTATTTTATTTTCTGCATTTATGACTGCAACACACACCTTTTATGAACTGATTTAGTACTATTTTATGTATAACTATTGTAAAACTTCAGATTTACAGCGCTACGATGCCTGGATACCTCATCGCCAACCAGATGTCTTATCGCTCATCACGTGAAATTGGTCACACCCCCTGCATCTGCTATCCTGTCTCCATGAGAACTACGTTCGGCATTTCCTTACCTGCAGCGCTCCTAGAAGCACCAAAGTTCGATAGCCGGAACACAACCTGCAATTTTGCAGGTTAATCGCGGCAAATAAAGCAAAGTGGCAAGGACTCGGCCACTCCGTTCCCTTCCACCTCTTGGCGCCGTCTGAGACCAGGAAGCCCTGCTCTGCCTCGCGCTGCAATTGGCTGAGCGAAGAGGCGCGTGCCTTCGCTCGCTCCCGCACTGGCTTTGTGCACTTTTTAGAGTCTCGTAAGCCAACGCGGGAGCGGGTGAAGGCACGCGTCTCTTCGCTCAGCCAATCGCAGTGCGGGAGCAAGCGGATAGCTGTGAGATATGTAGTATGGTATATCCGAATGAAATATATCATATTTCATACCACCCCATCAAGATGTCGAAGCAGAAGAGACTGGCATATAAAGTTGCTTTCAAGCTGGAAGTAATAAAATTTGCTAAGGAGCATGGAAACAGAGCAGCGGAGAGACACTTTGGGCCACCTCCAACTGAGAAAATGATAAGAGAGTGGAGGAAACAGGAGGATCAGCTCCAAAAGTTGGATAAAAGCAAGCACACCTTGCGTGGACCAACCGCAAAGTGGCCAGAGTTAGAGGTAGAAGTAAAGGAGTGGATCACACGTCACCGGCAAAATGGACTTTCTGTCTCAACAAAAATGATAATCTATGAGGCCAAACGCATTGCTGTGGAGAAAGGCATTCAGGATTTCACTGGATCACCATCGCGGTGCTATAGATTTATGAAGAGATCTGGCCTTTCTATGCGCACCAAAACCAGAATTGCACAAAAAATGCCAAAGGAATACTATCACACAAGTGTGTGATTGGGTTAAAAGGTCATTGGACTCCGTAAAGAAAGACATTGTTGTAAAATCATTCAAGAAGTGTGGCATTAGTAATGCCTTGGATGGAACAGAAGACGACGTCTTATTTGACACCAGTGAGGAAGAAAGTGATGACAATGACTGCGTGGATCTGTCCTTCCTCATTTCTGATAGCAGCGAAGAAGAGGAATTCTTGGGGCTAGAATAAAAACATGACAGCCTTATTTTTGTTACTTTCACTGTTTGCTGACTGTTTATGAGAGTAAAGATAGCTCTTAGTATGTTACATGGTTGACATAAAATTTTTCTTAAACTGCTGTTAACTTTATACAGTTGATATAAAATATTTTACTACAGAATTTGGTTCATAATCTTTTTTTTTTCTAGATTTGCCTCCTTTAAAATTGGGTGCGTCTTATATGCCGGTGCATCTTATACGGCGAAAAATACGATATATGAAGTCGTTGGGCGGGCCGCAGGTTGAGTACCGCTGTTCTATACCTTTGCAGTTTTTCATATTTCAAGGTTGGCAGCTAAGAAAATCCAACAGCTCTTTATAATTTCTCAAAAGCCTTTAGTTTTTATTTCTCTGAACTGGACCCTAGTGTGCTTTGCCCTAGTGTGCTTTGCCATAACTAAAATATACACACCATATTTACAATACTTTTACTGAGATAATCAAAATAAACTTGTAATTCATTTACACTGCTTTACAATATTTTTATCAAGTACATACAAACTGGATAGTAATATGCTTACATTACAATAGTTTTGCTCTTACAATCCTGTTTCTATTCTACGGGATGAGCTTTTTTTCTAGTGTTGATTTTCATTTGTTGTAGTATTTTGAATTGCTATTAAAATTATACTGCAAAGATACTATTCTTAAGGGAGGGGGAGAATTTCTTAGTACCTGGCTGAGCATAGCCTGATCACCTCCTCTATTTTAGTTTTCATCTGCTTGTTGCAGATGAAAGTTGTTTAGACAGATAGACCTTGCCGCAGGTATTCTCCACCCATTGCGGCCAGTACTCACTGCTTGGCATTTTTAAATGCAGTTTATCAGTTTCTGGGCAGTTGAAGAGGAAATGATCTGCATCACCTACCACACCACATTCACACAATTATGATGCTCCTATGCTGAATCTCTTAAAATAGGAGTCATTGGTTGCAGATTTCACAAAAATGTCTGGCGCTTCGTTGCCAGTAACACCCACATGAGCTGGAACCCAGATCAGGATAGGTCTGTCATCTGGTGGGATACTTAGAATTTCCTGAATATCTTGCACCAAAGGACTCCTTGTCTTGTGCCCTCAGATGGACTTCAAACTCGAGGCAGAGTTGCTTTCTTCCTAATTGATATTTTGCCAAATTGATGGCTGCTTTTAATGCAAGAAGCTCTACCTGAAAGACTGTATTTTTGTCTGCCAGTTGTTTTTCCCAAGTGTTAATCACTTTTCCTTCTTGGAGTACACTGTAGGCACAGCCTGTGCCTTTCTCCGTCTTTGAGCCATCCGAGTATAAATAGCTAACGCTTTCTCATTTGGCTGGGTGCATTGCACGCAAGTTTTATAGACTAAAAATTTTCCAGTCATTTTGGGTAATTTATACTAAGTTTCACACACATTTTCTTATGCATGTTAAGTTTATTCTTTTGATAAACAAATAATGTTCCCACTAGACTCTCCCATTTGTTAATGTTTCAAAAAGTTTCTTCAGGTATAATTTTCACTTCATACAAAAAATTAATTTCTTTTTCAATAAGTTTCCTCTTCAGATTTAATCAAAAGTTTTGTCATTCTAAAGAATGCTTAGAATGTCTAGAAGAAACGGCTAGTTTTATTTCTTTAATATGAGTATTGGGGAAAAAATATAAAATGATACATGATCAGGGCCAGCACCAGACGCAGTGTAGCAGAATTTTTAGAATTTAGCACAGGCACTGGGGGTAGGAGGTATGGTGCACTGAGACACATCACGAATCTTTTAATAAATCCTCAATTTCCTTGCTTTCTTTGATTGCTTGTATTTAGTATTAAAAAACAATGAGAAGACAAATACATTTGTTAGACTTCTCTAGAATAAAAGGGAGAAAATTCAAATATTGTTTTCACTGTTCTAAAAGATAATCATCACAAATTTCCTATAAAACACAACCATTATATGTTAATAATACCATGAAGTTGCTTCACTTTGTTACATTTTAATGGAAGATGTAGGTCTATAAATCTTGCCCTTTAGATCTGCCCAATGTCTAAAATTCGAAAGATAAATTATCCCTATAAATCTTGCCCTTTAGATCTTCTGCCCAATGTCTAAAATTCGAAAGATAAATTATCCCTATCAACTCTACATGAGCATAAAGTGAATTTTCAAGAGAAAACTGATATAAACTTGTATATCCTTAATTACATGGGGAAAACTCATAAAAAATTCTCAAATTACTACAATGCAGCAAGATAAAATATTTTTATTTTAATATTATTTCCTAAATAATTATTTTAATATATTCACATTATTTTTATATATATATAAATGTTATGATTGTAAAATTTTTTTTTAAATTTCATAAATCTCTGAATAAAAAGTTTCATATATACAAACTAATCTTGAAATCAAAGAAATATAAGCCTCCAAATTTACTACCTCATAATAAAAACCTCATACCCTAAAAAGGAAACTTTTTTTTATGTAATATTTTATGAACTCTTCGTTCACAATAGATTGCTTTGAAATGTTTGTTTCAACTGGATGGGCTGCGTGCAAGAGCGAGTATTGAACATTTATACTGAGAAATAGAAAATAATTTAGTTAATCCATCACATACTTATTTGTTAACTGCCAAAAGTATTCCTGTTAAGTGTTAATTCACACCCAAAATGGCAGTCATAAAAAAAAAAAAAAAAACAGACAGAAATGTCATACGAGCAAAATTACAAACTTAAAAAGGGCCAAGGAAAATCACCTTGCAATTTACTCACTTTCTTTTACTTACTTCACAGTATATTTCAATACTTCCAAATGCCTGATGCAGAACTTCTTACTATTTATCTTAAGCCTCAGTGCAGTTGTGCTTTTCTAAAATTACTCAAAACTTATAATAAAAATTCTAACTATAACTTGCCTCTCTCTATTTCAGTTTTATTTTCCAGTCCCATCTTAAAAAAACAGTAAGTGCTTACAATAAATTTAATGCTAACGATGCAGGCTCTTGCATAATACCTTCCGCCAAGAATTTTAGAATCATTAACCCAGAGAAATTTTAATTCGTGTTTGGAATGGATTTAATTTGCTGATGTGCAGAATAAAGGCTGTAGATTTTGTGTGAGAATTCATTTATTTGAGCAATATGTTAAACAAAGTATTAGAATTCTAAATCAAAGCTTAGATTTCTTCACTTGAGAAATCAAGATTCATCAAGCAATATATACATTAGGTACCCATCTTTGATTCCCCCTTTGATCCCTTGATGTTTGATTCTGTGATTTTTTTTTAACAAATCCTTCTTTTATTTATTTGTCTCGCATATAAGTTTTTTTCTGCTACCATAATATCCTTAAGTCTTCATTTTGGACTTTTTCAAAACATTTGAAATCTTATTATCACCTAGGCTAACATAAATAATATTTAAATTAATTATAGTTTGTAAATATTTGTCATCAGTTTTTCAACCCCATTTCTCTGAGCAATTCGAAGTTTGTCTGATACTTCTAGTTGGTTACGCCCACATTCCAGATGGCCGATAATTCTGCCACACAAAAAAAATCATCCAAATGCGTCCTTTGTGTCATAACTATTCGGTTATTGCACTGAAATGCTTATAAAGCGCCTGCGAACAATTTTATTTCTTTGCCTGCATTCCTTATATATCACTCTTACACTCTCGTCATTGTGACATGCCATCGGTGTCATCTGGTTACATCCTGAAATCTGCATAAGATTCTTGAAGATGTGTGATTTTATAGGTGATACATTTATTTTAGAGTTCGATTTCCACGCAAGTGTTAACCACTTCTCCTTCTTGTCCGAATTATCCTTAAATTATGGACACGAGTGTAAAAATTGAATTGAAACTGGCTCGACTGCCGATTTTTTTAGATATTATGAGGTCAACAAATTAGCCCCCTTCTTTGGCCATATCTAGCTACTCTTAGGCCCATATCACACATAAATTTTCTGTCGGGTTTACTCTAGAAAAAAAGACGTGCAAATTTTTCCTTTCTTTCAAAAAAATAAATAAGTAAGTACATAAATGCAAGCTGTTCATTTTCAAACAATTGGTTTCGAATGCTATCTACTTGTTTGTAATGCAGAACCAGTTTCCCCTTTACATGTTAACCCCAAAATGATCTATGACGATTGGCTGTTGTGACAAAGCAGAAAAGTTGTTCTTCTGAAACAGTTAGATGTGTGATAGCATCCTTATTCTCAACCAGCTGTCAATGAATCAGAATGCAGTCAAATTGATTCCACTGTCTTCAAACCATGTTCTATTTTTGAATGAATATTCCTTTATTACAATTTTTTGGATTGCATAACCACTGCTTACTTTAAAATAAAGCACCATAAACTATCCATTAACCCTTCAATTGAGAGCTTCAGCAATTTTTTCTTCCCCCAATACCAATCAGTCATAAATCTGTAATGGTAATCCGATCATTTGCACCCACTACAGTATGCAAATGGAATTCGAGCTGAGCTTGTTCAAGACCATCATAGTTTAGAACCATAATAATCGCTCTTTTAATGCTATGAGGTCATAACTTTGAAAAAAAAAAAACTCCTGGCTGTTCTGTAAAAAAGTCCCAAATTTTCATTTCACCCTACCCCTGTATTTTTTTCCAAAGCTACAAGAAAAACTACAACAACAGTTAACTAATGTGCAATCTTCTGTTATCGGAACCAGATTAAGAATTGCATGTGCACTGCGCAAAAAAAGGGGGGAGAGCTCTATCTCCTGTTCTGGGTCAACTGAGGAAATTCAAATTGCGTTTTTCACGTCTTGAAAGTGCGACTTATGGCACAAAATCAGACTTTCTGAAATAACATACTTTCCATACTCTACGACTCAAATTATGCCAGACTGCAAGTTTTGTAAAAATTGAACGAGTCATTTTTAAAAAATTTGCTCTTTAATGTTAATAGAATTTGGTATATATTTATTCTCTCTTTTTTATTCTTCCTTTCACATTTCAAAATTTAGGTTTATTCCAAATAAAATTCACCAATTTTTTTATTTTTTAAAAATTTTATTTTTTATAAATTTTTTGAAAAAAATTTTTATTACAACTTATAAAATTTTTAGTCATCTTACTGCAGGTGTATTTATTTCTAAGCATACCTGCAAAAAATTAAGTTTTTTAATTTAAAATTCTCTAAAATATACATGAATTTACATATTTTCACGAATTGAAATTTTTTTGAGCAATAATGACAAATGCGGTTTATGGATTTTGTTAAGGGTGAATTGCTGCAGCTATTTTTAACCTTAAATTTCAAATAAATTTTTTAGAGAATTATATGAATTTCCCCCCCTTAGTGGTGCATAATAAATATTTATTAATACTACATGAAAAACTATAAAAATTAACATTATTCAAATTTCTTTAATTTTTTTTCTTCCTTTTTTTATAAAACATTTGTAAATTTTTACCTTCGCCGTGGTATCGTCTGCTACTTTACTTTAACTGCATTTAAATTACTGAGAAACACTGCTTGATGTTTACTTTCACAATGTTTTTAAGCAAACAGGATGTTGACAGTTTGGGTCATGTCCCAGCTTTAAAAATATAAATTTTTACATTATTCCTCTGAGAATGTTTTAAGTAGTAATAATTGTCTCTTGCGTTGTAGATTATATTAAAAAAAAGCATATTCTTTAATATGGAAATCAGGCTTAAAAACTCTGATTTAGATTGTTTGCACCCGATATAATAATTGGATCACTTGGTGGTAAAGGACAATCACTGCTGGAGTGGTTTATTTCTTTTTCATTTAACAAAAAACTTTTACTTCAAATATTTATCCTTTGGACTTTGCTTTAAAACTTTTTTATAGTTAAAATGTCAAAAAAATAAAAAGCTGTCCTCAGCTAAAATGCATTTGATGCAACTGATATTTTAAATAATTTGACAAGAATTCAAAATTTACACAAGTGTAACAATCGAAGAATCTTAATTTTCTTGTGTCAGCACTGAAAACAAATATAGAAGGGAAAAGCAAAAATTTGAAGAGGCATCCAATCAAAGAAGTTGGGTGTTCACAAAACACTTGGACGTATAAAGTAACAAATAGCAGCAATTCAGTTTGTACTAATGGAAAGACAAAAATGATATTGCAGATTAAGCTGAAGAGCAACTGGTTTTCGACTATACGGTTGTAAAAATTTAAATTACTTCATAGAACATTATATCATTAACGGAGAATCTCAAGATTTCTCAGTTCAATTGTTTGAAGATTCAAGTATTTATCCAGTGGCATATACGGATATCATCTGAAGGCATTTTCCCTATTGATGCAACCAGACAATAAATGTTCCCTCTTTTATCTCATGCCTTCAAAATGCCCAAGCCTAACAAAAACTGATGAACAAATTGAATTGGATTATTATATTATGGCAAAGCAGGATCTTCTTGCCTAGAGAGATGCCTTTGAAGAAAGAAAACCAGCTAGCTCGTATACACGTTACATGAGTATGAAACGCCGGTATTTGCCGGGATTCAAACTCTGCAGCGAACTGCCAGTTTCAGTGATTTTACTGCTCGGCCGTTTGATGGCCCTTATGAAATAGAAGGAAATAACTTTATTTAAAATTAATGCCAGAAATACCCATATGTTTTGAAAAGTTGGATACTTTTTAATATACTTGCAGAATGCCGGAAGAAAATGAGCAAGACATTAAGAAAAAATAAAATACTTTTTTTTAATTTAAATTTTTTTATATTCGATTCTTGCAATTTTCAAAAATAAAATATTTGACTAAAATATTAATAACATTTTAAGATACTAAATGTAGGATGATAAAATTGTGTAGAGCGATGGGTACAATGATAAAACTGTTTAAAGCAATGTATGCAAGTCATCCTAAGTTAAAATGTTGGATATATTTATCTCTTATGTTGTCTTAAAATGTTGGTCTCTTATTTATATATCTTTCCTGAATGGAGCATTCATTGAAAGGCATGTTAACTGTACTTTACTGTATTTTCTCTTTTAATATAAGCAGTTTTCAAATGCAGCAGTCTGGGTCCCAAAGAATTCTTCCGAAAGAAACGCAATTCAAATAAATAAAACCAAATTCTGGAAAATTTATATTAATAAATATACTTGAAATGCACATTTCAAATGAATAAATAGAAAATTTTTAAACAATTTTCTGAAGAGACAATGCAACACAATTAAATTACCGTATATTCCGGAAGATACGCTGCGGCGTTTATGTGTTTAAAACTTAAATTTTCAGCGAATGCGGCATTTCTACCCATGCAGCGTTTAGGAGTCATTGTACAGTTTGGATGGCCTTGTCATTGTAGAGACTGATGCTGTTCCCATACAAAAGACCACTCAGTTGCTTTTTGCAAACATTATTTTGTTTACATTCTTTCCCTTGAATGGACCTACATGCCTTATTCAACCTAAACGGGATCTCAGAACAACATTCTTCCGCCTTTCAAATCAACATTATCATCAGTCTGAATCACCTCTGCCATTCGATGAAGCACATAACTCAGTTAAGTATTGAGTTAACATATTGAACTAAATATGAAAAGGTGATCTGATTTTTATTGTGAAAGATATGCAAATTATTTTAAATGAACAGCAAAACATGTTGGCTAGATCACTGTTTAAGTTTTTCTACATGGCAGAAAACAAGATGTTACTGTAAAAAGGAATTTTGAGTATAAAATCCATGAAGTTACATGAATCCTTTCTAATCACTTATCTGTTACTTTCAAACAGGAACTTCAGGATTACTTTCCATTGTCCTGATTGTCACATAACCATAGTAATAACAGCTCCAGATGGAATCATCTAATACTTTCTACATGTTCACTTTGTAAAATGCAAAAAAATGAAAACTAACTTGCACTAAAAAGAGATGAAGGAAAAAGTGCTAGCAGTGATACGACACATCACGATCGTTAATTGGAGATGAGCTGACAACAGCCTCAGAGAATTTATTTTAAAGGACTAGTAATGTTCCTTTAATGGGAGTACTAAGTTCTTGTACATGGTCCATTATAATTATGTATCATTTTCTCAAGGTAACAATGAGACATCTGTATCATTTTCTCAAGGTAACAATGAGACATCCATCAAACATACACAAACCAATATCCACAGCCATCTCTTAAGAGGCATGCAGGAATATCAGGTTCTCAAAGGTAAAAAAAAAATTCTTTTTAAAGGAATTAATCACTAGATATCTTTAACAGCTTTGTGTTCTGTAACTTACGCCAAACATAAGAGACTTAAAAATTTTGCTTGTTAAATCTTAACATTGCTTATAAAGAATTCATGATTTGCCTGAAGTCTTTTCTATTCAGAAGATAATTTCTCTCAAAGCTATAATTTTCACCCAGTTTGATTCTATATTTAAGTTTTATAAAATTTCATTTTAATAAAAAAGGATATTTCCAAAATTAGTTTGATTTAAATTATACAACTTCAGCAATATTAAATTTATAAAATCACGTATTGTTGAAATTTCTTCTATGTGGTAACAAGTGTGACCTAAATGTTTCTTTTTTAAAGTTTTGTTAAAATTGGTAAAAAATTTTCATGAACAAAAGATACATTTATAAAATCACATGATATGGTAACTTTAGTTATGTTAAATGTATGCTAACTTTTTGTGTCAACCTGAATGTTTTCAATTGATATAAAATTAAATTATACTTGCTTAAATTTTAATGTAGTAATAAAATTTTCAATTCATGTGTCAAAAATTGTTATAAAGTTTCAAAGTAAAATAAAATGTAATCAGGTCTATTTAAAACTTGTCCAGACTTGGTACTTGAATTTATTGCTTATTGTAAAATAATGCAGTGTAAATACAAGAAAGATTTTTTAAGAAACTTAAAAGTTTGAATTTTTTTTAACTTGTGATTTATACTCATTGTGCCTTCAGTAAATCTTATACTTGAAATGTGTATTCATCAAAAACTTCAAAATTTCCAGTTAAAATAGTTGCATGGATGCAAAAAATAATCTTTTCAAAACATTTGCAGCAGAATACATACTTGTTGATGAATCTTGTTTGTTTTCGTTGATTTCAAATACTTACAAATATAGTCGCCATTCTCCATCTATAATTGAAAGTGAAAAAAGAAGAAATTCAAATACTGGATGCTCAGAACATGTGCCATTTTGTAAATTTCAGTTCACATTTCATGTGCTGATGATGAGGGGAAAATAAGAGTTGGTAATTTTCCATTTCTAAATTAATGACATTTTATGTATTGCTGGCTCAAATTTTATATGCAATAAAAGGAACTGCTTTCCAGCTTGTCCTGCTGTAAAAATTTGTTGGTAAACACTTACAGCTTCATATTTCAGTTACGTAAAAAGGTACAAAGATAACTGTTGCAGTTTTGATGAAATTTCCTAAATGTTTCAAGTAAGCATGCAAAGATTAAATTGCAGGAATAAGGTTGTTATATCTCTATATGGCTCATTTGTATCATCCAGCATTTTTAATACGAAGTATGAAAACGAAGATTGGCAGTATTGATATTTTTATTGTGATCATGAATACAACACAGACGAATATGAAGACTTAACTGATGAGTTCTCAAGGTTAAAAAACTCAAAATGGACACATAGTTTGGTGAAGACTATAAACAGCATTATCTGGCAACAGATGATTTGCTCCCACACGAGCAGTCCGAGGTTCAGGCAATGGCTATTGAAGATGAGCAATCCCCTACCAGTTGCTGCCGTTTCTGTTTGAATAAAAAGGTTGGTTATGCGTTAAGACGTACAAATGCAGGTATATAATCAGAAGAGTTGAAGCGTAAAACAAGGAATAAGTGTGCATTGAATGAGTAACTGAAAAGTGAGCTCAAATCATTAAGTCTTTTCAGCATTAAAAGTATAAAGTCCTTTAAGAAATAAATGCAAATACAGTAATTCTTTTGAGTAAAAAATGTAAACAGTTGAGCAGATAAAAGTTGAGGTTATTACTTTGCTCTTGCACACATTTGAAGATTACAGATGAATTAAATTATATAATTAAAAGCTAAGGAGTTGCTTCAGTAATACAGCTTAATAAGTATAAAACTCAGTTGAATTAAATATTAAAAAAGATGCATATAATCAATCATATCTGGTTTCCAAATGCACTGCAAGTATCTTACTATATGGCACTAAACATTCTTATACTTCATTTCACAACTGGATGACATAAAATTGCATGCTAATTATTCTTTTTAAATCAATATGCAAGATGAAGGAATCAGTATTGAACATTTGTCATTTAGGATGCATTTATCCCTTTGTAAAAGATCTTAAAATACATTGCAGCAATAAAATTATATATTATGTAATATTTTTAAAGATGTTTAAGCACATCCTTATCAAAAAACATTAAAAGTGAGACTTTCAGCCATGACAGATGAATACCTGCAGTCAATATGGTACCGTTTCACAAATACAATGATTTTATAGTCAATATGTTAACATTTAAAAAATTAAATTTACCTTAAATGGTTTAATTCAATATATACAGAAAATTGATGAAAATAATAACATCAATTACTAAGATAAACAAAAAAGTTACCTCTGACCCATCGGAGAACGGCTTCGATATCCTGAACTCCTATAATCACTTCCACCACCTCCATAGGAAGGCCTATCATAGCTGCTGCCACGATCTCCACCATAACGAGATCCTCCACCTCTTCCACCACGATAGCCACCACCACCACTTCGGAATCCAGAATCATAACCTCCACGGCCTCCACGAGAATATCCGCCATCTCTGCCTCCACGGAATCCTCCACCTCCACGACCACCTCGCCTTCCACCTCTTCCTCTGGAAATATCAACTCTAATTTCAGAGCCATTAATTGTTGCTCCATTCATCTCTTTAATTGCTTCATTGGCATCCTGGTCATCTTCAAACTCAATAAAAGCAAAACCTGGTGGATTACGTGCCACCCAAACTTTTGTTAGATTACCAAATTTACTGAATTCTCTCTCCAGGTCCTCTTTTTGAATGTCTTCACTCAAACCTCCAACATATACAGATGCAGACCTCATTTTTCTAAAACAAATTAATGAACATTATTATCTACAATAGAAATTATCTAGAATTATTTAAAAACAAATATACACAAAAAACTCAAATTTAAAATTCTGGTCTTAAAACAAAATCAGCCATGAAATTTAATGCCAAATATATCAATCACTCTGGGCTGATTCTTTAGTGTTCAATAACGATAAAAGCTTTCTATGTTCATCTACTAGATAAGTACTATCCAATCAGCGGCTCGCGAGTGCCCATTTGCCCAGAATCCCATCTTTGGGTAGCTGCCATTCACTATCAAAATACTGCCATGAGATCAAAAACATTAATCCTAATATAAAAACGTACATTAGCATGTCAAATACAGGGGCATTTATCTACTCATGTGTTAGCAACTTCATTTTGTCCAGTTTCATTGTCTAGCAATTTAGTTTAGCTTTTCTTCATTGAAGAAATTATTCTTTCTGCAATACCCCCTTCCCCATTTCAGAAAGAACAAACATCACATTCTTCCATTCTTGCCTCCTCTTAATTCTTCAGATAGTAGCTTTTTTTTGTGGTTATAGAAAGAAGTTTCCAATTCTGAAAGATCATTCATCTTTCTGTTAGTGAAACATTAGGCTTATCTACATTGTCTAAAATCATTTTTAATTCTAACCTCTATATCATCAAATATGAACTTCTCTATCCTATTGCTTAATCAATAATAGCTCCTTTTCCTGCTTGCTTCCTAAAAATGGCATCACTTTTGAGAGTTCTTGCTTCTATTTATGCATACCTAAATTTACCAGCAAGATTTGTAGCTAATGAATCAGTTTAATCACTAATGACAAATATCAAATCCATCCACCTCCTTTACATTTATTAATGTATATAGTCCATAAATAAAAATAGCTCAGTTTGTCAATTATTTTTTTTTTCAATTCACTTTAATTTAAAATTCAAACTGTCCAACAAAAACTGGAGTCTGAGTCGACCAGTTTTTAACGACTCCAGCTGACTCCTTTTACCCAAAAAAATCTGCCAGATTCCGACTCCACAGCCCTGCTGCCAACAGTAATAAGCACACAGTCTAAATTAGTGTTTTGAAACACCAATTTTGACTTTGAAACAATTACTGTTTTGAACATATTTAGTGCAGTGCAAAATATTGAACATCTGCAAGTTGAAATTAGCTGCTAAACTTAAGCACATGTATGTCAATTATAGCTTGTTAAGTACAATAATTAGAAAAATTAAATTCAATTAAGAGAAAAGTATGATGCAGCATATGCAGTTCAAAATTAGCAGATTAAGCAAAGATTTATTTCTTAAGGCTGGTAGAAAAGAAAGATGTTAAGCATAAGTAAAAGATTAGCATGGAAACATGTTCATCTTTTGCGTACATTTGAATTGTATTATTGAAATGTATTTCGAATTAATTCTATTATTGTAAATTTTAAAACATGTATGCTTATATCTAGCAATTTTTCAGATTTTCATGGCCCTGAAAAAGATCTCCTTTCTAAAAACCTATGTCATTAAACTGCCAGAGACTTATTATCCTAAAGTATATCCTTTGGCGACTTATTTTAGTTGCTGTTATGAAGACCACTTTTTAATTTCACTTTCAGAGACCGCCTGTTTCAATTTTTCTGTTTGCTTGTCCAGACTGGATATGTGCACTGTTTGTTGGATTTAACAAAATGTGCGAAGTGATTAACAGTTGATGCCCAAAATATCCATGCCTGCCTAATAATGAATATGTCAACCATACATCAGTCATAATAGGGTACTTTTCCATTTCGCCGGCGCAAATCTCGCCAAGCAGACTTTATTGGCGACAACATACAGTATACACATAAAAAATGTTAGTTCTAAGAATTCTTTTTAAAAAAGAAGGCATAAACATTTTAATATTGCTTAAAATTTTATAAAAACCAATAAATAAAGACAACAAATTTGTAAAAAGACATTAATTTAAGAATTTACCATGCTTTCATGGTTCAACATCCTAATTCGCCGGTTCATATCACGTGACCCCAAGCGATCTCATGTCACGTAAACTACTCTACAAAAATCTAATGCTCTCAGTAATTATCTACATTAATTTCATGTTAAATCTTAATTTGGAATGCAAGAAATATTTCAATTTCGTACAAATAACTTACTCAGAAATTATGTAAAACTGCAGTGCTTTACTTCGCTAATGCATTCTCATTAGAATTGATGAATTTAACCCTTGACATTACCTTTTCTATATTTTCGGCTTCGGTTAAACGCTGTGATTGCATCCTAATTCACTTAATTACCAAAAATTGTCTTAGACATAAAACTGAACTATCTGATAAAAATTCTATGTAATGATATGCCAGTATTGAAAGAAACAATCAATCTGATAAGAAAAAGCTGCGACTTGTTTTGAAAATGAGGCGTAAAAGGTTACCAGCGAGAACATTCCGTTTGGCATCGGTTGTACCATTATTGGCGACTTTTTATCGCCTGCGCCGGCAAAACGGAAAAGTACCCATAATAGTTATTTCCTTTGCCATATGCTTCTTAATCAGCAGCATTGGAATCTCCACTGATCTCTTAATTGTTATGAAAGAGTTTTCAACAAAGGCAATCTTTCAGACACACACCACTGCAAACTTCCTTAGTTAAACAAAAACTACTCCATCTATTCGGTTAAAAAATTTACTGAGAAATTGAAGAATAAATTATATTACAAATGTGAATTATAAGCATGATGCTACAATGTGCAAAATCATAAGCAGCAATATAGAGGACAAATAACACAAGAGGAATTGCTATCTGCAAAATCACTAGATTCCTATACAAGGTTCGAATTATTATCACCATTTTTTTTTTCTTTGCAGAGGTGTTCCCAGCATATTTTTCCACTTCAAATAATTTATGGCTAATCTTTGGAATATGGTAACAGGTAATTTGGTGACATTTTGATAAGGAGATAAAGGTTACTAGCTAGGACTTTTAGCAGCGTGCATGCATAAAGTCAAGAGTGTGCGCAATGCCATTTTTGTGCAATTCTGGGATTTGTTTTAAGAGAAAATAGGTCGACGTGTACACGGATACCATGTATGTGCAATTCTTAAAAATACGGCAAGCTGTGGGCAATTCTGCACTTTCTCCCAATTTCGCACCTAATCTTTGTCATGATTAAGCACTTTTGTTCCATAAAAGTTCTAGCATAAGCAAAATCGAAAAGTTACCATAATTCAAAAATTAATCCAATTTACTACTCTTATTTTAGAATGAAGTTTGTTTTATTTAACAGTCCAAACAACGTTACAAAGGAAAAAAGTTATTGCATGATTGATTTTTGATGAGCTTAGCTAACAATCTGCTTTTGATTAAAGATGGTGAATATGAATTCGTTACAGTGAAACACACATTAGAGCTACCTCGAGGACTGATTTGGTTTGACTGTATGAAAACAATAATGAATTAATTCAGTGAGAAAGCATTCTTAAAAACAAAAGGAAAAAGCAGTTTTGCAATGTATGTCAAACTTTTAGCACACTAAAGCAATAATTTGTGGGGATCGATCCATACCTTAAAAGAGGCACTCAAGTTCATCACTGATCCAATGTTAATTTATTACAAAAGGGAAAAGTATGCAAAGTCTACTTAACGTAATCACATAATCCATTAAATTCCAAAACTTGGGGGCATCTAAAATACATCAGAAAAGTTACTTCACAAATACATCAAATGGTACTTGTTTTTTCAGAAACCAAAGCACCAAGGAAAAAATGCTCTTAAACGATGCAGTTAACAGTAAAAATGTCAAATTGTCTGAAACTGTGTACACTGTATGAAAGCAATGCCTGTTGTATGAATCTTCTTATGCCATATGAGAGCAATTGTAGCTGACTGCATTTTCTTTTACCAGAAATGTATCTTAATCTGACTTCCAGACTTTATGTCCTGCCCATCCCCTTTGCTGGAATTCAACAGCTTCATTTTCACTGAATGTTAAGATATTCATCATTTTGTATTTCAAAAAAAAAAATCTCACAAATAAAAATTTTCTTGTAATTTTTATTACTTAAATTTAGACCTGATCTTTAACTCGCAAAGATATACATGTGCTTTACACACATGAAAATAACTGAAGAAAAACATAACAGTTGATGCACAAATTAAAAAAAAAATACGACCACATTTCAGTCTGTTTTCAGTCAGGCTTTAACCAGCAATTATTTGCCAGCGGATAAAACAAAAGCATATCATATAATGTATTGAAAATCGTAAAAAAAAAGCACTCTGAAACTTCAATCTTCTGCTAATCACCAAGCAAACCTCTTATGCATTTTCAGTCCATTCTCTAGTTTTTATTTTAATCCTATAATACCTAATAATCTGATATGAAAAATGCCAAAATGTTTCAGGAACTGGAGTTTTACATGAAAGTATTAACATAGCTCAAGGGCTTTCAATAAAAAATATATATGGACATTAAAAAGTCAACAGCAAAAATTACCTTTTTACCAGCAAATACTTTGAATCTACAATGCAGCATTCCATAATTTATTAAAGATTAGATTGTTATGTCTTCACACCTGTTTAAAAAAATAAACTGCAACATTCTGCAAAATTACCTTCTATTGATGTTCCATATTACGGCTAATCCTCATATCAAGACACATAAAATTGCTATTTTCTCTTGAAATATGGAAACCCGGGTTTTACATTATGCAGAATGTTATAATGTAAAACAATACTTATTTGGATATAATTCTGAAATATATTTAGTTAGATATTCTAAATTTTATGTTCTTCAGTTAATTTTCTTTTGCAAATTTCTCATCTTAAAAAAATCCTGAATAGGTTATAAAAGCTGAATGAAAATAAAATTAATAAATGTACATACAATATTGTTGGTAAGCGTAGTAGTTATGTGCCTTTTATTAAAACAAAATACAAATATTAACCGATTAAAAATGGTTCTGCAAATAAGAATTCAGATTAAATGAATTTAATAGAAAAATCATTGTAAAAAACAAAACACTTGCCTTAATAAAGGCTACAAATTAAAAATAACAAGATTCAGTAATCTGCGAGAGGTGATGGAAAAGAACTGGCAACTGCGTTATACGTTTACAATCTTTCAGGGTTGCATGTTTCTAGTTATCAAGAACATTGTCACAACCCGACTTGATTAGCCAACACTATTAAGTGAAAAGTTTCAAATTATAACAGATAATAACTGAGATAACAAAATTCACTTTTTTTCTCATAAATATAACTACTGAATTAAATTATATCAGATGTAAAAATCTAAGAATTCATAAATTTACCATTATCAGAAATTAAGAAAATTACATCAAAATAAGCACACAATGTACATAAAGAATAGTGCAACACAAGCATTGATAAAGTTAAAACTTGCCTCCTACTGAATCATCCAATTATTAGATTCCTAATTTACTTATGAACGCTACCGATTCTTACGTAAAACAGCAGAACATAGATTATGTTTTTTGGCTATTTTATACTTCAGGATTTAAACTGCTTATGATGATTTCCATATTTCAATTTTTTTTACCTGTCTGGATATTACTCCCAAAATAGCCATGATGCAAATTTCATATGCAGAATAACGCAACAGATTAAAGCCATGTACCGGTAACTCTAAATATTTACTTTGCAACTCAGGGTAAGCTATTACTAAGGAATATTTTTTTAATTTTACCAAAAATTGGCATTTCAACCAGACAGGCATTTCAGAAGTCCCCTTTCAAAAACAAACACAAAAAAAAAAAAAAAAACATAGACAATGTTTTAGCAAAATGGCGGGTTTTTTTTTATTCTCTCCCATCAACACTTTGAATTTTACTCTTCCCTCTAGAACATTGGGTATATTTTTTATTCAGAATTTTGTCTAATTTTCTCACTAAGAACGTTTTCTTATAAGTCTTATTGCTTTTTACGCTTGCATCGCAAAAAAAAAAAAAAATTAAGATGATAGATCGCTGCGTTCATTAAAGCGAAGTGTTACGCTGTGATCTTAAACTTTGCAGTCTGTGTAACGTATATAATCGGACGCATCGAAACAAAACGAAATAATGCAGATATTAAAACTAAATTGACGTTATCTGCTTGAACTTTACACACGTTAAACTAAAATATACAGTTCCAAATTAGCGAGCGAAAAAATTGATAGCAACTACCCTCACAATTAACAATAAATCAGAAACGGCACAATCACTCTTAGGTTTCACAACGGTTATCTACAACACGCTAGCGCCCACGAAAATCTCTCGAGACAATGCAATCGATAATGGCGGCCATAGTTCGCATTTCAAGGCCGGCAAGACGCCAAAATTTTTGCGACTTACTAAACGCTTTCACATACAAGCAGATATTAAACATACTGATTTTTGAATAATTAAACCATATTACTGAAAATCAATTATATTATAACAGTAATATGCAGCACTTCGAACAAATTGCGACCGGCGCATTTCATTAAAACGTACAACCTAAAAACAAATTTTAAACTATGTTCCTGCAAAAAAATTAAAAATAATATACTTTACTTAGCTTTCATTTAGCTTAAAGTACATTTAAAAAAGATCTAATAAATACTTACAGGTATTAAAATGAACAAAGAATTTTCCCTGCGACAAAAATTCGACGAGCAGTTTTCTTCTACGTCTACTCACTGAGGAAAATGGCGCAAAGAGGTAGATCGTTACTTACGGTTACAGTTGTAACAATTTCAACAGGAGCTCTTTCTTCCTCTTCTTTACGTGGCAAGCAGAAAATATAAAAAAGAAACTTTATAAAAACCTAAATGCAGGAGATTTTGCAAGATTTTCAATTTAATCCGACATAAGTGCAATGGCTCAACTTATTATGCACAGGACGTTTTAATTTATAAATGCGAGTAAAAGTTGCCCACCTCCCTCACCCAAAATGTCAGAACCTTAAATCTTTTATATAGAAGTAAAATACACATCCCGAATAATTTTTTCAAAATTTTGGAACAATCTTCATTTTAAAAGTAAAATTCTTCATCGCAAAGTTATTTATCAAAAGTTGTAATTATAAATTAGGGCTCTAGTCTGGACACAGTCGAGATGGAAGAACAAATCGTTTTTGCGATCAACTCGACAAAGAGCGAGTCTCGTGTTATCGTCTCGATCATAACAGAGATCGATCAAGGCGTTGGATCGACGCATGGGAAGTTTTTCCGTCAGCTGTGTAGCTGCCGTTTAACTTTCTGACCGTAGACAGACAAAGTAGACAGGTCTAGAGCTAACCTGAAGACGGCAAAGGTCACGGTAAGTTTCTGTAAGTGTACGTAATGGATATTTTAATTTCTTAAGATTTGCGAAAAACTCAAGTGTTTCCTGATAGAAATAACGCATGTGTTCTACTTTTATTGGATTATTTCGACTTACCAAACTTAAAGCAAACTTATAGACTTACCAAACTTATAGCACGGACCCTTATTAACAAATTAAAGCCATACTTTAACGGAACATTCACATTAAAGACAGCAATAACACCTGAATTAAGGGCAAGAAATAATTCGCTTGTTTTCATATCTGAATGACACAGGCTTCTGGCTATTAATCTATCAGAAAAGAAATTCCTCAATTTAATTTTAGTGAAAATAATATGCTTGGAGTTTTATAAAGGAGGAGTGCATCGGCTTATTTCATAAATGCACATTACTTGACTTTCAATACTAATTTAGCTAGATAACAGAACCTAAGGCTCCTCTAAACCAGGCTGAATCACCAACTTTTCTCTCTTGGCGAGGGAGGGAACGCGCTACCAATTTTGGCGCGTTTATCGCACACGCTGGCTGAATGTCTGCTGTTTTTTTTTTAAAGATTTATTTTATAGACGCGCGGCATTCAGCGCACATAAACTTTTCGGATAATTAATTAATTCTCGAATAGTATATAGACGTTTTCACTTAAATAAAAATTTCGCGTATATTTTGTAAACATATTCAAAATAACTTATTCTTTAGATGTTTCAGTTTCGTTAGCAGACTAAAATAAATAAGATATGAATAAAAACTTTCAATAGTGTCAAATGGGGAAATAGTTAAAGCGTAGAGTGTGCAAATAAATTTATCTTAATGACATTTTAACAAAAATTTCCATAAAAACACTGTAAATTCATACTAAAAAAATAACTTAAGAATATGTTGTCATTTTAGTCTGAGGTATATGGAAATAATTGTGCAAGACTCTGAAGAAACACTTTCTTTTAAATGCGTGAAATATTTCATAACATATATGGAAGAAGAAAGTACAGCATTCTGTGTTTTGGATGACTTTCACCAAATGTAATATAAATACGAACTAGAAACCGTAATAAAAAGTCCTTCCTCTCCAATCAGATCACCTTTGTGTTGCATTGTATTTGTAATACTTCTAAAAATCCAATTTTTACCTAAATTAAAAAACAGTTATTCCATAAAAGATAATAAATTTGAACGTATATAGAATGAATTTTGTAATTTGGGTTATGTTACAAAATAATTCATAGTTTATATATTTTATACTAATAATTTAGATAAAACCTGTCCAATTTAAGAATGTGTGTTAACCACATTCTTAAATTGTAAAAGGATGACTTAACCACATGTAATTCATTTCAAAGCATAAAAGAAAGCTTATTTTTTATTTTACACAGCAACAGCATTTTCATGCAGTCAAGTGTTTTTAATTGTTAGTTATTATACATAATACTTAATTTTTAACACATTCTTATTAGAAAGCCTAACTAAGAAACTTCTTTTTAAAGCCCCACAGTAATTGCAAAGAATGTCGTTAAATTTACAAAAGTATTGAAGATATATTGAACAGCATTATAACAAGAAACTACTGTACAAAATATGTAAATTTAACATAACTTCTTTTTTAGTATTTGCATAGTTTCCTCCAAATGAACCTTAATGGGAAGTTATCTTGCAAAAATTTAAAAGTATTAAAATAGCCTCTATTTAAGATGTAACTGCATTTATAATTATTTTGTAATTGTGAATAGATTATATTATTGCAATTAGATTATGCACTTACAACATAATTGCATAAAGTAATGAAATTAAGAGTTCACAGATACAATGTAATATAATTACAAAGCAATTATCTAAATTGTAATTATAATCACTTATTTAATACCACAATATTATTACAATCACAATGTAATTTAAATTGGGTACTATATTTGTATACCCTCCACTCAAAAGGAGGTACTGATAAGCCTGGAAGTTATTATCAACAAAAAGCCTGTTCAGGACAGTTTGATGACAATTTCCACCGGGCGAAAAGTACATTCTTAAGCCCAGGCAAATCATGACAATAAAAATCATTTAGTCTCATGATTCACTATATTTCAAACCCTAAATTTGAATTCTGCACCAAATTATTTACCTATATTTTAATATACTTTATGAATTATTAGAAGCGATATGGCAAATATCTTCTAAAAATAACTGTAAAATATTTGTATCCATTAATTGATTCAGATACACACTTTTATTATTTAAGTATATCAAAATAACAGTTTCATGTTCCTGAAATACAAAAGTTATGAAAAAAGTTAAAGTAATATTCTTAGAAGCATATGATATTAGTCACCAGCTGCAAAACAGTTAATTTTTTGCCCTAAATACAAGTTTATTACACAGTAGTCATACGTGTAACTTAATAACATGGTATATAAAAAATTAATGATAATAAGTTTATCAGAAATGAATTAATTCTGCAAATAAACTTTCTGCATTTGAAAATTTTCTACACCTGAGGGGAGGGAGAGATCTAGTAAAATTAGATTTATTATAACTTCAGTTAGACCAAATACCTTCTCTCTCTCTATATATATGCATCACTAAAGAAATAAATAAAATTATCATGCTTAAAAAACAGATGTACCATACCAGTTTTTTTCCCCTTGTTACCCTTTACATTGAGAAATAACAAACAGTACAACGCTGAAAAATACTATCTTTGAAATTTGATTTAAATGAAGAAACACACACCATCTTTTTATTTAAGCATTACACTTCAAAAACAGATACACATACCAATTTATTTTCACTAGCCTTTATACTAATAACATGCCATATAAAAATGAAAAGAATTATCCTTGAAATTTAGATAAAATGAAGTAACACAATGAAAAATTTATGCACACGGACATCTTTTTTCTATTGCATGTTGTCTGACATGATCCACAAGTGCCTAAAAATGTACCCAAGGAAACACATTTCAATATTAACAAAAAATTGTTTACAGATTAAAATTCATTCATTTCATACCAGTATTATAAAGATCATGCATGAAACAAATCTGCTTTCCCATACTTTTAAGTAAAACTGAACTGAAATTTTATACTGGAAAATATGCTATATTTCTATATATTAGAAACAAGAAAATAATACCATAATAATATACTCATAGCCTAGCAGAAAGTAACATATATAACATCAAACACAGAAATTTATATACTCGTAGCCTAGGAAAAAGTAATACATATTACATAAAACACATAAATTATTTAATATAAAACATACATACCTTCTAAAATTATTTTACTTTTTGTTTCTTATTGGCCGATGTTGATGAATATGAAACGTTATGGGCTCTTTTGTTGATAAGATGCTGTGTAAGGCCTTTGCATCTAGTAATAAAAAAATTATCAATAATTACTTTCTTAAGATTACAGCATTCTGGCATGGCCACATGCGTACATTTATCAATTATTCTTTCAACTAATTCTTTTGTGATGGCTGATTGTAAACGAAGGAGTACATCTTTACATTTTTGAAATTCTCGTTCAGCTTCCCTACATATTTGATACATTCCTGAAGAGATGACCTTCAGTCCACCTTTATTGCTATGTTTTGTAAGAATTGTGCGATGCTCGGGTATGTCAGGTTCCAGCATGTCCTCTGAAATGGTCATAGCTGTTTTACAATTTTCACATATGCTTTTTTTTTTCAACAACTTATTATATATGGCTCCTGCGATGTAATGTATATCATTTTCTTCCACAGCTGGGGGCAAGCGACGTTTCACTGCCACTGCAGAAGAGGTAGATGGCACTACAGAATTGGAGATAGGATGCAAGACCTCCTTTCTGATAGCAACCTCTAATTCAGAAGCATCAAAGAGGCTGTGGTCACTTTCAGAACAATAATTTGGATTATTGATATCTGAAATGAACTGTGATAGGCACACTAATTTCAGTGCTCTCTTGGCTTGCAAAGCAGTAGGCTTTGCACCCAACTTTTGTCTAATCTGTGAAAAGGCATTTTCCAGCGCATCTTGTGTCAACCTGCCTGGTAAGAAAAATGTAAACCCCTCGGAAAATAATTCTTTTGAGAGTTTCACAACACTCAATGTGCTCATAATAATGCCAGTTTGAAATGGCTTCCATGCTTTCCCAAACTGAACAGTTTCAGTCACATGAATGAATTTCAATAAAATATTAAATTTCTCATCTTGATTTTTGATAGTGATGCCTTTTTTTGGATGCCTTGTAGTCATAATTGTAAACCATTCTGCTACAAGTCTCAGCCACCATGCAGAAGTTAATGCTTCTTTTGCAACTTGGTGTAAAATACCTGCTTTTTCAATAGCAGCAGCTGTTTTTACAGAAAACAATTGCACAGCAGATGCCCCATTCATCGAGGAAAAGTGTGTTGGGAAGAGATGAACTCTGTTCAAGTGATGTAGAGATCTCAGGGCAGCATCTGCTTCTATCTCACTTGACCAGAGTCGTTTCACATACACTGAAGATACTATCCTCGATGGCAAGGCATGCTGGTGGCGAAATTCCTCTGGTAATATTATAATACTTGAAAGAAATGTATTTCTCATATTTTTAATGAGATGTGGTACATCTGCAATACTGTGAATGAAAACATCAGGTCCTCCAATGTTGTAATTTGTCTTCCTATCTCTCCTAGAGACAGACACATCCAATGACGACCACATTGCTCTGTTATTGCTTCCCATATCTGAAACAGAGGCTCTTACAGTTAAACCTATTTCTGTAGCTGCTACTACAGTTCTATGAATTAGATCTTTCATGTCAGAACCTGATGTTGAAGGCCCTGTTAATTCATTGGCAACAATCTGTTTCCATGATGTTTTAAGGCCTCTAAGCATTACAATAGTGTAATGCTTAGCTTCCTAACGTAACATTTCCAATGAATGACTTAGACGATGTATCAAAATCTTGATATGAAGCTATTTCCATTTCGTCAACTAAAAAGCAGCAGTTCCTATCAAGAGCATCCAATGAATGAACTTTTGTCTTGAGGAAAAAAAACAAATTTTCTAAAATGCCGAAATTAATTTTTATGTCCCTAATCCTCCTGTTCAAGGTACTGTACGATGGTGCTGGATATCCAGTACTTCTGAGGTAATTATATCCATGTTTGCTCAAAGCAAATCGCATCTTCAGTCCTTTTATAATGGACTTTTCTGACCAGTTCCTTTTTGACTGCACAGCAAGGGTTCCTACTTGCTCATCGGACAAAAATGATGTCAATTTTGCATCTTTTTCTTGAAGCTGTTGCTCAAGGAATTCTATTTTTTTTTAACAACTCTTCATTTGAAGCAGGTAGAGTTTCCTAAATTCAAAAAGAAATAGTAAACATGTTATGCTGTGATTATTTTTTTAAACAATGGTTGACTGAATTAATATATTTGTAATAACAATGATTTTTTCAACAATTTTTTTGGAGAATATTAAATAATTTACCACTTCAGTATTTGGCTTAGGACATCTTACTTCTCTTATTCTCTTGTCAGTTACAGATGGTAGTGGATTTGGAATGCTAAAGAGTGTTGGTACTGCAGTTTTTCTTAGTTTTTAACTATCTTTGCATAGTGACTCAAATTGAGATTCCTCAAAATGATCCTGTAAATACATAAAGTAATAAAAAAAAGTATACAAAATAAATAAAAGTACAAAAAACAAACCACACGAAAGAAATGTGAGAAAAGTGTTTCACACAGTGAGGTTGTGCCAAAGGCAGCAAGCATGAACTGTAAGTAAGTATAGGCAATAAATAAATATGCAGGTAATTAAATTAGGCCCAGTATTATAAAAAACTGAAACAATAAACAAACCATGTCTAACATATCAGCAGCAGCATCTTGTAAGCTTGGGCAGAATTTAATTATCCAATATTTATTTTTTGCCTATAATTTAAAGTGTTCTTTAGAACATTATCCAAAAATTAAATGAAGTAGTGTTTTGCTATAAAATTAAAAACAACTAAAATAAAACTTTATATTTCTTGCTATAGTGCTCTTACAATAGATAAGAAAATATGAGTTCACTTCACCCAACTTTTAAGATACTAGGCCGATAAATACATTTATAATTAGAGCAGACTATGATTCTTGTTATAATTGTAGTAATGTTTATTGCTTTAATTGAAATATTTAATTTTTAATTCTCTAATCATTCAAAACATAGGCCTAATTTCGAAGCACAGTGCCAACATGCATTTTAAAAAGCATCAAGGCCAGTTTAAACGACAATTTTTTAAATTACATCCCCACAGACATATCCAATTAAAGTTATTAAAAACTCTAGAACGTAGTTCAGTAGCTTTCTGAATTTGTAGGCAATTTCTTATTTAGAGATGACAACACAAAATAACGCTTCAGAAAATATTATTTATCATGTATAAAAATCTGCTTTGTAACACATATCAGTAATAACTGTTTATCAATGTCATGAGGATTTAATTTGACGAGATCACATTCTTTAGAAGTATCAAATTCATGAAAGGATTTTGGCTTGGCCTTTGAAATTCATCATTATAGGCAGATTTATTTGATTGTTATGCATGCATTAAACACTACACATGCATTAAAAACACTACAATTATTTTTGAAAAATACACATGCAGTTTCACAAGTTTTCTGTGCTTATTTGAATGTTCTGCATTCATTTCTAAATCTTTACTCCATTGCCAAATTGTATAATACTGTGATTATAAATATATGGTACTTGCAATTATTGAAGTCAGATTATATATATTTTGTCTCATACTATTCAATTTATTCTATTGACTTCAGATGTCAATGTCAAAATTCTGGAAGTTATTTTAACCAAGAAACATTAGTGGGCACCGTGCATAAAAAACTCATCTAACTTTTTAACAATAGTGATTATAAAATAAAGAAAAAAATTATATATCATTCCAACGATATTGCAACTATAGTATATATAGTATAATGTTACATATATCTTTAGCAAACATTCAGATTTTATCTTGACTTTCCAAATTATGATTTGTTTTTTAATAAATTTCAATATGCTAATGATTTTCATGTTACATTAGTATAATTTCCACAATTAGCACAGGAAAACAAAATTTGCGCTTTATATTAGAAGAGAAATTTCTTTTCCACATTCAAAACATCCACATTGGCGATGTTTGGCGACGGGTACATTAACCCTAGACTAATTTAATTATAGCTATTATTACAGAAATTAGCAGATACTTAGGTTATTGTACACAAGAATTTCACTTTACTTACACATTATAAACATCAGAGAAGATATAAACTCTAAATCAAGGCGTAATTAACATTATACTTACTAAGCAAATTTCAGCGCTTGGACCAGGTTTCCAATTGTCTCTTCGGCAATTATTTACCCATATTTTTCTTCTTTCTTCATTTTTAGGAAATTTTACCAATGTATGACCTTTCCGTGAATGATTTGAACAATTAATAGCTGCACATCCGCCCATTTTACACAAAAAAAACACAAAAAATTGTTGCACCGTAATTACACAGCCGCCATTTAATCTCCCACTTGGGATAGCGAATGCCTGATGATTCAGCCTGGTATATAGGAGCCTTAACAGAACCAAATTGTCAATCAGTTACCAAACAAATCTAAGCACATCTTAAATTTCCCTTTTTCTCATATATTTTCCTCTTCTCCCTATGTGCTATTTTCCACATGGCATTTACTTCAGTTGGCATAATAAAATATCGCCCACATCCTTAAAGAAGCCAAATTGTCGCTACCAAGGCTGGTCTCCGAAGAATATCCCAGAGTTGTTCAACAGCCTATTAAAAAAATGTGTGGAATAACAACATACAACGGCTTACTATCCCCAAGCTAATGGAAAGGTCGACGGCGTCCCTAGATCTTTCAAGACCGCACTTATAGCACACAATAGCCTGGAGTGAAACACTTCCAACTGTTCTACGCATAGCTATGCAAGAAGACTCTGCATACACCATTGCTCAAATGGTTTAAGGATAAAATATACGATTACCTGGAGAATTTTTCCAAGATAGCATAACTCCTACATACGGAGTATTATGAAGGAGGTGAAACTGCCTAGTAGAAAAACGGGTCCTAAAATGTCGCGTTTACTAGATGGCGCTGCTGTTCCTTCTTAGCAGTTCCAAATGTAAACATTTATTGAATAGCTAGGCGTCTAAGCTTACTAGTGGATGAAAAAATGTTTTTGTTTTTAATGTGATCGATTGCGTTATTATCAACGTTATAATGCTCTGCTCTACTCACAAATGATTGCATTTTATTCCTCAAATTATAAAATTAATTTACAGCTTTCATGCTGTAAGGCTTGTAGTACTTTTATGAATGATTAATTTGAAGATATTTTTCAGTCCCTCCCCCTTAGAAAAATAATCATATTACTAGTTATAATACTTGCTGTGTATATGTTAAATTTAATTAGAATAGGTTCTTCGCGTCTCTCATTTTGTAAAATGCTTAGATACACAGCTTGATATAAACTGTGGCGAAATTTTAATGAAGCTTATAGAATTTTTTGCTTCAGTCAGTAAACTTTCTATCATAAGAATACTATCATAATGAGTTATTCTTTTTTTTATGAATCAGATGTCAGTTTTGATTTTGATATCTTTATCGTTTTCTGTTAAAAAATTCCATATCTTTGTTATTTGAGAAGTATGTTTCAAATTGATTTCACAAGATTTTAAAATACAATTCGGATTTGAATTCAGTTAAGTATTCTGAACACTTGGTTATGCTGAACTGTATATTATTCATAATTAAATATAAAGAGCAAAAAATATTGAAACTAATTCAATCTGTCTTTAATTTTGTCCTGCTTGAACTAACTTCTAACCAATAAATGCAATATTTTAACTAAAAATATAATGCATATCTTTTTTATTTTAAAAGTACATGTGCTCTTTTCCTCCAAAGGAGAAAAATTCTATCCCATTTAATAGCCTAAAAGATGAATTTCTTATGTTTAAAAATATTTTATCACAGTTATAATGAGATAATATTTTCTCACTGTTCAGTTTCAAATTGGTGCATGTAGCTTTTTTGAAAAAAATATTTTGCATGTGTTATCTTTTACTGGAAAAGATCCCCTATTTTTTATTTTCATTTATTGAACTGATTATTTACTAACAGAGTCTAATTACATTTGTTGCAAAACTACCAGTTAAATATCAGAATACCTACTGTGGGCTTGCTGCGGCATTTAAAAAATATCATTACCTATGTAAAACTAAAGTCTGTTTTCTCTTGCAGTAATTATTTACTTTTTTATTCTCAATTTAATATCTTCTTTCCAACGATTAAAGACTCGCAGTGAAAGAAACACGTTCAATTAAATAACAAGAATTTAATAAAAATGTAACAGTAATTATATAAATAATCCCGAAACAATCTTAACAGTATTGTTTTATATTGTCACACAGGGGTGAGCTATAGGAGGCTAGAGTGATTCGTTAAATTTGTGTTCTGTTTGAAAGCACCTTGTTCTTTTCCACCAGCAGTTGAGAAGCAAAAGTCATCAAACACTGCCAGTTTGGTCCTGGGTTCGAATCCCGGCAACAGGCTAGCTGCATGAGCATTTTCCTGGTTTTTCCAATTGAAATATATATATATATATACAAGCCAGTTTCCCTTAGAAATGAAGGTATCCTTACCCTTAGGCAGATAGCCCGCAAGTTGTTTGGTGTAATTAAATAGAGCAAATCAAACCTTTTCTTTTTGTTTGTGGCTTAGAACGTATTGCTGCTGAATGTATACATGTCTATAAAATTTTACATTAGTTTTAGTTCATATCAAAAACTATTTTAAAAACCCATTTAATTGCAATTTACTCTCAATTGAACTGTTGGGAAGGAAATATTTTCAATTTTTCAAGATTCATATCAGCATTCTGAAAACAATAGACATTTAAATAATGTGTCTTCAATATCTTTAATTAACATATTATTGTAACTAAAATGTAGAGTATTAGCCAGTAAAATATTGTCGCCAGATGAAATCCCTTATCTGTTTTTAGACGACTGTAATAGTTCCATGGACATAAATTTAATGTGACCTCATCAGATATTCACCCCTTTTCGAGGGGAGGAGGAAAAATTAATTATGTGCATAATAAAAATTCCGGTAAATAAGCCTCATATAAAATCCAAACAATCGCTACAAATTACATTTTAAATTGGAAGATGTATCATTTAGGTATCACCAAAACCATGCCATCTACACAAAAACAAAATTTCTAATATTAGAACATAGAACCATTTATTTAAATATTCCATAATTCAATACAAAAAATATATTTATATAAACTCAGTCTTCACATAAGCAACTTTTTATGCAAAATACATATAAGTGCATGATATAAATATGGTAAAATTTTCTAATATACCGTATTGCAAGTACACAGTACAGAATTGTAAATGAAGTATTTCTATGATAAAGCAAAATGCAATTTTTGTACAGCCCCAGTTACACTTAATTAGATAAATCACATACAGGATGGAGAAACAATACAAACCATTATAATCACATCATACCAGGAAATGAAATCAAACACTTATGCACTTGTATGATGTTAGGCACAATGTTGTTGAATCTCGAAATGATATTTAAGGGTGTTCAAGCCTTAAACTAATCATTATGCTCACACAATCGAGAAATCAACAAAAGACACATAAATTTCAAACAATATTAATTAAACATATTGCATAACTTGTAATAATGTTCTATGATAGTACAAAAAATGAGTGAAAGAAAAAGAAAATAAGTGTACTGTCTATTTCTACGATCATATTGATGTATAACTTGAGAAGTGGGAGATGTATGTTGAACCTAGTGGGAGAATCTTTTAGGAGCCAAATGAAAGCAATTGATGGCTGAGAAAAAATCATTGTCAAGTGCACAAATAACACAATTTACATCATTTACTTTAGAATAAATAACACAAAATGTTTTCGAAAACCTATGCTGGAATGTAACCTTGGATTTCACATACACTATAACATTGAATGATCTAAATATGCCATTTTTCATTTGACAAGTATTCAGCTCTCTTTGCTTTATTCCAACATCTCATAGGCATGCTCATAACTTAGTTTTAGCTGTGTTAAAAGATACACAAATAATGTGATTTATCCAACTGAATGGCCTTGGATCAGAGTTAAACACATTAAAAGGTAACGATAAATTTCTTCCAAAATGCAGATTATTAGGAGAATAACCAGTTGAAGGATGAACAGTACCATTGTAAATATTTTGATGGATAAGCAATGCATTTTCAAATGGAGTACCTTTTTTATGAAGCAAAGAGCTCTTGATGCTGGCATTAGCACGTTCATTTTGTGCATTATACTGAAGTCTCTGAGCAATACAGTGTGATAATTTAATATCGAAGGATTTGGTAATTGATTCAAACACCAGTCAAAGGTATTGTGTGCCTAAATCGATTAAGATCATTTTTGGTCTTCCAGGTATATATATTGCAATAAATAGCAGTTTCAGCAGTGAGATTTTGGAGAGGTCATAAAACAAGATGTTTAGAAAAATGATCTAGAATAATGAGATCATGTTGACAATTTCGTACAGGACCACTAATATATATGGAAATAAAGCTTGCCTGTTTAGGAGTGAAAGATTTGTATTTGTTACATAAATGATACGGGATGACAAAATTCTTTGTGTTATACATACCTTTCCAAAAGAATCTTTCGATAAGATTTCATACGTTTTCTGAACTCGAAGAAGGGATATATGAGAAATTTCTCATATTCACAGGATTTCAATGCTAGTGGGACAACAACTAATTCAGCATTATTTCATTTATTCAAAACAAACATAAGAAGTTTATTGAATTATTTATGAAGAAATTTTGTACTTTTGCTGAATTAAGCAAGGAAGGATTTTTCAAAATATTGGTAATTGATGATTCACCTGGATCTAAAGTGAATTTGTTTTCAAATAAGCATTGCAGTCTAATGATATAATATTACAATAATTCCAAGGACATAAATTTAATGTGACCTCATCAGATATTCACCACATTTCAGGGAGGGGGGAGAAGGAGGAAAAATTAATATGTGGATAAATAAAAATTCCAGTATCACGGTGCCAGCCTCATATAAAATCATGATGGTCATCATGTTGGAACTAACAGTCTGGAAACAGCTTGCGTATAACCCCATTTTTTCGCCAACAGTAAATATCGCCAAAACTCTTGCCAATCTGTAACACCGTGGTCTAGCAACCTGATGTAAGTAGCAGAATTGAATTTTCACGTAGTTAAACACTCCGATTTTATTTTATTTTTTTATTATTATTAGATTTGCAGTGTTATTAAAATGGCAAGCAGACGATAAGATTTGATAACTTAGCATTTTATCGTTTTTATTGTAAAACTAGCATTTTATCAATGTTTAAAATGGGTATTTTGAATTTTTTATGTGTTAAATCAAAAAATTTGTTGAAAATTTAGATATTTCTTGATTTTTTTGCTCTGAAAGTATGGGAGAAATTATTCAATGACTAACAAATTATTTGATTCAAATCCTTAGAATTATTTAACTTTATGCAATAGCCATTTTTGAGTGTGAAATTTCCATTCAATTTAATTCACTTAAATTTTTATACTCCCAAATTTTCTGATGTGGCAAAATTATTTTTGAAGAACAGCGAATAAATTTCAGTATATTTTATCCTTGAGAAAGCACACATATGCACACCAAAAAAAAGACCACTTACCTTGATTTTCATCATAAAATTATTTCCGTAATGCAAATTTAGAAAACTTATAATCATATATGTTAAAAATTTATTGATAAGATCTTCACAATGCTAACATATACACAAATACTTATCAATGATACTTTTGAATAACAAAGCAAAAGTCACCATTCAATTTCATGAACAGTTTCTAAAAATGTTGTGACTATGTCCAATTCTTCTGCTGCACATTGTTTCGAGAACATGTATTCTACTAAATACAATGCAAAGTCTCCATTTCTGTTATAATGGGGTAGCTGTGTTTTAATGTGCCGCCGTGTACCTTCAATTGTATTTGTGAGTGCTCCTCGAGAAAATCTATGTCTCCATTTCTCTAGCAGAACAGAATCCTGTAAAAAATATTTCATTAAGTATATATAAATATCAGAATTCAGTTGCATACAAAATAAAAATATACTTGTTGCATGTAATTTTTTTACATTACTTTGATGCAAATTTAATTTGAATATTGTAATGTCAAATTAAAATTTAACTGCAGCATGTAACACTTGAAGAGTTCTACAAATTCAAATTTAAATTTAAAATCCTTGTGCATAATGGTTCTCACTCTGCACTGTAACAAGATTTAAATCTTTTAGTAGCCATTCATTCATGTGATCAGGTGGCATGATTTCATATTCATAACTTATTTAATATGCTGAATTTATCTCACAGAAAATCCATTTTTCATTACACTTACCTGCTGTTAGGTTTTCGCTCAATCATGCAGCATAGTCTTGGGGGGAATGAGTTTATCTTCTTTTCTGTAAATGAAGTAGAAGGGCAAATACTCTATCATTCTTGTATAATTTCAGAAATTTATTTAACTTTGAAATCTAACAATTGCATACTTTATTGCATACCATTTTCATGGACGAAATGCAGATGCACATGAGTTATGTGCAATATTTAACTAATTTCCAATTTATTGCTTTTTTATAAGCATACAGTAAATATTCTCTTATTTACTAACAATCCAGACATTCTGAAAAGTTATATAAATTCGTATATATGATCAGGCATAATATAAATGTTGCTCACCTTTGGAACTCTAAATATATCTGGTTTCTTGATTCCCAAGCTTTTATTCTTCAGTGTAATAGTTCCATAAACACTGTTGCATCCAGGGACGAAATAGTTTCTATTATTTGACTTTTTCATAATGAAAATTGATATCAAATCAATATTTTCGCTATTACTGTCTATGGAAATACTACGAAAAGACGAAAAGCTAGTGATTGCAGCGCCCTCTATAAATAATGCCACAATAAGTGGACCATTTTTGGGAAAAGTGGTAATACCAGTTTCCCCTCCTTCAGTATACTCCGTACTCCTACACCACCTGATATTTTTGTCAAACAGCTTAAAAAAACTATAGAACAAACTGGACAAAGAACCGTATCCGATAAATACGTCCAAAACTTATTCGTCCTTCAAGACTTGAAAACAACATCACGCGTGTTTATTCGCAAAGACAGAGTTAAAAAGCAATTAGAACCTCCTTAGGATAGTCTATTTTAAGTGGTTGAAAAAAAAAGAAAAATATTTTACTGCAAAAATTAGCACACACATGTTACAGTGTCTAGTAATTAAAGCCTGCATATTTCTTGCAAATACCAGACGTCACTATGAAGCAATCGACAATTTCAATCAGACAGCCTGTCAAACCTCCTAAAATTAAAAAGCTTCCTGCAAAACAGTCGCCCATAAAACGGACAATAAAACCCTCTGCGAGTTCGGGATTAGCATTTACATATATATATAATATTATTTTGTAAATAGTGTGTTTTTGAAAGTAATAATACGCTTTACCGTAACTTAGTTACGGGGAAGGGAGTACTGTTGGGCCAATGCTATTCGCACCAGAGGTGCGATTAGCCGCTGCAACTATTCGCACCAACATTAGCCACGCATGCGCTTTGAGTTGTCGGATCCGTCATTTGAACCATATCGAAAAAAAAGGAATCTTAAGTACGCGAACTGTCAAAGACTGTTGTAGTGAGTCTTTTTTTTTTAAAGGCCGGTTACTACGTTGAGGTAGTTTATCATTTTTTAAGCCTTAGCGACTTTCAAAAGATTAGAAAGGGAAATGTGTTCCTTTTCTTATATATATATGAAAAGAAGGAACACATTTCTTTTATTTATGTATATATAAAAAAAGACAGATTTTTATGTTCGCATAAACTATTCCAACCGTTCGTTCTCCTGAATGGTTAGAAAAGTTTAAATGACTGATTTGGGGAAGGAGGACTAAAACCTCGTTTACATTTTTTGTACTTCTTAGAATACATTTAGATTCAAATATGTGTTTTGCACAATCAAGGTTTTTGTTCATTTCTCTTTGAAATTTTTCGAAACTCATCTTCTTCGTCGACTGAATCAGAATCGTCAGTTTAGCTTCCGATACATACTACAAAATTAAAGTATGTTGAGTAATTAAAGTATGTAAAGTGATCGGTAAATCATTTGTGCCCTTAAGGTGCTCGCTCATTTTAAATTAAATCAACGGTGCATTTGCACCACCGCTCGCGAGAGAGAAGAAAAATTTTTAGAAGGCGGCAGAGCCTCGAGGTCGAATAAGCAAACATCACTTTCACACACAGATCGTGTTTTATTCTCGAGTGTCAAAGATGTAGAAACATCTTTTTACTCGGCTTCAGATAACAATCTGGAAGAAAAGAAAGAAGAATAGTCCAGCAGGAGGTGTGGGAGGGGGGAATAGTCAGGTCAGTACCTCCTACATAGGAGGTACTAATCGATGTCTCATACTTATGAGAACTTATTTAAATTATTGCAAACTTATTATTAATCTTTTTCCAAATAGTATTAATCTTTTTCCTCCTACATAGGAGGTCCTGGTCAGGTCCACGCTAAGTAGAACTCCACTCCTCTCTCAGTCAAACGTTGATTCGTCGGAGCCAGTCACGTGGGAGGTCACCCTTCCAGGAACTGACCCCGAAATCCGCTGCTTGAAACAGGAACACCTATGAGAGAAAAGATGATTTTTTGGAAATGAAATAAAGTAATTATTTTCATCAGTTCGTCTGAGGAATGCACATTAATTTCCTTCTTCGGGGAATTTCATCAGCTACATAGCAGCTTTAAATACAGTAGATAATTTTTCAGCGGCTGATTTTGCTTTTCAGATATTGTCTATACTTTCGATAATTTTGCTTAGAAAGTCTCTAAATTTTTCATCTTTTAGTCATGTTCAGGATTTGAATAACTTGCTTCTTTACTTTTTCACCGTATTGAGTTTTGGGCACCTCCTTAGCTTTATCGTTTGTTTCCTTGATTAGCAGAGGAAAGTCATCTAACTTCCTCGTGAATTCCATACTCTGTTTTGGAGTAGGTTTCTTTTCAAACTTTTCCTTGTACTCCACACATCCTCTATAGCTACAAAAGTGGTTTTTTTTTACAGAAAATACAAGTGGGTTTTTCTTCCTTTTTCAATGTTCATGTATTAGTCTGAAACTCTTATTAACTATCTGTTCTTAGTAATAGTATACAGTGCTTAAATTGCGCCGGAGCCCGGCTCCGGTGCTTCTCAATTTTTAAGATAAATTACAATTTTAGCCGGAGCACTAAATAAGATGAGCTCCGGTACTTTTTTTATAAATCTGAACCACAATTTAAAGGGAAAAAATTTAGAATTCCTAACGTTTTAGTTTAACAATAAGCAGACTTTGCAATAGTCTATTTCCCTAGAAATACGAACTCATGAGAACATGAGACGTTCAAGTAAAGTTCCCTCACTCACATGCGGAAACCTTTTCCTTTAAGAAAAGCAATAAATTTTGGGAGAGTTTGTTTAGGAACGCCTAAATTTCTTGCCATGCCATTGTATCTGGTGTACTGTTATCCATGCTTACAGTTAGTTATCCTCGCAAGAAGGAAAATTTGTGTTCTTAAATGTGCGTTAAGTGACAGGGAGTACAACAAGAGTGAAATATTGAGATAAACTGCTCAAGCACGTCTTATACATCGCCTTCCCACTGCATCAACTAATGGGGGGGGGAGCGTAACCAGCAACTTTACATTTAGGAGTCTGATTCAGGACTCATTTACCCCTGACCCCCATCTGCTTGATGGTTATAATTATATCAACAGAGAGCCACGGTCAAAGAGAAGGTTCTCTCTCACCAAGATTCCCCTCATTTTTTGTTTCCACCCACTCATACCCTTATTCTGTTTCGCCCTGGAATTATCATCAGCTATACATCAGCTAAGTATATTTAATTTTTGTGATGAAAAAGGAACTTACCCCCGATCAGAACTTAAATTGTGCCAGAACCCACCGGATCTCGGCTCCGATGCTTCTTAGCTTTTGTAATATATCATAATTATAGCCGGAACGCACCGGAGCCCTGAATAAGAAGGCTGCCGCACTTCTTTTATGTAATTGAATAACAATTTCAGTAGAAATTTTATCTCGAAAATTTTATTTTAACAATAAAATTATATTAAAAATCGCGTTTTAAATTTCAATTTATCTCTTCGCATTTTATTTAATTTTAATTAGTTAATTACTTCAATTTTTAATTATTTCAATAAATAATAATTATCTAATAATTATTAATTAAATTGTAATTAATTAATTATATAATAATTATTGATTAAATAACAATTTATAAACATTAATTAAATATCTATTAATTAATTTGATAATAATTAACTATTTAATTTTAAATTTATTAATGAGTTTAATAGTCATTTTATTTATTTATTTACTCTTGTTCCTCTCTACTAATGGTCTTCCATAGGGCTCCGGCACTTCTAATCTTAGAAATTAAGCCCTGGTTGTATATATCTAAACTTAATGCTGTTACATTAAAATACGGAAGTCAAACCTTCTAACGCACCGCCTTTAATATTTTAGCAGCTTTATTCAACAATAATAATTGCAATGATAACTTTCTTTTTCATTTGTTGTGTTAAATATTCCAATTTTGGAACTATTACATTTACATTTCACCTAATACTATAAAAGAGTATGCCTTCATGGCGTAATAGTTAGCCACACTCCGCGCTTATTGGAGAGGTCCAGGTTCGAGTCCCAGTGAGGGCATTGCTCATTTTTCACTTCTCTTGCATTTAAAAAAAAAAAAAAAAAAAAACTTAATGTCTCTACAATGTTAAAAAATTTCCTTGCATATTCCTTTTCTTGTTATAAAATATCGCAGATTGTGCTATCTACAACGCAAAATATTATATAATTTTTCTCTGTGCAATCGATGTCTCATACTTATGAGAACTTATTTAAATTATTGCAAACTTAGTATTAATCTTTTTCCAAATATGAACATTTACTATTTACTATTTTTTCCAAATATGAACATTGTCGTTGTTATTATTAATGGGCAACATACGTCAAAAATAGGGTATATTATTTATACTAATGAGAGATATGTGCATTAATTTGTCAAGGCATAAATCGTGGTAAGTAGGAGGCCATTACTTTTCAGTTAATAATTTTATTTTGCTGTGTGATTCCAGTTAAAATAACTTCCTAATTTAAATGAATATTTAGGATCTTCATCTATATTCTGCCTTCATTTTTTAAACCCTCTTTCTTTTTAATCATTGCGTGCAAAGTAAATTCTGATTCATTAAGTGTGAAGTTTCTTTCGTTAATAAGACTATCAGCAATAAAATTTCGCAAACTCCTTTATGGAAGTAAAAACCGAATTATTTGCATAAAAAACACATTCTAAAAATAAAAATCTCATTTCTTCACATTCTGATGAAAACAATATAGTTTCCAGATTTATAGACGATGTTAATTAAATATGAAAACTTAAATTCAGTTAATTTGTAAGCTGCGCATTCTTAAATTTAGCGAGGCCGAAAGTATTCTTATACTCGAGGCCAAGGTCCATAGGTCCCAAGGTTTCTAAAATATCCTGTAAGGAGTATTTTACACGGGTGGCTAAAACCAAAGCCCCCTGATTTCAGGCGGCTTTGCTAAAACCTGCCAGGAACTGAAGAAATTCAACCACTCAGCATAAGCCACCGCCGGAGACTGTTTTTGGCGACCAATTTTTACGCCAGCAATTGAAGGTTTTGTTTTGAATTTATTCTCCGCTCATATTCCTCTTTTCGTACCTTTTGATGACATTTTTTTCGCATCAATTTAAAATAATTTTTTAACCTTTATTTCTATAAAAGACAACGGAATGAATACGGAAAATTCGGTGGATTCTCACTTGAAATGTGTAATAAAATTTGTCCCCGCAAAAAAAGGTGCACGGTGTTGTATTGCAAAATTTGTATGCTAAATTGGACATTTCACTTTATTCTGTAGCGCTGAAAATTACAGAGAGAATTTATTTTTTGATAGCCAAGTAAAAAATGCACATGAGAAAGGCTTTCTCAAGTTGTCCTGTGCAGAAGATGTGTTGCTTTTTTCTTATATATATATATATATATATATATATTTATTAGGTACCAAAATTTAGCCAACAAAGCCACATGCTTATATATACATATACATATATATATATATTAAAAGATTCCTAAATACTAACAAATTATAATTTGATTGAACCTTTTCTAAAATGCATTGCAGTTTTGTGTGATATTTGTTTTATAAGAAATGTAACACGTTGAATAAATTGATAGTAAAAATATCAAATATACTTAATAAAATTTAGAATTCTTTCCCAATTTCAACTCATAAGAAATGTACATAAATATGTTAGAAAAGAAGGATGTGTGAAGGATTAATTCATGTAACAAATAGATTTTTAGAAAAATTGTTAGTAGCATAACATGAGGAATGTAAAATGTGAAGATCTTTATAATATAATATAATGCAGTTTATAATCATCTGAAAATAATCATCTGAAAAAGAGCCCATGAGTGGTAAGACTGCTGAACACTGATAGTTAAGTTTATATCCTAACTATATATTTGGACACATTTTGCTTAGCTTATCTGGTCTGATGATCTCTATAAAATGGTAAATGAAAAACAAAGTATTTGTACCCAATATTATGTCTGAACTGCAAACAAGATTACTGTGGCTGTGGAAACCGACATGCCAGTGAAATTGTTGTGTCGTGTAGATATTACACAAACACATCAACTAGAGAGTACTCTATCAAGCAGTATGGGGATAGGTACCGTATAACCAAATATGTACACTGCTCAATTAAAAAAAAAAAAAAAAAAAAGGACATTCTATATCTTCCGTTCTACTGGGCCGATTAACGAAATTCAAATTGCGTTCTTCATGTCTCGAAAGCGCGACTTAGGATATATATTAGATTTATATATAGCTGTACTCTAACATAGTTATTTTGACACGAAATCGAACTTTTTCTAAAATAACATACCAATGTTTTTCCATATTTCGATTCTACGACTCAAATTATGCCTAAATATTAAATTTTGTAAAATTTGGTGCGAAATTTACGGAGAAATTTAACAATTTATGTTGGCCTTTTTATTCAGTTCCCGCCAAAATTAGACACTTGGCAAACTTCTTAATAAGTGGCAACCTATTTTTATTTCCATTTTTACATAGTGCGTGAGAGGAAAAAAAAAAACTAATCGTTCCCTTTTTCAAATAATGTTCTTTATATTATATTTTTAATTATAATTGTTATTAATTTTAAGCAATTTTTTTTCTTTTTCGAATTTTATTTTAATTGTTTAAGTTGCATAGTTTCTTTCGAATAACTGTTTTAAAAATTTCTATTTACTCATTCAAACTGCGTAGTTTAAATCAAAGGTGCATCCTTTATTTATTTATTTCAAATAGCTTTCTTTATGCTATATTTTTAGTCATAGTTACTATTTTAGGTAATTTTTAAATTTTTAGACTTTTAATTTAATTGTTAGTGTTGCATTGTCTCTCCAGATAATTATTTTAAAATTTTCTATTTATTCATTCGAACTGAGCATTTTTTAAATACATTTTTTAATATAAATTATTCAGAATTTGATTTTATTTATTTGAATTGCGTTTCTTTCGGAAGAATACTTTGTAACCCAGACTACGATGCGCATAGACTAAAACCTTCAGCAAACCTTGTCAGTAGTCAACGCGCGAACGACATTTTTACAACTTTGAAAATGTGCGCGTAGCGTATGTTGTAATTAACCATTCATTAATTTTAAATTAATAATTAATTGTAATCAATTTTATTACATTTAAAATCCATATACATATAAAACTGAATAATTAAAAATATACCTTGTAAATTATATGCACATTTAATTAGAAATTTTCTTTTAACTCCTCAAGCATTCACTAATAAAAAGTACTTCAAATCACTACTAATCATAGAAAAAATCAGAAGCTATAAATCATATCTTTATTCTGGATATGATTTCTACAGGGAAATAAAATTTAAATAACCAAGAATGATACATATAAGTATTAAACAAAATACGCATAATTTATGAATGCAAAGATTTATATGTAGCATGCTTAGCAAGCTTAAGTTCTGATTTTGAGAATGTTTTTTTATAACACAGTTCTTCATTTGCCTGCATATTTATTTTCTCAATCAAAACTGCTTCAAGAGTTTTAAGACCTAAATTTGGTCGAAATTCCGTCTGATTTTTTTTAACAATAGAAAAAATTTTTTCGCAAGCTGCATTTGAATGAGGTATTATTAAGACAGCAAGCATTACAGAAGGCAATACTTTGTATTTAATACACCCATTCATATTTTTTAATTTGGCAATTTCTCCCCATGCTATATCAATACGCAAATCTACAATTTCTTTCAAATCATCTACTTGATACATGGAAAATTCAATTTCTACTTGATTAAGACATTTTTCATCAATAATGGATGGAAAAGTATTCATCAAGTAAAGAACAGATGAAAATGAGACTTCAGTTCTCAAGTTGATGTCAGCAACTTCAGCATGTTTTAGAAATGGATCACTCAGTGGAAATTTATCAATTATATATGAACATGCAGTTACAAAAAAAGCTCGCACAGAATTGAAAAATGATTTCACTTCACTTTCATTCAACTTGGCATTTTTTAAATATAGTCTTGTTTCTGCACCAATCACTAAATTTTCATTTTCTTTTTGTTTACTATACTTCTGAAATGGAATAGACGTTAGAGTAACATCTTCATTTTCTTTAGAAATTACTGATGGTTTTACGAATCTAACAAATAAATTCATTAAAAGTTCAAAAAGTTCTCTTCTCAATTTATGTATATAAGGAGCTTGTTGTTGCAAATTAATATTTACTGTTATAAACAAAGGCAAAGTATTTTTCAAAAATAACAAGTACAATTTGGTGGTCGGTGACTGTAAAATTTTTTTAATGTTTTGCAATCTTTTTCCTTCATTCTCACTGTTATCTGGTTTATTTCCAAAAAAATTTATCACAGCATCCCACTGTTCCAAAATCCTTGTTATAGATTCTAAAAGAGACAACCATCTCGTACTGCAATATTTCAAAATTTTATGAGATTTTGCATTCTGTCCCAAAATTTGTTGAGCAACTTTGAAGCTATGCTTCCGTTTCGAACTCTTCTCCAAGTAAAAATATATATCTATTATCAACATTTCAATTTCTGAGCCAATTAATTTTTCAGTAGCTTTTTTTGCAGCTATATGCAAGAGGTGGCACGGACAACCTCAGGTGATTATACTTGGTTGATGCATTTTGATAAATGATGCTACACCTTTAAACTTTCCAATCATATTACTAGCATTATCTGAAGAAAATGATAAGCAATTTTTCCATTCTAAACCTTTGTTTTTAAAGTTTTTATTTATACAATTAAAAATACCTTCTCCTGTACTATTCGTACATTCTAAAATAGAAATCAATGAAGTAATTATCACTCCCTTTTCTTTACTGTAGTATGTTATAACCAATGGGTACAGTTTGTTATCATTGTTATCATTACTTCCATCAGTACTTAGAGAAAATGATGTACTGCACACTGATTTTATAATATCAGCAACAGTATTTTCTGCAAGCGTTTTCACAATAGCAGCAGTTTTGGTATGACCGCAGCTAAATTTTTTTGCTGTGGCAGAATCGGGAAACATTGCTTTGAAAAGCTCTTTGGAATGATCCGAAACAGAAAGCGGTAGATTATGTTCAATTAAAAAACGAACAAAATAGCATTTGGCTTTTATAGGATCTGTTTCATCATCTTTTATTAAGAAATTTGTTATTTCTTTAGATTTTACGGTGCCAAGTTCTATATGCTTTTGAGAAAACACATGCCGTTTACAGTCATCTTTTCCACCATGAGCAACTGAGAAGTCTTTGTTGCATACACTGCAGTGTGCGTGATTCACAGAAATTTCGGACGCTTTAATGCATGGAAATTCTGAAGAATATGAATCTTTAAACTTCTGCTTTACTAATTTTGGCTTCTTCGTTCGAGGCAGCATTATGATTAAAAATCTTTCACCTGATTCACAATTCACAAGACACACGCTAAGCTCTCGCCGTAAACTACACAATGCAGCCGAATGCAGCCTAAACACGCATCAGCGAGGAACCTGGGAGACAGACAATTGGGTGGAACTATTGATAAGTCGTTAACGGTTGGAGTTACTGATCTACAATTGGCTAATTCTTCAAAACTAGGAACGCACTCAACACGTGATATATGATAACACGAGTATTCAGCCAATCATCGGATGAATTAGTTGGTTCCGTTTTGCGTACTGGTTCTCCTGCTCTTGTTTCTGTAAAATCCGTAGTTTTTTCCATACTTTTCGTAGCTCGTAGTTTTTCATGAATTTCCATAGAAACTACGGAGAATCCGTAGTAGTTGGAGTCAATGCGATGCGTTTGAAAACTTCATATATTAAAAGAGAAATTACAGTAAAGCACAGTTAACACGCCTTTCAATGTTCCGTTCAGAAAAGATATATATAAATAAGAGAGATGTATAACCGACCTTTTAACTTAGAATGACTTGCACACTTTAAACAGTTTTATCATTGTGCCCATTGCTTTACACAATTTTATCCTACATTTGGTTTCTTAAAATGTTATTCATATTTTAGTCAAATATTTTATTTTTGCAATAGCAAGAATCAAATATCATAAGATTAAAAAGTTTTAAATTAAAAAAAAATACAAATACTAAATTTTACGCAAAAATTTATTTTTTCTTCTCTTTTTCTTCAGGCATTTTGCTTCATTCTTGCTCTTTTTCTTTAGGCATTCTGCAAGTATATTAAAAAGTATCCAACTTTTTGAAACATCTTGGTATTTCTCACAATCATTTTAAATAAAGTTATCACCTTCCATTTCATAAAGGCCCACAAACGGCCGAGCGGTAAAGTCGCTGAACACTGGTAGTTCACTCCGGTGTTCGAATCCCGGTAAACGAGCTGGTTGCATGGGCGTTTTCGTGGATTTTCCCATGTGTAATGTGTATGCCAGCTTGTTTCCCTTAGAAAGTTCTTCACGAAGGCATCCTTCCTTTTAGGCAGATAGCCCTGCTTTGCCGTAACTTAATCATCTAATTCAATCCATTTCATCAGTATTTGGTCAGAGCCTTTATCAGTCTTTAGAGGCTAAGCATTTTGAAGGTATGAGATGAAAGGAAACACTGGTTTCATCAAGAGGTTTTGGTTTATTTAATTATGACAAAGCACACTAAGGCTATCTGCGTAAGGGAAGGGATGCCTTCGTGGAAGTCTTTCTAAGGGAAACTGGCTCGTATACACACGTTACACATAGGGAAAACCACGAAAACGCCCATGCAACCAGCTCGTTCGAACCTCGGACCGAACTATCAGTGTTCTTTATCGCTCAGCCGCTGTTTCATCAGGAGGGAAAAAAAAAAAAAAGTCTTTTGGTGACATCCACATACATCACTGTATAAACTCCTGAATCTTCAAATAATTCGACTGAGAAACCATGGGATTCTCCATTTATGATATGGTATGATGTTTTGTTATGTAATTTAAATTTATACAACCATATAGTCTAAAACCAGTCGCTCTTCACTTTAATCTGCAATGATATCGTTTTTGTCTTTTCTGTTAACACAAGCTCAATTGATGGTATTTGCTGGTGTACACGTCCAAGTGTTTTCTCTCTGAACACCTAATTTCTTTAAAGTATCCTGAAAGTATATTCAAAAGCGTCCAACTTTTTGAAACATCTTGGTTTGTCTGACAGCCAAATTTCCCTGCAAATTTTTGCTTACTTTTCTCCCTAATTTTCTTCTTTCCTTCTACAGTTATTTTTAGTGCTCACACAAGAAAATTAAGATTTTTCGATTGATAGACTTCCATAAATTTTGCATTCTTATCATTTTTTTTTTTAAATATCAATTACATGAATTGCGTTTCAGCTGAAGACAGCTTTTCATTTTCTAGTCATTTTAACTATAAATAAAGTTTAAAGCGAAGTCCAAAACATAATTATTTTAATTAAAAGATTTTTTTGCTAAATGACAAAGAAATAAAACAGTTCAGCAGTGTTTATTCTGTACGACCGAGTAACCCGATTCTTATATTGGCTGAAACAATCTAAATCATATTAAAGATCATATTTTTTTATACAATCTATGACGTGAGAGAAAAATTAGCTTCTTAAAACATTCTTTCTAAGAGAATTAATATAAAAATTTATATATGTAATGTTTTCAGTTATTCCATCACATCGTGAGCGAATGGTGAGGCTATTCCATTACACGTTCTGACAGATGGTTGACGAAGCTGGGATGATTGAAGTATGGAGAAAAATGACGACTCAGGACTTTTCACTTTTAACAGCAAGCATATCTTTATTTTAATTTATAGCAGATGACTTTTTCCAGATGAAGTTAATCAAATAACTTATTCAGTAATTGAACTATTAGATACGACTGACTTTAAACTTTAATACGTCATAACGTTCTAACAAAGAAAGAGGAGCATAGCGGAAGCGTTAGCAGGACGAAGGCGAGAAGGCATCTGTCGTTATGTAACAGAGTAGCTCCTAGAAAAATGTAGAAAAACTTATGACGCAGCATTTATATGAGGAGGTTATGTAATAGGTGCGAATGTTCTAGAAGGTAATGGTCTAAGGGGAGATGCTGAATTGCAGAAAATTAATTAAAGGATGCTGGTTCGCAAAGAGCAAAGCCATCGTATTTTCTTTTTTATTTTACATCTTCCCCCCCCCTGTCAAAAAGAGAGGCCGGGGTGAGAAAAGCATTAGTACAGGAATGAAGCAAAAGTATGAGAAAAGACGAAAACATCCAGAACATAGCGTACAAGCTTTAACTATGGCCTATCATAGTTCATGACTTTCTCATATAAAATTTTGACTTTATAGCATATGAAATTTTGAACATTAAAACAATGAGTTATAAATAAATATACAATATATGACTAATTTTAAGACTATAACATAATAAATACGGAATACTGATAAATAAATAAGTTATAATTACAAAAGTCCTCAATTTTGTTAAAAATGTCCTTTTTTTTTTTTTTTTTTGAAAGTCCTTTTCATAAAAAGAGTTAGAATAGAATGAAAATATCTGGTAAAATCTCTAAATGCCATATAGTCCACAAATATGATGCATGTTGATAGTTCACAAATATGATGCATTTTTTCCTCTCATCGTAAAGATTGACATGTTTTACACTTCAATACAAAATATTATACTTATTCAAAAAACAATTCAATATAAATAATACAATTATACACTAGAACATGAACACTTTGACTTTAAAACTATGGCATGTTCTCGCCAACAGATCAGCGTGATTACTTGCTGATGGTTGGGGGGTGCTAGGTACAAATATCAAAAAACCTCCATTGCCTAATAGAAGGTAACTGGTTTTTGGCATTGTACATTACCTCAAAGTGGTTTTAGAAAAATAAAAGATCATATAAAATCAAAATTATAAGACGGATAACTTGTATAATCAAGTTAAAGTCTTTTTTATAATGTTGTAAATTAGAAACAAATATTATTCTACAATAAGAAGAAAATTTTTGCTACAAAATAATTCAAATTATGTGAAAGATATAAAAGGTCAAGATCTGGAGAATAATTTGTCATAGTCGGGAAAATAACTTGTCATAGTTAGAGTTTAAGTCTAAATCAGGTATTAAAGGTCATAATCAGGAAAATGTTTAAAAGAGAATTTTAAAAAAAATTAATTTTAATTTTGAACAGAGATAGGAATTCTACTATTTCGGACAGTTAACTTAAACTCACTTGCTGGATTAAAAGGTCTTAATCTAGTTGAATGAACAATTTCTGATTTCTTTTTAGTTAAAGGATTAGGTTTATCTATAAGTAACTTCAGAATATTGTTTTAAAATTTTATAAGGTCCTGAGAATGGAGGAGATAATTTACGTGTATTAGGGTATTGAAATTCTTCATACATTACTAAATCACCAATTTTAAAATTACTAGGTTTAAAATGAATATCATATCTTTCTTTATTTACATTATGATAATCATCAGATCTCTTTTGAGCTATTTTTCTGGCTTCTTCTATTGACGGATACAATTCTTGATTTTGAATTAAGGAATCATAAGGTAATTTTCCATACATTAAATATGATGGAGGGAATTTTGTTACAGAATGAGGGGTATTATTATACTCTTCAGTTACTTGGGGTAATAATTTTGTCCATGCTATATTACCGTGATAAGAATTTATTTTACATTTTAATCTAGTTATAATAATTTGATTAACACGTTCAATTTTACCATTAGTTTGGGGTCTATTTGCAGTAGTTAGCAATTGTTTTACATTATGATTCCTTAAAAAGTGCTTAAATTTTGAAGATGTAAAAGCAGCATTCCTATCACTTAAAATCTTTTTAGGGACCTGAATTTGGAAAATTTGTTTTATGCAATTTATATAAGTATCTGTAGTTACACTTTTGGAAGCAAAAGTCCAGATATATCTAGTTGCATGATCAATAATTATGTGAATATACTTTTTGGTAGAATTATAATAATTTAATTCAGTATCAATAGATAATATTTCAAAAGGTTCACTAACTGATGGTAAATTTTGCATTAAACCAAATTTCTTTTGTTTACTTTTCTTATTAAACTGACATACTTCACAATGTTTACAATAATTTCTAACATCTTGAACAATTCCTGGCCAATAATATTGTGGAGATAACAAATTTAGCATAGATGATACACCAATATGACCAAATTGTATACGGGCCTTTTCAAGTAATTTTGTACGTAGAGACATGGGTATCACAATTTTGTACAATCCCTGTTTTTTAATAGTTAAGACATCATTCATTTTCCTATACTTAGTATTACAAACATTATCTAAATTTTGATATTCTTTTATTTCTTCTAATGATAATAAATTAACTTGCAATCTTAAATGTTGACACATAGGATTTCTAGAGAACATGTCAGCTTCAACATTAGTAGATCCTTTTTTATATTTTATATCAAAATCATACATAGATAATTTTAAAGACCACCTAAATAGACGACCAGTAGGGTGTTTTATATTTTTAAGCCAAACTAGAGCAGCGTGATCAGTATGTACAGTAAAATGGTTACCATGTAAATAATAATAAAATTTATCAATTGCATCAATAATAGATAAACATTCCAGCTCAGTAATGGCATAATTTTGTTCATAAGATCTTAATTTTCTAGAATGAAAAGCAATTGGATGTAAACTACCATCAGGATGTTCTTGTTTTAAAACAGCACCAACAGCTTCTTTGGACGCATCAACAAATACATGACAGGGATATTTAGGATTAAACAAAGTTAAAATAGGTCTAGAAATCAATGCATCTTTTAATTTTTGAAAAGCTTTTTGACATTCATCAGTCCAATTATAAGGAGTATCTTTCTTAAGTAAATTTGTTAATGGGGCTCTAATTTTAGCATAATTTTGAATAAATTTATGATAAACATTAATACTTCCTAAAAATCTTTGTAATTCTTTGATATTTTTAGGGGGTTGCAATTTCTTAATAACCTCTATATTTGCATTACTGGGCTGGTATTTACCCGCTTGAATTTCATATCCTAGAAAATTTATTTTTTCTTTAGCAAAATTACATTTAGATTGTTTTAATTTTATATTCTCTTTCTCACATATATCAAATATTATTTTAAGATGATTTAAATGTTCATCAAAATTTGGAGAGAATACTATAATATCATCAAAATAATTTAAAGCAAATTGAATCTGATATTTGTTTAAAATTTGTCTAAGAGCTCGTTGGAAAATAGCTGGGGAATTTTTCCAACCAAAAGGTAATCTAGTAAACTCATACAGTCCAAAATTTGTAGTGAATGCCAATTTTTCAGTATCCTTTTCATTTAATTTGATATGCCAATAGCCTGATGCCAAATCCAATGTAGAAAAGATTTTTGCATTTGTTAATTGATCTAATACAGCATCAATTCTAGGAATAGGTTCAGAATCAGTTTTAGTAATTTGGTTAAGCTTCCTGAAATCAATACACAATCTGCTTCTGGACTGCTCGTCTCGCTTATAAGCTAAAGTTACAGGAGCAGCATAAGGACTATAAGAAGGTTTAATAATTCCAGCTTTTAACAATTCATCTATTTGTTTTTTAATTTCACTATTATCTTTAGGAGATGCTCTATGTGGTCTATAGGCTATTGGTAATTCAGAAGTTAATATAACTCTGGGAGGTTCAACCCTTATACAACCAACATCATATTTACTTTTTGCAAATATATGGTTATAATCATTCAACAATTTCTGTAATTTACTATCAGAATTTTTACTATTTTCAAAATAATTACCACAATTTTTAGAACTAAGATCATTTTTACATACAAAATTTTCGCCATTATCAAAATATTTACTAGACTGTTCAGCACTGATATCATTTTTACATATATAATTATTTTGGAAAAACTTGTCTACTTTAACATTTTTACTTACCTGTTTTCCAAGCTGATACACTTCATAATTATGAAAATTCAATTGTAATTTAAATAATGAAACACATGGTGATGAAAGCAATAAATAATTCAAATTTGAATCTACTACATAAAATATCACATTATTTTCTATTTTACCTACTTTACACTTTACTTTGATTATTTTCTCTATATGAACTTGACTAGATATTGAAAATATTTTATCATGAGATTTCAATGAAATTTCTCTAAATTTATCGCCAATTTTGTTAAAATATTTTAACGGTAAAACGTTAATTTGCGATCCCGTATCAATAATACTGGGAATTTTTTCCTGTCCAATTTGGACATTCACTTTAAAGTAATATCATTTTTTAACTTCTCTTTTAGGAACCGTGTTATAATTAATAGCAGGTAATTATGGATATCGAATTGGCCGATACGCATACTGTAGAGGTCGGTATTGCACTTGTTGATAATTAAAAGGTCTCACACTACGAAAACTTTGATAAGGAGTGGCTTGCACTGGTCTGGGATAATAGCACCTCGGAACAGTTTGCCTTGGAGAAACAAATTGATAATTATTATTTCCTAGACCATCCAACGGCATATGAACTGGAAACAGTTTCCTAGCAAGAGTAATCCAGTCTTTCGGTGTGTCTACAATCTCAAATCCCAACCAGATCTTTTTGATGTTTGCCGCCTGGTGAAGTCCAATGAAAAGAGCGGGTGGGGAAAGAAGATCCTGAATACTGAGCCGAAATACTTGTCGCCATTTTTGTCCACGTAACTTTAGCGAATTTGATGGCCAGAGGGTAAAATGCTACTATCCAATCATTCACTTTTTTTTTTTTATCAAACATTTCTTTTCATCTAGTACATTAACGGATATGAAATTTTGTTTTCCTAAGCTTTGTATTTTCGAGAAATTAGTTTACAAATGACATAAAAAATTAAGATCAAATATACTGACATCTTGTAATAAAGCTTTACGGTACGTACAAAGTAAAGGTGTCAAGTTTTCTGGCAGTTAAAGATTTTGAAATAACTAATGTATATGCTATGTGAACACATCACAAAAAGTAGTGTATGAAATACCTACAATTGCTTACATTTGCTTTGGGACTCTTGTAATTGTTATTTGCATAGATATTGAAAGATTGTTTTCAACTGTTTTTTCATCTGTTTGAACCCCTGATTGTTGCAAAATCAATATCATCAAAATATTCCTTGGAATAAAATAATTTATTCAAAATATGTCAATAATTAACTCACATAACAGTTTGGAAACTCGAAAATTTTGTTAAGATGTGGCAGACATGTTGCTGGCCTTAATGTTTTATGTTAAATGAAAATACATCACAATTAATGTGTGTATTTGGAACTCAGTACTTGTTTGGCAAATATATATTAACATTTTCGTCTCTGAAATGAACATGGAAATATGCTACAAATTAAAGACATTAAAATTCCATTAAATATTTAATTATTCATGTAATGATGTAATATTATTTATTATTTGAAATTTCTTTCAGGCCTCTTTTTGAGAAAGCAAATACCTGTGGTTATGATAAATTCTAAGCTTTTTCTAAAAGCACAATATAAAAAAACAAAACTTTTAAAATATCATTTTTAAAAAAGCCAAAATTTGATTGTTAAGGCTGGTGCTTTTAATCTTACTGTTGTTGTTAAGGCTGGTGCTTTTAATCTTTATCATATGACTGTTGAAACTTTTTTAAGTGTCAATTCTGCATATTGTAAAATCCGTCTTCCCCCTCCCAAAATAATAATAATAACACTAAAAACAGATTTTTAGTAGCATAAAGTAAACTCTTGGTAATTTCTCTGCTAAGGAACCACATGCAAATTTAAACTTTCATATTTATATGTTTCTTAAAATGTGCCATGATCAAAATCACCATGGTCTAAAAATCCTTTTTTCCTTCATTTCTTAAATTAGGACTATTACTGCTTTTATAATAATATTTTTATAATTTGTCTAACTATAAGTTGTACAATCTTGATCTAATCTAAGGTTATGCAATATACGGCACATAATTTACAGTACTCACGTCTTGTAAATCTCACAATCTAATAATTGTGTATGAATAACCATCATTGAGTATCATTACTTTTATTAATAGCATATTAACATAACTGCCGACTTTTTATTTCATATTTTATGAAAATTTTTTACATTACTAGACATTAAGTGAATTACAGCTAACTAACAAACGGAACTGAGATGGGTGTAAAAGACCCTTTGCTAAAACTTTATAAGAAGCGAAGGCACACTTTATGCTTACAACTCAGCCAACCACTTGTGACAAAATAAATTTATAATGTATTTCTTCCGCCTTCTTAGCGTGCCTTCGTGGTGTAGTGGTCTGCACGCTCGGCGCGTATTCGAGAGGTCCGTGGTTCAATTCCCGGTGAGGGCATGGCTCATTTTTCAAATCTCCTGCTTCCAAAAAGTACTAATGTTTCTACAGTGGCGCCGTAGAAATGCCCGACCGCGTCAGGCATGAGGGACTTATTTATAAAGTGATTTCCTTTGACTTCAGTAGAGAAATCATTGAAATCATTTACTCCTTTATGAATCATTTACTTACTCCATTTTAGGGAAATTCTTTGTCTCCGTTGGTAAAGATTTTTCAAGTCACAGAAATATCAATGCAGGCGTGCCCCAGGGTTCAATTTTGGAACCTATAATTTATCTTTTTTATGTGGCCGATCTTCCCAGAGATCACATAAATTACGGCTGCTACGCGGATGACACCGCGTTAGCAGTTAAGTCCATGAATGCTGAAAAGGCCATTTAGAACTTACAAATCTTGATGCCACAACTTGAAAGCTGGTGTGTAAATGGCGAATGGAAATAAATGCCCAGAAGTCCCAACTTCTTTTGATCAAAAGAACTCACACTAGGACACTACTAAAGGCCAAATGCAGAGTTTTAATGTAAGCATCCAAATGGTTAAAAGTGTTACATATCTAGGCATTGTCTTTAACAGAAAGCTCATTTGGTCCGACCACATCAAGAAAATTAGCAGGACTACGAGAATTATCAACAGTCTCACGCCTTTACTTGGAAACTTCTCAGAATCGGACCTTTATAAGAAAAGGCATATTTACACTGCAATTATTCGCCCGGTGTTTATCTATGCTTCATCGGTTTGGGCAGCCTATTCAGAGAATGATATTCTCAAACTGCAAGTAATGCAGAACAAGTTCCTAAGAAAAATCACAAATGCGCATTTTTATGTTTCCAACAATACTCTGCACAAAGATCTTAAAATTGAATATGTTGACAAGTACTTACAGCGCATGAATGACAACTGCTTTAGCAAAGCTGTCTCTTGCCCCCACCTTCAAAACTTCAATTGTTTTGATTATACGATCCTCGCTGAAGATAAAAATACTCATCCATATGCAGCTCACCTCACCAGGGACATTAACTTTCGACTTAACTTTCAAATTGTGCTTTGCTTATTTCTCTTTCCTCGCTTTTATAAATAGCATGTATATCTTGTTTTCACTTTATTGTATTACGTGCATTTACGGGTTCTTGTATTTTCTTTGCTCCTCGGTCTGATCATCGCTCGCCTCTCCATAGTCTGCAATTGGTTGGTTCCGAACTTCGCGGCTATTGGTCGCCCCTCTCTTACACACTTTTGACCTTCTTATGGCTACGCTATCATGATGAGTGCACGTCTTGCGCCTTTTGGTACATTTTCATTGAGCCGGATAATTTGTGCTCTGCACGATATCCCGGCAATACTTGCACAGATTACATTAGATTCTTAGTGTGCCTTCGTGGTGTAGTGTCCAGAGGTCCGTGGTTCGATTCCCGGCGAGAGCATGGCTGGCTCATTTTTCAAGTCTCCTGCTTCCAAAAATCCTAATGTTTCTACAACTTAAGGTAACAGTAAGTTCAAATGTAAAATTTAAATTCAAATAAACTAGTAGCCAAAAGCTATACAAATCAGTTTAATGCGAAGTTGGCTCAAAATTTAACCAGCACGGAATTCAACAATCAGCAATTATAATGCGAGACCAAAGACTATAAACCGTATATTGTCTAAGAACCTAGTAACATGGCCTCGAATGGCAAAACATGTTTTCTTTTACAAACTAAAAACCTCTCCTTAAATATATAAGGTATTTCTCCCACTTTCCTAGCGTCCTTCGTGGTGTAGTGGTTCTGCACGCTGCGCCGGTATTCCAGAGGTCCGTGGTTCCATTCCCGGCGAAGGCGAATGCATATTTTTCACCTTTTCTGCCTCTAAAAAAATCCTAATGACACTACAGTGGCGCCCGAACTAAAATGGTTGTGGATGATAATTCTCCGCCCCATGATTTGGCGACTAGGTCCCCTAAAACCCTAGTCGCCCTTTAAAAAGGGGAGTATATAAGGTATTTCTTCCACTTCCCTAGCGTGCCTTCGTGGTGTAACGGTAGCACGCTGGGCCGGTATTCCAGAGGTCCGTGGTTCGATTCTCGGCGAAGGCGGTTGCTGTTCGAGATTTGCAAGAACTACCCGTTCTTCTTTCTCCTAATAAACTTAAAATAAAATAACTTTACATATAAAATTCCAAAGCGATATATTTATTTTCAAAATTCGTAGAACTACAACAAAAATCAAAATCAGATGGTTGCTACTCTTACAGTGACAAACTATGAAAAGAAAAATAACAATTGAGGCTGGGTTCTAACAGTTGCATATTTTTCATCTTTTCTGCTTCCAGTTAACTTAATGACTCTACAAATATAAGCGAACGAAGTTTGCATTCTGGTGGGAAAACGGAAGGGAAAAGTGACAGTAAAGATCCGAAACTTAAAATAACTGTTTACTTAAAATAATGGAACTTTACATTATACTTGGTTTCTCTGATTAATTATCCACTACATGAAATAGTGTACAGTAAAATGTCCGAAATCCGGACGTCCAATATCCGGAATGAACAACACCAGCAATAACATTTTGTCGTAGGCTTTACACATGCGCATTTTATTCCGCTCTACGCGAAATAATAAAACATCTGAAGAGTCCCGATTCTTAATTTTACTTCGACACTAAATAAAATATTTTGTTATTGAAGACACAATCATTTTAGCATAAATTTGTATGATCAGTAATTTGGCTCCGTTGCTGCGTATCTGCTTGGCACACATTTCAAACCGAAACATTCCACATAGATACATCGTCAACCTGGCGAATCATTATTTATTATACTTTCCTTTCATCACCGCATGTTTATCAACACATGACAACTCATGTATTGATGCCTAAAATTTTTTTTATGTTAGTAATTGAATAATAAAGGGATACCATAACCTTTTATGTTGACATTACGCTTGGCGATGATTACATATTTAAGTTAAATTCGCTAAAAAATGTTGACGTAGATTAGATTTTGCCGATGATACTCATAGACCCAAAGATTACATTTAGGGCTATTTGAATTAAGAATAACTCATTTGTTATTCACATAAACCCAGAACCAGGGCCAGGGCTCGTATGGCCGCACCGGGTCGCAGAATTTGGACCCACAGAGACTGACTGCATCAGGCGGTAAAATATCTATTGTCGACCCTTATTAAGGCTTAAATATATGTGGGAATTTATTTATTCAGAACTCTGATAAGCCTTAAGCATATGCAAGAAATAGATATAAGTATATCCAAATATGTATAGTGATCGATAGCTAAATTTGATGATGATAGCCGCGAATTTTAAAAGTTTTCGGATAGGCGAAATTTTCCAATTAACGCATTTTGTAAAGAAATGCGGAGAAGCGGTAATAAATGAAGATGATATAAAAGAAGCTTTTCATTGTGATGACAATGCTTCTCAATCATCAATCAATTAATGAATGGCGAAATCTGTGGTATGGTTCTAGATCCAGAAAATGCCACTACCGATAGTGAAGAAAGTTGCAGAGAAGTTACTGAAAACGAAAAAATTTCGATTGCCAAGTTAGTCAGAATTCTCGACACAGCAGTTACAAGACATCAACAATGTAACTGAACAAGAGATTATATCTTTCTACAGAATTAAAGAGAACGTATTAGCACAAAAAACTAAGCAACGTAAACAACTTACATTGAAAGAAATGTTTAATAAGGTAAACAAACAAATATCAATTTTTTTTTTTTTTTTTTTTTTTTTGTAAATTTTGATACCCTTTAGATCATAAATGCTTCATTTCACAAATCACGATTTCATATTTTTAATTTCATATTTTTAATTTTATAATTTCTACATGCCATCTGACTAGATTTTACTTATGATATGATGCAAAAATCTAGTGCAATAATTATTTATTTTATTTAAATGTTGCCCAAAACTAAACAGCATTTCAAAAATATATTGACGATATTTTCAACCTATAGTTATGACACTTCTTCACTTCAGAAGCATTAATTTTCTAAGAGATCAATTAATTTCATCTGTTAAGAAACATCACTCAGATGCTGTTTCAAAAATTATTTCAGAATGAAAGGTATTTACAATTATTATTATTACAACTTTAAAGTATTGACGCGTAATGAATTGGAAGTTGATCTGTCAGCACTATCCTTATCTTCACGGCAGATGTTTTTATTTTATTTGGACCCACAGAGACTGACTGCATCAGGCGGTAAAATATCTATTGTCGACCCTTATTAAGGCTTAAATATATGTGGGAATTTATTTATTCAGAACTCTGATAAGCCTTAAGCATATGCAAGAAATAGATATAAGTATATCCAAATATGTATAGTGATCGATAGCTAAATTTGATGATGACAGCCGCGAATTTTAAAAGTTTTCGGATAGGCGAAATTTTCCAATTAACGCATTTTGTAAAGAAATGCGGAGAAGCGGTAATAAATGAAGATGATATAAAAGAAGCTTTTCATTGTGATGACAATGCTTCTCAATCATCAATCAATTAATGAATGGCGAAATCTGTGGTATGGTTCTAGATCCAGAAAATGCCACTACCGATAGTGAAGAAAGTTGCAGAGAAGTTACTGAAAACGAAAAAATTTCGATTGCCAAGTTAGTCAGAATTCTTGACACAGCAGTTACAAGACATCAACAATGTAACTGAACAAGAGATTATATCTTTCTACAGAATTAAAGAGAACGTATTAGCACAAAAAACTAAGCAACGTAAACAACTTACATTGAAAGAAATGTTTAATAAGGTAAACAAACAAATATCAATTTTTTTTTTTTTTTTTTTTTTTTTTTTTTTTGTAAATTTTGATACCCTTTAGATCATAAATGCTTCATTTCACAAATCACGATTTCATATTTTTAATTTCATATTTTTAATTTTATAATTTCTACATGCCATCTGACTAGATTTTACTTATGATATGATGCAAAAATCTAGTGCAATAATTATTTATTTTATTTAAATGTTGCCCAAAACTAAACAGCATTTCAAAAATATATTGACGATATTTTCAACCTATACCCCCATAGCACAAAACATCCTCAGGATGTCCTATTTAAGTCGCAATATCCCGGGATACACTTAGGATGTCCTAAGGATGTTGATTCTCAGATGTCCTGAGGAAATCGTAATTTAACATCCTAAGGATGTCTTATTTAAGTCGCTATGTCCCGGGATATGACAGGATGTCCTGAAGATGTTGATTCTCAGATGTCCTGAGGAGTTCACCAATTTCACATCCTGAGGACATTCATTCTGCATTGTCCGGAGGACTTTCGCTGTCAAACATTTTGAGGATATTTGTTCTCAAATTTACCAGTTTTAATTTTTTGACATTGCACATCTGAAACTAGTACATTATTTTATTTTTCATATGTATTTTACTAAGTTGTTTCTAAATGCTGTACATTAAAAATATTGATATGATTGATGATTTATTCTTGTTATTTTGTTATTAATTTTAACTGCTATTTTTTCTGACGTTTTTAAAAATTTATTTAGTCATAGAAAAGATTTTTTTCAATGGATTAACATTTTCTAGAATATTTGCAAAATTCTAAATAACATATATTTTTTTATAAAAAATGTATAAACTACATGTATTATTACCCTTACAGATTACAAACCCTACTACAAATATGGGTAAAATTAGATATAGATATATTTAATTACGGAAACGAATTTTTTTTTAAATTTGGGTATAGAGACATTAGGTATTTTTTTGGAAGCAGGAAACATGAAAAATTAGCAACTGCCTTCGCCGGGAATCGAAGGACGGACCTCTGGAATACCGGTCCAGTGTGCAGAACCACTACTAAGGGAAAAGATGACTTCGTGGAGGACTTTCTAAGGGAAACTGGCTCGTATACACGTTACACGTGGGGAAAACCACGAAAACACCCATGCAGCCAGCCCGTTCGCGGGATTCGAACCTCGGACCTCTGAAATACCGGCCCAGCGTGCAGAACTATTACACCACGAAGGCACGCTAGGCAAGCGGGAGAAATACCTCATAAGGAAAATATTTTTCCTCTAATTACAGGACAGAAAATGTTTTTCAATCGCGCGATCTGTTATTGATATTGAATTACAGTCGTGCGATAATTTCGCAGTAAAGATACATCTCTGATGACTATACAAGATTCTAGAAACTTTGGTCTTATATAGAGATGGTCGTCTTATAGAAATAATGCTTAATATCAATATTTATTTATAATCTCAGAACTATTGGTCACTTTCAGAAGTGGTCGTTTGAGAGGCGATATTCTATATATTTATTTACTGATACTCTCAGATTCCAAAATTTGTTTATATTCTCAGAAATATTGGACGGAAGGTGGTCGTCCCATACATACAAAATTTTACATTTCATTAAAAATGAATTCGGCATTACTTAACTATTTCCCTATTAATTATTTAATTATATAAAGAAAAAATTAGGAAATAGTACTGTTTATTACGGAATAATGTAGAAAGTTCTACAGAACTATATTCTTTCGCGTCATTGCACATTGTATCCGGCAAACTACTAGTTCCTGGTATTCTTCCGCAAATCCGTAAACATCTGTCTGATTTGAAATGAAATCCAAAATGGCTGCGCCATGAGGTTAACTTGTATGGATATTTTTTGTTGCATGAAAGGTAAGTTCAGTTGCAATACTTGTATGTTTACTTTTTTTGCTTTTCGAATTTATGTCATTTTGACAGTTAAATGTTTCACAGCTTTATGAATTGTTACCATTCTGTCGTGAATTACGTGTATCTCAATGGCTGGCTGTCTTTTCAAATATCTAATTTGCCCTGCTATCCAAATGTTTATGACTGAATTTTTTTTTAGTCTAGTTTATGCATTCAGTTTCAAAATAATATGTGTGATCAGATTGCTTATTATTTTATTGCAGCAATATATTTATGTTAAATAGTTTGAACAATTGTATAAAATAAAGAGTTTGCATTGTTTTGTCCAAAATATGTATGGTTGAAACATTATCTTAATCTAGTTTGTAAGTCAAGTTTTTTTTGGGGTACTGTTCTGTTATTGGGACCAGAATCGGAAATGTATGAACGTGTGTTCGTAAGTATGTGCATAGATGTGTATATGTAGACACACAAACTTACAAATATACAAGCATACATAAATACAATTCTGAACCCGGTCCTGATAACAGAACAGTACCTTTTTTTAATCTTTTTTGAATATTTTATAAAAGGATTGAGCATTTTTCAAACTGCATATCATTTTAAGATTCGACTTGCAGGAAGACAAAATATGGTCATTCAATCAAATGCTTATGATTGCTTTTTAACATTTTCTCATAAATATTGTTTGCATTTTTATTGTATTTTAGATACTTTAGTTATGTAAAGTGAACATGAGAATATTAGTAAAGCTGTACAATATGAATAGCTACCGTAATACATGTATTTTTTCATCGAGCCCATTGTTTTAGAAACCAATGCACCATTATTATATGCTGGCTTATTTTATAGTTATATGCAGTTTAATTTTATGTTCATGTTACTGTAGTATTGTCATTATAATAAAAGTATTGATAATTTTTGTTGAATCTTGCAAGTTGCGTAACATTCAGAATTATTACTACCGAATTTTACCCATAGGTTTTTTTGAGTTGACATAATCTGTCTGATAAATAAAATAAACTGGTGTTTAAATTATATGCATTTCTCTTAATGTTTCATTGAAAGTGAGATGGAAATATAAATGCTATCCAGAAAAGTGAATTCTTTTTGCCTGAAATAACAAACTGTACTAAATGATTAATGTTTATATCATTTTAGAAATGTCAATATTAAAGTTTCTCCCCCTTCTCTTCTTTGATTTTGAAATAATTTATAATAAAATAATATATGCATAAGTGTAATTAATGTAAAGTGTCATTCAATAATATAATTTATTTTTACTGATATTTTTATATTTCTTATCTGGGTTTTCTTTTGGTATTAGAAGGAGGAAAAGACTGTAATGTTTTAATTAAAAAAATAATTAAAACATTACAGTCTTTTAAATAACACAGTTACAGTAATGTTTATTGAAGCAATCAGTACTGTGTGATTGCCAGTGATTGAATAATGTTAAAATGCATTGTTCATAAGGAAATTTGCTTATATTTGTGTTATAGATTTTATTTTGACACAAGCTGAAATTTGAATTATTGGAAGCACTTTGAAAACCCGAATTATTTCCTGAATCATTAATCAGGCCAATATATAACATACAAATTTTCATACAAAATTATTTCTTTGAGCATATTATAAAGAGCTCATTTAATTTTATTATTTGTACAAATTTTAGATAAAAGTAGCATGTAACAGTTAAAGATTTATTGAAGCCTACTTGTTACTTGTGGTAACAAAGAAGTGTGAAAGATATTGCCACATTAGCGAACATGACGATCATTGATGCTTAGTTTAGTAATTTAATAATATATTGAGAAATGCTGGGAACTTTCAGAAGTAGACATTTCGGAAATGATGGGCTTGATAAGAAATTTACATGGTTTTATTATTTATTCTTTAGTTAAGAATGGATTTTAGATGTTCATGTGAAAGAATTCTGTTTAAGTATATGTGAAAGAATTGTTAAAGTTTGGCATTTCAAAAAATGAATTAATAATATGCAATTATCTTTTTATTATACATATATTACTATATATTTCTAATGCGCTATGTAAATGTCAGTGCTAAACAATTGAGATACTATTGTCTGGGCAATCTTTTCTTATACATGAAAAATTCTGATACTTTCTTATCATGTGCCCTCACAGCTTCAACTTATGCTAAAACAGCAAGAGTATGCACACGATAATAGCAAACTATGAATATGCATACCACACACATGTATTTACATGCTTTATATTTAATCTTTATTTCTGAATAGTATTCTATTGGATGAAAAATATGTGAATATTGACCCAATGTATATATTTTTGTGTGTGTGCATCCTAAAATTTCTTGTTTCTTATAAAATGCTTATTTGAATTACTACTTGTGAACAGAGCAGTAGATATGAACCATAAACTAACCATTTTGCCAATTTTCACATCTTTGCAGATAGTCAGAAAGCACCAAAATTTGTAATAATGTTAAGTTTAAATGATGTTCTATACTTTTGTGTTAATTTTTCTATTCTATTAATTCTAGTACTGTGTTATCAAACTTTCTGCAGGAATTTCAACTGGTTAAGATGTTATTACCATGTGGAGAAGAATTTGGTTTTCAAGCTAGAAAAAATTGCAGCTGAAGGATTTTGTAGAAGGTCAGTCAAACTGGTTTTAGTTAATTATAATTTAATTTTGGGTGAAGAATTCTCAAATTTATTTATCATAAGTGTCTAAAGGTCTTCTAAATTAAATTCTGCTTGTTTTTGAAATTTTTCATGACATTCATTCTTTGATTATTATTATTATTATTTTTAATTTACTAACTTACATCCAGGCACATAATTGCATTTAATGCCATACCTTAAATATTGTAAAATGTTAAAATAATACATTTCACTTAAAAATGTGGTTGTGACAGTAAATTTTCTGTTACATTTAATCATATCTATAAACATTGGTATACATCATTTTTCAATAATCTGTATATTATTTTGTGCATTTCTTTTACATCCAAGATCTGGCATATGACTTGCTTTTCAAACTGATAACATGGTGTAATAATGTAATCTAATGGTTAAAGTTTACTATGGAACGGGCCAAATTTAATAAATTATTCTTTGATAGAAATTTATTCATGTGTTCAGTGTGTCTCATCTCTTTAAATTGCTAAAGTAAATTTTATGTACTTGCATTTAGGAATTTTGACTGTATCAGAGTAATTTTGTTTCAGTTATTATAACATGCAACGGAAAAAATTCATTCATAGCTCTGTATTTAAAATTAGTTAATTAAAGTCCTTAATAAAGAGGGACGTTTTGTTGTTTTTAATGTCGATAGAGTTTAATTCAAAAATATGCCACATTAAGGGTTACTTTTTAACCTAATTTAAAATTTTCATTACTTTAACATGTCCAATAATTGTTATTTTAACTCCGATATTGTAATAATATCAAAATTCCTTACTTTTTGATAGGTAATCCAAATGTAAAACAAGAAAAGAAAAAATTAAAATCTAGAAGTATATTTATTTCATACCTCTAACAAATAAAAACAACACAAGCACTTTTTACTGTCTATCTGCATAGTGTGGCATGTCCCGTAAGACTGAGATTTGTATGGTCAAATCCATGTTTCAGTTAAAGGAAAATGCATGCTCAGTCTTCTGATTTTCCCTTCGATTAAGGATTCTGTATATACTAGCATAAGAAATATATTAGTTAATGCAGTGTTATACATCAATATTTATAGACAATTATTGTGGCTATGTTTATTATAATTTTGTTCACTGTAATGGCTGGAGTGCCTAAACCATCATGCTGTGTAAACAAAACTCAAATCTTCATCTCTGCATACTGCTCCACTAGTGTTTAAACCACTGAAATGGTGATTATGGTAGAACATCTTTGGTAAAAATTTACTCTACTGTAACCCTTGGTGAATCGTTTCTTTTTTTTTATATCAAGATCGTCACCTGAGAGGATCGGCACCAATTTCAAGGTGGCCGCTACACAAAACCAAAATAAGAAGTCAAAGACATACACAAACTCTGTGTCCATGTACACATCGACCTATTAAAATAGAGAACTGCACAAACTGGGCATTGTGCAATGGGCCTTAACTTTGTCTATGTACACATTGATCTATTTTCACTTTAAGAAAATCAGAAAGTTAAAAATATCATAGTTACCAGAAAAAATTCGCCACTGTCTTAACACACAGACAACCAAAAATACACAAACAGAGAGGAATAAATTACCAAAAATACATATTTCCTAACATAAAAACATTAAACAACAAATCTTCTAACAAAAATTAACACACAGAGACAAAAAAATAAATGAAACGTCATTTTTTTAACATACCTTTTTTTTCACATGCATATGTTTAGGCTTCCCACCACCATCTTCCAGGTAAGCAATTCAATTAAATTTTTCGTCTCTTAGTCACTTCAGACATACTCAAACGATGGTATCCACACCAAAATAATAAATAGTATGTTCAAAATACAAGACGATACCACTTCCGTGCAACCAAACACAGCAATTGAAAAGAATAGTAAGAACCAAAAACCTGGGACTGTACAAAAGGTTTACTATTAAAAAAAGTAGCCCAAAACTAAATTTATCACAGCATGTTGGCAATATTTGCAGAAATAACTCCTTTTTATTGACAAAAAAAGTTTTTTTTTTCGCAAAGGCTACTTTCGCCAACATTATCAACATTAGGGTTACCGAAAAACTTATTTGACGCAATGGGCTTCCACATTTCACAAACAACCAATACCACTTTGCGATTTTTTTTCAGACAGAAACCAAGGTGTACCATACAGTAAAGATTAGCCACATCTTCATTTACTACTGTTATAAGTACTTCTTTGGTAAATTTCTGCGGTTAAATTCAAAAGTTTAAAATTGCATTAACATGATCAGATTCAGAGTCATAGCTAGGGTTTTCAGCGCTCAAGGACAACTGAAGATTTCGCACCCCCTACTGCTTGCCAAGGATGGAAAACATTTAATTCTAAAATGCTCTAACATCAGTTTGGCGCCCCTTGGATTCTGCACCCGGGGACAGATGCAACCCTTCCCCCCCCTCTAGCTACACCCCTGATCAGATTTTATTTTCTGCACGTAGCTAACAATTACTTATGTGTTGTCAGATAAATGTTACCAGATGCAGTTAATTATTTTTTACTTGCCAATCTCATGAGACAAGTTTTTTTTGCTCCTGCAAGACTTTACTTTGTGTTGCAAAATAAATTCATTCTCACTCTTTTTGGACTTGCCTACGCATTAAATTTAAAATCATTTTATGAATAGGTAAGATGTGATTATCATAATTTTGTTTCTCTCTTTATCTTGGCAACTTTATATGTTGATTCAGTACCAGTGGCTGATTGATAAAACTGCTCATATGTTCAGCTGGTGGTTTGAGTTTATTTTCTGACATAAAAAATTTTAAAAAACATCCCCCATGTTTATTTTACTATAATCGAAAAATCAAATAATTGCTACTCTGTTTATAGGTACTAAATGTTAAAATATTTTAAATGCTTCATTTAATTTGCATTCTAATAGTCATTTGTTTAAATTTAATTATGAATTATATTCACATATAGTAATTGTGAGTGTTTTTTTATTTTAGGTGCTGTGAAAGGCAATGACAGAGATCCAATTTATCAAGAGTTCTTATATACATAAGAATACATGGATATAAGATTGTTTTTCATGAATTCAAATAAAATGTGATAATTTGGATTAATAAAAACTATTTTGAATTTTGAAAAGTGTTTTTCCTCTGTTAATCATAATATAGTGCCATAAATTTCTGAATGTGTTTATTTTTCATCCAAATAAATAGCTTTACAAAAATTTGTCATATTAATAGATATTGCATAATTTAACATTATTATAAATATTTATTATAGCAGATTTAGCTGAACTACTTTTTTAGTCTCTTTGCAGATGAAGTCACAAAGGTAAGTGGTTAGATATTTTTCTGTATTCCCCATTAAGTAATTTTATCTGGTAAATTACCATTACTTATATACTAAATGTGAAAGAATAAGCTTTCCTTGAAGATACAAAAATTTGCAGATATTTCAAAAAATTGGTATACGTAAAAAAGTTCTTAAATTGCCACATATGTGAAACTGAAAATGTTATATATGAAATAGTTCAGAAATATAAATATTTTCACTATTTTTTAACTATAATTCACTGCATTTGTTATATATGATCACAGTTTAAGGTAACAGTGCTTTTCTCACTGTGATTTCTCATGTATTTTGATTCATAAATACACGTACATAAATCCACGTATTTTGATTTCTCTTTTGAGACCGAATAAAAAATGAACTAAACATTCTCGTTGACATTGAGAGTTGAATAAAAGCTCACCTCAAAATAAAATGAATTAATAAATTTATGGAAAATTTTACATTGCATATATTGAGCAGAAAGAGTAAACTGAATATACTTAATGGAATTAATAATTGGTAAAGTTGATAGCAGAATAAAATGCCTTAATTGCATGGTAAACAGTAGATCTTTTGAAGTTTTTCTATGTTGCGTAAAATGCAGATTTAAATTTTTGATATTGATTGTCATATAAATGGCGATTACTGTTTTATTTTGCTCTGAAATGAATGTAATAAAATTCTGGATGAGACAACCTTTAACATGCGCTAGAATTTACAAAGTTTAATTTGGTGCTGATTTCAACGGGTAAATTTCATTTTACTGAATTTTGCGTAAAATAATACTAATGAACCATTGCAAATTATTTTCAGAACTATTTTTTTTTTTTAATCTAAAAGGGCTATTAGTTTTGAAATGTGACTTCATATCATCAGTCGTAAACTTGTTTCGCTTTTCATTCAAGTCTTACCATTTGGCAAAATTTAACATATTTACCTTTAAAATCTAATATATTATTGACTAACAAGCCAAGCTAATTAAAAGCATTACACACAGTTCTTAACAATGCTTTTTTTAATTTTTAATCTGATTGATTTAAAATGCATTTAATTCATGATATATCTAATTGAAAACATTTTAATATTTCTACATAATTACATGATATATTTCTTCACTTTTCAAATATATAGAAGATATATAACTTTCTGGTGTCAGTATCTTATAAAATGTTTTGCTATTTCCACTGCCCCATCTGTATTGATAATCTATGCATTCATAAACTTTTAGCCTCTTTGAGTGACTGCTAAAATCTGAGGCCTTTCAGATTTTTTTTTTTTAATTGTGTGAGCATAAAGATAGAATTTTAGAAGAGCTTCTTGAGTTACCTTTTGAATGATATAAAGAATTGTTAACATAATGTCAAATTTTTACAACTAAATATTAAATATATAAAAAAGCCTGCAGCATTCTCATGTTACAAAAACATATTTATTTATTCTGAGGCTAGGAATTGATTTAGTTTTAAAAATACAATTTATTCCTTTTAACAATTTCCCAACAGTGTCATCAAAACACTATAAATTCCTTACATGTTTTAAAGAAAGCTGATTCATTTATGTAAAGATTATTAAATGGGTAATTTTATTATTCAATTTTTAATACAAATTAACTGAAATTAGAAACTGATTTTGTAAAATAATTTAATTATGAATAATTCAATTTGGGAGCTATTGGATGTTTAAAAATGATCAAAAGATTTTTAATATCTTAAAAATAAAAGCAAAATTTTCAGTTTTAATATTTTGTATTAATAATTCATTTTAATTTCCTTGCTCAGTTTTAATATATTCACAAATTCAGATTTAAAAACAAAATAAGTTGTATAAATATTTTCAACATTTCTGATTTTTCCATAGTAACCATAGGAGAACAATTTGAGACTGTGTAAAAAAAAAGTAGGTTTTAAGATCATCACACCTTCACATACTACTTTCACTGGAATTTTCCTCTGTATATATACTGGGATGTGACACTAAGCAGATGAGAATATGTATTTAAGAGGTTAAAGGGATATTGTAACTAGTGTTTCAAATCCTGATAACATCCCATACGCTGTCGGTGGGACGTAGATAGGATGTCCTAAGGATATACTGGGATGTGACATTAAGCGCTCAGGAGGATGAGTTTAGGAGGAAATTGGGATATTACGGGATGTCCTGAGGATGTAGTAAGTAAGACTTTAAATCCTAATAACATCCCATATGCTGTCGATGGGACATAGATAGGGTGTTTTTAGGATATAATGGGATGTGCTTAGGAGGTTTGTGGGATATCCCGAGATGTCCTGAGGATGTAGTAAGTAGGAGTTCATATCCTAATAACATCCCGCACGCTGTCGATGGGACTTGGTTAGGATGTCCTGAGGATATCCCGGGATGTGACATTAAGCACTCGGGAGGAGGTGTTTAGGAGGTTCGCGGGATGTCCTGAGGATGTGCGCATATCCCGCGAGCAACATCCTTGGGATATCCCAAGGATGTTTTTGTGCTATGTGGGTAGTTATGACACTTCTTCACTTCAGAAGCATTAATTTTCTAAGAGATCAATTAATTTCATCTGTTTTAAGAAACATCACTCAGATGCTGTTTCAAAAATTATTTCAGAATGAAAGGTATTTACAATTATTATTATTACAACTTTAAAGTATTGACGTGTAAAGATTTCTTATAGTAATGATGCGAGTAGCTACTGCAATGTGAAGCATAGAAATAACAAAAGTGCTATTGATTTTCAAAGTATTTCATTTAACTCTTAATTAAAAACATTTTTTTTTCCTTATCAAAACAAGCTTAATTTTGTTGCCCAACAGTTATTGCGAAAGGGAAAGCGAATTATAGGGATCTGTATTTAAGGAGAAAAGGATAGTATTTATGAATAAAAAGTAAATATGTATGCATGCTAGCAGAGGAAGGATACCTCTGTAAAGAACTCTAGAGAAACTGGCTCAGATTCATATTATATGTAAGGAAAACCACAAAAACTCCCGTAAAGCTAGTCCAAACTACAGTCAAAAGTCGTTAATCCGGACTCGTCGGGACTTCGGCGATTCCGGATTATAGATCATCAGTTTAAATCTGGTAAGATGACATGCAGAAATTCTAAAATTAAAAATATGAAACCGTAATTTATGAAATAAAGAACAATTATGATCTAAAGGGTATCAAAATTTGCAAAAAGAAAAAACTTAATATTTATTTGTTTACTTAATTAAACATTTCTTTCAATGTAAGTTGTTTAAGTTTTGCTTCGTTTCATGTGATAATACTTTCTCTTTAATTCTATTAAACAGACATAATTTCTTGTTCAGTTACAAAGTTCCGCTGTTCAAGTCCTATAATTGCTGTGTCAAGAACACCGACTAATTTGTCAATCGAAATTTTTTCGTTTTCAACAACCTCTGTTACTTTTCTTCGCTATCGGAAGCGAATTATAATGACGAGGAACTTGTTTTAAATCATGAGATGAAATACTACATTTGGTAAGGAATTATAAGCCAAATAAAAACATCTGCGCAAGATAAGGATAGTGCTGACAAATCAACTTCAATTCATTACGCGCGGCGTTCCCCCCGCCGAGCAGCGTGAAATTGATAAACAGATTTCGGATTTCAAAACATACTTTTGCTTTAGATCCTTTACATGTTAACAAATATATATCGGAAATTCTATTTGATATAATCGAAAGTTTAAGCTTACTTTTATAAAATTGCTCTTACAGTCTGCAAAAAATAATAAGCCGGATCCAATTCGAAAATTAAGGAACAACGCAATCATCAACATTAACTGAAATAGATAATTAGATAATTTTAGCTTATACGTCCATTATACATAAAACGCGCACGCGAAAACGTATTCTGCACTTGCGCACACTCATATGCGCAGTCGTAAAAGGTCTTACACGCACACGTAAACGCCTATGCGCATGTGTCAACGCGGCGCATGCGTAGAAAGTTTTTAGTTTTGAGGTCCGGATTATAGATCATTCCGAATTATGGGTGTCCGAATTAACGACTTCTGACTGTATACGTCGCACCGCGCCATAAACTGGAAGTTGATCTGTCAGCACTATCCTTATCTTCAGGGCAGATGTTTTTATTTTTTTCAGCTTATAATTCCTTACTAAATGTAGTATTTCATTTGGATGTATTCTGTCTTTGAAATGATTTAAATCAAATTCCTCATCATTATAAATATCACGAGTACACATCGAATAGTTTTCTGGTTGCAATTTTCTAATTTTGACTATGCGTAATTACGCATGCGCGCATTGAAAGAAATGTTTAATAAAGTAAACAAATAAATATTAAGCTCTTTTTTTTGTAAATTTTGATACCCTTTAGATCATAATTGCTCTTTATTTCATAAATTACGGATTTATATTTTTAATTTTATAATTTCTGCATGCCATCTTACAAGATTTAAACTGATGATCTATATTCCGGAAAAATCAATAATCCAGAATCGCCGAAGTCCCGACGAGTCCGAATTAAAGACTTTTGACTGTATTATAAGCCGAATAAAATAAAAACATCTGCCCTGAAGATAAGGATAGTGCTGACAGATCAACTTCCAGTTCATTGCGCATCACGACGTCCCGCGCAGAGTTGCGTGAAATTGATAAACAGATTTTGGAATGGTTAGAGAAACAAAGGAGCCTTTATCCATTTTTTGCATCAATTTCTCTTTTTGTTTGATGGACATCGAAACATGGTTTCCCTTTGTAGATCCAGCGTTGGAAATTCTATTTGACATAATCGAAAGTTCCAACTTACTTTTATAAAATTGCTCTAACAGTCTGCAAAAAATAATAAGCTGGTTCCAATTTGAAGATTAAGGAACAACACAATCTGCAACATTAACTGAAATAGATAATTAGATAATTTTAGCTTAGCTTATACCGTCTGTTATACATTAAACGCGCATGCGTAAATGTATTATGTGCATGCGCAGAAAGTTTGTAGCTTTGAGTTCCGGAGTATGGGTGTCCAAATTAACCACTTTTGACTGTATTATCAAAAGTTATTAATGTGATATTGAAGTGGTATGAAGTTCCAAATGGAGTAAATTGCATTTAAAAATGACTTTGTATTATAAGTAATTTTTACATTTATATGTAATTGCATTGTTTTATGATTTATTGATGGTAATATTTTGCTTAAATCGTTTTAAAATCAAAGTTAATAATTTAAAAATTTTATGATTTATTTAAAATGTAGTTTTGTATTTCTGAATTGGAAAAGAAAAATTACTGAATTTGATAAAAATTTGGTAAAGAATTTGATGGTTTGGTATTTAGGGAAGGTTCCTAATACAAATAATATTTTAATACTACTGTTTAAATTTCTTTGAATTTATATTTTTAATTTTTACTGTATGTTAAGAATGAAATTATTGTTTGAAATTTTTGAATTGTTGGTACTATTTCTTAAATGTTTTCAAGATAAATGTTGAAGGCTCTCACCTTATGAAAAAGTACATTTTTTTTTTAAAATCTAAGAGCTCTAGTGTAGAATTGGGTGCCCTTTCGATTAGCGACAATTTTTTAAAAATTTTGGTGATGAAACCTCATTTCTGGTTACCATGATAGTTTTAACTTTGTTTTAACTTCCTGATTTTATTTAAATGAAAATAGATTGATGTGTACATGGACAAATTTAAGGCAGTGCACAATGCCTAGTTTGTGCATTGTGCAATTCTAGGATGTTTTGTTAATTGAAAACAGATCGATGTGTACATGGACACAGTGTTTGTACAATTCTTTGATTTTTTTTTGTTTTTGTTTTGTTTTGTGTAGTGGCCATCTTGAAATCGTGCCTTCCTGGCGCCGATCTTGGCGTCAAAAAAGAATTGCCAAGAAACAAGGGGTACCCAATTGTAAACTTACCAATCTAAGTATTTTTTTTTTTTTTTTTCATAAAATAGTGTGTGTTTTTAATTTTTATGATGGAATGAAAGCAGTTCGAAAAAAGCCAGTTGCCTCTATCCAAGGCCTTTTTTACAGTAACTGCTAATTTGGCAAATCTTTCAGCCACTGGTGAAGAATAAACACCAGTTTGCTCAACTGACAAACCAATATGATGGATATGCTGGTATTTAGAGAAAGTTGTGGAGTCTTCAAGTTTAGTAAAGAATAAGTAAATTTTAAATGTCGTAATAATAGTGAAAAGTTTGAAATTTGTTGTGTTTATGAATGATGTGTTACAAAATTTTTATATTTTAAAATGCCTTCCTTAAAAACATAATTATGGAATTGGCATCTTAATCTGTAATATAATAGAAATATTTTCATGAACAAAAAGTGGAAGACTTTTATTTGAACATTTGCTTTGTGAAAAAATTGATCTTTTACCATGTGTAATATCAAGAACTTTACAAAATTTCATTGGACATTCTTACCCTAGAACTCTAAAATATGCTATTGTTTTAAAAGAATACAGTGCTAAAATTAATTATTGAATTCAACAAAATTTTATGACTTCCAGTGAAATGTCAAAGTATCGATCAAACTTTTATGACAATAACTTTTTGTTTAAACGTTAAATAGGTTTATTAATTTGTTTTGTATTTTCAAAATTGTATTTTACACATTTTGCTGCTCTAATGCTTTTTCTTCCATCCTGCTCACCCAGCCCTCTTTTGAAGGGGCGGGATATGTAAGATATAACAAAATATGATAGCTGTTTCAAAAAAATAATTGGTGACCTCAAAATTAACATTCTAAATTTGGTGATCTGTCCCTAAATTCATCTCTTCTCACAGGTTCCAGATTTTTATATTGTACGTAACGTTTTAATGCAGATGCCCCTTGTCCATTCAAATTAAATGTAAACCAAAACTCTGAACTGAAACTTTTCCACTCCCAACCTTCTTCCTTGAAAAGTACTATAATTCTTCTCGATCATCTACACAGTATCGAAAGCTGTTAAAGTTCCACTATTTCATCTACACATTTTAAAATCATTGAATATATATATGCAAGATAAAAAGCATGAATCCAGACTTCTAATTTTAATTGGCTATAACATCCTTTAGTTTTATTTAATTCGGTTACTTCCTTTCCCTGTCTTAAAAATAGCACTAAAAGTCTAAACTGCATCATTCTAAATAATCATGCGATCTTATGTAACGCTTAATGCAGATATCTCTTGCCCAATCAAAATAATTGTAAACCAAAACTCGGAGAAATCTTTTGACTCCCTCCCTTCTTCCTCTGCATTACTACTACGACACTCTTTCCCTTCTCGCTTATGCTTTCCTCCTGTTAAGACGCTTTGCTGCAATAATCCGTGTGCTGCCATGATTGCTTCTATCACCGTAGTATCAAAATTGTAAATATTCTTTAATAGGCACAAGTAGAGTGCCAAGTGAATTGTGGCCACAAAGGTTAATTTAAAATAAATATAGAATTTAATCCACCTCATTTGCTTTTTCATCAAAATGGATGGATGCTCTAAGCGTTAAGTACCTACGCCATCAGTATTTCTACACATCTACATCTCAGTGTTCTTATATCAGTACTTCCAGAATTTGTGCTGTCATTACATATATATATATATATATAATTAGATTGTATTTTGACTAAATTTGGGTATGAAACTCTTGAAGCCATTCACACTGAAGGCGAGATAATGCGAGTGTCAGACACAGTAACTCTCATGGATTTATAAAATTAGATTTATTGGCATTTGAATAAATAATTATAATTTATTTGTTTGTGTAAATTGCATTTGCTTTGCTTTTAGTTTTTAGACCAGCTTATGCAACGTGGACAAATTTTCCTACACAGGAATATTGCTTGAGTCTTAGAAGTTTTTCGACACCTGTGTATTCTAAGGGATGTACGAAGCTGAAAGTGACCAAATTTGTGCCTGGCACTGAATAGTTAACTAAAGAGAAACAAGAGTGAGAATCTAATTAGTTTATGAATCAATCAAATTAATGATAAATAGTGATAAATTATATTAAAACTTTACTAAATATTTTGTTTTGTTTTCTACAATTTAGTAAATTGTAGTAACATTGGACTGAATAATAAAATTTGAAAACAAGTACGTTAAGAACATAAATTTTCACTTTCCCCCTCCTAATACTGAATGATCAGCAAAGGTAGTTATTTAATATTTTGGAAAAAATTAATACCCGATTAAGTTAATGTATTTTAATGGCCATTGTATGTAAAGATGTGGTGGGCTGAATTTGGCATGCTGAATACCTTTACAACATTGCTTTTTGACAGCGATACTAATTATTGCTGACGTTTGATCTAGAATATATTAATGATATAGTTGATTAAACTCAGGCTTTATATCTTTTAATTTTAATTATCTTTTTAGATGGTGCATCTAAACAATGTGATACTCTGATTAACAGCAACAAAGCTTCAAATCCTTTCTGTTTGGAAGACAAAGTAAAATATTTTAACATTTATCAAATCTTATGTTATAATTATGTAAAATGCAATTTTGAAATTCTCTTCTCCATTTGCTAGTTTATTTATCAATTTCAAGGTTCATATTAGTATCAAACATAGACTGTTGAGAAATACAAGGTAGAATTCTGAGATATGTTTCTGCTTCTTGAAAATGCTGGCAGTTATGAACGAAAATTTCAGCAAAATGACTTTGCAACTTGCTGTTATGACCCAAACATTTTTCCCAGACATATGATTTTTATTTTTATTTTTGTACTGGCATGAAAAATGAAAGGAGGAACCATAAATTTCATGTAGCTAGAATGATTTTGCAGCTGAGAACATGGAACTTGCACAAGATCTTTAGCTTGCCATTTGCCATACTTGACATATATTAAATGAAAAGTGCAAGACATATTAAATTAATAAGATATGTGGTTATTTTTGTCTAAAATACAAACTGTGTAGCAGTTATTCATGTTGTGTGGTAATTTTCATGGGTTTCATATGGTAACAAAGTATATTTATGATGAGTAGTTTCTTTAGGCTCTTGGAGTGCCAGCTTGGGGCTGCAATGATGTAAGTTGGTGTCCCACATGTTTTGTGAGATTTTGTCTTGAAAATATGTGGTCCACTCCATCTTCTGGATTTATTAGCCACGAAAGTAATTGGTCACTGGTGAACACAATGGAAGCACGCATTATTGTCCATTAGGAGGAAGTTATTACTGATTGCACACTGAAATAACTTGAAATAAAGATCAAGAACCTCATTTCTATATTTCAACATTGATAGTTGCACTTGTAAAAAAAAAAAAAAAAATGTGTAGATCAGTGCAGCTGTTCAAAATGTCATCTATCCATCCCTACTATGATTCCACCGCCTTTGTACCAATGCCTTTCATGGATATTTTCAGGCTTATTGCATGCGTTTTGCTACTTACAGGTTGTAACACATTTGGAAGCACTCTTTAAACAAAAATGAGACACATCAGTAAAGACAAATCCACTCCAACTTGTGATACTCCAAACATGATGGTCTCTGCAGCACTGCTACCAGGCACATTTTTCAGACTGAGTAAGTGGGACACCAGTCATGGATTCACTTGCATTCAGCCTTTTTTTTAATGCTGCCTGTTATTCACGGTATATCTGGATATTCATGTTCCTGTAGTACAGTGAACTTCCTTGGTGTCTGAGCTCTCAGCACTATTAAAAAACAAAATGAAAAACTTTTAAGGTAATATAAGTAAATTAGTATTCTGAAATTTAAATAGTCTACAGTTTATTGCAAAAATAATGTTGTTTCATAATTCTTCTCATATCAAACTTATTAATACTAAATGTACATAAAGGTGAAGTTTTAAGCAAACTGTCATATTGGTTCAAGGTTCTACAATTTCTTAATGTACACATTCATAATGATTTAAGATTGAGCATTAGACTGTTAGCCCATTTCAAATTTTTTTGCACAATTATTTGAGCATTAAAACTAAATGTAAAGTTTATAGCCATGAGCCAGAATTATTATAGCTAAATCAGCAAATACAGAATTACATTGAAAAATATTTAAAAGAAATTGCACATAAGTAATTAAAATGATGGTTTTTATTCTTTTAGTTTCATTACATATTCAACACTTATTCAGGGTTCGTATAGTCCTTAAAAGCCCTTAAGTTTTTTGGAATCGATTTATGGTCCTTCGGCCAAAACCGACAGAAGGTGCTTAATTTTAATCATCTGAAATTTCTGCCTGTGTTTACAACTGCCATTTTGAGTGTGAATTAGCATTTTGGAGGAATGTTTCTGGCAATTCACTAACATACACTGCTCGACATTGAAAATACAACATCAAGAAGGAGTGGTAAAAAATTTATGCAAATTTTAGAGTAGACGCACGTCACTGAGTTATGAAAATGATGTGAAATGCGCAGCTCTCCGACGCATGTGAAGTAAGATATAAGGGAAGGAACGTGCGGAATGGTCAATATTCATGTCGTTATTTCTGCCAGACGAATTATCGATGAAAGTTAGTTTTTGTCTCGGAGGATATGTGTAATAGGAGAGAATGCCAGACCGCCATCAACGAAGGCACTTCTAGCAGATAGATGATTTTACGAGGGGTATGGTGATCGGACTGAGAAGGGCGGGTTGGTCTTTATGTCAAATCGCAGCTGATGCCCACATGGATGCGAGCATGGTGCATCGGCTATGGCGAACATGGTTGGAACAAGGAAATGTGGGAAGAAGGAGGGGTGCAGGTGAAGCCAGGGTGACATCAGCATGGTCCCACAAATCACTTGTACTACGATTTTGGTAGGGTATTTTGCAGCATATGCAAAATACCCTGGATGTTCCCGTGTCAACTAGAACCATTTCCCATCGATTGGTTGAACGTAGCCTGTACTCATGGCGTCCATTAAGAAGACTGCCATTGACCCCACAGCATAGACGGCAACGTTTAGAATGGTGCCGGACTGGAGCGATGTGGATGACAGAATGGTGAAACGTCGTGTTCTCAGATGAGTCACACTTCTGCTTATCCAGTGACAGTCGCCGCATACGTGTGTGTCGTCGACGTGGAGACAGATCTAATCTGGCAGTAACTGTGAAATGCCCCACCGCGCTACGCCGTAGCATAATGGTTCGGGGCGCTATTGCCTATGATTCTATGTCACCTCTAGTTCGTATTCAGGGCACTATGACGGCCCAATAATACTTGGATAATGTACTGCGGCCGGTGGCAATTCCCTACCTTCAGGGGCTGCCTAATGCAACTTTTCAGCAGGATAACGCCCGACCACACAGTGCTCGCATCTGCCAACATGCTCTCGAAGGTATACACAGGGTTCGTACGGTCCTTAAAAGTCCTTAATTTTTTCAAAAATGATTTTTGGTCCTTAAAAGTCCTTATTTTTGGCCAAAATGAATAAATGGTCCTTAATTTTGCTCATTTGACATTTCTTATCATTTCTAATGTTTGCCATTCTATGTGTGAATTGCGATTTCTCATGAATATGGAATTAAAATTGCATGGCTCTTAACCAATCTGTTGGTGGATTTGCGTTGCAAACGATAAAAAAAAAAAACAATTAGCTACCTGAACGAAAGTATCGGTGTCTGATTGGCTATTCACCCAATCTTTCGAAACAGGTGTTATCCATAAATTTAGGCAGATTGTGACAAAGCATGAAGCCGGAATTTATTTAAGAGGCGAAAGTGATGATGAAGGTGCTCGAGAAAAAAAAAAGGGGGGGGGGATTCTGAAAATATTTGCCAAAATTAGAGCAATTCCAACTTGGAAGGCCACAACCCTTCTGACGCCAATAGGAATGAGATGCCTGGAAAGTGCATTTTCAATAAACTGTGGCTTCATCAAGCTGACTACAAAGACTGGATATTGATGGATGACAATCCTTATAAAGCTAAATATGGTCTTTGTCTGAAACAAATTGAAATTTCTATAATGGAAGAGTCAGCGCTGAAAATTCACATGAAAATTAAGTTTCGTTTTATCATTTCAATTTGTTTTTACACAGTTTTGCTTAGCTTAATTTCTGTGTTTGTTTCAATTAAGCCATAAATAAATTTTTTATTACCTTCTACGGAGTTTATTCTCTTTTGCACATACTATATGTATGGGATATCGGGATTATGAGTTTATTTCTGCAGAGGGTCTGTTATCGATTTTGCTGGAAGACCTGATGGCTCCATTTTGATTTTAGGTCGCCAAGGGCAAATTCGGTAACGCTAGCCGAGAAAAAGTGAAGTTCGGAAACACGTTTTGAAGCTCCAATAGACAATTAAGTATTCGGTTTAATCCTATGCTGTTGATAGTAATGCATTATTTTTGCTAATGGCGATACAATTATTAGTTGAAAACAACTAATTAAAAAAATTTTAATATTTTTAAAGCTGAAAACAACTAATTGAAACTAATTTTCCTGAATTAACTAGACGCAAAATTAACTTTAGAAATTATAAAATTGAAAATATGAAATCGTGATTTATGAAAGCATTTATGATTTAAAGGCTATCAAAATTTACAAAAGAAAAGAGCTTAATATTTATATGTTTACTTTATTAAACATTTCTTTCAATGTGAGTTGTTTGATTTGTTTTCTCTGCTAATACTTTAGACTAATACTATAGACATATAATTTCTTGTTGAGTTATTAAGTTCCATTGTTCAAGTCCTGTAATTGCTGTGTCGAGAATTCCGAATAACTTGTCAATCAAAATTTTTTCTCGTTCAGTAACCTCTCTGTTACTTTCTTCACTATCGGTAGCTGTATTTTCTGGATTTAGAACCACACTACAGATTTCGCCCTCCGTTAATTGATTGATAATTGGGGCATTGTCATCGCAATGAAAAACTTCTGTTTAACTTCCCTTAATTCTGCCGCCTGGTGCGGCCATGCGAGCTTTGGCACTGGTTCTGGCTTTATGTGATTAACAAATAAGTTATTCTTAATTCAAATAGCACTAAATATAATCGTTTGTCCTATGAGTATCATTAACAAAAGCATTAACAAAATCTATTTTAGAAATTTCTGTTAAATCTCCCCTTGTCAACATTTTAGTGCATTAAACTTAAATCTGTAATCGGATAATACTCTGTTATTTGGCGTTGCTGCATGAGTCATCACTCAAGTTGTCATTCGTTGATAAACATGCGGTGATGAAAGCAAAATACAATAAATAATGATTTGCTATTTCAGCATCAAGGATATAAAATATTAGTTGCTGTAAAATTAACAAATTTTTCAATTTGAGATTATGCCAAGCAGATACGCAGCTATGGAGTCAAGTTACTAATCACACAAATTTATGCTAAAATAATTATTTCTTCAATAATGAGATATTTTATTTAGCGCCAAACTGAGATTAAGAATCGGGATTTCCGGCATGTTTTTTTTATGATGAGGAAAAAAATCTAATGCGCCCAAAAAAGCCCTAAAAAATTGGTTGATGGTGGCTTTGAGGTCCGGATTTTAGATCATTCCAGATATTGGATGTCTGGATCTTGAAATTTGTACTGTATATATATACTGTATATATATATTATATATATATATAGTAAAAAATGTATATTTTCAGTATACATTTCTTATTATATATATAGATTTCTTATTATATATATATATGTAGTGGGGGAGTTGAAGATGTTAAATAACAATTCCAATGTTGTTTTCCACACCACAGAACATTTAATAAAGATAATCAGAAAAGGTACAAATTAGATTAAATACAAGTGCCGTTTGATACAAATGGGATTCTGTATAGCTTTTACCAGTCTTATCACATAACCGATTAGTGCCTACTCGCACTTGCTGATGTTATATAGTCAATTTTCCACCTTCGCGTGGAAAACTACAGTTCCTTATTCTACACCTTCACATGCAGACAGACATCTCACCACCTTCGCGTGGGATAGCAGAAGAAAGTCTCTATCATACTCCTCTTTCACCTCGCTCTCGCTGCTGGTGCATCGGTGAGGCCCTCTTGGTGGTTGTGTCGCACTTACGGATACTACAACTCGTCGGTCCTGACATGTTTTCGTCCACGAAAACACGGATCAGCAGCACTGGAACATTAAGACAGCACCTGAAAATAAGTTTAAAAAAAACAAAAGAAAAGGAAAAAAAAGCAAAAAGAAACAAGTGTGGAAGAACCACACATAGTCCTATATAGTAGAAGTCCACGGCTTCATGAGATCAGCTGCTGTAGTGGTACATCCAGGACCTTCATGGTGTCCCACTTTTTCCACCTGGTAACGATCTTTGCCTTTCCTCGCTGTTACACAATATGGACCGAAGAACTTTGGCCTTAACTTTAGACCACCTCCATACTGTGTTCTTTGTATGGCAACTAAGCCGTTCACATTGTATACTTGTGCCTCTTTTCTCTTCTTGTTGTATGTTTTTCTATTCTCTTCCTGAATTTTTAGAATGTTTTTTCTTGCTTCCTCTCTCATATCTTCTCGATCTTTCATCATAATATTTCCTTCTTCTTCTTCAAGAATTTCCGTAATCTTTAAGTCCTCTCGATTTCTCATTTTAACACCAGTGAGAAGCTCAAATGGAGAACTCTTTGTGCTTCTGCTCGTAGTGCTGTTCAAGATCCGTTGTACATCTCCAACATATTTGTACCACTTGGTTGGATCATCTATGGATAATTTGGATAGGACTGAAATCAGAGTGAGATGAATTCTTTCCACTTGTCCATTTCCTCTAGGAACGCCGGTAGTTGTGAATATGTGCTGGATCTTCTCTTGACTACAGTAATCTTCAAAGTCTTTAGAGGTAAACGCCGTACCTTTATCACTTATAATTCTCAAAGGACTACTGAAAGTTGATTGCTGCAGTTTCAGCTTCTGCAATGCCTATTGAGCTGATGTTGACTGCTGATGTTACTGGATAGAGCCACACGAACTTTGTGAATGCATCAACCACGGTTAAGATGTGATTGTAGTTCTTATTTGTCAAAGGTAATGGTCCTATAAAATCGATATGAAAAGTGCTCAAAGGAATACTATCTTTTGGTATGGGATTCAGCAATCCTATGCTCTTACCTTGTTTTCTGTCGCACAAAATACATTCTACACAATTTGAAATAACTTGCTCAATTCGTTTTCTAAGGTTAGGAATATAAAAGTAGTTTTTTAGCAGATCTTCTGTTTTAGACACTGCGAAATGTCCCTTGTTGTGGATACTACGTATGATTTCTAACTCTAATGCTTCGGGTACTACAAGTAGCTCACGACCACTGTCGAACTTGTATAATACTCCATTTTTCACTAGAAAATCTTTCTTTAGTCCTTGCTCGACTAAGGATTTTAGCAACTGGAGACGCTCATCACTTCTTTATGCAGCTGCAATTTTGGCTGTAATTTCTCCCTGAGAACAAGTAACCATCATGACCGCGTTTATACTTAATGAATCCACATGCTTCATTTGTTGCCCAGATCTGTGAACAATTTCATAGTCAAATTCTTCTAGAAGTAACGCCCATCTCGCCACTTTAGGGGTTAGATCTTTCATAAACATGGTCTTCTGGAAAGCATCGCAATCCGTAACTATCCTGACCTTAGATCCTAAAGGGTAATTCCTGAATTTCTTTAGAGCTTCTGCTATAGCTAAAACTTTAAGCTCATAACTAGATAGCTTCTCTTGTTGGAGACTCGTTTTTTTACTCATGAAGTAAATGGGGTGTAACTGTCCATCATCTGACTTTTGTAGCAATACAGCGCCGAAACCATGACTGCTTGTGTCTGTATGCAATTCTAATGGTGCTCCTTGTTTAAAAATATGAAGAACCGGACTTGTGGATAAAAGTTCTTTCAATTTATTAAATGCATCTCTTTGCTCAGGCCCAAATTTGAATTCTGCTCCGTTACGAAGAAGATCACTTAATGGTTTCGCTATTTTTGAATAGTTGGCAATAAATTTCCTAAAATACCCAGTAAGACCCAAGAAACTTTGAATCTGCTTAAGGTTTTTCGGTTCCGGGAAATTTTCAACAGCCCCGGTTTTTTCAGTAGAGGGGCGAATTGTACCATCCTTTATAACATACCCGAGAAATTCTATTTTTCTTTTCAAAAATTGGCATTTCTTAAAATTAATCTCCAAACCATATTCTTTGGCTACTTTTAAAACGCGTTTCAACTTTTCTAAACCTTCGTTCTCGTTTCGTGCTGGAATAATAAAATCGTCCATGTAAGTAACAACAGTGTCATCCCGAATTAAATCTCTAAACACATTATAAATAAATCCTTGAAACACACTAGGGGACGTGCACAGACGAAAAGGTGCTTTTAGAAATTCGTACAAGCCTGCATGAGTAATAAATGCCAAATATTTAGTGCAATTTTCCTGAACTGGAACATGAAAAAAACTATTTTTTAGGTCTAATGTCGAAAAAACCTTTGCTTCACCCAAACGATCTAAAACCTCTTTTATTTGTGCCATAGGAAAAGAATCCTTAACTATTTTTTTATTTAACTGCTTGAAGTCAACACAAATCCGTGTCTTGCCACATTTTTTTCTACACAAAACTATTGGCGAAGCATATTCTGAACACGACGGCTTTATAATCCCATCCTTTAACCATTCATCTATTTGATTATCAACAATTTTTTGGTCAGCAAAAGGAATTCTCCTCGAACGCTGAGAAACTGGAATATTATCTTTTAATATTACTTTCATATTTAAGTCTGTACTGCGTGGCTTTTCTAACGGTTTATACTCATTAATAAGAGGAAACAGTATTGCATAATCCTTCATCTTTAATATGCCATAAATCTGTTTCACTGTCTGCCTCAATGGCTGCAGAAATAAAAGACAAAAAATTCCTTTCCGATGCAACAGAATCATTTTCATATTGCGTAATCATCACCTGGTCACAACAGATCATTTTTAGACAGGAAAAGGGGGGAAAAACAGTCTGTTATCAATTCATCAACCATCGCTGCTTCTATCTCTTTTTGTTTTTTGCTTTCGCATAAAGAAAAAATAAACTTAGCCGTTTCCGCTTTAACCACGTGACCAAACGAACTTTTGAGTTCTATACATCCACTTGATAATTTATTCGGAAAAAGGGATTTCTTTACAACTATCAATTCACTTCCAGAATCTATTAAACGTTTTACTTTCTTACCATCAATCAACAGTTCAATAAATTCTAACTTATTTCTAGCTGCATTATCCGATTCAATCTCTAACCCAGATACCTTTTTTGGAGACAAACTTTCGTCCTTTCCTAACCGTTTGGGACAATTTCTCGCAAAGTGAAATAATTCCCCTTTACTCCCACAAACATAGCAAATACGTTCTGGTTTACTACTACCCTGATTTACAAACTTCCCTGAATCCTTGAAATTGCTCTGAGCTTTTCTAAGATTGTTTTTGGAAAAATTAAGCTTTTTATTTTCTGGAGTTTCGATTCGTGTGTTACTGGTATCAACTAAAGATTTACCCCTGGATGAATAAAATAAATCACATTCTCTTCCCAATTGATTAGGTGGGTACCAACTTTGGACCCTCCCGAACACTAATATGTTCCTTTGTTTTAGAATCCAGAGTTTCATACAACTTATCAGATACAATGAGATCACACAATTTTTTAAAGTCATCTACCTCTCCTAACTTACAATAATAATTGAAAGTTGCACTGAGACGAGACGTGAACTGAACATGCGATTCAGATGAATGTATCTGTGCATTTTTAAAATTGTTCAAACATTCACATGGTGTCGGCTGAAATTCTTTCAAGATTAGAATTTTTAATTTATCATAATCCGCGATTTCTTGTTCAGAAACTTACGTTAGAACATTATTACATTTATCACCTAATATATTAATCAACACTTCTGATTTTAACTCCACTGGTACACTTTTAGTAGTAAAAGCTTTCTCAAGGGACTGAAAAAACAAATGCATAGCTTCCGGTTTCTGAGGTACAGCTATAGTTAGTGTTTTGACGCTTTTAATATCTTCAACACTAGTCTGCGCGTTTCCTCTATCACTCGATAATGATTGTGATTTTAAACTTTCTAATTCAATCTGCTTCTCAATTTGAGCTAATTTAAGACGTTCGATCTCTAACAGATAGTGTTCATTACTTGTTTTAGGCGTCCGATCCTCTGCGATCGACTTGACGACGCCATGAACAAATTCAACGTTCGTTTTGAAAACATCAGAATTTTCGATAATTTTTCTAATGTCAGCTTTTTTAGCATTTTCTGGAACAGTCTGTCCAATTTGTTCCGCAATTACTATTAAATCACTTTTCTTTAAATTATTTAGGAAACTCATTTTAAAAACGAAACAAAAGTATCACTATCTTCAAGAAAGAAATAAAGCAAAGTTTTCACAGTACCTTCTCTAAAGTATCCAAGTATCCAAATATACCGGTCAAAGCCTTCAGATTTTGTGTAGTGGGGGAGTTGAAGATGTTAAATAACAATTCCAACGTTGTTTTCCACACCACAGATCATTTAATAAAGATAATCAGAAAAGGTACAAATTAGATTAAATACAAGTGCCGTTTGATACAAACGGGATTCTGTATAGCTTTTACCTGTCTTATCACATAACCGATTAGTGCCTACTCGCACTTATCTCACCACCTTCGCGTGGGATAGCAGAAGAAAGTCTCTGTCATACTCCTCTTTCACCTCGCTCTTGCTGCTGGCGCATCGGTGAGGCCCTCTGGTGGTTGTGTCGCACTTACGGATACTACAACTATATATATATATATATATACACATATATATGCGATACTTAATTTTACTAATGCCTTGCATGTAATGCCCCTTTTAGCTGCAGAACATCTTTCCCTTCTCAACTGCAGAGTTTCTTCTAACAGTATCATGAATTTTGTCAAGTTAGAAGAACCATCTACTTCAGGAAAAGATGTTAACTGCTAATTCAACATCAATAAGTGTAGAAAATAATAAAATGAATTCTTTTCTTTTCAAATCTGAAGTTACAGATGCAGAAATATTGTGGGCTTTTAAGTGCATCAAAAGCCACTATTCTTTTAAATCGTGCGATGATATTGGGCCATTATTCACTAAAATGTTCCCGGATAGTTCCATTGCAAAATGGTTTTCATGTGGTGAAAAGAAATATGCTTATATCTGTTATTTTGGTTTTGGCCCTTATTTTAAAACTTTGTTACTAAAGCATTGTAAAAATGCTGAGTTTTTTACATTACTATTTGATGAGACTCTTAATCTGACAAATCAAAAGAAGCAACTAGATATTTATGTGAGGTACTGGCATCATGAAAATAAGGTCAAAACTCAGTACCTTACTTCTGCATTTATAGGGCATGCAACAAGTGAAATTATTTTATCCAAATTTTATGAATGTGTTGAAAAACTACACTTGTCAAAACTCTTACAAATATCGATGGATGGTCCTGCAGTAAACTGGAAATTTTATGATTTATTGCTACAGGACTTGACAAAGGAATATAAATTTCAATGCTTGACATTAGGGACATGTGGTGTACACATTCTTAACAATACTTTCAAGCATATGATGTCATCCACTGGCTGGGACATTCCATCATTCTCATCCTCCTTATATTGGATTTTTAAAGATTCTCCTGCAAGACGTGAAAATTTTTTAAGTATATCTGGCTTAAAAAAGCTACCTGTGTAGTTCTGCTTTTACCAATGGTTGCAAAATATCCCAGCAGTTGAAAGAGCCATTAAAATATGGGATGACTTGCTACTGTACATTAAAGAAGTTGAAATGGGGAAGTTTAAAAAAAAAAACATCGAAATCCTTCTCAAATATTTTGGAGGCAACTAAAGATAAAACATTTCTTATAAAATTGAATTTTTTTCTCTCTCTGTCGAAAATATTATTGCCTTTCCTTGAATATTATCAAAGTGATAAACCACTTATTCCCTTTTTTGCTGAAGATATCTTAAAACTTGTAAATGATTGCCTTCAGCACTTTAAAATTTTGAAACAAGAATATTCAAAAATAACTAAAGCAGAAAATCTTTATAAATTTAATTTTAATGATCCAAATTGTTATAATGATAAAAGTAAAGTTTATTTGGGATTCATTGCTGAGCAGTTAATGAATGATAAATGCCGCAAGAAGGACATTTCACAAGCTGAAAGTTTTGCATTGAACCAAGAAGGTCAACAATGTGTCTTAACAATGGTACAACACTTAATGTCTAAATGTTCAATAAATTATTCTCTTATTCGAAATGCATCTTGTATAGACCCGCGATTGATGGTGAAAAAGCCCAGAACAAAATGAAAATAGTTCTAACGGTATTAATGCAGAATAAACGTGTTTTACAAGATGATTGGGATGAAATTCTGCTGCAGTTTGGAGAGTTTCTAGACAGAGTAGTTAAGACAAATTTACATGAATTTTCTACTTTTGATCCTCAAAATCTTTCTCTTGACACATTTCTCACTTCTTATTTTCATGATTTTCACTATTCAAAAGTATGGAAAATAGTGAAAATATTCTTATCTTGTCACATGGACAGGCCTCTGTGGAAAGGGGCTTCTCTGTAAATAAAGCAATTGAAATTGAAAATTTAAGTGACTCGAGGAAAAAATTGATTATATGAAGCAGAAGAAAAAATTTCTTCAAAGGGACATTAAAGATATTAATGAAGAAGTAGATGCAGATGAAGCTTGAGACCAGCATGAACATTGATTTGTTTATCAAAGCAAATGAACTTAGAAGAATAGTTAAAGAAAAGGAAATAGACATAAATAAATTAGATGTTAAAATAGCTGAAAAGATTTCAGATTTAAAAAAAGCACAAATGTTTTGTATCTTTTATTGTACAGTTTATTATTCTAGTATCTTTCAAAAAACCAAGGAAATAAATTGTATGTTTACAAATCAGTTATTTTAATCTGCAAAATATTCTTACATTGTGATTATAATAGTAGTTGACTGTGTTTAAATAAATATCAAATAAATTAAATAATAATCATGTAAATCTCTAAAATAGTGACTGTTATTAGTGTAAAATACACTTATACATGTTTTTAAAGAAATTATGTTCCTAATTTAATGTTATCTACTTCGTAACTTGTAGGGAGTTAGTTTAATTTTCAAAATTGTTTTATGGTAAGTATTAAAGTAAATTTAATAATAGTGCGTAATACACACTTCTGTTAGTTTCTTAAAGTGAAATTACAAGCATGAAGTCGGTTGTATGGATAATTGCTTTATTCTATTCGTTTTTTTGTTTGCTGATAGGTCCTTAATTTTTTCTTTGATGGTCCTTAAAAGTCCTTAAAAGTTCTTAATTTTCATGTAAGGAAATGTGTACGAACCCTGTGTACAGATGCTTCCCTGGCCACCTTACTCTTCTGACCTGTCACCAATCGAACATGTGTGGGATGTGATTGGACGCCATTTGCAGACTCTGCCCCTGCCTTCTTCAGAAGACTAACTGTGGCAAATGGTTGAAAGGGAATGGAGAGCCCTCCCTCAGGACACTATCCGCACTCTTATTAACTCTATGTCTAGACATGTTTCTTCGTGCATCGCTGTCCACTGTGGTTCTATATCCTACTGAGCCTACGCCGTTCTCGCTCTGTATTCTGACTATCATTTTGAAATAAAGATCACTTATTGCTGCTTGCTGTCTCTATCTTTTTTCCGAATTTCAAATCCTTCTTTGTGTTGCTACATAAAAAATGTGTTCGGAATTTCCCTAAATGCATGCAGTACTTTTATCACATTCGGATGGTGGAAAAAAGTGTTTGTTATTTAGCAGCAAATTGATTGTAATTTATTATTACATTTTGGACATTATTATTATGTATTTATTATTACGTTTTAGACATTATTATTACACAAAAGGGAATATTCTGCATCAGAGTTTTACATTGTATCTTATATTTAGTTTAAAGTTGTTTCTTTTATTTCTTAGCTTCTTTCAGAGTTACATATGATAATGTATTAAACTTGAAATATTAAGGGAAACATTATTATTATTATCGTAAAGAAATTTGAAGCGTAACTGAAACTGAAATAGAAAGGCTTTTAGAAGGCTTAATTCTACCGATATTAAGGTTTTTATTGTCCTATAGAAAAATAAAAATTACTTAATTATAAAGCATTAAGAAAATGTACATAATAAAGGTCAAAATATGAGGCATACTCAAACTGCATAATGCAAGGAAACTAGGTAGTTGATAGTTTATGCTGTTAAAGAAAGTTTTCTTATGCCATGGTCAGTTATAAGATATTTACAATTTCAGTTTGTTGTTAAAATCTATTTTAAGACAGAAATTTCACTGTGATCAAGGCTTGAATTCAGCTGATTTCTGTTTCCGGTATTTCTGTTTTTTTTTTTTTTTTTTTTTTTTTTTTTTTTTTAAGTGGAATCATAATTTTAGCCAAAGGGCCCTGCCAAAGTTGTACAAATGAATTGCAGTGGTACCAAAAAATATTAATGCCATAATTTACTTAGCAGTTAGCAAAAATAATACTGGTACAAGATACAGAATGAACTATTTAATTTCCCTAGGATGAGCACAAAGTTTAGGAAAACTTTAGTGGCTTAGAAAGAAAATGCTTCTTGTCAAAATGTAAACCCATCAGGAAGAGAAATTTTTATGAGCTATATTTCATTTGGGAAAATGTCTTTAAATTTATTGAGGCATTTTTATTAGCTGTATTTCATTTGGGAAAACGTGTCTGAATTTATTAAAAGCCAAAGTAAAAATGCACTTTTATCTCAGTGCAGAGAATACCAATAAAAATGTTTACCTTTGTTTTATATTTTTCTCGATTGTACAACACTTAATAGAGGCTGACTGCTACTCTGAATTCCAGGTTGAAGATTTGAATTTCAAGTAGGACTTGGTTACTTATTTGTTCTACTGTACTCTCATGGAAGAAAGAAATGAAGAATTGCAAAATTTAGAGTTTTCGGTTAAATATTGATATATTTTACGTCTGAATCACATTATAAATATTTGAATAACCTAAGTCATGCATTTTAAAGTGCATTTAAGTTTAATTAATGTTGTTCGGAAATGCCTTCACTTAGTCCTGAGTAGAAAACAATATGGAGCAGAAACTAGAGCATTCAAATTCCATAGTTCAGTGTAAAGTTAAAATCATTTTAGTAGCCTCCATTGACTTCTTTTTTGAATTATAAAAATAGCAGTTGCATTTGTGTTCCAAGCTGAGTAAAATGTAGAATGTTTATGAAAGCATGGGTATAAAATTTATGCCAAATTTAATGTGAGAATAATTTTAGCTTTCAGAATGATATTTAAGTTTAAATTTATGTGCTTGAATAAAATGAGTGTTTTAAGGGTAGTGCAGTGTAACCATTTTATGTCATAATGTTACAAAACATTATATTCTTACTTGAACTATGTTATCTGAGTGGATTACTTCTTCTTGTGTCAGCTGACATCTGTAACATATGGCATCCAGAGATATTATGCGGCTGCAATGAGTTATTTCATATTCTGCCCCCCCCCCATTTGGAGATACTGTGTTCTAGGGCAGATTTTTATGAATAGAAACAAATTCAAAAATGGTTGAATATTTTATTTTAAATAAGTGAAGATTTTCTTTTATATTTTTGTAACTAAATGTTTTATTTTCTGCTTTAAATTAACATGAAACTTAAATGTAGAGTAAATACTGAGAAAGAAAATAAATATTTTAGCTAAGGAAATAGAGGAATCGGAGAGTTATATTGATCACTAGCGTATTTTAGAAAAAACTGAAACAATTGATAGCACCAAACAGAGAAAGTTTTCTCTCTTGTTTTGATTCAGTGACAATTTTTTTTAGAGGCACCCTAAAATGCAACTGCTCAGATTTAATGGAAATGCTAGGAATTGACTACGTTTTTGAGGACAGTTCCAAAAAATCGATAAAAATCCAAATATAGATTTTCACTATAAATATTCTTATGTATGCCAAATTATAGAGAAAGGCAGCATAGCAGAGAAATTAATTAAAAGTTTTTCTCTGGGCAGTGTCAGTTATGAAAATGTGGTTAAGCATTTACAAGATTTTTTCAGAAACAAGAAATTATTAATGTGTGTGTTAGAAACTTGTTAACATTAGTTCTTCAAAAACTAAATATTAACAAAAAAAATTGAGATAAAATTATATCTTATTAGAAGCGATATAGCATTCATTGGAAATTCTTTAGTCACCAGAGATAAATAGACACGAGACATATGCTTCTATGCTGTTTCTCTTAATAGAGTCTTCGTTACCAGAAGAAATTTTAAGAGCACTGGAACACTCCCGAGCTACAAATTATAAGTTAAAAATTATAATAACACAAAAAATACTAAAACATGAATCTAATAAACCATTTTTTTTTCAAAATATGTGTTATGATTATGTTGAAGATTGTGTATTATGAAAAAAAATGTTAAAGGTTGATGAAGAAAACCATTCTTTTAAAGAGGATCAATGGAAGAAAAAGATTATGAATTCCTTTTCTAAGATTTCCATATTCAAAATCTTCCCTTTGGTTTAGACATATGTTTACCAAGAGTTGTTAAAAAAAAAAGTTTATGAAATGCTTCTTACCATTACCATACAGTGTAGAGTTATTAGAATTTTTCAAAAGTCAGGAAACTGAAGAAGTCTGTCCTCACAGGGATTTGAGCTCTGGGTGTCCCAAATACACATTGAGCATGCTTCCAGTTACACCATGAAGGCCTGCAGAAAATACCTTATATATTCCCTGTTTTAAAAGGTGACTGGGTATTAGGGTGTTTTAAAGGGTGACTGGGCTCTAGGATTTGACCATACCAAATCCGGGGGGGGGGGGAACGTTGCGGCGCGCAATGAACTGGAAGTTGATCTGTCAGCACTATCCTTATCTTCAGGGCAGATGTTTTTATTTTATTCCGCTTATAATTCCTTACTAGATGTAGTATTTCATCTCGATGTACTCCGTCTTTGATATGATTTAAATCAAATTCCTCGTCATTATAAATATCACGAATACACATCAAATAGTGTTCTGGTTACAATTTTCTAATTTCGACTATGTGTAATGTATGCTGTACGCATGCACGCGTTGAAAGAAATGTTTAATAAAGTAAACAAATAAATATTAAGCTTTTTGTAAATTTTGATACCCTTTAGATCATAATTGCTCTTTATTTCATAAATTACAGTTTCATATTTTTAATTTTATAATTTCTGCATGCCATCTTACCAGATTTAAACTGATGATCTATAATCCGGAAAAAACGATAATCTGGAATCGGCGAAGTACCGACGAGTCTGGATTAAAGACTTTTGACTGTATATTGCTAGATATGTATGAAGCCTCACCATGTCGTGGTGGAACATGATTCCTTTGTGATTTACCAATTCTGACCTTTTCTCTCTGTTTCCTCCAGTTTCATAAGTTGCTCGCAATTAACATCTGAGTTGATCATTTGGTTGCTTGGAAGTGGTTCCTCTGTAATCCCAACAACATCCACTACCACCTTATTACATAGCTTTAAAATCCCACCAAATTGGCAGTGCAGTCTTTTTCTAATGCAATTTAGCTTACGATGTGATTTGTGCTGATTCATCATTCTTGAACCATGATCTTTTTTGATTAATGTTATTGCAGACGATCTGTTTTTCATCACCAATGATAATTCGTTTAAAAAAAGGGGTCAAAAAATTGTGTTTGAAATGCATATTGCAGATATTGATTCATTGAGTGAATTTCTTTCAGTTCATGTGGAACCTGAATATCAAACTTCTTAACAGGTACAAGACATCTTATGTGATTTTCATTTGTTGTGTGTGATATATTTAATCTTTCTGCAATTTCTCAATTATACAGGTTGTTCAGAATACAATTATACAGGTTGTTCAGAATTAAAGAACTGTATTTCAAAGTTGCCTACAGGCGAAACCAGTCATCAGAAAGTTGCAAAATTTGCCATGGACTTGATGAAGGGATGGGAATGCCTTTCAGTGAAAAAGAAATGCCACCAGATGGCATTGTATTAATAAATGACTAATTTAGACATGCCTTTACAACAGTTTTAAAAATTTTATTAGGACAAACAGGGACTGATGAACCTCTTTTAGAGCCCTAGACATTTTTTTCTGTCAGGCTTTTACATCCGGAGTGTTATGTAACTTTAACGAGAACTTTCTAACAATATAATAAATGATAGGTATATAATAATAATTAACAAAAATAGTCAGTTTTTCAAAAATTTTTATACAGTTTCCATTGTTAGCATAATTATAAACATGTGTTTAATTATGTATCAGTATAATCAATAGAATTGGAACTATTTGTTTGTATGCCATAAATTAAGAAAACAAAATTTGTTCTGTTAAATGTCAAAAACATAGTTTTGAAAGAATGATTATGAAATTAATTAAAAAAATCCTTTTTTCTGGATTTCAATTCTGCAAATTTATCTATTATTTCTTCGTAACTAATATTGTCCAACATATTTTGTTCTATGTGTAGTACAGCTAAAGAAGTTAATTTTGTTTGTTTTGTAAATAGTATTTATGTGTTTTAACCCGGAAAACGATCTTTCACCAGATGCATTCGGTACAGGCAAATTTAAAAATATACGTAGTATGATTTCCATATTTGAAATGTCAATACAATTTTTTTAGTCTTTATAAATCGTAGCATGTCTGATGGCAACTTAAATTTTGACTTTTACAAAGTAATAGAAATTGTAACAGTTAGTCATCCAATTTTTTTGTATCAGTGTCTTCACTGTACCATTTTTTAGTAATGTGGTATCTTCGAATTCAGTTGATACATTGTCATTGGAGTGTGTATCAAATATTTTTAAAATCGCATTAATGTCTTTGTAACTTTTGCTACGTAGTTTTTAGTTTAAAAGATATTTTCTCACATATTACATAAAAGCAATTTCATTTAAAGGCTTCTTGACTCTGATTACATGAACTTTTGTCATCCTCATCATGATGAACTGCATCAAAAATTTCTTTCCGTTTTCATGACCTTTTATTAGTATCAGAATAAGTTTTTATTTCTGATGTGTTTAATGCCTCCTCTTCTATTTCTGGAAATAAATTTCTTAAACTGTTAACGTAAGTAAATAAATTGGAAATGGGGGGGGGGATGCTGCCGCACGTAATGAATTGGAAGTTGATTTGTCAGCACTATCCTGATCTTGCGCAGATGTTTTTATTTGGCTTATAATTCCTTACCAAATGTAGTATTTCATCTCGATGTGCTCCATCTTTGATATGATTTAAAACGAGTTCCTCGTAATTATAATTCGCTTCCGATAGTAAAGAAAGTAACAGAGGTTATTGAAAACGAAAAAATTTCGATTGACAAATTAGTCGGTATTCTCGACACAGCAATTATAGGACTTGAACAGCAGAACTTTGTAACTAAACAAGTAATTATGTCTGTTTAATAGAATTAAAGAGAAAGTATTATTACATGAAACGAAGCAACTTACATTGAAAGAAATGTTTAATAAAGTAAACAAATAAATATTAAGCTTTTTCTTTTTGTAAATTTTGCTTTATTTTAGATCATAATTGTTCTTTATTTCATAAATTATGGTTTCATATTTTTAATTTTGTAATTTCTGCATGCCATCTTACCAGATTTAAACTGATGATCTATAATCCGGAATCGCCGAAATCCCGACGAGTCCGGATTAACAAGTTTTGACTGTACTGCTTCTAGCATTCAGCCTTTGGGCTAGGGTATTGTGAAAGCTTTCACTGTCATTACAGAAAAGATGCTTGGGAACAGAATAAATAGAATTAATAAACATAAATTTTGTGAAGATGCTAGTACTTCAAAGGAGATAAGTAAATCACTATCTCTGCTAAAGACCATGCGTATTATAGTCAATGCAGAAGATCAATCTCTTAAAACAATATTAAAAGCTGTTTTAAAAAATGTAGCTGTTATGTAGAAACTTCTGAGGAGCTGGAAGCTATAGTTTATGTTTTAGACATGAATTATGAAGCTTCATTATTAGAATTTTAGTTAACTAACAACAATATTGAGACAACCTGTGCAAAAACGAGCTATGATATTTAAAAAAAGTGTTAATGGAACTGAAGAAACTGGCATCAGAAGTGATACAGAAAAAGTGATGACATGCCAAATCAATCAACTTGAGAAAAATCACTTCAAATTTTAAGGAAAACTGTTGAACTGAAAGATGCTGATCAAAAAAGCTACCATCAGTTTTGAGAAATCGGTATACAAGTTGGAAAATTGTTAATGAATGGTATGGAACAAAGATGGATGGAATAATTGTTCCTAAATATGTTTCAAAAACATATTTATAAAATTTTTCATGAAAAATATTAAATAAATTTCAAAATTCTGTGAATAGTTTACTTTTAGTATTAATTATTAGTTATTATTTTACTAGATAAATTTAAAACTGATATCATAATTTGCAGTACATAAATCATAGTCAAACTAAAATATGCTTAGAACGGAAGTGCCGGTACTATAAATATCCCCTCCCTGGCCATGTGTAGTTATCTTAAGGCATCTATTTTTTTTTTTTTTTTTTTTCCATGTTTACTGCTGTTCTGTGAAAACTACTGCAGACCTCTGTCTGATATTATTATTCTTGTATACAACTATGAGTTTATAAATCCCATGGCAATGAATTCTGAATCTACTTATATAGAATCATTATTTCTTTATTTTTGCATAGCTTGCTATGTGTTATGCCTCTTGAGCACTTTGTAGCGATCTGATCTTGTTTGCTTTAAATTACATTTGTGTGATCTCTGTATTTCCTGAACTGTTATTTTCTTTGCAGGAACTTTTAAGTTATATTACTTCACATGTTTTCACTAACTCGTTCAGCTTCCAATTTAATTATCTTTTACCTACTTATTAAACATTATGAACTGCTATATAATTATTAGTGATCTCTTCCTATCATATTCATGTTCTTCCTTAAAAACACATATGGGACATATTACAATTAGAAAATTTTACAGTAGCTTCAACAAAGGTTGGACTGCATGCAAGTATTCCAGTGCTTCAACACTTACAGACTAGGTTTTAACTTGCTACTGTGCATCGTGATAGTATGAAGATATGTATGATTTCTTTTCTAAATTGTGATTTATTATTGCTTTTGATTTATGTGTTAAATTGTGTCTTTTGGTGTAATATTTCCTGAAAACGTTATTTAACATGATGAGAAATTTTGATGTAATTTTTCGTCATCACAAGTTCAGCTAAAACACACAAAATTTATCCTTAAAGTATTTACTCATTATTTTGTGATGAGACTATGTGTCATGGCAAAAATAATTTTTATGTTAGTTTCCCCCAGTATTTGAAATTATGAGATTTAAATGTTGAACATAAAGATAAGTTTTAAAAATTCTAACTGCCTGTAAAGTTTTTTATATTTAAAATATCTTTGTTATTTCTTTCTGTCTCCTTCCTTTTTATCTGTTTATGCATTTGTTTACTTTGTAGGTTTTAATTGGATAATGATCGTTATTTGAGCAGAGATTCTGAAACATCCTCTGTTTATTATTAAAATATAGTTAGTGCTTATAGAAATATGTATATTTAATTAATGGATACAATGCAGAGAATATTTTTGGCATGTTTTTAAATGATAATTATTTGTGTATGGTGAATTAATTAAATTGCATTTTTATATAGTATAAGATGAGCAAGGTGTGCAATTTTTATAAAGGCCTGCCCTGAATTTTTTATTTAAAAAATTAACTTTTATTGATTTTAGAATAACCAAAATAAGTTCACCAAATTTCAGAACAACCAGAATATCCAAGCCCAGTTTTCTATTACCTCATTGAAAAAGAGAAAGAGAAATGCTGAATTACCATATAAACTATTTAATGAATCCGGCAGTCCTCCTAAAAAATGGAAGAGACGGATGGGTACACATGTAAAAGCCTTTAATTTTGGTCCAGAAGCTCATAGTAAGTTATATCTAACTTGTTATAAATATATATTTGAGGGAAAATTAGTTTCAGAAATTACCTGTATAATATTAGTTAATTGAATATTTATGTTTCAATACATGGATTCAGTCTTTGGAGGATTCATTCTGTTATTTTAAAGGCCAAAAAATTGGCAACTAAATTGTAGAAAGCATGTAATTCAGTCGAAAAGTTCTTATTTTAATATCAAACCATATATGAAAGAAAAATAGTGTTTTAATTGTAATTTGTAACCAATTAGTGCATAATATTTTAAATTGTATTTACATGTTAAAACTAAATAAATTAGGTCTTTAATCATAAAGAAAAGTACTGTCAGTGCTATTCATTCAGATCTTTCTTAAAATTGATTCCAGACTTCAGATATGATTGAGATTTAAAGATCCTCTTAAAATTGTCTTGTAATTCTTTTACTTCCATGTCCATGATAGATGATTGTTGGTTAGATGTTGAGTAAGAGAACATCCATAATTTAGTGAGATAGCTGTTTATGCAAGTCCTCAAACCTACAAAATTATCAAGCAGGTCTTGTGATTTAATTATTCTAATTTAAAACCTATTAATTTCAACATTGTGGAATATGCTTAGTAAGACTATGACAATAAGTGAAGTTTCTTGAGAAAGTGTATCTTTGGAAAATGACCATTTTATGTTGAAGATAAAACAAACAATATGAAGAATATCTTAAGAGTTTCAGGTTCAGAGTTTATAAATGATTTACACTGGTTATCATAAATTAAGGAAAAATCACAAAAATCACGATTACTGAAAAAGTTACATGTAGAATTTTATGAAACTTACCCACAATATACAACACATAGTAAGGTATCAAACGACATAAAAAGAAATTACCAGACAATTATGGTAGTATAGAAAATAGCACATGTATAAAATGAACAAATCGAAGATGTCAGTTTGCTATAGTAAAAGTACCTTCAATATTTAATATAATCACCTCTAGAAGCAATACAGCACATTCAGCGATGTGTGATGCTTTCAATTATGCGGTCTATCAGTTATATAGGAAGTGAGAGCCATTGTTCTTGCAAAGCAGTTGCAAGTGTGCCAAGGGTCTAAGGGGGCGGATTGAGAGCAGCTAGATGTCTTCCTAAAGCATCCCAAACATGCTTGATAGAATTCAAGTCCGGGGATCGAGCTGGTCACTCCATGCGCATAATTGTTTTCTGTTGAAGATAATCATATACGATGTGAGCCCTGCGTGGTCTTGCATTGTCGTCCTGTAACAGGAAAGCATCACCTATTGCCCTGGCATATGGGCGCACATAAGCATCAAGGATGTCATCTCTATAAACATGAGCATTCACGGGTCCCCTTGGAAAAACATGTAGGTCTGTGCGTGCACCCAAAGAGATGCCACCCCAAATACAGGCACTGCCTTCTCCATATGCATCTCTTTCACGGATGTTTGACGAATGATAACGGGTTCCAGGTTCTCTCCATAACAAATAACGCCTACTATCACATTCTAGACTAAACCTGGACTCATCTGTAAAGAGAATAGCCGTCCATTGCTCAGGCGTTAAGTGGACATGTTGTCATGTCCACTGCAAACGGTCTCTCCTATGGCGTGACTTGAGCAGCACGCAAAATAATTGTGTGCCTTGCATACAGACCACCTTTGTTAAGCCTTCTACAAACAGTTGACATTGACACCAACCTTCCGGTGGCTGCAGCAATGCAGGATCTAAGAAGAGTCGGAGTAGCGGTTCTATTCCCGAGTGCACATAGTGTCAAATATCGGTCATCGGCGCTCGTCGTAGCAGTTGCCGTCCTTGGCTGAACCTCCTAGGTGCTGAATCTGTGATTTGAAATTGCCTCCAAAGTCTATGAACCACAGAAGGACTCACATAACCATCTGGCCACTTCTGTTAGGCTTTGTCCTGCTTCTAGTCTCCAATGGCTTTCTGTCATAGTTCTGCAGGCAAATGATGCTTGGAGATCATTGTTACGAATTGGCTATCTCAGATTTCTGATGTCACTATCACAGTGAAATATGTGGGCTTGCTCTCAAACATGGACTTTTATGCTCCTCGCAGATGACATATTCCAAGTGCAGCGCCACTAATTTCCATATTGGAGTTTTACTCAGCTACTCTTTCTTGGCAACATATTGTACACGGTTTGGCTTATTTTTGAGGGAGTTATCGCTATTTTTGTGATTTTTCCTTAATTTATGATAACCAGTGTATTATGTTATCTAGAAAAAAATAAATCTTGCTGTTTGGGGAGGGGGGAAATGCTAATATAAAATTAGGAAAAAAAAATAAAATTTTAAATTTGATAGCCCTAAAATGTAGTTGTGAAACAATCATTTTGAGGTTGCTTTTTTGCTTAATTTTACATTTGATCTTTCATTTCTTCAAGAAGTAGCTTAAGCCAGGATAATTTTTCATGGGTTCCATTTCAGGTGACTGAGTGGGGTTAACTGCATGAGCTTTCTTTTAGACAGACTAGCTCCTGTTAAAAATGCCCTCTACAAAAGCATTTCTAATCTTAAGCTTAATAAATAATACTGATTTTACCATGATCAGGAAATCCAAAGAACTTATAAGCATTTTCAGAATCCATATTCTAGAAAAAACTGGCAGGCTTCAGTATTAGCACATAACCAATTTGAAACATTATTTGTAAAAAATTGAAAAATGAGACATCTTAGGCGAGTAAGTTCGGTAATCATTCTGAGTGAATAAATTATATTCTAGTTTAATTAAATAGTAATTAAATACATTATATGCTAATAAGTTTTTTATTTCTTGTTATTATTTATATATATTATGTTAAATTTTCATGTTTTATTACTCAGGCATTAAAAATAGCCTGATTGCTTTTGTAACTTCATTATGTTGAGGAGTCACAAAAATGTTCTTTAAGACTGTAGTCATGACTGTCTCTATGTAAACTGAAATATATTCAAAGACCAGTTAGAGAAAGATAAATTTATTCTTCATTACAACTTTTTTATTTAATGTAAAATATAAAATTGTATTTTAATAAAGATATATTTTCTGTCTCTCTTTCCTTATAAAATATTTAAACTATTCAATTAATTTTTATACTGCTTTTTATAATCATAAGACATTCTGTTATAATCTTATTTTGGGTTAATGATTGTCAATGGACACTTGTAAAAGATTTATTAAGTCAGATTTTGAAACAACTTTAGAAAAAGGAATTAAATTAACAATTAATATTTCTCTCTTGTATTTATTTTCAGTATTTGCTTTTTATTGCTCAAAATAATTTTTAAATTTCATTTTTATGTAATATATAAAAAATACTTGCATGATATCCTAATAAGGATTTTATTTTTTAGAAATGTATTTCTGCAGTGGCTGTGTAAATTTTCTTCAAAATTTTCCCAATGATGATGTATATAAAAAAATATCCAAGAAAATTAGTATGAATGCATCAAAAATTGTTTTAGTCTGGCAACCATTTGAGAAAGAGAGATTTGATAGTATTCCAAACTATTTTATAGAATTCGGTGCTGTGAAAGATGTTCGAGAATGGTAAAAATTCTGTTTCTGTAAATTATAGTTTGAATTTTGGCTTTTTTTTCTTACCTGTCACTTGTTTCTTTCTTACCTGTGTCAGTCTGCCTAATTCCACAGGTAAAAATTCTGTTTCTGTTACAGATAAAAATTCTATTTCTGTAACAGGTAAAAGTTCTATTTCTGTACAATAAAAATTCTATGTCTGTATTCTGTTTCTGCCACAGGTAAAAATTCTATTTCTGTACTCTGAATTATAGTTTGAATTTTGGCTTTTCTTTCTTACCTGTCACAGTCTGCCAAATTGGTATTCAGGTAATATAGTCAAAGCTAATACATTAGATTGTTATTAAGCATAATTCATATTTTTAAATCAAAACATATTTAGATTTCTAGGAAGAGTGTATATTATAAATATAACTGAATTCAAAATGAAGAACAGCTAACAATATAAAAAGAGTGTTAGAAAAGATGTACATTCAAGATACAAAATTAATTGCACATTCCCTCTTGATTACCCTAATTTCAGGTAGCTAAGCCGTGGCTTATACGTGTTTAGAAGTTGAAAATTTAGGTCTGCAGCGTATCTGAGTTAAATTTTATTTTTCCTCTGTCCTTAAAACTTTACTAGTTCAAATCATAAGTTATGCAAAAATGAAATGGTTAAATTAAACTTTGCTACAATATTATAACCTCATATTGCGCTAAGGCAGTGCAATAAGTTCAAACTTGTCTAACTGAGGTAGGTGGCACTTTGTGTAAAGACTCCATAATGCATGTACTTGGATCTAAGCTCCATTGGTTTTGCCCACGTTTTCCAATGACTTTTTTTTTTTTTTAATGGAAACAGCTACATTTACTTGCCAAGTAACGTAGCTTGTTCATTCTTACACATTTAAAAATGTGTTCTGCTTTCTAGCTTGCTTTTTGTTTACTTTATCATTCACGCTTTAAAAATATTGTTATTTTGTCTCCTACTCGAAGAAAAAGTTATACAACTGCTTTTAAGCTTTTGGCAGTGAAGAAAGTGATCAAAATTGGAAATTGCGCCGTGGCTTTTTACCAATCCCGAGGACTCATCGCTCTGGATTCATTGCGTTCCCATTTAGCGGATACAGTAAGATCCGAAACAAAAAAACTTAGCACCAATGTCTCAGTGATACCAGGTGGGCTTACAAAAATTTTTTAACCGCTCGATCTCGCTATCAATACAATCTTCAAGCATGAACAACGAAAGCAGTGGGAGGAATGGATGTAAAGTAGACTCCATTCCTATATGCTCCTCTAATTATAATCCTTGGCTACATTATACAATATTCATTGTATGCTGATACCTACCCTAAGCAGTGTATGCTTGTGATAATTCTGTGAAGGTAACAAATGTGCATTAATCCTTTACCCATTATTATATCATTAGTAGAATTTCTGCTTTTCATCTCCTGCTGTATTGGAGATATACTGATGTCTGTCCTTTGCTGGTCCTATGAATGTAACCTACTGAAGCATCATATTCACTACATGTCAGTTTTCCGAATCTCTTTCTACATAAAGAATGCTGCAAATAGCTTTTCATTTCAATGTCACAAATGCTTAATTTTCAGCATCATAAATAAAATTCATGCATTCTAAAATTTGTTAATGGGATAATTTTCCTTTTTGATATTTGTCTTTTAAAAAAAACTAATTGATTATTTGACTGTTTCTTATCAAATTCATAATATTCGCTTCATAATATCCATAACAATGATTCATAATATCCATAACAATGATTTTAGAAGAGTCAGTGTAAAAACAGATATAAAAGAAGTGAAATTGGTGTTGATTTAATATATTATAAAAAATGTTACTTGGACAAATGTATTTTTAATAGATAGATATGTAAGGCCTTTCTAGCATGTAATCTGAAAATGTACTCTGATTTTTTTTTTTTTTTTTTTTGTGATCAAGGTAAAAGTATTATTTATAGTACTTTAATGGGAGGGGGAACTTCAATATGAAAATTTATTAGTGTTTATTTTTGTTCTCGGCACTAATATATATTTTTAAAAGTGATTGAAAATAAAGTGAGATATATTTAGTATATGTTTTGACTTTAAAAATTAGTTTGAGCATATATTTACACATAACACACCTTAATTTATGGTAAATAAATATGATACTAGATCAGATGTGCAGGCATATACATTAGTTTTAAGAGAAAACATTTTAGCTCATATTGTCTATTTTGTAGTTCTTCAAAGATTTTTTTATTTTCAAGTAAATACTTAAAAAACTGAAGACTGAATAAGACTTTTGCGAAGTTAAATAGTTGTAAAATTAATTTGTTAGTCCAAGAGGGAAAACTTCAGCTTAAACCATGGAAGTAGGAACAGAGTAATTCCAAAATTAAATTCCTTTCTTCCTGCATGCCATATCATCAGGCTCTTCTTTTTGGGCCTTTACCTGCAAGAAACTGAAGAACCAGCTGTCTACCTCGGATGTAGTAGTATGTATGTCTGCTTGAAGAAAATATTCTGGATGGCATTTCAACTTTTATACTAACAGAAAAAACTGCCAAGAAAAGCTTTTATTTTGTTCTCAAAGTTTAACAAACCAAACTTTTCCCTTTAGTATTTTTCCACCAGAAATTGTGTTAAAATGGCAAGCTATAGGAAAAAAAGCTACAAGAAACTTTTGATTTACGAAGCCTGATTGAAAAGTTTTGAGGTTGTCTTTTTTGCACCCAGATGATTCTATGAACTATTATTAATTTTTTTTCTAAATTTGCATCCTTGACAATAAAAGACATTTGGTTGAAGCCTAAATTTTAATTTGTTTAATAGTTATTTAATATTTAGTCTTAATTTAGGGAACTTTTGTTTAAAAAACTATGCAGTATAAAAGATTTCTGTTGCCACTCCAAAGCATAAGGTATTTATGTTAAATTTAATCAGGAAACTCAACAATATAAAAGAAGCATGTTGTCACATGGCAAAGCGCAATACATTTGTCTTATAAATTTAGTCAATAAATTAAGCAATTTAAAAAAAAAAAAAAAAAAAAATATTGCCCGAATTAAAGTACATTTTGTCTTTTATGTAGTGATGTGTTGTTATTCAGTAAAACAACTAATAATATTTGTTGTCGCTGTGTCTTATCTCAGCTGTCTGACAGTAACATCAGAACAAGCCAACTAAATTCATCTTGGCAAGGAGTGCAACATTGTGCCTGTCGTTGGCAAGAGCCTTCAGCACCATACAGGCGACAGTATGACTTTGATAGTTATCAGCACGATATGCTATAGAGAAGTTTATTTGACAGAAATGAAGAAGAAATTTTGATTTTTTCCGAAAGAAAAAGAAGCAACATCCACAGTGCCGGCGAAGCTAAGTCTAACCCATTGAAAGCGATCCAATGGAAGAAATTAAGATTCAGAAACTCAACGGAGATAATTACAATGCATGGAAAATCCGAGCATGAGCAGTTTTAGTTCAAAAAAATTGTTGGGAAGCGATTGATCCAGGTTATGGTGCTGAATTAAAGAATGACGAAAAGAAAATTAATGAGAAAGCCTTAACCTTTCTATTAGTGGTTGAAGACCAGTTCTTAGATGACATCGTTGACTGTGAAAGAGCGAAAGAAGTGTGGGATACTTTAAAAGACATCCATACAAAATTCAGACTCTTGAATTATCTACAACTTTTAAAGGAATTTTTTAATGTACCTTTAAAACCTGGAGAAAGTGTCAGTTCTCAGCTGAATCGATTGATGGACCTTCACCGAAAGGTATCGTCTTGCAGACAGAGAAGTTGCCCTTGTTATGTTAATGGGTTTGCCCAAGGAATATGAAGTCCTTGTTCTCAATTTAGAATGTGAAGAAGATACGTTGTCAACCCAAATCATAAAATCGTGTCTCATCGTTGAGAAAAATTACTGCGCTACACAGAAGTTAAAACAGAAGTCGCTACCAGTGAGGTCATAGGAGAGAAAGCCCTCAAAACTCAAGATAAGTACAGAACTAAAACTATGCAGCCATTACAGAAACAGTATAAAAATACCGACAGAAAAGTTTCTTGTGGGGAGTGGCGTCATATTGCCAAAAATTGCTCTGCTGCTAAAACCCCTCATTCAAAAATGGTTTCTAATGAAGTATATCAAGCACTGTTTGCTGATTCTTGCAGTGGGAAACCTGTCTGTGATTGGTACCTCGATAGTGGAGCCACTGAACATATGTGTTCTCAAGAGCAGAAATTTATGAATTTAGCTTCAGTGAAATCACAAGTTGAGATAGCCAATTTTGAAAAAATTGAAGTTTCTGGCATGGGAGACATTGTTTTGAATCTTGTCAGAGAATGTGGGAAAGATGTTATTCATCTAGCAAATGTTTTGTATGTCCCTAAACTTGATGGTAACCTTCTTTCAGTGGGAAAAATAGAAGAAGTAGGGATGACTGTTTCCTTTGAGAGGGGCAAAGCAATCATAAAAGATCCTCGACAAGATAAGGTCATTCTCGCTGCACATAGGCATGGAAGACTATACAAGAGAAGCAAATGCACAAAATATATTTTCCAGACATGAATAAATTATGCATCAAAGATTAGGACATTTCCACCATGATGCAGTTAAGAAACTTATGAAAGGGGATGATTTGAATATGACGCGTGAAGAAATCCAAGAAAAGGAGACTGTTTGCTCAATGTATGTTTTGGGAAAAATGAAGAAGACTCTATTTCCCAAGAAAATGGCCGAACATTCAACTAGATTACTTCAGTTGTACATATTGACGTAATTTGACCTATCACACCTACATCAAAAGGTGGATCAAAGTGTGTCGTTACCTTTGTTGATGACTACTCAAGGTATGCTGTGGTTAAAACTATGAAATCTAAAGATCAAGTCCTTGAAAAATTCATGGAATATAAAACAAATGTTGAAAATTTCCATAGACTCAAAATCACTACTCTACGAAGCAACAATGAAGGGGAATATGTCAACAAATAATTTGATGATTTCCTGGCTAAAAGTGGAATAACAAGACAACTTCCAGTTCCCTGGACACCACAACAAAATGGAGTTGCAGAAAAAATGAACCATACTCTGTTTGATATGACTAGATGTCTTCTAGATTCCAACATCCCACAAGAATTGTGGGCAGATGCTGTGGCTACTGCCTGTTATTTGCATAGCAAATGCCAATCAAAAGCTACTGAAGGAAACATACCTGAAGATCTGTGGACCAAGAAGCTTGTGCAAATTAGTTACCTGAGAATATTTGGCTGTTTGATAAAACGCTACAGAAATAAAAGCTAGGGAAGTGTGCTCAAGAATGTGTCTTTATAGGATATCTTGAAGGCGTGAAAGGATACAAACTATGGAATACAGAGGAAGATAAGTTTTTAGTGAGCAGGAATGTTAAATCTGATGAGACTGTTTTTCCATTGAAGAGGAGCCAGACAGCTACTCAAGCAAAGAAGGAAAATGAAGTGACCTTTAACTTAAATCATGAGTACAATTCTGACTGTGAAGTAAATGTTGTTCCATTAGAAGTACCCATCAGTTGCACCACCACAGGAGTCCCCCATTAAAAACGACACAGCAGAAGAAATTGAAGACACAGAATCAGCATTCTTGGAAAATTCTGATAGTAGTAAGGAAGACCCTATTGGAATCAGGAAAAGCACTAGAAAAAGGAGACCTAAGACTTATCCAGTGTCATATAAAGCTGTTTGTGAAGAACAACCTGCCATCAAAATCTGTAAGAACCCAACAAGTGTAAAAGAAGCGATGAATTCACCAAATGCAGAGATGTGGAAAGAAGCCATGAGGGAAGAATTGTCTAATTTGTACTAAAACCAGACATGGGAATGGTTCCAAAGCCAGCTGGCATCAAACCCATAGGATGCAAGTAAGTATTCAAAGAAAAACAAAATACAGAAGGAAAAATAATCAAATTTAAAGCTTGATTAGTAGCTAAAGGCTACTCACAAGCCCCTGGTAGAGATTTTTCAGACTTTCTTCCCTGTTGTAAAGATAAAATCTATAAGAATCCTTCAAAGTGCAGTGCAAATGAAATACTATCTATGAGGATCCAGAAGCATACTGATGGCACCTTAACATTGGATCAAACAGCTTACATAGAAGACATTCTGGAAGAGTTCAAATTAGAATCAGTCAGGGGAGCATCAACACCCATGGATCCCACTGTAAAACACTGAAAGCTAGATGATGAAGAGTGGAGAGATATAAAAGCAGAAAGTGACCAAATTCCATACAGGCAAGCCATAGGTAACCTATTATACCTTGCTTGCGGAACACGTCCTGATATTGCATTTAGTGCAACCTATATGAGCCAGTTTAATGAGAGGCCATCTGAATTTCACTGGAGAAGTGTTAAACATCTTTTCCGCTATCTTAAAGAGACCAAACATCTATCCCTTACATTCAGAAAGACAGGAAGAGCCCTTGAAACATTCTGTGATGCTGACTGGGTGCTAACAAGGTTGACACAAAGTCCTTCAGTGAATATGTTCTGACCTTAGGTGCTGCAACATCTTGGTGCAGTAAGAAGCAGTCTACTGTTGCCCTATCATCGGCTGAAGCCGAATATGTGGCTGCTGGACTTGCTACAAAGGAAGCTTTATGGATAAGGGGACTGTTGAAGGAACTGAGGATGTTGAAGTTTATCCCATCGCCCTCAGTTATAAAAGTAGACAACCAAAGCAGCTATGTTCATCGCACAAAATCAAACTATATCTGAACGCAGTAAGCACATGGACATCAAGCATCACTTCATCCTTGACTATACTGAACAAGGTGTGATTAAATTGGAATACGTAAATTCCAAGGAAAACATAGCTGATCTTCTGACTAAAAACATTTCAAAGGCAGTATTAACCAACTTGAGAAAATATTTAGGTTTTCACAAATAGCCCTCCGATGTGTGATATAAAAAGTACCTGAGTATGCTCATAACACTTGTAAATTTCTTTTACCAATTTTTTATTGTTGAGTTACGAAGAGTTACAGCAAGTTCCTTTTTTTTAAAATTCCTTATTTTTTGAAGGTTGTATTTAATCAATTTAAGTGAAAGTTTTTTTTAGGCATACTTTGGCAAGGAGGAGTGTTAGAAATAATCTTTATTTTTTTTTATGATGTTGTATCTGCCAAAGCAATGCCATAAATATACATTCTATGTTCCTTAATATTCATGTGTAGCTCTTTTTGTTTTTTGCTGAATGGCAACAGTTAGTCAAGTAAATAAACATGTAACGTACATTTGTGGTTTGCTTATTTCTTTCTGCTATATTTCAAAATATATCTGCCATTTAAGTGATTTCTATCAAGGTCTACCTCCAATTTTGATGGAGAGCAGCCCGGGGGGGGGACCTCTTCAAGGGTATCCCACCTATCTTTCGTGAGGAGTTCTCTGAGAGTAGATCCCGTCAATCTCCTACTGAGAAGTTGTATGTAGATACGGCTAAAAGGACTTTTGGCTTGTTGCATATTTTTAGTGCTCCCATGCTGCACAGATATAGCATTTACAAACATCCCTGCTTTCTCCAGAATTCAAACCCAGACCCTTAGGTACAGTAGTCAGTGTTGCTAACTACTATACATGTTGGGTGGCTAACTAATATTTAACTTTTCTTTCAAATTTATTCAGTCATTAATTAATAAACTAAGCAATCTGAAAGCAATAAATTTATCTAAAGCAATCTAAAGCAATTTATTTCAGTTATTATTAATTACTAGCTGTACCCAAGAAATTGCATTAACTGGATTCAATAAAACCATAAATTGTACTTTTTACTTCCTTGTACAAAGTAAAAAGGAATTACAGTAGAATTCCAGAAATCCACAAAGCTTAGGACCAGAAGGTGTGCGAATTTTAGGATTTTGCGGATTTCAGGAAAGAAAAGATAAAGCACAATATTTGAACTAAAAGTGCAAAATGAATAAGGTGTATTAGATACATTTAATTAAATTATTATATACATTATTGCAATAATTTATTATATGCATTAAATTATTATTACATATATAAATTGATTATATTATTCATTGTATTATATGTACACAGCATCAAGGTTTGCCGATTTCGCCTCATGCAAAGATTTCTGGTTACGGATTCTGGTGTTAGAATCACTGTTGCTGTAAAATTTCAACAGCTTTTCTTTATTTTTCTGTATATCATAAACAATCGTGTCGCAATTCCATACCATTCTGCTATAAATCGAGAAGAAGCACTTGCTTCCATCTTTTGCAGAATTTGCACTTTTTGAGTTCCCGTCGATGTGAACGTGTTTACGTTTTTCAACGTTGCAAGCAGTAAAATCACGAGTGCGTTTCTTATCTGTGATTATATTAAAAAGGGCTGAAATTAAAAATATTCTTAATTTATCCACAAAATATCCAGATAAAAAAAGGCAGCACTAAACAGTCTCATGAAATGAAATAAAAAAAGCTCAGAAAATACAACAACGTGAATTGTGAACATGAACAAAGAGTTGAGTGAATCGTCTGCCTTTTTACCTCGATGCAGATTAGAGGAAAAAAAAAACTTATCGTATTTATTTTATCTTATTTTTTAAACTTTTTATATAAATAATTTGGTATTTCCGTTCTGACTCATTATTATTCGGTAATTATGATGTCATTATTCAATAAGTATTTTTTTCTTCGATATTTCGTACTCAATGTTGCGGTTTCCGGAACCTATAAGCGGAATGTTTATATTCTGAGAGGCAACGCAGATTTCAGGTCGGCGGATTTTCGGCATTTGACTGTATTGTAATTGCGAAAAGTTTCAGGCAGCATATTTCAACAAAAATATCCATTTTGATCGCTATTGAATGCAATATAACAATGTTTTTGCGTGACATCTGTACGTAAGGACAGAATAAAAGACTTTTCCTCCAAAAAAATTATAAAACTGCTTTAAAATGAATTCTGAAGAGAATTTTTCGTGGTGTCTGTACGTACGTATGTATCTCGCATAACTCAAAAACGAGTAGCCTCAGAATGTTGAAATTTTGTATGTAGGACTACTATAACATGTAGATGTGCACCTCTTATTTTGGTTGCAATCGGCCGCACCAAACGTATATAAATATATATATATATATATATATCCACTCTGATACCCACCTCAATGAACTCAGTTTCTTTACTCTTATATGTTTGTAAATTGTGCATTTTTTGCTTTAAAAATGATAGAATTATGTTCTTCTTATCTTCTGGATAACGTTTTTATGCCTTTAGGAAATCTGCAAGCAATATTTATAGAATTATCAACAATTTAAAAGTTTTCATTATACTTACGCTAAATACAAGGTTTCATTATACTTTGTACATGAGTGTTTCATTATACTTACGCTAAATACAAGGTTGTTTTTACGATTTTGAATTTAAAGGCTGTTTAAGTGCAGTTAAGCCTAATTTTTAAATACCATGGCAGACGTGTTTCTTTACATTTGAAATAGCAGAATAGTAGATTTGGTGCCAATCTAGAGAGACTAAGCTTCACAACAACAAAGATAACGCGTTCATTTATTATTGCGATTTAAATCATGCTTAATCCTTTCTGGAATTTTTTCGAGGAAATAAGTGTTTCAGGTTTATTTCGTAATTTTTAATATAGATATTTTGAGATTTTATGTATTTTTGCCTTGTTGCGAAGTGAGAACTGACTTAATTGAATGAGAAATGCTGAATCATCTGTGAAAAACTTTTTTTGTTTTGTTTGCTTAATTTCTTTTATGCATCGTTCTAGATTTATTGTAGTATTTGAATAGAACATTTGGTAATGATTAGATAATTCTTCAAATGATATAAATTTTGTGCATTCTGAGTTATAATGTGAACAAAATGTAATGCTGTTAAGTGAACCTAGCGCCAGTGTGTCGCTATGGTAAACAAATATACAGTACAAAGTCTTTAATCCGGACTCGTCGGGACTTTGGTGATTCTGGATTAGGGGTTTTTCTCTATTGTAGGTCATCATTTTAAATCTGGTAAGATGGCATGCAGAAATTATAAAATTAAAAATATGAAACTGTAATTTATAAAATAAAGAGCAATTATGATCTAAAGGATATCAAAATTTACAAAAAAAAAAAAAAAAAAAAAAAAAAAAAAAGCTTAATATTTATTTGTTTACTTTATTAAACATTTCTTTGTAATTTCTTTTTTTTTTTTTTTCAATGTAAGTGTTTTAAATTGCTTCGTTTTATGTGATAATACTTTCTCTTTTCTATAAACACACATAATTTCTTGTTCAGTTACAAAGTTCTGCTGTTCAAGTCATGTAATTGCTGAGTCGAGAATATCGACTAACTTGTCAATCGAAATGTTTTCATTTTCACTAACCTCTCTGTCACTTTCTTCATGCCTTTATCCATTTTTTGCAGCAATTCCACCTTTTTGTTTGATGGACATCGAAAATGCTTTCGCTGTGTAGATCTTTTGGCAGCTCCAGAATCGGAAACCCTTTTTGACATAATCAAAAGTTCAAGCTTACTTTTTATAAAATTGCTCTAACAGTCTGCAAAAAATAATAAGCCAGATCCAATTAGAAGATTAAGGAACAATGCAATCTGCAATATTAACTGAAATAGATAATTAGGTAATTTTAGCCTAGCTTTGTAGCACACTGTCTGTGATATATTAAACGTGCATGCGTAAACGTATTATGCACATGCTTAAATGCTACACATGCGTAGAAAGTTTGTAGCTTTGAGGTCTTGATTATAGATCATTCCGGATTATGGACATCTGGATTAAAGACTTTGTACTGTAGTGAATTTTAAAGAGTACATTTATTCTATTGTGTTTATGTGCTGTCGACGAAGTAGATTTAATTCAATCCAGTAAGTTTAACTGAAATGCAAGAAAAAATGCGTATAATTTAATATTCCGTACAAGGAAGTCATGGGGTGGTACACATCAGATTTGTTTTAATAATAATTATTTTAGTGGCTGGCTATGTGAGCAGTTAGTATGAAGTAATATTAACAATTTTTTCACATCATTTGATGTTACATATTTTACTTTCTTATACTTCTTATATTTAAATGATTTTCTGTAAATAGCAGTTGCAACTTTAAGCTTGATACTGCTGTAAATGAAATTTCAAATTTGTTATACTGAAAAATATTGAATTACAAAATAAAGTGAAAATATATGGCTTCTTTTCTCTGGTAAACCTCGAATAGGCCACAATGATGACATCCTAAGAAAGGCTTTGACCAGGTGCAAATGATGTGACTCTGCTAATAGATTTCAATTAGCACAGCCAACATGATTATCCTAAATTACTTAGCTGTTTGTGTATTATGGACTTGTTCTAGCAATATATAAAATATCATCTTACTGCCTGATATCTGTGCATAATGAATGTCATTACAAAATGCCAGTGTTCAAAGCAAAATAATACCATTAATAACTGTTATTGATAAGTGACTGCATTTATAAAAAATAAATAAATAAAAAATAGAAATTTTTTCCAATCTCCCTTCTTTTTTAATTGATGTTTTAACCACCGTGGAGGATGTGTTCTTCTCATTTAATTCAAAATGCACAAATTCACCAAAATTCAGTCAAATAAATATAATTCAAAATTATTTTTTAATTTGTATTGGATTTCTTTCTAAAACTCAAGTAGTTTTGCTGGTCAGGTTCAAATTAATAATAATCCACTATGTTTCTTAGAATCATGCTGCAGTCAAATATTCCTTTTTAATTCTCTTATATACCTAGAAGTATACATACATTCTAATCATCTGAAGTGAAAATATCTTTATAGGTGGGCAAAAAATGGAAATTCATATGAAATAGGATTTCATGTTGTGGCTTATTTTGATGAGGAAGCTGCGAATCGAGCTGTGCATGGATTACCTTTGGTGTCTTCAAATGTTCGCGTTATGACATTGAGACACTTGTTGTTAGCAGCAGCTGAAATTGAATCCTCGTGCAGTGATGTAAGTAATGTTGCCTTACAATTAGAAAAATTTCCACAGTCGGTTAAAGAAAAGGAGAAAGATCTATGGTTAGTATTCAGCAAATATGTACCTGTAATTGATATACAACGATGTGACCAGGACCCAACCAAATTCCAGTTTGATGTGACTTATAAATACTTCACCCATGCTTTGGCAGCAGAAATAAGCATTCAAGGTAATTACTTACATACATTTCTTTCTCTTAACTTTCCTTGTTTGACTTTCATTTGTGCCATCATAATAAATCTATTTTTCAATGTCTTGGCATATCTGTAAAAAGCAGAAAGAAACTATATTCAGTTTTTTAAGGCTGTATTTGTTAGGAAATTTATCGAGAAGTCTAGAAATTGCCATCCAATTTTCTCCTCTTTCATCTGCATATGTTGTCATTACTAGTTTCATGTTTTGGATTTAAAGATAAAAATCATGCATTTCATGGCATAGAGTTTATGTTCTTGATAGAACTGAGCAAATAAAGACTACTACTAAGTACTCTTCAATTATAGTTTTCGGGTATGCATATCAATACAGTCAAAAGTCGTTAATTCGGACCTCAAAGCTAAAAACTTTCTGCGCATGCGCCGCATTGACACATGCGCATAGGCGTTTACGCGTGCACGTAAGACCTTTTACGACTGCGCATATGCGTGTGCCAGGACTGAAGAGAAGGGCTAGCTCATAGAGCGTTTCCCCCTGAAACGGGCTGTGAGGAGTGATGACGTAGCAATGATGCCACTGAGCGCGGAGATGCAATTGACAACATAGAAATTAGCGTTTTAAATTTGAAGAATCAGCGTTTAAAATGAGCTGTGTGTGAAAGATAGCTATAATTTGGAAGAGACAATGTTATTGCAGTATGCATTTTACACTGAACATTACAAAATTTAATAGTACTTACTCAATTTTAAAATAATAGATAAAATGCGCTACTCTTAGCATAAAGTTCCTTTTTTTATTTGCAGGGATTTTTTTTCTTTAAATGCCTGTTTGTTTCTAATCATTTCTTTACCTGCATGTTAACTAAGAGAACTGTACTACTGCTAAGATAACTATAATAACAGCTATTTAAAATTAATCAAAAAAACAACCTTAAATTGGCATAGTTTTAAACGTGTATGGTTATATTATCAGGTTCAATGTTCCTTCTAACCTTCTTCGGGAACATGCAAGGACCTGACTCGGAACAGAGAGCTTGCTAAAGCTATGTTCAAAACTGTGGGAAGTAAACAGGATACACAAGAAGGGTATACAAAACCCTTTATTTTTCGCTATTTACAATGACTTCCGTACTTCGGAATACACCGACCCGCTACTTGGGGTCAAAACGTAAAAGTATAAAAATAAAACTATAATTTAACTTTAGAATAATACACGTGGAAGATTGGCCTTATATTAACAGGAAGCGTATGTAGTACAGTGAACTGTGAAGCGTATGTAGAATGCTAAGCTACAATACGTTTAAAATTTATCAAGAGGATTAAAACCTCTGGCCTGGAAGGCAACAAGCAACTGCGTAACTTCTAAGGTAAGCGGCCCGCTTTGACTCACTGCTTCCTCTCTCTCGCTTGGCAAAAAGCCACAACTTAAATACTTGGCGTTCGCCAGACAACTTTGCATAAAAACCTTAACGCTTATAATTCTGGCCGGAAGTAGAAAATAAGAAGTGATAGTAAAGATTTAAAATAAAAATAAACGTTAGTAAAACTTAAGATGCTTACAATATATGGCAAAATTTCTGCTAATCTAAGTTTGAGTTTCAGCCTAATTGTAAATTTTACATTAGCATATTTTTCTCCCGATTCATTATAATAACATGTATATTTTTTTAAAAATAATTTTGTAACTTAGGCTTACATCAATATTTCATTTAAATAAATACATGTAAGATTGTTATCTTAATTTAGACAAAACAACTTTACTCACAGTACCTAAAATAATTATTTAATTTTTCAAAAGTGGGGGTTAAGGGGGCAGGTCTTCTTATGCCAATTACTTTAATATTATACTTTATATATATTTTATCTAGAATGCTAAGCTAGCACAAAATCGAATCAATAATAACAGAGGATACAATAAAAATAACTGTAACAATAACTTAACAGAATTAGTTCTCATTTGAAATATGCTTTACGCTATTAACTTTTAAAATGCAATCTAAAAATATTTCAAATCAAAACATATTATATATACTTACTTTTTGTCTCTCGTTTCCCTTGACCATTAAATAATTTGGTTTTAGTTTGTGACACAATTTAATTCTCTTTAATAATATCAACATTTAAAACAGTTCCATCTTCTAAAACAAATCCTTTATCTAAAAAGTGGTTTCTCAGTAATTTGAGCCCACCAGAGGCCGACCGGTTAAGTCGCTGAACACTGGTAGTTCGGTCCGAGGTTCGAATCCCGCGAACGGGCTGGCTGCATGGGCGTTTTCGTGGTTTTCCCCATGTGTAACGTGTATACGAGCCAGTTTCCCTTAGAAAGTCCTCCACGAAGGCATCTCTCCCCTTAGGCAGATAGCCCTAGTGTGCTTTGTCATAATTAAATACACCAACACTCAGTAATTTGAGGCAGTGCGCTAAATCTGCAAAAACCCATATTTTTTTCGTTTGGAATACTGGATTTGGAAAATGAGAACTATTAATCGAAATCTGTAACTCTTTCCACAAAGTAGTAGATCCTCCTAAATCAGACACTATTGCTTTCACTTCTACTCTAGATGATTGAATATGTCTTATGAGTGAAAAAAGAAGTTCTTTCTTCATTGGAGTGTTAAAATCAAAAAATATTGGTTGTTTCCACTGCGGAATGAGACCTCTGATTAAAGCAAACTGCACTTTTTGAAAAGGACCGATTTTGGTCCAGTTTAGATTCATAGCAGAGTTTAGAATCTATGTGCATTTCGTCGAAACTGAGAACGCATATTTTTTCTACAGAATTCAAATATTGGCATCTTTCCTTCATTACAGCAAGAGCATCACTCTGAATTCCTGGACAACATGAAAATTTAGCACACCATCTCTTTAATGTGCTAGTGCTAGGTAAAGGAATTCCCATTTTTTCTTTCCAAAAATCGTAGCTTTTAGATGACAGAGCTCTTATGACAATGCAACGTGAAATATCTTCACTAGTCCACCGGATTTTTTCCTTCTCTTCTAGCAATGCGTTAATCTGCGTCTTTGTAAAAATATGCTTTAGACGTTTTTCCAAATTCTCCGATGTGTTCTGTTTTTTCCTAAATTTTGCTGTTTGGGATTTTAATTTCTGAATTTCCGATACAAATTTCTTTCTAGATGTCGTCTACCTTCTTTGTCACTGAGCAAACATTCTAAAATCTTTCTTTTCTCTATTTTTCAATATTTTATTACAATTTTCTAAGGATATTATTTTGTTCTCCAAATTATCAATACATTCTTGTTTATCTTTACACTTAGGGCACTCAGGGATATTGTCACATAGGGCATTGTCACTTGTGAGTTTTATTTCAAAATCATTCACATTTGATTTATTATTGTCAGCTTCAATTTCGTTCTCGGCCTCAAAATAAATTTTCTTTGGGCTTAATTCGTGTAGTCTTTCAAAAGCACTCTGCATTAGTTTTTTCAAATGTCTCCGATTTCTTGGTGTTATTTTGTTTACTGCACACAATAAATTTACTTTCGGCAATCCAAGCAAGCGATTTCTCATGTCATCTTCATAATCACTGCACAGAAAATGTTCGCTGCAAATTCTTGCGTTTTTCACATTAATAGAATCCTGTCTTCGACATTTATGTATCCATTCTTTCGTCAAAAGCAAATTGTCCTTGGGGAAAGCATGAAATACAATATCTCTTCCTTTCGTATTTCTATAAGTGTTACGGCACGTTGCTACAGCACAAGAAGCCATATTACATAAAGGATACTTTAAATATAGAATTTAAAAGGAAAACTGACTAAAACTATATATACACAAATTATTTTAAATATTTGCATTATTAGAAAACAAATATGTATGATTAACATTAATTTGGGATATGCGATCTCCAGAAAATCGTCTCGCAACTGAATGAAACTACAGTTTTAAAGGCGCGAAATCAGAGCAGGTGCAACAGAGATACGTCAGATGACTTCCGGTTCCCCCCCTCAATGAGACTCGCGTCGGCGAGGAGTCGAACAAAGGAATGACCTAGCCCTTCTATTTATCCCTGTGCGTGTGCACAAACGCAGAATACGTTTTCGCGTGCGCGTTTTATGTATAACGGACGGTATAAGCTAAAATTATCTAATTATCTATCTCAGTTAATGTTGATGATCGCGTTGTTCCTTAATTTTCGAATTGGATCCGGCTTATTATTTTTTGCAGAATGTAAGAGCAATAGTATAAAAGTAAACTTGAACTTTCGATTATGTCAAATAGAATTTCCGATTCTGGAGCTCCCACAGAATCGTACAAAATGAAAGTATGTTTCGATGTCCATCAAACAAAAAGTGGAATTTCTGCAAAAAATGGATAAAGACATGAAGAATGTGACAGAGAGGTTAGTGAAAACGAAAAAATTTCGATTGACAAGTTAGTCGGTATTCTCGGCACAGCAATTAAAGAACTTGAACAGCGGAACTTTGTAACTGAACAAGAAATTATATCTGTTTATAGAATTAAAGAGAAAGTATTATCACATAAAACAAAGCAACTTAAACAACTTACATTAAAAGAAATGTTTAATAAAGTAAACAAATAAATATTAAGCTTTTTTTTTTTTGTAAATTTTGATACCCTTTAGATCATCATTGTTCTTTATTTCATAAATTACGGTTTCATATTTTTAATTTTAGAATTTCTGCATGCCATCTTACGAGATTTAAACTGATGATCTATAATCCGGAAAAATCGATAATCCGGAATCGCCGAAGTCCCGACGAGTCCGGATTAATGACTTTTGACTGTATATGCTATAAGTTGTATGTTGAGAGATCATTTTGCATCATTTGAAAGAAATGCTCATCTGTAAAAGGTGTAGCAATCACAGAATTTTTCAATTAGGCAAAAGATGTTGGGGAAGAGTATCACTTGTGTTTAATTTTTTTTTTGGGGGGGGGTTGTATTCAAAAGGCTATTTATATTCTTTATATTGAAATGAATACAGCAGATAAAAATCAGTGCATCCAACTCTTAAACATCCTCAGTCTGCTCATAAGTTTTTAGTCCAACATAATTAGTTTTTCAGTCTAATCAACACTATGTTGATAACTAGTCTGAAAAATATTTGTATTGCCCAATAACTTCATAATTTTCAGCTTAACAAAAAATCGGAGATTTAGTGAATAGAGTAATGTGTTTTTATTCTTACCTGATCATCATCAGTATAGTATATAGCATTTGATTGTTCATACATGACCTTTCACTCAGGATATGTAAGTATAAAATAAATAAATAAATAAAAATCTGAAACCATTCAGATTTTTCATTACGCCCAAAGGAGCGTTTTTTAAACGTTTTGTGTGTTACCTTTATTTATTAAATATCATGCTTTTCGCACTTAAACAATAAAATTCAATTCAACAGCAATGTTGCAAAAATAATTTTAAAATGAAACATCTTTAGAATTTCCGATACACAGTCTCACGAGCTGGAGATAAAAATGTTTTTTCTTGTTGCCATTGCTTGCTTTGAAATCATTGAGTTTGTTAATCAGAAATTCATTAAAGTGTTACAAAATATGAAACTGATAATAAAACAAATTCCAAATTTGGTCTTCCAGGTGCCCATATTTGGTGGAGGATTATGTTATTCAAAATTTGATGGCTCTAGGTACCATTGTTTTATCGCAATGCAAGAAAAATACATACATTTATACAGATTCTTCATTATTTAATTTCTTTAAATATAACACAGGGCAATGATATTTGGTGGCAACAATTTGAAAAGTGAAACAGACATTTAAAGTTTTTAATGCAAAATGCCAAAACAAAATTAGTAGCACTTCTGATGTAAAATGACAGGAAAGTTTTTACTTGACTTAATATATAGTACATTTCTTGATGCTAGCAGAGTTGATTAGGTGGAATTTTTCTGTATTAAAGAAGTTGATAACTGCATTCAAGTGTACAGTGTAGGTTTTTTCAAAGAGCTGGAGAAGAAAAAGCCCATTATGGAAAACAGCATTTCTATCGAATTTCTCATGAAACTCACTATGTATCTGTCAGCATTATTTTTACAGTAAAAATTGTATTCACAATTTTTTTTTTAAAATGAGGAATGTATTTGATAAGAAACTTTATTTTACCTGAAAATTAATTGAAAAAACAGGTCCAGTTCCTTTTCCAAATGTTGCCAAAAAACATATGTAGTGTTCACTACTTATTAAATTCACTGGTTAATAGAATCAACATCTTATTAGATTAAAATTTCTAGGAACCAAAACAAATATATGCTGATAAATAAAAAAAATTGATATTTGAAAATTCAGATTATCAAAAGTTTAGTTCTTCAAAGCCAGAGTATCCTGCTTGTATCTATTAGAGTTGTTTATAGTTCATCCATATAATGTGTTATGGATTGTGACTTATTTTTCACTCGGGTATATAGTGCTTCAAACAACCCGATTTGACTGATATTTATCTAACCCTGGTCCTTGTAGTTATGAAACATTATTTTCAGAACTCTGTGACTGCACTAAACCTCAGATGGGAAGAGTTTCTTTATCTTAATTTTAATGAAAACAATCCTCTAAATGCATTGTAAATCATTGAATGTTCCTTCTCAAATATCAGGTGAGAGAAGGTAGAAATTCGCCATCTTTTAATACCATCTTTTAATGTTTCTGCATTCAAAATCTTCCCTTTGGGAGAGACACGGTGTTTACAGAGAGTTCTCAAAAAAGTTCATAGAATGCTTCTTAGCATTACTGTATGTAAATAGTCTTTGAATAGAGAATGGTAATTGTGAAAGTTATTTTCTCTCTCCTTACAACATTCCTCTGTGATGTAATTAGAAACATCTCCGGTTAGCAATCAGGAGGTCTTGAGTTCGAACTTCAGCAAGAGACTGCATCATTTTCATATTTCCTGCTTTGACAAACCTAATGACTATATTTGTAGTAGGAAGAAAAAGCAAAGAAAACATTGGTCATGCCTGTAATCATGAAATCGAAGGTTGACTAAACAGACAAAGTATAATCTTCTGCTGGCTAGAAAAGGAAATTTTGAAATTGAATAAACCACTGAAAAAATCATTCTTATAATTTGTTGCTTAAGCAAGATGACTTACTTAAGCAAGAAAGGCCTGAAAGAAAGGGATAAATTATTAAAAAATCTTGATGTTCTTGGTAAGTGCGGCCAAAGACAAATTACATTTAAACTGGGAATTTCCAATGCAGCTGAGTACAGTTTGTTTGAACAAAGAATTATAATTGATGAGCTAATCAAAAATGAAAATCTCTCAAGGAAACGCCTAAAAAAGCTAGAAAATCAAAAGATGTTGAAACTGTTCTTCTAGAATGGTTTCAGGCTATGAATCTAAAATATGTTCTTGTTTCAAGAGCTTTTTTCACTTTTAAAAGCTGTGGAACTGGGTAAAAGGCTAGCAGAGAATTTTGTATCAACTCAAAGGGAAAGAAATCCATCGTTATTCTTCAGGACTGCTTGATGAGGAGGAAAAAGTAGATCATCATGCAACTGGTAATTGTATTAAAGACATTTTACCCTGTGATGCTAAATGATTTGCTCCTGAGCTGCCACATGAAATTTATAATAAAGATGAGACTGGACTGTATTACAGAACATTAACAGAACACATATTAGTATTTAAAAATGGAACAGCAGTTAGTTTAAAAGAAACTGAAAGAATGAGTTATTGTGTTATTAACATGTAAAATGGGTCTAACAATTAAGATGATAGCTTTGGTTATGGACAAGGGTAGAAAATCTTGATGTCGGAAAAGAGTCAAGAATTTACCTCTAACTTACCAGAGTCACAAGAGCTTATGGATGACAAAATGTAATTTACTGAGTTTCTCGTGAAATGAGGCAGCGAACTAGAAAATAGCTTTATTTATAAATAACTGTGCAGCAAAAACATCTCTGATCTCTTTTTGAAAAAAACATTAGTGTCTCTTCTTACAAATTTAGCTTCTAGCATTCAGCCTGTAGACCAGGGTATTATCAAAGCTTTCAAGTGTCATCGTTGAAAAATGTTCAGAAAATGGTAAACAGAACTGAATCTTGAGAAATGCAAGTACTTCGAAGGAGATACGCAAGTCAATATCTCTGTTAGCGACCATGCATATTATTGTTGATATGGAGGATCAATTTTTTAAAACACTGTTAAAAACTGTTTTTGACTTTATATGGCTTTTTGGCTATGTGGCTTTTATATAGAATTAGCCTCACAGGAATTGTAACCTCTAGCTAATGTTTCAGACATGAGCTATGAATATTCATTTTTAGAATATGTGTCGGCTGACAACAGTATAGAGACAACATATGTAAACATGAGCTAGAAAGTGTTATTAGAACTGCAGAAACTGGTAGCAAAAGTAATATGGAAGAAAGTGCTAATATCATTCAAAATCTAGAAAAGCATTGGATATTCCAAGAAAAACTCTTGAACTGAAAGATGCTGAGCAAGAAAACAATGGTAGTTTTATGAAAATCGGAATATGTTTGAAAATGTGTTGATGAACAATAGTAAACAGACATGGATAGAACAATTGTTGTGTCATTTGGCAATAAATGTTGCTAAACTTGGTGGTTAATTGCTGGTCACTTGTAAAATTTATATAGAATTAGCCTCACAGGAATTGTAACCTCTAGCTAATGTTTCAGACATGAGCTATGAATATTCATTTTTAGAATATGTGTCGGCTGACAACAGTATAGAGACAACATATGTAAACATGAGCTAGAAAGTGTTATTAGAACTGCAGAAACTGGTAGCAAAAGTAATATGGAAGAAAGTGCTAATATCATTCAAAATCTAGAAAAGCATTGGATATTCTAAGAAAAACTCTTGAACTGAAAGATGCTGAGCAAGAAAACAATGGCAGTTTTATGAAAATCGGAATATGTTTGAAAATGTGTTGATGAACAATAGTAAATAGACATGGATAGAACAATTGTTGTGTCATTTGGCAATAAATGCTGCTAAACTTGGTGGTTAATTGCTGGTCACATGTAAAATTGACGAGAACATTTTTGATTATTAAAACTGCAGTTTCATTATCAAGCTGAGAACTGTTTGAGTTAGCATACAACTTTTTTTTTCTCTTTAAAATTTTGCCAGTGCTTTGATTTACTGTGCACCAGCACAACAGAAGGTAAAAGTAATATCTAAAATAGGGCTAAATACTAAAGGCAATGATGACTGATAAAATATGGAAGAATACAGTTTTACTGGATACAGTATGGATTTATTAATAAGCATTGCTGAAATCTAGTAGTTCTGTTTCCTGTGAGCCTGGGACAAACTACCAGTGTTAAGCAGTATGAATTTTGCATGGTTTCCTGATACAAGCCAGTTTCTTGTATAAAGTTCTTCCAAAATGAATAAATAGAATGAAACATCAACCAATGAACCAATGACAACTAGATCTTACATATTTTGCTACAGTAGATGGAATAACTAACTAGCTCAATCTGACAAATGGGATGGTTATATTCATGAAATTGATTAATTTCCAATTCATGAAATCAGTTAATCTCCTAGCGAAGAATATAACAAAAATAGTGACAGAAACAGGTTTCGGGGTTCAGACTTGCGTGAAGGTGCAGTTGCCCCTCGCTCCCTATTTTTTGACTTCGCTGATTTTTTTACATTTTAGTCTATGTGTTATATGTTTGATCAAATATCCTGGCTCAGTAAAAATAGGCGGCCAGTGTAACTCTGATTCAAAATCCGGTTACGACCATGTGTTTCTCAGACTCCTTTGCCAATGCTTTATTTTTCTTCTTTTTTCCCCCCTTTCTAGTAATTTCGTTCTTCTGATGAGGAGGGATCTTTAGCTGCCCTTGAAATCGATTGAGTGTTTTAATATATGTACGCTAAATACAAGGTTGTTATTGCGATTTTGAGTGACAGGAATTTTAATATGCTATTTTTAATCAACTGGAGAAAAGAGAAAAACAGAAATTTTACTTAAAAAACTGCGACCATAATGATATTTGACATTTAATTTCTTCTGGAGTAAGTTCTTAAATATATATGAATACTTTTCAGGAATTTAGAGTAGTATTTTTAAGATTTCAGTTTAGAACCATTGAATTTTAATCACTTGCTGCTCCATTATGGAATTCACGGTTTTTATTAGTTAATAAATGGCAAAATAATTTAGGTTTCTTACTGTAAACTCATTAACTGTTATAACAATTCTAATTATTAAATTCAAGCATCAGTTTGCGTTTGAAGCCATTAAAGTGAAGATGATAATTAAAGAAAATTTTATAACATTTTTCACTTATGAATGGATAATAATGAAAGACTTTGTTAAATAAAATATAGAATCCCAATCACCTCTGATTAAAAAAAAAAAAGAATACTCAGACATACTTCTAATCTTTTTTACACTTCTAATCATTTTCTTCCAGTAAAATGTAAGTGTATGAAGCAGTTAATGAATACTGTTACTTCAACTCAGGGTTCAAATCCTATGAAATGGGCAGGCTGCATGGGGGTTTTCATAATTTTTCACACGTATTATGTGATAACAGCAAGTTTTCCTTTGAATGTTCCACATGCAGGTGTCCCCGTCAGATACATAACTTTGTTGTAACTTGGATGATCAAATTCAATCCAGTCCAGTCACTAGATACAATCATCAGTATGTCTGCGAATAGCAGGAAAGAAAGCTCTACTACTATCAAGCCTTGTGTGAAAGTTGAACCCACATTCTTGGTTTCAGAATAGTAGTTTGCCTCTTTTAAATATAGTACGGGGTCACAATTATTGAGCTATATGAAATAAAAAATCAAATTTTTAAAAACTAATGAAAACTAAACTTCATGTGTTAAATTCTTTTCATATTTGAAATGTAACTGCAGATAATTGTATTTAGTTTTTGACATGTTTGATATGTTTGCCATCAGTGGCTATGACGTGCCATTGATGAAGAACAATATTCTTCAAAACTTGCTGAAGTGTCGAGACATCGATATTTTCAATGGCCTCATGAATGGTCGTTTTGAGCTCAGCGATCGTTTTGGGGTTATTTGCATAAACTTTGTCTCTAATACTGCTCCAGAAAAATGAGTCTAAAGGGTTGAGATCAGGAGAATATGGTGGCCAAGCGATTTCCATTCTAGTGGCATCTGGATTTCCCAAAGCCAGAATGCACTCTCCAAAACCGCTTTCAGGATTTTAGACAGTCTATTGGTCTGACAGGGTTATGCTTTGTCCTGCAAAAGGGATGATATCGTCTTCTAAAATTTTTCAGTAGTCACTCTGCCTGCTATGAATATTGCATCAATTAATCCGTGACTTGACATTGCACACTAAACACAGGGTTAGTACACATTTCTACACATGGAAATTCATGACCATTAATGACAAAAATTAAGGAACTAAATAAATTCAATTAAAAATATTATCTATGCCTGAACTTCACTCTTATAATACCATCCTAAAAATAAAATAGATCTGTAAGTAGGATGCGTTAAGTTTGAAAATAAAATAAACTTTATGAAATTTATCAAGTAGAATTAAATTTTTTATACTTCTAATAGTTGGACATATTTGAAAGAAGTTGCGTGACATTTTATTTACGTTTTACTAACAGTTAGCTTTATTTTAATTTTTCTTTTATGTCTCATTTTGTCACATAAATTCTCACTCTAGAGGTTCCGTAAATAGGCACATTATATGTCAATCGGCATAGGTTAAAATGAGAATCAAGATCATAATCAGCATGATTCATAACAAAAGAGTGGATGTTGTCACTGCTGCTGCTTGCCTAGAGAGAGACCTGCTGATTAGAACAAACCTGAAAGGCCTGTGTAGGCACAGTTGGCAAGTTTTGAAAGTTAGTTGGGCTCTGTCTGGTGGAGTTAATGTCGTAGCTTCGTGTTTCAAGGGTTGTAACCCAGTTAATTTACTTTAAGGTTCCATTAAGCTACTAAAGCACCAGAGGTGATAAGTTATTTTGTATTATTTTAAGTCTCACTAGATGCAAAGAATAAGTTTTACATCAATTTTTACACTTTTGCGTTTTATCTTGTGACTACGTTAAGGATTAATGAAATCCAATGATTCGCTTTAATATGCAGATAATAAAGGCATGTTCTGATGCTAAAAAAAATCAATTACAGCTCATGGTGATGTAATTAAACAAGAACAGTCAAATTCAAACTAAAAATGTGGACTAGTGGTCAAAGAGTATACAATTTAATTTTAATTTAAGCTGTCTCAGTTAGTATATCATATGAGGAAACAAAAATGGGAAATTGTAAAGGCTTGAAATTATAAATAACTGGGTAATTTACATAATAATAACTGTATATATCTTTGAAGAATAATTTTCTTTTATGTATTCAGTTTCTTTCTTCAATATGTTTCCTTTTCATTTTAGAATTTTTGGATTTAATTAAGGATTTTTGTTATTCTAAAAAAAACTAAATGCTATGTATAGAAAAAGCTGCTAATTTTATTTCTTTATCAATATGAACATTCAGAAGAAATATGAAATATATATGGTAAGCTCCGGAGAGCTAGTGTAGCAGAATTCTTAGAATTTAGTGATACATCGAGCAACAAAATCTAGAAATGGCAAAACTTTTAGAATTTAGAGCAGGCATTGGAAACAGGATTTAGAAAGGCACTAGGCAGCAGAATTTAGGATCCTTAGGGATTGCATCAGGTGGGAAAATGCTCAGTGTATGATGCAGTAAGACATATTGGAAGAATCTTTTAAATTGTCAGTTTTGAATTTCTTTATTAATAAAAAAACTCTTTCTATAATGCCTGCCTATGTGATAAGATTAAAAGCATTTTTGATATTTTCCATGCTTGTGTCTAGTGAAAAGTAGAGAAACTAAAGGGAAGATAAACATGTTAAGATTCTATTATCAGAAGTAAAACATTCAGATATTATGTTTTCATTGTTCTTTCAGACGTTCTCCAAAAAGTAAGAAATTCAATGCAAACTCTCTGTAAAATACATCTACTGCGTGTTAATACCATGGAGACATTTTTCATTTTGTCTCATTTTTCTGGAATCTTCTAGAATCGTGGGTCTATAAACCATGATTTCAAATCCTTCTAAACTTTCCGATGTGTAACATTTAAAATCCTGAGGGAAAATAATCCTTACCAGTTCTGTTAACAGCAAAAAGCCAGAAATAGTTTGGAAAAAAAAAAAAAAAAAAAAAAAAGAGGGAAAAGTGTAAAATTAGTTTTATAGAGAAAACGCACATATTCTGAGACAATTACATGGGAAAGATTCTTACCTTGAAAAAATTAAAAAGAAGACAATTTTAATTAATTAATTACATAGCTAATTTTTCTTTTGCTAAGAACTGTTCATTAATTGTTCTTTTATAGCATTATACCTTGTTTATTTTTCAGATTCAAAATATTGTATAATGAGTTGCCAAAATGAAACTTTTTAATGTGACGGTGAAAAATAAAAAAAAATTTATTTTAATGTTATTTTTTAAATATAATTTCATATATTATAATTATTTTAATGAAATTGATTAGTGTTACAATGTTTTAAAAAAACGTCGAAAAATTCCCAAATCTCGGAATTAAAAATTTTCTATAGAAATTAATCTTAAAATCGCCAAAATATTGATAAGTCGCCAAATTTAGAACCGTTTAATAAAAGAATTCATGTCCCCAAAAGTGAAAAGCTGTTTAAAAGCTCTTCATTAGAAAAAAATGAAATAATTTTGAAATGCTTATGTTTCACTTTTTGCTTAGAAACTCAAGTATCCCATCGTTTATATTAGAAATAGGAACAAATTATAATCCATTAACTGATTTACTCATTGAAAAGATAACCATATATGTCAATGTATTGTCAAAAACAGGAAAACAAGACAGAAATTTCAGATGATTAAAATTAAGAACCTTCTGCCGATTTTGGTCGAAATTAAGGACTTTTAAGGACCAAAAATCGATTCCACAAAAAAACCCTAAGGATTTTTAAGGACCGTACGAACCCTGTAAACAGTTACTCGTTTGGGGTGAAGAAACTTCTCAGTTGTGGAATTGGGTTTTTCATTCCCTCCAAATATGGCAATTCTACTTATTGACATACCCATCCAAATGAAAGCCATCTTCATCGCTAAACCAAGCCATATTCATGTCAAATTCTTACCGTAGTGCTGACAAAACACAAACTCTGTTCAATAGCAGTGATGTTCAGTGGCTGATAAGTTTGAATTTTGTATGAAAAGAGGTGCAGGTCTTGAACAATTTGTCACAAAGTCTCCTGGTTGATTCCAACCTGTTGTGAAGCTTGCCTGATCGATGTCCTTGGAGCATTTTGAAACACAGTTTATATTTTCTCAATATTTTCAGGCATTTTCTCAGTAGCTCAATTACCAACACTGTCAGTTTTCTCAAACTTTATAATCAGATTTTTGATTGTACGAACAACAACAATACGAGTGTGCATGCTCAAACAAGTTCCCAACATGGCTCTGCATTCAACTACTAAGATTTAACTGAATCTCCTGAATTCTTCATAAGTTACCAAGTGTTTTTTTCATACAGCTTAATGATTGTCACATTACACCATGCACAGCAATTTAGTTAGTTATAAGGATTTGCTTGAAACCTAACACATTTTAATGGAAATCTATGAAACACTAATTTCAATTCTATCCTGTTAAAGGTGTCTTATCTTTTAATAATATTTTGTCCCCTTCTGTTTTTTTTTCCAACTTATAGCACCACAATCACACTTGCTTCTTTTTCCACTTATTAAATTAATTCTATATTGGATTGATGAAATTTGGTAGAATTTATTTTGTGCCTTTAGAAGAGATATCAATGCTGGGTTCTGCCCATATGTATAAGATTATCTTTAAAATTAATACCAGTGTAGAACTAAATTTTATATTGTCTCAGATTTTCTTTCCAGCAAATCCATGGCAGAGATATGAAGAATTGAAGCATTTATTTCAGGCAGAAAATGTAAGAGGATGTAATACTAAAACAAAACAAATTTATATAAAAAAAATTATGTGTGAGAAATCTGTTAGTTTCATTAAGTGTTAAATTGATTAACATTGGCTGTACTGCTCACTAAATATGTTTTCAAATTTTTGTATATGTTTTTACTAATTAATTATCAAATACATGTGAATTTACTGAGTACACTTTCTTTTCTCGTAGTGCAAATAAAGGCAAGATACAAATATTCAGTATCTATGAGGCAAACATCTAACACTCAAAAGATTCTCAAGCTGCTAAAAGCAAAACTAAGCTGTCATTTTCAAGAAAATTCACCATCTTTGTTTGCATTTAAAGACAAACTTATGTTCAAGAATTTAAAAATGTTATTAGCTAGTTCCCAAGATCAGCTCATGATTTCACAATATAACATTTCATGTTCAGAATTGAATGTTTTACAACAAGAGCTGGGACAGAGTGAAACTCTTGGTCATGGAGATCTGCAATCAAGATGTAGCAAAGAAATAAAATCACATCTTGTAACTGCTCGTGCAGAATTGTTACAAAAGATTGTGTCTAAAAGAATGGAAAAGAATAGGAATTGGCAATTACAATTAAAAAAGTGCACTGGAAATCTCATAAAACATAAGCTGCATTTATCCAAAAGTGTAAACCCAAAAAAATTTAAAAAACGAAAACAAAAAAAGTTACCTTTTGATCAGGTTCCCGTGCAGAAACTGGAGACTGCAGTACAGACAGAGCCTATCATCAAGCAGTAGAAAATGGTACAAGCAGAACTTATCATTAAGCAATTAACAGATCTAAATCTTCATAAGCTTTGTGAAGACAGAATGGTTAATGAAATGGAGAGAAACTCCAGTGATATTAATTTATCAGTTGCAGACATAGAGAACAATGAGTCATTTGAAGATGAAAATATTTATGGATTGCAGTTAAAGCCCATCATAAAACCATCATTAAAAAACATGCAGAGTGATCACAATTTTAAGAAAAGTGTTCAAACTTCAAATCACAGCTCACATGAATTCATCATCAACAAAACTGAGAAAAGTCAAACAACATTAACTGATGAATTCAAACAAGATTGTTTGGTTGAAGAACCTTTATCTTAGAAGTTCAATATAAAAATTAATCTGTGATTGTAAAAATAAATCACTGCTGAACTTGCCTGTAGTATGGACCACATTTACTATTTATGTGCCAAATTATATTTCTAAAATCTTAATTAAATTACTTAGGATATTATAAGATTATTACACAGAATCTTGTAATTAGGATTCACGTTATGATGTGATTGTTAACTTTCCTGTTTTTGTACAAAATTTTAAATTAGCTTTTGTATATGTTTACAGAAATAAAATATATATATATATATATATATATATATATAATAATGTTGTGTTTTTCTGACACCAGTTGTTACGTTATTTTCTTCCTTCACGTTCGTACTGGGTTGTTAGCGAATAATGACGACAGCACTTGATGAAGTATCGAAACACACTTTATTGGCCAGTATTAATCAGGACAGCTCCAAAATACTTTTTACACAGTCGTTGAAGCACTACAATAAACACACTGGAACAATCAGCGACACAGCCTTTACGTTATCAGGCTATAATGGTGGAGACAGCTTCACTGCAAAGCACCAGAGTACAGCTCCTGACTCTGCTCGGTCGTTCTCAGAACTCCACGCACTCTTGAGACTCTCCACGCTACAACTCACGATGCACTTGAAGTCACACAGCACGGCTACCGACTCTTCGGTTCAGTCGTTCCTGGAGCTCAACATGCTCTCTCGACGATGCACTAACCGCGATATACGAAAAGACTCTTCGATGCACTTGGCACTTGCTGCCCGGCTGTCAACTCCGCAGGGATTGACTCGCTAGACGAGACATCATCTCGATACCTGCTGGTCCACAGTCAGTTAGACTGTGGACCAGCAGGATTTATATAGCTTTCAGCTTGTGTTTGAGAACATTCTGTGCTAAACCGGTAAGAATTCGTTCCAGAAGGTTCTCCATCCGTCCATGGTACATTGTCAATTTTGTCGCCAAATGGGCGATTTCTCTCTAAATGTGGCAACCCTGCCTTCCTTTGCCATTTTATGACAACACTAAAACTGCTCAGCGGAGAAGACATCTTACCACTCCTGTACATTTTGTAACACTGTTTTCTCATTATCTTTGTTAATTTATTTAAAATTTTTACATTTTTTATAATTAAATTCAGAAAGCTCAGGAATAATTCTTTGAGTCCAAATTTCAAGTTACCTCAATTGATCACCTTTTGTTACATACAGGGTCGGTGCGTATGGTGCTTGCTGAATCAATGAGTAATATTTTGGTGGCAGCAGAATTTAGGAATCACAGAGGCATTATCGAGCAGGGGGAGACTAATGTGTATCCTGTTGGGTTCCAGCAGAGTAGTTTTTCTAGATCAGTGTTTCTCAACTGGATTTACTCCAAGAACCGGTAAAATATTTCGCTACGTTCTCGCGGACCAGTAAGTTTAATAATTCGACGCATTGGCACAATTTTTTCACATAAATGAATTATGAAGACAAAAATAATTTTTAAAGCATTTTATTTGTTATAATTTACATATGTATATTCAACTTACTTAAAATATTGCATCGAGAATAAAACTACCAAAACTTGCCTATAACTCCAAGAAAATTCCAATATGAATGATATATTAATTTTTTTAAATTAATATATTAGCAAAAACAACAATGAATCGAAATGTAAACAGCATAGGTAGATACAAAATAGCAAAAATTAATTTATAAAATTAAAGGAAATAAAAACTAAAATCAACGAGATTGCTGCAGGTCTCTGTTGCTGACTGAACTGTCAAGCATAGGCGTTAAAAACCAGTTACAGCAATACGTAGAGCAGACGCAAGAGCAAATCGATTTGGATGTTTCGACTTAATAACAGTCATAGCCGAAAATGTAGTTTCACACAAGTAAGTTGAGGAAAAAGGTAATAAAATCTTCAACATCTTTGTATGAAGATTGCGGTATTCTGTGGTGGCCAAAATTGTGGAAACTTTTGGAAATTTTTATGTTTTTGAACTTTGTATGCTTATAGAAAATGTTACGTTTTGAAAAATGCAAACTTGTATATATCATTTTAAAGAGAATTTATTATTGAATTCAATACAAAACACAAAAAGTTATATGTACTTTAATATAAATAAAAAACACAGTTATGAAGTGGTTTGTAATGTCTAGCTTTCCTGGCCAATCACTGTTCTTGTTCTGAGAACCAATCAAATGTTAGTAACTGCCAGTAGAAGCTGACATCATGTTTACACTTGAAACAATTCATTATTTTCTTTGTTCTGTAGAAGGAGGACCTGTTTCTTATACACTGCAATTACAAGTAGGAATTTTTGTAAAAATTTTTAATATTTAGTCAAGAAGCAATGACATCAAATAAAAGAGTAGATTGGACACCTAGAAAGAGATGTAATATTATTGTGTTACGAGAAAGTGCTCTTTCCTATGCTGAAATTGCAAGACAGGTGAGTGGTTCAGTGACTACATCTTGAATCCGAAAGTTTTGTTTACGACATTGGGAGACAAATTCAATAAAAAACAAAGAAGGGAAAGGCCGAAAAAGGTGCACCACATCTATTGATGACAGAAGAATAAAAAGACTATGTCTCCAAGATAGAAAAATGTCATCAGCGGCCATCAGAAGTGATCTGAATGATGCTGGTGTTTTTGTCAGTTCAAGAACAATCAGGAGAAGATTAACAGATGTTGGACTGAGAGGTAGAATTCCACGAAAAAAGCCTTATCTTAATTTTCAGCAACGGAAAAAAAGACTACAGTGGGCAAAGGAACACATTAATTGGACAGATGATCAGTGGTCACAAGTTATATGGAGTGATGAAACTAAGATATCGTTATTCGGTAGTGATGGGCGAAAATATGTAAGACGTAGAATAGGAGAAGAGCTACATCCTGAATGCATTCAAGCAACTGCGAAGAACCCATCAGTTAGTATTATGATTTGGTCATGCATGTCAGCAGATGGTATTGGTCGCCTTCATGTCATCGATGGGACACTGAATGTCAGAAAATACATTGACACTATTCTAGAACCAAAACTTCTACCTTCCATCAGAGATCTCTTTCCCAACAATGCTTCATTTATTTTTCAGCAGGATTCTGCTCCTTGCCACACAGCCAAAATATCGAAAGAGTGGTTTTGTACAAAGAGCATGAAATTGTTGTCATGGCCAGGAAACAGTCCTGACCTCAATCCTATCGAAAATTTGTGGCACCGTTTGAAAACTCTTGTCCGAATAAGGCGCCCATCAAATAAAAGGGAACTAATTGAGACTATAATTGTTTCCTGGCATCATGTAATAACGAAAGAAGAGTACTAATTCAGAAGTCAAACAACAAAAATCAGCGTTATATTTACAAAATTTTCACAGGACTAAACCGGGTTTTGCAGATGAAGATGGTGGTTCGGTAAAACCATCGAAACTAGTCCTGTGAAAATTTTGTAAATATAACGCTGATTTTTGTTGTTTGACTTCTGAATTAGTATTTATTCGGCGTGTTATTGTGTCTTAACGAAAGAAGAGTTTAAAACTCTTGTCAGCTCAATGAAACGTCGATATGAAACTGTAATAAAAAATAAAGGGTACCCTACTAAGTACTGATAACTCACTGCAATTATCACTATCTAATATATATCGATAACTAATATCGTTTAACTTTTCTGTATTGCAAATAATTGAATTTTGTGTTTTGTATTGAATTCAGTAATAAATTCTCTTTAAAATGATATATACAAGTTTGCATTTTGTGAAACGTAACGTTTCCTATAAGCATACAAAGTTGAAAAACATAAAAATTTCCAAAAGTGTCCACAATTTTGGCCACCACTGTATTTACTGAATTGAACTGTGATTTAAGTCCTAGATCTGAAGATAGTTCAATAAGTTCTGTTACCTCGACTGTAATAAGATTGTTATTGTAATAATCAATAAATGGATTGTTTATCCACAGATTACCTAAAAACGCACATCTTCTGGGGGATAATACTGATCAAAAGCCATAGAAAGTTCATTTAAATGCTCCAAAATGACGCTTTTCTGATCCATGTCAGCATTAATGTAATCAAAGAAGCAAACATATCAAAAGTGTTTTCTTCCGCACGTTTGTACCAGAGTTTCAGTTTCTTCTTGAAAGCATCAGTCTTATTGTAGAAGCTGAAAACGGTATTATTTTTACCTTGAAGACTTAAATTTAGTTCATTTATCAGTGAAAATATATCTGACAGGTATGAAATCAAGGTTACCTATTCTTTGTTCTGAAATGTCTGCTCAATAATGATCCTTTCTGATTTATAAACAATTGTACCTCATTTCTCAATTCAGGGGCGTAGCTAGAGGGGGTCATATGTCCCCGGGCGCAGAACTGATGTTACGACATTTTAGAATTAAATGTTTTCCATCCTTGGCAAGCAGTAGGGGGCGCGAAATCTTCAGTTGTCCCTGGGCGCTGAAAACCCTAGCTACGACTCTGTCTCAATTTATACAACCGGTTAAGGACGTTTCCTCTGGATAGCCAGCGTATTTCGGCGTGCAACAATAATTGTACATGATCCGATCCCATTTCTTGTCAAAGTTTTATTACTTCTGATAAAATTTACAATTTTTACCGATTCCAGAAGAATGTCGTTCAGTTCTGCGGTCAATTTCTTTGCTGCTAAATGTTCACGATGAATAATGCAGTGAGTGACTACTAATTCTTCTGATGCTACGTCTGTTATTCTCTTTGCAACACCTGTATGTCTTCCAGTCATAGCAGCAGCGCCATCAGTACACGAACGGATGCATTTTTTCCAGTCAGTGGAGTTACTTTCAATGTAATTGTTGACTGCCTTAAATTATTTAGCACTGGTTGTTTGGGATGGTAGTTCGATACAGCACATCAATTCTTCTCTAATATCATTAATTGCCTAGTCAATATAACAAATATAACAATAATATGGCGCTATTTGAGACGTCAATTGACTCATCCATTTGATTTACGAATATCTTGCAGTAGTTGACTTTCTATGTCGTATGATAAATCACATATTCCTCGTCCACTAGTATCATTGGACAGAGGCAGAGTTTTCATTTTATATGCAGTAGATTGGCCCGACACTTTACAACACACCTCTGTCAAACAAGGTTTGACAAGTTCTTTAGCAGCAGAGTATGGTTTCTTATTTGGCAATACGCAGAGCAACTAAATACGATGCAAAATACATTAATTTTCGAGTAAAGATTTGTTACTGTTTTGCCTATGTTACATGGAACGATGGTTGCCAGAGCCTACTCCGAAGAGAGGTTCGGCTTCTACTTTCCACCCCCAATTTTGAGGGAGAGCTTTCCGGAGGGATCCACCCCTCTACACATGAGAGGACTTTCGTCATATTTAGAGTGTCGCCATGCCACACCGACACTATACATTAGCAAACATCCATGTCTTCTCCGGGATTCGAACCCAATAGTGGCTTCCCTAACCACTATACCGTCTGGGCGACGGAGTGATTTCAATATAAGAATTATATTTTTCGATAACTAAAATGTTTTTTTATTTTAAAATCATAATTATTTGCTTGTTCATTAATTTCACAAAATATTTTAATGCTGCAATTTTATTAAGAAAGAAAGAGTTTTACTGAGGCTTGAAGGTAAATTAATTTTTCATTTCCATTCCAAATCTGTCCCATCATCTAGAACTTTTGCTTTTAAATGCAAATGCTTTTAAAAGCATCCTTTTGAATTTTTGTCTCAACTTTTTCTCTGGAAAAAGTCCAGGGGTTTGCTTTCCAGTTGTGTCTGCTTCGTTTGTAAATGTCGCGAAAGCTTGGAAGGTTTCTTGTTTTCGTTGGAAAGAACATCTCTACAAACAACACATTCAGGTTTTGGACAATTTTCTTGTGAAATTGGCCAAAGGACAAAACCATATTTCAAATAGTCTGCGATATAGTGCCTTACAAAGCTTTTTCTTTTCTTTCTTTCTTTCTTTTTTTTTTTTTTTTTTTTTTTTTCAGATTTTGGACTATATTCACCTTCATCTGTATTCGAAGGGGCGGATGACGTACTTGGTTTTGGAGAATCCTTTCTTTGCACGAAATTTAGTAAATGTGTCTTTCATTTCCTTCTTACTCAGCCTAGTTATTGATTTTTAATCTACCTAAAATTGCATAAATAGTAGTTATAGCACAGTATTAAATTCAGAAGTTATAAACTTACGCTAATTAATAGTTTTCAGTTGTCCAAGCGTGCCAAAGAATGTAAGCAAGATAAAAAGCGAAACCTAAGACGCCTTAAACACTAAGATAGATATTCAGTGTTCAAGTTATCAGCGATACTCAAGGCAGACATGGGCACACTAACTGGTGTACTAAGTGTACGGCACGGCAATTTATGAAAAGCGATTAGGTACATAGTTGCCAGTTTGTTATATTTTTCATCATCGATCATATTATTTTCTAAACTAGTAAACTATTGTTATTGTAATTTAGGTGCTATTGTAATATCAGTTGTCGGCCGATGACACTTTGGATTTTGGACAGATAGCTGGATATTTTGCGGACCGGTGGCAAAGAATCTCTAAGATTAGCTTAGAGATTCTTTGCCGGTTGCATCTAGAACAGAAACACTGTTCTAGATGATGGGACAGATTTGGAATGGAAATGAAAAATTAATTTACCTTCAAGCCTCAGTAAAACTTTTTCTTTCTTAATAAAATTGCAGCATTAAAATATTTTGTGAAATTAATGAACAAGAATTATGATTTTAAAATAAAAAAACATTTTAGTTATCAAAAAATATAATTTTTATATTGAAATCACTCCGTCGCCCAGACGGTATAGTGGTTAGGGAAGCCACTATTGGGTTCGAATCCCGGAGAAACATGGATGTTGCTAATGTATAGTGTCGGTGTGGCATGGCGACACTCTAAATATGACGAAAGTCCTCTCATGTGTAGAGGGGTGGATCCCTCCGGAAAGCTCTCCCTCAAAATTGGGGGTGGAAAGTAGAAGCCGAACCTCTCTTCGGAGTAGGCTCTGGCAACCATCGTTCCATGTAACATAGGCAAAACAGTAACAAATCTTTACTCGAAAATTAGTTAATGTATTTTGAGCAGAAATCTCGTACTATCTTGTCATGCGAATGACAATTTCTTAAATAAATTGTATATTGTGAAATAAGCAGTTTCCTTTTATCAATACTGCTCTTGTTATGGAGAATATGGAGCAATTTTTACATCTTATTTCCTTTATATTTCAGAAATAATTTAATAAATTTCATTAACAGCAAAATAATAATCTCTTCATGCTTAATGGAAGCAGTTTTTTTAAGAACTTTCTAAAGTTCATAGATGAAATTATTTTCATGATTATGATCATTCTAAAACAGTGGTTACTGACCTTTTCTGATTCTCAGCACCCTTGCTTTTAATCTACATTTTTCCAGAACTTCCTGTATCAAATTCTAACAAGTACACTTACAGTAAAACCATTATTTTGTTTTGCATAGTATAGCTAAAAATAAATGCTACACATTTTAGATCACACACAAAAAGTAATTAGGTAAATTTTGCTTGATTATAATAATTAATGTGATGGATGCACCTGTTTGCCACATATTTTCACAAACTGTGGAGTTAAAAGTGGATACAGCCATCCTCATTTCCTCTCCCTTATCGATTTTTGCGTAATCTTAGATTTTATGACCGCGAATACCAAAAACCTGCTTCAGAAAAATTTGAAGTAGCAAATGGAATTAAAACTTTTCGAACTGTAGTAATTAGTTATAGAATATTCGGTTTTTACTGATAACCAAAATTCAGTTGATTTCATGCTGCTAAATTTTGCTTTTAACATGTTATCACAAAACAACTGAATTGTATTTTCTTCTGTAACAGCAAATTCAGATGGAACAATAGCGTTAAATTGATTTTAAATCCATGTATGTGTAGTGATATTTTCAGTTTAAAAATATTTCTCAAACCAGGTAAGTTAAGATACAATAACACGCCGAACAAATATTAATTTAGAAGTCAATCGCTTTTGCAGCTGAGGATGATGGTTCGCTAAAACCATCAAAACTAGTCCTGTGAAAATTTGAAAATATAATGCTGATTTTTTTTTTTTGTTTGTTTGTTTGACTTCTAAATTAACAGATGATAAGTGTTCTTGGGAAAACAATTCTTGCCTAGTCTAATTTATCCCCCCCATAGCTTTATATAAAACTTAAAATTTTCTTGAATGAAGTTAAAAAGCTACCTGTTGTTTTCCTGCAGGGAGGAATTCAGAACATTCAGATTTTCAAAAATACTACACAAATAATGCTTGTATACCAAAAAAATCTTCGTTGATTAAATATTCTGTATACTTCTTTTCCTCCTGTTTAAGACAATTTTTGTTTATATGTATAATTAATTTTAGTGGAGTTTTTAGTAAAATAACAGTATTTTATTGCCCAATGTAATATAAAGAATCTCGAAGCAGTGAAGCTGTATCAGAAAAATAAGATTACTGGGGCAAGTCTACTTAACATTGGGGTAAACGGCTATCTCGTTGAATTGGCGAGATATAGTTTTTGCGACTAAATTTTGTTGGCAAATTTGGCGTGAAATCTCTAAAAATCTCCAAATTTGGCGACACTTTGGTCCAGTTCCTGTGTAACTAATTAATACCTATATTTAACTGTAAACGTATCCGGCCCTTATATGTAACTGTAACCGTTTATGTCTTACAGTAAAAATTTCCTGGCTGCCGGGGAAAAACTGTATAAGACCGGAGAGAGCATCAGATCTCAGTTTTTATTTCAGAGTTGAATTGGCAGTAATGAGGGATCTCCGTTCGAGCTTCGCTCTTCGGATATGCTTTGTTGAGTTATTTTTAAATTTATCAGCATTTTGATGTGGTGACCACTATTATGCTCCGCCATACTGAGAAGAGCTGTAAGAGTACTTTTGTGGAAAGTTCTAGAACTGTAAACTGTAAAAATCTTTTCGGAAAATAAATTTTACCAAGCTGTCATCGGTTCTGCATGCATTCAGTACATTACTAACTCATAGGCACGTAACAGTTTTTGGTATCTTAAGGGGGATCGAATGTCGATGACAAGGATGATGGATGAGCACTTGAGACAGTTGGTGGGAGTCTTTGTTACACTTAAAGTAGAGAAGAAAGGAAAAGATAAATTAATGCCATAATAGAAAACAAATTGGAAGCTTTAAAAGTCCGAATAGACACGGTTGAAAATACAGTTTAAGAAACTGAAGGAAGAAATTCTGCTGCTAAAGAGATCGAAGAAAGTGTTTCTGCTGTCAAACAAGAAAGTTGACAGCTGATCACAATTCTGACGCCTTTAAATTCGTACATATGACATCCTGACCCTCTCGCAAGCTATACACATATGATGGTAAGACTTTCTGCCTTCTGTACAAAAATTCAGTTCTCTGTAGTGGCAAACGCAAATAGATGGCATTTCGAAGCTTAAGCCTGCCATCTCGCCGCTTGTCTGAGAGCAGATGCAGCGGATATCCTTCTAACTGTGCCCGTAAACCAGAGGCTAAATTTTAAAGTTCTATTCGAGCTGCGCTTTGACGAGAAGTGTTTAAAGTGCACGCCTTAGTTAAAATCTCGCCCGCAGAAGGCCACGGATACACTCCAGGAGCTTTCCACGAAAGTTGAAAGCCTGTCACATCTTGTCTTTTCGGACTGCCCAGCAGAAACAAGGGAATTTAACTTAGCATCTGGGCTCTAAGATACAGTCCTACGAATAGCGAATGTCAAGGATTTAAAAAGCTCTTTAGCGTACGCCATGAAATTCAAAGCAGCCCTCCAAACAACTGGCAGAGACCGCCTCCTAATCAAAGTTGCTCAGGACGAGAAGACAGAAAAATTTCACAGACTGACAACCAACTTTTGATATTATTCGGGCAAAGAACTGGCCCGACCTGTCCCTTTCGTTTAAGAACTTGTCATAGGAAATACACAACTGGGCCGTTCAAAATTTCATCACGCTAAGTGACCATAATGCCATCATTTTCTGAGTTGATGATGTGATGATTCAAGAAATTCCAAGGTTCAAAGATGGGGTTTATAATACCTTATTAAAATGATGAATAAGTGCTTAGTGTTGGTCACTTAGGCAAGTTGTCTAATTCATTTTACTCTAAATCTACTTCATTTATCTAACTCTATATTTATAAAAGGGATTTTGCTTTTGTCTCACAAGTTGATTAATTGAAGTAATAAAACAGTGAATATTTTGAAACAAAGTTCAGTCAAAATATTATGCGACAATGATCTATATGCTCATCAAAAGAATAATTGCATACAGTCAAGATAATGTCATACATATTTCTCATTTTTTTTTAAATAAAAGCATGGTTGTGAAATTTGGTGCATTTTCATAATTATTTTCGACAGAAAAAGTTATCTAAAGTAAATCATACAAGAACATTATTTTAATTTTTAACTTAAATAGAGCATTTTTATTAAATGGCAAAAATTCATTGAAAAGAAAATCGCACTAATAGAAAAATAGAATGTTAGACACATTTACCTTTCAAAGTGAATTTTCATGGTTTTGCCCATGTGTAACATGGATACAATCCAGTTTTCCTTAGATAGTCCTCAACAAAAACATCCCCTTAGATCCAAGATAGCTCTTGCATGCTTTGCCGTACACAGCATTCAGCCAAAAGCTTCAAAAGTGGCATTTCACATTCAGCAAAACCAAAAGCTTCCAAAGTGGCATTTCACATTGAGGGTTTTTATATGCAAATTATTTAAGAGATTCCAATTGACTTTATCAAGTGTTATACAATTTAAGTAAATAAGAAAATATTTAGCTGAAGATTTGTATTTATGCTATTTGGTTTACAATAAAAAATAAAAAAAAAAAAAAAAAAAAAAACCTTTGTTTTGACTCAGATTTTAATAAACCTCCATCAGTCCAACACAGGTAGATCTTCTGGAGGAAAAAAAATAGCTCAATTTGTATGTATATTGTATATAACAAATATGTTTTAAAGCTCTCACGGCACTTTTAAACTTTAATAGATGAAAAGTGTGAAGTTATTCAAACTTGTATTTTTCAACCATTTCTCAATGCCATCTGTGGATAATATTTTTATGTGCCTTCTTGACCTCTTTACGGCTGGATAACAGATTTTAAAATTTTTAGAATTTAGAGAAGCACTGACCAAAAAAATTTAGGGACAGCTAAATTTTTAGAATTTAGAACTCACAGTGACATAGTAATAGAGCAAATAATGCATACTGCAATAATAAATGTGATACATGTCAGCTTTGACAACTACAAAAAACTCCATTGTCTGGTAAAGTTTCCATGAGTAGTGGTGCACACAAGCTTTTTCCTCTTTCTGGCCTAAGAATTAACAGCTCATAGGAGAGTCTAAAAAATTTATTATCCTGTCATGCATACTCATAACCTGGCATCAACATTAATGTTTCTTCATTTAAATAATTCTAAGGATACAAATTAATAAAAATGAAAAAAGAAATACTGTGTCTATAACAAAGCAGGTTTTCTCAGTATATGAAGAGAATTTCTCTTAAAAGTACTGCTGAAACTGTTTCCCATTATTCAAAGACTAAAGTATATCAATTCCTCCCAGAAAATATTTTCGGAAAGCAAATCATCATTTGTAGATAGAAAAATATTTCAAGAATTATAAGATAAGTTTATAGTGGGATAAGAGAAAATAGAATAAAAATATTGGAATTGCTGCTCTAGTAATTATTTAACTCCTCAAAAGTTGATTTCAATTTCACCTTTTTAAGAAAAGACATGGGTTTTAGAAATAGAATCTAAAAATCATCTGTAGTTATCCAATATTTGTATTTGTAAATATTTATTTAATTTGCATTTCAGCGAATGTTTAACAAAGCAGAAAAAAATCACTGTACAAACGGGGGGGGGGGAAATGCAATGTAGAAGAAAAAAATTATTTCCATTCTTGCACAGTAATATTCCACTAAATTATTTCATAGGATCATATTAGTGTTTGATGCAATTATTACTTATATCAGAGTATCTCTTGAACGCAGAGCACTGGCAGTTCCACCTATATTTGAATTCCTGATAATGCTTTCATTGCATAGTATTCATGATTTTTAGATTGTAAAAATGAACCAGTTCCCCTTAAAATGTTCTCTATGAAGCCATCCCTTTCCTCAGGTGTATGGCCATCATTAACTTTCTGCCTGACCAATATGCACGTATTTTTCTCTTCTTTTCTATACCTTCTATAAACACATATTATTTTATCAGACATTTTGAGTTCCCCAAACTATATGGAAATCCCAATGACGTAAGTTTAATAAAAAGTAAAAATCAGATACATCATCGGCATCATTTTCCATTACCAATATCATTATACCATCTATTTTATTTGTTTTTAGTAAACTATGGAATAATGCCTCAAAAGTATCATCACATTTTCGTAAACTGATATACAGTGTGATGCTATTATATTAAATCTCAGTTTGTTGCAGCAGAAATCGTAAATTGCTGCATTATTATAAACCTTGCTTCATTCAGCTCTCGCAAACTAATTTCCATCTATCCACATAAATAAGAAGCAGGGTTGATTGGCACTAGATATTTTGCTTCCCAGTGCATTATGAGCTCTATACTATGTCATTGTGAGTGAACCACGAGTTCTAAAATCTAAAAATTTATTTAGCTGCGCCTAAATGTTTTTGGTCAATGCTTTTTGTGAATTCTAAAAATATCTCACCCCTTAAAGTCTGCCATCTGACCATGCCTGTCAAGAAGGCATATAAAAATATTATCCACAGATGGTATTGAGAAATGGTTGAAAAATAGAAATTTAAATAACTTCTAACTTTTCATCTGTTAAAGTTTGAAAGTGCCATAGAAGGTTTAAAACATATTTGTTATTTATATACAAATTCTTTTGGAGGAATTTTGTTTTCTCCTGAAGATCTACCTGTGTTAGATGAATATAGCATATTCATAGCAACTCAAAAGTAGTGTCAAAATTTCTTTCAGCATGAACCAAATTACTTCAAAAATTCTGCTCTTTTTAAAGCTACTCACTTTCTATTTGAATTAAATGAAATCATTTCATATAGTTAAATATTGTTTTAGAAATTTTGTTGACAACAAAATTTCACAGTACAACTAAGCAGAATGGTTATAGATCAGGGTCATTTTTCCACTGTGTAAAGCAATTTTAATAATTAGTTTACAAGCTGGATAAAATTATGTTAGTTTAGCACTGTTGAAACAGGGAGGCTAAATGAAATTATTGTAATTTATTTCTTGTATGATACAAAACAAGATCAGTTTCCCTTAACAAATTCTCTGTGAAAACATCTTTTTCCATAAGACTATACTTTTTGCTTGTTTTCCCTTTATCGAATAATCCATATTCACATGGCCGTTGAAGAGAATCATAAATATACATCTCTCCTTAATGATGCTATGCATATTTAGATCCAACAGTTGAATAAAAACAATTGAAATCAGTTCTTTTAAATATATTCCGATTTAACCATATTTCTTTTACATATTAACTAAAATATATGTAGTATTTAAAAAAGGATTATTTATGTCGACGTTACAAACTGCAATACATACAGGATGATTTTAGACGTAAATACTAATATTTTTCTTACAGGCGATTATCCTGTTGTATGATTTAACTCATTATCCAAATTGCTGAAACATTTTGGATATATTACGATTTACTGTAATTTTCAGTTATGATTACAATTTCCCTAGTGTATGTAACTGCAGCTGTTACGGACAATGGCTTTTCTAATTAGAAAATTACCTACTGTAAATTAAAATTACAACATAACTGAAATTACAGCTACATTGTAATTTATAATAATTAAATATATATAATTGTAACATTATATATAATTGCAATTACACTTGCAATAAGATTTATACAATTGCAATGTAATTGTGATTACACTAGTAATTGTTATTAGATTATACAATTACAGTGCAACTATGATTACACTTTATATGCAATATGATTTTACAATTACAATAATTACAATTTAATTGCAGAAATTGTAATTAAAAACAGTTATACATTAATTAAAGAATAATTGCATAATATTAAAATCACAATGAAATTTCAAATGCATACTGCAATAATTACCTACTGCAATTACAATAACATTGTAATTATATGCAATCACATTTATGACTGTAATTAGATTATACAATTATAGTGTGATTGCAATTACACTATAACTGTAATTATATTTAACAGTTACAATGCAATTGCATACACTGTAACTGTAATTACAAAGTGTCTGCATAATCTAATTATAATTACGTGTAATTTTAATCACATACGCTAAAATGTTATTACAATTACAACTGCACAGTAATTGTAATTTTAATTGCAGTTACATTTTGCCCAACTATCATCTGAAATTTTGAAAGTAATTACTCTGGAAATGAAAATAATGCTTATGTAAACATATAATTTTACTACACACACAAAAGAAATCAAAAACAGAGAGGGGGAAGGTGCTCTGTAACAGGTTACATATACGCTGTCTTACCGTTTTGTGCCCAAATTGAGATTTCTGTATATGCTATGTTACTGGCATGAGGACCAAAAACTGAACACATATATGGTAGAAAAAAGAAATAAAATCTGCAGCCACCTTTTCTAAACAATATAAACAAATATTTTTTTTACTTAAATCAAAAGTGCACAAACTTAGGCTCACTGCATAGTTACAGATGACCTTAAATTGAGTATTTTTGCACAAACCTAGTGCATACTAACCAGAAAACAGAGCTTACACTTTAATAAAATTCCTATTTTTTAAGTTTCTCCTTTCTCAGTTTTTGCAAACACCAATAGTTGGACTGGAAATATTCAGTACTTCGAAGAAGAGGTCACCACTTTAAATCTAGCTAGCAGTTTTTTTTAATGAACATCTAATAATTCTTTAAATGCTATTTTTTCCCCCAAGGAAGATGGCAGGATATACAAAGCAAAATATTTTTAAGGCAATAACATAAAATATTGGCGTAATATAAAATTTTTTCACACATATAGGGGAAAAAAAGGTTTTACTCATTTGATTCTTATTCACTGCATCTTTCCAAAAATTTATTAACCCATATGGATATTTAGAACAGAAACATTTAAAAAACAAAAATATAAACATTTTGAATAAATAACGTTTTGTTAGATTTTAAAGTTTCTTTAAAATTCAAAGGAAAAGCATGCATCACTAATATTCATAAAAATGTCTCCTATATATTATTTATTAGAAAGTTAAACAATCACATGCCATACTGCATTGCACTTCTATGCAATAAATTACTACTTATTCATTCCACCTCATGCAAGTATTTTGTATTATGAATACTCCTATGATAATCTAAAGTTGTAAAAAAATTATAAAATAAATAAAATGCATGATTCTTTTAAAATATTTTTCATCAAAATGAAAGTACTTGCATATCATAAATGTTACTTAAATTCAGGTTTGAATGCCTCATTTATTCCCAAATAGTATATGCTAAGTGTTTTTACAGACATATTCATTTTAAGGTCCTTTATAACTATGCACTGTTACATCAGTGAATCCAAAGTAATGTTCTTAGCTGATACACTGGAAGACTAATTCCTCTTTTGTTTGAAGACACCAGTGCAACTAATAATCCAAGGAAAATTGGGACAGGACAGAATTAATATTAAATTCTCTGAGTAATAGTAAAAATTCATTTCAAATAAAAGGACATAATTCATATTTTTAAGAATAATCAATATTAGTTTTCTTTAATCTTACATATAAAGCATACAAATACTTCCATCTACCCCCCCCAAAAAAAACACTTTGCCTGTGTAACTATTTACAACAGCAATTTAATCATGTAAAAATAATTAATAAAAAATTAAGTATTACAAATGTCTTTGAAAGATTTGGAAAAATACTTCACGACTATCAAAGGAAAGAAATGTTTCTTATGCCAAAATTTATATTGTAAATTTCAGAAAATTTCTCTCAGGTTTGAGGAACTATGTTCAATTGATAGAACTTAACATATATTAGAATGCAGCTAACAAAATACAAAAATTATGAACTGTATATAAACCTAATACTCTCTGTTTATTACAGTCAATCATTATCCCATGAGTAAATTTATTACAGTAAAACCATAAAAAATATGACTTTAGTTTAATTGAATAGATATGTGTTATAAGCCTTGTTTAACATAAATAAAGAATTATTTCCATGTTCATTTTCACCACAGTAAAAAAAAAAAAAAAAAAAAAAAAAAAAAAAACACAATGTGGTCCCTTTTAGTATCTCTGAAAAATTTATACTTTAGCCAAAAGACAAATGTTTGCTTAACCAAATAAAAGAATAAAGTTTTATTTTATTGGGGAAAAAATGTATTTTGTTCTATGAAAACGAAAATCCTTTTTGTTTTAACTGGATAATTTTGTTGGAATAATATACAGTAAAATATAAACATTTTCGTTTCTTTGCCGAACAATACACACATTTATGAAATAGAAAAAAATATATTATGCAGATTTTGTGAATATCTGGAAGGCCTGTGATAACATTTATTCCAAATACACTGCTGGCTTTTAAAATTGCAACACCAGGAAGGAATGATCTGACAAATGTCAAAATCAGATAAAAGGAAGAATATGGGATATGCAAATGATTAGTATTTCAGCACAGCTAGACGATGCAGGAGGGAGAAATGCCATCTGAAGCACTGCATAAAAGAAAAGTTGTGTAGGGGATTTCTCATTCGGAAAGTGCTTTGTAAGGTTGGAGTTTGCTCAGAATATCATGTTATGTCTCGAGTAAGAAGTGGAAATGCTTACCAGAAAGTTTCAAAATTCGATTTGTAAGGCCAGCCCTGCAAAACCGTATGACCACATTACAGACCATCACGGAGGTAGGAAGTTAGATGGAGTGGCTCTAAACCAGTTTCCCCATACCCTGCTTTGAAGCACTAGCGATCCCTTCTTTGGTGACCAAAACATTGGGTAATTTACCATTGAGTTCAATGGGTTTTGACACAATTGGGTGTAAATATTTTGTAATTATGTCGTAAATATGCATATAAATGTATATATTTTCTTTTTCTACAATACCTCAGAGTCCCACAATACATATGAAAAGAATACATTTTTAAACATTTCATTCGGAACTGGAATTAAATGCTATACTTTTCACAGAACAGTTTGCTCAGAATGGTTTAATTTGAAATATTTTCACAAGTTTTCGTTAATTATATTAGAAAAAATATTTAAGATAATTCGATTTGATTCGGTTAAGGATTACAAAAATTAAGATAAAAGTTTATTGTATTATTAAAATTATGCATTATTTCTTTCTTTTTTATACAGCTTCTTCCTAAAATACTTTCTCAAATATGACATGATTTTTTAGCCTATCTTTTAAATCGAAAACTGTAAGTCAGTTTATAATTAATGCTCTATTCGGTCCATTTCAAATTAGAGCACTTTTTAATTTGATAGCAAAATACTTTAAATAGTACTTAACTTTCTCTGAATATTTCTGAAAGGGAATAAAGTAAGGATTATTTTTTAAATATTATTTAAAACTTGTAATTGACCTATTATAAAATGTAAGGGGAATAATTCTTTTAATTATACTTATTAGATTTTTTTTACCCTTAATTTCAACAGTGCATATTCCAAAACTCTTCTTTGTTACTTTCTTAAATACGCATTTCATAGAAATTGCTTTACAATACTTTTTAACAGATTGCTTTCCAGTATGAACAATTCTTGCTTAAATAGTTTTATAACGTATTTGTCAACAGGATGTCAATTTATGTTTACAATTCAATGCTAAGGTTATTATATAGTTAGATAATATTTATAATCATTATAAATTTAGATACATTTAATAATTAGATTTCTTCACAGTAACTTTCATAGTTATTTATGAATGAATCAATCCTTCATTTCAAATACATTTATAAATAGTTTATTAATAAATATTTAGGTATTTTGTTAAAGGCAGATACATGCTTTTTGAAAGCACATGCGAAAATACTCATACATATTTCATATTTTTCATTTCTGGCATGTGGAAATCTTTAATTTCTGTGCATTCACTATATTTTTCGAGTAAAGTAATTTACACTAATTTTAAAAAGTACATGTTACAATAATAAGTGGATGTGAAAAAAATTTATTTTATTTAAAACATTTTGGCGTCTGAAACATAAAATAAAAGTAGTGAATACTATATTAAGTGTATCGAAAAATGTATACAATTTTAAAGGTACGGTGAAGTATTTTTCATTCTTTAAGCATGACTTCTTTGCTAAAATCTATATTTTATAGTTCAACAGCTTAGAATTTTATGAAACAAATTAATAATCAAAATCGCTATTGTTAGCTATAAAAAAATAACCAAGATGTGATTTTTGCGTTAATGTCACTAAAGTATACAAATTGCTATTATCCATCATACTAGGAATGTTTCTTTTATGCGGAAGTGCCCCGTTTTTTTATTTCTATGGAACTGTCGTTTGTCAAAATACTATCAGAGCGCTGTCAAGTGAGCTTCTGAATGTAAACCAAAAACACCCCATCTGGTGACCGAAGCTTCGGAGCAGTGCTTCACTTCTAATGCCGATTTGGCCACTCCTTCCTTTCTTACCTCCATTAGTCCGGAAACACGCATGTTCGCAGCATGCCCAGTATCAGTTCATAAGGTATGTCGACATTTGTAGTAGCGTGGACTATTACTTCGGCTTCCCTTGACAATGCAGCATACAGAGAGATGGCGATTGTAGTGTGGCAAATTACAAAGTTGGGTACAGGAGTGGCACGTTGTTGCCTTTTCAAATGAGTCCTGGTCCTACTTGCAGTATTCTCATGATGTATACATGTCTGAAGTGTCCAAGGAGAACGCACGTCTCCTGCTTGCATTCGATACAGGCATAGGGGCCCCACACCTGGTGTGAAGGTTTGGGCAGCCACTGGGTACACGACATGCACATATCTAGTTCGGATCGACCGTAATTTGAACACGAATGGGTACATTTCTGACATCATACATCCAGTGGTTGTACCCTATCTCAGAGGCCCCCAAACACCATGTTCCAACAAGATGATGCAAGACCACATGTTATATGTCGTTTCCTGACCTTCCTTGATACACAGGGTATTTGATTGCTGCCCTGGCATGTACGGTCTCCAGATATGTCACTGAAAACGTCTGGTTATGGGTTGCTGAGAGACTGGCCCGCCACCCTTCTCCAGCTAATATGGTTGATGAAGTGTGGCATAGACTTGAAGCAGCATGTAATAAATTGCCTATTTCAGGCATCCAAGCCCAGTTTGACACCATGCCTAATGGAGTAAGGGTCGTTTTAGCTGCCAGGGGTGGCAGCTGTTTCTACTAATTTCGCACCCCTATAAACTTCCAAAAAGCTTATAAATTTAACCATTTTTTCTTCAAGCCATACTGTTTACGTGCAATAAATATCTTTTTTGTATTTGCTTTGCTTTTGTATTTGCTTTGTTGCAATTTTAATGGCCAGCGGTATATTTGGAGTTCTACTGCATTAATAAAAATGTATATACAAATCCTGTAATGTAAAATAAAACTCCATGTGAAATTTGTAAAAACTTACTTTATTCAGAATGCATCAAATAGTCTATTTTAACAGTAGCATTTGAATATGAAGAGAAATTAAAAATCATTGATTTCAATCTATGACGAAAAATTTTCAAAAAAGAATTACTCAAGACTTCTACAAATAACTATTATAGATAGTAGCAAAAGTTATGCAAACATCTGCAGAAAACAAATAACTTATCATTTTGCAACATAAATAAATGCAATCACTTTGTCATAATTTGTTCATTACACATTTAAATAGAACATTTCCAAAACAATTGGAACATATAAAATTCTTATTTTCAATAGAACAACACAGATATTCAACAGTGGTTTACAGAAGTGGTCTCAAATTGGCAGTCCACAAACACATTTCAATTACGTATTCGTTGCAAGGATTTTTAAGATTTTAGTTATCTGAAGTACAAGTTTATATTATTTTCATTTCCATTTAAAAACAAGCAGGAATAATGCAACAGAAAATATTTAAATGAAGATAATAAGTTTACAATATGATATAAATCTTATTCAAAGATTAAAAATTGCAGATTTTATTAACTTTTATTTGAACTTATCGAAAAATATAATGCAACAGAAAATATTTAAATGAAGATAATAAGTTTACAATACGATATAAATCTTATTCAAAGATTCAAAATTGCAGATTTTATTAACTTTTATTCGAACTTATTGAAAAATATACAAGCTCAGTCATGAATAATTACTGAGAACAACCACTTCATTTGGAAACACATTTATATCAAAATAGCTTATTTTCACAGTTAAAAATTAATAAGAAAAGAATCTGATTTACAGATGAGCATTTACAATCTGTTTTCAAGATATTTCTCATGGAGACATAAACTTTATCGGAATCGAAATGCAAGCTGATTGTAAAGAAATGAAAGAAATTTATAATTATTTACATACAAACATATTTATTTTTATTCATGTGTCAAAGAAAAGTTTAAAAAAAAGGGGGAGGGGAGAGAGATATTAGGTTGCCATCATTTATTCTCATGTTTTGTCCTACTTAGAAAAGTTTCTCTGAAAACTTAGAACATTTTCATAATTTGTTTTAGATTAAATTACAGATTTAAACTAAATCTTTGATTTATAATAATTAATTAAACATGTTAGAATTATTTGAGAGAAATGTCAGTCTAACAACTTAATATTTAGCAGACAATATACTTGAATTACAAAGTATAACCAACAAAAATGTTTTGCAAGTACCAAACTTTAGATTTCAGATAGAAAATAAATGTAAATTTGAGTTTTTCTTTATAATATTATTAATATTTACATTGTTTTAATAAACATTTAATAAGCGAAATTTAAAACTTAGTTTAATTTTTAAAAATTTTGTTTAAAAATTTCTTCACTTTGTTGGGGAAAAAAAAAAAAAAAAAATCTGGTCCTTCAGTTGTTTTCAGATTGTGCCTGTGGCCTGCATGCAATTCATGTTTGAGACCACTGGTTTATAGCATATTGCACAAAATAAAAGGGAATTCTTTGTTCAAATGAATGAAAAATGTTCCCTATGAAAAATAAAGCTGAAAGAATACAACCCTCATCAATTACTCTTATGACATTATTTAAAAGCATTAAAAAACTTTGCAATATCATAACAATGAATTTAAAAATAACACTAAAACACCGCTAAAAATGTTCCCCTCCCCAAACAAATTTTCCGATTTTGTCTTAAATACAAAGCAGATAAAACTGAAACCACTATTAAATATCAGTACATAAAGATAAAATTTAGAAGTTCCTTCATTATTGGAACATTTATTATTGGTATATATGTGTGTATACACGTACACACACACACATACATATATATATATATATATATACATATTTATACACATATGTATTACTAATGATTAAATGTTATAGTAGAATAATGTAAGAAACATACTTATGAAAATGTGATAATTTCATTACAATTAAGTCCCCAGTATTTTACCTAAGAAAATATTCAGCATAATAATTCACAGGCTTTTCCAAATTAATTTTTCTTTTTGTTCCCATAAACAGCTTCAATAAATTATCTATAAATTGCATATAATAAATCGCACATTTTCAGGAATATTTATAAGTTTTGAGGCAATATTACCACATTCTGCTTCACAGAGAAGGAATGCAGCATCTCTACAGGAGCCAACAGCTCCTATCTAATGTCATTAATATAACAACACTGAATTCACTGATTGCTTAACTATGAATGAACGGGCTAGTTATAAGCGACAGAATCAATTTGCTTATTTAGCCCATAAGACTATTGGGTATAAATTGCACTGATGAAACTCATTTTAAAATTATTTGTGTGAACATAACTTACAAAATCAATTTAAAAATAAATACACAACCTTACAAATTCATAAATAGCTAAGACATGCAGCACAGTTCTTAGAAAATAAATAATGATGGAACACTTGTAACAACGTGAAGAAGAACCTATTTCAGTTTGTCTATGAATTAATACACATGTGCAGAGGCAAACCTGAACTATAGATGAAGAGGTGGTACAGATACAAAACTAATGACTAGACAAATCACACAACAATAAAGGATCAGGATTCACTCTACACAGTTAGTACCATACACTATGTAGCAGGACCATCACATACAAATTTGGCAGGATTGTAATCTTCATTAACAAAGGAGAATCCTCGAAATTCTTCTTGATTGATATTCCTCAAAACCTCTGAAGAGACTGGTGTCAAAACTGGCTCCTCCTTTGTAAAATCTTGATCAAAATTGTTCACATCTCTTTTAGTTTTCTGAAATCACAAACAGCCATCAAAATTTTAAAGCATGATATTATTTAAATTCTTTTCTTATAATGAATTTTAATGCTGAAATATCTGAATAATCTAGTAGATACTGAATTATGCTGAATAATCTAGTAGATGAATATATAATGCTCAGTTAATTTTTAATATATTTTGATTAATACTGTTTTCTACTTGTTCTTCCAACTGATTTATTCCTAAGCCAATTTATGATTTTATCAATTAACACAGTAAGAAAGTCTGCCTTACCAATAGCACTTAAAATCTCATATCATAATTTAACAACTGTTTAAATCATTAGTTCCTAATTTAATTAACTGCAAAGCTTTTCAATGGTAAATTATTTCCACATAGAGATTATTAATTTAACCTCTTCATGACAGCACGTTGCTGAACTGAAAACCCTCTTGGTGAAGGGGGTAATGCATGAGTCCCAAATGCCACTAGCAGACTGGTGATGCACTGGTGCATCACTGCTTGAATTGATCTTGCAGAAAGGTGTATTATATATGCACTTTCAAACATATACCTTCTTTTAGAATATTTTTAAATCACCAAATGGCACTTTGTGTTCACTACACTTAAACTTATTTGAATATATACATTGCTGACTTGTGTCCGCGTAGTACTTCCGATCCTGGTGATTTGTTTAGATGTACAAGCAGAATATATAAAGTAAACAAAACCCAACTGAGGTGCAGTCGAGGCTTCACGTGATATAAATATTGGACAGTTTTCCGATGCTTCAAATTCCCCCTACGTGAAGACTGGGAGTGGAGCCTGGTTTTAGAAACTTCCGTTTGTATTCAGTTTGCATTTTCTTTAGATAGCAGACATAAGTTTTTTGCACCAGTTAAGAGGATTAAACTAATAGTGTGATGTCTAAGAGAAAGAAGGAGAGGGAAGAAGAGTTTATTTGAATTTTTATTTTTAACAGAAGAAAAGTACATTTGAATTGTAGACAAGCCCATGAAAGACTATTTTAACACCGAATACTAGATTTAAGTAAGGATAGCAATTTGGACATTGAAATTTTGGCAGAGACTGAACTGGAAGCTAGTTTTGCTTTCACCTCATAATCCAGCACAGCAATGGATATGTCATCATGAATTCAACCTATTCAGTAAATGAAGCCTTATGAATTTATGGGAACTGCAGAAGTAAATTTAATTCAAAGTTATACGAATGAAATTGATTTTTTAACCATTTTTTCAACGACGATCTAACGAACACAATAGTTGAATTAACTAATAATTTCTATGAATAAAAGATGAGTGAACATCCAATCTTCATCCAAAATCAATATACTTCTGTAGATGTGGCAAAAAGGAGGGGGTTCCTAGGATTAATTATTCTGCTAGGAGTAATTAAAAAGCAAGACCTGAAAATGTATTTTATAACTAATGAAAGATTATTATGTATTTTATAACTAGACTTTCATACAATGTACTTTCTGAATTATTTATGCTAACATATTTAATCATATATTTTATTATTTTTTACATGTGTTTAGATACAGATTTAGGTATGCTTTGTACAACATTTCATCAAGGTGAGTCAAATATTTTATTTTGCATTTATAATTTAATTTTTTCAGAATCTTGATATTCTGTATTTATGAATATATTACTGTTAGACACCATTACAGGAAAAAATTACACAATTGATTAAAAAAATATTTGCAACGAATTTTTTTTTTTTTCAACTTAGGCTTAGCAATGCGAAATATCCCGTCTTGCGAGATCGCACTACTGCGACAGCACACCATCTTCAAGGCGAGTTGCGCTAAGCAGCATGTCATTGCGTAAGAAGATATGATACACTCGTTGTGAAGGGGTTAATCATGTTTATAAAAGTATTTAAAAAAAAAGCATCTGAAGGCTGGAGACAAATTATATTTTAAATATTTACATGAAAACAAGAATTATGGAAGTTTTAAATATGTCCCTCCTCTGAATTGTCACTAGAATAAGTTTCAGATTTTGGGCCTTATATTTTTTATTCGTATTTCAGTTTTGATTCCTGATATACTAATGCCTTGGGTATTTGCTCATATGCAATTTTGGTCAATTTAAAGGTTTAGTTGTAGTTTGTCTTTCTGCATGTAAAGAGACTTTTATTTTGCTTCATTAGCACAAAATACAAAATGAGTTTTTTCACACAAATGTATTAATTTTACTCAGCCAAATGTATTAATTTAAACTACTTTTCCAATCTCAATAAAAACTATATGAATGATGTAGTAAATATTACCAAACTTTTGACTTCCAATGTGTTTTGCAAAAAAGAAGATTGAAACATATATTTTTTGACTGCAAAAAGTAAGATTATGTAAAACAAACACTGTGCATAAAAATGTCACATAAAATAAAGGATAAGAACACAAAATTTAACAAATACTATGTTTTTACATTGATGTCTCCATATGATATTGTATCAATATAATACAGTTTTAAATTTTTTCAATTATTAATACACTGTCCACAATATACAAGCATGAAAAAAATAATATGATTGTATATCACTTCTTGCATTATATGCTAAGTTAATTTACATCCTTTAATTCAAATAGTAATACATACATACATACATCTTTTAAGAATGATAAAGAGTTTTGGTTTGACTTCATTCCTCAGATTAGAATGTTGAAATAACGTACTGCAATTTCAACATAACTACATTAGGTTTCAGTTAACAAATTTTAACATATTTTTGGGCTGTATCATTATAGTATATAAAAATCATGTAATTATATTGAATTTTAAAATGACGCAGTTTAAAGAGATTTATTAAAAGTATTTACTATTTCTAGGACAGCAAAGGAAACTAAATTAAATAGGAAATTTAAGGGTTATTGCAAATTAAAATAAGGAATTAACTTTAATATTCTTTATCTTATTTTTATATGGTAGTATTTAAATTGTTCATCTGCTCTGAGATGAGTTAAATGGCGGACCTGGCAGCCACCATGGGCCTCAAGCTTCGAAGTCGCTCCATGAACACATATTTATCTGAAAATACACGCTTTTTCTGCTTGAAGAGCGATTATTAAATCGTTTATTACAACAATTAATGCAGTAAATTTATGTATTTTTCAATCCACTATTTCTTAAAAGATAGTGGCATTTTCATTTTTTTTTCCCCACATTCTCCTATCTACTTATATTTTCTGTTTTTAGTAAATACACATTGAAACTTTTCGAAAACGACCCTCTACAGATCCAGTCTTACTGAGGTAATCGTCTAGGAGAAAATGATTACAAATGACGTGTTTAATTTATTTATTTCCCAAGAAACATTGGTCAACTTCAGATATTACTATGAAAGTGGCTGTTGTGGAAGATTTCTAAACATCCTGTTTGACAGCCTCGCTAAAAAGATCTCTCATTGAATACTGTCAATTAAGCATTCATTGCTTAAGATCATGCTTAATGCTGGTTAATGACTTGTTATTAAAAAAATTGAACTGTTACTTAGCTATGAAGCAGATAGTCTTTCAGTTAGAGAGTTAGCCGTCAGGACATTTAGCTACGGCACAACTAACTGTCAAGACATTTAGTCAACAGGATACTAGGCTGACAGTGACGTTTAGCTGACACATACCCCATATTTATTTAAACGTACCATCAATTACGAAATTTCTTGTCTTCTCCATAAGTACAATATTTAAGTTATTTTTTTACCTATCAGTAAAATTCATTTTTTGATTCTTAAAGATCTCATACGTGCTTTAAATTCTGGTGTAATTTAGCATTGTTTGATATGTATCATGCTGTTTGGTGTATACTGACCAAATTGAAAAAGCATTGAAAATACTCGCCAGGGAATATTAATTAATTTTCGAAAGGAAAAAAAGAATTTTATTAGCTAAGTACGACGGTCACTTAGTTACATTTTAATATGGGATCTGCAAAAATTGTCCATAAACCTTCTTCATTTAATCAACTGGGTTCTTATGGACACTTCAGCATGATTAATAATTTTCCTTGTTTACTTAATGATATTAATTTTCCAATCTCGCTTTTCCTAATGCATTCAAATTTCTAATACCTTTACATTTCTTTACTATTTTACTCAACACATCATGCTACATTCTTTCCCTTATAAAATCGTTTCACTCCTCCCACTACTGAAATTTCCTTTCCCAGTCATGCAAAATCTGAATAATGCAACAAAAATTGTTATTCTTGAATTATAATTTTTATAGAAACATTAGCAGTGAAGGGTTAGTTAGCAAATATATTTTATTCTGTTATTACAAACAATTAAAAAAAAATTTAAGACAAGCAAAGCTTTAAATTATTTGTAACCCCTTTAATAGGCAGTTCATGTCACCATTCTTGAGATAAAACTTCTGTAACATTTTATTGGCTATGCTTCTTGCTTAAAATACTTAAGTTAATGTTTATAGCACTTAACTGTTACATAATGTTTAATTTAGAAATAAAATATTCTTTAAGATTTTCATTTTATTCAGAACTGAATACATATCCGCAAAAACTACATTTCTCACTCTACATATATCGAAAACGTTGCTGATATGCAACTCCATTCTATTTTCTAACCGCTCTTATTAAACGATTTGGATCGTGTTGCAGTTGCACGGATACATTTTGAGTATTATTTATCGGAACTGGATGGTGCATATTTTAGTACACTGTAAAAAATACACATAGAATTTCTCTTTTCCTAATTATTTGTATATACGTAGGCCATCCAGGAAGTAGATTACGTTTCCGTCTGTGTCCGCTAGGGGCGGGGCTAGCGCGGCCATCTTGGGGTCAGAGCGTTGCGCAGCTCAGTCTGCATCTAGCCGTGCTAGTGAGAGGTTCGTGCTGTGCTCCGTTCAGATACTGTGACGGTTTGAAATGTCTGCGTTAATTGAAAATCCCGCGAGCTGCGCTCAGTAATAAGGTTTCTGACTGCAAAAAACTGTAAACCGATAGAAATCTATCGGCAGCTTCGTGAAGTGTATGGGGACAACATTATCACTGAAGGTGGAGTGCGTCAGTGGGTCATAAGATTTCAAAATGGCCGAACCAATGTTCACGACGAAGATCGAAGTGGGAGACCCAGCATAGTGACCGCCGAACTTCTCGAAAAAGTCGATGCTAAAGTCCGTGAAAATCGAAATTTCACAATAACGGAACTTTCTTTGAGTTTTCCACAAATTTCGCGAAGTTTGTTGCACGAAATCATCAGCGAAAAGCTTGGTTACCACAAGTTTTGTGCAAGATGGATTCCAGCTGCAAGAAGAGGTAACGAAGTGGTTGAAGGCGCAGGCGGCCGAATTTTTCGACGAAGGAATTTCCAAGCTCGTACATCGCTATGATAAATGCCTTAATTTGTATGGTGACTATGTAGAAAAGTAGTATTTGAGTGTGGCTTTCATCTGTATATAATAAAATTTGTTTCCTATACTTTGTTTATTTTTTTATTCCAAAACGTAATCTACTTTCTGGATAGCCCTCGTAATATTATGTACTCTGTTTTGAAAGTCGCGATGTATAATTTTCAATATAATATATTATATTAATTTACACTAATTTATATTTTTTCACTTGTAAATAAATGTAACTTTTCTCAATATCTGTTAAAAATTTATAAATTTTCATTTGATTTAATTTTTTTTCTTTTTCATTCTTTTTCTTTCTCACTTTTGGTTTAGCTACGTAAGTAATGGGAAAATTTTTGGTGCCTGTTTTCCTGAATGCATTTATAAAGGTAGCCTAAAAAAGCAAATTTCATTAGAAGAGAATGGTTATATATTAAGTAAAATGGACACTATTTCCGTTAGGCTCAGCAGCGGCCGAGCGATAAAATCGCTGAACACTGGTAGTTCGGTCCGAATTTCAAATCCCGCGAATGGACTGGCTGTATGGCTGTTTTCGTGGTTTCCCCATGTGTAACGTGTCTATGAACGAGTTTTCCTTAGAAAGTCCTTCACGAAGGTATCCCTTCCCTTAGGCACATAGCCCTCTGGCTTTGCCATAATTACATAAACCAAACGTATGTAATTATGGCAAACGTATGTAATTATGGCCGCAGGCCACGAGGCACGAATTCCCGTGCTGGAATCCTATCCTCGAGTAATAAATATGCAATGCCTAATGTGTAAATAGCATTTTAGGGGGGGGAGTAGTTCCAGTGTGGCGATGAGTAGGGCGAATCACTCTACTTCCTGAGAGGGAAATGAAATTTCATTAGTGGGAGGAGGGAATGTATATAGCATGATGTGTTGAGCAAAGTACCAATGAAATGTCAAAGTATTAGAAATCTAAAAGCATTGGAAAGAGCGAGACTTATTGTCGGCTAACTTGTGTCCGTTAAGTGTCTGCGACCGTTTCGAAGGGGTTATATTACATACCTTTGCTACAATGTTCTCTTTCAACTGGATGCTTTCACTTGCATCAAAAGTAAAAAGCAACAATAACAATAAAAAACAACCACTGGTGTCTATATCAATCGTTGACAACTAAATTTATTTACAGATCTTTTATATTTAGAATACTATTCTGGAACTCCTTAAGTGCTCTTAAATACAGAACAGAAAAGAGGTTCCATGAATTAAGTGGAATTGTTCTTAATTAACTATAAAGGAGAAATGCCTGCATTACTATTAATGTTTTCAGAGAAAATTCCATCACCGTTTTATCCTTTTTCATGCCACATATATAAATTGCTTTGTGTAGGAAACTCAGTGACAAAATTTTAATCTTATTAAATTATAATGATAGCATTCAAGGTTTGAATTGCGCTGGAGTCTGGCTCCAGTACTTGTCATTTTTGAGATAGATTGTAATTCTAGCAGATACACCTCATAACCCTAAATAAAAGAGGCTTCGGTAATTCTTTTCTGAAATTAAACCATAATTTCAGCAGAAACTTCTTTTGATATAGTAAAATTTTACTTTAATAATAAATAAGTCTTAAAAATGGGCACATTGAGACTTTTAAGGAGGGCATGTCAAAATCTTATTTTCCACAAAGTATAGTAAACTTACAAGAGCTTGTTTCAGAGAGGATAATTTTTGGGTCTCAAAAGTAAATATTACTAGTGATCATTTTGGCTATGCCTTCGCTGATTCACTATCAGTGATTTTAGTTACTCACAATTTACTGTAGATCAGGGAAGGATAAGCATATTCAAGTTCCTAAATAAGCTTTAAGCTGCAGTGGGTTTAACATAATGAAATACTTATATAAATGGCTGAAACAAGTGAATGCTGGCGAGTTCCCATTGAAAAGAACACATGCAGCTCTTTTATAGCAGTAAAATAATATATGGGGGGGGATGAACTCTTGTACTGAATTTTAGGGTGATTCTCAGCTTACAGATTAAACCTCGGATTTGGGGGGCAATTTTCTCCCATCACATTCTGCTTGATAACTAGAACTATGTCAGTATGGATTCGTGGTCAGAAATTGCTGATCTCTTCTTATTGTTGTATTTACAGTTCTTCATTAAAATACTCTTTCCCATGCTTTCATACTGTTTCTAGCATTTTCTCTGTTCTCACTAGTAATGCTTTAACCTTTTCATTCTTTTTCGCTGGTGTCTGGAAAAAGAATAGTCCTTATTTCTTTCATCCTTTGAAATAGTACAACTGTACATTAAATGCCGAAATTGAGATGGAGCCCTGCTATGCTATTTCTTAGTTTTTGAATGAAACTGTAATTGTGGCGGATTTATTACATCTTATTACTTAATTTATTACATCTTTATTTATCTCTTTACATTTTATTAAATTTTCTGTTATTTTATTATTTTCATCTATTAATTTATTTTATTATTTTTTTTTATTTTCATTTGCTTTTCCTGGTGGCACTCCATAGGATTCTAATTTTAGAAATTAAGCACTGATAGTTTCTTTATTAATTGCAAAGTTAAAGATACAAACAACTCTAACATAGATTTTAATAAGTCCCTTCCCTATTATTGTTGCATCTGATAAGATCCTAGTGAATTACTTTTGAGTATCATTCCATGCACTTTGGGGAAGACAAGAGCGAGTTGGAATTTAGGCATATTTAGGCACTTACGTTTATCCATATCTTTCATCTTTTATCTTTACTTATCATTTTTAATTGTTTTACACAAATTTCTTCTTTCGGTCAAACATAGTTTTTTAATTTTATTATGACAGTACAAAGTCTGAGATACAAAAATCACCAGAATTTCAGAAATTTCTGGATTTTAGATCATTAGTTTAAATCTACTTGGACGATATGCAGAAATTAGAAAATAAAAAAATAAGAAGTAGCATTTATGATTTTAATGGAATTAAAATTTACAAACTTTCTTACTCCAAGGCCTCTGTAGAAGACAAATACCAAACATACTTTCATTTTGCAGATCCTGCTACAGCTGCAGAATTAGATGTCTTTTTGACATAATCAAAAATTTAAAAACTTTAATTTTGATGTGATAGCTGTAATAATAGTCTACAAAAAATTAATAAACTGGATCAAATTAGTTAAGGAAGAGTGCAATCTATTATGTTACCTAAATTTCTCCCGAATCTAATTTTTTCTCTCTTCCCACCGACTGCTATACCAACAAATGACTATCAATATCTCACTCTCAACAGATGTCTCCACAACCACTCAGAAGCTAAAAAAGTGGTTGCAGCTGACATCAAATAATGTATTGTAATAGACAATGGTGCGATTCTCTAGCTAGTAGATGTTTGAAAGTGACACACATGAATCTCAGTTAGTTGGAAGAAAATTTCCTTCTATGATATACCTACTATTTTTGGCATATTATAATCTCCATTCCTAAACATTAAAAGAATTGAGGGTATTCTGAAGTTTACACCATTCTGAATACTGGACATCCAAATTTCAGAATTTATGCCATACATGCTGTCACAAAATTTGTCCTAATTTTACTAGCTTTGTTTTCAGTCAAATGAGTATGCTGATACTTATTCCATGGCTTAGAAATTCTACCTCTGATTATGTAGCCAACTACTTTTCTAATAATTTTGTCACAAATGTTTATGAAATTGTTTTGCATCTTTCTCTAGGCAATCAGACAATTCTCTTGACATCCTAAACAAATAGCACAATTCACTCAAATGAATAATTAAAAAAAAAAAAAAAAAGCAGAAGTTAACGTATTTCAAAAACTAAATTACAGAATTGATAAGCTAAAAATTCAATAAGCTATTTTTCTGTCTATTTCTGGTAGCAAAAGATGTCAGTAACTTATGCTAGTATCTCATTAATTCCAAACTGAGGTATTGAAATGCCTCACTCCTCTCAGTTTTGAATTTATGAAATCTACTTTACAGTTAAATTTCCCCCTAAATTTATTTAGTTAAAACTTCTCTACTCAGGTTAACTACAACATATTTTAGATCAAATTATTCTTTCCAGTGATATAAAACTTTTTAGGATTTTCTTCAGTAATGTTATATGCAATGAAATTTTGAAAAACAAATATTTTCCAAAGTGTCTCGACAATTGACTATATGTCTCATCTTGTTAATAGCTTCACAATTTGGTGCCATTCATGCAAAGGTTTCATTATCATATATCTGAATTAAGAAAGTTACTATGCCTGTGCAGTGAGAAGTGGCTAACAAATACTATGCTGACTGCTGTAACCCAAGGTCTAAATCAGGGGTTCTCAACCACAGAGGAATCCCTCATAAGAGGGAATTTCATAGTTTCAGGAGAGAGGATGCAGTCAGCCTTTTATTTAGTTGTTAAATATTTAGTTTATGAATATAAAAAATTACTTTTTTTCAAGTTTTAGTACTTACCAAAATTTTTTGTATTTTTTTTTTTGTTTTTTTGTTTATAAATACATATGTTTTTACAATCTGTTGTTTATACATTTATAAAACAAATTAGAAAGTAATCTAAAATGTATACAGTATGTATTCTTCAAGTTTGAAAAGGAGGACGGGAGAATGATCTTCAAGTAATGGTAAAAGGGGTGCATGAGGCAATAAAAGGTTGAGAACAACAGTTCTACACCATATACTGTATTATTCAATCATTGACATGAATAATCCTGAGAATTAATCTTAATGTGATGACTTTCTGTCATTCTGTACAAACATAGCTAGTTAACACTGATCCTTCCCACCCATAATATGCATATTTAATAGCAGTTTGTTCATCATGTAGTGATATGTCTATCAAATCAATGATATACTTGTGATAGGCACTTAACAACAGGTAACTTTGAGAGTTCAATAGTTGTTACAAATTAGAAGCAGAATTAACTACTTGCCTTAATCAGCAATGCATCCAAATTTAAAATTGCTGAAGCTATCGCATTTATTTATTATTTGACTGTAATACAAAAAGGGGAAGTCCAAATACTTTCATATTTAAAATTTAAGTTAAGTTTCAGTGCATTTCACTCAGTTCAGGAAATCTCGGTATTTACGTTTCCCATCAATAATACTATTTCTTATGCTTTTCAAATACTATAAATACATAAAAAATTCTAATTTCCAGGAGGAAGGAGGCTATATATTTACAACATCAGTGCAACAAATTGTAAACAATTAAGTTAACATTATTTCTATGTACACTACAGAAACAAGTCCAGAGAAAAACAGATAAAATGAATAATAAAATTAAGACCGTAGAAAATAGATAATAAAATTAAGAATGAAGACAGCAGTTACATAAAAATATTTTGCTAAGTTTGAAAGACTTACAATTTTTGGTCTAAATGGTGGCTTAACTTTACGTGCTTCTAGAGCAGCCCAATCTACATCTTTAAAAAATGCATGATGTAATATGGCTTCCTCATAGCCCTGAGAAGCTACACATCCTAGACGCTTGGCTGGATTTTTTGTCATAAACTGATTGCAAAAGAAAACAATTAGATATATATAAAAAGGTACAACAGAACTAACAAAAAAGAAAAATAAACAGTATTTTATAAAAGGAATGAGATTGATATATTATGGGTGTCAATATGTCAAATATGTAAAAGTAAATTTATCTTATTTACTTTTACATATTTGACATTGATAAAGGCATACCCTAGTGTGATTCTAAGCGGAATCATTTAGCAAAACTTTAGAATGTTCATACACATTTAGGAAAATGAATATAAGACAGCAGGAATGATGGCTGTAACTGTTTTAATCATATCTATCTATAAATGAGATTTGTTTTACCATATTTGCTAAATCCAAATTCTTTAAAATCTAACTAAAATCTAAAAGAAAATAAACCATTTGATTTACAATCGCCTTGGATTTTTAAGAATACAGTTAAGGCCTGAAATTGATATTTCTGTACAACTTGACAATGTTTTATTAGTCTTTGAACATTATGAGGTGGTCATATATATCTTTTACACAGTACACAACACTTGAGAATTCAGAGTTCCAATTGAAATTCACACCTTAATTTCCTTGATGAAGCTTGAGGAATTAAATAAAATGTAAGTTACTGAAAAACTTGATGCATTTATTACAAAACAATGAAATTTCCCAGAATGTTATAAAATCTTATTTATCTTACTGTCGTAGAGCAAATGAAAGAACAGTTACATGTCTAAAGATTACATTAGGAATGTTCCTTGTAATGATAAGCATAGGAAAGCTATATATTAATAAAACTGTACTAGATATAAGACTGGCAAAATACTTTCAACAAGAAAAAGATATATTTTAAATTTAAATTTATTGGCCACTGTTTTAAACACTAATTTTTCTCTTTATATCATAGGACTGATTTGTACTTTTTTGTATTTTATTTCCACTACTTTTTTTGGGGGGGGAAGGAGAGGGGGTTAGATTTTCCTATATGTTTTAAGAAAAGTAAATAATTACCCTGATTTTTTGAAAAAAAAAAAAAATATTTTCTCTAGCTATTTTTCAGACTTTCCAAGGTCTCAGTGGTCTCAGTAAGTGAGTTGGAGGCTTCATTTCCAAAATATTGGAAATAACAGAAGAATATTATGACCAGGATAAATGGAAATATTGTTCCATCATATTAATATTTTTAAATATTAATCTGAAAATTGATACGTTTATAAGAACTCAAAAACCTTATGATTTTTACATGTTACTTGTCCAACTGCAGTTTTTCCTTATAGAAGATGGCCATACAAATATAGAGATTCCTTACTGTTTGTAGTCTCTTAAACCATTTTAGAAGCAAATATTTTTCAGTCTCATAATCTTGCTGTAGAGCCATATTATTCATTGTCAAAATCAACTTCTAAATATCTGAAGAAAATTACACCTCAATGAACACCTCTGATGCTTTGTAATTATTCTAAAAATTAATTTTTCTTAATATTTTGGCTCAGTGGCATGGAATTTCTGCTATTAAATACAAATTAGCAAATAAGTTTTCTTAATATTAAATATGCAAAAAAATACTAAGTCTAGATGTTAAAAAATGCATAATGACAGTTAAAACTTACGTAAGCCTCTTTTATCATAATCAGAAAAATTAAAATTGCTATAATAATAATTAATTGCAATATTACATTAATTTTTTAATGGCAATTGAAACGAAGAGTTTATCCTTCTTCTCATATGCACTCATTAAAAAATGAAAATTTACTTAAATCTTTTTATTTTCACTTGAATAAGTTATCCTTTTGCTGCATTTTTAATTAGATCAATACCAAGAGGCACCTAATTTGATCTGAACTGTACGTTTCACAAGTGAAAATTGCAGTCTATTTAGAATTAATTTAAAATTCAAAGGGGATAAGAAAAAAATACATGTAAATGAATGATACCTTTTGTTGTTACTAACCACATTTAATTCCACATAATTTATTCTGGTCTTAAAATTTACTGAGACCAGGTATAAAAAATTTAAAACATGGATTCAATTTTAAATACAACTGTATCAAAGTATTGCAAAATTAAAGAGAAAACATTTTTGAATCAGTAATAAGAATTGAACAAATTGAAATACAATACATATAAATAGTTTTTAAATGGAATAATTTAAAAAAAGAGTCTGATTGTACACAGTGCACACAATAAATATCACAAAAACAGTGCAGCCATAACTGAGAAATTAAAAAGCCAAGCAAAAAATGTTGTCTTATAAAAATCTTCACACTTACTCCTTTTAATATGGATACAGCTTCTTTACTTAACCATACTGGATATAAAACATCATCATGAAGGATACTTTCAAACAAATCATCTTCATTATCAGCCTCAAACGGAGGTTGGCCAGCCATCATTTCATACATAAGTACACCTAAAGCCCACCAGTCAACAGAAGGGCCATACTCAAGTTCTTGAAGAATCTAAATGGGATTCCATTTATAAAGAATAAGTTTCTTCATCGGAAAACACCTCCATAACAACTTAAAATAGCTTCCAAGTTGATTTAAATGACACCTGACATGATATAATAAAATATTAAAAGCATGAAAATCAGTTACAAAGAAGATAATTTAGTTTCAGTAATTTCTCAATCAGATGCATACTTTAACCTAAAATATACATGAAATTTTAGTTCAATAGCTTAGTCTCACAAAATACAGTATATTTACACAATTTTACTTTTGGCAATCAATAGTTAACTGTCTGAAAATAAAAGAATGCATAAATATGGAAATTCTATGATTTGCAAGAATATTTCATATTTAATTTAATGCAGGAATAATAATACTAACCTCAGGAGCTATGTAATCAGGTGTACCACAAAAGGTTGTAGTAGTATTTCCGTCAATAATACCTTCTTTACACATTCCAAAATCAGCAATCTTACAATGACCTTCACTATCTAGTAGTATGTTGTCTAGTTTTAGATCCCTGGAAAGAAATTTTTAAATGAAATGTACAGAAGTGCAACTTCACTCGACATCAGGGATTATAATTTCCTATTTTATACCTAAAGAAAATATTAATAAATATTCAGAAATAGTAAGTAATGTGATAAAAGTTTAAATTGATGACAAAAAATAGCAATTAGCATATTTTAATATTTTCAAGTATTCACAGTAGTACAACAACTGCTCACTAAAACAGAATACTCTATATTGTAATATCATAACACCACCAAAAATTCTTTATACCAGCTCAACCCTCTGACTACTAATGAGACATGTATGTCCCACTAAAAGTTGAAAAATTACTGCTGGGTTAAAAAGTACTTCTGAACGTTGGGGATCATCTTCCAATAGTTGGAAAATAAAGACGCTGCAGTGCTCGATGTATACAAATGAACATAGAGAAAAGAACAAATATGAGTTGCTTAATGTGCAATGTTGGGTTACGCAAAGAATGCTTTACCCAGTACCATACAATGTAAGAATCTATTTCATACACTTTTTCCAGAATAATAGGTGTGCTTATACTAAGTTGATCGCTATACGTGGGACATATGTATCCCACCATTGACTACAGCTGGGACATATGTGTTCCAGCCTTTGGCTTAAAAAACCGTTATTCAAAAAAAATCCCAAAGGCTAAATTTACCTTATTTATGAAATATTTTGTTCACTTGGATAAAAAACAGGGTATTTTTTTTCAATTCGTAGCCAAAGGGTTAATAAAGAATACAGAAAAAGAAAACTGACTATATTTTCCTTAGATCAAGAAACTGGAGTATGCAAAAAGAATTATGTATAAAAACTAGGCTAGAGTTTGTTAAGTGATGCATTTTGGATATACAGACATATATAGCACATGCTGAAAAAAATTGCATTAATACTAAAGCCAATTATTAAAGCACTTTTCCTTTAAATATTCACGAGGCATGAATATATTTAATTTCCTGAAGTGAGTTATAAACATGAGATTTATTTCTATGAGAGATCAGAATAATTTAATTTCAGTAGGGAAAAAAAAAAAAAAAAAAAGAGATTGTTGATAATGCTTCTGATTTTTACAGTATTATTATGACTCCTTTTAATGCTCCACGACTCAAAGAGATTATATATATTATTTCAATCTTAAATCTGCTTTAGCATTTCCCCCTGTTAATTAATAACAAAACAAACAAACAAAAGTTCCCCTACTCTTATAAATAACCACACATATTTTTAAAAATTACTGTTTTGTTTGTTCAACCGGCAATTAACTTTGATAAGTATGATTTCTTACATTATTACAATTCCTATTTAACATAAATATATTTTTGTTTAATAAAATACAAGTCAGACAAACAAGATTCAATCAATAAAAATAACCACAGCAAAATATTTATTATTTATTCATTTGAATATGTCACAGCAGACAAGGATCATTTGCCTAATGAATGGACTTCTATGACAGTTGTTCTCAACTTATTTTGCCCCATGCACCCTTTTCAAAACTGGAAAAATACATATTTATTTAAATTTAGGTTATTTTTAACGCGTTTTATAAACTAAACAAAAAGTACAGAAAATATTGCTAAATACCAAAACAGTTTTTTTACACATTCATGAATTAAATTTAATAGTTTTTTTTTTTATATCCATAAACTAAATGCTTAAAAGCAAAATGAATATCAGACCGCATCCTCTCTGAGAGAACTACGACCCCTCCCCCTCAGGGAAAAATTTTACTCTGGTTGAAAACTCCTGTTCTCAGACAAACTGGATCATATTTACATTATACATGCAGAAAACCATGAAAACATTCAGACAATTCAATGGGACTCAAATGTAGATTGGACTACCAGTGTTCTACATCTTTATCATTCAGTCACTAGTAGGTCACAAAATATTTACAGACAGAAAAATGTATAACTCAAAACTGAAATTAAACACCTTTTAATGTAAAATAATTTTTTTGTGAGTTTATGATTGATCATGCACTTAAAAATCTCCTGTAACATTAACACTTACCTACAGTTTAACTGGATAAATTAGGGACACAGTGTGTGCAATATTGGCTGTTTTGTTCATTGAACAGTACTTTCACTCTTAAATTAAATTAGACAGGATCAAAATTATTCCTTTCTTTAAAAAAAAGGGGGTGGAAGGATTCTGTATAACAAAATACAAATAGTAGTCATAAATAGATATATTAACTAATTAAACATTAAAAAATGCTAGGGAGGGAACAGTTAATAGGGAAATGAATAATAAGTGTTGAAGTTGCCCCTTATTGAAAGACTTAATTTTAATCAGTTATGTCCTCATTTTAAGAGACAACCTTTCAATTTTACAGCAGTCAGATACTTGGTTAAATTGTCTGCTGCTTTATTTGGAGAACACGCAAAATGAGAAATGATCTGTTTAATTCATGTTCATTTTTTACAAAGAATCTTTCCAGTTAATATGCCTTCAGCCATTATATGGTTTTGAGTTTTTTATGCAGTCTATTAATGCTTGACAATCAGTTTTAATTTTAATAGGTTTATCAATTAAATCATCCCATTTTAATTCTTCAACTAAACAGGTGTACACTGCCGGGGGGGGGAAGAGCGGACAGTTCTATTCCTCCCGTTCTACTCAGTGATTGATGAAATTCAACTTGCATTTTTTATGTCTCAAATGCGCGACTTGGGATATGTATTACATTTATATATAGCATTGTTCTAATATAGGTATTTTGACACAAAATCGTACTTTTTTCTGAAATGACATAACACGTTTTTTCCATATTTCAATTCTATGACTCAAATTATGCCAAACAACCAAGTTTTGTAAAAATTGCGCAAGTAGTTTTGAAAAATTAGCTCCTTCACGTTAATTGAATTTGATATATATTTAATATCTCTTTGTTTATTAAATGTATTCAACTCTTACTTTCACATTTCAAAATTCAGGTTCATTCCAAATAAAATTTGCCTATTTTTTATGATTTATTTTTTAAATATGTATTTTTAAATAATTTTATAAAATTTTCGAAAAACATTTTGAATTATAACCTATAAAAGTTTTGCCATCATCTTAAAGTAGATGTATTTATAAGCATACTTGCCAAAAATTAGAATTGTGTATTAAAATTCCCTAAGATATACATGAATTTACATTTTGAAATTTCCTGTATTTATTATAAGCGATAATAATGAAAATGTGATTTACACACTTTGTTAAAATTATTTGAAATTATGAACGCTAAGGAAAATAGGTTGCTTTCTAAATTAAGAAGTTCGCAAAGTGAATTATTCTTGCTGCAAACTGAAAAAAGTTTGCCAAGATAAATTTTAAAATTTCTCAAAAAAAATTACAAAATTTAATATTTAGTCATAGTCGGAGTCGTAGAATCGAAATATGGTAATAAATTGGTATGTTATTTGAGAAAAAGTCCAATTTTGTGTCAAAATATCTATGTTAGAACAAAGTTATATATAAATCTAATATATATCCTACATCACGCTTTTGAAACATGGAAAATGCAATCTGTATTTCATCAATCGGCCAAGTAGAACAGGAGATATAGAACTATTTTTTTGTTTTTTTTTGCGGTGTACCATTTTATTTCACATGCACATTCACAAAATGCCAGAAATTCAGCTCCCATTGTACAAAGAGCATCTATTATTTATTTATTAGATTTCCATTCAATAAAACAATCTCCAAATGTTTTTTCATCATCAGTGGTAGACCAGCCTGCATCTGAAGTAGCATTCAATTTTCCATTGTTTGAAGTATATATTAACACATGCATTATTTATTGTATCTAAATAGCCTCTTCGTTTCATTGCAATGTTAGTCTTTAGGATCTTCTGTACACTTTTCGCTTCATGCTGTGTCCTACTACAATACCTTTTTGAGCTTTCAAATCCATCGCTCCATTTTTCCTTGTCCTGTATATGAAAATATACCTTACACACAGAACTTTTAAGATAAGTAATGTTAGGCTAACATTGTCTGTATACATTCTAAGGTGTTTATTTTTTTTGTATATATCTCTAATATTTAATTTGTGTATTGTATGGATTGGCTGTATCTTTTAAGATAAGTAATGTTAGGCTAACATCCTCTGTATACATTCTAAGGTGTTTATTTTATTTATTTATTTATTAATTAATTTTTTTTTTTTTTTTTTTTTTGGTATTTTAAGTGAAAAGGTACAAAGCACTTTTACTCGAAAATTTGATCAGCAATACTGGATCAATCAACACAGTAGTCTTGATGATAACATGATTTAAGCGTTTAACATTTTTCTTATTATTTTTACTTTATTTCATTTTTAAATACTTCAGATTTCTAAATGTCAAATATTTTTAAAGTAAACATTAAACAGAAACACATAAAAACAACTTCATTAAAAGCATACACCAGAGCCAGATGATAAATCTAATCAGACTTACAATCTTCTAAAAGAAAACATTCTCAACTGATGCCAGATTCATGAAACTCAGTTAAACTTCCATAAGTTAATTACATCAGTGTTGGAAAATAATGAAAACTAAATTAATCTGTTATACACAAATACCATCAATAACTGTTGGTTTAGAAAAACAGGTCTAAAGATTATAGATAGGTATAGTGTTAATATAATTATCTTTTTTTTTTTTTTTTAAACCTATCAGAAATTTAAAAATAAAGACTTTTAGGTTTTATCAAATAGCTCCCAAATAGCTCCATGAATGACACAATTTTACTTTTCATTAAATTTAATTGATTTACATTAAAAGTGCTGAAATCACTGACATCTCTTTCTTCTGAAGCCTTGAAATAAAAGCTTCAAATGACTAGTTAGTGGCTTAATCATGATGGAAATTATTGAAATTTATGTTACATAGTGTCCCAAATAAAAATTATAACCTACCTATAAATAACCCCATTACGATGCAGGAACATCAATGCTAAAGTTACTTCTGATGCATAAAATCTTGCTCGAGGTTCATCAAACTTTCTGGCTTTCTGAATTTGAAACATAAGATCACCTCCATTAACATACTCCATAACAAAGAACAAACGATCCTAGATGCACATAAGGGGAAAACAGTTAATAAAGAACATATATTTAAAAGCTGAACACTTCTTGATGCACATCTAAAATTACTTTTGATAATAGAATAAGGCAAGAAATAATATAGTTTTTCTTAGAAATTATATTCTACTCAAATAGCAACAACTAGGAGAGGCATTTGGAAAATAAAATAAATATGATAATATATACAGCTTTTTTTGAGGTAATTTTTTTTACAGTTAAAAAAGACATCATTTTTAACGAAGGCTAATCTTAGTACACTAAGTATTATTCACAGACTACGAAAATGTACAACTAGATTTCTGAAATAGAACCACTAAAGTGTCACATGACAAGTGCAGAAATGCAACCAAGCTAATTTAAAGTCTGTATACTGGTAAATGTAGTTAGTGGATTATGATGATTTCTGAAATATTCTTATCCAACATTTTGGAAATGCTCGACTGACAAATCTGCTGCATTTAAGGGATAAGACCATAAACAGAAGCTCTAGTGAGAAATGTGTTTCAGGTGGAATACTATGATATAAAATGAATTAAGGTATTTTACATTAATAGCAAAAGTACTACAAGTAGCACATTGTGAATTTGTGAAATTTATTGCTACTGGAGACAATGGCCATTCTTTGATAGCTATTTGATTGAAGAGAGAACCATTTTCCTTAAGCAAGCTTGTTTGTCATTTCTACATACCCGAACATAACTTATCCTTTAAACTTGCATTTCCTTCTAACTCACATATCCTGGAAGTCACAGGATATATATTTTTATGACTAAATAAGTTCCAAAACATTAGTTTAATACTGATTCATTCTAGTTCTAATATTCATGGGAAGGGGATTCAGTTTTGCTTTTTTCCATCTATGGTAGAATCTATAAATGTAATGAAATAAGACTACTAATCACTTTTCTGTAATTGATAATATATTAAATAGCATTACAACATTATTCACACGGCATGTGCAACAATACTTAATACATTCCGAATGACATTATTTTGGAATAAAGATTCATAGTTAAACAGGAAGAGTTCAAGAGGTACAATATTTGGTAGAAAGGTTCTTTTCTGTTAATGGGATACCAATAGCCAAATGTGGTAGACTGTTTATACAACATCATGAATGTACCTGAAGCTGAATTAGTGCAATTTTTTTAATGTTTTTTGAAGCAAAAACAGATCACTACATTTGTAGAGATAATAACTGTTGCCCCCATATACACTGTGTAGTATATGGGGGCAACAGTTATTATCTCTACATACGTAGTGATCCACACACCCAATATAGATCTGTGTTCACTTAAATATCACAGAACAGCATAATTCAGCAACGCACAAATTAAACATTAGAGATATAGCATATTGTCTGACACATTATGGTTATTACTAGTTCTGTATGAATTTTTATGTATCATTAGGGTTGCCACCATCTAGTTAGACTTCATGCTAATGTCTATGTTTAATGCTAAGTTGCAGCCTGTTAACAGAAAATTATGGGAAAAACTATCCACCAGAAATAAATTAGGGAGCCATTATACATTTCAGCCAATTTTATTTGAATCATTACTAGGAGAAAAAAAAATCTAATTTTAAACCAATGCTTTTCCATATTTTCCTAAACATTTTAATTATTAACCAAGGTTGCTGAAACATTTTAACAAATAAGTAACTAAAAGTGCAAAAAATTAAAACAAAATCCAGTTCATACACATACTGAACTGTCAACTGGTTATAAAAATGTGAAAAACAGAAATAAGTTACTCTGGCACCTGTTGAACACTGATTTGTTATATAGGGTGGCTATAATTAAAATTATTCTATTTAGATCTATGCAAAACCCTTTCTGCTATCTTATTTTGTTGAAACTTGGTATGTATATTATATGGACCATGGGGAAAAGAAATCTGCAACAAACAAACAAACAAACAAACAAACAAACAAACAAACAAAAAAAAAAAAAAAAAAAAAAGACAGATGGCACTTTTCATGCAACCTAAAGAGATTATGCAAATTTTGAACATTTAAGTCAGTAATCAATAACCCAAAATCATTTTTCACCATGCCTTTAAAGGAGAACGATCAGGCTTCCTAATTAAGCTGTTTTATTAGAATTGTGGTAATTTTTCAACTGCACTGTGAGAATATTGAAGCTTGAAAGGCTTACGTAAAAGACCATGTCAACACAGGGTTTGAAAAAGATGATTACTAAATTTGAAGACTGGGGAGTTGTGTCGGTTGTGAGGAAGGGAATGGAAATGGATTTCAAACGAAACTGTCGAAGAAGTTGCTTTTGCCACCATCAAAACAGTGTCCAGTTCTCAATATGCTTCAAAAAATGCTCGATTGATGCCATGCTATTCGACTCCCTTTGTAAATAGTATGAAAGCTTCTGTGATTCACTGTAAAGTGGTATCCATACAAGACCCAAATTCTGAAAGAGCTGCATTGCACAGATATGGATAAGTGCACCAATTCTGCTAGCCTTCTTTTGGAAAGAATAGACATTGACAATGCATGGCCTTGAAATATTTGTGCTCTGACGAGTTGCATGTTACCCAAAGAGAGCAATTAATACTCAAAACTGTCGCATATGGGGTTCTGCAAGTTTTAATATTGCCCAAATATGGTCCCTGCATTCTGCTTACATTATTGTTTGGTGTGGTTTTACTGCTGATTTCATTTCTTAGTCCCCTTTTCTTTGAGGCTAATATTACTCAAGGCTCTCAAAAGTATTCCATTATGGATACCCATTACTGCAAACGTCTTTAGCAGCCTTCTTCTCCCTTATAAGAATGACAGACTACAGTCTTCATGCAAGATGATGAAGCCACTGCTTTGTGCCCATTTTGGAGATGACCAAGTTATTTTGAGGACTTTTCCAAGTGCTTTGACTCCTCATTCTCTGATCTCGAGTCCCCCTGACTTCTAGTTATGTGGATTTCAGTAACACGTCATATTACAGCAACTGATTAAGAACCCTACTACTGTTGAACACGCTACCTGAAAGCAAGCATAACATGCCATATTACAGCAGTAGATCAAGAACCCTACTATGCTATAACATGTTTTGAACGTGTGATTGATGCAAATGTGATGCACATGGAACAAATGCTCTAACAAAACAAAATTTTGTGTTTCCTGTTTTTTTTTTTTTTTTTTTTTGTTTGTTTGTTCTTTATGCACTCTTTTTATCTGTTGGTAAAAAATTTAAACTTTTATTTTTTTATTGCAGTTGTCTTTTCCCCGAGAAAATAGGTCTACCAAAACACAATCTTTGTAGGTCTAAATTGGGTAATTTTAATTATAACCACCCTGTATATTACAGATTTGAAATTTAACATAACTAAAAAGAACTGATGAAGCATACAAAGAATGCTGTATAGTAATCACTAAAACTATATAAAATACACCACTTTCAGAAGGGATAAAATTAATGCTTAAGAGATTATTAATTACTGTTTTGTGAAAAACAGTTTTATATAAGAATAGAAATTTACTGTTTTGATTTGTTAGCAAACACACAGTTCATTCCAATAGTAAAATTAGCTGTTTCAGTGATTACAATAAAATATATATTTGATTATATTGGTCAAATAAGGAAGAGTCATATTAGAGAATAATGCTATAATTACTAATGCGTATTCATATTTTTAAAAATACTGGCCACTTTTGGAGTTTCCTGCAATCAGGTTCACTATATTTACACAAACATTTTAGAAGTATAGTATATAATGTTTCTTATTAAATAGCAATTAATATACAAACTTACTTCTGTTTGATAGCAACAATGAAGTGCAGTTAAAAATGGATGTTTGGCAGATAATGTAAGAATCCTTTTTTCAGTCATTGTACAGTCTACATCATCATCTTGCAATATGACATCTTTTTTAAGTACTTTAACTGCATAAACTTCATCAGTGCCTTTCTTCTCTGCTAATAATACCTACATAAAAATTATTTAACTTAAGTTTCAAACCATAATCATACATAAAACTGTATTTTGAAAATGCAGATAAGTTAAAACTAAATCACTCTATTCGAAAAATTTACAGTATCCCAAATACATGTAGCTGGAAGTAACTATAAATTTTTATTTATAAGAAAAAGAAAATTTTGTCTCAAACAGATAATTATATTTATATAATTTCTTATTATACACAGTGTTGGGGCAAGTTTACATTTTTGGGAAAAAGAATAGTCATTTTAGACATACAGTGATGATGGATGGATTAGCTGATTTAAATACTGATATTCATCATTTGTGCGGTGAGTTTTCTTCGGTCTCCAAAGCAATTGTTAACGAATGGGGTGAACAAGAAATTACAATACACGATAGATTTGCAATGTTAATGAGACCACATTAATTTTACATCATTATTTTTTTATAGAAGTCTCATACAAAAACTGTTAATGATTAGAAAAAAAAAAAAAAGTGAACGCCTGACAATTATTTTTTATAATATGGCTGGATAACCTATAAAGAACCAAAGTGACTGGTATATCTATGATGATTTATTATTCAAAATACAAGTTGCTGTTCTGGTCAAATCAAAAGTAAGTAAAAGAATAGTACATAGTTTTCCAAAAGTATAAAATCCTTGTGATGACAAGAAATATATATAGAAAGGAGTATAGGAGGGAGGAAAAAAAAAAAAAAAAAAAAAAAGAGGAGAGGGCAAAAATTAATAAGTAATTTCGAATAAAATATATACTTTGCTAAGCTGTTGTTAAAAAAAAAGGGGAGGGGGCGTAGTGATAGAACTTTAAATAAATTAGCTAAATTTTTTAAATAATAAAATAGTATGTGTTTTTATACAATTAAGGAATAATGTTACAGCAAAATCTTAAAGCATAAAAATTATAAATCTAATAAACCAACTTTTCCAAAGCTTCCTTTGCCTAAAACTTTAATAAATGTAAAATCCTCTAATCCTAATCTTTTGGGTCTGTCTTTATCACCAGGCGTAATTTCTCCCGTACGATTGCTTGGAAAGAAACTCTGAAACTTTCCAAGCATATCTCCATACTTCCCTGAAGGGTCACCAGAAGAATACTCTGTAAAATAAATATAATGCAACTGTATATTAAATATTATATTGAAAACATATATACATATGCAACATAAAGGCAATTTAATTACAGATATATGTGTCTAGTGTTCGCAAAATTTACACATATCTTAAGAATCCCAATTTATCAAGAGAAAAAAAAATTAGACTAAAGAATTAGGATATCTACTTTCAGCTCAATTATCATCATCATAAGGTTTTTTGAAAATAGTATTCAAGATACTCTGGAGAGAGCACTTTTTTTCTACAGAATTCATTTTGAAATATTTACAAGTTAATTAAGCATTTTTTAATTTGCAGTGAACTCAGTACAAAACCTAAAAAAAAATCAATAAATACTCTTTAGAGCTGAAACCGTTTAGCTAATTTATCAAGTCTTTTGGCTAGCAGTCAGTCAACAATTTGACAAAACGCATTCATTTAGAATAATTATGCTCTGATAACTTGAAGGACAAACATTCTATTTAATTAAAAAATAATAAAAGAACACATAAGCCCAAAATGCAACAAATTAGTTGGCCAAATCATAATACTATAACCATTTCTTCTAAAAATAATTTCAACTTCCTGTGTAATTTATGCAATACTCGTACATTTCGACATCCTGCTCATTACACTCTGTTTAGAAAATGCATGCAGTTTTAAATAAGCAGGCAAACCTGTTAAAATAACAGTATGAAAGCACTATAAGATCTCATATACTATAATATAATAATAATCTGCTAGTTTCAAAAATCAAAATTAAACAAAGTGGTGCTAAACTATTTGCTGTTTACCCACTTCTCTATATAAGAAGTTTACAAAAAAGTTTATCACTTGCAATAATTACATCTGAATGTTTAGAGGCATCACTACTTTCTATGTACGAAATATATAAAGTTACATCATCTGGATACATCATCATTGTGATACAGGGTAGCTGTATCACAATGCATGCAACATTAAAGCATTTTCTGATTTTTTGGAGCAAAACCGCATTTTAAGCAAAGTGAGCTTCAGCAAAGAATCTTGAGTACCTTTTACCAGAAACTGATCCACAGACATGTCATAACTACCTTATTTTCTAAGTTGTTCCCCCTTTGACACTGCAGGTATCTCTCTCTCTCTGTGTGTTGGGGGGTTAATGTTTTCAGATAATTCAAACTACCCGAAATAATTCAATTATTAATCTAGAACAGATATCAAAAGACACACTCTATCAATGTTTACAGGAATAGCAGAAGCACTATACATGTTCTTAATGCCATCTCCAAGTAAAATCGACATAGTCTGTCTATGGTGCCAATTTTCGAAGAATTCGTTCTCACAAAGAATGAATAAAGACATATTTTGCTCTGGATTAGTAATATCATTTTTTAAGGAACACAAATTGTACAGATCACTTACGATGCCAATGAAAATATTGGACCTAAGCCTCTTTACTCCTACAGATGTAACTTTAAAGGTATTGAGATAATAACTGCTTACATTTCAAATACAATTTATCTCCAATCATTCTCTATGAACTTTTTGAATATATACGTATGTTTAGTATAAAAACTATGCTGCATAAAAAAAGTTTATACCCATATGAAATGCATTATTTATGATATAAAATAAACTTAGTCAAATGTAATTAAAAGATGTACTGTTCTTTCTATTTGTTCAGAAATCCATACCTTGAGAATCCAAATCTGAAGGAAGTGGAGACGTATGCGACCTCTCAGGCATCTGTCCCAGCTTATTAGGAGATTCACTAATAGATGGCTGTAAAAATAGTAGCAATTGATATAATTTATAATTAACAAGATACTATATTTCAACAATATAATCAATGTACAGATAAAATACTAGAATTACAACATGCAAGAAAATGATTTTACAATCACCTTCAAGTGAGGTTAAAAAAAAAGAAGAGGGGAGAATACACAGATGAAAAATAAACATACAATAAGTTATAATTTACAGATTTCACAAAAATGATTTAAAAAAAGCTTAACTAATAAATCAAAATGCTACATACACAGAAACAAAAATTACTACTATAAATACTTGATTATATTTTTGCAGTCAACTTCATAAAAATTATTCTACAAAATATTCATACATCTAAAAATTGCAGTAATTAAATATTATGACTAATACTTTCATATGCAATACAATTTTTCTTATGTAATTTATTACAATAAAGCACAAAAACTTAGAAAATACTCAAAAGCTGTCATTTGTATAAAATCCATGTGAAATGAACAGACTGCTCCTTTATCCTTCTACCCATTGTAAGGCATCATTTTGCAAAATTTATGTTACGTTTGAATTTATTCTCGAATCCAATTATATTGATTAATGCAACTGAATTTGAGTTTTATAATTAGATGAGTTTTGATGAATTTTTATATGCATTTAATCAATTACAATGATTAAACACATATTAAATGATTAGTGATTAAACACATATTAAATGACTGTGAAATGCAATCAGTTCTTTGTTTCCTGATGCTAATGAATTTCACTGTTAGACCTGTAAAAATGATAATGACAAGGGAATGTGATGATGATACTATTAAATAAAACTGGCTCACTGAAGTTTGAGGAAAAATTGAGAGAAACATTCATGACAAGGAATGAAACTACTATCAACCTAAGACTGATAAAACAATTCATGAAGATAAATATTTTCCAATTTCTCAGCATTCCAGGAATTGAGCTACAACAGTGATAACTGAATTTTGCATATATGACAGCCAATTTAAGATATGAACTGACCTACAAAGAAGTTTAACAAATTATGAAATAAATATTGAAACAATATTTACCCCGCACATAGTCTGTCATACAGCAATATTTACTCTGTATGTACTCTGTAATAATTATGCTCATATACATCCACAATATGGAGGACGTGGGGGGAAAGCAATATGACAATACTGGATATAACTAATTCATTGTAAACATGTGATATCTTTAAACATTCCAAACCCAAAATAGAATATTTAACAACAATGCAAGCTAATATCCTGATTAAATATATTTTTCAGAAGTGATATTAATAAATCTTCTGAAAAGTGATTTCATTGTTAAAATACAATAATTTTGTATCTGTAACAGTTAGAAAAAGGATTTCACTTCTGCATTAAAATGAGGAAAAGAAAATAATACAAAATCTTTTATCTGCTTATAAAACTGTTACTTTTTCAATAGAAAAATGTGCCACACATTACCCAAGGGCAAGGATGGAAGTTTACTTACCAAACATTTTGACACATGCATCTTCCATAAATGAACATACATCATAGTCAAAATCATTTCTGTGCCAGTACAAGAATTATGAAATGCAATGCCAAATTAAATCGCTGTTAATTTTTTCGTAAGGTCTACACTACCTTATACAATGACTGCTGTTAATCTTGCTACATGTGGCCAAGGGCCACTAGTTGGCTACCATTCATTTATGCCCAATATGCTCAGAGACTACCATAATTGTCCAGACATTTCTGGCAAAAGCAAATTATGAGAAGTGAAATTCAACCTATCAAGAAAGGCATATTTTCACAACTTTTTTTTCCCCCTTCTGTTGAGCATAGCAATGTATGTTTCCTTCTACAAATTTGATCCTGCAAATTATGAACTTCTGCTTTATTTTTTTATTTGTTAAACTCAATCTCTTATAACACAAGTAGTAGCATTTAGACAATTAAATATCCTCGTTTTTCATTGCTTTATTAATTAATAAATTTATTTATTTTTATTTATTTGTTAAATATGAACTATGAACAACATATGTATACTATGCTTCAAAACAAGCAAAATGTATGTGTATATATGTGTATGTGTATATATACAGGGGTTGGATGAAAATATGAAAACACCTTTAAAAAAACATGTTTCTTTGCTTAATATGGTGTACGAAACCCGTTGGCATCCAAAACAGCTTGCAGTCTTCTCGGAATGAGTAAATACCGTTCCTGTATGTTTGCCAAGGGAATATTATACCATTCTTCCTGCAAAACGGTGGCAAGTTCAGATAACGATGTTGGCGGTGGATAACGAGAACGTATTTTCCGTTCCAATGTAGACCACAAAGGTTGGATAATATTCAGGTCTGGTGACTGTGGTGGCCAGGGGAGATGGGACAACTCATCCTCGTGCTCAGAAAACCAGTCCTGGACAATGTGAGCTGTGTGAACAGGGGCTTTTTCGTCTTGGAAGACACCATCACCATCGGGGAACAAAGTTTGTACCATGGGATGAACTTGATCGGCCAAAATGTTCACATGAGTCTTGGCAGTCATGTGCCCTGACACAGTTATCATGGGGCTAGCAGAGAACCACGATATGGCTGCCCAAACCATAACAGAACCCCCGCCATGTTTCACTCTTGGCAACAAGCAGTTTGTATTATAGGCTTGAGATGGCATTCTCCAGACGTAAACTCGGCCAAAAATGGGAAACAATGTGAAAGAAGACTCGTCAGACCATATTACTCGCTTCCAATGCTCTATAGTCCAGGCTTTATGACTTAAACACCACCTTTTCCTATTACGGGCATTAGCATCACTGACGAGTAGCTTCTCAATTGCAGCACGGCCAGCAATTCCCTGTTTATGAAGCTCCCTTCTAATTGTTTTGGTACTCACAGGGTTCGGTAACACAACATTCATTTCAGCAATAACTTTTGCAGCTGTGGTCTTCTTATTTTTCGTCACAATTGCCCTTAATGATCGTCTGTCACGATCACTCAGGACACACTTTCGTCCGCGCTGTGATTTAGCAGATGATATTTTTCCGCTTTTCAAATATGCAGAATAAATCTTCGATACAGTACCTCTTGAAACACTAAACACCTCGGCTACCTTGCTTACGGAAGCACCTACCATACGTGCTCCAACAATTTGCCCACGTTCGATGTCTGTTAACTCTGACATAATGCAATGACAACCTCACATAACAGTACTCCGACAACAATTGAACTGTTTAGCACATTTACGAAGTTGTATAGGTGGCGTCAGTAGTCAAAAACGCCAGCGCCACCTACATATTTCATTAAAATCAATCTTTCTTTTCAAACGTGCATTTCACAAGGTGTTTCCATATTTTTGTCCATCCACTGTATATACACACACAATATTCGATTTACTAGAAAGTTCTGTCCGTTTCTAAGACAACAATTTTTGACATGCAAGCACATGTTTATTTGGCGGCTGTTCAGCTCTATTTTATTGTTTAATGTATACATACTGACGCAGCAAATTAACTAAAACAAAGTTGATTCCTGTTAGTCTTAAGTGTGAAGCGATAGCGTACCCATGGTTACTGATAAAGCTCATTTATGCCACTGTAGTTTATATGAATTTTAACAAGGAAGAAATGCTACAGAAGCATGCAAAAATTTATTGAAAACATTTGGTGTTGTACAATTTCTGATAGGACGTGCCGAAGATGGTTTGAAAAATTTGAAACAGGTGATTTCGACCTTTCTGATAAGCCACATTCTAGGTGACCATCTTTGATCGACGATGATGTTGTTATGATCATGTTGGAGCAAGATCCTTTTCTAACAACATCGGAGATCTCAGAAAGGCTTAATTCAGCTCAGCAAACCATACTTGGAAGATGAGATTGATGTGGAAATATTCACGTTGAATGCCACATGAATTAAGTCAGAAGAATTCGGATGACATCGTTAAGGAAAAGGACATATTGTTGAAACACAGAAAACCTAGCCCTTCCAACTCTAAACCAAATTTGACTCTGAATAAGAGAAAGTTGTGTATTCCGTGTGTGAAATTCGAGGACTAATACATTATGAGCTTTTAAATCCAAACGAAAAGCTCAATTCGGAGAAACATTGTCAGCAACTTGATAATTTAAAGATAGCAGTCCAAGAAAAGAGGCCAGTTATGTTCAATAGGAAGGACATCATACTGCATCATGATAATGCCAGGCCATATGCCGCTTTAGGGATTTGTCAAAAAATTGCAGAACTAAGCTGGAAAAGTCTGTCACATCCACCATATTCCCCAGATGTAGCACCCTCCGACTATCACTTCTTTTTGTCCTCACAAAATTTTTTGAAGCCTAAATAATTCAAAAATGAAGAAGATATCAAACATGCACTGGTTCAATTTTTTGCATCAAAAGATACAACATTTTTCAAAAATGGGATATACAAATTTCCCTTATGCTGGTAAGAAGTCATTAATAATAATGGCAATTATATTATTTAATAAAGTTTATTGGCAGTAAGAAAAATTTGTATTTTGTTTTATTCCAAAAACGGAGAGAACTTTTCGGTAGACCGAATATACACTCACTTCCAAAAGTTAAGCATGCAGATGTAAAATACAAAAAAATCAACAAATACTGCTTTGATTGACACAAAATTCGGCAGGAAAGTAGCATATATATATTTATGCATAAAACAAAATCAATAATTACATACAGAAATGAAAACAATATTAACTTTTTGTACGTTATCAGATAACGACATACTGGAGTCTTAAACAGAAGTAGTATGTATAAAGTGAAAATAAACAGCATAAAATGAAAAAAAGGACATTAATAGGTTATGTGATTCCCCCCTCCTCTATATACAAAGTTTACACCTTGTGACCATGCTTTCAATTAAGTGGTCAACCACCGCAGAATTAAGCAATCGCCATTGTTCTTGTAGAGCAGTTTCTAGCTCAATAAGAATGGCTGGAGGTGGGAAACGTGAAGATACAGCATGGCCGAGAGCATCCCAAACATTTTCAATGGGATTAAGTTCGGACGAATATACTGGCTACGCCATACGTGCTATCCCTTCACTCTCCAGGTAGTCATTGACGATGTCAGCTCTATGGGGACATGCGTCATCGTCCATTAAAACAAAAGTAGGGCCAAATGCTGCAGCGTACAATCTTACAATGGGTTCTAGGACTTCATCTCGACACCGGACAGCTGTCAAAGATGCAGTTAAAAGCTGTTTAAAGATGTGCATGTCGGTGCGGTATCCTAATGAAATCCCTGCCCACGCCATAATGCTTCCACCTCGGAATGCGTAATGTTTTGGGACTGATTGCATGCTTGTTGATCACGCCATATCCTTATACGTTTGTCATCTGGCTCCAGAGCAAATCTTGACTCATCAGTAAACATGAAATTGCCCCAGTCAGACACATTCCAATTGACATGTTCCCCGTCCCACTGTAATCATGCCCCTCTTGATTGGACGGATAGAGGAACACAAACTCGAGGTATCCGAGTGTACAACCCACTCATATGTAATCTTCGGTGTATAGTAGCTGCAGATATCGCTTTACCAATGGACGGTGTAACCATAGATGTCACACGTGTGGAGGTCGCTCTGCGATTCTGCTTGGCTACGATAGCAATACATCAATCTTCCTTCCGCAGGGGTTGTAACCCTTGGGTGACCGGCCTTCAGACAACTGTCTGTGTGGTTTGGAATTGTTTCCATAACGTGAAATTACAGAATGATGAATGCCGAAGAAAAGAGCACCATCTGTGATTGACTGTCCTGCTTCAATGTGCCCCACAGCACGCCAGCGCTCAGAATCTTCTATTTGTCTTCTGGAAGTCATAGAAACACGTATGTCTTGAAAACAAATTGTATGAAGGTTTTAAACACCTTCTATCAGGATTTACAATCCTTCATAAAATTGACTTCTTATAAGACTGCCTTTTTTGCATATTTCTTGACATGAAAGCGCGATTGGCTGTTACCTAACATATTTGCATACTTCCATCTACCTCTGCAGCGAAATGCAGCCTCTTCAATTCTGATTGGCTTCCGAAAATTAGCATTTTCCTCTCCGTGCTTAACTTTTGGAAGTGAGTGTATATGTGTGTATACACACACACATAGTTAAAGCATTCAGAATTACACATTGATGAAAAAAATGACAAACATTACAACACATACAAAAGGTCATAACAACAACATCAGAAATTATTCATATCTCTCATCTAGTACAAAAGGCTTTACATACTTCAGCTGGATAGTGATTAGAGACAAAATAAATTTGCCTTTACTTGCAATATCAATGAAATTTCTCTTTCCCAATAAATAATAGATATTTCAACAGTCATTTAAAAGTATTATATATACATTTAAAAAGAGTGTTTTATTACACAAAAATTTCATGTCAAAATATATAAGACTAAAAAATATTACTATAAAAATGTATTACCTTTTTTTTCCTACACGGAGGTTTACCTAGTTTATCACTTGAGAAACCAAGAGCACTCAATATTTCAGCCATTTGTTTTGGGTTTATCCCACAATTATTGGCAACATTCTTCTGACAACGTTTGTGAACATTCATACTACAAGCTTTAAAGAAAAAGGAATACACAGAAGTAAATTTCAAGAAAAATAATTTTATTTCTAATTATGCTTCCACATGGAAGGACATTAGATGTACATTTACTATATTAGCAGTACTTTCCACAAAAAAGGGAGGGATTTTTTGTTTCAATTAATTATGAGAAAACAGATTAAAACTATTTGCCTTCAACAAAGAATGGGGGAAAAAAAACACCTAATATGAAAATATTCTTAAAAACATAGAACATTTCAAAACCAGATTCCTTTAGCATTAAATCTTGATAATATAAAGGCTTATATTATATATTTCTTAAATTTAGTTTAGTTCTAATTTAAAGATTTAAACTGCCACCCAAAAGAGAAGTCCATTTTTAAGATTTAATTATCTTTCTCATGAAATACAATAAAAATTTCTTCCACTTGATTCATTTCTTAAGACTAAGAAAAGGTTCTTTGCTTAGCACTCAGGTTTTGATATAAATACAGCAATCACACTTTGCAAAATCCCAAAAGACTGAAGCTAAAGCTAGCGTATTTTGTGCATGAAAATTAAAATATCACAAGCATTTACAACAAAATTCTGATAATTTGAATATCTTGAGACCAAAGGTTGCATGGATTATGTCTTTCTAACTTTTGTTTACATTTCTCTCTCTCTGTAATTTTTACATTAAATTTGGACTATGTGCACATGAATAACTATAAAAATCCTATTTTAGGAATTATTAAAATAATTGCAAAATCATTATATTCTTAAATATATTTATATGCTTCAATAATAATAATAATAATAATAATAATAAAAATTTAAAAAATAATTAAAAAAAAAAAAAAAAAACCTACATTGCTGAGAGGAAAAGGGACAAATGACTAGGAATTTTTTTGAAGAATTCTGTTATAAGAAATGCATCAAAAATCCTTTATATAAAAGAAAAATTGTATATCTACCAGCAGAATTACTTTCAAAATAATTTTTCTAGAAACTAGGTAAATAGGGAAATATACTGTTTACAAAAACCTCAATAGCTTAGATTTTCCAAACTGAATCCCTAAGCTAAATCCGTTATATTCAGCGCATATATTCTCATATACATATATGCCGTTATATTCAGCACATAGTTGTTGGATTACTAATATCACAAATATCTTGCAAATGTCAGAACTGATCTTATTAAAATTTCTGCTATTTTACGCTGATGTCATAACGCTTTTGATTTTCAAAGCCATACTAATCTTTGTAATGGGTACTTTTAAGAATCTATCTCTCTGACTGGCAATTTAAGGAAGCGTTCATTGCACATAATGTAAACAAACCAATCATGAAGTACATTTCATTTGAAAATCTGCATCTGGAAAAGCTGTAAATATAAAAATTCTTTACACATGTTAACCACATAAACTCAAAATTTATATTAAAACATATTATCAAATAAGATTTATTTACGACAAAAAATTTGCAAATTCAAAATGTGCAATTACTCCAAAAAGGAAATTGTGCAGAAAATGTTATATAACTTTAATAAGGAATAAAATTAATTTCTTTAATCAATACTATAAATATGGCGCAATTTTTTGAAAAAGTTTATTTTATATTAATATTAGAAAAAAATCATTGTTAAAGTTACTATGTTGAATTTCCTAAAAAATTTAAATATTACTTGTTTACACCCAAAGATTGCATGTGACTTACAGGTATTTGTGGATATTGGAATTCTACTGCATAAATGAAAATAAAACATTAAATACCTTCACACTGCAAACCTTGGCGGAATAACCCATAGAGCATGGATCCACAATGATCACAAAATGTAGGTCGTTTGTAGTTATGAACAGTAAAACGATGAGGGATGTTTATGTTGAATCTACTGCCGCTACCACCAGCCACCTGCATAGAGGAGAATACAATATCATAAATAAATAAGAAGTATGCTGAATAAATATAATCTTCAATGCCTAAGAAAAATGCAATCTAATTTGAATGTAATTCTTCATAAAACTAATGGAGAATGAAAGCTGTCAAATTGCTGTGATGAAGATAACTTCTAATGATTTGGATCAATCATCAATTTTTCAACCATTTTGGGATCATTTGTAATTTTCATAAAAATTACTGTTAAAGTACGTACTATTTATTGAAAAATTTTAACAGTAATAATGTCTCTGAATAAAATATGTGATTAAAATCCCATATACATATATGCTGTGGTGTTTTTCTAAATGAGTTCTAAACATCACAAAACTTTGTAATTCAGAAAAACTACTTACAAGGCAAATTTTGAACTAACCAGTGTGTAATTTTTCTAAATTTCATTCTCACAATATCATAATGATACAAAACCCATTCTTCGGCCTATAGTTAAGGCATAATAAGAATATCAATTAAAAAAAAAAAAAAAAAGCAGCTGAAATTTGGTTTAAAATTATATAAATTTACATAGAGTAATAGTAGCAATAATTTTTAATAGCTTTACTTTTCCTTTTACACTTTCAAGGATAAAATACTAAAATGATCAAAATTTTTAATATCAAATGTTAATAAAATCAATAATTTTCACTAACAAACATAAACATTTATGTAAAATTAAGGCAATAATAAGGTCAGTGGTAAGTCACTTTACACCGTAATAGGCCCCATTGTGGCCGTTTGGTATGACCAATGAATATTAATAGTACGACTTGCTCTGTGTTCGATCCTATGTGAACGGGTTGGCTGCATGGCTGATTTTTGAGGCTTTTCCCAAGAGTAACATGATTATGAGCCAGTTGTCCTCAGAAAGTCCTCCCCAAAGGCATTCCTCCTTTTAGGCAGATAGACCTCACGGTTTTCTCATATTCAAACAACACATACACTGTAATAATACAAAAAATTACTTTGCCTGCTTTTAAAAAGTAAAGTGAATATATTTGTTCACTGGACAATGAACCTGCCTGTTTTCTGAACCTTCCCAAGCTATGCCTGGTACTACTGACTCTAGGCTGCTACTCAGTTGCCGAAATCTCCCAAACTGCTGGATTAGATGCAGATCTATACAATTCTCAGCTTTACTTCCTTGGCCTACAAGAAGCCCCAACATCAGCATATCTGATAATTCACTTGAAGAAATTTCTGAAAATGATGTGGAAAACCAATATTCCAACAATAAGAAGTTTGTGCAGCATTTCCGAAAGTCACTAATGATTATGGTGTTATGGATAAGCAATCAAGATATGGAGCCACATGATGTTATCCTATGAACACAGAGGAAGCCACACGTTTTGGAACCACAGAAGGTAAGCTGCACAAAATCTCAAAAGTCAGTGCAAAGGAACTTTCTATCCACCCTATATTCATTATTTTGGTATTATTTTCACAGATTAGTATTTCCAAAGAAAATTCCAAAAATTTCTTAATCCTTTAAAGTATCAGTAAATATACAGAAAGTAGTCTTTTATTTTTCGAAATTTTTTAAAATTCTTTATTTTAACTCAAAACTGTAACAGATATATTCTGTTATGTTCATAACTAAAAAACAAAAATTTTTCTTGAATGTATTTGCTCAGACACGCAGAAATAATTTAGTTTGGTGTACCCAAGTTAACTTGGTTGAGTGCATTAAAATATTAGTAAGTACAGTCAAATACCGAAAATCTGCCGACCTGAAATCTGCGTTGCGTCTCAAAATATAAACATTCAGTTTATAGGTTCGGGAAACCAAAACATTGAGTACGAAATATCGAAGAAAAAATACTGAATAAAGACGTCATAATTACAGAATGAGTCATAACGGAAATACCAAATTATTGACATCATGATAAAAGTTTTTCCCCTCTATTCTGCATCCAGGCAAAAAAGCAGACGATTCACTCAACTCTTCTTTCAAGTTCACGATTCACATTGTTGTATTTTCTGAGCTTTGTTATTTGATTTCACGAGATTATTTAGTGCTGCCTTTTTTTTAAATCCGTATATTTTGTGGATAAATTACGAATATTTTAAATTTCAGCCCTTTTGTATGGAATTGCGATACAATTGTGTAAGATATATGGAAAAATAAAGAAAAGCTGTTGAAATTTTACAGTAACAGTGATTCTAACACCGGAATCAGAAATCTTTGCATCAGGCGAAATCGGCAAACCTCGATGCTGTGTATATATTATACAATGAATAATATAATCAATTTATGTATGTAATAATAATTTAATGCATATAATAAGTTATTGCAATAATGTATATAATAATTTAATTAAATGTATCTAATACGCCATATTTATTTTGCACTTTTAGTCTGAATATTATGATTTATCTTTTCTGTCCTGAAATCCGCACAACCTCTGGTCCCAAGCTTTGCGGATTTCTGGACTCTCTACTGTACAATGGTCATCAAAATTAGAGGATAATGACAAATAAAACATAATTGATACCTAATGAAAAATTAATAGAAATCTGCACAAAAGTATTAGTGAACATAAATTACAATATATTTGACAGTTGATTATTTATAAAATATTGAAATTAAAACCAGATTTTTGGAAGCTGGAAAATGGTGGAAAAAATATTTCTTTAATAAGTTGTATTAACATTGGACAAATATGCATACCTCACTTCACATCTTCATTTCATACACTTTACAAAAAGTGTTGATCAAGATACCAGTCTTCTAAAAGTGCGTGTTTCAGCTCCTGGAGAAACGAGGGTGGAGTTTGGATGCTAAACTTCAGCACCCCTATGCTTGATGAGGCGAGCATTATCATCCATTAGCAAAAACTCTGGGCTAACAGCACTCCAAATAGTCTTAACTTGGGGTTGCAAGACCTCACCCAAGTATCTCCGAGTGGCTATGAACCTCCTCAAAAGATATGCAGCTCAGTCGTGATTCCTCCCCAAACCATTAAACCACAGTCAAGGATGTTTCAAGGACAAGGGAAGGCAAGTTGTGTGCTCCTTCCTCTCTCCAGATCAAAACACATCTAGAATCACTGTTCAGACTATATCTGGACTCGTCAGTAAACAATACTTGGGCGCAGTCATCTTCACTCCATTGAACATGATAACAGCACCAGTTTAAACGGGCTCCCTTGACAGCTGAAGTGAGTGAGACACAAACCACTGGTACTCTCACATACAGTCCAACCTCGTTAAGCCTTCATGCAGCAGTAAACAGCTAATTCGAGTACCCGTGGCAGCTTGAAGGTGTAGAAGCAAATCTCTTAAAGTCCCTTCACAATTTCTTCGAACCAACAACCATAGAAAATAATCTTCTGATGCAGTTGTTGCTCTTGGTCACCCTTGACCAGACTGTCTATCAACTGCTCCAGTGCTTAAAAGGCGGCTCCAAACTCTTAATATGACACTCAAATAGTCATATTCAAAGAAATATTCAAAACTTGGGCAACCTTCATTTGTGTTTGACGTCCCTTGATTTTACCAATTAGTTGCCATTTTTGCCCTTCATTTAAATGATGCCTTTGAGACACTAATCACTCTCAGAAACCACATTTACTTTAAACAACACTATACACTAGAATTCCAACATGCACTCATTGCGCACTATATTCTCAGTCACCAAATTTACATATATTTCGACCACTAATGTATGTACAGAAATGCAATTCTATGTTCAATTGTACTTAATTAACATAAATAATTACAACATTGGGAACTGGTTGCAACATTAACTTAGTGAGTGTATTTTTCTCATTAACCTTTAATTTTGATGACCAGTGTTAATTTTTAAGAAAATAGTTATTTTTAGTTTTTGAAATAACTTTTACAAAATTGCTTGAAAATTCATAACACAAGTCCAGCAATTTCTTACTTCATCTGCCGTAGCATCTCTGGAACCTGGACATTTAGTAACAACAAATTCGTGACATCGTTTATGGACCACACACGTGCACACTAAAAAAATAATTTGAAATGATAAATAACGAGCACAGAATATTTTACAACAAACAAAAAAGGGAGAAGAATTTTAAAAGCAGAAAAAACATACCTTGACATTGGTAGCCTTGTTTACCAATACCCCTAAACAGTTAAAAAAATGACAATAATTAATTTAATGCAAACTTACATATAAGGCATGTATAAATTGTCTGATGAATTTCTAGAATCAAAATTATTTTTTACCTCTTTTTTAAAAAGCTGCATTACTTAAAAAAAAAAAAAAAAAAAAAAAAAAAAAAAAAAAAAAAAACATGCATAAGTCCACTTAAGATTTTTTAATAGATCCATTTCCAAAACTCTTAAAATGGAAAATTATGAAAAGTTCAATTCATAATTTATTAAAGCACCAATAAGTAACAAGATTAGAGAGCAATGAACTTTTAGATGTGATTTATACATTACACATGTTCAATTATTCTAGATTTCAAAACAAAGCAAATAAGAAACCTATAAATGCATTACTATATATATTATTGGCAAAAATCTAATTTAATTACTTTCCATATACATTAAAATATGTTCACTAAATTTAGCAGGGGAGTTGAAAAATTAGCAATGCCCTTGCTGGAACTCGAACCACGGACCTCTCGAATATGCGCTGAGCGTGCTGACCACTACACCACGAAGGCAGGAGAAATACCTTACATAACCCCCCTTTTAAAGGGTGACTGAGGTTCTTAGGGAACCCAATTGCCAAATCCTAGTGGTGAAGAATCATCACTCACCACCTTTTAGTTCAGGCACCACTGTAGAGACATTAGGTATTTTGGAAACAGGAGACATGAAAAATGAGCAATGCTCTCACCAGGACTCGAACCACAGATGTCTCGAATTCGCACTGACCACTACACCACGAAGACATGCTAAGAAGGTGAGAGAAATACCTTACAGGGTTTTTGGATCTGTCATGAAGACCTATATTTAAAGAGTCTTTATTAGCTGAATTTGTATATTTACTTACTTTAGGCTCTATTTTCATAAACTTACATTTATTAAGATGACATTTATATTATTAAAGAAAGTAAGAAAGCAAAATATCATAAATCATAAGCTGTTATATACCAAGTGACAAAAAAATCTCATGACCAGATAAAGCTGACCATGGTGCTTAGAGGGTTAAACATTACAGCAGATTTTCACTGACCAGCATTTTCTTATTAAAATAAAAAATATATACCTTTCCCTTGTTTTACACGGTTTAAAAATTAACGGATTTCAGAACCTTGGTAAAAACATGTATTTGGCTGCATATACGCAGATACATATATTTGAAGTCATTTTTGAATTTCATTCCTTTGGTAACACTGGTGGCAACAACAAGGATGGAGATTCCCTGTATTTCTAAAAGGGGAATCCCCTTAGTATGTATATGTATTTTACAACAGTAAAGCTATTTGGTTCATGTGAACTAGTGCAGTATCAGTATTTTAACAGCAAAGCTTATGTCATTTTTATCTACATAGTTGAATGTTTACTGGAAAGTTTTCAACATTTATATTTTTTGTGGCATTTTTACAATTTACGTAAATTTTTTAAGGATTTATAATGCCAAAAGATTTGAAAAAAAATCAAATAAAAAGAAAAGTTATTTCTTTAGAAACAAAAATTAGATCGTCAACGTAATAGAAAAAGAGTAACGGATGTTGCTAAATTTTATTCCATGAATGAAGCCACAATAAGGACAATTAGAAAAAATGAAAGTGTAGCAGCTGGAACTTGCAGCAATAAGAGCACAATTTCATATGTAAGAGATGATACAATGGAAAATATGGATATGGATAGAAGATCAAAATCAAAAATGGATTCCAATTGATACTAATGCTATTACAAATAAGGCTTTAAGGATTTATAAAGCACTTAAAAAATCAATCGCCATAGACTTTGTCAGACGAAAAAAGGTATCTTTTCCCGCAAGTCATGGTTGGTTTGAGAGATTTAAACAAAGACAATCTTTACATAATCTAAGATTGAAAGGAGAAAGTACATCTGCTGATTCAGATGCAGCACAACAATATACAGCAAAATTTGCTGAAATCATTGCTGCCAACTCCTAACTTCTGATCAGATCTTCAGTGGTGACGAGTTCCAGTTGTTCTAAAAAAATTGCCTGAAAGAACCTACTTAACTAAAGCTTGCAAATCAGATAACAATTCTTTTTTGTTGCAATGCTTCAAGCGATTATATAATGAAACCATTGGTCATTAACAAATCAAAAACACCTTACTCATTTAAAGGAATAAAAATAAATAATCTTCTGGTTTATTATTTTATTATTGGATGGCTAATAAGAAAGCATAGTTTACTGCCATAGCTTTCAATAAATGGTTTCATAACAATACTTGCCCAAGATGTAAAAAATTATTTAAGTAAAAAGTGATTGCATTTTAAGGCTCTTCTAATAATTGATAATGCAACTGGTCATCCTCAAGATTTACAACACAAATATGTAGAAGTCGTCTTTTTACCAAAGAATACAACTTTCTCATTACAGCTGCTAGATCAAGGAATAATTCCGACTTTTAAGGCATTCTATATCAAACAAACCTATATATAACCTTGGATATAGTTTAGAACAAATGGAGAATGATGAATCTCTTACTTTAATGGATGCTTGGAAGAAATTTACAATCTTAGATTGTGTTAAGCATGTTGGACTGTTATATACTCAGATTAAAGAATCAACGCTCAACACATGCTGGAAATATACCCGGATGCTGCTAAAGATGATAATGATAGATTACCATTAGAGCATGAAGATTCCCAGATCACTAAATTGGCCCTTGAGGATTTAGCTCAGGCAGATATTGAAGAAACTATCGCTGATGAAGATATGATTCTGATGGAGAGCAATCTGAACCAGTTATATTCACAGCATCAGTGTAGAACTTGAATTGGGAAGAAAATTAGGTAATAATTTTTTACAATATGGCACGTATGTTGAACAAGCTCTTCGATTCCAACAAGAGCTTAGTAAGTGCTTAAACCAATATGACGAGGTTTACAAAAATTTAGGGGAAAAAAAAAAAACTAATTGTTAATTACGGATTTCACTACAAAGTTTTGTCAATCTGAGATCTTCCGTAATTAGTCAACCCTTGAAGTAGAATCTTATCAAGAACGTTCAAGTGATGAAAGTGACATCATACCAATTAAGAAGAAAAGACTAATAGTTTATGAAATTGAGGACAGTGATTAAAGTTATAATAATTTTTTTTGAATGATCTTGTATTTTCCTAATGTAAAATAAATTAAATATGCACTTCTATTAATGGCATATATTTGTTATTTTATGAACGAAGTATAACTTTAATTATTTTAAGATGTTTTATTTTTGTTTTATGTAAATAAATAAATAGCTAAATTAAGGACATATACTGTGTTTTTCATTTTACACAGCTTTACATAGCAAAATCCAAAATTTCGATTTACATGGTTTTGTGTGGAACCTATCTTCCTTGTAAAACGGGGCATAGGTACAGTGTGTGAAGATTGGGAAGCCACCATGGGTCCCTACTATCCGAAGTAAGGTGGTTGTTTCGAAGGAAAGGTCTGATTAAATGGTTTTGAAGTAATGGTTTATTAATTGAAAGATTTCGAAGAAAAGGTTTAACTGGCATGCAAAACAAAAAATTCAGTTAAACAGCAATATTGCAAAATAATTTTAAAATGAGCATACCTTTAGAATTTCCGATACATAGTCTTGTGCTGGAGATAATTTTTATTTTTCTTTGTACAGTGTTGTCATTGCTCGCTTTGAAATCGTCGAGTTACTTAATCAAAAATTCATTAAAGTTTTACAAAATATGAAATAGGTAACAAAACAAATTCCAAATTTGGGCTTCCAGATGCACATATTCGGGTGAAAACGCTCATTATTCGAAATTTGATGGCTCAAGGTACCGTTGTTTTATCACAATGTGAGAAACATACACATTTATGCAGATTCTTCCTTCTTTAATTTCTTTAAATATAATACAGGGATCTAATATTTGGTGGCAACAATTTGAAAAATTAACCATTATTTATAGTGAATCAATGCAAAATATCAAAACGAAATTAATAGCCCTTCTGGACTAACGCCCTTTGAATTAAAAAAAAGACTGAAACATTTCAGATTTTATATTACGCTCAAAGGGCATTTTTCCTTTGCACACACATACGCGTTTCGAGAGCATATGGCTAAAAATATTTGAATACAGCATATGTTTAGAATTTAGCCTCGAGCGCTGGAGATAAAAATGTTTTTTTTCCCATACAGTGTTTCCATTGCTCGCTTTGAAATCATTGAGTTTGTTAATCAAAAATTTGTTAGAGTTTTACAAAGTAAGAAATAGATAATAAAACTAATTCAAAATTCAAGATTCAGTGTTCCAGGTGACCATATTCGAGCGGAAGACTACATTATTCAAAATTAGATGTCTTTAGGTACCGCTGTTTTTTTAACAATGTGAGAAACATACATATATTAATACAGATTCTTCATTATTTAATTTTTTTAAATATAATACAGGGCAATAATATTTGGTGGCAAAACTTAAAAAATTATTCTTCATTTATAGCGAATCGCCACAAAATGTTGTTATGAGACTAATACTCCTTCTCGGCTACCACCCTTTGTGTTAATAAAAAAAAATTAAGTTTTATACATTTTATTAGTTTTCAGAGATTATTTCATGCTTTAATAACCACCCTCTTACCCGGCCTTCATTTTTGCAATCGTTGGTTGTACCCACATATTTTCAATTACAGAAGTGTTTCAAAAGACAAAAATATTCATGTTTTTCTGGTGTCAAATTTAAAAAGAGAATCAATTTTTGATTAATAATGAATGAAATTTAGCTTTCAATGCAATCTCCCGGTTCCTGTACTTATATTCAGGAAAGTTTTACATTTGTTATGAAAAATAAAATTAATTTGTCTCCCGTACGAACCATTCAGGAGCACTGAAGTTTGATTCCTGTGCGACAAAAATCGACCAGTATATTTAATTTTAAAATTTGCTATTTTTGATGTCATTTCCAATTTGTTTGAGGGACTGGTTAATTAAATTAGAATAACAAGCTAACACACAAAACATTAAAAAAAGCTGCTTGGGGCATAATATAAAATCTGAAAGCTATCAGGTTTTTTAATATCTTTATTAAAAATTAACTCAAAAGAGCTTACCATATAAATTCTCTACAGTGAGAACAAAAAGTAGGTTGCCTAAGAATTGTAGCCATAAATTTATGTCCATTGACTTGATGAACACGTCGTCGCATAGCTCCTCTCCGCCTATTGAGTCCTTGCCTTTCTTTAAAAACCTTAGGTTTCTGAGTAGCATTTTCTAGCAAATAAAACATCACAACTTTTTTATAAAATAATTATGTAAATTTAAATACATAAAAAAATTACATCTCCAGAACAATGATAATTCTCTATTCTGAATTGTAATTTTTCTTTATTTAAAGACATTAACTCTTAACTTCCCAGTAACATTATATCATATTAGAATTTAAATCTACATAAATCCTTTCATTTCAAACAAAAATAATGTTTTATCAATGAAACATAACTGTGTATCAATTTTCAGTTTTTAACAACTTCTTCGATAAAATATTCACACTTTTTTAGCATGAAATATTTTTTAAGTTTTATGATACTCTGGCAGTTTTTGTTCAATGGCAAATTACTTTTAGGGTAATCAGTAACCTCTGATATTTCATATTTACAAGTTTACATATATTTATAAGATAATCAAAACAAATTAAAAAGTCATGGAAATTAATGTCAAAGAACATGAAGTCCAAAGCATTCCACAATTAAAATTCAAATGCACTGTAATGATCTTCAATTTAATGGAATGTCAGCTTTAAATTAGAGGACTTCCCGTTCTCTCAAGAAAGAACCACAGGGACCGCTAGATGACCAGAAGCTAATCAACAAAGGGAACTCATTAAGGACACACCCCTTTGTGCGGTTTCCTTGGTATGATAACATAAAAAGAAAGAGGGTTTTTTTTTGTCCAAAAGATGCCATAGGTATAAGTTGTGCGAAGCAATTGTGTGATCCACTTCATGCGGAAGTTTTGTCTATTCGTTCTGCCGCTGTACTGATGATTTACTGTTATTTAACCTAGAATTAACTTAAGTTTTTAATAATGAATTAACTTTAAATAGTTACTAAGTCTTAAATGCAAGCAACACAAAAATACCTTACATAAAAAACATTTTTATTACTTGCATCGTAAAAAAAAAAAAAAAGGAGACACTTTAATCAGTTTTCATACAAGTGTTATGAACAGTGACAGATTTTGCTTTCGTTAAGAAAGAAACTTCATAATTTTGTTCATAGCAATTGCCACGTAGGCCTGCTTTCGCTAATAAAAGTTTTTCTAATGTGTCATCACTAATATTAGATCTAAATTTAGTCCTTGTTTTCGCAACAACACTGAAATTCCTTTCACACTCCACATTACTATGGGGAACTGTCAAGCCAACATAATTCTAGACAGTTCATTATATTTTAAAATTCCATCAGCACCTTTCAGTTTTCCAATTAAACTCCACTGGGTGTCAATCCTAGTCGATTTTATAACTTCATCCAAGTTTTCTAATTGTAAACTGCAAAATTGCGATTGCAGTATATCAGTAGCAACATCAATATCATCATCTTTCAAGACTAAATGAAGTAACACAGGAAATCTGTTCAAAAAGTACCTTATATCAGAAAAAGATGCATTTGCTAGAGCAGAAACATCACAAACTTTAGCATGCAAAATCACTTCATCGTTGACTGGAAATTAATGTAGTATGTAATCACATACTCGACAGAAGTAACTTCTAACATGAAGATAAAACTTATTTTTGTCTTCTTCTGAAAGGTCTTCCACTACTTTTGTAGTTGCAGCTCCTATTCCCAAATCTTCGTCTTTCTTTTGATTTTCTATTTCACCATAAATCACATCATATATAGAATTACAAGACAAAACACACACTGGTTTTACAAACTTTGATAAAATGTCTTTAAACAGATCATAAATCATTGACTGCAAAACATGAACTAATGGAATTCTGCTTTGTAGAATTGTGTTAAGAACATCGAATGATGGCAAAATGAATTGTAAAAAAAAGCAAAAAGCTTCGTTAAGGTCCGAAGAAAAAAACATAAATATTCGTTCTTCACAAGATAAACTTACAGTAATCAGAAAACATTTCGTGTGTTGAACAATATTTTTATTTTGAGTGAAATTTGTATCAGCTTTACACTTATATTTTGCAGTATTATTTTGAGAACTGCCAGTTGAATTGCTGAATGATGAAGAAATTACTTTATTTTTCTCAAACCTATTTTTAACAATAGAAGTAGTAACTACATCTCCATTTACTTTAGGTACTTTATAACTTTTAATAGAACCTTTTATCTTAACTCTCGAAGCATTTACTTCTTCTTTAAAAATGCAAGAAGTGGGTTCCATTTATCGAGGATTCTAGATAAGCATTTCTTTAAAGACAGCCAGCGTGTACACACGTTTCAAAAATTTTCTCATTTCAGTATTATGCAGCTGTTGGAACTGTTTCAATTTTTTCTTTCTTTTAGAACTCCTTTCAAGATAATAATAAATATCAACAATGTGTTCATCCACATTTATTGGTAAAGAAGCTGCCCCTTTTTCAGCTGCTAAATTCAAGAGGTGACAGGTGCACCTCATATCTGAATTTGCCTTTCTTAAGATGCCTGCAACACCAGTCTTCAAGCCTACCATTACTGGTGCGTTATCGGCACCAAGTGCTAAGCAATTATCCAGAGGGACTGCATTTTCTTTTAAAGTTTTAATAATTAGCTGTGCTATATTAAAGCCTGTCGAATGTCCTTCTAATGTGGGGACAGAAAGTAAACTGCACTCAATTTCTGAAGACTCTGGATTAAAAAAAGAAACAATTGGATACAGTTTTGAATTGGTATTATTGCTTCCATCCGTAGAGAGGCAGAACGGAGCTGTTTTAATGCAATCAATAACTGAAGATTTATTTTTCAAACCCATTTCTTTAACAATTGCACCTGTTTTGGTCCTTGCACTTGAGTATTTCTTAGCGATTTCACTATCGGGAAACATTTTTCTAAATAAACCTGCAGCGTGACCCGATGCATTCAGTAGCAGGTTGTGCTCCAGTAAAAAGGCAGAGAACAGATATTCTGCATTAATTACTTTTTGGTCTTTTTTTTTCCGAAGAAAAATTTAATCTTTCGTTTTTTTCAAAACAACTCATATTGTCTTTGAGTTTTTGTGTACGCATGTTTGAGAACATCCACCCTTCCACTATGCAAAATCGAAAAATTGCAATGACAGATGGTACACATCGCAAATTTATTACATTTCCTTGAGGAAATAATGGAAGGAAAGTCAACTGTGTACGATTTTTGAAACGTGCACGAGTATTTCACCTTTCTCGCAGACATAACAAAAGATGATAATTTCTAAAACTATTTCCCGAAGGCACGTGTACTCACCTAACTGAGGACAAGATGAACGAAATAATGAAAGAACATCCAAATAACGGCCAACGGCCTTAAGCTTGCTTTGTGCTAATATATGCCAGAGATGATTCCAATAGAAGATATCACTTCTGTTACTGAAGCCTTACACCAGAATGGGAATCTCTAAAAAAATTCGGCATGATCAAAAAGCTATAGTTATGCCAGGTTTGGCCTCATACCAACCAGTCGAATTCTCGGTCCATTTGACAAAGTCTGGAAAATTCGGAAGTGGATTGTCTGACACAAATTGCATTGTAAATTTACCAGGGAAGAAAGAAAGAAAGATCAGATATTTGCCATCTTATTATGCTAAAGCCTTATATGGAGATGCCTATTAGGAATAATTATGCATATTGCATAGATGAAGTAAATCAAATTGATAATGAAACGGGTTTGTCTTATGTTGAAGACAAATCAAATATGTATGATTATTTTGAGGTCATTAAGCGCAGTACTTCAGGATCAAGTTTTGGGTTTCCACAGTGAAATTAACCAGAAACTGATATTCAAATATCAGCAAGGCTTTCCTTTTCAGCCTAGATAAATGTATAATCATCACAAGATTTAAAAAATAAATAAATAAATAAATAATATAATATAATTCTATTGTGTATGTGAGTAATTAAGTTAATTAATATTTGGTTATGTGTTTTTTTTTTTATACTGGCCCCAATATAAGCTCATATTTTGTTTTATACTTGGTACTTAACCCAGCACAGTGTAAAAATTTTGAGCTTATATTCATTACTTTGTGCTGTCTTTTTGTGTATCTAGCAGTGAAGCAAGAGATATTGGAATTCTGCAACCCCCCTGGGAAGGAAAGGGCTTGCGAACATCCTCAGTTTGATGGACCGTCAGATTTAAATTAGAGGACTTCCTGTTCTCTTGAGAAAGAGCCACTGGGTCTGCTAGATGACCGGAAGGTAATCAACAAAGGAAACTCGTTAAGGACACCTCCCCCTCGAGCGATTTTTTTGTGACGATAATGTAAAAAGAAAGGAAGAGGTGTATTTTTTTTTTTTTTCTTTCTTTGTCTAAAAGATGCAGTAGGTATAAGTCAAGCAAAGTGACTGTGTGATCCGCATCACGCGCAAGTTTTGTCTGTTCGCTCTGTAGCTGTACTGATGATTTACTATTATTTAATCCAGAAATCTTTGTTTAAATTTTAAAATATGTATTTAAATGACCACTGGTCTGATTACTTTCCATCTGGGAAATTCACTTACAGTACAGTACTCGCTTTTCATAATTACAGAAGAAATACTATCCATCACAAATAAATCTAGACATCTAGACTACAGAAAATAAAAAATAACCCTCCAAAAAAGATTACTAAATAATTTATATTCAATATCTGAATTCATTAATTAAATATAACTTTCTTATATATGTTTTGTATAAAAATTGAGAATAAAAATTTGTGACTTACTGTCAGTTGAAAATAAACACAGCAAAACATAATATACACTAGTGCCCCAAATCCATGGATAATATGTTTACAACTTAAGAATCATGAAATTGGATGATGGCACATCAAACAGGATATTCATGTAATACATATTTTTAAAGTCAAATTTAATTGATAAATTATGCAATAAGACATTATTTATATTAAATAACAAAATAATAAAATAGTCTTTCCTGTATTACTAAACAATCTAAAATGTATTGTACACTAAAATATACTATCTCTTGCATCTATGACAGTAACGGATATGGATATTTTAACTTCATCTGTAAAAAAATGACAGTTACATGAAGTCCTTGCACAATACAGCATAATAGGTACTTACGGAAAATCCCATTGACCATTTTTGCCTATTAAAAAAAAAGACGCCAAACTACTCGATTTTTCGCCAAAAATAGAAAAGTATTCTTCAAACACGCTGGGTTTGGTGTAACCTTGATTACATGTGTAAGTTATTATTCTTGAGTAGACTCCTTTTCCCCCTCTATCACGCATTTTATTTTCGAAAAAAAAAAAAAAAAAAAAAAGAGATTAAAATTTGGGGCCTGCCTACTACAGAAGAGCATGCTGTTGAATATTTCCAGAGTTATGGAATCTTACCAGCTTCAAAAAAAAAATGTGTTAATGGCCACAAAATGGCACTTTATTGAAAAACTGAGAAGCAATGCATTGCAACATTTAACGCTTTTGCGAAGCGAGTGTCAACTGGAAAGGGAACATGGTTCGAGGGTTCTACTGTTTCATTTTTGACTGCACTCCTATTCATTTGCAGTTGGCGCAGAGAATTGATTGATGACTACTGAATGGGGAAAAGAGGAATTAGAGTTAAGTGACATTTTTCTTGGATTTAGTAAATTTTTTTTTTTTTTTTTCTTGTGGTCGACGAGATTTTCCATAAGTACCACACAATACAATGTTTAAAAGATAGTAAAAATAAAAATGTTTATTTTCCTACCACTAATTATGTACTAGTAGTCTTCAACCACCTGTATCTACATTAACATTTTGGGATACTTGTTGTGGTAAATATATGTTTCAACGAAGCTCCAATAATACATTAGTAATGAAAACACAGCAAATGCTAGATGCAAAAATGTAAGAAAATTAAAAAAAAAGTATGGGTAGACATGCAAGCCTGCTCATTGATACCAATATATTTATGACTACCCAAGTTCGTATATGCTCAAGAATCAGGTATTCTTCAATTAAAATACTTACTTTACACCACCATGCTTGAATAAAGGATCTAAATTTATACCTTCTCTTGCTGATGAATGAAATGTGAATAATATTTCTTTTTCTTTATAAAAAAATGAAAAGGGAAGTTTTGTTCAATATTTCTCTTATGTAATGACTACAGAAAAGTATGATTTAAAGAGGTTTGTTTGATAAATATGGTTAAAAAAATTTTAGTCAAATATTATTTTCCTTGGGGGGGGAACTGCTTTTATTTCTCAGCATAGCTAACAGACTTAGCCCTGCAAGTTTGTAAGTTTTCCATTCCAATGGAAATGTAGTTTTCATAAAAAATAAGCATGGATGGTGACCATGTCATCTTTAATTTTTCAAAGTCTTCCCACCATTACAGATTTTCATGTTTGACAGTAGAAAGTCATTTAAGAATACATCTGGAGAATTACATATACAAAGAATCCTTCAAAGTATAAAGTCATGTAATTTTACCATTCTGACAGTAAAACAGCACTTTTTTATGCACCAGTTTCCGTCCTTCTGCACCAGCTCTTTTTATAATGATTTATAATGCAGCATAAATGGCTTCTGTTATTGTCTTTTTCTTCTTCAAATACTTGATCATAATGATTCCTCCAGAATTCCTCCCCCCACTATTATTTATTTTTCAATATGCAGCATTTTGATTTAAAAAGAAAAAAAATTCTTCATGACATCAGAAATATATGTTTAGGTTATATAATCTACTACATGTAATATTATTTCCTCTTTTTTTCCCCCTTAAGATTTCACATTTTTTTAAAATAAATTATATATATTTTTTTTGAAGAAGTATTTGCATAAAACTTATATCTCAGTAATTCATTTTAAAAGCTCTTTTTTTCTTATATTAATAATATATTTTCTCAATAGATTTCACATTTAGTACTTCTTTTAAATTAATCTCATTTGAGTGACATAAACTTTCATTACGGATTACTAATTATGATATCTGACATGCTATTTATTACTTTGCATACCTCATTCAGTTATAATACAAACAGGGTTAAAAAATTACAACAGAACCAAAGATTCCATTTCCATTTTAAAATTTTCATTTCATGTTATACAGATATTAATGTTAAAGATATATATTATCAGCTCTTAAGATTTAATCAAAGGATGCACAGCAAACAAGCGAAAATCTATTTAAAAATGGATGTATAAGGTATATGACATAATATCCAATACTTTGTTGACATGAAAAATTTTTTTAATTGAAATTTTTTTTTTTTTCTTGAAATTTCTGTCAACTTTCTTAAAAATAATATATGTTTTGATTGGAAATAAGATATTTCCCCTTCTTGTGAGAAAAAGGAGATCTATTGTTAGTGAAAAATAAAGCCTGCTGTTACTGGGTGTCTAGAGTGGAAACAGTCTGACTCTGAAAGCTGCTCCTTATTATTTTTTTTTTCAATATATATAAATTTCTTAATATATAAAACATACAAATATATCACTTTGCATGTACTTTCCTTAAATAAAAGTAATAGCTACTGTTGGCAAACAAAAACAAAATTAGTTCTATGCTTAAATATTTCACTACTTTTTAGTTAATGGTACAACATTTAATACCAAATATACATGTTGGTTGGAAATCTAACTAGATCTCAGCAACAATAAGGATAAGTAAAGCTTCATAAAAAAATTAACTTGAAATACCAGTAATGCACATGGCTGCTGCCAGAGCCAATGTAGTTGCACTGGGCAGCAGGATTTAGATGCACCAAATTGTAAAAATTTAGAGAAGCACTGGACAACAATATTTTAGGGACGGCAAAATTTTTAGAAATCAGGGGTAGCAAAATTTTCAGAAATAAGAGAGGCAACAGGTAGCAGAATTTAGTATCCAAAAAGACTGCATCAGTAGCAAAATGTCTAATATCGGCCCTGGTAATCCATCATATAACATATATAATGCTTAATGTGTACAATGCCAAATCTGTGCAACTCTCTGATGTTTTTCTCAGTGATCTGTACACAGTGCATGTGCACATTTGATAACTGGTGCTCTGTTCACAGAAATGTACACAAATTTCTAATTAAAAGTAGATGCATGTAGATAAATATGTGAAATAAGCACAATCTAATTGATATAGCTAAAAAATGTACAATGCCTTTCAATTAAGCTTCAGAATAGTAAAAAAAGTACTAGAGAGAAATATAAAAATATTACCTTGAGGAATAAGTTCAATAACAACATGAATTTTCCCACCAGGTTCCAAATCAATCTGCAAACATGCAAAAGTATTTATGAGGAAAACATTTATAAAAAAAATCTGATGTGTCCACCATACGACTTCATTGTAGGAAATATTAAACTATATGCAATTCAGTTCTCACTTCGTGGGAAGGCAAAAATACATAAAACTCAAAATATTTTTTTTAAAAAATTGAAAGCTATAGGAAAACATAAAATACCAAATACAGTTAAAACAATTTTTGGTACTTTTCCGTTTCGCCGGTGCAAATCTCGCCAAGTAGACTTTGTTGGCGACAGCATACAGGTATACACATAAAAAATTTTAAGAAATGTTAGTTCCAAGAATTTTTTATTTTGAAGGCATAAACATTTTAATATGGTTTAAAATTTTGTAAAAAGCTAGTAAATAAAGACAATAAATTTGTAAAAACCCATTAATTTAAGAATTTACTATGCTTTCATGGTTCAACATCCCGTTTCGCCGGTTTGTATCACGTGACCCCAAGTGATCTCATCTCACGTAAACTACGCTACAAAAAACTAATTCTCTCAGTAATTATCTACATTAATTTCAAGTTAAATCTTAATATAGAATACAAGTTTAAATGCAAGAATTAGTTCAACTCGTACGAATAGCTTACTCAGAAATTATGTAAAACTGCCTTGCTTTACTTCGCTAGTGCATTCTCATTAGAATTGTTGAATTTAACCCTTGATTTTGCCTTTTCTATATTTTCGGCTTCGGGTGTGATTGCATCCTAATTAACTTAATTACCGCGAATGGTCTTAAGGCATAAAATTTAGCTATCTATGTAAAAATTTTATGTAATTGTATGCCAGTATTGAAAGAAACAATCAATCTGATAAGAAATGGCTGCGACTTGTTTTGAAAAGGAAGCGTAAAAGGTTACTAGCGAAGATATTCCGTTTGGCATCAGTTGTACCATTATTGGCGACTTTATCGTTTGCGCCGGCAAAACGGAAAAGTACCCAATTTTTTTTAAAATTACAGTTTTTACATAAAAACGAGCATTGCAGCAAGAAGGCAGATTTTTTTTTTTTTTTTTTGGTGTGCAAAACTAAAAGTTTCCTTTTGATCCCACTTGGCAAAAACACACTGAAGGTGCCAAAAGACTTAATTCACTATTCTGCTAAGTTTCAAATGTAAACAAATATGGTTGCTATGGTAAAAAAAATAGGCTTAGCTGCAATTAAACAACTTTTAAATTGTTGATAATGCTACAACTACTGCATGCAGATTACCTAAAGGCATACAAATCTTAACTGGAAATAAGAATAACAATCATTTTTAAAGCAAAAAATGCACAATTTACCAACATATAAGAATAAAAAAAACTGAGCTCACTGAGCCGAGTAACAAAGTGGTATATATATGTAAGATAAAAAATATGAAAGCAAACGTCTAATTTTAACTGCCTATAATCTCTTATTTTTTTATTTAATTTGAAAACTCCCTCTACCTTAAAAAAAGTGCTATAAGTCTAAATTGTGTCATTCAAATTAATCATGCAGTCCTACGTTATGTTTAATGCAGATACCTCTTACCCAATCACTACATTGTAAACCAAAACTTTTTTAACTCAACTGAAACTTTTGACTCCCTCCCTTCTTTCTCTGAATTGCTGTGTCATTTTCACATAAGCTTTCCTCCTGGCCAGATGCTTTACGGCTACTATCTTTGTTCAAGGAATATATGCTAAGCTAATAAAAATGTAGGATGCATAAGTTGCCCGTCCGTATATTAATCCAGGATTGCTTTCCTCAATAATAAAATTATCTGGAATCCAGCCATGTCTGCCTTGCCAAGTGTATTTCGCTACGCATCTATTACGCCACCGCCAAGTTCCAAATTAGCCATATCATGTCATACATATTTAGTATATATATACTTTTGTTGTGGCCAATTGCAACCAAAAAGGGAGGTGCACAGCTACATGATATAGCAGTCCTATATAGAAAATGTCAATGTTCTGAGGCTACTCGTTATGTGAAATACATATGAACCTACGAACATTACAGAAAAATCTCTTTTGAATCCATTTTAAATAAGTTGTATAATTCCCTTACCCCCCTCCCCCCGTTTGGAGAAAAATTTTCCTAGCGATTTAGCGATGTTACATAAAAACATCACTAAATTGCATTAGATAGAAGTCAAAATGGATATTTTCATTGAAATATGTTTCCCGGAATTTTTTGTGAATTTTTGACTTCCTTTACTTTGTATAAGGAAGCAATTAATATACAAGAGAAGAAAAGCTACCTGTGTAACAGATCAGAAACTGTATTAACTTTTCTCCTCTTGTTCTGATGTTGAACTTGTGGAAGGAAATTTGCTCTCCTCCTTCCCTAAAGTATGAATTTGGATTGTGTCATCAATAGCAGAGAGCAAAAACACGATTGCGCCATGGTCTTCTGGAAGCACTATGGTATAACATTATACAGTTCACCTCAAGCTGTAATATTTTGCTTACAATTCTTTCTTCTTTCTATTACGTTTAAAAGAAAATATTTTAAAGAAAGGAAATTTATGTTCTTGTTATAAACTGACAGCCCAGCTAAAGGGCTGAAAATTAATGCCCCCATATGGATTTCTAAAACCAAAAGTTATGATAATGTCCAATCAATGGAATTCATTCAAGATAAGTAAACTTTAATGTTAGAAGATTTGTAGTTAAGTAAATTTGGAACTAAAGGAAAAGTTAAGAATTCTGGTCACCCTAACCTAATTTCATTTTCGCTGATCACTCAAATCAGATAAATGTTCCGTTGAATTTGAATTCTTTTATATGAAAGGTGACCTCCCTGATCATATCGTATGAGTTCTGTTGCATTTCAGTTCCTTCAGTACTGAAAGATAAATTCTGAAATATTGCAGCAATTTAAATGTGGAATTTTGTAGTAGAACCCGCTATGTTGACAATTAAATATATATACAGTACAAAGTCCGTAATTCGGACTCGTCGGGACTTCGGCGATTCCGGATTATAGATCATCAATTTAAATCTGGTAAGATGGCATGCAGAAATTATACAATTAAAAATATGAAACCGTAATTTATGAGATAAAGAGGTTAATGATCTAAAGGGTATCAAAATTTATAAAAAAAAAAAAAAAAAAAAAAAAAAAAAAAAAAAAAAAAAAAAAAAGCTTAATATTTATTTGTTTACTTTATTAAACATTTTTTTCAATGTAAGTTGTTTAAGTTGCTTCGTTTTTTCTGCCAATACTTTCTCTTTAATTCTATAAACAGACATAATTTCTTGTTCAGTTACAAAGTTCCACTTTCAAGTCCTGTAATTGCTGTGTCGAGAATACCGACTAACTTGTCAATAGAAATTTTTTTGTTTTCAATAACCTCTCTGTCACTTTCTTCATTATCGGAAGAGGTATTTTCTGGATTTAGAACCATATTACAGATTTCACTGTCCGTTAATTGATTGATGATTGGGGCATTGTCGTCGCAATGAAAAACTTCTGTTATATCATCTTCATTTATTACCACTTCTCCACATCTCTTTACAAAATCCAATAACTGGAAAATTTCCTTGAAATTTCATGAAACCTTCAAATTCACGGCTATCATCTTCATCGAACTCACCATGAAATATGGTAGCTGGCCATAAATTATGCCAAGCGTTTTTTAATGTATCTGAAGATACATCCTCCCACAAACTTGCGATGCTCCCCACAGCACATTTTATGCTAAAAAATTTCAAAAAGTCTTTAATAGTCTTGCCATTGTTCAAGAAATTTAGCATACATTTTAAAAGTGCTACTTTATATTTGCATTTTAGCACGTGCACTATTCCCATGCCCATAGGCTGAATGATAGACGTGCAATTTGGAGGGAAGAATAATACAGATACATCATCTTTCACTAAAACTTTAAGTATGTGCCGAACAGTTGTCAACAATCAGGACTATTTTTGAGTCATCAGGTAAACCAACTGAATTCAAGTGTTGCCAAGCTTTAGGCATAAAATGATTTTGAAACCAATCATTCATCAGCGCTTGTGTCATCGATGCTCTTTTATTTGCGCAATATATAAGGGAAAAATTGTTACTCCTTTAAACGCTCGAGGTCATGCATGTTTCCCGATTACGAAAAGTTTGCACTTGTGCGTTCCTGCAGCATTTGAGGAAGCTAAAATTGTTAGTCTCACTTTGGGATCTTTGACAACAATTGGAGCCTTTTCTGTAGATGTTGCCAAGGTATTTCACGGTACATATTGCCAGAAAAGAACAGTTTCATCAGCATTGTAAATTTGTTCCGGAGATAATAGTTCACTAGTAATGAGTTCAATGAATGCATCTGCAAATTGTTTAGCTGCTTCAGTATCAGCTGAAGCTTTTTCCCTGAAATTTTTAATTGCCTTATACCATGGCGATTTTTAAATTTGGTTAACCAACCTGTCAAATATGTGCACTCAGTGTTTCATTTCTTCATGAAATATTCTGGCTTGAGCCATTAGCATTAGATCCGTCAATGGCACGTCCTCGCTGCGATACTGTCTGACCCATTCAATCATCACTTTGTTATGATCATCACTTTTAGCATAACGAACCCTTTTTCTGTTATTCATTGCAAGTGAGGTGTGGGAATTCACAAAAAGTTCCTTTTTCTTTTTGCTTATGTCATACGCAGCTGACTTTCCAATGTCATACTCCTCGCATAATTTTGAGACGGATATGCCTTTACCTATCTTTTGCAGCAATTCCACTTTTTGTTTGATGGACATCAAAACATGCTTTTGCTTTGTAGATCCTTTGGCAGCTTCAGAATTGGAAACTCTTTTTGACATAATCGAAAGTTCAAGCTTAATTTTTATAAAATTGCTCTAACAGTCTGCAAAAAATAATAAACCGTATCCAATTAGAAGATTAAGGAATAGCGCAATCTGCAACATTAACTTAAATGCCTTAGAATCGGTAAAGATAATTTTAGCCTAGCTTATACCATCCATTATACATCAAACGCACATGCGTAAACGTATTACACGCCTGCATAAAGCATACAAAAAAAAGTTTGTTTCTTTGAGGTCGGGATTATAGATCATTCCGGATAATGGACGTCCAGATTACAGACTTTGTAGTGTATTTGAATGTGCATTTCATATAAAGTACAACAGATGCGTGTTAATTCGAGCTAATTCAAAGAGCCCCCCCCAAAATTTTGTATTGTAATTAATGTTAAAAACGTCTCATTTCATGAATTCGAACTTAATTTTCATCACTTTTGTTAATTTCAACTATAAATTTGATGAAAAAATGTTTTTTTCCTCATTTAATGGAGAAAATATACTCTGTATTTATTGTTTTAAATGTCAATATCATCTGTATTTCTTTTCTATGTAAAGAAGCACAAGACTACATTCCTAGTATGTTTCCTCTAAATGTTAGTTGCTACTGTCCTACTGCCCACGAGATTTAAAAAAAAAAAAAAAAAAAAAAAAAAAAAAAAACTTATCTACTTATTTGGAAAACAAGGTCAATTTTAGATACATGGGGAAAATCTAAATTTGTTAAGGGAAAAAAATGCATGAGAAATGGGTCCCGAAAAGATCTAAAAATTGCTTTACTGTTATGGTTCCAGGAGGCTAGATCTCGTAATTTTCCAATAAATTGACCCCTATTGCAGTCCATAGCTGATTAATTGCAAGTCGAATGGGTATTGAAAATTTTAAATGCAGTGATGGATGGTTTTTCTCAATTTAAGTCAAGGCCCACACGAAACTGTATGTGGTCAAAGTTTTAATGTAAACAAAGATGTAAGCACTAATTTTGGAAAGAAACTGCTAGGGCTTTTCTCTACTTACCTATCGAAAGATATTTTTAATATGAACAAAATTGCATTTTTTTTTTATTAATGCTTGACAAACAAGATATTACATTTTAAAGGGGATGCTTATATAAGAGGTGAAAGCAGTAAACAGAGGATTACAGCTTTAATTTGTGCTAATACGATAGTAACAAAATGCTTAGTTCAAGAATCCACTGTATTTTAAAGGAATTCGAGCACTGTCAGTTGATTATGTATTCAATACAAAAGCATGGATGACACAGGACATGTTCAGTAATTGGTTAAAAGCAGTTTCTGAGAAAAACGCGTAAAATTCTCTTATTTGTGGATAACACAACCTACCACAAAAGCTTTCCAGAACTGAGTTTCTATTCAGGTTGAATATTTTTTGCTAGACATAACTGCAAAGCTTAACCAATAGATCAAGGAATCATCCAGAATCTTAACCCCTTCGCGCCAGGTAGCGCAAACGTGCGCTTATCGCGGAGGCCGGCAAGTGTCTTACGCGAGCGTCTGTCCAGGGCCGGGGGCTTTTTTGCTACTAAGCCTAAATCCATGAAATTTCTGAAGTATCAACGCATTGTTTAATAATGTTCTATAGAGTATTTAAACGGCTTATGCTTTATAGATATTTTTATACTATATACTTTAATTACCTTATTTCTTGTTTAAATGCATATTTTACACATTTTATTTTCATTACTCACCATTTTATGACTTTTAACATTATACAGCTGAAAAGTAAATATATTACTTAAAATTCTCTTTTCGTATGAAAAATTTGAAAACAGGGATCTACACACAGTCCTACGTTACATTTCTTGCACTCGTAATAACTCATTTGCCGTTTTGGAGGATTTTTCCGGGAATGAACAAACAAAGCATCGTCGTCTCATTTTCTTAGTTTCTTCTGAACAAAGTTTTGGAAAATGTCTTTCAGTTAATCTTTCAGAATCAATATCAGAATTTCAGAATCAATATCTGAAATATTTTGCATCATTTCTGCAATTTCATGCTCTGTTGAACATTTTCGACGCTTCGACATTGCAAAGGTAAAAACAGAAAGAATTCACGTCTAACAAGATCTAATTATTTTCTAAAAACTGAACTACAAACCGAAATACCCAACGCTTTAGTGCAAATAAAACTTCTCTACTTCCAGTAAACAACTACCACGTGCGAATAAAGTGCGATTTAAAGAGACGTCATAAATCACGCCATTCGGAAACATTTATTTCCCCATTTGTTTATATAATCAAAAACACGTGTATGTGAGTCATGCTTCTCTCATTTCGAGACATGTATCTGAAACCATATGGACATACAGTGCCATCTTGTGGCAGAAATTATAGTTTTTCAAACCTTCTAGGACACTGGCACAAATACGTGACAGTCGGTAGTGAACGGGAAAATGCTCTCGCTCGCCTGCGTGTCGGCCGGGAGGTGAGTGTGTTCATTGCTGGCACGTAGACGTGACAGTCGGCACGATGGGGTTAAAACAAATTATCATAAAAAACAGAACAAATAATTTTTTTCCGGCTAATCTTTGGAATATGGTAACAGGTAGTTTGGCGACATTTTGGAGGCGATAAAGGTTACTACCTAAGACTTTGGGAATAATGTGAGAAGTACTCAGTTCCGATTATGCATTATTTTGTGTGAGGTAAATGAGAGATCATGAGATATGTCATGTGACATTAATGGATGAATTACAGTTCTTTAATCGGAAAAAGGGAAAAATCTGGAAAAATATCTGCAGTATAATATTTTGTATTTAACTTCTGTATTATGTGAAACAATGTCGGTTAATTTTTGGATCCCATGGCCCTATCTAAAGTGAATTCGAAATGGGGATTGAAAGGGGTAGTAATAAGTGTTTTTTTAAGGTTGTGCGAGATAGAAGTAAAGATTGCTTATTAAGTTTTATTAAGAAGTATATTCTACCTGGTATAATAATCATATCTGATTGCTGGAAATCATATGCATATTCGGAGGATGAAGGCTTTCAACATCTTGCTGTGAACCATAAGTATCATTTTAAAGATCCTGATACAGGCGCACATACGAATACAATAGAGGGCACGTGGAGTGGTATAAAAAGCGCCATTCCAAAGCATTATGATAAAGAGAATTTTGCTTTTTATTTAGCGGAGGAAGTATGGAGGAAAAATTCGCAGAAAAAATCATTCAAGAATTTTATTGAATCGATTAGAAAAGTTTATCCGCCACGTAATCAAGATTCTGAAGAAGATTAGGTAAGTTAGTATTTTTAATTATTTGAGGATATTATTTTTATGCATTGTTCTAAATGTAAGGAGTAAATAAAGTAATATGGTATTATTGGAAAATTGTTATTAGCAATGATTTAGTTTAAAGTAATTAGGATTGTAAGCTAATTTGGCTGATCTTTGGAATATGGTAACTGGTAGTTTGGCAACATTTTGGAGGCGATAAAGGTTACTACATAGGACTTAGTTATAATATATATAAATATAGTTATAGGTTATAATGTGAGAAGTACTCAGTTCCGATTACGCATTATTTTGTGTGAGGGAAATGAGAGATCATGAGATATGTCATGTGACATTAATGGACGAATTACAGTTCTTTAATCGGAAAAGGGGGGAAATCGGGAAAAAATCTGGAAATTTTGTATTTAGCTTTATTTTGTGTTGTGCGAAACAGTGTTGGTTAATTTTTGGATCCCATGACCCTAACTAAAGTGAATTTGAAACGGGCATTTAATGGGATTGAAAGGGGTAGTAATAAGTGTTTTTTTAAGGTTGTGCGAGATAGAAGTAAAGATGTTTTATTAAGTTATTTATTTTACCTGGTACCTTGCTGTGAACTATAAGTATGATTTTAAAGATCCTGAAACAGGCGCACATACGCTTGCTTTTTATTTAGCGGAGGAAATAAGAAAAGTTTATCGGACACGTAATCAAGATTCTGAAGAAGATTAGGTAAGTTAGTATTTTTAATTATTTGAGGATATTATTTTTATGCATTGTTCTAAATGTAAGGAGTAAATAAAATAATATGGTATTATTGGAAAATTGTTATTAGCAATGATTTTTATATTTTAAGTAGTGTTTTTGAATTTAATTATATTTTAATTAAATGATAATTATTTTGTGAATTTTATGTTTGTAGGAATTTGGTATACGTTTCAGTCGAAGTAAACATGCATGGAAATAATGTAAATATTTGACACTAAGTATTTGTAATGTTTGTGGTAAGAATTTGTTGGTGACATTTATAATATAATAGATAATTTAGAGGTGAAAGTTTTTGGATATTTTATTTATTTTATACGTGGAAATGTTCATCTTTTGAAAGGGTATATACTTTTTCGCGATCAGGTAATTTCATATATGTTCTTTTTACCGGATTTAAAGATTCACAAAATTTTCATGCATTTTCGTGAAATTTTTGTAATTTATGAGAAAATAGCAGTGTAGATGGATAAAGTTAAGAGTGTGTGCAATGCCATTTTTGTGCAATTCTGGGAAGTTTTTTTAAGTAAAAATAAGTCGACGTGTACATGGTTTATGTGTATGTGCGATTCTGAAAAACGCGGCAGGAGTTTGCGATTCTGCACTTTTTCCCAATTTTGCAGTTAATATTTGTCATGATTAAGCAGTTTTGTTTCATAAAATTTCTAGCATAAGTGTAATTCGGATAGCAGATTGTTGGAAAAAGTGTTCAGTGAATAAAAAGAAAAGAAACATGTTTTTACTTCATGAAGACAAAATGATGGCGAAAAAAAAAAATAGAGGGTTGCTGTAGCAGAGTTGGTCGCCAAATTTTCGCCAAGTTACCATAATCCAAAGATTAAACTTTTTACCTTTATGTCGTGTATACATATATATTACTCTGCTGTCAGCTATAAATGATCTATCTACATGCCACATGGAATGCTGTTAAAGAAAGCACAATTCGCAATTGCTTTCGTCATGCTATATTCATGCATGCCAAAGAGAACAATCATATAGAACAAGGTTTCTTTAACCCTTTAACTGTCAAATTATTTTGATGATTTGGGTACACAAATTGTCATATTTTTTTATTGCAAAAATCAAATGTTTAGAACAAAATAAAATAAATCTTCAGTAAAGTGCTGTCATCTATTGAATTGAGCACACATTAACTTTTCCCGAGATGTATTCGGATTTGACAGAGAGATGAAGCCGAAATAAACGTCTCCCGATATATATTCGAGTATAACAATACGAGGCACTCAAAAAAAAAATTACCCCGAGTTATACTCGGGCGTGACATTTTCGAACATCAGTGCTATCCCGAGATAATCTCGGGCATGACAGTTAAAAGGTTAATTATGGGTCGCCAAAAATTTTAGCAGTTTTGATATTTTTTTAACTTATTATAATAATTTTACAATTGCCAAATATTTTTACACAATGTATCTGAAAATAGATAAAGATAAGACAATACAGACAAAGAAAAAAACGAAAATGTTTCAACACATTCTTTTTCTAATATAAATGCTCAATTTCCTTGCTTTGCATGAGACACTGTCATTTCATGTGTTACTTATTTAAAATTTTCACATTGTTCTATGTCTTAAAATTAGAAAGTTAATGACCTAAAACTGTAATAGTATATTACAGTACAAGTGAAAAAATCGACAGTTTCACTCTTGCATGTGTCGGATTTGCGCAATACTTATAGGGTCCTACAAAATTTTCATAAATATTATGGGGGTCCTGGATGCCTATTCTATGCTCCGAGAGTTGACACCAGTTTGTGAGCTGCCAGATATTGCTACTAGTGAAAAACAGGTCTGCCCGACTTCCCATATTCTCTGAGTACGGAAGTCATCGGAAGTGCAAGGAAAAGGGCTGCCCTGTCATCAATCAGGCTTGTCCAGCTGACGTTCTAAGTAGACAGTGGCTTTGTATGTGTTTTCGCCCTTAAGTTTTTCCTATTTAAATAAAGAATACGGTCATAGATCTCCAGATCGGCGGCGAATTTATAGAAAATATGTTGATGCTTTTGCTCTGCCAGAAGATGTTTTTATTGCATATTTCAGATTGTCAAAATTTATAGTTATTTTAATATGTAATGAACTGAGAGAGTATTTGGAGCCATATTCAGAAAACAAGAACGCAATTTCTACTGAAGGGAAGGTTATTTATATTTTTCCTGAAATTATAGATATATATTGTAATTATATAGTTTAAAAATGTAGAAGATAAGTATTTATCTAGCACATAATCCTTTTTCAGTTAATAAAAATATAGGGTACAACTCTGATATATGCTCTAATTTCACCAAATGTGGTAATATGTGTTCTACACTGGTTTTTGGCGCTATTGCATGTTGTAACGCAACCCTGTGGCCGTTGAAAAATCTTTCACTGGAGCTCATTGGTACGCCAAGATAGGGGGGAAAGATAAAATGGTGGAAGTTGTTGAATTGAAGTTCAGCAAAAGGAAATATCATCGTGGCTGTCCTGTTGAGGGGCAATGGGTATTTGGAGGTGTGGAAAGAGGGTCTGGGAGATTATTTTTAGTGGCTGTGCATGATAGAAGTAGGGATTTGTGAACCATAGTATGAATTTTCTGGATAGTGTGCCTGGCTGTCATATGAATACGCCAGTGGCGGCATGTTAAAGGCGGTATGAAATTGGTATTTCTGCTGTTCAAAAGAGCATTAATTCATAGTAAGTGCATTTTATTTTATTCTTCTTTTGTAGAATGTTATGTTCATTGTTTTTTTAGTATGAATTTTTGTTGTTATTGTTGTTTTTTTGAATTGTTTGAAGTTTATTTTGTTGATTAGTGCATAGCATCTAGATTGTGCAATTCGTAGATGTTTTTTAAAGTTGAAATAGAATGCTGTGTACATGGTATTCTTTGAAATTTATTGTTGTTATGTTAATTTATTAAAGCGAGTTGTTCATTTGTGCCCAATGTCTAGATTGTGCAATTCACATGTTTTTTTAAGTTAAAACAGAATGCTGTGTACATGGTACTGTTTAAAATTTATTGTTGTTATGTTAGTTTATTTTAGCGAGGTGTGCATAGTTCCTAGATTCCTACGCTGCATAGATTGTGCAATTCAGATTTTTTTTTTTCCCCCATTCTCTGATGGAAGTTAAAACAGATCGCTATTTACATGGATTCTTGCGAAATATTTTTGGTTAGAAACTTTGTTCTTGCTATCTAAATTTTTTGTTTTTGTTTCGAATTTTTGGTGTAAATTGTGTGTTAAAAATGTGGTTTTTTGCAGACATTTTAGGCTTAAATAGTAAATTACTTCAGTGAAAAATTCAAATCAATATTTTACCTTTAAACAAACAGTATATAATATATATATATAATGAATAATTATAACTATCAGCAAGATTAAAAAAAATAACATCAGATGGTTACTATATATATATATACACACTTTTTTTTTTTTTGCTTCACAGAAAATTATGCCTAATGTTTTATAGAACAGTCACTTGTTTTACAGATCATTAATAAAAATCAAGCATGCTATGAATGTAGCTTGTTATTGGAATGCAAAATGTGAAACACGCATCTTAATGACTCAAAACACACCCTAATGACTCAGAATGCAACACAACTACTATAATATGTTAATAACAAGGTCTTTAAATAAGATAATCATGAACAAAGTACACCCTTTAGAAATTCACGAGAAAGTAATTTAATGTGGATACAAGTATGCTACTAAATATAACAAAAAATTATTTTGTATATTTAAATTTTGTCCAATGTATTGCAATTCTGAACGTTCCTTCAACCGCATTACAGGAATTTTAGAATCAATAAAGACTTAAAAAAACTGAACCTTCACTAATAAAGTAATATAGCAACAAACCAGTTCGTGGTAAATGGAAAAGACTACTATTATTTATTATAAGATAATCATTGTACCTATTAAGAATAAAATGAAAGAACTGAAATAAACAGCTTCATACAGTTTGACAATTCACAGGAATATACAAGAAGCAGTCATTAAAGAACAGTTAGAAATATGCTACCAATATTTGACTTAAAACAAGATTTTGCAAATGCTCTTGGTTTAATCCTAGTATCCGGTGCACATGGGATTTGGCTACTTTTGGCGAATTAATGATAAGTAGTAAACAGGACATACACGATGAGTAGTTAAACGGGTCATTTTGGTGTTGGTAATAATTTTCAAAATTGCACCAAGGCTGCACCGTAAACTAGGATTTTACCATGCTCTTTACCAAAATATAGGCTAAAAGTACTAATAAAGGCAAAAACTATAAGTATTTTTTTCTTCTTTTGTTAAAAAATGATAAAGGCTAACTTTTAACGACAATAAACAGAATAGATTGGAAAAGCATTTAACTGACAGAAAATTCCGTAAAATCTCCATATAGCCTAACCATTCAGTTGAAAATGACCACAGGTTGCACAATACCGTCTTACAGTTTTAAATACTCAGCATACTAACAGAAAATTCCGTAAAATCTCCATATAGCCTAACCATTCAGTTGAAAATGACCACAGGTTGCACAATACCGTCTTACAGTTTTAAATATTTTATAAACCTTAATACTGGTATATGATAGGGCAGATTTAGACTGCATAAAGATAATCTGCAAAACAGTTTTGACAAGTGACTGCATATTCCGAAAATCAGATCATCAATCTACTATAAAATCATCAAAATCCATAAAATATTAAACCTGGCATAAATATATACATTATTCATACATCCTTCATGCTAAAAGTTTAGCATAAATTTCAGTTGTTAACTAAATACTCCCTACTCCCAATTTTTAGTTTTATAAATTGAGGAAAGCGTTTAGCAGGGCAAAGGAAGGAAATAAAAATAAAAATGAGAAATTTTTTGTAATGTTGTGGCAAAAAGTGCGTAAATACACTAACTTACGGAACTGTGTTTCATGTATGTCTATGCACAGATCAGGTAGTCATGGACAGATCCAATGACAAACACGAAAAGGAATTAAAACATACCCAAACATCGGATTCATTTTTTCCGGACTCCTTTGCTGAATTCAGAAGCTCGTCAAATGAAATGTTACAATTAGCTACAAAATCATCAGGCGGTATCGCAGCATCATGAAAAACAGTTAAACCCAAATTCTGTCCATTATGAACCTCAGTTGTGAAGAATTCATTCCAGACAGGTTTAAAAGTCTTCTGTTTAGTAGATGAGCGATCTACATGAATTTCATCCACATCAACTGCTACGTAAGGGTCAATTAACATGGGCTGTTGTTTCCCTACAACATTTTGAAGTCTAGTAGCAAATTCTGTCGGACGTAAATCCACCGCTTCACATATCTTCAACTTCAATGTTCCCGTAAAATGCGGCATATCTGCCCAAGGCAGGAAAATAAAAATAAATTTTTTTTTTTACTTGAAAACTAATAAATTCATGTTGCCGTACAGAAAGTCAGTAATATGAGTAAAAACTGCATTTATTTAAGTACAACCCTTATTGAATTACTACATAAACATGGCTTAATTCCGCTTCATTACAATCGTCATATATCCCACAGTTCTCCTTGACCTGCAAGTTACGCTTGTGCGCAAGCGCTATTGCTTTTTCTACAGAAGACATAAATGCAAAAGACAACTGCCAGTTCAAAAAAGGAATTCAGGAATTAATAAACGTTCAGATGATGAACACTGAGATACCTAATGCGCTTCATTTTAAAAATCTATGGCGAAAAGAAATGAGGGAGCAAGGTACAGTTACTTCTTAGTTCAAATAAAGAAAATAACAGAGAATTTATGTTAATAAAAAATATACTTATATTATCTTAAGGTTATATGACTTCCTAATAAGAAGCAAAGCACAACTGCAGAACTTAGCAAAATTCACCTTTGAATTAGCAATGAAAACATTCGATGTATCTTGAAATAATTTGATACAATTGTCTCTTCCTCAAATATAAAATAATAGGGACAATCTGTAATGGATAGAACATTAAAGCTAACAAGACAGAGAAAGACAAGATTGTTAAGAATACATTAATTAATGTTTACTTTTATTTATTTTGTATTTTATACTTCACTGCTCTTGGGAAAGCATCATTATCCCAGTTCAGTTTTGGCAATTCTGTTCAATTTATTTTCCAATCATTCTGCATCTCACAGTGTTCTTACCTGCTCATTTATATTTGTGTTTTAAAATTGCATTTATTTCTCCATAAGGTATTATTGGAGGCATTTCAAATTTTGTGGACGCTCAATACGTTAACAACGAACTGTATTTATGATTAAGGGAGACCACCTTTTGGTGAACTTTACTAAATCCTCTGCTTTGGCTACGCCTTGGCTTATCAAAATTCTTTGCTACTCACGTAACACCTGGTCACACATCCCCTGCACCTTGTTGTCTTCTGGACCCATAGTCATGCATTCGTCAATCTGAAGCGCCAATCTAGGCATCAAATTGAAGCCGGCAAACGTTGTGCGAAACTGCTCAATAATCGCGGCTTCAGCAACACATGAAACTTGGAAAATTTTGTTTCTATAGTATAATAATTTGCTTTAATAATTTTAATAATTAATTACTATTATATATTCAAGTTTTTGAGAGATGTAGCAGCAATCCTGAAAATTGTATGTATTTATCTCCTTCGAATAAATATAAATTTGATGTAAGTATTCTGTCTTTTTCAAGAGCATTCTATTTGAATAAATACTTCAAATGAGAAGGATGTGTGCATCTCAACGTAGTGTTTGGAAAGTTGACGTGTGCGGCGAGCAGGTGAAAGCAAGAAAGAGTTTCAAGTGAATTAATTTGGCAGAAACTGAGTTATTTTATAAAAATTGTTTTATAGAAATAAAAAGCAAAATGTTGGACTTTATGGATGATTTGAAGCGTATGAATAAGCGGCAGGTACAAAAATTTTCAGCTTCTAATATTTGTTTTATAGATAAAAAAATGAAAATTGAATGACAATTTATTTAGAGAGTGAAAAGAAAAACCCATAATAATTGATATTTACGTTTCTTTTCATAGCGCTTCTGGTAATTTTATAACTGATTTTTTTTGTCTGTGTTCTTGATGTATTATGGTATTAACCACTTTTAAGTAGTTTATCGTAGCATATGTTTTAGGAAGAAGGCAGCTTGTTAATTTCAATTGCAAAATTATAATATCTTTTAAAAAATGATTGGTTTTTTGTGACGTGCGGAGCAAGTGCTATTTCAATAACACTCGACTTGTCTTGAAATAAGGAATCGGTACCGAATTTTTCAACAAAGCTATCGTAATTTTATTTATTGTAAAGCGTCATACTTTAACTGCAAACGATCAAGGTAATTTCACATATATGAATTATTTATATTAGACTGAACGTAAAGTAACATAAGTGATGAGGTATTGAGGAAATAATGAATACAGTTAGAAAAGCAATTAAAATTTAGTTGCATACTGTTTTGTTCAAAAACTGCTTTTTTGTATTCTTGAAAATGATTTGTCAACTGTAGCAATTTTAGCAGCAGTTTTTGTTATTTCTTTGGTAATGCAAATTTTATCTATACATCCGAATAATATATTTTCATGTTTTTTTATGCAGTTTTAATGTAGGATGTTCCGTAAGATTTAAGAGCTCGTAAGCAGGCAAGCAGTTAAGATTGCAGAAGACTCTTAGTTTGATCTGGTTTCAAACACTATGACTGCATATGTGTTTTCCCCCTTTTGTAACAGAAATGTGAACTAGTTTCCTTTAGAAAATCCTGTATGAACACCTTTCCCTTTTAGGCAGATATCAGTATAGTTGCTTTGCAATAATGTAATGAATCTAAATCCCACGAGATATAAATCTGGAATCTGGAGAGTTGTCTGAATGACTTTAAGACAGTTATAGGGCAATTAAAGATAAATGCTCAGTGCTTTGAACAATTTTCGTTGTAGAATGGGCAGCTATTTTGAAAGTAAATTTTTGGATAGCTGGCTTTGGATGTCTTTTTCATTACAGTTAAAAATTAGATTCTGGTTTGTACCTTCAATAATAATAATAATAATAATAAATAAATAAATAAAAAAAAACTTTATAAAACTCATCAATGGGCATATACCTTCAAGCTATCCAACTGATAATTTTGTACTAAACACAGGCCGAAACCCAATGATAGTGTCATCTGGGAATATACGTATGTAAAGTAATATGTATAATGCAAGAAATATGTGTGTATAAATGAGAATGTATGTGTGTAAAGTAATGTGTATGTGAAGAAAATTAATTAAACACACCTACATATTATTACAATAATACTGTCAAAGTGCAAGGCTCGGATGTTATGAAAGTAAAACATAGATTCTATTTTTTTAATTTAAAAATATGCTATTTTAAAAATATATATATATAAAAAAAAAAAAAAAAAAAAAAAAAAAACATGAAAAAGGGACAACACATGACTAAGATAACCTATTGATTTGGACTATTAAAAATAATTTTGTCAGAAGAAAATCAGTACAAAACAAGGGGAAAGTAGCTTCAAAATTAAAATCATTATCTAATGAATGAAATTACCAAATCTGTTGTGCATCAGATATTTCACTTTTGGCAAAATTCCTTGGAAGTATAACATATTTTATTTGAAACTTCAAAACTAAAAAATGATTTCTTTTAAGTTTTGATGTTTCAAATTATATTTGAAGCATTAAAACTAATGATGTTATATCTGATACAAATTGAGGCTTTTTTTCGTTTTCAGCCCCTTAGGTCCCATAGGGTCCCCCCATTTTAATTTTTCAATAAATAAGGTAGTAATGTATAATTTTGCTCAAAAACAGTTGCTCTTTATAAAGCCTTGACAGACTTCAAAGTGTTTTTTTTAAATTATTAGGCCCATGCACCCTATTGAACCACTTTTCAAAATTTCCCTTTTTTGCAAATGGAGGTTTTAATATACTCTTTTGTTAATATTACCATACAAAATTTATAAAAATTTGATATTTTGTTAAAATGAAATGTATAATAAAACAAATAATAGTAATATGTTTTTAATGGATGAAAAAACTAGTCTTTTCTTTTGTCTATTTACAAGGAAAACTTATAGAATTAATAAAAACAGAATTTTAATATGAAATATAAATGTTTTCTGGAATATATGAAAAAATGTTCATCAGAAAAAATATCTTTTGAATATTTATTTTACAATTAATATTCTAAGGTAAATTTCTAGGGAAATCTCAGATAAGCGGCACTTGGCGCAATTTTTTCTGCCATCTTGAATCGCAAAAAATCGCCATATCCTCGGGAGGAATTTTTTGACGCCAAGAGGGAAATGGCTTCAAAAGGTGCTTTCCAAAAATTTCATCTTCAGCCCAATATCTGGGTGGAAAAAGCTCTGCTGGGCGATAATCGCGTAAGGCAAAGTGTAGCATTTGCGTTGAGAAGGTAAACCATACACAAAGAACAAATTGTAAACGATTAGTTATTGTTATGATTACGTAAGTCTACATACTTTTTTTTTCATCTTAGTATTTTAGATTATAATATATATAACTTCATTATTAACTTTTATACTTCTGTTTAATTCTTACCAGTAATTTGAACAATTATCCATAATAATGGTTATATATGTTTGAAACATGTTCTTTATATAAATGCAGTAATGTTCACAAAAATGTAATATATATCACATAGTTGAAGAGGAAAGTTTTAAAAAATTAAATATGCATGTATTTCCACAACAATATTACATCCTCGAAATGTATTTGACTATTCAATCATCATCCAGTCTGGTTTATATTGGACATTCCTGCTTCTTTTATGCACATAATTTTTCTTAAAGATATTTTTAAACTTTTTTTTTTGTTGTTGTTTAAGTGCGAAAATAGTTTTCATGTAGGTAAACAAAGAAATGTAATCCTGAATTGCATAACAGCAGGGAAACAAGATTTGTAACAAGCGCTTGTATGGCTTTTCATGACGTTATGCAATTATTTAAATTTTGGAAAGATACCAATTAGAATATGTATCCCAATAGAATAGGATAAGATTAATTGAATTTGTCTGGATTTATTCTATGAAAAGTTAAACCATAAAATATTATTTTTGTGCAATCTGAAAGTTATTTATAAACAGTGGTTTGAAACTGACGGTCACCGAAGCAGTTTTATGTGGTCAGCGAATGTCTTTCAGTTATGCATTTGTCGCAAATACAGTGATGCAAAGATTTCTATGTTTTACTTATTTAAAGTTTACTTTACATACATTACTATTAAACATGAATATGAGTAACATGTCAGAAAAATCTATAAATATAAATCTTATTCAAAGATTTTTAGATACAAATTTAATTAACTTTTATTCGTTTTTTGCAACAAAAAAAACTTTGCTCATGTTTTGGCTAATGGTTTAGATTTTTTACTGATATACCCAACTTTTAATTCACAAAATCCTCTCTAATAAGAAATCAGTGACATATGCTTGACATAGAAAAATAGCAGAATAATGTTTGTTTAATATTTTATACTAACTTATTAGCATTTCAAGGGCTGATTATCATTTTATTGCATTTTTAGTAATTATATTTGAATATAAATTTCATTATGAGGGGTTAAAAACCTGCTTTTATGATACAGGGTGTCATTCAGCGATCGAAGGGTAAAACTTTTGCACACTGGTAGTTTGTCTTGGAGTCAGGCCCTGGCTAATGGACTTCCCTCTCCTTAAGCAAATAGCCTGGGAACGCTTTTGATATTCTAAATAATCCTAATCCTTTTTATACATGGACCTAATTAGAAAAAAAGCATTTGGTTAGATTAAACAAATGACTCCCATAAATTAAATACAGAATTATTAAAAAAGAGCAGATTGAAAACATGTATTTCTTCCACACTAAAAAAGATAGAAACATGATTCTAACGTTAATGAATAGAAAAAAGTGTACAATTTAGTACAGGTAAAAGTTCCAATCATTGTCGCATTGGCTCTGTTGTTTGTGCTGGTATTATTTGTCAGTTGGTAGTCTAATGAAATGGCAACGACACCACAGCAGAAGTCTTTTTGTGTTCTACAATTGACAAAACTAGAGTCCATTGTTGCAGTTCAGCGAGCATTTCACCATCAATTTAATAAACAACCACCACGTCATAAGTAAATTTACGAGTGGCATTGAAAATTCGTAGAAAATGGTTGCATCTGCAAAGGGTAAAGCATGGGACGTCCACACACATCGAACGAGAATGTTGAGCGTATTTGTACACTTTACGAAAGGAGCCCAAAGAAATCCACATTGCAAGCAAGCAAAGAACTTAAAATTCCTCAACCAACGGTATGGCGAGTTCTAAAACATCGTCTGCACATGAAGCCACACAAACTGCAGTTATTGAATGCATACCATAATTGTAAACTTTTCTCTATCCATTAACATTAGAATCATGTTTCTATCTTTTGTAGTTTGGAAGAAATAAATGTTTGAAATCTGCTCTTTCTTTTTGAATAATTGGCTAATCTTTGGAATATGGTAACAGGTAGTTTGGCAACATTTTGGTAAGGCGATAAAGGTTACTAGCTAGGACTTTAGCAGTATATATGGATAAAGTCAAGAGTGTGCGCAATGCCATTTTTGTGCAATTCTGGGATGTTTTTTTAAGTGAAAATAAGTCAACGTGTACATGGATCCTGTATATGTGCAATTCTTAAAAACGCGGCAAGCAGTTTGCGATTCTGCACTTTCTCCCAATTTCGCACTTAATCTTCGTCATCATTAAGCGCATTTGTTTCATAAAAGTTCTAGCATAATAGCATAAGTGTAATTCGGCTAGCAGATTGTTGGAAAAAAATGTTGAGGGGGGAAAAAAAAAAAGCCTTTACTTTATGAAAACAAAATGGTGTCCAAACAAAAACTAGCAGGTTGCTGTAGCAGGGTTGGTCGCCAAATGGGTAGAGTAGACTTTAAGGTACCCCTTGTATTATGGTGAAGTTGTTGTTTGATTTATCGCCAAGTTGTTGTTTCATTTATGGTAGCCTGAGTAGTTGGATGTTATGGAAACCCTATTGTGACGTAATCGGGTGCATGATTCTCGGAAATTTTGAATCATGGGATGTTTTGTAAGCGTTTTTGTGGTGTGTGTTGATTTGATTCTTTAGACGGTAGAATGGCCGAATGTCGTAAGATTAATTTGAAGTTTCTGTATGATTTGGAGAGAAAGGGGAAAAGAGCTTTAATTGACTGGTGTGTAAATGAAGTTTTACTTAGTAGCCATTATAAGTGTCCTGTATGTAGGAAGGATATGCATCTAGTCGAACGTAAAAACCGTTTAAATGGATTTGAATGGGTTTGTAGGAGGAAAGGTTCAGATGGTCACTATGTGAAGCGTTTGATCAGAAAGAGTACCTGGTTTGAAAAAAGTCATTTGAGTATGACTGCTATTTTGATTTTTATGTGGCTTTGGGTGTACAAAGCAAACTCGAAAATCATGGTTAGTGAATATTTGCCTTTGGTAGGGCTTAAATGTATAACATGTTTTTACTTTTTTATGTTACTTTATTGTTTGGTTTAAAATGTATTTTATTGAGATTATATATTTTTTGTTTGCTTATACTGTAGAATTTGGTGCTGCTTTAACTTTTTATGTGAAAATATATCGATGTGTACATGGACAAAGTCAAGGGAGTGCGCAATGCAAGTTTGTGCAATATTGGGATTTTTTTTTAAGTGAAAATAGGTCGACGTGTACATGGATAAAGTTAAAAGAGTGCGCAATGCCATTTTTGTGCAATTTGGGGATTTTTTTTAAAGTGAAAATAAGTCGATGTGTACATGGATATCGAGTTTGTGCAATTGTTTGTCTTGTTATTTTGGCTTTGTCTAGCAGCGATTTTTGGCGCAAAAATCGCCGCTAGACAAAGCCAAAATAACGAGTCAAATAATTGCACAAAATCGGTATCCATGTACCACCAAGTTTTGCCAAGGGGTACCCTAAACTATACTTTTACCTTGCCAAAAAATCTCCAAGTTACCATAATCCAAAGACTAACCGAATAACCCTGTATATATATATACACTTTTAAGGCCTGTCCACACGAGTACGATCGCAACGTAGTTGACGCAACTTTTTTTCCGCCGCCGTAAATTTGTGTTACGCAGAAGACGTAAAACTGAGTTCTCTTCTGTTCAACTTTTATGTCCGTAATGTGAACGAACAGCCAATAGGCGACTGAGTTCTTATCACGTATCATAATTGGAAAATCTTCTCGCTTACCTGTTTCAATATGGTGTCTGAACCGCACAGAGATGAGTTTTTTTTTGCTTAGAAATATCATAATTCTATACAGCAATAAAATAATCATCATTGTTCATGCCATTTTCAGATTTCTCAAACCATATATATTGGTATGAATTTCAAATTCTCATTAAAGGGGAAAACTGTATATTTATAAAGTAATGATCCGACCAGTATATCCATATGCTTCACCTATAAGTACTAGGAACCTAAATAAATTACAGTTTCTACGAAATCAAAGTTTCTGCCTTACAAAATTCTCCTAAATTATTATAAATATTTGCTATATCATGTGTAATAAAAAGCTCTATAAATATCCTAATATTAAATACACCAAAAACTAACTTTAGCAATATAACAACTTCTAAAATAAAGCAGTTGACTGTGAAAGAATATTCAATAACATACAATTACGAAATTTTGGAGGAAAGTTACAACTTGGGTCATACGGCAATCATTTATTGAATATTAGTTAAATTACCTTTGCAGTGACTTCTACTTATTATATTATTTTTCACAAACACTGCTATCACAGATGGCTGAGTGGTCAGCGCGCTGCATTGCAAATAGAAAGGTGGCAAATTCGAACCTCACCCGTAAACAGTATATAATTCAGTTAACTTTTCTTATTTTGAAACGTGTTTCTTGTATTTAATCATGAATCATTATATACTCATTTTAAATATTATTATTATTATTTTCATTTCTTATTTTATTCAGTATTATTATTGTTCTTAATTTAGTTTAAAAATGTGCATTGCAAATAGAAACCCTTATGTAATGATATATCTGCACCTCTGTATCATATATCATCTATAAATTATCTCTTTATTGTTATTTTATTGCATATTTTATCATGCACATAATTTCTCATAAACTGTCCAAAGTTTGAACCTCATTCTAAATTCAAAAATAAATAAAAAGAAAAACAAAAGACCAAGGGAGGGGGAGTTTAAAAAATATGAAGTTGATTTTTTTATATTATCTGGTGGATGGTGTATATAAAGAGAATTAAGTAATTTAATACTCTTTATATACTGTATTCCAAACCAATTTTATAAATCCTAATTTTCATACAATATATAATCTGCAAGTCTTTCAAACTGGTTGATACTCATCCTGAAGTAATTAAAAAGATTTAAAAAAATTCAGTCAATTCCTACTTAGGTCAACAAAGAAAAATTTAAAAAATACACACACACACACACACACACACAAAAAAAAAAAAAAAAAAAAAAAAAAAAATACAAACAAAATTTTTTTAAATTAAAAATTTTGATATGTGAAAAAGCTGTATTAACATCAAGTGTCATCCACTACAAGTTTAAAAAATTTTATTTAAACCTGAGTGGATGAATAAAAGTATTTTATTAACAACTGAAAATTTGAACAAGATATATGGAGAGTGTGAGCTAATAGTAGGAATTTAATAAATCCGGATATTCATTTCGCAAACGAGGCAGTAAAGAAAAAAAAAAATCTCTTTAAGCAGGTCGCTCTAAATAAATCTTCCGGATCCATTTGGATAACTCCTTCTTGGTGTGTCTTTTATTTTGTCTAAGAGTGTATATATATATTTATAACTCCTTCTTGGTACGCTTTTTGTTCTGTCTATATTTATATTAGAAGTACAATTAATTTATTTAAAAATTAGTTCCTGTTTGTTATGGCTGGACTCTTATGTATTTAAATATAAAGTAGATAATTAAAAAATTGTTCGTTGTAATTAGAAATTATCTGGAAATACGAGCAATAAGTTAGAAAAAGAGCATATTTTATTCTATAAAAATAAAATTATTTTATTCAGATTAGAAATGTAATTAATTTATTTAAGTCTATAATAAAAAAAATTAAATAAATTTTTTAAATTAATTTATTTAGAAATAAATTATATGTAAATACACTTGGGATAATGTGAGCCATAAATACAGAAAAGGACCATATTTTGTAATTTTCTTGTATAAAAATAAAATTGGGTTGATCTTTACATTATGGTAACTTGGCGTTTTTTTGGCAAAAATTTGGCGACCAACTCTCCTACAGCAACCCTCTATTTTTTTTTTTCCCCGCCGCCATTTTGTCTTCACAAAGTAAAGACATGTTTCTTTTCTTTTTATCTACTGAACACTTCTTCCAACAATCTACTAGCTGAATTACACTTATGCTAGAAATTTTATCTAACAAAACTGCTTAATCATGACAAATATTCACTGCAAAATTGGGAAAAAGTGCACAATACCATACTCCTTACGCGTTTTTCAAAATAACACATACACATAAACCATGTACACGCCGACTTATTTTTACTGAAAAAAACATCCCAGAATTGCACAAAAATGGCATTGCGCACGCTCTTCACTATATCCATGTACACTGCTTTTTTCTCATAAATTAGAAAAATTTCACGAAAATACATGACAATTTTCTCAATCTTTAAACCCGGTAAAAAGAACATATATGAAATTACCTGATCGCGAAAAAGTATTTACCCTTTCCAAATATGAACATTTCCACATATAAAATAAATAAAATATCCAAAAACTTTTACCTCTAAATAATCTATTATATTATAAACGTCACCAACGAATTCATACCGCAACCATTACAAATACTTAGTGTCAGATATTTAAATTATTTCCATGCACGTTTACTTCAACTAAAATGTATACCAAATTCCTACAAACATAAAATTCACAAAATAACTATCATTTAATTAAAATATAATTAAATTCAAAAACACTACTTAAAATATAAATGAGCACATACATTAAATTAATAAAAATTACCTTACAATCCTAATTACTTTAAACTAAATCATTGCTAATAACAATTTTCCCAATAATACCAAATTCCTTTACTTCCACCTTACATTTAGAACAATGCATAAAAATAATATCCTCAAATAATTAAAAATACTAACTTACCTAATCTTCTTCAGAATCTTGATTACGTGTCCGATAAACTTTTCTTCTTTCTGTTTCAGGATCTTTAAAATCATACTTATATTTCACAGCAAGGTACCAGGTAAAATAAATAACTTAATAAAACATCTTTATTTCTATCTCGCACAACCTTAAAGAAACATTTATTACTAACCTTTTCAATACCACTAAAGACCCATTTCGAATTCACTTTAGTTACGGCCATGGGATCCAAAAATTCACGAACACTGTTTCACACAACACAGAATGAAGCCAAATACAAAATTTCCAGATTTTTTTCCGATTTCCCCCCTTTTCCGATTAAAGAACCGTAATTCGTCCATTAATATCACATGACATATCCCATGATCTCTCATTTCACTCACACAAAATAATGCGTAATCGGAACTGAGTACTGCTCACATTATTACCAAAGTCCCAGGTAGTAACCTTTATCCCCTCCAAAATGTCACCAAACTACCAGTTACCATATTGTAAAGATCAACCTAAAATTGTTCAATTACAGGTGCAAACGTCTTCTGTCAAAGTCATGTGATCATCAGCACAAAAATTTATTGGCAGTGACGACATCCAACGCAAAGTATTTACAAATAAAGAAAATATCCCTTTCCTTTTCCCTAACTTAGTTAACATCTGAGCTAGCAACCTAAACACTTTTCCCACTGTTTGGCGCCTATCGCCCTAGTTGGCGAACACGATTTTAGGAGCCTCGCCAAGTGTCGGTTATCTGAGTATCCCCAATTTTTAATATTTAGGTAACAACCTAAACATTTAAAATTTAAGCAAATTAAAAAAAAAGAGCATAAAAGGCTATACATAATGTAATAGGTGATTTTAAATGATAATTTTCTTTATATATATATACATATAGATGGAATGTTTAATGCAAATGAAACGTCTTGAAACATGTTTCACTTTTTGTTTGGATGCATAAAGGATTATTACATGTGCACATATCCATTTTGTTTTTCTTCTTTGCTGCATAATGGATATTGTCTTAATGTGCTACAAGATGTTCAACATGCTTCAACCTTTTGGGGGGGGTGAAAGGCTTTGTATGCTTTTATGGCAACTGGTTATTTCTTTGAAATTTTATATAGGAATATCATTTTTGTTTTGTGTTTATCAAATCCGCGGGGGGGGGGGAGGGGGCAGCGGCGTGCAATGAATTGGAAGTTGATCTGTCAGCACTATCCTTATTTTCAGGGGAGATGTTTTTATTTTATTTGCCTTGTAATTCCTTACTAAATGTAGTATTTCATCTCAATGTACTCCGTCTTTGATATGATTTAAATCAAATTCCTCTTCATTATAATTCGCTTCCGATAGTGAAGAATGTGACTCGGAGGTTATTGAAAACGAAAAAATTTTGATTGATAAATTAGTTGGTATTCTCGACACAGCAATTATAGACTTGAACAGCGGAACTTTGTAACTGAAAAGAAATTATGTCTGTTTATTGAATTAAAGAGAAAGTATTATCACATAAAACGAAGCAACTTAAACAACTTACATTGAAAAAAATGTTTAATAAAGTAAACAAATAAATATTAACCTTTTTTTTTTGTAAATTTTGATACCCTTTAGATCATAATTGCTCTTTATTTCATAAATTACGGTTTCATATTTTTAATTTTATAATTTCTGCATGCCATCTTACCAGATTTAAACTGATGATCGATAATCCAGAATCGCCGAAGTCCCGACGAGTCCGGATTAACGACTTTTGATTGTAGTAAAAAAGGTCACTATTGATTTAGCGGGATTGAAAGTCAATTTATGTTCTGTTGCAAACTCGTAGAGTGCTACCAAAGTGGTGTTAAGGATTGTTTCGATGTTATTCGCATCTGTGCTTGAATGCCAAAGAACAATATTGTCAGCAAAGATAGTAATATCAACAAGTTTTGGTTTCCTTATCTCTACACCAGCCAAAAAGGGGGAGAATAGATTAGGGCTGAAGACTGATCCCTGAGGAATGGCTAGTCTAAAAGGATCTGAGTAGGTCTTGTTAAATTTAACTCTGGTGGATCTCTGGTGCAGAAAGTCAGCTATCCAAACCAGGACAGAACCCCTAATGTTGAAAGTGTCATGGAATTTAAGAATAAGTTTGTTTTTCTGGACAGTATCAAAGGCCTTAGAGAAGTCCAGTAAGACTGTCATGGAATGTCGAGTTGGTTTGAGGTGTTCGGTGTCCCTGATCTTTTGGCAGAAGTAAATCTGTATAAGAATTAGGGTTACATATAAAAAATAAAAAAAAATTGTGTCCCACCACTTTTTACTTTTCCTATTAATTTCGTATGTAATTTTTAAATGATTGAAGTGATCCAGAAGTCTCATGTTACTATTATAATTCATAACAGCTTTTGGGGAGGGAGTTTTTATTATATTTCCATCTTTCTTTGCACTTGTAAAATATCAATCGGATGATTTTGATTTGATAACATATTTACACATCTGTTGTCCTTCCATTTTTAAGCATGCAATCTTGTTGCTGCTAACAAAATCTCCCTTTCCTAAGCCTTGTTCTTTAAGATTTTTAGGTAGATTTTTTTTTTTTTTATTTGGGTTTACTTTTCCAGAGCAAAAAAATATTTTTCATTTTTAGAAGTCTGAATAAATTATTCATCGTGTAAAATTTGTCCATGAAAAGGCTGTGTTTTTTCCTAATAATGGAGTGCTAAAATATGACCCTTTTCTGTTAAATTTTTTTCACTTACTTCAACTGTTTTGGCCAATGTAATTGTCAAACTAACAGACAAACCTGCTTTCATCACACTACATTTATACCCTGTAGCCTTGTTTGATCAATTTCTTTGGCATGTATTGCTTTAATAAACTACATCCTTGAAATTTGATCATAGATTTGTCTACAACTTGATTTTGGTGTGGATGCAGTGCATTCGAAAATTTTTAGCTAAATTTGACAAAATTGGCCTGTATTTGTATAATTTACCAAATTCTGAGGCACCTCTCTTAGGTTAAAACGTGTATTAAAAGAAGATCGTATAAAATCCACTTAAATCTTTACACAGCATTTATTCAAAAATGTGGGCATTATGCATTTTTGGTGCAGAGGACCAATAATTTGTATAATTGAAAATCCTCTTTATCCCCATAAATAAACTTATTCCAAAGAATTTTTACAGTTCAAATAAATTTAAACTATTTGAGAGGATTGCCCTTTTGCACTGCATATAAGTTTGTTTAGAACAGAGTTTCTTAAATTGCGAGTAACGACCCCCATGGAGGTCACCAAAAATTTTAGCAGTTTTGATATTACTTTAACTTATTAATAATAGTTTTACAGTTACCAAATATTTTTACACAATGTATCTGAAAATGGATAAAGATAAGACAGTACAGACAAAGAAAAAACGAAAAGGTTTCAATGCATTCTTTTTATAATATAAACGTTCATTTTACTTGCTTTTCACGTGGCAGTCATTTTGCCTGTTATTTATTTAAAAATTTCACATTGTTCTATGTCTTAAAATTAGAAATTCAAGTTAATGACCTAAAACTGCAATAGTGTATTACAGTACAAGTGAAAAAAGTGACAGTTTCACTCGCGCATGTGTCGGTTTTGCACAATGCTTATGGGGTCCCACAAAATTTGCATAAATATTATGAAGTCTTGGGGCTGTGAAAAAAATCTCAGTGATAAAAAGGGGTCACGACTGAAAAATGTTTAAGAAGCCCTGGTTTAGAAGATTGTTTTAGATCGATGTCATATCAAATAAAAAGAGGGATAGTGCTGTAAGGGATTTATCTTTCATAGATAAAACTTTATTAGACAATCGTGTTTCTACTGAAAATTCTGGATTTTCTTCACTTCTCTTTTTCCCTGCATTATTTCTAACATGTGAGAAAGGCCTAGCTTTTGGATACTCTCAGCTCGACTCTGATTATCCGAGTCGGACTCATGACATATACTCCACTTCTGTAATTTTTGGTGAATATTCTTCATCAGATGTATCATATATGGCAATATCAGATTCATTAGAAGATCGCTCTTTAAGTAAAGTAAGTGCATCCTTCATAGAAAGTGACTTCACCATCCTACCACCTTGACAGTTTGATGATTTTTCGCAACAGGAAATAATGACCTGTAATTACAAAAAAACTATTTAATAAAACATGTATGTTTTTATATGTATGTTTTATTTTTTAATTGTGTATTTATCCTGAGAATTGATCCATAAAAAAGATACTGTTGCTTCTTTTCCTGGTGGAAATGTGGGAGAGATCACTTTCAGAATTTATCCAAGCCTGAACAAAGTTTATTGAGTCATTTTTATATAAAATTGATTATTGATTGATTGATTTATTGAGTCATTTTTATATAAAAATGTCTACATCTTAAAATAATATTTTTCATATAATGGTATTTTGTAGCTATGTCTATTCTTGTATGATAAAGCTTACATATTTTGTTATGTTTTAGCTTATGTATCAAGTCTTGAATTTTGGAATGATTGTGTCTTCGGCTCTTATGATATGGAAAGGACTAATGGTTGTGACAGGAAGTGAGAGTCCTATTGTTGTAGTATTAAGGTATGTGGTGTGCAATGCTTAATTTTTATTATTAGTATTAATTATTTATTAGTTTTTTTAATTAGTATATTTTAATTATGTATATATCACAGACTTTCAAATCTCTCTATAAATTGACTGCTTAGAGACTTTTTACATTTTTCTTCTTGAATAATGTGAATGCAGGCCACATACATTTAAAAAACTTTCATGAAATTAATTCCTTTCTTCGGCCGCACCAGTGGCTGAGTAGCAAAATCACTGAACAATGGTAGGTACACCAGGGCTCAGATTTCAGTTAATGGGCTGCTTGCATAGTTCTTATATTTTCTCCATGTGTAGTGTAAATGCAAATTATTTTATCCTTCAGAAAGGCATTCTTCTTTAAGCTGATAGCTCTCAAGTGTTTTGTCATAATCTGTAATCTGTTAAGAAATTTGTATATTCTGTATGGTTACTTTTTTGTGATTTACTTGCTTATACGAAGTAAAGGAAGTATTGTGAAAAATTTTGGGTATCACATTTTAGCGGAAATATCTATTTCGATCTTTCCCAAATCCATGTGGAGGATCTTTTTGCATGATGTTCGTAGATATTGAGAGAATAAAGGACTCTATACCAAAATAGATTGTAAAATGGAATTTTTTTCACAACGTCTGTGCGTGCATATGTATCTTGCATAACTCGAATGATTAGCTGTAGAATGCTGAAATTTTACATATATGACTGCTGTAATATCTAGTTGTAAACCTTCCTTTTTTGTTACAATCAGCAATATTAAAACATTATATATAAATCCACCCCATCTTACCCGGTTTTTATTTTCATAATCGTTCGTCACAGACATATACTTCCAATAACAAAATTGTTTTAAATGATGAAAATATTCATGTTTTGGCAGTTTTAAATTAAAAAAAGGCAATATTTGACAAAAGAACTAAATTAAAAAAAATACCTGAAAGCTTATAGATTTTATATTATGCTCAAAAGTGCTTTTTTTAGCGTTTTGTGTGTTTAATAAATATGATGTTCTTCACATTTAAACCATAAAATTCAGTCCAGCAGCAATATCACAAAATATTTAAAAGAGCAAATCTTTAGAATTTCCGATACACAGTCTCACATGCTGGAGATAAAAGTGGTCCCTTCCCTCTGTATAGTGTTGCCATTGCTCCAGGGCTGTGGAGTCGGTAGGGAAAATGACAGACTCCAGCTCCTGGAATTTTAAAGACTTCCATTTCCTCATGTAAACATATGCACATGTGTTGGATGCTATAGGAAAAAAATTTGATGCCGCAGCAGATTATTTGTATTAATTAGCATTTATTATGAAATGGAAAAACTAGCATTAGTAATTTCTAAGAAACACTATAGCTTTGGCAAGATCTTTGATAAAGGAACATAGATCCGATTTGATAAACTTCAGAGATGAGAATAGTCTTTCCACACAAAATTCAGTAGGAGGAAGAGCTGTTATTGTTAGGGCTACTTTACACTTTTCAGGATAGATTTGTATAAGTTCTAAAGAGGTGTTTTGCAAGAACTTTCATATTTTTCTATTTCTTCAAGGGCTGCTAAGAAATTTTGTTTGTATTTTGTCATTTTTATATCTAAAATCTCTTGGTTCTTTATCTTCATTCACTTTGACTTAGCCTTTTCAATATTATCCAAATATTTCTGAAAACCTAATTCACCAGTGGAAGAGGATGATAGAGATTCAGTTGCAGTGTCTGCAGTCTGTCTTGATTTGAATACTCCAATTGTTCGGATATTAATTTCATTCTTAGTGAAAGTTTATAGATGGCTTTCTTTGCCTTTTTAATTTGTTCGTCATCCAACAAAATACAGTGTTTTGGAGCTATATGTATTGTACCCAGCAAGATCTCATTGTCTAGCAAACTAGTTTATCTTTTCTTCATTGAGGAAATGATTCCTTCTTCAGTAAGCTGTCTCATTTTAGAAAGAACAACAATCACATTTTTCCATTCTCGCAGAAACATGCCTCCTGTTAATTCTTCAGATTGTAGCTTTTTTGTGGCTATATACAGTATAGAAAGAAGAGTTTCTAATTCTGCAAGATCATTCCACAGTCTGTTAGTAGAACATTAGGGTTATCTACATCTTCTAAAAACATTCTGAATTCTAACAACCTTTTTATCATCAAATATGTACTTCTCCATCATGTTACTTGATCAATAATTCCTCTTTTTTTGCTCGCCTCCTAAAAATGGCATCACTTTTGGAGTCCTTGGGGCTGCTTGCCTTAATTTACCTATGAGATTTCTAGCATGGGTACCAATGAGATTTGTAGCATTTGATGCATTTTGCAGCCATGGGTTCCTTTTTTTGTTGTGAATTATGCTACGATAATGCCATCTACGAGCTGATAAAGTAACTAAATGAATCAGTTTAATGAATAATGGCAAATATCACATCCATCATCCCCCTTATTTATTAATATGTCAATCAAATGGAAAGTAACTAAATATTATTAAAATATGTATTCCATAAATAAAAATAACTCAATTTGTCATTATTTTTTTTTTTAAATTCACTTTAATTTCATTTCAAATTGAAACTGTCCCACAAAAACTAAATTGTCATTGTGTTTTTGGTTACTCCAGCTGACTCTTTTTACCTAAAAATCTATGTAACTCCAATTCCGACTCCATGACTCTGACTTCACAGCCCTGCATTGCTTGCTTTGAAGTCATTGGGTTTCTTAGTCAAAAACTCAAATGCTTTAAAAAATATGAAATAGATAATAAAACAAATTCAGTCGGTTAGAGTCGACTTTAGGTTAACCCTTGTATTATCGCAGAGCTGTTGCTTAATTTATTGCCAAGTTGTCTCATTTATGATAACCTGAGTAGTTGAATACTATGGAAACCCTATTATGACGTAATTGGTTGCGGTGAATTTTAATCATGGGAAAAAATTTGGGAAGTGTCTGACGGGTTTTGGGTAAGGGCTTGTGTGCATTGGATAAGTGCATTGTTATTTTATGGTTTACACAGTAAATTGGCTGAATGTGGTAAGATTAATTTGAAGTTTCTGTAGGATTTGGAACAGAAGGGAAAAAAGCTTTAATTGACTGTTGTGTAAATGAAGGGTTACTTAGTAGTCATTATTAACTCTTTCGCATCGAGAGAGGGCAAAATCTCAATTCCCCAAACATCGAAAACGCCCGTATCTAAGAATTTCTCTTGGAATGCTTTTCCTTCCCCCATGACAAGTTGAATACTACAGCGCTAGCAATAGCCTTACTTAAGCGAGAACTTCTTTCTTCGACGCTTTGACACTGTGTGAAGTTCCCCCTTGGGACGGGATTGCAACTTCGGGCATCAAAAGCTAAACACTGACAGTAAACAAATTAAAGGAAGGAACAAAGGAAACAAGGAAGCTACTTTTAGTAGCTTCAAAAGAATGATTGACATGTGATTTAACAATACCTGAAAGCAATGAGTAATGCAGTAACGTGGAAAAGCACTGGGTAGGAAATTATTCAGGCGTTTTGGGCGTCCAGCCGATGTCTGAATGCTCGGGCGTTTGGGGCGACTTCGATGCCAAAGAGTTAAGTGCCCTGTTTGGAGGAAGAAAATGCGTATGGTCGAACATTGAATATTTTTTACTCTTATTTTTGCGAATTTATGTGTCGACATCAGTATACAGATTCTAGTCCAGATAATTTTAGGAAGTGTTTGGATGCTGTTAAGGAATTTTGTTTGACTGAAGACTCATAAATTTGTAAATAAGCTAAGCAGATATTTCCTTTGTGTAGTGTTAAGATGAATTTCCTTTTTTATGTTATTTCATTGTTTAATTTAAAATGCAGTTTATTCAGATTATATATTTTTTCTTGGCAGCTAGTTTGACTTTTTAAGTGAATATAGTTCGATGTGTACATGGACAAAGGGAGTGCGCAGAGCCTAGTTTGTGCAATTCTCTGATTTTTTGTCAAGTGAAAATACGTCGATGTGTACATGGCTTAAGTCAAGGAAGTACGCAGTGCCATTTTTGTGCAATTCTGGGATTTTTTTAAAGTGAAAATAGGTTGATGTGTACATGGATACCGAGTTTATGCAATTCTTTGTCTTGTTGCTATGGCTTGCGATTTTTGGCGCAAAAATCGCTGCTATGCAAGCCAAAATAACAAATCAAAGAATTGCATAATCTCGGTATCCATTTACTGCCAAAAATTGCCAAGTTTCGCCAAGGGGTACCCTAAAATATACTTTTACCATTCAGTCTTCCTGATGCCCATGTTAGGGTGGAGACGTACGTCAGTCAAAATTTGATGGCTCTAAGTACTGTTGTTTTATGACAATGCAAGAAAAATACATACATTTATGCTGATTCTTCATTGTTTAATTTCTTTAAATATAATAAAGGGCTCTAGTATTCAGTGGCAAAAATTTAAAAAGTGATTCACCATTTATAGTGAATCAAAACAAAATTAATAGCCCTTCTGGGCTTAACGCCATTTGAGTTAAAAATATTGTGGACAAATAATGAAATCTAACTTGTAAAGGGGTCCAGTCACTATACTTATGTCCTTATACACCCAGTCCCTATACTTATGTTTGAGAAAATTTTATACTTGGTATGAAAAAATAAAAATACAATAAGTTTGATATTTGTATGACAAAAATTGACTAGGATATTTAATTTCAAAATTTTCAGTTTTTGATTTCATTTTTAACTTGCCTTAAGGGATTGTTTAACTAAGTTGGAATAATTTCAGGAAACAGGTGTAAATGAAGTTCAGCAAAAACTGTGTGTAATTTAATAGGTTTCAAGGATCTACATTGGATTTTTTTGAAAAATTTTTGTATGAGCTCAAGTGTGACATTACAAAATTAATAAATATAAAAAATCAAAATGTAGCATAACTTCGCTAATATGTTGTTTTTATCCCTGACTGTTGATTTGACCTCCATTATCAGTTTTCAATGTAATATTATTTGAAATTAATTTTCAGATAATTTTTTAAAAATGTAAGTGAATAATTTATTGATTAAATTAATGTTCTGGAATTATTGGTTTTTCTGTTTCAGAAATTTTACTAGATTTGTATGTGTTATTTTTAGAAGTTATTTTATATTTGTTTATATGAGAACTTTGATTTGAAAATGTAGAATTTAGATTCTTATGAGAAATTTTTTTCATTCAAGAACTTTTGTTTTCTCTACTGTTGGAATAATGTTTACTGTTTTGTTATCGGGACCAGGTTCAGATATCGCCAAAATCGGATGATCTGGCGAAAAATTTGAAGCATAAACATAATCGTCAAAATTTTCCAATATTAAGAAAAATCCAACGGAAAAAATACCATAGCAGATATTCGTAAAATTAGAAATTTTTAATGCAAATTAAACAACTTACCAAAAGGACTAAAAAAATTAAGTGGAGTAAGATTAATATGAAAGCATGAAACTGCGGGTATCATTTAAAATATTTGAAAACATTTGTGTTTTAGGCTGCTGGTTATGGTTATTGGTTGGTTTATGGTTAACACAGAAATGTTCAAATATGGACCTTCACATCTCTATTCCAGTTCTTCCTTCAAATTGAAGTAGAGCTTTATTGTATAGATTTTCGTGCACTTTCTTCCAGAGTGAATAATTTGTTGTCCCTGATGAAATAGTATGGAAGATGTTTCATCATTATGCAAGTCCCAAATTTTATAATCCATAGTAAATACAAGAATAATAAAAACACTAGTGACCATTACATTTTAGGATTTATATTCTTGTTGCCGATTTTGAAATTCATTATTTTACTTTTTTTGATATGTAAATATTGTAATGATTTTAAGGTACTATTCCATTTTGAGGACCGTAAAGAAATTGCAGCAAAAATGTATGCGCAAAAGAGTGCCAAAACTAGCAAGCTCGCCCATTTAACAGCGTGCCAAACCTAGCATATGCGCTGATTTTAGATTGTGTTAAGTTTATATAAGTTTATATAGTTCTATATTTCTTAAGACGCCATTGAAATACTAGTTTAATTTTTAAATCCTTTTTTAATATTCTATGGATTTAACAATTTGGGAATTGCCCGTGATGGAAAGTCTGCAATAGAATTTTGAGTAAAGTGCAGAATCGCCCACTGCTTGACACGTTTTTAAGAATTGCACATACTTGGTGTCCATGTACACATCGACCTATTTTCACTTAAAAAAAAATCCCAGAATTGCACAAAATCCCTTGATTTTATCTATGTACACATGGACCTATTTTCACTTAAAAAGTAAAAGAAAATTGACAAAAATCCAATTTTTTTTACTCTTGTAAAAAGCGGCGAACAAATAAGTGGGCGATTCTGCACTTTACCGAGAATTTTTTCAAAGAAAAGGCATTATTCATTATAGAAAATTATGTTTGAACAAATAACGAGAGGAAATTATGCTTTAGCGATAACTCTGTAGCGAAATAGTGATGCAGGCATCCATTCAGTTATGTTTAGCAATTTTTATGTAAATTATAAAAATGATCTGAAATAGTTATTTACTTTTATGCTTCCATTCAGTCATGTTTAGCTTTTTTATACAAATTATAATAATAAGAAAGTATTATACAAAATTAACATTTCATCAAAATTAAAACATCAATCTTAGATAGTTATTTACTATTATACATTCTTTTTTGCGTTAGGGTTTCTGCAATTATTTTTGGCAGCACTGGTATCAACAATAGTTCGGCCATTTTTTACGGCCCTCAAAACCGAATAGTACCGATTTTAAAAGTAAACATTGGCAACATCATATGAATCAATCTCTTGATGAGTTTAGCAAAACATTTAACATCGACTGGTTCTGATAACAGAACAGTAACAAATAATATTATAATATTAACTGTGACTTGATTAATCATTAGATTAGTGATCAAGTTTTTTAATTTAGAAGAAAGAATTTTCTTTTATGGCCCAAATAAATAATTCAGATTCTAGTCTGCAATTTGTATTCAGTTTAAGTAAAACTAGTTGTAAAATTAGCAACTTTTAGGTGAACTTATTATAATTTGTTTTTGTTAGTACAGTTATTTATAATGTATTATTTTGTATGTTATTTATAATATGTACTATAAGAAAGAAGATAATTTAAATTTCAGAATGCTTTTAGGAATGGGAAGAGATGGTTTAAGATTTCAAGCCAGATGTAATTAAGAACAATATTTCTCAGTTAAGCAAAGGGATGAAGTTCTTTCAAAATTGTACAGAATGATTAGTTTCTTTAAAACATCTGTATATTCTCTTGAAATAAATTTATTTAAAATGAATTCTAGAATTCTAAATATTCTGTAAATGAAATCTAATTTTTACATAATTTAAAATTCAAGCTCTTATGCTACATTCACAATTATGTCTTCTATTATTTAATTTCTTAAAAATATTTTCAAATTTGTTTATGTTTAAAATTATATATCTTAATACCACTTTTCCTTTCCTTATACAGTGGAAGTATGGAGCCAGCTTTTCATAGAGGTGACCTTCTGTTTTTGACTAATCACAGAGATGATCCAGTACGTGTGGGTGATATTGTAGTCTTTAAAGTTGAAGGCCGTGACATACCTATAGTTCATAGAGTTCTTAAAATCCATGAAAAGTATGCTGAATAAAGTATTTTCTGTTTTCTTGTTGAGAGATCATTATATTTAGGAGCTATTAACCCCTTCATGATGGCATGTTGCTGAACTGAAAACCCTCTGCGGATGGGTGTGTCATATATGCATCAGTCCCTAATGTCGCAAGCAGCCGGGTGATGCACTAGTACATTGCTGTGCTGACGGCGGTTGTGGCTTCACGTGATATAAACATTGAACAGATTCTGTGCTTCAATTTTTTTTTTTTTTTTTTCAATGGGAAGATTGAGAGTGGAGCTGTGGTTTTAGGAACTCCGATTTGTGTTCACTTTGCATCTTCTTTAGATCAATAGATTTTTAATTTCAAATTTTATTAAAGCTGATTTTTTCTTTTGTTATAAATATTAATAATATTTATTATTTGAATATAGTGCCATTTACTGATATGTTTTGTGATGAGTGAAAAATATTTATTTTATCCCCAAAATGTTAAATATTTCGTAAAGGCTACTTGCTCAGTTTTTTTGTTCAAATTACCAAGTAAATTACAATTTCAAAGGGTATATGTAAATGGGGAACTTTAATGACTAGTTTAATGCACAAAATGCACTTCAATTATTTTTCAACTGTGTATTTCATGTCCATGATAATGTGCAAAGAACTGATGACTACACTTGCTGCCAATTACATGATCATTATATAAATTAAAAGTAACTTCAAATAACTTTTTGTATTCATATATGTATATATATTGTATATATACACACACTATCGAATAAATCGTATATTTACATATGCACATAGAGAGAGATTTGGTGGTTTAGAAGTTGGTCATGTATGTTTATTAGTATTAATGTAATGAATAAGATGATACTTGAGTATTAATGTCACCGCAGCTGCAGATTTGGTAGTTTTTAAGTGCCGCCAATCTGCACCTAAAATTTTTGTATGTTTATTAGTATTAATGTAATGAATAAGATGATACTTGAGTATTAACGTCACCGCAGCTGCAGATTTGGTAGTTTTTAAGTGCCGCCAATCCGCACCTAAAATTTTTGTGACAAATCGTAAATTAAAACACTTTAAAATCAAAACACTTTATTTAAAATCAAAGTAGTCAATCGAATTTCGGTGGAAAATGGGCTGACATAGAGTTTAACATAGATTCAAAACAGTCTCTATTTTTTTTTACCTGATGCTGTCTCCATATGAACTCTGCTAAATAAGATTCTAAATGATGTCCCGCTGTCCCCCTATGTCTCTTGTTCCTCCATTTAGTACTGCCCCACATTCTGTCAACTGTTTGTTTATGAACTCCTGTGTCGGGATCAATAAAATTGTATTTATGATTAACTTTAGCATGTAGGAATCCTTCTTTTTCTATTCTATTTGTTTGGTAATCTTTCCAACTATCAGAATAAATTGTGCTACCATCTGCAATGTTTTCAATAATTTTATTAAGAAGGATAGAGCCAGTTTTGTTAAGAACAATGACAACAAATGAATCTTTTGTTTCTTTACATATACCACTAGACACCCACTGTTTGGGTAATACTCGATCACAATTTTTTTTACCCTAAGTAAACAAACTTTCATCAATTTCCACAATGCAATCTGGTCCACCTAGCTTCTTCTTTGGTTTATTCTATATCCAAGACACATAATTCACGCATGTAATTGTTCCAATCTATAACAGTTTTATTCGATAAATCAAGTTGCTTTTCACAAAATTTAATCGACATCAACTCGCACCAACAGTATATGAATCTCAAAGCTTAACAAAATGGAATTCTGCTTCCTTCAAACCAACTGTCTTAAATTACATTTCCAAAATGTAAGTTTACCAAAATAACGTTTCATATCATGCAAATTGGTACATTTTCATTTTTTTGGTAAAATATTTCGCTCCTGAAAAAATAAAATTGCATCTTCTTCTGTGTTTGGCACATCCCAAAGACGCATTTTTGTAGCATTCCAGCAAATAACAAGGCAAAAAGGAATCCAAAAGATAACTGCGTGCGAACAACAGGATTGCTCTTTATTGCCGCATTAGCTCGAATTCTGCTGCGGTGGTATTAATATACTGCTGTGGTGCTGTTATTATTATCTTATTGGTACCAATAAGATTTATATTAATGAATATATATACAAATGTTTTTCATCATTCATAATAATAAATCCATACATTTCCAATGTTTCAATTTGTATCATTTATAATAAAAATATAGTTCTTAATATGTTTATAATCTAAAAAGCATTTCATTAATAACATGAAGATAGTAGCATACAAATTTAATGTGTATCCTCATTATTACATAATCTATGTTTTAATAAATATACATAATTGCTGATTATGCAGTTTCAATTTAAAAGTAGTGAAAGTAATTAGCAGAAAAGTAAATTCGTACATATACAAACAGATTTAAAAAAAATTATTCACCTTAAATTTAATAAAAAAATTCTATTATATGACAATAATTTTTCTTCTCACACGATCAGCACGAAGTCCAACATATTTATTGAATTTTGGCGACAAATAGTTTGTAAACAAATCATTAGAAATAGCACTTCATAAAATACTGTATACTCTAAAATTTCACGATTATAAATTTAATGAATATGTAAACATTTTAAAAATGACTTAGTTATATGACAACAAAACAGCTATACAGTCAAAAGTCTTTAAACCGGACTCGTTGGGACTTCGGCAATTCCAGATTATCGGTTTTTCTGGATTATGGATCATCCATCACTTTAAATCTGGTAAAATGGCATGCAGAAATTATAAAATGAAAAATATGAAACTGTAATTTATGAAATAAAGAACGATTATGATCTAAAGGGTATCAAAATTTACAAAAAAAAAAAAAAAAAAGCTTAATATTTTTTTGTTTACTTTATTAAACATTTCTTTCAACGCGCATGCATAAAGCAGACATTATGCATTGTCAAAATTAGAAAATTGCAACCAGAAAACTATTTGATGTGCATTCGCGATATTCATAATGACGAGGAATTCGATTTAAATCATATCAAAGACGGAGTACAACGAGATGAAATACTACATTTAGTAAGGAATTATAAGCGGAATAAAATAAAAACATCTGCCCTGAAGATAAGGATAGTGCTGACAGATCAACTTCCAGTTCATTGCGCGCCGCAACCCCCCCCTTTGCAGAGCAGCATGAAATTGATACAGATTTCGGAATGGTTAGAGAAACAAATCACCTCTCTGTCACTTTCTTCATGCCTTTATCCATTTTTTGCAACAATTCCACTTTTTGTTTGATGGACATCGAAATATGCTTTCGCTTTGTAGATCCTTTAGTAGCTCCAGAATCGGAAATTCTTTTGACATAATCGAAAGTTCAAGCTTACTTTTATAAAATTGCTCTAACAGTCTGCAAAAAAATAATAAGCTGCATCTAATTAGAAGATTAAGGAACAATGCAATCTGCAACATTAACTGAAATATATAATTTTAGCTTAGCTTATACCGTCCGTTATACATTAAACGTGCATGCGTAAACGTAATACGCGCATGCGTAAAGGTATTGTGCATAAACGCATGCGCAGAAAGTTTGTAGTTTTGAGGTCTAGATTATAAATCATTCCGGATTAAAGACTTTTGACTGTATATATATGGTTTTTTCCATATTTCTTCAATTAAATCAGCTTCTATTTCCAACATTCAGATTCTCACAGTTGCAGCCATTGCCATATTGAAAATTATCCATGATCTTTCAGAAGCAGAACTTCTGATTGGTTAATCTCTAGGTGGAACACAGCTGCGAATGAAACGTTTTCGGGAAAGTTTCAAAATGTTCCTCATAGCCGGGAAGCCACTTCTTCGGCTAGACGAAACATTTTTCGGAAACCTTGCATTTAAACCAGTGCTACTAGAATCTCATTTTTCAGAAATGTCCTGCCTCACCGCGCATCACTCGATATTATAGCCCCTTTACTTTTCTATGCAATAGGAAATAAAAGTGCATTCCAGTAAAAAGATAATGGTATCTCATATTCTTTTAGAGTTAATTGATTTATTAGCATGTTTACACTTTTATGTAGTCACCATTTCCAGACTCGTATTGTTGTATTTTGAATTAGAATAATTTTTTTTCACTGATTTGCTGTCTGTAACAGCAGGTATTTTGTCTTCTTGTTGCTCTGTATTTCTTACTTTTCTAAGCAATTCAAGAATATCATGGTTTGTTTTTGAAGAACTCGTAATATATTGTGCATTTAAATATTTGTGAAAAAATAATTAAAAAAACCTACATCTTCAAAATAATAAAATGCCTAGTATTGATTAAATGGAAAAGGGATGATTCACAGATGATGGATCCAGGACAATCTACTAGCAGTAAGACTATTGAAAAACAAAGAAAAATTGTTTATAGAAAATATAATGAAAGTTATTTATCATTTGGGTTTACCCGGAGTGGAGATGAAATGGACTCTCAGTGTCAATGTGTTGTTTGTGGTGAACTATTGAAATAGTAAACAAGTAATGAAAGGTTTAGTTATTTCAAGTGAAAAAGCTATGAAAGCTTGTTACCTAGTAAGTTTAAGAAGTGCCAAGAGTTGGCATGCTTACACTATTGGAGAAAACCTTATATATTACCAACAGCTAAAGGTATCATTTTACCATTATTCAGTGAAAAAGCGGCTAAAATAAACTTAATAATATTCCATTATCAAATGATACAGTAAGTTGACAAATTCATGAAATTGCAAATTGTGTAAATGGTGCACTTACTCAAAAAATAAAACACAGTATTTTGGATTGCAGTTCTATGAAAGTACTGATATAACAAACTTTGTTCAATTATTACTTTACGTACCTTTCGAAGAAGATAAACGAATTACTGTAGAGTATTTATTTTATTAATATATTCATTATAATTTTAAATATGTTCATGATAATTTTAAACTGCAAATGAAATTTTCAAAGTAATTTATAATTTTATGTACGAGAATGATGTTCGTTGGAATAAATGCATTGCTGTATGCAGTGACGGAACTCGGGCTTTAACAGGAAAACGTTCCGGTGTTATTTCTCAAATAAAAAATGTCACACCTGAAACTAAATTGATTCACTGCTCCATTTATCATGGAGCTTTAGTTTTTCCCCCAAAACCTGAAAATTATTTTGAATCAAGCTATGAAAATTGTTAATTTTATTAATAGACGAGCTTTAAATTCAAGAATATTTACGATTTTATGCCAAGAGATGGGCAGTGAACATGAAATGCTTTTGTTATATTCCGAAATAAGGTGGTTATCCAGAGGCAAAGTTTAAAATTGTCTTATCGAAAACTTTGATCAGAAATTCAAATTTTTTTCTGTGATTCAAAATCTGAATTGCAAAAATGTTTATTTAATGAAGTATGATTGGTGCATTTAGCATAGTTAGCTGATATGTTTGGCAAGTTAAATTAAATTTAAGATTACAAGGACAAAGTGTTAAATTTTTTACCATTAGATATAAAATAAATGCAATGATAAAAAAAAGTTAACTAACCAACTAAAGAATTGGATAATAGTATATTAAGCTTTTTGCCAGGTTTGGAAAGTTTTCTAACCGAAAATAATTTGAAACTAAAAGAATTAACATCCAGCATTCAAAATCATTGTTTTTTTGTTGATAAGTAGTTTCAACATGTATTTTCCCAAAGATTATGAAAAAGATAATTGGATTAGAAATTTCTTTTTTCTTTTCTTTTCTTTTCTTTTTTTTTTTTTCAGATGTACCTGAAATTTGATCTTGTGAAGAAAAAGAACAATTGGCAGAAATTTCCTGTGATCAAACTCTAACTGAAATTTTCAAAAATAACACATTTTTTAACTTTTGGCTGAACAAAAAAGAAAAATAAAGGCATTTCAAATAAAGCTATTAAATGTTAAATTCTTGTTGCCTTTTTTGCACAACCTATTTGTGTGAACAAGGATTTTCTTCCATGTTATATTTGAAAAATAAATACATAACAAATTTAAAAGTGGATCTTAATTTACGGTTAAAACTAAGTGAAATAAGACCAGACATAAAGAAATTGATCTCTCTTAAACAGGCCCAAATTTTGCATTAAATTTTAGAATTAAAAGTATTATAATTTAAATTCTAATAATTACAATTGTAACCAATTTTTAATCTAATATTTTTGATGTGTGCATATTTAATTTTAAAATATTTCTATTGAGATATAACCACTGTAAAATGTTCTGGTGGCACTAAAATATTTCACTTTTTGTTTAGATAGTATGTATTAGTCAAAAGGTTGAGAACCGCTGCTCTAGATTTAAGTGAGAATAGTGATTTAGGCCCGAAATTTTGTCAGAGACTGAATTGGTTGCTTTCACCTCACAATCCAGCAGAACAGTGGCTACTCCATCGTGAACTTGATCTGTTAAGTAATTGAAGCCTTGTGAATTTACGGGAATTGTTGAAGTAAAATTAAATCAAAAAACTATGTGAATGAAATTAATTTTTTCACCCTTTTTTCGATCTTCTAATAAACATAATAGTTGAAGGCGATAATAATTTCTGTAAACAAAAAGTGAGGGTGAAGATGACCCAAAATCAACATACGCCTGTAAATATGCCTAAAATGAGGGGATTCCTAGGATTCATTATTTTGCTGGGAATAATTAAAAAGTTCGACCTGAAAATGTGTTTCAGAACTAATGAAATGATAGTGACTAGATTATCGAACACTGTCTCCTTTCTAAATCACTTATGCTATAATATTTAATCATATATTTTATTATTTTTTATGCATGTTTTAGATATAGACTTAACCCTTTGACTACTACTGGGACATGCATGTCCCACTAAAATTTAAAAAATTACTGCTGGGCTAAAACATACTTAGAATCTCCTGATTGCTGGGGAACATCTTCTGATAGTTGGAAAAGCAAGACGCCGCTGTGTTCGTTGTACACAAATGAACATAGAGAAAAAATCAAATATGAGCTGCCCAATGTGTAATGTTGGGTTATGCAAAGAATGTTGTACCCTGTACCATACAGTATAAATCTATTTCATATAATAAAGTTTTCCAAAATAATAGGTGTGCGTGTATATAGTAAGTTGGTTGCTATGTGGGGAACATATGTATCCCATCCATTTCTATGTGGGAGACATGTGATTATAGTACTGTTAGATGCCATTACAGAAAAAGTCAAAATAATTGATAAAAAGGTATTTTTAATAATTTTTTTAAAGTTAGGCTTAGTGACGCGAAATAATCTGTCTTGCGAGATCGTACTACTGCAACAACACACAGTCTCCAAGGTGAGTTCCACTAAGTAGCATGCCATCGTGTAAGAGGATTAAGTACTGATTTATATATGATACACCTGTTGTGAAGAGGTTAATGCTGTTATATTCTACTGTAAAAATTTTTAAAATTTATTGCTGTTTGAATATTAAGAGTTAGTAAATTTTACTATTCCATTTTCTATAATTTTTCATTAATTTATATTTATCCTTGTTTAGATCAAATGGCACAGTTAAAATCCTGACGAAAGGTGATAATAATTCTGTTGATGATCGAGGATTATATGCACCAGGCCAACTGTGGCTGGAGAAGAAAGATATTGTTGGACGGGCTCGAGGGTAATTGTTATATATTTTAAATATCCACCTTTACTTTTTCTGTCTCATTGACACAAAATAATCCTGCCTGTCTGACATCTTTTACAATAATATTTATACAGAAGCATATAAAACCTGTCTTTTATGTATTTCCTTTTTGAAAAGCTGTTGTATAATAATATACTAAAAAAGTTTTATTGTTCTCAGTTTGTAATAAAATCCTTTCTATAACAAATAAAGATCAGAAACAGAAGGTTATTGTTGCCCACTCATAAAGCATAATATTTTTTAATTTTTGATGTAATGAAAATGCATTGCTCATCAGTATAGGAAGGTGAATCACTTCAAAAGTTATTTTATTTGTTCTTTTTATATTTTGCAATGAATATTATACTATAAGTGCGTAAGTTTGTAATACTCTGTATTATACATTGATACAAAATTTCAAACTTTTTTTGCCGTACATTTTTTACATGCATCCAAAATAAAATCAAATGATGCTGTTGCAATTTTGTAATAATGTGAAAGTATACTGTAGAATTCTAACAATCTGTACATTTCAATTGTAGAGGTTGTACGGATTAGCAACTTTTGTGGAATATAGATCAAGTCCTTTTTTTTAAATTTTTTGCATTTCTAATTATTACATTAAGTCCAGATTGTTTGGATATAAATAGCTAACTAAAACATGCTCATATGATTTTATAATTATTTAATCAAAGTTTACTGAGTATAAAACTATTAATTTTCTAAATATAATTGCATACAAAGAAAATGTCACTACAAAGTGAAAACTTAGTGGGGAAATCTTGACAAAGTAAAAAACTCTTTTTGTAAAAAGATATCGGACATCTATGTAAAAGAATTGCACATCCATGAACAAAATTATTTTTAAATTAATTTTTATCTTCTTAAACATGGGGAAAAAAAAAACACCCTGTTTACAAAACACTGACAAAAAAAATTTCTTAAATTCCTATGCTAATTATGCCATTGTGTTCCATGCGTGCACAGTTGTATTGGTGTCAATGTAAGAAATATTAGAATTAAAATTTTGAATAGTTATATATTAATGCAACCCTCTTAGCACAATCTGGCCTTTTTTTATAGATAAAAAGGTAAAAGTCACTTATGGGGTGCAAGTTTGTGGTTTTCATGCATTTTTTTAGAAAATATTCCTAAACTATCGATGTTTATTTGTAAGTTGGTAAACATTATGCGCATATGAAAAGAAGAACATATGAAAGATTCTTTAGCAATTTAAAATACAAATTATTAAATAAGGATTGCTTGATATATTTAAAAAATAACGCTTCGATTCATTTTCAGAACTTTCTGTAATTTTTTTTGCACTACTGGATTCCCAATATACAGAGTGATCTGTTTTCACTGAAAAAAGCATCAGAGAATTGTGGAGACTCTTGCATTATGCAGATGCAAACCTTGGCAGCAGCACCTGTCTTGGAAATGCATTTCCTCATTGTTCCCTTTAGAAAATTTTCAGCAAATTCCTGTATTCTCGCAGAAATTTTATTGCAGTGTCTTCCATTGATGGCAAATTCTACAAGCTCATATTTTAAAACTAAGTTTAAGACAAAGTTATGAGCATGGTTGCCAGAGTGTGGCACATTTTGAAAATTTGATGACTTCTGCTAAAGTTGTTGTGTTAATATGTGACTACCAAAATTTAGATTTATTGACAGAAAATAATTTTGTTTGGTACTTTTTGATTACCTCTCCCTGAAAATTCACGAAAAAGTATTCACGAGGCAAAGCAGTGTGTTGCGAAAAAAGTTGTGGCTACTCATTCATGCATGTAACTTGCCTTTTTTGACTAGTATGCAATATCAAAGTTGTACAATGCCAAGATTGTGCAATCCTCTGATTTTTTTTTAAAGCAGAAAGAGATTACTGTGTACATGGGAAGAACGACAGCACAAGAAAGATTTCTTGAAAAAGGTTAAGAGTTTTATTACTGATATTTTTAATTTTTATTGCTTGGTATTGTTGTATGGAATTCTTAATATGGTGGCATCTTAAAATGGCTTTTACCTTTCTTGCATGAGTTGAGTGAAAAATTAATCACCAGCAAATTCAGAATTTCTTATTAAATTCAAAATACTTAAAAATTTCTTATTAAAATGTTTATTTTCATATGCAAGGAAAAGGTTCGTATTGGTTATAGGAATTATGTGTTAGCGACTGCTTTTCTGAATTTGTTGAGGATATTATCTGATACCATAAATTCATCACAAACATGATGAAAATTATTATGGAGTTTGATCAACTTTTAAATTTATTACCTATTTATAATATCAATAGTTGGTGTAAACCAGAATTTGGCATGGTGCGTACATGTTGCCTCATGGTCCCTATAATCGATAAAGAGCCATGAAAAGAAATGGCTGTTAAATTTGCTATACTGAATTTTTTAAAAATCTAAATTTTGTTTACTCACATTCAAAGTTAAATGTATATTACACACATTCACAGATTAAGTGGTCGAAATTCGGCATTATTTTTTTTTTCTTATTTTTTTAATTGATTCTTTTTGATATATTTCTTTAATATTTTGATACTCAGACCATTTTATTAAATTTTGAAGCATCAGGTTTTTTAAACAATTTAAATTTTTAAATTTTATTTAATAGTAAACATTTAGTTTTATGAGTTGACAACAATTTGTATTATTATTTAAGAAGTAAAACAAAATATTTTCGTTATCTTCTACATTTTTAATATATTTTTAGTTAAAAAATAAATTCTTCAAAGATCTAAGCTTTTAAGGTTTCAGCTTGCAGTTTCTTATAAATATATAATACTTTTCTCTAAGCCAATATAGGCCAAACTTAATTTATCTGATTGATGGAAAAAAAAAAAAAAAAAAACTGAAAGCTTTCAGATTTTACATTATGCCCAAAGGCGCATTAGCGGATTCTCACATAAAACAAAATTGGTTTAATCCTAGTATATGGTACTATGGAGGTTAGAGTAGCCTCCATGTATTCTATTCTAACCTCCATGTACAGTATGCACAAGATTTGGTGACATTTTGATGAGCAGTAAACGGGTCATTTTGGTGTTGACGACAATTTTCAAAATCGTGCCAAGGCCATAGCGTATACTAGGATTTTACCGCAAGATCATTTAAACCTTTTTTTCCCCCTCTTTTTAATAAATGCCTTATTTGTCATTTTGCAATAAAATAATAATAAAAAAAATAGTAATCAGTTACCTAGGCTAACCATTTAATATAACTATATTTGCCAAAATTATTTATTTTAATTCACTTTTTAAGTGATTATCTTTATTTTAATAATATTCATATCATTTAATGTTGCTTCTTCCCTCTAAATTAATTTATTATTAGTAAATAATGCTTTCAGATTTCAGGAAATTTTCTCTGGCATAATCCTGAAACCATTTCTAGCAGTATGATGACATACCATCATGAAATTGAATGCACACATTTTTTGGTTATGTATGCTGCTAAATAAATATAAAATACCTCAATTTATTTAAAAATATCATTAAATAGATTTCTTTCTTTTGTTTAGCTGCAAAATGTCAGCAAAAACAGACATTTTAAAATCCAGATTGGGCAGATTGTAAGCTCAAGCTTCAGTAAAGAAAACAACTCCTATTATAGTTATAATACTAATGCTTTGGGGATTATATATATTATATACATATATATAAGTCACATGTAATTGGCAAAGTTTTGTGTTTTCAGGTTGTACCATAATTAATTTACCTCTTAGCACAGCCATACGTGGATAGATTGGAATTTTCTTAAAACACACTTGGAAATCCTGGAAAAGTCAGCGAATTTCATTCTCCTGTTTGAGTGGCAACCCTAAATTTAATATTGATAGTTTGGGAATCTTTCTGAGAAAGACTGTGTGAAAACTACCAACTCGCACATTCTAAGTAACTTTTCATCCGTAAAAAATCACCAAATTGCACCAAGATGGTTGTACCGAATTCCTTCTTTAAAAAATTGCACTGTGCAACATATTGTGCAAATATATATTTTTGACAATCTGACTGGTACAGAATTTTCTAACAGAATGAAACCTTGGCTCATGAATGTAATACATTCCTGAAGACCATTTGCCAGTGAATTATTAGTAAACAAAAATTATTTTTCCCATACAAATCAATGTGGAATAAGTCTGTTTGTGGACCACAGATAACTACTTATGTAAACTTGAAAACAGTGCACAAATATGTAAGACAAATTTAATGAAATTATTAAGTCTATGACAAAATGAAAAGGATGAAAATACTATTAAACAGACAAAGCAGAAGTATGAATAATTTAATTTTATCATTCTTGTACAATGAAGAGTGGCCAGTGAAAAGAAAGAAGGCATAAATGGAAAGAAGAGAAAAGAGTGAAGTATGAATAGTACCCTTCCATAAAATCATCAAATAACTGTCTTTGTAGGTTATTTTCTTTTTCTTTGTTTTTAGTAGCCCTGTTTTGTGCTTAAGACTCCTTAACCTTCCACTTCTTTGGTGTTTTTCACATTTTAAGCTGTTTCAAAAGGGAAACACAGTATTATAATTGGAAATGTTTATGCTGTACCTTGCTCTTGCTTCATCAGTGTGATATCATTACATAAAGCTGTGCACCTTACCCCATTTAGGACAGATTTCATAGATTAAAGACCTAAGATCATGTTTCATTCCTTCCTCTTGCTGTGAAGATATTTGCTTCATAGATGCCTTTCATTGCTGTTTCTGATAACTGTTCCACTTCTTTCTAGATGACCTCATTTAAGAAAAAAAAAAAAATTATATATATATTTTTTTATTGCCAAGTAATTCCTCAGTGTCTTCGTTGCCAGCTTCTAAGCTGACGGTTTTTTTCTAGTGACACAGTATCATAGATTAAAAAAAAAAAAAAAAAAAAAAAAAAAAAAAAAAAAAAAAAAAAAAAAATTCCTCAGAACTCTTAAAGCCTACCTGCAGTACAAGCCATAACTTCCTTCTTGCTAAAATTCATGGTTCTGTCAATCACTTGCTGCTAGATTTTATTGATGAGAAATGGGCAGCAGAATATATTAATCCTTTCTGTTATTCACCTGACTATGCTTGGCATCCTCAAATGCTTAACATATGATTAGCCCAAGTGGCAAGAAGTGAATACCTCCAGTTTTCACTGCAAAGCATATTTTCCTTTTCCCAAAGTGACTGCTACCAATAAGTGCTGCAAAAAACACCCTCCCCCCCCCCCGCCCGCCAAAAAAATTACAGGAATTTTCAACTCGGGAAGTTCTGTTGAAGAACAGAATTGCCCCTCTCTTCTTGATGCTTTAGAAGTTATATGGGTGTCGATGTTGCAGGGTTGTGATTTAACACAATAAGTTTCCAATTTTACAGAGAAAGAGAATGCAGTATCAGGCAGAGAAAGTAACTGTATTTGAAGAAGACAACAAAATGCTTCAGATTTGTTTTTTCTGCGACTGCTTACTATTGCAGAACATTTATCATTTAAGGTTTAAAATGTTTCTAGAAGTTTCTGAATGTCATTCTGTGTTAAAGGTTGAGTCTTTAAAAAATCAGTTGTTGCTATAAAATGTTGCTTAAGTTAATGGCACTTTTCTGCTGTGGTTTACTTTAAGATGTTTGCATTAATATAATCAATACAGCTGGTTTTATGGAATCTAATTGCAAAGTGCAACTAACTTCCTTTTCTGAGTTATCAAAATAGAAAGGATATCTGTATGCAGAACAAGAATTAATAACGTTAAAACCTTAATGAGTCTCCTCTTGAGATAAAGAAACAAAAATATAAAGATAACAGTCTGCTTGACAAAATTAAAATTCACATTTCAAAGATAAGCCTACGAGGAACCAAATTTCATTGCTTTTTATCAAACTAGCTATAAAATAGTTAGCTTACCGATTTGAAAAGGACTTTTCTTATCACTACTTACTTCAGCATGGATAATCAACAGCAACTGCTTCCATTGGTTCCATCCACCTGTGCCACTCCTATGACCAAACTTAGCTGCCTTTCTCCAGGTAGACTCCAACTCAGGCGAGATCAGACATTCAACATAAGACAACTGCAGGTTAGCCACCAACTAACCAGTTTCAGTTAATTGCTTAAATCCCTGTGCTATTCTCAAAATCTGCATAACTCTGTGGAGGGAATAAGCTTGTGACTAAGTTCAGAGTGATAGTTTAATATGCAAGTTGTCACTAATTGTTGTTGTTATCTTAAGTTATAATTTAAGACACCACTCATCACCTGCATTGAGTTTTATTCAAATAATTTATCCTTAAATTGTTCTTTTTCATGATGAGAGGCATTCATGATCCGATGTTACACTGTACTTGAATAATTATTTGTAATTGATCTAATCATATTATTTTTTATAGGTTTGTACCTTATGTTGGTATAGTTACTATATTGATGAATGACTATCCAAAATTCAAAGTAAGTTTAAAATATGCTATTTAAATATTATAATAATAGATTAATGTGACCTAATACAGTAGAATTCCAGAAATCCGCAAAGCTTGGGACCAGAGGTTGTGTGGATTTTAGGATTTTGCGGATTTTAGGCCAGAAAAGATAAAGCATAATATTCAGACTAAAAGTGCAAAATGAATAAGAAGTATTAGATACATTTAATTAAATTATTATATACATTATTGCAATAATTTATTATGTGCATTAAATTATTATTACATATACAGGGTTCGTACGGTCCTTAAAAATCCTTAATTTTTTCAAAAATGATTTTTGGTCCTTAAAAGTCCTTAATTTTGGCCAAAATGAATAAACGGTCCTTAATTTTGCTCATTTGACATTTCTTATCATTTCTAATTTCTAAGTGTGAATTACGATTTCTCATGAATATGGAATTAATATTACATGACTCTTAACCAATCTGTTGACGGATTTGCATTTCAAACGATAAAAAAAAAAAAAAAAAACAATTAGCTACCCGAACAAAAGTATCGGTGTCTGATTGGCTATTCACCCAATCTTTCGAAACAGGTGTTATCCATAAATTTAGGCAGATTGTGATGAAAGCATGAAGCCGGAAGTTCTTTAAGAGGCGAAAGTGATGATGAAGGTGCTCGAGAAAAAAAAAAGGGAGGGGGGGATTCTGAAAATATTTGCCAAAATTAGAGCAATCCCAACCTGGAAGGCAACAACCCTTCCGACGCCAATAGGAACGAGATGCCTGGAAAGTGCATTTTCAATAAACTGTGGCTTCATCAAGCTGACTACAAAGACTGGATATTGATTGATGGCAATCCTTTAATGTGGTCTTTGTCTGAAATAAATTGAAATTTCTAGAATGGGAGAGTCAGCGCTGAAAATTCACATGAAAATTAAGTTTCGTTTTATCATTTCAATTTGTTTTTACACGGTTTTACTTAGCTTAATTTCTGTGTTTGTTTCAATTAAGCCATACATTAATTTTTTATCACCTTCTACGGAGTTTATTCTCTTGCACATACTATATGTATGGGATATCAGGATTATGAGTTTATTTCTGCAGAGGGTCTGTTATCGATTTCACGGGAAATCTGTTGGCTCCATTTCGATTTTAGGTCGCCAAGGGCAAATTCGGTAACGCTAGCTGAGAAAAAGTGAAGTTCAGAAATACGTTTTGAAGCTTCAATAGACAATTAAATATTTGGTTTAAACCTATGTTGTTGATAGTACTGCATAATTTTTGCTAATGGTGATACGATTATTAGTTGAAAATAACTAATTAAAAATTTTTTAATATTTTTAAAGCTGAAAACAACTAATTGAAACTAATTTTCCTGAATTAACTAGATGCAAAATTAACTTTCATGAATTACTAAAGTTATTGGGTAGAAGTTTAACTGAAAATATACATTCCGTATTATATATATATATATATATTTATACAGTACAAAGTCCGAGGTCTGGACTCGTCGGGACTTCGGCGATCCCAGATTTGAGATTTTTCCGGATATTAGATTGTTTTAAATCTACTAAGATGGCACGTAGAAATTATAAAATTGAAAATATGAAATCATGATTTATGAAATAATGAAGCACTTATGATTTAAAGGGTATCAAAATTTATAAAAGAAAAGAGCTTAATATTTATATGTTTACTTTATTAAACATTTCTTTCAATGTGAGTTGTTTGATTTGTTTTCTCTGCTAATACTTTAGACTAATATTATAAACATATAATTTCTTGTTCAGTTATTAAGTTCCATTGTTCAAGTCCTGTAATTGCTGTGTCGAGAATTCCGAATAACTTGTCAATCAAAATTTTTTCTCGTTCAGTAACCTCTCTGTTACTTTCTTCACTATCGGTAGCTGTATTTTCTGGATTTAGAACCATACTACAGATTTCGCCCTCCGTTAATTGACTGATGATCGGGCATTGTCATCGCAATGAAAAACTTCTGTTTAACTTCCCTAAATTCTGCCGCCTGGTGCGGCCATGCGAGCTGTGGCGCTGGTTCTGGCTTTATGTGAATAACAAATCAGTTATTCTTAATTCAAATAGCACTAAATATAATCGTTTGTCCTATGAGTATCATTAACAAAATCTATTTTTAGCATAAGGAAAGAAATTTCTGCTAAATCTCCCCTTGTCAACATTTTAGCGCATTAAACTTAAATCTGTAATCGGATAATACTCTGGTATTTGGCGTCGCTGATAAACATGCGGTGATGAAAGCAAAATACAATAAATAATGATTCGCGATTTCGGCATCAAGGATATAAAATATTAGTTGGTGTAAAATTAACAAATGTTTCGGTTTGAGATTATGCCAAGCAGATATGCAGCTATGGAGTCAAGTTACTAATCACACAAATTTATGCTAAAATAATTATTTCTTCAATAATGAGATATTTTATTTAGCGCCAAACTGAGATTAAGAATCGGGATTTCAGCATGTTTTTTTATTATGAGGAAAAAATCTAATGCGTGTGCATAAAGCATACCCCTTCCCTTCAAAAGAGCCCTAAAAAATTGGTTAGTGGTGGCTTTGAGGTCCGGATTTTAGATCATTCCAGATATTGGATGTCCGGATCTCGGACTTTGTACTGTATGTATGTATGTGTATATATATATATATATATAATGTATACTTTCACTATTCAAGTATTCACTGTGACTAGTATTCTTATCTTGTCACATGAACAGACCTCCGTGGAAAGGGGCTTCTCTGTAAATAAAGCAATTGAAATTGAAAATTTAAGTGACTCGTCATACATTTTTCAACGCACACGGTATTTGATTACATAAAATTTTCTGGAGGTGTTCTTAATATCGAAATTAATAAAGAAATGAGATCAGCAGCAGCTTCTGCAAGGTCTAAATATATGCAGTATTTAGAAGAACAAAAATCTTTAACTAAATCTGAAAATTCAAAGAGGAAAAGAAATATTATTGAGGAAGAAATTGATTATATGAAGCAGAAAAAAAAATTTCTTCAAAGGGACATTAAAGATATTAATGAAGAAGTAGATGCTTTATCAGATGAAGCTGAGACCAGCAGGAACATTGATTTGTTTATCAAAGCAAATGAACTTAGAAGAATAGTTAAAGAAAAGGAAATAGACATAAATAAATTAGATGTTAAAATAGCTGAAAAAATTTCAGATTTAAAAAAAGCACAAATGTTTTGTATCTTTTATTGTACAGTTTATTATTCTAGTATCTTTCAAAAAACCAAGGAAATAAATTGTATGTTTACAAATCAGTTATTTTAATCTGCAAAATATTCTTACATTGTGATTATAATAGTAGTTGACTGTTTAAATAAATATCAAATAAGTTAAATAATAATCATGTAAATCTCTAAAATAGTGGCTGTTATTAGTGTAAAATACACTTATACATGTTTTTAAAGAAATTATGTTCCTAATTTAATGTTATCTACTTCGTAACTTGTAGGGAGTTAGTTTAATTTTCAAAATTGTTTTATGGTAAGTATTAAAGTGAATTTAATAATAGTGCATAATACACACTTCTGTTAGTTTCTTAAAGTGAAATTACAAGCATGAAGTCGGTTGTATGGATAATTGCTTGGTACTTTTCCGTTTTGCCGGCGCAAGCGATAAAGTCGCCAATAATGGTACAACCGATGCCAAATGGAATATTCTCGCTGGTAACCTTTTACGCCTCATTTTCAAAACAAGTCGCAGCTTTTTTTTATCAGATTGATTGTTTCTTTCAATACTGGCATATAATTACATAGAATTTTTATCAGATAGTTCAGTTTTATGTCATTTAAGCCATTTTCGGTAATTAGGTCAATTAGGATGCAATCACACCCGAAGCCGAAAATATAGAAAAGGCAAAATCAAGGGTTAAATTCATCAATTCTAATGAGAATGCATTAGTGAAGTAAAGCACTGCAGTTTTACATAATTTCTGAGTAAGCTATTCGTAGGCATTGAAATATTTCTTGCATTTAAACTTGTGTTCCAAATTAAGATTTAACTTGAAATTAATGTAGATAATTACGGAGAGCATTAGATTTTTGTAGAGTAATTTACGTGAGATGAGATCGCTTGGAGTCACGTGATATGAACCGGCGAATTAGGATGTTGAACCATGAAAGCATAGTAAATTCTTAAATTAATGTCTTTTTACAAATTTATTGTCTTTATTTATTGGCTTTTTATAAAGTTTTAAGCGATATTAAAATGTTTATGCCTAAAAAAAAAAAAAAAAAAAAAAAAACTTCTTAGAACTAAAATTTTTTATGTGTATACTGTATGTTGTCGCCAATAAAGTCTGCTTGGCGAGATTTGCGCCGGCGAAACGGAAAAGTACCAATTGCTTTATTCTATTCGTTTTTTTGTTTGCTGATAGGTCCTTAATTTTTTCTTTGATGGTCCTTAAAAGTCTTTAAAAGTCCTTAATTTTCATGTAAGGAAATGTGTACAAACCCTGATACATAAATTGATTATATTATTCATTGTATTATATATACACAGCATTGAGGTTTGCTGATTTCGCCTCATGCAAAGATTTCCGGTTTCGGATTCTGGTGTTAGAATCACTGTTGCTGTAAAATTTCAGCAACTTTTCTTTATTTTTCTGTATATCATAAACAATCGTGTCGCAATTCCATACCATTCTGCTATAAATCGAGGAGTAGTACCTGCTTCCATCTTTTGCAGAATTTGCACTTTTTGCGTTACCGTCAATGCAACATGTTTACTTTTTCAACATTGCAAGCAGTAAAATCATGAGTGCGTTTCTTATCTGTCATTGTGGTAAAAAGGGCTGAAATTAAAATTATTCTTAATTTATGCACAAAATATCCGGATAAAAAAAGGCAGCACTAAACAATCTTGTGAAATGAAATAACAAAGCTCAGAAAATACAACAATGTGAATCATGAATTTGAACAAAGAGTTGAGTGAATTGTCTGCTTTTTTACCTCAACACAGATTAAAGGGAAAAAACTTATTTATTTTATCTTATTTTTTAAAACTTTTTTATATCAATAATTTGTTTGGTATTTCCTTTTTGACTCATTATTATTCGGTAAGTTTTTTTTTTTTTTTTTTTTTTTTAATGTTTTGTACTCAATGTTGCGGTTTCTGGAACCTATAAACTGAATGTTTACATTCTGAGAGGCAACGTGGATTTCAGGAGTTGGCGGATTTCAGATCAGCGGATTTTCAGTATTTGACTGTATTAAAAAAAATTTTGATGCATATGTCTTTAAATAATTTAAAATTATGTGTTCTGGTCTTCCTAGAAAGTAATGTTAAATTTTTTTGATTGTAAACAGGATATGTAAGAAAATAATTACTTTTATTATATAAAATGATTGTAGAAAAAGAATCTGGATCATATTATATGTAAAAAAAAAGCATTTTCCCTAAACATTTATTAACCTTCTGGCTGTGAATCCTTGTTCTCTATTTATCCTGAATGTATGCAGGGAACATTTTGGTGATGTTAACACTTAAATTTTGTCTTCTATCAATGTGGCAACCACTATTATTCCTTGAATTTATGATTTCATTTGAATCAGAGTCTCCACTTTTATAAATTTTTTTTTTCCTGCAATCAAAGGATTAAAATATATTGTTTTAGGCAAATTAAGTATATTATACACTGGTGTGCAAAAATTAAGGACGAAGTCGAAAAATTAGCATATCAGCTGAACGAAGAGGCAGAGCGGACAGAAAGACCAGTCAGGAGATTAAGTAAGGTGATGTACGGTAGCACATGCGCAGATATGCAGGTAGACGTAATGGGGGAGTGTCTGAGTAGTATAAAGCATGTTGTCGGTGTAAGATCAGTATTTCTGGCAAAGAGATTGCACGCCATATAGCAGTTAAAATCACACCGAGTTGCTGCCTCAGTGAGAAATGGCGAATAATAAATCTGTTAGACAACATCTGGATGCTTTTAGAGGTCGAATCATTGGGAAGTTGGAGGAAGGACGCAGTGTGACAAGTGTGGCTGCAGAGTTCGGAATTGCTCACATTGTTTCACGACTTTGGAGACAATTTCAAACTACAGGAACAGCTATCTGGGGGTTCAGTAGTGGTCGTCCACGAGGAACCACACCTGCAGATGACCGGTATATTGCCTTACAGGCCAGAAGAAACAGGCGGCAGACAGCGGGAGAAATCGCTAGACACACGACACAGGCGACTGGACGACCGATACCGCGTTTTGCCATGGCCAGAAGACTGCACGGTGGTGGTCTGTTTGCACGACGCCCTGTACGGTGTGTACCTCTAACGCCTGCCCATCGGAGAAGGCATTCTCTGTGGTGCCGGGAGCACTGGAATTGGAGAGACAATGAGTGGGGACGAGTACTCTTTACAGATGAAAGCAGATTCAGTCTGAGTAGCGATTCTCATCGCATACTCACCTGGAGAGAGCGGAGAAGCCACAATCATCCCTCGAACATCATTGAAAGGGACAGGTATGGAGGTGGCGGTGTTCTCGTTTGGGGAGGCATCATGCTTGGTAGTCATACAGACCTTCACATCTTCAACACAGGTTCAGTCAACAGGACCCGTTATTGTAACGAGATTCTTCTTCCATATGTGCATCTTTTTAGAGGCGCTATGGGTCCGCAGTTCCTTTTCATGGACGACAATGCACCATGTCATCGCACAGTAGCTGCCGAACAGCTTTTTTTTAGAGAGAGAGGATTGGCCGGCACAATCTCCGGATCTCAATCCCATCGAGCATGTATGGGATTTTCTAGGCAGACGCTTGGTAGCTCGTACCTTACCACCAGTAACGATTCCGGAGCTTCAATTGGCGCTGCAAGACGAATGGGCAGCAATGCCTCAACAACTCATTGACACCCTCATTCTCAGCATGGGCAGATGCTGTGAAACCTGCCTAGCAGTCAGGGGAGATCATATCCCCTATTAAAGACCGGATGTTTCTTGCTGGACACCCATCACAGGGGATGTTTCGGCCTTCAGTCGCATTGCGCTCCATGCTACTTTTTCAATAAAGCTTCTTTTTATCCCTCTGATTTCTCTTTTAAGTAAGTATTGCTTACATTACTCATGTCCTTACGTATTGGAGATCTTACGGTATTAAATGTGTTGATTTGGAAAGCTTTTGTACAAAGTTATATTGAAAAAACCGTCTCGTCCTTAATTTTTGCACACCAGTGTGTGCTGTAAAAGTTCTGTTTTATAAGCAAATATTTAAGGAAAATCTCAATTGGAGTCTTATGAATACTCAGAGATGTCTATTAATGTGATAGATGCCTATGATTTTGTAATTGGTATATTTATTTCAGATTATGTTATATAATATTCTTGAGGTAAGTGTAGGTTTTTATAGGTATCTATTTGTGATGATGCCAGATTTTTATCTGTTGGAGTTAGTTCCTTAATCAAAAATAGTTTGGGAGCAAACCATATAGTCTTTTTTTCATTGGGTCGTATAGCTATTTTGCCTGTGTATTTGTCAATTTATTGAATTATTTGAATAAATGACAGTTTGCCATTCAGTCCAAGAACATAAGTAAATTATTTAATTTTGTACATAGGCTTAATATTTGACCTAAAACTGAGGCATTTTGTGAGAGTATCATTTAATATGATTCAAGACTGTTTATTTTATTAAATCGTTTAACTAGATGTATAGTCATATAGCTATGATCTTTTATGTGATTTTTTTTTTTTTTTTTTTCCTTGCATGGGACTAATGGATCAAAACATTTAACATATGCAGATTTGTATGACAATATTAGACAAGATTATGGCCATTGCTGAACAAATAGTTAATTTGTTAGTGTGGTTTTGAATATATCATTAAAGTTTGATTATATAATTCTATATAACTTAAAATATGCTAATTGTTATTTGCATCTCATTCTAGCATTGTTTTCCTTCATACATTAAATTCTAAATTGTATAACTTTACAATGTGTATAGTAATTTTTTTATATTTTTTTATTTTTCTGATTTTGGAATCTGATTGTGTGATATTATTGCCTGAAAACTAATAAAAGTATAAAAGTGTAAGCGCTATTAAAAATTAAATATTTGCTTTTCATTCTAAATTAAATATGTAAATAAAAATTAAATTTTAATTTAAAACCATGCATTATATTTTTTTTGTAGTATGCTGTTCTAGGATGTCTTGGGCTATTTGTACTTATTCATCGAGATTAATGAAGACTGTCACTCATTATTGTTCGAGTCACCATCGAAAAGTGGATTTTTTTGATTTCACCGTGAGAGATGTTTTATTTTTATGATAATGACTTTTTTCCCCAACTTGTTTCTTCAATTGAGAAGTGTTTGTTTAATATGAAGCTACAGAAAATTAGAATGCTAATTGAGAAATTTATGTTTTATTATATTGAAATGGAGCAAGAAATTTTTCATTCTGAGTTTGATTTGCATTTATCTTTTTATGCAGTAATTGAGATGCTTTAACAGTATCATGAATATTCAATAATTTTAATACAATTATTAAATGACAACTAACTTTCATATTACCTTTCATTAATAATATTTTTTAGCATTAAATAAAAAGGAGCAGTTACTCTGTTAATCAAAGAGGTGTGACGAATTGTGGTATTAAAAAACCAAGTGTCTTTAGTTTTTTATACTGTATGTTTAAATTAAGATTTTACATTGTATTCTCTAAATATGAATGGTAAAGCACAAAACACATTACATATTCAATTGCATTTATAAGGTGTTAATTATGCACATTTGGGTATTATATTGAACTTTTAAATGTCAGCAAATAAATTTATTGTGAATTAGCAAGAATGCTTTCATGAAAGATTAGTTAACTTTTGTGTGAGAAATGAATCTAATTTGTAGAAAGGATTTCAGCATATTACTTTGATTGTATGCAGCTGTCTATGATTTATATAACATGCTATGAAAACATTTTTAGAAAAAGTTAGTAATTCATTATGTTTTCTGTCATGAAACTTTTAAAATAATTGGATGCCAAATTTTATAGATCATTACTGCTTAATATATTCTATCTATATTGTTCAAAATAAATTATTTCAAAATATTGAACTAGAAATAACTAGGAACATTTGCAGTTGCAGTTTTATAGATTCAGATAATGATTAATGAATTTTTTAAAAATATTTATTTATATTTTTAACCATTACTAGAATACTTCTGTGGGGTTGAAATTTTTTGGCAGAATGCTGTACTTATATCAGTGATATACAGAGAGTATTAAGTGTAGACATGCATTTAAGGATGTCAGGTGTACAAATCTCACGTGATCAGTATGTAATTTCCATTATTTACATATTTCATTCCATTTTAAAATATTGTGATATATCATTAGAAAATGAAATTAAAGAATGAAAATACACACACACACACACACACACACATATACATATAAATTGGTTACTGAAAAGTATTGTAAGCCATACATTTATGAATATATAAGAAGGTGCAAAATTAGAAGGAATTGAGATTGTTAGTCAAATGAAAATGAGCCAAGAGGATTATATTGAAGTGTTTCCTTTATGTTGAAATTGTAGGGAAAGCTAGTGTTCAAAATGGTGCAGTCCAGAAACATTAGTTAATGTTATAACCATATATCAACTACAAGTCTAGCAGGTGAATACATTTTACACACATGCACGAAAAGATTATCGAGCTGAACATTTGACTGCAAGACATGCTGGCTCATTTTCATTTGACTTGTCATAATGGAAATAAATCTTGTCTGCATTTAGAAAGCAGTATACCTAATTTAGATGTCTTTCTGAGCTGATCATTTCAAGAAACATTTGAGCAAAACCAAAATTTTGCTTTCATTTGTTTCTAGTCAAAAGTTGAAACTCAATTGACAGTGCGTTAAGTGATTTTGTCTATGAAAGGGGCTTATTATGTATGGTATTAGAATGTTATGTTGAAAGTGTGCATTGCTGTGAATAATAAAATTTTGTTAAAAACTGAGTCTAATGATTGTGGTGCTTTTAGGAAATTTAAATTTCAAATACTTACAGATTAATTAATTTAATACAAAATTCACATATTAGATCAGAAACATGGGTGTCTTTTATGCAACTGATACATATATTTTTATATATGTATATGCGTTTATGTATTATGTAATAATTTTTTTAATTAAAATGTATTCCATTATTAATTTCTTTCATTTTTTGCTGTCTTCTGTACATATAAGCTTTCCTAAAAGTTACGAAAATACATAAAACCTTTTAATCTGTTAATGCAAAGTAAAGTACCAATTGCTTCAAAGCATAATTGTAATTTTAATGCATTTTGTCAAAATACTGAAAAATAATTTTTTTTTTGGGGGGGAAGAATCCATTTGTTATAATTTAAATTCCAAAATGATAAGATCAAATAAATATCTTGAAGAATGGCAATATAGTGTTTTTAAACATAAATCCCAAAGTATTTATTTATAAGAAATAATTTCAAAATGAGATTTTTTTGTCTAAAACTGTAAAATTAGTCAAACTTCAGCTAAATCTATGGCTCATTAGTAGCAAAATATTTTAAAAATATATTGTGGTAGTTTTTTCCTGAAGTTCTGTTATGGAAAACCAATTTAAATAAAATGATACTAGCCTATTTGCCTTAGAAAGTCATCATTTTACATTCCACTACAAATTGTATCACTCAAGTCATTACTTTTTTTATGTTCTTCACCCCTTTAAAGTTGTGACCAGGAACCTGTTGCGCGCAAACACATATGTAAAGTGGTATACATCCTTATATAGAGGTAGAAGTAAATTAAATTTGATTTAAAAAAACAATATCTTAATAGTTAATCATTTAAGTTGAAATGCAGTAAACACTACTTAATGTGATTGCTGTTAATATTATAATTTGGATGTTGTTCTCGATTTACCAAAGTCCCACCCATCTGTATATGAAAATATGGAATATTGTGATCAACAACTCAGTTCATATGATCAAACTATTATAAAATAAAGTTTTTCATCAAATATGGTCAAAATCGACTATAAGAATTACCAGGTGAGAGGTTAAATCACCAAACAGCTTGGTTCCGATTTTAGTAAACCATTTAGAATTAGGCAAAAAAGCGACCTTAGTTTGACATAGGTTTTGGAATAAGTATTGAATTTCAGGACAATCGGACAAGTCTCTTCTTCAGGAGCTTTAAAAAAAATCTTCAGATTTTTTCTTTTCTTTAAACAAAAAATTTTCCAGAAACTTCTTTATTTTTTTTATTAAGCTCATAAGCATATGCTACCTTGCAGTCCTGTAAATAAAGAGAATTGCTCTTGTAGTTGGGAGAATCATAAAGAAGTCCGATGAAAGAACATCTCGCAAAGCAATACAGGAAAAAAGATGCTATCTGGTCATTGGAGCAGAAGAAAACAGCACACATTGCATTTTGTGTATTAGACTAGTCATTAAAATTTACTCATTTACACACAACTTTTGCATTTGTAATTTACTTGAAAATTTAAACAAAACAAAACAAAACAAAAAAAAAAAAAAAAAAAAAAAAAAAGAGCAAGTAACTTTTAACGGTACTATTCTGTTAGAGTGGCATCATTTAAAAATGAATATAAAATGACAAGAAAACAATTCTACAACAGCATGCCAAATATCAAGCTCAAGAATTTAACATTTGAAATATCGTGGCTTGGTATTTCGAGTTTTCGTTTGAAATATTATCACGCGTTGCTTTTCTTTTTTTGCCATGTTTCGCCAATTTGTTTTGAGTGTGATGGATTCCACAATTTGGAAATTAGCTAATGATGAAAAGGCTGCCATAATTTTCCTTCATTATAAAGGAATAATTCATGGCAATTGATTTTGTTTTCAAAATCATCGAAGAAATTAAGTTTTGACTTAAATAAAGCTCCTATATACTGTTGTTATATAAATTCTTGCTGTGGAAAAAAAAAAAAGGATTGAAGACCAAAACATGGTTTGAAGGCCTGTGTCTTTCTTTCCTCAATTTCGTTTGTTTTATTTATCTGTGGTGTTAGGAATTAACGTCTATTGAATTTTGCCAACTTCAGTTAGAAATCGGCCGTAATACGACAGTAGATTGGAATAACTATTGAAGAAGGTATGTGCAAATAGTTTGTCTCTTAACCTTTTGAGGCCGGGGCTTTGGTAGCAGTAAAAGCTATCAAAGGATGGGGAATCTTGACTGAATGCTTTTCCCCCTTGAAGAAATCACCTCCTATTTGCAACAAAGATTCGTGTCTGTATAATGGATTCTCAGAGGGGTGCATCTATGTCGCAGAAGGCAGACCTTTGAAAGAGATAAGTGGTTAAAACCCTTGGAATGTCAAATTTGACACTTCACCCCACTTTTCAGCCTGGAAAATGGGGGAAAAAGACATGGCCACTAAAGTGGACAACCCTGACTTTTCAAAGAAGCGACTCTATGGCCACTATTATGGCCATCTCGTCTTTAAAAGGTTAAAAGAAATAAAATCGGTGGGGCCAAGAAAATTGTAGAAACAGACAAAAGTTTTTTCACAAAAAGGAAAAATAACGTTGGATGTGTCCTTCCAGAGCAATGGGTATTGAGGTGTTTATGATGGGAAAGCAAAGAATGATTTCTGGTCTCCGTTCCTGATCATTGTGCTACAACATTGATGACTGGCATTCAGAAAAACTTTGCGGATAGCAGCATTATATTTTCAGGCTGCTGGGAAAGGATATAAGAAAGATGAATTAAGAAATGCTGCTGAATATGAGCATTTCACTGTGAATCGTAATTCTATAGGGCCTGCAACCGTATGCTATATTGGGGAGAGATTGTGGGGTAGTGCTAAATGGATGGCACTGATCCCTATCATTTAGAGTCATATTTGATAGAATTTATGTGGCATCGGTTATATTCAAAAACTAAAACTTTTTCATCAATATTGGATGATATTTGTAATTTTATGCCACCTGTTTAGATTGAATTTCATTTTGTTGTGTTATTTTTTTATTTATGTATAAAATATTCTTTATGCCACCTGTTTAGATTAAATTTCGTTTTGTTTTGTTATTTTTTACTTATGTGTAGAATATTGTAGATTAAAAAGAAAAATTTCCTTTCTTTAAAATTAAAAAAAAAAAAACTTTTTACAGAAGTATTTTCTTTTTTAGTCTTTTGAACTCTTCTATTATTTCAAACTTAGCAAAAATTGGTGGTGGTGGTGGGGGAAAGGCACATTTTTAACTGATGCCGCTTTAACAGAATAGTTACTGCCTTTTCGAAATATTTAACATTTTTGTGATAAAATAACTACTTTTCCTTCATTGCAAAACATATGCAAGCAAATGACATTATATTGCATACATAAAAGTTATTAAATAAATATATGGATACAAAAATATTGTTTACAATAATAATATCAGAAATAATAACAAACCAGTGAATGTACAATGTAAAAGTATGTACAAAAAATATATAACAGATCATTACAAGAATCAATAAAAAAATATACAATTTAAGAGTAACAATTAATGTAATTACCAATTAATGTAACACATGTCATTTGCCAAGGTACTGAGCAACAGTATTAAAATAATTACGAAATATATTTTGTATATACACAAAATTTGAAAGCAAACGTCTCTTTCACCAATCTGAGAGATAACCGATTCCTGTTTGGCTTTTAAGTTTGTTTACCTAGTGAAAGATGGCAACCTGGTTTCGTGGAAACTGTTCTGAGAAATGTTACTTTTGACGTCGGGTTCCGGTTACGAATTGCATATGTGACAAGTGTTTTAATTTTTCACACATTATTTTCTATACTTAGACTGTAGACTGATGATGCTACATTCATTATCCCTTTGCTTCTCTCAGTATTTGCAGTCAGCATAAGCCATTTTATTGTAGGAAGTGCTCCATAAAGGGTATCCTTTCCTTAAGCAGATAGCTTTAGCGATTACAATAATATTCAAATTCACTAAAATTACATTCAAATTACAATATATGTCAGATCTCATTTAAATTATAATACAACTCAGATTCAGATTACAATACAATTCAAATCTCATTCAATATACAATTCAGATCTCGTTCAAATACAATTCAGATCTCATTCAAAATTCAATACAATTCAGATATAATTCAAAATACAATGTAGAGTTTAGAGTTCTTTGTAATCATGCGAAGTGCCCAACCTCTTGGTAGACGCTAAGTAACAAATGAAGCTTGAGAAGGGTGTAAAAGACATTTTTTGGAAACAAACTGATAACAAAAGGTACACTTTGTCTTTATAACACAGCCAATCATTTGTGGCGAGAAAACGTAAAGTAACAGTAAGTCAAATCTAAAATTTAAATTCAAATAGGCTACTAGCCAATGGCTACACGATCAAATTAACATGAAGTTGGATGAAAACTTAATTTGCGTGGAATTCTTCTATTGGCAATTATAATGCAAGGCCAAAGATGAGAACTCTTATCTAAGACAGAAACCTAATAATGTCGCCACGAGAGGCAGAACACTCTGTGTTACAGTCTGAAAACATCACCTTAAATACAAGAGAACTAATTTGCATTCTGTCGAGAAATTGGAAAAGGAGAAGTGACAGTACACATCCAAAACATAAAATAACTGGTTAATTAACATAAAGGAATCTCACAACAACACAATCCAGAGTATAATGCAATTCAGTTATGATCACTTAGAGCCAGATAGAGGTGCCACAAAAATCCAGTGTGAAAGGCCACTCAAATCAGAGAGCGATAAGTATAAACGTACTTTTCAATGCTTTCATAGAAACTGAACGCCTGAAAGTGCACATGTGCAGCATTGCTAAGCTAAATAGGTCACAGTTTGAAAGAACTAGCTACTCAATTGACGAGAATGAAACTTTTGTCCTTGAATCTTAAAGTGTCCTTAAAAATTGACAAAGTCCTTGCTATGAATCAACACAACTTAGTGCCGGCCGTGTACTCTACCCACTCTAGCATCTGATAATTCCCGTTCACAACTACTACTACAGTTTACTTCTTTACAATCTGAACTTATACAAGCACAGAAAACTGGGATAGCTGCGATATGCAGATAAACATTATCCAATGTTGAATATGGAAATTGTGGGAAAATGCCTCATGGATTACTGCTAAAAATGGGAGGACCACTGATGCAGTCACCAGTTTGATATATAAATTTGCTCTCAAGCTGTGTGGGGCAACGATGAGAGTGGTCCTGTAATAAAAACAAATTTTAAAAAACTTTCCTAGACCATAACTCTTGGTATAGGTCCAAGGTGCCTACGCCATAGATAGCTTCATTCCAAGAGCTTACCTGACTTTCTAACCAATATACGGCCGTCACTGCACCGTAATACAGAGGCTGTTCGCATTTTTTTAGACGATTTTGGTAAGCGGTAATAAAAAATCGTTTGCTGCAAAAGAAGTACAGTAGAAGTCCGATAATCCGGCACGTTCGGGACCGGCTCTGTGCCGGACTACCGAAAATTCCGGTCTATCGGGCGGTAATTATAAGAACAATTAGGTTAATAATTAAACTAAAAATACAGTATGCAAATACATACAACAAAGTTTATTTTACATTTCATATAATGTATGTACACGTACTGTAAAACATATTTCACTTAGATTTAAAAAAGTCACGAATGTCTTTTTGTTTTCTTGACTTTTGGCGTTTAGTATAAAATTTATTTCTAATGATATGAAAATCAATAATTTCTGAAGCACTGTAGCTAGTACTAGCCTCGGCAAAAGAGATAAACTTATTTAGTGATTCTGCAGCTTCTGCCCAGCTGATTTTTTCCTTTTCTTCCGTTTCGGCATCTGAGTCATTTTCTTCAAGATTTTGAGTAGGCTGAGGGTTTACTACAATGTTGATAATGTCCTCATCGGTTAGTTCTTGTTCAACAGGCTCATTCTCGTCGATTAAAAGCCACTCCTCTACCTCATCTTCAGGCAGGTTTTTCAAGGGATTGTCAGTACTTCTAACGACATCCAAAACTTTGGTCAGAGCGTCTTGATGGTTTTCTTCCTCATCAGTCTGTAGAGTTAGGTCAGATGCAGGGTTTGCAGCTGGCCAAAGTTTTCTCCAGCATTTTTGGAGTGTTGTATTTTTTACCTGGTTCCAAGACTGTGCAATAGCATAGACGGCATCTTTTACTGTAAACTTTTTTTTGAAAATCAGTCACGTCACAGTCGGCATTTAACAGGCCTTGAATAAAAGACCTTCTATAAAAGCATTTAAAGTTTTGAATAACCCCTTGGTCCATGGGTTGAATCAAAGATGTTACGTTAGGTGGGAGCAGAGTAGCAACAATATTTCCAGAAACTAACTCATCTACTGGCGGATGGGCTTTGCAATTGTCCAAAAGAAGGATGGCTTTAGTATCTTCTGGTAGACGAAGGCTTTTGAAGGATTCCTTGACCTCAGGCACAAAGTGGTGAAAAAACCAGTCTTTAAAGAGGGCGGCAGTTATCCACGCATTTGATTGAGCATCGTATTGGACAGGCAAGTGTGTAACATTCTTAAAAGCTCTGGGTTTTGCAGATTTACCTATCACAAAAAGGGTCACTCGGTGGTTTCCAGACGCATTAGCACATAGCAAAACGGTTAAACTGTCTTTGTTTTTTTTAAAACCCTTGGCTGCTTTTTCTCCTCCCCCAGCTAGTGTAGATGTTGGTAAACATCGCCACAATAGCCCTGTTTCATCAGCATTGTAAATCTGTTCAGGTGTTAAATCATTATCAGCCACGATTTTCTCAAACTCGTCTTTGTATTTTTCTGCAGAGTTTTGGTTTGCTGAAAGGGTTTCTCCAGTTACATCAAGTCTTCGAATTCCATGCCGAAACTTAAAGTTTCTGAGCCAACCATCAGAATAATTACATTCACTTTCAGCAACTCCTAAATCTTGGCCGAATTTCTTTGCCTTTTCAACAATCATTGGCCCTGTTACCGGCTTTCCTTCAGAACGTACTGCACTAAACCATTTGAACAATACACTATCTAGCTGTTCCAGTTTTGGTTTTTTTAATGTTTGTCTAGAAGCCAATTTTTCAGTTGTTACCGATTGAGAAGCAAACTTCATTAGTTCATCTTTTTGTTTTTTAATGTCATAAATAGTTGATGAGCTAATATTAAACTCATTCATTAAAACATTTCTATTCTCGCCTTTGTCTAGCCGTTTGATGATTTCCAGTTTCTGATTGAGAGTCAGTGTTACGTGTTTTCGTTTCTCTCCTTTTGAACTCGAAGGCTTAGGTTTTGAAAACATGGTCACTGTACAGTTAGAACGAAAATCATTTTTTTTATAAACAGTTTCAAAAGTTACGTTTACTGCGATGTGAAAGGACACAAAACAACAACGCACAAAAAAATGGCGAAGACGCTTCGTGATTGATTAACGGAGCTGCACTGCACCTGAATTTGTTGTGACAGCTGAGACTAGCCGGCCGCTAATTATTTCCGAACAATACCGAGCGCTTCCGGATGATCTCGAACTACCCCGAAAACTTCCGAATAGCTCTCGAGCGGTTTTATTTGCTTTAAAGACACACTTTTGGAGAAAACCAAAATTTTTACAATTTTCCGGAGCGATGCCGGACTATCGGGCATTCCGGACTGTTGGATGCCGGACTAATGGACTTCTACTGTAATTGGAATTGTACTATGTTTTTAAAAGTCAAAATTATCGTCTGTGGCTTGAAAGTTTTGTTTTTATTCAAAATGGCGAATTTAACAAAGCAGTGGTTCGAAGGCTACATTTACGCTCTTTCCGAAGAGAAATATGCATACTCTGTTATCCAAAAACGATGTGAGAGTCATGGTTTTGTGATATCTAAAGCGTCGATAGGTAATATCATCAACAAGAAAGGAAAAAAAAGTCAAATTGGAGCCTCAAGTGGGACAAAAATTCCAAACAAGTATCCAAGGAAAAAACGGACATCGACTATTGCAAAGGTAGGTTGTTTAATGTTAAAAGAAAATCGCCTAGTCAAAGGACAGTTGCAAAATCATTAAAATGCTCGGTGTCTACTGTAAACAAAATGATAAACGTTGATTTAAATTTTAAGAAAGCGAAAACACGCAATGTGCATCGTCTTCTTCCAAAGCATATCGCTCAACGCAGGACACGCTGCAGAATTCTATATTAGAAACACTTATCCAAAGAAAAATGGAAAACAATTGTCACAATAGATGAAGCATGGGTGTATTTAAACGATTGTAACAAAAAAAGAGCCATTTATTATCATAAAAGGGGAGAAAAAAATTTAAATACATGTTTCAAAGAATAGAAAGAAAGCTTTTCTAAGGGATTCATGATTGTTGCTGGTTTTTCTTATAATGGCAAGTTAAAAATAAAGAGAGTGCAAAAAAATGTCAAGATTAACTCCAAATACTATCAGGAACATAGTTTATCCAATTTTTCTGAATGAACTACCATCGCTTTACCCACAGTGCCATCAATCTGTGAGACTCCATCAGGACAAAGCTAGCAGTCGCACATCAAAATCCACTGTAAATTTCCTAAAAGAAATAGAACAAAAAACTGGTATCAAGGCCATACCCTTCACTGATATCCCTACTAAATCTCCCGATGTGTCACCTATGGATTTTTGTGCTTTCGGACTTTTAAAAACTGCATTATCCAAACGTTGTCCCAAAACCCTAACAGGACTCTGGAAAGCTGTTCGGGAGGAATGGGGATAGAATACCTCTTCTGCCACTTCAAAAGGCGTTATTATCCTGGAAATTGCGGTGTCGAAAGATAGTCCAGAATAAGGTATGTCAAATAAAAGATTTAAAACACAAGAATTTTATGTAATTTAGTTTTGTGAATACAATATACATCGTCTAAAAATGTGTGAACAGCCTCTGTAGAAATGGCTCTCATTTGAGAATACAACAGAACTGGTGTAAACAAATTCAAATGTTTATTGCAGATGCAATGCAATGCGCCATAGATATGCGGCGCATATGCTGGTCTTCTTTTTGAATGGTGATACATGTGCAGCAAGGCCCCAGCCAACCTGACACAGTAGCTTCTGGTGACCAATACTGCCAACAGATATGCACAGTGGATACATCCGTGACAAGTCTTTCTGCAGTAACACGAAAAGAAAATCCATGTTCTTGTCGTACTATTACATGACCTCGTTCAAACTCATTAAGCTGCCTTCTTCGTCTCCTGAAAGGCATTCTTGACTCGAATCTCGTTCACAACGCTCAATCCGGAAGATAAATAAACCACACGAAGTTTACATCGTGTATTTAAAGCCAGTGTTATGCATATCTATAGTGGAAGTACTAAATTAGTCTAGTGTGAAATGTGAATAGATGTGAACTTTCAGATGTGGAAACATGTCCTCCAAACTTCGTTCATCTAGCACAACTCCTCTTTATTGCTGAGATTTCATTTACACTCATGTCCATAAATTAAGGATAATGCAAAATCAGGCAAAGGAAGAGTTAGAAGCAAAACAAATTTGACTTATTTGTAAAGCTTATTTATTAAACAAAAGGTAAAGAGCAAAATAAGATGCTATATGTTTGATATCATTAAAAAAATTAGCGATTTTTTCTCCCTGGAGCAAATTAAAAAAAAAACCCTATTTACAAAAAAACCAATATTACATGGTTGGTATGATTGTTAATACATTGTATGTCTCCCAGACGATGCAATACAGTCCGTACAACGCCTAGGCATGCTGAGTATCAAATTATCGATCTGATCTTGGGGGATATTACACCACTCAAAAAGCAATGCTCTCCGAAGTTCCGGTAGACATGTAGAAGGAGGTTGACGGGCTGCAACTCGTCGGCTAAGCATATCCCACACGTGCTCTACTGGATTCAAGTCTGGTGAGAATGCTGGCCAGTCCATACGGTTGATATCCTCCGATTGAAGGCATTCGCTTACGATGTTTGCACGGTGAGGACGGGCCTTGTCATCCATAAGCACAAATTGTGCGCCCATGGCGCCCCGAAACAAACGTACATGATGTTCCAGAATGACGTACCGATAGATTTGGCTTGTCATGGTTCCAATTTGAACATGCAGGTCAGTTCTGGAACCCAGAATAATTCCACCCCAAACGAGCATTACTGCACCACCGTAACGGTGCCGTTCAATGATGTTTTCTTGGTGGTAAAGGGTACCTGGAGCTCTCCATATGAAAGTCCGTCGCAGACTGCAAGCTAAACCTAGACTCGTCGGAAAACATCACACAAGCCCACTGTTGCGGTGTCCACAATGCATGCTCTCTACTCCAGGCTAATCGCAGGCGACAGTGAGTTGCAGTAAGTGGAATGCATCTGACAGGTCTACGAGCATATAGACCAATCTGCCCTAAGCGTCTGTACACGGTCTGCCTTGAAATTGTCGTACCAGTGGCTGAAAAGAGCTGACGAGACAGGTCTGAGGCTGTGCTCCGCCTGTTTCTTTTGGCAGTAACTGCCAAATACCGGTCCTCATTAGGCGTTGTAACTCTGGGGCGACCTGTGCTGTAACGTAATGTTGATTTTTCCGTTAAATCCTATGTGATATATCTGACTTCGAATCTAAAATTTCTGAGGAACACAAAAACCTCTTCTAAAACTTAAAGGTTTATTTAACTATAACTTCAAAAATGATGAAAAACTTAACATCATAAACGAAAATTTAACATCTTAGGTGGAAACATTCAAAATGCTTTAAAGTAACAGCTATTCCGGCACGGTGAAGAACACTTTCTTTAAAAGGACAAAATCCATCTAGCCCTTTCGGCATATACTATCTCCATTTTAGTTTCGCTGGATTCAGACTTCAGACTTAAGTGTTTTGGACTTAAACGGCAGGACTGGAACTGGATCAGGACCGGAACAGGACTGGAACAAGACGGGAACCGGAACAAGACGGTAACCGGAACAGGACGAGAACCGGAACAAGACGGGAACCGGAATCTATCATCCCCTGGCTTCTCCCCCGGGCAGGTCTACTCTGGCTCGAACTAAAATGAACTGCACCGCTACCAAGGAAAGCACCTCCTTTTATTGGCGGCGGTTGCCGTTACTACAGGCGATTATGCAAATATTTAACAACTCACATTACCATCATCTTGGAATCGTTGCCAAAGCCTGGAGATGACACTCTGGGCAATTCCAAATTCGTCTGATACTTCCAGTTGGGTACGTCCACATTCCAGACGGCGGATAATTCTACCACATAAAAAATCATCCAAATGCGTCCTTTGTGTCATAACTATTCGGTTATTGCACTGAAATGCTTATAAAATGCCTGCGAACAATTTTACTTCTTTGTCTGTATTCCTTATATATCACTCTCTTACACTCTCGTCATTGTGACGTACCATTGGTGTCATCTGGTTACTTCCTGAAATTTGCATATGATTCTTGAAGATGCGTGTAGTGATTTTACAGGTGATATATTTATTTTAGAGTTCGATTTCCACGTGACTCCGAATTATCCTTAATTTATGGACATGAGTGTAATAGAGTAAATAGACCACCTATCTATGCAACAGTATGCAATCACCTTAGTCTTAAAAGTTAAAAGCATTCGGTGGGCATTTCTTTTTTCAACAATGATGTTCAAATCTTTGATTAATAGCAGGGTTAGTCTAATAGGTAAGGGCAACTTGAAAAAGTGCCTGCACCTGTTTCAAGTCATCCTTCATTTGTCAATGCAAAAGAGTGGCACTGTATTAAAACACGAAGGGGCCGGCATCATTTTCAACTTCAGAAGAGTGAAGAAAGCAGCCCTCGTCAAGGTGGTGGAGATGACATATGAAGGTCAGCGGACAATCTCCAATTTTCACAAAAGACACAAATGTGTCAGCACTTTAGTGAAGTTCTATATCGCAAAGCAACCCTCATCAAAGCTCCTGGAACACTCGTGAAGGGTTTAATCGTGGCGAAACGTTTTCTGCTTGCATAAATGTGCAAGCATCTTTATAATGTCATAAGAAATCATCGGGGAGGAGGGACATGAAAATACAGCGGTTTTATGTAATGGAGTAAAGAATTAGATCCACGATTATGAATTTCCGGCGACAGAGTTAAGAGGCGGCAATTGATACGGTTAATATTAATTTACCTTCCGATTTTTTTCGGGTGTCTTTAAAGCGTTTTTTTTTTTCGTAGGACTTTTTTTTTTTTTTCCTGCAAGAATTCTGCAATTAGAATTAATGCTTTATCTCTTTTAAACCATCGATGTCTAGTAAGAAGCAGCATCGCAAGCATAGCCACCAAAGGGAATTTCACGGATTCTCAATAGTCCCATTCTTTTCTGAAGCTCACGGTTATTCAGTTAGAATGTCTTTATGTAGCATAAGCCTGGACATAACGATTAGCAACAACAAGCAGAATGTAGATTCCAAAACTCTTTACAATATACTCAGTAATAAGTCATAGTTAAAATAATCCCTTTTATTAAATGTGGGACATAATATACGAACAGAAGAAATAGAGAAACGGAAATATTTTCTTTTGATTGGAGAAAATTTAACTCCCCTTTCTGATGCTGACGATTTTTTCTCTTCTGATGTAATAGCTTATGTTCGTTCTATACTAAAGTGATATCATAATTTGAATCCATTGCATTCAGAAATTGAACTTATTGAATTAACGACCAAATTATAAAATATACTTTTACTGCGCCAGATAAAAATATATTTATTTTTTAATTCGAAAAGATACTTATTAACAAAGATATGATCATTTTAGCTGTAAGTATTGAGCGTACTTTATAAATATTAGAGACTATCTAGTTTGATACACGGGTAGAAATTTCGAAATATACATTCAAGATGCTTATCTGAAGTGTTTAATCTTATTTCACATTTTTATGCTTTGTACGTGAAAAGGTTGCTGTCAAATATACATGTCTCCAAAGGTTGTTCTGAACGGTGTGAAGTGCTGGGTGTTTCCTTCATTCATGTAAAATCATAAAAGTACACGTAAATGAATTTTGTTTACACCATTGTATTTAAGCATATACGTTTCATTTAAAAGTTTCCAAATAATTTTAACGTTAACTGAAACTTGAATAATAAATATTTTGAATACAGAGTTTTCTGAAGTCTTGATCTTGTTCTTAGATTCTGATAAAATTGCAATTAATGCCACGTATGATTGGTTTTTACATTGTAAGGAACTTTCTTCTTCCTTATTGCGTGCCTTTGTAGCGTAATTCGGAGCACGTCTGGCTGAAAATCGGAGTCGGAAGGTTCGGAATTTTAATTGTTTTACAATTGCCGCACGAACAAAAAGTATAATGGACGATAATTCAGGACCATATGGATTTGACGTCTGGATCCCCTCTAGTCGCTCTTTAAGTGTGAGAGAGAGAAAGGAATTTTCTCCTTCATCATTGCGTGTTTTAGGATGCAAGTGGAAAGCACGTCTGGATACTAATGGAGATCCGCACTTCGAACCCAGGTGAAAGCATTGCTGATTTTTCTTGTTTTGTGCCCCGAAATAATTAAGTGATTCAGTAAGTGGCACCCAACCATAATTCGTCAACACCAGAATTTGTCAACTGCGTCCTTTACTGTTCAGTCTCATTTTAAGTGGGAGAGTTTTTCTTTCAATTACTGCGTGCTTTCGTGTTGTAATAAAAAAACACGTCCGTCTAACAATTGGAAGGTCTGGAATTCGAATTCCTGGCTAAGACATTGGTGATTTCACATGTTTCCTGTTTCTATAAATACTAATCACTTTACAACATGAACTTTGCCCACAAATTTCCAAAATGAATCAAGTACCTGCTCTGAGTTGGAGACTCTTGTAAATATCAAGTTAGGTTAGATTACTTGAATATGGCAAAGCCATAAAGGCTATCTGCCTCAGAAGAAGGATACTTCGAGCAGCACTTTCTGAAGGTAACAAGCTGGTATTCACGCTACACGTGGGAAAAACCACGAAAACTAAACATACAGTCAACCAGTTCCGCCAAGGATAGAACCCAAATCAAATCAAATTACCAATATACGGGAGCTCCACAGTATAGAAGCTTTATATATGTAAGTTAAAAATATGTAAGGTAAACTTTCTGATCTCAATCGGCAATAGCTGTTTTTATCTTTCATTTTAATTTGGGTAGTTTCCATTATAGTCCAAAATATATATCCAAAAATAGTTACAATTTATAGTATATCTATTTGAACTGCGTCATTTCAAAATAAATCTGCATCATAGGATCTTACTTAACACTGCATTCCAAGTGCGTTTTAGCCAATCCCTTTTTTTAGACCAAAATCTTTTTTTTATACTCTCCCACGCTTCTTCTAAATTGTGCAGGCACTTTTTCGCTTGTTTGCTTTGAACTAACAAGCCTGGCTTGCTGCTCTGTATCACCCATTTTCTTAAGATTTGCTAAGAAAAAAATGTAGGTGCATATTGCAGCCATAAAGATGTGAATCAGAATATGCTTTTGGAGAATTGCTTTATCCAGAAATAAAATTATATTGCATCTACGGCTACGTTTGACTGCAAGTTTTATCCTTCTATATACGGAATAAAGCTCTTCAGTCAATTAAAACTAGTCGACATAGATTTTCAATCGTCTCGTGAAATTTCAATGAAAATCAACGCTGGCTTAAAATGCAGTTTATCTATAGAATCCAAATTGAAAGTTCTAACGACTAATGATGTGAAATGTCTATTACAGTTACTTCAATTCATAGCTTATATATATATATATATAAGCTATATATATATACATAACTGTAAGTGTAAAATGTAATTCCTTATTTATTTGCAAATTAATAACTCAGTTTTTCATATGCATTGTAACTTCTGCAACTACTATTTTATACTGTTTTAGTAACCCAAAACAATGTTGGAGATGGAGTGATAGGGTGACTAAGGTCACTTGTTGAATTATAATTAAATTTTTATACCTTTCATAACTTTCAGAAACATTGTATTGGATTTCCTGTAGTGGAACGCTACTGGTTGTGTTGAGTTCGACTGTTACTTTGACAACGAACGGCTTCAAGGCGGTAACATTCCGTTCCAAGTTTTAGCTTTTTAGCTTAAGTTTCTACCTTGTTATTTTCCACCTATTTATTCGTCTCTTCCATTTTTAAAATTAAATATAAGCATTTTTTAAATTCTTTTTTGTGCGCATTTTATCTGCTTCTGGTGACTGGAATATTTAAACGTTTAAAGAATTTTTGTAGAAATTTCTACCCTTTAATTAAGTAATACCTCAGTTGCGCTTATTTATATAATTGTGGAATGATTTAGTGAGTTTTTGCTTGATTATTAAATTAAGTTTCTTTTTATTACACATATATATATTCATATAAACAACTTTGTTTGATTCCATTGGCCATTGGAAAGAATAATATGCTATTTAAATTTTCTTATGGAAATTTTTACTTTAGACTGAATTACCAGCTATGAAATATTAAATATTGAAATGAAATAACAAAATCTTTAAACAGTTGAGACGCCATAATACCGATAACAACTTTAAAAGGAGAAGCGTGTAATTTATAAATATCTTAGAAAAGTTTATTTGAAAAAACCTCTGTGCTGCGTTGGAGAGTCCTCTTGATAATAGTTCTAAAGTTGATTGCATTTTCAAGGATGCACTATCTTATCAATCAGTTCCAACCAGATGATAAGGCTTTAAATATTGAAAGTAGGTCTGATTTTAATAACAATGTCCATCGTAATCAATTTAACCTATAAAAAATTATTTATGACGGAACTTTAAACTCTGAGATAGCAATGCTAAAACTTTAATGAATCAAGCCTTACAGTGAAAGTGAAAGTGAAAATGAGTTATTTGTGTAGATGAAATGAAAAATGAGCTGGCATCTACTTCCATTGCCAAAATGGAGGAAAAAAATCATATGTTTCATATTAATTGCTTGAGAAAATTGAAGTCATTGCAAGAAACAGGAGGGGAAAAAAAAAAAAAAAAGAGATAGAAACATGAGTCTTAAAAAATTTAAACGATAAATACATCGAAGAAAACAATTAGCTTTTCGTAATTAAAATATTACTATGTTACTATGTTATAAGTACTGAGGTTTTATAAACTAGTGATTTCGAAGTATAAAAGTAAGTTCGTGTAAAATGTTCGCAGTTTTTCTCTTAGATATATACATCTTCAAATTTAAAAAAAAAAAAAAAAAATATCAGTACAGTCTTTCAACACATGCGATCTGAGAGCTGTATTACTACTAAGAACATAACAGTAAGTACAGAAAGCAGTGCTTCCTTTTACTCATTTAGAGCAAGCTCTTTCAGTGGCATAGAACAGTTTTATATTACATGTTTTTTTTTCAATGATTATTAAACACCAATTTGTAAAGAGAAAATTCTTTTAATAAACCAAAATACATACACAGTATTAGAAGAATATTAATCTCAGCGATGAATAGAGAGTTAAAACGAACTTGTAAAAATAGAATGGAAGTGTTCTTTCTGATACACCCGCAGTATCGAGATTCTTAGCGCCCATGTGCTATAGGAGGGAATCAGGACGTGACTTAACAGTGGCGTAGCGAGGGGGCGGGGGGCAAGGGGGTGCATGATGCCCCGAACGCCGCTCGTAGAGAGGGGCCAAATGGTCTCCAAACAAGATTTTTCGGAAAATTTCAGTTTTTATTTTGATCGATTTCTGGAAAATATATTTAAAATTAATAACTATTATAATATAATTAATTATTTATTTTCTTGATTTGCCTGATAAAATGTATAATAAAATGTTTGCAGTACATCAACCAAAACGTTTTTTCTGACCACTCTATTTCTCCAAAGTAGAGATATTTGTATTTTTTTAAACAAAATCCACGTATATCTCCCGCTTTTTATTTTAAAACGATAACACAACCTTGTCCCGAATTTCTCAAACATATCCAGTTTCCAAAATCCGATTCCATAATCTGGAAATGACAATTTTGGGAAAATCCTAACGCTTCCGCTACAATGGATTGCGTTTGACTCTCTGTAAACGACTGATTGCCTTCCTGGCTACCGATTCAACTAAGTCATCTTGCTGAGACGTCGCATATTCACTGCTACGAAGCATTCAACGCATGTCAATTGCTTTTAATCTCCTGTTACAAAAGGAATACTGCAGGTCCTTCCTTGCTGCTTATCTAAAACGCATAGTTTTTGACGTCACAGACTAAATTTGCATATTCACAACTTTATAAACGCTATAATTTTCCTTTATAATCTCTTCTATTTCTTTTTGTTCAAAAAGGTTATCGATTATATGGTTATTTCATACCGAACCCACAATATCCCCTAACTGTTTTGAGCAGTGAATGTGACTGCATGACGTTACTCCGCAGTAGAAAAGAAACGGAACCTAAAACTCCACTACAGATCTATAGAGAAAATGTTTTTCCAAATCTAAGAGTCGCACTTCAAATACTACTTACTATTTCATTATCAAATGAACTATCTATGAACGTTGTTCAGCAAGTTAAAATAAATTTTCATATATTTACAATCAACGATGAGACAAGATCCCCTAAGTCAGTGGTCGGCAAACTTATTAGCCAAAGAGCCAAATATGAACATTACAACAATTAAAAAAGAATTGGGCTGCTTGTTTAGTAAACTTTTATTACACTAAATAAAACTAAATTTAACACTTAATAAATATTTATTAAGGCGAACTAGGTGCTTGTATCTCCTTGGAAAGTTTGAGTGAGTCAGGTTTGTATGTTGTTGTTTTTAATTTTAGGCATGATTCCCAGCTCTCATCAATAAGGCGACTTCTCAGTTTACTCTTGATAATGTTCATGCTTGGAAAAGATTGTTCGCATATATATGTAGAACCGAAAAGGGAAAGAATAGCAAACGCGAGCTTTTTTAGCTAATCGTAAGAGTCAGAAATCCTGTTCCAAGGTTGAAAATGATCATGTCTTCCTTCTCCAGTTCATTCAAAGCAGACCACTTGTGTTGTGAACTAAGATTTTTTTTTCTTCTCCAATATTTCCAATTCCACACAAAGACGTTCGAATATTAGAGCGCTATATCTCCTTGTTTTTTAAATCCAACAATTGTACTTCAAAGCTACCAATGTCAATTTCAAAAGGAGAAAATTTCAACTCGGTTATCGTAGCATTAAGAGGATTTTTGACAAATGCTAAAGTTGCTCTGCTGTTTTTAAATTCCTGAAACCTGCTGAGAAATGCTTCTCTCATATTTATAATTATTGTTTTAAAATGGTGTTTATCAATAGAGGAATTATTTTCTTGGCGATGCTTCAGCAGGCTTGGAAAGTGAAACAATGTTTCCTTTTCAAAATCCTGTGCAAAAATGGATAATTTGTTTTCGAATGTTATTACTTCTTCTAACATCGAAGAAAATTAAGTTTACTTTTCCTTGTAGTTTACGATTAAGCTGATTTAGATGAGACGTAGCGTCTTCCATGAAATAAAAGTTTTGGATCCACTGATCGTCTGTTAGTTCTGGAGAGTGAACGCCCTTCTCAAGGAGAAATGCTTTAATTTCCGGAAAAAGGGACGCGAAACGTTTTAAAACGTTCCCTCTTGATAACCGACGTAACTTGTTATCAAGCAGAAGATCAGCGTACTCACTCTCCATTTCAAATAAAAATTCTTTGAATTGGCGATGATTAAGAGCTTTAGCTAAGATGGAGTTGATAATGGTAATCACTAATTCCATAACTTTACAATTTCTTCCGGAAATGTTTGCGCACAAACCGCTTCTTGGTGAATGATACAATGGTAAACAAGTGTCTCGTGATTAATTTTTTCTTTCAAAATAGCAACAACCCCTTTTCTTACGCCGGTCATACTTTTGGCCCCATCTGTTGAAATCGAAACAATTTTATCGAGGGGAATATGATGTTTATCCATACACTCAATTACAGTATTGGCGATATCTTCTCCACGCGTCTGACCTTTGAGTGGCAATAATCCTAAAAGTTCTGATTTAGGGCTTGAATGAGACACAAATCTCACAAACAGTGAAATTTGCACTGTATAATTTATGTCACAAGACTCGTCAATTGCTGTTGTTAAAGCCGAAACTAATTTCAGATCTTCGATATGCTGGGTGGTTATATTCGAACACATTTGTATTTGTACCAGAGCCGCTTTTAAGGAGTCAAAGAGCCACATGCGGCTCTGGAGCCGCACTTTGCCGACCACTGCCCTAAGTCATCTAGCATTTTTAAGTGTGGAAAGAGAAAAATGAAAGGATCGACTTTAAAGTAAATGATAAATTTGCGCCATTCAAGGTAAGAAAAATGTATACATAGTAATTAATTGTATTTCATGTATTATATTATTATTAATAAGTTCCAGACCAGGTCGAAGTGCACGTGATTGAAGCGAGATGAGGGCAAATTAAAATTTTTAAGTTGGCTGGTGGTGTGTCTGACAATTTTCGATCTTTGGCACTCCAAGCACGAACGTGTCCAGTTGGCTATGTCCTTTTGCATGCTAGGCGATACGAAACGTTGCTGTATCAGTTTCCTCGAAGCTTTGATGCCAGGATGTGACAGACGATGTAACTCACTAAAAATGGCATGGCGAAGCCCGGAGGGAACATAAGGTCGAAATCTTAAATCCTGAACATCACAATGAAGTGATTTTCCAGATGACAGCTGCATAGGTTGCAAGTTGAGATTGGTGGAAGATTTGCTTTTCAAGAGGGTTTGTAGTTCTGAATCCCGGTGTTGTTCGTCCGCAAGGGCAGCAAAGTTTATTGGCGAAGGAACGGCTAGTTCTTCAATACGAGACAAGGTGTCAGCTACAATATTCTGCAAACCCTCAATATAACGGATATCTGTTGAAAATTGCCCTATGAAGTCTAGGTGTCTCATTTGACGAGGAGAAGCTTTATACGAACGCTGTTGAAAAGCATAGGTTAAGGGTTTGTGATCTGTGAAGATCATGAAAACGCATTCCTATAGCATATGTCGAAAATGTTTAACAGCTCCATAAATTCCTAATAATTCGCGATCGTAAGTGCTGTATCTGGTTTGCGCTGGTGAGAGTTTTGATGCGTCAACGTGTAGAGACATTAGGTTATTTTTTGGAAGCAGAAGAGATGAAAAATATGCAACGCCTTCGCCGGGAATCGAACAGCAGACCTCTGGAGTACCGGCCCAGCGTGCAGAATCACTCCACCACGGAGGCACGCTAGGAAAGCGGAGGAAATACCTTATATACTCACCTATATAAAGGGCGACTGGGGTTTTTAGGGGACCCAATAGCCAAATCCTGGGTGTGGAGATTCCTCATCCAACACCCCTTTTAGTTCGGGCGCCACTGTAGAGACATTAGGATATTTGGAAGCAAGAGAGATTGAAAAATTAGCAACGTCTTCGCCGGGAATCGAACCGCGGATCTCTGGAGTACCGGCCCAGTGTGCAGAACCACTACACCACGAAGGCACGCTAGGAAAGCGGAAGAAATACCTTATAAACATAGAGCGATAATGGTTTCAATGCGGAAGGATACTGCAAATTTGTTGTCGAAATTAAATCATTTTTGCATTTTTGGAACGCTTCGCGAGATTCTGTGGTCCAGGTTATAACATTTTTATCGTTTTTCTTGCTTCCAACCAAAAAAGAATTTAGAGGTGCTTGTATGGTTGCTGCATGAAGTAAGAAACGTCGACAAAAATTGAGCATAGCAAGAAATCTTCTTATGTCCTTCACTGTAGATGGTTCAGGGATATCGTGGATAGCGGTGACTCTATCTGGAAGGGGTCGAACGCCCTCAGCGGAAATTTCATGACCAAGGATGGATGCTCTTGGTTGAGCAAACACGCATTTGGAAGGATTAAGACTGACACTGTACCTTTGAAAACGTTCAAAAACTGTTCTTAAATGTGATAGGTCGTCTTACTCTGAAGAGGAGGCGATTAAGACGTCATCAAAATAAGGTACACAAAAGTAGAGGCCGTTTCACACCTGATTCATAAGCGTTGGAACGTTTGAGCAGCTTTACATAAGCCGAAAGTCATGACCGGAAACTCAAACGCAAAATTTATATTAAAGTCAATTTTCTACATCCGCAGTTTGACAATATTCGATTCTCTAGAATCTTCAACGAATGCAAAGTTTACTTCCCAGCTGTAGACACCATACCAATGGTTGCATTTAAATATCAAAAGACGTTAAGCAGCTATCTTACTAACCACCTTGAAATAGATGAGTCAGCAGAATGATATTGCAAATTACCTATTTACAGTACTTACGTAGATGCTCATCACCAGCACATAATTACTGGCAACCTGGATATTATACAAAACGTTCAACTAAAAACATTAATGAGTTATGGAGTAAAATATAGACCATTGAGACACATAAACAAAAATTACTGGTACAAGACTTTCGAAAACAGCATCAACGAATTTACAGTTAAAGCAAGCTGTCAACTGAATTTACCTATAGATACCTTTCTAAAATGGAAAGATGAAATACTTAAAACATATTTCCACAGCACTTAATCACCTCAAGTTTCAAAGTACATTAAATTGGTCACAACTACTGTCTGATATTAAAAATTAAAAAAACTTTTTTCTATTACCAAAATAAATACACCAAATAATAACCTTAGCATTACATGAAAACAATTCTACACAACAACTATTAATAACGAACTTTTCAATGCAACTACTTATCAATTAGCAACAATACAGAAACATCTCTAATTAACAGAATTAAAAATTTTCAAAAAAAAATTATACCTCTTTAAATCCAAGATACAACAGACTTACTAACCTATATGCTCTTTCCAAATTCCATAACACACCCTTAAAATTCAGGTTCATAGCAAATGGCACTAATAACTACAAGAAAAATGTAGACTATTATTTTGTACTTGAGCTTAAAAAAATTTGTAAAATTATTTTCAACGTCTGTAACACTAATCATAAATATTGCTGGATCATCCAAAAATCACATTCCTGTCATTAATGCCATTCAGTCTATCGAGATACAAAACATTAGCTGCTGTGCCTTTGAAAACTTATATACGTCACTTCCATTAAAAGAAATGCATACAAGACTACTAGATTTGCGTAAACTCTTCCTTGCTATGCTCGCAATTATGAGCTTTAATAAATGGAAAAACCGACCTAAAATGCATCGTTTTTCATAACCACATTAAATTTCAAAATCAACTTTTTAAACAAGTCAGAGGTATCCCAATGGGCGCACTTTCGAGTATTTCCGTCTGAAATCTCTTTTTATTTATCAAAGAATTTACCTTCCAAAAAAATTTACAACATCAAGATTTAAATTACTACACGCACACTTACAGATATGTAGATGATCTATCTTATTACAATTAATAATTTCAATAAGATTGAAAACTCAGAGATTTATCTAAAATCCTCTTAATAAAACTAATCATTCGCAAAATATCATCGACTATCTTGATCTTCAAAAAAATTAACTACCAAAAAATTCTACTTTTTGAGAAAACAACAGACTTCAATTTCAGTACTAACGAATTAATAAATTGGACTTCTAACATCTCCAAAAAGTTATTAGTAATACTATTTTAAATCAAATACAACGTATTAAAAATGTTTGCACTGACAAATCTACAACGCGAAATCATGTTACTTATTGAATTTCTCAAAAATAATCGAGTACCTAATCGTTTTATTAATAACTGTCTTAAAAGAAGAGGGCGTTAAACACTCTCTCTAAATTATTTAACTTATAAGAAAATTTGCTCCTAAACCTGAAGAGGCAATATAAATCGGATAACTGTCAGTTGGAGGATTTGTACATAGTGCAATTACAGAAATAATTGCATAAAATGTCAAAATATCTTTTTTTTTTTTTTTTGATTTCTCTTATTTCTTTTGCTGTTACTAAAAAAAAAAAAAAATGAGCGTATTTCATATATCCTGAGTCTGCTAAAAGTTCGTTAGTAGTGAAAATTCTTTTTCTTCTTTTCTTCCTCGTTACGCCAGGACTATTAGCCAGAAATTAATTAATTTTCATTCACTAGTCAGTATAATATCAAAATTTTAACCGACGCATTTACACTCGCAGAAGTGTTCCGCAACCACTTCCCTCCCACATACCAAAAATAACTTCTCAATGTTCACCGACGGTAATAATTCACAGCATCCCCACTGCCGATCCTTGCTATCCGATAACACAGCCTACGACACATTTTTTGAGTAAGAAAACGACGCGCACACATCACCATCATCCCACTAGAAAGAACGTAAGTTAATTAATTCATATTCTGGCCTTTTTGCTTATTATGTACATTTAATTTTGTACATTTCCTTATACTTTTTTATATATATATTTAAATTTTTCAACTTATATTTCATTAATTTTACAAAGATTGCATTTTTTTATGTCTCTCATATTTATTACGATTGAGTTCTATTTCATAAATATAGCAAAGATTAACTTCTGTTTATTATATTTATGAAAAGGGTTTTTAAATAATATGCATGAAAGGGAGCGTGTTGGGGGACACTTTACTTAAGTATAATAAACTATTTTTACTACTTAATTTGGATGTATACGAGCCAGTTTCACTTAGAAAGTCCTCCATGAAGGCATCCCTCCTCTTAGGCAGATAGCCTTAGTGTGCTTTGCCATAATTAAATACACCAACACCAACTACTTAATTTGGCGATATTAACTCGAGATTTCTAAAAAAACCATTAACTTCACAAAAATGCTACATTCAAAATGAATTCTTTATAGTACTCTACTTAATTAATTTGGCTATTATATCTCGAGATTTCTAAAAAATCCATTAACTTAACGAAACTACTTAATCCTAATTCGTCTCTTTAATCTCACTAATTGAATTAAAGCTCGACTACAATTTTGGCCTTATCTAAAATTGCCAGTTTGGCATCATCATTCTTACTTGAGTAAAAGACGAAATACCTTCGCATTTATTAATTATTTTTAATTGAACGGGAGTTGGTTTGTTCCCCTTGAAAAGTCAACCAATTTCCGATCAATGACGATAATTAGGTGGTTTATTAATTTTCATATTAAAAGTTTGCATTTCTATTTTTCATGATTTAAATTCAAGTTCCTTTAAAAATATTATTAGCGGGATTAAATTTCCATACTTCTGGATTACTTCATGTAGATACATTTTACTAAATTTATTTTAGATGGTAATATAATTAATCTTACTTTAGTAAATAAATTACTTTAGTAAATAACTTTAGTAGATACATTTTACTAAATTTATTTTAGATGGTAATATAATCAATCTTACTTTAGTAAATAAATTATTATATATATATATGTATATTTATATACTTTTGGTACGGTTGATTGAAACCCAAATGGGAAGTGCACATCTACATGTTATAGCAGTCTTATATACAAAAGTTCAACGTTCTGAGGCTACTCGTTTGTGAGTTACGCGAGATATATACATACATGCGTACTTACGTACAGACGCCACAAGAAAATCTTTTCAGAATTCATTTTAAAACAGTTTTATAATATTTTGGGGAAAAAAAGGGTCCTATATTCGGTGTTTACGTACAGATGTCATGCAAAAACATTGTTAAACTGCATTCGATAGCGGTCAAAATGGATATTTTCGTTGGAATACGATACCCGAAATCTTTCGCGATTACAATACTTCCTTTTTACTTCATACAAGGAAGTAAAAACAGTTTTATTGTTTAAAGTGGATGTAAAATCGTCTAGATGCCTAACTGGATAAATATCTGGAGTAGTGATTGAATTTAATTTAGGTAGTCTCTACAAGGTCGCCAAAGCGCATCTTATTTTTTTACCTTGTGCAGAGGATACTCCACCAGCTTTTATAAGCCTTTTTGCATCAAATAACTGAATTCTGCTTTTGCAGCAGCTAATTTATCAGGCGCTAGGAATATAGCCTTAGCCGCTATTGGAGAAGCTTTAGTTTTCATTACGTGCGTAACACCATGAGTATGCTTATCCAGATGCAGTGTTAAAACAAAGAGAGAATTATACGTTTTAAGTAAATCATTAAATTCATGTAATGTTGTAAAATTGTAATTCTGGGTATAATATCTTGGCATACTTTGCCATCTGACGCGATGTTAGTCATACTCTTTATTAAATTTTTTAATTACACATTTATAGCGCCTGCATAATTATTTAAAACGTCTGCGTCCAAAATTGGTTGCGAGCCATTAGCAAAAGTGCATGGAGAAATATAGCATAGACCTATGTCTAAATTTACTAGATGAGTTTCTATAGACATAAATTTTTGTACCATTTGCTGCAACTGAAGTGAGCAAACATCTTACTTGTATTTTGCAGTTTTTATCGAAATAACCGATGAGCTTCTTAATAAAACATAAAATTTTATTATCAATTCATGTATATAGATAATTTAAATACAATTTTATCCGTTACAGCTTCGTACTCCAGCTTATTATTGCTGTTTCTTTCTCTATAAATTTTTCATACATGTCTAAACTAGTAAAACTTTCAGAATTACAATTTTAAACATTTTCTGACGTTTCTGAGCAACGGTTTCACGATACAAATATGATGTTGCCACTCCAGTATAAAGGATAATAAATATAATTATTTGTGAAATAATAAAATATTACAACCTCTTTCCCCTTAAGATTATCTTTAATTCATATTTTTATAAATTAATGTTTACAATTTTTTCCCAGACAACACAATATCAACACAATGCATAATTGAAATAAAACAAATAACATAATAACATACAATCAGGAAGAGAGGAAAGAACAAATTAATTTTTTTTGTCTATATAGAGAAACAAATTCTTTAATCAGGCCAGGGAGTACGACTTAGTGCGTCTACACTTTTATAATTTTCACCACTTCGATGAACGACAGTGTAATTGTAGGGTTGTAATACTAGTACCCATCTCATAAGTCTTGGGTTTAGACTCACATTATTTTTGAGCCAAAATAAGGGATTATGATCGGTCATTAAGAGGAATTTAGTATGTCCGTCTAAATAACTAAGTTTGTCCGTCTAAGTTTCTTTACAGCGAATATTATGGCGGCGCATTCCTTTTCTGTTGGTAGAGTACTTTTTTTCAGTTTCTGTAAACTTATTACTGAGTATAATACTGGCCATTGTCTCATTCATCTTTCTGAACTAAAATAACACCCATACCAGAGTTTGAAGCATCAGTTTGCAAAATAAACTCCTTATTGAAATCAGGTGCATGTAGTATACTAGACATCTTTTGAAACAGGTTTTCTTTAGCTCTTCAGATGCTTTTATGGACTCTTCTGTCCAATTTATTTTAAGTTTACTTTCAAAGTTTTGGTTAAAGGTGCTATTATAAATCAGAACATGGGAATATAATGATTATAATATCCCGCTAATCCTAAAAACGCTCTGACTTGACTTTTTGTGGATGGCACGGGAAAATTAAGAATAGCTTTGACTTCACTTGGCGTTCTTATACCACGACCTACAATATGTCCCAGATATTTTACTCTATCTTGAGCAAACTTACATTTTATAGGATTAATGGTTAAATCAGCGTCCTTTATTTTTGTAAAAACGGCTTTTAGATCTCTTAGATGTTCTTCCCAGGTGTTTGAAAAGATTGCATGTAAATATGGAACTGCAAAGTATTTACGACCGTGAAGGAATTCGGCCATCATTTTGATAAATGAAAATGGTGAATTTTTAAGTCCGAAACCCATCCGTAGAGTCTAAATGTGCCAAAACTTGTAACAAAGGTGGCTAATCTTTAGACATTAGGTGTTAACGGTATTTGCCAGTATCCCTTTGTTAAATCCAAAAAAGTTGTATATTTTGCGCCTGCTACAGTTTCCACTCGTGGTTCGTTATTAGGCAAGGAGAAGAATTGTGTTTTATTCAATTTATTCAATTTTCTATAGTTGATACAAGGTCTAGGATCTCATCCTGCTATTTCCATTAAAATCATAGGAGAAGTGTAATCTGAATCTCCTATTTCAATTATTCTATATTGAAGCATTTTATCAATTTCTGTTTTTAATATATCTGTTTGTCTGGTTTACAATGGATCGGTATGTTTTCTGTCAACTGAATATCATGCTTTATTAAATGCGTTTTCCCAGACCTATTAGAAAAGATATTTGCAAATTTCAACAGCAGATCATGCAATTCTTGAATTTCTTGTTCATTTAGCTTATCATTCAAGGAACTATTTTCTTTAATTTCCTCAAAATAGAACAATGTTGATTCAGAGTCAGTTGTTGAGAAATTTTCCTCCATTTCATCAGTTTCAGATTCATCTTCTGCAATCTTAAGGTTAGCCGATTCTGCTCGCTTATGATCAGGTTTCAACATGTTAACATGGTAGACTTAATAATGGTCTTTTTTTCCTTCGAAACTCACAACATAATTAGTGTCGGATAATTTCTTCTCAATCTTTCCAGGACCTTTACATTCAACTGCTAGTCAATCTGGTTTACTCGTTGATACAACTAATACTAAATCTCCTTCAGAAAATTCTCTTTTGATAGATTTACGATCGTACCATACTTTTCTTTTAGTTTGCATTTCCAACATTTTATCTCTTTGTATCTTTTTAACTGATTTATCAATTGGAAAACATATTCAACAGCATTATTTCTTTCGTCTGCAGGATTCATCCATTGTTCATATAATAATGTTACAGGTGTTCTAAGATTTCGACCATATATACTAATTCTGCAGGTGTAAATCTCGTACTCTCGTGCTTGTTCTTTAAGCAAATAAAAGCTGCGGGAACTTCTTTCTTCCACTCTGGGGCTGCTTCAATACACAAGACTTTTAAAATTCGTTTGATTGTTCGGCAAAATCTTTCAATAGGGTTGCTTTGCGGATGATGTATTGAACTCCTAGTTACTTTTATTCCAAATTCAATGTCTAGATTGCTCATGAAGGAAGTACCTTGATCAATTTGTATTTCTTTCGGGAAACCCATTCTACTAAATATTTATTTATAATATGTCTTCAATTACAGACATAGTGCCAATATTAGGAACAGGTACAGCATCCAGATATTTTGAAGCTAAATAAATAGATGTAATTAAATGTCTATTGCTTTTCGGTGTTATCGGTAAAGGGCCGCATGCGTCGAAGTTAATTTTTGAATATACTTCTGCAAAAATTGGACTAAAGTCAAAGGTGCTTTCGCTTTATCATTAGATTTTACCACTCTTTGATATGGATCGCAAGTTTTAACATTCTCTTCTATTTGTTTATAGCAATTAGGCCAGTAAAAGTATCTTGCTAATCTATCTTTAGTTTTGACGACTCCTAAATGTCCAGATGTGCTATCATGATATAATGACTTTATTTAATCCCTATAACTTTCAGGAATAACAATTAATTCCCTTTCATTTCCATTTTTATCTATTTTCTTTTACAACAACAACCCGTTCTCTTTTACTTTGAAATAATTTGTCTTGCTGACATTTTCATTTTTAGCTTCTAAGCAATAAATCTAGATCTCTGCTTAGATGTTGAGATTCAATTAATTCCTTAGAAATAACATTCATTGCTTTCTTAATTTCCTTGTCTTCCTCATCAGCTTGCGGTAAAATGACTCAATAAACGTCAGTTCTTATAGTTTCTCCATTTCGGTGTCTGTACTTCGATCTTCTTCACGAGTTCCTTTTACTTGAGATCGTGTCAAAACCGCATTTTTCCTTTCTAAACTTAAGAATGATTTATCTTTGAACAGTTGAGCAGTTTTGTTACTTAATACGTATCTGCCAGGATTATGTGTAACAACGGCTGCCTTTGTCTTTATAAGATCAAGTTCACAATTAATTTCAACTTCAGCTAACGGTACACCACTAAATAACCATTTAAAAGATACTGTACCCAGACATGTATTCTCCAGTCATTTTTGCGATATCTATGTATTTTCGAGAAAAAATATCTACTGTGGCTCCTGTGTCTCTAAGAATAAGCATTTCATACCCATTAACTAAACCGTTTATTGTATATGTCTCTAACAGATCATCATTCGAAGATACGCAATTTACCTTTTTATTTGGTTTTAAAAGAGGGCATTTGAGGCTTAAAATGTTCGTATGACCCGCACTCGAAACAACGTGGTCGATATCTTTTCTCATATAAAGGCTCTTGTTTCTTATTTTGTAATTGATTTCTTTGTTGGACATCTTCTCTTTGTCGGTAATCTTTCTCGTATTTTGAATCATGCCATTTATCAGAATGCTTAAATTGAGGCAGATGCTCTATTTTTTTCACAAAATTTTCTTAACCAGAAATTTTTGTAAATGATTCTTTGTTAACTCTCAGTTTGATTGGCAGAAAATTTTGGTTTCATTATTTTTTCTCACATCTTCAAAATCTTCAATTTTCTTAACCATCTCAGTAGGAGAAATGATGGTAGTCCATTCATCCATAAAATGTTCTTTGAAATCAGAAGAAGTAAGCTTTTTAATTTGATCAACAGCATGAGATCTTTTAGCTGTTCAAAAGTTTTAATGTTTAAACCGTTAAGCCATCCTTCTAAATAATTCTTTAATGCTTAGTAGAAATCCTACCAAGTACTTTCAGTAGACTTTCGGTGTTTATTTAATAGTTGTCGAAATTTTTCCTCGCTCAATTTAAATCGATGTAAAGTTTTTACATATTCATACTTTTTCGTGTCCTCTTCTGGTTCTCTAGCAATAAGTTGAACACTATCAGGAGGCACCAATGAAATACGTTGAGACACTTGATTTTCAGCAGGTATATTCATAATTTTAGCTTGGCGCTCAAATAACACCAGAAATAAACTTATTTCATCTTCTTTAGGGTTAAGGGGAGTCATCACTTTTGCGTAACACAAAAAGTGAGAATTTTGGCTGATTTTCGAGTTTTAATAAGTCAAATTGTTATGGTCATAGATATATGAAATTTAAAGTGTTTCATCCCTATACATACATGATTATGTTTCTTGATTTATTTTATTAAGAGTGTATAAGAATTTGTTTTATATAGGAAAAATAAACTATATTTTCCGAAAATTTAAAATTTGTACTGAAGCACTGGGCGCAAACTGACAGTAGTACAAATTAAGTTACAGTAATAATTTTTAGAATTTTGTGATGAAACATTATTAGGTTCACCTATGTAAATTTTAAAATATCAAAGAATATTAATACCATTGCAAAAAAGATCTTAGAAAAAAGAAAAATTATTAAACTTTTTTTAACTAAACTTATATAAATACTTAAAAAATAATTAAAAAAAAAAAAGTAGGTTCAATTTTTAAGCAATATCTTCATGTACTTACTCTGAATTTTGTAAATAAATAGCTATGATGGATTTTTTTAAAGAGTGCGTGCAAGTATGAAGGTTTGGTTTGGTTTATTTAATTATGGTAAAGCACTCTAGGGCTATCTGCCTAAGGGAAGGGATACCTTCGTGGAGGACTTTCTAAAGGGAACTGGCTCGTATACACGTTACACATGGGGAAAACCACGAAAACACCCATGCAGCCAGCCCGTTCGCGGGATTCGAACCTCGGATCAAACTACCAGTGTTCAGCGACTTTACCGCTCGGCCGCTGGTGGGCCGCGCAAATATGAAAATCACCATTTTGAGAAAAAATGGTTTTAAAGTTTAAAGTTTCAAAATTTTCAATATATTTTCTTTCAAATAAAACTAAACAGTTTAAAACTACCCAGTCGCATACACCATACCCTCCTGTTCTTCAACAGCTGTTACTGCAACAAGTTGTTTCGCTCCTTTTCTTGCTCTGCGGTCATCTATCGTAGATATCTCTGCCTCTATTTCGGCTTAATAACTACGACGTTGATCAGTGTCTGCTGCAAACTTGACTGCAATATCACCAACTCGGTATTCAAGTGGATTCATAGTATGCAATCGTCCAGCTTGACCACCGTTGTATATAATAACTGTCTCATTCACTGCTGTCTTAATAATATTATAACCACACCCGGAATTTATAGGACACAATTTCCAAATAAAAGTATTCAACGATTCATTTGGATTCTGTGTATGTCCTCCTAAACTCTTTTTTAAAAATAATGGCATGCTAAGATTTTAAAATATATCTTTGATAACATCCATTACAGGTGGTTGAATTGAATTTTTATGTTTGCACGATTTCATATTTCCACTCGCATTCGCTCTTTGATATGTACACCACGAATTATAACCACACCCGATTTTGCCAATAATTTGGGCAAAATTTGTAAGTAGGTTCCACGTCGGTTGAACGTTTGTGGTAAAATGTTGCCCACACTGCCTTTTGCATATCTTTTACAGAATCGAAATGCTTTCTAATTGCATTTCCATAATAAATTGTCAATTGGTTTATAATATCATTCGTAAGGCGACCTTTTCCACTGTGAGTTTTACCGTCACTAAGTTTCTTTCGCTTTCGTAATCTAGCGCCCATTCTTTTATGAATTTTTGAAATTAAAACAATCTACGTGTGAACGTTCGTAAGCTGCTGCGCGTACAAATGTAAATAAACGTCAGGTGATGAATTAAATGCTTGACCTGGCAATATTAACCTCAGAATCGTTTTCTTTATTTCATAATTTTTGAGGTTCTAATTCGAATATCTTTATTATGCCGTTTGTTTTAACAAACTCAAAAATACCTACAGTTTCTAAAAATGCACCCCCCCAAAAAATTTTTTGATTTTTTGAGTGTGTAAACTTAAAATGATAACTCCCCTTAAAACGGGGCATGGCACTGTAAATTCTGATTTTTAAAGGCTGCTGAAGTAACTGCATATTTTCTACCAGCTGTAGTCTTGCAGTCATTGCTTCCAATTGAAGATTCTGTAGCTTAAAGGCTCTAATTTGCTCTTCTCTTTCGCGTTCTTCTTTTCTTTCTCTTTTTCGCGTTCTTCTCTTTCGCATTCTTCCTTTCTTTCTTTTTCTTCTCTAATTGCAGCCAGTAGTTCTCGAATAAATTCCTCATCAGAATCGGGACTTTCAGTAATCAATTTATGCAACTGAGCAATCTTAAATTCAGGTCTCACAGTTAAACTTAACTCTTCTGCCAGTACTTTTAAATCCTGTTTTCTACTCCTAGCTAAAAATGACATGTTGAACAAGTTACCTTTAATAGGCTTTCTTTTAAAATTGAATCTTAAACATCGTACTTGTATTAACAATATATAATTTTTGGCGAGATTTAACTGTTAACCAGAGAACAGGGGCTCCATTACCTAGCTGACATGATGTCTACCTTACACGGATTAAAGCCCCTGCCTCCAGAAGCTATTTATTATAACTAAGCAGAATAAGTTTACAGTGGCATACAAGGCCTTCAAGAACACAAGGGCATAAGTAACATAGTCATTAATAGAACCTAAAGAAAGCATGTTACAAGTAGTACCTATAGCATACAAACAATAAACCGAGTATACTTTCATAATTTGTACTGAAAATACGAAATACTTTCAAAACTGAGTCCAACTAATTTAAATAAAAACTATGGTACAAACAAACAAACAAAATATAATACATCCATTACTGTATTATACACAATTAATTTCAATTAGATTCACAATATCAAGAAGAACCATTCAATTTAGAAAAAATGCATAAAGATAAACTAAGACAATAATAAACTGCCAAATAAAATTTCTTCATATGAATTCAGAATTAAGAAACAATAACTTTGATAACTGAACAATATTATCATAAAATACACTGAACCTGAGATATTATTACAATACAAAACATAAATTTGGTTTATAAACAAAACCACTCCAAGTAACATAAAACTCTACATCAGGTTTGCTGGCAACGCGATAGAAATACAGTACAAGAATAATGCAAACATAATGATATGAAAAATTTCAAATTCAAAAACCACATTCATTCAAAAATAAGTCAAAGAAAATTATTATAAAATACTGCCTTAAATGCACATTTTACAATAGAGAACTCAAGTAAAACCAATCAAATTCACAAAAACAGGTCAACTATTCAATTCAGAAAAGTGCAAAAAGGTATACAAAAAAATTATTCTAGATTAGGTTTGCAGGCATCGCTAAGACAAATGCAATACTAGAAAAATGCCGACATAAAATTTTACAGAATTTTAAAATCAAATACAAAATGCATTCAAGATTAAAGTAAAGAAAATTAATATAAAATAACTATCATGAATGCAAATTTTTATAATAGAATTCACATTTAATGCTTATCAAATTCACCAAAGCCAATCAATTCAAATGAAAAAAGAATGCATTAAAGTATGCAAAATAATTAAAATTGTCACAAAAATTTTCTGTTAAATTTAATTAACAATTGCAAAACTGAAGAAAATAATCATGATATATATATATATATATGATTAAGAATGATTTCAGTACCATACAACAAATACTATGTGTGTCACAAATAAAACCGACTATTTGTACAATATAAGAAAGTAATAGGCTACAAGTAACCGTTACAATTTATTAGAGCATAGATGCATTCAATATCAGATACGTCTGTTCTACGTAAAACCATTTCTAATTTTAAATCAGTAACATAAGTAGTGGAAACAACAAAACTGACAATAATAAGCATCAAACACAATAAGTTAAACAATTACCATTATGCAGTTGTAGGGTTTATATTTATTTTAACTAACATTTATTTTAAGTTTAAGCTATCTTTCCTGTCAAGCCTTTACTTTCCCCTGGAATTGCCAATGCCAGAGTATGTAAATCGTAGTAGAACGCGCAGAGTATTCAAATTTTAGCAGAAGTAATTTGAGTTAAATAGAAGGGAAACGATATTTGTAAGTGTGTGCTTCTTGAATCACGAGCGTGAAGGTTGCTAGGTATAAATTTAAGAACCGCGCGTTTCGGTCTGTGTGCCTACTTCGGCAGTTAGTTGAATCTTTCAACTTCTTAATCAGAAAGTTTGCTGAATCTCAGCTGTATCTTAGAACGCGGTTAAGATAGTTACAATTATAGAGCCTCGTAGATAGTGACTTCGTGAGTTATTCATCCTGTCATTCATTTTTAGTTGTACTTTTCTATTTTTGTTTAACCGCCGGGTCGGCGTAGTTTGTGAGCGTCGAGGGAACGCAACTGTGACTTCTAAAGTGAAATAAAAAGGGAGTTAAACCCTTCTTAAGAGTCTGTGTAATTTCCAGTTCATAGCAGTCACTACTACTATTGCTGACAAGTTGGGGCCTCTGAACATCACATTGGCGCCCGAACACTTTACGATCTGAAATGGCCGAAAACTGGATGGAAGCTCCTGTACAACTCCAACAACAAGAAATGGCGAACCAATTAGAAGGATTTGGATACCTGGTCCAGACGATGAGAGCATCAATCAAGCCAAACGTCAATTTCGACGGAAAAAATTTGGTGGCGATATTCTTAGAAGGCCTCGAAAATCATTTCCAGCTATACCCTGTGCCTGAAAGACAAAAAGTTGCCACTGCCACATCTGCACTAAGAGGACAGGCCTCACTATGGTGGAAGAATATAGGAAATTTTTATTAGGGGAATTCAGAGGCCAAACATATACCTTTGAAAATTTCAAAATATCATTATTAAAGGCCTTCCCCATAGTGAAAGACCGAGCAAAGCTAGAAGCCGAACTGTATAGTTTTTATCAACGTAATATAGAAGATTTGACGGACTTCATTCTGCGAAAAGTTAAGCTGATAAACATGCTGTATGGGTAGAAACCCGACGCAGAGATTATTGAAATAATCTTACCAAGATTGCTACCTGCTGTCCAAGATTACGTCGAAATACGAAACCCAAGCACCTTACAAGAACTCTTCGAGTTGGCGGTCAAGTTCCAAAATCGCAGAATAGCGGAAAAAGCTAGAGGGGCATCGTCAAGTCTCAAGGTCTCCGAAGGCAATCCTGAAATCAACAGACCGGAAACACAAATCGCTCTTATGGGGAAAAGAGCTATCAAGCCAACTCATCGAAGCTCGAAGGTCAAGGCCCCAAAAGGAAATTTGGAAACAACCGTCTGCGTATCCAGAATACAGAAGTTGAAAGGAAAGCTTTAAACGAGTAGAGGGGCCTGTAAAAGCGAGGGTCCAGACCCCGGAAGTTTCGAAAAAACCCTCAAGAAGATACCTAAATACGGTCGTGGTAAAGAACTCACAATTACCGATTATACAAGTCCTGGTTGGCGATGTACCAGTAGAAGCCCTCATCGATACAGGGGCAGAAGGTAATTTATGAATGATACATTTTTTAAGAAGAATTTTAATAGGTTACTAATATTTAAAAATAAAAACACAGAAATTATAGCAGCGCAAGGAAAAACTTGTCAATGCATTGGGAAATTATCATTACAAATACAGGTAAAAGATGAAAGCCTCAAAGTATTAATTTTTGTGGTCAAAAATTTGCAGAGTCCAGTCATTTTAGGCATGGAGTTTTTAAAGGCCGCGAAGGCCAAACTGAATTTTCAGGAAAATTCGATTATGCTGGAAATGGATCGGAGGGTGGTGGAGCCAGTGAAACAACCGCAAGTGGATCTTAGCCATTTGAATGACCATGAAAGCCAAGCCATCCAGCAAGTGGTGAGTACTTTTTCGAACTTGTTTTCAGAACGGGCTGATAATTGTCAAATTGTTACGCATGATATACAATTAACTGCCGACAAACCCTGTAGGACTAAACCTTACCGGTATGATAAACAGAAAGAACAAATAATTGAAGAACACATTCAGGAAATGTTGAAGAACCAGATAATAACGCCCATAAATAGTGAGTACGCGAGTCTAGTCGCACTATGCAGAAAAAGAATGAGTTCCCTCCCTCGGATAAAAGGGCTTGGAGGTTTGCTATCGATTACAGAAAACTTAATAGTGTTACTAAATTCCCAGTTTACCCTTTGCCGGTTATAGAGGAAATTATTAGAAAGATTAAGTCTACGAGATACATGACTACGTTGGACTTAACGTCTGGCTACTATCAAATAGCTATGAGACCCGAAGACATACATAAAACCGCGTTTATCACAAAATCGGGCACTTATGCATTTTTACGCATGCCCTTTGGGTTGTGTGGGGCCCTGTCAACATTCCAGAGAGCTATGGACATTGTTCTAAAGCCTGTCCTAGGAAAATCGACTTTAATCTATCTAGATGATATAATTATAACGAGTAGTATGTTGTAATAACATATTAAAGATATAGAAGAGGTTTTTAAATTATTAAAAGAGGCCGGTCTTACAATTAACGCATCAAAATGCAAGTTCGCGACTAAAGAACTTAAAGGGTTGTAAAATTTCGCAAAAGGGTATAGAAACTCAAAATTCAAAAATAAAAGCCATCAAGAATTTCCCACCCCGCAACACCGCCAAGAAACTTTCTTCTTTCCTTAGGTAATGTTCTTATTATCGGTCGTTCATAAAAGATTTTGCGAACATTGTTGAACAGTTGGTAGTAATTAAAAGAAAGAGAAGTAAATTTACGTGGACAGCAGAGCAAATACTGCATTTGAAAGGTTAAAAGAAGCACTCATCAATCCCCTGTTTTGAAATTCCCGGAAGGGGACGAAAACCTGGAAATTGCAGCAGATGCGTCGGACTATGCCGTAGGTGAGGTTCTCATGCAAAATGGCCATTTGGCATTTTTTAGTAAAACTTTACGCAAAGGAATTATACAGCTACAGAGAGAGAAACATTAGCCGTATTAATGGCTGTACACAAATTTCGAGTTTATTTCGGCAAAGCGCCAGTAACAGTCTTTTCGGATCATGCGGCTGTTGGTAGACTTTACTCGGGGAAAAACCTAAAGCCCAGGTTAATAAGATGGGCTTTAAAACTTCAAGAATATAACCTAATAATTAAATATAAACCGGGGAAGGAAAACAATGTTGCTGACGCACTATCTCGAATAAAACTGGATGAGGAAGGCAATGAACTCAAATGCGCTGTGTTGACTTCAAAAATTTTAGATTCTAGAGAAACAATTATTGCTGAATTGAAAGCTGATCCTGAATTTGGAAGTATCTATGCGTATTTGAAAGATCCCGAAAGCTTTGAACACACAGATATCGAAGCAATAAGAAATAGAGCAGAAAACTATGAAATAATAGAAGCAACAAACGAAAATTTCGAATATAAACCAGTCATCCCAGCCTTGCTTCGATTAAGCATTTTGAAGGAATTACACGACGCGAAAACAGCGGGTCATTTAGGGGTCAGAAAGACTTAAAAAGGGTACGCGAGGCGGTATATTTCCCGCAATTATACAAAATAGTAACTGCGTATGTCAGGTCCTGCAATCAATGTCAATTAATAAATGATATTAATTACAGCCCGGTCGTGTACTTAAATAGCATTCGCGCTTACATTTCCGAATGAAATTTTAGGCATAGATCTTCTTGGTCCTTTCCCCCAGAGTGAGTTAAATAAAAATCGTTTTCTTTTAGTAATTGTAGATCATTTTTCAAAATGGACAGAAACTGTTCCACTTAAACGCGCGTCAGCCAAAACAGTCGCAGATGCATTCTTACACAGATACATTTTAAAATACGGTGCACCGATAAAAGTCATTAGCGATAACGGTAAACAATTCGTTAGCCAAATTTTTGAAAACATTTGCACTTGACTTGGCATACGCCATATCAAAATGGTTCCGTATAGACCACAGGCAAACATCGCAGAAAGAGTTAATAAAAATATTGTAAAAATAATTCGAAGTTATGTTAGCACACATCACAAGCGCTGGGATGGTTACATAAATGAGTTAGCTTATGCTTTAAGAACAGCAAATCATGATACTACGGGGAAAACTCCAGCAGAATTATTTTTAGGACGGAAATTAATTACGCCACTAGATAAATTATTCTTTGTGCAACAAAGAGAGGAAGAATTCAAACAAAAAGATATACAGAAACTCATTGATCAGGCGATTAAAAGTTCGGATACGGCAAGAAATAGACAGAAACTGTACTATGATCGAAAACGCCGTGAAGCAGATTTTAAAGTTGGGGATAAAGTGTTAAAGCGGAAATTTTCTTTATCAAGTTCCCCAGACAATATCACTGCAAAGTTGGCTCCAAAATTTGAAGGCCCCTATGTAATTCAGGAAATCAAGGGAGTTGTATTGTACATTAAGAACGAGAGAGGGGAAATCTGTAAAGCAAGTCCCGACCAGGTGAAAAAATATTATAATCAAAATGATTTTGAAATCCTTAAAAGTTTCTTGCAGGACTCAAGCGCAAAAGAAGTGGAAGGTCCAGAAGTAACGCCACCTGCTCCACCACCCAAGAAGCAGAGAACAGAAGAAGAACCTAGCCCTTCTACAAGTCATGCTAGGGTCCCAAAAAGAAGGAAGGAAAATGGTCAGACTCCAGCATTCAAGAAATGCAAGAAATCAACGCCGTCGCGTAAAGAATCTTTGGTAAATAGGAAAAGACCAGTTACAACGTCCCGCAGTAGGAAATCTGAGTCGAGGAAACCACTTCCAGGGCCGGATAGTCAGGAGGAAACAAGACCGCCGTTCACGAGAACAAAAAGACAGAAGGAGGAACGAAAAGATTGCCACCAACAGAAGAAATTCAAGCAAGATTCCAGACCGGAGGCCGCCAAGACCAGCCGTCCAGGGGCAAAACGGAAAAGACAGGAACCCGAAGACTACCACCCCAAGAGGCCGGCGTACAGAGGGCGAAAAAGAAAAGTCACCATGGAGGAAACTCAAGAAACTCAAAAGCGGAGATTGACTTCTATGAATTCCATAACTTGGGACCAATTCTGCCAGAAGAGGATGTCGGAGTTTCAAGCATTGAAAACTCAAAGATAAGTTAAAATCTTCTATAAATTTTTTCTTTTGTTCTGAAATGTTATGCGTAAATACGAAGTTCTATGTTTTGACGGAAGTAAATTTGTCTCGGTGAGACTTAGTTTTGTTTTACTTTATTTAGCTAAGGCAAAAGTATTATTTTCTTTAAGTGCAAAATCTAAGAGCAAGCAGTTCCTGTTGGTCGAAAGACTAATTCTGTTATGTTAAAGCCAAAATTTGGTCGAAAGTAAAATAACTTCGTATTCTTGCATTAATGAAAAATTTAGTTTCAGTGCCGCCAGCTTGGCGAAGAAAGCGTGAAGTAAAATTTTATTTTTATCTTATTCATTTTATGGTAAATTGTAAAAATCATATGTATTAGAATTTTGTAAATATAGGTAAATACTTGAAAGTTCTGTAAAAGTAGAATTTAGTCTAGAAGCATAAAATTTTAGATGCTAAAATTAAATGCTCGAAAGAAATGAATTCAAATTTAAGTACTAAACAGCAGATAAAATCATGCTTTAGAGCGAAAGCCTGCATGTCTAAAGATGAATGAGGGGGAATTTAGAATGAATGTGTTTTGTAGGGTTCTCCACCCACACTTGAATTTTAAGAATGTTAAACATAGCTCATCGAGTTTCAGTATGTCGATTAAGGTGTGTCTATTTGGTTGTTGGAATTCTAACAAATCATTGTGGTTAGGGGAAGTGTTGTAATACTAAAACACGAATACTCCCGTTTGACACCATACATGGTGGAGAACCAGGGTAAAGTTAAATTCATGTTTGAATACTTTTTAATGAATGTGAATTAAGCAGTTAGTTAAGGAAAATAAAAGGATTGAAAACGAAAACTTTATCCAGTGTTAAGAAAGTGTAAATCATAATGTATTTAGAAGATACTGATACTTATTCCTTCCAGATGCTGGAAGGAAGGGAAAAGATTGATTGCTGAAGACCAGAAAGGATCCTGTAAGAAGAGATGGTAAAATTATGCATCTACAGAAATTTATTGTAATTTTATAGGAAACAGTTGTTTTATGTAAACGGGGCTCTTGAGTTTTAGATCAGAACGTGGAAACGTTTTCAACAGGTCGTTTCTAGGACCTGCTTCCAAGTTTACCAAATTCTGGCAGCGCAAATGTAGGGCTTATATTTATTTTAACTAACATTTACTTTAAGCTATCTTTCCTGTCAAGCCTTTACTTTCCCCTGGAATTGCCAATGCCAGAGTATGTAAATCGTAGTAGAACGCGCAGAGTATTCAAATTTTAGCAGAAGTAATTTGAGTTAAATAGAAGGGAAACGATATTTGTAAGTGTGTGCTTCTTGAATCACGAGCGTGAAGGTTGCTAGGTATAAATTTAAGAACCGCGCGTTTCGGTCTGTGTGCCTACTTCGGCAGTTAGTTAAATCTTTCAACTTCTTAATCAGAAAGTTTGCTGAATCTCAGCTGTATCTTAGAACGCGGTTAAGATAGTTACAATTATAGAGCCTCGTAGATAGTGACTTCGTGAGTTATTCATCCTGTCATTCATTTTTAGTTGTACTTTTCTATTTTTGTTTAACCGCCGGGTCGGCGTAGTTTGTGAGCGTCGAGGGAACGCAACTGTGACTTCTAAAGTGAAATAAAAAGGGAGTTAAACCCTTCTTAAGAGTCTGTGTAATTTCCAGTTCATAGCAGTCACTACTACTATTGCTGACAAGTTGGGGCCTCTCAACATCACACAGTAAAAATCTAACAGTCGCTGAAAGTCAATTACTCACTCCCAATAGAGATGATCTGAGAGAATTATTTACAGAAAAATTTAATTCCTGACAGAAAAGCATAATTTCCTTAAATTTCTTACTCTCACTAGAGTTTTATAATATCAATTCAGCCCATTTTGGCCTGTGTTGATCTAAAGGTTTATTCAAGTGAAGTGTTTTAGTAAACGAGCAGTGAAAGATAAAGTGTTCAGGGCTCCCAACTCCCCGCAAGAACAAAGCTCAGTCGTACGTAGTCCAAATCGAAAGAGATATGTATTAAAAGGTCCATGAACAGTGAAAAATTGAGTATAAAAATTAGATGTGCTTCTTTGACTGAGTGAAACTTTTGGAAAGAAAGAGAAGACTCGTCTTCCTGTGGAGTCATTAGTCCATCTTTCCTGCCATTTCACAAGCAGTACATTTAAAGTCTTGCTCTTCAAGTGTGAAAAAGGCAATTTTTTTGGATTTTCAATTCTGTTGATATCATTAGCAGCCCATTTAATTAAAATATCTGCTTCTTCGTTGCCCAGTATGCCAACATGAGCTGGCACCCAGGTAAGAAGTGGTCTTTCAGATGAATTAAATCTTATCAATTTCTCTTGAATACCTTGTACAATCGGATTTCTATTCGTAATGTCTAAGATAGCCTGCAGACTAGATAATGAATCACTGAAGATCTTAGTCTTGCCCGATAGATTTCTTTTAACATAAGTGAGAGCAGCGTTTATCGCTAAAAGTTCTGCCTGAAAAACAGTATTTCTGTTATCAAGTCTTCGAGTCCATGTATATACCTTTTGAGTATTGTTAAATACACAAAATGCACAACCTGTTCCACGTTCAGTTTTAGAACCATCTGTAAATAGAGCAATGTCATTGGCTACTGGAGCCGTGTAGTATAAATTGACTGCAGGTTTGAGTTTTAAAGAGGCAGGATGGCCAAGATTAGATGGAACCCGTAGTTCATAATCATTTACTAGGTGATGTTGGTTCCATAAATCCCCATTCAATCGTAATCGTAGGATCCGTCCTAAGAAAGAGTCTCTTTGAGCCTGCAGATCTAATGGAGGTATACCCGCCAAAATCTGCAGTGAGGCTGTCGAGGTTGTTCTATAACCTTTGGAAATAAGCAATAGCTGATGCCTCTTTATTGAATTCAGTAAGCCACTCATAGTTTTGTTCATATCAGAACCCCAAATGGAGACTCCGTACAGTCGCTGAAAAAGAACTCTTTCAGTGATTGTTTTATACCACAGCCGCAAGATTTTTGGGGAAGTACCCCAATTAAGGCCCATAGTCTTTGTCATGCCATTCGTAAGAACGGCACATCTCTGTTTAAGATGTTTCACATGTGGAAAACAAGACAGCGTATTGCTGATAACAAAGCCTAAATATTTCAAGGTGTTTGCACATTTTATGGGCCTTCCATGGATTTTTATAGACGGATTTCGACGCATTTTTCTTTTCCTACCGATAAACAACATAGTAGTTTTTTCTTCGGAAATTCTTAATTTATGCATGTCTGCCCACTCTACAAACTTATTAATCGCTTGTTGAGCTCTTACTTCAATGTCCTTTACGCCTGAGATAATTAACAGAAAATCATCGGCATAAGCTTGCAGAGTTACTTGTTCAGTATTTTCAAACATACCAAAGGCCGTATTAGCGACTAAGTTCCACAGGGTTGGTCCTAAACAGGAACCCTGTGGACAGCCTCTTTGCAAATCTTTTATTAAAATTTCATTATCAAGGGTTAATTGAATTTTGCGTTGTTCCAAATAATTTCGAATTAAATTCAAAATTTCTACGGGGCAGTTTGCGCTATCCAATGCATCAATTATGTCAGGCCACTAGACCGTGTCAAATGCCCCACGTATATCAATGGAGATGATTAACGTGTGCCTGTTCCATCCCTGTTGCCTTTTACTGTGTTTAGCAGATTAAAAACAGCCATTTCAGTTGAAATCCCCTTTTTAAATCCAAATTAAAAGTCGCTGATCACTTTATTTTCAGTTAGAAAATAATTTAGTCTGTTCAATATTAATTTTTCAAAGAGTTTATTTAAAGAAGAAAGAAGACTCACTGGTCTATAAGAAGACAAAATAGCAGGATCTTTACCTTTTTTGCCAAATAAAACTATTTCGGCAATTTTCATCTGCCGTGGAAATAAAGCCAATTTCCAACATGCTCGATATAAAGATAGCAACAATTGGGGGAATTCTTTGAAAAGTATCTTTATGATAATATTATCAAGACCGTCTGGTCCGGGGGCCTTCTTAGACGGTAGAGAACGAATTGTATTTTCTAACTCCTCAAGCTCCAGCACGGCAGAGTCACTTAAAGTAGAATTCCAAGTTTGATTTTTAAATTTTTCTCGCATTACTTTATGTAAATCCATATCGTCAATCTCCAAATCCAATGGAAATAACTCATCTAAAATTTTTTATGTTTCTCTCCCAGAGAAGTACACCCCGGAGCTACCTCTACTGGCAGCTGAAGAGGTCGAAATACTCTGTCCACTTCAATCTTTTGAGTGATGCCATAAGGATTTTCAATAACTGCACGAAATGCCTTCCAAGATTCACTTTTTATCTTTATAATCAATCTTTTAAAAATTGCTAGTTCCTTCTTATAAGAAATTTTAAGTGAATGCCTTATATTGTCATCCCTTTCTTTTTGCATACGTCTCCTCAAAGCACGAACTTTGTTCCTTTTTATGTTGAGCGAGTCAGACCACCATGATGTAGAGGTTTTAATCCGTACTCTTTTCGACTTATAGGACGCTGTTGCTGCATCCATCAATGAACCAATAAAAAAGTCGTAGTTATTTTCTAAATCCTCTCGAGAAGTATTAGATTCAAATAAATTGAGAAATTCATGGACGAAGTTTCTCAATGAATTTTTCATGTCCACCATATGAAGTTTTAAATCTACGTTTCAAAATTATGTCTTCCGAGATTCCAATTTCAAACAAAATAATTTGATGATCACTGATAGATAAACCTGTCAACACCCTCTAATTTGTTATAGAAATTGCAAAAGGAGATGAAGCTGATGTAATATGAGGTCAACCCTTGGCTCTGACAGTCAAAAATGTTGGTTCTGAATCGGAGGAATTAAGAACACATAGTCTGTTTTCGAGGATAAAATCAAGAACTTTAGCAGCCCTATAATCTTCTTGATTCCCACCCCAAAGAGGACTCGTAGCATTAAAATCACCCGCAATAAGCAAATGATCATTATGAATAATATGTGAACAAAGTTCAGTTAAATTTCTATCTAAATCCGCCGTCGGTGGAAAATAAACGTTAGTAATATTAATACTTCTATTGATAAATTGCAAGCGAATTGTCACTGCATCTAAAGTTCTCGCCACAAAAAATGGATTTAGAGAGCCGTTATATATTATCAACGCTTTAAAAGAACCAGAAAAGAATATCTTACTACAGTTTGGTAATCCAATGATCTTGCCATCTTTGACATAAGGTTCTTGTAAGAGAGCGAGCTGTATTTCATTTCTAATCATAAAATCAATAAAATTTAAAGTAGCTGCCCTTGATCTCTGTAAATTTACTTGTGCACAAGTCAGACCCGAGATGCTCTGAGTAACCGGTATGTTCATTAAGCCTGTCAATTCTGAGTGTTGCTGAGGCGAAGAATCTCCTGCCTGTATAGCGGACATTGTGATGAGCTAGCCTGATGTGATGTCTCGTACTTCGTTCCTGCAGAGGCGTTGGAGTGAGTACAATTGACGCAATTTTCAATGCTTTCGGAGCACTCCTGAGTAAGGTGGCCCTTCCCGCACTTTGCACAGGCCGGTGGATATTTGCAAATTAGACTTAAATGACCAAAGGCTTGACAGTAATAACAACGCGTCACTTTATGAAATTCTCGAAAGAAGCACGATGCGAAACCAATAAAGACTCTCTTCAGGTCCTTCAACAATTGTGCCTGTTCTCTAGACACCTCAACAAGCCAGTTGCACGTACCGTCTGTTCTGGGTCTGGGTTCCCTTGGAAAAACAAACTTCTTCTCACTTGATGATAAGAGTTCTTGAAAAGCTATTTATAGTTCCTCAGAAGTAGTATCCTGAGGAACGCCCAAAACTATGAAAGACACCCTTGGTAGTCATGGAATTCTCAGGTCCAAATGTTCCTTCAAATCAGAGTTTTCCAAAATGGCTTTTTTCAATGTCACTAATTGCTCTTCCCCTTTACAACGAACAAGTAACTCTTTGGCTCTTGTTGGACGAACTTGTAAAATATTTACTCCGAGCCTTTGCGGTTGAATATTCTGAACTAATTGCGTCTTAATACTGTTTGGCGATCTACTTGTATCTTTAGGCTTGATAATCAAAACGTGATCCTGTTGAGCTGGAATCTTCCTTACCTGTGAAGGCTTCGAAGGCGAGACTTAACTTCTCATTTACGAAATTCACTCTAACCAATTGAAGAGAATTATTTAAACAATTTTGCCAGTTTAGCACAAAATAAAATAATATTACGCCGGGTTGAAGTGTAATACACAAGCCTATACACAAGCCTATACACAAGTCACTATACACAAGCCTTGTCGGCGATAACTCCTTTGCCAGTTAGGCAATACAATGGAATTTTAACCACATCAGTTTGACGATTTTACAATCTATCTCCACACCTGGTTGGAGATTACATAAACAATTTTTGCCAGTTTAACAATATAATTTAGCTGTAATACATTGGGATGACATTCTTATATCTAACCACACGCCTGGATGGCGAGAACTAAGAAAAGACTTTTGCCAGTTTGACAGTACAATAAAATCACAGTACGTCAGTTTGACGTTCTACTTATTTTTACATATTTATTATTTTGACGTTACTACTTATTTTCTACTCGCCTGCTTGGCAACAAATTAAAAACACTGTTAGCAGTTCTTTTTTTTTAGTCCAAAGGGGCAATTTGCCCTGAAAGACTATTAATTTCGTTTTGGCATTTTGCGTCGAAAATTTTAAAAGGCTGTATCACTTTTCAAATCGTTGCCACCATATATTATCGCCCTGTCTTATATTTAAGGAAATTAACTGATGAAGAATCTGCATAAATGTATGTGTCTTTCCTTCATTGTGATTAAACAACGGTACCTAGAACCATCAAAATTTGAGTAACGTAATCTTCCATACAATATGGGACAAAATAAACAAAAAAGTTTATACAAAGAACAGTAAAGCTCAAATAATAAGTTTTTAAATACTTCTTTAAGACAAATGTCAATTATAATTCTAGGCTAAATATTTTTAGTATCAGTAATTTTAAACAAAAACTTAACACTATTTAAATATAATTCTGAAATGAAATACTAAAACTCAATAAACACTTTTTTTATGAAAACCAAAAGTTAATCTTTTCTTCGGAGATCAGCAATATCCTGTTCTGACAACTCTTTGCTCGCAATCTTGTTTTCAAAATTTCAGCACTTTTTGGGATTAGGAGACCAGCACTATCGAATTGATAACTGCAATCTTTATTTCCAGTATCTCGGTGGAACCGCCAAAAATGAATGTAACGTATTTTTCAGTTTTATAGAAATAACCGACGAGCTTCTGAATAACACATAGAATTTTATTCTCAATTCACGAAAATAGATAATTTAAATAGAATTTATCCGTTACAGCTTCACACTCCACCTTATTATTACAGTTTCTTTCTCTATGAATTTTTCATACATCTCCAAACTAGTAAAACTTTCAGAATTTCAATTTTAAACATTTTCTAACGTTGCCCAGCAACGGTTTCACGATACAAATATTGCGTTGCCACTTCAGTATAAAAGATAATAAATATAATTATTTGTTAAACAATAAAATATTACATTTAAAATAGATAATTTAAATAGAATTTATCCGTTACAGCTTCACACTCCACCTTATTATTACAGTTTCTTTCTCTATGAATTTTTCATACATCTCCAAACTAGTAAAACTTTCAGAATTTCAATTTTAAACATTTTCTAACGTTGCCCAGCAACGGTTTCACGATACAAATATTGCGTTGCCACTTCAGTATAAAAGATAATAAATATAATTATTTGTTAAACAATAAAATATTACATTTAAAACGGCTTTGTGGAGCAGGAGGTAAAAATCAGTTCCTGTGTCAACCAAAAAATGTGTGAAATCACAAAGAATTTAATGATTCAGTTCCGACAAGAGATCCACCCAATTCTTGCATTTGTCGCAATAAAACAGATGAGGGTTTACGGCTGAAAGCCTAAATCGATATCTGTCAAAATCATTTTTAATTTTTGTAATTTAGAGTCGGCAAAAACTTCAATTAATCTTTTTTTAAGTGTGTCATTTGCATTAATTACTGGGGAAGAATCAATTATGTCACATACCTGACTTAAAATATCGATCGAAATGAGGCCCACCACGATATGATATTTCCTATCATCGGCAGTTATTCCCGTTAATGATCTGGCTTTCAATTTGTTGAAATCATATACTTAGATTACTTAGATTTGAGCTATGGGAACACTCGTGTCCATGTGGGCTGAAGGAAGCCTCCAATTCTTAGATTATTTTTCTAGAACGGTGGTACTTTAACGGAAATTCTGTTGATTTCAGCTGCTTGCACTGAAACAATAGTATCTTCGTTTACATATATGTCATAACTATTAAAAACGCTATCTTCTTATGTCTGGAGTCGCCAGTTTGGGTTTTTAGGTGATTATTAAACACCGATTTGTAAAGAATAAATTCTTTTAGTAAATCAAAGCACATACAAAGTGTTGTGATAACAATAATCAGAGCGATGAACAGAATATTGAAACGAACTTGGAAAAACAGAAGGCAAGAGTTCTTTTTGACAGTCCTGCAATGTTGAAATTCTTAGCGCGCATGCTGTAGAACAGCGGTCTTCAACCCTTAGAACCTCACGGACCACTCCATATATAATTTTATATTTGGAGAACATCTAATATGAATTTAAATAAAGGTAAATGCATTTATACAATAATAGTCAGCAAACAGTATTGGATAGGGACGGCGGGCGACCAGGCAGAGGCCCTGTAGGCCAGAGCGATTTCGGGCCGATCAAGAAACTTGAAAGACCGAATCGACACAGATGACTAGCCGAGACCATGGAGGTAGGAAAGGGAGGAGGGGCCATTCCGCGCTAGAAGTGAAGCACTGCTTTGAAGCTTGGGTCACCAGACGGAGTGTTCTTTGTTTACATTCAGAAGCTCGCTTGACAAGATTCTGATAGTATTTCGACACACGACAGTTCCATAGAAATCGAAAAAGGGACACTCTCGCATGAAAGAAACATTCATAGTGTGATGGATAATAGCAATTTGTATACTTTACTGACATTTACGCAAAAATCACATCTTGGTTATTTTTCGATAACTAACAACAGCGATTTTGATTATGAATTTGTTTTATAAAATTCTAAGCTGTTGCACTACAAAAATATAGATTTTAAGAAAATTGCTAAAAGAGATCTGCCAAAATTTATTTTCTAGAAGATTTGAAAAGTTTGAAACTTGATCGCTAAATGTAAATATAAAATTATGTATGTTAAAATATTTGTAATTAGGCACATAGGTCAGATTAAGTTTTTATTAAATAGAGTAACGCATGCATGGGCTATCTGCCTAAAGAGAGAGATGCCATCGTGGAGGAATTTTGAAGAAAAACTGACCTTTGAGTGGGTATTAAAAATAATACTTATAATTTTCATTCAAATTATATTCATATATATTTTTATGTAAAACTTTCGGGTGTATGCTAAATTAGTGTTATTTCAAACTTATTTTATTACTTTACACGAAAAATATAGTGAATGCTCAGAAATTAAAGATTTGCACATGCCGGAAATGATAAATAGGAAATATGTATGGGTATTTATGCATGTGCTTGCAAAAAGGATGTATCTGCCTTTGACAAAATAATTAAATATTCATTAAATTATTTATAAATGTATTTGAAATGAAGAATTTATTCACTTATAAACAACTGTGAAAGTACTGTGAAGAAATCTAATGATTAAATGTATCTAATTTATAATGATTATAAATGTTATCTAAATATATAATAACCTTAATATTGAATTGTAAACATAAATTGAAATCCTGTTGACAAATACGTTATAAAACTATTTAAGCAAGCATTGTTCGTATTGGAAAGCAATCTGTTAAAAGGTATTGTAAAGCAAATGCTATGAGATGCGCACTTAAGAACGTAATAAAGAGTTTTGGAATATGTATTGTTGAAATGAAGGGTAAAAAATAAATCTGATAAGTATAATTAAAAGAATTAATCCCTTTACATTTTATAATAACTCAGTTACAAGTTTTAAATAATACTTAAAAAAAAAAAAAAAAAAAAAAAAAAACTTATTTTATTTCCTTTCAGAAATGTTCAGAGAAAGTCAAATACTATTTAATACCTATTTTATTATTAGGAATTAGCGAAATAATTATTTAATTCCTAATAATTCTCTAATTTAAAATGAACCGAATAGAGCATTAATTATAAATTGACTTACATTTTTCGATTTAAAAGAAGCCAAAACATCATGTCATATTTAAGAAAGTATTTTAGGAAGAAGCTCTATAAATAGAAAAGAAATAATGCATAATTTTAATATTAATAATACAATAAACTTTGATCTTAATTTTTGTACCTTAACCGAATAAAATCGAATTACCTTAATTTTTTTCTAATGTAATTAACGAAAACTTGTGAAAATATTTCATTCAAATTAAACCATTCTGAAAAAACTGTCCTGTGAAAAGTATAGCATTTAATTCCGTGCAGAATGAAATGTTGTTTAAAAATATGTTGTTTTCACATACTTAAGACTCTGAAGTGTTGTAAAAAAAGAAAATATATACATTTATATGTATATTTGCGACGTAATTACAAAATATTTACACCCGAACGCGTCAAATCCCATAGAACTCAATGGTAAATGACCCAATGTTTTGGTCACCACGTAGGGATCGCCGGTGCTTCAGAGCAGGGTACGGAGAAACTTGTTTAGGGCGACTCCATCTTACTTCCTACCTCCATGGCCGAGACAGCCCTGCGCTTGAGGGAGATATGAATGCGCGAACCGCATATCGCACTCAAACTTACATGAGGTACGGTAACTGTAGACTGTATTGTAGAGGTAGAGTAGAGCCTATAGTTGACAGTGGTTGACAGTCGTAAAGTAGATTTATGAAAATACAGTACAGTCACGTTGTAATTTAATTGTGAAATTGAAAATATTGCATTATAAGTATATAAGAAATTTACTATACAGTATTAAAAAAGACTGTACAGCAAATTTTACTGTGACACTGAATAAAGTAAGATGATGACAAAATATATTGCAGTTGAATTTTTCTACATTACCTTTTAGGCATGTAGAATGGATAAACGAAAAATCAAAGGAGATGCACAGTTCGAGAAAAAAGACAAAACAAATGAAGGATTCTGAAAAACATTGCTTAGAAATCACGGATATGTATCCTAGATTTTTCAAAACCAGCACCTTCTCCCACTACAGTTCCTGCGCAAACACAGGAAGGAGAGGGCACCACTTCAGAAACATTTGAAGCTAAAATATTCAAGACACGTGAGGAGAATTCGGTGCTGCTAACAACGGAAGTAACCAATATAAAAATATTACCGCAGCAACAGCAAGAGCATCACCATCGTCGTTTTCATTATTTGTAATTAACATATTATTTTTCATTATTTGTAATTAATATATTTGTATTAATATATTATTCTAGTTCGCACGACTGACAGCAGTTTAAGATCGACAGGATTATATTAGCAAACATCCTTTCCAGCCTTCAGCTTCAAATTATTTGCCTTTTGTTGCTCATCTAGTTCCTCATCTATCATCTTAACGGACGTAATAGAAAATAGTTGAGTTTCTGTAAAGGAACAAACGGATTATTCTGCTTCATTTATTTACTTTAATCCTACAGCTCTAACGAAAGTACTAGGAGGTTAACGGAGGAATTAGAGATTGGAGCCATATAATACAGCAAGGAAATGAACATGAAGCGAGTATAATTCATAATAAATGTACAAAAGCATATATTATGAATCTAAAACAAAAAGACATATATAGTGCTTTGTTTTCAGAAACGTCGACGGTCCTTCAAAAAAGAATGCAATAGGCCGAAAGCGAGTTTGGAAGTAAATACTGAGGTCGTTCAATTTATCGGAAAAAGAGGAAGTGCTTTCCGAAGTCATAGGAATGAAAATGCGCGAAACTTAACAGATGTTAATGTTGATGACGGAAATTTCCTGGAAACAGTGCTATTAATTTCAAAATACAAAACTGTTTTTTGGCATATCAGTGTTATAACGAAACATGCTGATCGTCAACGTAAAGGGAGTAGCGTAACATTGTTATCTAAAATGACGATAGATTATGCCATAACTAGCATCAAGAATGTCATGAGACGGTTAATTTAAGCTGACATTCAAGAAGTGAATTTTTACTCACTTCAAATTGTTACTATTATTGACATAAATGGACCAATGTTCAGTTATTATTCGGTATCCTTATAAAGAAAACATATACGAAAGAGTGATAGTATTTTATCTGGAACAGATTCCACTGGACTCGGTATGAGCAATATGATCATGAACTTCTTAGAGAGCATGGACAGTGATGTCAGAAAATGTATCGGCAGTTCTACAGATGCCTCGTCAAATATGCGCAGTGCTTACAATGGTTTTACTAAATGGTTGAGTGAAAAAGGTACCTCACCAAACTCATCTTTGGTGTTGCTCCCATACTCTAAATTTAGTATTGGTCGATTCTATGAATAGCGTTTTAGAAGGAACTTCTCTTTTTTTCCCTAATAAATGAGTGTGGCAAATTCTTTAAAGAATCCTATCAAAAAATGGATGTGTGGAGAGGAATCGATGATAAAACCAGATCTAGGAAGCTTCATCTCATCGGTGAAACTAGATGAAGTTAGAAATACTACGCCCTAAAATAAATTTTTGGCTCTTTCGATTGCAAACAAAATTGTTTATACGCAGAATCAATACTTGCACTCTAAAAGTATTGCTTCCAATGATATACAAAATACACAGATAACGACATATGACTGCAGACTAAAGGACTGGATTACATTATAGCATATAATATGGTTAGGGAAGCTACAAGCTTCTTTAAAAGCCATTTCTGGAAACTTTGATTTAATATTTAACACATCAAAATCGTTAGCAACTAATTGCAATAATAAACGGTTGTGATATAATTATAGAAGTAGAACTACCTACTAGAAGATGTCGAAATGTGAAGCAAATGGACGATGAAAAATCCTCCAACTATAATTTCAATTACCCTATCAAACTATTCGAAGTTACTGTTTTTAATTCATAACATAATTTTATCGATGGAAAGTACATTTAAAAGACGTAGGAAGTTGCATGAAAACATATCTCTTCTCGAGCCCCTAAACTTTCCGAAGCCATTATCGCCAAACTCTTTCGACTATTTCGACTGTCTATATTATTATGGCACTATGCAGGTGTAACAATTGGTAATCTGAAGGATGAATATCAGGACCTAAGACGCAAATGGGAAATACTAAAAAATTCAATTGAAAATCGTTATTTTTAATCTGATACCGAGTCAGAATTAGAGTATGCTTTATCTATTAATGAGCATTCATCCAAAACTAAATGCAATTTTTGCAAAAATTGCGTCTTGTGTTTGTATAAATTACTCTTGTAATATAATTTAATATATAACGCGTACTCCAATTTCTTTTTCCTTATAAGTTTGTAGTTCCTTATAAGTTGATGAACATAGAGAAGGCTACTTTGGCAAAAGCAAAAATTGAAGATATAATGAAGGAAATATTTTCTTAGATGCCTGGAATTTAAGAATATTTAAATGGCTAATTATGAATCAACCGCTGTTTTGTTTGCATAATTTGTGTGCATTTCCCCTAAACTATCGTCAGCACCGCGCATATTTGACGCGCCATTTGTAGAACTACCGATACATTTTCTGACATCAATGTCCATACTCTTTAAGAAGTTGATAATCATATTGCACATACCGAGTCCACTGTAATCTGTTCCAGATAAAATACCAAATAAGATACCTAATAAAAACTGAACATTGGTGCATATGATTTACGTCGATAAATAGTGTCAGTTTGAAGTCACTGTTATTTATTGTTTGTAGGTTATTTGAACATACACACACACATATATATAATTGAAGTGTTATTTTTATGGTATGTTTTATTATAAAAGGTTTTATTATTTAACGTATACTTTTATTTAATAAAATTAATTTTTTATGATTATGATGATGACAATAATAACTCATATGTATGTATAATAACCCATATGAAATGTAATTCATATGAATACCCATATGAATACAATACCCATATAATAATAATATCCATACAATAATAACTCATATGAAATGTAACTCATACATTCCATATGGGGCCTTAGGACCGGTATATGTTTTCTTGCCAGGGCCGATTTCTTTGGCCAATGCGCCACTGTCAGCAAACTAAACATATTTCGTTCACATTGAAAAATTACATGAGAAGTACAAAAATCTTACCTTCTTGTATAGAAAGCTTCACATTTCCATATCACTGAAAAGAAACTTCACGAAGAGCAAAATCAAATCGGCAAACTCAAATCAATATCAATAAACTGATAATGTTATGCCTTCGATTTTTATTTATTGTAAACATAACAATAATCTCTTACTCAGAAGTGGCGCCATCGATCAAAAGTTAGACAAAACAAAAACGGAAACTTCCAGGGATGGACTTAAGAACAGGAATGCAGATGATTCAAATAAAAGTCCATCAAGTTGCCTACTGACACGGAGAAAAACTGTGTTATTAACGACTACGATAGCATATGTTTGTAATTCAAAAGGTAAAGCGAATTCCAGTTCGCGCTAATATTGATAACAGCAGCATATCCATGGATGCCAACTCTCACTTTCAAATGTTGCTAGATACATCTGCAAAAGTAGCTAAAATTCGCTGAATTCAGAAGGAATTTCGCTAAAAGTAGTAGCTAAAATTTAAAAAAATATAATCCATACTCTATAATATGTTTTGTTAGTCGTCATTTTAAACTCAATCTTCATATAAACATAAATATTGGATAACCAAATTTTTCTACGGTCCAGCAAAAAGTTATCACGGACCAACGGTTGGCGACCACTGCTCTACAGAGAGAGAAAGAAGCACGTGACGTCAGCTTCGATGTTGAGTGGGTAGGGGGGAAAACCCCACAGGTACAAACCGCAAATATTGCCCTAAGTGGGTTAAAATCGTTAACAAATATCGTAAAATTTGCATCATCTTATTATATATTAAATTAAAATGCTTTACAGTTTTAATTCTATTTCTTATTACTTGTGCATATTTATAAATTGCCTAAAATTAAAAATGCTGATATTGGTAACATGAAAAAGGAAATCAGATTTTACTACTTACATTTCAGTGGACTTATGTCAGCAATTTGAAAATGAAAGTTTATTTTTGCTTTTAAAAATTTTCAAGTTTATTGATTCAGTTTAATTTTTTTTATAAAGTTGGAAAAAGTTAACCTCAGTTTGGTTTAATCTAAATACTTGCTTAAATTTCAATGTCTTCGTCACGTTTTATGTATCAAAATCGAAAAATAAAATAAATAAAACCGAAACGAAAACTAAAGATTTATTTTTGACTTCAGTTAGGTGTATAAAATTAATTAATACAAATTAATTTTCGATTCTCGCTGGAATAACAGACACAAATGATTAAATTGCTATTTCTAGGAAGTTTTTCTATAGTTGTTTATGGTGACAATGTTTGTGGCTTCATGGTATATTGTTCAGGCGAGTGTTAAACTGTTCTATAGTATCATCAGTATCTTAGTTGTTTGACATTCCATTTAGCTCGTTTTTAAAGAATGCTATTAAAAATAAATCAACTTGCATCAGTTTTAATCTTGAGCTACTTAATTTTAGTAATACCAGTGCATCTGCGATCAGGATGTTGTCTGAAATGAGCGCATCCACACTATTTATTGCCACAGGCCATATTTGCAAGAATTGAATTAAAAATATCCGTCAGTCTCTCTGGGTAGTAAAGTGTATACATAATTTCCTGTGGCACATAAAGATCATGCACACTGTGACGGGAATGATATGATGCAGATCATTGCCACTTATATTAGTATTTTTGGAACCCTATTCGGCATGCTTGGCATTTAAATTCCGGCCTACAATAATAGGTATGTTGTGGAGGATAATGTAGGAAACGGTGCTTTTAGTAAGCCTCTTATTTAAAGAGTTTAAAGAGTTGAACTGGAGGGAACGGTTACAGCCGAAAACATCGCGGCAAAAACAACGCGGACGAAAACGTCGCGCAGAAAACAACGCAAGGCGAAAACGTCGTGCTACAAAACATCGTGGGAGAAACCATCGCAAAGAGAAAACATCGTAATTCTAAAACATCGTGGTACAAAATATCGTTGCCGAAAATAAAGCGATTCAAAAACTTCGCAGTTTAAAAACATCGTCGTCGAAAATATCTGGTAAAAAATAAAGCATCTAGAAATGATCGCATGACGATAACATCGCTGATACGATTTTTTTCAGGCTTTAATAACTGTAAATGGATATTCCCATAATGATTTGTGAGCGCAAGATGGAAAGAAGAACAATTTTACTTTCATATTTTTATTAACTAATAAATTTTTGCTGATAAAGTAAGAAGGAAACTTAAAAAAAAAAAAATTAATGCAACTTATAGCACTTAATGAAATTTTAAACCGACATAGTTAACTAACAAAGGCCAGTAATAAATCGTTTTCATAAAGTTTTTACTGGTAATTTTTCATGAAAAAGTGCAATCTAAAAAAGACAAGAAAAAGGAAGGCAAGTAACTACATGTCCTTATCTATAAAAAAAAAATTGCTTCTGTAAAAAATAAAAAAACTTTATAAGCAAAAATTTATTAGTTAATAATAAATATAAAAGCAAAAATTATCCTTCTTTCCATCTTGCGCTCACAAATCATTATGGGAATATCCATTTACAATTATTAAAGCCTGAAAAAAGCCACTTGTCTGCGATGTTATCGTCATGCGATGACTTGTAGATATTTTATTTTTTACCACGATATTTTCGACGACGATGTCTTTAAACTGCTTTATTTTTTATATTATTAAGTTTTTGAACCGCTTTATTTTCGACGACTATATTTTGTACCACGATGTTTTAGAAGTGCGATGTTTTCTCTTTGCGATGTTTTCTCCCACGATGTTTTGTAGCACGACATTTTCGTTTTGCGTTGTTTTCTCCGCGACGTTTTCATCCGCGATGTTATCGGCGGACACCGGAAGGAACAATATGTCACGTGGTCTAGAAGCATGATTTAGAGAACCACAATCCCGTAACATTTGCTACTGTCTTGGAACAGCAAAGAAAATTTAAGAATTTTTTATTTACATAAATAAAAATCTAAAAAGACGTTAGAAATAAAATTTGGCATTTGCGTTGTACCTAAAGAATTGAAGACTATTTTGTTTGTCTCTCTATCGAACTCCTAACATTTGATTGACAGTGTTTTGAATTATGAACCTAATAAAGCAGCTGCAACGAGACTATTTAACTAAACACTGGGACTTTCCCGGGGTGTAGATTCCATGATGGAATCGGATCAAGGACAAAGAATCCCAATGAAGGCAGACTATGAGAATATATCCACCGATATTCTAATCAGTGTTGCTGTAACTGTAGAAACCCATAATAACTGATTGCTTCACAAACAAAATGAACTCCACTTCATGACCAGGATACTTTCAATTTAATTGCCTATAGGCGCATGAAAGAATCAATTACTTCCATCTTAAACAATACTAGTAAGTCCACACCAAAAGCTTAGGATATAACTTGTACAGATGGCAAAATTATCAAAAAACGAAGCAATCTTCCCAACGAAGAAAAAATTAACAATAACGCAGAAAATAATGAAAATTAGTTTAAACCCAAAATAACTTATAGAAGATTTTCATTAATTCAGACTTCTCAACCAGACACTGAAGAATAGAACAGATTTGTAATCCTGACATAGAAGATGAAATGGAGCATGAAACCACCAATGGTGAAACAGAGAATAATGAGAAAGCAGATGCTGTTATCATCACGAAATCACACAAAATAGCCAATCAAATACTTCCAGTTGTTATTTCTGAAGAAAGGTTCTAAGTTTTCCTCGACTGATCACAAAACTTCTTCTAAAATCGCTACTGCTAGTTAACGCTACAAAAAAGTTTGGTACTTCCCTTATTATAACGGCCCCCCAAGATTGAATCGCTAATCAACCGAGATATATCGCCTCCTCTTCTTGTACCTCGCTACACCTTCGTTTTGCAATTACCAACAAACATTTAAAAAATAAAATAGAAAATACAGTCAAATATCTATCTCCACAGGCAAAAATTTATGTGAGCACTAACGTAATTAATGTCAAAATTCATTTTTGAAGCTGCAATTCATCTAAAACTTTTATTATCTAATTATCTTAAAAACAAACCCTTGCAATAATAATGATATAGTAAAAAAAGGGAAAAGAAGAGGAAGAAGATACAAATTCATATAATAAACTTTATCTCAAAGAACTATTATGAACTGTTATAAATTATGACTGTTAGTCTATTATTATTATACTAATTACAACAAATGTCGATATACTATTTATACTGTTATATTATGCTATATTATGTGTTAAATTATACTATGTACTATTTTGAATATTAACTTTAAAAATAAACCGAAGTGTAGTGGGACTACACCTATATTACTTATAGTAAACATTGGGTGTCCCGCTACATTTCCACCTGAACCTGAACCTGTACCTCGCTACATGTTATATCTCGGTTGGTTAGCGAATAAATTTGGGGGGCCATTATAACAAGGAAATACCAAAGCTTTTTGCTTCTAAATTCGAAAGATCTCATACCACCCAGTCATCTAGTCCCACACGGTCTATTATTATTCCAACAGTTAATACGAATTTTATAGTTAACATCTTTAATATTAATCTTTCGGAGGACCAAATGAATATACTGAAGTATAACTTCAAGTTTTCACAAACTTATAAAACTTTAACTCCCCAAATCATTAATTATAGCGATAATACTGTGACATTGAGCAAAATTTCATAAGAACAGAAAGATAACACTTGACGCTTAATTATACACACAACGTTAACTTTGTCTTTAATCTTACTCAAAAGTAAAAGAAGGCCTTAAGTAAAATTTATTCTAAATCAGCCATTATTATTTCCAAAGCTGATGAGGGTGGTTAAATCTTTATTATGGAGTTAAAGAAACTAATAAGTGAAGGTCGGTACTGCTTAATCCTTAAACATTCTTCGGCCTATTACTTCATATGAACTTAATAATTAAAACCAGTACAAATCATTTAATATACTTTTAACTCAATTAAACGTCTCTTCTTCCATCTACCTTTTACTACGCTAGATTTATGTTCTTTTCAAAGTTAAAAAAATTTTCAGACATTTTATCCATTAGTGTTTATCTTATGAACACTATTATGACCTCTATTAAATTATATGTATTATATAGAAATTAAATTATATATATGTGACGACGTATCCATTTAGATTATTATTAGTCCATTGTTGGTGAGCGGTTCAAAAGTGTGGAATATAGGTCACTCATCTTGAGGTCGGTCTCCGACTGCTGAAAGATTGGGTTGTGTTAGTAGTTTTACATACAGAATACAGAAATGCGTCATACATAAATGACAGCTAGTTATTTCTTCTCGGAAGTCTTACTCGAAAGCAATAAGTGCAATAAAACCTCTCTAAGATAACCACTCATAGCTCTAGATGATTTTTAGGTCCAAAGGAGCTTTGTCTCTGAAGGATTATTGTTTCCGTTTTGCGATTTTGTGTTGAATCACTATAAATGTCAGTTTCACTTTTCAAACTGTTGCCACCAAATGTTAGATATTTGAAAAAATTAAGTAAAGAAAAATCTGCATAAATGTATGTATATTTCTCGCATTGTGATAAAACAATGTACACAGAGCCATCGAATTTTGAATGACGTAATTCTCCTACGAACATGGGCATGCGGAAGACCAAATTTGAAATTTGGAATTTGTTTTACTATCGATTTCATATTTTGTAAAACTTTAACGAATTTTTGATGAACAAACTCAAGGATTTCAAAGCCAGTAATGGAAACACTCTACGGGTGTGTGTGTGTGGAAACCTTTTTATCTCCAGCGCGCGAAACTGTGTATCGGAGTTTATAAAGATATGCTTACTTTAAAATTATTTTGCGACATTGCTATTGAACTGAATTTTATGGTTTGAGTGCAAAGAACATGATATTTAATAAATAAAGGTAACATACAAAACGTTAAAAAACACCCCTTTGGACGTAATTTAAAATCTGAAACCTTTCAGATTTTTTTTTTTTTTTAAATAGTTGCATTAGCTGTGATATTCAGTATTGACGTTTATTTATGTTTTCAAAAACAACTGTCTCTTAAGAAGATAGGAGTCATCTGAAGAAGATAGTCTTTATGACAGGAATCGCTGTATATAACTGGACTTCTTTTATCCTAAATTTTAAACAAATACCTATACATTTTGAAATCCTTGACAAGGAGAATATTTTACATAGATACCTTTTTTCTGTTCATAGACAAAACGTGCCTGATTTCATGTGTTTTGTATTTTCATACAATATAGAAAACTAGAGTTGATGTTTTAGGAAGGATCTATTGCAATAAATTTCTGATGTATTAAAAAGATATGATCGCCATTGTTGATAGATATGATCACTCAGGACAGTTTTATAATTCAAACAAAAGCAGCTGTTTCTTCTAAAGCACAGTTCTTTTAAATTATTAAAAAGAAAATGCGTTCTAAAGAAAGAAAAATAAGTTTAACTTTTTAATTAATGAAAGACAAGTTAACCTTTTGAATTCACCCTTGTCTATCGAAAGACGATCTCAAGAGGTTGCAGTTCTCGGGCTCTTGACGTTTAAATAAAAAAATCTGAATTCTCCATAAGGAATTTACTGAGGATTTCATCATGCGTACTCAGTGGGAGATTTGTTAGTCTGAATCTAGCATCGCAATGATGTGGTTGGGGTGTTCGGTTCTTCTTTGTTTGGTGCTGTTTTCAACAATCAAAGCTCAGTGAGTAGATTTATTTTCAAACATGTCTTTAAAATAATCTGTTACGGCAATATCGGAGTGACATTTAATGTGCCTATATACATATGTATAGATGTATTTTTTTCCAAGTGTTTCAGAGGTTGAACGAAACCTAAATTAAAAAAGTTTTCGAATCTCTAGAATTATTTTGATTAGAAGTGGAAATAAAAAAATGTAATATTAAATTTATTAATTAAATCAAAATTTAAAATTTTCCTTTAATAAAAAGCAAATTTTATTTATTAAGGTAATGCAGATGAAATTTAGTAAATGAATTACATATTTAAAAACTTTTGAATCTTGAGTTTCATTTTCTCATCATAGCTAAACAAGCTATATTTGATTAATAATTTAAATTTGTGACATTCTTCCGGAATTTTTTAAAAATTACAGTGAGTGAAAAGGTGGGAAGAAGAATTATTTCGTAAATAAACAAAGAGAAGCTCTTAACATGGAACGCTAAATTCTCTCCCCAAAATTAAGAAAAAAGTGGTATATTTAGGATTTTTCAAGTATATCTATCTATTGATGATCCAAATAAAAACGCAACCTTTTATCTATATTGCTTATAATTAAGATATATGGCTTAAAATTTTATTATACTGATTTTTATGTAAACCATTGTCTACAAATTAAGCAAGGGCATATGTTGAATATTCAGAAAGGGTTTGTTGTTTAACACCAAATTTTTGGTAAATTATATTATTGTATTATATTATTTTTAGTAAATTATTTTATCGACTGCTTTAAAATTAACATAAAAGTAAAGACATTAAGAGAAACTGCAGTTTTTACTTCCTTGTGCGAAGTAAAAAGGAACTGTAATCGCGAAAAATTTTGGTTATCATATTTCAATGAAAACATACATTTTGATCGCTATCGAATACAATTTAACGATGTTTTTGCGTGACATTTGCACGTAAGGACAGAATAAAGGACTCTTTTTCCCCCAAAAAATTTATAAAACTGTTTTAAAATGAATCCTGAAGAGATTTTTTCGTGGCGTCTGTACGTACGTATTAAAAACGAGTTGCCTCAGAACGTTGAAACATAGGACTGCTATAACACGCAGATGTGCACATCCCATTTTGGTTGCAATCGGCAGCACCAAAAGTATATAAATATAAATATAAATTTAACAAACATTCTCTATTCGTAAAAAGCAAATTAAAGTTAATAAATTTAAATGAAATTTATTATTGTTGCGAACTAATCTGCAATATCATTTAATAAATTCTGAGAGTATATGTAAGTCAAGTGCAAGTATAAAAATAAAATTCCAAAAATTATTTAATCCTAAAAAACGTATTTATAAAATCGCATAAGTGAATGATTGTTGAGCAGGCAGGAGACAGACTTATCAAGGGAAAGTTGCCTCCAAACATAACTCTTCAATCATTCAATTCGTGTTTCGTCATACTTGCACTTGATTTACATATGCTCTCAGAATTTAAATGATATTGTAGATTAGTTAGCAACAATAATTAATCATTTATTTGTTTGCATTAAATTTCATTTAAATTTATTAACTTTAATTTGCTTTTTACGATAGAGAATGTTGTTAAATTCAAATTTCATTCCTTGCAGCAATGGCACAAGAGAATTATTTAAAATTAAATTTAACTTTACTTTATTCTTTTGAAGCAAATATATATATCTCCATTCTGTTACTCCGCTCAGTGAGCTCAGTTTTTTTATTCTTTTATGTTTATAAATTGTGCATTTTAAAAATGATTGATGAATTATGTTGTTCTGGTTAAGATTTTTATGCTTTTTGTTAACCTGCATCCAATAAGCGTGGAATTATCAAGAATTTAAAAGTATTTTTAAGTGCGGCTAAGCCTAATTTTTGATTACCATGGCAGTCATGTTTGTTTACATTTGTAACTTAGCAGAATAGTGGATTTGTTGCCAATCTAGAGAAACTAAGCTTCGCAACAACACAGTAACATCTTCTTTTATTATTGCAAATTAAATTATGTTTAATTAATTCTGGACTTATAATTTAAGTTATTAGCTTGTTTTGGCGTAGAAACTGTAATTTTAATTGTAAAATTTTTTTAAAATTGTTTTAACTGTATATGGTGTTTTATGTTTTTCTATACCTTTCAATTTTTAATGAACATATTTTGAATTTTTATGAATTTTTGGTTTGCCGAGAAGTGAGAACTGATTTAAATAGTAGCGCATGCGCATTAGGTAAGCAGCGCTGAAATCGCCTTTTTCCTTTTTTATTTGTTTAATTCCTTTTATACATCGTTTTAGGCTTATTATAGTATTTGAACAAAACATGTAATTCTTCAGATGACATAATTTTTGAGCACTCTGAGTTATAAAATGAATGCTAATGCTATTAAGTGAACGTAGCGCCGAAGTGTCGCTATGGTAAATAAATATAGTGAACTTTAAAGAGTGCATTTATTCTATTGTGGTTTATGCGCTACCGACGAAGTTGATTTAATTCAAAATTCGTTAACTGTTAATTCAATATGCTTAAATTAAATGCACTAAAATTGTGTATAATTTAATATTCCGTATAAGGAAGTCATGTGGTATACACATCAGATTTTTTAGTGTTGTGATCATATGACTACTTTATTTCATACTTTTTAGAGCGAATCAAGGTAATAGGAATAGCCTTAAGATTAAAAAAAATAAAAAATTATTTTAACGTTTTTTCCATTAAAAATATATTTGAGATGAACTTTTTTTAAATTTACAATTTTATTTTAAATTAAATTTTTTTTGGAAATTTTTAATGTTTTATTTATTATTAATATCTGATTCAGCAAGCAACTTTCAGTGCGGCCGTTATACTTTATTAGGTAGTAGTGCGCGTCATCTATTAATGAAACGCTACACGAAACCTTTTGTATGCTATCGCACACAAGCAGATTCGTTAGAATGTAGTTTTATGACAGAAATCTGTACCTTAAAAATAACCTTTAAATAAGAACAATAAATTAAAATATTTCGTGGTTCGGATTATTGCTAAGTTTATTTAATAATTGTTTAAAGTCCAGCTTTTTCTAAACTTCAACAAAAAAAAAAAAAAAAAAAAAAAAAAAAAAAAAAAAAAATTGGGGATATTAAAAAAGAAATTGCTTTTCATTTAGAGAGCTCACAAATTTAGTTTTATTGTAAGAACCAGATCTTTTGTCTTTCTACTGGGATATATTATAACTTCACGGTAAACATACATATAATTTCGCAATACGCATAAGTATAATTTCACTCACAATACACGTTACAAATTTTTAATTAACATTCTAATTAGAACAAAAATCCTAATACTGTTGTGTACTAACTGATTATGCTTTTTGAGAAGCAAGCTACGGAATCGCTGTTTTACTTCTATAGTATTCGTTTGCATGCCGCCTAGACGGTATAGTGGTTAGGGTCGCATAACTGCGAAACCGAAATATGAAACTCCGGGTCCGAATCCCGGAGAAAGCATGGACGTAAAATTGTTTATTCTTTCATAGGAGGTAACGGTGGCCGGCTGTTAGGTGCCACCACAATAAAATGGGCTTCACCTCTGACCTTAGGAGTGGCCAATGCCTTTATAGGCAAGTGCCTGCCATTGGAAAAAAGTATTTATTTATATTATTTGGAATAGAAGACTAATCAAAATCTCTAAAATCCAAATGAGAAAGATTCTGATCATCCTTGCAGGAATTTGTTTTTGCTGATTCAAATGAAGATCTCTTCTAGATTGGTCTTGTGCTGAAAGGTCTGGTCTTATTTTAACACTTTGCGGGCCGCGCATTTATCGAAGCGCCGTTACGCTGCCGTCGGTTCACGCAGGTTCTACTGCTCACCAACGGTGATATTTACGCAATTTTTCGAAACATAAGTAGTTGGTATATAATTACTATTAAAGAAAGCACTAAAATAACTGTTACACTATTTTATTCCAATTATATTTTTTAATTAATACTAAAACGTTTTATTTAAAAAGTTTAACTCCTAGGATCTATAGTTCTTTTTAGTATGATAATTCTAAAAACATTTTCCAACATGCAGAGAAACGTTGCAGGAAGCACACATGTATGTATTGGAACTTCTTTTCTTTTCGGCAGTGCAGACTTTACAGGCCCTTCGCGGGTTTTGAATTCTCCCATTATCACTAATACGTGTTATTCTATGTTTTCTCATGTTCGTAGTAAGTCTGCCTGGTGGATCAAACCTCGGCGATCTTTTATCACATTGAGCAGCCGATCTTGATTGTTGCTCCTCTTCATTCCCATTAATCCATGCTAGTGCAAGGTTTAATAAAAATTGTTTGAATAGGATTTTCAGAATTTTTGATGTATATCTGGAACACGTTGAGTAATGCACAGTTTATGAGATATAAAACCGTTTTTTTTGTCCATTTTTGTTTTGCGAAGTATGGAATAACACGATAGGTATTGATCGGCGTGATCAACACCTTTCATAAATTTATTATACTCTTGTATGCAAATTGGTTTAATGCACTTCTTTTTGGTTCTTTTACTCACACATTCGATCATGTCTGCTGAAGTTATCGTACAAATCATCATTATCAATTTTTTGGCCGAATTCCATTTTTGTACCATAATTTTCCCTTTTTTACGAAATTCCATCGACTTAGCACTCCTCTGTTTACTCTAATTGTGCCACAGATGTTTGTTTTATGCTTTAGTAACTCCTCTGCAACCTTTCCACATATACATTGTGCCATAAATTTAAATATGGCGATAGCACGGACAATATTGTTGCAATTAGCGATTTTCCTTGCGCGCAATATATTTCTAAATTGCATATATAACCAGATGTTGCCTCACACACCATACGAACTAAAATTCCATATTTTATAATTTTCGCAGGATTATATGTACGAAAAGATAGCCTGCCCCTCCATGGAATGATACCTTCATCCAGCGATAATTCTTTCTCGGGTTCATAAATTTTTTGAAACTTTTCTACCAGGTACGAGTAAACTGGTTTTATTTTATCAAGCCTTTCTTGGCAATGCTCATTATTATTGAAGTCCCAATACTTCTATAACTGCCGAAATCGGTTACTTGACATAGTATTCCCAAAAATAGGTGTATGTAATCCAGGGTGAGTAGACCAATAATCGTCTTGTTCTGGTTTTCTTACTATTCCCATTAGGATATCAAACCCCAAAAGTTTTTTGATTTCTACAACATTTGTATCAATACAAGCTTTATTCTTTTTGATTCATTGTTGTTATCATTATTCTGCTGATTATGCTATAAGTTTGTTTGTGTGGCAAACAAATTAAATAAATCGTCCATAATGAACAATTCCACAGTTGATAATATATCTGGTGTGTATGGTACCTGTAATCCAAACCGTTCCAGGCAAGCATGAAAGTTAGGTTTAAAATCAACTTCTGACCAATCATTTGCCACAGAATTCTCTTTATCACTTTCAGATTCACTAATTATTGGTCTTCCCTTATTTTTGAATCGTCTCACAATTATATCGCTCCCACTGTCCGAATCACTTTCACTATCAGAGCAATTATCCTCTTCTGATAACAGATCAGCATATATTTCCTCATCGAAGAACATTTTGAAGGATATCTTTAAATCTAACGTAAGTTTCCGATATTTGAAGGCAGCGAAAGACAGTCTCAAACTAACAAAACAAGCGTCCATGAAAAAAAGATTTCAATAATAGACAGTCTGGTCAATTGGAAGAGGAAAACAGTTGAAACCAATGTTTCCTGATCGTCAAATGTTTTGCTATAGTATGTCTATCTATACAAACGTCGATGTGAAGCATCGTTGTTGACGAAAATAAGTCACGCGTACGTGACAGCGGCCGAGAACTGTTGCCGAGCAAAAGTCACGCCAGCGTGACAGCGGCCGATAACCGTTGGCGAGCAAAAGTCACGCCAGCGTGACAGCGGCCCGCAAAGTGTTAATAAAACAGCGATATTTTTCGTGTATTAAAGAGATACTATAAGCACAATGGAGTTCATAAATTCATCCTTGGTCTGCGCACTTATTCTGTCACTAAAAAACAACTAACAAGACCAAAACACAAACAAAAAATAAATAAATAATCCGAAAGCTTTCAGATTTTATATCACGCCTAAAAGGGCGTTTTTTTAACATTTTGTGTGTTACCTTTAAATATCATGTTCTTCGCACTTAAACCATGAAATTGAATTCAACAGCAATATCGCAAAATAATTTAAAAGAGCGTATTTTTAGAATTTCCGACACACACTCTTGCTCGCTAGCGATAAAAAAAAATTTTCTTTTCGTACAGTGTTGCCATTGCTCGCTTTAAAATCATTAAGTTTGTTAATAAAAAAATTCGTTAAATTTTACAAAATATGAAATAGATAATAAAACAAAATCCAAACTCCAGATTTGGGCTTCAAGATGCCCATATTCAAGTGGAGGATTACATTATGCAAAGCATCTAGATACACTACACACACACACACACACAAAAGAGGGGGGGGGGCAGTTCTATATCTCGCGTTCTACTTGGCCGATTGACGAAATTCAACTTGCGTTTTTCATGTCTCGAAAGCACGATTTAGGATATATATTAGACTTATATATAGCATTGTTCTAATATCGGTATTTTGACACAAAATTGGACTTTTCCTGAAATAACATACCAATTTTTTCCACATTTCCATTCTATTACGCCAAACTACCAGGTTTTGTAAAAATCGCAGAAGTAGTTTTTAAAAAAACTAGGTCTCAGAATTTTAGCTCCTCAAAGTTAATTGAATTTGGTATATATTTATTAATCTCTCTTTTTTATTAAACTTATTCGATTCTTCCTTTCACATTTCCAAATTCAGGTTCATTCCAAATAAAATTCACTCATTTTTTATGATTTATTTTTAAAATTTGTAATTTTAAATAATTTTTATAAATTTTTCAAAAAAAAGTTTTTGAATTATAATCTATAAAATTTTTACCATCATCTTAAAGTAGAAGTTTTTCTAAGCATACCTGCAAAAAATTACAATTTTTATTTCAAAATTTCCGAAGATATACGTGAATTTATATATTGGCGTATTTTGAAATTTGGCATATTTGTTGAAAGCGATAAAACATCAGACACTTTGCTAAAATTATTTGGAAGTAGAAAGGATGCGACTTTTTTCCGTTCATACACAATGTAAAAAGATAGGAACGAGGGCCCTTTTATTCTGCTCCAGCATAATGGAAGGGAAAGGAAAATTGGTTGCTATATATTTGGAAGTTCGCCAAGTGAATTATTCTCGGCCAAGTTGAAAAAATTTCTCCAAGGTAAATTTTGAATTTTTCCGTAAATTTCGGAAGAAATTTTACAAAATTTAATATCTAGGCATAATTTTAGTCGTAGAATCGAAATATGGAAAAATATTGGTATGTTATGTCAGAAAAAGTCCGATTTTGTGTCAAAATACCTATGTTAGAGCAATGCTATAAAAATCTAATATATAACCTAAGTCGTGCTTCCGATACATGAAAAACGCAATTTGAATTTTGTCAATCGGTCCAGTGGAACGGGAGACATAGAACTGCACCATTTTTTTTTCGCAGTGTAACGATGTTTTATCACAATGCAAGAAAAATACATACATTTATGCAGATTCTTCATTATTTATTTCCTTTAAATATAATGTAGGGTGATAATATCTGGTGGCAACAATTTGAAAGTGATACAGCCTTTTAAAGTTTTCATCGCAGAATGCCAAAGTAAAATTAATAGCCCTTCTGGGCTAACGCCCTTTGGGTTAAAAATTGATAACTCTAGGTACCGTTGTTTTATAGGAATGCGAGAAATACACATTTATGCGAATTCCTCATTATTTAATTTCTTTAAATATAATGAAGTGCTCTAATATTTGGTGGGAACAATTTGAAAAGTGAACCGACATGTATAGTGAATCAACGAAAAAAAAAAAAAAAAAAAAAAAATTCTGAAAGCTTTCAGATTTTATATTACCTTTATTTATTAAATATCATGTTCTTTACACTTAAACCATAAAATGCAATTCAACAGCAATATCACAAACTATTTAAAAGAGCATATTTTTAGAATTTACGATACACAGTCTCCCTCGCTGGAGATAAAATTTTTTTCCCCGTACAGTGTTACCATTGCTCGCTTTGAAATAGTTTAGTTTCTTAATTAAAAATTCATAAATGCTTTACAAAAAATGAAACAGATAATAAAACAAATTCTAAATTTGAAATTAGGCTTTCAGATGCCTATATTTGGGTGGAGACATACGTTATTCCAAAATTTGATGGCTGTAGGTACCATTGTTTTGTCACAATACGAGAAACATACATACATTTATGTAGTTCATTCATTATTTAATTTCTTTAAATATAAAACAGGGCTCTAATATTTGGTGGCAACAATTTTAAAAGTGATTCGCCGTTTATAGTGATGCAATGCAAAATGCTAAAACGAAGTTAATAGCGCTGGGCTAACGCCTTTTGGGCTAAAAAGAAAAACTCTTTCTTTATCATCATCATTTTAAGCTACTAAATGGCTAATATTTTGGATTTGTGTAGTATGAAAATAGCTTTTGCTCTTATTTTTATATTTACTGCTTTTACTGCAAATTCCCAATAAAGAAAAACCTCCCTATAATTTTAAATATTTTTTTGTTCCACAGAAATTTCAAAAGCTAAATATCTGTTGAATTACATCTTTTAAAAGTACCTCAGTTTTATTTTCACTCGCGCATCCAGTTTTTATAAAAGGTACTTCGGAACTAAAAGATTAAGATACAATAATCAAGCTACAATAACACGCTGAACAAATATTAATTCAGAAGTCAAACAACAAAAATCAGCGTTATATTTTCAAATATCCACAGGACTAGTTTCGATGGTTTAACCTAACCATCATCCTCAGCTGCAAAAAAGCAAATGGAATTTCTGGTTCAGAAATGAAAAGTAATCAGATTTTAATTAAATATATAGTATAATATAAATCTAAAGCAGAGAAATCGCCTCTAGCATACCAAACTGAAGTGAATTAAATTTCTTGGTAAACAATGAATATTCTCTCCATGTAAGCTGTAACGCAGTAGAACGCGATTCTCTTACTTCATGTACTGCGCAATGAAAGGAAGAGAGAAGTCTTTTTTCGCTTCTGTTTTGTTGATTGAATATGGTACGATCTTTAACCTACACTGTCGTTTTTTTATAGTCTGTTATTTAAAACTAGGCAATTCAAAGTCGTAGCGCCTCCCACCCTGCAACGTGTACCATCATGCCATCATTACCGCACAGAAGGAATTAAGGGATTTAAGCAACACATTACAGGTTTCGACTTTTTTCCGAAGCAGTCATTGCTGTGGTTATGGGTCATGGTTTGGGGGTAAGAAACAGCCTTAAAGTGCTTATTCTAAAGTAACAGGCTATAGTGGGGGATCAACAGAGAAAGGCGGCACATGGCAGTGTGCAATTGTTTCATTTTCAATTTCTGATTAAAATGAATGATTCAGTGCATAAGTCAGATTAAACGCAATTCACAGCGATTTTATTATACGAATGAGTTGGAAAACAGTAAGTTTTTCCCTATATTTTAAATTTACAGGTATGTGGTGGATGCATTGCATACCCTCAGACCCATTGGTTATAAAAACACAATATAGAATCTACTGTATACTTACTATATATTTTCTTGGTTTGATATGTATTTTTGTTTGGTGATAATGATCCGAGTCATCGATACATTTTCAAAGTGTTTTTGATGTTTTATATCGTGTTAAAAGAGTGAAATTCCTAATAAATAATTTAGAATTTAAAAACACTTAGTCAATTTCTCCGAGGATGCCATGCCTACGTTTTTCTTGAAACAACTATTTGTTAGATTCGGGGTTTAGGGATTCTGATAGGGACTCTGATAAGTGTTTTTTGAAGGTTGTTTGTTATGAATTTCCCTCATCCAAAAGTACTGAATGTGGTATTGTGATTGAATTGGAAAGTGTGTTACCCAATGAATAGAATAATTTTTATTTTATACAGATTGTTTTCAATGTATGGCCAGTTATTTATAGAAGTAATAACAATTTCTTTTCAAGATAAAATGAACGCAACATATTCTCACTGAAAATAGTGAGGGCACAGCGGTGTACATGAAACTTTGTAGGTAAACAAGTCATTGAGTATGGAAATACTTGGATTTCTGGGACGCATACCGTATCAGTAAAAGTTTAAAAATTTGATATTGAATACAGGCTCATGCCTAAATTAATTATTCAAACATAAAGCCGGTAGTTGCTGGACAGACAGAAATATGACAAATCAAAAGAAATAAAAAAGCTTTGTGCATAATGATTGACGCTCTTTGGCTGATCCGCAGTTCAATACCTTATATCGGTATGATAACTGAATATGCTGGTAGTGAATTATTTATCCTTATCTAAAGTTTTACAGCGAATGAATGCTCATAATTCTGAGATTATAAATGATGCCAGAAATTAATATCCTCATATAGTTAAACATTTAAATATTCGAGCACTACTTTTTTAATGAAATTTAATTATAAAATAAGATATATTATTTCTCTCCGAAACGTGGAACTGATTATAAAAGATATTTTTGTAATGAAGGATAATTCACACACTGAATTGAAAAAAACCGAAAACCAAACCAGTATCTTATTCAAACTGATAATTTGGTTTTAGATGATATTAATTCTCATATTATCACTTTTAAATTTCATTCAAGTTTTCCTCAAAGGCTTTATCAAAGGATACATAAGAACAGGCCTTAAAAGTGTTCGAATTTTATTACGAGAGCAAGGATTTTTATCTAGGAGAGTTAAAACTTAGTTTTTAACAAAATTGGAGATTTTGGTTTTAACAAAATTAATTATCATTATACTTCATCATGGAAACAAATAAGCTTTAATCCCATTTGCGAGATAAATAGGGATAATTTTGTCGACTGGTTAAAAAAAGGCTTGAAGAAAACTTCAAAAATCTAGCAGTCTATTTCGAGATTTTTAAAACCCTGTCGTAACACTTTAGTAATAAGAAATAATTGAGTGAGAAGTTTAAAATAGTGTATGAATTTTGATGAAGGCTAGAAAATAGGCAGGTACAATGGATCTTCCTCCCTTACTATGGAGGCTCAGTTTTAGAAAAATTAATATAAAAGCAGTAACTTTTCATTGTATTTTATAACAGCAGTAAACTTTTATTGAAAATAATATAATGGAATACATAGTCATAACTTTCCTGTTCCTTATTTTTGACTCGTAGAATTCTGCGCAGGAAAGTTAACTAGAATAATTTTTATCCTTTTTGTGAAATTAAGAACGCGTTAGAGATCATAAATTTTAACTAAATGAATCCTATTATTATTAAATTGCGAAAGTTATAATAGAGCATTTTTTAGTATTTTTGATTTCTTAATAGGACACTTCTTAAAGAAATTTTGTTGACACTCTTTTGGTTTCTTCTATACTTCGTCTTTAAACAAATTTTATTACCAAGGAAGGAAGTTTTTAATAATAAATGAGTATAATACAGGGTGTTTATAAAGTCCCGAACCCATTTTGATGTTTAATAACTCATAAAATAATGAAAATGTAAACAAACTTATTGCATTTATTGATGGAATAACTTTTATATATTCCGTTTCAGGTTTGAATATCTTTACTTTTGTAAATATCGTCTGAGTGTGTGTTTAATTTCAGATAATTTCATTTTCCAGTCTAAATATCTGTACTTTTCTAAACATCGTCTGCTTATTAATTGAATTTTTCTCTCTTTTGTTTTTGGCAACTATTGCAATGTCATGCTTGCTTTTGATGCGTTTGTTCTAGTATTTTTGTATGTGATGTTTTATTCGACCGGATATTAAGGAGAATGCATGCACCACAAGAGAAAGCACAGATTTTATGGTGGTTCATAGAAACGAAATCCATAATGCAAACACAGAGAAATTTACCAAAAAGATCCTCCATCCAAAAGCAGCATCTTGCGGTGGAAAAAGAGTTTCCTAGAAACTGGAAGTATCGCAGATAAGAAACGTTCCGGACGTTCCTGCACAAGTGATTTTAATGTTGAGCGTGTCAGAGAAACATTTTTACACAATCCTAGAAGATCTGTGAGATCAGCGGCAATATAATTGGATATGCCAATTTCGACGGTATACAAGGTAATTAAGAAAAAATTAAAATTGCATGCATACAAAGTTCAAATTGTTCAAGTTTTGGAACCGGACGATAGGCCCAGGAGGATGGCCTTTGCAACAGATATGCTAAGGAGGATAGAAGATGATACTGTATTTCTGACGTGCATAATGTTCTGCGACGAAGCATCCTTTCGTTTTTCTGGCATTGTTAATCGCTATAATGTGCGCATATGGGGATCTGAAAACCCCCATGAATACCGTGAGGCACAAAGGGATTCCCCAAAGGTTAATGTGTGGTATGGACTAATGCACGACCGAGTCATTAGACCTTTCGTTTTTACAAAACAGACGGTCTCATCAGTCGTATACTTAGACATGTTGGGAAACTTCGTATTTCCACAACTAGAAGAGCTTCAGCCACATGTCTTTTTGCAACAAGATGGTGCACCAGCTCATTGGGGTACCATCGTTCGTAGTTCTTTGAATGACTATTTTACGGGAAGATGGATTGGGCGAGGCGGTCCAATTCCTTGCCCACCCACATCACATGATATCACGCCGCTGGACTTTTTTCTTTGAAGACTTGTAAAGGACAACGTTTACAGGAGGAGAGTGTCTCGAACATTGACGATCTAAAAGTCAGAATTACAACCACAATAGCCTCTGAGGATGCCGACATGCTTGCCGGTACCTGGCGTGAAATTGAATATCGACTTGATATTCTCCGTGCGACGAAGGGGGCACACGTGGAAGTTCATTGACAAGGGTCATGAAACATTTTGAGTCTATCTAACCATTTATGTTATTAATTTTAATCTATATTTATTATTTTATGCGTTATTAAACATCAAAATGGGTCCAGGACTTTATAAACATCCTGTATTATTAATATCTTATTTATATAAAATTAGCAACAATTATTTATTAATGATTAAGCATTGTTCTGTGAGAGGTTTGGAAAGAAAATTTGTGGAATGTGGATTGCCTTCCTCTGTTCCTTTACACTGCTGAAATGAGCTTTAAAGATATGAATGTCCGAAAGAGCAAACTTTATGGGTATCTTTCCAACGCTTGAAAACCAATTTACCAGTTTTAAACCAAAGCTGTAGTGACTAATTCTGCAGATTGATCTTTTAATGGCAACGCTCCAATCCATCGTGTATAACGATCCTTGTTATTTAGAAGATATTTTAATCGTTTGCAAATAGGTAACGGACCAACCAAACCTATGTTTAAATACTGGAATCTGTGTGGAGGTACTTTGAATTTTCCAAAAGCTGACTGTGTATATTTATGGACTATATACAGTGGATGGACAAAAATATGGAAACACCTTGTGAAACGCATGTTTGAAAAGAAAGATTGATTTTAATGAAATATGTAGATGGCGCTGGCGTTTTTGACTACTGACGCCACCTATACAACTTCATAAATGTGCTAAACAGTTCAGTTGTTGTCGGAGTACTGTTATGTGAGGTTGGCATTGCATTATGTCAGAGTTAACAGACTTCGAATGTGGGTAAATTGTTGAGCACTTATGGTAGCTGCTTCCGTAAGCAAGGTAGGCGAGGTGTTTAATGTTTCAAGAGGTACTGTATCGAAGATTTATTCCGCATATTTGAAAAGCGGAAAAACATCATCTGCTAAATCACAGCTCGGACGAAAGTGTGTCCTGAGCGATCGTGACAGACGATCATTAAAGGCAATTGTGACGAAAAATAAGAAGACCACAACTGCAAAAGTTACTGCTGAAATGAATGTTGTGTTACCGAACCCTGCGAGTACCAAAACAATTAGAAGGGAGCTTCATAAACAGGGAATCGCTGGCCGTGTTGCAATTGAGAAGCCACTCATCAGTGATGCTAATGCCCGTAACAGGAAAAGGTGGTGTTTAAGTCATAAAGCCTGGACTATAGAGCAGTGGAAGCGAGTAATATGGTCTGACGAGTCTTCTTTCACATTGTTTCCCACTTCTGGCCGAGTTTACGTCTGGAGAACGCCATCTCAAGCCTATAATACAAACTGCTTGTTGCCAAGAGTGAAACATGGCGGGGGTTCTGTTATGGTTTGGGCAGCCATATCGTGGTTCTCTGCTAGCCCCATGATAACTGTGTCAGGGCACATGACTGCCAAGACTCATGTGAACATTTTGGCCGATCAAGTTCATCCCATGGTACAAACTTTGTTCTCCGATGGTGATGATGTCTTCCAAGACGACAAAGCCCCTGTTCACACAGCTCACATTGTCTAGGACTGGTTTTCTGAGCACGAGGATGAGTTGTCCCCTCTCCCCTGGCCACCACAGTCACCAGACCTGAATATTATCGAACCTTTGTGGTCTACATTGGAACGGAAAGTGCGTTCTCGTTATCCACCGCCAACATCGTTATCTGAACTTGCCACCGTTTTGCAGGAAGAATGGTATGATATTCCCTTGGCAAACATACAGGAACTGTATTTATCCATTCCGAGAAGACTGCAAGCTGTTTTGGATGCCAACGGGTTTCCTACACCATATTAAGCAAAGAAACATATTTTTTTAAAGGTGTTTCCATATTTTTGCCCAACCCCTGTATATTTGGCATGGTAAACATGCTGTAGTCCATAGTTGACGGCCTTTTTTTCATGTAGGCCATATGAAACGTTTCGTTACCAACTTTATTGTAGATCTTATTCTAGGGTGAGATAAGTTATGAATTTATGAAAACATTTTCTGCCGAAATTCTGCAAGTATGTACGGACGATTATAATTTGTATAAATATTGCGATAGATTTTCTTATCGCTGTCCGGTGTAGGGATTTGTAAGATTTGTTTGGGTTGCTTCTCAATATCTCCAAATACTCACCTTTTTGACTCTGCTATATAATTTGCAAGTCTATTGTAGATGGCACAGAAATGGTGTATATATGGGGGAGTATATTATCAACGGTATTTTAATCTCCTTGGATGAATATTAGTTGAGAATTTGCCAGTGTATGAAAGCTGACTAGCTTTACTTGGGGAGGCTTTTTCGAAATCTTTTTGGAAAGCAAATGCTATTAGTTTAGTATCAGTATTTATTGTAAGAGATCGACCGTTTAAGACGTATTTAAAATGTTTCATTGCTGTATAAATGGCTAATAGTTCTCTGTCATAGGCACTATATTTTCGCTGTGTTGGTGTCAAAGCTCGGGAGAAGAAACCTAAGGCTTTAACCTTCAATCACCTGAAACACCTAAGGGTTGTTTTTCATTGTCCGCAATCTAATGTAAAAGAGATCCAATGACAGTATCGGGGGCATCAGTTGTTAATGATATTTTGGCCTTTTCGGATGGGTGAGTTAAACTGATGGTATGACTAAGAACATCTTTTAAAGCTCGAAAGGCGTTCCTGGTTTCTTCCGTCCAGGTTATTTGTTTTCTGCATTTCCCTTTGATACCACTGAGCAATGCTATTAAACGTTGCTGCAGTTTCGCACAATTTGGTAGGAATCTGTGATAAAAATTCACCATCAATTCACCAATCATAAAAAATTCACCTAAAAATCGTCTTAAACTAGTGAATGACTTTATTTCCGAGAAATTACTGATTGCATTAACATTCGTAGAAAGAGGTTTAAGTCCTTCATCTGAAACTTCGTATCTCATGAGTGCAAGTTTAATTTGACCAAATTGCAGACATCATGTCAGCTAGGTAATGGAGCCCCTGTTCTCTGGTTAGCAGTTTGACCGAATTTATACTTTTCCGCATTAATGCACAGATCATATTGTTTAGTCTCTCACAAACTGCTTGCACATGCTGCCGATGAGTTTCTTCATCGAGAGAGGCTATGCGGATGTCATCCAAATAGCAAAATACGAATTCTAGTCTTTTCAATACCTTATTCATGAAACGCTGGAAAGTTTGGACCGCATTGTATAAGCCGAATGTCATGAATGAGAACTCAAATAAACCGAAAAGTCTGAGAATTGCTGTTCTTGGTATATCTTCTTCGCGAATCAGAAATTGGTGGTACATTGTGATGAGGTATATGGATGAGAATAATGTTGTTCCCGCTAAAAAATGCAACTGCAGTCTGTTAAAAATGGAAGACAGTATCTCTCCAGAATCATAACGTTGTTTAACGCTCGGGAGTCCTCGTAAGGTCTCCAATCATTTGATTTCTTCTTAGTAAGATGTAGTGGGTTCTCCAGTTGCTCTTAGATGGTCTGCATACATCCATTTGGATAAATTCAAATCCTTTTTAGCTGCTTTCAGTTTATCGGCTGATAACCTCCTAGCTTTAGCAAAAACGGATGGACCTGTTCGCTTCCACAATTACAAAGGGCCAGTTGAACAATCGTCTGAGTCCAAGATCAAGCTTGAGTAGATTTCGGCCATATGTTTTGATTTCCGTGCCATTTGCAGCCAACAGTTCTGCCCTTGTATACATTTTAAACCAGGTGGCCGATTCTTTGTCGCCAACGAAAAGACGTCTCATCTCCCCCCTTGTCTCTCTATTGTTAATGAGAGACAGGGGTCCATATTTCGCAGGTTCTTGTCCGTGATCCTGATGAGAAGATGCACGGTGTTTACTCTTAAATGACTTGTCGCTGAATTTTTTGTAATAGTAACAGGTATCACTGGACTTGTAACAAATATAACTTTTATCTCTTGATTTGGATAAGGAACGATGATTGGGACGACTTCGCTGTTGTCTAGATAAAGTAGAAACTTGTAAGCTGTTTTCGGAAGCTTTCAGTCAGTCCTGTGTTTACATTTATGGACGAAGTAGCAGGTACTTGGGGGGGGGTCGTAGGATTTAATTTCCAAATCTTATCAGCCATCATTGCCACCTTCGATAAATTTTCGCCAGTAACAGATATAATGCTGCACGTATTAACTGGTAGACGTTGGAGCCGCTATCTCTTTAGGAAGGTATCTGATACTTTGTCGCCTGCCGAATTACGCATTTCACACAGCAGCTAAGTATTTTTTATCACCAAGTTCTAGTTCACTCAATATTTTCTGGGTTTTCTATCACCAAATCTGCATATAATAAAGTTAATCTGCCCTTAAACGCCTGATATTTGCCGTCTTGTTGGCAGACTAAGCAAAATATCGGATACTTTTGACAAAATATCGGGTTCGTTGGAACTTATCACATTACTCTGTTTGGTCAATAGCTATTTTAGCATATCTAAATTGTGCTTCTAGTTAGAAGAACCATATTTTCCGGTCTGATTTCCAGGAAGAAAGAAACTTCAATGCTTACCCTGGTGACAGCCGCGGTTGTTGCATCAGCTTCAGTTTCTTTACTTTCATCGTCGTCCGCCATAGTAGAATTAGGCGTAACGGATGTAAAGTTGTCTTTATTCAGTTTATTTTAAGTTTTTTTATGTTTTAAGCTTTTCCAGTTAAAGATTTTTTAGTAAAATACATTTTTTTAAAGTTCATTTAGTTTTAACAGATTTGATGCATTTTCAAAGTTTTCAATAAATTTATCAACCCAATTGTATATAATATCACCAAAGACATATTGCACTATAGAACAAAATTAAAATTTTTAAAGTTGACTTAGTCGTTTCAGAAGTATATTAGTCCCGCGTACTCGGAATTTTATACTTTTCAAATGAATAAAATTAATCGAGGTCAGAAAAAAATACGGGGTTTTACAGTGGGCAAGTAGCTACTTACAACGCTGTCAATAACACATATTTAATAACGGGTGAATTATTTATAACATGCGTATAATGACATTTCCCTTCTTACACATCATAAATAGAATTGGATCACATCCAGGTAAATCAGTTAGGTGCCTAGAATGTAGGAAAATGATAAAAACTCTTCTCTGACTCCGATAAGACTAATATTTATTTAGGTGTATAGAATATAGGAAAATGATAAAAACACTTCTCTGACTCTGATAAAATTAATATTTATTTACATTTATTCATTCGTTGTTGCCAAATTCTGCGTTACAAGGGATGGAAGAAAAATGCATAAAAGATTTTAAATTGCAAATAAGGTGAGATTGACTTCTTTGTTTTCTAAAGATGCTGTATCTGTGTATGATAAACATTTATTATTAGGAAATATAAAAAATATACAAGGTTTAATGATATCTCCTTTTATCTATAAACATCAATCAAACATTTCGATGATTGCCGATGAACTATTCGAAGAGTCATTTTTCCAGCATTATGTTCAGCTATTAACAATCATTTTTTTTAAAACTTTGACTCCTGAGCAGCTCTAAAGTTCTGCTTTTGAACGAACATAAAGCACATCTTGCGGCATCTAAGCTATCGGTAAACTTTAACATATATTCCACGTAATATAATGGTCGTTTGATGGTCTTTTCACCATCTGGATCAAGATTTTACTGAACAACTTAAATATAGGGACTCGTTTGTGCAAAATTTATTGACCTTCGACTGCTGTATCAATTTTTTCCAAATTCAATTTAATATAAAAAATACCATTTTCACAGCTGCGGTTACTTGGGAAGAGAAAGCAATAAAGTGTTATCAAAAAGCATGGCGAAAATTGTGGACAGAAGTATTTAAAAAAATTCTTTCGAAGAAGATGTAATTATTGAATATCCAGTGACCATTTCTTCTGAGTTACTGAAAAGTCTTCCTTCGAAATTTTCTTATTTTCGTTTTCTGAAACTGAAATTATTGAATGGATTTAAGATGTAAAAATTGAACCAGTTTTCGAACAGTTGGGTGAGAAGAAAACAGTAATTCAAAATCTGAATCAAAAAAAAAAAAAAAAAAAAAAAAAAAAAAAAAAAAAAAAAAAATTGAATCTTAACATAAAAAAAAGACAGAGAAGTGACTAATCAGGAGTTTCAGCAAAAATCATTTATCGTTAGGCTGATGAATAGTTAAACACATTTGTGATAGTTGTTAAAAAATATAATTTTGGAAAAATAGTGAATATTCATTGTCTACGGAATGATTTTTCTAAACATGTGACATCTTCATTGTGGGCGTAGCTTACGTTTGCTCATTGTGTCATTGATCAAACTCAAGTTGCTATATCTGCAGTGTGCAGTTCGAATATTTACTTTATTCCATGGTTTATCCCTAGTTCGCTTTTCGAAGGAATGAAAGGCATCTTTTTCCTTTTCCTACTTCAGGTATATTAAAGAGTAATGAAATGTGAGATGAGTGAATTTAATATCTTGCATTCTGTTACTTAAGCAATTGTTGTGCTAAGTATCAACCAATCTAATTCTTACAGTTTCTATGCCAGAAAAGTTTGAAACAGGCGTGTTAAGGTCGGAACTGAATTCTTTGCTTAAAATAACTGCGTCGCTTTGAGGATTCCAGTATCATAAGCTATTTAATAATCATATATTTATTTATCGTTATTTAATTTTATCGTCATTTAATTATCAGATCTTTTCTAATCATATGGGGCCTTCATTAGCTCAATGAAGTGCAGCAGATTGACTTAGCACAGACTCAACTGATAGGCGGAGATATTTAGTCTTGTAGATGAACGGTTTTGTAGATCATGTTCTAAATATGCTCTACAGGTTCCATGTATGGCGGTGTTCGCAGAAAACATTGCAGCAAAAACATCGCGGACGAAAACATTTCGGAGAAAACAACGCAAGACGAAAACGTCGTGGTACAAAACATCGTCGGAGAAAATAAAGCATCGCAGTTCTAAAACATTGTGTACAAAATATCGTCGTCGAAAATACGTCGTCGTCAAAAACTTCGCAGTTTAGAAACATCTTTATGGAAAATATTGCGGTAAAGAATAACGATAACCAGTGCATGACGATAGCATCGCAGACATGCGTTTTTCAGGTTTTAATGATTGTAAAAGGATACTCGCATAATGACTGAGAGCGCAAGATAGAAAGAAGGATAATTTTTAGTTTCATATTTTTTATTAACTAATAAATATTTACTGAAAATGTAAAATGGAAACTTAAATATAGAAAATTAATCCAACTTATAGCACTTAATAGAGTTTTAAACTGACATAGTTAACTTACAAAAGCCATTAATAAATTATTTTTTTATAAAGTTTTACTGGTAATTATTCAGGAAAAGCATAATCTAAAAAAGAATTGACAAAGAAAGATAAGTAACTGCATGACCTGATCTGTAAAAAATTGCGAAGTTAATTATGAGATTATTTTCTTCACTTTTGTTAATCTGATATTCTTATAGTGAAAATTATTTCTTGTTTTGTTTAAATTTCTTCTTCTGTTTTTTTTTTTAAATTTATTAGTTAATAAAAAATATAAAGTAAAAATTATCCCGTAACCATGTCTGGCAATCTTAGATGGCCGTATCTTCCTTTAGAATTGCCCCAAATGCTCCTCAAACAAATCGCGAACGATCTGGGCGCGTCCACATGGCGTATTAACAGCTGTTATGAATTGATAACACCCGCTTATTGCTTGTGGTATTCTATCTTCAGAATAGTTTTGGTTTTCGCAAGCATGAAGTGCAGTGATGAAGGTTTAAGTCTAATAATTCGAAGGCGTTTGCCTAAAAATACTTGTTTTAAAATGCTATATTACTATAAATAAAATGTGTATGTTTGTTAACCAATATCATGATTTACGCGAACATCACATAACTCTGTAATTAATTCTTCGTGCCAAACGAAACTTCAGTTTCGTCGTTGCACCTGCTTGTGATTATTTCATCGCTATTGGGTTTCTATAACCTATAAATGGCTGCAAATGGTCACAAAGCAACTAAAGATAGTAGTTTCCCTTTAAAGATTGACTTAGTTTGACTAGTAAACATAATTCATGCCAGGCGAATACGCCCATGTGCATGTTGGGATTACCACCAACATGCACAATACCTTGTTGTAGACTGGATTCACAGCTTCATACAGTCTGCTTTACTTACAAGACCAACAATTAGCTCGTACCAAATGGAAACATGATTTGTGGGACAATGCTACGTTTTCCTATTACCTAGGGCTTAGTGCATGTATTTCAAAGCCTTAGTGAGTGTTGAAACCCAATCAGTGTTACAAGTAATAGTACTAGATTCGTTCTTCTGCCTGTTGTACCTATCAAATCCAAATTTTGCTACTGGGTTCTCATAGACACATCTCTCGCGCATTCTTCATTGACTGCAGCAATCAGTTTGTATAATATCATTTATCTCATATGGCAGTGATCATTTATCTCATATGCTTCGTTATAATACGGTATGAAGCGAGGTATTTTAAGTTTCAACAACTTTCGAAATGCTATAATAACTGGAGCTTCAATTATCATCTTCTATATTTAAAATAATTTAATTCTTATTTGATAGCCATCATCACATTATTAAATATTTCGTAAAACCTTCAAGAGTCAATAAACAGCACTGAAATTTTTAACGCGAAGCCAGCGTCGCTTTTAAAAGCATTTAAACATTTTGGTACTTACGTATTAACGCAACCACCTTCGTGTAATTTAGCGATTTGTTACAGATGGAAAGGTAAAATTTACTCATCGGGTGCAAATTTGCAATTTTCGCGAGTTTTTTTAGGAAGATTCTCTAACTATCGTTATTTATTGTTAGTTGGTAGACATCAACACATGAAAAGTAAATATATTTTAGCAATTTAAAATACAAATTTTAATAATTAGATATGAACTATATGTTACATTAAAAAACAAAATACTTGAAATTTTCGCGAAGTCTTTCTGTAAATTTTTGGCGTTGTTCTTCTACCCATATACATCGTGATCTCTTCTCGCTTAAAAATACATCAGAGAATTGCACAAACTTGGCCATGCGCATTGGCTTCTTATCGAACTCTCCTCATGATTGTTTCCTTTAGCAATTTTCTCGAAATATTGTATTTTTGCTGAACTTTTACAGCAGTTTCTTCCATTATTGGAAAATTCCACAACCGATAATTTAAAATAGATTTGAAGGCAAAACATGATGTCACGATATGTATATCAAAACCAGTGGAACTTGGAATACAACAAAAAGAACGCTTTTGATGTATTTCCAAGTTCCACTGGTTTTTCTGAAAAACTGCGTTATCTGCCTGAAGAATGTTTATGTGCATAGTTGCAAGAGTTTGCACATTCTGAAAATTTGCCGATTTCCACTAAGGTGGTTGTAATAACATGTAAGTATCTGCCGCCCAACCGGGATAGTGGTTAGCGACACTGTCTGCCATACTGAAGAGCCCAGGTTTGAATTCCAGAGAAGGCATAGATGTTTTCATGTGCGGCATGGGGACACTCTAAATATGCGGCAAGCCGAAAGTCCTCTTGAGAGGTTCAGGGTAGGGAAAGAGGTGTCGGAGAACCTCGGACCTATCCCCACGGTGTGCTGTTCTTCAAAATTAGTGGCGGAACTAAGCAAAGCCGTTTGTCACCTTTACGCTTTACTTCCCATTAAGTCACTAATCTTTAGTGTCCAAGCCTTTTGCCAACTATAGGCGCAATCTTGCCTGCTTGTCACGAAGAATTTCGTGGACTTGCTTTGATAACAAAAAACAGTCACAAAAAGCAATATTTAAATACCGCATTTTTAACCTACGACTTTTTGTATTTTTGCCTACTTTTATATATATATATATATACCGAAGAGCCATTACATTATGACCACCTTCCATCTATAATAATGTGTTCATCCAGGAACAAAACCACTGCGCGTGCGCGGTTGATGTTGGAGTATATAAAGCGCATTGTCTTTCCAAACAAAGCGCGATTAGTGACTTAATGGGATAATGGGATAAGCAGCTGATTTATCAGACTTCGATAAAAATCAAATTATTATGGCTCGGCGACTGGGACATCAATATCAGAAACGGCGCGTTTAGTGGGCTGTTCGCGTGCAGTTGTTGTGAGCACATATCGAAAGGGTGTATGGATCGTGAAACGACAAGTCACCCACCAGCAGTGTGTCGTCGATAGCGCATTTATTCCAGAGAAGAGCGGAGATTGCTGTGTATTGTTTGCTGTGACCAAAGAGCTGCAATAGCCGAAATCACCACAGCTACAGCAGTGGCGACCCAGACAAACTCAATAAACGGTGCAGCGTACATTGCTGCGTATGTGCCTACGCAGCCGAAGGCCGAAGCATGTCCCTGCACTGACGGCACGCCATCGTCAGCTGCGTCTGCAATGGGCCAAGAAGCACAGGAATTGGACATTAGAAAAATGGAAGAAAGTTGCATGGTCCGACGAATCACGTTTTCTGGCCCATCATATCGACGGGCATGTGCTAATATATCGCCTCCAACTATATATTAGCATCTTGTGGAGTCAATGCCATGTCGGGTGCTGGCAGTTTTGAAGGCTAAAGTTGGTCCTATATGTTATTAACAGGGTGGTCCTAATGTAATGCCTGTTTAGTGTATATATGCACAAAAGATATATTTATCTGTACATATTTGTGTGTGTGTGTGTATGCTGTACGCGTATGCCTATGCTAGCTGTGCTTTTTAATTTTTAGTACTTTGAAAAAAAGTACTAAATATTAAAAGCTTCTCAGAAAAAGTTGTGTACCTTTACAATATTTCTTTATGTTGAAAGAAGGATTTCGTGAAAGAAAGAGGGTAGATTTCTTAAATATTTTATCTCATTCTGTTGTTTATTTTTAGGTCTTTTTACATAACTGCACCAAATTCTTTACGAGTGGGTTCAGACCAAATAATAGGAATTGCCATTGATGGCAGAAGGAAAGCTTTGGTTAATTTCTACATCCAAGATCACCCAGAAAAAAGGAGAAACATAACACAGTTACCGATAGATGTTAATCCAGGTGAGATAAAATTAATAAGTGGTACTACTAATTATTAGAAAAATCTCTCTTCTGTATCTTTGAGATGCTTTCTTTTAGTGTATGAATTTTGAACAGTCGCCAATCTTTGGTTAGCATGATAAACATATAAATATGGCTAGTTCTTCACTCAACAGCCCGGCGTGTGACGACTTGCTTTTACGATGACCAGAAACTAAGACTAAATATCAAGTCTGCCGCCAGCATGTACACACATGCATAGCTTTTTAAGACGCAAAGTAGCCCCACTGTTAAGCATCGCTTCGCCTACAAAATGCCCTAAGTGATATTTGTGGATGTTGTTTATTTTTTGTCATTTGATTGCTGTGATAAAAATAAATAATATTTGCAGTAATAATATTGCAATATAAATTAATATTAATATTGCAATATAAATTAATATTAATATTGCAATATAAATTGATAAAATATTTGCAGAAAGGCATTATGCAATTATTTTACAATTTTAGAGTACTCAACTGCTTACCACAATAAGCAAATAAGGAAAAAGAATTAACATAGCAGTGAATTTTGTAGGCGTAGTGACAAAAAAGTGTTAAACGAAGTTCATTAGCAGCTGCTAAGGACCGAAGATTCCTATTTTTTTATTCTGTGTTCCTCTAGTATTTTCTGAGTCATTATAGAATGCGTAAGTCTTGGTTATATTTCATCTTGATGACTAATAAACAAAATAATATTTATGAAAATTCTATCGTAATAAAAAATATGATAAAATACATAAATTTAAGTTTTAAAATAAAGATTATAAAAATGAATGGAAAAAATTCAGGGAAGTAGCTATCTAAGAAAGCTGTCATATTCAACTACTTAAATGACAATAAAATATAAGTCTAGAATAAAGGAAGTAATTAAGCATACAGTGGGCATTTATTATGATGTTCAATTTTGACAAAATAAAGAAAAGGCCTGATTCATGATATGGAAATGCTGTCAATTATGTGAATAGATCATCACATTAATAGGAATAATCTTAGGAATTTACTAACAAAGCAAATAAACGCAAGCAGTCTATCTGATAATTTAAAAAATTGACGAGATTGTAAACACGGCAAGAAAACATTTAACGCTATTAAAGTTAGTTTTATTGAATTTAGTTGATAAAATTTACATAATGTGTGTGTAACAAGAGAAGAGTCTAGTTCTAAAAAGAAATAATAAAAGATGAAGTTTATTTTGTAGAAATTATATTTAATGTAGATGCATCCGGACTGCCCTGGAAGAGAATGAGAAAATTCGCTTATGTCTACAAAGTGCATCGAATCTTAAAGATAAGATTATGCTTCTTCTTGCAAGCATATTATACTGGTTTTAAAAGAAAACTATTTTTTATTTACCGTTCACAGAAGAAGAAAAAAAAAAAAAAAAAAAAAAAAAAAAAAAAAAAAAAACCATAGCTTTTAAAAGTACTGAGAAGGATAAATTTTCGTATTACTTCAGGCGTTATTCCAAGAATTGGATGATAGCTGTTTTATTTGACGACTTGCTCTTAAATTGTTTTATTTCAGATGTACTTGCCTACAACCTTAAAATACCTTTCTTTTAAAATTAATTTATTGCTCAATGCTGCAGGTCATCCTGATCATACGAGACTTGGGCAAAAATACAAGTGCGATATATCTATTAATCCGAACAATTGTGATTTAACACATGGATCAAAGTTCGAATGCTAAATTCAAGTATTTATTATCTAAGAACTATATTTCCTGAAACAAGGACTCTATTGCATCACTCAATTTTTGGGAAATTGAAAGAATAAAAAAAAAAGGAAAGTTGCGATATTTGTTTATCTTTGCAAAGAATTAGTACCTCACTGAAATAACTTCAACGTGTGGGCGAGGACTTCGTTGAAAAGAAATGTTGTTGTCTCACAAAACACTGGAAGAGTATAATGAGCATGGTATCATGGAAAAAAATTAGCAAAGATGTTGTTTAAATTGCTCTACGCAAAATCTAGGTATCCGTACAGTGGATGTAGAAAAATAAGTGAATATCGTAGAAAGTGAACTGATTGAGAACGGTTTGGTTAATTTCCAGTATGAAATAGCTGTAGAAAAAGAAAGTAATTACAGGAAAAGGAAGAATAGAGATTTTATAATAAAAATACCATAAAAGGATTACTTGAAGCTCTTTTTAAATATAGGTTAAATCAAAGTTGACAAAACTGAAATGCAAATCAGAGCAAAAATTGATGGAGATGCAATCAAATGTTATCTCGAAATATATGGGGGAGGGAAAATAACGAATTTTCTGATTAAAGAAATACCCCCGGTTGCAATGAGCTATCCAAATGAGTTACAATTACGTAGCCGTTAATTTTAATGAAAGATTTCATTTACATATTTTCTTTGATTTTAAATGATTTAAATAACGACTATGTGTTAATTTAATAAATTATTTATGTAAATAATACATGTGTATACAAAAACTGTTTATCAGGCTTACAGAATTTTACACTTTATATTAATGTTAATAATTTATAAAAATATTATCAGCGATATCAAGAATAAAGTAAATTGAGGAGTACGTAGGAAGATATTTAAATCCTACAGAGGCTTTTAAGCATGTTGAACATAATCTCTGCGATACCTAAAATTCGACAAGCATGTTACAGTAAACATCGCTTAATGTGATCGCGGTTGATGTTATAATTCAGAAATTATTATCGAATTGTCAAAATCACAGCTCTTTATATAAGGAAACATGGGAAATATCGTGAAAATTTTATCGTGAAAATTTTAAATTGAAGTCGCCAAACAAGTTCAAAATGGGAGGCCTGACAGTGCCACACCTTTATGCAAGTCGACTGCTGTTCCAGAAAGGCATAAATCTTCATAACGGTGCCGTGGAATAACACGACGTACACAAACTGAAGGTTACTTTCTCGCTTGGAAACTGACAGTGGGCATCCTTATGCGAAACAGGCGTTTTCCATAAAGGTGCGCATACCTTTATGCAGGTACGATTTTCTTTTTAAATTACTGAATAATTCCCTAAGCAGAGGATGAAATAAAGGTTCGGCGCTCTTATAAAAAGGCTAAATTTTCATAAAGCAGCTCGTATCTTTATAAAATTGTCGGACTGGCATAGTCGAAGGGATCCATTATTCAAAACAATTCACTATGTAAATATTTTACATGCTAATATTCAACTATAATTTTCGTTAGCTTATGATTGAATGGTAGAAGAATTGGGAGGTTTTTAACATAACTTCTATCACGTTGTTTAAGTCTTCCGCGTACTTTCAGCAATCCATCTTCATCAGTGAATAGATGCAAATTACTTAACTATTTGAACTTACAACCCCGTTTTTACGAATGCAACAGATTTCACTCAGAAATGATTGCTTCTGTATTAATTTAATTAATATGGTCTCCAATTTTTTAATTTCCTATGTTCCTGTTAACCTTTGCCTTTTTTGAAAATTCCTCAAAATTTATAAATAAAGCTTGAAACTTGAACAATTTAAGAATAACTATTACTTGTAGCAGTAAAATTAGATAAAATATATTACTAATAATACTAAATAATTTTAAGCAAGAATCAGCATTATTCAGTTTTACGTTGACTAGAAAAGTCTTTTTGGATCACGGCATCCGGAATATCTATGTTAGAGTATTCTTGAGTATTAAAGAACCGAGGTATGCAAAACCTCAGATTACAATGAAAAGTTTGTCAGGTTCGTTTCCACTTGAAATCAGATCTGAAGGATTACTATCCGATGCAACGTGTCTGCATTGCCAGGTGGCTGAACGTGAGTCCTTCTGTGGTTCATAGACTTTGGTGACAATTTCTTACTTCAAACTCGGCATCCAAGAGGTTCAGCCAAGGAAGGCCAACCTCTACGACAAGTGCTGATAACCGATGTTTGTTGTTATGCTCACGAAGGAATAGAACTTCAACTCAGATTTAACTCAGATCCTCACTAGCTCAGGCACTGGAAGGTTGGTGTCAACGTTAATCGTAAGTAGAAGGCTTCACGAAGGCGCGAGGCGGCCGTCCATTTACATGCCCCTTACATCATGTCATAGAAGGGAACGTTGAGGTAGGCACGTCAATATGTCCACTGGATAACTATTAATACTAATCAATACGGGCTGTTTCCTTTATGGATGAGTCCAGAATTAGCATCCACATGGATGGAAGGCGTTATTTGACTTGAAGAGAACTTAGAACCCTTTATCAGCCATCAAACATACGCGAAAGAGGTGCATACGTAGGAGGCAGTGGTCTGTTTTTGGAGTAGTATCTCTTTGAGTGGACGCACAGACTTCCATTCTTTCCACGTAGAACCATGAATGCTCAGTCCTACAGAGATGAAATTCCTGATGCGTATGTGCCCCCTTATGCCGGGGAAGTAGGTGATAATTTCCTGCTGTAAGGCAACTATAGACCGAACAGGGCTCACATCGTGGATGATTATCTTCAGTAGCAAACAACTCAGCGCATGGAGTGGCCAGCTCGATCATACGACCTGAATCCTCTCAAGCATGTTTGGTAAGCTTTAGGAAGACGTATAGATGCTTTTAATACTCCTATTCAGACCCTAGCTACGATTGCAATTGCTTTGGAATAAGAATGGCTCTCACTTTCTACAGAACTGATAGACTGCATTATTGACAGCATCGCTCATTTCTGAATGTGCTGTATTGCTCATAGGGCAGATCATAATCCATACTGAACGTATTGTTACTATACCAAACTGACACATCCGACTTGTTCATTTCATACATATGCTAATTTCTATAACTCCATGATTGTCTGGCAATTTCTTTTCACGTTATTTGATACCTTATAGTGTGTTGCATATTGTGAGTCAGTTGCATTAAATTCTACATGTAACATTTTGAGTAATCGTCATTTTTTTATGTTTCCTTAATTAATGATAACCAATGTAGTATCTCCTTGAGTTAAAATTTGTAGTAGCACCACTCATTTTGTTAAAATTTGTAGTAGGAAAATATGTTCTGTGTGTGGGAAAAGATACCACGAGAATCTCCATTTTCCGTTGAGAAATAAATCATCATCATCATCGAAACTTTAGAATCTGAGTATGAAAAATTTAAAACGAAACATCAGCGAGAAGTTCCAGTGCACATCTCCTTCTGGGCCCAGACTTTTGGTCGAAGAGTGGTAATGGTCTGTTTGTATTGGTTCACTAAAGTACCGCGATATGCTTTATTAATGATTTTATGGGAAAGTTACATACAGTTAAAACAATGCTAGGCATGGGCAGAACTTCTTGTTTCAGAATCATCAGAGAATGTGCGAGTAGATTCCCAGTGAAGGCACATAAAGTATACATCTTAATTTCTGGGTTAAATAATTTTTTATTTATAATTCCAATGAGAGTCTCAGCATGAGTTAGCAGTAAAAATAGAAGTTATATGAGAAGTTTGGACTTTTCAGTAATACCAAAAATAGCGCAAGATTTGAATAATTCAAGGAAAATTGATACTTTAGTATCAGTTCACGACTTTTGTAACATAAAATTAACTGATGAAACTTTTAATGTACCAGAACTTGCAAAGGGCATTTAAGGACCAGAGGATTTCTTTGAAATATTAAAACCGAGACAGATTCACTATGAAAACTCGAGTTTTCTTTTGAAAATCTATGTATATGTGTTTATTGTGTCAGGAAGACTACATCAGAAAAACGAAATTGTGTACATTGTGAGTTAATGAAGCAATGAGAAAGTTTTGGGAGGTAGAAGCTGCCGAAAAGAAGAACATGAAAAATAATGAAACCATAATATATGAGGATTTTCAGGAAATTTATAAAAGGGATAAATCGGATAGATATGTTGTAACTATGCCTTTAAAGGAATATTCCTCATGCCTATAAGAATGAAAGGACATATGTTTAAAAAAGTAACAGCCTTAGTGCAAAAAAATTCTGTTTAGATCCTGGTTATTTAAACTTATACATAGAGTTTTTAGCAGAGTATGAGCAAATGTGACCCATGTAATGGAAAAAGAAAATGAGAGTTGTTCATACTTTTTATCCAAATTAGGTGTGTATAAACCTGAAAGAAATTTCACTAAACTTAGGATGTATTTATCACATAATATCCTACAACGAAAGGAAACTCGTTAAACTTACTACTATATAACGGATATGCGACTCAATGTTGCCTTATTGATTAGGTTTAGGAACCATAGCTTTACATTTACTGTCGATGTAAAAAAGTCTTCCGCGTGATCTGGATAACTCCAGAACAGAGAAAAAATTGGATAGAAAAAAATTGATGAACCAGCAAATGTTGTAGGGTTCTCCACTCTTTTTCTACTCAAATGAACATTGAGGAACCTACTGAACAGCTTAGAGACTTATCGCTGAGTTCAAATAATTGAAGATGTAGACTCAGAAGGGTTAAACTTCTTTTATTTCACTCAAAGTAAGATAACAGTCGAATAAAGCCTCCACTCAGGCTTAAACTCAGAATAAGAAATAAAAACTAAACTATTACTGAACTAGGAGAGACTTAGCCAAAGCTAAACAACAAGTATCTAAGGTAGTTGGCCCTTAATTTAAATTAGCCGGCGAATATCGAAAGGTACGTAATATAGGGCCGAGCGTAACAGCTTCAAGAGAGACGTAGCTCGAAGGCAAACAGGCGCTAATCAGAATTCTCTCTCTCTCATGAAGTAAGATGAATCTTCCTTACGTACTTCTTCGAACTCATTTGTATTCAAAGGGATTCTAAAAACTCATTCTGGTAGGAAATTGTAAGTAGAAACAAGAACTGATAGGAAAGGTTATCATAATTAAAATAACCGTTATAAAATTAAAATATACCTTACAAAGTCTTTGAATTAGCGACTATGACGTATGCGGAGCATACTTAGCAATGCATATGCTATGAAAATTAGACATAGATGAGTTCAAGAAATTTTTATTAGCTGCTTCGATAATAATGTCTGATATATACATGGACAGCATTTAATCAGGATCTGTCACGATAATTTGGGCTAAAGGAGTACAATATCAATTAACTGTAATTTTGAAAAAAGGTAGCATATGCCTTCACAACGCGTATGCTACCTTTTTCTATTTAAAGACTTTTAAATAGAAAAAGGAGGTAAGTGTTTTTTAATCTATTTTCAATAATAATGAGTTTAACAACAGTAGAGAGTCAAATTACACATTTTTAACAACTAAAGACACCAAAACATTAGGAGTCTTTTGGAATCCCAAGGATCACTATTTTACATTTAAGATGAAACATGAGGATGTAATTGGGGACATTAAGAGAACTGTATTGTCAACGATCGCGCATTTCTTTGACTCACTGTGATTTCTAGGTCCTATTATATCAAAAGAGAATGTGCTTATGCAAACGTGGTGGCAACTGAAGATAGATTGGAATGTCGTTGTACCAGAAGAAACTGAAAATGTGTGGCAATGATTTATGAAGTCTTTACATACAATAAATAACATAAAGAGTCATAAGAGAAGATGCAGTAAATATTGAGTTGCATAGATTAGCAAACAGCTTTAAATTGGTTTAATAGGCAGTAATATATGCCAATATGTCAATGCGAATGGAAAAATGAAGATAAAGCTGACTGAAAGCAGGTCCAGGGTTTGACCCATAAAATAAGTCACTGTACTGACACACTATGTAATGGTTCTCCCAATGATATATAGCGCAAGGAGCATTAAAATTCGACGTTATTAGAATGATCCCATGATCGTTTTATGGTGTTTGAACAAGGATACTGAGCAGTTAAAAAATTTAATGGCCAATAGAGAAGAAAACCATTCAAGAGATGTCGGACATGTAGCAGTGGAGACAAGGTACATCGGAAAGTAATCATGCAGATTTGGTTTCGCGGGGAGTAGAACCTGACAAACCTTTCACTATAATCTTTGGTTTGTGTACTTGAGTTCCTTAGTATGCAAAAATATTCTGATATAGATGTTCCAGATACTGTGATCCAAAAATGCTCTTCTAGTGTACTTAAAATATTCAATGATGTTCACTCGTATATAAAATCATTTAGTTTCAGCGTTATTTACAGAGAAATGGGGAAAAAGGAAAGGCGAACAGAACGCTTATCAACAGAAATGGTAAATCTGAGAAAATATGAATCAAACTAATATAGAAGCAATTAATTCTTTGTGAAATAATTTGTATTCGTAAAAACAAGGGAAGGAATTTCAAAAGGTAAGTAATTTTCATCCATTCATTGATGAAGATAGATTGTTAAGAGTAGGTGGAAAACTTACACAGCGTAATGTAAGTTATGCTAAAAATACTAATTCATCTACCATCCAGTCATAAATTAACTAAAATCATAGTTAAATATTATAATGTAAAAGATTTACAAACAGGACCTAATGCTTTTTAGGTTTTAGGTAGTGAAAGGCAGAAATTTGTGCAGAAATGGAGTGCAAAAGTGTGTAATTTGCTTTAAAACTATCTCTAAATCAATACAACTGTTAATGGGTAAATTACCAAAGGGTAGTTGGAATATTACCAAATGATAAGGAATAATTAAAAACTATCCATTCTGCTTTATAACCAAGGCCATACGTTCGGAATTAGTCACAGGTTTTACTTCAGCAGCTTTCGTAGATACACTCAAGCTGTTTATGTTAAGAAGAATGTAGTGTAGTAAGGTGCACACAGACAATGCGAAAAACGTAATAGGAACAATGCTTAAGCTGGTAAATCAGGCAAATAACCTTTTGTCATAATATATGAATTCAGAGACTGTTCATTATTACTTTTCGCCTTCTAGAGCTGAAAATTTCGGAGGCCTCTAGAAGGCAGACATTAAATCCCTTAAATATTACTGGAAAATTGTCCCAGGGAGTCAAGTCCTGTCCAATGGAACGACAAGCGATTACTATTTTTAAGTGTAATACTGATACTGAGTGTTCTGAAACTCAACGGGTTTCACGACCCGGGTGAGCAACTAACTCTCACGCCCGTCGACTCAGTTGATGTCACTCGAGCGGTTTTAAATACCATCCGAGCGCAAAGCACTCCACCATTGGCATTTTTTCCCAAAAGACTTTCGCCAGCAAAGAAAAATTATAGTACTTTTGAAAGACAGCCATTAGTCAATTACTGTGCTGTAAAATACTTTAAGCATAACTTAAAAGGACAAAATTTTATTAGCTACACTGATCAAAAAATATTTAACCCGTGTGTTTAATGTTTAATTCAAGTCTCATTCCATGTCTCCTCTCTCGATAGCGTATGTATTTAGATTTTATAGCTCAGTACAGCACAGAACATCAGTACGTTTCTGAGGCGGCTAATGTAGTCGCTGATGCACTGTCTCGGATTGGTGCAGGGGACTCGGTAGATTTTTCAGAGATTGTAAAACAGGAACAAAATAATTATGAGTCTCTTTATAGCTTAATCTCTTTATAGTTTAAGTGACTTAAACCCCCAATTACGCTGGAAATTTTTTGTGACAAAAGTAATAACAGAGTTAACCCATACGTACCAGCTAGTCTGAGACAGATAATCTTCAGATCTCTATATAATCATTTCCATCAGGATTTCCCTGCTACAAAACGCCTTATACAAGATGTTGGACTGTCAACAATGCAAAATTGCTAGACATAAGCACAGTCCACGTCAACAATTCGCCTTACCAACCGCAAGATTTGACCACATCCATTTAAAATTGGTCGGGATATTACCTTCCTCTCAAGAATTTTAATACCTACTTACATGTATTGATTGATTCACCTGACGACCTGAAGCATTTGCTATCAAGGGAATATTTTCAGAAACTGTTGTTCGCACATTCATCTCGGGCTGGATATTTCGTTTTTCATGCAGTAATAACGGACTCTACAATAATAACGGACCAGGGTAGGCAGTTCCATTCATCTCTGTTTTACTTGCTGTCAGCCTTTTTGGTCATAAAGCACATACCAACAACTTCATATAATCCAGCCAGCAATGGTTTGCTTAAGCGTTTCCATCGCTTCTTGAAACAGGCACCTAGATACCATATTAGAAACCAATGTACTGATTCACTGCCATTAGTCCTGTTATGAATACGACCAGCCTTCATATCTGAACTAAAGTATTCTATAAATGAGTTGGTATACGTTTCCACTATACGTCTTTCTAGAGAAGTCCTTGTTCCATCTACGCAAAGCAGCGTTGAGCCTTCAGAATTCGTACACAGGTTCCAAAACATTATGTGGAACTTGTCACCTACTCAAACTTTATAGCACTCCTGTCATGCCATCATTCGGCACGATGCAGTGCGAAAACCATTATAGCGACCTTATGATGGTGGTTGAAGGTAAGGTTGGAATCTAAGGTGACTTCAAGGTTCGTAGTCTTGCTTTCCGAGGCAATTGGTCAAATAGGTTGGGTTTAGACACATGTTTATTTGAATTTCCTTTTCGGAAGATAATGGCAAAAGACATTTGCGTGTTTACGAAGATAGCCATTCTAAGTTTCAATGTTCATGGAGGTCCAGGTAAATTGAACATTTTGACGTACTGTTTTTATATTCATAGTTTGTATGAGTACAGCGGTACATCCCCAAACACTGCAAATTGAATTTTGTGTTCATGTAGGATGTCATGAGTATAGATACTAAAGAGAATGGAGCACAACACGCTGCCATTGGAAATTCCAGCTTGATGTTGCAAATTGTGGAAAGTTGCGATCATATTCGAGCATAGAACTTGTAGCTGTTGAGGAATGAACTGATGATTTCGATGATATAATCAGGCTGTAGGGTTGTACATGATCTGTTAAGGCTACGTAGTCCAATAACCCTAACAGGCATGAAGCGAACTATCGCTATGTCTGAAGCATGAAGCGATGAGAAAGTCGTCAAAAGGTTAAAAAACTTTTTTATTTAAACAGAGTTTAGAATAGAAACGCCCTGTCTTGTTCTACAATGAAAGCCACAACTCATGGTGAATTCAGTCAGATTTAAGTGAAACGTTGAACAGCAGACGACGATTGCTTAAATAAATATTTTTGGAAGTTGATTCACTATTTTACCGGAGTGTTAAAATCAAAGTGCCAGCAGCGATAGAACGAAACGCGGAACAATTACATTTACCAGAGGTGGCAGCAAACTTAACACATAGCCCGTATTCAGAAACACACTCTGTCTTAAAATCCAAGAATATATACTGACTACTCATTTGCATTCTGGTGAGAAATACGGAAAGGAGAAGTAATAGTAAAGACCGAAATTATAATAACTGGTTTATTTAAAATAAAAACATTTCAAGACAGCGTGAGTTGGGCGAACTTATACAGAAAGCTACTGTACTGCACCCTCTGAAAAGCTTTAACGATGTCTAAAAAGACAACACCAGTGAGTAATTTGCAAATGAACTGCTCTGTTGCTGTGTTTATCACAGGCCTTGGTGTGGAATTCTATGACTTATTCTGAATCCAAATCATTCAAGAGGAAAGTTCTTAGTAATATTGTAGTGGTGGTGTAGATGACGCAGGATGACCTTTAGCGATCTTAGAAAGGGCGCTGTATAAGCTCGTGAGCCTATACTTCTGCTGGAAAGTATGATTTTATTGAGCTAGGGAAAAATAAATATCGTGCATTGTATAGTTTTTATATATATAGTATATAGCTTTCTAGCTTTGAGGGAAGTAATTGAGCTACAAGCAGAAATTTATGTTTCTTTAAATATTGGTGATGGCATTAGGAGCAGAATGCTTCGCAGCCTTGTTACTGATTCCATAATGTTAGGCAGCTTTTCTATTTTTGACTGTTTTGTTGATGCTCACAATTTGCGAGGAAGTGGCAGTCGAAGGGGGGGTCACATGGTCTAAGTTGTATAAAGTTGTTCATTTTTCTATTGACTTTAGTGATAATATTATAGTCATATGGCCAGGGGTTTGTGTGGATGATGTTTTCCAGCTCATCAGCAAGCCAGTCTACTTTATCATCATCAGAATAAATGATTTTCGGTGAGCCGTTGAGTGGAAGGATTAGCATCTACCTTTTAGTAAGTTTTCTGTTAAAATCTAATAAGGAATTATTTTCAGTCGTCAATGATTTCAGGAATTATTCCCATTTCTGCTATTTGGAAGTTTTCAGTTCTATTTTAAATTATAGGATCTAACACTCTTTGGACTCATAAACTAATCTAGATCCTATTAATGAACCTGGCGATTTCTCGCACAGGCGTGAAATATACCAGCACAGAAGAAGGGTAAAAATAACCCTTTATTAATTTCAACTATGAACAGAAAGGCATGTACTTCGTGCTTTACCAATAACACCGACAACTTGCTGTGAAACTAAGAATTTGTAACACAATAAATCCAACTGTGTAACACAAACAGAATTTGTAACACAATAAATCCAACTAAATAAGAATTTTTTACCTAATAAACCAATAATACTAACCTCCACTCTATGTCTATCTTCGATGTATCTTGTTTGGAGACTCCAAATTTAGTAATAACTGGAAGATGATCTGAGATGAGCTTGTTCTTGACCTCGAGCATCATGGGGAGATTGGTGTTTGTATGCAAAAAGTCTAGGATATCGTGCTTTTCTCCAGTGTAATTAATGTACGTAAGTTCATAGACTGCAGTGGGCCTGCAATATTGATGTACTCGGTAAATTGATGTACTCGGTTTTACGCTGTTATTTGTGGCACGACAGCCTCCATAAATGTGTGATATTGCTTTACATAGAATGTTATCCATGACAAAGTCAGTGAACCTTTTTATGCGAAGGATTGTAAGCACAGATGAAGAAAACACTTTTCAAATTAGGTAGATAACTAAACTAGTAACCTGCTCGTATTCCTTAGAATTATTGTCCATAACAAAACCATTTTTTCGTGTTTCAGTTATGATACACATTTATAATGAACTAAATTTATCTAACTATTTAATTTTTTCTATTTATTTTATAAAATTACTAAGTTAGAAATTTTCGGTAATTAACGGTATCTGTTTCAAATCCATATACTAGGTTTGGTGGTCCATAATTTGTCTCAGCTGATACATAAGTAGTGAAAATGCTTTCTGACAAAATATAGAACTAAGCTTATTAATTTTTCAACTATAAAATAAATTAGTAATTTCAAATAATGAAGTTTGGAAATTTTAAAATCAAATGTTTTGTTAAAATCTTTAATACTGGAATCATTTTGTTATTCCCTTTTAGGAGTTCCGAAAATATTTCCTATTCATTTGAATCCAAAGAATTTCCCACCAGGATTTTTGGAAGATAAAAATTCTGAGAAGACAGTCTCTCTAACTGCTCACAGTGAATTGTTTCACAAAGAAATCATTTTGCCTATAAACTTTAATGCTGGTTATGTTTTTATTCAGACAGATAAACCTGTTTACACACCAAGAGACAGAGGCAAGTTTTTTTGCTTGTTTCTTTAAAATGTATGTAAACTGATTTTATCTAAAATGTTTAAGATAGTCTTTAAATCAATAATTTAAAAAGTTTTCAATTTAGAATGTTTTTAATCTGTGCGATTAGCAGAGAAATGCATAATATTTTGTGAGCAAAATTTCTTGTGCAAATGTTTCAATTTGTGTTTACATCCAGTAAATGGCATCCTTACTGAAACAGTACATAAATTACTATGCTGTAATAAATTGTGAATGAATCTGCTGTCATTATTGAATATTTCGAAGAACAACGATGATATTCTGGCTAGCATAAAATTATTTCTGTGGGGATCATTGATACATGCCATTAACTAAGCATTGCTAGTTGTATTGGTGGGATCACAGAATATACAATGCTGAGTATACAATGCTATATAGTGGATATAATTTAGAATTATATCCAATATATGTCACTGTATGTGAAATTAGATGAGTATGGTACTGCAATGTATATCCATTATATGAGTATGATACTGCATTTGTATACCATAAACAATAGTGGGTACACCTTATTCAATATACACTATATGACATTGCATGTGGTATGATGATGCGGTATAAATTAGAGGTTAAAGCCGAAAACATCGCAGCAAAAAAATCGGGAACGAAAACCTCGTGGAGAAACGTCGTGATACAAAACATCGTGGGAAAAAATAAAGCAAGGAGAAAACATCGAAGTTCTAAAATCGTCGTCGGAAAGAAAGCGGTTCAAAAACTTCGCAGTTTAAAAACGTCGTCGAACGTCGAAAATATCGTGATAAAAAATAAGGTACCTACAAATTATCACATGACGATAACATCGCAGACATGATATTTAAGGTTTTAATAATTGCAAATGGATATTCACATAATGATTTGTGTGTGCAAGATGAAAAGAAAGATAATTTTCACATTCATATTTTTTTATAAATGAATGAATTTAAAAAAAAGCAAAACAAGAAATTTAAATAAAAGAAGTAATTTTCGCAATAAGAATATCAGATTAACAAAAGTAAAGAAAATAATCTCATTATTAGCAATTTTTTTATAAATAGAGTTATGCAGTTACTTATCTTTCTTTTTCTATTCTTTTTTAGATACTTTTCATGAAAAATTACCAGTAAAACTTATAAAAAATAATTTATTAATGACCTTTCTTAGTTAACTATGTCAGTTTGAAATTCTATTAAGTGCTATAAATTGCATTAATTTTCTATACTTAAATTTCCATTTTACATTTTCAGCAAACATTTATTAGTTAATAAAAAAATATGAAAGTAAAAATGATCCTTCTTTACACCTTGCGTTCACAAACCATAATGCGAGTTTTTACAATTATTAAACAAGTATTAAATTTTACAGTTATTAAAGCCTGAAAAAACGCATGTCTGCGATGTTTTTTTCATGCGATGATTTGTAGGTACTTTACTTTTTACCACGATATTTTCGTCGACGATGTTTTTTAATTGCGAAGTTTTTGATCCGCTTTATTTTCGACGACGATATTTTGTGCCACGATGTTTTAGAACTGCGACGTTTTCTCTTTGCTTTATTTTTTCCCACGATGTTTTGTACCACGACGTTTTCGCTTTGCGTTGTTTTCCCCGCTATGTTATCGTCCACGATATTTTTGCCGCGATGTTTTCGGCAGATACCAAATAAGATGAGTATGCAATGCCAGAATATGCAACGATATAAAAAACTGGGCCATTAATACTTGATATAGTAGAATTAAAAAAATAAAAATAAAAAAACTTCCTTACATTACACATATTGTTGTTATATATATGTTGCTAACGTAATAAAATATAATATTTTAAATCTTTGACTTTTGAATCAATTATATGCACATAAGAAAGTCAATTCGAAGTATAGAAAGGACTACAATGTATATTTTCGGACAATTAAGTTGCATTATTAATTTACATGACAACATCTATTCCTTTTATATGACAAAGAAATAAAAATTAAAACATTTTAAGAATATGTCACAAAACGACATTTAGAGTACATTTTTATTTTTTTGTTGTAAACAGAGGAAACGTTATGCACAGGATGTTGGGTATTGCTTGTATAGAAGCTGAATTCGATGTCCTTCTGACCCTATTAGACTGACAAAAGAGTTTTCGCATAAAGATAGTCTACTTCTGTTGGCTGAAATAATCAATAGTGCATATTTAAAGTCGACTAGCAAAATAGCGGAAGCCGGAACAGGTTTTGGCGGTAGTACATAATTGCAAGCGAGGCTGCCAGAAACTCTAACACATTCAAAACTTAACAACTAACTTATATTCTACAACTGATTTGTATTCTGGTGAGCACTAAACAAAAAAGAAGTATCAGCCCATAATAATTGGTTATAAACATACAATCCTACAAGAACTTTTATGTAATTTGTTTTCCAAATAACATTTAAGTTAAAACTGTTGTGGTTACATATTTAAAAAAAAATTATTTTCATTTATGAAAACATGATGTTCAGAATATTGTAAAACACAGACTAGGAGGTTAAATATAGAATAAAATAATTGTAAAATGTCTAAACATTTTTCAAAATTAGCGAGTAACTTACTATTTTTTCCATTCTGCAGATATCTTAAAATATTTTATCATTTGACAATAAAAGATTACATCACAATGAACTAAGAAAATGTACTCATCAGTGATTGGGATTAAATTAAAAAATGGACAAAAATCGTGTTGTATTAAGGATTCTGAAAGTATGTGTGTTTAAGCATAGCTAGGTAATTAGAGATTTTATATTTTGCTCTTATTGTATTTGTACTTTGTTAAGTATGCGAAAATTATTTACTGTATTTTGAATTGTTATTTGTTGTATGTGTGTAATATTTTAATGTTTTTCTGAATATTTTAGTACAGTGTGATGCTGTAGTGTGACAGTCTATCTTAACTAGATACCTACAAGTATTCAACGATATCATCCCTAATGAATGCGCTGCGTGATGTGAGAAATTTCTATTCTCACAGTAAGAAATCTTCGTATGAATGCATTATCATTTTTGAAAGTTACATCAAATAAAAATTAATTTACTGTAATGAATGACTCTCAGAAACAGACTGAAGTGACTTGAAAATATCATTTGCGAGAAGGAATCACAAACGGAAGCATTTTTTAAAAATTATGATTTAATTGACTAATTAAGATGAGCGGTTTCTGACAAACTTCAGATTGGTGTTAAGTGGAAATGACTTATAAGTCTCCATAACGTGGTATGCTTGTTGTTAAAGCAATGCCAAGAAATTGGCAGCATCCACAGAAGATCGGGCCAGAAAAGAAACCATGGAGTTTCGCGGAAAATGCTCTTTATGATCTTGTCAATGTTATTAGATCACAAAAATCTGAATTCCATGTGCCTGTTGTCTCCTACAATGTCTCGGGAGCATCTGTTAAATGGGCATCTTTGCTCTCCACCCTTAGAGATTTTGGAATGCCCTAAAATATTTATAGAATCTTTCTTAGTTATATTAACGAAAGGAAAGTTGTTTACAGATTTAATAAGGATATTTGTATTGAAAGTATAATTTACAAAGGATGCCCGCAGGGTTTCCGCAGTGCCCCGCTGCTCTGGAACACCGTAATGTAGAAATTGTTAAAGAAAGAATTTCCAAATGGTATAAGAATGTTTTGTAATGATGATGGCAATTTATATGTAATTCGTGAAAACTCTTTGGAGAAATTAGAGAAACTGTTTTCATTTGGTGTAGATTTAAGAATGTGGATTGAAAAAGAAAAGCTGAGATTAAATTTACAAAAACTAATTTCTTATTTTAGCCAAAGGGTGTGGAAAAAACTAGACCACCACTACAAAAATATGAAGATGTTAGAATTAAATATGTTGAAACCTTAAATATCTTGGTGCCTTTTCGATCGTAAACTGAATTTTAAAGAACATTTTAATAATATTTATAAAAGAACTAACTCTATTCTGACGTATTGTAAAAGCAATTTCTCAGCTGAGTCATTAGTACTGGAAAGTAACATTATTAGATTATTTTACAAAACAATTATAACGCCCATTATACTGGGGCTCGGAGTTCCAGAGCCGAAGACCTGCAGCAAATCAGAAATAAATTAGACACTATACAACGACCCTGGCTGCTGCTTCTGACCAGATACCTTAAAAAAGTCTCATCGAAAGTCGTTTGCATATTGGTTGGTATGCCGCCCCTCTCGATATTTTGTTGTTTTTATTATGATAAATTTAAATTACGTTCACAAAATGTTGATTTTGTTATTTATGGGGGTTTTACTGCATACAATATATGTTTTTTAGTCTTTAATATTAACAGTATACATCCTGCATTAGGAAAAGCAGTGGAATATCAGAGACGAAATATTTTCTTAGGAGAATTGGATATATTTACTTCAGGTTTCGGGTTATGATAATGGAATTGGTACGACATATGTGGTTTACTTGTTTGGTACAGAAATGGCAAAGTGTTTGTTTGGACTATGGCAAAATTAGACTTGAACCTTACAATTCGGTTTTTCAAGCCGAAATGTCTGCTTTCATATTTGCTCTTAAATAGACTGATAAAAACCTAACTATAAAAACATATATTAGTATAGTATATACAGACTCATTCTCTCATTTGGAAGCACTAGCAGATGCATGCTGATAACACAATATAAAAGATCTCCTACATAAAAGATCTCCATGTGAAAGTTGAAAAAATAACATCAACTGAAAATGAACTGGTTGAAAGCCCATATTGGTGTTATAGGCATGGCAGGGCCGACATAACCGGCCAAAAAGGCTGTCATAGGTAATGCCGGCGATCTGTTGGATATTAAAGCATAAAAGATAATTGTTATTGGCAAAATCAAGGATTTCTCTTATGATTGCTGGAAAGCGAAAGGGACAATTCCGCGAAAAAGGAAAGATTAATTTGTTGAACTTTGAAGTTTCTAAAACTATGAGACTGTTGATTTTGATTACAATCAAATAATAACTGGACACGGGCGCTTCCAGGCGTACCTGAAAATATTTAATTTGAAAAATAATAATCTTAGTAATTTTTATAGTGCACTTCAACGAAATGCACGACATTTCGTTGAAGACTGCGTATTATTGCGACATGTCAGGGAAAAATATGATAACATAAAGGAATTCTATTGCAGCAGAAAAGAGATTAGATTTGTAAAGGATTTTTGAACTTTATGAATGCCAATAAAACAATATTGGGAATTTTGATTTGATGTTTTTAATTGTATTTTAGTTTTAATCTGTATTGAGTGTGCTGCGTTAACCATGAGGCCGATTATTATCGGCCAGGAGGGTTGCAACACTCTCGTATATTACTTTACATTACCTTATTTCTTAGTTTGCCTCAAAAACACTAAGTTCAGCTTATTTTCATGGATAATAAAGCTGTGACACATGTAGTACAGTGACTTTAGAATTCCTTGAAAAAGGGTGTATTCACCAGTTAAAAAGGCAAGTTCGGGCTACGAATCTCAATTATACAAAGAAGGTTTGTATTGTTATGAATTTTATACATATTATTTAATCATTAGATTGTTTTGATACAGGAGGCATGAAAAATTTGCAAAGCTCTCGCCGGGACTCGAACCCTGCATCTCTCAAATACGCGTCGAGTATGCTTCCAATTACACAGCGAAGGCATGCGGAAAGGAGGGAGAAAGTAGTTTATAATATATAAATAATTTTAGGGAAATTACACGTGAAATTGTAGTATCTTTTGTACAGTGTAACATGAAAAGTCTGAAGAGAGTGAAGCTCTGCTGGAAAAATACGATTACAAGGCAAAGCCTATTTAGCATTGAAGCAAATGACTATCTCGCTAAACTGATGAGATAGCACCGAGCTGGTGATGGTTTTTGTGACTGATAGAATTCGCCAAATGTCGCTAAACTTGACAACCATTTCGCGACATTTTGGTCCCGTTCCTGTATAATTATTGTAATAACTTGACCCCTATATGTAATGTAATATTATCAGGCTCTTATATGTAACTTTAATCGTATATGCCTTCCGGTAATTTCGAGAAATGGAAGATACTAGAGATTTCTCTGCGGCCGTAGAAAAACTAAATAAGTGTGGAGAGAGTATGAGTTTTCAGTTTTCTAGTTGTGTTAAATTCGGAACATTGAAAGATTTCCGTGCCAGCTTCGCTCTTTAGATGCGCTTTACATTGGGTTGTATGTAATGTTCTTAATAGTTTAAAATGATAACTACTGATAGTGCTCTGTCATACCGAGAAGAGTTGTAAGAGTACTTTTGTGGGAGGTTCTAGAATTGTAAACCTTTTGGTAAAATAAATGTTATCAAGATATCATCGTTTCTGTGTGTATTCAATTTATTACGAACCACACGCACGCATCAGTATTATATCGAAACTCATTGCTTACCTTCAAGTCGACTTCGAACTATTCAACTGTTATATATTTTGTAAAAGATTATTATTTTATATTTTTTCTCTGTATTAGAAGATTGTAACTTATGTTTATGATGCAGTTTTCTTTTCTAGAAGAAGAGGGTCCTATGTCGCTTTTCTTCCATTATTGCCTCATTATACATTAATGTGTTTCTCTTTCAGAGAGATTTGTTGATGGTGCTTATCTCTTAATTTCGTTCATATTATATGATGTATTTTTATTATTCAAACTAACATTGAATTTAAATTTAAATATTTTATTTTCATGTACTTTTTAATACTGATATATCTTTCAGCTCATTTCCGAATTGTAGTCCTTGGTGAAGATATAGCACCATCTGACAAAACATTTATATTCCAAATTAAGGTAAATTATTTTTTCATTTTAATGTGTCAATACACAACAGTTCAAAGAAAAGGGGAGACAGTTCTATATATAACATTTTTTTTCTCCGAAAAATAATAAATTAGTTTTTATCAGTGTAATATTTCAAATATTTTAATTTAAAAGTCATCCATTTAATAACTTTTTAAAAAGAGCTGTATTCAAGTTTTTATAATTGTTATTTAAAGAAAAATGGTAATAGTTTTAAGTTTGGAAGTAGAAATTGCGTTTACTTTCACTAATATGTCGTCTGCATTTTACTTACTGATACATTAAATGAGCAAATTTTTTAAAGTTCTCAGATATCACAGAAATACATTTAAGTTTTGCTTCCAAATAATTAAATATTACTTACTAAAATAAAAGCAAATTGAATTAAAACAGCCGTAGAATTTACATAAAATCCAAGATGGCTTGCAACGGGAAAAGTTTCAAGTTCCCAAAATTGCATGCTTTAATAAATTTGACCTCTTTTAATATGTAAAGTTCTGAGAAATACCTTAATTATTCCATTTTTCCCAGTTTTATTAAATTCTTATTTATTATTTTATACCAATTAAATATGTGTAATTACTTAACTTACTTACTGCTAAACTTTAAAACCTGATAACCTTTAAAAGTTACATCGACTTATTGGAGAGTTATCATTTCTTATATCCCACCAGCGGCCGAGCGGTAAAATCGCTAAACACTGGTAGTTCGGTCTAGGTTTCGAATTCCTGAGAAAAGCCTGACTGCATTGGCCGTTTTCGTAATTTTCTCTATTTGTAATGTGTATACGAGCCAGTTTCCCTTAGAAAATCCTCCGCTAAGCACCTCTCCCCATAAGCAGATAGCCCCTGAATGTTTTGTCATAATCAAATAAATCAAATCAAACAAACATTAATGCAGTGAAAAACAAGTATTACTATTATTTATTGCATATTTATTGTTGACAGCTACTCGCAGGAACTTTAGAATATATTAGCTGGGTTACACCTTCGCAAAGCTAGAGCACTGACTAGCTCGGACAATAAAAAAAGCACAACCAACTTCCAACACTTGATAATGTCAGTCTTTTACTTCTACTTGGAACTAACGGCTCTCTAGCCAAGAAGAAGCACTAATAGTTGAGCTTTTATTCAGAATTATACCGGTTACAGTTTCATGCTAATATTAACCCAAGCTGTTTAGTATAAAATTTTCATAGAGCTTCGGATTGAGCGACTTCGTGACGAATAAAGTATAAAGGAAAGTAGCAACATGAAGCTAACTATTCTTAAAACTTGAATAAAACGCCACACTCGTCCTTTCCAGGGAAAAAGAAACCTCTGATATAAAGTTTTCAAACAGACTGCATGAAAAGTTTTTTATGTATGTGACCCTTGATGAAGCGTGGGTTTATCTGAATGACTACAATAAAAGAAAGTCTATTTATTATGGAAAAACGTAGAGAAGAAAATATACTAACCTTGTTCCGTCAATGCAGAGAAAATTTCAGTAAGGAGTTTAGGGTTGTCTACAGTGGAAAATAAAAAATAAGAAGAGTGGGAATTATGTGAAAATCAACTGAACGTACTATCAGATACAGTTTTACATCCGATATTTACAGAAAAAAATTTATTTCTTTATCTTAATGACTTTTGAAACGTGAAATTTTATCAAGGCAAGTAACAAGTCATACTTCGAAAAGTACCACCGCATTCCTTGAAAAAATGAAGATACATATTCCTTTTCGACACATTCCTGCGAATTCACATGACCATCGATAATTTCCTAATATTTGGACGCTTTCTTAATTGCCTCGCATTTACATCCTTAAAATTCTATGGCTCCTTTATATATTTAAATTTTTTCTACATCCTACAACTCTCTGTAACTCTCTAATGTGTATTACATTGAGTCTTATGTATTACAACTGATTTTAATCCCTTTCTGGTCAATCCTGTTCCTTCATAACACATCTACTACAGTGGTTTCGTTCACTAGATGGTCTTCGAATTTTAAGATATACTTTCGTATCTTCAAATTCGGCCTAATTATGCACGTGGAGAAATATTTTGCCGTGCACAGCTATGTAAGAGATACATGATCCACATGATCTTTGAAAGTCTTATTGAACCCGATGAAGATCCAGAGACCAGATTTCCAGTTGCTACTAGAGATGTGCATAAAATGCCTGACATCTTTGCTAACATGCGACAATCCATACGCCGTCTGGAACTGCTGTTGGTAGTCTTTCTTTCAAACATCTATTGCAAATAGTTTAATCGTTAAATGCGTTTTAGTTACCTGTCATTCATGTCTTCCTTACGTGTGAGCACTTAACACTCGCCATTTCCGCACACATATTCCATTGCAAAATCTCTTACTTTGGTCCCGTGTACATATCTCAAAGTTTCCCAGAAACGCGTATACATTGAATGGAGCAGCCAGCCCGCCTGCCCACGAAGTGAACCTATGACATAAAATTGGCTGTCTCAGGTTGAAGCCACAGAGCCCGAATAAAGAAAAAACATTTCCCCCAAACAATTTAGATTCACCCTGCATATACTATATCTGATATACAGTATATCGCATAGGATTTATACAAAAACCGAATATTTTGAAAAACCGGCTTTCGAATTCAGTACTTCCAAAAATTCGGTTTTAACCGGTTTTCGAATTTTTGGCGAAAAATATGGAAAAATATTTTATTTAATTTATATAAATAACAAAAAACGAAATCAATATCAAAATCAAAATATGAGAAAATAAGGATTACATATACATATTACTTACACAAAATAACGAAATCAATATCAAAGTCATATAAAAAAAGAATTAAGGATTAAACATATACACATTGCTCACACAAAATAACCAAAACTCGAACAAAAATTTCACATAATATTTATATTATTTTCACTAATTTTAATTTCTGACTGACTGACTGACTGATAACTTATAGCCAGAATACCACTGAGATCAGTAGTTTATTTCTCTCAAGAAAATAGATTTTTAAAAAACATAAAATATCCACAGAACGGTGGTTAAGTAGCGTTCTTATTTTGGACACAATATTGCCTGAAACTGAAAATACTCGTTCACTAGTTACTGAGCTTGATTTTTATAGTTTTCAGGGCATCAAATAACAGATCTAAGTTTTTAGTTCTTTTATTCCGTTGCTTCAAATATTGAAAATTCAGCTCTCAGTGTCGTTGGATTTGTAAGTTTTTTTTTTTCAGGGTCTTCAAGAAACTTATGAATTGATTTTTCCATGGCTTTTTTTTTAAAAAGCATTACTTTGATGAGTAGTTTAGGTTCTTCGATTTGCTCTTAATAAAAATCGGTTTCCACATAAGAATTTGGAAATATTCTAGACGAAATCTTTCCAGATAACTTGATAATTTCGGTTTTTGAAAGCACACTAGATTTCTTCGCTGAAATAGAAATGTTTTGTGGATTTTGCAAATACAGCAAAAGAATTACTAATTCTATAAGGTACTTCTCCCGTCTTGTTATCATGCCTTCGTAGTGTAGTCGGCGTGTATTCGAGAGGTCCGTAGTTCGAGTCCCGGCGAGGGCATTGCTTATTTTTCATCCGTTCTGATTCAAAAGTACCTAATGTCTCTACAGTGGCGCCCGAACTAAAAGCGTGGTGGATGATGATTCTCCACCACCAGGATTTGGAGATTGGTTCCCGTAACACCCAGTCGCCCTTTAAAAGGACGAGTATATAAGGTATTTCGCCCGCCTTTTTAGCATGCTTTCGTAGTGCGCCGAGTGTAGTGGTCAGCACGCTCGGCGTGTATTCGAGAAGTCCGTGGTTCAAATCCTGGCGATGGCATTGCTCATTTTTCATCTCTCCAGATTCAAAAGTACCTAATGTCTCTACAGTTCTACTTGTCTTTTTACTTGAATTCGTTCTTCCAAAGCATGTAATAATTTGAAACTTACTTCAGTGTTTAAATTTTTTAGTTCATTTAACAGAAATTCAACTATACCTTCACTTGTTAGAAAATTAGCATCCCGTCGCCCTAAGCCTTCAGTTGCTAGATGAATCGGTTCCAAGACGTCGGAAGTTCTAAAAGTTTATGATATTGAGTTTCATTCCACATATAAGAAGAACCAAAATCATTCAGTGCTAAAACAACACATTCTTTTACTGCCAGAAATCTTCCAATCATGTCATCCATACTATTCCACCTTGTTTTGAAGTCAAGAATTAAATTTAATCCTTTCCTTTTTTGATATAATTTTGAAGAATGGTGTTTCTTACTCGAGATTTTCTAAAGAACTTACAAATTTTTCGAGTTTGTGGAACTGATTGTAATTGTCAGACAAAATAGGAATAGAATGGCCTCGGATACAAACATAATAAAGAGAATCTTCATAATCGGTTATATTCGTATTCGTCTTCATCTTCCGATTCCTCACTTGAAACATTTATTTCGCTTCAGCTTCAACCATTTCTCTATGTTTTATAACATATCAGTAACTGCTAAGTGGATAGCGTGTGAATAGCATAGTTGATTAATTATAGATGATAATTTGCCAATTTTTTTCACAACAGCAGCACCATCATTTGTTGCTGCAACTATGTCAGTTTCTAAATTCAAGTTGAAATTTTGCTGCCAGTTGCATAGAGTGAACAGCAAATGAAATAAGTTGAAAATAAATTTTTACATAATAATATAAATTTTTTAAACCGGTGAATTAAGAAAACCACTTTTCGAATGTGACAAATTTACTTTTCAAATCCTAATATCGCAAAACGGGCTTTCGAAAAATGAAAAATTCAATTTAAGTATAGAATAGACCTACTGGAACGGGGAATATAGAACTGTTCCACCTTTCTGATTCACGTTAATACGTTGAATTATAAATGCATGCTACGTTGCAAAATTTATGGTTTAACATTTTCTTCTTCGTCATTCTGTCTTGGTGTGGTAGAAATAGATTTATTGAAAGTGGCGGCAAAATTGATATCTAGATCAGTGGTTCTCAACCTTTTGACTAACGTGTACCATCTAAACAAAAATTGAAAACCTTTAGTATCACCGTTACAGAGTACTACTACCACCACCACTCTTGAACAAAGCTCAGATCGCACAAATTTACGCGTGTTAGACAAAAGACTCAATCAGGATATTGGGTTTTAATTTTTGAATTCAATAATTAAAAATATTTTGCTTCTTTGAGTACCACCTATTCTTCTATTGCATACCACCAGTGGTACGCATACCACCGATTGAGACCCCCTGAACTAGATCACTGAACATCTTATGTGTACTCATAATAAGCCTAATATCTCCGAAAAATAGTTCGAATGCAAAAGCATATAGTTAAAAATGTAAAACATGTTCATTAGAAATACAAATATCTTTAAATAGATAGAATTCTCAACCCTATAAACTTAAATAAATAAAAAATAAAATAAAATAAAAGATTTTAAGTGCATTTTTTTACGATTGAAATGAAGATCACGTATACAGCAATTTATGTGAGATCTGTATAGTTTATTAAACAAATTTAATTAAACCATTTTTCTTTTTAAACACAATCAAATTTACGTTAATTCACAGCAGGGCAAAATGAACCAGAGAGAAGAACTACCTGACACAGACCGCCAAACAGCCTATACATGGTAATAATGTCCTGTTCCCAAATTTTATCTAAAACAAACACCTAGCGGGGCAAGCCAGGTCAGACTTGTAGTACCATTGCAAGTGCCTGCCTCGCCTGAATGGACCTACCCGATTAGCCGCGTAAGCAGAGCAGTCAACTCACGCTTTGCTGCCCCTTTGCCTAGTCAAGGGAAGACCCACGAAGAGGACAGCAGGATACGGCCGAACATTTCTCAATAAGAAATAGTTCCTTAATGTCTGAATGAACCCTCAAATTACTGTCATTTAGAAGAGTGATCTCAAATGGAGCAGCCCGAAACACCTTTACGTGGCATGCGAAAAATTTCTTGCAAGTTAATTAACATTATTATGACTTTAATTATTATGGAGAAATTTCAAGAAAAAGTTTAAGATTTTTATGATGTTGAGTCAAATTTTACATTATTTTCATTGGCATTAAATACAAACTTGAGTTTCAGAAACGAATCTGAATCTCAGTAGCAATGGGACAAACTTATTCAGAGATTTTAGGTACAGATTTGATTAACCATTGTTTGTACTAGTAAGAAGGCAAGTACCCTCAGTTACACATTTTTAAATAAGAATCATCTCTTTGTTTAGAAATACATTTATATGCAAAACCGTTTCCCCCCAGCTGAAAATTAATAAGCCTAAAATGGAGTTTAGGAATACATTTATATGCAAAACAGTTTCCACCCCAGATGAAAATTAATAAGCCTCAAATGGAATCAGACTAATTGATGATCATCTGCAATTGGTGGTAATAGGTTGTTATTATTTATTCACAAGTTTTGTCCCATTTAGAAAATTTTCATAAGTTATTTATTTTTAAGTTAAAATAGTTATTTAGTGGTTAATTCAAAATATTAGAATTATTTGAAATAAATATCATTCTGAAAATTTACTTTTTAAATATGAGTACCTTTGAATTGCGAAGTGTAATAGAAATTTCTTGCAGTTAACAACCTCTATTTTTCAGACAGAAAATAAACTGCAATTTTTTCCCTTGCGTGATTATTACTGCTGTTTATGTATGATAAAATGAATATTCAGCAAATAAACTTAAAACTCTAGTTTTAGAAATTGGTTATGTTAAAAAAATCCTTTTATGTTGGTGAAAAAAAAATTCAGTCCATCAGCTGATTTTTGATCGCGCATCAGGCTTGCATGGAATTTTAGTTTGGTTTAGACACATTTTCGGATAGCGATCAAAAGTTTGGCTTTGTGAGTATGAAAAGTTCAACTGCATATTAACGCGACTTCTGTATTTTATGTATACTGTCTTCCAAAATTTAAGCATGTGACTGCAAAATCAACAAAAATGGAAAACTAAAGTTTTGAATAACACCAAACTGCACATGAAGCAGCAAATGCATTTATGCATCACACAAAATAAATATTATGTACAGAGACGAAATTGTAAATCATATGATGACATGGATAAACAGATTTGGATCATTAAAAAATTGATGTTTAAAGCTAAAAACAAACTTTATTTTCTTTCCACCATCGACAGAACAGCTGGCCCACTGGTTTAGGTGCTTTTCATCCTGTTGGATTCCGCCAATGAAATAATACATTAAAAATTAAAATAAAATCTGCAGCTTAGTACTGTGTCCTTCGGGAATTGACTACGCTAAGTGAGGAGCACTGAAAGAAGAACCAGAACATGTAAAGAAAGTGCATGGTGGGGACTGTTGAGACTAAGGGGGAAAAAGTTGATGGTCACTTATCTTGAACACTGCAAAGTTGCTGCTGCTTGCAGGGCATGGAGGTAAGAAAGGAAGGAGTGGCCAACCGGCACTAGAAGTGAAGCACTGCTTCGAAATTTCGGTCACCAGATGGGGTCACCAGAAGATTTGCACATGCCGGAAATGAAAAATGTGAAATATGTATGGGTATTTATGCATGTGCTTGCAAAACGCATGTATCTGCCTTTAACAAAATACATAAATATTCATTAAATTATTTGTAAATGCATTTGAAATGAAGAATTTATTCATTTATAAACAACTGTGAAGAAATCTAATTATTAAATGTATCTAATTTATAATGATTATAAATGTTATCTAAATATATAATAACCTTAATATTGAATTGTAAACATAAATTGAAATCCTGTTGACAAATACGTTATAAAACTATTTAAGCAAGAATTATTCGAACTGGAAAGTCCTCCACGAACTTTTGTACCTTAACCGAATAAAATCGAATTACCTTAAATTTTTTTTATAATGTAATTAACGAAAACTTGTGAAAATATTTCATTCAAATTAAACCATTCTGAGAAAACTGTTCTGCGAAAAGTATAGCATTTAATTCCATTCAGAATGAAATGTTGTTTAAAAGTATGTTGTTTTCATATACTTAGAAGTCTGAAGTGTTGTAGAAAAAGAAAATATATACATTTATATGCATATTTACGACGTAATTACAAAATATTTACATCCGATCGCGTCAAAACGCATTGAACTTAATGGTAAATGACCCAATGTTTTGGTCACCACGTAGGGATCGTCAGTGCTTCAGAGCAGGTTACGGGAGAAACCTGTTTAGGGCTACTCCATCTTACTTCCTACCTCCATGTTGCAGGGAGAGGGAATGGGAAAAGTGGACGGAGCATCAGAACTTCGTCAGTGACTTTTACAGGTATTGCTCCGCCGCACTACTGTACCCGCTGGGCGTTCGGTTGGTCCGCATCAGATGCCAGCCTAACAGGACACTTACATGGAAACTTTACATTAATTCTAAATTTACGTATTGTATATACAATTACAAAAACACGGTATATAATTATTACAAAGAAATTAATCGATTAACAAAAATTGGATTATAGCAGATAAATATAACATAATTACTTCGAACATACATAATAAAAACATTCATTGTACATTGTACTTCACACAACCAATACATTTACATTAGTATATCTAATTACATCGAATTACATTAAACATCCTTTTAAGAAACTAATTAGTGAAGAATTTTGTTTTGTGCATCTCCTAGTAGACTGTCGTATTCCTAAGGTAATCTAAGGTATCTTATTATTTCCTATCTTATTATTATCCTAAGGTATCTTATTATTTCCTTTCATTTTTTATCATGTTACACACAATGGCATCATTACTGAAGTCTTACATTATTTCTGCAAATTAATGTATCATAATTACAGAAAATATACATTAGAAAAATCATATAATACTTATATTTACATTAATATGTCTAATTACGTTATATATTAAATTATTTTGTTTAATTAATGATTTAATTATTGTAAGATTTTACCTCATCTCCTAATACAGTACAAATTCTTGATGTAATTATTCTGTAAAAACAATTCATATCATATTTAGTCTGTTTCAGGCATTTGCAATATTTCTGAAATCTTGCATTATTTTTTTAAGTTCTGGAATAAGTGGTATTTATACAGACGTGATAGCCATCTTGACATAGGTCTTCTCTTTTGTATCAGAAATGTTTCTTCATAATCAAGGAAATCTTTTGTTGTAATTGAGGGATCGTTAGTAAGCATTTAATGTACTTAGGCGTAATTTGTGACCTTTCTTTGCAGTGTAGCTCTTTTGTGAACTGGCACTTGAAGATATAGTACTGTGGGTAGCCATTTTCCCCACATGAGCACTTGTCTGAATCTCTCAGATTTCGTGCAAAGTAGTATGTGGGGAAAGGACCATGTCCAGATAAAAAGATGTTGATAAAGAAATTACATTCAGATTAGATCATATGTGGGTTTTTTTGTAGACTTCAGCATTTTGCTATTCAGCTTGCCATTTCTTTAATGTAATTTTTTTCAAAATACGTTTCGCGTACGATTTTGGGAATGGGACATTGAAGGCAGAGATGGGTCTTGAGCTGCATTCTTAGAAAGCGCATCTGCCCTTTCATTTTGGACTTTTCCTACATGCGCTTTTACCCATTTTATTTTTATAGACGTCCTGTTGTGCTGTGATTTTAAATCGTAGATATCTTGTACTACACATAATTAGTTTTTTTGCATCATCAACAGCTTTAACTGCCGCTTGGTTTTCACTGTAGTGGTAACGCATGTTAAATGCCTTTGATGAGCCCATAGAATAGCATGCTTTATGGCTGAAAGCTCAGCTTGGAAAACGCTGTTGTTGTTTCTTAGATGTCCCTTCCCTTCTGTTGTTTCTTGTTCTGAGAGGAGTGTTAAGAACGCGCATTTTAATTCTTCGTTTATCTTTGACCCATCTGTGTACACTATTGGAAATGTAGATACAATGATGGTTTCTTCTTTTGTAGATATGAGTTTTGCATATACTGCAGGGTGTCTTATGTAAGGATTTAGAGGCTGTTCGAAATCAAGGGGGCACAGGTCTTGATCTTCTATGTTTTTCGAGGTGGAATAACGTGGCAAAGTCTGCATCTTCTTTTGCTTTCAGATGGAGGGGTGGGATGCCTGTTAATACACAGAGTACTGCCGTTGAGGTAGTTCTGTATGCTTTTGCTATTTGTAAGAGGAAGGGGCGTTGAATCGAAGCTAAGAGTGTTTTTTCTCACTGTCATGGGGTGAGTCCATGCTGATGCCCCCATAGAGGATTATTTTTTCGATCACGGTTTTATAAAGAATGTTTTGCATCCTCGACTTGAGGTCTCACGCTGTGCCTTGCATCCTTGCGAGGGCTCTAGAAATAGTCTGGGTCTTCTTCCGAATGTCCATCAGGTGTGGGATCCAAGAAAACTTTTGGTCAATTTTCATTCCAAGAAATTTTATTTCTTTTAAGATCTTGATTCTTGTATTATTCATTTTAATGCAAGGAAGCCTTTGTAGCGATTTGCACGGTTTTGGAAATAAAATAATTTCCGATTTGGTCTCTGAAGTTATTAGTTTTTGATTGACGGTGAAAGAATATAAAGTGGAGAGAATCTCATTACTATTCTTTTTAGGCTGTCTCTTGAATGCCCATTTGTTACAAATGACACATCGTCGGCAAAGACGACGAATTTTGTATGGTCCGGCCATTTGTAGAAGGTGATATAATTGAAGGTGACGTTTCACAGGTCTGCACTTAGACAAGAGCCCTGTGGACGCCCCCCTTATTATTCTTCTTTCTACTATGCAGTTGTTGCTGATGATTATCGTTGCTCCATTTGTTAGGAAACTATTTATTAGCTTGAATATGTTTTGAGGGCATTTACTGTGGCGCTAGGCTTCAAGGATACCAGGCCACCACACGGAGTCAAACGCATTTTTGAGATCCATGCAGAGTACTGCTGTATGGAGAGCTTAAGATTTATTCCTATGGGATTTGCTGTTGAAGTTCAATATATTTTTTAGTTACTTTTCACTATTATGATATATGTTAGGCATACAAATATAATAGAGTATAGATATACATATAGATGTAAAGATAAAATCTGAACAAATACTTATACATTATAAATCATGAAACAAAACAAATTACAAAGTAGGTTAATAAAACTGTGCATTTATACACGTTGGGTTTATATCGTGCAAAAACTAACAGCAAGTTATACTGGCAATATTGCAGACTCTTATATCCATATTATGCACTAATAGTAATTACAAATACATTAAATGAGTGCTGAACTCCAAGAATTGCATTAACATAGAAAATGTCATGTTAGGTTGTAGAGACATTAGTTGTTGACATTATTTGTTCTGGAAGCAGGCAAGAGAGATTGAAAAATTAGCAACGCCTTCTCCGGGAATCAAACCGCGGACCCCTGGAATACGCGACCAGCGTGCAGACCACCACACCACGAAGGCATGCTAAGAAAGGCGGGAGAAATACCTTATATACTCCCCCTTTTAAAGGGCGACTTGCATCTTTGCGAAGGCCGTTTTAGGGGACACAATCGCCAAATCCTGGGTGAGGAGAATCGTCATCAAACACCCTTTTATTTCGGGCGCCACTGTAGAGACATTAGGTATTTTTTGGAAGCCGGCAAGAGAGACTGAAAACTTAGCAACGCCTTCGCCGGGAATCGAAACGCGGACCTCTGGAATACGCACCCAGTGTGCAGACCCCCACACCACGAAGGAATGCCAAGAAGGCTGGAGAAATACCTTGTAAGGTACTAAGTGAATTAAAAAATACGATAAAATATGAGCGCGGACTGATTTCCGTAACATACATTATTAAGCATAATACCTGTTTGTATATACTTAAGGTACAGTGCTCCTTGGTAAGGTAAAAAAATTAAAAAAAATATGTACATATTGTGCTCAGTGCAAACGTTTAGTACAAATAGTACTAAGTAAGGTACTACATCCTTAGTATAAAACTAAATAATTAGACACAGATAATAACTGCGAGTAAATATTCACAACAATACAAGCTCGATTAATAATTTTTAATAATATCCAACATATAGCATCTTTTTTTGCTCTTTACCTTTTGTTTAATAAATAAGCTTTACAAATAAGTGAAATTTGTTTTGCTTCTAACTCTTCCTTTGCCTGATTTTGCATTATCCTTAATTTATGGACATGAGTGTAAATAATTGCATATAAATAACTCAAATGTAACAATTAGACTAAGAATATGAACAAATCAAATTTTAGAAATATAAATAAACTCGATTTTTAAAAATGTAATGGCAGCGCTTGATGTGTTAATGCATGTTTTTAAGTACTTCGCATGAATTTGCTTAATTTAATTCTTAAATCATCTCATTCCTGAATATTTGACATGTTTCTTGCTTTCTGTCATGAATTATTAACTTCACTTAAGCCTGCTTCCAAAGGTAAGAAAGGAGAAAAGTCAATAATGTTGGTTCGGGTAACTATTATTCTGAGATATTCCTCTCGTACGACTTTTAAATTTTTAAATCTAACGTACACAAGTGTTTCGAATCAGATTTGCTCTTGAACATCCTCTTTGAGTGCAGTCAACACTTCTTGCATCATAATTAAGATCAAATACATCGTAGTTCTGTGAGTCATACTGGTAAGTTCAAATTTTCAGTATCTTGGAAGCAAACATTAAAATCCTTTTTTTTTTTTTTTTTTAATTTTACAAGTGGCTTATATAAAACAATATATATTCTAATCTGAGGAAGTTTTGCGTTCTCCGCACTTCTTTGTTTGTGTTTTCGTGTGCTCTTGTTTTTTTCTATTGCACTTTTTGCATGAAATATGTGCATATTTAAAAATATTATCGATTATTAAATTGTATTGAATATTTTTTTACTCATCGTTATTTTATGTGATTTCTTCCTTATTTTATGGTCTAACTCTCCATCAATAAATAATTCATGATCGGTTTTACAGTATTAATAATTTTTTTGTAATCAATAGAATCTGCATTTTGCAGATCAATTAACTACCCGTACATATTCAGCTATGGACCCCTTTTGATCATCGTAGACGCCTTTAAAATTTCATTGACCTCCAGGGTGTTGATAATGATTCCTTTGGGAACCCCTATTGTAGTCCACTGACGACAGGCCACTGATCATTATGCATTTCATATTTTACAGTTAGCTTATGATACTTCTTAAGTTTTTTTTATTTTTGTAGGCGTAAAATTTGCAATTCGCAATGCATATATGTAATGCATTATTTTAAAAACTTAAGTAACGCAAGTAATTTAAATATAATTAAAAACCCTAAGTATTATAATAGAAACTAAATGCTTAAATTTTTTGCATTAATAAAATTATTATCCACGTTTTTTAACAATATATTTCATATTAAATGTAAGTTATTTTTTGTTTCTTTCAGAATCCTCAAAATATTGTTGTCGAAGAAACAACGTATAATAAAAAACCTAGGACTGCTTTCACTAGTCATAAATACATATTTCCAACTCATGCTATATTTGGGACGTGGTCAGCAACTGTGAAATTTGAGAATGAGGTACGAGATATTTTTCTATGAATTGTAATTTTAATTCTTAATCTTTCCAAATTGCATATATTGAATGGATTCCGTTTGTGCTTATTTAACAATACATTTATTTACCTGTCCCTCAGAAATTTATCATACTTTTGTATTGTAATTTCGTTCTTTTGTTTTATAAGACTAGCCACTTACGTGGACAGCTAACTGAAATAGTTATTACAAATATATATATAATTATAAGTAAGGTTGTAAGAACAAACGAAAAAAGACCAATATTGGTCAAAATTTTGCACATTGTGCTGCAAAATTAAAGAAAATTAGAAGATAAATTTTAGTAAGCACGCCAAAAAGTTACCGAAAACTGTGGTTCCGTGAAAACTCCAACATAAGCATATTTGGTTGCTATGAAATGTGTGAAAGAGGAGAAAAAATATTTGAATATTTACAAGTTAAATTAATAAAAAAGCTATATGCTAAACAAATTAGGTAATTTTTAACACAGTAAAAAAAAACAAATCAGTTGAACGAGGTAGAATAAAGATAGTAGGCTAAATGCTAAACGAAAAAAGTAGATTATAAAACACAGTAAAATACTAATCAACTGATCAAGGTAAAATAAAAAAAAATATATTAAAATTAAGAAGCGGTAAATGGTTAATTAGCCCAATTCGAAGTTCATTTTGGCTTTTCAAGGGAAATTTTTTAAAAATGAACTTCGAACCAAGCCAACTCCATTACGCGTTTCGCCGGAACAGACAATTGAAACTTTGTACGACAAATTTTTAATGAATTAAATAAACTATGTCAAAAAACGTTAGTCTCAATTCTCTGTTCCAATTTCTCGACGCGTCCGCATATATTAAAACAGTAAGGTGTAAAAAATGGAAAGGCAATTCCGATGTACAGAAAAAATAAATAAATAAATAGCGGTATGCTATTAGTCAAAATATACAAGAACTTATGGGTTGGACCTGCGAGCTTAAAGAATTAAAACTTGCAAAGGAACCGTAAATTATATTTAAATCCAAAAGGAAAAAATAACAAATAAGACGACAAGCAGCATGGATCTTGCCAAGACCTAGAAAAACTTTTAGAGAAAAAATTATAAAAATCAGACCTGGAACAAAGCCGTCTTCTTTGGTGACGTGGAAACTCGAAAAGCGCTTGCAAACCCCCAAGCGCTTCCATTGCCCTCCAACTTGTCGGATGACGTAGAAAGGGGGAAAAACAATGTCACTGGGCAATAGCCAATGCCAAGTGACTGTCCGTTGGCGGCAACCTGACTCATAGCAAAAGGGGGGTGAAAGGCGTTGAAAAATGTGGAAAAAGATCAAAATGGCGTCTTGTCATAGTAGTTTGAGGAAAATGGACTGGGTAAAAGTGAAAATGGCTAATTCAGCAAAAAAATACCTAAAATGGCTTCTTAAATAAGAGAAATAATGAAAAAAATAGTAATTTGTTAATTAAAGTCGTAATTCTTCAAGCTAGAAGGCTTTCAAGCTGCCAGAAACGAAAACCGCCCGTTAGTTAAGAACAGAATAGAATTGGCCATCAAAGTATTTTTAAAAGCTATTTAAAAATAGTATTAAAAGTATTGTGTCAAATTTTAAGAGGAAAAAAGACGTTGTGACAAGAATTATCTGTACATTTATACATTAGATCTTCAGAATCAGCCATCCACTTTATACCGTTCCATTGGGCTTTAAGTATAAAATTTCATTATCTAACTCAAAAAATCTAAAAATTGGTAATGCTAATGCCAGCTTTTTTTAAAGTATTTTAAATTATTTTTTGAGGAATGAGGTTATTTTTCAAAATTGTCACGAAGTATAATATTTCTTCTTCAAGGTGTTTTGCTGTATTGCAGATTCTTTTAATTCTAAGCAGCTGTGAGTAAATTGCGTTGAGGATGACTCTTTTAGAAATATTGGAATTCCAGTTGGTTAATTTAAGTGTTGAAAAGTTGAATTCTCTTCTTTTGTCATAGACTTTTAAAAAATTGTAATCTATAATATGCAAATCAAGGTAGACTATATTATGTTGCACGGTATTTGTAGTATTAAGTTTTAGGCATGAAGGGTAGATATTAGCATTTTCTATCTTGTTGAAATTGTTGAAGGCTATTACATCATCAATATATCGAAAGATGTGTTCGTAAAATTTATGATCTTCCTTAATGAGTGAACGTATAAAAGTTAATTCTTTTGTAAAAAGGAATAATTTGCAGACAGAACTTGAAAGATTAGCTATCATTGGAATTCCCTGTATTTGTTTTAAGATGTTGTTGTTAAATTGAATAAAATTATTGAAAAGTACGCATGAAAGAAAAAGTTGCCATTTTTCAGTATTCATTATTGTAGAAATTTGTGGAAATAATTCAGGAAGAGCAAGTAAACTTTTATGAATTTCTTCAAGTGTTAAAGTAGTATAGAGGTTTTCAAACTCGTAGCATTGGATATGTTCTATTTTAAGTGTATTTAAAGTATTTAGAACTTGTTCGTTACTTGAAATCATCCAGTTGCAATGTAGATCTTTAAAATCATAACTATTAATAAGGCCATGTATTAAACTAGTTTTTGCGCAAAGAGATAATCTATTTCTTTAAGATAACTTTTGGCACTATTGGCAATGAACCTAAATTTGATCGGAGTCTTGTGAAATTTTGGTAGTGCATATAGATTTGCCAATCTGTTATTATATTTCCCGGGGAAGGATTTTAAGTTTTTTATGTAGTGCATTAAATTTATTGAGAAGAATCTTAGTGCTGGTAGTAATCTTTTGGTAGGTGCAAGTGTTATTCAATTCATTATTAGAAAGTCGAAATAAAACTTTTTTCAAATAACACTAAAATTGTTGCTAGCTTTGTCAATCTTTGTGGTGATAAAGTTATCTTGCTGTTTCTGAATAAGAATTTCTAGATGCTTTTTATTGTGTAAATAATTGAAATTGGGTAACTTAAAAAGCATAACCTGAAATTCTTTAATTAGTGCAGCTTTCCATTCAAGAAAAGTAGTAGTAGGTAAATTGGATTTATTACTAGCTAAAATGATAAATTTATCAAGATCATTATTGAATTGTTTAAGGCTAAAGTGCTTATTAATACTGAAAGTATGACGAAATTTAGTGCCAAGTTGCATAAGGTCTCGCAATTGTCTATCTTCAATGATATTGAAATCTCCAGTAACAATATGTTGGTGATAAGGATCTACATATTTATTGTAGATAGGAAGTTGGCAATGACATATACTATCTCCTTTAATATTGTGGTGGTTGATAACAAGCTGACCTAAGGTCTTTTCAAATTTAAAACAGGGCTTAATTTGAAGTTGTTGGTCAGGTAGCAAGTGTTGATATTTTTTAAATATGCTTGGAAATTTTAACTGATTGTAAGAAGGGTGCTTGAGTTGTATTGTACAAAAAATTTTTTTCTGAAAAAAATTACTATTCTTTAGTTTAAAATTGCAAAAGTCTATTATCAGATCTTTGACTATTTGGAAACATTGAGATTGTTGATCAAGTATTTTAATAAGATTCCATAAGGTAATATTCTTAAAGGTATGAAGAAGTTTTATAGAATTTTTTGCGAACGCTTTATTTTCTAGGAAGGAATTTAGATTTTTAATAATTAATTTCAGATCTTGTGTTGAAAGAAAATTTTTGTTATTAGAATTACCTCCTCATGATCCTCTGGTAATAATATTGCTAAAAAATCTGAATTGTCCATACATAGAAACTTCTGAATGCTTATTGGTGGTATTACTTAAATAGGCATTAAGTCCGTAAGGATAAAGTGACCTTTTTTGAAGTATGTAAATGGATTCCTTAAACAGTCTTAATTTAAGTGTCCGGTACAACATCTAGCACACTAATTTCAATGTTATCAAAATTATGTATATGAAAATGCTCAAGAATAGCAGTACGTTGCCTATCTTTTGTGAGATTTGTGTTGTTATTTTTAAAATTTTTTATATGAGATCTATGGTTATTAATTCTGAGGTTGAGAGGGTTTTTGTTTGACCTATATATGCGACGGAACATTCTTTACATGTTATTTGGTAGATATATATATGAGGGGGGGGATCGCTCAGAAGCCAATGTGGTTAAGCTCATTTTTTGACATTTTCTCGTTTGTATAAATTTAAATGGAATAAGCTTCTGAATATGCTGCATAATAATTTCAGAAGCCATAGTGAATAAGTCCACTTTTTATCAATATTATTTTTACATAAACTTTGAAATAAAAACTTACGTCTTCTTCTCCTTTTGGTGTGCACTAATGAGAGATCTTGTATTACTTCATCGTAACCAGAGAGGTGGTTGAATGTCGTCTGTGTGTTGTTCTTATTTCAATAAATTTTTCAGAGTTCACATACTGTATTATTACTAGGATATAACACAGCCCGCAGTAGGCATTCACATTTGGACGGAAGCCAACACTGAACAATGGTTAGTGATACATAAACGTTGACATATTAAGTGTTGATGCTTCAAGCATTAGCGTCTGTTACAAAGAGTTGCATGATTCAACTCCTGTGATACTAGAAATTCGTTTGGAGCAACAACGCGACTTATAGTAACTCATTAATTCAGAACATGCTAGCCTGCGATGAGCACTTGCTCATCAGATGTTTCAAATTTACAACCATTGTATAATATGTAATACTAGTAAAGAAGATTGTCAAAAAATATTGAGTGACGCGTTAAAATTTAATGTTAAGACATGAATTTCAAAATTACCGCAGGCTGAAAGAGAAAATTATTAAAATACTTACGATACTTGGACACAAAACTAAAATTAAACAATTAATTATAATTATAAAATTAAGAATAAAATATTAGAGTCATTAATTTTCATATTGACAACGTGGCAACGGTGAAAGTTTGCTGACAGAGCCTTTAAGTACACGATTCATAGCTTTCATGTCTGGAACTCGCACTTTTCCATCAACTCCTGGATTGAGTTTAATCACTCTACCTGAGCGCAAACTTAAAGCTGGTAAATTACCATCTTCCACAAGTACCAAGAAATTTGGTTTGTCTTTTTGCCATTTTGGACGTCCTTGCAAATGAGACGAAAGTTGTGAATCAGTTTCCAACGTTCAACAGGCATTACCTTATCATTGATCACATTTGGTTCAGGAATGGTTGTGAGTGCAGTCCCAATAAAGATGTGACTAGGCGTCAAAGGAATTAAGTCATTGGGATCAGTAGAGATTGTCACTATAGATCTGGAAATCAAGCAAGCTTAAACTTGAGTTATCAAAGTGAGAAATTCTTCAGACGTGAGCAGGTGGGCTCCAGTTGTTCGTTTTAAGTGATTTTTCGTTTTCTAAATACCATCCTCCCATAGGTACCCGAAATGGGGAGCAGAGAGAGCACTGAATTTCCAAACAATGCTTTCTTGTGCTGATTGGTTTTGTAACTTTTCAGATGATGAAGTTGATTGAATAACCCCTTTTGATTCACAATCTGCACCAAAAAAGCTAGTCTCTTGATCAGAAAATATCTCCTGCGGTTTGCCAGACGGGCATGAACATTTTTAATGATACTAAAAAGGCTTCTCAAAAGAGATCACTCACAGCCTCCAAGTGTACTGCTTTAGTGGCGAAACATATGAACAGACATGCATAGCACTTGGTCGGCTCACTCCTCTTCCCTTTGTAGGATTTCAAAAGGAATGACCCAGCATAATCAAGGCCTACTTTGGAAAAAAAAAACTCTGTTTGGCACAACTCGAGATGCTGGAAGATCGGCCTTTATTTGAGATGCAGTATTTGTACGATTTTTGAAGCATTTTAGGCGTTTCTAATAACTTTGCGTACTTCGTCGCTATAGTTAATTATCCAATATTTATGTCGGATAGTTGAGATTGTAAGAGATGTTCTATTATGAAGATGAACTTCATGAAAATGCCTAGCTGTTAATTCAGTGACATAGCGTTCCTTAGGAAAAATTACCTGATGCTTTTGATTTTCAGGTATGTTTGCGTTTCCTAGCCTATTTCCAACGCAAAGAATATTTTCGTTATCCACAAAAAAATTCAAGGAGATAATTCTGATGTTGCAACTGATATTTTCCTCTACTGTTAATGCCAGGATTTCGACTTTAAATTCACTTTTCTGGACTAAGCGCACAATAGTATCTAAAGCTCTATTAAGTTCAGGATTTCTTAAAACTCCTTCAAATTTTAATGTTGAAAAATTGGTATTTTCATAAATCTAAGACACCATGTCATTACACGTTTGAGTTTATTCCAAGAAACCTATGATTACTGAAGTCACCACGAAACCAAAATTTATCGTCCATGTGATCTATCAACCTTGCACTTCATGATACAACGTCTGCAGGATTTTCAATTCCTTTGAAAAATTGCCATTGAGAAGGGGAGATTAAATTCTGCATATCTCTAACACGATATTTTTTTTTACGAGAGGCTTCCAATTATTGGCAGAGCTATTTATCCAGTGAAGCACTATTTGAGAGTAACTAAAGCAATTAATATTGCGTTCATTGATATTAAAGAGTGTTTTCAGATAATCAGCTATTCTTGCAGCAATAGTAGCTGTCATCAACTCCAAGAGAGGAAGCGCAAGCTTCTTTCGAGGAGCTACTCTGCTTTAGATGTCTCCTTGTCCTTGCAAAGTATGTCTTCTTTAGATAGTATAGATATACTCTGCTTTAGATAGTGTAAAGTCGTGTGAGTTTGAAGGTAGGCTATACTACTGTATCCTTTGATACTGGCGTCGGGGAACACAATTAGGATTATATATTCTGCATTTATTGCTGAAATACTCGAGAAGTATCTTCTAGGACTATTAATCTTAAAGAGTTCCTCGATTTCAGAATACCATGTCAAGAATTTCCTTCTTAGCTCATCAAATACCTCGAAATTCCGATCATAACCATATTCCCACAGTTCTTGTATCATAAACATAATTTCATACGTAGGAATTAATCCAATTGGGTCATAAAATTTGGCTGCAGTTTGTAAAATGAGTTTGCTATTTTCTGTTCATTAAATGATTCCCTGAATTGTGTTACATCTAAACTTAAATTGTTTTGATCTGCATCCCACTTCAAGCCTAGAACTTTTGAAAAGTTTTTATTTAAACTATGTTCCTCAATATCTATTCCGTTTTAAATCCACTATTAATTAAAAATTCCAGAATTGCTGTTCATTTTACGAAGATGCACCTTTCAGAATGTCCACCGCAGTTCTCGACAAATAAAAGACTATCATCGTTTTCTGTCCCAACAGAAGACCATCTGCATATAGAAAAATATATAACAATTCTGCCTCATCATAATGTTCCCCTTTATATTTTTTATATACCTGGAGATACAGAATCGTACCAACCAATCTCAGTGACTTCCATTATAGTCAAGACATTTCTTTATATACCTGGAGATACAGAATCGTACCAACCAATCTCACTGACTTCCATAATAGTCAAGACATTTGAAAGAATGATAACTGCAAGAGTAAGGTTTTATCTGTAATCAAACGAGATTTTGGCAGAAGAACAGACTGGTTTCCGAAAAGACATGTCAACTACTAATTTAGTTTTGAAATTGGCTCACAAAATTAAAACCGGTTTCAATTCAAGGAGAAGCTCTTTGGCTGTCTTTGTTGATTTCCAGGAAGCCTACTACACAATAACCAGATGGAGCAGGAATCAAATTATAAACGAAGTAAATTAGGTCTACTTCAAGAAGCAGTTAGCAGCTTTACACTCTTTAACATTTATATAAATAATGCGGTAACCAAGTTAAAAAGCGTTAAAGGTATTAATGCTTGTATGTTCGGCAGACAATGTTATTATTTGGATAGAAGCAGAAAATTCCAGAAAATACGATGACCAAAGGAAAAAAACTTGAATTTATAATGAATAATGCACTTGAAGTCCTGCAGACCTGGTCCAAAGAAAACAATATGATTATAAATAAAACCAAAACAATTTACCAGTTCTTCTCTCTGAGACACAGACTTTGAATTAAAAATAGACAACGCTTCCCTTCAAAAAAGCATTAGTACCACATATCTAGGTGTAGTGCTGGACAACAAATTAAACTTTACTTATCATGCGAATGCTGTTATAGAAAAAGTAGAGAAAAGATCCTCAAATTTGAAAAGACTGGCCGGTACCAAATGGGGAAGCTCACAGACTACCCTAAATAAAATTTACAACACTTACATTAAACTTATTTTCAAATATGGAAGTGAGGTGTTAATCTCTACCACACAAGGGAAAACTAACTCTTTGGAAAGAGCCCAAAGCAAAGCTGTTCGAATTACCACAGGGGCGGTGAAGACTACCCTGATTACAGCTATACAAAGCTATACTTCCAACCCACCAATTGCTACTGAAATCAAGAAACAAACAATTTGTACATTTGTTAAAATGAAATCATCGCATAGAGCGTATTGGATGAACGAATGCAAACCAAGTACTATGAAGACCCAAATGTCTCCCTTAGAGGCTTGTGAGAAATTATTACAGGAAAAAGATGAAAACAAACCAATGAATTGTAACAAGGTCTTAGCTAATCCCCTTAAATATACTGATATCAAATACCAGCTAGATATATATGACTTGGTAAAGAAAAACACATTTTGTATGTTATATGAACAATACTCTGAATCTGAATGGACCAGAGCAAGGTTTCTTAAACTGTGGGTCGCGACACTCAAGGGGGTCGCGGGACCTGCAGCAGGGGGTCGCCAAAAATCATAGCAGTTTTGGTATTTCTTTAACTTATTATAATAATTTTACAATTACCAAATATTTTTACACTATGTCTCTGAAAATAGATAAAGAAAAGACAATACAAACAGAGGAAAAAAAACGAAAGCGTTTCGACACATTCTATTTATAATATAAACGTTCATTTTTCTTGCTTTGCACGTGACGCTGTAATTTCGTCTGTTACTTATTTAAAATTTTTACGTTATTTAAGAGGCGTCCCAAGATTCACTGTCAGACGCAAGAGTTGCAGATGGAACGAAGTTGCCTGCGCGCGCTAAGAAGACGCATATTGTTGCGTGCGTACGGGTTGGTAATAGATTGAATGCACAAGTCCCATAAAACGTTAACAAAAGTTATTTTTATCACAAGAAATAACACAAAATGCTGGAATTTTTTCCTCAGAGATATTCTCACAATATCACAATATCGTGCAACATAATCAGTAGCTGTCTTTTAAACCACTAAAAACGTTAGAATACAACGCAATCCACAGCGCAGAGAAAGCTAATCCGATGAACAAAATTAGAGCAGCTACGTAAAGAACAACAACTGAGCTGAAATGTTCTCTCGCTGGCTTTTACAGCTTATAGAATCGGCCACGCGAGACAGTTCCAGCAATTTCTGGAAAGCAAAAAGAGTATAATTACGGTTACAGCTAACGTAGTATAGAATTACATTTATTCAAAATTAAATATAAGTTACAGAGATAAACTTTTATTCAATGTTAAACGCACGTGCTCTTATATTTTTAATTTTCCAGTGTGGCTTTCTATTAAAATATGTCTTGTACTGCATTGCACGGGGAAATAAAACAATTTTAATTATAATTCTACTAAAAATAGCTAACTAAATACAAAATCCGTAAAACTGCCCCCTTCCCAAGAACTGTAAATCCCGGGCAGTACAATCCCTGGACAGGAAGCCAAACTTACAACTAAGGCATCAATCTAATAACAAACATTACATTACAATAACAAACAAAAAAATAATACTTGAAATAGGTAACATAAAACAAATCAAATACTATATAAATTTAGAAACAAAAAAGGACCATGGTCTTAAACTAGTTACATTATATACACTATATACTATGGCCACAGTAAAGAGCCAGCCTGTCGTAATGAACGACTTTAGAGTTTGATGACTTACGGATCCGAACTACGACGTAGTGCAGCCTGTTTAGGACTGTGTAAAGACCATCCCGAGGTCACTGCAGTTTACATCAGAATCCTTTTCGTCGAATCGGATTCCACAAGCATATCTTATCTCCTCCGTTGAATCGATGTCCAGCAGCTGTCGTATCGTACCGGGTCTTCATCTTTTCCGTCGCCAAGTTGACTAGCTCTCATGAAAAACTGCACCACTACAAAACAGGCATGGATATCTTGGATGTATTTCTCAGGCGATGAAGAGGCATAGAGAGGACGACCAAACAAGAGGTCATAAGGCAGACGAAGGTCACGACCGAAGAGCATCTGAGATGGAGAACAGCCAGTAGTCTCGTTCGACCCTAGTATGATCTCGGCATCCTTCTGAGCAGGGTCTTTCAGGCAAGGCGTTGGCGTTTCCAGGTAGGATCCCTTCTGATGATGAATACTTATGTCCTCTGATACTGGAAGCAGTTTGTTGAAGTCCAAGGAAAAATTGTATTTCATAAAAAGTCCAATCCGAGTATGCAAGGATTTGTAATATCTGCCACATATGCCGTGTGGTGGTAGGCGGTACTTCCAAGCATGATGCTCACAAGTTCTCATCTATGTCGGTTAGAGTAACATAGGATGGCGTCCAAATGAGTTTATCTTGAAATTGTGGAGCTAAATCTTTCCGAATGATGGTAACATTAGCTCCTGTGTCAATGATCATATCGCATGGACCGCATGGACCTCCATTGATATGCCCATTGATGGATAGTCCATTACTGTTGCCACTCACTGCAGAAATCTTTAAAACAGAGTTTTTCACTATCGTTCAAACTCCGCTCCACGATATTGTCATTAATTTATTACTTGCGTCGTTGCTGGGTAATGGTCTTATTTTTCATGTCCTGGGATGTTCTACATGTCCTTCGTACGTGGCCTCTAGCTCCGCAATTCCAGCACTTTCGTTTCTTGTCACTTCTTTTACACCTCCCGTCATTTAAATTTTCTGTTTAAATCGTCTGTCTTATTTTCCGTGCTCTGTAGTTTTCTGGAGTTCCTTCGTATGTGGCCTACAACACAGCAACTCCATCACTTTGGAATTGATTTCTTTTCACTTCTGTTCGGTTTCAAGGCGTTGACTTGTCTCGTACGATCATCTGTTTTATTTTCCGTGACCTGAGGTGTTCTGCAATTTCATCGTATGTGGCCTTCAGTGCCAAATTTCCAACACTTTATAGCCAGTTTATTCTCACACCTACACTTAATGAAAGCATTGAATTGTCTGGATAAATCATCTAAACGAGCCATCACTTAATCTACTGGCTCGTGGACTTGCACAGCTCTGACTGATTGGCAGACAGTACGAGTTGCTTGCTGGGCTGCATGAAATTTCATGGCGTAACCAGAACAGTTTTTAAGTCCTTCACATCCGCCGTTCGCAGTGCTTTCTGTATTTCAGAATCCCGGAAGCCGTCGGTGGAAAGGGCTTCTCTTGTTTCTCTCGGGCACTCCGAAAAGGAATGTGGGACAGCCTTTCTACATCAGTGGCGAGCTCCTGGAGTATTCCCGTGTTCTGTCTTGACTGGATTTTAATTGAAGCTTTTAAAGACTTTTCGCCAAATCTCAGCTCCATCGCGCAGGATAGAGCTTCGAAATCTAGCCCTTTGTTTTCGGGGAAAATCTGAAGGATATCCGCAGCGTCTGCTATCAGAGAAGCGGTGAGATGACAGGCCATCCATTTGCGTCCGTCATTGTAGAATGTATCTTACATACTTGCCAAGAGGTCTTCCCATCATATGTGGATAGCTTCAGAGACGGACGAGTAGGCACCAATAAAAATTTAAAGCCCTCAGAATTGCTTCCTACTGTCGCTATGCATCGCTTTAATGTGTCAACTTCTTTGCTGACGACAGCAGAATCCCTGTCTTTAATTTGTTGTTCGATTTGTCCTTGCACGACAGAAACTCTTTCTTTAATTTGTTCTTCGATTTGTTGCTTGACGGCTGAAACTCTTCCTTCGATTTGTTCTTTCACAGAAGAAACTCTTTCTTCAAGGTGACCAACTTTATTTTCAACAGCGTCTATTACGCCTTCTATAACCTGAAACTTGTTTTCTGTTATAAAGGTAATTTCTTTTTTTTTTTTTTCTCTTGACCTGCTCCAGTCTTTACTTGAACGGCTTCCATGTCTCCTTTAAATGATTCTTGACAAGCTTCCATCTTTTCTTTAAGGGATTGTTGGCCCTCTTTTATCTCTTCTTGGTCTGCTTTCATTCCTGCTTTAAATGCAGCATATCATGCCACCAACTGCCTAACTGTTCCTCCATCGCTCTTGTTATTGGCACTAAAATCCCTCTTGTGACAACAAAAAGTGTTACGTGCGTACGGGTTCGTAATAGATTGCATGCACATGTCCGATAAAAAGTTAATAAAATTTATTCGTACTAAAAGAAATAAAATAAAATGGTGGAATTTTTCCTCAGAGGTATTCGTACAATATCACAATATTGCTCAACATAATCGGTAGATATCCTTAAAACTACTAAAAACGTTGGAATATAACGCAATCCACAGGGCAGAAAAAGCTAATCCGATGAACAAAATTGCAGCAGCTAAGTAAGAAGAACAACTGAGCTGAGATGTTCTCTCGCTGGCTTTTATAGCTTTTTGAAACGGCCGCACGAGACAGTTCTAGAAATTTCCGGAAAGCAAAAAAAGTATAATTACGGTTACAGCTAACACAGTGGTGAATTACATTTATTCAAAAGTAAATATATATTATCGAGATAAACTTTTATTCAATGTTAAATGTACGTGCTCTTGTATTTTTAATTTTAGGACGTAGCTTTCTCTTAAAATATGTCTCGTGCTGCATTGCACGGGGAATAAAACAACTTTAATTATAATTGTACAAAAATAGCTAACTAAATACATAATCCGTAACAATATGAACATTACCTGAGAAGTTGACTCATGCTAGTCTTTAACTCTCTTAACTTTACACGAACATAAAATTCCGTTAAGAAGGGTGGCTTTCTTATTCATTACACATGAACATTTCTGCCAGTTGTGAATGTATATTGACTTCGGGTTGTATGTATATTGGAAGAAAAGAAATCAGGGTACAGAGTGAGAGAGTTGGTTTTTAACACATCTTGCGCGGGATGTAACTAAAGTCATTTTGTGCAAATTGGTAGTCGAGCACAAGTAAGGACAAAAGTCGTTTTTTACGAATTATTGTTATAATATTGTTATGGGTGAACTTTTGTAATGTTTTTACAATAAGGTGGAGCACACACGAACACTAGACTCCTGCATATTTCAACGTTAAAACGCGCGTTGCAAAATTGCATTCCTATGAATGAGTTTTGCTGATGCTTTTATGCTACAACGAACATAGCTTCCAGCTATGCATTGACATAAATCTGGGAATTTGAGCGGCGTACGCACGCTATACAGCCGACAATTTCGCCAAGCGCACGCTGCTCGTACGTTGTCCACAAGTAGTGCGCATAATTGAACTTCGTCGCTAGGAGCGTCTATTTAGCCCTCGTGTGTTTCCAGCCTAATTTGAGTTTTTTTTACAGCAAATTTCTAAGGATTCGATAATGATAAAATAGAATGTGAGGATGAAGAATTGTGTGTAGATTAGCTTGTCGAATTGCGAGGACGGAGTTATCGATGATGATTCTGTTAATGACGATATTCGTCCGAGGACTATTATCCGACGAAGAATTTCAAGCCCGTATTCGGATGGTTTTGATTCTCAAGAAGAATGGTTGTCAGTCAAAATACCAGTCTTGAAAGAGTTTTTAGGTAGCTAAGAAAACGTTCCGGATAGTACAGCGGATTTTTGTAGCTTTATTTGTTAATCATGATTTTTTTACATTCTTTGTAGAGGAGTTAAATAGGTATTCTTAACGGTATCCGGACATAATCCCGACAGCCGAAATCCCGACAAGCCAGAATCCCAACAGACGGAATCCCGACAAGCCAAAATCCCGACAGGGTCAAAATCCCGATTGTCCAATATCCCGACAGGGTCAAAATACCGACACGGGCGAAATCCCAATAAGGCCTAATGACCCCTTAACATACTTCCACAGCTGCAACTAGTATATGCTTTGATGACTAGCAAATCTGAAGAAAATTACAAAAGATTATTCCAAGATTTATTTGATTTCTCTGAAGAAACTAATATTGAACTGAGGCCATCTAGAATCATTAGTGATCTAGAAAAGGCAGCTATAAATGCTCCGCGCACTCAAAATGCTGTCGAGGATTGGCATAGAAGATGGGAGACCTTAATTGGACGGGCCATGTTGGCGTTTATAACATCATAGAAGGATTTCAAAAAGAACAGGAGCATGTGGAATACCAAGTTGAATGCATTCTTCGCGGAGAACAACAACCAAAACGTAGGAAGGTAGATGATGACAGAGAAAGGAGAATTATGACTGTTGTGGACGATCGTGATAATCGACCTGTGATGGAATATCTTCGTGCTATCGCTCACAATGTGTCACTGTAAATATGTCGTTTGCATTAAGTGATGTTTTCTTTTTCTTAATAAAAAGAATTTTATAAATCTTCATTTCAAATTTTAACGGTCATTTCAATTTGTTAAAAATTATTTTAAGTAATGACATAATTTTTATGATTTTTTTATTTAAACTTTTAATTAGTAATATGTAATAGTTAGTTAAAAATTGTATTTTATTAAGCTAAATTGAGTGTTTGTATTTAGATATTAACTTGTCAGGATTTTGGACAGTCGGGATCTCGATCCTGTGAGGATTCTGGACACTCGGAATTCTGACCCTGTCGGGATTCTGGCTTGTCGGGATTTTGAATCTGTCGGGATTTCGACCGTGTCAGGACTTTGGGTTGTCGGGATTTCGGCCCTGTCGGGGTTTTGGACAGTCGGGATTCTGGCTTGTCGGGATTTCGGCTGTCGAGATTATGACCCAGACCCATTCTTAACCCTTTAATTAATATTGACCCATTCTTAACAAAATCACAACTTCCAAGAAAGCCCTTAAATGGAAAGACATATTACAACTCAAGACATGAAGAAATTTTTAGGTCTTATTCTTCTTATGGAACAAATACGTAAGGACGGAAAAGAGGATTACTGGAGCACTCAATTCGCGTATAGAAACTCTAATTTGTCCGAAAATAATGATAAGATACAGATTTCGTATGTCATGGAAAGCCTGGCACTTTAATAATAATAAAGATTTGGCTGATGGATCAGACAGGCTTTCGAAATTCAGATCACTACTGAATTACTTTGTTCCCAAGTTTATAAATGTTTACAAGACTATTCAGCAGTTGTCTTCAATGAAGGTATAATACTTTGAAGGAGGAAGTAATTTTTTTAGAGTTTACAAAAAAATATGTTTGTAAAATATGGAATTTCAGTTTCTATACTGGGCGAATTACTACAGGCTACATGTGCCATTTTGAAATATATTGGGCTCAAGAAAGTGATTAGTAGAAAAAATTCAGAGTTTTATGACCTTATACAGACTTGTGACACCATATCTATATGAATAATTATTAGAGTAACGTGGAGAAACGCTTTTACAAAATAAAATTATATTTTAGCACTATTCGAAAAAACAGAGGATTTCCGGTTTGCCTAAAAACCATTTTTTTAAAAGAGGAGAAATGGCCTTCAGAAGAAGAAGAGATATTTTAGTAAAGTATAGCAATCAAAGAAAACAGTGTTTCTCATATCGACAATACATTCATCTAAAATGAAAGGAAGTCATAATTGACAGAAACACAAGGGAAAAATAATGAAACCTAACACGGTGATTTACTTATAATAAGTACATGAAAGGCGTTGATCAGGCCGACCAATATCTATCACATTACTCCATTCTGAGGTAAACAATCATATGAACAAAACGAGTTGCTAAGTACTTTATAAACTGCACATTATTAAACTCATTTGTTATTTGTAATTCCGTGAAAGAAAAGAAAGTAAGGTACAGAAAATTTTGAAACTCATATCTGTCCATTGGCTCACTGATGAAATTCCACCAAAAGTTGATCAAGACTCAGAAGAACCAATACCATCAATATCTGGCATTAGAAAAAAGAAGAATCTCCAAGGAGACTTTCCATGGACATGAGGGAAAATACACCAGAAACCATCGTCGGAACCGAAAGAAAAATACTTTGCGACAATGTCTTGTTTGTTTCGTCAAGAAAATACTGAATGTAATCGATATACGTGCAAATTTTAAATAAACTCTTGCGCAAATGTAAAAGACTTTGTTCAGTAGTGATTAAGAGTTGCCGACAGGAGGCGCTGCTAACGCGTTATACTCTCGACCTACGTAATTTGAATTGAGTATTCTTTTCTTTTGTGTACTTGCTGTAACAGATCTTACAACTTTGTGATTGAGAATTTAAAATGTTTTGGAGGCAGATCGTTCCTCTACAACAACAAAATGATTAATAAATACATAATAAAGTAAATATCTTTCTGGTGATAATCTTTGTTATTAAATAGAAAGTCAACCAGCTCCTGAGTACAGTTCAAGTGGTCCGTCGAGAATCGAAGGTGAGCTCTCCCATTTTAATCACTATTAAATTCGAAGAGTATAACTGTAATAAATATGGAAGCTCTAAAAACTAGAAAAAGAGTGTTAAAAAGTTCACTGACGAGGCATAAAGATAAAGTTGTTTCGTCATTAGATGTTTCAGATTCAGTTGCGTTGCAGCTATTTGAAACCAAAACTAATGAAATTTCTAACGAACTTAAATCTGTATTTTATGCAATTTTTGAAGCATGTAAACCCGAAGAATTGGATAAATATGTTGAGGATAAAGAAGATACAGATGATATTGTTGATGAGTTGCTATTGATGATTAAACGTAAATTAGCAGTAGTAAAAAATAAGATGAATTCTGAACATTCTGTTTCTCCTGTGCCGAGTAATAATAATTCAAATGTGTTTTCGGATGTTAAGTTACCGACGCTATCGGTAACAACATTCAATGGTAAAATAGAGAATTGGATAATGCTTAAAGATATGTTTAAAGCTAGTATAATAGAAAACAAATCTATTTCGAGTAATGCAATGAGATTGCAAAATTTAAAAGCTAGTTGTAAGGACGAAGCTCTGAGAGTAATACAGTCTATTTCTATTTCGGATACAAATTTCGATATAGCTTGGAAACTTTTAGAAGATAGGTATTCGAATAAACGTGAGCTTTTAAATGCTATAATAAAAAAGCTTTTGAATCAGCCGAGTATTAGCGAGACATCTAGTTCTATTCTAAATTTAATTGATGTAACGAACGAATGTATTCGAACTTTAAATATTTTAAACTACAAAGTAGAAAACTTATCGGAAATAATGATTGTATATTTGATAGTGGATAAGCTTGATAAATCGACTCGATACTGGTGGGAAAAGGAATTAAAAAACTCGGAAGAATTTTGTACGATTGAACAATTACTTTCGTTTTTACAAAGCCAAGCGAGAACGCTTCAAAATAGTAAAATAAAGGAGGTAAAAAAGAGTAATAATTCTCCACATAAAAAACTTACGAGTATGATATCCACTTCTAATACGAAAAACATAAATTTGAAATGCATAAAGTGCCGTGGTGAAGAATTCCATTAATTATATAAGTGTCCGGAATTTATACATCTTTCTGTCAATGACAGGTGTGAATTCGTGAAAACAAATAAGCTTTGTTTTAATTGTTTGAAAAACCATTCCGTTCGAACGTGTTCGTCTAATTATCGATGTCAAAAACGTTCAAGAAAGCATTCAACGCTATTACATTTCGAAAATGAAAAACAAAATAAATCCGAAAGTGCTCATATTTCAAAGCCGGAAGTAGGGTGGGAGAAGACGACAGTCAGTCTAAATCCGAATGCTGAAAAATTGTTTATGACTCTTCTTCTACCAATAAAGAAAGTATTTTCGCCGGCACAGCTGTAAACGGAATGCGTCAGACCAAAAATGTTTTACTTTCTACTGCGAATATTTTAATCAGAGATTGTTACGGTGAATTAAAATCAGTTCGCGCTTTGTGTGATGTATGTTCGATGACGTCATTCTTAACGATTGAATGTGCTAATTCGTTAGGGATTAAAAGAGGAAAAATATCTGTTGCGGTTTCTGGATTAAATAACACGAGAATAAATATTAATTCTAAAGTATGTGCTTCTATTTCAAACGGTATTAATTTTGAAATGAGTTTAGAACTTTTGTGCGTGCCTAAAATCTCGGACTCCATACCAATCAATAATATAGAAGTTCCGACTGAACATTTTCCTCAAAACATTAAGTTTGCTGATCCAAACTTTTATAAAAAGAGGAAAAATTGATGCATTATTAGGCGCAGAGGTGTTTTATCAGATCTTAAAATTCGGTCAAGTTGAAGTACCCAATTCAGAGCTAAGATTTCAAAATTCTGTTTTTGGCTTTATAGCCACTGGCAGCATTTTAAGTTCAGATATTAAAAATACGCGAACGGTTCACTGTGGATTAATTAATAATTATAGTGATATAGAAAATGAAATTAAAAAATTTTGGCAACTTGAGTCTATAGGAATTAAAGATGATCCCTTTGAAAATGAGATAGATCAATCTTTAGAAACATTTGAAAAAACTGTTCGTTTTAAAGATAACCGGTATGAGGTTCAATTACCGTGGAAAAGAGATTGGGGAGAGCTCAATAATAACTTCATCGTTGCTAAAAACAGACTTAATTTACTTATGCGTAGACTTCAAAAAGATCCAAATCTTCATTTGCAGTATATTGAAACTTTAAAAGACTATGAAAATAATAATATTATAGAGAAAGTTAGATGTCCTAAGGAACCTGTTGATAAACCTGTGTTCTATTTGCCACATCAACCAGTTTTTAGAAAGGAAAGTGCAACTACAAAAATGAGAATAGTATTTGATGCAAGTTCCAGTCATAAATTTAAGCATTTAAGTCTAAATGATTGCCTGTGGTCAGGGCCAAACCTGAATTCGAACATATTCGACATTCTTGTTAATTTCAGATTAAACAAAGTCGCCTTTACTTCAGACATAGAGAAAGCTTCCCTACAAATTTTATTAGCCGAAAAGGACAGAGATGCAGTTCGTTTTCTGTTGGAAGAAAATGCTAAAATTCAAGTTTACAGATTTAATCGTGTTCTTTTTGGTGTTACGAGCAGTCCATTCCTTTTGACTGCTACTTTGAAAACTCACCTGAGAAAGCACTCTGAAGAATTCCCGACTACAACAGAATGCTTAGACCGCTGTTTGTATGTGGATGATTTTATTTCTGGAGCTGATAATGTGTCGGATGCTTTTAAGATCTCCACTCAAGCTACATCAATTATGAGCCAAGCTAGCATGGTGCTACGGAAATGGACTACGAATGACAATACATTGATGCAGTTTTGGACATGTGAAGGTTTCGATACACAGCCACAAGTCAACACTATTAAAGTTTTGGGGCTGTCATGGAATCCTGCTGAAGATTGTCTAATATTGGGAAAGCAGAGCCTAGTGAACAGTCTGTCTAAAAACGAAAGTACCAAACGATTCCTACTACGTACAATTGGAAGGATTTTTGATCCGCTTGGGTTGCTTTCGCCGTTTACTATTCGTGCAAAGTTCATTCTACAAGTCTTATGGATGAAGAAAATTTCTTGGGATGAAGAAATACCTGTAGATCTACAAAAAATATGGCTTCAGTGGTGCTCTGAGGTTCCTGATCTTTCAGAGTTACGAGTTCCTAGAAACGTGCTCAATTTAAATATACAAGTGCCAACCGATATCTTAGAACTACACTGCTTCTGCGATGCTAGCCAAAAGGCTTACGGTGCTGCTATTTATGCAAGAGTTGTGAAAGATAATAACATCGAAGTGAATTTATTGGTTAGCAAGAGTCGAGTGACACCACTAAAGGAAATCACTCTACATAGACTAGAATTACTCGGTGCTTTGCTTGCCGCCCGACTAGCGAGTAAAGTCAAGAAAACAGTGGATTTAAAAAAGCCCTCCTTAGTGTTCTTTTGGACGGATTCAAAAATAACTCTCTATTGGATTAAAGGATCTACGAAACGATGGAAATCATTTGTTGCCAATAGAGTTAACGAAATACAGAGTTTAAGTGATACCAGTGCCTGGGCACACTGCCCTGGGAAGCAAAATCCAGCTGATCTCCTCAGCAGGGGAGTCAGTGCTGACATTTTATTGAACAGTGACATTTGGTGGCATGGACCCCAATTTTTGAGAGAAAAGACTGATGTTCCGGTAGACAATAATGACATTCTAATTTCATTAGATGACTTTTCTGATGACTCTAATGATCATTCTCCTATTGTCTTTACTGTTTTAAATCATAGTTCTATAGTTGATGATATTCTTTCCTTGAGTAATAATTATTTAACTATTGTTCATGTTATGTGCTATGTATTTAGATTTATCAATAATGTAAGAAATGAAAAGCTTACAGGTCACCTTACATTTAGCGAGTTGAGAAGAGCGGAAATCTATTTATTTAGGTCAATCCAACAAGGTGAGTTTGTAGATGAAATAAAACATCTTGAGAGAGGTGCCTCAGTGCCCAGCAATAGCAAGGTAAAATCTTTAAACTGTTTTTTAGATAAAGACAATGTTTTAAGGGTTGGAGGCAGACTGAAACATTCTGACCTCAGTACATATGAGAAAAATCCAATTGTTCTGCCAGATAAGCATCCATTAACTTTAATAATTGTGAGATATTATCATTTAAAATATTTGCATGTTGGTTCAAATGCATTATTGTATCATGTTCGACGTAAATTTTGGGTCTTAAATGGCAGAAATGTTTGTCGTAAAGTTGTTTTTCAATAACTTGTTTTAAAAACAAACCTGTTTTTGAGACTCAAATAATGGGGGATCTGCCCAAAGAACGAGTAACACCTTCTTACCCATTTAGAAATGTTGGAACTGACTTTTGTGGACCATTCCACATTAAATTTAAAAATCAGCGTAAGGGTAAACTAAACAAAGTTTATGTGTGCATATTTGTATGCTTAAGCACCAAAGTTATCCATTTAGATTTTGTCTCTGATCTTACTTCAGATGCCTTTATAGCTTGTCTGGAAAGATTTTTTTAGTCGCAGGGGTAAATGTGCGAAATTATTCAGTGACAATGCAAAGAATTATGTGGGTGCAAGCATTGAGCTCAGAAAATTGCATAAATTGGTTAAACACCCAGATGAAACACTGACTAAATACCTGCTAAATGAAAACATTGAGTGGAGGTTTATTCCTCCTAAATCACCAAACTTCGGCGGCCTTTGGGAAGCCGGGGTGAAATCTTTTAAGTTTCATTTGAAACGAATTATTGGCAATGCTCATCTGTTTCTTGAAGAATTTCTCACTGTAATTCTAGAAATTGAAAGCGTATTAAATTCCAGACCTCTTACTCCCTTATCATCCGAGTTTGATAATTTTGAAACCTTGTCCCCCGGACATTTTTCATAGGGAGGCCTTTAACTTCAATAGCTGAACCCCAACTTGTTGAGATACCAGAAAATAGGCTCTCAAAGTGGCAAAAAATAACGAAATATAGTCAACAAATTTGGAAGTTATGGAAGAGAGACTATTTAAATAACCTTCAACAACGTAGTAAATGGATGTTTGCTAAAGATAATGTTAAGGTGGGTTCACTTGTGTTAGTCAAGGATGAGCATACGCCCAGTACAAAATGGTTAACAGGTAGAATTGTAGAAATAATTTTTGGAAAGGATAAAAAAGTTCGAGTGATTAACATAGTATTACCAGGTGGTAAAATGTTAAAAAGAAATGTGAGAGACATTTGTGTTCTTCCTGTGAATTGTAATTAGATTTATGTATTGTATATTGTAATGTGTTTCTTTCCAGTTTTTATATTGCATTTATGATTTAATGTGTATTTTAAAAATTTAACCATTGTATTGCTATTGCTTACAATTGTTTGTTATTACATTGTGCTTTAAAACAGTGTATACTAATTGTAATATTTTGAAACCCGTAAGGTTTCAAGGTCGGGAGTATGTTCAGTAGTGATTAAGAGTTGCCGACAGGAGGCGCTGCTAGCGCGTTATACTCTCGACCTACGTAATTTGAATTGAGTATTCTTTTCTTTTGTGTACTTGCTGTAACAGATCTTACAGCTTTGTGATTGAGAATTTAAAATGTTTTGGAGGCAGATCGTTCCTCTACAACAACAAAATGATTAATAAATACATAATAAAGTAAATATCTTTCTGGTGATAATCTTTGTTATTAAATAGAAAGTCAACCAGCTCCTGAGTACAGTTCAGACTTCACACGTCGAACAGAAAAAAAGACATCGCTTTGAAAGACATCACACTTTGAGAAACCTTTAAATTCTTGATTTTCTTAGTTTTCGATTTTTGAGAAAGATTTTTGCTTTTTTAAAATGAATAAAAAATTAATTTCTAAAGAGAAACTAAAAGTTTAATTAAACAAAACCTTAAGTTCAGAAACTACAGCTATTTTGTGCCGAAGTAATTTTGCGCAAGAATTGATAAAAATCGCCCACTATCTGGTGAATGTATTAATTTATACGCTCGAATTTATTCATGATACTTTTAGGAACTATAAAAGTTCAGGGCTAATCCCGTAACGCTCAGAGTGTTAAAAAAGCAAAGGTCATCTATAAGAAAAGTATCTACGAAGCAAAGCTCTGCTTTTGGAAAAAAGTTTTTACAGAGGCAACGCAACAGTATAGCCAGGCGTAGCATCCTTCTAACGACAAAGTGAATTATGGATGTGGTTGAATTTCTTCTCGATGGTATCTCTCGTGAAGATGACCCAGAAAATTATCTGGGATGTCAGTCACTTATACCAGCACGACAAGGAACTACTCCCTTCAAAAGTCAAAATAAACAGAATAGTTAATGTTCTTGCTCCTTGAAAAGCCCAGGTCCGTACGGGATTTACAACATTCTGATCAAAATCATTCACTAGACGTTTCTACAGTTTATCATGGCTTATCTCTTTTCAAGTTGGCGTTTTCGGCATTTCCTAACGAATACAATTACGATTATAGTTACAGTAACAAGTATATGACTCACCACGATATCGTCATTGATAAAAATGGTATATCCCACATATACTAACTAACTAGAGAACTGCACCTCCCTCATGGGCCCACCAGTACCAAGCTTGGGGTCTTTATTGGGTGCTATTAAAAAATTGCATTCTGCAGAATAGAAAAATAGTTACATAAGGTTACACGATATTCGTGGGCTCATGGTTTATGTGCACAGAAAAATAATTTGACAGGGTACTGAGAATTGGTTATGTAAATAAGCATAGTAATTAAATTAATTAAAAATCATAATTTGAAATACTAACGGAGTATGAAATACAGTATGAGAATAAAAAATACAAAAATGCCAAAATACAATTAACAAAAGCGTATATATTGAGAGGATTACATATTTATGAAGTTGGTGCTTTGGTATTGTGCATGCATACTTTTGTTTTGTAGTTTGATTTATGGGTTCACAGTTGATTCAGTCGTATGTTAGTTGTGTATTGTAGTAATAGAAGGCACTCTGTTGGATGAATGACTTCCTTCTTTTGACTAGCTGGCCATGTCTCTGTGGTCTTTCCCTACGAGTACCAAGACAGCGGAGCTGCCCTTGTTCTTGAAGGAAGATAAGACCCCCAGCGTACACGCTTCTTATGTATATGTGTTCATACGGCGCCAGGAAAGCTAATTGAGAGAGTGATGCTTATCAGGCCTTCTCTATTATCATGATAATTCCAGTGGCATGGATCGGCACCAGTATGGGCTCAAGGCTCGTCGATCATTCAGCTGAGCAAGCATTCTGCAAACGTTTAGATGTAATTCACATCAACAAATGAGGAAACAGGTACAGAGCAGCCATTGCCTTGGATATTAAAGGAGCCTTTGACTCCCTGTAGAGGCCTGATATCATTAACTGTCTGGAATATTAATTTAGAAGCCAAACACCAAAATCTTAATGTCTGGAATATCTCAGTTGCACGACCTTTATTCGCCATCTACTGCGCAACCATTTTGAGAAAAAAAAAAAAAAAAAAAAAAAAAAAAAAAAAACGTAAATCACCCTGAACAAAGGGACGGTTCGAAAGAAACTTGAGAGGGCGAGTACTGAGGGATCCTGTTTTGGAACGATCTCTGAAACATCGTGGCCAAGAGTGCCTTCTCTCTATTCCTTGCAAAAGGCTACGCAATCAGGCGCTTATGGCCTACGCAAATCATTTTCCGCTCAATGTGATCAGTCTGTAACAACTTGGAAAGTCGGATCTAAGAGTATCTTTATATATTTTCTTGATGTCTTGGAGTCTTAAAAAAGGGTTGGGTACTTTTCCATTTCTCCGGCGCAAATCTCGCCAAGCAGACTTTATTGGAGACAACACACACACACACATTATACACATAAAAATGTTAAAAAGTGTTACTTCTAAGAACGTTTTACTTTGGAGGCATAAACATTTTAATATCGTTTAAAACTTTTTAAAATGGGTTTTTCGTTTCCCTTCTCCACATAAATTGACAAAAGGGGCAGCGTCATTGACTTTCGTGTCCGAAATACAATTTCATTTCATGATTATTATCACAAGTAGCAACTTTAGGCAGAACACGCCTTTCGTTTGAAAAAAATTTGACATTTTATTTCTTGGTACCCGGCAAATCCCAAATTGTCATTGATTTTTCATCCATTTTTGATGTATTAGGAAAATCACGTGAATTTAAGAATTTACTATGCTTTCATGGTAGAACATCCTGATTCGCCGGTTCATATCACGTGACCTCAAGTGATCTCATCTCACGTAAACTATACTACAAAGTCTAATTCTCTCAATAATTATCTACACTAATTTCAAGTTAAATAATTTTGACTAGGAAAATACCTTCAATATAACTTATCAGGTTCAATGTTCCTCCTTACCTTCTTCGGGAACATACAAGGACCTGACTCGGAACAGAGAGCTTACTAAAGCTATGTTCACTAATTGTGGTAAGTAGACAGGATACAGACGAAGGGTATACAAAACCCTTTATTTTTCTCTATATACAATAAATTCCGTACTTCGGAATACACTGACCCGCTACTTGGGGTCTAACGTAAAAGTATAAAAATAAAACTAAACTCTAATTTAACTTTAGAATAATAAACGTGGAAGATTGGCCTTATATTAACAGGAAGCGTATGTAGTACAGAGACTGTGAACACTACAATACGTTTAAATTTATCAAGAGGATTAAAACCTCTGGCCTGGAAGGCAAACAGCAACTAAGTAACTTCTAAGGTAAGCGGCCTGCTTTGACTCACTGCTTCCTCTCTCTCGCTTGGCAAAAAGCCACAACTTAAATACTTGGCGTTCGCCAGACAAACTTTGCATAAAAACCTTAACGCTTATAATTCTGGCCGGAAGTAGAAAATAAGAAGTGATAGTAAAGATTTAAAATAAAATAAACGTTAGTAAAACTTAAGATCTTTACATACTTCCAGCAAGAGTTAATTAGTTTGAAACTGAGGTCTAAAACGACCTTGTTGAAAACTTTTAGCTATAGAATCTAACGCGAGGCCAATCTTTTACAAATATTTTTCGCTAGAAACTAGAAATTTAAAAGAAAGAAATTTTTTTTTACAATAGCAGCTCCCAGGATACACACTTTTTTTTCATCTGTACTGCATCTAAACAGGAGCTTTTATTCAATTCTGGTTCCTTCCAGATCTCTGGAAGGAAAAGTAGTTTAATGAAATGTTACACAATGAAATGGCAAGTAACATATATAATTATACTTCTCTTAACATTCTTATTTCATTCATGACTATTTAATTATCTCTCCCCGTGCTCTCTGACATGTGTTGTAAAAGAACACCAAACACGAATGTGTTTCTGTCTACGTGTTCCACACTTCCTCCTACAATAAAAACACTAACGTGTTAAAATTCAACATAACCAGACCTCTTGACACACCCTAATTTCAACTCTAAACCCTGAGGTACTATTCTAAAAGTGGCTAACTCTAAAGTGTAGCGTCAGAGAGCCTAACTACATCATTCAACCTTTAACACATATTCGCCATGTTTTAGTCGGGCCCACCAGCGGCCGAGCGGTAAAGACGCTGAACACTGGTAGTTCGGTCCGAGGATCGAATCCCGCTAACGGGCTGGCTGCATGGGCGTTTTCGTGGTTTTCCCCATGTGTAACGTGTATACGAGCCAGTTTCCCTTAGAAAGTCCTCCACGAAAGGCATCCCTCCCCTTAGGCAGATAGCCCTAGTGTGCTTTGCCATAATTAAATACACACGCCATGCTTTAGTCTTTTTACAGTCACACGAATACAAAAAAATTTTAACATTCACTTTTACCATATCACGGTATTTCTTAACATTTAAAATAACAGTTCACATTGTATATAAGAACATATCAACATGCCGTTAATTTTACACATTTGAAAACATACATTAGTAGTGCATTGTTAACTTCTATTCTTTTCAAAGCAAGTGCCAATTCTTTCTACATTGAAATAATACATTTCAAAAAGTCTTTCAGACTAAACTTCTTTCCTGCTAGAATGTTTTAAATAAAATTTATACAATAAATTTTACAATATTTAAGTCTTTATAAAACGCTATTATACATCAACTTTAGTTTTACGCGCGAGTAATTGAAAAACATAATACCCAAAATCGGTAACAACTCATTTCTCGCCCTTTTGGCGATAAAGGTAGACCTCGCATGAGGTAAAACTTCTTGAAATCTGCCACTTGCAGTAAGAATGAAAGATTAACTTAAGTTTGCAAAGTAACATAAAATTTTACTTATCTTTGTGATATTCGGACATCCTTTTCTGGGCCCAGTCTTTAAAGGTATTGCAGATAGTTGTTTGATTTATCCTCCTTCTTGTACGGGCTCGTCCTTCAGTGCCTTCCTCTGGAAGCTTCCTTTTTTCACCAGTTCGGTCACCCTTGAATACCTTCTTTTTCTCCTCTGCTTGTGGTCTTGGCCGTTTGATGGCAGCTGGTCTTGGCGGAACCGGGAAACTTCTTTCGTGTGCCTGCTTGGACCTCGTTGCTGGCCGTTCAAATTTTCCTTGTAACTTTTCCTCCGCCGCTGATGGCCCTTCCGCAGTTCGGCGACATTTACTGCGGAGAGTCCTGTCGGATGAGTAGATCTTCCGTTTTAGAGCCGGGTTATAGTTGCCGTCATTTCTCCTGGTTCTCTTCACATTCGTCGTCCTTCTCCCTTCTTCATTCTGGGGGTGTTCGTGAACTCTCTTTTCTGGACGGTGGAATGGCTTCTTTTTCTTGCTACCTTCAATTTTTCCGCGGGGCAATTTTCTTTTCACTTGCTCCTGCCTCTTATTGGCTTGCCCTTGTACTTGTCGTTTTTCCACCTCTGGAGCTTGTGCCTGCGGTGTCTGCCGTGCCGGATCCTGCAAAAGATCTGAAAATATTTGCATTTTATTACGATCGAAGTAGGGCTTGATTTGATCAATGTTTGCGGAACAGGTTTCACCATTTCTGGCTTTTAACACTACTACAGCGTGAGTTATTTTTTCTATAACATATGGTCCTTCAAATCGTGGAAAAAATTTGGCAGTTTTATCTTCTGGTGCTGAAGAAAGTGAAAGCTTAATTTTTAAAACTTCATCCCCTACTTTATAAGTTACTCCCCGTCGTTTCAAATCATAATAGAGCTTCTGTTTTCTTTGTGCTACTTCCGTATTCTTCTTTGCTTCGTTAATTAGTTTTTCTATATCACCCATTTTAAATTCTGGCGCTCTTTGTTGCACATAAAATAATTTATCTAACGGCGTTATAATCTTTCTGCCTAAAAATAACTCAGCAGGAGTTTTGCCCGTTGTATCATGTTTTGCGGTCCTAAGGGCGAAAGCAAATTCATTGACATAGTTATCCCAGCTTTTATGAAAATTTTTAACATAACTACGGATAATTTTCACTATATTTCTATTGACCCGTTCCGCTATATTTGATTGCGGCCGATACGGGACCATTTTTAAATGACGTATGCCCAGTTTTTAGCACATGTCTTCAAATATATTACTTACAAATTGAGGACCATTAGCCGATATAACTTTTAGGAGCGCCCCGTATTTTAAAATATATTTATTTAAAATAGAATCAGTAACTAATTTCGCGGATGCTCGTTTTAAGGGAACAATTTCGGTCCATTTACTAAAATGATCAACCATAACAAGGAGATAGCGACTTTTATTTAACTGACTTTTTGGGAAAGGGCCGAATAAATCGATGCCAATTATTTCATTTGGAAATTCGGATTTAATACTATTTAGAAACCCGGCCGGGCGGAAATTAATATAATTAACTGCTTGACATGTTGGGCAGGACTGGACATACGCCCTTGTTAACTTTTGCAGTTCAGGAATGTAGACTGCCTCGCGTACGCGTTGGATAGTTTTTCGAATACCAGCATGAGAAGCTAAAGGGCTGTCATGGAGCTCCTGCAGGATATTTAATCTAAGACTAGCTGGGATACCAGGTCGAAATTCGTTGTTGGAATTCGTAGTTTTTGTATAGAATAATAGACCATCTATTAGTTCGTAATGGGCCGCCCTATTTCTTATCGCCACAATATCTTGGTGGCTAAAATTTTCAGGATCCTTTAAATACTCATAAATACTTCCAAACTCAGGATCCTTACCCAGTTCGGTTATTACAGTTTCTGGGGAATTTATTGTACATGCTGTAAGCATTGCCACCTTTACGGTATTACGTTGTTCGTCTATTTTAATTCTTGATAGGGCATCTGCTACGATATTTTCCTTTCCGGGTGTATGCTTGATTACCAGATTATAATCTTGCAGCTTGAGTGCCCATCTTATTAACCTTGGGGATAAATTTTTCCCTGAGTACAATCTAGTTACCGCCGCATGATCAGAGTACACTGTTATCGGCGCCTTTCCAAAATAGACTCGGAAATTTTGCACTGCTAACAGAACTGCAAGTGCCTCTTTCTCGGTCGCGGAATAGTTTCTTTGTGTTTGATTTAAAGTTCGGCTAAAAAATGCCACGGGCTGCTGATTTTGCGAAAGTACCGCTCCTACCGCATAATCCGAAGCATCCGCTAAAATTTCTAAATTCTCATCCTTTTCAGGAAATTTCAACACAGGGGCTTGCGTTAATGCTTGCTTTAATTTTTCGAAAGCACTATTGGCTTCGACCGTCCACGAGAATCTTGTCTTTTTCCTTTTTAATTTTAACAATGGTTCAGCGATAGCTGCAAAATCTTTTATAAAGGACCTATAATATGAACAAAGTCCTAGAAAAGAAGAGAGCTTCTTTGCCGTGTTTGGAGTCGGATACTTTTGTACAGCGATTATTTTTGATTCATCTCTCTCGATCCCTTTTTGAGATATTTTGTAACCTAAATATTTTAATTCAGGGGCTGCAAATTTGCACTTTTCGACATTAACTTTCAGACCGGCCTCATTTAATAAAGAAAACACCTGTCTTAAATCCTGTACATGTTGGTCGAGATTATCACTAGTAATAATGATATTGTCTAAATAGATAAATGTGGACTTTCCAAGAACAGGTCTTAACACAATGTCCATGCATCGCTGAAATGTTGCTGGGGCCCCCGAAAGACCAAACGGTATACGCAAAAATGCATAAGTGCCAGACTTGGTTATAAAAGCAGTCTTAGGCACGTCCTCAGGCCTAACCCCTATTTGAAAATAACCAGTCGTTAAGTCTAAAGTCGTCATAAATTTGGTTGATTTTATGTTCCTTAAAATTTCTTCTATGATCGGTAACGGATATACCGGATATTTAGTTATGGAGTTTAATTTACGGTAATCAATAGCGAATCTCCATCTTTTTGGATGCGTCAAAGGATAGTCATTATTTTTCTTACATAAAACCACCGGGCTAGCATAACTACTTGAGATGGGCGTTATGATCTTTTTACGTAGCATATCGGTAATATGCCATTCTATAATTTTTTCCTTATTCTTATCATACCGGTATGGTTTTTGACGAACTGGCATTGCATCTCCGGTGTCAATACTATGGTTAGTAACCTGAGTAAATCCTGGAATATCACTAAATAACGAAGCAAATTCACTTACCACTTGTCGGATTCTTCCTTGCTCGTCATTAGAGAAGTGGTCAAGTTTTAACATCGGCGGTTCAGCGTTTTCTGTACGAACTGGTTTCATTGTCAGCTTAACTGACGCTTCATTAAAATCCAGCGTAGCTTGTGCTTCTGAAAGAAAATCTATTCCTAAAATTATATGTGCTTGCAGATTCTTTACTATAAAAAACATCACCTTTACTTGTTCGTCCTTGATACGGATATAGAACGGTACTTTACCTACGCACTTACATTTTTCTCCTTGCGCCGCTAACACTGTCGTATTATCCGAATTATATATGCGGTATTTGCGAAAATACTTCCTAAAAAAATCTTCTGCCACACAGGAACACTGCGCGCCTGTATCCAGGAGTGCGGTGGCTGGGATATTATTCACCAAGACTTCAATCTTCGGAAGAGTCAGATTTTTCACCATTACTGTATTTAACTTGTAGGAAGAGGGGTTTTCTTGGCCTTCGGATTTCCGCACCCTCCCTTCAGCAGAAATCCGTTTTAGTTTAAATTATTTTTCCTTTCCGTGCTTTCCTTCTTTTTCCACTGGCCTTGAGACTTTTATCCTGGGTTGCTATTGAACTGTCGACGTTCGCCGGCTGTTTTTGAATGCTCGGGTTTCCTTGCCCACTGATTCGCTTTTTCTCCGTAGCCGTGTGCTTGAGTTTGCTGTAGTCTTGACGTACCAAATTGGTTTCGCTGTTGATATTGGCGTCTTCTTTCGACGTCCGCCGTTCTTCTACTTTCAAACTGGATTGCTAGCTCAAATAACTTTTCCAGTGTAGTCGGATTTCTCAATTCGATAAAGTCTTGCACTTGGGGTAGTAACCTCGGCAAAATCACTTGAATTATTTCAGGATCCGGACGGTTTCCATAAAAGAGCTTGAAAACGTGAATTTTTCTTAAAATAAAGCTCGAGAGGTTTTCGATTCTTTGTTGATATATACTGAAAAGTTCCGTTTCTAATTTCGCACGATCCCTTACAACAGGGAAGGCTTTTAGTAGGGCAGTCTTGAAATTTTCGTAAGTATAGGTGGGACTTCCTGCTTGACCCAAGAGACTTCTGCCTATACATTTGAACCAGTTAAGCGCTTGGCCCCTCAAAGCGCTGGTAGCTAAGGTAACTTTTTGAAACTCGTGCACGGGGTAGAGCATGAAGTGGTCATCCAATTTTTCCAAAAAACTGGTTACCGGTGAGTTTCCATTAAATGTTGCTTCTGGTTTCATCGAAGCGCGCATGGTCTGGACGATGTAACCAAATCCTTCCAGGGCGGCAGCTGGCATTTCTGGATTCTGAGCCGTTTCTGCAGGCAGCACGGGTTCTTCTTGAAACTCGGCCATGGTTATTCTTCTTCGTTGGGCGCCACTATCAGGTTCAATGTTCCTTCTTACCTTCTTAGGGAACATACAAGGACCTGACTCGGAACAGAGAGCTTATTAAAGCTATGTTCACTAATTGTGGTAAGTAGACAGGATACAGACGAAGGGTATACAAAACCCTTTATTTTTCTCTATATACAATAACTTCCGTACTTCGGAATACACTGACCCGCTACTTGGGGTCTAACGTAAAAGTATAAAAATAAAACTAAACTCTAATTTAACTTTAGAATAATAAACGTGGAAGATTGGCCTTATATTAACAGGAAGCGTATGTAGTACAGAGACTGTGAACACTACAATACGTTTAAATTTATCAAGAGGATTAAAACCTCTGGCCTGGAAGGCAAACAGCAACTAAGTAACTTCTAAGGTAAGCGGCCTGCTTTGACTCACTGCTTCCTCTCTCTCGCTTGGCAAAAAGCCACAACTTAAATACTTGGCGTTCGCCAGACAAACTTTGCATAAAAACCTTAACGCTTATAATTCTGGCCGGAAGTAGAAAATAAGAAGTGATAGTAAAGATTTAAAATAAAATAAACGTTAGTAAAACTTAAGTTCCTTACAAACTGACATAAAAAAAAGACAGGCCAACAATGTTTAAAAATATAAATTAAACGGAATTATTTCCTAATGGGAGAAAAATTAGAAAAGAAACAAAAAAGACATGCTGAATTTACAAAATATATACTTTCAATTAAACACAACTTTTGCATTATGACATTAAGAAACACAACATTAAGAAAAACACGTGCAGACCGAAATTTAGATTTAGGTAACTCGGGGAAAGAAAATATTTGTAATAAATAACCATCAAACTGATCACAAAAAATGTTATTGTGCTATTTTAGCATAAATTTCTTTCTTTGTTTAGTTCTTAAAAAGGGCTTTTAAGATGCTACCACTGCCCAACAAATATTTCTATTTGTGTTCATATCTTATTTTGTTGCACATCTGCACTTTGAAAAACGATTTTATATACTTTTCTGATTAAATTAATAAACCAAAAATTAACTGTATGCATTATGACATTAAGAAACACAACATTAAGAAAAACACGTGCAGACCGAAATTTAGATTTAGGTAACTCGGAGAAAGAAAATATTTGTAATAAATAACCATCAAACTGATCACAAAAAATGTTATTGTGCTATTTTAACATAAATTTCTTTCTTTGTTTAGTTCTTAAAAAGGGCTTTTAAGATGCTACCACTGCCCAACAAATATTTCTATTTGTGCACTCTATACATATCTTATTTTGTTGCACATCTGCACTTTGAAAAACGATTTTATATACTTTTCTGATTAAATTAATAAACCAAAAATTAAAAAAAAAAAAAAACTCATGGATTAAAAACATTAATTTTCTGAACTGTTATTTCCAGGATACAGTTAATCGCACTGGCTTCTGATAATACAGTTAATCGCACTGGCTTCTGAGTCATTCATATAAAGATTTTAATGAATCCAGATAATTTTATTTCATGGATCCAGCTAATAATTAATAATAATTGAAATGAATCTACGTTTATTGCTTTTAAATTTCTTACTTTGTATGCTAATAGCAATATAAGTTCGGAAGAAAAATTAAATGTGTTACTGTATGCTGAATGACAATACACTGCCGCGTAGGAGGTAAAAATATATTTATTTCGGCAGTGGCACCAATTTTCTTTTAAATCATTCACTTTCTCGATTTGAAACAAAAATATTTTACGCTTTGCAGAGTAGCAGTACAAAGCTTTCAAATCAAAGTTTTTTTTCATCAAAAGCTTCTTAAATTCATACAAAATATGAAAAAATCAAAATAAAAATTCGGGCTTCGACCTGCACATGTTAAGGGTGGAGATCTACTTGTGTTCAAAATTTGGTGTCTCTAGTTGCCCCGCTTTTCCACAGTGCGAGGAACGTGCATGCATGTATACATACAGATTCTTCATCGTTTAATAAAGAGAAGGCCAAGTACATTCTTTAAATTTTCATTACCGCTAATAAATTAACATGGCTCGATAGATAAAGTTCTTAGGGTCTTTATCTTTAGTCTTAGGGATTTAGTTATCGCGGTACATCTGCGAAAACTTAACGATAAATTCTTCAAAAATGCGCAGGAATGTAACTTTATGAATCATTTCAACATGTTTCATTATGAAGTTCTCATCGATGATCGATTTCTTCGACCTTTCGCAGCTTACATACTCAGTGGAAACGAAAATTTCCCCACCTAATACCAAGTTAGTGGAAATTTTGATCTGTACATAGTGATTTTACTCTTATTTTCTTTTACTTTACTCCAGAATACTGCTTTTCTTCAATATTCAAGAAGCACTTTTAAAAGTCAGCGCCTGGGAGAGTGACCTCCCCCGTGACCTAAGAACTTGAGTTCTATGTTCAGCCTTGTTGTAGGACTTTCTGCATTTTTTAGGACTGAAATTTCTGGTATTCCTTATATTTATCATATTGAAGAACATGAGAAAAATAGTGATTTTTCGCTATTGCAACCCATTATTTAATTATTTAACTCTTTTCATCAGTTTTGGACAAGTTTACGCTAAGCGAATCAGAATGCCTGATTCCGCTCACGTGATATGTGACTTATTCTAAGTATACTCTGGGATAGACATTTTGAATTTGTAATATATGTATTTTGTGTTAACATTTGTTCTGCATTTATTTTGTTATTTTGTAACTTTTACTAAAATTATTGCTTTCCTGAAACATCTTCGACTGTTGTAATGAAACCATGATTCTGTTTACACCACCCCCATCACGTTATCATGGACTCAGAATTTCAACTTACAGGACTGCTAGACTGTATTATGTGATGAAATTTGGTTTATTCCATATGTTGTTACCCTGATGATTACTAGAAAAATTTCCCTTTTATGTAATTATTTCTGCAAATTTGTACATTTAATGTTTTCTTCAGCATTTCTAACCTAAAATCTCGCAACGTATTAACGACTTCTTCACACCTCACGTGACAAGGTAGTCACGCCCTCTCAACATCTGCAATCCTGACTTAGGTCTCACTCATGTATTCTCCTACTTTCAGCGCTCTATAGCAACTAACTCAGACAGCCGGAATTCTTCCTTTTCGAATTCTGAAAATAGCAGTTAACATTTGCATTCTGAACTGAGTAAAACGTTGAAATGTTTTCAAAAAATTGATTTTAAAATTCAAACCTAACCTTTATTAATGTAAGAATAATTTTAAGGTAAAAATGTGCTTTAGCCCACTGCTTGGCAATTTTCAGCTGTGACGATTTTTTGAAAATCGCTAGTAAAAGCTCAGAAAATGTTGCATAAACAAAGTTGCGAAGGCGGAGCTAAGTAACGTCCATAAATGGGTGGGACTAAGCTTGTGATGTCACAATGTATTCTCTATAGATATAGATACAAGTATAATAAATTGTTTGTATTCCAAATTACCATGATACAGTAAGTGAATTGTACCAGTTATTAAAACTGTAAACAGCGCCTCAGTCTCTCCTACTTGTATTTCATACAGGGTGAATATTTTTGCCCATGTGCAGAACAATTTGTATTCGCTCGAAAAACATCAAAGAATTGCACAAACTCGGTGTCCATGTACACACCGATCTATTTTTCATTAAAAAAATATCAGAGAATTTCACAAACTCGGCATTGCGCACTACATTGACTTTACCCATGTACACTTCGATCGATTTTTCACTTAAAGAGAATCAGAGAATTGCATAAACTCGGCATCGCGCACAACCTTGGCATTGCACACTGCCTTGGCTTTGCTCATGTATACAGCGATCTCTTTTCACTTATAAGACATCAGAAAATTTCACAAACTCGATATTGGCTTTGCTCATCTTCTAAGATTGAGCCGAAAAGATAATAAAATATTAAAAATAAGCAGCTTTAAAGAGAAAGTTAAAAGAAAAAAATTTCACTTACCCTTTTCAGGAAAATGTGTTTACAAAAAAATTCTTTTTGAGGGGCTTTTTTTTTTTTTTTAAATTTATGTCGGGGGTGGAACCTCCCCCGTCTTAAGAAAGTTTACTCCTTTTTATTAAGAAAATTTACTCCTTTTTATCGGCCGTTTCCGGCGGATAAATCTTTATGATTGCCGTTAAAAAGGCACGATAATGTTCATCACTTAGTGAGCGGTTGTGCCATTTTCGCCACATATATTCCGCAAAATATGAATCAAATTCGCCATCTACGTGGATTGTATTGCGACGTAAATGACGCTTAATTCCAGATCAAGTAACCTCTATGGAATTAGTGTGCGCAGTCTCGGGATCAAGGAAGTACAGACTGTGGTTGACAGTCAGATGGCCATAACCTAATTTTTTTAGTCCACCATATGTCTTCCAGCAGTCTGAAACCACAGTTGATCCCGGCAACACCCATTCAACTGTCACTCTCTCCAAACTCACTTTTGATCTATTCTCACCCTCTCTAAAAAACATCTGTTCGTCCCTCTTTCTATACCACCAATTATCCAATGACTGTCCACGGGCTTTCCTCTTCCGTACTTCATTTTCCCGAACTTGTTCTCATCCACTTCAACTATTACTCCTTCACCACCAGTTGGAACGCTATCATTTATCACAGTCGTCATACACACTTCTCTGCAAAACATAAACCAATCAAGAACAGCATGTTCATGCAGTTCTTGAATCACAGATTCATTTCGCATTTTCGAAAACCAACACCTCGTAATTCTCGAAATATCACATATACTCAAATGGCTACGGCTAAACCATGAACCTATCCTTATACCCCTGCAAACATCATGCGCATTCACTTTTTCTTGCTTTCTACATCACCATTACACACCCATCGATACTTTCCTTTCTCTCACACTAACGCATATCACCACATTTCGAACAAACAAGAAAAGTAGCAATCAAACCAAATTTCACACATCATCCAATGACGACACGATTTATTTGCACTTCCAATAAAGTAATAAATGTACATGTACATTCACTCACCTCTCTCAGCATCACATAGAAATCCATAGCGACTGTTTATTTAACGAAATATGTGCAGAAAAATGGCAAAAACACACAGGAAAAAAACCACTCGATTTATAACTACCACATAAGAACATTCGGTACTTTTCCGTTTCGCTGGCGCAAATCTCGCCAAGCAGACTTTGTTGGCGACAACGTACAGTATACACGTAAAAAATGTTAACAAATGTTAGGTCTAAGAACTTTTCATTTTGAAGGCATAAACATTTTAATATGGTTTAAAATTTTGAAAAAAGCCAATAAATAAAGACAATAAATTTGTAAAAAGACATTAATTAAAGAATTTACTATAGTTTCATGGTTTAACATCCTGATTCGCCGGTTCTTATCACGTGACCCCAAGTGATCTCATCTCACATAAACTACTAATTCTCTCAGTAATTATCTGCATTAATTTCAAGTTAAATCTTAATTTGGAATACAAGTTTAAATGTAAGAATTATTTCAATTCGTACGAACAGCTTACTCAGAAATTATGTAAAACCGCAGTGCTTTACTTTACTAGTGTATTCTCATTAGAACTGATGAATTTAATCCTTGATTTTTGCCTCTTCTATATTTTCGCCAGCGGGTGTGTTGATTGCATCATAATTGACTTAATTACCGCGAATGGTCTTAGGGAATAGCATTTAGCTATGTCTTGTAAAAATTCTATGTAATTGTATGGCAGTATTGAAAGACAATCAATTTGATAAGAAATGGCTGCGACTTGTTTTGAAAATGAGGCGTAAAAGGTTACCAGCGAAGATATTCCGTTTGGCATCAGTTGTACCATTATTGGCGACTTTACCGTTTGCGCCGGCAAAACGGAAAAGTATCGAATATTCAAACGACAATTGAATTAACTGCTCAAATTAGCAAGTAAAAATTCCAAAACAAATCGTCTGTTTGGAAATTCTTTTTAACTGCAGGTATATTTTTAAAAGCATAAATTATCGCCTGCTACTTGACAATTTGTCTTCGGATATTTGTGCTCTTTCCGAAGAAATTTATTCGTATCTAGTTATTAAAAAACGCTGTGAAAGCCATGGCTTTTCGATATCTAAAGGTACGATAGGTAATATTGTCAACAGGAAATTAAAAAAAAAAAAAAAAAAAAAACAGCAAATATAATTAGATTAAAAAACAAATAAAATCTGAAATTTAAGATTTTACATTACTCCCCAAAGGTGCGTTTATTTAGCATTTTGTGTGTTACCTTTATTTATCATGTTCTTCGCACGTAAATCGTAAAATTCAGTTCAACAGCAATATCGCAAAATAATTTTAAAATGAGCATATTTTTAGAATTTTCGATACATTTCGCGCGCTAGAGATAAAAATATTTTTCCCCGTATAGTGTTGACATTGCACGCTTTGAATTCGTTGAGTTTGTTAATCAAAAATCCGTTAAATGTTTTACAAAATACGAAATATATAATAAAACAAATTCCGAATTCGGGCTTCCAGATGCCCATATTCTTGTCGAAACGTACGTTATTCAAAATTTGATGGTTCTAGGTAGTGTTGTTTTATCACAATGCGAGAAACATACATACATTTATGCAGATTCTTCATTTTTAATTTCTTTAAATATAATACAGGGCCCTAATATTTTGTGGTAACAATTTAAAAAGTGAATTAATGTTTATAGTGAATCATAATATCGAGTTAGCCATGTTGGCGCATTTATTGCCCATTCAAAAAAAGTCGCCAAGCAGTGGGCTAAATTGCATTTCAGCCAATTTTAATTTTTTTAGAATGCTGAGAAGTTTAAAGTTATGTGCTTGATCAAAAGAAAATGTCCAATGTGAAGTGCAGGGTAAAAATTTTATGTTATACGAGTAAAGCTGAAGCGAATAAACCATGTTATAAAAATTATCTTCTGAGCTTTCTTGTTTGAGTGGATTATTTTCGCTTGTCGCAGCTGACGGCTGTAACAACGCTTTGTTTCTCATTAGTATAGAAACATGTCAAATCAAAATTCTTGCCAAGACTGCTAAAGAAGACAGGTACCAATATTTCTAAATCTTCTTTCTAGAAGATGCTTAGATAACATTTAAAATCCTACCGTCTATATACATTTTATGCATTCATAATCTACTCATTTATATTTTTTCTGTGCTTTCTATCTTCAATTAATTATACAAAGAATTTTGTTTCACTTAATTATCGAATTAATTAAAACTTTCAGCTGGCTGAAAGCACAACTGTACATTTTGAATTTCAAGAATATGGTAAGTGATAAAATTTGTTTTCTTTTAAATTTAAGATCAATTTAAGTTTCAAATTTATAGAAAAGATGATAATTGTGATCATAAGCGCTGGTTAACATTAATTGCAATAGTGTAACTGTAACGTGTTCTCTCTGATTGTAATACAAATTAATATTTGTATGATTATTATCTTTTGTATACTTACTTATTCGGTCATTAGATTGAAATCTTTCGTCTTTTTCAGTGTTACCAACATTCACCGTTGAACTCAAAACCGAAGATGTAATTCTTGAATCTTCTGAATTCATTACTATTTCTGTGAAAGCAAAGTATGCTCCCATTATTAATAATCTTTAAATTCTTTAGGTTTTTTATGAGTATCTTTAAATTAATCACTTATCTTAAATATCCTACAGTTATTTTTGGAAATATATTAACTTAAAGTCGTATCATATAATCTCCTCAAAAGGAATTATATAAAGATGTATGTAAAATGATTATAATTACATACATTTTTGAATATTTTTGAAGAAAATAAAGAATGTTCTTAAACAAAATGAAAATGCATATTACTGAAGAAAATTAAATAAAATACAGTGAAGACGTAAGATGAATGTAATTTACGCTGTAACCATGCACTGACTTTTCTAATGTTTTGAATATCCAGATTTCTTTTTTAAAATTTGATATCAACTATATTACTATATCTCTTTTAATGATACCTTCAGTATTATCATTAAAATTTATTCTGTTACTTTATTATAAATTTTTAATTTCTTAAAATTTTAATTTTATTTTTTAATTTTCTCTAATATTTCACAAAGTTAAAAAAATTCATTCCAGTAATTAAATTTATTAACTTTATCATTGCGTTTCTCTCTACACCATTTTATTTTTTCCCTTTTGTCGGCGAATTTTTTCAGCTTAATAATAGATCCCAAATTTTCATTTTCCATCTTATTAAACTACCGTCCTACTAATCATCTCGTACAACACGTATTTCCAATTTTCTTTCTTTCCAGTTACATGAATGGGCACACTAAATCCAAGAAATATCACAGATTTTTAATTTCATATTTTCTTTTCCATTCCCTTTCTTATTTAATTAACTGAAGTAATTATTAAAATTATTCTATTCCCTAATTTTAGGTCTATCTTTGCTTGTTGAAGTATTTCACAATAATAGGCTAATAGCTACCCTTAAAGTTTTTTTTAATAATTTCATTTGTAACAGTTTTTTTGAGTTTTAAAAAATATTGATTTAACTTGTTGCTTTTCAGTTCCCTAACTGTTTAATTAGTTTCCAGAATTATTGTTTTGAACTGTTTATGTTTTTTCACGAACTATTACGTTGAACTGTTTAAGTACAGTAGTTTTAGTTTGTCGGAGCAGATTATATCTTGACGATTGGTTTCAAAAATCTTAACTTTTTAAAACTTTTATTCTTTATTTCATGCATTCTTTCTTTGTATTCTGTAAAAATTTGATGGCCTTAAATTATTTTTATTAGTTTCAATTTTTTTGGCATTTTCTTTTATAATCATCCACATATAATTCAGAAACGTTGCACTGTTGAAAATTTGTGGACTTCTCCTTGAAAAAGACCAAGGAATTTTCAGCTACTTGTTTTGCTGTAATTTTCTTAAATATTTTGTATAAATATTAGCTGTTTCTGTTAACCCAGAATTACTGAACCTGATAAGATCATCAGTGAATCTAAAAGTAAGATTAAATTTTGCTGTTTGATCATGATTTTTTATGAAATTGAACTCTTGTACCCCCCCCCCCAAAAAAAAAGACTGTAAATAATAATTGCTTCCACGGGAATATCATTAATCTGTAGGTATCTTTAAGATAAAATTATGAAAAAGTTAACATTTAACATATATATATCTATATACATACATACACAGTCTCGTCCACAAAAGCCCTTAAGCAGACTTTATGTCGCCAATCGTTGGTTGCAGACATATACTTGCAATTATAAAATGTTTTAAATGATGCAAAGATTCATGTTTTCATCATTTTTAAATTTAAAGAAATCAATTTTATAAACATTAACCAAAACTAACTTTGTGTACGTTTCTCCGGTTCCTATACTTATATTTAGGAAAATTTTGTATTCATAACAAAATTAAACACAGCGAGTTTGTCCCCCGTAAGACAAAAATTGATTGAGATATTTAATTTAAAAATTTGAGACTTTTGACGTCATATTCAGTTTGTACTAAAATTCAGTTAATACATAAATTAGAATAATTCGGGATTAATTTTCCTTTTAAATACCATTCAATGATTTCGTTTTGTGATTTAATACCGTCTAATTCATAATTTTGTTTCATTTGGTACGTCAAAAAGTTTTTTTCAGACGTAATTCAGACGTCTAAAAACACGTTATTAGTATTCTCATGAAGTTCTATTACTTCAGAATCATAATGTAGTAATCGTAAAAAAAATTCATTAAACTAAAAATATTTAAAAATTTTTAATTAATGCAAATCGCATTACGATTTGGTTTAGATCCAATATCGTAGCCAATCTTTTCTAGAACATGAATTCTATACGATTCTCTAAACAAGGTATCTATTTCGCATTTTGAAAAAAAAAAAAAAAAAAGTATATATATATTATTCAACACTTTTTATTATGATTTGTATGTAAATGCTCGTCACTTGACCTCACAACAGCAGAATTTTTTTTCTAAACTTTTGTTTTATTTTTAATTGCGTAAACATGCAAACATTTCGTTCTTCTGTTACGTACGGCTTCTGAATATAATACTCGACCTACCGAATATCTCGGTCAATATTTGTCATACGGAAGTCAAACGTTAGACCGGCTGAATATAGTATAAAAACATTAGATTTTGCATTTTATATAAAACTGAATTGTCACACGTGTGAAGTGTGTGATTATTAAATATACGATTACAAGTACTTAAAGTAATAAAAATTTATATAAAAGGAAATTATTAAAAAAAGAAATTTAAATTATTCTCTCTCTTAAATAAAGAACACGAATATAATAGAAATAAAAAGGTACTTCACTGTTCACCAAAATCAAATACAATGTGAAAAGAGCATAGAACACCAAATATAAAAAATATATATGTAAATTACCTATAAATATATAGTTATATTTTTATTTCAATTAATACTATTGGTGAGCGAAAAGGGAAATGAATTACTAAGCAAATCAACATTTGTTAAAAATGAAATAAAATGTAGGTGAAATCTAGTATATGTTGAAGCAAAAAATGTGATTACAGTTTAAAGCTGTAACTTGGTTTGCTGATTTTGCTTTCCAGCACAAACGCGCTTAAGATATATTAAACTGCTTGCCCTCTCAGAGTCTGGGGATTAATAGAGGAGTGTTAACAAGAACTAGGAGCTGTATTGGTACTTATTTTTCGTAGCGAACTTGGTGAGAATGTTAATTCGATGTGTTTCTCCATTGGCGAGAAATAAGCGGTTACCGATCTGAGCTTGTACGAGGAATGTTAACAGATCTAACTGGTTTTTCGTAATTGCAGTTTTAACAATATAGCTGGTGTTCATTATCAAATACTTATTATTTTCACTATTTTCAATCTTCCATCAGCGAAAAAAGAAGCTATAGCTAATGTTTGAGGCATTACTAGCAGTAATAGCTAAACTGTGGTCACCAGAAAGAATCTGTAAAAATTGAATTTTATCGTATATACATATATGTTTTTTAATAAATTGGTAATAATATTATATTAGGTAAAAGAATAAATAGAATTTTTTGGTATGTTTAACAATAAAAAATTCCGGCATGTTTACATATGCTGTCATTTTCAATAAATTGCTTATACACGCTATAACATAAAATGCGACGTGCCAAGAACGAATTATCCAAATGGGACGAAACTCGGTAGATTCGGCGCACATATTTTGAAAACAAAATGTTAGCAGTATCATAGTAATTGAATATTTTATTCATGGAGTTAGCTACACTTTGATCTTAGCCAAAAGACCAAGAAGCTAGAAGAAAAAAAATTAGTAATGAGTATTTTCACTTCTGGCCCTGATGCAAGCTGTTATCTGGGTGCTTGCCATACACGTTCCAAATTGCGAGTTAGATCGATATGATCCTCGAATGATCGAAGACACCTGCTGATCAGAACCTAAAAGTGGTCTCATGGGGAGAGATTTGGCGAATGCGCCACCCAGAAAAGCGTTGGAGAAGCGCGAAGAAACGATGCAGAAAAGTGTGCTATTTACGGCTGGGAATCTGTTGAAATGTAAGTCTGAGATCTGTTAAAGTAAGGGCAAAAATACAGGGCGTAGAACCTCGTCAATGTGCCGCCCTGCTGTAAACTTGTCACGGATGACAAACAAATGGGGTCCAGTTATCAAATGAAATAACGCTCTATGCCATAACTGCTGGCTGTCGGGCTGCGTGGTGGGCGGCAGTAGGTGACTATCGCGTCGCTGAGCTGGACGACTTGAGAATCATCTTCGCTGCTTATCGGGGCTCAGTTTGAAGAGGGACACATATGTATCGATCCTGCGATTTGACAATTCTGCTTTCTTTAGTACAAATGCACGTTCTCTCTCAAATGGTGATTTCTGCTCATACTATCCATGAACCCTTCTACGAGGAATTGAAATAATGCACGTGGATCGACGGCCCCACATTCGCATGGATGGTATACACCTTAGCATAGGAATGTCTTCTGTTTTATATACTATCCGGAAATGAAATTTTTGACACTGTCTTTCTAAAAGATGATCCAACTGAAGATTCTCCTACTCAAACCACAATCCGTAACTGCAATGACATTCCACAAACAGACAACGATATTCTGTTCTCAAAACAAGAAATCAAGCAAATAATTAAAAACCTAGCTTTAAAAAAAGCACCAGACCCAGATGGCATAGATAATGACATTATAAAATTAATCAATCAAGCCCATCCTGACATAATCTGTTGTTTTTTGCAATCGATGTATACAGCTCTCGACCTTTTCTCATTGTCCGAAAATTTGTAATAACTTCAATAAGAACAATAAAAGCAAATCTTATCATCCGATAAATCCTTCCCCAGCCCTGGGAAAAGTTTTAGAAAGATGTCTTATTGGCCGCCTAAAATTTCATGTTTACAGCAAAAACTTAATATGAAATAACCAGTTTGGATTTCAAAAAGTCATGCAATTAACCTGCTTTCAACAAGTCATGCAATTAATTTAACTCTTGAACAATTTAGAAACAATAAAATCAACCAACTTCATTTTGCAGTAATATGTCTCCACTTAAAATTAACTTTTAATTCTTTATGGTGGCCAACAATTTTACAATCGCTGCGTTCCTTTAAGTGCCTCAAAATTTATTTCTAATTATTCAAGATTACTTTCAAAAACAGGAAAAGTATGATTCTTTACAACAACACGGAAATTGTGAGTAATCAAGTCAGAGGACAGGGGTCTTGCATGAGTGAAGATCTTTAGAATATCACTTTCAACAACATCATTGCCTATCCATGGCCAGATCACTCAAAAATCGTAGCTTTTGCAGACGATGTAGCTTCGTATAAGTGGCCGTACCAGAGACATTTTACAGGATAATTGCAACGAAACACTTCATATATTTAACCAACTTTGCAAAATTCAAAAACTGCTAATTTCACATACTAAGCCCCAAGTCTTTGTCATCCATAAATCACGGCAAAATATAACTAAAGCTTTAGCTCTAAAAATTGAAATCAAAAGATCAAATCTGTGAATACAATCAAGCACCTCGGTTTAACAATCGACAAGAAATTCTCCTGGATTCCTCATCTACAAAATATTAAAATTCGTATAACATCAATAGCTAACTGCCTACAACGATATTAATGGATATAACTGGGGCTTAAATCACCATATACCACGGATTCTTCTAAAAACAGTCATATCAAAAATGGTAAATTAAGGAGCCGGAATTTGGGCACAACCAATGGCAAGGAGAAAGATTAAATAATTCAACTCAATTCAAAGGCCTTTTACTCTTCGCATTACTCGGGCGTATCGCACAACTTCAAATATAGTACTTGATACCTTAGCTGGTACTCTACCACTATCAGTCAGTGCAGAAATGGAAAGCGCCTATATGAAAGTCCTTCAAGTTAACCAAGCCGCAGAATTTAACAACCAAACCTTTCGGCCATCCGACTATGAAAAGAAAATTAACGCGAATCGTATTTATCCAGCGCTTTGCATCAGCAAAATAAAATTCCCCATGTCTGCATCTCCAGTTTCTTATATTGATGGACCAAAAAATTGAAGGAAACGTTGGTTCCGCGGTCTATTTTCAAATTATCAAAATATCATCAAATGGAAAGGCCATCTCCATAATAATAATAGTGTTTTTCAAGCGGAATTGTCAGCCATAAAAGCAGCGATTGAAATGGCTATTCTCAAAAATCTCCACGAATGTAGCGTAAAATCTGTCTCCCAAGCAGTTATTCTAGCGATTAAGATTCCCTTGCCTTCCTCTCCATTGATATCCGACATAAATTCTCTTCTTGGCAAAATTTCAAACTAAAAAACACAAATTTCATAGATCAAAGCACACAGTGGCCATTTTGGTAATGATCAGGCAGATGAATTAGCCAAAGAAGCAGCTATTAATCAAGATGGTACAGAAATCATCATTCCGTGGCCTCGCTCAAATTTTAAGTACCAACTAAAGCAACTTGCTTCAAAGTCTTGGCAAGATATGTGGAACAATGCTCCACAGGGAAGATGCACATATAACTTGATCCCCAATGTAAGCTTCACATCTCTGTACTCGAATTCTTCATTCAATTACTATATAACAGGACACGGACTTTTCCCCACATATTTCTACGCAAGAAATATGGCGAACTTTGATATCTGCATACGTGGGGAACAGGAAACTCCTGATCATTACACTTTTTCATGCTCTTTACCTGAGGATATTCACATAAAATGCCCACGAACTGATCTCCTGGCATTCCAGAGCTTTGTAATTAAAGATAAATATCAATATCCAAAGTTTCAAAAAATTATGCAACGACTCTCTTCCTACGGCCTAGATCTCTGTCAAGTCCACATACTGCATAAATTTAGTGAACATTTACATGCTGTGATTATGGACAAAATTACTCCACTCGTGCATTTTATAAACTGCAATAAACCTTTATATCTGAAATGACCCACGGACACCCACCTCTTCAGCATTATTATTACAATTCATTATAACATTGTGTTGCTAGTACTAATTATAATTATCTCATTATGTTTATCTGTTTACTAATTATGTTTATCTCTTATTTTTGTTGCACCAAAACAGATGTTCAATTTAATTTGCGAATTTCAAATTTTATTCAGAATATTTTGTAATCTACTTATGTCCTACGTCATTATTTTTAACAAATACTGGATGCGGGGCGTACGGTGGGGTTGCACGATGTATCATAATAGCCAAACTGTAGACCATTTGGAAAGCTTCAGACTATGTGAATTCTTATAGAACTTGCAATTTCCCCATTTTTCTAAAGAGTAAGTATGGGAAGGCATTACCAGTTGACCTATGGTACATCGCTGTTGTCCCACGTTCTTTTACCTATACCTATAAAATGCTCTGGAGCTCTAGCTAGTCAGTCATTGGCCGCCAAATGTTAATAATTTGTATAGTCCGTCGTAAGTTTAGGAGTATACGCAGTTTCGTCCCATTCAGATAAGTCCTTCTTGGTGTGTCGCTTTTTAAATTATAGAGTGTATAATTATATTAAATACGAGAGTTAATGTAGAGTATATTAAATAAGTTCTGTTGAATTATGTTGTTATTTTAAATAAACTGTTGACAAAATTGTACAAAATACTATAATGAATAAAAACAAATTTATAATAAATTCCTTCTCACTTTATCTAATAAAGTAACTTGCGTTAAGTAGATATTGAATAAATTGCCGCTTATTGTAATCAGTTTCGTTTTCGTGCAAGCTTATAATATTTTCCAACCAATCGCATTTTCTTAAGCCGAAACTGAGCCAATACCCTTTACTTTCGCCAAGGCTGCTTCAGAAGATAAGTACCTCTTTGCTTGACAAACATTGGTTTACATTGAAAAGATATGATACATTAAATGTTTTTCTATTCTAATGTTTGTGAATTAGTAGCTCAATGGAATGTGTATAGACAAACAAAAATTAAAAAGTAATGGCTCACGTTGTTAATGCTTTGGGATTTATCAGAAGAAGGAAATATATATCAGTGATGGCCAGTTGGTAGCTCAAGCAGAATATGCAGTCCTTGAGATCGCTTTTGCATCCCATCGCTAACGAAGATTTATATATTCATAGAAGGATAAGTTGAAGTTAATAACACAAGAATCTTGAAATAATCAGCGCTTATTAATATTTCTAACATGATCTTAAACATTTGCAAAACTTAATATATTGTGTAGCCAGTTATATCAAGACGCGAGTTAAATTGGCTCCAGACATACAGCAAATGGCTGCCTTTGTTACACTACCTGACAATGAAAATGCAGCACCAAGAAGGAGTGGTTCGAAAGTTAGGCAAATTTCAGGGTTCCAGCGCACGTTGAAGGATATATAAGGAAAGGAACCTGCATTAAGTTCAATATTCGTACCGTTATTTCTACTAGGGAAATCATCGTAGGAAATTTTTTTTTGTCTCAGAGGACGCGTGTAATAGCAAGCAGTTCCAGGCCGTCGTCAGCGGAGGCAGTTCAAGCAGACAGACGATTTTATGAGGGGCATGTTGATTGGACTGAGAAATGCAGTCTGTCGAATTCTCTCCCAGGATTAGGTTGGACCTGTGCATAATATTTTTCTTTCATGATCGGTGTCCAGAGCCTCACGCTACCTCTCTCCCCCTCTAATTAATCCTGAAACACTTTCAGCCCCATCGCCATCATTCATAAAGTCATTGAAGGTGCTGTATGTCCAAACAGAAAGGTACGGAAAAAAATCCAGGCTTCAATTTACATATGCATGTAAAGCACAGTAAAATGACATACGGCCAATGTTCGTTATACCAAAGTTCATTTGCAGCGATCAGTGCATCAAGTCCCCAACGGATAAGAGTATATTAATTTCACATTTGTTCTAAAACCTAATCCTTGTAACATTCATTTTCTGTAGAATGCAAGGGATCTTTATAATAAGCTTCAATCAATTTCACTTTTATTTAACAAATTCATGTAATACATTGATGGGAAGTGAAATCTCTAGCACCAAGAAGAAATTTAGAGAAACGAAATACAGGCAAACTATTTGTCCAAGTAACATATTTATTCGATTAATGTTTTAAATTAACGGGTTAAAGTATGCGTGAGAAGAACCATTTCAAATGTGAAATGGTGGTAGATTAATAACCGTTATAGACACCATGTTGTTGAATGCAAACATGCAGACAGGCATGCATTGTGTTCCACAGGTGCCGTGTGTCATTTTTTGTGTGAAGTTAAATGTCTGCTTCACTTCGTCAGTCAAATTAGCAACGGTGAGTGCTGGTTGCGGATGACGATGGATTTGTGGTTCAGTCATATCCTATGCGTATTCGATGGGAGAAAGAGCGGGTGATCTCGCAGGCCAAGACAACAAGTCGACACTCTATAAAGTAATATAGTATATAACTGGGGTATATGTGGCGACGAGCTTTATCCATTTAGAAAATGCTCCATGGATCACTGCTCGAGAATGGCGTCACAACCAGTGCAATCACTAGTCTGACGGGGAAATTCGCTTTCAAGGAGTGTGGGATAACGACCGATTTCAGCTTCTGGTGTAAATGTAATATATATACGGCGCAAACAGCTTGGTTCCAAGCTCTCAGTTAGCCTTCTTTTAACCAACATACAATCATCACTGGCATAAAAGATACAAATGGCTCTCACTTGACAACACACTCCAGTGAGCTCTAGTGTGACACCATAGAAGTTGGCAATGATTTGGAGTCAGTGACATGACGGTTGGAGAGCTACGGTTGCTCGGAGTTTTCCCTCAAGTAATTGATTTGTTTGCTGTGCCATTTTGGTACCAACAAAAGTTCAAAAGTCTGCAGTGCGATGTGCCACAGACATGCTAAGATGATGGCGATCTTCCTTTTGAATGGTGGCAACAGTGCGGCAGTACCCCGGCCTTCTTGAGACAGTACCTTCCCATGACCACTAGTACCACCACGCATGCACAGTAGATACATCCCTGCCAAGTGTTTCTGTAATGGATCGAAAAGGGAATATATCTTCTCATAACCATAATACACGGCCTCGTTCAAACTCAGTAAATTGCTGATACTGCCGTCTTCGTTTGCTTAAAGTCATTCTTGATTAAACTCCAGCTCACAATGCTCAGTCCGGAAGATAAATAAAACACAGGAAGTTCACTTTGCGTATTAAAAGCAAAATAATTTGCATGTTCATAATGGCGCTATTAGCGCCAACTTTAGTCGCCTAGAGCGAAATTTGAATAGACATCATATTTCAGGTGTGCCAAACACGTCTCCCAAATTCTGTTTACCCAGCACAAATCTTTCTTGGTGTTCGAATTCCATTTTCCATTAGTGCAGTTTAAATCTGCTTGAAAACAGACCTTTTTTTATATGAAATTTCAGGTATGTACATGGAGAAAAAGTTAAAGGTTCAGTGAAATTTCGTTTAGCGGTCCAAGGTGAAATTCCTGAAGCAGTCATATTTGGTTTATTAGATGCTGAGGTAAGAGGATTTATTGACAAATAGTTTGAAATATATGTTCTCAATAGCCATCTTAATTATAAGGGAACAGACCTTAGATTTCAATATATATTTCAAAGTTTTTCTAATAGATATTTTACTTTTAATTGTATATTTTAGTTAACTGTCTATCAATTTATAATCTTAATATATCCCTTCAAAATTTTGGTAATTTATATGTGAGTCGGGCACTCATATTTTATACACTCGTGCTTACCTAGTGTCAATGTCAAACATTTTCAATATAGTCAACATCCATAGCAAAAGTACAAACAGTGCAAAAACAAGCTGAAATATTAAATTGCATCATCGTAGACTGGAACAACTCAGTTAATGATTTATTGCATTGTTACAGAAATATAAGTAAGTAAAAAAAAATGGTTCAAAATTGATGGTCAAGGTGGGTGCTAACATTTAACTCCTGGTGTGTGATTCAACTTAAAGTGGATATTCAGCTTAATAACTAGCACTGCTATCTTGACGTATTGGTGAATTGTTGTTTTGAACAACTATTTAATGGTAAACACATATCAAATTCAAAGTCCTATTTATATTCTTAAGTCTGGTGTTTTACAAGTAAAAATTAATGGAAACTAAAGCAATGTTTTGTCGAATTAAAATTGTAATAAGACAAGGATGCTTGCCTTAGCTATAATGTAAATAACTAACAACATTCTAATTTTAAATATTCACCTACGTTACAGCTAAATCTTTAAACCGCTAACCAACAGCACAGTTACTATCAAAGCTTTAGTCTTTCTCTGATTCAGGTTGAACTAGTTATAGGTGAAGCACATCGGCGATGTGGCAAATGTTCCAATGGGCAGCAGTTAATGTTGTACAACTACTATTTTTAAACCAAGTCTCATGCGCGAAGGCTTTAGCTGTAATGTAGCCATACAAAATGAATATTTTAGATTAAATTTGTATACCTGTCCAATCTGATCGAATATTGTGATATGATATAAGAAAGATAAGATAAATCTTAACGCAAATCTAACTGTTAGTCAAACCACAACATTGATTATTACAGGCTTGTTTTCTGCAGTTAAAAAACTAAGTAGCCATATTTGTCCGGAGCACGAGTATTTAATATTATCTGCAGTGAAAACAAGCGGAGATTTCTTCCCTTAAGTATCGATTTATTCAAATGAAGAGTTCTTAGAATATCAGTTTTTAGGAAAATTACATAAGTTATAATGCAACTGAACTGGTATCTAAACTTCAGACTAAATGATAAATATAATTTCACAGGCATCAAAATCGATTATTCAATATATATTTTTCTGAGTTCACCAAGCGTACTTAAGGGACTTCTTCTAAGTGTCACGAAACCATTTTACATCTAGCTAAATGAGCCCACCAGCGGCCGAGCGGTAAAGTCGCTGAACACTGGTAGTTCGGTCCGAGGTTCGAATCCCGCGAACGGGCTGGCTGCATGGGCGTTTTCGTGGTTTTCCCCATGTGTAACGTGTATACGAGCCAGTTTCCCTTAGAAAGTCCTCCACGAAAGGCATCCCTCCCATTAGGCAGATAGCCCTCGTGTGCTTTGCCATAATTAAATACACCACACACACCGTCTAGCTAAATAGTAATTTAAATGCGATTTGTTAAAATAATTATGTTGTGGTAATAATTTATTTCATTAAAACAACTGTGAATAATTTTGGAATATTGTATTCAACTGCGTTTGAAAACAGAAATAATTTTTTAAAATTATTATGTTAATAAACTAAGTTACTTATGTAACTTAATTTATTAACATAACACAACATAATGAGAAAAAGGTGTTATTATACTTGAAAAATGCTTTTATAGTTTTTAAGTTACTGAGAAAATATTAAGAAAGCTATTGTTTAAAAAGCTGTGGTATTAGTTTTACTTATGAAATTCAAGTTTTGAAAAAAAATGTTTTTTTTTTTTAATTAGTGATGTATGTTTTACAGAATATGGAATTTGAATTTTAAAATATATTTTTTATTTAACATTTGTAACAATTATCAAAATTTAAACTTTTTCTAAATGAATTACTGATATTTCATTTTGTACTTTGTTCTTTAAAAATGTGGCTAAGTTTCAAAGACTGTTTATATTTGATAAGGCGTGAAAGTGTGTTTGGAGAATTAGTAATAAATATTAATTTTATATACAATTTGTAATTTTTTCCCTTAACATTCGTAATAGCAATCAAAAGCCTTTTTATAATAAATATTTATTCTTATTACAGCTGGAAAAAGGTTCCCATATTTTGAGATTAAATACAAATCAAATTAAGAAACGTAAAGATATCGGTTGGTTTCCAGAAATAGAAGGATCTCGTTTTGTTGTTGAAGCAACTGTTACAGATGAAGTAACTGGAAATAAAGAGAAAGCTATCAATTCTATTCTTTTTTCCAAATCCCCATTTGTTTTCTCATTTAAGCGAAGTTTGTCAGATTTTAAACCTGGTCTTATTTCTACATTAGAGGTAAGAAAATCTCTTCATGGAAATTTTGAACTTTCGATGTATAAATTATGTCCACTGACGACAGTCTATGGATTTATGAGTGATTATAAGTTATGTTGTATTTATATAATAATTTTTGTAATTTGCATGAAAAAAATACTTTGTGGATATTGGATCGGTTTAGCTTGTAAGGATCTTAAGTTTTACCAACGTTTATTTTTATTTTAAATCTTTACTATCACTTCTTATTTTCTACTTCCGGCCAGAATTAAAAGCTTTAACTTATTTATGCAAATTTGTCTGGCGAACGCCAAGTACTTAAGTTGTGGCTTTTTACCAAGCGAGACAGAGGAAGGAGTTTGTCGAAGCAGGCCGCTTACCTTACGCAGTTTTACTCAGTTGCTGTTTGCCTTCCAGGCCAGAGGTTTAATCCTCGTGATAATTTTTAAACGTATTGTAGTGTTAACAGTTCTCTGTACTACATACGGCTTCCTGTTAATATAAGGCCAATCTTCCACGTAGGCCCTTGTTTATTATTCCAAAGTTAAGTTAGAGTTTAGTTAAATATTTTTATATTCTTACGTTCAGACCACAAGTAGTTGGTCTCTGTATTCCGAAGTACGGAAATTATTGTAAAGAGTGAAAAATAAAGGGTTTCGTATACCTTTCCTGTGTATCTTGTCTACTTACCACATTTATTGAACATAGCTTTAGTAAGCTCCCTGTTCCGAGTCAGGTCTGTGCATGTTCCCAAAGAAAGTAAGACGGAACATTGAACCTGATAAGCTAAATAAGCTTATATTAATTTTGTGTGTTTTAATAAAATGAATTTAATAATATATATATAAAACTCAATAGACAGTAGACAAAGCTTTCTTAAAAGACTCCTAAAACAAAGTTTAAAAAGTAAGAGACGATCTGCGCAATTTATATATTTATGTATATATACATATACAAGTGCGTGAATGCTTTTACATTAATGACTGTGCGTGAATGCTTTTACATTAATGACTGTGCGTGAATGCTTTTACATTAATGCATCTAAATGTATTTTATCGTATCTTATTCCTGCCGCACTACTTTTTTGCCGCTTTCCCAGTGTTCTGGACATCTGATTCTCATTTTTAACTTATTATTTCTTCTCGTTTTCCTTAACTCTATCTCTGAAATTTCTTCATCTCTTCCTTTCTGCACATCTTTCTCTTTCTTACATTCTAACCAACTCATTATTAAATTCCTTTGTATTGAATTCTTAAAATATCGTAACATTGCCTATCACCACTGCCACTATCGTAGCATTGCTTATCACCATCACCTTATCACTACGTATTCGTAAAATATCGTAACATTGCCTATCACCTCTGCCTAACTTCTCAGTTCTCTTAAAACGAGCATATCACCTCAATGATAAAATTTCTTGACATGATTCACATTCTTGGAACTTGCCCCCCCCATATTGTTTGGTAAAAATACTACAGTACATTTGATATTGTAGCGAAAATTGTTCTTTTCGAGCGAGCTTCTCATAGCTTAGCGGAGAAGGCGCAGGACTCGAAACCCAAAGGTCCCGGGTTCGAAACCCATCAACGGCAAGATGCATGATAATTGGTTTTTATGTAAATTTCCTTCTTGTTAATGCTATCTTATTTATGTAAATTTCCTTCTTATTCTTCCAGTGTTTCAGCATGTTCACCAGCTGTACACTGAAGTGACAAAAGTCATGGGATAGCAATATGCAAATATACAGATGGCAATAGTATCGCGTAGAAAATGTATAGTGCTTTGGCAGGGCTTTCATTTGTGTTCAAGTTGTTCATGTGAAGAGGCTTTGACGTGATTATGGCCGCACGACGAGAATTAACAGACTTTGAACGCGGAATGGTAGTTGGAGCTAGACGCATGGGTCATTCCATTTCGGATACCGTTAGGGAATTAAACATCCCGAAATCCACAGTGTCAAGAGTGTGCCGAGAGTATCTAATTTCAGGCATAACATCCCACCATGGACAGCGCAGTGGCTGACCACGTGCACTGAACGACCGAGACCAACGACGTCTGCGTAGAGTTGTCAATGTTCACAGACAAGTAACACTGCGTCAAATAACCGCAGAAATCAATGTGGGACGTACGACGGACGTGTCCGATAGGACAGTGCGGCGAAATTTGTCTTCTTGGGATATGCCAGCAGAAGACCAACTCGAGTGCCTTTACTGACAGCACGACATTGCCTGCAGCGACTCTCGTGGGCTCGTGAGCATATCGGTTGGTCCCTAAAAGAATGGAAAACCGTGGCTTGGTCAGATGAGTTACGATTTCAGTTGGTAAGAGCTGATGGTAGGGTTTGAGTGTGGCGTAGACCCCACGAAGCCATAGACCCAAGTTGTTAACAAGGCACTGTTCAAGCTGGTGGTGGTTCCATAATGGCCTGGGCTGTTTTTACATGGCATGGACTCGGTCCTCTGGTGCAACTGAACCGATCATTGACTGGAAATGGATACCTTCAGCTACTTGGAGATCACTTACAGCCATTTATGGACTTCACGTACTCAAACAACGATGGGATTTTTATGGATGACAATGCGCCATATCACCGGGCCACAATTGTTCGCGATTGTGGTTAGAAGAACATTCTGGACAATTCCAGCGAATGATCTGGCCACCTAGATCTCCCGACATGAATCCCATCGAACATTTATGGGACATCATCGAGAGGTCAGTTCGTACCCAAAACCCTGCAACGTCAACACTTTCACAATTATGGCATATATATCTATAGAGGCATCATGGATCAATATTCCTGCAGGGGACTTCCAACGACTTGTTGAGTCCGTGCCACGTCGAGTTGCTGCACTTCGCCGGGCAAAAGGAGGACCGACAAAATATTAGGAGGTATCCCATGACTTTTGTCACTTCAGTGTATATAAGTAGCTCTTCATTCAGTTTGAGTTAATAAAAAGTCTTGAGTTTAGACTTGTACTTGCCTGTTCATATGTAGGATCCCCTCATCTACGCGACAATATTCTCCACGACATACGAAACCTCAAAACCTGGGATTAAATTTACTCGTTTCATTTTCCTCCCAAATATTGATAGCTTGGGATTTACTTTTAACGTCTTCCCTTCGACTCTATCTACTTTTCTCCATCTTTTATCATAATACAATTTTTGTCTGTTCCTGGCCTTACCCAACACTTTGAGTTTAATTGATCTCATCGATTATCTGCTGATTATATTTTTCTTGAAACTCAGCTTTCTTTTCCTACACGAAAACTAACTTATCTAAGGATATTGTACACATTATCTGTCTTCACAGAAACAATTCTGCTGTGATTTTTCTTTTATTTCATCTTTAACGGTTTCAACTACGGTTAATATAATCAACTGTAGAGACATGAGGTATTTTTTAAAAGCAGGAGAGATGGAAAATGAGCACTGCCTTCGCCGGGATGCATATTTCACAAGCGCACATCTGTGTAACTACCGAGGGAGTGGCTTCTAGGATGGACCAATGAGCATCCAGTAATATTTCTGTCATGTCACACGACCTTTCGCGTGCTTTAAGATTTAAGCAAGATGATTGAAAATATTCTGCCACGCAATTTTCTGTACAAAATAATTAAAGCATCGTCGATTGCTTCTGAAAATTTTCATTGCGAAGTTAAATCAATTATAGGAAATTATGAAGATTTCACTACCTGGTTGAAATAAATACAAACATATGTTGGATACTTCGCAAAAATATCGATGTGAAATATTTCTTAATAAGTGGTAAATAATATGAAGAAAGAAATATGTGATAAACATCGGAGCCCAAATGCAATCTTTACATAAAACTATGCGTATAAGAAATATATTTACACCAATTATATATGTAAATAGAAGTCAGCACTTTTTATTGTGTCTATATGAAAAAGATGTTGTATAACAATAACCAATGCAGAATTTTATTCAAAGTGAACTTTACTAATTTGCATTCGTATATATTTAGTGTGTAAAATTTCGCATTTAATAACTCCTCACTCTTAGATGTACTGTCTACACAAGAAATACTCATCAAATAGAGTGAATTTATCGTATTCACAACGAGCATATTCAATTTAGTCACATATAATGTTTAATGTTAACAATGGATATAATCAGATCATATGTACTCTAAATCTTACACTTTAAAATCAAAAGAATGCAAGCACTGAAATAAAACACTAGATTCATTGTAACACTTTCAGTCATTCTCACCTGAATCTCTTAATTCACATAATATGCCGTGAACATCATTCCCAATATTAATGCGTGATAAGAATCGCGAAAGTGAAATGTCAGCGATTAATCAAACTCAAAAAACGAAAGCACTACGATGTTTTCTATTATTACGCCATATATTTATAACTGCGAAACAAATGCAAATTAAAACGTAAACAACATATGCTCACATGCACGAAGATTTAGCGTCACAAGAGCAATAGCAGCTCATTGGTTCATTTTCGAAACCCCTCCATCAGTAGCAATGCAGATGTGCACTTGTGAAATATGCCGCCGGGATTCGAACCACGGACCTCTCCCATAGACGTCAAGCGTGTTGACCGCTACACCACGAAGGCGGGATAAATACCTTATATAACCATCGCCTCATAGTAGCAACAGGAATGGAATTCTGCAGTACAAGGCAGAACACTTCAAGAATTTTCTCCCAAAGCTGATAAAGAGAGACTTCAGTACGACCAGGTTTTGAATCAGTATAGCACAGGTTACTGCTATATTCCAGTGTACTTCCATGAGAGAAGCATATGCCCCCCTGTCTCTGCGTAAGGGGTGACACTTTGATCATTGTATTTTCGATTATGTTTCAAGAGAACATAAAGCACCTAATTAAACCTCGCGATAACTTAATACCCTTCAGAAAATACGCTATAAAGATTAAACTTACTAAGAAGTCCGAGTCTCTTAATCTATTTGGGGAATTATTTTTTTGTGTGTATGTGTGCGTGAGTGTTGTGTGTGCATTTGCTTTTTGTGACCTGTGACTGTGCTTTTTGATTGAAATAAACTACTCGAAATTATGTGAATACCATATAAAAGAAATCGCTATTTCCTTTATATGTTATTCACATAATTTTTTAATTGCAATAAGTACAGACATTAGGTATTTCTTTGAAACAGGAAAGAGGAAAAATGAGCAGTATCCTCGCCGGGACTCGAACCACGGACCTCTCGAATACGCGTCGCGAGTGCTGACTACTACACCACGAAGGTATGCTTAGAGGGCGGGAGATTACCTTATACAATGACTAAACGAATTCTTTAGTATTCAAATCTCAGATGCTGTAATATTTTCGCACATAACAATGGATTATCTGGGCTATGTTTCTATTTACTCCAACAGTTACATTCGATTGAGGTCTGTACGCGGGTCATTTTTATGAGTGTTATTTCCAGATCTACTCACAGCTTTTCAAAAATGTTACTTATAAATTGAGCTTCATTATTAGAATTTATTTTTAGTGGGGCCCAGTATTTTATAATATACTTCTTTAAAAGCTAGTGTTCTATAGCTGAAGCATGAGGTAACAGTATTAATTCACATCACTTAGGAAAATTATCAATAGTTACCAACAAACAACCTGGTTTACCTGACCTCTAAGGACAGAGGGCAATAAATTTACTACAAAAATTTTATTTGGAAAATCAGATTTATATTATTTAAGTAGCCGCCCATTTGCGTGGTTGCAACTTCAGGAAGAACACATCTTTCTCACTTTCTGTATTGTTTCCTGATCCCTCATATGCGCTGAAATTTGATTATGATACAATTCATTCAAAACTTTTAGTATCAAAACAGTTGTATGGCTGGTTTGAATTCTGTGTTTCCGTTCACTGTTTTTTTTTTTTTTAAATTAAAATGTAGTAGATTATTTCATAATGTTTAGCTTTATCCTTATTTTGTTTACTGCTTAAAAATCTTCTAGAAATGAATAAATTTATCTCAATTCTAAATTCCGCTGCAATTCCATAATTAGCAAATTCCTTGAATCTAAAACTTACATGTGTTAACAAATTACTTTATCGTTATTTTCTTCTAATTTAATTCTTGATAACGTGTCTGCTTCTTTATTTTCCTTTCCAGGGCGACGCTCGAAATTCAATCGTGTTTCTGAAATTTCAAGGTCCATCTAATCATTCTGAGTGTTAAATGTTTCGCATTTTCCAACTTTGTTTAACGGCGCATGATATTTCTACTTGTTTCTTCGAAAATTACGCTCTAAATGTTTTCGCTGCACCAACATATGCAAAGAGCCCGTATAGTACAGAATCGTTTCTTTCAGCCAGACACATAATTCTACTAAAATGCGCTATCGAGTATCCTTTTGGCAATAGAACTGTTTCTATTGAAAAGACAGATGTAAATTTCCATGTAAATTTGTATGGCCACTTGTGAGTCGTGCGCTTTCATAACAGAGTCGTGATCGAAGCTTGATTTAGGTCCTGAAATGATTTGTCTGTTTTTTCAGACGAATTAAATCGTGCTTTCTTTATTTTTAATATTGAGAGATGTTTGTCAATATCCAAAAATAATATCTACAATGTTCCTTATTTTTAAACGACGATGCGAACGAGGAACGATGCGAACGTTCCTCGTATTAAATTAATTTTTTACAAGCTGGTTTACCTTTCTTTCGATATTCTCTTTTAGTTCCGCATCTTTTAATAATGGAAATACTTAGCGGAGGCCTTTTACATACTCTTATGTTGATTCTGAGGTTACTATTATATCATCTATATGTATAAAACAATTTTTGCCCTGTACCGGCCGAAGAATAATATTCATTGCCTTCTGAAAGGTTACTGTATTGCCTGTTTATTAGGTTAGGTTAGGTTAGGTTAGGTTATTTAATTACGGCAAAGCCTCGAGGGCTATCTGCCTAAGGGGAGGGATGCCTTCGTGGAGGACTTTCTAAGGGAAACTGGCTCGTATACATGGGGAAAACCGCGAAAACACCCATGCAGCCAGCCCGTTCGCGGAATTCGAACCTCGGACCGAACTACCAGTGTTCAGCGACTTTACCGCTCGGCCGCTGGTGAGCCTGTATTGCCTGTTGAATCAAACAGCAATCGCCAAAAACGCATAAGTTTTTTGAGAATGTGATAAAGGTCGTTTAATCTACGTCTTCTTGTCTATCAGCTATTTGAAAGTATCCGTTGGTTAGATCTAACACTCTCATATCCCACGTATGTTTCATTCAGCGAATTGTTTTCTCTGCAACAGACAGTGGATATACGAAGTAATTTTTACTTTTATATAATTTACGATAGTCAACTGCAAATCTCCAGTGTCTAAAATCCATTAACAAGACTACAGAACTCGAGTATGCGCTTCATACCACGGTTATAATTTTGTTTTCGAATGTGTTTTTGATGTAATGTGATTTTTTTTTCAAACGCATCGTATCTAACGTATCAAACGCTTTGACCTTCCAAGCAAGAATTTATCTTGTCTCAGTTTGGTGAACTACTACATGATTTAGTCCAGGTTTATCGCTAAATGACGCCGAAAATTCTGTTACGACCACTGTCATTTAGTTCTTATTTCCTTCCGCAAGGGATGTTGGAACTTAGCCTTTGTCATAGACTTAGGCGCTTTACCCATTTCATACATTAACTATCATGTTTACTTTAACGTTAATTTGTGATTTACGTTTTTGCAGGAACTCCGCCCTAAAATAACTTTAATATGTAATCTTTTGACATTCATTTTTACGTCCTTGAACGAAGTAAAAAGGAAGTATTGTAATCGCGAAAAGTTTCAGGCAGCATATTTACACGAAAATATCCATTTTCACCGCTTTCGAATGCAATTTAACGATGTTTTTGCGTGATATCTGTACGTAAGGACATAATAAAACACTCGTTTCCTCCAAAAAAATTATAAAGCTGCTTTAAAATGAATTCTGAAGAGAAATTTTCGTGGCGTACGTATCTCGCATAACTCAAACACGAGTAGCCTCAGAACGTTGAAATTTTTTACATAGGACTACTATAACATGTAGATGTGCACCTCGTATTTTAGTTGCAATCGGCTGCCCCAAACGTATATAAATATATTTATATATATATCCACTCTGTTACCCGGCTCAGTGATCTCAGTTTCTTTACTCCTATATGTTTGTGAATTGTACATTTTTTGCTTTAAAAGTGATTGAATTATGTTGTTCTTATCTTCCGGTTAAGTTTTTTATGCCTTTAGTAAATCTGTATGCAATATTTTTGGATTTATCAAGAATTTTAAAGTTGTTTAAGTGCCGCTAAGCCTAATAATTTTTTTTTTTGATGGAGGCCATTGCTCGTTTACATTTGAAACAACAGAATAGTGGATTTGTTGACAATCTAGAGAAACTTAGCTTCGCAACAACAAAGATAACGCCTTCATTTATTATTGCCTGTTAAATCATGCTTAATCTTTTCTGAAATTTTTTTGAGGAAATAAGTGTTTAAAAATTACTAAGTAAATTTTAAACTTACTTAGTAATTTTTAATACAGATATTTTGAGTTTTTATGAATTTTTGTTTTGTCGCGAAGTGAGAACTGAATTAATTGAATGAGAAATACTCAATCGTCTGTGAAAAACTGTTTCCTTTTTTGTTTTGTTTGCTTAATTTCTTTTATACATCTTTCTAGTTTTATTATAGTATTTGAATAGAACATGTGGCAACGATTAGATAATTCTTTAAATGATATAAATTTTGTGCATTCTGAGTTATAATATGAACGAAATATAATACTGTTAAGTGAACCTATCGCCAGAGTGTCGCTATGGTAAACAAATAGAGTGAATTTTAAAGAATGCATTTATTCTATTGTAGTTTATGTGCTGTCGGCGAAGTAGATTTAATTCAATCCACTAAGTTTAAACGAAATGCAAGAAAAAATGCATATAATTTAATATTCCGTACAAGTCATGTAGTGTACAAATCAGATTTTTAATTTTTAAATCTGACGGTGTTATACTTTGTCCACCTCGTGCAAAAATTATTTCAATATCTTACAGTTCAAATAATCCGAAATGCAGAAATTATATGAATATCTTACAGTTCCGAAAGTATTTGAAAAGAAAATTTAACAGACAACAAACTTCTTTTACTACCACTATCCAACAGAACTCTGGTTTGTACACCGTTCTGCAGCAGGTCTAATGAGGGACATTCAAAGTTCTAAATTACAGTAGTATTCAAAACTATCTTAAAGGAGGACCTTTTTTAAGAACCTGAGACGCCTGACATCCTTTTGTAGTTTAAAGTCTTGGTTTAGCCTTTCTTCTCATCATTATGGTTTTTCCTATCGCCACTAGGGACTTACCAGCGGCCGAGTGGTAAAGTCGTTGAAAACTGATAGTTGGATCCGGAGTTCAAATCTCTTCGAACGGACTGGCAGCATGGGCATTTTCATGGTTTTCTCCATGTACATCCAGTTTCCCTTATAAAGTCATCCGCGAAGGTATCCCACCTTAGGCAGATAGGTCTCGAGTGCTTTGCCATAATCAAATAAACCAAACCTTTTTCACGAATTCTCGGGTTTGCGATTTCCGTTCGCCCTCTTGGCAATTTCTACTACTTCTACATCTTGATGGAAATCTTCAGCATTGCTTGCAAAATCTACATTCGGCGTTTTACCAAAACTAGTTTGTATCTGACGATATTCGACTTGTGTACTTATACTTTGATATTTATTTGCCAATGAAATAAATCATTTAATGTTTTGGGGCTTTGTAATTCTGCAAAATCTAATGCTTTTGGTAGCAATCGCGGGACCACTACCTCCAAAATCTTATTTTCTTGTATATATCCATACAATAACTTCCAAAATTTCACTCTTTCTTTGTACAGATTTCATTAACTTCTCATGCTTCATTTGAAGTCGACTATCTAACTCAGTTTCTAACTCAATCCTATTTTTCACTGGCGAAAATGCTATCAAGAGAGCTTGTTTAAAAGCTTCATATGAACAACTTGGAGCACAAATAGGGTCTAACGACGTTTTCCAAAAACTTATATCACTTCAAAGCTTGACCCTTTAAAACTGAGGAAACAAATTATATCTTCTACGGTTTCAGTACAGCGTACAAAATAAAATGTGCTTCAGGCTCTTTTAAAAACTGCGATACCGACCTTTTTTCTATCAAATATGGGCACCGATAAAAGTTGCCTTATTAAGCTAGATAAACAAAATCATGCCACTGAGGGCATATGACTTTGATGAGCTAGCAGTTAAAATTCCAGATGCGTTCCAGAAAGTGAGGTAAAAGTGTGGAGACCATTGTCCTCCTTTACTGCATGTGTAAAATCTAATGGAAAACGACTAGAGACAAAAGTTATACCGTGAAAGTAAACGTTGGCAGTTAAATCTGTATTACGAAGTTGTGATCTTAAAGCATGTGAGTAGCAAACGGCCTGATCAAATTACCTTCTGGAATGATTTGGTAACTAAGAACTTCTGAAAAATTTGCAGTATCACAGCTAAGTCCGGTTTTGAAGGAACGCTTGTTAAGTTTAGTAAAATAATCCACTATAGGGGCTATTTTCAAGTCATCGTGGATCAGTTTGTTTCTAGTCAGGCAATGTGCATTTACAAATGTTCTCAGAATCTTATTCTGTACTACCTGAAGTTTGTGGAAGTCTGTCTTTGAGGCTGACGCCCAGGCTGCAGATGCTTAGCCTTATAATGGATAGGTAAATCCTTCTCTTTTTGTTGAGTTGTTGAGAGACATTTCAGAGTACAGAGTAATTTCCAAGGAGCACACAAAGTTTGTTGATGATACCACAGGCTTTTCTTATGATGTGCTTAATATGATAAGTCCATGTGAACCTTTGGTTAATAATAATCCGCAGATAACTTATATTATTTGTATGGTTTACAACTTCCTCTGAATAAGTAGAGGTTGTCCAATGCTGTATTCCGAATCTTGCGTCTCCTTACCAATAGAAGCTTGGACTTACAACCATTTCCTCTTCATTTTCTGCACCAATCCTCAATACCTAAAACGAAATCCTGGAGTTTGGAAATGGGATTATTTAGATAGAGCTCAGGGCTACCGACTTATCGTCGGGTTAGCAAGCTAACGTATAGTTACGATCTAGTTTACCTCTGCGGAAATCCGTTACGTAAAACAGGCATACACAGCTCTTCGTAATTTTTCTAAATTTACAATAAAACTGTTTGCCACTCAAATCTTCGTAAATTTTGGAATGAGCGAGCTTCTTGACGAAATGAGTCATAAAAAAAAGATTTAAATTAAATAACTAAAAGATTTAAACATATAAGTTATATTAAGCAATTTAGACATAAAATAATTAATTTAAACAAAATTTATCAGAAATTTCGAATGAAACAGCACAACAAAAGTGTTGTGTAATACGTTTGTACAAAGCTGTTTAAAAAGTAAAAATAGTCAAAATTATGAAACGTGTTTTATTTAATTATTATTCTTTAAGGAAATTGACCCATTCACAGAAGATTTTGATTTGTTTTTCTTACCTAAGCTTGAAGAGAAAAAATCTCTTTCCTTTTCTTAAACTAGTTTCCCTTATGTTGAGTTGACCAGAAAATTTATAGAAAATTCTGTTACTCTTCTTTTAAACTTCAAACAGTTTTACAATTTTTCGCAAATTTTAAGATACGGATATGAAAGTACCTTGACTTTTGTTCTCTGTAGTTATTTAAAAATTAGTATTTTTGCATTATAATCTTGTTGTTAACTATGTTTTGGATTCCTTCCTTATATCTTATATGTATTGTGCAAATGTTAAAAAATCTCACCTTTGCAATATTAGATTATGTTTTTTAATTTAGGCCGATGTGAAGTATGTTAATGGTAAACCTGCTTCAGGAATCAGAACAAAAATAACAGCAACAGTAAATAATGTACCTTTAGATATTGAAAATAACATTGCAATTAGCAATGAAGAAGGCAAAGTGTTTTTTAGACTGCAACCAGACATGCATCATGAAAGTGTTTCCATTAAGGTGAGTTGATTTTCGTTAGACTGCTCATAATTCTGAGCTAAATTTTTATATCACTTATGTACTTATTATTTTTAGTTGGAAACAATTGACCCAAAATACAAAGGCAGCCAAGCTGTTGGTCATCATGTACAATATAAGTTTAATTCAAAAAATGATGCTTTTCTAGCTTTGGAAAGAAACAGGGATCAAACGCTGAAGGTAAGAAATATTCACTTCTCCTGTTTTATCAGTTGCAAATTATGAAATGAATTTATTGTAGAATGTCTACTGTTATAGGCTGTTTGATATCTAATGTTATTGGGCGAAAAGCAGTTAAAATATGCAAAAATAACTTCAATAAAAATTGCAGGTAAATCCATTTTTAATAATTTTTTTTTGTTCCAATGGCGGATTCTAGGGGTTTATAGACAACGGATTCTACTAAGGCCGGTAGTGGTGGTCTCTTTATAATGGAGGCACCGGAATAGATGAACCACGGTTACCTCCTATCAAGGGACGTACAAATTAGTACATCCATGCCTTCTCCAGGATTCGAACCCGGGCCCTGCTGTATGGCAATCAGAGTTACTAACCACTTTCCTGTCTGGGCAGTGCGCTTAATCAAGCTTATTGCAGGAAGGATTGTGAATAAAACTCTACTGATTTCAAGGATGCTCAGTACCTGAATAAATCTTTACCGATCTTCGAGGATTCCACTTCTTCAGGAGAGGAAACATTTTTTTTTTCTCTTGAAGAGGAAGCTATACGTCTAACGAATATTAATTTTTTGCCTAATTTTGAAACCTAATTTAATGAATTTTATTAATTTTACGTTTTATTAACCTGTGGCTATAATATTTTCCATTTTATTAGTATTACGCAATTAATTTTTGTATTTAATGTTTTCCTTTTTAAGCCTGGAGATGTAATCATGAAGATAGTTCATTTTCACCCATTGGAGATCAGTGATATATATTATATGGTAAGGTCTCTTTGATGTCACGTTTGTCTTTATATTTTAGAAAATATTGCCGTAATAACATATAAGATTGATATGCTTAGGTGAAATAATCATTTATAATTTTCAATTGTATTTTATTCCCATTTATGTTGATACATCATACAATCGTAGTATTCACTCGTAGTTCATTTTCAGGTCGTTTCTAAGGGTCAGATTATTGCTATGAACAAATTAAGAAAAGGCAGAGTCATGTATCAAGCAGTGGAATTTCAAATTACGTATGAAATGGTCCCTAGTTTTAGACTGGTAGTATTTGCTCACTACAGAAATGAACTTCTTGCAGACTCACTAAAATTTGATGTTCAAAGTGTATGCCATCCTGATGCTGAAGTAATTTATAATTTTCTTAATTTTAATCTTTGATAACTCAGATATAATTTTATATATTTGTAATATATTTGATTTGTAGTTTTAGAAAAAATTGATTGCTATATAATACAATTAAAATTTTAGCACGAAAGATCAGTTTATAATATATATGTAATAATACCAAGGAAAAGACCGAGCAATGTTGATGGGTACGGCAGATCCATACTGAAGAGGAAGAACTTCGATTGCGTTCTATGCTAATATGTTGACTAGGTAATATCTAAGAAACTTGGCAGTCGAGACAGTTTTAATTCTATTTTTTTATCTACAGTTGACATTTTGTGGCCACAATTACAAGGCACATTCGTGCCTATTCACAGAACGCTTACATTTTTGATATTATTGCGATAGAAAGCAAGACCAGGGAAATTACATCCTAGCAGGGTATAGAGCGAAGCTGACGTGCGTAGGTATCCTATATGGAAGCACACAAAGAGAAAAGTTTTGGTCTGAGTTAAAAGTTTCAGTTCCCAATTACTACGTCATCAGCACAGCACAGGCCATGCAAAATGACGCAATGAAAATGCGGGTTACTATTTTTAGAATAGAGAATGGAATTTAAGCTGCTAATTTAATCGTTTTACATATTTTTTATATTTCTAACACATCATGTGTAAGAAAAATAAAGAATATGTAAAAGGTTCATTCGCATATCCCAACATATGGTATTTGTCATTGAAACTTAGCGTTTGCTACATGCCACCTTCATGGAGTAGTGATTTCATTGGCCAGTGGAGTAGATAATTTAACAGAGAATTGAGTTGGAGGAAAAAGCCGATGGCAATTATCTCTGACCTGTTACTTCATCCTAAAAATTAATTACTGAAATCAGCTTTAACTTAAAAAAGAAGATTAATTCTTAAAACTGTGACAGCAGAGCAACAGTTGCTTTGAAACCAAATTAATTAATTTCGATATAACAAGTAGAATAAGACTGAGAGGATTAACTCTAACATATGCAAGGTAATAAAATCAGTATCAAATCTTGAACTGATTAATAATTAAATAATAATCAGAAAAGCTTCTAACGCAACTCAAACACTATGTAGAAAATTATATAAACATATAAATTGGCATTTAATTTCCTCAGTGACTTTTCTGTCTTTTTATTTCGATAATATATTGATTGCATTTATAGTATATCTTATTTTAGGATGACGTAAGAGCAAATTATAACCTGATGACTAATTAAAATTTTAAAAATATATATTTTTATTGTACATTATATAGTTACTTTTAATGCCCTCTAATTCATAATTTTAAATTTGTTTCATTTAATTTCATTTAACATTTTTTCCAATTTTTCTTCTGAATTATTTTAAGAATTGATAATCACCCAGGTATAATTCAGGAACTTCGCTATGTTGTAAATTCGTTGGCTGCTCCGAAAAAAGGAAACACTAAAGAATTTGTTATAATTTTGTTAAATAAAATTATAAGAAGAATGACTCTTGTACGACAAATTCACCAGGATATTTAATTTTAAATTTGCTATTTTTGATGTCATTTTTAACTTTTCTTGCGGGCAGGTTAATAAAATTGGAATAATTCGAGGAAAGAAGTTTATATGAAGTGCGGTAAAAAATGTGTAGAATTTAATTGGCCATATAAGGAAGTCATGTGCTGTCACTTTGCCCCTTTTCTTATATAATTACTATATCTTGATTACAACTCTACAGATATATGCATATATAGTGTATATATATAATAAAACTGCGGTTCGATGACACGACATGAATGATGTGATTGTGAATGCGGCACAAAATTGCATTAAAATTTTCGGTGAAACAGGATTTTTCCCATGATTCACTGTGAACATAGCCTAACAATCTCGTGTAGATTTCTGCATAATGAGAACTGGCCAAAGAATGTAATGACAGAACAATTCCGGAAGCACTGAAACTAGAACACTAAACGTAGAAATACTAATTGCGTAGAAATATTAATTGCGTAGATATTTGATGCTTAGAGCGTCCATCCATTTTGAAGAATAAGCAGTCGAGCCGTATTAAATTCCTTCTTTTTATTTAAATTCTCATTTTGCGGCCACAATTCACTAGGTACTCTACTCGTGCCTATAAAAGAACATTTACAATTTTGATATTATTGCTATAGAAACGAATATAGCAGCATATACATGATTGCAGAGAGGCGTCTGACCAAGACGAAAGGACAAGCAAAAGTGACACATCAGTTCATAGAAAGGAGGGAGTCAGAAGTTTTAGTTTTAGTTTACAATTTGGTAATTGGACAAGAGGCGCATCTGCATTAAGGGTTACGTAAGATCGCATGATTAATTTGAATGACGCAGTTTAGACTTACAGCACTATTTTTAAGACAGAGCGATGAAGTTTCCAAATGAAATAAAAAATAAAAGAGTTTAAGTGAATTAAATTTAGAAGTTTGCTTTCATATTTTTTATCTTACACACAAACTCACACACACACACACACATATATATATATATATGATGCGAATGATAAGTTTTATATAATAAACTTGGCACTCTACTCGTGCATAAATAATGTGTAATGAGCATAAATAATGTTTCATGTTCTGCGCAACATCTAGGCTATCAGTGTTCAAGGATGGTTTTTAATTAATTTCATTGTATATACACACAAATATATTATATAGGTATATAATATACTATATATTTAGTTATATGTAATTTAATTATATGTGTATATAAGGTATAAATAAATGAAGGGAAATTATTAACAAATTAAATTAACTTTTAAAGAATTTCTAACTTAATTGGCAATAGCCTTTTAAATTCTTAATTTTAATAAATACAAATAATTTAATAAAGTACATCCCATCTTCAAGAATGCGTGATGCACCATTTAGCGTCATCATTTCTCTGCGTGGAAAAACCTCTTTCCCAATCGCTATCTACAAAATATTTCTGAGTGTAAATACTCCAGAAGCATTTTGTTACGAATTTTGTATTCAAATAGGTAATTTTAGTAGAATTATAATTAAAACTATTGCATTTCCCGGTGCACTACAGCGTGGCACAAACTTTAAAAGAAAGCTATGCTTGAAAAGTAAGAATACAAGGGCACGTGCATTTAACATTGAGTAAATGGACATCTCGGTAATTTGTATTTAAATTGAATAACTGTAATTGACCACTGTGTTAGCTGTAACCGTAATTCCACACTGTTTTTGCTTTCCAGAAGTCTGGAGAAGCAGAAATTACTAGAAATACCTCTCAGAGTCGGTTGAAAACTATTAAGGCCGAAGAGAGAGCACCTGCTCTTAGTTGCTTAGTTACTGTTGTTCCGAGTAAACTGAAATATCCGAATTAGCTTTGCACTGCGTTGCGATTTAACGTTTTTAGTAGCTTAAAGTATAACTATTGATTATACTTTGTGATATTGTGAACAAATGTACGAATAACTATGAGGAATTTCCAGCGTTCTGATATATTTCATTCACAAGAATAAATTTTAAATTTAGTAACCTTTTATCTGACTTGTGCATTCAATATATTACAAACCTGTATGCACACAACACTTTTTGGTGTCAGGAGTGGGGTTGAATGCCCGTAACAAGAGCGGTTTTGGAGCAGTTAAGGCAGCTGGTAGCAGCCTCTGTTGCTTTAAACGAGGAGATGAAAGCTTGCCAAGATTCCATTCAAGAAGTGATGAAATCTGTTAAAGCAGAAATGAGAGCCTGCCAAGAAGAGATTAAACTGGCTAAGAATCCATTAAAGAAAAATGAATGTGGTCCAAGAACAGATGAAAGCTGGCCAAGATTCTGCTAAAATAGTGATGAAAGCTCCGAAAGAAGAAATGTGAGCAGGCAAGAGGAAATGAAAAGAGAAATGACCTGCATAATAGAAAACAAATTTAAGGTTATTAAACGCAGAATAGAGTTTCTGCCGTCCAGCAACAAACCGAACAACAAATTGATGACAGGGTTTCCGAGGTCGCCAAAGAAGTTGATACCTTGAAGCAATTCGTACCGACGGCAGTGAGCAATACTAATCGTTTGAAAGTTTTACCCATGACTGCTCGTCCCTCTCTGAAGCTATCCACGTAGGATGGGAACAACTCCTCTCATAAGACATAATTCTCTATAGTCGCGGATGTGAATGGATGGGATTCCCAAGCTTAGACCTGTTATCTCGCCGCTTCTCTGCGAGCAGACACGGCGGATGTTCCTAAAACTCTTCCAGAAAACCAAAGAACTCTATCCGGTGCGTTGGAGCTGCACTTTGGCGAGAAGTGCTTAAAAGATTACAGCAAGACACAATTAAAATCCCGTCGACAGGAGCCAACGGGAACGCTCCAGGAATTTGCCACGGATGTTGAAAAGTTGTCTCCTCTTGCCTCTTCGGAATACCCGACAGAAACAAGAGAAATTTTGTCCCTGCAGTGCTTCATTGACGGCATCCGCGATATTGAAATACAGAAAGTTCACCCAATGGCGGATGTCAAAGTTTTGAAAAGCGCTTTAGTGTACGCGACGCAATTCGAAGCAGCCTACCAAGCAACTCGTAGAGACCGCCACGCAATCAGAGCTGCCCAACTTCAATAGCCTCAAGTGACTGCTCGTCTAAAAGATTTAATAAGACAAGTCAATGCTTTGAGACGGAATAGGAGTGACAAGAAACCGGCAGTTAAGTCCTAGAGCTGCGGTGCTCAAGGCCACGCAGGAAAGAGCTGCAGAACACCCTAGGGCATGGAAGGTAAGACCGCCCATAGGAAGAGGAAGGAGAGAAACTAATTAGTGGTCATCTCGCTGGGGGGGGAGGCTGTCAGCTAATGAGAATACCCATTTTTAGGAGCTTCTGATTTCTGCAGTGACTGGCGGCAGTAATGGAGGATTTCCTTATCAGCAGTAATGGATTATCAACGGATTTCCTTCCAATATAACCATCGATATAGTAGCCAATGTTACCATTATTCCAAAAGATTAGCCTCAACAATTGAAAGGTAAACTCATCTGAAACGCCCTCCTGCGTTACCCTACAGGCCATGTCCGTGATAAAATAGACATTAATGGAAAATTAAACGTGAACATGACATTTGGAATAGCCGCTTACCGTCATATTGCATTTGTGGCAGATACAGATCTTACATGCTCGGATTGTACTTTCTAAGAAAATGCCACTTTGAAGAAGAAGAGCTACCTTTGAAAGAAGGAGAGCTACCGTCTTCCTACAGCAGACGGCGTTCCTTGGACTTTAAAAATAACGAACTCAATTCTGTGTCTGAGGACATAGCCTTATTCGAAATTAATGATAAAGGAACTAAATCTCTCCAAAAAATCATCGCACAAGACAATCACAATACCAGCAAGAACAGAATTTTTAATTCCTGAATCCATAGCCAAAATTACAAATTTCCTCTACGGCTTCATGGAATATCCCAAGAAATGTAACAGCTCGAAAGGAGTACGTAGCTCGTAGAGACCACCGCGCAATTAGAGGTGCTCAACTTCAATAGCCCGTGGATCAAGTGACTGCTCGTCTAAAAGATTTAACCAGACAAGTCAGTGCCAGACGGCGGTTGATGGGAATGCTTTCAGACGGCAGCTGACCCTTGCAAGATGTCGGATCCCGGACGTCCTTAGAGAATTACAAAGCACTGCTACAGGAGGTCACTTCGGAATAATGAATAACTTGCAGAGAGTTTGAGAGCGCTTCTATTGGAATAATGCAAAAGCTGACATGACTGGAATAATGCAAAGCAGCCTAAGAACCTATCGACCTATCTAGGACCGTTGTCGCGGTGAGAGTTGCCAATGCAACTGACAAGGTGAGAGTTATTAAGGAAGGTAAAGTGATTGCAGCAAGTACTCCAGTGACTAGCTTTAAACGAAAGAGTAACATCCCAGAATCCGTGTTTTCAGAGTAGGATACATAATTAAAGATTGAAAAGAGGATTGCCGAATATGTCATGCAAGAACTTTTGGATGATTTGTCCCATTCGTCTTCTGACATGGCTCGAACCAGTTTGACACATCATAGAATCGATACCGGGCTTCATCTACTAATTAAACAACATCCGAAGTGAGAGCAATGTTATCGAGCCTTCAGAAAGCCCGTGGGCATCTCCGAGCGTTCTGGACAGAACGAAAGTCGGTTCAATTAGATTTTGCGTTGACTATCGCATGTTGAAGAAGGTTACGAAGAAGGAGAGCTACCGTCTTCCTACAGCAGACGGCGTTTTGGAGGCAAGTGGTTTTCGACGTTCGATTTAAAGAGTGGACATTGGCAGGTAGAGACACATCCTGATAACCGAGAAAAGACTGCTTTTACAACCGCACAAGGATTTCGGAAGATCAAGGTGATGCCCTTTGGACCCTATAATGCGCCGGCTACATTCGACCGGTTCGTGGAGACTGTGCTGAGAGGTTTTACGTACGAAGCCTGTTTAATATATCTGGATGCCATCATTATCGTCGGGATGAATTTTGAAGAACATCTAAAACTCTTAGATAGGTTCTCTCAGAAAGAAGCCGATCTATACCTCAGTACCACTAAATGTGAACTATTCAGACAGGAAGTGACTTACATTGGACATCTCATGTCTGCTGAAGGTGTGTGGACTGATCATGAAAAATTATCAAAAGGTAAAGACTGGAGAGGCCCCGAAAAGAGGCTGAGACACATTCTAGGGTTCTGCACTTACAATGGAAGATTCATGAAGGACATTTCTTTCATTGCAAGACCCCCTTCACAAGCTGACCGAGAGAAAGCAAAAGGTTTTGTGGACAAATGAATGTGGGGATGCATTTAAATCCTAACATGTGCTTCAATCCTGACATATCCTCAGCTTGACACACCATTTATTCTCGACACGCATGCATGCGAACAATGAATGTGTCGGTGTTGGTTTGTTCTAAGAAATAAACAGCCTAAAATGTATCATGGCCTACTGGACCATGTTTCTGTCTAAACCAGAGACGATTTACTCTGTGACCAAGAAAGAGTTGCTCGCCAAAGCCGTAGAAGTTCTCCATCATTTTCTGAACGGATGAAAATTCCTGCTTCGCAAGGATCATACATCGTTGGCCTGACTTTTAAATCTCAAGAATCCTGATGGTCAAACAGCCAAATGGATACAGAGACTCAAGGAATATGACATCATCATGACCCTTCATGGGAAGGGATCATCACACGGAAACGCCGAAGCCCTGTCTGGAAGACCTTGCCCAGAAAGTTGTCGATAATTTTCCAGATCGAAATGAAATACGAGCTGCTTAATCCGGACGCACGACAAATTACAGCCTCAACATCTAGTGATCGAGGCACATGGAATGACAAAGAAGTCAAAGCCCAGCTGAAAGAAGGCGACACTAAACCCATAATTGATTTAATGTACTTCTCGAACAGAAAACCGAATTCGCTGGACATTTAGATCTACTGTCCTACAACAGAACAATATTGAGCACCCTGGAAATCACTCCATATCCGGAACCGCGTCTTGTACCGGAAATGCAAATCAGCGGATAATGGGAATGCTTTTAGACGGCAGCTGACCCTTGCAAGATGTCGGATCCCAGACATCCTTTAAGAATTACAAAGCACCGCTACAGGAGGCCACTTCGGAATAATGAATACCTTGCAGAGAGTTCGAAAGCGCTTCTACTTTCTACTGGAATAATGCAAAAGCTGACATGCAAAATTGGTGCCTATCTTGCGATGCCTGTGCGAGTCGGAAAGGGCAGAAGAAACACATTCGAGGCTATCTGTAACTTTATAATATAGGAGCTCCTTTTGAACCTAACGTCTTTGACATCTTGCGACCTATACTACGAAATGCTAAAAGCAAAAAGTACTTCCTGATTGTCATAGACTACTTCACCAAGTCGCCTGAAGCGTAGCCTATTCCTGATGAAGAGGCTATCACAGTAGCAGAGATTATGGTACAGCATTTGATTTCCAGATTCTGAGTGCCTCTTCAGTTACCTTCCGATCGAGGAAAAAGTTTACCTCGGCTGTAATTAAAGATCTCTGCAAGCTATTTGGCAGTGACAAAACCCAAACGACACTTTTACATTCCCAGTCAGACGGCATGGCTGAGTAGTTTAATCGAACTCTCCTTAATAACCTCTCTATGGTGATTTCCAGAAGCCAACAGGACTGGGAGAAGAAATTACCTCGGTTTTTACTGGCTTATCGCAGTGGTGTCTATGAGACTACCAGCTATTCCTCATCCCACATGCTCTTCGGTCGTGTTCTTCGTCTGTCTTGTCATCTTTTGTTTGTACGCCCTGCGGATGCGCCTTCATCGCCTTAGGAGAACATCCAAGATCTGCAGGCCCGGATTTCTGGAAGTGATGCACAGTTTTGCATGGAAGCGAATCAGCTTGGCGAAGGAAAAGGTGAAGACCCGATACGATACAAGAGTTACAGGACTTTGGCTCAACAAAAGAGACAATGTGTTGTTGTGAAATCTGACTCGACGGAAAGGAATCTCTACTAAACTAGATTCACATTGAGATGGTTCTTACACAGTCATAAACTGGCTGAACGAAGTCGTTGTTCCGATCCGCCAGCCTAAATTTGTTAATTACGACAGCTTAGCTCCTTACTATGGCCATAGTAGTAAGTAGTGTATATGTTACCGGCAAAGTATGAAAAAGAATGCCGGGTTTCATACTTTGTTTCATTGTACATAATGCCGGACGATTTTAGGCAAAGTATGAAATAAGAGAATTATTGCGTACTTTACCTAGGCATTGTGTATAATACCCAGGCATTCTATAGAATGGTAAATGCTCTTTAGGCAAAGTAAAAAAGTTGTGATAAGGCTATTATTTAAAAGACGTTCATTCCTCTAAAATGCAAATGTTATTTTGAAAAATTAATGAAAGAGTGCCATTAAAAAACTGTTCTTCGAAATATGTAAAAACAATATAGTGAGGTGATCTTGATACAGCGTAATAAATTTGTTTTTTCTATCTGACTGTAACTGCGAATCGGGAAGATCTACCTGACAACGGAAGTTAAATTCAGAAACAATCATAAGTTTCACATCAATGCGCTTTTTAATTCCTTTTTGTTTTTTCTGGCAAGGCTCCCAAAGGTGGTTGTTACAGTTGAACATCATTACGTGTAACGTTTTTGTAATTGGTTGAAAGTTCTTTCGACATTCTGCCCCGTCATTCCTGTGCAGTAATCAAATGAGTTTTCATGAAATACGGAAAATAACTCAGCGTCCGTGACGCAATACTCCATAGTACTGACGCTTTGCTTAACAGGATAAATGAATGGACTTTTATTTTCCACAAACATCACAGCCTAGCGATTCGGCGGCCAGTAGTCCCGTGGTTCCTTCTTATTAGTCATTTTGGCCTTTTTACATCATTTATCATTTATTAACTTTTGCAAGTAGTTTCGGTTCTTCGAAACGAATCGGAAATCTATTTTATACTTTGCCAGTTTGTCATTTAGCATGCTATAGAATGCCTAGGAAAATGTGTGAAATATGAATCGTTTAATATATTGCCGGCTAGTTTTAGGCATTATGTACAATGCCTAGGCATTACATAGAATGCCGGATTTCATACTTTGCCAATAACATATGTTATGTAAAAAGTATAAGACTATGGTCCTACTTGTTTCTATATTTGTAAATTTGTGCAATGATTTATGAATTTAGTATTTGATTTGTTTTAAGTTACTTATTGCAGTTAGTGGTTATGTTGTTTGTTACTGTATTGTAATGTTTATTATTGCGTTGATGCTTTAATTGTAAGTATGGCTTTCTGTCCATGGAGTGTACAGCCGGGACGTGAAGTCCTTGGGATGGGGGCAGTGTTACGAATTTTGTATTTAGATATGTAATTTTAATAGAATTATAATTAAAATTGTTGTATTTTCCCATGCTATGCAGCACGAGAGAAATTTTAAGAGAAGGATATGCCGGAAAAATAACAATATACAGGGGCACGTGCGTTTAAGATTGAATAAACTGGTATCTCTGTAATTTGTGTTGAAATTTAAAAAATGTAATTGGCCATGCTATTTATAACCGTAATTCCATTCTCTTTTTGCTTTCCAGAAATCTCGAGAAGCAAAAATTACAAAAATATCTCGCACGGCCGGTTGAAAACTATTTAAGGCCGAAGAGAAAGCATCTGCTCTCAGTTGCTTATTTATTGTTTAGTTCAGGGTGAACTCTGAGATATCCGAATTAGCTTTCTTTTTTGATACGCTTTGCATTGCGTTGTGTTTTAACGTTTCCAGTAGCTTGAAGTATAACTACTGATTGTACTACGTGATATTGTGAACAATTGTACGAATATCTCTGAGGAAAATTCCAACATTCTGATGTATTTATTTTGATAAGGATAAATTTTGCTATGCTATTTATGCATTCAGTCTATGAACCCGTACGCACGCAACAATATAGTCAACCGCTTGATTGCCTCAACTATTGTAACAATGGGATTTGCATATTTAAATATGTGGGTAGCAGATTGCCTCTATTGTGCTACGTGATGTCTGTAGAATGTGTTTCCAAAGAATTGTTCACATCCTAAAAATAAAATGATATTTATCATCAAGCGAGTTGTGAGCTTTCATCTACTACACAGCGAATTCAAGCTACCTTTTATGGTGTGACAGCCACTCCAGCCATGATTGTTAGTTAATAGTTTTACTAAGTCCCTCATCATAGTACGACGAAAAATACGAAATTATTACAAAATCTGCTATCGTATTACAAAATCTGCTATCAACGCCACTCCAAACACGACTGCGGCAAAAATTGGTTTTCCCATCATCCCACCTGCAGCCCTTCAATGATAGAATTACGTAATGCAAAAATAAAAGTAACATTCACATTTGAGTAGCTTCGAAACGCAATTTTTTTTAAACAGGAGGACATGTCCTTTGTTTGGTCATCAAGTGTCATCCCTGTCTGGAGTGGGTTCTAATTCTTATATAGCCATAAAAGTTATAAAACAATTTTATTAATATGCATGAAATTTAAGGAAGGCAGTACAATATTTATTTCTGAAAATTTGATAATGATTCTTACTATAGTTGTGAATAATAAAATATCAACAATTTAGCAAAATTAAACAAGTAGCCATCCTTTTTGAACACTTTAACGGACGACACCTTGGTCAAAAATTTGGAATATCAATACTGTAAAGACAGATTTTAACAGTAATACTGATACTTGAAAGAATATCTAAATCCATATTTTCACAGAAAAAACGTTTTTCGCAAATTGATATGGTATAAGAAAAATCTCTTTTCGATAATAAAATCAAATAATAAAGTAATGCGTAGTTAGAAAGGAAGAAAAAAATGCTGAAAGGTGTTCATATTTTAACTTTCGTCCCAAAGGGTTCTATAAAGTTTAATATGGTTTTTCTGTATAGATTGTTAAATAGAGATGGCCTGGGTAGAATTAGCAAAACATTTTAAAGGATGCTAGCGGGCAATGGCCAATGCAATATTTAGAAGTTCAGTGTACTGCAAAACTGAAAATAATTGAACTATTAACTTAATGTACTGTATATAAAGTTTCTAGCTGCGGCAAAAGCAAAATTTATGAGTTCTATGTGCACCTGAAAAGAAAAAGCATAGAAACATTTAATATGAAATAAGTCAGTTCATTCTTTCTTAGCAATACCTCCCGGTGGTCGATGTAGAGAATTCTGCGAAGCTACTGGCTAGGATTTGTACCTAGGCAGTCTCGGCCACGGGAGTGAGCTTAGGGCGCAACCCGGTCCACCTTGGAAAACAAAGTTTTCCCTATGACTCTATACGGGCTACGGGGCCACGAGGGTATAAAATTTATGAACTTGGTGGTTCTGAAGGCTTCGGATAGGTCACTTATTGGACGGCCCGGTGGTCTGGCACGTCCTAGCGCGGTGTGGTTCTAGTATCCCGGGGAGTAGAGTTCTCGGGTTTGCTGGGTAACGTCCCACTGCGACGGGCAGCCCGAGTGACTGGTAGGTGGCAAATTAACGACCAGTGCCGTCTGGTAACTCCCAGGCGGTGCGTCGCTTTCTCTGAAGGGCAAGAGCGGAGGTTCAACTTCCGCGCCTTGCTCTGAAGGAAGAGTGGACCTGCAGTGCGATTCAGTCTCGCGAGGCAGGAAGCCAAAATCTTACTTACTTTCCTAGCAATAACCAGTTCGTTATAATTACTTAATTGCCAAACCAGGAAATAAAAACTTTTGATACTTTAGATTAATACGTATACGTATGACGTCATGATTTAAATTTAATTTAATAGAACAACTTTTTTCAATGCGAATACAAGATTTAACATTGCATTACCTTACTGTATCAGTTATCTTAATCTGAAACAAAAATGTTGCCAACAGCAGCTATTTATTTAAAATGCTGACATTAACGAAAGATTTTCGACATACAAAGACGTTACTAGAAATTACGTGCTTTCTTCAACGCCAGAACATGATCTTATATAATAATAATATATTTAATGTATAGTAATGCTATTTTTATTTCATATTTTGTAAAACTTACAAATTTTTTTGAATAAACTCTATGATTGAAAAGCAAGCAGTGGCAAAACTTTTCGAAATAAAGCAGATTTTTATCTTCAGAGTGCTAAACTGTTGCTACTCGGAAAATTAGCGTTTTAAGAGTTTTTAATTAATATATCGCCTGATTAAAGGCGTACGAAGATGAGAATGGTCGAAATGGTTTCCCAATGAATATTTGGAGTCCAAGGGTACCTCTCTCGAAACTCAACTCCCTGCCGTTCCGAAGGAAATTATACCATAAACAAACAGTAGCGCACATGTTTTACTATTATAGACCAGATGAATGTTATAACCTATTTCTCCCGCCTTGATAGCATGCCTTCCTGGTGTAATGGTCAGCGAGCTCGGCGCGTACTCGAGAGATTCGAGCCTTGGCGAGAGCATTGCTCATTTTTCAAGTCTCCTGCTTCAAAATAAACCTAATGACTCTACAATGTAACATTTAAGTTAGCACTTGAAAGGAATTTGAAGAAGATTTAATGATCATTACTTTCATGATTTTTTTTTTTTCTTTTTTTTTTTTACTTTTTAGAATCATTACGATTTTTGAAATAGGAAACACGAAAAATGAATAATGCCCTCGCCCGAACTCGCACCTGGATCTTTCAAATACGCTCCGAGTGTGCTACCTTTACGCCGCGAAGGCATGCTGAAAAGATGGAGAAAATGCTTTACCACTTTAAAGATTTTTCTATTAAAAACATAGCGTATCCTTTCCATCATTGTTGTTAATTATGCACTTTTTATGGTAAAAGTAATACTAATTTTATAATAAGATAATTTATCCATTATAATCAGATGAAAAAGGTAATTATCATTTTTTTAAAAGAACTTCATTGAAAACCTATCTCTGTACCCTCTTAAGCACTATTATTTATTAGTTCCCCCGTTTGGGAACAAATATTAAGTTACTTTAAGATAAGATATTTTATCAAGATGAGTTATAAGATCCCTTGTATTTAAACTTTTCATTCTAAAGTAATTGTTTCTTTAAAGGTAACTATTGAAACTGAATTTCATGATGTGTCTCCTGGTGCTAATGGAAAAATTAGAATAAATAGCAAAGGTGACACCTTAGTTGGCCTTTTAGGTATAGATGAAGCTGTGTATGCCTTGTCTAAAGGCGATCTGCTGACAAAAGATAAAGTAAGTGATAATATCTTTTTACCTAAAACATGCAAACATTAATTACAAATGTTATTACAGCTATATAAAAATTGAGTACTTTTCCGTTTTGCCGTCGCAAGCTATAAAGTTTCCAGTAATGGTACAACCGATGCCAAACGAAATATCCTCGCTGGTAACCTTTTACTTCAACTTTTACATTTTTAAAGCAAGTCGCAGCCATTTCTTATCAGATTGATCGTTTCTTTCAATACTGGCATACAATTACATAGAAGTTTTACCAAATAGTTTAATTTTATGCCCTAAGGCCATTCTCGGGCGATAATTAAGTCAATTAGGATGCAATCACACCGCTCACCCGATGGCGAAAATATAGAAAATTCAACGTCAAGGGTTAAATTCATCAATTCTAATGAGAATGCCGTAGCAAGGTAAAGTACTGAGGTTTTACATAACTTCTGAGTAAGCTATGCGTACGAATTGAAATAATTCTTGCATTTAAACTTGTATTCCAAATAAAGATTTAACTTAAAATTAATATAGATAATTACTGAGAGAATTAGACTTTTGTAGCGTAGTTTACGTGAAATGAGATCACTTGGGGTCACGTGATATGAAACGGCGAATCAGGATTTGTACGATGAAAGCATAGTAAATTCTTAAATTAATGTCTTTATATATTGCCTTTTTTACGAAATTTTAAACAACATTAAAATATTTATACCTTCAAAATAAAAAAATTCTTAGAACTAACATTTGTCAACATTTTTTATGTATATGCCATGTGTTTTCGCCAAAGATTTGCGCCGGCGAAACGGAAAAGTACCAAAAATTGTTGTAAAAATCGTTATAGTTGTAGAGTTAGTATCAGTGGTAGGAAAACAAACGAAACTCTAAAGTTGATGAAAAGAGAAAAGCTGTTATGTTATGACACATTGTTTCGAGTTTTGTATTTAAATAGCTAATTTTAGCAGAATTATAATTCAAATTTTGGTACTTCCCTATGCAACGCAGCACGAAACAAATTTTGAGAGAAAGCTATGTCGAAAAAGTAAAAAAAAAAAAAAAAAAAAAAATATATATATATATATATGTGTACTTAACATTGAATGGATATCTCGGTAATTTGTATTGAATAAATGTAATTGACTGCAGTGTTAGCTGGGACAGTAATTGGTTCTCAGACAAAAGCCCACTGGATGAAAGCGCACGCGACAAAAGCTCACAAAAAACCCCCACTGTGATAATTGCTCACGCGAAAAATACCCACAGCAATGAAAGCACACATTGAAAAAAGCCACTCAGATAAAAGCCGATGCTGATAAAAGCCCACGCGGATAAAAGCGCACACTGATAAAAGGCCACATAATCAAAACTTATGGTTTTTTATTACTATAAAATATATTTATAATTTTAATTATAGTAAATGGAGTATTCAGATCTGAATTTTAAATTTGTTGGTTTGGAATAGTGATTTTAATTTTTTTTGGGGGGGGATGGAACAACTATTAGAAATTAACATATCTACAAATTTAACTACAATCACACCAAACTATAGTAATAAATATGTAGCATTTTATTAGAGTTTGTGACATTTTATTGGGCAAAACCACGAACCACGAATTTACACATGGGCAAAACCACGAAAACACCCATGCAGCCAGCCCGTTCGCGGAATTCGAACCTCGGACCGAACTACCAGTGTTCAGCGACTTTACCGCTCGGCCGCTGGTGGGCCCAATTATAAGCAGAATTTCAGATATTGTTAGTTTCTAGAAACTAACAAAAAATATCTAAAATCCTCTTTATTTCTCACACACCTCTAATTGCTCTTCCGCCACCCCCTTCCTGAGGCCGTTCTTTGGCACCTCAGGTACGATAGGGGATAAAGCAATTAAGCAAGGCTGTCTTCTTTTTAATTGATTTTTCACTCAGCTGGGGGAAAAAGAACGCAATGGTTTCCCGCCTGAATAGCCAGCAGCCAGTTAGAAAACTGCTTGACAAAAGCCCTTAAAAACAGCACACATTTTCAGGAAATCCAAAATAGCTATTACTTTCTGAATAATGTTACGAATAATAATTATTGTGATTAAAAATCAAATTTCAAGTGGGAAGGAAATTGATTTATGTAAAATCGAAGTCGTCAAAATTTAAAAAAATTATTTGAAACCGTGCTTTTAATTCACTATTAAAACAGTATTTGTGATAGTGCTCACAAATGTTTTCTTAAACATAATAGAATAAGGATAGAATAAGGCACTTTTATTTTTTTCTTTGAAATTAAAGTTCGGCTTTAATTCTCCATATTAAATTCATTTTTCATATTCATTCATATGCAAAATTTTCTGAATTGTTAAATTATTCATAAATTATTCTCTGCATACAATTTATACTCCTTATAATTTTGTAGAATTAAAAGAAGAATGGCGAGTATTCCCTTTGTCGGACATATACGAGATCACTTCCCTTTGTCGCGTAAATATAATAACAAAGTTACACATAACAAGTATATGTTTTTAATTACATTATTTTTATTCAATCTTTGTTCTATATATATCTACAGGGTTTTAATTTAGTCGGAGCCCAAAATGAAATGTGTTCCGCTACTTAAATTTATTGTTCAATTATTTGTTATTAATTTAATTTATTTTTTTTACTGTATCTTTATTCATGAATCTGCTTTGTACAGCTGAAAAAAAAGGCAAAAAATATTAATTTTAACGTAATATATATATCGGTGGACTTTTTGTCAGTGTGGGCTTTCTGTCAGCGTGGGCTTATATTTATGTGGGTGTGATAAGGTCACATAAAGGAAGAAGAAACAACTAAAGAACAACTGCAGTGTAAGGCTACCTCTAACTTAAAACATTCAAACTCTCAGATTAAACACACAATAACGTTTAGCATTCTGGTTAGGACTACGTAAATAAGAAAGTAGAATAAAGGTTCTAATCACAATAACTGGTTAATTAACATAAAATGATACACTTTCATGTTTCATAGTTTATTAAGATTTAATTGGAAAACATTTTTTTCTAATTACTTATGCACATTACTATAGTAAACTACTCACAGTTTGTCAAAGTTATTGATTGGGATTAACTAATATGAAATTACAGCTTCAATTAGCTGTATTGGTTAGATTTTTTAAACTGACTGTTTCAGTATCGAAATAATTTCAGTTGGATTCAGACCTGGCAATTAGCCAGGTCATTGCCATTTTTAAACTAATTTATAAAACAAAATTGTTTGTTTCCTATTCATGTTCGATGGCGTGATGGCATTTGCATTCTGAAAGAAATGAACATTGCTTTGAAAGGTTAACAGTTGAAGAAAAATGGTATTAATAGTTGAAGTTCTTTTAAACACATTGATATACTGGGCTGCATTAATTTTTTCTTTTAAAATATGAAGTCGACCTCCTCCTATACCAACGCAGCCCCGTATCTATAACTCTTGCTGCAGTACAATATGATTCAAATCTTTCATTGTGATGGCATTCTTACTAATGTGGCTCCTTTATTAGATTTCAAAGTAAGTTTTGCTTCATCATTCCAGTTAATTTTATAGATCCACAGTCATATGATCATGTGGCCATTATAGTCACTTCAGTGTTTCATTAATGAAATATTTCTTCGCAAGCCATTTTCAGTCAATCTTCGGTTTACACCAGAAGACATACATTGAACATCTCATGTACAAATTTGAAATTCAATTCATCAATTTGAAAAATTGAGGCCTATCAGGCCTCAATTTTTCAAAGTTACCAAAATGATATTTCAAAGTCAAGCGAAAACGACTTCGGTCATATCGCATCATGCTTTTACTTGGCCTTCCCTTTCTGTGCCAATCATCCAAATCTCTAATTAAATTTAACGCATTAATTAAATGCTAACTGTCGAATGATGACAGCCAGATTTTATAGCAATTTGACGGCGAGATGATCTTTCATCATGCAGTGTAATTTTAGCACGCGAAATTACTTTTCTGCAAACGCTCTTCTTTAAACATACGTGGAATTCAAAGATCAATTTCAATTTCAGATATCTCAAAATAAAAAAAAAAAAGTCTGAAATGTTTCAGATTTTAAATTACGTCTAAAGGGGCGTTTTTTAACATTTTGTGTGTTACCTTTCTTTATTAAATATCATGTTCCTCGCACTTAAACCATAAGATCCAGTGCAACCAGCAATATCGCAAAATAGTTTTAAAACGAGCATATCTTTAGAATTTCCGATACAGAGACTCACGCGCTGGAGATAAAAATGTTTTTTCTGCACAACGTTGCCATTGCTCGCTTTGAAACCCTTGAGTTTGTTAATCAAAAATTCGTCAAAGTTTTAAAAAATAGGAAATCGATCATAAAACAAATTTCAAATTTCAAATTTGGTCTTCCACATGCTCATATTCGTTGGAGGATTACGTTATTCAAAATTCGATGACTCTATGTACCGTTGTTTTATCACAATACGAGAAATATACATACATTTATGCAGATTTTTCATTATTTAATTTCTTCAAATATAATGCAGGACTCTAACATTTTGTGGCAACAGTTTGAAAAGTGAACCGACATTTATGAGTCCGACGCAAAATGCCAAAACGAAACTAATAGTCCTTCGGGATTCAAATCCCTTTGGACTAATAAAGCTTGGATACTTGAATAATTAGGTAGATATTTTATTACTTGTTGCAAGCCACATTTTCTACTTTTTAGAGTAACTCAAATAACTCCAGCGTCAGTAATTCGTATAAATGGAAATCCTTTCATAACTTTAAAATAAGCAATAATCATTCTCTTACAGGCAGAATTCAGATGTTACAGAAAGTTACACTATTAAAAAGTTTCATTGATTTAACGTTTCATTAAATGTTGTATTGATAAATATCGACACAAAAAACAATTGCAAAGTTTTCAAATGAATTTGTAGCAACAATAAATAAATTAAAAACAAGATTTGCTACATTAAAAAGCTAAAAAACACGAAGTTCATCAGCTTTTATTTATGTGGCTCAACACAAAAGAGTTTCCCCGTGTGAAAACTACCAGTGTTTAGCAAAGATAAAAGGAAATACATCATGACCGTTGATGAATACATCATGATCGTTGGAAATGCATCATGACCTAATGACTGTTATGAAAGCGATTTATTTAATAACTAAAAACGATAAAAAAAATGCACAAATCTGATTCCGTTAATTGAAACGGAGTTTTAGTAAAATGTTTCTGACTATCGCGAGTTACTTTTGCAGTGAAAAAATTAGAAAACGAAGAGTGGGGAAAATATTAAAATCCACGCAACATACTATCCAGAGAACATTTTACGTCTGATGTTTACAAAAGAAATTCCATTTCTTTTGTAAACAACCCCTGTATAATGAATTTTCTTTCACGTCTAATTGATTAAAGCACTGGTCTCAAACTGTCTGAAGGTCGGCCACATGCGGTCCCCACTACAATTTTATACGGCCCGAAAATAAATTTTCCGTAAATTAATTAACATTACTATGACAAGAATCTGGAGGAAAAATCAAGATATTAATCATATGAAGTTCCAATTTTACATTATTTTCGTTACTAAAAACAAACGCATGTAACACCACAGAAAATATACGATAATGAAGCTAATTAAATTACTCTGTGGTAAAAATCTTATTAATATTTGAAGACAATGATTTAATTAATTTTTATTCGTACTTCTCAAAAGCTAAATACCATAAATCACGAATTTTCGTAATACAAATAATCACTTTGTTAGTGAGTATTTAAAAAAATTCCATAAAACAATAAGTGTGAATAAAAACATTTCAAATTATTCACGTATAAATATGCAATTTTTCTATATGAGTCATTGCAAAATGTAATAAATTAAAGAAAGAGAATAGTTAGTCATCATTTATTCTCAAGTTCTTCTTGTGAAGTTTTCATAAATTATTTTTGCTTTAAGTTTAAGGTAAGTTATTTAATAATTACTGAGTATATTCGGATTCTTTGAATAATGCCACTCTAAAAATTTAATATTTAGCTCTCAAGACGTTTGAATTTTAAACTTTGTTTAAAGTAACAACTAAATATTTTTTACTACTGTTAATTTGCAGTAGTAAGGATAAATGCTTTATGCTATTAATTTAATTCTAGGTTTTCAATGCTTTTGAGAAACATGATTCAGGTTGCGGAGCTGGGGGTGGAGTAAATATTAATTCCATACTTAGTAATGCTGGAATTATTTTAGCAACTAATAAGTATTCTCCTCCACAGGATACATGTAAGTGTTTTAAGCATATGTTTTGATTATTTTTATATAGCAGAATAAATATACAATAGTAAATTAAAGAGTTTGCTTTTGCGTATCACATGGTGCAGACAGAAAGTTCTAAAGCTATGGAATTCAGCAGAATTATTTTCCACAGGCCTGCATACACGCTTAAGAGAAGTTCTGCAAAATTCGTTTTAGATCCTTAAAATTTAATTTGGAATTATATATATATATATATATTTATTTTTTTTTATTTTTTTTTCTGTGTATTTTTCAAATTTGTTCTCTCATCGTGAATAAATAATTAATTGCTACGGAAAGTATTCCATCGCCACGGATAATTAGTAATTGCCACGGAAAGTATCCATTAAATGAGAAGATAATTTTCCGAATGAAGTTTATTCCAAATGGCTCTGGCACAATTTATTCATTTTTTCCTTTTTTATTCTAGACACCAGCCCATTTTTTCATGATGATTTAAAATTTTCATCCATTGCCAAGCGTATGGGCAAATATCATGCAATTTTTCTGTCATATTTCGTACGATTTTTAGCTTAATTTCCAATTTTTCAATTAGCTTTTGTTAATTTATATTGTATCGATTTGGATGTTTTAAATAGTTTCATTTTTACTTTGTGTACATATGAACATCGGTTCACTCTAATTCAGTTTTTTCTAAAACATACCGATTTCATTCTCTGCAGAGAATTGTATTTTCATAATTCATTTTTGTTTTATCTAATCTTTACGCATTGTCTATGCATTATGCAATATATGTAGCAGACATTCAGGAATATATGTTCGGAGATACGCCTCTCTATGGAAACGTAATTTGAAAGTGCTTTTCCTCATGTCAATAAAATTAGACTTTTCCTCATGTCAATAAGATTAAGCTTTTCTACTGAAAACTCATTATAATAGTAGTTAAAGATTCGTATGTACGAGTAGGAAAAAACTGTCTGTTCGTTAGTATTTATAAACCGCAGAATTGAATTTCATAAAAAGGTCAAATACACAAAAGTTACTGAAACAATCACAATATTATCAGTATTTAAATTCACTATGAAGTGACACTAAATTATGCAGCCAAATTTTATTTATATACTGGTAAATTTCGAAAAACTTCAGCGAATTCCAGGAATTTTTAAAGGTGTCGGAAACTTCTTTAATGTGCGTTTCGTCCACCAGTAAGCCAAATGGTTAAGACCACTGAATACTGGTAGTTCGATTTGGCTTAGGTTCAAATCCAGGCGAATGGGCTGGTTGAATGTTTTGATTTTCATGGTTTCCTCATGTGTAACGTGAGTACGAACACCTAATGTGCATTTTCAAGAAATTACTCGGACGTTCAGTTCCAGGAAGGATCCTTAGATGCTCCAAAGGTCAGACTAATCTTCTTCTGAGCCTCGTCGTCTGTTCATCTTACGTTACAATAATTTTGAAATTAGTGGCAGCAGAATGATCAAGTGTCATCTGTATGTGCTCTTTAACAATTTTTCAATTGTATTTTCAAGTTTGTAAAACTATTGGTAGTTTTTCTGACTTCCAATTTTCAATGCAAGAGACCGTCTTAGAGTTGCAGTGTTTTTCTCGATTCATCTGAGGTTGGCGTGTAGTCATTTTCTTCACTCTCAGTTTAAGTGTCTGTAGCTCTTTTAACACTTTCTATAATATCGTAATTAATATTTTCATATGCTCTCTCAGTTATCATCAATTGCAATGTTATTTTGACAACGAATCTTCAAAATGTTTCTTACTGATATCCAAAATATTAGAAATAGCCTTCAATTCCTCCGTGGCTTCTTCTAAATAAAAAATAACACTTTCCAAAGCAATTTCTACCTCTGTTTTCGAAGACTGCTTCCCATGTGTTGACTGTAATATGCTGAGTCTGTAGCAAAAATATCAACTTAGTTATCTCCTTCGAAGTGCATTTTCACAAGATTCAATTACGTTTATTATTTTTGGAACACCTTTTTTGCAACGACCTTTGAAAGTTTTTATAAGATCTTCGTCTAAGGGCTGAATGAAAGAAGTCGTATTTTCAGGAAGAATCGCTAAATTAATGTTTTTCAGAACGACATGACAGGGGTGAACAGCACAGTTATCTAACAGTGAAGCTATGTTTTTGTTTTTAGTTTTCTACTCTATTTTAAAAGGAAATCAGTAAAAATACGACTTGCCATCCATGAGTTCTTGTCGTTATGATAAGTTACAGAAAAAATCATGAATTCGTTTAACATCGAGGTTGTCTACTTTTTTAAATCCTTGTACGAAGTAAAGGAAGTAATGTAATCGCGAAAAATTCCAGATATCATATTTCAACGAATATATCCATTCTGACGGCTATTGAATGCAATTTAAATATGTTCTTGCGTGGCATCTTTACGTAAGGACATAATAAAGGAGTCTTTTTCCCAAAAGAATTATAAAACTGATTTAAAACGGATTCAGAAGAGTGTTTTTCGTCGCATCTGTACATACGTACGAGCAAGTAATGAATTCACGATAAACAAATATTTTGGTCTAAAACAAATATTCCAGTGATTTGCTTATCAGCAGGAAGCTTACACGAGAAGCAGAAAGCTCGAGAAAGGGATTCACCATCTTTTCTTTTAACCCTGGGAAGCAATCACTAATTTACATTCAAAGAGCTTGTTTCTGAAGCCTCTATTGGACTGCTTTTTAAATCATAAGCTGTCTCTCTCAGCTCTAAAGCAGACAAAGATATTTACAATCAGTGTCTGAAAATAACTTTTATGTATTTTTAATGTATGTGTATATGTATGTGTCTATGTAAAATCTAATGTTTGTATTCATATTGATTGCATGAAAGAGTTTTAGGTAAAAGGCATTTCTTTGGTTGCGCACTTGCCCTCCCTTGCAGGTCGCCTCTGAGGCGCCACTACGCCACTACGGGTTAGCTAATGGAATCGATCGGCCAACATTTGTTCGTGTGTGCTTCCCATACATTGTTATGAACTCTTAAGAGCCACTAAGGACTCTGTTCTGATTATGCCGTACATCTGAATTACGAACTTTCACTTTACATATTCGAAGACACATATTCGAAAATCGGCCATCAAGATTCCACAGCGATAGCGCTGTAGCGCGGGAAAACAACTGTTTTTGCCTGAGCCGACAATAACTAGAGAAGGGTACCCAACTTCTCTAGAGTGTCTTGGTTCTAACTGCACTGTCCGAAACGTTTACTAAACCCGTTTTATCGAAGCACCACATAACTCAAAGATATATAAATGAACAACAAACAGCTTTTATCAGGTGCAAACAGTTTATTAGGGATCTGAAGAATCGATCTTTTACCAGTTTGAGTTTTATAACAGGAGGAGCTGAGTTTAATTAACAGTGGCTTTTCTATTGATGAGTATATATTTGTTTTGGTTCCATATAATATGAGCGTAATAAGCGGCTGAGTTTATTAACAGGTCATTTGAATAAGTATCAAGTATTGTATTAGAAAAACAACAATAAGTGGATTTTTTACTTTTATATTAATACATTTCCTTTTGTAAAGATAGCCTCATGAAATCTCCTGCTGTGAAGCTCATTTGAAATACATAAATAAATAAATAAATAAAATAAAAATAAAAATAATTGAGAGGTTTTAACTGTCTCCCAAAACGGTTTGTTTAAGTTTTTTAAAGCTCTTGCTGAGCTCGCAGTCTACTTTGTTTTCTGTTGCACTCACTCCTGCTAACTCATTTTTTTCCTTTTTAACTTCATTATTTAGCATAATTTTATTTGCACTTGCGCCATATGCAATTCAAAATCAAAATTAATTTTTTTTTATTTAATTTAACAAAATTTAGAATTCCCGATGCAATGTTAAGTTCAGCATACATTTTTATATTTTTTCACACTTTTCTCAGTACATCATGTAACTGTTCAATTTTCTTAGTAAGATGAATAGCAAAATTGTTCCTGTATTTTTATTATTAACATTTTAAGTGTTAACTTTGTAGAAACATTAGGATTTTTTTTAAGCCGGAGAGATGAAAAATTAGCAACCGCCTTCGCCGAAAATCGAACCACGGATCTCTGGAATACCGGCCCAGCGTGCAAAACCACTACACCACGAAAAGGAAAGTGGGAGAAATACCTTATATACTCCCCTTTTTAAAGGGCGACTGGAGTTTTAGGGGACCCAATCGCCGAATCCTGGGTGTGAAGAGTCATCATTCGCAACCCTTTTAGTCCGGGCGCAACTGTAGAGACATTAGGTATATATTTTTGGAAGCAGGAAAGATGAAAAATAGCAACCGCCTTCGCCGGGAATCGAACCACGGACCACTGGAATACCGGCCCAGTGTGCAGAACAACTACACCACGAAGACACGCTAGGAAGGCGGGAGAAATACCTTATATACTCCCCTTTTTAAAGAGCGACTGGGATTTTCAGGGGACCCAATCGCTAAATCCCGGGTGTGGAGAGTCATCATCCACAACCCTTTTAGTTCGGGTGCCACTGTAGAGAGATTTGTATTTTTGGAAGCCGGCAAGATGAAAAATTAGCACATTGCCTTCGCTGGGAATCGAACCACGGACCTCTGGAATACCGGCCCAGTGTGCAGAACAACTACACCAGGAAGACACGCTAGGAAAGTGGGAGAAATACCTTATATACTCCCCTTTTTAAAAGGCGCCTGGGGCTTTTAGGGGACCCAATCGCCAAATCCTGGGTGAGGAGAATCCAACACCCTTTTAGTTCGGGCGTCACTGTAGAGACATTAGGATTTTTTTGGAAGCAGGCAAGATGAAAAATATGCAACCGCCTTCGCTGGGAATCGAACCACGGACCTCTGGAATACCGGCCAGCGTGCAGAACCACTACACAACGAAGGCACGCTAAAAAAGTGGGAGAAATACCTTATACTTTATTTATTAAATGTCAAGATTTTTGCATTTACGCCACATAAAATTTAATTCAAGAGAACCGAGCAGAAAAAACAGCATATGTTTAGAATAGCATATGCATTAAAAGCAGCATATGTTTAGAATTTTGGATAGACAGTCTCGCGAGCTGGAGATAAAAATGTTTTAGTGCATACAGTGTTGCCACTGCTTTCTTTCAGATCATTTAGTTTGTTAATCAAAAATTTATTAAAATTTTACAAAATACGAAATAGATAATGAAACAAATTTGAAATTCAAAATTCAGGCTTCTTCCAAGAGCACATGTTCGGATAGGGGACTACGACATTCAAACTTTGATAACTCTAGATACCGTCGTTTTTTCACATTGCAAAAAACATTCATTCGTTTATGCAGACTCTTCATTAATTAATTTCTTTAACAAGGCGATAATATTTGGTGAAGATAATAGTTTTAATAAATAATAAAAGGCGATAATATATTTACAAAAGTGATAATATTTGGTGGCAATATTTTGAAAAGCGGAAAACCATTTATAGTGATTCGATGGAAGATCACGTTTCGAGACTGATAGCTCATTTGAGCTAACGCCCCTTTTGGGATAATAACTACTTTTAAGAGTATAAATATTGCTAAATACTTAAAAAACAGGGTAATTGCATTTTGATATATAATTATTAGAGAATAGTGATAATCTGCTTTTTGTGTTTCGTGTTAATATTTGGTGCACTGACAGCTCATTACAATAACTTCACATTCAACTCATGAACCTCCGCAGATAGAGAAATATAATGATTTGCTCCACGTCAAACTTTCTCTACTTGCAACAAAAAGGTAAATTAATTATTGCTCTAAATATTATGAATTAGCAGAATTATACATCGGAAGTTGCATGTTATTATGGTCATTATTATTTCAGTTATCGCTCTGTTTATTGTCTCATTTTTTATTTTTGATTATGCTGGTCATGTTTATTATATCACATTAAATGTATACATCCTTTTTGATAGAATTGTTAATATGATGGGAAAAAAAGATATTAATTTAAAATTTAAAATCTAATTGTCCCAAAATACACTCCTCGATATTGAAAATGCAACACCAAGAAGGAGTGATCAAAAAGTGATGAAATTTGGAAAAGAGACAGAGACTGCAAGCAACAATAAGTGATCTTTATTTCAAAATGATAGTCAGAATACAGAGCGAGAACGGCGTCGGCTCATTAGGATGTAAGACTACCGTGGACAGCGATGCACGAAGAAACACGTCTAGGTCTAGTCAATAAGAGTGCGGATGGTGTCCTGAGGGATAGCTCTCCATTCCCTTTAAACCATTTGTCACAGTTTGTCTTTTGAACTAGGCAGGGGCAGAGTCTGCAAACGGCGTCCAATCACATCCCACGCATGTTCAATTGGTGGCAGGTCAGGAGAGTACGGTGGCAAGGGAAGCATATGTATATCTTTGCAGAGCATGTTGGCGGATGCGAGCACTGTGTGGTCGGGCGTTATCCTGCTGAAAAATTGCATTAGGCAGCCAGTGAAGGTAGGGGATTGCCACCGGCCGCAGTACATTATCCAAGTATCATTGGGCCGTCATAGTGCCCTGAATACTAACTAACGATGACTTGGAATCGTAGGCAACAGCGCTCCAAACCATTTTGCCATGTTGTCGCGCGGCGGGGTGTTCCACAGTTACTGCCGGATTAGATCTGTCTCCACGTCGACGCCACACACGTATGCGGCGACTGTCACTGGATAAACAGAAGCGTGACTCTTCTGAGAACACAACGTTTCGCCATTCTGTCATCCACATCGCTCCAGTCCGGCACCATTCTAAACGTTGGCGTCTATGCTGTGGGGCAATGGCAGGTTTCTTAACGGACGCCGTGAGTGCGGCCCACGATCAACCAACCGACGGGAAATGGTTCTGGTCGATACGGGAACATCCAGGGTATTTTGCACATGCTGCAGAATCGCGGTACAAGTAACTTGCGGGACCGCCACAGCTTGTCGGCGGATGCGTCGATCCACGCGTGCTGACGTCACGCTGGCAGAACCTGCACCCCTCCTTCTTCCCACATTTCCTTATTCCAACCATGTTCGCCATAGCCGATGCGCCGTGCTCGCATCCATTTGGGTATCAGTTGCGATTTGACGTAAGGACCAAGCCACGGCGGCCTGGCATTTTCCTTTATTACACGTATCCTCCGGCACAAAAACAAACTTTCTTCGATAATTCGTCTGGCAGACATAACGACACGAATATTGCCCATTCTGCACGTTCCTTCCCTTATATCTTACTTTACGTGCGTCGGAGAGCTGCGCATTTCACATCATTCGCATAACTCAGTGCCGTGCGTCTACTCTAAAATTTGCATACATTTCTGACCACTCTTTCTTCGTGTTGCATTTTCAATGTCGAGCAGTGTAATTATTAATAACTGTTTGTAACAAGTCGTAATGTGTACTGTCTTTTGAATCTTTGCTATCTTTCCAGCTTTATCCTGTAATGAAAAGAAAAGGAGAAAAAGAGACATAACAGCAGACATATGTAAGTTTTTAATATTTGCCCTAGCATTTTATAATTAAAATTTTTATTTTTACAATTTCAAGATGAAAGTAATTATTGTTTTCTAATCTAGACAATGATTTTGATTCATTTGAAACATTTCAAAAAACTTCAAAAATAAACAAATAATAATTAAATTTGAAAGGCCAGATATTAATGGTTACCTAAAAGGGTTTATTAAGGTTTTTTGCGCTCTCCTTGAGCTCGCAGTGTGCCAGTCTGCTCTTGAAATCACTCCTGCTAACCCTAATTTTTGTCTTTTTACCTTGATAATTGAACAACATTTTCTTCGTGCTTACACCACATGCAGTTCAACAACAAATTATAAAACTTTTAAAAGCTGCATAGGCAGCATATATTTAGAATTTTCGATGCAGAGCGAAGTGTTGGCATGCATTTTTATATTTTTTCAGTGTTTCTCCAATTCATCATATTGTTACAAATTTTATATATTGATAGCTAATTTTAGTAGAATTATAATTAAAATTGTTGTATTTCCTCGTGCAATGCAGCGCGAGACAAATTTTAAGAGATGGCTGTGCCGGAAAAGTAAGAATACAAGCGCACGTGCATTTAGCTTTGTGTAATTTATATTGAAATTGAATAAATGTAATTGACTAATGTGCTGGGTGTAACCGTAATTTCACACTCTTAGTGCTTTCCAGAAATCTCGAGAAGCAGAAATTACTAGAAATTCTGGCGACTATAAAAAGCTATAAAAAGCTATGAAAACTATAAAAAGCCAGACAGAGAGCATCTCAGCTCAGTGTTTATTTAGTTGTTTAATTACTATTGCTGCGAGTTGTAGTTCCGCGTGAGCTAAGATAAATCCGAGTTAACTTTCTCTTTGATACGCATTGCATTGCATTGTATTTGAACGTTTTTAGTAGTCTAAAGTATACCTACTAATTATACTGTGTGATATTGGAAACACTTGTACGAGTATCTCTAAAAATTCGAGAGTTTTGAGCTATTTCTTTTGATGAGAATAAATTTTATTAACCTATTATCGGACTTGTGCATTCAATCTATAATGAGCCTATGCGCACGCAACACGTTTTGGTGTCAGAAGTGGGATTGAATGATAGTGACAAGAACGCTGGAAGAACAATTAAGAAGGCTGGTGACTGCCTTTGCTACATTCCAAGAAAATATGGAAGCTAGGCAAGCATCCTTTAAAATAGAGATGAAAGCGGTTCAAGATTTTGTTAAAGATTAGATGGAAGCCGGCTAAAAATCCATTAAAGAAAAGATTGAAGCAGGTCAGGAGGAAGTGAAAAGAGAAATTAGCTGCATAATAGAAAAAAAATTTGAGGTTATGGAAGGCAGAATTAACGCTGTTGAAAATAAAGTTGAACACATTGAAGAAAGAGTTTGTTCTGTAAAAGAACAAACAGAAAACAGAGTTTCTGCTGTGGAGCAACAAATCGGAGGAAGAGTTCTGGCGTCCAATAAACAAATTGATGCTAGGGTTACTGGTGCCGTCGCCAAAGACGTTTACACCTCAAAGGAGCGTGTAGCTATAGTAGGAAGCCATTCTGACGATTTGAAATTTTTACCCATGCCTGCTCGTCCCCCTCTGAAGCTATCCACATATGATGGGAAGATATCTTGACAAGTGTATAAAATACAGCTTTCTATAGTGACGCAGGCGAATATATGGGATTCTCAAGCTAAGCCCTGTCATCTTGCCGCTTCTCTGAGAGCAGATGCAGCGGCTATCTTTCAGACTCTTCCCAAAAGCCAAAGCCTAGACTTCGAAGCTCTATTTGGCGCGTTGATTTTAGTGAGAAGTGTTTAAAAAATTACAGCAGGCTTCAATTAATATCCCGTCAACAGAAGGTCATGGAGATACTCCAGGAGCTCGCAAAGGATGCTTCATGGCAGTCTCACTTCGCCTTTTCTGAGTGTCCGACAGAAACAAGGAAAATCTTGAGCCTGCAGTACTTCGTCTATGGCATTCGGGATCCGGAAATACAGAAGGCTCAACAATTTACGCAACCCGGGTATGATCGCGTTAGTTATGCATACCCAACGCGACTCCGTTTTTTCGCCGTTTCTCTCCAACCTTTTTTCTTAAAATGGCTGATTATTCTTGTAACTGTTCTCAAGGTCATAACCTTAGAAGGAAAGAATAGGGGAAAGATTTTTAAAAATAAATATCTTGAAATCACCACTCACATTCAGCGCGAGCATTTCTGTTACAATTCTGAGTACTGGTAGACGCACTGAAATCGCTCTCTCATTCTGGCGCGTTTTCGAAGTTATGATGAAGAAATGTGACATTTAAGAAGTTTACTTGATGCTGTTTCTTCTGGTGAAGAAAGTCTTAAGGAAGGTAAGGAGTTTTCCGGTAATGAAAAGGTGAATGATGAAGAAATTTACAGTGAACACGACTTCGACTGAAATAGAGTCTGATTTAGAAAGCGGTCTTTCTGATTCAAATGAAAGTGATTATTTTATACGAAAGGATAATGTAACAAAATAAAGTAAAATGAAATTCCGTGGAAATATTAGAATTTCCGCTAAAAATATAATTTCGAAACTCCCTGGAAATACATGCGTTTCGAAAAATGTCGCTTCTACTCTGAAAGCTTGGAACTTACTTTTATATTCTGATTTGATAAAGAAACTAGTGCAATGTGCTAATATTTTTATTGGTTCGATTAAAAAGAACGTTTCTCGAGAAAGAGGTGCAAGAGAGACTAATGAGGGTGACATTAAAGCTTTTATTGGATTGCTGTATAACATTGTTTGTATGAATCATCCCATGTATATATACGAGATCTTTGGGCAACAGACGGCACTGGAATTGAAATATTCCGTACAACTAAGTCATCAACACGTTATTATTTTTTATTGAGACGCCTTCACTTTGATGATGCGAAAACCCGCCAGAGCGGGAAAGAATTCGATAAACTAGCTCCAATACGTGATTGTTTTGAAGTGTTTGTAGAAAATTTCGAAAAATCGTACAACGGGGGGAAATACTTCACACTAGACGAAAAATTGAAACTTTTCAGTGGTCGATGCCCATTTCGGCAATATATGGAAAAAAAAAAAAAAAAAAAAATCCAAATATGGAATCAAGATTTTTGCGCTGATCGATTCCAAAATTTTCTACACTTGGAAATTAGAAATTTACGCACGTTAGCAGCCAAAAGGTCCGTTTCAGGTGGATAACTCTCCTAGTAGTGTGGTAAAAAGATTAATAGCACCTCTTTACAAGTCAGGGAGGAATTTAACACTGGACAAATAGTATATGTCTTTTAGCGATCACCGGACTACATTTGTTAAAAGACGCGCTCGGATGAAGACAAAGGAGAACAGGCGGTGATGCGGCTCGAGGGGAGTAGAAACCAGACAGGCGTAGACTTTATAGCTCCTATTGTTTCGATTCGGAAATGTTGTAATATTCCCAGGCTCGCACAACTAATGTAAAATAAATTCAAGTGTGAATATGGACGATTGGCATCTTATTTTAGGAGGTTTTTATCATGCATTTTAATATATTTATAGTGAAACCACTAAACTGAAGACCCACTGTCTCAGCACGCATATGAACTAAAAATTGTCAATCTTATTCCATCGACGAATCACGAGGCTTGAGTGAATGTTTCCTTATCGGAACTTACAACTTGTCAGTTTCTCATCCGAAATAGTCGATTCATTTCCTAAAATGGAAAATAAAGGCACAGATCAAGGCACTGGAAATATAGCATGTGTAGAGGTAAAAGCTCCTCCTTTCTGGCGAGCAAATCCACAAAATCTGGATTTGGCAGATAGAAAGCCAGTTCGCGTTGGCCGGTGTTACAGTAGAGTGCACAAAATTCCACCACGTAGTTTCAGCTTTACAACCTGAAGAGTTAGCTGTCGTGGGAGAAATTATTTTTAAACTACCAGCCAAGGCTCCATATGCGGCTATCGAAATCCATCTCTCCACGCAGTATGCCGACACCGAGGAACAGCGGCTCAAAACCCTCATTTCCGGAATACAGCTGGGCGACAAAAAACCATCACACCTCTTACTGGAGGTGCGAAGTAAGGCTAGCTCACGAATGACTGAAGATCTTCTTGGATCACTTTTCCTGTAGCGACTGCCAACACATGCGCAACAGATTTTACGACTCATTAGATTTCCAACGACTCATTAGACAAGCTCGCCGAGATGGCTGATGGTATCATGGCAGCCACCGGAAACGTTTCATCAGTGTTTAAAGTAAAAACGGAAGACTCTGCTGTAAAAGAATTATTAACTAATATTTCATCTCGTCTTTCTCGGATTGAAACACATTCCAGATCGCGTTCAACCGAACGAAAACAGCAGACCATAAAATGCCGTCATTAAGCCGCCAACGACGAGGTAATACAGATCATTGCTGGTACCATCAGCGTTTCAAAGAAAACGTTACCAATTATATAAAACCCTGTACCTTTCAGGCGGAAAAGTAGTGCCGCCGTGACTATTTATCGTTTATAACTCTCAGATAAATTCACAGCGTCAAAGTATCTGATTGATACGGGAGCAGATATCTCGGTAGTTCCGCTTACGGAAACGAAGCGCAATCAGCCACCCACCAAGAGTCAACGGTTTGCTTCAAGTGGGACTCCAATACCTACTTTTGGCCAAACACTCATTAAACTGGACTTAAGTAGGGAATTTAATTGGCCGTTTGTCATCGCTGCGGTCTCTCAACCTATTATTACGGCTCACGTTTCTCGTCACTTTGGATTACTGGTTGGCATCCGACAACGATGTTTTGTGGACCACTTAACTGCGTTCCAAAGGAACTATGATTACAAAAGTTATAACTCGCATCAAAGCAGTAAGTGGGGATACTAAGTTTCACCAACTGCTCGCCGAATTTCCTGCGCTTACGGAAGCTAGCTCAACGCCACGGAAAATTAAACACGACATTACTCACTGTATTGAGACTAGAAACTCACCTGTGATTTCCCGGCGGCGCAGGCTTTCAGACGATAAGCTTAAAGCAACCATACAACAATTTCAGTACCTGGTTGAAACCGAAATTAGCAGACCCTCCAAAAGCTGCTGGGTATCTCCTCTACACATGGTTACCAAAAGGAATGGAGACTGGCGACCATGTGGGGATTATAGGAAATTATATAGTGTCACCATCCCAGAACGGTATCCAATTCCTCATATACAGGCATGTCTTCAAGTGTTAGATGGGGAGCGGATATTTTCAACCCTTGATCTGAGAAAAGCTTATCAAATTCCTGTGCTAGAAGAAGATATGCCCAACACAGCTGTTTCTACACGATTGAGTCTCTTCGAGTATTTGTTCATGCTATTCGGAGTATCAAATGCTGCGGCTACATTCCAGAGGTTTATTTATCACGTTCTCAGCAAAATGGAGTTTTGTGTACCGTACTTTGATGATGTATTGTTAGCATCTGAAAATGACATCGAACACATGCAGCATCTTAAGATTGTGTTCCAGCGATTTATGGATTATGGTATGGTACTAAATGCAGCTAAATGTGTCTTGGGTAAATCTACTTTGAAATTTCTAGGATATATGACAACTCCCGAGGGTATCACTCCATTGCCAGAGAAAGTTTTAGCAATTGGGAATTTCCGAAAACCAGAAACTGAAAGAACTTCGGCGTTTTCTGGCTATGTGCAATTTTCAACTCCGTTTTATTCCGCACGGAGCAAAAACTTAAGCAATACTTAATACATACCTAACGAGAGCGACGGAGAAGATCAAAGACCAATCGCATGTACCGGAAATAACCATAAATGCATTTGAGAAATGTAAGAAAGACCTGTCAGACTCCACGACCTTGTACCATCCATTATCGGATGCCCCATTCGCAATTGTAGTTGATGCTTCTGACACAGCTATGTGTGCAGCTCTTCACCAACAAGTTGAAAATCGAAGGCAACCTCTTGCATTTTACTCATAAAACTATATCCTATATAACAGAAATACAGTGCTTATGATAGGGAGCTCCTTGCATCGTATACTACCATAAGGAATTTTCGACATATGGTCGTAGGTCGTAACTTCATTTTATTCACCGACCACAAACCGCTTACATTTCCATTTAGGCAAAAAGAAGATAAATGCTCCCCACAACTAAGACAACTGTATTTTATCAGCCAATTTACGACTTAATATTCGCTGCTTAAAAGGTTCGGACAATGTAGTAGATCTGTCGCGATTTCTACTACTTTTAGCATATTCTACTACTATAGCTACTATTAGCATGCCGTCTGCTATCGACTTCTACCAGCTTGCCAAGGAGCAGGAAAATGATGCCGAATTTCAAAATATTTTATCAGGAATTTCCAATACCTCATTAGTGCTGCAGTCCTTCCGAATCGGTCAGCCTCCAGTTATGCTGCACTGTGATCTGTCCTTGGTCTCATTCGCCATTTCGTTCCACAGTCATTTCGTCGAGCAGTATTTAGCAGCCTTCACTCCCTCTCACACTCAGGAGTTAAAGCCTCAGTGAAGCTGATCGACAAGAGATATGTTTGGCCTTCATTGAAAGCGTTACATGTAAGACCGAAGAAACGCAGCCGAGGCAAGCTGCAGAGTTACAATGTAGAAGCTACCAGATACATAACTGTATTTCGAAGTTCGGAGTGCCTCTTCAGTTACATTCCGATCAAGAAACTAATTTTGCATAGACTGTAATAAAATAACTCAGCAAGCTACTCGGCATTCACAAAACCGAAAGGACACGTTTACATCCGCAATCAGACGACATCGTAGAGACATTGTAATTGAGCATCCTTAATAACCTTTCGATGGAAGTTTCCAGAAAACAACAGGACTGGCACAAGAAGTTACACTGTTTTTACTGGCTTATCGCAGTGCTGTCCACTAGACCAGCGGTCGCCAAACGGTGGTCCTTGAAAACGTTTTGATGGTCCGCAGAAAAAAGTGGGATATTATTTACATTTTTATGAAGCTTCAGTTTAAAAAATGACGAGTAACAAAACCTATTATGTAATATGGATTATACTTTTTTAAAAAAACTTAGCTACTACTTTTAGGGTGTGTTCTGAAAGAGTTCTTCAGAAAAACCACGTACGAAGGAACACCCCAGCGCACAAAGAATAAGGCAGATGATTTAACCAAACAAGTCAATACCTTGCGACGGAATATGAGTGACAACAAATCAGCCCTAAGTGATGGAACTTCGGTGTTGAAGGCCATGCACGGAGGAATTGCAGAACACCCCAGCGCAAGAACAATAACAGTATTGCCTAGGAACTACGCAGGAAACAAATTCGTAGCAAGCTCAGGCAGCGGAATTTCAAAGATATAGAGAAGCTCCCTTTTAAAGCGCTTAAGATTTCTGCAATGAGTGGCAGCAGTAATCGACTATTCATCAGTGGGCATATTAATGGAGTTCCTTGCAATATGACTATCGACACGGAAAATAATGTTACCATCATCTAGAAAGATTTAACTCGACAATTTAAAGATGAACTCATTTGGACGCTTTCCGGCGTCACCCTTCAAACTGTGTCTGGTGACAAAATCAAATTTGATGGGAAGTTAAACATAAACATCACCTTTGAAAGTGCCACCTACCATCACATGGTATATATGGCAGATAACCCTTGCATGCGTGTATTGGACTTCCTAAGGAAATGCAACATCTTCTTGGACTTTAAAAACAACAAACTGCATTCAGCTTCTGAAGACATCACTATCCGTCATCGGAAGGGATCATCACATGGAAACGCCAAAGCCCTGTCTAGAAGATCTTGCCCAGAAAGCTGCCGGTATTGTTGTTATAGGGCGAAGCGAAATACGAGCTGCTTAATCCGGCCGCAAAACATATTACAACATCAACATCGGCTGATCGAGACTCATGAACTCACAAAGAAGTCAGGAAAGACCAGCTGGAAGAGGGCGACATTAAAGTCATATTTGATCTAATGGAGTCTTCAAACAGAAACCTAATTTCGTTTGTTTGTCCTACAACAAAACAATATTGATCTCTCCATAGCTCACTCCATATTTGAAACGGCGTCTTGTATCTGAAATTCGAATCTGATGATGACTTTCCGATTGTATATGATACTTCCAAGATCGCGGACGTTCTTAAGGAACTATACGTACTTAGTAGCCCTATAGAAGGCCACTTCGGAGTAGTGAAGACTTTATAGAGAATTCTAGAACGCTTCTGCTAAAGAAATGCAAAGGATGATGTGCAAACGTTGTGCCAGTTTTACGATGCTTGGGAGGGTTGGAAAGGATCTAAGAAGCGCAGCCGAGGCAAGATGCAACGTTACAGTGCAGGAGCAGCTTTTGAACGCATAAGAGATTCTGCGACCTCTGCCACGAACTGCTGATGGCAACAAATACATCCTGGTTGTCACTGATTACCTCATCAAGTGGCTCAAAGCATATCTTCTCTTCATGAAGAGGCTCTCACGGTGGCAGAGGTAATAGTACAACATCGGAATTTAAAATTCGGAGTGCATCTTCTGTTACATTCCAATCAAAGAAGAATTTTTGGATCAGGTGTAATTAAATAACTCTTACCCGTCATTTATAAAACCCAAGCGACACTTTTACATCCTTTTGTGAATAACTATTTTCCTAAGAGTTGGAAAGTCGCTAAAGTCATTCTCTTACCTAATCCAGGTAAAGATAAACCTGAGGGTTTTCGCCCTATTAGTCTTTTGCCTGGTTTAGGCAAAATCTACGAAAGAATTATTTTAAGAAAAATGGATCCTTATCTGGCCAAATTACCACCCGAACATTTCGTATTTAGAAAATCACTCTCCACGACAAAGCAGCTTGTCCGTCTTAATGAATTTATTGGATCAGCGCTTCACAATCATCAGAAGGTACCCTTACTCATGCTAGACGTGGCAATAGCCTTCCACCGCGTCTGGCATGAGGGACTGATATTCAAATTAATCTGCTTAGATTTTAACAGGGATCTTATACTACTCATTTACTCTTTTATCAAAAATCGGAAGTTCTTTGTAAATATAGGCAAAGATAATTCTGTTCAGAAAAGGCTAAACGCAGGAGTAGCTCAGGAGTCCATTTTGGGCCCAATCATGTATATTTTCTACTTGGCGGATTTTCCGCGTGTTTTCAATGATTTAAATGGCTTCGTAGGTTGCTTTGTTGATGTTACGGCCCTCGCCGTAAAGTCACTTAACGTAGAAAATGCCTTAAATAAATTGCAGCGCATTACTCCACAGATAGAACATTGGTGCACAGTGTGGAGAATCTCTTTAATGAACAGAAGTCTCAGCTTCTAATCATTCAGAAAAAGGCCAAAAGAACCCTCGCCACTGCCAGACTTAAACCTTTCGATGTTCATATAGTGCAAAAAGCAAACTACTTGAGTGTCACTCTTAACAGTAAATTCACATAGAGCGACCACATTAATAAGGTTCGAGGCAGAGCTATCTTCACAATGAAAAATCTACTTCTGTTGGTAGGGAATACTCCAAACTGGATCTCCTGAGGAAGAGAAATGTATACACTGCTATTATTAGACCCATCTTTACGTGTGCTTCGCCGGCATGGGCGGCGGTCGACAAGAAGGATTTAAATAAATTGCAAATAGTTCAAAATAAATACTTAAGGCTCATCACCCAAGCACACTTCTACATGTCAAATGATACTCTACACAACGACCTTAAAATTGAATGCGTAGAAGAATTTATCAATCGTATGAATAGAAGTTTCTTTAATAAGGCTACGAATTGCTCACACTTACGAGAATTCAACACCTTCGAATATGTAATACTACCTGAGGATGCTAATATCAGACCTTACGCGGCCCACCTCACCCATGACTCGAATTTCCCGACTTAATTGCACCTTATGTATGTATGTGCATATAGTTATGTATATATTTTGCCTGGTTTAGGCATTTTTATTCTTTTTCATTTTATTCTTTTATTCTCATTTTACCGTACTGACTTATTTTAGTATATAAAACTTTGCATTTTATGCATTTTCTTATGTATGTTATGTTAACATCAGCCAGATACCGACACTCTTGTCAAGCCTCTCCTGGTCTTCATTCTTGTTTGGTTTTCTAAAACCTTGTGGCGTATGGTCACCCCCATTTTTTTCACCTCAGACCTCCTCTTACTCTGTCCGACTGTTACGACATGCGCCTCTTGGGCAGATTTGTCATTGAGCCGGCAACATCGCACATATTAGCGATAGCCCGGCAATACATGTATTGATTGATTGATTGATGCATCCCTAATCATACGGTTATCGTAGACAAGAAGTTATCTTTGTGTTTATTGGCTCATCGTAGTGCTGTAGAGGAGACTTCTGGCTATTTCCATTCCAGATGCTCTTCGGTCGTGACCTTCATCTGCCTTGTGATCTGTCGTTTAGTCGCCCTCAGTTTGCGCGTTCATCGCCTGAAAAGTACACCCAAGACCTCCAGGTCCGGTTTGAAGCGATGCACAGTTTTGAACGAAACAGATTCAGATTGGAGATGGCGAAGATGAAAACATGATATAACACGAGAGCTAGAGGTTATCGACTCAACGATGGAGACAAGGTATGGTTGTGGAATCTCATTCGACGGAAAGGACTTTCCTAAACTACAGTCACCTTGGGATGGTCCGCTCACAGTTCTAAAGACGCTGAGCGAAGTCGTAGTTCAGATCCCTAAATCATCGAATTGTAATAATCGAATTGTAAGTCTAATGTCGTTCAGTACGACAGGCTAGCTCTTTACTATGGCCATAGTACATGGTGCACATACCGCAAACATTAGAAGACCATGGTCCTATCTGTTTCCAAATTTGTAAATCTGAGCACTCATTTATTGATTTAGTATCTGATGTGTTTTGTCTTATTTATTTTAATTATTGTTTAAGTATTGCATTGATTTTCCTTAGTTGTAAGTATGGCTTCCTGTCTAGGGATTGTCGTATTGCGCGGGACGTGCAGTCCTTGGGAAGGGGGCAATATTACGGATTTTGTACTTAGATAAGTAATTTTAGTAACCAAACATGTTGTATTTCTTTTGTGACATGGAAAATCCTAAGAGAAGCTATTCCGGAAAAGTAAGAATACAGCGGCAAGTGCAGTTAACCTGGAGTAAATCGGTATCTCGGTTATATGGCGAGATGTCACCAAGCAGACAACGGTTTTCGCAACTTATTTTGTCTCAATTTGGAGAATATTCGCTAAACTCGGCGACAGTTTGGTCCGGTCTTTGTATCAACGTATGTATTGAAATTGAAATAACTGTAATTGACCCACTATGTTAGCTGTAACAGTAATTCCACACTCGCATTGCTTTCCAGTAATTTCAAGAAGCAGAAAGTACTAGAAATATCTCGGTGGCCGGTTGAAAACTATTTAAGACTGAAGAGAGAGCATCTGCTTTCAGTGGCTAGCTGTGTTGCGAAATGTAAGTTTCGCGTGAACTAATATCCGAGTTAGTTTCTCTTTAGATGCACTTTGCATTTCGTTGTGTTAAACGTTCTAAGGAGTTTGGTCTGTAACTATTGATCGTACTGTGTGATACTGTGAACTCCTACAGGAGTTTTACTGCGAAAAATTCTAGAACCTTGAAGTGTTTATTTTGATAAGATGGTTTTTATTAATCTATTATGGGAACTATGTTCATTGAATGTATTACGAACCCGAAAACAGTATTAGGAACAATTTAGAAAAGAATAGGAAAATGTTCAACTTAATTCCAATTACCGTATTTGCCGGCGTATAAGACGCATCCCCCTTTTTATAGACATTTTTGAAGGATAAAACTTTATTAGTGATCATTATGATGAATTTACAGTATTTTAAATGTAAAGTAATACAAATACAAAGTAATTATTTCTGCAAATACCCAATCTATCTGGGAAAGAAAATTTTTTAATTTTTTTCATCCAAACCCAGATACTCATCTCCAGAACTAAATGAAGAGTCACTTCAGACCTCTTCTAAATAAGCATCTGAGTCCTCATACAACCAAATTGTCCATCCAGTGCTTTTCTAATGCTACACAAGGGGGCTTTAGTTGATCTCGCATAGATGAACTGGAGTTTTAAAATGGAGTTTTTAGAAGTGCAAGTATCTTATATTTTCAATAAATATGGCAACTAACATTGTATAATCTGGCATTTTTAATTGTAGCATGGGTATTTAAATTATCTCCATTTTATTTCATCATACTAAAGGCATTTAATTTATGAAATATTAATAGTTCATAAAAATGAAATTATATTGGATATAGTCATTTGAAGAATTTTTAATATTTCTCCTCTCTCTCTTTTTTATGTACTTTAAAGTGAGTTCTTATAGTGGAAAAGAAAAGGATTGTTGTCTACTTGGAATGAATAACGATATATATAACAGATCTTGTGAAAATAGAACCGACATAGTTATTCGGTATTTGCAAGGAAAGCATGAGAATTGCTCTAAAGCATTTCTGAAGTGCTGCCTAGAAGAAGGTAACTTTGAATTCACATATATGAAGCTTATAACTAAGGAATTAATTTGTGTTTAGTTTTCAGTTTTTATATACAAATCTGTAATATGACTGTTTAAATGTTTTCTTTTGTTTACTACCTTGATGGAGATAAAGTTAGATGCATATTCTTTTGAATTTATTAGAGGGTAGTGTAAATACTTTGATCATGTTATATTAAACTCTAATTTGGTAAACGTTTCCTGAGATAGAAAAATGAGAACACTTTAGTTTACTGTCGATATCTCGAAATGTTTCATCAAGGGGGGCTATAATTGGATCTTTTCAAATACCTATAGATTAACGCAGTGAGAAAAGGCTACGCTACTGAAATGATGAAAGCTAAGTTACACATAGGAATGGTAGAAAAGAATTTTGTAATTTTAAGGAGCTCAGAATGAAATTACATACGTATTGAAAATTTGTGAAGTACTGAGCGTTTTCCATGAAATGATGCTGATTTTGTTTTTTCCTTTATTCTTGTATGATGTAATTATAACCTTCTTTAGATTGCAGAGTTTGTTAAAATACTTATTACTGTTAAAATACTGTTATTAAAGTATTTACCTTCATGTATTTGACGGCGTCATTTGTCTTCCTAATTCTGCGTTCATAACTTCTCAAGTTCCATGCATTTAAGGCAAGAAAATCGCTAAAAAAGACTGATTTTATTTGATCATAAGTGTACGTATTGTGCAGATATTCTAAGCAAACAGTATTCAAGTTTTCAAAGAAGTTTTCTTTTTCCATGTTTTCAATTTTTATGTAGCTCATTAGCTTTTATTGCTTAAAACTCAAGCGGTTTTAGAAATGAAAATCCATAGGGCCAATTTCCTGTAAAACTTGCCTTTGCTATGACCATCAATAAGTCTCAGGGGGTCAAACGCTTAAGCGTGTTGGCATTTTTTTTACCTGAGCCTGCATTTGGACACGGTCAACTTTATGTTGCCTGTTCAAGAGTTCGGGAAAGAACTCTAAATTAAACGTAAACTAACGTAAAAGTAAAAATAATTTATGGTCCTATGCAAGGCGAGCTTAGAAATGATGGAAAGATTTACACAAGATATGTTGTGTACAAAGAGATCTTTCACATGTGAATTAACATTTTATTATTTAAATCACCTTTATTTATTTAGCGGTAGCTCTTAAGAAATGTACCGCCAGTGGTTTCCTTCATTGTACTCTACTTTAAACAATTGAGCAAGTAGAAGGGGGAAACCACGTGGGGCAGTAAGCAAAGGGTCGTCCTCGCCGCCTACTCTGGGTAATTCAGTTTAAATTAGCAGACACCTTTTCACAAATCATTTTAATTACAATTTATAATATCTAGAACAGCGGTCATTTCGTATGACCGTCGGGCTTTCTAGTTTCATGTATACTGCAATAAAAAGTGCAAACACATTCCCTTACAGTCTTCTATTTACTTTTATTGCTACTATTTACATATATAATTTTGCTAATATTCGATCTAACCTCTCTGAAAGTTTTTACAAGAAATCCTCGATGCTTTAATAATTTTTTACAGGAAATTTCGTGGGAAAACGTTTTCAAGAATATTGCTTAAAGCGTGACAAACGCCATGTGAAAAAGACATAAATATTACTAGAAACCCATTGGTCCATTCAAGAAGCCACTTCCTCTGTGGCGATATAGAAGTGCACTTATGAAATATGCGTGCCATGATAACGCAGTTTCTCTCCTCTGCTGAATGTAGGTATCTATGTAATGCTATGCTTTGCTTGTGCGTGCGTAGAATCTATGTAATGCTATGCTTTCTCTTATGCGTACGCTGTCAATGGCCATCGCTGTAATTAAAATGTCGATTAATGTTATAACCTGTTTTGGCCCATTTTCCCTTCAGTATTGTTAAGCAATTTATCTCTTGTTTATTACTTTAATTTTCCTTATGTTAATTAAAATTATGTTATTGTAGTTTCACACTTAATTTAATTTATTTCTTATTTGTTTAAAGCTTTAATTGACCATTAATAAATGTAAACAATATTATTCGCATTTTAATGTTGAATGTTTCAATGCATCGTTTGCCTATAACCTGGAATGCAATTTCTCCAAATTTAAAGTTAAATTTGTTATTTTTTATTTTATCAAATTTTTTTGTTTGATCTTTGAAAATGAATACATATCTGATAGGAACTGATCAAAATTGATAATTCTAATACTTCTATATGAACATCATAAAATAAAGAGATTTAATTTATTTATTAAATTAAGCTTTATTATTTTCTACAATAAAATCTACATAAGATATACGTCAAGCATTAAAAAAAGTGTTACTTATTGAAAACGTTAATCAAATCGTAGAATCAGTAGGTTATTTTGAAGCAGGAGACATAAAAAATGAGCAATACCCTCGCCAGGACTCGAACCTGGACCTCTCGAATGCGCACCGAGTATGCTATCGTCACACCACGAAGGCATGGTGTAAGGAGGGAGAAAATATCTTACATAATCCCCCTTTTAAAGGGCGACTGAGGATGAGGGGCGCCGCTGTAGATTTGTTAGGTATTTGTTGATGCGGGAGGCGCGTGAAAAATGACCAGTGCCCTCGGTGGGAATCGAACCATGGACTTCTCGAATATGCGCCGAGTGTGCTACCGTTACACCACGAAGGCATGCTAGAAGGAGAGGGAAAATACCTTAAAAGTTGTTTGAAGTAATAAATTGCTTTAAGCGAAAGAGTCATTGGAATAGCAATCTGCAATAAAACATGGCTTCTGTATGTTTCGAATTGACTCGAAGGCAGATAATTTTCAAAATATTACTGATTATAAAAATCTGCTTTTTAGTAATTCCGAGTCACTAGTAATTTTGAGTAGTGAATTCTAATGGTAAGATCAAATTGAATGGGATTGAAGTACACATTAGAATATCCAGAAGCAAATCAAGTTACAAAAGAAATAAGCTAAGAAATTTATTTGTGGTTTCAATGTTCCTGTTTCTGCAACTACAGTTAAGATTGAGGGAGAGAAAAATGAAAGTATGGTAAAAATGTCGTAAAAGTTACCACAACCTAATTGCAACTAGTTGAACCATTTTGCGATGTCTTTATGACGCCTTGCTTTACTTGGGTTAGGACTGGCAAAATAACTATAATAAATTGGTTGCGTGAATGGAACAGAGACGTGGAGAAATGCTTTAACTATTCTGTTAAAGTCTCTTCATTTAAAGGCACAGGGAAATTTTTATCTCAACCAGTTATATACAGCACCAAAAAATTCACTGATTATTGAAAACATTTTTAAAATATACTTCCGCTCTTACAGTTGCATCTATTAATTGTTATTATGTCTGAAACCTGCATATAAGCAGTGTACCTACATCAATATTTGATTGAAAACTTGATTGAGATAAATATTGTTGCCTGCGTACGGGTTCGTAATAAAGTAAATGCACATTTCCGATGAAAAATAAATAAAATTTATTCTTATTATAACAAATAAAATAAAATGCTGCAAATTCTTCAGAGATATTCGCACAATATAGCAATATCTCACAGTAGTTATATTTTAAACTATTAAAACGTTTTACAGAACACAATTCAAAACAGAGAAAGCTAACCCGATTTCACCGCGAATTCACTACAGTCAATAACAGCAATAAGTAAACAGCTGAACTGAGATGTTTTCCTCCAGCTTTTATAAGCTTCTAAAATGCACGCGAACATTCTCGTATTTTTTTATTTTATTTTTCTGAATAGCAAGAGTACAACTGCGAGATATCTATTTGTTAAAATTTTAAATGCCCGTGCTTTAGCAAATGAAACTACATATATAAAATCTATAAACCAAAGAACATGGCTAGTATCCATCATCTGTCTGCCTTCCTTTCATCACGTGAAGGAGGTATGATCGATGTATGACATCACATTTCTTTACGCTCCCTACTTCGAATCATAGAATAAAGTAGTATAAAGGTATTTCTCCCGCCTTCTAGCATGTCTTCGTGGTGTAGTGGTCAGCACGCTTGGCAGGTGACAGGTGACGGAGGACGGAGACGCCTGGTGTTTAACGGAGGTAAACAGGCATATGTCCCACGCCCTCCCCTATATAGATACAAGAACTCCCTGGGGTCCCACAAGGGCGCACCGGGAGTTACTGAGCCTTTATGAAAAAGTTTACATGGCCATACAGGGGCTGACATTGGTTCTGTACAGATTCTTATGTTAATGGTTGACCTGGGTGTTCATAGGCCATAATGCATACATGAAACATAACATTACATACATGATATATGACATGACATTAAACTTATACATAATACTTGCATGAATTAGTACATACATACTTTACACTTCACATGACATTAGACTACACATACATAAAGCATGACATTAATCTACACTTATTAGAGTTATAACCTGACTGTATACTACGTTAAGCTAATTGTATTGCGAACTTGCTAAGTTACTTTATAACTGGATTACTTATAGTTTACATTATTGCTATTACTTCTTAAATGACATTATGCTATATAACAAGATAGGCACACATACTTTGCCTTATATATGCGTTACTTAAAATAATACACATGGGGCACGCGTTACACGCGCTAATGACTACGTTACCGATTACGTTATGTTAAAAGTACACATAGTACGACGTATTACACTCATTGATTAAATTACTTACATTACACTATTACTTACAATACTTACATTACACAGTTACTTATACACTTACATATTTACAATTTTAGACATAACACCTGCTAAGTTACAATATAGATATAGAATTATTGCGCTGTGTATGCTATTATTCCTATGTTGGTTGGCAGACATCCTGTCCTAGGGCGCTGGCCTGTAAACGTTCTTTATCTACTACAGGGTAGAATTCGAAAGTCCTTCTGCCGGTATCTCCATTCTCCCATTCGTGTTGCCATTGTTTATTCCATATGTCTCTTAGTTGTCTTTTTAAAAATGACGGCGGGATTAGTGCTGAGACAGCCTGTGCATTATTGTTGAGTGCTGCCTCATTGGCCAGTTGATCTGCCATCTCATTGCCTGCGATCCCAGAGTGGCCTCTTACCCATTTTAGCTTGATGTTAGATTGCTGGTTGCTATGCAATGTCTGTTGGATTTGCAGGATTATGGGAGATGTGTGATGATGATTCTTTAATGCCTGCAGCACTGACATGCTGTCTGTGCAGATTTCTGTTCGTGCAAGTTGTATGTCATGTGCGTACTGTATTGCCGCTTCAATTGCTATGGCCTCCGCCTGGAAGATACTATTGTGAGCTGCAAGATGACCTTTCCATTGACTGTGAAGTGTACCATGCTCATAATAAGCATAAGCACAACCCACTCCGTTATCATGTTTGGAGCCATCTGTGTAGAATTGCGAGGCGACTGGTATATCCTCTATTCGCAGCGTAGATCTCTTTGCTATTTTGACGTGTATGCCCGAGTTTTTATGTGCTGGGTGCACGTGCTGTGTGCTGCCTGGTGTTTCGTACTGCAGCGTGCTGAAGACTGTGGTGCCGAGTGCAGCATTCTCCTTTAATCTTATTACCCGCTCATACATTGCTTCTAACTTGGTCCTGATGTGAAGGGGTGTGAGCCCGGTAAGCACAAGTGCTGCATTTGTCGCGGTTGTTCTATATGCCTTGCTAATGTTGAGAGCAAAAGGTCTTTGTATTGTTGACAGGGCTTTTATTTTACGGCTGCCCATTGGTAGTGCCCAAATAGCTGAGGCATAGAGTACAATCCTTTCTGCAACCGTCAAGTAGAGCAGTTTTTGAATGTAAGGGTTCTGCCCCCAGTTTTGTCCCCGAAACTGCCTGGCTTTCTTTGCAATGTTGGCTGTTCTGACTTTGACTTCTTGTAGATGTGGTAGCCAGGCCCAGCCTTGGTCCCACGTGACTCCAAGGTATTTCAACGTTTTGGTGATTTTCAAGTTTCTGCCCATTAGCTTAATACAAGGTCGTCTCGTGGGGTTTGTACCTGGGCGCGGTATGACCATGGCCGTAGATTTCTGGGCTGAGATAACGAGTTTCAGCTTTTGACACGTGTCATAGAATTTGGAGCAAGTGGCGGAGCCGTTCCTCTTCAGTTTGTCTCGCGTACAGCCAGTAACTAGCAGTGCCGCATCATCGGCATACGCCACTACTTTGGTGTGGTCAGGCCAATTGAGTTGCAGTAGTGCATTGAACGTAATTATCCAAAGCAGGGGCCCCGCGCAAGAGCCTTGTGGGCAGCCCCTCTCCTGCTTCTTTGTATAGACACCACTATTGTTTGCGATTATGAGACTTCTTGAGTCCAGATAATCGTTGAAGATGTTATATAGATTCCTGGGGCACTTTGCCTCCCTGAGGGCCTGCTTGATTGCAGGCCATGGCACGTATTCGAGAGGTCCGTACTTTGAATCCCGGAGAGGGCGTTGCTCATTTCTTCAGTTTCTTGACATAAAAAAAAATCCTAATAGCTGTACAGTGGCGCCCGAACAGGGAGCTCTCGAATACGCACCAAGCGTTCTGACCGCTAGACCACGAAGGCATGCTAAGAAGGCGGAAGATATACCTTTTAGTAGAATATCAATTGTACCTAAATTAAACTAAAAACTAACTAAACACACTTAAAGTTAATTACTGTCACAAATTTAAAAAAAATGTTCTTGAATACCAAGTAAAATATAAAATAAGGCAAATTAATAAATTAAATGAAGAAATTACTAAATAGTCAATAAGTAAAAAATTATTCGAATTAAATGCTGGAACCAAGTCAATAGTTCGGAAGTTCATTCACAATTTCTAATGGATATAAGAGCTGTACGGGTATTTTCACTGTCCTTTGGACGTTTTTAATCACGAACGAACATGTTGATCTCGTCCTCTATACAATTCTGCTGTCTCACCAAGCTCTTCAAGCCAAGAGCTTGGATTTTGAAGACGTCTCCAAAAGAAGATCTCCAACTTTTATTTCTTTACTAGGGAGTATGTGAATGGTGGGGTATTCGTAAGCCAAGTAGATATTATTCCTTCCCCCTTTTCCAATGATTGTCCAAAAGTCTAGTTGGTACACTTGTCTTTTCATCACATTACATCTACCCGAATTCTTGTCGATCAGCTCGGTAAAATGAAGTGGATAAAAAATGTTGTTATGAATATTAAGACTTAACAGTCTAAGAATAAAAGGTAAAAGCCTATTCATTTTCAGAAGATCTGAATTTCAGAAGATTATTTGCCATGCAATCCAAAAGAAACCCAGATTGCTTTTATTAACTGAAGACAATCGAAGGCACTACTCATCACAAAAGGCACTTCTATAATATAACATATTTTAATATACAACACTAACAGAAGATATACTTTACGCAGAAGAACTGTTACGAATTACAAGTTGCATTTATGCGTTCATTATTAGTTCTATTATTCTGTTTCTTTTAGGCTACGCGTTAATCGTTTGCCAAGCGTTTGAACGGCGAGAATTTCAACATACTCCCACCTTTAAATTTGCTGACAAGTCAAATTTAAAACTGAAATCTTTGGACAGGCTTTACCTTTCGATCGCTTCTCGTAGTTATCGATGGAATATTTTCGCTTTTAAGATCTTGAGGTGAGTCATTACGAACATCAGGATCGGAGTAAGTCTCTCTAAAGATTCCTTGCCTATTGCTAAATTTAGACTGAACATCTGAGGATGTTATCTCCAAAGGATACAAAGGCTTGGTTGGTCGTAAAACGTCTTCAAACTTAGTCCTGGCCTTAACTAATCGTACATGTCCATCTCAAGATTTGAAAATCTTGGTTACTTTTGCCAATAACCAATCTGTTCGCTTTTTATTATCATCGGACACTAAAACTAAATCTATTTTCAGAGGCTTAGGTTTCTTTCATTTCATCCGCCGTAACTCTTCCAAAAGTTCTTTCATTAGTACCTAATCAAACATTTTGTGAGGCTTTTATGCGTTCATAAGTTTGCCTTAATTGACCAAGATATTCGATTCGAAATCTTTTACGTTGTTCTTGCAAACGTTTTTGTCGGTAAATAAGCCTTTTGTTTAAAGATTTTGCATCCATATTATCCAAATCAGGAATTCCAGTTTGTCGAATCTCATGGAGAAACATGAAAGGTGTGATCGGAGATAAACCTTCAACAGCTTTCGAAACATATGTCAATGGACGACTATTCATTATTGCTTCTTAGGCGCACAAAATTGTTATGATTTCTTCATGATTTAGAGATGATTGTCTCAAGGCAGAGTTCCTGTTAATCGTTCCCACCATCCTTCCCACCAGGGAGCGGATGGAGGAAGAAATTTCCATGTGATCCTGTGGATACTAGCATATTGTAAGATTTTATCCCAATTTAAGCTTTTGAATAATCTGTCACTTCCTGTGCAATTCGTTCTATTGCCGGAATAGATGGTATGACACGTCTAAGCGCTTGAAGGAAACTTTTAGTCTATAGGGAGAAAATCAATTCCAAATATACTAAGAGGAAAACAGCACAAAAACTACTGTCCATGATATTTGATTTCTCTTCAGTATCAATGTTCCAGTCAAGTCAACATCTACAATCACAAAGACTGCTGCTTCTCTTACTCTGTCTTCAAGGAGAGGTGCAATGGGTGTTTTCGAAGAAGTAGTATCGAACCTTTGACATACAACACAGCCTGTTATGACTTTCTAGATAGTCTTTCGTTTTTTCAAAATGCAATATTGTTTTCGTGCCGCCCAGTCAGTATAGTGGTCAGGGAAGCTGACTGCGATGCTTTCCTTGGAGAATTTATAGTATATCGTGTCAGTGTGGTTTAAGATATATTGGCCAAACAAAAAGAGCGTTGAAGTTTCGTATGAAGAAACATGAATCTTATGTCAGAAAAGGCTAAATTAACAAGTCTTTAATAGCGTATCATAGTTGGACATTTAACCATAATTTTGACTTTGGGTCTGCAAAAATTATCCCAAATGCTTCTTCCATAGGTGAATTGGATTTTCTTGAGGCTTTTCACATTCACAAAGATTTAGCAGGTTTAGTTAATGATTTGAAGTCCAATCCAGTCCTTCCTAATGCCTTTAAAATTCTACTATCTTAATTCAGTTATTTTTGCCGACAGATGGCGTTACCTCCTCGCGTTTGGTACTAGGTTTACCTAGGGACTAGGTTGAAATTTTTGTGCTCTCTCGCTTCTTGATTTATTTGTAAGTATGTCTCACTTGTTCTCGCATACGACAGCCAGCTAGAATAGGGCAGTGACTACTTCGAATTGCTTATCAAAAATTTCTACTTTCAATCACCGACCGGAACCTCTCTTGATCATGAATAAGAAAACGGAAAAAGATGACGAAAAAATTAAAGCCAGCCAAATGATAACTAAAAGCTTCGAAATCGAACGTGAAATTAAACTCCTAACTTATGCCAACAACGAAAAACCCACTGATGAAAATATAAAGAAAATAAACGAACTTAACACGGAATTAGCCAAATTATTTTCGGAATTACCAAAACATGAATCTTCATTATATGAAGCTATAAGCAGGATATGTCAAAATAGCAACGATACTTGGACCGCACCTAGAAAAAGAGCGCGCAATTTATCAAATGATAACACCCCTCCTACACAATTATCAAACCAATTCGACGCACTAACAATAGATCAAAATCTCGATAATCAGGACATGGATGATAATGATGACAATAATGATTCGACTAATACCTTACCTTTCAAACAACCTCAACAATCAGCCAATAAAATACCCCCCTTGTAATAACTCAAGTTATCAACTGGAAGGACATCAGAAAAGATTTCATAGAAACACTTAAATTTGGTAAATTCGAGGCTAAACTTGAAGGCGAAAATTTTGTAATCAAAGTTACTAGTATAGACGACTATAAAGCAGCCCAAAATTATCTAGAATCAAAACATATCCCTTACCATACGTATTTACTACACTCTGACAAAGCATTAAAAGGCGTTTTAAAAGGCTTCTCAACTGACTACACCATAGAAGAAATTAAAGAAGAAATTAAGAAACTGCAAATACCAATAATCAAAGTTATAAGAATGGTACGCATGCGCGATGGTATCCCTACAGAACTCCCCATGTATTACATAGAAGCTCCAAATAATCCTTCAGGAAAATGTATGTTCGACATAAAATATCTAATGGACATGAAGGTTAGAATCGTTCCATATAAAGGTAGGCCCGGACCGACATAATGCTTTCAGTGTCAGCGGTACGGGCATACTCAGAAAGCATGTCATAACCCACCAAGATGTGTCAGATGCCTCGAACAACATCAGTCTTTCGAATGCCCGCATAAAGGGAAAAATTTCACCCCTCAATGCGTCTTATGCCAAGGATCCCATGCATCTTGCGATAAAAAATGCCCTGAACATCCACTCAATAAACCAGATCCTAAACTAAAAAATATTAAAGAACCCATCATAAACCCAAGTGCAATGAAGGAAATCAAAACTAACAGTACGCGCAGTCAATCAAAGCCAGTGAACCCATTTACAATAGCCTATCATACGCCGCAGTCATTTCTGGGTCTAAACATCCGACAAGCCCTCCATCAGAAGCTCCCATTAAAATTAACAGCAATAGTAAAGAAGAAAAATCATTTGAAGAATTCAGAGCCTTCGTAAAATCACTTCACACACTTTACATAGAATATAGGAATTCTAACAGCTCAGATACTAAATTGGATATCGCCTTAAAGGCACTACAGGTTTTTGAATCACACCATGTATAATTCTCAACATAGCACCTCTCCAATCTATCGGCACATCAATTACGCTAAATTTGTTTCATTCAATTGCAATGGCATAAAAAGGCAGCTTTTCGAAATTAAAAATTACCTCATACAGCACAGCATAGATATTCTTCTCCTCAATGAAACCCGTCTTAAAGCAACCGATAATATTAAACTCCCCAACTATGATGTCTTTCGTTCTGACCGAACTTCACAACAGAGGCGGAGGTACTCTCATTGCAACTAAGAAATATTTAAACTGCTACCCAGCCACTCTACCACCTCTCCAAAGCCTTGAAGCCTGCGGATGTATTATGAAAAGTAATAACACAGATTATTTAATTGTTTCAGTCTACAAACCACCTAATAACCTTCTCAATATCACCGATCTCAACAATATCTTCAATTTAGGATATCCCACTATTATCTCAGGCGATTTTAACTGCAAACACCCGAACTGGAACAGTTCCACCACCAATGCTAACGGTATCATCCTCAACAATTATCTTCTCAATAGCCATATCGACATTTATGCACCTAATGAACCCACCTACATTCCCACTAATCTACGAGGAAGACCAGATGTTTTAGACATAATCATCATAAGCAAAATCCCTCAAGCTCCTTTTGTCTATGTCGCAAATGATCTCTCCTCCGATCATTTGCCACTTCACTTTACCCTTTATGGGTTAAAACATGGCCTACCTCCTTTGAAAACAAAAATTAATTGGAGCAATTTCAAATACATCATGCAGAGGAACGTCAATGCTGCTCCTAACCTCAGTAACACCACAGAAATCAACGAGGCTATTACTCAACTCAATAATCAAATCCATACTGCAATAAATAATTCAAAAATGCACAAAAAAGATGACTCCATTACCCTTCCTCTCCATATCAGGCAAAAAATCAGAGAAAAGAATAGACTTAGGAAAATAGCACAACGTACCCAACACCCTAATGATAGAAGAAATTTCAATAGATGCCATAAAGAATTAAAGAAAATCATCAAAGAATACACTGACCAGGCCTGGAAAAGCTTTGTGCAAAGCCTTTCCCACGACGATCACTCAGTCTGGCGCATCGCTAAAGCTCTAAAACACACTAACAATAGCATTGGACCCATCAAAATTAACAACGCAATAATCAACAAACCTGAAGAAATAGCTGAAATTTTTGCAAATAATTATGAAGAACAGTTTTCTAACAATCTCTACCCTTGTCCCAACGACTACAATATCTCTACTCATGTCAACAACTTTATTCAAGAAAACTCTAGAAACTTCAACCCTCCTACCAGTCCCAAAGAAGTTCAAACCATTATTAGGCACCTCAATATCAAGAAAGCCACTGGATATGATCAAATTTCCAACAAAGCACTGAAAAACCTTCCATCCAAAACAATAGTTCTAATTACAAATATTGTTGCGTGCGTACGAGTTCGTTATGAAATGAATGCACAAGTCCGATGAAAAATGAACAAAAATTTATTATTATCACAACAAAAATGCTTAAATTTTCTCAAATTATCATGCAGTATTACAATATCTCACAGTAGTTATCTTTTAACTACTCAAATGTCCAATAGAACGTAATTCAAAACAGCTAAAGATCGCTAATCCGCGAATTTGCTACAATCAACCAGAGCAGTTTTCTAAACAACAACAAACTAAGCAACTACTACAAACTGAGATGTTTTCCTCCTTTTATAAGATTTTAAAATCACGCGCTAGAATTTTCCAGTACTTTCTCGAAATCAAAAAGAGATATTTATTTATTTAATGCACGCGCTCTTGTATTTTCAATTTTCCGGCTTAGCTTTCTTTTAATATTCGTCACGCGCTGCACTGCGCGAGAAATAAAACCATTTAATTTGTAATTGAACTAACATTAGCTTTTTAAATACCAAATTCGTAGCAATATTTTTAACTCCTGCCTGAGGAAAAATTACTTTCCTGATGCATGGAAACATGCCATCATTTTTGTACTTAAGAAACCCGGTAAAAACCCAGCTCAACCCTCAAGTTACAGACCTATTTCTCTGCTACCCACAATAGGCAAAGTTTTTGAGAAAATTATTGCAGAAAGAATTAAATCCTACGTTTTTTCTAACAACATTATCAATAGCAACCAATTCGGATTTAGACCTGGATACTCCACCACACATCAAGTCTCACGCATCGTGGAATATATCGGCGAAAGTTTCAATAAAAATAAAACCGTAGCTGGTATATTCCTCGATATTGAAAAAGCTTTCGACAAGGTATGGATCGATGGACTACTCATCAAACTCATCAACTACAACTTTCGACCCAGCTTAATCCTTCTTCTTTCAAATTTTCTACGCAATCGTTCCTTTCAAGTTAGAATCAAAAATATCCTCTCTTCCACTAGAATTTCTAAAGCAGGAGTAGCTCAAGGATCGGTCGTCTCTCCAATACTTTTCAGCCTCTACATTAACGACATCCCTCCATGCACTAAAATTATAATTGCAAGCTACGTAAATGACACTGCACTCTTCAGCAAGTCTATGAATCCAGATCACGCCAGGAAAAACCTTCAAGAACGTATAAATACAATAGCCCAATACTTCAGAGCCTGGAAAATCAAAATTAATACCTCCAAATCAGCCCTCATTTATTTCAGAAGAACGGTCATCAGAAAAGACATAGGAAATATCCAAATTGAAGGACAAAACATCCCAAGAACCAATATTATTAAATACCTTGGAGTTTACATCGACTACCGCCTAACTTTTCGTAATCATATTATCAGTATTCGGAACAAAGCCTATCAGGCATTTATGGCGATTTATGCCTTAATCGGAAGAAACTCAACGCTAAATCTAAACACTAAACGCATCATCTATCTGCAGGCTATCCGCCCAATTCTTCTCTACGCAGCGCCGGCCTGGGCAGCCACCTCAAAAAATAATCGACAATCCCTACAAAGAATGCAAAATAAACTACTCAGAATTTTAATAGACGCCCCTTGGTACGTAAGAAACTCAGCAAATCATAGAGACCTAAACATCAAACCATTAGATAGTGAAATACTTAAACATAGTCATAACTTCTTCTCCCGCTGCAATAGTCATCCCAACGAAAATATTCAACAACTTAATAACTACGATAATACTCTAATTCAAAAGTACAAAAGACCACGAAATATCTTTCACGACGGAAATTGGTAACTGTACATATTGTATATATTTACTTCAGTTATTTTACTTATTTTATTTTACGTATTTAATCAAGATTCTTATTTTACTTATTTTTACTTATACTATTGAACTTTGGACTCTACTGTTGAGACAAGTAATTATCATATTTCCGAAGTGTAAAAAGTTTTTCGACCAGTCACAGTGTATGTTACCCATCTTATAAAAGGCTACGACCGCCCAGTCACATCATTCAGCCACGAACTTCCATCGGGGAAGCACGGTCGCCGCAGCGCACCTATATGCCATTCAATGCCAAATATGCCATTTCATAATTGCTTCTACAAATTCAAGTCTTCATAAACGCCATAGCCTCTATTTATGCCATTTCAACTTTTATGCCATTCAACTTTTATGCCATTTCATCTTTTTATGCCATTGCGAATTAAATTTTCTCCACAACCGCCAAAGGATGGCGCCACTTATGCTATCACCAGGATTACCATCTTTAGATGGATAAGTTTTTTACTAGGATGCCCTTATCAGGGTAAGATAACTATGTATTGGTAAAGGCCCTTCTTAGGGCCGAATACCAATCAGCTAGGCTTAGGATATGGATATGGATATGGCTTTCCATTATTTGAAGTTCAGATTTTGAGCGTGAAGGTGCATTTGCCCCTTGCTCCCTATTTTAACCTCTCTAATTTTTCTTATCCTTTATGCTTGATCAGATAGCCTGGCTCAGTAAAAGTAGGCGACCAGTGCAACTCTGATTAAAAATCCAGTTATAACCACGTGCAGTGCTGATAAGGACCACGTGTTTCTGAATTCCACGTTCTCTTTCTCCTTTATTTTCTTCTTTCTAGGTATTTCTTTCTTCTGATGAGGAGGGACCTTTAGCTGCCCTCGAAATCGATTGAGTGTTTCATTATACCTACGCTAAATACAAGGTTGTTTTTACGATTTTGATTGCTTGTAACTTCTTTAAAAATTAGAATATTTGAACTCGTTTTTTTGCATATGATGTAGTTACGTATGTGGAATATTACGAGAGTAAAAAAAAAAACAAATTCAATATTTTGCTTGATTTTTAGCTATTTTAAAGTCCACCGTCCCCTTAAATATGTAACTTCTCATTAGTTAATAAATAAAGGATTAAGTCCCAAAAGAATTACAGCAATTACTAATTGCTAGTGCAACAATCAGAGTGATTTGAAACCTCTGGTGCCTTCACCTTGAGTGACGGAACAGATTACTACTCAAATGCCGGTCGTCATTCGACTTTCTGCAATTTGCATATTATTCTTGAAGATGTGTGCGATAATTCTATAGGTGAAATTTTTACTTTAGATTTCAATTTCCATGTGATTCTGAGTTAGTTTGAATTTATGGACATGAATGTAATATAGGAATAAATTTCAGAAGAAGCTCTATAATGCAATTTAGCTAACTCTCTTTCAACTGCAGTCTTTTAATCCAAAGTAACAGATGACTACTCCTGACTCTAGGAGCTATAGTTATATGACATTTCACGAACTTCTGGAATCATCCTTAATAATCTGTGCTAGGGGTACAAAAATGCGTTTTCCAGAAAATCTCCAGGTTAATACGAAATCGCCATGTGCCACAGGTTTGGCGATTTAGGAGCATTTAATACCATATTCCGAGTTCAAATTGAAATATTTTAACAATTTAAACGCCTTTCGATTCAGAATTGAAAGATCTATATCTACAATCTTATGCAAATAATAAAAACTGTACAAACCATGTGCAAAATGATCTATAAGGCTATTAGTCTAAGTACAAGAAAAACAAATAAATTAAACAATGCGTAGTTATCTCAGTAATAGACAAAAACAGCAATGCAATAATTTGGACTTAAATATTTGCAGAAATTTACAGCAAATAAGTAATGTCGTTTAAATCCAAGTTTCAATACCAGGCATGCTGTCTTATTACTTTTTAAATACCTTTATATTTGTAATATTTCTGCATAAAACGCATTCATAAATGTCTTTTATGTCTACTTTTTTTTATTTTATTTTTATGTTGTCAGTACTTGTATGTCTTTTGACTTGCTTTGGAAATATAACGTACCCTGAATAGGAAAAGAGAGCTTACTAAAACTATGTTCCAGTATGTGTGTGATAGACGACACAAACAGGAAGGGTATACTAAACCCTTTATTCTCTATTACTTTACAGGTACTCCCGAACTTCGGGATACAAAGACCAACCACTTGTGGTCTGAACGTAAAAATATAAAACTACTAACTAAAAGCTAACTTTGAATTAGTATACAAATGCCTAGCACTAAGACTGGCCTTTATTTAAAAGGGCACGTATGTAGTACGCCGAGCTGCTGAAACTACAATACGTTTTCAAATATCAAGAGGGCTAAACCTTTGGTCTTAAAGGCAAACAGCAACCGAGTGAAAAACTCGTAAGACTGCAGTGGCAAGCGGCTCGCTTCCTAAATCTCCTTCTCTCTGTCTTACTCTTGGTCTTTGTCTTTGTCTTTTGAATGATTAGGAGGCAATTAGCAGCCTCTGCTGCTTTAACCACCGCTTTTGAAAAAAATGCCCTTAGGCGTTGGTATATATAATTGAAAAAATGGGCGTGTAACGCCGCGCCTACTAGGCGAAGCTGAAGCACATATAAAGGTATGTAGAGTGAAAAAGCATCTGGGAGCTGTTCGAGCTGTGACGAAAGATATAACTAGCTGAAAAGTTTGCTTAATAAAGCATTTGAAAAAATAAACATTAAGTAATTTAAATTAAGTATGCTTTTGAAACAGGTTCAGAATGAAATGGATCATAATTATACTGGTGGGAGTGGCTCAAATGAGGAATAAGTCAACAGTAACATATTTCTGGTGAATTTCAAGAGTTCTCGTACGAGAAATGTTAAAGTCATATAAATTAACAGTATTCACAAACAGTTCACACTGTACAAAGTTCTGGAATAAACACACTTTTTAAGAAACACTTGTAATTTTAAAAGACACAATATTTCAGCATAAGTCACAGTTTAGAAGGCGGGATGGTGAAACACACATAATTAAGTCAGTTTGTGTGTCCCTAACAAAGTCTTTTTATAGGAACACTAATAAAATATAAAATTCTTGAAAATAATAATATAAAGTAGTAATCCACTGAGCTTTTTTAAGTCCTAAATAAGTTGAAAAAAACACAAAAGTCTCTAGTGGGGAAATATTTACAGTATGTACAGCTATTTACAAGTTTCACCACCTTGGATTATTAAAAATGCTCCTAGGACGCTTAGCAGCATTTTCAAGTGTTGGATCATAATTGATTAGTTCCTTAATATGATCATATTGAGACTGTTCAATTTTACTATAAAAGTTGTGGCAGGTTGAAATAATTTGGTCAGCAATTGGTCTGATTTTTAATTCTTTGTGTATTTGCAAATTTCTAACGAACCAAGGAGAATTAACTATTTCTCTTAGAATCTTGTTTTGAAAGACTTGTAACTTGTGTCTGTACGTTTTGAACACTGTAGCCCATATGGGAATTGCGTAAAGTAGTGTCGGTCTAATCAGCATCATGTAAACTCTTTTCTTTAATTGAATGTTTAATTTTGAGTCTCTTTTGATGAGAGGGTACAGAGCCATTTTTGCGACTGTAGCTTTCCGTAAGGCATATGCAGTCTGTTCCTTGAAGAGGAGTTGTGAATCGAAAATGACACCCAGGTATTTAGTACTATTGACGACGGGGAGTGGATGATCTTCTATCTTTATATTTACGTTTACTGGAGTAAATTTTCTATACCTTCTAAAGAGCAGAATTTGACATTTAGCCGGATTGACTTTAAGTTTCCAAGATTTGAGGTAATGTGCGATGATGTTAACTGCTTGTTCTAATTTGTCTACGGCAAACTGTGGTTTTAAAGATTTTGTAAAAATACCGGTGTCATCTGCATATTTCACAAGTTTTGAATTTAGTGGGATTGGCATATCATTAGTAAAGATATTAAAGAGAATTGGCCCCAAAACACTTCCCTGGGCGACGCCGCTTTTGATTCTTTTTCTTGAGGATAAAGCGTTATTGATTTTGACATGAAAATTGCGATTTTTTAGATAACTTTGCATTAGTTTGATAAAATTTATAGGCAGATGAGCAAGGTGTAGCTTAAAGAGGAGTCCCTCATGCCACACCTTGTCAAATGCCTTTTCTAAATCTAGGAAACAGCTTGCAATAGTATTTGTTTTGGAAAAGGAATCGGCAATAAATTCAGTAACATTGAGGAGTTGATGTACTGTGCTATGCTGTGGGCAAAAACCAAACTGTTCATTTTGAATTATCCCTCTATCTTCCAAGCGTCTCGTCAGCCGTTTCTGTAGAACTCGCTCAAAAACTTTGCTAAGACTTGGAAGCAGGCTAATTGGGCGATAAGAGTTAACATTTTTTGGATCTTTGCCAGGTTTAACAAAAGTAATGATATGTGCCATTTTCCACTGCTGCGGAAAATAGTTAAGCCTTATGCAGGCATTAATTATGTTGGTAATTAGGACAATATATACCTTGGAGAGAATTTTGAGCACTTTATTTGTTATCCCGTCGTAGCCGGGGGCCTTTCTATTTTTCAGATTTTTTATAATGTTTTGAATTTCAATGGGCGAGGTGTAACCAATATGCTGTCCATCTGTTCTATCAGGAAGGTGAATAATGAAATTAAAAACTTCCTCTTCTGTATCTTCATCTTGTGAGTTATTTGTCGTGAAGGTTTTTTCAAGATGTGTTGCAAGAACTTCTGCCATATCTTTTTCAGAGTATGCGATTCCAGTATCAGTGTGCAACGGTCCAATGTTGTCGCTATGAGTTTTTCTGAGCGCTTTCCCAATACGCCACAGTGTATCAGGGTTGAAGTCCATTGAGTCTAATAAATTATTCCAACTATCAGATCTGTATTCACTTAGAAGATTTTTAATATTCCTATTTTTTCTGTTAAGAATTCTTTTGATATTAGGATCAGCAGTACGGTGCCAAATTTTAGCGGTGCGATTTTTGTTCTTAATTTTGTCAATAATGTCATCCGGAAGTTTTTCTTTTTTATGTTCTTCATATTTAGTAGATTTGTCAAGAGCACTTTTTATACAATTATTGACCTTAGTGGTTTGATACTCAATGTCAGTAATATCGGCTAAAGCAGGATGCGCTGGTAGTTTTTCCAGAGAATGAATGAATTTATCCCAGTTTGTGATTTTTCTAAGTGGAATATTTTTTTCAAAGCCGTAATAAGTAAATCTGACAGGGAGATGATCGGAAGTTAGCTGGTGTGAAACTTGTAGGAAGGGAATTTGTGCAATATTTTTTGTGATAACAATATCAAGAACTTCAGCGCTGCCAGTATGGCTGTATCTGGTGGGATCCGTTGGTCCAAAGATACTTAAATCATTTGTAAGGGCATAATTATGAAGGAAGTTCCCGTTTGCATTTGCACGTCGAGAGTTCCAGGAGTGATGCTTTGCGTTTAAGTCTCCGACTAGTATTGTGGGAAGCATAATGCTGCTAAAGATGCTCGTGTCACTGTTGCTGATATTATGTCCCGGGGGATTATAAGCAGAAATAATCACAATAGGTTCATTAGTGCGAGAGTGAGCTATGATGGCAGTAGTTTCAATATTACTAGAACTTGGGAGATTAAAATAGGTGGCCTGCAAGTGTCTTCTGATGAGAATCAGGGTGCCACCACCCCTGTTATTTTCTCTGTCTTTTCTAAGGTTCTATAACCTTGGATGTTAAATTTATCACTAGCTCGAAGATGTGTCTCGTTAATTAAGAAAATATCAATGTCATGGCAATTAAGAAAGTTTATGATCTCAGTGTTCTTGCCGCGAACTCCGTTGGCAGTAAAGAAGGCGAAATTTAAACTGTTGGAGGCAGTAAGTTGGATGCTTGCATTGTTATTTACAATATTAACACTCATAATTTAAATTTGCTAAAAGTTCAAAGGCTTCCCACCCTATTTGGAGCTTTTCCATTATTGACTTGGCTTTAAAAAAGCGTTCAAATAGCGCTTTGCCTTGAGTAAATAGATTTTTGATCCATTTCAGGAAATCCGGGGCGGAGCCTAATTGTTCTCTTTCGTGAGCTTCATTCTGGTTGACTGATGAGGGACTGGCTTCATTAACATTTTCGTTAGTGTTTCTCCTACTCGGTAATGGGGAGAAGTTCTCCAAGTTGTTTTCTGGAGGATTTGTTCTTGTCTTTCTCCAGGCATCTCTTTGATTTTCTTTTTCAGCAATCTTACGTTTAATATTGTCAGGGTGCATTTCGCAACCCCTGTAGGAACTGACGTGGGGTCCCCCACAAAGGCAACACTTTCCTGGAAGATTTCTATCTTTTGTACAGCTAGTGGTGATATGGTTTAATCCGCACTTTAAGCATCTTGGTTTATGTTTGCAGTGGGAGCGACTATGTCCATATCTCTGACAGTTATGGCACTGTTTGTGTCCTGGGGTTGGTTGGAAAGAGGTAATTTTGACCGCAAGGTCCAAGATATGTGTTACCTGAAATATCTTTTTTCCTTCAACAGTCCGTGGGAAACAGTTCTACAAGGAAAGTTGGCAATTTGACAATTTCATTGTCAATCTTTTTGGTTATCTGTCTAACCGTTTTAACTGGAATTTTTAATTGTTGGAGTTCTTCTAATATTTCTTCAGGTTTTGTATGCACTGAAAGCTTCTTTATTACTACTCTAATGGGCTTATCCCTTGGTAGGGGAAAAGTGTGATAAGGTATTTCCTTATTATCCAAAAATTTTGTGACTGAGCGATAGTCATCGTCAGATTTGACTTTTATGTGGATGTCTCCACCTTTTTGTACGCACTCCATAGCTGTGGTAAATTTTTTAATTTCATCTCTAAGGGGCTTCCAAGACGTAACATCAGATATTATAATCGGCGGTACACGGTTTGCAGTTTTTCTAGGGGCTATGAATTCGCATTCTTCTGATTGATCCATATCCTGAGGGTTTGTGTTGGGCGTTTGATTGACTTCCATGCTGTCATCTATTCTAAGGGTAGAATATCTATTTTTTATTGTTGTAACAGATGAGTTACTGCTATCACTTAAAGTACGCTTGTGCGTTTTTTTGGGTTTAATCCAAGTTTCGCCCTGCTTAAGAGAGTTATTGTCTTGCACATTGACATTATTCATGTTTTGTTGGGTAAGAATCTGACCAATTCCTACAATCTCATCAATTTCCTTTGAAGATTTAACATTTTTTAATTGCCGTTTACTGAAGAGTTTGACTACCATAACCTGAAATAATTTTTCAACATCTGGATCAACTATTTTTTGATCACTATCAATAAGATTTTTTTGGATTTGCAAACAGGTACATATAGCATCTAATTCCTCTTCTGAACCACTTTCAATAAGATTTTCGATAACATTTTTATCATTAATTAAGTTTAAAGTCTGAATGTACTCTAAATTTGGATTCATTGCAACAGTCCAAAACGCCTACCGTCCCTAACGGAAAGGCAAGTCCATCACGAAAACACTTGCAAAAATCAAAAACCAAACTCGAAAACTACTTACACGCACGATCGATCAGGAACACTTCACCAAGCGACCAGCTCACAGTAACTCCAAAGCTTGAATTTTTGCGCAAAAAGAAGCAATGAACAAGGACCGCAGCGACTATTTACAATAGCAGAAAATGACCTCACTCTTGGCAGAAAGCCACAACTTAAATACTTGGGCGTTAGCAAGACAATTTGCATAAACAAGTTGAAGCATTTAATTCTGGCCGGAAGTAGAAAATAAGAAGTGAAAGTACAGTTTTAAAATACAATAAACGTTAGTAAAACTTAGGATCTTTAAAATGTTACTTTTATTTTTCTCGTTTCATGTTATTTGGCGATACTCCTTTGTTATTTACTAATGGGTAGCATTCTTTAGTTTATAATATTGTTACAATCATTCTTACATAAGTAGTTTTCAAAATTTTAAATGCAACAATATTCACATTTATTTAGTTTTATTAGTTTAAGGTCATGTTGGAATTGTCATACCAAAAATTCCTTGTGAACTAGAAATACTTTTCATATTTAATTTATGAAAATACTCTCTTTGTGTTAGTAACTGAAGCATTTCACGAATTTCTTGAAAACAAATTCCATTAGATTGCGTGAACAATATTGTGTGATAAAACTTGCATTGATCAGAACTTTTTATGACAGTCTGCACAGTAATGCTTATTTCTTAACCTATTACCATCACAAGCCTTTTCCTAAACTGGGGTTTAATTTATTGTCACAAGGAAAGTTAAATATTGGCATGACATCATTTCATTTTAAGTTTCAATTGCTAACGTGCTTTTCCTACAATCTTGAAACGCAAAATAATTCTATTCTCACATAATCAAGAAATGCATGAAATTCATTGTTACGAGAGGAAAAAATCAAACAATGTATGAATGAAGTTACTGCATGGTCACTCTTTGCCTTGTAATTTCATTTTTCATAAACGTGTTTTGGAGATTTGTTTATTATTAGATCACTCAAAATGAATATGAGCCTTGTCTGAGAGTAATATATGTTTCTGGTAACAAAGGATGAAATTTTGAATGTTATCGGAAAGTTTAAAAGAAATGCTGTGTTTAATAGTTTCTTTATTAAAATTTTTAATAACTCAGCTTATACCATAGGCTAGCTTGTACTTTTATTTTCTAATCAATTTTGCTTTGTGACTTAAAACAATTTATTGAAATTTTTATTACAGAACCATCATATAGAGAAGACGAACCATATGTTCCAGGATCGAATTTTATTGAACGCCATCAAGAACATATCTTTGAAAAGAATTTATTTTTTCGAAGTGATTTTAAAGAAGTTTGGATTTTTAAAGATATTGCTATAAAGTGAGATGGTTTTTGAAAATTCTATAAAATGAATTCTTGAAATTACATGTTATTTATTCTGATTTTCCAATGTTCGGAGATTTGACTGTCAGGTTATATAACCTATTTAATAACCGTCAGGTTTTTAACCTATTTACCGTCAGGTTATATAACCTATTTAATAATGATAAAACTTTCTGTTGTATAGTCAATAAAAGGGTTTATTTTAAATCTCTTTCTGGGTTTACAGTCTTTTAATTAGAAGTTATGCCGGGATGATAAGTCATCTGACTTGCTTTACAGTTTTAGAAGTGAACATATCAGAGTCAATGTTCCTTCTTACCTTCTTCGGGAACATGCAAGGACCTGACTCGGAACAGAGAGCTTACTAAAGCTATGTTCACTAATTGTGGGAAGTAGACAGGATACACAAGAAGGGTATACAAAACCCTTTATTTTTCTCTATTTACAATAACTTCCGTACTTCGGAATACACAGACCCGCTACTTGGGGTCAAAACGTAAAAGTATAAAAATAAAACTAAACTCTAATTTAACTTTAGAATAATAAACCTGGAAGATTGGTCTTATAATAACAGGAAGCGTATGTAGTACAGAGAACTGTGAACACTACAATACGTTTAAATTTATCAAGAGGATTAAAACCTCTGGCCTGGAAGGCAACAAGCAACTGCGTAACTTCTAAGGTAAGCGGCCTGCTTCGACTCACTGCTTCCTCTCTCGCGCTTGGCAAAAAGCCACAACTTAAATACTTGGCGTTCGCCAGACAAACTTTGCATAAATACCTTCACGCTTATAATTCTGGCCGGAAGTAGAAAATAAGAAGTGATAGTAAAGATTTAAAATAAAATAAACGTTAGTAAAACTTAAGATCCTTACATACTTCCCGCCAGAGTTAATTAGTTTGAAACTGAGGTCTAAAACGACCTTGTTGAAAACTTTTAGCTCTAGAATCTAACGCGAGGCCAATCTTTTACAAATATTTTTCGCTAGAAACTAGAAATTTAAAAGAAAGAAATTTGTTTTTACAATAGCAGCTCCCAGGATACACAATTTTTTTCATCTGTACTGCATCTAAACAGGAGCTTTTATTCAATTCTGGTTCCTTCCAGAGATCTGGAAGGAAAACTAGTTTAATGAAATGTTACACAATGAAATGGCAAGTAACATGTATAATTATATTTCTCTTAACATTCTTATTTCATTCATGACTATTTTAATTATCTCTCCCCGTGCTCTCTGACATGTGTTGTAAAAGAACACCAAACACGAATGTGTTTCTGTCTACGTGTTCCACACTTCCTCCTACAATCAAAACACTAACGTGTTAAAATTCAACATGACAAGACCTCGTAACACACCCTAATTTCAACTCTAAACCCTGAGGTACTATTCTGAAAGTGGCTAACTCTGAAGTGTAGCGTCAGAGAGCCTAACTACATCATTCAACCTTTAACACATATTCACCATGATTTAGTCTTTTTACAGTCACACGAATAAAAAAAAAATTTAACATTCACTTTTACCATATCATGGTATTTCTTACCATTTAAAATAACAGTTCACATTGTATATAAGAACATATCAACATGCCGTTAATCTTACACATCTGAAAACATACATTAGTAGTACATTGTTAACTTCTATTCTTTTCAAAGCAAGTGCCAATTCTTTCTACATTGAAATAATACATTTCAAAAAGTCTTTCAGACTAAAACTTCTTTCTTGCTAGAATGTTTTAAATAAAATTTATACAATAAGTTTTTACAATATTTAAGTCTTTACACAACGCTATTATACATCAACTTTAGTTTTACGCGCGAGTAATTGAAAAACATAATACCAAAATCGGTAACAACTGATTTCTCGCCCTTTTGGCGATAAAGGTAGACCTCGCATGAGGTAAAACTTCTTGAAATCTGCCACTTGCAGTAAGAATGAAAGATTAACTTAAGTTTGCAAAGTAACATAAAATTTTACTTATCTTTGTGATATTCGGACATCCTTTTCTGGGCCCAGTCCTTAAAGGTATTGCAGATAGTTGTTTGATTTATCCTCCTTCTTGTACGGGCTCGCCCTTCAGTGCCTTCCTCTGGAAGCTTCCTTTTTTCACCAGTTCGGTCACCCTTGAATACCTTCTTCTTCTCCTCTGCTTGTGGTCTTGGCCGTTTGATGGCAGCTGGTCTTGGCGGAACCGGGAAACTTCTTTCGTGTTCCTGCTTGGACCTCGTTGCTGGCCGTTCAAATTTTCCTTGTAACTTTTCCTCCGCCGTTGATGGCCCTTCCGCAGTTCGGCGACATTTGCTGAGGAGAGTCCTGTTGGATGAGTAGATCTTCCGTTTTAGAGCCGGGTTATAGTTGCCGTCATTTCTCCTGGTTCTCTTCACATCCGTCGTCCTTCTCCCTTCTTCATTCTGGGGGTGTTCGTGAACTCTCTTTTCTGGACGGTGGAACGGCTTCTTTTTCTTGCTACCTTCAATTTTTCCGCGGGGAAATTTTCTTTTCACTTGCTCCTGCCTCTTAATGGCTTGCCCCTTGTACTTGTCGTTTTTCCACCTCTGGAGCTTGTGCCTGCGGTGTCTGCCGTGCCGGATCCTGCAAAAGATCTGAAAATATTTGCATTTTATTACGATCGAAGTAGGGTTTGATTTGATCAATGTTTGCGGAGCAGGTTTCACCATTTCTGGCTTTTAACACTACTACAGCGTGAGTTATTTTTTCTATAACATATGGTCCTTCAAATCGTGGAAAAAATTTGGCAGTCTTATCTTCTGGTGCTGAAGAAAGTGAATGCTTAATTTTTAAAACTTCATCCCCTACTTTATAAGTTACTCCCCGTCGTTTCAAGTCGTAATATAATTTTTGTTTTCTCGTTTTCTCTGTGCTACTTCAGTATTCTTCTTTGCTTCCTTAATTAGTTTTTCTATATCACCCATTTTAAATTCTGGGGCTCTTTGTTGCACATAAAATAATTGATCTAACGGCGTTATAATCTTTCTGCCTAGAAATAACTCAGCAGGAGTTTTGCCCGTTGTATCATGTTTTGCGGTCCTAAGGGCGAAAGCAAATTCATTGACATAGTTATCCCAGCTTTTATGAAAATTTTTAACATAACTACGGATAATTTTCACTATATTTCTATTGACCCGTTCCGCTATATTTGATTGCGGCCGATACGGGACCATTTTTAAATGACGTATGCCCAGTTTTTGGCACATGTCTTCAAATATATTACTTACAAATTGAGGACCATTATCCGATATAACTTTTAGGAGCGCCCCGTATTTTAAAATATATTTATTTAAAATAGAATCAGTAACTAATTTCGCGGAGGCTCGTTTTAAGGGAACAATTTCAGTCCATTTACTAAAATGATCAACCATAACAAGGAGATAGCGACTTTTATTTAACTGACTTTTTGGGAAAGGGCCCAATAAATCGATGCCAATTATTTCATTTGGAAATTCGGATTTAATACTATTTAGAAACCCGGCCGGGCGGAAATTAATATAATTAACTGCTTGACATATTGGGCAGGACTGGACATACGCCCTGTGCCCATCTTATTAACCTTGGGGATAAATTTTTCCCTGAGTACAATCTAGTTACCGCCGCATGATCAGAGTACACTGTTATTGGCGCCTTTCCAAAATAGACTCGGAACTTTTGCACTGCTAACAGAACTGCAAGTGCCTCTCTCTCGGTCGCGGAATAGTTTCTTTGTGTTTGATTTAAAGTTCGGCTAAAAAATGCCACGGGCTGCTGATTTTGCGAAAACACCGCTCCTACCGCATAATCCGAAGCATCCGCTGAAATTTCTAAATTCTCATCCTTTTCAGGAAATTTCAACACAGGGACTTGCGTTAATGCTTGTTTAATTTTTCGAAAGCACTATTGGCTTCGGCCGTCCACGAGAATCTTGCCTTTTTCCTTTTTAATTTTAACAATGGCTCAGCGATAGCTGCAAAATCTTTTATAAAGGACCTATAATATGAACAAAGTCCTAGAAAAGAAGAGAGCTTCTTTGCCGTGTTTGGAGTCGGATACTTTTGTACAGCGATTATTTTTGATTCGTCTGTCTCTATTCCTTTCTGAGATATCTTGTAACCGAAATATTTTAATTCAGGGGCTGCAAATTTGCACTTTTCGACATTAACTTTTAGACCGGCCTCATTTAATAAAGAAAACACCTGTCTTAAATCCTGTACATGTTGGTCGAGATTATCACTAGTAATAATGATATCGTCTAAATAGATAAATGTGGACTTTCCAAGAACAGGTCTTAACACAATGTCCATGCATCGCTGAAATGTTGCCGGGGCCCCTGAAAGGCCAAACGGCATACGCAAAAATGCATAAGTGCCAGACTTGGTTATAAAAGCAGTCTTAGGCACGTCCTCAGGCCTAACCCCTATTTGAAAATAACCAGTCGTTAAGTCTAAAGTCGTCATAAATTTGGTTGATTTTATGTTCCTTAGAATTTCTTCTATGATCGGTAACGGATATACCGAATATTTAGTTATGGAGTTTAATTTACGGTAATCAATAGCGAATCTCCACCTTTTCGGATGTGTCAAAGGATAGTCATTATTTTTCTTACATAAAACCACCGGCCTAGCATAACTACTTGAGATGGTCGTTATGATCTTTTTACGTAGCATATCGGTGATATGCCATTCTATAATTTTTTCCTTATTCTTATCATACCGGTATGGTTTTTGGCGAACTGGCACTGCATCTCCGGTGTCAATACTATGGTTAGTAACCTGAGTAAATCCTGGAATATCACTAAATAACGAAGCAAATTCACTTACCACTTGTCGGATTCTTCCTTGCTCGTCATTAGGGAGGTGGTCAAGTTTTAACATCGGCGGTTCAGCCTTTTCTGCACGAACTGGTCTCATTGTCAGCTTAAGGGACGCTTCATTAAAATCCAGTGTTGCTTGTGCGTCTGAAAGAAAGTCTATTCCTAAGATTATATGTGCTTGCAGATTCTTTACTATAAAAAACATCACCTTTACTTGTTCGTCCTTGATACGGATATACAGAGGTACTTTACCTATGCACTTACATCTTTCTCCTTGCGCAGCTAACACTGTCGTATTATCCGAATTATATATGCGATATTTACGAAAATACTTCCTAAAAAAATCTTCTGCCACACAGGAACACTGCGCGCCTGTATCCAGGAGTGCGGTGGCTGGGATATTATTCACCAACACTTCAATCTTCGGAAGAGTCAAATTTTTCACCATTACTGTATTTAACTTGTAGGAAGAGGGGTTTTCGTGGCCTTGGGATTTCCGCACCCTCCCGTCAGCAGAAATCCGTTTTAGTTTAAATCCTTTTTTGTTTCCATGCTTTCCTTCTTTTCCCACTGGCCTTGAGACTTTTTTTCTGGATTGCTATTGAACTGTCGACGTTCGCCGGCTGTTTTTGAATGCTCGGGTTTCCTTGCCCACTGATTCGCTTTGCCTCCGTAGCCGTGTGCTTGTGTTTGCTGTAGTCTTGGCGTACCAAATTGGTTTCGCTGTTGATATTGGCGTCTTCTTTCGACGTCCGCCGTTCTTCTACTTTCAAACTGGATTGCTAGCTCAAATAACTTTTCCAGTGTAGTCGGATTTCTCAATTCGATAAAGTCTTGCACTTGGGGTAGTAACCTCGGCAAAATCACTTGAATTATTTCAGGATCCGGACGGTTTCCATAAAAGAGCTTGAAAACGTGAATTTTTCTTAAAATAAAGCTCGAGAGGTTTTCGATTCTTTGTTGATATATACTGAAAAGTTCCGTTTCTAATTTCGCACGATCCCTTACAACAGGGAAGGCTTTTAGTAGGACAGTCTTGAAATTTTCGTAAGTATAGGTGGAACTTCCTGCTTGACCCAGGAGACTTCTGCCTATACATTTGAACCAGTTAAGCGCTTGGCCCCTCAAAGCGCTGGTAGCTAAGGTAACTTTTTGAAATTCGTGCACGGGGTAGAGCATGAAGTGGTCATCCAATTTTTCCAAAAAACTGGTTACCGGTCAGTTTCCATTAAATGTTGCTTCTGGTTTCATCGAAGCGCGCATGGTCTGGACGATGTAACCAAATCCTTCCAGGGCGGCAGCTGGCATTTCTGGATTCTGAGCCGTTTCTGCAGGCAGCACAGGTTCTTGAAACTCGGCCATGGTTATTCTTCTTCGTTGGGCGCCACTATCAGGGTCAATGTTCCTTCTTACCTTCTTCGGGAACATGCAAGGACCTGACTCGGAACAGAGAGCTTATTAAAGCTATGTTCACTAATTGTGGTAAGTAGACAGGATACAGACGAAGGGTATACAAAACCCTTTATTTTTCTCTATTTACAATAACTTCCGTACTTCGGAATACACAGACCCGCTACTTGGGGTCAAAACGTAAAAGTATAAAAATAAAACTAAACTCTAATTTAACTTTAGAATAATAAACCTGGAAGATTGGCCTTATAATAACAGGAAGCGTATGTAGTACAGAGAACTGTGAACACTACAATACGTTTAAATTTATCAAGAGGATTAAAACCTCTGGCCAGGAAGGCAACAAGCAACTGCGTAACTTCTAAGGTAAGCGGCCTGCTTCGACTCACTGCTTCCTCTCTCGCGCTTGGCAAAAAGCCACAACTTAAATACTTGGCGTTCGCCAGACAAACTTTGCATAAATACCTTCACGCTTATAATTCTGGCCGGAAGTAGAAAATAAGAAGTGATAGTAAAGATTTAAAATAAAATAAACGTTAGTAAAACTTAAGATCCTTACAAACATTTAGAGTAGTCAGAAACTGTACAAAGATATATGAAAACAATTTTTAATTCTTTGACTTCTTGATGTTCCAGTTGTGGGCATACTTTCTTTATAATATTCTGCTGAGTTTATTCAAGTATGCAAGATTTGAAAAAGTTATATTTTGCTACGTATATTAACATAACTGATAAAAACGTATGAAAAATAATAAAAAGTTGAACTAACTATTCAACCGAATATTTGATGAAGTATTTTTAGAATTCGGTACTTGCAATATAACTTTATTTATATATTTTTTTCTTTGAATGTCATTTTTTTTAAATGTGTGTATTAGTAAGCGAGTTTTATTCCGAATAATGATTGCAATACCATTACGAAATGTTTTGGAATAGTAATTATATGAAAAAAACATCATTTTTCGCGAAAATAAGTTTTTTTTTATTCAGTCCTTGATCATTTACAGTTTTAAATATTTTGAATAGTATATGGATTCCACCTTGTCACCAGTTTCATCAGTCACAATTGTAAGAATCGCTTTTATTTTCTCGTTTTATTTATGGTGTTAGCTTCCCCTTTTGACTCAAAATGTCTGTCTTAAAAAGAGAGGATACATTCTTTGATGATGATAGTGGGTGTGTTGCATTCCTAACATATTAATTTAATTATTTTATGCAGTTGATCTACATCAAAGAATGCGACATTTTCGTCGTGCTCTTTTTAACAGGCTTAGTTGATTTTTCTTAGTTGAAAAGAAAAATAAGAACATATTTAATAATCTAAGTTTTTTTTAATTAAATCTTGGGAGTTTCAAGCCTATATTACTATAAATTATCTTTCTTGGAAGAGGCTCGCCAACTTCACTGGCTGATAAAGGCAGAATCAAATTAAAATTTTCATAAACTGCTGTAATAGCAAGCTCTTTTTTCTCTTTGTCTTCTTTTATCATATTGTTCTCCGGGTTAACATTTAAAAAAACACAATCTCGTTCAGTTAAAAAATCCTCATGAACCGTATTTAAAATCATCCAAGTTTGTTGCATTTTAAGTGGATAGAAAAACCTATTGCTTTGACTTCTTGTCTGGCTGCAATTACATTTTAGCTCATATGCATCCTGATGCCAGAATGACCTATTAAAATGTCTCAGATTATTATTTTCTATAATATTTTTTCTGAGAAAGAAATAACTTTTGCTTTCTTTCGCTGGTTTTGCTGCGCTGTGAACAAGTGTTTCTTTTCAAATAGCATTTGATATACTTTTTTATTCACAAAACGTTCTTGCTTTCCTTTTGTGGGGTATTCATTGAAATCCAGTGCCTGAGCTAATTTTTCTTCTTTCAGTTTCTTGTATAAAGCGTTGCTGGTCGTATTCCTTGCTTAGCTACAGAAAAGAAACATCATTTTTCTCAACTTACATTTTGCCCTTTTTTTTTAATTCTTCTTCTAGACAATTCTTTTAATTTTTTCCTCCATTTTTCTACAAGAAATCTTTTCTCTGTCTGCTGCGTGCCCTCGGGTGTAATTGATGGCACATGCTGCTACTTGAAGTCGAAAGATTCAGAGATCTCATAAGCTGATTTTTCGTATTTCTTGCTCCAAATAAATAAATAATAGCTCCACAGTGACGCCGGACTAAAAGGTTTTGTATTACTACTTGAATTTGACTAATGGGTTACCGTCTTTTCTCCGTAGCCATTCTTTAAGTGGTGAAAAAGTAACGAATCATGGCTTTACATGCCTTCATACCCATTACAGTCATACGGGGACCGGACCAAAATCTTGCCAAACGCTCTCCAAGTTTGGAGACTTTTGGCGATTTCTCACCACATTTGGATACAAAAACCATCGCCAGCGTACATCCAAGCCGTGTCCGTGATTCTAACCCGTGTCGTTTGGTACTTCAGTTAGCGTCACTAACCGCTGTCCCGGGTTTGAGGCAAATTTGCATACTTATATGCAAAGAAGGCCATGGTTTTAGTATGTTATTTACATTATATACACTATGGGAACTACGTATTATGGCCATAATAAGGGACTACCCTGTCGTAAGGAATGAAATAAGGCTTAGAATTTGATGGCTTACGGATCCGAACTACGATGTCGTTCAGCCTGCCTAGGACTGCTGTAAGGACCGACCCAAGTGATACTAGGGTCGAACTCGGTTTCCGCCGAACTAGTAGATTCCATAATCACACCTTGTCACTTTCGTTTAATACATGTCCTGTAGCTCTCGTACTGTATTATGTCATCATCTTCTCCGTCACGAAAGTGACTCGCGCTGGTGCAAAATTGGGCATCATTTCAAACTATGCCTGGAGTTTTTGAACATACTCCTCAGACTATAAAGGCGAATCTGGAGGCCGACCAATGCAGGTATCACAAGGTGGATGAAGGTCACGACCGCAGAGCATCTGGAATGTGGAATAGCCGGTACTCGTTGACAGCACTGCGGTGGGCCAGTATGAACAAAGTCCCAGTCCAGTTGGTTTCTAGAAACCATAGGCAAGATGTTATTAAGGATGATTAGATTAAGCCTCTGAGTGGGGATGTAAAGGTGTTGTTTGGGTTTTGTCGATATCGTGTAGCTAGCAGAGATCTTTAATTACAAACCAGGGGAAATTTCTTCCTTTATGGCAATGTAACTAGAGGGCGGGCACTCCAAACCTGAAAATCCAGTGCCCTACCATTACATCTACTCCCGTCACAGCCTCCTGATCTGGGATAAGATGCGCTTCAGACCACTTTCTATAGTACACAATGACAACGATGTTGTATGTGTTGCCATTAGCAGTTTGAGGCAGATGTTCCAAAATGTCAAAGATGATACATTCAAACATTGCTTCTAAGAAGGAAAGTTGCCGCTTCCTTTGGCTGCATTCTTCGGTCCTTTCCGACCCGCACAAGTGTCGTAAGATAGGTAGATAGGTACCAATCTCTATACAAAGTCTTCATTATTTCGAAGTGTCCTTCTGCCGGACTGCTATTTAGTTCTTTAAGGACGTCTGAGATGCGGGATTGGGGAAGTATCAGCTGTCAGAAAGCTTTTCCATCTTCTGATTCGAATTTCCGGTACAAGACGCCGTTTCGAATATGCAGTGAGTCCCAGAGAGCCCAATATTATTTTGCTGTAGGACTATAAATCTAAATGTACTACCATGGTGGTTTTCTATTTCAAGATTCCATTAAGTTAATTATGGGTTGAATGTCGCAGTTTTACGTTACTCCATGGTGACTTGGTCAGATGATGTTGAATTCGTAACTTGACTTATGATTAGGTCGTATTTCGCTCCGACCCTGGAGCAATATCGATAGCTTTCTGGGCAGGATTTTCTAGATAGGGCGTCAATGTTTCCTTATGATAATTCCTTCCGATGATACTTCCGGATAGTGCTATCATATTCTTGAAGTCTCTGTAAACGTCTTGCTACTTGGCCTTCGGAATTCCTAAAATTTAAAACCCAAGTAAGCGATGCGTAATCTGTGTGGATCAAAAAATTTTTTACTGTACAGATGATGATGGAAATGTTCTACGGCTTTAACTATGGCGAGCAACTTTTTCCTCGTGACACAATAATTTCTCTACTGTTTAGATAGACACTTGCTTTAGTATGCTACAACACCCTCTTGACAGTCTATTTCTTGGAAAAAACCGTGCGGACACTCTCATTTCTCGCATCGGTCTCAAGAGTAAATGGTGTGTCGATCTGATTGCCTCAGATGTTAAAACTTCTTTCAGTTTGTTAAATCCGTCGTCACATTCTTTTTTCCACAAGAACTATTGCTTCTTTTCTGTCAGCTGGTAAGGAGGTCTTATGATGGATGAAACGTCCATGACAAAATTCCTATAATGGGTGCAAAGCCTCAAGAAAGTTCTCTGTTAGTGGACGTTTGCGGAGCATCTCCAGTCTTTAACTGCTTACACTTTTTCTGGATCCGTACACGCAACTTCGGCAGAGATGATACGTCCAAGATAAGTCACTATCTGTCTGAACAATTCGCATTTGCCGAGATTTAATTTTAGATTGCTTTCGTTCAATTTCTGCAGCGCCTTCCTAAAATTTTCTAAATATTTTTCAAAACTCTTCCCGACGATAATGTCTGCAGGTGTATCAGACAGGTTTCATAGAAAAGTTCTCTGAACGTGGTCTTCATGAAGTGTTCGAATGTTGCTGGCGCACTACATACTCCAAACAACATCATTTTGAACTGCCAAAGTCTTTGACTGGTAGTAATTTTGTTCTTTTCCGTCACCAGGATGTATCTTTACTGCAAATATTCACCCTTTAAATGAAGCGTCGAAAATCGTTTACTTCCAGAAAGATAGTACAGGATATCGTCAAATCCAGGAAGAGGATAGATGTCTTTCTTCGTAACTTCGTTCAATCGGCGATAGTCAGTGCAGAATGCTTCCGTCATGTCAGTCTTTCTTTCTGACCAGGATGTTGAGGCAAGCCCAAGAACTTGCTGAAGGCTCGATAACGTCGCTTTTCGCTTTCTTGCACGTCGTTTAGAAACTTTCGTACCTTCTTCTGTTTAGCAGTCGGTAGACGTCTTGCGTATTACTTGATCGGTGGATGATCTCCTGTATCAATTCTGTGATGTGTCAAACTGGTTTGGCCTACCTCAGAAGATGAGCTGGAGAAAACCTCTCAAAATTCTTGAATGAAGCGTTTCTGCAGTATTCTTCTCTTTATAACTTTAGACGTGCGTTTTACAGTAACTCCGGTATTAGATTTTCCGAAGACACAGATTCTGGAGGTTTAGTGTTTCACTTAACACACTGGAGTACATGGTGCAGCCATTTCAGCTTTCCTAATGCTATTCGCCTTATGAGTTATATTGGCAACTCTCACCGGGAAACGATTCCCGATAGGTCACGAGTGCTGAGGCTATAAGTATTCCTTTCGGGTTGTTACAATTCTTGAGTAACTTCATGCGAAACTGTTTTCAGGTATATAACCAGGAAGTAAAAATTCTGTTGTTGCTGTTACTGTGATGTATTCTTGAGCTATTATTTAATGGACGGATTTGACTCTTTCATATTTAGTTCCGAACAGGCTGATGTCTTCCGAGGCAGATCGCAATTCGTTATTCATAAAGTCCAAGGAAAAATTATATTTCCTTAGAAAGTTTAATCCGATTACACAAGGGTCGGTAATATTTGCTACATATGCCTGTGATGGTAGGCTGCACTGGTTCCCGAACGTGATGTTAACGTTTAACTTTCCATCCATTTCAATTTTATAACAGCACATAACCTGGACAGTAACGCAGGGTGACGTCCAGATTAATTTACGCTGCAGTGCTATTTTGTCTAGTGCATGTGCATTTTATGAACGATTTGCAAGTATTTTCTTTGATGATTATTGATAATCTGTTGAAGAATGGTCTTTACTAGTTGTGGACCTAATTGTTCAGAAAAGTAAGCAAATACTGAAAATTTCGACTTGTTTCCATTTCCAAAATTGTATTTTATGTAAAAGAAATCATTTCCTCGGCAGAATTTCAATCCATGAAAGCATTCTAAGGTAGGTAATGTCTTTTTTTATAAAAAATATCAGTTGTTTCATCCTTTATAAATTTTTAATTGAAAGAGATACTATAATAGTATTCTAATTCATGTATTTAAAAATTATGTATCTCTCGGTAGTAAGGAAATTAGGCTTTCATGTGTGATATTATTAAACTTCTATAATATTTTGAATTCAGTAACATCTGAAATTAATTATTCGCTAACAAATAAGAATACAGTTAGTCAACAGTGAAAAAGCATTCATTTAATCTGTAATGAAATATGTTACTAATTAATGTATAACATTTTCGTTAATAATATGTTTTTCACAAATACTCGCAATTTTTTCATAATGTCGGAGTAATGAGTTAATATTCTGTAGTTCAGCTGTACGGCATTTTCCAGTTCCGCAAATGTATTTCTGAATAGATACTTAAGTCCTTGGAACAAAACAGCATTTTTATTTTACATGATCTGTTCGTAAGATGTCCTAGTGAATCAAGAGTGGTAATCGATATTGAATTTGTTTCATTTTTAATTTGGGAAAAAGTATTGCCTTGAACCAGCCATTCTAAGATTAATCGCGAATTTTTATGAGTAAAAAGGAACCTCTATAAAAATAAATTTGGTTTATCCAAACTCCATAAGGATGCCTTACCTTCAAAACTGTCCAAGATATTTATCAAGTGCATCTTCAGCTCTTTAGTGCTTTTAGATAGAATTTATAAAAACAATTAGTAGTTTGCAGTTTTCTTACTAGAAAAACACTTTATGATAAGAAAAAAAATATTTTTACACATTTTCAATTTCTGATGCGCATAAAAACCTAGGAAACTTTATAATGCTTCGCCAATTATTTTGAAAGAGGATTGTAATGTTTCAAATATGGATATATTGCGGTGTCGAGTAAACAATGACAAATAGGCAGCGAAACGCTGTTGTTTGTTTGCATCGGTTTGTGAGCAGGGTACCCACTTGCTAAACTTGTATGTCATTCCTATGCGTTGCAAATGGAGTCTGATCGTTTCATCAAATACCTGGAAGTGTGCAGCAAGCTCACCACATGTTTGCCTACTGTCACTTTCTATGGCTGTTCTCAGGGCCTCGTGGTCCAGCGCTTGTGGCCGACCACTGCGTGGTGCATCACTAAGAGACATATCCCCTGCCTGAACTTCTGGAACCATTGCCTTAGCGGTTCGTTCATTAACAGCAGCATCCCTAAAGACCTGGCAAATTCGGCGATTTGATTCTGCTGCTGACTGGCCCACTTTAAAATCATTTAAAACCACTTTAAAAATACAGCAAACAACTCCGAACGAGCGCCTTTGAGGCGTCCATTTCAATCAGTCGCTGTGTGAGTTATGTTTGAAGACCGATGCAACGCGTTTTTATACTCTTGCTCAATGTCCGGACGCCCATCCTAACCACTTCTTGGCCAGATTCGTCGACTGTTTTTATGTTGGGGTTCACTCTTCAATGTCATATTAGAAACGGCAAGAACGTTTTTGGTTACCTTGTGTTTTACCTAAAGAAACACTTCACTGTTCTGGAACTTTCCACAAAAATAGTCGTACAGCTCTTCACAGTATCGCAGAGTATAATCAGTAATTACACTTAACAAAAATATTAAGAACGTTAAACACAACGTAATGTACAACGCTTTAAAACTGCCAAGCTATCTTCAGTACTCCGAATTTAACTCTAAGAAATAACAACCAAGTGAAGATGCTGTTCCAGTTGTATATAGTTTTCAACCGAGCGCCGAGAAATCTCTAGTAAATTCCATTTCTCGAAATTGCTAGAAGGAATATATGATTAAAGTTACATCTAAGGGCCAGATACGGTTACAGCTGCATATAAAAGTTAATTAAATTTTTTTTCAATTATAATACCCTTTACAGGAACTGAACTAAAATGTCGCCAAATGGTCGCTTAGTTTGGCGACTGTTGACAATTTTTTCCCAAAATATGGCAAAGAAAATTTGTCACCAAAACCATTGCCAACTTGGTGATATCTCTCCAATTTAGCGAGACAGCTATTTACTCAATAAATAGACTTGCTCCTGTATTCTTACTTTTCCGGCAACGTTTCGCTTCTTAAGATTTTCATGTTACATTATACAAAAGAGTAGTGCAATTTCACATATAATTTCACAAAAATTATCTACCTATATGCAAAATTTGTAACAATAAGGTATGTCTTTCAAGTATAATATGTAATATACTGTGAATACAGTTGAATTAAGTATTGATACTATAAATGACTAATGGCGGACAAATGATTCAGTGTTTACAGAAAAACATATTGAAAGAAAATTTACCGGTTGGAGTAAGTAGCAAGATTGAGCCGAAATGCTTTTTCAACTAGCCACTTCTGAAAAGCTGGCTTAGAGCTGGAAAAGTAGTGGGCTATCGAGCTTGTGTTTTTTAAGATAATATATAAATGTGCTAACCAATCAGCTGTTACTCTGTAAATATCATACTGAAGCTCAATTTTTAATTTAAAACAATTTATGGGTTACTATAGACATATTTATCCTGTACAGGTTTCAAGAATTATCTCTCTTTTATATAAATCCATTGTGTCTTTAAAAAATGATCATCCCATTTATAATTTACACTATTTTTAAATACAGAATTTCTTTATTCCATTTTAGTGCTGGTAAGAAATATGAATTATTACTAAGCTTACCCCACAGTATAACTACGTGGGTTATTCATGCCATATCAGTGTCACCATCACATGGAATATGTGTTGCAGAACCGAAAAACGTTGTGTCCTTCAAAAAGATTTTTCTACAGTTGGATCTACCATATTCTGTGGTACGAAATGAACAAATTGAAATTGCAGCCACTGTCTTTAACTATGGTGATCAGACACTACATGTAAGTTCAACTTTGGGTTAATTTTTATTTATTAGACTTTATTTTATAGATAAATATGAACTCTTATCTTAAATTAGAAATATAGAGTACTGTTTTAGGCAATCAAGAAAATTTTCTTTCTTACTATGCACCCTCCCAAAAAGAACCATAACTTATTTTTGAGAGGGGAAGAGCACAATAGTACTATTTTATTACGATGGTTCCATCAATTATATTATTTTAGAAAAAAAAATATTCCCAGTTTTGTCTCATTTTGATAAATATTTCGAAGTACAGTGAAACCTCAGCTCAAGAATTTAATTCATTCCCGAAGGCCGTTCGTTAATCAGAATGTTTTTAAGACGAAATAATTTTCCTCATAGGAATTAATGTAAAATTGATTATTTTGTTCCTTATATATTTTTGCAAGTTCATAACCAATGGAGATCATTAAATGTAACGCAAAAAAGTTTAAAAATATTAAATAGATAAAATAGACGAAAACATAATTAAATTTTACGGTATCTGACAAAACAGAGTGAACGGCCGACCATACGTGGAAAGTGACGAGGAAAATGTTATTGTTTGGATGAACGTCCTATTCCATAAAATCATTACGTAACTATACTTAAGATGAATCTTCTTTTATCTTTTCCTTTTCTTTAAGCAACATTCGATTCTTTCTTAGACTCACTGAACCTTTAGTTTCACTCAAAATCTGTATAAAGTGTTTGTCGTTACCTAGGTTTTAAGATGTTTCTAAAGGTAGATATGAAAATGCTTGTGCTGTAGCCTGCTGCTGCTTTATCAGAATGAAATCGTTGCGTAAAGACTTTGCATCTTACCCCTTTTGCCCAAATTTCTCGGGCTAGAAAACTAAAATAAATTTTCTTTCTTCCTCTTCTGAAAGCATTTTCCCCCAAATCCGTTTTTGTTGTTGCTTCTAGAACTTTAGTTCTTTCTTGATTAGTTCATTTTACGGTCGTCTAACAACTAAACCGCGTTTTTATTATTAACTTCTTACCCCATGGTTTTGCTTAAACTGCAAGTATCAAAGCAATTACAGTTTCTGCCTGAAATCCAATCTGACCATAACTTCCTCCAGGTTGAATTCATGATCCTGTAAGCCACTTTCTGCCAGGCCTCTGTTAATGAGAATTCATATGAATTAAGCAATGGAAAATAATAAAACGATGTTTATAGATGTCGCTGAGTGTTAATTGTGTGGCATAGGTTACCTCAAAACACCTATGAAAGTCATATATGGCCGACATAAATGTTCGTAACTTGAAACACCATTCGTGATCCGAGGCGTTTTCTGTTTAGATAATTTAGGAGCATGATGTTCTGCTCTACTGTATATGCTTCCTGATCAAAGCATAATCTACACTACGTGTCGTTTTGAATTTTTCGTTATTTTATATCCAAAACTCTAAGATAATAGAAATGACATGGAAAGAGCGAATACTGCTTATTCAGTAATAACCTTTAAATTCATGAAACTGAATAAATTATGTTGTGAGAAATCAAAAGTCCCGCATTACTCCTGTAATATATATTTTTCTATTCTTATTTAAGGTGCAGCATTCATTGCTCATGAAAAATGGAAAATATACACTGAATGTGAACGAAGATATGGAGTCTCTCTTCATATCAATGTAAAAGTGTTTGTTTGTACTGTGATAAATTATTTTAAGTTAACATATTGATGCGATAAAAGGCTGTTGTAAGTCATATTGTTTGTTAAATTCTCTATCTATGCCACTTTTGTTTGATGAACTAGCTGGAAGCGTAATTTTAAAGCTACACAAATTTACACAATAATTCTTTTTAATCAGCACAGCTGTTACATTTCTCGGCACATTGTGAATAGCAAAATTATTCTGCATACACAAACAGCTACTCAAAAATTCCGGAACGCCTGGACATTTTCTTTAATTACTCCCTGTTGTAATGTTTTAGTTTTCAGTTTGTGATACCTTCTGTAAATTTTTAAGATATTTCTCCTGCCTTCCTAGCGTGTATTCGTGGTGTAGTGATCAGCACACTGAGCCGGTATTTTAGAGGTCCGTGGTTCGATTCCCGGCGAAGGCGTTGCTAATTTTTCATCTTGCCTGCTTCCAAAAAAATACCTAATGTCTCTACAGTGGCTCCCGAACTAAAAGTGTGTTGGATGAGTATTCTCCACACCCAGGATTTAGCGATTGGGTCCCCTAAAAACCCCCAGTCGCCCTTTAAAAGGAGGATTATGTAAGGTATTTCTCTCGCCTACCTAACCCGTCAAAAATGGGGAAGGTATTTAAAGAGATATTTTTTATTTTTGGTTTCTAAACCACATTTTCTTCAATATTTTCACGTTTAGTAAATTTAGTTTTTACTGTTTTTAATTCTTCTCTTAAGTGTATTGTAACCTTATTGGACTGTATTCCACTAAAAACAAATAACATAACTTTACCTATACTTATATTTTTTCAGCCTTCTATGAATTTAGTTTTAGTTTTTATACATAAGTGAATGCTAATGTTTGTATGATAATTTATTGGAAGCCTTTTGTGCAAAAATATTTTCTAGGGTACTGTGTATATGTATGGTGTGGAGCATCTGTGCACTGGAACTGCAAAAGGTGAGAAAAGTGACCCGCAATATCTGATAGTTGAGGGACAATCAGCAGTGACTGCGACGTTTCCTGTTATACCGCTGGCAGAAGGAGAGTTCGATATTAGAGTTCTTATTTTAAGTACTGAAGGAAGCGATGCAGTGACGCGAAAGCTACATGTTGTGGCAAGTATTTCAGTTGTTTATTAAGGAACTATTCTAATTTTTTCTGTTGAAAATTGTTCATCTATCAGTAAAATATTTTTACTGTGTGGTTAGTTCATTTTAATAAGATACCGCCATTTAATCGCCTATTTTCCCCTTTTACTTCCTTGTACGAAGTAAAAAGGAAGTACTGTAATCGCGAAAAGTTTCAGGCATCATATTTCAACGCAAATATCCATTTTTACTGATATCGAATGCAATTTAACGATGTTTTGCTTGACATCTGTACTTAAGGATAGAATAAAGGACTCTTTTCTCCACTAAAAACTGTGAAACTAATTTAAAATGAATTCCGAAGAGAATTTTACGTACGTATCTCGCATAACTCAAAAACGAGTAACCTCAGAACGTTGAAATTTTGTATGTAGGAATGCTATAACATGTAGATGTGCACCTCGTATTTTGGTTGCAATCGACCGCACCAAACGTATATAAATATGTTTATACATATATCCACTCTGTTACCTGGCTTAGTGATCTCAGTTTCTTTACTCTTATACGTTTGTAAATTGTGCATTTTTTGCTTTAAAAATGATTGAACTATGTTGTTTTTATCTTCCGGTTAAGGTTTTTATGCCTTTAGTAAATCTGTACGCAATATTTTAAAGTTGTCTAAGTGCCGCTAAGCCTTTTTTTTATGGCGGCCATTGATGTTTACATTTGAAACAGAAGAGTAGTGGATTTGTTGCTAATCTAGAGAAACCTTTTTATTTTTAGCAAAATACAATTGTTTTGAAAAGTTAATCTTACCTGAAGCAGCCCCTTTACTCAGAAAACATGCTACTGCTTGCACCCATTTTCCTTTGAATGGCTGAAACATAAAAACTAACACATGGTCTCCTTGCTGCTCCTTTTGATGATCAGGTGTGAAATCCCCTAAATCTGTGAATCCTTGAACACTTAAATTTGTTCTGTCAAAAACAATAGATGGGGATACCTTCATTTCATCAAGAAGCAGGATTCCTAAAAAGAATATTAGAAAAATATTTTTAAATTAATTTTTCTACTTAGAAATGGAAAAAAAATGCATTTTTGTTGAAATGCTTCTTTGAAGAGGATGAAATTATCACTGTTTTAGTTGAAATAAGTTCTTTCTCATAATTTTCCTTGTGATCCCCAAACTTCATCATACATTGGTATAGCAAAAAATACACATTTACACATGGATTTTTTTTTAACTTCCTGGTTATCAGCACACCTAAGGAAGAGTCACAAACTTGTTGCCAGCCTTAAGGAGCATTTGGTATCTTGTTAGGGACTTTAGACTAACATTTATATGGGTGTCTTTACGTCTACTTGTACAATGCATTTTTTTTTACATTCTTTGTCCTGCATGCTTAACTCCTCAAAAGTAATTACACTAATTGATAGTTGTGTTTGGAGATAATTAATTCCATTCCTTCCAAACAGAACTATCAATGCAACGCTCCCCCCAAAAAAATAATAATAAAAATAAAAAACTATTTTCAAAAGTGCAAATTAACATGTACTCAAGTTTTTCTCTTAACAAGCTTTCGATATTTCCAAATTATTGGTACTCTTTTAACCTCCTTCCAAGCGGTGCCATTATCTTAGTGACTCCTGCGCTGATATTAAAAAAAATAATGAACAAAATTTGACCCACTTCTCAAAATGGTTTGCCATGGCTGATCTATACTCACAACACCACTGCTTTCCACGCCGTAAACAAAGAATTACCTCTCTTTGGAGCACCATAATGACTAATACAGTCCAAAGTTTTATGCTATAAACGGCATTGAATGGAAATTTATTGTGTCACGGGGGTGTCATCGATTGCTGGGGATGTTGAAGGGAGCGTTTAATAGGATTAGCTAAACGATGTCTCAGAAAATCGCTTAATTGCTCCTTGCTGGATTAAGAAGCACTCTTTACTGCATTGCTAGGGGCAGAGGCTACCTTGAACAACAGACCATTAGTGTGTGAGCAAGGAAATGACGATTCCGAAGAAACCTTGGATCTAGGTTATTTTAAAACTTGTCAGAAACTGTCAACATTGCCATCGAAATCTGAATCCGAAAATACGAAACTTAAACGAAATTATAGGATGCAACAATTTTGGAAGAGATATTCTAGAGAATACTTTCTGGAACAACGCAGTTATTATCAAGTTCGGGATACCACATATTAGTTCCCTCAGGAAAGGAGATCTGGTACTTCTGCAGGGGAACGTAAGGCATACGTGGAAAAGAACTCTTGTTGAAAGAGTAATCGAAAGCCGCGATGGAAAGTACAGATCATGTGTACTGTGTGTTGATCGCAAAGAAATGATTCAACCTCTGCAGCTAATCAACCTCTTGAGGTTGATTTGTTAGGACTTGTGTTTCTCTTGATTTGCTTTGGAAACATGAATAATCCTGAATAGGAACAGAGAGCTTACTCAAGCTATGTTCAAGAAGGTGTGAAGTAGACAACACAAGCAGGAAGGGTATACGAAACCCTTTATTTGCAATCTTTTACAGGCACTTCCGAACTTCGGAATACAGAGACCAACCACTTGTGGTCTGAACGTAAGAATATAAAAACTACTAACTAAAACTCTAACTAAAAGCTAACTTTGAATTAGTATACAAATGCCTAGCACTAAGACTGGCCTTTATTTAAAAAAAGGTACGTATGTAGTACGCCGAGCTGCTGAAACTGCGATACGTCTGCAAATATCAAGAGGCCTAAACCTCTGGCCTTAAAGGCAACCAGCAACCGAGTGAAAACTCGTAAAACTACAGTGGAAAGCGGCTTGCTTCCTAAAACTCCTTCTCTCTCCCGCTTGGCAAATTTTAAGAGATTTGACACCTATGTAAGCTAAGAATTCGATGGTTAATCCCAGTATTTAATAGTAGCACATTTTTTTAAATAAAGATATCATTCCAACGTAATCTTGGTAGTCCACATAACCTAGCACCTTTAAAGAAAATTAGGTATTGCTTCTTTGTGATAATAAATTCAAGCTTAAAGGACACCAATTATGAATTTTTTCTTAGATGCAGCTTAGCTCTGTTTTGAATTTGATTTCTACTTTTGTAAGACTACAACTAATCAACTACGGTTAGTACTAATAAACGATAAGTCAGCAGAATAAGCTTGAAAAATTACACCTGCTTTATGAGATTTCTAAAGCAGAGTCTTCAAAAATATTCCACGATGTATGTGCAATACAGGAACCTTGTGGGACTTTTTTTTTTTTTTTTTTTTTTTTTTTTTTTTACGCTAGAAACATTTTCTTTGTGATACATTATAGTACGATCATACAAATAATGTTTGATTAACGCAAAAATATTCTTTCGGCAGTTTAATGCTTTTAATCTCATCAATGTAGATAGCCACCATAAATGGTTGAAACCTCACTTGACATCCAGCTAAATTATACTAGTATGTAAAATACTTCTTTTATTTTGATGAACCGAATACCCCACATTCAGCACGGCATCAACGGCACATTTGCCCAGAACAAATTAACTATTGTGTCTTTGATAAGTTACTAAAGATGAGATAGTGTGATAACTGTTGATTTATCATTTTATCAAGATTTTTCCTCAAGTTGACAAGAGACAAATTACCTGATATGCTGGTGAATCTTCTGAATTTTTAGCGATTTTAGAAAAATAAAATCAAATGGGGTACTTTCCGACAATTAGGAAAATAATGTGTGTTTAAAAATGTATGGAAGATTTATTTGCGAATAATGTGGGATTTACAATCCTCGGCTTATTAATGATTTCTAAGGCTAATCTGTCTGGATCTGGAGCACGATTCTTCTTAATACCTAAAAATAGAGGCTCTATTTCTTCTTCCGTAAGATTGATATCATCCTCAGAATTTATCAGAAACTTTCTCTGATGGCGTTACAGTGTGATATAGAATGATAATGAATGGTGATATCATGGCTCTTAACTCTTTGAGGAGATGGGATACGTAATAACAGGATATTGGATTCTAATCATTATGTCTTCATGTTTTACAATTTTCTTCCACGGGAACTAAATAATTATGGCAAACGTACGCAACAAGCTTGGTTACAAGAAGACGGAAGACCACCCATTCTTCTGTGGAGGTGGCTCGTGAAATGTTTCCCAGCCATGTCGAAATTATGGCAGTTCTCAAATCCAAGGTGCAGTACAGAGCGTATTGAGAATGTGTATAGAAAGAAAGCGAATATCTAAATGACTTCATCTTTAAAAACGTTGTGAACATAGAATATTATTTTTACAATTTTAAGTTATTCATTAGTATATCTGTTAAATAAATCTTATTACTCTACGCAACTTAGCTGTATTCTGTTAATTTCAAACTCGTCAAGTCTCTCTGTTAGATCTTCTAGAATACTAATTTGAATAACAGCACTTATTTTATCATTTCAGCTAGAGGGATATCGTGAAGAAATTGCTATTCCTATTAGACTAGATCCTTCAAACTTACAACGCAGGAAAACAACACACATCATTCATGATAGATATACTGGTATGTAATATCTAATTTGATTTTTAGATCCTTTTAAATATGTATTATTTTCATATATAAACCAGCTATTCTAGAATTGTACATCTGAATACATGTAATTCAATTATTTAATCAATAATTAAAGGGAAATAAAATAGAAAGTTATAGGTATTGTAAAGTTAACATATTAAAAATTATTCATCGCATCAACTATGATGTTATTGTATTTTGTGTAACTCCAGATATCCATAGCAACTTGGAACGCATCTCATCTGAATATTCAAAAATTTCTAAAAATTTATTTGTTTATTTGTAGGCCAAATATATAAAGAGTGCTTCAGATAAGAATGAGTAATTGCATTACTTAGGCAGAAACTATTAAGATAAAAAGGCAAACTTTTCAAATTGCCATTAAAGAGTGATTCTTTTCCTTCGAAACATCAGTTTCATTTAAACGCTAGAGTCGTTTATGAAAAGGTATTTCGTATAATGAAAGTTATTATAAATTAAATTGTACGCTTTTATAATTGTAATGTTGTAATGCAGCGATTCTCAAACATTTTGTTTTGAGGAGCCCTTTTTTAGAATCAATTTATGTGGCGGAACTCCCCCGAAACTATATGTTAAACAAGTTAATAGTGTTTAAAAACACAACTCCAATGCTAATTTATGATCCTTATGATGCAGTTAACAAAAGACGGCCTGGAGCCGTTTTCAGACATTTAGACTGATTAGAGTATTCAGTTGTGCTTTTACTTTATTTTACTTGTATGATGTTATAGCATATTATATTATTATTCGTAACAAAGCCTGGGGTTTTCTGTGCTCTGGTGTTTTCCTTACTTTCAACCAATAGCTAAGGTTCCGCCAGCCAATCGTTAAACTTTCAGTCACCTGCACCATTTGACTCATCTCGTCGCTCCCACTTCTCCATCGCTGCTTTACATGCAAGTTTCGACATCTGATATGCTTCATTTCGTATAGACTTTATAAAGTATTTCTCCCACTTTCCTAGCGTGCCTTCGTAGTGTAGTGGTTTTGCACGCTGGGCCGGTATTTCAGAGGTCCGTGGTTCGATTCCCGGCGAAGGCGTTTGCTAATTTTTCATCTTGCCTGCCTCCAAAAAATACCTAATGTCTCTACACCTTTATTAACGAATAATTTACCATCGTTTTTTCACCTAACCTTGGGATTTCTACAAAGAATATTCTGCTTATTAAACGTTATGTTTTCATTCTACGTTTATCACATATTTTATTAGCTTGGGATAGGGCTCCGGCCCAGGCATGCTTGTTTTGTGGCCTCTGGCCACCTAAGAAGTGTTTAAAAACAGTGTAAGTAGATGGATGAGGGGATTGATAGTAAATGAACGTCAAGTAAAGAAATATAAACACATATGAATAACCATACAATGGCCGCCTTGACCAGGGGTCGGCAACCTTTTGAAACGGAAGAGCCAAAATTTACAATTTACAAAATTTCCCAGTTTTTAAAGAGCCACTAAAAAGTTTCGTTTCAGTATTATAGCTTATATATATTTGATTTTTGACTTAACAGCTTTGAATATGGAATAGCATATATATATATATTATTCCGTATATATATATATATATATATATATATATATGTATGTATATAAACACAAATATAGACAGTTGTATCAATGGGAGCATTGGTTTTGCATGCCTTTTGGATGTTTGATTAAATCTGGCTTATAACTTGTTGTTTTAAGTTTCAAGCACGATTCTAGATTTTTATTTGTTAGTTGACTTTAAAAGTTACTTTCTATTATATTCATACAAGAGAACGCTTGCTCGCACGAATATGTCGACCTGAAGATCGTCAGTACTATGCCAATTTCTTCACCTCACTGTACCACTTTGAAATACTATTCCATGCTCTGAATATGAGGGCTTCAATTCGCGGAATTTCTTTTAGAGTGGTCCACTTGTGCTGCTCGATGTGCATGCTTTTCTGGACCTCAAACTCTTGCAATTTGCTCTTGAGTCCTGTGAACTTGCCACTCCACAAGTCTTTGGTTTTCTAATACAGCAGTTGCATTTGAAGCGATCCAGCATCAATTTCAAATGTCTCATTGTTGATATAATTTATATTTGCGTTGAGAGGATTTACTAAGAACGCAAGAGTACTTGTGTTTGTTTTGAATTGCTCGAATCTCTCAGCGAATCTGTCCTTCATATTTTTCAAAGCTATGTTGAAGTAATTCATGTCAATAATTGTATTGGTCTCATTGCGATATACTTCAGATTTTTAAAATTTACCGCTCTCCGTGTCTTCAACAAAAATAAGTAATTTGTTTTCAAAACAAACTACTACTTCAAGCAAGACATAGGCTGGGTTGCCCTTTCCTTGCAGTTTTAGATTTAGTTCATTTAGTTTCAAACATTCTACATTAAGTAGAATTTTTGCAGCCGTTTGTCTTCTTCCAATTCGGGACGGTTAATGCTTTTTTTCATTGAGGAATTTTTTTATTTCACTCAAACGCTTCTTGGTGAATTACACAGTGACAAGTTAGAATTTCATGGTTTATTTTTTTCTGAAGAATTAACATTACCCCTCTATGTATTCCTGTCATACTTCTGGCTATCGATAGCAATCCTACAGTTCTTCGTTTGGACCTTAGGAGGACATATTAACCCTACGAAAAGGGTAACTTGTGTCGTGTCTTTATGTCACAAGACTCAGCTATAGAAAGTGATAAGGCAGACGTCAGCTGAATGCCTTTCACGTGCATATGTGTTACATTTGAAAACATCTTAGCAGTTCTACCTTGTACTGTTTTTGCAGATAACCTCAAATCTTTGATTTTTTTATGATTTTTGCTTTAATTTTAATCTCACGAAACAGTTATTGAGATGCACGTATAAAACAATCTCTGACGTATTTGACGTGAATGGTTTTACTCTTTTTGCAATTTCTAACGATACTGCAATGCTTGGCAGATTTACATTATTGAAAGATTGTCCCCAGTTACTTAGAATGGAATATGACTGCCTTTTTATTTTTTGGAGCTCTTCAAGAGCTTTGTTTGTGCTTTCCCGGTTGTATATTTACCAGCAAACTGGGTATATTTTGTAGTGAAGTGTCTTCCCAAATTCGACTTATTTTGTGCGAGTTTTTGGTGGTAAATGAGACAACTCGGAAGGCCATCTCTGTTGCATATGAATGCAAACAACTCCGCCCAATCCTGATTGATTTCTCGGTTTTCTTTTTCAGTTCTTCTCTTTTTTTTTACCAGCTGCCATGCTGACGGCAGATCTGAAAAAATGATCAATAGTTCAAATTAACAGCACAGTAACAATGGTTCAAATTTATCTCATCACGGTCATGTTAAGCGTAATTAACGATTATGAAAAATAGAAGCTATTGAGAAATTAGGTACTTAAAAGTATATTTTCTTATTTTTTAAGGGTTTTGATAATGAATTATTAATTTTTCTCTATAGAACTGGAGAGCCGCAACTTTAGTCAAAAGAGCCGCACGCGGCTCGCGAGCCGCAGGTTGCCGATCCCTGGCCTAGACGGTACAGTGATTAGGGGAGCCTACTGCGGTACCAAAGCGTCCGAGTTCGAATCTTGGAGAAGGCATGGATGTAAATTGTCTGTCACTTCATAGGACTTAGCGGTGGCAGCTTAATTATTGTCTCCATAATAAAATGACCACCGTTTCCTGCTTTAGTAGTGGCAAAAACCTAAAAACGGCTACTGCCCGCTGTATAAAAAAATCCATAAAATGAAATTATTTTAAAAACTTTGAAATTTATCTTAGTGTATCAGTTTATTCTCAATTAACACCAGTATTCACAGTATACTGTAAAATCTTTGCCGTACAAAAAATTTTATTTCAAATTCAATATATCACACCATCAGCGTTGCAACAGATTATCAGCGAGAGCAACAATAAATTAGATCCATAAGATAGATTCAAAATGATCATTCTGGCTCACTTTTCTGAAAAGCTGAATGACTATCTCCTATCAAGTTCTTTTGGCAGAACATATATGTTTTTACCTATGAGTATTATTATGACTATTTATTATGACTCCCAGGCTCTAAATCTTTCAATTTTAAGTTTTAGGGTAATATCCAAGACTATTAAACATTTCCATTTCTTGGTAAACATTTTTAAAAGTTTCTATAAAATGATAATTCAGTAATATGAGAAGTAGTATGATAGTCTGTTTATTTAGAATTATTTTTTAGAAATAGATGTTCTAATCTCGAAAATTGTCAGTATTCATTTATTTAATTTTATAAAGGTGATTCTAATGTTCAGGAAAGTCATGATGTAAAGAAATATATTCCCAATCACCTTTATCTTGAAATATTTCAGTAAATTCTTCAATTAACGCATATCTAGAAGTACATTTCTAATCAATTTTATCTTGAAATATTTCAATAAGTTCTTCTGTTAATTCCTGATATATAGAAATACATTTCCGATCAACTTTATTGTAAAATTCTTTCAATAAATTCTTCTGATTTTTTTTAGTTTAGAAATACAAAATCAATCAACTTTATCTTTGAATTTTTCAATAAATACTTCAATAAATACTTTATGATATTCAGAAATATATTTCTAATCGACGTTATCTTGAAATTTTTCAATAAATTCATTTGATAGTTCCTGTCTACCCAAAATATATTCCAATCAACTTTATCTTGAAATTTTTCCATAAATTCGTGTGTAATAATTCCTGATTATTACAAATTCATTTCCTATAAAGATTATCTTGAAAGTTTTCAATAAATTTTTCATATTCAGAAATGAATTTCCAATCAGCCTTATCTTGAAATTTTTTTATAAATTCTGTTAATTTTTTATTTCTATAAATAATATACCAATGAACCTTATCTTGAACTTTTCTATAAATTCTTCCGATAATTTTTCATTTCCAGAAATATCATCCCCATGAACCTTATCATAACATTTTTTCTATAATTTCTTCCGATAATTTGTGATATTTAAAAATAAATTTCCAATCAGCCTTATCTTGAAATTTTTCAGTAAATTATTCTGATAATTTCTTGTGCTTAAATATTAATTACCAATCAACCATATCTTGAAATGATTCTGTAAATTTTTCTGACACTTTTAAGAATTAAGGTATTATTCAGGCACAATTAATCACATCCATTTATTTAGAATTATTTTTAGAACATTGTTATGAATGCTCTTGCAGGAATTCCATCTTCTAATACAAATCTTTTATCATCTTTTTGAAATAAAGCTTATTTATTCTTTACAGTTGAATATAAATCATGTTTCTTACTTCTAATAAGGTTCATGGAACTATATTGTTCACATAGATTGAATAAACAGTTTTTATAATCTTCAAACGTAATTCGGTTTTGAACTACACATTTCTTAATTCCTTTAGATTTCTTCATTATTTCTTCTTCGGTTTTATTACATGTAATTTTTATCTTAATCCTACAAATTTAATAAATACTTTACCACTTTTTTCATTTTACATAGAGCATTTTATATTTTTTAAATGCATATTATATCTAAATTCTTTAGGATAATTTGATGTTCCCAAATAATCAATCATACCTTTCATATCTTCAAAAAATCATCTATTTTAATATCATATATAAAATTAAGTGTCTCCACTTGAAATAATGAAAGGTCTTTTTATTTAGGCTTCATAAATATTATAATAAAAATCATACATTGAATGTTTTGATAAACCTAAAATACACATTCATATATAAATGGGTTTATCTAATTTTACTTCTGTTTTATTCATATGAACAGCTGCTATATTTTCAATAAATATTAAATATATATTTACTAAATAAATATTGTTCTACCTTCAAAATTTGACTTCAAACTAAATTTTTGAACTTGATCATAATAGGTACATAATTTTGCATTCATTCTTTTTCTAACGTTCTCAAAGGATTTTCCATATGACATATTCTCAAAAGGTTTTTCATATGGTATTTATTAATTTATAAAATTCTATCTCAAAATCATTAGCAATCCCTTTCCTAATTGCAGTATTTAAATCCATATATTTTTAAGCAATCTGATTGTTTAAATTTTAAAATTTTATATTTTTTAAATTTTAATCCCATACCTAAATAGTTTACAGCCGTGGTACCATTTGCACTTCAAAAGCAGATTAGTCTTATCGTAAACATGGCTTAAGAAAATCACTACAATGTGTGAATAAATCAACAGACGAAATAACTATTTACAAAGTTTATTTACAACATATTAGCTTTTTTAAATTACTCTCAAAACGAGAAATCTAAATTATTATTATTACCAACTCAGCCGGTTCTAGAAACAATTCTAAAACCAAAGTGCAAAAGATTTGCCACAAAAAAACGTGTAAAATTAATGATGCACTTCAGCGCTGTCTAACGGCCAAATCGGCAGTCACAACGCACTATCCCAGTCTGAATAATCACTGTTGTTCATCGTCAATAAAAGGAAATAATTAATTCAAAATACAACAAACTAAATTAGTAGTTAAGTATTCAACATTTTCAAAGTAGCATTTCAAATTCTTGAATAAAAATAAAATGCAGCTAAATTATACTTTCATACAGTAGGCAAACAAATATTCAAATTCAAAACATAATGTAAGGTTGGTATCTAGAATAATAAAAATAATAAATGAATTATATGAATAAATAAAATGAAGAAAATGAAAATAATTTTATGATTGTCCATTCAGTCCAGTTCAAGCTTATATAGTATTTGAATGGGTATCTTTATAATTCTTGTTGGTGTTTGAAGAACACAGGACGTAACTTCTGAATCACGTTATAAACACAACTCGTTAAGACATCTGACTTCCGAAGATGCTTTGGTAAATTTTCGTCATGGATCAGCACTACGTCACTAACTTTAAATGATGAGGATTCTGATGAAGTGACTCGATACACAGAAAGTTCTAACAGATTTTCTTTTCTCCAGCTTTTCCAAAAGTGTTTAATGGATTGCTGTCAGTATTTAAATTGTTTTGTAGGCATTTTTCTCTTGGATTCAGATCCAGTGATTACAGGCAATCCATGAGGCAATGATGTTAGTCTTTTTCCTGCTAAGAAAAGGACCGGAGTTAAAGGTCCTGCTAAAAAGGACTCTGGTTCGGAGGGCTGTTCATAGGTAGGACACAATGGTCGAGAGTTGATAACTGCTTCAATTTTAGTCAATGGCGTTTCCATTTCTTCGAAAGTAAAACAAGTCCTACCAAGGACATTTTCTAGTGGTGTCTTTGCGGTGAGAACCATCCTTTTCCCAGTTTCCCCCACCATGAGGCTCTAAGCACAATAAATTTCTATGTTACTTTGTTTTTTGAGAAGTAGTCTAGAACTTCTTCTTCTGAAGTGTTCTTCCAAATTTTCTTCAGTACAGAATCAGCTTTGATAAATGTTTTAGCATTGCCACTGCAAATTATTTTACAAAGTCCTCTTCGTGCTTTCAAAGAGCTAGAATAACTTTCAAAGAGCTAGAATAAAGGGTGTCAGTGTTCAAATTTCTTACCAATTCTAGATCCTTATATCCAATTCTAGCCTTAAATAAAGCGAAAGCAAATAATAAATTATAAGCCTTTTCTGAACGAGATGAAGTTTTGATATAAATCAGTTCCCCAAAATCTGTTCCAGTTATTTCAAATAGTGGAGTTTCTATAATTCTATTTCTAGGTTAGTGGGACTATTACTTCCTTACCCGGGTAGCATTAAACCTTTTACAAACTAAGCAAGATTTTAGGACAGATTTCACACATCTCCTTCCTTTGATAATAAAATATTTCTCTCTAGATGTGATGATGTGGTAACTAATCCAAAGTGATATAATCTCTCATGTGTATCCATAATCAACAGCTTAACAAATTTAGATTTGTCAGGAAGCACTCTAGGGTAGTTTTACTAGTTCTTGGAATTCAGAGAATTGCCGTCTACCTTTCAGCACAAGTAATCTATTTTAATCTAATTCAGGATTAAGGTTATATAAATCTGATTCCTTACTGATAGATTTTCCACATTTTAATTGATCTATTTCAATGTTAAATACCGGTTTTTGAATACATTGAATCCAGTGCATTTCTGCCTTATCGAACTGTGAGCTGTTAGTGGACCGGAGACCTTAGAGTTTCTTTATTTGAATTATGCATAAAGCGCATTATCAATCTTGTGATACGGTAAACTCTTCTAAGATGCTAAATTTATCAACATTTAAAACTGTTTCAGATATTACGTGCAATATAATTGAGTAATTTGTGGTTTCAAACTTTTCAGTTAACGCATCTTCGTTTAATTCAGTTACTAATTTTGACGGCCATGAATGTTCGTGAAGTGGCAACCAAACTAGACCTTGCCACCACACGTTATTTCCTAAACGTTATCAGCTTTTCACCTCGCGTCACTAAGCATCTGGATTTTCTCTACCGATACAATAGTTCAAGTTTTCTGAATCTGTAAGGGATTGAATTCCTCTGACTCTGTTGGAAGCAAAGGGCTTCCAATTCATAGCAGATCCTTTTATCCAATGAAGCGTTATTGTTGAATGTGTCCACAACTTTATCTTCGCACTTTGAAAGACTAGTGCCATCTTTAAAGTTGCAGCAATTACGGCACCATTAATTCTAATCGCGGAAGCGCAACTCGTTTCACAGGAGACATTATACCTTTTGTCCAGATGAAACTTGTTTTAATTTCATTATTTTTAACGAAGTACCTAAAATAGGATGCTGTATCAAAATGCCTTAGGACTAGCACCACAGAAAATGTGGATTTGTACCTGATCTTTTATGGAATTCGTTCCTTGTTAGAATATTTCCTAAGTATCTGTAAAGGTAGGAAATATTTCCTAGGTATCCGTTTTAGAGCACCAAACTTTCAATTCATTTTCCAAATCTAGGGATAACTCATTATCCCATGCTAACCCTTTCTCCAAAAATGTCAGCAACAGATACTAATTTGCGTACCCAATCTTCATCATTTCAACCTGTCGCGTAGCCAGTAAAGAGTTACGATCCATGTTGCTACCTCTGTGCACAGTTCCATGAAACTTGTCAACATACTTTTCTCGAGACAACTACCTTGTTTTAGTATGAAGCAAGAGAGTCTCATGGTGGCTTCTCGTGTTTTTACACTTTAGTTTAAAAAGTATGTTTTTAAGAAGTTGCGATTTCATATAATTTGTGGTTTTTATAGTGCTATTCTAATATCATAAATTCAGGGCAATTTTTTTCAAGGGGCATTCGTGCGCGTGAAGAATGCAAGGGTTGTTTTTACATTTCTTTGCCTTATTTTTCTTTTTTAACAATTGCTCCTGCATTGGATCTATCACTGCCATATTATCATCAGTTCATATATTTATGCAGTTTTCCCACGATTTTTCTTATAATGAGATGGGTTCATCTAAAAGACGTACGGTGGCAAATTGTCGTAGGTGGGAAATTTTCGAAAGCAGAAACTTCTTCCGCGACCTCAAAAAACAGAGTATCAGCTGTCTAAAACATAACATCGATATAATATTGTCTCTCAATATTTCGAAATTCACCTCACAGCGGGATCAAACACGACAGCAAAAGGCAGCGCCGCCTACCTCCTTCCTACAATATTGTTCGCAGTTCTTAAATTTAAATAAATACCCTCGAATCTATATGTACAATTTAAAAATACAGTGAACAGCAAGAAATGAGGAATATATTTTACTTTGTAATGCTGAGGTCACCAAAAAATTCTTTTCTTCTATTTACCATAGACTGCATTCCGAGTCTTTCTTCTTTGTAAATTTTAAAGTTTCTCAGGTTTTGGTCACGGTAAATTTGCAAGTTACCTGTTTCGTTTTAATCTCAAACAATTTATGTGAATGTTCAGAAAGAGTACCTCAGGATGTGGAACATTTTATTTTCTCATGCCCTACGTTTGATGGACCTAGATTATGCTTAAAGAACGATTTGATAATTTTCGGAGTGACTTGGCCAGTGAACTTATCTGTTTTCGTGAAATCTAGACTGCTGTTCTCTGCTTTTGTTAGTTTTATTTATGCATGTAACTTTTAATGTTTTAGTTAACTTACTTCTGCAAGCCCCGTGTTGTACATATGTGGTGCACGGTGAGTCTATATATTTTCAAAAAAAAAAAAAAAAAAAAATTCCTACTACAGGCTATACAGATCAATTATTTAATTGATTATTTGAGATCGGACTTGTAAGTACAACTAATTTTTTTCTTACTTTCCGTTCTAAAAGATAACGAATAAAGTGTTGATTCAAATTGATTTTGTGCATTTATACATTAATCCTTTTCTAGTAAAATAAATGAAATTATTGCCCTTCAATATTGTATTATAATTATTAGAAATAATGTCTTTCCGTAGCTTTTGTAGTATTTTTACTTCCTTGTACGATGTAAAGGAAGTATTGTAATCGCTAAAAATTTCGGGTATCATATTTGAACGAAAATATCCATTTCGACCGCTTTCGAATCCATTTGAACGATGTCTTTGCGTGACATATATACGTACGGACAGAATAAAGGACTGTTTTGCCAAAATGGACTTAATATCGATTCAGAAGAGATTTTTTTTGAAGTGTATAAGTGCATACGTTACATATGAATGTATCTCGCATAACTCAAAAACGAGTAGCCGTAGAATAATTGAAATTTTGTATACGGGCCTTCCAACAACATACAGCTGTGCACCTCTCTTTTTCGTTGCAATGGGCCGCACCATTGTATATAAATATATATTTATTTCGAGTACATATATTAAACGTATATATATATATATATTCCCACCCTGTTACCCCTCTCGGTGAACTTAGCATTTTCAGCATTATATGCTGGTAAATTGTGCATTATTTTACTGTCTGTAAAAAAAAAAAGAATTATGTTGTTCTTATGTTACGGTTAAGTTTTTATACCTTTATTTAAATTGCATGGAATAGTTATAGAATTATCAAGAGTATGGTTATCGAATGCATGGAATATAACAGCTATAACTAAATGGAATAGTTATAGAATTATCAATCATATAGTTATATCAACAAGTGGCGAGTTAAGCCTGAAAAGCCCTTCATTTGTTTACATTTGAAAGTTTTAGCAGAGTATTGAAGATAGTAAGTAAGTTAGTCTCTTAGTCACAGAAGTCTGTTGTGCACCAATCTCAATGTCTTTTTGCACGGAGGAATCAAAAACTTAACTTTTAGTTTTGAGCACCGACACTTTTGCCTTCCTGCCCGTTTGGCAAATTGTTTGTTTTCACACAAAATCTCTAATTTTAGTTACAAAAATTGTTTTCTTAACTCTATTTTGTGTTTTAGGTTTTTTCTGTGTTATACAGACTTTAATGAAAATATTTTGAGTTTATCTGTATTACAGTTTTACAATTTCTAACGAAGATATTTTGACTTTTTTTTTTTTTTTTTTTTTTTTTTTTTTTTGTATTTTTGCCTTCCTACGAACCTGAATTGATTGAATGAGAAATATATCTGTCTATAGTGAAACTTATGGAAATAAATTTAATAGAAGGGCAGCAAAAATAATGTGTGTAATTCTATAGGCCGTACAAGGAAGTCATATGCTGCCCACAACTGATTTTTTTGCAAAGTACGTACGTACGCTGCGCAAAAAAATGGGACAGTTCTATATTACCTATTGTACTGGACCGATTGACGAAATTGAAATTGCGTTTTTCGTGTCTCAAAAGCGCGACGTAGGATATATATTAGATTTTTACATAGCATTGCTCTAACATATGTATTTTTTGACACACAATGGGACCTTTTTCTGAAACAGCATTCCACTTTTTTTCCATATTTTGATTCACGTAGGGCATGAGAAAATAAAATGTTCCACATCCTGAGGTACTCTTTCTGAACATTCACATAAATTGTTTGAGATTAAAACGAAACAGGTAACTTGCAAATTTACCGTGACCAAAACCTGAGAAACTTTAAAATTTACAAAGAAGAAAGACTCGGAATGCAGTCTATGGTAAATAGAAGAAAAGAATTTTTTGGTGACCTCAGCATTACAAAGTAAAATATATTCCTCATTTCTTGCTGTATTTTCACAGTTCTTCACTGTATACAGTTCTTCACTGTATTTTTAAATCAAAATATGGAATTTGATTCCATATTTTGATTTTGAGTCAAATTTCGCCCAAATGTTAAATTTTGTAAAATTTGGTGCAAAATTTAAGGAGAAATTCAAAAATGTGTCTTGGCAATTTTTTTTTTTTTTTTTTTTTTTTTTTTTTTTTTTTTCAGTTTGCGCCAAGAATAATTCACTTGGCGAACTTCATAATATAAGGAAACCTATTTTCCTTTCCCTTCCACTGAGCAGGACCGGGAAAAAAGTGACTTCATTCCTACCTTTTTACATTGTGCACGAGCGGAAAAAGTCACATCGCTCCTACTTCCAAATAATTTTAACCAAGTGCCTAAACCACATTTAATATTATTATGGCTTTTAACAAATATGCGAAATTTCAAAAAGCGCCAATATATAAATTCACGTATATCTTCGGAAATTTTGAATAAAAAAACTGTAACTTTTCTCAGGTATGCTTACAAATACATGTAATAAATCAAAATTCGGCGAATTTTATTTGGAATGAACCTCAATTTCCAAATGCGAAAAGAAGAATCAACTAAGTTTAATAAAAAAAAAGATATTAATAAATATATATCAAACTCAATTAACATTGAGGAGCTAAAATTTTGAGAGCTAATTTTTTAAAAACTACTCGTGCGATTTTTACAAAACTTGGTAGTCTCGCGTAATTTGAATCGTAAAATCAAAATATGGGGAAAATTGACATGTTGTTTCAGAAAAAATCCGATTTTGTGTCAAAATACCTATATTACAACAATGCTACATATAAATCTAATACATACCCTAAGTCACGCTTTCGAGACATGAAAAGCGCAACTTCCGTCAATCGGTCCAGTAGAACGGGAGATATAGAACTGCCCCCTCTTTTTCCTACTGTGTACATGAAAATACATGGCTGATACAGCTGAAGATGTTATTTTCTTTACTAGTTACAAAACATTACAATGTGACTGACGCTATTAAATGACGAGTCTTATATCCATGTAATAGTGAGAGCGTGGGAAGTGCCTAAATGCAGCATATTGCAAGTTTGTTTTTGCAGATGTTAGTTGCCTATCCATCACAACTCTCAGCTGCTGCCTTCCGAAGATGGTAGTCGAAAGTAAATGAGCAATGAAACACATAGCAATGAAAATTGAAATTTTGCATATGGGACCGCTGTAACATCTATAGTTTTGCATCTTCCTCATATATTATTTCCCAGTATTCCCAGTATTTATATCGAACGTCTTACCCGGCTTGGTGAGCTCTAATTTTTATTCTTATGTGTTCGTAAATTTTTCACTTTTTCCTTTAAAAGTGATTAAATTGTGTTGTTCTTCTCTTCGGCATGCCTTTAGTTAATCTGCATGCAGTTGTTGTAGAATTATTCAAAATTTAAAAGTATTATTGGAGCTAAGCCTAATCTGAACGTGTGGTAAAACTTCAGTCCAATAATATTTTTCTTGAGGAATGTCTGCGTTTGATATATTGATTATATTTTTTTAGAAACCCTTGTCATAAGAGCAGTTACAGAATTTTTGCGATTTATAGATTGTAAGTCTGCTGAATTTCTTGGATTATATCGTAATGGAAACATTCTAACGGCAGTGGAACTGTTTGCCGAATTTGATCCATTCTTGAAAGAACATCTAAAGAATTATGAGAGACTGGGTAGCAGTCTCTCATAATCTCTTGTGAGGAACTTGTGAGCCACTTGTGAGGAAGTGTATGTGGTACATACACTGGCCCAGAAGTGCAGAGAAGTTATATTTTACAGTGCAAGGATAGCTAAATACGTCTCCATAATTGTGAATTCAACATATGACATCTCATATGTATAACAGTTATCGATTGTTATATTTCCAAGAACGCCAACAGAGGTGTTCCTCTGATGGTGTTCTTGGACATACCTCATTCGTACCAAATACTGGAAATAAATACGAGAAACTGTACATTGCTATAACGAACACCTCGGCATCCCTTGAAGTTAATGTAAACAAATGTAGAGACCAGTCATACGATAATGCTGCGAAAATGGCATGAGCCTATACCTGTCTCCAAGCAAAAATTAAGAATGGAAGCAAATTTGTTGAATTCTTGCCCTGTCCAGCCCATTCTCTGAATCCAGTTGAAGATTCAGACACTAATTGTATTCAACCTATAAATTATTTTACACTTCTGCAAGAAATCTACAATATTTTTTGGCATTCGCGATGCGTTGGGAGAAACTGAAGAATAACGATGTGCAGAGACATTGGGTTATTTTGAAGCAGGAGACATGAAAAAATTAGCAATGCTCTCGCCGGGACTCTAACGATGAACCAGTACACCACGAAGGCATGCCAAAAAGGCGGGATAAATAGTTTATACACTCTCCCTTTTAAAGGCCGACTGGAATTACCAATACCCAATCGCCAAATCCTGGTGGTGGAGAATAATTATCCACCACCTTTTTTAGTTCGGGTGCCACTGTAGAATCTATTAGGTTTTTTACTTCCTCGTACGAAGTAAAAATGAAGTATTGTAATGGCGAAAAATTTCGGGTACCATGTTTCAACGAAAATACCCATTTTGACCGCTATCGAATGCAATTTAACGATGTTTTTGCGGGACATCTGTACGTTATGACAGAATAAAAGGACTCGCTTCCCCCAAAAAAATTATAAAACTGATTTAAAATGAATTCTGAAGAGACTTTTGCGTGGCATCTGCGGGTACGTACGTACGTATGTATATATGTATCTCGCATAACTCAAAAACTAGCTGCCTCAGAACTTTCAAATTTTGTATATATGGCTGATATAACATGCAGATATGCACCTCCGATTTTGGTTGCAATCGGCCGCACCAAAAGTATATAAATATATGTAGATATATATATCCACTCTGTTACTCGGTTCAGTGATCTCAGTTTCTTTAATCTTATATATTTGTAAATTGTTCATTTTTTCTTTGAAAATGGTTGAATTATGTTGTTCTTATCTTCCGGTTAAGGTTTTTATGCCTTTAGTAAATCTGCGTGCAATATTTGTAGAATTATGAACAATTTAAAAGTTGTTTAAGTGCGGCTAAGCCTAATTAGTTTACCATGGCGGCCATATTTCTTTACATTTGAAACTTAGAAGAATAGTGGATTTGTTACCAATCTAGAGAAACTAAGCTTCGCAACAACAGAGATAACGCCTTCTTTTATTATTACGAATTACATCATGTTTAATCCATTCTGGAATTTATTCGAGGAAATAAGTGTTTAAGATTTACTTCGTAATTTTTAATATATATATTTGGAGGTTTTATGTATTTTTCCCTTGTCGCGTAGTGAGAACTGAATTAGTTGAATGCGAAATACTGAATCGTCTATGAAAAACTGTTTACTTTTTTTTTTTTTTTTTGTTTAATTTCTTTTATACAACGTTTTTGATTTATTATAGTATTTGAATAGAACGTGTGGCAACGATTAAGTAATTCTTCATTCAAATGACATAAATTTTGTGCATTCTGAGTTATAAAATGAAAACCGTGCTAAAGAGAAATTACAAGTTGCTGCAGATATCCTCTGTAAGTGGTTATTGCGTGTAAGATAAAGATTAATACTTTCAAGTCCCAATTAATATTTTTTTTAATCAAACCTAAAAGAAGTTAGCAATATCACACTAGATGGCGGCACTGTTCCCAAAGTAAATTACGTAAAATACCCTGGAGTTATGTTAGACGAAAGGTTAACTTTTACACCGCAAACCCTGTATGTCAGAAAAAAAGCACATACAGCTTTTATATCCATTTACGCTCTACTTGGCAGAAATTCCCAGCTACAACACAGCACCAAAAGAATTTTGTATTTACAAGCTATCAGACCAATCCTGCTATATGTAGCGCCGGCGGGAGCTGCCGCGGCCAGATCAAATCGACAACTGCTTCAAAAACTTCAAAATAAATTTTTGAGAATAATAACAATTTCACGGTGGTTCGTAAGAAACACTGTAATGCATCACGAATTAAAATGTTTGCCATTAGACAACGAAATTCTAAAGCATTTTCACAATTTCTACACGAAATGTGGCAATCACGAAAATGCCATAGTAAGAAACATAGGAGACTATGACTGCACGGTGATATAGCGGTTCAAATGACCAAGAAGGATCAGACACAACGAATTGTGGTGAATTATACATAGTGTAAATACGTTATTTTTCAATTTTATTTCTTCATTTTTACTTATTTATTTTATTATAATTCCTGGCAAAACAGGATAAGAACTTTGCACCCGTCAAAGCGGGTATAGACATTGATCATTGTATGTTAATTTGTTTAAAAATTACGCGAATCACCGATTGGTCAGAGCCTGTACTAGTTCTGCACGACGATATGCAGTCTCCGACGAAACGTCATAGAAGTAGGTCACTACATCCCTAGCGCTCAAGATATGCAATATGCAAAGATATGCTAACTGCCATTGTTGATTGCTATATTGCTAATCTACTACAATTGCCTTTATGGAAGACTACAGCACGAATGATGCATAAGTGAGTTCCAAAATTTTGGATTTTTATTTTCTAAAATTATCCGAAAGGGACAAATATAGAATGGTAAAGACCGCTTGGTCGTACACCACTTACTAAAGTGATAACCTAAGACCTAAGTTATAAAATGAATGAAATGTAACGCTGTTAAGTGAACCTAGCGTCAGAGTGTCGCTATGGTAAACAAATATAGCGAATTTTAAAGAGTGCATTTATTCTGTTGTGGTTTATGTGCTATCGACAAAGTAGATTTGATTCAATGTAATAAGTTTAAACGAAATGCATAAAAAATGCGTATAATTTAATATTCCGTACAAGGAAGTCATATGGTGTACACATCAGATATTTTTTTAGAAGCAGAAGACAAAAAATGAGCAAGGACCTCGCCGTGACTCGAACCACAGACCTCTCGAATACGCGCCAAGCGTGTTGACCACTACACCACGAAGACACGCTAAGAAGGCGGGAGAAATGTCTTATAGATGTAGAAAATCATACCAAAGGATATGTATTCCATGGATAATCATGCAGCCATGATACCTGCAAGTGTTTATTCAAGTCATGGAAAGACATTCACAATATTCTGAAATCAATCTCAAATGACAGATCAGAAAAGGCGATTACAAGGCTGAAGCATAAGGATTAATTAAGGGAATGATGAGATTTGAAACGGACGTTTGTAACTGTTTTTGGAGAAGTATTTTGAATCGCATCAATGAAATCAGTAAAAAGGTATAACAGGAAGACGCTGATATTGGATTGGTCATCGATTTGTACAAATCCCCGTGAAAATTTCAAAACTTGTGAAGAGAAGGTGAAGGTGCTAAGTGTTAAGCGTAATTACACTGCGCATGAAAAGCGCATCAGAAAGGGAAAGTGACATTTGATGAAAGCGACGATGATGAAGAAATTCTGTTCACTGCTAAGACTCGTTTCAAAATTCTTTACAATTAAGGAATTTACAATCTTGGAACTGGACTGTCGAAAATGTGCGTACGTCAGCGTGTTCGAAATTCTCTATGTTCTCTTTGAATTTCGCGAACTCTCCGTTGGAGAAACAAGGAGTGAAGCATCAAAATTGTAGAGTCATAAGTTTTTTTTACAATGCTTCTGCCAGGGCTCGAATCTGAGCCTCTCGAATATGCGCAAAACATGCTACCATTACACCCCGAAGGCATGATGGAAGGATGAAGAAAACACCTTAGATGGGGGATTAAATTTTCGTTCAGAATAAATCCAGACTAAAAGTGTAATGTGAGCGAAAGGAAAGGTAATTTTTATTTGGTTGAATTAATATGTAAATATGTATATATGAAATTTTATATTCGGGTGGAATGGCGCTTAATTTTCATTTTATTGTGAATCTAATAAACGTTTACATAACTTTCTTATTCCTTATTTTATTACCTATTTTCAGTTTTCTCAGAAATATAGCATAGGCAGCGATTTGTTTCAGCCTATAGGCGGCACATCTACGCGCAACAGTGGTATTTGACAAACATGGTGAAATGTGGTACAAATTACCTAGACATACTATAAGCATATTCTCTCTTTTATAGTCAAGTCGCCTCATTTCAAGGCTAGCAGCTATGGAAAGGCCTTAACCATTATTTTACATACAGGAAAACTGATTTATTTTTTAAATGAAGCTGAGTGTATGCAAATGTTATTTTCTCTATACGAAAACTGTAAACGTAATACTTTACGATAGCGGATTTTTAGTTTCAAAATTTATTTTAGTATAAAATTTGTTGATTTTTTATAAAAACGAACTTGTTAAACATTAAAAGTATCTTTCTTTCCTTTTTAATTAGATACAATAAATGAGAGAGAAAATCTACAAATCACAGCTGTAAAATTACATATGCCTGAAGATTTTGTTCCAGGAACAGAAAGTTGCATAATTACAGCTTTGGGTAAGTACTGGTTGTTGAAATCATTTTACACACTTCATCTCTTTTCCAGGCCTTTAATTACCGGTAGAAATAATTTTTAATTAATGTGTATTAATATTTGGTAAACGTGTGTTTAGGAATAAAAATGAAAAGATGCTTTTCTGTATTCTACGTGGCACGTAGGACGCTTTCTTTCTTTCTTTTGGCCATCGACAAAACAGCTTGTCCATTGGGTTAGTTGTTTATCACTTTATAGATTCCGCTGATGGAATAAAAGAAAAGTTAAAGCAATGTCCTCTGGAACTTAATCGGATTGACTTTGGGTTAAAAGAAAGGACAAGATAAAAAGAAAAGTAAAAAGGTACAGACAGTTCTATTACAACATTATAGTATAAGTCGGGCATATAAATATGATAAGACTAGAGTGTAAGTACAAGGACAGATGTATAGATGGGATCAGTACAAATATATTTAAATACTACGTATCACATAAGAGAAATGTATAAATTAAATTTATAGGAACGTACTCTACGGGAAAAAATGGGACAGTTCTATATCTACCGTTCTACTGGGCACACTGATGATTTTCAAATTGCGTTTTCCATGTCTTGAAAGCGCAATTTAGAATGTATATTAGATTTATACATAGCATTGTTCTAACATAAGTATTTTGACACAAAATGGGACTTTTTCTGCAATAATATACCAATTATTTTTCCATATTTTGATTCTACGACTCAAATTATGCCTAAATATTATATTTTGTAAAATTTGGTGCAAAATTTAAGAGAAATTCAAAAATTTATCTTGGCGAATTTTTTTCAGTTGCGCCAAGAATAATTCACTTGGCGAACTTCTTAATATAGGGCAACCTATTTTCCTTTCCCTTCCATTGTGCAGGAGCGGAAAAATGTCACTTCGTTCCCACCTTTTTACATTATGCATGGGCGGAAAATTCACATCATTCCTACTTTCAAACAATTTTAACGAAGTGCCTAAACCACATTTGATGTTATTATCGCTTTCAACAACTATGTCAAATTTCAAAACGCGCCATTATGTAAATTCACGTACATCTTCGGAAATTTTGAATAAAAAACTGTAATTTTTTTCACGTATGCTTAGAAATACATCTACTTTAAGATGACGGTAAAAATTTTATAGATTATAATTTAAAATCTTTTTCGTAAAATTTATAAAAATTATTTAAAAATACAATTTTTAAAAAATAAATCATAAAAAATGGGAGAAAGTTATTTGGAATGAACCTAAATTTCCAAATGTGAAAGAAAGAATTAAATAAGTTTAGTAGAAAAAAAGAGATATTCATAAATATATACCAATCGCAATTAACACTGAAGAAGTAAAATTTTGAGAGCTAATTTTTTAAAAACTACTCTTGCGATTTTTACAAAGCTTGGCAGTTTGGCACGATTTGAGTCGTAGAATCGAAATATGGAAAAACATTGGCATGTCATTTCATAAAAAGTCCGATTTTGTGTCGCTACATATAAATCTAATACATATCCTAATTCACGCTTTCGAGACATGAAAAACGCATGTTGAATTTCGTCAATCGGCCCAGTGGAACAGGAGATATAGAACTGTTCCCCCTTTTTTTTTCCGCAGTGTACATGAAAATACATGGCTGATACAATTGAACATGTTATTTTCTTTACTAGTTACAAAACATTACAATGTGACTGGCGGTATTAAGTGACGAGTCTTTTATCCATGTAATAATGAGAGCATGGGAAGTAAAGCCTAAATGCAGGATATTGCAAATCTGTTTTTTTAGATATTAGCTGACTATGCATGACAGCTCTCAGCTGCTGCCTTCCGGAGATGGCAGTTGAAGATAAATGAGTAATCAAACACATAGCGGTCGGGATTGCTAATATGGCCACATATGCAAAGATCGTTTTCCATGAAACCGATCCGATTAACACAGGTCATAAATGTTTTGTTTGCAGCGAAGAACTCTGTAGGTTCTTGGATGCCACTTTTGAAAATTCCATCAACTTTTAGAATGAAGTTTAATTTTCTTATGCCTGTAAATTCATTGATCCAATCTAGTTTCCATTTATTATAAAGAAGTTGACATGTGGAAGAGTTTTAGATCAGAAGCTGGTAGTTTTATACTGAGGGTGTCTATTCATAAGCTCGGTCCTTCAGAATGAAATACTTTGAAAACGGCTGTATTTTTAGCTAACAGCGCCCTCCAAAAATTCTTTTTCGCTTTCCGAAGTCCCTCTAAGATGGGCCATTGCCTAGGGCGGTATGTTCGTTTTTGCTTAAGGGCCGTTCAGATTCGGGTTTATCTGAGCTAACGGAGTCAATTCTATGTGTCGACTAGCTCCGCTATACCTGCAGTTCAGAACTTTCAACTCGCCCCCTATGCGGAAAAGACTGGTTTTCGAGATGGGTCGACTATGGCAGATGTCTCCGTTACCTCAGATAAAACCCAGTCTGAACGGCACTTCAGAGCAATTGTACTCAACCTTTTTTAGTGCTAGGGCACATAAAGCAGTTTCAGAAAGCGAAGCGCCACCACATAACATTTCTGTCCCTGGTGATATTCAGGCCATCCTTTCGCGATATTGTCACGTTAGTTAACGCAAGCCAAAATATGCATTTCATGCACAAAGTTTTTATTACTTACAATATAGCCGGGTCTTTTCTGTTTATGGTGTTGCACTTAATGCGGTTTCTGGCACTGAATTTCGTTCACCAACATATGTACGTTAAGTGTATACGCTTAGGTTTCCGCATGCAAGCAATTGTCAAGATGTGAATCAGTGAGTCCGCTCCGGTTCTTCGACTTGATAATGCTCATAGTTGAAAATAGTATTCGTAGAGGTAGGTAGACCCAGAATAAAATTTGATTTTATATGCAACACTTCTTAATAGTTGAAACCTGTTCTTTTCTACAAGTTTCCAGAAAGTCTACATCCGTGCATTGGCTTGCAGGCTTCTTCAGTTCCAGAAAGTCTACTTCAGTGCATTGGCTTCTTCAGTTCGACCTTTTCCAGCTTCAGGTTTTCCACTTCTGCGGCAATAATTCTTGCAATTGCTGTGGCGGTTTCAGTGGCTTCGTGGTGAATGGGTTGACAAGAAAGCTCGCCACTGGCTCCAGGCAACTGAAATCTTGAAATCGCTTTTCAAATTGGCCCACAAGCGTCTCGAGATGGCCGGAAAATCGCGAGGACCCAAAATTGTCGTCATTCGCTTTTTTTTTTTTTTTTTTTTTCATGTTCGGAAAATGAACCAGGGACATGGAATTTTAAAAGAAGCCCAGAAATAAGAATAAAAAATTATAAAATTAGCCAACTTTAAATAAATAACTCATTTGAGACATCCATAATGTAAATTTGGCTTTGAAAGCTTTCACAGATCCCACCAATTGAGCCAGTTCCTTGTCTTTACACTGAAGATCCAGATTTAAAATGTTGTTTCTGAGTGATATCGGCGAGGAAAGCCAGATCATGTAGCCACAAAGTGTCAGTTAGTTGTCCAATGTGTTTACTGAATTTGGCAGGGTTAGATTGCATGAACTCTTTTATCTGATCGATTACAGATAAAAACCTTGACAGAACTTTACCTCTGCTGAGCCATCGGAATTCTGCATGCAAGATGAGGTCGACTGGTTTATCTTCGGAGTCTTCCAGCAGTGCTTTAAAAAGTGGGTATTGCAAAGGAGCTGCACGAATAGAATTGATAATCGACGTGACAACATTCATGATGTGTTCAAATGGAAGTATATTTGCGCACAACGCTTCTTGATGAATGATGTAGTGATAAGACATGAAGTTTGGAAAGCACTCGTCTTTCTTACACAAAGCGGTAAAGCCGTTGCTTCTTCCTGTCATGGCAGGTGCTCCGTCTGTGGTAATTGCCGATAGCTTTTTAAGCGGCAAGCCAATTTCTGCCGCAAACGTCTTAAAAACGTTGTAAGTGTCCTTTCCTCGGTTTCTAATCTTCAACGGCAGAATTTTTAATAATTCTTCTTTAACAGAAAAGTCGTTAAATACCATTCTTATCATAACAGCTAACTGCAAGGTGTCGGAAATATCTGTGGGCTCATCAAATAGGAGAGAAAACTCTCTCTTCAGTTGAGAATGCGTGACATCAGCAATTGCTCCTATTCTCCGTAAAACAGTGCTGTCTGATAATTAAAGGTCCTGAATCGCATTGATGATTTCACGCTTGTTAGAGAATCCGTCAAAGAGGCTTACGGCACCTGCAAGAAATGCTTCCTTCAGCAACTCACCGTCTTGAATGGTTTTCTCTTCTTCGCCAACAAGTGATCAATTTTAAACGAAGCTGTTGTTGCATTTTTGGACTTTGAAACTGGCGCAACAAATACTGATTGCTGCGCTGGAAGCTTCAATTTCAACTCATATACTTTCTTCCTAATTTCCGATCCCCCCCCCCGAGTAGTTCGTTGAGTGTGCTTTGTTTAGCATTGAATTTAGCTCAATTTATTATTACGTTTTAGACATTACTATTATGCAATGGTGAGTTTTCTGATTCGAAGTTTATATTTAACTATAAAAGAATATACTTTTGTTTAAAGTTATTTATTTAAAGTTGGCTTCTTTTAAAATTCCATGTGATAAACTGTAATATTACGTAAGCACATTTTTTTTTATTTGAAACATTACTCAAAATGAAACAGAGAGCATTTAAAGGATTTAATTCAACTGTTTTGAGTTTGATTACCCTCTAAAAAATAGAAAGTACTTAAATATGACAAAATTTAACAATCATATTCAGTAAATGTAAAGATAAAAATGCGAGATAATTTCAGCAGCTAAGGAAAACAAATCAGTTTTGTCAAAACACGATTTCAAAACGAAATTTTTATAGACTATATGAATTTAAAATGTCTTTAACTGCATTAAAAACTAAAATTAAAATGCACATATATCTCAGTCCCACTGAGCTATTAATGCTTTTTTGATTACCCTGAATGAAAATATTAATTTTTCTTTTATCGTTCCCCTGGAATATACAGCTTTTAGTGGAGGCTGATTATTTGTCTGAATGGCAGGATGAGGATTTAAATCCGGCATAAGGACTGGTTAGTTTATATGCTCTTACGTCTTCTCGCGAGCGTAATATGAAATTACTCCTTGTGATTCTTGGTGATGAGACGGCTATAGGATTGTTCGGCTATTTTCGACAAATGCATGAGAAGTATGCGTTCGGCTATTAAAAAAGTAATAATAATAAAATGATAAGGTATTTCTCGCGTCTTCTTAGCATGCCTTCGTGGTGTAATGGTTAGCACGCTCGAGAGGTCCGTGGTTCAAGTCCCGGCGAGTGCATTGGTCATTTATCACGTCTCTCAGCATCAAAAATCCTAATGCCTCTACAAAATAAAATTTAAATGCTTTCAGATTTTACATTACCCTCAAAGGGGCGTTTTTTAAGTTTGGGTGTGTTACCTTTATTTATTAAAAATCATGTTCTTCGCACTTAAACCATAAATTTCAGTTCAACAGCAGTATCGCAAAATAATTTTAAAATGAGTATGTCTTTAAAATTTCCGATACACAGTCTCGGGCACTGGAGATAAAAATGGCTTTGTTTCCGTACAGTGTTGCCATTGCTTGCCTGTTAATCAAAAATTTGTTAAAGTTTTACAAAATATGAAATAAGAAATAAAACAAATTCCAAATTTGGGCTTCCAGATGCCCATATTCGGGTGGAAACGTACGTTATTCAAAATTTGATGGCTCCAGGTACGGCTGTTTTATCACAATGCGAGAAACATACATACATTTATACAGATTCTTCATTATTTAATTTCTTTAATGTAACACAGGACTCTAATATTTGGTGGCAAAGCTTATTCCTTTTCATTTAATTTTCATAGTATTTTAATTCACTATTTACTTATTATTATTAACTTAATTTATTACTATTTCCATTCCTTTATAATTTATTTAACTATTCATTATTTATTGCTTTATTATTTTATTTATATATTTTTTGTTTCCGTTTCTGTCGCATTCTGTGGAGTTACAGCACTTCCAATTTTAGAAATTAATTCCTGTGTGCGGTATTAGAACATGTTTATACCTTTTTACATGTGAGCGATACAGAATAAATCATAAGCAAGCACATTAAAATATCTATAAAACTTTATAAAGCTGCTGTAGTAACAGCAATAAAATATTAAATTTATTGATAAATGATGTATATATGGTTTCATAAAACAGGATCTGCCTTAATCAGTCTGCTGAAAACATAAATAGATAAAATTACATAAAACTGATAAATTGAAGTAAAATTGGAAAATGTAGGCACAATTTTAGCATGTATATATCTTATTGCTTGAACTTAATGATTTTATATTTATAGGGTATTTCTCCCGTTCTCTTAGCATACCTTCGTGGCGTAGTGGTCAGCAAGTTCGACGCGTATTCGAGAGGACCGTGGCTCAAGTCCTGGCTAGGGCATTGCTCATTTTTCATCTCTCCTGCTTCAAAAAATACCTAATGTCTCTATATATTGCAATTAAAAAATTATGTGAATATCATATAAAGGAAATAGTTATTTCTTTTATATGGCTTTCACATAATTTCGGGTATTTTATTTCAATCAGAAAGCAGAGTCACAGGTCACAAAAAATCAAATACACACACACAACACTCACCCACACATACACACACAAAAAGAATTCCCCCAAATAAATTAGGAGCCTCGGACTTCTTGGTAAGATTAGTCTTTATAGCGTATTTTCTGAAGGGTATTAAGTTATCGCGATGTTTAATTAAGTGTTTTATATTCTATTAAATAATAATCGAAAATACTATGATCAAAGTATCACCCTTACGCAGAGACAGAGGGGCATATGCTTCTCTCATGGAAGTACACGGGAAAATAGCAGTAACCTGTGCTATACTGATTCAAAACGTGGTCATACACTGACTACGAATAAGTATTTGAACACCTATGCAAATGACGATATCTGCGGTCCTAAGGTACGTCACGGACTCCGCCGGTATATATCGCGTAGGAAACAGCATCGGTTTTAGTCGCATGCAAGATGCCTCGCAGTTCGGAGCTCTCTGATTTCGAGGAAGGTATAATTATCGGGTATCACAAATGTGGCCGATTCTTAAGGGACATATCTAGCGATCTGAAGTACCCAAAATCGACAGTGGCCTATGTGATTAAGAAGTGGAAGGTGAGCGGTGATTGTCGGAATGTGCCGCGAGTCGGCAGACCAACGAAACTGGGAGATAGAGACCAACGAGTGCTGTCCAGAGAAATTCGGAAGAACCGCACCCAACCGATGGCCCTCATCCGCGAGGAGTTTCAACAGGCATCCTGGAGTATTGTTTCAATGAATACCATCCATAAGGAAGCACATCTGCTTGGTTTTCATGGTCGTGTTGCTGCCCATAAGCCTTTGATCACAAAGTCCAACCGCGCTGCTCGGTTAATGCGGCACGAAGCACATCGAAATTGAACCGTAGATCAGTGGAAACGGGTTCTTTGGAGTGAATAATCAAGGTTCACCCTTTACCGTTCGGATGGCAGGGTCTGGGTATGGCGTCTACCTGGAGAACGTCTCCTGCCAGAATGCATTGTGCCAACAGTCAAGTTCGGCGGAGGTGGAAAAATGGTCTGGGGGTGTTTCTCCTGGTATGGGCTGGGGCCCTTGGTCCCCATTCATGGTAAGCTCAACTCCGATGCCTACTACACTATTTTTGGATGACAATGTGCTTCCTACGTTGTGGCAGTTTTACGGGTTGGACCCCTGTTACTTTCTGAACGACAATGCCAGTTGTCATGTTTCGACGTTAACCAAGGCTTGGTATGGTGCCAATGGAGTTCATCGAATGGACTGGCCTGCCCAGAGTGCAGACCTGAACCCTATCGAGAACCTCTGGGACGAGTTGCATCGCCGAATTCAGGGGTGCACTACCCGTACAAAATCGGTTAAGGAACTTCTATGTCTTCTCCAAGCCGAGTGGAAGAAAATACCACTAGCTATCATACAAAGACTTGTGGAAAGTATGCCCCGGAGGGTCCACGCTGTAATTACCTCTCGTGGAGGCTCTACCAACTATTGATTTTGAATAAAGTTAGTTTTTCTTTTCTATCACAGGTGTCCAAATACTTATTGGTAGTCAGTGTTCTAAAGTCCCTCTTTATCAACTTTTGGAGAAAATTCTTGAAGTGTTCTGCCTTGTATTGCAGAATCTCATACCTGTTGCTACTATGAGTCGAGGATTGCATTTAAATTAATTTTATGTGGATCTTGAGCCACGGGACTTGAATTACATTGCTTTGATGTTAGTCGTAGCATTCTTTGCAAGCAAGTCAGCCGCCTGATTGCCGTCGTTCCCACTTTGGGCTTTCATCCAAGGAGGGGCTATATGTGATGCATAAAAGCTATATGTAAGCGGCGGCGTTAACTGAAGCTGATCATATTCTGCTTTTGTATACATTTCGATCAGTGATGGACATATCGGAAATCCATGATATTACTTTAAGATACTTTATTCTTATTTATTTTTTTAAATTTCTGTTGGAAGGTAGCTTAAATAATGTTTTACTGTATGTGTTCTACCAAAGGGAGAATTTTAAGCGTTTCAAATTTTAAGAATGATACAGTTCATATCAATAATTACATTTTCTCGCTCACTTACTTTGCTAAGAGCATGTTTTCTCTGCTTTTAATGTTTAGTATTCAAAACTGAATTTACAAAATTATGCTGGGTAACCTTCTTCTGTTTTAAATTGTTATTATTAAAAAAAGATATTTTTAATGAAGCTTGCAGATTTAAATAGAATATTAATTTGCTTAAAACAACATTAAAAATCCATGCGAAATATTTTAATAGAAATTTCATTTTGGTAAAAAACATTTTGCTTATATTTTTATGTAAATTTGTAGCTTTCTAGTAGTTAGCAGTAAATTATTGTGTAAATTCATGCAAAATTTTGTAAGAGAAATTATTGATCTCATTTATTATTAGTTTTAATTATTAGAAACTATAAACTTAAATGTGTTACTTTTTTCTTCATTCTTTGTTTTCTGTTTTTAGTTGAAGATTAGTAATTAATGCATACTTTAATACTTCAGGGGATCAACTAGGACCTGCAGTGGAAGTTACTATTAATAATCCTGACAAACTACTGCAGAAACCTCGTGGCTGTGGAGAGCAAAATATGATGTTCTTGGCTCCAACTTTATACACAATGAAATATTTAAAAGTTAAAGGAAAAATTACTCCAGAAATAGAAGAAAAAGGTTATGCATACATACGCCATGGTACGAAAGAAAAGTTTAATTCAATAGTTCTTCGGTACTTTTCCATTAACACTTGGCGACAAATGCGAACTTTGGCGGAAAATCTTACTAAATGTCAACAACCCTAACGATACTTAAATGTTCATGGAAAAAATGGAGTTATAATAATAACACTAATGTACTATATAATAAATCTAATGTGCTTTCCATCTCATGTACTGACCGCTGTATACGTAACGATGTGTATTCGCTTAAAATATATCAGAAGAATTGCACAAATTCGGCCTCGCGCACAGTTTTGTCATTCCGTCCTCTACATAGTGAAGAGCGATTCATGGGGTGATGTAAAAAGGCTGCCATATCTCCCGCTTTGTCGCCCATTTGGCGCTCCGTTAACAGAAAAGTACCATTTCTCTTTAAAATTTTCAGTATTTATATTGTTTATTAAAAGGTACTTCTATTTTAGGTCAATTTTTAAAAAACATGTTTAAATACCGTTTATTATTCTAAAGTTTTTACGTGTTTGTATCGATATGAAATATTCACAGGACTTAAAGTTGTCCTATATATATAAAGAAAAAAATTTAGAACCAATTTTTCACAAAGACCAAAAATTGAAATTCATAAGTAATAAACCTCCATAATCCTATAAATGCAGAAACCAAATCCTTCAATACCCCACTTAAAAACATAAATGAAATTGAAAGAAAAAAGAACACGATAGAAGAGGAATTCAATCAACTTCAATGCTACTTCGTCAGGAGTAGGAACGTTGAAATCAACTGAAATCTCTGTTCCACAAAAATCTTTGCTTTTCTATATCCAGAATTAGCAGATAAACCATTTCAATGTATTTTAATTATAATAGCTCACCCGAAAATTCTAGCCCCTCTCCAAAGCAAGGGAAAAACAAAAGAAATTCTAATCAATATTTTTTACCTTTAAATAAAGAAACCTATTTATGAAAACGTTTTGAGCATCCTTATTGAGTCTACTAATTTTAAAGTATAATTAATTCTAAAATTTAGTTAAAGTTTTACACAGAATCACATTCTTTATTCCCTATTTGTTTTAAAAATGGTCAGAATTTACTTAAATTTGATTTTAATTAATAAAGTAATATTTTTCTTTTTTAAAAATTCTATTGTAAATTGAAACTTTAATTGAAGTTTTAAAATTTTATCTTTTGTTCTTATTTTTAGCCTTTTGAGAGTAGAAGGCTAAAAATGATTCAATAAACCAAACCAACCATAAAATTAGGCAAAGCAATATCGTTACTTTTGATAAAGAATTTAGTCGAGGCTTTATCGATTTCGTGGCCTCTAAACTGATAGAGCCTTGACTAAAGTCTACGCCAAATAGAAGGTTGTTGCTTTGTCTAATTTTATGTAACAATCTGAATTCTGAAATTTCTAAACACTTGTATAGTACATATTTTTTTTCTAATTTTTCTATATAAATTTCTAAACATTTGTATAGTACATATTTTTTAAAAATACAATTTTGTGTTTTATATTTATACTATATATCCTACATTTTTATCGGAAAAATTTCCGATTGAACATTTTTGCATCACATGATAAAAGTAATCTTTCTTAAATGTTATATCATCACCGAAGTGCTGGGATACAGACATGACATGCCTTAAGTTCGGTGATATCGGCGACAAATGCTTGTGGCCTCTTTTCGATTTCTTTTTCTCCGATGAGTATTTAGTTTTCATTTTCCTTATTAAGTATCTATAATTGCGCACCGCGTACTGAATTCCATAAGCTATGTGTAAGTTATAAATAAGAGTGCTTTAATATTTTTACTATATCAGAATTCACGAAACGGAATAAAATGGAGTGTATCGGTCAATGCAAGCAAGTCTTAACTATTTTTAGCGAAACGGCATGGCACAAGACAAAACGTGAAATTCTTATTGAAAATCTTTTATTGAAAAACCAAATTAGACTTTGTTCACTAGCGATTAACTAAAATTATCTTTTACTTAAATCTCATTGCTATTTTAGCGGACGGGCATTTGTTTGCTACACCAGAATTTTTTCAGTCTTTTTTCAGTTCTTCATCACATCAGTGTTCAGTTTCCTTAAGTTCTCATACGTGAAATTCAAAACCAAAATCATAAAATTTTCGAAAGCAAAAATTGCCAATGTAGTGTACTTATTGCCATTAATTTATTTTTCAGTCGTTTCTTAGTTCATTATATCAGTATTCAGTTTTCTTAGTAAAATTGCGTACACAACGTTTTTTTGCCTATTTATTATCAACTTTTTGTCTTATTTATTTAGCAACACTTTATTGCACTTACGCCGCTTAAAATTTAGCAGCAAAATCACAAAATATTTAAACACAGCATATCTTTAAAATTCCTAGTGCAGTGTTAAGTATTGCCATACATTTTTTAATGTTTGTTGTAATATTTATCTACATGGCGATAACATTTGGTGACAACCTCGTTTTATTTGTGTTACTATATATTTTGCTTTATTTGGCTATGTTACTTTTTTTAAAATAACGCACGAAGATAAAATTTGGTGGCAGCACACCTTTATTTGAAAAATGATGCGGACAAAAATTTGAGAATTGAGAATAATAGCACTTCCGGTGCTAAAAATGAAAAAGAAAATACTTATCTTCGGAATCCAGCTTAACATTTCAAACCTGGTGTGAAAGGTTCGTCAAATACTGCTGTCCTATTTTTACTTCCTTGTACGAAGTAAAAAGAAAGTATTGTAAACGCGAAAAGTTCCAGGCAGCATATTTCAACGAAAATATCCATTTTGATCTCTATCGAATGCAATTTAATAATGTTTTTGAGTGATATCTGTACGTAAGGACAGAATAAAAGACTCGTTTCCTCCAAAAAAATTATAAAACTCCTTTAAAATTAATCGTACGTATCTCGCATAACTCAAAAACGAGTAGCCTCAGAATGTTGAAATTTTGTATATAGGACTACTATAACATGTAGATGTGCACCTCGTATTTTGGTTGAAATCGGCCGCACCAAACGTATATAAATATATTTATAAATATATCCACTTTGTTACCCGGCTCAGTGATCTCAGTTTCTTTACTTTTATATGTTTGTAAATTGTACATTTTTTGCTTTAAAAATGATTGAATTATGTTGTTTTTATCTTTCGGTTAAGGTTTTTATGCCTTTAGTAAATCTATATGCAATATTTTTAGAATTATCAACAATTTTAAAGTTGTTTAAGTGCCGCTAAGCCTTTTGTTTGATGGCGGCCATTGATTGTTTACATTTGAAACAGCAGACTAGTGGATTTGTTGCCAATCTAGAGAAACTTAGCTTCGCAACAACAAAGATAACGCCTTCATTTATTACTGCCAATTAAATCATGCTTAATTCTTTCTGGAATTTTTTCGAGGAAATAAGTGTTTGAGATTTACTTCGTAGTTTTTAATATAGATATTTTGAGTTTTTATGTGTTTTTGCCTTCTCGCGAAGTGAGAACTGAATTAATTGAATGAGAAATACTCAATCGTCTTTGAAAAACTGTTTCTTTTTTTTTTTTTTTTTTTGTTTTCTTTGCTTAATTTCTTTTATACATCATTCTAGCTTTATTATAGTCTTTGAATAGAACATGTGGCAACGATTAGATAATTCTATTCTTTAAATAATATAAATTTTGTGCATTATGAGTTATAATATGAACGAAATATTATACTGTTAAGTGAATCTAGCTCTAGAGTGTCGCTATGGTAAACAAATACTAGAGTGAATTTTAAAGAATGCATTTATTCTATTGTGATTTATGCGCTGTCGGCGAAGTAGATTTAATTCAATCCAATAAGTTTAAATGAAATGCAAGAAAAAAATGCGTATAATTTAATATTCCGTACAAGGAAGTCATGTGGTGTACACATTAGATTTTTTATATCGTGAAATCAAGAAGTATCTGTTTACATATGATATGATAATACAATTAAGACTAATACATAATTTACTTGTGCCAACATTGTAAGATGTTTTCTATCTCCTTCCCGCGTGCCTCCGTGGTAAATTGAAAGCACGTTCGGTTAGCAATCCGGAGTTCGAATCACGGGGAACACATTTCTAATGCTGCACGATATCTGCTCCGATACGTACCTCCTAATAAATTCTACAACCTATAATTTATCTAACTGAGAATTATAGTAATTCTGAATTCTACGAACTGAACTTCTGGGAAATATTAGATCACCGAGATACCATACAAATATTTTATGTCGTTAAATAAATATAATTAGTATCAACTTTCGACATCTGAAAAAAATAATATTTGCAATTAAATACAGCCAAAATTTACCTCATGAATGTTTCAGTGTAAGAAGCTCTGTTTGATTAAATTACTAGAACTGGTTAATTTTGCATTTACTTTTTATTAAATTATTTTCTTACAGGTTATAGTAATCAATTGGCATTTAGGAAAGCCGATGGATCATATTCAGCTTTCAAGCACTCTCCACCCAGTATATGGTATGTTTAATACTAAATCATATTTATCAGTTCAGAATTTTAAAAAGGGTGAAATATTATTTAGTCAAATTTTGTTTAACTGAAATAATAAAGAAATACTGAATAAATGAATCCACAATCAAATCGGTTTCAAGCTTTTAAATAGACACATTTTTCATTCTTTGAAAGTTAATAATATTTCGCAAGAAAAATATATACAGTACGAAGTTCAATTCCTGGAATAATCCACTCGACCACCAACAATCCGTTTTTTTTTTTTTTTTTTTTTTTTTTTTTTTTTTTTTTTTTTTTGAAAAGCAGTTTTTTGCGAAAAGGAAGAAAGAATTAGATTCGGAAAGTAGCATATACTTAAAGATTCAAGCCTTGCGTAGTAGACATTTTTTGATAATAAAACATGCACAGCGTTCGAATTAATTTCATTTCGGTATTAAATAAAACACCACCATGTTGAAGATACACAATCATGTATTATGACAGATCTGTATGCTCTTTGCTTACCTAAGTGGCTAGCCAAGCAGATATTGCGCTCTTCGACACATACAACACAAATTGTACACTTAACCAATGCGCATCAGAAAGAAATTCCTGTAGATTCTTGAACACACAGTAGTTTCTGGTACCGAATTGGTGGATGAGGTAGAAAACTTTGCGATGCAGATTCTAGTGTAAGCTTAATTTGTATTGATCTGCCAGGTTCGCACATGAAATCAGCCTCTCAGTTTTAGTTTTCCTCTTTAGTTAAATTTTTACCTGATGCTACACACTTCTATTTGATTTGTATCTGTATACAAAAGAGGCCAATGCTAAGAAATCTACTACTTAGGATTTATTTCATACATGATTAAGAACTGCCACGAATGTTTTATAATTGAAAATATTCCACTGTAAATGGCTAAAATTTTAAAGCATGAAAATATGACTAAAACATTTTGGCTAAGCTTGAATCAACCAAAAATATAAACTAAGTATCATGAATCCTGACTTACAAGTTGAAGTTATTAATTATGCAACTGTGCAAATATCGGGTTTTAACGAAAGCTTCCCGCCACCACAAATATCGTCTGTCCAAACAGTTTGCATTGGAGTGTTTGATGATACATTGTCAAACGATATTTGACATTTGAAAGAAAGCGACTTGCTTTAGAACACTGTGTTGTGAAATTTGTGAACAAATATCGTTATCATTAAGTACAAGGTGTCTGAAATGGAACTATCCCGCTATCAGATTAGAGCCATGATTTAATTCAGGTTCTGTTGCAAAAAGTTAACTACAGAATGTCACCAAATCATATATACAGCTTTAGGTACTAATGTTGTATTATATATGACATGTGAAAGTTTGGTAACCAAAGTTCAAAAACAAGGACTGTGCCATTCAACAAGCAGAGCGCTCTGGCCAGCCTACTGATATTGATGTGGCCCGCCTGCAAGAAATTTAAGAAGAAGATCAGTATGCAACTACTCGAGAGCTTGCTAAGGAGTTAAATGTTAGCGCTATGTCCATTAGTCGAAGTATGCATCGCATAAACCTGACGTACAATTTCAATCGTTGGGTACCGCATGAGCTGACTCAAGCAGATAAGGACAGATGTGTTCGGGCTTGCACTAATCTGCTCGAATATCAACGTAGGGAGAAAATTCTGGACCGAATCATCAGTTGCGATGAAAAGTGGATTTACTTCAATAACAAAGGTCGGCAAGCGGATTGCTCTGCGCCCAGCAAGGCCCGTCGGCAGTGTCGCAGAGTGCAATTTGACTAACAAAAAGATCATGCTTTGTATCTGGTGGGATTGTCGTGGTATTATCGATAAACAGTTTTTGAAAAAAGATAAATGCTTCGACATTAAGATGTACAGCGAAATTCTAGCCCGTGGTGACGCTGCTACCAAGGAAAAACTTCGAATTGAAAGAATTGAGCCGACGCCCAAGGTCATGTTCCATCAAGAAGATAATGCAAGACCACATATTTCTTCTGCATTCACCGGCAGTACTCTGTACTGACTCAAATTCTTCCACACCCACCATATAGCCTCGAATTTTCTCCTTTGGACTTATAAGTCTTTTCACACCTGCAACTACATCTTGCTAGTGCTACCTTCCACTCTGCTCAGAACGCCCGAAATGCGGTTTCGTCTGTTTTTGGACTCGAAGCCATTAAGTTTCTGGGCCGAAGGCTTTGAAAAACTACCAAAACATTGGCAGAAAATCATAGATTTGGATGGTGATTACTACCCACTTTAAAGATGCTGCTTTCATGTTTCTTTCTCTAATTTTATTGAAAATGTTTTTTAGCAAAAAAAAAAACATTCGTTACAGCCAGATATATGTTATCATTAAAGCTATTCAATTACTTCATAGACTAACTATATATTTCATAAATTAACTAGCCAAGTCGGTTAAAGTGTACAATATATTAATAATTTCACGTTTTACCTAATTATTCTATAAAATAGCTTGTTATTCTATAAATAACATTTTACCTTTTGCCTTGATACCTTTTTACGCATTCGCGAAAACGATGCCGAGCGGATGTCGTACGTCATGTTTGTAAAGAATTCAAACTTATGTGACACCATTTTTTCGCTTCGTATCGACGTAAATCAAATTAGTGATCCGCGCAAGTATATTAATTCACAGCTTATTTATTTTGAATACGGAAATCTGTGTTTAAAATGTGTCACAAACCATTTTGTCAACGAACGAATCTTGGAAGCTCTTTGGTTTTGTATCGTATTCTTCAATTTCATGTACACTTAGCTATTTGTCGAAGAGGATTTGTTCATCCACGCTTTAACCCTGTTGCACAAAACTGGTTTGCATTACGGCTGTGGAAGCTTTCGTTCTTTATACGCACGTTCTTTGTTAAACTATAATATACTCCTCGACAGATGTGTCGTGTCACCTGAGTGATATCACTCCCAACAAGCAATGGAAGTGTTTTTCCTCCTTGGCCTAAACTGAAATGTATTCAAGAACCTTCCTCTGTAGCTTTTCTTTTTGAAGCATCACCGAATCTTGGCATTTTCTTTTCATTCCCGGAATCCATCTTTTTCCTTGAGGATCTTGTGACACGGAGGCCAACTCTGTATCAACCGCATTCTTTGACGGCCCTTCCGTGCTAAAGCCAGGCGATTCCCAAGCAATCAGCATCATACATTCGCTTTTACGACTTCACCATTTTGTTCTTTTAAATATAACGCTCTTTCTCTTATTCTCTCAAATAAAAATTTTGTTTTGCATGGGTCATATCTAGATTACTCTTTACCTCATCCACTAATTTTTGGATATTTGCTAACTTGAAGTCTTCAGACCTCTTTTCAACAACAACAAAAATTATCGATTGACGTAATCACCTCTCTGCCAAAAAATAATTCAGCTGATGTCTTTCTCGCGCTATCGTTTTTGGCTGATCTCACTGCATAGGCTAAGTTGTACCAGCGTTTGTGGTAATTTATTTCCATAGCTACGGATAATTTTAATTTATATTCATCCACTCTGCGATATTCGATTGCGGTCGATAAGGGACAATTTTAAAATGTTTTATGTCAACACCCGTACACATTCCCTCAAAAATTTGACTTACGATTGTTTGCTATTGTTTGAGACTATTTTAATATTACCTTAATATAAATTTATTAAAAAATAAATCTGAAGCAATTTTTGCGAACGTTCTTTTGAGGGAAATTATTTCTACCCAGTTCGAAAAATGATCAACGATTACGAGTAAATACCTGTTTATTTTTTCTTTACATGTGTACTTTATTTTTTCTTTCCAGCGATTTCGTTACAGAATGGGGTTTTTATGCTATTTAAGTGCCCAGCAGTGCTATAATTAATATCATTAACTGGCAAGTATTACAGGATTTTACATATTGCGCCACAAATCTTTGGAACGGTGAAAAGAAAAACAACTTCCCTTATTTTTTTAACTGTTCTTTTAATTCCGATATGGCGCTAAAGGCGAGTCGTGCAGTTCGTGTAAAATACTTAAACTCAATGGAGTAACCGATCTTAATATACTATTATTATGTCTTGTATTATTACAGAATAGAAAATTATCAATGACTTCGCAATATACAGCCCTATTCGTAATTCTCGTTATGCTCTGATGTTCAGAATTATCGGAATCTTTTAAATAAGAGAAGATAATTATTACTTCCGGGTCTACTTGCATTTCTGAAATAATTGCTTCATATAAATATAAAATTTTAGAAGTTACCATGACATATTTTAATTCTTTCCCCTCATCATTTAGTTTAATTTGTGATAGGGCATCTGCTGCAAGATTTTCTTTCCCGATGGCATGTTTAATTATAAAATTGAATTCTTGTAATTTAAGATCCAATGTTATGAAGCTGGGTGATAAATTCTTCACGGAATACAAGTGTATAATGCTCGCATGATCCGTATATACAGTAATCGGTTTTCTGTCAAAATAAACTTGAAATTTTCGTGCGGCCAATAGAATTGCTGTTTCTCTCTTGGTTGAATATGAATTGCTATTTGAAATGAATTAATTGGTGAAATCATTCATTTCAACAATGATTCCTTTCAACAGCATTCATTCATTTCAAATAGATTTCCGTACTCAAAATAAATAATCTATGAATTAATATACTTGCGCGAATCACTAATTTAATTTACGTCGATACGAAGGGAAGAAAGAGCAATTCTAAGAGAGAAACAGAAATTCATTTCAATTTCAATTTCAATTTTTTTTTAGTTGACCTAAGTGTTTTGCCAAAATATGAAGCATAGCAGCATTATCAGTGTAACAGCGTTTTCAGTGTAATTGCATTATCCGTTTACTATATCAGTGTAATAGCATCATATACCTTGTATGAAATATACCCTAGTTCTTGTAAGCCGGCCGGGTGTTCGGACTCGCTCTTACCTGTCACCTGTCGACCTTGCTTATAAGCACGGTTCCTATTGCGAAATCAGGACATCTGCAGCGATTTCTAAATTTACTGTCCACTTCAGGAAATTTTACGACGGGTGCTGCGGTTAATAACGTTTTAAGATTATCAAAAGCTGTGTTTGTTTCTGTAGACCTTGTAAATCTAGCCTTTTTTTTTTTTTTTTTTTTTTTTTTTTTTTGCAAATTTAATAAGGGCGCTGCTATGTGAGAAATAGCTTTGATGAAACTTCTATAACAGAAGCTCAAGCCCAAAATAATTATGCCTATTTTTTCGCCATGTTAGTTGGTAGGTTATTTTTGACAGCCGCAATTTTGGAATCTCCCATTTCTCTTCTCTTCTCAGATATCTTATAACTCAGGTATCGAAGTTGGCTGCGAATTTACATTTTGCCGAATACACCTTTAAAATTGCTTCTTTTAGAAGCTAACAAACTTCGTGCAAATCCTGAATGTGTTCATCAGTTGTCTCGCTTATGACTATTATGTCATCTAAATATATAAATGTTGATTTTCCAAAGATAGGCTTTAAGATTATGTCTAAGGCTCACTGTCACTGAAACTTAACGAGGACTCCCCAAAAGCTAAACGGCGTTCTAAGGAAGGCATAAGCCACTGATTTGGTAATAAATGCGGTTTTTTGCACGTTCTCCGGTTTCACACATGTTTTTGACACATGTTCAGACGTGAAATATAGCATCGTCCTGCATTTTATAGATTTAATTTTTCTTATTATTTTCTCAATTATTGTTAATGCGAAACCGGATATTTTGATATAATGTTTATTTTTCTGCAGTCAATCGAAAAAAGCCATGAGAAAACTGTGCGTGGCAGATTATTTTTTTCCGCCATAGTTCTACAGGCATGTTCGGGGGGATTATAATTGTTTTCAGTATGCCTGTATGCTTTAACTTCCTGTTTCTATCTTTTGTGAACCCTGAGTTATCATCAAATAAATCTGAAAAATTTCTCACCAACTGCTACAGTTTCGTCTTCTCTTCTGAATTCCGTTCTTTTAGGTCCTAGATCGCCGGCTCGATTTCTTGTCCAATTAGCTTTTCATATCTACCCGATCGTATCTTTCTGGGAACTAATTTTCTCGGACAGATAAAGATTTTAAAAAAACCAACCGCAGTATTACGTTTTTGATATAAAGATTTAAAATAATGATTTTAAATAACTCCAACCGCAATATTGCTATTGTAAGTTTCTCACCCCAAAAATAACACCGATAAAGGTGTTGTCTTTGTGGTGTTACATTTGATCTGAAGGCATGCTGTTTAACACAATTTGAATAACTGAGAGGGTCAAATTTTTAATTAGCACCATAGTTAATTGGATGTGACAGGCTTTTACTTTTCTCTGAAATGACGGCCCTCTCTGACCCACAGCACCTCTAATCTGGTTTAAAGTTTTTTTCGCCTAGACCAATTTCCTGTTTTAAGATTTGTCTTGGCGATCGCCTTTAGCGGAGGAAACATTTTCCCGATTGCCAAACCTCTGTCTGCCGTCAAACCTAGTACTTCCTTAAGGCTACATGTTTCCGAAAATTTCGCTGAATCTTTCTTCGCCTTCCTACATACGGGTATTCACTGCCATTCACTTACTTTCAAATTCCAGCACTAGTTCAAAAACTTGTTCTAGCTTACCAGGGTTTCTTTGCTACAGAACATCTTGAATCTGAGGCTAAAGTCTGGGTAATATTATCTGAATAATTTTTGCATCAGATTTTTTCCATACAACAAATTTATCATCTGCACTTTTCTTAGAATTAAATCTGTTAACTCATCTACCTTAATCTCATATTTACCATAAAATTCGAATTCTAACTTCGCTCTGTCTTTCACCACAGAGAATTCTTTCAAAAGGCAGCAGTTTTAAATACTTAAAACTTATAATTTTCACTCCTTGGTTCACCTAATAAATATTTCCCGATGCCTTTCCACCAGCTCCAGACCTGACTTCAAAGCGCTGTGGTTGCTATGGTTACCTTTTGCAGTTCTCCAACAGGGTATGTAAAAAATACGCTTTTATATTTTCCGAAATGGTCAACATCGAACTTATATCGTCAAAACTGCTGGACAGCTTCACTGATGTGCGCATAGTGTCTACAATAAAGCCGAAGCCTTCTGTCGGACTTACACTGGTGCAATAGGATCTTGGAATCCCGGCAGGGGTGTCTAAAAGTAGCGCTATCCTACGGCATAGTTCGTAATTAAGTTGGGCGCCAGATGTAGGATTTCTGTTGTAAATGGGAGTACTACAGACCTTACTACACTAATAGCGAGTTATCGCTACGTCTTACACAAAATACAAAAGAACGTTTAAAACAACTTTTAATTTTAGCTTTAATGTAACAGAACAGGTAGAATTTTTACTAGAGAAAAACTTCCACCGCTTACGGATATTAAAATAAATATGACAGACAATTGAATTATAATGCTAGTAATGTAATCTAAGACTACACAATGAGTAGAATAAGTTAGCTGAGATATTTATCGGCGCCTAATTGAAACATAGGCTAGCGAGAATGCTAAACCGGAATATAGCTTTTAAATAAAGTTAGAGAAAATGCTAATAGTAAGATGGGAATTGCCAAAAGCTCTGATCTAAAAATTCGAAAATCTTATCTTAAATGCATACAAATCTAATTTGCAATACGAAAAGCTGGACATTGGTAGTTCGACTCGGATTCGAATGTAGGCAAACGTGCTAGCACTATGGTAAGTTTCCGTTGTTTTCCACATGTGTAAAGGGAATATCAGCCAGTTTTCCTCAAACATTTCTTCACAACCTTATGCAGATACCTATGTGTGCTTTGCCGTATTCAAATAACCTAAATTATCCTTACCTTTTCTAAAAACAAAATGGCTGAAAACATTCAAGAAATCAGTTATCTCATGTCTTTCAACCATCCCGTTTTTTGAATGGGTGGCTGAAAAGTCTCAGATAGTTTGCAATTTTTCATTAAATTTAGTTTCAGCTTTCAAATTAATATTGTGTTTATAACTTATTTCGAAACTTATAACGAAAAGAGCTTTATTTTTAGGTTGACAGCCTTCGTTATGAAAGTACTTTGCCAAGCAAATGAATTAGTACATATTGATGAAAATGTGCTGCACACTGGTGTAAAGTGGCTTCTTGACAATCAACAAGATTCTGATGGTTCTTACATTGAAAGTCACCCTATGTATCATCTTAATATGATGGTAGGCATTAAATTATTATTTTTAAATAAATACAAATTTATTTGCTCTAATTTCAATATTTTCTTTTTCACTTTAGTCATTTCTTATTTTTACTGAATTTATGTCAATAATTTAATTAACATATATGATACTGGTGATAAACTGCTCTAAATGTTTCTAAATGTAATTCCACATAACAATTTTATTACTGCTGAGACTTTGGAAATTATCTTCTATTTAATTAACCCATACAAAGGCCATGTATCATATCTGCACATTTCATCTTGATAATGACAGTTTTAATAATATAATAACTAGCTAAAGAAAGATTTATTAATTATTTGAGATGTACTTCAGCATCTATATTATTCAGTGATGAAATAAGTGGAATTTATTTTTAGTGCTAACATTAACATTAGTACGTTTTTGAAGAATATTTAGCAGTGAAACACAAATCCCATATATTGAAATTTTGAGATTTTTCTTTCAGCCAACTGTTTTCTCTAACTCTACCTTTAAATTCTGAGACATTAGCAATCAATAATTAAACAGTTTCTTGAGATGGAGCTCAGTGTTGAAGACCGTCCTTGTGTATGTCATTTAAGCTCTTCGCCATTCATTCCGTTGTTACATACTGTTCAGATCTATACTATACTCGAATTTTTCCACTTTAAGATATAGGATTTCTGTCATATTCTTTCAGTTATGAATCAAAGCCAGACGGTATTTATACAAAGAGAAACTGTTTTTAATGTCTAGCGTAGGTTCCGTTATGCTAACTACCCATTCAGTTGCAGAAATCATCGGTACAGAATTAATTTAAGGCTTGATCCATATCTTTAAAAAATAACCTTAAGCCTACTTTCTTCATTGAACATCACAATACGTTCTAACATTCAAGTTTCACTTCATTCTCAGCATCCATTTTTTTTAAGTTACATCGTTCATGTTACCCCTTTATGTTAAACAACTATTTTTCATTCTGCAACAGCAAATTGTCTAAGACAGGTGCAACAAGGCAGATATGTTCCAAATATCTTTGTTGCAGAAGTTGCGTCCTGTAACTATGTCACAATGAAATTCACTGGGCTATATGAGATAGTTTGTTTTATTGATACAGTTTCTCTGCGACGAACATAATGCAATGCATGTGAGCAAACTGTAACTAAAACGAATTTCTAATAATTTATTAAAATACGAAATGAAGAAAAGTTTAAACTTTAATAGTGTATTTCAATGTTGTATATAATGTATGGTATCTTTTATATCTTTTATGACCTTTAAGAACAGATTTCTTACTAATGTGTTTATTATCTAATAACGTGCATATGAATTGTTTAATGTGTATGTTGCAGATTCACTCATAATTTGAAATTTTAGTTTCCATATTCACATAAATTTTAATCTATACTGCATGTAGGGTAATTTCATTCTTTGAACGATCTCTTGCATTCTTTGAATCATGAGCATATGTCGTAGCTAAGGAATTATACATGACGTATGTAATATTTAATTTTATGTTTTTAGGGAGGTGTTCAAGGAAACATCGCAATGACAGCTTTTGCTTTAATAGCCTTAGAAGAATGTAACTGTGATGTTGAGGTAAAAAATAAATGTTATCAAAAATAAATTTATCTTTCTTGCTAACCTATAGCTGTACTTATACAGCCATAAAAATAATAAGTTTTCTTTTATAGAAATTGAAATATTTTGCTAGCAGAATTTTTTTATTTTTTACAGCTTCCTCTTAAGTTCCCTTTCAAGAACAATAACAGTCTCATGTCAAGTTTATATAAAAGATAGCATTTGTTTATTTATTTATATCGAAATTCAGGACACTGCATATTCATTCACTTAAATAAAAATTTGCAATGTCTTGCCGGTTAAAAGTAAAATCCATGACAAACAATATCGTCCTACAATCTTGGGCTCACTTTGACTGTTGATACGTTTTTTGCATATAGTTCCTGCACAAGCAAATGATTATCCTCATTATACTGTCGTATTCATATAATACAATCATATTCACTTATGAGTTGTAACGGAATAGGAATTTTAGTCTGCAAGATGGTTCAGATTTAAAATTCCATCCTCGTCTGTCACAGAGAACATTGCTATTGTGATAAACGTGCTTGACACAACAGATAATGATTTATACTCAAGTAGAGAAATGTTTGGATATTCTTGCATAGCAATTTCCTGATCATCGTAGAATTCCTATTTGGTTTCTCAACTCGTAGAGGAAGTTCATAGAGTGTTCCTCTTTGCACACACAATTTCTTTGTTAAGGAAGAGATAGCACAATATATTTTCATGGTGCCACAAGATCTAAAAAAGTTTTAAAATGGAACATTTTACCATGCCAAAATTATTGCAACAAGCAGCAGAAACATTCTGACTTTGATGCTACATCATGTCTTCAAAGCTCTAGCGCAGTGTCTTGATAAAGCACACCCAAATTTATGTGAAAATCACGATTTGGTAAGCGTCTATCTTCTTCTGCATTAGGCGAGTTGTGGAATTTCACACATAAGACAATCATAAGACAATCACAATAAAGTAGATGTGTATTTACCAAAGTTCAAGCATTCCAAGTCAAAATGAGAAGCTTCTCGAACATGTCAACATTCCTGACCACCACTTCAAATTCTGCATGCATCATTTCATTAGTAATGGGTTTTTGATAATGAAATATCCTCCGTACTTTATTCCGTATGATTGATATATTTTTTATTTATTTTTATACTTTTTTCTTTCTTATTTTTATTCTATATTTTTATTTTATCTTCATAATTACAATTTTAATAATTTAATAACGATCTGAAGAAAGATTTATTAATTGTTTGAGGTACTTCAGCATCTAGGTTATTCAGTAATGAAATTACTGGTATTTAGTTTTAGTGCTAACATTAACATTAGTACGTTTTTGAACAACATTAAACATTGAAATCCAAACTCTTACATATGGAAATTTTGAGGTGCTTCCCTGAGCCAACTGTTTTCGCTAACTGTGCCTTTAAATACTGAAATATCAGAATCACTTCACATTGTTGTCGTATATTAAGACTATGTTACTATGTAAGTCGTTTTTTAATGAATAGGATGTTATAATGATGTGAATACGTTCCTAAGGAAACATGGAAGAGCTGGTTTTTCAAAGGATGCAGAAGTGCATAGGGTGAAAAGTATTTTGAAATACTGTAAAATAAAGCCACATTAGATTATTTCCTAGTGATAAATTTGTACTTCTATACTATGACAATGAGATAAAGGTAGGCATCAAGAATAATTAAAATGATTATAAAAATAAAATACTGCTTTGAAATGTAATATAGGTAAATATAAAAAATAATTTTTGGTCGTATATAAATTGATAGTAAGATTTTTAATCTACTTTAAATAAACGGCAGAAATGCCAATTCGCGCTTCATTGTTGTACAACAATAATGGCAAAGCAGTATTCCACGTTACAAAAGCATATGATTATATATTCAATGATGTTAAGTTTTAAAATGCTAGGTTTCATTGAGACTTTAAGCACTAAAATTAATATCAAAACTGGTGAATAACAGGAGACTGGATAAATTTTAAATAAAGGCGTGAGAAATAGACTGGCATAATTTATAAAACCAAGAATAATTCAGTCTTCTGTAGGAGAATACAGGTACAGTTAAAAAATGAGCATATTTTTGCGTTCTGTACGGGTTCGTGGATTTGGAGTGAATAACGACGACATTTGATGAAGAATGAAAACACAATTTGTTAGCCAATATTACTCAGGGCAGTTCCAAAACAGGTTTACAGCCTTATAAAAATTACTATAAACACGCTGAAACAATCAGCGACACAGTCTTCAGGCTATAACGGTGAAGACAGCTTCACGGCAAAGCACCAGAGTACAGCTCTCGACTCGGTTCGGTCGTTCTCGGAACTCAACTTACTCTCGAGACTCTCCACGCTAGAACTGGCGATGCACTGAACGATACACTCGATAGCCTCAACGATGCCCTGACGAGACACTCTTGCGATGCACCAACTCGTGAAACACTCGACGACCAACTCGACACTAGACTGACGATCAACTCGCTAGACTACGAGCCACTCTCACTATATTCGCGATGAACTCACTAGACTAGGCACTGACTGACTGACTCTCCACGTACCAGCAGGGTTTATATAGCTTTCGGCTTGCGTTCGAGAACATTCTGAGCCAAACCGGTGAGAATTCGTTCCAGAAAGTTCTCCATCCGTCTATAGTATATCGTCGCCAGTTTTGTCGTCAAATGGGCGACTTTGCGCCAAATATGGCAGCCCTGCCTTCCCTTGCCATTTTCTGGCTACCCTAAGCCCGCTCTGCGGAGAAGCTACCTTAATGCGTCTGGGCATTTCGTAACAATATTATTATAATTTAATATGATGATATACGTATCTCATACACATAATATGGTCCTTTATGAGAATATATCACCAATAAGAAACAGGAAACCACCAACTTTCCTAAGAATTCATTATGTTGATTGAATGAGATCAATAATTAGATTTTCAATTTATTTTTTGGGGGGTAATTTATTTCATTCAAGTAGTGTTTTGAGGCTTCTTAATGTAAACTGATAATTGTAAATTATATTTTAATTACTGTACTCATTTCTGATATTTCTTTCAGAAACTGAATTTAGTGAAGGCAAGAGCTTTGACTTTCTTAGAACTTCATCTGGCAGATGTAACTAAAGCACTTCCAGTGGCAATAGTTGCTTATGCTTTATCTTTAGGGGACAGTCATTTAAAGAGAGACGCGCATGAGAAATTGTTATCTTTAGCAAAGCAGGATGAAGGTGTTATCTTTTCTTTTATATTTCGTTTTGCTTTTTCATTCTTTTATGTTAAACTTAAACGTTTACTGATGAAATAAGAGTGATATAGTATATGCACATAATACATAATACACATTGTTTTATTAAAGACTAAATACATAATAAAATTATAAGCTGAAGGAAAAATTTTACCTCTCTTTTATGTGTCTGAATGCATTTTTTCTAATATACTACGTATCAGGCCAAGTATGTAGACCACTAGATGTCTCTAGAGGTGTGGAAATTATTTTGATTATCAATAGAAGGCGCTAGTATCGCGCATAAATGTGATGTGCCTTTTTCGCTTCTCGAAGACTGTCCAATGAACCCTTTTTTTTTTTAATGAGACACGAATTCGATAGGAGTAATTAAGTTCCTCTTAAACGATTTGTTCTTTGTTTATCATCATACTTGACTCTGTTTGATTAAATTTAAACAGAACCGCCAATTTATACGAAGGTAAATATTAAACATCTTCTGTTTTAAACTTTTTAATATAGATCATTTTCGTCAGTTGGTATCAACTTCCTAGAATATTTTTAGTTAAGTTATTGTATTTTTGATATTTTCTATGGGCCACAGTCATCGCTAAGCATAAATATTAGCTTGCCTAAAATAGTTATGGCAATTTTATGCAGCGCTATTTTGGTGTTTCCTTAATACTAATACATAATTTTATCTTCTTGTAATTTGAACACTGTTTTTCATTATAAATTAATTATTTTTTCTGACAGAATTTTGCGGCATTCGCCAATTGCCAGATCGTAATATACATGACAGTTCCTTCATTAAAGAATCGATGTTGAATTTACATCTCACACAAGAAACGTGTCTGAATAAAAATAGAAATGATGCGACTCGGTATCCGTGACAGTCTATGTGAGATTGTGACATTTAACATACTCATTCCAGAGGTTTATGCAGATTTTAGGAAAAGTGTTGTAGTTTAAATTGAGAGGAAGAATCTTAATCGGCATGTATCGTTGTAGACAATAAACGGGTTGCCTTTTGTTGCCACCCCTGAAAGGAAGCCACTGATTCACAAATAGAGGTGAACGTCGACATCTGGTATGGATAGTAAACGTTATACATTGATTGAGATTTGATCGGGCGACTCTGTTGTAACTGAGTAGCTGGAGTTCTTAACTGAGAATCACTGAAGACAGTCAGTTACATAAAGTTCCAACAAGTAGTAGTTGTCTAGGAAATTCAAATTTTGTGTTGTATAATTTTAAGTTTTGTGTTGAATAACTTTAATTAACTCACGGTTTGGAAATAAAGCTAATTTTTACATTTTGTGTTATATATTGTATCTGATGGCAGATTAAGTAAAAGGCGATAACTCAGCTTTAAAGGTAGATAACTTCTAAAGGTGAGCAGTGAGTAGAAGTAAGTTAATTTAACAATTCGAAACCCTTAGACACTGCAGAATTGCTATTGTGTATTTTGCAGCTGTTTCAATAATGGAAGTTTACCCATTTGCCTGATTATTTGAAATATTATCAAAATTCTATCTTTTAACATGAAACGTTGCTTTAGAGAACATAATATAATTCACAGGGATCAAATTTTATAAGAAAATGAGATGATTAAAAATCGTTTTCATATTTTTCTGTAATGAACTATTTGATACTAGTGCATAATGTAAAGAGGTTTGCTTCTCGGTTTAGAATTTTGAATCTTTACAGCATAACATCCAAAAACAGTTTTGGGTTTGATTTATTTAATTACGGCAAAACACTCGAGGGCTATCTCCCTAAGGTGAGAGATGCCTTCGTGAAGGACTTTCAAAGGAAAACTGGCTCGTATACACGTTACACGTGGGGAAAACCACGAAAACACCCATGCAACTAGCCCGTTCGCTGATATTCAAACCCCCCAAACAAAAGGACATGTCAAAATTTTTTTAAAAAACAAGTTTATTCAAATTAGTTTTTTACGCCCAACTAAGTTTGCCTTTTATTGGGAAACAGCCTAATTTTAAATTTTATACTGCTGTATTTTTCTTCCATTGGATATTTGTTAGTGTTAATGGGCTGGTAATGATTTTATAATGAAATATTTGAGGAGCAAAGGTGGCTTTCCGAAGCTAAAGCTGATAAATTCAGACAGACTGATGTCAATAAATGCTGCTGAAAGTTCTTTTCAACTCAAGAATTCTGTGCTTATTTCTACTTTAATTAATTTAATTTTCATCCTGTTGGAAGCTGACGAAAGTAGTGAAAGTAAGGCAAACTAATAAGAAACTGAGTTAATTAACATAAAACTTACAAAATTATTTTAAACTTTTTTTTCTCTCTTTCTTCAATTCTTGTGTTTACTATGCAGGCTTAAAAAGCTGCAGATTTAAAAACAAATAATTTGTTAAACCATAAATATATGTTATTCAAATTAAGAGCTTTAAAATTTCGCATTAAAGAACAAGAATATTACGGCAGAAAAGTAAAATTAATAAAGCTTCTATTGCTAGTTATTGTTCGTTTCTTATTTACTTTTATAATCTTTCTAACATTTTTCTAAAATCTTCAAACTTTGAATCAGAATTCCACTAAACATTTTGCGTATATCATAAATGAAATTAAGTAATATGTTTTGATCCAAAAATTTTAAAAGTTCCTAAAAGCCATTCTAATTGTTTTTCTCCTAACAAAAATATATCATTTATTAGTATATTGTTATTGTTCTCCACTTAAATACTTAGTTAGAATTTGTTTTTAAAATATTTATTCTTCATGGTATTTCACCATCATAATATTATTTCTTTGTTTTTCTTAATAAATGCAAAAGTTCATTATATATATGATTGTAAAAATTGCAAGATGTACAGATTAGTTAGAAATTGTAGATTTTATTTGAAATCTAAGGATTACTTTTTCCTTATCGTAACATTCAATTTTTTCTTATATTTTAGATGCAAATACAATGTATTGGGACACAGGAAATCCTGCTAGAAATATTGAAGCAACAGCCTATGGTCTTTTAAATTTACTGCGTTTCAATGATATGGTGAAAAGTTCTTCTGTTGTCAACTGGCTAAATTCCCAGCAGTTACAATCAGGCTCCTTTCAGTCTACCCAGGTACACTTTTGTTTTAGAAATTACCAAATAATTCATTGTTCAAAACTCTATGACTCACAGTAACCTAAGTTTTAAAATTTATGTCCTTTTAAATAAAGTATTTCTGAGAAACTAGTTATTTACACTGGTACTTGAATATTAGGAAGTTATAACACCCGCAGAGCTGTACAGGTACCCGTAGGCCAATACCCCGTAAAACATTTTATGGGTTTCTACGGGGCATTTTTAGCAGGGTACACAGATAACACACAAAAAATTAATCAGTCGTTGGCTACATCTTTTGCGTGATCTTCCTAACTGAATTTTACATCCGATCATGTGATTCGAGCAGCTATTCAAGTTATTTAGTGAGTCACATTTACCGAATTACGTATCACGTGAACCAGAGTAGATGAAAGATTAACGACGACAAGCTAACCAAAAACGTTCTTGCCGTTTTATACAGTCAGAAAGAAAAAGTCATAAAACAAATAATAATCACCGCTAATCATCAAAGTAATCACCATCGGCATCTAGGGCCTTTGGCCAACGAGTGGCTAGCTCTACGATGCCATCGCGGTAAAATTCAGGAGTCTTGGACACAAAGAAGCCCGTGAGCCCTTTTCGAGGTCTGGCCAGTTGTTGAAGGGTTTCCCACAGAGATGGTTGTCCAGGAAAAGGAAAAGGTAGTAGTCTGTTGGCGCGAAGTCTGGGGAGTATGGTGAATGGGGTAGTGTCTCCCAGCTCAGTTGCTGGATGGTGTTCCTGCCCTCCCGAGCCACATGCGGCTTCGCATTGTCATGGAGGAGGAGTACACCCTTACGATTGACCAATGCTGGCTCTTTATGCATCAGTGCCTGATGCACACCTTCCAGTTGCTGCGCGTACAGGCCTGCTGTGATGGTTTGGCCCACTGGAAGGAGCTCATACTGTACCACTTGGTGACTAGTCAACCAGATACAAAGCATGATCTTGCGTTTGTGGAAAGTAGATATCGCAGTGTGAGGCACAGTGTCCCGTGGTGACAATCAATGTCTGGAAGGCCTGGATGTATCATACTGGACCTGCATTTCATTGCTGATGAGTACTCGATCAAATATGGATGCATTGCAGTGCCGAGTAAGCAATAACAAACAGGCAGCGACACGCTGTCGCTTGTTTGCATCGGACTGTAAGTTGGGGTATCCACTTGCTCAGCTTGTATGCCTTTCCTATGCGGTGCAAATGGACTCTGATCATTTCATCAGATGTCTAAAAGTGTGAAGCAAGTTCACCGCATGTTTGGCTACTGTCACTCTTAATGGCTGCTTTCAGAGCCTCATCGTCCAGCGCTTGTGACCGGCCGCTGCGTGGTGCATCACTAAGAGGCATAGTATCCCCTGACCTGAACTTCTGGAACCATTGCCTAGCGGTTCATGAGTTAACGGTATCATCTCTCCACCAACGCAAGATCATGCTTTGTATCTGGTTGACTAGTCACCAAGTGGTACACTATGAGCTCCTGCCAGTGGGCCAAACCATCACAGCAGGCCTGTACGCGCAGCTCGGCGACTTGATTTTGCTACTGACAGGCCCACTTTAAAAATCATACAGCAAAAATCTCCGAACGAACGCCTTTGAGGCGTCCATTTCAATCAGTCTCTGTGTGAGTTATGTTTGAAGTATCCTAAACCTAATCTTAATAGTCTCTGGTATACTGGTACGCAATCACATTAGGGTTTTAACCAGTTCGTTTTGCATATTTCTTAGACCAACTGCGTATGTAAATAAATGACATTGCTAACGCACCCAACCGAAGACGAAGATACTGTGGCCGTGGAAAAGGGAGTCAAGGTTTCGTGAAAACAATTAAGTTGCATGAGGAGAGCGAGCGTGCATTATCTTACTAGTTGAAATTCCCAATTAAATAATATGAGTTAAACATAGAAGGCAGCACAGTACGTTGAGTAGTAATGTGAAGGACATAAATCATTGAATGATTCAATTTGGTGTTGGTGTATTTAATTATGGCAAAGCACACTAGGGCTATCTGCCTAAGAGGAGGGATGCCTTCGTGGAGGACATTTTAAGGGAAACTGGCTCGTATACACGTTACACATGGGGAAAACCACGAAAACACCCATGCAGCCAGCCCGTTCGCGGGATTCGAACCTCGGACCGTGAATGATTCAATTTGTAACTAAGAGAATTTCGAGTCGGGTCTTGAGCGCACGTGATTCGAGAATTCCTATTGTGAGAGGCAGTTGATACACAAATATTTATAATATAATAATGAAAATAAGCATGAAAGGAATAATATAAAAATTATTAGCATAGTCCATAGCCTGCCCTACCAGGCACAAAGTCCATATCTTTGCAAGTTTTCATATATATAACACATGTTTTTAAAAGATTTTACGAATAAATTTTAAGCAGAGTCCATAATTGGCTCTACCAAGCCACAAAGTCCATAAGCAGTAAGTTGTTTGAAATAATTAGTGAATGAAATAATAGTGAAATTATAATACATATATACTGTTGTGCAGAGAATTTGTCTGATAGCGTTTTAAAAACTAGGTGAATGATTTTCTGATTTATGGAAATTTTAATTTTATTTGATTCTGAATTATTTACTTTAATGCTTTAATTTTGGGGAAAAACAGATGCTTCTGGGAATATTATTTATTTTCTTTTATTTGCAAATTTTGTACAAGCTTTGATTCATTGTGAAAAGAAGCAGGGAAAGGGAAGCAATTTTTTGCTGAGTCATGATTTCGCGCGCTTTGTCCTTTAGAATGTTCTAGAAGGAATTTTCATTGTGTAGTTGACCTTAAGAGAGGAAGTACGTGACAGAAAGGTCAAAGGTTGCTACTGACTTTCGATGTAAGTCATTCAGGTTTTTGGCGATTGAGGGTCCGGTTGTTGGCTAAGTGAAGAAGGGCGCGCATGCGCGATCACCCTTATTTCCGCATTCAGGGGTTGAAAACGCAAATTTTGCCAAAATTAAGGGGGCGATAAGTGAAGCCATAGTGGGAGCCCGCGTTTGTGAAGGAGACGAAGGAAATTTGAGTTGGACTCACTTACGGGCTTGCTGGACTTTTGGACGTTACTCTTGAAACTTGCTTGAGGGCGATGGAAGGGATGTAATTTACGGAGAGAGATGTTTTCCGGCGGGGAGCGGCAAATATGCTCCCCGGCCGCGTTTTGGTTAAGAGGCGAGACTTGCTGACTGGCTTGTGGAACTTACTGTGGACGTTACTCGTGAAGCTTGCTCTTGGGATGAGCAAGAACAGGCGAGCCGTAATTGCGTAGAAAAACGTTTCTGGCCGGGAGCTGCAAACATGCTCCCTTGCCGCGTTCTGGTAAAAAGGCGAAATTGAACCGGGATTGTTGACTTAAGACTTTCAAGACCAGGCGGATAGCCGTGCTGGGCAGCAGTGCTCCTGTTTCTGTTTTCCAGACTTAAAAATAGCTTCGTCATTATGAAAACCAGTTACCTGCGTGTGTGTTTTCGCAAATAGTGCCAGGACAGGACGATGTCTTCTGAAACTTCCATTTTGTGACCGTAAAGATGAGCCCCGCCGACGTCAACGCTTATTAGGATACGAGTCCTCCACTTCAAGATGTCCACCCAAGATAAGTTTTATTTTTTATTGTGTTTGGACTTTAAGTAAGTTTTCAACAACTTCCTTAGAATGTAAAAACAACGTCGAATCTTAAATTAATTCTGAGGCTTTCAATTGTTTCCCTTTCCCCTTTTAAATTACCAAGACAAACCTTAAAGTTTTTATATGAATTTAAATAAAAAGAAAAAAAATGTAAATGACAAATTGAAGAATTCTCCTTAAACTCTCTGATGAGGATAAGATTTTATTTTATTGTGATGAAATTGAATAAACTGATATTTAATCTGGAAACCTATTACAGTATGTTTTCTTTATATATTTAATATGTTTTTCCTATATATCTTGTATATGTTTTTCTTATGTTTTCGATCCTCTCACGGCGTGGTCCCGGGATGCAATTTTTACAACGCAAATGCATTAAAATTCACTATACGATCACTAAAAGTTTGGTAATTAGCAAATTCTTAAGAGTTTAGTTTCCTCGCTAAGAGGAAGTAGAAACCTTTCACGGCAAGTATTTTCTTATTTAACAATGGGTATCGTGAAGAAAGCTATATAACATTGGTGCCGTGAACTAAACATTCTTAAATACATAGCAATACAATCATCAATTAATATTATGGTGAATAGACCTAAGTCGCTTCACTACACTCTCAACAGTAGGATCGTAGTTAATTACTTCACGTAAGTAAGGATATGAGGAATTTTCCATATTTTCAAAAATATTGTGTGAATCCATAAGTATTTGCTCATGAATTGGACGAATCTTTACGTCTGCGTGAATAATATTGTTGCGAACCAAGGTGCATTTACCAGGCACGTAGAAGTCTGTTCTATAGAATTTCGATTTTCTTTCGTTCTTTTTTAAGGCTGTGACCCACGCCGGGGCAGCATAAAAAAGAATTGGTCGAATAAAGCGTGAGATATAAATTTCTTTTTACTTTAAAGCGGAGTTTTGATTTCCTGCCGATAAGATTACATAAAGCCGTAAATGCTGTGTTAGGTCTGTAAAGTTTGTCTGTTATGTGATTTTTAAACGTCATTCTGCTGTCAATAGTAACCTCAACATACTTGTAAGAATCCGAAACAGGGATAACTTCATTCAATATAAATATTTGTATCAACATGCATATAGCTTTTGATTCTTCTATATAAAACAATTCTGCATTTAGATGTATTTAATGTTAACTTCCATGGCCGACACCAGATGACGACGACGTTGACGTATAGCTGAAGATTATCGATAGCTTTTGCCTTTGAAAGAATTACGATATCGTTAGCATACTTTAATAATCTTCAATTTAAGGGATTGGGGAGGTCATATATGTAAATTACGAAACGCTTTGGTCCTAAAATTGACCCTTGGGGGACGCCACTGTGTATTAGCTTCTTCTGTTAAAGTGCATCACCCACTCGTACTTGAAAAGTACGTCGTTTTAAGTAAGACTTAATGAGCTTAATAAAACTAACAGGCGGTAAGAAGTTAGTTAACTTGTATAGTAATTCATTATTTCATACCTTGTCGAATGCTTTCTCCAAATCGAGAAAGCAAACGGCAACTCTGGCTCTGTGAAATGTGTATCAGATACATATTCAATCAGGTTCAGGATTTGATGTGTAGGCCTGTGAGATTTTCGAAAGCCAAATTGAGATGGGTCAGTCAACTCCAATCTCTCCAGGTGATCATTCAATCTCCGCACTATTCGATAATCAATTGGATTCTGAAGTAGTCAATGATTATAATCTTCATCGTTTTCCTAACGCACTTGAGCAAACAATCTCGCATTTAAGGCAAATTTCTTTTGATTCTTTTAACTGCTGACATAATCTAGGGCGCCTTGCAAAAGTTCACTAAGATTACAGTCGACCAAATGTTGTCGAAGAATGACACAATGTACATATAACGCATTCAGTTAAGCTTGTTTTATTTATGCCAGAAAGCTTCGGTTTCGTCCTACCATTGTCTGAGCACTGTTAGTGGCAACAGATATAATATTAAGACACAATAACACGCCGAATAAATACTAATTCAGAAGTCAAACAACAAAAATCAGCGTTAATTTACAAAATTTTGTAAATTAACGCTGATTTTTGTTGTTTGACTTCTGAATTAGATATAATATTACTTACAGGATATAGGGGGTATATCAGGGGAACGGACATGCGTATTTGTTATCTTTGTGTGATCCGCCACTCACGTAAGGGCGTTGCGAGCGCCGCCCGTAAAAAACATTGCTATTTACCCTTACGCCCAAAGAAGTTCATCCGTTCTACGGAATTAACGTTTTTTAATTTTCGAAGTTTAAACAGCATGTGAAATATGAAAGTAAAGGCCGTTAGGTCGGAAACTTCTGACCTGACGGAAGATCCAAGAAATCCCTTACGCCAAAGACAGCTGCTTTCGGCGTGATTGGTAAAAGGGTCATGCTGAAGACCAAAAGCTACTAGATGCTATCCTAACCCAGCAACATCAGTCAGATGAACATGCACTTCACAGGCACTCTCTGTTGGCAATGATAACCATAAAAATGTCTACAAAACAAATTGCGTAGACGAATTGGTTCGTAATACCAATTTTAAATGGTGTCACTAGAGAACTGTTATACGAAGCATGCTGTCAATCATCGTCTCGCTCAGATAGTGTCACTAACAATTGTCACAATAGCGGTGTCTCCCAACATTTTTAATTGACTTTTTATTTAACTTTCTTTAAAAAAGTTTAATTTTTATCTTTTCCGTCGCTATGGACTTTTATTAAATGTTCCTTAAAACTTAGTAGTTGAAACTTAGTTATTGATTCATTCGACAACGTTTTGTTACATATATAAGATATTATTTGTTACAGATAAAGTACTATTTCTCGGTAATGAAAATAAAACCGTATTTTAAATATTCAGTACTTTTATTACGTCTGCATTTTTTCTTCGGCTCATGCCGTTATCTGTGAAAAAAAAGGATAAACATTTTTAAAAATAAGATAATTTTTTTCTTTGCAAGAACCACCGCTTATTAATATTTAGTTTTATTCTGAAAATGGAATTCCACAAAGTAATGTTCGCATCAATTAATTACTTAAAATATGAGGATAAAATTACATAAGTGTCACATATTGTATAGCTAAGCAACAAAAAATTAAGTTGTAGAGATTTATTTTTATTTTAAATAACCAAATTAATTTAATTTTATGTTCTTTCCTATAAACCTTCATTTCCCTTATTGTCCAGAATATTTAAATGTGGTAGCGCATGTGAAGTAATGCAAATTAAACGTTGACGAGAATTAATTTTTGTGCAAAAGTTATTTCCCTTTTTTTTCGCTGGAAGATTTTGAATAGAAAGCTGAAGAAGTCTGAAAATAATTTAACGGTAAAAACAATAGCCGATACTAGATGGTCGGTAAGAACAGATGCCGTATTGGCATTAATAATGATTAATGGGTTACATTCATGTAAAAGAAGCCTTATCTGACATTTATGTTTCAATTTCGAAAAAAAAAACCAATGTGCAGATATGAAACGATACTCATGACAATAATTTGGAACACCATTTTACAGAGAATCAATACCACCAGCTAATCGCTACAATCAACTCAACGCAACCTATATAAAGCAGCTGATTTGTTAAAATCTTTGGAAAATTTTGTTACTATGATAAAAGTATTGAAGAATCTAAATCGCTTTCACAGCACGAAGAATTCTTCTATTGCTATTTGTGATAATAGTATAATAGCGGAACTTGCTCATAGAAATGAAGTATGTAAAATAATATAGAAAATTTTTAAATATTCTTTAATTCAAATTTATCGAATTTAGAACAAAAGGTCTGCATAGAAAAATCAGAAGAGATTTATAAAGATGATATAAGTGCTATGGAACTTGATGATGAAGTACGACAATTTTTATTATTTTTAAAAGAAGATGAAGGCAAATTTAGTTCTACCACAGAAGTATACCATGTTTCCCGAGAAATGTCATCAACTTTTCCTAATGTAGAAATAATGTTGAAAATTTTCTTGACCATTTCAGTTTCCAATGTGTCAAGAGAAAGATCTTTCTCTTTTTCAAAAAGAGTAAAAAACTATTTAAGAAGTACGATGTCAGAAGGAAGGTTAAACTGTGTTAGCCAGTTTAGTAGTTATTGGTTAAACTGGATTATGGAACAAGAAGTGTTAAATAATATTAATACCTAAAATATAATTGATGAATTTGATAGAACGAAAAAAGGAAAAAATTTATTAAACTTTCTGCTTAATAGTTATTTAATTTAATAATCAATTATTTTAACGTATTTCAGAAATTATAGTAGCTGTTTTATGTTTTACGTTTATTTCCCATGGCATACTTAATTTTTTTTAATATAATTTTAAAATTTTATGCATTTTATTCTTAATATGCAGTATTTTAGTCTTGAATAAATACACTAATATTTAGAATTAAAAATATATTATTCAGAATTTTATTAAAATATTAATAATATTAAGTAATAATATGCATTCAATTATGTATTATATTTCAGCACTAATTGCGAACCGATATTTCAAACATATAGGTAAGTAAAGATTTTTCAGTTGGCCCCAGAAAATTTTTGCCGCCAGGCGCTTCCAAATGGTTTAAACCGCCCCTGCCCTTACTTTTGTTCGAAACTATTAAAATTTGTTACTTGCAGTTCCCGCACAAAACAGAATTAAGTAGCTGATTAGATGCACGACTTTTAGACAAGTTATTAAATGCAACAGTGAAATTACATTCTTGTTTAAACCTGCACAGATATGTAGATAGACGGTCACGGCCGCTGTTTCCTAAATAAATGGATATGAGTTTTAGAAAGCAATGCTGCCGTCGGCCTGACAACAACTGTGCGATGCTTGTATTTTATGTACCTGTCTATATTTGTATTTTACTCAGGGTGTAAAAATCCCTACCAATTTATCTATTGTTATTTATTTTACCTTTGATGATAATGAAAATCGATCACAATTAATTTACTTAATATTAAAACATTCGCGGACGCACGACGTTGTCCACACACCCCTAAATTAATTTTAATTTTCCATGAACTCTCTCAGCGGTCACAAAGACCCCTGAATGGCCATTAGAGCCACTTTGCAAGCTAACAGTCTGACTCATAATGGAAGCATAGGAAATTTTTTGTCTAACGTTAATTGATTCAACAAATATTATATCATTTCAAATGTAAAATATTAATTTTTACTTCTGAAGAATGTAAATATTTTCAAGAAAGTTAAATAAATTATAACAAAATAATAAATCAATTAATTAAACTTATTTGTTTAGACGTAAAATCCATTTTTATTTCAAATTAAATTAACTTTATCTGCATGAAATATTATTTTAATATCTTCATAAAGGAATCATTTTATATTAATTGAATCAGTATAAAAGGATAAAATAAGACTATAACACTGTTTTCAATTATTTTCAAAATATTAAAAATCATATAAATAGATGTATCTTCCCTTTGTTAGGAAGCTTGGAGATAAAATGTTTCTAAATGACAGAAATATTTTTCTTAGATTAATTTAATAAAAAAGAACTAAAAAGATGACTATTTTAAAAACGAAAAACGTTTTGTTGAGAATATTAATTTAAAAATGAGAACGCTCTTAAAAGCGACAAGATCAGGGCCATCTTGAAGCATGTGTGAACCAAAAGGCATATCATGCACTCAAAACATTTCAGGAGAACAACTTTTTCGTGCAATATTTTTGCTTTGTCACGTGCTATACAACAGTCAACCATCCCGCGTCACTTTGGGGTTACCATATGCTGGGAAAACCATGAAGGTAGGAAAGGAAGGAGGGGCCATTTGACACTAGAAGTGAAGCACTGCTTTGAAGCTTCGGTCACCAGACGGGGTGTTCTTTGTTTACATTCAGAAGCTCGCTTGACAAGATTCTGATAGTATTTCCACACACGACAGTTCCATACAAATCCAAAAAGGGACACTTTCTCATGAAAGAAACATTCATAGTGTGATGGATAATAGCAATTTGTATAGTTTAGTGACATTTACGCAAAAATCACATCTTGGTTATTTTTCGATAACTAACAACAGCGATTTTGATAATGAATTTGTTTTATAAAATTATAAGCTGTTGAACTAAAAAAATATAGATTTTAAGAAAAATGTTATGCTTAAAGAATGAAAAATACTTTACGGTACATTTAAAATTGTATACGTCTTTCGATACCCTTGATAGAGTATTCGCTACTTTTATTTTTTTTCCAAACGCCACAATGTTTTAAATAAAACAAATTTTTTTCACATCCATATATTATTGTTGCATATTATTGCAAAAACCATGTATCTGCCTTTGACAAAATACATAAATATTCATTAAATTATTTATAAATGTATTTGAAATGAAGAATTTATTCACTTATAAACAACTGTGAAAGTACTGTGAAGAAATCTAATTATTAAATGTATCTAATTTATAATAATTATAAATGTTATCTAAATATATAATAACCTTAATAGTGAATTGTAAACATAAATTGAAATCCTGTTGACAAATACGTTATAAAACTATTTAAGCAAGAATTGTTCGTATTGGAAAGCAATCTGTTAAAAGGTATTGTAAAGCAAATGCTATGAGATGCGCACTTAGGAACGTAATAAAGAGTTTTAGATTATGTATTGTTGAAATGAAGGGTAAAAAAAAATCTGATAAGTATAATTAAAAGAATTATTCCCCCTTACATTTTATAATAACTCAGTTACAAGTTTTAAATAATACTTCAAAAAAAACTTATTTTATTTCCTTTCAGAAATGTTCAGAGAAAGTCAAGTACTATTTAAAGTATTTCGCTAATTCCTAATAATTATCTAATTTAAAATGAATCGAATAGAGCATTAATTATAAATTGACTTACATTTTTCGATTTAAAAGATGCCTCAGAAGCCAGAAAAACATGTCATATTTAAGAAAGTATTTTAGGAAGAAGCTCTATAAATAGAAAAGAAATAATGCATAATTTTAATATTAATAATACAATAAACTTTAATCTTAATTTTTGTACCTTAACCGAATAAAATCGAATTACCTTAATTTTTTTTTTCTAATGTAATTAACGAAAACTTGTGAAAATATTTCATTCAAATTAAACCATTCTAAGAAAACTCTCCTGTGAAAAGAATAGCTTTTAATTCCGTTCAGAATGAAATGTTGTTTAAAAATATGTTGTTTTCACATACTTAGGACTCTGAAGTGTTGTAGAAAAAGAAAATATATACATTTATATGTACATTTACGACGTAATTACAAAATATTTACATCCGAACGCGTCAAGTCCCATTGAACTCAATGGTAAATGACCCAATGTTTTGGTCACCACGTAGGGATCGCCGGTGCTTCAGAGCAGGATACGGGAGAAACTTGTTTAGGGCGACTCCACCTTACTTCCTACCTCCATGGGGAAAATTGCTAATGCAAAAGAGATGGTTCTGCATTTCACAAATATAGAGACCACCAGCAAAGAACTCCCATTATATTTTAATTCAGTGCTAATTGTGTGAAAAACCTACAATCTACAACTTTCTCAGGAACAGAGGAAAACATCATGCTTCTTTATTACGATGATAAAGTTGGTAGAAAAACTGTTTGAAATAATTTCGTCGGAAATAGATGAATGTTTGAGAGCGCCCTTACTGCTTCCCTAATTTATTCGATCAAGAACCCAAAGGAATAAAAATACGTTTCGTTTAGAATTTTAATACAATTAATTTATGCAAGGCGTCAACTGTATTGGCAGCTTATGGTGCTGAGAATGCTGTAATCAGGCTTGGTTAATTTAATTTCTTCTAATTAATTGTTGGAGACAGCTACCGACACACACATGTATCGTAGTAAAGGTCCTGGTACTCCTACTGGTTTCAAGGGTGTCAGGAAGGATCACACGGCTCTGATTCGGTTGACTTCAGGATATTTAAGGACCTTCAGATGTTCCTGTAGTACTGAATACTGAAAATTCTCCCACTTGCGCTAAATGTAAAAATTATGAAGTTACTGCGCAACTTCTGCTTCGTTGTGTTGGCTTGATGCGTGAAGATCTGATAAAGAGACCTAATTTCGTGTTGAAAATTATGAAGGCGAATGTACTTATCTGATCCAAATCAGTGGGATTAGTAATAACAAGAAAATATTTAATTTAAATACATTCAATAAACAATTGTGTCAACTAAGATGTGTTCAAATGACATTTTATCTTCATTCCTGCGTCTTCTCGCGAATTGACATAAATAATAATTAAATAAAGTGTGTTTATTACCACAATGCATTCTGTTGTAAATTGAAGCATTATTCCATTCTGCAAAAAAATTGCTTGGCATGTACTGTTTTTATCGTAAAAAAGATTCAAATAAAGAACAATCGTGTAGCGAATTCAAGAGCCAATCGAACGCTCTCATTACAAAGGAGTTCGAATACCAGAATCTATCGCACAAAAGCTCTTTTGCATTAGCGGTATGACATTCGACCGTCATTTTACAAAGATCAGATCCCAAAGTCATTATAATCTTCAAGAGCCACCACCCTCGTGCGTCCTCATCCATGCTATTAGATAGTGACACGAGCACACAACTGTATACACTTCACAGTGCCAAGGGGGCATACCACCACGTGATCGCTACAATAGGGTTAATTTACTTGGCCTGCATGGAACGATAAGAAATCTGGATAATCTGGAGTTCTATTGTATTTTTCTTTCCTCTAGCTTCTTCAAACTATTCTATATTTGTATACATCTTTACAGAATTCTTCTGTCAAAAGATGATTTTATTAATATCCAATCTGTTACAGTCTGTGTATAATTCAGATATTTATTTGTATTGTTTATATGTCAAATCGTGATATTTCAAACTACTACGCTCTTTATGTATTTCAATTACAGGATACAGTTATTGGTCTTCAGGCTCTCTCGGAATATGCTATAAGATCTCAAATGCCTTCAATCAATTTAGTGATAAATGTTACATCAAGCAACGATAAAAATTTCCATCAGAGTCTGGTTATAAATGAGGATAATGCAATGATCTTGCAGACTTTGGAAGTAAGTTTTATTTTAATTAAGTTTTATTGTTATAAAGACATTTTATTTGGTCAAGCAATTATACCATCGTTGCATAATTTCTAAATGCTATGAATGGGATATCTTTTGTTGCTTTATTTTCAGTGCAGATTATTTTTTGATTTATTAATTATTTTTTTATGTCTTTGTTTTAATTTTAGGTAAAAAACATAGGTGGCACTTTAATCATCAAAACAAGGGGATATGGAATTGGCTCATTATTTGTTACATTAATGTACAGTGTGAATCGTCCACCACAGCAGAACTGTAAAGTAATTATACTGCTTTCTTAAAATTACAAATATTTTCAATGTAATGTTGGTATTAGATCACTATTCTTCCCCATTTTAATAAAAATCTGCTTTACTTAGCCGCTTAGCATAAAAGCGTTTTAGAATCGCTAATGAAATGTTGTATTTGCATGGTTATTTTATGCTTGCTTTTTTATAAACTAGAGATAAGTTGAAGAGATCTAGACTTTTAAAGAGAGAAAAAAGAGATAAAATTGTTTTTAAAGAGCAGAACAATACATAAAATTAGTTTCCCATCTTAATTGACACGTAGTTTCATAAATGTTTATTCTTTTTATTCATTCCTTTTTCCTCTTTTTTGTTTCTTTTGAATTATCCAAAAAATTCATTTTTTTGTGTAACTTACTGAATGTAGAAAACACAGAGCTTTTTAGAAGCTGATTTCGGCTTCAAGAATGAAAAAATACTAATGAAGTAAATTTCTCGATAATCTTTGGTATTTGTTGCATTAATCTTAATTTAAAATATGCAATCGTATTTGCATTATTTTCCTCAGAATTTGAAAATAAAACATTTAAATACTTTATGTCAGCTTGTCAGGACTACTGTTCCTTCTAATTAACTTGGGAAACATCACAGAAATGTGAAGTGGGAACAGGGAGCTTACTTAAGCTATGTTCGTGTGTGCGTGTAATAGACAAACAAGTTAAGAAGGGTTAACTTTACCTTTATTTCGCATAGCGTACAGGTGCTCCCTCACTGTGGGATACAGAGACCAACTCTTTTGGTCTAAAAGGCAAAAAATAAGAAATATTCACTTAATAATTCACATAACTAAATAAGATTAAACGTAAATGCTTAACATAGACTATTAACGCGAAGATTGGCCTTTTGACAATGCGTAAGTAGTGAGCTAAATGCAATGCCTATTATATCAGCAGTAACTGCCTAAAAGGCCGACACGAACTGACTGAAAAGCACGCACGTAGCAGGGCAGTAGGAAGCTCTCTTGGCTAAAAGCCACTTCTTAAATACCTTTTACAGTTTGCAGCTCATTAGCATGAAAATCCTACTCGCGCTTATTCTGGCTAGAAATGGAAAATAAGAGAGGATAGAAAAGTTTAAAATAAAATAAACGTTAGTAAAAACTTAAAAATCCTTATAAGCTTAATTAACACTTACTGTGTATTAATGAGCACATTATATGTTTTACCATTAGTTGCGTATTTTAACTCTTCTTTTTTCATTTAACTAATTTATTCTGTAACTAAACCTGAAATGTCTATTCGTTTACTTAAATTTTTCTATTTAATTAAATAGCAGGCGTTATATGAGCATGAAACCAGCTTTTTTTAGCTATTTAAAATTGCAATTTAACCAAGAATAAAAAATAACTTCATATCATTATTTCTGGAACTGATCAGAAACTTTAGAATTGTAAGCAAAGTTTGATGTACTATTTTTTATTTAGAATTTCTTGATTTAAAAAAATGTACATGCTATTACATTTATATTTTACAATTTTTATTACATTATATTCTTATTTATGACGTTTATTGTACGCGCATTTGCCGATACTCTTTTCAGCTTAATGCTGAAGTGTATCATTCCGGTTTGTTTTAAACTTCTCACTTCCGTTTTAAAAGTAGCCTCCAAAATAGCTTTACAATGTTTATAAAGTCATCAAATGTTCAGGTGTATGCGTTAATTACTGAACTAGTTATTTTTTATTAAATATTATTTTTAAAAATGAATGATGAAATATTATTAAATAATAGATACATTTATGAATCCCTAACACACTATACTGCAAAAAAGACTGTAGGAACTTTATTATGTAAATATAACTGACAAATAAGATATTTCACCCTTAAATGTTCGATGTGTTTGAAAATATAAATATCTGTATAAATGAATTTGTTAAAAATACATAATGTTTAAATAATTATGCGGGAATTGTTGCAGACTTAAAAAAAAACTGCAGAAGTAAAATGATGCTAAGGCAGCACTATTTTGTGATATTTAAAATTTTTAAGTGTCAAATAAGTAAGCCTTGAAATAAATATAAAATAATAAATAGGTTAATTATGAGCAGTCTGTCTGAATTTGAGTATAGCTATGCTTTTATGTTATAAGGTTTTTCTCCCGCCTTCTTAGCATGCCTTCGTGGTGTAGTAGTGAGCACGCTCGACGTGAATTCCAGAGCTCGGGGTTCGAGTCCCGGCGAGGGCATTGCTCATTTTTCATCTCTCCTGCTTCAAAATAACCTAATGTGTATACAATGTGTTCCATCTCTTCTATTAATTATATATATGCATGTCAATATGTTTATTCTCAATCACCATCTGCTCATATTTTGGCAAAAATTAATGCAAAGTTATGTATATTTTGCTTGGTAATGCATGCTAACTAAATAAATAATATGAAACGGTAAATATAAGTTATTCTGGAAAACATTATGATGTTATTTCAGTCATCTTCCCAAACAAATACGGGTTTCATACGACAATCAGTTTGTTTATTATATTAATATAGTACATATTAATTGCATCCAAACAAGCGTATCATAATAACACTATAGTTGGTTTCGTAGACCAGCTACATATAATAAACTGGACCAAATTCGGATAATTATATATAACTAGCAGCGACGGGGCCAGCCTTCGTCTGGCTTTAAATGTACCGAAAAATTGCCAAAAGTTAAATTAAAAAACAACTTCATTAAAAAAAACATTTTTTTAATGTATTACATATAACAAAATTACAATGAAATAAGCAATATCCTTTAATACAAATATTAATTATCCTAATAAATAAATTAAACAACTTCCCGTTGCCTTCTCTCAACAAACGTCCAGTATCCAAGAGAAGCATTAAATTTAAAAATTCCACAGAATTATCGCCCTCATTTTTCTGAGTGGCAACAGTGCTGATTTTCAACAGTCAGCAGTCGAGTATACAATTGAATGAAAAACTGTTGCCAAAACCACATTTCTAAAAGAATAAAGCTATTCAAAATGATGCGATAAAATCGAAAAGATAAAATTTTAAAAAATCTGATTCGAATTTGGAAAAAAATCGCTTCGAAGTGCACTGGCTCTTGTCTAGATGCACCCATGTACCAAATTTCGTAGCCCTCGGTCTATTAGCTTACGTGCAGCACGAACGAAGGACACACAGACTCTTTCTTTTATTATATGTAGAGATTACAGTTTGTATCAAATCCATAAATAGGAAGTCAAATCAGTTACATCAAATTTTGAGAACATTTGATGCCCACAAGTGATTCAGACTGATAAGACTGCTAAATATTAGTAGCCCGATTTGGTTTCAAATTCTAGAAATAGGCCAGCTGTATTGGCATTTTCATATTTTCCCGATGCATATTTTAAATAGAAGCCCTTTTTCGTAAAAGACATCTCCGTGTAAGGTACCCTTTATTTTAGGCAGATAACCCTGAAATTCTTTGCCATAGTTAAAAAACAAACAGTTCATCTTAAAATTCGTTCTTTCGTTGATCAAAAATTCTGTATTTGTGATTTTTCGGCATTTTTTGGAAATACCAGGAATTAACTTGTAAGGATCCTAAGTTTTACTAACGTTTATTTTATTTTAAAACTGTACTATCACTTCTTATTTTCTACTTCCGGCCAGAATTAAATGCTTTAACTTGTTTATGCAAATTGTCTTGCTAACGCCAAGTACTTAAGTTGTGGCTTTTTGCCAAGAGGGAGAAGAAGTAGTTATAGGAAGCAAGCCACTTGCCACTGTAGTTTTACGAGTTTTCACTGTGTGGCTGGTTGCTTTTAAGGCCAGAGGTTTAGCCCTCTTGTTATTTGCGAACGTATTGTAGTTTAAGCAGCTCGGCGTACTACATACGTACCTTTCATTAAATAAAGGGCCAATCTTAGTGCTAGGCATTTGTATACTAATTCAAAGTTAGATTTTTTAGTTAGTGTTTTAGTTAGTAGTTTTATATTCTTAGGTTCAGACCACGAGTGGTTGGTCTCTGTATTCCGAAGTTTCGGAAATACCTGTATAAGATAGAAAATAAAGGGTTTCGTATACCCTTCCTGCTTGTGTTGTCTATTTAACACCTTCCTGAACATAGCTTGAGTAAGCTCCCTGTTCCTATTCAGGACCATTCATGTTTCCAAAGTAAATCAAGAGAAATACAAATCCTGATAAACTGATGTCATTCTTTTTTGACATGCAAAGTTTACCAATTTTCTTTTCTAACCGCATTAACAATTCTTGTTAGAAGACTTTCCTTGTGAGTTAGTCCCTTTTTTACTGTCTTTACCTTTTGAGCTTTGAATAAACATTCGTTTTATTTCAAATATATTTGCAGTCAAATTCAGTAATATGTAAATGTTGAATCTGACTTTGATTTAGAAAGGTTATAAGTTTTATTTTGTATAGATTGGAAATTAAATTCCAAGATATAAATTTTGTAGAGACATTAGGTTATTTCAAAGCAAGCGAGATACAAACTGTGCAACGACTTCGCCGGGACTCGAACCACGGGCCTCTCGAATACGCGCCGAGTGTGCTGACTCTTGCAGTACGAAGGTATGCTAAGAAGGCGGGATAAATACTTTATATACTCCCCATTTTAAAGGGCGACTGGGGTTTTTAGAGGACCCAGTCGCCAAATCATGATGGTGAAGAGTCGTCATTCACCACCTTTTAGTTCGGGCGCCACTGTAGAGACATTAGATTATTTCGAAGCAAGAGAGATAAAAAAGGAGCAACGCCTTCGCCGGGACTCGAACAACGGGCCTTTCGAATACGCGCCGAGTTTGCTGGCCACTACACTACGAAGGCGGAAGAAATGCCTTATAAGTTCATTAATTTTATAAAAGCAAAGAAATTTTAATCTTCTGTGCAGGATTTTCTTTCTGTTTTAAAAATACTTATCCATCAATCAGCTGAAATTTTAACTTTAGTTCTACACTTTTCTAATCTGATTATGATAATGTTCCTCACTCCTTGGTTTATGCTGAATGTCGAGGAAGCTGCTGAACTGTATAGCGACTTATCGCTGAGTTCCAAGTGTAACGACCAGCGAAGGGTTAAAATACCCTTTTATTCACTCAAAGAAATAATAAATTCGGCCCCTTGTCAAGCGTACAGGGAAGCCTCCGCTAGGGCTTTGAATCAAGATAAGAAAAATAAGAAACTAATCTAATACTAAAGTGACTGAGCCGAAGCTAGACACAAATACCTAACGTAGTTTGCCCTTAATTAAATTAGCCGGTGATTATCAACAGGTACGTACAGTACGGCCGAGAGTAGTAACCTGACGTCAAGCACGCGCCACTAAGGACTCCTAAGATCTCCTACTGAAGGAAGCTGAACCTTCCTTAAATACTACTTCTACCTTATTTATATTCAAAGCGATTCTAAGAACTCATTCGGGCAGGCAGTTGTAAGTGGAAAACAAGAACTGAAAGCAAAGTGTTTCAAAATTAAAAATAACTGATATAAAATTAAAATACACCTTACAGCATCTTATAGTTTATGATCCGTATCCCTCATGTGATCACATTCTTCGTAAGCATGGATGTCTCAACCTCGGGGAGCAGTGATCTTTCCTATTTCTCTTTTCCTTTTCAGGTTGGGCTCAATGTGAGTTATTGTTGCACACCTTCTGTTTCTGCTTCTCATGTAGAGAAACCTGTTTACATGTTCCCGTAGCATGAATACTCGTAAGGCTGAAGGCCGAAGCTTGACAGCTGAGGGGCGAGTTACTATCCCTAAAAAGCTGCTTTGGCTTCGGCTTCTGTTGAAACGGAAACCATTTAGCAATGTCATCTGATGTCAATTGGCTGGTTACTACACCTTAGTAACAATAGCTTGAGGGTAAGCGATCGGGAATTCAGCTTTGGGAAATCCGACTATTGGGCTTCAATGAGTGTATGGACCCTTTAGCCCCGACATAGGAATCTGAATTTAATTGCTGGGCTACATGGTGGGTGGAACTGTCGGGTCTGAATCTTCTTTCAAATCTGGCTCAGTTAAATTCACAAAGTCCAAAGGCTTTTGCTTATACAATTGTGAAAACAAATGTAAATGCAAATCCTTAAAGAAGATTATCACGTTTTCTTGTTATCAGCAACGCTGCAAGTAGAGACTAAACTACATGGAGCACCAGAATTTCACCTTTAATCGTGCATGCATAGTCCCATCCCACTATCTATACAGAATTACTTTGTGTAGCCCGCCCGGATTTTGTTCGAAAACACCCCACGGAATGGATCAAAAAGTCTCATATTTCTCTTCTCCTGTCGTGAAGTTATTAGAAAAGGTTCTTGGCTGGCCACTGTTTTAAGTACCCTCATGCAGCACAGACATTATACACCTGTAAGCATGCATGCTTTCTTCAAGATTCGAATCTAAACTCAACAATATGGCAGCCAGCATTGTCAAAACTACACCGATTAGAGTAGTCAACAACTCATTTATGATTTCCAAAAAGCATGTTCATTATTTTATTCATAAATTCATACAGGCCTGGGTTGTGAACCCAAAAATATGAAACGGCATCGCTCTAGAGATCTTCTTTTTGAAAATACTTCCGCAACTCAATCCACTTCCCTCCTTGGATTAAAAAAAATGAGCAAGTCGACGTCAGAGTTTTAGAGGACAAAACATTGAATTACAGTTATGTTATTATTTCAGAGATCGACCTACTCTTCCCATCAGAAGAGAAAATTGTCTCTGAGCTTTTCGTCCAGAACGTCTACGCTGCTGGCGAATCAGGATACTCAAAGAAGGTCAGTTGGTCAATGTGATATATGTAATCCAGACCTTTTATTCGCCTGGCCCACCAAAACATGATTAGGCGGGATATTTGCATTGCTCTCCAAGATGTTATAAGATATTTCTCCCGCCTTCTTGGCATTCCTTCGTGGTGTACTGGTCAGCACACTCAGTGCGTATTCGAGAGGTCAGAGGTTCGAGTCCTAGCAAGTGCATTGCTCATTTTTCACATCTCTCCTGCTTTCAAAAAGTACCTAATGTCTCTACAGTGTCGCCTGACCTAGAAAAATGGTAGATGATTCTCCATCACCAGGATTTGGCGATTGGATCCCCTAATCTCTAGTCGCCCTTTAAAAGGGGGATATATAAGGTATTTCTCCTGCCTTCTTAGCATGCCTTCGTGGTGTAGCGGTCAGCACACTCGGCGCTTATTCGAGAGGTCCGAAGTCCTGTCGAGGACACGAGGACATTGCTAATTTTTCACATCTCTCCTGTCATACCTATTTTCTCTGCAATTTTAGATCCCAAACCTAAAAGAATGGTTATTCTTACATAATTAATTTGTTTTAAAGCAATTCAATGTTATTTTATCGATTGAGATTTTACCTGATATGTTTCTGAATTCATCTTGCGAATCTTAAGCATCTCTTAATCACTGCATTAACTAGCACTCAATAATCTATTAATTGGTTACATAAGTTTGCTTTGTTTCTTTTTAACATTAATAAATTTTCATCAACATATTCTTTTTTTATAATTTTATGCTATGCTTAAACAAGAAAAATAAATAATAATATACCTATGCGCCAGAAAATCCATCATCCATCCTATTATTTATATGTACAATAGTTATTAGTGTGTTTTTTTTTTCATTTAATTGGAAATAACTTAATTATTTCAATTTTAGTTCAATGTGACTGTAAATGTGGAAGAAGCAGCACCAAAAGCAAAAATAGAAGAACCTCTTGGAGAGGATGATATTATAGGATTGGCGAAAGCTCTAGGTAAATTAAATATTGTTACAAAAATTACTTGCCTATTATTCATCTCGTGTGCCGCTCCCTTAAATTCATAAGCAAAATTTCTTTATCATTCGTAAATGGTTAAATGCTGTATTGTTAAAATCCTAAAAACGCAGTTATTATGATTTTTTTTCTGTTTATATTGCAGATTTATTTAGGTTTATCGATGCAGGAGACGTGAAAAATGAAAAATGCTCTCACCGGATCGTGAACTCCAAACCTCCCAATTATAGGTCAGACGTACGATCCAATTACAGCATGAAGGCAGGCAAAATGGAGGGAGAAAATTCCTTACATGCTTCCCCTTTTAAAAGGCGACTGGCGGGGAAGGGGCCCGATCACCAAATCCTAATGTGATTATTGTCCACCACCTTTTAGTCCGGTCCCAAAGAGTCATTAGGTTTATCGATGTAGGAGGCGTGAAAAATGGACATTTCCCTTGCCGGAATTCGAACTCCGAATCTCCCGATTACGCGTCGGACGTGCTATCAAGTTACACCACGAAAGCCCGCTTAAAGGACGGAGAAAATACCTTATTATCTCTATTTTTATACATAAATATATTTCCGGAATTTATTTCCCGTTTCTTGGCACTCCCATCTTTTTGCTGATCATAACTGTGCACATCATCTTTGGAGCACTTTACGATGTTTCATGTTAATTAATCCCAGTTACCTGATTACTTTGGTTTTACTTTCACTTCTACTTTCATCAGCTTTCATCAGAATGCAAATTAGTTTAAATATAAATAAGAGTAGTATTCTTGAGTTTAGAGAGAGAGCAGCATATGCTGATCTCAATTCTGCTTCACTTTTCCGGTATTTGAATTTAATTCATCGCCTTCGCCTACCTGTGTTCACCTTACGAACACTTATGGCCAAACCAGCATATAAAATTTGTATTTCGGATTCAGTTTGAACTACCAACAGAGGAATTTTATTTTTGTTATACTTTCCAGTTTATGCAACCGTTAGCTGAGAGCTTATAAATAGTTTTTATTTTAAACTTTAACTTAGAATTCTGATACCTTTAGATAGAAAGCAGACAGACAATAAATCATTTGACAATTTTCATATATCATGTTCTTCATGATTCTTGGTTTTTTATTGTTTCATGGTTTTCGTGGTTCTTTATTTTTTAGACAGTTTCGTGGTTTTCATAGTTCTTAGCATGAGCACTTAATAAAACTTCTACGCCACATAATATATTCTTTAAGGTAGTCATGATTTACGTAGCAAAATACTTCACCGGACATTTTGTGTGTGGAACAATTCACACACAGTTCAGTCAGTATAGCAATTTGCTTGAATTTTGTGTCTAAGAGTACTTTGCCTGATTTATATGTGCATTGAAAACAAACGCATACAACTCAATAATTATACGTACTAAAGAACTCTGCATATTATGTTGCCCAGCTTGAAATCAGCATTAGAAATCTGCAAGCAATTTTTCTCGATTTACTGATATTGCTTGTCCTTATGAGCATAAATAATTGAAACGTTTCTGCTCTGAAGACGATGTCAGTATCACCTGAAAACGTTAGATGTATTATAAAAATGCATGCATTTGCTGAAGAATATAGTTCCACGATTTCAAGCAATAATATATAAAACTTCTAACTGAGATATAAACAGTGCTTGGAAAAAGTTGAAAAACAAAGCAAGCTTAAGGGCAAAAAGGCATCATTTCCAATTTTTTTATTATAAATGCAATGGTGTATAAAAATATTAAATGACAGGAAAGAAGAAGAAATTAGAAAAGAAAAAAATGTAAATTCAATCTAGAAGAAAATAATGAGTCTCCTAAAATCTCTCGTAGAAGAAATACGTAAAATTACTGCTCTGACCAGGCCATTTTCTCTAGAAGATGTGACTAAGAATCCAACCAATCTCCAATGCAGTGGTGGAAAGTTCTCCTTTTTAAAGGTCTCATTTGTGATGAGCATTATACCAGTGAGTCATTAGGTTATTTTGAAGCAGAAGACGTGAAAAATGTACAATACACTCGCCGGCACTCGCACCCTAGAATTCTCAAATACGCGTCGAGTATGCTTCCAGTTACACCACGAAGACATGCGGATATGAGAGAGAAAATATCTTATATACTGCCCTTTGAAAGGGCGACTTTGGATAAAAGGATCCAATCCCCAAATACTGGTGGTGATGAATTGTCCATCACCTTTTAGTTCGGCGCCACTTGGAGAGTTACCAGGTTTTGTGAACCAGAAGACATGAAAAACGTGCAATGCCCTCGCAGTGACTCAAACCCTGGACCTCTTGAATACGCGTCGAGTACGTATCTTTCCAATTACACCACGAAGGCATGCGGAAAGGAGGGGAAAATACACTGGTTATCATAAATTAAGGAAAAATCACAAAAATCACGATTACTGAAAAAGTTAAATGTAGAATTTAATGAAACTTACCCACAATACACAACACATAGTAAGGTATCAAATAACATAAAAAGAAATTACCAGAAAAATATGGTAGTATAGAAATTAGCACATGTATAAAATGAACAAATCGAAGGTGTCAGTTTGCTATAGGAAAAGTACCTTCAATATGAAATATGATTCCCTGTAGAAACAATACAGCACATACAGCGATGTGTGATGCTTTCAATTATGCGGTCTATCAGTTCCAGAGGAAGCGAGAGCCATTGCTCTTGCAAAGCAATTGCAAGCGCGACAAGGGTCTGAGGGGGCGGATTGAGAGCAGCTAGACGTCTCCCTAAAGCATCCCAAACGTGCTCGGTAGGATTCAAGTCCTGGGATCGAGCTGGCCACTCCATGCGCATAATTGTTTCCTGTTGAAGATAATCATCTACGATGCGAGCCCGGTGTGGTCTTACGTTGACGTCCTGTAACAGGAAAGCATCACCTAAAGCCGCGGCATATGGGCGCACATAAACATCAAGGATGTCATCTCTATAAATCTGAGCATTCACGGTTCCCCTTGGAAAGGCATAGAGGTCTGTGCGTCCACCCAAAGAGATGTCACCCCAATCACAGACACTACCTCTTCCGTATGCATCTCTTTCACAGATGTTTGGCGGATGATAACGGGTTCTAGGTTCTCTCCATATCAAATAACGCCTACTATCGCTTTCTAGACTAAACCTGGACTCATCCGTAAAGAGAACCGCCCTCCATTGATCAGGCGTCCAGTGGACATGTTGTCGTGCCTACTGCAAACAGTCCCTTCTATGGCGTGATTTGAGCGGCACGCAAATGGTTGTTCGCCTTGCATACAGACCAACTTGGTAAAGCCTTCTACGCACAGTTGACGTTGACACAAACTTTCCGGTAGCTGCAGCATGGATGGACACAAAAACCAGCTTTGCTCTATTATCCCTTTGGCAGGTGACAGGTGACAGCAGGACAGGGCACCCGGACGGCTTTCTATGACTACTCGGGTATTACCCTGGCCCTGCAACCATCTTGAGTCTTCACAGTTGTAAGATGCTTTTATGTTTATTGCAGGTGCCCTATTCCGGCCTGCAGAGGTCTATGCCGATTTTTTCTAGTTTGGCCATTATGCATTTAAGCTTTTGCCGCGTGCCTCGATGTTTTATGAGAAGGCGTTTGAAAGGCAGAACATTGGTAGTTGGGAATTTTATGTGCCATTCTGCTGTTAAGGGGCACTCCGTGACATAATGGTCTGGTGAGCCCACGTTGCCACAAACACACATATCAGTTGTTGCTAGACCCCTTTCTGCAAAGTACGTCGGAAAGGGGCCGTGGCCTGTTATATATCGCGTGAGGTAGGGCGATGAGATGAGCCGGTCCACCTCTACCTTGGGCAGGAACTCATATGCTCTGCGGCCTTGCGGGATTTGGTCCCATTCATTCTGCCAGTTTCCAATGGCGGACTCCTCTATTTGCCTCTTTAGGCATGACCGGGGCAGGGGCACCTGAATCTGCTCCGTTTCCTCATTTTGGGCAGCCTTCTTGGCAAGAGCGTCTGCTGCTTCATTTCCCTGGATTCCGGCGTGCGCCTTCACCCAGGAAATTTGGATTCTCATTGACTTTTCTTGTAGACGGAGGACTTCTTGCAGGTGCGAGATTAGTGCGGAGCGCTGGAGAGGGTTGTTGATAGCATAAATGCTTGACAGGCTGTCAGTAAATATCGTAGCTCGACTCTGCCGTGTGTCAATTGCCCATTTCACTGCCTTTGTGAGGGCAACTACTTCCGCTTGGAACACTGAGTTCTGTGCTCCCAGACGGCCCTTCCATTCCTTTGCTATGTTTCCATTTATATAGGCTATATAGGCACTGCCTACAGCGTTATCAATTTTTGACCCGTCTGTATAAAGCACGGCCCCTGGTCCGTCTAAGCGCGGGGTTAACGCTGGTGAGTGGAAAGTCCTTATGCCCAGTCCATATTCCGACGGATGTGTGCTTAGTTTGGACCTGCGTGTTTCGTAGACTTCTGGCAGATAGCATGTATCCCCATATGTGCATGGCTGTTGGAGTTGCGTCACCTTTGCAATTGAGGCTTCTTGCTGCGCTTTGATTGGGAGCGGCATAAGCCCTGCTAATACCGAAGCGGCCGCAGTCGACGTTGTCCTGTAGGTCTTCGTTATGGCCAGGACAAATGGTCGCTGTGCACTACTTAGCAATTTTGCCTTTCTGACTGTCATCGGGGCTGCCCAGATGGCTGCTCCGTAGGTTAAGACCCTCTCCGCGACAGTGGAGTAAAGTATCTTGTAGATATTGGGCCGAAGGCCCCAGTGCGGGCCTTGCATTTTTTGCAGATTGTTTGCGATTCGGCGAGCCTTTTCTCTTTGGGCTTTAAGGTGAGGCAGCCAGGTGAACTTTTCATCCAATATAATACCCAGGAGTTTTAGTTCTCTGACCCTTTTGATGGTCTTCCCATTAAGCTGGATGGTTGGGTTTCTTATTAAAGTTTGGCCTGGCTTATGATAAATTATATATTTCGATTTTGCCTCAGAAATTATTAGCTTTTTCTCCTGACATAGCCGAGAGAAGGTATCAATTACATCATTGCAGTTTTGCTGCAGTTCATCTCTACTCTTGCCGCCCACCACAAAGGTCGCGTCATCCGCAAAGGCTACTATCTGGGTATGGGACGGCCATTCGTATCGTAGGATGGAATCGAAAGTTGCATTCCACAAGTCTGGACCCGCGCACGATCCCTGTGGACAGCCTTTTGTCTGGCTTCTGGTTATGACACCGCCAGTGTGTGTTACTATGAACTTTCTATTGGACAGGTATTGCTTGAAAACCTGCAAGAGGTTATCAGGGATCCTTGCCTGGTGCAGTACCTCTAAAATTGAGGGCCACCACAGAGAGTCAAATGCGCTTTGCAGGTCCAGACTTAGGACCGCTGCATGCTGTTTCCTTTCATGCAAGTGGCTGATATAGTCTATTATCTTTGATAGGGCAGCAAACGTTGAGCGTAGCTCTCTGAATCCATATTGTGCGTCAGAGATTGCCCCACTCTGCGTCATATGAAATTTAAGTCGCTGGACTAGGAGCTTCTCATAGAGTTTCCCTATTACCGGGAGAAGACAAATCGGCCTAAACGAGGATGGGCTGTTTGGATCCTTCCCTTCTTTCTTAAAGAGCACAACCTGCCCCGTTTTGTAAGGTTCCGGAAAGCTTTGCAGTGCTAGCAGTTTGTTAAAATAACGCGTGAGAAAGCCAGATCTTGCTTTATGTATTGCTCTCAAGATTGGATAGTCTATTGAGTCCGGACCAGGGGCTTTACTTTTCGGGAGAATTTTGATCGTTGCGGAGACTTCCTTCTCCGTAAATGGCATATCATCTGGGACAGATGTGTGCAGCGTATAAGCCTGGTGGTCGGACGGATCTGTAATATCCTCTTCCGGAAGTACGGCGTCAAGAATTGTCCTGAGCGTGATTTCTGTTATGTGTCCAGCCTGCTGCCCTGCAAAGGCTCTTAGCTCCGGTGGTCTGTAAACTTTGTTCGAAGCTATCTTGTGGAGAGCACCATAGACTTCTACATTCTTAGTACAGAACTCCCTCCAGCTGGCAAGTTTTGCGGCTGCAATTGCCCTTTTGTACTGAGCTTGCTCTTTATTATAAAGAACACTCAGGGCTTGCCTCCTGTCTGGGTCTCTTTCGCTCTTCATCTTACGCCTAAGTGCCCTGGTGCGACTGCGCTGTGCACGGAGCTCTTTCGTCCACCAGTTTGCCACTCTTAAAACCTTTGGTGATTTCAGGCCTAGGGTGGCATCACAGATAGATTGAATATCTCGTATCATACTGGTGGTTAAGTCGTCAGCATCCTTTATGTTCTGACATTTCATAAGTGCCTCGTCCACCTGCCCTAGTACTGGTCCTAGCCTGCTTACAAGTTGTTTTAATTTTCTGCCATTGGTTCTATAACGCTTGTTCATAAACTGCGCATGTGGCTGACCTATCTGGAACGTTATATAGCGATGGTCCGAGTTTGAGGGAGTGTCACTTACGGTCCAGTGCTGTATTTTCTGAGCCAGACGCGCTGTTGACAGAGTGATGTCGGGCCATCCTTTTCCCATTTGGGTCTCGAAGGTCGGCAGACTGTCCGGCACGTTATGAAGAATGAGTCCGTTGCATGCAATGAAGTCCACAACTTCTCTACCTCTTGGGTCTGTGGTCGGATATCCGAAGTCCTCCGCATGAGAGTTAAAATCTCCTGCCAATACATGGTGTGCATGCGGGTAGGACGTAAGGATATTCTGCAAGGCATCTAATGTGGGAGAAACGTCTACTGTAGGTGGAATGTAAACATTCGTGACCAGGACACTCAGTCCCATAGCCTCGACTGCAATTGTGACCATGTCTCTTGACTTTGCTAGCACAACTGGCAACTATCTGCTGTGGCAACAAACTACTGCCGCTCTTGTTCCCTCACTTCCTGAATCCTGGATGACGGTCCATTGGAGGGGAAATTCTGCTGCTTGCCCTGCATAAAGAAAAGGTTCTTGAATTAAAAGGAAGTCCGCCTCTTCCTCCATAGCATATTGCACTAGCTGTGCAGTAGCCGCGCGCGCTCTTTGGAGGTTGATTTGGACAAACTTGAGCACATTGCTTTCCTCTGTTCTTGAATTCACTTCCATTACTTTTGTAAATTAATTGACTTTTAAGGTAAAATTACTAACTGTGAAAATACTTGACTTGCTTCCTAGAGAGTTGCGCTTGTTATTAAGTGAACTGGCTGTTGTAGTAGGTAGACGATGCCTTGCTTGCTGGGCTATTAAATTAGTTGTCCTCGCCGTAGTCAGTACGTGCTTTAATCTTCTGGATGTGCGCATGGAATGTTGGGCAGTTTGCTGCGTACGCTGCATGGTGTGTATCCACTTTAACTTTTGAATCTCTGTTTGCTATGATGCAGTTAACGCATTCAGGGCAGTCCGCCTTACATTCGTTAATGTCATGACAGCCTCCGCAGTAAGCACAGTAAGGCCTGTGGCAGCAGTCTTTCGACGTATGTTCCAGGTCCTGACAGCGGAAACAGCGCTTGGCTCCTGTAAACTCGTAGATACTATGTTCCCTCCATCCTTGGAACAATCTTCGTTTGGACATGAGGACATGAAAGGCACCAGGGGTACATTCAATCACCCACTTTGTGGCTCTATTCCTTCTGTCCGGGCGCTTGAAGAGGACTCTACACTCTTCATTCCCAAGATTGCAAGACTTTTGTAGCATTTCTTGTACTTCCACCTCCGAGGTGCCGTACGGTACATTGTCGATTGTGCATTTCGGTGTTCTCTTCCGTGGTATACGCGTGCGTACTGTATCCTTTAGGTTATCGTGCTGAGCTAGGAACTGACTTATCTTCTGTACTTCATCCTTGTTGTTGCATCGCACCGCCACACCTCCACTACTTAAGTTCGTAATGCCCCGAAGGTTGACACACAGATCTTCAATTTGGACATGCTTTTCTAGTACCCCGCGTATATCCGCACTCTGTTCATCACGTTTAGGGAGAATCAGCAGTGTCGGCGTGTTCGTGACTTTCCTTTTCCATCTCCGCTTTACCGCTTGCGCGTACGTAGGTTGGCCATCTTTGCCCTCTATAACCGTGTGCTCATCCTGCTGTATAGTATCTTTGCTTGCATGGAGCTGCTTCACCTGTCTTTTTGCATTTTGCTGAATCGAGTGAGCAAGTTCACAACAAAGAACCGTCGACGTGTTTACTCCTATGTCTGCTAGGGTTGAACTCTCTGCAAGGTGTGGGCCTCTCAAGGCTAGCGTTTCCAGAGCGTCCAGAGCACATAGCAGTCGCTCACGAAGATCTTGAGGTAGGAGGAATTTGCCCCTTCTATGAGTGCTGGCTGTCTTTCTTATAAATTCGTAGAGCAGGTGAACTTTGCCTTGATGGTCTTGGTCACTGTCGAGTATCTCTTGCGGATCGAAATCCGACCTTTGCATCTGAGGCTCTCCTTCCGACTGTGCAGATGAGTTACGTGTCATTCTTGAATCACCGATACACGTTGAGCACTTTTCACTTAATAACACATTTATATCACTTTCACGTTAACACTTGTATCACCTTAATCACTTTAAATCAGTGTTGATGGAATTCACCACGTAATATCACTTTCACGTAAACACTTTGGATCACTTTTAAATACGTTAAAACACTTTAAATCACACTATAAATCACCGTTGACAGAACGTAAAATTTTAAATCACTTTTCGCGTAAATCACTTAACACTTGAAAACACTTTCACCATACAATATCAACACTTAATAACACTTTAAATCACTTTTCACTTGTGCCACGTACATAACTTTCACGTTAATTTTACACAATAACACACTTTTCCACTTTAAGAACACCACATAAATGCCTTGTATATTATTAGAAAGTTCTGGAATTATTGCTGGGTTGGATGTAACAGGTACATTTTAATACATAAATATTGAGTGCTATAATCAATAGTGACCAGCAAGTAAATTGAAGACACGTTAACACTTTGGATCACTTTTAATCACGTTAAATAACACTATAAATCACCGTTGATGGAATGTAAACACTTTAAATCACTTTTTGCGTAAATCACTTAACACTTGAAAATACGTACACCATGCAATATCGAAACTTAATAACACTTTCACGTTAACACTTTAAATCACTTTTTGCATAAATCACTTAACACTTGAAAATACGTACACCGTGCAATATCGAAACTTTAAATCACTTCACCTGTGCCACGTGCATAACTTTCACTTTAATTTGACACAAAAATATACTTCTACTTTAAGAACACCACATAAATGTCATGTATATTATTAGGAGATACTGGTAATATTGCTGGGTTGAATGTAACAGGTACATTTTAATACATAAATTTCAGTGCTATAATCTATAGTGACGAGCACGCAAATTGCAGACACGTTAACACTTTAGATCACTTTTAATCACGTTAAATCACTTTAAATCACACTATAAATCACCGTTGACGGAACGTAAACACCTTAAATCACTTTTCGCGTAAATCACTTAACACTTGAAAACACTTTCACCATGCAATATCAAAACTTGATAACACTTTCACGTTAACACTTTAAATCACTTTTCACCTGTACCACGTACATAACTTTCACGTTAATTTGACACAAAAACACACTTCCACTTTAAGAACACCGCAAAAATGCCTTGTATGTTATTAGGAAATACTGGTATTATTGCTGGGTTGAATGTAACAGGTACATTTTATTACATAAATGTTGAGTGCTATAATCAATAGTGACTAGCAAGAAAATTGCAGAGAAATGCGCTTGGCTGCGATACTTCTTCTGTGCATCAGCTGTACACTATAGGTAGTTCTGCGGAGTAATCCAATTGATAAACACAGGCACAGAATTAATTAAAAAGCACACACACACTGCATTAATCACTATTGTAGAAGACGATAATCCTAAGTCCTGGTAATGCCGGAAAAACAGTAACTTTTGAAGTAGCAGACCGATCTTCTTCAAATTTACAATCTCATACAGCCCATGGCTTGAATCAGAAGAATCCGTTTGAACAAAATCGCTAGGCCAATTAGGGGCTTAATTAGCGATTCGTTTAATTGCCTCCAGTACCTCTTTCTCCCTTTGTTGACAACAGGAAATCACTCGGGTTAACAGGCGACGGGGGGTCGAATGCTTCTAACTGACCATAGGGACGGGGAAAAGGTCAAAGTTCACGGTGAAAAACTTGTAAAAGCAATTAAAAATCAATTACTCGGCATCCATTGACCGCACACATACATAATTACTGTCAAATTGCTCAGCGTAAAATACCGCATCCGACGATACTAAACACCAGTGACCCTTTGGCAAATGAGCGGAACCCTTATCCCTTTGGCAAATGAGCGGAACCGTAAAGTTCTTTAGGACATGGAAGAAGCGTTCACTGTTCATTTTATTCCTTTTAACAAATAGTCCACCAGCGGCCGAGCGGTAAAGTCGCTGAACACTTGTAGTTCAGTCCGAGGTTTGAATCCCGCGAACGGGCTGGCTGCATGGGCGTTTTCGTGGTTTTCCCCATGTGTAACGTGTATACGAGCCAGTTTCCCTTAGAAAGTCCTCCACGAAATTCATCCCTCCCCTTAGGCATATAACCCTAGTGTGCTTTGCCATAATTAAATACACCACCACACCACCTTTTAACAAATAAGAACCTGCTACTTGAGTTGATATTCCACCTCACACCGTTAATTTAGGGCTAGACTGCATTTTTTTTTTTTTTTTTTTTTTTCAGTAGTAGCACCTGGATCTACTAGTAACAGTTATGCCTATTACAAAACAACTAATGTAAAAAATTCTTTTATGGTTCCATAAAATGTCTTCATACAGATCAGGGTTATCTTCCTTCCATCCTAACATGATTTCTGCAAATTACAGATTTGACAAATTTGAGAAAACGTTACTGGACGTTCAATGGGACTTCCAGGAATGGAATTTCAAATCCTTCATTAACATGAAGTGAATAGCATGCCGTGTTAGCCCGCTTTCTGTGGGTGTCTGACTGAGAGACTTTGAAGAACTTCCTTCAAACATGGCCCGTACTTTGACATTTTCTGCAAATTGCGAAAGTGATTATCGATCCAACCGGGCAAATCCAATACAGAACTGGTTGTCATTAATTTATTTGACTTTGGTCATTTGGCAGCTTTTAATGATTTTTGGGTTCAGTGTTGCATTTCTTCCTTTCTCAAATTTCCTTCTACGCTAGACCTTCACGACGAAATTCCAAACCTCGTACCTTACCGCGATTTTAGCTCTCTCTTCCTTGCCAAAACTGGAGGTATTTTGAGTTATCGGATACATAAATGGTAAAGAATAAGCTTCTGTCATGTACCATAGTTGACCATTGTTGAAATGGGCGTGACCTGTTATGACTATGAAACCAACTTGTTTGGTTAGGTAGGTCGGGCTGCACCCATTACTGATAGTACTGATACTGATACCATAGTTGATCTTAACAGTACGTTTCAAAAGTACATATTTTCTTCTTGAAAATAGGTATTGACTTTACTTCAGCCTTTACTTCTTATAAGAATAAATGTATGCATTAAAGAAAATTAATTTCTTGATTTTAGTTTAATAAATGTAAAATTGTTGGCGTCATTTTCGAAAACTAAAAGTATATGATTTTTTTCATGAGACGCTATGTATCTGCATATTTGTTTAAAACATTTTAAATTTGTTTAGTACTGTAATGAGTTAAATGAAATAATAAATCTGATGCTATTAATATAATTTCTAGATATTCATTTTTCGTTAAAAATTATTTTCAACAAATTACATATTAATTATAGAAATAGCCTTATAATAGTAGACGTAATTATAAAAACAATCGTTTAATGATTATAGAAGTAATTACAGAAATAACTGTTCATAATTAATTATAGAAATAAATTTTAATTTTTTTTATCTTCAAGGCGGTTTTAATGTGACTGTGATTTGTTTTTAAGGAGTTAATGCAAAAAATGACTTCTTGACAATATTTAAAAATAAGGGAATTAAAATGCAAATACCAATACAATCAGCAAATTTTATTCAAAGAAAGTGTTTATTTCCTATTATGTTAATATCAGCATATTAATTATTCATTTATACCACATTTTATTGCATTAAACACTTGAAAGTGATCATTAAAATTATTTTTACAGTATACTGTTAATGTTAAATATGTTCATGTTGTTTAATTATATCCTTATCATTTTGTAGAAAGTGATGTTGGTGAATCAGACTTAGTTGAACCACCGTATATTGAAGAATATTACTATTATTATGATGATGAAATTCCAGGTATTTCACAAAGCAAATTGCCTTCAAACTGTTTTATATATTTAACATAGTTTCTTGAATTAAAATCTTGAATTATACAGCAATTTGTTATAGGTTTGCTTTTTATACCAATCTTTATGTTTTATGTTAATTACTAATAATATACTGTTGCCATTCATTATGAGAAGAGCAGTTTTATAAACTTCTTCCCTGCACTGATTTTTGTAATTTTTTACAGCAGAAAGAATATGAAAATGAACAAAATGCATGGTTCTTTTTATGTGACCTTTAAGAAAGCAGTATTTAATGTTATTTGCCAGTAACAATAAAATATATATTAGGTTATATTTTATTCCATTTTATCATTTTTAAAGTTGTCAGATAAATTTTTGTAACATTGATAAAAGAATGAAAATTTTACTTTTAAAATTCTCATTAAGTTATTTCATCTATATCTTGTAGAGACATTAGGATTTTTTTTGGAAGTAGGCAAGATAAAAATATGCAACGCCTTCGTCGAGAATCGAACCACGGACCTCTCAATTACGCGCTGAGCGTGCAGACCACCACACCACGAAGGCATGCCAAGAAGGCGGGGAGGAATACCTTATAATCTTTAAATTCTGCTGATGTCAGTCTAACTATCCCTGACAGTTGCTATACTGATTTCCGTGATTAGATTTATGTACATATCCACGCAAGCACTTCATCTTTGTGCTCTTAAACTTTGGTTTGTAAATGAGCTCTCGCATAAAAGGCAGCCATGTTTTATCTATCTGACTAATATAATAACTCAATGTAAAAACGTTGAATGATGTTTGTCTTGCTGTTACCTTATATTTTACATACCTATATTCTAACCATATTTTATTGGCCTTTTTCTCGGGCATCTTTAATATAAATTTTATTATTGCGTTCATCCTTTGAGGAGTAGTGGTTAAGATACCTGGCCAACAACTTCAGAATGCTTACTATGAATGGGCTTGAAATAAGGGCAATTAAAGTAGATGCAATAAAGCCGAACTGGAGCGTTGAGCTGTATAGGGCAATGCTGAGCGATAGTGTTTATACGCACGTTACACTTCTTTCTTGCTGCTAATTATTAGTATCTTTAATATTTGTTCTTCAGCATATTCCTTTTGTCATAATTTTTCTGCATTGAAATAAATAGTAATATGAGCTATGCGATTGGTTGCTGCAAAAAATATCAACACAAAATTAAATATTTTATGGACATTTATGCACAAATCTGATGACGCTGTTGAAACTCGAGTAAATAATCTTAATATTTTGTCTGTCTGTAAAAATCCATAGCTTTCTCTTCAGATGCGGTAGTGTTTCTCCTATACCCCCATGCTTCACTCTTCCATGACAGGTTTTAATAATTATATTAGACAAGTTAATAGAACTTGGAAATAAAACTGAAAATGCTTCTTGGTGGGAAATATTATCATACATAAGACGTCTTCCAATTCAAATTATTCCTCATTCATCTAGAATAGATTTGAAAGACCTAGTAACAGAGTATGTTCTGTTGGTTTTCCATCAATTAAAGTCAATTGTTCCTGAGGAAAGTTTCTCATCTGCATCTTTTTAATGCAATACTGCTCGGCAAACTGAAGCTCTTTTGCAGCTAAACACTGTATGATTACGGACCTCGACTGGCATTCAGATAGGTTCTATTGTTCGCATTAAACTATATGATAAATTATTTTTTCTCCTTTTAGTTCATTATTTTATTTTTTATACAACTGCTTATTTTTTAGAAACCTTTTCTTATTTTTTTATTTTTAACTTTTTATTTTAGATAACACATTATCAATCAAATTTTTCTATAGAATCGTTTTTCAATAATGACTAATCATTCCTTTACTTCCAACAATACTGTTATGTCAAATAATCGAAACATCGAGCAATTTTGCCAACACATCAGATATTACGTAAAATCTGGTATAAACTTCATTGAAAAATTTTTTTCCGCTCTATTCAATGGTGCAAATAGTAAAATTCTGAGAGTTTAATTTTTTCATCAAAAACCGTTTCAGCATTAAATTTGGAAAAGTCTAAATATAAAATTTTTAAAAAAAAGGGGGGGAACTCTTCAACGCATTGTATTGCCATGTGTGTGAAAAATTGGGAACTCGATAACTTTTCAGAAAATAGTCTCAGCATGAATGGCAAAGTTCTGGCCCAATAAATAGTTAAATAAAAGCGCATAAAAGTGCAATTAGTTCAAAAGAAAAAATAATGGCAGTCATATTTTCGCGGGCGATTTCCTCGGCGAAATTAGCTGTTATTTACGTTATGAGTGAGGAAAACCTCGACATCGCTTGTGCAACCAGCCAACTTGCTGAAATTCGAACTCTTGAACTGGACTACTAGTGCTCAGCTGTTTTTCCACGTTACCACTAGTGAGCGCATTCGAGTTTAAGTTTGATTTAACGTATTTCCCGATGTATAAGGCGTAATTTTTCTTTAAAACTTTCTTGTCTAAAAAACTTAATGCGCTTATTTAACGGTGACGCCGGCGCCAACGGCTAAAGAAACGACGACGGCGTGCGTATTAACCCGCAGAAAGCCACTCACCCGTTTCTTTAAAAAAGCGGAAGGAATGAAATTCGATTTGAGATTTACAATAATTTCTTCCACCACCCCTCTTCATTAATGAACAGAGAGGTGTGAAGGTTTCAATTGATTTCAGTTTTAGTTCGTAACAAAGAAGCTCCCCACCTCAGTGTATACTAAGTCACCTTTAACGGTAAAGGTACCCGAAAGTACCCTTTTAAGGACAAGACTGTCTACAATACAGATGAATTAATACCATGCATTTTGGGAAACTGCATCTTAGGCTCTGTGTACTTTAGGCGGCGCTAATGGACGGGAGCTCTGACGGTGATGACGAGTTGTATACTGAATAAATATTAATTCAGGTAATATTTCCTTCCTATTATATCGTAATCCAGAAACCTAATAAAAACCAGTCCATCAACCCCTCCCCAAAAAGAAGACCGCAAGGTTTCCGATTTTAATTGCCGTTGAAAAGGGTTTCTTAATTTTTTTTACGCTCTCACTGAGTTCGCAGTCTACTAATACACTCTCTCCTACTAACCCATTTTTTTAATCTTTTTAGCTTTATTATCAAGCGTTCTTCGCAATGAACGCCATGTACAATTCAACAGCAAAATTACAAAAATTTAAATTAAGCAGTATAGCGGTATACGCTTAGGATTCCCAATGCAGCGTTAAATGTTGGCATATATTTTTGTTTTTCTTTTCAGTCTTTTCTCACTTCAACATGTCAATTTTTGTCTTTTTATCATTAATTCTTTGTGCGTTTACTTTATTTATTAAATATCACTTTCTTGGCGCTTGCACCACATAAAATTCGTTTCAACAGCAAAATCCCAAAGTATTTAAAAACAAAATATTGTTAGAATTTCCGACAGGCAGTGTTGCGCGCTGGAGATAAAAATGTTTTTTTTTTTTTTTTTTTTTTTTTTCCTTACAGTGTTGCCACTGCTCGCTTTGAAATAGTTGAGTTTGTTAATCAAAAATTTTTAAAGTTTTACGAAATATGAAACATAACAAAACAAATTCGAAATTCAAAATTCGAGCCTCTAGGTGCCCATGTTCGGATGAAGTACTACGTTATTCAAGTTTTCATCCTCTAGGTACCGTTTCTTTTCCACAATGCGAGAAGCATGCATACATTCATGCAGATTCTTCATTAATTTACTTTTTTAATATAATACAGGGCAATAATACTTGGTGGCAACTACACTGGTGGCCACCGTAAAAGCAACACCCTGAAGGAAGCATGCAAATAACATGAAATTTACAACATGCATTAGCGAAGGTGAGATATGCAAATGATTAGAATTTCAGCGCAGACGCACATCACGTGCGCCTGAAGCGCCACTTCAAAACGTTATTTAAGGCTTGGAGTTTTCGACGATTTCAAGTTCGGCAATTGTGTTTTTTTTTTTTTTTTTTTTTTTTTTTTTTTTCAAAAAAACAATCAATTATGCCTCGTAGTAAACAGCGATCATCGTTTGATCAAGTATCCGAGTTCGACAGAGGAAGGATAGTGGCCTACCGAGAGTGTGGATTATCTTTCAGTGAAATCGGTAGTCGTGTTGGACGAAACCAAGCAACTGTAATGCGGATATGTGACCGTTTTGATGCAGGAGGGTACGACGGGCCGACGTGTTCGATCGCATCCGCCTCAGTGCACCATTTCACGTGATGACAGGAACATTGTGCGCATGGCAGTGACGGAATGCTCAGTCACATCACGAACCATAGCACAGCACATTCAATCTGTAACGCATCATCCAGTGTCTGCGCGTACCATTCGACGCCGTTACAGAATGGTCTGTCCTCAAGACGTCCATTGCTTCGTCTACCCTTGACGCAGAACCACAGATGTCTCCGCCGTCAGTGGTGCGATGAAAGAAGGATGTGGACGGCAGAATGGAATGAAATTGTCTTTACTGACGAGTCACGCTTTTGTCTGCAACACCACGGTGGTCGGATTCGAGTCTGGAGACACCATGGAGAGAGGATGCTGAACAGCTGCGTTATGGACCGCCACACTGGTCCTGCACCGGGTATTATGGTATGGGGTGGTATTGGATATTACTCTCGCACTCCTATAGTACGCATTACCGGTACTTTAAACAGCCAGCGCTACATCTGCGAGGTGTTGGAGCCAGTTGTTCTTCCTTACCTTAACAGGGCTTGCCCACAGCCATATTTCAACAGATAATGCGCGACTACACGTGGCACGCATTGTCCAAGGGTTCTTCGTCAATCGCCAGATTGAATTGCTTCCTTGGCCGGTTCGCTCTGCGGATCTTACGCCGATAGAAAACATGTGGTCCATGGTTGCTGAACGATTGACCCAGATTACACCCCAAGCTGCCACACCAGATCAACTTTGGCAACGTGTGGAAGCTGCTTGGTCTGCTGTACGAGCAGACCCAAGAACACATCCGAAGTCTCTTTGAATCAATGCTGAGGCGCATGGCAGGGGTGATCTCCAACAATGGCAGCTACTCTGGCTACTGATTCTATAAGGAAACACACTTCACAGAAGTCTATAAATTTAATCATTTGATACTTGGTCAACATGTTATTTACTAAATAAATTTTGTTGTGATATCTCTTGTCTTTCTTTGGTGCTGCAGTTTTGGTGGCCAGCAGTGCATTTGAAAAGCGATGCGTCGTCTATAGTGATTTTTTGCAAAATGCCTCTTCGAGACTAATATCCCATTCGGGAGTAACTTCCCTTTTAAGAAAATAGTTCCTTATTTTTTTTTTTTTTCTTTGGGTCCCAAAATCAAGCTGCGTTTTGTACAAGAGGAAATACCGTGTTCTTGATCTTAAGTCGCTTGCACCACTGTGACTCTAAGTCTTGCTACGCTGTAGCTGCAGGGATATGTATGCACGGATACCAAGTGGGCCACTTTTTTAAAATCTGTCTCTTTTAAGCAATTGTTTTTAGAAACAGTCACTTTTCAGGTAAAACTAATTCTAATTTTGAAATTTTCAAGATTTCTATCAAAATAACTAAAAATTAAAAGGTAAGAAATCAGCCATTATTATAGGTAAAAAAAATTATTATTTAATGCTTAATTCTAATTAATTAGAATAATTATATTCTAATTATATTTTTTATTCAAAGTTAATTTTACATATGGCCATAAAAATAATTACATTTATTGGTGTTTTGGTAATGATCATAATGCTTTTAAATATATTTAGGCAACTCATTGATATTTAATAATAATAAAAAAATTGTCTTGCGTTACTTAGCATTATTAGTACCTTTTTTAATCATTTATTTTTAATAAATTGATTTCTAATACTTTTAAGAGAATGTAATCTGATATTTATAATGAAAAATAGTGTAATTTCGATAGTTTTTGAAATATTATTCTGTATTCTTGTCTTGTTAGTTTAATGCATGCTATATATATTTGGTTTACTCCCATTATAAACTCATAGTCTTGTTTAATATCACTAGTAAAATTTTATTAATGTTCTAGAGAGCAAGACTCGAGTCAGAAGACAAAATCCAGCTGCAAAAGATAAACTGATATATGAGATTTCAATATGTGTTAGGTAATTTAATAAGTTTGTTTATCTTGTTTCTTATTAGAATAATTTTTCTTTAAATTTTATTGCGTTGACTTTTATTAAGATAACTTATAACAACTTTTATTTTATGTACGAGTATATGGCGAAATAAATTTAGACTAAATGGAACATTCCAGTCCTAAAGCATACCTCCTATGCGAATGTGGTTCCATGGATCCCCGTGGACTATTTCAATGCCTCATAGATGGGGTCACGAACAGTATAAGCAGATATCACAATTAGAGAGAGGATGTACAATTGGACTAAAGGAAACAGGGTTGTCAGATCTCAAAATTGTTAGATATTTGGGTCGGATGGATACTGCTATTTGACGATAATGGCAAAAATGAGTGAACCGTGGCCGTACAGAGCGTCAAGGAGGTAACGGTTTGACCGAGGGCCAAACGTGAGGACAGAGTGATAGTTTGATCAGCGCTCACAGACCTTGATGTGTCGTAATCAACGATCCGTCATATAACTTGGACACCTTTGATGCTTTAGTTGCGTATTCTGGTGTTCAGCAGGAATTTATCCTGCTCTTACCAGAGCTTATCACGGAATCCCACTAGGGGCCTCACACATAACAAATCTTCATAATTTTTTTCACCATAAAGATGTAAACACTTGAAATTAATAAAACGAGACATCTTGTCTCTGCAGACTCGCTGGCGGGTGAGAGTGCGATGAGCTGAAGTCTGATTATGAGCGAGAAAATAGTCATGTGAATCCTACTATGCAGTCATCAAAAGTAGTAGTGTCCTAAGTGTGATTTTCAATACAAATGAAATAATATAAATAATGTAGAAAAAAATGCATTATTAGAAAAACATAACCCTATGTACATTATTTACAAAGTTCAACGTATGAAGTAAAACCAATTCTCAGCATCTTAAGATGGAGCACTGGCCAATCACCATAGAGACATAGATGGTAGCAGTCCTGTTTCGAACACTTACGTTGCTGCAGCAAAATAACTCATAGAGTTCGTGCTTGTACATTTTTTGCAGAATATATATATATATGCAGTATGCCAAAATGTTCAGAAAAATGCCCCCAATTCAGAGGCACTGACTAACTAAAGTCTACTGATTGCCTGGTACGATCAGGTGATGTTTTGAGTCTGCATTCTACCTGGCATCGTGCGGACTGGAGTGCAGTTGTTTTCAGCGATGTTTCCCACTTTGAACTGAGCCTCAATGAATAGCAAAGTCGTGTCCATAAACACCCATAACAGCATTGGGATACTCACCTGACTGTCGACCGCCACACAGCGCGTTTATCGGGAGTTATGGTACGGGGTACCACTTCATTTGATAGCCGGACCCGTGACACCCTTAAAGAACGATGGTTCATCGACAAGATTCTATTCCCCGTAGTGCTGCCTACCTTTCACGATCCCAAAGGCATACATTTCAACAAGATAACAACTTTTCTACTGCTTATCTTCGCGCTTCTCGAACATTTCCATAGCCAGGGCAATTGCCAGATCTCTCCCAAATAGAGCACGTTTGAGCTCTGATAAGCAGACTGTCTCTAAACGTCTGTCGAAAGCGCTGATCCAAATCCCCAATCGGAATGTGTTAGGCAAGCAATTAGGAAGGCAGACATCCGCTAACTCTGCGAGTCAGACTGCAGCCGCATAACTTGTTTGCATCAGGGCCAGAGGTGGGCCAATACATTGTTGACATTTTTTGTTTCGCCCTTCTAGCTGTATTTCCTGAACAAAACACTCATTTCCTACGAAGCGTTTTTTTAGATACACATACATCACATCTACCGATTTTCATCTCATTCGGATAACTCCTTCTTGATGCTTCGCTTTTTATGTTCTCGAATGTATATTGAGCTGCTTTTCCCTTGATAAATCCGGCTCAAACCTCGAGTTGAGCTATTTACCATTTGTTGCAATTTTTTGTACATATCGTGTATTTTTGAAATATGCTTAATTTTTACAAGAGTCCTTTTAAAATTATTTGTGCTTTAAAATTTATTAATTTTTTCTCCCTACCACCCCTTTTTGATTTTAAAGTCATCTCGATTTGTAATTTTAGTATTAAGTTTTTACGAGATAGCTTTTACTACTTTATTATTGTTTCTGGTTGTTGAATGATTTTACATTTTTGCTAAGGAACTATAGAGTCAAATGTATTTTTAGCATAAGCTTTTAGATGTTCCTCTTACTTCTAAAATTTTAAAACATTTTTGCACCTCAATGCGCAAAAATTCTTGACCACTAAGGTCTCTCTAATTCATGTTGTCTTGCTACTTTTATATATATATGTATGTATGAATATGTCGCATAGTGCGGCTTCACTCAGTGTACCCTTTTACAGTACGGTTAGTAATTTGAGAAACAAATTTCATTAAGTGATGCTTGATTGTCTTATGCGGTTCAGAAAGGTTTTGCGCCAAAATAATACAACCTAAATCTGCGCACTAAAATATGTACTGCCAAATTGCTGACTGGTTATGCGTGTATGCGTATTCGTCGAGAGACATGGGAGACTCACAGAGCGAACTTAGTCACTATGATAGCCATGTCGCATGATCATTTGTCATTCTTATCATCTAATTCACGTCACCTGATTCGCTGTTTTAAGTGTGGTGAATATCCAGGCCAATCTCGTAAAATAATTTTATTCTCCACCATGACCTTCTGATAGATTTCGATTGTGGCATGGAACCAAATCGTATTGAAATATCCTACATTTCCAAGAAAGGCACAATCCTATGTTTTTCTATATACTTCGATGAATTCATCATTCTGTCAATAGGAGCAGAATTTCTAGGCCCATCTGCAGGGGGGACACCCAGAATATTTGTTTTTTAGGACATTTTATTGTTTGTTAGATATGTTGAGGTTTTACTGATTCACCCTTGTTTCGCCTAACAGTATTAGATGTGTGACCATGATCAAACAAATAAGTCTCAACTCAGAAAATGACCTTTTACCAGTCAATTTGTGGTCCAATTTTTGTATTTTCTGGGTTAAAATAATCATTTTTGTTTCATTTGATGGGTTAAAATTAGTATTTAATTAGCGTTCTCTCCTTTCGACCAGCTACGAAAGTCTATTCTGCACATTTCAAGGATGCATATCAATAGCAATGTACAATAGATCTGTTTCTAGGTCTTTTTTAGTTTTTTTTGGGGGGGGATTAATAATGCTCTTTCGGTATAGGGATCAATCACATTTTGGGATTTTTTTCTTTTGCTTTCGTATTTGCCTTTCCTTTCAGGAGAAAATGATCGAGTTTCACTGTGTCTCCTCAGAGTTGGAGAAACACTCGATTTTCCAACTCCCACCGCAGAAACAATTATTTTTACCGGTATGGATATGTGACTGTTAATTGCGATAATCTTTACTCACTTTTTAGACGTTATACTCCTTTTTATTACACTAAAATGAACGAATGCAAAACATATTTAAAAACTATGCAAAAGCAACTTCCTCTTCTCACGCAGACGAGCTTAAGAATGATACAATAATGCTAATTTATTGTCTAAACCAGTTCTAAGTAGTCGAAAGCAAACATTCAGATGACATTAAGACAGATAAAACTGCTTTGAGGGACTTATTAGAGCCATCTAGTTACCAACTTAAAATTCTGTAAAAAAATTTGCGTTGACTCAGTCGACTTGCACACTCTTCAAGGTCGGAGAAAGACCTGTTGTGATACCAGGGTATATCTTTTTGATTGTTGACGATGGCCGTCTTTCTTGTCTTTTGATTCAAACTTTCTTTATAAGCAACGATTTGAGATTTTCCCCATTCTACTACTGGAGATTTTAACCATATTGGAGGTTGTAACCATCTTGTTTGAATAAGGTATCGAACAGAACTTCACCTACATGAAATGTCCGCTAAATTAAGATTTCCCGGAATGTGATGCCGGTCATCAGGGTGAGAAAACTCTCGTATTTCCTATACTCTTTTGATATTACCCATTTTTTTATATTACCTTTTGAACAAATATTACCCAATGTTAATTTCTTTTGATCAAACTTAAGAGATTGCTAGAATTAGTCCAACAGTTGGTTTTTAAACTCCGGGCTATTTAGATCTTTCTTAATGTAGACAGCCAAACGAGCAACAATCAGGCACGCTAGGAGCTCCAGCCTGAGAACTATGATTGTTTTTAGCGGAATTATTTTATTTTTAGTTCTAACGAATTCGCAAGATACGAACTATTCGATTTCTATTCGGATAAAAATACAAGCTGCTTAAGCACTCTTGCTTGTATCAGCAAATACGTATAAATTACACCGTTTCGCTGGAGAAGTTCTCTTCATCATCCATCTGAAAATATAAATATCTTTCAGAAGTGTTATGTGCCTTTGCCAGTCTAAAACTTTCTTCGTGATAGCCTCGGATAATTCGCCCCATGGTATCTTCTGTCTCCAACATTCTTATAGTAGCAGTTTTAGCAACAAGGTAAATGGGCATACAATTCCCAAATGATCCATTTGTTGCCCGGTGGCTAAAATTTTCCTTTATGTAACAAGATCTATAGTTTGGTGGCAAGTGGAATTGCAAAACAATGTACCCTCATGTCAAATTTCACTTTAATCCTAAAACCGACACTACGTTTTCTTCATTTGGATTCTCCAGTTCATCATTATTCTTACTAGGAAACTTGGCAGTACCTGGCATGGAGTAATTGCCTCGCTAATTTCTTAAATGAATTTTTTCTGGAAGTAATTAATTCTCTAGAATGTTCAACGATCAGTTATGACACTTTAACATCACCGAAACTAAAAGGACAATTGCCGTCATAGAAGAAGTCCAGTAAAATCAAATTAGTGTCTTTAAACTGAGGAGGAGCACTCTCTAAATGATGTTATAAAGTGGCACTCAACATGAAAGGACTGGAACGTTAAGTCCAAACACGACATATACTTTTACCCTATTTGGATCACCTTCTTCTATCCAGATAAATTCAAGGTAATTTCTGTCACTTCTAGAAACACTAATTTCTAACGAGGTTATATCTGCTGTAAAAGGAAATTCTTTCATTCAGAAACAAGTTATTATCGCTGGTATGAGTTCCGTAAGATTCAGATCTTTACATTTAGAGATACTGAATTGTTTGTAAGTGCAGAGACATCAAATACGAGCTTAATTTTCGTTGTTGCTGAATTCTTAACTACCGCTCAATGATGCAGGAAATGGCCAGGAGCCATTTACATTATTTTCCTTCAGTTGTTCGATTATTCCGTACTTTAACCACGTTTGTAAGACTTCTTAATAGGCTTCTAAAATGTTAGCTGCTTTTAGTCTCCTAATGTTAATTCGCAATATTCTTTCGGCTTAGTCTTTACCTTTAGGGTGTGTGAGATGCAATATGAGCCAAAATAATGTTACTTCGTATTTTCCCTCATCATTAACTTTGAGGCTACGTTGAAAATTTTCGAGTGCGGTTTAGTGGATTGCTTGATCGCTTGTTCGATTTTGTGATCTTATGATTTTGACAAATAAGCATTTGGTCATATTTCACAGCTTTGTAGGTTTATGAATTTAGTATGTCATACTTGTTAACACAGTAAGTTGTTGGTCTATCAAGAAAATTAAATCAACTGTAAATATACACCCATTTTTATCCTTCTTCATTACTCGACTACATATATGATATTTTGTTTTTCTTATTATGTTTATGGAACATGCATTTTTCAGAAACTTCTGGTGACATTTTAACAATTTTACATTCATATATTTATTTATTATATTTGTATTGATTTTTATAACTCTGATTGATTATATATAATTATAATGTATATTATTCCGGAATAATTTCTAACTAATTTATTCTTCTCGAACTGTGTATTTGTAATTTTTTGTACTCTCATTATTTTAATTAAAATGTATAAATAACTTCATATAAACTTTTCTTTTATTAGATATTTTGGTGAAAATACTGCAGAAATGAGTATTGTGGAGGTTGGATTATTTTCTGGCTTTCAACCAGAAGTAGAAGACCTAAAATGGGTAAAAAAAACTAAATTTTAATATTTACTAAAATAAAGTTTTGTAAAATTGTAAAATAAGTATAAATCGATAGATATGAGTAATGAAATGTATAACTTAGCATTCTATTTAACTTTTTCAGTTAACTTAGCGTGTTAACTTCAGTTAACTTTATATTTCCAAGGTTTGTTTAAATCTTCTTGCCAAAAATAATTTAATTATGCCACTATAGAAAAATGACTTTGCAATATAGTATTGTGTATAAATTTACAACACACAGAATTGACATATAAATTCAATCATCAATAAAACGAGTGAGCAAAGTCAAATCTACATGATAAGTGTTCAGATCTAAGCATCACATTTTATTCCCATTTTGATGACCTTCTTGAAGTTTGTTATTAGGTTATTTCGAAACAGGAGATATGAAAAATGAGCAATGCTCTCGCTGGGACTCCAACCACGTACCTCTTGGATTTGCGGCGAGCGTGCTGACCACTACACCGTGAAGGTATGCTAAGAAGGCGGTAGAAAGACTTTATAAGTTTTAAATCCTTTTTTCTAGGATTTTTTTTTTATAAAATTTTGTTTAATAATCTCACATTCCTCTAGTTTTTCTGCTAGGTCACATAGAGTTTTTAATTTATCCATTCGTCAAGAAAATTCTACCTTATTTCCATTATAACCCAATAGTTAATTTGCTCAGTAACTATTAAGTCTTTCAGTTTCTCAAATGTTTTAATTTATAAGTTCGCAATCCACTCCAAAAACTATCTGTAAAGTTAATAAGCATAATTTCTCCAAGACTCCCGCTTTCCTAGCGTGCTTCGTGGTGTAGTGGTTCTGCACACTGGGCCGGTATTCCAGAGGTCCGTGGTTTGATTCCCGGCGAAGGCGTTGCTAATTTTTCATCTTGCCTGCTTCCAAAAAAATACCTAATGTCTCTACAGTGGCGCTCGAACTAAAAGGGTGTTAGATGAAGATTCTCCACACCCAGGATTTGGCGACTGGAGCCCGTTAAAACTCCAGCCGCCCTTTAAAAGGTGGAGTATATAAGGTATTTCCCCTGCCTTCCTAGCGTGCCTTCGTGGTGTAGTGGTTCTGCACACTGGGCCGGTATTCCAGAGGTCCGTGGTTCCCTGCGAAGGCGTTGCTAATTTTTCGTCTTGCCTGCTTCGAAAAAATACCTAATGTCTGTACAGCTTAACTTCTTTAATTATTTCTTTGATTATTTAAATAATTTAATTTTATACATCGTTTTAGATTTATTATAGTATTTGAAAGAAACATGTGGCAACAAATAGATAATTTTTCAAATAACATAAATTTATATGCATTCTGAGTTATAATATGGGCGAAATGTAACGCTGTTATGTGAACCTAGCGCCTGAGTGTCGCTATGGTAAACAAATATAATGAATTTTAAAGAGTGCATTTATTCTATTGTGGTTTATGCGCTATAGACGAAGTAGATTTAATTCAATCCAGTAAGTTTGAATAAAATACAAGAAAAAATGCGTTAAATTTAATATTCCGTGCAAGGAAGTCATGTGGTGTACACATCAGATTTTTAATGGTAATGAAAATAATGTAATCTCTAACTTCAAATACTTAAAATCTTTCCATCACCATATTTGCAACAAATACGTAATTGAAATGTATTCGCGGGCCGCATAAAATTGCTTTGGGGACCGCATGTGGCTCGTAAACCGCCAGTTTAAAACCTCTGCACAATGCACTGACTGGGACTTATTTCCTACGACCTTGTGTGACATTCATCATGCCCAATTTAATTAACACTGTTTGCCCATCCTATTTGAAAATTCAGCTAAACTTCTGCTCATTTGCGTTTACTTAATAAACACTCTATGTACTGATGTTTTAAGCGCGGTCTGGTAGTTTTTTTCTCCGTACTGCTGCTTCCCTTAAAAGCAGAACAAAATTCCAAAACCACATGACAAGCACGTTAACTAATTAATAATGAAATAAAAGGCATAAATATTTTATTTTTATTTCTGAAAGTATATTTCAGTAACAAACTTTGTATTTGCTTTCGTTATTTTTACACTCAAAAACTGAAAATTTATTGCATTTAAACTTGCAGTTGCAGAAGAGTCCATATCATCTGATTCAAAGGTATGAGACAACTAACAGAGGAATAACTCTTTATTTAGCGACAGTAAGTAATTCGCTTAGTTATATCATGCTGAAATATTACTTTGCTTTTGTTTTTGCTTTTTAGCTTCATGATTAAGTTAACCCTCAAGTACATTGCATAGTAATAAAAGCTATCTTAGTCTTCCAATTAAGTAGGTTTAATTTCGAATAAACATATCACTACATTATTCAGTAATTTTACCTATTTGTCATTAACTAGATAATATAAATTAAAAGCATTTCAGCCTTACAATCTCCTTTTCATGTATGGAATACTTGTGGAATGGCAGTATTTTAAAAAATAATAGGCTTAAACAATATAATATTTTTATAGTAGTTTGTACACAATAAATAAGAATTTATGCTTTACATACGTATATATATGTGTGTGTGTGTGTGTGTAAAATGTAAAAATTGAAAGACACTTAAGCGGCAACAAACCTTTAAATTTCTAATTTTAAATTAAAGTACAACCCCTTCAAGTCATCATCTGATTTTTTCTGCCATAACTGCAATGCGAAAACTCTTGCCCAGTCGTTGTGCAGGATTAAAACGAAGATTTTCCAAGCTTGCAACTAACTAAGCATCCTTTTTTGTTGCCTGCGCTTGCTAGATAAAGGACGTCTCTTGCTTGGGCGCTTCTGTTCAATATTAATAATGTAATGCGTTATAATTAAAATCGAGGGGCGCAAATTATCCCAATTGTGCTGTGTTATGCCACAGAGTAATCAACAAGTAATAAAGATATGTTCGCATTATGAAGATTTTGTGATTCTTCAAACGTTACATTTAGTAAGACGCTACCAGTAAATCCGCCCTGTCTAGTTATGTACAACGCAGCAACTTCGAACCATGTGTGTTAGGTTCTATTAATGGTTCTATTAAATTCTACCTTTGGACCAATTTATACATTAAGTCGACAGGATACAAATCTCTGTCGCTATCTCCTGTGGATGAAGTACCTACAACGAACTAAATTATCATCACAATTTAGTCTACTCCACGGTTTTCCTTTATCTTGTGTTTGAAAATTCCAATGTAAAATTCATTTGAAATTAAATAATTGCTTCTTTCTTTACAGAATTACAACGGCAGCAACAAAAGAAAAGATAAAAATTTCCGCCTCTGTTACTGGTTTTATACTTCGCGAATTGCGCGCTAGAAATGCGCGTTATGATCGCAATTCCTGTTCATTTGCCTTGAAACTTTGATCATTTGCATGTTCGATCAAGCTGTTTTGGCACACCAAATTTTGTCACGATCGCAAAAGTCCTTCTTGGTGCTTCGATTTTTTTGCAAAAGAGTGTATATAATTTGAATAGTAAATATGCTCCGAAAGAATCTACATAAAAACTGCAGAAGAAAGTTAAAATACAGTTAATTTGATACAAATGTACAAAGAGCATAGGAAACTGCTGGTCATTTTCATCCGAGTACTAAAATAATGTCCTGTAATACCTATAAAGCACTTTTCTCGTCTGTAACAAAAATATTGTGCAATTTTTACGAAGTTTAAATACAATAAGTCTTGTGTGCACTAATGTTTCATGAAAGCACACATGTGCTTAAAAGTTAAGAGAGCAAAATTTACAAATTACATGCTTCTATAAATTTATCTAAATGTTTGATTAACGCATTTGTTTTTGCCTTTTCTTGGCATTGTTGTAATGTTTTGTATTGTTTTTATTTATTTGTTTGTTTAACTGTTGCTTATTGGGTTACAATTTTGGGCTCTATTTTTGAGTAACTGAATTTGTGGCTTCGTGTGCTAAGTGCTAATTTAATAATTGTAAGTGCTAATTTAATAATTTGTGGCTAAGTGCTAATTTCTGAAGTAGAATTGTACATTTTTATGATAACTGAACCTAACAAATTTCAAATTGTGAAAATAGCCCATATAGAACCCAGGATGTAGGTAGCAACTCTTCGGATATGCTTGGCGACAATTGTTGTTGCCATGTGGGCGCTATTTGATGATTTCTTGCCCACTAGGAGTTTCGGAAAGCTCATTTTCGTAGCTCTAAGGGCGATTTTTCCGAAAGCTTAACAAGTTCTCACTGGCGTGCATCACCGGTGGGTCACTCTTGAGTCTTCCACCAAGCTACATGCATCACCGATGGGTCATGCTCGAGTCTCCCGTCTGGCGACTTGCATCACCGGTGAGTCACTCTTGAATATTAGATCAGATTCTACTATCTTTAACAAAATCCTTGTCTGAAGAGGTTGAAGGTATTCTTCATCTTGATGCATTTCTCCTGCTTCCATTTGCAGACTCATCAGACGAATCATTTATTTCCATATCCATGTTATCTGTTATTTATATGGGCAAAAATTAAAAAAGAAAAAACTGCTAGGCACCATTCTAGTCACATCTACTGGACGAATGTGGGGTCAGGATGAGAAAACGGCACATGATACACAACTTGCAAAGTCAGCTCAGACATTTTGTTACTATCCGAAGAGTTGCACATATAGTGTCTGAATAAGCGAAAGTATCACGTCGCCTGGTGAAGCAAAGCATGAATTCGAGCGTCGTCTCACAGCATTTTTTTGCTATGTGAATATTGGCGCGGCGTGAACGCGTTAGATAAAGTTTGGCAGATATTCCATAACCACGTGGAAAATGCTGGGATATGGATTTGAACAATTTTAGAGAGTTTTAAATGAACGGATTTGAATATTCGATATGCCATTATGGGTTACGGTGCATCGGATAACGATTTATGGTGTAAACATAATCATAGTGAAAATGTGATTGGCGACTTTGCTGACTATTTAAGACATCGTGTTAAGCTTGAAAATGATATTCAAGAACCTGAGGACCATCTCGAAAGACTCAAAAAGGATATGAATTTATCTATTTCCAGCTGTTCGTCGTATGATTTACAAATAAGTCGCAAGTTTCGGAAATATGTACAAGATAAGTGCGTTTTACACTACAGCAAATATGTTCAAAGTAGTAGTGAGGAAATTTGTAGTTCTGTTAGAAAATCTCTTTCGAACAGTCTCTTCCGAGTAAAGTCGTCATGATAAGCCCATGACATGAAGACTTTTTACTTTTATAACAACAGTTCCTTTATAGGGTTTTCCTTATTTTGCATAACAAATTTAAGTTTGATTTCCTGTTCTCAACTACCCCTCACATTCTCTCGCCAGGATGTAAATTTAAAGTTAAATGAAGTGCTATTTAAATGTGTGATTATCTCAGTTTATTCAGAGCGTGTTTCGCTAGCCAAGCGCACGTTTTGTTGCTATTTCACGATCACGCTAGTAAGCCTCTTTCTTGGCCCTATCAGATTAGTATCACGCCGGTTAGATTTCTGTGAGTCCACCCTTTAGGCGTAAACTTAAGTGCGCGTTTGCATTATTTATTTCAGGTTTGGATTGTATTATATTCTATATTTTAGTTCCCACCGCAAGTGGACTGTGTTTTTGTAACGAAGTCCGTGCCTTTATGTTAAATTAGTTTGAATTATAAAGGGTTATTTTTCACCTTCTTCTGTGCTGGTAATTTATTTACGTCTGTGCGAGAATTGGCCAGGTTCATTTAGGATCTAATTTAGTTTATGTGGAATAATAGAGATAAGTCTTACACCTTCACTTCCTTTTTGAATCTTTTTCTATAAAAAATTAAAAAACTCTAAAATAAACTTTATGGATTTTTCTACCCATATCTACAAAACAATTATTAAAAACTTTTTGACCACTTTTTGGGTACCTTTTTGAGTCTACTATTTTTAAAGATTAATTTAAAGTTTTACACTGAATGATTTTCTTTATTACCATTTTAGTTTTACAAGAATCAGAACTTGATTAAATTTCATCTTTGTTTCAGTTTTTAGCCTTTTGAGCGATTACTTCTCGCCAAGGTGTTTTAGTTTCGACAATGAAGCCAAAATGGCAGACCTATACGTCACTACTGTAACGATCTTTATAATTTCGATTGTGTTCTAATGAAAATGCTCGAAGTTTTTAATTGCTTCTTGTGAGTTTTAATTAAGTCTTTTCACTAAAGTTTTATAATTTCACTTAGGTTTTAAATTCTACGGATTATATTCTATTTGTGTAAAAGTAAAATTTTGATTTGAATGTTTCACTGAAGTATTTTATTACTTCACTTACGTTTTCATTTCTTAACTAAAATTATGTTTATTTAATGCGAAAAATTCTGATTAGAATTTACTTTTTCCCCTTGCTTTGAAGAGAGGCCAGAATTTTTGGGTGAACTATTATAATTAAAATACACTTATGTCCATAAATTAAGGATGATGCAAAATCAGGCAAAGGAAGAGTTAGAAGCAAAACAAATTTGACTTATTTATAAAGCTTATTTATTAAACAAAAGGTAAAGAGCAAAAACAGATGCTATACGTTTGATATTATTAAAAAAATTAGCGATTTTTTCTCCCTGGAGCAAATTACAAAAAACACCTATTTACAAATAAACCAATATTACATGGTTGGTATGATTGTTAATACATTGTATGTCTCCCAGACGATGCAATACAGTCCGTACAACGCCTAGGCATGCTGAGTATCAAATTATCGATCTGATCTTGGGGGATATTACACCACTCAAAAAGCAATGCTCTCCGAAGTTCCGGTAGACATGTAGGAGGAGGTTGACGGGCTGCAACTCGTCGGCCAAGCATGTCCCACACGTGTTCTGCTGGATTCAAGTCCGGTGAGAATGCTGGCCAGTCCATACGGGTGATATCCTCCGATTGAAGGCATTCGCTTACGATGTTTGCACGGTGAGGACGGGCGTTGTCATCTGTAAACACAAATTGTGCGCCCATGGCGCCCCGAAACAAACGTACATGTTGTTCCAGAATGACGTCCCGATAGATTTGGCTTGTCATGGTTCCAATTTGAACATGCAGGTCAGTTCTAGAAACCAGAATAATTCCACCCCAAACGAGCACTCCTGCACCACCGTTCAATGATGTTTTCTTGGTGGTAACGGGTACCTGGAGCTCTCCATATGAAAGTCCGGCGAGAATCAGACTGCAAGCTAAACCTGGACTCGTCGGAAAACATCACACAAGCCCACTGTTGCGGTGTCCACAATGCATGCTCTCTAATCCAGGCTAACCGCAGGCGACAGTGAGTTGCAGTAAGTGAAACGCATCTGACAGGTCTACGAGCATATAGACCAATCTGCCCTAAGCGTCTGTACAGGGTCTGCCTTGAAATTGTCGTACTAGTGGCTGAAGAGAGCTGACGAGACAGGTCTGAGGCTGTGCTCCCCCAGTTTCTTTTGGCAGTAACTTCCAAATACCGGTCCTCATTCGGCGTTGTAACTCTGGGGCGACCTGTGCTGTAACGTCTACTCACATTACCATCATCTTGGAATCGTTGCCAAAGCCTGGAAATGACACTCTGGGCAATTCCAAGTTCGCCGGATACTTCCAGTTGGGTACGCCCACATTCCAGACTGCCAATAATTCTACCACGTAAAAAATCATCCAAATGCGTCATTTGTGTCATAACTATTCGGTTATTGCACTTAAATGCCTATAAAGCGCCTGCGAACAATTTTACTTCTTTGCCTGTATTCCTTATATATCACTCTCTTACACTCTCGTCATTGTGACGTACCATCGGTGTTATCTGGTTACTTCCTGAAATTTGCATATGATTCTTGAAGATGTGTGTAGTGATTTTACAGGTGATATATTTATTTTAGAGTTCGATTTCCGCGTGACTTCGAATTATCCTTAATTTATGGACATGAGTGTACATTGAAATGGTTCATTGGCTAGTTCTGGATACAGAAAAGCAAGGATTTTTATGGAAGAGAGATTTCAGTTGATTTCAGTGTTCTTTCTCCTGACGAAGTGGCATTGAAATTGATTGAATTTCTCTCCTGCTATATTCGTTTTTCTTTAAATTTCTTTAATTTTTTTAATTGGGGTATTGCTTGTTTGAAATGTTTTGGTTTTAACATTTTTTAAATTCTTTATTGCATTTATAGGATTAATTGAAATTTTTTAATTATTAATTTCAATTTTTGCTGTTTGTGAAAAATTAGTTCTAAATTTCTTATTTTATGTCTTGTCTTTACTGATAATTTTTCAGCAGCTTAATATGCGAAAATACTAGGCATGTTTATATTTTGTTTCTAAAACATTGTTTAGTAATTATGAAATATACTGATATATCAGCGTCTATAATAGTGTTATAAAGCAAAATGTAAAAAATATTTGGGAAATGTTAACGAATTTGGTCTTTTTTTCTTTATGTTCAGATTCCTAAAGATAAGGAGTACTGTTTCAGTTTCCACGTGACCAGGAAATTTACTGTAGGAAAAACACAAGCAAGTGTTATAAAAGTCTATGATTACTACAATCCAGGTAATTTAATAAATATGTGATGCATTCCATGATACTTAAATAATGTGGATAATTTTAGTTAGATTGGATTTCTGGATGATTTAATTAGATTTTTCAGGTGAGAGTTTGTTAAATTTTGGTTATTTGCAAATTAAACTTTAAAAAATTACTTTGTTCATTTTTAAAAATTGCGTTTGTCATTTTTTCCTTGATTTTTTTAACTGGATTAAAAACTCAGATTTATTTATTAACGCATTTTAATGTTTATTTTTATTTTTCACAGATATTTCATGCACTATGTTTTATAGCCCTTCAAAGAACAGTACTTTATTGAATACTATATGTGATGAAAACCGAGATTGTCAGTGTGCTGAAGGTAAATTATATGTTTCCAAGCTAATGTTATTGATTTTTTATATTGCATTATAAAAAATAAAATCTCTTTTAAATCTCTTCGGTAAATATTACTTATCTAATGCGTATTCAAAATATTAAATCATGTAATATCTAAAAAATCAATTAAAAAATTCTTCGACAGCTATATAATACATATTTTTGTTGTAATAAGAACGAGTACTGTAATTTATTTCATGGATAAATCAAAATGTTTTAAAAATCAAAATTTAAAAAAATTAATGAATAAACTTTGAAAGCTTTCAGATTATACATTACACCCAAAGGGCCGTTTTTTAAACGTTTTTTGTGTTACCTTTATCATGTTCTTCGCATTTAAATCATAAACTTCTGCTTAACAGCGATACCGCAAAATAATTTTAAAATGAGCATATCATTAGAATTTCCGAAACACAGTCTTTCGCACTGGAGAATTTTTTTTTTTCGTAGAGTGTTGCCATTGCTCGATTTTAAATCATTAAGTTTGTTAATCAGAAATTCTTTAAAGTTTTACAAAATATGAAATAGATAACAAAACAAATTCCAAATTCGGCCTCCCAGATGCCCATATTCGGGTGGAATCGTACGTTCTACAAAATTTGATGGCTCTAGGTACCGTTATTTGGTCACAGTGCGAGAAGCATACATACATTTATGCAGAATCCTCATTATTTAATTTCTTTAAATATAATACAGAACGATAATATTTGGTGGCAACAATTTGAAAAGGGAACCGACATTTATAGCGAACCAAGGCAGAATGCCGAAACAGCATTAATAGTCTTTCTGGGCAAATTGCCCCTTTGGACTAATAAAAAAGCTTTTGCACCAAGCTGTTTTTTATCTATATCACTAAAAATAGTTTTATAATTAAAATAATGACGCAAATGCTCATTATCCATTTTCTATTGCATATATCAGAAATTAAACATATTTTAAATTATACCAATTAAACGTATTTTTAAAAAATAAAATTAAGTTTTATGTAATTAATGTATTTAATGCTTTCAAATTGGTTATTAAGGAGTTATAATTTGAAAGATAAACTAAAGATCGTATACCACATTTATTTCCGAAATTGGTTAAGTTTTGGGTTACATAGAAGGCACATAAAAGCCTCAACCTATCTCACAGTGCTATCATATTCTAGATCACAAAAATTGCATCATAATTAGGGTTAGGTTTCTTCCAGAACTATGAAGAAACCTGGAATCAGCAAGAACGAATTGGAGGAAATAAGCAGTGTACATCCGTAGAAATGCTAAAGGGGATCAATCTAATAACAAAAGTATAACTAATTCGAAAATAAGTCTTTTATTATTTCTGTAATAAAATGCAAAGTAGTTACAAGTCCCTCTCCCCGCCTTCCTGCCAAAATCCAACGAAAACTGTGACAGAATATCTATTTATTTATTTGGTACTAGCCGCTAGGCGGCCAGCCTTCGTCTGGCTTTTAAATGTACCAGAAAAATGCCTGAAGGGAACATTAAAGATTAAATTTAAAAACTGCACATAATTTTACTCTGCAAAACAATTTTATCAAAAAAAACAAATAACAACAAAAATGAAAAAACAGAAATTTCAATAAAAATGCATTATATATATATGAAAAAACTACAATGAAATAAGCAATATCCCTTAAGATAAGTATTAATTATCTAATAAATAAATCAACCAACTTCTCATTGCAAAATCTTGAGAATTCAAATGGTATAAAGGAAGTTAAGAACTTTGTTTTCCAAAAAAAAAATCATGCGAAACTTTTTACTGAATTAAAATTATACATAAATATAACATAAAAAATTACAATGAAATAAGCAAAAAAATCTCATATTTTCAAGAGAACAGTCAGCACTCCATTATCCAAAGCAATGAATGAAAAACTGTTGCCCAAACCACATTTTAAAGAATGAAACTATCATCAGAAAGCAATAACCAATCAAAATTGTGCTTTGTGGATGACAGAAACAATGGGTTTCAAAAACCACCCCTAGGTGACGTATCATAGCTTTATTCTGAACACATAAATAATCTACAAAAGTTTACAAAACATGCTTGATATGATGTTCACCGTTGTCTGCTTCCATCTGGAAGCGTAAAATCGCATGTCCAGCTGTTGAAAGCAGTATGAACTGGGTAATGTTACGCACATGGCGTTCTATGCTTTCTTTAAGATCGGATAGACATGTGATGGGATTATGGTAGACCTTGGCCTTGAGGTATTTCCACAGCCAAAAGTCGCAAGGATTCAGATCAAGAGCTCTAGCAGGCCAAGCTGTAGGAAATTGCCGGCTGATGATTCTATCGTCACCGAAATGGCGGCGGAGCACTTGTTTCACTCAACGGGCGATGTTTGGAAGAGCATCCTGCATAAACACTGTGGTTGTATCACATCGCCTTGTCTGAACAGCCGGAATAACGGGTAGCTTTAATAATGAAGCGTATTGTTGCAATAGTAGGAGGTACTGATCATTGGCATGGACCTTATATGAAATAGACCAACCCAAATGGGCTTTCTCCTTTGTCCTGGCGCATTCCCGGCTGTCAACTTGACCACATCCGGAGGAGTAGGGACGACTTGCAGAAACTTAACAATAGTTGGCTATTTCAGCGCATATAATTTTCAAGAAAAAGCTGGTGACAGCGCCTCATTTCACAAATTAGAATTTTTAGATATTTTTATTTTTGAAACTGAGATTGATTTAAAAAATTTAGTATGTTTATCAAGCGTAATTAATGTTCTAAATAATTATAAAGCTGTTGCAGGCTTTCAGGTCTGGATATTTTTTTAGCTTTTCCTATGGTGTAAGGAAATTTGTATCTACTTCTTTTAAAAAATAATATTTTAAATCTGAACTAATAAAAAAAATTCAAACAAACAATTTTCTCTTACAATTTTTATGCTGTTTACGGGTGTAAATAAGAAAAAATATGGATTTTAGAAAGTTTTTGTTTAAAATTCTTAATTGTACTGCTTTTTTAAAATTATAAGTGAATATTATAGCATAATATTCTACAAAGGAGTTTTATTTCAATAATATTTCGTAATACATCATAGTGATAAACACTTTTAACACTTTAACAACTTTTATGCTTTTATTCTAATGTTAAAAATTGTATTTTAACTGTAATAATTAATTGTGCTAGTATTTTATAGTGATTATTTTTTTAATTTATTTCTAGTTCTGCATAAGTTTTCTTATTTATTGTGAATTTATTTTATTAGCCCAAAGGGACGGCAGCTCAGAAAAGCTATTAATTTCGAAACGGTATTTTCCTTTGTTTCACTATAAATGTCCGTTTTACTTTGCAAACTGTTGCCACCAAATATTATCCACCTGTATTATATTTAAAGAAATTAAATAATGAAGAATCTGCATGAATGCATGTATGTTTCTCGCACTGTGAGTAAACGACGGAATTTAGAGCCATCAAATTTTGAATAACGCAATCCTCTTCCCGAACATGGGCACCTGGAAATTTCGAATTTGTTTTAACCTGTTTCATATTTTGTAACTTTAACGAAGTTTTGATTAACAAACTGAACTAGTTCAAAGAGAGCAATGGCAACCCTGTACCGAAAATAACATTTTTATCTCCATCGCGTAAATTCTAAAGATATGCCATTTTCAAATATTTTGAGATATTGCTCTTGAATTGAATTTTATGTGGTTTACTTGCGAAGAACATGATATTTAATAAATAAAGGTAACACACAAAACGTTACAAAGAAACGCTTCTTTGAGCCTAATATAAAATCAAATCTGAGTGCTTCCAGAGTTTATCTTTTTTTTTTTTTTTCCTTTCATTACACTCGCAAAAGTTTATGCTCCGAATTTTTTGAACTACTAAAATAAATAATCATGTTGTAATGTTAATATTTAATGACCACGTAATCAAATAAATGATCGTCTTGTTATGTTATAAAAATTTTAAAAACTACTGACTGAAAATACTCATAAAATCAAAGAAAACTATCAGATCTTGTTTAATTGTACCTTATTTGTTTCAAAGCATCATGTGCTATCAATATTATTTAATTTTACTTTATTTTTACACAGAAATAAGTTTATAAGTTTTGCGTTTAGAATTTTTACCGTTTTGCCAAAGTAAAGATGATTGTACAAGAATTACGCGTGAAAAAAATGCGCAAAATGCAGTAAAAAATGCATTAATGAGATATATTAAATCTTATTTGCAAAAACTGTGACTTTCATAATCTCATCACTTATACAAAGTATCACATTTAATAATTAAAAACAAGTTATGTGATACAAACGCCATAGGTTTCCGTGTTAAAGTAAGCCAGATCGTCCCTACTCTTTCTTGCGGACATGCGGGTGACGCACGCTCCGCCCACTGGGTTAGTCTATCTCTTATAAGGTCCATGATCGTTGGCCGGCGACGGTGCATGTCACAGGCCCTGCGGCGCTGTGATCTTCGGAAAACAACGGACCCACAATGAAGGTTGCAGTAAAGCCGCACCAAACCGTTACATGCGAAGAGTGTAATGGAAGAATTGATATGGGTTTGTAGCATTCCAAATACGGCAGTTGTGCGTGTTTACCTCACCTTCGATATGAAAGTAGGCCTCGTCGATTCACAAAATGTTATATGGCCATTCCGCCTGGAACTCAACAGGGGCAAGAAACCTCAACGCAAAAGTTTGTCGACTATCCAGATCAGCTGGTAAGAGCTGCTGCACTAGCGAGAGTTTATAGGGATAGTAGCGTAAGATCCTTTGAAGAATTTTATGAACCGTGGAACGAGGTTGGTCAACAGATGCTGCAATACGCCGAACATTGGTGCTGCCGATGGTTTGCGATCTGTCTTGTTGGTCGTTCCCTTCCTGTCGGAATTCCCAATGTTGCCGTTGCTTCAAATTTCCTAATCATGTTTGTTAGTCCTTGACTAATGAGTGGATCTTTTCGTAACCGCTTCAAAGACCGAGATTTCCGCAAAGCTTCGGTAGCAGAGTCTCCGTTTCGGCAAAACAATTTCACCAGTAAAGCACGTTCCTGGAGAGTCAACATTATCTTCCTTGACTTGGAAACGAGTATGACTGCGGTTCGCCTCTCTCATCTTTATAGGGTTGCTGTGCGAGCACAGGATTACTATGGTTACGACATTTGGGTATGCTAATAGTTTACATTGCCCGACGCCATCTAATGGTAGTTTTTGAAACTCATTTTTTCCCCTCGATAAAATTCCCGACAATTCTTATATTATTAAATTTCATATAATTTATTTTTGATGTCTTTGCATGCTTTCACAAACGGGATATTGTACTACGATGACTATTAAATTTCATCACTGCTGCATTTATAGCATCATGGTTTAGTTTATAATTTTTCAAATGTTGCAGTAAAAATTGCAATACATCGTTACGCTCTTTATTATCATTTCCGTCTTTAGAACGTTTTCTAAATTTTTATTCATAACTACAATTATCGTCACTTTTTTATTGAGTCACATTACTTGGTATTCGCATTACTGCAAATTCGAGTTAACACTGGTTCTAACACCTAAGCTCCAAGTGCCGCTGTGTGCCGACGGTTAGCTTGTAGTATGTCAAGCTTTTTTCCGGCGATCTTTAGTTAGTTGTGGCGCTGTGCGCGACCATAAGCCAGGATAGAAAGTAAATGGGGCATGAATACCTTGTCGCGCGATACTTGAGAAATCTCATTGTAGTACATTGTATAATTTTACTGGTGTTGATCTACTAAATTGCATCGACAGTGATTTGTGATTTCACCTACTTGAAATAGAGCAACTAATTTAGGACGGTGGGAGGATTTTTTATTCCTTAGTTGCATTTTTGTTTTTTCAAATTTCCTGACCTTTTGGAAAAAGTTTCAGTTTTCTCCGAAACTTTTGAAAAAATGTTTATACTTCATTTGGCTATTTATTTAGCTTCATTTGGCCCTGACTTTCCAGTTAAATGGGAATCTATTTTTATACTATGTTACAGTATGATCAGAGTTTTGTTCTAAACCGGAAGGGGGGAGATGTTAAAAAAACGTTCGGGAAAAGTCAGTTTAACTAAAGTAGAAGAAATATTAGATTCTGATTTTGAACTTATTTTATATTTATAGTCAGTGGCGGACTGGCCAAAGAAATCGGCTCTGGCAGTAAACATTATACTGGCCTTAAGGCCGCATATGAAATGCCATTATATATATAAGTTATCGTTGTCATCAATAAACTACAAACAATAAATAACAGTGATTAAATAATTATATAAACAGAACAGCAGCTGATTCATAATTAGCCATTTAAATATTTTTTTAATGTCAGGCCGCTTGGGCAAATATTTCCTCCATTATATCTTCAGTTTTTGCTTTAGCCGAAATATCCTTTTCTATGTTCTTCAATGACAATGACTCCAAATTTACTTGCTTCATAGTACTCCTTAATCTACTTTTTAAATTTTTTAGTTTTGAAAAAGCTCTTTCGCGTTCAACTTGCGTTATAAATAGGGTGAGTACAAACTCATATGCAAAAAAGAAATTGGCATACGCATAACTATATAACTATATTTAAAGAGTAATTATATACACACAAGACGCAATTTTGGCAAATATTGCATTTAGCTTTGGGTGAATGCTCATTAATAGATAGAGAACTCTCTCCTTATGACTCTATCAGATTCAAAATAATGATTTCCTATTGAATGTTTTAGTATTTCCCACTTCCAACACTCACTTTCGTTCTATAGCATTTTTTGACGAGTCGTCGACGTCTCTGGGAACACAAGACTGTATATTCACAATATGTGCTTCTGTACATTTATTACGAATTTTACTCAATTCATGTTCATTCATGCGTTGTATTACGTGATACCAATCTCTCATTCCTCCATTAACAAAAGTACTTTCGTTAGAGCTGTCGGAATAAAGTAAGCAAATGAAGCAGAATAATCCGTATTACAGAAACTCAACCATTTTCTATTACTTCCGTTAGGACGACAGAAGACTGGATTAGGAAGAAAAGGTAAATGTTTTGAAGTTGAAGGTTGGCAGGGATGTTAGCTAATAAAATCCTATCAATCTTGAGCTGCTGTCGATCGTGCAAAATATAAAGCCGACAAATATGAAAATTTTGTCTGAGGCTCGAATCTGGCAAACGAGCCGGCTGCTTGGGCGTTTTCGTGGTTTTCCGCAAGTGTAAACAAACCATCCGACATTTTTTTTCACTATAGAAGAAGACTTTTCAATTCTGATCGTACTGTAATATAATGTAACAACAAGGCTTCCTTTTAACTAGAAAATGAGGAAAATAATAAATGGCCAGTGAAGTATAAACTTTTTTTCCAAAGGTTTTCGTAGAAAATTGAAACTTTTCCGAAAAGATGAGGAAATTTGAAAGAAAAAAAAGTACATTTAAGTAATAAAATTATTTGGCTTTCAATTGTATTTAATTTTTTTCTTAATATGTTGTACTTAATAAAGTACGTTTATATCCAAATTAAGCTGTGAAATTTACTTTATTTTAATACAGGTGGCTGTCCAACAATAGATCCATTTAAGGAAATTAGAAAAATACAAGCAACTTCTGAGAGACGAAAGAAGCTACTTGATGCTGCCTGTGATAATTACCATTACGGTATATATATGTACTTTTTGTATGTATGTAGTATTTCAATAGTATAACATTAACAAAGAAAATAACAAAATAACTTCTAAACCTTGTAAAAGATATCCTCAAATAATTAGCTAAGTAGGAACATTTTAGGCAATGTACTTTGTGTTATGATTTATTGGAAAAGAGCAGTGACTTGCAGAGTTGAATTCTTTTCCAACACAGGATTAGGTGTTAGAAAAGAATTCAGCAGTTCTTAAGGCACTCATTGCTGATCGTAGTGGGATGTAATCATGGAGTGAGATAATGACTAAAAAATGGAAAAACTGGTGGCAAAACGCACAGCAGGGCAAAAGAGCCTTTAGATTTAACTTCAACACATACATAAAATTTTATATTAACGATGTGTAACACGTTCGAAAGCTACAGCTCTAAATCCCCACATATCTTCATCTACGAAGCATACATGAAAGGGACACATGCGTATGTGGAGAGAAGGGTGATACGGACATTTTTTATAGTCCCGCAACAGAGGATCTACGCCTTAATAACCGAATCAGAATCCGGATGCAGTTTTGAACTGTGCAGTAGCAAATAATCACCTTTGAAGGAAAAGTTATAAAAATAATCGCGAATGTATCAGCAAAAGAACAAGAATTATGTGCCCCCATGTAACATAAGCATTTCTCCACTCTCATCCAAAACTCACAGTATTAATACGAAGAGTACGATAGTGCATATTGTCCACAGTTACGAAGTATATATAAAACAGAACTGATTAAAAGAACTCTAATCTTCAATCCATAAAATATTGTATCCGACGAAAATGTGTCATCATAATTCAAATGACATAATAATATGTATCAGGTATGTAATAGCTATTGCACCACTAATTTAATATTTTGTACCACATGCATATGTGATTAAGTAACGACTTATAGCTATAAAGCACTCCGAACAAGCGGATGAGCCCCCAGATGCCTCTTGCATTGCCTCCTAAATATATAAAGCTGTCGGCTAGTTTAATCACGAGCACCAGGCCGTAGAAAATCAAACAGCAGAATTTCCGATAGCGATAATTACTCCGTGCATGCAAGCATCAGTTTGCGTAAAAGAATGAGCTCCGAATAATTCAGAAACTCTGCTACCGGGGAAAAAATTTTATTCTATTATCGGAATAGCTTTGAAAACGGTTTTTAATTTATTATAGAGTTAAAATTAACTTACAATTAAAACAGTTTTCTTCAATAACTGAGAATACTTGCAGACTATCCACAAATCTCTGCTCATTCTTCAACGTTTTTTATATCATAAACAACCATTTTTAGTTTTTTCACAGGAGTATCCACTTTCTTTGCTAACTCGTAAAACGAGTAGTTTCGCTTTCGTGACATTTTCCATTAGCTTACTTAACAAAGTTTCCTATTCAGAAAAGAAAAACTGTATCTACTTTTGATTTCAATTATGTCCTCAATTTATAAGCTGGTTTTTTAACTCCGGTACTAGACTGTGAATCTCATGCTTTTGTTTCCTTCTTCTATCCCCATTTCTGCGAAAATACTTGAAAGGTAGGACTGCAAAATGTAAACCCAATGCAGTATGTCAAACAAAAGCGACGTATAACTGAAGTTATGAAACGTATAAAAAAATATTTTATTATTAAGATAAACAAGATTGAATCGGGAGCAAGATGAAATGACGTATAAATGTAAAAGACGTATAAACGAGAGACGTATAAACGGTGTTGCACTGTATTTAGCTGCTGCTATTTTACTATCAGCAATGGCTTTTATGATACGGTTTGCTTCTCTTTTAATTTTTTTTTCTTATTAGGACTTTCTCTGGAACTAGCAGCTTTCGAAGACGCATGCGATAGGCAACCATCAAACACGCTAGGAAAAACATCTCTTATCAGTCTACAGAAGGTGTTCACATATTTTTAGACTATTTTGCTTTGCTGTTAAAAAATCTTCTGCCTGAATTTTTTTTAACTGCAACTATAATTTTAATTGCAACTACTAAGTGTAAATTATGGTCTGCTAATTGACAGTTTTGTTTTCGAGCAAAATGTTGCTTTTAAAGAAGCAGTGGATGGAAGGCGATGTTTGTGCTCTTTCCGAAGAAAATTATTCGCATTGAAAACGCTGTGAAAGCCTTGATTTTTCGGTATCTAAAGCTATGATAGGTAATGTTGTCAAAAGAATAAAAACGTCAAAGTTTGGCTTCAAGTGGAAACATAATGTGCATCGTCTTTCTCCACGACGTATCGCCGAATGCAGAAAGCAATGCAGAAGTTTTTATGAGAAACATTTATCTGGACAAAAATCGAAAAATTGTGTCACAGTGGACGAATCTTGGGTATACTTAAATGACTGGAATCAAAAGCGATCCATTTATTATCATTAAAGGAAAAGAAAAAAACCCTTAATACATAGTTCAAAGAATCTAAAGAAAATTTTTCTAAGGGATTTATGAATGCTGCTAATTTTTCATATAACGGAGTGTAATTAAAATAAACAGAGAGAGGGAAAATGTTAAGATCAACTCCACATATTATCAGAAATATATTTTTACCCAATTTTCAAATATGAAATACCTTTTCTATATCCACTTGTTTCATCAATGAGTAGAACTGCATGAAGACAAAGAAAACAGCCTCACATCAAAATCCACTATTAATTTCTTGGAAAGATGTAACAAGAAACCAGTATAAAGGCCATAACCGTCACTCATATCCCTAATATATCTCCTGTTGTATCACCCGCAGGTTTCTTACACTTTTGTACTTTTAAAAAGCGGATTGCCCAAACATCGACCTACAATCTTCCATGGACTTCGGAAAGCTGCTAATTTCCTGGCCGCCTCGCTCACCTGATCTTTCATGTGCAGACTTTTTCCTTTGGGGCCACCTGAAGCAAGAAGTTTTCTGAACACGTTGTGCCACCATTCACCTGAGTCGAAGGATCGCATCAGAACTGCCGTCGGCAATGTTCCAGGGAATGCGTTACGCCGAGTTATGGCAAGCTTCTAACGCCGCCTAGATGAATGTGTTGTGCAGAGGGGGTATCATATTCAACAAGTAATTCACGCAATGGACAATGATTTACACATTATTAAATGGCATACCTTTAACTATAGATTTTTAACTATTAATTTTACTCTTAAATTAATTTAACTATTAATTTAAGAGGTAATAAATAAATTACAGTTACTGCCTTATGGTGTGTTTTTAATATCCTACTGCGAACGCTACCGCACCTTGTACCTACCCGAGAATATGAAGTTGCTTATATATATTTTATGGGAAATGAAAATATATGCACCTTTTCACTACCTCGATAATTTCCACCAAGACCAGTTATACAGCATTTAAAAGGCATATTTCCTGTAAAAACAGTACACAACTCAGATTATATAAATACTAAATTTATAAGAATTTCAATTTACACATTCGGAACATTGAATGATGTACATTTGAACTTCTGATGCACAAAAACCGACAGGAACACTGGAGAATTTCAAATGTAATTGAAGATTTGAGTTGACGTGACTTTCAAAAAGCTACACCTGAAGAACGCCTAAGCTTCTATAAAGGTATCTATTATTATACTGAAACTATTTCTTTCACCAATGATAATAATTCTGGTATTTAAAAAATGCTGAAATAATCAACAACAGTGTAATGGAGATGGTGGCCAAATGTTATGGCAAAAGTTAGTTTTAACATGCAAGATATCATCTCCTCGAATAATTACTTAAAGTGCATGGAATGTGCTAAATGAGCAAAGGTTATCCGACTAGAAATAAATCTCAACGCATTGCGAGGGCGCAATAACCCAATTGTTAAAATATCTGAATTAATGACAATAATAATATTAAATAATACTTAAATATGTTACTTACCGAATCGGGCCAATTCTTGAGCTAAAGGACACAGGAAATATATATTTTGCACATTTTGATAATTTTATTACTTATGGAGCTCTTTCCTGAATTTGCTAATGTCTTGAATAAAGATATATACAGTGTGCCCCGTAAATGTTGCGACAAATTTCTGGCGGAGGTAGGGCACATCATAAGGATTAAGAATTGCACCCATGCCTAGAAATGTTATTGTACGCCGCCAGGGGGTGTTGTAGAGGAGAGTGCTAATGAAAAGGGAGGGTTGCCTCATTCGAGCGGTAGGTACCATACGAAGAGAATAGAGCGCTGTACGAACGGAGAGCGTGCAGACATGCACTTAGTGTATGGAATAGCTGAGAGTAAGGGACAAGCCGCTGCACGCATTTATCCAGAACGCTTCCCTGACAGATATTAACACAGTTTGTTTGCACGTCTGCATTAAAATTTCTCCGACTACGGGTCATTAAGAAGTGGCAAGACAAGTGAGGGCAGGCAATAATCGGCTTACTCGGTCGTTAGGGAACAAAGTGTCTTGGATACGGTGGAGAGTAATTCAAGGATCAGCATACATGCCATTGCAACTCAATTAAGAATGTCTCGTACCAGTACCCAGCGTGTCTTGAACGCCGAGTTCTTCCACGCCTTTTGTTTACAAAGGGTTCAATTAGCGCTTCCCAATTACCATCCTGAATGTGTGCATTTCGTACAGTGGTTTCTGCTAGAAAATGCCTATAGTGTTAATTTCCCAGCTTATGTGTTGTTCACAGATGAGGCCATATTCTATAGGGATGGCGTATACAATCAGCATTTGTGGGCTCAAGAAAACCCTCCGGTTTGCGGCCCACGCGGCACAATAACGCTTCAAAGTTAATGTCTGCGACTGCTTAATGCTGTTTGTCGGGAGTCATCAAGTGTCGTGTAGCACGATCCTGTTGTGTCTGAAATGGATCTTCTGGCAAGACTCGCCGGCCCAGTTGCTACAATCACAGAAACTCCCGGTGTATTTGAACATGTCCGGCAATCAATAGTCCGTTGGTGTCAGGCATGTTTGGCGGCTGATGGTGTAAACTTCAAGTATCTATTGTAACATTCAAGCTGGCATACACCATTTGTATTAACGTTCAATAAATATTTCCAAATTAATCACTCTCATGTTTCCTTTCCCATCTTCTACCTCTGCTACCACTTACTCCTGACATTTCCGGGTATGGGTTCCTATGCAATTCTTAATCCTTATGATGTACCCTACCTCCCCTAAAAGTCTGTTGCAACATTTACGGGACACCTTGTATATAACACTTTATCGTTACACAGAAGTTATCGTTCATAATTAAATGAAGGAAAGGGCAGATCGTGATCGTATTCACGGCCTCGATTTGCAAGCTTGTACGTGCACAGATCTATATCTTAAAACATCTGGATTGCGGCGAATGATATGTTTTTCAAATCACAAGTCATATTTTAGCATGTACGAAGCATTATTTATGCATTACATATGCGTTCACAATACCTGCAGCACATGGTAACGATGGATGAAGCTGACTGCAGACTTCGGTAATAATTCGTCTCAACTTTCATTGGATATCAAGCAGTGAATATTTTTCATTTATTAATACATGATGCTTTTGTAGAAAATTTTGAATCTGAAGAAAATATCAACAAGACATTCACTTCAACGTGCGCATGGCGAAAGAGAGCTCTCGGTAGAAAATGTGTTAAAAATCTTTCTTTCCTTTTGCTGCTATTGCCGTGTCTAGCTTTCAGATAGCAAGCTGTATACCTTGCTATCACGCTGTATACCTTGCTTTCAGATAGCAAGCTGTGTAAGCTTGACGTTTTGAGAGACGCTGCAAGTATAGGAATGCCTAAGTGAGATTGCAGCACAAGACGTAATGTGAAAGAGGGAATGACCACTTTGTCACGTGAAGCTGTAGAGGCATCTGGTAGGCTGTAAAGATGCTGGGTCTAAGGTTTCGGAACAATATGCATTTTACATTATGCTATGCGTAGTATCATCAAAATTACATTTTTCTCACAATTAGGAAGACTATTTGCATAAAATAAGTAAGCAATTATAAGGGAAACTAGGCAGAGAATCCATCTGTGTTATAAAATAGGTTCGGTCCTAATTTATTCTTTCGCGTTTAGCAATAACGATTAATTTCATCGAGTGGCAGTGTAAAAGCTACTTTTTACATTCATTCTGGCCAGAGAAGGAAAAACAGAGACACAGTCTGAGTTGGAACGATGATGAAAATCTGCAACCATCTGCACTTTTCACACTTTTCAACTTTCATAGTCGTGCTTTATGAACTAGTCTTGCTCTATGATGACACTTTTAACACTATTTTCACACTGTAAGTCCAGGTACTTGAATTGGTACAGCGATATTACACTATAGCAGCGATTCTCAACAGGTGGTATGTGTACCAGGTACGCAGGAGAAAAATAGGCGTTACGCAAAAAAAAAAAAAAAAAAAAAAGTATTTTTAGCTATTAAATATAAAAATTCACTACCCCAAAACATCCTGTTTAAGTTTTTTCTCTAACGCTCGTAAATTTATACGATCTGACCTTTGTTCATGGTCTATAGCCGCTCATAGACTTGATCAAAAGTAAAGTAATCCGTTTTATTTCCTCAAATATTCTTTTAGCCATGCATATAACAAATTTTGTCTTAAGCGATGTTTTTAAAAGAATAAAAATGGGTATTGTATTTAACAGGAAATAAAAATAAGTTCCTATAAAAAGATAATAGTATCTCATTAATTCGTTTAGTTGATCGATTTATTAGCATGTCTACATTTTATATAGCCACCATTTCCAGACTCCTATTGCTCTATTTTCAATTAGAATAATTTTTTTACTTCCATTTGCTGTCTCTAACAGCAGGTATTTTGTCTTCTTGTTTCTTTGTATTCCTTACTTTTCTACACGATTTGAGAATGCCATCGTTTGTTTTTGAAAGACTAGTAATATATAGTGTATTTAAATATTTGTGAAAAAATAATAAAACAAACCTAGATTTTTAAAAATAGAAAATTGGCTAGATTTGACTAAGCGGAAAAGTGATGATGGATCCAGTACAGTCTACTAGCACTGAGGATATTGAAAAGAAAAGAAAAATTATTTACAGAAAATATAATGAAAGTTATTTATTATCTTAGTTTACATGGAATGAAGGTGAAATGGACCCTCAACCTCAATGCTTTGCTTGCCGTGAACTATTATCCAATCAATGTATAATCATCGTTTCTTAAAAAGACATCTTGAATCAAAGCATGCCAATTTAAAGGATAAATCTGAAGAATATTTTAAGAGGAAATAATCGGCGTTCAAGAAATAATGAAGGGTTTTGTTACTTGAAATGAAAAAGTTTTGGAAACTAGTTAACTAGTTAGCCCAAGAATTGCCAAGACTGGGCAGACTCACACTATTGGAGAAAGAAAACCTTATATTACCAGCAGCTAAAGATATCGCTTTAACATTATTCAACGAAAAAGCGGCTTAATGAACTTGATAATATTTCGTTATCAAATGATATAGTAAGTCGACGAATTCATGAAATGGCAAATTCCATAAAACAGTCACTTATTCAAAACATAAAACACAAAATAAAATACAGTGAGTATTTCGCATTGTAACTGGATGAAAGTGATATAACGAACTTTGTTGAATTAATAGTTTACATACGTTTCGAAGAAGGTAAACGAATTGCCGAAGAGTATTTCTTTGTGAATCTCTCCATGACAGTGCAACTGCAAACGAAGTTTTCAAAGTAATTCACAGTTTTATGTCTGAGAATGAAGTGCATTTGCTTAACGGAGCTGGGGTTTAACAGGAAACGTTCCGGTGTTATTTCTCAAATAAAGAAAGTCGCACCCTGAAACAATTTACTCACTGCTCCATTCATCGAGCAGCTTGAAAATTGCCGAACTTTAAAATTCAAGATTATTTACGGTTTTATACCAAGAGGCGAATAGTGAACATGAAAGGCTTTTATTACATTCCGAAATAAGGTGGTTATCCACAGGCAAAGTTTTAAATCGTTTTTAACTTAGATCAGAAATTCAAATTTTCCTCTGTGATTCAAAATTTGAATTGCAAAATTGTTTATTTAGTGAATTATGGTTGGCGCATTTAGCACATTTAACTGATATTTTTGGAAAGTTAAATGAATTAAATTTAGGACTTTAAGAATACTGTTAATTGTTTACCATTAGAGATAAAATAAATGCAATGATAAAAAATCTCGAGCTAATAATCAAATAATTGGATAATAATATTTTAAGCTTTTTACCATTTTTAGAAAATTCTGTAACCGAAATTAATTTGAAAAATAAGAATAATTAACATCCGACGTTAAAAATCATTGTTTTTCATTGATAAATAATTTCAACGTGTATTTTCGTGAGAATTGTGAAAAAGAAAATTGGATTAGAAATCCATTTTGTTCAAATATACCTGAAATTTTATCTTGCGAAGAAAAAGAACAAGATAGAAATTTCCTGTGATCGAACTCCAACTGAAGATTTCAGAAAATAACACAATTTTGGCTAAACCGAAAAAAAGAATTCAAATAATGCTATCAAATGCATTTCAAATAATGCTATTAAATATTTATTGCCTTCTTGGACAACCTATTTGTATGAAAGAGTATTTTCTTCCATGTTATATTTGAAAAATAAAAAAAAGAACAAAATTAAAAGTGGATCCTAATTTACTGTTAAAACTAAGTGAAATAAGGTCAGACAATGAGAATTTGGTCTCTCTTAAACAGGCCTAAATTTCGCACTAAATTTTAAAATTAAAGTTAATTGACAATTAAAATGGTAACAAATTTTTAATGTAATATTTTTTATGTGTGTATATTTAATACAAATAGTCAATATATTATGCAAATGGCAAAATATATTTTTTAAATATTTCTATTGATAAAAATTGAAAAATAATCATTGTAAAATGTAGTTGTGGTACTAATGCTTTTCAGTATTTGTTTAGATAGTCCGCGTTAGTCTAAAGATTGAGAACCGCTGCACTATAACATTAATTTTTATACTATTTTGACATATTCATTAATTTCGCAGTTTACAAAAGTACAGCTACTAGACATGTGATTCAGAATAAAATTTTTTTAGCTGATATATACAATTTATATCATACACATGATATAGCAATCAAATAGCTACTTGGTACAATATAACATTTTTATGTGTAATATGCAACATACAAATGGATATTACTGGTTACAACTTTATTTTCAAAGTAATGTAAAAGATTTCAATTTTTATTTCAACTTTATTTATTTTCACATTTTTCACTTTTATGCACTACAAACAATTCATTTTATATTACATTTGGTTTTACCTTTTGATCACAAATTTTACATTCAGATTTTCCTTATATTTCTATTAATTCAAGATTATTAGATTCATTATATTTTCATAGGGAGACTTAAAATCTTTTTTTTTTCTTACATATCTGTATACAAATCTTTTACATAGCCCAATTAATAGATTACGTGTAGCAAAACTCAATTCTTTTGGTATATGGACCAGCCAACTCTACCAAAACTGTGGAATTAGCGCTTTAATACACTTAAAACAGAGCATTTGCCACCTATAATCCTTATTGAATTGCCCATTTTGTACTCATCATGAATATAGTGAAATTTAATTTTATTTTTTCATTTTAAATCAAACCCGAATGAATTTCTTGAACCTAATTTTTTTTAAATTCTTATCAGAACCAATTCATGAAGGTTTTTGCAAAAACAACTTACTTACGGGGACTTTAATTGTTTTGTTACCTAATTGTGTTGTATAATTATCAATTAGTAATTTCTTAATAATCTCATATAGTCCCACGTGTTTTGGTTGTAAAACCTTATTGTTATTAAACCCTTTTGCATAAAAATTTTACCCCCTAATTACAGAATTTTTCTTCCTCTTAAATATTTTTTGTATGATTAAAATACTCGTCTTCATTCAATTTTTCTTGTTCCGTATTGTTACTTAATTGGTCCTTTAGTATTTTGGAGTAATGATGGAAATCTTCTGCTAGTTTAAGAGAATCGTTGTTATTTCTTGGAGTGTTTAACGTTCTAACAAAAAAGAGCGCTGTTGGCGAAAATTGAGTTACTGAGTGTTTTGCATTATTGTAATACAGTTTAATCATTATTACCCTTTTTGGCCACTCAAACTTTTTTTTTAAAATTGCTGCAATAGATTCTTTCATCACTCTGTGTACTCTTTCAGTCATTTGCTTGCGGGTAATAAATCGAACTCTTTCTGTGCTCTATATTTAGCGATTTTAAAAACTGATTAAATTCTTTAGAGCAAAATTATGAACCGTTGTCTGATGGAACTGTTTCCAAACACCCGGAATAGTGAACACATAAAACTTATTATCTGTGAATCTTGGCAGTTTGCCAGCTATTTCTATAGCTATCATCTCCCCAGGTGCAAGATCTTTCTTAGGAATTAAACGTAAAATAGTGTTTTGTGGTTTTGATTTATTCTGTAAGCAATCTGAACAATTCTCTACATAACTTTTGGTATCACTGTACATACTTCTCCAGTAATACTTTGTTTTCACAAACTATGTTTTTTTGAACACCGAAGTGAGGCGCATGAACATTTTGTATTACACATTATTTTGTATTTAACTACTATCCAGGTTCGAGTCCCAGCGAGGACAATGCTCATTTTTCATGTCTCGTGTTCAAAATAATATAATGACTTGTGCTAAGGTGGCATAAAGGTTCTTTGTCTAGAATGAGTTTTCAGAGTGCAATAGTTTTCATATCCGAGTTGAAATCCTGTGCCTTTCTTAACGATTACGGTTGCAGCCTCGAAGGTCGCTTTAGTGGACAAAGAGGTAAAAGAAGTCTTTTCATCAGGGTTTCACACTTTGTAAAGTATGAATGAAAGAATCTCCCCCCCCCTTGGAGTTCAGCGCAAGTAAACACAGGGAGATATATAATATGGTTTTCTGAGAAGAGAAAAAACTTTCCTGTTTAGAGCTATGGGCATGTTGGCCTGCTAAGAACGATCATAATGCGTTAGAGTATTTTTCCTCTAACAGAATTCTGAAATTATGGGACTGAATATAGCAAAGTCCCATACTGTCAAGATATGCAACTGTTAAGGTTATCGTCTTATTAACTTGAGTTTGAAGCTGATTTCAATTTCAACCACAACCCAGGGTTTGCGTAGCGGTTTTCGCCACTACACCACAGACTCTACAAGTTACTTTGAAGCAGGAGTACCTGAAAAATATACAATGCCCTCACCAAGATTCGAATCTGGATCTCTCAAATATGCGCCGAGTGTGCTACTGTTGCACCATGAAGGCATGCAGAATGGAGGGAGAAAATACATAATAGAGACTGAACAAAATATCGTGTAGACATTTCGCGTAGAAAGCATTTCTGGTTGAGAATCTTAGCATCATAGCTGTCATCTTGGATTTTTCTCCTACTTTTTAAATGCGTAGAAGGGCACACAGAAAGACGCGAATGGCCGATTTTTTCCTACTTTTGTAGACTTTTCCGATAATGTGTACCCTTCTGAAAGAATCTTCATCATTCTAATCTCTACATATAATAAAAGAGAGTCAGTCTGTGTGTGTCTTTCGTTCGTGCTGCGCGTAAGCTAATAGACACAGGGCTACAAAATTTGGTACATAGGTACATCTAGACAATAGCCAGTGCACCTCGAAGCGAGGTTTTCAAAATTCGAATCAGATTTTTTTTTATTTTGTCTTTTTTGATGAAATCGCAACATTTTGAATAGTTTCATTATTTTAGAAATGTAGTTTTGGCAACAGATTTTTATTCAATGCACTTAGTATACGGGACTGCTGACTGTTAAAATCATAAAATGCTGTTTATTTTTTTTTTTTTTTTTTTTTTTTTTTTTTTTTTTTTTTGGACACACAACACGCACATCGCAATCTTCTTATTCTGACTCGGATGTGTCTCGCGAGGCACAGCAGAAAGAATTTCCTTTCTCTCTCTCTCTCTCTCTCTCTCTCTCTCTCTTTATTAGCTAATGGCAAAGAACCATTAGCTAATGCTTATTTATTATTGCTAATTTCGCTACCACATCTGATGACAGCTTTTAACAGAGCAGAGTTGAATTATTTTATAAGTATCCACACGTCCGTAAGATGACACTTCTGAAAGTGATCAGTATTTCTGGGAGTACAAACAGACAATAGTACTGAATTTCACCTCTCTAAGACTACCAACTTCACTGGACCACATTAGAGAGGTTTATAATTTTCCTTCGTACCAAGTCCCGCTGGTACTGTATATGCAGAGCTACATGAACATTAGGCAAAATAAGCACGCGCTCGCATCAAAGAAAAGAGATGCCACAAAAGTTTCCCATTATCGTTCTACCATGGAATGTATGGTTCAATTAAACCAACATCCAGAGAGAAATTGACATAGGAAAGCCCAAATCTTTTAAGTGTTTAACCCATTTTAAAGTCTTAATTCGACACTGACTGAACGCCAAAGTTTGTGCTTCTGCTTTAATAGTTTTCTTCTAGCACATGAACCAGCCATCCTGCAGTGTAACTGCAGGATGGCTGGTCATTCTTGTTCTCTCGCATTCTTCAAGGAGTCGCATTTTTCTTGAAGAAATGATAAAACAAATTATAGTTTCAGCTCTCGTTTAAATGAAAATAATGTACTTCTTCATTTAATGAAAGACGGTGTTTAAAGTTTCCTGATAGGTTGGGAAAAATTGTTTAATAACAAGTTCTAGCTATAAAGAGGTAGATGCTTATTTTTAAATTTACAATAATTATTATACTTATTTTGAATTTCCTTTAGTGTGATAGTAATATATCATTTCAATTGTATTAAAGTGCAGTGCTACAATATATCTATCGATATGTTTCAGTATGGAGAGGCAGATTACAAGAACGTGCGACGAAAGATGGAATATTCTTAAATATTAAGTTTATAATAACAAAAGTGATTAAGGAAGGTAAGTTCCGTGTATGTGTATCTATGCATCATTTTTCTTAATATTTATAGATCATGGTTTATCATTTGATTATTATTAATTTACTGAATGCTATCAGAATTTCAAATCTGAACACTTCAAAACAAACTCTCGAATCTCAGACGAAATACATATTATGCAGGAGTCGATGTCTTTATGCAATTATTTAAAAATCTATGATAAATTCCCAAACACCTGAATATTTATCATATTTGGGTTTTGAAAATAAAAAATTTTGATAAAAAATAATCAATTTCCTTGAAATCCAAAATTTTTTGCTGTGTTTTTATTGGTAAATTCTAAAGAAAAAAAACATCAATTAATTTGAATAAGCGTTTATATTAATAAACTCATTTTATAGTACATATATTCATAAATGTTGTTGTGGGTGCAGCCCCGACCCCCCTAGCCGATTCATATCAGCCATAAGGCCACAAAGGAGAAGGCCCGTCTAACACAAAACGAGGCAGCCACCCAGCCAACCGTGCCCCAAAAAGAAACACAATTCTTAATTTTAAAATTCTTAATCTTAAAAAAATACAGACAATTCTTAATTTTTAAAGCCATAAAATATCAAATGCTCCCGCGAAACCAGGCCCGGGCCCCGAGCAACAAAAAAGATAGAAAAATGAAACATAACAAACTAAAAAAAAAAAAAAAAGTTCAAATGGTTCAATGGTTTTATTGTTATTTTAACAATTATAACAATGTTAGTGACTCATAAATATATAAAATTTATATTGAAGCAATATATTAATTCGAAACCATATAGAATCTATAATTTTAAAGTTTATGAATAGGAAACTTATATTTTTAGAAAAAGAAAATGTTTCTCTTTAAAACCAATATAATTTTATTGCAATTTGATGCAGTGTGAGGTCAAAATCTTTTAAAATCTCTTTTAAAAACTCATAACATCCAATTTTAATTCTCTCCTAACTACTAATGGCCACAATACTTTTATTTTTATTTATCACAGTCATAACATCTCGTGAAAATTTCAATAATTTATCATATTTCATTTGTGTTATATCTAATCCTGTTATTCCGTATTTTGCCCTCACCCCTCGGGTAAGAGTACATATCTCAACGAAATGTTCCGCATCTCCAATAAGATCACATTTGAGGCATCTATCGTTGCCCTGGAGGTGGAGTATATTCATAAATGTATATTAATAAACTATTTACGGTTTATATTAATAAATTTATTCAGTATTTATATTTATCAACATATTTTACCGTTCCGTTCCGTCTGCCGTTGTCGCCACGGCTAGCTTGCAAAGGTGCGAGCTGTATACCGGCTGTCTCCAGTTGGTTGCTTCATGTAGCGATGCAGGGACAGAAATGCCTAAGTTCTTTGCGATGTTTTCTCCCACGATGTTTTGTAGCACGACGTTTTCGCCTTGCGTTGTTTTCTCCGCGATGTTATCGGCGGACACCTTAAGAACACATATAACGGTAAATTCCACACATCATTTTATTTTTCGATAATGAACATTATAGCTGTGGATGCTCTATGCACTCTCCAATTTTCTACATCTCACATTTTAAACAATGGACGAATTTAGAAAATTAAACTTTGGTAGCCGAAAGCAGCACAAGAGACAAGCAAAGAGGAAAAGAGAGAGTTGGAACTTTAGAACTTTGTGGCTATATTGTCCATCAGCAGGGAAGCAATAATATTCTGCTCTTGCTAGTTCCTGATATAGTCCCGTGTAGGGCCTGACAGCGAAGAAACCTGAATGGAAGATTCCTACGTGGAGGTGGAAAGTTCTGAATTAGAGTGTGATAAATAATCTTGATAAATCATAGTTGATAAAGCCTTGATAGTATTCTTACATAAATAATATAATTAAGGAGAAAATGCTTTTACGATGAAAATAAGGTATAATTCTAATGTAAATAAATAAGATTAATATTTCTTCCGTTGCCAAATCCTAGTGGTATAATATACTAAAATAAATATTTTATTAAATGCTCAATATTATTTCAGTAGAAATTATACATTTGAAGTATTTATTGTAGGAGTACAATAAATACTTCAAATGCGTATTGTTACCATTGCAATTCTTTGGATTTTAAAAATTAAGAATACATACTAAAAAGTCAATAAATACGCTATAACGTTAAATATGACAATTAAATTTGGATAAAAATTATATAGAAAAATAGGAGAAATTTTACTCTATACATCCATCATAAATTTAAGATATTTTAATCAAAAACTCTTATGAAAGTATTGGAAATATTGCAAAATCCTTACAGTTATTGTTATTCTAACAATTATAACAATGTTAGTGACTTATATAAATATATAAAAATTATATTTTATATATTTATATAAATATATAAAATATTGAAGCAATATATTAATTTGAAACCATATAGAATCTATAATTTTAAAGTTTATGAATAGGAAACTTATATTTATAGAAAAAGAAAATGTTTCTCTTTAAAACCAATATAATTTTATTGCAATTTGATGCAGTGTGAGATCAAAATCTTTGAAACTATTGCTTATTTAATGGTTTAACTGTTTAGTGATTGCTATTGATATCAGACTTGTAGTGCAATCCATGTTCATCCTTCTAGCTCACAGGTGGTTTAGATAGCTCTGTGGCAGAAAGACTGGGGAGAAATGATCCACTACATGTTTTCAATTTTGTGTGAAATGATCTACTACATGTTTTTGGTGTTGGATTTTCATTATAAAATATGTTGCCTTGTAACATAATACAATGAAAAGAATATTTTATAATGCAGTGGCTGGGGTTTTAGTTCTGATCCTACTGATTGCATTATAATTATTAATGAGACTTCTTAATTAAAATTTCAGTTTAATCTATGTTCTGAAATTTTCTTCTTCTTAACATTAGTGTCAATGTTTTTCTAGGTACAGAAAAAGAGGCCCTTATAGAAGGAGAAACTAGAACTTTACTCTTAAGAGACATCTGTAGCACTTCTGAACCCCTTCCTGATGCTGAATATCTCATCATGGGTCAAGATGGGAAAAGGTACAAAGATGACCATGACGGGATGTGGTGAGAAATTTGATTTGTAAATATTTGAAGCAAAAACTCTTTTTCACAACTGTGATGAAGATTCTTTGGAATCATTTATTGACATTTTATCAGTTATACGTTCTATTAAAGAAAAGATGACTGTATGCACTTTATTTCCTTAAATATTGGGTTGGCAACTAAGTAATTGCGGATTTCATTCATAGATGGCTTCAGTTGAATTTTTAGGGTTGCAAACGTAGTACAAATGTAAAACACATTTTGTTATTTGATAGTTGGCAATTCAGCTGTCAATCAGTAAAAAACGTTTTTTGATCGGTTGCGTAGTTTTCGTTTGGCATTCGTTAAAAAATGGAAAATCAAAAGGAACGTTTTCGTCATATTTTGCTTTTTTATTTCCGTAAAGGGAAAAACGCATCGCAAGCTCATAAAAAGTTATGTGTTGTTTATGGTGACGAAGCCTTAAAAGAACGGCAGTGTCAAAATTGGTTTGCCAAATTTCGTTCTGGTGATTTTTCACTCAAAGATGAAAAACTCTCTGGTCGTCCAGTTGACGACCTAATCAAAGCAATAATCGATTCGGATTCACAGTACAACACGTGAGATTGCAGAGAAGCTTCATGTATCACATACATGCATTGGAAATCATTTAAAACAACTTGGCTATGTTCAAAAACTCGATACATGGGTTCCTCACGAACTGAAAGAAACGCATTTAACGCAACGCATTAACAGCTGCGATTTGCTAAAGAAACGTAATGAAAATTATTCATTTTTAAAACGACTGATAACTGGCGATGAAAAAATGGGTTGTTTACAACAATATCAAGCGGAAAAGATCGGGGAGCAGGCCAGGTGAACCAACTCAAACAGCATCAAAAGCTGATATTCATCAAAAGAAGGTTTTGTTATCAGTTTGGTGGGATTACAAAGGAATTGTCTACTTTGAACTCTTACCACCCAACCGAACAATCAATTCTGATGTCTACATTGAACAACTAACGAAATTAAACAATGCAGTTGAAGAAAAGCAGCCCGAATTAACAAATCGAAGAGGTGTTGTATTCCATCATGACAATGCAAGGCCACACACATCTTTGGTCACTCGGCAAAAATTATTGGAGCTTGGTTGGGATGTTTTGCCACATCCACCATATAGTCCTGACCTTGCACCATCTGATTACTTTTTGTTTCGATCTTTACAAAACTCCTTGAATGGTAAAAATTTCAATAATGATGATGATGTCAAATCGTATCTGATTCAGTATTTTGCTAATAAAAACCATAAGTTTTATGAACGTGGGATTATGATGCTGCCTGAAAGATGGCAAAAGGTCATTGATCAAAATGGGCAATACATTACAGAATAAAGTTATTTAGTTCCATGAAAAAATTGTCTTTGATTTTCTAAAAAAAATCTGCAATTACTTAGTTGCCAACCCAATATTATTCATGGATATTCACTTTTACTTGCAAACTCTTTCAAAATAAGAAAGAAAATTTTATTAATGTATTGCTATGAGATGAGTAAAAAAGCTTAGTAAATATAAAATATAACTTTTATATGCTGTCTGCATAGTAAATATTCCAATTAATAAATCGTTCATTCAATTTTAATTAATTTAAACAGAATGTTTTATATTTTTACAAGGACAGTTTCTAAATATTTAATAAATACTTTAAAGTTTAACTGTACAATTAAAACTGATATTTTTTATCAATAATTGAAATTTTTTATTACGAGATCTGGCATTTTACTTTATAGCTCTTTCTTAAATATCATCATCGATGTCTTGATCTGTACTGATAATGGATAATGGTATAGATAGTAAAATTGTTCATGGATATATGCTAATTTTGCACACAAAGTTTTGACGTTATGCAGCCCTTTTTAGCCAGCAAAACATAGTATATTATTATATGGGTGTTTTATTGCATAGAAACTATAAAGAAGTTTTTCTTTTTACATATTTTGCAGATTCAGCACTATTTTCATAAACCCTTACCTTATTTTAAAAAGCGGAATGGATCAATTTACATGGTTACAATCAGCTAGGTAACTAGAACCTGTAACTGCGTTTTTCTACACTCTTCGTATTGTATTCCAGTATTATTGAGAAAAAAACTATACTATTTGATCAAATTACATACTTTATTTTGAATTTTTTATATAGCAGTAGGAAAACAGGCCATTACTTCTTAAAAATGGGTACTAAATCATTCTTCTCTTTTTATCTCTTTGTTTTATGTATTTATTTGAATTTAGATTTCTGTCTATCGTATTCTCCTGAAATTGAATTCATAAGTAATGTTTCCATACTGGTCTGCATGTATCGGGATTTTCTCCGAAATGGACTTGTAAAAGTCATCCTTGTTTCATATACAACGCTAAAATAAAATGGTAATATTTATATTACAATAAAATGCATTTACATTCGATCTTTAATGTCTATGTATTAGATGTTTGCAGCTTTGTTTATATACAGATATTTCTCAATAAATATATTGGAAAATGTTTATATTTACCGTAATTTGAAAAACATTGCTGACAAGCTACTTAACTTACGAACACCAAGAACTTTTATTTAGTTTTTAATGTTATAAATTTATGAAATGATGTAGATATTAATGTGTTTTACATTTTACAAATAGAAAATAAGCAGAAACGTAATAAAATTTAAAAACTTACCAAGGTGTTTAATACATTAACACGAGAAGTATTCATGCAGGTGCAATTCACAATGAGACAGCAAAATCTAAGTTAACTGCATTAGGCATTTTCTTTCTAAGCAGGAGACGTGAAAAAGGGCAATGTTTTTGCCGAGACTCGAACTCCGGAATTCTGGATTACCAGCCAATGTGTTTTCCAGTTACACCTGGAAGGAAGACGGTAAGGAAGAAGAAAAATTTTACATTGTTCCCCACTTAAAGAGAGATTGGTAAGACCAGAAACCTATCGCGAACCCTGGTGCTGGCCAATTATTGTCTACCACCTTTTAGTTCGGGCGTCACCTTGTACAGCGGTTTGTAAATTTTCGGAGTATTAAAAGAGGAAGTAATCAGCAATGACCTTGCAAGTGTGACCTTCCGATGCTATGCCGGATGGACTTTTCAATTATATCGAGAAGTAAGGATAAAATATAAAGGAGTAAAGATATACCAAGGGTAAAAGTCTTACAGAGTTTATAATTAAAACTTTTGAATCTTGAAGTCCATTTTCAATAAAATTTCATAAAAAGTGTTTGAGTAAATATTCAATTTTTTTATTATTATTTAGACTTTATTTTAATCAAAGAAGGTAAGATTAATTCACGAGTTAGCTTAAATAAACATTAAAATTGAAATTCTAAATCCTCTCCAAAAAATTGAGAGCTTCTGCTATTCACAACCGTCACGAGCTGATTGGTATGCGGACTCAAGTTCACCGAAATGGCGAAAATCACATTCTGTTTATGAATGCTTCCATTGAACATTAATAAACTTATTATCTTTCCAGAGTTTGAATTAAAACGGTTAACGGTTTTCAGGTTAGGATTCGAAAGTTTCAAATGATGAAAAGAGCAGAGATTTGAGTTTTTGAATCTTAAATCTCTTTCGAAAATTTAAAAGTTAGAATTCAAATGTTTCATCCCTTACAGTAAGATACATAGCTATTTTTATTTTTTCTAAGCATTTTTAAATGTTTTTTACTAATGCATTTCACTTCTTTCTAGGCATTATAGGTACATGCTTGACAAAAAGAGTGTTATTTATTTGTGGACTCCGGCAAATGAAGAACTATATCGTGATTTGAAGCATGTCACTAGAAAATTAGATAAATATGGTTGTAAACAATAACAGAAATATAAAAGAAAACATATTATTAAATATTAAGACAGAAAATAAACTTAAATTTTTACCTCTGGTCATTATTATTCATGTTTATGTATGATTTGATAAATACACTCTGTTACATAAAAGGCGATGCACCAAGAAGTTATCTGAATATACGAAAATTGATAGATATGTCATTATACAGTAAACCCTTGCAGAATGCTCGGTTTACATCATTAACATACTGCAATGTGTTAATGACGCATGCAGCAAATTCGCTTTCCGCAAAGTTAACTTTTTACGGAAACAACGCGTTAAGTATAGTTCGAATTAAAATATGTATAATTTATGCAAATCTAAATATTGTTGTAATTTAAAGGAAAAATAAAACAAATATAATTGAGAGGATTTCTATTACTGCTTAATACGTAGGTATAGTATAAGATTATTTTATTAATAAGTGATGTTTTTTGCTTGGAACAGTGTCTGAAGAAGTTCATTAAACGTATGTTAGGTTTTCAATACCTCTCATAAAATGTCTTCTTTCTTCATTTGGATCAATCTCTATTACAAAAACAGACAGTTAGTTCCTGTACTTTTTTTAATAATTCGTTTAACTTCTTGCACGTCAAAGGCTCTTTATCTTCTTCACTATCGCTGCTTTCATCGTCGACTAGTATTATAAGATCATCCAATTCTTCGCTTTTCAGTTCATTGGCCGTCCTTCTCTAATTCTTCGATTTCTCCTCCTCTTCTATGAGAACATTCTTCGCCGCCTATTGCTTTCGCAATCTGTAGGACTTCCTTGCTTCATTCTCAATACAGGGAGCTTCCTTGGCTTCAATTTCAGTCAGAGCTAATGCCAGCAGGTATTCATTATTCATAAATTCGCTTGTTCCCACCCGAGTTTAATCATTTCTGTGCCTTGTCTTATGTTGAACTGCTTCCAAAATGCCATTAGTAGTTCCAAAATGCCATGAAATTTCTAGTTGGATATTTAACAGTAAAATCTTTTCTGTGACTGCAAACAAATAGACACATATTTTGCGTGACTATTCGTTGATGGGAAGCAAATCACCGAACTGAACGCAAGCACATTTTCCCTGGCAGTGTGACAAATAGAAGTAGCAGAACGACAGCTTTGTAGAGAAATTTAAGAGGTTGTTTAAAACTTTATGTTCGACTATGTTTACGGTTGGTTTTATTGCAATGAAAGTTACATCTAGTTGAACTCAGCTATTTCTGATAAATATTCTGTGCAGTCGACAGCATATATATTCATAGTTTAGAATGCTATGGTTAAATCTTGTTTCAAGATACTGTTTTAATGTTATATAATGTGAAAAAGTAAGAACAATGTTACAAATGAATACACCGAATATTCATTACAACTGTAAATAATAGCTATAGAGAAACTTTTTCAGTTCACTGATTCATAATCAAACTCTTTTCTGTATATTTTAACCATGATTTTGATAAACAAGTACCTTAGTTCTTTAAAAAGTATGATCAGAGTTAATAATGTTATCTCGTAACGTAAACCTATGCATTCAGTTTGACTTTGCTGTCAAAAGTAATAAAAAACCGTAAACAATACAAAGTTTATGTGAAACTTTCAACGATTTTTAAAATGATGAAACAATTTAAGGATTTTAATGAATCGTGTAAAAGTTTCAAATGAGACAGCTGTTTCGTATTATATATGTTCGTAATAACTGAAATAATACTTTCAGCGTATATCTTGTTTTTCTTCGTCTAGTGCAGCGGCTCTCAACCTTTTGACTAACACGTATCATTTAAGCAAAAATTGAAAACCTTTAGTACCACCACTACAAAGTGCTACTACCACCAACACTCTTGAACAAAGCTCAGATCGCATAAATTTACGAGTGTTAGAGACAAAACTCAATCAGGAAGTTGGGGTTTTAATTTTTGAATTTAATAGTTAAAAATACTTTGATTCTTTGCGTACCACCTATTTTTCTCTTGCGTACCACCGGTTTAGAACAAATCGTCTAGTGCTTTATTTGCACAGATATAAACGTAACAGGTTTGAATTGTTTTTATGATTCCTTGAACCAGCGCTTAAGTACGAAAAAGTGATATTTAATAAATAAAATCAGGCACACGAAAAATTAATAATATAAAGACAAAAACGTTCTCTGAGTCATCTGGTTAAGAAAACTGAGCATTAGTATGAAGAACTGAGAAAAGATTGAAAACTCTATAAAAATGTATGCCCACACTTAATATTATGTGAGGCTTTCTAAACATATGCTGCAATGCTGCCTTTAAAATTTTTTTGATTTTGCTATTGAACTATATATGCCGTATGGGCAAAGAAAGCGATGCGATAATAAAGCTAAAAAGACAATAAAATATTAGCAGGAGTGAATTCCAGAGCAGATTGTTAACCTGTGATGATCAGTGAGAGCATAAAGAAAGTTAACAAACCTTCTGGTGCGATATTAAAATCTGAATCATTTCAGATTTTTTTAACTCTCTTAGCTTTATGTTATCCAATTTTTTAGATATATAGAATTTCTTGAAAATTTAAAATTTCATTCAGTCTGTCATCTTCCCTCACGCCATAGATAATTTAAAATACCTGACAATTTAAGACAATTCCTCGCATTTGTTGGTTAAGAGATACTACAACTAAGTTGTTATAATATATAACTTCATTTATGTCTATCTATCCGGTTTTGTTAAACGCTTTTAATCGAGCGTAACCTAGAAATAAAGACTAATTTCAATTAAATAGTGAACTGTAATAAAAACAAGGTAATAGTATTTAATTATTCTAATACATTGATATAATCTGTTTAAGTTTTGAACAACAGATTTTTATTAGCATAATTTCTTGTTTTAAGGGAAAATCTCATCAGTTTCTTCTAAAAATATGAGCTGAAGAAGTTAAAAAGGGCAATAAGCCCCTAGTCTTAATGCATTACCCCTGTTGTTCATATGCATAAATTTATTGTAATACATTTAACAATTGTCATACATATCATGTTCCTTATGACTTAACAAACAAAATTCTCCACAATTTAAATACGAACCTAAACAACAAGAATTCCTGTTCTTTTTATAGAAAAAAAATTTAATATCTTGGAAAACACAACACTAAAAAATACATATAAAATTAATTCCGAATAAATGGGAAATATCTTAAGATTGTAGCATTTAATTAAAGTGGGTTATTTATCAGAAGTTATAGGAAACCACTACAGTGGGTGTTTACACATTTTTAGAACGATTTCGGGGCCATTTAATTGATGTTCAAAATGTAAAGAGTATTTTCTTCTTTTTGTTTTTTAATTTTCGATCTGATAGCCTTTTTCCTGGACAATAAGTCTACGTCGTGATTTCCATGATAGAAGGGCTTTTCATAAAATTTCCACGAGCATTGATTCCCATTCCTCTTCCAATTCTTTCCAGAGTTCATCAATCGTGGTGGGTTTGCGCTTAGAAAGAACTCTTTTAACAGATCGAAAGTACAATAGTCCATAGGTGAAATGTGAGAGGACTTCGCAAGTATACTTTAATAAGTTAGTTTTATCTGCAATACCCGTGTCAGTCCTCAGTTTTTCAAGGAGTACAGTGGTACTTTTCAAAGTATGATTTTTTGCTTTGTTTTGATTAAATTTTACTCTTTCAAAGTCATTCTGGTAAAGAAATGAAATTTCTCCTCTTAATGTCGGAGGTAAAAACCTTCTCTTGGTAGTACGTTAAGTTTATTTTAATATTTTTTCGCACTGTTCTTATTTTTTAATTTCCCGTTGCAAGAGAATTCTGCTGGAATTATAAACCCGTTACTATTGAGTAAGGTATTCAAAGTCTTCATAAGCTTATCGATAAGGTACTTCACAAAAACTGTTTATAAAAGCAGGATAACATCAAAGTTATCATTCTGAAAATAACTTCCGTGAAAACTGAAAATTTCATGCTCAAAATTTTACTTGGTATGGAGGAAAAGAAACGCTAAAGGATTAAAAATGAGGATACTCATGTAAGTTTCCGGAAATGAGACGTACAGAATTTTCGGAAAATATTCATTTAATTTATGTGTAATTATGTTAAGTCTTTGTAATGAACGTATGTGAGTCACGAAATTCATTTGGATGAGAAAATAGTTGGCAAAGAATCAAATTTCACTGTAAAAGAAATGATCGAAATGTCGAAAAATATCCATATAGAATATCTTGACCATAATGTTTGAAATGTGTTTGTTTCGAATAGAAACTCAAATTATTAAAACAAAAAAGGAAAAAAACATAATTTGGTCCAAATTTTATTTAAAATGCAATAAAGATTTGTTTACTAGTAAAAATGTTACTTAAATTCTGTAGGAAGAGTAAAACATGGCTTCCCTGAAACATTCGCATGATATGAAATAAACGTCAATGACAAGACCAGCGGGTGCTAAATAAGTACAAGGTTAATTGTTATATTTTTAAACAATTACTTCAAAAATACTAAAGATATAATATTTTAGTCAAAATAAGGATATTCTTAAAAAATGCCGTAAACCATGACCAATATTGTAAAGGGAACTATGCTATAATTAAATAAATACATCGTTAAATGTCATGAAAAACGATATAATGTTTCCGAAATGTTTCCGAAAGGTTTATATAATGGAAAATAGTGGTCATAACAAATTTTAAAAAGTTCATAGTACGTTATAATTTTGTTACCAGTACACGAATTCCTAAAACAGCAAAAACATTATTTATCACTTTCGCTTGGCTACGGTACATTCCCTTGTCGTTCTAATCTTTTTGCTTTTAAGCTGCGATATTTCTGAACCTGTATCTTCAGAAAGAAGTAAAATCACTCAGCTTGTGTTTAAATGTATAATACAGTCTTCAGGCAGAAGATTTTGGAATAAAGAATATATTATAGACAAGAATAAGATTAAAATACTTTGTAATGTATATTTTAATTTTATAACAGTTGTGCGCAGAAGTTTAGTAAAAATATTAAACATAGCAAGAGTAGAGACGATTTTGGCTCTAAATATTAAATTTCTGAAAGTTATTAGTTTAGTTGAAGTTCTGAAGCAGCTTTTTATATAATAAACAGTATAAATATTTTATATAAAATTAATTATCGTCCGATGCCGAAAAAATAAAGCGTAAGAAGAAAATGCAGGAAGAAACAAATAAACAAAAAATGCTCTATTTAAATATGTTTTTAATACAAAAGCAGAAAATATTGATGCAAAAGTTCAATCTGAAGCAAAGATTAAAGATAAAGAAGTTGGTGAATATTCCGGAAACCAAGAAGTAAACGTAGAAATGACATAAAGCAACGAAACCGAAATTGTAGTAATAGAAATGAAAAATATAAAAGGCATATCAGATATTGTGGGGGGGGGACAAAAATGCAAGTGATGAAGATGAAATTCCAAATATAGAATATATACCTAACACCGTTAATGACATTTTAGTTTTGGAAAATTTGGACATTCCTTTGTGTCTTTTAAATTTAACAACAGGCATGCAACATAATTTGCTTAAAAATAAAAATAAACCACCAGCAAATATTATTGCTATGTTTGCAAGATATTTTCAATCAAACGAACAACTTTTACAGAAGGATACTCAGAGTGGCAAAATACAAATGTAAGAGTGCAAGAACAAGAAAATTCTACTGATCCATAGACATTCTATTAAATTTTTAATAGCAAGAAATTTAGTTGACAAGCATATAGACACTATCGTTGAAACAAAGTATTTAGAAGCAAAAAAGTATTGAAGAAAAGTACTGCTACGAGTAGTAGCAACAGTAAAATTTTTGGCTAATAATTCTCTTGCATTTCGTGGAAGTAATGAGCTCTTTTCTGCTTCCCATAGTGGAAATTATATAGGAGCTCTAAAATATTTGGCAGAATTTGATGAGTTTTTAGCTTCGCATAACAGCATTCTTGTCAGCTGGGAGAGACAACGTGAGTTATCTTTCGTCAACTATTTGCAATGATGCAAATGTGTCGTTTGAGTTTCGTCAATGCGGAGTAGCTTGAAGAGTTCTTTAATTACAGCCAAGGTAAAATTCTTCCCATGATCGGAATGTAACTGAAGAGGCACTTCGAACTTGGAAATCCAAATGCTGTATGATTTTTTTTCTGCTACTGCGATAGCTTCGTGATTATGAATAAGATACGCTTCAGGCGACTTGGTGAAGTAATCTATGACAACAAGGATGTATGTGTTGCCATCAGCAGTTCGTGGGAGAGGTCCCAAGATGTCAAAAGCTACACGTTCAAAAGGTGTTCCTACATTGTAACGTTGCAGCTTGCCTCGGATGCGTTTCTTTGGTGTTTTCCGACCTGCACAAGCATCGCAAGATCTGCACCACTTTTGCACGTTATCGTTTGCATTAGTCCAATGGAAGCGCTCTCGACTCTCTGCAAAGCCTTCATTATTACGAAGTGGACTCCTGTAGGGCTGCTGTGTAGTTCTGAAAGGACATTCGGGATCCGAGATCTTGGAAGTATCAGCTGCCATCGGAAAGCATTATCCATCATTCGATTCGAATTTCCGGTACAAGACACCGTTCCGAATATGGAGTTGGGTCCCAGAGAGCCCAGTACTGTTTTGTCGTAGGACTATAGATCGAAATATCCTGTTAGGTAAGTTTTCTGTTTGAAGACTCCCTTAATTCAAACATAGGTTTAATCTGCATGTTCCAGCTGGTTCCTGACTTCATCATCACTCCACCGGTTTCGATCAACCGATGCTGATGTTGTAATTTGTTCGTGTGACCGGACTCAGCAGCTCATGTTTCTCTTCGACCCTGGTACGATATCGGCAGCATTCTGAGCAGGATCTTCCAGACAAGGCGTCAACGTTCCCTTCTGTTGATGGATATTTATGTCCTCAGATGCTGAATGCGGTTCCTTATTATTAAAGTCCAAGGAAAAATTGTATTTCGTTCATTTTCATTCAAGTCCAATCCGAATAAAAAAGTATCCTGTCACATATGCCGTGTAACAGAAAGTTGCATTTCCAAGCGTGATGTTTACATCAACTTCCCATCTATGCCGATTTTATCACCAGACACAGTCTGGAAGCTAGCACCCGGTGGTGTCCAGATAGGTTTACCTTCCAGTTGTTGAGCCAAATCTTTCCGGATGATGGTAAGGTTAGCTCTTGTATCGATTGTCATATTGCAGGGAACTTTATTGATATGTCCCATGATGAAGAGTCCATTACTGCCGCCACTCATCGCAGAAATTTGAAGTGGTTTAAAATGGGGCTTCTCATCATCTGGCAACCTCCGACCCGCGAGATGGCCACTAATTAGCTCCCTGCTTCTTGCTAGGAGCAGCCTTAATATCCGTGCCCTAGGGTGTTCTGCATTTTCTTTTTATGTGGGCCTTCAGCACCGCAGTTCCAGCACTTTAGGGTCGGTTTCTTGTCACCAATATTCCTTTTCAAGGCATTCAGTTGTCTGGTCAAATCAGTAGACCAGCAGCCTTTTGATCCTCTGGCTTTTGGAACTGAGCAGTTCTGATTCGGTGGCGGTCTCTACGAAATGCTTGCTGGGCTGCTTCGAATTTCATGGCGTACACTAGAGTGCTTTTTAAGTCCTTGACATCCGTCATTTGCAGAGCTTTCTATATTTCAGAATCCCGGATGCCGTCGATGAAGTATTGCAGGGACAGGATTTCTCTTGTTTCTGTCGGGCATTCTAAAAAGGCAAGATGAGACAGCCTTTCAACATCCGTGGCAAGTTCCTGGAGAGTTTGCGTGGGCTTTTGTTGACGGGATTTTAACTGAAGCCTGCTGTAGTCTTTTAAACACTTCTCCCCAAAGCGCAGCTCTAACGCGACGGGCAGAGCTTCGAAATCTAGCCTTTTTGTTTTCGAGAAGAGTCTGAAGGGTATCTGCTGTATCTGCTCTCAGAGAAGAGGCGAGATGACAGACCTTAGATTGGGGATCCCATCCACTCGCTTCCGCCACTACAGAAAACTGTGCCTTATACATTTGCCACGATGTCTTCCTATCATATGTGGATAGCTTCAGAGAGTGACGAGCAGGCATGGGTAGAAATTTTAAAACTTCAAAATTGTTTCCTACTGTCGCTATGCAGTTCTTTTAAGGTGTCAACTTGTTTGCCGACGGCACAGAGTCGTAGCTAGGGTTTTCAGCGCCCATGGACAACTGAAGATTTCGCGCCCCCTAATGCTTGCCAAGGATGGAAAACATTTAATTCTAAAATTTCCTAACATCAGTTTGGCACCCCTTGGATTCTGCGCCCGGGGACAGATGCCCCCTCTAGCTACGCCCTTGCGACAACAGCAGAAACCCTGTCATTAATTTGTTGTTCGACGGCAGAAACTTTTCCTGCAATTCGTTGATCCACAGCCGAAACTCTTTCTTCTCTTTGTTCTTTTACAGAATAGACTTGTTCTCTCACAGAATAAACTCGTTCTTCTATATCAGAGGTGGCCAACTTGCGGCTTGCGAGCCACATGCGGCTCTTTGAAGGATTATTTGTGGCTCTCGATAAATGAACCAGAGTTCCCTTTTCATTTTTGTGTTATTATATTTTCAAAAATTATCGTTCCGTATGTGTTTCAAAATGTCTTTTAAATTAATGACAATAAATATGAGACTAAGTGGAACGTTGTAACAAATTTCTTTTCCCTCCAAGTTAAGAATGGTATGACTCATTGAAAACTGCGCGAACGAACATAAACAGTGGCGTAACAGTTCCCGTTCGTCGGATTTTCTTCCCCTTCGACTGCCTCGTGAATTATAAGAAACATATGGGAGCCAAGGCCTTGTCCGGCCGATTGCTTCTCGGCGAATGACGATCTACGTAATCGGCCGACTCCAGACCGATTTTGAATTTCTAATCTTCCATTGCAAAGGACAGCTAACATTGTACTCTGAAGAAAACAGTTTGTATAACTCTTGCTACAGTTATAATTTGTAATCTGGAATTTTTAGTTAACTATAATTTATTTCGTAGTATGTAACACGTGTTGTTATTGTTTTAATAACACAAAACTTGTATTTCCTAAATTTCTTCATTTATTTCCAGTTCTTTTAAAAAAATAACGGCAGAGAACGAAAAATAAAAAAAGAAATTTCGAGCAAGAAAATAGAAGTTTTAATAAAGAGTCGGAGGAGAATTTCTTTTTTATTGATAATAACGGAAAAGCATTATGTGTTATTTATAATTCTACGGTCAAAAATTTTAAAGCTAGCAATTTACATCGACATTATGAAACCAATCATCCTCAGTTTTCTAATCAGTATCCACCAAATTCCAAATTAAGATCAGATAAACTTACTTCTTTAAAATGAAATTTAAATAAACAACAGTCAATTTTGATGACCTTTAGCAATCAAGCTAATAATGTGGCTGAAGCCAGTTTTGTTACTGCCTGGAATATTGCTCGTGCAAAACGCCCGTCTGGAGAGGGAGAGTTTATTAAAAAAAAAAAAAAAAACTTGGAAGATGTACTTAAAGATTTAGATCCAAATAATGCAGCATTGCACAAAGTTTCGCAAATTCCCATCTCGAGACACACAACGGAACTACGCATAACTACAATTAATCTGAGAATTACTTTATCCTACGTTAGTCTTTCGCTAGCTGAGTTACTCATGCAAGAGGAATTGAGCCAATGATTTTTAGACCTTGTGAATATCCAGCATCAAATTATTTTGAATTTTAATTTCACATATTATTTTGCCTGAAATCCCAAAAACTACGGAGATTGAACTATAAGCCGAAGCCACGCATTTGTAAAATTTTTAAATAAAAAGGTTTATAGTTAAACCTTTTGAGTTGCCACTTACAAGACGGACAGCTAAGTCGCCTAATAGTCTCAGAAGAAACCAAAGTAGGTTACATAACTGAGCGGAACCCTACGAATTAAGCAATGGAAAATGAAATGATATTTCTGGAAGTTTTCAAGTATTAATTCCATGTTGGAGTTTGCCTTAAAACACACTTGAAAATCTGTTACCGACTTGAAGTTTCACAACTTTTGACGTCGTTCGTCATCCGAGACTTATCTTGTTCAGATAATTAGATCCGGAACTGATTTGTTCTCAATGACGGGCATCCGTGATCCGAGGTTTCCCTGCAACATTTTTTATCCGTCATTCTTTTATCTGAACAAAAATAATAAGCTCAATTTTATCATCTATAACAGCAATTCTGAGGCATGCTTTTAAAAAGGTACCCAGGATTCTAAGTGAATTGAAATAACAGAAATGAATACTATACTCCATACTAAATTAAAAAAAATATTTTTTTTAAATAACGGCACATCAAATTTACTTCGGTTTTTTTCCCTTAAATTAGATATTTATGCATTCTTAAAAAACTTAGCAAAAACGGGAAAAAAAGTTACAAGTTAGAGAAGTTAAAAAATGTGTTTATATGTATAGTGCTCATAACCTGCGTTCATAATATTTGTGCTGGAATATATTAGTACCAAAGATATCTCTATGATGAAAGCATATATATAAAAAGAAATTAATTCTATGACAAACATGAAAGCATTAGATTAGGAAATTGTTAATGAATTAATTGCAAAGCTTTCAGAAATTCAAATAAAATGTCTTCAGTTAGAATAAATTGATTAATTAATCTTCACTTCTAATTAAGAATATTTTTTGGATGAAAGGAATGTCTCAGATTTCCACTTTTATGTGGCCAGTATCACTTTTTAACACAGATTGACACGAAAATATAGTGCACACGTATTTGTATTATAAAATGTGATATGAGAACCCGAGAAACGTTAAAATTTCAGCAAAGAATGACCTGATGACAAGAAATTCTTGTGGTTCTTTACAGAACAGATTAGTCTCTTTCAGCATGACTGAGAATCGCGTCCCATTATACATATTAGCTGTACATAAATACATATACTATGTCCCATTACACATATTAGCTGTACATAGATACAACTAATGTTTTAACAATATGAAATTAAAATTCGGCAAAAAAGAAACTTTTGGTTTGAATAAAATTTTATCAGTTTCTAGGGCGATTATCAGAGTTAGATTACCCATTATGTATAATAAGTCCGTGTTGAAGGCATCAAGTAAAAGAGGCACTACCAAGAAGGTCTTTAAGAAATCAGGAAAGACAGCACCGCAAAAATTCCCTATTTCCAATTTTACCACGGAATATATGCGATGCAGGAAACCTTAGACCAAAAGATAGTAATGGGGAAAAAGGAATAATTTTTTCTTGAAGATACCAAAAATCTTTTAAGTGCTTAGGGCCTCTAAAAGTCTTAATCTCGCTCTGGCAATCAGACACAGGTCTTTTTCTTTAGAAGCAAAACAGTTTTGCAAAATGTGACCTTTGATGTTTCCTTGATTATTCTGGTGTTTAGCAGAAATTTTTTCCACTTTTACCAGAGCCTCACTGAACTTCAAATAGTGTCTGACTCGTAACAATTCATGAGATAACTATATATCGTGAAGATGCCGGCTAAATGAGAAAAATAATTGCACTTTGCCATTGTAAAATTTGTTCGTACTGGAAGGCGGTGTCGGCGTCGAGAAATATCGAATAGGATATAATGAACAAATTTACTGGAAGATTCGAAAATATGCGTATGTTGCACAGTGATGTCAATCTCAGAACCCAATGTCCATTGCAAAATAAGACCGTTGACCCCTGCTTTGAAACAGGCATGCAACCACATGGTTTTTACCAGAATTTCGAAAAGCTTTAGGCCGTTGGCTTAATATAATATATACATAAACCCAAAGCGACGCCGTAATCGGCGAAAGCTTAAGTTCTGTGGTAAATTACTCTGGCTACCATAGCACTTTACTCTTGGATTCCATTGAAGAAATAGATGCCAGTCCGACCTGGCTATAAATCTGTTCGAATAAGTGATTGTGATTTCTTACGATTCCTGTGGTGGAAAAACTCCGGACTAAAAGAAATAAGAAAATTTGGCCATTGCAGAGTAGTCTTCGGACTAAAATGTAGTCCGTTTCTTTTAGCAGTGATCAACTCTCATTTAGACCAATGTGAACTTTCTTTGAAGGAAGCGGCAACGAAATTGAAAACTTGTTTCTATCTTGACAACTGTGTCACTTCAGGGAATTCGAATGAAGAAGCAGAATACTTTATTACAAAATCAACTCAGTTAATGGCAAGTGCTAACTTTGACTTAAGAGGGTGGGAATAAACAAACCTGAGCTGTGAAAAATCTACAATTAGTAAACCATTGAAAGTACTTGGTCTTCTGTGGGATAAATAGGAAGATTCATTGTTTTGTGACATCCGTAATATCGACTTCATTGATCTTTCAGTATTATCATTGTACTCGTACTATCATTGTATCTCAGTACTATCATTGTATCTCAGTACTATCATTGTACTCAGCACTCGTACTATCAAATGTGCAGAGAGTTTTTGACACAATAGGTTTAACCTGCCCTTTTACACTTCTTCCAAAGCTATACTTGCAAAAGCGCTGTGAAACTAAACTGAGCTGGGATGCAGAGCTACCTGAAGATATCAACAGAAAATTCCTGAAGTGGGTCAAAGAACCGTCCTTGTTATCGTCTATGAAGATTCCCAGACTAGTTCCACTGACAGAAGAACAATCTTTTAGTTTGCTTATGTTTGCCGATGCTTCACAGGGATCGTATGTAAGTGTAGTATATTTGAGAAGTCAAAATAAAGAAGTCAAAGCCAAAGCACAAGTAGCTCCCTTGAAAAAAACTATACCACGACTTGAATTACTTGTCTTGTTGGAATGCGACTACCCTCATTTGTCAAGAACCTTAAGATCCAAATTTCAAACGAATATTACTGGGTCGATTCTTCAACAGCACTCTTCTGGGTAAAGAACGTAGAAGTTTGGAGCACTTTTGTAAATAACAGAGTTTCAGAAATTAGAATCCTATCGGATCGTGAAAATTGGTAACATGTGCCAATCTTAGCTGATATGCCATCAAGAGGATGTTCTGTGAAGAAATTATTGAATCAAGATGGTGGGAGGGCCCACCTTAGTTGGCATTTCCGGAAGAATAGCCTCATTCTATCCCAATCGATAACAAAGAAGAGGTTAATACTGAAAAATGTAAAGCAGTTATAGTTTCTTTACGCAATGTTAACAATATATCTTCACGAATCTTTGGCTATTTTTCAAAGTATAAGAAAATAACTAAGAATGATCACGTGGCTACATAGATTCATAGGAAATACCCGAAAGAGGACAGAAAAAAGAGAAGCCGGCGAGTTAAAAGTTTATGAATTGCCAAGAGCCGAGAAATCTGTTGTGAAGTTTATTCAGCATGATTCCTTTTCATCTAATGATATTAAGAAGCTGAAGTCAATTAGTTTATTCAAAGATAACGAAGGCATTTTGTCTAGTCTAGTCATTCAAGTCTAGGTTGACTGAAAAAAAAAGACTGTCAAAATTTTATTTATCCGATGTTACTTCAGAAAAAACGTCTCATGCAGGAATTCACGTATTGATCTCAAAACTTACACGTTTTGGATCCTAAAATACAGAGTTATAATTGGAAAAACTTTATATGCATGTGTGTCTCCGTGTGACATGGAAGTAAACGATTATGGACTGTGCCTGCTACTCTACCAGAAAACAGAAATTTAAGATAGATATTTTAAGAAATTTAAATTTTAAAATTAAAGACGGTAGCGTTCAGAGATTTTCGGAGTTGATTTAGCTGGCCCATTAATTTTGACAAATAAAAGAAAGGTTTGAATTTTGCTTTTCACCTGTTTATTTTCAGGGCGGTTCATTTGGAACTGATTTCGTCCCTTTCAACTGAAGGATTTTTACTTGGCCTTAGAACATTTATTGCTCGTAAAGGGAGACCATCGGTATAGCGACAAGGGAGGCAATTTTGTCGGATCCAATAATCTCTTGCGTCAATTGATTGAAATACCATCGAGATAGAAGTGGCCACAAACAAGATCGACTCTTGTTTAAGAGTGCCATATTCAGTCCACCCGCAGCACCATGGTGTGTGGGGGGGGGGTTGGGAAACGACTTGTTCAAATGATTAAGAAGCTTTTGCGTAGAGTCCCAGGCAGTCGTGTCTGAACTACGAACTGATTAGTGTGCTGTGCGACTGTGAACGCCAGACCTCTCACTTATGTGTCAGAGGACTCTGATGATCTCATCCCTTTGGCACCGTCATTGTTATTAGGTGAAACTCCAGTCTTTGAAGTTCCTGACTTAAATCACCTTGATAAAGTTGATTTCAGCTAGAGATTTAGACATCTACAGTATTTACAAGAGCTCTTGAGAAAGAGATTTATAAGTGAATATCTCGGCCTGCTAGTGCAACATCCATCTACAGTGCCGCTTTCTCAACACATAAAAATCGGAGATATAGTTCTCATCAAATGTCATGACAAACGCAAGATGCTGTGACCTCTAGCAAAAGTGATTGAGCTATACCCAGGAAAAGACGGAAACATTCGAGTAGTTTTTGTCAAAGCCATGTCTGGAGAATTAGTTTGAACAATCGATAAAATATTTCCTCTTCCAAATCTCGAACAGGCACCACCATGCACGTATAATCCACAAATCGCTTAATCGATAGCACACTGTACAAATTAATGCTAGTATAACTGATTCCTATAATTATATTAATTTTAATTTAATTTCAGTTACATCTGATATATTCTTACTTGTAGAAAAGATGCTGGTCAATTCATTTAATGTCACTTATGACACATCTAAACAAACACGTCCAACATTTTCATCAATACTGTTTGTTTTTTGTTTTTTTTTAATTAATGGAATATCCCCGCTGGCAATCTTTTACGCCACATTTTCAAAACAAGTAGCAGCCATTTCTTATCAGACTGATCGTTTCTTTCAATACTGGCATATAATTACATAGAATTTTTACCAGATAGTTCAATTTTATGCCCTAAGGCCATTTGCGGTAATTAAATCAATTAAGATGTAACTTCGCTCACCCGAATGCGAAAATGTTAAAAAAGGTAAAGTCAAGGGTTAAATTCATCAATTCTAATGACAACGCACTAGCGAGGTAAAGCACATTACATAATTTCTGAGTAAGCTATTCATAAGAACTGAAATAATCATTGCATTTAAACTTGTACAGTCAAAAGTCTCGGCGATTCCGGATTATCGGTTTTTCCGGATTATAGATCATCAATTTAAATCTGGTAAGATGGCATGCAGAAATTATAAAATTAAAAATATGAAACCTCCTTCATGAAATAAAGAGCAATTATGATCTAAAAGGTATCAAAATTTACAAAAAAAAAAGCTTAATATTTATTTGTTTACTTTATTAAACATTTCTTTCAACGTGCGAATGCATAAAGCCTACATTACACATAGTCGAAATTAGAAAATTGCAACCAGAAAACTATTTGATGTGTATTCGTGATATTTATAATGACGAGGAATTTTATTTAAATCATATCAAAGACGGAGTACATCGAGATGAAATACTACATTTAGTAAGGAATTATAAGCCGAATAAAATAAAAACATCTGCCCTGAAGATGAGGATAGTGCTGACAGATCAACTTCCCGTTCATTGCACGTCGCAACATTTCCGCCCCTCCCCACAGAGCAGCGTGAATTTGATAAACAGATTTCGGAATGGTTAGAGAAACAAAGGCTATGTCTTTATCCATTTTTTGCAGCAATTCCACATTTTGTTTGATGGACATCGAAGCGTGCTTTCGCTTTGTAGATCCTTCGGCAGCTCCAGAATCGGAAATTCTTTTTGACATAATCGAAAGTTCAAGCTTACTTTTATAAAATTGCTCTAACAGTCTGCAAAAAATAATAAGACGGATCCAATTAGAAGATTAAGGAACAACGCAATCTGCAACATTAACTGAAATAGATAATTAGATAATGTTAGCTTAGCTTATACCGTCCACTATACATTAAACGCGCATGTGTAAACGTATTATGTGCATGTGCAGAAAGTTTGTAGCTTTGAGGTCCGGATTAAAGACTTTTAACTGTATTCCATATTAAAATTTAACTTGAAATTAACATAGATAATTACTGAGAGAATTAGACATGAGATGAGATCACTTGGGGTCAAATGATATTAAATGGCGAATCAGGATGTTGTACCATGAAAGCATAGTAAATTCTTAAATACGTCTTTTAAGTAATATGTCAAAAATGGATGAGAAAAACCAATAAAAATTCGAGATTTGCCCAGAACAGAGGAAGAATCTATCAGATTCTTTCAAGCGATTTGCCTAAAATTGCTACTTGTGACAATAATTATGAAATGAAATTACATTTCGGAGACAAAATTCAGTGGCGCTACAACCTTTCAACTTGTCCCAGTAAAAGAAGAATACGGAAAGCACATAGTTTGAGTCATCGAGATTGAGTTTCTTGAAGTGTGTGAGCTCTATTTATGGTTGGAGTGAAGAATTAACTTCAGTTAAATGGTGTGAAAAGTGGTTGGAAATCAGTCATGGAACAGTTGTGGACTGGAATATCTACTCGTACATGCGCGAGGTTTGTGTGGATTCTTTGCTTAAACGTCAACAACGGAAGGACCCGGTATGATCGTGGATGCTCACGAAGTGCAAAAACAATACAGGACAGATTCTACCATAACAGTGGATCTTTGGTGGAGTTTGCCGTGAAAAAAATTAATGTTTCCTTTTGAAGGTGCCAAACCAATCCATGAGTACTATATTAGAAGCAATAAAGAAAAATATTGAAAAAGGAACTACAATTTATTCCATTTTATGGAAATCATACTGCACCGAAAAACTGGAAGAGGAAAGTTTTGAACATTTCAAAGTGAAACATAAATACAATTTTGTCGATCGAGAAACTGGAACACACACACAAAAAATAAAAAAACTATGTGGTAGTGCCAAATGGCAAAATAAGAAACACAGGGCAACGGCACGTCATCATCCGGAAAGTTATCTCACAGTATTTATGTGGAGAAGGTAAATAAAAGACCCATCTTAAAACAAATTTAAATGATATTAAAATGTTTATGCCTCCAAAGTAAAAAATTCTTAAAGCTAACATGTGTTAACATTTTTTATGTGTATACTGTGTTGTCGCCAATAGTCTGCATGGTGAGATTTGCGCCGGCGAAATCAAAAGTACCAAATATACATATCTGTTGGTAACCATGTCGTATAACTTAAGAATGCCAGATGAATGGAATAAAGCCATTAAAATTTATATCAGGTTATAGTAAAAATGAAGGAAATTCAGTTTCAAAATATTAAGTGTTGATTTACATGTAAATGTGCACGATAAACTGCAACAATTTTCAAAATGTGCCGCTCCAACCTGCTGCATTTTTTGCAATTTTTTGCTCTATTGGCTCAGCGAAAGCAAATATTTCATAATCACATAACTGAATATTGTTTGAGACTTAACAAATGCATTCTCATTAAGTATGTAAAACCTAACTGATATTATATGAAGCTGTCTTTTTACAATGGAGCCCTACCCCAGATAAGATTTAAGTATATATTCTTTCACATTGAATTAAATTTAAGAGAAGTACTACACTATTAATTCAGTTGTACTACTTAAGTTTATTTATATTCTATTCATTCATAAATTTATCGTTGATTTTTTTAATATCATAAGTAATATAAAAATCATAATACCTTGCATGCACTGCATTAGGTAAAATCAACTAATTCATTGCTTGAGTGATAACTGGAAATGTTAATCAGCACTGGATTACTAGAGTGTATATGAATAAACAGACACACAAACAAAAAATGTTATAACACCAAAACTTTCATTTATTAATAACTCATTGATATGTACATGAAAAAATATCTGGGTGCAATTTATTAAACATTATGAGGTCTAAAATATACAGTTGGAAGTAATCAATTAGCAATTAAAATAGTCAATATATAATTACTTTGATAGATTGGAAGTAACCGAATATTCTAATAAAAATAATAGAAATTAATAATAATTTGCAATGTTTTTCCCTTTCTAATTTGGCACTAGAACTAATTTGTTCAAAGTGGAAGACAGCAAATATATTTTTCTTGATTTAAAATGTGGTCATTTATCAGTGACATTAAATAACTAGGCTGGAAGATTCTAAAATACTCCAATTTGCATTATAAAATTCAACTGACTAAGACCACCAAGTAGTGATTAAAACAGAAATCAGGAAATGGGTTTGATATGTAGGAATACATGAAATTCTGATTAAAATTTAGATACAATTAAAAAATTGCAAAAAAAAATTAAAAATATAGTGAAAACGTTTTTAAAAAATACAAGCATAGAACAAAAGTGATTTTAGTGTTTAGAAAACTTAATATCTGCAGTGCAAACATTAATTTTCCATTTGCATTAATCTGATGTAACTTCTAAAGTTCTACGTGTTATTAAAATATAAATATATTAAAATATTCATCAGCATAATCTGCTTTTTGGCATGATGTATACTGACTGTTCAATGACCACATTTAATTCAATACAAAGTGCATGTGTCTCATGAACTAGTGAAATTGGCACATACTAGAGAAAAAGAACAGTAATAAACTGTACCTCATATTGCAACAACAAATTTGACAACAGAATGTTGAATCTTGAATGGAAAATTTGATTTTAAATACAATAAGTACATGTAGTAAAACCTGATATACATTAACAGTGCAGCTGACATTAAATATGCACTGAATATTCACATTTTTCTTATAATAAAGTGCACTTCAACATTAAAATGCAATTAATAATCTTCATATAAATGGTGTAATCATTCAACTACAATAGAATGTTAAAATTCTTTACAGATTTTAGCAACAAACAGCTGAATGCAGCTTAGTGACTGTATTATTACTTATTATTATGAAAATATTCCATTCAATTTTCTTTTAATACATCTATTTAGAGTAAAAAATTTGAAATATGCATAACTAAAATGTAAACATGATAATAATAAGGCTATGTTCAGTTCTCAAATAAGATATATATACTACTAATATAATTTTTTCAGTAAAAGTAAGTTGATAATAACACCCAGCTGAAAATAAAGTTACAATTAATGCAAAATCAAAAGAAATATTTCTCCTTTTAAAATTTTATCATTTAAATGTTTGAACTAAAATAATAATCACAAGCAATATCATGAAAACTATATTCAGGATTTTAACTAAAAAATCATAATATTAGTTTATGAGTCAAAATAATTTAATGACTCTATTTTAAGCTTTTTATAACAGCTTTAAGAACTCAGCTAGACCCCTTCCCCCCCCAATGAAAAAAATTGGTATTTAAATGTTTTACAGAACTTTATAGAAGGATTTGAAGCTTTTCTGAAAATTCTTAACAATGCTGACTTTGTGTTAAATTTAAGTTGGGTTAATGCACATCTTGAATATAAAAAAAAAAAAAAAAAAAAAAAAAAAAAAAAAAAAAAAAACATTAAGTACTTCAACCTTCCAGCATAGGAAAATATCATAAATAACAGCACACAGTATATGGGCTTACATGTATAAATATAATAATAATATTTGAGTTGAGAATAAAATTTTTCTCTGATTTTTTAACATTTCCTTTAAAATATTTTTTTAAAATCTTCTTAGTAATTTGCATCTTACGTTTATAAATTTAAAAGTAATTTTTATTCAGTTTATACTATTTTTTTTCAGGACATTATAATCTGTTTCTTCTAATTTTTAAATTTCACATTTTGTTTGTAATTATTATTATTCAGTCTATGCAGGAAGACTATGAAAACATTCTGTTGATGACTAGACATAAAACTTACCCTTTTTATATTAAAATATTGATTAAATTATCAAATTCTTGAATTTTGAATGAAATCTGTGCAGAAGCTGAAATTTTTCAGAAAAATTGTCTTAGTATTCAGTAAAGTGTATTTCTTTCATATTTCAAATAATTTTTATCTACATATACACAGTAGAGGGGGGGGACTGCATCATCTAGAAAAATTAATATTTTGTACTGTTAATGCATTATTTTGCTCAAATTTAATAACTGTGGTTGCTGGAAAGCACAATGTAAGGTAATTTTATGTTCATATTACATTATAAAGCACTTCTGAAGTATTATATAATATGATTTCTGTAAATATTGTCAAAAGAGGAAAATGATCATTCCTCTCTTTCTAAAACCCTCTGAGTGATGCAGGTTTTTGGATCTGTTGTGAAGACTTGCATTTACAGAGACTTTATTAGGAAAATTTGCATATTTATTTGCTTTAGTCTTCATTTTCATAAACTTATTAAGATGACATTTATGTTAAAGAAAGTAAGAAAGCTAAATATCTTAAACTATAAGCTAATATATACCAAGTAACAAAAAAATCTCATGACCGGATAAAGGCAGTCATGGTGCTCGAAGGGTTAAGCAATGAAAGGATGGCTTTGTATGTTTAAATGAATACAAGGGAAAAAGTGTTAAGGTGGTTGCTTTAGCTTAAAAAGTATATTTGACACTCGTTATCACCAAGCTGCAATCAATTTACTGTTTCATGAACGATTAAATTGCAGCATAAAACTGATTATACTTTTGCGAAAGAAGGGACAAAAGTGGGGACCACAAAAACCTGATGATCAATATCTAAAACTGATGTCTCCCCATAATCACCACATAAATGCTACTGATTTAAAAGCTGAATGAACTGTCCAAAGACACCTTGCAGAATGTAGTCTACATGCATATCGCCCCAATAAAAAAAAGTCTTTTCTTACACAAAACATTATGCAGAAGTGACTTTCTTGGGCAAAAAAATATGTTTCATGGACAAAGGTTTATTGGGACTCAGTATTTAATTGAAATATTTATTTTTGCAAAAGCTGTTGATGACACTGATGTGTTTGCTCATTAACGTCACCTGTACAACATCTTCACTATGTTGCAAGTGTCATTCATTACTGAGAGAGTGTTCTGTGCTGTTGTGAGTGCATTATGTCAGAGTTAAATGAATTTGAACATGGGCAAATTGTTGGAGCTTGTATGGTGGGTGCTTTTGTAACCAAGGTAGCTGAAGTCTTTGGTGTTTCAAGAGGCACAGTACAGAAGATTTTTAAGTCATACAGGAAAACTGGAAAAATCACATCCACTAAATCACAGCATGAACAAAAATATGTGTTGAGTGATCATGACAAACGATCATTAAAGAGAATTGTGACAAAAAATAAGAGGACTATGACCACTAAAGTGACTGCTGAATTGAATGTCGCACTACCAAACCCTGTCAGCACCAAAACAATATGAAGGGAGCTCAACAAGCAGGGTATTTTGGGGCAAGCTGTAATTCAAAAGCCACTCATCAGTGATCAAAATGCCTGTACAAGGAGAAAGAAGTGCCAAAATCATAAAACCTGGACTGTATACCAATGGAAAATCGTCATTTGGTCAGATAAGTCTTGCTTCACATCATTTTTATCTTTTGGACAAGTTTAGTGTCTGGCGAAAGCCATCCCAAACCTATGATAAAAACTGTTTGCTGCCGAAAGTAAAACATGGTGGCGGTTTGGTCATGGTCTGCACAGCCATATCCATAAGACTCATCATTACTGTGCAAGGTCATATTACTGCCAAGGATTACATGACCACTTTTGGTTGATCATGTCAATCCCGTGGTAAAATTTTGTTCACAAATTTAATGGTAAATTAAACAAATTAATGGGTTTCATGCTAAATTTTGTGCAGAAACAAGTGGTGATGCCGTATTCAAAGACCACTCAGTTCACATCATCGAAAACTGTTTTTCTGAGCATGAGGATGTCACCAGATATCAATATTATTGAGCCTTTGTGGGTTATTTTGGAGAGAAATCTGCATGAGCGCTATCCACCGCCATCATCGTTAACTGAACCAGCCAATGTTTTACGGGAAGAATGATACAAGATTCCCTTGCAAAGCATATAAGACCTATTCATTCCGAGAGGACTGCAAGCTGTATTGAATGCCAACGGTTTTCCTACACTGTATTAGTTAAAGCAATAATTTTTTATTTCTGTGTTTCCATATTTTTGTCCAACTTCAGTACATATATACACATGTACATATATATAAAGCTTACATATACATGTGTATATAATATATGTGTGTGTGTGTGTACACACGAACATATAGATAATGCTTTTAAAAGATATGGCTTAATAATTTATAATCATTAAAGAATGTAACTTGATTTTCAGCTTTTAGGGATTTAGTAATTTGGTTTTTATTACATATTACACATTTGTGATATGAAATCTATGAATTATATATACATACACATTCCTATTATATAACAGTGCTCTTTTGTGAACATGTTTTATTTTATTTTAGAATTATTTTTTGGCAGTTGTAGAAGTAATGAAGTTGTTGCTCAATCTAAAATATGCATTATAACTTTTAAGATTTCAATTTTATGTTGATAATTCTGATTTACAGTTGAAAAACCTTGCTTGCTTATACTTGGAATGCAAAATCTTGTCTCAAATGAATACATTAAATATCTAAAAAACATTAATGTAAAGCATCTTTAATATCATTTGAGTGATAATAGTTTTAAGCAAAATGATGAAACAATTAATTAATTTAAGTGATTTCAAAATCAGAGAACTTTAAAAGACAATGACTAATATAGCCTTCCATGCAAAATACATCACTTTTATTTCATGCACTGTGTAACATGTACGAGTCTTAGATTGTCTAATTCATCTGATTTAAATTTTGAAAAGTGAAATAAAATATATGCAGTATTTATTAAAGAAGCATTTATAAGAAGCACAGATATAAATCCGTGAGAAAATATATACTGTATTTGGTGCAACATTTGTGCGTGAAACTTTGAATGAAATATGCTTACTCTTTAAATTTTACAATTTATAGATTGATTCATGTTTAAAGCATTACTCAAATTATTCAGAATTTTAGTAGGTATAATTACAATTACATGAAATTTCCAATAAATTGGGGAAGGAAGTTCAGGTATATTTCTGCCAAATTCACAACACTGAATCTTATAACTTGAAAAATGTTGATATTTCTTTTCTCAAACAGTCAAACAACTTCAACAACAGTAAAGCATGAAGAAGTATAAATGTACATATAACTCAAAAAATCTGTGTTGTTAACATTTCTTGACTTTTAATCCTATATACATATTTGTGCCATTACAGTTTATTTTACAGTATATACAAGTTTTAAATTATGATTAATATCTCAGCTAAAAGTTAATATAATTTTGAAAAAAGGCAAAAATAAAACCAATATTTTAGATGCAATGACTTAATAATTATTATTGCAATGACTTAAAAATAATTATTGAAGATTAAAACTAATGTAGCATATATATATATGGAATTTATATATCATAACAAAATAATTAAATTTTTCAAATTAAAATCTTTTTAGCATATTAATATAATTATCATACTTTTATTCTAAAATTATGATCAAATTTATCATTTTAGAAATATTTTATGATTTTTGAAAAATAATGTGCATTAATTTCTATATAAAGACAGCTAATCAAAAACACTGCTACAGAAATCTAGAAACTAATATAAAATAGTCATGGTATACATTTATAGCAATTATAGAAAAAAGCAATAATGTAGTAATATTAAAAAATAATAAATCTGTAAAACAGAAAGCTAGATTAATGACCTAAAAGTAGATTACAAGAAATCAAAACACACAGTACATCACAGAAAATGACACTTTTTACACATTTTTATATAACTTCTTCGAAAAACAATAACTTTGCATATTTGGCAAGTATCATAAGATATACATAGGAAAATATCTTACTTGAGTTTTTATTGCTTAGAATAAGGAAATAATTTAATTCCTATAAAAAATAAAACACTGAAATAACAAGAAAAAGAATGCTTAATAAAATTTTTAGAAAATGTTATTAATTTTACAATGAAAATATTAATAATTTAATTCACTGAGCAATTTGAATAACCATTTTAAAGACAATTTTTTAAACATTTTATTTACAACAAGATATCAACACAAAAGGTAAATATTTCAATCAGAAATCTCACGTATCTCTGCATGACTGCATATAATAAATGTACGTTAAAATGTATACATATCAGTTACAGAAAAAAAAAATTACTTTTTCCACCATTTATAAAAAAGTATGCATTTCTAACCTACTGTGAATATGAAAACTATAATGGGAGAAGGCAACTTAAAATAATTTTTGTATTCATAAGAATGAAATAATTATAGAAATTTTATGAAACTGAGCACTATTAACCACAACTTTACGTAAGTAAGTTTTTTAACTATAATAGTTTGATAATTAAAATTCATAAAACTGTTTCACATTCAAACCAAGCAATTCACTTGAGGAAAGAAATAATATATTGAAAATAACTATAAATGAGACATCTCTCTCCATATATATATGTTTATAAACTATTGGGTTTGGGCCTGTGCTACCACTCATGATTTCACCATTCATACTGTGTTTCTCTTTCCTCTATTTTTTTTAATGAAATGAGTTTGGAAAATATACAATCTTAATAATGAATGTCATTTAAAAATAAGAATAAAACCATAGCATGCAAGTTGCTATTCAAAATACAAATATTTTGTAACAATCTTTTGACACTGAGAAATAATAAGATATTAAGAAACATCCCAACAACTTTTGCAACAATGATAAACAAATCACAGCAGCAATTTGAAAGACACATTAAAATGTGGCTAAAAATAACATTTTAATTTCCTATGCTGTCACTTTTTTTTCTTTCTTCTTTTGGCAATTTGTGTTAGAATATGACATTTTGTATAATAATATATATTATTACATCACTGAATACAAATTACATGAATATGAAACTAGTATCAACTAGTTTGTCAACATAATGCAAGAGACATTTGAGATACCTGATTGAAAGAGAAAAAATAATAATAATAATTTTAAACATTCTGAAATCAGTGTAAAATTTGCTATGCAAGATTTTTTTTCTGACATCATAATAATATTTAATGCTGAAAAGCTACGAAAACTGCAGAACTATACTGAGGTAGGGAAAAACATTTCAGATAGAAATGTTTCAGAATAAAATATAAATTAGAAGTTTCTTTACATAAAATAAGATTAATAAACTTATAAAGTTAGATGAAAAGAGATGTGCTGAAAAGTTTTTTGTTGCATAGGATTCAGCACTAATAATTCAGAAATAGATATCACAGCTAGCATACAGGTATTATGTTACAAACAGTAAAAAATGCTATTTCATGTCAATGCGTGATTTGCTCATAAAGAGTATAAAATGACACAACTTTGCACTTTCTACACACTGCAGGTTACATTTGAATCAGAAGTTTGCTCTTTAAAGCTACAGTTATTAAAATGAACAAGAATACTAACTTATATTAAAAAGTATTTGTTCAGATACATTTCCATTCTTCTGTACCTTTGAATTTGTAAAACGTAAGTTGTACCCCAATATCTGTGGTTACAGTAACTTAACCCTAAAAATACTGGTTTAAATTCCAAAATGCATGACAGGCTATAATATGGCAAAATATAGTAGTTCAAGCATGCAATTTCTGATAATAATAATTTGGATGCTCGTTTCAGAATAGAAAATGAAAATTGTCACTCCAGATCTTTTGCACGTTCTCACCTTGCTAGTCTCTTTTTAGGTCTCTGCATTTCTCTGCAGATTTCCTTCTTAATTATGATAAATGAAAACTGCCAAGAGATCATGATTGTAAGTGATCACAGTATTCAACTCGTATTTCTTAATTTTTATATCCCTACTTCTCTGTTAAATCTGTCTCTAATGTCTAGCATTCTCCCTATTCTAATCAGAAACAAATGAATTAAATTAGTTATTAGATTGCTTTGTTAGAAAAAACGATGATATTTTAATTTCTACCATTCCTTGAACTGAATATTTTTATCCCTCCCAAATCTTTTATGAATTATGATCCCTTATTTTTAAAGAAACCAAGCATTAGAAAATTAACTGTAGTACACAGTGTGTTTTGCATTATATTATTTGGTAGAAAAGTATGTAACATAACTTAATGTATAATATACATTAATTTATTTAATGTTGACTGCATATTACAATGCAAAATTTATCAATATCACTGCATTTATGAATTTTATAGAAACATCCTACTTTATATAATGTTTGCTTTATCCAGTTTTCTTAAAAGTATATCCACAGATATGAGGGTCACTACTGAATTATATACTTGGATTACATGATTTATGATCTCAGTCAGAAACAACATTCAGTCAGTATTACAGAAAATACATGTATGTAACAATACAGGAAATCAAAATTAAACACAAGAATATTATTACAAATAATAAAAGCACACACATAAAAATATGTAATGTTTTTATTTATATTATTAACACTCTAAATAAAATTTAAAGTAAAAAAATGGAGTATTTCATCATAATTTGTACATTATATTTAATCACATTCAACGTCTAACTAAGGCTGAAAAAGAATTATTAAATTATCACACAATCAGAAAGTCATCAGCTTAAACACATTTGAAAAATTCTTCCTTTGCCAAACTATATTAATCACATAAAAATACACATTCTATTTATTAACTGATTTTAACCAGATAAATATTAAATCATTCAGCAAAAATTGTTAAGAAACGTTTACCCAATTTTTATACTGATCACAGACTAATGTTTTAGGGATCAATAATTAAACATTCAGTTACAATAGTTTATCGATTTTTTTAAATGTATAATTATAATTTTATTCAGTCAAAAAAAATAATTTCAGCTATTACTAAAAACACAAATAAATATATTTAAACAAAATTCAGCAACATTTTAAGTTACAGCGAAAGAAAGCTAGTGCTACCTATGGTGGATTAAAAATTTTAAAAAATTATATCATTTTATCTTCAAAGAAATTTATCTTTAAAACTGTTACTTTATTCACTAATAATACTATAAACATTAAACTGAAAACAATAAAATACCCCTATATTTTTAATATAATTCACAGTATCATGTTTAGTATTATTGAAACAATATTTTTGGCATGAGAAATCTGTAATATTCATAACTAACATTACAGTGGAAACAACAACAAGATATAGAATTAAAAAAAAGTTTTAACAATACAAGCTTCAATAAAACCAAACTTAAAATGAGCAAATAATTTTCAACAAAATATACATTTTTCAGAAATGCTACATAGTTGCAGTTTCCTTTTAAGTATAATGATTCATGTATTTCACTATACTCACATTCAGGAAACAATTTTTAAAAAAAACATACACTGATCTCAGAATTTAGATTTCTTTTACAAGAGTTCAATTATGGAAGACATTGGTAATATGATATTTAACTAAAAAATAAATAAACTTAATCATTAAAGTCAATTAAAACTGATTTGAGATTCAAATGTCACTCCTCCTATCAACAACTTTGAGCTCTAGGGGGAAACAGATATATACACTACATACTACAGAACATACAAAACACTAAAATGAAGCAAAGAATTTATTTGAGGCATATCATTACGTTGTATGTAACTATTAAAATTTTATTATAAAGCTTTACCACACCAGATTACTTAAAGAAATATAATTATATTATTGCTTATTATATATAGTCACAGGTAAAATTTCATCATTAAGAGACTTTCCTACAGTTCAATTATAAAAAATATAATAGTAAGCTCAAAATCAAAATTGTATTTAAGACACAAAGAAATTTTGTTACATAATTTTGAAATATGTAATATAAGCATTGACAACAGCTATCTAAATATAATAGTATATTCTTTAAAACTGAAGATAACATTCATCATATTTAGAAAGCATATTTGTGCCTTTCAAAGTACTTTTATTTTCATTACTAAGTACTTTTTTGACAGCATGACTTTTTAAATATCTCAATTAATTTATCATCAATGAATGTTCATACATTCAGAAATATCAAACACATTCTACACATTATAATTTAGCAGGGAGGAGGTTAAATAATAAATACATTATAATTTAGCAGGGAGGAGGTTAAATTATGTAAACAAGCATGATATGCTTAGGAAAAAAAAATATATAAATTGTTCCAATGCTTACAAAATCAAATCTAGTTTCAGTTACTTTAATCACAATAAATTATATTTAGAGAAAAAACATTTAGGCAGCTGCCTAAATCATGATATGCCCCTAATTATAAAAAGTATTAAACACATATATTCATACAAGAATAAAAAGTATTCAATAAACCACTTAATATATATTTTCCCTAAATTTATAGGCATTTCAAAATGAAAAGAGTCAAATAAAAGAAAATTTCAATCAAAACACAAACAGGCTTCTTTATATTTAAAGTAAGAAACATAAACAACCATAAGTAGCCATTTTGCAAGGTTAATAAATTATGCACCAAAACATAATGCATCTGTATTTTGTAGGTGCACATGTAAATCATTAGTTTATTGCATCAATAGGCACTCAATTTTTTTTTTATGTATCATTTAGATACATTTTAACCAGTAAACAACAAGTAAAATTTTCACTTCATAATCAAATAGAGGCTTTAGTAAAATGAATCAGCATACAAATAATGCAATTTTCATTCTGTTAATAAAATACTTTGCCCCAACAATTGAGCTATCAAATGAGCACAGTATTTAAGAAGATCAAATACAATTTCTCTCAATTTGAATGCAATGATATGCACATAAAGTATTAAAAATATCAAGCTATTAAACTATACTACAAAAATTACATATAATAAAACAAGAATCAGAAAGCTTTTCCTTTCATTTCACAATAAATTAACTATGAATGAAAGTTATTCAAATATTCAATAAATGCTCATCAAAAGATTTCTGTACATTAACTCTGCAAACTGGCATTTTTAACGAAGCTAATGACAGAAAATACAAGACACACACAGAAACAAACATGTAAACTTTTAATCTCAAGCAATTATTCTCAAGGAATATCTTCAAGATGATTGTACTGAACCAATGTATGATTTGCAAAACATTTTACTCACGAACCCTTGATGTTTACTTTACGTAACAATCTCTTTGATGCTATCTCAGCCAAATTCATTAGAGCATGAGCTCCTTCTTCTTCTTCATTTTTTCGGGAGAATATTCCCTGTTTCGAAGAAATGTTAGCATCATTTGAACGGCAGATTTCTTCAATGGTATTTTTACTGTCATCAGACCAATGCTGTCCATCTTCATCAGATGCAGGATTAATACTAGGGCAACAGTCTTGTTGATCCAGGCAGGCACTATAGGTGTGGTCTTCACTAGGGCTGTTAGTTATAACAGGTTTGCAAGTTTTACTCCTCTTTGCACCACAATGTTGAGGTCCTTGCCTATTAACAATTTAACATCACTACATCACTTATAACACAATTTATATGTTCTCTTAAAGGAAAATAAGCTAAAATAAATCAGTTTTTTTGAAATCACTTTTTTAAAGATTAATTTATTTTAAAGAACTAAATATCAATAATATAAATGATATAATACAATCAATTAACAGGCATCTTAAATCACCATATTTTATCATCTTAAGCTTTTTTGTAGTCAAAAGGGGCAATTAGCCCAGATGGACTATTAATTTCGTTTTGGCATTTTGCATTGAAATGTCAGTTCACTTTACATATTGCTGCCACCAAATATTAGAGCCCTGTATTATATTTGTAATATAAAAAGAATTATGTTTTTTTTTTTTTTTTTTTTAACTGTGTAAATCTTAAAGCAGCATAAATGTATGTATGTTTTTCACACTGTGATAGAACAAGTACCTAGAGCCACCAAGTTTTGAATAACGTACATTTCCACCCAAATAAGGGCATCTGGAAGCCCAAATTTGGAATTCGTTTTATTACGTATTTCATATTTTGTAAAGCATTTATGAGTTTTTGATTAAGAAACTCAATGATTTCAAAGCGAGCAATGGCAGCACTTTACGGAGAAAAAAAAAGATTTTTATCTCCAGCATGTATTGGAAATTCTAAAGATATGCTCTTTTAAATATTTTGTGATATTAATTAATAAACTCAACAATTTAAAAGCGAGTTATGAGAACACTGTGCAGAAAAAAAAAATATTTTTATTTCAAGCAAGCGAGAGACTGTATTGGAAATTCTAAAGATATGCTCATTTTAAAATGATTTTGCAATATTGCTGTTGAACTGAATTTTATGGTTTAAGTGCGAAGAACACGATATTTAGTAAATAAAGATAACACATAAAACGTTAAAAAACACCCCTTTGGGCATAATGTAAAATCTGAAAGCTTTCACATTTTTATATTTTTCATTTTCTTTCTTTATTTTATTATTAAAATTCCTGAAAAGATTTTAAATTTACTTTTAACATTTTATTCTCTCTCAAAGTTGAGGTTGAGAGCTGTGAAATGTCTAAATGCTTTCTATTTTTAATTATCTAAAAAAATTCCGATTAATAATTTCGGCATTACATGGCCTTTAGAAACTTTAGGTGGGGGGGAGAGAAAACAGAGAGTACACAGAAAGTTTAGTGGAATATAATGTTAGGGAAATATACAGCTGGTAAACTAGAGATGTAAAATGCAATAAAAAAGTCCTCTAATAATTGCTTTATCCCAGAGACTAATTTTAAAGACAGGCTTCTAGCCATAGTATTTTCCAATGATTGTACACATATTCTATACAACTCTGTGCTTCACCTAAGTCAACCAATCAGAAAGAAGGGATAATTATATGGCATAATTAATTTGTCTAATTATTTGAAATTCTTGGAAGCAATGGTTTCCAGTAAAGTTTCCTTTAACAAGGTACTGAGGGAAATTTTGTCTGGTTGGATAGCCATCTAAGAAGGAGCTTTTAAATCACAATAAAAAGGAAGAGGGTGGAATAATCTGCAGTTTATTAGTACCACGGTTGCTATTAATCTTGAACCTCACTTTTTTGTCTGCATCACTTTTCAAATAACAGAATGTTGTCACACCAAATGTTATTCCCAAATGTTATGAATGTTATTATTTTCAAATATAAAAAAATGTATGGCAACACTTAAAGCTCTATTTGGGAATTCTAAAGATATGCTGTTTTTAAATACTTTGTGATTTTGCTGTTATATTCTATGCAGTATAAGTGCAAAGAAAGTAATGTTTAATAATAAAGTTAAAAAGACAAAAAGTTCAATTCATGGCAACATCTAATGCTGTACCAGGAATTCTAAGCAACTTAATTTTACATGGCGTAAGTGCAAAGAAATGCTTAATAAAGTTAAAAAGAAAATAAAGTTGTGTTAGCCAGAATGAGTACAAAAGCAGACTGGTAAACTGCAAGCTCAGTGAGAACATAAAAAAACCTTAACAAACCCTCTGCTGTGACATGAAAATCTGAACCCTTTCAGATTTTCATTTTATTTATTTATTATTATTTTAACACTGGTATAAATTTAATATTGTTTATATAGCAATTTATATAGCACGTTATGATAACTTAGTATCAGAAGGGAAAAAATATTAGAAAAACATTACATTATTCTGGCAGCTGGAGATTCGTATATATCGAAATTAACTCATATTGTCAGTTGTTATATTAATTTTCAAATTTATTATAAAGCTCTTGATTAAAAGCAACAATTTTTTTCCTACTAAAATTTATACTTAAAAAATGGCACATATCACTTAATACAGCTGTTCCTAAAATTTTCCCATTCGTGGCACCTTTTTTTCAATTAAAATTTTTTCATGGTACCCTACCTTAAGCAATGACCATGATTAATCATAAGTAATCGTAAATAAGAGATAAAAAATAAATAAAACGTCATTATTTAACATTTCTTTTACTTTGTTAACATTTAATTAATAATTACTGTGATGGCTTAGCCTGCAAATCACTGCACATTTTCTCAAATCATGGAATAAAACTGGACACATTTACCCTCATTTCTTCTCCTCGTTGATTTTTGCTTTATACTACAGTAACAGTGGAAAACCCAGCTTTGCACATATATACAATGTCAAAAATGGAATTAAAATTCACTGAGATCTATTAGAAGGGAATATTCATCTTCTATTGAAATCCAAAGTTCTGTTAATTCCATGCTGCCAAGTTTTGCTTTCAAACTGCTGTTGCAAGATAACTCGATTATCTTCTTCAACAAAAGTAAATTCAGACAAAGTACTAATGCTAAATGGATCTTGAATGCATACAAAACTAACAAAATTTTCATTTTAAAAGTATTTATCAAACCAAATACTTAGTAATTTTTTATCAGATGAAAATATCAATTAACTTCAAAAACTCTCGGTCATAATCTTTGTCATAACTTTGCTAACCAAATGAAAATGTTCCCTAAAAAGAATGCTTAAAACTTACAATATTTTTTAAGTGTAATTAAGAGGTTATTATTGCAATATACCACCATGACTTGTAGTAAATCAAATTACTTAGAGAAAATTTAGCAAAAGCAAATCAATACCACCATGTTTATCAGATAAATCTGTGAATGAAATCATTTATCATTTGAAAAAAATTCACAAAACATGTACCTGTTTCAGAGCAGAAAGACTAAAATTAATGCTAGAGAAACGTCATTTAATGCAAAAATACATTCAAAAAAAATTTATACAACTTTTTCTTCATTTGCAAACATAAAATAGGATCATCACAAATGGTATCTTTCTCCAGTTGAGAGAATGGCACTCTTTAGAAAGCTTATTTTACACAGATTAGTTTTAAGATATAACCAGTGAAATCTGTATCATGTGAATTTCAATATCATAGATCCTAAGGAATTACCAGTTTAATTTTATCAACAAATTATCATTATTAATGAAACCTGGTAACATTTTTAAATATGTTAAAATTATCACATTTACATATAGAAGAAAAGACAAAATAAAACTAATACTGATAGCTTATCACTCTCAAAAATTTGTATCTTAATATTCAAATTAAAATTTTGTTTTTATAAAAAAATTTCTAATTTTATTATATTTGAAACTTTAATTAGGAATTTAAATTATTGAAAGCTTTTATATTTTTTACTTCAACACCTCACAGAACTGTATGTTGGCGATTTTCAACAAGCCTATGATAATAACTAATTTGTGCATACAAGTACCATACACATGATTGAATACATGTGAATTAAATGCATTTTATATTCAAACATCATTTCGACAAACAGTATGCACTGAAACAATGGCCACACAGATTTTTGATTTTTTCTCATAAGATACTTTTTAGTATCATTTATGAATAGAAAAACACGTTTAAGCCATAAAGAGACAAAAATGTTTCTTGCTATTTCACAAAGTTGTCAACAGGTTGGTGATTTTTGTGGGGTTACTGGTAATCAGAAAGTATCATTAAAATATTGTTGATAAATCGTATAAATCCTGATACATTTTAATACAAATATGATGATACTCACTTAAGGCGGAATCTTTTACGAAGAAACCTATGATTGCATTGAATGATATCACTCTCAGAATCTTCACTGACATCTAAGAAATACCATACATTAAGTTAAATATTAAGTTACTTCATTTAAAAAGTTTGTAAAGACATATGATAAAAATATTAATTTTTTCTGGAGGGGGATGGAGAAAAAACTAGAATTTGTTTCTACAGTGCATTATTATACTATGAATAACATAACAGTGAATTAATAAATAAACATTCAATACATTCACATAATATATGCTAATAAATAAACATTAAATATATTCACATAATATATGAAAAGCAGAATTCTTTCTCATACAAGCATTCAAACAATATAAATGTTATTAATTTATAACACGAAAATAAGTAAAGGATATATTCTATATATCAATGATAATAAGTAAAATAATTCTTGGAATTTAATAAAACAAATGTTTAGTCATTATATTTTCTATTTGCAAAGAATATATGGAAATATCTTCACCAGTTGCACAGTCAGTCTGTGTCTGTATTTAAATGACAGAAATTTATTTTCTAAATCACTGAAATTTATATGAAACAACCCTAATTCATATGTTTTCAATTATACATATATAAATCAATAAAATTAAGGGATGCAGCAAGCTTTGCAATAGCTGCAATAAATTTAAGTAATCTCATTTTCATATGCATATTTAAAAAAAAAATAAAGTGAGCCATTCAAAAAAAAAAAAAAAAGACTTACGCTGAACTGTGACACTTGGACCATTTTTCAAAGTGAGCATTGTGGCTGCAGCATCAACTTCCGGATCTTAGAAAAATTTCAACAAATGCAACACAAATTAATGAAGAAATAACAAATTAAAACAATTCAGGATTTTAAAAACATAAAAACTGCATAATGCACACACATACACCTCAACATGCTGATAATTAAAAGCACATGACTAATATATTGCACTCTTTTTTCATATGTTTTTACTTACTCATCTTCAGAAAATTACTTTCTCATCATATAGGTAATATTGAACACATTAACATACATAAATGTTCAATAAATTTAAAATGACTTCAGGTAATTATTAAAAAAGAATAATCTATTACTTTAATTACAGGAAAGAAATATCACTCAGAAACAATTTTTTTATTTTATGCAATTACTTCTGAAATGTGCAAAACTGAGAACAATCAAGAAAATTGTGAAATACAGTATAAAGTCCGAGATAAGGACATCCAGTATCCGGAATGATCTAAAATTCAAACCTCAAAACCACCAACAATGTTTTTCTCGTAGGCTTTACACATGCGCATTTGATCCCCCCCCCCTTCGTGCATGATAAAACATCTGGAAAGTCCCGATTCTTAATTTCACTTCGAGACTAAATAAAATACCTTATTATTGAAAATTTTAGCATAAATTTGCACAATCAGTAATTTGGCTCCATTGCTGCGTATCGCGTATCTGGCACACATCTCAAACCAAAACATTCCACATAGATACATAATTGATTTGACGCCAACCTGGTAAATCATTATTATACTTTCCTTTCATCACTGCATGTTTATAGAAACATGACAACTTAAATAATGACTCATGTAGGGATGACTAAACAATTTGTTTTATGTTAGTAATTAAATAATAAAGAAGTATGATAATTTATGTTGACATTACGCTTGGTGATGATTACAGAATTAAGTTAAATGCCCTAAAAAATATTGATGAGGAAAAATTTACCAAAAACTTCTTTCCATGTGCTAAAAATAGATTTTGTTGATGATACTCATAGACCCAAAGATTACATTTAAGGCTATTTAAATTAAGAATAACTGATTTGTTATTCACATAAACCCAGAACCAGCGCCAGGGCTCATATGACCGCGCCGAGTCCAGAATTTGGGACCCACAGAGACTGCATCAGGCATTAAGATATCTAGCACCAACCCTAATTAAGGCTTAAGTATATGTGAGAAATTATTTATTTAGAACTCTGATAAGCCTTAAGCATGTGCAAGAAATAGACATAAGTATAATAAATAACTAATACAATTCAGGCTTAATTGTCTCAGTGCGCGATAGAAACAAGATAAAATTTGATGGAATAACTTGTTAGTCGCCAAGCTCATGATGCATAGCCAAACATGTATAGTGAAGGATAGCTAAATTTGATGATGATAGCCGCTAATTTTGAAGGTTTTCGGATATCGCAAAACAAAGGTGAAATTTTCCAATTAACAGATTTTGTAAAGAAATGTGGAAAAGCGGTAATAAATGAAGATGACATAAATGAAGCTTTTCATTGTGATGACAATGCTTCTCAATCATCAATCAATTAATGAATGGCGAAATTTGTAGTATGGTTCTAGATCCATAAAATACCTCTACCGTTAGTGAAGGAAGTGACAGAGAAGTTACTGAAAAACGAAAAAATTTAGATTGACGAGTTCATCGGAATTCTCGAAACAGCAGTTACAAGACTTCAAAAATGTAACTGAACAAGAAATTATGTCTGTCTACAGAATTAAAAAGAAAATATGATCACAAAAATGAAGCAGCTTAAACAAATTACATTGAAAGAAATGCTTAATAAGGTAAACAAATAAATATTAAGCTTTTTTTTTTTTTTTTTTTTTTTTTTTTGTAAATTTTGATATCCTTTAGATCATAAATACTTCATTAAATCACAATTTCCTTTTCTTAATTTTATAATTTCTACATGCCATCTTACTAGATTTAAACTGATGATCTAATATCCAGAAAAATATCAAATCCAGAATCGCCGAAATCCTGATGAGTCCCGATTTCGGACTTTGTACTGTATACATTTTTAATGTAGTCCAAGGCTTCGTAGGAACTGAAAAATGATTGTAAATTTTTCTAACTGTCCCCCCCTCAAGAAAATGATCGTTTCTAATGAAGCTTTAGCTTCCTCATTTACCAAATTTAATAAATGTGTAACCTATTGCACTAAATAAATCTTCAATTTACTTGAATGATTCTAAACTCCCTGAAATTCTTTATGCTTGTTTTGTAAATTAACAATAAGATTGTTCATGTAAGTTTCAAAAATTATTATTCATTAATTTTAAATCATTTATAATAAACTGGAACAATCCCTGATAAGCAGTACATGCACAATCTAAAATCTTAAAAAATATTCTAGAATTTGTGATTATTATGATGAATAAATATTTGACTTTTAGCATGATGAATAAATCTAGCATACTAATAACACCAACATTCTACAGCTTAGGATAAGGGCCATAAAGAAATAAAATTTTTGGGCATCTTTAAAATATAATAGTATTTCAACTCTTAAATCATATTGATTTTTCCCCCTTTATGTTATTGAAAAATAATATGGAAGATTTCCTTTTCACATTCGATCGCTTATTGTTCTGCCACTATAAAATCAAATTTAGCAAGAATTTCTATTAATTTAAAAAAAGTTAACAATATTACTATCAAAGAGATTCTAAAAAGATATTCTAAAATCCTGTCAGCACTACAACAATATAAAGTTTAACTGTTATACATTAACAGACTGCCAACACTCCTTTTTTCCCCAATTTCATATAATCTTTACAATGCTGTATCAATCATATACTTACTTATCAGTAAGTCCAACTAGTATCGTGTTAGACTTTAACAGACACTGACATGGAACATAACATTATTTGTATTACAGGAAGCAGTCAAAGCAGAAATTGTCTCTGAGAATGCTAAGATCACAGATCACTTAGTATGCTACATCTAAGCGCTGAGTACATTCAAACTTACTTTAATGCACCACATTTATAAAGTAAAAAAAATGTCACTAACTTGTTGTCACATTTGTTAATTTTTTATCACCTTATATTTAATCACTGTAGTAAAGCCTTATTTCTTGAACAGATCCACTCTACAAAAATTCTATATTTCTAGCAGTGCCAAACAGATTCATTATACAGAAATTTCTTATGTATGTTCCTAGTACTGCCAAATTAAAAGGAAGGTGGCTGCCTAGATGACTTTGGTGATCTGGTCACGAGATCTAGGCACCAGGGAAGAGTCTGATCCTGTGTGAATCAATGTGAATAACTGATAGCAATTTATGGCTAGCATGATGATGAAAGTGAATTTAGAGTAATGAATTACTCTAGAAGGAGAAAGCAACACTAAGTCAGTGAATCGTTGTATTTTAGTTAAAAGATGGCAAGCTCCAGCCACAGACCCACTGAGAAAACCATATGGAAGAGCTGTGGTAGTAAAACAGTGATGTCAAAAGCAGGAGTTTAGTATAGGCTGGGAGTAAGAAGTTTAGAAAATAATACTTCTGGATTAGAGCGGGTTGGACTACTTTAGTCATAACAATTTAGTATAAGAAATACGAAAGCCAAAAATAAAAATAAAGAGATGGGGGGAAAACCAACAGTAAATGGTAGAATAGCGTTTAAAATTAGGAGCCACTAGTAAAGTAATTATTAAATCAAATAATTGAAAATATTTAACCATTATATATTAATATAATATAAAAAAATATAATTTTAAATTTGGTTGGATTCAAACTGTCAACCTGTTGGTCCGCAGTTTTAAGTCATAACCACTAAACTATCCTTGACAATCTAAAAGTATAAGCAAAATGAAATGAGCATAAGCAGTCTCTATAAGTGAATACAAGGTTGTTGAATACATTCGTGGAGGGCCATCTATTCGTCAATATTAGAGCTTAAACTTCGACGCCATTTTCATATTTGTTCTTTCTTAGGAACACGTCAAAAGTTTCATTTCGATCTGTTAATTTATTCATAGTTTAACCGCCCTTTATATCTAACGTGTTGTGGCTTTTTTCAGGTATGGATATAATTGAGCAACGTGCAGTTATCAAATTCTTTGTAAAGAAAGGTTTAAAGGCAATGGAAATTCATACCAAAATGGTGAATGGGTTGGGTGAATCTGCACCTTCAAAAACAATGGTTTGCAAGTGGGCTAGTTTATTCAAAAGTGGTCATACCAGCCTTGAAGACGATACGTGAGAGGGACTTCCAAAAACTGCATCAACACAGGAAATCATCGGAAAAATACAAGATATGGTATTGGAAGACTGTCAATTGACCAAAAGAGATTTAACAGAAGCTTTAGGCATTTCATTGGGCACAGTGAGCAATATTTTGAGTGTTAATTTGGGTTTCAAAAACTCTGTGCAAAATGGGTGCCTCATTCTCTAACGATGGAGCAAAAACACATTCGGATGCGACTTTGCCACCAACATTTGGAGCATTTTAAGAAGAATAAAAGCGACTTTATCCGTTGATTTATCACAATGGATGAGACTTCGGTCTACCATCATGATCCTGAATCAAAACAGGAGGCTAAGGAATGGTGTGAAACCGGTTCTTCGGCGCCAAAGCGAGTTTGTGTGCAAAAATCAGAAAAGAAGGTGTTAGCATCAGTTTTTTGGGATGCGAAAGGAATTTTGTTTATAGATTACCTTCAAACTGGCAAAACAATTAATTCGGATTATTATTGTAACCTTTTGAATCAATTAGACGAAAAAATTAGTGAAAGAAGACCCGGATTACAGAAGAAGAAAATCATTTTCCACCAAAATAACACACCTGTGCTCACAGCTAAAAAAAAAACCATTGCTAAAATAACTGAATTGAAGTACGAATTGTTGCAACATCCAGCCTATTCGCCAGATTTAGCTCCCTCCGACTTCTGGCTCTTCCCACACCTCAAACAATATCTCCGTGGAAAACGATTTTCTTCAAACGAAGAGGTAATAGCTGCCGTGGAGGGATATTTTGCAGAGCTGCCAAAAAACCACTACAGTCAAGGGATCCATAAATTAGAAGACCGTTGGAATAAGTGTATTGAAGTTGAGGGAAACTACGATGAAAAATACAGTCATTTTTACAAATAAAAATTGGTTTCTTCATTTACGTTCCGCAAACTTATCGAACAACCTGGTATAATTAGAAAATGGATTCAGTCAATTTGAGGATTTCTCAATTTATGAGTATGAGTGAGCTATCAACGTGATGAAGAGTACTGCTTCACACTTGTCCATATTAATATCGATTTTCCACTTTTGAAGCCAGGACTCCAGTGAATGTATATGGCTGCCTAGATGCCAGAATTAAAAATTAACAGAACAGCAAATATGTCAAAAAATTCAATTTTAGTTACCCGTTTTCTTGGTCATAAGGCTACATAAAAGGGGCCAAAGACACTTAGCAAAATCATGGAAATGTTCTTGGGACAAATTTACCACTCAGAAATGATGCCCCTCATAATCAAGCAACTTCACAATGTGCACAACCGGCACACTCACACACACAGGTGATTCCATTCATAACTTTGACAAGTCTAAAAGAATGTGTAATTCTCAGAGACAAGCAAAATGAGCAAAAAAAATGTTCTGTAACTATGGTAAGACATTAATACACTATGATTTTAAAAGGTCCATTTGGTACATTTTTTCTGTTCCAATCCATGTATGATATAAAAAAATGAAATGACAGATTTTAAAAGGTCCATCTGGTACATTTTTACTGTTCCAATCCATGTATGATATAAAAAAAATGAAATGACAAAGTGTGATCATCTAATGATAAAACAGCTCATTAGACAAAATTTTGCTGTTGTTATAATTGCAAATCTCAGTTCATATTTTATAATTGCCTTTCAAATGTAAAGCCAGTGACTTGACCATTCATCAAGAATAACAGAAACGATCTATGTTCCCATATCTAGCAAGCTGCACCTTAGCATCCCCAAGCACATCATAAACAAATAAAGAAATTCAAAAATAGCAAAGCAAAAATAAACAGGGGAAGCTTTCATTTAAGGGACACTTTATGAGTCTTTACAAATGTAATTTTGTATACAAAGGACATGTTAGTAAATTTTTAAAATTCAGGATGAGCATATTTTAGATGTGACATGAAAAAAGTAGCAAAATAAAATAAAAATCCACCACAAAATTCCACTGTTGGGATAAAAATTATAACCCTCAATTCATTCAAGACCTAAATTATTGCTAACACTAATTTAAATTTTTATTTAGATTTCTTATAGCTTTTGAAATTTTCAACCACAGCAACCTTGCCAAACGGTACAGCTTCTGCTCCATTCTCTCAGACATGGTGAAACCTGTCTCGAGCATTATCTCTTTCATTCAACCAAGTAATCAAAATCCTGCAAGTGTTAGCAGTAGCATCAAAACTTGGATAAAGTTGCAATGAACTGCGACCATGCTTTCACGCAGAATTTCTTCACTGGTTTATCATTCACATTGCAGAAATTATTCGTTTCAAGAGAATTACATGATCATATTCAATGCAAAATACTGGAGTGGATTAATATCATTACCTGATAATTAAATTTTAAGATTAAAAAAAAATTACACATGCAAGTAATAAAATATTCTCTAAAAAGGAAGATACATTTTAATTATTTTTAAGCAGCTACTACTATATAAGCACTTTGTAAAATTAAAAAAAAAAAAAAAAAAAGTACATGAGAGAGATGAATAAAAAACATGAGAATTGCCCTCCCCCCCCAAAAAAAAAACTTCATTAAACACATAAATAAATAAATCTAAAAAATTATACAGAGTTTCTAATGACGGTTTTACTAGATTTATACAAAGACAAAATAAAGGAAAACAATTTCAATGCTGTCATACAGTCATTCAGTGATTACATAGGGAGGAAAACTAACAGGAAAATTAATACACAGTGCTTTAATTACCTTTTATACTGTTTGCAAGGCGCCGAGAGAGATATGGAAAAAGCTCTAGGGGGGAAAGAGAGAAACTATTAAATTAATAAAAGAACAATTAAACAATTATTATGAACAATTAAATGTTTTACAATGCATAAAGAGGGTTACAAGAACTATGTTTTATACAACGTAAAAACAACTTTTGAAATAAGTAAAAGGACATCAAACTTTTGCAAAACATATGTTGAAATTTAAATACTGTAATATGGCTCTTTTCACTAAACTATATTTCAAAAATACATGTAACATGTCTATAAATTTTACATACATTTAATGTAGAATCATTTTAATTAATAATTCAAGTGTAAAAATAAGAAACAATGAACAAAATCTGAGTTTATAAACACAGTCATTACTTCAATTTTCATTTCCTTTTTATTTACAAATATGGATAGTTAAAAGCAAAACATCTGTCCAAAATTTACATGCCTATTTTCATTCAATTTCAAAGAAGTAAATCTTTTATCTCCCATAAGTTTAGAATTAAGTGTATAAATAGCTAAAGTAACAGTAGCTTACCAGGAGAAGGAATCTGTAAAGCTTGCTGAGAGGAAACTAAAAGACATGGCTTGACATCACTAAAAATTAAGAGAAACAATTTATGAACAAATGATACACTTTTTCTTTGTTTTTCAAATATTAACAGTCTTTGAACATAGCACGATAAAATGAAAATAAAATAAATCAAAAGCCAAAATTAATATTTGCAATACACAACATGTTAAATATTTTAAATACAGTGGGCCTCATAATATGAACATGAGGACAGCTAAAAAAATTACCTGCACAACAAACTCCATATGAATATGTTTGCATATATTAACAATTTGTTTTACATTTAAGTAGTGCATAAAGTACATGCGTAAACAAAGGCGCAGCTTTTATGCATATATTTTTTAATATTATACTAGTGGGTAAGCCTACACCTAAAAAGAAAATGCATAAAAACATTTCAATATAAATACATTCTTTCCAAGGAACGACCAACTGGTAAATAATTTTTTGCTGCCAAACCAGAAAACAAGAACCTGGGACACTTCTGGTTAATACATATGACATCCTGATTTAAAATTAGTGCAATATAACAACTGTTTACTTCCTTGTACGAATTAAAGGAAGTATTGTAATCATGAAAAAGTCTGGGTACCATATTTCAATGAAAATATCCATTTTGATCGCTATCAAATGCAATTTAACGACGTTTTTGCATGACAACTGTACGTAAGGACAGAATAAAGGACTCTCTTTCTCTAAACAAATTATAAACTGAGTTAAAATGGATTCAAAAGATATTTTTTTCGTGACAACGGTACATACATACATATCTCACGTAACTCAAAAACTCCTTTTTGGTTGCAATCAGCCATAATAAAAGTATATAAATATACACATACACACACTCTGTTGCTTGGCTCTGAGCTCAGCGTTTTGTATTCTTATATGTTGGTAAATTGTGCATTTTTTTGCTTTAAAATGATTGAATTATGTTATTCTTAATCTTCCGGTTAAGTTTTTTATGCCTTTAGTTAATCTGCATGAAACAGTTGTAGAATTATCAACAATTTTAAAATTGTTTAAGTGCCGCTAAGCCTAATAATGTTTTTGATGGCGGCCATTGCTCTTGTTTACATTTGAAAGAGCAGAATAGCAGATTTGTTGCCAATCTGGAGAAACTTAGCTTCGCAACAACAAAGATAACGCCTTCATTTATTATTTAAATCATGCTTAATCTTTCTGGAATTTTTTCGAGGAAATAAGCGTTTAAGATTTACTTCGTAATTTTTAATTAAGATATTTTTAGTTTTTATGTAATTTTTGCCTTGTTGCGAAGTGAAAACTGAATTAATTGAATGAAATATACTCAATCGTCTGTGAAAAACTTTTTTTTTTTTTTGGTGGTTGTTGTTTTGTTTGCTTAATTTCTTTTATACATCGTTCTAGCTTTATCATAGTATTTGAATAGAACATGTGGCAACAATTAGATAATTCTGTAAATGATATAAATTTTGTGCATTCTGAATTATAATATGAACGAAATATAATACTGTTAAGTGAATCTAGCGCCAGAGTGTCGCTATGGTATGGTAAACAAATAGAGTGACTTTTAAAGAATGCATTTATTCTACTGTGGTTTATGCGCTGTTGACGAAGTAGATTTAATTAAATCCAATAAGTTTAAATGAAATGCAAGAAATAATGTGTATAATTTAATATTCCGTACAAGCAAGTCATGTGGTGTACACATCAGATTTTTTTATTAAGCCTTTACCTTATATTGTTAGCCCAAACTGCCCCATAATGTCCTAAAACCGAAAACATTTCAACTCAGATTAAAATACAGTGGAGCATCTTTTAGTTACCACCTTTCAGTATTTCTTAGAATATTATTAAATACTGGCAATGAATTGACAATCTTTTCAAAAGCACCACCCCTAAAATTGACTAATTTAGATTGTATTCAATTTAACAACTTAAGGGCCGTTTCTGAAATTTTGACAGCAATTGTGAAAATCAGAACAACAATATTAAGTTCAAACATTTACCAACTAAAGATTAAGTATGCATGATAGAAAAAATTATATAGTGTCATAAAACTGTTTTCATAATAAAACCTTTCACTTTATATGAGAATTTCAGTCAGTTCATAACATTTCAGAAAGATTGTTTTCAATGCTTCAAATTTCAGAAAATTCACAAACCTTTCTAATTTTCCATTCTGACAATAAGAAGGTGACATACAAGAAAAATGACTGAATTCCACATTTGCCATGCTAGGAGCTTTTTGTAAGGCCTGTATAAGATTAGGACGGAACTCAGGGTCAATACACCACAATGACCCTTTTCCTACATTCTAAGGGAGGAAAAATATAATTAATACACTTTGTACAGATAGGAAAACTTAAAGGATTTTCCATTCATAAAACTAACATAAAATAATAGTACTAGCAACAAAAAATAGCAGTTTTAATTACAAATCATGAAACAGTTTTGGTACCTGCTAATTATCTTGTACCCACCAATACACTAATGAACAATTTATTGATTTCCAGAGTGTTATGTTCAATAATTTCATTCAGAATGGCATTAAACAGATTGTTAATGCAGCTAGTTTCTGCTTCTAAGTGAACTCAGATAAATAAGACAAGTGATGATGAGACATACCACAATGACACCACTTATTCTTCCATTCTGCTAATCCTTACATGCATTACACTATTTGCATACCAATTAAAATAAAAAAGAAGGCATTACCCTCTACTAGCACCTCTCCAAAAAACAGATAAATAGCTTTGATAAAAAAATGGAAATATAAAGAAATAAAAATTTCATCTTTGTAAGAAAAATCCAGAACAGTTTCTAGGGCTGCCAAACACTTACAGGAATCATAGTCATGGATGATATTTTTGGCAGTATAAGTGGGTACCGAATAACCAACAACCACTCAGTTTTCTATTACGATTTCATGTATTTTATAATTTCCCCCCAAAAAAGATAGTCATGAACAAACAAAGTCAGCAGCATACGTTCTGTTAACAGCATCTTTTAAGTCTGAAAAATTCCTATACAACACCAATGTTTAAAACAATATAAGCATATGCTGCTAGCATTTCAGAAAATAAATGATAAAAGAATAAATCTACAAATAATAAACCACAGGATAATAATGTTATGCATGTTAATAATAGATATAATAATATATAATTTAGTTTAAAAGTTTTGGCAACACAGTGTTTTGCATTTTGGAGTAAACTCGCTTACCTTTTGCAATACTGTAAAATTTCAACCATGTACTTATTTTAATAATTCTAATTAAACTTCTTTATTTTTGCTCTGCTATTTGTTTTCTTCTTTAGTTTAGAAATACGTTTTCAGATAATATAATCATACTCACTTTAAAAGAAAGGACAGCCATCTGCTAATTCACATAATTATTCAAGTTAACGAGTTCAAATGTATTGTATTTTTAAATTAGGGTATGTTATGATACAGTTATCATACAGTTATGCAAAAGAAAATTCATTTGCGTATATCATAAAATCAACATAACTTCCATAATAAAAAAACAACATACCTTTTTGCCCTCAAATAAACATATCACTCTTAATTTTAATCACACCCCTGTAATACATTTAAGACAAGAGTGATATTTTATGTTACAAATAAACATACAATATTCCAGACATTCAACAACGACAAATATATCTTTACTCGCTCATCTACAAATGATCATAAATATGCATATACATATGCTACTATACATTTTACATATAACTACAACATCCAGTCTGAAGAATGCATTCCGTATTCATTAATTCTAAAATTTTCTGCATAAGTTATTACTGGAAAATCATTCAGCTTCAAAAAACACACATGTGCATGTACATTAAAACAAAAACTTATGTTTAAAAACCATATATATATAAATAAATACAAAGTTAAAAGCAGTTCAAAACCTAATCCAACCTGTTTCTGAACAGACAAAAACACAAATTAAAGTTTAAAATTTAATTAAATTATGATAATTTTAATGCAAATTTGATTTTTTTTTTTTTTTTTTTTTTTTTTTTTAAATCTGGCTTATTTTAGACTTGAAATTTTTCTCTAAATTATTACTGTGGAGCAATGTTAGCTTCTGTTTCCCAAATTTCCTAGATATAGCTTGATCATACAATTTTGTCTAACTTAAATTTTTAATTTTGTGTCTTTAATTTTTTTATTTATTTCAAGTACAATTTAAGCAGAATAATTTTATGGCCATAACTATTAAATAAAAACTTCGAGGTTTTTTTTAATATACAATGCTAAAAGCCAGTTACTTTGTATAAGGATTGTAGGTTTTTATATATGATTGCATTTATGCATCCCACAGCCATCAGCAAGTTGTTATGTTGATTCGCTTGTAGAGGACTTGCTAGTTCTCATCAAAGTTTATTATTTATACTGCATTTTGTTTGTTTCTGTATATTAATTATTACACTAATCTGCAATAAGAACATGTGATTTTGTTTTAGAATGCATAAATAAGTACTAATTTTACTAGAATATCCTATATATATAATTGAAATATTTTGATTTTATATTGATTCTTGAAGGGGGGCACCCAGACGGTATAGTGGTTAGGGGAGCCTGACTGCGATACCAAAGGGCCCGGGTACGAAACCCAGAGAAGGCATGGATGTAAAATTGTCTGTCTCTTCATAGGAGGTAACAGTGGCTGCCTATTAGGTGCCTCCACAATAAAATGGCTACCACTTCTGGCCTTAGTAGCGGCTAATGCCGTTATAGGCGAGTGCCCACCATTTGTAAAAAGAAACTTGAATGGAGGAATATGCAAGATAAAAATATATAAATAAAAATTACAATTTAAAAAGCCTCTTAATTGCTCCTTTTTTAATTTGAGTACTTCCTCTCAAGTAATAACTTTCTTGAAACTGCATCATAACTGAAAACTAATTTCACATTATGTCATCTTAGACTTCTGCATTGCCTGAAAATTTCAGCCAATCAGATTAATTTACTATATATTTTACTATAAATGTCATTGTAATCCAACTACCCTCTCTCTTTCTCTGCTTACTAAAGGATGCTTACTGCTTACTTTCTCTGCTAGCTAAAGGATGTCTCTTCCTTGCCTGCTTCTGTAATTCTTCATCATCAAAACTGTGAGGTGCAGATTGGCCCCCAATGTGATGTGTCATGCCATAGGGCAATCAAGATATAATAAAGAGATATTTGGATTACCAGATGCTTTTGTAATTCTTCGAAAATTCTCCGCATTTTCTACTATGTAATTGATATTTTCAGTGATCTTCTAACCTCAATCCACTTGCGACTGCAAAACAATGTCTTCCCTAGTCAAACACTCATCTCATCAAATTACTGCAAGGAACTAAATTATATCTTCACAAATATATACACACTGCACAGCATTAACTCCTTCAGGATGGACATATCAAATATGCATCAGCAGCTAATCCTCTTACGAAATGGCATGGCGCTTAACGCAACTCACCTTGGAGACAGTGCGTTGCACCAGTGCAATGCAGTGGGTAATGCACCAGTGCATCACACGGCTGCTAGCAACATTTGGGACTGAGGCTTATATGACACATCCGTCTGCAGAGGGTTTTTATAGTCCACCACGCAACACCACGAAGGATTGTTCTGACGAATGTCAAAATCAGATGAAAGAAAGAAGAAGTTGGAATAATATGCCAATAATTAGTATTTCAGTGTATTTAGACAGTGCAGGAGGAAGAAACAACATCTGAAGCACTGCATAAAAGAAAAGTTGTACAATAGATTTCTCGCTCGGTATGCACTTTGTAAGCTCGGAGTTTGGTCAGAATACAGTGTTATGCCTCAAATAAGAATTGCTTATCAGCAAGTGCTGGAATTCGATAGAGGCAGGATCATTGCCTATCGAGAGTGTGGATTATCATTCTGTGATATCGCTCACAGCACTGGTCGACATCCAACCACTGTCATATGAGTATGGAATCAAAGGGTTGCTGAGGGTAACACTGAACGGCACGCAGGATATCAACGCCCTCCCTATACTAAGGCCAAGAGAATAGGCATATTGTGAGTTCAGCCCTGCAAAACCACACAAGCACACATCGGACCATTAATTAGGAAATGGGCAGGTTTGCAGCATGCTCAGTATATGCTCATACAATGTGTTGACATTCAGCACGTCAACCAATACTTCTTTTTCTTTTGACAATGCAGCATAGAGAGAGATGGTGACTCTGGTGTACCAAAGGACAAAGCTGGATACAGGAGTGCCACAATGTCATCTTTTCAGACAAGTCCCGGTTCTGTGTGCAGTATTCTGATGGCCGCATACATGTGTGGAGGCTCCGAGGAAACCTCATGTAGCCTGCTTGCATTCGATATTGGCATAGGTGCCCTGCACCTGGTGTGATGGTTTGGGCAGCCGTTGAGTAAACAACATGCACATCTCTAGTTCGGATTGAAGGTAATTTGAACACAGATCAGTACCTTTTTGACATCTTACGTGAGTGGTTGAGCCTTATCTTTGAGGCCTGCCAAACGCCATCTGCCAATAAGAATGCAAGACCACATATTGCACATCGTGTTCTGACCTTCCTCGATACACAGGTTGATTGCTGACCTGGCCTGCATGGTCCATATCTGTCACCCATCGAATCGAAAACATCTGGTCATGGGTTTATGAGAGACTGGCACACACCCCTCTCCAGCTAATATGGTTGATGAAGTATGGAGGAGACTTGAAGTAGCATGCAATGAATTGCCTGTTTCTGTCATCCAAGCCCAGTTCAACTCCATGGCTAACCAGGTAAGGGCCATTTTACAGGGTTCGTACAAATTTCTGCACATGAAAATTAAGTACTTCTTTTCAGGACCATTAATGAAACAAATTAAGGACCTATGAGCAAATGGAAACTGAATAAATTCAATTAAAAATATTATCTATACTTTACTTTTGTAATACCATCCTAAAAACAAAATAGATCCGTAATTAGGATGCATTATTATTAAACATAACTTAATTAACATAATTATTAGTAAGTTTGAGAATAAAATAAACTTCATGAAATTTATAAAGTAGCATTTCATATTTTACACTTACAATAGCTGGGCTTATTTAAAAGAAGATAAGTGACATTTTATTTACGTTTTACTAACAGTTAGTTTTATGTTGACTTTTTTTTAATGTCTCATTTTGTCACATTTTTGCTCAATCTAGAGGTTTAGTAAATAGCAAGTAGATTTTATGTCACTAAAGCACCAGAGGTGATAAGTTGTTTTGTATTACTTGTCTAAATCCCACTAGACAAGTAAGTGATAAGTCTCGCTAGATGTGAAGAATAAGTTTCACATGAATTTTTACACTTTTGTGTCTTATCTTGTGACCATGGTAAGGATTAATGAAAGGCGATAACTTGCATTAATATGAAAAGATGATTTTTGAGGGTAAGCAGTTTGTTATAAATAATTAAATTAGGTAGTTAGATAACCTTAGACGTTATGGATTTACAAGGCCACTATCAAATTTTATTTATTTTTTAACAATATTTGTTAAAAAAGCAGTATTAAAATCACAATCTAATACAATTTGACAGTTTAAAATACATGTAATTTATGAGATTGATTCTTAAACTTTATTTGGATAAACTATATTTGGACACATTATACAAAATATTTAAACGTCCTTTTAATTTGAAGCCTTCCCAGACATTTTGGCTAATTTATACTGATTTCCTTCTCTTTAAGGACCTTTTCTAACAATTAAAAATTTGTCTCAATATGCAAACCACTGTTCTCACTAGTTTCTGCGTGCTTTATCTCCTAACTTGTCAAACTGTCCACAATGTACCTATGAGGGTTCACTTCATATGGTAACAGTTAAATAGTCCAACCCCCCCCCACCCGGCAGGTGTGAAGCAAATTATCACTACTTTTGAAAGTAACTACAAAGTCATAAGCCTCTTATTTAAAAAGAACTTGGAACATAAAGGCATATTTTTATGCTAACAAAATCAGTTGCAATTCACGGTGATGTAATTAAACAAGAACAGTAAAATTCAAGCTAAAAATATGAACTAGTGGTCAAAGACTATAAGCTGGCTCAGTAACTCTATTGTCATAACCAATTCAAATGTCAGCAGCGAAATGAAAAAACTAATAATTACAAATTATCGAAGCTAGCAGGAACTAATGCACCGAACATGCGGAGGTCAGAAACACATACTGTCTTACACTCCAAAAACGTCAGTTTAAAAACTGTCTCAGTGATTTGCATTCTTGTGAGGAAATAGTGGGGAAATTATAGTAAAGGCTGAAATTATACACAACTGGGTAATTTACATAATAATAACTGTACATATCTTTGAAGAATAATTTTCTTTCTCTTTATGCATTTAGTCTCTTTCTTCAACATGTTTTCTTTTCATTTTAGAATTTTTGGATTTAATTAAAGATTTCTGTTATTCTAAAAAAACTAAATCCATTTAGAATGTATAGAGAAAAAGCTGCTAATCAGTGAACCATTTCTTTAGTAATATGAACTTTCAGAAAAAATATGAAATATGTATGGTAAGGGCCGGTTACAGAGCTGGTGTGGCATAATTTTTAGAATTCAGTGACACACCAAGCAACAAAATCTAGAAATGGCAAAACTTTTAGAATTTAGAGCAGGCACTGGAAGCATAATTTAGAAACGCACAAGGCAGCAGAATTTAGGATCCATACAGATTGCATCAGGTGGGAAAATGCCTAGCGCCAGCCCTATGTATGATGCATTAAGACAAATTAATCTTAAATTGTCAGTATTCAATTTATTTATTAATAAAAAAATGCCTTTCTATAATTCCTGTCCATGTGATTAGAAGTATTTTTAATATTTTCCGTGCTTGCGTCTAGTAAAAAATAGAGAAAATAAAAGGAAGATAAACATGTTAAGAAAACGATTCTAGTATCAGAAGTAAAACATTCAAATATCACGTGTTCAATTGTTCTTCTAGACGTTCTCCAAAAAGCAAAAATTTCATCACAAACTTTCTATAAAATACATCCATTATGTGTTAATACCAAGGGGACATTTTTCATTTTGTCACATTTTTCTGGAATCTTCTAGAATCATGGGTCTATAAGACTTGCCTTCAAATCCTTTTTAACTTTCCACGCTGCAATGTCTAAAAGCCTAAAGAAAAATTACCCCTACTGATTCTGTAACACCAAAAAGTCAGAAATAATTTGAAAAAAAAAAAATTAGAGGGGAAAAGTGTAAAATGAATTTTACAGAGAAAACTGATGCATACTCTCAGAATTCTGAACATTCTGAGACAATTACATGGGAAAAACTCTTATGATGAAAAAAATTCAAAACACATTTTAAATAATTACATAGCTATTTTGCTTTTGCTAAGAGCTGTTTCGTAAATTGGCTTTATAGTATTATACTTTATTTTTCAGATTCAAAATATTGTATAATAAGTGGCCAAAATAGAACTTTATAATGAGACATCGAAAAATAAAAGTTTTATTTTATTGTTATTTTTAAAATATAATTTCAATATATTAATCATTACGATATTTATTAATTGTTAAATGTTACAATATTTTTTTTAAAATCCCAGATCTCAGAATCAAAAATTTTTTTTTAGAAACTCATCTTAAAATCGCCAAAATGTTGATAAGATACCAAATTTAGAGCAGTTTAAAGAATTCACATCCCCAAAAGCAAAAAGGTGTTTAAAAGTTCTCCGTTAGAAAAAAATGAAATAATTTCGAAATACTTATGTTTCACTTCATGCTTAGAAGCTCAAGTATTCCACCATTTATATTAGAAATCAAATTATAATCCACGAACCCGTTTATCCATCCAAAAGATAACCATATTTATCAGTGAATTGCCAAAAATGTTCCTCCAAAATGCTAATTCACACTCAAAATGGCAGTTGTAGAAACAGATAGAAATTTCAGATGATTAAAATTAAGGACCTTCTTCCGATTTTGGGTGAAATTAAGAACTTTTAAGGACCAAAAATCGTTCCCAAAAAAAAAAAAACCCTAAGGAATTTTAAAGACTCGTAAGGATCGTGCAAACCCTGTTTTTAGCTGCCAGAGGTGTTTCTACTAAATTCACACTCCTGTAAACTCCTAAACTGCTTACAAATTTGGTCATTTTAGCTTCATGTCATACTGTTTACAAATAACTGCCATTACTGCCAACAAATACCTTTTTTGTATTTGCTTTCCTTCATGGTGTTGCCATTTTAATGGCCAGCAGCAGTTCAAAACCTAATCCAACCTGTTTCTGAACTGAAAAAAAACATAAAGTAAAGTTTAAAATTTAAAAATAATCTTACAAAATCAATAAAAGTACTTTCATTTTGTTTTGCTATATTTTTGTCTTAGTTTATCAATGTGCTTCTGGTTATTTTGATTTTTTAATCTGATTTATTCCGAAAAGGAAATTTACATCCTTTGCTGCATTATCTTCAGGGGGCTGAAGCAATGAAAGAAGTAAATAAATGAAACAGCCTGCTTCTGAACTAAGCACAAATTCAAGTTTAAAGTTAAAATAATCTTTAAAAAACAAAGTAAACTGTCTCTTTTATTGCTGCTATCAGACCACAACTGGATTAGGTTTTGAACTGCTATTTACTTCGAATTTATTCATTTATATACAGTCAAAAGTCGTTAATTTGGACACCCATGATCCGGACCTCAAAGCTACAAACTTTCTGCGCATGCATCACGTTGACGCATGCGCGTAAGACCTTTACGGCTGCGAATATGCTTGTGCGTGTGCGCAAAATACGTTTACGAGTGCACATTTAATGTATAACGGACGGTATAAGCTAAGCTAAAATTATCTAATTATCTATTTCAGTTAATGTTGCAGATTGCGTTGTTCCTTAATCTTCTAATTGAATCCGGCTTATTATTTTTTGCAGACTGTTAGAGCAATTTTATAAAAGTAAGCTTGAACTTTCGATTATGTCAAATAGAATTTCCGATTTATATTTACTAATGTGCAATGGATCTACAAAGCGAAAGTATGTTTCGGAGTCCATTAAGCAAAAAGTAGAATTGCTGCAAAAAATGGATAAAGGCATATCCTTTGTTTATCTAAACTTTAACGTATGTTTATCTAAACTTTGTTTATCTTTAACACCACAGCGCGCAATGAATTGGAAGTTGATCTGTCAGCACTATCCTTATCAGGGCAGATGCTTTTATTTTATTTGGCTTATTATTCCTTACTAAATGTAGTATTTCATCTCGATGTACTCCGTCTTTGATATGATTTAAATCAAATTCCTCGTCATTATAATTCGCTTCCAATAGAGAAGAAAGTGACAGAGGTTATTGAAAACGAAAAAATTTCGATTGACAAATTAGTTGGTAGACACAGCAATTATAGGACTTGAACAGTGGAACTTTGTAACTGAACAAGAAATTATGTCACTGTATAGAATTAAAGAGAATGTATTATCACATAAAAAACGAAGCAATTTAAACAACTTACATTGAAAGAAATGTTTAATAAAGTAAACAAATAAATATTAAGCTTTTTTATATAAATTTTAATACCCTTTAGATCATAATTGTTCTTTATTTCATAAATTTCATATTTTTAATTTTATAATTTCTGCATGCCATCTTACCAGATTTAAACTGATGATCTATAATCCGGAAAAATTGATAATCTGGAATTGCCGAAGTCCTGACGAGTCCAGATTAACGACCTTTAACTGTATATACAGCGTGATTATAATTAAAGTTTAAGTTTCAAAACGCTATAAAAAAAGAACCACTGATGAAAATGATGTGAAATTTGAAAGGAATGTTATTGAAAAAGGCGGAAAGCATATGGCAGAAGAAAAATTTTAGTTTCAAAAGTTAGCAACAGATGGCGCTGTAAGCGGCAGAATCACGACGAGAAACGAGAAATGATTCGTAAAACAATGGCTAAGGTGGAAGTTACACATTAAAACGCATTGACAAATTAGAATTGTTGAATAATTTTATTTGCATGACTGTACATATCACATCGAAAGGGACAAATCGGTTTCAAGAGTTTTGCGGTGACATACCGCATAAGAACCATTCATCAAAGAAGTTCGGAACTGTCGCGAGACTGGCGCAAAACACGTTCAATATGGTGTCCACCGTTGTGTGCAACAAGTTGAAAGTGACAAACAGCATGTTCCACAACGGATCGCAGTGTCTCCGGGGTGATGTTCAGAATGTGTTGCGAAATGCGTGCCTTTAATTCCGCTAAATTTGCAATTGGAGCACGGAACACAACATCCTTCAGATACTCCCACAGCCAGAAATCACACGGAGTAAGATCAGGCGATCGGGATGGCCAGGATGTACGGAAATGACGGCTGATAATTCGAGCATTTCCGAAATGGCGCCTCAGCAGCTGTTTCACGGGATGTGCAATGTGCGGAGGAGCGCCATCTTGCATAAAAATGATTTCATCCACACATCCATGCTGTTGCAGACCTGGAATCACGTGATTGCACAAAAGAGACGCATACCTCTGACCAGTGACGGTTGCGGGAACAGGACCGGAAGCACCCGTTTGCTCGAAAAAATATGGTTGTAGGATGAATGATGCCGTAAAGCCACACCATACCGTGACCCTTTCAGGAAGAAGTGGTACGGGGTGCGTTGCCAGTGGATTTTCTGTTGCCCATATTCGACAATTCTGGGTATTCACGTATCCTGTCAGATGGAAATGGGCTTCATCTGTCCACAAAATTTTCCACGGCCATTCATTATCCACTTCCATGCGAGCCAGGAATTCTAACGCAAACGTCTCCCTAGCTGTCAGGTCAGATGGAAGCAACTCCTGCACATGGCCAATTTTGTACGGATAGCATTGCAGAATGTTTCGCACAATTTTCAGCACTGTGCTCATAGGCCTGTCCAATGTTCGGACAATTCCTCGTGCACTGCACGGTTGCACACCACCGGCCGACCCCTCCTGTAATGCTGTGGCCACTTCTTCAACTACCGTCGAATGCACTCGTTTTCTCCCTCTACCAGATTGCATATCAAGCGAACTTGTCGTTTCGAATTTTTGCATCATTTTCTTTAGACCTAGGACACTCATTGGACCAACGCCTTCTTTTATACCCTTCAGTGTCCTGAATTTTTGCAGAGCTACTCTTGACAATCATCATTCTTGTAATACAGCTTTACCAGCAGAGCGCGGTCCTGCAGCGAAACACCCATGGCGAACGTCTGAGACGCGAAATGAGGAACAGCCTGGTACCTGGTGGCTTTATAACACTGAAATTTAACTAAAATTTTAATTTAAGTCTTCTTTCGCTTGCAGCGCCATCTGTTGCTAACTTTTGAAACTAAATTTTTTCTTCTGCCATACGCTTTCCCCCTTCTTCAATAACATTCCTTTCAAATTTGACGTCATTTTCATGAGTGGTTCTTTTTTTATAGCGGTTTGAAACTTAAACTTTAATTATAATCACCCTGTATATATATATATAATGTTGTATGATCTTAAATTAACTTAGTTTGAAAACAACTTTTTCATATGTGTGTGTATACAAAATATAAAATATTGTTACGAAATGTCCAGCCAGGTTAAAATGGCTTCCCCACAAAGCAGATTTTAGGGTTGCCAGAAAATGGAAAGGGAAGACAGGGTTGCCATATTTGGTGAGAAATTACCCATTCGCCAACATTTGGTGCCAAAATTGGCAATATAACATAGACGAATAGGGAACCTTCTGAAACGAATTCTTACTGGTTTAGCCCAGAATGTTCTCAAACACAAGCCAAAAGCCATATAAACCCTGCTGGTATTCAGAGAGTCAGCATCTCATCTCATCAGCTGATAGTCAGACAGTTAGTGAGTGTCTCGAAGTCTAGTGCCAAGTTGGTCGTTGAGTGCATCAAGAGTTTTTTAGTGTATCAAGAGTTAGTGCATCGTCGAGTTTTATCTTAGGATGTGTTGACCTCCGAGAACAACCGAACCAAGTAGGAAGTTAAACTCTAGTGTATCGTTGAGTACATCGCGAGTTGCATCGTGGAGAGTCTCGAGAGTATGTAGAGTTTCGAGAACAACCGAGCAGAGTCAAGAGCTGTACCCAGTGCTTTGCCGTGAAGGTGCCTCCACCGTTATAGCCTAATAGCCTGGAGGCTGTTTCGCTGATTGTTTCAGGGTGTTCACAGTATTTCTTCGACTGTAAATGTGTTATTGGAGCTGTCTTGAATAATACTGGCTAATAAATTGTGTTTCGATACTTCATCAAGTGTCGTCGTTATTCACACTAAATCTACGAACCCGTACGTGAAGAGGAAAAAAAAAATGTAACACTATGAAAGAAAAATTACTGACAAATTAGTAATTTAATTTAGCAATAACCCTTTTTCTTCCTGATTTTAATTTAGCTACATCCCCTTCAAAGAATCTGTACTGCACTTCATCACTTTCATTTGCATCCATAATGCTGTAAAAGTCATGACCAATCACTATTCCAGATTTAAACAAAGGATTCTGGTCTTATTTATAGGCCATGCTGAAGACTGCATTCACTTTTTTCTACTTGCTGGGGCCTGGGTAACTCAAATCTTCTTGATTAGCAGTACCTTCTATTATTTAAAATGTGATCAGAGTACAGAGAATTATAGGGTTTGTCGCACCCACAAAGATGTGAAGAAACGAAAATATATATTAAGAAATTATTCTTCAAGAAAATTAAATCATGTGTCTTGTTATCTATACAGTATTCAATGTCTGGATGTTTCTTCTTCTATCACATATCCTATTTGTATGGGACAATATCTCAGCTGTGATCAAGAAAAATAATGGGTACCTTTTCTCCTCAAGTCATCACTAACAACAAACATATCACACACACACATACATAATATATATATGCATAATAATTTCCTTGGTACATCACTAGATCCTTGAAACCAATCAATGTTTTCTCATGACCAAAAAAAAAAAAAAAAAAAAACTGCAGAATAGATGCCTGGAAATTTTGGTGTGGTGGATGAAATTTTGGAAGAAGCATGGCCTGTTTGGTAGTTAAGCATTTAATTTTGGATGACAAATTTCTTAGCATATATCTTCTTAATTGGCAAACACTAAGGGTACTAAACACACCCCCACAGTTTTGGATACATAGTTACATTTCAAATAATGGAGAATAGCTAGCAGAAGTTACGGTACTACACTAAAGGTACTCTTTATTTAATTACTTTAATTTCTAACTTTATTTAGAACATTTTTGGTAGAAAACTTTCATTCCAACCAGATAGATATTTCCGTCTACAATGAAAGAAATTATATTTTTCCAATTTTTCATAAAGTGTTTTTTCTACTACATGTTTTTTCATCAATTAATAACACATAGACATCTGAGAAGAGTCAAATTATTTTATGTGAAACAAACATCAAGTTAATTTTAAAATATAGCAGTCAAACACCTTACTTATAATATTGTGAACTCAGTATCTTTCATTATTAAGTGAAATTCACACTACTGTTAAAATAAAAAAAATTAAAAAAAAAAAGGGGGTGCATAAAAATTTTATAACTATTATGATGCTTTTACAAATTATTTTCACTTGTATTCTTATTACAGTTTAAAACTAATTATTGATAGTTAATACATTTTGTTTTCAACAAAATATTGATGTCACAAGTTTAAATTAAAAAGCTCTTTATAATTTTGGGGGGAGGTAAAACAATGAATCTGTTTCAAAAACAATGATCATACTATATTCTTATGAGGTACCACAAAAATAAATAGCCACTGCATCTTTCAAACTGATTCATTATTTATTACTAATAAAATATTAAATGAAAATTTTTAACAGTGAAAGAAGCATGTGTTTTAAAAATCGATTGTGATAATTTGATATATAATAAATGAGACTTATTAATAATCATGAATTATAGAAATAGCAGTAAATTTCAAACTTAAGTCATTTAACCTACAAAATACTTTTATGCATATACCGTATAACTTATTGTTTTGAACTAAGATTTTTTAGCAAGATGATACTACTTTACTATTTAAGGGTTTCTTCATGAAGTAGTATTTTTAATGTATTAGTAATAAAAAAATAATAATTGCTTATCTGCAAACTAATATACATATATATTTTAACAAACACGTATATATGTAAAAAAGCAAATTTAAAGTTAAACTAATTAAAAAATGTGCAAACATATAAAAGATTTAATTTTTGAACTAATCTACAATATCATTTAAATTTAGATAGCATAAGTAAATCAAGTGCAATACCAAACCATGAAAAAATTCCCCAATTTAGCAAATTAAAATTAATCTAAAAAAAATTTTTTTTTTAATGCATAAGTGAATGACTGTTGAGCAGGCAGGAGACAGACTTATCAAGGGGAAGTTGCCTCCAAACCTAACTCTTCAATCATTCAATTCGTGTTTCGTCATTCATGTAGGCAAGGGTAAAAGTCAAAACCAAAATTAAAAACATAGTGAAGAATGTCTAAAAAGAAATACCAATAAAGTGGTACCTTCAGAAATTAGCAATTAAAAATTAAAGGTCTAAAAGGAAAATACCAATAATGAAGTATTTGAGAAATAAGCAATTGCACAAGTAGTAGAATTAAGTTATTCTACTACTTGTGCAATTGCTGCAAAGTAAGTTATAATTAATCTTAGGAGATAATTTAATCAATATTATTTAGTAAATAAATTTATATATATATATATAATTAACTGTTTATAGTATGCTAGTTATCAATTTTACATTATAAAAGGCATGCTGTTTGTTATGAGAGTTTTCTTAGAATGTTGGATGTATATATATATAGACATGCACATGACATTTTGATATGTGAAAATGATAAAATGTGAGCTGTGCATTTATCCTGGTCTACAAGAGCACTGATTATCTCATACTTTGTAATATGATTTCAAAATCATATGCACAAATGATATGTCACTTTATATGTTGATGTCTTTCTATTCATTTGCATAGACAGAGAAAAATTAGCAGAATTTTGCAATTCATTATTGGTTAGCTAATATTTTTTCTTTAAAAATAAAATAGCTTAGTTTTGCTCCTACTGATAATTTCATAAAGATTATTCAAAACATAAATGGCCATATAAATGAATAATCATAAAATGATGTTGTAAGTAACTACATTTATCTGATAATAAATAATAAATTTCAAAAAGATTATTCAAAAACATAAATAGCCACATAAATGAATAAGAGTTCTCCTCCTACTGATAAATTTTAAAATTATTCAAAGAAACAGAAAAATTTAACAATTCTCTTGTCAGGACTCAAACTACACATCTTCCAGTTGCCAGTTAAATATGCTAACCATTTACACCACAAGAGCATGCATAAGGGATTTTGATTATTCTTTACACTTTCCTATCTTAAGAGTGACTGGGGAAAACAACTAGCTCTATTCGACCAAATCTGACTCATATTTTAGTTTGGGTGTTACCATTAGTTATATTTTTTGTCATATTCACAATGAGAAATCAGTAGGCTTATACTGAAATTAAAACCATGGATCTCCAGTTGCCAGCTGGATAGGGTAACTACTTTTATCATGTACAGAAAGATGCAATAATTCCTTGAAACTATTAATATATAAAATCACATGGACAATATGTCGCACAAAAAATTACCTTGAAGTAACTAGTGTATAGCAAGCCAATCCCATATATTATAAACTTAAATTCAATGGATTTCTTAGATCTTGTACACTTATAAATACGTTAAACAATGCCAGATTAAAAAAGCTTAATATTATAATTGCTAATTTTAGATACTGGTTATCATAAATTAAGGAAAAACCACAAAAATCATGATTACTGAAAAAGTTACATGTAGAATTTAATAAAACTTACCCACAATATACAACACATAGTAAGGTACCAAATAACATAAAAAGAAATTACCAGACAATTATGGTAGTATAGAAATTAGCACATGTATAAAATGAACAAATCGAAGATGTCAGTTTGCTATAATAAAAGTACCTTCAATATGGAATATAATCCCCTCTAGAAGCAATACAGCACAATCAGCGATGTGTGATTCTTTCAATTATGCAGTCCATCAGTTCCATAGGAAGCGAGAGCCATTGCTCCTGCAAAGCAGTTGCAAGCGCGGCAAGGGTCTAAGGGGGCGGATTGAAAGCAGCTAGACATCTCCCTAAAGCATCCCAAACGTGCTCGATAGGATTCAAGTCCGGGGATCGAGCTGGCCACTCCATCGCATAATTGTTTCCTGTTGAAGATAGTCATATACGATGTGAGCCTTGTATGGTCTTGCATTGTTGTCCTGTAACAGGAAAGCATCACCTATTGCCCCGGCATATGGGCGTACATAAGCATCAAGAATGTCATCTCTATAAACAGGAGCATTCACGGTTCCCCTTGGAAAAACATGGAGGTCTGTGTGTCCAACCAAAGAGAAGCCACCCCAAACACAGACACTGCTTCTTCCGTACGCGTCTCTTTCACGGATGTTTGACGGATGATAATGGGTTCCAGGTTCTCTCCATACCAAACAACGCCTACTATCGCGTTCTATACTAAAACTGGACTCACCCATAAAGAGAATAGCCTTCCATTGCTCAGGCATCCAGTAGATGTGTTGTCGTGCCCACTGCAAACAGTCCCTCCTATGGCGTGACTTGAGTGGCACGCAAATGGTTGTTTGCCTCGCATGCAGACCACCTTTGTGAAACCTTCTACGCACAGTTGACATTGACACCAACCTTCCGGTGGCTGCAGCAAGGGAGGATTTAAGAAGAGTCGGAGTAGCGGTTCTATTCCTAAGTGCACATAATGTCAAATATCGGACATCGACGCTCGTCGTAGCAGTTGGCCATCCTTGGCTGAACCTCCTAGGTGCCAAATCTGTGATCTGAAATTGCCTCCAAAGTCTATGAACCACAGAATCACTCACATTTAGCCATCTGGCCACTTCTGTTTGACTTTGTCCTGCTTCTAGTCTCCCAATGGCTTTTTATCATAGTTCTGCAGGCAAATGATGCCTGGAGATCATTGTTACGAATTGGCTATCTCAGATTTCTGATGTCACTATCACAGTGAAATATGTGGGCTTACTCTCAAACATGGACTTTTATCCTCCTTGCAGATGACATATTCCGAGTGCAGCATCACTAATTTGCATATCGGAGTTTTACTCAGCTACTCTTACTTGGGAACATATTCAAATTTTAAACAATTTGGCTTATTTTTGAGGGAGTTATCGCAATTTTTGTGATTTTTCCTTAATTTATGATAACCAGTGTATGTCGTTTCTTAAGTAATAGATAATTGTCAAAATTTCACATACTTTATGTTTATGGTCTTGTGCTCATAGATCATATCAGTAGTCCATAAGCAAATGAATTTTGTCCACCAATCAGTCAGCCTACAGCTAGCAGAGTAGTTTCTTATGTTACATGGTAGGGCGATACTTTAAATTTTTGCAGTTTATTCTAAAATACAATCTCAGAATAAAGTTCCAAATATTGTAACACTATTGACTACTGCAAACTTTTCCCACAATTTCTGTAAACACTGCTAGTTGTGAGAACAGTTTTCTAAATAAAAATTATTTAGAAAGTATTTTATAACAATATATGTTTATTTCGTATTTAAAAAGTATATAAGAACTATAAATGTTTATGCCTTTTACAATTTTTTTTTTTTCCCTTTCTGCCTACATTACAGAAACTGTAGCAATCAAGTAGACTACTATGTCATCGAGGGTTTTGAGAAAAAAAAAAAAAAAAAAGCAAAATAATACTAATGTTGGAATTTAAATTCTTCCAAGAATTCCAACGTTGGAATTTAAATTTTTCTTCAAAAATAAGCAAAGTTACTGCCCTATATTTTAACTTTTTTCTTTGTTTCTCTATCAAAGGAAGTGATAAATTCAGAAAACAAGGGGCAAAACTCTAGTTATGCTACTGATCTGTCCATAACAAAAGGATGGGAGGAAAATATTCATATTTGTTATTTGTTTGTCTATCAAGGGGGTAATAAATTCAGGGAACAAGCAGAAAGAGCTCTAGCTATGCCACTGACCTGTCTATAGTAAAATGCTGGGGAAAAAATATTCCTAAGTGTTTTAAAAATTTTCTACCTAGTGGAGTGGCTAGAAAATTTCGGCCACCGTGTACTCAAATAAATATTCCTAGAGCAGCTGCCCGCCAAAAATTACATCACTTGTCTGTACTATAATTGGTCTAAAGATGTTTGAAGGCTTGTCCCCTCTCAATGAAGTCAAAAGGACCCAATCATGTACCAACCGAGGGGCAGAGAATGGTTTTCTCTGTAAAATTGGATGTGGTAGATGATATCGTTTCTTTTAGTCAATATTGTTTGCACTATAATAGATCCAGTGATCATAATCAGCACTATAATAGATTCAGAGATACAGTGATCATAGAACAGATATTCAGATAAGAGAGGAATTTTTCCAGTGAGAAAAATTTAGCTGTTTGAGTTGTTATATGCACATTGGGGGGGGAGGGGAATCCTTTCTTGGAACAGATGATAACTGGTAGTAAAAAAAGGATCACCCATGAAAACATTGTTGGGAAAAGAGTATACTGTAAGCCTAAACACCCCCCCCCCATCTACAAACCAAGCCTGAGCATGAATATAAAAATGTGTGTATAGTGGAACACAAAACACTGCAAGTCTAACAAACCAAACAAAAAGCTCAATTCAGAGAGATATTGTCAGCAAATGGATAATTTAAACATAAGCAATCAAAGAGAAGAGGCCAGCAATGTTTACAATAAGAAGCACATCATGATAATACCAGACCACATGCTGTTTTTATGACTCGTCAGAAAATCACAGAGCTAGGCTGAGAAATTCTGCTGCATCTAACAAAAGCACCCTCTAATTATGATTTGTTTCTCTCCTTGAAAAATTTTTTGAATGAGAAAAAATTCAAAACTGAAGCAGTTGTCAGATGTCAGTTTTTGCCACCCAGGGCAACCCCTGAACATGCTGGCCCACTTCATATATAAACAATAAAAAAAAATGTCAAAATGGCATATAGGGAAATTAATCAAAATTCTGTGACGATGAGTATGTTTTTTCCTGGAAGTATCAAGTTGTTGCACACTGGTTTCTACAGAAAACTATCTGGCATGTATTGTTCTTACAACGATGATCTGTTCTTATAATGATGAATATGATCTGAATTTCTTTTCCTTGGAAAAAAAATTATTCTCTTGAATATGATCTGAATTTCTTTTCCTTGGAAAAAAAAAATTATTCTCTTCCTTCAAAAAAAAAGAAAGGTTTAAAAAAAAAAAAAAAAAAAAGATAAGATATATGCAGAAATCTGTTTGAAATAACAGTAAGTTTAAATGACCGAGACACTTTCAAGCTCAAATATCTATTTAACAGCACTGTTACATGCATAGATGGTTTTTTAAAATATAAAATTCAAACTATTGTTTATATTATTAGGGTTATTTAGCTGAAGACTTTTGATCTCTCATCAATATGATAAATTACAAATACATAAATAGATATTCATTTTTTGTAGGCACTTACACATTATCCCATCGACTGGTCAAGGAGCATGATTTAGTACCAATTGTGGATGGCCATGTCCTTTAGAATTCTGTAGTAGCAATTAGCAATTGGTGACTGTTGCCAAAATTTCTGCCAATGGTCGATGGAATAATACATAAATACCGCTTTTTGCTTTACATTTAATCAAGAACCAAAAAGTATATTTTCTTTTACTTCTAATTTGGATATCTATTAAAGAATGAAAAGTACCTGTCCTTTCTCCTTTTCAACTTTACGGAAGCACTTGCTCAGCGACAGATTGTGTCTGACAGAATTTTTCCATCCAGTTGGAGCATTTTGAAAATATGGAAAATGAGTCAATATCCAATTGTAAATGTCTTTGACAGGTAGCGCTTTATTTATAGAATCCTCAATGGCCATGAATATGAGACAACTGAAGGAAAATGGTGGCTTGGAATCTGCATGAAGAGTAGGATTATAAGGCGAATGTGTTGATATAGTATCACCACCTTGCTCACCCTCTTCTCCATTGACAGTAACATGTTCAACAGCTTCATCCAAATAATCACTGGATGGGCTGTCACTGAGATTTTCTTCATCAATCCCATAATTTCCCATTGGAAATTTACTAAGCAAATCAGTGTCCTGTAACCAGGACAAGCTTGTAAGCTCATCATCTTCAACTCCATTTGCTTCTTTTATATGTATTCCACTTAATAAACCATTAACTGATGGAGATTTTTCAAGCGAAAATACACCATTATGGCCATTTTTTAAACCAGCTGACATGGCAAGGAGAGCTTTGTCCTCTTCAGAATGTTCTTCAACAGCCATGAAAAAATGAACTTTATTTGCTACAAAAAAAATTATCATTATTAAAATATATCAAAATTAAGGACATCATACAGAAAATGAGAAAAATGCAACTAAGTTAGAAATTTTTCAGCTATATATTTATAAAACCAATACCAATAAACAGTCTGACATATATACATAAAAAAAGCATAAATAACAAGAGCCAGATACAATCCATTTAAATATCAAATAGAATTTCATTTCTTGTGAATACATACAGGAGGACAGAATCATTTTGAATACTACCATAAAACAAAATGGCCTGCACTAATCTGCTTGAATATTAATGTAAGGACAAAATTCTGGACAAGATCATCACGTATGATAAAAAGTAGATTTACTTCACAGGCTGAAAAAGGGGTTTGGTCTGTGCTTGGTGAGCCTATCAGCAGCATTGCAAAGCTCAATTTGACTAATAAAAAGATCATGCTTTGTACTTGGCAAGATTGCCATGATATTATCCATAAAAAGTAACTTGAAAAAGGTAAAAAAAAGAAAAACTGAACAGTAAGGTGTACAGCGAGATGCTAGTCTGTGTTGATGCTGCTACCAAGGAAAAGTGTCGAACTACTGAGTTCCAGCGCAAAAAAAAAGTAATGTTTCATCAAGATAATGTCAGACCACATGTTTCTGCATTCACTAGCTGAATTCAAAGATGATCTTTTGCCACATCGCATAGCCCCGACATCACTCCTTTAGACTTTTACCTTTTTTCCCACCTGCAGTTACATCTTGTTAGTGCTAGCTTCCATTCTGCACAGGACATGCGAAATGAGGTTTATCTGTTTTTGGACTCATGGCAACCAAGTTTCTGGGTCAAAGGCTTTGGAAAACTACCAAAACATAGGCAGAAAATCATAGATTTGGGTTGTGATTACGACCCACACTATAGATACTGCTTTCATGTTGTTTTTTTTTCCCCTAACTTTATTACGAAGATTTTTTGGTGGAAAACTTTTGTAGAACCAGATATATTAAAATAATCAATCAAATCAATTAATAATTATTAATAAAACAATTTCTTTTAAAAAAATAATTTTTTAAAAATTGTAATTATATAGCAAGAAATAAATATTTCAGTAAATAACGTCTGTAAAATAATTGTCAGTAAATATGTTTTCAATGAATACATGCTCTATGGCATTTTTTCTATTAATAAAATTAAGAAATATTTAGCTTGGTAACACAACTGTTTTATCATTCAGATAAAATAGCTTTGTTTCTTGCACTTATGTAGCTCCAAATAATTAAAATCCATTTCTTGAATTCTGTATGAGAAACATTTTATTTTTTAACTAATTTCATTTGTGTTTTTAACATGAAGCTCCGTTGAATTATTTAAATGTAAAAATACCAATTTCAGTGAGAAACGGAATTTCACAGTAATTTTCAGACATCTGAAAATTAATATAAATGAAATGTAAATTCAAAAAGAGCCACAAGCATTTATTAACATTAAGCTGTGTTTAGAGGAATTGAAAAAAAAAATCGAAATTTTTATAATTTAATCTCCCCATCTCTTCTGATTTTACAATATATGGTTAGGTGGAAGAAACAAAGTTTAACTTCATTTAATACTTTCTACCACTACATTTTATGCAGTGAAAACATATGAAAGCATGGTTTATGTTGAGATCATTTTTGACTCATTGGTACTATTGCTCCTAAAAATAGTAAAAAATCTAGTTAACAGTTTGACAACTTTATTATATTGCAAGAAGTATAAAAAAACAGTTATAGTAATATAAATGAAATAAGTGTTTAAATAGCAGAACTACATTTATTACAGAGGGAAAAGTATGAAAAAAAATTAAAATTACAAATTCTCAACATAAGTATTCTTGTTTTTACTTCTAAAAAATAATTTAATGTTGTTATTTTGTTCCATTTTTAAAATGTGTTTGCCAAGAATAATATTCAGTTCCCATTTTCATTTAATGTTCTTAAAGTTAAGAAAATAATAATTAAAGATATATTTCTTAAATTTAAAAATAAGTAGTCAAATCTATGAACAAGCCAAGAAATAATCACTGAATTAATTCTAATAATTGTAATGTTTACAACAGGTGTTACAAGTTCCTCTAAACAATAAACATAATTTAAAGATAATGTTTAAATCAATATAAAGAGTCGTTTATATCAACTGATATAAAAGTTGATTTTTACTTTAGTCATCAAAAGTTTATTAAATTTATTTTCTCAAGTTTGTACATGAAAGTGAGGGAAAAAAATATAGTAACAAACTTTCTATTATTAATTACCGGAATTGAGAAAGAAGAAACCATTTTAGTAAAAACAGAAAAATTAATAGCATATGAATATATTTAAGTTTTAATCAATGAACCAAATCACCAACCTTTCCCGAAACGTACGTCGCGCTCGTTGCCATGGAAACGGAGACAGCCTCTGCGCTTTCCCTGATCGGCGAAAAAGATAAAAGCGAAAATCTACGATTGGTAATCTAAAATGTTTAATCACTTTTACTAGTGAAATTAAATAATTAATGACATTATGAAAAGTTATCAGCAATTTTTCATTCTTCGGTCAAAAAAAATGTTTACATTTTATATATACCGTACTGGATTAAGAAGCATAAGAATTACGGAAGGAAAACATTTCGTTCCTTTTAATCACATTTAAATCACAACACAATCAATATTTCTAAAGTTACTTACAGTAATAACATCCCCCCAAAGAAAAGCAGCGACGAATATATTTTCACGTGGCCTTTCTAAGGCAAGCTTCGATTCTGACGACAGCAACTCTTCCTAGAGATGGGATGGAGATGCGTCATATCACCATGGCAACGAAGGTGAGCTCGATGGTATGCTCGCAACCGCCCAACAAAGGTCGAGATGGCGCTTTTCAGATTGCCGAATGCTCACACAGTTAAGTAACTGTTCCTTTTTATCAATCCATTCTTTATAATGCGTTTTCGATACCTTTTTTCAAAATCCATAACGACTTTGTTTAAAAGAGATCGGCAATTAATACCATTTCTGAATTTCTTCTTATCCTAAGTACGAGTAAAGTATCTTATAAAGTTCACAATCAAACTTTTTACGCACACTGAACTGAGAAAATTAATTACAAATGTATTTAGCGCTGAAATAATACAATTTTACTACACAGAGGATTATGAATTTATACTTGACAGGAAAATTTGCTATAGAAAAGAAGAAAAGCGACTTCTAAACCCCAGACACATTTCTTAAAACGAAGAAAATATCATTTTTATGCAAATATGTTATATAGTTAGCAAATATCTTGAAATATAATCAAATTAAAAAGCTTCCAATAATTATTAAGGTGTGAAATTTCTAATAAGAAAATAATGGCATTTTCACATTCTCTCATGTTTCAGGGTTTCACCTACACTAAGGGTTCGCAACCCTATGCCCGAGGGCACCATGGTGCCCGCCGATCGTTTAACGTGTGCCCGCCGCTGTGCGATCACAATAAAAATGTTTTAGTTTTCAATAAAATTCTATGTGAAAGTTTTCTCATTTTGCATGAAATAGAAATTCCGTCCAACACAGATACCAGCACAAAGCAAAATGCGACTGACCCCCACCCCCCCTTTTTTTTTTTTTTTTTTTTTTTTTTAATGTGCATGTTTTTATTACCTTTATCTAACTATAAAGTCACCTTGGAAAAGTAAATGAAGCCCGCCATCCAAAATATATTCTAGAATGTGCTCTTAGGGACAAAAAGATTAATAACCCCTGACCTACACTATCTTGCACACTTATTAAGTTTTCGGCTTTTACTTCTCAATAGGATCTGATTAAGAAGGATCTAGGATTTTAGGAACAACATTTTTTGGCTCTCAGAGGCCATTTTTCTTGTTTTCATGAAAGAAAAACAAGGCTATAAAGAAGTTACAGAATAATTTTGGAGCCCCCTAAAATTTGGAGTCCTATGCTCCGACCTTGAAATGAAGGTCGACGCGAAAATCAAGCTTTTCAATAATGAATACACATCAAGGATGTGCAGTTAGGCGAGCATCGTCTGCTTATAAGACTCAAAGTCACGTGGCAAAATATCCACTGTATACCAGACACTTACATACACATGAGTAAAAGGTTCATGACGGCTAATCAGCCCCTCCAACCTTTTCCGATTAATTAAACAAACAAACTTATTAACATTTCTTTCATCTTCCCTCTGAAACCTTTGTTATTATTTGTCCATTTTAATACAATTCTTCCTACATAATCAGTTTTTAAAATATTTAAACTAGTTTAAAAAATAGTTTAACAAAAATTTAAAAAGTTAACATCATAAAACACAACTGTTTCATTAAAGAAAGTGGACAATCAGTTATTAATAGTTAATAAAATTAAACAATCGGTTTTTAAAATAGTTTAATAAGTTTAAAAAAGAGTTTAACAAATTTTTTGAAAAGTTTATATTATAAAACACAACTGTTTTATTTATAAAAAGTGGATATATGAGAAACCCCTCCTCCACATATACACAAATAGAAAATTTTAAAATGTACTTTACCAATTCAGAAAGTTCTTTAAATATTAAACTGGTGTTTTTAATTTATTCACTAGTGACAACATCCTTGAAACTTCTGTTAAAATTTCCTTATTTATAATTTTCTGTAAAAATTTCCTTACTTATTTTTCAGCACATCTCTCTTTGTATTTTTAAACATTTATACTTTTCATAATTCATTTTTAGTCCTTTTCTCTTACAAAATTATGTTGAAACAATTGCATTATTTATCACTTTCTACATTCTGAATTTTATATTGTGTGTATTTGTTCAAAAGAAATTTTTATATATATACATACAAATTAATTACCTACACAACAAATTATTAAAATATATACTGTCATAGCAAAGATTTTAATAATTAAAAATTTTGATTTAATATATTAATTGTTTAATTTTGACCTACAGGACTATATCATGTTCAAAGATGATCAATTATTCCAATAAATTTCATTATAAATCATCTTTTATAGGCTGTAATATTCAAAATTATAAAATTAGGCATAAAAAATCAGAGAATTATAGGTATGGAACCAAAGAAGTACGGGTGTCCCATAAATTTGAATATTTTAAAAGAAATATCAATTAGCAATACATTAACGAAATCTATTCGACTTCTTGAAGGAAATCTGGAAATTTGAACGTCCCTTGTCCCCTTTAACTTTGGATGAGTCCATTTTCGATTTGGCCCCTTCACAATCGAACTGCCCCCTGTGGGACGTGCAGCCCACATAGGGAAACACTGTTCTAGAGGCATCAACTCCTTGAATCCACAAAAAGCTGCTTTCAGAGTTAATTGCAAACTATTTCAAAATTAAATAGCCTTCCAGAAGATTTTTAGAAATCAACACCTCAGCCCCTCCGAAAATGATTACCATAAGTGAAATTTTTATTACATCTAGTTTTATTAACTGAACTCATATCTCCTTACTTATAACCTTCTTTGTGCCTATTATAACAACACTACTTTAAATTAACATATTCATTAATATTACACACAACCTTTCAGAAACACAATTTTCTGAAGAATCCCAATCAAAAAATTTCCTTAGTTCCTTAGGCATAGTCCACTTGAGTCATTTAACAAACTTATGTTATAATAGAAAAATATGACACAAAATTGCTATTATGAGTATATTGCACAGAAATATTGCAATATATGAATGCAATTTCAATTCATAAATATACACTAGTATTCTCTATATCAGGGTTCCCAACCCTATGCCCGCGGGCACCATTGCGCCCGCCGATTGTTTAATGTGTGCCTGCCGCTGTGCAGTGATGATAAAAATGTTTTAGTTTTCAATAAAATTCTATGTGAAAGTTTTTTCAGTTTTAATGAAATAGAAATTGCACCCAACACAGATACCAGCACAAAGAGAAATGAGACCAATCTCTTTTTTTATATGCATGTATTATTAACTCTATTCAACAATACATTTACCTTGAAAACGTAAATGGTGCCCGCCGTCCAACATATATTCTAGAATATGCACTTAGGAACAAAAAAGTTGGGGACCCCTGCTCTATATGAACTAGAACTGCATAGATCATTATACTATATAAATGCACAATGCACGCTTTCCACATATATACGAAATAAGACAAACTAAATAAAATTCACAATGCAAAAATACGATATTAAATCAGGATCCACGTAAAAGATGCATGAAAACAGCTAAATAGGCTGGAATGGATTTAATAAGATGCTAGAAATTCTTCACAGGGATATGGGACGATACTGACTGTAGTGAAATTGCTGTTGGAAGATCTGTGGTGGAGGATTCAGGGTAATATTCCTACCGATATATTCCTTACCGGTGCAACACATTGCACTGTCATGCTGTGCGTGGTTTGCAAGGATCAATTAATGCTTAATGTCACCCATGAAAATGAGTCGATCAACAGTAGACAATGCCACATAAACATTCCTCAGAAGAAATCATTTAGCCCATCAGCTTGCATTTATTTTCCACAAATAGTGGAGCGATGTTTCTTTGGCATTTCTCACCTTATGCAAATGTCTATATCAGCCGTGGCCAAACTGCGGCTTTCAGTTTCCTTGAATGTAACTTGCAAACTGCATGAGGCTCTTCAGCCCTTTAAATATGGCGCACCTAGAACAAACAGTTATTTTACCGTCTTTTTCTGAAAATAAGACATCCTCCGAAAATAAGCCCTATCGTGATTTTCGGAACTTTCTGTAAAATAAGACATCCTCCGAAAATAAGCCCTATCGTGATTTTCGGAACTTTTTGTAAAATAAGTCATCTCCCCGAAAATAATCCCTAGTTAAAATAATGTGACAAAAAAGATTCGTTAAGAAATGCTGTTGATTTATTAAGTATAAGTAATAATATGTTTAGCTTTCCTAATACTCGTATTTCAGAGAAATGTTTGAAACAAAATATTCCGAGAAATTAATTGTTTACCTCTACAGTTCGTTTCAAATTAATTCTTGGAATTTATCTTAACCAGTTCACCGTTTGCCCCGAGAGAGATAAGTTCACAGGAAAGGCATCGTCATCCGTTAGCGTCGGCAGACTCTCGTCGGGGTGAAATTTGAGCTGAACCGTAACCCCCGAGACACATACGACGCAGCGACCTTTTTCCAACCCCCACAGAATGAGTCGAAAATCAAAAGGGGTGATTGATGGGTAAAAAATTCATGGAACAAAATAACTGATAGTGATATTTCCAATGCACTACGAACAGGCTACTTAAACAAGAAGTATTCATTTAACGATAGCTATATCGCAAGACATGAGAGATTCGGACCAATGATTCAACAGGAAATGGATTTAGAAGAAAATCAGAATATAATTCAGAATTTTATTTATGACGATATTCCAGAAGATGATGACATGACTGTAATTGAATAAATTTAAATTTCTGTATTCTGTGTAAAATAAATATTAAATAAAAATATGCTTTTATTTTTGCCCTTCCCCGAAAATAAGCCCTAGCACGTATTTTGGACCAAAAAAGAAAGTAAGACAGTGTCTTATTTTCGGAAAAAGACGGTATTTCTGAAACAGAAATGGTGCAACAATATACTTCATTAACTACTATTAGTTTAATTTCTTAAATTACACTATGTGTGTAATGATTTAATCAGTTTCAAATTGTCCATCACACACTAATTATCATACTAACAGATGAAATAACAAATAATTCAGTTTTTGTGAATTTCAATAATGACCATGTTAGAATCGGTACTGATCATCGGAACAGTACAAAAGATAAATGCAAAGATAATTTTAAAGTAATGCACTTTTTTTAGGTTTCATATTATTTCAGACAGTTTCTTTCTGCGAACCTTCTCCGAAGTTTCTTTACTTAATCTTAAAGTAATCTTAACGTAATCTATGCGTCTGAGAAGCTTTGCTGTTCTTTCCTTGTACAGTACTGCTTTCTTCCAGTCCTCGTATAGTTTACAAATTGTGAAAAAAAACCTTTCAGGCAGAAAAAACGCAGTCCATATTATGGCTGTTTCAAACTGGGAAGTACTTAAGGTCTAGTGGGTTCTTACATACACCTTTCAGACTGATAACATTTGGTCAGTAAATCTGTCACAACTTTTCCATGTCCATTCCTAAACAAATTAGATGGTTTCTGTATTTCCCCCCCCCACAATGTTTGCAATTCCTCACAATAATATACTGCAATCACAATTTTTCCACCTGGTAATTCTACTTTTCATAATAACTGTTTAGTAATGGTGAGCGTAATCGTTAACATCATCTGTGATTGTGCATGCCAAAATTTTTTTAATCCTCTGAAGAATGGATTTCTTTACTGGACTGATCCCGATTTCAGCTATAGTTCAAAGTCTCTAACCAGGCTTCGGCAAATTTTCAACAAATTGTTCTTTCAATGAGTTTGCATCAAACAATACAGAGTGCTTTTCCTCCATGTGTAACTAGGACACAGGACAATTTTTTTTAAAGCCTTCCACAGAGGCATCCCCCCAAGGGAGATAATTTTGGTGTGGTTTGCCGCAATCTATATAACAATACTTAAGTGCTAAGGAACTCATTAAATAAAAACATTTCTTTTCTATAAAACCTTTCTCAAAATATGGTATACTGATGCTGGTGGGGTGACAATGATGTAATATGCTGATAATGAAGACTCCACATAAGGATTGGTGATGTAATCCATGTACGGACGACTAGTTTGCGATTTGTTAAGGTTGTGTGTTATAGAACATAGCAAGTATGTCCTGGATATAGAACTAAAATTTATTTATTACAAACCTATGAGAAGCTCTATTAAGAACATATAAGAACATTGAAGGCATGAAAACAATAATTATAAGTATTGTCCTCATTATATGATAGCAGCAAGAGTCTCTCTAGTTGAGACTTTAAAAGCATTCTCAGTTCTTGCCTTGCCTAAAAGTTTGCAGATGTCTTAATTTTTCAATTTTATTTTACATCTTCCGATTCATTTTAGTTGAAATGATATCGGAGGAGAAACAGGACTGTCTGTCCCTCATTGACCCCGAAATTGAGAGACTTTGGTGACAAACATAGTGCAGATCACTAAAACCCCTTGACACTGGCCAAGAAGTTATTACTCCCGAAATATCAAGTGAACAAGTAAATATCAAGTAAATGAATTATTGCTTCTGAAATATTACAACCCGTCATCTTACACCTCTTAATAGCTATGCGGTCTGATGTCTGCTAGGCATTCAAACTGACCCTATTTCCAACTAACCTCTTAATAGCTTGAAAAAAAAACGGTGACCTGTAGGGGAGCACACACTGAATTTCTTATTTTTGTGTATTCCATCATACTGGCAAAATCATTGCAGCTTCAGATATTTCTTCGCACGCTGCTATGTGATCTTCTTCCTTTTTTAGCTTCATACAAATATAACAATTTTTTTTATGTTGATAGTTCGGGTTTTCCTTTCCTTTGATCATCTTGTAAGCATCTGATATATTCTTCATATAAAGTGCGCAGCTCAACAGAAGACTCTACTACAATCCATTGCCTAACTCAGGGGTTCCCAAACTTCCTCTTCACAGTGGCACCACGAAATATTGCAAAAGTTTCATAATTATTTGAGTCAAGACATTTAGCCTAACTAAACAAAAAAAAAAAAAAAAAAAAAAAACTGAGAAGGTAAAAATATCTATATATTTTTGTGTGGTTTGTTTTTACTTGATCCTGTATAAAAATAAGGTCACTGGCACAGAATATCCTTTTCACATGGGCTGTTGTAGAGACTAATTTTTGATGTTCTGGAAGTTCTTATGTTTTGGATTATTCTGGAAAATCTTGTTGAAAATATATTAGAAAGTGTTGAACTTCATCTTTCTCAAGATATAAAAACCACGTTTGAAAGGCATTTATCATAGCTAATTATCTGGTTTGAGAAATACTTTCAACTTTACTTTTACATCAATTTCGATAGGTTTATATGGATTCAACATTCATTTAATACTAGTGCTCCATCTGAATTTAATTCTGCAGAAAAGAATTTGATCAAACTATCATGCAAAAACAGTTTGAAAGCATAATTTGGCAGCATAGAGTACACAGAATTTTGGATTTCAATAAAAGATGAATATCTCTTTCTTAGTGATACGGTTCAGGGGAATTTAATTCCATTTTTAGTGTCGTATTTGTGCTAAGCTGGGTTTTCAGCAGTCACTGTAGTAAAAGCAAGTATAAAGCAAAAATCAACATCGAAAAAGAAATGAGGGTAGCCAGTTTCATTCCATGATTTGCAGGCTCAGCCATCAATATTAATTATTAATTAAATGTTAATAACTGTAAAGTAAAAAAAGTTAAATAATGAAGATACATGAGTTTTATTTTTTATCTCTTGCTCATGATTACTTAAAATTTTATCTCTTACCTTTGAAAAAATTTCAATTGCAAAAAGGTGCAGACTCGGAAATACTACAAACTTCACGCAATGCACTGTAAAATTTGGTTGGATTCTCAATATGTTAACATTCAATTCTGAAATACAATCTTTAATTTTCTACAATCACACTATCCCAGATACCTGCAGACTATATTTCAAACACCTCCTCTTTCAAAATGTATTTCGAAATTTCATATTCTAAAGATTTTAAGCTGACATATGTTTTTGTTTCAAACCTTCAACTGCAAATAATACATATGTATATAACTAGTCCAGCATTAACAGTTGCCAGATGTTAATATGTGACTTTAGCGATAAGTTAACTAATATAAGTTAAGCGAAATGCATCTATCAAAACTAAGTGGATGATCTATGGCGATGCCTTCAAATCTGGAATTCAGATAGTCCAAAATCAAGCAAGCTTATACCCAAAGATGTGGTATTAAAATTACATAATAGAAATATATAAAAATTATATATATTATGTACAAATGGTAGAATTCTTCTTTCGTCACCCATTATGTAACATTTGTAATATTTAATTATTCCAGACATCCTTCTTCTTGTGTAGTCCACATTTTAAAATTCCTTACCATTATTTATCACAATCTCTCCATATACTATGAATGAGTGGATTCCAGAGTATGGCATCTGTGCTACAGCATGAATGCATAACATTTTATATTAAATCTTCCACAATATAACAGAAAATGTCCATCATAAAAGCTCAATTCAAGTATCAATCTGATGAGTATTTCTTTTAAACAATATATTTCAGATGCTACCTGAAATACATAATTTAAAGAAAATTTTGGCAGAAATACTGATGAAAATCTTCCTTTGGATGGCTGATCTGCCATTCAGTCAGTCATATATTCTTCCATTCAGTTACACTTAGCTCATGAAACTTTTATTTCTACTGTACTACTTGGAATTTTTATGAAGCAGCTGATAATAGGAATAATAATAATAATATGTCTTACGTGATCTACCTATTCGGCACTACACAGACTAGTCCCAATCAAGAAGCCACCATATTAGTCAGTTGTAGCTCATCAGTCAAAGTTCCTAATAGGTGGAAGTATGCTCCTGTCCTGACACCATTCCTGAGATAGCAGACTTTAAAAATTTTCTCTGTAACCATTACTACATCCCCATGCACATGGGGTCACTACTTCCATTTCCCAGGGATCACACCGGCGGGAAACATGAACCCCTGAAGATCTGACTGGTTGTCAATAATGCTACCCACCCGTAACTACATAGGCCACCCTGCCCTAAAGGAATTGAAGAGAATTCCATGCACAATGGACCAGCTGCTGCACTGTTACTGATAACTACAGTTTGGAAACTTACCCGTGAAGAGTTGGTGTAATGCCTTTTCCTCTTAGATCATTGGGAACCAAATGCTCATTATTTTTAGACTTGGGTGCCGAGACTGCCATGGTTCATATCCGAGATAGTACAATAAATGATTGCTGGAGGGGACTGATAGTGGGAAGTAAATTTTATGCCAACTGCATCACGCATTTTGCACTCTTGTTAACTAGTACACCATTTCTTTTTAAATGAAACCATATGTATTTGCATTACTATGTACTAAATATTTATCTTACAGTTTATTTAAATCTTTTTGAACAGTAATAGGTAAATGCATAGTTTTTAACTTGCAACAGTGAGAAAAGAAACTAAAGATACGTCTCATATTGAGTTACTTTGATTTTGAACCTGAAACCAAATATTTTTGAGTTTTTTTAATTTCAGATCTCTTTAATCCTTCAAATGAGGAAGGGAAATAAATTTTGTTTAATTTTAAAAGTTTTTATATAAAGCAAAATTTGAAATCTGCTTTAGATAAATAAAAAAAATTAAGAACAATTTTTTTAATATATCTATATTTACACAAATGAAATTTTGTCATTGGAGTACATAATTACAGTCAGGAATCTTCAAGGCCTTTTTTTTCAATACTATTTAATAAATATATATGAGTGGCATCTCAAATTTCAATTAACAGTTCAGGATTCAGCAACCATGGATGATCAGTACAAGTGGTAAGCAACCAGAGTCATGTCTGCATTGTAGCATTTATGTACCATGCTATGAGTTTTTGGTAGTAGGCTATCCAAGTCTACAACTATCCAAATGACTCAAAGGCTAACTTCAAAATTTTCTACAAAGTGTAGTAAAGAAATTATTTGACAGATTTCCTTTGATGTAATAGTACTGAAGTCCGAAATCCGGACTACTTGGGTCTTCGGCGATTCCGGATTTGGGATTTTTCCGGATATTAGATCATCAGTTTAAATCTAGTAAGATGGCATGCAGAAATTATAAAATGAAAAATATGAAATCGTGGTTTATGAAATAATGGAAGTATTTATGATCTAAAGGGTAGCAAAATTTACAAAAAAAAAAAAACTTACTATTTATTTGTTTATCTTATTAAACATTTCTTTCAATGTAAGTTGAGTAAGTTACTTCGTTTTTTGTGTTAATACTTTCTCTTTAATTCTGTAGACAGACATAATGTCTTGTTTAGTTACATTGTTGAAGTCCTGTAACTGCTATTTCAAAAATTCCGATATACTTATCAATCGAAATTTTCTCGTTTCAGTAACTTCTCTGTCACTTTCTTCACTATTGGTAGCGGTATTTTCTGGATATAGAACCATATTACAGATTTCGCCATTCATTAATTGATTGATGATTGAGACGCATTGTCATCACAATGAAAAACCTCTTTTATATCATTTTCATTTATTACCGCTTCTCCACATTTCCGTTAATTGGAAAATTTCACCTTTGTTTGGCGATATCCGAAAACCGTTAAAATTAGCGGCTATCATCATCAAATTTAACTGTTTTTCAGTATACATATTTGGCTATGCATCGTGAGCTTGGCGACTAACAACAAGTTGTTCCGTTAAATTTTATCTCGCTTCTATAGCACACTGAGACAATTAAGCCTGAATTGTATTAGTTTAGTTACTTCGGTAAAATCCTAAGTAACCGCCTATTTCTTGCACTTGCTTGAGGCTTATCAGAGTTCTGAATAAATAAATTCCCACCATATACTTAAGCCTTATTGAGGGCCGGCGCTAGATATCTTACCGCCTGATGTAGTCTCTGTGGGTCCTAAATTCTGCGACTTGGTACGGCCATATGAGCCCCGGCGATGGTTTTGGGTTTATATCTATTTTTAGCATGCGGGAAGAAATTTTTGGTAAATTTTTTCTCGGGAACATTTTCAATGCATTTAACTTAAATCTGTAATCATCGCCAAGCGTAATGTCAACATAAAAGGTTACCACACTCCTTTATTATTCAATTACTAGCATAAAAAAAATTGTTTACCGCTACTTAAGTCATTACTCAATTCGTCATGTTTTGATACACATGCGGCGATGAAAGGAAAGTATAATAAATAATGATTCGCCAGACTGGCGTCAGATCACCGATGTATATATGTGTAATGTTTCGGTTTGAGACAAGGGGTTTGAGATGTCTGCCAAGCAGACACGCAGCAACGGAAGCAAATTACTGATCGTAAAAATTTTTATGCTAAAATGATTGTTTCTTCAATAACAAGGTATTTTACTTAGTGTCGAAGCGAAATTAAGAATCATAGACAGACAGACAGATCTATATTACCGAGCTATTGTAAGCGCAACGTTGTCGGTTCTTTAAATAAAGCCCAAGGAGACATGACATAAAGAATTCTGGAAATGGGAAATATCTCGGAAGAGAAAACAGAGAAAGGAAAAGAGATGGGTACCAAAAGGAAAAAGGCATCTGGCAGATGAACGGAACTTGACAAGTCGAAGAAAATCCGAACGGATCCTTGACAATACAGAGAAACGACAAATGCAAAACATGGTTCAAAATACTATACAACAACAACAAAAGTTCAATACTACTGCATAACAACACAAATTCAACCCATACAACAGAAAATCAACACACAACGGTCATTACAACATCACACTTGCAAATCCAAACAACTTAGAGTACAGCCCTGTCTTCATCAGATAAAATGAAAGAAATTACAACCACCAGCTGAGGAGCAATAGAAGAAGCAGAGACTTCATCCCATGAAGGTGTCAGCTGCAAGTGGTCTTATGTTGCGGTCTTCATTGAGAATTTCGTAGTTGAAGACTCAAGAATAGTTCACATAGTCGCACTGGACAGCTTTAGAGAAGAAATTCTCATTTATTCTTTTAATAAATTCTGTGATAGTTTCAAGCTTAAGATCTCTATGAAGAAGTTCATTTTGGATGAGAAAGTCAGCATCAGTAATAATACGAAGAAATTTATTCTGCACTACGTGAAAGAGATGTAATTGATTAGGAAAGGCAGTATTCCAAGCAGGAGATGCATAACAAAGAATAGGTCAGATACAAGAAGTATAAATATGTCTCTGGTTCTTAGGTTCAAGTTAGAAAATTTTCCAATTACTGGAAGAAATCTGCACATAATTCCAATGGCTTTATTTTTAGCATTCTTAATATGGTTGGTCCAAGTGAGATTATGGTTAAGAATCACTCCTACGTATTTGGCTTTTGTAACAAATGGAACAGGCTCTTGAAAGAGTTCTTTAAACTTGGTGCGTTTTTTGTTTTTGAGAAGTATTAAAAGTTGAGACTTACTGGCATTAATTTTAACTCTCCTACTGGTGCACCAGTTGTCTACAGTGTGAAAAAAATCTTGCATTTTATCAATTGCATGATTAGGGTTGATAGGCTTGATGGCTATCGCCGTATCATCGGCATAGCATGCAAGAAGAGAGTAGTTGTCAAGTCCAGCATGAGGAAAGTCCGAGATGTAAAACAGGTAAAGAACCGGTTAGAGGATGCTTCTCTGTGGGACACTAGATCTTATAGGTCTCAGAGTAGAGGTTTCATTGCCTAGTGAGACGAAGAACTTGCGATGTTGCAAAAAGGAATAAATCAGGAGAATTAATTCTCTAGGCAATCCAAGGTTGATGAGCTTGAAAACAAGTCCTTCATGCCAGACGCGGTCAAAGGCTTTTGCACGTCCAGCATAAGGAGAGCTACACTTTGCTTGTTATGAAATGCAGAACTGATGAATTCCACAATCCTGACCAGTTGACAAGTGGTGCTGAGATTTTTACGAAAACCATATTGATCATTAAGCAGAAGATGCATATAAGGTTCTAATCTTCTGAGGATAAGACGTTCATAAATTTTTCCAAGATTCAATAATAAGCTGACTGGTTTAAAAACATCTTTGCCTGGTTTATGCAGAAGAAAAATTTTGGCTTGCTTCCAAGAATCAGGAAAATAAGACTAAGGCAAGCATTAAAGATACAAGTAAGTTTACCAATCACTTTTCTTGGGAGATTTCGAAGCATTTGACTGGTGATTTGATCTTTTCCAGAAGCCTTTTTAACATTTAAATAACGAATGATGTTAGTAACCTCTAATGGAGTTGCAAACTTGGGAAGATTGTGAGCAGCGGAAGAATAGAGCCATGAATGTACACATAACTTTCAAGAGTATCTTTAAAAATAGGATTCATCGGGTCCATGTTTGGAGTCAATTGCTCTTCAAGGTAATCAGCATATAAAATTCTTTATCATGAATCGAATATACAATAGTAGAACCAGAATGGAGAGGTCTATTGTAAATGGTCTTCTTTTTGAGATTTTGAAGATATTTCCAAAGTGAGCCATCACTAATGTTCAGTTTGGATATGAATTCTTCCTTGGATTCTCTTTTGAAATCAAAAATAAGTTGTTTAATTCTTCTGTTTAAAATGTTAATTTCTCGTTTTAAAGCTGGGTCCCAATTACGAAGCCAGAGTTTAAGTTTTCTATTGAGTTCTTTAATAATTTCTCTTACGCTTCGAGGGAGTTTAACATTATTATTAGTCAGCTGCATAATGAGAGTCGCATCACGAAAAGCTTTCAAAATGTTGTCAGTAAAGACCTTAATGGCATGATCAATGTCCTATTTGGTAGAAAGAGCATGGAAATTAGAGTGCTGTTTAATCAGGATGTTATGGAAACTGATTCAGTCAGTATAGCTTTTAATTGGAGGATCTTCTTTCATAATGCCAATAAGCAGCGATAACTGGTACATGAGCAGAGGTAAGCTCAGATTTGATTTCGAGAGCGATGGGAATAGAAGTATTAGAGACAATAATGTCCAAGATATCTGAGAGGCTTGGATTAGCTGGTCTATAAGTAGATTCAATCGGGACATGCAGTGCAATTGGGCGGTTACATATGAAGTTTTGTAGAATACGTCCACTGGCATTTGTTCGGCGGCATCCAAAATCAATATGTTTGGCGTTAATATCTCCAGCAACGATTACTTGTTGATCTTCTGGGAGTAAGCTGTTGAGCATGTTATCAGAGAGTCTATGTTTTAGTAGACTGTAAATAGCAGTAAAATGTACGACTTCTTTATTTGGAAGCACAACAGCAGCTGCCACACTTTCATATCCATCAGTACAAACTGAGGAGACATTGAATAGAGTTTTTTATAAGGATTGCAGCTTCACCACATCGTTGCGTGGTTCTATCACCTCTGTATATACAGTAATTTGGCACATAAAGTATATCGGCAGGAAGAAGATATGTTTCGAAAATCATGCCGATGTCGATGTTATATTCGGCTAAAAAGTTCGTGTATTCATCAATTTTGTCAAAATATGCCAGCGGCATTCCAATAGCACAATTTGAGTGAATGTTTGAGATTATTGAATTTGCTCATTTGATTTGGAAATATCTGATTCTGTGAGAGTTTTTTGTTTTCTGATATTTTGTGCTGAAAGTTGTATTCCTGAATTTTTCAGGAAATTAACTTAGGTACTAAGATTTCCGAAGATCTTTTTAGCTTCACTGATGAAATTAGGTGTGGATCCATTTGTGGTTTTGATGGCTTCCGCAAAGGACTTGTTAATGATAAATCTGTCAGCATAAGTTTTAACAGGTTCTTTTTTGGTTTGTTTGGGAAACATTTCGCAACTTTTAAACAAAGCGGTATGATCCAGTCTGCAGTTCGCACATTTAGCTGGAGCGTTCTTATCTCTTTGACATGTTCTAGAATCGTGGTTGTCTCCACATTTGACACATTTAAAAAATTAAGAATCGGGACTCTCCAAATGTTTCACTCAGTCTAGAGGTTTAAGTAAATAGCAGGTAGATTTTATGCATAGGTTATATATGTTATTAGATGTTAGTATTTTATGCATAGATTTTATGCAAATGACATAGGTTAAAATGAGAAATAAAATCATAATCAGCATGATCCGTAACAGAAGATTAGCTGTTGCTAGTGCTGCTGCTTACTAGAAAGAGACCTGTTGATAAGAAAAACCTGAAAGCCTGATGTAGTCAAGTCTCAATAAATGCAAAGAATAAGTTTGCAATAGCTTTTACTTTTTTTTACTGTATCTTGTGGCCACAGTAATGATTAATGAAAAGCAATAATAACTTTCTTTAATAGGCAGAGACAACTTTAAAGGTGAGCAGTTAGTTATAAATAATTAAATTAGGTAGTTAAATACCCATAGTTATTATATAGATTTACATGACCACTATTAAAACCACAATCTAATAACACAGTTTAAATACATGTAATTTATGCCACTGATTCTTAAACAGTATTAAGATAATTACACATTAAAAGTTACAAACAAAATATTTATGCGTCTTTTTTAATTTGGAGTCTTCCCAGACATTTTGGTTAATTTATATCAATTTTCTTCTCTAAAACATCTGTTTTAACAATTAGAAATCTGTTTCAATACACAAACCAATGTTCATACTTGTTTCTGCATGCTTTATCTCCTAACTTGCCAATCTCTCGACGGTGAACCTAATGAGGTTTTACGTGATCTGGTAAAAGTTAAATAATCCAAAACCTCTGACAGACATGAAGCAAATTATCGTTATGTCTGAAAGCATCACATACAGATTTAAATAAACCTCTTACTTAAAAAGAACTTGGAACATATGAGCACGTTCTTATGTTGACAAAATAAACTACAGCTTATGGTGATGCAATTAAAACAGGAACAGCCGAATTCAAACTAAAAATATGGACTAGTAGTCAAAGATTACACAATTTAAATTAAATCTAAAATGGTTCAGTAACTTTATCGTAGGAGCAATTCAAATATTAGCAATGATCATGCAAAGATGAATAATTACAAATTACCAGAGCTGGCAGGAACTAAGGCAAATCCAGTGGAGGGCAAAAAAATTCTGTCTTACAATCCAAAAATATCAAGTTTAAAAGCTATCTGATTTGCATTATGGTGAGGAAATGGAAAGGGGGAGTTATAGTAAAGGCTAAAATTCTAAACGGATTAATTTGCATAATAATAACTGTACATAGCTTTGAAGAATAATTTTCTTCCTCTTTATGCATTCAGTTTCTTTGAAAATGTTTCCCCTTCACTTTAGAATTTTAGTAATTAAAGATTTCTGTTATTCTAAAAAACCAAATGCATTTAGAATATAAAGAAAAAGCTGCTAATTTTATTTGAGTAATATGAACATTCAGAATAAATATGAAATGATATGTGGTAAGGGCTGGTTTCAAAGCCGACGAGGCAGAATTTTTAGATTTTAGTGACACACCAAGCAACAAAATCTAGAAATGGAAAAACTTTTAGAATTTAGGACAGGACTGGGAGCAGAATTTAGGAGATTATTAAGCAGCATAATTAGGAAGGCACTAGGTGGCATAACTTAGGATCCAAAGAGACTGCATCAGGTGGGAAAATGCCCAGCACCAGCCCTGTGTATGATCCATTGAGGAATATAAGGTGAATATTTTAAATTGTCAGTTTTCAATTTCTTTATTAATAGAAAAATTCCTTTTTATAAATGCCTGTCCATGCGAAAAGACTAGAAAATTTTTTTTTATTTTTTTTTTTTATTTTTCATGCTTGTGTCTAATGAAAAGTTGAGAAAATAACGAGAAGATAAACATGTTAACAAAAAGACTTCTAGTATCAGAAGTACAACATTCAAACATTATATTTTCATTGTCCTTCCAAAAATTCTTCACAATGTAAGAAATTTATCATAAAATTTCTGTAAAATACATCGATTGTGTGTTAATAAATGAAGACATTTTGTCACATTTTTTGGAGCCTTCTAAAATTGTGGTTTGTAAATCTTTCCTTCAAATTCTACTAAACTTTCCAAGTTGCAATGTCTAAAATCCTAAAGAAAAATTAGCCATACCAATTCTGTAATAGAAGAATGGCCAGAATTATTTTAAAAAAAAGTCAGTTAAAAAAACTGTAAAATTAATTTTATAGAGAAAACTGATGCATATTCTGATAATTTTGAATATTCTGAAACAATTACATGGGAAAACTTCTTACCATGAAAAAACTTAAAGGAAGAAATTTTTAATTAATTACACAGCTATTTTGCTTTTGCTATGAACTGTTCTCTAAACTGTGCTTTATAGCATTTTATTACCTTGTTTATCTTTCATATTCAAAATACTGTATAATAATTCGCCAAAATGGAAAGTAACGTCTCTTCATAATATGACAGCAAAAAAATCACTGTTTTATTTTAACGTTATTTTGTAAATATAATTTCAATATATTACCATTATTTTCGTAAAATTTATCAATGTTATAATGTTTTAAAAAAAAATCGTCGAAAAATTCCCAGATCTCCGATTTAAAAATTTTCTATAGAAACTGATATTAAAATCATCGAAATGTTGATAAGTCGCCAAATTTGAGCTGTTTTATAAAAGAATTCACATTCACAAAAGAGGAAAGTTGTTTAAGAGCTCTTCATTAGAAAAAAATGAAATAATTTTGAAATCACGTCTTGCTCAGAAACTCCAGTATCCCACCTTTCATATTAAAAACAGGAACAAATTATAACTCATGAACAGATAGATAATCATATTTGTCAGTGAATCACAAATTTTTCCAAAATGATAATTCACACTCAAAATAGCACTTATGTAAACAAGACATATATTTCAGCTGATTAAAATTAAGGACCTTTGACGATTTTGGCTGAAATTAAGGACTTTAAGAACCAAAAGGCGGTTTAAAAAAACTTAAGGACTCTTAAGGACCATACGAACCCTGTATTTAAGGTTAGTTTTGATCTTGGTATGTCGATTAGCTGTGTGAGAAAAAATAAATTACTTTTCGTACAAAATCCTAAAAGAATTAGCTTTCTCAAATAGCACATCTACAAGACAATTTCCCTCAAAATCCTTCAAGAAGGTATTCTTCTCTTTAAGAAGATAGTCATCATATATTTATTCATATTCAAATAAACAAAAAAGCAAATAAACAAACCTTTCTCAAATAGCAATGTCTCCTTAGCATATGCTGTCCCATTTTACATGGTTTCTTGTTTCCAACATACTGCATATGAATTACTGGATTTATTTTTCAAATTGATGGTTTATTCTTCACTCAAATGAAAAGCTCTATAATGTTTTTGCATTCCTAAAGATAATTACGATTCATTCTTTCAATTTTAGTTTATTTCTTCTCAAACAGTCAACAATTTAAATATTTGGATGGAAACCAGAGAGAAAAAAAGGAAAAAGTGAAATTCGCATTAATTTAGTTTAAGTGTTACTTTTTAAGAAATGTGTTTCCACTTTTTTTAAAAGATGTAAATACAAAATTGTGGCTTTTTGAAAATATCTAGTTGCTGCTCTCAAAATTTCCTAAATCCTAATATGCAACCCTTACAGTTACAAAGTTTGGCCACTCTTAGTCTAGTAAAAAAATGTGATTTGTCACAGAAAGCAACATTTTGCCAATTGCTGTACTGCTCAGCCTCTTCCATTAATAAACAGTCATATTGATATCATACAACTCATCTAGAGCCCCACACACAGCAAGGTTCACTGAACTATCATTTTGAATACAAATGTGATAGCTTCCAGTTCCATTTGGATGGCATGTTTCTCTATTATAGCATGCCAACCGCAGCAAATATTCTAATTGATGTTGCTTCCCCCCAATTTTAAATTCCATGAAATTATTTTAATAGTTTTCAAGTATTTCCAAATATCCACCATAACATTTAAACATTTTATATAACATGTTTGTCATAATTATACATAATTCAACAGTTTTCTTTAAAAAAAAGGAGGAGAATAATTACTGAATTACTCTCTCTTTTATCATGATAATTATGCTTAAAAAATGCATATTTTTAACTTTTCCAACTAGAAGCACAACAAATGACTGCAATTCGTTAGAAAAAAATTAAATATCGGAACTAAACATCAGCCCTCTAACGCAAAGCTCTCCACAGAATACTAAAATAGTTTGAAATGATGCATAGCCATCTAGCTGTATCATAAATGTAATCTACTAAGATTTAACAATATGCCTAAATTATAAATGAAGCATTGAGAATTACCTACACCAGGGCTGTCCAACTGGCAGACCGTGGGCCATATACGGCCCACCAAATTATTTTTATAGCCTGCGAGTACATTTTACTACGAATAAATTTATGTTACTAAATTATTAGTATTAATATTAAAATAATTTTACTACATGAAAATTTAAATCTAATTTGAATTTAAAGTAGATATTATTTAGTTTGCGTAACTTCACTTAACCTGGCTGAATACAGCAGCAATCCGTTTAACGTCTGATGATGGTTGGCTCAAAGTTGGCGCCACACATTATATTTTTGGTTGGTTGTTGTTTATGTATGGTTGGCGCATGTGATGCGCACAGTACCCTGTGCTATATGGTTGATTCATGCAATCATGTGAGTACAGTCTTGTCCAGAATTTGTTGAAGGGTGACTGTGTTATAATATTATCAACTTAATTTCATATTTATTTATTAATTAAAATAATTATTGAATATGAGTGCTACTAATAAAAGAAAAGTTGACCTCAAAAATCAAGAATTTCAAGATTGCTGGGAGATAGATTATTTATTTATGCTGGGAGATAGATTATTTATTTATTCTTAACAAAAATGGTAAACCAGTGTATGGAATGTTTACAAATCACAGCTGTGTGTAAAGAATATAACTTGAAGCGCCATTATCTTTCCATGCAAGAAAAAATGTATCATTCGTACACGGGAGACATGAAAATACCACTAATGAAAAAAATGAAAAAGCAGCTGAATCATCAAACGATTTATTTTAATCAAGAACCAAAATTTCAAGAAGCATCTGTAATGCATCATTTGAAATTTGTTTAGAAATAGTAAAGGCAAAGAAGCCATTTTTGGATGGAGAATTCATTAAAAAAGGTGCCATAAAAATGGCTTAAGCATTTAATGACAATGAAATGGTAAGAAAATTTCAAACAGTATCACTTTGTCACCAGACTGTAAGCCGACGTGTAAACGAGATTACCATGCATGTCACTAACAAATTAGAAAAACCTAATCAATAGTTGCTGCTATTTTTTGGTAGCATTGGATGAAAGCACAGACATTTCCGATACAAGTCTCAAATGCTTATCTTTATAAGAACTGCAAGTGAAAACCATAATTATTCAGAAGAACTTTTAAAATTACAATCATTACACGGAACAACAAAAGGTGAAGATATTTACAAACAATTAAAATGTTCAGTAGAGCAGTATGGCAGATTTGACAAGTGCACTGCTATTGTAACCGACGGTGCTAGAGCTATGACGGACAAAAATATTGGGCTCGCGGGACTTTTGCAAAAAGAAGGAATAACATGTTGTATGTTACACTGTATTATCCATCAGGAGGCATTATGTAGTTTATCCCTACAACTAAAAGACATAATGGACAAGGTTTGCAAAATTACTAATTTGTGTGTGTGTGTGATTATGGCAAAGCCTCGAGGGCTATCTGCCTAAGGGGAGAGATGCCTTCGTGGAGCACTTTCTAAGGGAAACTGGCTCGTACACACGTTACACATAGGGAAAACCACAAAAACGCCCATGTAACCAGCCTGTTCGCGGGATTCGAACCTCGAACCGAACTAACAGTGTTCAGCGACTTTACCGCTCGGCCACTGGTGGGCAAATTACTAATTTAATTCGCAGCGGAAATCCTTCTCTTACACACAGAAAATTTAAAACACTTTTGGATAAATTGGAAACTGAGTATGGAGATCTGCTTTTACATAATGACGTTCAATGGTTAAATGCTGGAAAGTGTTTGAGGAGATTCTTTACACTTCGAAAAGAAGTTCATCTTTTTCTCACAGAAATTGCAGTCGATGAAACTTTGACAGCAAATTTAGTTGATAAAAATTTTATTTATTCACTTGCTTTCCTAATGGACATTACAAATTATTTAAATATATTGAATAAATCCTTCCAAGGACAAGATCAAAATGTGTTTTTTCTTTATAAATATGTTACTGGATTTAGAAACAAATTAAAACTGTTAAGGTTTAATTTGGAGCAAAATAATTTATTTCATTTTGAATCTTGTAAAGAGATCTATGAAGAAATGCAGGAATGTAATATAGAAGCGAATTTTAAAATATTTCTACCAAAATTGGATATGCTAATTACAGATTTCAATGAAAGATTTTCTCAATTTGATGTTCTTAAACCTCGTCTACTGATTTATTTTGTGATCCAATAAATATTGATATCAACTCCATTGATCTTAAATATCGAATAGAATTATGCGACCTGCAGGCTGACTCATTTTTTACATCTCGTGGAGTAACTGGAATAGAAATATTCAAATTTTTAGATAAAGAGAAATATCCGAAATTGAGAGATTTTTGACTTCAGATTGTATCAATGTTCGGAAGTACATATTCTGCGAGCATGCATACTCCGATATGAAATATATAAAGTCAAAATATAGAAACTGTTTGAAAGATTCCACTCTTGAAGATATAATTAGATTTGCCACAACAAATATTGCTGTGGCATAAAAGATATTGTTGCTAAACAATTACGGCCACAATGTTTTCATTAATATATTACGAATTTTTTGAAGTTTTCTTTTTAGTATAAATAAAATATATTAATTAACATAAACTGACTTTTCATTTATCAACCTTCTTGACCCCCGAAATTTTTGGTAAAGAAAATATGGCCTGTGGGCTATGATAAGTTGGACAGCGCTGACCTACACAATAAGTAACCAACTTGTCTGTTATTGTTAACATTTTTATGTTAAAAGTATTATGAAATGAAAAAAAAATAATTTTGAATTAAATAGAATGCTGTGGACCACTAGAATCACAGCTCTTGAAAATATTCCTTTACTTCATATCTAGATTTGAAACACATTTAAATGTTAACAATATAAAATGGTGATTTTCGCCCTCTGATTTATACAACTGTTTTGAACTAAATACATTGAAGTGTTTCTTTGTTACAGAAAATTTATTGTTCTTTTAAAAGACACTCATACTAATGCTGCAACATCTTTTGCCTTACTACAGCACACAATATATCAAAGATTTAAATGATTAGGGGAAAGAATATATAATTTATACCAAAAGTAACGAAGATGATTTAGGTCTCTTTAAAACCAAACAAATATGCAATTATAATTCATTACTTTCAAAATACATGCTTTGTGATCAAATACAAGACAGAGATTCCCACACTGCTGCACTCTTCCCTTTCCCAGGTGAAAAAAGTTTTCATTTTAGATGCTGCTCAAATTCCTCATTGAAGCTGTTTGTATAAAATCTGCCCTACACGGAAATGTTCTGAGGTTGATTTTGAGCTTAGAGAATAAAAGAAATAACACTAAGCATTGTGCATGTTTTAAGCAAAAAATTATCTCACAAGCAAAAACTCAGTGCTTGTAATTTCATGAAGACTGCACAATTTTTTTCCTCAAATACCTGTAAGTACCTGTACTTGTACATATCACATGAGTTTTTGAAATTGAAAGATGCTGGTGTACACTGTTCATCCTCAACATACTATTTCCCATACATGAATACCTTTATGACCTAGACTCAGTTCAATGATAAAACAGTATACCTAGAAGCTGTCCTTGGTTGTTCAAATCATAGAAAAGAGTACCATAGCCCAAAAGGTTGGACTTCTGCCTGTTGGGTCTGCAATATTTCCCTTCTACCACCCAAAGAAAAGCCAATGGAGGCAATCTATCTGCTACACCTGGAGACACACTTTCTAGAAATTACAGGCTTCCCAATCCTTGCTGAATCACAAAAAGAATTGGAGTCTTGTTTAAGACTCTATGATGATAGCATTTTGCAGATTGCCAGGGCTGTCTGCCCATGGCACTATTTGAATAGGCTTTATCATAGACATGACAACAATAATTAAAATGTTTCAGAACCAAATTTTGCATGTTTCATGCAGAACCTCTCATGCTGAAGGTTCCTCTACATTTTTTCTTGTAAGAAGCTACAAAAAGTACCATGCACTTTTTTAAAATTGCTACAAAGGTGTGAACTCAAAGAATATCAAATTGTTTATCTGAGATCTTTCTCCACTCCGACTTTCCTTTGCTGGTCCTTACACATTACATAAAAAATTATTCTAATAACAGAGAAAGACCATGAGTAGCTATACAGGACACTCTCCCTGCGGTCCAATCTCCCATTACCCAATCAATTTTATTGATCAAATGGTGTGTCACCAGAGATACCAGTTCAGGAAGCATTACCATATCAACAATAACTCTCAATCAAATTTAGTCCAAAAACACAAATGTCCAAAAAAATTCTTGAATAAATTGCATAAGGACTGAAAAGCTGTTCAAGAACAAACTATACTCAGCCATACCTATTAATAAAGGCCATAAAAATATAAAATTTCCCATAAATAAAATTTCCATTGCTATTTCTAAGTACAGTCCAATACACTCCAAGACAAATTAGAGAAGTGAAGTTTCTCAAATTAGAAAGTGAAGTAAGTAATATAACAGCAGTGCTAATCATAATTTATAAAACTTCCAAACTTATGTTTAGTAAATATGGTTTATTATCTGTTTTTTTTTTTTTTTTTATTTTTATTTTTTTTTTTTATTTATTTATTTTATTGTAGCCACAACATGAACATATATGTTTCCACCAGTTCTTGTTTCTTTGGCCAAACAAATATTTTTAACTAAATAAATAAAATTTAAAAAAAAATAATATAAAATATACATACATTCCTTTTTACAACCTCTAAATGCTATGCTTTCTTAATTAACTATTCATTTATTTTTCATACAGGCTATTAATTTAGAGTCAAAAATATACATTATAGTACATAAGACAATACAATTGCTTTTTTTATATTAAAAAAAATATATTATGCTTAATTTATTTTCTGCTTCTGAACATGTTAATTGCAAAATGTACAAAATGAAAGTAGATGTGTATCATTACTTTCAATGATAAATATTTATGGCTATGCTTATAATGAGACTTTGTAATAAAAAGGACTACCATTTCATCCAGAACACATTATGTATGATACTCTCAGTATACTTCTAAGACAAGTTCATTAATTTTATACATTGATCTTCTATAATATTACTTCATGCTGTTTCTATTGTAGGCTAAAGTTAACTGAGAGTTTTTGGTTTAAAATTTATTAATCCTTTACTATGCTTTTTAAGTTTTCAAATGGATATAAGGCAGATGACTGTGAACTGAGGATGTAACAGGTAATGCAGACAAATCCCCAATCAGATATAAGATCACTTAATTCAGAATATTACATTTTTATGCATTGAATAAATGTATGCTACTTCAATGTTCAGTGTCAATAATACAGTGTCAGATCTAAATTATCAGCATTACTTTTACAGTTATACATCAGTCTAACAACCCAGAGCATCTGTTATATTAGTATCCTCCCCCTTTAATAAGCTTATTCTTTTTGTTTGAGCTTTATTTAGCCCCTGTACTCACAAAACAAAAACAATCAGAAGTGAAGATAATAAAGCAGCAACAAGCAATTTTAAAAGCAATTTTAGCCTGAATTTTGAAATTTGTTTAAAATGATCATATGATATGTACTGAATGAATAAGGATCATATAATTGTACTGAATGAATAAGGATTTCGACCACATTCCTCTTTCTGAATTGGTCAGAATTTTCAAAAGTTAGGCTGAGACACTCTATATGAATTAATATACGTTTATATACAAAATGATATTCAGATGTGGCAGTCATATTATTCTGATGGCAATATTTCATCAACAGATGCATAAGCAATCAAAACTGATGATGCTTTTAATGACGAGAGAGAAAACTATAATTTCAAAAAGAAAAAACAACAATACCTAAAACTATGGCATTAAATACTTTAAGCAATATAACAAGACTTTTAACTGCAACACCTATAGCATGCTAGTTAGACTGCTCATAAAATGTGTGTCATAATATGGAAAAAGTGCTGTTTCTGATCACACAGTTCAAAGGTGGTCTAAGAAATTTAAGTGGGGAAATTTTAGCCTCCAAGGTGATGCCCACTCTGAATGACCATCCTCTCTAAACAATAGCCTATTAAATGATGTAATTTTTTTAATCCAGTTTATACAATTCGGGAAACTATCAGACATACTAAATACTCCAAAAAGTTCAATATATGGTCATTTGTAAATTTGCATTAAAGAACTATGATGCAAAGGTACCCCATACCTTAACAAAGAATATGTTTGCTTGAATTTCAGTACTTGATTCTTGCTGAAGGAAAAAATTCATTTTTTGAAATGACTTTTTACAGAAGATGAAAAGTGGATACTATACAATAACAACGCAAAACAAAGATCATGGAATAAGCAAAGTTCTGAATTGTTGCCACCAAAACAGGTAATAAAATTTGGAAAAATCATTTTCCTAAACAACAGTTTTAAAAGCAGGAACTGAAGCAAAGCACCCAGAATTGACTAACTGCTGAGATGGTGTCTTTCATTACGACAGTGTTAAGTTCCACTTTTCTATAAGTGTCAGAGGAAAACTTACGAAGCATAGGTGGGATGTTTTCTTCATTCCCCCCCTCCCATATTCACCAAACTTTGCCTCCACATTAAAGAGGTCACGTCACGATAGGTGTTGAATGGAATAAGCTTTTCAATTTTTGCTTTAATTTTGTATTTCTAAGTTCATTTTAATTGTGACTTTGTGTGTTTAGTATAATTTAAGTGACATTCCACTAGTGTGACTTAATATTTTTGATTTTGAGTGAAATTGGAAAAATAATGAACGTTTTTGTACTGTGTGATACTACACCTAATTAGGCTTAATGAGTACTTAGTAGCATTTCCAAATTTGTAGCTAGTAAGATTTTGGTGCACTTCCTGCACACCAGGTGATTTATGGATTCCATGTGTTTGAACTTCCTTTAAGTGTTTATTTTCAAGACATAATCACAAGATCATGCACCTTCCCTCGTGTTATTACTGTACTGATCTTTCTATGTAATAATCAAACACATACATATCAACAGAGTATTTTTTTATCTTTTGTTATCACAAATTAAATAAGTAAGATTTTTCTGTTAGATATCAGTATAGAAAAACAAAATACCTTAGAAAAGATTAATACCTCTAGAAATTAATACCTACAGAAAAGATTAATAATAATTCCTTTTAGAAGCAAACAAATGTATGGATAATTTAAATGCTTGTTTAGGAAAACAATTAATTTCTAAAGAATGTGGTTTAAAATATGTCATATGTTCTCTCCTCTTCTCAATTTAATGGCTGAACAATGTCTATGAATGGCTGATGTAGAAGGCAAAACCAAACTTTTTAAAAACATGGACAAGAAATTTGTAAATATTGTTCAGATGAGCAAGAAAGAGACTTATGCCGAAAAGGCAGCAAAACCAACATAAGAAAGAGATAGATCCAAATCTAGACACCTCTCATGCAGTAGAAACTTCAGAACAAGTAAAAAAACATTTAGTTCAAAATACCGATCCGAGTAGCCAGAAAGGATGATATGGTACTTATTAAACAAGTAATTCAAGAAAATGAAAAGCTTAAGAATACAGAGGAGGTTAAAAGACCCAATAAAATTAATCCCAAAATGACAATATATAAAGTAATAGAAGAACTTCCAAAAGAAAGTTTTGTCGATAGTATATGGACACAAAACCATGTATATGGAGACTCTGTGTTGGATGTAAAATTTTCAGAGAAAGGAAAATTTGGTAACATTTGGGAGTTGGAGGTGGACCCCGATTCTACCAAGCTTATGGTTAAGAATTGTAAATCTCAAATGGACAAGGAATACGGTATGAGAATTCCTTAGAGTGACTCAGAGTCAAAAATACTTTAATTGCAGGCATCCTTAAAAGTACTGCAATGATCAGTAAAGATGCTCTAAATGTGGAGACAATGGACAGTAGATTATCTAACTGTGGAATCTTGTTGTATCAGCTGTAAACAAGCAAATCAAAAGTATAAAATAGATCTCAGTATTGTTCATGATGCTAAAGCCACATCATGCAGTCGTCTAAAATGAGAATTAAAATTATACAAAAGAAAAATAAATTATGGATAAATTATATATTACCATGTTTATCTGTGTAATAGTCCCCCTTGCATAATAGCTGTACTCCTGTTTAGAACTAATCGTCAAAAGTTTGCAATATTGTGCAGTAGATTTCCCTGGATAATAGTCACACCTAGACTTTCACAATGACAAACTGGCAAAAAAAAGTCTGACTATCATGCATGTAAACACTCTATTCGATTAAATATACAGCACTGCAAAAGTAAGACTCTACAGTTCAGTGCAAATTTAGATTTAGAAAAATTCCCAGTATAGGCTTGTATTTATGAACCATATATTTTTAAAGAGAAACTTTCGGGTTTTCCACTCAAATATAGATAGTACAACAAAGACTCTAATCCTAAATCAGCAATCATAGTACAGTAGAGAGTTCGAAATCCGGACTGGTTGGGACTTCGGTGATTCCGGATTTGGGATTTTTCCGAATAATAGATTATCAATTTATATCTGGTAAGATGGCATGCAGAAATTATACAATTAAAAATATGAAATCATAATTTATGAAATAAAGAACAATTATGATATAAAGCAGGGATGGGCAAACTACGGCCGGCAAGAACAATTATGATCTAAAGCAGGGATAGGAAAACTATGGCCTGCAGGCCAACTACGGCCTGCCGAAAGGTTCTATCCGGCCCGCGGATATAGATATCGTTTTTAAATTGCCAATCTGAGGCAAATTAAAAGAAAATATATATTTATATATTATATATATACATATCCTTTCCTACTTTGTTTAAATATTAATTTTTCTTCCTTTTTTTCAAAGGACTGAGGATCTTTTTACTTTCTCTATTTTTGTTCTACAAAACATAAATCGACGGAAATAGCAAGCACAGATAGCTTTAAATCCGTAAAGTGTTAAAAGCGGCACTCACAGGCAATTTTGAGATTTTCTTCAGTCAATGCAATCTGAATACCCTGATGTACTGTATTACATGAAAGTAAGGTTGCTTAATGCATGATGTGTTTTCCAGCGAGTGTGGCAGCTGAAAGACGACACTGTGTTGTTCTTCTAGGAGAAACAGTATTCTGCAGAGTGTGAAATGTTAGAAGATACAGATTGGCTTTCAGACATTGCATTTTTCACAGATCGTCTTTGTTATATTAGCAACTTGAATGTCAAGATGCAAGGGAAAAATCAGTTTATCGATGATATCTGGGCCCATATCAAAGCTTTTAAATTAAAACTTAATCAGTTCGCTGGGCAGCCAGCTAAGAATGACTCGTCTCATTTCCCGAAGGTTAAATTCAGTACCCTCAGTAAATGAAGAGAAGTTTAAGAACTATGAAGATGACTTAAAAAAAAATGTATTTTGTGTTCGAACACAGATTTGAAGATTTCAGTGCCATTCAAACAAAACTGTATATTTTTACCATGCCTTTCAACGTAAAATGTGAAGCAGTGAGGACAGATCTGCAGCTTGAATTAATTGAGTTTCAATCTAACAATCATCTCAAACAGTGGTTTTTAAATATGCCAAACTTAGATTTTTACAAATCATTATCGAAAGTAAGTTTCCCAAATTTAATATCTCTTGCATAGAAAATAAGTGCTATGTTTGCTTTATCTTATATACGTGAACAAGTGTTTTCAACTATGATCCTTAGAAAGAATTATTTCAGAAGTAGCCTGGCAGATGAGCATTTAGCCTCCTTCCTTAGAATCAGTACATCTCACTTCGAACCTCAATATAAGGAACCTTTAAAAATGAAATCTCAATTTCATTCATCTCATTAACATACCTAAATTGTAATACTCGTATATTGTTTTTAAAACTTTTATATATATATATATATATATATATATATATATATAAAATTTTGGCCTGAGACTGAAAATGTTTGCCCATCACTGATCTAAAGGGTAACAAAATTTACAAAAAAAAAAAAAAAAAAAAAAAAAAGCTTAATATTTATTTGTTTATTTAATTAAACATTTCTTTCAATGTAAGTTGTTTAAGACGCTCCCACAAAAAATTCAAAATGTTCCTTTTTCTTTTTTTTTTGTGTCATATACAGTGGACTTTCCAATGCCATACTAATGCCATACTCATCGCATAATTTTGAGACGGACATGCCTTTATCCATTTTTTGCAGCAATTTTATTTTTTGTTTAATGGATATCGAAACATGGTTTTGCTTTGTAGATCCTTTAGCAACTCTAGAATTGGAAACTCCTTTCGACATAATCGAAAGTTCAAGTTTAGTTTTTATACACTGCTGGCCACCGATGCAACACCCTGAAGGAAGCATGCAAACAACATGAAATTTACAACATGCATTAGTGGAGGTGAGATATGCAAATGATTAGAATTTCAGCGCAGAAACACATCACGCAAGCGCGACTGCAGTGCCACTTCAAAGCACTATTCAAGGCTTGGAGTTTTCGACGATTTCAAGTTCAGCAATTATGTTTTTCTTGTGGTTTTTTCAAAAAAAATGATCAGTTATGCCTCGTAGTAAACAGCTATCATCGTTTGAACAAGTATCTGAGTTCGACAGAGGAAGGATAGTGACCTACCAAGAGTGTGGATTATCTTTCAGAGAAATTAGTAGTTGTGTTGGTTGAAACCAAACAACTGTAATACGGATATGTGACCGATGGATACAGGAGGGAACGGACCAACATGTTCGATCGCATTCACTGCAGTGCACCACTTCACGTGATGACATTGTGCGCATGGCAGTGACGGATCACTCAGAGACATCATAAACCATAGCACAGCACATTCAGTCTGTAACGCATCATCTAGTGTCTGCGCATACCATCCGACGTCATTTACAGCAGTGTGGTCTGTCCACAAGGCATCCATTGCTTCGTCTTACCTTAATGTAGAACCACACACGTCTCCACCACCAGTGGTGCGATGAAAGAAGGATGAGGACAGCAGAATGGAATGAAATTGTCTTTAATGACGAGTCACTCTTCTGTCTGCAACACCGCGATGGTCGTATTCAAGTCTGCAGACACCGTGAAGAAAGGATGCTGAACAGCTACGTTATGCACCACCACACTGGTCCTGCACCGGGTATTATGGTATGCAGCGGTATTGGATATTATTCTCGCACTCCTCTGATATGCATTGCCGGTATTTTAAAGAGCCAGCATTACATCTCCGAGATGTTGTCCTTCCTTACCTTCAGGGCTTGCCCACAGCCATATTTCAACAGGATAATGTGCAACCATACGTGGCACGCATTGTCCAAGGGTTCCGTCAATCGCCAGATTGAATTACTTCCCTGACTGGCTCGTTCTCCGGATCTTTCACCAATAGAAAACATGGGGTCCATGGTAGCTGAACGACTGACCCAGATTACATCCCAAGCTGCCACACCAGATCAACTTTGGCAATGTGTGGAAGCTGCTTGGTCTGCTGCCCCCAAGAACACATCCAAAGTCTGTTTGAATCAATGCCAAGGCGTGTGGCAGCGGTGATCTCCAACAATGGCAGCTACTCTGGCTACTGATTCTGGAAGGAACCACACTTCACAGAAGTCTATAAATTTAATCATTTGATACTTGGTCAACATGTTATCTACTAAATAAATTTTGTTGTGATATCTCTTGTCTTTCTTGGTGTTGCAATTTCGAAGTCAGCAGTATAAAATTTCCGTAATAGTAACAGTCTGCAAAAAATAATACGCTGGATCAAATTAGAAGATCAGGGAGCAGCACAGTTTGCTACATCAATTCAAATGCCTTAGAATGAGTAAAGATAATTTTAGCCTAGCTTAATAGCGTCCATTATACGTTATTGGCTGTGTATCACAAGATTGGCGACGAAAGCCAAGTTGTTTCGCCAAATTTTGTCTTGCTTCTATTGCGCACTGAATTAAGCATGAATTGTATTAGTTTAGTTACTTAGTATACCTACGTTTATTTCTTGAACATACTTCAAACTAATCTGAGTTCTGAATAAATGAACTCCCATATATACTTAAGCCTTTATCTAGGGCCAGCACTCGATACCGCCTGGTGCATTCTCTACAGGTCCTAAATTCTGCTACAAAGCGCTTTCCTAAGTTCTAAATTTTCGCCCTGCCTAAACTCTGAAACCAATGCTTTCCCTAAATCATAAAAATTTCTCATTCCTTAATTTTGCCACTCGGTGCTTCTCTATATTCCGAAAATTTCGTCTTCCCTAAATTCTGCTGTCTGATGCCGACATATTCTGCCGTCGCTTCTGGGTTTATAGTGAATAACATATCAGTTATTCTTAATTAAAATAGCACTAAATGTAATCTTTTGGCTTATGAGTTTCATTAATAAAATCTATTTTTAGCATATGAAAAGAAATTTATGTTGAATTTTTCCTTGTCAACATTTCTTAAGAGCATTTAAAAATCTATAATCATCGCCAAGCGTAATGTTAAGCATAAAAGATTGCCATACTCTTGTTATTCAATTACTAATATAAAAAAAGTTTAGACATCTCAGCTTGAGTTATTACTAAAGCTGTCATGTATTGATAAACATGCGGCGATGAAAGCAAAATATAATAAATAACTCGCCAGGTCGGCGTCAGGGATATAAAATAGGTGAATGTTTCAGTTTGAGATGTATGCCAAAGAGATACTCGGCTATGGACCCAAATTATTAATCTCACAAATTTATGCTTACATGATTGTTTTTCTCTAATGAGGTATTTTATTTAATGCCTAAGTGAAATTAAGAATCGGAATTTTTAAGTGAAAATCTCCGCATGTTTTATTATGGAAGGAAAAATCAAATGTGCATGCATAAAGCATTAATAAAAAAAAATGTCTGTGGCTTTGAGGTCTGGATTTAAGATCATTCCAGATAATGGACGTCCAGATTTTGGACTTTGTACTGTCTCTAATTTCAGTCCCTCAGTTTTAGAGGTTTATTGTTTAGAGCATATTACAGCAGTTTTAATTACAGGACCTGATCCATTTATAGTGTGCTTTGTCTATTGCTCACCATCTTTGCCTTTAGATGATAAACTAATGGACATACAAATTCTTCCACGGAAGTTTAGTAATATTTCAATTATCATTACAGCTGACTTAAATATCCTTTCTGGGGTCCTTCTCACGCAACCTCAGAGGGATTAAAGTATGTGATTCTGTAGCTGTTTCAGTTTTTATGCTGTGCAATGATCCAAACAGTCCAACCACATGCTTAGCCAATCAAGGTGAATCATGGTATCATCTCATTATGGTAAAAATACATCAAAATTATGGTAAAAATCCCAATATATCGGGATTTATATATTAATAATTGGAAGATGAAAGATAATATTGGTCTAAGTGACCATCAGGTCATTTCATTTGAATTAGACTTTGTCTTAATTCTGCAAAATAATAAGCACAGAATGAAACTGTATTGGGCGTACTATATATCTTTGGAGTAATGTTTATCTATTAACTTCCAATATTCTGGAGATTTACATACAGAAAAATCAAATAGGTAAATTAATTACACAGACTATGGAGGAACTACATAATCTGTATAATAATACAAAAAATACAAATAAAATTTCCAAAACTTTTCCTAAGTTGCATCCTTACTGGGCAAAAGAATTACCAATTCAAAGGGAAAAGGTAAGGGTGTAAGACGAAGGTATCAGAGTGAGACTTAGAATGACATGGAGAGAAATAGACTATGCATCATTTACAGTAAAGAAGAAGTGCTTTATAATCATAATATTCATAAAGGCAAAGTTAATTTTTTTTGGAAAATCTTTCTCCTAAGTTGCTATTTGGCACTTACTACAACTTCTCAAAAGGGAAAAGCATCTCTCCTTTGCAACTTTATCAAATAAAGAAACAAGATAGTTCATTAACAATGAATGTCTAAGAAACAGTGAAATACATTATTTCATTTCATTTTCCACAACACGATGTATTGGCAGATATTTCAGAACATGCTTCAATAAGAGAATAAGCTGAGTCTAATATTAGAATTAAAAATGATCTCTACTTTACACATAATGAGATTAATGATATCTTTAAAATGGCAAATAGAAGTAAAGCACCAGGTATCCATGAAATTACTTTAGAAATAGTTGAAGAACTTTCTCTGGCAAATAGAGAACTTTTCTTACATGTCATGAACTCTTGCCTTAAGTTTAGCTATTTACCTGAATTATGAAAAATTGCTAATTTAGTGCTATTTCTCAAAAAAGAAAAAGATAAATCAAATCTTAGTGCTTACCGATCAACATGTCTTCTTTCTACACGAGGCAAAGTATTGGATAAGCTACTGGCATAAGACTTACATACTTTCTCTTGAATAATAAACTGTTACATCAGTAGCAATTGAGATTTACTCAGATTAAAGGAACAGTGGATGCACTGGACAATCTTATAACCATCATTAAAGATAAGTACACTCAAAATGGGCACAATATAATTTCTCTGGCCAGGTATATCTGTCACACTTTAAGATCTTAATTCAATACATCTGTACAATATACTGAAGCATTATCTTCATAAGAGAAAAGTCATCTACAAAAGAGATAGTTTCAATGTTTTCAAAAATGATTACAAGTGCACACCTTAAGGATCTAATTTAAGTCCAATTTTGTAGAATATTATAGTTAATACAGCATTAAAGTATTAGCCACAATGTTCATATAGGAAATGATGTCACTCTTCAAGCATATACTCCAAGATTATGATGGAAGAATGTCCATATCTAGGTTTCATTCATGATAAAAAATTAACCCAGATTCCACACCTCTCAGAAGTGCTAAACTGAACATGAGCAACTGTACACTATTTAAATTGTCCTATGGTGCACAAACAGAGATTTAAGGGGAAAATATGGAAAGAACTGTATTTAAGAGCAACTGAAAGATTAATATTATACAGTTGCCCTGTATGGTGGCATTATAGCAGCATGGTAAGAGCAACAAATAAGTTGCTACAAATTCAACAAATAGTATTCCTGAATATAACTAAAGCGTTTTGTACTACACCAACAATGGCTCTTCAGGTTCTTGTTGGAGCACTTCCACTAGATATTAAAGAAGAATGGGAATCAAAATTATTCCTTGGCTTTCACTTTCAAGAGCATTGCATAGTAAATTGGAGGATTGCATGGCATGAATTAAATATTCCAAGTTCCACAGTGGAATTAGAAGTGCTAAAATTAGGCAAACATCCAGCTCAAACCACAACAATCATTTGGCATATGAATGTTCCCAAAAGAAAGGAAATAGAAAATTTTACAGATGGATCAAAGATCCAAGATAAAGTTGGAGCTGCATTTATAGCTTACGAAGATAAACAAGTTATAATGTGCCAAAAAAAAAAAAAAAGAAATTAAAAAATTAAAAAATTGCCATTAAAAATTGCCCTGCCATTAAAAAATAATATGTAAAAAATTCTGACTAAATGATTCACGCACAGTTTACCAAGCCAAAGCAATAGCTCTGAAGGAAGCCTTCTTATGACTGAATGCTTTTCTCAAAAGTAATAAGTCGTAATACACGAGCATTTATACAGATAGCAAAAGTGTTTTAAAGACATTATGTTCCACTAAGAAAACATCAAACTCTTCAAGAAACAATAATTATGGAAATGAATATTCACCTAATTGGCCTAAATTGGATATGGGGATATGCAGGTATGTCTGATCAATTGTCTCAGCAATTTTGACACAAAATTTTAAATTTTCTCCCTGTAGTATTCTTCACTTAACATGGCAGGAGTTCCTAAATATAGATAGACAAATAGATCTTGCCTCCTCACATTTTCATCTCTCTAGGTCACTTTAAAATTTTCTCAAAGGCCTAGAGTTCACTTCTTTGGAGACTCAAACAGCACATTAATAACTTCTTTATGAGTAAATCTAAGGGCATTTTTAAAAAAGGAACTCTTAGGCTGTCAGAGACATGGTAAAAAAATCACAAAACAGAATGGTTCTTATGTGATTCAATGAATTTTATTTTTTATACTGCTTCATTTGCATTTACCATATTTTTTTAATTTAAAAAATTTAAATAAATTAATAATAAGGTGAGTTTTACTTAGAAGGGAAAAAATTATTTGGATGACTAGAGTTCTATGTTTATGATATTTATGTAATACAAACTAAATATTTCAAATTAAGGGGTTATCACATCTAGTAACAGTCCCCGCTAGACGGACTTTTCTGAGAAATGAAATTCTAGTAGCACTAGTTTAAATGGGAGGATTCCTAGGAAAAAAAAACTGGAAGAGAAGTCCCACCTAGCTATGGAAACGATGTCCCAGCTACACAGGATATTTTGAAACTTCGCCAAAAATGTTTCATCTGCAGCTCTGTCCCGGGTAGAGATCAACCAATCGGATGAAAGTTCTGCTTCTGAAGGATCACGTGATCCCAATCTGAGCGATAATCAATTAGTGTTTGGCGGTCAAGTCTGTTTAGTAAGTAAAAATAGTAACTTAGCTACATAGGGTATCGTGGAAATGAAGGGGTTCTGAGAAATGTCCCTTTCAACGTCCAGTCCCACATAGAGGAAACATATGTGACAAGGACTTAAGTCTACAGGATATGAATGCAATGGAACCTCTTACAAGAGAGCCCTAAAAAAATGAGTTCAATAAGAAAGAACTACCACTAGCACTTGTGAATGAAATGTCTTCAGAAGAAAAATTATCTTAGTTCTCTGATCTGGAAATTTTCTGCAAAATGGGGTAACATAATAACTCTTAATGTAATAATATTACCTGATAAAGTAGCATTGACTACAGCACAAACACTTTCAATGACAATGCTATGTCTCACTTTAGAAATACTTTAAAATTCAGTTAAAAATCAATCATAGTGGACAACTTTGACTGAAACAGAGACCCGGTCCAGCAGAATTGAGTGGCACTTAAAAGGAGGAAAGAAGAAATAGAAGAAGCCTCTTTAAGACAATTATCTATGATCCAGGAATGAATTAATCTATTTTACATTAACTCCTATGGCAAAAATTGTTTATAATATTCTGGTTGACGAACACCTTTCAGGAACATATTAAATTCGAGAGCCAAAGTTTTGTTGCAGAAGTAACTCTAAATAATTATTTTCTATAAACTTTAAACCAATTTCAGAATTTCCTGAAATTTCAGATCATTTAATAGCTTTCCCTCTTCCCATTACTAAATTAACAACAGTCTTTCATAAATAAAATCTTCATTATTTTTAAAAATGATTCAATATTTTATTCTTAAATGGTCTAATAATAAATATGCATAAACTTCATCAATATGCCACCGTATTTAAAAAAGAATTATATGAAATTTTGTCTTAAGCATTTGGAAATCACTTCTTCACTTAAATTCCTTTGTTTTAAATGCTACCTTGAAATGCAATATTATGGAAAGAACTGAAATTTCAGATTAAGTAAGTAAATGAGTTACAAATTACTAAATTATTCATGATAATAGTTTTTTTAAAATATACATTGCCTTGAGCAATAATGTAGTTAGTGTAGGCTGACTGCTACCCCACGAGTAACCAAAGATATTGGTTTAACCCTTTGTTGCTCAGTGTTCCACTACATGGAACACCCAACTTGAATCGCTTCTGAAACCATTGAATTCAACCATAAATGGATAAAAATGCCTTTATAAATATACTTTGAACTTTTTTAAATAGTATATGGCAGCATATCACAAGGAGACCCAGAATTTTCAACTATGATGTGATATTAAAATTCACTTATTTTTAAGTAATTTTCTCTATTTTTTGTGATACAAAAGTAATTGTTTGAAAAAAAAATTCTGTATAATTTTAATGGCTGTACTCTATATTATTTGTTCTATATTTTTTTTTTTTTTTTTTTAATTTTTCATACAAAAAGCAAGCACAGAATCATCAAATAAAACAGAGTGTTCCATCAGCGGGAACACCTTTAGCGATCTAATGTTATTACGCATCAGAACATCCATTCTTAGGAGAAAACATCTGTTGTATATGTTTTCTGTTTCTGTTGTTTTGATGGGAATGAATTCAAACAAAGAAGTATTGAGGGTGAGGTGTGGTTTGTGCTATGAAAGCCAATGGGCATCTTGAAATTTTTGTGAGTTCAGGCGGGAATTTTATCAGTAGCTCGTCATCCTTTCAGCAGCTCAAGTCATCACAAAACAAGTTTTATGTTGACATTCTCCAATTCCAAAACAAGTTGACATTCTCCGGTGTGCAAAACCTGCAAAGGTTGGTTTGTGCTTCTATCAAAACGGTGTGACATGCTTTGAACAATTTCATGAAGCTAAGAAATCGATACCTTTGTAAATATTTTTTTATATAGGACTTGTGTACATGTTACGGTGAAACACCGAAATCTAGAGAATGTCGACTTTCACCGGTGAATGTCAACATTCACCATGTACTAATGATGAATGTTGAAGATATAAGAATATTATATTTCCTTCTCCGTAATTCGTTCGCGAAAAAACGCACTTGAGACTCAGAATAAGAACTTAAAACACACAGTACATTGAAAATTAGAAAGGAAAATAATAGAAGTTATAAACTTACCAAATTATGTGATTCAAATCTTATTTATTGCAACAACTTAAACTATTATGACACTTTGAATTGCACAAGAGGCCCTTGCTTTTACAACTGCATTTATTTGTGAAACACTTCCTTTTGGAATGGCAGCGTGTACATATACTCCTCTCTTTTCGACCTACACCAGAGCATATCTGTGATTGTCGACATACACCGGTGAGGGTCCGAATGTAAAGAAATGTTCGATCTTTCACCGACGTATTTGGTAAATGTTGACATTCTCCGGTGAAAGTCGACAATCTCCAATTTCGGTCTTTCACAGTAACATATATACATATATTTATCCATATATATATTCAAGAATATTGTATATATCCAGAAAACCATGTATACAGACATAATACATTGTTTTTTCATTACTATACAAAAGCTTCTACTCATTTTCATGCTTAATTGCAATGCTCACGTAGTCGCACTTTAAGAGCTCTGGCTGCGCAGTGTTCTACTTCATGGAACACCCACAAAATTACAATGTTAAGTCCAATTTTTACAAAATTTTACATATCTACTCCTTTAGGCCTAAATAGGCTGAATACAACTTTTTTTGTTGAAATTCTGACTTTAAAGTATAGTGTGCCAGAAAAAGTTAATCTCAATATAAACCATGGCCATATGTGTGTCATCCTCCCCTTCATGAATCAGTCTACACTTTTATAGTGCACTCTGATCAAACAAAAGTTATATAATCAATATATTTAAACAAGTATCTAGTTGTTGGAATCCTTAAAATAGTGTATCTATATTCAAGAAATCTGCGCTGAAACATTATAAAAGAAACTTGTGAGTTTTTGTATTGTTCCAATCTGTATTTACAAGGAAATGTCAAGAACAGACAGAAAGGAACTCAAAAAGATTACAACACACACATTTGAATAGTTAAAACTCATAAACCAAATACAAAGATTTTCAACTTCTGATTTTCCTTTCTAAATAACTGTTCCTCTGACTAAAAATTCTTATAAAATTTATATACATGCAGGGTTATTTATTGTTTCTATATTCAAAATGATTGTTTATTTTTTTATTTGTACAAGTTCATTGAGTATTCATTTTACACACAAATACAGCTTCTTGAATCTATTCATATTAGCAAACACAGAGTTTAGCACAGTTAGAAAATACAGAAAATTCATATTTATGCTGGATTATATTTATGCTTATTCATATAGGAATAAAAGTTGTACTTCCTTTGCTGTATTAATTTTGTTGATATTCACATCTCTTTTCCTGTATTAATATTTTACCTGATAGCAAATTTTGTAAAATAAACTTAGTGATGTAGAGAATATACCTACCCCTTTCACTGTGCCATTTATGTTATATAATATGATTTTCTTCACTTATCTTTTCGCTTTTTTGCAAGAAAAGACGATCCACATTTTGGTTCAGATAGTCTGCAGCTTTCATGGCCTGCTCCACCACAACTAAGGGTCTCAAAGCCACCCATGACAATGCCCTCAAAGCATAATATTGCCACCACCAGCCTGTGTATGACCTGCAGTACAGAAGAATGGAGACATCAATGTGATAAATGAAGAATTGTGATGCATCAGACCAGGCAACTGTCTTCCACTTATCCACGGTCGACTCTCAATGTTCCCGAGCCCACTGTAGGCATTGTTGACAAGGATGCTTGATTAACAGAGGCACTGCTGCTCAGTCCCATATCCAACAGCGTTCACTGACCTGTGTGTTTTTAAACACTTGCAGTTGGACCTGCATTATATTGGGCTGTCAGCTGAGCCACCGTCTGGCCCAATTTTGCTGTACCAAGCAGGACAGTTTATGGTGTGTCCATTTCCTCTAATGACATGTGGATGTCCGACACCTTGGCACCTACTGCTGGTTTCACAGTCATTTATCCACTTTGCATAAATACTAACAACAGCAGATCACAAACAACTTACCAGTCTTGCAGTTTTAGTGATACTCGTTCCGAGTCCTTGGGCCATTACAATCCACTCTCTATCAAATTTGTTTAGATCAGAAGCTTTTCCCATCACTCACAAAAGTAAGTGCAAGAATGATTTCTTACCTCTTCCAGCACCAGTTAAATACCATTCCCACTTAAACACGTTTTTGTTAATTATCACTTAAAATGTGATAATTAACAAAATTTTTGCAGGCAAATAACTCAGCAATTCTTTCGAATGTTAAACTACAGTTCTAATTTAAAACTTAAAAATTTAAAGATAATATTAATAAATTTGACATTTGTAAAATTTGTAACAATTATTCAACCTGAAATGACAATATTGTGCATTTCTTTTAAATTGATCACACATGAATCAAAGACTGAACGATTTTGAGATGAAGCATTGTTATTAATAACCAATAAATAAAACAAAAACGCACATAACTAGATGTAACTGACATCAAACTTGGTAAAAAGTATTTTATTCTTATAACAAAAATTTTGAGGATGAACCCCTTTTCATTGTTGTATCTACAATATTACTATCCCATATAACTAATCATGAAGGAACTGGGATATGCTTATATTACTTGATAAATGAATAGTACAATAATAATTAGTACTTCAACTGTAACAGATTTAAGTGTCTTTTTTCTCTATTTCTGACCCAATTTAATAATACTTGACTCACCCACTCAGTTCACAGGAAATATTCATAATCATACATTTTTATTTCCACAAAAATCACTAAAATTAATTTAAAATATTTAATGGAACTATCATCATGTAATACACTTCTGTATTCATAAATGTGATTATAAGAAGCATAAAACAAAAATCAAATATTAATATAGGGTTCCATAGAAATATTTATTGCTTAGTAGGAAAGGCTTTCTTGGTGAACAGTTGTAGAAACTCTAACATTAATTTCTACTTCATACAAACACGTCAGTCGCAGAAGAAGTCATGGTGGGTAACGTTTTTACAAAACATAAGTTGAAGGCTATATTGTTCAAAACTGCCCCAAATAACCCAAGGGGAAAGTTAGGAGGATCTAAACTTTGCAATACACTTCAATTTTACAACTCTCTCACCTTTTGATGCTTAAAAGATGGAAAACGAATGGGTGGAAGAAATTTTTTTGCTGGAGGTAAAAACACTTTGAGACACCCTGAGTCTTGAAGGCAAGCCCATTTTTGAGGACAAAAGAAAAAACTTTTGTGAGACATTTTGGTCTATTTTTGCCATTAAAGTAAAAACCGGCAATGGGTTCCTCCTTTTTTTTATAAATTCTGACTTTCACGATTCTTCCTCAATCTATGGAAGCCAGTTACTATAATTAAACACCTAATATGCAATTTTTGGTTTTCAAATTTGCACTCTTCATCATTAACACTTATGGAGTATATCCAATGCATAGTCGACAAAAAAAACTCAATTAGGAAAATACTGCTCTTTTTTTTTTTTTTTTTTTTTTTTTTTTTTTTTTAGAAAACCACAAGAACACACACATATAGCACAAGGATAGACTCAGTATTGAAAATTTGAATTTAGAAAGAATTAGAATTGAAATTAGAAAATCTGAGTCCCCGTAGCAGTTTCACATAAAGCTTGTACCCTCTGCTAAGATAGATTAAACTGCTTGACTTCAGAACAGTTCTGAAGAAAACTAGTATTTCAGCCGGATCCAGGTGGCTAACAATTTTGTGTAGTTTATTTTTAATTTAAACCTCACAATTCGTAAAGGAGAGTAAGTTATCTTATTCCTGTTTCTATTTGCTTTAGAGTTAAGAAATTCTAGTGGTCAAAATTTATCGGTAAAATTTATGTAACACCTTAAAAATCATCTGTAACTGAACTGTCATCTGCATCCTCATTCCTTTAATCATTTATATCGAGAATATAATACACAATGCAGTTAGATAGTTTGTTACTGATATCATACAATATGAAATGCATAATTCAAATATATCTGTCAAAAATGTTAATAAAAGTACAGAGGACCAAAATCAGCAGATTTTGTAATTGAATGTGTGTGTGTGGAAAAGGAATATCCAGATTATACAGGCTGTAACAGAGCAAAAAGAGAAAGTATTTTGCTGGCCTAAATCCTTATTCTGCATGTGACTACTTCAGCACTAAGCTTGCAACATGCAAACTGTCCTTGGAGCTGTAGCTGCAACAGAGCAGTTACTCAAAGAATGTACAAAGACTAGTTCGCAAGTACCTCCTTTGAGAAGCTGCTCTGTTCGTGTTTGCAACCCCATAGATAAAATGCATGTTGGCGAGCATAGCATCCATATAACAATGCATATTCCTCAAAATCTGCATGGGAAATGACAATTTATGCCAGTAGAATACTTTTGTCTACTGCTCAAATAGCACCCTGTCTCGATGCACTATATTCACATGCTCATTCCAGAACAAAATCTGCTTATTTTGGTCCCCTTTACATTTCTGTCATATATTTTTTAATCATGCTATATTTTAATGTTCAACACACACAGACAACATGCAACAAAACATTAAATGAAACAATTTATGATTAAAAAATTTATTTTCACTATAAAATATCCATAGTAGTTAAATGGATGGGCAATATTTGCATTTCTTTAGTCAATTAAGAAAGTAAGAGAAAACTGTTATTCAGATCATATACTTATTCACTTCTAAGAATCATCAATTAAATTTTTTAAGGAATGAAATTCAACTTCTATTTCTAGTTTTTTTCAAGTTGAGTTTTGAAGCAGTGAAACTGTTGGATTTAATAAGCAAATTTAAATAGTACAAAATTCAATTGAAAATTTCATATGAATACATTAGATAATATCCCTGAATTTATGAGTAAAAGAACTATATTCCATTTTTAATACAGTTTCTAAAAAAATTAACAGAGAATAAAATCAAAAATAAGTAAAACATAGATATTTTTGGCTAAAATCAGTTTTATGAAGCAACGAAAAAATTGGCTTTGGTGACCTTAGTTCGCTAAAAAAATTATTTGTAATTATAACAGAAAAAATATCACACAATATTCTATGCTAATAAAGCATGGAGAAATGGAGAATACCGTATATAAATAGTTCTATACCTTTTTCCCTCCAGTTTTAGTTAACATTCTTAATACTTTAATTTATAAAAGTATATAAAGGTATTCTTACCATTGAAGTTATATACTTTGTTAAGCAAATAATCGAGTCTATACAGCTGAACAGGAAATGAGATGAAACATCATTCTAGAAAAATAAGTAACAAATATTATGTTTTTATTACACTGGTATTATCAGCATTTTTAGAGCTTAAAAAATATGTCAAAACTTTTGAATCTGTAAACAGTAATGTTATTAATGTAACAAAAATAATATAAACTCTGAGAAAAATTCTCTCGTGAAACACAATGAAAGATTCTACAGTGAAAGGGCTATATACATGTGCTCAAAATTTAAAGATGAATGTATTATACAAAGTAGATGAGTCAATTTGATTCAGTTTACATACTTAAAGCATGCAGAGGCCATAAATATGCAAATTTCTGATCCTTACATTTCAGAATAACATGGTAACTCGAAAGTAAGTGAAAAAGAAATTAAAAGTATTAGTGCCTTTGTCAGAAATTCTAAATGTGGAAGAATACATTTATTAGTGTGAAATTTTCATCTTATCTCAAAGGCATCATCTTGATAATTTTTCAGATTAGTTTGATAGGTAGGTTCTTGTAGATAGTTAAGGGAAGTTGGAAAACCTTACAAAGTGTTGTTGCCAGACAAAGTGTTTACATAATTAGAATATGATCCACATCCTCCATATGAAATTATCCTCCTTTTATAATTCTATAAAAGAAAATTGACTGTTTAGCAATAACAGCTTTAAGAAATTGATGGTATATGGCAGCCAACTTATAAGCCGCTTTACCTGAAGCACAGAAACACGGTTACCTCATCAATCTCTGACCTAACATTTGAATTACATGGGGTTACATGAACAAATACTGATCATCTGTGCAACAACATTCAGAAAATACCACAGAAGGTTTGAAGAATAATAGAACAGAAGAAGAATAATGTCAGATCCATTAAAATTAAACAATGTAGCAATGGGCTAATGTGTTGTTCTATCATTAGAGACTATACCTTCAGCATGAAAAGGATAATATGTACCAGCAAGGAAATATAAATGGAAAGTGCCATTAAACCACTGTAAAGAGATTACTGAAATCCTATGATCATGGTGTTAGTGGTAAACTATTTCTTTTTTATAGGTGATTATGCTGATCTTCACTGAAGTGTGAAGCAATTAAGAATCCATTGGACAAGTGAGAATACCTACTGAACAGACTGATCTGCATGCTCTTCAGGCCTCAGTCCTACTGAGTGTGTATGGAATATTGTGGAAAGACAAACTCTCAATGTTTTGTTGGGAAACAAACAATATCTAATCTATACTTTAAATGATGAATGAAAGAATATGTCTCAAGCACTCAAGAAGTCTTATATTAGCAGATAATGAGAATGGCACAATATTCTTATTACTATACCACAGTTCCAGAAAGTAATACAGTACAAAGTCTGAAGGCCAGACATTCATTATCCGGAATGATCTAAAATCCGGACTTTAAAACCACCAACAGCATTTTTCTTGTAGGCTTTACACATGCGCATTTCATTCTCCCTTCAACGCATAACAAAACATCTAGAGAGTCCCGATTCTTAATTTCACTTCGACACTAAATAAAATACCTTGTTATTGAAGAAACAATCATTTTAGCATAAATTTGTACGACCAGCAATTTGGCTCCGTTGCTGCATATCTGCTTGGCACACATTTCAAACTGAAACATTCTAAATGGATACATCGTTGATCTGGCGCCAACCTGGCAAATCATTATTTATTATACTTTCTTTTCATCACCGCATGTTTATCAAAACATGACAACTTGAGTAATGACTCATGTAGCGATGCCTAATTATTTTTTTTATGTTAGTAATTGAAAAATAAAGGAGTATGGTAACCTTTTTTGTTGACATTACACTTGGCGATGATTACAGATATAAGTTAAATGCGTTAAAAAATGTTCACGAGAAAAAATTTACTAAATATTTCTTCCCGTATGATAAAAATAGATTTTGTTGTTGATACTCATAGACCCAAAGATTACAATTAGGACCTTCTGAATTAAAAGTAACTGAGTTGTTAATTCACATAAGGCCAGAACCATCGCCAGGGCTCATATGGCCGTACTGAGTCGCAGAATTTAGTACCCACAGAGACTATATGAGGCGATAAGATATCTAGTGCCGGCACTCAATAAGGCTTAAGTATATGGAAGAAATTTATTTATTCAGAACTCTGATAAGCCTTAAGCATGTGCAAGAAATAGAGACAGTTACTTAGGGTTTTACCTAAGTAAGTTTAGGGTTTTACCTAAGTAACTAAATTAATACAATTCAGGTTTAATTGTCTCAGTGCGCGATAGAAAATTTACTGGAACAACTTGTCGTTAGTCGCTAAGCTCATGATGCATAGCCAAATATGTATAGTGAAGGATAGCTAAATTTGATTATGATAGTAGCTAATTTTAAAGTTTTTCGGATATCGCAAAACAAAGTTTACATTTTCCAATTAAGAGATTTTGTAAAGAAATGTGGTAGAAGCGGTAATAAATGAAGATGATATAAAAAAGGTTTTTCATTGTGATGACAATGTGTCTCAATCATCAATCAATTAATGAATGGTGAAATCTGTAGTACGGTTCTAAATCCAGAAAATAACACTACCAATAGTGAAGACAGTGACAGAGAAGTTACAGAAAACGAGAAAATTTTGATCGACAAGTTAGTCGGAATTCTCGAAACAGCAGTTAGAGGACTTCAACAATGTAACTAAACAAGAGATTATATCTGTCTACAGAATTAAAGAGAAAGTATTAGCACAAAAAAACGAAGCAACTTAAAACAGATTACATTGAAAGAAATGTTTAATAAGGTAAACAAATAAATATAATTTTTTTTATAAATTTTGATACGTTTAGATCATAAATACTTATAGATCTCAAATACTTTAGATCATAAAATACTTAGAGATCTTAAATACTTTAGATCATAAATACTTCATGATTTATTTCATAAATCATGATTTCATATTTTTAATTTTATAATTTCTACATGCCATCTTACTAGATTTAAACTGATGATCTAATGTCCGGAAAATTCCCAAATCTGGAATCGCCAAAGTCCCGACAAGTCTGGATTTCGGACTTTGTACTGTAGCAGATTTTCAACTATTGGTTTGTTTTGTTATTTTGAACCAGTTATTGGCTACTCCCTTGAGTTAGGTGTTGGGAAATAAGAAGTTGCTATCTTTTTTGGCTTCCATTCAGACATAATTTCATTTCTTAAGTCATGAGCATGTGTGTATTTACAGTGTTCTTAATACTCAGTGGTAAGCTTCCACATTTTAGTTTAGTTCTTTAGTAATGTTTGTATCCTTAAAGTTGAAATAATCTGAAAAACTATTAAACTATCTAGTTAGACTGATTTGTGTTTAATCTGTGTAATTTAAATAACATTCTAATTTACACATATGCAGAAAAAAGATTTCACCCTATGCACTAGGAAAATCATAATTATCAGAAAAAAATTGAATATGTGATGTTATTAACTTGCAATTTAATAACATAATAACAACAAATGAAGTGGTTCAAAGTACAAATTAGCACAAATGAACAAAAATATTCTCATTCATTGCGATTTCACTGGAGATCAGTCTAACTTGAATCAAAGTACTATGATGAATGCAGTGAAATTTGTAGTACACAATCAAAAGAAAAGAGGTGGGGTTAACAAAAAAATTCAATTCATATCTGACAAAAACGAATAGAAGTTGAATCATGTCTTAGGCTGCTATAACACATCCATTTATTTTGGAAGAACAATTGTTTGGAACAATTTCTCTGCTTTGTCAGAACAGCCAGTCACCACAGATCACCTTGGGATTAACACAGGCAAAAAATTGCATGTCTTTCTTTCAACAGTAAACCAGGCAGAAAACTTGTCTGAAACAATTGTGCATGAGAAATAAATGCGTGTGTGATATGGGCCTTATATTAGTAAAATGACATTCACAAGAAATATCACAAATTTCTCTTAAAAGAAGATCTAAAGATTACATATTTTACAACTGAGAATTTCATTTTATTGACAGATTTAAAGGAAACTAGAAAGCCATACTGTTTGAAGCATTTAAAAAAAATATTGGATCAAATCAGATTATTTGGATGTAAAGCATGCAAGCAATATCTGCCTTAGAGAAGGGATGCCAACCTGAAGGACTTTCTTGAAGAAAATGGCTTGTATTCAGATTAAATCTCAGGAAAATTATGAAAATTCCAGCGCCAACCCTTCACGAATTTTGAACTCAAGTTGAAATATCAAAGTTCAAGAGTCTTTCGGCCATTAATGAACTTAAAAAAAAAAAAAAAAAAGGATTGATGAATGATCACACATAAATGGAAATGTCAAACAAAAGAAAAGGTCTTCTACAGCATCTTGTTGAGCTAGCCCTTCAATTTGGATTTTTAGGAGTTTCTAAATTTTCATGCATGGCAATCGCAGTAATCACTTCACTTTGATTCAATTCCAGTTGTAAATGTGGAAAAACCATGGAGGTCAGAAGTATGAGGAGAAGCCCTAACTGGCTTTCCCAGTGCATTGCCTTGAAGCAGTGGTGCACCCCACATGGAGACATTTGGTTATTTGTCATTAAGAACAATAGGTTTTGACATGATTGGAGGCAAACATTTTGTAATTATATTGTAAATAGACACACAAATGTATACATTTTCTTTTTTTAGTATTTTTTAGTATGTGAAAAGAATACATTTTTAAAAAACATTTCATTCTGAACAGAATTAGTGCTATACTTTTCCCAAAACAGTTTAATCTGACTGAAATATTTTCATATATTTCTGTTAATTACATTAGAAAGAAATTTTATGGTAATTCAACTTTATTCATTTAACAATGACAAAAATTAAGATCAAAGTTTATTGTATTATTAATATTAATTATGCATTCTTCTCTATTTGCAGAGCTTCTTCCTGAAATACTTTCTTAAATATAAGATGATTTTTTTAGCTTCTGAGGCATCTTTTAAACTAATCAGAGTCACTTTATAATTAATATAATCAAAAATCAGAGTCACTTTATAATTAATGCTCTGTTTGCCGCATTTCAAATTAATGCACTTTTTATTTTAATAGTGAAATACGTTTAATATTGTTCCTGATTTCCATTCCAGATTATCGATTTTTCCGGATTATAGATCATCAGTTTAAATATCGTAAGATGGCATGCAGAAATTCTAAAATTAAAAATATGAAACCGTAATTTATGAAATAAAGAACAATTATGATCTAAAGGATATCAAAATTTACAAAAAAAAAAAAAAAAGCTTAATACTTATTTGTTTACTTTATTAAACATTTCTTTCAATGTAAGTTGTTGTTTAAGTTGCTTTGTTTTATGTGATAATACTTTCTCTTTAATTCTATAAACAGACATAATTTCTTGTTCAGTTACAAAGTTCCGCTGTTCAAGTCCCGTAATTGCTGTGCCGAGAATACCGACTAACTTGTCAATCGAAATTTTTTCGTTTTCACTAAACTCTCTGTCACTTTCTTCATATCTTTATCCATTTTTTGCAGCAATTCCACTTTTTGTTTGATGGACATCGAAACATACTTTCGTTTTAGATCCTTTGGGAGCTCCAGCATCGGAAATTCTAGTTGACATAATCGAAAGTTCAAGTTTACTTTTATAAAATTGCTCTTACAGTCTGCAAAAAATAATAAGCTGGATCTAATTCGAAGATTAAGGAACTACGCAATCATCAACATTAACTGAAATAGATAATTAGATAATTTTAGCTTATACCGTCCGTTATACATAAAACGCGCACACGAAAATGTATTCTGCGCTTGCGCACACGCTTATGCGCAGTCATGAAGGTCTTATACGCACGTGTAAACGCCTATGTGCATGTGTCAAAGCGGCGCATGCGCAGAAAGTTTTTAGCTTTGAGGTCCAGATTATAGATCATTCCGGATTATGGGTGTCCGAATTAACGACTTTTGACTGTACTTAATAAATTGTTGGACACAGCTTCAACAAAACTGCAAACAAAGAGAATTTTTACCTTTTCTAAAAACATATTTGGGCTAATTTTAACACTGCACCTCTTCATTTGTTTACTAATAAACTGCAAAAAGTTTACAATTCAGCTTTCAACTATTAATTCAAAAATAAGAAACAAACTTCCCTCATGTAACTGCTCAAATTAATTATTGTATTTTCATCCTTATTTAACTATTTACAATAAGATCTGATGGAAGTTATAGTACCATCTGTTGGTCTAAAATATCATACCACTTATTAGAGAGACTAATTAGACTCAACAGAAAGTAAAACATAGTCAATAACTTAGAGAGAAAAAATAATCAATAAATGAATATCACACAGTCTAAACTGACTTTAGTAATACTGAGAGCCACTCAACGCTCACAAATTTGAAAGCATCAAATTTTTTAATTTAGTGCACAGGAGCTCTTTTATGCTAGTAGAGAATTCGACCTGCATGAAATAGATCCAGGATAAAATCCCAAGGCCATTATCATCTCCAAGGACATGCGAAACTTGCATGCTGCTGCACTTCTCATTTGAGCTAATAGATGGCAACACAAGCAAGTCGCTAAATACCCGTAGCCATAAAGGTCTCTGTCACCACGTGATCACTACAATGGCAGGCCAGAGAACTACACACACTTTACCAATGAGGACAAATGATGAACTATGTCACACATGGTCAGAGTGCTGGTTCACACACTTAAATGGTGACACACATGCCAACAAATGAAACTCTCTCAACCATGCTCCACATGCATCAATGGATCCAACTGAGTACGTCCCACTCTGAAGCTGCAGCCCTAACCCATCACCGCACTGAGCTCACAACCACGCCCAAAAACAAGGCTTCTTCCTCATACTGCATCAGAAATGAATGGAAGGGAAGTGTATAGAGATCTCAAGAGCCACTCAATGCTCACAAATTTGCAAGTCAAAATTCTTTAATCTAGAACACATGAGCTCTTTTGCGCTAGTGATAGAGAATTTACCTCGTATGAAACAGACCCAGGATCGAATCCCAATGGCATGTGAAACTCATGTGCTGCTGCACCTCTCATTGGTGCTAATAGATGGCAACATGAGCAAGTATCTAAATACTTAAAGCCACCGAGGTCTCTCGCACCTTGATTGCTACATGAGTGTGAAAATCAAATATGTTGCATGATGTACCGTATTCTCGTGTGTATAAGCAGTACCTTAATTTTTTCCTCTCTAATTTAAAAAAAAATATATATATTTGAGGATAAGCCATGGATAGCCTGTCTACCATCTAGAATATTTTTTTATTGTTGTGGAGGTATGAAAGCAGCTAAAATTAAAACAGTACTTAGCCACACTCTGAGACTAAAGTAACGAGTGTCTCTGCTTAGTGCCTCTAATTTATTATCACTGTTGGTACCTGAAGTAGCTGCCTGCACTGCCAGTATCACCATCACTGGTGCCGGTACCTCACAGCAGTGGCAGCTTATGGGTTATTTAAATGGAGATTCACAAAACAATTTCAAAAATTAAATATGCAGAAGTGACATAACTTTCAAATTAAAATGCATCTGCATTTTCACAAATTAAAGGAAAACAAGTTCTCACAGATTTTAAAAAAAAAAAAAAAAAAAAAATTATAACATTTTATTTCTTACAATGGAACGAAATAAAACCATAATATTGCTTGCACTACACCTACAGTTTCTGTAAATTAAACCCACTTGTCTTTTTCTTCCCCCCCCCCCACAGTTTGCTCAGAAGGGCTATTAATTTTGTTTTGCCATTTTGTGTTGATTCACTATAAACGATGAATCACTTTTTAAATTATTGGGACCAAATATTAGAGACCTGTATTATATTTAAAGAAATTAAATAATGAAGAATCTACATGAATGTATGTATGTTTCTAGCACTGTGATAAAACGGCACCCACAGCAATCAAATTTTGAATAACATACGTCTCCACCCAAATATGGACATCTGGAAGCCCAAATCTGGAATTTGTTGTATTATCTATTTCATATTTTGTAAAGCATTTATGAGTTTTTGATTAAGAAACTCAATGATTTCAAAGCGAGCAATGGCAACACTTTAAGGATAAAAATAAAGATTTTTATCTCCAGCATGTATTGGAAATTCTAAAGATATGCTCTTTTAAATATTTTGTGATATTGCTGTTGAATTGAATTTTATGGTTTAAGTGCAAAGAACATGATATTTAATAAATAAAGATAATCCACAAAACATTAAAAAAAAGCCCCTTTGAGCAAAATATAAAACCTGGAAGCTTTCAGAATTTTTTTTTATGGCAAACAAATTAATAATGCTTTCAGTGAATATAGCAATGTCATTTATCATGCTTTTTCTGATTGAGAGCATGGCTAAAGCACTTAGTCTGCCCTTAGTCACAGTGCTTCTTAAAACTGTCTTAACTCATTTTAGAGTTGAAAAGAATCTCTTGAGCTTTAGCAGCAGTGATTGGATTAGTAAAAATAATTAGGAGCAGTTTGTAAGTCTCTGAAAACCTCGTCTTAAGTTGCTCTCTATAATAAATTGTAGAAGACTAATGTCACCAGGAATATTTCTAAAATCTGATCTTCTGTAAATTACTTCTATTTCAATTTTTGAACAATCCCACTGTAACACAGAATAAACATCCATTGTTTGGGCAAGAATCTCAGTTAGAAACTTTTTCTTGTACTCCTGGAATTTTGTAGTTTTGAGGAGAGAAAGAGCATTATGAGAAATAAAACAAAAATCTCTCTTTTACTTGATACATGATTTACATATATTTTTAGCTGCTACAGTTCTAGACTAGAAGAGAAACACGCTAATGTGACAATCAAAATCATAAAAACAACCTTGTATTTAGCGTAGGTATAATGAAACACTCAGTCGATTTCGAGGGCAGCTAAAGGCTCATCAGGAGAAAGAAATACCTAGAAAGAAGAAAATAAAGGAGTCACAGAAACACGTGGTCCTTATCAGCACTGCACCTGGTTATAACTAGATTTTTAATCAGAGTTGCACTGGCCGCCTACTTTTACTGAGCCAGGCTATCTGATCGAGCATGAAAAATTAGCGAAGTTAAAATAGGGAGCAAGGCGCAAATGCACCTTACGCTCAAAATCTGAACTTTAAAGGCCATTAAAACCATTTAAAGTAAAAGTAAGTAACCATTTAAAGTACTGGCTCAGTAAAAGTAGGCGGCCAGCGCAACTCTGATTAAAATTCTAGTTATAACCACGTGCAGTGCTGATAAGGACCACGTGTTTCTGTGACTCCTTTATTTTCTTCTTTCTAGGTATTTCTTTCTCCTGATGAGCCTTTAGCTGCCCTCGAAATCGATTGAGGTTTCATTATACCTACGCTAAATACAAGGTTGTTTTTACGATTTTGATTGCTACAGTTCTATTTATATGAATATTTTTTTGAAGTTACATGATTTTGATGTGTTTTCTGCTACTGTGTCCATTCTCTCCCCTTCTTTCTCTAATGACCGCTGGAAAACATTTACTTGCTTTCTAGTCAGTGTTGGATCAGTTAAATGTTTTTAGAAACAGGACGTATAACACATCATGAGGCATAATAATGTGAAAGCCAAAATACAAGTTCTGATTCTTCTAACATATGGTGAATAGTCTCTGTTTGATTTATTGTTACAGCTTGTTGAGTCTATTTTTTCCAGGTATTCAATCAACTGTTCCATTCACACACTGTGCTGATGGTTCAACTCAATAATATCATTCAGGTTGGGGAAAAATACTCAAACTTGTTGATTCTGACTGGTTGTTTGCCCAACGATCAAACTGAGCTGATGTGTGCAGCAATGTACAAACTGTGCATTCTTGTGCGTATATTGAATAAAAGCTTGAACACCAACGAACAATCATCGTGACTGTACAGTCATAGGTCTGAGACATTAATTTCTTATGTTTGTCTACTACTTTTTAGAAACTTGCTTGGATACACTCAACTACAGATTTGTACATCATGCCCAAGTAGATTTGTGAAACTCCAAGATGTTGTGCTTTACTTAAAATGTAGCGAAAAACAACAACCAATTTAGAAGTGGATAACAAGTCGGTATTTTCATCCGCCATTACTGAAACAAAACTTGCTTTTGAAATCTCATTTTTTATGTGGTTCTGACAAGCAGTGAACATTCAGTCTAATAAATTATTTTGAATACCTTTGATGTTTCTTTAAAAATAGTGGCATTAATGAGATGATCTTTAAGAGACGAATCAAGTTCTGCAGAAAAGTTGATAAGATTTGAAAATTTTCATTATTTAATGAATACTCACAATCATCATGTTCTCAAAGTGCAAGCTCAAATGCATCGCAAAACAGAATGCAATCAATAATTTTTGTTGGAATATAGGAATTTTTGGCAACCTTCTCATTGTGTCTTTCAACACTTGAACAAAATGCACTGTTGAACTGTTGCCGAATATCCATCTTTCATATCAAATTAAATTCTAAGATGGAGTTTAAATGTGATCGTGAGAATTCGTGACTTTTCATTTTCTGAGTTAGATGTGATAAATCAGCAATACTGTAACTCACCCAACTTGAATCACCATTCTGTTTTTCAAACAAACAACATGGAAAACAAAACAGCCTGTTAATTGATTCGCATTTACAAATAATAAACATTTCTCATATAATTCAGGTTAGAATTCACTTTTGAAATATCTGGTAATACATTTCGTCCCCTGGATAGGGTTTAGCAAAGCATTCATCTCAAGCCTGAGTAATTTAATTTCAATTTTTCTTCCCAATGACAATGTTAGAAAATGTAACTGCTTTAGTTCCGAAACACTGATTTTACCAAGTGTCAATTTAACTATTGATACCTGTTCGTAAAAATATACACTGAAAACTGATGACATTAAAAAAATAAGAAGAAAATGGAAAAACATATTAACTAACCAAATATAGCTAACTAGGCAGAATTCCGATGAGGTAACTGTAAATAATGTGAGCTCCCACACTGAAGATGTGTGAATGGAATGGTATCAGTGGTGCCTTTCCCCTCGTGCTCCTCTGTCCCCATAAAATGGTTTTCAAGGACATTTCTTCAATCACACAGGCGATCAAAGAAAACCAAGTACTCTATGCTATAGCAATCTACAATACAGTACGTTAACTATGTATTAGCATATTTAAAAAAGTGAGGGACAAAATCATCCTTGAAATTGACCAAAATCTAGAAACATATTTAATATAATTTTATTTTATTTGTTAATAAATTCATTTCTTCATTTTTCTTTGGGAGCTCCATGTGCACAAATAGAGGAGCTACCACTGCCTTACAGTATGTTATCTTCATAGCCTTCTACAGCACTGTATATTCCCTATTCAAAACTGCTTTAAAGACTGTTTCTGGCTTTACACTTTCTCAGGCTACAAAAATCTATTCACAAACATGCTGCATACTTGGATGTTTGATTTTTCCTTTTATTAATGACATTATTTTTTAGTTCTAAGAAGTAAACTCCTCTACACCATTGCAGATAATTTTTCCTTCAGGTGTAAGGTCATGCTTTACTCCTCCAATGATTATGAAGTGAATTCTAAAGAAGTTATTTTATACCATCTTATGTAGTATTTATGTAACTACATGGATTTTATGTTCAATAGTTAAATACATGCTGCTGTTCTGCCACATGTTTGTAGATACCTATTTCAAAGCATTTGCATGTATACGCTGAACCTCCGATTTTCATCAATTTTTTATGGAAAAAGTACAGCTTGTAAAGCTGATCACTTTAATGAAGAAGTATCCAAAAAAGACTTATATCTTTTATAAATTACTTTAGGTATTGATTGTAAAGCATTATTTTAAACTGAGAGAATTAAGATTCTCACTTTTAACCTTGTAACATACTTTCAGAGATCATTACATAAGAGCAGAGTTTCCCAACCCTATACCCACGGGCACCCTGGTGCCTGCCAATTGTTTAACGTTTGCCCGCCGCTGTGTGATTACATTAAAAATGTTTTAGTTCTCAATAAAGTTCTATGTGAAAGTTTTCTCATTTATAATGAAACAGAAATTGCATCCAACAGATACCACAAAGCAAAATGCGACCGATCTCTTTTTTTATGTTCATGTATTATTAACTCTATCCAACTGTAAATTCACTTTAAAAAAGCAAATGGTGCCCGCCGTCTAAGAGATATTCTAGAATGTGTCCTAAGAGCAAGAGTCCCCAACCTTTTTGTCCCTAAGGCCCCGTTCAGACGAGGGCGTAAAGGGCATAAGTGGTTAAAGCAGAGCTCCGTTGCCAAGGCAACCAGTCACTGCTACATCACAGAATCTGGTTTAGGGCTTGTGGCACAAGGTTCCAAGGTTTCAACTTTACGCCGAGTTTGGGATAAGCGTCGACCAATCAGAGCGAAGTGGCTTTCTTAAGATGATTTCGCTGTCACATCGAAGGCGACGTTTTTTTTTTTTTTTTTTTTTTTTTAATATGGAACACATCGTATTCGAATGAGTTGTAATTGTATCCGAACAAAATAATGAGTTGTAATCATATCCGAACGAAATAAAGAGTTGATCTCGCAAGAAATCTACGATGATGACATGCATTTTTTAATGAGTTTTTAATGTATTTTTTAATGAGTTTTTCAATTTATTTTGAAAAATATGGATGAAACTCGTAAAGCGAAAGTTAAGCTCAGGATTATGCACGCTGGGTATGATCTTGTAGATGATTGATCCCCTCGAATATTTTTCATTTTATTATGAAAATTCTTTAAAAAATGCATGCTTGCAAAAATTTTATTTTTTCTGTGTAAATTATTATTATTACTTTCTTTCTGTCTATAATTTTTTTTTAAATTATTACTGTAATTTTTTTCCTGTTTAATTATTTTTGTATTTAAGAATAAATTTATTAAAAAAGCTGGAAATATTGTATTGGTATTTGCTTCAAATGCTGATTTTCTTTCCAAACAAACTTCATGAATTAATTTTACTAAAACATCAAATCAATATCAAGAATCTGCTGTATTTTTAAATGTAAAAATATTACTTAAAAAAAAAAAAAAATTATCTTCACTTATTTAAGAATAGTCACAATAGTCAATTCAATGGTGTAAGCCTTGTATAAGTAATAAAAGATTAATCTTTTGAGAAAAATGCTCTTATGAATTCGAAGAAAGAAAAAATGTAGTGAAATATCCTTAAAACAGCAGTCAACAGTCTAGACAGTTTTGTCTCCTGTTGAAGTCCAGTTTTGTCTGTTCTGTTTTTTAATTACGTTCTCCATGAAAGGAATTTACTTTTAATGAAACTAAATAGCACACATAATTCATAACATGGACTATAATTTAATGAATAGTATTTGTTATTATTATCCACTCTTTATTACTATCATTTGAATGGAGTTTTAATCATTAAATTCATGCTATTTCTCTGGTAGAAATTCCTGGATAAGGTATGAATGTTTATAATTTTGATGTATTTGAAGACTTGGGTACCTAAAATTTGTCAATGTGAAATTACTTTTGAAATTTGGTCGTAAATAGAAATGACAGCATATCTTGAAATTAAATTCAGGGGTACAGCTTATACATGCAAATTATTAAAAATAGATGTATACAAACAGCTGGCAAGACCGCAAAATGTATTTAATGATTGAGCATAAAATACATTGTTGGGTGAACGTTTCCTAGTATTGTACTAGTTGTGTTTGCTGGTCATTGTGACCAGTTGTGGGATACTAGTACTAGTGATAATTGATACTGGTAGTGCAGCAAACTACTATAGTGATCGACAGGGACAGTGATAGGGAGTGCTAAGCACACGTTTCACTGTCACAGAAACATGTTCCTTTTGATTGAACATTTAAAAAAAATAATAATAATAATTTATGGTAAGTACTGTTTTTAGCTTAACTGCTTTCACACCTGCAAAATAGAAAAATACTATATATAGGCTATCTGTTAGTTATCCTCAAGATTTTTTTTTTTTTTTTAAATTAGGGATATTTAGAATATTGTATTTCTCCTAAGAGAAATTATATATAAAAATTGAAGAAGGTTTGATATAGTATATAAATATGCATATGCATGTTTATAGTATAGAGAGTAAGTACTACAGTACAATGCAGAAATATTCCATACTGCTTTGTACAGAAAGATATGTGCCAACCAAGTATTGGTCTTTCAAAAAAATATCTCCAGACTATTTCGTTATTTTTCTTTTTTTACCTTCTTCCGTTGCCTCTTGGCTAATGAGAAGGGCAGATAAAAGATCATTCTGTTGATCCAGTAAAACTTTGAGGCTAGCTGAAAAAGGCCATGACACAACGAAAAAACAAGCAGAGCGAACGCGGGAAATCAATCGAGCGGGAGAACAGCGTGGGAAAGTTGTAGACATTCCACGCATGCGCAAATTTAGCTTCTCTCATTGGCCATGGCTTACACCTCGTTCTCGCAGGTGTGAACGGGTCTCCCGTATTTTATGTCCTTATGACTATGCCTCTATGCGCTATTACGCCCATGTCTGAACGCACCTTAAGAGCACATTCTAGAATATCAGTTGGACGGCAGGCACCATTTACTTTTTCAAGGTAAATTAATAATTGAATAGAGTTAATAATACACGCACACGAAAGAAAGGCCATCAAACTGGTGTAGTGGTTAGCATGGCTGACTGACGTGCCAAATGGCCTGGGTTCGAATCCCGGAGAAGGCATGGATATTTGTATATGTATAGTGTCCATGCAGCATGGGGGCACTCTAAATATGCAGCAAATCGAAAGTCCCCTCGAAAGGTTGATGAGGGGTAGCAGCCCCTTGGACCCATACCCCACCCCTGGGTGCTCTTCATCATAATTGGCTGCGGAACTGGGCTAAATCGCACTGTCACCTGTAAGGTGCTCAAGGCTGTTGCCAATGGCAGGTGTAAAATTGCGCTCCTTGCCACAAGAAATTTCGTGGGCTTGGGCTGACAATTGGTCACACAAGTGAGCATTAGCAACAACATAAAAAATGAGATTGATCGCTTTTCGCTTTGTACTGGTATCTGTATTGGACGAAATTTCTAGTTCATTAAAAATGAGAAAACTTTCACATAGAAATTTATTGAAAACTAAAACATTTTTATTGTGATCACACAGCAACAGGCACAAGATAAAAGATTGGCGGGCGACATAGTGACCATGGGCACAGAGTTGGGAACCCTTGCATTATTTGTATATTCAAGTTGGTATTCCTTTAAGAGGATGTGCAAACATCTGCACTGTGAAAAATAAAAAGTTCTTAAAAGCATTGCAGGGTTGATTGTGACACTATTTCCAATTTCATTAGTGAAGTGAAAAGTATAATACTTTTCACTTTATTAAATGTTAATTTAGTTAAAAGACTGTAGAGTTTGTCAAAATAGCACAATAAAAGACATCAAGAAACAGTATCACACCACTTGGATTTACACATTTCAAGTGAATTTAAACAATGTCAACTTCATAGGAAGGTGACAGGTTTTGTTATTTTCAATTCCATTAGAGACATTTTACCACTGAAATGATTGGCATTAGTTTTTTTATGAATAATTTTTGTCTGATATTCTCAAAATTTGTATCTGAAGATGTAATTAATAAAGAACATTTTGTTTCCTCAGCTTCTACCAGGATCAATGATGCAGTTCTGGCAGAATCTCTGCTAAATGTTACAATCAACGAAAAAATATAAGTATCATGCAAATTTTTAAAACAAATATCTAGAATAATTCCTTCGGAAACTACTGCACAAAGATTTAAAAAAAGTGAAGCAAAGGGCAAAATAAAATATGTAACTCAACTGGGGAAATTATTATACAAATATTCCTCTATCAATTTATCATTTGTACATAACAGCAGAACAGAATTATTAAGCTACATACTAAGAAACATCCATTTTACACTGATTACAACAGCAACAAAGAAAGCAGCAATGGTACAGAGCAACGAAGTTTGTGCAAATGTGTTTAACAAAACACTATTTCAATCAAACACAAAATAAAAAATTTAGCATTAGACAGAAAAAATGTGGAGAAATGCTGGGAAGATTTTATACTAATTATTTAAAGCATATTCAACAAACAGAAAAATCTGAAAAGGGTATTTCACAAATTTTTACACTTCTGTTCTAAAAAGGTTTACAGTAAAAAACATTAAAACATGATTATCAAATAGAATGTTGTTACAAAATGATTTAAATGATTCAATAATTTAGACATCTCCATATGATTCATTAAAACCTTTAAGAAGATATGGCTTATATCACAAATAAAAAATTTATACAAATTTATAAATCTATTAGTAATTTAATGAAAAATTAATCTATAAGTAATGTAATATATTTACACTAACTTGTAAAATTCTTAAAAATTCAATCTGATTAACATATGTTAAGTTTTTATTCTCAAAAGAACAGAAGGTACTTTAAATCTCATCAACAAAGTAACTCAGTTTTATTTTATAATATAACACAACAGTGGAAGAGTTTTTAAGAACTCATAAACATTGTCTTGTAATAAGTATATTAAAACTGTACATTATCCGCACTGAAACCTGTAAAAAAGAAAGGTATATTAATTTTAAAAAAAAATAGTAAATATTAGTTTTGATACTTAACACACTAATAGCTTAAAATGAACATCTTCCCTTGCAAGCAATCTAAATTGAGATCGGCGTATGAAATACAAATAATACTTATATATATATATATATATATAGAACATGATTAACCTAACTCCCTATTTTTTATTTCGGCAGGGTACAAGAGTACGTCGTTCTACATTATTAATTTCCATCGCATTGCAGGCCACATCGCTACATTTTCCAAATCGTATATGTAAACACTTAAAAGATATGATTTTCTGATTAATTCGTTAATTTTATTATAGTATAAAAAAGAATGAACCTTGCTCTACATTATTAATTCCTGAAGCGGTGAACTTCGTCAGACGCCTCATCGCTACCACGTTTTCTTAACCCTAAAGTTTTAGCTGGAATATTTAACATAATGAATACCATCTGCAATAAAATTTTCAGGTAATTGAAATACAATCTTTTGAAATGTTATGTTGGATTACATACTTACACGATCTCACATTACGACATTTGTTTGATATTTCTAAGGCCTTCAAATTATGAACTGAACATACAAGCTTAGCAGTAAATTTTAAAAAAATCCTGCACTTAATTATGTGTAAAATTAATTATAGAACATATATTCGTTATAATTTTATTGCATACCACGGTAAAATAACCTTACCGATAATCTTAAATTAAACTGCTAAGTTGTAAATAAAAACACAGCCATCTCACAGCACGAAACACGCACCACCCGGAAATTGTTGCCAAACAAAAACGTCATGTCCTGGAAGTTGATGCCAACTATACATTCTCTGAAAACTAAAATTCTAATTACGAACAACGCCAAACTGGTAACACAAAGGTTAATAAATCTTGACTTTGACTTCAAACACCACTTAGGCATTGAAGCATACATATAGTAATATAATGCATTGAAAGCCACATCTACTATAAGGACAACGGAAATCGTTACTAAAGAAATGATTTTGAGAAAACGACAGACATTTGAATCTTTTCATCTCTGTTTATGAAAAGGAAGATTCATACATGTCGTTTTCAACGGGACAGTACCGTTTGATAACATATCAAGAATTATTTTTTTTAATTACAACATTTGCCCATTTCATGCATGAAATGGAAAACATTCTGCTTTAGCAGTGGTCTGTGCTTATTTTTATTTTGTCCTTGAATGGTAATTGACGACTTTCTTATTCAACGTTGCTGGTTTAATTTCCCATTCTTTTAATAACACAGGTATCCACACACACACACACAGATCGTATTTTATTCTCGAGTGTCAAGATGTAGAAACATCTTTTTACTTGACTTCTGATAAAGATCGGGTGGGGGGAAAAAGAGTAGGGTGAAAGGAGTGTGGGTAGGTATGAAAGAGAGTAGGTTTAGATGTATCCTTGGCCGGATAAGGACCTTTAGATGTTCTTAGCATTTTAAAGATTTTAGTGCCCCCAGGTATGTTTACGCCAGTTTTCTCCAAAGTCTAGAAGAACAGGTTAGCTCATTTGGGTAAACAAATGGAAAAGTATAAAAGAAAGTCCCTCAAAAACAGATTCGAACACCTGCATTATTTCAATTTTTTTAACGATATATGAAAAACGTTAGTAAAATAAAGGTTTTTGTCTAACATATTTTTCTCTATTAATTTCAATTATTCTTTTACCTTAAGATGGACATAAGGAAAAGTTAATGTGAAATAAATTCTAAAGGAAAACATACATATTGTACACAGATCGTATTTTATTCTCGAGTGTCAAGATCTAGAAAGATCTTTTTACTCGACTTCTGATAAGGATCGGGTAGGAAGAGAAAGAGTAGGGTGGAAGGAAGTGTGGGAGGCGGAAAAAAGAGAGTGAGGTCCGCACTAGCGGCAGCGACAGAAACGGGGGTGGCAAGTCCAGTGTCGTTATAAGATGCAGCCGCGGGTGGTAAACCGCAGAGTCAGTTTAGCGTGAATGAGTCAATTAAGGTTGTAATTCTTATGTGGGTAGGACAACAATTTTAAGTATAAGTAGAATTATAATTACCAGTGTCTTTGGAAACAGATTACTGATAAATAATTTTTTCTAAACATTTCCCCTGTTCTTTGTTGAAATTTATACCGTGCTTGACAAAATCATCTTCGTGATAATTGATGACAGTGTTCCAACGTTCTTCTTCTTCATCTTTTCCTTCTCCATTATCATTCTTTACCTGTTGCAGCATCATATCATCAGTCCCTCGGTTCGCTGCTAATAGTTGATCAGGCTTGTTCGCATGATCCACGACCTATTTCTTAAGGTATCTATAATACGCGATGGCATCTTGAAAAGAGCAATAATTGTTGGATCCTAAATGCTTGAGCCTGCTGTTAATAACTGTAGCCTTCCGTTAATTAAACGAGAAGCGATTCCATTTTATCGTAAGGAAGATGTCCGTCGTTCCATGAAAATCCGTTCGTCGTGTACGCTAAATGAAGATGAGTAGAAACAAATTGTCATCTGACGGAACATGTTAAGTCTGACAATGCCTTTGGTTATTTCATGTACATGACTCCTCTGGCATTATTACTCGCTACATATGCTTTCATCGTATAGCTTTCATCGTTTCGTTCGACCAAGTCAAAACTTTCAAAATTGAGGACGACAAAGGATTCCATAATTTAGTACATAAATTGATCGTGATCAATAAAGGAAGTTGAAAAAACATAATTGTAAGTTGGATTTACATACATTTCACTCATCATTCCATCCCATACAGTTTAGCTTCGTCACAGATTCATTCAATTAAGACAAAAAAAGCTTTTATCCATTTTTCACTTATGTATACTAACCTTCTAAATATATGCATTGGGATTTCTCAGAAATATTTAGGTTGCGTAGACAAGTTTAAGCAAAGACGTGACATTCAATCAGATAGCTATCATCATTCCTATCACTTGTAACGTAATACTTCCGAACAAGTACATATATCAAAGGGTCCTACTCTTTTAGATCATTTATACCCTTTCTATCTGTCGAATAGCAGTAAGAAAGCGAGCTGATTTTGTTATATTCTACGATTTGCTTGTCTCTGTATCTGAATGATGAAGTTCAAGTTCTGATACAACGAAGTACGCACTGTTCTTGTGTACGTGGACTCCGGACGTCCTTATTGAAATGTGAATAACTTGGTAAAACTCTTGCCTACCGACTGTAAATGCACGTTGGATGTTTTAAGTGCGTTCTGCATATACGAAATGTTCTACAGACTAAAGAACTTGAACTGCTTTAATTGTCGAATGCTACCGACATTGTAACATTTTTATATGTTATGCATAAGTTCTAATGATGATTACAGGATCTGCTAAAACATCATTTATTCTACATTGCTGCTCTATGTTCTATATTACAATTATTGCTATTAATGACAATAAATATGCTTACATACATAACATCTCCCTTTTTTAAGAACAATAAGATTAATAAAATATACATATTCTTTTAAATAATAAGATTTTATAACAGTCCTACCAGATCGAGTAACCCAGTCACACTCATTTGCAGAATTTAGTGATACAATACCTCTTTCAGTATTTGCTGGCATCCTGAAGAATTTACAGGCACACCTAAATTTGAAGTACCCCTACTAATCTTCATGACTTTCATTTTCATAGTTGTTTTGCATTGTAAACTCTTTCCGATTAGTTTGTAAAGTCTGTGTCGCTTTGAAAACATAAACGTTTAAAAAGGCCTCTTGAAGAATTATCTTCTAGCCTTTGTGAAACTAAACAGAGATCAGAATAAGGGTTGTATAAGATCCTTTTATTGAAGCATAAAATAAACAAATGGCCCAACTTGGCTTACAGGAATCCAACACTTCTGGCTTAACAGAAATGCCTAACAAATAATAATTTCAGGGTGTGGTAGGTTAGTCTAACGGCTCCCAGAATGCTTCAACGCGCAAGAAGAGCTGTAGTCTATAGTAATCAGCGATACAAGCATAAAGGCGAGAACACATCTACACCGCTACGCATGTTGCTAATAATCACAGCACAACGTGGCCTGGAATAGGCAGATACGCTCTAGAACTAAGTTCTGAAACTCTTGCTTAAATAGTACTTCATTCTATGTACCTTAATCTGAACAAAATCTCGTTATCTCATTTACATTGTGGCATGAAAAGCGTGGGTGAAAAGAAAGTAATAGGAAAGGCTTTGCAACTTTAGTTACCCTTTAGACTATTAGTTAGACTATTAGTTAACCCTTTGCGCTCGCGGCGCTTTTCTGTCGGGTGAACCAGCAACTTGAGAGTAATCAGCCACTCCCGCTTATATCATGAGTTCTTTATTGTTAACTTAAAATCATTTTAGACACAATAAAACTTTAAACTCGTATATTTTAACATTATACATATTTTTTTAACTTAATGAAACATATGTATTAAACATTACGTTCTAAAATTTTGCTTCGTATGATATTTTACAAAACAATCTCCAATATGCATCCTTGGCTGGTCGAGGCATGTGTCACAGTAGTATACAGTTTGTCGCCTTTGGGACGTTCTTTGGGAGCAAACCTTGCAATCTTTTTTTTTTCCCATCAAAATAATATGCAGCTTCCCATTTAGTCGGATCGCTTCAGAAATGCTGTGTGAAGCAGAAGCTGTGCTGAGTTGTTTTTGTCGAAAGTCTCCTCTCAGTTGATCCACTAAAATTTTCAAATATTGCAGGTGACTAAGCGGCCGTTCGTTTCTCTGCTTCTTTACTGATTTATAAAGAATGTATGAATTGATGGAGCAGATCTCCAAACCCCCAAAAAATAGTTTTCGCCACCACTTTACGGATTTTCTTAAAAAAACAATATGTCGAAGCCAGTTGGTCAGCTCAATCAACACCGCTGTAATTTACAATAACATTGGGTTTTTTATAACAACTTCAATACCGGCTCGTAGAGTTCTTCTTACAGGAGTTATTCCCGCATTATTCCAAGTAATCAAAGCCGTCACAATCTTCTTGTCCTTTCACGCAAGAATGATCGTCCCAGTTAAGTGGCACTTTTGTTTGCGTAATTCTTCCGCCAATATGTAACTCGTGTAATAACGGTCTGTGAACATGTGGTGTCCCTGAACACCGGGAATTTTATCCTGTATCATTTTGTATAGATGTAGCGGTATTCTGGTTGATACCCGTAGATCGGATCTTATCAAAGTCTCTGTTGTTAGAGATCCATAATACGGCAGAATAGCACAAATGAAGCCGATATTTGAATCTGCGAGCGTGTTATGGAAAATTCTTATGTATTTTTTGTTGTGTATAATTATTTCGTATTATTTTACTGTGCATAATGTATTCTTAGTTATTATATTATTTTGCTGTGTTTAATGAATTCGTATTGAGCTTATTTTAAATTAATATTTAATATTGTTAAAGTTTACGGCAAAGCTCCCATTAAGTTTGGCAGAATTGTGTTACAATTTAAAAGGGCGCGGGTGTATTTCCGTTTCTCACGCGTAGGCTTCTTTGGAGTTTAGAGGTCACTGTCCAGCTGCATTTTCTCCTTTTTTCGCGGGGGTTGAAAACACGTGTTTTTCTCGTTCAGAGGCGAATAGTTTTAAGGGGCGACGATTTTTTGAGTTATAGGTTGGAAACATTCTTCTGTTGCGTGGGAAAGAAAGGGTCTGTCATCTTGCAGAAAGTTCTGAATTTCTGAGAATTTCAGTGGCTATTTATTACTTTTCTTCTGGTTGGTGAAAGGGAGTCCAAGTTTCCTTAAGATTGGCTAAATTTTTAATTTATTGTTGTTTGAGCCAATAGTAATTTTGAGGCGTTTCTTGGTGTGTGTAAACCGAGGTTTCTTAAGCCATTGCACGGAAGGCAGGGGGAGATCATTTTGGACTGAAAAAGGGATTTTTAGAGAAGACTTTTTAGCAGGTTTTTTTGGAGCCTTAGCGGGTTTGCTACTTTGACGGCGGCCCCTAAGGGGCCGGCCGCGGTCAGTGAGGTGCTGAGATGGAGCGGAGGAAAATTTGGATGGAACGGTTCTTCGGGGGTCGACCGCGGTATACAGTTAAATTTTTATCTCCGAGATTCTGGGTACGGAGGGTCCGAGACAGTGCGGGTGCTCGACTTGTTGACGGCGGCAATTCTTGCGGCCTATTATTTTCAATTTCGTCTCTGAGGTTTCTTTTTCCCATTTGTGGAACTGTCTGAACTGCTCGTTCGTGCTGGAGTTTCTATTTTGCTTTACAAAAGATGGAAATATGGAAAGTCGTCATCGCCTGAGGTCTGCTTTGGTCTTTTGTCTCCAGTTTCGACCTCCTTCTCTTGTCTTCAGTGGAACTTCGAAAACGGGAAGTTGATTGAGTTAAAGTGCTGCTTCACGGAGGAATTTGAAAACTATGAATTGCAACTATGAAAAGGCTCCGGTTCCGGAAAACAACGATGAAGATTTGGCAGTTAATGTTTCGGCGATTGGATCTGGGCAGCTCCTTGAGTCTCTCAAAGGTGGTACGCCGATTTCGTGAGTGACTTTATATTTTCATTGGTGTTTAATTTTGATAATTAATCTTTTTAAATTTGGAAATGTTTAATACTAAAGCAAGAGTTGTCATGTTAAGTAGACAAAAATTGAATATTTTTACTAAATTTCTAGCTGAGAAAGTAACTTTTTATTTAATGTTTAATAGTCGGAAGTTAATTGAACTAATTGGAGGAAGTGAATCTTTGTTTTAATGTTTAAGTGCTATGTTCAATACGATTTATTCTAAATTAGTTTTTTTTAAATGAGTTTAATCATCTTGAGTTCCTGTTTAAATGATTAAGAACTGTGACGTGTTTCACTATGATTTTTGTATTAATGGATTAATGTTAAATATGAGATTGATATGAAAAAAAAGTATGAGTAATTTTAAAAGATTTTGAAAGGGGTAGTCTGGCCAGCTATCTTAAGTTATAATGTGTGGGAATTTTCAATAAATGTGTTTATTATCTTTAATATTGTATGTTTTTTTTGTGTGTGTGTGTATTAATTGTGGTCTACTATAGGTCACCCATGTGATCCTTACGGAACATGGTTATTTTATTCGAACCTGGGTAATTATATTGCGGTAGTAGGAAAAAAAAATCAGGTTTAAGTGTCGGTGACTATACGATCTGTTTACTGAATTTGTTTTGATTTGATGAGTAGACTTCTTAATTGGGAGATTGTATCTTTCCCCGGTGTTTTGAAGAGTTCTGTGTGGTATTTAATGTTAAAGGTTTAAGGCTATCTCTAGATTTTGTACTGAAATTTATGTGTTTTCAGGTTGGAGATCTAAATTAATTTTCATTTAGTGAGATATAGCCTGTTAAAGATTTTGTTGTGGAAGTGCATTTTCGAATTTTGTTTTTGTCAATTAATCGTGATTCTACCTAAACACCAGGGAGGATATCTTTCTTTGATGCTTTTAGATTTAAAAGTTTTGATTATGTATGTACAAAGTTTAGTAGTTAGTTTTTTTTTTTCTTTTTTTGTCGCGGCACCAAGCAGTCACTTGTAAAGAGATAAAAGTTAAGCGTAAAAATATTATTTTTTTTTACCACGTAACAAATGGTGCCGTGACCTCGCGACTAGTAGACCACTGTAAATATTTGTGTATTTTGAATTATGTATTGAATTTCTATTTTTGTGTATGCTTATACTGTGTTTTGAATAGAGCTGAATTTTTATGTTTGTGTTCACCTAGCTCTCTGACACACCTTAGAGTTAATTTAAAGTACTATGTGTTAATGGAATTTTTCTGAATTGCTTGCATTAACTGCATTTTTTATTTGTTTGATTTGGTTAGTTTCATTTTTTTGTGAATTATTTTAATGTCAGAACAATTGTTTGTTTTAATTTAACAGTGAAGTTTTTTTAAAGTTCGTAAATGGTGTTGATGGATTAGGGAATTTGTACAACAGATTAGGATTTTATTTTGAGTAATTGAGTTGCTTTCTTAACTTTAATGCGCGTTAGTTTTGTAAAGTTGCGAGGGACCAGTGATAGTCTGTTTAGAAATTTGACTGATTTTTTTTTTTTTTTTTTTTTTTTTTTTAGATTTTAGGAAAATGTTTAGATTATCAGCTTGAGTGAAGTTGTTTAGCTTTTGTGTTTGTTCAGTTATTCTATGGTTTTTGTTTGGTTTAATGAGTTGTACAAGTAGTAATTGAGATTCCACCTAATTTCTGAGTTTTGTAGTTTGATGATTAGAGGTTACTTTTTGGTGAGAAAAGTTTAAACAGTAGACGTGTAGTGTTTTAAGACAATTTAGAATTGCGAGTTATGAGAATTTGGGGGCAATTTGTTTTGTGAGAATTTTGTGTGACAAGGTAGAATATTGTTGTGTTGTGAAATTTATTAAATTAGGATAATTACTCTTCTATACTCATTGTGTAGGTGTTCAAGGTGTTTAACTGCTAGTCTGGTGAGGAAATTAACAGTAAGTTGTGTAATATTGTTTTTAATTGTGAGTTAAATTGTTAATGAGTAATCTATTTGATTTTTATTAGTTTTTAATTTTTGTCACTGGATTTCTGTTCTTGATTGAATTTATTGCAAACTTATGGTTTTAATTCTAACTCGGTATTTGAGTTTTGTGCTGGTTTGTATCATTGGTGTGGAATGAGAATGAATACTTATACGGGAGACTTCAGGTTGCTGGAGCAGTTTTTGTGTGAATTTTATATTATGAGTTTTTTTTCATTAGTATTATGCTATGCATTCTCAGTTTATTGCCATTGTTTTAAACTCACAAGACTTCTTGTTGCTTTTATACTTGGGTAGAGACACTGCCAGGTTTCAGTGTAGATTTTTACTTGGAGCTTAGTGTATGCATTTGTGGAGTTATTGATTTTGAGTTGAGTTTATTTTGGAGATTTTGAGTTTTAAAGCACTTCCTCCTTGTTTGAGATTTTCACATTTATTCCTTGCAGGTATTTTTGGTAGTCTATTTGGTAGATTTTTTGTGTTTATGCTAAAGTCTGCATCTCACAATTGCAGTGCATGCACTTTTGTCCTTAATAGACTGCTGTCTCGTTTTCCTAAATTGGCGTTTTGTATGTTTCATTTCTTTTTGTTTACTTTGGGCGTTTTTGTATAGATGTTGCTCAATACTGCATTTTCTCAAATCAGTGCACATTCCCTAAACAGCTTTTGTAGGCAAATTTTATGTTTCATACGGTTTAAATTTTAAGGGTATTTTGAACACCTTTTGTTATTTTGAGATTTTTATATGTGTTTTTAACTTGCTTCGGTTCGGTCTTGATGTAGTCCTGGTGACAAATTTTTGTCTAGATTTTTTTTTCGGTTACTGATTTATTATTGAGTTTTGATTACCTTACATGTGTCTTGAATTTTCTTTGGCTCTTTGAAGAATTTTTTTTAAAGTTCCGAGTTTATTTAGCTGGTTTTCACTCTGTTGGTGGTATGCGCTTGTTCAGAGTTTTCTTAGTTTCGGTTTTAGTGCGTGACTCCATAATGGTTTGCATTTAGGGATTTATTCGGCTGGTCCGAATTAACATTTCCTGTTTCAAGTTAAGTTTTCAAATTTTTTTTTTCCCTTTCGTTTCTAGTTATGCGCTAGACTTTTTTTGGCTTAGATTTTGGTCAAGTTACTGAATTCCGTTTCTGGAGATTCTCTCTGCGTGTTTGTACTTTCTTTCAGTTTAGAGGTTATTTGTGTTAAACTTTTCTGGTTCATGTTGTTTGCTTCTGTTGTTGATTAGGATACTAAAAGCTTGTATTTATTTACTCGAAAGTGGTTTGGTTTGTTTCTGGTTATGAGCATTGTGTTACTAATTTAGTAATAAAAAGGTATCAGTGACACTTCACTCTTGCTGTCTTTGTAGCTACAAATTGAATTGTATTTAAATTTGTTTTAGTTGAATTTTCTTAATTTGTTGGTTCAAGTGTAGGTAAATTTTTAATAGTTGTGTGTACTTATCACTGTTCTCCGTGACTACATCCAAGTGTGTAATAATATTCTGCAGTTATGCTTAATCTTATGCAATTATTAAGGTGTGTGTAGAAAAATTTTGAGCAAAATTTTTCTTTTTCCGTACCGTGGGGGAATTGTTATGGAAAATTCTTATGTATTTTTTGTTGTGTATAATTATTTCGTATTATTTTACTGTGCATAATGTATTCTTAGTTATTATATTATTTTGCTGTGTTTAATGAATTCGTATTGAGCTTATTTTAAATTAATATTTAATATTGTTAAACTTTACGGCAAAGCTCCCTTTAAGTTTGGCAGAATTGTGTTACAATTTAAAAGGGCGCGGGTGTATTTCCGTTTCTCACGCATAGGCTTCTTTGGAGGTTAGAGGTCACTGTCCAGCTGCATTTTCCCCTTTTTTCGCGGGGGTTGAAAACACGTGTTTTTCTCGTTCAGAGGCGAATAGTTCTAAGAGGCGGCGATTTTTTGACAGAGTTATAGGTTGGAAACATTCTTCTGTTGCGTGGGAAAGAAAGGGTCTGTCACCTTTTAGAAAGTTCTGAATTTCTGAGAATTTCAGTGGCTATTTATTACTTTTCTTCTGGTTGGTGAAAGGGAGTCCAAGTTTCCTTAAGATTGGCTAAATTTTTAATTTATTGTTGTTTGAGCCAATAGTAATTTTGAGGCGTTTCTTGGTGTGTGTAAACCGAGGTTTCTTAAGCCGTTGCACGGAAGGCAGGGGGAGATCTTTTTGGACTGAAAAAGGGATTTTTAGAGAAGACTTTTTAGCAGATTTTTTTTCGAGCCTTAGCGGGTTTGCTACTTTGACGGCGGCCCCTAAGGGGCCGGCCGCGGTCAGTGAGGTGCTGAGATGGAGCGGAGGAAAATTTGGATGGAGCGGTTCTTCGGGGGTCGACCGCGGTATACAGTTAAATTTTTATCTCCGAGATTCTGGGTACGGAGGGTCCGAGACAGTGCGGGTGCTCGACTTGTTGACGGCGGCAATTCTTGCGGCCTATTATTTTCAATTTCGTCGCTGAGGTTTCTTTTTCCCATTTGTGGAACTGTCTGAACTGCTCGTTCGTGCTGGAGTTTGCTTTACAAAAGATGGAAATATGGAAAGTCGTCATCGCCTGAGGTCTGCTTTGGTCTTTTGTCTCCAGTTTCGACCTCCTTCTCTTATCTTCAGTGGAACTTCGAAAACGGGAAGTTGATTGAGTTAAAGTGCTGCTTGACGGAGGAATTTGAAAACTATGAATTGCAACTATGAAAAGGCTCCGGTTCCGGAAAACAACGATGAAGATTTGGCAGTTAATGTTTCGGCGATTGGATCTGGGCAGCTCCTTGAGTCTCTCAAAGGTGGTACGCCGATTTCGTGAGTGACTTTATATTTTCATTGGTGTTTAATTTTGATAATTAATCTTTTTAAATTTGGAAATGTTTAATACTAAAGCAAGAGTTGTCATGTTAAGTAGATAAAAATTGAATATTTTTACCAATTTTCTAGCTGAGAAAGTAACTTTTTATTTAATGTTTAATAGTCAGAAGTTAATTGAACTAATTGGAGGAAGTGAATCTTTGTTTTAATGTTTAAGTGCTATGTTCAATATGATTTATTCTAAATTAGTTTTTTTTAAATGAGTTTAATCATCTTGAGTTACTGTTTAAATGATTAAGAACTCTGACGTGTTTCACTATGATTTTTGTGTTAATGGATTAATGTTAAATATGAGATTGATATGAAAAAAAAACTATGAGTAACTTTAAAAGATTTTGTAGGGGTAGTCTGGCCAGCTATCTTAAGTTATAATGTGTGGGAATTTTCAATAAATGTGTTTATTATCTTTAATATTGTATGTTTTTATTTGTGTATTAATTGTGGTCTACTGTAGGTCACCCATGTGTGTGTTGTATTTTATATGTGTTGGTTACGTGCTCAGTGATGATTACAAGATGTACACAAACATCGTTTATTCTACATTACTCATCTACTATTCTATATTACAGTTATGGTTAAAGATAATAATAGATACAGTTACAGTTACATATATAACATCTCCCTTTTTTATAAAAAATAATAATAGTAGTAAAATTAAACATATTCTTTTAAATAATAAGGTTTCTTAACAGTCCTACCATATCGAGTGACGTAGTTGTGTCCATTTGAAAAATTTGATGATACTATACCTCTTTCATATTTGGTGATACAACACTTCTGTTAGATTTTGAAGGACTTACAGGCACATCTAAATTTGTAGTGCTCCTACTATTTTTCATGTATCTCGGGTTCATTTATAACTTCATTCTCATAGTTGTTTTGTATTGCAAACTCTTCCTGATTAGTTCCTTTAAGAAGGTCTCTTCTTTTCCTTTCTACAATTCTTCCATCTGTTCTTATAATCCTATATGAACGTGGTCTTTCTGCTTCTTCTATAATTTTCCCTCTTTCATGTAGTTTTTTCCCTTTCTCTTTTATGTAAACATGATCTCCTGTTTTCAGTCGTTTTAATGGTCTTGCATTCCTATCATAATAACTTTTTTGTAAGGTTTGTCTCTTCAGTAAATGTTGTTTATGGTCTTCATATCGTTTAGCTTGGACAAAATTCTCTTTTATAGGCATCAATCCATTTACTTTTCTTCCAAACATCAATTCTGAAGGTGACTTAATTTCATCTGAAATAGGAGAGTTACGATATTCCAGTAAAACTAAATATGGATCCTTGTTGTCAACTACAGCTTTTTCTAACATTCGCTTGACAGTTTGAATATGTCTTTCAACCATTCCATTACACTGTGGGTATTTTGGACTTGAAGCTCTGGTTTCAAAATTCCATCTTCTTGCAAAATCTTTAAATTTTCTGCAATTATATTGTGGACCATTATCCGAATATACTATTTTCGGAATACCATGTCTTACAAAAATTGATTTCAATTGCTTTATCACTGCTACACTTGACAAATCTTCCAAATGTCCAATTTCAACATATTTGCTAAAATAATCTATAACTATTAGATAATCCCTTCCTTGAAAGTAAAAGAGGTCTGTTCCCAATACTTCCCATGGACCATTAGGTATTTCTTTAGATATCATTGGTTCTTTAGTATTAGCTTTTTGTAAACTTAAACATGTTTGACAATTCAGTACCAAATCTTCAATTTCTTTGGACATTCCTGGCCAATATAATATTTCTCTTGCTTTGATCTTGCATTTTACTACTCCTAAATGACCATAATGAATTCTGCTTAACATATCTTTTCGTAAACTTCTTGGTACAACAACACAGGAATTTTTAAATATTAATCCATTTGCTTCTGATAGTTCTTCTCTGAAGTTAAAATATGGTTTTGCCAGTTCTGGAACCATACATTTTTCATCTGGCCATCCAGTTTTAATTAATTTTCTTAAAACTTGTAGTTCTTCATCTTTTTCTGTTTCCAGTTGAAAAACTTCCATTTTACCATTAGACATTGGTATACATTCTACAACTAATCCAACATGAGCTTCTATTTCTCCTTCAAAGAAATCAGATCCTTTATCAGTGAATGATCTTGATAATGCATCCGCTATAAAAAGTTCTTTTCCTGGTTTATATTTTATCTCAAACTGATATGGCTGTAATCTTATACGCATTCTTTGTAGTCTTACAGGGCATTTATTTAATGGCTTTTTAAAAATTGTTTCCAGTGGTTTATGATCACTTTCCACAGTAATATTTTTTCCAAATATATACTGGTGAAATTTCTCACACGCAAATACAATAGCTAAAGTTTTCTTTTCAATTTGAGCATAATTCTTCTGTGTATCTGTTAATGCCTTAGATGCATATGCCACTGGTAAATTATTCTGCAGTAAGACTGCTCCTAGTCCTTCTTGAGATGCATCTACAGATAAAACTACTGGCATGTTTATATCATAATACTGTAAAACTGGTTTATTTACCAAGACATCTTTTAGTCTTCTAAATGCTTTTTCATGTGTTGCATTCCAGTTCCAGAAAACTTGTTTTTTCAACAAATCTCTTAAACATGATGTCAATTCTGATACATTAGGTATAAATCTAGAAACATATGTAATCATTCCTAGGAAAGTTTCTAATTCTTTCACATTTTTTGGTGGTTTTATATCTAGAATAGCCTTAATTTTGTCTTCATCTGGCTTTAAACCATCTTTAGAAAATATATGTCCCATATATTTCACTTCATTCAGCCCAAATTTACATTTATTTAAATTAAATTTAACATTCTTTTCTCTGGCTCAGTCCAACAACTTCTTTAATCTTGAATCATGTTCTTTTTTATCTTTACCCCAAACTAATAAGTCATCTATATATATTTGAACTCCTTCTAAATCACTAAAAATTTCAGAAAAACTTCTGTGGAAAACTTCCGGTGATGAACTCAGTCCATATGGCAACCTCAAAAAACAATATCTACCAAACGGAGTGTTAAATGTAGTAAATTCACAACTTGAATCTGACAGTTTAATTTGCCAAAATGCTTTGTTTGCATCTAAAATACTAAAGACCTTTGCATTTGTCATTTGAGATGAAATTTCTTCAAAGGTTGGTATGTGATAATGTTCTCTCAGTATATTTTGGTTAAGGTGCTGAGGATCTAAACACACTCTTAAATTTCCATCCTTTTTCCTTACTACCACTAATGAATTCACGAATTCTGTTGGTTGGTTAGCTTTCTTTATAATACCATCTTTTTCCATTCTTGCTAATTCCTTTTTTAATGGATTTAATAAGCTAAGTGGAATTTTCCTACAGGGTTCTATTTTACCAACAGCTCCTGGTTTTAATTTAATATGATATGTATATCCAGTTAAATTCCCAGTTCCTTAAAACAAATCTTGATATCCTTTTAAAAGTTCTGGTAACCTTTCATTAGAATCAGGATTTACTGTACAAATCCTTTGTATTAGGTTTAAGTTTTGCAATGTAGGTAAACCTAAAATAGCTGGAACAGTTTTATCACATGCTACAACTTAAATTCTATTTCCTCCTTGTCCCCTTTCGATGTTTCACATAATAATTTACATTTTCCAACTACATCAATTGTAGTACCATTGTAATTATTTAAAGTGACTTTTGATTTAGTCAAACATTTCTCTCTTAAATTTAATTGTTTAAATTTAGGCAATGGTAGCACATTACACTGAGCTCCAGTATCCAACTTAACAAATAAATATTTAGATATGTTTACTTTTAGTTTTTCAAACCATTCGGTTTTATTTTTAGAAAATGGATTTATATCTTCTACTGACCCTAAAATATATTCATTACCATTATTATGTAACTCATGCTCTAAATTATTCTGTACAACATTAACATTTTTAAAAGTGCACATTTTAGAAAAGTGATTTTTCTTTTTACAGTACAAGCAAATCTTATTATAAGCAGGACAGTTGTATAACTTATGAAAAGTTCCACATTTTCTACATGGTTTTGGATTATTGTACTTATTTCCTTGATAGTTTGAAAAAGATTTAGTACTTTGTTGCTTTTGTTTTACATGAAAGTCTTTCTTACAAGGCTGACTTTTTCCCTCTGAAGGTCGAAATTTATTACGTTTGATAGCTTCTATTTTATTTTCTTCAGTTAAAGTTTTCAGCTGAAGTTCTGCTAATTCAGAAGCTTTACACATTTTAATACATTTCTCCAATGTTAACTGATCTTCCCTTAATAATCTATCTTTGAGATTTTTATTTACAATTCCACTTACTATTCTATCCCTTATTAAACTATCTTTTAATTCTGCAAATCCACAGTTGCTACTTAATTTCATTAAATCGGTTAAGAAATCATCAAACGATTCACCTACATGTTGTGTTCGACAGAAAAATATATGTCTATCAACACTTTCGTTTGCTTTCGGTATGCAAAAATTTTCGAAAGCTTCAATTACTTTGTCAACATCCTTCTTATCTTCTTCACTTAAATTATAAGTATTAAATTTTTCAAGTGCTTCTTCACCAATTATATGCAATAAAATAGCTACTTTAATTTCAGGTGATTTAGTAATACCACCAGACGCTAACATATAAATTTGGAATTTTTGTTTCCATTTCTTCCAATTTTCGCTTAAATTTCCTTCGAAACTTAGATTACTTGGTGGCTTTAATCCATCCATATTTAATTTAGGACTTTAAATAGTTTATATATAAGTATTTTTAGCCACTTCCAATAAAAATAAACAACTCACTTACCAGGGATATAAGTTTCGATTTCACAGTAAACAACTTCCCATGATGTTTTTGTTTAGAACATCTTTACGGAGGCTGCATGGTTCTTCAAAAAAGATTTTCTTTTTTAATCAACGACGGGCTGCGCCATGTGTTGTATTTTATATGTGTTGGTTACGTGCTCAGTGATGATTACAAGATGTACACAAACATCGTTTCTACATTACTCATCTACTATTCTATATTACAGTTATGGTTAAAGATAATAATAGATACAGTTACAGTTACAGTTTATAACAATGTGATCCTTACGGAACATGGTTATTTTATTCGAACCTGGGTAATTATATTGCGGTAGCAGGAAAAAAAAAAAATCAGGTTTAAGTGTCGGTGACTATACGATCTGTTTACTGAATTTGTTTTGGTTTGATGAGTAGACTTCTTAATTGGGAGATTGTATCTTTCCCCGGTGTTTTGAAGAGTTCTGTGTGGTATTTAATGTTAAAGGTTCTTCTTGCTATCTCTAGATTTTGTACTGAAATTCATGTGTTTTCAGGTTGGAGATCTAAATTAGTTTTCATTTAGTGAGAGATAGCCTGTTAAAGATTTTGTTGTGGAAGTGCATTTTCGAATTTTGTTTTTGTCAATTAATCGTGATTCTACCTAAACACCAGGGAGGATATCTTTCTTTGATGTCTTTTAGATTTAAAAGTTTTGATTATGTATGTACAAAGTTTAGTAGTTTTTTTTTTTTGTCGCGGCACCAAGCAGTCAGTTTTAAAGAGATAAAAGTTAAATGAAAAATATTTTTTTTTTTTTCTCTACGTAACAAGCGTATAAACCCGAATACCACATTTTGTAGGTTTCATCGGATTGTACGTAATGAATGATATGCGGCCTTTGAATTTGACAGTCGACTCATTCACACAAATCTGCTCTCCGAATACAAAATAATTCAAGAATCTTTCATTTATATACTCGAGGAAACCAGAAACAAACGGGTTCTAGGGTTTGTGTTTTCTGAGGGTATTGTCTTGAGGTGAAGTCTCCAAAATATTTGACAAAATCGGTCTCTCGTAAACGTGTCTGAGTAAAACGGAATATAACTAGTATCATTTTTCGACCAGTATTCTTGTATGTTTGCCAGTGGCATTGTCCCCATATTTATGATAGCCCCAATAAACGCCCAAAATTCGGTAACTGTTACATCGTACCATGATCGCCATATAGAAGGGATGATGAGGTCTTCCCTTCCACCTTACTTGCAGCGTTATTGTTAGTTTCCTGCACTATGTCAGTAACTAATTCCTCGGTGAAAAATAATTTGAAAAAATCTATTGGTTCTTTTATGTGTGCAAATACGTGCGGTCCCACTTGTCTTTCACAGGATACAAACGGTATTCTTCTGGGGATTTCTTCGGAGTCTGTGCACACTGTCCGTTCTGAAGGTTCAGTTTCTTCTGTACAATCACTTTGGCTTCCAGATTCACTATCGATTATTCGGATTTTTCGTCTTCTTGCTCCTCTAACGTCGTCACTATCTTTATCACTTCCGTCTTCGTTCTCATGGGCAAGCTGTCTATGTAGTGATGTAATTTCGTTCGTTATTGCCGAAAAATTAAACTCATCTTCGCTAAAGTAACTTCTTCGTCGTGTTCCGTACTTATTGGGCTCATTAACTTTGAAAGAAATACTGCGATCGGCAAGAAGGTTGAGTTCGAACTGATGTCGAAGACAGAGTCCTACCCGCGGTCGCAAATATTTTTGAGATAAGACATTTAATCGCATAAGCATTGCAAAGACAACCTTTATTTGAGATAAGACATCCTTATAGCTACCTCGTAATATGATCTACAAAAGACCAAATAGATCTCTCAAGCGATATTCCTTACATGAAACCACCAGCGGCCGAGCGGTAAAGTCGCTGAACACTGGTAGTTCGGTCCGAGGTTCGAATCCCGCGAACGGGCTGGCTGCATGGGCGTTTTCGTACTTTTCCCCATGTGTAACGTGCATACAAGCCAGTTTCCCTTAGAAAGTCCTCCACGAAAGACATCCCTCCTCTTAGGCAGATAGCCCTAGTGTGCTTTGCCGTAATTAAATACACCACACCTTACATGAAACACAAATAAGCACATCGATTCGAATGTTGCCTCTCAGGCACTGCTCGAGTTATCGCATCACATGCAGTGGTGCCTGAGAGGCACCGCTCGAGTGCAATGGTTAAAAATAAATAGATAAACTTCACAAGTTTTTTAAAATTAGTTCTTGGATACACATACATACCTATAAATCAACATCTATGTATATGTACATGTGATCATATAAAAGGTAAATGTAATCATTTTTAAGTATAAATCATATAAAATAAACTTTTAACATACCCTGAGCAGTCTTCAGTGTGACGTAATTACAGTGCCTTAAATGTAACAGTAAATGAAACTTAAATTAGGAATTATAACAAATCATTCCATAGAAATATGCTATGTTTGTATTAATCTAATAACCATCAACTATTCATGAATATTGTAGTATGCATGCCAGGTAACATTTGTCAGTAGTACAGAGGTCATTTATTTAAAGGAGATAATTTCGATAAGAGTGCCTTTTGTTTTAGCATAGTTTTTCTCTTGTTACTTTTGAGCTAAGCATATAATTTGAAATAATTTTTCTTTCTCCAGCCTTCACGTATTTATTTCTTAAAATATATACTCTGAAGTCATAGTGATATTTTTACCTATTTTCACGTATTCTATTTTTTTTATTCAGAGAAATAAGAAATAGATTACATTAAGAAAGAATTTTTTATGTATATATATATAATTAAAATGTTAAAATTTGACAGTCTAATAAATATTTTATTTTAACTTTCCGAAAATTTCAGTTTCTTTAGATAATTAAATACAGAATTTCTTCCAGCCTTAAGGTAATAATATTTTAGAATAATCGGTTGTAATATATTCGTGTTGGTTGTAAGAAATTATTTTATTCTTCTTTCAGCACTCTCGTGGTGTAAATGGTAGCAGATCGGACTATCACTCGTGGCGTAAGTGATAGTATTTGGAAGGCTTGCGGTTCGTATTCCTGCGAGAGTATAGGGGATTTTTCCCATTTTCTCCTCCGAAAAATTTAATGTCTCTATTGGCACCCGAATAAAATGTGATAAATGATAATTCGTCAATACATGAATTAGGCCGACAGGGTCTCGTGCTACTTCTCACTCGCCCTTTAAGTGAAAAAAACAATAAGGATTTTTTAAATTCATATCATCTTGCTATAAATGGATGCCTTTCCAAGCAGCATTTGGAAGACCTCGTTGTTAGAATCATAACGAGGGCACTGATGAAATTCCACATTTGTTGCTTTTGAAGAAACCTTATGTCTCTGCATGGCATCTTCCTGTTTGTGCAGCTTTCAAAATTATTCCGCCTTTCTCAAATTTACTTTTTCAGGTACTGCTTTTCCATTACGGAAATGTTGGTAAGTGAAATAATCCAAATTTCTGTTTACTTTCTTAAGATTGTGTGTCAGCAGAAAAACGCGTTGTTGCATTTAAAATTGGTTTAAATGCTGATCATGTATTTGATTGTTTAATTAATTCTATTTTTCGCTTTTCTTTCTTAAAAGTTTTATCTTTCTTCCAATTATTTATTTATTACATTTTAATCTAATAGCCTTTCAAATACTAAAGCGATAAAAAAGGTTCTTTGATTTCGAGCTAAAAAAACTCTTTCATTGTGCCATGTATTCTTTCAATTTTTTTTTTTTTTTCACTAGGATTTATTTTTTCCTTTTACCTTCTTATTACATATGATTGTACAGGATGAATCTGAAGAAGTGGGCAAAACTTAACGGGGTGATAGAACGCAGCTATACAAGCGACAGCCATCATAGAAAGGTTGGCTGTATACAAACGGCGAGCCATTAGGTGGCATTGTAAATGATGGTCCTCACACCTAGCTGCATTTCCTATCATGGATTGCAAAAAGAATGGCTTGTTATACTAGCTACGAAATGGTGGATATACACTTAGTGTACGGTGCGGCGAACGGGAATGTGAGTGAGGCATAGGCTTTACCGGGGCCGATTTCCTACGAGACGCACTCCACATCGGAAAACATTCCAGCGTTTGCATCCTCTAGGACCATTTGATTCGAATATACCTCTTGCCACAGCGTCTGGCCGGCGAATCGTATCACACATTCCTACGAGAGGTGTTGCCAGAGCGTCCAATCCCGACCGCCATCAGGTTGAGAATGTGATTCCAGCACGATAGTGCGCCTGCATCCTTCAGCTTGAAAACTTCAGATGCACGGTGATGGATTGGTCGAGGTGGTCCCACAGCTTGACCACCAAGATTCAATTTTCCAGAATTCACGAGGATGAAGATAAGTTCCGATATCTGATTCAGGCGATTACTCCTGGTTCTCGAACTGCCAGTTTAATAGACAGTCCCCCCCCCGTACGGCTCAGAATTACCCCAAAGCGATTGAATTATTCAAAGAATTGGCAGAGAAGATTTATTAATACATGTTCGTGAATTACTCTCAATGGTAATGAAAAATGCCGTAAGTGGTAGGAAATGTACAGATTTTAATTACTTTATACAATCAACTGGAATCACATTTAAGAGCTTTAGATACGTTAGGAAGATCTAAAGAAAAGTTTGCAGATTTCTTGTCTCCTTGTCTTCCTGAAGATGTTTTGCGAGCTTGGGAAAGATACTGGGTGTCCAGTCTTCCTAATGGTAGCATTACGTGCATTTCTTTCTGAAAAACAATCATAGAACTCTTGAGAAGCTCATGAAAGTTTTAAGACAAGAAGTTAATGGCGAAGAAATGATAAATTTGGCTCGATCAGGTTTCGGAAATCAAGGTTAAAAAAGGAAGTTGATACTTCAAGAAATGGTATCCCTTCTGCTTCAGCTCTTATTTCATCCATGCAGGAAAATGCTAAATGATTTTTTGTGACCATCTACACTTTAGTAGAGTCAATGTACTTGAAAGCATTTTGACTGGAAGTACTGAGGTACTTACATCTGGCGTTTTAGCTGTAGAGACTTACAAGGTTGGACAATATTAGGACTAACCAAGAAAAAGCAGGTGGTTAATTTTGTCATGTTAAATCTTCAAAATTTTGAGTTGCCGAAGATATGGGATTTAAAAGTTTTAGGGATTACAGATCCTGTAGAAAGAAAAAAATAATATCCTTCTTGAAGAAGAAATTTTGATCCATTTCAAGAAAACTTTAATGGTACGTGAAGGTGGATGTTATAAAGTAGCACTGCCGTGGTTAGCTGGTCATCCTGCTCTTTATGACAAGTACGATATAGCTGAATCACGACTTTGCACGGCAACAAAATGTTTGCTAAAAGAAAATAACTTTGAAGCCTACATTGCTGTATCCAACAGTGGAGATTAGATGGCATCACAGAAAATGTTCCAATGGAGCACCTGTTTAAGCTTAGGCCTGATCTCCATAAAAGAAGCCATCCAGCAGTACTATGAAGGTTCGCCCAGTGTTCTACACGTCTTTCAAGCGGCCTTGATATGCTTCTTTAAACGAGCGAGTTTTAGACCAAGTCTGATACATCAGATGGTTCCATGCCGGGAATCGAACCCGGGATGCCTGGGTGAAACTCTGGGACCTTGTCATAACGAGATTCCAGAAGATGCAAATGTAACTCAAAGCAGTCGCCGAGTGGAGCTTGCTTTGAGTTACACCCTTTAAACGTATGGGCTTATGAACTGCTATTGACTTTTTCCCTAGACTTTGATAATTGTAATGTCATTTGTGTGTTTATTGTTCTTTAATGTAATATTATTCACACATTTATAGTTCTTAGTTCAGTTTCATGTCATGTGCTAAAATTTATGTCTATCTTACATTACAGTTTTGTTTTGTAAGAGCTAGATGTACAAGACAAAAGGTGGGAGGATGTTGTATATCAATATTCATTGTTATCAGTTTTAGAATTCAGTTTTTATGTGTATGTATCTATATATAATCTAGAGAAAAATGTTTTTGTGACTAACTTGTGTAAGGTTTCTAAGTAAAAAGTGTCTCAGTACGAAATAAAATATTTAGTTTATGACTGTTCCTTTTCTTAACGAGTTAGAACAGTAACTCACATCAAACAGTTTGAAGTTTCTCAAAACTTTCAAAGAAGTATAACAGATATGAAGCCAAGATCCACCACAACCCATGGAAAGGGAAGTCTTTATTTCTAAACAATTTTCCAGATGTTCTTACGTATTCCTGTATAATAATATAACAATGCTTCCCTACACCCTAAACCATATGCTGTAAAAGCAAAGAAGGATAAACATTTTGATACTGAAATCCAAAGAAAAGTTTCAATTGACAGGCTAAAACCATGTTTTCTAACGAAAAGAACAGATATTCCTTTCCAAGAACCGCATTCTGAGAAAACAGAACTTGGTGAAACATCTGAATGTGATACTGAAGAAAATTCAGACTTGCATAAAACCAGAATACTACCAGACGCTTGAAGTGCCCTAGTCCCTTAAAAGATTATCTTCCTTACTCGCTATCACTGGGAAGGGGGAGTGTAGTGTCGCTTCTGTCACATCGATTTAATGCGTTATGATCAAGTTTTTGATTAAGTTTCGTTAAAGTAACAAAGTTAAGCCACCATAAAATAGAAGAAACAATGGCCAATTTTATATTTATGAAATGAGATTCGATATGAATAAAAGTTAATCTTGTCAGAGTCAGAGAAGTGTTGTTAGCATTTCCCTACATACTAGATACTTCACTTAAAACTAGTTCAATTTCAATAAAAATTCGTGTTTTAAATACATGTACTTGCAAATTAAATTGCATTTATTATTATTATTTCTGTTGTTGTTTAATTCCACTAACTATACCTTACACGCATTAGAAAAAGCAGATAACATATTTAAAAAAGTTCTTAAATCATTTTCATACAAGTTTATTGATTTATTTTATATCCTCCTGTAAAAATCTGTAAACAAACAACTTTTTTGTTTAATGTTATAGTAATACAACTAGCAGTTTTGTAGACATTCATCGTGAGGACAACTTTTCTGCAGATAAATAATAACTTATATTGGTTTTTTTCACTGATGATATATGTGTGATTGCCATATATATTACTTTTATACCAATAATAATAAAAAAAAAAAAAAAAAAAAGCAGTAAAAAGTCAGAAACATAGATTTATTCCGCATATTCTAAGAAAATATGACCTAAAAGTAGAACATGTTTAATTTTTATAAATTCTGTGTACAATTAAAACAAAATATACAACTACAACAAAAATGTTTGAATTTCATTCAAAATGGAATACCTTAAATTTTATGGAGATTCCAAAAATAAAAATAGACCAATATGCATACATTTGATTTTCATTCAAGCTGGAATCATACATTTTAAAGAGATGAAAAATTACAAAAATATATGACTTCAACATTTTTACTCAAGATGGAATGAATTCAATTCTATTACAGATTAAAACAATAAAATACACAAACTAAAAAAAAAAAAAAACAGAATATGTTTGATTTTTATTAAAAAAGGGAAACTTTAAATTTTGTGCACAGCTGAAATAAATTCTCACTGGGGAAATAGATTTATTAAATTATACAAATGTACAAATATAATATCACAAATACCATATTTATTAATATTACAATAACCTTCAGCATTTGCTTCATGATGAACTATAAATTCTTTAATTGCACTTTCATTTCAAAGAGCAAAAAAAGAGCACTTATGAAAGTAAAACTTAACACTTCAATATGCAAAGTATAATTCTGAATGAGAAAATAATTTTCTTTTAAAAATAGAGCTCTGGTATATTATTATTTAAAGCTATGTACAATGATCCTAGTGTGGAAACATTATGGTTTTGATGAATTTTACATGTTATAAAAAGAAACGAAAATAAAGATGATCAAAAGATGACACAGTGGCACCATTAAAATCCCTTAACCCAGATCATGCAATTGTTGAATATAAAATAGCATGAATAAAATTGAAGATTGGCGCACAAATTCGCATACTAGCATAAACCCCACTAAATCAAGACTGCTATGTGTTAGAAAACATAAATGTCACCCAGTCAACAAAGAATTTGATCTTTTTAAAAGCAATGCTAGCATCTTTCTGAAAATTCTCACAGTAACTAATGCTCATTATCTTGATGTTCATTTAAACACTTGTTTAACCTGAAAAAATCATATTCATAATACAATAGGTACAGTAACAGAAATTTTTGCTCGCCCCAAAAGCTTATTAGAAAAATCATCTCCTCATCTCGACATCCCAAGATAGATGAGATTATATATTTCTATCATAAGACCTGTATTAACATATGCTTTGCCTATTTAAAGTTCAGCCACTCACACAAACTTCAACATCTTTAAGTTTTAAAAAATAGTATGCTGAGAAAGATTACATGTGCTTCCGGGCACACAGACTTGAAAATCTAATCTGCATCCATGATATCAACAGAAATTTCTATAATAAAACCATTAACATAAAATATTTAAAAAAAGGTTGTTAAGCATGAAATCATAGATACTGAATTCGCACTTAGACCTCAGGCTTCCCACCACCTATAATATCAGTCACTAGGAACACAACTGTATATATTTAATGCAGTTTTCTCAACATTTTTAACTTAGAATTATTTGATGTATTTGCAAACGCAACCCTACTGACCCTTGAGGCCAGTTTACATCTGTTTGAGCAGCTCGTAATGAGCCACTCATCCGGGCATCTCGAACCGAGGAAACGGACCAGTACTCTGATTCAGATAGTCCACTCTGATTGAATCAGAAAACATAAGAAAGGCCTGTTGAAAAATCTATCCTCCACTGACAACTTGCCTCTGTTTACAAAATGGGTACAGACATGGCAGCTGCAGTGCTTTAAAGTCGGCAAAGCAAATTCAAACAAATTAATTTCTGTTCTTAAAAAAAGAGAAGAAGAAAAGGAAATGGCCACGTGACTGGGTAGATCGCCGCAATGAATTAGGAGTATCAAATGAACCATTAAATGAATTTTGGGACGAGGATGTTCAAATTTACAAAATCTTTATTGTATTTCAGATACAAGGACTTAAAATATATTCCGTAAACATAATCGAAATTTATTCACTTTCAAAATATATTCATTAATCAATTTAAAAGAAATTCAGTTTATTGAGGGAAGTTAAAAGTCAATCGATTTAAAACAAACTCAGTTTACTGAGGGAAGTTATTTAGTCAATTGTGGTTACTGAAATTCAAGTTAACAAAGTTTTTCTACTATATATAACTGTTTATTTACACCTAATTAATCATTTTTAAAATAATGTAAAAGTAATAATGTGTTTTATTAATAGAAAGAATACATTTATTCATCCAGAATCTGCAAAATCAGTAGCTTTCTCTGCATGTAATTAATTATGCAGAGTTCTGACTGAGACTGTATTATTTCTACAGCAAAATGCAAAATTAACACATGTAATATTTATTCAAAGCTACCATTAACACAACAGAAATAAACTGTATAATATCTACCTAATTATTCAGAAAATCTTAAATAAATAAGAAGTACAAAACAACTTGGGTACATTACATATAATATCACAGGTAAAAGAATATATATATTATGACATAGTTCCAACAGGAAGATATTTATCGCAAATAGCGATTATACTTTATTTTTAAAATGCTGAAACGGATAGCTTAAGAAAATTAGGATTCATCTAGCATAATTTGTATACACCTCGATACACCTTAAGCACTTGTACTCAGTGTTTCAGATCCAAGCTGAATTGTAACAAATTATAGCCCAGAATGTTTTTATACAAAGCAATAAATTTAAATATTCCCAATGAAACAGATCTACATATTTTTTCATAATTCCACTTTTATTTTTATAGTTTATAATATCATATATTTATTACATCCTCAAGTAGGGATGTTTATAGAAAAATGAATATAAGCTCACATTATTATAGAAGTACACAACTTATTAATGAAGCGGTGAAGTGTTCCGTAACACTTCATAAGATGCGTATGCATTAAAAAATGCAATGGTTTGGCTGTCGTTCCATCTCGACATTACAGAACTCACTGTCATGACGTGTCAGCGAATGCTGCTCAGAGTAACTGCCCGGATAGATTTTTCAATAGGTTCAAAGCAGAAAACTGAAGTGCTGACTCATCTCCCCTATGTTTCTACTCGGTCAAAGTGAGCGTTTACATTGTCAAAGTAATCATAACGAGCAGCTCGCTATGAGCTCTCTGACAGGTGTAAACTGGCCTTTCTTATGTTCACTTTTCACCAAGATTATTGCAAGTCTGATTGGTGCGACAGGTAAAGAACAGTAAAGCACTAGGAGAACACAAAGCAACACTCACTGCAGACTTGTTTCCCTTTTGCTTGCATTTGTTTATAATCTTGTGTCTTTGTTTATATTTGTTTTGTATTTAAATCCATAACTGTGTATATTATCTATTTTGCAATTCATTTGCATATTAAGCATGTATTCACATTTATTTTACATTTTATGTATATAATCACTTCATAGTTCCTCTTCACCAAAGCAAGTGCCTTCAGATCTCTTTTGAATCTCTTAAGTGGAAAATATCACTGAATTTGTGTATATGAGGTTTCCCATTTCTTGGGCTACTTGCATGTGCTAGCAATAGTGCTAAAATTTTACAGTTCAAGATAGAAAAATTTTAGTGCCCAAGTCTGTGAGATTATCAGGATTAAGTCTGGTAATACTAGCTACTGATTTTTTCACAGTGTTCTAAATTTACTATAACATTAAATGAATAGAAATAATTTATCACTCATAAAATGATAGCAAGATAATGCAAAATATCATATAGCAAGTAGATCAACAAAAAGATGCTAGAGGAGCATTTTGGCAAGACTCCAATATCCAAACACTATGATCACCAGAATCTACAGCTTTTATCAGTTTAAGCTTTTATTTTATTTTACTTTATTTAGATATTTATTTTGTAAGGACGTTTAAAAGAAACTATGCAATTTTTGATTTTCTGGATCATTTAGTTAGCTACAAAGAAATACACTCTTGTTCCTCTGTGTTTTAAATGTATCATTTTAAAGAAATTTTTATTTTGTTTAAGAAAATAATCTTCATTTTCTTTTTCTTTTCTTTTTTTTGCTTGATATTCAATGTATTTTATTAGCAACATTTTACAGAGTATGCTTCTGGTTGATAGAAGATTAAGGGTAAATCTTCAGTGATATTGCAGCCTTTTTTCTTCAGTGCTTGTTCTAGAACTTCAATATTGTTCAAGTTTTTCTTACTACAGTCACCATCAAGGTATTAATTATAGACTACTAGATGAAAATACCATATTACATTGAAGAAAAAAACCCCTGTATTTTAGAAATATTTTACAAAGGGAAAAATTTTCATTTATGTAAGATGGTTTTACAATATAAGCTAGTCATACTAAAGACGCCTTCCAAAACAAAAATTAAATTGCCTAAACAGCATTTCTTGAAGTTCACCTAAATAAATGTTTTCAAATGAAAACACTAAGAGATAAATTACTTTAATATAGTTTTTAAATGTTAAGCTGCACATAGTAGATAGATAAGATTTCAAGAAAGACCTTTAAGTGGAAAAATATCATATTATACTCAGACAAATATGATATGGAGATTGAAAGAACAGCTGCCAGAATAAAAATGTGATGATGTTATGGAATATTTAAACTTTGTGGAAATAAAACGTGAAAAAAACACCTTCACGTGAATATGTTAAAAAATAAAAGGTAAAAATAAAAAATAAGATATATAACCCTGAGCAAATATAAAAATACAAAATTACAAGAAACAAACTACACTACATAAAAGGTTGTAAAATGTTACAAAACTTTGGATACTCATTCTGTGAATCTATCTCTTACATCTAAAAGTGCAACTTTCAGCTCAACTAAGCTGTTTACCTTTTTTTTTTACATCTTTACTTGAGAAGTTTACCTATACATGTTAAGATATAATATATAAAAGAAAATTACTAACGCTAACTGACAGTGCATTTAATTCCTTATTTTAGTTTGACTATGTCCTCTTCCTGGAATCAACCTGCATCAGATGAAAACTAATCTGCATTATTAATCCTGTAATATGGTTAGCTCTTTCCAATCATGGTTCAAAATTTTAAAAAAGATTTAACTTTATTAATACACTTTGCTGAAATGCGCACTCACTTTGCCTGCCTAACTCTTGCTATGCTAAGATGTTCTGTTGCGTTACTCTGTTCTCTATGTCGACCACTGTCCAAACAATGTGAAATGCTTCAAAAAACTGCATAAGGCTTATCTCTCTCATGGTGATGAATAAAACAGAATATGTGTCCTCAGAATTAGTTATCAAGAAATAAAATTATGTCTTGTTATCTAAGCTTATGTCTGCAAGTTTTTTCTTCTCCATTGCATCAGCTTATGCATTTACGCTATCTTCAAACTCTTAAGTCAGCTACCAGAATAATCACACACACACACACATATATAGTGAAAAAGAGAGATAGTTATACATACACACACAGCTGTATGTTTATACATGTAAAAGAAAACATGAATCTCAAAATATAGCCATAAAAATGTGATATTAATACAATTCAATGTGGAATTCTGTGCAATTAAGTTTCTTATTGTTTATCAGCTAAACACATGTGTAATATATTTAAACAGTTATGCAAAATACATTAATTATTACATATTTTAAACAAACATCAAATAATTTCTTAAATCCTCAATTTTGCCTTTTTTTAATACATATATACATTTCTTATTTATGTATTAAAAATAATATTAATATTTTTTATATATATCCAGTGCTTACTGCATTATTCTTTTCTAAGCACACTATGACATATACACAATGCTGTTATGGTTTCTGATATGCCACCATTTTTTACAGAACAATAATTATGTTCTCCTAAATTTAGATACTTTCTGCATACCTAGAAATTACACCTTTAACTCCCAGCATTTTATAAATGGTACACTGAAGGGAAAAACTGTCAATTTGATGGAGGTTTTAAATATTAAGTTAGCTACCATTAATATTTAGAAAAATATCTTCACTCCTCCTGCCAAAAAGAAGTAGAATAACTAATATGTATCAAAACAGGATGAAAGTTGCCACAGCTGTCAACCTTGAAATATGAATAATGCGAAAAGCTCCTAACTTGAAAACTGGGAGTTTACAGGAAGTTTTTCACTTTGCATGGTAAAACCACTTCAGAAGAATCCAAATGAACTTAAATTCACTTTATAATGCATGATTCTGAACTATTTATAATATGATTCTGTTTATAAAAATATATTACCGTTTAACGAGATATTCTAAATTTTATGTTATCTGGCTATTCTCATTTCGAATTTTTTTTTTACACTTCTATACTAAGAAAATTCAGAGTGGGGGCAGAAAAGCTTTTATTTATCAAAGCTCTTTTAAATATGATAAAAACATAATTTATTATTAACGCCAATACTATTGTGTGGATAAACATACTAATATTTCATTTATTGATGTAAAATAAAATTAAAAGTGTATTAACTAATTAAACACCAGTTGAATCCTTATAAAAAGTTCGGTGCATGTCTACAACAGATTAAAACAAACTGGATCAAATAAAATTTAATAACGAAAATTATGCTGAAAATCAGTAGAGGTGGGTGGAAACAAATTAGCACAATTTTAAGTTTCATTAATTCAATAAATCTTATATATTGCTGGAAAACATTTTCTTTAGTAAAGAGTAAAAATGAAAAACTAGTTACTTATAATTTCTTGTGCAATATATCAAATATAAAAATTTAACATCTCCCTTTATTTAGCATTGGGAGGATGATACATGTTTCAAATGCTTTCAAGAACATATAAAAATTTCAAACAGTCAAAGGCTTTTAAAAGGTTAAAACAAAAGCTATTGCTAACATCCAAACTCTTTAAGTTACACTTTTTACAAATCCTACATTCTTCCTTATCTAAAAATACAAATAAATGATACACACCTTGTACACTTAGTGAACACAAAAGTACAAACATCTAGGTAATTGATTAACCTAAACCATACAACCTTTATTTTAAAATTCCCCTTGCAAATATATATATATATATATATACACAACACACAATGTAAAAATATTTATAATGCACTTTTTCAATGATAAATAGTCAACAATGTCAAATTTAACAATTGAGACTGAGATTCTATATGAAAACAAACTACATTTTCAAAATACTTTACACAATAATACTTCTCTATGAAATCCATATGAAAATATTACATTTTACATGTATTGTTTACAAATTACTTCCTCAGCCAAACTATTAAAATACTAAATAACAGAATTAGTATCAAATATTTGTTAGAGTGCAAAAGAAGTCCACTATTACACCATTGATCAAATTCACAAAAACAATAGGTCACTTCATCCCAATGTTGACTGAAATACAAATAATATATAATACTTCATTAAACTTTTACAATAAAATACAATATCATCAAAAGCACAATTTTCTCATATCTTTCTGAAATTTCTTTCATCCCTTTATGCACATTTTAAAATTCTGTTCCACAAAATTGCTATATATGCAAATAAAAAAATTACTTTAAAAATCTAAATAAATAAATAAAATTTTTGTTACTTTCTGATTATCAGCAACTTCCATTAAAAGTCACAGAAATTGTTCATAAAGTCCCTAAAAAGTATTTAGGTGGCAACCCAGATATGTACAGGAAGCCTTCAAAGTAGTGTCATACCTTCATGCAAGCAAACCACCATTTGAAAAGAAAGAAATCTCAATAGCGGTGCCATGGCAAATTGGAGAATGTACAAATTGAAGACCACTTTCTCGCTTTGAACTGATCATTGGCATCCTTACACCAATTTGGTGTTTTTCATAGAGATGCACACACCCTTATGGAAGTCCAATTTTTTTCTCAATTACTGATTGATAAATTAAGCAGGAAATGAAATAATTCTTTGGCACTTTTATGAAAAATAGGGATTTTTCACAGTGATGATCGCACGCTTTTAGTTCAGGCACCACTGTAGAGACATTAGGTATTTTTGCAAGCAGGAGTAATGAAAAATTAACAACGCCTTCACCGGGAATCGAACCGTGGACCTCTGGAATACCGGCCCAGTGTGCAAATCACTACACCATGAAGGCATGCTAGGAAGGCGGGAGAAATACCTCATAAGTGGTTAAAGTTTTATTTTGTATATGTCTTCATAAGTTGTATTTATTTTACTATTATAATAAATTTTCAAGAAATAGATTTCGTTCATAACATTTATTATATGCAAGAAAACCATCCAGACAATACAGTGGATAGTGACGCTAACTGCTGTAGCGAAGGGCCCAAGTTCAAATCCTGGAGAAGGCATGATTGTAAGTATATAGAGTCATGTGGCAAGGGGGCGCTCAAAATATATGGGAAACTGAAAGTCCTATCGAGTGGCTGGTGGTAGAGGAAAAGGGATGACAGATCTTTGGACCTGCCCTCGGGACGTTCTTCCCCCAAACTGAGGTGGACCTATAAAGGTTAATGTGGCAGAACTATACAACCTATGGTAAAATACTGGTGTACCACCGATTTATAGCTGTACTTGTATGCAATGCATTAGCAGCCTTCCTTTCCTTATTTTGGATGCTTTCCAAAATAAGGAAAGCTGAAAACTATTCTAAGGCTTAAAAGATAATTTAAATGCTCCTTCTTCTCATACATAACTAATGATTACTGAATTCTATAAATGAAAAAGCAGAAGCACCAAAATGTTATATAAATCAAAAATAATCTAAGGAAACGTACACATAATCAACATGTCATAAGTGGATGTATTTATGTTTGTTCCACTAAAACTTTCTTGGCTTTTCACTGCAAAATACTATTATGCTTACTATTTTCAACCTTCTGTCTTATGGAGATCTGTGGAATGGTGGAACTAAAAGCAAAAGGGTTACATAACAGCATATGGTAATTTATCCCAACGGCAGTGATGATTTATTTGATGAATTATTAGCAGCAGTCGCTAAAATGTGGCCATCAAGAAATATCACTTTAAAGTTTATTTTGCATATATTTCTACATGTTGTTTATTTCAATTACTTACAAAATTGTATTAAGTAAAATAATAAACACAAATGCGTATTAAATTGCTTCTGTATGTATATATTAAACTGTGTACTGCAGACATTAAATGAATTGATTGGGTATATCAGTAACTGTCTGTTTCTCGTAAGGTTAAAATACCCCAATTCTCATTTTTTGTCAAGACCAGAAGTGTTATAATTTGAGAACAATTTCTATAGCTAAGGTTTTTTAACAGAGTTATACATAAATAACTAAAAATACAGAATGAAAAGGCTATATAAAAATTTCAATGACTATAAACAAAACACAGTATTTTATGATTATTAACTCAACCTTGAAGAGAATTCACCAGACAGCACACTATGTTGCTAAAATAGGAAACCCATAACATTTGCAAATTGCATTTACATGGCAACCCAGGTACATGTGCACACACAGCTGAGTATCATTTTTTACTTTCAAATTCAACAGCCATTACTGTTTGTTTTTATTGCATTGAATGCACTTTTTTCCCCTTCTAAGGAACTGTAGAATTTTTCAGGTGATGAAAACAAAAGTGTCGCATTCCTTTAGAAACATGGCACTTTATCCAACAGTTAAGAGAAGGCAATAATTCACATTCTAAAACGTTCTTCATAAGCAATCAAAATTTGTGCAGCTCTCTGATTTTTTTTTTTTAAACAAAAACAAATTGCTGTGTACAGATTACTGTATACATAGACAGAAAAAGCTAAATGCTTTATCATGGAGTGTACCACCACGTTTGAAAACTGCTGTTGTCTTTTGTGATTATCTGCATCCTCACTAATATTCCCAAACTCATTGGCAACTTTGGGAAGTATTCCCAAACTTACTGGCAACTTTGGGGAGTATTCCCAAACTTACTGGCAACTTTGGGGAGTATTCCCAAACTTACTGGCAACTTTGGGGAGTATCCCCAAACTCTTTAGCCATTCCAGAAAATGAGATTTTTTCCACAACTAGGTACTCCTTGATGAAATTAAAAATTTTTCATCAAGCTAATGCACGAAAGTCAAGAGCCAATTTTAAAATACTGGAGCACTAAGAATTCCATAAAAGAGTAAACAAACAATAAAATTTTAAAAAGCAAGAAACATGGATAATAAAACACTTGTTCTGCTGTACACAATCATCTGTTTTTGATAGAAAAAATATCAGGAAATTGCATGACCTCAACATTATACAACATTTCTCATTAGCCAAAATATATGTCTGCTATGCACATATTGATACTGCATCACAGCAGTACCCTTGGCATAGAGTAATGCACATTTATGCAAGTTGACCATAGCTTTTAAATAATAATAATCTTCATAGTGGTGTTTCAGAATAAAGGAGCATGCACAAAATCATCGGCTTTCTTATGCCAATCCAGCATTTACTTCTTGAATAGTTTTGAAGAAAAAGGTAATAAAAAAGGAAAATGAAGTAGACTCAGATTATAAAGTCATTAGCTCTGCAGATTACACATCCAGCATGTGCTGATAAAGAAAGAGAATACATATTTATAATCTATGGAAGCAGAATATATTCCCTTCATAAACTGCAAAAGAATTGTAGTGGTCAAATGACTTTCTGTGGACCACTTCCAACCATCTATAATATCAGGTCACCTAGAAAGTTCTGCAATTTTTCAAATATAAGGTTCATTTTCTTCAAATTATTTTGCTACCACTGATATGGAGTGACCTTGATTGAAAAAGCTGTTTAAAAATGGTCTTTTCTGCTCATGTTGCATAATTCTAGCATGTGTTATGGCATAACTTTTACTTCAGTGCAGTGCTAAGAATGCAGAACCAAAATGTTCATTTTTTTACTTCATATTCTTTTACTTTAAAAAATGGAAAAACATAAGTTATTTTAAAAAATGGAAACTAGTCAGATTTCTGATAAATTTTGAGTAAATATGGAAAAAATGCTGTTTTTTATGACACAGTTTGAGTGTGGTTTGATATGTGAAAGCATGGATACTTCAGCCTCAAAGATGATGCTAGCTCTGGATGACCATCTTCTACAAACAAAGACCTATTGAAAACCCAAGTTGTACAGTTTAGGAATTATCAGAAACAATAAATATTCTGAAAAGTACAGTATATGATTATCTGAAGAAGATTGGGTATGTAAGATATCATGATGTATGGGTATCTCGTATACTAACAGAGCAGAATATGCTTGTTGGAGCTTCGGTGTGCGATTCTTTGCAGAAAAAAAAAAAAATGAAAATGTTCCTCTTTTTAAAAATTTATTATTTCACATGAGAAGAGGGTACTGTACAATGTTATAAGAAAAAGCTTATTGGATAAGGCAAAAGAATCTCTTTTAATAACACTTAGAAGGGGAATGTATCCCCCAAAAATAATGCTTTGGATGGTGGACTACAAAGGAATCACACATTATGCATAGACTCCAACCTTCAGCAAACCTTGTCAGTAGTCAACGCGCGAACGACATTTTTACAACTTCGAAAATGTGCGCGTAGCGTATGTTGTAATTAACCATTCATTAATTTTAAATTAATAATTAATTGTAATCAATTTTATTACATTTAAAATCCATATACATATAAAACTGAATAATTAAAAATATACCTTGTAAATTATATGCACATTTAATTAGAAATTTTCTTTTAACTCCTCAAGCATTCACTAATAAAAAGTACTTCAAATCACTACTAATCATAGAAAAAATCAGAAGCTATAAATCATATCTTTATTCTGGATATGATTTCTACAGGGAAATAAAATTTAAATAACCAAGAATGATACATATAAGTATTAAACAAAATACGCATAATTTATGAATGCAAAGATTTATATGTAGCATGCTTAGCAAGGTTAAGTTCTGATTTTGAGAATGTTTTTTTATAACACAGTTCTTCATTTGCCTGCATATTTATTTTTTCAATCAAAACTGCTTCAAGAGTTTTAAGACCTAAATTTGGTCGAAATTCCGTCTGATTTTTTTTAACAATAGAAAAAATTCTTTCGCAAGCTGCATTTGAATGAGGTATTATTAAGACAGCAAGCATTACAGAAGGCAATACTTTGTATTTAATACACCCATTCATATTTTTTAATTTGGCAATTTCTCCCCATGCTATATCAATACGCAAATCTACAATTTCTTTCAAATCACCTACTTGATACATGGAAAATTCAATTTCTACTTGATTAAGACATTTTTCATCAATAATGGATGGAAAAGTATTCATCAAGTAAAGAACAGATGAAAATGAGACTTCAGTTCTCAAGTTGATGTCAGCAACTTCAGCATGTTTTAGAAATGGATCACTCAGTGGAAATTTATCAATTATATATGAACATGCAGTTACAAAAAAAGCTTGCACAGAATTGAAAAATGATTTCACTTCACTTTCATTCAACTTGGCATTTTTTAAATATAGTCTTGTTTCTGCACCAATCACTAAATTTTCATTTTCTTTTTGTTTACTATACTTCTGAAATGGAATAGACGTTAGAGTAACATCTTCATTTTCTTTAGAAATTACTGATGGTTTTACGAATCTAACAAATAAATTCATTAAAAGTTCAAAAAGTTCTCTTCTCAATTTATGTATATAAGGAGCTTGTTGTTGCAAATTAATATTTACTGTTATAAACAAAGGCAAAGTATTTTTCAAAAATAACAAGTACAATTTGGTGGTCGGTGACTGTAAAATTTTTTTAATGTTTTGCAATCTCTTTCCTTCATTCTCACTGTTATCTGGTTTATCTCCAAAAAAATTTATCACAGGATCCCACTGTTCCAAAATCCTTGTTATAGATTCTAAAAGAGACAACCATCTCGTACTGCAATATTTCAAAATTTTATGAGATCTTGCATTCTGTCCCAAAATTTGTTGAGCAACTTTGAAGCTATGCTTCCGTTTCGAACTTTTCTCCAAGTAAAAATATATATCTATTATCAACATTTCAATTTCTGAGCCAATTAATTTTTCAGTAGCTTTTTTTGCAGCTATATGCAAGAGGTGGCACGGACAACCTCGGGTGATTATACTTGGTTGATGCATTTTGATAAATGATGCTACACCTTTAAACTTTCCAATCATATTACTAGCATTATCTGAAGAAAATGATAAGCAATTTTTCCATTCTAAACCTTTGTTTTTAAAGTTTTCATTTATACAATTAAAAATACCTTCTCCTGTATTATTCGTGCATTCTAAAATAGAAATCAATGAAGTAATTATCACTCCCTTTTCTTTACTGTAGTATGTTATAACCAATGGGTACAGTTTGTTATCATTGTTACCATTACTTCCATCAGTACTTAGAGAAAATGATGTACTGCACACTGATTTTATAATATCAGCAACAGTATTTTCTGCAAGCGTTTTCACAATAGCAGCAGTTTTGGTATGACCACAGCTAAATTTTTTTGCTATGGCAGAATCCAGAAACATTGCTTTGAAAAGCTCTTTGGAATGATCCGAAACAGAAAGCGGTAGATTATGTTCAATTAAAAAACGAACAAAATAGCATTCGGCTTTTATAGGATCTGTTTCATCATCTTTTATTAAGAAATTTGTTATTTCTTTAGATTTTACGGTGCCAAGTTCTATATGCTTTTGAGAAAACACATTCCGTTTACAGTCATCTTTTCCGCCATGAGCAACTGAGAAGTCTTTGTTGCATACACTGCAGTGTGCGTGATTCACAGAAATTTCGGATGCTTTAATGCATGGAAATTCTGAAGAATATGAATCTTTAAACTTCTGCTTTGATAATTTTGGCTTCTTCGTTCGAGGCAGCATTATGATTAAAAATCTTTCACCTGATTCACAGTTCACAAGACACACGCTAAGCTCTCGCCGTAAACTACACAATGCAGCCGAATGCAGCCTAAACACGCATCAGCGAGGAACCTGGGAGACAGACAATTGGGTGGAACTATTGATAAGTCGTTAACGGTTGGAGTTACTGATCTACGATTGGCTAATTCTTCAAAACTAGGAACGCACTCAACACGTGATATATGATAACACGAGTATTCAGCCAATCATCGGATGAATTAGTTGGTTCCGTTTTGTGTACTGGTTCTCCTGCTCTTGTTTCTGTAAAATCCGTAGTTTTTTTCCATACTTTTCGTAGCTCGTAGTTTTTCATAAATTTCCATAGAAACTACGGAGAATCCGTAGTAGTTGGAGTCTATGCATTATGGTGGGATTCAAAGGAACTGTATTACACAAATTGTTGCCAGCAAATCAAAAGTAAATTTTAAAAGTACTGCTTCCAAATAAGCAGCAGTTCTAAAAGCAGAAATCAAAGGAAATGCCCAGATGTGATTAATCATCGAGGTGTTGTCTTCCATCAGGATAATACTCGGCCCCACTTTGATGAATGTCAGACAAAGATATATTGAGTACAGTTGGGATGTTCTGCGTCATTCTTCATATTTATCAGACCATGCTTCCTTGGATTTTTATCTCTTCAGGTCACTTCAAGATCCTCTGAATGACCTGAAGTTCACTTCTTTGGAGACTGTCAAACAGTACTTCAATAATTTCTTTATGAAAACACCTAAAGACTTTTTCAAAAGAATACATCTTTTTTTAATACAGATATATCCCTTTTTAAAGATCTTTTTAAAATCTATTGTTATTCCTTTTTACTACTTTTAAGATCAACAGATTTAAATTTTGTGGCTTAACAAGAAATTTTGTTCTTATATAGTCTAAGACACATAACCAGGGCTGGCACCAGAGCAGATGCAACTGCACCAGGCAGCAAAAATTTTGCAATTTAGGAAAGCATCGAGAAACATAATTTAGGGATGGCAAAATTTTTAAAACATGGCACTCAATGGACAGCAGAATTTAAGAGTGAGATTTCCCCCCCCTCCCCATTTTAGGAGGCACCTGGCAACAGAACTTAGGACCTGCAAAGATGGCACAAGGTAGTAAATTACTTAGTGCCAGCCTTGATAAACAACTATAGACAATGAAAATTTTTTTTAAAAAAATACTAATAAAATAACTAATAATAATTTTATGATTCTCCCTAGTTCAGATATGCTTTTTAATTGCATAAGTTCTTTCTCCCACATGGAAAACACAGCATAATTTTCCCCCTCTTGATCTTCAAGTGTAAAATTAGAGACAACATGGGGAGGGTACATGTAAATGATATTCTGTCAAAATTATTTCAGTTAATAATAATAAAACTCTCTTATAACAGTAATTTTATGGGCTATTTTTTTAAATTTACTAAATATTTTGTGATCTTTTTGAATGAATTAAAACTGATTCTAAAGTTTCGCTTAATATCCCTTTATTTCTTAACAGCATCTTTTATGGAATACACTAATCATGCAAACCGAGTAGTTACTGTAAAAACTGCATAACAGAAAAATAATTGCTTTGTCTGAATTTTCCTTTTTTTAGCACTTTAGTTTTTTTTAATAAATTTAACATTGAAAACATTTTAATTATGGAATCATAAAAATTACAGCACATACTTCTTTATCTCTAGCTGTGATATGTGATTTTCAACATAAACAGCAAGTTTAGGCTGCTCAGCTGCTTTCCGACATCCATCATACTTGTCTGCAGGAATATCCTTTTTTTGCGCTTCTAATTTAGACAGGCAATCTCTGGTGATAAATTTATTTACTGGAATAAGAGCAGACAGTTTTAGAAAGGTTTTTCAATTACAGGGATATTATAATCAGAATTATACATCCTAACAAAAATACCAAATCTTAAACCTTTCATGTAACAATAAGATTGTTTAAATGCTAATATACAGGGTGTACACTGTTGAAAATGTGGTGAAAAAAAGTTGCAAATGCTGATTACAAAAACAAAAACTAGAATAAACTTCATGTATTCAAAAGAAATTCAGCACAGATACAATCATGTTACCTGTTCTATAACTGATAATAATCATATAAATATTTTTATTATAATATATCTTCTGTAAAAGACATACTATGATTAGAATAAATAATTATTATTAATAAAAAATTAAATGCGAATGAAGAAAGACTGCAAAAATGTATCTATATTTCGTTGAATTAAAAATTCATAAAGAGATGACAAATATTTAATATCACGGAAAACTTTCTCACTATAATCATAAAATAAAAGATCTGTGGTTTTTTTTATGTACTGTCGAATTCTAATTACACACACAAAACAAAAAAAAAAAAAAAAAAAAAAAAAAAAAAAAAATCTGGTAAAATTATTTTTAAAATTATACCCAAATATGCGAGTCTCTGACTTCACATTTAAAAAAGAACCGAGATTAAATATGTAAGGTCATTAATTTGTTTTAAAAATAGGTCTGAACATAAATTTCTGCAGCCAATTTGAAAGCCCTAGCGGCTTACACATCAGACTTCAGATATAATGTTTTGTATTCTTACAGCACACGCTATCTGGGAGCAAACCTGTTTTTAATGGCTTTGTAACTATATCATGAAAAAGTAATAAACTTCTTAGTAAAGAAAATATTTCAGGGAAGCTGAAATTTTAAGGCATACAGTTTATACAGTCAAAAGTCTTTAATCCGGACTCGTAGGGACTTTGGCGATTCCGGATAACCGGTTTTTCCGGATTATAGATCATCAGTTTAAATCTGGTAAGATAGCATACAGAAATTATAAAATTAAAAATATGAAACCATAATTTATGAAATAAAGAGCAATTATTATCTAAAGAGTACCAAAATTTACAAAAAAAAAGCTTTATATTTATTTGCTTACTTTATTAAACATTTCTTTCAACGCGCGCATGCGTAAAGCATACATTATGCATAGTCGAAATTAGAAAATTGCAACCAGAAAACTATTTGATGTGTATTCGCGATATTTATAACGACGAGGAATTTGATTTAAATTATATCAGAGATGGAGTACATCGAGATGAAATACGACATTTAGTAAGGAATTATAAGCCGAATAAAATAAAAACATCTGCCCTGAAGATAAGGATAGTGCTTACAGATCAACTTCCAGTTCATTGCGCGCCGCTTCGCACCAGATTTGGGATTTTTTCAGATACTAGATCATCAGTTTAAATCTAGTAAGATGGCATGTAGAAATTATAAAATTAAAAATATGAAATTGTGATTTATGAAATAATGAAGTATTTATGATCTAAAGGATATCAAAATTTACACACACAAAAAAAAGCTTAATATTTATTTCTTTACCTTATTAAACATTTCTTTCAATGTAAGTTGTTTAAATTGCTCTGTTTTTTGTGCTAACACTTTCTCTTTAATTCTATAAACAGACATAATTTCTTGCTCAGTTACAAAGTTCCACTGTTCAAGTCCTGTAATTGCTGTGTCGTGAATACCGGCTAACTTGTCAATCGAAATGTTTTCATTTTCAACGACATTCTCTGTTACTTTCTTCACTATCAGAAGCAGTATCTTCTAGATCTAGAAACAAACTACAGATTTTGCCATTCATAACTGAGAAACATTGTCATCACAATGAAAAACTTCTTTAATATCATCTTCATTTATTACTGCTTCTCTACATTTCTTTACAAAATCCGTTAATTGGAAAATTTCACCTTTGTTTTCTGATATCCAAAAACCTTTAAAATTAGAGGCTATCATCATCAAATTTAGCTATCTTTCACTATACATATTTGGCTATGAATCATGAGTTTGGAGACTAATGACAAGTTGTTCCATGAAATTTTATCTTGCTTCTATTGCGCACTGAGACAATTAAAACTGAATTGTATTTAGTTCATTTATTATACTTATTTCTATTTCTTGCACATGCTTAAGGCTTATCAGAGTTCTGAATTAAGCCTTATTGAGGGCCAGCACTAGATATCTTACCCCCTGAGTCTCTGCGAGTCCTAAATTCTGAGACTCCTCCATGCGCCCATAAGAGCCCTGGGGTTGGTTCTGGGTTTATGTGAATAACAAATCAGTTATTCTTAATTCAAATAGTACAAATTTATGCTAAATGTAATCTTTGGGTCTATGAGTATCATCGACAAAATCTATTTTTATCATATGGAAAGAAATTTTTGTTAAATTTTTCCTCGTCAACATTTTTTAGCTCATTTAACTTACAGAATTTAACTTAATTCTGTAATCATCACCAAGCATAATGGCAACATAAAAGGTTACCATACTCCTTTATTATTTAATTACTAACATAAAAAAAATTGTTTAGGCATCGCTACATGAGTCATTACTCAAGTTGTCATGTTTTGATAAACATGCAGTGATGAAAGGAAGGTATAATAAATAATGATTCGCCACGTTGGTGTCAGATCAGCGATGTATCTTTGTGGAATGTTTCGGTTTGAGATGTGTGCCAAAAAGCATATATGCAGCAATGCAGCCAAATTACTGATCGTACAAATTTATGCTAAAATGTTTATTTCTTTAATAACAAGGTATTTGATTTCGTGTCAAAGTGAAATTAAGAATCGGGACTCTCCACATGTTTTATTATGCGCGGAGGGGCATCAAATGCGCATGCATAAAGCCTAGGAGAAAAACATTGTTGGTGGTTTTGAGATGCAGATTTTAGATCATTCCGGATAATGGTCATTTGGATTTCAGACTTATAATTTAAATACTAAAAATACTTTAAAAAAATTAATTTTTTTATAAAATATTTTATTCCTGTGAGGAACTTTAAATATTAACATATAAGAACACAAATACTATGAACAAATTTCTTATCTTAAAATGTTAAATAAATACATATACAGTCAAAAGTCGTTAATCCGGACTCATCAGGACTTCGGCGATTCCGGTTTATAGATCATCAGTTTAAATCTGGTAAGATGGCATGCAGAAATCATAAAATTAAAAATATGAAACTGAAATTTATGAAATAAAGAACAATTATGATCTAAAGGGTATCAAAATTTACAAAAAGAAAAGCTTAATATTTATTTGTTTCCTTTTCTTTCAATGTAAGTTGTTTAAGTTGCTTCGTTTTATGTGATAATACTTTCTCTTTAATTCTACAAACAGACATAATTTCTTGTTCAGTTAAAAAGTTCCGCTGTTCAAGTCCTATAATTGCTGTGTCGAGAATACCGACTAATTTGTCAATCGAGATTTTTTCGTTTCCAATAACCTCTGTGTCACTCTTCACTATTGGAAGCGAATTATAATGACAAGGAATTAGATTAAATCATATCAAAGACGGTGTACATCGAGATGAAATACTACATTTAGTAAGGAATAAAATAAAACCATCTGCCCTGAAGATAATAGTGCTGACAAATCAACTTCCAATTCATTGCGTGCCACGGCGTCCCCCCTTTTCCGCCGCAGAGCAGCGTGAAATTGATAAACAAATTTCGCCGTGGTTAGAAAAACAAACGATATGCCTTTATCCATTTTTTTTGCAGCAATTCCACTTTTTGTTTAATGGACTTCGAAACATACTTTTGCTTTGTAGATCCTTTACATATTAGTAAATATATATCGGAAATTCTATTTGACATAATCGAAAGTTCAAGCTTACTTTTATAAAATTGATCTAACAGTCTGCAAAAAATAATAAGCCGGATCCAATTCGAAGATTAAGGAACAACGCAATCTGCAACATTAACTGAATTAGATAATTTTAGCTTAGCTTATACCGTCCGTTATACATTAAACGCGCATGCGTAAATGTATTATGCGCATATTCGCAGCCGTAAAAGTCTTATGCACATGCGTCAACGCGACGCATGGGCAGAAAGTTTGTAGCTTTGAGGTCCGGATTATGGGTGTCCGAATTAACAACTTTTGACTGTATATGTCATGAAAAAGATGCAGCAATGTTGATGCCATAAAATGTAGAACGTTGAATCTGTAATGAAGAGCAAACTTAGCAGAGGAGGCAAATTAAATATACATTTTTATTTCAATTGACATTTGCAGCCACAATTTACTTGGCACTCTAATTGTTTCTATTCAAGAACATTTACATTTTGACACTGTTGCAACAGGAAGAGAGTAGGATGAAATAATGTCTTAAGGGAAAGACAAGTAGAAGTGTGCAGTTATCCAATGTGGCAGCCTATTAAGAGAAGTTTTTAAGTTGCTTATTAAGAGAAAGTTTCAGTTCTCAAAATTTTAAGTTTAGGTTCTTAGTTAGCTACGTCATCAATATTATGCAAGACATGCAACATAAATTAATCCAGAAAACTTACTACTATTTTTAGAATAGAGAAGGGAGAACTAAGGGCTATTGCTAGTTTAAATTATAATTGTGAGATATACATATGTTTTATTGAGATTTATATATTTTTCACCTTACATATATAAAACTTACCGCCTTTCCTTTCAATTATTTTTACACATTTGTCATCATCCCTAGGACAAGTAATTGCATGATGTATACGCCAATCAACGTAAAATTCTTCACATCCAGGTTGGGAACTCACACAGCTGTAGCACCACAGTTCACCAGAAACTAAACATACAAAATTTGAAAATAAAAACTTGATAATAAGAATTAAGTTCTAATGTTCACTGATTAAATAATGGAAGTTCAGCTACAGCTTGTTGTGTTTACTGTCAGATTAATATGCTTTATGTTTTTTTTTAAATGCTAATTAAATAATCATGATCAAAATCAAATATTTTCCCACTACTTTTTAAAATTTGATCAACATACTAAAATCAAACACTTTTGTTTCCAACTGCAAAGCAAATTATAAAATAAAATATCAAGAATAGGTGAATAATCATAAGATAGTAAGTTACCGAAGTTATTGCTTCTAAAGTTCTTTAACTTACCAAATGTCTGCCTCAAAGTGCCCAAAAATAAGAATAATAGAGGCAGTAGCGAAGCTAGAGGGGGCAAGGGAAGATATCTGTCCCTGAGCACAGCACCTGATGTTATGAATTTTTAGTTTCCCCCCCCCTCAATTCTTGGCAAACAGGAAGGGCTGTGAAATCTTCAGTTGTTCCCAGGCGCTAAAAATGATAGCTACAGCTCTGAATACAAGTGATCAAAAATTCCAGTATGACAGAAGTCCTCTGTCTGACAACCATGACTCACTAGTCAGAACTGGGGTACAACTTCATGTGCCCCATCTCATGTTACTGTAATTTATCTGCATTGCCAAGCAATTTAATTTAGAAAAGTTCATCTGGTTATGTAAATTAATAAATAAAAGTCTCTTGGGTGCACATGAGCATCCTCTTCTTTTTCTCAGGCCATATGCTCTCTATATTCGTTTTTATATTATTCTTGTCTTGTAACAGGGTCAAAATGAAATAGAAGATCAATTAATTAATTAATTTTGGTTAGAGTAGATTGAAGGGTGCCCCTTGTATTATCACAAAGTTGTTTCATTTATCGCCAAGTTGTTGTTTCATTTATGGTAACCTGAGTAGTTGAATATTATGGAAACCCTATTATGGCATAATCAGTTGCATGATTGCGGTAAATTTTGAATTGCGGGAAAAGATTTGTAAGGGCTTGTGGTGTGTGTTGGTTAGGAAGTACATTGATTGCTTTGTGGCTTTTGACTAACGCCTACCATCTAAACAAAAATTGAAAACCTTCAATACCACCCCCCTTCTTGAACAAAGCTCAGATTGCCTAAATTTACGAGTGTTAGAGAAAAACTCAATCAGGATGTTGAAGTCTTAATTATTGAATTTAATAGTTAAAACTACTTTGCTTCTTTTACCACCTATTTTTCTCTTGCTTACCACCAGTAGTATGTGTACCACCAGTTGAGAACCCCTGGTTTAGACTGTAGAATGGCTGAATGTGGCAAGATTAACTTGAAGTTTCTGTACGATTTGGAATGAAAGGGAAAAAGAACATTAATTGAGTGGTGTGTACATGATGGTTTACTTGGAAGCCATTATAAGTGTTCTGTTTGTAGAAGGTAATGCACACGGTCGAACGTCTGAGGTTACCGAGACTACGGAGGATATTTATTACTCCTATTTTTGTGAATTTATGTGCAAACGCGAGTACAAAGATTCTAGTTCAGATAATTTAAGGAAGTTTTCTGATGCTGTTAAGGAATTTTTGTTTGACCTTGTAGGGTTATTTTAATTTTATAAACAGTTTTAATTTTGAGTTAAACTTCTTTCCTATCAAATCTTTAACTTCAACTTACAACTTCCGGCCAGAACGTAGTTATAGAATCACGTCTGAATACTTAATGAGGAGGAGCGGTATTTAAAACATGAAGTTCTACTTGCTGGAGGAGAGAGAATCAGAGTTTCTGATTTGCGCATGTCTGTCTTTTGGCTACTCTCTCTCAAAGCTGTTATTACGCTTGACCGTACTCAGGCCCTTGATAAGCTTCGTAGTCATAGCCCTTGATAAGCTTCGTAGCAAAATAGAGTTAAGGGGCCAACTTGAGTAGAATCTCGATAGCTTCGGCTATATCTCTTTAGTTAATCTTAGTTTTAGTTTTTAGTCTCTTAAGTTCAAGCCCAAGTGTCGGCTTTTATTGTACACTCCAAGTCGGAGTTCTGTTAAATTTTATTGGAATAATAAAGGGTTAGTTACCCTTCCATCTTGTTGTTTCTTGTCACACGAACTTAAGCGATTATTCGCTAACTAATTCTTAAGGTTACTCACTTTTGACTGCAAATACACAGTGGTAAACCTCACAACCTGAGAAAGGGAAATTTCTAAATAAGGTAAGTAGATATTTTCTGTGTGTAGTGCTAAGATGAATTTATGTTATTTGATTGCTCGATTTAAAATGTATTTTATTGAGATTATATATTTTTTATTTGGCTACTATAACTTTTTAAGTGAATCTAGATCAATGTGTACATGGACAAAGTCAAGGAAGTGCACAATACCAAGTTTGTGAAATTCTCCGATTTTTTTTAAAGTGAAAATAGGTCGATGTGCACATGGTTACTGAGTTTGTGCAATTCTTTGACTTGTTATTTTGTCTTTGTGTAGTAGGGATTTTTGGCACAAAAACTGCTGCTACACAAAGCCAAAATAACAACTCAATTGCACAAAAACTCGATATCCATGCACCACCAAAAATCACCAATTTTCACCAAGGGGCACCTGTAAATATATTTTTACCTTTATTTTTATCAAACTTATCTTGTGATAGGTAATACCCTGATTTATTTTTATTGAGCAATTTACTTGGTAACATAACAATGTTTATATATTCCACATTACATAAAATTAAATTATGAACTGTTTGTTATGGATAAAAATAACTCCCAAATATGTTGATAGCCAAAATAATAGTAATAATAATAACGGAAAAATTATAAAAACTCATGTAACTTGAATGATTTTGCAGTTAGGAGCATGGAGCTTGCAGAAGAGTTTTATTAGACATGCTGGTTAATCTTTGGAATATGGTAACAGGTAGTTGGGCGACATTTTGGTAAGGCAATAAAGGTTACTAGCTAGGACTTTAGCAGTGTACATGGATAAAGTCAAGAGTGTGCGCAATGCCATTTTTGTGCAATTCCGGGATGTTTTTTTAAGTGAAAATAGGTCGACGTGTACATGGATGATCCCGTGTATGTGCAATTCTTAAAAACGTGGCAAGCAGTGGGCGATTCTGCGCCTTTCTCCCAATTTCGCACCTAATCTTCATCATGATTAAGCACTTTTGTTCCATAAAAGTTCTAGCATAAGCGTAATTCGGCTAGCAGATTGTTGGAAAAAAAATGTTAATTTAAAAAAAAAAAAAAAAAAAAAATGACTTTTAGTGAAAACAAAATGGCGTCCAAAAACAAACTAGCAGGTTGCTGTAGCAGGGTTGGTCGCCAAATGTTCGCCAAAAATCTCCAAGTTACCATAATCCAAAGATTAACCGACATGCCTTATATATTTTCAAAATGCAATACTGCCTGTTCCTGCAAAAAATAAATTTTAATAAGAACATATGAAATGTGCTATAAAGTGAAATAAGGTAAAGTTGATGTTACAACTTTTTACAAATACATAGGAAAAAGGTTCTTCCTGATTATTGGCAATCCCTCACCAAAAAAGCATTCACGAGGCAATGCCCTGTAACCGAAAAATATTTATCTGGCAACCCAGGTATGCAATGCAGCCCTCCAAATTCAATTTTCTGATTAGCATTTGTTTTCATTGAGCACCTTTTTGTTTTCTTATATTGAATCTTAATAGAACTAAGGAATTTGTCGGCTGATGAAAAAAAGAAAGCAGTGCATTTCTTCAGAAATATGGCATTTTCTTGAACAATAAAGAATGCAAAAATACATTTTCTATGAATATGTACTCCTTAAAGAACAACATTTTATTGAAATGGGATGTGGAAAATTGCAGGCATTTCATCCAACACTAAAGTCTGTGCAATTCTCTAATGTTTAAGCAAATATGCATAGCTCTTTTCCACAAAGAACAATCACATGCATAATGTTAAGTGTATATAATTCTTTAATGTTTTTTAAGCGAATAGATCACAGTGTACACAGAAAGGCAGCATGGAAAAAAAAAATTGCATTAAGATTTCTTGATTTTTTTTAAAAAAAGTCTTTTATTATGGATGTTTCTTGCTTTTTTTAATTGACTGCATTTTTAAGAAATCCTTTAGCGTGCTGCCATTCAGAAAATGGCTGATACTATTCACCAATCTGTTTGCAAAAAAATTAATAACCAAGTCCTTGGCAATATTTCAGCATGCAGGTGAGGATAATAAGAAAATACCCTAAATTAATGAATTGTGTGCTCACTGCAATACAAGCTTTACAGCAATTTTCTATGCTGTGTATGAAAATGCCTATGAATTCCTGTGGTAACAAGGTATATTTACAATGAATAGCACCTTGAATCTCCTAGATAGTGTTGGATAGGAATTGCAGTGATGCAAGTCACCATTTTCCATCCTCCCACGCATTCTATCTGATTTAATATATATAATAGAATACGTAAGCCACTTCATTCGCCCTCAGAATAATTGGTCACTAGTAAAACGTAATTGAGAGAAATATTATCATCCATTAGGAGAAAGTTATTACTGATTACACTCCTAAATATCTTGACATAAGCATCAAGAAACTTACTTCTGTATACTTCAGCATTCCCTGCTGCACTGGTATAAATACGTTGGTTCAGCGAGACCACTCAGAATGATGCCCACCCATATCATATAATTTCAACACCTTTGTACTCATGTTTTTATGCTTATGACATATGTTTTGCTGCCTCCAATTCTGTAAAAAAAAAAAAAAAAGAAAAGAAAAGAAAGAAAAAAAAAAAAAGAAAGAAAGAGAGAGACTTATTAGTAAGCTTCCATCTGCAGTACTCCAATTACAATGATCTCAGTGTTATTGCTACTGGGTGCATTCTGTGGCCTAAGTCAGGAGCATTAGGTTTCTTTTGCAAACACCCTATCTTGTGCAGCTCATCAATTATGGCATACCTGGATAATGGAGTTCCTGTAACTGCAGCAAACTTCCCTGCAATCTGGGCTGATATCAGTTCTGTTTTTTTTTTTTAACAACTGTTATGAAATAATGGTTCTGAGACCCTGTTGTGACATGTTTCTGACCTTTATCTGACTGTCTGCATGTATCTCCACTATCATTAAACCATTTCTAGAACAGGCTACTTTCTGTCTGAACAGGATTGTGCGAGTGTTTGCCCAGCTTTCATTCTCACATTTCTAAATCCAATTGAATTGACTGATCTTAAACTACCAATCAATTACTTTATAGAATATAAAAACAGCTTAAGAATTATAAAGACTTGATAAATTTCATATAAAGAAATTTTGTGGGTAGCTGTTCCTTTAATTTTTTCCTCCAGTGCATTATAGTATCATCTGCTATTGATTGCAGTCATCCCACATATTCTACTTTTCAATTTATTTTTAAGATTCAGCAATTAACTTTTAATGGATAATTTTAAAATGCTTAAGTAATTATGGATTGCATACAGTTACATTACATACTGTTTCGAATAAACTCAATTCACAAATATCACCACATCATTCTATCACTGCTGTTACTCACACATTTTTCTTTTCTTTTTCTTCTGACAATTTTATTTTACATTAATGTTTTGTAAGTGATTTTGACAGCATTTCCCAATAAACAAACTTTTTTTTTAGATAAGGGCTGGTTAATCCTTCTCCGGATAGTCGGGATTTGACTGAGTATTTGACAAAATGCATAAATGTTAATAGTACTGCATCAAAAATACAATATTATTCAAACAAGCATTACAACGCGAATACTTGTAGTGCAGTCTACAGTACGCTAGAAATAAGTATTGCAATACATTTCAATACAACTCCATAACATACACGGTATTAATATGTAAATTTGTGAAACAGATACACGATGCCCCCTTCCCTCCGAAAAAAAAACGCAAATTTCGTATAGAGAGTAAAGTATACTACAAATTTAAGATTTCAATTCTCTAATATTTTGTAATACACTACTTCTTAGTCTTAAAAGCATTTGCCTATACTTGACTTGTGTGAAGCCTTCTTAGAGGTAAACAGGTACTAAAAAAGATAATTTGAAATATTAGAGGCTCTTAATTTGAGAACATAAAAAAAGGTACGGCAAAATTTTCTTAACTATATTTAGAGAGAACAAAAGTATCATGTACACTCTATTAACAATAATGTAAAACATAAAAACAAGGCTGCAATAAATAAAATATATTCATATCCTTACTGTAAGAAAATAATGTTCCAAAGATAATCCACCCAAACATTTTTGTAAACAAAACATCAGCCACACCAAAGCATGCCACATAGTTGTTGCCATTTTTATGAGAAAGTTTAACTTACACATCATAGAAAACGTCTATCGCAGAAAACATTTGTCGGACCCCACTCTGAAGTTCGACTGCAGTGATATTTGCCAGTTCGTCAGAGAATTTATCCTTAGTTAAAGATTAAAATATAACACAAATCAACGAACAAAGCAGTAACTCTGTTTTAATATACGATGGAGGCATTAAAAAGCAGTTCTATAATTCCGATACGGCACAAATCACTACCTTATTTTTAATAGTTAAAGATTTTGCACCCCCTCCTGTTTGTCAAGAATGGAAAACATTCTATTCCAGGATTTGGTAACATAAATTTAGCGCCTCCAATTAGGCTGCACCCCGGGCAAGGTAGCCCCCTCTCTCTCGCCCCCCCCTCTAGCTACGCCATTGAACTTATTCTAACTGTTTGGTTCGAACATTAACTATTATTTAAAAAAATCATCTATCATGCATTTTTATCTTTGTAAAAAAACTTAACTTAGATACTTAGTTGTAATATACTGGGTTTCTACTGCACTGCGGCAGTACTTCCCAGTAACATGAGAGATATCCCGAAGGAACATAGCTTTGAAGGAAAATCAGTTAGGTCCTGTAGCAGGAAAAATCAGAAGAGGCTAGAACGAAAAGAGAAGAGCGATACAAAGTCCTTGCACGTGCCGCCATCTGGTGGCGGTGAATGTGGTAGGAGAAAACCTGGGTTTCAGTCTGCAGAAAGCTGGCCTCAGGAGCTGGCGAATCAGGAGGCAGATTGGTGCTTGAGACTACTTCTCGGACCTGGGAGAGGACCTGGGAGGACCTCGGACCCTATCGTCAATATGGCGGTGATGTGACAGAGTTGGAAGCGTTGGCGGGTGATGAAAAAGAAGAAATTAATACTTGCTAAAATAATGCAGGTAAAAATTTAGAATTGACATCAAAATTGTTACTATAGTCCTGTATGTCAATTTAAGTCATGTGCAGATGAAGTGGTAATATTTTCACAAAAACAATACGGCTGCGCCTCGAACCGGTGAACTCTTGGATTGTAGGCACGCACTTTAATGCAGGACTAGGCTTCTGTTGAGAGAGCTTGTAGAAAAATGAAATTGTTCCATATGCGAAAAGATGATTTCCTGTAGATAAGAGTCCAGATGAAGTTAGATATTCGCGTTGATCATATTGATGATATGTGCAGCGTATGGTCTGTTAAAATAGTCTTCTTCAAGAATTTCATATGCCAGAATGTCCAAAAGATTTGCATGAGCGTTTGCGATAGCTTTTTCGAAAAAATTTGAATTAAGTCTATTTATATAAAGTCCTGAATATATTCAATACGAAGATCATGATGGAAATTTTTATTTCGAATGAAGTAGGGTGCTCCAGTAAATAACCTGAGAAACTTCTTTTGGACTATTTGTAGTTTATCTATTTCTGATTTTGTGGCGTTTGCCCATACAGGGGAAGCGTAGGTGAGGATCGGACGAATTATTGAGGTGAAAATTCTCTTCTTTTTTGAGAGCAACAGGCCAGAGGTGTCGGAAAGAAGGCAGTACAGTTTTCTTATAATTCTGAATGTTTTACCTTTGATCTCGTTGATATGGTTGGAACAGGTGAATGCTCTATTGAAAGTGATGCCTAGGTATTTTGCCTTGGTTACTATGGGGATCCGTTGGCCAAAGAGAGAAACCGAATTGGTGATTTTATCCTTATGTCTGTATTATCGGATGAGTAGTATTTCTGATTTTTTAGGATTGATATTCGTTCTCCAGTTAGTACACCATTTTTTCTTGGAGCTTGAGGATGGCATGATTTGGACTACGGGATTTTTTAATAAGAGCCGTGTCATCTGCGTAACAGGCGAGTAGAAAGTTGTGGTCCACTTCAAATTTTAGGAAGTCGTGAACGTAGATTAAATAAAATACTGGACCAAGGATACTTCCCTGAGCAATACCTCCTCGGATGGGGTGGGAGTTAGAGCTATAATCAGCTTGCTTCACAGAGAAAGTTCTTTGCTCCAGAAAAGATTTTAAAATGAGAATCAGTTCCCGTGGGATTTTTTGTTGAATTAGTTTGTAGATGAGCCCCTCATGCCAAACGCGGTCAAAAGCTTTGGCCTCGTCTAACATGAGGAAGGCAACGCTGAGTTTATTATTAACTGCAGATCCAATAAATTCTGAAATTCTAACCAGCTGATGCACTGTAGAAAGTTCCATATTGTTGGTTAGGCAAGAAATATAAGTATGGCTGGAGGCGGTTAAGGATGATTTTTTCAAGGATTTTTCCAGGGAGGATCCGATTCGAATAAGTATTGCTGGAGTAGCGCTGTTTCCAGCTCATGAAGAGAAGCCTGTAGGCACATGACAATAGTAAGTCTGATGTGGTAGGTGTTGAGATAATGAGGTGATGGCAGAATGGGGCGAGCAAGATGCCGCAAGCCAAGGAACTAGGCCAGACAAGAAGACGCGCTGCAGACGGAGCAGTGCAAGGTAAAGCAATCATGAGTTTTTATGTTGAGATACTGTGAAAGCATACTATATGACATAATGAGTTTGTACGAATACAAACTCTCAAAAGTATTGTTATATTTTACAAACAACAGTGGCACGCCAACTGTGTCTACTTTGAAGCTAGATCAAGCTTCTGTATATCCATGTAACATCAACTGAAACATGTAGATAGCAAGTCTAGTAATAAACCGCAGACCTTTTGTAAAGCATGCATCTAAGTCTGGTGTTAAGTATGGCACGGATTTCTTGCAAAAAAGGATATCACTATTAAGGTAAATATTTGTTTTACATTATTGTAATTTGAGATATTTGTTTTACATTATTATAATTTGAGATATTTGTTTTATATTTCAAACAGACAGATTTCAAAAGAATTTGCATAAAGTATTTATCATAGCCTTTTGGGACATTAGTTGCCTTTTTTTTTTAATTTGTACGATTTAGTCGGAATAAATTTATACAGATTTATCGTTTTCTAGTTCTTCTTAGGTTACAGAGCTCATCTACGACTGAATGACTAAACCGGGAAACTGGTAGTTTTCTTGGCGTCCCTTAAAAGTAATTTTATTACCAGTGTCAAACGAATTAACTACATGAATTCAGGATATTAGTATAAATTCCAATTTAAATCCATAGTATGATTGATATGAAAAAGGCGCACGTGAATGCAGAATATAAAATTAGCGAATTGGAAAACCTTATACTTTCAGGGATTTTATATAAAACTCTACGGATTTCAAGGGTGACTGACATAAGATCTTCTGCTTCAAGGAACCAAAAATTTCATACTTATGATAAAGCAAAGGCCAAGTAAATTAAAAAGACTGAATTAAGTAATAGGGTTAATAACAAAATGAATACACTGCCATATAGCAATCAAAATAGAAATTAAAAGAAATAAATTAAAGAGATTAAAATTTGAAAATTTCAAAAAGAAATGAATTTGAATTAATATTAACTAAAACAGAAAAACAGGTAAGTTTTCAAGAATATAAATGAGTAATTACATTCTTCCCATGTTTCATTGTTGAGTGTTATTTAACAACAAAATTTCTAACAATTTTAACAAAAAATTAAAGCAATCTGAGAGTTTTAGATTTCAAGTTAAAAAAGACCACAGAACAGATTTAAAGCTTTAAAAAGTTAAAGAAATAACCATACACTTCCAAAAAAACTAATTTTTTAAAAGTTAGTCTTTTAAAATAGTTAGTTTAGTCTTGTCCACTTAATAATAAATAATAAGGTAACAGACTTGTGCAACACTAATATAAATAATCTCGAGCATTTATTTAATAAAGGAAAGTTATTCAAGTCATAGCTGTTCATTTATGTTACTGCATTACCTGCACAGGAGGCTGGCAATAAATATTTTCTACATAGAGCCAAGATACAAAATTGGCTAAATGAATAAATACCTTTTGCAGGTGAGGTATTTTAAATGCATATCAATTGGATCTTGATTTATGATACAAAATCCTGGCAGCTGCATTCTGACCATAAGGAATCTTGTAGTTGTATTCTATACATAACATAAGTACAAGTTCGCTACTCTATGTATTGATAAAATTTAGCAGCAGCATATATATTGCAGATCTCTTTTTGCATGATTTTTTTTGTAATATATTTTTTAATTTAAAACCTTTTTAATAGCTAAATTTTTTGAGCTGACAATCAGAAGTTCTCATACTGAGAATTAGTTTCTTTTTAACACATAACCTAAGATTTAAAAAAGAAATTGATTTGAAATTATAAATCTCTTAATGTACTCAGCTGAGTTAATTTAATAGTACATGGAACTAACTTATTTCTGTGCACATTCAAGAATTTTTTTTTTTTTTTTTAGATATGAATACAACAGAACATATCTGTCAGTTTTGAGTTAAATGAAGAATAAAAAATTTTAGTGGGGAAAAAGAACATTTACTGAATTTTTATTGGTGCATTCAGGGGTTAAAGAGAAATTAACTCAAGACTGCAAATTAATATTTTTTAAATCTTTTTAAATTTCAACTGGGAGCTAATTTTCTTTGCTGAGAGATACTGGTCACTAAGAACTAGTCAGTCATTTTAGGGAGTTGATAGCCTCAACACATTCATATATTCACTGCTGGCTTTTGTAATATATAGTTTTACATATTTTAAATGATACATATATGATAACTACTAATTCACTAACATTTCAAACTTTAAAAAAAAGTTCGATGAATTATGATAGCTATTTTGATTTGCTTAAATTCTTTTCACATATATTGATACTTTTCTTTCAACCCATACTAACCAGCTTTATTCCTATATTAAATTCAAATTCTTAAATCTTTGATTGGCAGATGATCTTAAGTGGCAAACTGTATTCACAATTGAATGAAATTTTTATAAGAATTTATTTTTCTGGAAAATCCTCAAGTATTTTTCTGATATCTTAACTATTTTATTATATACAGTTTTAAAAAAATAATAACCAAAGTTTTAAAGACTTGAAAGATTTTAGCACATTATTAAAGAAATTATTTAAAAAAATAGATTAGAAGTTCTCCATGTGAAATATTTTTTTTGGCACCAAGTTTAAAATTAGTGTCAAATTTTAAATGTAACTAACTCAGAAATGAATGGTATGATATTTTCCTAAATTTGGTATTTAATGCATAATTTGAAGCAAAAAAATCAAATTATGTGAAAACATCAACATGTTGTTTGAGACTTTTGTGGTAAAATACACGCAAGAGAACAGTGCTTTAGATACATCTAACATATATCCTAAGCCACCTTTTTGAATACAAAAAATGTAAACTTAATATTGTCAGTTTCGCCAGTCAGCCGATTGATTACACTAAGAGATATAGAATAGTCCCTTTCTTTTTTGAAAACTCACTGTGCAAGTAAAAATTAGCTCCTGTTAACATTTGTTACTTTTTTCTTTAGTTTCAACTGTCTTATTTTTAGTTGGCCAATAAGACAAACCTAACTTTCGAAATATTCATTATTAAGAAATTCAGGTTTCAATTTCAACAATAATGAATGAAAATATTACATAAATTGTCGTGAAACTTTAGGAAGTAATTACATGTAATTTTAATATGCTTATTTCAAAATACTTTCAAACAGTAATCTATAAAATACTTAATTAAAAAAGTTAATGACCTTTATTTAAAATCTATACAGAAAATATAAATTGGCTCATTTTATATAGATTTAACAAAAGTTTTGAACAAATAATATCTACATTATGCAGAAAAAATACTTTGACTCGTATATAAAAAAATGCATTAAAATGCTACAAAGTTATTCAGACAGAAATTGTTAGATAATATGTTATTTAAATATACATAAAATAGTAACAATAATATAAAAAATATATAATTAATCTCAAGAAAAATTTATGGCAATAAAAGCAGTTCTTAAACTTCACACTAATAATTTTTGGTGCTTATACATTCAATGCTTTATACTTCCAACACTATGTGCATATTATTCTAAAGATATTTCCATCTTTAGAATAATATGCATATATATTTTAAAGATATATGCATATTCTTTCAATTATAACAGCACTTGAACATTGAAAATTTATTAATTTTTAGAGCACTTTCAAGGAAGCAACATTGAACGACGGAATCTTTTTGGAAGCAGTAGATTTCAAAGATATTCTAGCTCTTTGTTCATTTAAAAATTATTCTATGCAATTGCAGTTCTTTATTACTACAGTGCTATAATATAATGCCCTAAACACAAATCTAAAACATACACACACACACACACACACACACACACACACACACAAAAAAAAAAAAAAAAAAAAATATCACTTCTTTCAGTTTAAAAGAGTAATAATTACAAAGCAGCTTTACAAACATAAGTGTGCATACAATATCAAACTGTAAGATGAAATACGACAGTTAACTTATTTAATATTTAACCAGAACAAACTGGAAATAGTTGATGGAAATTAAAACTCAATAGCCTGTGAAACATACTGAAAAGATATTAGAATTACAAGATAATATCAGAGTATTTTTAAAAATGACACGTTTCCAAGCAATTTCAGTAGTAAGAAATATTATGACTGAAAAAGTTCTTTCAAACTTAAACCACACATTTCATTAACGTGAAAGATATAAATCCTCTTATCGATAAAAATTACATTAATTATAATATAACTTTTTTAGTCTAATATAATGCTGTGCACTATTAAAAAATATCAGAACAATTTAATTGAGTTGCCTTTTTTTTTTTCTTTTTTAAGAAGCTGTTTACAAAAACAAATTGAATTTAAAATAGGTTTTCAAAATTAATTCATTGCTACTATGGAAAATACTTGAAAAAATACATAGCAGTAATTAAAATATAGATGGTTCTCGGATAGAACATCCAAAAGCCTAATTCATTTAAGAGCATATAGAATAATATCAAATTCTAAAAAATTTCCAATTTCTGTTGTATTATTTTTATTTAATTCCCATTTCCAGAAACAAGATCCCATTGCATTGGCATTATGACTGCAGCAAAAAATAGTAAACACATTCATTTACTAAAAATATTTTTTTATAATACATGAGATCAATTTTTTAAACAAAAAGGCACATAATTACAAAAGTTAAGTTACATATTATTCACTGTACATGTCAAATATTTTTGGCATCCATTAAGAGTCAGAATATGTATTCAATATGTAAAAAATATAAGCAGTGAAAAAAAAATCAATACAATTTTAAAATGCTTAACATATATTTGTACATAAATTCCTAACAATAAATTTGTATTCAAATAACTTTTTGACATTTTGCATACTTGCAAAGATCATACACATTTTTGTTATTCCTCAATTTCAACAAGAAGATCATTTCCTTCAAGTTTCATATTAGGTTCAACATATATTTTCTTTATAATTCCAGAAACTGGGGCTTGAACAACCATTTCCATTTTCATGGCACTAAGAATAATCATTGCATCTCCTTTTTCAACTTTCTTTCCTTCTTCGACCTTAATTTCAATGACTGAGCCAGGCATTGGGGCACCAACAGAACCTTTTTTATTTTTATCGGCTTTTGGTCGCACATGAATCTCCTATTGAAAAAAAAAAAAAAGTTTAAATATATGTTTTGCATGTAAATTTCACTTCATTAAACCTCTCTGTGGCATAGGACTGCTTTAACTTTTTAAAAAAATTTTGCTTATGAGATATGCTACCACTAAGTATTTAAAATATGTTACTTTCTTATTTTTTAAAATGATCAAAATATTATTCTAATGAATGAAAGGTTATGGAACTAAAGAGTAAAATAAATAGTTATATAACATTAGTTAGCAAATACAGTTCTTTATGAGCAGATAAAAAAAAAATACATATCAGATAATAAGAAATTTTCTCTCCCTCTTAAAAACTGATAAAATATACTCTTTTATCTTTTCAGTACTATCAAGAACATTATGGCCAATACAAGAAGCTGCAAATTCTGTTTAATTTCAGTAGATATCATAATTGAATAAATAGTATTTTTAATAGTCTAAAAAATTTTCAAGACTTTCTAATAAAATTCACAGACAAAGTAGAGCTAATGTTTTTTAATTGCTTTTTGATAAAACTGATACTGTGCATTTTTTACATTAGCACAACTCAAGCCATAAAATAAGGGAAAATCTTATACCTCTGGATTTGCCTTAGCTAACAATAAGTTAGATAAAGCATTTAAAAGAACAGATTCATATTACTGAGTGAATTTATACTGATTTCAGAACACAGAATTGTAGTTCTATCACAGTTCATGGAGATATCTTGTTGCAAAGCGTACCAAGAACAGAGATCTTCTATTTGTTCATGAAATGATTCACTTTACTGAGAGAGTTGCAACTGATTTGTAAAAAAAGAAGGTCTTGTCAGAAGTGTGATAGGACAGTTCTATTTCTATTTTAGGGAAGAAAAGAATGTGTATTCTTCTATGTTAAAATGACTCTAAATTTTACAACTTAAAAACTTTTTGAAAAATTTTTATTCTACATTTTTATTGTCAGAAACATAATATTTAGTTCAAACATACTAAATTATTGTTGGTTCTGTGTAGAAAGGATGTTTTAGGGAATCTAAACTTTATAGTTGAACATCAGTTTAGAGAGTTAGCATTTGATTGAGTTGATTCTTTTGATCCCACTCCTTGTTTGATTCTTTTTTATCTTTGTCCTCGATAAACGGTTCTAATATCACTGTTCATTCAATTCCCCCCCCCCCATTTTCCACTCCATCTTCACTAAGCGTTCACCTATCATCCCAAATCTTTTCATGAAGGTTATTGCTAGTGGAGAGTGAGTCATAAAGAAGAACCAGTTCATTTCAATGAGTGAACCGTTTTGATCCAATCCTATAAATGAATGGTTTTTCTAATCTCTACAATAAGTATAGGGATTTAACACAAAAATTGTTAAATCTAAGATTTTAAAAAATATTCATTATTTTAGTTCCCATTTTGAAAATTAAAAATATTTCCTAGATAGCTCAGGCACAATTTACAAGCATTTTCCAGAACCTATTTCTACACTTACATACAAATTAACTACCATAAGTTAAATAATGCAGAAATCTGGCAAATTTTTCCATTTGTACTACCACATAAATTTTGCTAAATAAGTAACATGCGATTTCCCGTTTTTAGTTATTTATTTATTTCTTAAATAGTGCCACTAAAATGCAATTTTTAAATTTGAATGTGCGATAAAATAAGAGAAAAGAAATGATTTTTTAGCTAATTAAAAGTGGTAGATTACATACTACATGATTACATAACTTTAGCTTTCTTGGGTGCATTTTAAATTATACTTTAAGTCACAAAATCATAATTAAAAGGAACAATGAAGTTCAAAAATATGAATAAAAATAAATTTCTTTAAATTAAAATTTTTATACAGGCACTGCATTTTTAAATTAATAAAACATGGTTTCTTGATATAGTTTAATATAAAAACTAAATGAAAATCAATTCATATCACAAATAGTCTTAACTAAAGCAGAAATTTACAAACCACATACATATTTTTAAAAAATTTTATTTTGGAGAAAATGTTAAAGAAATACCCTTACTTTTTGTTCCAGATTCATAATTAATAATAAACATCTGAAGTTTTAATTATAAAAAGAGGAGCAGGCTTATATTACTGAAAAATTAAGAATTTTAAAATAATATTCTAACAGAAACAAAAGATGATACAGATTTGTTTTTATTAATCTATAGAACATGATACATATAAACTTCACTGATATATGAAATCAATTCTTACCATTTGAAATATAAAAAGACATAACAAATTGAATTCAGAAATCCAATCACAGTAACTCCTGATTAACTGCAGTATTACTAAGAATGATGTGTACAGTTTACTAAAATGATGATTAATCAAACAGGAGTTAAAACAGGTAAAAACAGAAGAATAACCCATTTATAATTAACACAAAAATGTTATTAAGAATTTATTTGCATTTTTAAGCAGTTCAATTTGAAGAACAATTTTATTTCATTATGCAAGAAAATCAACATTGAAACAAGAACACACTTCAAAAGAGAAAGCACAATTTAAAAAGTATGATTACTCTTTATGTATATATATATATATATATACACATAAAGAGTATATATATATATATATTTCAATCAGAATCAACAGAAAGTAGAAGATTAATAGCTACATACTTAACTTATTTTTAAGATTTAGCAATTTATTTTTAACAAGTGATTAAACAATGCATATATATTCTAGAATATGTACAATTAAATTACACACTACTATGAATGGAAACAATTCCTAAATACTGTCACATCATCTGCCACCACCACAGTTATCTGCTATATTTTCTTTTTCCTCTGGTATTTCCCATGGAAATTTTGCTTTATTCAGTTTTGCGACACTAATTTTTCCATCATTTAATAATAATCAAACTTAGCTTTTTTAGGCAAGGTACAATTAATCTGCCCCTATTTAATTAGGTATATAGAAGTAAACTATTTTTATTAAAAAAAATTCTTTACGAGAGACAAAAGAAGTCACACAACCAAACTTGCTGTCAATATTAATGTGCAGCAGAAACAGCTATTCAGAAGGGATTTCTTGATGGTTATGTGAATCCATATTTCAAACAGAATAGTAAATCACTAGAAGAAATCTCAAACTGCTTACGATATAAAGTACCCCTCCAGAATATATTTCCTCCATAATGCAAAATTTTACTTTTCTTGGGATTAATTAACCCTTTCGCGATGGCACACCTTTGTTTATGATGCTCGTGCGGGACGGAAGGGAATCGAAGGCAGTCACTGTACAGGACGGAGGTTTTGCATCGCTAAGCCTAATTTTATAATAAAAAATCAGAAAAAAAAAAAAAAAAAAAAAAGAAGTTTCACTTCTAGCATTGTAATTTTTGGTATCATTTTAGATTATTACTTGAGTTCATATATGTTAAATTTAGCATTTAATAACTTTTTTTCTTTATTTTACATGAAAATATACTTAAAAAATTGCTTATCTAGTAAAATAATTTTGGATTCACTATTCAAATTATTCCAAAGACAATTGATAAAATCCATCAATAAAGTTTAAAATTAATAAAACAACACAATAACGACTATTTACAGTAAGAAGTAACAAAATTTAAAATGAAGACTGAGTGTGGTAAATCTCTAAGCACAGAGAAGTATCACTTTCTAACTCTTTAGAAAATTAATCCACACTCTTATCTGTGCTAGTAAATGGTTCCTTAACCATATGAGGGTATTCTTCCTCTAACAAATAGCGCCTTCCTGCCATAGGTGGTGAGGCTTTCCGAAATAAAAAGAGAAGAAACAGAAATATATCTGAAGGCAATGTAAAACAAAAAAAAAAAAAAAAAAAAAAAAAAAAAAAAAAAAAAAAAAAAACTCCACATAGTAACCCTAAAAGACCATATATAGTAGAGGGGGAAAAAAGAATAGAAAAAGGAATCGGATATAAATCAGAGACGCGAATGTTTATATTAGCACGCATCGATTTAAGAGCCCACCTTTGTTTACGCTTTCCCTCCCCCCCACCTTCACAACAGTTGATGAGTAAAATACCAAAGTCAGGCAAAATATATCAAACTCAAGGTCAGGAACCTAAAACTGTGTTCATTTCAAAAGTAATGGGCATAAGACGCCATCTAGTAGCCTTCAGAAAAACGTTCCAGCTTAAAATGCGTATACGCATCACCTGCCCTCTGAATGCAATCTCTAGTAATGCGTGGATGGGACCCCCGGCTGTAAATGACATTTTTAAGGAATTCGTATATGGTACGCCCGTCCTGAAAAGCTTAAAGAATATAATTTTTTCATTTTCAGTTAACAAGGATAAGTGTCCACTGCAGATAATTTATATAATTTTATTTTCAGATAATTACTCTTTACCCGAATCAAGTGAATAACATTATTATTGATAATGTTTTTACATGAAATGATCAAGTTTACTTTTTACTCATGTAGATATTCTCTGGCACTGTATGGCAAAAGATTATTCTTTCTTGAACTTTTTTTTGTAAATAAAATTGATGTATGAGATGACACAACTAGTAAAAGCATTTTGTAAAATGGTAATGGGTTTTGATATGTTTGAAATTTTTGTTAGAGTATGACATTAATATTTGTCACTGTGCTATTTTATTCTACTAAAGGTCCATGTCAAAGAACTTTATGCTAAACATTTAAAGAGCAATTACAAATAATGTTCAAGGAATAGAGAAAGTGCACAATTTCGCTACTCTGACAAATGCTGCTGAAAATAAAATCCAGAGAACTAAACTTGCAGCACTTTCTTCTAGGAATGCAGGGGTTATTTTAAGTTAAAGAGAAGAGCTATATTTAGAACACTCTGTCAGTAATAGCACAAGTGATGGTTGAAACAAAAGAAAAACTATGTGATTGAATGTAAGGTCATAAAAGAAGAGTGTAAAAAAACTTTAGTTTCCAATCTAAAAGCTAAACAGTATAAGAAATAAAAGTGAATTTTAATTAAAAACTTGCACATGAAAAGAAAAACCTTTAAGCAAGTTTTTACACCCCAGCCTCCACATCATCAATATCTCATAGTTTTATTTTATTAACATCAACAAAAAAGTTCTAACTTAAAATTTTTAATTTTATTAAAAAGTATAGGTAATTTTTTTCTCTATATTTTAGATTAGCAATTAAATGTCTATTACCTCTTTAACAGATTTATCTCGTATGAAAACAGATCGCAGTTGTCCATTCAGTTCAAAAAATACTTCCCTTTCACCAGCACTATTTTTGCCTTCAGAAACTGCTAAAGTTTTTATGTGCAATGTCTTTCCCTTTTCAATATTAACCTAAGAAATGGAATTTTGGAACATTAACAATATATTTTCTTAATTAATTAAAATACATAAATTCAATTACATTCTTAGAATTATAAGTCTCAATATGTGGAGAATTAACACAAAGTAATGCTGCAAATTACATAATACAGTCGAAAGTCTTTAATCCAGACTCGTCGGAACTTCAGCGATTCCGGATTAACGGTTTTTCTGGATTATAGATCATCAGTTTAAATCTGGTAAGATGGCACGCAGAAATTATAAAATTAAAAATATGAAACCGTAATTTATGAAATAAAGAGCAATTATGATCTAATAGGTATCAAATTTACAAACAAACAAAAAAAAAAAAAAAAAAAAAAAGAAGCTTTATATTTATTTGTTTATTTTATTAAACATTTCTTTCAACGCGCGCATGCATAAAGCATACATTACTCATAGTCGAAATTTAAAAATTGAAACCAGAAAACTATTTGATGTGTATTTGTGATATTTCTAATGACAAGGAATTTGATTTAAATCATATCAAAGACAGAGTACATTGAGATGAAATACTACATTTAGTAAGGAATTATAAGCCAAATAAAATAAAAACATCTGCCCTGAAGATAAGGATAGTGCTGACAGATCAACTTCCAGTTCATTGCGCGCCGCGTCGTTCGTTTGAATAATGTAGTCTTCCTATTGGCATCTGAAAGCCCAAATTTGGAATTTGTTTTATTATCTATTTCATATTTTGTCAAACTTTAAAGAATTTTTGATTAATAAACTCAATGATTTCAGAACAAGCGATGGCAACACTGTATGGGGGGGGAATTATCTCCAGCATGCGAGACTGTGTTTTGGAAATTCTAAAGATATGCTCTTTAAAAATTATTTTGTGATATTTCTGTTGAATTAAATTTTATGGTTTAAATGTGAAGAACATGATAAATAAATAGAGGTAACACACAAAATACACACACAAAAAAAGGCCCTTTTGGTGTAATATAAGGCTTTTTTTTTTTTTTTCTTTCCCTGAAGGCTTTTACATTATATATATATATATATATATATATATTTTTTTTTACTAGTGAGCACATGAAAATGAAGTATTCATTCATAGAAATCATGATTTTTGATAACATTAGCAAGCATGGCGCACAAGCTTGATCTCACCATTTTCATCCAAATTCTGCAAATTAAGAGGATTTTTAAAATAAATATGTATAGACTAGGAGAGCTCACAACTCTCAAATTAAGTGAGAAATCTAAGGCTAAAACAACATTACTATGAATTGAATTTCTTCTTTCAAAACAAGTATCAGTAGTCTTGTGATTAACATTAGGAATTACTAATCAGAATTTCTTAGTTTGAACCTAGGTTTGCCATTGTTTTTAACTTTAATGCTATTTTATTTTAAAGGAAATTTCATTCCTGAAAATTATTTTTAATCAAATGATTAAAAAAATTAAGAATTTTTTTTTTTTCGCAAAAAGCAATTTTTCATTTATTTCATTCGAACTGACTGTACTTTTCCATAAATTTATTTATGACTGATACACACTTATGCAAAAAAGTTAAAATATTAAATATTTGTATATCAGGTACATGAAATAAATTGTAATTTTATTGCAATTTTGAATTTTGGTAGCAATATTGTAAATCATGAAACTATAAACATACATATTATGAATAAAAATTTAAATTACAATAAATCATCTTTTATTAAATGCCTTTTACAAAGCCTGAATTTAATATACTGTTGCATGCATACAGATTCATAACAGGCTGAATGCAAACAGAACTGATGATAGCTTGATAAAATTTATTATTTTACCAAAAGAAACATTTCATAGTTCTGGAAATTTATTAAAAAAAGTACTTGTACAACTCTCCATAGTATCACAGATTACAACCAGTAGTTACACTTCAAACTATGAAGAACAATAAATACAACACATTGTAAAGCACATCTGCAGGCCCGCGCCATGCCTAATCGGAGCAATCGTTCAAATGTCTAGCAAGCGCCTTTATGTAGTGACAATATTAAAGGGACATTACTTACAGTTAACACTTGAAGCATTATTAACATAATAATATGAAAAACCAAAAAAATCCCAGAGAAGACATGAATGTTTGTAAGTGTATAGTGTCTGTGCGGCATGGGGGCATTCTAAATATTTGAGGCAAAAGTCCTCTCTAAAGGTTGGTGGTAAGGGATGAGGAGACCCTCGGACCCGTCACCCCGGGGTGCTTTCCATCAAAATTGCGGCCGAAACTGAGTTAATCGCACTGTCACCTGTAAGGTGCTCAAGAGTGTTGACAACGACAGGTGTATCTTGCGCTCCTTGCCACAGAGAATTTCGTGGGCATGGGCTGACTATAGGTCAGACAAGTGAGCATTAATCAACAACAACAACAACATGTTATAGAAAGTAATACTGCAAGCAAAACGAAATTAATATACTAAACTCATTGGATACCAACTATTTTGCTGAACACTATTTATTATCTTAAAATTAAAAACAAATTAATAGACATATCTAATTAATACTAGAAAGCCTAGCGGTCATACAAAATGAATGCTGTTTTAGATATTATAAATTGTAATTAAAATGATTTGTGCAAAGGTGTTTGCTAATTCAAACTGAATTACCCAGGGCAGGCAGTAATGGCAGGCAGGCCTTTGCTTACTGCCCCACGGGGTTTCCTCCTTCTACTAGCTTAATTGCTTAAAGTAGAGTGCAATGAAATAAACCACTGGAGGTATATTTATTAAGAGCCACCGCTAGATCAATAAATAAAGGTGATTTAAATAATAAAATTTTAATTCGCATGTCAAAGATCTCTTTCTGCACAACATTTCTTGTGTAGATCTTTCTGTCATTTTTAAGCTCGCCTTGCAGATGACCATCAATTATTTTTAATTTTACGTCCGTTCTTTCACGAACTCTTGTACAGGCAATTAAAGTTGACCGTGTCCAAATGCAGGCTCAAGTAAAAAAATGCCAACACACTTAAGCGTTTGGTCCTGACACTTATTGATGGTCATAGCAAGAGCAAGTTTTACAGGAAATTGTCTATGCCTCAATTGAAACGGCAACCCTGTGCTGTGGCAACTTCACCCTATTGGCTAGTACAGTTATGAAAGCAACCAATAAATTATTCGCAACAAACAAACACTTAAGCTGCATATAATAAAGATATTCATTTATTTCACTTTATTTGTTTTTTCATCCTTACTGGTTTTTGTCGGTTGCATATTTCTGAATTCTATTATATACAGATTTTAAATTTATTTATTAAATGTTAAATTTATTTATTAAATGCACATGCTCTTGTATTTTTAATTTTTCCGACTTAGCTTTCTCGTAATATTCATTACACGCTGCAACTGCACGGGGTATAAAACAATTTACAGTTAAGCAAGCAACCAATAAACTATTGGCGACAAACACTTTAGCTGCACGCACGCACACACACACACACACATATATATAAGAAGTTTGCACTGAATAAATTGTTGTATGCAGTGTAGTTTACAACAAGTTCCAAACTGTGATTACAACAGGGCACAAATAGTGCTCTAGGGCTGATATCTAGGAATATATCTAAAGTTCTTTTTTGCACACCCCTATAATGTTGACAAAGATATAGCATACAGTTTAACTGACAATGCTACATTTTCTCCAAAAGTTTGCAAAAACTGCAGTTCATGCATAAGATCTATACTGTTTATATCGCTTTGATTTTTATCAGTTAATGCTTTTTACAGTTTTTGACATAAGTTAAGCTGATCATGTAAATATACGTGAATGAAAATATGTGATGCCAATGCGTAAGGGTACAGGGTGCACTGTGGACGCATTTGACAAATTGCTTAGTTCTTATCTTGTGTCTACTGTTGCAATCGTAGTAATTTGTTGCAACATTTATGTTTTTGTTTTTTATTTAGTGATTGTTTGGTGTTATTGTTATTCTACATAAAAAAAAGGTAAATGTAGTTACATATTATGTTAAACTTAGGTTAGCTTTTTAATTCAGAAAACCGATATTTTGAACATAACTACTTGAATTTAATAAGCAAATGGTTTCTTAATAAACCATTTGCTTATTAAATTAAAATTATTTTTTTCCAAGAAGAAAGGATTGACATATCTATGGAGTACCACTGAATTTAAAATATACCTATTTGAGATTTGAAGTGAAAAAATATACAAGGTATTTTGAAATCAAAAATTGGCCATTTTCCGATTTTTAGCTATTCGGAAAACCGAAGGAAAATGTTTCATCATTTCACTACATCTTAAATACATACTTTAAATTTAATTTATTTACTTTAATAAACAAAAGTATACCTCCATCTCCTTGAAATATTTGGTATTGACCTAAAAGTTCATATATTTTCCAAGATTTAGAGGTTTAACCGGGCGGAAGTCGCACCAAGAAAAGTTACTAGAGTGGGCGTGTGGGGTATCACATACCCCAATATTTAAAATATGATAAAAATAGTATTATTTAGTTTTAAAACTGTTTTTGTTTTGTGCTCGTGTATTATAAATACGTGAATAATAATTGGGTTTCAAAAAATTAATTTTCGAAACAATCTTACAGTTAAGATAAATGAAAATAATAAAAAAATAAACATCATGCCTCTAAGTTTCATCGCATCTCTAATACACCATGCTTATTTTATTTCTTCACACTTTGAACGAAATACATTCAAGTGTTCTTGGGACAGAATGTTTTCACATTTTAAACATTGCATTCACGTTCCTCTGTCCTTGGCCCGAGGGCAAAAAATTTATCACATCTTTTATACTTAGTTGTTTCGAATTTCATGTATTCGTTTTAATTCTTCATCGAAACTTCTGCTTTTGTTTTGCATGCAGTACGTCAAATTCTTCAAAAAGTATTAATCTCTGATCTTTGTTCAATACTTTTTTTCATTAATTGTAATGCTAAGTCCTTCAAAAACAGACTTCTGTTTCTGGTTGGTGGATTAGCAGTTGAATGTAACATAATTCAAGCATTTATTACAGCAACATTCAGTGCAGGAAAGAAAATTACCATTGGCCACCTCCTTGTTATTCTGGCAATTGAATAATTGGCAGACATTTCATCCCCCATATCCACTGCTCCTTTAGTCATATTATTAAAACATATAACAGAGTTCATAGCCACATTTTAGTTAAAAAATAAGCACCTATAAGCACTTTTCAAGCACATTTTAAGAAAGAAAATAAGCACCTGTCTAATTACATCATACACAACTACATAACCTTAAAAATTAGCTTTGTAATTCCAAATATGAGAAATGAAGTACTTATTAAGAGAGAATAAGCATTACCTCAACCATGGAAAATAATTACTTTTTTTTTTTTTTAAATAATAGTTCAATTTACAGAAATAGTTTACAATGAGAGGAAAAGAAAAACTATGAAGAACTAAACTATATTACAAGATTTAATGATGAAATTTCAGTTAAAAATAGAGAAAATAAATAATAATAAGGCATATTTATTGTATTCGCTTGGAACCTAATAATAAATACAATTTATTTTTCTACTAATATTGATATTTAAATAATTTAAATCTAAATTCTGAACATTTTCTAAATTTTCATCATATATCACTTTTCTCTTAACAGATATTGCAAGCAAAGTAATTTAAGTAAAAAAGAGGAACATTTCTGAAATCAGAAGACAGAAATTTGCTTCCTGCAGCTTTAACAGTAAAAGCTTAACTAACCCACATACTTGGAAATTGGCGAACATTCGGATAGTCGAGCGTAACTTGAAGGAGCGGGAGGGGGGGGGGTAGACTGTAGCCGCTCTTTAGATTTTTCCGCTAAAAAAATGCTTTTGACATTTCAGTATGTCCATCATATAAAAATAAACCAACAGAACTAAAAAATATTCTACTTAGAAAGACTGTAGCCGCTCTTTAGATTTTTCCGCTAAATAAATGCTTTTGACATTTCAATATGTCCATTATATAAAAATAAACCAACGGAACTAAAAAATATTCTGCTTAGAAAGCACAGTAAAACTCTTTTAAGTGTTCATAAACAAATCTCCAACTGAACATCAAAATGAATTATCTCTGCAAAATATCGCAAACGTTATTGCACAATACGTGCACCGTAATTTTTCCCTACGTGATATTACGCAAACGGAATCAACAACTGCTGGTATTGGGAGAATAAAGAACTAAATAACTGGTGTTTTTCATTCTAATTTTCAACAGACGGCGTTAAATTTCCGGAACAGAATCATTCTTCGCTTGGGTTGGTAGACCGCAGAACTTTTAGTCCTATTCAATCCAGATTGGAAAGTGACCCCCCCAAAAAAGGGGTCCGTTGCTTGTTTTGCAGCAAACTGTAACAGTTTCAATATTCAAGATTTTGCGGAGAAAGGGGAGACCTCCCAACCTTTGTACTGTATAATGTATTGGCCCAAAAAATGAAATTACTTCCTACCTCCATGAGTATTTGGGTGGGAGGAAAAGAACGTCGAATGTAGTGGAATTTTCTACTGCTTTCGCAATTCTTTGACCAATAGAACGATGGGCACCTTTCTGTACTCTTCGTGCACACCAAAGGTTATGTTAATGCAGAGAAAGGGGGAAAAGCTATTTCCGGGAGTATGACTCATCTGACATTCCATATTAGGAAGAAAAGTTGTTTGTTTAGTTTCGGCTTTGGTACGGGTAAAAAAGCGGGTTCATTAAAAAAAAAAAAAAAGCACTAAAAGCAAAAAAATAAGCACTAAAAACAAAAAAATAAGGGCTTTAAAGAAAAAGTAAGCACCTATAAAGGCCTTTATATTTTATTTTCAAATATAAGGACTTATAAGGACCGCCACGAACCCTGTATAATTCCTGACGTTTTTTTTTCTCCAATAGTATCATGTATAGTATGATTGTTAGATAATGTTGAAAATATAAGAACAGTTTTTCCTTTTTTAGGAACATCAGGGATTAATGTTTTATCTTTTTCGAAACCAAAACATTGTAGAAAATATTCTTAGCTTCATCTTCAGTTTCCGAAATGCAATCTTCATTGCTTTCAAATATTTCTAATAAATCTCGCATGCATTGCATCTCCAGTTCATAGGGACTCATTCTTTTTACATAATGCAGTTAAAAATTTTTAAGAATTTAACGTCAAGTACTTTAAAAATCACTTGCGAGTAGAAATATTTACTGTTACACTCTAGAAATAAATTTCTGAACTAAATATTCAGTCAGAAAAACACTTACACGGACAGGTGCATGGGGTGTGTCATACTCCAGTTCCAACAAAATACCGATAAATCTTTTTCTGAAACACACAGGCAAAGAAAAAGCAGTTCTAAAAGTCAACCACAACTAGAAACTCAGCTACTGAAACCAGCACAGAATTTCAGTTTCACACGTTAGGAATATTCCACTTTTATGTAGGGTTGGGGTATGATACACCCCACGCGCTTTCCCGTGGGTTAAGATATACTCACTTTTTCAGAAGTACGGTAAAATATTTCAAACATTGATTTTCCGAGTGTTATTAAGATGTGTTTTACGCAATAGTTCTTATAATAATTATTTTCTACTTTTTATTATACTTTTTCTGTTTTTATTTTCCCCCATATGTCGGAAGAAAAACAGAAAAAACTGTCCAAGTATCAGAATGTAATGAAGAAAAAGAAAGCGAGAGGAAGCCTTTAATAAACCAGAACTTTAAAATTACTCAGTTTTTCCAAAACCCAAAAGAATACCCAAGCTGACACTACTAGCACTAGCTGTCCATCAACATCTCAGCTACCACTGAAATTACCAAAAGAACCTAATAATCAGAAAGAATTAGAAAGTGTTTTCACGTGGAAATAACCTTCAACTTCAATGCAGCCGGTGAGAAAAAAACAGAAGAAATACTATTGAAATCTACAATTTCTGTATTACATACGCATTTGCCTGTGCCTAATGATTCCGGATTATGCTCAAGTCCATTATTGGCATCCCGAGTTCAAGCCATAATAGAAAATGGTCCTGGATATTACCAAAACTTGGTTTCGAGTTTCAGTTTCCCAAAAGACAAAAATGGACGTAAATTTCTTTAGATGTACTTTTGTCGAATCTTGCCAAACAACGAAGGAGTTAACCCGATTTCTTAGAAGGATTATGAAAGAATAAACCTGTTATTTCGGAATTTCGCATTTTATTAAAAAAAAATAGACTAAGCATTGACGCCATGTTGTTGAAAGAATTATCTACGCCCTTCAGTTTTCAATCAAACAAAACTTAGCCTTCCGTGGTTCCAGTAACAAATTATTCGAAAGAAATAATTTTTCAAAGTGTATAGAAATGATCACAAAGTTTGACCCTATCACATCTTTATGTATTAACAAAATTCAAACTAAAAAAAATATGCATCATTACCTAGAAAATAAAATTAAAAAAAAAAAAAAATCTGAAATGTTTCAGATTTTAAATTACGTCCAAAGGGGCGTTTTTTAACATTTTGTGTGTTACCTTTCTTAATTAAATATCATGTTTCTCGCACTTAAACCATAAGATCCAGTGCAACAGCAATATCGCAAAATAGTTTTAAAACAAGCATATCTTTAGAATTTCCGATACAGAGACTCACGCGCTGGAGATAAAAATGTTTTTTCTGCACAACGTTGCCATTGCTCGCTTTGAAATCCTTGAGTTTGTTAATCAAAAATTCGTCAAAGTTTTAAAAAATAGGAAATTGATCATAAAACAAATTTCAAATTTCAAATTTGGTCTTCCACATGCTCATATTCGTTGGAGGATTACGTTATTCAAAATTCGATGACTCTATGTACCGTTGTTTTATCACAATACGAGAAATATACATACATTTATGCAGATTTTTCATTATTTAATTTCTTCAAATATAATGCAGGACTCTAACATTTTGTGGCAACAGTTTGAAAAGTGAACCGACATTTATGAGTCCGACGCAAAATGCCAAAATGAAACTAATAGTCCTTCGGGATTCAAATCGCTTTGGACTAATAAAACAATTAGCTTATTAGGGGATAATATAAAGCAAATTATTTTAAATAAAGTCAAACAGGTAAAGCATTTTTCTATTTTACTTGATTGTACCCCTGATGCTAGTCATCAAGAGCAGATATCAACTTGTATGAGGTATCTTAATTTAGAAAATACGGACATGAGTATTGAAGAAAGGTTTTTAGTAGTATTTTCTGTTACAACAGGTATGAAAAACATTCTTATTAAAGACTTTAGAGGAAAATGGTTTAGATATTAATAATTTATGCCGCCAAGAACACGACAATGGTTCAAACATGAGAGGTAAACAGTTTTCGAGTAATTATGCTCAAATCATTGCTTTTCCGAATTAAAATTTAACCTAATCCTAATTTTAACATAATATGTAACTACACTTTACCCTTTTTGTGTAGAAAAACAATAACAACAAGCAATAGATAATTGTTGCACATATTACTACCATTGCAACAGCAGACACGAAATAAGGATTAAGCTATTTATCGAATGCATCTACCCTTACATACGCATCGGCATCAAGTATTTTCACATTCAAACAAGACAGAAGAGAGCACCAGAGACGAACTCCTGCCCTGGTTACAACTTTTCATCAAATAAGACAGTGTGCTAGGAGGAAGGGGCACTCAGGTCTGGCAAGCTCCAGGCTGCCTTAACACAGACTGCCTAGATGCGCCAAATCCCAGAGGCGATCCAAGAAGCCGCTAACCTATCAGTCGAGCCGGCGAGCTAAGCTGAGTCTTTGACTTAGCTCATCGAATCGACCAATACTCAGCAACTCACATTCCACATCTCCGTTCTAGAGGAATGGTAAAAATATCTGCAATCAAAGGGACCACAACCCCGGACAGCAGAAAGAAGTCACTTAAACACTGTCAAACAGACCAGCTATCAATCCGGCCTGCTAACACTATGTAATGGTATACAGATGTCAGCTTTAGGCACCAAGGAAAGATATGAATATGCAGTTTTTAAGCTCCAGGCGCCCACTGGAAACCCCAACCAGTTTAAAGGCTCGCTGAATTTACCAACTCCATTGATGGGGGTGCTTCCCCCCAGACAACCATGAATATCTGACAATATAGCTTCACCACAACCAATGGACAAGACAGTACATACGGTCCCTGCCAAGCCTGAAACAGCCATTACCAGCGATGACTTCAGTTCCTGTGGAGACTGAATTTAAACACCCGTATCTGAGACTGCCTAAGTATAGTAGTAGTTTCCCAGGTTTTACCAGAGTCGACTCCCGGAAAGGCGTTCAAATAAGACAAGAGTCTTGTTCAGACAGGCAGTGAGACGAACTGTTTGTTTTAATGACTGCCTGGTGCCTTTTTGACTCAGTGCCATCATGCGAAGCATAACTTTACAACTATTGTCGGTGTGGGCCTGCACATCTGAAGGGCGAAGCTAACATGAAGATATCTCAATACTCTGAACTCGCACTGAACTAAATAACTACTCAGAAATTGATGCTCTCCTTGGTTTTATATAGTTTTACCCTGGCCGAAGACAAATTGCTAATATCTTCCACTTCTCAAAATTAATGGAAGGCATGAGGGCTGGTATGGTCACAGTTAAATATATAGATTAATTACACCTATTCAATCACAATACCTTATGGGTCAGTTTCTTGGTCACTCCTATTCTGTTTCAAGGCATTCACCTGCCTTGTTAAATCATCTAGATGAGCAGTCACTTGATCCACTGGTTTCTGGAGTTCAGCAGCTCTGATTGGGTGGTGATCTCTATGAACTGTATGCTGGGATACCTCGAATTTCATAGCATACACTGAAGTGCATTTTAAATCCTTGATATCCGCCATTTACACTTCAGGAATCCTGGATGATATCGATGAAGTACTGCAGGAAAAAGATTTCCCTTGTTTCTGATGCTCAGTCTGAAAGGTCCAATGGAAAAAACATGATCATTGGCTCGTCAGCCCCCTAAATCGAGAGGCTTTGACGACAGACACAGTGGAGAATGCTAAAATCTCTTGACACTAGTCCTGAAGTTATATCTCTTGCACTGTCAACTGGAATGAATTAATGCATCTGATATGTCAGATCATGTCATCTGGCATATCATAAAAGCTTGAAAGCAGTGACTTCTGGGGACCACACACGATTTTCTCATCTTTGTGTGGTCCACTGCAGCAGTAATTTCTCCTTTCATTTTCTTTGACCTACTTTCATCTCTTCTTTAAAGGAGGTGATGGCCCCTACTATCTTTTTCTGGAATGCAGCAAAATCACTACCAACCATCTTAGGATCTTATCCATTGCTCTTGCCACCAGCAAGCTATCACACTTCTGATAGCAAAAGTTGTTGCATGTGCATGGGTTCATAATAGATCGAGTGCACACAAAACCGATGAAGTTATTTTAACAACAAAAAAAACTTCGGAGTACTGGAAGTTTCCACAAAAATACTTGTACAGCTCTTCACAGTGTCACTGAGTACAATCAGTAACTACACTTCAAACTATTAAGAACATTAAACATGATGCAATGCAAAGTGCACCTAAAGAGCAAAGCTAACATATACTCTAAATTCACATTGAACTAAACAACTAACAACGGATAAACTGATGCTCTCTCCAGTCTTATATAGTTTTCCTCCAGCTACCATGAAATCTCTAGTACCTTACACTTTCTCAAAATTACAGGAAGGCATATGAGGGTTAAATTAGACTTACATATGCAGATTAATTACAATTATTCAAGAATAATACCAATTACAGTTATACGTGAACTGGACGATAATGTCGTCAAGCTCGGCGACTTTTGGTGATTTTTCATTACATTTGGTGACAAAAATAAGTTACTACAACTGTCACCAGCTTGGCGATATTTTACCTAGTGCGATAGCCATTTACTCAATGTTAAAGAGATCTGCCTACTGTAACAATTTTAAAGATAACTTCACTAAATACAAAATTTTATAACAATACTTAACTCGACTATGATGAATATCACCCAATTATAAATAAATCTGCCAAAAAGTTAAAATAAAAACAGATGAAAGATTGCTCGGGGGGAGGGGGGGAAACTGCAGTAAATGATTTTTCATGCCATTTCCTTAAAGATATCTTTCATAAATAAAATTTATTACAAAATAATTTAAACACATTGAAGAAGATTAAAAACAATTTAAAAAGTCTGATATCGGTTGCTTTCAAACTGAGAATTTCTGATTAACAGTTTTGCATGCCAATTAAGATATCATCTGCACTTGCAGCGAAAGAAGGAATTTAAATATGAATGTTACTTATAACTCTAAAGTCTCAGTTTTCTTGCTTAATTTGAAGAGATATAAGCACTTGCACATATATTCACTTTGTGTGATGAGTCTGGGCGAAATCAGCAAGACCAAGGCCGTATATTCTCCTTGCTAAAGCAGAGCATACTTTCATTAAAGAAAATTTTTTCATCTATGAATTCATGGTACTTTCACTAACAGACCTTTATAAATAGCTGTCATGTTTATCTCTCTAGCTACTTTTGACCCAATTTTTTGATAAAAATAACTACCAGATTTTTTAGAATAGGGTGTCCAATTGTAAATGGAATAATTCATATATTATTACTAAAAATAAACTTACCTCAAATTCTTCTGCAACTTTTGGACCGACTAGAAATATCCGAGTATTAAGGCAATCCACAGGTCCATACGTATTCCGAAAAACAAGAAAATCATCACAGACTTTAGGATACATTGCTGCACTCATAACATCAAATTCATCAAGAGTTATCCCATGCTTATCTTCTAATTCAGCTTTAAGGGCACTGAAATCCAATGGAGGTAAACTCTCACCAGGTCTCCCTTCAATTTTAGACATATTTTTAAGAATCTAATGGGGGAAAAATTCCTTATTGAAAACTGGGATTTTAATGATAAAAAAAATTGAGTAAAAGGAACACACATTTATATATAAAACACAATAATAAATCACTTCAAGTTCACCGAGTATGCATTATATGCCAGATATAAAATTGATACATTTAAAAACAAGGAAAAGATGAGTATACAAAAATAAGATTTCTACATGTACCTAAATGCTGTTTATTTAAAAGAAATGACATACCTTATGAGTTTTTCATTAGTGGATAACATAAAAAGTTCGTCATATTCATCTTCCATTCTATCTTCAGGCACATCATCGAATTCTGTTTCACCTTCTCCATCATTGTTACAATGATATGTAAATAAATAATTACCTTCCATTCCATCTAGATAGTTAGATATACTGTGTTTTTTAAAATGACTTTTGTATTGTGTCGGGTTTAATTCCATTTCCTTCCATGCATTTATTATCCACTCATACACTATTTCTGACTTGATACATTTGGCCTCTTTTTGTTAATGTTTTTTCACCTTTTTAATATCAACATATTTCACTGTCATTTAAAAATTTCTTTGAATGGTTTACTGAGACACAAATCTAAAGACTGAACTAATTACACTAACCCACCAGGAATAACTGCCATGTCTGTATTACACTCTTCAAGCAATTTCTTCATATTATCCATTAGATGGGATCTGAACATAAGAAAATAAATCTTAGATTTTTGAATGCCCCTCTCCTAGCATCTGCAATGTATCGAAATCTCTCTCAACTGCGGCATTTCCGAATTAATCCATACATATGACTTAATAATGCTGAAGACGTAACTAATTCGGAAATTAAGCCAAAACTTGCTCTCAATGAGCTTTCGTATTGGATAACTGCACACTTCTTCTTCTAACTTTTTTGCTGTTAAGACGGTCTGCTACTTTTTTTACTGTTGCAATAGTATAAAAAATGTTACTGTTCTTGGATAGGCATGATTGGAGTGCCAAGTAAATTGTGGCCACAAATGTCATACAGATTCAACATTCTATGCCATCAATATTACTAAGTCTTTTTCATTACGTATATACATACATACACAGACATATATGTATATATATATATATAGAGAGAGAGAGAGAGACTTTAGATGCTTTAAGTCTATTTTACTTTAATCCTGCAGCTACAGCGCAGAAAGGGTATAAAAACTTACTTTTAATTTTTAGCCTCTTATGTTTCTTTATGTATTTATATGTGTGTGTGTGATGAAAAAGACTTAATAAATAACATTTTTTTATACACGTGCACACACCTAAAAAATGTCATTTATTTTTTTTATGTTCTTCAAATAAATTATATTTATTATTGTATTATCTTTCTTCATATTAGAAACCAGGATACAAAATATTAGATCACAAGTTTCCATCATTTTATGTAATTATTTTATTTGTATATGTGTATTTTTTTTTTTTTTTTTCATTTAACTTAAAATACTCAGTTTGGGTGTCATTTCATGCATAATTTACCTACTTAGTGCAACCTTCAACAACTATTAAATTCTCTTTTTCTGCAGCTTATAATTTGTTTTAACTTTTAAGGCTCATTATTTTGCCTTTTGATTTTTGGATTAGAGTTAGCAGTGCTATCATTTTATAATGAACATTTTCATGTTATTTTTAGAGTTCAACTTTAAGTATCACATAATTTGGAAAAAGTTCAATCCCTCTCCCTCCTCTAACTGTCATATATAACCTATTTGAAATATCGAAGATGTTAGGCTTACACTAAGATTCTGCTATAAAAGACAATTTAAAATTATGCAAAAGCCAATTTTAGATAAGTAGCAGTTTTGAAAATAACGCCAAGTGACCCAAGCCAGTCTTTCTCAAAATGTACATAATTTTTCTAAAAAACCAATATTAATCTGAGCCCATTCAAGCCTAATGTTATATTCTTGCAGTATTTCCTCTTCACCCATTAATTTTAATAATAAAACCAATTTATATTCATATCAAGAATTTAAAAATATTTTGATTTTACTTATTATGTAAAATTTTTCCAAACTTAAAATATACAAAAAATCTGTTGTAAATACAATTTTAACCTGAATTCCTCTCTTCAAAATAGCATTTGTATTTTCATTTCTCTTTCAGCACAATTTCACATGTAGTAAATGGGAAAAAATTAATTCAAAGAAGTTCACATTTTTACATCTCATTATTCTCATTTTTACAAAAGAAAATGAAAAAAATGAATTCAAATAGCACATTATATTATAAATTAACAACATGATACTTGCAAAAAAATGACAAAAGGAATAAGCATTAAATGTTATCTATGAAAGTTACCTACCTTGGATCTAAGAGGCTCTGCAAAACCGCCATAAGGCACACCAAGGTACCCTTGCATAAATTCAATAACAGAACTTGGAAAACTCAGGTCTTCAGCTCTCTCTTGAATTTCTTTTGCACTTAACTTGTTTTGAACCATGAATTGAGCAAGATCCCCCACAACCTTGGAGGTTGGTGTAACCTATAAGAGAAAGCAATTGTCCTATTCAATAATATTCTTAAAAAATAATTAAAATAGGTGAATTAAAAAAACAGAGTAATTACTTAATAATTATCTGTATGAGAGATCATTTATTAAATAATGCATATTTTACAGTTAAATATTCTTAAATATTTTTACACTGAATTTTATTAAGTGAATGAAAAGTAAAGACTACAAAAAATATTAATTATAACAGATTCTGCACAAATAAGCATAATTCAAACTTCAATCATAAAAAAATGAATTTTTATTTCCTTGTATGAAGTAAAGGAAGTATTGTAATTGCAAAAAATTTTTGGTATCATATTTCAATGAAAATATCCATTTTCACTTCTTTCGAACCGTCTAAATGGTGTTTTTGTATGACATCTGTATGTACGGACAGAATAAAAGTCCGTGAGCTAAACTGCAGAGAAAATTACCACCAAAGACAAAAAACAAGAAACCTATAACCAATATTTCACAAAGACCAAAAACTGGAATTCATAACCAATTAACTTCAAATAAATGCAACAAAAAATTAGAAAATAATACCAAAACCAAAACACCTCAAACAAGCAAAACCCCATTTCAAAAAAATCAATGGAACCCAAAGGAAAAATGAACAAAAACAGAAGAGGAATTCAATCAATTTCAATGCTACTTCATCGGGTGGGGTGGGGGGACATTGAAATCAATTGAACTCTCTCTTCTACAAAAATCATAGCTTTTCTGAATTGGTTATGAATTTCAATTTTTGGTTTTTGTGAAATATTGGTTCAAGGTTTCTTGCTTTGTGTCTTTGGTGATATATACACACACACATATATGTAAGATGAAAAACATGTGAATTAAAATTACAATTAAAACTAATGGTAAAATATTAATTCTCCCTCTCCATTCTAAAAATCGCAATAACTTCTCTGGATTGCGTGATTTCTAGATCATGCTCTAGCCTGTGCAACTCTGATGATGTAATAATTGGGAATTGGAACTACCATTGTAAACTAAAATTTTTCTCTTCATGTGCTTTCAACTTTCATAACTACACACTTCAGCTTTGACCTCTACTGTGCTAAGATTTATTTCGCTGGCTTACTTTCTATCTCAACAATATCAAAAATGTAAATCTTCTGTGGAAAGGCACGACTAGAGTGCCAAGTGATTGTGGCCACAAATATCAATTGCAAATGAAAATGGAATTAAAATCACCTCGACTACCAAGTTTTATTTACGAAGTCAACACATTAGCTTACGACACAATCAGAATACTTCCTCTTCAATATAGGATAACTATGCATCGACAGTGTTTCGGCTTTTCCTTTCCTTGCTTTTATTATGCCAATTATTCGACAGGATTTATTCTGCATGGGAAAAGAAGCTCCTCTCTCCCTCTGCTAGTAAGACCTATGCTGCTGTGCTTCTCATCTTCCGTTTGTTAGAATAGTTATGACGTCAAAAGCCTAGATTTCATCGTATTTAGTTTAAAACACTATTTGATATGCAATTTGGAGAATTCCATCTAAAAGAAAAATTATCGGCCATTTTAATTGAATAAAGATGTTTAATTAAACGCAAAATCCTTCTGTGTCATCATTCTGCTTTATTCCACTCAGCTAAAGAACGCCTGGACTCTGATGCCAAGCTTCGTCACTCATGTGCCCGACTGCTAAAATATCACATATATATAAATTCAAAATAAAGAAATTAAAAAGCCTATGGCTTGCACTAAAGCTGGAAAGTAATAAACTAATAATTCATAATACTTTATAATAAGAAAACTTTCCATATACTATCTCCAAGGAACACAATTTGTTTTTCATTCATAGTTTTAAATTGAATTTGCATTCCTTGGAGTGGGTATATGGAAAGTTTTCTCATTATAATATATATATATATATATATATTATAAGAAGAAATAGGTGAATAATTAATAAAGTATGCATATATATGTATATAAATATACACACTCTGTTACATGGCTTAGCCAGCTCAACTTTTATTTTTATATGTTGGTAAATTGTCCATTTCTTGCTTTAACCCTTTGACGCACGCTATATTATTTAAAAAAAATTTTTAACTAAAAACACTAGAAATCGAATATTATGATCCTAGAGACAAATAATATATGAATTAAAAAAAATCTACTCCCGCCCATTAATCTGTGGGTGGTGGTTTCGCTGTGAAACCAGCACGCATCTAGGACTTTGAAACTAACTTACTTAGCAGGAAAAACCAACTTACCTTTTTCCGTACGCATTTCCAATGAATGACGAAATTTGCGAATAAAAAAAAAACTGCATTTAAAAATTGCATCAAATATAAATTTTTTACTTTATTTTACAAAGTATATCATCAAAAAAAAATTATAATTTATGTAATTTTTCTGCAGCAGTGAAAACATAAGAACGTACATAATAAGGAAATTGGGATAAATAGATAAAAAAAACTCAATAGAATATTAAAAAGCTCAGTAATTTTTTTAATGTCAAAGAACTATGGAACTGTTCAAAGCATGTTTTATCTTTTCGGTACACGCACAAGCCAACACTGCACGATTTCACTACATTCTGCATTTTATTCCATGTTACATCTGCAATTCTAGAAGGACCTGGTAAATTTATATCATCATTTTCTGACTGATCATCACTTTCATCTTCTATATTTCCATAAGCAGGAGGTAAGGGGGTAAAGGAGTATTTCCTTCTCCTTCACTTTCATCCTCAGAGACCACTGATTCTGGATCTGAAGGTAATTCTTCAAGTAACGCTAATGCATCAGCTATTTCTAACCCTTTGCGAGGCATTTTGAATCTCAACAGTAGAAAATAAAATATTGGCAAAATATTTTAAATTTAATTAAATTTTTGCGCAATTTCTATTTTTAATTATTCAAAAATATATTTGCAATTTTTTGGAACCACACAAAATAATTTAGAAAATCATAGTACTAGCATAGAGAGCAAGCATGTTGAAAGCAGAGAAAAATCTCTGGAACGAAAAATATTTTATGGGGGCAGGTGCATGTATTGTTTGGTAATACAATAACTCTGTGATTTCAAAACCCCTTATCTGGGTGAAAATAAACACTTCTATTTCAAAGCAGCAAACATTACTATAAAGAGCAGTGGTTTCAGGGCGCAACCACCGAGCCTCTAGGGGAATGTGAGCATTGTAACGCAATGCTCTAGTGGGGCAGTGGTCGCGCCCTGAAACCACAAAGGAAATACCATAAATACACACAGATTGTTTATATATGCAGTTTAATTATTGCTGTATTTTTATTGTTTATGATAGAAATAATGATGTGCGATAAAAAAATTTTAAATTTAAAGTTATTAATATAAATAAAAGGAAGTTATTTTTTCTCGCTGAAAACGAATTTTAAAAGTCTGCAGTAATTTTGCGTTATTTAGAGGTAAAAGATAAGTAATCAATCGGTTTTCACTCAAACAGTTTGGAAACAAGAGCGGGAAAAATTTCGAAAATTGGTGGTTTCAGGGTGCGACCACCGCCCCTCGAAGGGTTAAAAGTGACTGAATTATGTTGTTCTTTTATTCTGGTTAAGATTTTTATGCCTTTAGTTACCCCTGCTGTTCTATTCGGGTCTATATGATATATATATATATATGTATTTTTTATGAACAAAAAAAAAAAAAAAAAAAAAAAAAAAAAAAAAAAACAGTACAGGGATGTTTTCATGAAACTTCTTGGCATTGTTGGTAAATAATACAAATGTATACTCCTAAAAGGATTTATGTTTCTTTCTATTTCGAAGGAATATTTTTCAAATTTGTACCTAATTAATCATTTATTTTTACTCATCCATGTTCACTTTTGTTTGGAATAATTTAAAAGAAAAACTATAGTTTCTCTAATTTATCCATTTTTGAAATCTGTTTCATTGACGCACATGTTTGGTCACATATCACGAAAGCGTGTGCAAGGTAAAAACGTTGATACGTTTGGCAGGGATCCAAACTATATATTTTCTCTTATTGCTTTGTTACTTTTTTTCTGTTGTATTTTACTTTCTGATGTACTGTAAAAGAGCTGTGTTCGTTATTGTGAGAGAAAAAATGGCAAATCGCATAAATTTGAGTCAGCCTGATATAGTTACACTAATAGAAGCTTCTGACAGCGAAGGAGAAGTATCCAAATATGAAAATCACACAAGTGATGAAATTGACAGTGAAAAACTTCTGACAACAATTTTGATACCGATATTCAACAAATGAAATATAAAGAGAGTATTCAGTCCAAGAATTGTGAAATAAAGTGGAAGTTGAATATACTGCCACATTTTTCTCAATCAACAGGTGTTATTATTTTAAAAACTACTCCAGGGGTCACAAGATATGCAACAGAAAATATAACAGACGTAAAAAGTGCATTTGAGGTAGTATTCACTTCTACAGTTGAAAACGAAATCATAAAAATGACTAATTTGAAGGAGAAAAAGTTAATGCAAAAAAGTGGAAAAATATTGGAAGTAAAACTTTTCAAGCATATATTAGATTATTATTGTTAGCTCATAAGGAGAATTAAAAAAAATTATGAGATAAAGAAATTGGCAGAAATATATTTCATGCAAAGATGTCCCTCGAAAAATTTTGCATCATATCACGAGTTATTTGTTTTGATAATAAATCCACTAGTCACGAAAGAAGAAGTCTGGATAAATTAGCTGCAGTGCGAGATATCTGGAAAAAGTGGATAGAAATTGTTTCAAAATTATATAATCCATATCAAAATAATACTGTAGATGAACAATTAATAGGATTTCGTGGCTGATGTCCTTTCAAACAGTATGTAAGTCATCTAAATATGAGTTCAAAATATGGACTTCATGTGACAGTTAAAACTTCGTATGTACTGAAAACACAAATTTACACTGGAAAAGAACAAGGGTTAAAGCCAAAGAAAAATCAGGGAATGCGAATAGTGTGTGATCTTACCTATGGGTATTCGAGGCACAATATTACATGTGATAATTTTTTCATATCTTACAATTTAGGAGAACTTCTAAAACAGAAAATGACTATGCTTGGCACCATTAGAAAAAACAAATCTGACCTTTTTGAAGAAATGCCAAACAAAGAAGTTCACAGATCATTATTTTATTTTACACAAAGACACAGCAGTTGTTAATTACATCCCCAAAAAAGAACATGAATGAGCACTTCTTATGAGCACTTAGTCATAAGTCTGAGTCAATTATTATGAGCACTTTGAATCATGACACAAGTTAGCAACAGACCTGACAAAAAAAAAAAAAAAAAAAAAAAAAAAAACATTAATGATCTTGGATTATAATTCAACTAAAGGGCCTGTGCATACTCTTGATCAACTTTTAAACACAAAAGAAAAAAAAAATTGCTGGCCTATGATAGTATTCCATACCATGCTTGATACTTCTGCATACAATGCATTTGTTCTATGGACATAGTGAATGGAACGAAAACAAATTGCCTAAACAAAGGCTATTTTTGGAAGAACTGGGAAAATAACCAATTTTTCCACACATTGAGGCAAGGCTACACCTACCAAGAAGTGAGGACTCAATAAAAATGTGAAACAAATACAGAGAAAAAGGGAAAACGCACCATAGGGATCTGCTGAGAATACTTCATTGTGTGTCAAATACGCAAGGTGCAAGCTCTGTCCATCAAGCAATGACAACAAAACTAATATGTTATGCTACAATTGTAAGAATCACATTTGCAAATCTCATGTAAGATATTACTGATCAAACTGTAAATAAAAGTAAGTTTCAATTTCAAATATTTTTCTGTTATTTTTATAGATGCTTTATATTATTAGCTCTATTTTTAAACTTACATTACTATTTTTTTTAAACAATTTCTTAAATGGCACCTGTCATTTACTCCAAAAAAGATTAGTTTTCTGAATCAGGTTATATTGACCTGAACGACACACATGGAGTAAATATGAACAGAACAGTAAGGGTTGCCTGCAATAGTTGTAGAATTATCAACAATTTAAAAGCTGTTTAAGTGCAATTAAGCCTAAGGATGCAGCCATATTTGTTTACATTTGAAACAGCAGAATAGTGAATTAATTAAGTCAGTGTCTGCAGCTTCAGTCTCTTTTTGCCGAATGGGGCCAGAAGAAAACTTTCAGTTTTGCGCACTAAAAAATGTGTCTTCTTGCCCGCTGGCCGAATTCCTTATTTTTGCATAGAAACTCTAATTTTCACTGTAAAAATTGTTTTTATTTTTAAAATGTATTTCGTGTTTTATGTTTTTCTATAGTTTTCAATTTTTAAGGAAGAATGTTTTGAGTTTTTATGAATTTTTGAGTTGCTGCAAAATGAATTAATTGAATGAGAAATATATCACCAAGGAAATTCGAAGAAAAAAGTTTACATGAAATGCAGCAAAAAATGTGTATAATTTAATAGGCTGAGCAAAGTTGTATATCGTCCACATCAGACCTTTGTGTCATGTGGTGTCCACATCAGACTTTTGTAAGAGAACTCATTTTCTTATGAGTGACAATAAAATAAAAATATATTATTAAATCAGTGGCAGCAAAAGTAATAGAAATTGAATTATTAAATTTTGGTTCTATTAGTTGAATAAATAATTCACAACAGATGACAGGCAAACATAGAAATAAGTATTTTACTTCACACTGTAATAAATGGATAATGAATAGAGATGAAAATGATAATCCCCAAACTTTTATGAATTAAAAATGGAGGAAGTATTATTTAAGAGTGAAATTATTATTAAAACCATATTCATGCAGTTTTGTGTTAAAACTAAATTAATATAAGTAATACAGAATCTGATGAAATATTTCACTGTACATTAAATAAAATACATTACTCACCTCTTACAAAATTTTTAAAAAATACACGTTTCGGAAGTTTTAAATGCTTTTTGCAGCATTAACATTTTGGATTTTCCTAGCACTAATTTAAAATGCTTTCATACATCTTATACGGCACTTTTTAAAACACTTTTCAAAAATAAATGTACAGGAAGGCCTAACGCACAGCTAAAAAATGCTGATCTAAATAACACATGATAGAATAAAAGTGTTTAAACAAGAAAACTAAAATATGTTTATACATCCAGACTCTACTAAACATTTTATCAAAATAAAACCTTTTATTATTTAATAACTATAATTATATGAATACAGCATAATATTCCATTTCATACTTAAGTAATAATGGTATTTGAAACAAAACAATGCAAAATATTAATCTTGAGAACTTTACCTTTATAAGATCGCCTAAAAGTTTATTAGCTTCAGCGTATGCTTTTTTGACTTTTTCGAAATGTTCTCCAAGTCCTAAACTAAATGCTTGAAATTGGAGATTTGTGTACTGGCCACCAGGAATCTCATTTTCATAAACATCTGCATTTCCACTTTTCATGGTTACAGTGCACTCAAATGGTGCATAAAGAGTGCGGGTTTGTTCCCAAAAAGCAGAGTATTGGCTAACTTTCTCCAATGAAATACCTACATAAAAATATAAACACTAATTGAAGACATCACTTCAAAAAGTGAAGAACTAACTTTTAATACAATAAAAATAAATGCATAATTAAGCCATTTCACAGAAGGCAGAAAAACAAAACATTATACTTGAATTTAAGAAAGAAGCTTTCAATTAAAAGCAAATAAATCATTCATATGGAATTCTGCACATGAAAGAGATTTATAAACTATTATTATTATGCTTACCAATAGAATAAAGGATATGAAAAAAATATTTTTTCATGAATTTCAACAAAATGAAAAAATATTCATAATTAAAAAAATAACTACATTCTTGATTATTTATAGAAAATAAGAAATCCATTTCCAATATATGTTTAAGAATTGATTTATCTTTCTCTGTTAAATATAAAAATAACATTACTTTTTCTAAGCAACAAATTTTGGTGAACAGTGCTTGACAATACAGCCATGTAATACTTTTTTGAAACATATCACCTCCATACAATAAATAAAGCAATAGAAAAAAGATGTAACTGATAATATTTGCATTTTTACATGGGCTTTAATTTCCTTGAAAATAAAAATATATCTTTTAAAACATAAATTATATGTACTACAACATGCAATTTTTTCCTATTAATTTATTAGGGAAATTTCAAATATACATACTATTCATGAAGTATTTTTTAAATTACCAGTATCTCGGTCTGTGCCAGACAAACATGCTACGACTGCTCCCATACTTGGTTGTGATGTCATACCGGACATAGAGTCGACAGCAACATCAACAATATCTGCTGAAGCCTCTGAACAAGCCAAGGTACATGCAACTCCAGCTCCAGCTGTGTCATGGGTATGAACATGAATTGGAATGTTTGGATGACGATCTCTCAAAGCTGTAATTAAGAGTTTTGCAGCCTGAGGTTTCAAAAGGCCAGCCATATCCTACAAAAATATTTCAAGATTTAATTACATATTTTATTTTGTACTTGGATGTTAGCTAGTACCCACGTATCCACAACACATTGCCAATAACTTATAAACACTCGTAAATGGAATATACTTTCAACACCAACAGATTAATGAAAAAAAAAAAATTTTTTTTTAAATTTCTGGCGAATATTGTCAAGAATCGTCTCTGACTGTTATTTTTTTCTACAGCTTCCATATTAACTCTGCGAAATAAGAAAGCAAATGATTTCTTTCAAAGCAATTCTTGGTTACGCTTATAGGATGTGCTCTTCTTTGAGAACACACAATTACATTAGATCTCTAAAAGACAGGTAGTGACTTTTTCCTTTATCTTATACCTACCAAAGAGACAGAAAAATGGTGTAAAAGACCCTTTTATTATCCAAATAAAGTTAAACAGATGGCACCAACTTGTTCTTACAGAAGCCAACACTTTTGGCTTAAAATCAAAGATAATGAATAAAACTAATGAAGTTTAAGCACTGCCTAATAGCTTCACAGTTTAACTAGCACACAAGCTGGCTCTGACCAAATTCGACGTAAACAAGCCTAATGGCTAAGAATATGGCTCTGACCAAAGTTGATGTAAACAAGCTTAATGGCTAGAATAACTCAATGTTGCAGAATTCTAATCTCTTGAGCAGGGCTAGGCACCCTTTTAGTCATCAATGGTACAAAATAAAATTTGAAAGCCTTAGAGAGTGCCACACATTCAAGTTTCATAATCAAACATCAAATGTCATATTGAAAACTAGTTTTCTTTAAAAGATATATTGAACTAAATAACAAACATTTAAATAATTTAAATAATCTTTTAAATTATTTACATAATTTTAAAATGTATCTTTAAATAATTAAATAATTTTTAATTATTTAAATAAAAATAATAAATAAATATCTTAATATCTTGTTCAGTTACATTGTTGAAGTCTTGTAACTGCTGTTTCGAGAATTCTGATTAACTTGTTAATAGAAATTTTCTCATTTTCAGTAACTTCTTTGTTACTTTCTTCACTAACGGTAGAGGTATTTTATGGATCTAGAACCATACTACAAATTTCACTACTCATTAATTGATTGATGACTGAGAAGCATTGTCATCAGAATGAAAAACTTCTTTTATATCATCTTCATTTATTACTGCTTCTCCACATTTCTTTACAAAATCCGTTAATTGGAAAATTTCATCTTTGATTTGCAATTTCCATAAACCTTTAAAGTTAGCGGTTATCATCATCAAATTTAGCTATCCTTCACTATACATATTTGGCTATGCATCATGAGCTTGGTGACTACGACAAGTTGTTCCGTTAAATTTTATCTTGCTTCTATCGCACAGAGACAATTAAGCCTGAATTGTATTAGTTATTTATTATACTTATGCCTATTTCTTGCACATGCTTAAGGCTTATCAGAGTTCTGAATAAATAAATTCCCACATATACTTAAGCCTTATTAAGGGCCGACACAAGTTGTCATATTTTGATAAACATGCAGTGATGAAAGGAAAGTTCAATAAATGGTGATTCACCAGGTTGGCATCAGATCAACGATGTACCTATATGGAATGTTTCGGTTTGAGACATGTGTGAAGCAAATATGCAGCAACGGAGCCAACTTATTGATTCTAGTACTTTACTTTCAAAATTTCCTACAGTTAGAGACATATATACATATCATTTATTTCCTCAAAATTCATCATTTTTTTAAAGGACAATATACTAATGGAAATTCTAAATTGATTAATAAAATGAAGGGGTAGGGAGAAATTGCAGTCTGAAAACTTCAGATTACGATCTAGTAAATTTAAGAAGCTGCCATTAAAAACATAAAAATTAAATATATTAAAAAATAAAAAAAAAAAAAAAAAAAAAAAGATGATGATCTTAAGATTCAAAGATAATCAACTAGTTAATTTGAAACTTACTTTAACACCAAGTATGTGAGTTCCAGCTTTCACAAGTTCATCTGAAAGCTTCAGATAATAATTGAGATCATATTTTGTGCGTTTTGGATTGGAAACATCTCCTGTGTAAGAAATAGCACCTTCTACAACTCCACCTATGTAAAATTTAAATAAAAAAATTTTACTCTCCATTTTTTTTTCATATTTACTACACATATATTTTATAAAAAATCTGTAATCCTCCATATACATTTCTAAATTTTTGTATTCTTAGCTTTTGCATTGTGTCATTCAAAAAGTTCTGCAGTTTTTTTATGATAAATATAAATAAAGCATAATCAAAGCATAAGAAGTTTATATTGAATCACATATGTGCCATTTTTTTAAAACTTTTTAGCACGTTTTAGGTAGCTGAAAAATTTCTTTTTTTAAAAAAAGTCATAAGGTTTACTTAGAAGTTACTTAAGTGCTGCTTGACAGTCTTCAAAGAAGTAAACTCCAGTTCCTTCAGAGAATTTTGAAATGATTTAATGAGATAAAAATCTGAAAGGCAAGGTCTAGTGAATATGGAAATAACACAGAATATCTCAGCCATATTTCAATCTTGCTCCGACACTCACTAAAATGTGCAGCCTAACCCCGTCATAATGGAAGAGCAATTGGTCAGTTCTGGGTGCTTTGTTTTGATTTCTGATTTTGAAATTGCAGAAGTATTTTTTCTGAATTTATTGCCTAATTTGGTGGCAACAATTCATCACATATAATTCCTTTGTAGTCCTACCCATAAATAAAACATTACTCTTCAGGGATGCAGCCTCCCTCTTGATTTTATTAAAGGAGATTTTTACACCATCATCTTTTTCCTGCAGCATTATTGTATAATATCCATATCTTACCTCTAGTAATAGGACATTTCAAAAAAGGAGTTTCTTTACTTTTTTCAGCAAAGAATCAAATGCCCATACTAAAACAAGTATATTCTGTTCTGTTTAAAGAATGGAGTACTCATACATCATAGCAGCTTATGGTTTTCTTCAAATGATTATGTACAGATTAAGAATATTTAATCCGTCTGATAGTTTTTGAACTGCATAACATTGATTTTAAATGGACATTACATTTACTGATGATATGGATTATTTAAATGATAATGCCTAAAGTTTCAATACTATGATACATTCCAAAGAAAAAATTTCAAAGAAAATAGCAAATAAATATATAAAGAGAGAATAACAACACAGCTTTTCCCCACTTAACAAAATTAGAATGATTCAGTAAGCTGTTACAGCTAACGACAATTACAATACTGTATTCAGATGAGTTATTAGAAATTTGAGAAGATTCAATGCAGCAGGTTCTAGTGCCAAAGAAAAATAATCCTTATTTACATATTTCAGAACATTCTGTCTGCAGTTTCTTAACATTGTTATGAATTGTTATGTATTATTTTTGTTGTGTACAATTATTACGTATTAATTTACTGTGAATAGGCAATTTGTAATGTTCTTATCAGAGAATTAATTTTTAATACAGTACAAAGTCTGTAATCCGGACTCATCGGGACTTCGGCGATTCCGGATTAGGGGTTTTCTCGGATTATAGATCATCAATTCAAATCTGGTAAGATGGTATGCAGAAATAATACAGTCAAAAGTTGTTAATCCGGACTCGTCGGGACTTTGGTGATTCTGGATTATCGGTTTTTCCGGATTATAGATCATCAGTTTAAATCTGGTAAGATGGCATGCAGAAATTATAAAATTAAAAACATGAAACCGTAATTTATGAAATAAAGAACAATTATGATCTAAAGGATATCAAAATTTACAAAAAAAAAAAAAAAAAAAGGTTATTATTTATTTGTTTACTTAAACATTTCTTTCAATGTCAGTTGTTTAAGTTGCTTCGTTTTTTATGTGATAATACATTCTCTTTAATTCTATAAACAGACATAATTTCTTGTTCAGTTACAAAGTTCCGCTGTTTAAGTCCTATAATTGCTGTGTCGAGAATACGGACTAATTTGTCAATCAAAATGTTTTGTTTTCAATAACCTCTGTCACTTTCTTCGCTATCGGAAGCGAATTATAATGACGAGGAATTTGATTTAAATCATATCAAAGACAGAATACGTCAAGATGAAATACTACATTTAGTAAGGAATTATAAGCCAAATAAAATAAAAACATCTGCCCTGAAGATAAGGATAGTGCTGACAGATCAACTTCCAATTCATTGTGCACCGCTAAAGATAAACAAAGTTTAGATAAACAAAGGATATGCCTTTATCCATTTTAGCAATTCTACTTTTTGTTTAATGGACTTCGAAACATACTTTCGCTTTGTAGATCCTTTACATATTAGTAAATATATATCAGAAATTCTATTTGACATAATCGAAAGTTCAAGCTTACTTTTATAAAATTGCTCTAACAGTCTGCAAAAAATAATAAGCCGAATCCAATTCGAAGATTAAGGAACAACGCAATCTGCAACATTAACAGAATTAGATAATTTTAGCTTAGCTTATACAGTCCATTATACATTAAACGTGCATTTGTAAACGTATTTTGTGCACGCGTATTCGCAGCCATAAAGGTCTTACGTGCATGTGTCAACACGATGCATGCGCAGAAAGTTTGTAGCTTCGAGGTCCGGATTATAGATCATTTCGGATTATGGGTGTCCGAATTAACGACTTTTGACTGTACAATTAAAAATATTAAACCATAATTTATGAAATAAAGAGCAATTATGATCTAAAGGGTATCAAAATTTGCAAAACAAAAGCTTAATATTTATTTGTTTACTTTAATAAACATTTCTATCAATGCAAGTTGTTTAAGATGCTTTGTTTTTGTGCTAATACTTTCTCTTTAATTCTATAAACAGACATAATTTCTTCTTCAGTTACAAAGTTCCACTGTTCAAGTCCTGTAATTGCTTGTCGAGAATACCAACTAACTTGTCTATCGAAATTTTTTCATTTTCAATAACGTTCTCTGTTACTTTCTTCACTATCGAAAGCGCGCATGGGTAAACGCTTTACTGGCTTTACGCGCATGCGTAGCGGACGCTCGCATCAAATGCGCATGCATAAGTTTGTGGCTTTGAGGTCCGAATTATAGATCATTTTAGATAATGGACGTCCGGATTAGAGACTTTGTACTGTATATAACATTGTTTGAACTTTTTGTTCGATTACGGCAAAGCTCTTTTAGGATGGTAGAAAGTTGATGCAGCTAAAAGGCATGGATGAGGTTTTACTTCCGTTCTCACAATTCCCCTTATTTTTTTTTTGGGGGGGTGAACATATGTTTTCTGGTTTAAAGGCGAGAAAGTATTTTTGGCCTTTCTGAAGAAAACCGTGTGATATGTTTATTACCAATTGGTGTTGCACGTTTAACTGAATTACGATTGAAAACATTCCTGTGGTTGCACAGGAAAAAAAGGGTATGTCATCTTGAAAGAGAGGTCTGATTTTCTTCGAATTTTGGTAGTTGTTTATCACCTCTGTTCTAGTTGGCTAGATATGTTAAAGTTAAGACCTTCCTCTGGTTTAGGGTGTGGACACCTGTCTGAACACATGGCGGACTCCCTTCTTGACAGACGTGGGCGATTATGATGGAAGATCTGGGGCTAGGTCCAGCATTTTTGCGTAACCGGCAATTTTTTATTTTTATTTCGTCACGTTATAATTCCAAAGGTCCACGTTGAAGATGAGATTAGTGATGAGAGTATAGACTGCCATCATATTCACTTGTCTGTTTGCCTGCCGGTATACACATCATAAGCATGAACATTTCAAATGTTGTGAACAGCAAAGGATGATCTTTGAATTTATTGAAGTCATTACTTCACTTGCTAAGATGCCATTGAAGAAAGGAAAGAACGACTATTTCTCCTATGGTTTAAATTATTAGTCTCGAGGTTTGAATGATCGTCAATGTGTATCAGTTCAAGGACCATTTTTATGTGGATCTGGAGAACCTCCATGGTGAGCAAGCGTGATTCTTTTATGGACCCTTGTGTTTATAAATCTGCGAGTGATTATTTTTATTTTTCTTTTCCTTTAATAATTAATCTTTAGGATTTTGAAATGTTAAATTCTAAAGCTTGAGCTGTCATTTTTATATAGATGAAAATCTGAATATTTGCTGTTACTCAATAGTAGCTGAGAATGTGATTTATTGTTATTATTATTTTTTAATGCTTAATTGTCTTATAGTTATAATATAAATTAATTACAAGGTTAAATATAGTTATAATATAAATTAATTAGAAGGAAAATAAATGTTTCTTAAAAGAAATTTTCACTGAAGAAATGCATATTCAGTATTATATATCAAGTAATTTAAATACCTTACTAAATATCAGAAGATAAATTGTTCCATATTCTAAATGTGAATTATTAATTAATGATTTGTAGTATTCATACTCATAATGAGAAATAAGCAATCAAATGAGAAATTATGAGTAAATTTTTAGATAATGCTTGTAGGGGTAGTCTGGCCAGCAATCTAAAATTATAATGTTTGGAATATTTAACCACTTGTGCTAAAAAGATGTACCACGCACATCGAGAAGCTTTTATCTCAAACCACGAGTGATGTGAACACCACGCCGATAGGCATTTCTCGCAAAAATGAAAATAACGTGGTGCACACCTGCCTAACAATGAGATTGTTTATTTCTCGAGTTATAGCTCTGGATTGCCCTCGCAGACGCGGAGCAGCGTAAACGAAACACTTTACCGCTTGTTATATTGTAGTACATGGCACCGCAACCATGAAGTTAAATCGTGGCGCAAGTGGTTGATAAATGTGTTTATTGATTTAATTATTGTATGTTTCATTTGAGTTTTTATCCATGGTCTACTGTAGGTCACTCGTGTCATCCTTTCGAAAAACATGGTTATTTCAATTCAAACTTGGGTAATCCCATTGAAGGAGTAGAAAAATTAATTTTAAGATTTTTGTGACTATATGATCAGCTTACGTAATTTATTTGAACTAGTGATTAGACTTCTTTAGTGTGAGAGTTGACCTTCCCTGGTGTTTTGAAGAGTTCTGTGATGTATTTTAAATGTATAAGGTTTATGGCTATCTCTAGAATTGTATCGAAATTTATGTGTTTTCAGGTTGGAGAGCTGAAATAGTTTATTTGAGTGAGAGATAGCAGATTGATGATTTTGTTATGGAAATGCATTTATACATTTTGTTTTGATAAATAATCTTTGATTCTACCAAAACACCAGGGAGGACATTTTCTTTTCATTCCTTGATTTGAAGAGTTGAGAGTTGATCTGATAAACTTTATTTTTTTGAGCTGTTGTTTTAAGTGAATTTGTTTAACTTAAAGTAGCTTGGCATTCACCAAATTTTAAAGCGTTAGGATAAGATTGTGATTATCAGTGTTTTTTTTTTTTTCTTTCTGTCATGTCACCTAGAAAGAAGACAGCCAGTTAAATGTTTTAAAGTAATATTAGTTAACTTTTAAAATTTCTACGTAACAAGATGTTGCAGAGTAAAAACAGAATGCACCATTGTCAAAAGCTGGCAACGGACTAGCACATATAACTTCTAGACATTTTCAGCCAGCACACTGCAGTAATATAATCAGTAAAGAAAAGAAATTATTAAACATTTCAGAATTTCACTTAAACTAAACTAAAAGTGTAGCTGATATCAATTCAAGCCTCTTGATGTATCAATATTTTAATTTTGGGAATCAATCTGGAAGGATTATTTCATTAAAATTGTCATTTACGATAACAACTAAATGCAACAGAAAATTATTTATTACTTCCAATACACATTTAAAAAATTATACTAATATAATTTTAGTAATAGCTTCTTTCAATCCAAAATGTGATCAGATTAGTTTCTGATCCATATTCAGACTCTACGAATGTACCTAAATACTGTATGCTGCAGGTATTATCAAACACAACCTGCAAATATTATCAAGCAGTTGCATTCCTTAAACAGTCTCCTTTTTAAAATTTAAATTAAAATATTCAGGTAAATATTGATAACAAATACTTTTATTATTATTTTTTATAATTATTATTTGGATATTTTTCTGCAAAACAAAACTATCTATTACTATGTCCATACTGCTGCCAAATTATCATCAAATATTTCATCTTATTTTATAGCATGACTGCTTACATGATTTTTACATGAATTTTAAAATCATTTTCAAGCACAGAGATTCTCCAAAAGCTAATTCAAGTGAATATTAAATTACATGTACCACATACGATGAAAAAGAATATAAAACCACACACGATTAATGATTCTATTTCTTATTAACCTATTAATGCCTTCAACATTAGCTTTTCATGTAATTATGTGATAAAGATGAAACTAAATTTTGAGCAGAGTTTTTACAATGATCATCATTATGTTAACTGGCTTACACTTGATAAATGATTTTTCTCATACACTTATAAAATAAAAATTCAAAGATACTCTTTACATTCATTTTACATTCTATTCACATTGCTGACACTATACATTATGAAACATAAACATAAAAGAAAAATAACATATACATTTATAGATATAAAACTGACAATTTTATATAAATAACAGAGCTCTTTTTACCAGCTTTTCCAGCTGCTTCCATTCCCAGAAAGAGATTTGGCAAGTAATTTAAAGAATCAAAAACTCTGAATATATCCATTCCACACTGTTTTGCCAATTCACAAAACCTAAAATGGAGAGAAAGCATTTATATTAAGAAAAATATTTTATTATGAAAAATTAAGCCTAAAAATGCAAAAAGGAAAAACAATTAACATTGCATATCATTATACGCCTTTTAAGCAAATTTTTACTTGCATATAAAAGTTAGTACAAAAACAAAAGATAACCTTGTACTGCAAGTAATTTCAGTAATGATGTTATGACTAAACAAAATCATATGTGATTATAATTTTTAATATAACGCAAAAATGTCTTTATTAGTCCAAAGGGATTTGAATCCCGAAGTACTATTAGTTTCGTTTTGGCATTTTGCGTCGGACGGATAAATGTCGGTTCACTTTTCAAACTGTTGCCATAAAATGTTAGAGTCCTGCATTATATTTGAAGAAATTAAATAATGAAAATCTGCGTAAATGTATGTATATTTCTCACATTGTCATAAAATAACGGTACATAGAGTCATCGAATTTTGAATAACGTAATCCTCCAACGAATACGAGCATGTGGAAGACCAAATTTGAAATTTGAAATTTGTTTTATGATCAATTTCCTATTTTTAAAAACTTTGACGAATTTTTGATTAACAAACTCAAGGATTTCAAAGCGAGCAATGGCAACGTTGTGCAGAAAAAACATTTTTATCTCCAGCGCGTGAGTCTCTGTATCGGAAATCCTAAAGATATGCTCGTTTTAAAACTATTTTGCGATATTGCTGTTGCACTGGATCTTATGGTTTAAGTGCGAGGAACATGATATTTAATAAAGAAAGGTAACACACAAAATGTTAAAAAACGCCCATTTGGACGTAATTTAAAATCTGAAACATTTCAGATTTTTTTTTTTTTTTAAATTCATAATATTGTCTTTTGCTTTTCCATCAAAGCCACATTACATATTTCCATAACCATACTGATGCATTTTGCTTTATTTCTTTTCTTGGGTCTTTAGTTCAGGGGACTCGGTACATTTTGAATGAATTTTTTTAATTAAGAACTTTCATTTAATTTTTATGAATATTCTTAAATGTTGTTATTAAACATATTGATTTAAAAAAAATTGGTGGTAATTAAAAAAAAAAAAAATAAATATCTTTCTTCTTTAGTTTTCAATGTTTCTGCTCCCCAAAATTTTAAAACTTCAAGGATCGATTTTGCAATTAATGAATTAGTTTTCAAGGAAAAAAATAAAATGCATCTACATACGTAAAAACTGGGGGGGGGGAACCATTATTTCCATAACATTTTTAGTCGTAGTATTTTTTTTCCCCCTTCAAAATATTGCAAAATCCATCCTTGATTCTGTTATATTATTCATAATAACCATTCAGTAAAAATATCATTCAGTTTGGTGCATATTTGTCAAAGTTTTAGGAATTTAAGTAAAAGGATTTATTGAAAAAGTGGAAACTGAGAAAACACAGTTTAAAGAATGTAAAGTCTTAAAATGGTTATAAAAACCTTTCGAATTTTTTTAAATATTTTTTATACTTAATGTCAGTACATATATTTCTAAAATTAAACTTATTGCAATTCCATTGTGTAATATAAACAATAATTATAAGCTTTTATTTAAAACCTTACCTGACCAGAAATACCACATGAAAAATCATAAAATGTAAATACCACTTTCCTTTATCAGTTTTCATTCATTATCACATACTCAAAGCAATTTAATCTATGAATCAATTGTAATATTACTAATAATACATTTCCTAACTACAATAATAATATTAAGTGGTTGTTTAATTCAACTTTTTAAATTTTAATAAACGAAGCAATTTTAATGAAGCATTTAAATTATTTTAAATTTTAGTAAGCACAGAATAAGCATTTACAGAATCATTTTGTTCAAAACTGTCCAGCACCATATGTCATTCCTTCCCTTTTTTAGCCACTTTGTCTTGTCTACGTATTGCCATTTTAACTGATTTACGATTTTACTAATTTACTGGCTACTGTCATTTTTTCGTCTCTTTCTAAAGGAAAATTTGCGACTATCTAAAATAGTCGCAAGTTTTTTGGTTGCATATCCCATAGACACTCCTAAAACTTTTTGCACTTCTTTCATAGTGCGTACTGTTCCTTTGTTAAATTCACAAACTGCTTCTGTTACAGAACGTTTCACATGCAATTTATGCACAAATATTTCTTTTGGACACTTGGCCCAAATCATACTATGTAAACTTTTGTTAACATTTTGCTTTCTGCAACCTACACATCTTTCTAGTAGTTCATTTGAAGCAAGCCTCTGATAAATTGGAAGAATTTTTGGAAGATATGTCTCATTTATTGGTGTTCCCAATTTTCAACTTATGCTTGTCTGAAATTTCACCTTTAGCTTTTGCTGACTGGTAAAAGCACCAAGAATTTGCCCCTGTGGGACATTTCGAGTGTTGAGGTTTCTTATCTGTGGAAATGCTATGATAGAACGTCGCATATATTGCTGTTTTCATAGCATTCACATCCCCCTTATGTCGCAGAATAGTGTTTTAATAATACCTAGTCAGCTTTTTAATCGTTGCTTCTTTCAAGCTACCATGAGACTTTCCTCCTAACATAACGCCTTGCGCACGCCAGTCTTTTACAACAGTTCTCAATCCTGTTCCTAATCTTTTACTGACATGGTTTATGCATTCTTCCTTTCTTATTTCAACATCAGAACCATAAACCTTTTTATCACATAAGTAATTAAAAGTTTTACAGTCACCATCAGATAGTAGAGTTACGTATCGAAATCCTAACGATACAAATTGTTTCCAGAGAACCAACACACCCTCCATTTCCATTGAACCAAATGATCCCGTGTGATTTAAATCACACTCACTTTTATGGCCATCATACAATATTTTAAATTCTGCACTGGATTCCTCGAATCCCTTCTTTGCTAGTGAACACTGACGGCACATTTTGCTCATTACTTCAAAATCGATCACGTAACCTGTGAGGATATCAATTACACATCCTACTCCTATGAGTGACGAATGTCCACGCGTCAGCCATGTTCCATCAAAGTAAACACCTATATCGACAATTTCTGTAGAGTTTGGCGAGATGTTTAAATGTGCAGTTTTCACCTCCTTACGAACTTCCACAAATATATTTTGTGATGCGATGGAATATGCATAATTTAAACGTCTTACATATTTGGTGTATGTCCTCGATGAAAAGGGTAGAATATTCATCACCATACAAACTTTTTCGATGACTAAATAGCCTTTTCCTATATGAGAGAAGGCTTGCGTTACACGCACATTTACATCCTCCCCATCATTAGCTGTCTTTCTGCAAGAGTTTACGGTACATTTTTTTCCCTCACATGATACACAAATCAAATTCAAATCATAAGAAAATCCTAATTTACATCCAAGTTCAAGCGTTAATGTCTGTTTTTCACAATTAGTACACTTTACAAAACTGAATAGCTTATTAATTTGCCGAAAATCCACAATAACAAAATGTTCGGCATCAGATGCTTCATTCTTTTTTACAACAGATAATTTATGTAGCCTAATATTGCCTCCAATATAATTTTCCGAACTGCTGCAGTCAGCAACTTCATCACTCTTTTTACGCCACTGTTTTCTACTCATTTCCATCGCTCGTAAATTCTTACGTTTCTGTCGAGGCATATCAAAATTTAGCTGATTAATATAAACAAATATATATTCTGAGCTGAGTAAGAGAAAAAAAAATCCACAAGTCAAAACAGACTGCAATTTCAGTAACGAAAAAAGAAAGGAAATATTTATTCAAACTGCACGCCACATGTAAACAAAGTTTGCCGATAGTTAATCACAGTTAATCGCTTACCTCTTCTTCTGCGCTTATAATTAAGAAATAAATATATAAAATAAGAATGAAAAGAAAGTAAACACTGGGATGGGCGTGGCATTTAAAGAGCTGTCAAAATGATTAAAGTACTTTTTATACCATTTATTATTGTCAGATTGCTTCAAAACTTCTCAGCGTAGCAATGATATTGAACAACATTTTTAGCAAAAAATTAGAAAATCGTTATTTTCATCGTTTTTCGACAAACTGAGGGTACCGAATCCCCTTCAATATTAGATGCTCCCCTAATCTTTTTGCTTTATTTTTCAAGTTTTTATTAAATTTCCTATTATTTATTAAATTAATTAACAAGTTAAGGCATTAAGGATCAAAAGTTATAACAAAATAATACACATTTAATTAAAATTGAAAACACAATCAATATGTTTCAAGATGATTCATATGTAAATAAACCTATGCACAATGATCTTAAAATAATAATAATAATTTTAAAAAGCTTGAAGTTTCAAAACTTCAAATTACAGTCTAACATATTAGATGATATTTTACCATTGTATAAATAAATGTAATATCTAAGGTTGCCAACTTAAATGACTCATGTTGATGGTTAAAGAGTTTTTGTATTACTAGAATTACTAGATGTACTGTAGAAATACTTGTATTACTAGATAAATGAATTTGTATCTGTATTCATGATAGATAAAAGCCATTAAGTGAAAATACCGTAATTTCTGGAAGAAAGGCCGCATCAGTGTAAACGTCGCACTCGAGAAAAATGGCGTGAAAAAAATTAAAATTACACAGAAACGTCGCATCAGCGTAAACGCCGCAATAGTTTAATTGCGCGTGACATCGTCGTGGGCTGTACAGATGCAAAAAGTCAACCTAAGTCCTGATATATGACATACTATCTCCCTTCGGAATAGTTTTTTGTTTAAAAATAATCATCGGCTTTAGCTTGTCACCGTTTGCGGCACAAGCTAACACACATGTAAATGACGTTCTTTCATGCCCAGTCATAAACATAGATACAGTTTTTGCACCAGTTTCATCAACAGTTCTGTTTGCAGGAGAGTCGAAAGCTAACGGCGTTTCATCCATATTTATTATCTGCGACCGAAGAAGTTTTTTTTATCAATAATAGCTGTCACATATTTTAGAAAAGATGACTTTTTATACTGCTAGTCCGTTGGTAATTGTTGCCCGACTGTTGTTCTAGTACGCACAGAAATATTTTTTCTTTTCATAAATCTGCTACACCTCCTTTGAAATCATTTATGTTCTTTCGTTTTGCTATAAATTTTGCTTGTAAACAAATTTTTACAGTCGAAATTGCCATTCCCTTTCCTCGTTGCTCCTTTATCCAGTTTGCAAGGTCGTCCACCTTACAGTACCACTTCTTTTGGTTCGTTTCTGTTGTGGCATATTTTTAAGTTCTTTTTCAGTTCTCCAACGTCGAATACATCTGTCGTCCATTTCAAACTCTCGAGCTGCTGCTCGATTTCTAATTTGTTCAGCACATGAAATTACACTAAGCTTAAAACCAGCAGTATAGTTTCTGTGCTGTTTACAGACATTTTCAAAAATTTTCCACTCCCTTCTTACTTAAAAACTATCCAACAAGTACTTGTACCCAAACTGATGGGATCTGTATCTGGCAGAATGCCAAGAAAAATCCATTCATGCTGAAGGGGAAATACATCACAGTTCATTATTGCGAGGCAGGTGGAGTCGTGTCCGCCTTTGAAAAAAATTGCAGAAAAGGCAGGGGTAGGGAGAGGAAGGGTCCTGGAAGAATCATCGAATGGCAGAGGAGAGACACTATTCGAACTGATGAGAACGTTGATTTGAAAGGGGGAAGAATGTTATTGTTCTGAGATCTCGTTTAGGGTGAATAAGGCATATAGGTCCATTCAAGGGAAAGAATGTAAACAAAATAACATTCGCAAAAAGCAACTGAGTGGTCTTTTGTATGGGGACAGCACCAGTCTATGCACAATGACAAGGCCATCCAAACTATGTACAATGACCATCATAGGAAATATTTTATTTTTAGTGCACCTAAATGGCGCATGGGTAGAAACGCCGCACCCGCTGAAAATTTAAGTTTTAAACACGTAAGCGCCGCAGCGTTTCTTCCGGAAATTACGGTAATAATGCCTTTCAAAAGCTTACCGATTGTAAAGGTATTCAGCAGTTATAAAGTGTATATAGAGTATTCAATAAGCATTCTGTGCAGCACAGAAATTATGTGAAATACTGCAGGAAATTACTAATAAAATTGAAAATTAAATGCAGATAATTCAGATACTGATGATGGATAAAAATATCAGATGGAAGATACATGGGCACAGAAATATTTTAGAATCAGATTATAGTTAACAGTTTTTTTGAAGGCTAAAAAGAAATTTCAATTAAAAAATATACTAGTCTTTTTATTGACTGCACACCATTTGCACTGAATACTAAATTACATGCACTTGTCTTTGCACTTTTCAATAAATAATTTTTCCCCTTTTCTTTTCAATTTTTTAAAAAAGTATTTTCTAGTCCATGTCAAAAAAATATATTTTAATGTTACAGTGGATAACAAAAAGCTAAAATTAAAACATATTTTCCTACTTTTCCTACAAGAGGAAACATTAAAATTATTATATCAAATCACTTGTTATTAAACCATCATGTAAACCATTATACTGATTAATAATTGTAATAACAAAAACTCTACAGAACTCTGGAATAAAAAAATTAAAAACTTAACATTTTTAAAATTTGAAACAGGCTGTAGATTGAATACACTGTATAACATTAACACGTTGACTGCCCAACATGAGATAACTCATATTAGCGCTCTCCTTCAGAATGCCCAATAAGAGTTATCTCATAGTTTAACTTGCCACTTTTGCACTCTACAAGTTACTTACTTGCTTAGTGCTTGTTTTAGCCGTACTGAGGCGACAAGTCGAAGCATGTCTATGCAAATCAACTCGTAGTGGGCGAAAAGCTTTGTCTAACAAAAGCTGACTATGAGATAATTCGTAGGACTTTTTTTTCCTACCCCCCAAAAAATATAAACTTTATAATGATTGTTATGAATCATAATTTGTATTTTAAATAATATAATATGATTAAATTGATTTGGCTTCTAGGACTGAAATCCGAAAATAGCCGTGTCAGTCAATGTGTTAAAAGTGATGCACCGCCATTGAGAATAATAAAACGTGTAAATGATTAACTTTTGGCATCCAATGACTAGCTAGAGCTTCAATGCATTGCAATGGAGCATTTGGATGGTGTATAAAATAGACGACATTTCATTACTAAGGCATAAATTCCATGCAATTATGGATCCATTGAACTACATGTATTGAACCAATGCCTCGCAGATGGGTTTGCGAACAGTATGAGCAGATGTTACCATTTGAGAGAGGTTATGGAATTGCACTGACAGAACAGGGTGGTCAAATCACAGGAACAGTAGACATTTATGTTGCAGCAATGCTACTATTTGAAGATGTTGGCAGGAATGAGTGAACCATGGCTGTAAAAATATCAAGAAAGTAACAGTTGGCCGAGAGCAATATTAGAGTCTGATCAGTGCTCATAGCCTGATGCATACGTATCAATAATCCGATATGTAAATGGGGCACCAGCGACTACAATTTTTATTCATAGTCACGGAAGTGATTGCATTGACTGGTCCCTCAACATAACACACTGGCAGGCATGCTCTCAGCAGTGCTGTGTGCATTCAACCTGGGATCTCATAGACTGGAATAGAACTGCTTTCACATGAGTCCTACTCTGAACTGAGCTCTGCTTTTAATCATCTGGAGATGTCCAGAAGAGTGGTTGGATACTCACCTGACTGTCCTCTGCCACATAGCCCAACAGCCAGGAGTTTTGGTATGGGGTGCCACTTCATTTTGATAGTTGGACCCCTTTGGTAACCATCCATGACCCCTTTACTGCATGGTGGTATAGCAAAGAGATTCTACCCATTTGGATAACTCCTTGATACATCACTTTTTATGCTATATCATCTTTTAATACAAATTACAAACACACCAAATATTGAAGGACTAACTAAATTTCTTAAAGTACAGGAAAATTACCTAAGATTAATAAACTTACTTGAAAACTACATTATCAGGATATGATGTATAACCAACAGCATTAGCACCTCTTAAAAGCATCTGAAATGGAATATTGGGAATGAGATTTCTCATTGACTGCAGACGTTCCCAAGGACATTCATGAAGAAATCTCATAGCAACATCAAATGTAGCACCTGAAAAATGTGGTTAAAATGAATACTAAAAAAATTACCTATAAAGATATTTTATGAAGACAAAAAATTATATATGTGTACATTCATACATATTTATATATGCATAGTTACAATGCAAAATAGAATAAAAAACGGAAAATACATTTCAAATTCATCTCATACTTAATTTGGAATAAATCTCATGCAAAAACCAAAAAACCAGTGTCAAAGTGCATTAAACCAGGCAAAATATGCCAAAATAAAAAATGAAGTATGAAATTTACATCTTTCGCTGCATCGTCATCAGGGGTAAAAGCAGAGAAAGTAAATAAATAAAACAGCCATTTTTTAAACAAACAAAGACACATATTAAAATTTAAAATTAAAAAGAAAGTTAAGAATAAAAGTAATTTGTATCATTATCAGTCCAATACCTATAGGCCAAAGTAAACGGTGCAAAAAATTTTTTAAATTATAGCATCAAAATAGACAAATTAAAAAAGACTGAAAAAAAAAATATACAAATTTGTAAAATTATTTAAGTAGATCGAGTCCAAAAAGAAAACTAACAAAAATAATAATCCAATACTTAAGAAACAAAATCATATGCAAATTTTTTAATCCAACATTTGAAAAAACTAAATTATATGCGAATTTTGAAAACACACAGGCTGGATTAAAAAAAAATAGCATAAATCAAACAAGCAATAAAGCTTAAAAAATTAAAATTTACAGTTTTGGTGGACATATAAAACAAACATCCAAAAACATGTGAAACAGAAGTAATCCATCCAACATATGAAAAAATAAATGAAACAAATTAAAAAATATAAAATAAAAACAGAGGAAAAAGTTCTTAAAAACCTGTAACACAAGAGTAACAAAAGTTTTGAAATGAAAAAATATATTTGCCTCTATAGTAGCAAAGCTAAAATATGAAGAGTAATGAATTATTCACAAAAACTATAAATTTTAAAACTGATTAAATTCAATAAGAATAATTTGAAAAAACTTCTATTGTAATAATTAAAATGTGAAAGTAAAAATATAAAATCTGAAAAGGAAAAAACATGGAATTAGGAATTCAAACATAGATATATGTGTGTGTGGGAAAAAATTACTATATTTATTAACAAGGGGGAAAATATACACATTAACAAATATCTGATATAGCTATCAAGTCAACTATAATGGAATAGCCTATTCTGGAAGATTTTTTTAGTTACAGATTTCTGCTTCTAATGCCTCATTTGCAGAAATCTCTCCAGTGACATTGGCGATTTCCTGATTTACTTTCTCCAAACTCTTTTTAATTTGTTCTTTCCACTTTTTAATTCATAGCTTTTACAATTTCCCATTCCACAGTGGCAATACTTCCTTCCAATTCAATAACATTTGCTTCAACCATGTTCTTAACCTGAGAGAGGTACGTTTTCCATTCCTGCAAGCTACAGGTTTGTGGAAATCACTAATTACTCCAGATAAACGAGAAGTAACTGACAGTTTAGAGTAACAAAGCATATAACAGTCTTCTAAATATACAAAAAAGATTGTATATTACTGATGTCACTCACAAAATAAATTCTAAAATGCAACTCTTTGAACCGCAGTTAATTCTGAATGATTTCAGAGAATCTGCAGCTCAAAGAAGTAACTAAATTGTATTTTAGAATTAACTTTGTGAGCAATATACGTAATCTGTGATATTTTTTGTATATTAAGGAAGATACTTGTTTACAGCTGTTATTTTTGCTGCATACTCTAAAACCTAGAAAACTGAGAGCAAATAAAAAAAGATACTTTGTGAAATGAATTTGAAGAGTGATATATCTATGCCACAATTTACACTAAGGCTTTTCCTTATTTTTCTTTGATAGTGGAAAGCAGAGCTGATCTAATATTTGCACATTTTGTAATCTAGATACCACTGCACATTTAGTTTACTGCAAAATTCTTAGTTTGAGGTTACTTTTTTTTTTTTCACTGTTACATTTTCAATCACTTCTTTTTAAAAAAGATTCAGAATGATGAACTTCCATTTAAGAGTTTAACCTTACAATTTCGTTACAAAGTAATTTAGTGCAATGCTGGATCCATCTAACTCTACTTCAAACTTAGAACTGAATGAAATTTATACATATGATGTAAGATTTATCCGAAGTTTTTAACAGTATACTCCTTTCCTATCTCTCCTAATTTCAGCTTTCAGTCTCCTACCAGAATGTGTTTTTAGAATCGTGTTTAATACAAATGAGTAAGAGTAATTAATTAATTTAAGCCAAAGTTCCAGTGACTTCAAGAGACAGCTTCAGAAGTTCTGACTAGCACACGTTTGCCTTTTGGCCACATCTCTTTAAGCTGTTACTACGCTTGGCCGTATTACAGGCCCCTTATAGCCTCGCTAGCTAAATTCAATATTTAGGGGCCACCTACATAGATTTGTAATAGCTTCGGCTATATCTCTTTAGTCAAGCATTAGTTATGATTTCTTATTTTGAGTTTAAGCCCAAGTGGAGGCTTTGCTGTATGCCCTGAGAAAGGGGCCAACTATTCATTCTTATTTTGAGCAGTAAAGGGGACTTAACCCTTCTCAAGTCTTATATTTCTGTTACTGAACTTAAGTGATTATTCGCTTAGTAGTTCACTAGGTTCCTCCACATTTAGTTATTAGATAAAAGGGAAAGAACCACACCATTTCACATACATTATAACATATTATTCATATTCACTGAGTAAAAGGAAATTAATTAACTAAAGAAAAGTTCTTATTAGAATACAAATATTTCAAGAATCCCAATTATCAGGAAATACAGTAATATATTGTTTTTTAAAAAAAGCATATTTATTCATGCATTCCCCCAGCTTTTCAGTGAAAGGTTCTGAACCTTTTTTAAGTATTCATGTAATTTTCCCCATTCTCAAGATGTTCACATGAGCTTCCCTAAATTTTAAAACATAATTATTGTTATCCAACACTATCATTATCAACAGCTATCGTTCCAATAATGATTGTTTTTATCTTACTTATTGATTTGCTCATAGAATTTTGGTTCACGGACTCTGACTGATGAAGCAACAATAATGAAGAGCTTCAAGAAAATGGAGCTATCTAATGATCAAGACGATAGAGCTTCAAGAAAACAAAGATGGTTTTAAAGATCATTGCATGTATAGAGATAGACAGAACAATGACAACAACTGCAGGTGATGATGGTGACGACTTGCAAGTTACAGTATATGACACAGACAGCACTTCCAGCAGGATTAAATGATTTGAGCATTAGGGATTGGCAGTGGACAACAATAAAATCAGGCAAGAAGTAGAAATGAAGATTTTATTAAATAGTGTAATTCTAATATATATTCTTATGTATTATGTATTCTTATTGGAATGTAAGTTTCTCTTAAAAAATAGTATTGGGATAGCTACAGGTAATTTATTAATGAATATTTTTCACTCATTTTGTTCTTTCTGTGACCACATTCTTTGAAATCTAAATTATTCACATAATTTTTATCTCAATTTTTGTATATTAATATCAGTAAAAAAAAAGGAGGAATACCCGAGTAAATATGGTAAAACTTTCAAAAATAACTTTTAGTGGGAAAAAAAAAAAAAAACCAGCTTTTCAGATTAAATTCCAAACAAAAATCTAAATTTAAATGTTAAAAAATATACATACCTCCCCAATTTTCAAGACTAAAAAAGTTATTGAAATTGTGAGCAACGAATGGTGATATCTTTAATAAATCATAAGATCTGACTCGAGTAGCTAACAGAGACTGATGTGCATCTCGAAATGTTGTGTCCATTAATAATAAACCTTTGTGATTTCTTATTGCTTTACTAAATGCTTCAGGGCCTTCTCTTAACAAAACATCCCGAAATCCTTTAGATGGTTTAAAACCTAAAATAAAAGAAAAGTCATTTTACTACAAAATAATGAGCTAAGAACCATAAATGCATATAAATGAAATTTACCAAATAATTTCAAACTACTTTACACACCTATATTTATATCAGCTTTTCTAAAAATAGATTCATTATCAGATTGATGAACAAAGAATGATACAAAGATAAACAAACAAACAAAAACTCCACTTGTTCAGGAGCAAAACACGAGCTCATTTTTATTGAATACTACTAGAAGCCAGCAGTGAAAATAGCTTTATTTTGTAAAATGAAGCAGCATATAGGAACCAAAATAGTGTTGTCAATAAATTAAATTCACTGTCTACACAGGGAAGTGGTTAGTGACTCTGACTGCTGTAGTGACAGGCCTGAGTTCAAATCCTTGAATCCTAGAGAAGGTATGGATGTAGTTTATCTGTCCCTTCATAGGAAGCAATAGTGGCCCACCTATTAGGTCCTCCAACTCCCGCTTTCAGCCTTTGCAGTGATCAATGCCTATAAATGGCTAGAGCGCACTATTGGAAAAATAAATTCATAAGTAAAATTCACAAATTATCTGGATTCATAATTACACAATTTGCAGTGCATCAGCTTATAGGCATTGCTTAAAGTGGTAACATTTGTCCATGACTATTTTGATAAAATTAACTGATGAGAAAAGACATCTTTCAAAACAGCAATGGAATTCAATTAATTTATTATAACTGGAAACACAAAAGTATACATTTTCACTGCCTTTTAATTAGGGAAAATGTCAATACTAGTAGAATGTCTTTCTGGAAATTATTTTTGACCGATACTGTATCCCTTATTTTAATACTTGAAGGGCAACCTTCATCTCATCATTTTTCAGGAATTCACTGATTTCATCATGATCACTGTCAGAAAGTTTATTTATTTCAGAAAGTGATTAGCAGATATCTTCTCTCATCAATGTTCATAAGTAGATATCCATGCTTTAAATTTCTCACAATTTATATTATTTCAAGAAACTGCTTTCCCTCCTTTAACTTCCTCTCTTTCATCATTTATTAAAAGGCCCACCAGTAGCCCAGCAATAAAAGTCACTGCACACTGGTACTTCGATCAGAGGTTCGAATCTCGCGAACGGACTAACTGCGGGGGCGTTTTCATGGTTTTTCCTATGTGTAACGTGTATACAAGCCAGTTTCCCTAAGAAAGTCCTCCATGAATGCATCCCTTTCTTTAGGCAGATAGCCCTTGAGGCTTTGGCATAATCTCATAGAACCAAAAACCAACCATTTAATAAAAGACTGTCTTTTAAAATGGTCCTTTATAAACTTTTCTGAAATATGGTTCCAATGCATGTTTAGTAAATGCAGCATGCCAATATGATTAGTTTCCCTTGCTAATTCACCTGTACTTATATCCATACCCTACTAGTTATAAAGGACTGTAACATACACCTCACAGCAATAATATTCTTTCATCAATGTAATAATCCCATTGGTTGCATGGTTGAATTAGGACAGTGGTTTTTGCTGATTAATATACAATTTTTGTATACTTAAGAGAGACATTTATGTTATGTTAAGCACCACGCAATTATCAGTAAGAAGAAAAGTTTCATTCTTCATTATCCCATTTCAAGAGCCATTAGTTAAAAATTAATTATGTTACTTACGCCTTGAACTATATCTATAGTCCATTGAGAAAGTTTCTGTTCTCCCCCCTCTTTTTGATTATCACCTTTTTTTTTAATCTTTACACATATTGATGCAGCAGAAAATGGTCACAAAATCTTTTGATATTTTACAATTTGAGATTTCAGTTTTAAATAAATATGTATTTTGGGACAATGCACAATACTATAAATCAGTTCATCTACATTATAAATGTTTTTAGGATCAATAGATGTAGACTAGAACTAGTTCATTTGCATTATAAATGTTTTCAGAACAGCACTTGTAGACATTTAGGCCATTCATTTGATAACCATGTTCCTGCAGTAGGTAAATCAGTATCTTTCTCTTGACTATTAATACATCCGTAAAATTTGTTTTCTTTTGCTCAGAACACGCATATATTACTACTAAATCATTTTCCATTGTTATTAAGGTTAATTTTTTAGTTTTTTGCTGCACCAATGGATTATTCAGTGTCACAGCTTTTTCACAAACTTTTGTAAAACAAACTTTAAATGCTGCTTCAACAATGTTATTTTCCCCTGAACTTACTTGTTTCTCATTTTGATTTTGATTTCGTACTTACATACTTGTTTCACATTTTTATTTTGTTTTTGCTTTGATTTGCAAAAACTATCTTCACAATTCTTTAAAATCTTGCATAAGCTGGAGATTGAGAAACGTTTAACTTAAAAGTAGCATTCTGTTGACAGATTTTTAGGAGCTGTTCTGAGAAATTAACATTATTTCTTAGACTCGAATCATTATGCCTTTTACTAATTACCAAAACTTTAAAAGAAAGTAAATGTCACTAAACAGAATAAAAATTGAGCACTTCCTATAACATTCATCAAAATGCAAGGCTTGAAACACAGCAAACAGATTTTCTGATGCATAATAAAAAGGTTATTTAGAATTCCAGGTTCATTAGACTGGTAGCAGATCTTTTTATGTCTCGGAAAATGAGTTCTTTAGTACATAGTTAAACTATTCAAATTAGAAGAGTGCATACTAATGTAACATTTAAAATTAGACAGAGGGGAAAAATTAGTTTGTACAGATTTTTTCCAGTGGAAATTATTTTGTTAAGAAGAAAGGCATGTGTCCGATTAGCACTGAAATCGACAGACTGTTGAAAATATACATCAAACTAAAATTACTTTTTTGCCTAATTTTAAATGGTTGAATAAATCTAAACACAAGCTGTTTGATGACTTTATTTGGCAATTTTTATAAACTAATTTGATCTTATTTGGTGACTTCATTTCCTATTTAGTGAGCACACTACAACAACAACAAAAAAAAAAAAAAAAAAAAAAAAAAAAAAAAACTACAATATTTTGATCACATTAATCAAATTGTTGATCACAACATGTAATGTATTTTCCATATTTCGGTACACAATCAGGTGGGACATCTGCAGTTTGATAACAATATACAAATCATAATATTAATCATGGTCACATTAAACAATATCTACTGCATTACAGTAACCTCAAAATAATTCTGATGACATCTCGTGATATAATTTAGGTTCTGATTATTTCAGACAGACTACTGAATTATTTAAATGTCTTATAGTGACATAAATACATCAGAAAATACTATTTCTAACTTTCAGCAGCAATGAACAAAAAGAAAAAATAACTCTTTTTATATTGAACATAAAGAAAAAATAACTCTTTTTCATATTATCTTTAGACAAGGGAAACAACAAAATATTAACAAATATATTAACAAAGGTGTTTATAACAACAATTTGGTAGAACAGAGAAGAAACAATGTTATGCTAACTATCAGAAACAGAACAACATAAATTTGATTTACTATTAAAAATTCATTATTTTTTTACATAAAATTGGTATAAAAAATGTTTTTCAGTTTTGTTGCATTGAAAGGACACAAATGAGAAGTAAAAATGAAAGGATAGAAGAAAGAAATGAATGAAAGAAAGGAAAGGATATTTAAATCATTATATCTCTAACACATTTAAAGCATCATATCTCTAACACAAAATTTAGCAACAAATTTCTAAACTTTGTTGACACATTAGCTTTAAATCTATTGCTATATCAACTATTCAAACCATGGACGTATAATTTTAATACAATTTTGCATTACTATAATATATGCATATGATAGAAATATAATACTATATATATGCATTTAGATGAACACGGAAAATAAGTAAAAAAAAATTAACCTGCAGGAACTTCAGGAACTTGTGGCTCAATATCAAAAGGTTTTAAATTGGTTGCTAGTGGCGTAGATGGCCCATTTACCATTACTTCGCCAACATAACGCAAAAGTTTCTGAGCTCTGTTTTGAGTAGCTTCAAATTGAAAAAGAAGAGGATTTTCATCAATGAAATTTGTATCAATAGTTCCACTGAGAAATTTTGGATTTTCTAAGACATTTAGAAGAAATGGAATGTTGGTCTAAAATAATAATTAAAAAAAAGATTAAGGATAAATATGCATAATTGTGAAAAATGTTTTAATTAACATCATTAGAGAGATTTAAAATTATCACAAATAATTTACATTCTAAAGCGAACATCCAAAAACTATAAGCATTATGTTTCTAGATGTTTCCTTTAAAATAACTGCATTTAAATGACAGATATGTGCAGATGTACAGTGCACATACAACACAACATAGAATTGACAGTTGTTTCATATAGTATAATAGTCCTTAAAATTTGTCAGTGTAGATTTGATAGATATGAGTTATATGCATAATACTGCTCTATTTAACTGCAGCTAAATTCAATTCATCAAAATGATGGGGTATCTAAAGGGTAGAAGTATATCCTAGATGGAAAATGTTGTTAATGGCATGTGTAAACCAAAAACACATCAGTTTTTGGCTATATCTTGCAATTGCTGTCCAGCCAAACAAACATCAGCAACATATGAAAACAAAAAACATTCATAGGTGGTACAAGTAAGGAACTGTCTATTTTTAAGAAACCAGTTATCTAAAGAACAAGAGTATCACATCACTATTTAATACTGATAACAATTAAATCATCAGACAATGGCTTATACAGTGTATAATGCATTCTTTAGAGTTCAGCACTAGACAGACTAGAGAACATCATGAGTGGACAATGGTATATGCAGACTGGCAGGTCAAATCCCATTTTTAGTTGTTTTGAGTAGATATGTTTACGAGGAGATGAACACATAAATTCTATGCTATAAATCTATTTTGTCAGAAAGTGCTAGGGGTGCCTTAGGTATCATATATGATACATTCTGTTGGAGTTCATGCAATTAAAATCTAGCAACATACGCAAGTCTTAATGGGGGCAATTTCCACTCTTACGAAAGCACTGCGATTCCCTCTAAAGATGTTCTGTACCAGCACAATAACATTATCCCCATTGAATACAAATGACACAAAACTAGATGAACATTGCACTGACTTCTAGGTACTTAACTGTCTTGATAACTGCTGGATTTAAGTCTTTAATACTTAACAGACACTATGAAGAGCTTACCTATTACTTTGCAGAGACATACAATAAACACAGTTGCATTACCAACAAATGAAAAAGTGCTGGGCTTGAAATATTTTCAAAACAACTTCGACACTTCATTGACTTGATGTCACATTGAATAACTGCAATTATATGAGTATGCAATACAACTGCACGACAGTAATAAGGTGCACTAATAATGCTTTGGCAGTTTATTTTATACTCTTATATTTAAAACATGCATGTTATAATTTTTTTAATACAAAAAATTTTTTACTTGCTATGTACACACCTTAACACCCCTTATACGAAATTCTCGCAAGGCTCTGTTCATTTTTGATGCAGTAGCTGGTAGATCTTTTGAATGTGCTATTACTTTTACTAATAGTGAATCATAATATGGTGAAATAACTGCTCCAGCAAATGCAGAAGCGCCATCTAAACGAATTCCAAAACCTTCTCCACTGCGAAAGACCTATATAAATAAGTGTTTTCTATTAAAGAACAATTACATAATTATTAAAAAACTGCAATATGGAAAATCTATATAAAGATTTTAACACATTAAAAACTAATAACTAAATATGAGCCTTTTATATTTCATATATTATTACTATTAAATAACCATAAATCACAGTGCAAGATCAAATCATGTTTTCCAATGAAAAGCATTTACTATCTAACTTAAATAAAGATTACCTTTTCCTCCGTTTCTCACAACATTTTTCTGGCAGGTGATGAACACAACATGCTAGGTTAATTCATGTAAAATACAAAGACCAAGACATGGAAATGTATACAATTCAGCTTACCGATGTCAATGCTGACAAAGGCAAAAATACTAGCATTTCACTAGTATTAGTGAAAGTTTAATTCTCAGTAAGTTTCTCACTAAGTTTAATTCTCAGTCACTGAATTGGCTAACTGCTTTTGAGTTATCCACACTTTTCCTCATGCATAATACAAATATAAGATAATTTTTCTTACAAAATACTCCAAGATGTCATAACTTTCCATAGCGTGCAAACCTGGTGGGCTTTAATATATTTAAATAACCAAATTCAACACAATTAATTTATGTAGTTAGCATCAAAATTGAAAATTTGAAATATTCCGTTGCTGTAATAGAAGAATAAAATAAAAAGCATGAGAAAACTCAGCAGAATTTTTTTATAAACTCTTATTGACAGATACATATATTATATACAGTGAAAAAAATCAGGAAACCATATTCTAAGGACTGTAGGTGAACCTGGGTTGAGATAGGACTTTTTAATTGCCTTATCTTCCTCCAAGAGCAACAACTAAACAAGCATCCTTATTTTACAAAAGTCTGCACTTTGCATTTATATACAACCTACAATAGCTCTGTTTTAGTTTACAAAAATAATACAAAGATAGTTTTCACTATAATGACGAAAGCTAAATGCAAAATTATCATCTCCTGAAGAGAAAAAAAAAAAAAGGTACTGGACATCTGCCATGACTATATAAAAGAAATGATGAATGATAATTTTGCTGAAAAAAAGTATGGCTTTAATTTTGAAAAAGCATGTAGGTTTATGGCAGTTTTCAAAATATTTTAGCTGCCTATAAAATACTGTGTAACATAAAAATTAAGTCTATGCATTCAAGCAAACTGTAACAGTTAAGGCTTTTCAGACTTTTAGACAAATGACAAATCCCACCACTGGGCAAATAAAAAAAAGCTGCAAATGTAGAGGGGGAAAAACTGTAAATGTAGTGACTTGACTGATAATGCTCTATCTTGTACATTGTAGCTCCACATATTAAAGCTAATGAATCTTTATTCATGTGCTCAGCTGTCTTTCAAAATTTACAAAGCGAAATGCTATTTTTCCATTTATTTTGGCTAAACAGATCCTTTTTTAAATACTTTTATAAGATATGGAAATATTCAAAAATGTTTCCTATATAAATGAATCATAATTGCTTTTCATTTAACAATATTTTGGTGTATGAAAGGTTTCACATGAATATTCTATTTTCATAAAATAAAGGGAAAGAATGGACAGTTTTATAATTCTCACTCTAGATGGTTGATCACTGAAATTCTATTTGCATTTTTTATGTGTCAAAAGCATGACTTAAGATATATATTAGATTTATATATAATTTTATTCTAGCAAATATATTTTGACGTAAAATTGGACATTTTTCTGAAAATGACGCGCTGAAATTTTTTTTTTGGGGGGGGGCGCATAAAGTTATACAGAAATGGCAGAAATCGCTTTAAAAAAATAGTACTCAAAATTTTAGCTCAGATTGATGTTAAATGAGTTTGGTATATATTTTAAATATAATTTTTTTAATTAAATGTCCTTGCTCTCTTCTTTCATAATATGAAATTTAAGTTTAATCCAAATCAAATTCAGATACTTTTCCTTTAAAAATTTTTCAATACTTTTTTATACATTTTTCAGAAAAAAATTTAATTATAACCCATTTAAATATTTCAGAATCTTATAGTAAATACTCTTCAGAAACTGCAGAAATCGACTGGAGACTAAAGACATGTTGTTCTGCTAGATTTTGTCTTGCCTCTATTGCACACTGACAAAGTTACGCCTGGATTATATTAGTTAAGTTATTTATTACACTTACAACTATTCCCTACAGATTTTTAAGGCTTATCAGAGTAGAAGATTTAAAAAAAAAAAAAAAAAAAAAAAAAAAAAAAAAAAAAAAACACTGGCAGTTATCTGGAGATTTGGATTTTTGATCCATTCAGATAATGGACTCCTGGATTTTGAACTTAGTACTATATACATCCTAAGTCGCTCTTTCAAGAAGTGTGAAATGCAAATTTTTTTCAGATTAGTCACCTCAGACAGGAGATACAGAAACTGTACCCACCTTTACTGTTTTTAGTGCAGTAAAACATTTGAATAAATGATTACTTGAAAAGAGAAATAGGTACACAAAAGGAAGCAAAATGTAAACTCTCTACAAACAATTTCTTAATATTTAAAAAACTTTTAAATTTCATTTATTATACATGCATTGTTTTCAATACTTACAATGTCATTTAAAAATCAAAAATTTTAAATTTTAATCTTGTTACTAGACAAATATCAATATAAAACAATGAAATAAATGCTAAAAGGGAGATATTTGAAGAGAAATACAGCATTCTCAGTCAATTTTAAAATGTTTTAAAATAGGTTAAAACATGCATAAATTTTAATATGAATTTAAAATAAATACAAATGCTTTAACAAGAGGGATATGGGGAGTATATAACAAAAAAAAAAAAAAAAAAAAAGATTAAAACTCTAATATACCTCTAATCGACCAGTATCAGGTTGAAAGTTTTTAGCAGGGTCTTCAGTTGTTACACGGCACTGTATAGCACAACCTTTCATATGGATATGATCTTGTGGCATTCCTAATTCAGGTAAACTGTATCCTTCAGATAATTTTATTTGAGACTGCACTAAATCGATACTGGAAAGAAGATATATATTAAAATAAGACAAAAATTCACAAACAATGATTAAATGATTATATAAAAAATTGATAATTTTATTAATAAAAAAGTACTTTATAAATATATATATTTACTTTGTTTTTTCCTTGCTTTTGCAAAATGCCAGAATTTTCGGGTGAACTATTATAATTAAAATACACTGAAATGGTTCATCAGCTAATTATGGATACAGAAGCAAGGATTTTTGTAGAAGAGAGATTTCAATGTTCCTCCCCCCCTGACAAACTGACATTGAAGTTGATTGAATTTCTCCTCTGTTATGTTCTTTTGTCTTTAAATTTCATTAAAAGTTTTTTAATTGCGGTAAATTATCATGCACATTTTAAAACAATAAGTTATCAGAATCAGAAAGAAAAGGCTAAAGTTAAACTTTTGTGGGGAGCTTTAAGTGAAAGGGGCTTAAAGCGCATCTTAGAAGTGGCGCCATCTTGCCATATACATTTGTACTAAAAAGTAGTTCGAATCTTATCTTTCGTAAGTCATTACAACGTAAAGTTTGCTGTTTTAAGCCCGTTTTCAGAAATTAGAAATAATTTAATTAGTTAGAATAATTGTGCTATCACAAGAAATCTTTTTTTTTTTTTTTTCCAAAGATTGATCTTCTAATGTAAATAAAAAGAAATTAATGCACAAAAAAGGGGGAATAAATGATAGCAATTATATTGAATCTTATTAAATTATTTGTATGGCCCTGAAAAGGGCCTTTTTTATTTTTAAGAAAATATGATTTTAAACTTGTTCTCCTCAAATGCGATGGGCCAGCTGAATGTCTTTGGGCATGATGGTGACTCTCTTGGCCTGAATAGCACACAAGTTGGTATCTTCGAACAATCCTACGAAGTAAGCTTTGTTGGCTTCCTGAAGAGACATAACTGCTGAGCTCTGAAATCAGTCTTGAAATCTTGAGCGATTTCTCTAACTAAGCGCTGGAAAGCAATTTGTGGATCAGCAATTCCGTATATATACATATGCTCAACACTTCATAGTCCAAAAAATAGTTTTGCACATGTAATACTGGGAAGGAAGACTGGCACAATAAGCTTTTAAGGCAACAGAATTTTGTTGCAAAGTCTTATTTAAAAAAAAAAAAAAAAAAAAGTAAAATTATTTCGAAATGTTTAATAAGTATGTTTTATATTAGCCATCCTATCAACCTGATGGATCTCTGCTTTTTAATATACTATATTTCAGGCACATATGCATTCCCTTCAAAAATAACAAACCTAAAGAACATTAAACTCCAAAAATATACAGACCAACCAGAAATGCAAACACCTAGTCCAGATGGGAACCTACATTACAGCATATTAGAGTAAAGAGGATAATTTTTGATAACATTTCAAAACACTTGATTCCATTTTGAGAAACATCCTTAAAATATAAATAAATAAATAAATAACAAGATTATCTTAGAAGATAGAAAACTTGGAATATACATCTTAGAAGACAGAAAACTTGGAAGAGGTAATGGATATTAAAAAAACAGCTGATACAATGAAAATTTAGCAATCTCATTTAACACATAAAAGATATAGAAAATTAACTTCAGAGAAGAAGAAATCATATCGTTATAATTTTTAAAAAATTATTGCATTTTGGTTTCTATGTACTGTTAAAATGTTCAATGTTGTTTAAATTTATTTGTTGCATTTTATCCAAGAATTTTAGCAAATTTTCATTAATCTAACTCATGTATTATTGCCAACTCTTAGTAGAAGTTACCAAATTTTCAAAATGTGCTAAATTCTAACAACCATGTGCATAACCATTCTTCAGACAACCACACAATCTTCATAATCTTTATATATGATAACAGTCTTTCAGTCAAGTAATATCACCATAAGTTTCAATGGTTTTTAAAAACAGAGATATTTTTTGGCCAGAAACTCAATTTTAAAATATGTGCTTGCAGAATCTGACAGCAATGGAAGAAAGTGGGATAAAGCATTTGCAGGAAAACAACATTAGACACATTTACTGCAAAATGACTAATGAGAACAATGCATTTGGTAAATTACTTGGTAAGTAACACCACGGTTGTGCACAATGCCGAATTTGTGCAAATCTCTGATGTTTTTTAAGGAAAAACAGATCACTGTGTACATGGGTAAAAGAACACAAAAATAAATCACAGAAGAATTTCATGAAAAATGTTAAGTGGTTCATTTTTTATATCATATAATCATTATTTAATAATTAAAATTTGCATTTTAAATTGCCAAAATGTGTTTTTCCACTGATATGTTGATTATGTTTGCAATCTTGCGATAAATACCTATAATTTAGAATCTTTTTTTTTTTTATAAAGAAATCGCAAAATTGCCAACTTGCACCAGAGAAATAACATTTACTTTTCATCAGTAAAAAAATACCAAATTACACTAAGGTGGTTGTGCTTAAGCCACCTAATTTGTGGCCATATATATCATATTTGTAAAGGTAATTTGAAAATTTTCTTGCATGCATTCTGTAGATTTTGTAAAACTAAATTGGTCAACATTTAAATTATGAATCTTGATATCACCTGGCATGCCTTAGCAATAATTCTTATTGCCAAGTTAGCAATGTCCAGCAAATTTTTGGATATTTTCAGAAAGAAGCCCTATGAGTGATTTTCCCTGAAGCTTTCAGAAGGTCAACCACCATTACAAAAAATGACTGTTCTGATCCATGGGAGCCAGGTACTAGAGTTTCATTCAAGAAGTTAGGTGAATGAATCTTGAACTCAGAGTTCAAGAATTTACTCAAAGAATATATATATATATATATAATAAAGACATAAAGTAAGAAAATTTTCACAAGGACCAAAAATTGAAACTCATAAGTAATAAATTTCAAATAATCCTATAAATGTAATAAAGAATTTAAAAAATGTTAAAACCAGAACTCTTCAAACAAGCAATACCCCAATTCAAAAGATCAATGAAGTTTAAAGAAAAACGAACATAATAGAAGAGGTATTCAATCAACTTCACTGCCACTGCATCAGTAGGAGGAACACTAAAATCAATTGAAATCTTCTTCCACAAAAATTCTTGCATTTCTGTATCCAGAATTAGCCAATAAACCATTTCAATGTATTTTAATTATATTAGTTCACTCGAAAATTCTGGTCTCTTCCCAAAGCAAGGAAAAAGCAAAGTAAATTAGAATTAGAATCTTGTACCTTAAAGAGAATTCCATTTAAAGATTTGAAAACGTAAGTGAAATAATAAAATACTTCAGTGATAAATTCAAATCAGAATTTTACCTTTAAACAAATAGCACATAATCCAAAGAATTTAAAACTTCAGTGAAATTATACAACTTTAGTGAAAAGACTTAATTATAGCTCACAATGAGAAATTAAAAATTTCAAGCACAATCATTTAGAACACAATCAAAACTATGAATAAGATCGTTTAGTGACATTTAAGTTTGCCATTTTGGCTTCATTAGCGAAACTAAAATATCTTGGCGAGAAAATAATCGCTCAAAAGACTAAAAATTGGAACAATAGATAGAATTTTAAGAAAAACTTTTCAATACTTCTATTAAAATTTTAATTTTGAAAAAGAGAAAGATTACTTTACTAATTAAAATAAAATTCAAGTAAATTCTGACTCTTTTAAAACAAAAATGGGAATAGAGAATATCATTCAGTGTAAAATTTTAAGTTTTAAAATGAATTATTCTTTACAAAAGTAGACTCAAAAAGGGTGCCCAAAAAGTGGTCAAAACTCAAAGTTCTAGTTCACTTAGAATTTACTTTAACCGATTTCGGTAATCTGAAATATTTTTCTTGGGTTGAAGAAAGTTTGCCTTTATTTCTGCAGTCTTTTGGAGCTATTTATAGCTGTTTATTTTGCTGCATGCTGTTATTTAATGTAATAAACTGTCAATTTGTTACTACTTGTCTCGTTCAGTAAACTGAAGAGATTTCATAAACCTGTAGCTCACAATATTATTTTCCAGAAGATATCCTTTAATTTTCACTAAATGCTTCATCTATTATACTAAAAGAACATAAATAATTAACTTTTTGGGGTTGATATTGGGCTTACTTTTTACCACTCTAACATTTATTATAATATATCATTATCTCACCCAGTAATTTCTTCAGTAACTGTGTGTTCAACTTGTAACCTTGCATTTACTTCAATAAAATAATAATCTCCTTTTTCATCAACAAGGAATTCTACTGTTCCAGCATTCTGGTAACCAACAGACTTGGCTAGCCTAACAGCATCAGCTGTCATTTTACTACGGATCTATAAAAAATAAATCAACATTAGTTTAAAAAATAAAAGTTTGTAAAATTAATATAAAACATACTTAATCCTTATAAAATCTATTTTTACCATGTATTAATGAAAAAAAAAATCTAAAAGAAAAAATTTATAATGCAATTAGAATCATTATTTTAAAAATAATTTAATAGATATATTTAGTGATAACACAAGATTTTAAATACTGGAGCTGTTAGTAATTTTAAAAATGAATATTATAATTAATAATTTAAATTATAAATAAAAATACTCATTTCTTAATTAAATATTTATCTCTATGGCCCTTTCTCTGGACTATATTTCTTAGGACTCTTATTGATTTCCAAGATAAAAAAGCACTTCTTACGGTTAACAGATTATTTTGTTTCCTCCTCTTCCACTGCATTTTATAACTTAAAAGACCAGGAGACTTTAAAGAAATACAAATAAAAGGTATAAAGTACACTTATGCTATAGTGACATTACAATTACTGATATCACCATGGAAAAAAATTACCACCATTCCAAATAATTATTACTGTAGTGCTAAATGAAAAACAACCCTACTTAACACCCTAAAGAAGCAACATAACTATTCCAGTTAATAATTATTTCCCATATTTAACTACCCTTTATACCATTTAATGGATGAGTCCTTATATTAAAAAGTAAATAAACTGGATTGGTGTTAGAAAAGGTAGCACAGAACCAATTTCCAGCATTCTTTCCAACATAACAATCAATTTTTGCAATTCTCTCTGCAATTTTTAATGTTGCATCTCCAAATGCATTGCATGCATAATTACTTGTATTTCCCGTTTTTATACAAAGTAAAACATACCATTAGATTTTACTTACTTATATATATAAAGGGTGAACCCTTTTTAAAATTTTTGTAGCTCATCACTGGGTACAGTGTTTTAATTTTAGAATTACACGGTGAAAGTCCCATAAGCATATGCTTCTGCATTAATGCAGGCAGTCCTTGAAGTATGATTTTTCCTTTCTTTTGGGAGACAGCAAAAACACAAAATAATAATTCTGGACAAGGAAACTGATCCCATTAGCTTTAGTTTCCTAATGAATGTTTTCCTCCATAATAATATTTTAATTCCTAATGACTCTTTCTTTAATGACATTTTTGACAAGAAAGATTTATAAAAAGTCAGGTGTACAGGAAGTATTTATTCTTGCTAGATTTTTGTCACTATTTATGTTTGATTAAATGATGCATCATTTATGTAATTTAAATAAAACGATGTAAAATTTAGCAAATTTCATAAGAAGTACAATTTAAAAAATGAAGTTTGAAGACTTCCACTTAAAGTCTATTTTAATGATGTAATAACTGCATATGTCGCACATACTACTGAAAGTAAATATGAAAATTATAAACATTTGACTGGCAGAAACTATACTTTCTTTAACCTGAAAACATTGAAGTTTTATTGTGGCTTTTTACAACATTTATGAATTTTTTAGAGTTAAACTAATGCCGCTGTAAACAGAAGCATATTAATTAAATCTATTAGTGCAGTAAACTAATAACAAACTAATGATAGGGAGAAATAATAAAAGATGTGCAATTAGATTATTTTTACAACTTCATGTGAATTTTTCAATTAAAATTCTGAAGCATGAAGAACTTAATTATTTAAGTACAGAGAAAATAAGCTCTAGTAATCATATTAATATATGCACAATTCCTCAATTTCTAAGTAGTTCCTTAAAACATTTAGTGACAAGAAAAATTAAAATATTTCATTTTTCTTGTCACTAAATTTCTTGTAATCAAATGAAATGTAATTCTTGCATAATACACAATAGTTATTTATATGCAAGAATGTGATCTGACATTAAATTGATTACTTACATGCAACAAGATGCATAAATTTATGTGTAGTATAATAATTATAACACCATATAAATTAAATTTATTAAATTAACATCCATGCTTACAGAGGGACTAAAGTTCTGAGCTGGAGCAATTTCAACTACTTTCTGATGTCTCCTTTGAACTGAACAATCCCTTTCAAATAAATGAACTACATTGCCATAATTATCACCTAAATAAAAATATTATCATGTTAGATTACATTTACATAAGTTTCAATTAACATGGATTTAATGCAATAACAAATTAACACTAGATTAAGCTATTTTATAGGCTATAATAGGCTTTTATAGGCAATGCTATAATAATTATAAAAATATTAAATATTAAAAGCTTATTTACGTTATAACAGCTTAAAGAAAGATAGCATAGATGGTTTCCTGATAAATGTCCACTGGACAAAGGCACATGTGGCAAAAGCCCACTTAAGAAAAAAAAAAAAAAAAAGCATCACTGTGATAATTGCCCACACAACAAATACCCATATATATGAAAGTGCACATGGATAGAGATAAAAGCCCACACTGATATAAACCCACACTGATAAAAACCCACATAAATACAGGTTACATGATTTTTATCAATATAGAATGCATGATTGTAATTATAATAAATGGAGTATTTGAATCTAATTTTCGGTATTTAAAAAATTGTGTGTTTATAATTTGTATCATTACTTTGTTTTATTATGCCAAAAAACAGACTTTCCTGATTAAGTGACTAGCTGCAACGTTTCAGTGATAAAACTGAAAAAGTCACTTACTTTACTTATTTGTTTACTTTGTCTGCACCTGTGTGTATAAATAAAAATGTAAAATATCACTATGAAGTTCATCGAAACCTAATTTTAACATTATATGCTAAGACTAATTATATACATATGTTTTAATATTAAAAGAAATGTTATTTTATCAAAGAACAAAATAAATCCTTTTTATAATTATAATGGCATACTTCCTAAGTCTCTTTTAGTTCTTGACCTAAAATGCAAAGCAATATCTTTGAGCACCAATGCTCATTAAAAAAAAGCATTTTTTTTTCTTAATTGTTCTTACTTTAAATCAGATTAAATATCTTTAACAAGAAATGCGTGAAAAAATCATTAATCTACATTTAAAAAATTTTTTATTGTTTTAAAGAGAGATTTTTTTTTCTTTCTTTTTAGTCTAAAGGGGCAATTTTCCCAGAAGGGCTATTAATTTTGTTTTGGCATTTTGCATTGGTTTACTATAAATGGAGTTTCACTTTTCAAATCGTTGCCACCAAATATGAGAGCCCTTCATTACATTTAAAGAAATTTAATAATGAAGAATCTGCATGAATGTATATATGCTTCTCACACTGTGAAAAAAACAACAGTACCTAAAGACATCAAATTTTGAATAACATAGTCCTACACTTGAATAATAGGAATCTGGAAGCCCAAATTTGGATTATAGAATTTGTTTTATTATTATTTCTTATTACATAAAACTTTAATTATTAAATTTTTATATATTAAATTTTTTTAATATTAAATTTTTTATTAACAAATTTTTTTTAAATATTAAATTTTTTATTAACAAAATCAACGATTTCAAAGCGAGCAATGAACTATGAAAAAACACTACGTACTACTAACTATTACATACTACTTTGAGCACTACGAAAAACACATTTTTATCTCCAGTGCGCAAGACTGTGTATTGGAAATACTAAAGATATGCTCTTTTTAAATTATTTTCTGATATTGCTGTTGAATTGAATTTTATGGTTTAAGTTACAAGAACATGATATTTAATAAATAAAGGTAACACACAAAACATTAAAAAAAAAGGCCATTTTGGACATAATATAAAATCTGAAAGCTTTCAGTTTTTTCAGTGTGACTTTGTAGAGACAGGCTACGTAAGCTTGTAAGAAAGTGTATATTTGCCAGCAGATCCCAAAATGCTTCGCCTTGACAACATTTTTGAATTACTATGCTGAGCGAGTTAACATTTCTTTTAATATTACTAATGGATTTTCAAAATTCAAATTCAAATTGTATTTGAAGTAGCCGGACGCACACCAATTAATATAATTTTACTCTTACAATATTATTTTCTTTACATTTTTCTTGTTATGCAAATTAAGAATATAATTTGCTTAAATAATTGTTAAATATAGCACTTACTGTATAAATTATTCATGACATTTAAATGTTATATATATACACTGGTGTTCAAAAATTAAGGACGAAGTCCAAAAATTAGCATATCAGCTGAACGAAGAGGCAGAGCGGACAGAAAGACCAATCAGGAGATTAAGTAAGGTGATGTACGGTAGCACATGCGCAGATATGCAAGTAGACGTAATGGGGGAGTGTCTGAGTAGTTGTCGGTGTAAGATCAGTATTTCTGGCAAAGAGATTGCATGCCGTATAGCAGTTAAAATCACACCAAGTTGCTGCCTCAGCGAGAAATGGCGAATAATCAATCTGTTAGACGACATCTGGATGCTTTTACCCAAGGTCGAATCATTGGGAAGTCGGAGGAAGGCCGCAGTGTGACAAGTGTGGCTGCAGAGTTCGGAATTGCTCACAGCATCGTTTCATGACTTTGGAGACAATTTCAAACTACAGGAACAGCTATCCGGGGGGTTAGTAGTGGTCGTCCATGAGGAACCACACCCGCAGATGACCGGTATATTGCCTTACAGGCCAGAAGAAACAGGTGGCAGACAGCGGGAGAAATCGTTAGACACATGACACAGGTGACTGGACGACCGATATCACGTTTTACCGTGGCCAGAAGACTGCACGGTGGTGGTCTGTTTGCACGACGCCCTGTACGGTGTGTACCTCTAACGCCTGCCCATCGGAGAAGGCGTTCTCTGTGGTGGCGGGAACATCGGAATTGGAGAGACAATGAATGGGGACGAGTATTCTTTACAGATGAGAGCAGATTATGTCTGAGTAGCGATTCTCATCGCATACTCATCTGGAGAGAGCGGGGAAGCCGCAATCATCCCTCGAACATCATTGAAAGGGACAGGTATGGAGGTGGCTGTGTTCTCGTTTGGGGAGGCATCATGCTTGGTAGTCGAACAGACTTTCACATCTTCAACGCAGGTTCAGTCAACGGGACCCGTTATTGTAACGAGATTCTTCTTCCATACGTGCGTCTTTTTAGAGGCGCTATGGGTCCACAGTTCCTTTTCATGGACGACAATGCACCATGTCATCGCACAGTAGCTGCTGAACAGCTCTTAGAGAGTGAGGATATTGAACGTATGGATTGGCCGGCACGATCTCCGGATCTCAATCCCATCGAGCATGTATGGGATTTTCTAGGCAGAAGCTTGGCAGCTCGTACTTTACCACCAGTAACGATTCCGGAGCTTCGATTGGCGCTGCAAGATGAATGGGCAGCAATGCCTCAACAACTCATTGACACCCTCATTCTCAGCATGGGCAGATGCTGTGAAACCTGCCTAGCAGTCAGGGGAGATCATATCCCCTATTAAAGAATGGATGTTTCTTGCTGGACACCCATCACAGGGATGTTTCGGCCTTCAGTCGCATTGAGCTCCATGCTACTTTTTCAATAAAGCTTCTTTTTATCCCTCTGATTTCTCTTTTAGTAAGTGTTGCTTACATTACTCATGTCCTTACGTATTGGAGATCTTACGGTATTAAATGTGTTGATTTGGAAAGCTTTTGTACAAAGTTATATTGAAAAAACCGTCTCGTCCTTAATTTTTGCCCACCAGTGCATATGTCAGAATATGTATTGTTATATGTAGTAGTAAATGTGCAAATAAAATAATAGCAATATAAACATATAAACTTAATTACCATAGTTAAACTTAATTTACCATTCCACTGAAAAACAATGAAACTCAAAAGATATAATGACAGAGTGAATTAAATGAGGCTATAAGCATGAATTCTAAAATGTTCAATGCTAAAATATATACCGTCATTTTCACATATTTTTTTTTTATATTAACAGGAGCTTGTAAAGTAAGGTATATTTCAAATCTGGTCTTTTTAGATGGCATTGCCATTGCAACAGTACATTCAAAATAAACGTTTTTGAATCTAGCCAGAAATACAACACATATTTCTTATTTATGTCTTAATATATATATTTCCAAAAAGCATGCATGCAATTTGAAGTTCCATATAGCAGAAGAGTAAAAAAAAAAGTGTGACAAATTAAATGAGCTGTACATTCAATCAGTATTAAGAATTGTTTAATTTTAGACTGAGTTAACTTGAAGAAAAAATATAGAATTTCATATTTGTACGTAAACATATTCTGCTATGAATTATGTTCTGCTACCTATATAAAAAGGGAAGTTTAAAAATTGCACAACTAGCATGTACTGAATACTATAAACTTTTATTTCCCTTTTTAATTAATTTTTATTTATCTAATTAATTAATTAATTCTGATATTTGAATTTTTTACTCAAATCACATGCTCGGATTTATTTTGAAAGGAAGAATGTCTGGAAATTTTCTATAAATGAAAATAGAACATAATATACATATATATTCTACCAGACATTGGAAATGCAACACCAAGAAGGAGTGGTGCAAAAAATATACACATTTCAGGGCAGACGCACATACCAAGTTATGTGAAATGCGCAGCTCTCCAGCACACATTGAAGAAGATATAAGGGAAGGAGCCAGCAGGATATTCGATTTTCGTGCCATTATTTTGGCTAAGGAAATCATCGTAGAAAATTTGTTCTTGTCTCAGAAAGACAAGTGTAATAGCCAAGCCATCGTCAACTGAGGCAGTTCCAGCAGACAAACGATTTTACAAGGGGCATGGTGATCGGAATGAGAAAGGCAGGTTGGTGCATAAGGCAAATCTCAGTTGACACACACCTGGATGAATCCACAGTGCACTGGATATGGCGGTGGTGGTTGAGGCAAGGAAATGTGGCAAGTTTTTTAGGGTTGCTGCGGCACGCAATGAATTGGAAGTTGATCTGTCAGCACTATCCTTATCTTCAGGGCAGATGTTTTTTATTTTATTTGGCTTATAATTCCTTACTAAATGTAGTATTTCATCTCGATGTACTCCGTCTTTGATATGATTTAAATCAAATTCCTTGTCATTATAATTCGCTTCCGTTATTGTAATGAGACCGGTATGTCTATAAACAAGAAATATAAACGAGAAAGTGACACGGAGGTTATTGAAAACGAAAAAATTTCGATTGACAAATTAGTCGGTATTCTCAACACAGCAATTATATTACTTGAACAGTGGAATTTTGTAACTGAACAAGAAATTATGTCTGTTTATAGAATTAAAGAGAAAGTATTATCACATAAAACGAAGCAACTTAAACAACTTACATTGAAAGAAACGTTTAATAAAGTAAACAAATAAATATTAAGCCTTTTTTTTTTTTTTTTTTTTTTTTTGCAAATTTTGATACCCTTTAGATCATAATTGTTCTTTATTTCATAAATTACGGTTTCATATTTTTAATTTTATAATTTCTGCATGCCATCTTACCAGATTTAAACTGATGACCTATAATCCAGAATCGCCGAAGTCCCGACGAGTCCGGATTAACGATTTTTGACTGAATATATATATATATATATATATATATATATATATATATATATATATCCAGAATATAAAATTTACATTGGAAAAAAAATAATACCACTTTTAAAGGTGAAAAAAATTACTTTAATTTGATATATATTTTTTTAAAATACATTTTTATGCAATATGATTTTTTTCTTCTTAATCTAAGTAAAATAACATTTAATATTTAATGACAGTATAAAACCCACAAAACAAGAGTTCTTTATAATTCTGCTGAAGTTATTCCAGGAAATTCATTCAGTTTATTTACCCAAAGCATATTTTCTTCATACTTTAGATATAATATATTTATTCTAAAATTAACTTATTAGCTTTATTGGTTTAAAAACTGAGTTGATATACATTCTTCTAGTTACAGAGTTTTTCAAAATAAGATGAACACTGTTGATGTGTTAAAAACTTCCATACAATTATGTTAAAATTTGCAATTGTTATAGCTTAATCAATTAACCCAAAAGGAAAGGAGTGCTATTTACTTAAATGCAAGGCCTGCCTTCATGGAGGACTTTCAAAGAAACACTGACTCACATTTACATAGTATGTGGGCAAAGCTACAAAAGCAGCACATATATAGCCTCTTTGCAAGCAATCAAACCTTTCTTCAACTATAAAAGTTTATATGAAGGTCATATGGCCTTCACCTAAACTTTTATAGCTTTCAACTTTCATAGGCCTTTAGTCATTTGGCCACATGTGAGACTATGATAAGGATTTTTGGGATAATCTTCATAGGCTTTTTTAATAATCAATTTGAGAATGTTGCATTATGAAGATAATATTACAAATTTATTTTTAACTAATGTTCTTCGATAAGTTGGTCCTTTTTCGAATCGCATTAAATATATTTTCTTAATATTCCTTTTCCAATAAGTCAAAATTAGAAAATGCTATGGAAATCATGACCCTAATGTGCTTGTGAAATTTCAAAATACCTTCTTCTGCTGTGACCTTTTCCTCCTACTGTGAGTTTTTCATCTCAACTACCATTTTGTTGGGGCCATAAAAATACAGAGAATTCTTCCAGTGAAATTTGGTCTCTAAATATCTTGTTACAAAATGTACAGGCACGGTGAGATAGCTTCCCCCACAAAGCAAGTTTTAGGGTTGCCATAAAATAAGAGAAGGCATGGTTGCCACATTTGGCAAAAAATCGCCGATTTGGCGACATGTCATGTACAGATGGAGAACTTTCTGGAACGAATTCTTACCGGTTTAGCCCAGAATGTTCTCAAACACAAACCAGAAACTATATAAACCCTGCTGGTTCGCAGTCAAGTGTGCATCGTCTAGCGAGCTGATAGTCAGTCACTGAGAGAGTGTCTCGAAGTCTAGCGCTGAGTTGGTCGTTGAGTGCATCAAAGAGTCTTTTAGTGTACCGTGGTTAGTGCATCGTCGAGAGAGTGTGTTAAGCTTCGAGAATGACTGAACCGAAGAGCCAGGAGCTGTGCTATGTGTGTCGTAGAGTGCATCCCGAGTTGTAGAGCGAAGAGTCTCGAGAGTACGTGGAGTTCGAGAACAACCGAGCAGAGTCAGGAGCTGTACTCTGGTGCTTTGCAGTGAAGCTGTCTCCACCTTTATTGCCCGACAGTGCGAAGGCTGTGTCACAGCCTTCACACTGTCGGGCAATCACAATCTGTCACAATCTTCACACTGTCACACTGTGCGATTGTTCCAGCGTGTTTATAGTAGATCTTTGACGACTGTAAAAGTGCTTTGGAGCTGTCCTGATTAATATTGGTAAATAAAGTGTGTTTCGATACTTCATCAAGTGTTGTCATTATTCACTCTAAACCTACAAACCCCATACGAATGTGAAGGAAGAAAATAACGTAACAACTGGTGTCAGAAAAAAAAAAAAAAAAAAAAAAAAAAAAAAAAAAAAAAAAAACGCAGCAATATTTAAATATATCTCACAAAAGTTTCTGAATATTAAAACATAGTCGTGAAAAATAAACTCTATTTTAAAATGCATTTACATTAATCAAGCAACATAATATTTTTCATTAAATTAGAAATTATTTTTAACGAGTAAGATTAGTTTTCTTACTATGCTGAACTCACAGTTTGTAAGTTGCATCTTAAATCTTGTTTTTCACAAATTCAAAATCTTTCATTGTTCAAATTGTTTTAGTGGTTATATAAGTTGTAAAAAAAGTAAGATATTACTCTTGTGTAAATTTTAATATATCTGAAAAGTTAATCAAAATATATTATAATTGATATTTTATTTTTAAACAATGCTTTTTCTTCAATATAACATACATGTGTAATTAGTTTATCAACAACTTGTTAAAGAGACACAATCCATTCAAAAATTGGCATATGTTTTAAGTCTGCAATCTATTGCTAAAATAGTGGATTGCCTACTTTAATATGGTGGATTACTTTAAAATTACATTAATAGTGGATTGCTTTAAAATGGCTAAGATATATTTTCCACATCATCTTCAGTAATATTTTCATTTTTTAAGTTGTTGAAAATTTCTAAAACATTTTAAATTCTACCTAAATCTTTAGATAAAACAATTCAAGAAATAAACTAAAAAAAAAAAAAAAAAGCACAAAATGGATTTTTAACTACAATTACAAGCAAAATTTCAGATTGTGTGTGCTTTTGTTTTTCTATTAAATAATAATAATTTCTAAAATCCTCTTAAAGAGTAATTTATTTCTTAACAAATCTGACTGGCTCTTAATACTGACCCTCCCCCCTGAGGCTGTATTTTGGTGATCTTTGATTTACATTGCAACATACAGGCTGGCACCACTTAAGATATATAGCAAAATTATATGCACAATTTTTTTCCTATAGTTCTGAAAACAAATAATGTACTTAAACAAGATAGTTCCTCTCTGCAACTGCTCCTTCATTCAGTGGGGGATAAATGGTTCACCGGCTGTAATAGAATGCACAATGAATTACGTTCAGCTACTTACAGGATTGCATGTTGAAAGCCCACAAGCCTCATTTAAAAAAGCCCATAAAATATAAACAGGACCTCCTAAAAATTTTACAAATGACAACCATTCTGATTAAATGCAAAGTTTCAAGTTACAATTATGTTAATTTATGTAAAAGCAAAATAGTTAAAATTTAACTAAATTATTTGAAACTTTGTTTTAATTCCGGTTAAAACCTTATTTCTGACTGCAAACACAAAAGTTTTTATAATTACACTAAGTTACTTTTAGCTCTTTCACTGAAACAAAAATTAGACTTTTAATTCTTCTTTTTGCATATTAAATGTATTGTATACAAAATTTTCAAGAACTGTTAAATAACTTACAATATAATAAAGATTATTCCCTGCACATTATGCAAATTTACATGCAATTTATACTTCTTATAATTTTTCAGAATTAGTTTAAGTATGCGGCCAGAATTCTCTTTCACCTCCCCTGGTTGGGCTTATTCAATGTTTAAATATAAATATTCCAAGTTATATTACACACACATATACAGGGCCTAAATCAGCCAGACCACAAGATAATATATGTTTTGTTATTTTAATTTATTAGTCCAAAGGGGCTTGCCCCTGAAGAACTATTGTTTTCATTTTTCGATTCTATGTTGAAAACTTCAAAAGGCTGTATCACTTTTCAAATCATTGCCACCAAATACTATTGCCCTGTATTATACAAGGGCATTTCGAAAAGTAAAGATAAAATGGCTCGTGTTCGTTAAAAAAAAAAAAAAAAAAAAAAACCATTTATTTAGAAAACATCAGTTACATCTTATTAACTGGAATATTTATCATTTTTCGACACAATCACCCCCATTATCCAAACATTTGTTAAGTCAGTGCACAAGCTTTTGTATCCCACAGTCATAGAAGGTTGCTGCCTGTTGGAACCCAGTGCGCACACAATTTCTTGTACCCTAACTTGACAGTCACAACTTCATAGAAAGTTCTCATTGACACTTCTGGTACAATCTGATGCAATTCTTTCAACATGAGATGTCTATTCGCATGAATTGCTTCCTCTGTTCTCTGAAGAATGGCATCAGAGATCATAGATGGCCGACCTGTTCTTTGTTCGTCATGAACATCGGTCCTACCTTCAGAGAAATGACGACACCATTTCATTACATTTTGTCGATTCATAATGTTCCCATAAACAGAAACAATTTCTTTGTGAATATCCGCTGGTCGCTGACCTTTTGCATGAAGAAAATGTATGACGGAGTGCACTTCGCATTTGGTGGGATTCTGAATCGGCACAACCATTTTAAACACGACCTACTCCAACCAGAATCAACATTGAAATGCCGAATGACCGCGAGGAAAAAGCTAAAGGTTCAAGGTTAATACCTGTGTTGCCAATTTGCTTATCAAAACTTTTCTTTTCCTCTGGTGTACGGTGTATCTTTACTTTTTGAAATGCCCTCGTATTTGAAGAAATTAAATAATGAAGAATCTGCATAAACATATGCATGTTTCTTGCATTGTGATAAAACAACGGTACCTAGAGCCATCCAATTTTGAATGACATAATTCTACTGCGAATATGGGCACCTGAAAGCCCTAATTTGGAATTTGAAATTTGTTTTATTATCGATTTCATAGTTTGTAAAATTTTAATGAATTTTTTATTAACAAACACAACAATTTAAAAATGAGCAATTGCAACACTCGATGGGGGGAACCTTTTTATCTCAAGCACGCAGAACTATGTATCAGAAATTCTGAAGATATGCTCAGTTTACCTCATCCCAGTTTATGAAAATTTAAGTATATAAAATTAACACTACATACATATACACATGTACAAACAAACAACTTGGTGATTTCTGACTTAATTTTCTGACTAAATTTTCCTATTTAAATTGCAAAAAAGAATTATTTTTCTGAATTCATGTTAAACATAAATTGGCCTTTCAAAGTGAGACGTCATTGAAATATTGCAAGCTGGATAAAATCTCAATGTGTTAATCTGATAAAGTAACCCCTTTCACTGACATTCTTGCCAGTGAAAGAAGAAAGAATGGGGTTGATGGTGCTATTATTATTTCACTCACAGTATTAAAAAAAGTTTGTCAAGTTTGTTTTTTTTCCTATTTACAGTAAATCGTTTAGTCAGAACTTCATATTTATATACAGTTTACTTTCTTTATCTTCATGGAATACTTTCACAACTAGATAAAATATATTAACAAGAGAATAAAACTGAAACATGAGACTTCAAAAATTCATTACAAAGCTGGATAAAATTAATGCAACCTAAGAATTATTACAAACAATTAATAATAAAAATAAGAATTTGCTAGTGTAAAATTTAATAAGCTCTGACTGCAGCAAAAAGGACTTCCAAGTTCATTTCAATATAAAAAATGTAATTTTCCAGTCTGCTTTTGCTTGAAAGCATGTAAACAGCATAATGTTTCAAAATTTTTTGCAAAAATTGTGGCAAATGCCTTGAAGCAGATTTCAATACAAAGTGGTAAAATATTAATAACAGATAAGAGACTCTGATTTATTGAAAACAGTTGAAAATCTGTTTTTGGAAAGAACATTAATCAAGTTTTTCAAAAAATAAAATTAGAGAATGGATTGACAGTGATAAAAATGAATTAACCATATCACAGTTACATAACAATGTTATAATTTCAAATGTGTTGAATCCTCAAGCAGCAAAAGAAATGTAAAGTAATAAAGAATATTCCAGTTATGATTGTGTCACCTGAAGCATTAAATACATCTGAGAAATTCACAAAAGAAACTAAAGCACACAGTATTGGATAAAATTTTCATATTCTAATGAATAATTTGTTTTGAAAAAGAACAAAAGTTATGAAGCATGTAAACATTTGACCTTTATTTAGAAAGATTTCATGCACAAGCAATGTTGATGACTTTAAAGAAAAAACTAAATATAATTAAATTATGAATAAATTATTTACTAAGAAGTTTCACTTATTAAATATATGCAAAATTAGAACATTATTTTCCCCTTTCTTCAAAATATGAAAAAATGAAAAAAATCCCAACATTATACAATTTTAATCCTATAATATGCCATTGTAAAAACTTTTAATGTACTGGATTATTGGTAATTTGCTATATAACAGTAAACAATTCCATTTAAGAATCCTTACAAACAACAGATTTAATAGAAAACAATATCCTTATTATTTAATTATTATAATACGTAGTGTATTCGGAAACTAAGTACCGTTTCATTCTAGCGCCGTCGCAGTGCTGTGGTAGGCGTCTCGCGCATGCGCAGTAGTCTTTCTTGTTCACTGACTTTCAATTGTCGCCATTTTGGTTGCTCTATGTTGTGTTTTCACTTTGCTATGCACATTCAAAATGTTTAAGACAATTAGTTCTCCCGCTGACGGCGAGATTCGTGCCGTGATTAAATTTTTGAACGCGAGGAATGTTAAACCGGCCAAAATTTATCGTCAAGTGACAGAAGTTTACGGTGAATACGCGATAAGTGATGGAATGGTGAGAAAGTGGGTAAGAATGTTTAATGCAGGTCGAACAAATGTCCACGCCGAGGCTCGGAGTGGTCGGCCTTCTGTTGTCACCGATGATTTGGTAAGGAAAGTTGATGAGATTCATGAGAACAGACGCTTCACAATGACAACTCTTTCGGAGGCATTTCCCCAAATTTCACGTACTGTTTTGTTCGAAATTGTGTCTGACCGCTTGAATGATCGCAAACTGCGTTCCCGATGGGTTCCAAAAATGCTCACTGATGTTCACAAAACGAAGCGACTTGGTAGTGCCCTGACATTTCTCACGCGGTACAGTGATGAGGGAGAACACTTTTTAAACCAAATTGTGACAGGTGATGAAACTTGGGTGTGTCATTTCACACCAGAATCTAAACAACAATCGATGGAGTGGAGACACACTCATTCTCAGAAAAAACAAAAGTTCAAAGTGACAATGTCATCACAAAAAATCATGTGCACTGTCTTCTGGGATAGGAAAGGTGTTTTGCTTACTGAATTTCTTCCCATTAATGCGGCACGATATTGTGAGACTTTAACAAAACTAAGGCGTGCCATTCAAAACAAATGAAGAGGAATGCTCAGTAAAGGAATTGTGTTGCTTTATGACAATGCTCGGCCCCATACTGCTGATGTCATTCAATCGTTAATTCGACAGTTTCATTGGGAGCAGTTTGATCACCCACTGTACAGCCCGGACTTGGCGCAGTCCGACTATCACTTGTTCCTGCACATGAAGTGCGAGCTCGGTGGCAAGCGCTTTGGATCTGACGATGACACGAAAAATGCTGTGGAGTCATGGTTATCAAAACTAGAGGCAAGTTTCTTTGACGATGGTATACAAAAACTGGTCACCCACTATGACAAGTGTTTGATCATTGGCAGAAACTATGTTGAAAAATAGTTTAAGACATGTATTTTCATGAAAAAATAAAATTGGATTCGAAACATTTGTTTTACTATTTTTTTTTTTTTTTTTTCAAAACGGTACTTAGTTTTCAAATACGCCTCGTACTTTATCATTACACTATACTATAATGCAGAAAATTAAATACACAATGTTTCAAATGGAGTTTAAAATACTGCAAACAAATATGTACATAGCTTAGAAATTTTTGTAAATTGTGGACATATTTTGCTTGCAGCGTTTCATGATCCCTATATAATTTCATTATATGTAAGAGACTAATAAACCAGTTAATTTGAAATCCTTGAGTTTGTTAATCAAAAATTCATTAAAATTTTACAAAATATGAAATCGATAATGAAACAAATTCCAAATTTCAAATTTTGGCTTCCAGATGCCCATATTCGCAGTAGGGTTATGTCATTCAAAATTTGATGGATGTAGGTACCATTGTTTTATCACAACGTGAGAAACAGACATTTCATTTATGCAGATTCTTCATTATTTAATTTCTTCGAATATAATACAGAGCGATAATATTTGGTGGCAACAGTTTGAAAAGTGAAACGGACACTCAGAGCAATTCGATGCAGAATCGCAGCCCCTTTGGACTAAAAATATGAAAGCTTTCAGATTTAAAAAAATGTTTTTGTTTACCGTACAGTATTTCCATCACTTGCTTTAAATTCGTTTTGTTAATCAAAAATTTGTAAAAGTTTTACAAAATATGAAATAGATAATAAAACAAATTATAAATTCAAAAGTTGCGCTTCCAGGTGTCCATATTCGAGTGAAGGACTACGTTATTCAAAATTTGATGGCTCTAGATACTGCTGTTTTATAAAAATGCCAGAAACATACATACATTTATGCAGATTATTCATTATTTAATTTCTTAAATATAATGCAGGGCTCTAATATTTGATGGCAACAATTTTAAAAGTGAAACGCCATTTATAGTAAACCAAGGCAAAATGCCAAAACGAAATTAATAGCACTTGTAGTCAAACTGTCCCTTTGAGCTAATAAAAGATTAAAAACTCAGTATTTTATTATTACAGTGTATGACCTAATTACTAAGGAATTGCAAGTTTTTATTTTGTATTTGGCAGGAAAACTTCTCCTCAGCTGAAACCAGTCGCAATTTGAATTGCGAGTATTATTAACTGTAGCTAGGAGTGGAAAGATAAAATGAATTTCTTTTACTTGGTTACAATTATTTTTAGAAGGATTATTTAGTGGTGCATATGTAACTGAAATTTAGGACTTGTAATCAAAGCATGCTTCTGGTTATAATTAATCGCATAAAGATTATTTTATTATTGATGCATAGTTGATTCAAAGTTAGAAACTTAGAAATCTAGGTATCCTGTTAACAGCTAGGAATTATTCATTCCATTGCATTAATGTTTAATAACTTCTGTATATTTTTGCTTAAACTCTTATTTAGGAATGTTTGATTTTTCTTTTGATGTTTAAGCTAAACTAAATTTGTTTAGTACTGAATGAATTGTTTTCATTCATATTAATAGTTACTGTTGCATATGTTGTGAAAATATGTATTTCATTTATATATGAATGAAAGACCCCCAGCCCTGGAAGAAAGAATGTTGAAATTCTGGTCTCAGGGTTTTTTTTCCTAACTTTGTATTCCTTGACAGTAACCTGGTTAAGAAGTAAATAATAGGACCTTTTATCTCTCCGTGAGAGTCCTAGTGACAGTGAAATTGTTTCCCTTTTCCTAATGAGATCTTAGCCATTGGGTGGTCTGTAAGAAAGGTGTTCGATAAACACTCACTCTTACGGCGGTGATGAGCTTAGTGAGCTTAGGGAGCAGCCCAATCCAGCTTGCAAAACAAAGTTTGCCCTATGACCCTATACGGGTTACGCCAGTACAAAAATCACCCCACAACCATAAAAACACATGAATCACACAATGCCAATGGCTTCTTTATTGTTATTAATAATTTTCATAATCTTATGTGCTATTCCTCTTGCCTTAAGTAAACCATTTTTCATGAAATCTATGTTCGCTCCATCAATGCATCTGGTTAACTTACATTATGTAATAAAGTGGACATTGTCTCCTACTTTTGTACATACTTTGCATAAATCATTATCTTGAAACATGGAATCTTTTCAGATAAAAGGGAAATCTTCCATGACCTGTAATTAACTGATTCAAGTCAATGTCATTGTTAATATTCATATTTTCCTTAGAAACAAAAATCTTTATGAATGTATTATTACGGCGGTGATGAGTACGCTTTGTATGTTTACATTGTTACTATGCAGGTGGCTATCCTTGTAAAATAAGTCTTGAATGAAAATAGGTTCCTGCCTTTGCTATGCATTGCTTGATCTGTGATGCAAACATAATATGTAGATTAAAAGTATTGTTCATCATAGGAGACATTTTGTCAGGGCGTATTGTTTTCGATTCTTTCCCATGTGGCAGAAGGAAACTTTCTGAATCCTTCATTTTCGATAATTTTTTTTTTTTTTTTTTACTTCTTCTTCATTATTGCTAACAGCATATCAAATTCAAAACTAGTAGCTGACGAAAAACTCTGAGCATCCAACTCAAAAACAGCTAGCTGAAGGAAAAAAACTCTCCGCCCATCTTCAACAAAAGTCTCCCTTCCTTTTTTTCTCCTCTTCTTCCTTTTGACGAATAAAACTAGCAACTGATGAAACTCTCATACAACTCAAAAACAGCTAGCTCAAAGAAAGTCCTCTTTCCCCCTCCTTCTTCTTCACTTCATGCTGCTCAAATCTCTCTAATTCAAAGCAAAAGCTATATATAATAATTGTGTGTTTCTAAATCAGATGATGGTGGTTCAGTTGTGTTTTAACACTTTTACATTTTTAACAATATTTTAATTTACTATATACAGAGCGTATTCTTAGGCCATGGCCTTCAACGTGAACAAACTTTATTCTCTTTCAACTATGCGAGCAACAGCACCCTCTAGCCTTTTCTTTCAAATTATGCAACACTCCCCACCTGAACTCGAGTTCATCTTTTAATAATATATTCTAGAATATTCAATTAATATTTCGACAATCAATCCTAGGCAAATGATTAAATATAACAAACATGTATACATAATTATAAGCACATAAATTTTACAAACATTAAATGATACCTATAGCAAAGTCAGGAGAATCAAACATAAAAATACAAAACACAAACATTAGTTAAGTTCCATATTATATAACAATTGTATAGGCCTTTTTAAGGTACCAGTAGGTGTTTTAATTATGCAAGATCTTATTTTAACATCTCTGCCTGGCATTAATTCCAAAATTTTACCTATTGCCCAGAGATTTCTGGGATGTTTATTATCATGAATCAAGACAATATTGCTGATTTTAAACTGAGATGCATTAGAGTGTGGAGGACAAATACTGGCAGATCTCAGATTAAAAAGATACTCTGATATCCATCGCTTCCAAAAATGATTTAAAATATCTTGAAAGCATTTATATCGTTCAATAATTGAATTTCTTGATCCAACCAAATTATTTGATGTTATTTTATTAGCAGGCAGAGATAGTAATCGTCTACCAACCAGAAAATGAGAGGGTGTTAGTGGAGACGGTTCATTGGGATCGGTAAACACGTAGGTAATTGGTCTACAATTAATCAATGCCTCGATTTCAATGAGCACTGTTTCAAGCTCTTTCACAGTAAGGGATGATTGACCAATAATTTTGCCTAAGCTGGATTTTATGGTTCGTATCATACGCTCCAAAAACCCTTCCCACCACAGACCCCTCTCAATCATAAATTTCCAATTTATGCCTCTAGCAGAAAATAATTCTTTCACAGATGAGTCACTCAAAGTTTTGAAAATATGTTTTAGTTCTTTGTCAGCTCTTTTAAAAGTCTTAGCATTATTGGAATACACAGTGGTACACAGTCCTCGGCGAGCTAAAAATTTTCAGAAAGCTAGCAAAAAAACTTTTGGTGCTGAGATCAGTTACTATCTCTATATGAAAGGCACGAGTGATCGCAGACGTTAACAACAGCATGTAAACTTTACCTTGCCTGTCTTTCGTAAAAAATGGACTGGCGAAGTCCAACTCGGCCACAGCAAATGGAGTTGACTCTGGGATTCTGTCTAGAGAAAGTGGAGCAATATCCTGTACTTCAAAACAAGCACTATATCGTCTGCATATCACACATTTGCTGATAGTCTTAACAAGCTGTCTTCCCTTAATGATCCAATATTTGGCTCTGATCTGAGTTAGTGTTGAATTAACTCCAGCATGAAATACCTTTTCATGCGAGTCCGTGATGATCAACTTGGTGAACTTGCATTTAGAGGGTAACAGAATGCGACCTCTCAACCAAAAAATTCCCTCCTCATCAAGCCTTGGATTAAGGGAGTAGACGGGAGAATCAAAAATTAGTTTTTTTATTTGAAAACTTAATTATTTCCAATTGATATGATTCTCGTTGCGTAATTTTTACCCAATAATGTTCACCTGCTTCAATCTCAAATGCATTTAAAGGTCCATTCTCTGTAGACCTTTTCAGAAGCCTCCTAATAAATCTCAATACATAAGCAGTAATTCAAAGAAATTTTCTTAAAGAACTGAATTTTCTTATACCCAGAATTGGGGATTCATTGTTAATTACAGATGCAGTTAAAATAGTACTTTTACTTAACTCTAACGATTCTGAATTCGGTTGTTTTGTTTTTTCTTTCTTTTGTTTCAGAAAGTTTTCAGTAGGAAAGTCAATTAAAATTTTTAAATTTAACTTTATATTGTCCTCAATGGAATTCCAAATCATGCTTAAAAAATTTGATTCACTAGTTAATTTGTTATCTGATTCCTTAATCCCATTTAAGACCCATAAATCATTTAATGCTTTAGAATTAGTTCTTAATTTTCTAAAATTCATCCCAGCATCCTTAAATATATTAACCGCATCTACAGATAACCGATATGCATCTTCAACCGTTCCTGCTCCAAAATATAGGTCGCCAACATAGACAGAAGAATTTAACATTTCGAAACTGTCCGGCATTTTATCTTTATATTTCCTAATGTGATATTTTATGACGACCAAAATGAAAGGAGATATAGTCAAACCGAAAGCTACGCGACACATCTGCATAATCTTAAAAGAGTCATTATTTTCATTAAACCAAAGAAATTTTAGAAATTCTCTCACATTCAGCAATCCCTATCATCAAAAAGGCTTTTTTCAATATCTCCACAAAACGCTATCTTAAATTTACAAAAATTTAACATAATGTCTAGTATATTTGAATTTAGATTAGGTCTCGATTCAAGACAGTAGTTTAACGAACTCGTGTCCTCTGTCCTCAAGCTAGCATCGTACACAATTCTTACCTTAGTGGTTTCACTAGATCGTATCACTGCTCGGTGCGGCATAAAATATCCAAAATTTGTATCATTATTTGGACATTCCTCCACAATTCCTTCTAATATCTGGTTCTCAATTATATTTTTATATTCCTGAAATATCTCCAGAGTTTTACTTAGTTTATTGTGGAGGTTTGTGAATCATTTCTTAGCTACCTTAAAATTATTTCCCAGATTATTCGGACTGTTATTTCCAGATTAAATCTGCCTCATATCTTTCGTTTTTAAACTGTAAATTCCTTTCAAACTGGTCTATTATTTCGAAGTCAATATCGGAATAAACATCAGAATCATTAATTCTCATATATTCTAATTCCCCCAAACCCCTTAATTCTTTCAACACAATAGTGTTTGTCATTACCACTAAATTTTCAGAACAATTTTTTTTCGTTTTATTTTTCTCAATTCCTACAGCAACCCAACCAAACACAGAACTGACTGTATACAATCCTTCAGATATTTTAATTCTTTCGGAATAAACTACATTCCAGATTTCATCTCCGCCAATTAATATCTGAACATCAGTGTTATTTTTTATAGAGCAATCGGCGATCTGGAACCCCAGATGCTCCATGAAGTCTGCAATTTGTTTACTAGGCACATTGATGGGCGCCAAGGAAATAACATCCGAGATCAAACATTAAATTTTTATTTTATTATTTTATTTCCAATTCTGAATTTCAATTTCAACGACTGGATAGGAATGATTCATTGCCTTGGTCACACTAAATGAATAAATGGAAAGTCTTTCATAACAGATTGAGTCAGCCAATTTTTTCGTTATAAAGCATCTGAGACTGCCTTGATCAAGAATTTAACTAGTTTATCTTGATTTATATTTAGAAGAAGCATAAACTGTACAAGTTTGTAATAATATTTCCCTGGCATTACAGTCATTATTAGTCATTATTATTATCATCACCTTGTAGAGAAGCAATCAATTTTAAGTTTTGAACTTTGTTTCTTTCCTCAGAATTCAAAGGCAGAGATTCAGTTTCTTTTTCGGAATAACCTCGTTAAGACTTTTTGTTTACAGGGAATTTATTAGTACAAATCGATTCATTGTGATACATACAGCCACATTTATTGCATTTAGTTTTATTTCTACACTTTTTTTATGTATGAAATTTTTTAAAACAAGAATAGTAGCGGTTTTCAGATCTTAGTTTCTTTAATTTATCAGAAATGTTCACTTCATATTTAAATGACTCATGCAAATTATCCCAAAAGATGCATTTTAGGTTAACTGCAGTATGATATGCAGCTGTTGGTGTATTTTTTACATATTTTCTAGTTTCATATTTTGATCGACTTGTGGAGGGACAGGATTTTTGCATTCATTTAATACTAGATTTGAAACTTCCCTGCATTCTACTTCCTTTTTAAGAAATTGTGTTAATTCCGAAACTTCAACTTTATCTTTCGATTCTCTTTGCCGATTAAATTCCAAAACTAAATCATCCAGAATTAATTTTAATAATATTGGAATTAGTAAATTTCCATATAAGCCAGAAGTTACCTCTAAAGCTTCCAAATTATGAATCGAAATTTCGAATTTGTCACACAATTTACGTAAAGCCTTAAAGCCTTTACATTAGCAGAATTTTAAACGGCTTCTAAATTGAGAATTTTATTCATGAATGAATTAATGACCAGGTCTTTTTGACCATATCTGTCCTTTAGTGATGCTACACAACTATCATAATTACTTAAAGTTAATTCAAAGCCTGAAACAACATTCGAAGCTTGTCCCATTAAGAATGATTTTAAGTAAGCAAATTTTTGTATTTTTGAGAACGTTTCATTTTTATCTATTGAATTTTTGAAACTATTCCAAAATTCATTCCATTGTTTGAGATCTCCCTAAAATTTATCAATCATTAATTTGGTAATTTCAGCATACTATTCCCACTAGAACTGGAACTTGCATGCAAAATTTCATTACCACTAGACTGATTTAAATCAGATCTTTGAGGATTCCTCGCTGATGGTACTGCGGCAACCGCATCTAAAAACTGCTTAATTTGACTACAAGCAATTATACATTTGTCGTATTCTTCGCTTAAACTATACTCTTCTTCAATTAAGCTAACATCAATTAACTCTTGTATTTCATCATTGAGTGTTCTCAAATTATTTTTCTTTTCGATTAATAATTCAAACAATTCCTATAATTCTTTTATCGAATTTTCCTCCACTTCAATTTTTAATTTATCTTCAATCACTTTAATTAACCTTGTAACAGACGATCTCAATGTGGAACGTTTACATTTCAACCTGTCTAACTTAGCTTCCATTTTATTTAATTTAAATACACCCAAGACAGCAATAATAAATACTTACTAATTTACTACAAATAATCACTAAATAATTAATTTAAGATTTCCCTAACTTTATTTGGAATTCCATTGTCCCCTGAATATGAAATTTCCATTCTTAAATCCAAATCGAAACACTCAGAACGAACACACAAAAGTTTCTCAAAGTCTTATATTCCCGGCCACATCTGCCATATAATAATTGTGTGTTTCTAAATCAGATGATGGTGGTTCAGTGAGTTTTAACACTTTTACATTTTTAACAATATTTCAATTCGCTATATACAGAGCATATTCTTAGGCCGCTGCCTTCAACATGAACAAACTTTATTCTCTTTCAACTATGCGAGCAACAGCGCCCTCTAGCCTTTTCTTTAAAATTATGCAACACTATAAAGCTAAACATCACTCACATGAAAAAAAATGGCAGTCTCTCCTTTCAACCAGGTCTCCCTATTTTAACGGCTCGCCCAATTAATAATTGTACAACTACTGACGCAGCCACGCCTCATTTCAAATTAATTGATGAATCAGAGTCTGTCACGACCTCTGGTAGCCAATAATAACGCCGAAAAAATTTGAGTAGGCGCCACACATGCTTCTTTATTAACAGCCTGTGAAAACCTCAGGGAACTTTCTCCTTCCTGGGAAACAAAAACTACAAGCCCCGACAAAATGTCTCCTACAATGAAAAATACTTTTGTCTACATATTCTGTTTGCATCACAGATCAAGCAATGCATAACAAAGACTGGCACTATTTTCATTCAAGTATTATTTTACATACACATCCCCGCCGTAAGAGTCTCCATCAAAAATGATTCTTGCAGACCACCCAGTGGCCTAGATCTCATTCGTCAAAGAGAAACAATTTCACTATCACTAGAACACACTCGGAAAGTGAAAGAGTTCTATTTTTTACCTCTTAACTTGGACTAAAGCCCATATTCTGCAAAACAATTTCCTATCAAGGGATCTACAGTTAGGGGGGAAAAAAACACCAAGACAAGAATTATTACATAACACTCCATGATATAGCAAGATACTGCAAAATGTCATGCAGCAGATTCTACAATGAAAATGCTGAAGCTTTTTGGCTAGAGAATTATACCTGAAAACTAAGACTTGAAATCTTCAGTTCTTACTAGTTTAAATTTTTGTACGGACACTTAAAATAAACTGTACTCATAAATAAAGTATAAAAAGATTCCTTTTGTCACCCCAATACAAATAAGAAAAGTTTCACAAAACTGCTAGGAACAAAGAAATATCTATATAAATGCACTGAGATATCTTTTTTAACATATACTGTAGAAAAAATATGTCCCATAAATACGTACACTTGTCATTTCTAGGAAATATCCATTTTTAAATTGAACACTCTGTATATCAGAATAATACTTAATTTTACTAACAGCATAAAAAAAAAACTATTTTCCTTAAAATTTTCTTTAAAACTGAAATTGCTTTTTTACATAAAATGTAGTCTTTCATTAAGCCTAACTTCCTACATGTTCCTGCAAAAGCCAGCACCATGAAAAGTGGGCAAAACACATGTCATAAATATTATCATCAGATTTTGAATACTTTGATCATTAAATGAAGTATATAGTCTTGCCTAAAATTTGAACTTCAATGTGGCGTGGTTTCTCTATAAATTTCTCTATAAAGATAGCACCATTCCCGAATGCAGAAGTTGCTTCAGAGACTGCCCGTTTAAAAAGTTCTTCAAATTCCTGTAAAAGAGAAGATAATAATATAAATGAAAAGTTTAAAAAATTTAATATTTTTTCATGGTTATATGAGAAGATACATTTATTAACACTTAAAATATAAATTAGTATTTAAACATGGGTTAAAAAGGTTTGAATAATCAACATAGTATAATTATAGTTATTTCCTAGGGTTTATGTTCAAACATTAATCATTACTTTAAAAAAAAAAAAAAAAAAAAAAAAAACTTGAATCATCAATATAATAAAAATTTCCTTTATTTCTTATGGTATAAAATCAAATCAAGATTTAAAATATTACATGAAAATTTACTTTTACTTGTAGAATACTGTTATTTATAGTATGTGACTTGATTTTTTTTAACTATTTAAATTGCTCTTCATGGCAGAGAAGGTTTATCAGAGGGGGGGGGAAATAAAGAATAAAATAATATATAACATTGTTATGGATTTTGTATTTAGTTAGCTATTTTTAGAAGAATTGCAGTTAAAATTCTTTTATTTTCTGTGCAATGCAGCGCATGATGAGTTTTAAGAGAAAGCTACAACCAAAAAGTAAAAATAGAGGAGCAAGCACATTTAATAAATACATATCTCAGAATTTGTATTTAAAGGGAATAAATGCAATTGACTATTACATTGGCTGTGATCATAATTGTACTCTTTTGCTTTCCAGAAACCTCGAGAAAATGGAAATTACCAGAACATTCTTGTGCTTGATTAAAAAGCTTTAAAAGCCGGCGAGAAACATCTCAGTTCAGCTGTTCATAACTGTTGTTGTTAATTGTAGCGAATTCACAGCGAGATCGGATTAGCTTTCTTTTTACTTTGGATTGTGTGCTATTTACCGTTTTAGTAGTTTAAAATATAACTACTGTGTGATTTTGTGTGATATTGTATGAATATCTCAGAGGAGAAACCTAGTGTTTTATTACATTTCTTGTAACAAGAATAAATTTTATTAACATTTTATCGAACTTGTGCATTCACCTATTACGAACCCGCACGTAAGCAACAATATGAAAAATTTAGCTTAACATGCCGATGGCGGCAAAGATAGTCATTGTTCTTTTCATGCGCTGCCACATGAAAAGAACAATGAATATCCGCGCCGCTCTCAACGTGTTAAACTGCAGTACATTACCAGAAATTGTTAAGAAAATATTCTTCCTCATAGAAAAAATTAATAACTATATTCAATTTATAAGTTACATTTTAAGTTACTTGTTTTGTATTGAATGTTTGATTATAAGGTCGAAATGTTAATGTATACTGTCGAATTAATTAAAATAAAATTTTGTACTACGTATTTTTTTATATACAAGCGTGACCCATTGTTGAATCATGCCGGACACAGAACAGACAAGTATGACCCACCAGTGCGTCAAGATGGCATTAACGTGTTAAACAGTAATCACAATATTAGTTAAATCAGTTTATGAATCAAAAAATGTTACTACTTTATATTTACAAAAGATTTACTAGAAAATATTTTTTTAATTAAAATATAAAAATCTAATATACTGAGAAGAAGATGCGTCAACAGCCTTTGGCTAAGAGTCGTAGTTTTCTATAAATATGCACACTCATGTGCAAAATTAAGAGAACTTGCACATTAGGCTGAATTTCTGAAAAACTAATGGACAGATTTTAATGAATACGCATTTATAACAGAGAAAGTGATGTACTATTCAACAGTCATTTTATGCATGCATGATTATCAGTAAAGCTCATGATGCAGAGATACCAAAAATCCATGTTGTGATATTCAAATTGAAAATGAGTCTAATACGGGATATGGTCCCCTCTCACAGCAGACAGCTACACACAATGTAACAATATATTGGATAGGAAAGAAGCCACTGAGGAGACCCCAAGGTAGTCGATCCCTCTTCTGTGATATGGCAGTTTTCAACTCTGGGACAGTTCTCAGGGAGGCAATGGCGAGATGAAATTGGCCTCCCAAGAGTGTCCCATACATGCTGTATATGGTTACGGTCAGAAGATTTCTCTGTCCAATCCAAGCGACCAATATCCTCACTTTCCCCATAATCGTTGGCCAGCTGAGCCCTATGTGATGAATGCTGTCATAAATTAATAGGAATCCAGGGCCAACTTTACCCCTGAAATGGCCAACACAGATCTAAGATTCTTCTTTATACTTCATACGACTCGTATGAGGTATATCAATAATTCCTCTCTATACCTCATACGAGTCGGGAAGCCTCTGTCAAACACATACAGGTGTGTATGCTATCCAACATAATGCCTAGCCAATCCATTATATATCCACCACCTTAGTGATCCTTTTCTCTGGTGAAGAAGAGATGGTATCATGTTCCAGGTTCTTTCCAGATACAGATATGCCAAGAATCAGTGTCCTTTCTGAAACTTGACTTGTTTGTAAAAAGCTCAGTGGTCCACTTTAGTCTGGTTCAAGGTGCATGTTGTCTGTACCATGTTAAACTCACTCTCTTGTGTGCTGCCCTATGATTGGCCTGCCTCCAATCTACCAAGAATTCTCCATTTTATTATGACATTCATATATTTATGGCTACTCATTTTACCAGATACCTTATAAAATTTATCCAAGTCTTGCCAGAAACATGTTGAATGTCATGAAGGAGTACGAGCACAAGAATCAATGAAATCTCAATTACACTTATATCCCCTCCACAATAACAGCTTCACAAACACGCACCACGTGTTTGCTGCTATTCAACACTGAATATTTACATAATTCTTAGTTTTGATTCAATACCTTTCGTAAAAACAGACATACACTGCTTTCAATTTATTTGCCCAAAGATTATTCAAATTGCTTACAATTTCTTCAAACTGCTTACTTCTGATCTAACTGAGCCGCCCAGTCGGTATAGTAGTTAGTGACCCTGACTGCCATTTTTTTAGGTGTCTCCACAATAAAATGTCCACCACTTCTGCCTTAAGCGTGGCCAATGTCATTATACGCAAGTACCCACCATTGGAGGTGGAAAAAAAAAAAACTGTGATGGGCTTGCGTTCAAATCCCAGAGAAGATATAGTTGTAACTGTCTATAACTTCATAGGAAGCAATGGTGGCCACTTATTAGATGCTTCCATAATGAAATGGCCACCATTTCCAGCCTTTGTAGTGTTGCAAGGCAAATGGCTATTAAATAAAGCGCCTGACCATTAAAAAAAATTCTGATCTAGCCTTTGGTTTTTCTATTTCTTATTCAAGAATTCTCCTTTTTAATTTTTTGGAGCAGGTTATATCTTATTATTAAATTAAAAAGTAAAAAAAAAAAAAAAAAAGCCACATATTCAGGCATATAATATGAACTTAAAAAAATGAGATTCCTTTATGTACTTAAATGTTATTTATTTAAAAGAAATGACATACCTTACTTAAAATGAACTTAAAAATTTTCATTATTGGATAACATGAAAAGTTCATCATATTCGTCTTCTATTATATCTTCAAGCTCATCATCAAATTCTGTTTCATCTTAACAATCACTGTTACTCTTATCCGTAAATAGATAATTATCTTCCGTTCCATCTAGATTATTAGATATACTGCCCTTTTTAAATGACTTTTGAATTATGTTGGGTTTAATATCATTCCATGCTTTTATTATACATTCACACACTATTTCTAAACTGGCAATATGCATTTGGCCTCCTTTTGTAAATGTTTTTCTATCTTTTAACATCCACATATTCTATTCTACTGTTACTTTAAATTCTCTTTGAATGGTTTATTGATACACACATCTACAGGCTGAAGTAATGGCATTAATCTGCCTGGAATAACTGTCATGCCTGTATTATCCTCTTTCAATAACTTCGTATTATCTGTTAGATAAGATCTGGATATGTTCCAGATTCGGTCTGTATTCTTTAACTCCTTCCCATCCAATCCACCCCACACAGCCCTACATTGAAACAACCAGAACTGGCCGAAAACGGCCAAGATTGTTATCTTGTTTTCTTCCCTCCTCCTAAAGTATGCAGTAGCAGGTGCAGTTTCCCCCAAATGCATTGTATCAGTTTACTACAGACAGCTTACCCTAAGAGGTTTCTTATCTTTCAGTTGATCATGACATTTCGTTGTTGATTCTTTTGTGATACAGTGTATTTTTAAGCTTTAGAAAGCAATAAAAGAGCAGTTTAAAAATTTAAGGATTATATTTATTTTTAACCAATTTATTCCTTCCTATAAAATAATGGAAATAAACAAAATTTGTCATGATCATAACAAAGCCGGAAAGGTTTGTTGGTCTGACCTTCAGAATAGTTTTATAAAGAACGGGGTCAAAGGCAAATGGAATCTTTGTTAGAAAGTACAAAGAATGTCATTGGAAATCTTCACACCTATTTTCTGCGTTAATGGACGGGGAGGGGAGGAAATTGCTGTGAAACTGAAAAACTATTTCGGGTGGTCTGGTATTTTGAGGATACAGGTTAGCGAAGGGTCTGGATTTCAAAGAGTTAAGACAAAAGGACGCTTTTGCCAAGCATTTCTTATGCACATTTTCACACCATTTTTGTTCATCCGTCCTTTCTCATGAACATGCAGTTTTGAAATATATGCTAAGCAGGAAAGCACTACAATGAAGTGAGATCTTTCGTAATCTGTTGTTTTTATGTGAACCGTTTTTTTTCTTTCACATCACTTTTTCCCTACCATATCAAACATTACTGGAGTTTCATTCATATTCCAAACATGTGGTAAATAATTTTTTTATGCTTTTGCCGATAAGTCAATAACATACTTCTGGAAACTAATCATTTTATTAATCAATTCTTTCAGAAGTCTTTGTGAAACCTTTGTTTTTTCTCCTAGAACTAAATTATTCCATACCATAAATCTACTATACCAACTCAAAGTTGCTTTAGAGTTTTCACTTTTATTTGCTTTCTTTTTGGCCCACTTTAACACAAATAAACATACACTGCTTCTATTTATAATTAATCCATTCTGGCACTTTTTAAAACCCACTTCGTAACACTTTCTTCGAGGAAAGACCATTTTGTTACTACTTTATGCAAAGCGAAATTTATTCTTTGGCATATTAATTACTGTGATTTCATTTTTCCGCCACTCATATATGGAGCTTTCACGAATACCAAACAAACTGCTTTGCATTTGAAACCAGCACTCTTTTTGTTTCTTTACATAGCAGCCATACTTACTATTAAAAGGAACATTAGATCAACTGTATTTCAACTAATGCAAAAGGCTTCAATTTTCACTTCAAAATCACAGCTTCAACTGACTACAGAAAGAGAAAACATCTCCTAATTCCATGAATACATTCAAGATGGAAGTGCATTCTTACTCCGAATTACATCCTCCTTTTCTCGAAAATCTACAATAGCATTCTTTTGGACATCTGCTTTGAACACAATCCACCCTCATTGCAGAAATGTTTGCTCCCTCAAGAATTTAACCCACACACATATTGTTCTGCTTATCACCTGTCAATTTGGTATACCATTGTTCGAAAGGCAGGACAACTCTTTGATTAAGTGATGTCAAAAGATAAGAGCATTACATATGTATATTTTAAGTTTCATTGTGAAGAATTGGGTGCATGTTAAACGGTGAATATACCTATAAATTTTAAAATGTAGCTTGAAATTACAGATGCACATTATACACTAGTGCGCATTATACAGCAGAAATTAAGGAATTTTATTGCATTTTAAAACACTTTAATTACATTAATTTTAATTAAATTTTCTTTACTGACATTTTCTATAATTTTTTAAAAGCATCCAGCTTTAAAAGTCATCTAGATGTTTTAGAAAGATGGCTCTGTTGAAAATTCTTTGGCTGTTCCTTGAAAAAGACCAAGGAAATTTCAATAATTTTTATTTCCATGATTTAATTCTGATTTAAATATTACCTCTTGATTAATTAATTAATTTTCAAGTATATTGTACAATTTCAATCACATATATCATCTTAATTTGAAATTTTGCAAGTCTTATTTATTATCTGTATCTATAGCTAACATAATTCTGTCAAAATACTAATTGTTTTTAATTGGCTTTACATGAATTAAATGTATTTTTATTTAAATCAATCAAATTAAAAAGAGGAAAATATAATATTCATAAGCACAGCATCTATTGCTTTTGAAAAGCTTAGTTTGTCAATCAACTAGATAAATTAACTTAGATAAATTAAATTTGAAAGATAAGTATCTTACATTTTACCGAACGGCAGCAGACTCAAATGAAAAGTGAAACATAACAATTACAGTGCATGGCATTTAAAATGGATTGATGCAAAATCATGTTTTGAAACTAACAGCTCTTTTTGGTAAAAACTCTTTCAAAGGAATAAAATATTCCCTCAATAACAGTTAATGTTTAAGCTTTAAGATGCATGACATTTAAAATAGATCGATGCAAAATCATGTTTTGAAACTAACAGCTCTTTCTGGCTTTTTCAAAGGGATAAAATATTTGCTTAATAACAGTTAATGTTTAAACTTTTTAAAAAATATGTTCAAAAATTCATACTTTAATTCACTTAGTAAGAATGCAGTAGTTGCATTTGATTACACAGAGTTAAATTTATGAGCTACTCCACTTAAATGTTACAATTTCAAAATTACCTCGATTTTTTTTACAACACGCATTCCACGTCCTCCACCTCCATAAGCTGCTTTTAAAATAATAGGAAGGCCATGATCTTTCACAAAATCAGTAGCAGCTTTAAGATCTGTGACAGGTGTGTCAGTACCTGGTACAACTTTAACACCTGAGAATAAAAATTAAAACATTTTTACACAAACTTGAAATAATTCAGAAAATTTAGTTGGAATTATTACAGAATGATTTTAAGGTGCAAAACCTTAAAAAAATACGGAGCTGTTTTTTTAAGGGTGATTTTAGATATGCATGTCAGGATATCAAAAAAAAATTAATAAACTCTATCCCTCTCTTTCCATATACCTCCTATCCCTTTCTTTTATTATCTGGCACATATTTCAAAATTGTTTTCTGACACTACCATCATTACAGCCTCAACAGTTCCAAGATAATATAGAAAACCTCATGAAAGAAAATCTACAGTTTATTTTCTCACCAAAATTTATAGAACTTTTTTTTATCCATATCAAATCATGACTTTTTGCTCTATGTTCCTTGAGAAGTGCATGCAAAAAGTTCAGCTCCAAATGAGAACACTTTTAGAAATTATTACATACAACATTATGAAACATCATCCAGTTACTACATAACGAAAATGCTTTTCAGGTAGTGAAAGAGTCAGCAAACCTAAAGCAAGTTTTAAGTTGGATGAAATTACCATTAGCTAACTACATCTGTACTACATCTTGAATTACACCGCCATCTTCCATTGTCAGATAAATATGTACATATTATTTGAGATATAAAAACTCTGCAAGACAAAAATCTGTACAGTCATACAATTAGTTACTCAACAATTCTTGCATGAAGCTATAGACATATGGCATTCAGTATGAAAATATTTAGCTTTTGCCGGATGATCAAGCATGGTACAACTTTCAAACAGTGGAAGATCATATAGCCCAACCACGCAACATGTATTGCAAATAAATTGTACTCATTTTATGAAAACATAAGGAAGGAATGCAATAAGATAAATGACTTCTTTCTTACTTTGTAGAATATTATTACACCTTGTCTTAGATTTTAAAACTGAAAAGTCAATGGAATCTACCCACTGGGTACTTGGATCTCTACCCAACTGGGTGTAAGAACTGCAACAAATGAATATTTCATTTGTGGTTTAAATTCAATAGAAGGAGCCTGCTGTCAATCATTACTTATAAATGCTCAATGACAAAGAGTTAGAACTTTTCATTGGGCACGGCTACAAGTACTTGCCTGGTGCAATTCAGATTTTGGGAGTAGGAGAAACAATGAAAGAAGTTAATAACTACAAAAGACAACCCCAATGCAGATGACAAGGTGAAACATCATTTAAATTTAAGACTGCAACTTCAGTGAAACATCTTTTCCCTTTCTTACAAGATATGTCACACTGCTGTCTCATCTAAAAAAAAAAAAAATAAGTTTCTGGATCTCTTAAATTCTGATCTGCCAAAATTAAGACACTGTAAATATCATTCAATGCAACAGGTTTCTTAAAAGTCGGTAAATAACATATTTACTTCCTAACACTGATTACTTACATTATTATAGTGTGCAATTACTACTTGCTCAGGAATAAATAAAGAATATTAATACAGTCAAAAGTCGTTAATTCGGACACCCATAATCCGGAATGATCTATAATCCGGACCTCAAAGCCACAAACTTTCTGCGCATGCGTCGCGTAAGATTTTTACGGCTGTAAATATGCGTGTGTGCAAGCACATAATACGTTGACGCATGCGCGTTTAATGTATAATGGACGGTATAAGCTAAGCTAAAATTATCTAATTCAGTTAATGTTGCAGATTGCGCTGTTCCTTAATCTTCGTATTGGATCTGGCTTATTATTTTTTGCAGACTGTTAGAGCAATTTTATAAAAGTAAGCTTGAACTTTCGATTATGTCAAATAGAATTTCCGATATATATTTACTAATATATAAAGGATCTACAAAGCGAAAGTATGTTTTGAAATCCAAAATTTGTTTATCGATTTCACGGTGCTCTGCGGCAAGGGGGGGAGGGGAAAGGGCGCGGTGCACAATGAATTGGAAGTTGATCTGTCAGCACAATCCTTATCTTCAGCGCAGATGTTTTTATTTTATTTGGCTTATAATTCCTTACTAAATGTAGTATTCCATCTCTATGTGCTCCGTCTTTGATATGATTTAAATCAAGTTCCTCGTCATTATAATTCGCTTCCGATAGTGAAGAAAGTGAGAGAGGTTATTGAAAAGGAAAACATTTCGATTGACAAATTAGTCGGTATTCTCGACACAGCAATTATAGGACTTGAACAGCGGAACTTTGTAACTAAACAAGAAATTATGTCTGTTTAATAGAATTAAAGAGAAAATATTATCACATGAAACGAAGCAACTTAAACAACTTACATTGAAAGAAATGTTTAATAAACAAATAAATATTAAGCTTTTTCTTTTTGTAAATTTTGGTACCCTTTAGATCATAATTGTTCTTTATTTCATAAATTACGGTTTCATATTTTTAATTTTGTTATTTCTGCATGCCATCTTACCAGATTTAAACTGATGATCTATAATCCGGAAAAATCGATAATCTGGAATCGCCGAAGTCCCGACGAGTCCGGATTAACGACTTTTGACTGTACTACTGAATACTGATTAAATGCATATCAAGTTCTCTCTCTCTCTCTCTTTTTTTTTTAAGGATAATTATTTTAGCAAACCCATTTCTTAATTATTACAGTTGATGGATTAATACAAACTGTGATCACAGTTGTGGTTTAAAATAAGATCTCAAAATCACCATCTGGAATTAGAGAAAGCATCTTCCTTTTTAAAGTAATTGATGTTAATTTACTAAGCTACAGCTGAATCATGCCATTCACTGCAAAATAAGAAATAAAACCAGAGTACGATGATAGTTTTTATATAGTAATAATTGTAATAAGATATCAGTTTTTTAGAATTGTTAGCAATTTCCACAGTCTACCGCCAAATGGCATCATTAATATTTAAAGCATTTGTAACAATCAAAATGAGAGATATAAAAATGTAACCATGGCAAAAGACGATGTTAACTACTTGTGTGCTTTTTAAAAATCTGTAGAATTAAGTATTATGTTGTTGGTTGTGAATTTCTGTCCTGATAAATAATGCAAAAACAAAAAGACGCACATAGTGGATTGTAAAAGAAAAATCCTAAGGCCAACAATTTCAGAAGTGGGATTATTGATGTCAATCTACTATAACTGAACGCCATTGAGGGTCTGATGCAAAAACAAAAAAAGATAATTTTTTAACCCCATTTTAAAGTTATCAATGAAACCATTAAACATATTCATGAAAGCTTTTAAAAACATATCTTTAAAAACTACTAAATTAATTAATAGTAAGTATTAAATATATATGAAAAGGTAACTTAAAGATGTGTTTTCTGGGCAAGGGACACAAAAGCGATCTAATTGAGCTTGCGACGGAAATTGGAGAAATGGTCCCACCAGACGCCATTGTGATTACAGTTAAAAACATCATCACTAATAGTAAAAATTATGAGGAACAAGTTTTTGAAAGGATTATTGAAGACTTAAGAAGATGAAAGATTGAAAAGAATAAAAAATAAACAAAATAATAAGTAATAGCATAAAATTTGTAAAGGTAAAAACTGAGCAAATCAATAATGGATTAGTTATGATTCAGGAAAATGAGGGAAATTTTAAGTCCTTACTGGAAATAAAGGAAGGTAAAACTATTATACCAACTGTCAGTATTGGAAATAAGGAAATAACATTTAAGGAAAACCAAAACATCACAAAAACAGAGATAGTAAATGAAGTAAATTCAGAATTAAATTTGAGTGATGTTAATTCACTTACTGGTAATCATTCATTAAAAATTTTGAATGTTTATGCTGCAAATGTAGACCAAAAACTTATTACTTTAGAGAAAATTAAATTTAATGAGTTTCACAAGTTTAATGAAACAGCAACAACAAGATCTAATTAATTTGTTAAAGTTCAGAGATTGCTTTGCATTAAACATATCAGAGTTAGGATGTACAACGTTAACAAAAATGGATGTTAAGGAAATCGAGAGATCAAAACCCACAAATGAAACCACATTAAACAAATGCGACTGAAAGGAAGGCAATTAAAGAAATAGTTGATTAATGGAAAAGGAACACAGTATACAGTCAAAAGTCTTTAATCCAGCCTCGTTGGGACTTCGGCGATTTCGGATTATCGGTTTTTCCGGATTATAGATCATCAGTTTAAATCTGGTAAGATGGCATGCAGAAATTATAAAATAAAAAATATGAAACCTTAATTTATGAAATAAAGTGCAATTATGATCTAAAGGGTATCAAAATTTATGTAAAAAAAAGCTTAATATTTATTTGTTTACTTTATTAAACATTTCTTACAATGCGCGCATGCGTAAAGCATACATTACGCATAGTCGAAATTAGAAAATTGCAACCAGAAAACTATTTGATGTGTATTCGTGATATTTATAATGAGGAGAAATTTGATTTAAATCATATCAAAGGCGGAGTACATCGATATGAAATACTACATTTAGTAAGGAATTATAAGCTGAATAAAATAAAAACATCTGTCCTGAAGATAAGGATAGTGCTGACAGATCAACTTCCTGTTCATTGCGCGCCGCTACGCAGCTACATGATTGTAGCATGTTTAGTACTTTAGACCTGGCCCATGGGTACCTGCAAATCTAGTTGACAGAAGAAGCGAAATTGAAAACTGCTTTTATCACACCTGATGACTCAGGTCAATTTGAGCAAATGATATTTGGTTTAACAAATGCCCCAGCAGAATTTCAGTGCTTAATGTACCTTGTATTAGGCCGTTTTTATGCAATAAGGATGCATTATGCTATCTAGATGACATCTTTGTACATGCTAAAACTTTGGAAGAAATGATCAAAAAGTTAATCAAGGTATTTGATGCTTTATGAAAAGCTAATTTGACTTTAAAATGACCTAAATGCGAGTTTGTGAAACATGAAGAAGAAATTTTAGAATTCATTATTAATAAGAATGGTACTAAACCCAGCTCAAAAGAGGTAGAAGTAATCTCTAAATTTCCCAAACTGTCAAATCTACACGAAATTAGACATTATTTGGGTTTAACGAGTTTTTTGAGGAGATTTATTCAAAATTATGCTGTAAAAGGAAAACGTTAACTGAGCTAACTAAGAAAAATGAAAATTTTTAAAAAGAATCTTTCGAAATTTTGAAAAAGGAATTAGTACATAAACCTACTTTGACACTCTATAATCCAAACACTACAACTGAAGTTCATAGTGATACAAGTGCGGATGGTATCGCAGGAATGCTACTACAAACTGGGAATGATAATAAGTGGCACCTTGTTTATTGTCTGAGCAAGAAAACTACTGAAGGCGAAAGAAACTATCACTCAAGTAAGTTGGAGTTCATGGCCATCGTATGGTCATTGGAGAGACTAAGACAGTTTTTACTAGACATAAGTTTCACGGTTGTCACGGACTATCAAGCATTCATTTATATGAATGCAAAAAAATCCAATGACCCCCAAATCGCTAGATGGAGCATTCTCATACAAGAGTACACTTTTGAAGTTTGCCATAGACCGGGAATAAAAATGAAGCATATCGATACAATGTGTAGAGCTCCTGTTCTAGATCCCGAAGATACCATGACAAGTCTTGCAGTGCGGAAGTTTGCAGTACAGGGGTTGGACAAAAACATGGAAACACCTTTCAAAAAACATGTTTCTTTGCTTAATATGGTGTAAGAAACCCGTTGGCATCCAAAACAGCTTGCAGTTTTCTCGGAATGGATAAATACAGTTTCTGTATGTTTGCCAAGGGAATATTATACCATTCTTCCTGCAAAACGGTGGCAAGTTCAGATAACGATGTTGGCGGTGGATAACGAGAACGCACTTTCTGTTCCAATGTAGACCACAAAGGTTCGATAATATTCAGGTCTGGTGACTGTGGTGGCCAGGGAAGATGGGACAACTCATCCTCGTGCTCAGAAAACCAGTCCTGGACAAATGTGAGCTGTGTGAACAGGGGCTTTGTCGTCTTGGAAGACACTATCACCATCGGGGAACAAAGTTTGTACCATGGGATGAACTTGATCAGCCAAAATGTTCACATAAGTCTTGGCAGTCATGTGCCCTGACACAGTTATCATGGGGCTAGCAGAGAACCACGATATGGCTGCCCAAACCATAACAGAATCCCCGCCATGTTTCACTCTTGGCAACAAGCAGTCTGTATTATAGGCTCGAGATAGCGTTCTCCAGATGTAAACTCGGCCAGAAGTGGGAAACAACGTGAAAGAAGACTCGTCAGACCATATTACTCGCTTCCACTGCTCTATAGTCCAGGCTTTATGACTTAAACACCACCTTTTCCTGTTACGGGCATTAGCATCACTGATGAGTGGCTTCTCAATTGCAGCACGGCCAGCAATTTCCCTGTTTATGAAGCTCCCTTCTAATTGTTTTGGTACTCACAGGGTTCAGTAACACAACATTCATTTCAGCAGTAACTTTTGCAGCTGTGGTCTTCTTATTTTTCGTCACAATTGCCTTTAATGATCGTCTGTCACGATCACTCAGGACACACTTTCTTCCGCGCTGTGATTTAGCAGATGATGTTTTTCCGCTTTTCAAATATGCGGAATAAATCTTCGATACAGTACCTCTTGAAACACTAAACACCTCGGCTACCTTGCTTACGGAAGCACCTACCATACGTGCTCCAACAATGTGCCCACGTTCGAAGTCTGTTAACTCTGACATAATGCAATGACAACCTCACATAACAGTACTCCGACAACAACTGAACTGTTTAGCACATTTACGAAGTTGTATAGGTGGCGTCAGTAGTCAAAAACCCCAGCGCCACCTACATATTTCATTAAAATCAATCTTTTTTTTCAAACATGCATTTCACAAGGTGTTTCCATATTTTTGTCCATCCACTGTATATCTCGCTTTAAGCGAAAAAGAGCAAATTGTAATTATCCAGCACACTGATAAAGATATAAGAAAACTGATAGACATTTTTAAGAAAAAGCAACATGACAGAACAAGAGAAGAAAAAGAGAAAATAAAAAACTATGTTTTTAAAAGAAATAGAGTATACTGCAGTAAAGGGAAAAAAAATTGCTTTATGTAATTCCCAAAAATATGAGATAAAGCATGGCAGTAAAATTACACAATTTGATGGACCCCTTTTCAAAGAACAGAACTGTCAATAAAATCAAAGAACTATACTGATTTTCATACATGAAACGCTACTTGCAGAAGCATATCTCTATGTATGTTGAGTGTTTGGTGAATAGAATTAAAGGAGGTAAACAGCAGGGATACCTACACCCAATCAGGCCAGGAAGAAGACCTTTTTTGATTATACACATGGATCATCTAGGCCCATTTGTGAAGATTTCAAGAGGAAATCAAGGCTTACTGATAATAATCAATAATTTCACAAGATTTACCAGGCTGCTTCCTATAAAAAATACATTTTCTCTACATCTACATGATTTAAAAGTTCTGAAAGATGATGCTGATGAATACGGACTCCCTGATAGAACCACCAGTGATAGAAAAAGCTTTTACACATCGTATCAGTTCAAGCAGTACTATTGTGAAAACAGAATAAATCACACGTTAAACTCTACCCAACATATAATGGCTAACAGGATGGTAGTAAGGACTAATAGAACAATCTTATCCACAATATTCACATCCACGAGTAATTCATGCCATAAAGATTGGGATTTACGAATAAAAGAAATTGAAAGAAATTTGAATAATACTGTCAACAAAACTATGAACAAAACAACTTTTTGAAACCCTACATGGCTATTCTCCAAGATTTAACGATGGAATCCTACGAAAAGCTACTGATGAAAGTGCAGATGTATGGACTAAAAGAAGTTTAGGAAGAAATGCACAGTGTCATCAAAAGGAAACAGCATAAGATAAAAGAGTACTATGTAAAAAAAAAAAAAAAAAAAAGCCGAAATATAACTTTTGAACTAGGTGAAATAGTGGTTGTACGACAACCATCGAAACCAACATGTCAACCAACAAAACTCAGCCAAAATACAGAGGACCCTTGATTGACAGAAGTTCTCCCCAATGATACTTACAGGGTGATCCAAATGGAGGAAAAAGACCATGGTAGACTGTATACAACAACACCCCACATGAGTCAGCTGAAGTCTTCGCATGCTAATAACCTAGATGAGTCGGATGAAGAGGAGCCAGGTAACTAGGATATTAACTCGCGAAGCAACAGGTAAAGTGAACTTTTACTTTTTTGTCGTGAACCTACAAAGAAAACCTACAAAGTTTTACTGGAAAAACTTCATTAAGATTTTCTAGAACTTTTGTTGCAGACCTTTTTTTACTTTTTATAGAACTTTAAAAATTATGATTATACTGTACACAAAAATGTGGGTTCTTATGGTATTGCCAAGAATATTTGTTAAAAAAAAGGACAACTGAGGACAATTGTTTATTTAGGATGCCCGAATATTAGCAATTTCCACAGTCTACCACTAGATGACATTATGAATATTTAAAGCATTTGTAATAATCAAAACGAGAGATATAAAAAAGTTACCATGGCAAAAGACGATGTTAACTACTTGTGTGCTTTTTAAAAATCAGTAGAATTAGGTATTTTGATGTTGTTGGTTGTGAATTTCTGTCCTGATAAATAATGCAAAAACAAAAAGATAGACATAGTGGATGTAAGAGAAAAATCCTAAGGCCAACAGAATGATACAATTTTCAGTCTCATTGAAATGTAGGGAACTTACAGTGGTACTGCCCACAGATTGCAACACATAGACTTTCTCTGTCACCTGTACATGAATATGAAAGACACAAAATTCACTAAAACACAGAGGAAAACCTTGAATGAGTGAACAGTTGGACTAGGCACTGCTTCATAGAAAATAATAATAAATAAATAAAAATGGGCAGAAGAGAGAGAGACGTTACTTCAGTGTTCTGTCATCACAGGTGCATACTGTAGCACAATACTTACTTTGTGAGATTTTCCTGATGATCCTTATTTATGTCACCAATTATCATGATTAAAATAGTATTTTTAGCTTGAAATGAGGGTTCAGAGTAATATTTTCTGACATTAGCAGTGTACAGTAGGAAGAACACAATCCTTACAAAATTACTAATATTTTGTTGTCAACATATAAATTTTTCAAAGTTAAATAACAATATATAGCTTCCAAAAATCCACTGGCTTGCAAATAAGCAAAAGTAAAGGGAAGCTGACAGTCTTTTCTTTCCCCCCCCAACAGTTTTATAAATTTAAGAAAATATTTACTCATGACCTAAAATTTTATCTACAGCACCTTCAGTAAAAGCAAAATCTTATGTTTTATTATAAATAAATAAATAAATAAAAATGTTAATACACTCTTTTTTTTTAATCAAACGACTGCTGCAAAAACAAAACAGATTGTCTGTGAAGCCTATGGAGAAGACATTGGTGTCATTAACCCATTAGCCGCTGGTGTTGCGTTGACGCAAAAGTCAAAATAAATGCGTATATAAATATAAATAACGAAGATATTTTATACCAGCAGATGATTTTGTGTAAGGAATATTATGAAGATTATAACTGTAAAAATATATTTGCCTTCAACAATCATTTTGTTTATAATAATTAATCTCGTACTTTAAGCAAAATTTTCGACCGGGTATTTTTGCTGAAAATATTTCGAGAAAGAATCACCATCTTTATGAGTGATCTATTTTTAGTCAAGGTCACCGTTTATCAGAACAGTACATCAAACAGATGTTTATATTTGTGTTGGGAAGAAAGGAAAAACAGGCGTTGCGCTGACGCAATGTCAGCAGGAAACGGGTAGTCAATCTCCTTTTTCACTCATTCTTTTCGATGTTCTGGTTCATGTTCTGCTTGTTTAAAAATGCCTAGAACGAGGTATCTTACATTAGAAGAAGCCCTTCAAAGATTTTTTGATGAAGAAACAGATGATGATAATGTTAATAATGACCAGAATGAAACTGATATTGTTGTTCCGCCAGAAACTGCAGAAGCTAGTGATAAAGCAGGGAAAGACAATATTTTAAATAATGATAATGATATTTTACCACTTGATACTGCTGGGGAAGTTGAAATTCACGTAAGAAGTACGTTTCCGCCTTCTAAAAGCAGTGGTAGTCATACGAAAAAGTTTAAAAAGCAGAAAACTGAAAACTTGAAATGGATAAAAAAGGAACCGTTAGTTATGTCTCAGAAAGAAAGTGAAGAAAGATATAGAAGAGAAACAATAAAAGACAAAATACAAGGTAAAACTAGTGGAGAGATTTTTGATTTTCTTTTTGGTTCAGGTATTTATTCTCTTCTCGTTGAACAGACAAATATATACGCTCAGTAAAAAAAAATCGCCCAGAATTTATTGCATCTGAATCCTATATGAGAAGATTTATTGGAATATTATTGCTTACAGGATATCATTCTTTACCTCAAGAAGAAATGTATTGGTCTCTTGATAAGGATCTGTTCCTATTGTACGAGAATCGATGTCATGTTTGCAGTACAGAAATATGAAGTAGAATTTGCATTTAGCTGACAATAGTCAAATTGACAATACTGATAAATTACATAAGGTGAGACCGTATCTAAACTTACTAAATGAGAAATTCCAACAATTTGGTATATTTTCCTACAATCTGAGTATTGACAAGCAAATGATTCCTTATTGAGGCAAACATTCAGCAAAGATGTTTTTAAAAGGGAAACCTATAAGATTTGGATACAAAGCATGGACTCTGGTGTCATCTGATGGATATGTGTTTTATTTCGATATTTATTCAGGTAAGTCGACAGCTCCAAAATTACCAGAATATGAAAAATTTGGGCTTGGAGGAAGTGTGGTGATAAATTTGCTCAGTGTTGTTGAAACTCCCGCCAAGCATGCTATTTATTTTGATAACTTTTTTACATCATTTCAGCTTCTCTGTCATCTAAAAAATAAAGGTTTCAATGCTACAGGAACAATTCAGGAAAACTGCATACAAATGTGCCCAACAGAAACTGTAAAAGGTGTTCATAAGAAAGATAGGGTTTATTATGATTTCCAGTATGAAGAGATAAACAAAATAATTTTTGTCCAATGGAACGACAATTCTGTTGTAACTGTTGGTTCAACATTTGGAAACATTCAACCCATAAAAAATGTTTCCCGTTATTCAAAAACACAAAGGAAAAAGGATTTTATATCTCAGCCTCATCTTATTGAACAATACAATGCCAAAATGGGTGAAGTCCATTTATGTGACAATTTAGTAGCCAATTACAGAAAAAGAGTTCGTGGCAAAAAATGGTGGTGGCCAATATTTACTAATTACATTGATGTCGCCTTGACAAATGCATGGAAAATATCACGACTTTCTACTACTGGAAATAAAACATCTCTTTTAGATTTCAGACGCGAGGTTGCATTATTCCTTTTGCAAACTCCTATTGAGAGTGTAGATTTAGCCAGAAATAGATCAGCAACAGGAAGACCTAGTAAATTCAGCATTCAAAAATCATTGCATGAAAATGGTAGACATTTTATCGTAAAGTCCGATGATAACAAAAGACTTCGTTGTAAAGAGTGCCATAGCCAGACTGTTTATAGATGCAAAGTATGTAATGTAGCTTTACATCATGATGGTAGTGAAGCTTTTCATGCTTGAATCTTTCAATTGAAATAATCTGTATTTGTAAGAGAAATATAATGTATATTTTAATATTAAATTAATTACAAGTAAAGTGATTTGTAGATTTATAAAACGTTATACAGCTAAAACGCAATCTACTCACCTAACATAAAACGTAATCCAGTGCTCCACTCAAAGGAAACATCGCATGAATACAATCCTACTCACCTAACATGTGTAGTCTTATTCCGCTGACGTTGCGTAAATGCAACACCCGCTTTTTCCACAGGTAAGAGCATTTTTTTTTTTTTATTTTTAATGTAAATTTATGTTATAAATGCTTAATTTAATATGTGTTATTATTTTCATGAGAAAAAAATCATTCCTTGTAGTTTTGGCAGTTAATGGGTTAAGATGTAGTTAAAAATTTTCATAACTGAAATTGACTTGAAACGACTTTAAGCATTCAAACTGAAAGACTGAAAGAATTTAACAGCAATGAAATGCAAAAACTTCTTAACAGAGAAACAGCTGGTACTTTTCTGTTATCGGGACCGGATTCAGAAATATAATGTATATATGCATGTATGGATGGATGGATATGTCCATATACGCATGTATATATGTAAGTACAAATGTGTGTGCATATATACATACGCACATGCATACATTCATACCTTTCTGAATCCAATCACAATAATAGAACAATACCAAATAGCTTATAGACTAAAGATAATTTCAAATTAACAAGTATGCTACCCCCATATTAAATAAAATATATTTAAAAAAATCTGATACAATTTTAAAGGCTATTTATAATTACTGAGCAAAAGTATATTCATAATAATAATTTGTACAAATCTACTCCCTTTTCTCTAAAAAAGATTATTCTTAAAAAAAAAAAAAAAAAAAAAAACTGATTGAAGCTAATTTTTCATTAAAAAAAATATTTACACATTTAGTTTAAAAAAGTCAGAACAGAATAGATGAGAACAAAGAATTCATTAAATGTGTTAAAGTTTATATGCATACATTTTCTCAACATAAAGCTCACTTTTAATATAAAACTATATTTTAATTAGATTTTATGATTTATTTTACCTAAAGAGGCTTAGCAGATGTATGAAAGTAAAAACAGCCACTTGCAACCAATATGAGACTAAAAATAATGTAAAGATCATGGTGAATAGATAAGTAACACTATGGATTGGTCAACAGTACGATACATAACTCTAGTTGAAAATGTATTTATACCTGCTGCAATAGCTGACTTCCGTGCTGACACCTTATCAGCCATTTTTTCCATAACAACTGGAGATGGCCCAATAAACCGAATTCCAGCAGCTATACAAGCCTGAGCAAAATCTGCCCTTTCAGAAAGGAAACCATATCCAGGATGGATAGCATCAACTTCATTTTCCTAAAATAAAGGACATTTATAAGTATCCACAATACAAACTTTATTTAATACATAAATAATACTTTAAAATATTACCTGTGATATTTTAATAATTTCAGGGATATTCAAATATGCTTGCACAGGTGGTAAGCCTTTCCCAATTAAGTAAGATTCATCAGCTTTCTGTCGATGCATATGCATTTTGTCCTCATCAGAATATACTGCAACTGAGCGTATTCCAAGTTCAGTACAAGCTCTAAAGACTCTTATTGCAATTTCTCCTAAAATATATTCATGATAAAATTTCATTCAAAATCCTTTTAATGAAAGCATTTACAAAAAGTAGAAAAGGGGAAGTTATTTATAAAAAGTAATACAGTTTAAAAAGAAAATTTTAATGCAATATTAATAGCCATGTAATCATGTTTTACTACTTTAATCCACTTCAATTTTTTGGTTAATTTGATAGTAATAATAACAAAAAATTATTTACTTTTAAACTAATGATTAAATTTTGTACATCCCTACAAATATTACAGTTGACAAATGAAGTTAAAAAATGTAATACTGCAGTAGAAGGTATTGTAAAAATTCAGCTCATAGCAGTAATGTATAACATTCAAATGTAATTCATATTAGTTTTCTTATATTAAATATAACTGATTATCATTCCCATGCAAAAAAGGGGGAATTTACTACTTTAAAATCTACAGTAGTAGGAAACTTCTTCAAACATAAGAGAATTAAAAAGATTCTTTTTAACTCTCTGACTGCTCCATTTGTGGACCGAAATTGCTTCATTTTCCCCCATATTTTAAATCTTCCAGAAAAGATTTTTTTTATATAGATTTTTATCATGAGAAACTAAGCTGTCAGAAATAATAATTTCAGATGTTATCACAAAATTTTTTTTTAAATAAATTTAAATTGAATTACAGTTAATTTTTATTTATTACATAATATAAAAAAGCAAAATGTATAAAACTTAAGAAAATATAACGCACTGAGGGGAAAATATCTTAATGTAGTTTAGCATGATAAGAATTGGAAACAGGTTCAAGGCAAAGTCCAACTTCACAGTCTTTGCAGCAGATTATTGTTTCTTTGTGATTTTTTCCCCCATTTTCATCAATCGCTAAACCTTTTCTAGCAGCTATTTCTGATTAGAAAAAGGCAGCAAACACAGTGAAGTTAGAGGGGTAAATACCGAGTACCTTCAAATGCCACAATTTTGTGGACGACTAATGACATCTGTTGGTCAAAACCTAAATTAAATGTCTAATACTATATATTAATTATTTCACTGGTTAAACGGTGAAAAGGAGGGATGCGCTCCTCAATAAAGAAAGAAAAACACATGCTCACGAAAATCACAGGAAGAGCAGCCAGAGGGTTTAATCTTTGCTTATAAGAAACAACCACTTCAAAATAAATTCTACTGCAAATTTTTAATGATACTGTGGAGTAAATCATTAACTATAAAAAAAAACAAGAACAAAAACCTCATGTTTCAGAAGAAAATGAAATAAAATATGAATTCAATACAAAATGAAGTTTGACTGTCTTTAAAAAAATCCAATGTGGACATCACACGACTTCATTGTATGACCTGTTAACTAATATGCATTTTTTGCTGCACTTCATTTAAACTGATTTGCCCAAATTATTCTAACTTAATTGATCAATCCCTCGAAGCAAGTTGAAAAAAATTTTTTTTTAATTCCAAATTTTGAAACTGAATATCGCGGTCAATTTTTATCACACGGAAGTCAAACGTCTTACAATTTTATTTTTTCATAATGCGTATAAAATTAAAAATAAGTATAGAAGCCAGGGGATTGCATAAAAGGTTATATTTTGGTATTTGTCGCAAAATATGTTTTTTAATCTGACATTGCCAAATCATGAACATTTTCATCATTTAAAACACTTCTGTAATTGTAAGTACAGTCAAAAGTCGTTAATTCGGACACCCATAATCCGGAATGATCTATAATCCGGACCTCAAAGCTAAAAACTTTCTGCGCATGCAGCGCATTGACACATGCGCATAGGCGTTTACACGTGCACGTAAGGCCTTTGCATGCACGCGCATATGCGTGTGCACAAGTGCAGAATACGTTTTCGCGTGCGCGTTTAATGTATAACGGACAGTGCAAGCTAAAATTATATAATTATCTATTTCAGTTAATGTTGATGATTGCATTGTTCCTTAATCTTCGAATTGGATGCGGCTTATTATTTTTTGCAGACTGTAAGAGCAATTTTATAAAAGTAAACTTGAACTTTCGATTATGTCAATTTCCGATTCTGGAGCTCCCAAAGGATCTACAAAACGAAAGTATGTCTCGATGTCCGTCAAACAAAAAGTGGAATTGCTGCAAAAAATGGATAAAGACATGAAGAAGGTGACAGAGAGGTTAGTGAAAACGAAAAAATTTCGATTGACAAGTTATTCGATATTCTCGGCACAGCAATTACAGGACTTTTAACTGAACAAGAAATTATGTCTGTTTATAGAATTAAAGAGAAAGTATTATCACATAAAACGAAGCAACTTAAACAACTTACATTGAAAGAAATGTTTAACAAAGTAAATCTTTTTTTTGTAAATTTTGATAACCTTTAGATCATAATTGTTTTTTATTTCATAAATTATGGTTTCATATTTTTAATTTTAGAATTTGTGCATGCCATCTTACGAGATTTAAACTGATGATCTATAATCCGGAATCGCCGAAGTCCCGACGAGTCCGAATTAACGACTTTTGATTGTATATGATTACGACCAATGATTGCAAAAATAAAGGTCCGGCAAGGACTTTTATACCAGGTATATACATATACAGGGTGATTTAGAATTCATTATTGATATTTGGTGGGGAGGTAGGGAATAGGAAAAGAAGAAGATTTCACACAGGAATGCATGTGCACATATGCCATGTAGGAGGGCAAAATGACCCCAATTCAATGATGGCAAAAACCCATAGAAAGGAAGTAGTAAGGAAAAAAACATTTATTATCTTATATGTAACATTCCTTTGCATCGGTTTTACAGACTTAAAAGAGGTGCTCGAACTGCTGACCATGTGCTAGAATGCATGACTCACAACGGCGTTGCACGGACAACCAGACCTTCTGGAATATGCCTGGACTTTACATGCATATCTGCAAGTTCATTCCACGTATACAGGTTCATGTTACTTCTGCAAAGTCACTTAGTCGAATGACGACTGGCTGCACACATCATGCAGCTGTGCTTAAGTATGGAAATTGTGTACACACAGCGCCCTCTACATCACCATGCTTTCATCTGGGCCCATACTTTCCTATGTGAAATCTCCTTCTCTTCCAATTCTTTACCTCCCCACCAAATATTGATGATGAATTCTGAATCACCCTGTATATTTTTAGTACTGCCAATTGTAATAGGAAAGGCAGGTGTATGTATAACTAGATGTTACACCAGGCCCATATACAAAATTTCAACATTCTACAACTAATCGGTTTTAAGTTAAGTGAGATACATTAGTATGTATGTACACTGCTGATAAAAAAAAGGGGGGCACAGTTCTATATCTTCCGTTCTACTGGACCGATTGACGAAATTCAAATTGTGTTCTTCATGTCTCAAAAGCGCGACTTAGGATATATATTAAATTTATATATAGCTCTACTCTAACATAGTTATTTTGACACGAAATCGGACTTTTTCTGAAATAACATACCATTTGTTTTCCATATTTTGATTCTACGACTCAAATTATGCCTAAATATTAAATTTTGTAAAATTTGGTGTGAAAATTATGGAGAAATTCAACAATTTATGTTGGCACTTTTTATTCAGTTTGCGTCAAAGTTAGTTCACTTGGCAAACTTCTTAATATGTGGCAACCTATTTTCATTTCCATTTTTACATAGTGCGCGAGAGGAAAAAAAGACCCAATCATTCCTTCTTTCAAATAATGTTCTTTATATTATATTTTTAATTATAATTAATTTTAAGCAATTTTTTCCTTTTTCGAATAACTGTTTTAAAAATGTCTATTTACTCATTCGAACTGTGTAGTTTAAATCAAAGGTGCATTGTTTATTATTTTTTTTCCAAATAGTTTTCTTTATGGTATATTTTTAGTTACTATTTTAGGTAATTTTTAAATTTTTGGGCTTTTATTTTAATTGTTAGTGTTGCATTGTCTCTTCAGATAATTATTTTAAAATTTTCTATTTATTCATTCGAACTGAGCATTTTAAATATATTTATTAATATAAATCTTTCAGAATTTGATTTTATTTGTTTGAATTGCGTTTCTTTCAGAAGAATACTTTGTAACCCAGACTACGATACGTTTGAAAACTGCATATATTAAAAGAGAAATTACAGTAAAGCACAGTTAATATGCCTTTCAATGTTCCGTTCAGAAAAGATATATATAAATAAGAGAGATGTATAACTGACATTTTAACTTAATAAGAAAGGCAGGTGTATGTATAACTAGATGTTACACCAGGCCCATATACAAAATTTCAACATTCTACAACTAATCGGTTTTGAGTTAAGTGAGATACATTAGTATGTATGTACACTGCTGATAAAAAAAAGGGGGGCACAGTTCTATACCTTCCGTTCTACTGGACAGATTGACGAAATTCAAATTGTGTTCATTTTAACTTCCATGCACTTTAAACAGTTTTATCACTGTGCGCATTGCTTTACACAATTTTATCCCACATTTGGTTTCTTAAAATGTTATTCATATTTTAGTCAAATATTTTATTTTTGAAATCGCAAGAATCAAATATCATAAGAATAAAAAGTTTTAAATTAAAAAAAAAATACAAATACTAAATTTTACGCAAATATATATTTTTCTTCTCTTTTTCTTCAGGCATTCTGCTTCATTCTTGCTCTTTTTCTTTAGGCATTCTGCAAGTATATTAAAAAACATCCAACTTTTCTAAACATCTTGGTACTTCTGACATGCCTTCCATTTCATAAAGGCCCACAAACGGCCGAGCGGTAAAGTCGCTGAACATTGGTAGTTCAGTCCGGGGTTCAAATCCCGGTAAACGGGCTGGTTGCATGGGCGTTTTTGTGGATTTTCTCATGTGTAACGTGTATGCCAGCTGGTTTCCCTTAGAAAGTTCTTCACAAAGGCATCCTTCCTTTTAGACAGATAGTCCTGGTTTGCCGTAACTTAATAATCCAATTCAGTCCATTTCATCAGTATTTGGTCAGAGCCTTTATCAGTCTTTAGAGGCTAAGCATTCTGAAGGTATAAGATGAAAGGAAAGACTGGTTTCATCAAGAGGTTTTGGTTTATTTAATTATGACAAAGCAAACTAGGGTATCTGCCTAAGGGGAGGGATGCCTTCGTGGAGGACTTTCTAAGGGAAACTGGCTCATATACACGTTACACATGGAGAAAACCACGAAAACGCCCATGCAGCCAGCCCGTTTGCAGGATTCTAACCCCGGACCGAACTACCAGTGTTCAGCGATTTTACTGCTCGGCCACTGTTTCATCAGGAAGAAAAGAAAAAAACGTCTTTAGGTGACAGCCACATACATCACTGGATAAACTCCTGAATCCCTAAGCTCTATAAGGTATTTCACCCACTTCCCTAGCGTGCTTTCGTGGTGTAACGGTAGCACGCTGGGCCGGTATTCCAGAGGTCCGTGGTTCGATTCTCGGTGAAGGAGGTTGCATATTTTTCATCTCTCTGGCTTCCAAAAAATCCTAATGACTCTACAGCTCAATTGATGGTATTTGCTGGTGTACACGTCCAATTGTTTTCTCTTTGAACATCTAAATTCTTTGAAGTATCCTGAAAGTATATTCAAAAGCGTCCAACATTTTTAAACATCTTGGCATGTCTGACAGCCAAATTTCCCAGCGAATTTTTGCTTACTTTTCTTCCTAATTTTCTTCTTTCCTTCTACAGTTATTTTCAGTGCTCACACAAGAAAATTAAGATTTTTTTCATTGCTAGACTTCCATAAATTTTGCCTTCTTGTCAATTTTTTAAAAATAACAATTACATGAATTGCATTTCAGCTGAAGACAGCTTTTCATTTTCTAGTCATTTTAATTTTAAATAAAGTTTAAAGCGAAGTTCAAAGGATAAATATTTTCATTAAAAGATTTTTTGCTAAATGACAAAGAAATAAAACAGTCCAGCAGTGTTTTTTCAGCACCATCGAGTGATGCGATTCTTATATCGGCTGAAACAATCTAAATCATATTAAAGATCATGTTTTTTTTATACAATCTATGACGCAAGAGAAAAATTAGCTTCTTAAAATATTCTTCCTAAGAGGATTAATATAAAAATTTATATTTATATCTATATTTTAAAGCTGGGACTTGAACCAAACTGTCAAATTTTTAAAGTTTAATTTACATGGTGGTTATAATTAAAGTTCCACTTTGAAATGGTCATAAAAGAAAAACTACTCGACCAAATGGTTATCGAACTTGGGAATCGTGTAAAGAAGGTTATGGGAATTTATTTTCCGCGGGAAAAAAAAAAAAAGTTCAAAAACTCACCACCACAGGAAAAATGGCACTGTATGCAATATCGTTAAATGAAATAAGACATGAAAACATTTAAAACATTTGAAGATTTTTTGCTTTTATGGAAAAAATAAAGAATCAAAGCAAATATACTTAGGATAATGGACTAAAACTGAAAAAAATTCCCCTCCCTCCGAAAATAAAATATTGAAACTTCGATCTTGAATTTATTGGATTATCCAAAATATTCAATTTGACTTATCTTCTAAGTCCTAGTTCCGACGAAAATTCCGAATTGCTGAAGCTGAAGTAAAAGGTTTAGTATATATTCACTGTATGTTAATAAAGTAATCAGAATGTAATAAAAATAGATTATAAAATTTACGCTGATGCAACTTTATGTCTGAATGCACAACATGTAATGGAAGAGAAGGTTTGTAGGGATCTGTTTTTAACATGCCTCTAAAAGTAGATGTCATATTCCTTTTGTCTCTTCAATGTCAAAAAACTTTCCTTTGAGAGGCAGCTTTAGTTTTTGGGAAAGAAAAAAAATCACAAGAAGACAAATTTGAAGAACATGCAGGACGATTGAGTACACATACTTATTTTCAGAACACAAGCGGTTCTCCGATTGGTTATTGAAAAATGAAAAGATGCAAAACATTTGGAATACGTTTTCTGATTGAATAACGCAAGATTAAAAGTCATCTGCTTAATTCACAGCCATTTACAAGTCACTTACTCGGGCAATTGCATTATTGTGTTGATCCTGAGCTTGTAAAACAAACCTAATATCAATGGATTTAAAAACTTCTTTAATCTTCTGAGAACATTCCTTCTTTAGCTCACATTCCAAGAATATTAAGTGAATACAATTATTGAAAAGAAATTGAATATTCATTTGCGCTATGGTTTGGTAGTTTACTAACGAGTTAACAAAACTTAAATTCTGCTTTATGTGTCTAAGAATATAACAGTATTTTAAATATTTACAAATAAAATATTAAATTGGAGATTTAATTGGAGCCTCACCAGTTGCCTAGCATTTGAAGATTGTTAAATAATAATTGTTTGTTTCGAAGTCTAACCCAGGCTGCATGGTTGGTTTTCGTAGTTTTCTAGGTTCTCTTTACAAAGGTTCTCTATGAAAGCATCTTAAGGAAATAGCTCCCATGTTCTTTCTATGTTCAAATAACCAACTAACCTAGTTTAAGTGCGATTTCCACGTGAAGTTACTAGCAAAACCCGAATACTTATTAAAAATCATGTAGTTTGCCAATCGGGAGTAACATGAAAGTTACGGTGTCAATAATTGAATTGCTGTTATGGTACACTGTTTTCTAAACTTAGATGGTCATTCCTTAACAAAATATAAGAGATGCAACTTCTACTACAGCTGACGGTAAGAATTGAAGTGCGAATAAATAATATCGTGTGCAATCTTGATTACCGTAATTTCCGAAAGAAAGGCCGCATTAGCGTAAATGCCGCACTCAAGAAAAATGGCGGGGAAAAAATTAAAATTACACAGAAACGCCGCATCAGCATAAATGCAGCACTTGAGAAAAATGGCGGGGAGAAAATTAAAACTACACAGAAATGCCGCAATATATTAAATTGCGCGTGACATCGTCGTGGGCCATATAGATGCAAAAACTCAACCTAAGTCCTGATATATGACATACCATCTCTCTTCGGAATAGTCTTTCGTTTAAAAATGATCATCGGCTTTAGCTTGTCACCGTTTGTGGCACAAGCTAACACACATGTAAATGATGTTCTTTCATGCCCCGTCATAAACATAGATACAGTTTTTGCACCAGTTTCATCAACAGTTCTGTTTGCAGGAGAGTCGAAAGCTAATGGCGTTTCATCCATATTTATTATCTGCGACCGAAGAAGTGTTTTTTTTTTCAATAATAGCTGTCACATATTTTAGAAAAGATGATTTTTTATCCTGCCAGTCCATTGGTAATTGTTGCCCAACTGTTGTTCTACTACATACAGAAATATTTTTTCTTTTCATAAATCTGCTACACCTCCTTTGAAATCATTTATGTTCATTCGTTTTGCTATAAATTTTGCTTGTAAGCGAATTTTTACAGTCGAAATTGACATTCCCTTTCTTCGTTGCTCCTTTATCCAGTTCGCAATGTCGTCCTCTAGATTTGGCCACCTTAAAGTACCACTTCTTTTGGCTCGTTTCTGTTGTGGCATATTTTTAAGAAGTTCGTTTTCAGTTCTCCAACGTCGAATACATCTGTAGTCCACTTCAAACCCTCGAGCTGCTGCTCGATTTCTAATTTGTTCAGCACGTGAAATTACATTAAGCTTAAAACCAGCAGTATAGCTTCTGTGCCGTTTAGGGACATTTTCAAAAATTTTCCGCTCCCTTCTTTCTTAAAAACTATCCAACAAGTACTCGTACCCAAACTGATGGGATCTGTATCTGGCAGAATGCCAAGAAAAATCCATTCATGCTGAAAGCGGAAATACGTCAGAGTTCGTTATTGCGAGGCAGGTGGAGTCGTGTCTGCCTTTGTTTTCAAATTTTTTTTAAATTGCAGAAAAGGCAGGGGTGGGGAGAGGATGGGTCCTGGAAGATTCATCGAATGGCAGAGGAGAGAGACTATTCGAACTGATGAGAATGTTGATTTGAAAGGGGGAAGAATGTTATTGTTCTGAAATCTCATTTAGGGTGAATAAGGCATGTAAATCCGTTCAAGGGAAAGAATGTAAACAAAATAACGTTCGCAAAAAGCAACTGAGTGGTCTTATGTGAGGGAACAGCACCAGTCTATGCACAATGACAAGGCCATCCAAACTATGTACAATGACCATCATAGGAAATATTTTATTTTTAGTGCACGTAAACGCTGCATGGGTAGAAACGCCGCACCCGCTGAAAATTTAAGTTTTAAACACGTAAACGCCGCAGCGTTTCTTCCAGAAATTTCGGTAATATAAAATTAGAAATATTTGCATAGAAAAATATTTGCATTCAGACAGAAAGTTTTTTGAAATATTTGCAATTACTTTATAAGAAGGATTTATTAATAACCGTAATAATTATTTATTATATTGCTGATGATTAGAACTCAGTTCTTGACAATTACATTCTAAATTAGAATTTTAAGGATATAATGAAAATACGTTATGCATAAAATACATTTTAGGATTAAAAAATAGTCGATTTCTTATGTTTAAAAACTTCTTAAATTCATTTAATAAACATTGTACCCTCGTTGGTAATTGAATCCAAAATGTTGGGTGTCATTTATATAATTATTCTTACTTGTCCACAAAACCTGCTGACTTATCCAGCCATTAAGTAGCTGCAGATCATTTCTACATAACCACTGAACTTCCATTAATTTGGTCTCAAGAGGGTTGTATGTTTATACCATAATTTGACTTTTATAAGAATGATTATTCTAAATCTTATGTTTCTATGAAAATATACTGTGCTTTAAAAATATGGATGATAATATCAGCCGCTCTTTCAGCCACTTCATACGCAACAACTTGTTTATAAATAAATTATGCAGATAATGTCATAAAATATTTTCATAAAATTCAAATAAACATCAAACGAAAGTTCTCCGTTTTAGACAATTCAAATTAAAGTAAAATAGCAGACGATAAAACGCCGAAGATAAAAATTTACTCTTACAAATATTTTTTTAAAAAAAGGAACAAAGAGAGAAATTAAAAAAAAAAATAGTTAAAAATTTGAATAATATATAATTTTAAAAAAATAGCATTTCATATACAGTCAAAAGTCGTTAATTCGGACACCCATAATCCGGAATGATCTATAATCCGCCACTTCATACCTCAAAGCTACAAACTTTCTGCGCATGCGTCGCGTTCACGCATGCGCACAGGCGTTTACGAGAGCGCATAAGACCCTTACAGCTGCGAATATGTTTGTGCGCATGCGCGTTTAATGTGTAACGGAGTTATACGCTAAGCTAAAGTTATCTAATTCAGTTAATGTTGCAGATTGCGTTGTTCCTTAATCTTCGAATTGGATCCGGCTTATTATTTTTTGCAGACTGTTAGAGCAATTTTATAAAAGTAAGCTTGAACTTTCGATTATGTCAAATAGAATTTCCGATATATATTTACTACAAAGCGAAAGTATGTTTTGAAATCCGAAATCTGTTTATCAATTTCACGCTGCTCTGCGGCAGAGAAGGGGGCAGAAACGTCATTATTAGATTATGATAGATTAGAAAGATTATGTCAAATAGAATTTCCGATATATGTTTATTAATATGTAATTTGTATCTACAAAGCGAAAGTATGTTTTGAAATCCGAAATCTGTTTATCAATTTCACGCTGCGGATTGGAAGTTGATTTGTTAGCACTATCCTTATCTTCAGAGCAGATGTTTTTATTTTATTCGGTTTATAATTCCGTACTAAGTGTAGTATTTCATCTCGATATACTCCGTCTTTGATATGATTTAAATCAAGTTCCTCGTCATTATAATTCGCTTCCGATAGTAAAGAAAGTGACCCAGAGGTTATTGAAAACGAAAACATTTCGATTGACAAATTAGTCGGTATTCTCAACACAACAATTATAGGACTTGAACAGCGGAACTTTGTAACTAAACAAGAAATTATGTCTGTTTAATAGAATTTAAGAGAAAGTATTATCACATGAAACAAAGCAACTTACATTGAAGGAAATGTTTAATAAAGTAAACAAATAAATATTAAGGTTTTTCTTTTTGTAAATTTTGATACCCTTTAGATCATAATTGTTCTTTATTTCATAAATTACGGTTTCATATTTTTAATTTTGTAATTTCTGCATGCCATCTTACCAGATTTGAACTGATGATCTATAATCCGGAAAAATCGATAATCCGGAATCGCCGAAGTCCCGACGAGTCCGGATTAACGACTTTTGACTGTAGTATTAATAAATATTTATTATGCATCATTGAGGAAAAAAATTTCACATAACTAATTCTCCGTAAAATTTTATTTGAAATTTAAGGTTAAAAACAGCTGTGACAATTCACTGTAACAAAAATCAATAAACCACATTTGGTGTTATTATCGCTCAAAAAAAAAAGATGCCAAATTTCAAAACGCGAAAATATGTAAATTTGTGTATATCTTAGAAAATTTTGAATAAAAAAGTCTAATTTTTTGCAGATATGCTTAGAAATACACCTACTTTAAGATGATGATAAAAATTTCATAGGTTATAATTCAAAATATTTTTTGAAAAATTTATAAAAATTACTTAAAAATAGAAATTTAAAAAATAAAACACAAAAAATGGGTAAATTTTATTTGGAATGAACCTAAATGTTGAAATGTGAAAGAAAAAATCAAAAAGTTTAATAAAAAAGAGATATTAATAAATATTTGCCAAATTTAATTAACATTGAGAAGCTAAAATTTTAAGAGCTAATATTTTAAAAACGACGCGTACGATTTTTACAAAACTTGGTATTCTGGCATAATTTGAGTTGTAGAATCAAAATATGGAAAAAATGGTACGTTATTTCAGAAAAAGTCCGATTTTGTGTCAAAATACCTATGTTAGAATAGTGCAATATATAAATCTAATATATATCCTAAGTCGCGTTTTCGAGACATGAATAATGCAGTTTGAATTTTGTCAATTGGTCCAGTAGAACGGAAGATATAGCACTGTCCCCCCTTTTTTGGGGGGGAGCAGTGTACATACAGATGTGGCAAAAATAAAAACATTTTAAATCTACTTTAAATTTATTTTAAAATCCATTCTAGGGAAAAAAAAAAAAAAAAAAAAAGAGTCCTTTATTCTGTTTGTAAGTACAGATATCAAGCAAAAAAATAGTCAAAATGGATTTACGTATGGTTAAAATGGATATTTCTGTTGAAATACGACACCTAAAATTTTTCGTAATTACAATAATTCCTTTACTTCATACATGGACGTTAAAAAAAAGAAGAAAAAGTAGAAGCAAGAGAGAGAAAAGAAAGAAAAAAGAAAAGCAAAATCAGAGGAGGTGAGAAAAGTATGTCATCACTTAAAATAATGTGATTGGTTTAAAAAATGAAAATGTATATATTTTGCAATACCTCTGTTCGCTACTAATATTTTTTTAATAGGTCGATGAAGTACTTCTTTAACCTCTCCATGGTTTTTTCTCATTTGGTGATAAATAAGAGAGCGCCAAAGAAGAGGCTTGCCAATAATATTCCTAATGCTGAACTGCTGCATTTTGGGACCTTAAATTATTAAAAGAAATTATTAGTTAACTCATTAATGTACATAGTTTCAAAAGAAGATTTGAAAGTAGTACATTTATTATTATTTTAATTAAACACAATGAAAAGACTTCTAGCAGATTCACTTTGACTTCGAATTACAATAAATCAAAAGCGCATCATGAAAATGATTTTTAAATACATTAAAAAATTTCCAGAATTCCACATATTATAGCGAATAACATTTTACACTAAGAAGAATACACACAATTTAAATTTATTTGAACTGCATTATTATAAAAATAATACTGAACCAACCCTAGGTCTTTTAAAATCCTATTTGTTGTTCAAATTTCTTTTTTGAATTGCAAACTTCATATTAATTGCAATGATTAGCATATATATATATATATATTTCATTTCTGAGGTTACGGCCCTCTTTATTTTAGCATCATCTCTCCTGCCCTCAAGTGACCTCTTAAGTGGTATATCTGATACGTTTTCCTTTTGGAGGATATATATTAATATTTAAAAATATTTAAAATTCTCTAGTAAAAATAGTTATTCGTTCCCCATTCCACCTCCAAAAGAGGTTAAATATACATTAGAAACTATTTTGATTAAAACTAGATAAGATGAAAACCCTATTTAAAGCTAGATTGAACATAATAATGAACATAACCGTGTATTTTAGGCTTTAAGGAAAGGGTAGATATCACAAAAATATTTTATTGCCAGATATGTGATGAACCTATATCATGGAGAATTGAAAACAGTGCGAGAAAAGATTACAAAGAATATAATACTGATAGACGTTGAATGATTACAAATCACTTCAAACTGACAATCATTTAAGTTACAAATGATACAGATGGACTAAAAGGCAATATGAGCACCTCTTACATAATTATTACATAGAGATGAAAAAAAAAAGGAGAAAAGATGTGCAAAAAATAGTGCAGATATTTCCTGTTCTAACGGATATGCTACATAATGTAGCTTCATCATTTATTCAGAGTGAAAGGTATTTTTAAATAATATTAAAAGCTGACTGATGTTCAAGAACTTGAACACTAATTTCAGGGCTTAGCTTCAGTAGCTCCACTCATGTATGTTCACAAATTCAGTACAACAAAGTAAAAGCAAAAATCGTCACACTAAGATTCATAAAACAATTGTAGATTATAATATTAAGCATGCATATTCAATTGATGACATTGGCCTTCATATACAAATAATATTAATGGCCACAGATTGCTCAAGTTAACATTCATTTTCCGAGCAGAAGTATGCTAAAACAGAACAACAGAACAACTATGAAACAAGGCAGGTTGGATGTCTAATCTCTATTAGACAGAGAAGCAGATGCAATATATATGAAGTAGAAGTTTTAAAAGCACAATCAAATACAGGGTCATTAATAATTCCATAAAAACATTTTACAAATTCATAACAAATTATGCAACTAATTAATATTAATATGTTAAAACAGTTAAATTTTCCTCTGAATGACATTCAAGTTTTTACTACAAACAGTTTAATGAGTCTACCTCTACTGTTAAAGCACCATATGTGATAATTTCATTTCACCCAATAAGTGTGCCAGTTATAATCATAGTTGACAACCATTACATCATCAGCAATAAGTTTGTAAATGTCCTAGACATTACTGAAATATTCCTGAATATTACTGAAACTTTTTTTGGGGGGGGGGGAAAGCCTGCACGTGAGATTAAATTCAAAAGCTAACTCACTCTGTACGACCTATCCACATTTGTGGTGCAATTGGTATACTCTCACAAATGTGTGTCTTTGGAACCAATATTAATTGCAATGTTTTCAATAATAGTCTTTGTCGTAATGAGTCAGATAACTACCATGTTGAAAAAGTTAGTTATAATTATTTTCATCTAACTTTGGAATGAATGAAATTTCTGAAGACATGTAATCATACCAAGAAATTTTAAAATAAAATAAATAAATAAAATAAAATAACTTCAGAAAAATTTAATTTTATTTGAAGGCTAAACATCCCTAACAATTAATTTATGAAATTGCAATTTATATAGTTGACAACATTAGGAAAAAAGATTATAATACTGAATTCTTTGTAAGGAAGTATATTTTCAGTAGCAAGATCTGTGCATGATATAAGTGACATCTATTTCATTTCACCAACATTTAATTTTAAAAGGACACATAAATTCATTTTTAACATTTTTAGGTTGCAGATAATGATGGATGTTGTGAAATCACACCATACAGTGGCTTGTGCTGAACATAATGACTCTTTGCAACACTGATGGACTCATGGTTCTTCTTATTCCCCAAGCACTGTTAATACCCACTTGCTCATTATGCTGCTACAACATTTACTTGTGCTATCACAAGACAGCACATTGTTTTCAGTCAAAGACAATGTTTGCAGGTCTCAATCATGATGACCTGCAAACACGATTTTAATTAGCCATCTCAGTTTTTCTTGAAAATTACACAACAGTTATTAGCTCTGACACCTGAAGAAGTGCATCAATTCAACCAGCTAAACTTAAGTATTTTGAATACTTCATACACTACTAACTAGTGAAAAATGACATACCAAACATAATTAGTAGAATCCAAGAAATCATTGAAAGCAAGATACTACTATTAGAATATAAGGTACTATTCCATTTTGAGGGCCGTAAAAATCGCCAAACTATTGTTGATGCCAGTGCTATTAAAAATAATTGCGGCAACCCTAACGCAAGAAAGGAAGTATAATAGTAAATAACTATCTAAGATTTTATTATTTTAATTTAGATGTAAGGTTAATTTCATATACTTTTTATTATAATAATTTATATAAAAAAGGCTTAACATAACTGAATGGAAGCATAAGAGTAAATAACTATTTCAGATCATTATTATAATTTATATAAAAAAAGGCAAAACATAACTAAATGGATTCTTGCATTGCTATTTCGCTATCGAGTTATCGCTAAAGCATAATTTCATCTCGTTGCTTGTTCAAACATAATTTTCTATAATGAATGATGCCTTTTCTTTGAAAAAATTCTATTGCAGACTTTTCGTCATGGGCAATACCCAAATTGTTAAATCCATAGGACATCAAAAAAGGATTTAAAAATTAAACTAGTATTTCAATGGTGTCTTAAGAAATATAGAACTATCTAAACGCAATTTGAAATAAGCGCGTACTCTAGATTTGGTGCGCTGTTAAATGGCCGCATATGCTAGATTTGGCACTTTTACTCATACATTTTTGCTGCAGTTTTTTTACGATCCTCAAAACGGAATAGTACCGAATATAATTCCATACATAAATATGTCATGAAGCAAGACCTACATGAATGACCTAATCATAATGAAATGAAGCTAACTTCTGTTCAGTCGGATGGCATGATTTGAAGTGTGGTGGAACGTAAACCGATGAAGGTTTATGGTAAACCATAGTACTGAAGTTGGATGTGTTACGTGTGATCAGAATGTCGAAGAATGGAACAGAATTGGATGTCTCAAGTCCAAAAGTGAATTGAATAGCAGGAGTAATGAAATCCATTATTGAAAAAACTTTATTTAAATTATCTTTATTACCATCAAGCAGGGTGAAAGTATTGTTTATGTAGCAGAACCATACTGGGAAGTTTAAAGTTTCAAATAATTTTGATTCATAATAATGTACGAACATATAAGCCAGGACGGGACTAAGAGAGTTTGCCATGGTTAATCCCTCAGTCTGCTCGTAATACCTAATTTGGAAAACAAAATGCATTTGTTTCAAACAGAATTGAGTAAGGAAAATCAGCTCATCCGTTTCGATGCAGAAGAAATTAAATTCATGAAGTCTGGTTTCTAGACATCTTAATGCATCTTCCACTGGAACATTGGCGGATAATGATTTTACATCAAAAGAAACCATAAGTAAATTTCTAAGAGAAATGCTTTTAACTTTTTTTACAAACTTTATTGAATTTTTTATGGTGTAAATGTTATTATCTAATAGATCTGAAAATCTAGAAAATAAATATTTGGCTAATGGGTACGATAGGAGAATAAACGACCGTGAATGAGGCAATGCCTAAATTTGATACAATAGGATGGAAACGAATACCATTTTCATGAATTTTGGGAAGAGTATGTAATCTGGCACAATTCACAACAGATGGGATAAGCAATTGTTTTAAGTTGGTCAAGAGGATCTGTGAAGATTTGATCACAGTTTTTATTTTTGAAAGTTTCAAAGGTGAAGGGTCTTTAGGGATTGGATTATATGGTCCTTCTTTAAGAGTTTACTGAAACCATCGATGCAAATGTTCTTATCCATGACTACTATCTCGCCACCTTTGTCAGCCTCTGAAATGATAATGCCCTTGTTAGAATTAATTCCAAGTATCGTAGGTCTTTCTCTTGCACATAGATTTGGTTTCAAAGGCATACTGTTGAATTTCACATCCTGAGAAAAAAGATGCCTAATAATTTCTTTCTGAAACTTTACTGAATTTGAAAGCTTTTTCGATAGGAATCAAAATCTTTGGAATCGAGGATTTTGAGGTCTGCAAGAAGTTAAAATTATATTTCAGAATTCTCTCTTGTTCTTCTGATAAACTAACATTAGAAATATTAACTATTGGCTTAATGTTTACAATGGAAGATTTTTTGAACTACTTAAATTGAAAGATGGTTTGGGAATTTAATTGCAAGGGTGTTTTTTATGATGGTTAACTACATTTTCAATTCTAGATCAGGACTTTTGTTCAATGAAACTGAATTTTGAATATGAATTAGCGAGTTTCAGATGAAGCTTATATAACTTAAGTTCAAATCTAGATAACTGTTGGTGTGTATCTATTATGATGGACCCAAGCAAGGCTAGTTTGCAGTTTACAAAAATTCTTGAAACACGATTGAAAGTATTTGATTAGACTTAATCTGAATAAAATAGGGAATTAATTTTTTGTTTAAACTTTAGTAAAAAGTCAAGGTGATTCAGAAATTTCTGTCGTTTCAGGCGTAATTTTGTGAAACGATTAATGGATGAAGGCAGGATAAATAATGAAGGAAATCAAACTAACCAAAAATAAAAGCTCAAAACATGGAAAAAATTTCACACTAAAAAAAATGAACACAAAACAAAATATTTGCACCTAGCAAGCATGTAATTAGATAATCACAGCACAAAATCAAATAAGAAAAATTAAAATGTGTAAACCATAAATCAGACTTTAAAAACTGGAAAACATCTACCGATATTCATACAATCACAAAATGGCAAACACACCACGTAGAAAAAGGAAGCAAAGCTTAAGACATCCAATTTTCTTCCATTCCTCGACATTCTGATCACACATAACACATCCAACTTCAGTACTACTGTTTACCATTAACCTTCATCAGTTGCCTCCCAGAACACTTCAAATCATGTCATCCGATTAAACAGAAGTTAGCTTCATTTTATTCCTTTGTTTTCCATGCACTTCAAGTTTGTTCCTTCAGATTGGCTCTTGATCAAGAACTAATTACTTAAAAGCAGCTGCTACTGACAAGGGCTTTTCACCCAACATTATTAACAAAGCAGTTAAAAACTTCTCATCTCAACACACCAAAAGGCACACTCTTTGAGGAGATCATTCCTTTCTTTTGATCAATTAGCTATAAAATTGCACATATTTTATAGAAATTTAACTTTCGAGTCGTTTAATCTTCTATTAATAAAATTCCTAGTTCCATACTTTCCAGATATGAATTTCTGGTATATTTACAGGATTCCTTGCCAATGTGGTTTAATTTACAGTAGTTAAACTAAAAGAATCTTAAAATTTCTACTTAAAGAACATGAGGCATATGTTAGCAAAAAGGAAACACAGAAGTCATCTGTTGCCCAACTCTGTTAGTCCAAAAATCACACTTAATTACACCCTCAGATGTATGGTGTCGCCAAATGTGGTGATATGTGTTCTGAGCTGGTTTGGGGGGCAACTGTGTGTTCAGCGATGGTTTGGGGCACGATGTTGTTTGTATGGCAACCCATTTAATGTTGAAACTTGATTTTGCTGGAGTGGTTTTTTTTGGCTAATTGGTTGGTTTGGTGGGCATTTTGAAATGGCTTATATTGCAATGAAAGATGTGGTGGCAAAATTTCAGTCGCGTATTTTGGATTGTGTGCAATGTAAATTTAGTATTAAAAGCTACTGGCGAAATTTTATTCACGAATGTATACTTTGTATGCTCTGTGTCTCAGAAGATAGGGGGAAAGGATAAAGTGATGGAAATTTATGAGTTCTGCTGATGTTTGAAATTGATATTTCTGCTGTTTGAAGAAGCATTCACAATGGTAAGCACATTTTAGTTCTTTTTTTTTTCCTTATATTGTAGAATGTTATCTTTTTTTTTTTTTTTTTTTTTTTTTTTTTTGCTATGAATTTCTGTTGTTATTGTTGTTTTTTGAATTGTTTGTAATTTACTTTAGTTATTTTAGTATATTTTGTTGATTTGTGCACAATGCTAAGGCTCTGTGCGATGCCTAGATTGTGCTATTTGCTGATGTTTTTTTAAGTTAAAACATAACACTGTGTACATGGCATTGTTTGAAATTTATTTTGTAATGTTAGTTTATTTTAGTGAGGCTTTATTAGAGATTTAATAAAGATAAGTAAAAGTAAATTTTAGAGATGGATGCTATGACAGTACTTAAAAAAAAAAAGAGGTGATAGTATTTATGGCAAAGTTCACCTGCTTTAAGTATACTAGAACCATATGTTATAATTTCAAGATCTTACAATCTCAAAGAATATTTACTAACTTATACACTCAATGTAAATACATAAGAATAAATAAGCAAACATTGGTGATAATTTCTCCTTACATATAAATTGTCAATCACACTTAGCTCAAGAGAATAATTATCTTTGAAGTCCAAACATATAAGTTATACAAGGAAGGGTTTTAAAAAAAAAAGTGCATTTTCTTTTTTCAAATAAATAAAAAACTGCAATGCACAAAGATGTGTTAATTACTTTTAAATTTTTTTTTTAAAGAAGTTAAAACTACGCTTGAAGGTGCTATGCTTTTCTGACTTGGAGATTTATAATAAATATTTCTATGTTAAAATAACCACTGCATATACTTTTGCAAACATTTGAGATTTTCATGTTATAGATTGGGCACTTAAGTTCACTAATATGGGCAACTAAGTGCAGCGGTTACTTTAATAAGGAAGCACCTTTTAATCAGTACAATAGTATACAATATTAATTCATAAATATTCAATATGTAATAAAAATAAAGAACTTATCAAGATGAAACAACACTCCACAGAAATACAAATTAAAAAAAATATGCAAAGTAAATTTAAATTTAGATTGTTAAAAGAATTTAGTCTTAGAAATATATTTACAAAATACTGATAATTACCTACAGGTTTTAATGCTCAGAAGAAAATAAGAGAAGCTTTATTTTTTAAACTGAATTTTCTTATAAAACATAGTTATTTTTCTTTTATTAGTCTACAGCTTTCTAGGGAATCTGAAAAGTAATAATAAAAATTCAATCGTTTTATAAGCATCATTAATTATAAACATAAATACCTGCTACTCAGAAATTCAATGAATTAATTTTAAAATTACATGTAATAATTCAAACATTTTGCAAATTACTCTTCTGCACAATTTTCAAAAAAGGAAAAATATTTGAAATTTCGAAAATCATTTTTCTACACTATTTGGAAAAAAGGAATAAGCTTGAAATCCCAAAATACTGTGAAAAGAATAATTAAAAAATCTTTAATTTCAAACTGATAATAAATAATTATTATTAAGCTCTTCACTATCTAACAATAAAAACAAATAATTAAGCACAGTTACGTAAATTATTACAAGCAAAATGTAAGGAGATCAGCAAAACAGAAACAGGCCAGCTGATTTCAAAATTTAAAGAGTATACCAAAATATGTCATGAAAAAACATGCGCATATTAAAAAAACCCAAGAAAACAAAATAATGTTTTGAAAAACTACACCGCTAGTTTATATCTTAAATTCTCATCAAAGTGCAAACAAAAGTGAACTTTAAGTACGGTTCACAGTACATTTCCTAGATTTGCAAATTTCGCAACATCGCTATCACCTTGAAGGAAATAACTCACGTGCATAAATGGATTTTCATTTTTCTGGCAACACTCGGTAACTTTTGTTGCTATGGTAACATTATGGCAAAGTGCGAAGAGAACAAAACGAAATAACCCGGAAATTATTTTTCTTATTATTCGTTTCGAAAGTGTACGATCTAAAATTCACAGTCTGATGCAGATTTAAATGTCCTGCATGTGCCGGTATATTCAGTTTAGGATAAATTTATCGATATATCTTCTCCGATAAATTTTCGTTTTGCTTTTCTTGAATATTGTCATTCATATTTGAAAATGTTGCATATCTGTTCATATTTTAATGCAATTTAAACATTATAATTTTAATAAAATATTTTTTATTTTAATAGAAATCTGCATAAAGTAATTAAAAGTTTCTTAACAATGCCAAATTGATGCAGTTAGCAAATTCTGAGATTTCTTGTTATAATTCTTTTTTATTGTTGATGCATGGATTTCCTTGTGCAGAGTTATTCAGAATTTCTGAGTTATTTGATCCAATTTGTAACTCCAATATTTCTCTGCAATGAGGGGAGGGATACTGTGGATTTCAAGTAGAATGGGGTTGCAATCGGATGAGAGGGCTGGGATTGCAGAAATAATGCATCCGTTTATAATATTATTGAGATGAAGAAGTGTATAAGTATGGGAATTTAGGTGGTGAAGCAGTTCTTGTGAACTGGGATTGCTATTTGGTGAGATGTATACATTAGATATTTTTTAATTTTTTGTGTTCTATGAAAATTTCTATTGCGTTACTTTCGAAAATGGTGATGGGATTCGGTATTTGAGAATGTTTTATATTCCTTTTAACAAATGTGATTATGCCGCCACCTCTGCCAGTCTCTCAATCCGTTAGGTAAGGATCATAATTAGCATATAATACTTTGAGTGCTGGTCTAAGTGAGTCTCTTGCATGTTGTTGTGGACGTTATGCTCAGACAATACATAGGATAAATTAATAACTTAAATGATAATTCCAGAATGGATAAAGCGTATTTTAATTCGCAACAACAAAAGAAGACGTTAGAATTACAACATCGAAGCGAACTTTTTATGCTTACGTTTTTTTCTTCCTTCCAATCTAGAGAAACTAAACTTCGTAACAACAAATATGATTAAGACACAATAACACGCCGAATAAATACTAATTCAGAAGTCAAACAACAAAAATCAGCGTTTAACGCTGATTTTTGTTTGACTTCTGAATTAGAACAAATATGATGTTATACGAAGAGGTAGCTGAAACAGTTTAAAATATTTTTTGCCCCACATGCATTTTCGTCAGTTTTCCTCCTCCAATTCAGTCACCTTTCAAAAATTGCAGAAAAACTACTATTGTTTTACATTCAGAAATTTCACCCTTCATCCAATTTTATCCAGATGAACAATTCGGTTTCAGATATAAACACAGCACATATCATCAACTCCTCAGAGTCATCAGTTTAATCACAGACGGGTACAACTGTAAATTTCCGACGGGTGACATATTCCTCGATATCTCGAAAGCATGAGACCAAAACTGACTCTACTTGTTGACCAGCTCCCCGATGACCATAACTTGTGACGTTACAGTTAGTAGAGTCGGTTTTGATAAAACCATTAAGCCTATGAGCCTCTTAATTGAACCCTTCCTTGATCCTTTATCTTTGGTTTACCCCCGCAGCGTCACTAGAGTCAATGTCTAGTGACCGTCTTCCACTTTCGCTAAGGCTCCTATATACCTACGGTCTAGAGGAACTTAACTTTCGCCGCCGCTAGCCAACGCCTCGCTAGCACGGACAGGAACTCACCCTCACTTCATGCAAGCCTTCTTTTTACCCTTGACTTTTATTATCGAAGGCCGAGGAAAAAAGATGTTTTTTCATCTTAGTACTCGATACCATTATACGATCTTAGTATGCACAGTTTCAAAGATTCAAGATGATGAGTCACAAGAGCAAGAGTAGTTTGCTGGTCTAATAGTGAAACCTCCCTTCAGTGGCGATACTTATGTGCATTTATGAATCATGCTAGAACCTCCTTGGCAGTAACCGAGTAATGATTTCCAAATTTCTGATTAAACTGACTTGTGAATGCTCAAAAAGTTATTTGGCAGAATACTGGCATTATTTAAACAACAGAATAATTCAAATTTGAGAACTGGCTAGAAACGAATCTGAGCGATTCTTAAAACGATGGAGCTGGCATAAAACACTTCAACTGTTACTATTTATTACAGATGAACATGGCGAATGTTTTGGTATGGTGGGTTCGCTTGTTACGGAGTCGATGTGTAACCAGGTCATTTCCAAATTTCATAAAATCGAGTTATACGAAAATATATTTTAATGCTTTTCATAATTTAAAATGTTAGAAAGAAGTAATTAACCAAACGCATTAAATATAAATCTTCTTGCTGGTGAGTATGAGATTAATTAAAGGGTATGATTGTGTATCAATGTTTACTAAATATATTGCTCCACTTTCCATGGGAAGAAACCATATGATTTGATGTTTATTTTTTTTTTTTTTTAATTACACAATCTGACCTTTCGATTTAAAGTAACATTTGAACTGAGGCATTTTCGTGATCCTGCCATTCTGATGACATCATAAGTTTAACTTCCTCATTGTTTACTGTGGTATATTAAGGTATTATAGAATACGTAATTAAATATTCCTTACATGAAGCAGCATAAATATATCGTGATATGTTTTTCAGTGTAATGTCTGTTTTTTATCTCAACTAATTGAAAAATTAAATTTATAAAAAATAAATTTCCGTCTTCCGAATTTCTTTACTTTGTAAAATTGAAAAGTTTTATTTTTTGGGGGGAGGAGGAATGCAAATTTGTTACAGCTGTGCGAAGTTCTGTATTAAAATTTTAAGTAATCTATTTAAGTTTTGCAATCTGCAATTATTTCAGAAAGCATTTAAATTTTTATTTAATTCGTGTTTACTTAGCAGATTTGATACATTTATATATTTAATAAAAATATTTGCATGATACAAATTACCTTCTGTAAAGCTGAATTGAGATACTGCTTTAATTTTCTCAATATTTGAATTTTTGTTTTGCTTCAGAAAATAGTCATAATTAGTCACAAATTAAAAGTCTTGTGCTTATATATGTATTATTGTACATGTATTTCGATTGGTATACAGAGAAAGAAGGGGTAATGAAATTCTCTTTTATTAAATTCAGTGAATCTTCTATTTGTTTAGTGGCAGTCATAGAAATTTTCATTAAATATTTATATAAATTGCTTGCATTCTTTCCTGGTATCTTGTCATCACTTTTAATAAGGTAAGGATTTGGAGCAGTGTAATAATTTTATGTATATTGAAATGGCAAGTATTTTGATACTTATTTTCGTATGCTCAAATTTTATAATGTTCATATATTTTTTAAAGTGTTATCAATATAGTGCAAATGATTAAAATCTTATTGAAGTAGTGATTTCAGAAAAGAATGTTTCAAACATGGAGTCAAAGATTTTTAAGTTGGCTGTTATAGACACTGAGGGTAATAGTTGTTTAAGAGTTTGGAATTTATATTTTTTAATTTGTTACATTTTTTTTAACCCAAGGGGTTAATAAAAAAGGGGTAACATTAGTTTTTAGGCTGAAACTAATACGCCTATTAGTCAGGACAGGATTTTGCGTTGAGTCACTACATAAGTCTGTATCACTTTTCAAATTGTTGCCACCAAATGTTATCACCATCTGTTAGATTTTAATACATGAAATAATGAAGAATCTGTATGATTGTATGTATATTTCTCATATTGCAAAAAAACAGTACTACTTAGAGCCATCAAATTTTGAATAATATAGTCATCTAGGGCTGTGGAGTCAGTAGGGAAAATGACCGACTCCGACTCCTAGAATTTAAAAACTCTTGACTCTCTCATATATATGTAAATATATATACATGTGTTATAAGTAATTTTTTTTTAAGTATAAAAGAAGTAATAGGTGCTACAGAAAAAAAAATTGATGACATAGCAGATTATTTATATTAATTAACATTTATTATGAAATGGAAAAACTAGCATTAGTAATTTCTAAGAAACAGTACAGCTTTGGCAAGATCTTTGGTAAAGGACTATAGATCTGATTTGATAACTTCAGAGCTGAGAAAGTCTTTCCACACAAACTTCAATAGGAGAAAGAGCTGTTACTGTTAGGGCTACTTCTTTTAACTTTTCAGGATAGATTTGTATAAGTTCTAAAGAGGTGTATTGCAAGAGCATTCATATTTCTGTATTTCTTCAAGGGCTGCGTAGAAATCTTGTTTGTATTTTTTTTTTTTTTTTTTTTCTCATTTTTATATCTAAAGTCTCTTGGCTCTTTATTTTCATTTGCTTTGCCTTAGCCTTGTCAATATTATCCAAATATTTCTCAAAATCTAATTCAGCAATGATAGAGACTCAGTTGCAGTGTCTGTAGTCTAACTGTCATGATTTGAATACTCCAGTTGTTCGGATAATAATTTCATTCTCAGTGAAAGTTCATAGATGCCTTTCTTTGCCTTTTTAATTTGTTAGTCATCCGACAAATTTCTGTGTTTTGGATCTACATATATTGAACCCAGCAAGATCACATTGTCTAGCAAACTAGTTTCTCTTTTCTTCATTGGGAAAATGATTTCTTCTGCAGTAAGCCGTCCCATTTTAAAAAGAACAAACATCACATTTTTTTCATTTTTGCAGAAACAAGCCTCCTGTTAATTCTTCAGTTTGTAGCTTTTTTGTGGCTGTATACAGTGTAGAAAAAAGTTTCCAATTCTGCCAGATCATTCCACAGTGTTCCTGTTAGTGAAACATCAGGGTTATCTACATCTTCTCAAAAGTTCTTAATTTGAACACCCTCTTTATCATCACATATATACTTCCCCATCACGTTGCTTGATCTATAATGAAGAATGGCATTACTTTTGGGAATCCTTGCAGCTATTGCTGCTTGCCTAAATTTAACAATGAGATTTGTAGCATGGGTATCAATGAGATTTTAGCATTTGATGCATTTTTCAGCCATGGGCTCCTTTTTCTTGTTGTGAATTATACTACAATAATGCCATCTATGAGCTGGAAAAGTAGCTAAATGAATCAATTTAATGAATAGGGGCAAATATCACATCCATCCTCCTCCCTTATATTTATTTATTAATATGTCAATCAAATGGAAAATAACTAACTATTATTCAGATATATAGTCCTTAAATAAAAATAATAACTCAGTTTGTCATTAATTTTCTTTTTCAATTCACTTTCATTTCATTTCAAATTGAAAGTGTCGAACAAAAACTACAAGACTCCATCTCCGACTTCTTTTATCCAAAAATCTGCCTAACTCTGATTCCGACTCAGACTCCACAGACCTGTCTCCATCGGAATATGAGGACCTGATAATCTCGAATTGGAATTTGTTTTATTGTCTGTTTCATATTTTGTAAAACATTAACGAATGTTTCATTAACCAACTCTACGATTTCAAAGCGAGCAATAGCAATACTGTAGGGAAAAATTATTTTTATCACTAGAGCAAGAGACTGTCTATTGCAAATTCTCAAGATATGCTGTTTTTAAATATTTTTATCCCAAATGCCCTGTAAATATGTATGTCTGTGTAAATGAAAAAACACCTTTTTGGGCGTAATATAAAATCTGAAAGCTTTTGGATTTTTTTAATTGTTAATTATTTATTTATTTATTTTTGATCTAAGAAGAGTTTGGAATGTTTTAAACTGTCCAAAATTATTCACTCTCTTTAGTATGCTGCTCTTTAAAGTTCAGTTCTGTGTTCAGTTCACTTCTTCAGTTCTGTGTAAGTATATATGTTAACAGAGCTAAAAATAATAAATCATTAATGTCTGTTTCTTCTTCTTGAATGACTTGGCCGAGTGGGCTCTGGCCTTCTTCAGACATCTCTAATTTTGGCAATTGTTTTCCAGTTTTTAACCGTTAAAATATTTAGATCTTTTTTGACGTAATCAATCTATCTCAGCTGGGATCTGTCTGAGCTTTGCCAGAAAAATTTTCTTGCAGTAACGACTTCATTCATTTTAGCCAAAAGGCCAGCCTGTTTAAGTCTCTGTAACTTGACGAATTTTACAACATCAGGTTGTTTGTAAATTTTATAGATTTCTAAATTAGATCTTCTTCTGCCTAATCCATCCACTTGGACCCCACCAACAATTCGTAAGATCTTTTGCTCAAAAATTCCTAGAGCTTCGTCATCATATAAAGTGAAATGTCTCTGGTGCATAAGTCACGACAGATCTTATAAGACTTTTGAAAATGTCTGTTTAGTTTTATTTATTCTGTGTGTGCTTTTAGGTAAAATTAATGAAGTATGTAAGATTGTGTGTTTTACATAGTTAGAAATTTTTGTTATCTTTCATACCGTAAGCAGAGCAATTTTAGCGTATGTTGAAACTGGAGGTGCGGATAATCAAAGAGTACCAAACTGTTGTGCTGCTTAATTTACTGGATTCCTCCCCACACACACATAATAAATTTTTTCAGGTACAGTAAGACCCCGCTTAACGCGGGGGATACGTTCCATCGAAGTAGAGCGTAATGCGAAACAGCGCTAAGCGAGGCTATCTTAACATATAAATAATGGGGTTAGGGGAAGACGGATAAAAAATGGTTAGGCATTAAATTTAATAATGTTTTTTTAATAAAAATAAAATCAAACATTTATTTCTTACAAAAATAAAAACAATATAAACGCATATACTTTTAAAAACAAATAAAATTCTCAGTCAGATCATTCAGTCTATTCTGGGTTTCCAATTTTCTGCCTTTTTGTCAAGAAGGCATTATGATAGATTGGCTTAATGGCATGTTGCGTTCAATTTCGTCGTCAATCCATATAGACAGTCGTTTTTCCATTTCCTCTATAATGTTATTTTTAGAACGGGTAATTCTAGTTGCAGTTGCCGATGACAGTATTTTTTCTTTATTCTTAAGAATTGTCCTTATTGTTGAAGTTGCCAAAATCAATGCAGCACTAATTTGAGATTACGTTCACCAGGATCTAATCTTCTAATCACTTGCATTTGAGTTTCCAGTGAAATGCTTTTTCTGGTTGCTTTCTTCTCTTGTTTTTTATTATCACCCATGATAAAAACTAAAGATCATAATATTTGTCACTGTATTAATCATTATAGTATTATACAAATTTAAACTTACAATAATGTCAACAAATGTTTCAAATGATAAAAATGCGTCCACAAAGCAAGAAACACAACTACACTGTTTCAGATATGTTATTTGGAAACCTAGCGCTGCGCACAATTTCGGAGAATCCCCAGGTTGAAATAAAAGAGCGCTAAACCGAAACAGCGTTAAGCGGGGTCTTACTGTATTTGTGATTTCTTAAATTTCAAAATATTTTTTTTTTTTTTTTTTTTTTTTGCATTAACTAAAAGAATAAGCTTATGTTTACATTTTTGTCATGGACATTATGTCCATGGATATACAGGAATAAAAATGTAGTGAAAATATATTTCAGGGACCACTTGGCGATTTTTTGGCACCTCGCCAGTAAAATAGCATCCAAAACATAATGCAATAAAACATAATTAAAACAAAAATATAGAATCTCAATAAACTGCATTTTAAATCAAAATATTGACTTACTTTATTTAAAAATTCCGGTTGATCTTTACATTATGGTAACTTGGCATTTTTTTGGTGAAAATTTGGCGACCAACTCTCCTACAGCAACCCTCTATTTTTTTTTCCCGCCGCCATTTTGTCTTCACGAAGTAAAGACATGTTTCTTTTTTTTTTATCTACTGAACACTTTTTCCAACAATCTACTAGCCGAATTACACTTATGCTAGAAATTTTATCTAACAAAACTGCTTAATCATGACAAATATTCACTGCAAAATTGGGAAAAGTGCACAATACCATACTCCTTATGTGTTTTTCAAAATAACACATACGCATAAACATGTACGCGCCGACTTATTTTTACTTAAAAAAACATCCCAGAATTGCACAAAAATGGCATTGCGCACACTCTTCACTATATCCATGTACACTGCTTTTTTCTCATAAATTAGAAAAATTTCTCGAAAATACATGACAATTTTCTCAATCTTTAAACCCGGTAAAAAGAACATATATGAAATTACCTGATCGCGAAAAAGTATTTACCCTTTCCAAATATGAACATTTCCACATATAAAATAAATAAAATATCCAAAAACTTTTACCTCTAAATCATCTATTACATTATACACGTCACCAACGAATTCATACCGCAAGCATTACAAATACTTAGTATCAAATATTTAAATTATTTCCATGCACGTCTACTTCAACTTAAACGTATACCAAGTTCCTACAAACATAAAATTCACAAAATAACTCTCATTTAATTAAAATATAATTAAATTCAAAAACACTACTTAAAATATAAATGAGCACATACATTAAATTAATACATACATAAATACCCATTTCGAATTCACTTTAGTTACGGCCATGGGATCCAAAAATTCACGAACACTGTTTCACACAACACAGAATAAAGACAAATACAAAATTTCCAGATTTTTTCCCGATTTCTCCCCTTTTCCGATTAAAGAACCGTAATTCGTCCATTAATATCACATGACATATCCCATGATCTCTCATTTCCCTCACACAAAATAATGCGTAATCGGAACTGAGTACTGCTCACATTATTACCAAAGTGCCAGGTAGTAACCTTTATCGCCTCCAAAATGTCGCCAAACTACCAGTTACCATATTGTAAAGATCAACTAAAATTCCTGTTTCTTTGATATGTGTGCACATAGAAATCCTTAACAAAAGCTATTTAAAATTATCTAAACTAGAATCTGTATACTGCCATCACCACATTAATTCACAAAAGTAAAAATGAAAAATATCCTTCGTATTGCTGGACTGTCAGTAGCATTTCTTCCAAAAATCCCTTTGTTTTACACCCTACACACCTTCCATAGTGTTGATATGAGTCCTGGTTTTAAAATCCTTAAATCTTGCTGCATAATTTGCCAAGAGGTGAATGAAGCCATTTAAATCTTCATTTGCACACCAGTCAATCAATGTTTTTTCCCCAACGTTCCAAAGTGTACAGAAACTTTAGGTTAATCATACCACCAGTAGGCATTTTATGGTGTAAAGCACAATATAAGCAAGGTACTTCGTAACCAAGATTCATACCTAAGTAAGCCCTTACAAATATTTTCCTATCAGTCAAAATCACGCATTACAACCAATCATGTCATAACAGGGTTCCCATAACATTCAATTATGCAGGTTGCCATGAATGAAATAACAACTTGGCAATAAGTGAAACAATAACTTGACGATAAATAAAACAACAACTTGACAATAATCCAATGGGTACCCTAAAATATAGACTAACTAAAAGTATTAGTGCTTTTGTTATAATAATCCTGAAAGTGATTAAGTTCCTGTTATAATGCTATAAAATTAATTTATTCATTTTATGTGTGATTTGCTTTGAATATTTGAATTACATTGTTTTAATGTGAAAGCAGGGTCAGTCTGTAAAATTGGATGGGGAATCCTTAGACAGGAATAGGTTTTAAATAAAATTTAAACAATTTTGAGAGGAGGACAGTCTTACATAGGCTTCTTTTCCTCAGGAACTTTCTTCTAATTAAATAGTCTTTTACGTGCTCCTGTGTTAAATTTAAAAGGTATTGTATTTGCTCTTAGTATGTAGGTATCCTCTCGTCTTGAGTGATGAGCTGTTTTGACCCTTAAATAAGTTATGCTGTTTGAATTTTTTCTTGTTTTTTGATTAAAACAACATGCATTTATTTACTTTTCTGAGTTGTCTGTTTGCATATTATTCTTTTTATTTGTTAAATGAACAAAAATATTAGTATGCAAACAGACATCTCAGAAATCTGTATATTTGTATAGTTATCATCTTCATATTTGTACTGGTTTATAGAACATTTCTATATTTGTATATTGGTTTCTTTAATTCTTGCACTCTTTCCCAAATAATAACCAGGGCTTCTATTTTCACTTTTTAACAGTGAAAATGTATTTGCAGATTGATGAGGGGGAAAAGTGTTGATTTGATATTTTGACGAATTATGCTTTTAAACAGAGCTATTCCCAAAGAAGATGGATAAATATTGTTATGAAATTTGCAGACGCAGTGACATAGCTTCCTCACAAAGCAGTTTAGGGTTGCCATAAATAGAAAGGGAAGGCAGGGCTGCCACATTTAACAAGAAATTGCCCATTTGGCGATATGCCATGGATGGATGGAGAACCTTCTGGAATGAGTTCTTACCGGTTTAGCCTAGAATGTTCTCAAACACAAGCTGAAAGCTATATAAACCCTGCTGTTCCACAGTCAGTTAGTGTGCCTCGTCTAGAGTGTGAGATAGTTAGTGTCTCGAGTTAGTCACTCCGTGCTAAGTTGATCAAGTCGACAGCCGGGCAGCGAGTGCCGAGTGGGTCGTCGAGTGCATCAAAAGAGTCTCTGAGTATATCACGGTTAGTGCATCGTCGAAAGACTCTGTTGAGCTCCGGGAACGACTGAACCGAAGAGTCGAGGGCTGTGCTCTGTCTGTTGTCGAGTGCATCGTGAGTTGTAGTGTGGAGAGTCTCGAGAGTACATAGAGTTCCGAGAACGACCAAGCAGGATTGGAAGCTGTACTCTGGTGCTTTGGAGTGAAGCTGTCTCCACTGTTATAGCCTGATAACCTGCAGGCTGTGTCGCTGATTGTTCCAACGTGTTTACTGTAGTTCGTCGACGACTGTGTAAATGTGTTATTAAAGCTGTCCTGATTAATATTTGCTAAATAAAGTGTGTTTCAATACTTCATCAAGTACTGTCATCATTATTCACTCCAAATCCACACAAACCCCATACAAATGTGAAGGAAGAAAATAACACAACAACTGATGTCAGAAGTGGAGTTTGCGAGTGAATGCCAGTGACCCGCCTGCAGAAGAAAGCCATGGCGGAAGAAACGACTTTTTAGCCGAGATGAGTGTTGAGATGGAAGCTGGACAGCATGAGATGAGTGCTGAGATGAAAGCCAGGCAAGAAGAGATGAAGGCTGAAGTGAAAGCTGGACTGGCTGAGATGAAAGCCAGATATGATGAGATAAAAGTTGGATATAAAGAAATGACAGTTGGGATCAAAGCTGGACTGGAAGAGAAGAAAACCCGATGAGAAGAAATTAATTTCGGCCAAGAAAAGGAGCAAGAGCAACTCAAGCAGGTGAAAGTGGAGCTTACAGAAGAAACTGAAGTTATAAAAGACAATGTGGAAATGAGAGAAGTGGTGTCTGAAGAAACAGAAGATGGAGAAAAAAAAAGCAAGAATTAGCTAATGAACTGCCTGAGAAAGATCAAGAAATGATGGATTAAACATCTAACGGGATTAAAGGGAAAAACAAAAACATGAAGAAATAAAAGACAGGGAAGAAGCTTTTGATTCTCAAGTGCTTGAAGTGGAAGAAAATGAAAATGCGACTGTGAAGTTCATCAAAACTGATAGTGAAGTTACGAAGTCGCAGGCAGTAAGTGTTGAACCGTCTGTGCATGTGATGCAGAGATGGGAAAAGCTGATGTTTATTTGTATCGAATTAGGCTTTTGACCAAGGGTTGTATTGCCCGGGACATGCAGTCCTTGGGTAGAGGCAGTGTTACGAAATGTACAGGTGCAATATCGCAAAGCAAGTTTTAGGGATGCCATAAAATGGCAAGGGAAGGCAGGGTTGCCACATTTGGTGAGAAATCGCCCATTTGACGACAGAATTGGTGATATGCCATGGACAGGTGGAGAACCTTCTGGAACGAATTCGTACCGGTTTAGCCCAGAATGTACTCGAACACAAGCCGAAAGCTATATAAACCCTGCTGGTCTGCAGTTAGTGTGAATTGTTTAGAGTGTGAGATAGTGTCTCGAGTTAGTCAGTCTGTGCAGAGTCGATCGAGTTGACAGCCAGGCAGCGAGTGCTGAGTGGGTCATCGAGTGCATCAAAAGAGTCTCTTAGTGTATCACGGTTAGTGCATGGTCCAGAGAGTCTGTTGAGCTCTAGGAACGACTGAACCCATGAGTCGGGAGCTGTGCTCTGTCTGTCATTGAGTGCGTCGCGAGCTGTAGCGTGGAGAGTTTCGAAAGTACGTGGAGTACTGAGAACGACCAAGCAGAGTTGGAAGCTGTACTCTGGTGCTTTGCAGTGAAGCTGTCTCCACCGTTATAGCCTGATAACCTGAAGGATGTGTCGCTGATTGTTCCAGCGTGTTTACTGTAGTTCTTCGACAACTGTGTAGATGTGTTATTGGAGCTGTCCTGATAATTGTATATGGTTGGAGCTGTAATATTGGCTAAATAAAGTGTGTTTCGATACTTCATCAAGTAGTGTCATTATTATTCACTCCAAATCCGCACAAACCCCGTACGAATGTGAAGGAAGAAAATAACAATATAAAATTCCTTCAATAATTATGTTTAAAATCTGTGCCAATCTAAGGCTGCTTATTTGCTTGATTTTAAATTTTACATTGGCTTGTATCTCGTCTGATGAGTCTAGCGTGTCTTTCCTTTTTTAAAACAAAAATATTATATTGTGGTGTAATGTTGAATAAAAAATAAATTTGTCACATGTTGTATGATCTTATTTTTATATCTTTTTTTATGTAATTATTTTGCATGTATGAATTATTAATTTTGTATCTTTTAGGTTTGAATTAAAGCTTTAGTTTGTTGCCTAATAATTAATTATATGTGCTCTTTTGTCGCAAAAATATCTACATCTTTGTCCAAAGGAATTTTTAAAACTGAAATTTGAAGGGCATATCTGATAATCTCTTTAACTGTAATTATATAAAAAATTTAGTTCATGTATAAATTTGTAAATTATGTTTTAAATGTATTTAAATGCTGTTCAAATAATTAACCCTCCGTAAATAATTAGCGCTCCGTTGGCTCCACTATGGAGCCGTCCGTCATTTGTTCCATAACTCCATAAGCTCCGCTGCAGAGCCCAATGTTTTCAGCAGGATTAGGCTTAAGATGTTACAGAATCGTCGGCATTGGCAATTGTTATCTGTAGTTAAAATGTGCTCAGTCTCGCTACTGTTACGATTGAAACGTTTATTTGACCCATTTTATGGTTAGCAACATGGAGAAAAGTAATTATTGTGATGAAAATATAGAGTTGAGTGATAGTGAAGATGTGTTTGATTTTTCCATTGTTAGAAGATATTGTGGAAGACAATGTTGATTATAATTCTGACACTTCAAGTAGTGGTTCCGAAATTATACTGCCAAGGAGACGACGAATGGTAGTTATTGAAAGTGAAGCAAAGAGTCGCCGGAAGACTTAGATGAATGGCGCGATGTCATGGAAGAATTAGATATTCCGGATAGAATACATTTTAGTGTTTCGCCAAAGGTCATTGGACCACAAATTCCTAAAAATATTATACAACTGACACAATATTTCAAGGCGAATATGCAAGATTATTGGTCAGTTAAGGAGAATAGTCACATCCCTTTAGTAAAATATTTACAAGAAAGAGGTTTATGCAGATATTCTGGATGCTGCATTCTGCTGCAAAAATGTGCCGGAGTTGCTGGTAGGCAGTGGTACAAAAACGTGTGGAGCGCTAAGGATTAATTATAAATTGAATTTTTAACCATAGGGATAAATATTGAGTCATCCAAAAAGTCATTCTGTTTATTTGTAAAATAGTTATCTATGTACTGTTTGACAAAAGGTATCTGAAGAAGGTTATTGTAGGCTATTGAAGAATTTTGAAGTGACATGAAGACTCAGTAAGTTTTTTTGTCTAACATTCAGTGAAGTGTGGGGATAAGCTTTGCCGTGAGGGAAGACAGCACCTCAAAGATTGATGAGTTCTGGATGCTTTGCTTCTATTTCTTATATTGAAATTGACATTTGGGGACAATATTTTTTTTTAATTAATTCTGTGATCTGGTGACAATTCATAGTCTGCAGTTCATTTTTAGTCTCACCATGAACAAAGCTTTACCTTTTTGGGTGCAGCCCCCTTCTCGATGTTACTAAATCCCTTGATCTTTTTCTTGTAACATTTCTGAATCCATTTCATATCTCCAGTAATGAATCATTTAAAAAAAGGAGGATCTATATTTTTTCATCAAAGAATCACTTGTCAAAACTCGAGCAAGCATATTCCTATATATTAAGGTGTGGGTAAGCATACATTTTAGCAACTTACATATCCACGCTTTTTCAAATGATCATATACTATGCTTTTTGCAATATTTATTCTGTCTGATAGTTCCCAAACTATACTTAAATTTTGAGCGGTATCTTCTTTCATTAGGTCCTTGTTTAAACAAAGGATGGTTATGCAAAGCTGCCGTCATCTTTGATGTTGAAATTTGCAATCTTAAATATCTCAAATCACTGTTAAATCGTGTCATTAAAAATAGCACTTTTTCCATATTTAGCTCAAATTTTTGAAAAATCTGACTAGCATTTTCTCCATTTTTTAAAATAAAACAGCATAATATGACAAAAGTGTTTTTCTTTCTTAGCATCACATTGGGAAAAAAAAAATATGTCTTAACACATACCGTATATACCCGCGTATAAGTCGAGTTATTTTGTGCAAAAAAAAAGACTTCAAAGTGGAGGGGGTCGACTTATATGCGGGGCCATTAAAAATTAAAAGAATCGGAAGTTCAAAAATTTCTTTGTATAATGCAGTTGTTTTCTTCACGCACTCGAATTGGACGACTTATCAAATAAGTCACTTACTTGAAGTAATTTCATGACTTAAACTATGTTACGAACTACAGTGGTGGCCAAAATTGTGGACACTTTTGGAAATTTTTATGTTTTTGCCCCTGAAAAATGCGAATGCCTGCGAAATACCCTCTGAATGATTATAAAATCATTTAAAAAATGTTGTATTAGCAACGAACTAGACGGCACGGAAGATGATGCTGTTTTTAAAAGTGAAAATGACGACGAAGGCTGTAGTAGTGATTGTAACAATACAGAGTTCGAGACTGAAAATATGTATGATGACGAGCAAATGACGACAGAAGAGTTCTATGAAATGTTTGGCGAATCTGACCATGAATCAGACGTTGAAGGATTTTGATTTTATTTATTTACCAAGGTATTTTTTATCGTATATTTACTTTTTTTCTCAGATGATTTTGAATAAATGTAGTACTTAAAAAAAAAATTTCGAAGTTTCTCGATCGGTTTCGGAAGTGGGGGGTCGACTTATACGCGGGTTTCTTATTTTCTACGAATATTTTATGTCAAAGTGGGGGGTCGACTTATACGCGGTATCGACTTATATGCGAGTATATACAGTACTAGAATTATGCAGCATAAACGGAAAAGACTGTATTTAAACATCTGCTTTAATCAAGGTCATTCCATATCAGCAGTAGAAAAATAATAGAAGAAATCATACTTCTATTTGAAAAAAACCACATAATTTTTTGGATGCTGCAATAAAAGCAGTTGTTATCATAATAAAAGACAATCAAATATGAACTTCTATTCATATCCTGCTATGTGTATTTACAGGTAAAAGATAAAAAGAAGTATGATAACATCACAAGTAAAAATAATTTAAAAGTGCAAGAGTTCCCATTCACAGTTAGCTTCTTTGTGCACACTGCAATGTTGGGGCTATCAAAATTTCTATCCCAGCTTATTACTTCTGTCGAAAGAAAAGTTTCTGAAATTCTCGGGGTAATCCTTCTGTATTTTAACAAACCATTAATGACATTTTTTATTTTATTATTCTGTAACACAAAAAGCAAGTGTAATAATTATGATAGAACAATTTATAACAAGCTGGTACTAGGCATTTTGCCAACACCTGCTATTTCTACAAGTTCTTAAATTCTGTTGCTTGTTGCCTCTCTAAATTCTAAAAATTTTGCTCCCCCTAAATTCCACTATCCAAGGCAACAGTACATGTTGTGGCACTGCCCTTTTCTGAACAAACATACAATGGTACTTACTTATTATCACAACCACCATAGTAAAAATTTCCACACTTTCAGAATACGCTAAATTCTGGTAACCAGGCACTTAATAATTATTCAGGCAACTATGCACATGGCGACTATTCAATTTCCAACCTTGCTATTTGCTTATGTGTTCTTTTTGTTATGTTCCAATGGCTTTTGTAGAAAAATTATCAGTATTGTTTGTCTTAATCTCGATTTAAAAATTTGTGCTCAAAGGATTTTCATGCAGTAGAAGAAAGAGAGGAGAAATTTCTGCAGGAATGCATTATTTTGCTGCAAAGTCACTTCATGAACAGTGCTTCAAATCCTTTCCTGAAGTGGTCGCTATGAAATTTCCACAACAAAAACAAAAACCTGTTTGTAACCAAGTTTACTGATTGTTTTTTGGAATAAATACATATTTGAAACGTATGCATGATATATACAACTTTTTTTTTTTACAATAAAGGTACTTTTTGAAAAAAGTACCTTTATTGTAAAAATCGTATTTTACCTTTTTGTACTTTCTGTAAAATTCACCAAGCTGTGCCAAGGTGATTGTGATAATGCATAAGTACCCATACAACAATATTATAGAACCTCTGCATCTCTCCAGAACAATAGCAATAGCTTAGGCCATTGATTACCTTTTCTCCATTGAAGTAATTTTAACATTAACTTCTTAAATGGTAGTTCTGGGAAATTACATTTAAAGATTTCTGTAATTGTGAAGTGTGTTGGCATGTATTTAAAAGAAAAATTTCTCAAATTTTTAATTATATATTAATTCTCTTTCTCTAGTAGAAATAAAAATTTAGATAAAAATGATCATAAAAGTGTAAGAAATTAAGATTTAATTGTTAGTATTAATAAATTACTTTTATATGCAGCTGAATGTATTTTTAATTATATTTAGTTTCTTTATCTCATAACAAAAATACATTATATAATTGAATATTATTCAAATTCTAACTTAGTGTATTTATAAATTGTGTTTTAAAGTGGTAGTTTTTAAATGAAAAAAAAAATTAAACTTCATAATATTGAGTTTGGATAATTTATTCAATCATTTTCAGCACCTGCTATTCTTATCAAGATGAAATTCCTGTATATAATACAATGTTTCAAGTTCTGCTTAAGCCTACCATGATCAAACTGTTATTCTTCAGCAAACTCATGTTGTAAAAAGTATGTTGATTTACTCTATTTCATGTTATTATATATTTTTATTTTTCAGTTTATGTTTTCAAAATTAAAGAATATTAAAATTTATTTATGTTTTCAGTTTTAATAATTCATTTCTGTATTTTCACGTTGTTATGTGTGTCTGTTGAGTCCATGAAATCCGAGATTTTTCCATAGCCTTTATAGCAAGTCACCTGCTGAATAAAATGTTTTTCCTATTTTAATCCACTGTAAAAAAATTATTCATAGTAATGCATGAAAAGTAATACAGTATAGAGTCCATAATTCAGATGTTCATTATCCGGAATGATCTATAATCCGGACCTCAAAGCCACAAACTTACGCATGCGTGTAATGCGTTGACGCATGTGTGCAAAGTGTTTATGCATGCGCGTTTAATGCGCGCGTTCGTTATGCATGCGCGTAAAGCCAGTAAAGCGTTTACACATGCACCCTTTCATAAAGAGAAGAAAGCTACAGAGAGGTTATTGAAAACGAAAAAATTTCGATTGACAAGTTAGTCGGTATTCTTGACACAGCAATTACAGGATTTGAACAGTGGAACTTTGTAACTCAACAAGAAATTATGTCTGTTTATAGAAGAGAGAATTAAAGAGAAAGTATTAGCACAAAAAATGAAGCAACTTAAACAACTTACATTGATAGAAATGTTTACTAAAGTAAACAAATAAATATTAAGCTTTTTTTTTTTTTTTTTTTTTTTTTTTTTTTTTTTTTTTTTGTAAATTTTGATACTCCTTAGATCATAATTGCTCTTTATTTCATAAATTACGGTTTCATATTTTTAATTGTGTAATTTCTGCATGCCATCTTACCAGATTTAAATTGGTGATCTATAATCCAGAATCGCCGAAGTCCCAACGAGTCCGGATTACGGACTTTGTACTGTAGAATTTGCAAGGATCTGCATATTAATTCAATACTTAAATATGTAAGCATAAATTTTGAGAAATATGTATAATATAAATTTTCAAAATTATGCTTTATATAGAAGGAAATATACAAAATTATTATAATTTTAGTTATCAAATTAACAGTTTTTATCTGTAGATTAAAATGCATTTTTATTTTCAGTTTATTTTGTGTGATTGGAATATGCTAACTGATCTTAGACCCTAATTTAGAACTAATGAGCATTCAATCTTTTAAAGACTTTCAAATACTTGATACGTTTTAAAATTTAAATGGTTTCATATCAAAATGTTTAGATTTTTAAGGATCTCTCCTGAATTAACTATTGTGGGTGAATAATATAAACCATGACACTGTTTTCAGTAACTCGTATATTTCATTAATGTTTATGCACTTTTTATGAGAAAGGATTTGTTGAAGGAGTTTTCTTAAATTCCTCATTTTTTCTAAGCTCTGTATCTGTTTTGGATCATTGCTATAATGTATATAGCACATTTTTCTATCAAAATCAAATAAAAATCCTTTGTATATATTGAATTTTTTTTTTCTGTGGAGGCAGGCCTTTTTCACTATATTAAGTTAAAGAATAGTCTATATATTTATTAAGTTAATTAATGTATATTAAGTTAATGATAGGTAATGAATAGTCTTTTTAATTATTCAAATTAATATAGTGTTATTTCTAAACAGGAAGAAAAAAAGAATATTAATTGTTGTCATGCAGCAGAAGCCTTTTACACTCCACATCTGCAAATTCATGTTTGGTGAAATGAATTAATTTTTTACTGCACAGCTTCAATATCCAATGGTGAGTGATTAGTGTTAATTTAATGGGTGTTTACATACTGTGTAAATATATTAATGAATTTTTTAGAAGCATGTGTACTGTATTTTTTTACAGTATACTATATTCAGTATTAGCTTTGTTTTTCTTTTCTGGCACTGGGAGAAAGAATTTCCCAGTGGGCCCCTGACCTTGGAGCGATGAAAATACTCTGTACCTGAGCGCATTTTTCAATTCAATCTAACATGCAAAGTTAATTCCTGAAAATCCTGCTTGTAATAAAAATATTTGGGTTCTTGCATGTTATTTTTGTGTAATAAAAGCAGAAAATCATAATGTTTACAATTAAAATAAAATTAATCTTAAAGTGTATTATTAGTAATAATGATTATATTTACATATTTGAATTATTTCCTTACAAGAATAAAGTAGAAAACCTAGGAATTTGTGTATCATCTAACATAGGAATTTATGTATCATGTCCTGTTGCCACACTTTTGAATAAAATTTTATGGCAGTTGCACACTGTAAAACATTTCTAAATTCCATCACATGTTATAAGAATAGCTCATTTAATTTTCATAAAATAAAATAGAAGTTAATGCTCATACTATCAGGGTTAATACTCAAGACATTCAATTTAACGAAGTTTCACAGCATTTTAGCATCATTCATGTACATTTAATATTTCAAATATAATGTTTCATTCAAAATTGTAAAAACAACCTTGTATTTAGCGTAAGTATATTGAAACACTCAATCGATTTCGAGGGCAGCTAAAGGTCCCTTCTCATCAGGAGAAAGAAATACCTAGAAAGAAGAAAAATAAAGGGGAAGGAGTCTCAGAAACACTTGGTCCTTATCAGCACTGCACGTGGTTATAACTGGATTTTTAATCAGTTACACTGGCCGCCTACTTTTACTGAGCCCGGCTATCTGATCAAACAAGTAACACAAAGGATAAGAAAATTAGCGAAGTTCAAAATAGGGAGCGAGGGGCAACAGCACCTTCACGCTCAAAATCTGAACTTCGAATAATGGAAAGCAACCACTGAACGGATTTTTATACCCTCTGGTAGTACCAAACATGAGGAGGAAACGCCATCGATCGGCAAAAATAGTAACTGAGTTAAGATAAAAGAATTTTGAAGGCTTTAAGCATATCAAATAAAGTGGGCTGCCAGTGATTTGCCAGTTGGCTGCCAGTTCTCATTTGTGTGAAAAAAGTTGAATTGCTAACAGGAAGGTATACTGTTTGATAATGCAGTTAGAAGGATATTCTTGAAAGTTTTTTTATTGTATATAATGTTGTGAACTGGATTGTTAAATTTGTTCTTTTGTATTTTCTATTCAGATTAATGTCATTTCAAATAAAAATATAAATTTCTTTATTTGTAGTATTTAAAAACAAGATGTGTATAAGTTAATTAGTTTTAAATTAGGTAACATCTTCAACCATCAGAAGAATTTTTTTTTTACTCGTGTGATGTAACTAATCATGTGAACTTTGATATTTTTTAATTTTATTCAAACATTGTTTTAGCATTTAAATGCTATTATTTTGAATGTGCTGAAAAATAAAATACCTTGAGTTTTAATATTATTTTTTTCTTTCCTTAAAAGGTTTGTTTAAAATGGACTCTTTGTGGAATATATGTGTATCCTCAGCTTGATAGAGATGGGGGTAAGTGCTTCATCGCCAGCTTCTTGCAGCAACACGCAACCAGAGCCTATGGCATCTTCTCTTCAAGCCCAAAGTGTATGCACAAGCTTTTCATCTGGAAATGTTGATCAGTACGGTAAGGAAAAAAAGAGAAAAGTCGGATCATTGTCCACTCTCCGTAAACGTTTCACTCGAAGGCGGAGAACGAGCAAGGGATTCGACCATGCTCAAGTTTTCCGAGAGTTTATAGCTGACTGGAGTCCACGAGATGTTGTTGCTCTTGTGGAGGAGTATGAAGCTACTGCTGCATTGAAAGAAATCACTCTTCAAGCAGAATTAGCACGTCCAGCAGCAAGTTCATGTAAACAAGATTTGGGCTTATTATTTGAAAACAAATACTGTTCTGATATTAATCTCATTTATCAGGGAACGGTGTTTGCTGTACATCGTGCAATACTGGCAGCTAGGTGTCCTTTTTTTCGTGAAATGCTCAACAGTTTATCATCTATCTGCACAGAAGTTGCTGTCGATATAGACATTGCTGGTGTTAGTATATCTATGTTTAATGAACTACTTAGATATTTATATACCGGAGAACTATCTGTTGCAGAAAGTTATAGTGGAAACTTTGACATCCTTTATCAATTAAGTGAACAGTTTGGTATTCCAAATCCACTCGAACAGGATTTAAAATATTTACTTGAAACTGGTATTTACAGTGATATTTCTTTAAGCTTTACATCTCCAAGTGATACTGGCCATTCTGTTATTCGTGGTCAGACAGCCTACATCTGTGATCATATATTAACTGATGCGGAAGGGAAACCATGTAAAATTTGCCATGGGACAAATGAATTTTGGTGTCACAGAGCTATTTTATCTGCTCGATCTCCATTTTTTCGCAATGTCATCCACAGACAACAGAGACGTTCCGCTGATATGCACGAAAGTCATAGAACTCGTATTTTGCTTGATGATAGCATTATACCTCGCCGCTACGCATGTATATTATTAAGAGCTGTTTATCAAGATGCATTAGAATTTGGAGCAGTTTTGCCTGATAGTGCTAAAAGGGGAAGCATGACTGATGTGCATGTTCCTCAGTCATCTGTAGAAGAAGCTATGCAATTATTTGAAGTTGCGCGTTTCATCGAAATGGATGCACTAGTTCAAAGTAAAAATAATTATTTATTATCTTTTCATTCTTTACTGTTATTGGTGTATAGCAATTAAAAAAAACTGCCCTACTTTATTAATTTTCATGAAATTTTTAAATTAGTATTATTATATTGTCAATTTAAACATTAAAATTTATTGAAAATTTGAGTTATTTATCTTTTTTTTTTTTTTTTTTTTTTTTTTTTTTTTTTAGTATTGTGAAATTTAAATTTAGAAACAAACAAGTGTAGTTTTAAAATTACCAGATAAACCATAGCTCTGTGAAATGAAATTCAAAGAGCTTTTTCAAACTTAGCTTTATTTTATCTGGTAATTTTGGAGTTGCTCTTGTTTGTATTTATTTTAAAATTCTAATAAATTGTCACATTTTAAAAAAATGTATAATTCCTTCCAATTTTTTGCTATTTTTATAAATTTGAGTTAAGTTTTTTTATTTTCCCAAATTGAATGTAATATTTGAATTTGCTTCGATTTTGGTATGATTTTAATTACATATGTATAATCATAGTTGTTTATTTATTTAATACTCCTTTTTTTAATTTTTAAATAATTGCACTGAACTTTTACAAAAAAGGAATAAAATATCAACCTTTTGGTTAAGTTACTCTACTTTCTCATAGAAGTCTTCTAATTATAGTTACTTAATTTAAAAATAATTATGTACTATCAAATGAAATTAAATTCTTTTATAGATAGCAAAATAGTTTCTTTTTGCCAAGTTTGAAGTAAACATCAAGTGCAGTTGAATCAGATTATTTAAATCATTATTGTAGAATTTTCATTTTTTAGTAGCAGACTTTGGCAAATATGTGTAGAGTTTTCCTTGACCTGGAAAAGTTAATTAATCCAATAACCTTAATAGATGTGAAGCGAATTATCACTATGTTTGAAATGATACCAAAATCCTGAGAAGGTAAAAAATAACCTTTCTGGAACTACCCTTATATATGTCCTCGTTTTGCAACAAATTTCTCGCCACTCCACGGTGCCATATTACTATCTAAATTTTTTTCTACATTTCGAACTTTAAGCCTAAAATGTCTCCAAAAACGCAGTTTTCGCGCATGCAAGAACCACGGTTTGAACACACAAGTTAAGCTAAAAATCCGAAACAAAAACAGAAAAATTTAGATAGCAAAAACGTAACCAAACATATTTGACAAAAATCCATGTACACAGCGATATGTTTTAACTTGAAAAAATATCTATGAATTGCGCAATCTAGGCTGCGAAAGAATCCACGAACTACACATATCTCGCTTTGATAAATTAACATAACAACAATAAATTTCAAAGAATACCATGTACACATCATTCTTTTTAAACTTTAAAAAAATCTACAAATTGCACAATCTAGGCACTGCACACAAATCAACAAAATAAACTAAAATAAATTATAAACAATTCAAAAAACAGCAATAAGAACAGAAATTCATAGTTAAAAGACAATGAACAAACATTCTACAAAATAAAAACAATAAAATAAAATGCACTTACACCATAATGGATGCTTCTTTGGACAGCAGAACGTAGTTTTAACATGCAGCCATGTACTCTCTATGATATTTATATGACAGCCAGACTCGCTATCTGCAAAATTGATGCTATGGTTCACAAATAAATGTTCAAAACCTTTAGGATTTTACTTTGATCACAATCTAAAATACGCGACTGAAATCTTGCCATCACGTCCTCTCATTGCAACATAGGCTATTTCAAAACACGCATGACATGAACCAACGAGCAATTAAACCACTGTAGCAAAAGAGTTAAGTTTCAATGTCAAAAGAGTTGCCATACAAACAACATCATCCCTAAAACCATCGTGCCAAAAACCAGCGCAGAACACATATCGCCACATTTGGTGATCTTAAGGCATATATAAGAGTAGAGCCACCTTTTTATTCAAACAGAATTTAGAACACAAAAGCTTGCTCAGGTAGCCTATATTTTGGGGTACCCCTTGGATTATTGCCAAGCTGTTTTTTTAGTTATATTAACCTGAGTATTTTACGATGTATGTTTAGTAAACTCTATCATGACGTGATTGGTTGTAATGCATGATCACTGATTGTTGGGAAAATATTGCTCAGGACTTATTTCTGTGTCGCATGTTGGTTAGGAAGTACATTGCTTATTTTGTGCTTTACTCCATTAAATGGCTGCTGGTGATAGGATTAACCTGAAGTTTGTGTACGATTTGGAACGAATGGAAAAGAAAGCATTGATTGATTAATGTGTAAATGGAAGTTTAATTGTAATACAGTGGCAAATCTTACCTGGAACAACGATCATATCCAATTGTTGGAAGTCATATGATTGTCTTTCTGTTAATGGCTTCATTCACCTCTCAGTAAATTACGCAGTGACATTTAAAGATTCGGAAACCAGAGCTCTTATCAACACTATCAAAGGTATGTGTATGTGGGGGGGGGGTTTGAAAGAAATGCCATCACCAGTTCACCACTGTGGAGCATATTTTTTATTCTTACTTTTGTGAATTTATATGGCACTGTGCAGATTCTAGTTCAGATAATTCTAAATAGTTTTTGAATGCTGTTAAGGAATTCTGTGTCTCATTGCACCAAAGATACAGATTTCTAAATAAGATAAGTCAATATTTCCTTTTTGTGCTATGCAGATTAGATAGCATGTATTTCCATTTTTATGTTGTTTTATTTTGATTTAAAATGCAGTTTACTGAGCTTATAATTTTGTTATGTTTTAATTGTGTTTTGGATACCATTTTTCTTGGGAAGGCATTGCACGTAAACATGAATGGCACCAGAGAAGTCACGAATTTGTACCAAGAGAGACCCTGAAATAAGTATTTCCTGCATACTCTTGAGCTATAATAAACTAAAACTTGTGGTGATACAAGTAAATAGAACTGTCAAATTTAAGTTAAACATGAAACGGCACACAATTTATTATTTTAGAAGCTGGCCCACTTCTGTACTGGAGCATCAGTGTTGGCAGCGGTGGAATGCAAGGCTAAACTAATATACAGTAGGCATGCACAGAAACACGCACTGTCTTAAAATCCCAAAACTTCAATTTATATACACACTACTCATTTGCATTCTAGTTAGGAATATGGAAAGGAGAAGTTATAGTAAAAGCTGAAATTATAAATAACTAGTTAATTAACATAAAATTTCTTGCATATGTTCATTAAAAATAATTATTTCTCTCATGTTGTTGCAGTAATGTGTATGAATTAATTTTGTTTATATCCCTTTTCAGTTGAAGAAACTGAGAAAATACTAATAAAGATGCTTCTCCCCCCCTTTTTTTTTTCATTTTCTATAACATATTTTGCATTTTTGTTATCATTCACTTAGTGAAATTAATGAGAAAGTATTAAATGCCTCCCAATAATTTTGGTTCATTTAAACCTCATAATTTCATTTCCACTCACTTTTAAGTGTGAAAGTAGAAAGTAATACATTATTATTGTTGTGGGACTTTAATAAACTTTAAAATTATCTTCAGACTAGATATCTGAAAATTTATCACCATTTAAAATAATTCCTGGTGTAACAGCAGACTATTTCAATAGCAGCTTTATAGACAAATATGAAAAATTGAAAATTTACTGCATGGAATTATTGTTAGCCTTAGATTAAACAGGGTTCGTAGCAGTCCTTATAAGTCCTTATATTTGAAAATAAAATATAAAGGCTCTTATAGGTGCTTACTTTTTCTTTAAAGCCCTTATTTTTTTGTTTTTAGTGCTTATTTTTTGCTTTTAGTGCTTTTTTTTTTTTTTTTTTAATGAACGCGCTATTTTTTCCTGTACCAAAGCCGAAACTAAATAAACAACTTTTCTTCCTAATATGGAATGTCAGATGGTGAGTCATACTCCCAAAATAGCTTTTCCCCTGTTCTCTGCCTTAACATAACCTTTGGTGTGCACGAAGAGTAGACAGGTGCCCGTTGTTCTATTGGTCAAAGAATTGCGAAAGCAGTAGAAAATTCCGCTACATTCGGCATTCTTTTCCTCCCACCCAAATACTATACATGTTTGAATTTCTATCAAGATCTTAAAAAGATTTGCATTCTCGTTCTGCTTGTTCAGTTCATATTCGTGTTTATTTTGATCGTTATGCTTATATTATGAGCATATGTATGAATGTTTATAATAACATAGTTGGAGTAACTGCTGAAGTATAGTAAACTTCCAAAAATGGTTGTGTTTCAACACAGATTAGCTTTCTAAGGAATAATATTCGAAATGGCGTAAATAAAGGGAAAGTAATCGAATAGTCAAAATAGTTTCATTTTTTTAGCCAATACATTATACAGTACGAAGGTTGGGAGGTCTCCCCTTTTCCGCAAAATCTTGAATATTGAAACTGTTACAGTTCGCTGCAAAACAAGCAACGAACCTTTTTTTGGGAGGAGGGGGGGTCACTTTCCAATCTGGATTGAGTAGAACTAAAAGTTCTGCGGTCTATCAACCCAAGCGAAGAATGATTCTATTCCGGAAATCTAACGCCATCTGTTGAAAATTAGAATGAAAAACACTCCAGTTATTTAGTTCTTTTTTCTCCCAATACCAGCAGTTGTTGATTCCGATTGTGTAATATCACGTAGGGAAGAATTACGGAGCATGTATAGCGCAATAACGTTTGCAATATTTTGCAGAGATAATTCATTTTGATGTTCAGTCCGAGATTTGTTTATGAGCACTTAAAAGAGTTTTACTGTGCTTTCTAAGCGGAATATTTTTTAGTTCGGTTGGTTTATTTTTATATGATGCACATATTGAAATGTCAAAAGCATTTATTTAGCGGAAAAGTCTAAAGAGCGGCTTCAGTCTACCCCCCCCCCCTCCGCTCCTTCAAGTTACGCTCGACTGTCCGAATATTCGCCAATTTCCAAGTATGCGGGTTAGTTAAGCTTTTACTGTTAGAGATGACTGCATGAAGCAAATTTCTGTCTTCTGATTTCAGAAATGTTCCTCTTTTTTACTTAAATTACCTTGCTTGCAATATCTGTTAAGAGAAAACTGATATACAATGGAAAATTTAGAAAATGTTCAGAATTTAGATTTAAATTATTTAAATATCAATATGAGTGGAAAAATAAATTGTATTTATTATTAGGTTCCAAGCGAATACAATAAATATGCCTTATTATTATTTATTTTCTCTATTTTGAACTGAAATTTCATCATTAAATCTTGTAATATAGTTTAGTTCTTCATAGTTTTTTTTTTTCTCTCATTGTAAACTAGTTCTGTAAATTGAACTATTATTTAAAATTAAAAAAAAAAAAAAAAAAAAGTAATTATTTTCCATGGTTGAGGTAATGCTTATTCTCTCTTAATAAGTACTTCATTTCTCATATTTTAAATGACAAGTTTTAAGGTTATGCAGTTGTGTATGATGTAATTAGGCAGGTGCTTATTTTTTTCTTAAAATGTGCTTAAAAAGTGCTTATAGGTGCTTATTTTTTTAACTAAAATGTGGCTATGAACCCTGTTAAGTTTCTGATCCTTTTTACTTAAGTTTGTGTTATAATTTCTACATACACACTTAAAGTGAGATTTTCATGTAATTAAATAGTTAAATGCAAACCATGACTATGAAATTAATTATTGAGCAGTTATATGTAATAATTATGTGAAGCAGTCATTCATTAAAAGTGTAGATTTTTTCATCATATTTTTATGGAGCTATGTCTGTATGAAATTTTACTTGCATGTATTGTCTCAGCTTGGCACATAAGTTGTAATTAAGGTACAGTGGTGTATTTTGCAATGAACATAATCTATCCTGTTATGATGTTCATTACGTGAGAGAGTTTTCAGTAGGTTCATATGAGGATAATTGTAATCTATTCCTGAGCATAATCTAGGATAGTGAAACCTAAAAAATTTTCAGAATATATTTGAAACACTGTTAGTGTTGGATGTACTAAAAACTTCAGTTATAAAATAGGCAAGATGATGCCTTTGTTTCTTTGTCATTGAAATTTGACATTAGAATGTATGGTTCAAGATTCAAGTATTAGTACTAAAGGAACTATTTTCACAAATAATAATTCGATATCATAATTGCACGTACAAAGGGAGTAGTATCAAAGGCCTTTTTTGCCTTGGAGAAAATGGCTACTAAAATGCACTTAAATGCCAATGAAAACAAAACAAATATATGCCAAGTATGAGAAAAACAAAAAATCTTTATTACGTAGAAATAGAAAATTATAAATTTGAATTATTGAACAGTTTTGTTTATCTTGCTGTGAAGTAAACTTTTAGAGCTAAGATCTATGTATGACTTCAGTAAAGTACGAGAAATTTATTTAGCTGTTTATGAAAGATAAACTTAAAAAAATCTTTTTTGCTGTGACTTGTGGCAACATAAATATAACAATGAATTATATAGATAATATTAAAAAAATATTATCAAATACATTATAATTAATTGCATGAATTTGTTGGCCCAGTTTGCCAAATTGAACTTTTAAAATTTTAAACTTTAAACCAATGGGAAAAGGGATGAGAAGAAGGCTCAGTCTTAGATCTTTGGACTGTATAAATAGTCTCTTTTGCTTTATTAAAATTACCAACTGGAAAACTCTGGCTAATGGAGAAGGAAATGGTAGAGGCCTCTAAAGAACGGCTGTCTCTTCTCCAGGCTGTTATGCCAACAGAAAAAGAGATAGTTCTCAAAATACTGCACAGTGTCAAATTTTTAGTTCAGTCTTTTCAGTGTCCCACTGGTGATGAAAGATTCAGTTGTCCTTTACTTTCTTACTCATGTGTCTTTAGATTTTATGAAAGGTTCAGATTTCAACAAGTTGTCTGAAATAAATTTCCTTCTCTTTAAGATGGTCTTGATTCTGCTCATCTCAGTTTGTTGGAATGTGTTGCTTAACTGTATTCTGTTCTCTTCCCACTTCCAACTGAATAAAATTTTGTTCTGAGAAATGTGAAATATGTTTAATTTCCAGTTCAGAAGATTATTGTTGGCTGCATTTGGAATGGACCTGTTATGTTCTCCTTCCCTTCATCAGAAGAAACTTTTATCTGCTATCCTAGTAAATGAAGATTTGTATTTATTCAATAAAAATGTAATTTTAGGAAATGTGCATAGGCATGCTTAAGTACATATTATTTGTGTACTTATGCCTTTTTAAAACAGAAAGTAAAATCAATTCATTTTCAAATTTCTCTTCTTCTTCATTGGCTTGCCAGCACAGGGCCTTCTCCAGACACCTCAACGTTTGGGCAACTTTTTCCGGTTTTGTTTGTTAGAATGTTTAGATCATTTTCAATACAATTATTTTATCTCGCCAAGGGGTCTACCCCAAGTCTGGCTTCCATGGGCTTAGCCAGAAAGATTTTCTTAAAAACTGATTGCATTCTGGCCAGAGATCAGCCCTGTAGTTTGAAAAATTTTGCTACATCAGATGCCTATAGATCCTGTATAGCTCTAAATTAGATCTCCACAATCCATTCACACAGAACCCACCAACCATGCAATGCAATGTCCTTTTCTCAAAAATTCCCGAAGTTTCCTCATCAAGTAAAGTCAGTGCTTAAGCTTCTGATGCATAAGTCAGACTAGATCCTATAAGATTCTTGTATAGAAGTACTTTAGTTCTTAACTTGAGAAAGCTGTTTTTTAAATAACTCTTCAAGCTATGAAAACATCTATTTGCAGCAGAGATTCTTTTAAGTATTTCGGAAGCTATCTGTTTTTTACAGTTATCTCTGCTCTCAGATAAGTGAAACTGTAGTCTTTTTCAAATCTATAGCCACTAATTTCTTATCTCTAAGCAGCTTCGCATTTAGTGGTGACAAAATTAACACATGGTTCACAGTGTGAGGCCTTTGTGGGTCATATGTATGTTCATTATTCAGGACATTCATTATGCCAGAGGTAATTGTTTTCTCTTTCATAAGTTCAGATAATATCAGATCTTCTTTGGATAAAGCAGGTTTAAAAAATGTCTTTCATGCAGAACGTGCTGTAGTAATACATTATATAATATTTTACTATAATATCTAGAGTTTAATTTTTTTTTTTTTTCCAGTTTTATTAGTACAAAATTATACTTCTGTTAATTTTTGTAAGTTTGACTTTAAAACATAACTTTTGATCATCATGAAATATTATCTGAAAAATTTTGGTGCTATTTTGATTTAATTATAAAGTTTTATGTTTTAAGTTTATATTTCTGGTAGAACTGTAAAATTTATTTAATAATGCTAACTCAAGAAAGATTGCAATAAGCTTTCAGTTAGCAGAATAGAATTATTATGTGAACTTCTAAAATACTTAAGATTAATTTTCTAATACTGTAGGCAAGGTGATTAAAAAAGTCTTTGATAAACTTTAAAGCTTGATCAGGAATATGAAAATAAACCGTGTTTTACATTGGAATATATAGCTGAAATGTCACTCATGTGTACTAAAAAATGACATCATTTGCCAGAAATTCAAATTTTTCAATTTGACACATCATCATTTGAGGCAATAATAAATTGAAAAAAGCAGGATGTATCATGACAGTAATACTGAAATGGCTGACATGTACTTTGTCCAGCAGATGGAAGCTGATGAATCATGATGAGAATGTATTTTGAATGGTTCCCATATAGATGTGATCTCTCTTCTAATTTTTTGTAAATTTGCCTTGAATATTGTTTTAAACTGGGTTATTAAATATGATATGAAACATGTGGTTGGGGCCAAATTGTGTATACCCTGGTTTAAAAGACGTGGTCATGCATTAAACTGAATTGCATCTCCATGCAAATATATGAGCTATTAAAGTACATTTGTGTACTTCATAGGAATAAAATGTCAGTGTGTAGTGAGTTTTATACAAGGAGGGCATGCATCCTTTTCACATGCAATCAGTTTAGTCAATGAGATTATTCCTATTTTGTTGAATTAGAGAGTTGCTTTTTACAAAGATGTGTTTTACAGCTAGAATTTTTTCACTGATGAAACTACCTTCATATGTGAGATATTGTTAACCTTCATAATGTGCTGTCTACCACTAATCTGCACTTGCCATAGATGATTGAGTAAACATTACTGGAAATTGTTTGCTTAGATTATATGTTATTTCATCACAGTTAAACAAGTATAGTTATTAGATATTCCTGAAGGAAATCTTGCTGGAGCTGTTGCATGATGTTCTCACATCTGCATGTTGGAATGTTGTTTCAGTTAAACAGGTTCCCATAAACTTCAGTTTGGATATGTAGGAATATGTCAAAAACTACATGTCTTAAGGGACTGGACAGACAACATAATTCAGCCAGTCATCCAACTAGTCCCAATTAATTTTTTCCTTCTGGCATTACCTTGGAAGTTTTTATGCTTGTGAACAGCATAACTTCTGACACTACCTTCATTACAAGAGTTCTTGAGACTACATAACTAATCAAGTGTTGCAATGCTTGCACTGCTGCAAGTAGATTGAATTTTGAACAGCTTGGAGAATTGTAAAAACATATTATAAGTGTAATAAATATGTTGCAGTGCATTATTTACATTCTTATATTTTTTGTTATTAACATTATTACTTCTGTTGTTAAACAGAACTTTATTAGTTGATAGATAAGTAATTTTTTTAATTATTTTTCAGGCTGTGAAGATTTCATTGTGGAATCATTAAGCTTGGAAAGTCTGTTACCAGTTTTGCGTTGGAGCAGCCAGCCTCACGGTTCTCAGTGGGTCTATCGGCAAGCTATACATTTTATTCGTGAAGAGTTCATGACTGTAGCTTCTGCACCAATTTTGTTTCAACTGGATAAATCTCATTTAATTGATGTCATAAAATCTGATTTTTTACAGGTAATTTTAATTAGTTTACCATTAAGTGCTTTAACTTTTTCAAATGCACAAAATAAAAGGGTATATGTGCTTTTAGGAATGTTTCTTTTATTATCTTCTTTATATATGTGTGTGTAAGATAAAAAAAATTAAATCAAAATTATAACTGTAATTGCAGTAATCCCTTAAATCTCTATTTTAGTTTGGTTATTTTCTCTTTCTGTCCTAGAAATTGTAACCACTTAAAATAAACCTCTCTAAATTATATTGTTTCAAAATTAATGCATGCCATATGTTTCTTAGATAAAACTCATGACACAGATAACTTATATAAGCTTTCAGCCAATAATAAGTTTAGAAGCTTAAATATTAACAAGATAAAACAAACCAAAATTAACACATTGTAAACCAAACCTCAAATTACTCTTTACCAAACTTTCATTTTAGGTGCATCACATTGGCTGTCTGATGCATCTGAGACCCATCATTCTCTTCCTAGCTAGCTCTGTCATTTACAGCTTTACACATATTTCAGAACTGTAAACAGTACCAATGCAGTTCTTCAAGAACAGACACTGTCACTCCATGAATCATGTTCTCCATTGTGTCATTTATTCTTGATCATCATCACATACGCACATATATAAGTACTGTATATGTTTTTATTTTATTTATTTTTTTTTTTTTTCCTTCTGGTATTTTGATGTACAGTGTAAACTGTTGGCTATCCCAAATGCTACGGCAGGCATGAAGGAAGCATCAAAACAGCATGAAACTTCCATCATGTGTATAGTGCAATGGAACATGTAAATGATTACAATTTGAGAACACACTCACACCATGGGTGACTACATTGCTTCTTACAATCCATATATAAAGAGAGGAAAGATTGCCATTTTGAATAACGTGAATTATTCTGTCGTGAGATTTCTTGTGTTTGCAGCTTCAGTATGTTTCATAGAAAAACACAAGCGTCATTCAAGCATATTTCTGAGTTTGGCTAAGGTAGAATCTTTGTATACGGATATATAGATTGTGGTATATCCTTTCAGGAAACCGATCATCGTATCAGACATAGCCTAACAACAGTCATGCTTATTTGAAATCAGTACGTGAAAGAGGGAATGACTGACAGACAGGAGCAATTGCAACTGCCTCTTCCTACCGCTTCATCAGAAGACAGGCATATTGTGTGCATGGCACTGATGGAGCACACTGCCACATTCAGAATCATATCACAACGAATGCAGTCTGTAACACAGTAGTCAGTGTCTGCATGAATAATTTGATGTCTTTTGCAATACAATGGGCTGTCCGTTAGTTGTCCATTGCTTCATGTACCAGTAAACCAAAAGTATTTGCATAGGCAGTGATGCATTGAATGGCAAAGACGGACATCTGAGTTGTATGATATTGTGTTTTTGGACAAATCTCGCTTCAGCCTGCATTACTCTGTTGCTCCAGTTAGAGTTTGCTGGTTTTATATGCTGGAGAGAGGCTGCTCAATTATTGTGCTGTGCATCATCATACTGGTCCTGCAGCTGGTGTTATAGTGAAGGGTAGTATTGGATTCCTCTTCTGCACCCCTAGTAGGCATTATCAGTATACTTAAGAGCCAATGCTATCTCTCTAAAGGTTTTGCAGCCTTTTCTCCTTCCTTACATTCAGGACTTGCCTGCAATCACATTTCAGGAGGACAGTGCACAATGACATGTTGCATGCAGTGTTGGAGTTTTCTTCTTAGCCCACCATATTGCATTGTTACCCTGGCCAGCCCATTCTCAAGATCTGTCGCCCATTGAGGTTGTCTGGTCAGTGATTGGAAAATGCCTAGCCCTGCATGCTGCCACTCACACTGATAAACTTTGCCTGCGTGTGGAGGTAGCATGAACTCCCATTCCCCAACAATGCATCCAAAGCCTTTTTCACTCATTGTCATGGCTGTAGCAACAGCTATTGACAAACATAGAGGCAACACTCATTACTGGTTTTCTCACCTTCCTGATATCAAAGAAGGCTGTATTTCAAGTCATTTAACATTGATACTATGTGTAATCTCAAAAATAAATTTGACTTTGATATCTCTTTTCCTTCTTCATGTTACATTTCAAATGGACAGCAGTGTATGAATGAAGAATGTCTGTAATAAAACTGTCTATGGAAAGCATTTTTAGATATCTTCCTGAGATATTTCTAGATTACCTTCCTGTATTCAAATTTAATATTCATCTTTATTTATTAAAAATCATAATATTGGCTACTGTAGTTTGATCACAATAGAACCTTTGTGATTTGGGCAAATTTGTTTGTGAAATATGCTGGATAGAAATGCATTACGTATAAGGAGGTTTTCCTCCTCTTGTTTATTTCACACAATGTTCAAAGAATGCAAAGTTAAGGAAGGAGGAAAATTACTTTTTAATAATTTTATATGCTGGTTGTGTAAATCATGCTTTGTAATTAATTGTTCTGCATATTTATGTATACGTTAGTAAAATATGAATGTTTTCAAAATTAATTTTGTTACATATGCATAGTTTTATAATGAAGTATAATGAACTATTTTTGTATTATGCTAAATAATTATTATTTTAGGGGGGGTTGGGGGGAGATACAGAAATATTTATACTCCTAAATAATTTTATGACTCTAATTAAAGAAAGTAAAATTTTAAATGTTGGTATTTCTGCTAGACTGATAAAAACACATTTTGAATTATTTGTGTAATTCTTTAATGCATTCTTTGTGTCTCCTTTGAGTGTATTTAAGGCTTTGATGGGTTTTGAAAGGTTTACAACTAATAATAGACATAAAACTCAAGCAGAGGAATTAGGAAGACACTTCATTGACAATTTCAAAATTATTGTAAATTGTGTAATATGGGAGGTAATGCATAAAAAATTTTGTTCGTAAATTTTTTATGATTTGAGTTATAAAATGTTGATTTCCTCAAGTCAGCTGGGAGTACCACTGAACATTTATTTGAAAAAAATGCATTATTTATTATAGTTAAATTATTATATTAATAATATTATTATATAATTTTTATGAATTTATTATTATATTTAATTAATTGTTACATTGTAACAATTATAATATAATGAATAATTATTACAAAAAGAATATTTCTACCAAACAATGCAGTTGCATGATTGTAAGTGGGTATTATTTTTAAACAATGTGATAAAATATATATGTATTGTTCGTATAACATCCACATAAATTATGAAAAAAATTTTCAACTGTTTTGATCCCCTGAACTGTAAATGAATATGAATCTTAGTATTTATTTCTGTCTATATCAGACAGATGCATGAAAGAAATCTAATGGCAGAGTGACTGCTCTTGTTAGTAAATTCTGACTCTTACATCACCCCTCAATAGTGGTTATGTGTTTATCACCCTTCCTGGACAACTCTGTTTTGGCAGAATTCTATCCTTTAACTATTGCTAATGCAGTGGTCAAACTATAACATTGGCAACTTATTTTAATAAAAGAGTGTGTGAATGTAAAATAAATTTTGGTTTAGTGCTTTCACATGTTTGTGAGTATATCGAAGTAGTGGATAAAATAAAATTAAAAAATAATACATTTATATGAACTTATGTATAGATGTTTTTGGGACTTTCAGATTATCCAGATTCTCAGTTCCATTAGAGCTTTGACATATTTTCGAGCATACACATGACATACATATACCACATTCATGTATGAGTACATAGGATGTATATGCTTATATGTGAGTGTCATTTCATGGAACAAATAAACATTAGCTGAAAAATGTAATTATTTGCTTTGTAGAATTCCGTTTTCTCTTAGAAAATTTCTGATTTCTCACAAAATGCTTCTTTTTTTTTTATTATTTATGAATATAACAATCCATGAGTTATAGAAATAGGCAAATAAACATTTTTACTAGTTCTTAGGAAATTTGTACGGGGGTGTGAGTCATTAGAAAGTACTAGGTTTTTAATGCAAAATAGTATATTAATATATACTATTATTAAAATAATATTATAATACTATTATTATCTAACACTTTTATTAAAATAGTATATTAATTAAAAAGTTTTTTTTTACAAATATATTCCTTGTTAAGTGAAATTTATTTCTATGATGAAGGATCCAAGTACCCTCTTTAAAACTTGTATTTTTAGAATCGTATATAAATTATTTCGGTAAAAAATTTTTGCTTCTCTTAAGACATTCTGAAGATTTAAATGTAAAATTTGATCAATTAAGTGTTTATTTTAAAAAAATCATTTAATTAATTGAATTATTTGTTGTAATTTAAATTGAACTATTCATAATGAAACAAATAGTCATATAAATATATATAAGTCGTATAAATATTAGATAAATATAATTAGATATAAAACTAATTGATATCATGTTAACTCATAATAACTGTCAATAAAGGCCTTATCAAAATACAGCACTAATATTTCCAATGGAATTTTTGATGAGAGAATATAATGAGATATAAAGGAAAAGCAGTATAGTTCAAAAGTCCTTAAAAAGCAAATTTTTGAAGTTCTGTGGAAAAATGCATGTTTAACAAAGAAGTTAAACTGAAGCTCTCATTTCTAAAATGAAATTAATGGTGACTTGTTAATATTCCGTAAATGTACTAATTCACTGTTAGAAAGTATTGTTCTTTCATAAAGAACAAATTAAACACCATAATTTGTTGGGGAAGAATCATATGTTATTACATTAATTAATAGTGGCATTTTTAGTAGATTTAAATCTTATGCATTTATTGTAAAATGTGGTTTTGAATTTTATGACTAAGGAATCATATATATAGAATAAACATTTAAGTAAACTGATTAATATTTTTAATTGCATTCACTAGTTATTAACCAATTATAAATAGCAAAAATCTGTATTGTTGTACATGTCAGATAAAAATATGGTATTATAATGCATTGTTTATTGCATGTTGTATATTATTTACCTTAGGCTGGTGAACTAGAAGTTTTGCAAGCAGTTTTGAAATGGGGAGAACATCAACTTTTTAAACGTGTAGAAGAGCGAGGTTAGTTAGTTCTCTTTCTTGAAGTGGAAATGAAACATAGTAATATTTAACAAATTTTAAATCATATTTTCTAATATTAATAAGTGCTTTACCTGTTATATTAATTTCTCCAGATTATGCATAAGAATGTATATTGTCCTATATTAGTACAAATATATATAACCAAAATAAATTTTTTTTCACATATTCCACATCAAACTAATCTTTTCATTTCTGTTCTCCTTCTCTCGTAATTCATACGAAAATGAGAAATAGCAACTAAAACATTTCCAGAAATGCAGTGCTACAGTAGCATGCAGGGAACATAATAACTTAATGTATAATCAAATGTTGGGAAAGGAAATGTAAGTAAAAATATGTAGTACAGAGGTCGCTATTTATATTTCTGCCCTTTGCTAGGTGACCACAGATGATTCCAATCAAAAGTTTGATATTTTAAATCATAACCTCTTCAGAAAGTCTTGCCATTTTAGCGGGATTTATATTGTTTACAGTAAATAGAAAAATTCATTTCGGCCAAAAAATTGAATTAACTCATGAACATTTTCGTTCGATTATTTTTCATAACATTTAATGTGGATTATCAAGACAAGAGGGCTTCGCTGAACTTAATTCTTTATGCAACAATAAAGATAGATCCAATGGCACTGTAAAAAAACTGGTATGACAAATTCGGTTATGGTCGATGTTTGCTCCAGGACAAATTCCTTGAAGGTTGTCCAAAATCAGATGTTGTGCCAAAAAATATCAATGCTGTGTGTGAACTGATAAAGCAAGATCATCATATGACATACTGTAAGATTGAGGCATCTTTTGGGCCTTAGCATGACGAGCATCAATAAGATGTTATATGAAACATTTCACCGTAAAAAAGATTTGTTCGCGTTTGATGCCGCATAATCTGCATCGAAGGCTGTGTATAACATCTACATAGGTGATGAATCATGGATCTCTGCATAACCTGATCGAGCCTAAAATAAAACAGCAATCGACTGAATGCGTCTTCCAAGATGAGCCAAATCCAACAAATGTTTTTCGTGGAAGAAGCACATCGAAGCAAATAGTTGCCTGTTTTTTTTTTTTTTTTTACATTACCAGTCACGTGGTGACAGTGGCATTAGAGCAATGCAGGACAGTTAATTCCAAGTGGTACATGGCCATTTGTTTGTCAGAAATCATCAGAGAAATTCAAAAAATAACAGAAGAGGCAAATCATTCTTCATCATGACAGTGCGACCTCTCACACATGGGCTCAAGCAAAGGAAATTTTGAAGAGCCAAAAATCAAATTGATAGGCCATCTGCCATACAGCCCTGGTTTGGCACCCAATGACTTTTTTTCAATTCCTGCACATCAAAAATAAATTAGGTGGCCAGTGATTTTGCGACACCCGAAGAAGCAGTTGATACATTCAAAACGTGTTTTACCTCAATCCGAGTGGAAAAAATGCTTTGAACATTGGTTCATATGCATGCAATTGTATATTGATCTTCATGGACAATATTTTGAAAAACGGTAAAATCAATTTTAGTCATAAACATTTGTTTTTCAATTATTAGGGTCAAAATATATATAGCAACCCTCGTACATGAATAATAAAACCTTTATTTTTAATTGCAAAGGGAAATTTTGTCTTGTATTTGGTATAATATAGTTAGTGAATTTAATTTTTTTTTAAGCCAAAGAGCTAATATTCTTTTATGTTTAAAGGGAATATTACAATTTATTTTTTGAAATCGATTTTCTGATCTTTTGTTATGCGAAATGTTTTAGAGAGTCGTGAATAAAAAATAAAAACAAAATCTAGTAACACTTTCATCAGTAAAATAATTCTGTTGAAGAACAGAGACTTATATCAGGTTTTGTCATAGTACATAGAATTTTTCTTTTTAAATTTAATACCAAACTAAGTAATTTTTTTTCTATTTATTGCTTCAGTTAAATTATGGCATATTTATAATTATGTGATTTCATGTTTTAAATAATTTTGTTTCATGCTGGTGGTATAATCTGATTTCATCCTGGGTTGATATTGTAAAATACTTAAGGACTTCTTGTTCGTGTTATTTTACATGGTTATTAACAGTACAAAGTCTGTAATCCGGACTCGTCGGGACTTTGGCGATTCCGGATTAGGGGTTTTTCCATATTATAGATCATCAATTTAAATCTGGTAAGATGGCATGCAGAAATTATACAATTAAAAATATGAAACCATAATTTATGAAATAAAGAGCAATTTTGATCTAAAGGGTATCAAAATTTACAAAAAAAAAAAAAAAGCGTAATACTTTTAAGTTATATTTAATTAGAGATTTAGCTCTTCAATCTGCTATTTCATCTAAGAAAGTATATGTCTTTGATTATATGTGCCTGAGAAAAGTCTTGATAATTAATTAGGTAAACATATCAAGAATAACATTTTTTAAAAAATGGAAAAAAATAAAAGGAAAAAAGGGGAAAATGACTTATTTTATTTTGCTGAGAATTTTCTATGTAACAAGGGAAAATTTTTTTACGAGTGCCTGCCCGGTTCATTTTGCATGAAATAGTATGAAAAATTTACTCTAAAATGATAGCTATTAATGATTTGTTTCACAAGCATATTTTATTCAGTAAGCTAGAATATGTTATATTCTCTGAGCTTTTATTTGGTGCAATAGAATTTTTCTCCTTGAGATTTTCTTTGTACCTCTTCCGACAAGTTAAAAATAGATTTTGGTTCAAAGTACAAATTTTTCCTAAATTGTCACTAAAAAAGATTTGCATAATTTTTGTTGCAAATTTTTCAAATATTTTATATTATAAAAATTATATAATAAATTGGGGTATTGTTTGTTTAAAAAGTTATGGCTTTAACTTTTTAAAATTCTTTATTGCATTTATAGGATTATTTGAAATTTATTAAGTATGAATTTCAGTTTTTGGTCTTTGTGAAAAATTGGTTCTAAATTTCTTATTTTATGTCTTTATGAATAATATAATGATATATAAATAATAAATTATAATACAAATAATAATTTATAATAATATATAAATAAAAATTAATAATATTTTATTTTATATTATATATAAAATGTTTTAATGTATGTATATTAATCAAACATTTCATTCTTGAATTCTTTTATTTGTATTCTGTAGAACCTAATTTGGTGAGCCATACTGCCCATAGCGTCAGTCGGCGGGGATTACGAAGACGAGATTTGAGCGATGTCGAACTTCGAGATTTGTTGTCTGACCTTTTGAGTTGTGTTCGTATAAGTCATATACTACCTCCTGATAGTGAAGTTTTAGTATCAGCTGTTAGACGGGGCCTCATTAGCACACCTCCTTCTTATATGCTGGGAGATGATTTGTGTGTGGGCCACAGTTCTAATCTGAAACCTAAAGCTTGGATTAGAGGCAGAAACAGCCATGGATTATATGTGAAGCCTCGCCTCTTTACACCATTTGTAGAAGAAGCGAAGGTATGATAATATTGTACTTTGAAAATTTATGATATAGGTCAGTGTGTTAAAATCATGTCGACGGAAAAATAATTTTATGCTTAATTAATTGTTTAAGGATATGGCTGAATGTTTTGTTTTGCATTGAATTTTAGATTAAATGACTGTGAAGACTATGAGTTTATTAATGATCATAAGAAGGATTTGTTTTTGATGACTATGATTTGTATATTTTAAATATTTCAAAGTTTTAGGACAATAAAATTTCATTCACTAAATAAAGGTATTATGCATAAAGGGATTTACTGATTTTCTAAATATGTAAGAATAATTTCTTAGTCCAGATTTTCATAGTTTTCTTGATGTGTTTTCAGAAAAGAATTATTTTAGTTTGGCAATATCTTTTTTTTTTTTTTTTTTTTACTAGAAAAATTAAATTTACTCTGATGGGATGCTAAAAAATTAAGTCAATTTTAAACTAGTGGGTATAAATTCAAATTATGTATTATTGTTAATTGCATTGTAGCCACATACCTAATATTTTGCATCCCTGTCTTCATCCACCGCCTCATAGAGAAATAACTCCACCTTTTTGTATTTTTAACATTTATTTCACAAACACAAAACTAATACTAAACTACAATACTAGTAACTGAAATATATAAAGTGATACAATTTCGTTTTCATTAATGGCTCCCACGAGCCTTCCATGTGACCTTCTCTGTCGGTCTCCCTCTTAGAAGCTAAACTTTTGGTGCCTCTCCATATTAAGAGCCAGCACCCTCTATACATCTTGTTGGTTGGCGTCACCCATGCATCACACACCCCATCCAAGATTGAAATAGGGTGAAAACCTATTGAAATATGACAAATTATGGTGACGTCAAACAAAAGAGTTACTTACCTACTAAAGTCTATAAATCAATCAATACTGAAGTTGAAAGATACATAACACAATACTTATACAGGTTACTTCTACACCTACTACAAGACTTCTTCTAAAACTGTAACATATAAATGATTAAAAATTAGTAATGAAACAATTCTAATGCAATAGAATACTTAAAGTTTCTATGATATACTTAAAAGTCTCTAGGAGAGTAGCTGAAAAAGAAAACACATACACACAAAATAATAATCTTAAGAGTTCATAAATGTCTATGAAAAGTTCTTTCTTTCACAAAAGTCACTCAATAATCTCTAGTCTAGACAACGCATCAGATTTGCTTAACTTAGCACCTGGGCAATGTGAAATTGTAGTATCATACTTTTGTAATGCTAAAGCCCATCTCTGTAACTTAGAAGATTGTGGTGCATTCTTTGTGATGAAAGTTAACGGATTGTGATCAGTTATCAGTTCCACAGGTGATCCAAAAATCCAAGTTTCAAACACTTTCAAGCTCCAAATAACAGCATAAGCTTCCCTCTCGATAGTTGGCCATGCTTGTTGTGTTTTGGTTAGTTTCTGGCTGGCATAACTAATCGGGTACAACTTTCCATTTTTCCGTTGAGATAAGCAGGCTCCAACACCTGTTGAAGATGCATCACATTGAATTATGAAAGGTAACTCTGGAACAGGGATATAAAGACTAGGTGCTTCCATTAGGCATTTCTTTAATTTATCGAATGCTTTGTCATGTTTTTCTGTCCAGCACAGCTCTTCAGGACTTCTTCTTTTGGTGAGCCCGATTAATGGATAAGCTGTTTCGGCATAATGTGGAATGTAATTTCTGTAATAATTACATAGGCCTAGAATGCTTTTCAGTTGTTTCTTTGTTTGAGGTGTACCTAATTTCTGGATAGCCTCCCTTTTCTCTGGATCAGTACGATGACTGCCGGAACCGATGATATGTCCTAGATACTTAATGTGAAATTTAGTGAAGGAACACTTCTTGAGATTTACGGAAAACTGTAGTTCAAACAGTTTTGAAAAAATAATGTCAAGATGTACTAAATGTTCATTTCAGCTGTTTGAATAAATTGCTATGTCATCGAAGTAGGCTCGAGCAAAATCTTTGTATTTAGCAAGGGCCTGGTTCATCACTCTCTGAAATGTTGCAGCGGCGTTGCGTAGCCCGAAAGGCATGACTTTAAATTGATACTCAGCTCGATGTGTCTTGAAACATGCTAATTCTTGACTTTCTTTTTCTAATGGTATGGCCCAATAGCCTTTGAGTAAATCAATGCTGGATATCACTTTGGCTTTTCCAATGTGGAATAAGAGTTCTTTAGGATTTTCCATAGGGAAGTCGTCTGGTTTCGTTACTGCATTAAGGGATCTAAAGTCAACGCAAAAGTGAAGATTACCGTCTTTCTTCATAATGCATACAATAGGGTACGAAATTTCAGCGTTGGTTTCTTCAATCAATCCCAATGACAACATTTCTTCGATTTGTTTATCTACTTGAGGCTTCAATCCTTCTGGAATTCGATAAACATACGGCTTCTTTCTTTCAGTGTCATTTAATCTTATTTTATGTTCTCCTACTTTGGCAGTTTGTACCTTATTTATAAATAAGTTTTCATATTTTCTTAACAAGTTCATCATGTCATTCCTTTTATCATCATCTAAATGGCTTAAGTCTACTTCGCTAAGATGAAAATGATTGGACTTGTCACTCACACTGAGTGTAGGATAGACTTTTCCTAGTTCTTCTTCGTTCTCAAATATTATACCTACTGCCTGTACTTTTGGATTAAATTTTCTAATTTTATTTACGTGTACTCTTCTTATTGAACCATCTGTCAGTTTGACTCTGTAAGAATCTGGATTACAACGAGATACTATTTCTGCTGATCCTCTCCATCTGGCATGTAATTTATTACTGGAATCTGGAATCAGCAGGTACACTTGATCTCCAGGATTGAATTATTTATATATAGCCCTTCGATTAGCATATCTTGCATATGCACCTTGTTTCAATTCTGCAATTATAGATGCTTGCTCTGCTGCTATTTCTAAATTCATTTTTAGCTCCTGTAGATAATCAACAGCACTTTTACCCAATTTTATTGGTAATGGAATTTCTCCTGACCATGACGATTGTAATACTGACAACGGACCTCTGGCCTCTCTTCCATACATTAATTTAAATGGGAATACTCCCGTAGTACAATTTGGAATTTCGCGGTAAGCGAATAACAGGTATGGTATGTGTTTGTCCCAATTTTTAGAGTCGTTTCTAATGATATGATGAAGCATACGTTTTAGAACTTGGTTATACTGTTCAACTAATCCCGAACTTTGTGGATGTCCTGGTGTTGCAAATCTAGGACTTGCTCCTAATCTGGCATGAATTTCTTGTGTTAATTCTGTAACAAAATTGGTACCTTGATCACTAGCTATTACCCAAGGTATGCCCGTTCTCATAAAGATTTCTAATAATACGTCACATGTTGATTTTGCTGTAATAGTTCTCAAAAGGACAGCTTCTGACCACCTAAAATGTTGGTCGACTAAACATAGTACATATTTGTGTTTACGTGCTGATGGAGGTTCAATTGGACCGATTATATCTACATTTACTGTGTCGAATGGAAATTCAGGTCGCTGAACTGGAACTATGAGTATACGATCGTTGGTTCTTTCTCTACTTTGTAATTGACATTCCTTACAAGTTGTACAATATTCTTCAGTATCTCGTGACATGTTTGGCCAATAAAATGAATAACGAATCCTTTCTTTTGTTTTTCTCATCCCTAAATGATTTGCAAAAATAGATTTGTGAGCTAATTTTAAAATTTGTTCCCTTCTAACTTTCGGTAATACCAATTGACTAATTGTTCTCCGGAAATTCTTTCGGTATGATAAATCAAATCATCCATTAAGAAATATTTATTTTTATTTCTTTGCTCGTCTTCATAGATATTGCATAATGTCTCACATTCCCTTTGCTGTTGTTTAAAAATACTGGCATCCGAATGTTGACCCACATTTAATTTATCCTCACTTTTGTTTTCACCCTGAAGGCAACTTATGACTAAATTTTGCTCTCCTCCTGTCATAAATAAATCAGCACGGCTTTCACCTTTGAATTGTTTTGACTGATGACTCCTCACTTCCGGGGAGACACAGTCGCAATCACGATTCACGCTAAAGAGATGTGAATCAGAGGTCAATAAATCATAAACATTTGGAGTAATTATGCAGGGAATATGAAGTTTTTCTGTTAAAGCTACTAATATTTTGACAGGTTTCAATAAATTAGGGTTATCAGCATTTCTGATGGATATAGGAATTCTGGCCACTTTAGTTGAGATAGTTTCTCCAAATGCGAAAATTAGGTCAATATTACAGTTGTTCTCAATAGAGAAATTTGATATGTGTTTTGGATTGATAACAGAAATCTCACCCCCCGAATCAATTATGGCTTGGATTTGGTTACCTGCAACACAAATATTTACCTTTTACAATGGTTGCTTAAAAAGTTAATTTGACAAGCAAGGAGATCCAATTTTTCCTATTACTTTATCACTAGTATTTTTTCTGGTGTTTCCTTTTTTAAAGGAGTGTTTGGTTTTTCCAATTTGTTTCTTTGTGGACAAGTTTTTGCGAGGTGCGTTAATTTTCCACTTATGTAACAGTCTTTGGGTGGATATTTATTTTTATTTATGTTGCTTCTCATATGAGGCGGAATGTATTTCGATTCTCTTGAAGAATGGGACAACTTAGCTATATTTTCATTATTGTTAAAAATAGTTTCGTTTAATGATTTGCCTTTGTTTACAAAATATAGCTCAATATAGGTCTTTAGCTAAATCCTTAGGTTTTTAACCAATTTTCTCCTGTTTTAATATTAATGTAAGTTGCCGTTTCTCTATCTAACGTGTGGAAAAGTTTGTCGGAAATCATTAGTTGGCAAAGTGTATCAAAGTCATTAATATCGCATAATTGACAATAATAGTGGAAAGTTGCAGACAGTCTAGATTCGAACTGAACATGTGACTCTTTAGGATCGTGTCGTGCTCTTCGGAAATTCATTAAAAATTCATAAGCCATTGGCTGATATTCTCTTAATACTAGTTTTTTAATGGTTTCATAAGCTTTTAGTTCTTCATCATTAATGTAAAATAATATATTAGTTGCCTTATCCCCTAAAATGTTAATCAAAATTTCGGATTTGAGCTCCTGTGGTACATTTTTAGTTATGAATGCTCTCTCTAATGTTTGAAAAAACAAATTGAAGTTTTCCGATCTTCCCGGAACAGGAATAGTTAATGTTTTAATGCTCTTTATAGAATTTTCCAAATAATTTCTCGAACCTGTAATCATGTCTTTATCTGCGCAAGATCCATCTTTAGCTGTGTTCTGACTTCTAACTTTTTCCAATTCTAATTCTTTCTGTAGCTGTGCTAATTTTATTTTCTCAAGTTCAACGTTTTGAGCTTCTAAGCCTAACTGTGCATCCCTAGCTTTTACTTCATTTTCAATTTTTTGAGCTTCTAAGGCTAACTGTGTATCCTTAGCTTTTATTTCATTTTCTTCTCTAATTTTTCTTTCCTCAACTATTGAGTTTAATAATCCAATTACAAATTCTGGATCATTTTTAAATATTTTACTGTCTTCAATTTTACCTTTTAATTGAACCACTGTTAAACCAACAGTTTGTGTATCTTAAATTTCGCCAAGAAGGTTTACTAAATCTTCTTTCTTAGTATTCTTATACATTTTAATTTATATATATCTTCTATACTTCAATACATCTATCTCTTCAATACATGTAACACCAAGTAAATAAAATCAAAAACTTCTTACCTGCTTCTCTTGAAGTTTCTCTACCATCATCTAAACCGTGATTCTCACCCCTTTTTTCATCCTCCGCCTCATAGAGAAATAATTCCAACTTTTTGTATGTTGAACATTTATTGCACAAACACGAAACTAATACTAAGCTACAATACTAATAACTGAAATATATAAAGTAATACAAATTAATTTTGGTTTTATTAATGGCTCCCACAAGCCTTCTCTATGACCTTTCTGTCGGTCTCCCTCTTGGAAACTAAACTTTTGGCGCCTTCGGATTGAGAGCCAGCACCCTCTATACATTTTGTTGGCTAGCGTCACCCATACATCACAGTAGAGCTTTCTGTCCTTCTCCTGACACCAAAATGTTTTGCATGCATACGGGTTCGCAATTGATTGAATGCCCACAGCTCCGTTGATAGGTTGATAAAATTTATTTTATAAAAAATAGCACCTCACAGGTTTAGAAATTTCTACAAAAATAGTCTTGCAACTCTTTACAATATAATTAGTAGTTACACTTCAAGCTACTGTGAACATTAAAGAGAACGGAATGCAAAGCGCAGCTAAATAGTGAAGCTATACTCGGAACTCACACTGAGTTAACACCTAACTACAACAGTTGAGAGGAGATGCTCTCACCAGCCACTGAGATATTTCTAGTACTCTCTGCTTCTTGAAATTACCAGAAGGCAATATGAGCGTTGAATTACGGTTACAGCTAATAACAGTGATCAAGTACATTTATTCAATTACAATCATGGGCTGGACCCAAATGGCGCGAAGTTTGGGCAGATTTTGGGCATTTTGTCATTAGAATTGGCGAAGAAAATTTGTCACCAAAACCGTTGTCAGCTTGGTGATGTCTCGCCAATTTACCAAGATACCCATTTACTCAATGTTAAACAGTCTTGGCCCTGTATTCTAACTTTTTCATCATAGGTTCTCCCTTTCGATTTTTCCAGGTTACATTACACAGAAAACTACAACAATTTCACATCTAAATGCATTATTATTACCTCATCTATGTATAAAATTCGTAACAATATGTTTAATTCATAAAAGAAAAAATATGTCAGGAGTTATTATTTGCCAAAAATATGGACACTTTTACAAAGGGAGAATCAATATTTAATATACTGTGCAAGTTGTTTGAAGAAAGAGAAATTTCTGTTTGTAATATTTTGTCAGCTGCTAATAATGGTGCTCCACCAATGATGGGACATCTTAAGTGTTTCATTTGAAACATGCAATACCAAATATACTTGATGTACATTATGTTATTCATCCTGAGCAATTGGTTTCAAAAATTCTAAACGAAGGCTCGCATATGTCACTTTGTTACATTATTAGAGCAGTTAATAAGATTAGAAAAAATTTATTGCATGGCAGATTATTTGGCCAATTTTATAAGAAAATTATGAAGATTATTGTCACTTGCTGCTGCAGTCAGAAATTCATTGGCTATCAAAATCTAAATCATTTTTTTCAATCTGTTTAACTCAGTACTGTACTTTCATGAAAACAAAGACGAAAAATTGCACAAAAACTTGATTACATCCAAAAATGGCAAAAATTGACAGACCTGTTTAAAATACTTAATAAAGTCACTCTACAATTGCAAGGTGATAAGTTGAATTTTTTTTTTTTTTTTTTTTTTTTTAAGGTCATAGCTGTTTTGCGGGAAAAACTTTGTTCAAACAAAATTTAGGTAAAGATGAGTACAGTCACTTTCCTACATTATCTGTAGGCTTGCCAAAACCGGAAAATTTTCATGCTACCAACACTTGGACATTCTCCATGCTAATTTTACAGTGCCATATCAGGATATTGTAACAATGAATATCTCAAATTGGGGTTTTAGATCTAAGATCTAAACTTAGAAAAATCGTAGATTTCGCAACTAACAAAGAACTAAAAGTAAAATTCAGAAATAGATACTGAAAGTTCTGTCTTCAAAATTCAATACCAGCTCTAGGTTCAATGCAGTAGCCAATTTACTGTCAAAAAGGGAACAGACTGCACATCACTGAATATGGCGATTTGCGACTGATGTTAATAAAATTGAAATTCAGCATTAACAAACTTCTAAAATTCTGCCATTTCTAAATGATTTTATGTATATTTTTAAATTTTTAACTACATTTAATGGCCATTTTAATTAACTTTGTGATTCTTAATAGATAGACAAATATAGATTTAGATAATATGCTACAATATTGTAATATTTGTTAAAATTAACTATTTTTCCTGAAATGGAATGTGTATTTGTGAAAAGGCAAAAATCTGATATGTCTAGGGTGACTGTCTGTAAAAGTCTACAGATAATATTGGAGAGACTACCTATTACCTAAAAAGCCCATTCTACAGTAGTGTATAGTAACAATTGGAAGGGAATATCATGAATCTCTCTAGCATGTTCCTTCATCCAGTCAAGCTCTCTTCTTCTTTATGATACAGTGCATTATCATCCTAAAACATGCCAGAACTATTTAAATAGAAGTATTGCATAATGGTGTGTATATGGGGCCCTAACATGTTAGGTCATGTGGATGTCCATAAACCATACCTGCCAACTTTTACGAATTTTTCGTAATTTTTACGAAAATGCGTTTGTCTTTACGATTTTACGATCGTAATCCATTTTTTACGATTTTTTTCCTTTTTCAAGTGTTTTTGGTGATTTTTGTTGAAATTTTAGAATTTTTCACCAATTCAGCGATTTTTGCCAATTGCATCGCGTTTTATCGCCAACTACCAACTACTTCGAATCCAGTAACCTGCGGTTTCTCCCAACTCGCCGCTTAACCAGCTAATCCAATGCGCTGAACTTGTTTCTTCTTCCACACTTTTCTTTGTGGGCGCCAAAATCTCCCCTGCTTATCCAAATTCTTAATGATCTTTTGAAAGAACTTTATACTAAGTTTGTAAAACCGTCTGTTGTGAAAAACAATGTGTTGATTCGTGTTGCCTATAATAGTTTGGCAAATCAAAAGGATGACAATGATCTTATAATTGGAAATCAAACCAGGGAACTTGTAAATTCTTTGAAAGATTATGAGAAAAAAGAATTTTTTCAATGTGTTAGAAAGTACTTTTCCTCAGCCTGTGATTACATTGTAAGGAAGTTTCCTTTGCAAAATGAAGTTCTTTTAAATGCTGAAGTGGCAAATTTGAAACAAATTGGAAATTCATCTTTTGAAAAGATTCGTTTTTTTTATTGATAAATTTCCATTTTTGTTAACAATTGAAGAAAATGAATGCCATAATGATGCTTTAGATGAACTACAGAACCCATTTTCTGCTGCAGAGTTTGAAGACTTTGCCAGTTCTAGAGAAGATAGACTTGATGTCCTCGTTGGTACCATAAAAAGAATAAAAAGAGCTGATGGAACACCAAAATATGATAAACTAGCAAGAGTTTTATGTGCTATTCTCGTAATTCCACACAGTAATGCTGAGTGCGAGAGAGTCTTCAGTGATGTGAAGAAAAACAAAACTATGTTTCGTTCTTCAATTTCACCAAAAACTCTAGAAAACATTTTAATTGCTAAATGTTATGAGGAAACTAATTGTTATGACAGGAAATTTTCCAAAGAATTTTTGGCTAAAGCCAAAAAATGCACTCTAAATTCATTGCAATAATTTTTTTGTGTAACATTAAGTTCTTGTTTTATGTTTCCTAATAAATTTTTTAGTTACTACTTAATTGAGATTTACTAATGTAAGTACAATTTTCTTTTTTCTATTTGTATAAATTGTTATTTTTTTAATATCAAAGCATGATATTAATTCTTCGTGTTCTTCTGAATTTGCGGGAGAAATCTTCTGAATTTTTATCTTTAGAGGTTGGCAGGTATGCCATAAACAATAGCGATCCTAATCCGTGTCAACAGAAGCATCTCCCACAGCATGACTGTCATTGCCACTAATCTTGTTCAGCCCTCATACACATTGCCTATAATCTTGGGTTATTGGTGTCAAACATGTATAGGTCTTTCAGATTGCTGGAGGAAAAAAAAAAAAAAAAAATATTCATGGGACCAGTGCATTCTATCCAGTCCTTGACAATCCAGTCAGCATTCTTGTGGGCCTTCACTGGATAAAGCTCGTGGTGAGGTTAAGAATGTTTGACTTAAAGAGGCAGCTGCAACAGGAGTTCACTTAAAGTGTGGGTATTGTTTATTCATTGTTGTGTACTTCTCATAAATTCTGGATCCTGATGTTATGTTCAACCTTTACACATTATTATACAGTACAAAGTTTGTAATCTGGACGTCTATAATCTGGACCTCAAAGCTACAAACTTTATGCACATGCACATTTAATGTATAACGGACGGTATAAGCTAGGCTAAAATTATCAAAGGCATTTCAGTAAATATTGCAGATTGCGCTGTTCCTTAATTTTCTAATTGGATCCATCATATTATTTTTTGCAGACTGTTAGAACAATTTTATAAAAATTAAGCTTGAACTTTTGATTATGTCAAAAAGAGTTTCTGGAGCTGCCAAAAGAAAGCATGTTTCGATGTCCATTAAACAAAAAGCAGAATTGCTGCAAAAAATGGATAAAGTCCTATCCATCTCAAAATTATGCAAGAAGTATGGCATTGGAAAGTCCACTATATATGACACAAAAAAAAGGAACTTTTTGAATTTTTTGTGGAAGCATCTTAAACAACGTACATTGAAAGAAATGTTTAATAAAATAAACAAATAAATATTAAGCTTCTTTTTTTTTTTTTTTTTTTTTTTTTTGTAAATTTTGATGCCTTTTAGATCATAATTGTTCTTTATTTCATATTTTTAATTGTATAATTTCTGCATGCCATTTTACCAAATTTAAATTGATGATCTATAATCCGGAATTGCCGAAGTCCCGACGAGTCTGGATTACGGACTTTGTACTGTATTTGGCAATTATGCCTATTGATGTCTGTTGACCCATTCAGTCATGACTGACTGTTTCACTATGCTAGAATGAGTGTACGGGACCAATTTTTCTGATTGGATTATTGAGGTTTCCATTTTCAAGCACCCACAATCAATCAAAGCACAATTTTTAGTAAGTGTATTATAAATCATTGCAACCTCACATTTCCATTTATGTTATAAAATTTAGCCTGATATGTATTTTAACTTTATTGGTTGCATTATCTGTGGTCATGTAATAATTCTAACAAAGTTGAAATTAATCATCAATTGCATTTTGATGAGGTAGTCCCAAATAATTGAATACTGAGCATATGGGTTTTTCCATTTAAACTTTTATTTTAATATCTGAAACATATATAACTTTAAGTGTTATTTTGTAATTGATGTTTTAAAATTTGAGTTATGATATTCATTTAAATGTTTGTTTTAATAATTATTCTATGAATTCTAATTCTTAATTCCTGTATTATTAGCAATATTTATAATATATCATGAAACTATTTAATCATTCAGAGAGTTTTATTAAGACTAGGAGTTTTGGAAGTCACTATCTGTTTTGAAAAAATAATGAGAATTAAGAAAAGTGAATTTAAAATATGAAAACTACATTTATTTAAAAATAAATTGTTGCAAAGAATAGTATTATCAATTTACCATGTGCAGGTAGTAGTAACTGTCATGGTCTTTGTACATTGATCGTCTTGGTGACCTGCGAGTAATGGTCTTCACATGGTTACAACAAACATATAGTACTTTGTGTTTGCAATGCTCATTAAGTTGTGATTCTTATTTAGTGAACGGTGCTAAGTAAATTTAATGAGAACACTAACCACAAGGATCAATGGTTAAATTGGTATTCTCACTGAAACTCTCCTTCTAAAAGACTGGAACTATGTTTACTGTAAGCACCCTTTCTTTGAGAGTTCAGGAAGTTCACTAAAATTAGCTAATCAGATTATATTATCTAATTTTTATGTAAAAATATGGATTTGAAATGCACATTTGTATGCCAATATGGCATTTCTAAAAAATATATATTATGACACTGAAACATGTAGTCACCTAAATACTCTGCTGTATTTTTAATAGGTATCAAGGTTATTGTGATTTAGCTAGCTTTTGATGATTTGACGAGTCTTGTTTGTCCTTTACACTTGTAAAATTAATAAAGAGGTGTTAATGATACATAGATTTGTAGCAAAATGTGAAGTATGTGGCGTTCCGACAGATACTTCAACTTCTATACATAAACATGGCGCCATGTGTAAAATCCAGTTCTTTATCGGAGCAGCAAAGCGACGTCATTACTCACTCAGACTTCTCGCAAAACAACTGTACGCGACGGTAGCATGAACTGTGTTCCGAGCTCTGCGTTGATCTCTGCAATGTAATTTAAATTGTAATTTAGTACTTAATATATTCTTTTATTATTGTGGATGTAACTCAAGCAATTATTGGTGTCGACTTCTTGACACATTTCCACCTTCTAGTGGATGTCAAGAATAATTGTTTAATTGATGCTACAACTCAGCTGACATCACAGGGCCAAGCTTCTCACATATCGAACGTACCTACCAACATAAGTGTTGTATCGGGCAGCACACGGTTTCATTGGTTATTAGCAGAATTCCCTGACATTTTAAACCCATCCAAATCAGGGCATCATACTCATCAGCCAGAAGTGTATCATCACATTGAAACACATGGCCCACTTTTATTTTCCAAGCCTCGTCATCTTTTTCCAGAGATGCTAAAAGCTGCTCGCAAAGAATTTGAATTCAAGCTAGCACAGGGAACCATTCGCCCATCTAAAAGTCCATGGGCCAGTCCACTTCACATGGTTAAAAAGTCTAATGGTGACTGGCAGCCTTGTGGAGATTATCGTCGACTTAATGCCGTCACAGTCTCTGACAGATATCCAGTCCCACATATCCAAGACTGTACCCATCTTTTTCATGGAACAAACATATTTTCTACCCTCAATCTTGCCAGAGCATATCATCAGATCCCAGTGCATGCTGAAGATGTGCCCAAGACCGCAGTGACTACAACATTTGGTCTCTTTGAGTACTTATATATGCCATTTGGCCTTCGCCATGCTGGCCAAACATTTCAGCGTTTCATAGACCAAGTACTGTCTGGCCTCGATTTCTGCATCCCATATTTTGATGATATCCTGGTTGCATCTACAGATGCGGAAGAACATTTTCAACATCTGCGTCAGATTTTCACTCACCTTAAAGATCATGGATTAAAACTAAATCCATCCAAATGTGTACTTGGTCAACCCTCAGTTTCCTTTCTTGGATGTATTATCACCCAGAATGGAGTCAAACCTTTACCGGAAAGAGTCAAAGCAATTAACGACCTACCTCAGCCCAAAACCATCTGAACTGAAGCGTTTTCTAGCAATGTTAAATTTCTACCGATGCTTTCTGCCAAATGCCGCAAAAACACAAGCCTGCCTACATGAGTTTCTGAAGAATAGCAAAAAAAAAAAAAAAACGATCAACGAGCTGTCCCTTGGACTGAATCTGCATCTGCAGCATTCGTGCAATACAATCACGATCTGGCAAATGCAGCCACACTTTCTTATCACTCACCTAGTGATCAGCTCTCTATAATGGTAGATGCATCTGACACGGCCATAGGAGCAGTGTTTCAAGCCCATACCACTAAAGGACTTTCCCCAATGGCATTCTTCTCCAGAAAACTTACTACTGCAGAAAGGAAATACAGCACATATGACAGGGAGCTACTTGCTGTGTACTGTGCTGTTAAATACTTCCGGCACAACTTGGAAGGACACAACTTCATCATTTTTACCGATCATCGACCATTAACCTTCACTTTTAGAAAAAACTCTGGCTCATGTTCTCCTCATCAGCTTCGACATCTGGATTTCATCGCCCAGTTTAGTACAGATATCAGATATGTCTCTGGTACTGATAATTGTGTCGCTGATGCCTTGTCTCGGGTAAACAATATCAACCGCACTACCCCAGATTTCTCTGAAATTGCAAAAGCTCAATTGCATGATGAGGAACTCAAGAACCTAATCTCAAATCCACAAACCTCCCTTCAGTTACAACCGCTGCACATTGATCCAACGCTTAAAATTTACTGTGACATACAGAACAATAGAATACGTCCCTATATTCCTGTCAATTTTAGATGTGAAGTGTTTAATGCCTTGCACAATTTGGCACATCCTGGAATCCGTGTCACCAAAAAGCTGATCGCAGACAAATTTGTCTGGCCAGCAATGAATCAAGACATCACAGAATGGACTCCTTCATGTATTAGATGTCAACAGTGTAAAGTATCCCGTCACACTCACAGCCCCATTCAACAATTTAACCTTCCAGCAAGACGCTTTGATCATGTGCACTTAGACTTGGTGGGCCCATTGCCTCCTTCAAATGGTCACACTTACCTCCTCACTTGTATTGATCGGTACACAAGATGGCCTGAAGCCATTCCTATTGAAAATATATCCACTGAAACTGTAGCTCGAGCATTCATCTCCCACTGGCTTTCAAGATTTGGCATGCCTACCACCATCACTACTGACCAAGGCCGACAATTTCAATGTCACTTGTTCGCATCCCTCACCCCTCTTCTTGGCATTCGCCATATTCGCACAACACCATACCATCCATCTGGAAATGGGATGGTGGAACGCTTTCACCCATCTCTCAAACAAGGTCTAAAGTGCCACAGTAGCACACACAGGACAGAAGCCTTACCCCTAGTCTTGCTTGGTCTTCGCACAGCATTCAAAGAAGACATTGGTAGCATTTGTGCTGAAATGTTATATGGTGCAACCCTCCGTCTGCCAGGTGAATTCTTTCACCCAGAATCTACTCCAGTTATCGACCCTCCAACATTCCTTCAACGTTTATGTGAGACCATGAGCAATATCTCGCCAACCCCAGCATCTTCACATAACCAGCCAAGCTATTTTGTACATCCTACGCTTGAGACATCTTCGCACGTATTCGTGCGCAACGATGCAATTAAGCCAACTTTAACACCTTCATATGATGGTCCATTCAAAGTTGTCAAACGAACACCGAAACATTTCACCATCATGTGCAATGGCAAACAATCAGTGATTGGAATCGATCGTCTCAAACCAGCATTTCTAATGCAAGATTCAACAACTTCTTCATCAACATCACTCCCGGAAGAAAGCTTACATCCCGTTAAAGAGCAACCTAAAACTACCAGATCTGGAAGAAAGGTTAAATTTAACCCAAAGTACTTATAACGTACCAATGGTACTTGGGGGGGGGAGTACTGTGGCGTTCCGACAGATACTTCAACTTCTATTCATGAGATGGCGCCACGTGTAAAATCCAGTTAATCGGAGCAGCGAAGCGACGTCCTTACTCACTCAGACTTCTCATCAGACAACTGTACGCGACGGTAGCATGAACTGTGTTCTGAGCTCTGCAATGTAATTTAAATTGTAATTTAGTACTTAATATATTCTTTTGTTATAGGAGATTGTCTACTCTTATTTTCTTTAATTATATCATGCATTAAGCACACGACCACCAAAAGTATATTTTTAAATTTTGATGTGCGTAGAAAAGGAAATTTATGAGAAAATAATATATTTTTGACTTTTTTGTTTTTTGAAAACCTAGAATTTAGTTAAAATAGTCATTAAAATAAACTGATATATGTGCAAAAATAATGTATAGTGCATTAAAGAAGTTTTAGTTTCATTTTTTTCCCTCCCTTAAAATCAGCTGGGATCTTTTTTTGTAGCCTGTCCAGTCAAATTTTCCTCCTCAAAATTAATAAATATTGAATGTAAGTTAAACTTTAATATTGTTTAACATTTAACTTTTTCCATTATAGACATGGTGCATGGTGGAATCTTTCCTTTTTTTAATAACAGTGCAAAATTTAATTGAAGTACATTTTCAACAATGCACTGTTTGCATGCAGTTTATATGTGGTTATTTTTTTTTTTTTTTTTTTTTTTTTTTATTTGCGATTTAAGTCTAGAAGTATTATTTTGTAGCTTTATAATTTTCCTTTCATATTTTCAGGCTTGGCTAGAAGAGCAGTTAGGTCAAGATACTGATGTTGTTCGTCAACAGGTGTGGCACATCTCCCACATTCCTGATACATTGTATATGGTTGAAAAACCTTTATCTTTTAGTGAGGGAGTTGTACCTCTGGGGCACTTATGTCCCTTGTCAAGTCTTGAATTTATGAAGGATGTTGTCCTTGGTAATACTTTTCATTCTTTTTGTCATATTGACTTTTAAACATTTCTAAAATAGCTATTTTCAAATGAGTGAATTCTTTTTTTAAAGTGTTTGTGTTGTAATTGTGATTCATGAAAAATCAAATCTTCTGTTTTTAATTTATTTGTTCTTAACAGTTCGAAGAAAACTTCGTTTGACAGCAAAACTTGGGTTGAGCCGGGTTTATAAAATTCTGGATCTGTCAGTTTAATTGTTCTTAATGCAGTCAGATGCATAATGTTTAGATGTTTTGCAGGTATTATGTGTGTTATTTTGGAAACAACATAAAAATTTAAAGTGCAAATATAACTTTTATCTGCATTTGCAATCGTTGCGACTACACTTTCTTTTATGTTTCTATTAACTCCGTTTAATCCTGATACAGAAGCATTTATTATTTTTCCTCGTAAATTTGATGATTCAACACTTCCTTCGACAGAAAATAATTTTGCCTGCTGTTGTCTCAAAGTACGGCAAGTGATATAATTCCCATCAAAGTTTTTAATGTGAATTATAGTTGTGGACAGTATTACTTGTTTATTAAAACCAGAAGCCATAGTCATTGCAGAGCTGCTATTAGAAGTGGATTGTTTATATCCACTGGCATCAATCCTGTAAGTCTCCATAGAAGGAGTAAACACATTAGCGTCTGGCAAAAGAGTTTTGCTCAGAGTTTACATTACACAAATTATATGACGCTGCATTGGCGATTTCGCTATCTTCCTTACCTAGATGCAATAATGTATGGTGACATTTATGGCATTTTTTGCACATGTAAATGCTGTTACAAGAATTAATCTTATGAAGCAATGATAAACAGTTAAAGAAGAGCTTTTTTGCCTTTACAAAATTTAATCGTTTTTAACGGATAAATTAAAAAACTGATTACATTTTAACAATATATGATCTCCTTTGCAATAAGAACAAGTTTTCAAATTTTCTGAAAGATATGGCAATACTTTTGAATTAAGGAAACGCTTCGTTTGGTGATTTAGAGGTTTGTTATGTTGCAAAGTGCACGAATGTTCCTTTAAAAAATGTTAACTGTTCTATTGTCCTATTTCATCCTTTTTCAGCGATCTTTCGCACAAGCTTCTCATTTTTTAAATTCAGCTAATTTTGTCGATCTTTTCGACTAATAAAGAATTAGCATATCGCTGAAACCATTCACATTTGTTCTGACACTTTCAAAGATCTTACACATTCATTTATATTGTCAACAAAGTTTAAAAGCAAAGGGGCTATGTCTAAGGCATCTGATTTACAAGAACTTTACAAATATTGTAATTTTTGCACATTAATTAAAGTTTTGTTCTTGTGAACTGTTGCAAAAAATGAATCTTCAAATTCGATCCACTCTTCAGTTTTTCGACTAAATATGGGAAGCGATAACTTTGGTAATATTACTTCAGAAACAGAAATGTCTTTAGGCAAAATGTTCTCTGCTGGTATTAGTTTTTACAGAACTGGATTTTAAATGTTTTCTCTTAATTATCAAATTAATGTTGTCTAAATTGTCTATTATAGTTTCTTTCTCTGTTATGAATGTGTCATTATCTTTATCATAACAGTGTGACAATATAGAATCAAAAACTTGTTTTACTTCTGTTTGAAAACATGAAATTTTAAGATTCATGTAACTGCAGTAAGGCTGTATCTGCTTCATCAATAGTTGAATTTACTCTTTCTTTAAACCTTTATATATTAGATTTTACACTTTTTTTATTTGTTTTAAACAATTTTAATTTGACCATATTGATAAGTAAGTCAAAATTTTACTTACCAACCTTTCGAACGTACGGATTGTGTATTATTCCAGCCCTTAGGTTTTCAATTAATATCTTCTGCGTGACGATGACCAAAAATGCTGTGGATGCGAATATGATGTTTTTACGATGAAATATGTAGCATTTTAACATAATTATTACTAATGTTTAAAAGAGAGTCAATTATTATTTATTGAATTGTCTAAATGCGTTGTGTGCCACTATAGGCGAAAACAAGACTGCAGGTGCTTAGGATTACATGAGTGTGTTCTAGCCAGCATGCGCCAAGAACAAGATATCACCAAATGCATTGAAAACATATTGTTTATAAAAGAAAAACAATTAGTACTCAACAAGACTTGACAGTGACCTTTAGTAATTAGTATGATATTTATGTTTAGAATGTAAACAATAATTATTTTTACCTTATTAAAAAGGTTTATGCCAGGGAAACAACGTTTATAGGAAATTTTACTTCATTATTTTATTGCATAGAAAACCACTGTGGAAATGTACCATCTGCTGTCAGAAATTTATGGTGAACATCAAATAGTACTTGCAAAAGTTGTTTGGACAGTTTAAAAGTAATAATTTTGCTACATATGTAATCACCAAATGTGAAACCACCAAAAGTTTCAAGATGAAGAATTCGAACCATTGTTTTAAAAGAACCACCAAAAACCTTGCCTAACATAATCAGAATTGGCTGCTAAATTAAATGGCACCCAACCATACATTTCTCAATATTTACATGTAGTGGGAATGATTCAAAAGCAAGGAACTTGAGTCCTCAAGAAAGGGACATTGAATGTCGAAAAACCATATTATAATTGCTGCTTCAAAGACAAAGATATTTTTTTTAGTCCAAAGGGATTTGTCCCTGAAGGACTATTGTTTTCGTTTTGCATTGATTCACTATAAACGGCGAATCACTTTTCAAACTGTTGCCACAAAGTATTATCGCCCTGTTATATTTAAAGAAATTAAATAATGAAAAATCTGCATATATTTCTCGCATTGTGGTAAATCAACGGTACGTAGAGTCATCGAATTTTGAATGACGTAATCCTCCTATGAATATGGACATGTGGAAGACCAAATTTGGAATTTGTTTTATTATCGATTTCCTATTTTGTAAAACTTTAACGAATTTTTGAGTAACAAACTCAAGGATTTCAAAGCAAGCAATGGCAACATTGTACAGAAAAAACATTTTTATCTCCAGCGCGTGAGACTCTGTATCGGAAATTCTAAAGATATGCTCGATTTAAAACTATTTTGCGATATTGCTGTTGAACTGAATTTTATGGTTTAAGTGCAAAGAACATGATATTTAATAAATAAATGAAACACACAAGATGTTAAAAAAACACCCCTTTGGACATAATTTAAAATCTGAAACATTTCATTTTTTTTTTAATTACATTGATATAAGAGATTAAAAAGATATTTTCTGTAATAGTCCTAAACAACCATAGACATTGGTTCAATACTAAAACAGAATATTTATGGAAGTAAGGTTAAGTTATGTATGTGGTATAGTCAAAAGAATGTAATTTACTATGTCATTCATTGTCCCTTTCTTTTTTCGACATTAAATGTCCCTTTCTTTCCTGAACATTATAAGCACGCACTGCTAATCAATTTGAATGGAGTATTAAAGCAAAAGTGTCCAGAATATGCCAAAAGGCGTTATTTTCCCACACAACACTACTTGCCCTTTCTTCAGCAAGACCTGTCAAGGGAATTCTGAGTGCACTTTTCTTGAACTTGTTGTGTATTCAGTACATGCAGAGTTGCCTTCCTGGGTAGCAATTAATGTTTTGTGAGAATATCAAAAACTGACTTGATGACTGGTCGTTCTTATACAACTGGACTTCCTTCACGGAATGCATTCATTGCCGTACAGATGGGTGAATGTTATAGCCTTTTATGGAAAATACTTTTGTTAAATCTTTATTTTGTAAATAAACAAATGGTTTCTGTTTATTTAAAAAAAGGTAGGGTCATATATGATTATTATAATGGCTTATGTGGTTATAAATTAAATAAAAATCTAAAAATGTTGGAAATTTTTTAATTTTCATTTGAAAAAGGGTTAATTAAAATGTTCTAAAAGACAGAAATAATTGGTTACCATGTAAACTGACTATTTGACATAGCATCTGATATTTTAAAAAGTTGTGTTACTCATTCATAAAACACAATATAATTATAATTTGAAATAAGTATTATAAAGAAGAATATGCTCTCATCTTTTAAGTTGTCTTTGATGGTATGGTGATTTGTAGAGGCCAGTTGCCAGATTGAAGCTAATGGTGCAGGGTTTTTATTATTATTATTATTATTATTAATATTTGAATACGTATAAACTCCCTGTGCACCACAAATGTATGACAGGTGACTTAGAAAACTAAACATCGCTTACATTAATTAATACAGATTAATTAAACATTACATGCATTAGTTAAACAAAGCATAGATTCCACAAAAACAGATAAATTCACTGATAAGTCACATGTAGCTTTTTAAGTCATTCTGTGTTCATAATCTAGGTCTCTCATAAGTAGAACAGGAGTTAAATGTTCCAAATCTTGAAGTAGATTTTTAATTTTTATTTTTTATTTATTTATTTATTTTTTTATTTTTTTTTTTTTTACATTCATGCAAGTTGTTTGATCTCTGATGAAGTAACTCTTATATAAGGCTTGGTTATTTTCCTGTCAGTTATAATGCAAATTGCCTTCTGTGGTGCATTGGGCAACATTTAAAATGAAGAAACAGCTAAATGATCAATGAATTTAGTCATATTTGTTGGTAAATGCTTTCTTAGCAACAATTTGATAAAAAAAAACTTATCTTTAATGTCATAAAGGAAAAGTGACATAAATAATATAGCAGGTTTTTATTAACTGGATTTAAAAACTTTTAAGTGAATAAAGTACGTATGCTTTTATTAACTGGATTTAAAAACTTTTAAGTAAATAAAGTACTTATGTCTTAAAAACTAAATTTTATGTTCTTATATCTATTATGTATAACTTTATTATTATTATTTTTTTCCCAGATGAAACTACCTTACGTCAAATGAAAAAGCGTGAAAAAGAGTTAAGACAGACTCAAAGTGCCCGTCGAGCTTATTCGGTGGTGAGGAACCACTGTGATGTAACAAAACTTTTGCAACTACGTGTTGTACGTGAATTTGGACTTCCAGATAAGGTTATGGAAGTTCTACATCGCACCTCGTATCAATTTTTAGAAGAATATGGAGCAGAACATCATCCTTCAGCTTCATCAGTAACTCCAGGCCATCAGGCCCGTTTTTCCGGGGACCATTCTAGTCACATCTATGGGCTACCGAGGATGTACAAACCTTCTAGGCATCTAAGTTTAGAACTTGGAGAGGCTAGAGAAGAATCTCTTCAGTCAGCAAACCAGGTGAATTTGTAATGTAATTTAAATAAAGAACAAATTTCTTCAATTATTTCTCTAACTTTTGGTACAAAATTCATAAAAAAAGTTTTGATTTGGTTTATGTGATTACGGCAAAGCCTTGAGGGCTATTTGCCAAAGGGAAGGAATGCCTTTGTAGAGGACTTTCATGCCTTGTAGAGGACTTCAACTCCCTCATATTCATATTACACAGGTGAAAAACTAAGAAAACACCCATGCAGCCAGGCGTTAGCGGGATTCGAACATATGTCCAAACTACTAGTGTTCAGTGACTTTACCACTCGGCTGCTGGTGGGCCATAGAAAAGGAGAATTTGATTGAAATGAAATCATAAATCAATGGGAAAAAATGCATTGTTTATGTATCCTACAGTCAGAAAGTTAATACTTATGTATTATTGTATTTACTCAAAAATAATACTCACTCAAATATTAAAAAAATTAAGTAGATTTAATATGAAGGGATTTAAACATTAAGTAGATTATAAATTGATGGATTTTTGTTTCATCTTTCTCTTTAAAATGGCAGCAGTAGAGTTGGTTATAGCCGCAACTTATACTACCTTATTTACTCGAAAATATTACCTATTATTGCTTGATTATTTCCATGCACCTCTGTAATTAATATAATGGATGCAGGCCTAAATTGAAATTGCTGAACTAGACATGGCTATTTTAATTAGCAGTAGTTATGCAGTAATTATCTATGTGTTTGTGTGGTATTTAAAAAATGTAATTATTCTACATTAGTAATTTGCAACTTACTCAGGATATTTTAAAACTCCCAATCTCTTTGACTTGTTAGTCTTGTTATATGTCTCATTTACTTTTTGAAATCAAGAATGAGTTAAATAAAATGTATATGAGAAAATCATTTAATGAGTCAATCTTGTGGCTGTTGAAAGTAATGTGCTAACAATCCATAAGTTAAACTTTTAATTTATGTAAGGAAATTTTAAGTAGTAGGCTATACATTCAGTAAATTGTAGGATTTTAAGTTATTTGAATTTGAGGTTTTGCAATATGTGTACAGATTATGTTTTGAACTTGGAAGTTGCAATATATGTGTTAGAAACAAATTTTGCAACAGGTTTCCTATCATTTGCCACATAAGCTGTTTATTACTATCAAAACCAATGCATAATAATATTGCATCTTGTTATTCACATGATGTGGAACTCATTGAAAGTTATAGAGAAACTGGGAAATATTGTGTTTTTGACAAGGAACTCTTGAATTAGTGACATATTCCTGCTATATTATTTGAGCAGAACTTCGTTTAAGTTTCTAAGTAACGGTATGGGATGGAACTCTGATATTCATTTAAGCAATGATTATATTTCAGTGATTTACATTGTTTGATATATATATATATATATAGATATATATGTAGAAAGAGATTGCATGAAAAAATATATATAAAATTCTTGCTGAATACGTTTTCTACTATTTAACATAAATTACTGTTTTTTTAAAGAAAAGTAATAATTTTTGTTTTTACATGTCATGATTCATGGGTAGAGTGACTTGAAAAAGTCTTGTCTCAGTATGCAATAATCTAGTAATTTTTTTTAATGTACTTTTGTTTCATAGTTTACACTTATAGGTTATGTTTGTGGTGGTTATTATTTTGTATTTTCAATGTTTGTAATAAACAAGAGTAAAAAATAAACTAGCTGTAGGCTGCAGATAACTTTGGTTAGTGTCTAGAGAGCTTCTCTTATTAAAAATTCTTCAGTATAGAATATAATAGCATTTATTAATTTTCTGTCCTATTGAAAATATGCATGCTATCCGTAGTCTCTAATTGCTTTCATTCTGAAAACATTTTGACAAAACAAGATTATTGAAAATTGTATAGATTGCTGTTCTGATCTAATTCAGATTACTTTTTTTTTAAAGATGTCAAGAAGTTGTTGTAGTGATCATCTAAATGAAATCATTCCAGACATAGCCATGGCAACATCTCTCCTTGAACAGATTCATATCAGTGAATCTGAAACCAGCCCTGACAGTGGAGGATTCTCACTTCGGATGTTTTGACTGAAATGGTCATTTAGTGGACTAAGAAATAGTCTTCCATGTCAGTGTTTTTAAAAACCATGGAGAAACTGTAAAAATTTCATTGTACATATACTCTTGAACTAACATAACCTCATCATCAGTTGGCTTGCTATGATGTTATGAAATGTGTTGGCTTTTAAAAGATGGTATGCATAGAGTTAGATATCAAATAAGTTTTTTCTTTCTTATAAAGGTTGTTTATAAAATGCATCATTCATCATTGTATAATTACCTTGTTGAAACATGTTAAAGATATGTCTTCTCTTAGTGGAAAGCTAAACTTTAAACTTTTTGTATATAGTGTTGATATTTCCTTTACATTTTTACTGTTTGAAATTTTATGTGTGTTCAATTTTCTGAATTTAAATTAAGTTTGTGTTCTATGTTACTAATGAAATGAAACCTGGTTTTTATATCCTAAAGTACATTTTTTATGGAATCATTTAAAATATATTTGAAACAAACTACTGAAAAAAAAAATGAATTAATAGATATATAATTTTAAAACCAAGAGGAAAAAATTGTTTAACGAAACCACTGCAATGTAATTTTAATTGTGAACTTTTTAATTTATATTACATGTTATATAGCATATTTCATAGCTGCCAACCAAGTTCCTGGTTTTGCTGATGAATCAGAAACCAAGAGACTGTAATTGTTAGGTGATATTTCATGGATTCAGACATGGCAAATCTCCATATAGCTTGATTTTTTCTTTGGCCAATACCAGTGTGGCTTTTTTTCACCTGTAAAATTATAAACTGGAATATCTGATATGACACTGCAAGGCATTAGGTAAAGAAGCATAAAAACAAGTTCAATGTGTGTATATGCTCTTGAAATGAAGTAAAGAGATTGTAATATTGCTGATATGAAGGGAAGAGTTCCCCCCTTTTTTCTTTCCCTCCTCAACATTCATTCCTATATACCATACATTTAAAATTTGTAATTAATTGTTAACAAATTTTGTGATTGGGCATTAGTTATTAGTTTTATTTGCATTATACTTAAAAGTACTTTTTCTTGTCTAATAATAATTAATTAATTAAAAACTAATTTAGAATATCTAATTAAATAAATTTTAATATTTAAAATTTAGAATATCTAAGTAAATACTAATTTATTTTACATCAGAATCACATTATAAAGAGTTCAGTAACCAAAATCAAGCATTATAAGTAAATTTATTTAATGTTCTCTCGAAATTGCATTGCTGTGCAGTGTGGAAACCTTTGTGGTTTCGCATAAAAAATCATCTGGTGTTTCAGACTAAAGTGTTGGCAGCTATGATAGTTATAGAAACAAAATGAAACATATTTCGTAAGAAATTTTTTATATATAATTTAAAGCCAAACAATATTTGTAAATATTACTAAAATGAATTAATTTAGCATTTTTCAAATGTCACTGCCAAAACTTTAATTTTTTTTATTAATGAAATTCTTTCACTTAACTCTGTTGTTCTATGTTTTGAATGAAAGGCACTTTTTCTTTGCATGAAAGTTAATTTTATTCCATATTTTTTTTCCATCCTTCATCATTCCAGTTTACTTACTATAAAACTGGTAATTTATTAAATCTGTAAAAGTTTTAATAAAAAAATAAGCTATGTATATTTGTATGCATCATTTTTTTCCAATGAAGTTTTATGCTTTTTAATAGATACATAAATATCTTAGTTATTTTAATTTAAATCATGAATTTGAAATCATTATTCAAGATATCATATATATATATTTCAAATCTTCAACATGTGTGGATATCCTTGATTTGTAAAACTTTATTTCAAATTAATATGTTGCTTTGTTTTAAAAGTTTTTTTTTTCGGGGGGGGAGGACAGTATTTTCCATTTATCCTCCACATCATGCTAAATCCAATCATTGAACAGTTATAAAAGTAAATTATAAAGTAGATTTAATTTTATCTGTTTACTTTACATACACTAGAGTATTCCTTTTTCAATCTTTATTGTACGCAGAGCTATTTAAGAATGCTTAAACACCATTATAAACAATCTTTAGCAAAGATTCTCAAGTGATTAGAAATATTGTAACAGGTTATGAATTAATTTGTCTCTTTGATGGATACAACACCCACCAAGGAAACTTTACCACATTGTTTTCTAATCAGTACAAAATTGAATGTGCAAACTCTCTTGATAGAGAATGGAGCTTAGAACATATACTTAACATTCCAGTCTTATATGAAGCATTTAAAAATCAGTAAACGATATGTGATACCTTGTTTAAACTAATAATTTTATTTTTAGAAGTCATAGATAGAATTTTCTGAATTAAGAATGTCACAGAAGCGGTTTAAATATGCATTTGTTTTGCCTTTGGTTGGCGCCAAGATGGAAAGCAGATACTTTCCTTGCATTCTGGTGCAGCTGTTATTCAGTCATAACAAGTTATTTTAATTTAAATCATGAATTTGAAATCATTATTCAAGATATCATATATACATATTTCAAATCTTCAACATGTGTGGATATGCTAAATTTTAAATTTGATTTGTAATACTTTATTTTAAATTAATATATTGCTTTGTCTTAAAAGTTTTTTTTTCGGGGGGGGTGGTAATTTAACATCAGCAATCCACTTGGCAGACATGATAATTAATTAATTCGCATATTTCAAGCTTTTTCTTTTCATTCACAGTATCATTTGGAATTTGTGGTAGTTATTAAGTAGCGTGCTTGAAATGGGAAAATACAGTGGCTTTTAAACTGAAAGTCATAGAGTTTGCGCTGGAAAAAGAGCAGCAGCAAGAGTACATAAGGCAGCCAAAAAGTGTGTGCTCAATTGAAGCAAACAGCATGATCCGCTGGTGGCAATGAACAAAACAAGGCATGCGTTTCATGTCTCAAAATGTAAGTTTCTGAACATAGAAAAAAAAAGTAGTTGTGTATGTTTGTGATATGTGTGTTCAAGGGTACACGGTAACACAGGAAATGTGCTAAATAAGAGCGCTTGCTGCAGCACGAGAAGAGGATATTCTTACATCGCAAGTCAAGGCGAGTGAAAGCTGGTTGCGCCAAATGATGAAACGAAATGGATTTTCATACAGTGCATCAGAACGGATTGTTTTTTAAGTAAACATGTCCTGTGTAGCTTGATACTAGAGCAGTTCTCGGGCTCGATCATAACAAATTTTTCATCTTCTAGGAGCCAATATTTCCTTCCAGACTTCCTGTTGAACAGTATCCAAAAGAGGACTTTGTACTTATGCAAATGGTTCATCTGATGAGGCAATCACTAATGGAAGTTCTGAAGTTTTTCTCACTAGCCCAGGTGATACTACTTATCAACACAAAACTGATGCTGGAGCCATAGTCTCTAACTTCACTTGCAAGCTTCTGGAAATAGTGGAGGCACTTTTTTGAGCAAGCAAAAAGGCCAAAAGGTTGTCTGTGACTCAAAGGCAGCTTCCCAGTGTAACAGCTTTAAATATTATTAAAATCTTGTAGTTTCAAATAAATAATTTAATTAGATGACCATTAAGGTATTTGTGAATGGCAGTATTTGAAACCAGGCTCCAGTGCTATGTGCGACTCTCCCACGAAGAATGTAATTTATTTTTAAATGTTAGAATTCTTTTTCCTTCTTGTTTTGTATGTCGCCATTTTGAGTGCTAAGTAAAGTTTTTTCTGTGTTCCATCATTGGAGTTGCTTCGTATCGTCAAAGAAGTATCACAGTTATAATTATTTTGGAGGCACCGACTGAGATCGAATAATCTTGCGTATTTTTATTTTATTGGTTCATCACTGAACATAATATTAGTGATACCAGATTATTACTTCCTGTTAGTATTGAATTGCTTTATTCTATTAGTTCATCACTGAACGCAATATCAGCGATACCAGATTATTACTTCCTGTTAATATTGAATTGTCTTATTTTATTACCGTATTGGATATTATTTTTAATTTCATTTAGTTGTCCAGACAGTAGATATATATATTGCTCTATGTTGTTATTCTTATTTTAGCCACAATTAATGTGGTAGAGAGAATGAACTTCATATAATTTAAATATTTCATTTTTGAAGTATACGTACTTAACAAAGTGCATTTAATTTCGTGATTCCTGACTGCATTAATTAATTAAAGTAATTGAGCTAATTTGAGGAAATATAAAGAACACAGTGTTCGTTAATTTTAAACATAGAAACAATGTCTTACTTAGGAAGAGCTCGTAAGGAAGATTTGCAAAATCTTGCGGCTGAACTGGGAGTTCATGTGACTGCAACTTTGAAAATAGTCGATTTAAAACAGAAAATTGTTGAAAGTAGAGATTATGATGAAGTATTCGTCAAAGGAGTCTTAGACACAATAATAGAAGAATGGAAAGAGAGGGAGGAACGAGAAGAACGTAGAAGACAGGAAGAGCGGAGAAGGAAAGAACAGTATGAATTAGAGTGATTAAGACTTGAAGCAAAGTCTCAAAATACCGGACAGATCCGGCCGAAAACAGAGCTGCGTCACCTTATGCAGAAAGGAGATATCAGTCTATATTTACTATTGTTTGAAAGGCAAGCAGAATGGGCTCAAATTGATAAAGAAGTATTTGTATCTCATTTACTAGGATTACTTCCTTACGAAGTAACCCAGTTAATAGCTAGAGAACCCTCCAATAAAGCTAAAGACTATGAACACATGAAGAATTTATTGCTAAGACGATTTAAACTAAGCCCGGAAAAGTTTAGGCAGAAATTTATGAAACATCAAAAGACTACCGAATCCACATGGGTGGATTTCAATTATGAAATAGAAAATTATTGCAAAGAATGGGTGACTGGTCTAGGAGTTAAGACTTTTGATCAGTTGCTAGATTTGATGGTGATTGACCAACTTAAGCGTCGAGTTCCTCCTGAAATTCAATATCATTTTCTTGATGAGTGGGTAGAGATGATTTCATCTAAAAAATTAGCTGTAAAACTTGATGCCTATGAAAATGTTTGCGGAAACTTTCAAAAAAAGCCTGTAGTGGATCGGCAGAAAGAAAGATACAATGCACTAACTCAAGGTAAATTGAGTTCAGATAATAAAAATAAAACTGAAAAAAAAAAAAAAAAAAAAAAAAAAAATTGTCATCAGGATTTAATTCGCAAAGCTGGTTTCATAGACCTAGAAGTCCACGTCAAGGTGATAAATATGAAAAACGAAAGACGCCACAATGCTATCAGTGTGGGTCCTATAAACATTTAAGACCCCAATGTCCAAAACTTAAGAATAGTACTGAATCTCCTGCTAATCTTAACAGAATTAGTGCAAAACCAGAGGATAAATTTCTATTACCTTATACTAGTATGGGTTACGTAAATGGTCATAAAATTCTTATATTAAGGGATTCAGGTGCTAGTATTGATATAGTTTGTCGCAAATACATCACGCCGGAAATGCTGACAGGTGAAAATGTGTGGGTGCAACAGCCATTCGACTTGAATCCAACCTGTTTACCATTGGCTGAGATCGAACTAAATTGCGATCTTGGGCGAGTAATAACTAAGGCTGCCATTATTAGAAATGAACTTGACAAAGGAAGGTATTTATTAGGCAATCGAACTTTTGCACTGTTGAATAAACAAGGAAAGGAGCCTGATAGTTGTCCTCACCAGGTTAATGCTGTCTCTACTAGAGCTCAAAGGAAAAGAGAAATAGATGAAGAGAAGCTCTTGGAACCGATGAAGGAAGAAAATAAAGCATCCAGAGATGTTTTTGAAGAAGAAGATAATTTACCGGAACTAAATACGGAAGATGAAGCTCTCATGAAACTGATAAGGAACTGTCTAAAATCATCCAAGAAGTTAGAGGGTACATACAAAAATGAGAACTATAGTCTGACAATAAAAGAACTTTTAGTTAAAAAAACGACAGATAAAATGGGTTTTGAAAGACAGCTTGTAGTTATACCTGAAAAACTCAAGCCGTTAATTATAAAGATGTTCAAGGAACTTCTGGTCATTTGGGTGTCAAAAAGACCAAAGACAGACTTGCTAGATATTTTTACTGGACGAGGTGTTACAAAGAAACTGAAGATTTTGTAAGAACCTGTGATGCTTGTCAGCGCGCCGGAAAAGGAAATGACATTAGTACCAGTAATTTCCGAAATATTCACTAAAATAAATGTCGATGCTGTTGGTCCGCTACCTATTTCAAAGACTGGAAAAAAAATATATTATTACAGCTCTGTGTATGTCGTCCAAATATCCAGAGATGCTGTTGCGGTGACACATTTCTTCGCCATCTGTGATTGATGCTTTCTTACAGATTTTCAGTCGTATGGGTTTCCCAAAAGTGATCCAAACAGATGAGGTGACCTCTTTCGTCAGTGCTTTGACAGAGGAATTTTTGGATCATTTCGGAATTAAACATGTAAGAAGCTCTGTGTATCGTCCGCAGAGCAATCCCGTTGAGCGATTCCATAGAACGTTAAAAAGGGTGTTAAGAGTCGTATGCATAGGAGCGACTTCTGACTGGGAGAATTATCTACTATCAGTTCTTTTTGCTCTCAGAACAGTCACACACGAAAGCACTGGTTTTACACCAGCAGAATTAGTTCATGCCAAAAACCTACGAACGCCAGTAACTTTACTTTATGAGCAGGCGCTAGAACCGATTGAAGAAAGTAATAATGTTGTCAGTTACGTTTTTGAACTTATTAATCGAATGAAGAAATGCCAAGAACTTGCCGTGGAAAACATGAAAGGAGCTCAACAACGGAGGAAAACATGGTACGATCGAAACGCAGTGAAAAGAGATTTTGCTAGAGGAGATTTAGTTCTTGTTTTATCAACGAATCGTCAAAGTAAACTAGAAGTACAATAGAAAGGACATGAAAAAATAGAGCAGAAAATTTCAGAAACCAATTATATTGTAAGTTTCGAGGAACAAAATGAGCCAAATCAAGTATATCACATTAACATGCTCAAACCATATTACAAAAGACCAGAAATGATTAATATGATAACTGAAGTGGAAGGAGACTTAGAAATGGACATTCCTCGTTTACCTTCAAATCCAAGTATATTAAATTTCTCGGACATCATAGAGGAGAATGAACTCGAGAAAAGGTTGACACCCGAGCAAATAGAAGATTTACGAATTTTATGGAAATATTCTGGTTGTTTTTCAAATAATCCTGGACTAACAAACTTAGTTTGTCACGATATTGAGCTATTAAATAACGAACCAATACAAATAAAGCGATACAGACTGTCACCCCGACAGACTGAAATTCTCAAAAAGGAAATCCAGAAAATGCTCGATCTTAAAATTATAGAGCCGGGAGAATCGGACTATACATCTCCCATGATTTTGATAGAATCTTCATCAAAGGATCCTCGGCCTTGTATTGATTATCGTAAACTCAATGCTGTTACTAAAACTGAATACTATCCTTTGCCTAATATTGAAGAACGTATCGAAACTGTAGCAAAAGCAAAATATATTACCCTATTAGATTTATCTAGAGGCTACTGGCAAATTCCGTTAACAAAAAGAGCCCACAGATCAAGTGAGATACCTAGGCCATGTTGTGGGACAAGGACAACGAACCCCGGATGAAATAAAGATCCAGGTTGTGAAGGAGTATCCTACACCTAAAACCAAAACAGAAGTACGTGCTTTCTTAGGACTGGTAGGGTACATACCGAGATTTTCGGAAATTGCTTCACCCCTCACGGACGCTTTGAAGGGGGTAACAAAAAAAAAAGGAAATATACAATGGTCTGAAATATGTGACAAAGCTTTTAAAAATTTAAAAGAGTTGCTATGCAGGAAACCAATTCTGTATGCTCCCGACTTTGATAAAAGGTTTATTATACAAACCGATGTCTCAGACAATGGCATGGGTATAGTACTATGTCAATTAGATGATGAACAACATGAACATCCTATCTTGTATATAAGCAAAAAATTTACTAAATTTGAAAAGAATTATTGTACTACTGAAAAGGATTGCGCTGCTCTCATCTACGCTATCAAGAAACTACATTTTTATCTGAATGGTCAGCAAGAATTCTTGATTCAAACTGATCATAACCCTTTGGTCTGGCTACAATCCAACGCCAAATGTAACTCTAGATTGATGCGCTGGGCACTCTCATTACAACCTTATAATTTTAAGGTCATTCATCGCAAAGGATCTTTGCAATATAATAACTTAGTGAATGCAACCACGTTTAGAATTTATTTTATTATTTAATGCATGCGCAACTGATGTATTTGAACGTTCTCCATTTCTTTCTATTTAAATGTGGTGTAAAAATATTTGTTTAAAACATAAAATTTTTAGCCTGAAATTTGGAAATTTATAAGAGAAATTACCTTTACTCTTTAAGCAACTGAGCAAGCCGTGCTTAAAAACTTTCGAATTTTTACAGAACTTTTCCCTTCGGTAAAAGTCTGTCCGTTGGGAGAGAGGTTGTAACAGCTTTAAATATTATTAAAATCTTGTAGTTTCAAATAAATAATTTAATTAGATGACCATTAAGGTATTTGTGAATGGCAGTATTTGAAACCAGGCTCCAGTGCCATGTGCGACTTTCGCACGAAGAATGTAATTTATTTTTAAATGTTAGAATTCTTTTTCCTTCTTGTTTTGTATGCCGCCATTTTGAGTGCTAAATAAAGTTTTTTCTGTGTTCCATCATTGGAGTTGCTTCATATCGCCAAAGAAGTATCACAACAGGTTATCCTGAATGGAAGCTTCCTGATCACTAATGGGATCCATTTTCGCCTGAAAAAGCTTCAGAAGTTAGATAAGGTCTGCATTCTTCAGTGATTGCCGGTGCATATCAACATCACAGGTAACGAAAATACAGATAAACTGGCAAAAGAGGCTCGAAATCTCAACAGTAATAATAATATAAGTAGCACCCTCTTCAGACACAAGTGCCATGACACAAAATAAAGATTGAAGGAACATTAAATTCTAAAGCATCAACTCCATAACATCAGTGGAGATCGACTTACAACTAAAACTATAGTCAGGGTTAGAACTGGCTAATTGTAAAGTCTGTACGAAGGATGTTCTGCGTTTTGCGCTATGCTGGCGTGAAGGCAGTCAGAGGAGAGTCGTGATCTTGAGAAGGCACCTGGTTGGTCAGCTTCGAAGTAAGCAAAGTTCGTTAAAAATTCTTAATTAAGCTAGAAAATTGCTTAATTTGATATAAAGTTTTGTATTTTTCTTTAAAACATAGTCCATAAAAAAATGGGTTATGAGAACCAATGCAGTGCAGTTAGAGCTCGAAACATAAAAATCATAAAATAAACGGAGTCCAAAACAAGTAAAATCTTAAGTAAATAAAACTATTTACAGACTTAACAAGTTGATGAATGATATATACAGAATGAGGATAAGTTGAAATAATAAGCTGCAGTAGTAGAATTGTAGTAAATTAAACTAGAATTCCAAGTCAATACCAATGGCGTAAATTAGGGTATGCAAGGAATGCCGTCGCATAGGGGCCCGAAGGCTTAGGGGGCCCTTAAATGTCCTGCTGAACTACATTTACATCTTTAAACTTAAAAGACGTATTCCATTACATATATATAGAAGCTTTAATTCATTTTTCCTTGATGAGTTCGGAATTAGAATTTCAATAAAAGAAGATTAATTATTATTTTTATATTTTTTATCTTGTATTTTTTTCCCTTTTGCTTTTCATTTTTATTTTTAGAATTTTTACTACTATAAATTATTTTGATTTTGTGTTAAACCCCTTTTACACGATTGTTAATATTAATATAGTTGAGGAATAGCCTTGATTTGACTCCAATTTACTTTTAACTTTATAATCTTTAAGTATATGTAGATAATAGAATTCGTTTTCTTTTAAGTTTTTAAGGGCCCCCTACCTGTATGGTGCAGTGACACAATTCTCTGTATGACGCAGATAGGAAGCCCTTGGAAGCACCTGAAACAGCTAAATTCAAGTTTTTGCAAAAGTTAAAATTCCAGCATTCGACTAATATAATAACTTCATGACCTACACCAGTTTAGGGATAGTAGTGAGCGGAAAATAGGAAAAGTTTCATTGTATTCCTTAGTCTCAAACCTGAAAATTATTAAAGGCGACCTCCTAAAGCAGTGTTTCTCAAACTTATTTCTTCTATCGCCCCCTTTGAGAATCAATTATTTTTCATCGCCCCCCATTTTTATACACTCCTAAAACTTAAAAACCACAATTTCATTACTTTAATTAATTTAGTTATAGTGTGCTATATTAGTCGGTTCTGGTGTTTAAACTTACATTCTAAACTAGAAATTTTTACCAGTGAGAGCAATTAAAACGCAACTTTATAATATTAATAATATATTTTAATCAAATTAAAAGAAACAATATAGATAGGTAATCAATTTTAGTTTTTGAACTAATCTAATGGGATGGATGAATTTGATGATTTTTAACAAGTTTGTTGATATCAGGTTCGATTTTACTCAAAAACAGTCGTAAGTCGGCGCGTTTGGTAACTTGCAAATGACTTTTTAGTAAGCAGCGTTGTCACAGCCCTAAATCCACGTTCACACAAATATGACGATGGGAATGATATCAAAAATTGTTGAACGATCGACCACAATCCAGGGTACAACTGCGGAATTGACTTTTGTAGCTAAAATTGTTCGTAGCCATTTTTAAATTTGCTTTTTATTTCCTCGTTCGTTGTCAGTTCTATAAGTTCTTCTAGCTGGGGTGATATTGCTATGTTGACTTTTGAAAAAGGATCTAACACCCAGTCTGGTATTTCTAATTTCAAAATGTCCTGGAATCTTTCAATAAAATCACTGTGAAGATTTTCCAAATATTGGCAGTAGACGAGCAAGTCATCGTTGTTGCAGGATACTGATAAATTGGGAAAATTATGGAACTCACGTCTGCCGATATTCTTCTTGTGTAAGAGCAGCTTGGCTACGAAAGCAGCGACGATATTTTTTGTTTTTATTAAGTTCAAGTCATCGCCTTGAAGTTGGAGATTCATATCATTAATTGTCAGGTATGCGATATCATTCTTTGATGTGATGAGGTTTTCGCGCAATGCTGTGTTTTTGTTTTCCAAGAACTCTATGACAGAGTAAAACAGATTGTAAAAACGAGTCAGACAATTTCCTTTTGATAGCCAACGCACTTCTGTGTGAAAGATCAATCTGTTGAAAATCTTCATCATTAGCAACACAAAGCTGATTAAATAATCTGTCATTTAAAGAGTTGTTTCGGATTTTATTGACTGCTCTGATGACATGTTGCAATGATTGAAACAGTTGTTCACTTAAATTTCTAGCAACTAAATGCTGTCGATGTATAACGCAATGTACAGCAATCACATCAGGAATTTTTTTTTAAGTACGACATGAAGCCTTTTTGAGACCCTGTTATAGCTGGAGCACCATCTGTAGCAGCTGATATAATATTCTTCAAGGGAATTCCTTTTTTATCACAAAACGTTTCCAGTGTTTTAAATATGGTTTCTCCTTTTGTGTCTGTCTCTAAATTTCTAGCAAATAAAAGTTCTTGACATATTTTTTCATCTTTAATGAACCTCACGTAAGACAACAACAATGCTTCATTAGTTGGTAAAGTAGACTCATCCAACTGAATTGAAAATTGACTAATCTTCAGATGATTGCACAATGACTCTTCAATGTTTTCAGCCATTTCATCAATTCGTCTTTGCACAGAATTATTGCTCAAAGGAATTTTTCGAATTATATCTGCCGCCGGTTTATGGAGCACAGTAGTTATAACTTCTTTTATCGCCGGCAAAATTAACGTTTCTCCGATGGTGTGTGGTTTACCTGTTTGAACAATTAACAGAGAGATATTCTATGAAGCTCGAAGTCCGTCATGGTCTTGCTTAGCAGCCATCGAAAAAAGTTTCGATACACTTGGCTGAGCATTATGCTTCTTTTCCAGATCTTGAAAATAGGCTACATTTTTGTCCTTCTTATCTGGATGCATTTTATTTAAATGATCTTGAAGTCCTGAAGGCTTCATCGCGTCGTTTGAAAATGTTTTTGAACAAAGAAGGCACAAAGGCAAAGATGGGTTTGTCGAATTTTCTATGAATCCATATTTAATATATTCTGCACTGTATTGCCGTTTCTTCTTTTTTGCTTGCGACATGGCTTTTTTTTTTTTTTCAAAAATATGTAAATAAAGTGCTGAACTTAAATACTCGTTTAAAGGTAGCGCGCTCATTAAATACTCGTTTAAAACCACTAATGAAAATATAAGAATAATTACGAGCTTTTATATAGGATTTAAATACAGCAAGCACCGACAGGAATAAGACAAACACGCACAAACTCGTTTATCTCTTTCGATGCTCAATCGTACTGAGCAAGTTAGAACAAGTATCGATGAACCAGCCGATTACTACCATGTACAGTCCGTTTTCGTATTGCAAAACCGCCACCTGTCGACGATTCTATTCTGAAAAGGGGCGATACGCTGAGATGGACTTTTTCCTCAGACCGGTTTTTCAGAAGCACGCATGTTAAGTAAACATTTCTCTTTTGTCTCAACCCTATTTTGATGAACTTGAAGCAGACCTGACGCATGCGTAAAAGCGCTGAAGGTTTCTCCAAACGAAAACGGACAGTACGTCTACGGAGCACAACATCATAAGTGCACCGGCTCCCGCAGTTAGTCTTTTCTCCCGGAATGTTTGCCACATTTGGAGATTCATGCATTTGCACAGCTGTATGCTTTTACAACGTACGCGCATACGGCGTGCGGGCTATCCTACGAAATCTATGTTAAGTATTTAAGTTTTTATACCATCATACAGGGTAGAAATATAAACTAAGTATTCGTTATTGTGTAGTAGGTAGGTTTTAATTCTAGTGAAATTTAAAATATAAACTAAATCAAATTAGAAATCTACCATCGCCCCCCTAACCCACGTCAACGCCCCCCATTTTTTTCTGGGCCCCTTAACGCCCCCTCTAGGTCTCAAACGCCCACAAGGGGGCGTTATCGCCCACTTTGGGAAAGACTGCCCTAAAGGAAAGGTTTCTCCTTTTGCAATCCCAAATCAAAAAGCAGTAGAAGTGGAAATTAATTGTAACTATTTATTATAAAGTACTTATTTTATATATTAATTTGTTTCTGTATAATTCACATTATGATCGAATAATCAGTAGACATATTTTCTAAGTATAAATCAAAGAAGTAACTAGGTAGAATTCTGGTACTTTGGAATGTGCAAGTTAAGAGAAATCGTGGTATATTATTTGCAGTTCGTAATTTTCATAATATGTCATTCCGGTAGCGTTTAATTTTGTTCATATATTGAATCTCTTACTAGCTTTCTCATTAAACGCAAGTCCAAAAATGAGTCCTATATTCAATTTGAAGTTGAATTTATTAATGTGAATGAGTCATAGAATTTAATATAACATGTATTTCGTTGGTTCGCTATAAACGGCGTATAACTTTTCAAATTGTTGCCACCAAATAACCTCACCCTGCATTATTTTTAAAGAAATTAAATAAGGAAGGATCTGCATGTTTGAATGTATAGTTCTCACAATGTAAAAAATGATGGAACTTGCACCCTGTGCAGTCGCACCAAGGGGCAAGGTAAGGAACAGAAACATTTTGGATTTAGAAGCACGATTGACATTACAAAATGGCAAAGTTAAAGGCAGATCGATTTTTTCTCTCTTTTTTACACTAATAAACTGTAGGGGGGAATCATTCGTAAGTATTAATTGCTAACTCCAGAATACAGGCTTTTCTTTCTTAAGGATACAAAATCATTGACGTAAGTTGAGCAGTTGTGGCATGAAAGGACTTTGCCCCACCCCCCATGTCGAAATGCCATTCTAGTCCAGGAAACGCAAAGAATTTATGGCACCACATTCGGAAAGGAGAGATTTCCCTTTCAGCTTATGAATCTTTGAATGAATTCAAGGTCCAAAAAAAAAAAGGGGAGGAGTTTTACGACAGGCTACGAACACACAGATGCTCAAACATTAAGCGGCCAAATATTTCAGTTAATTTCCGGCCTAAATTTAATGAAATGTTTTTCATTAAATTTATCGAAATTCATTACTTTCACTCCAAGGGGGTAGGAAATGGAATGGATGAATATTTTTACTTGAAATAATGAGTGAATAAATATTTATCCAATTTTTCATATAAAAATTTTCAAAATATTCTCACATTGCAGATAAAATGCAGGTTAGGAATTCTTTAAAATCCCTAATCGAGAATTAAATATGAAATCACAGAACTCGTTTGAGGATTTGTTTGATTTGCTTTAGAAAAGAGAAGAGCTGTAGTTTTCTTAATCTCTAAATTACCCATCTACCAAAAATTCACAATTATCTGTAAAAGATAATTCTGAAGACATTAAATTTGTTTTGAAAGTAATATATTAATCTCTCTTCGTTTGAAAAAAATATAATAAATTACATTTTTTTTAACAACGTGGAACATTTAAGCGTATAATTGAGTAATGCGCAATAATTTGTACATTATTTAAACGGAATTTAATTGAATTATTATATAATAATAAAGCACTCGAGGACTATTTGCCTAAGGGAAAGAACACCTTCATGAAGTACTTTCTAATCGTTACTTGAAATGAAATTTTACAATTTACTTTACTTTTGCTTTTAATTTACTTTCCACAGCATTCAGTACGTGAAATCATCAATAATAGTATAATAGACACAATAACACGCCGAATAAATACTAATCCAGAAGTCAAACAGCAAAAATCAGCGTTATATTTACAAAATTTTCACAGGACTAGTTTCGATGGTTTTACCACCATCTTCAGCTGCAAAACCGTAAATTTTGCGGAATAGTATAATAATGAAAATAAAAATGGTATCACACAACTAAAAGTGTATATTACTTCGTAAATTTCGATAAATAAATTATTGAAAATATTAAATATATCAATGGCAGCGTTGCCCTAATAGTTTTAAGTTGCTGGTGTTCGTGTATTTAATTATGGCAAGGCACACTAGGGCTATCTGCCTAAGAGGAGGGATGCCTTCGTGGAGGACTAAGGGGAAGTAGCTCGTATACACGTTACACATGGGGAAAACCACGAAAGCGCCCATGCAGCCAGCCCGTTCGCGGTATTCGAACCTTGGACCGAACTGCCAGTGTTCAGCGACTTTACCGCTCGGCCGCTGGTGGGCCCAGTTTTAAGTTGCATTTCAACATCTGAAAAAACGTGAATTACATTGCTGTTTTCACTACACAAACGAATGGAATATTTCAGAAAAGAATGCTCCCCCGTTATTGCAATTTTTCAATAATTTTTGCAAATTAAAAAAAAATTAATTAACACGTTTTAATAGTAAATGATGCGATTTTCACTCATAAAATCCCTTTGTACTGTAAGGATTATGTTAATTTTATTAATAGTTAAATTTTAAGTTCCTTTCCTGTCAAATTCTTAACTTCAACTTACTACTTCCGGCCAGAATGTAGTTTTGGAATCTTGTTGAATATTTAATGAGGAGGAGCGGTATTTAAACCACGAAGTTACTGAATCAGAGAGAATCGGAGTTTCTGATTTACGCGCGTCTGCCTTTTTGGCCACTCTCTCTCTCAAAGCTGTTATTACGCTCGGCCGTACTCAGGCGTAACCATCGAGTCTCGATGGTTACTACTCAGACCCTTGCTAAGCTTCGTAGTCAAATAAGTTAAGGGGCCAACTCGATTTGAACCTTGATAGCTTCGGCTATACTTCTTTAGTTAATCTTAGCTTTAGTTTAATTCTTAGTCTTTTAAGTTCAAGTCCAAGTGCGGGCTTTGCTTGTACACTTCCAGGCGGAGTTTTGTTAAATTTTATTGAAATAATAAAGGGTTAGTTACCCTTCTATCTTGTTGTTTCTTGTCACCGAACTCAAGCGATTATTCGCTTATCAGTTCTTAGATTCTTCACTTCCAACATTAACTTAGAATTCCAAAGTGAGGAACTCTACAGTACATTATTCTCTTTCATTTCGGCATCACTGCATAACTTTTCTAAGACATAAATAGCTTCCGTTAATATATGTTCTCATACATTATATTTATTTTTTATATTTTTGTCATTAATAAGTTAATGATAAAAAAATCGATACTGCTTAATTTATAAGCAATGTAAAGACTGGAAATCTAAGGTCATTAATTTCTGAGACATAAATAGCTTTCTAAGACGCAAATAAAACAGATAACAATAATCATAAATATTATTGCTCCTAAAAGATAGCCGCTTTTCCTAACTGAGCAAAACCTGTTTCATACAATTTTATTTTTACTAATTATGAAGAAACTTTATACTGGTTTCCTAAACAAATATTTATGTGTACTACTTTTAGAATCCATGCGACAGAGTGTGAGTACTCATCTTCAAATATACGTTAGTGTCAATAAGCTTAACTCTAAATTATTAAAAATTTCTGGGACCTTGAAACTTAGAAGGGAATCGTTATATTTTGCTATAGTGGGTATTTAAGTTTAGATAAATCCTCATACCATAAGTATTTTGTGTTTAATTTTAAAATTTCCATTCCGTTTTACACAATCATTTTCAAAGCTCTTTGGATACATATCAATAAAATTTGTTTCTACCTGTTTATAATTTCATCGTAAACTTGTGAAGAATTTCCTAAAAATATTCGAATACCCATAATTTTTACTGTTAAATATTTAATAATTATACATTAACTGAAATGCATTTATAATACAGAGGAAATGTAGAAAGATATTGCAGGTGATGTATTATGTATCATTGGAATATGACAATAATAATAGCACAATTTGACTAAAGGGAAAAAGAAAAAAAAAAAAAAAAAAAAAAAACAGATGTTTCAGCGTTTTAAAAGGGAAATTGACAATGAACATCTTTACAGTAAAGTCTTGGATGAAAGCTTTACTGTGACTCATCTGGGGGAGACACTGGAAATTTAGAGTGGAGGCAGGGTCCCTTTCTTCGTTATACAGCTGCATTGAAGTGTGAAACGCTACCCCTTAAGTATACTTATAAATTGGCTGATGATTCAGAACAGTAAATTGAATTTAAATTTGCTCTTATTCTAATGCCATTTCTCTAGTCTATGGCGAGAACAAACAGAAGTTTTTCTTTAAAATTAAATTTCAAAGTAATCTCAAATATAATTCTTCATTATAAAGGTAAGTTATTGATTTGTAATATTTAAATTAATCATAAAGTAAATTCTTATAATTTAAAACTTGTTAAAAATTCAATTCAGCTACTTTTAATCCATTTATTTGAAAAATCCAAAATTATCACCATTAACAATGCAAATGTCTACTAATATTAATAACGTATTGTTATATTAACATGAAATATTTTTATGATAAATATTAAATATTAAATATAAATATAATTTATGTTTCCATACATTAAGAAACATCATAACAGGCCAAAATTAAAAACAAAATTTTTTAAAACGTCCTTCGCTATAGTGCAAGATCGATCAACCAATCAATCGGCTCGACAATCGAAAATCAATTATTAATTTAATTATTCTATTAATATGCAAGATATGAGAAACAAGTTTGAAGACATTATGAAAGAAGCTGAGTTTATTGCAAGTAAATGGGACATAGAAACTAAATTTGAAAAATAAAGAAATAAACAACCTAAAACACTGTCATTGTTAACGAGTACGGAAATTATTAATAATGTTTCAAAAATACAGAAAACATATAAAGAAAACTTGCACTGGAATTACAACTTTTATTAATTATAAATATTTTCAGAACAGAAATCCAAAATTTGAAATCCTTTAAGGATTTAGCTAAATTAGCAAAGGTAAAATATTATGACATGACAAGCAGTTATTCGGGAGTGTGCAATTCACTTATATTGTATTTATCATTTCCTGTAACCACAGCCACGAGTGAGAGGTCATTTTCACTACTGAAACTAATAAAAACATATTTAAGAAACAGTATGACACAAGATCAGTTGTCAAACCTTTCACTATTGAGCGTTGAAGCTGAGATGGCTGAGAAAATGGACGTCAAAGTATTGATAAATAATTTTGCGGAAATGAAGATTAGAAGAAGCAAATTTTAAAAGAAGGATATTTTTCTTTATGATGAATTTTGGCCACTAATGTTATCATTACACTTTTTGAGGGAGGAAAAGTTAGAGAAGAAGAGCAGTACGGACTGAGGAAAATTAAAATTAAACAGTAAAAAACTTTAGCTTTCATATTTTTTATAAAAATCATGTATTCAAGTAGTTTAGTGTACCAAAAGGTTTTTTAAAAAGACAGAAAAAAACTTTACCATACATATTTTCTACAAAAATTGTATGTTCAAATAGTTTTCTTTATGAAGTTTATAATGAATATGTTTTATATTTAACAAATGTATTATTTACATTATAAAAGTTCTTATTTATTACTTGTATATCTCTTCTCTACATATAATAAAAGAAAGAGTCTGTCTGTGTGTGTGTGTCTATCGTTTGCGCTGCGCGTAAGCTAATAGACCCACGGCTACGAAATTTGGTACATATGTGCATCTAGACAATAGCCAGTGCACCTCGAAGCGATTTTTTCGAAATTCGAATTCGAAATTTTTTTATTTTATGTTTTGTGACGAAATCGCGTCATTTTGAGACATAATGGGCTACAGGAAATCTAGATTTTACTCTACACACTCTCTACACACTCCATTTTCACATAGTCATGAAACGTAGACACTTAGCTATTTTACGAACTTGAAATAAATTTCGTGTTTCAATAAATTGATTAAATACGAATTTATTTAACAAAGGGAGCTTAACACCTTTTCAACGGGATTTTTTCTAAAAAAGTTTATTTTTAAAAATGTACAGTTTATTTTTCTTTGATTTTTGGACACGTTAAACTTTCATCCTTGCGACTGCTTTTAAAAAAGTATTTTGGAAAAATGATAATATTTTGTATTTTTTTAAAAAAAATTTAAATGAACCTTCCGAGTACGCTTCTCACATCTCACATCTTTAAAAATGTGATTTTGGCAAAAATTTTTCTGTCTTATTCTTGTTGATAGATTTCATCATCATTTTGAATAGTTTCATTCTTTTAGAAATATGGGTTTAGCAACAATTTTTCATCGTTCTTATGTCACTGTTTTTAAGAGATTGGCATATTTCATTGTCATTTTTTATATATATATATAATACATTTTTTTCATAAAGTTGTTCTGCAGAGTAAAATTCTGCGCGGAATTTTTTGTTTTTTGAGTTTTTTTCATGTTATTTTTTGCTTGAAAATATAAGATAAAATATCGTTAATTTTACTTTGCTTTTCAGAATTTTTTGTTTTTGTATTCTTTTATGTTATTTATTGCTCATTTCACTGTCTTTAAGATATTGAAAAGTTTTGAGTGATTTTTTTAGGAGATAAAGTTCTTAACCTTCTTTATACCATTTGAGTTCTTAAGATTTTGGAAAGGGAAGTTGGTTAATTTATTTATTAGGATAATGTATTAAGGGATATTGCTTATTTCATTGTAATTTTATTATACGTGATAACTTTTTTTTATGAAGTTGTTCTGCGGAGTAAAATTCTAAGCGGTTTTTAAATTTAACGTTTCGTGTTCCCTTCAGCCATTTTCCCGGTGCATTTAAAAGCCAGACGAAGGCTGGCAGCGAAGCTGCTAGTTATTGCATAAATCATGTTCGTAAGCTGAGTAAATCACAGAGTACTATACATTAATGTAATAGCTTCTCTGTACGTTTATCAATTATCTTGTCTGTCACTTTATAATATAACTAATTATTTATAAGTTTGCTAACTTAAGCGAAAAATCTTAGATAAGCGCAGATTTTATGTAAAAATTTAAAACATTAGTATGTAAAACTTCTTGGATTTTATATAAAAATCTCCGGAAATCTAGGCTTTCTTCCTTTTCTGAATGCTATACGTCGACATGTTCCTTTTTTATATACTAGACTTATTCATTTATTATCAGTATGCTTCTCAGTGAAAGGAGAGAAAAATATGTCTCTCGCATTCACACAAAAAGTCTTAAGTAACGGAATTAAAATCATCTGACGTCAAATACCCAGACTAAAGCAAATTTTCATTTCACCAGTTGGTCAAGGGAAAGTATTTTCCTTTTTATTCTTTCTTCATGTTACGTACCTTTCAACTGGTTTCCTAAATACGTGCTTTTATTTTTTAACAATTAATCCAGATGTGATAAAAATCGTCATGAAAACATTGGCTCCTGGAATCCTTGATTTTTTTTAATTTTTTTATTTTTAAGCATATTAAATTTATTGGGAAAGGGGCCCATGAAAATTTTTTGCATAGGGTCCCAAGTATTCTAGTTACGCCACTGGTCAATACTCGTAAAATAATCGAAAGCGGCTATGGCTACTTCGATTTTACTCACCATTGATTTCGCAATTCTGAATTTTTGAAGGAATTCTTTTGCTTTATTAATGTATACCTTAATCCATGAAAAGATCAAAGTTTCATTTTCAGTATTTGGATTATTTTTTTTGTCCAAGCTGATTTATTTGTATTATTTGGTAGCGGGGGGGGGAATCAGAGGCTTTAAGTTGGAATTTATTGCTTGCTTCTTCTTTTTTGGCTTTCGCTGCACCGATGGCTTTTTGTATATTATTTGGGTGTTTAAAACACAACCCTTATGAATAGAGACGTGATTTTCTCCACAAAGGGCGCAGCAAGCAAGTTTATTATCCTCTTTCTTTTGGGTACAGGTATAAGTTTCATGAGGTTTAACGCATTCCATGCACCTCGCTGAATAATGAAATAGCTTCCGTGTATGCCCATATCTTTGATATTTGTGGCATTGCACGGGGCCTTTTCTGGATTTATATGGGGTGATAAAGACATCTAATCCTCTCAGTTTCGTTATGTCATAAACTTTTTTTCCTTCAATATCTCGTTTGCATTGAACTTGAAAAAACGGTAATTTAAGAATATTTTTATCTCTTAACAGTAGTAAGCTGACGAACTTTAAGAACAGGAATACCTTTTTGTTGAATTTCTTGTTTAATTATTTCTGGATTAGAATTCTTAGGGAGTTTTTTAATAACCACTTTTAGTTGTTTCCCATTATTAGCTTTAAAGCTGTGATATTGTATCCCACGCTCTTGTAGGAGGCTAGTGATAAATCTAGCTTAAGTGATCAGGATCATAGACTCGGATAGTTAAGCTTTCATGTTTCTTAAATAATGAGTGATACCATTACTTTCAATTTCTTCCTTAAATGTATCCCAATACCCGGTGAAATCATCGAGAACAATTGGCGGTATGTGTTGTCTTTTTATTTGAGAATTCTGATTCACAGGAATTTCCTCGTCCATTTGGTCATCATCACTAAGATTAGCAAATTTATTCGACTGAGTTGGTTCATTTTGATTCTCGTCCGATGGACGTTTACTGAGTTACGAGGGGGGAATAAATCCTTCGCTGTTAGTTAGTGTGCGTTTTTTCTTTCTAGTAACTTTAGAAGTGGAAGGAACATTTTTATCAACTTTTTCATGCAAACTGTTTTCTTTTGTTGTTTGTGTTAAGTTTGATTTCTTTTTGAGATCCTCAATAAAAAGTACAGTATTATCAATTTCATTCTGACCCTCTTGCTAATATTCGGCGCGGCGTCTTTTATCATCTTCGGGGCCTTTACTGTCCTTAAATGTGGCCGTCTCAGCAAAAAATCTTTTGATATTTAATTCACTAAGTTTCCTTTTAAGTAACTCAATGATTGGTATAAGGACCGAATTTAAATCTGACAAAATAGTGGAGCAAAGAAAATATCAACATTTAAATTCAAACAAATTCTAACGAATCCTAGCGTGCATTTTCTGCTAAGGCGTGCCTTTTATAGGTGTGCATTTGCTGCTAAGGCGTATTTTCATTATGATGCAATGTCAAAAGTTAATATTCCAACATACGACAATTATTTAGCTCATATGTTTCCATAGTTTAGGGAAAAGAAACAGCAGAAAAGAGAACAAATTAAAAAAATTCCTTTACATTATTCCCTAGTCTCCATATGCAACCTAAAGGAAAAGTTGCTGAAGAGTAGTAGTTTCTCTTTATAATGGCAGCTAAAAGGAGATGGAAATGCGTTTGGATTTCCCGTCTTTTTAAGTGAAAACTTTCCAAACTTCCCAGTCTCTCAAAAGTTAAATGTTTAGCCTTTTCAGTCAAATGTTAGCCTCTCAAAAAGTTTAATCCTTTATTATTTATGGAGAGCGAATATGCATATCGTGCAGCAAACATGAATGTTGCCACTCACTGCAATAATGATTTACACCATATATATTGAGAGCTTTCCATCGTAATAGAAAAAAGGTGTCAATTGTATCAAAATGTTGGGATATCTAAGGTAAACGGCCCGCCTTATAACAGATAAAATCACTCCCTGAGGGTGTCAAACATTTTGGGCAAATTTTGTAGCAGCAAATTTTAATAGTCCTTACAAATTTGCTTTTAAAACAGTTAAATTTTTCAAGCCCTCATTCATTCTAAAATGTCTGCAGTTTAAACAACCTTAATTTTTTTATAAGAACATATAATATTTTGAAGTTCCGGAAAGTAGTCCTATTTATTCCCTTTGCAGATAGCGAGAGTCAAATGCAATGAAATGTTAGTGGAAAACATTTTATTATTATTATTATTATTATTATTATTATTATTATTTGGTGTGAAAGACTGAAAAATACCGCCTTAAAATTATGCTATTGTTTCAAAAGAAGAGCATTACCACGGTTCGCGTGCTGTTTTAGAGGTGGTAGTTGGTGAAAGTCAAATTATAGTGCATTGATGATGTTTAATAGTGTAGTAAAAAGTAAGCAGTTTTAGAATTGTATTTTATGATGGTTTCAATTGTTAAATCAGTATATAATGTGCTAGTCCTTATAAACCAAGAAGCATTTAAAATTAATAAATAAATAACGTTGCATTTGGCGCAGAGTTAAGACGAAAACGCAATCGATTTCGAGGGCAACGCGTCCCTCTGCATCAATGTGCAAAAGGATCCCCTTTTTAAAATTAAATTTTGCCAATAGATGGCGTTACGTTCTAGTTCGCTTTACTGCAGTAGGGTATAAATTAAGGCTTTCTAGACCTATTTAGAAGCCTTAGTATAAATAGGACGTTCCACCCGCTGCTTTCCACTGAGACTAGGGTCTCTATTTTACGAAGTCTTTATATATCTTGCGAACTGGAATGTTCCCTGAGGTTTGGTACGTGTGGTAACTCCATCCGGGGATTGTCTGAAGTGCTCGAAAAAGCAAGACATATTTCTGGTAAATACAAAAGTGTCAGACCATTAAAACTTTTCAGTCTTTCCAGTGTTGCAAAGTTCTTTGCTTCTGATGAAGTGATACCTGTTTGCCATCGAAATCAATTGAGTTTTTGTCTACATATACGCCAAATACAAGGTTGTTCATTTAGTAATTTTAGGTTTCACTTTTGAGTGTGTCTTTTCTGATTCAAGGAAAATTTGCAATTTCTCTAAAGGTGTTAAAGCTTACAAGAAAAAAGTATCACCGATTGTTTCTGCTTTCAGTACTTAAAATCATAAATCACACTTCAGCACGAAGTAGCCTTTAATTAAAGACTCGCATCATATATTTAAAGATAGCCTCTATCATTAAAACACTATAACTGCGGTGATTATTTACACTATAGAATCAGTTTCAACGAAAACAAACTTTATTTTCACGAAAGAAACAAGGACGCTCCTCGCGTTGTTACATCGTTCTCAAACTTGAATATCTCCTACTGTTGCCATACACAAGTAGCTAAATTATACTAACAAAATAAGTAAGGCATTATTAACAAAAGGCGATATTTTGCAAAATTTGAATTTTATAGAAATTTTTTTTTTTTTTTTTTTTCTGTAGCATGTCTCCATTTGGGGAAGGTTTAACGTAAAGCCGATTGTCTTAAGTAATATCATTTTATTGTGCAGAGAAAAATTGCTATGTATTCCGAAAATAATTCTTAAACTAGTTATGGCAGTAATGAATTTATTTTTGAGTTTGACAAAATGAGGTCTAAAAGCCAGTTTGCTGCCAAGTGTATTAACCTAGTATAGTATTTATGCACCGTTAACTACATCAGTTTTCTTTAAATTCCCGTATAGCACTCATATTTTAGTTGGCGCCTTTAATCTGGTGTCTAAATTTAAATGCACTTCTACCTTATTGTCATTGAACAAGACCTTTTGACAGGTCTTGTCTCACTCAGAGCGCACCGCTGTTTTAATTTATCGTAAATATTACAGCAGCTGAATATACCTCAACTCTACTTATGACTCCATTTTCCGCATTTTGAGAGGTGTTTGAGGTAAAGTTAACGAAATTTAAGTTTGTACGTAAGGATTTATCTAACTGAAAGTATAAAAGTAAGTTATGTTTTTTAAGTTTAGAGGTTTTTAAAGAAAAAATAAGTATGCATTGTTATGTTTTTTAACTGATATAACTGTTTTTGGTAACACGTGGCCATAGCTACTAGTAGTCTTTTTTTGACACGTTTATTGTTAAATACCTTTAGTGTGTTGTTAATAATAATAATAAGTATTAAGCTATTTTTTTTGTAACTGCATTGATACATGTAGTGAATCTGGTTTATGGGCTACTGTAATGCATTTAGAGAATTCAGAAACTGCCGTAAATATCTTTGCACTGATCTTTGAAACGTTTGTATGTCCGACGTTTCTTCTTTGAATAGTTAAAGAGTGAATTGTGACTTCTGAGATTTAACTTCGTCGAATAATTAAGAGTGCAGGTACGTAATTGAAACATAGGTAATATTTATTTTGTTGTTTAGAATTCTGAAGTTCGAAAGTCCCCTCCCCTTTCCAGACTAATTTTTATTTAATGCATTTGAGTTGTAAGAGACTCAGAATCTTACTTCTATGTAGTGATACGCCGTCCTTATTATGATTTGCTTGTAATCCGAATGTAGATGATTTATAAATGTCGGTAAAACTGGAGTAGAGAAAATATGTCTTTGATCTTAATACTTGTTCATAATTATTCTCAAGTTAACTCTCAAGTTCTCAAGTGAAAAATCGGTCGATGTGTACATGGATAAAGTCAAGAGAGTGCGCGATACTATTTTTGTGAAATTCTGGGATGTTTTTTCAAGTGAAAATAGCCTATGTGTACATGGATACCGAGTATGTGCAATTCTTAAAAACGCGCCATCATTTGGTGGTCAGAGATGAGTACAACTGGCATTGAGATTTTTTGTAATAACTTGCAGGAGTAAGCTCGGGTAGCCTAAATAGTATGGTTGTATGGTTGCTTGCAAATTAGATCATTAAGGTTAACTGAGCAGATTGTATTCTGGGAAGTAATCCAGTATACATGCAGTATACAGTCTGTCTGTCATAAGAAAATCTCTCACCGGTTAGACTTCAGCAGTCTGTTGCCGCAGAGACGAGCCTTGACCCATTTTCTGTAGGGGTGTCTTGAAGGCGAACAATAAACTCTTTTACTTTCAGCTAACAGACGCCAAAAATAAAATAGCAATAAAGCAACCATTGGTTTTCCCCCTATTTGAAATGTACTAGCCTTGTTGTTATAGCTGTGTATTTGAAAAAGAAATTTGTGTCCAGTTGGTCATTCATTGCTTGATGGAACATTACTGAAACAGAAGTTTGAGGTTAAAGGTGAAAGCTTTTTATCGCGGCAATTGACAAAATAGAAATTAATTTTGACGAGAACTGAAATCGTTAATGCAGTGAAATCAATTTCCCCTGTGACCCTCATAATTTCACCATGGTCTGTCACTGGTGAATAAATGATGAATTTTGCATAGGATTATCAAAGTGTTGTCGTGAAAGATGTGAAATGGGAAAAAAAAAGAATCTTTTCAGTTGCAAAGAGTGTAACTACAGCATTTTAGTGTGAGTGATTGCAAAAAAAATGTGAAAATTTCATATAAATGAACTAACTGCTTAAGGATGGAAAATTGACTTCAAAGCTCATTTGAAAAAGGACTAAGTATAAAATCCACAGATTTCAATTTTTCTCCCACATTAAAAGAGCTCTTACATGGACAGCAATTTCCCTTCTTGAAAGAGATTCTTTCAGTAATATCTTAGCTATTCAAAGACTGAGTAAAACTAGTATCCTAGGAAGAATAGCAAATCTTCAAGCCAGTGGATGATTGTCGTTATAAAGCATGGTATTTACACAGAAAGAATGCAAGCAGGAACTATCTGAAATAAAAGTTAATGGGAGGGGGGAAAATATTCAAGAACATTAATTTTAAATTTCCCTCATATAAGTAAGTATATTATGTGTTAGTTACTTCAATGGCCATTTATCTGTTCTAAATGAAAGTAATTAGCAGAAAAAGAATTATTTGCTTTTCTGTTTGTTATTCTGACGATAAACTTGCGGCAGAAAGCTTGAAATCAATTAAATTGTTACACACATAATATACTTTCAGAAACCAATTTAGTATTTAATAAAAAACACATCATTGTATTATTTCTTTCAAAATGCAATTATATGTCGAAAATTAAGCTTATGTTTATTGAAAGCAAGTCTCATTTAAAGTGCCAAAGAGCTGCAAAGTCACAAGCCACTATTAAGGTGTTGGAGAGCCACAGTTTGGCCGTGCCTGTTCTATCTGGAAATAAATAGTATGACACACAGAAACTAAATTTTGGGAATATTGAAGCATTTTAAGGAGATAATTCAGTAATAAATATAGTAATAAGTATAACTTTACAGCTTAGTTTTTCTGATTCTTCATTTCAGCAGTGATTTTATTTCTGATGTCTGCATATTGTTGAACGGTGAACAGCAGAAAAAGGTCTGATGCTGTATTACTTTTCTTAAACTGAATCACTGACACTGAAACTGAATCTATTTTGCCATTATTTGAATTTAGCATAATTATTTCCTTGATGTATTTCCTTTTCCTTCATTGTTATTTTTTTGGCTATTCCTTCAAAATTCATATGGGTTTGAAAGAATCCTTGCGTTCTTCCATGTGCTTGTATTAATTACAGAGTCAACCTTCTAGCCAATTTTGCTACTCCTGACATGCCATGTGACTGGCTGTTATTGATGTGGCACTGTCTATATAGAGCAGCACAGTATGCTAGATATTCCAGAGAAGTAATTCTGCATGACTGTATGTTTGAATGGCTTCAACTGCTACTTTTCCGGAATGGTTAGCTTTTGGCCCTTTCTTTTACCATGATACAGTAGCCATAAAAATGTTAATTTTTCACTGCATGCTCTACACACAATTGAACTTTTGCCATAACACAAGAAATATGTGACACATTAACCTAAACCATTTCTAAAGTGTCTGTGTAAACGCTAGAATTAAATAAACTTGCATACGAATGAATCATCTTCAGAAAAGGAATGATTTTAACAATTAAAGAGATTCATATTCTAAAATGGTAAAAAACAGTTTATATCTTGCCAGATTTAAGAGAAGGAATAACTGAGAAGGTTTACCATTGAATCGATTCTGATTAAGAGTTGTAGGGAAAAGATGGCACAGGATTGACAATCTTCCTGCAGTAGGCCAGACACTTGTTTCATCCTAAGTCAGTATCAAGCCTACAAAGATACCTTAAAAGTGATTTAATCAAATTTTTTTTGAACTTTTTTATGTCCCAAGCTAAGTTTACTGTAATAGGGGGCTCGGGACAGTTTCTTGTTGGTCTCTTAGGTAGGAATTTTAATGCTTGAGGCTGAAGACTATTTTGCAACACCCTGGAAAGTGTGCTCTTTTATGGGATTCTGCTAATGGGTAGGGGCAGATTGTCTGTATTTTGAATCCGGAAGGCTTGTTTGCGACTTTAGTATTTTCCAGCGAATATTTTGTTGATGAGTAAAATGTTATAGGAAAAAAAAAGAATAATTTGTTCACATGTTTTTTAGATGTTCATTTTATTTACAGAAATATATTGGCAGCGATTGAACTTGTGTGTCAAGTTTGTGCAATGCATAGCGCGGCTAATGGGCATGGCACTAACGTCCTTAGCAATCTCTCGAGTGGTTGCGTGCTGATCTTCCATGAGTTCTCGCAGGTGGACCTGACTTTAGTTTAGTATCAATTTGGTTAATTAACTGGATTGTTGATTTTCGAACTCTTATGCATTTTGCAAGTTCTAATAGTGCCATTTTTTTTAATAATATACAATAGAAATACGCCCAATAATTAACAATAAATACAAAATGAGAACCTACCTTTTATTTCCTTGCAGGCATGATTTAGTAATCCAAAACGTTTTATTCCAGTAGTCCCTTCTATTTAATCATCGATGCACCATAAAGAAAAATCCAATAATTGTTACAACTACATCCAGAACAATGAAGCTTAATGTAGCAGGCTTAAGTCAAGATGGTAATTCAAGATTCACCATATTCTGTAAATATTGTAAATAGCTTAATGTACTAACATTTCTATTGTGTTGTTTTTTGAATTAGTAAAGGACGATCTGTCCACAAACAAGAAAAAAAAAAAAAAAAAAAAAATGTAGAAAGGCAGCTTAACCGCCTGATTACTAGCGCAACAACCGGGATGATATCGCAGACCTATAGTGCCATTAACTTGGTTTGGTAGAGCAGGAAAAGTAGTAAGACCACTTACTCATATTATTAAAGAAATAAAATTAGCAGTTTCTTAGAATGTATAGAAGTGTTAAAGATTTCTAAATGCAATCAGTTAATTAAATCTGACAATTCTAAAATGACTCGTTGAAGAAATTGATTTAAAGAGAAAGTTATTCAAAGATACATTGTTGAAGCATTTACAAGTTAAAAGATGAAGTAGAAACTAGATAGAATACTGATTTGTTTGACACAAATAAACTTAGAAAAGATGCGAAAGAGAACGAAACTGATGTAAATTAATCAAAATATCTAGAAAATTTTCAAATTAAAAACGTGCATAAACATTTTGCTCTTTGTAACATAAATAACAACAAAACAAGCATTTTGTAGCTTTTAATGTATAACTATACTAATATCATTTTAGAATCAATGTCATAAATATTTGTCATATGGGACTATTATAATTATTATGTAAAATACAAATGTTTCAAGAAGTTTTATTTATAATTTAATGCTAATTACTTGAAACATTTTATGAAGTTAATTTTCATATCATATCGTTTCAACCGCTGGTTTGGCACAGATAAGATATTGCATCAGAAATTGCAGTGGAAACAAACTTTTTTCACACTGAAATAGAAAATTCTTATATTTGTTTCTACTCATATCTTCTAAAGCATTTATATTATATGCAGTGTAGTAAGCACTTTTTTGAAAACTGGGGGAAAAAAAATCCATGTACTTACTACAGTCAAAAGTCGTTAATTCGGACACCCATAATTCGGAATTATCTATAATCTGGACCTCAAAACAAAAAAACTTTCTGCGCATGCGCCTCGTGGACACATGCGCATAGGCGTTTACGCGTGCGCGTAAGACCTTTTACGACTGCACATATGAGTGTGCGCAAGTGCAGAATACGTTTTCGCGTGTGCCTTTTATGTATAATGGTCGTATAAGCTAAATAATTATCTATTTCAGTTAATGTTGATGATTGCGTTGTTGCTTAATTTTCAAATTGGATATTATTTTTTGCAGACTGTAAGAGTAATTTTATAAAAGTAAGTTTAAACTTTCGATTATATCAAATAGAATTTCCTATATATATTTGTGAATATGTAAAGGATCTAAAGCGAAAGTATGTTTTGAAATCCGAAATCTGTTTATCAATTTCACGCTGCTCGCGGCGGGCGCGTAATGAATTGGAAGTTGGGTTGATCTTTACATTATGGTAACTTGGCAATTTTTTAGCGAAAATTTGGCAACCAACTCTCCTACAGCAACCCTCTATTTTTTTTTCCCCGCCGCCATTTTGTCTTCACGAAGTAAAGACATTTTTCTTTTTATCTACTGAACAGTTCTTCCAACAATCTAGTAGCCTAATTACACTTATGCTAGAAATTTTATCAAACAAAACTGCTTAATCATGACAAATATTCACTGCAAAATTGGGAAAAAGTGCACAATACCATACTCCTTATACGTTTTTCAAAATAACACATACACATAAACCATGTACACGGCGACTTATTTTTACTTAAAAAAACATCCCAGAATTGCACAAAAATGGCATTGCGCACACTCTTCACTATATCCATGTACACTGCTTTCTTCTCATAAATTAGAAAAATTTCACAAAAATACATGACAATTTTCTCAATCTTTAAACCCGGTAAAAAGAACATATATGAAATTACCTGATCGCGAAAAAGTATTTACCCTTTACAAATATGAACATTTCCACATATAAAATAAATAAAATATCCAAAAACTTTTACCTCTAAATCATCTATTACATTATACACGTCACCAACGAATTCATACCGCAAGCATTACAAATACTTAGTATCAAATATTTAAATTATTTCCATGCACGTTTATTTCAACTTAAACGTATACCAAATTCCTACAAACATAAAATTCACAAAATAACTATCATTTCATTAAAATATAATTAAATTCAAAAACACTACTTAAAATATAAATGAGCACATACATTAAATTAATAAAAATTACCTTACAATCCTAATTACTTTAAACTAAATCATTGCTAATAACAATTTTCCCAATAATACCAAATTCCTTTCCACCTTACATTTAGAACAATGCATAAAAATAATATCCTCAAATAATTAAAAATACTAACTTACCTAATCTTCTTCAGAATCTTGATTACGTGGCGGATACACTTTTCTAATTCATTCAATAAAATTATTGAAAGATTTTTTCTGCGAATTTTCCATCCATACTACCTCCGCTAAATAAAAAGCAAACTTCTCTTTATCACAATGCCTAAATACCCATTTCAAATTCACTTTAGTTAGGGCCATGGGATCTAAAAATTAAACAACACTGTTTCACACAACACAGAATAAAGCTAAATACAAAATTTCCACATTTTTTCCCGATTAAAGAACCGTAATTCGTCCATTAATATCGCATGACATATCCCATGATATCTCTCATTTCCCTCACGCAAAATAATGCGTAATCGGAACTGAGTACTGCTCACATTATTACCAAAGTCCCAGGTAGTAACCTTTATCGCCTCCAAAATGTCGCCAAACTACCAGTTACCATATTGTAAAGATCAACCGGAAGTTGATCTGTCAGCACTATCCTTATCTTCAGAGCAGATGTTTTTATTTTATTTTGGCTTATAATTCCTTATCAAATGTAGTATTTCATATCGATGTGCTCCGTCTTTGATATGATTTAAAACAAGCTCCTCGTGATTATAGTTCGCTTCCGATAGCGAAGAAAGTGACAGAGGTTATTGAAAACGAAAAAATTTCGATTGACAAATTAGTCAGTATTCTCCACACAGCAATTATAGGACTTGAACAGCGGAACTTTGTAACTGAACAAGAAATTATGTCTGTTTAATAGAATTAAAGAGAAAGTATTATCACATGAAACGAAGCAAAACTTAAACAACTTATATTGAAAGAAATGTTTAATAAAGTAAACAAATAAATATTAAGCTTTTTCTTTTTTGCAAATTTTGATACCCTTTAGATCATAATTGTTCTTTATTTCATAAATTACGGTTTCATACTTTTAATTTTAGAATTTCTGCATGCCATCTTACGAGATTTAAACTGATGATCTATAATCCGGAAAAATCTATAATCTGGAATCGTCGAAGTCCCGACGAGTCCGGATTAACGACTTTTGACTGTACTGTGATATTTATTCAAAATTTTATGTGGTAACTTTTTTATGGAATGATTCTGACAGTGTTAAAAAGAAATTTTGAAAAGTATAGTTTGATTTGAAAGTGTAATTCTTATTTTGGTACATAAAGTATATTTTATTTTTTGTGTATATTTAACTTTGTAATGTTATCTCATTTGCACTTGTATGAAACTGGTAAACATTCAAAGAAATTTTATGCTTGATAATGGAGTAATATAATAATTATAATAACATTTTCTTATGTAGCAGCCAGTGAAATATGCCAAAGAAATTGATTGCAAACAATTCTGGACTAACTAAATTATCGAAAGAAATCATTTTCGATTAAGGATAAATTATTTGACTTTGCCTGACAAGTTGTTAGTGGTTTAGAAATGAGAGGGAAAAATTTATGCAAAGTAAAAATTTTTGTTCGTAAAAAAATCATTTATTAAAATTTCTTTGAATTAGTTACATAATTTATCCATCAGAGCATTGCTTAAAACTAGATGGGGGGTTTCATGGGTTGCAGTCTTAAAACTATTGAAAACACTAATATTAACATGCTTGTAACTTGTTTGCACATATAATTATTCTGATATGCGAATTATGTTCATTTTTCATGCTTAAATTTTAGTTAAATCCTTCATTCTTAATTCATCTTTAATCATGTCAGTTACACAATTTTTTTAAATTCATTACACTTAAGTTCCTGCTTATCTCTTTTTAATTTGTATTTTTATAGCATGACCGATGCTTGGGATGATGCTAGCCCTGTGCCAATGGTGCAGGAGTTACCTGAAATTAAATTATTTGGAAAATGGAGCTCAAGCGATGTTCAAGTCAGTGACATCAGTTTAACTGTGAGTATATTTTTTTCCTTTTATCCTTTAATTTCTGAAGTTTTTCTTATTTTTTTTTTTTTTACTGAAGTTTAACATGGCTCGACTCCATAATATGGGTCGGTGTTGTAAAATTGTAAAATCTCGTCAAATCTAGTGACATCACTTTCTTATTGAAACTTGTTCTTCCAAATTTAGGGTTGCAATTTATACTTTGGACTATAAACAGACTTTTTGAAATGTTTTAATTAGCATTCTTCAATACAATTATGTGGTAGTGCATCCTTTATTCTCAATTCCATAGGAAAGAGAGGGCTTGAGCTCACAGAATGTTTCGTTTTGAAACAAAACTCCAGCTAGAAACTGTTGCCAGCTTCATTCCAGTTTGGGAAAGCAAGCCTCAGCTGTTCATTATGTGCGTGTTAACTTTTGTAGCTACAGCTTTCACAGGCATCAGTGTGCATTAATTAAATTGTAATTTAGGCATCTGCTTTAATTTCCTGCCTTACACCAAAATGGTGATCTATGGACATGGTCATGAGCTCATTTGGCAACAGCCTTAAAGCAAGGCCATCCTGATGGGAGAAGGCCGAAGCTAACGTTTGGTGATGCCACAGCCAAGGGCGGTCAGCCAAAATGATCTTGCGTCAGCCTGCTTTCCTTTTCCTGGGCAGTAATGAGAAACAAATATATTCTTATCTTCCTATAAGCAATATTTAAAAAATACCTAAAGAATGGATTATTAATCTTTTATATTTAGACAATAGGATTATATCTTAGGGGAGTTCTCAAATAATATTAATTTTTGCTTGCTAATCAATAGCATGCTTTACAATACTATGTTTTTGGTTACACACCATTATATGCAGTTTAATAGCATTAAACATTGCAAACTCAAATATTTTGAAACTAATTAAAATAAATATTGTATCAAATTTTTACCCATAGTGTGACTAGCATTCAAAACTAAATATTTTCACTTATTTCCAAGCACTACAAGAAACTTATGTTTTAGCTGTCTCATCTAAAAAAATCGTACCCAGAAATTCGAGAGCTGCAAATATTAATATGTCACGTTAAGTCAAAATATTGACATTCAAGAGAGAGTTATGCATCTCTTAGATGTAAGATTTATCAGTATTTGCATTTAATTGTTAATATCATAATTTTAAGATAAAAATATGTTACTTTTAAATTAATCTGGGAACATAGCGATATAAATGCATTCCATTTCTTCATTACTCGATTTACGCATAAATTTTGACGTATTGATTCTTTTTGCATTTGTTATGCATAGGACACATATAGAAAGATGCTCAATGTAAACATTTACAGCAATTAATAAATTCTCATTTTCATAACTAAACATTTGTTTCATAAATTTAAATACTCCCCAAAATGTCTTTAACAAGATACTCCAGATTACTAATTTTAAATTAATGTATTAATAAGCATTGATTTTTCAATTTCTGGGGATTTTGTTTCTTTTTTTAAATGATCATTATCATAAAAATTTCAATAATTGATTAATTGAACTAAGAGAAACCCTGCAGTGGTACAGCAGTCTTTACATCAAAATGTTTAACTTCGGTAAAAACATTTTGCATTTCTAAAGAGGTTGAATATAATACTTTCTTCGAAAGTGCTTGAGCTATTTATATAGAATGGTGCTGCTCTATGGTATATAATTTTTTTAAATGGAATAGACTTGCATAATACAGCTTATTATCTGTATCATTAAAACATTTTTTAAGGGGTGTTGGAACCCAAAAATCTTCAAAAAATGGTGATTTCGGATTTTTGCATTTTCAAATTCTCTACACTTTTGTCTTTCTAAAAATCCCATTCTTTAAGCTCTATGAAAATTAGAACTGTAAAAAATCTAGTTTTAATTTGTCATGGAATGCTTTGATATATGAGGATTTTTACATAAAAATGCTTTTTTTTTATACTCGATGTACCTTTTCTCAGGAACTACTGCTCACAGGTATCTAAAATTTTGATGGCTTATTTATTAGGCTTTCTAAAATTTAGTGAAATGAGCTTTTTGTGATAAACTTAAAAAAAAAAAAAAAAAAAAAAAAAAAAACTGTGAGGAAAGTGCTAAATTTTACTATGCCTAATGCCTAACAAAATATTCTGTAAATTACTCTAAAATTCAAAATGTTTTAAAAGCTCATTTCAGTATAATCAGATAGGTATACTTTAATTACACAAAAAATTTCAAGCTTGTATCTACAGCAGATTTTGAGAAAAGGTACATCGAAAATGGCCAATTTAACATCGTCGGTATAGGGGCTGCTGATACCCCATAATTAGTCTCAGTTTGGTTCAACCTTTTATTCCTTATACATTTCAGTAAATAAACTAAATCAAATAGTAAAAAAAAAAAAAAAAAAAAAAAATTTCCCCAATAAATTTCATTTTCAATAGCAGACACTATATCACCATTGCATAGCATTTATGATTAACATAGTTATCGAAAATTATGGAAACAACCTCGAAGCCACAATCATGGAAAAAATTTTTTAACACCTGTAAATTCTGAATTTTTAAATCATTTGGTTTGAGATTATGGACAGGAAACAGTGCAACAATTTCTTTATTTGAAACTAAGATTGAAGAAATCATAATGTTTTGAATTGTAGAAGCTTTTTGAAGAACCTTTACCGTTTAGTAAATAGTAAGTTTAACCCTCTCGCTGCGTACTTTTTTTTTTTATCAAAATAGGTTCAAAAATTGTGTAATTTTTTATTACATATTTCAAATCTGCATGTATTTTAGAGTTAAAATATACAAAAAATTTTTGTAAAAGAGTTTTTTTCAATATAGAATTAGATCATAGAAAAAGGTTGTCAGAATACAGAAATTGAAGAATAATGATATAAAAGGAAAATTTTGAAAATTAATATTGCTTAAGTTATGAATTATTTTATAAAATACAAAGGTAAAACATATATACTAATAAACATATTTGCATAATGTAATATTTTGCATATCAATTTTGCACTACTGTTGAACGTTTTCAATAGAAACTGAATTTTCAGATTTATAACTATCTTCAGAGGAATCCGAGAAATTCTCATCAGTTTTGTTATAACTATCTTCAATATACTTGAAATCAGAGTCAGAATTACTATTAGTGTTGGAAATATCGTCAGGAATATAAGGAATATAGGTTATATCACTCGCGAAACACTTCCTGCCAGACATCTCTAAGCTCTGAAAAGCATGCACAAAATGCTATATTACGTATTCTTGTATATTTGGCAGAAATGTAAACAATGTGGAAATGTGGACCAGAATTAATCTTAAAACGGTACTTTTCCGTTTCGCTGGCACAAATCTCGCCAAGCAGACGTTATTGGCAACAACATACAGTATACAAATAAAAAATGTTAACAAATGTTAGTTCTAAGAATTTTTTATTTTGAAGGCATAAATATTTTAATAGAGCTTAAAATTTTGTAAAAAGCCAATAAATAAAAACAATAAATTTGTAAAAAAGACATTAATTTAAGAATTTATTATGCTTTCATTGTTCAACATCCTGATTCACTGGTTCGTATCACGTGACCCCAAGAGATCTCATCTCACGTAAACTATACTACCAAAATCTAATTCTCTCAGTATTTATCTACATTAATTTCAAGTTAAATCTTGTTTACAAATCTTGGAATACAAGTTTAAATGCAAAAATTGTTTCAATTCGTACGAATAGCTTACTCAGAAATTATGTAAAACCGCAGTGCTTTACTTCACTGGTGCATTAGAATTGCTGAATTTAACTCTTGACTTTGCCTTTACTATATTTTCGTCTTCGGTGAGCGGTGTGATTGCTTCCTAATTGACTTAATTGCCGAGAATGGTCTTAGGTCATAAAATTGAAGTATCTGGTAAATATTCTATGTAATTTTATGCCAGTATTGAAAAAAAAAAAAAAAAAAATCTGATAAGAAATGCCTGCGACTTGTTTTGAAAATGAGGCGTGAAAGGTTACCAGCGAGGATATTCCGTTTGGCATTAGTTGTACCATTATTGGCGACTTTATCGCCTGCACCGGCAAAACGGAAAAGTACCCTTAAAACTTTATATTTTGCTTAAAAATTTTACAAAATAATCCAATTCTAGCTTAATGTATTTTTTGACCTCCCTCAAATAAATATACATGGCAAAAACATTCAATCACATATTTAATCTAACACATCAATAAAAATTAAAATGATTAAAAGTCTCTTTCATAAAAAAACCAGCATATATAATAGACTTGAGTAAATATAAATAAATATGTCCTTATTAGAATTGCTATAACTATCACTTTCCAGTTTTGCAAAAATATCATCACTGCAATGTGTGAGAAAATGACTCATTTATCACTTGCATATATTCTTCTTCTGTTAAATACAGTTACTTTGAATATATTTCACCATACCAGACATAACAGCTATATGTAGTGGCAGTAAAAGATACTTATTAAATGTTCTATCTAAAAAAAGTCATCTAGTATCCACAGTGCGAAATAAATGGTGATTCATATATGGCACATCCCGCCAATGAATGGCATTTGCTGGCGATGCACAGGTTAAAAGCAAATGGTATTTTAATTTTTCCAAATGGCAACAGTCTGATGTCCAGAAATAGAAAGTGTTTATTTTGAGCAGTTTTGCAGCTGCTGACTTTTCAATCACTAAGTTTTTTAAATCAAAAAGTCATTAAGTTCATGCAAAATCTGAAAGAAATGAAAAGGAATTAAAAATATTAGCTTCAAGGTGTATATTGTCAGATGGAGGATGTATTCAAAATTTGGTGGCTCTAGGTGGCACTGTTCACTCATCATACATACTTAAATCAGGGTGCATACGGTCTTTAAGAGTCCTTTAAGTTTTTTTGGAATTGATTTTTGGTCCTTAAAAGTCCGTAATTTCGTCCAAAATTGACAGAAGGTTCTTAATTTTAATCATTTGAAATTTCTGTCTGTTTTTACGACTGCCATTTTGAACGTGAATTAACATTTTGGAGGAATATTTTTGGTAATTCTCTGACAAATATGGTTATCTTTTGAATGGGTTCATGGGTTATAATTTATTCCTATTTCTAATATAAATGGTGGGATACTCGAGTTTCTGAGCATGAAGTGAAACGTAAGCATTTCAAAATTATTTCATTTTTTTTCTAATGAAGAGCTCTTAAACAACTTTTCGGTTTGTGAATTCTTTTAATTAAACGGCTCTAAATTTGGCTAATTATCAACATTTTGACGATTTTAAGATCAGTTTCTATAGAAAATTTTTATTTCCAAGATCTGGGAATTTTTTGATGATTTTTTTAAAACATTGTAACATTGATAAATTTCATTTAAATAATGCTAATATTTTGGAATTGTATTTAAGAAATAAAATTAAAATAAAGCATTTTTATTTTTTGTTGTCATATTATAAAGTTCCATTTTGGCCATTTATACAATATTTTTGAATGTGAAAAATAAGCAAGGTATAATGCTGTAAAACAGCATTTATGAAACATTGCTTAGCAAAAGCAAAATAGCTATGTAATTAATTAAGAATGTGTTTTTAATTTTTTCATGGTATGAGTTTTTCCCATGTAATTGTCTCAGAATTCTCAGAACATGCATCAGTTTTCTCCAGAGCTTAATTTGTGACCAAGCCCAGAGAGCCCTTCTCTGGTACTTCTTAGTTTTACGGATAAATCATAATTCTACTCACAAATTTTCAGTAAATTACATCATGAAAATTTATTTTTAGTAATAAAATTATATTAAAAATTGCTTATTAAATTTTAATTTATCTCTTCATATTTTGTTAAATTATAACTTACACTATTTAATTATTTTAATCAATAATTAGTAAATTATTTTAATAATTATTTAATTTTTTAATTATTAATGATTTTGTTAGTCATTTATTTATTTTTGTTTCTCTTTCCTAATGGTGTTCTACAGGGCTCCCGCACAGCCATAATTTTAGAATTTAAGCCCTGGTTTTCTTTATAAAATTAATTTTACAATTTTTCACAATTAAATTTTTTTTTTTTTTTTTTTTTTTTTTTTTTTTTTTTTTCAAAATATTTCTGCCTCTTTGCTGTTACAGAATTGGTAGGGGTAATTTTTCTTTAGGATTTTAAGCATTGCTGCTTGGAAAGTTTAGAAAGATATGAAGGCAAGATTTATAGATCCATGATTCCAGAAAAATGTGACAAATGTCTCCATGGTATTAACACGTAATTTCTTACTTTTTGGAGAACATCTGGAAGAACAATGAAAACAGTATAGTTGAATGTTTTATTTCTGATACTAGAATTTTTTCTTAACATTTTTTTATTTTCTGTACTTTTCACTAAACACAAGCATGGAAAATATCAAAAATGCTTCTAATCTTATTATATGGACAGGCATTATAGAAAGATTTTTTTTTTGCTAATAAAGAAATTGAAAACTGACAATTTAAGATTTATCTAATATGTCTTAATGCATCATACACATGACTGGCACTAGGCATTTTCTCACCTGATGCAGTCTCTGTGGATCTTAAATTTTGCTGCCTGGTTGCCTTTCTAAATTCTGCTTCCAGTGCCTGTTCTAAATTCTAAACGTTTCGCCATTTCTATATTTTGTTGCTCGGTGTGTCACTAAATTCTAAAAATTATGCCACATCAGTTCTGTAACCCCAGACCTTATCATATATATTTCATATTTCTTCTGAATGTTGATAACTTAAGAAATAAAATTAGCAGCTTTTTTTTATACATTCTAAGTACATTCAGTTTATTTAGAATAACAGAAATCTTTAAATAAATCCAAAAATTCTAAAATGAAAAGGAAGTGTGGAAGAAAGGAAATGAATACATCAAGAGAGGAAATTATTCTTCAAAGATATGTACAGTTATTATTACGTAAGTTACCCAGTTGTTTACAATTTCAGCCTTTACTATAATTTCTAATTTCTATTTCCTCACCAGAATGCAAATCACTTAGACAGTTTTTGGAATGTAAGACAAGTGTTTCTGGCCTCCACTTAGTCCCTGCCAGCTCTGATAATTTGTATTTATTTGTCTTTGCAATACCACTGCTGACATTTGAGTTTGTTATGACTATCTGAGCCAGCTTATAATGAAATTAAGTTGTATAGTCTTTGACCACTAGTCCATACTTTTAGTTTGAATTTGACTCTTGTTTAATTACATCACCGTGATCTGGATTTTGTTACAGAAGAACATGCCTCTATGTTCCAAGTTCTTTTTAAATAAGAAGCTTATTTAAACTTTTGCCAGATTTTCAGACAGCGATAATTTGCTTCACAGCTGTCAGGGGGTTTGGGACTATTTAACTTTTTCCCAGATCAAATAAATTCTCATAAGTACATTGTGGAGAAGTTGACAGGTTGGGAGATAAAACACACAGAAACTAGTAAGGACATTCTTTTGCGTATTGAGACAAATTTCTAATTGTTAGAAAAGATGCTTAAAGAGAAGGAAATCGATATAAATTAGCCAAAATGTCTAGAAAGACTTCAAATTAAGAAGACACATAAATATTTTGTTGAGTGTTGTAGAAAACAAATGTTTTGTAGGATTTAATGTGTAATTATTGTAACATCATTTTAAGATAATGTCATAAATTACTGGTACTTTAAACTGTGAAATTTCATTAGATTTGGATTTTAATAGGGCTTTTTTAACAAATATTGTTAAAAAATAAATAGAATTTAATAGGAGCCATGTAAATCCATAATGGCTAAGGTTATCTAATACCTAATTTAATTACTTATAACTAACAGCTTACCCTTAAAAATTATCTCTGCTTATTAAAGCGAGTTATTGCCTTTCATTAATCCTTACCTTGGTCGCAAGATAAGACACAAAAATGTAAAAATTTATGTTAAACCTATTCTTCGCATGTAGTGAGACTTAAAATAATGAAAAATAACTTATCATCTCTGATGCTTTATTGGCTTATTAGAACCTTGAAGTATATTATCTGAGTCACAACCCCAGGAACTACACGAAGTTACGACACTACTGCATGAGACAGAGCCCAGCTAACTTTCAGAACTTGCCAACCGTGCCTACATCAGGCCTTTCAGGTTTGTTCTGATCAGCAGATCTCTCTCTCTAGGCAGCAGTGACAACAGCCAGTCTTTTGTTATGAATCATGCTGATTATGATCTTACTTTAACCTATGCCACTTGACATAAAATCTGTTTACTGTTTACTAAACCTCTAAACTGAGTGAGTATGGGACAAAATGAGACATTAAAATAATAATAAAAAAAATTAACGTAAATATAAAATAATAATAATGATAAAAAAATAACAAATAAAATGTCACTTATCTTCTTTCAAATATGTCCAATTATAAGTGTAAAATATTTTATACTAGTTGATAAATTTCATAAAGTTTTATTCTCAAACTTATTAATAATAATGTTAATTAAGCTATGTTTAATAATGCATTTTATTTATGGATCTATATTTTATTTTTAGGATGGCATTCCAAAAGTGAAGTTCAGACATAGATAATATTTTTAATTGAATTTATTCAGATCCCATTTGCTCATAGGTCCTTAATTTTTTTCATTAATGGTCCTTAATTTCCGCTTGCAGAAATGTGTATGAACCCTGTTAAATGCCTACATTTTTCATTAACAGATATAACTGTTAAAATACTCTTATTTATTAGTTAATATATTGGCACATAAAATTATATCAGTACACTATATCATACCTAATACAGTCAAAAGTCATTAATCCGGAATGATCTATAATCCGGACATCAAACCTGCAAACTTTCTGCGCTTGCGTAAACGCATAATGCAGTGTGGCACGCAATAAACTGGAATTGATCTGTCAGCACTATCTTATTTTCAGGGCAGATGTTTTTATTTTATTCGGCTTTTAATTCCTTACTAAATGTGGTATTTCATCTCGATGTACTCCGTCTTTGATATGATTTAAATCAAATTCCTCGTCATTATAAATATCACGAATATACATCAAATAGTTTTCTGGTTGCAGTTTTCTAATTTCAACTATGCGTAATGTATGCTTTACGCATGTGCGTGTGGAAAGAAATGTTTAATAAAGTAAACAAATAAATATTATGCTTTTTTTTTTGTAAATTTTGATACCCTTTAGATCATAATTGCTCTTTATTTCATAAATTATGGTTTCATATTTTTAATTTTATAATTTCTGCATGCAATCTTACCAGATTTAAACTGATGATCTATAATCCGGAAAAACCGATAATTTGGAATTGCCGAAGTCCCGACGAGTCCGGATTAAAGACTTTCGACTGTATAAACACTAAGTTATTTGAAAGTATTTCCATCTGGCCTCTGTGCCTGACCTTAAAAATGTGACTTAGTATAACATTTTCTATAGCTCTGACAAACAATGTAGCACAAGACAGCAGTCATCCAGTAATTTCAAGAAAACGTTATCTTGAGTGCAATGGCAGTTTAAAAGAATTTTAGTAGATTCATTTTTTATCGTATGTTTCTATTATGTATAGTTGTACCTTGCTTTGGGGAAAAAGTGTGTATGATGGTCATGTTTTCATGTAGTGCCATTCATGTTATGTATTTGGGAGTAAATTATTACTTTTTATGCAAAATTCCTGGCAGGTTGGAAAGTTGGTTTAAAAATAATTTTGCTTCTTTAAGTGCAGTTGCCATGCATGCATCAAGCTGTTCTAATTTTCTTTATTCTGTCTGAAGGCATGTATGTAAGTTGTAAAAAAAAAAAGTCAAGGCTTACTTTTTTAAATTATTTTTAGCATGAGGTAAAGTATTTTACATTACTACAAAGATAGCCATGTCTTTTATTTTTAATTAATTCCTATTCAAATCAGTTAATAATTGGTGAGAAAAAACTGTAATTGGAAGAAAGTGTTCTGTTTTCATTTGGAATAAAAAGAGTGTTCAGAAAAAAAAAAAAAAAAATAAGACATCATAGAGAATTTAACGTATCTTATGTCACAGGAATTTAACTTCTGTTTATAATCATATTAACTAAAAATAAAGAACCCTATTAAAATACTTCTGATATTTCTTCCTATTCAAAAATTATTCTACTATTATTAAAACAGTATCTAATTGGATTACCTAGAAAATTTGACTTAAATTTTGAATACTCATAAATTCTTAATACTCTCTCTCTCTCTAATAATCTAATAATCTCTTACTGATTTTGGCTGACCCTGTTATATAGTGTAGAATATTATACTGATATGAAATAAATTATACTTATTAGATTTTCATTTTTGTTTGCTTTTTTTATGCCAATGTTTATTGAATATTTTTTAATTAAAGGATTACATTGCTGTGAAAGAAAAGTATGCCCGCTATTTACCTCATTCAGCAGGAAGATATGCCACGAAACGGTTCAGGAAGGCTCAGTGCCCAATTGTAGAGCGTTTGACTAATTCCATGATGATGCATGGTCGTAACAATGGAAAGAAATTGATGGCCGTAAGAATAGTGAAGCATGCTTTTGAAATTATTCATCTCATGACCAACGAGGTAAAATTGTTTTTGGAGCTTAATTATATTATTTGATGCATGTATTTATACTTGAATTAGCGTTTTTGTGCCAATCAGTTTTGTGTGCATAAATAATGAAATTTTCTTTTCAGTATAGTATTGCTAAATGCGGATTTGTGGAGTAATTTTGCATATGCATATTTTCTTGTTTGCGTTTAATTTATTCAGTATAATTTTAGTTACACACATTATACTACATGCCATTGGCTGCATTGCAAGTCTTCTTTAATGACTGGTTTGAAAGAAGTTAAATTAGAAAAGCAAAACCTAAGCTTTTAAGTTCTAATTTTCAATAATACTCCAGGACACAGTACTGAAGCGTTCATGACATTGCATCCAAATGCAGAGGTTTTATTCCTTCAATTTCTTAATCCAAGCAGTGGATCAAGAACTCATAAAAACCCTTTTAAAGTCAAGCATGTTTGCCTCACTGCAAATAAAGCAAGCAATAGGTGAAACAAAGCACGATACACTAATGCCATTTTGGAAGAAATTCAACATAATACACTGCATAGGAATGATTAAACTTGCATTGGAAGAAGCGAATTCATCAATCATCGCTTACTAGAAGTCATTTGTCACTTGAAAATGAACCCGAGGAAATTATTTAAAAAAAAAAAATCTGAAATGTTTCAGGTTTTAAATTACGTCCCAAGGGGTGTTTTTTTAACATTTTGCGTGTTACCTTTTTTTATTAAATATCATGTTCCTCGCACTTAAACCATAAGATCCAGTGCAACAGCAATATCGCAAAATAGTTTTAAAACGAGCATATCTTTAGAATTTCCGATACAGAGACTCACGCGCTGGAGATAAAAATGTTTTTTCTGTACAACGTTGCCATTGCTCGCTTTGAAATCCTTGAGTTTGTTAATAAAAAATTCGTCAAAATTTTAAAAAATAGGAAATCGATCATAAAACAAATTTCAAATTTCAAATTTGGTCTTCCACATGCTCATATTCGTTGGAGGATTACGTTATTCAAAATTCGATGACTCTATGTATCATTATTTTATGACAATGTGAGAAATATACGTACATTTACGCAGATTTTCGTTATTTAATTTCTTCAAATATAATGCAGGACTCTTAACATTTTATGGCAACAGTTTGAAAAGTGAACCGACATTTATCCGTCCGACGCAAAATGCCAAAACGAAACTAATAGTCCTTCGGGATTCAAATCCCTTTGGACTAATAACAAAAACAATTGGTGCCAAAGAATTTTTGGATATGGAAGGAGAAGTTGAGAATGATGATTTGGAGATGACAAAGAAGTGGATGATCTAATAACACCCAGCCAGTGTCAAAAGCAGCAACGGTCAAGATGATAAAGAGCCTTTAACATACAAGAAGATACACAAATTGTGAAAATAGCACAGGAACTATCTGATTTTGTTATGGAGATTGACCCAAATGAAGAAAGAAGAGAATACTTTATGATAGGTATTGGAAAACATTGCCACATCTTGCTGTGTAACATTTAATGAGCTGTTTCAGATACTGTCTCAAGCAGCTTCCCACCAAAAAAAAAAAAAAAAAAGCACTGCTTAAGCAATAAATAAAAATCCTTGTTCAAATCTTAATCTTTGAACAGTTGTCTGGAAAGTCATTGCCTGCATCAGAATGTCTTGCTAATCCTACATAATTTTCGTGTATTAGCAAAGAAAAAGGTAAACACAGCAGAGTTCCCACAGGAAAAGCAAACTTAAGTTAGCAGTTATTTTAAAAGTTGCTGAGAAAGCAAATAAAAATGCAGCTGTGTGACTTGATGTAAAATATGAAACATAAATTGATTTTAAATAAATTAAACATAGTTGTACTGTTTGCTTTTGTAGTGAAATAGTTTGAAAATATATATGTGTATGCACGTATGTAAATGTTCCATGACAATATTCAGAATTATATGCGATTATGTCGTATTTTTACAGCACAGTATTTTTTAGGTTTTTTGAAATAGGTTGCAATCACACCTGTAAATTGTGTTGTGCAAACAAATCTTGTATCCCAAGTGATTTCATAATTATTATTTTTAAAAATTTTTATTTGATATGAATTATTTCACCTATTGTAGAGATTTGTAAAGAATTTTATGAAAGCTTCACTTTTTGTATTATTTTTAATCAATAAATAGTTCATTACTAAATCTATGCACATTAATTGTTTATATTCCTCATGTTAAGCTTTTCCTAGGATAGGAGCAAATGTACTCCATGCATGCATTCATTACATCATATAAAACTTAGGGAGTTTTATTTAGTGCCTTGTGGAGATTTAAAATTTATGGAGTAGGATGTAGGAAACCTTTTTACCTTGTTTCTCTTCCCTTTGTGCTCAGATACTTCTTAAACAGCTCCAATAAATAAAATAATCTCCATAGTGTATGGAAAAATGTTAAACACATTGATATATGAAAAAGTTCTCTCTGTCCAGTTGAATTTTTATATAAAATTTTTAGAAAGTTAGGAAAATCAATTGTAATTACAGAGTTGCCAATTGTAATTACAGTCTCTCCCGATTTTCGACCACTCACCCGCCAACCCCATTTACAACATATTTCTCCCAGATTTTTCTTATTCTTAAAATTTCTCACGATTTTTATGGAACTTGGCTGAATACTTCGTTATATGAACCCAAAAAAAAAAAAAAAGAAAAGAAAAAAGAAAAAGAAAGACGTCTGAAAGCAATTGAATTTTCTCTAGATTATATCTAAAACAAAACCTTGCGAATCAGATGAGAATATCTGCTTTGTGAGTGAGAGCATACGTATCCAGAAACGTCGTTCTCCAATGGGCATCGAGCTCCACTGCGTGTCATCTGGCATATATTAGCCAATGAGCACAAAGCAAGCTCAAGGCTCTTATTTGGATGTTCTTTAATTATTTCGTTTTTCTTGTTCTGAGTTGTGTGAGTACACGTGCCTTCGGGAAATAGTTTTAGAAATTATCTTTTGGTATGTATTCGAGAAAGGTGAAATACTCCTGTACGTTTCAAAAATAGTACACAGTTAACTTTCCTTCCATTATTTACTCAAGGAAATGTAATTAAATTTGCAATGTGTAGCGTCTGTAGTTGTGATTTTTTAATTTTGCATGGTGGAAGGGCGGATGTTCTCATCTGCCTTTTTACTGGAGTACAACCTGCCACTGAATGCATAGGATCACGCTGCAGCTTTATTTAGAAAAATGTTTCCCAATAGTGAAATCGGTAAGAAATACTCAATTGCAACGATCAAAACAGGCGCAATTCTTAAAGAAATGCATTTGAAAAATAAATCTTCAGTTATTGATTGCATTAAAACAGCTCCATTCTGCCTCTCTATGGATGGAAGCAATAATACTGATTCAAAACTGTATCCAATTGTTGTTTCTTTTTTTAATCCAGAGTCTTCAGAAATTGAGTGCAGTTTATTTTCTGTCCTCACTTTAGAAGGACATCGAGAGGCTTTAATATAGCACAGCTAATTATTAAAACTTTTTGAAGACTGATGTTGCAGGCATCCTAAGAAAGGAAAATTCAGATATGCAGATTTATGAGGTGCACCTGTGACCTCTTAAATTTAGCAACTGAAAAAGGAGCAGCTTCTTTATCAGTAAATGTGGATGAACACATTGTTGATATTTATTATTATCTTGAAAGAAGTTCTAAAAGGAAGGAAAAATTGAAACAGTTCCAACAGCTGCATAATACTGAAATAAGAAAAATTTTGAAATATGTGTGTACACGCTCGCTGTCTTTAAAGAAATGCTTATCTAGAATCCTCGATCAGTGGAACCTTCTTGCATTTTTTAAAGAAGTAAATGCTTCGAGAGTTAAGATAAAAGGCTCTATTGAAAGTTATAAAATACCTAAAGTAAATAAAGGTGTAGTTACTACTTCCATTGTTAAAAATAGGTTTGAGAAAAATAATGTAATTTCTGCACCATTCAGCAATTCAACTGGCAGTTCTCAAAATACTGCAAAATATAAGCTAAAGCTGATACAAATTTCTCTCAAAATAAAAAAAGAAATTGCCCAACACACGAAACATTTTCGATTACTGCAAGTTTAGCTAAGCACAAATCTGCTACTGTTCATAACTTTCCGAATACAAAAGCAAAATCTGCCACTATTCATAAAATTTGTACGAAAACTGATTGTCTTTTTGTTTTCTTAAACGATGCAAGTAATAAAAATGTTTTTTATGTGTAAGGTATTTTTATGTTGCTTGCATTTAAGAATTAGTAACTATTTAAAGTTAATTCATTATTAAAAACTATATTTTTGTCATTTTGTGAAAAATCTTCTGATTTTTGAGTGTCATAGGTTGGCAAGTATGAAATTAGCTGATAAACATAAAAATGTGACTTTACTTAAAATTTATCCTTGGAGTAATTTTTAAAATGCTTTGTCTTATTCTAAGGTTGGTAGCCATGTGTTGTTTTAAACAGTTTTAACTGTTCGTAGTCATTAAATGCTTTGCAGAATGAGCATGTGTGCTTAGTTAATAATTTCTGGAGTAATTTATCCAGAAATTAATCCTTGTAATTTATCCAGAAATTAATACTTAATTTCTGGAGCTGAACTGTTTTAATGTCTAAAAATTTATTCATGAAAGTTCAAATAATCTGGGCCAATTACAGCATATAGCTATTTGAAAAATTGCATTTTTCATTCTCACATTCAGAGTAGAAAATGCATTTACAGAATAAAAATATTTTATACTTTTTGTCAGTATTCATCTATCATATTCCTGAAAAATAAAAATGGATACTTTTTTGTGGTTGTGGTCAGCACATACATCTTTGGTGATTTGAAATTTGCATGTTACACTTTGGGTATTAAATTTGCCAGTTTTGGTAACTGAGCATGGAGTCACAAGGAAGTACACACACACACACACACACACACACACACACACACACACACACACACAAAAAAAAAAAAAAAGCATGTATCTATGTTATGTTATGAAGTTTGTCTTTTTTTTTATTTTCCGACTTTTAAAAGTGAAATATGATAAATTGTTTGCTTTGATTAATAACATATTTCAACTTGGTGAATATTATTATAATGTTTTAAGATTTGTTAGTTTCTGATAGATTATTTAGATATAAATTTGTAAAATTTGCTTAATGTGTAACGATTGACTTAATATTCATTTCAGAATCCTCTTCAAGTGTTAGTAAATGCCATTATCAACAGTGGGCCAAGGGAAGATTCGACACGTATAGGAAGAGCTGGTACTGTAAGGAGACAGGCTGTTGATGTTTCTCCCCTTCGACGTGTGAACCAGGCTATTTGGTTGTTATGCACAGGTGCACGGGAAGCAGCTTTCAGAAATATTAAAACAATAGCAGAATGTTTAGCTGATGAGCTAATGAATGCTGCAAAGGCAAGTATTAGTTCATGATTAATTTTTTCAAGAAAATTTGTTTCTTGTGTAGTTTGGTTTCCTTTTAAAATGTAATTTTATATACCTTATTTGGTAGAAGAGGGGAAATTATTTTTTTGTAATGAATTTCCTCCAATTTTAACAAGTGCCTTTCATCAAACCAGCTTATTTTGTATTATATGAAAATCTGCTTTCCAACCTTTTTTTAAAAAAAGGAAATCAACAGTTGAGAGTACAGATGATAAAGTCCCTCATATTTTCTTTTTCCGTTAGTTTTTCCTCATTCAGAATGCAATTAAGGAACTTTCATATCTTCGGATACAAATATAGGAATAACTGACATTCCAGGCAACAGTTGTTTTAAAAGTTGCATATCCAATTTTAATAGTTATGTATGCATCAATATAATCAGGAGTCCTTTCTTTCTCTGATTAAATTGTTAAGTGACTCAGGGCATTAAAACAGCCAGTTACCTTCAGATAGAATTTATTTTCTTTCCTAATCTCTTGGCATAGCAGTCAGTAAAACTTTTGAAAGCTCTTTTACATGCTGAATTCTTTTGCACCATTTTATCTTACCTACTAGCTATTTTGGATTGTAGTGGATAGTTTAACAACAATATCTCATTATAATTGGCATAATTAGAGTTAAAAGATAAAAAAAAAAGCTCTTTGAATAAGCTTCTAAGAGTCACTAAATTTATTTTATGCTTAATATCCTATGTATGTAATCATTTGGTTTCAATTTTAACACATGTGCAGTGGTTTTAGTTTTAATGTTGGGTAAATATTTTATAACTTTATAAAATTCTGTTTTTTTAAATTACTAAAATAATGTCACTCATGTTAATTACAATCATGTTAGTGTGGAGAACTACATTACATCTTGATCATTTGGTTTCAATTTTAACACATGTGCAATGGTTTTAGTTTTTATGTTGGGTAAGTATTTTATAACTTTATAAAATTCTATTTTTTTAAATTACTAAAATAATGTGTGAACCACTCGTGTTGGTGTGGAGAACTACATTTCATCGCTTTTCGTTACATCTTGATTTAAAGACTTCCAATATGATCATATTTTTGTGGCAAAATAATGAGATACTCTTATCCAGAAGTGGCTAATATACTGGAGATTTCTTGCAAACTTAATGTAGTAATTGGGGCAATGATGTATCCACCTTTGTAAATGCCAGACACATCTCTTATGCTAGGTTTTATTAATTTCGTTTTGTTAAATTCCCTCCTCCCAATCATTAGGCCTTCCTTACAAATTTTAGTATGGTTCTGAAAGAGTTCCTTACTTTCTTAATTTACAGTTCATAATTTCAAATTAATGATTTTCCTTTACCATACACTTCCTGAATATCTGACTCTTACAGTTGGTTTACTTAGTATTTCTTTTGCAGTTAAGGCGTATATCTGGATTTTCTCATCAAATTTTCAGTTTTACATGGACTCAAGCATCAGCTTTTTAAATCTATTTTATGTTATGATCACAAACCGTGCATTTATCTCTGTTTTATGTTATGATCACAGTATTTAATAATGTAATTTTTAGTTATTACTGATGAAATGCAAGGAATAAAATGTAAAGAAATGTGAAATTGGAAAATAATTGAACATCAAAGAAATCAGAATTATTTTAAATATTCAGTTTCTGAATGTGAATGTAATAACAATGCTGCAATAAGTATTTTATTTAAAGCTGAAATCAAACATTGAATATTGCTAATTCATCATGAAGTATGCCTAGATTGCAAACTGAAAATCAGTTTTTCAAAGAAGCCCGTAGGGCTTGTGTTTTACTGTAACTGAGAGCTGTAAACATTGCTCTGGTAGATTGGGACTTTTTTGCTGCCATGTGGTTAGGAAAATTTTGTCCTTATAGGTATCCGTGCGGATCATTATAAAAATAGAAAAAATTCTAATTGGAAAGTTGAAAAATTAATCAAAGAACTTGGAATGCAAGCATGTTTAAAAGTTTTGTCTGGATAATAATCGTAAACCCACACTTCTAAATGTTGTCATTTGGCTTTTTATGACTGCCCTCAAGTTTTTAAAATTCCGGCATGTTTTCTGGATTTAAACTTTATTGAGTGCATGATGCAGAAGAGATAAGAAAACATCACATTTCTTCAAAGGGATAACTGAAAGTGATTTTAGGTAAGGAATAAAGCAGAATCAGATATTTCTACATAAAAAAGTTAGTTTGATTCGTGCCAAAACACATGGAAAATATAATCTGTAGTTATCAACCGAAAATTTAAATATACTGTTGCCCCATATATTTTTTATCCATATACTCATTTCCAACATTTTTAAATACATCATTTAAGTGCAAACTTTTTCAACAAGCAGAGGTTAAAAGCGATTAAAAGTGTATGCTAAAAAAATCAGTTCTTAGTAGGTTTTCCCCCAAATAAATTTCAAAAACAAGTTAAAAAACTACTACTAAATGTCACTATATATAGTAAATTCTTAAATAAAAACATTTAAATGAAAATCATTTTTATTATCTGTCATAGTGTAGAAGAGAATTTTTACATATTTCATCTTTACAAAAATTAAAAGTTGCTGATATTCCAATAGTCCTGATTTGTTTTCCTTCTGAAAATAGTTATAATACAGTCAAAAGTCGTTAATTTGGACACCCATAATCCGGACCTCAAAGCTAAAAACTTTTTGTGCATGCGCCGTGTTGGCACATGCGCACAGGCGTTTTACGCGTGCGCGTAAGACCTTGACTATTGCGTTGTTGATTGCGTTGTTCCTTAATCTTCGAATTGGATCCCGCTTATTATTTTTTGCAGACTGTAAGAGCAATTTTATAAAAGTAAACTTGAAATTTTGATTATGTCAAATAGAATTTCTGATGCTGGAACTTCCAAAGGATCTACAAAACGAAAGTATGTTTCGATTGTCAACAAACAAAGTGGAATTGCTCCAAAAAATGGATAAAGACATGAAGAATGTGACAGAGAGGTTAGTGAAAACGAAAAAAATTTCGATTGACAAGTTAGTCGGTATTCTCGGCACAGCAATTAACGGGACTTGAACAGCGGAACTTTGTAACTGAACAAGAAATTATGTCTGTTTATAGAATTAAAGAGAAAGTATTATCACATAAAACGAAGCAACTTAAACAAGTTACATTGAAAGAAATGTTTAATAAAGTAAACAAATAAATATTAAGCTTTTTTTTGGTAAATTTTGATACCCTTTAGATCATAATTGTTCTTTATTTCATAAATTACGGTTTCATATTTTTAATTTTAGAATTTCTGCATGCCATCTTACGAGATTTAAACCGATGATCTATAATCCGGAATCGCCGAAGTCCCGACGAGTCCGGATTAATGACTTTTGACTGTATTCATTATTGTTTTTAAATATTATTTCCATTATCACTCTTATTTGTTATCCAATGAGCTAGTCGCAAGATGAGGCATGATCTCTCTTTGTTAAAATTATCCTTTTGAAACTTTTTTGAATAAACTAAATTTTTACCAGTTTCTCCATGAAACCTGTAATTAAGAGAGGAAAGTTAACATTGTGCAGTGACTGAAGTGAGAAATAGGGAAGAAAATGACCTGGCGTTATTAATTTGAAAGAAACAGTATAGCAGTTTAATGGAGGAGAAAATATTCAAAGTGTCCATGAATTGTTGAGTAGTTAATCATCTGTGTGAGAAATTAATGATGTCTCTCATCTGTTATAAGGTTTAAAAAAACGCAGAGAATTTTTTGCAGTAATATTCACACGATACATTGAGTGCATTGATGCCTATTCTGTATTTGGAGATAATCATTTTAGTGTGTAAGTTATGATAGATAAACTTCTACCTAAAGTAAAGCTAACCTAAAGTAACTGTAACCTTAGAGGAATTGAATGATTTCCTAATGACACCTGTTAGTTGATATACATGGAACATTTTCACAAATGTGAAAAATCTGCATTTAACCAAGTTCAAGCATAAATATAGTAAGAGGAGCAACAGAAATATTAGATAACTTTTTTAATATTATCGCTTCATCTGGAAAAAAAAAAGAAAAACTTGCAGATTATTAATATACAGTAAAAATGTTTTTAATTACATAGATATAATTTAATATAATTTGGGCCCGATATCTTAAAATGCATTATCTGTTGTACATATTGTTTATTTTATTAATTAGCCTTTAACAATTTAAAATTTCTTCCTATTTTCATTTCAGGGATCATCAAACAGCTATGCTATTAAGAAAAAAGATGAACTGGAACGTGTTGCAAAGTCCAACCGTTAAAACTACCTATTAATTGTTCACTTAAATAAAATAATTGCTAAAGCTGTTTGTGATTATTTCTTTGAACTTTTAACATTGAATGTGTTAAATAGTAACTAACAATTAATCTAATAATTAATACTGAAATTATGAAGTAAAAATTAATGCTAAAGTAAAAGTATTTGGAAATAAAAATATCCTTAATAAAAATTAGAATTACATACAGGATGAAATTTTAAGCTTTTACAAAGAACTGTTTTATCCATATTTGTATCATATTATTCATCAATAGGCTTTCAGTTCTGTTTTCAAGTTCATAAAACTGTTGGTAGCATTTCTGATCATCTTTCATTTTAAAAGTTCTATAGTTTGCAGCGCTTGTCTCGATTCATCTGAGGTTGGTATATAGTCATAAACTGGTATAGTATAATTTTTAATGTCAGTTCCTGCAGCTCTTTCAACACTTTGTTTTTTTCACATACTGTCTCAATTTGTTTTTTTCACATACTGTCTCAATATTATTGATTGCATTCATAAAAATGAACTTCGTAATTTCTTTCACTCATCTCTGAAGTATTAGAAATAGCTTTCAATTCCTCTCTGGCTTCCTAAAAGTAAACACCACATTTTCTAAACCAGTTTCTGTGTTTTGGGAACAGAAGTTGCATTGACTAAAATGTACATAGCCTTTAGCAAAGGTATTTATTTAGTTATCTCCTTCGAAATGCTTGCATTTTGACAAGATTAATTTTTTTATAGTGTAAGCTATAATGAGCTATGAAATTTTAACAAAGGGTTCATAATTTTTTTAAACGAAGTATCAGAACCTAATTAAAACAAAGGGTTCATATTTTTTTTTGAAAACAAAGTATCAGAATCTAATTAAATGTTCCACTTCTTAGAAAAGTAGAATATACCAATATCTGAACAAAATTTGTGAATATAAAGAAAATATCTTTAAAAAATAAGAATTTAAATTTACAAAAATATAATTACAAAATATTCCAGAAATTACATAAAATAGCGAATAAACTTATTCAGCACAAGCTCCCTAAATGTAAAATAGGTTGTGCAGTCAGAAAGCTCTCTTTGTCACAAATATACTGTTCATCGGGTTTAAAGGTTATTTATACTAATGTGCAAAGTTCAGTAACATGTATTTTCCTTTGAATGGATCAATTAACCTAGAAAAGAAGGGGGGGGGGTCTTGAAAATTAGATGCAAATTTATCAAATGGATTGAACAAGCTCTCCTACAGCTTATTTATCCTAGAAAATTCTCCATGAAATCATGCCAATCCAACCCTCAAATGCTTTGCCATATTCAATTAACCTTTTGAAGTCGGGATGACCATTATAGTGACCAGAGTGGACGGGGTTGTCCACTTTAGTTGCCATGTCTATTTTCCCTCATTTTCCAGACTGAAAGAGGGGTGAAATGTCGAATTTGATGTCCCTAGGGTTTTAACCACTTATCTCTTTCAAAGGTCTTAGTGTTAAGAATCCGGTTTTTCCTTTTCAGTTCTTGTAGCTACAGAATTTGCGATAACTGCGTTTGTAAATTGTAAACGGAACCTTGCGTTGCTTTAGAATATTGCATGTTTTCATAAGTTTTTAAGGAATTATTTTGACATTTTTCTAGCCATATGCCGAAAAGGAAAAGAGGTCTGACTGAAGAAGAAATATGAAAACTTCAAGAACTTGATGATGAAATATATACACATACATATATCTGTATGTTTATACACATATGCATAAATCCACATGCAAACACACACACACACATATATATATATATATATAAATGCGTATGTGTGCCTGTGTGTGTACATGTCTGTATATACGGTATTCCCGTTTAACAGTACGCATGCTTTCAGCTTTATGTGCATATCTGCGCTTGTACCATATTATATCAGTGCAGACATACATATTACATGGATATGTATACATTTCCATATACAAATATAAATTCCCACATACTTGTATACATGTACAAGCACTTTTTCTTACATTTTTTTATCGGTTCATTCTTAACAGTTCTGTCTTTATTTCCATATATATCTGTTTATGCTGAAGTGACCGTCACACATGGAAGTTTACTCTGATTGTACTGTTATTCAGATAAATCAAAGAACATAAATATAAATTTTGTGTCAAAGAAACAACAGTAGTTTTACAATTTCCGTCTGAAACCTGGAAATCATAAATACACTAAAACTAGTCAAGCAGTTTTAAAAATCATCTCTAGCCATTAGATTCCTGATGTACTGTTCTTTTAACCCTTTGCGGCATGGTGGGTCAATATATGTCCCACCTAATTAATATTTATTTTCTCAGCAATTTCCGTTAGAAATTTTCTAATCTTTTAAAAATAATCTATTTTAGTTATTATTTTTCTCAGTATATGTTACTACTATACCAGGGCTTAAGTTTATAAGCAAAAAATATTCAAAATAGGATCACAAGAGTGATATCCATGTATCTCGCATTTTTCCATATTTTAAAAATTTTGGTATACAATTTATATGTATGATTTTTTTTAATATTCAAAGGTATTTTATTTTCAAAAATCTTAATTGGATTAATTATTTTATAACATTAATTTTGCAGTTGAAATAAGTGGGTTAAAATTTGTCCCACCACACTCTTGAATTTCCGCTCAATAGATGGCAGCACTTACGATTATTTTTTCTTTTCTTTTTCGCATCTACTTTTTTCGTGATTGTGCGCGCTTTTACATCCGTTGTATGCTCTGATGTGCTAAAATGTCTAGAAAAAAATTAACAACTCGGGAAGCTTTGGATCTTTTTGCTGAATTGCCATCCGATTGCGACTCAAATGCTTCAGATGTCAGTTCTGATTCAGATGAAATTGAAATCCAGAAGAGAATAACTGAGGTTGAAGTTATTGCTGAAGAAGAAAGGGAAGTAGTTATAATTTGTTTCGCTTTTTAAAGACACAGACCCATCTTTGCATGTGGCACTGTAAATATGGATCGGAAGTATCTACCCAAATTTTAACTCTTTCGCATCGAAATCGCTTGTAGCGCCCGTTCATTCAGGCAACGGCAAACCGCCCTAACGCCTCGTTTATTTTCTACCTAGTTCTTTCCCCTTCACGTTAGTGTATGGCTCATTGGTTTCGCGAGTTGTTAAAAGACATGTCAATCATTCTTTTGAAGCAAATAAAGGAGAAGTACGGAAAGCTATTGACGTTCGCAGGTGCAATCCGGCCCTAAGGTGAAACTGCGCACAATGGATGAATGGATGAAACCGCAAAAGGGGAAAAGGAAAACTATTCCAAGACAAATTCGTAAACACGGGCGTTTTCGATGTTTGTTGAAAACAGATTTGGTCGTCTCTCGATGCGAAAGAGTTAAAAGACAAATTTATGTCAAGAGAATATATAGACTTTTCAGTTAGCGATGATTCAATATATTGCATAAAATGGAAGGATAAAAGATCCGTTTCTATCCTGTCTTGCTTGGAAAAGGCAACTGAAATGAAAGAAATTAATAGAAAAGAGCGAGATGGAAAGACAAAAAAAAAAAAAAAAAAAAAAAAAGTACTGTGCCCAAACAGCATTATTCCATACAATAAGAATATGGGATATGTCGACTGATTGATCAACTGACAGACTATATGAAATAGACCGCAAAAGCAAGAAATGGTGGCACATGATTTTTTTTTACTTTTTAGATGCGAGTATAGTAAACACATTTATTCAAGTTTGTTCGCGAACCTGATCATGATGTAAAAACAATGAAAGAATTTCTTCTCTCAGTTATAGAAGGTCTAATGGCACTTGCAGGCAAGAAAGAGCTGAAAAGAAAACTGAAATCCCCAGTTCAAATAAAAACTAAAATCCCGTTCGTACAACCAGAAAAAAGACTAAAAAATGTAAGTAAAACGCCAAAGAGAACGATCAGGAGAAGCTGTGCATATTGCAGCATATCGAAAGAAGAACGACGAACATTTTGGATGTGTGAAACATGTGAAGTGCCTCTATGCTTACAAAAGAATGAAACAACATGTTTTTCAAAGTTTCATGAAAAATGATTTTTTTCAATTTTAATCATATATAAAGGTTTTTGAATCAAGTGCCAATTTTAATATTTTATTTAGTATCATATGTACGAGTATCAAATTTTAATCTAAAATAATATTCAAGAAAATATTTTCTTTTGTTCCTAAAATTTAAAAATATTAAATATATACTATGTGCATATGCAAAATTTTACAAGTCATGCATATATGCAACAAGTACAAAATGCATTTTAGTGTGTTTATTATGAATATTTCAGAATGTACGCTTTATTTTGTTTATTCATTCCACATATGATTTTTTTTTCCTGCTATACACCAATATGCTATAAGACGTGCTAGTTGCATGGTGGGACAAATGGTATCCCACCTTCCACCGTAAAAAATAAAAGCGCAGAATTTTTTTCAAGCCTTAAAGGCACTTAAGTAAGTCCATCTGACTTATTCTAAGGCATTTTTTTAAAGATTAAAATATATTTTAAATATGCGTGTCGCAAAGGGTTAAAAGGTACCTCCATATCAGCGTCTCGATTTCACGGTCAAATAATTTTGAAGTTAGATGTTCAGAATGGATTAGAGTAAGTAGCATTTGTCAGATTTCACCGTCCTTTGACCTCCGAGAATACAAACAGGATGTAAAAGTTCTCAAATAATGTACAAATCATTGTGCTAAGATAACACATTTCCCCATCTGAATTTCTGTACCTTAACCTTTTAAGTGACTGAATGCCTTTGTCATTCATTAGATATATATATCTCAGAAACTGTTCAAGGACAAATTCCTGGGGGGCATACCTTGGGCCTCAGTTATGAAATAGTTTTGATACAACAGCATAATGACTGAGGTGTTAATGAAACCAATGAATAGCTGCCAAATTTTCAATAAAAGGGAGAAAAACAGGTAATTCAACTGTGTCTATAGATTTCGCATGACCAGACAATGAAGATTTTTTGCGTAGCTGCAAATAAAGACACTTGCTAATATATCGTAGAATTTAAATTCCACCATATAAAATATGCCGTCACATTTTTTTCTTACTTCTAACACCAGTTATTACATAATTTCTAATTCTTCTGACACCAATTGTTACGTTATTTTCTTCACGTTCGTACAGGGTTCGTAGATTTGGAGTGAATAACGACGACACTTGATGAAATATCAAAACACACTTTATTTAGCCAATATTAATCAGGGCAGCTCCAACAATATTTTTTACAGTCATCGAAGATCTACTATAAACACGCTGGAACAATCAGCGGCACATCACTGTCAGGCAATAACGGTGGAGATAGCTTCTTGCAAAGCACCCGACTCTGCTCGGTCGTTCTGGGAACTTCACGTACTCTCGAGACTTCACGATGCACTCGACGACACACAGAGCACAGCTCCCGACTCTTCGGTTCAGTCGTTCCCGGAGCTCAACAAGCTCTCTCGACGATGCACTGGACTACCCACTTGGTACTCGTTGCCCGGCTGTTAACTCGATCGACTCTGCACTGCTCGCTAGACGAGGCACACTCTCTGAGAGACACACTGACTGACTGATTGATAACTTATAGCCAGAATACCACTGAGATCTGTAGTTTATCTGGCTCAATCAAATTTATGCCGGATGGGCACAATAACATAGAACTATCTTCACATAATGTCCGCAGTAAGGAGGAGAAAGACGGATAAAGAATAGGAAGACCAGCAACGCAAGAGCTCACAAGCAAGTAACCGGCCCGGTAAAGGCGTGACTAAGTGGGAGTCATAAGATGAGTGTAGAATGTGAATAAAACTAGAGAATTTAAGAAATACACAGTACAATAAATGAGTAAAATACAAAATTAAGAATGCTAATAAACACATTGGGTACATCATTTACAGGTGGGCACTAGGTGGGAAAGTTCGGGTCCCTGATAAGGTGGGCCGCAAGTGGGCGCAGTTTGGCGTCCTCATTCAATATTTCGTAGGTAAAGATATCAAAATTTCTCATATGGTCACAGTTCAGAGCTTTCGTGAAGAATTTCCTGTTGATCTTATTCAGGTGCTCTTCTAGAGTGTCCAGTTTTAAGTCACAGTGTAGTGTAGCATTGCTCACAAAAAAGTGAGCATGGTGATAAGCCTTAAGACTTTGTTTTGCATGATTTGAAGTCTTTTTATATCCTCCTTGGTAGCCGTGCACCAGGCCGGCGACGCATAAGTCATCAATGGCCTAATTGCCGTGATATAAACTAGCCTCTTTTTCCTGAGGTCTAAGCTAGAATAATTACCCAATATAGGGATGAGACTATTTACAACAGTGAAAATTTTTCTTCTGACCTCTGTTATATGATCTCCCCATTTTAATCTTTCATTTAGCATTACTCCTAAATATTTCGCCTTACTAACTCTAGGAATCTCTTCAGAGAATAAGAAGAGCTTACTGTTAATAGTCAACTGTGTATTTTCCCTCCTTATCAATAATAATTGCGACTTGCTGGCATTAATAGCAATTCTCCAAGTCTTACACCACTTTTCTACCACTGGTAGAAGCTCCTGTAATTTCTTGATTGCATGGTGTGCGTTTGCGGACTTTACGGCTAAGGCCGTATCGTCCGCATAGCACCCAAGAAAGTAATTTCTGCCAATGTGAGCCCTAGGAAAGTCATGAACATAAAATAAATACAGGACGGGCCCTAAAATGGACCCCTGTGGGACGCCTGCATTCATGGTGCGTAAACTGGAGATGTCCTTTCCAATAGCCACAGTGAATTTCCTATTAGTGATGAAAGACATAATTAGCTGAATCAGCTCTCTATCCATAGGGAGATTTATAAGTTTATAAATAAGCCCCTCATGCCAGACGCGGTCGAATGCCTTCGCCACGTCTAGCATGAGTAAGGCGACATTTTGTTTCTTGTGAAGCGCATCCCCACAAAACTCGACGAGCCGAACCAGCTGCTTCGTTGTTGAAAGCTTTCTCCGGAAACCAAATTGTTCCGGAGGCAGTAATTCAATATAGTTTTTCAATCTGCTGTAGATTAATCTCTCAAAGACCTTTCCTAGTCCCGGAAGCAAGCTAATGGGCCTGTACCCATCTGGCTTAGTGTTATCCTTGCCGGGCTTAGGCAATAAAATAACTTTTGCGATTTTCCATTTTGTGGGAAAATAGCATTGACTAAGACACGCATTGATAATACTCGTGAATTTTGTCACAACATTGCAGGGCAGATTTCTAAGTGCGTGATTATTAATACCGTCTATGCCAGGGGCCTTTTTGACTTTAAGCTTCTTTGTGATTTCTTTGATCTCACTGGGGGTAGCAGTGGCCATGTACCTCTTAGCAGTGTGGGCATTAAGCCAATCCCTAACAAAGTAGCATGCCTCATTGACAAAATTAATGTCCATGGGCGTCATGTTAGGTCTGAACTGCTCTTCTAAATGGTCCGCAAGGACCGTCGATTTGTCTTTATTGTTGAGAGCAACAGAGTTTTCAGTATAAATCGGCTTATTGCATGTACGCTGCCTTTTCAAGTTACGCATGAACGTCCAGAGACTGCCATCATTCGGACTAAGATTCTGAATTGTTTCTTCCCATACATCTCTCTTATGCTCATCTATTTTCTTTTTAATTAATTTATTTAATTTGTTCATATCTCTTTTAACGTGAGGGCTCCATGTAAGGTGCCACGCTTTCCTCATCCTATTCCGGTCCTTAATCATCTCTCTAATTTCCTGTGGCAGAATGCCAGCGTAATTATTTCTTCTCACGTGTCTAGAGGCATTTTCAATAGCATTATTGATTGAATCAGTGAGGGTATCAACTGCATCATCTATATCTTTCCGCGAGTTCAGAGTATCAAAGATGGGCGGATTCTGACTGAGAAACTTCTGGAACTTATTCCAGTCAGTCGTGCGGATCATTTCATTTTCTGCCTCTTTAGTAGTGCCTAGGTAAGCAATGACCGGTATATGGTCAGAGCTCAATTCGTGCTTTACTTCAGTATAAATAGGGATTGAAGTATTTGTCAGAAGAATATCAAGAAGGTCTGCATTTCTTGGGTTCTGTGGTCTATACGTATACTCCTCAGTAACATGCAAGGCAACTGGGTGATTATTTATAAATTCATAGAGGACCTTACCATTTTGGTTAGTTTTACGGCACCCCCACTCGGAGTGCTTTGCGTTGAGATCACCCGTTAGGATATACTTATTAGTGTCAGAGAGAAGTTTGGAAAGAACACTTTCCGTCAGTAGTTTCCTGGGCGGATTATAAAATGAAATGAAATTCAAATTACCATATTGCGGTAAGTACACTGAGACTGCGACCATCTCATGTCCGTCGTTTCTATCTTGGCTAATCAAACAGGACTGTAGCGAGTTTCGCACATAAATTGCGGCCCCCCCCACCACGGTGACACAAACGATCGCACCTATATGTGCGGTAATTAGGCAAATTTATACGCACGCATGGCGTGGCAAAAGTCTCTGTTACAAGGGCAATATCAATATTGTGATTGTTAAGGAAGTTTAAAAATTCCGTCAACTTGTTCTGAATGGCATGAGCATTCCAGAATGCTAATTTTATGGGATCTCCTTGTGTGGTGTACCTATCCATTAAGATCTTGATTTATGGTAGTTTTGTCCTTATGAGTAGGTGCATTTTGTCCTATTTGCTGTGTTAAAAGAAAGCCGGAGCTCTTAATGACCGATACAAGCTCGGCCAGGTGTGCAAAAACAGTTTTTGCTTCCTTGATCGTGTCTGCATACAAACCAGTAGACAGGGCTTGTGCAAATGATTTATTTTCTATAACCCTACTAGTATAGACTTTTGGCTTATCTTGTTTCTTTTTAGGGAACATCTCACAGCCCCTAAAGTTCGAGGTGTGAGATTGTTTACAGTTCGCACAACATGGTGGCAAGTCAGAGTTTTTATTAGGGCATTCAAAGGACAAATGTCCCTCTCCGCATCTCACGTACTTGGGTGCATAGTTACAGCCAGTTTGCGTATGATGAAATCCTTGGCACCTATAGCATTGTAGCGTGCCCGATCTACCTTTATAATTTTCGACTTTAATTCCTAGGTCACATAAGTGAGTTTCGTTGTGTATATCTTTGGATTTGGGTTTCTTAGGCAGAGTAACTAAAAATAGCGGAAGTTTAATAACCTCCCCTTTTCTTCTGCACGTAAGTTGTTTAACTGATTCAACTTTGTATCCTAAATCCTCTAACTCCTCTTGTATTTCTACCGTATCTGTATCTCTTAAAAGACCTCTTATCACAACTTTTATGTCTTTATCCTCAGGAAGCGTGAAAGAGTGATGTTCCACTTTCGTGTCTTTTAAATAAGTAACAGTCTGCCTGTAATGTTCAGGGTTTCTGATGAAAATTTTAATCCCTTTATTATTCTTATTAGAGTTAAACTCAATGTTTCTCTGTTTAAGTGCCCTAGCTATGTTTTTCCAAGTAGGGTAATCTACTTTAATAGTTATGGGTGGTATCCGTGACTTTTTCACAAATTCCGTTTCTATGTTTTCATCTGAGCTTGTATTTTGTTTAGACGTACTAGCGTCCGTGTCCATACTATTGTTATCCTCACCATTAGTGGCATTTTCACTAAGTCTCTCCTCCATGGTGTTCATTTGAGTTGCGCCAGCCTGGGGAATATGAGCGTCAGTTCGCCCAGTCGGGCACGTGACCTCATCTGGATAACTGAGTGGTCGCGCTGCGTTTTCGGTTGACACACTGACTGCGGACTAGCAGAGTTTATATAGTTTTCGGCTTGTGTTTAGGAACATTCTGCGCTAAACCGGTACCAGAAGGTTCAACCGTCCGTGGTATGTTGCCAAATGGGCGATTTCTCGCTAAATGTGGCAACCATGCCATATTATTCCTTTGCCATATTATGGTAACTCTAAAGCTGCTTTATGGGGGAAGCCATCTTACCGCGCCTGTACATTTCGTAACAATATCTTACAATTTAAATTCCACCATATAAAATATGCCGCCGTGGTTGATGTCAAAGCTGCTAAAAAGACGAGTTGAAATGAACTAGTTTAAACAATAGAGGAAATAGAAAAATTCACATGGGACGACGATTTCAAACAGGAGAGAATTTTGCTGACTGGGCACATGAAATTATCTGGAAATTTCTCTTAATGTGCTGAATTATATAGCATAATACTATAGTATTGAAGACAACACATTTATTGTGTAACTTTTGTCCCACTATGCATTAACAAACAATTTTCCCTTCAATTTGAAAAAAAACTTTGCACTAAGAAATTACCCAAATTTTGATACTCGAGTGAACATGTTCCCTTAGTGAGGCTGGGAATTTAGTTTTAGACAAATGGAAAAAAAAAAAAAAAAAAAAGACAAATGGAATTTACTTTTGAATTACAGGTTTGCATACTAAATAATTTGACATTTTTAATGACTTAAATTCATTCTATTACTAATACTTGAAATATATCACTTACTAATTTTCAATAAACAGTATAAAGCAATACATGATTGAATAATAATTTTTTTTTTTTTTTTTTCAAATTTTTAAAGCTAAAATATTCTAAAGAAACAGTTTTTGAGCGTCTGTTTTCTTATGCAATTATTCTGAAAGAAAACTGAAATTTAATTAGTAGCACTTATGTAGTTGGACATTGCAGTACTAACAGTCTACAATGAAATAAAATAATTTTTAATTAAACCAGTTATATTCTAATTTGCTGAAAGTTTCCTCCTTAAATAGAATGTTATCAAGCAGATTTTGAACAATTATGTAAAATTAAAATTTTATTACGCCTGTAGAGTAAAGTGGGACAAATGGAATGAAATGAAAATTGTAATTTAGTTATGAAAGCAGACCAATAATTCAAAAACGAATGTGTTTTATTGTATACATCCATATACTTGTCTATAAATATACAAAAATATATTTATTATTAACTATTGGTAACTATAAAAATATTTGTAAAAAATTATAATTTAAATATTTTGCTTTTTAATTAATTTAAAATTTTATTAAAAATATGATTTTCTTTCACTTGATATTTTTTATCCGAGTGAATACTTTTCAACAGATTCGATCATTTATTAAAATGTCGGGAAATTTCTCACATGAATTTTAATAAATTATATTTTGCCCTTAATATAGATTTTAAAGTTTTAATGTTCAACTGCGTTTTTTTGAATTGTCTATATTTTATTGATACTATAAAAAACATGTCCTGTTGCTGCATTTGTTCCTGGAAGGGAGAGCGCATGTTCTACAATTTTCAAAATATTTTCATAAGGAATATTATTCTGTTTAAAATAGAGGAATAACTCCATGCATTTTTTGTCTGTTTCCACATTTGTAGACAACCAACATTTAATTTTTTCTTCAGTAACATATCTTTTTACCAATGATACCTTATCAAAAAGATCATTTTCACAAATATTTTTTGGAAAATGGTTACTAATATATTGAAAAGAATTTATCACATATTCCTATAAAATCTTTTTTAATGTCACCCAATTCTATTATATTTGATTTCTGCGCCATCACATAAATCTTTCGAGCTTTCAACACGCACAATATATATGTAAAAATACGAATAAATTTTTGCAATAATATTTTCAAGATCCACTGGAAGTAAGTCAAATGCCGTTTGAATAGTATTGTGTAGAATGTGTGCTGCACAATGTACTCCAATAATTTTTTGGTTCAAATGTTCGTTAAGTTTCTTAAAAACATTGATGCCTCTTTCTAGCTTTTCCACCAAAATTTTCGTTAGTACCATCCTTACCATAGGCAATAATTTTATTGTTCAATTTTTTTTTTTTTTTTTTAAATAGTACGTATTGAATCAAAAATTATTTATGAAGTTTCACCCGGCAATAAAATAAAATCTAATATTCTAATTTTAATTCCTGTTTCTGGATCAAAATGTCTAACAATTGTAGGAAATAATATTAAACATTTGTGGTTGGAAGCATCATAATATATGAATATAAATGTGCATTTATCTAATTCTTTCTGCTGTTGTGAAAACGAATATAGTGAAAAAACATTATAAATAATTGCTTCGGTTTTTGTCCTTGCACATGCAACTTTCTTGTCATTCAATGTTTTATCTTTGGCGATGTACAATCAGTTGATCTGAAATTTTGATTGTGGTTTATGGTGTGGAAAGCAAATAGCCCTTCAGCTAATGCTAGCTGCTTCTCCGTTAACAATACATATTCCTTGACGAGATGTAACGACAATGATCGTTATATCGTCTAATTTAGTTTACATGCATTTAATGTATTTTTTATTAATGTGTTTCTTATTTCTTTATATTTACTATAATAATTAATAACTAATAGTTAATATATTTTTACAGTACATTTAAAATAAGAAATGCAGATGTTTTCTAAAAACCGGGGCAGTCCTCCAAAAAGCGGGACTGTCTCGCCAAAATCGGGATGTGTGGTCACTTTACTATAGAGCATAATTTTAACAGTTCCACTGAACTTTAATTATTTCTATAGCTTTAAGCGTTTATTTTTTAATTATTCCCTGTACGGAAGAAAGCTCAAAGATATAGTTATATTTGATAATATATACCGAAACAAATTAAAAAATTATAACTACATTTAACAGTAAAAAAAAGACTGGTTAAATTTTAAATTATCCAAGGAAATAATCAAATAGTTGAAATATTATTTTGACATAACATTGATATAAAGATATGATAGAAATAATTATTGTAAGTACTTATTAAAGACGCATAGTTTTGCAGTGTAATTTAAAATTCAAACCAAAATTTGATAAAAACGAAAGTAACGTCCTATAATATAAAGAATGACATTTTCTTCAACGGAGATTTTACAGATTTCTCAGTAGTCTCAATCCGGAAAAACTGTAATATGAAATTTTCCCTCAGTGACGAAAAGCATCTTGAAGTCTGGTCACCTACACTTCCCTTCCTTTTGCGACATAGATGCACCCCTCTGAGAATCCATTAAACTACACACAAGAATCTTTGTTGCAAATAGGAGGTGATTTTTTAAAAGGGGGAAAGCATTCGTTTCAAGATTCCCCGTCCTTTCAAGGCTTTTACTGCTACCAAAGCCCCGGCCTCAAAAGGTTAAATAAGCACACAAAATCATTCTGATTAAGTACTTAATTTCATGTTAGATTATACGAGTTTGATTCTTTTCAAAAACTAGGATACTTTCGGTAAATATTTGGTGCTAATTAGCGCTGTTCAACTGGAATTGGATCGGGTTATTTAAAGCAGTGCTTTTCAGCCTCGTGACTTACATGTATGTATTTGCTCGGAGGGGGGCAAAATTCCTAGACGAAAATAATGTAAAAATTAAATGTTAGTAAAATATAATCATTAAATTCAACTGATAATTCTAATTTAATTTGCAGTTGTAGGGAGATATATGTTGTTAATAATCCAAAAAGTGCATACTAATATTAGACCGTTTAATAATACGTAAAGGAGCACTTCAAACTTTTCGCATCCTATATATAATTTGTGTTCATTCTGGTACCATGTACACTGCGGGGGGGGGGGGAGGGAGTTCTTTTATCTCCTGTCCTACTGGGCCGATTGACGGAATTCAAATTGCGTTTTTCATGTCTCGAAAGTGCGGCTTAGGATATGTATTAGATTTATGCATAGCATTGTTCTCATATAGGTATTTTTACACGAAATCGACTGTTTTTTGAAATGATATGCCAATTTTTTTTCCATATTTGGATTCTGTGATTCGAATTCTGTCAAGTAATTCTATCTTGTAAAAGTCGCACGAGTAGTTTTTAAAAAATTCGCTATCAAAAATTTAACTCCTCACTGTTAATTGAATTTGATATATATTTATGAATCTCTTTTTTTTTTTTTTTTTTTTTTTTTTTTTTTATAAAACGCGTTTGATTCCGTCTTCCAGAATTCGAAATTTAGCCTTAATCCAAATATAATTGGCTCATTTTTTATGATTTATTTTTTAAATTTGTATTTTTAAATACCTTTTATAAATTTAAAAAAAAATTTTATTTTAACCTATAAATTTTAAACATCGTCTTAAAATATATGTATTTCTAGGCACACCAGCAAAAAAGTAGTTTTTTTGATCAAAATTTTCTAAGATATACATGAATTTACATATATGAGCGTTTTGAAATTTGGCATCTTGTTTTTGAGCGATAATAACGCCAAATGTGGTTTACGTACTTTGTTAAAATCATTTAAAAGTATGAACGATAACTTTTTCCCGCTCGTCTACAATGAAAAAAAGAAACGTAAAATAAAGATGTTCTTGATGCTTAAGATGTTCTCCAAGCAAATTATTCTCGGCGAAAACTGAAAAAATACGCCAAGGTAAATGTTTGAATTTCTCCGTAAATTTCTCACTAAATTTTGCAAAATTTAATATTTAGGCGTAATTTGACTCATAGAATTGAAAAATGGAAAACAATTGGCATGTCATTTCAGAAAAAGTACGATTTTGTGTCAAAATACCTATGTTAAAATGATGTTATATATAAATCTAATATATATTCTAAGTCGCGCTTTTGAGACATGAAAAACGCAATTTGAAATTCGTCAATTGGCCCAGTAGAACGAGAGATATAGAACTGTCCCCCCCTTTTTTTTGCGCAGTGTCAACACCTTCTTAAATCATGTCTAAAAAATGTTAAGATACCTGATGATCTAACAGTTGTGATTAAAGAGAAGAGTATATTTTTTCTAGAGATAAGCACAGAATCTGCTCCTTTTATTTCTGCATCAGTTGTTATCCATGATGATCTGCAAGTGAAAGCATATTTTAGAGATATTCCGTTAACAAAAATTAATAACCATGAATTCATTCCCTTTAAAAATTAATAATGTGCATAATCTCTGTTCATTGCTTAAAAAAGTTGCAAAAATTAAAGGTGATAATAATGAAAACAGCTTTAAAAATTTATTATTCGTAACTCAAGGCCTTCTTCGTGAATTAGAAAAAAATGCTCCTGAACATAAAAAGAAAGTAGTTCAGTTTATATTTGAGCAACTATCATTAAATGACTCATTGTCAAAAAAAAAAAAAAAAAAAAAAAAAAAAAAAGACTCATTGTCCAAACAAGGTGGAAAGAAAAGAAAAATTCGAATTTTTAAATGATGAAAAAAAGCTTACTTTAAATTTTATTTTGAGAAACTTCATTTTTGTTCATGGCATGAAAGTTTAATTGCATAGATACAGATGCCAGTCAGAGCGCAAAACTTTATTGAAAAATTTTTATTTAATGTTAATTCGTATGAAAAAATCTACAATTTGAATGCAATAAGAATAAGAACATTTTGAGAATGTTATTAAAATACTTGGTAAATTGACAGCAGAGGAAAATTTATTTAAAAATTATGAATTTCAATACGGGAAGGAGGAATGGATGGAGTGTTAATGCAAGGGACGTCGGGTATCCTATTATATCATAGCACTTTTCCTGATATAATTAGGCTCTACCATGTACACTCTGGTAACGAGGATTGGAAACCTCGGCTAACACCTTGCTATTTAAGAAAATTCTATTTAAGAATAAAAATAAGAAAGAACTGTAATTCAACTTGTGTATATATGTGTATATAGAATTAGTTTCTTTAATGGAAGCTTTTGTGCTTATAAATCTGCCCTGCTAAAATTTAAGAGCTTCTAATATCCTTAAAAATATTTCCATACATCCTTCCTATATATTTTTTATGCAGTTAAGTGACTTGAATATTATTAGTATAGAGCGAGATTCCAACATTTCCTTACTGTTACTTATCAAAAGTCAACCAGTACTTTAAAGCATTATTTTAACTGTAAACATACAATATAAGACCATACAAAAATTTATAATATACTTTGTGCATATGAATATGTTTTCAATATTATATCCGCGAATGAATTGAAAATACATATTTTCATCTCTCTCTCTGTATCTATTTACATATATTAATGTTGAATGGATATATAAAGTAAAAAAAAAAAGAAAAAGAATATGTATCTACATCACTAGAAAACATCATCTTGTTAGTAAAGCTTTAAAAACATAGAGTGGTGGCCAAAATTGTGGACACATTTCGAAATTTTTATGTTTTTGAACTTTGTATGCTTATAGAAAATGTTACGTTTCGCAAAATGCAAACTTGTATATATCATTTTAAAGAGAATTTATTACTGAATTCAATAGAAAACACAAAATTCAATTATTTGCAGTACAAAAAAAGTTATATGTACTTTAATGTAAATAAAAACTGTATAAATGAAGTGGTTTGTAATGTCTAGCTTTCCTGGCTAATCACTGTTCTTGTTCTGAGAACCAATAAAATGTTAGTAACTGACAGTAGAAGCTGACATCATGAAACAATTCATTATTTTGCTTTGTTCTGTAGAAGGAGGACCTGTTTCTTATACACTGCAATTACAAGTAGGAATTTTTGTAAAAATTTTTAATATTTAGTCAAGAAGCAATGACATCAAATAAAAGAGTAGATTGGACACCTAGAAAGAGATGTAATATTATTGTGTTACGAGAAAGTGGTCTTTCCTATGCTGAAATTGCAAGACACGTGGGTGGTTCAGTGACTACATCTGGAGTCCGTAAGTTTTGTTTACCATATCAGGAGACAAATTCATTAAAAAAACAAAGAAGGAAAAGGCCGAAAAAGGTGCACCACATCTATTGATGACAGAAGAATAAAAAGACTATGTCTTCAAGACAGAAAAATGTCATCAGCGACCATCAGAAGTGATCTGAATGATGCTGGTGTTTCTGTCAGTTCAAGAACAATCAGGAGAAGATTAACAGATGTTGGACTGAGAGGTAGAATTCCACGAAAAAAGGCCTTATTTTAATTTTCAGCAACGAAAGAAAAGACTACAGTGGGCAAAGGAACACATTAATTGGACAGATGATCAGTGGTCACAAGTTATATGGAGTGATGAAACTAAGATATCGTTATTCGGTAGTGATGGGCGAAAATATGTAAGACGTAGAATAGGAGAAGAGCTACATCCTGAATGCATTCAAGCAACTGCGAAGAACCCATCAGTTAGTATTATGATTTGGTCATGCATGTCAGCAGATGGTATTGGTCGCCTTCATGTCATCGATGGGACACTGAATGTCAGAAAATACATTGACACTATTCTAGAACCAAAACTTCTACCTTCCATCAGAGATCTCTTTCCCAACAATGCTTCGTTTATTTTTCAGCAGGATTCTGCTCCTTGCCACACGGCCAAAATATCGAAAGAGTGGTTTCGTACAAAGAGCATTAAATTGTTGTCATGGCCAGGAAACAGTCCTGACCTCAATCCTATCGAAAATTTGTGGCACCGTTTAAAAACTCTTGTCCGAATGAGGCGCCCATCAAATAAAAGGGAACTAATTGAGGTTATAATTGTTTTCTGGCATCATGTAATAACGAAAGAAGAGCTTAAAACTCTTGTCAGCTCAATGAAACGTCGATATGAAGCTGTAATCAAAAATAAAGGGTACCCTACTAAGTACTGATATCAATCATCACTTTCTAATGTATATCGATAACTATTATCGTTGAACTTTTTTTGTATTGCAAATAATTGAATTTCGTGTTTTGTATTGAATTCAGTAATAAATTCTCTTTAAAATGATATACACAAGTTTGCATTTTGTGAAACGTAACGTTTTCTATAAGCATAAAAAGTTCAAAAACATAAAAATTTCCAAGTGTCCACGATTTTGGCCACCACTGTATATATTTTAAAGGTAAGTAGTAGGTAACGGCGATTGTCAGCCACCGGTTTGTGACGTCACGATCTCGTAGTTGATCTCGTAGTAAATTTCTGTATTCCGTTTTGGTATTTTGTTAAATTTCATGTTTTTCCCGAAAAGAACCGAAAGGTGGATATTTTGGAACTACATTTATTTTTCAAAATTCTGTGAGCGCGTCTTGTATAGTTTCTTGAAGTTTCGTTTTTAAAAAGGGTAAATTTGTGAAATGAATTTTTAAATTAGAAATTATTATTATTACGCTGTATTTTGTTCGGGCTTTATGTTGTTTGTATCTTACGTATATCATCCATCGCGCTAAAAAATACTAATTTCACGGTTAATTTAATTGTTCAATTTTAATACACGAAATAGTCTACACTACTAGAGCTTTTTTAGTTCCGTTTTCTGAACACTTTCAATATCCAGTAAAATAATTATAATTATTTTTCACTTCATAATATTAAGATATGGAACATTTAATAGAATAATTAGAATAAAAGTTTATTTGTTAAAATATGGCAATGCACAAGGAATGACAGGTTTATTCCTAGAAAGGTAGCATAGTGTTAGTGACTTAATTGCATCGAAATCGGATAAAATTTATGTTTGAATTTGTCGGAGTTTGAATTTTGAATAAAATTCTGAACACATTTTGACCAAAATATGCTGATGCAGGCAGGTGTCAATCAGTAAGAAGGAAAGAGATATCCGTGTGTACATTTTGCTGCAAAAATAGGTGATCGAAATTTAAAGGCACAAATTAACATTCCCCTCCGCCCTTTCCACTGTGAAAGTTGGGAAAAAAAAAAAAAAAAAAAAAAAAAAAAAACGGAACAAAGCATTTAAGCATTATAATTTGAACTGTGGAAAGCTGGTATGTAGTCAAGATGGTATGAAGAAAACCGAGTGCCTCTGAATGGCATTTGATATTCAAAGATGGTCAAGAAGATGCGCTTGATGATTTTAGAAATGAGTAACCCAGAGCAACAATAACGAAGGTTAATTATTAAGAGCGCGCGGTACAGTGCAGCTCGAAAACCATCTTGATAGGAGAATAAGAGATGGGCAAAACCGCTGTATTATGGGATCGGATTAGAACAATTCGCTAATTAAAACGAATCGATCCTTTTTTGTGACTTATCGCTTATTAACGATAATCTTGATGAAAAAAATCCGGAACGACGGGTGAATCAAGAGCGGTTAGCGAAGGTGGAGCGAAGAGCGGAGAAAATCGAACGAACAGTAGGATAAGGAAAGATTAGCCAGGTTTGAAGCGAAGAGCGAAAAGAATCGAAAGAGAAGTGGGGATCGGAAGGATTGACTCAGTCAAACGCTAACTCCTTGAACTGATTTCTTTCGTTTTGAGATACTTGAAACCCCCTTTTCACACAGAACGAACAATAAATTTTGAAATAATTTTTTTTCAAAAAGTTGGGACTTGATAAAAATTAAACTCACTTTTATCATCTGAGGATAAACATTGCTTTCTTTTCAAAAATGGAAATCGAACTTCGTGAATGACTAGCAAATCTCTGCTCCTCGCATGCTTTCAAGAAGAGCTCTCCATGACCTGTAAAAGAACTATACTCTGACTCCGTTTCCCGGAATTGGAGTAAATTCTCTCTAAAATGAATCGATTCTTTGAATCCGTTCTGGAGCGGATCCTCCAACTCTAGTGTGAATGATAACCGAAGATTTAAAAATCATTCGAGGAACTATTGTATGTTATTTTTTCCCTTAGCTCGTGCCTTCGTGGTGTAATTGAAAAGTATGACCGGCTAGCTCTGAAGGTCCGGAGTTCGAATTCCTGAGAGAGTATCGCCTATTTCTCATATTTCTAGCTCCAAAATAAATAAATAAAAAGACTAATACTCTTTACTCTGTTAAGGTAACTTGAACTGAAGATTTTACAATTTGTGTAAAGTATGTGTCACAGTATTACAGTTACAGTTTTTTATCCGGAAAACGATCATTCTGCTTTTTCATTCAAATAATTATTAACTTTAGCAGGCTCTAAACTTAGCATAGTCTTATATCCAATAAAAGGCGAGAACTGGCATCCAGCAGTATACTGGAAAATAACTTTTTTGGAATTGAAGTTGAGTTTTCCGGAGTTCGAAAGACCTGCTCTAAATATATTTATCCCAAGGTATTTAATCTATGAGTTAAATTATTAAGTTTTGTATAAAAAATCTTAAATAGGTAAACATGTCTGATTTTTCCCAGCCAGAGATTTATGTAAAATCAAATTTGTCAACAAAGCGAAGCCCTAATTGATCACTCGACGTCACACTATTACTGTTAACTATTTATGTATATTTTTTAAAGATGCCTTCTAGGAATTTAATTGTCTATCATGTAAATAAAATAAGGAATTTGTTTTATAAAGTAAAAGATTCCTTATACTGTTCTTTATCAGCGCACTTATTTCATAGAATATTTAAATATGAGACTTTAAGGAATGATTTTTTTTTTTTTTTTTTTCATTCGAAAGGCTAAACTTGGCCCATTCGATAACCCGCATTTCCGTCGATTTGCGAAGCAAACCATTCACTTAAACTTCCTATGACTGTATATCTAAAAGAACCTAGAATGTAATCACTTCCGTTTCTCGTGACCAGTCTCTCTGTTAGAAGAAAATGAATTGCTTATGCATGCTCTTTTCATTCACAGCAATGCCAGATTCATGTGTTTTATAGTCTGTACAAATTATCATTTCTTCCTTTCATCAGCTACCTGGAGAAGTTTTACATTAACTGTCAGGTACTTATTTTGTTTTGTTCAATCAATAGTATTCTCATGTATAAATAATACGGTAAGAAATTTCGAGATGCAAAACTCTAAATTACTCATTGATTATCGTGACATAACCTCATTTTCGAAATATGAATTTAGAGGGAAAACGTTGCTAGCAGCATAACTTATAGTTTTACTTTGGTATGGAAAAGGAACATTTATTCGGGCAATTTATTTTAAAAATATCAACTAAGAAAGTTTCCAAGCATTATTAACAAAATTTATATAATTGATATTTATGTTTATCCATGAATTAATAAGTTAATATTTAGTAAAAATAAATTACATTAAATATAGGCTTAGTCTGAATAGATTATAGCAACTTTAATTATTCCTAGTTTAAAATCTCGTACTTCATTTATAATACTGACTTTTACGTTTGATGTAGAAAATATTTTCATCCAGGGAGAAAAGTTTTAAGCAAATCAACAGAAATCATACTTTTAATGCGATAATTAATAATAGTTAAAGTACATATAAATGGATTTCGGTTAGTTAATACATAGGGGAAACATAACTTGAGGGGGGAAAAAGGAAACCGTTTTAAAATAAAAATAGTTAAGTAGTTATAAAGTGTTTAAATAAAACATATTAATAAGAAAAAATAGTTCTCAAAAGGAGGGAGGATGGGATCTACTATGATGACACATCTGTTGTAATAATCGTATTGTTTGTCTTTTTAAAATTAATTTACGGTGTTTGTTTTCCCTCGTAAAATATGTTGCATTGATCTTTTTTTTAGCCCAAAGGTCGTTAGCCCAGAAGAGCTATTAATTTCGCTTTGGCATTTTGCGTTGCTTCACTATAAATGTCGGTTACTTTTCAAATTGTTGCCACCAAATATTAGAGCCCTGAGTTACATTTAAAGAAATTAAATAATGAAGAATCTGCATGTGAATTTAATAATAGGGTGCTTGCACCTTATAAGGTATTTCTCTCGCCTACTTAGCATGCCTTTGTGGTGTAGGAATTGACACGCTCTGTGCGAATTCTAGAGGTTCGTGGTTCGAGTCCCGACGAGGGGATTGCTCATTTTTCGTGTCTTCTACTTCATCCTAATGTCTCTACAGTGGCGCCCGAACTAAAAAAGGTGCCAGAAGATTGATGATGATTCTCCACCACCAGGACTTGGCGACTGGATCCTCTAATCCCCAGTCGCCCTTTAAAAAGGGGAAGTATATAATGTATTTCTCCCGCCATCTTAACATGCCTTCGAGGTGTAGTGGTCAGCACGCTCAGTGAGGTCCGTAGTTCGAGTCCCAGCGAGGACATTGCTCATTTTTCATCTCTCCTGCTTTCAAAAAATGCCTGATATCTCTACAACCTTTACGCCTCTATCCCATAAAATACCTGTTGACAAAATTGTCTCTAATTATACCTGCGAGCTCGTGGCCATCAAAAAAGCTTTAGATATCTACCATTCCAAGGCAATCCAGAACTCTAGGAGTGTCTTATTATTCTCTGATTCTAAAACTGCCCTCCAAGCCATCCTGCCTATCTCATTAACCCCTTAGACCAATATACATATGTATCCAATGTACCTATACCACCAATGTACCTATGTATGAAACTTTTTATTAATTGTATACTGAAGCATATATATGCACACGCCCTTGTTTGGCCACGTCAATACCACATATTCTCCATTAATATATTTCCGATGCAGCCCTTTCAGGAAGTCGCTAGGGTTGTGTTGTTCTAAATAGGTGCTGGTACCGAACGACACCCGATTTGTCATATTAAGCCGTCCGGGTGTCCGGGCCCTGCATTCACCTGTCACCTCCAAGCCATCCTAAGGGGCAACACTCAACTTACTCAGGACATTATCATGCTCTACTGCAGCCCAAAGGACCTGAACACTACAGTGGATACCAGCGCATGTTGATATTTACGGAAATGAACCGGCTAATGGCCTCGCCAAAGACGCTCGAAACACTTCTCAATTTTTTAACAGCTTAACCCTTACCGATGTTGACGCAATAGCCAGCTGAAGACTTACCTCCCAGTCAATCAAGAAGAATTCCATTCTGGCCCTAAATTGCAACCGTACCTTTTCCACTACCATAGCCAGACTGAGGACAAAATACTTGAAAGGAGTGAAGATATCCTCTGATGGTCAACGAAATTATAAAAGCTGTTCTCACTGTATTGATATCGAACTTTCTAAAAACTATCTCTTCGACTGTCCTGCTATTTTGGCCAAGCTCTTCAGTACTGATATAACTGCCTCACATCAACTCCTCTTATTCTTCGAAAATTATTGATGCTGCTGCGGCTGTTCTGGATACTTTTGACCCTGTTTGACTCCCCTGCACTGACTCCTTGGACAGGACAACAGCAACAACAGTACCTGGAGCCACCAAATTTTGAATAAAGTAATCTTCCACCGAATATTGGCATCTGGAAGCCCTAACTTGGAATTTGTTTTATTATCGATTTCATATTTTATAACACTTTAACGAATTTTTGGTTAACAAACTCAACGATTTCAAAGGGAGCAATAGCAGCACTGTACGGGCGAAAAAAAAGTTATCCCCAGCGCTCGAGACTGTGTATTGGAAATTCTAAAGATGTGCTCATTTTAAAATTATTTTGCGATATTGCTGTTGTATTGCGCTTTATGGTTTTAGTGCAAAGAACATGATATTTAATAAATAAAGGTAGCACATAAAATGTTAAAAAAAGTCCCTTTGGCCGTAATGTAAAATCTGAAAGCATTCAGACTTTTTTGTATTATTTTTAATTTTAGAAATATGAACGAATTTTCAGAAACAGAATCACAAATTCTAGTTTTACAAGAGTTTCGAATTTAATCTATCAAACGACTTTTACTAAGTAAGAAGAGGGAAAGTCAATGTCAAACGACTTTTACTAAGTAAGAAGAGGGAAAGTCAATGTCAAATGTTTTTTTCTTTTTTTTAAACTTTGGAATTCTCTTATCAGAAAAGCAAAGAATAATGCAGATAAATGCAAATTAAAAAAAACAATTAAATAAAATTGTTATATTTTCCAAAGAAATAAATATGTTTATTTTCGCCATTTTTGGTGTATTCTTTAATTCAATCTTTTTTTTTTTATCTTTTTCATTTAAATATTTAATTCTGGTTTCACTTATTTATATTTTGCAGAACATCCAATTTTACTTTCACATTAAAAAGTTATAATAAGAAAATATTTACATCAAGTTTATGTAATTGAATTCAACACATTTAGTGCCTTACTTAATATGGTGTTGTAAAAGCATTGTTTGAATTTAAGAGTAGTTAAAATGTTAATTTTTTGTATCGCATTTGTAGAACTTTTAAACAAAAATATTTCACACTGCATTTTTATAAACGCTTTTTTGAATAAAAAAAGAATGCGAAGTTTAAAAACATTTACTATTTATAAACATTTTAAGAAAATAATGTAATATCGATATTTGAACGAAAATTAATGCAAAGTCGAATACTTACAAATGTCACAGCTGGCAGGAACTAACATATAACGTGCACGCGAAGTTAGAAACACGCTTTGTCTTAAAATCCAAAAACCTCAGTTTAAATACTGATTATCTCATTTGCATTCTGGTGAGGAATACGGAAAGGAGAAATTACAGTAAGGATCGAAATCATAATAGTTGTTTAATTTAAATATTAACCTTACACCTTTTCCCACCAGAATTTAAGTAATCTCAACGACGGTCTTCAACAAGCTTCTTAAGATTTTAAATTAACTGCTAAGACGAATGTCAGATGGGCTGAAATTCCTGCATGTTCAGATGAGGACATCAGAAATTACAAAGCTTTTTTGGACGAAAGTTCAGATTCGGAGAGCGGTCCGAAAGGGGACACTACACTCGAAAACCTATTCGGAAGACTGCCCCTCACCCTCCATCTCCTCAGCATTTTGATTCACAGATTGCTGAACAGGCTGCTGCTGCCTCCAAACCTCACGCTATGGATACTACTCCAAATGATCAACCTACACTGATGACACCTTCAATTAATCAGAGCTCCTTAGGACGAAAGCCACCACCTATTATCATAAAAGATGAAAGATTCACTTTCTTCCCCGTTAAAGTTCTATAATTGGATATAATCTGCAAGCTGAACGGGGTTATTACGGACAAGTAATTCAGGGTGGCTTCAAAATCCAATCTAAGGCTCCAACTTTATACGGACGAATCATTAAGGTGCTTATGGATGCTGGAGTCCGCTATCACTGTTTTGAACTTCCTGAGAACAGATGTATCAAAGCTGTAATCAGAAGGCTGTCAATGTTTTGCCTTACCCGCATTAAATGATTCACATGTTGAATAGAAATTATTCCTTTAGCAAATGTGTTCTCTAAAGTAGCTCGTTCTTTAGAGAACGAAGAGAGAAGTAGTATAGTTCTTTACAGTAGCTCGAGAATTTTTTGATGACTAGAATTCGCACTTTGGTATGCCATACCGTGTAGTCACTGATCAAAGTAGTCAGTTTCGATACGAATTTTTTAAAATCATTAAAGTTTTTTGTGGATTTAAAATATGCACAGCAATGGCATATCATCCCCTATGTAATGGGAAAATTGAAAGGATCCATAGAACTTTAAAGGCTGCAATCAGAGCACACCATTCTCTTAAATAGACGGAAACCTTATCAACACTTTCGTTAGGGCTAAGATCGGCATTGCGTAGTGATACAAATTAAACCATTGCACAGTTTTTTTACGGGAAAACCTATCAGGTTACCTGGACAATTTTTTGACAAACCAAACGATATCTTGGATACCGAGATGTTTGCTTAAGAACTACAGAAACAAATGGAACTGTTAAAACCACTAGAAAGTCGCCGACAACCTTCTCCAAAATCTTTTGTTCATAAGGATTTGCACAATTGTACACGTGTATTCATACGTGTTGATAGAGTTAAAAAACCATTAGAACCTGCTTATGATAGATCCTTTACAGTTGTGAAGAGATAAGACAAGTATTTAATGTGACCATCAAAGGCAAAGATGTCAATATGTTTGAAGATAGATTAAAACCACCCACCCTATTTACTGTTAACTGTGGTGAACGCTCCGCATCAGAAGCAGTGGGATAGCACACAAACATTGCTCAATGAAAATCTCCCTACATAATCAACAACCTCAAAAACCCAATCAGATTTGTTTCATACAGATATTCAATAAAAAACATACACGCTGTGGTTGACATATGAGGTTTTCACCTGTTACCAAAGATTAATTAAATACTATTCATTATTGTAATTTCATATTAATTTCACACACACACATACCTACATCTTTACATATATAAGCGGCTAAAGTGTATGTCGCAGATAGTTTATTGTTGCCACTCGGAAAAATGAGCTCGGAAATTAACGTTTCCGCAGTTTTTAATTAATATCTCAACCGATTAAAGTCGTACGAAGATGAGAACAGTATCGATGGATTCGGAGAATTTTTTGGAATCCGAGGATAGCGTTTCGAATTTCAACTCGGTGCCGTTCCGTAGATATTCGAGAAAAAAGAATTTGGCAATTAGCCAAATCCTTCTAATAAGGAAAACCCAAGAAAGAAAGTGGAAAATGTAGGGAAAAATTAGTTTTTTTATTAATATCTCGGCTAATTAAAGTCCCAAGAAGACGCGAATGGTCAAAATGGCGTGCCACGGATCTTCGGAATCCACCGGTGTGCTTCGCTAAGCCCGGGAGCCAGCCGTTTCGAAGGAGATGATGTTACTTCACCACATGTATATATGCGGCTTAAGTGTCTGTTTGTCGCCAATAGTTTATTGGCTGCTTACGTAACTGTACTAGCCAATGGGGGTGAAGTTGCCACGGCACAGTGTTGCCGTTTCAATTGAGAAGTAGACAATTTCCTGTAAAAACTTGCCTTTGCTATGACCATCAATAAGTTTCAGGGTCAAACGCTTAAGCGTGTTGGCATTTTTTTATCTGAGCCTGTATTTGAACACGGTCAAGTTTATGTTGCCGGTTCAAGAGTTCGTGAAAGAACGGACGTAAAATTAAAGATGATCCTCTGTAAGGCGAGCTGGTCCTCTGTAAGGCGAGCTTAAAAATGATGGAAAGATCTACACAAGAAATGTTGTGTACAAAGAGATCTTTGACATGTGAATTAACATTTCATTATTTAAATCCTTTTTATTGATTGAGCTAGCTGCTATTATTTTTTAATAATTGGCGACCTCAAAATTAACATTCTAAATTTGGTAATCTGTAGAATATGCTTAAGACAAGTAAATCTAAATTTGCTTATGTGTCATTAATTGCCGCGTGAAGCAGACAGCACACAACGGCAGCGGAAGGTCGCTCAGTTGTAATAGATTCAAAAGCAGGAACAAACTTAGAAGTAATGACTAAAAAAATTGGAGGCGAACGCTGATTAAATCCTCAGTTTTGTTTTTAGCAACATGTTGTGGTTACACACATTAAATGTGCCTGTTCCAAAAAGCTTACATATTCAATAACTTTGTAGCAAAAAAGAAGAGGCAGAAAGACAGCAGTGTAGCTAGGCTGATCTGCCTCTAAATTCATCTATTCTCACAGGTTCCAGATTTTTCTATCTTACGTAACGTTTTAATGCAGATGCCTCTTTTCCAATCAAATTCATTGTAAACTCTAAAACCGAAACTCTGAAACTTTGCCCTTTTTCCGCAAAGCTCTCCTGCTAGCAAGATGTTTTTAAACTATACTGCTGCTGCTGCTTACTTACTTGATGACGTTCTACTTCAAAATGCGACTTACTGTATTCAAATATAATTAGGAACATCTTGTTTGTAAAAGGATGATTTGATATGCGTACAAAAATAAAGACTGTGATTTTTCAAGATACGTTGTGCTAAATTGCGTCATCGTGCTTTACACATGAACCTTATAAGAAATAGACTAACCCAAACGGGTTTTCCCTCTCGTCTGAGGCGTTGCCGGTTGTCACCTTGATCACATCCGAAGGAGTAGGGATGACTTGTAGAAATTTAACATTGGTGCCTATTGCAGCGTGTATAATTGTCAAGAAAAAGCTGGTTGTAGCGCCTCATTCCACAAATTAGAATTTCTACATATTTTTATTTTTGAAATTGAGATAGATTTTTAAAAATTTAGCATATTTATCAAGCATAATTAACGTTCCAAATAATTATAAAGCTATTGCATGCTTTCAGGGCTGGATATTTCTTTAGCTTTTCCTATGCTGTAAGGAAATTTGCAACTACTTCTTTTAGAAAATAATATTTTAAATCTGAACTAATAGAAAATTTCAAACAAGCAATTTTCTCTTGCAATTTTTATGCTTTTTATTGGTGTAAATAAGTAAAAAATGCTAAAATATTTAAAAACGAATTTTTGAAAGTTTTTTTTAAAATTCTAAATTGTGCTGCGTTTTTAAAATTATAGATGAGTATTATAGCACAATTTCTATAAAGGAATTTTATTTCAATTATATTTCATAATACATCATAGTAATACACTTTTGACTCCTTAATAACTTTTATACATTTAATTCTAATATTAAAATTGCATTTAACGGTAACAATTAATTTTGCTTGTATTTTATAGTGATTACTTTTTAAATTTATTTTTAGTCCTGCATAAGATTTTTTTATGTACTGTTAATTTAATTTATTAGCCCAAAGCGGCGGTAGCCTAGAAAGGCTGTTAGTTTCGAAGCGGCATTTTGCGCTGTTTTACTATAAATGTCCGTGTCTCCTTGCAAATTGTTGTTACCAAATATGATCGCCCTGTATTATATGTAAAGAAATTAAATAATGAAGAATCTTCTTGAATACATGTATGTTTCTTGCACTGTGACAAAAACGACAGTATCTAGAGCCATCAAATTTTGAATAATGTAATCTTCCACCCGAACATGAGCATCTGGACGGCCGAATTTCGAATTTGTTTTAATCTATTTAATATTTTGTAAATCATTAACGAATTTTTGATTAAGAAACTCAACGAGTTCAGAGCGAGCACTGTACGAAAAATAACAGTTTTATCTCCAGTGCGTAAATTCTAAAAATATGCTGTTTTCAAATGTATGGGGTTTATGGGCGAAGAACATGATATTCAATAAATATAGGTAACACACAAAACTTTAAAAAATTTTTCCTTTTGGGCGTAATATAAAATCTGAGTGCTTCTAGATTTTATTTTATCGTTTTTCTTTCCCTCATTAAGCTCAGAAAATTTTATTCTCCGAATTTTATGAATTATTAAAAGAACTAATCCACTTTAATAATTTAATGATCATATGATCAAATAAATATGATCGTTTTGTAGTGTTATTATAGTTTGGAAAATCACTGCCTGAAAACGTTCATTAAATTTTTTTAAAAAAATTATCAGATCTTGCTTAATTTTACCTTATTTATTTCAGCATCACGTACTATCAATCTTATTTAATTTTAGTTTATTTTTACGCAAAATTAAGTTCATAAATTTTGTGTTTAGAGTTTTGCCGTTTTACCAAAAGTAAAGAGGTTTTTACAAGAATTACACGTGAAAAAAATGCGCGAAATGCAGTAAAAAGTGCTTTAATGAGACATATTAAATCCTATTTGAAACAAACTGTGGCTTTCATAATCTCATCACTATACAACGTATCACATTTAATAATTAAAAATAGTTATGTGATACAAACGCCATAGGTTTCAGTGTTAAAGTAAACAGATCGTCCCTACTCTTTCTTGCCGACATGTCGGTGACGCGCGCCCACTGGGTTAGTCTATCTCTTATAAGGTCCATAGCTTTACACACTGCCACTACGGTCTTCTCGGTCATCTACGCAGTATCGTAAGCTGTTAAAAGTTCCAGTGCCTTCATCTACACATTTATAAAATTATTGCATATATATATAGCCATTGATCAGTAAAATTTAAATATATGACTATTTTTAAATTTTCCGCTCTAACTAAAACTTTTCATTTCTTTTGTTATGTAGGTCATTTTACTGATTATTTGCAACAGAATGCGTCCTACTCTACATCTAGCATTTGCATTCATTCTGTACTGGGTATCATCAGTGATGGTTGCAGCTTTAAGTGGTCCAAATGTTTGCACAGAGCATCAAATGCAAGTTCTTTGTTTTATTCTTTATGGCAGTAGTCTCAAACTCGCGGTTTCTGAAGCAATTTTACACAGGCCGAAAATACAATGCCCGTATATTAATTAGCATTATTATGACAAAAATTTGAAGAAAACGTTTAAGATTTTAATGACTAAGAGTCCAGTTTCATATTAGTGAGCATGAGTAATGCCGCTAAAAATTTGAAAATGGAGCTAATTAATTTACTGTATGATATAAATCTTATTCAAAGATTTGAATAGGGATATTTGCTTAACTTTTATCCTTAGTTCTCAAAATATAAATGAATATATCCTCAGTTACGAATTTTTTGCAATAAGTATATCGGTTTGTTTGGGACTGCATTTATATGTGAAAAGTTTTTTTTTGTGCAGTAGTAAATTAATAAGAAAAGAACCAGATTGTTCGATAAGATGTATAATATGGGCCGAAGAAGGTAGTTTATAGCAATTTTTCTTTAAGGTTGAAAAGTTTACCAAAATCGAAACTCTATGGGGTGTTATAGCTGAAAATTGTAGTAAAACATTGAAAATTGTAGTAAAGACGTTTATATTATTTACATACAAATATATGCATTTTTTTCAGCCTAACTCGAAGAAAAATATAGTAAATAATAATAAAAAAATTGGTTGCCATTATTTATTCTCAAATTTTGTTTCATTTGGAAATTTTTCCTAATTTGTAAATTTAAAGTTAAACGTAAGTTATTTAGTGGTTAATTCAAAATACTAGAATTATTTGAAATAAATATCTTTGATATCTTTGATCGTATCTTTATTTCTGGCCTCAACTACTAAGAGTTTTTACCAGTACACTGAAAATTATAACCATTTAGATATTTGCTTGGTTTAAATAATGAAAGATGTACACTTGTACATCGTCGCAAAAGGCGAAAGATAATAATGAAAGTTCATGAATTTAGTAAAGTTCAAACTTTAGAAGCATAAATCTTCGATCCATACGTTTGGTGTGGAGGCAGTCTGAGAAATCACGTGGTCTTGAGAGGGCACCTGATGGGTCGAGGTCAATGTTAGCAGAAATCAGTTAAAAGTTTGTAATTAAGCTAAAATTTAGCTTATAATTAAATAAATTTTTGTATTTTTCATTATTTCATAATGTAAAGCAATGAGGAAAAATACAGATTGCTTTATTCACACACAATTATTAATGTTAAAAATGAAATACTTGAACTTGTAGGCATGGCTAGGGAGAACCAATGCCTTTGAACGGTTAGTGCCCAAAGCGCAATTACACGAAAATACACAAAAGTTAAAAAAGGAAAGCAAAATATTGATTAAATAAAAACTATGTAGAGTTTGCAGGTTGAACATTTACAAGATGAAGATGAAATGAGTCGAAAACTAAAGAAGTTGCAGTTGGGGAATTATAGTTTTTAAAAGTAGAATTCCAAATCAATACTTGAAAAGTAATCGAGGGCAGCGATGCTGACTTCAAGTTTACTCATCATTGACTTTGCTTCTTAAATTTCCTTCCTAATGTTTTCATAAAACGAGTACAGTTTATTTGCAATACATGTCACATGGTTGGGATATATGATCTTCCTTTGTTGGTAAGCTGTAGCATGCTTGATCATCCGGCAAATGCTAAATATTTTTATACTGAAATAAATATCATTCTGAAAATTTAATATTTAACTGTGAAATCCGCTAAATATTCCACTAAATAACGAGCGTTATATAGCCACTTGAGTCACAAAGCATAACTAACAGAATTTTTTACAGATACCAACTTTTGCGTTTCAGGCAGAAAATAACTATAAATTTTCTTTGCTTCATCATGCATGTTTAAATAAATATTTGTTCAATGAATTTAAAATTTAGTTAAAAACATTAAAAAAATATTGCGGCTCATCAGCTACATTCAGATCGTGCATTTGGCCCGGGTGCACTGTGAGTTTGAGCCATTCTTTTAAGTTATCACGTACGCAGAATATTTGATTATTCTTATATGATTGAAAATTATTTGCTTATTTCAATAAATACAAGTTATTTGATTTATTCTTTATATTACTTGTGCGCAGGTTGTTTGATTAACAGTAGTAGGAAATTTTAATATCCCATTTCGCACGTAATATTGCTTATATTGGAGATTCGTAACTTTATTTGTAGCTATATAAGCACGAGAAAACTTTATGATGCGACGTTTTACAAAATAAACGAATTAAGGCGCTACCGTAACTGCTAAGTGAAAAAGATGGTGCAGCTGGTGCTGATTTTTTCTTGAATATCTGGCAGCTCGTAGACTTGCACAGATCATCTTTATTTAGATATAATTTATAATGTCGCAAAATAAAGCAATGAAAGTCTTGATAACTGCACCGTCTTTTAAACAGTTTAAGCATACACATATAGAAAAGGAGAAGCTACAGATTACATAGCCATGAAATAAAAGCAAGCTTTAAAATAATACTATTGCTTTCATGATTGTTGGTTTTACTTTCATTTTTCCGGTGAAGAACATCCATTATTTGCATTATATAAGAATTTTACATACCGAGGGTTAATTTTAAAAGCATACACTTCGAAAAGGGAAGCGTTTCACAATTTTTACGATAGAGGAGACATGATCAAATTAAATAGGAGATTTAAGATGCTTTTACAAATACTAAATTAGAATCACTTATGAGTCAATATCTTACTTTTTAAGGGATTCTAACTTTAGTATTCACTAAAGCTTCTTAAGTCTCCGATTATAAAGCACTAAATTTAGCATTCCTTAAAAATTACCCCTCAGGAGCTCACTTTTGTGAGTGCGAATGCGGCGATCTCGAGGTAACGTAGCCCTTCAGGAGATTATATTCTTGGTGAGACGAGTGTCACGTTCCTGGAGCTTCAGTGATCTATTCTCTTTTCCGTATCCTCTCCTCTGAACTGAAGCTTTTTTCCTTCCATTCTCCCTTGTGGGCTTCATCTCCAGAGGATAGAGCTCGTTATGAGAAACTGATCTCCAGATTTCGAGTGGCGAGAAAACTGCCCATGTGTTTGCCGTGCGTCGAGTCCCGTGTCGCTGGAAAGGAGGGTGCTGGTAGTTGAGCGGAGAGGTACTGTCCCCAACACACTGCTTTGGCCTTTGCTTCAGCTAAACGGGAGGCACCTTGTCGTCCTCACGAGTGTGAATTGGCTGGTCGCAAGTCCTTGTGTCAGGGGCTTGGGGATAAGCTCTCCGGAGTACCTGCTTTCGGGAAAGCCGACTGTGGGGCTTCAGTTTGCGTATAGGTCTGGCTAGCCCTAACACAGAAATCTGTGTTCCCTTGTTGAACTCCGTGGTGGGTGAGGCGGTCGGACTCAAATAATTTTTATCTTCATTATGGCTGATTCTTATCTATAATTAATAAAAGACTTTGAGGTCAATCATTTTGCTCCAAACACTAACTCTTCTGAAAAGTCGACTGTTAAAAACGTACGTACCGATGCAAATGCGAATAATCCTAACAAATGTCCCCGTTTCCTCGTTATCTCTAGTCCTCCTGGCGAACTGCAAAAGATGTCTCCTTTCCTAATAAATAAATACATTCGTTTTTGTGTTGGTGAGCCGAGAAATATAAAGCGTCTCCGCTCTGGAGACTTGCTTATTAATACAACTTCACTCAGTCTGCTTCCTTACTTCAAATAACCAAACTTGGGCAAGCAAATGTCACTGTAATAGCACATAAGACACTGAATTATTTTCGCGGTGTAATCTCGGAAGTCGACCTTCTGTTTGTTTCAGAAGAAGAGTTCGTTTCCGAGTTAGCTGACCAAAAGGTTAGTACTGCTAAGCGGATCAAGATGCGCAAGAAAGCCAATTGATTGACACACACGTGATCCTGACCTTCAATAGCCTGATGTACTGAAATATAAAGGTTAGATATGTTAATTGCTCATAAGACCTTATATTCCAAACCCTATGCGATGCTTCCAATGCCAGTCTTTCTGCCATTCCAAATTTTCCTGTCGTGGCAACCTGACATACGTTCGATGCTCGTTGATTGGTCACAATAGCGATAATTGCACTGCTATAGCATTGTGTCTGAATTACAAGGGTGACCATCCAGCATTTTCCCGTTCTTGTCCAAAATGGAAATCAGAAAAGGAAGTACAGACGGCGAAAGTTACTAGGAACATCTCATATGCTGAAGTCAGAAGATTAGTTCAAAGCATGCAGCTTCAATCAAATACATCTTACGCGATTGCTCTGACATCAAAGTTGCTACCCAAACTGCAATAAGTACGCAGACTCCACCAAACAAACCCCAGCAGATTACAAACAGCAAGAAAAAGGAAACTCCAACCCATGTGATTCAAAATAAAGAAATAGTAATTATAAGGAAACCAAAAATGTCCCTTCAAACGTAGTTAACAAAAATAGAAGCCCTAGCAATAGCTCTCTTGATGGAATGATTTCTGTATCTGTGGATTCAGATAGTAGGGAAGTAAAGGAGGGACTGGAAGTTCCCAAACATCTGCTTCCACGCAAAACAAAGAAACAGCACAGAAAGAACAAACATCAATTATAATGGCCACCCTCGTCTCATGGAAATTTTCTCGGCATCAAAGCTATGATCAATCCTTATCATCCTGTGCGCTTGGCAATACAGGAGAAAAAGCTGAAACCAGAACAACAAGCAAAATTTCGGAGGTTTTCTTTCGTTAGGAAAGGTAACCTTGCAGGTGAGCATGCCAGTGGAGGTGGAGGTCTCCTCATGTCACTGCACTATCCATCAAGTGCCCTTCCTTTGACGACATCCCTCCAAGTTGTCGCTATACAAGAAAATTCTCATATTTTGAGAATTTTGGTTTCATACTTTCTCTTTATTTGTCTTCATTGATCAACGGGATTTAAATGACCTTGTGGCGCAGCTGCATGAGCCTTTTATCATAATGGAAGATTTTAAAGCCCATAATCTGCTCTAGGGAACCAAAGACACCAAATAAGACACTAAATAAGCAAAAACCATGAGGAAGGCAAACTGAGCATATGATTAAGGATCATTGCCTCTGTCTCCTGAATAATGGGCAGGACACATACTTCCATGAACCCACAAGGACATTTCACGCTCTTGATCTAGTCATCTGTTCACCATCTCTGTTGCCATTTTAAAATTGTAGTGTAGTGATCTCTACAACAGCGATCATTATCCCATTTTTGTATCTCTTGCACGAAGAGGAGCAAACCCCATGTCGAGACCTCCTCGCTTTATCCTGGATAAGGCCGACTAGTAACTTTCTCTTCCTCTGCAGAGCTCGCGGAGAACATGGTAAAAGATTTGCGTATTGATGATGCAGTGAAAACGGTTCCAAATGCTATTATTCAGGCAGCTACGCTCTCAATTCGAGAACAACGAGAAAAGTGCTAAAATATTCGAAACCATGGTATCGTGGCTGTCATGAAGCACTGAAAAAACAGAAAAAGGCATGGGGAAATTTTCGTAGATACCCTACTGTGCACTATCTTATAGCGTTTAAAAGAGCCAAAGCAAACGCAGGAAACGTAAGAAGGCAGAGCGAGAGGGATTTCTGGATTTCATATGTGTCATCAATTACATCCTCTACGCCTAGTATGCGGGTTTGGGAAAGACTTAGGAAAGCATGCGGAATTTATAAAGACCACTCACTTTCCTTTTTGGAAAAGATGGCCGAGTGATTAGCTCCATAGAAGAAATTGCGAATACTATTGGTGAGATATTTGCTGCAGTTTCTTCCAGCAGAAACTATTTGCCTGCATTTCTCTCTATCAAATAGCGTTCTGAAAGAGATGCTATCGCATTCAACTCTTCCAACTCTGAGGCTTATGATAGAGATTTTATTATTCTTGAGTTAAAGAGAGCTTTGTTGCAGACACATAGGTCTTGTCCGGTTCTTTATGGCGTGAATTACGACATGCTGAAGTATCTGTCCTATAAGTCACTGAGTGCGGTTCTTACTCTTTACAACAGGGTGTGGAAGCAGCGAAATTTTCTGAGTGCATGTAGATACGGTATACCCGGGGATCTTAATGACATTGACTTTCGCGGCAACCTACCAGTTTTCATTTAGCATATTTTGAACGCTAGAACTTTTCAAGTAAGGATTTGGTCCTGTTTTGTCGGATGTTTTTTAACAGGAACAGGGTGTGCCTCAAGGCTGTGTGCTCAGTGTAAGCCTGTTCAGCTTAAAAATCAACTCTGTGCTAAAAGAACTTCCTCCCACTATCTTGGGATCTTTATATGTTGATGATCTACAGACTGGACTACGCCCCTGGACAGATTAGCTGTCCAGGGGCGGACATGAGACGTGTAGAGGGGCAATTGCAGATCGCTTTGAACAGGATCCAAGAATGGTCAGAAAAACAATGATTTACACTTTCGAAACAGATGACTTTGTGCATGGACGTTTTTAGGAAGCGAGGTCCCCATCCTGAGCCTGAGTTATATCTGAATGGTTCAATTATTCCAGTTGCACCTAAAGTAAAACTTTTAGTAGTGATGTTTGACCGAAAATTGACTTTCCTTTCTCATATCTCAAACCTGAGAAAGAAGTGTTTAAAAACACTAAATATTTTAAAACTCTTAACGAGCACCTCCTGGGGTGCAGTGCGCTGCTGTATGCTTTGCATTTACAGAGCGCTTGTCCGTTCTAGACTGTACTATGTCTCACTTGTTTACGAATCCGCTCGGTCTTCAGTTTTGTTAAAACTAGGTCCTGTTCATCAGCAAGCTCTGTGGATTTGTTCTGGAGGTTTCAGGACATATTCTGTCCAGAGCCTTTATGCTGACTCTAACGACCCATCACTTCATCTGAGGCGTGAACATTTGCCCCTTTTGCAGTATTTTAATATTTTGTCGCAACCTGAACATCCTAATAAGCTGTGTTTACTTGATAATGTGTGTAACACTTTATTTGAAGCACGTCCATCTTGTGTGCCTTCCTTTCCTTTAAGAGTTCTGTCTGTCATTGAGGAACTCTCCCCCTCTGATATGTGGCCCCAAGCAGTGTAGAATTTTGAAATCCCACCTTGGGAAAGTGCATGAATCCAGCTTCTTGATTTTTTCGACCATCACATGAAGGCTATAAAATGGCTATAAAACTAACTATAAAATGGCAGCAACTTTTGGACGTTCAGCTTTACCACAAGTTAATTAATAGGACAAAGTCCTACAAAGGCTAAAATAACCTTTTTACAAAGGCTAAAATAACCTTTTAAATTGTTCATCTTAAAAATGTATAAAGTTTTATAGTGATATGTAAAAGTCCGTCTGACTCTTTAAATTTAAAAGAAGGCACCAGTTATGCTTACAAAACAAAACTCCGACACTTGTGGGTACTTAACATAAGTTCAACTTCAAGTAACGTAGTCGGAGACTACACGAAGTGATTTATGCAAACTGGCTTAAATACAAATCACCGTGTATTTAACGTCGGCCAACAAAATGACTAAAGTTCGAATCACCTTGATAGAGCTGACGATAGGACGTAAAATACAAGCGAGGCTGTCAAAAACTCTAACTTTAAAATATTCATATACTCGGGCTTAAATACTCTAAGAACTAATTTGCATTCTGGTGAGGACTACGGAAAGAATGGCAACAAACATAAAATTCTACAATCTTATGCGTATTCTACAATCTTATCGTATATCAATGAGAAACATTAAATCGTATTAATTTTGATCTTCATAGACGGTGTCCACTAATTCAAAGAATTTTGCTGCAATTTTAATAGCTTCAGCGAAAAAGGTCATTTTTTTCTCATTGTTCAGTCACTGATTCCGTAACAGCAGATATGGACGGAATGAAATCAATTAAAAAATTTCATTTTAATGTCTTTACAATAAAGTAAAAAAAATTGAGGTGTATTAGTAATAATTATCACTAATTATCATTCAGCATCTTGTTTCAAATTATTTGAAAAAGTTAAATTCTAAAATTTTACAGATTTATTTTTTACATTGTATAATCAATACATGACCAGTTCATAGTACTTTATGCAATGATGTATATTTTATGGCTCATCTTTCTCGACAGCGTGCCAATGCATTTTTAAAATAACTTTTCTTTTGCAATGAAAGTGTTTTTTTTTATTAATATGTTATCTCTTACTAGGTACAAAGAACCTTACAGAATGTCCTATGTGAAAACGCAGCTAACCAGATACTTTACATGGTGCTTTGCCATACCACCTAGATGTACTAAATACAGGTAAGTTAACGAATTATAATGTTATAAATATGGGATCATTTGATGTTTCTTCTTTAATTGCAAATTATGTTTAATCTTAAGTATATTACTTGATATTAGATTTTAAATCGTCCATCTTAAAAATGAATAAAGTTTTATGGCGATATGTAAAAGTTCGTCTGACTTTAATGATTAAATTTTTAAACCTCTTAAATACTTTTCAACGGCAATGCCCATGGGATCAATGAAATTCTTCAATATCTGATCTATTTGTGATTTGTAACGTTCGAGATGAAGATGCGTCTCAAGAGATAGTGTGGTTCAAACTCCGTACTATTCACTGACATGAGAGAATCGGATTTCTTACTTTTCCTAACTTTAGAAAAAAATATTAATAGTACAGGTTATAACGCTTTGCCTAATCCAAAATCGTGAATTTCACTTCTATTGGTCTGTTGCAACAAGGCTACAATTTTAGAATCAGCGAATACAATTGTTTATATTCTAATTTCTAAATAAACACAGAACAACTTAGATGAAAATTAAATTATAGCTTTTATTTAACTTGCAATACAACTGAAATTTAAACAGAAACTACCGTTGACAGGCAATAGAAACATTCACAATAAACATAAATGAAATAGAGCTTACACAGTACAATACTTACACAGTATACACTTATAATTTATATTTACATAAAAATATGTAAATATAAATTATAATTTAAATTAACAATAGCTCCTTAATGCTTAATTTTAATTTCAGTACTTCCTTTCTCAATTCTGAAAGTAGTAATAATTTCTGGACTGCGTCATTTCTAGATGAATCCATACATATTGTTGCGTGCGTACGGGTTCGTTATGAAATGAATGCACAAGTCCGATGAAAAATGAACAAAAATTTATTATTATCACAACAAAAATGCTTAAATTTTCTCAAATTATCATGCAGTATTACAATATCTCACAGTAGTTTTCTTTTAACTACTCAAATGTCCAATAGAACGTAATTCAAAACAGCTAAAGAACGCTAATCCGCGAATTCGCTACAATCAACAACAGTAGTTTTCTAAACAACAACAAACTAAGCAACTACTACAAACTGAGATGTTTTCCTCCTTTTATAAGATTTTAAAATCACGCGCTAGAATTTTCCAGTACTTTCTCGAAATCAAAAAGAGATATTTATTTATTTAATGCACGCGCTCTTGTATTTTCAATTTTCCGGCTTAGCTTTCTTTTAATATTCGTCACGCGCTGCACTGCGCGAGAAATAAAACCATTTAATTTCTAATTGAACTAACATTAGCTTTTTAAATACCAAATTCGTAACACTGCCCCCTTCCCAAGGACTGCACGTCCCGGGCAGTACAATCCCTGGACAGGAAGCAAAACTTACAACTGTGGCATAAATGCATTAATAAGCATTACATTACAATAATAAACAACATGAACAATAAATGCAATACATAAAACAAATCAAATGCTATCAAATACTAAATACAAAACAAATACTAAATACAAATCAAATACTAAATGCAAATCAAATACTAAATACACATTTATAAACAAAAAGGACCATGGTCTGATACTATTTACAATTATTTACATTACGTACTATGGCCATAGTAATGAGTTAACCTGTCGTAATGAACGACTTTAGGTTTAGAGTTCGAAGACTTACGAATCCGAACCATGACGTCATTTAGCCTGTTTAGGATTGTGTGCGAACCATCCCAAGGTGACTGTAAATCAGGCCTGACTCCTTTTCGTCGAATCGGGTTCCACAACCACACCTTGTCTCCTTCGTTGGATCTATGTCCAGCAGCTCTCGTGTTGTATCTGGTCTTCACTTTCTCCGTCGCCAAGTTCACTCGCTTTCGTGCGGAACGGTGCATCTCTTCAAAACGGGCCTTGACATCTTGGATGTGTTCCTCAGGCGATGAAGGCGCATCCGTACGGCGATGAAACAGGCGGTCACAAGGCAGACGAAGGTCTCGACCGAAGAGCATCTGAGATGGAGAATAGCTGGTAGTCTGGTGTTTCTTTTCGACCCTAGCATGATTTCGGCTGTTTCTCGAGCTGGTTCTTTCGGACAAAGCGTCGGCATTTCCAGGTGAGGATCCCTTCTTAGGATGGATAGTCATGTCTTCAGATCCTGAAAGCAGTTTGTTGTTTTTCAAGTCTAAGGAAAAATTGTATTTCCTTAAAAAGTCCAATCCGAGTATGCATGGATCTGTAATATCCGCCACATATGCCGTGTGATGGTAGGCGGCACTTCCAAACGTGATGTTTACGTTTAACTTCCCAGTTATGTCGATCTTGTCACCAGACGCAGTCTGAAGGGTAACACAGGGCGGCGTCCAGATAAGTTTGTTTCCTAGTTGTTGAGCCAAATCTTTTCGGATGATGGTGACGTTGGCTCCTGTATCTATAGTCATATTGCACGGAACTCCATTAATATGTCCTATTATGAAAATTCCATTACTGCCGCCTCTCACTGCAGAAATCTGAAGCGCTTTAAACGGGGCCTTTTCATTATCTGGCAACCTCCACCCCGCGAGATGGCCACTAATTAGTTTCCCTGCTGCTTGTTAGAAGCGGTCTTAACATCAGTACCCTGGGGTGTTTTGCAGTTTCGTCGTATGTGTCCTTCAGCACCGCAGTTCCAGCACTTAACGGTCGGTTTCTTCTCACCAATATTCCGTCTCAAGGCGTTCAGTTGTCTAGTTAAATCGTCAAGTCGAGCGGTGACTTGATCCCCTGGCTCCTGGACTTGAGCAGCTCTGACTGGGTGGCGGTCTCGACGAGTGGCTTGCTGGGCTGCCTCAAATTTCATGGCGTACTCTAGAGCACTTTTTAAATCTTTTACATCCGCCATTCGTAGAGCTTTCTGTATTTCAGTATCTCGGATGCCGTCGATAAAGTATTGCAAGGACAGGATTTCCCTTGTTTCTGTCGGGCATTCCGAAAAGGCGAGATGGGACAGCCTTTCAACATCCGCGGCGAGCTCCTGAAGTGTTTCGGTAGGCTTCTGTTGACGAGATTTTAATTGGAGCCTGCTGTAGTCTTTTAAACACTTCTCCCCAAAGCGCAACTCCAAGGCGCCGGACAGAGCTTCGAAATCTAACCTTTTGTTTTCGGGAAGAGTCTGAAGGATATCCGCTGCGTCGGCTCTTAGAGAAGCGGCGAGATGACAGGCCTTAGCTTGGGAATCCCATCCATTCGCATCCGCCACGATAGAAAATTGTGTCTTATACACCTGCCAGGAGGTCTTCCCATCATATGTGGATAGCTTCAGAGGTGGACGAGCAGGCATTGAATTATGGAGTATAATAAGAAAAATTTAAAATCATCACTCCTGCTCCCTGCCGACGCTACGAATTTCTTTAAAGTATCCATTTCTTTGGCAACTGCAGAAACTCTCTCATCAATTTGTTCTTTTACAGAAGAAACTCTTTCTTCTATTTCTTCTTTCACCGAAGAAACTCTTTCTTCAATATGTCCAACTTTATTTTCAACTGCATCAATTCTGCCTTCCATAGCTTCAAATTTATTTTCTATTATGCAAGTAATTTCTCTTTTCATTTCTTCTTGACCAGCTTGAACGGCTTTCATTTCGTCCTTAACGGATTCCTGGCCCAATTTCATTTCTTCCTTAAATGATGCTTGGCCAGCTTCCATCTTTTCTTGGAATGCAGCAAAAGCACTAATGAGCTGTCTCAATTGTTCTTCCTTCGCTCTTGTTATTGGCATTCAAATCCCACTTCTGACACCAAAAATTGTTGCGTGCGTACGGGTTCGTTATGAAATGAATGCACAAGTCCGATGAAAAATGAACAAAAATTTATTATTATCACAACAAAAATGCTTAAATTTTCTCAAATTATCATGCAGTATTACAATATCTCACAGTAGTTTTCTTTTAACTACTCAAATGTCCAATAGAACGTAATTCAAAACAGCTAAAGAACGCTAATCCGCGAATTCGCTACAATCAACAACAGTAGTTTTCTAAACAACAACAAACTAAGCAACTACTACAAACTGAGATGTTTTCCTCCTTTTATAAGATTTTAAAATCACGCGCTAGAATTTTCCAGTACTTTCTCGAAATCAAAAAGAGATATTTATTTATTTAATGCACGCGCTCTTGTATTTTCAATTTTCTGGCTTAGCTTTCTTTTAATATTCGTCACGCGCTGCACTGCGCGAGAAATAAAACCATTTAATTTCTAATTGAACTAACATTAGCTTTTTAAATACCAAATTCGTAACAATATGATAACATAACTCTGATGACGCAGCAAATTCGAAACATAACTCAAAATTTCGAGAACTGAAACTTTGTCCTAATAAGCTTTCATAATGGATAAACTGCGCACGTACTTCTACTTCTGTTCTCGCTAAGACGCTGCTTGCTGCTTTCCCTTCTTCCGCAAAGCAATGTAAAAAATATAACTATTCGGGAACAGGCACGATTAATGTTGCAAGTATTTGTGGTCACAAAATGTTTAACTGTAATAAAAGAAATTAATTTAAGTCTGCTACGACTGTGTCTTGTATCTTCAAATTTCTTCTTCATTCCAGAACTACTATTATATGTTTCAATTTTTATCTGCACCATTTCCAAATCATCACATAGTATATATGCTCACATCAGCCTTTCTAACAGTCATTAGAAACATCTCTCACCTAGATTGTGAGATAGGGAATTAACTACATTGCGAGTGAAAATTAAAAGATATTGACAAGAATAAAACTCATCTGCTAATTGCTGAAAACGTTAATTCATACAAAAGCATTGTTTAATATAAATTACCATGTTTTGAAGCTGATTAATCTTAAAATATTGAATTTAATGTCAGATTTATGGAAATTAAAAAAAATGTGGATCAAGGATCTTCTCTATTTCGAACCAAATTACTCCATAATGTGATGAATGGTCACTTCTGTCAGAAATGCAGACTTAAAATCTTAATTTTATATAATTTATCAAATTGTTGACCAGGTCTTATTGAACTACTCTTCTGAAAGTGCACTTTTCAAAACCTGGACGGTCTGGGAAGGCATATGCGTTCCTGTAATTTGGAGGCATAAGGCATCTAACACACATTCAGTTAGGTTCAAGTCTCGTGAGTAAGTTGGCCTATCCATAGGAATCATATTGGACAAGAGAAATTCTCGATGTGAACAGGTATTGTTATGCATGATAAAAAAATATGGGCCAACAGCGTACCTAAAAACCAAGATTTCTTTCAGTTACCTATGATCGGTTTCAGAACCTCTATCAGAGATATTAAATAAAGTTAAAAGTTTTTAATTTTTTACATTGCTCTGCTTTAAATGTCATTACATACCATAAAACTGCTGAAACGAGAATGAAACGAGATTCTTATGAATAAGAGAAGGCTTGTTGTGTATTTCTCGCTCTGTCCGGATCAAACTACGTCTAGAATTACAGTCTATATCTAGACTCTTTATTAATCAGCAGGTTGCCTCATTCCTCTTTCTTTCGAGACTACGATAATACCAACTTAACTGGTTTCTTTGAAAGATGAAGTAAGTGGGATACAAACCATTGATTTTCTTAAAATTAACCTGGTGCAACATCAGAACGACTAATTCGCGTTCCTGTGGCAGCTTGAAGGTTTAAAACCAGCTGTCTTGTAGTCTCTTCGAACCTACAATGATAGATAACACTCTTCGGAAGTTGTTGAATCTCTTGGCCGTTCTTGATAAGGCTGTATGCTAATTTACTGCTTAAGAAAATGCTCCAAATTCTTGATATGACACAACAATACCTTCAAATCCATCTAATCATTCTCAGAAATCACATTAACTGTAAACAACACTACAAACCTAACTTCAATTAAATTTGCATATTTTCATGCATTAATCTATGCTAAAAAGTCCAATTTCGTGTTCACTTGCAGATAACTAAGTAAATAATTATATTGCTGGACAGTAGATGAAAACTTTGCTCAGTGAGCATACATTTTAAAGGTTATTTAATGAGCAGTGCATTACCATCTAATTTTCTACATCATGTAGAAAGGCTTATCGAAAAGTTTTAATATTGACTCCATTTCTCTTTCTCTACATTGAAGATAACAATTTTGTACTGGGTTTTAAGAAATCAAATATCGAAATGAAGGAATTTGTAAGAAGTCAGCCATGGCTGTCAATATTTGGTCTTAGCGAATAAAAACTCTTATTATTTTGCCACTTCAAATGAGGAAGAAGTTTCTGTGAAAACACAGCAAAACTGTTTAATTTTTTGTTAAATAGGGGAAAGCGGAATAATGAAGCACTTCAAATACCATAGCATTCATATGCTGGTGCGCGGCAAAAGGTTCTCTTCAGGTGAAAATTGCCTCCTCTACAGGGCTTAAAGAAAACCATAAGACAGTTCTATTTCATTTTTAATCAATCATAATGTGCTGTGTAGAGACATTAAGTTATTTCTTTTTAAGCAGGAGTGATGAAAAATGAGCAACGCCTTCGCCGGTAATCGAAAGACGGACCTCTGGAAATACGCGCCTAGCTTGCAGACCACTGCACCACGAAGGAACGCTAAGAAGACGGGAGAAATACCTTATATGCTCCCTCTTTTAAAGGGCGACCAGGGTTTAGGGGACCCAATCGCCAAATCCTGGGTGTGAAAAATCATCCACCACCACCCTTTTAGTTCGGACGCCACTGCAGAGACATTTGGTTATTTTTTTAAAGCAGGAGTGATGAAAAATGTGCAATGTCTTCACGAGGAATCGAACCATGGACCTCTGGAAATACGCGCTCAGCATGAAGACCACTACACCACGAAGGCACGCTAAGAAGGCGAGAGATATACCTTATAGCTGTGAAAAATGTAACTCAGTTTGAAGGACTGTACTATGCTAAATAAAAAAATGTACTGGGCACATAATGCCATTTGATTCTGAAGAAAATAATCGGTCTTAAATCTTTTCAATCAGCTTACATATATTTAACGCCAGGAATCCAGAAGAAGCGCAGTCAGATCAAGCTGAGATGACGGCAAATAAATATTAAATCAATCTTAATCACCATTAACGTTTTGGTTTTATAGCTGATTGTCAACTTCTTCTCGTTGACTATTTGCCATACCCGAACGGAAAGAGGGCTTGTATGCACATGAATCACAAGAGACAAAACAAAATCAAGACGTAGTGGCGGTGGTAGGGAGAACTGTATGGAAAGAATTTGGTGAAAAGCTCAAACTTTCATATATAGTTGTTTGTTGCTTTATGTTGGATACATCATCGATCAGTGGTTTACTAAGTACTGATTTGGTCATTCTATTTTGTTTGTTAGATTTTATTTTGTGGACTTTTAAATAAAATGCAGCAGAATCCAATCAGCCGCATATTCGGCAAAATATTCCAAACGTTGTGTATAAAAATTAATGTACTATTCTGTTTGTTATTATTTTGATTGAAATTTCTCACAAAGAAAATGGTTATTAGAATTTGTTAAAAATTATTTAAGCTAAGTAGATTATTCAGAAAATTATAATACAAATAAGAGCCACTTTGAAGTATAACATTTTATACTATAGAGGTTATTTTAAGTTTGATAATTTAATGGTGTTTTTATAACTATTTTCAAAATTTAATTAAATCACATTTTGAGACTCTGACGGTTTAACAGTTGTTATGTGCAAAAATCTAAGGAACACATTCAATCATTTTACCGTCGAAGCAGTTTTTTTCAATGGCGGGCTCTAGCCGTTTATAGGCGTTTGCTACTGCTAAGGCCGGATGCGGTAGTCACTTTATTGTATAGGCACCTAACAGGTGGGTAACTATTTCCTGCTATAAGAGGACGAACAAATTATATATATACCATCTCCGGGATTAGAACTCGGGCCTTTCGGTACGGCAGTCAGAGCCACTACCCACTTTCCCGTCGGTCAAAGCAGTTCGTGAGGGATAAATTGCCGAATATAATGTTTTAGTTGAAATTAACAACAGACATTATTACGCCTCCAGACAGCTTATTTAGTACAATATATATCAAAGGACATCATGGGCTCATTCCCAAAACGGGGCCCAGGTCTTTACTATAGCTCCAAGTTAAAATAGATTCCTTATATGGGTAAAGGACCTTTCCCCTTCGTCGCATTTGGAATGGACACTCTGTGTCACAGTGCTAGTATAACGGGAACATCCAGTGAGGTAATGATAATAGCAGTTAATTAGGTCAAATTGTTAAGAATTAATGATTTAATAGATATTGATCAGGCATAGTTAACAGTTCAAGATCATTCTGCATCTTTGGAGACAAGGTTCTAGATTTTGATTTGTAGTCAGCCTGCAATTGGCTGAAAATCGATTTGTACATAATAATTATAGAACCGAAATGAAACACTTACATAACAATAGAATATACTTGTTAAACGATTTAACTATACTAATTTATCTACAATAGTGTGCAAAACTTAAGCAAAAAAATGATTTTTTAACATACAACCAAAAATTTGTTAGAAAGGGCTTTTTGCAATCAGCACAATGAAAAGCCAAATCAGTAGAAAGATGATTCATAGGGTTTATGAGCACCATGACATCAGAGGGTATGTCAGGGCACGCAAAATACGAGAAGCCAGCGCAGGCACTGCAAGGCAACTGAGGAAGAAAGGAAGGCGCATTTCTAGGCATTCTTCTGTAAGTGAAAGTGAGATTGTACGCCGCCCAAGATTTTGAAACTGTTTCACAAGTTTGGAAAAATCCTTACAAACGACTAGTACATCTGTAAGATAGGTTGATCGTGCTGGCAAGGGGGAAAAACTATGTCTAATGAGCGATATATCTCCTTTCAAACGAAAAGAGATCGTAACCAGACAGCGGGCAACATTTCTCTACAGTTGCTCTCAGCAACGGACGACCAAGTATATCGATTTATTGTAGTTGAAGCAGCCCATTGAAAGCAGCCTTATTGGCGACACCGTTTACAACAGAAGACATAAAGTAGAAACACAAAGACTGAAAAACTTCATCAATGGAGACATGCTTTCTTTACCTATGAGAGTCGTTTCAGTGTGACAAATGATTCTCGACGCCAGTTGATATGGAGTGAGGTAGAACACGCTTCCCTCCCACTAACATCAGGAAAAAATGACTGTTGGGGTGGCCCTGGAGTGCTTGTATGTGGAGGTATTATGATGATCGGAAGGATAGTTATCCAGTTATCTTCCTTCACGCTTGTTTGTTCGGGGTCCTATTGATCCCGTCCGCTTTTATGGATGATAATGCACAACAATATAGGACTCATGATGTTCAGAAGTCCAGGAAAGTGAAGGTTTCCATAGAATGGCTTGGCCAATATGCTTCCCTGATTTAAAGTCCATTGATCCCCTCCAAAGAACAAAATACAACTGAAATAGATGCTCTTCGAAGAGTGGGCACTCTTTATAAGTATATTATCTTTTAATTAACTCTAATTTAAAATTGAATAACTGCGTATATTGCTGTGGTTAATGCATTATTTTATACTCTGAGGTGACAATTATGATGGGATACCTTCTAATACCATGTCGGATCTCCTTCTGTCAGACGAAGTGCAGCAACTTGACGTGACATTTACTGAACAAGTCGTTGGAAGTACCCTGCAGAAATATTGAGCCATATTTGCTTGCCTCTATGGAAGTCCATAGCTGCGAAAGTGTTGCAGGTGAAGAAATTTTTGCATGAACTGACTTCTAGATTATAATCCATAAATGTTCGATGGGATTCACGTCGGAAGATCTAGGTGGCCAAATCATTCGTTGGAAGTGTCCAGAATGTTTTTCAAACCAGTAGCGAACAGTTGTGGCCCAGTGACAAGCGCATTTTCATCCATAAAAATTCCATCGTTGCTTGGGTATGTGAAGCCCATGAAAGGCTGCAAAAGGCCTTCAGGTAGCTTAACATAATCATTCCAGTCAATGGTCAAGCTAACATCGTCATTTAACTATTTTATCATTCTTTTCATAATCAGTTTAAATGTCACTTTCTTTTCGGCCACTAAAGAGGAGGAAGAAGAAAACTCTTTTACATTTTTTATGTAATATTTATATACATATTTGTACTGAAATATTATTTCTCCTTTTTGGAAGGCAACCATTGCAGTTGAGGAAGGTCATATCCTTTACTAAGGCTCTTTGATTTGTTGTTCTTCCTCTTGGCTAGACAATTTTTATAACAACGCCATTCTGTGAATAAAGCGTTTTCCTCTTCATTCCCTATTAATGTTTTTGTTACTATACTTAAGCATCATATTAATGCTTTTGCTGCTATACTTTCCTCATTTGTTGAGCACTATATTGTGCCTCCGTAGTATTGAGCACTACACTGGGTCTCTGTAGTATGATTTTCATATCTTCCAACTGGTGTTTTGCGCAGTCACGGCAAAAATCATATAAACTACTCAATTACTAGGGTATTTTATACACTCATGTCCATAAATTAAGGATAATTCGGAGTTACGCGGAAATCGAACTCTAAAATAAATATATCACCTAAATCATCATTACACACATCTTCAATAATCATATGCAAATTTCAGGAAGTAACCAGATGACACTGATGGTACGTCACAATGACGAGAGTGTAAGAGAGGGATATATAAGGAATGCAGGCAAAGAAGTAAAATTGTTCGCAGGCGCTTTATAAACATTTCAGTGCAATAACCGAATAGCTAGGACACAAAGAACGCATTTGGATGATTTTTTACGTGGTAGAATTATCGGCCGTCTGGAATGTGGGTGTACCCAACTGGAAGTCTCAGACGAACTTGGAGTTGCCCAGAGTGTCATCTACAGGCTTTGGCAACGATTCCAAGATGATGGTAATGTGAGTAGACGTTACAGCACAGGTCACCCCAGAGTTACAACGCCGAATGAGGAGCGGTATTTGGCAGTTACTGCCAAAAGAAACAGGTATAGCACAGCCTCAGACCTGTCTCGTCAGCTCTCTTCAGCCACTGGTACGACAATTTCAAGGCAGACCGTGTACAGACGCTTAGGGCAGATTGGTCTATATGCTCGTAGACCTGACAGATGCGTTCCACTTACTGCAACTCACTCTCGCCTGCGGTTAGCCTGGAGTAGAGAGCATGCATTGTGGACACCGCAACAGTGGGCTTGTGTGATGTTTTTCGACGAGTCCAGGTTTAGCTTGCAGTCTGATTCTCGCCGGACTTTCATATGGAGAGCTACAGGTACCCGTTACCACCAAGAAAACATCATTGAACGACACCGTTACGTTGGTGCAGGAGTGCTCGTTTGGGGTGGAATTATTCTGGGTTCCAGAACTGATGTGCATGTTCAAATTAGAACCATGACAAGCCAAATCTATCGGGACATCATTCTGAAACAACATGTACATTTGTTTCGGGGCGCCATGGGCGCACAGTTTGTGTTTATGGATGGCAACACCCGACCTCACCGTGCAAACATCGTAAGCGAATGCCTTCAATCGGAGGATATCACCCGTATGGACTGGCCAGCATTCTCACCGGACTTGAATGCAGTAGAGCACGTGTGGGACATGCTTGGCCGACGAGTTGCAGCCCTTCAACCTCTTCCTACATGTCTACCGGAACTTCGGAGAGCATTGCTTTTTGAGTGGTGTAATACCTCCCAAGATGAGATCGATAATTTGATACTCAGTATGCCTAGGCGTTGTACGGACTGTATTGCATCGTCTTGGAGACATACAATGTATTAACAATAATACCAACCATGTAATATTGGTTTTTTGTAAATAGGTGTTTTTTGTAATTTGCTCCAGGGAGAAAAAATCGCTATTTTTTTTAATAATATCAAACATATAGCATCTTTTTTTTTGCTCTTTACCTTTTGTTTAATAAATAAGCTTTACAAATAAGTCAAATTTGTTTTGCTTCTAACTCTTCCTTTGCCTGATTTTGCATTATCCTTAATTTATGGACATGAGTGTAAAATAATTGCTAATACATATATACTTACATGTTTGTTTATGCAATGTTTCCTAAATGTATACAAGGTGTGACGAAAAAAAAAAAAAAAGTCTCATCCAATAAATTATTGTACTTACAGAATCAGTTCTTCGTGACATTATCACCTTCACAGTAGTTCCCTTCAGCATTTACGAATTTTTGCTTTCGGTGCTGCCGTTGCTGGTAACAGTTCTGGAACGAGGGTTTTGGAAGGCCCTTCAGGATATTCTCCGTTTTTGCCTGAATCTCTTCAGCTGATGTAAAATAGGTTCCCTTTAACTAAGATTTCACTTGAGGAAATAAAAAAAGTCGCATGGAGCCAAATCAGGTGAATAAGGAGGATGCCCCATCACTGTAATGTTTTCGCTGATCAGAAACTGCTTGACAGATAGGACCGTGTGAGCGGGTGCATTGTCCTGGTGCAACAGCCATCCATCACTCCACAACTGTTGCCTTATTTTCCTAATTTTTTCATGAAGTCTTTTTAGTACTTCAATGTAGTAGTATTGATTAACAGTCTGATCACTGGGAACCCCTTCAATCATGATGAACGTGCTGGGCACGCAAGGGCGCGCGCCCAGCACGTTCATCATCTTCCACACCGTCCCTTCCCCCTAAAAATCACTTATGCCATTCAAACATACATGTATGAGACAAAGTTTCATCTCCATAAGCCTCGGTTGACATTTGAAATTTTCCCTCCGTGTCTGATGTCTTAAGTTTCACAAGAAACTTGATGTTGATCCGGTGCTCGTTTTTCACATTAGATATTTTTCCCGGAGAATGCAGTTGCACGTGTTCACTCAATGACGCAGTACTCCCCACTGGTGTCGTCGGTAAAGTCGAAACTGGCCTCATGGATAGAGGAGGTGTGTGGCATGACGTCACCAAAACAGTTGCTGCCAACTCCCCTCCCTTTTCAAGCTACATACTACTTAGTCTCATTTTTTTCTTTTGTGTCCCACCTCGTATAATTTGAATCATAAAAATTTTAGACTTGAACATTTGTTCGGATCTTTTTTAGTATATAAATACTGATTGTATACTTTAATTATGTTTTTATTTTATATTGCATTGCTGAAAATACGTGTAAAATACTTTTCAATTGGTAAATAGTGTATATATGCACATGATTTCAGGGTGATCTCATATGCTGCCTACAAAACTGATTATCGGACAAAAGTGAAAAGCTATGAAGTGTGCTGCAGTGGTTATATTGAATATCGTGGCACTTGCATTCGTACGTAACTTCATCTCATAATTAAAAAAAGTTCTTTTCAATATTATGATAAACTGTTCTGAAATATTGCTCTTCAGAGTAAGTGTAATGTGTTTGTCATATTCGTTATATATACACATGCAAAATTTCTTTCTCAATAGCAGCCGTTAATGATACTTACGTGTTAGCTCAAAGAAAAGTGGTTAGTTGCCGAGCAGTTTTGGCACCGTAAAGCAACTTAATCGCTATCGTAACGGTATGGCGTCGCTAAGTTTAAAAACGACTGTAAGCCACAGCAAACAATGCAGGTGATGCTACTAGTTTCTTACCTTGTATGACAGAGTAACCATCAATGTTCGAAACACATGAAATCTGTGGGAATGGGAGTCGGCGATTGGTTTGCAGCAAATAGAATGTCACTTGTTATGCCACTTGAAATTGAAAGTTTGCATAGAAGAACTACACATGGCTGATCCTACTGTTATAGACTGGAACAATTATTTGAGAGAAATATGCGTCTATTACAAGGGGTGATCAAATGAAAAGGTACGAAACGACACGGTGGGTACAAATGTAGACTTTATTCAAAATATACACCATAGGCCTGAGCACAAGGATCCCACTGATGAACAAGTCGCAGGATTCCTTGTTCCCAGAATTCCTGTGGCTGTGACGAGACCCAGTCCTTCACAGCGTCCTTGAGTATGTCGTCCGAGTTGAAGCGCTTCCCTTTCAGGTGTTTCTTCAGTGGACCAAACACATGGAAATCGCAGGGCGACATGTCCGGATTGTAGGGCGGATGGTCGAAAGTCTCCCAATTGAACTTCCCAGTTCCATGTATGTGACTCTGGAGACGTGTGGACACGCGTTATCATGGAGCAGAACCACACCTCCGTGAGCAGCCCCGGTCTTTTGTTCTTGATGGACCTGCGTAGGAGTCGAAGTGTCTCAGAGTACACATCGGAGTTAATGGTTTTTCTGTGCTCCAGGAATTTCACAAGTAGCGGACCTTGAACGTCGAAAAAGACGGTGAGCAACACCTTACCTGCTGACGGCACGGCTTTGAACATTTTAGGGGAAGGTGACGACGCATGCTTCCACTGTATGCTGTCCCGTTTTTCTCTGGCTCGTAGTGATGGCACCAGGTTTCATCACCTGTGACGATCCGCTCCATGAAAGCGGAGTCTTCTTGATTACCAAAACAAATGTTGCCCCATACGCAGTTCCTTTTGCTGGTCGGTGAGCTGCTTCGGAGCCCAAGCGGCACACACCTTCCGATATCGCAACCTGTCGGGAACAATTGTCGACACGGTTCCATAGCTGACATCCACCTTCACCATTCGCAATGCTACATTTGTCACATTCGCAATGTGACACGCCGATCACTTCTCACTAGGTCGTCCACCTTGTCGAGATCGCTCGTGATGACAGTGTTTGTCTGGCCTGGTCTCGGATCATCACCCACACTCTTACGGCCTGCACGAAAACGGGCACTCCATTTTCTAACAGATTTGTCAGATACACATTTCTCCCCCTAAACTGTCCCCATCCGGCGATGAATAGCTGTCGGGTTCTCACCTTCCGCTGTCAGAAATCGGATAACATCTCGCTGCTCCTCAGCCGTCGAATTTTGCAACGCGAACGCCATCCTGTCCTCATACGGACTGCCGCATTATTTGGACGCCGCTTTTGATAAGAGCTCTGCTCTCTCCTGCGCATGCGGGCGCCCGCGCATGCTCTGATCCCAGTCAGAGATTCCAATCGCATCCCAAGATGTCTCGCTACGTTCTCCCATGGCAAAATATGCAAATATTTAACTGTTACGTTTTTACGTCGTTTCGTACCTTTTCATTTGATCACTCCTTGTAGATGCAGAGTTATAAAAAGTAACATTTGCAGCGGCTTGCCATCTCAGTGGATTTTCAGCGCTATTTGCGGGGAAGCTAAAGTAACCTTTCTTGTTACAATGCCTGATCGAAAAGGCCCTGACTTTGTTAAAAAAAAATAAAAAAATAAAAAAATAAAAAAAAAAAAAAACTGAAAGTTTTCAGATTTTATACTACGCCCAAAGGGACTTTTTTTTTTTTAACGTTTACCTCTGTTTATTAAACGTAATGTTCTTTGCACTTAAACCATAAAATTCAATTCAACAGCAATATCGCAAAATAATTTAAAAATGAGTAATCTTTAGACTTTCTGATACACAGGCTCACGGCGTTAGATGTAAAAATGTATTTTTTCCCAGTACAGTGTTGCCAGTGCTCGCTTTGAAATCGTTGAGTTTCTTAATCAAAAATTCATTAAAGTGTTATAAATATGAAATCGATAATAAACAAATTTCAAATTCCAAATTAGGGCTTCCAAATGCCCATATTCGGTGGAAGATTACGTTATTCAGAATTTGATGGCTCTAGGTACCGCTGTTTTATCCCAATGAGAGAAACATATGTGCATTTATGCAGATTCCTCATTATTTAATTTCTTTAAATATAACACAGGGCGATAATATTTGCTGGAAACAATTTGAAAAGTGAACCGACATTTATAGTGAACCAATGCAAAATGCTAAAATGAAATTAATACCCTTTCTGGGCTAACGCCGTTTGGGCTAAAAAAATAAGGGAGACAAACATTTATGATGGCACCTGGGATACCTTTAAAACAGAAGAAAAAACTGGTATAGACATTTTCAAAATGAACAAAAAATTCAATTTCGTGGATTCATGTTTCAGAGTTGATATGGAAATCATCGAGTGGGTATGGGGTTCCTCAAAATGACGGAACAAAGAAAATCATAAGAGTAGACCAAGGCAATTTGAATTCATACTTAGCAGAGTTCAAGTGTCGGCAGAAAGCTGTAGCTCAGGGTAAAATACCATTCGAAGCTATTTTACAAAGCGACTGTGAAAATATTTCCACCAGACATAATATATATATATATATATATATATATAATTATCAAATAACCGCCAAAGGCTAAAGTTAGCCAATTGCCTTTTTGTTAACGCATAAGTACTCTCTTAATATAGTCCGAATTTCCTTTTAGCCCAAAAAACTAAAAAGTTTGCCCAGAAGGGCTAATAACTTCGTTTTGGCATTTTGCGTCGAAAGCTTTAAATGTCCGTTTCACTTTTCAAATTGTTTCCACCAAATGTTATTGCCCTGTGTTATATTCAAAGGAGTTAAATAATGAAGAATCTGCATAAATGTATGTATGTTTCTCGCATTGTGATAAAACAGCTGTACCTAGAGCCATCAAATTTTGAATAACATACGTCTCCACCCGAATATGGGCATCTGGAAGCCCAAATTTGGAATCTGAAATTTGTTTTATTATCTATTTCATATTTTGTAAAGCATTTATGAGTTTTTGATCAAGAAACTCAACGATTTCAAAGCGAGCAATGGCAACACTATACGGGAAAATATTACCTCCAGCTCACGAGACTGTGTATTAGAAATTTTAAAGATATGCTTTTTTAAATATTTTGTGATATTGCTGTTGAATTGAATTTTATGGTTAAGTGCGAAGAACATGATATTTAATAAATAAAGTTAACACAAAAAACGTTAAAAAACGCCTTTTTGAGCATAATATAAATTCTGAAAGCTTTCAGATTTTTTTTATTACCTTTTTTTTTTCCCTTTTTTTTTCTGGTTGCTTTCTGATGAAATTCTTATTCATTCCCATAATAATCATTCAATTTTGCTTTGTAACGTTGACAAATCACAATTAATTTCAAATCAGATCGTAATCATGGGAACAATAGCATTTAAAAAAGTTTTTCTCCCTATATGTTTTTATATTAACTTTTATTCAAAATCTTCATTAAGCCTATTTGCACCAGCCTGATTATGTTTCGCTGTAGTACAGGTACGAAATAATTCTGATGACATTATTTCGAGGAGATTAGAACAGAAGGAAGGAATAATAAACAACTTCCATCACATGAAAATTAAAGCAATATTGGCAAATGGTGGGCATGTTGCTAAAGTAGAATCATCCTAGAAAAAGTAGAATGTGTATCTTTTAGTGGTTAAAGTTGTAATGTCCTTGGCTTCCATTATATATCAAAGACGTTTTTTGCTTAGATTCTCTTAACAGATAAGAATCTGACATTGGTAACTAGCATAATATCTTGATTATTCCTACAGAACGCTGAAATATAACCTACTTAACTAATCTTAGCAGACAAATTTGAGAAGTCAAACTTCTCAGTGTTAAAATGTTTCCAGACTCAAAGTTGAATGATTTAGATTACTGAATACTGAGAGTTCGAAAAGGGTACAAATCCAAGTGAAGGGGCAGATTGCGTAGATGGTTTTGTGGCTTTTCCCATGCGTAGCATAGTTATGACTCAGTTTCAGTTAGAAACTCCACGTACAAAGGTATCCCTTCTTTTAGACAGACAGTCCTGCAAGTATAATTCATTGTATCCAAATAGACAAAAAATAAATATGAACATGAATTGATTTATGCACATGTTAACAATGTTGCCCTATTTTTCAAAAGTATCACTCAGTTAATAGCCAATTTGTATTAAAGAATGCTGAGCCAAGCAATATGGCCGCTAGTGACTTCATTTTGCGTATGTTATATTCCTCTTAATATTATTATTTAGTATATTCGTAAAATGTTTTCAAATAGTTCCTTAAAACTTTATCTTGAAAAAAATTAATTTTTGTGTATTCAAAATGTAAATTTACCCATTATTATTTTAATGGGAACACTATTTTAGCGCAAAATACGAGTAACATAAAATTATACCGATCGTCTTCTAAATATCTGGCTCCACAGAAAAACGTTTCATTTAACACATTACATTACCTCACAGGAAAGCATCTTAAATATCTCGCTTACGGAAACAGCTTTATCTTGCAAATGTTAACCATTTTAGAAAAATACTAATTGTTTAGGAGAGCAATGATATTTTTCCAAAGTGTACTTTCAACGCTTGCATTTTGCTAAGATTATTAAAATGATTAATATGTATAATCCCAATTTAAATATATCTAAACACTTTGCATTAACTGCATTAGCAAATGCTTAAAAAAGTTATGTCAGTTTGAAAAAGCATAACTATTGCCTTAAATAATAAACCAGGTAATAGTTTTTTTTTATACTTTTTATTTTCAGCACGCGATTTTTTGAACATCTTATATCTTGTTTCAAGTTATGTATTCCCTACCATGTTAGGGAGAGTGTATACTATGGCTTAACGGTTACAAGTGAAGTAAGATGAACTTCGTTGCTTAACAATGAAATTTTACTATGTCACGGAAACTGGCATAAGGATTTTGTGTAAATGATCTAGCTTTACGCAAAGAGGGTTTAAAAGCAGACCAATCAGTGTGAATGTTCCCTAAGGGACCATTCATCCGACTGTATAGTCGTTATTATTGTTATATTCTATGACATGAATCTAAGGTTAAATTCTAGGGCATCAGTCTTAGACATATTTCTAAGACATAGTGAGATAGTTTTTAAGCATAAAATTCGTTAATACTGTTCACAGTTATGGAACAGGATTTAGGCCACAACCAGCCTGTGGAGGTAAAATCGCGCATGCGTAAATGTGCCCCTAACTCAGGGAAATTGTCCATGAGTGTCAGTTCGTGTTTCCTTCACTGGATATGGTCAGTTCTTATGCCAGGCTGGCATAATGGTGAACAATTAGAGCATTTAGACAATATCCTTAACCAATTTCTGAGGCATAGCTAGGTCTGGTTGCCTAAGAACGAATCGGCTTATGCCATTTGTGGCAGCAATGCCCTCATGTGAATGCTCTTAAGTTAAGTAATCGAGAATTAGGTTTGACGAAATTTAGATTCTAAGGCGCATATATCTTATCCAAAAGCACATAAGGCATTGACTTTAAGCAAAAGAGGCTGAGCTTTCAGGGGCATTAAAAATGAAAACTCGACAAAAAGAGCAGTGGAAAGACCAGAACATGTACTAAGGACTGTCACTTAAAGAGGCATTAAAGACATACAGTAATGTGAAAAACACCTTGCTGATAATTAGATTTTTGCAGATGAAATTAAAAATTTGATACTGTATTATACCTTTTCATATTTTGTTAAAAGCATTATAAATAATTTGGAACTTCTTTCTTGAGCATTTGTTTGAATGTTAATAATTTTAACAATAAAAGGTATGAACTGCTTTGCATTAAATACTGCATTTCGTCGATCCTAACATGCAATCGATTGTCAGATCGCTGCTCTTAATCCACCCATACAAAAATATTATAAACAAACAAAAACAAAACAAAAAAAAATCACTCATAAAGTGTTTGTTGCATCGAACAAATACTTTTAATTAAAATTTATTTTACTAGGAACAACATTACCTATTTATCAGTGAGCTATTTATCCTGCTAGCCTATTTATTAAGTGAGAAGTTTTATCTTCTTCCTAGATCAGAGTATGGTTTGGATTATTTGTCATATGTGTATATTAACTATTTAATTACTCGCAGTATTCTTTACTTCACATTCAGTATTTGATTCTTCTGATCACCATTATCCAATAACATAGCGTCTTGTGAGCAATCGAGAATATTCATGACGCAGCATTTTTCAGATCAAGAAACGCGAATAGCAACAAATAACTGAGTACAGGCGGCAAAGGGCAGGAAAATATGGAGAAATCTCTCACTCCAGTACACTTTCGATTCTAAGATAGTATACGTCGACTATACAGCATTTGTTGCATCTCAGAATAAAAAAAAAAATTCGCTAAGTCTTTCTAAAATTAATTATTGGATCAATCGAAGTTTTTCTTTTTCATTATAGCCAAGTGTACTAATGATTGTAAAAATGGAGGAACTTGCACTGGTCCCGAAAGATGCTCTTGCACGGCTGGATGGACTGGATTAACGTGTGAAACAGGTAATTTCTAGGCTAGTTCAATCGGTATAGTGTTATTCTCAAGTCAATTTTTCTTCTTGACCAACTAGAGGAAGCTTAAAAAAAAAGCTCGGAGAACGTAGATTAATACACATTTCTACTACTATTAATTTTACCAAGTTTTAAATCTGAGTAAATTTTTCAAAATGAATTTTATGTCTTTCTTCCTGATTAAATGAAAAATTATAAAGTTATGAATTTGTTGAAACAGCACAGCATATAAAAGTTTCCTAAAAATTTATAACTGTTTTCACACTTCTTAATCACAAGGTAAAAAATATCAGAAACTTACAGCCATAGCAATCTTATCACAATCTTCAATTTTGTGCCGTTTGATAAAACTTATGTACTTTAAGTGTCGGTTTCCATCTGTTTAGTTCTACAGTTTGCTGCACCAGTCGATGATACTTTGATATTCAAAATGTGGCTTGGGTTCTAATTCCTGATATGTTATGTACGTCTAAGGTGTCTTTCCCAGTTAATAAAGAGGTAATGTTAGTTCACATAATACTACGTAGCAGGGGCTGACTGCCATGTCAAATGGCTGAGGTTTGAATCTCTGATAAATTGAGGTGAGGGCATTGCTCCATTTTTCATGTCTCCTGCTTCGAAATAACCTAATGACTCTACAAGATGAATAGTTTTATTACATATTAACTACACTTCCCTGCAAAATTTACGGAACAAACATGCTTTGCTCAAGAGAAATGAAAAAAATAAAGAACAAGGAACGGCATTTAAAGTTTATGAGCAAGTGATAAAAGTATACATGACAGAAAAAATACCAATACTTGTTTAGCAATGCTTGTTACATAAATCTAAACGCAGGTGTTCCGTGTGCAGGTTGAAGGGAAAAGGTCATGTTACAAATTAATTTGGCAAGGTGATTTAAATGTAAATTGTAGGATTGTTCATTGCACATTAAATCAATTTTCCAGCAAACGTATAACGTCGAGGACATTAATTACAGGCCGTCAACTACAGTTTCTTCAAAGGACAATGTAATTGTTCCTTTGACTAGAAGACGGTGAAGCAGTGTCTCAGCTTCTTGCTGACCAGTTTACAGCTAAATTTGTTTTAGACAGCGCATGAGTATAAAAAAATGCTTCTGTGCTTAAACAAATGTAGCGAGAAGAGAATCCAGAAACATATTTTATAACAATATATGATATATGAAGTATAATTTTTTAATCTGATAGTACCGGTCTCCTGTAAATGACGCTATTTAAGCGAAAGGTTTATGCTTGAACTAATGTAAGCTATTCTATACCTGATATTAATCCTGCCTATCTGAATGATCAAAGGGAGAAGCTGAGAATTTTCTAAAGATTCAATATTGCCTCTCAACACAGTTTCCCACTCATAGTTTATAGTTCAACTAATAATTATCAACTTCAAGACACATTTCAGAATGAGCTTTGAAATCTACCATCTGATATTTAAAATGCTTTGGGAGAGCAGAATCGACTTCTCGAAGCAACCTTTCAGAAATCTCTTTAAATTGGCGCATAGTAAATCTTTCTTATCTCCTCCCCCCACATCAAGGAAACCTTAAGATGTTCATCCTTTTAGCACAGTTATTCCAAGTGAGTGAAGCAGAAGACAATGCACCTGAGCGCAAGAACATTAGGAGATTAGTCTCTAACTGCAGTGATGCACCAACTGCCTGCGTTGCACCAACTGCAGTGATGCACCAACTGCAGTGCCACCAATATTCGTCGTAACAAAAGTCAGACAAAATCATAAAACATTTGCACGGCAATAAAGCATCAGGACCAATTGATAAAAATAATAAAATTATAAACTAGCTAAATTCTGGCTTATGTAATAAACCCTTCTCTACTCCTCCAATTCGAAGTAACATGCTGGAACCTGAGGACATTTCCCGAGTCACTGGTACCGACAAAGTTAAAACCAATAATTAACCTCTAATATTGTTTCTTAAAGCCCAATATGTTCTATTACCAAGTTTAAGGAAATATTTGGAACATTTAATACTTATCCGCTTAAAGTATCATCCCCACAAGCTTAGTTCCTGAATATCAGGTAGTATGGGTTACTGGTTTTTATAGTTTCATCATTTCTATTAGATGTACACACAGCCTATAAATGTGTATACAAATTGCCTTTAGCGTTCCTGCTTTGAGCCTGTCTTGTGGAACTACGGGTGCTAGAGCTGCTACTAGATGATGGTGTGCCGTTGTAATATTCTAAATATTTCAGCTACAAAATGTACTTATTAACTTTAGCATATGAATTTTTATTTTATGTCTTTTTTGTGAGCTCGCGCAAGCGATACTAACTGCAAAAGAATTATATTAAAAGAGTTTTAGGAAAGATCTGTAGTAAAACATTGTAACTCTAAAGAATTATGTTCTTTTTTAGAGAGCACTAAGGTACTTTTTTCTCTTAGATACATACATACGGATAAGAGCATAACGGACTGATAAGAATCCGCGCATTTGCTGATCTGGGTCACCGAAGATTGGCTGAAACCAACCTAAGCTTATTTTAAGGTTTTGGATAACAGATACAAGCCAAAGGTTTCACTAAAAAAAAGTTCTCTTAAAACTGTGCACAATGGTCCACTAAAGTATAGTTTAGACATAAAGCTAAACTACAGAAGCATAAAAGTCATTTCAGTTCTGCAATACTTTGGAGTGTAAAATCTTAGTTACATGTCGGAAAATTAAAGGTACATCTGCAGAAAGTTATCATTCAGAAGGCAAACATCTTGTTACATTGCAGCATGTGCTACCGCTCTTGAGAAGCTGAAGTGAATTCAATATGAAGTTCTAACGAATTTCAAATTGTATTCACTAGATAAAGTGACTAGAAAAAGAGTTCTAACGAATTCACTAGATAAAGAGTTCTAACGAATGATGCTGAAGTAAATTTCTAACTTTTGTAGCATAACATGGGGAAAATAGACTTAATATATTACGAATATAGCATCAGTACTGGGTTAATGGGAAAAGATCTTACCTGAACAGTTGAGATGTTGAAAGTCTTTGCTTCATAAGGACCCAAAATATTGTCACCAGAAACGAAAAAGCATTAATGCTCTAAAAAATTGCTGCCCATGAGAAGTAACTTAACAGTTTTATTCACGGCTAGTGACAGAAGATGAAACAAGGCTTTATCTCTGTGTCCTTGGAAATGAAGCAAGGGAGACAGTACAGTAGATCGCACCAATCCCAGAAGCGCAAAATCCAGAAATCTGCCAGCCAGCCTTTTGAAATGAAAAAGGGACATAACTTGTTGATTACAAACCATATTATATCAGGAAAATAGGTTATTATTATGATAACCTTTGATTGAACTCCTAGAAACCGTAAAGGTAACGGACCATACAAACTCAGCAAAAATATTTTGTTGCTTTTGTCACAACTCTCCAGACCACAATTCCCGATTTCTATTTAGCAATGTGGTTTAAAATTTTCCTTTATCCACCGCATTCACCACTGCTTCGAGTGATTTCTTTTTGTTTCAAAAATTGAAGCAACATATATGTTTTGAAGAATGATGCTTAGAGATGGTTTCAAGCCTGTGACAATTTTTTTTCCTGATGGAATTCGAAGTTTAATGGATCGCTGAGCTAAGTGCATTGAATTTAAGGGGAATTATGCAGAAAAATGAGAAAGTAGTTTTAGACATTTATTTTTATAAATGTTTTAATTTGAAAGAAAAGCTAAAGGATTTAAGCTAACTGTAATGTCAACATTCCGAGAAAGGGCATTTTTCAGAATTATGGGTGAAAAATTACAATATCCCATGACTCGTGGCAAGGCATCACTTAAAAAAATGACATTTATCAGGCAGCGAATAGGATTTATGCAGAGGTAATATAACGTAACGCAATGTGACACGAAAAAAAAAAAAAAAAAAAAAAAAAAAAAAAAAAAAAAAAAAAAAAAAAACTAGATTATATATATTTCTAGCATAAAAATGCAGCACGTGTTTTAGTTGTTGCATGTAGTATTAAGAGATACCTAAGCTTTTGTTTAAATTGATTTAGATAAGGGATAATACTGGCGGAAAGATTTAAAAATTTAATTAACTAAAACAATTTACTTTTTTCATATCCTAGAATGCCCTACTGGATTGTATGGCTTAAACTGTGCAATTGCTTGCGACTGCAAGAATGATGCTCTGTGCGATAGATTTTCAGGCGAATGCTATTGCAAGCCAGGTAAGTGGAGACAGGAAACGAATGCCAAAAGTATTTCAAATGCATATTAAGACTAACTTTATTAAAAAATTGCGCCTTTTTTTTCCTAATTTACTGTTGCACTGTTTACAACACTTTAAAAAATTATCTTTCCACAATTAAATAATAGTTTAAACAGTAGACATATATGGTTGGCGTTATCCATATACTCGTAGCTTTAAGACGCGTAGCAGTTTAAATTCTGAGGTAAAGCTAGAAATCGCTGATAACAGAATTAGATTAATTTACAAGTCCCCAAGTATTGGTTGTGAGTGTTATGAACAATGGATCCATCATCTGAAGGTATACATTGACACCTGAGGTAATTATATTCAAAATTACACAATAACTAAATTTTTAAAGGGGGGGAATAGCCGGCTATATGCATTTTTACTAAATAGAACCGATTTTCGGATGATTTTTATATATTTTCAATTCCATCATTTTAAAATGGTTCTACAACTAATGTTTCATGTAGGTTGGAAAGGTATTTACTGTGACGTTCCGTGTGAAAAAGGAAGGTATGGCTCATACTGCTTTAAAAAATGTGACTGTGTAAATGGTGGCGAGTGCAGTCCATTGGACGGTTCATGCAAATGTCCCGCAGGTTACCAAGGAAATAAGTAAGCATAAATTCTTTAATTTTAAGCAATTAATCAAGATTGTTAACCATACAATATTGGTATTTGAAATAGCAGGATGTTCGAAACTGTGTATAGGAATCATTGACTTACAGATAATTTTTGTTTTGCAGATGTTTGTAATATGGCATGTGTGTTTCTTGGAAAAATTTAAATATATACATATTAAAGTTATTTTCCATTCTTGCTGCATCAAGAAAATCAACAGTTAGACTTACAGTTAACATAATGAAATTTTAGACAGATGGTTGACTACACTGCAAACAGTTCTATTGTTTAGACATATATAATGAAAGCCAACAGGTACAGGTAGAAGCTAAGCCAGCACTTCGGTAGTACTACTATTGGTGATTGAAATTTTTCTGAACCCACCTAACTGTTAAGCTACCATCTCAATTTTCAGGGAGAACATCCGGAGGGCCAGTCCGAGGGTCTTCCATTCTTTTCCCCTACCATCTAGCTTCTCGCAATATAAAATCTGACAACATACCCAGATTTTTATTCTGATCTATGCGCATATATCTGGATTTAGCAAAATCTGTTAGAGATATGAGAGCGTTCAAATTCTTACACATCTAACAGCGTAATTACAAGATACGTTAGAAATATAAAGATTCAATAAAAGAACGAAACTATGTTACTGGAGAGCGTTTTGCTAGTAGAAAGCTAATGATTTGCCAATAAAATCATAGACAATCCATAGCAAAATATTGGCTCACCTTCTCAGGGAATAAAAACTCAAATATTCAAAAAGAACAAATTACAAATTCTAATGAACATTAAAAAAACAAAAATGTTAGCAAAGTCCCAAATGTGTAAAATGTAAATCATGATTAATTACATATGTGTTCTCAGTAACAAATCCTGAAGTAAAGTATCTTAAACTTCTGTTATTTATAAATTCTGTAAGCACGATGAATGATACTCCTAATAAAGAGGTTCTGCTTATAATATGAGCAAGATAATGGTAATATAAAAATAACACAGCCATTTTACGTGTGAGTAAAAATTAGCACGAGATTTGTTGCAGACAATAGACTCATTTTGTTACGTTTATTCGTGAAGTGTCATCCTCACTGATTTTTTGACATTAAAGTCACTTTGTTCAGACAAGGTATTATTTTAAAACACCAATTGACCTTAGAGTAATCACAAAAAACTTTCAGATGAGATAACTTTCAGATAGATAGATTTCAGATTCTTCATTTCTGTGCCCTCAGATTTATAGGATATTAACTAAAACAAGGATTTAAAGTAAAAATATCGTACGTATGTTACGTATGTTTCCATAGATCATTTTAGAGGAACAAAGCCTTGAATGCTGGATAAACATGGCGTTACAAAACTTATAACTCTGCGCTTTGTTTTATAAAACCTTAATAAATTCTCAATACACAGTTTATCTGTTGATTATCTACAACTGACTAAAGCTTAATCTGTTTCTTCTAAATTTCTGCCTCAATGATTGGCCTAAATTTTAACTCATACCATCAAATGAATCTTTTAAAACAAGCCCAGTAGAACATTGGGAAAAGAATGTGTGACTGCCCTATATTTATACAGGAAGTTCTGAAAGTATTCTCTCCTGATCTCGAGGCACGAGTGCTGATCAGACCACATATTCTGAAAAGCACTTGCGAGGATATCTGCGGGATGACCTGTGTAGTTGCGACAATGTTATTCTGGAGTGTGTGTAAGGGTTATTGCTATACATCTGTCCATTTAAGGCTCTCCACAAGAAAAATCACAGGGAAATAAATCGGAAGAACTAAGTGTTCGAAGTTGGTTTGTACCTTGACTGATGATACTTTCAGCCGGAAACGTTGACGCAATGCGGGTGATCGTCGCACATGCTGTGTATGCGGGGCTCCATCTTACTGAAAGTAAACGTTCTTTCCCTCATCTTCAGGCATTTATTCAACAAACGCATTAAATATATGACATAAAACGAATCGAGTTCACAGTATAATGGAAAACCATATGGATGATGCGGCCAGAAGGCATCGCACACCAAATACCGAGTTTTTGAGCATGCAATGGAATCTCCATGAAGACGGGTTGATTGCCACCTAGCCATTGTCCATGCTCTGAAAGTTTATGCAGACTGACGGATGGAACCATGCTTCATGGAAAATGAAGAGGTAATCATCCCGTAACACCTCCGCAGCAATATAGGATGGAAACCACTCCAGAACTGCACGTAAGTTGCCTCATTCACTTCGCGCAATTGATGCATCACGATAAATTTGTATACTCTCAAATTCTACTCCAGAATACGCATAGCGGTTGACCAGGGCACCTGTAACTGTTGTGTCAAGAAAATTTCTGTTAATGTTATTTATTCAATTTAGTAATAAAATAGAAAATAATTTCTCAGTAACTTGCTATATTGATGGCATGAAAATTAATGGCAAAATTAATTTCTCATTTATTGACTTTTGGAAATGGTCCATCAATTTGGGCACTTTCAATTTAGAATTCGAGATGAATGCGCGGTTTTTTTATAGCTGAACTTTTGTGCTTAAACTTCACTGTCAAATAGATCACTGAACAAAACAGTCCTGTTTCACACTCATTTGCACCGATTCTCTTTCATCCTTGGAGACCCTAAAATTGGTTTCTTCCTGTACTAAAATTATAGTCGAAATTCAAAGACAGAAACCTGAAAGATAAAAACCTTTCTGTTGCTTCTGCATTTGTTCGTGAGCATATGGGTATTGCTGAGAATGAACGGACCGATTTTCTTGCAAAGACTGAAACCAAACGCGAAACTGACATTTTTGTCAATATCCCTTAACTTTTTTATAAGAAGGTCATGAATGAAAGTATTGTGGAGTCATGGAACCAGGAATACATTAGCTTAAATAAAGGAAGCTTAACTCAGAGATTTGTACTTTTTATCAAAATGTGATTGGCATTATTAATCCTATTTTTACAAGTTATAAAATTTCCCAATTCCTTACTGGCGATGGAAACATTAAAAGACTTTTTTTTAAATATTTTTTAATGTTTAATATCTGTTTAATGTATTAATATATATTTTAATAATTTAATTAATATTTATATATTTGCATATTATATTATTTATTTAATAACTTAACATATATTTTAATACGTATTTAATATAATTTATATAATATAAAATAATTTATATATATATATATATATATTTTAAACTTTTTATTTTATTTGAGCAGATTTCAATTGGGTCTAGAAACTTTTTATGATTGCAGCATCGGTTGCGAGGAATATGTTGAACATGTACTTTTTCTGTGTTACAAATCTGACAGCAAAAGAAAGACTAAAACTGGCAATGAAAAATATTAATATTAACTCGCCTCCAGATTTTAACCAGTTAATTTCAGACAGAACAACCTTTGACTATGTTTATAAATTCATTTTAAATTATTATAATTCTTCACAATTTCTTTTGAAAAATTTTCCTCTACTGTTAGTTATTTGTACATTTGTACCGAGTATCGTACTTACTTCTTAAACCTCATGTGATACTTTGTAGAACAGGGAAATTGTTCGTGTTTTTAACAATAATTTATAAAATACACCGAGATGATTTTCGTGGACTGTGCACTTAGCTGCGTCGCACCTCTGCTTCAGAGCGGAGAGTCTTTGGACATACTTTTGGCCTATTCAAAACAGATCTGGTTTCCCGGCATTTTGCAATTAGTTTTTGCTTCACTTACATGGCGGAGGACCTTTTCTGCAAATCCATCTACCGCGAACTTCATAGTTAATAAATCTGCACACTGTTTCTAAGAACCGGGGCATGTATACGTCTCGACAGCAAAATATGCTACTACACTGTTAACACCAAGCTAATCCTTTCACGGAGGAAGGAATAATCTTTCTTCTTCTTTGGACTCATATAACCACACTTAACAAATTTCCTCCCCGCTCATCTTCATTCAACTGACCTACGCGTCACCATCGAGATAGATAAGGCCTGCGCGCTGAGTTACTACGTCACTGCTAGGGGACCGGTCTTCGCTCAGTTTAGCTTCCTTGCTAAACACCCGTTTTTCTAAACCTATTCTATGAAATTGGTATCTCATACTATAAAATCAGTCTAAAACAAAATTACAGGCGACAATATAATGTTTTACAAAGCTTATACGAATATGAAATATTTTCATTTTCTTTTGTTGGTATTTATTTTCAAAACAAAATTATTTGAGAATGGTGTGGTGCTTTTAAAAGCAAATCATTTCTTTGAAGGAAAAATTGGTTTTAAAATTCAAGTAGCAAAAATTTTTACTTTGATTTTTCTGCACTGTCTTTGTGTCTCTCGTTGATTCTCACCACCGCATCAAATTTTTTTGTTTCACCCACTACTTTAACAAAATGTTTGCCAGTGCGAACACATATTATCTCTCATTCTATAATTATTGCATATTTTTATATCTATCATATTAATGTAGCAGGATTATAAAACATCAAACGAATGCAAGAGACTACTTAATATTTAGACTAACATTTAAATGCCTTATATCATTCCGAAAATTTTTCTGAATGTAATAAATTACTAAATAGTCTATTCTTAAAATATTTCTTACTTACATATTGTATGTTAATCTGTATTACAGTTAATGTTTTCCTCTTAATGCTACATAATTATTCGACAGAATCTGTAGTTAAATTGAGATAATGTTTATTACATAGCTCTGAAGATTATCAATACTAAAATTCTAAATAAGACAGGAAAAAAGTTTTTTAAATAAACTTATACACAATTTTTTTGAAAATATTTTTAAAATATTTGTAATACTTAAAAAAAATTTTTAGAAACTGAAATTTCTTGCAAATATTTACATTATACCTATTTAACTATAAGCGTTACGTCTGTTCTGAAAATATCTTTTCTATTAATATCCACATGAAAAGAAAATATAAATCCTAACATCATGTTCAAAACTTTTCTGTATAATGTAAGCAATTTTTTTAACTTACCTTACATAGCTTTTGGTGGTGCCACGTACTCAAATTAAAGATTGTAATTTAAAAGATAATTAGAAAAAATTGTTTTTAAAATTGCATTGAATTTAAATACAATGAAAACAAGTATGTCTACATAGGAATTCAATTACTACTGCTTCTTCAAAAACTGTACATTTTAAAAATTTCATTTTGCATTTTCGCAGTTTAATTACCTTAATATGAATCTTACATACATTACTTCAGAAACTTTTCTATCATTCTCAGAAAGATTTATATTGCATAACAAATTTTAAACAAACTGATTGCACAATAATAACATACATAAAAGTGAACAGAAGCTATATTAGCTAAATATATGCATTTAAGTTTCATCATGATAAAATGATATTTAATGATTTGCAAAAAACATTGATATTTAAATTTGAGAACACAGTACTCTGTCAAGAATCAAATTTACTCTGCATTTGATATTCTACATATTATGTAATGAAATAATTGTCCTGCTTTTAACCCCTTAGGACAGTTATTTCATATAAAATTAGTTTCCAATAAAAATAAATAATCATAAATTTTGCTGACAATTTTTATATTACTAGTGTTAGTAATTATTACAAGGGTCATTATTTTGCTTCAGATGTCAAAAGTAAACATAAATTCATTTCTTAAAACATAATGAATAAAAAATTACAACTTATAAAAGCTAACAAAAAGTTTGCTGAGGGTCCCTTAACCGTGACGTCACAAGCCAGTTTCGATTCAGAGCGCAGGCCTTATCTATCTCGATGGTGACGACCTACGCCCCTCAAGTTCACTGGGCACTTCCCTCACTCTCTTTACATAGGTTATTGTTTATATTATATTTACTCAATCGCTCACTCTTCTTTTATTCATTCATTTTTAAAAAGTCTCACACTGTATTAACTAATTTTTTATATGTTATATCCATAATATGTCACTTTTTCTTATCCAATTAAACAAAAGCCATTTTTTTCACACTTTCCTCGGAAGACTGGCTTGCAAATCTTGACGATCGATTTGAAAATACGTAAGTACCAAGTAGAACTGCTTATTAATACGTCGATTTAACAACCACAGAAGCTAAAAATTTAACAGAAACTAAAACCTACTATTTGCGGATAATCAAACCACACTTTCAGATTGAATCAAATACAAAGTACAAAATTAAGCCCCTAGCCTAAACTTTGACTTCCCTCATACTATTCGTGAAGCAATTTTGGCTAGCAGATACTTACTTAGATAAATTAAACCGAAAAAAGCAGGAAAACTAAAACAAAGGACCGATCAGCCTGTGCTCAAAAGCTTAGAAGCTAGAAGCTTATTTATGTTGCTTTAACTACTTTACATTCTGATAGAAGTAATAGTATAACTAAACTAATAAGATACCTTGATTAACTGAAATGAAACCTTGTTTAGTTTTTCATGAGCCTGTTATATTTTTATATTAGTTTAATATTCTGATATTAAACTAATATAAAAATATAAAAATATAACACCTGTTATATTTTTATATTAGTTCTATTACATATCTTGATGAATGGAGTCCAGTTACTTCATAATCGCAATCTCTATTGTCACATTCGGCGATACTTTAAATATTCTTCATAGAAGAATTAGTCCCTTTCTCATTTCCGATCTGAAGTAGAAGCATATTCAATTTTTTCTGGCATTTCCCCAAATGGGTTTTAAAACCTTCCCCTCAGTTCGGCTTATTTTTGGCCAGCTACTTGAAACGAATTAAATCGGTTACAAAAACTCAATTTTTAGTCTACTTCTTTAACTGTAGTAAATGATATCATATGTTGCCTTTAATTCTATATTCTACTATAAACATAATGGAATATTTCGTAGTTCTCATATGCCTGGATGACGGATGCAGTGTTAAAAGATATAAACTCCAGCTAAATGTTTTCCAAACAAACTGAATATAAAAGTTTTGTGATGCTATAGATTTAGAAGAATTTGTTTGTTAACTTAGCTTGACTCAACATCGACCTCTTTGATCGAATTTTGAAAATTTACTTTTGAATCTCATAAAAGACTGTGGCTAGAGTCAGAAAATTTATCAATGCTATAGCTGAGATTTCAATTTCTTCATATTTTAATTATATTTGTTGAAAAAATCTCTAGTTTTATCTATAACTCATGTAACTAGTTTTATTATCTATAACTCTATCTCTTGGGTCCATGTCTGCCACTATCAATACAAAAGGTTATTCCGTCATTTAATCAAGAAATTTAGTTAATGTCTTTTCAAAATGCATTTAAATACTTAATATATTTTTTATAAATACCATTATCCCTCTCTCAGAATTCTGTTCACATATCCCACAAATTAACCCTTGATTTAGAAATATTAATATTTTAATCTGCGGTGACTTTATTGCAAAAATTAAAATTCGGAATTTAAGAACTAAATGTATACGAAGTGAAAAGTATCAGAAACTTATAATTTCTTTGCTTAATAATAGATGTCAGGACGAATGTCCTCCTGGCTCCTGGGGACTTAACTGTTCTCAGACGTGCTTGTGTCAAAATGGAGCCACTTGTCTTCCTATTTCTGGACAATGTTTGTGTACTGCAGGTAAGACATTCAGATATAAGTATTTTAACGGTGTTTCTTCTCAATTACACAATCACAATCTAATGTAATGGAAGTTTACTATTTCTACTAGCAGCTTTCGTTATTCTTATTACAAAACGAACAAAAGGTAAAACATTTTGCATACAGGTTTGTTGTAGTTTAACGGTCAATAAACCTAGCCGGTTATTCGGAGATTTCATGTTCCACTGTTGTAGAGCATAGTGAATTTCTTCAGATTTTTAATTCCCAAACTCTTCTGTTCTTTATATCTGAGTATCCGAAATAAAAATGGCGATCAAGCTAGATCAGCTAGAAAATTGGAACTAGCCGAACCGACTAGAATGCGATAAGAAAATATAGAAAAGGTAACATAGAAATCTATAGAATATACGCTATGTTCATGAAAGTACTTACGCGACCTTTATTTCCTTTATTTATAAGTGTTTTAAATAATACAAAGAGTCATGTTTTCGTATGTTTAAATTTAAAACAATTAATTTTGTATAAAATACGAAAGCTAAGTTTTTACACATTCCTACTTTTTCCACTAAATATAGAAAATAAAACAGACAACTTTGACTCCCAGGCGATGAAAATTGACTGAGATATTCAATTACAAAATTTGTCACATATGAAGTCATTTTGAATTTGCATTGAGGGATCAGTTAATAAATAAATTAGAATAATTTGAGATTTATTTTCCTTCTTTAAATGCCACTGATAATATTCTTAATGTCTTTATATATAATTTTGTTGTATTTTGTGTGCCAAAATGATTTTTACTCTGAAAAGGTAATTTATAAATTTCGAAGTCTGAAAATACATTGTTAATATTCTCATGAAGTTCTATTACTTTAAAATCATAATCTGGTAATCGTAAAAAAATCCTCAAAGTACAAATATTTTTCTTTTCTGATTAATGAACATAATAGCACGAGTTATGACCCTATAGCGAATATATATATATATATATATATATATATATATATATATATATGGAATGGTATCGTTCACAACAATCAGAAAGCTTGCAGGAGACAGACGATTGCTCCATTAAGACGATGACGCCATTAACATGAAAAACTGTGTTCTGTGTATAAGACGTTAATTTCCTTACTCCTGTAAGTACTTACTTCTTTCCGTCTACGAATGCAATTATTTCACAGAGTGTAATAACTATTCGTGTTTTCATCACATATTCAAGTTATTTATAAATCGGACTAATTTATTCAAGCCCCTAGACAACCAGCTATAAAGTAAATTCACAGGCATCAAACACAGTAGGCACCGATTCCATATATATATATATATATATATATATATATATATATGTATATATATATATATATATATATATGAAGCTGCGTGAAGCTGGGTGGTCATACCGAGCAATAGGCCGCCACCTGCAGCATACAGACTCTGCTGTGCAAAGATGTTGGCAGAAATGGTTGCTACAAGGAAATTGCTGACGAAACGAAGGCTTTGGAAGGCAAGGAGCACAAATGCGAGGCAAGATAGGATGATTGTTCGCCAGGCCCGAACCGCCCTAACGGTATCATTGTCGACTATTCAACGCACTACAGCAACGTCTATACCTTCCGTGGTTCCGTCTATACCTTCCGTCTATACCACCATCTCACGGCGCTTGTCAGTGGCCGGGTTACGTTCACAGAGGACTTTAAGACGTTTTCCTTTCACCCCATAACATCGGCGGAGCCGTGTGGAGGGGTGTCGCAGCCGATCATCGTGAGTGCCATCAGACTGGCATGGTATAGTGCTCGGCGATGAATCCCGCTTCACTCTTGAAGCAGATGATCACCGTGTTCGCGTCTGAAAAGGAAGGGGCCAGCGGTCCCAATCAGGTTTTGTTTTACAAAGGCATACAGCCATAACTCCTGGTGTGATGGCGTTGTTGTTGTTGTGGGCGCAGCCCCGACCCCCCTAGCCGATTCATATCAGCCATAAGGCCACAAAGGGGAAGGCCCGTCTAACACAAAACGAGGCAGCCACTGAGCCAGCCGTGCCCAAAAAGAAACACACAATTCTTAATTTTAAAATTCTTAATCTTAAAAAAAAAAAAAAAAAAAAAAAAAAACAGACAATTCTTAATTTTTAAAGCCATAAAATATCAAATGCTCCCGCGAAACCAGGCCCGGGCCCCGAGCAACAAAAACGGTAGAAAAATGAATCATAACAAACTAAAAAAAAAAAAAAAAAAAAAAAAAAAAACTGATTCAAATGGTTGCAAGCCTTTTAAAATCTCTTTTAAAAACTCATAACACTCAATTTTAATTCTTCTAACTATTAATGCCCACAATACTTTTATTTTTATTTATCCCAGTCATAACATCTTGTGAAAATTTCAATAATTTATCATATTTCATTTGTGTTATATCTAATCCTGTTATTCCGTATTTTGCCCTCACCCCCACCGGGTAAGAGTACATATCTCAATGAAATGTTCCGCATCTCCAATAAGATCACATTTGACGCATCTATCGTTGCCCTGGAGGTGGAATCTCTTTAAGTATTGTGGAAATCTTCCATGACCTGTGATAAGTTGATTCACATCTATATTTGTATAGGTTTTAATTTTTCTATTTATTTTTCTATTTTATTGAATTTTCCCACATTTGATTCCATTGTTTATAATAGTAGTCTTTAATTTTTATAATCATTTTCCTTCTTGCCGGATTTATAGTATTGTAATCTGAACCATCCCCCAGGGCAGCCTCTTTAGCCAGTGTGTCCGCCCTCTCATTACCTAGGTGACCAATATGAGCTTTTATCCAATGTAATTTTATATAATGTCTGTCATTGGCCTCGCGATATAATGACTTTATTTCTTCCATCAAATTACTTTTTGGCCGGGCTAGAGAGCGCCGTTAAGACAGAAAGTGCATCCGAATAAATATGTATATAATATCTCTTTGTTAAATTTTTATCTACCCAGATCAACAATTCTTTTATAGCAGCTACTTCAGCCTGGTAAGCAGAATTAGTATCATTCGTTTTCAGTTTTATAGAATCTATTTCTAAGCCATGAAAGTAAACAGTATAAGCTGCACCGACGCCTCCCTCAAACCCAGGGCCATCTGTATAAATTTCTATTTCACCTATATTTGGTTCTTCACAATCAAAACCAACACCAAACACATTTCTCGGGTTAATATCAATAAAAATTGGATATTTAATATAATCTGTATAAATTTTAAAATCATCATATACATTAAAATCTTTTAGGCCGTTGCTCAATAAAAATTTATCATAGTAATATTGATAAAAAATCGAGAGAGGGGGCCCACCGGCTATAATGCATAGAACTTCTGTCGAGATAGTCCGAAAGGCCCTTGTAATAGCTAGTAGCCAGCATCTCTGCAAAAAGTCCAATTTCATTCTAAGTCTTATTAATTCCCTCGCCCGGAGAGCCCATGCACCAATACCATACGTAATCTTGGGTAAAATAACGTTCATATATATTTCTTTCAATATTTTACTTTTACTGATCAAAGTATTTGCTGTGAAGGTATTTATATAATATGTGAGAATTCTTTCAATATTTCTCTGTATTTCTTTAAAATGCGAAATAAAATTCATTTTTCTATCTAGTACTATTCCTAAATATTTAATTTCTTCTTTAAATTTTATATTTCTACCTTTGAATTTTAATCTAGGAGGTCTTATTTGTACACCTCCTCTTGGAAATAAAATGGCATTTGTCTTGTCTGGATTGAATTGTATTCTCTGTCTTTCACTCCAGTTGACAAAAAGTTCCTCCACCAAACAAAATCTTTTTTCTATCTTTTCTAATGATTGATCATAAACAATTACAAGATGGTGTGATGGTGTGAGGCGCTATTTCTTATAACAGCAGGTCATCTTTAGTCGTCCTCCGTACATCGTTAACAGCTCAACGACATGTTGATACCATCCTGCGGCCGGTTGCATTAAGCTGCATGGCACATCATCCTGGGGCCATTTTTCAACAAGATAATATCAGGCCACATACCTCTCGCATATCTCTGGACTGTCTCCGGGCGGTTGATACTCTTCCTTGGCAAGCAAGGTCACCAGACCTTTCACCAATCGAGCATGTCTGGGACATGGTAGGTCACCAGATTCGGACACCGCAAAATATCGTAGATCTGGAGCGACAACTGATGAATTCCTGGTAGAATGTATAGCAGGATGACATTAGAAAACTCTACCACTCCTTGCCTCGAAGAATTCAAGCGTGCATTGCCGCCAGGGGCGGTTCGACCAACTATTAATTTGAACAGATTATTTATAACTACTAATTTGAACAGGGAGATTGGGAGCCGTGAATAGATACTATGACTTTGATTTTTTAATCATTTTATTATCTGTGTATGAGCTCTACACATATTCAATTTCATAAAAAACAACCACTTCCTTCATGGTGCTTCGATTTTTCTTGCAAGAGTGTGTGTGTATATATATATATAGCAGGAATAAGCCGTTGACAAAACTGAATTGAAGAATTAACATCTTTATTTTTACATATCTCAAATCATCTCTTCGCAGACAAATTACTTTTCAATCATCGTTGAATACAATACATTTTCATTTAACAGGCAAAAAGATATACAATACATTTTTATGCATCAGGAAAAGGGATAAGACGTCATTTCAGGCAGGGAAACATAAGCAGCGTAGAGATATTTTGGCATGCTCGGAAGCTAGGAAAAAAGGAACGTAGTTCCTCGCAAAGCAGTATTTATACTGCGTAGGTGTATATGTGAATCTAAGCCGTAATTGGTTAATTTTAATTTTAGTTACCTTTTTCAAGCAGTGTTATGCAATTTGGAATGATCTCGAATTTGGGAGAACAGATGAATTTAGGGGGCGGCATCAAATCTAGAATAGTTAATTTTGAGGTTGCCAATTATTTCTTAACATAGCTATAGTATTTTATTATATCTTACACACACACACACACACACACACATATATATATATCTTTGTAAGATAAAAGATATGTAATATTTTTATGTGAAATTTGTCGCTGTAGTTGATAATCCTTCTAACGAGAGATATCCTTCTGCTTTTATACTAATTGTAATCTCTATGGCAAAAAGTTCATCTTTTTATAACAAAATAACTTAACGATTTATAATCGATATATGTAGCAATGTATCGTAAGTTTCTCGTTATTTTCCAGCTTGACAATCAGCCGCTGTCATGGGATGTGAAACGTAATAATATCTCGTCTCTGGCATAAAAACCATTACTAATTTCCTAAATTTTAAACTTATAATTTATTCATCTCTCTATCTTTTGGTGTTTTTTATGCTTCCCACGTAATACAAGCATATATAAGAAATGAAATAAGTATTTTCAGTAAATAAAGTAGAGAGCAGAACATGCTTCTCAACCTATCTTCATCCCACCAGTGACCGAGTGGTTAAGACAGCAGTTCGACCTCGTTTGGATTAGATCCCTGGCGAAACGACTGCCTGAATGATGGCTTTTCATGGTTTTTCCCCATGTGTAACGTGAATACGGGTCAGTTTCTCACAGAAAGTCTTCCATGAAGGTATTCCTCCTTTTAGGCAGAATGCCCTGGTGGCTTTGTTATATTCAAGTAGATTAAACAAACCTAGCCTCAAACCATCTTCATCATATATAAATCAGGAATATAGGGCGTACATTATCGTGATATTTAAAGGAATGAGATACATTCCGCAGGAGAAGAAGAGGAAAAATTGTTCTGTTTGTTTATAGTATTAGTTACACATAAATCACGTGATTTCTGAGCTCATCTACATTGCTTGTTTATATTAGCTATACGTAAGTCACATGACCTCTGAGGTCATCGGAATGTATTTCATTGCCAATTTTTTTACCATGAATGCGAATAAATTTGTCTAATGTTTTTACACGATACTAAACTCACTGAATTTAGTAGAAGTAACTTGAAACAATGTCCATAGACTGGTTAAGTAAAAATACAAATCAGAACTAGAATAAACTAGAACTAGAATAAAATACTGAGAAATGTTTATTACACCATAAATATTATTTTCTTTAAAATTAGTGAAAAGGCGAAACTTTTAAATGTCACACTTTGGAAATATTGAATGAAATTGAAATAGTATAATTTGATATAAATTTACATTTATGCGTTTTACTAAAATGCATTTAAAAAATATCTGGTATCTCAAATAAGAAAGAGAAACATGATATCTTCTATATTTTTCAAATAAATCAAGTATATGGAATCATAGTGCAAATGGGATTCGTGTTGTTGTATTAATGTGCCATTCCACGGTCAGAGATTTAAAACAAGAAGGAAGTTATAACAGGACTGATTTGTTTCTAAAAGATGAACATTCAATCCAGCGGTATGGTTGGCTTGGATACCATTAAGGGAGACAAAAGAGGGGAATTCTCGAACGGTTAGTTTATTCAAATCTGATAAAAGGCGAAAGGGCTGCTTGCCTAAGGAAAGAGATGCTTTCATGGAGGGCTTCATGAAGAAAATTGGCTTGTATTTATGTTGCACATGGGAAAACTATGGAAACAAACATGCAGCCAACTCGCTCGCCTGAGATCGAACTCCGATTACCACAGTATTCAGTAGTATTAATCCACTCAGCCACTGGTGAGGCCAATTCTCTAATGGATAGAAAATATTCTTTCCAGGAAACATTAAATAAATCTCAGAAACAGAATTTTTTCCATGCTGCAAACGTTATTATAATTTCAGATAGAATCCAGCTGCTGATTATCTACGTATTGATATTAAACTCTGCGTTTGTCATAAATACACTTAACTGCTGTTTCTTTAATAACAACAGTAATTTTTTAAAAAAAGTTTTATTTTATTACTACGATAAATAAAACTACGGTAGTTTGATTGCAAAAGCATAACACATTTTAATTACTATAACTAAATATAGTTTAAAGAATAAGGATTTGAAACTTATCGATTTTACAGAAGTTTATTTGATAAAATCGATATTTATATATCGATTTTACAGAAGTTTATTTATTATTTGTAGGTTGGAAATCAGTTAGCTGTAATGTCCCTTGCGATAACGGAACATATGGGAAGGACTGCAAGCAGCAATGTGTCTGTGAAAATAATGCTTTATGCAGTTATATTGATGGTTCATGCAACTGCACTTCAGGTTATAAAGGAGAAAAGTAAGATTTACTCAAATGTAATATTTTCCTTTGGCTTCTTAAATTTAAATTTTCAAAATGTTATGTGTCATGTTTTGGATTTGTACAATGGTATCTTTAAAAAACGAGGATTTTTAGAATTAAATAAATTACTTCCAGTAAAAATTCAGTCAAAATTTATATTTATTTCATTCATTTCTCCATTCAGTGTCAATAGCTCATATATGAATGGCGATTCATAATTTTCCCCGGCGTTTCAAGGTTTTATGACACAATAACGATAATGAATGCAGCGAAAATGTGCGCAGAACGTAAAGAATCTCTTCAAGTCTGCATTCATAATACGTCCTATTTTGTAGCTGTAGGTTTAATCGCTAAGTGACTGTCATAATACTAAGTAGCAGTACAACGTAAACATGTTATTCGCTGACAAACACAGCGATTATGCGTCTTAATCTGGCTTCGTTTAGTGCGAATTGACTGTGATTGTAAAACGGAGATTTTGTTTCGAAGTATCAAACAGAAGCCCGTTTGGCAGTTCATATGTTGTACAAGTCAAGCAGTATGATTACATATGCGATGCAAAACGAACAGGATAGCGTTATTTGGTTACAACAAAGCATTCAACTCCTATTAGCTTGAGGGAAGGGATACCTTCATGGAGGAATTTTTAAGATATAACTTAAGAGGAGGCCAAAAATACACAGTAACTTTAAATTAAAGTTTCGTATTCACGTTACACTTAGGGAGACCACGACAATTCCCATACGACTACCATATTCGCCGGGATTTGAATCCGGCTCGCAAGCCGGCTAAAACTGACAAGCAAGGTCTCTTAAAATCTAAATTTTCAGTTATCCTGAAAAAGTATCTGAAACAGCTGATGCAGAATGACATATCTCATAACGATGTTATGTTCCCGGATTCATTGTGAAAATTTAGCTGTCAATATTCTGCAGGAAGGCAGTTTAAAATTGTTAAATATAGAGATATTTGGCGATTTCCCAAATTTTCAAACTGCAGTTTTCAAAATCTGAAAAGCTACGAAATCATCGATTCACGCATCGAAAATGGCGAAAGAAATGACAGAAAAGGCGAAAGACGCTTATTTTGATTGTCAACACACAATAGCCTAAAATTAAAGGATGACAAAAACTGATAAAAATTTAATCTTTAATAGTATAGATGAACTTCAGTAATTTGCTTAACACAGTCTGCATCATGATATCTGTGATAGAAGAGATTTTCGTAAATTTCTAGGGGTATTCATTTCTATTCATCTTCCACTATTTTCTAGAATCTTTCAAACGTGATGGGTTTGCGCTTAGAAAGAGCTCTTTTCCGGAGACCAGACAGATGAAACGGCAGGGGATTTTGCAGGAATATTTTGAAAAGGTATATATGCAATACACGTATAAGTCTTCATTTTTTCAAAGAAAGCAGTGGAACGTTTCGAAGAAAATCGGTTGCTTTGTCTTGATGAAGTTTCGCTCATTGAAAGTCACTGGGATAAAGCAAAGGAATTTCTTCTGTAAATATCGTCCGTAAAATTTTCTCTTGATAGTATGTTGAGTTGATTTTAACATTCTTTTCTCTCTTTTCTTATTTTTAATTTCTCATTATAATCCTTTGACAATCATAAACTCCTTACTGAAACTTTCTTTGCATTGACAGAATCAGGTTTATACATTTTTTCTCTTCTTTTCCGATAGTATATAAGACCATTCTTTGTTGCAGTCATTTAGGTAAACACATGCTTTATCAAGTGTATCTCCCTTTATCTTCATAGTGTATCTCCATTTATCTTCTGCTAAATAGCTTTTAAATAGGATTCTACAAATTGTTCTTCATTGAGCCATATGCTCGGGAAAAGTAGGCGAATATTATGATTTTTAGCTTTTTTAAGTAGTTAGTAGTCTTAGAAACAGTAACTGTATTCGTCTGAAATCTTCTTTCAATGTAAAATTAACGACTGACTGTCTTTCCCTTTACGATAAACAACATTGTTTAATTTGCACTTTGAAATTTTAATACCATGCATTTTCATAATGTTTTTGAATTATGGAATAGGATATTCTTTTTCGTAAAGAGTAGAAACATATCTTTCAATCCACAGCTTGTTTACATGCGATATTTTGAAATAAGAGTAAATTTAAAAGTAGCAACCGATATTTCTCATTTCAATAATAAGCTGTTGCCAGAAATTTTTATTCCAAATGATTTTCTTTTTCCTTAGTTCTTTATCGAAATCGTTTTATAAATGTGTAAACAATCTCTGCCTATTTCGGAAAAAAAATATTATTTCTTGGAGATTACATTTTTATTGAAAAACTGAAGAACTGAGTTTGAAAAAAGTTGAAATTACTGGACATAAAGCATACACAGAAGATTGAAAATGTTTCGCTCATTTAAGAGCGCGTAATGTTAAAAAGTTATAGCTTATTCGATACAAATAGGATGCTGAAAATAAACAACTTTAACTATATTTGGTATATTAACTATGTAGCATAGTTATGCCGAATTCTTTCAAGATGCCCTCCATTTGCAAGAAAACCTTATAATTAATTTTTTGGGGGGTATCTAGGAAATATTAGCAGCTATATTGTATTGTTATGTATTTCAAGATAAGCAGACTCATAGATTTTTGAGAAAATCTAGTTCACAGCTCGTTGTGAGACTTAAGTTTGAGTGTAACCGGGGATACCTAAACGAGCAACTGTAAAGTTAATACAAAACTTAGATGAATTTTTTCTGAATTTGTTATAATTTTTATACAGTAAACTTTTGAACCTTCGGAAGGAATTAAAAAGTTATCGTGCGTTCTCGGTACTTCTCTATTGCAACAGCCAGATTTTCAGAACATGCCATACTCTGGCAACTGCATGTATAATCATAATTGTAGGCAACCAATGTTCGTAAGAATCCTTTTGTCAAGCAACTTGACCATTTTCGTGTGAGCTATTTTTGCATTCTAAAGGTTTTATAAGCAAGTTCCAAAGGTTTTTGTAAACAAGTTCTAAAGCTTTTTATAAGCAAATCATGATATTTTTTACCTTAATTTTAAAATATTCGCTTTGGGAATTTGCCAGAAATGGAAGAAACTGGCAAAATTTCTGCAGTAATGTAGAATTTTGCAGCAAAATCTCTAAAAGGAACAACGAGGAAATATGTTAGGTAGACAGCTGGTATTGCTATGGATTGTGCGATGCCGAGTTTCTACAATCCATTGATAATTGTTTAAGCATAAATAGCTCTGTGTACTTGGAGAGATGAACAGCGCAAAAAAATTGCAGAAAGATTTGGAGAGATTTATTTTAATGCAAGTGTTTTATTTTTTAATGTGTCATAAAATATCTGTTTAATAATTAAAATTTATATTTTAAATTGCTAAAATATACATTTTTATATGTTGACAATGTTTGCCAACTTACGATAAATATCGATAGTTTGGGAATATTTTTTAAAAAAGTCGCAAAAACCGACAGCTTGCTCCTTATTAGTAACTTTTACTTTTTCATATGTAAAAAATTACCATATCGCTCCGGTAATATGTAAGTGCCATATTTTGTAAGTTTTCTGCATTTTGCTTTCGGGTAAAATCATTTAATAATTTATTGAGCTGTACGGACTTATACTAAATAATGATGCATCTCTTGATAATACGCTTTCAACACAGAATACAAATAATTTTACGATAAAACTACTCAGGATATGCATTAATTTTTGTAATTTGCTGAAGCCATATTAAAATATAAAACTCGAGAACTTACTCTTGAAAATATTTTTTTGTGGCTTATTGCTCATTATCATTAGCGTTCCAGAGTTTGTCAATAATACTCTGAAAATAATGATTCCATGTTACAGCTGTACTAATAATTATCTTTTTTAATTGCAAAATTCGCATTTTTGATGCGTATCCAATAGCTTTTTTTTAAAGAGTTTAAAAATTGATCTCTGTGAAAAATGGGATAGAAGTATAAAACACTTAAAACCATCGTTCACAATATTAATAGGTTTATCTTGATTTTAAAAATTTCTACTGAGTATCGTAAGACTCTGTCAGCATATACCACCAACAAGACACACAGAGTAAAATAGCCCAAAGGATGTTAACCTTTTCATCTCTCACTTCACAGGAGTTTTGATTTCCGCCTAAAGGCAAGAAAAAATTCATTACCGCAATGCCTAATAGATTATTTCTAATGTAACAAGATTATAACTACTTCAGTAGCACGACGTTTGTCATATAAAGCAAAAATTTCGATTTCAAGTGATAGAAAATTTTTGCGCATTTCCTTTATTTTCATGATGAATTTTTCTTGAACTTTCTACTAGACATAAATTAAGAAACTAATAATATCTTCATTTTTAAAGAAGCAAATATATCCAAATATATTCTTCACTGTTTTGTTGGTGACCGCCGAAAACACTACAGCAAAATCATCTAAAGCGAAAACATCGCAGAGAAATCTAAGCAAGGGAAAAACATCGTCCTACGAAACTTCAAAGCAAGAGGAAAGCATACTTGTAGAAAATAAGACTGTTCAAAAACTCCGCAGATTTAAAACATCGTCCTGGGAAAAGAGCGTGGTTAAAAAATAAAGCAAATACAATGTAGCATGGTAATAATATTGCAGACATGTATTTTCAGACCTTAAAAGCTTTAAATGCATGTTTAAACTACTAATCACACTTTATAAAACGATTACTACTAATACAAATTCATAAAAAAAACAATTAAGTGATGATATTGAATAACTAACTACATAAGCTCAAAGTTATACTAACATCATCTATACGTAGCTTTAATTTTCTTCTCATGTTCAATTTTTGAATGGTGAAGTTTACTTCTTGCTTTTTCAGTAAAAATTTATTAATTAATTCAAAAATGTGAAAAGTAGAGGCAAAAATATTTCTCTTTCTTTTTTCGGTCACATATTATTATGAGAAAACATGCACTTTAAAAATTTGAAGTCTAAAAATACGTATCTATTATGTTATTATCTTGCGATGATCTGTAAATACTTTATTTTTTATAATGTAATTTTTTACAACGATGAAATTTTTATGAAGTTTTTAAACCGCTTTATTTTCTAAGACGGTGGTTTATGCGAAGATGCTTTTTTGTCGCGACGTTTTCGTCCGCCATGCTTCGCTTGCAACAATTTGGCCAGTAATTATCATTTACAGTAGTTTGCATTTGTTTTCGTATACTTGTATTTTTGAAATTTATTTGTAAAGATCTTGTATAAAATATTAAAGCACGTACTTCATAATGTTTTTGTAATATATATATATATATATTTATATTTTAAGCCTTACTTGTAGTAAAATTAATTTCAGAAAAATAATCGTTGTAATAAAACAATTTCTTCAAAAAGTGTTAATCAGTACCTCAAGTAACAATGCAGAAATTCCAAATTTGTGTTGAAATGTTTGTGTTGACAATATTTCTTGTTATAATTTTTTGTTTTAAATGAAAATATATAACAAGAATTATCGTCTGTATTTGAAAATTCTAACTTGTTGAGCAAATTCCATTAACAATTCCATACCTGATGTGACATGGCAGAACGCAAAAAATTAGCGACCAATTCTACTATAAATTTAATAATTCATATTTTTAAAGATGGTAAAAGTATTCGGAATATCCACAAAATTTTTCATGTAAAAGCATTTAATATCTTTGATGTAATAAAATTATGGAAATTGTGTGGAACTGTTGAAAATTCACTGAACTCTGTACCATATACCAAACACGGCAGAATCTCCGATTTATTTTATGAAAAATCGAGACCCCCAAAATTAATACTGTAAAACGTTCAGCAGATGTAGAAGAACGGTTTGTAATAAAAGTTAACCTTGAAACTTTTAGAACAATCACTTAGGACACATGGATACAATAGGCGATCATCAAGAAGGAAATTCTTCATCAAGCATAGAAAACAAGGCCTGGCGTTCCCAGAATCAATAGTGAGGAAATCTTTATCATAATGGACAAATGTTATATTTGCAGAAAATGCAAAATTTAATATATTTTGTTTCATTAGATGAATTAATACGCAGCAAAATCAGAATTAAGAATTGAATTCTGAAACCCTATTGCTAATGTTATGCACGGGGGGGGGGAGCAAAGGAATAATGGTTTGGGCATTTTTCGCTGCCTTTGAAATAGGAAATATGGTATTTAAAGAAAATAATACGGATTAGCATAAATATATAAATATTCTTAATGAAAACCTGACAGTATCTGCAAGAAAATTTGGAATGGAAATTATATTCAATTTCTATAGGATAACAGTCTTAATCAATACTGCCCTAAATGTTTACTCGTGATTATTACTTAACTGTCCAGAAGTTGTCAGATCATCTGCATATTTTTCAGACTTAAATTCTGCGCAAATAGTATGGATTGAGTTGGAGAAAATAATAAGGTTTCTTTTATTTAATTATGGCAAAGCACACTAGGGCTATCTGCCTAAGGGGAGTGATGCCTTCGTGAAGGATCTTCTAAGGGGAACTGGCTCGTATACACGTTACACATGGGGAAAACCACGAAAACACCCATGCAGCCACCTCGTTCGCAGGATTCTAATCTCGGACCGAAATACCAGTGTTCAGCGACTTTACCGCTCAGCCGCTGGTGGGCCGAAAATAATAAGGAATCATGATATTTCTTCGAAAGCTCTATTAAAAACAATTCTTACTGAAAAACATAAGTGTCCGAAAACAAATATAAGTCATTGTATTAATATAACTGAATATAAATAATTAATGATAAAAGAAAAAATATAGTAGCATTTTTCTGCTACAGAAAAACACATGGTAACCTAATAAAAATCCTTTTTGAATGCAATAATAATAATAATTAAAGATATTAAGAATTCTGAACTATTTACGATCTCTTTTTGTATCTAGATGTGATGAAGTTTGCGATAATGGAAATTGGGGCTTTCAGTGTTCTCAACCATGCTTTTGCGAGAACAGTGCAGAATGTGATCCTGTAACAGGAACTTGTATATGTCCTCCTGGTAAGAATTTGAGACACATATTAAATAAATACCCTCTTCTTTTATAAGCAGAAACTGTTATGGCAAACTTTAGATTTTTTGGAGACAACTTATAAATAAATATTAAATTAACAATAAAAACGAATATAACTGTAGGCGCCTACTATTAAGGGCAAATTAAAATTTGTTTTATTCGTTTTCTCTGTGCGATTTTATTCAGTTTTACAGCTGTGAGTTTTCAATACTTACAAAGTCATGGAAACAGAACACAAAAATTTACTGAGCTACTTTTAGCTTGCAATAAATATTAGACTAGCTCTTTCAGACACAAGTAATTGTAACCAGCTTCTGTTAATGTCTTATTTCTACTTGTTCTGTTTGGGTTCTTTGTCCTTTTCTTCAGGTTTGAAAATATGTCTCTCTAAGATTTACAAAATCATGAAACCTGAAGCTATTCACTTCATATATTATAGCCTTTAACTTTCTTAGCGATAACTTAACAATACATATCATAGCTTTCGCATTATGTAAAAGTGTAGCCGTCTTCTGTTAACAGGTATTTAAACTTGTTCCGCATGTTGGGCTGTATTTTTACTTCCTTGTGCGAAGAAAGGAAGTATTGTAATCGCGAAAAATTTCGGGTATCATATTTCAAAGGAAATATCCATTTTGACCTATCCCGAATCCATTTGGACGTTTTTTGCCTGACATCTGTACGTACAGACTTGCACGGAGCCTCGACGGAGAGAACTCTCTTGCGTGCTGGTTAGGATCTGTAAATACGCAGCCTCGGCAACGGGGGTATAAAATCAGTCTTCACAGGACCACAACCATCGCTGGGGAGGGTAGGGTCAGGCCAGTACCTCCTACATATACATCCAGTACCTCCTACATTACTGGCATGTAGGGAGGTACTGGTCAGGCTCGGCAGGAATAATATGGTACTGTCTTGTCGGCTTTTCTGGCTGTGGTACTGCGCTACATGGTGGATATAATTAAGATGATATTCGGTGGTTTGGTTCCATTCAGTCCCCTCAAGGGGACTGACTTCATGTCAGTATCTACTTGTGATCACGGTATCATCTTGCAAATTTTGCAACCGGAGTGGTGGCCCGTGTCGCAGGGTGTCCTGGCGAATAAAAATCGACTAGACGAGGTATGAAGCCTGGAGTCGACTGCGAGGGCTGCGCCATTGTAGTTTGTCTCTCGGGAACTGTGCTATATCATGTAAAGGGCGCGAAATCACCTAGCTAATTATGTCTTTTTCTGAGTGTTGCTGTTCACGTACGGACAGAATAAAGGACTCGTTTTTCCAAAACGGATTGTAAAATGGATTTAAAAGGGATTAAAAGCGGATTTTTTTTTCGTGACATGTATGTATGTATATATCTTATCTTGCATAACTCAAAAGCGATTAGCCGTAGAATTTCAATGGCCGATTAGCCATTGAAATTTTGTATATGGGACTGCTATAATATGCAGTTATGCACCTACCTTTTTATTGCAATGTGCAGTACCAAACACACATATATATTTATACGTATAAACCCAGCCCCTTTATCCAGCTTAAAAGTCCTTACCCTGCCCTTATTTTCGCAATCGTTGATCGTAGTCATATACTTCCAGTTACAGAAGTTGTTTATATGACGAAAGTATTCATGTTTTGGCAATGTCAGATTTAAAAATAAATTAATTTTCGACAAATATCAAATTATAACTTTTAATGCTTTCTTCCGGTTCCTATAATTATATTTTGAAAAGTTTTATGCTCGTTACGAAAAAATAAAATCATTAGAAGTTTCACTCCCTTACGGCAGAAATTGACCGGGATATTTAATTTCAAAATTTGCTCTTTCTGAAGTCATTTTCAACTTGCCTTGAGGAATCGGTTAATTAAATTAGAATAATTCGAAAAATAAGTTTAATGAAGTGCAGCGAAAATGTATATAATTTAATAATCCAAGCAAAGAAGTCGTGCTGTGTCCACATCAAAGATTTTTTTATTAATAATTATGCGTTTTTATGTTTTTCAAATAATTGTTTTGTTGTAGCTTATCCCACTTGACTGATCTAATCAGAACAAGTCTGCCTACGAAATTTTAACGTGGCAAGGAGAGCAAGATAAAGGCAGAATAAAGAACTCTTCCTCCAAACGAATTATAAAAGTGAATTGAAATAGATTTAGAAGAGATTTTTTTCGTGGCGTCTTTGTTACTCGGCTCAATGAGCTCAGTTTTTTTATTCTTATATGTTAGCAAATTGTACATTTTTTGCTTTAAATATGATTGAATTATTTTATTCTTATCTTCCGGTTAAGATTTGTATGCCTTTAGTTAATCTGCATGCAATATTTGTAGAATTATCAACAATTTTAAAATTGTTTAGGGGCGACTAAGCCTGTTTCTTTTCACCATAGCAGCATGTTTACATCTGAAACTTAGCAGAATGGTGAATTTATACTGAAGGTGCAGAAAGCACCTTCAGTGAATTTTGCCGAGTGAGACCAAAAGAAAACTTTTAGTTTTGTGCCCCGGAAAATCTGTCTTCTCGCCTGCTTTTTGCGTAGTAACTGTAAATTCAATTGTAATTTTTTTAAAAAATTGTTTTAACTGTACTTGGTGTTTTATGATTTTCTATATCTTTCAATTTTTAATGAAAATACTTTTCTATGTATTTTTGCCTTTCCGCGAAGTGAGAACTGAATTAATTATAACGAGAAATATATCTCTAATGAAATTCGAAGAAATAAGTGTTTCGTGTGACCGCCAAATATAGTCGCCAGTCTGTCTCGGACAGAGAAGAATGTTTACGAGTAGACCATGCGCATTAGGTAAGCGGCGCCGAATCGTCTGTGAAAAACTGTTTCTTTTTAGCCCAAAGGGCGTTAGCCCAGAAGGGCTATTGATTTCGTTTTGGCATTTTGCGTCAAAAGCTTTAAATACCCTTTTCACTTCTCAGATTGTTTCCATCAAATATTATCGCCCTGTGTTATATTTAAAGAAATTAAATAATGAAGAATCTGCATAAATGTATGTATGTTTCTCGCATTGTGATAAAACAACGGTACCTAGTGCCATCAAATTTTGAATAACGTAATCCTCCACCGAATATGGGCATCTAGAAGCCCTAACTTGGAATTTGTTTTGCTATCGATTTCATATTCTGTAACACTTTAACGAATTTTTGATTAACAAACTCAACGATTTCAAAGTGAGCAATGGCAACCCTGTACGGGGAAAAAAAGACATTTTTACATCCAACGCCGCGAGCTTGTGTATCGGAAATTCTAAAGATATACTCAATTTAAAATTATTTTGCAATATTGCTGTTGAATTGAATTTTATGGTTTAAGTGCAAAGAACATGGCGTTTAATAAATAGAGGTAACACACAAAACGTTTAAAAAAAAAAAAAAAAAAAAAAAAAAAAAAAAATTCAAATTTCAAATTTGGTTTTCCACATGCTCATATTCGTTGGAGGATTACGTTATTCAAAATTCGATGACTCTATGTACCGTTATTTTATGACAATGTGAGAAATATACATACATTTACGCAGATTTTCATTATTTAATTTCTTCAAATATAATGCAGGACTCTAACATTTTATGGCAACAGTTTGAAAAGTGAACCGACATTTATCCGTCCGACACAAAATGCCAAAACGAAAGTAATAGTCCTTCGGGACTCAAGTCCCTTTGGACTAAAAAATCTGAAATGTTTCAAATTTTAAATTACGTCCAAAGGCGTTTTTTTAACATTTTGTGTGTTACCTTTCTTTATTAAATATCATGTTCCTCGCACTTAAACCATAAGATCCAGTGCAACAGAATATCGCAAAATAGTTTTAAAACGAGCATATCTTTAGAATTTCCGATACAGAGACTCACGCGCTGGAGATAAAAATGTTTTTTCTGCACAACGTTGCCATTGCTCGCTTTGAAATCCTTGAGTTTGTTAATCAAAAATTCGTCAAAATTTTAAAAAATAGGAAATCGATCATAAAACAAATTTCAAATTTCAAATTTGGTCTTCCACATGCTCATATTCGTTGGAGGATTACGTTATTCAAAATTCGATGACTCTATGTACCGTTATTTTATGACAATGTGAGAAATATACATACATTTACGCAGATTTTCATTATTTAATTTCTTCAAATATAATGCAGGACTCTAACATTTTATGGCAACAGTTTGAAAAGTGAACCGACATTTATCCGTCCGACGCAAAATGCCAAAACGAAACTAATAGTCCTTCGGGATTCAAATCCCTTTGGACTAAAAAGTCCCTTTGGGCGTAGTATAAAATCTGAAAACTTTTTTTTTTTTTTGATTAACGAATTTTTGATTATCAAACTGCACGATTTCGAAGCGAGCATTTGCAACACGGAATATATATATATATTCAGCGCGCGAGACAGTGTACCGAAAATTCTAAAGATACGTTAATCATTTTAAAATTATTTTGCAATATTGCTGGTGAATTGAATTTTATTTTTTAAGTGCGAAGAACATGATATTTAATAAAGGTAACACACAAAACGTTAAAAAAAGCATTTGGGCATAATGTAAAATCTGAAAGCATTCAAGTTTTTTTTTTTTAAATTTGTTTAATTTCTTTTATATATCGTTTTAGATTTATTATAGTATTTGAATAGAACATGTGGCAACGATGAGATAATTATTCAGATAATACAATTTTTGAACATTCTGAGTTATAAAATAAATAAGATCTAATGCAGTTAAGTGAACCTAGCTCTAAAGTGTCGTATTGGTTACAAAATACAGTGAATTTTATTGCGGTTTATACGCTATCAACGAAGTAGATTTAATTCAATTCAGTAAAATTAAATGAAATGCAGGAAAAAGTGCGTATAATATTATTTTACGTACAAGGAAGTTATGTGGTGTACACATCAGCTTTTCTTTTTATTTTAAAAGTTTTTTTTTTAAATTTATGTTTTTACTTATCTGAATATTCCCCCTTCAATTTCTTTTGAAAATTTGCTATTTGTCCTGTTTCGTGTTAGGTTTTATAGGTCAAACCTGTGAAGGACGCTGTCCTTACGATACATTTGGTCCAGGATGCAATCGCTCCTGTTTCTGTTTCAACGGTGCTGAGTGCAATCCGTTTGATGGGAAATGTAAATGCCATCCTGGTTATAAAGGTGACTATTGCGAGGAAATGTGTGAGGTAGAATATTTTTCAGAATTTTTGCTACGTATTAATTTTCATGAGAACACTAAGGTACAAAGTGCAGTTTGGGTAACATTCGAATGGGTTTATTATTATTTTTTTAAATACATCTGCATATTCATGCATTTCATATAACCTTATGAGAATGTGTTTAAATCTATATTTATCATCATATTTTATCAAAACATTTTGTTTTAAAATGTTTCGTGGCTATTTTACAGATTAACTTACAAATAAAGTTTTCCGGTTTTTGTTTCTTAAATTAAAAAAAAAAAAAAAAAAAAAAAAAAAAAAGAAGAACAACATTTAATATTAATTATTATTAAAAATGGCAGCAAGACAACATGAATTAGAGACCTCAATGGTCAAGAATTTTGCGCATTGAGCTGCAAATTTTTTTAAAAATGTTAGCAGTAATAGGAACATTTAAAATATTATGCTAAGAAATTCATTTGACTCTATAGTTCCTTAGCAAAAAAGGTAAAATCATTCAAAAACTAGAAACAATAACAAAGTAGTAAAAGCAAACTCATAAAAATTAAAGGTTAAGATTACAAGTCGAGACGACTTAAAAATCAAAAAAGGGTTTAGAAAAAATTGATAAATTTTAACGCTCTAAGGATTATAAAAGGACTGTTATAAAAATAAAACATATCACAAAAATACATATGATGTGAAAAAAAAATCACAACAAATGGTAAATAGCTTAACTCGAGGTTTGCGCCGGATTTATATACATGGAAAGAGGGAGAGAGATCAAAAACTATTAATGAAATTAATTTCATTATTAGTTTCATTCATTAAACTACAATGAAGTTAATTTGAATAATAATGAAAGGAATAAAACAGAATGTAAATCTACTAAATGTGGCCAGCTGCCTTACACATAGAGAGCACAAATAAAAAAAAACTTGAAGCATAAACTTGGATGTGAATTCTAATTTCTTTTTTCTTGGAAATCAGAATTAATTTCTAATTTTATACTTCATGTTGTTCCTTGATTTGTGCTTTTTTCATGTTCAATAGCTTGCCATGTTTTGTAGATTTATATTACATAATCTGTTTTTTTTTTAACTGAAAATTTTTACTGATCTTTATATGCCCTGCCTTATAATTTTTTTCATCTTTTCCCGTACATCATGAAAAACTATAAAATATGGCATTAAACGTCAGTAAAATAATTTAGAATACTCTGAAATCATCTCTAAATATTTATTCATTGAGGACAGAATAACTGGATTGAAATGTGTCATTGAAATGATTCGAATTAGATTTCATGTTTGAGGTGGTTGACTGAGTGTATACATAATGCATAAATTCCAAATCGAACACGTTTTTGCCCTAAAGCAGAGCTATATTTAAGTATCGATTATTTTATGTACATCTATCTATCTTGTGTCTAAATAAATGTACCAAATTTTGTGAAACCAAATTTTTGCTAATAGAAATTGTAAGGAAATACTGCAGTAGGTACAAAAACATTGGGTATAAATATTTAACTCAGTGTCTTATTATTTTTACAAAACAAATGAAGTCTATGAAATTTATTGAAACTAATAATATTGTTGCAATATCTTACAGAGATTAAGAGGTGTAGCTTCATTCCTGAGTTTATAAATGAAAATCAAACCTTTAACTCTTGGTAATATACATGGCTAATTCCGTTATCAGAGGCAACCTGCATCTGATTTGTTGAAATATCATGCAATCTACTTCTTTCAAAAACAGAAAAAGAAAAAAAAAAAAATGCAGTAAGCTAACGAAATATTAATGACACTCTCTGATAATGTGTTCGGCCACTTTTAGATTTGAATGCACCCGATATTCTTCACAACGATCTTTTGGGCGAGATTCAATAAAGTGCTTATATTATCCCTGTGCATTATTAGTCATGTTGACATAACGGAAGCCCTAATTTTCCGAAAATTATATAGTGACATTTCTAAGCTTTTAAGTAATCTCTCTATTTCACCTTACAAATGCTAAATAAGATTGGGAATAAAAGACTAAACTGGGCATGTCAAAAAGTGCGAGAAGATACTGAAGTAACACATGATAATGAGAAATCCTTTTAGCCATGTAAAGCAACCCACTACTCTTCAGGGAAACACTGCCCAGGCTGTTAGCTACAAGAGTTACTATTAAGCAACAGGGCAGTTCGTTTTGTTGAAACCAGATTCTAGCCTTGTCATCTGCATCATGATGGGAAAGGAACAAGATAACTCGAATCAAGCAAATGTTTTCAATCTTTAAGAGGACCAATTCTGGTGCTGCTATGCCCACACCAACCGTGATTTCCTGTTTACTGTGACTGGTAATAGTATAGGCATTATTGAAAATCTCCCTACTGTTGCAGAGTCGCCTTATATTATTTATATCCTTATCGTTACCGTTACTTCTAACTAATTAATCAAGGTAAAACAAAAACTGCTTACCTTGTTTCAATGGGTTCTGCCAGGGCCATGGGTTGATGTCCTCTGTGCAACTCTATCTGCAAAATCTTGAGAGGAATAATCCATAAATGATTAATACTTTCGGTGCTACTTTGGTAGACGGTTGCTCAGATTTTGGCGAGTTTTTGACAATTTTTCTTTTGGCGAGTAATACAACTTATGGTAAACCCATTGCTGGATAAGTTATTTATGGTAACCGATACTTTGTTGACATTTTATTTAAAAAATAATGCTTGTTATTATGCATAAATTCCGTGTTTTAAATATTATTTATGGCTTCTAAATATTAAAAATCAATTTAATTTTGCATTTTTATTTGAAATAAAAATTTTATTCTTTATCATATTTTATGAAATTTTATGCTGTGGATGATGTAATCAGTGACGTCACCTTACTTTAAAAGTAATTAGTTTTAATATCTATAAATTTAATCTAATGTTTTAAACATTATTTATGGCTGTTAAATATTAAAATACAATTTAATTTTGCATTTCTTTTTTAAAATGATTTTATTATGTATGATTATTTAAATAATTTTAATTCTAGGCGTGATGTAATCAGCTCTCTGATTGGTTTTAGAATATTTGTGCATTAATGAGCTGTAATCAGCTCCCTGATAGGTTGCTGAAAATTTGTGCATTACCGCGCCATTTTAAAATTTAATTCATATCTTCGAATTCCTTCAAAAATGTCTCCTTCAAAGATGAATGTTGTTTTTGATAAGTACCAAGAATTTTTGGTTTCGGAATCAAAAAATTGTCCTTTGAGACCTTATTTTCGCCAGCCTGGCTTTCCTAATCAAAGATTTATTTATAAATTCTTACGAGGGTCAGAGGAAATTTATTTTAAATTTTTTAAGGAAACGTCGCTAATTGTTTCTTCAATGAAGTGCGAAAATGTAGATCACAGATGAAGACCGTTAGAAGAGCCGATTCTGAGATGGCCGTATATGATATTGTGGCCATGTTGGAAGAAATAACCGCTGTAACGGTAAGAAAATTATTAGACATTCCTCCTTTTTTACCGACAATAAACTAATTGCTGTCATTTTAGCTCTAGTGTATGAAGCGTTCTTATTTACTTATTTTAAAGTATTTAATTTAAGTAATATTTTAATTCTTTTAAACGTTGGTATGATGGTTTTTAATTCGATATTCAATTTACGTAATATTTTAATCCAATTAAACGTTTGCGCAATGTTTTTATAGTGGTATTTTTATTCTATTTCTATGCTATATGAAAGTAATAATTTAACCTTTCTTTAGTATTTTATACTCGCAGTAAATGTATTTATTCTATATAATATATATATATTATATTCTATATAACGTATTTTAAAGTATTTAAATTTAATAATATTCTAATTCTTTTAAATGTTGGATGATGTTTTTTATTTCGATATTCAATTTCAGTAATATTTTAATCTAATTAAACGTTGGCACAATGTTTTTATAGCGGTGTTTTTATTTTCTTCTTTGCTATATGAAAGTAATAATAACCTTACTTTAGTATTTTATACTCATAGTAAATGTATTTATTTACACTTGCCTGCCGTCTTAAAAAACGACATTTTCAAAAAAAAAAAAAAAAAAAAAAAAAAAAAAAAAAAAAACCATTATTTCTAACGATATTTTTTTTTTTTTTTTTTTTTTTTTTTTTAAGTTTCGAATACTTTACTATGCGTAAAAACAGCGTTTTTCAAGATGGCTGACGTTTGTAGAAATCGCGCCAACAATTGCGCCAACGTAAATCGCCAAAAATCCGTGCAACCGTCTACCAAAGTAGCACCGTACTTTCTTTACACAAGCATATTTAATAAAGACGCAAACGGTTACAGAATATTTAGATAATGAAAAATGTTTTAATTTTTGCACGAAGCAGCGTGCGACTTCTCAGTTCCGAGTTCTCGTGCGATCTCTAAGCGAGAGTTCATAGTTCGAGATGACGTCACTCAGCCATCGTATCTCAGCAAGAGTTGAGTTGCAACACCTTATCTACCTGAAAGTTGTTGATCAACTGTCATTCTCCAAACACCAAAAATATTCTTGCACAAAAAAATACCTATAATACTAGCCATTGCATATATGCTTTGGAATCAAAACTTCTTGCACTTGCGATCATTCCTCTCTCAAAGACATTCAAATCTGTATTAATTATTTCTTATGTTAAATACACTGGTACGTTTAAACGTACATTTAAATGTAAATGCGACGAGTTTTAGATTATTTCTCTAGATAAGGTCTTACATAAGCTATTTTCCTGGGTATGACGTTGCCGAAAGACTGCACTATGTTAAAAAAATGGGTATCTTTAAAATTTTGGTCACTTATTGTATATTTTCTCTTTGACCAGCGTACATTTACATGAAAGAGTTTGCTCATATGAATAATATCTCCGTGCAATAAAGAGTTGAATATGCAATGAAAGAGTGAGAGGATATACACTGGTGTGCAAAAATTAAGGACGAGACGGTTTTTTCAATATAACTTTGTACAAAAGCTTTCCAAATCAACACATTTAATATCGTAAGATCCCCAATACGTAAGGACATGAGTAATGTAAGCAACACTTACTAAAAGAGAAATCAGAGGGATAAAAAGAAGCTTTATTGAAAAAGTAGCATGGAGCGCAATGCGACTGAAGGCCGAAACATCCCTGTGATGGGTGTCCAGCAAGAAACATCCGGTCTATAATAGGGGATATGATCTCCCCTGACTGCTAGGCAGGTTTCACAGCGTCTGCCCATGCTGAGAATGAGGGTGTCAATGAGTTGTTGATGCATTGCTGCCCATTCGTCTTGCAGCGCCAATCGAAGCTCCAGAATCGTTACTGGTGGTAAGGAACGAGCTGCCAAGCGTCTGCCTAGAAAATCCCATACATGCTCGATGGGATTGAGATCCGGAGATCGTGCCGGCCAATCCATACGTTCAATATCCTCACTCTCTAAGAGCTGTTCGGCAGCTACTGTGCGATGACATGGTGCATTGTCGTCCATGAAAAGGAATTGCGGACCCATAGCGCCTCTAAAAAGACGCACAAAAATGGAAGAAGAATCTCGTTACAATAACGGGTCCCGTTGACTGAACCTGCGTCGAAGGTCTGTACGACTACCAAGCATGATGCCTCCCCAAACGAGAACAACGCCACCTCCATACCTGTCCCTTTCAATGATGTTCGAGGGATGATTGCGGCTTCCCCGCTCTCTCCAGATGAGTATGCGATGAGAATCGCTACTCAGACTGAATCTGCTCTCTGTAAAGAGTACTCGTCCCCATTCATTGTCTCTCCAATTCCGGTGTTCCCGGCACCGCAGAGAACGCCTTCTCCGATGGGCAGGCGTTAGAGGTACACACCGTACAGGGCGTCGTGCAAACAGACCACCAACGTGCAGTCTTCTGGCCACGGTAAAACGCGATATCGGTCGTCCAGTCGCCTGTGTCGTGTGTCTAGCGATTTCTCCCGCTGTCTGCCGCCTGTTTCTTCTGGCCTGTAAGGCAATATACCGGTCATCTGCGGGTGTGGTTCCTCGTGGACGACCACTGCTAAACCCTGGATAGCTGTTCCTGTAGTTTGAAATTGTCTCCAAAGTCGTGAAACGATGCTGTGAGCAATTCCGAACTCTGCAGCCACACTTGTCACACTGCGGCCTTCCTCCAACTTCCCAATGATTCGACCTCGGGTAAAAGCATCCAGATGTCGTCTAACAGATTGATTATTCGCCATTTCTCGCTGAGGCAGCAACTCGGTGTGATTTTAACTGCTATACGGCGTGCAATCTCTTTGCCAGAAATACTGCTCTTACACCGACAACATGCTTTATACTACTCAGACACTCCCCCATTACGTCTACCTGCATATCTGCTCATGTGCTACCGTACATCAACTTACTTAATCTCCTGATTGGTCTTTCTGTCCGCTCTGCCTCTTCGTTCAGCTGATATGCTAATTTTTCGACTTCGTCCTTAATTTTTGCACACCAGTGTAAGTCTTTAAAAATTCAGACTGTGAGATCTAACTCTCTTTGCTATCATAAAGTTAAATAGATCTTACTAAGAGAACTGGCGACTTCTCGCACAGGCGTAAAGAATACCGGTACAGAAGACGAGTAAAATAACCCTTTATTATTCACCAAACACAAATGCACGTACTTCGTGCTTACAGTAACACCGACGACGAGCGGGGGAACTTGAGAATAATTTCACAATAAATTCAAAGATATAGCGATGGACTGAAAAGCTAAACGGATTGACTCAACAACCTACCCGGCGTTATACTTATTAAATGACCAAAAAGGCGTATCAGCAATCAGGATAGCAGCAAGGACAAAAGAGTAATAAGATGCGCTGGCTAGCGAAATCAAGCTCTGAATAAACTATTCGTTTTGTCTAATTTTATACTCACTCAACTTTAAATTTGCATCCTGGAGAGGAAATGCGAGGGGAAAGTGAGAGGTTCAGGAAGGGTACCAAACTTAAAATAATTTGTTCTGCAAACTAAGGGAAACCCTACAAGACTTATTTTCTAACAACTTAATGCTGTTTTTTTTACATCTAATTTCTTATGCTTGTTATTTTCCTCCTGCAGATTGGATATTATGGTCTTAATTGTAATGAAGTATGTCCTTGTAATGTAGAAACTACAGCGAATTGTGATTTCATCACTGGAAATTGTACATGTTTTACGGGGTGGACAGGTAAGTATGAATTAAAAGATAAGACAACTATTTTTTACTACAGCAATCAAATTTTATTAGTAAAGTTGTACATTATATGATTTAAAGTTACTTCATCTCAATTTAAGTCAAACTATTTAAACTGATATGTTTTGAAACGTAATGCTATGTGTTAAAAGTTAGTGCTAGGCGGGCAAGTTCCTGACAACATAATTTTGAATGGCTAATTCTTTGAAAACTTAAGGGCAGCAGCTCAAAAGGAAATAAATTATTAAAATAATGTTTGTAGTGTGTATTATGCAGTCGACCGTAAAACTGTCGCAAAGCAGCACAATTTAGCGCCAGGTATGGATAAGAGTGACATCAAAACACACTCATAACATCTCCACTTTATTTCGTTGTAACCCCGATTGATTCTCGATAAACCAGGCTTTGTTTTTATGAATAAGGATATAAATTAAGAGTTTATTACTGTATTTATTCTTTCATTTTGAAAACAGTTAATTCAAGTTTAGACATGTCTTCTACAGAAGAGGTAGCAGTGGATTATTTTCAAAGTTATGGGATTTTTCCATCAAAAAAGGTGTTGTGACTTCTGAACACCCGTGTTGGATGAAAGGAAAAGAGAAATTATCTTTTAAATATTTATTTTAAAACTTATTTTAAATATTTATTTTAAAACTTATTTATTTCTTGAATACTTATTAGTATTCAAGATTTTCTTGAATTCTAATAAGTAAAATAATCAAAACATTACAGTTATAATACAAAACAATGGCCGTGTCTTCTTTCAATCTCTCGCTGCATAAAAAGCTCACACAAAAGCCCCTGTCTTTCGTTTTGTTAAACGTCTTGTCCGAAATACCTTGGAATGTGGTAATTTACGACGTCCCTTGTGTCCGGAAACCGCATCAGGGGATTTCCGCAACACCTTTCATCAAAGTTCTAACTGACAATTAGTCTCTGTACAAAACAGGAAGTTCTTCTCATTAAACAAATGTCTGTCAGAGTGTGCACATTGTCACAGTGTGCATTAATCGACATATTATGATCAACTGCATATAGCCGACAAAAGAAGAATAGATTGCAACAATGATCCTGCAAAATCGGAAGGCGTGGCAAAATACTAGAAATGGACGGAGTTCTCTTTACGAAGTGCAAAAATGAAGCTGGTAAAATACTAATTTTTTATTGAATAACGATTCGTCATATCTTTCAGAACTCCGCAAGCGCGATCGGCCCAATTTTTAGCGGGTTCTTCGCCAACTTACAAGGTTTGATAGTAGCCAAATTTCACGGTAGACGGGATAATACTTAAGTATCAAATTCGTTTATTAAATATTGCTAATAGAAAGAATATCAAAGCTGGATTTCTAAATACAGTTTTCTGCTGGAATGACTTATGACCTAGCTGAATATGACTTAAAATAAACACTTGTAAACTGCAGTTCACTTTATATTTATTTAATTTTCTTTCTTACTACAGACAGTAAACGCTGCCATAGAATTACTTTAAAACACTAACTAAACACAGAAGTAATAACATAAAATTATTGGGATTGATAACCTTTTAGGTAGTCAAACTAAAAATATCGTCGAACATATCAATAAGACATAATTGTAAAAAAAAAGTCTGAGTAATTGAAAATTCAAATTAACGATACTTTGGGAGAAGTAATAGTAAAGGCGGAAATTAAAAATATTTGGTTAGTTTTAAATATTAACCTTACAAATGGATAAAGAAAAACTGGCCGGAAAGGGCTTTATTACTAGAACTTGGAATCAAAACGGTTTTCAAAGACCTTTCATACATCTGAATAAAGTTCTCCTTCTACTTCCGCATATCAAATTAGACTTAATGAAATAATTTAAATAAGTCTTACTAAGAGAAGGTGAATGTGTTTAATACATTTATGATACATTTTCAGTTTATCAACCGCCAAACTAAGAGGGTGTCTTTACTGGTCCTGGCATCAGAAAATTTTCAAGAATGATAATTTTGAGAAAATAGAAGTTGCAGAAAAAAAGGAGTGGAAGACATAGTAACCAAGTTTCAATAAGAAAGATCCGACCTTTAAATAAATTGTTGGGAATATGCTGCAGAGATACAAAAATTTAAGCTGTTACACGAACTTAGATTCACTTCTTTAATTCATGTTTGGACTATTTTCTTGAAAATTTGGTTAGCGAAGAGATGGTTGAGAGTTTTCATCAAGACATCAAAGAAATGGAATGGAAGTATAAAGGAATAACTTCCATGATGATAGTAAAATAAACTACTTCCATGGAATAATAAACTACTTCCATGATGCTGGATGTTGCCCCGAGATAAACCCCAGCAAGAACATAAAAAGGAAAAGTGAAAAGCATCAGCTGTCCATGGAAACTTCGATACATAGAAATAAAATTGGATATGTTATGTAAATTTGATTTACTTTCACTGATAAATCTGCTTCATATGTCTAAGCTAAACAAAAATAAATTCTAAGAAAATATAAATCTATTTTAAAGTCTCATATTTTCGACCTTTTTTTTAATTCTGAAAGTTGCGATTTCTGAAATACCTTGATATGGTGGAAAAAAAGGGCAGCATTTTCAATTTCACCTCTAAAAATTATATATGTATCAATTAATTAAAATTAAAAAACATAACGCAACCTAAATTTTTCAGGCTTGTGTAATATAAGCAATACAACAAAAATATTATTTTAAGAACTGCAGATTTGTTTCATTTAAAATAAAAAATTCACTGTAGTTCTGAAACAACTTATCAAATACTTAAAGAAAGAAGAGATTAATTGTGTATGGGGATGAGTAAATTGCTCTGTAAAACGAAGGCAATGCAGATGTCTTCGCTTTTAAAGATCCTGTAGGGAAAAAAAAAAAAAAAAACCTGGAGCATGAACAGTGGGATTTCGGTTTAATATTTGACAACTGCTTATCGAGAAAAAGTGCTAAGAAAATAATTTCAGCGTCATTTGATAGCGTTCAGCTTTTCAAATATTTAAGTAATTGTTTAAATATTAATCGCTAATGTTTATAATTATTGTAATCTAAGTAACCGAATTTCTATTGCAATTACTGTTTCAACAACTTACAAGCACATAACTTACATACAAACCTGATAGTAATCAGCGATTTACTTAGATGAAGTCATTTCTACCTTCTACCTTTAAAAGGTTAATTTTTCAACTAACTCTCATCAAATTTATGTTGTTCGACGTTGAACTGATAGATAATGTCCACAATTATAGACTTCTGATCACACCTTAATGGGTGTTTACGAAGCGTTCGAGAAGTATTTGATACAGTCGCTCAATACCCATTCAGTTTAGAACTGCTTGAACTACTGCAATATGAAACACAAGCATCTTAAACAATATCTTCAATATTGTCTCCAAATTACAGCAATTGATTTATCAGTATTTCTATTATATACAGATGGTGGTTAGAGAAGCGATTTTGATAATTAAATTTTACGTATAAATGGCGTATTTTTTTCCAAACAATTTCCAATTATCTGTAGCCTTCTGATTTTTTGGCTACAGTTCTACCTCGAAATTTCCATAAAGGTAAGCTTCTTTCCGTGAAAGTAAATTGATTGTCATGTCAATTTTATTACATTCCTTTTGGGTCATTAGGTAAACTCCATTCAGTGCTCTTAGATGCCGTGTTCCCAAGGTTTGTTTTAATAAAGCAACAACGCAGAAGTCCTTAGGAAAAGAGTCACGTATTTCAGTAATTAAGATGCATTTTATTTTTGTTTCTAATTCTTTCTTTATTAAATAAGCGGGAGTTGACTTAGTGACTAGAAGTTTTGTCCTCAACTTCTAGTCACTCGTTTAAGTCAACTGCCGCTTATTTAATATCGATAAATTTGAAGCTCAACTTTATCGATGTCATTTCCGTATAAGGCAAAACTATTTCTAAATACTACAATGAATTACTTTTAGCCTTACATGAGATATTTTTGAATTTTAATTTAGCGCTGTAACAAAATTCTTCAATTACCCAGAATCCCGTTGGGGACTTTTTCGTACATTGAAAAAGCCATTTCGTATAATCATTTTCGTCAGTTGAGCAACAGAAATTTATCTTTTTCTTATTACAGTCACTTATTGAACTATGCCTCATCCAATGTTTCCACAAATTTTCATTTATTAGCAGCTGGGTATTTTTCATATAATTTTCTACAATTAGTTTTTCTTTCCAGAATATGCTTTCGCAAAAGGAAGATGAACTTTAACTTCAAAATATTTTTTAACTTCAAATCTTTATGAATGATTTTACTTACAATGCCAGAAGACATTCCCAGCTCTGATGCAATGGATCTTTGAGTTGGTGGATTATCTTTAAGGATCAGAGGCTTCGTTTTCTTGATGTTTACCCGCGTTTGAACAGTCATAGGATGAAGTTTTTGCGCAGGCCATTTATTTTTTCATTTTTACATTCAAAGAGACACATTTTCTCTTTCAATTTATATACCTTTCTTTGAAATGAAATAATCTCGATTTTTAATTGCTTCACAATTTGTTGATATGAATATTTTTCCTCGTAAAGTGCGTTTCCGTAACCCTCAAGCTATATATCAATTTTAGGACATTTCAAAAACAAATATCTTATTCTACATTGCATATAAAAGAAACCAAGAGCAAACTGTTGTATTAAAAATGTGTAGAGACATTAGGTATTTTGGAAGCAGGAAAGATGAAAAATTAACAACGCCTTCGCCGGGAATCGAACCGCTGACCTCTGGAATACCAGCCCAGTGTGCAGACCACCATACCACGAAGGAACGCCAAGAAGGTAGGAGAAATACCTTATAAATGTCAAGCCTTTTTCTCAAATGCTAACGAGAAAATTTAAATGGAAAATTGTTCCTATCAAGGGTGAACGACTTTCTGTAGAATACCATATTTCTAACTATATTTTATAAAGAAGTAAACATTTTCATGAATTCAATTGATTATTTTACTTTGTTTTTTTCATAAAGGAGAATTATGCGACATCAAATGCAGTAACGGCAGCTGGGGAGTTATGTGTAAGAACATGTGTACTTGTGCTGAAGGTATTTCCTGTCATCATATGACTGGAAAGTGCATGTGCGATCCTGGATGGACGGGGTCGGACTGTATGGAAAGTAAGTATTTTATCAATTGTTATATCCAAATTTCGTACACTCAATCATTCTGGGCAGAAGTCCAACGGATATTTAATGAAAGGAGGCAAAAAAGGGTTACTAAATATGGTATAAAGCTATACAGAGGAAAAGGTACAAAAGATGTATTTTCTCCAATCGATATACTCGTATATTGTATAAATATACTTTATCAGTAAAATTTCAATCACTAGAAATCGTATAAAAATTTGTTAGTGGATGAAAATAGTGTGCATAATTGATCATAAAAATTTTAATTTATTTGGTATCCTAAAGTTTCTGTGTTAACAGGTATTTTGATATCAGAGTATTATTAAATAAAAAACGTTTCCCTACACAGCTATGACCTTACACAAAGTTTAATTTGTCATACAAAATTCTTTGTGAAAAAACTAAAAACAAACGAACTGGTTCCACAAAATTGCATGTATTATTTGTGAATATTATAAAAAAAACTATCAAGATAATTAAATAATAAATTTAAAGAAACAAAAAAATCTCCCCAGTGAGGTAAAAAAAAAAGTTTCCCTTTGGTATTTACATAGTTTCTGAAAGATCTTTTCAGGTTAACCAAGTTATATTTAGTGGTCGATAGACCCTCCTTTGGATTAACTTCCCTTAAAAATTCTGGCATGACTCGCACGAGTTTGGTTTTGTTGTTTCAAATAAATCAATTAATAAATGCACGAATTTACAGATTTGTATATAAATAGGATCACGGTCTTAGTATACGCTTTAGATTATATACAGCATGGGAATTACGTATTATGGACACAGTAAATGCCTAGCCTTATTATACTGAACTATTTTAGGCTTAGAATTTGATAATTTGCGGATCTGAACTACGATGTCGTTCAGCCTGTTTTAGGACTGTGCAAGGACCGTCTCAGGGTGACTGTAAGAAAGTCCTTTCCTTCAAATCGGATTCCGTAACCACACCTTGTCACCTTCACGATTTCTTTAAATCGATGTTCTGTAGTTGTCATGTCACACCGTATCTTCATCTTGTCTGACGCCAAGCTGACTCGTTCTCGTACAAAATTGTACATCACTTCACTGCGTGCCTGGAGATCTTGAATGTATTCCCGAGGCAATGAAGGCACATCCGGAGGGTGGCCAAACAAGAGATCACAAGGCAGACGAACTTCACGAGCGAAGAGCACCTGCGATGGAGAATAAAAATATTAAATAAAATTAGTGTCATAGAAAGAGCCCGACTTTTCTTGGGGAATTGGAACCTCTCCATACAACCATTAAGAGTTCAGGAAGAGCGCATTTCGTCATTTGGCATTTCTGAACAAAATCCTATTCCAACTTTAAAATCCGAATTTAAATCTAATAATAAATAAATAATAAATTTAGAAATGTGAAATAACTCCTCGACTCGCGGATGGCAATTAATTGCAACTAAATTGAAAAATAAATAGAGTATTTATGAAGAATAATACTTAAATTAAGAATAAAAGTATAGGGAAATGAAGTAAAAATCAAGACGCAAATGAAATGAAAGAAATATACAAATAAAAGTCAAATAAACAGGGTATTTTTTACATATTAAAAGGCCAAAGTTAATTGTAAATTTTACTTACATTTTACCCTAACCAAACAAGAATTCAAAATGGCGCTATTACAGCAATAATAATTAATGTAGATGCTAAGGGTTGCCATGAGTAATGTTTAAGAAAGCTCATTTTACTTTTATGTTATAAAAACTTCTGTATTGTCGTGAAACTGAGCCAGGAGGGGTTGCCATTTGAACGAGTTTTCTTACAGGGTAGAAATTAAGACGAAGAAATATATATAATAAAATAAAACTATGAAAATAAAAAAATAAAATAAAATAAAATGAGCATATCTTTAGCATTTCGGATACACAGTTTCGCGTGCTGGAGATAAAAAGGTTCCCCCCCGGTAAAGTGTTGCCATTGCTCACTTTTAAATCGTTGAGTTTGTTAATCAAAAAGTCGTTAAAGTTTTACAAAATATGAAACCGATAATAAAACAAATTCCAAATTTCAAATTTGGGCTTTCAGATGCCCATATTCGCAGTAGGATTACGTCATTCAAAATTTTATGGCTTTAGGTACCGTTATTTTATCATAATGCGAGAAACATACGTACATTTATGCAGATTCTTTATTATTTGATTTCTTCAAATATAATGTAGGACTCTAACATTTGGTGGCAACAATTTGGAAAGTGATACGCCGTTTATAGTGATTCAACGCAAAATCGCAAAAGGAAAACAATAGTCCTTCACGAAAATGCATGGTAAGAACTTTGAACATTAAGAAATGTAGAGCAAAATTGCTAATTTTATAATCAGCTTTGGCTGATAGTAAAAAAAATAAAATAAAATAAAATAAAATAAAAAAAAATAAATGCAGATTAAAATTGAGAATTTTATAATTAACTGTGGCTGATAGTCAAAACAAAAGGAAAAATGTTTTACATTTAAAAAGAAAGGAAGCCAGAATATTTGCAGAAAATGTTTTATACCATTTAATTAAAAAATATACAAATCTTCAAAGCTAAACGGCATCCTTTCTTACCCCTCTTTACGGTTTCGAATAAGCTTAACGTCACCGGCATACTTCAAAAGTGAGTGACAGAAATTAGAAAAATGTGAGTGGAAGTTAATATTTGGGCTTATTAGAAAACTTGAAATGAAAGCTTAAATTTATTGCACTGATGAAAAAAAGTTCTGACTGCTTGTCAAAATGGAATATTATTACTAATTTTGCCTTATTACGCCACTCTGATCAATAATAGCAGATAGTTATCCATTCACCACTCTTGCGAGTGTAATATAGATCGCCTTTCTGCATTCTGGAGAATATTCTCGGTGTTGAGTTTTCTGACTGATTGACGGGTTCAAAGAATTTTTACGAATGCTTATCTAGCAAGTACCTCGCCGTTAGAGGAAAATAAAAATCAAAACAGATTGTTATCAGAGAACTGCATAGCACAAACTGCATTCATTGAAAACATTTAATACAGTATTGCACTGTCATGGATTTTAAAAAATGCGCTTTATAAATTTTTTAGGTGATTTTGATGAACAGCAGCGGTTTACTCAACGCATTTGAAAAAGACATTTTTTAATTAAGTACTGTGTAATAGAAATACAAATTTACCGTATTTCCCTTCCTAGACTTCTAGCTTAAGGTTTTTTTCCCTTCCTCTGTGCGTTTAAAGAACAAGCTTCCCTAAATTTTAAAATAAATTTGCCTACGTTTTGATCGCTTTTGACTTAACAACAAACCCTCCCACACAAGCTGCGAATATCACGCCGAATCTTTATTTCTTTAACTGTTGAACGTTGTGCCAGCCTAATAACCAACCCGCCACAGTGAAGCATACGCAAATCGATATTTAGTCTACGATTTCGCCAAGTCACTTGAATATTTATCTTCTTTAATTATTTATAGATGATTTGAGGCCTAAAGAGTCTACCTCTTTAGAAACAACAATAAGAAAGTGCGAAGTTCAAATTACAGGAAAGTGGGAATGAAGATCTTATTAGATTTTGTATGCTAATATTACTATACATTCTTATTGGAATGTAGGTTTTTTTAAAGAAATAATACTGTGATAGTTACTTGTAATTTATCTATGACTGTTTTTCGTTTGTAATGTTCTTATTGTAACTGCGTATTTCGAAAATAAATGTGCTGTATAATTTTGTCTTCCCGATTTTCGGACAATAAAATTAGCAAAAAAGAAGGGAGGACTGCGAGGAAATGCGGTACTATTTCTTGCATATCAAAAAGCTCAAACAGTCTCATAAATTAACTACTTTTGTTTTAATTTCTTGTTCAGAATGCCCCTTTGGAACTTTTGGAAAGATGTGCGAAGAGATTTGCCCATACTGTGCAGCAAACAGCATTTGTCATCATATAACAGGAATGTGTGACTGCCCACGAGGTTGTAAGGCATCCCATCGCAGAGAAGGTATTGTAATATATTCAAATATTTCGAATGTATTAATTCTTAGAATAAAATATGTAGTGAAATTAATAATTAAATTTGAAATTATCGTATTGGAAGGAGGGAGAGAGAAAATTATCAGGTTCTTTAAGACATTAGCAGTACTTTTTAGCAATTAATGAACATTTAATGAACAGTTCATTTCAGTTCAGTTGACGATACTTGGGGACATCCGGTCTTTACCAATGGTTAACAGGTATTATTCCACATTCATCATTAACAGCATTTATTTTTATTTAAAATATAATAACCAAATTAATTATATTTTCATATTACAATACATAATTTTAAATTATAAATATTGAAATATATTTACATGAAAGAGGAATAAAAAATTGAAAATAAAATGCAGTTGCGTTAAAAATAAAGTAGTTTATGGAGTCCATAAAATTCGATAAAACATTCATAAATCGATCATTAAAATAATCATTATGTCTATTTTAATACAATAATAATAATAATAATACTTAACTATTTTAATGAGTTTTAATAATCATAATGCTCATACCTTATAGTCACAAAATAAAGTTACTGCGTGAACTTATAAATTAAATTATGAAATTTTAAAGAAGTAAATATGTTAATCTTAATAAGGAATCCTTTAAAAGGAATAACATTAACAGCAAAAAATTTAATATGGCATTGTTTCACTAAGGGACGTTTCATTATATAATGATCTGGAGATCCAGTGGCGCACACACACAACGGTAAAAAACATGTATATTCATTTTCCAAGTCTTCCAAGGTTTAAGCTGGGTTTTGAGAAGTTCTTGAAATTCATTGCTTTAATATGCTTTTGGTCTTCTTAAAAGCAAATTGTTATCAGTGTTAATGCTTCTAAATGTTTTAAAATATTTCTCATAACGTCGACTAATAACGTCTCATAACGTCTAATGATCCTTTCATTTCCACAGCAGTCTTACCTGAGAGAAAAATGAGATTAAAGTGGTACAGTTACCTTTTACTTGCTTACTTTCTTACCTGCAATAAAAAATGAAGCTACTCATAGGATATAATTTGGCGATTTAGGCAAGTTTTCAAAAAAGATCGCCAAACATATAGAATGTTTTATCATAACTAAGCAATTATTATGATTTAAAAACCTTTACTATAACATTTCTTTCCATAGTCCACACCGGAATTAAAATTAGATGATAAATTATGTAAGCCGACGGTTTTCAATAGCTTTGTTACTTTACTGCCTGCTTGTTTGTAAGCACAAGTAGTGCTTTCTGTTCAGTTTGAAGAATTAATGGAAAAGGTTATTTAAACCTTTTTAGGACTTTGTCAACTCATTTACCAGTCTAACAAGGTCAGTAGGACCTGAATGAATTCTGCACAATTAGATCCCTATAAGTTATCAACATTTATCATAATTCAGCTAATATTATCAACACATCAAAAGAAAACGCACTTAAGAAATTTAAGATACACAATTTAAATATTAAATAAGTGGTATATGATACATTAAATATTATATATGCATTAAACCATATGATACATTACTCTTATTCCCCTCATGTTAAGAGCGATCTGTTTTCTTTTAGAACTTTTTTGTTAGCTCAAACTAGGCATCGAGCACAACCTCCGCATTGCACATCGGCTATGATCACGTATATACAGTTTTAAAAAACAGTAAGTAGCATTAAAAAACAGATAGCATGTGATTGAGAGAGACATATTCTGCAATAACCTTGATTCGAGTTATTCAAAAAAAAAAAAAAAAGGGGGGGGGAAAGCTTGCCAGAAACAAAATCATTATCTATCGATAAAGAAATGAATGTTTCTAATATTCGTAAATATTTATGGAATTCTTTTGCAGCAATAAGCATTGGTAGCTTTATTTGTAACTTTGTTTACAGTAGTGACATATGAATTTACTAACAAAATTTGCATTGATAGAAATATTACGGAAATTATAGATAATAATTTTATTCTTAAAGTTTTTCTGCAGCACGATCCAAATCTGAAGGATTTATTGACCATTATCTTTCAAGGCACTTAGTTTAAACCAATTTTCCAATTCATTTAAAACATTCTTCCTTTGGTGCTCGGTGATTTCATGGATTGCTTCAATTATTCTGAAATTTAATACACTGCTAGGTTCATTATTAGATCCTTAAACTGTTCTAAATAATGTGGCTCGAAAGAGCAATCAGATGCTTGGACCTGTTTAGGAGTGTTAATTTCAAATAAAGACTCGTCTAGGATATAATGTTTATATACAGTGATATTATCATCATTTGAATCTTAAAAGAATCTTTCGCTCATATTCTAGACTAGTAGAGAAGTAGAATAAATATGTGTGAAATTAGAATTAACAGTGTACGTTTTCTTGTTCTTTTTTCATTCACCACTAAGGTGAAATTCATTTTCCCGCACTTTATTTATTAGAATAACGTAAAAACTACATTCTTCTTAATAAAAATCCATCTTTCATAACATCAATAAATTTTATTTACAGTTTAGAAAGTACAATCATACAACTATTCCATCTTAACCATTACTACAATTTTTATAAGAAAAGCCCGTAGAACCTTCTTCTGGTATTTCCATTCCGGCAAAGTGTAATTCTGTTTCCTATACTTGTGGCTGGCGCTCTTTGTTTTCTTTTACGATGCCCGTGGAGCCACTCAATGCTCGCAAATTTGAAAGAGTTGAAATTCTTGAAGCCAACGCACAAGAACTCTTTTGCCATAGTGCTAGAGGATTCGATTCCCATGACACCGAGTTATGAGCATACCTCCATTTAAACACAAAAAAGCATCGAATAACAACGAACTATGAATCACCACGGTTTTCGGCTCATCACTTTAAGCGTCTGTGAAATTCACACTGCTGGCCATTAAAATTGCAACCATGAAAGAAAAGCAAATACGAAAAAGATATTTATTACACATAAACAGTATGGCATGAAGACAAAATGATTAATTTGTAAGCAGTTTGGAGGTTTACAGGGGTGAGAAATTAGAACAGCTGCTATCCCTGGCAGCTAAAACGGCCGTTACCTGGTTAGGCATGGAGACAAACTGGTCTTGGATGACAGAAACTGGCAACTCATTCCATGCTGCTTCAAGTGTATGCAACATTTCATCAGCCGTATTAGCTGGAGAGGGGTGGCGAACCAGTCTCTCAGCAATCCATGACTAGAGGTTTCCAATGGGTGACATATATGGAGACCGTGCAGGCCAGGGCAGCAGTCGAATACCCTGTGTATCGAACGAAGTTTTAGTGATATACATTTTGATTTATTGAATTTTGATTTTAAACATTTGAAATTATATGCAAGAGAATTGATGGCCTTTATTAATGGCAATAGACATGCGATTGGGGTTTTTAACTAAGTTCGTTTTATTTTCAATGTGTTTATTTTAGGATGTCTTTTTCGTCGTGTTTGATGATATGTGTGACTGTATGTCATATTTTCGTTGTGTCTTTTTATGTGTGTTTTCCTTCCTTATTTTATGTTATCATTTTTACTAACACAGTTTTCTTGATTTAGTTATTTTTGGTTTTCTTCTTTCCTGTTGTGTCGTTAATCCAGCCATTTAAAACAAATAAAATTATATAGTTGTATGGCAACCTTGCTGGATGTATAATTATTATTTTCTTTAGTTGATTATACTAACATGTTTAGTTACTCGGAATACCGGGCTTGGTTTCTTGGAACTTTGAATTTTAAGTTAAATGTTAAAGTTGCTTCGTGTATAATATCTTGGATTAGTTGTTCTTTTTTATTAATCTGGCGTTTTAACTTTTGTTGGGGGACTCTTTTGTTGGGGGACTGGCTGCCTTCGCTTGTGGCGTGAACGGGATGCCCCTTTTTGGATTATCACTTTGTGATCAGGCGGGTTGGTGCGTTCTAGCAATCCTACCCTGTGTATCGAGGAAGGTCAAAACACAACTTGGAACATGTGGTCTTGCATTATCTTGTTGGAAGATGGCGTTTGGCAGGCTTCGAAGATAGGGCACAACCGATGGGCGTAAGATGTCAGAAATGAATCGATCTGCGTTCAAATTAACCGTCAGTCCGAACTAGAGATGTGCGTGTCGTGTGGCTGGCTGCTAAAGCCATCACACCAGGTGTAGGGTCTTCATGCCGACATCGAATGCAAGCAGGCGACGTGCGGTCTCCTCGGAGCCTCCAGACACGTGTTAATCTTAAGTGACGAAGTCACGCAGGTTCCTGGGACACTTCCCTACCCTGTATGTAGCAACGTAAAGTGGTGTGTATATCTTTTATATTTGCATAGCATAACTTAGAGTCAAAGAAAAAAACATGAAAGTCCTAAAATAAATATTTAATATTGTACATATGGCAAGTATTTCGTGATGCAATTATAGCGATGAGTTGTAGAAGTTGGATAAGCAATTTAGTGAACGTTGAAGATGTAGCAATTTTGCCATTAGGTTGTTCATAGCTGGTGCGTGAAACATTGGATTGATAGCTGCAACTAGATGCTGAGAAATAAATTCATTTCTGCGTCGAAGAGTCAGTTCCCTCTTGCTTGACTGAAGCGCGAACCTCTGCCTTCTGTGTTTTCCGTCTAAATGAGCTGGAGTCTCGTAGTGGGAATGCTAAATGAGGAGAGAAAGTGCGGTGGAAACGTTAGCTATTGGCAGGCATAGGAGGCGGGCATGGTTCATAGCCATACTTTTAGAGGGTTGGTGGAGACGAAAAGAGGGGAGGGGTTTACTATGTCACATGATTATCTACTGCTAGGAATAATCGAAGTAATTCGAAGTAAGAGTATTAAATTTAAAACAGAATCAATAATAAGAAATTACTGTTAAAAAAAGAAAGCTGTAAGGCATATTGCTATATGAGAATGCTAAATAAAGTAATATTTAAGTAAAATTCTGCATAATCATTTGTTTAATTATTTTAAAAGTGCTCCTGGCCTTCTGGCGTTATTAATTTCATTATAATCGTAGCTAAGTAAAGGAATACTTTCATTCTCAACCTTGTGAATGTTCTTAAAGAATTTTCTGGCATTTTTGGACATAAACATTTTAATTTATAGAACTAATTTATGAACTTCAAGTTCATTGTGAATATCTGCATTCCTGATAAATCAGTGACTCTTTGTTATCTGTCTAAGAGTAACATTCTGTAAACTTGCATTTTTTCATGTGTACTGTACTGGCAAAGCCCCAAATAGGACAGGCATAGGTAATAATGGAACGCAACATTGCTTTGTAAAGGAGCAATTTATTGTCTAGAGATAAAACTGAGTTCCGAGAAATTAAGGGGACAAGTTTTTGTTTAGCAGCTCGGAACTTATTAATTACTTGTGTAGTGTAGGGCCTCCATGTAATGCTCCTATCCAACGTAGCACCTAGGTATTTTACTTGCTTAGCCCACGGAATGACTGTATCATACATTTTAATACAGTGATCAATCTTTCTATATCTTGTGAATAGTACTGCGACTGACTTATCCACGTTTATTTGGATCTTCTATTTTTTAAGCCAGGCTTCAAGTGTGTGTATGTGTATTTGTAATGCTTGTGCTACGTAGTTTAGAATGCATTTTTTGCGAGGACTGCCGTGTCGTCGGCATACATGGCAAGAGTAATGTATGGGGTGTGTGGTATGTCGTTCGCATATAATAGGAAGTATATAGAACCCGTCAGAGACCCTTGAGGGACCCCTGCAAGTATGTTTCTCTGAGTAGAATATATAATTTTATAGCGAACGACAAAGTGCCTCTCATACAGATAAGATTTAGTGATGTTTATGATGTATCCTGGGATACCCAGAGAAATAAATTTGTATAGTAAGCCGTCTAGCCAAACGCGGTCGAATGCCTTCGATATATCGAGAAAAAGAGCTCTAGTGCTCTCATTTTCTTTGAATCCTTGTCACTCTCCAGACATGTATACGAATACAGCCATCAGAATCCTGCACGCAGAACCGTGACTCGACTGAAAAGACGATATTGTACTACTCATGTATCCAGCTTTGTCATTCGACGCCAGAGTCGCCGTCTCTCTCTATGCTGCATTGTCAAGGGAAGTTGAAGTAATGGTTGCCGTGTTGATAGTCCACGCTGCTGTAAACGTCGACACTCTGTACGAGCGGATATTGGGAGTGCCCGTTTCTGACTAATGTGTCCGTGATATGGTTATGCGGTTTTCACAATATGTCTGTCCTCTCGGGAGTTAGTCATGGGAGGGCGTTGAGATCCTGCATGCCGCTCACTAGGATTCTCAGCAGCCAATTGATTCCATATTCGCATGACTGTGTTTGGATGTCAACCAGTGCGACGGGCAATATCACGGAACGATAATCTACACTCTTGACAGGCAACGATCCTGCTTATATCGAATTCCAATACTTGCTGGTAACCATTTCTTCTTATTATTTGAGGCATAACAAGATATTCTGATCAATCTCCGACCTTACAAAACGCTTTCAAAATGAGAAATCCATTACACAACTTTTCTTTTATGTAATGCTTCAGATATCGTTTCTCCCTCCGGAGTCGTCTAATTGGCCATGTCTAAATGCGCTGAAATACTAATAATTTGCATATTCCAACCTCTTTTTTCTATCATGTGATTTTGACGTTGTCAGATCATCCCTTTCTGGTTTTGCAATTTTATTGGCCATTTTAATTTTACAATTCACATAACTATACTAATGCGAAATCGATTTATTTAAAGTTAATAATTTGATTCTTTTTCTTTACTTGTTTAGTACTATTTATTTCTTTTCCAAATATGTTTTATGTTTCCAAATATGTTAAACCCGCTGTACATCTAACAGTTTGCCCTAATGGTTTGTGGGGGGAAAAGTGCAGTAAAATATGTGATTGTGGTAAGAACGGAAGTAGTTGTGATCCGAGTTCAGGCCGATGCTGTGTTCCTGGGTGGAAAGGAACAGGCTGTCCTTCTGGTGAGTATAATTTTCTAATGCGGTCTTTTATTATAGAGTTGTATGATATATGTGTCAGATATTACGCTCGTTTTTGCTGTAACTGCAAATAAATAACGCTGATAGCTACAAAATATATTCTTCAATATACTCGTACACTGAGCTACCGTAAATCCATTGAACTTTGAAAAAAACTCAGTTTTCGACACCTTAGAACAGTCATAGATTTAATCAGACAGAATGATATGCTTAATCCACAATGTTAAACCACATTCCGATCACATGCATGTTTGTAATGATAGTTAATTATAATGGAGACATATTAATGTAGATGATAATAATCGGTGTTCTAATGCAGACATAAAAGATGGTTATAGAGAAATGTTATGGCAAAGGTACCTGTTACAAGAGCAATACAAAAATTATAGTGATAGAACTATTTATTAACATTATTGTAGAACGCTCTCAAGAAATATATTATTTTTGAATAGCATGCTTTGTTACAAAATACCGACTCGATATATCAAAACAGAAATTTAATAATATGAAACTTCAGTACATTAGTAACTATTCTCAGAAAGGCACTTGCATTTGTTTGCTATATATTAGAGCAATGAGAATAAAATTTTTGTCCTTTCATGAGTGCCGAATAATAACAATATTGAAACCATTTTTACAGATGTTATGTTCGGAGTGCCTTGCCACTACAAGTGCAAATGCTATAATGGAGGAACTTGCCAAACAGCTTCCGGGCTCTGCAAGTGTCCGCCTGGGTTTACTGAACCTCTGTGTACTGATGGTAAGCTTCATGTAATTTCTTTCATTTTGCAATATAAATGAAAATATTTTAAATTGCCGCTGGACCAGAAACATAAAATATAAAAAATATTTTTAATATCTGAAAAGCATTGCTCCGCATTTTGTTATGGATGATTCTTTCTGGCCACTTTCCCCTCTTTTGGTCACAAGCATTTTCCAACCAGAATTATCCTTAGTGTATAAGGATAAGGATATAAGGATTCATTTTAGTTTGCCTTCGTTAACAAGTTATTCTATGTTAATTTGTTTTGCTCTCTTTATCGCTAGTATTTAAAGAAAAATTTTTGAGTTCAAAGCGTGTTTCGCCTGCTGAAGGCGACGTTCTTTCTGCTGACTTTCATTTGAGTTAAAGGAAAGGGTCTTTTATATTATCAGTGTCTGTGGTACATTACAATACATAGCGCTAGGTCACTTTAGGTCTTTGAGTACATCTCGTCTATGCTCCCAAAGAGGACAACACGCCACAAGAGTGTGATTTTTTTTTTTTTTTTTTTTGATCAGTTGCTAATCCCTAAACATCCGAGACACTGTGGCATGAGAAAAGTGTAGAACTGTTTCAAAAATGTCTGGAACCAATCTTCTTGCATTTGGGCTCATACCTCATTATAGTTACTCAAAACCTTCCTTCTTCCTTATTTTCATACTAAAGGCATTTTTAACGATTTCTTTTCAAAACGAACATGATTTAGCAATTTCTGGTATTTTACTACCCTGTGTCACTGGGAAAATGGTACATATTTAGAAAAAATGAGTTTCTTTAATGTTTTGGCTACTCAGTGTAAATACAGCAAGACATAGCATTGCAGATCAGTACCCTACTCTGTATATGAATGATTACAGCTATTGAACTGGGAAATTGCAGTCACTTTAAGGAACTTTAAAAGATGAACATATAATATAAAAATTACTTGTTTTTGTCCGTTTCATAAATTTAATTTCAATGTGAGATAAAATTTTTATTATTAAGTACGTGTATTCTACTTGCATTCTTCAAATTCTAATGGAACTAATGCATAAAAAAGCTGTGAAATAATATTTCTATTGTTAAGAATTAAATATCATATTAAGTAAAATAATGATATTTAAATTAAAAAATACAGAGAGTGTTTACATATTTTTAGAATGATTTCGATAGAAGAATTTAAAAAAGCAAATGTTTTCGAATACAAATTTATGGCAACGTCTTATCATTTGATATGAGAAATAGCGTCCCTACTTTTAAATTCAATTTTCTTTCAAATTGTCTCAGGTAAACAAGCTGTGGATTGAAGGATATGTTTTTGCACTTTCCGAAGAGCAATATTCGCATTCCGTAATTCAAAAACGTTGTGAAATGCAGGGTATTAAAATTTCTAAGTGTAGCATTATTAAACGGAAAGTGAAACATCGAAAATTAGTACTTCGACATGGACCGAAGTCTCCAAAAGAATAACCGAAAAAAGCAAGTATTATTTAGAATGTTTCTAAAGGTAAATCATTGGTAACATGGAGAAATCCACCGACCCAGAAAACAATTGCAAAATCTTTAAATCCACTGTAGCACTAATAAATAAATAAATAAAAGCAAGATTTGGAACATACAAAACATAATGTTCACCAGCTTTTGCCGAGGTATGTAGCTCAAAGCAGAACAGTTTTTAGAACCCCCTATGAAAACTATTTAGCAAGAGATAAATCGAAGTACATCATGACCCTTATAAAGCATAGTTTTACTTAAATTACCGCAATAAAATTTAATTTGAATTTTTCTTTATAAATAACGGTAATAAGTAACGAAACGTTTATTTATTACCAAAATGATAAGAACAAACCTGATTCTATCAACGAAAAAAGTTTCAGTAAGAGGTTTATGACTGTCGCAGGATTCTCTTATAACTGGAAATTAAAAAATAAGAATAGTGGGAAAAATGTTAAAATCAAGTCAAATAACTATCAAGAGCAAATTTTACATCCGAAATTTGTGGAGGAAGTTACATTTCTTTATCCCAGCGACTTTCAAAGAATGAAGCATCAAGACAAAACAATAGTTGTACTTCGAAAAGTTCCATTGTATACCTTGAAAACATGAAGACTACATAGGAATCGCATATATACTTTTTCAACGTACTCCTGCGAAGACCCCTGACCTTTGGTCTCTTGAAAGTTCTTTTTAAGCGTAAGCTCACCTTGTTTGATGGACTAGCAGTGGATTGATGGAGTAGTGGAAAATGAATGGATATCACTACACCTGGAAATTTTACAGCAAGCCCTCCATTCATCGAAATCATGATTAAAGTCCAGTAAAAAGGCTATCGGATCGCATGTTTAAAAAAATACTCTTTACATTTTCAACATTCACCCGAAATAGTTCTAAGAATGTGCAAAAATCCTCTATATGTCCTTTTGTTATTTTTATAGCAATGTTATGTAGGCAGTTTATCAAAAAAGACAAGACGTAACTAATATTTAAATGAAACAGGATTAATTTGTCCATTATGGAGCTCACATTGCTTAATTTCGTTTTATATGATTTGTTTTAAGGAAAGAATTGCTAGTGAAGAAATACTACTGAAGTTAAGTTTATGATTTCAGGTACGTTTGAATTTGCAAACCAAGCAGCACGGCAGATCTTTCAAATTTCGACAACGTTTTACACCATACTGATTTTTACAACTCTCTTCACACTTTTAGTTTTTTGTATTCTAAAAAAGAAAAAGAAATTGAAGATCAACTGGAAGTTGTAAGTTATGTTTATTTTAATTGTTCCCAAATTATCTCCATCTTATAATGATATTGTTATTTAAATTATTTAAAGCATCAAAAATTTGAAATGTGTAATTCATAAATCAAATTTTTGAAATATGTTGCAAAAGAGGGGAAAATAACTGAATAATTGCAGCTCATGCATTTATACATAAAAATACGAGTATGTATCTTATCATTTTCACAAAGTGCGTATAAACATAAATTAATCATATATTATACTAGTATATGACACACTTCTCGAATTTCGATAGTCTTATACGAAAATTTGTCAGAAAATTTTAAAATCCATATAAAATGGTCTGCTTTAAAGGAAAAAACAAAAAGTACATACGATTAAGCATGGATAAGAAAACATAAATTTAAAAAAATCTATATAGTATTAAAAATTACAAATTTACAAAATGTCAGATATGATAATTCCTAAAGGATATCAATTATCAATGTCAGGACTAAAAAATTGCATTTTAGAAGCTGATTTAAAAATTCTTTTGTAGTTATCGTTTCATGGCAAAATGATCGTGTAGAGCTGGGTAATCCCGTTCAATCAAAAACCCGTTCAACCCGTAAACTGCATGTGTCTGCGGCAAACCACATAAAGATAAGAAATTCATATGTGCCACCCTTTAACAATTCTCATCTTCGAATTGTTACCAGGTGGGAGACGACACGCTCTGAGGAGCAATAATATATTCAGTAATGCCTCCATTCGACATTACAAAAGATGTAACTTCATAATCAGTGTCAAGAGATTTTAGCAATCTTCCCTGCGACTGTCATCAATGTTTCTCGAATGCAGGGGGCCTAACTAGCCAATGATTTTGCATCACCTCTGATATCGTTATCGACTATAACGAATCAGAGAACGTAAAATACAACCGAAAAATTAGAAAGGTGGGACCAGTTCAGTCTGCAAAATATTACAGACCATCACGGGTAGGCAACCTTTTTGGTCATTAAAGACGCAAAATAAAATTCTAAATTCTTAGCGGGCGCTACCCAATCAAGATTCACAATCGAACATCAAATTACAAACTAGTTTTGTTTAAAAGATATAACTTTATTAAACTAATAACAAATATTTACAATTTATACTCTTTAAATATTTTTTTTTTATATATCAGTGTGAAATTTGTGTTTGTAATTTGTCTGCTAATTTATTATAATCGACAATATAATCTGAGTTGCATGCTCTGAAAGAATTATCCAAGTGCGAATCAGTAAGTTTTAAAAGACGCTTTGACTTCAAGTAAGTCACATTCGAAACCAACGTCTTAGAATTATAGATACTTGAGCAATAAGAATTAATATTTACCAGAAATGACTTTAGGATACTGATTTCTGTTTAATAAGCTCCAAAATATCTTATTAGTTTCATAAGATTTTAAAATAACATTATTTTACAAGCTTACTGTTTCTAAGTTTTCCATATTATTAAGATGAAAACAGTTAAAAATTGCTGTATCTGTGTTTTCTCCATCTTTAATATTAAAAGAATTTATAAATAAATTTAAAATAGGCTCTAAATTCGCAAAATCAACAAATCGAGCATCAAATTCAGTTTGCAATGCAGCCACAATTTGAAGATATGAGTCTATATTAATATCATTCTCTTTCAGACTTTCTGCCATTTTTTTGGTATTGAGGAAATGTGTTAATGATTTTCTTAAGAGACGAGATCTATAAAATTCTAATACTGAATTGAAGTAACCGTTGATCATATTAGTAATGCGATTATTCTTGCCTGGAATTTCAAATTCAGTTCATAAAGTTTCAGTGTTAAATCGGTCAAAAAGCCAAATTTTTTAACCAGTTTTTATCATACAGCTGTTCTTAGGTTTTTCCTTAAAATGTTAGGAACTCTTTTGTTTGGTAATAAATTTCTAAATCGCTCAAGCATGTTTCCCTTGCTCAACTAACGAACCTCTGTGTGCAAAAGATAATCGGTAAATTGTATATCTTCATTATCTTCCAAAAGCAGTTTCAAGAGGCTGCGTTTAACTCCGTTTGTCTTCATTATCTAATTGAATATTTTTATAACAACAACGATTTCATCTTGGAATTCAATGATTTTTGCTCACATTGATTGCTGGTGTATAATGCAGGGATATGTAATAAATTAAAAAAAAAAGGATCTTATTGGCATAAAGCAATAAATCAACTTTTCTTCCATGTCGTGGCTTTCGTACCGTCAGTTGTTATTGAAGATAATTTCTTAGTCGGTATTTTAGCTTCAATCAAAAATGTTTTTATTGAGCAAAATAAAACCCTTCTTCGTATGCGCTCTTTAAGAGGTAGGATTTTTAGAAACTCTTCTTTTACGGTAAAATCGTCAAAGGCCATCTTGACACTTATTACCAATTTTGTTATATCTGGTATATCTTCTGATTCGCCTAGTCGTAAAGGGAAAAATGCACATTTGCTCATATCTTTCATCACTTGGGTTTCTAAATGGCTTGCTATTGTTTCAGTTATCCTTCTAACAGTTCTAGCTGACAATTGTATGGCATTTATGGCCGAAACAATTTCTTTTTAAAGTTTTCAAAACGTACGTCTGCATATTCCAGTAATGCATCTTTTATTATTTCTCCATCCGTATATGTGTTTTTTTTTTTAAAGCAAGAATATGCAAAACCTTAATCGATGCGACTGCTGATGCTTTGATGTTTCCAACGGTTTGGTAAAAGTAGATTGTTGCTTCGAAATGTATGACTTTACTGATAAAATTTTATTTCTTCGAAGTTCAGAGAGTTCAGGATACTCTGAGTCAAACTTCGGTTGCACCGTTTTAAAAAGTCTCTCAAGGGTACTTTCCTCTGGAACTGCTTCATTTTCGTTCCATAATAAGCATCTATATTTGTCTTTATGGTACATAAAACAAAATTGGTGCTCCCATTCTTGATTAAAATTATAAGTGAGGGCACGCTAAGCTTTGTTCATCATGGATTGTTACAGACATCAATTTGTAAGCAAATCTTTAAAAAAACATCCTGGATGATAAGAAAGTACGTAAACGAATCTCACAAGAAAGCAACGATAAAAGACTATATTTCTTGTAATTATTGATTTCACTGCCTGTCTAAATGTCGGAAATTTAGAGTGTGTTTACAAATTAAAATCAAAATTGTCCCACACAGATAAATTACGCAGATGTTTTGTTTTGCTCCTGCTAAGTTTTTCTAAACGCATGTACTGGCGAATGCATCAGAGAGGTTATCGTTAATGCAATCAACCCCGCCACTCCGCGCAGTGTCGCCAGGTCGGTCCGACTTGAATCTGCTCCCCTCGACAATGAAACTTTTCGAGTAGTGGCGATGCAATTAAGTGACTGTTAAATGCATAGATGTAAAAATATGTAATTTTAATATGTATTATGTAAACATAAACCAAAAACTGCAAAACTACACAGAAAGAATAATTTAGGGCGGGCATATTGGGAAAGGCGGCGGGCGCCACTTTGCCGACCCCTGTTCCAGACAGAGCAATACAATCTAATTTTAATACAATCAAAACCTACTATAACGAACTTCAAGGGATCGAAAATTTAGTTTGCTGTATCAGATGGTTCGCTACATCCGATGCGATAAGGAAAAATTTACCATCCCACTAAAATAGTGTAAAAATTACTTGAGAAATAAAACAAAAAGAGAGTTTTAGCTCTGGCAGACCTCTACAAAGAGGTTAAAAGTAACTTAAATTTTAATCAAACATATTAAAAATTAATTACGATTATTATTACGTACAATTATAATTTTTTTTTCGTTTTTTTCCAAAAAACAAAACACACAAAAATTACTTAACATAAAAGACACGTTTTAGATTTGCCTAATTAATTACACATTTCCATCTAAAATACACGTTTACAATTATGATTAAATACCAGTGATAAATAGAATTCTGTCTGACAGCTGAATCAAAGAACTTGAATGAAGCCAAATAATCGTTTCAAGTTCTTTGTCTCAATGGCTTTTTACGGTAGTCATTAACGGTAATCATTAAATCGTTATTATTAGAGTTTTTCGTTATTCTAATATCCTAAACAAGAACAATTTAAGAGTTAGTAATTTTTCAGTTGAAAACTACAAAAATTCTAGAAAATTTTGAAAAATAGGAAGTTTTCTGTTTAAGATACTTACAAAGTTTGTTCTATTCGATTTTTATATCTTTGGATGCTTGCTGTAGCACTATAAATTAACATTAAGTGTATAGGAAATTGGACGACGCCAAAAAGGTTTTTCGTTGTATCCGGAGGTTTGTCATAAGCCGAGTCAGCTATAACAGGGTTTGGCTGTATTTCGACACGTAGATTTTTAGCAGTCTCATTTAATGTTCCCTAACTTTGCAAAGTTGCTAAAAAAAAGCATACAATTTATGAAGAAATATTTAAAAATGATTAATTTCATGCTATCGAATCTGCTAATTTCAGATTGCTGCTATCGTTTTTGCTATCGAATCTGCTAATTCTAAAGTAATGACAAATTACTATGCTTAGAAATTTTTGCAGATGTTTGATTGCAACTCCGGGCTAATTTTCTAACATTAAACTATTTCCATCGGAAATAAATGATTTTTCAAATAATTTTAAGAAATTCTATATGAGTTTAAAGTATTAAAGTATGCATTCAGCGATAATGCTTCCTAGCTTCAAACAAAAAGTACAAAAGGCTGGCGAACTGAAAATAAGCTTATGAAACACTGAGCTCGAATCTTTTAAAGCTGACAACAGAAATTGCCTTAGTTTTTACCAGAGTTAATTAGAACCACTTTATTTTCTTCACAGATCTATTTTATTAAATTTTTTTTATGTCAAAATTCTTCGTATGTGCATTTTCCGAGTGGCTTTCCACTGGAATATTTGGGACTTTCGACTACCACTCAGTTTCAAGAAAATACAAAAAATTCGAATTTTTTAAAGAAATTTTTTAATACTTTTTTTTCTTTTTAACATCTCATAAATAATCATTGGAGCTTAAAATACAAAATTTTTTATAATGAAACCTCGCATTTATATTCCAAAAAATTAAAATAAAAATAATAACTTTTCAAAAGTACTTATACTTTTCCTTCTTTTCCCTAGATTTCCACATTATGCTGAATTTTACAATAACACTTCAGGTATGTGTTTAAGAAATCTTATAGTTTATTATCAAGTTTTCGTTATTTAATCTGAAATTTATGTTTGTGAGCCGAAATATAGAGAAATAGAACGATATAAAAGAATAATCTCTGCTGATAAACATCAATCAATTAAAAAAATTGTTTGAAAAAATTTAAATTTACTTTTGTTATTAATTTATTTACTTTTGTTTTTTATACTTGCATAAATTCTAGTATCCCAGACAGGCTGATAATAGATTCACTTCTTGATGAATTGAAACTAGACCCATATTTGCAACTGAAAAAAATACAAAACGAGAAGAACCGGATTATGGTTGGTTTTCGTACCGACTGTATATAGCTCAGTTGATTGCATAAATGCAGACAATTTAATTTTTTAATATTTCTTTTTTTGGATAAATTGTTCATCTCTCAAAAGAAAAATGAGTGTTAAGAAAACTTAAACTGTCTACATGGGAAAACAATGAAGTACCGTGTGACCCAAGATAAACTGAACCCAAACCAAGTGAAGTCTTCCACGCACCGTTTGGCTTATCTTGGGCCACCCTATATAATACCGCCTTACAATTCGTGTGTTCTTTATTTGCTTTAGATTCAGTTTATCTTGGACCACCATGTAATAATGGAAAGAACGTACATCTATTTCTATTTTCGCCGAGAGAAATTACACGAGTATTCGAAGACCATATAAAAATTCCAGGATATCAAACGGCTCTTTGTTACTGTATAGAGACATTAGGATTTTTTGGAAGCAAGAGAGATGAAAAATTAGCAACCGCCTTCGCCGGGAATCGAACCGCGGACCTCTCAGTTACGCATTGAGTGTGCTTACCACTACACCACAAAGGCTCGCTAAGAAGGTGAAAGAAATACCTTATATACTTCTCCTTTTAAAGGGCGGCTGGAGTTTTTTAGAGGACCCAATCGCCAAATCCTGGTGAGGAGAATCATCATCCAATACCCTTTTAGTTCGGGCGCCAGTGTAGAGACATTAGGTATTTTTGGAAGCAGGCAAGATGAAAAATAAGCAAGCGCTTTCTCCGAGAATCGAACCACGGACCTCTGGAATAACGGCGCAGCGTGCAGACCACCACACCAGGAAAGTACGCCAAGAAGGTGGGAGAAATACCTTATAACTGCACTAGATGTTTGGGAGATAATGAGAGAGAAAATTCATTTTCAGGTTTTCGATTTTATTTTGATTTAGGTATCAAAAATCTGAAAAATATTTCCCAAGGAATTAATTGGAAATGTATTGTAGTTTAATTAAATGTTTACATACTGGCCCTTCAAATATTTTAGGTAATCTGCAAATTTTGCTTAAATATTTTCACGTTGTATATCACTATGAATTGTGCAATTTAAAAAATGTTGTTTTTATTTGACAAATAGAAAGTCCTCCACGAAGACATTCCTCCCCTTAGGCAGATAGCCTTGGTGTGCTTTGCCATAATTAAATACCCCACCACCTTTATTTGACAAATGAGTTTAATTTTTTTTTTTTTTTTTTTTTTTTTTTTTTTTGTCCCTGTCCGAAAATTTTTCTACGACTTTTCAACTTTAAGTGGTGTTTTAACACCAGTGACTTAATATATAAAATATCATGGTCTATATTTTCGAAACCTTCTGGGAAATAATTGAAATCTTCACATAAGGAAATTTTGTACTGATATTTATTTCTAATTCTTTTAAAATTATCTTTTAAAAATCCTTTTTTTTTAAATGAATAAACTTGAACATTGGATGAGTATTGATGCAAGAAAGAATGCAAGACTAAATACTCTTAAACACTTAACTGTAGACATTTTAGCTCTAGTTTAAAAAAGATGACAAAATAAATTACACTGCCCAATTGTAGGATTTTACGTTAATTAGCCAATTATTATGATTTAAAATTTTACTATAGCGCCCATTTCTGCAGTTCTCCCCAGAATGCAGAGTATTAAATACTTGCAGAGTATTTAAGCCAAAGTTTTGAATATTTTATAGCGAGAACTTTTGGAAACTTCGCTTGCAGTTTACGTCCTATCGTCAACTCTGTCAAAGTTTATTCCAGGTTTAGCCAGTTTGCTTGCCGACGTTGAAAGACCGCCGACTTACTTGGACAAACTTAAGTAGACTACTTTGTGTTTTCATTGGAATTCAGATTTAAGTAACGTAGTAGAAGAAATACGTCATTTAAATTTGAATTTCAGCATACGTTATTTTAAAAGCCCGCGAGTGACGGAATTTCATTCAGTAACACAAGTAGGGTGTTCTGTAAAACTTCAGGAATTAATGACAAGGTTATTTTAACTTTCCTGAAGACTTTATCATTTTGTTTCAGACTAAAGCGATAACTCGCTCGTCAGTCTGATAGGTCCTAAAGGACTTTGATTTAAGCTTAAATACAACCAGAACCCTATGCAATTATAAACTATTTTAAAGTTTTTTTAAAAAAAAATAAGTGGTTAAATGATATTTAAATTTCTAAATGTACTGTCTACGAAGAAATTAGCAATTTATAAGCTGTATTTTATCTTACTGGAGAAAAAAAGCTCCTCACGTATACTATGTTAAATTGCTGTACTTTAGACAATTTTGTTTTCAGAATCAGCTAGCTGGCTAAATTTAAATTGAACAAAACTGTCAAAAACTTTATGATTTAACAAATTTTCATACGATAATACAGGAGCTTTCGTACAAATCTAAATCTTTTAAATATAAATTTTCGAATGTTAGCATTTTTTACAGAATGCTATTTGAAACCAAAGCTTCTAAACGTTTTTCTAACGGAAAAAAGAGAAAATATTTTAACGGAAAAAAGAGAAAATATTTGTATCTGTCCCCAAATTTGAATTTATGTTATCTCTGTTAATTTTTATCATATGAGCATGAAATACTTTTGTTCGATTAATTTGACTATGGGAAATAGTTTCATCTATGATATTTTCCCCTGTGAGACTCGAATGAAATTAAAATTCGTAGGTTAGGTGTCATGCGACCTTAATTATTGTAGTCTGGAATTCCTTTTGATTAATTTTTTTAATTGGAACCATGTTTCTACGACTAACCCTTCAACAGACATGAATATTTTTTAAAAAATTACAGATGATTTTTATGGAATTTTGTTGATACTGTATAAGAACTACTAGTTAAAAATGAATGAAACTAACTGAACGAACTCGATTCTGGAATTTCAATAAATTTATTTTGCATTTGCGAAAGCATTTTTAACGCTTCCTTCTGTTAGTAAAATATAATGATATTTAGTGTTTGTAATTTTGCTTGGTATTTAATTGGTATTTTGAAACTGTTTGGAACTATTGAGTGTACTAAATTCTGTAATTCTAATAAATTTATTTCGTATTTAAGAAAGCATTAGCCAGGTTTCTTTCTATTAGTAAAAAGGAATGACATTTTCTGTTAGAGATTTTGTTAATTATACGATTTTATAATTATATAAGTGTATAAAAATTAAGCAACAATTTAAAAATTATTTTTCACACTTTATAACAGAAATTTGTCCTTCACTTAGCTTGTACAGTCATTAGGTGTTTTGATACTGGAATCATGAAAAATGAGCAATGTCCTCGCCGGGACTCGAATCTGGACCTCTCGAATACGCGCCGAGTGTGCGACCGTTACACCATGAAGACATGCGGAAAGGAGGGAGAAAACACCTTATAAGCTAAGTATGGTCTCAAACCGAAGGAATATCTTCCTCTAAAAAATCGCTTTACTTATAGAGAATATTACGTAATTAATCAACTACTGTTGATCGAAGTTGTCAGAATCCACTGACGTATGCAGGTCCTATTTATATCACTGATTAAAAAACAGGAACTAAATTCATTTACCTTTTATGATGCATCGTTGAATCTGATGTGATGTTTCAGCTGGCAATCTTATTTACAGAAAAACCACAATTCTATTTCTTGACATCACATTTTATTTACATAAAACATTCAAAAGGAAACAATTAATATTTACATACATTTTCTTGTACAGCCTCTCTTTTTTTCTTACGGCTGTACAAAACAATTTATCCGTCCATCACACGGATTCGAAACCGAACTATCTACTGTTTACAAAAAAGAATAATAATAATAATAATAATAATAATAATAATAATAATAATAATAATAATAATAAAAAGTTTTAATTTTTCTCACTAATGGAAACTCTGGCGCCCTCTAGCGAGGGAACGACACTTTAGATGAACATTTAATAGAGAGTCTAAAATATGGAAGGGGAAAAATGGTATGTTCAGATTCTCCTTCTGTGGTCACTGACATAAATATTATGTTCTTGCTCTTTACAGGTATTGAGAATCCTTCATATGGGACGGCGTGTAATTCTGATCTACCGGCATCACACAACGCTGAAAATATTTATGAAGAGATTGAAATGAAAATTAGAGAAGTTCCGAATTCGAAAGGCATTTTTGAAGACCCAGGTTCTGAAAATGGTAATGAAATGAAGAAACGTAACATTATATTTTATTAATTACATTAAAAGAGATTCAGTGCAGTAACAGTTTTTTTATTTAAAGTCGTATCATATTGATGCCACGTGATCTCTAAAGACATTTATGCATTTTTGTTAAATTATAATGCGATGTACTGAACCTGAAGATGTACAAACGTAGCTTTCCTGACATGTAAATTTAAATATCTGGTTTTGTACTAATAGAAAAAGAATCGCTGAAAAAAATGAAAGAAAACCTGAAAGGATTCAGATTTTAACGCCGCGCCAAACGATTTTTTAAGATTTTTATCCTCTCGTTGAGCATCGCAAGTAATCAGTTTGCTCTTGGGCTCACTCTTGCTAACACTTTTTTTGTTTCATTATTAAGCATCCCCTTTTCACACTGACGCCACATGCAATTCAACAACAAAATCACAACATTTCTAAACGCAGCGTAGAACATATGTTTAGAATTTCCCGATACAGTGTAACATGTCCGCATGCATTTTTCTGTTCTTTTTCTGTCTTTTCTCAGCTCATCGTATCGAGGTTAAATTTTTCTTAGTATGGTGACTTACGAAACTTGTTTTTGTCTTTTTATTATTACGTTTAATTTCATTATGCACATTTATTTCATTAAATATCACTTTCTTCGCACATAAAATTGAATAGCAAAATCACAGAACATTTAAAAACGTGACATTTTTAAAATTCCCAATAGAAGATGCCATGCATTTTTTTTATACTCGCTATATTATTTCTTTGAAAATTAGACGCTCGAACGACCAGCCGCCGATAAGAGTTATCGTGAAAAAGAAGTATTTAATAATTTGAATGAGTTCATGTCATTTCATAAAAATGTCAATGTCATTTCATAAAAAATATATGACATTTCTATTTAGACATCGTATGATTTAAATACACTTTTATTTAAATTCCATCAGATTAAAAATAGAAAAAATATTTTGAAGAAACTCATGTATTGTTTTTCAATCATTTGGGTTTTTACTCAATAACAGTAAGAATAAATTTCAGATTTATTATCTTACGCTTTACTGAATAGCAACACGCTGGTGCCTGGAGATAATATGCATTCTATTTGGGACATGCGACGGAGGACGTGGGCATTACCCCTCTACCAATACGGTTAATTGGTAGAGCGCCACGTCCACCTTTATCTAGATAACCTTTATCTGGATAATACATTTAGACAAACATACATACAGATTTGGTACTTAATACAGTATTCAAGATAATTAATGTTAGACACTAATACATTACCATTTTACAAGGTGTATGCAAAAGCATGGATACGATAGAAGCTGCCATAAGTTTGCAATCAGTTTAAGACCAGGAGAGTTTCAAACCTATCCGAATAAACGAATACCATTGTCATTTAGGTAATTTATTGCTTTCAAAATTGTGGGATATAGTGCTTAAGTTTGCATTAAAAATAATTTTCTTCATTGGCAAACTATTGTTGTGACTGAGATATTAATTTGGTCATTAAATCTATCCTAAACTGGTATTCTTTCATTATCTCTTGTACCTCATAAAGATGCCACAACCTCTAAACATTTCTCCTGTTTTAATGGTGAAATAATAAGTTATATATTTTATCTGAAAGTCGTCTTACATATTGCATTTCGTTCATCATGATTTACATTGAGTTGTTATCATGGAAATAAGCTTAGGGAGTTTAAAACTTATCATTAGCAAATTCTAGTCTGTTTCTCGTTATTCTTTCCGTTAATTTCGATTTATTCACTGACCCATTAATTTCATTATCCAGTTCTTTAGTGCACCGACTTCGGGAAAAATATTCCACTTCACATACACTTCACGTGATGTCCAACTTTGGATTAGTTGTGGGTGAAAGAATCGCAGTACCCTTTATGATCATATACTGATACTTATATTGTGACTTAATTCAAAATTCTTCAGCAAACCTCTGAACTTTCGTAAAGAAAGACTGCTCCAAAGAATTTGACGATACAGTCCTACCATTTAAACATTTTACAACTCACTTTCGCAAGGAACAGCTCCTCAATTATTAATTTACTCATTCTGACTACTATCATCACAGATCTACCATGTTCCTTTCCTCCTCTGACGTGTCTTCTGTACTATACCAGAAGTATACATCTGGATCCTTTCTTTTCTCTTTCCACCTGTCGATTCCTTTTGTGGGTTCCTCTGACGTACTCCTCATATGATGTTCAGCTTTGGATTAAAGTAGGCGCACCGCGGTATCAAATTTTGTTTCTCAGTAAATATCATAGTAGACAGGGAAATAGTCCAGTAGTCAACAAAACGAATTATCTTGGTGTCTGATTTAACTCGAGCTTCACTTGAAACACGCATATAGCAAATTTTATTCGAAAAGTCACAAGCAATGTTTCAACTACGCTTAGCAAGAAGATTGTTAATTATGCTATCAATCTGAAAGACATGGATTGTGACGCCACTTCAGTGATCGAGATCAGTGGTGGAGTTGTTTATTGTACACAATCTATATTGTATTTTCTGATTTATGTACTGGTAGTTTTATCATCAAAATATTTCTAAAAATGTGTAAACATCCTCTGTATTAACATTAATAAAAACGATAATTTATGATAAAACTAAAAGAAGTTTCCTAAGGAAAGCACTAGAATATGAAGAATTTATATTTCTTACTTTAGAAGTTCTAAATACGAATCATTAAGTGTGCTTAATTCAATAGCGATTTAAGAATTATCCATTTGATACGATAAAAATGTATCTTGTCAAACTGCAACAAATTTAGTTTAGCTGCTTTTATGGAACAGGTTTAGTTTATCAAATTTAGTTTGGGATAATAATATGTATTAGTAATTTAAAATACTCATAATTTATTAAATATTATTTATCCCCCCCCCAGATGTTCTTTCTCAAAATGCATGGAATATTTTTCTAAAACTGATGCTAAAAGACTGAGTCGTGCACAGTTTCAAGTTTTGGCATATTGTTCTTTCACATGTAATTAAAACATCGCTGTGAACAAAAGCGCTTTCAGTATGGTGAAAAAACGGAGCCAAGAGGTAGATTGTATGTTTGAAAAGGATACTTCATTTTTTGTTGTAATTTTTATCTGCGTTTTAATTAAAGGACTATATTTTTAAATATAATTTATTTTTTCTTTTTCTTAACGCTTTCTGTATGTTTAGGTAGACAAAAGATTATTCTAGAAAATCCATTCAAATAAATCCATTAATATGGAAGAAGCATATTACATTTCTTTTTATTAAATGTGAAAAATATTTCAGTGGTCTTCATCAAACTGCCAAAAATATTTTGGAGTGATCTATTAAATTAAGAAATTAATATACAAGCAATGTATTGGGACTTTCATTTCTTATGGTTGTTGTACTTTGGAACATGTATTTATGATGATTAACAAAAGGAATCTGACAAGTAAACCTTCTCTCCTTTGATATCTGTTTCCTGGAAACTCATATATTTTCTGAAAGCTTATGTTACAAGTAGAAAAGCTGTGAAATCTTAGGGGCAGAGGGACAAGCGTTTAGGAGCTATAGGGCCCATAAAGTATCAGAAAAGTGTTGGAAAAATGACACCAAAAGTCGCTAAAAGGCTCATTTTACGTATTTATATCAACTAATAATATGGTTAGAGGGTGAGAATCTCAATAATAAAAGAAGAAACAACTCGTTGAAAAGAAACATTATACGTTGGGATGTTGAAAATGTGACTTGTTATTGACTTCAAACAAAATCTGTTACAAAAGACAACTAATGTGCAATTCACCAAATAAACAGTGAGACGGGCAGAAAGACATTTCACAATGGGCAGATTTTACAAAAGCGATAGCCTCACACTTTGTACACTCATCATTTGTCAATGAATCGAAGCACTAATCCATTCGCTCAATCCACATTCCAGGTTCATCGTTCAAGTATTTGCTCTTATAAAAAGCATACTTAATTAAGTTTTTAAAACGGAGGAGTGCTGAATTGATACAGTGAAAAGGACTGCAGGGCCAGAAAACTATCGCGATGCCAAATGTGCTCCTGTGTCTCGATAATGATTGTGTCCGTTATGTAACGAACAAACGATTTATAGTTTCCGAAAAAATGAATATCCAGAGGCTGGATCTTTTCCGTAAAATCCTTCAGGTACCAGTTCCTTTTGCAGAACTTTACCATCAAGTACTTCGGAAGCAGACAATGCATGAACATACAAGAAATAAAGAAGTCATTACAGAAATATGTCCATCTATACACACTTCAATGATACTTTGTGGGTTCTATAGCTTTTAAACGCTTGTCCCTATGCCCCCAAGACTTCACAGATTTTCTATTTGTGATATAAGCTTTCAGAAAATATATGGGTTTCCTGAAAACTGGTATTAAAGGAGAGAAGGTTTACCTGTGAGAATTACTTATGATTTTTATTCGATTATTAGTGGTGATAAGAAGGAAACTTAGTTATGAGGCTTTTCTTCTTATAGAAGTTCCAGCTATTGATTTAGAAATTGAATGTAGAAATAATGTTTTCAGTGTAGTGTCAAGTAAAGAAAAATCTGCCGAAATGGAAATTTATGCTTCTGTGATGTTTCTTATCTAGCTTGTTTCAAACTTGCAAATTTCTGTGATTATGAAGAGAAAGCTGAAACATATTTTCACATGGTTTGTTTTACAAATGGCAGTAAAACGAATAATAAAATTGGCTTGTCATTTTTGCTTTTTGAAGATGAATCTGACGTTCGCTATTTTAAGCACCATATTCCATATGAATACAAAATATTTCAGACAGAATTTCTCTGTATTATCATTAGGTTTAGTTGATCAAGAAGGATGGGACTTCACCTTGAAAGTTTTATCTGTCCTGATTGATTTTCTTTTCATTCTGCGTCTTTTAAGCGGTATTATGAACAAAAGCAAACTGGCAACTGAAATTCTGTTAGATGTCAATTCACTTACAGATCGATATTTGTGGAAAGGTATATTTGCTTTGCTTATGTCTGTGATCATCACTATATATTTAAGAAAATGAAAGAGATGAATTTTTAAAGCTAAAGATACTTTAAATTTACCCACTTGCATTGATATTGTTTTCCCAAAGTGTTACTGGAAATAAGTTTTTGGAAAAGTTTTTATCTAAATATAATGAAGAATATTTTTTACCTTATAATGCTGGGCACATCAAAAAATTCTTTTTTTTTTTTTTTTTTTCAGTTAATCAACGATGGAACTATTTGGTCGTGGTAAACTTGCAAATTCATCTGTTACGTTTCAATATGAGATCAATTAACTTGTACAACTGTTCAAAAAATACGCCAAGATGTGAGACATTTAATGTTTTCTTATTTTATTTTTGGCGGCGCTAGATTATCTTCACAGAAAAAAAACCAAATGAAATCATCTTTTTTTACGAAGTCTAGAATGCTGCTCTCGGTTTTTTGCTTGTTTTATTAATGCATGCAATGCTTAATTAACTCAAATAAAAAATTCAGTAGATCTGTTACCGCTAAAGCTCGAGAGTCGTTAATGCGTACTATGCAGACTAATTGATTTGCTACGTTAAAGTTCGGAATCAAAAGATTTTCGCATTTTACCTAGGTATTGTGTACATTAACGGCTTCCGTATCATTAAAGTTCTTAATTTGTTTCTCTCATTTCCTTTTCCTCTCCATCCTTGAATAGATTAGTTTAGATATCGAAAAATAAATAAATAATAATATGTTTACTTCCTTAATTGTAATAATATTTTAAACCGTTTTATTCTTTGTACAGCGTAGGCCAAATAAGACCTATTAACGTTAAACACGTGTAACTCTTGTAATAATCATTTATTTTGATTAATTTTTTTATACATTAAATATATTTTATGGAAATTATGTATGAAATATGACATCAGACAAATGTCCACCATTTTTCTCGATACAGAAATTGGTTCTTTTTAACGTGTTTTCCATTGCATCACATAATGTTTCTGGTTGAAGGCTCAGTATTTCATCTCGAATATTCTGTTTCAATTGTCTAATAGTCTCTGGTTTATTAACATACACTTTGTCTTTTAAATATCCCCATAAAAAAAGGATTCTGCTCCGCCATTGGCCGCAAAAAGTTTTCAATCGTTGTTCTGTAAAAAGCTCCGGAAATCGTTTCTGGCGTTCCATCCTCATTCTCGAATAAATATGAGCCGAGAACTCTATTGGCCATAACACCGCACCAAACAGTACACTTGAATTAAAATATTGCCGATATTTATGCTGCATCATAACAATTGATCGTTGACAAGAATAGAAAAACTCGATAATTTTAACGCCGTTGTTTTGTACTGTATGGTTCCATAATAAATTTCCAAGAATTCAATTAAAACCTACAAAAAGAAAAAAAAATAATTATATCAAAAAATAAAAACGTTATTTGTGTTTAACATTGGTAGGGCTTATTTGGCTCACACTGTATTATAGTGTTCTAATTGAGTAATTCTATCAACTAATTTGTTATCGACTTTTGTTATTTGTTTGTTTGATTATTGAAAAATTAATAAAAAACATTATGTTAATTTAAGAGTATAGAAACATTGCTGTTCCAGAAAAGATCTTGTTTTCACTTTAACCAGTGCCCAATAGGTAATGGACAGATTATCTAGATAATTTGTAGATTATCTAGGTTATTTGAGAAATGGAACAATTTTCCGTGCGTTAAAGGATCACACTATTTTAATCTGCAGAATAACTGATTTCCACACTTTAGAGGTAACAGATTTATTTTTGCTTCTGTGGGTTTGGAGTTTAATCTGTGGTTTTAGTTCCTTTAATTTCACTTGCACCTTTCAAGTTTGTAAAAACTTCAATATATCTAAAAACGTTTTCTACGGGCTAAACTAATATCTAAAAACGCTTTCAACGGAAAGGATGTTTTTTTCGTTTTATTTGGTAAAACATCCAAATTTTGCACACAATTTTGACCAATAGCTTAATAGTTTTAAATATGAATTTTGAAAATGAAAGCTATGAATGCTAAAAACTTAATTTTAACCATTTCTTCTTATTATTTACAGATCATATAAAGTGGACCTTTAATGCAACAGAAGCAGACTTAAAAGCAGAAATATCTAGTGAACTGAAAACACAAAATGTTGCAGAAAAAACTGACATCTATGAAAATGATATGACATCCCAAGGAAAAGGATCTCAGTCTGTGCCTAGTAAAATAAGCATGCATGTAAATGAAGGAGACGGAGACTTAAAGTCAGATGAAACTTCATTCGAAATGTATGATATCCCCCGCAAACTGAACACAAGTATTTATGAAAACTGTTGAAGATTTGCGAGTGGATACAGATGAAGGGAAAATAAGAACTGAGAAACTGATCCAAATTTATCCGTGTTTCAAAGGAATAATAATTCAAAAATTTCGATTGAAATAACATATATTGATGAAGTTAGATTAAAACTCTTTATTGCTTTTCTAGGTTGAGAAATCCTAACGCGTATTTAAAATCTGATTTCCTTAAAATGCAAGCATAGCATGGTGTAAGCAAAGGTGCGAGATTTTTGTTCGGTATTAATGTAAGACATCTTAGATTTGTCATAAATAAAATTTTACATTTCACTAAAATTTTACTATTACTATAGTAATAGTTTATAAATAAAACTTTACTATTAATTCATTAATACATGAATTCTGTCTTGATAACTACTGGTCTCAATATAAGGTAAATAAATAAAAAAAATCTGAAAGGTTTCAGATATTAAATTACGTCCAAAGAGGCTCTTTTTTAATATTTTGTATGTTACCTTTATTTAATAAATATCATGCTCTTCGCACTTAAACCATAAAATTCAGTTCAAGAGCAATATCGCAAAATAATTTTGAATTGAGCAAATGTTTGTAGGGTTTATATTTATTTTAACTAACATTTATTTTAAGCTATCTTTCCTGTCAAGCCTTTACTTTCCCCTAGAATTGCCAATGCCAGAGTATGTAAAGTAGTAGAACGCGCAGAGTATTCAAATTTTAGCAGAAGTAAATTGAGTTTAAATAGAAGGGAAACGAGATTGTAAGTGTGCTTCTTGAATCGCGAGCGTTAAGGTTGCTAGGTAGAAATTTTAAGAACCGCGCGTTTCGGCCTGTGTGCCTATTTCGGCAGTTCGTTGAATCTTTCAACTTCTTAATCAGTAAGTTTGCTGAATCTCAGCTGTATCTTAGAACGCGGTTAAGTTAGTTACGATTATAGAGCCTCGTAGGTAGTGACTTGTTATTTATTCATCCTGTCATTTATTTTTAGTTGCACTTTTCTATTTTGTTACACCGCCGGGTCGGCGTAGTTTGTGAGCGTCAAGTGAACGCAGCTGTGATTTCTAAAGTGAAATAAAAAGGGGTTTAAACCCTTCTTACGAGTTTGTGTAATTTACAGTTCATAGCAGTCACTACTATTGTTGCTGACAAGTTGGAGCCACGCAACATCATAGGTTATTTAATTACGGCAAAGCCTCGAGGGCTATCTGCCTAAGGGGACGGATGCCTTCGTGGAGGACTTTGTAAGGAAAACTGGCTCGTATACACGTTACACATGGGGAAAACCACGAAAACACCCATGCAACCAGCCCGTTCGCGGGATTCGAACCTCGGACCGAACTACCAGTGTTCAGCGACTTTACCGCTCGGCCGCTGGTGGGCCCCATACTAACAAGATTGGAAGTTTTTACCGTTGACCAAATTTCATTGATCTTCCAAAATTAAGAACTCCATTGCCCATAAGTATAAGTAAAACATGTTATTTTTTCAAAGTTTTTCTATGCAAAAAAAAAAAAAAAAAAAAAAAAAAAATTAATGGTATAATACATGATAATACCTTCTATGCTTAAATTTAATAGTTATTTATAAACTGCAAGCAGAATGTTGACTATTTATGAAGCTTAGTTACTGAGAATAACGAAGAAAATGGATGAATTTGGCTCGTTTAATTAAATGTGCTAGAAAAATAGCTTAAATTAATTTTCTACAGAATATGTCTAAGGCTCCGGCGGCCTCTCTACCCTATATAGCCCAAATTGATGTAAGTTAATTTATTTTTATGAAAACCGTTTGTATCAGTAAGGAAAATATAATATTTTTAAAACGAATATTTGCAGCACCATTATTGGTTTCTTAAACATATTCCTAGCGCCAAATATTACGTATTTTTAGATTCTTAGCGAGATATATACAAATGTATAGGTAACTCTGAAATTTTTCAGACAGGGGCAGACAATATGCGTTAAAAAATATTATTTGTCAGATTTGTAAATTTGAATTTTTTATGTTTACAGACGATAATTTGTGGAAATAAGTGGAATTTATCTATCTTGGAATAAATTTTGAAAGAAGAGAAAGTATAGCTGACACGAGAGTATTAGCATATTATGATTTTCTATGGATAAATCAAAAAGAATGCCTTCAAGCGTTTATCTTGTGCTTAGATAGGAAGCTCTATCTTGTGCCAGTGTATACACATGGTTTACAGAATTTCATAGAGGACAAAATTCTCTTATGGATGAAAAATACACACAGGACGTCTTTTGTAGATATAGTCTTAAGAAATGTGTTGGCTATACTGAAAATGTTAATCAGTTATAACAGCTGTACCTACTAAATGATACAAAAAGAACTTCACAGCTACAGGTAAAATTATTCATGAAGAACTGGATATGAAAAAACTGGTTTATCTTTGGATACCCCATATAAATTAAAAGAACACCAAACACCGAAGTGTGTCAGAATCAGTAATAAAACCCTAAAATTGTTTAATGATAGTGGGATACTGAATTATTTCTAAAATCATAATTGGTGATGAAACGTACGTACCGTGTTTTGAAGTTCCAAGAGATCAAGAAAAAAGTATGCTTTTCTAAAGGCCTGTAACCAACAATGGTGAAAAGTCAACTAGCAATGTAAAATGTAATGTATGTCCTTTCTCTTCAGAAGTGGACGTCTGGTCAAACCTTAGTGAGAGGGAAGACAGTCATAGATAAATGATACGCCACTGAGCTTTTTTTAGAAATTCTTCAAGAAGTGATTATTGCAGCACTCTTGCTTCACCATAATAAATGCGTTTGCTCATTCAACAAAACTGACAGCCGAATTTCTTGAGCAAAAACACATAGCAAGGGATAGAACATCCACTTTGTAATCCTTATTTTGCTATGTGGGATGTTTGGCTGTTTTTTAATTCAAAATAAAATTTACTTGGCAGTTCTTTGGATTCCGAATGATGAAGGTGTAAAAGCATATTTTGAATCGATTCCAAGAAATAAATAGTTAGAAGCATTGAAAAAATTCGCCTGGATTGATGCTCTAGGGATCTGTTTTGAATACAACTAATATCTGGTAAGTTTAACTTATACAATTTATTTGTATCTTAAAATTTTTCGAGTGATCTTCGCATCAACACATATAAGCTTTGTTTTGCATAAACATATATATTTAAAAAGTAATTATTTTGCCTATCTATTACTACAACGTTGCAATTAGAATTTGATTAGAAATTTAACATTTTTTCCGTTTTAAAATTAAAATTATCCACCCTAGATTGCTTTCAAAACTTTTCCTGTTCTTTAAGTGAATTAAAAAAGTTGCCGACTCCTGATGTACAGTCTATTGCCTGCATTTCGTACAGAAATATGGGAAGATGTGTTAGCTTTTTCTCAACAAGTGATAAAAAAGAAAAAGATTCCTTCTTAAGAATGCTCACAAATATTTATTCTTTACTGAGATGCCTAATTTAGGATACGAAGTATATTTTATTAATTACACTAACAGTACAAACGTTTATGAAAGTTATCTATTATATATGTGGTCGGGGAGTCGAAGATGCTATCCTAGGGTAAATAACAATTTTACACGTCTTCTACACCACAGACATTTAATGAAAATAACAGAAAAGGTACATATTGAATCAAATCACAGTGCCGTTGGATACAAACAACGTTCTGCATAACTTTTACATATTTTAAATAGCTGCTTGGCGCCTACTCGCGCTCGCTATCATATGCAATTCAGTTACCACCTTCGCGTGGGATCAACGGCTTACCACCTTCGCGTGGAAGCGACATCTGTGTGACATCCTCCTCTTTCCTCTCGCTGCATGCCATGGACCTTATAAATTCCATGCTGCAGGCGCGTAGGGTGATGTCCTCTGGTGGCTGTGTAGTACTGTTATCACACCTTCGGCGATCCTGACTCTGTTATCTCTCTCAAAACACGGATCAGCGACACTGGTACATCAAGACAACACCTCAAAATAAATTTAAAAAAAAAAAAAAAACTGAAATGTTTCAGATTTTAAATTACGTCCAAAGGGGCGTTTTTTTAACGTTTTGAGTGTTACCTTTATTAATTAAATATCATGTTCTTTGCACTTAAACCATAAAATTCAGTTCAAGAGAAATATCGCAAAATAATGTTAAATTAAGCATATCTTTAGAATTTCCGATATACACAGTCTCGCGAGCTGGAGATAAAAGTATTTTTTTTCTATATAACGTTGCCATTTCTCGCTTTTAAAGCATTGAGTTTATAAATCAAAAATTCGTTAAAGTTTTACAAAATATAAAATCTATAATAAAACAAATTCCAAATTTGGGATTTCAGATGCCCATATTCGCAGTAGGATTTCGTCATTCAAAATTCGATGGCTCTATGTACCATTGTTTTATCACAATGCGAGAAATAGACAATCATTTATGCAGATTTTTCATTATTTAATTTCTTCAAATATAATGCAGGACTCTAACATTTTGTGGCAACAGTTTGAAAAGTGAACCGACGTTTATGAGTCCGACGCAAAATCGCAAAACGAAAACAATAGTCCTTCAGGGACAAAGCCCCTTTGGACTAAAAAAAAAAAAAAAAAAAAAAAAAAAAAAAAAAGATAGAAGTGTGGAAGGACCACAAACAGTCCTAAACAGGAACCACCTTCAGCTACCACGGAACAGAGATTGTAAGCGTTTTAACACTTTTTAGTAAACTTTCAAGTTTTAAAAGTTTAAAAGCGTTGTTAGATCCAACTATCATTAATGAGACCCGAATTTACCAAGTAAATTAATACCTGAATTACATAAAAAGAAAAAATCTAAAAAATTAAGACATTGATGTGAAAGAAGAAATTAAAAGTAAGATGCTAAAATATCGATTGGAAAAAGAAAGTAAACAAGGGAAGCAATCGTGTAACAAATTAAACAATTATGCAAAAAAACTTTTTAATCACTCCTATATATATATATATGTATATGTATAAATTATGTGAATTAAAAATACATTTTAGTTTGAAAAAACTACAGCTTTTAAAAAAATAAGTGATTTGAAAATCAGTATGACATTTAAATGGTTTCGTAGCGGGTATAGAATATATGGCGTTCGAAAAATCTTTTATTAAATAAAATACTGCAGCAGATACTAATGTAAATTATCTATCACTGGAATATGTAATAAATAGCATGTATTTAAAGTTGAATCATTTAGGCACTTTATTAAATCTGAATTACATTGGAGATGATAATCTAGGGCGTTGATCATCGGTTATCTGTAGCTTGTGTACAATGTAAAGCTTAAATAATATGTATAGTATTTTAAATTAAAAATAAACCAAAGAACTTTATTGGCTATATCGGAGGATCACGAAGATTAGCCTATCTTATATTAGAAAATGCGAAGAAAAGGAATGTGCTCACTTAAGAATGGTTGCTATAAAATTGAAAGTAAATAAAATTAGCTTCGTTTGGCCTTTATTGCCTTTTTAGTGGTATTTGCACTTATGAAGGGTTGCCATAATACTGCAAAACCATAAGTAAATAAAATTAGCCTCCTTTTGCCTTTTGTTGCTCTTTTAGTGGTTTTTAATTCAAGAAGTATTCGGTTCTGGAATTAAATAAAATTGAAATTGTTTTCTATTTTTATGAACTAAAAAAATTGTTTATTCTTTTTCCCCAGAACGGCGGTTTTCAAACTAGAGTACGAGGAGCAATTATTGGAATGCTCGGAATTATCTTAGTTTATAGTTAAAGTTTTAAATCGCAATTAGATTTAATTGTCAAATATGGTGATTTACAAATTAATATTTTATAACTTTTCATAAACACTTTATAAAAAACAATTTTTTGTAAAAGTTTATTAACAAGACCAGCAATTTAGATAGTATTTGCTTTAATTAAGACACAATAACACGCCGAATAAATACTAATTCAGAAGTCAAACAACAAAAATCAGCGTTATATTTACCAAATTTTCACAGGACTAGTTTCGATGGTTTTACCGAACCACCATCTTCAGCTGCAAAACCGCAAATGAACCAGATAGGAAATAATGATTAGATAAGATAAGAAAGCCTGGACAAGAATAAGCAAGTGGCGCCATCTGTTGGTGAAACCAGAACTAAAACATAATTTCTTTAAAGGCCGAAGGCAAATTTGGATTGGAATTAGGATCGTTAACTAGAACAGAAAGATTTTTATGAATGTGAAATGCCTCTAGAAAATCCAGTTCTCCAATGGAAGATGTTTTTTGAATAATTTTGGCAGCAGAAAAACTGAAAGTGTGGTTTTCGGACCAACAATGTTGAGCAACAGAAGACTTCTGTGTTTCCTTTTTTCTAACATATGCCTCATGTTCCTTGACGCGAAATTTTAAGGCTCTCTTAGTTTGGCCAATGTAAATTAAACCACACTGGCAAGGAATCCTATAAATACCCCAGGAATTCATATCCGGAATGGGGTCCTTAAGTATGGGACTCGGAATTTTATTGATGGGAGAATAAACAACCCGAAAGTTAAATTTCTGCAAAATATGTGCAACTTTATAGCTAATTGATGGAAAGAAGGGAATGACAACAGAATTTTTATAATCTCCTAAAACAAGAGTGTGCCTTTTAGTGTGTTGAGATGAGAATTTTTTAACTGCTTGATTAATAATGTTGGGTGGAAAGCCCCTGTCAATAGCTATTGCTTTTAAATAATTTAGTTCTTCATCAAGGGCTAGTTTGGAGGAGCAAACTTGAAGAGCACGGAAAACATAGGAATAAAATGAAGCTAACTTTTGTTTAGTCGGATGACATGATTTAAAGTGTGGTGGAAGGCAAACCGATGAAGGTTTACGGTAAACCGTAGTACTGAAGTTGGATGTGTTACGTGTGACCAGAATGTCGAGAAACGGAAGAGAATTGCAAGTCTCAAGTTCAAAAGTGAACTGAATAGCAGGATCAATAGAATTCATTGTTGAAAGAACTTTATTTAAATCATCTTTATTACCTTCAAAGAGAGTAAAAGTATCGTCTACGTAACGGAACCATGCCGGGAAGTTTAAAGTTTCAAACAATTTTGATTCATAATAATGCATGTAGATATCAGCCAGGATGGGACTGAGGGGGCTTCCCATGGCTAATCCCTGAGTTTGCTTGTAATATTTATTTTGGAAAACAAAATGTGTTTGTTTCAAACAGAGTTGAGTGAGAGAAATTAGCTCATCAATTTCGATGCAAGAGAAATGAAATTCGCGAAGTCTGGTTTCTAGACATCTTAATGCACCCTCCACTGGGACATTGGTGAATAATGATTTTACATCAAAAGAAACCATGAGTAAATTACTAGGAGAAATGTTTTTAACTTTTTTTACAAACTCTATTGAATTTTTTATGGTGTAAATGTTATTGTCTAATAGAGTTGAAAATCTAGAAACTAAATATTTAGCTAATGGATACGAGGCAGTACCTAAATTTGATACAATAGGGCGGAAAGGAATACCACTTTTATGAATTTTGGGAGGAGCATATAATCTGGCACAATTCGCAACAGATGGGATAAGTGAATGTTTTAAGTTGCCTGAAATGATTTGCGAAGATTTGATCGCAGTTTTTATTTTTGACAATTCCGAAGGTGAAGGATCTTTAGGGATCGGATTATATGGTCCTTCGTTTAAGAGTTTAGTGACACCATCGATGTAAGTGTTCCTATCCATGACGACTATCTGGCCACCTTTGTCGGCCTTTGAAATAATAATATCCGGGTTAGAATGAATTTCACGCAATGTAGCTCTTTCTCTCGCAGTTAGATTTGGTTTCAAAGGTTTATTATTGAATTTCACATTATGAGCGATAAGATGCCTAATCATTTCTTTCTGTGAATCTGAAACTTTACTGAACTTGAAAGCTTTTTCGATAGGAGCCAAAATCTTTGGAATCGAGGGTTTACAGGTTTGTGAGAAGTTAAAATTATATTTTAGAATTCTCTCTTGTTCTTCTGAAAGACTAACATTAGAAATATTAACTATTGGCTTGATGTTTACAATGGGAAGATTTTTAGAACTACTTGAACTGGAAGATTGTAAAAGAAGTTTTTCGAATTTAACTGCAAGGGTGTTTTTATGACGGTTAACTGCATTCTCCGTTCTAGACCAAGACTTTTGTTCAAGGGCAGTGAATTTTGGATATGATTTAGCGAGTTCCAGATGAAGCTTATAGAGTTCACGTTCAATTTTGGACAATTGTTGACGTGTATCCCTTATGACAGACCGAAGTAAGGCAAGCTTGCAATTTAACAGAATTCTTGAAACGCGACTCGAAGGTTTTTGATTAGATTTGATTTGAATAAAATTTGGGATCAATTTTTTACATTTACATTTAAGTAAAAAGTCAAGATGATTCAGGAATTTTTGCCGTTTCAGGCGTAATTTAGTGAAACGATTAACGGATGAAGGCATGATAAACAATACAGAAAATCAAGCTAAATTAACTAAACAATAATAAAGCACACACAAAACAGCAGAAAAATCCCTCATTGAAATTAATAGAAAACAAAACGTTTGTAAGCAAAATGCATGAAATCAGACAAGCAAAGCACAATATCCAAATATACAAAATATAAACATAACTTGAAAATTGCAAAAAAGTACTTACCGAAACTCATGCAATCACAAAATGGCGGCCACACCACGTGTAAAAAAGAAAGCAAAAAATAAGCCTGTTTGGGGCTTCTATAATTAAGACACAATAACACGCCGAATAAATACTAATTCAGAAGTCAAACAACAAAAATCAGCGTTATATTTACCAAATTTTCACAGGACTAGTTTCGATGGTTTTACCGAACCACCATCTTCAGCTGCAAAACCGCAAATGAACCAGATAGGAAATAATGATTAGATAAGATAAGAAAGCCTGGACAAGAATAAGCAAGTGGCGCCATCTGTTGGTGAAACCAGAACTAAAACATAATTTTTATAAAGGCCGAAGGCAAATTTGGATTGGAATTAGGATCGTTAACTAGAACAGAAAGATTTTTATGAATGTGAAATGCCTCTAGAAAATCCAGTTCTCCAATGGAAGATGTTTTTTGAATAATTTTGGCAGCAGAAAAACTGAAAGTGTGGTTTTCGGACCAACAATGTTGAGCAACAGAAGACTTCTGTGTTTCCTTTTTTCTAACATATGCCTCATGTTCCTTGACGCGAAATTTTAAGGCTCTCTTAGTTTGGCCAATGTAAATTAAACCACACTGGCAAGGAATCCTATAAATACCCCAGGAATTCATATCCGGAATGGGGTCCTTAAGTATGGGACTCGGAATTTTATTGATGGGAGAATAAACAACCCGAAAGTTAAATTTCTGCAAAATATGTGCAACTTTATAGCTAATTGATGGAAAGAAGGGAATGACAACAGAATTTTTATAATCTCCTAAAACAAGAGTGTGCCTTTTAGTGTGTTGAGATGAGAATTTTTTAACTGCTTGATTAATAATGTTGGGTGGAAAGCCCCTGTCAATAGCTATTGCTTTTAAATAATTTAGTTCTTCATCAAGGGCTAGTTTGGAGGAGCAAACTTGAAGAGCACGGAAAACATAGGAATAAAATGAAGCTAACTTTTGTTTAGTCGGATGACATGATTTAAAGTGTGGTGGAAGGCAAACCGATGAAGGTTTACGGTAAACCGTAGTACTGAAGTTGGATGTGTTACGTGTGACCAGAATGTCGAGAAACGGAAGAGAATTGCAAGTCTCAAGTTCAAAAGTGAACTGAATAGCAGGATCAATAGAATTCACTTTCAACAATGAATTCTATTGATCCTGCTATTCAGTTCACTTTTGAACTTGAGACTTGCAATTCTCTTCCGTTTCTCGACATTCTGGTCACACGTAACACATCCAACTTCAGTACTACGGTTTACCGTAAACCTTCATCGGTTTGCCACTTTCAACAATGAATTCTATTGATCCTGCTATTCAGTTCACTTTTGAACTTGAGACTTGCAATTCTCTTCCGTTTCTCGACATTCTGGTCACACGTAACACATCCAACTTCAGTACTACGACCGTAAACCTTCATCGGTTTGCCTTCCACCACACTTTAAATCATGTCATCCGACTAAACAAAAGTTAGCTTCATTTTATTCCTATGCTTTCCGTGCTCTTCAAGTTTGCTCCTCCAAACTAGCCCTTGATGAAGAACTAAATTATTTAAAAGCAATAGCTATTGACAGGGGCTTTCCACCCAACATTATTAATCAAGCAGTTAAAAAATTCTCATCTCAACACACTAAAAGGCACACTCTTGTTTTAGGAGATTATAAAAATTCTGTTGTCATTCCCTTCTTTCCATCAATTAGCTATAAAGTTGCACATATTTTGCAGAAATTTAACTTTCGGGTTGTTTATTCTCCCATCAATAAAATTCCGAGTTCCATACTTAAGGACCCCATTCCGGATATGAATTCCTGGGGTATTTATAGGATTCCTTGCCAGTGTGGTTTAATTTACATTGGCCAAACTAAGAGAGCCTTAAAATTTCGCGTCAAGGAACATGAGGCATATGTTAGAAAAAAGGAAACACAGAAGTCTTCTGTTGCTCAACATTGTTGGTCCGAAAACCACACTTTCAGTTTTTCTGCTGCCAAAATTATTCAAAAAACATCTTCCATTGGAGAACTGGATTTTCTAGAGGCATTTCACATTCATAAAAATCTTTCTGTTCTAGTTAACGATCCTAATTCCAATCCAAATTTGCCTTCGGCCTTTAAAGAAATTATGTTTTAGTTCTGGTTTCACCAACAGATGGCGCCACTTGCTTATTCTTGTCCAGGCTTTCTTATCTTATCTAATCATTATTTCCTATCTGGTTCATTTGCGGTTTTGCAGCTGATGATGGTGGTTCGGTAAAACCATCGAAACTAGTCCTGTGAAAATTTGGTAAATATAACGCTGATTTTTGTTGTTTGACTTCTGAATTAGTATTTGCTTTGCATTACATTTGTTAAATTTGGTAATATTAAATTTTTGACATATGTTAAAATTAAAATTCTTTGCGTTTAATGAATATAATTAAATTACTACAGCGTATTAAATTTAATAAAGTTAGTTTTCATTAAACATAATTTAGAGTAAATATCATAAAGGTTTTAATTAATTAGTTAGTAAAATATTACAGTCTATAAACGTTGCACTAATTGCGTTATTAACATATTATAAAACGTCAGTTGAATGCAATATATTTCTTATTTATTAATTACGTTTATTTTATTACCAAGCTTTTTGTGGCGTAGTACCCATTGGAACTTCACCACAGGCCTGAGGAGTAATATCATGCGATACCAGGAGCACTCTCGTCGTTATCCCATACACCTTAACAGAAAACTTGTATGTGAGACTGGTGAATGTATCGGTTGTGCTGCCATTCCTGAGCAGTATTCCAGGGGGGCAATTTTTAATGCTCGTTCCAGGATAATGCTCACTTCCATACCATTGCAATCACCCAACGAACTTTAGACAGTTTCTACATACTGCCTTGGCAGATGATATCACCCGCCATTTCTACCATCGAGCACGTACGGGACGCGTAATGGCAAACCGCACATTGAGTAGATCAATGTTACCGAATTTTGCTTACTGCGCATGCTCAATAGTATACGACTGGCGTGGGAGAAAATCCTGGCGACTAAACATAAGCAACCCTACACAAGGCTGTTTGTTAGCCATGTTTGGGAGGGGGGGGTACCTTTTTTTTTTTTTTTACAATTGCATTACTATACAAATTTTTTGTGTGCTTATCGATATGCTTCTGTTTCATTTAATTTTGGCTTATTTTGTTCATAAGTAGTATAATTAATATCAGCTATTTAACCTTAATTCAGCAATTTGAACTGAATTTATTCCTTAATTTGATAAAGTATGTACGAATGGAACGTATAGTAAATACTCAATTGCTTTTATTCCTCAGAAGTATAATTAATAAGCATTCAGCTAATATATCTTGTAATGTTTCCTGTTTTGTTATCCTTCTTAAACGAAAATTTGCGTAGTTTACAATCGATAGTTAACTCTAAATAATGAAGCAACTTACAGCCTAACAAGTTTCAAAACCCTGAACGGTTTACGCCCAGATAACACAATATCAACCATATATCGTATTTATCTTATTTTAAAATAGTTATCGTTGCGCCAAATTATATTCTGAGCATGCGCAGTAAGCGAAATTCATTTAACATTGATCAACTCAATGTGCGGTTTGCCAATACGCGTACGGAGACATGATTTGACGGCAAATACAGCGTCATCCATCCAGCATCGTCAGTTCCTGATTTGACTGACCAAGTGCAACAAGCATGTAACTCCATTCCACAAACTGACATACAGTATTTGTGCAATGCAATGCATGCTTACATCGAATATTGTGGCGATTATAGTGGCTATTAATATACCACTACCATTTCACACTTGAAATTACTCTTCTCGTAGGTAATTTAAGTCATGACCTTGAAATATTAAAAAAATAATTAAGTCACATAGACAAATCTTTTTACCTATATTTTATTTCTCTAAACTGATTTCTTCTTGGTGTTCGAATTTCATTTTTCGTCAGTGTATATAAATCACGCATTTTATTTTTCATTCTTGAGATTTCCGCAGACAGTTTTGTTTTGCATTGATGATTTGAGGTGATTTTTCTATCATTCTGCAAAATAAATATATAAATAAATAAAATTAAAAAAAAATTATAGGGCCCTGGTTAATCGGAAATTGTTGTATGATTAAAGACTAGTACGCAGACTTGACTGTCTATTAGTAATTAAACAAACGAAAAGAAAATGCAATATATTGTGAGAATAAATGTTTAGAACTGTTTCATATATTTTAGGAACAAGTCAAGAATTTAAGTCTCATTTTTTAAACCACTTTCGTCTTATTAACGGGTTTATTCTGGTTTATAATGTCATTCGAACTTTTATCTCTAAAATAACGCGGCTATTAACTAATAACAGACGGCGTAATTGGTAGCATAAAATTCTGATTGAATAGGCGCCTGTTAAAATGCTTATTTGATTTTAAGCTGGTCATAAAACATATAAGTTCCTTGGTTTTAATTCACTAAACAGTTTTATTTTTTTACTTTTTTATTGCAAACTGAAAGGTCAATTATAATTTTTCTAAATTTTTCTATCATACTTTGTTATGATAAAATATTTACCGCATTTTAAGAATTAAAAATGATAATTTTTAGTTTCATTAACGTCTGTAGTATTGACTATTAGAAGAGAATTAGCAGAGCGTGAATAAAGACACTAAACCAGAGTCGTAGCTAGGGTTTTAGCGCTCAGGGACAACTGAAGATTTCGCGCCCCCTACTGCTTGCCAAGGATGGAAAACATTTAATTCTAAAATGTCGTAACATCAGTTTGGCGCCCCTTGGATTCTGCGCCCGGGGACAGATGCCCCCTCTTGCCCCCCTCTAGCTACTCCCCTGCACTAAACACTTAATTCTTCTATTCACTTCGGAATTTCAGTTTAATTTTATGTGCTCATATGTTCCTACGAATTATTTCTCGAACAGTTAAAATTTGTTAGCGCCATAAAGCAAAATTTAATTACAAACATACATGGGATTCAACTGGCACAAACCAATTTGGCGAAATGTGTTCCTAAAATATTATTAGTTCAGAGAACCAGTTGAATTGAAGTTTTCATATTTATTAAGATAATTCATCATTTCTTAGTAGTTAATTTTAACAATATTTAGGCTTATTAAGCAGTGAACTAATTCTTAACAATTTTTAAAACTCCCGTTGATATTCTGTATATCTAAGTTTAAGTAACAATTGACTGAAGGATAATTCAACAGCAGAGAGATTATTAATATTAATTAATTTCAGTTGAAATCTATGTAAAGCAAGAAATATTTCTTGATGGGAATTTTATAGATTTTCAATACCAAAATTTATAAAAATTCTACGCATTTTAAAACAGTAAGTATAATATTTAAACACTACATTGGTAAAATAACTGAATTTTGTTTTAAATTTACAAAGAAAATGAAGACGGTGATCAAACTGGGGAAGGCTGACGACAAAAAAAAAAAAAAAAAAAAAAAAAAAAAAAAAAAAAAAAAAACTGCGTTTCTAACAAAAAAAAAAGGGGGGGAAGACAGAAAATACTTCAAGCTTTTGTGATTTTTCATTTTAAAATATTTTCACTTAAACTAATGCAAAAATTACGTTATTAAAGCTTATTTAAATTTTTGAAATAATTACTAAATAATTTAAATTCTTTTGGAAACAAGTCAACATGATTGTATGAATTGTGCATAATCTCACTAGATGGCAGCACAATGTTTAAGCAAATTTTTAAAAGAGGAAGGAAGGAAATTCAAATGAGGCCGCGGTTGATTTTATAAGCAATCGAGATCCGCTTTCATTAGACTGTCGCAACACATTTTGATTCATCCTTTTGTAACAGAAGTGTCAGTGAACTACAGGAAACAAAGAAACACAGTTTTTTGGTGCAATTACACGAATTGTGTTTCCGCTGAAAGCCAGCCGTGAGTAAAAATGTACTAAGCTGATTAGAAAATTCTGTTTTTCTGCTATTTCGAATTGAAGTTATCTTTTGAAGTTTAATAAATAATTTAGTCTTAAAAGTTTGGTAAATAACTGATGGCGATAAGTAATTGAAAATAGCTTTGACACTAAATTAGTAGCTTGGGCAATAAATAATTTTAAATAGTAGCTTATCATTAAATATTATTTCTTTTTTCTTTTGAGTCACATAATTCTTCTTCGTTTTGAGAGGCTAGGTACCTTTTCAATGCCAAAAATACAACACTCTTTAAAGCTCAATAACTTTATGCCTAAGTGATTTATGATCGTAGAATTTTTTTAAAAATAAAGTACCTTTATAAAAAATTTATAAATAATTTATAAAAATAAAGTACCTTTTTCGGGTGCTGCGCGTAGTCCTGTTTCTTTCTTTCTTTCTTCTTTTTTTTTTTTCTTTTTTTTTTTTCTTTTCTTTTCTTTTCTTTTTTTTTTTTTTTGTGCGTAAATAAATCGTTATTTTTAGCTAACTTTCTTTCTTTCTTTCCCCCTTTTTTTTTCAAATTTCGAAAAATAATCTACAATTAAAATGACGTACTTTAAGAATAATCGAATTATATTTTCCTAAAAAATACTTCAAATTTTTAGAATCCTAGAGACCATTTAAAAGAAACTAAAGTTAATTTCCAAAATCTTTTCTGAGAGACGTGTAATAGTTGGCGAATTTTTACTCGCAAAGGGTTTATAAAATTGGTCACAATTCCTTGAAATCATGATCAACGATTTCAGAGAAATCATGCTCTCAAACAAGAAAACTAATTTTGAGAAATTTCAATTTAAACATAGAGTTATCTTCAGATCCTGTAACTGCACACATTATGTTCTAAATATTAATTATATATTTTAACCCCATTATATACCTAATCCTCATAACTGCAAACGAAGCAATGTAAAGTGAAGAGTCGAAATTGACATATCATTCCAAATTTTATTATAATACTGTATATTCTTTTGTCAGAAGCACTATAATATTATACTAATACAGTGATTGCATAATTAATCAAAGTTTCTTCCTATTTCTAATCATTCAAAGTTTTCTGTGCTTTCACGCCGCTCAGTGGCGTGCAGTACAAAGAAGGAAGGCGAACCTCCCTCTCCGAATCATCTGGTTCAGTGAAACAATAGCAAACAAGCAAGGAAACAAAAATTACCTTCGAATCTTGTAATCATATTACTTTCTTTAAATTAACTAGCCGTTTGCAGTGCCAGGCGTTTAAAATAGTTATTGTATAAAAGAAAAAAAAAAAAAATGTATAATGATTTTAATAGATCTAACTAATATAATTTAACGATTTCAGCTAATGATTAATTATAATTAAAACGGATCTGCGTTTAGTTTCCTTAATTGAGGACTGTGTATGTTTTCCCACAATCAGATTAAATTCGAACAGCAATTTATGTTGCTTTCCGTCGAGTAGCAATACACTTCTTTCATATAACTGAGTTTTATGATTAAATTTGAAATATTAATATAGCACGCTTTCCAGAGTGCAGCACAAAGTTTAAACAACTGAGTTTTGAGTTATAATTCCTACAAAGTTCATATAATTCCTACAAGATATGAAATAAGTCAGAAACCAATTCAAAATTGAAAATTCGGGCTTCATATACAGAAGCGTATACGGAAGCGTTTTATGTATAATTCACCGAATTTAATAGCAGTAATTTGCAGAAAGAAACATTTGAACCATCTTGCCGTTTAAATGATGAAAGTTTATAACTATTTTTATCATGGCTTCAGTGACCAATCACCGGCCGAGCTGTAAAGGCGCTGAACACTGGTAGTTTGTCCGGGATTCGATTGTAGGTGAATGGGTTGGCTGGAGTGGTGCCTTCCCTATGAGTAACGTCGATGAGAACCCTTTTTCTTTATGAAGTTCTCTACGAAGGCATTTCTACCTCTAGGCAGATAGCTTTGGCGTGCTTTCCGCAATCAAATAAACCAAATCAAACCTTAATTTTTGTTTTAGAGTGAATATTTACATGGATTTGTTTTAAAATACTTTTAAGAAATCGTATTTTAATATGAAAGCATAAAAAGATTTCGACTTTGGTGTTAAACATTGGGTGTCCTCTACACTTCATCTTAACATGAACCATATAATAGCCAGCTGTGTATATTTTGGTTGGTATTTAAGTATAGACTTTGGATCAACCAGAACCTCCAGTTTTCTTGCCTTTTTCCAGAAATTTCGAAAAAGTTCAATTCTCTAGAAAGAATCTGATATTTATTACTATATTTATTATTATCATCAGATTAATTTTTTATACTTTCTTCCGAAGAAGAATTTTATTGACCTTGAAGAGTAAAACTCTGACATTATACGGAATTTCTTGAACGCCAACTTCATCATTATCAGAATCAGTATTTTAACTATTTCCGAAACGTCTATTTTACAATTTCTTCTAATTGGACTGTTTTCTCCTTAAAGGCAATTGATCTTTTCCTTCTGTTTCTGTGTCTATGCTTCAAAGAAAGTTTTTACGTCTCTGCCTGCTTTATTTCTAAAATAAAACATAAATTTATTTGCAATCAGATCAAAGAGATGGTTATTATTTTCAATATTTCGTATAATAAAAAAATAAGAAGATTAACGTCTGCGAAAATATTTGCCGCAAATCTCGTGCTCAAGCGATGCCATGAAGTAAAAATCTGCGTCTTGAGTAATTAAGTCCTTGTTAAATTAGTATAAAAGTCTCTAAGTGGTGACACTTTACGGTGAAATAGTATCACAGCAAAAACTTTTTTCTCATCATTTGTCACATTATTTTGAGTAGCAAAGAATTGGCTTTATTATATTGAACAACTCATTATTTTTTACTTTCTGTATCTTTTATTTTTGAGGTACTAATTCTTAAATTAGTTGCCTACTTGTAATTTAAGTGTTATTATTAGCAGAATAACTGTTGACACATTTTAAAGTTAGGTCTAAGACTTTTCGGCGTCGCCATTTCACGGCCGTTTCGTCGTTTGGACGTTTCGCCGTCGGGATGTTTCGCAGTCAAGACATATTTTCTTTACATGATTGTATTATATCTTTCTCGATATTCTTTACATGATTGTATTGTATTATGCTCGATATTCTTTACATGATTGTATTGTATTATGCTCGTATTAAATTTATTTAATATAATAGTTCTGTTTGTATACTTAAAAAAGGTTGCTTGTAATATACATAGTTGTTTACTAGTATGAGATATAAAGAAATTAGACACAGTTGGAAAATTATGTTAGTATCAAAGAAACCTGGGGCTAAACCTCTGATATAACAGTAGTTATAGTATCGAATTTAAAATTATGCGGGTGCAATATTTAGATGATTCGTCAAACTTTCTTGTAATTTTAATCAGCTAGTTCAGAGAAATCACTCATACAAGCAGGAAATTCACAATTTTTATGAAATCTGAATGGGAAACTGAATTACTTTGGAAACATGTCAGCACATTACTCTCTTAAAATTAATATGTTATTGTAACGATATATTTGCATAAAACTTTACAGGCCCTTAGGTATCGCAGTCGGCTCCTCTAACCACTATACCGTGTAGGCGGCTAAAAGGGCCCTTTTCAAATGATTTTTCAAAAAAGGTCTTCCGAACGTAGTGGATACCTTAAAAGATAAAAAAAAAAAAAAAAATATTTTTAAGAACTGCGTTTAGTGCTTTTTAGTCACTTCATTTGCTACTCAGTAAAAGAAAAATCGAATTTGAAAATTAAATAACTTGCGCTTTATTGAATGACAACACGCTAGTGCGTAGAGATTAAAAGCATTCTGTATAAGGCAGTGGCAACATTGCTTTCAAATAGCCGAATTGTAGACTAAAATTGAAAGATAAATATCCTACATTCTTCCGAATGGCAACAACAGTTTGGTGCGCCGAGAATAAAAAAAAATATAAATAAATGAAAAACAAATTTAAAATTCAAAATTCAGGTTTCGAAAAGTCCATGTTCGGGTGGAGGCTTATGTGTATTAAACATTTAGTGGCTCGTAGGTGCCATCGTTTTCTCACTATGTAAGGAACAACCATATATACATACGGATTATTCGTTATTTCTTATTTTTTAAAAATACATCGCAATAACATTTGGTAGCAATTTGAAAAGTAATTCGGACACAAAAGTGATGCGGATAAAAAGTGAGTTTCAAGACTAATAGCACTACTGATGCTAAAAATTACCTTCAGGTATATGACTGGATTCTGGAAATACGACTGAAAGTTTTTCGGAAATCAGAAGCCATGATCATTTAAAACAAGTAAAATTTTTTAGAAAACTTATGCCGATGTGGTACACCAGGAAAACCATAAAGCATTTTATGAAGCAAGCGTTACCCACCGTTATCTGATCTTTGTAGAACTCGTTTGCCGAAGGTTTTTATGCACTTGGATTCAGCATTCAATGTGTGAGGGAAGCACGTAAACTTACATAACCGACTTTATGTTCCGGATCTTATTTTTATTCTAAATAATAATAATATGAATTTCAATTAAGTATGAGATTTAATGAGAGATTATATGAAGCAGAAGGAAAAATCTGGAAATAAAAAGTGCTTACGGTTGAAACAATGGAATGTCTAAAAGTAAAGTAACGTGATTTTACAATTATTACATAATCCTCATAATCCTCAACAGTTTTATAAAAAACAGATTATTACAATTTATTCAGAAAGTGTATATCTGTATGTTTTTTAAATCACGAAATTTACTGTCTTCTGATTTAATCAAGCAATCTTTTTTATTGTATTTTTGTTTTTATGCATCGTTCTAATACTTTGTATTGTTTTATTTATGTATTTTACTTATGTGGTTTTCACAATGATAATTTTATGTTTATTTTGTGCTTAATGTAATTTTTGGCGACGTATCTTGTTTATGCATGTTTACTTTTGTACAGAGTTACAGATCTTTTAATTCTGAATGCAATGGCTTCGAAATTGCAAAACTAGCCCAATTAGAAGGAGAGATATAGGCCAATTTAGTTCGTAAGAGGCCTTGGCGATCGACATTTGGCGATTGTCTCCAACTTTTCGCCAACTTCTGAAAGATTCTAGAAAACCATTTTCGATACCCTACAACTGATTCTTCTAGATGTTTCTAGAGCCCATGTTGCAGGGAATAAATACGAGTCGGAGAGCTAGAGTGTTCAACTGTGAATGAAGTTCAGCTAGAGTGTTCAGCAGTGAGAATGAATCAGCAGTGAGATTTAGCGTTTAGCTGACTTGCGAGTTAATGTTTAACGTAGCGATTTATTTCGTGTGTTAAGAAGAAATGGCTAAATATCTGAGTTCTCCTTCAGCCATCTTCATCTACTATTGTGCTTACTTTCTTAATAAATTATTCATTTCTTCCCGCTTATCTGGACTTCTTATTTAAAGAAACATCAACCATCCCGCATTTCGGTGTATATATATATATACACCGAAATGCGGGATGGTTATATATATATATATATATATATATATATAGCATATAAAATCTTCTAGGAGACATTGTGCACTTCAGTTATAGCTCTTTGATTAGTCAAATGTATTATTTTTTAGACAGTGACGTCAAAGTTTAATAATACTTTAGAAGTTTATTTAATTCAGTCCATTGGAAAAAATAATACGTATCTAAAATGAAATGCCACTTTCAATGGTGCCAGGAAAAAGTAATAAAACAAAGGATAGGTTTGATGCAATAGAATAACTCTTTATACACTGACTACCAATAAGTATTTAGACACCTGTGATAGAAAAGAATAACTAACTTTATTCAAAATCAATAGTTGGTAGAGCCTCCATGAGAGGTAATTACAGCGTGGACCCTCCGGGGCATACTTTCCACAAGTCTTTGTATGACAGCTAGTGGTATTTTCTTCCACTCGGCTTGGAGAAGACATAGAAGTTCTTTCACCGATTTTGCACGGGTAGTGCACCCCTGAATTCGGCGATGCAACTCGTCCCAGAGGTTCTCGATAAGGTTCATGTCTGGACTCTGGGCAGGCCAGTCCATTCAATGAACTCCATTGGCACAATACCAAGCCTTGGTTAACGTCCAAACATGACAACTGGCATTGTCGTCCTGAAAGTAACAGGGGTCCAACCCGTAAAACTGCCGCAACGTAGAAAGCACATTGTAATCCAAAATAGTGCAGTAGGCATCGTAGTTGAGCTTACCATGAATAGGGACCAAGGGTTCCAGCCCATACCAGGAGAAACACCCCCAGACCATAATTCCACCTCCGCCGAACTTGACTGTTGGCACAATGCATTCTGGCAGGAAACGTTTTCCAGGTAGACGCCAGACCCAGACCCTGCCATCCGAACGTAAAGGGTGAACATTGATTCGTCACTCCAAAGAACTCATTTCCACTGATCTACGGTCCAATTTCGATGTGCTTTGCACCACATTAACCGAGCAGCGCGGTTGGACTTTGTCATCAAAGGCTTATGGGCAGCAGTACGACCATGAAAACCAAGCAGATGTGCTTCCTTACGGATGGTATTCATTGAAACAATACTCCCGGATGCCTGTTGAAACTCCTCGCGGATGAGGGCCATCGGTTGGGTGCGGTTCTTCCGAATTTCTCTGGACAGCACTCGTCGGTCTCTGTCTCACAGTTTCGTTGGTCTGCCGACTCGGGGCACATTCCGACAATCACAGCTCACCTTCCACTTCTTAATCACATAGGCTACTGTCGATTTTGATTTTGGGTACTTCAGATCGCTAGATATGTCCCTTAAGGATCGGCCACATTTGTGATACCCGATAATTATACCTTTCTCGATATCAGAGAGCTCCGAACTGCAAGGCATCTTGCATGCGACTAATGCCGATGCTGTTTCCTACACGATATATAACGGCGGAGTCCGTGACGTACCTTAGAACCGCAGATATCGTCATTTGCATAGGTGTCCAAATACTTATTGGTTGTCAGTGTAGTTCCTGTCAGGAGCAGAATATATAAAACTGAATGCAAATAAAATTATAAAAAAAAAAAAAAAAAAAAAAAAAAAAAAAAAAAAAAAAAAAAGCTAGCTGTCTGAAAAGTTTCAACTAAACTAATTTGGGACAGCTGTCAAGAAAGTTTACTTTTATGCACAAACATATTATCAATATTTCAATACGTTTACAATGGATATTTACTGCGTGTGCAACCAACTGTATTATGCATATTTCTATCATACATGCTGATGTGCTTATACAGTTCTCAATTTTTATTTAAAATTTTTTTTGTTACTTTCAGGACATTTCGGGAAATATCAAAGCAAGATTGTACAAACCTTACGAAATGTTAAAAGTTCTATTGGAAATACCTAGTTGTTGTTGCTATGTTCATTTGTCTGAACTATAGCCCAGGAAATTCCTCGTAGCAAGGAGCGCAAATTTACGTCATTCGTTGGCAACAGAATTAAGCACCTTACAGGTGCCAGTGCGATTTAGCTCAGTTCCGCTCCCAATTTTGATGAGGAGCTCCCCGGGAGGACGTGCTCGAGTGTCTCCTACCCCTCTTACCCTACCACAACCTCTCGAGATGACTTTCGGCTCGCCGCATATTTAGAATGCCCCATGCCGCACGGACACTATACGTTTACAAACATCCATGCTTTCTCCGAAATTCGAACACGGGCCCTTCGGCACTGCAATCAGCGACGCTAACCACCATACCGGTCGGAAGGTATGCCAAGTATTGAAAATGAAATGGGAAGGAGAAGACAAGTAGTTTAAAGCTTTGCATTAATTATGTATAAATTACACAAGGACATAAAATTGTAAATTGAATCTCTCAGTTAGATGATTTGGTGTTTAATTATGGTAGCAAGCGAGGATTCAGGGAAAAAGCAATTCAGAGAGAAAAGAAAGTTACGTACGAGAAAAATAACTAAATCCCATGCAGCCACACTTTCAGCCGCAAGCAACCGAGCTTAGGGATAAATTACGAGGTATTCTGTGACTTTAGCTATCATACTTTTGTGGGTCTCCAAATTTCCCACACTGAAAAGAGTAATAAATATTTAGATTATATAATGAATTAATTCAGTTTTAAAATTATTCTGTGTCTAGAAGCTTGTGTTAATCTTTTGCAGACCCTAATAGACTTCTAACTAGTTACCACCGAGTTAGTTAAATTTCAAATGTCGATACCGTAATCGGAGACTGAACATAAAATGGACAAATTAAGCTGGATGATATATTTACCAGCGCTTATTTAGGTACTTTTCCATTTTGTCGGCGCAAATCTCGCCAAGCAGATTTGATTGGCGGTAACATAAAGTATACACATAAAAAATGTTAACAAATGTTAGTTCTAAGAATATTTTATTTTGAAGGCATAGACATTTTAATATCGTTTAAAATTCTGTAAAAAGCCAATAAATAAAGATAATAAATTTGTAAAAAAGACTTTAATTTAAGAATTTACTATGCTTTCACGGTTCAACATCATGATTCGCCGGTTCGTATCACGTGACCCCAAGTGATTTTATCTCACGTAAACAACGCTACAAATTTTTAATTCTCTCAGTAATTATCTACATTAATTTCAAGTTAAATCTTAAAGTGATTTCATTTCACGTAAACAACGCTACAAATTTCTAATTCTCTCAGTAATTATCTACATTAATTTCAAGTTAAATCTTAATTTAGAATACAAGTTTAAATGCAAGAATTATTTCAATTCGTACGAATAGCTTACTCAGAAATTATGTAAAACCGCAGTGCTTTACTTCGATAGTGCATTCTCATTAAAATTGATTTTTCTATATTTTCGCCTTCAGGTGAGCAGTGGGATTACATCCTAATTGACTTAATTACCTCGAATGGCCTTAGGGCATAAAACTGTCTAGTAAAAATTCTATGTAATTGTATTCCAATATTGAAAAAAAAAACAATCAACCTGATAAGAAATGGCTGGGACTTGTTTTGAAAATGAGGCGTAAAAAAGGTTACCAGCGAGGATATTCCGTTTGGCATCAGTTGTACCATTATTGGCGACTTTATCGCCTGTCCAGTAAAACGGAAAAGTACCCGTATTTAACACCGATTAACAAGACGCTAAAGTCAGAATGCATCTTAGGTAAACCTCCTGGGCTGGCGCTAATAAGTAACAGGTAAGACGCGGCTGCCTGAAATCTCTTTAAACTTTCAAAACTCTCACCTTAATACCTCAGCACAAACAGCTAAATTGCTTTCTTGTTAAGACCATGGAAAGAAGAAGTTATGGTAAAATGCTTAAATGTAAAAGCTGGTTAACTAATATAAAATACTTACACAATAAACATTTATACTCTTACACATTAAAAATCATACTTTTCTCTAATCCAATAAGCTCTAAACAAAGCGTTTTCATTGCACTGTTTTTCGTTAAAGCAAAAATTCCTCTACAGATTCCTCATCCTCTACATCCGGAAAAGGATGTTATCTAGGTCTTTTATAAAAGCAAAGTGTAATAAAGCGAATGTTCGTAAAACAGATGACACCTGCACTTCTTATTCGAATGCAGACTTTTGACAAGCATTGGAAATATGATTTCTTGTAACTCATATACACCCATTACAGTAGGTTCCTGTGCTGCTAATCAGGTGCTTTATTTAGGCGTTGGCGATTTACTTCATTTCTTCAACACTACAGTTCTCAAAGCATTGAGATCTTAAGAAAGGGAGAAGGAGAATTATTTTATACTGCAACAGCTAACTTCAAAGGATATGGAATCCATATTACGAAGAATATTTGACCAACTTCCAGTTTCATGGAATGTATTAACTGAGTGTCATCAATATGGTATCGCATTATCAACAGTAGAAAGAAAGTCAAATCCACATCCTTTTCTAAAAGATCTCATGTAAGAATTAGTCTTCGTAGCTCTGAGAAAAGACAAATGTTCTGCTCAACACATACAAAGGAATACTTTCAGTGATTATTTTACCTCCCATTACATCTGCACCACCGTAACGGATATACTATTTTCTAATATTGTAGACTAGCCAGCGGTTGAATGATAAAGTCGCTAAAGACTGATATTTCGGTAGGAGGTTCGAATCTCGACGAACCGGATTCCGTTAGAAAGTCCTCTATGAAGGCATCCCTCCCTTTAGGCAGGTAACCCTCGATTGCTTTGCCATAATCAATTAAGCGCAATCCTAATATTGTTGAGGATATCTCGTATTTCACTCTCCTACCACTTATAAATAAGCTAATAATCAGAATTCATGACGTACTTTCGATTCGTCATGAAAAGAATACAGGCCTAGAGTTACAGATTACACTTCTGTTGATCTCTTCATCAATTCAGCTTCTTTCGTCATTTTTGTGAATTAATGAAACATAACCCGTTAGTTTTCTGGAAAAAAGGTTTTTCATTTCTATTTTGAATACAGTATACTGTGATGCAAAAGTTTCAATGCAGCTTAAAATCTCTACACCGAGTTGCCTAACTATCGAGTTCCTACTGCAACACACTTTTGCGGTGAGAAATGGATCATGAGAAGCAATTATTTTAATTCGTCCACTTCCTATTAACAGTTTCAGAACTTTATAATTATTTCAAGAAAGTAGATGGAACATTTAACCATCTCGCCGCTTCCTTAATTGTCTGCTGTGCTTGCCAGCTGCGAACAGCTCTCCATCTGAAAGCATTTTCCGAATAATTTCTAGGCGCCATAAAAACTCCTGTGATTTGATATAGATTGAAATCAATCCTGAATTGTGGGATCATTCAAGTATCGTACTTTGAGTAACTCAGTTATTATGTTTTTGTATGACAGCCTGACATTATTTATATTTCAGAAACAGACTGAATAAATAGGAGGATATTGGTATAGATTTGCCCTTTACTCATTCCAAGAAAACGTACATTATATTGATTCACCATTTTAACAAATATCATTATATTTATATGTTCAAGCATAACTTTAGACGCCAGATTAGATAAAAGTTTAGAAAAAGGCATCAATTGCATTGATATCTATAAATCACAGCAAAAGACACAATGCAAATTTTAGGACGAACGTGACGTTCTGTCGTTAGCGGTAAAATTTTGCTAAAGATATCGGCTGAAGTAGAGGCACAGATATAATAGACTGCTTAATGTTTATTCAAATACATATCGAATTACGTGACATCCCAGTATTTTCGACTGATAGTAATGGTAGTAAAAGTAGAATATGGAGAAGTAGGAAGGGAATGACTGAGTTCGTTTTGCAAGTATTAAAAAGCAAATTTCTATGCTATTATAGCAAAGCGTATCAAGAAGTTGAATTTGCTTATGTTAGAGCTGAAGTATCAGGAAACTGGAAGATTGAAATTTATTTAAGATTCGGCTAATAAATTCGGAGTCGGGCAAAACACAATCGTATGATTGTAAAAACAACCTTCCCAAAAAAGATTAGTTATCAGAAGATACAATAGTAATCTATCAAAGCTTACATGAGCCATGCTGGAAATAAGAGAGCAGACCAGTGAGCAAGAGAACCTACTGTGAATCCTGTACTACTACCATAGTACATTCCCAACCTAGAGTCGTCAATAAAGCTAAAAGCGAACAGAAATGCAGACATGGGCGAGCAAAATCTATGAGACTTGAAAAGCACAGGCCTAGTGACACATGATAATTGTTCTAAGATTTTCAAGCAAATGAAATCGAAAAAATATTAAAATCAGAGAATATCATAGCCATACTAAGATGAGAAGAAAATGGTATTACAGTTCAGCCATCGTCCGATTCATCAGGTTCATAGAGATCTTGCCCACTGGACTGATAAGCTACAGGGTTCACAGCGTTCGGTAAATTGTTATTCTGGAATCTCAAAGAAAAAAGGTGCAGAGCAATTTTAACAGAAAATCACTATATAACAGTGAAAAATACCATCGTGTTGTAAGGTATTTCTCCCGCCTTCCTGGAATGCCTTCGTGGTGTAGTTGTCAGCACACTGAGCCGGTATTTCAGAGGTCCGTGGTTCGATTCCCGGCGAAGGCGGTTGCTATTTTTCATCTTTCCTGTTTCCAAAAGTATACCTAATGTCTCTACAGTGTAATTGGTGGAAGATTAGCAAAAGAACTGAAGCACGGGGGCAAAACTTTGCGTAAGGTGATATTCAGATATCTAAATTAGGCCTGCTAGCATTTCCATAATAGAAAATATCTTTGGTTCTTAATTTATGAAACAACATATTTTTGTAGAGCCAGTCTTATTTTAAAACTCACTGAGGTGGAGTAAATAACCCTGTTGAATGCAGGTATTACGATATAACTTCGAATCCTGCAAACAGGCTGGCTAGTATGATGTCTTGTGGACTTTTATATAAGTAATATGAGCGAGAATAAGCTTCTCTTAGGAATTCCTCCACGAAACCTTCCTATTCACCAGCATTTTTTCACATTCAATTAAGCAAATGAACGAAGAAATCTTATCTTCAATCAAAATGCAATGTTCAAAAAAATCATTAGGACATATTTTTGCTAAGTGTTTGTTGTTAAGTGATAAGAAAAATGTAATAATAATAATTGCAATAATGTGTTAAGAACAGATCTTTTGTTATTTTATTATATACAAAAATATAGAAATCTATTCCAGACGAAAATTTATAACCGAGACATAGATCCTATAAACGGAAGTGTTATACAGTAGGAAAAATTTACGTATTATCATTATCATTGGTATTGTGTAATTTATCTCCCTACCTGAGTGAGAGAACCATAATAGAAAAATGCAAATCTTTCCTTTATGCATCTATAATTACTGCGTTGTGCATAGAATTTCCCACTAATGATTCTTTACCGTGCTCGAAGAAACTTGAAATACAAGATTTCGAAGTATAGTTTGGCTTATACTTCGCGTGGTTTTAGTGGACGAGAATAGATTCAAATAAGATGTTCTTAATTTGACATTTCCGCGCATTGTTTTGACCGCAAGATGTATTTTGAATGAGCTGTTAGGAATATTACTTGTAAGATCATTTTTTTATCTAATTGCGTAGTAATGGTTACAATGTATGTTTGAAAAAAGAAGTGTCTGAAGGTCGACTTTTTTGCCCAGGTTTGCATGTCTGGGTCTGGTGGACCAAAGCAACAATTATGTTGATGAAATTTGCTGGGATCTTAATTTTCTTTTTTGGTAGCTCGCTTTTACAAGGAAATACACATTGTTAATATGTCAAGCATTGATAAATGACTAAGAAAATGATATGTTGATGACGTTTTAATCTGCACTATTCAAATAGGAGCCCAACCAGAGTTTATTTTCTAAAACAAGACATGCAGAAACCTTAACAGAAGGAAGCTGGTAACACTGATTTAAAAAATAATAAATCGAAATCTATTGTAAAAGTTTAATCTTTATTTTGTACTGAAATCTGTGGAGAGAAGCATATCAATACAATCGACGCTCGCCATAACGACTGCTCATTACAGCAATCGTAACTGGTAAAAAATTTGACAATTTTTAAGAGTACATTAAATACGTAGGATTCAAGAGATCTTGGAATTAACTGTAACACATTGTGCACAAAAGAGAGATGAAACATAAATATTTCTGAATGTTAACCAATAGAATAAACATTATTTTTGAAGTGTATAATAAACAAACGAGGGTTAATATGTACTAACTCCCTTTGTGCTATTAAAAATGAGCGAATAATAACTCTTGCCTCTTCTGAAACCTGAATAATAATTGAATATTATTGAAGAAAGCCTTACAGGTAACATAAATATTCAATTAACACGTATGACATATGTTATGTAGCTTACAGGCTGTATTCTTGTAGTAAAGTAACAGTTGAAAAGAAAATGTGAATAAAATCACGTGGAAGATAAAATGCATTTAAAACATTACACTACTTCATCGATATTTAAATTCCTCGATCATTCAAAGTTTACATTTCTTATTTGCAATATAAATCTTCAGTCCGTTAATATAGATATTCTCCTGTAACGATGTTCACAAAAAACATCGCGGTAAATACATCATGGATGGAAACGCCACTGAGAAAATAACTCAAGGCGAAAAGTCGTTGTACAAAACATCGTGGGAGAAAACAAAGCAGGAGAAAACATCGTAGCTCTAAAACATCATAATGAAGTTTTCTACTATGAATGTTTCTCTCACGATGTTTTGTAGAATCTTGTTGTTTTCTCTGCGACGTTTTAGTCCGCCATATTTTTGCTGCGATGTTTTCGCCTGTAACTCCTTTAACACGGTAGATAAATTTCTTCGAAAACACCGTGTTGTGTAAAATCGTGTTGTACAAGATTAACAACCAAATAAAGCAAAATATTTTTTAATGGCTCTTACTGTTGCCTTACTTAAGTTTAGACTTAAAAGTCAGTTAGTCAAATGTCATTTTCCTTTTAACAAGCGATTCAAAATTTATATTTTCATCTCAAAAGAAATCAATTTTCTTGTAAAAGTTGTTTTCTTACTTTAAGACATAGCTCGGGAGTGAATTATAATTACGGAAAAATTACTCCTAAAAATGACAAAGGGAATTAGTAACACATATCCAAAGAGTTTTTTTTATAATAGTTATCATCTAAATAAATATGGACGTAGTTTATGAAATCTACTAGTTTAATACCTAGAGAATTTTCTAAATGTTTAAAATAAAAGTCGTGTTATCGATATACTGTGAACTGCACGACTCAATTTTAAAAGAATTTTGATGTGAGGAGAAGCGAATATTCCTAGAATTTATTTTTACGGGGATAAATAAATAGGTTGCTATTGTTATAACATACGATGGCATAATACGTAACTTAATTTTGTAAATGTTTAAACTAAGTTACCGAAATATGTATATGCATAAAGTGTTATGTATAAACGAAATAAATAAGTACATACATTACGTGATATGTATAAAGGATAGAAATATATACATACATAAAGTGTTGTGTTATTTCTTACGTATATACACGTAATTTACGTATACATTATGTTACATATTTACGTATACATTACGTTTACATACATTATTTCTTACGTATACATTTTCTTACGTATATATGCTGTGTTATTTCTTAGGTATATACGTATGTTATCATGAAAGACAGAAATTGGAGAATGCCGACATTCTCCGATGAAAGTCAACATGTACCAAATACGTTGGTGAAAGACCGAATATTTGGTTAGACCGACAGAGAGGTGCAGTAAAAGTAATAGACTCGCGTCAGAGTGTCATAACAGTTTAAGTTGTTGCAATAAATAAGATTGATTTCACCAAAATTTTTTGCACATGTACAAAAATTCGTAACAATATTTTTATTCAACTTTTACCATCAGCGCATGGGGAATGTCGACATTTGCCGGTGTGAGTGAGAAACAGGGATATTTAGCAAATATTTCGGACATACAGGCGACGGTGGTGTACAGCAAACGACTGTGGGAATGTTAACATTCACCTGAAAATATCGACATTCTCCAGATTTAGGTCTTTAAAGGTAACTAAAATGTATATGGAGGTTGTCTATAATTAAAGAACTCAGTTCCAAAGCTGCCTTATTTATTGCCTTAAGTGAAACTAATAATCAGAAAATTGTGAAACTTTGTGGCGGACGAGATAAGAATGTTTTTTTGAGCGAAAACGTTAGTTATGAATAGCGTTACCAGAAAGCATCATATTAATAAATTCTACATTTAGCCACACCTATACAATAGTTTTAAAATTTTACAAATTTTGTTATAAAAATCATGTTCCACATGATGTCTTTGAGCGAAAAAAAAATTAGTTACAAATAGCGTCACCAGAGGGCATCATATTAATAAATTCTACTTTTAACCACACCTTTACAATAGTTTAAAATTATTATTATTATTATTTTTTTTTTTACGAAAAACATGTTCCACATGCTGCCAATCATTTTCAGCTATCATCTGAAATCGCAAATTTGCGTATTCCACAGCTGATCGAAGTGTGTGCTGGGAATGTTCAGCACGTGCCGTGAAATGCTGGCTTTAAGATCAGGTAAAGTTCTTGGATTATCACGAATTCCAAGATGTTTCAAATATCTCCAAAGCCAAAAATCACATGGATTGGAAGTCTGGGGGATCGAGGAGACCACACATTACAAAAAGGGCCTGCAGTTTTGATAAAGCAATTTTAATAACAAAGCGTGATCTCGTAAACTTATCATCAATACGAGCAAAAAGCACATTAAAAACAGTCTCCGAGAATGTTTCTAGGTTTTATATCAGCTTTGACTTCGGCAAAGATATACATTTTTACTGCAGGTTTACAAAATAAAACGCCCTCTGGTGAAGCTATTTATAGCGAATTTTTTTCTCAGAAAGACATTCTCATCTCCTCATTGAGTTCGCACAAAATTTCATAATTTTCTGATCACTAGTTTCGCCTGTAGGTAGCTTTGAAACAGGGTTCTTTAATTATAAATACCCTCTACATAAGAGGTTTTACTCATATTCATTAATGTGCTAAAATGAAACCGTGCTATATGAAAGTTTTCGCAGTTTCTTTATCGTGTAAGAGCGAAACTGTGTTAAAACAAGTATATCTATGTTTATATTAGTATCCTTATGTAAAATATAGAATACTATAGTTGATATATGTATTATTAACGCTAGTTATAAAATGCAAAATGTTCTTATCATAAATTTGTTCGCATTTTAAGGGCATAAATTGCAAAATGGGTTTATATCTACATGTATATTACGTATTCATGACGTATCCAATGTCTTTCTTAACTTTTCCTATTACTTTTAGGCTATCAGGTTATGTAACTTACACAGCATGCATTTAGCTAATAAAATTTCTAACATGTGCTAAACTGCTGGTGATTAGAAATTAGGCTTATGTTCGTTACGTTACGAACAATTTATTTGACTGGACATTTGTTTTATGCTTAGATTAACTATAATATTTTTTGAATTAGTTTAAATTTGAAGGCATTACCGATGCTTACAAAGTGATTACTCTTAATCTTAAAATAATAACAAATTAATGCTCTTTGTTAATGTTAAGCACTTATCAATATCATAAAGCAATTTCATGTTCCCAGTATATGTTCTTTGATTAACGGAGTAAATTCCACTCCCTCTAAATTCTAAGCAACACTGCAATGCATATCCATTATATTAAATTTTGACAGTTTAAGGTATTTGAATTTTTTCTAGAAGGAAAATTTCACCGTACAATTCTTTTGTAAAATATTCAAACGAAGGTTAGGGGATCAGAAATGGCATAAGCTGAACTTCGTTTCTAGGCAAATAAACTTTGCTACGTCACAGATATTAGTGTAAGAATTTTGTCTAAATGTTCTAACTATTCAGCTCTATACCCGCCTTAAGGACTAGTAAATTACATAAGTGAATGAGGACCTGTAAATCATAGCGAAGGAAACACGAACTGACATTCAGGAGACGATTTTGCCAAGTCAGCTGCACATTTACGCATGCACAACTTTACCTTCTCCGATTGGCTACTGCTTAAATCCTGTGGCGCCAGTATGAACTGAATGAATTTATGTCTTAAGCCTGTGATAATAATGGACTAGACGGTGGGAAAGCTTCCTTAATCCTCTCCTATAAGGTTATAACAACGTGCCCACTCACAGAAGCGTTACACATGCGGCTGCCAGATACTGCGGACCCAGCGATTCTTCATCGAGTAGCAGACCGTTCTTAAGAAATTAAAAAACATAATGAAAAAACTAGAGGCACTAAGACAGAACTTATGTCATGCTGATTAATGCTTTCCTGTGTAATGAAAAAGGCATATAGCGAATAGTGTATGCACTGTATATAACATTACTTTGCACACAATGACTGTGATACTGTCCGTAATGACACAAAACGATTATAGTATTGATGAAATAGCAATAACAGCAGTACTGATTGTTATGAGCAAGTAGTAATAAGAATTGGAAATAGTACTGACTGCTACAATAAAACAGAACGACTGTGGTACTGGTACACAATGGCTGTAGCACAGAGACTAGTAATGAATGCACACACAATAATTGTAATGGAACTAGGCAACTAGTTCTAGCATATGTACTGTCGATAGGATTTCTGCACATTGAGTGTAGCAACTTATAATCTATGTCCTAGGTAACACCAATAGTAATCCTATAGGCTCGCCAATAGTGCCAATAGTGCTCTATAACATTGTTCTTCATACAATCTACTTTAGACAATGTAAAATGTATTTAATGAATAATATTGAATGTATTAAATTTAACGTATTGTACCCAGTGAATATAGCATTCTGTATTCTGTGTTTAAAAAGTACTGCAACATTAAATTTTGTTATGAAGAATTTTGAGTAGGTTTGTACTGTGCTTTGTATAATATTCAGCCATTTCGTATAACTTGTGTTATGTGTTTAATTTGTTTTTGTTGCAATTAATGTATTATGCGTGTTAGATGTCCATTTGAATTTATTAAATGCTAATGTCAATGGCTATGCATAATGTAAATTTAACAAACTCTCGATGCGGCCCATGTAGGTCACCAGGGAATGCTGCTGCTTTAGATATTTGCAGTTTCCGGACGACAGCCGATCTGCCTATGCAAGCAGCCCGGGTGTCCGGACTTGCTCTTCCCTGTTCACCGTCTTATAAGGTCTCTACAGGGATCAAATCAAGAAATTTAACAGAGTAATTCATACTTCAATATTTCAGATCTTCATGCACTTCTAAAATGCCCTTTGTTGATTCTAATACTTCATTATTTTTTAATGTATCTCTTATCGAACATGTACAGCGCAGAAAACTTCCATTGCTCATAATTCCTCCCCAAAGCATAATATGGAAACAGACCGATGTTACGGTTGTGTTGTGAGTCTTGCTGTTTGTGGCTTCGTGAAATACACTTTGTAAATGTATTTAGAATCAGATACGCAGCTGCACCTAACTAATCAATGAAGAGAATCCAAAACCATTGTTGTAGGCTTCAGCTCTATGTTTCCTGCAACAGTATGGGCGCACGTTATTTTATTGTGAAGTCAGTGATGCACAAACCATTAGCTTTCGATCTGATAAATAATAAAGGTTTTTCTATGAAAATCTTTTATATAAAGAGTGCAAAATGAAGAAGTTCCCAGCTCCAGCTGGAAACCCTAACCTTATCAATTAAATCTTGTTGGAATGAGTAATTACAGACCGGTTTGACTGTGACATTGTTTCAGTGTCCTATAACAGTTTTAGAATCTTCAAATTGTTATAACAGGGGAGAGAGACTGACTACCTTAATATCCAACAATCCTGATGCTCCATAGCTGTCTACTGTTCTTCAAATTCTGATAAGTAACCACCTCAGAGGTTCTTTCGAATGATATTTGGGCATCATAGAATTTTAAATTTTGACTTCAAAGATTATCGAATATATTTTGATTCGATACGCATTGAAACCAAACCGTGAATCATTTCAATTTATGGGAAATATATTTTGAATAAAACACTTGGGATATCCTGCATTCATGAAACTGAACCGGATAATGACATGTAATAAGTTTTCCTTTGCCCATTCGATGAAAAAATAAATCCTATCGATTGATTTAAACATCACTTTGCAAAATGTAAATGAATTCAGTATAAACGGATTTCGCATGGCAATAAATGACTCAAATATTAATTGGAATGAAGTTTAGCGCCTGTACATCTAAAAAAGAATTGGTGTTTCTTCCAAAAGAAAAAATCATTGGAGAAGGCTCCTACGGCTATCAGTTTGTACAGTATATTATGTTTGTCGAAGAAGGAAATTTGAAAAATGTGTATTGCCCTCGTCGGAATTGGAACTCCTGATCCGATGCTAGCCCGACGTTCTTCCCAATTACACCACGAAAGCCGCAATAAGGGAAAAAAAAAGCTTACAAAGGGAATATAAGCAATAATCCAACAAACTTAAATCTGCCCTGAAATTCAGCTCTGCATGTTAATACAATGATAACCGAAGAACATGAGTGATTTTAAAACGGTTTGAGTAGAATGAAATTAAAGCACATATATTTTAAACTAAGGCTTTCAAGGATTTTCAACGTAGGAAACACCTTTTAATATTTAAATTAACATTTAATTAAATTAATACTAAAGCTTACGTAGATTTTCATTTTTTCGAGGAAAAACCGTTATATTCGCTATGAGAACAATTCCCTTAAAAACAAGGCAAACACTACTCAAAATAATGACGTCTTTAACTTTGAAGTCAACTTATTCCTCCGTAGAGTCTAACAGCTTGCTTTCATATTCATCGCACAGTTTTTGTTGCTACTTATTTTTCATTCATATTAATTATCCTCTTATCACTCTTTAAAAGTTCCGCTTAAAGAAAAGAATCACGAATGTTTTGAGTAATAAATTCATCAACCTCCACAGTTCTTGTATTTTCCTTCTTTTTGCTATTTTTAAATCCTTGAATACTAAGAGAAATTTGTATGAGACCAGATGCTATTTGTTCGGTATCAACAGAATCTTCTTTCTTTACGTTATCAAGGAAAGGAATCGCCTGCGAATTAGCATAAAGTCGTTATCTTTATTCCTGATCTTAGCAGCAAAATTTACTGCATCAAAGTTCATGAATTCCTCCAAAGAAAGCACAAATATTTTTTCTTCCTCAAGTATTAGCCGTAGTAAAAATTTGGTTTGATGCAAGGAAAACTGCGAAACCGATGACCGTCCTTATATATAATCCGGAGTTAACGTAAATGTTCATGATCTAACAGTGTGGGTTTAAAGCTTTTGAGTTTAACTCTTCCATGGACAATCAATTTAGGCATTTACTTCTTTGAACAAATATATAGTAATCTAAACTCTTCAATGATTACAAACATTGCCTGACCAAAAGAAAAATCCTGATTAGAAGTTCGATTCGTAGGAAGTGGTTAGACTTTCTAATGAAAGATGACGTAGAACATTTATTAAGCTCATCCGTTCATTTAAATATAATTATTATTAATAGCTAGAGGCATTACGTTATTTTGAAGCAGGGAGACATGAAAAATGAGCAATGCCCTCGCCGAGACTCGAACCCGGACTTCTCGAATAAGCGCCGAGTGTGCTGACCATTACACCACGAAGGCATGCTATAAGATCCAGTAAAACATTGAAAAATAAATAATAATTGTTTTCAACGAAGTGACATGATTCATATATTCATTAGGCAATCCTAATTTCAAAACATCAATTTATGTATCACAGCTGGTATTAAAGTTAACATTCTAAACTAGGAATGTTAACTTTAATACCAGCTGTGATACATAAATTGAAGTTTAATACCAGTTTTAATACCAGCTGTGATATATAAATTAAAATAATTTTTTATGCTGAAGTAGTAAATAAAGTGCTTGAATTAAAACCTCTCAAACATTTTTATTATTTTGTGCTTTTATGATTCTATTTTGGGATTTAACTGCTTTTAAGACAAATATCTATTCAAAGGGAACTAATTAAAATGCATTATCGTTTTTCTTGCTCGAATCTTATAGATGCCAGACTTTTTCAGTCTCTCTGATTGCTTAAGCCATCTTCAGATTCAATGTAGATACATTTATTTTTATTTCCAGTTACACTTTAATTACGATATAGCAATACTGGATTTTTTTAGTGCTTAAAAGTTTAAAGAATTTTTTCTGAAAGTTTTGAAGTCTTCTGTAATCTTCTTATGAATCTTGCTCACAATCTGATAAATCCTGGTTTATACGCTTAAATAGAAAACGTTTTTTTTCTCATGAAAGTATATAGTTGAACTACAGCTTTTTTAAAAGGGAATAGTATCGTTCAAATGAAGAATTGAGAACCGTTAGTCAGGTAAATATTGTATGAATTAAGACAACAAAGCTGATGTAAATAAAGGTTTGGTTCATGATTAATGAAATAAAGTGAAGTTAAACGCTATCAACGACATTTAGAAAATAAGATTTTGTTACAAACTAAGTGCGAGTTGATATTTGTCACAGAGAACTATGAAGAAGACGCTGTCGAAATAGCTAATAAAATTTTTATCGATTTGGCAATTTTCAGATTGTGTACCTCTCGACTCTGTGTACAATGTAATGTAACCTTTGCAAACAATGTAATGATAAAGAAGGCAGAATTGGGTCTGATGTTGACAATGAAGAAGACATGGGTAAAATCATGTCAGAGATCGGAAAGATCACCTAATGAAGTATGAAGTAGACGAAAAGCATTGAATGCTATCTGAAAACTCGATAAAGAAATCTGGCGACGGAAATCTTTGAATCAATCGTAGAATTTGATATCAGATTACACTGCTCACAACTCTATCGTTTTTTCATCACATTTCCTGCTCTTTCTGTTAAATTAGCGAATTTTCTGGCTTTTAATTTGAACTTTTACTAAGGAAAATATTTCTAAAATGACATTTATTGAATTAATGAACCTTAAATTGCGCAAATTTCATAACCCTCTTCTAGTGATTTTTAATGTCAATATTCTTATTATATTGCATTTGATTTGAATTGTATTAATCTACTGTAGACATTTGCAGAACTTTTCGTAAAGATTTAACCAATGTTTAAACAGTTAATATTTGTATTTATTTTGATTTTATACCAATAAATGATATATTACCCTGTTTATCCATATAATAGTATGCATATTAATTATTATTTTTTTGTCGCATTAAAATTACTAAATTAAAATTAATTAAAATTACATTATAAGAAATAAAAACTTTTCTTCCCTACTTAGGACATTCTCAATATAAAGTGTAAGAAAATTACAAAATGAAATTTACAATAATTAATTAAGTATTAATATACTTAATGTCATTAAAATCAGTTTGGAGATTTTTTTGAGAAGACAGCGCCAAACAAAGGAAAGGCCTTCCAAATACAAACCCCCCTTTCTTTTTTTTTCGAGAACTTTCCAGTTTTTCATATTTTAAGGTTTGAAGCGATGAAGATTGGTTTTAAGTGGTTAACAGCACATAGAGAAGCACAATTTCACTTTTAAATTCCATTGTTATATTTTGAAAGAAATTACCATTCATTTGCTTGAACATGAAATTTTTATTCTGGAGTAACTGCATAATTTTTGCGCTTCATTCTATATATTATGTATAGTCTAGTGCTTCATGACTTGACATAATCTAATTTTATGTAATTTTGTCTACATTTATTAAAGCCTGATTTATGAAATAAAGTGTTCAAATAGTGCAATTGACTCTGATTCGCGAAATAAAGTCGCATTAAACACTGTTATTATTTTTAATTTTCGAAAATCAGTAAAACTATAATTAATATTATGCAGCAAAATTTATCTAAAATTAAAAAAAATTTTTCAATCTATAAAATATGTTTTTTTCTCTCTTGCTTCAGAGATTTAACTGACTGCTCGAATCATGGGCTCGCACCGTAATCTTCGGTTCCGATCCATCGTAACAAACTGAATACCTGAATGAAACCCGTCAGATGACCTTGAATGAAACCCATCAGATGATTTTTGCTGACCTTTTTGGATAAAAACTATATTTACACATTACAGTTTATAAATAAACAACAAACTTTTGCTTTTTAAACATCATGTGCTAACTGAAATATAAGTTTTAACCTTATAACCATCCAAAGGCTTGGCTTTGAAAAGCCTGCATCTCACCCCCCCCCCAAAAAAAAACGCTAAGATAAAAAATATAAATATATTTTCTTTGTCATAATTCAAACACGTCACTACTGTTTTATATTTAAACTTTTTTTATTTTAGAAAACATCCTTGATAGTTTAGAAACACTGCAAGATGCACATGCATCTTATTACTTATAAGTGTTATATATATGGCCTGCGCTGTTGGAAAGTCTTAATTTTCTTGCTCTCTTTTTATTTGGTTTCACAGTTCTGCTAAATGCTTGATGCAAGATACATATGAGCATTATTTCGTATATGTGTTTGATGACGATGGATATGTGTTTGATGACGAAGATAAGACACACATTAATGAGTTTCTATAATCGTGATTTTCTGAGTGTGCCGATGAGTTTTACATATTCTATAATCTGCATACTAGGTCTTATAATCAGTAGAACTTATTTTATGAAGTCCCAGCGATAACGTTTGAAGGAAATTTTCGAGCTCACTGCTCATTCTCCGGCATCTTTGCAGAAGCTTCTGCGAAGTTTGCAGGAAAAAACTGATATGCCACCCCATTATTCACCATGTAAAATTTACATTTGTTTATTTCCAGAAGGATGCTGATAGTACTGAAAGTAAAAGTCATTGTTAGGAAAGAGATTCATTCTTTTATCAGGTATTTCCATATTTTTTTATCTAACATTAATATCAGTACTGTTAAAACATTTATATATTATGAATGCTATTATAAAAGAAACCAGAAATATGAGGGAATATTAAATGGGGTTAAAACAGCGGTAATTAACTATCACAGAATAAAATCGATAAAAATATTACATTTAAAAAATAGAGAAGTATGAAAGAAACTGATGTGCAGGTGCTCAAGTTTTTATCTAAATAATATGCAATATACAGAATCCCACGGTGATTAAAGCAGCTTTTTAAAAAATATTTCCATTGGCTATAAAAAAATGGGGTAAACAAATGTTTTGTTTAAAAAACTTATAACGCTGTTTTTCAGGGATTTTTTTAATCTCCACAGCTATTAAAAAGAACGGTAGAGACAAAATTTTTATTGTATTCTCCATCATGGACAACATAGTCTACATGCTGTTCTTTGTTGTAGGAGAAGCGATTGGTATGCTTAAAACGCTATGTAACACAAAAGTTTGATCGAAACCCAAAAGGTTTTGGTCAAACACATTTCTGTAGTGCACAAAACATCGTTCAAGGTGTACTAGTTTCATCTCATCATTACTTAAACCTTCTGTTGTAGGGTAATCTGCATGAACGTCTGAAAAAAATATTGATTTGCACTAATATGTTTCTAGAATACTCACAGAAGTTGTATATAGATCAAAGGAATAAGCATTTACTCACGAGACAAGGGTCAAGCTCACGCTCATTCAGAGTTGACCCACTGACCGATTTCCTACGCGATCTCTGTTACGGTGATCAATATCTTCTCATCACTCAGGTTCTGATGATTAACATCCACATTTAAGAGCTATAGAATACTCATTAAGGATTCTTACTCATATGAAAGAAAAAGAGGGAAAATAAATTTAAAAAAATGTTCATTGTTTTGGTATCGATACTGATTAATAGTTAAGAGCCATGCGTTATTAACTGGTACTAAGTTGGGGAAAATCTCGAGATGACTCGGGATCTCTACAATTGTTGCTATCAGAATCTACCAATAAGTGTGTTTACATTAAAATGATGAAACGAGCTTTAGAGTGAATTTAATATCTCTTTTGGTTTGTTATTTATCTTTACGTAAGTTAAAAAATAAAAACATCTTAGTTCATTTTTCAATTCTGCGACACTGCGAAAAAAAAAAGTAGGGATAGTTCTAAGTCTTCCGTTCTACAGGGCTAATTGACGAAATTCAATTTGCGTTCTCCATGTCTCGAAAGCGCGACTTAGGATATGTATTAAATTTATACATAGCGTTATTCTAATATAGGTATTTTGACACACACTTAGTGATTCTCGGACAAAATCGGACTTAGTGAATTAGTGATTCTGAAATACCATTCCAATTTTTTTCCATATTTTGATTCTACGACTCAAATTATGCCAAACTGCCAAGTTTTGTTAAAAGCGCACGAGTAGTTTAAAAAAAATTAGCTCTCAAAATTTCAGGTTCTCAATGTTAATAAATAAAATTCGCCCAATTTTTTCTATTTATTTTTTAAATTTGTATTTGTAAATAATTTTTATAAAATTTTCGAAAAAATAATTGCATTATAATCTATAAAATTTTTACCATCACCTTAAAGTAGATGTATTTTTAAGCATACTTGCAAAAAAATTACAGTTTTTTATTCAAAATTTCCTAAGATATACGTGAATTTACATTTTGGTGCCTTTTGAAATTTGGCGTCTTTTTTATAAGGGATAATAACGAAAATGAGGTTTACGCCCTTTGTTAAAATTACCTGAAAGAATGAACGATGGAACCTTTTTTCCGTTCGTGCATCAATGAAAAAAAAAGTGAAATTAAGTATTTCTCCAAGTAAATTGTGCTTGGCGCAAACGGAAACAAAAAAAAAAAAAAAAAAAAAAAAAAAAAGAGCGAAGATAAATTTTTGAATTTCTCCGTGAATTTAGCACCAAATTTTACAAAATTTAATATTTAAGCATAATTTGAGTCATAGAATCGAAATATTTAAAAATTTGGCATGTCGTTTCTGGAAAAGTCCTATTTTGTGTCAGAATACCTATATTAGAACAGTGCTATATATAAATCTAATATATATCGAAAGTCGCGGTTTCGAGACATGAAAGCCGCAGTTTGAATTTCGTTAATCGGCCCAGTAGAACGGGAGCTATAGAACAGTCCCCCTTTTTTTTAGTCCAAAGGATCTTTATCGACTACTGTTTTCGATTTGCGATTTTGCGTTGAATCGTTATAAATGTCCGTTTCACTTTTCAAACTGTTGCCACCTAATGTTAGAGTCCTGCATTATAATTAAAGAAATTAAATAATGAAAAATCTGCATAAATGCATGTATATTTCTCGCATTGTGATAAAAAACAACGGTAAATATAGCCATTGAATTTTGAATGACGTAATCCTCCTACGAATATGGGCATGTGGAAGACCAAATTTGGAATTAGTTTTATTATCGATTTCATATTATGTAAAACTTTAGCGAATTTTTGAGTAACAAACTCAACGATTTAAAAGCGAGCAATGGCAAGGCTCTACGGGGAGGGGGAAACCTTTTTATCTTTAGTGCGCGGAACTGTGTATCGGAAAGTCTAAAGATATGCTCTTTTTAAAATTATTTTGCAACATTGCTACTGAACTGAATTTTATGGTTTAAGTTAAAAGAACATGATATTCAATAAATAAAGGTAACACACAAAATGTTAAGAAAACGCCCCTTTGGACGTAATTTAATTTTAAAAAATCTGAAACCTTTTAGATTTTTTTTCCTGCAGTGTACATACATAAATGTATTACGTTTCAGCGGAAAAAAAATTCTGTTTCATTGGCATTTTGCTTTTTAATCGCAAAAGTAATCTTACGCTAAATGGCTTTTGCCATTAAAAGTGAATCGTCTTTTCTCCAGTTAGCTTTTTGCATGTAATTGCAATATTGAGAGGATAATTATATATTAATCCGAGACACACGATTGCATTTTGATTTGTAATGCGTACTGAAAAATAAAAATTGTATTTATTGAGAAATGCTATTTTTTAAAAGGATCAAAATTAGGTTTCAGAAAAATGTGGGAAAAAAAACTTACTTTTAAGGGAAAATAGTTTGAAGAGTAATAATGGCGCATCCAGCATAATTTTTTTGCCTCGTATTGCGATTAAAGTTTAGCTGTGTTGTAATTAGCAAGAGAATAAATTCTAAAATATACAAATTTATTACCTAGTTGAATAATTATTGTGTAAGAAAGACTAAATATTTCGGTAATCGATTTCAGAAAAATATTAATTTTCTTTTGAGGAAAAATTTAATCATGTCACAGCGGTTTATGAAATTACCTTCTATCTTTAATACTGTGTATTCTGCAGTCCATACCAAGAATAAAATACTAAGAGTGTAGAAACATAAGACTTCAACTCTCGATGAGTTATTCTTTCAATTTACAAAGAGCTTGAAATATTTTAGAAGTGCATTAAGAAGTTCTTCTATTAAAAACGTTAGCTTCTTCTTCTTTGAGCAATAGATTGCAGTTCTAAATTCTATCAGACAAAGTTATTAAAAAATTTAATATGTCTCATTTTACTGTAATCAAAAACAAAATTTCGGGAAACCTTGAAACAGATAAAAGTACCATACATTGCGAAAATCGGAACGTCTAAAGCAATTAAAAGTGGAAGAAAACAAAAATCGCAGACGGTTTTCAAAAAGCAGGATATCAAAATCTATATACTCAGGAAGAAACATTAGAAGATGAACGTCAGCTGCACAGCTGGCAACAAAGAGAAAGCTCTCATGCGTAGCAATAACGTAGAAGAAACCAAATAGCGGCTATTGATGAATACTGTTAATAACTTACCATACAAAGGTGCCTTTGGAAGTCATGAATTGATCATTGATTAATATTTTTAGGAAATATGTTATTGATGCTTAGTAGTGAACTATCGGAATAATAGCAAGCCAGTTTCAAAGTTAAAATCAATCAAAATTCTTTGATTGGCAATGGTTTTCCAAAAAAGGCACTCTCTAAAGAGAAATAAAAGATATCTTTCTTGTTTTGTACACTGTTTTATAAAACAGCTGTATGCTAATTTTTAGAAATGCTGTAACATGCTTTACATAAAACATCTACCTATCTAAAGTTTACCCTTCTCTTTTAAAGAAAAATATATCATTCCAAAGTTTCATTTTATTTAATCCGAACTAGTGTATTCTTATTAGTTTTTGGAAACTAATCTGCTTTCATGTGTTATTTCTAAATCCCTATCGTTCAGTTTTTGCATGACACGGTATTTCTCAGTAACCTCAATTGTCTGTTTTTATGGAATGCTATTTCTTTGGAACCATCTAAAAGAAATTGATTCATTAGTTGATTCGATTTAAAATTAGTTTCGTAAACCATATAAAACTATCAATTATTTGGATAATAAAATACCACTTGTTGGCTAATTTCACCAGTTTTTCATTTTATTTGGGGAAAAAAATATCACAACGTCTGTGTTGTTCTTATAGCTTAATATTTTTCTCTTTCATAGGGGTAAAATGTAATGCTGTCCTCATGTAGATGGTACTATTACTGCACCGCTTTTATCTGATATGTTAAGATTTCTCGAAACCTGCTTAGCGGAATACTTTCCTCAATGGCTGACAATCATCAGGAGATGGGGAAAGTCTGTAATCATTTCACAGTCTTATCATCAAGAATATTGTCCAATATCTTCATTCTTAACAAAAGAAATCACTGAAACATACTATAGTAGTATGCTATACTGTGCTGAGGTATAGTTTGAAACTTATATTTAGAAAACAATCAATAAATACTTAAGAAAGAGAGAAACAAAGGGTGGAATAGAAGAAATATCTCCTCCGTTTTTGTGGTGTTTTAAGCATATGTTGATTAAAGGGGATATTTTAACATGTAACCTAAACTTATACAGATTTTTCAATCATATTTACATGATGCGATTATGGTTAAAACTGACACTTTCAGTAGCGCATGTCAGAAAAGACATCTGGAGAAGTTGTTGTCAACCATGCATGGAGCATGCTTTGGTAAAAAATGATATTTACCAATTTAAAGGAAAATTAAAAAGATAACTATTTTGGACTTTTTCTCACGCGAAGACTGACTTCAGGTACGCCTACACAATATACTCTTTCAGTCTGTATAATCTTCCACAAATTCCAATCACTAGTCCAAAATACTCACCTCGATGTTTAAAAGGGGAATTTATTGCTCTGTGATTAACTGTACTTAACTAGTCTATGAAAATATGAGTGATATGAATTTTCAGAAGCGAAGTATCTTCGCATCGTGATGGATAGTCCTCATTTTAGTGCTGCACATAGCTCTCGAAGGATTATGGTTTGCATGCTGAACCATTTGCAACCTGTCTTAAGAACTGGATTTCTATCTAAGAATTTTAGATTATAGCACCGTCAATTATGTTAATATCTTTATACAATTTATTATCTCCATTTTGAAAGCGTAAGTGCATTATTAACTTTATTTTTGATCTTCGATCCTATAAACCTTTTGTTTGGTAGAAGATTCATGATCCTCAATGCACATAGCTGTTGCATGACCCTAAAAATCCTCTTTCTGAAAATTACTTCTCTAAGTTTGGTTATACTGATAGCCATTAAGAGAATTTAAAATTTCAAAATTAAATTTCTTTTGTATAAATTTGAATTACAAGACCTCATTCAAATATTGTTTCGGAATAAGGAGATAACCTGGTCATGAATTCCAAATGCTCTGAGATAGAGAGAAATGAAAAGACAATACAGGGTTTTAAATTTAAAAGTGAAGAAAACATCATAGAAACAGTTCTACGGTTATTATTATTATTTCAAGTAGATTTTTGTGATTTAGATATTTATTGTAACATGTCCTTTAAATTTTTCTCACCAAAATCTAAATGAGCTAGTTAGTAGTTAAATTGAGATTTTGGGATTTTAAGAGAGAGTGTATTTCTGGACTTTAAGGGAGAATGTTGCGCGTGCAAGTTACGTTTAGTTGGTTGTAATTTCGGCTTTGTGTGACAAAGTGATTTTGATGCTCCGATTACTATTACCGAGTCAATTTTGAGTAATATTTAAATTGTGTGCTCTTTGACTATTGTTCCATGCTTTAACTTGAATTTGACTTCTCTATTTAGTTACATCACTACGAGATGTGAGTGATGTTGTTAGCCCAAAGTGCGTTTGTATTCTAAGTTCTGTTGAATAAAAAAGATTATTAAAACCTTATCATGATTTGCAGATTTGATGAAATTTATTGCACATCTACATGTTGTAGCAGTCCTATATACAAAATTTCAACGTTCTGAGGCTATTCGTTTTTGAGTTATACGAGATACATACATACATACGTACATAAAGACGCCATGAAAATATGTCTTCTGAATGTATTTTAAATCAGTTTTACAATTTTGGGGGAGAAAAAAAGTCTTTTATTCTGTCCTTACGTACAGATGTCACTCAAAAACATCGTTAAATGCATTCTATAGCGGTCAAAATGAATATTATCGTTGAAATATGATACCCGAAATTTTTCGCGATTACAATACTTCCTTTTTGTTCCGTACAAGGAAGTAAGAAACCGCGGAACTTGGAGCCACAAAATTTCAACACATGTAGATTGCGTTGAAACTTTATGTCCTCCACCTGAACATATGCATCTCGAAGTTCGAATTTTGAATTTCGAAGTTATTTCATATTTTGTGAGGATTTAATGACATTTTAATTAACAAACTCACTGATTAGCGCGGTGTGTTGCCACTCGGTAAAGTAACATACGTATGTTTCAAATTTAATAAGAAAAACTGAACAATTTAAAAGAAATGTGTTTAATCATATGTGCCAAAGCGTAATCTTTTTATATTTGAAATTTTACCCCCCCCCCCAAAAAAAAAAAAAAAAAAAACTCAGAGTTTGAAATGAAATGTATTTCCATGAATTGAAATAAAATATTTTCTATTCTCCCCGCGCTAGTGTGTTGCTATTCGGCAAAGCCTAAGATATTTAATTTTTATTTCAAATTTAATCATTTTGTTTTTGATTAACAAACTATACGCGATTTAAAAGCTATTAACTCAGTTTTTTATCTGCATTATTATTAATTGCTAGCTAGATTTAATTGCATTACATGAACTCATTAAACCATTATTTGTGCATTTTCGTTCTTATAATAGCTATTTTAGGCGTCTCTTCGCGCGCAAGCTGCTAGCGGTTAATGTGTCATCAATATTAGACGAAATGAATTAAATATGTACTCGCTAACATTTACAGATCAACTGAAAAACGCTACATTAAAAAACGTGCTTTCGGAATTGGAAGTAACGCGACAGAAACAATTATAATAGTACGTAAAACGAAATAATGATCTTAAGTATTACGTAACTTCCCTTCTAGGTAAATAAATATGAATGAAAACATTGGCAAGTATTACTTCGTAATTCAAACAAAATCAGTCCATCATGAAAAGTAACAAAAATGGATCTTAGAACTATGACTACGCAGAAATAACCTTCACCTAGAAAGTCCGAATTGACAGACACAAACTAATTGCGGATTCGAAAGCAATACCCTTAAAGCAAATAAAGTTCTTATATTTTTTTAAGATTGAGTGTTGACCAATGCAATTAATTTTTTTCCCATAGCCTTAAGTGACTTAGTAGCAACATAAGAAGATTACGAAATTCAGTAATGCAAAAACCTAGAGTTCAAATAAGAATGTGGGGCTCTTTTTTTTTGTTGTTGTTGTATTTTATTATTGTTCTATAGAAATCTCTTCAAGATATTTACTGTTTTCAGTTTTCGGATGTCGTGTTCTGGCAAAATGAAAAATATTGTCACTTGATGGAAATATTTGTTGCAAGCCTCCTTCGCAAGCGATCTAGGTAATAAATGCATAGCTAGGTCTTGAATAATTAAATCTTTTCTTTATTAAATAAGCGTCCATATCTCCTAATAGTATTAATTTATAATGAAATTTTCTTTAGAAAGCGTTTTCCTCCTACTATACTGTTTTCTCATTCCGAGTGATTCATTTTAAATTTAATACTTTATACTCTTTAACTCTGTAGGATTCATTCTGAAACTAGTAGTCCTATCGCAGCTACTGGGTTTAAAAATTTTCAGTTATTTAACTGATATCTGCATGCAGGATCAAGTTGCAATTACCACTAAACCAGAGGATTTTTATATTTTTAATTTTAAAAGTTTTTTCTGGATTGTTTGAAACTTTAATGGTAAGCTGCTTAAATGTTAGATTACGATCTCAAATTTTCGGATTTTTAAAATTTTTACTTTTTTATTGATTTATTTCAACCTCCCTTTTCTTTTAAGCTGGAACAGATTCACATATGCCTTCAAAATATGCATTTTGCTACTATTTATAATATTTTACATTTAATTTCCATAGTTCTTTATAATATGTCAAAATTCTTATTACATTGATTTTAAGCAAGATGTATGATGTACGTCATCATCTGTGCAATTATATATGAATTTTGCTAATTCATATTTACACTTGCAAATTTAATTAAGTGTTTGTAAAATTTAATGTTTTACATATCCAGATTTTATTGCTATGCCATTGTGTTTCCGATCCTTTTATATCTATCAAAGGACAAATTTAATTGCTGCGGAAATCTCAGGATTATTTTGAACACGCGAATTTTTTAAGCGTTTTATATGAATGAAACCATTGCGTAACATAGAGATGATTGTCATACGAAGGAATCGCAGTCAACCGAGAAAGGATTGTGCAACTACGTAATGCTCATTAATTAGATATAATGTGCATAAAAACTGTTAGACCACCCTGTATTCTTCAGAAAAAAAGTCATCATGCTAAACCCAGAGCATCGACGAAGAAGTAACTCGGCTTCACCACGCCGTTGTAAGTGTACAAAATGCATCTTTTTAAATTCCAGTTATTATATATACGTTATCTTATAATCTTAAATCCAAAGCAATGGTATTCTTCACAGATCGTGTAACCAGAAGTCATATATTATTCACAACTTATTTACATTGTTAACAATGTAACATTGTAAACAGTTCCATCAGAATGCTCCTCATGGACCAGTTTCAAAAGATATACTACCAGCATCACTAGTTCTGTACCCGTGACATATTTTGAGTAGAGTTTCATATGATTACTTTGGATTATTATTTTCTGATTCTAGCATCTGTGAAATAGTTAGTTGTTTGATTACTTGAAGATAATTTAGTTTAATTTAGTTTAAATATCACGCTGAATAAAACAAAATCCAACATTAAGAAACAACGTAAATTTTTAAAAATTTTTTGCAGTTCTAGTTTCGATAGTTTTTGAATTACTTTCTTCAGCTAAGTGCAATTGATAATTCAAGATAATTCATCATTTGATTGTAAGTTTTCTTAGCTCTTTTAAAAGATTTCATAATCACTTAATCAACAGTCTGATGGGACTTTTGGATCTGATTTTTGATACCGAAAAACCTAATTAATTCTTCAAGTTTCATCATTTTATTTTGTAGATTTTCATACTAACCGCATGTAATTCTACAAAAGAAAATGCTGAAATGAGTAAAAATTATTTTAAGTTTGATTATCTCAAATACGACACGAATGCAATCATTTTATTCTTTCCAAATGCCTTTCCAAAACTGTGTTCCGCAAAAAACTAAACGTTCTCCGTAACTAAACGTTCCGCAAAAACATACGGAACTGAGGTTAGAGAACAACGAAATATTATCTGCGTTTATATACTTAACACAATTTAAAACAACCCTTAAAAAAGAAATTTAAAGCAAAAAGACATACTTTAATTCCTTTTGTGATAACATACTTGTGCAAAGTAAATTTTTCACATTAGCCTTCAACAAAATTCATTTATAGAAACGACTTGATGCTGTATCTGATATGAGTATAAGAATTCAGGTTTCGAAACATTGTGCTTAATATTAACAGAATTTGTAATTTGAAGACTCAAACACATCAAAGTCATTGAAAACCAAAAATTTTTAAATGTTTTTTATATCATTTGTTTCATTTAATTTATACCAAATTTCGTAAAGTTAACCATTGACAAACGTTTTTTTAGAAGTATGATATAAAAATAAAGAATAAATATTTATTTTGTTGTCTAATATATCTCGGTTATCATTTATTACAAATAAAACTCAAATTTATTCTAGAGTTCCTTAAAATTTTCAGAATTAGAAAAGTGTTCCGCGGTGAGAAAAGTTTGTAGAACATTTAAAAATATGCTAATAGCATCATTTTTTTAAATCTATAAGGATTAAGTGCACACCTGATGGGACACGAACTCTTGAAAGCAGAAAGACTGGTTCGAACAGGATTATCAAATACACCACTGATGACATACATGGCATATGATGAATTCTTTGACAGCTTTCATTTAGAAGTGCAATAATATTTGATGAAGCCTAGAATTGCAAAAACATTTGATGAAGATAGAAGTGCAACGATGATTTATAAAAAGAAAGTCTCTAATATTGAAAGATTACAATCTATGAAAACAACTGCCTGTTTTGAGTTACTTGGAAAATAAAAAGAATGTTGGAAGATTGAGCGGAAGGAATTTGGTTTAATAAACATTGTTTTGAATGAAAATTCTAGAATTCTGAACTAAATCTTTTCCATAATAGTATTTCGAAACTACAGAATTGTAGTTCTGCAGTGTTCTGAAGACTTATTTAAATTATATGATTCATTATCATAATACTTTTGTTTATATGTATATCCAGCTATTTTTTACTATTCGAAGAATTTATTCTTAGAAAGATGATTCATTACATGCGATATTTCATGAAATTATCGAAATAATTCTATCCCTCTTTTTGTAAAAGCGTATAAACTACGTTTTCACTTCGAAGAGAGCTGAGAGCTTTGTATTCTAAGAACTTCGAGATTTAGGATATACCGTGTTTATTCGCATATTACTTTCCCTTGTTTAATGCCCTCGACTAGACTTTCCAGCATATGATTTAGAAACATCTGACTTATAGTAACAGTGTAAAATACATGCAGGAACGGGAAAGTACTAAATAAACAAAATATATACTAAATGCAACTAATAATACTAAATGCAACTAAAATAAATAAAATAATATTATTGGCTATAGTAAGTACTTTGAATTTCGAAATATAATGTGTAATAATGTGCTATGTTTATCATTTAAGCCATCTCTTCAGAAACAGTATACACTGCGTATTTTTCCTCTTCCAGCTGTTTTACGCGGTAAACTCAGTAGCTTTGGTATTTGATTTATTTGAATATGGCAAAGCACTCGAGGGCTATCTGCCTAATGAGAGGGTGTCTTTGGGGATGACTTTTTAGGGAAAATTGGCTCGTGTACACTTTACATATGGAAAAATGATGAAAACGCCCCTACAACTAGTCCATTTGCTGGGATTCAAACCCGAACCAGAATCAACAGGAACAGGGGAAAACATACGCGAGCAAATACGGTATTTTTTAGTTATACAACTGGTTTATATATATATATATATATATAATTTATTTCCTAAACCGTATTGATTAATTGATTATATTATCTCCTAAGTTTAATTAAAGTAGAAGTTCATACAACATTATATATATATATATACCGTATTTGCTCGCGTATTTTTTCCCCTGTTCCTGTTATATATATATATATATATATATATAAACCAGTTGTATAACTAAAAAATACCGTATTTGCTCGCGTATGTTTTCCCCTATATACATATATATATATATAAACCAGTTGTATAACTAAAAAATACCGTATTTGCTCGCGTATTTTTTCCCCTGTTCCTGTTGATTCTGGTTCGGGTTTGAATATATATATATATATATAATGTATGTAAACTATCTCCTAAATGGCGGGAAAGCAGCAGAAATTTCAATAATAATTCTTTTTTCTAAAGCGCTTACAACTGTTGCGAAGTAATAAAAGTCAAAATTTATAGATAAATTTATGGGCTTTTGTTTCCTAACTGAATCTTTTTGTTCATCAATTGCCAAAATTCAAGCGCATGTTTTCGTTTTAAAGAAAATCTCATTCTGCTAAAAGGAAATAATAAAGTTTAGCAAAAGCTTCAAGCAAAATAATAGCCGGTTATTTTCTTGACAAATTAATTCGGCAAAATTTCCGGAATATTTAGGCTCACAAATGTCATCATTCATGCAATGCGCGCGAATTAGCAACACTCAACATTTACTGCATTCACTTCAGCTCTTTAAGAGAAAGTAATAATTCTAAACCTTTTTATTATTGCATAATACTTTATCATTTCCTACGTATATGTCAAAGAAATTATTTTATTTTTTTTTCAAACTTTGTAAAGAAATCAGCGGTAGTGTTCTGGAAAATAAATGTATGTATATACGTGCTTACAATTTACGCCCATTTTGTATGAATGAACAGAAATAAGTTCGCATAAATTGCTTTTATTTATAAGAAAAGACGTATGTAATTTAATATTAGATTAAATCTAGCATGTTCTAACCTTTAGGTATAACAAAAAAGCTAATTTTAAATATTATTAATTGACAGTTCCTGCTTGAATGTACTACAATATATTAATTATTGAAATTAAAGTACTTTAGACCGTACTGCAAATATATTTTCTAATTAATGTACTATATTTTTGCCTCTACTTATTTCAATTTAGATCCGACGTAAGTAAACAATATTCTTAAGAATGAGAGCTTTAGTTAAGCAGAGCCAACCGATTCTCTCACAGCCCATCTTTTTTAATTTTATTTGTGTATTAATTAAGATGATATTTTAGTTGTATAGTCTCATTTTTAAATGTTTTCAACCAGCTGAATTTTGAAGTTAGTAATATTTTTAAGCTTATTAGTCACTTCAGAGAGGTGTAGACTAGTTTACAATAGAAAGAGAAAACAGCTCGTAGTTTGAAGTTTGAAAATATGGCAGATTAGATTTGAGCTACTGAGCATACTACTTACGACATTGTTATTTTGCCCGGTTGTGGTATGGATGTTCAAATTTAAGTCTGAGCACCTGTTCTGTAAAGAAAGATGCTAAAAATCTCATTAGTGAAATTTAATTTTAAACTGGTAAGAGCAGAGATCGTTTACTGTAATTTATCTCTTGAGCAAAGGAAACCGGAAGAACGCTTATGTTTAATAGATAATGTTTGCTATCAATTCTGTGTTTAAACTTCTGTATTTGCAAGTTGCAGCAGTTAAAGTACCATTCTCTGGAGTTTGATGTAAAACTTTGTAATAATTGTGGAATATAACAACTATGGCTCTCACTTCTGCTTGTTCAATTGTAATTTCTGCGAAGGAAATTGCCTAAGGCTAATTATTTAGAGGTGTTATAATTTACTACATTAAAGGTTTGATTTTATACGTTTGTATTTAACTTGCACGAATTCTGCTACTCAATTTTTTAACTTCTGTACTTGTAAAGACACTCAAACAACTTATTAACCCGCCTTAAACTTACAAGCAAAGTAACTCCAAGATAAGGTCTACTATAATCTTTTTTATTGAATTGTCGGCTTGTCGGTTCCGCAGCTCATGTAATAATTGAAAACAACATCCGCAGTTTACGCGAAAATAGAACAGATTTTAAAGTTAATTGTAAATGTTAAATTACAATGTAAAGAGTACCTACAAGATTTGGCCAGGCCTTTAAATTCTCTAGAGCGAGATTACGGTTAGCAAAGCTGCAGCTGAAGTAAGTAATCGCTGGGGAATGTAACAACAAAATAGTTAGCTATCTTCGTTATTACGTCTCCAGCGATTACTCTGAGAGCGATTACCAGAAGCTTTCTTCTAGGCTCAAGCATTCTGTTAAATATTAATAAATTTATTAAATACATTAACTAAATCTACATCCATAAAATTATACTGATGAAATTAGAAAGGAAAGTAAAATAATAAGATAAGTGGTTAGTAAACATAAAATCCTACAACTTGGGTTTCTCAGTTTCTTTATTTATTTGGGTCAAATCTTGCAATAGTTTTTAACCCTGTTCTTCATACTAGTTTTCTTGAAATTTTTACATACACAAACACGCATATATCTATAACCGGTCGCTAAATTTTGGGGTAATGACTTACAGTCCACAGCATTTTAGTTCGGTCGCCTCCGTAGACGTATTAGGTTTGTCGAATCAGGAAACATAAAAAATGTGCAATGCCCTCGCTGAGACTCGAACTCTAGATATCCCGATAGCTAGCCGGAAGTATTTTAATTACGCCACAGAGACATTCTGTAAGAAGGGAGAAAATACTTTACTACATTGTAATAAAATCACCTCTCGACTGACGAGGCTAATACTAGGTATATAGTCTACGTTTCACTCTTATTCATCATTTTTCAAATGCGATTTAAAAAACATAGGAAAGAAGAACAACTTATATTACATTTAATAGAAAAATGCTATTAACAATTTACCTGTATTTTCAAGTTTAATTCAGAGAACGAGTAAATTAATTCAGTATTCAAAACAGAAAGAACGTACTGCAAACAATGGAAGAATGAATATGACTAGTGAAGAAAAATTTAACTAAAATTTCATTAAAGGGCAACATATAGAAGAAAACTTGAAAAGATAAATAAAAAATCTGAAAGCTTTCAAATTTTATATTACTCCCAAAGGTGCGCTTTTTTTTAACGCTCTGTTTATTATCTTTGTTAATTAAACATCATGTTTTTCGCATTTAAAATTTCGCACGTAAAATTCAATTTAACAGCAATATCACAAAATATTTAAAAACAGCATATCCTTAGAATTTACGATAGATCTCACAATTCTCTAGAATTTACGATATATTTTAGAATTTACGATAGTCTCGCGAGATGGAGATATAAATAATTTTTTTCTGTACAATGTTGCCATTGCTCGCTCTGAAAACGTTGAACTTGTTAATAAAAAATTCGTTAAAGTTTTAAAAAATGTTAAATAGATAATAAAACAAATTCAAAATTCAAAATTCGGGCTTCCAAGCGCTCGTATTTGAGTGGAGGATTACGTTATTGAAAATTTGATGGCTCTAGTTACTGTCGGTTTTTCACAATGAGAGGAACATACCTACATTCATGCACATTCTCCTTTATTTAATTTCTTTTAAGATAATACAGGGCGATAATATTTGGTGACAGCAATTCGAAATGTGATTCAGCCTATTACAGTGATTCAAAGCAAAATCCCGTTTCGAAACTAATAGCTTCTTTGGGCTAATAATGTGATTGAATTTAAACGCGCGTAAAATAACTGGTTATAGCATTTTGTTTTTTCATTGATCAATTTTGATAGTATTTTCGATTGAGTACAATTAAATGAAGCATTGTTCTGGAAATACTACGCTATCATTTGTTAATATTTTATTCAAACTCCTCTTTTTTTTTTTTTTTTTCTTTTTTTTTTTTGTAGTTTCCGAAGATTGTGGTGTTTTAGTCTGATGGTTTGTGATACTCATTTTCACATGATTTCATAACAAACAACTCTTTATTTTAGATCGTTATCCGTCAATTCGCAAGCCGGTTAATACGTTATGAGTTAACTGGGAGCTGATTATTGCTAAAAAATATTTTTAAAAACTTTTTAGGGCATGTATTTAAATCGTGAACGATTTTTTAGGGTGAGGAGAGGAGAGGCACATGGGCTATCAAAAATAATTTCTAAAAATAGGATGGCAGGTAGAGAGGACCGAAATAAGCAGATTTTGTAGTGAATTATGCTCGGGAAAATGACACGTTTAAGTGCTACAGTGCACTGCTGAACGGTAGACAAAAGCGTTCTACTGGTGTAAATCCTCATTCCCCATGTGCAATATGAACAAACAGTATGCATCGCTGCAGGAGTTCACTGAATGCATTTTAACTACAGGGCTGAACCACAGGCCCATAGAAAAGATGCATGTCGGAGAGATCTGTGTTCGTGTACCAATGCATATAGCTCAAATTCCGAAAGAGAAACGACCATTTACGCTTTATAAAATCCACTTATTTCGGTCTCTACATTTCTGCAATGTATTTTTGAATCACCTTGTATATATGATAGTAAATCAATTCGATAGTATTATATCAGGTATTTACATTTTTTCATCAATCTGTAATTTACAGTTCTATTCTGTATATCTAGTTCTGCTCTAACGTCATTAAGATTGAATAATCACTTTTGAAACACCTATTTATTACTAAGTTTTTCATAAAAATGTTTCAAAGTTTCCTTTCCATGAAAGTAAAATAAGTATAAAATGACACTTCAGCAAGAAAAATTTCGACTGGCCCCCATCAGAAAAAGAGCATCAGCTAGTCATGCATGCTTAATTTACTACGAATCTATGAATACGAGTTGAAAACAAAGACCGCAGCGTCCTATGGTTCACCTCAAGGGCAAAAACAAAGTTGTATTGTCTCAAGGCTGAAAACGGAATGAAGTTACGCCTTTTAGTTGCTTTCATACAGATTTCCTTTGCTATCTCTTTCAAGATCTCGTTCTTACTGAACAGAATTCCGTTCTCACGTCTTCTTCGGCAGTAATGATGCTAACGTAGGGCGGCTACAGAGACTACAACGTTTTCCTGTTTGCTAAAAACTTCATGCTAACAAGGAATTTGGCGCCTCCTATTCTCACCAATTTTAAAAACAATGTTTTCACTTGTCCTTTAGAGACGAAATGTTGAAGGTCACTTAAGCGCTGATTTATTCCCAAGATCTGTGAGATTTGATTGTGATTATAAGCAATCGATACATAATTGTACCGAATTACTAGAAATAGCAAATTTTTTTACTCAAAACATTAAGTACAGTGAAATGTTTAATTAACTTCATTAGTAGATTTGTATTATTAGCTTTATTAGTCAAAATTGCGCAAAGTTTGAAATGCACTTCATTCATTCCCTTCGTTTAATCGTTATTTTAGTACTATTTATTTATTATTTAATTTCGTTTAATATTTCATCAATCTCATCGCTAAGTCTCAAAATATATAACTACTTTCAGGTTGGATTTTCCCGTTCTCATTATCTTTAGTCGATTTCTTAGAGAATAGTAGGCTTAATAGTACTAACAGGAGCATCGTAATAATAAGACTATTGGAATAAGGACCGATTTTAGGTAAACATAATAAATAAAATAAATCTCTTACAAGCATACAGCAAAATTTTTTGAACGGTTACAGAATTAATATTAAACTATTAAAATTAATTAAATTTTTTCTTTACATAATTGTGTCTTTTTCTTACATTAGAAAAGATGTGCTACACTAATTCAGATCTTTTAACAGTTTATTAGAGAATACGATGATAAAAATTAACACATGAGTAAAGAAAAGTACTTTGAAGCGAAAATGAGACACTATATACGATATACCATGCCCACAAAAATCCTTACTTGGTCTTTAACTTCAAAACCTTTGTCGTAAGCGTATACATGTCATTACAAAAATGTTTTAAAAGATGCATGTTTTCACATTTTTAAATTTTTAAAAATTAATTCATGTAAAATAGGAAATCTAACTCTGATCCATATACTTTAAAAAAAGTTGTATTCGGTATAGAAAATAAAATACAAACAGTTGAACTTCTGTACGAACCACAGGCCTCTCGAATACGTGGCGAGTGTGATGACCGCTACATCACGAAGGCATGAGAAATGCCTTATAAACTTCACATTTCAAAACTAAAACTAGGTAGAAATATTAATATTTATTTTTCTGTAAGAAACAATTACGAATTCTTTGCTTATCATGCCCGACTTCCCTTGATAGCGGGAACACAACAATGGCGACGTTACTTAAAACGGGTAATATACTCGCCACGTGGGTATTCTGAGTGTATCTTTCTAAAGTAATCGTCCTGAGTCCGGATACCATAGGGAGGTTTTTCGAAATTTTATATTGACACTAACGTTCCTCTTGTTTCGAAGAACAAGTAAGCAAAATTTCACCAACATGAGAATAATACTGTAGATTTATATGAATTACACACACAAGCTTCCGGCTAGTAGTTAATAATGACTGAAGTGAATCTGTCTTCATTGCTTTTAAACCAGTTAGTTGATTAATTAATAATTGAATAAATATGATTGAAATATTAATCCTCTTACACTTTACTGAACGATAACATACTTAAAAGTATTTTAATTTGTTCAGTGGCTACACTTTTCATTTAAATCGCTGAGTTTGTAAATCAAATTAGACGTGTTAGTTAATCAAATTCGAAAGACAAATGTGGTGCGTTTTGCTGAATGGCAACACACATCTTTCATAGTGCCGGGTTCTCTGATTAAATTTGAAGCATAAATATTTTACGCTTTACAAAATGGTAACATAAATCTTTTAAATATGAATTTTTTTAATTAAAAGTTCGTTAAATTAACGTTCAGTATATGTATATAAAGAGTGCGACAAATCTTATATAGATAGTGGTCTTCCTCTCAATTTGAAGATCAAGGGTGCCACATTCCATTTCAGATCGAAATAAATTTGTAGACTTTTAAGAAAGACAAACGCACGGACACTCTTCGTCATTTATACAAGATTTTATTACATTTGGTATGCGGAAAGAATTTCTTCATAAGTAATTTATAAGCTTTCAAATTCTAAAATTGCATTATTAATGTTTTCAGAAAGTTTCATTTCTTTAGAAAGGTGATCCTTTAATAGCAAAAGACATCAGTGAAGTAGAAATATTTCTCAATTTTAATTAATGCAAGAAATACTACAAGTTGATTGCCGATACTGAAGCTCGCCAGTGTTTTTGAGAACACGAATTCTATAAGATTCTGTGAATAAAATCTCCTTTTTGAAATTCGTTACATAATCTCCTAATATCAGAAACCATTTTCTAAATGGTATCTTACTTTTAGCTGTGGATAAATGTAAGCATATCGTTCTTCAATTTATATACGATTCCTGAATATCATTCCGGTTTCTGCATCAAATATCACAGGGAATTTTCGTCGTACTGAAATCAAACTTCTTGTGGTTTATTTTTTATAATTAGCATAAAATGTTTCTAAATATATAGTAGATATAGGGTTTTTAAATATAGTAGACAGGGAACACAACTAATAAAGTTAGATTACAAATTATTTAGATTACAAGTTTACAAATTAGTTCTAAAAATATCAAAAGATGAAACTCTGCAGGATTTAAAACATTTTTGTAACTGGAAAGCATATGTATACGTCGAACGGTTGCGAAAATAAAGGCGACGGGTACGGACTTTTGCGGAGACGGTGTATATTTGTTTGATTAAAGTCTTTGTAATCTAAGCCTGTTTAAAATCAATTTCTTGAAACATACCTATGTTTTATTTATATTAAATTACTAATAATATTCTGGGAGTATTATTAGATAATCTGTGGAACATTTGTAATAATGAGTTAATAGTGATTTACTAATTTCACAAGTAAGCTTTGATGATTTCTCCTGTTAGCTTGCTTTCCATACCTCGACAGATGGCGTTACAATCATCTTTGTGCTCTTATTGATATGTGAAGAATTTCAAACTTGTCAATGTTAAAGCTATAAATAAAAATAAAATTTTAGAAAAAATTAGTCGTTCGAGGTATCGGACGCCTAAAATAGATTAAATTTGAAAGAAAATGCCGAATAGCGCTTCCAAGATAAACGTATTTAATTTTGGGTAGGGGCAAAACATTTCTTTTGAACTGTTGAGTTTGATGAATGAATTGGAAATACATACATCTTATGCTTTGCAGAATGGCAGCACATTTCTTTTAAATCAGAGTTTTTTTGATTAAATTTGAAATTTAAAAAAAATTAAGCTTTTAATTTAAGCTTTGCTGAGGGGCAATATACAGCTTTCGAATCGCTGACTTTGTTCATAAAAAATTCGTTAAATTCGCATTAAAAACAAATTCGAAATTCAAAATCCGGGCTTTAACGTGCACATGTTCTGGTGGAGAACTATGTGTGTTTAAAATTTGGTGGCTGTATGTGTTGCCGTTTTTCCACAATACCAGGAACATACATACATACATGTTTCTCATTATTTAGTCATGGATTGAGGACAAAGATCTTAGCATTTTGTTTCATGGATAGAATATTAGCAAATATGTTACATATTCCTCACATCTTTAGAGGCAGTTTTTCAAGCGGAATCCAACATGGGACCGTATTCAGTGATTTTCTTTCTTAATAACTGGATAATAATCTACTGTTTTATCTAATACTGGAATTTTTTGTGCCTCCGCAAAATCTTTCATCACCATGTTTGACAATATGAGGGATCCGCCACTGCCACTGAAAGGGCTCCATGAAAGGGGCGTGTCAAGATTCGGGGTTACTCGGTGAAAACTGGGGTGAAACGGGGTCATGTGCTTCTGAGGCAATTTTCTATTGTGTCTTCGAAACACTGACAACTCTGGAAAACCCGCAGAGCAGTGTTCTCAGAGGTAAAAACCCAGACCAAAGAATAAATTCTCTCTTTTCCTATTTCAAAAATGCATTCAGTGGTTCCACCTAGCAGGATAAAGTTTACTTAAATTACTCCACTAAAACAAGTATTGTGAAAGTTGAAAGAAATGCGGTGCTGGGACCAGAGGCTCATCATAATTGCAAAACCTGTGTTTCAGTTTCAGATTCAGATTTTTTTTTCTTTTTAGTGTGTGCAATAAATTCTATACATTCCATAATTTTATCTTGTGATACTTCAAAAATAAATTTTACATAATTTTTAGAAATTCTGAAAATCTACTGGTATATAAATTTCTTTAGACATTTAGCATCTTAAGAAAACCAGTAATAGGAACTCTTGATAAGGAATAATCAACTTTGTTTAGGTAATTTTTAAATAGTTTAAAAGAAATGCGAGCATAACTTGGGAATCTTACTTTATAGAGTTTGGAGAAAGAAACAAAATTATAATGCTGCCTAGAAATTTTGATTTTACACCAAAATTAAATTTAATTTAAAATAATTCTCTCAAATGTTTCTAATATGTGAAAGCAAAATAACTTGATTATAAGAATTATAGTCTAATATTTTCAATGATCATGCATGGTTCTTTTATTCTTTTCTTTTCCGTTTTTTTATTTCACCTTTAATCATTTATTACTAATTAAAATTTTGGTGTTCCATTTTCAATATTCTCGTTATGATCTTTTTATAATCGGTTAAATAATTAAATTATTCTAAATTGCATTTCGAATTTCTTTTTATTCATAGGCAGAAATATCTCAGAGTTTTGTACCAAAAGATTCATAAAGTGTAGTTTTTTTCTTATCAATAACAGCTTCTTATTTTATAAAAGCATATCTTTGGAATTTTGTGCCTATATAACTGAACAATTCTCCTGTTAAGGGACATAAAGAAGCTTAAGTACTTTGCAATTAAATTTTATCTTACGAGGATTATATAAAATTAAATTGCTCAAAATGATACTACTCTTTGTTTTTTTAGAACAGCGTGTCTTAAACTGTGTGGTCCACGGATCTGAAGTGATCCTTGAAGCTTATTCTTATAGTCTTCCTAGATTTCAAAAAAGATAAAAAATAAATTGAATAAATTTCATAACACACTTTAGCTGAAACATCCCATTTGGAAATTATATATAGCAATCTTCTATTACTTTCATCCCCCCCTAGACTGATATTTTATGAAATATGCTACCGGTTACCTACTGTGGATTTCCCATTCTGGTCTCAGCTGTAAAAGAGAGATTTAAAGCAGTATGACTGAGATGCTTCTTAGCATATAATCAAACATAGAACAGCTGTACAAGAATTTAACTGGCTCATCCATTATTTAATAGGAGAGCCAAACATTATTTTATAAAATAAAGATTAGCCAAACTCTAATAGCCTCGACCTACTAAATCGAATGTATTTTTTTGTATTAACTTAATACCTGTATAAAATAAAATAAATTTTATTTATTTGCATTTTAAAAATGTAAGTGTACTGATAGTAGCATATGTTAAAAGAGTTGCTTTCAAAATGGACAAGAGTAAGGTAGTCTCCAGAATATTTGAATTCATCAAAGTGATCCTCGCTTGAAACAAGTTTGGGAAATGTTGCATTAGAGTATATTATTTATTGCAGTAAAGCTCTCGAGCGCTATCTACTGTCATACAGCTAATCCATCCTGTCGTAGGAATTTTAACCCGATACAAATTACAAAGTGTTCAGGGATTTCATCCTTTAGGTCCCTCATGGACTCTTTTCTTCGACGAAATGTTAATACTAATACTAGCGCTATGAGTATTAAATGTAAATTATTTCAACACGCTAATTAAGATGCTAAGAAATTTCAGCATTTTAATTGGATTTTATTAGAAAACGCTCATAGAAATGAAATCTAAACAATTTAAAATCAAGGTTTTAGTTCAATTCAAAATTTCAGCATCATCCGAAAATCTGAGTATTCTGCTTTAAACTGTTGGTAACTTATCGATATCTCGCAAATATTTCAAACTTTTCTTTCCCTTCCCTCCCTCTTGGAACCTAGAATTATAGCTTATAGGATATTTTATGTCTTCCTTAAAGTCACCGATGAAGCATAAAACAGTTAAATTCCACTTTCTAAGTCTCCGTTGAAATGATCAAAGTATTACAACATCAGCTGAAATGCCTTTATGAAATACGATAGTACCTAATACGTTATGAAATAAAATAAAAGATTTATCTTCAATATGCAGCTTTTGAGTGGCAGTGGCTAGAGAGCAGAGAAACAATAAAAATACGAAACCGGTTCGGGTTATTTGACTTAACTTGCGTGACCCAATGTACAGACCTTTGATTGCAATTAAGTCAATCACAAGCGCGGAATTAGTATTTTATGAAATGTTTCTTCATGCGCAGTAACTTTGCATTCACGTCATACCCGGCGAAGAAATTCAACCTTAATTGGATTTTTTTCGTTCTCTAAAGACAGAGAAATGAAGGGTATCAAAATCCACGCTACTCTTCGTGATCGACAGCTTAGTGACTTTCAAACCCACTTCCTTTTTAACTAGCTCATAACATGGTAATTTTCCAACTACTTTGTTAATAAATAGAACTATTCTTACGTAATTTTTGTTAAGTTGCTGCCGCGCAAATTAATAGAGCTCACAATGTGAGGTGTTTCTGTTAGGATTTTCCTTTCGGTTCTTAAAAAGGTGGTTATTGATATTTTTTATATACCGATAAATACCTAATATATGTTCAGATAATTATCCAAACTGTACTATAAAGTATTTCTTTCGCCTTCTTAGCGAGCCTTCGTGGTGTAGTGGTCTGCACGCTTAGCGCGTAATTGAGAGGTCCTCGGTTCGAGTTCCGGCGAAGTTGTTGCGAATTTTTCATCTTGTCTGTTTCCAAAAAATATCTAATTTCTCTACAACACGATTATCCGTTCTTATGAATATTTGAACAAACGTGTACCCGAACGATTCGATATGAGAACAAATTAAACAGTTTCCGAACTCTTTAAAGTTCGGATATCGGTAAATATCCTGGAAATGTTTGGAAATGAAATAGAGATATGTTGAGCGAAAATCACTGAAATATTTTGATCGCGATTTTCTACTACTCCTTAATTTTATGGCAAAGCACTCGAAGGCTATTTCCCTAAAGGGAGGGATGCCTTCGTAGAGCACTTCCAAAGGGAATCTGGTTCGTATGCGTGTTACATATGGGGAAAACCACGAAAAGGCCTATGAAGCCAACCTGTTCCCGGGATTGGAATCCCAGACCGACCTGTGCGTGTTCAGCGACTTTATCGCTCGGCTGCTGGAGGGACTCGGTACTTTAGGAAGTGGATCCTTCTTTTTTTATTATATTGCCTTACTCTTTCAACTTCTCTTATTCTACTGCGTTCGTTCTGTTATTAAATATATTTCAGAATCTTAATCTAAACACTCCCCCACCGAAAAAAAAAAGTTATCTTAAAAATGTGATACCGCATTTCCTTGAATGCTGGATAATGTAAGATTTCTCTTAATAATAATTTCTCTCTTTACTATACTTTCTTCTCTGTCTCAACCTTCTTTATTCTACTGTATACGTTCTGTTATTCAGTATTTCAGAATCTGAATCTGAACAAGAAAAAAAAAAAAAAAAAAAAAAAAAAAAAAACTTGCTTTAAAAGTGTGATACCGCGTTTGTTTGCATATTTTTCTCCTTAGCTTTTTAGCGCTAGGTTCTGAATTTTATTAAATATTCGCATAATTTCCTCTTCCTTTACTGTAAGACTTTTTTCCTTCTGAGAGCCAGTTTGTTCTGATAATATTCCTTTGATTATTATTATTTTTATTAGTATTATATTTATTTCTATTATTATAGTATTATTATTATTATAGTAGTGTATTTAGTTTGTGTTTGCACTTTTATATTAGCCTTCATTAATTTTCCCTTGCATTTACTAGTTGAAATTCATTTTGTACAAATTCTTCGTTAAGCTACCCAGACCCAGACTGTTTTCGTATTTAAGAAAACTTCCAAATATGTATCTCACCTTACTTCTGTTATTTATGTTCCAGCTCATTGTAGCGTTAACGCTGATAGGTTCGGCCTTTCGAAATCCGGGTCTTTAGTTCGCTCCCTTCGCCTTCGCTCCCCTGTTGCCCCTACTGGGAATTGCCGTCAAGCCTCGTTCCTAGGAGGTGCCCCTGGGCTTTACAAGGTAACTGAGCCGGACACGTCGTTCTCAGTTACCGTCAGCTATCGGGTCAATATCTGCCAGATATTGTAATGTCAATACAACTATGTATTCTTATGCAATGTAGATTTCTTTTAAAGAAATAGTATCGTGATAGTTACCAGTAGTTTTCCGTGATTACTTTTCATTTTTTTATGTTCTTTCTATAACTGCGTTCTTCGGAAACCGAATTAATCGCATAAGTTTCCACTTACGATTTTGGGACAGTAAAACTAGTTTAAGAAAAGGGGAGAAATACGCGAGGAAATACAATGTTTCTAATTGGTGTTTCATGTTAAGAATTAACAATAATCAATTGATTTAGAAAAAAGAGATGTGTGACAGAATAAGTTAGCTCTGGCTTATCAAAAATCCAACCTTGCGTATATTTGTTACAATTATTGCATTTGTGTTTTTGTTCTTTTTTTCTGAAAAACTCAGTTTGATGCCAAAAAGAGTATTCATTTCTAGAAAATAAATTTCCTTTTCATTCTTTATTATTAAACGATGAAAAATTTGTATGTATGTATATTCTTTGCATTATGGAAAAACGGTTGCTTTTAAATCCACCAGATTTTGAATACATATAGTCTAGATTCGAAAATGTGTACCTTAAAGCCGAAATTTTTGTTTTCGATCTTTTTTTTATTTAATTCATATTTTGTGCCAAATGAAATTTTGATTAACAAATGTGTTGCTATTTCAAAAAGTGTAAGATATTTGTCTTTCGAAAATGATTCATCTCTATTATTATTAATTAGTAGCTCAGTACGCGAAGTTATACTAATCAGACTCCTCAAAATCCTTACATATTTTCCGATTTTTTAAAAATAGTTATTTTAGGTGGCTAATTGTATTAGCGTGCAGTTAATAATAATAATAATAATAATAATTAAAAAAAGAAAAAGATTGCTCATAAAAACTGTTTATAAGAACTCATCGCGTCCAATTCAGTTCGAATAACAGAAGCTTTACGGTATTCTGTGAGGAACCCGTCATCTAAATTACATTATACTATACATAGTTTAGGCTGCAGATAAAGAACATAAATTCAAATAATGATAATAGTAATAATAATAATAATAATAATAATCAGCTTATTTCAACAGATGGAATTTTGCACAGGTGACAGCTTAAAAATTAGCAGTTGTTTAGGATATCAAGTTTCTTTGTCTCTTTTGGTAGCTCCAATATCGAAAGAGTCAAGGGAAAATCAAGGATATCGTACTCAGTTTCCATGAGTAATAATAAAAAAAAAGGGCTTTAAAGGGCTTTTAGTTAATTACTTGCATTTGAATTTTTTGAGAAAAAGATTGCTATTTATGCGAATTACAAAATCTAAAATCTTATCCGATCGTAAACATAAATGTTATCTCAGTTATATTTTGCAGATTTTCACTTACATTTAGCAATTTGTAAGGTTCCGTCACTAACAGTACGAAACCATTTTTATTACAAAGATGATTTGTTTTGTCGAGGAATGGTGACTATAAATAACATCTTTAGCTAGTTTCAGTTTGAAGATTGCAGAACAATTTTAAAAGAGAGAAAAATAGCTCTCCATAAAGCTGGTAATAAAAGTAATCACTGAAGTAATCAAAGTTAAATTAAATCAGACTTTAATTAATTTATTAGGAGAATAAAAAATAAAGTTATAAGATATTTCTCCCGCCTTCGGGGTGTAGTGGTCAGCACGCTCGATGCGTATTCGAAGGTCCGTGGCTGGAGTTCCGGCGAGGACACTGCACGTTTTTCACGTCTCCTGTTTTCAAAAAATACCTAATGTGTCTACAGTGGCGCCAGAACTATAAACGGGGGTGGATGATGATTCTGCCCCACCAGGATTTGGCGATTGTGTCCCCTAATCCCCAGTTGCCCTTTAAAAAGGGAGAGTATATAAGGTACTTTTCCCGCCTTCTTAGCATGCCTTCGTGGCGTAGCGGTCAGCACGTTCGAAGCGTATTCGAGATGTCCGTGGATCGAGTCCCTCCGAGGGCATTGCACATTTTTCATGTCTCCTGCTTTCAAAAAATACTTAATGTCTCTACAAAGTACTTTGCTGTGTATAAATGTTTATTTAAAATGAATCGAGAAACAAAAACAGTATAAATTAGTGTAGCGATTAATGCTTTTTTATTTATCTGGTTATAACGAAAGTTTTCCGCCAAAAAACGTTCTTAATAAAATTAGAAAAAACTTGAAAACAGCATCTTTAATGCGGGTAATAACCACCACCCAAATGTATGATATTTTCCCAACTTTTTTGTAGTCTTTCAAAACCTTCGGCCCAGAAACTTGGTAGCCGTGAGTCCAAAAACAGATGAACCTCATTTCGGACCTTCTATGCAGAGTGGAAGATACCACCAGCAAAATGTAGCTGCAGGTGTGACAAAAGGTAGAAGACCGAAGGAGCGATGTCGGGTCTATACGGTTGGTGTGGTAAAAGATCCCACTCGAGTCCGTACAGAGTCCAGCCGGTGAAGACACATGTACTTTTGCATTATCTCGATGGAACATTACCTTTTTGTACCGAAACTCAGTTCGACATTTTTCCTTGATAGCAGCGTCAACAAGGACTAGCATCTCGCTGTACACCTTAAAGTCGAGGGTTTTACCTTTTTCCAGATACCTTTTGTTGATAATATCATGTCAATCCCACCAGATATAAAGCATACTCTTTTTATTAGTCAAATTGCGTGACGCTGCCGAAGGGCTCACCGGGCGCCGAACAATCCGCTTTTCGGCTTGCGTTGTTGAAGTAAATCCACTTTTCCTCACAAGTGACGATCCGGTCCAGGATTTTGTCCTTGCTTTGATATTCGAGCAGATTAGTGCAGGCCCGAACACGTCTGTCCTTACTGCTTGAGTCAACTCATGCGGCACCCAGAGATTGAACTTGTATGTCAAGTTTATGCGATTCGTAGTGCGACTAATGGACATGGTACTAATGTCTAACTCCTTAGCAAGCTGTCAAGTGGTTGCATACTCTTTACTTATATTCATTTCCAATTAATCGGCCTGCAACATGTGACTTGTAATGATTGTCGAGTAAATTATCGGTTTATGATTGTCTAGGAAATAACATTACAAATATCATCTGAGCAAACAGTTCGCGTTGGCACGTTTAATTACATTTGGAATCTTGACAATCCTAAAAATGATTTTCAAGATTATATCTCCATTTACGCATATTATGAAAGTGAAAACTTTGCCATTAACTAGTTCACGTCACATGACCAAGAAATCGTAAGTTTCAACATTCTGCATATCTAAGATACTGTGTGAATTAAAGGCTGAATTTCAAGGCTTTGCGACCGCAGTGCTCAATTCACTCGCTGATAAGAACTTTGTGAATTTACAAACTTAGCTTTAAACTGTTGAGCTTGACAAAATAACAGCGTCGCGTCCGGGTGTAAGGTGCGATTGCATCATAATTAAAAAAATTACCTTATTGGCTTAGGACAATAAACTGAATCGACTAGTAAAAAGTCACAGTAGTTTAAGCTAGTAGCAAAGGGATGATCCATGATCCATGCTTGCACACTGATGTTCTTGCAGGCGGGTCTTATTAACATCAGTAAGCCTGAAAGAGCGCTCTCCTTCTTTAATGTCATAGTCCTGGTTTTTGAACTTTCGGTACAAAACCTTTACAGTGTCATATGATACAACATTAGTACCTAAAGCTATGCACATGATTGGGTGACGTTCTGTAGCTGACTCTTTGCAACAGAACTGGAAGTACATGATGGTTCTAATCTGATAGTATGATAGTTCTATTTCAGAAACTTAGTACATAATGATAAAGATATTGTTTTACAAATTTCACAACACAGTGATCTAAAGCAGGTCTCTTTCTTTCAAATGCCAAAAATCGTTTCACAAATATGATTAAACGTGCCAACGCAAACTGTTTGCGCAGATGATATTTGTTGTGGTTATTTCCTAGACAATCATAGACCGATAATTTCCGCAACAATCATTGCATTCATCCATTGTATAGCATTAGTTTGAAAATGAAATATTATAATGGTATAGATCCAAAGGGCTTTTTTAACATATTCATGTAAAAGAAGATATTCTTGACTTTAGGATTCTGGAAATCGGAGCTGATGGAGAATGAATGGTGTTTGTTGGTAGGCTTATTCAGGTGAAATTATTAAAGACACAGAGTTTGGTCTAGGCCTTTCAGGCGACTAGAATGGGTTATGATCATGATCAGCGTCAAAATATGGTTAGTAAATCAAATCGACATCAAAATATTTTTAGAGAAACTTCCTGCTACTCTATATGTGTAAGTGCTGTTTTGATGGCATCTAGGCCAGCAGTTCTCAACCTTTTGAGTAATGCTCACCATCTGAACAAAAAACGAAAACCTTTAGTACCACCACTACAAAGTAATACTACCACCACCACTTTTGAACAATAGAGCAAAAACTGAATCAGGATGTTGGGGTTTTAATTTTCGGATTTAATAGTTAAAAACATCTTGCTTCTTTCCGTATCACCTATTTTTCTGTTGCGTACCACCGGTTGAGAACCCCTGATCTAGGCTATTTGTATAAGAAATATTAAGCTTTTTACTGCGCACTTGCTACAATATTCAGGGCGAAAGCTAAAAGCATTTAGAAGCTATCAAAAATAGTGTATTGCATTTAAGGCTTGTTCCGAATGATTCGGAATCTAGTTTAATATGAACTTCGATTTATGTCGTGGTCCAATGCATGTTAAGCATTCAATGTTGATTTGAAAGTTTGTTTCATAATGTCTAACAGCGTTGCTGATGTTGAAAACATCTGTTTTAAAATCTTTACTGAACCTATTTAATTTAATATACTGAGCACGACTGCGGGTGTTAAATAGTTCATATTTAGTATCACTGCAATTTAATAAAGATTCTCTCTCTTTTTTTCCCCTGCAGCTGAAAATCAAAGTTAATGGGTTAAGGGATTTTTCAAGTGTTGTACAGAGATGATTAATAAAAGAGCCATTAATCTCTCATAACAGGCTTTGCGACATAACAGAATTGTTAAGGTTACTGTGAAAATGAGCTTCGCAAAATATATCCATTTTCCTTGTTATTTTTTTCATACTTTAATATCATTGGGCGTAATTAATTACCATCTACTCATACTCAGTGATCTATCCTACACTTATGAATGTAAGCACAAAGGTCAGTATGTAGGGCAATGAAGTTCAACTCTTAAATAGCCTGCAGACATGCAATTTAGCTCACACAAGCATTGTTGGGCTCTGTGATAATTATTAATTACTTCTTAAACGCATTGAAAAAAACAACAACAATTTATCTCAGAGCTGAAATCGTGTTCTTTACAGTATGATAATGGCTTATCATTTGTTTGATGATAATAATAATAGTAATAATAATAATGGTTTTTCATTCATTCGATATTTTTGATAGTTATGTAAGCGGATTGCATGAAATTAGGTTCTCCAGTTCTCCTTTTATATTGAATATTATGAAGTTTTTTATGTAACTTTAAACATTAATGACTTTCAACGCGTACGTGGCAAGAATATATTGTAAATTGTATCGAAAACTTTACAAGAGCATTCAGGAAAAGTTGACTTCGGCCGTTATTTATTTAAATATTGAGCCTACGCATGTGTTTCCGAGGACAAAATTTCTTAAAATAAGATAGTAGACAAAAATCATTCAGTTTATAAAAGGCAGGCCATGATTTCATAAATTAAATTCGAAAAATTCCACACCTTGGTGGGTAAAGCTATTGGAGATGTTTTTAATTAATATTTTCATGAAGCTTCATACAAAATTAATAAGAAATTCAGTTCTACACAGCACGGGAAAGCTAGTTGCCGGAAGGAGAATCAATTATTTTGCAGTTTCTTCCTAAATTTGAATGAAAAATTATCATATTAAAAGTTATCATTTTAGCTCAATAACAGTGGAAATTCATTTTTAATACCTATGGTATTTTGCAAGTAAAAATATGGAAACCGTGTTTTAAACTAAGAATAATGAATCATTTTATTAACTAGATATTTTTCTCTACAGAAGTCGTATTAAAAGTTCGAAAAGTTGCATTTTGTTTTTAGAGTTTATTTTTACGCTAACTACTGAAATTGTTTTAAAGCATTTTTATGTAATCTCTGTTATTAAAGAAGGAAGAAACTGTACCTTACGTACATATGTATGTACGTATGTGTGTTCCTTGCATTGTAGAAAAACAACAGCACCTAGAGACACCAAATCTTGAATACACATAGTCGTTCACTCGAACATGTGCACTTCGAAAACTGAATATTGAATTTCGAATTTGTTAGAACGCGAGATATTATTAGTCACGACCCTCAGTTCTTTGCCCGTATTATTTTTTTGTTCGCATCACTTTTCAAATAAAAGTGTTGCGAATGGCATCATTTCACCTCGCCAAATTGCACGACTTAAAGATTGACGCGGCGTAAGGAACTATTTATTACGCTTGAAATGTTTAGAATGTAGCAACGAGATGCAATTTTCTTAGCAACAAGACGTATTCAGAAAAATGTCTGTGTGCTCTATGTAAGTTTTCTTGTAATTAAATTGTGTTTGTTTACGTATCATACTATCTCTTTCTTTTAGAACTTACCACAGTAATATCAGGTAAACGTTATTAATTACGTTACTTTTTCAGAGGTCGTCTTCATTGCGAGACGCGCGTCAAAAAGTACTTTGGCACCAAATATTATTATCACGTATTACTTTTAGAGAAATAACATATCAGATATAAAAAAATGTATGGTAACACTCAATATTCTATCAGGAATTTTAAAGGTATGCTGTTTTTAAATAGTTTGCTATTCTCTTGCTGAAGTTTACGTGGAGTAAGTGCGACGAAAGTGATGTTTAATAAATAAAGGTAATAAACAAAAAATTGATGATAAAAAGATAAGAAATGTTGCGTAAATTATTTTACTAAGAAAACTGAACATTGATATGATGAGCTGAGAAAAGACCTTAAAAGGAATTATGGCGACATTTAACACTATATCGGAAATTCTAAACATAGATTGCTTTAAAACATTTTATGATTTACTGTTGAAATGTATGTGACAGAAGTGTGAATAAAGTGATGTTTAATAATAAACTAGAAAGAAAAAAAAAAGTTGTACACGTTACGTTGTTATGAAAACTGAATATTGATATGATGATCTAAATAAAAATGGAAAAACCCGAAAACTGTGAGCACTTAACACTCTATTGGGAAATCTAAATACATGCTTCTTTTGAAAATTTTGAGATTTTGTTGTTAAATTTTAAGTGGCGTAAGGGCGAAGAAAGGCAAGTTTTATAAAAATGTTTAACCAACAATAAATTTATGTTAACGGAATGAGTTCAAGAGTAAATTGATAAACTGCTAGCTCAACAGCTTCACAAAAAATCTTAATAAGCTATGTAATGAGATGCTAAAATCTTAACTCTTTCAGAATTATTTATTTATTTTTATTTTAAATTTTTTAATATTTTGGTTTGCTAATTTAAGGAAGTTTTGATTAAAAGCTTAGTGACATTAATTTGTTACGAAAACTGATGCTTTATGTCTCCTCTCGGTAAAGTAAGATATTTATATTTTTAATTTAATTTGAAAACAAGGGGTATAAAATAAGTGCGAAAATAAGTGTGAAACCACTCGACCAAACACAATATATCTCTGTTTCAAATTTAATCATCAAACGCAAGGATTTAAAAAACTGCCCGAAAACTGCCCTACTGACATTAAAGCCCAAGGATTTCCATTGCCCGAATTAAAATACTTTTATCGTCGCGGTGGAACTGTGTTGTCATTCATTCGTTAAAAATCATTGCTTTTAGTCCTGCATTATATTTGAAGAAATTAATAATGAAAAATCTGCATAAATGTATGTATATTTCTCGTATTGTGATAAAACAATGGTACATAGAACAATCGAATTTTGAATGACGTAATTCTACTACGAATATGGGCATCTGGAATCCCAAATTTGAAATTTGGAATTTGTTTTATTATCGATTTCATATTTTGTAAAACTTTAACGAATTTTTGAGTAACAAACTCAACTATTTAAAAGCGAGCAACGGCAACACTCTACGGGGGAAAAAAAAAAAAAAACTTTTTATCTCCAGCGCGTCGAACTGTGTATCGGAAATTCTAAAGATATGCTCGTTTTAAAATTATTTTGTAACACTGCTATTGAACTAAATTTTATGGTTTAAGTGCAAAGAACATGATATTTAATAAATAAAAATCGCCACACTAAACTTAAAAAAAAAAAAAAAAAAAAAAAAAAAAAAAAAAAAAAACGCCCCTTTGGACGTAATTTAAAATCTGAAATATTTCAGGTATTTTTTTTTAGTCCAAAGGGATTTGAATCCCGAAGGACTATTAGTTTCGTTTTGGCATTTTGCGTCGGACTCATAAATGTCGGTTCACTTTTCAAACTGTTGCCCCAAAATGTTAGAGTCCTGCATTATATTTGAAGAAATTAAATAATGAAAAATCTGCATGTATATTTCTCGTATTGTGATAAAACAACGGTACATAGAGTCATCGAATTTTGAATAACGTAATCCTCCAACGAATATGAGCATGTGGAAGACCAAATTTGAAATTTGAAATTTGTTTGATGATCGATTTCCTATTTTTTAAAACTTTGACGAATTTTTGATTAACAAACTCAAGGATTTCAAAGCGAGCAATGGCAACGTTGTGCAGAAAAAACATTTTTATCTCCAGCGCGTGAGTCTCTGTATCGGAAATTCTAAAGATATACTCGTTTTAAAACTATTTTGCGATATTGCTGTTGCACTGGATCTTATGGTTTAAGTGCGAGGAACATGATATTTAATAAAGAAAGGTAACACACAAAATGTTAAAAAACGCCCCTTTGGACGTAATTTAAAATCTGAAACATTTCAGATTTTTTATACTAATTATTTTAGGCGGCTTGTCCAAGACATGTTAAAATCAGGAGCACACATCGAAGATCATTATTTAAGGAAATAAAGCCACATTGCCATCTTTTTATCATACCTTTTAAGTAAGCATAAAATTTCGAATAATCACGAGAAAACATGCATTTACCTTCATGAGAACCTTCACGAAATTATTTTTAAGTGCTATAAAAATTATAAATTTCTTCCTAAAAAATTAAATATTTTGTGCTAATTAGTTGTAGTAAGTTATCTATGGTTAACTGCAAAAACTTTACGTTGACAGGCACTACCATAAAAATGTTATATACTATTAGTGCTTTAAAATTGGATATTTCTTTTATGAATAATACATTTATGAATATTACACTGCATTTATTCATTAATTTTTTATAATATGAATATTACACTGCATAATACGATGAGAAAAACTGAATTTCACTTCTGAAATTGTTTTTAAACTTTTCTTTGATTGTCACTTCTTTTATTTACAGTTTTAGTTAGAGATGGGACATCCGAAATTTCGAAACCCACGTTGGAAAGTTTCATAAACTCAAATCTTTTTAAACCTAATTTTAAAAGCATTTAAACGTTTTAATTCAAAAGGTTTTCAAAGATTTATGTTGAAGATAATTATTTCAAAAATAATTTTACTGAAAGGAATTTATCATTCGTTTAGTCTTTATTTGTATTAAATTTTTAAATACCTCTAGCAATAGCAACTACCTCTTCTGTAGTTGCTTTGATTTAAAAAGACTGTGAAAAAATATGTAAAGCTGAACTTTTATTCATATATTATTTTGTCAAATTATATTAAGAAAATGAATCTCAAATTTTTAATTATGGTACTTCATATATTAAATTTCGTCTTTTTTTTTAGTCGTTAATCTGAAATTTGCTGTATGCTTTCGATACTAAACAAAGAGTTTTTTTCTGTCTTCTTATTATTAGGAGCTCTACAGCTACAGTGAGTAATATTATTATTAAGCATTACAAATGCGCCTCTTCTCATCAACAAAAGCCTATCTAAATTAGTAACACAAAGGTTAATAACCGGTGCTGCAAAACATTGTTGAAATTTGCAGATTATTTTTTAATGACTCGCTTTGCTACGCAGGTAACCGAATTATTTTTATAATGCGGAAGAGGAATTATGTGTTTGATGGCCTTCGAATTGGCTTTTGATCTCTTCATGCATCTCGGGCTTGGTTTTGAGCTTGAAGTTTGACAAGAGAAATCAGCCGACCTTGAACTATCCGCATTTTTGCGGAAAATATAATGCAAATATATCTATTCATCTCGAAGTACATAGTGTTTAGAAAATGAGATGTCAAAATATTGTATATGAAAAAATATAAGTATGTAAATTATAAAGATTATTTGGAGATACAGCTTGATTTGGCTCTTATATCTTAACGATCGGATATTTTATATTTAATAATTTTTGTTGTATTGCTCTTAGCAATCAAATGTAACTCATTTTGGTTTTTAAATGGGCAGAATCAGATGACTTTTTTCCTCGAGAATTTGGTGTTCAAGGTTGGCAGACGTTCCATATATACGAAATGATATCTAAAACAAAACACTTGATAAAAGTATACTTTATTTATCCTGAAGAAAAATAATCTATGATAGTTTGGTCTGGTGACGAGGAAGAACGTGAAATCTCTAACAATAGATAAAACGCGTCAGTATCAGTATACCAGACATTCTCTTGTTCTCTCTGTTTTATCGTAAAAATGCATAAATTACAGTTTTAAAATTATATTCAGAAACTAAATTTCTTCGAGAAATCTTGGATTGATTATGTTTCGAACTGTTTAAAATATTACTGCGAAAAAGATATAAACAAAAAACATCGTAACAAACATGCTATATTTTTAAAACAAATGGCGTATATTTCCTTGAAATTTCCTATTTAGAGCAGTGAAAACAACGCTGTTCATAAAAAGTTGGCGTAAGTGAAATATTAGTCATTTATATTGTATGATACAGAAATTTTCTTGAGGTGTGTTTATGTATTATTCATCAGGTCAAATGCAAAGGAAGGGCAATTTCGAAAATGCAATCTATTTGAATAATGTGATGCACTAGCCCTTATTACCATACATGATTGCTAAGCAATAAAGAAGAGAGAGTTGTTATAGTTCTCAGAACATACTATCAAGCGAAGTTACAGTGTGTGGATTGGGTATATCAACATAAATCTACTTAAAATTTGTAAGATATGTGTTATCAGCAATTTATCTCAGATCAGATTTTCTTGTGTTGCTGAAACTGAATTAGCGAAATATCTCTGATATCTGAAAGGGATTCATAGTATGGAGTTTTTTTTTTTTCTATACTAGATATCTCATACAGATGTTCTAAATGCCATACTTTTGTAAACAGGTTAAAAAAATATGTAATATCTGCCGATATCTTGATGCGATTCACGAAACTTCGAGCAGAAACGGTGAAATATTGCCATAAAACAATTTACAAAAAATACATTTTTAAGAAAGTTCTGAAAGATAAATGTGTATTAGAAAATATTTGTTTCTGTTGCTTCTTAGCATACTATTTTTAGCTTTAATGTGAGACAAATATATGATTTATTATAAAATGTAATAACATCAATTCCCACTTTTTAGGCTTAACAGTATTGTGTGTATTTAAACCACAAAAATAATGTATCCAAAAATTGCATGTTTTCTTTTCTTTATTTTAATTTTAAAACTTTATTTAAAAGCGAATTTACCAAGTATAAAAAGAGGCTTGTATGCAATCAAATAACATGCTAACTGGCAAAATGATTTGAGTCCGTAATTTGTTAAAGGATATGACTGTGGCTTTCTTTTTTTGTCTGAGCTTTCCGGTTATTCCATTCAACATTAGCTTTAATGATCGTAGTAGCATTGTGTGTTAATTCATATTACTTAATTTCAAGCTGCATAGCATAAATGACGGAAGTATGCTTGCAATGGAATTTTATTACTAAATTCTTATGTTTTTAACCATTCGTTATGTAATTACACTTCAAAAAACCGTATTATAATGTCATGTCCTGTATGAATGAAAATTATTAAAAGCTAGAGAAAATGTCACCTATACGTAAAGGTAAAATAGATTTTGGGCTGCATTTAATATTTCAGTTACATTGAAAATTATCATGCTGAAAAAACATAAGAGTTCTATTAGGGATTCTATTAGGAGTATAAGGAGTTCTATTAAGGAGTATTAAAGATTCATTTACATTAAGAAAACCACTATTGGAATGATAGATTTATGATATTTTGTACAGTGTAACCTTTCTGCTTTCTTAATTTCTTATCGCAATTCAATCAGTGGTCTCAAACTGGTAGCTCGTGGGCCACATTCGGTGCTTGAAATAGTTTTATACGGTTCACGAATACATTTAAATTTTATATTTCTTATAAATACTGTATACAAACCTTTACAGTTAGATTACACAAAAAATGCTACAATTTTAAACATAACTTCAATAAATTATTTACATATATGCAAAATTTGTAACATTATCCCCTTCGCAAGGACTGCACGTCCTGGGCAGTACAATCTGTGGAAGCAATGCACTACAATTTCAGTAAATAACATAGAACAAATGAAACCCTAAATCAATAAATAAATGCATGGATTTAAAGATTTGTATACAACTAGGATCGTGGTCTTAGTATACTAATTCCATTAAATACACTGGGGAGATTAAATATTGTACTATGGCCATAAGTAAGGGCTAGTCTATCGTAATGAATGACTTTAGGCTTAGAATCTGACTACTTACGGATCCGAACTAGGACGTTCGTTCAGCCTGTTTTAAGACTGTGCAAGGACCGTCCCAGGATGACTGTAGTTTAGGAAAGAGGGCTTTGTGTCGAATCGGATTTCATAACCACACCTAGCACCTTTGTTGAATCGATGTCCTGTAGCTGTCGTGTCGTATCGGTCCTTCATCTTCTCCGCTTTCGAACAAAATTGTGCAATTCTTCAAACCGTGCCTAGAGATCATGAATGTGCTCCTCATGCTATGAAGGCGTATCCGCCAGACGACCATGCAAGTGATTACAAGGTAAACAAAGGTAACGAAGGTGTAGTGGTTCTGTATGCTGGGCCGGTATTTCAGAAGTCCGTGGTTCGATTCCCAGCGAAGGCGACTGCTCATTTTTCAACTTGCCTGCTCCAAAATACCTAATGTCTACAGTGGCGCCTGAACTAAAAAGGTTGTGGATGATGATTTCTCCCCACCCAGGATTTGGCGATTGGGTCCCCTAAAAACCTCAGTCTTCCTTTAAAAGGGGGAGTATATAAGGCATTTCTTCCGCTTTCCTAACGTGCCTTCGTGGTGTAGTGGTCAGCACACTGAGCAGGTGTTTCAGAGGTCCGTGGTTCGACTCCCGGCGAAGGCGTTGCTAATTTTTCAATCTCTCTTGCTTCCAAAAAAAAAAAAAAAATCCTAACGTCTCTACATCCTTTTTGGTGTGCCTCATATTTTTACCTGTACACAAAATACCGATATCTGGCTATATTGACGTTATTTGTAAGCGTATTTCATTTCTGTATTGCGTCTTTTTTTATTTTATGGTATATAACCTGAAATGCCTTGATCAGTATAGTGATTAGCGTTGCTGGCTCCCGTATTGGGGAGCTGGGCTTAAATCCTGGAGAAGGATTCGATATTTATAAATGTATAGCGTCTTTATGTTATGGAGGCAATTAAAAGTGAGTCGCGGTGAGTCCAGTGGTTTTTCAATAGGGAAACAGGGAGGTGATTGGAGATTTTCCTCAAAATACAGACGGAACTGGGCAAAGTCGAGTTCATACAGGATACTCAAGGTCCATGCCAAAGATAAAGGCAATCAGACGATAATTGCCACGTTAAAATTCGAAAACTTGTTCTGATGATATTCTTTCACAAAGTAGCATTAAAACTTGAAAAGGAGTTTTCAACTTTTGTTGCAACAAAAAGTGATAGGTATTACTGCCGTTTAAATTTTAATGTCGAATTTATTGAGATACCGTTAGTTGCTCTCTTTATTTCAATTAAGACACCAAAAATTTTTTGTTGCTACAAAATTTGAAAACTTCTTTTCATCTTTTATTGTAGCGTTGGTTGGCAATATCATCAGAACAAGTTAAGGAATTTTACGCGGCGAGGATCGCCAGATTGTGTTTATCTTTGGCATGAAACCTGGGTACCCTAAAGGCAACAGCTCAACTTTGCCCAGTTCCGTCCGTATTTTGAGGAAAAATATATAATCTGCCCTCTCTTTCCCTATTGCCAAACCACTCGACAAGACTTAATTATAATTCTGAAACAGACTTTTAATCCAGTTCGTACGTCCCACTTTTCTCTGAGAAATATTTTCTTATCGTTTTCCATAGTTAAAGAATGCATTCTAATATGTATGCTTTTAACACTGTCATCCAAATTTAATTCATTTTCGTCTAATAAATGATTATGCTTCTTAAAATATTGTTCATTAAGCTTTTTACAATATGATAATATAATAAAAATTAAAAACCGCTTTCAAAGTTAGCTATTTGGAACTTTGAAAGTGGTTTTTTTAATTTTTTTTGTTTCGTTTTATTAATTTCAACAATAAACTCCTTAATTCTTTGAACATATGAGTCTGTAGAGTTGCGCGCCTCCAACTTGCACGCAACCAAGAGGTGACTGTTGAAACTGGAAAATAGACAGAGTCTTGCTAAGGGTTTAAGTCCCTTTTTATTCAACTTAAGAAATTACAATTGCGTGCTCTTGACGCTCACAAACTACGCCGACCCGGCGGTAAAATAAAAAAAAGAACCTGAAAAGAAAATAATAACAAGACTCTAACTACGAGGCTCTCTAAACGTAACTAACCTCGCCGCGTTTTACAATACCGCTGCTAATTCAGCAAACTTTGAATATCACGTTGAACGAATAACAATTCTCCGAGGCAAGCACACAGGCCGAAACGCGGGGTTCTTCAATTTCTGGCTAACTACCTCCGCGCTCGTGAAGTACGAACAGCACACCTCGAACTCGTTTCCTTTCTATTTAACTCAGAATACTTGCGCTGATAATTTGAATCCTTGCGCGTTCTACTAAAATTTACATACTCTGGCATTGGCAGTTCCAGGGGAAAGTAAGGCTTGACAGGAAAGATAGTTTAAACTTAAAATAAATGTTAGTTAAAATAAATATAAACCTTACATTTGCCGCTGCCAGAATTTGGAAAACTTGGAAGCAGGTCCTACAAACGACCTCAAAATGTTGTAAAGTTTCTATAATTCTGAACTAACTCTCAAGAGCCTCGTTTACAAAAAAAAAAAAAAAAAAAAAAAAAAAATCTTATGTAACAAAATGTATTCTAAATTTCTGTCTATACTTATATAAATCTCTCTTCTTACAGCAACTTTTCCTGGACTTCATCAATCAATCTTGTTCTTTTCCTTCCAGCATCTGGAAGGAATAAGTATCAGTATCTTTCTAAATACATTATAATTTACACTTTCTTGACACTGAATAAATTTTTGTTTTTAAACGATTCGTTTTCCTTAGTTATTGCTTAATTCACATTCATTCAATTTTTCAAACATTAATTTAACTTTACCCTGGCTCTCCACCATGTGTGGTGTCAAACGGGAATATTCGTGTTTTAGTCTTACAACACTTCCCCTAACCACCATGATTTGTTAGAATTCATCGACCAAATAGACACACCTTACTCGACATTCTACAACTCGATGAGCTACTTTAACATTCTTAAAAATTCAAGTGTGGGTGGAGAACCCTACAAAACACATTCATTCTAACTTCCCCCTCATTCATCTTTAGACATGCAGGCTTTCGCTCTAAAGCATAACTTTATCTACAGTTTAATACTTAAATTCGAATTCATTGCTTTTAAGCATTTACTTTTAGCATCTAAAATTTTATGCTTCTAGACTAAATTCTACTTTTACATAACATTCAAGTATTTGCGTATATTTACAAAATTTTAATACATATGATTTTTACAATTTACCATAAAATGAATAAGAGAAAATAAATTTTTACTTTACTCATTCTTCGTCAAGCTGGCGGCACTGAAACTAAAGTTTTTATTAATACAAGAATACGAAGTTATTTTTATCTTCGGCCAAATTTTGGCTTTAACATAACAGAATTAGTCTTTCGACCAACAGAAAATGCTTTTTCTTATATTTTATATTAAAGAAAATAATACTTTTGCCTTAGCTAAATAAAGTAAAACAAAACTAAGTCTCAACCGAGACATATTGACTTTCGTCAAAACATAGAACTTCGTACTTATGCATAACATTTTGGAACAAAAGAAAAAAATTTTATAGAAGATTTTAACTTATCTTTGAGTTTTCGCTGATTGAAACTCCGTCATTCTTTTCTGGCAAAATTGTTCCCACGTTATAGGTTTCATGGACGTCAATCTTCTCCTTCTGACCTCCGAGTGTCGTCCACATTAGTTTTTCTCTTGCGTCCTCTGCATGCTGGCCTCTTGGCGGAGTAATCGTCGGGTTGCTGTCTTTTTCGTTTTTCTCTTGGACGGCTGGTCTTGACTTCTTGAATTTCTTCTGTTGTTCCTGGTCTGGAGTCCTTCTTGAATTTCTTCTGTTGTTCCTGGTATTTTCGTTCCTCCTGCTGTCTTTTCAGTTTCCGGAACGGCGGCCTTGTTTGCACCTGACTCTCTGGCCCTGGGAGCGTTCTCCTTGATGTATAATTTCTAGTGCGATACGTTGTAGGTGGTGTTTTCCTCTTTACCAAGGTTTCTTTACGCGGTGGCTTTTCATTCTTGTTTTTCTTAAATACTGGAGTCTGAAAGTTTTCACTTGTTCTTTTTGGTACCGTCATCTGGGTTGTAGAAGGGCTAGGTCTCTCTTCAGTTCTCTGCTTCTTGGGTGGTGGAACAGTTGTCGTTATTTCTGGACCTTATACTTCTTTTAGACTTGAGTCCTGCAAGAAACTTTTAAGGATTTCAAAATCATTTGGATTATAGTATTTTTTCACCTGGTCGGGACTTGCTTTACAGATCTCCCCTCTCTCGTTCTTAAGGTACAATATGACTCCTTTGATTTCCTGAATTACATAGAAACTTGATAAAGAAAATTTCCGCTTCAATACTTTATCCCCAACTTTAAAATCTGCTTCACGGCTTTAATACACTTTTTGCTTATTTCTTGCCGTATCCGAGCTTTTAAGCGCCTGATCAATAAGTTTTTGCACATCTTTCTGTTTAAACTCTTGCTCTATTTGTTGCACAAAGAATAATTTATCTAAAGGCGTAATTAACTTTCGGCCTAAAAATAATTCTGCTGGGGTTTTTCCCGTAGTATCGTGATTTGCCGTTCTTAAAGCATAAGCTAATTCATTTATGTAGCCATCCCAGCGCTTGTGATGTGTGCTAACGTAACTGCGAATTATTTTTACGATGTTTTTATTCACTCTCTCTGCTATGTTTGCCTGTGGTCTATACGGAACCATTTTGATATGGCGTATGCCAAGTCCAGTGCATATGTTTTCAAATATTTGACTAATGAATTGTTTTCCGTTATCGCTAATGACTTTTATCGGTGCACCGTATTTTAAAATGTATCTGTGTAAGAATGCATCTGCGACTGTTTTGGCTGACGCGCGTTTAAGTGGAACAATTTCTGTCCATTTTGAAAAATGATCTACTATTACTAAAAGAAAACGATTTTTATTTAACTCGCTCTGGGGGAAGGGACCAAGAAGATCTATGTTTAATTTCATTCGGAAATGTAGCGCGAATGCTATTTAAGTACCCGGCTGGGCTGTAATTAATATCATTTATTAACTGACATTGATTTCAGGACCTGACATACGCAGTCACTATTTTGTATAATTGCGGGAAATATACCGCCTCGCGTACCCTTTTTAAAGTCTTTCTGACCCCTAAATGACCCGCTGTTTTCGCGTCGTGGAATTCCTTCAAAATGCTTAATCGAAGCGAGGCTGGGATGACTGGTTTGTACTCGAGATTTTCGTTTGCTGTTTTCGTATAAAATAATAAATTATCTATTATTTCATAGTTGTCTGCTCTATTTCTTATCGCATCGATATCTGTGTGCTCAAAGCTTTCGGGGTCTTTCAAATATGCATAGATATTTCCAAATTCAGGATCAGCTTTCAGTTCAGTGATAATCGTATCTTTAGAATCTAAAATTTTTGAAGTCAACACAGCGCATTTAAGTTCATTTCCTTCATCGTCCAGTTTTATACGAGAAAGTGCGTCAGCTACATTGTTTTCCTTACCCGGTTTATATTTTATTATTAGATTATATTCTTGGAGTTTTAAAGCCCATCTTATTAACCTGGGCGTTAGGTTTTTCCCCGAGTAAAGTCTACCAACAGCCGCATGATCCGAAAAGACTGTTACTGGCGCTTTGCCGAAATAAACTCGAAATTTGTGTACAGCCATTAATACGGCTAATGTTTCTCTCTCTGTAGCTGTATCCTTTGTGTCTGATTCAACGTTTTACTAAAAAATGCCAGAGGATGGCTATTTTGCATAAGAACCGCACCCACCGCATAGTCCGACGCATCTGCTGCAATTTCCAGGTTTTCGTCCCCCTCCGGGAATTTCAAAACAGGGGCATTGATGAGCGCTTCTTTTAATCTTTCGAATGCGGTATTTGCTTCCGCTGTCCACGTAAATTTACTTCTCTTTCTTTTAATTACTAAGAGTGGTTCAACAATATTAGCGAAATCTTTTATGAAAGACCGATAGTAAGAACATAACCCAAGGAAAGAAGAAAGTTTCTTGGCGGTGTTGGGCGGTGGGAAATTCTTGATTGCTTTTAATTTTGAATCTTGCGTTTCTATACCGTTTTGCGAAATTTTATAACCGAGATATTTAAGTTCTTTAGTTGCGAACTTGCATTTTGAGGCGTTAATTGTAAGACCGGCCTCTTTTAATAATTTAAAAACTTCTTCTAGATCTTTAATGTGTTGTTCCAACGTACTACTCGTTATAATTATATCATCTAGATAGATTAAAGTTGATTTTCCTAGCACAGGCTTTAGAACAATGTCCATAGCTCTCTGGAATGTTGATGGGGCCCCACACAAACCAAAGGGCATGCGTAAAAATGCATAAGTGCCCGATTTTGTTATAAACGCGGTTTTATGTATGTCTTCGGGTCTCATAGCTATTTGATAGTAGCCAGACGTTAAGTCCAAAGTAGACATGTATCTTGTAGATTTGATCTTTCTAATAATTTCCTCTATAACCGGCAAAGGGTAAAATGGGAATTTATAATACTATTTAGTTTTCTGTAATTGATAGCAAACCTCCAAGCCCTTTTATCCGAAGGAGGAAACTCGTTCTTTTTCCTACATATTACGACTGGACTCGCGTACTCACTATATACGGGCGTTATTATTTTATTCTTTAACATCTCCTGAATATGTTCTTCGATGATTAAGTCTTTTTGTTTGTCATAACGGTATGGTTTAGTCCTACAAGGTTTTTCGGCAGTTAATTGTATCTGATGCGTAACTATTTGACAACTACCAGACTTTTCTGAAAACAAGTTAGAAAAATTACTCACCACTTGCTGGATGGCTTGACTTTCATGGTCATTCAGATGGCTAAGGTCAACTTGCGGTTGCTCCACAGGTTCCACCACCCTCTAGTCCATCTCCAGCACAACGGAACTGTCTTGAAAATTCAATTTGGCTCTCGCGGCCCTTAAAAACTCCATACCTAAAATAAGAGGATTTTGCAGATTCTTCACTACAAAAATTAATACTTTGAGACTTTCCTCTTTTACCTGTATGTTTAATGATAATTTCCCGATGCAGTGACAGGTTTTTCCTTGCGCCGCTATAATTTCGGTATTTTTGGTTTTAAATAATCGTACCCTATAAAAATTCTTTTTGAAGAATGCTTCGCTCATAAAATTTCCTTCTGCTCCTGTATCGATGAGGGCTTCTACTGGTACATCGCCAACCAGGACTTGTATAATTGGTAGATGTGAGTTCTTTACGATGACCGTATTTAAATGTCTTTTTGAGGGTTTTTTTAAAACTTCCGGGGTCTGGACCCTCGCTTTCACAGGCCCCTCTACTCGTTTAAAGCTTTCCTTTCAACTTGTGCCTTCTGGGTACGCGGATGTTTGTTTTCGAATTTTCTTTTTGGGCCTTGGCCTTCGAGGTTCGATGAGTTAGCTTGATAGCTCTTTCCCCCATAAGAGCGGTTTGCATTTCTGGTTTGCTCATTTGAAGATTTCCTTCGGGTACTTTGAGAATACGATGCCCCTCTAGCTTTTTCCGCTATTCTGCGATTTTGAAACTTCACCGCCAGTTCGAAGAGCTCCTGCAATGTGCTTGGGTTTCTAATTTCGAAGTTGTCTTGAACAGCAGGTAACAATCTTGGTAAGATTATTTCAATAATCTCCGCGTCGGGTTTCTTCCCATACAGCATATCCGTCAGCTTAATTTTTCGCAAAATAAAGTCCGTCAACTCTTCTATATCCCGTTGATAGAAACTATATAGTTCGGCTTCCTGCCTTGCTCGATCTTTCACTATGGGGAAGGCCTTTACTAAGGATTTTTTTAAATTTTCAAATGTATATGTCTGGCTTCCAAATTCCCCTAATAAAAATTTGCCTATATTCTTCCAATATAGCGCGGCCTGTCCTCTTAGTGCAGATGTGGCGATGGCAACTTTTTGTCTTTCAGGCACAGGGTAGAGCTGAAAGTGATTTTCTAGGCCTTCTATAAATATCGCCACCGAATGTTTTCCGTCGAAATTGACGTTTGGCTTGATTGACGCTCTCAAAGTCTGGACCAGGTATCCAAATCCTTCCAAATGGCTTGCGATTTCTTGGTGTTGTACCGCGGCTTCCATCCGACTTTCGGCTATTTCAGTTCGATAAGTGTTCGGGCGCCAATGTAGAGTTGCGCGCCTCCAACTTGCACGCAACCAAGAGGTGACTGTTGAAACTGGAAAACAGACAGAGTCTTGCTAAGGGTTTAAATCCCTTTTTATTCAACTTAAGAAATTACAATTGCGTGCTCTTGACACTCACAACCTACGCCGACCCGGCGGTAAAATAAAAATAAGAACCTGAAAAGAAAATAATAACAAGACTCTAACTACGAGGCTCTCTAAACGTAACTAACCTCGCCGCGTTTTACAATACTGCTGCTAATTCAGCAAACTTTGAATATCACGTTGAACGAATAACAATTCTCCGAGGCAAGCACACAGGCCGAAACGCGGGGTTCTTCAATTTCTGGCTAACTACCTCGGCGCTCGTGAAGTACGAACAGCACACCTCGAACTCGTTTCCTTTCTATTTAACTCAGAATACTTGCGCTGATAATTTGAATCCTTGCGCGTTCTACTAAAATTTACATACTCTGGCATTGGCAGTTCCAGGGGAAAGTAAGGCTTGACAGGAAAGATAGTTTAAACTTAAAATAAATGTTAGTTAAAATAAATATAAACCCTACAAGACTATTCTAATTAAAATGACAGAAATGTGTCCTGAATATGGTAATGTACTGTAATCATATTTCATTATGTAATTCTAGAGCATAATCATATTTACGGTTCATTTATCAAAATTCCAAATTTTTATTATTTTTACGATCCACATGATATTTAAAAATTCTTATGAATTTTGCTTATAGAACCCCTACAGAAGTTGCACAAAATGCTTGGGTTCTGCGGATTGCGGCCTTAAGATCATTAATATAAAAGTATGATGTAGATGATTCTTAGTAGGTTCTAGAGCTCTCAGTATTTTTTCAAAAAGCATGGTTTATTATAAATTAAAAAAACTGCAATAAACAAAATACTGTCCTGATAAATTTTTACAAATCATTTTTAAACAATAAAAGTACGATTTTTTCCTTCATTTCAACTTTATGAAAACTCAGATATGCAGAAAAAATTTTAAAGAATATATTTCTTGGCTGTAACATTGCAAGAAAAAAAATCAAAAGTTAAAGTATGCAATTTTCACTATTCTCTTTTCGAAAACAGTCAGAGTAGATGTAAGCGAAAGAAATGAAAAAGTATGTTGTTTTAGAGGTAGTAAGTTAAAAAATAATAATATTTGTATTCAGATTTTCTGCTCCATTACAATTACAGTAGGTGAATTATCACTAAGTTAACAAAAGCATAATCTCAAAAACATGCTGCCAGGAAATACAAAGGATTACTATTATTGTATGGGAAAGAACAGTTATTTTAACAATCGATTTTAGAAAAAAATTAATGTTTTTTAGGGGAAAACTAAAATTATACATCTGGCATTCTGTTTTAAAAATTCTATTATCAGGGGAATGCTTGATGTTTTATATAGATATACAGTAGTACCAACAAGGTGGTAGATCCGTGGCAGGAAAAATACAGCCTTCCTTTTCCTAATTTTTTCGATTGTCTGTCTAAATGAACGGAAACTCAAAAGTGAAACAATCAATTGTTTAATTATCCCATAGACAGAAACTGTTATTGAAATACTCACGATACAGTTCTGGGGAGTTATTGCTCTGTTTCAATAACTAATCTAACTTCATCATTCGGAAATTTAAACTACTATAAAAGGCTGGGGGACGCTTTTCGACAGAAAGTAAAAGTAAAAAAAGATGACACAACAAGAAGGTTTATCTGATTGTAACGAAATTCGCGAATACCTTTCGATTCAACAAGCGAAAGGGTAAATTTTGGAGGCCTATGAAAAACTTGCAGGTGATACAAAGCATCGCAAGTGAGCTTATAAATGGGATTATTATTATTTATATTAACTTTTTAAAACAATAACACTGAAGGTGCAGAAACTGAAGTAATTCACTATTTTGAATTTCAAAAATAAACAAATATGGCTGCTATGGTAAAAAAATTAGGCTTAGCCGCACTTAAACAACTTTTAAATTGTTGATAATTCTACAACAATTGCATACAGATTAACTAAAGCACAAAAACATTGACCGGAAAATAAGAACAATACAATTCCATTATTTTTAAAGCAAAAAAATACACAATTTACCAACATATGAGAATAAAAAAAGTTGAGCTCACGGAGCCGAGTAACCGCGTGGGTATATATATATATATATATATATATATACCCACGCGGTATATATATATATATATATATATATATATATATTCATAAACATTTTGGTGCGGCCGATTGCGACTAAAAAGGGAGATGCGCAACTGCATTTTATAACAATCTTATGTACAAAATTTCAACGTTCTGAGGCTCCTTGTTTTTGAGTTATGCGAGATACATACATGCATACATACTAGCATACAGACGTCGAGAAAAAATTTCTTTTTAATCCATTTTAAATCCTTTTTGCAACCCGTTTTGGGAAAAAGAGTCCTTTATTCAGTCCTTACGTACAGATGCCATGCAAAAACATCGTTAAATTGCATTCGATAGCGGCTAAAATGCATATTTTCGTTAAAATACGATACCTGAAACTTTTCTCGATTACAGTGCTTAAGTCGGTTTCTGCACCTTCAGTTTCTTTTTGCTGAGTGGATCCAAAAGCAAACTTTCAGTTTTGTACATCGAAAAATCTGCCTTCTTGGCCGCTGGACGAATTGCTTGTTTTTGCGTAGAAACTTTAATTTTAATTGTAATTTTTTTTTCATTTGCTTTAATTGTAATCAAGATAAAATTACACGCCGAACAAGTATTAATTTAGCAGTCAAACAAACAAACAAAAAATCAGCTTTATTTGCAAATTTTCACAGGACTAGTTTCGATGATTTTAGGGAACCATCACCCTCAACTGTCAAAGCGCAAATGAATGAGATAAGATAGAGTGATTAGATAAGATAAGATAAGAATGGCTGGAGAAAAGTTAAGCTACTGGCGCTATCTATTGATGAAACGAGAACTAAAACATAATTTTCTTAAAGGCTGAAGGCAAAGATGGATTGGAATTAGGGTAGTTAACTAGAATAGAAAGATTTTTTGAATGTGAAACGCTTCTAGAAAATCTAATTCACCAACGGAAGATGTTTTTTGAATAATTTTGGTTGCAGAAAAATTGAAAGTGTGATTTTCGGACCAACAATGCTGGGCAACAGAAGACCTCTGCGTTTCCTTGTTTCTAACATATGCCTCATGTTCCTTAACGTGAAATTTTAAGGCTCTCTTAGTTTGACCTATGTAAATTAAACTACACTGACAAGGAATCCTGTAAATACCCCAGTAATTCATATCCGGAATCGGGTCCTTTATTATCGAGGTCGGAATTTTATTGATAGGAGAATAAACCACCCGAAAGTTAAATTTCTGTAAAATACGTGCAATTTTATAGCTAATTGATGGAAAGAAAGGAATGGCAACAGAATTCCTATAATCTCCTAAAACAAAGGTGCTTTTGATTATTTAAGATGAGAATTTTTTCACTGATTAATAATGTTGGGTGAAAAGCCACTGTCAATAGCTGCTGCTTTTAAATAACTTAGTTCTGGATCAAGAGCCAATTTGGAAGAGTTTTTATTATGGTGAAAAGATTAACTGTATTGAAGGTGAGCCAAGTAGGTATTTGCCTCAGGTAAAAAAAAAAAAAAAAAAAAAAAAAAAAAAAAGAGAAAAGCAGTAAGATATATATTAATGGGAAAATGATAAAAGAGATATTTAGAACACAGAAATGTCACATTCACCTTAGTTGATAAAGCATTTTGGCATGTTTTAAGGAAAAGAAATAAAGTCTTGAAAATCTAGAAAAAAGAATCACTGCAGTTGTTATAACCATTTATTATGGTTATTCATGTTGTGGTGCGTACTGAATTTGAATAAATTTTATCTGTGTACTATGCCCATTAAAAGCTACTGTGTCTGTCGGCAACGCCTTGTCGGTAACGTGAAACTTATATTCTTTAAAGTTGGTTTTTAGAAGACATTAACTTTCTCTCTACGAAAAATATAACGCGACATCGTCTGCAGTAGCGTAATTCGCTTTTCAATGAGAACTGAATTGCAGTGTCGACTTTCGATTAAAGTGCATTTGAACAAAGAAGTTAAAATTCTCTTGAAAATTTAACTATAAATGCTTTTGAAAATTTTTGTAATTCTGAACCAATTATGGTTTTCGAGTAAAGCTTTTTAACTAAATATGCAGTATAATAATAGCGTCTTAAATATGTACGATATTTGTACATGTTTGAAGAATTATAAAAACATTTGTCTTTAGTGTAAAACAATTTCGCAATAATAGGTGTTACATAACTAACTATATATGAAGGTTCTTGAATTACTACAAATGTATGATACTAAATTGATAAAATCTTATGATGTTGGGAAAGAAAACATTGAAGCGGAGGCCATTACATTCGTTAGGAAGTTTCTTTCTACGGTATTGTAAGGTGATTCAAAGTTCACATGCAAACAGTGATTGCTTATTGGGAAATATTCTTCATTTATGTATTACGTCACCACATAATGTGGTACATAATTTTATTCGTAAATACGAAAGGGCTCAGTGACTTCAGAAGTAATCATTTCAAACATACTGAACTCCGTATTTGTATGGACACTTTTTGAGAAACCCTCATGTCTGGTGAGTATAAGCATAATTAAAATTTCAGATCCATGACAATGAGTTTAGTAAAACTTTCCACATGGAAATGCAGGTATACTTTGGAAATAAAAGCAAACAGAAAAACAAAAAGAATCATAGATATTGTACGGTTTATTGATATCAATCAACTGACCTTCGAAGATGTAGGTCCCATTTGGTCTATAAAGGTGAAACAATGGCATTAACGATTGTGATGAAAATACTTGAATTGAAGGTGAATGAAATGAGGTTACGAGATGATGCGGGCATTCAATGCAGTATTTTCATAAAAAATCAAATATGAAGCAGTTGTATTAATTATTCTATGACTGAAAATATTGTCACACAAAATATAGCAATAAATTTAAAACTAAATAAATTATATACGAAAAATGATCAAATTCACATTTTTGTCTGTGTTACGGTGTTAGTACTTCTAAATGTTTCCTAGTAAAATATCAAAATAAGTTTTTATTACAATTATTAAAATAACTTCTAGACATTCAGCAAATGAAAGTTTAAATTTCTGCTAACGTTAAATCTTCTCAAGGAAAAATTAAAATAATGTTTTTGTATAAAATTATTCTAAAACAGAAGAAATAAAATTAATACTAAAAAGTGATCTCAATTCTTATAATGTTTCCATAGTGTTTTACCCCCAAAATGGTTTACTTTTCATTTGTTTGCTTTGCTTTATTCGATTCTTCGATTCAGGCGAGTTTTTTTTCGCTTAATTTAGATTTAGGAGCCTTTTCAGCTTTCCCAGTATAAGAGCTTTACCATAATCGAGTGTCTTAGGTTTCCTTTTTTCTTTGAAATAAATACAATATCTTTTCAACGTTTTATTGGCTAACAATGGAAGTTTAATAAAACAAAAATTTAATTTTTAATGCAGTGATCTTGTCACACAGTATCTTACTTATATGTCACATATACATAGTGCATTATATATGGTATTTAAAATATTTAACTAATCGTAAAAAAATTCGGTTATCAGATTTCAACGGAAATATTTATCTTGACCATTCCCGAATCCATTCTGACTACTTTTTTCTTCCATAACATCTGTACATACGGACAGAATAGATGGCTCTTTATTCCAAAATGGATTGTAAAATGGATATTTTCGTAACTTCTGTACGTACGTACAGATTTCTGATATAAACAGAAAGTACAGTTTCTGATATAAACATATCTTTTATTTCCTCCATCGTTGGTTGTAGTCATATACTTCCAATTACAGAAGTGTTTTAAAAGGCTAAAATATTCAAGTTTTGGCAATATCAAATTGAAAAAAAAAAAAAATGAAATTTAGACAAGTAACGAAATCTAACTTTTAATGCGGTCTCCCGGTTCCTACACTTATATTCTGGGAAAGTTTTATACTCGTTATGAACAAATAAAAATACAAGAAGCTTGATTCAAAAATTGATCGGAAATATTTGATTCCAAAGTTTGCGACTTTTTATGTCATTTTCAACTTGCCTTGAGGGATCAGTTAATTTAGAATAATTCGAGGAAATAAGTTTAAATGAAGTGCAGCAAAATTATGTATGATTCAGTAGATCGTATAAGGAAGTCATATGACATCCATAACAGAATTTTTAGTTTAAGAATCGAACGTTTCGAATGACGAAAAAAAAGGTAGAAAGTTCGAGTTTTCGAATTGCTTTCAAGACTCTCGAGATTAGAGGATTAAAATAGCCATCTGTATTTGAAGCACAAAATATAACTAACAGAAATAGTGATTAATAAAGTAGAGGAAACGTCCAAAATAGAGGTATGGGACCTTGAAGGAAATACTGGAATAAATATAACAATATTTTTTAGATATCAAATATATCAAATTATTTCTTATCACAAGTAACAATGACATTCAGAATACAATTAATTGTACAAAGAAAGAAATTCCAAAGCATGTTTGAAAAAGCGATTTCCGTCTTTCTGTGCTATAGTTATCAGTTCTTTCTATTCCCCGTTGATAAATGATAACTTGGCGATTTTGAAATTTCGAAACATTTCATGCTGCGGCCAGTGTCACATAGATTTCAGCGTAAAAAATAAACTTGTAAAAGACAGAACAAAGATAATGCAGGCTGAACTTAGTAGCACGTTATTGCTAAATGGTAGTGATTTTATGCTGATTTTGTTTAATGAAAAAAGTTTTGAGCTTCTAACCTTCGGAATTTCATCATTGAATACAGTTACTTTCGCTATTAGGCTATATTTACCTAATTCACCTTTGAAATAGATGATTTTGTGACACTGATTTGATATGAATCTTCTTTCTTTATTTTAATCAATTTTTAAACTTTGGTATAAGCTTTTAAATATAAAATAAAGCAAGCAAACTGCGGATATAGCAAATGTTTATTATGCATAGCGAACAAATTATATATATAGTGAAAAAAGCTCGAAACGTATAAAACTGTTCTACTAAATGGGTAAATACGGAGAAATCAAACTATTACAAATATATAATGTTTAATTTAGAAATATCTTTTCTAAAAGAAAATAATGCGGCAAGTGTTCATAAAATCTGACAATTGAAAGTATTCAAAATTAAATGTATTTTCAATTATAATAGTTTAATAATAAAAATAGTCAGTAACTAATGCAATAAAGCCTTGAATTATTGTGCATATATACTGCTTTCAAGTCACACAAGCTATTGAGCAATTATAATATTAAATTTGAAAGACAAATTAAAGATTTCATTTTTTGCTAATTGGCAACACTTTGACAACAAATTATTTGCATGGCCGTGTGGGAGATAATGGGGAGCCTGGAAGACGGGGCCGCGCATATAGATTCTGTATTTGCATGATGGCAATGATTTAAACATCGCATTTAAGATAAATGCATGCTAGAGTAATGAAAGGTTACGTAAAGTGGTTTGAGAAAATAAAATGGAAAGACTTTTCTAAGGTAATTTGAAAATCTGAATGCAATTATTATTATTATTGTTTTACTTATTGAACTAATTTTGTTTCTAACCTAATTTTATGAATCAGCAAATGGTCTTTAGATTATATATTATATGATGAATTTTCTTGGTTTCATTAGTTTTCTAAGCTTCTGGCCTTTCAGTTTTCTTCTTCTGTGATATGACTCGATTCTTCTACTTAATCTAGAAGAAGCAGCATGAAAATGGAGTAGATAATATCAATACTTAAGGAAAGGTTTGGTTATTTGCTAGATTAACGAACTTAGGCGTGACATTTATACGAAGAAACTGATTTCCATGAATTGTTGCTGACGTATCGAGCTTGTATTCGTATCAATTTGCTTAAGATATATTTAATTTAAACATGCTGTTTTAGTAGAGTTAAACAACTGTGACCGCAAACATAAGCATATCCCTAAAGGTTTTTCTGTCAGTTCTTGAGCTATCGCTAAAAATTACGTGAAGCTCTCTGCAATCATTTGCGGACAGTTTTTTATTTTGGAGAAGCCGAATTATGCAGTGTCAATGGTTTTAAGTTTATAAAGCAGAAAATATTTAAATAAATTTTATTTATTTATATTTTTTTTATTTACCTTATTTAACTAAATCAGCTATAAATATGAAAGTAGCGGTAATTAGGTAAAATGAAGAGAATGACTTGATAGTGAGTAAGAAAAATTAACTAAGCCAAATGTAACTTTGCTTATTTAGCACATTCTTTTAAGCCTCTCTGCTTAAAACCGGTAATTTTTTTAAAAATATTTTATTTAAACATAAAAATCATGAATGCACCTAATGTATCCCACCCACCCCCCCCAAAAAAAAAGAAAAATAAGTTTTCTATTTTAAATGAAAAAATTTTTTTCTTTAAATTATCAGTTATTTTCATATTAAAGCTGTGAAGAGGCAGAAAAAATAGAATAAAATTGATTGCTTAAGAATATAATTAAGAAAAACATTATTAATTTTAAAATGTTAAAAATGTTAATAATTTAATTTTTAAATTTTAATTCCAATAAATTTAAATAATTTTTTATCCTTTATCTTATAAATATGATAAAATTACACTCATACTAAAGCATATTTTTTGCATATTTTAAAGATTTGTAATCAACAATATAGAGACTGGATGCGGGGAGAATTAAAAATCGAAAGTATAGTTTTTCTCTTAATAACGTTCTCGGTATAATGTTTGTTTCGCTGAGGCGAAATATAATACACATTATTCGTGATTAAAGGCACTAGTAACTAGGCGCTTCTTCATTCTGCAGGAACTCTGAAGCTGAAAATTTAGGAAAAGTAAAATTAATGGACCATAATTTTTCAAATGTGAGTTACAGGCAAAAAGCAAAAATGTGCTGTAACCATTTAGCCTACTATAATAATGAACAACTTCAGCAAAGTGGTGGAGTCAGTAGAAATCAAAAGATTAAAAATAAAAGAAGAAAATATGAAGTAAAAACCCTTTTATAAAAGTCTTGACAGCCAATGAAATTATTTTTAAGTCAATGAAATAACCCAAGGAGAACAAAAACTGTAAAAAAGAAGCTGATCATGATAGGTATTTCTTCCGTTACTTAATATGAAAGAAATAAGAGCGAACACTGCAATACTCGCCAAATGAATATCCGGAATATGAATGTAACTCGAATTAAATCAATGTTAAATTCAATTCAGATGAAACCTTGTTTATTTCAAGCCCAAACTCATAAGACGTGGACTGCAGTCAGTGGAAAGCTATCGTATGATCTGATGAATAAGAATTTTGTTTATATTCAAATGGTGTTAGGCAAATTGCCAATCAGAGGTTTAAAGAAGCCTTAACATCCAAATGTGTTAAACAATTCGTATTAAAAGAATGGTTCCGAAATGCTGCATATTAATTTTAATAGTTGTAAATTAGATAAAACGAGTAATATGTTACAGAATAAATTTCAGGAAATACTATGATGTGATGCTCATAAAGCAACTTATCTAGTTACCCACTCTCAGACAAACAGAGGTAAAACTATTATAATAGTATATTGGGACATAGAACTTGGCCTATCAAATTGCGAGTTTCGGACTAAATGCAGCATCTGAGGAATTTCCATTCACTGAGATACAAAAATTATTCATTAACCTAAAACGACCAGAGTTTTTTTAAATAGCTTATGTGTATTGCTTATATATTATAACATATATTGTTTTTGATAGTAAAATATTAGATTTATTTTAATATATTCATACCTGAATCTTGATTGCTTTGATGAGATTTGTTGCCGACTGAAAATTTGATAACATGAAACATTGCATATTGTAAACATCGGACAGGTCACATTGATACTAAAAAACAAAATAAGCATTATTGATTTTCAAAATCGATGATAATTTCGGCACCAACAGATAACAAAGTTTGCGTGTTTAGTTGAGAACCAAATAATTACTTAATGGATGCCCTTTTTGCGGTTTAAAGAGGTACAAAGTCACGAATTTAATCCTGTTACTTATTTCTTTTTACTCCAAAACTTAAGAATCGATATTTGAGTATGCTCCAGATATTTTTACGAGTTATATTTAAGGCCATTACTTGATATTTAAAGGTGGCAGTACTTAAAGCTTTCATCGAATGCAAGACTGTTTTTCTTTTGTTTAGCAGCAACAAAGATATTGCATCTTTACAAACTGCAAAGTGCGTCGTTTAAAGAAGCTTATACTTAAAATGTTCGTCAAAGAAAAGTCGCTTTTGTCAATGCTAAATTTAATTTATTGCAGATAATTTTCCATGAAGAGAATATTGATGTGAAAAACCATTACTACTTTGGGGCCACCCAGAGTATTATTAAGAGTATCGAAGTCAGCTTCAATGAAGTCTGTATACAATAGGCAAATGGTAAAAGAAAGGAATTTGCACGCTCTTTTACCGAACCATAACTCCATTCTTTAGCTAAATATCGATCTCAAGAGGTAAAAACGTAAGTGGCTGTTAACGTATCGGTTTTCAAGTAGAACAACGCTCGTGATGTCCAGTCATTGAAATGTTTTATCTGATTGATAAAATTCTGTCTCAGTTGTGAAGAAGTTCTTTGACCAGCACCTGAACGAAATCAATACAATCCAAATTCACTTACTAGGGAGTGTTATATGTACTTAAAGTAGTTACTTTAGAATAGCTAATGTCTATCATAAATTTTGGCTGCTATGCGACGCATTTAGCAACAATACTTTCTTAAGAAGTACAAAATAGCAATGGAAAAAAAGTGTCTGGATGTCTTTTATTCGTCTTTAGCTTTTGGAATTTTGATTCGATGCTTATAGTTTGACAGGTTTGTGCTAGGCAAACTTTGGTGAATAATAACATGGTTGGATTTCGTCACAGCTGACGATGATATATTGACAAATTAAAAGGAATTTAGGCATAACGTTTTTTCGAGAAATGTCGCGGCTTAAGGCCTGGGACGATTACGGATTCAGGAGCGATTCGATTGACGAAGAAGAGTACGACTGGTCTGATATCAGTCAAAGTAAGATTGCATAAATATTTCAAATTTTAAATATTTTAAGTATTTTCATTCTTTGAACAACTTAATGTTATAATAAATTTTTTCCCTTACCAGTTTTAATTTATTCTCTTCACAGTTTTTACGGAATAATATTGGGTTTTAATAATAAGTCACTAGAATGAAAAACTATTGAGAATATTCTAACTATTTTAACCAAGCTATCAAGTTTACGGGGAATGAACTGCAGTACTGTTTTATGAAAGTGAAAATTTTGGTGGGAAGAAAATTCTTTGGAATTTACATAGATTATGTAAATACATAAATACATATCTATATTATACAATACATAATATGCACATATAAGTAAGTAAAAATTGTAAGTTTATTAAAGTTTAAACTATCAATTTCTAACTACAAAAACTTGATATTATTTACAAGTTTGTTCGCCTTTTTAAAATTTAAATTATTTTTTAGTTTATTTTGAGAATAAATATATACTACTGGAGGTTTATTTATACCGCAAAGAATACATTTATTTTCATTTTTATTATTTTGTGAGGAGTATAAATTGAAATTTGTCTTGAATAAATACAGAAATGGGGAAAAGGATGATTTTAATAAATTCTTTCCCTCTGATGATAGCTTGTTTAAAACAATTTTTATTACCACATTAAAAAGTTTTTAAAATTAAATTTAAAATTTGTTACAAATTTTTATAAAATTCATTTTATGTTTGTATTTCATAACTGTTTCATGAGGATGCTAAAAGATTTATAAAAAAATTGTAATATGAATATATATACATATATATACACACACACAAACATTTTCACCCGACCTTTATTTTTGAACAGGATGCAAAGATTCATGTATTAGTATTTTTGAATTTAAAGAGATCAATTTTGTAAATATTATGAAATCTAATGTTTTACACGTTACTTCGGTCTTTATTCATATTTAGGATAATGTGCTCAGTATCAAAAAGAAAACACAAAAGACTTGATTCCCGTACGATAAAAATTTACCGAGATTTTTAACTTCGAAATCAACCATTTTCATTTTATATTTAATTTGCATTGAGGGGTGGTTAGTAAGTAAATTAGGATAAATCGAGGTTGATTTTGATTTTTACCACTTTAAATACCATTCAATGAGACTGTTTTTTTTTTTTTTTTTTTTTTTTTTTTTTTTTTTTTTTTTTTTTACTGTTGTCCTTAATTTATAATTTTATTACACTTCATATGAAGTAAGAATTTTCACACAAATAATAAGTTTTCAAAGCCTAAAATGAGTTATTAGTATTCTCATGATGTGTAACCTAAATTCGAGCCAGTTTTCCTTAGTAAGTCGTCCACTGGGCATCCCTGCCTTTCCGCATAGTGCGTAATGGCGGAGTGCGTAATAAATAAAAAAATATTCTCATGAAGTTTTATTATTTTAGAATCATAATCTGATAATCATAGAAAAATTCATTAACATGAAAATATTTCTGCTTTTTAATTAATATAAGCAATATTATGAATTTGCTAAATGCCCATACTGAAGCCTACCAGCGTTTTCTAGAAGACGTATTTTATAATACTCTTTGAACAAGATCTTGAATTTGAAAAAATTATGTTTTCAATGTTTTTAAAATCACTGTTATTAAAAATACTTGTCACGTAATCTGTAAACATCAGAAACATTTCCTAAATAGCATTTTATATTTAAAAAACACTCGGTGATTTTCGAGAGTAAAAATGCAACATTTGATCTAAAAATCAGATATTTGGTTTAGTCCCTTCAATTGGCTCCAGAGGTTTAAAGCTGTGTGAGTTTCTGAGTTTTTGGCACTTTTTGTTGTTAATGAAGGCTGTGGACCCACTTTTTGTGGCACACGAGGATAGAGTTATAGTGTAGCTGTTATTAGACAGTCTTTTTCAGAATATCCTAAACTAATGCATTCTTAACTGATATTGTTGATGTAAACCGATGATATTGACTATTCCGATGCTATTCTTGAAGAGTACCAAGATGTTTTACGGATGGATGTAAGATGAATGATAAGGCTGGTCATGCTTTTGTTGTTTACGAAGATAAACAAGAAAGAAACTTCAAGCTGTGCGGAATTAGTGGTAAAAGTGCTCTGGTTTTCGAGCTGAGTTACTGTACCAAAACTCTGCAGTAAAAATGGATTCAAACTTTTTAGTGGTTTGAGATCATTCTATGTTTTATTATATAGTGTTCTCTTTCTTCGCTACAATTACTACAGAAAACTCGTGTTTCAGAGAAACTTTCTGTTAAAATCCAGGTTATTATTAAGACCTTGCTAGATCTTGTTATCGACCTTTATTTTGCTTACATTAGAGAAAAGTGTGGAAATTTTGGAAATGAGAGGGTTGATACTCTAGGAAAGCTAGACACGAAACTTCTCATTGAATTAAGTTTCCGTGTTCCTGTTTACCCTGGTAGTGCTTTTATAGAAATGATGCTCTCTGTATTTGAAACAGGAAATATCTATCCTCACCAATATATTATATCTTTCAAGCACTCTGTAGTAATATCGATAATTTTTATAGATAATAATTAGTGTCATATTTATTTTATCAAAGTTTTCATTCTGTATTCATATCCATATATTTCTTTAACTAAGGACATTGATTGTTTAAATTGCATTACTCTATTAACCTTCTCCAATTTTATACCGATTTTCAAATGTTGTTTTTAAATTTCTATAGTGAACAACTTAGTTTTCTATATCATGTAAAGTTAGTAATTTAATTTGTCTAAAGCCGTCTGGGGGTTTATTTTCAGAGACTAAAGGCATATTTGAACGTTTATCATGTTGTTCTTTTGGATAATTTAAATCAGCTTCTAATATGTACCCCATATTTGAATCATCAGTTTTAATAAGTCAATCATCATTGTTGCTTCATTTAAATCCCCCATACGATCGATATTGAGACAAATTATTGCGACCTAAATACATTAAATAATTAGATGGTTTACTTTTCTCAAAATGTTTTCTATATATTTTTATTTGATTGTCTGTATCTTACAGCATTCCGCTATACTTCTTCTCGTTTCTTTTTGTAACATTAAAATCATGTCATAATCATTTAATAATACCGATGCACTATTTGTGAATTTTAGCATTGCTTCCCAAGTTAGTCCTGGCTCTGTAAAGTATCATGTGGAATATAAATCGTATGCTTTTAGGTATACATGTTTAAAGTTTTCAAAGATGTGTACTAATATTAATATATCCGATTTTACATATAAATCTGTCTTTTCACAAAAGTTTTTAATCTCAAACTCCTTCCATATTTTTCCAATTGCTTGTATTCTTCACCGGAAGATTTACTTTCATTTGATACATTGTCGAATTTATATTGAGATGGTAATTTTCTTCCTTTTTTACTTTCTACAGCATCCACGTATTTGTAATAACAATTAGCTTAATACATTGTGTAATAAGACTTAATTTTCTAATATTTTTCTTAAATTTCTAAAAGAAAAGATGAATAGAAGTGCACTTATTTTATAAATCTCTGTTAAATTCTTTGAAAGCTAAAACAATGAATGAAGAAGTTTTGGTAAAAGAGCGAGAATTTATTAAGGATATACAATTTTTCACAATCGAAAAGTATCTGAAAAAAAAAAAAAAAAAAAAAAACACTTGAATGGCTATTAGATTTTTTTATGCTACGTAAATGAAGAAAGGAAAAAGCGTCATTAACAAACTCATTAAAAATTCAAACTTTGAAATTTATTTGCCTTTGCCATCGTTTAAAGGACCTGAGACGCAGCTTTTACGCTGCAAAACGAGATTAAATGCTGATTGAGCTTATAAATCCTATAAACAGATTGGTTGAAGCAACATACAAACATGATACACATTATTTAAAAAATAGGGATATGAAGAATAGAAAAAATGTTTGTGATAAAAGTATGGTAGAAAATTCAAGTACTATTCCAAAACCCACAGTGCATGAAGGAATTGAAAAAGGCGTTTGGAATAGCATACTATTTGAAATGCAAAGAAAAAATAAAAACTACAAATTCGTATGAAACCGTTTCTAAGAACAACAAACCCATATTGGAATGTATTTGCGATATTTTAAACTCTAAAAAAGGTACTTGTTCAGCTCAAACGGGTTTTCAGAGAAAAAGAAAAAAAAATCTTAGATGTTTAGTATAATACTGAAACGGGTTGTTGTGGTGTGAAAGAACTGCGAAGAGAAACCAAAATACCTAAAAAGGAAATTGAAACCTTTTTACATCAACAAGATATTTATACAAAATACAAATAGAAATTTTAGAAGGAGAATAATATATGAATATAAAAATTCTTAGCACTGAAGATCAGTGGCAAGCAGATTTATTATTTATAAAGTCCTTTAGTAAACCGATATTGATTGATTAATCGTAACTAATCGGTTTAATAAGTACGCATGGACTGTTCCGATAAACAGAAGTAATAAATGTGTTTAACATTTTTAAAGAACGAATTCCCATGAGGATTCAGGCCGATAAAGTTACAGGGTTTATCAATAAAAATACTGCAAAACTGTTTGAAGATAATAATATTCATTGGTTTAACTACAGAAAATGCAGAAATTAAATGAGCTATAGTTGAAAGATTTAACAAGACTTTAAATGAGAAGATTAGAAAATATTTAGATGCAAAAAAAACTAAAACATATATAGACGTGTTAGATAAATTAATAAAAATCATAATAATTTATAACATCGATCGATAAAAATGACATTTTTAAGCATCTGATGATAATGAAGCTATAGTTTATAAGAATTTATGTAACAGAAAAAATTATGCATTATATAAAAAACCGAAATTGCAAAAAAATCTAAATTTAAAATCGACGATACCCTTCGAATATCTAAATTTAAATATGTTTTTACTAAGGGCTATAATCATACACTTACAAAAGCGATTTTTTACTATTTCTCAAGATTTAAACACTGATCTTCATGTTTATAGACTAACAAATTTGAACAATGAGGAAATTACTAGAATATTTTATGAAAAGGAACTATTTAAACATGATAAAAAAGGTGAAATTTATAAAATAGAAAAAATAATAAAGAGAACAGGAAACAAAGCTTTTGTTAAATGGATATTCAGAATATTTTAATTCCTGAACTGACGGGAAAAATTTTAAAATCAACAATCTTTTGACATATTTTTGCATATCAAAATTATTCGAAATTACTATAGAAAGTTTGAAAGATATAGATTGGAATGACGTTTTCAAACAACAATTACTTTCAGAACCTTTCATAATTTTTTGATAAAATAAGGAATTGAGGCATCATATTGAAAACGGACTTTTTTGAAGAAGTCATTGGTGTTATCTTCGAGAAAATGGTTTTGAAGTATTTAGCTAAAATTTGTTCAAAAATCTAATTACTTTTCATCTCTTTTGGTAATCATTCATCCTTTTTTCTACGAGTTGTAATTAGATTTTTATAAACATTTTTAACTTCATTCATATTTAATTTTTTTAAATTTATTTTTATTTTTAATGTTTTTTATTTTTATTTTTATTTGTAATGTTTTTTTATCATTCCTCCATTTTTAATTGGAAAAATTTCACTTATTCTCGACATTTCTTATGTTTTTCATAATTTGTCTTCATTCAATCCTTTTATAGAACTTTTCCTCCTTATTTTTAAATTTTCTGATTAAAAATTTGATTTTTTTATCATCATGTTCTTTGAAAATCTGAAAAATCATCAAAAAATTGCTGATTTAGACATTTTATTTTACTCGTATGCGAGTCCTCGTTTTATGCGACATCCTTTTTTTAATACATTTTTATGCTTTTTATTAGGAAATATGAAATTTGTAAGTTTGACTCGCTAAATGGGTGGAACCCCCCCCCCAAAACTGTCACAGGTTTCACGCATTTTGAACACTTTATGTCCAATTTAAGGCCTTTTATTAGAAAATTCAAAAATCTTGTCATTTCCTTGAAGGTGTCTTTGCGTTGGCATTAATTAACTACTTTCAGTTAATAATTAAAATGAACTTAGCATAAAGCACTTGGACAATTATTTGATTTGTTATTACCTAACAAATATGTATCAAATATCCTTTAGTTGCTAATTTGCAGCTATGAGTCGAAAATGAACAATTTATAATGCTGAATCACTTCTTCTAATTTAGTTTCCCTAAGAATAATAAATAAATAATAATGATTGCATAATTTCCATTTATTTAAATGCTAGTTCACGGGATCAGCTTAAAACCTCGGTCGAATTTCACGCTTCAGTTCATATCAAGTCACTGCACAGCAATTATTTAATTAATAAACTACCTCCTGTAAAATAAACAGCAGATTCATTCACCTTCGAGACCTCAGTTGACCATGAAATACTTACGGAAGAGGTGCCGCCGCTTCAGTACTGGGTTTTATCAGCGTATCTTGAGAGAGACCATTCTCAACATTAGACTCGGCTGAATACCTCAGGAAGCTATCCGTAATAACTGGAGCGTAACGAAGGAGGTAATTGAATCTTTAGGGATCGCTGAACTCAAAGAATTAAGTGATTTTCAGTCCTGCTCTCTCTTTTTAACTGGTGTTTGGGTATCGATTAATTTACGTCCTTTTTCTTACTTAAATTTTGCCCATCAAAATCTAAATTAACTCAGTGATCTAGAGAAACGCGGACGTATATTCATAACTCGCGCGAATTTGTAAAGCTTGGTTAGAAAACTAAAAAGTGCTTCTAAAGAGTTGCAAAGTTTCATTTTATATTTAGCTACTCATATAATATTTTACGTTGCGCTATCCTTCCCATTCTTATCGAGATTAAGGTATTCACTTCAGAAATCTAGAGATTAAATGATTGTAAAAGTAGATAAGGCAACTAAAAAGGTACAATAGTTAGGATAACTTGCGCAGACCATTTTTAAGCTACTACTTGCTATTTTTAGATCCACTAATTATTTTAAGTGAGGGAATCTAGTGATTAAAATTTGGGAGTTGGCAGAATAATCACCATTAAGCGAAACTGAACCACCTTTGTTTTCTGAAAATTTTGATGAAAATTTATCCCTTCAGAGATAAGGGATTTTTTAAAATATGGCACAGAATTTTTGATGTTTACTTGATTGAATGTAATTAAACATAGAATAAATAATGTTTTTTTTTTTTTTTTTTTTTTTTTTTTTTTTTTTTTTTTTTTTTTTTAAGGGAAAAGTAACTTATTTGTTTCTATATAGTCTCACTGACAGTAAAACTGGACGTTAACAAGCGCATCTGCGACCTCATTACTTCTAATGCAATATTAATTATTTGACTGTTTTTAGCAGTCAAATAACTAATTCACAAGCGATATGCACTTTTGAACTCTTAGGAAAGAAGGAAGCCGGTCTTAGTTAGCTACAATTTGAAGAACTCTAGAGAAATCACAGTAAGACATAATGAACTTCAACATATCCAATATAGCAGGAAGACACCAATCGTCTCAATCTTACCATCAGAGATATTAATGATAGTATTTAAATGGGATGTAAAAGCAAAAAAGGTTACAATAAACTCTTGCTCCTCTTTTATTTAGATCACAATTTTTGAAGCATCGATGTAAACTAACCTTATCTATTGTTCGAGAGTTTTGGAACATTTTGTTTTGAAATGACTTGCTTCGCTTTAAGAGTACGCTTTTATTTCATACTAAAAGAGTGTCACATATTGGGCTTGGCTTGAAGTGTGTTTTAAGTTGTAGGAAGTGTATTGTAAAGTGTACTTTCGGAAAGGTCGGCTTTCTTGTAATGGACCACGCATTCAGAAAGGGTCCAGATAGCTTTTCTTGCTAACAGCTTTGGAAAATCTAGCAGTCCTATAGTGGCTCCTCAGTAGAGATAATTTTGATATTTGCCTTTATATTTTAACTTGTACTGACTCGCTTGTAAAGTATAAGTCGCCATAGCTTATTGAGTCGTCATACAGCAAGTCTGACTACAGTATGGGTTTAAAACAATAGATATGGAAGGTAATTTTCTTCACGCGAGCAGAATTTATAAAATGTGATAGGCTATGACAAAAATTTGAACTATAGTTTAAGTTTTCCTAGAAACTAGTAATTGAATGAAATCTTCACCGAAACTTCCCATCTTCTAATTTCCTGCAACCTGGAAAGTCTCTTTTTCATGCAATTTGGAAAAAGATATCAGTATTCGAAACATTCGAAAGCAACTATCATTCGACTGTCTGAGAAATCAACAGCAAAGGTCATTGTTGCTTTCAGAATGATCATAAGTCACGATCTTTTTAGTAAAACTAAAATTTCTGATCATATCAGCATTTTGAATAACTACTCTATCATCAAAGCCATGGCTCTGCGTATCTCTGAAACTTTTAACCTTTCTTGCCTTGTAGAACAGCACTGCTTTTAATGGTCGCAAGGAGGAAGAAGGCTTATTATTTGCTGTTCCACAAACTTCGGATTTGTAATCCCTATTTCTGTTGTCCATTTTGCATATTTGGAGAATTTTCTTCAGTTTTATTTAACTTATACTAGCCTAAAGATATTATCTACTAAGACCGCTGCTTTGGAATAAAATAAAATTTCACATGTACTTATTTTTCTGCAAGTATCAGAGTCGTTTAATTTATTAATTAGTTATTATTACTCCCTATTAAAGTTTGTGTCTTTGAGTGTCCTAATAACTTGTTTGATAAAGTAAAGGCTTAATAGAATAATAACCTAACAGAATTTAAGGGCTAAACCTGTTAAGATGGGCACATACTGAGCTGCAACAACTGTCTGGGGTTTTATCTAATTTTAACTAGCTCAAGTACAAATTACCTAGGTGTTACTTATAATTATCAGGGAGTTTTTCCAAAAACTTTACAAAGTTCTAAAACAATGAACAAACCCAAATACTACTATTAAATTTAAATTGATTCTACCTCACTGTTTGTGAGGATTAAATGAAAAGTATCGCACCACAAAATTACTAAATCACTTGGACCTGGCGCTGAACACGAAACTTTTTATCCATCTTCCTGTACAACATCTAATGACTTCTAAGAAAGGATACAAATTTATTAGACTAAGAATCGGAACTTATTAACCAAGTCTACCCTGAGCTTTTACGCGAAGCAGTGGGTATTCGCCAAGTAACAATCTGGACGGAAGGCAGACGGCATCAGTCCAAATTCTCATACGGTTACGAGTTATCCGCTAAACTGCTTGCCACTCAGTCGTGCATCTAGAATGAGCAAGCCTGTGATGAAATGAAGCAATATGAGAGATGTAAATTGAAAATAATTTCTTTAGTGAAACTCGAATATAACGATAAACCAAAATAACGATTCAGAAGAAACAAAAATTGCCCTGAAAATTTTCAGCATTTTTTTCCCTCTGAGAAGATAATGGACATGTGTCTAACCGTCCTCAAAATAGATAGATTTTTGTGTCTATGATCTATGACAATCTAAAATTTCTATTTTCCTAATTTTAATTCAGAGTATAAATATTTAAATGAAAATCCTAATGCGATTTTAAAATTTTGTTACCTTTTTAATTGTTTCTAGCAAAGCTCGAGAAGGAATCTGACTAAGGAAAGGTATGAGTAGAGTATGACTTTATAAGAGAAATCAGTTATGTTTATATAACACATGAGAAAAATTGTGAAGATGCCATGTAACCAGCTCTTTTTTTTTTTTTTTTGATATGATCTACGGTCAAATTGGCAGTCAACTGTGGGTCAACAATTGGTGGACGATTAAAAAGTTTTTTTTAAAAAAATTATTTTAAAGCATCATTACCGAAATATTTGAATATTAGGAAATAAAGGCAGTTATTAATAATAATATAAGCAAATGCTTAGAATTTTATTAGCAATTTCGGAAACCCTATAAATATTTGTGAAACCCAACGAAAATAGATATCATTATTTTATAGCATGATGATTTCTCACTCTGAATGCTGTTCCGAATGGTGTATCTCACATTTAAGGTTTTAGGGAAAATACTCACATTCAGTTCTACTATCCATTTGCATTTTTCGCATGAGAGAATTGATACCTAGTAGTGAAAAATACTACAAAACCCCGAAAAGAATATTATTATTCGAATGTAACTATGGAGACGCGTTTAGATGAGCAATAGTTTTGGTTAAAACTTAAGAGTTAAAGGAAATCTTTAGAACACGTCGCAAGAATATCTTCACTACTTGCTACAAGGGTTCACAAAAATCCGATATTCAAAGCGAGCCGAATCCATGTAAAGGAGTTTTAAACTAAGGGCATTTTTAACATTTGGAAATACGCTACGTGTAAAAGTAACGTGCCAAGATGCAAACTAATAATTGACTAAATTCTATAGTATTCTATCATTTATGATGGATAGCAACTCAATGCATTTAAACAGACAGAGGAAAATATCTCCCCTTTTTGTTCTAAGCTTGAAAGTATGAGACAGAGCTCTTTTTATTTACTCTTACGCAGTTGTGAATTAAATATTTTACTTTAGATGAATCTATTATGAAATAATGCCTTTAAAATTAAGCAAAACTCACTTTTATAATATGAGCTTAAAAAACGGAAGTCACATCTATGTAGCAACTTTTCTGTGTATCTATAAATTATACATTTAAATGACATTTTCAATAAAAACATGTTTTCAACTACATTTCAATTTATATGAATAGAAACCTCAAAAATACTTATCGCATTCATTTCGGATCTGACAAATATTGTTTTCTGGGGCTGTGAGAAAATTCTCAACATCTGAACGAAGAAAATAATCCTCAAAAGCATTTTAGAATTCTCTCATTTAATATTGATTGTGATTTAGGGGGATTGAAAGCATTATGCTTGACAGTGGATGCCATAAAATTCCATTTATGCAAATCCTAATGGAACACTCATCCGCTTCTAAATCCTTCATGTTTCCTGTCTTGAAGTATCCGAATATTTAACCTAACGGAAAACAAGGGCAAGCAAAACGAAATTTAGATCAGTTTAATATCTGTGGTTATGCTATAAATGTGGCCGCCTCAGCATTTCCTTCTGCTCTTCCAAAATAGGGTATAAGTTCCGCTTTCTGGCCTAAACACAATGGACCATTATTGGATCCCACGAGTTTTAAAATACATAACGGTTCTGTCGTTTCTCGTCTCGGATGTAAATATCACAAGTATTATTCCTTGATCTGAACATTTGTTTTCAGAACGAGTCATTGCATCACATGTTCTCGTAAACTCGACTATTACGTTCTTCTGATAAATTTGGAATCTTGCTCACCTCCACATTTACTACTTACTTCCATTTCAATATTTTTATGGGAATGAATATCAAGCAGATAATTGTAACTGAGAAATAAGCTGGTAAAATAAATAAGGAGTAAGCATTTTACTTGGAGTGTATTTAATGCTATTAATATTTCTACTAAACAGATAATGTTTATCATAATCTAGATGATACTACTCTGATCAAAATTTTCACTGGGAAGTCCTGTCTCGCGAATGAAAAATAATTTAATTGAATTCGTTCGCTAGAAGGCATTGGCTTATTAGCTACAGGACAAATGTATATTAGTGTTATTACCTGAGGTAGGATAGCGCGTCTTGTAGTCAAATCAAGGTTAAAACATATGAGGTGACGACGTATTTTGTAAAAAGAACTTTTAACAAAGACGCTTGTATTTCGTTGATCAAAAATACATCCTTGTTATGTCACAATCACCTTACTGGCCAGACTTTTAATCCTGTGGATCTAATTAGTGTTTGTTACTAAGAGTCAATATTTTTAGACGATTCAAAGCAATGCATGTCCAGTCTTTGACGGGCAATAAATGATGCATTTTTCCAACACTTCGAGAAATCGATCTCAAGTAACTATAGGTAATACTTTTTTTTTCATTTAAAATAGAACTACATTACAGGCATTTTTCGCGAAATTTTCGCCTCCCTTAAGTTTACGTAACGAAGATAATGTTTTCAGTTCAAAAACTCGTTAGAGAATTTTCGGTGAATAAGCACGAAATACGTCCCTGCAACACGTTTGTACTATTTTCACAATGGCATATGTTTGTCTGTATATACGAGGTGTGAACAAAGTGTAATTGGCAACAACTATTTTTGTGACGCCATGCCACATACCTCCTCTATCCATGTGGGCAGTTTCGACTTAACCGACCACGCCAGTGGGGAGTACTGCGTCATTGAGTAAACACGTGCAACTGCATTCTTCCGGGAAAATGTCTAATGTAGAAACCGAACAGCGAATCAACGTCAAGTTTCAAGTACTAAAAAAGATTTCGTGGAAAAAATTAGGAAAAAAAAGCCACAGTTGTGGAGTGATGGATGGCTGTTGCACCAAGACAATGCACCCGCTCACACGGCTCTATCTGACAAACAGTTTTTGACCAGAAAAAGCATTACTGTGATAGGGCATCCTCCTTATTCACCTGATTTGGCTCCATGCGACTTTTTTTAATTTCCTGCAGTTGTATCTTACTTAAAGGTAACACATTTTACCTCAGCTGAAGAGGTTCAGGCAAAAACGGAAAATCTCCTGAAGTATGTTCTAGGGAGAGAGTGCGGGTCTCCTAAAAAAAAGGATGTGATAAATAAGTCTTCTAGTCCCCACAACATCCCGTATACTGTAAAAGAGGCTTAAATAATGTGTCTTGGAGATACTACGTACAGTGGCATTTGATGTGCAGCGCTAAGAAGGATGTGTTTCAGAACTTGGAGAGATATTCCAGGATGTCCGTAGAATGTGAGCTGATCTCATAAGCAGCATCTCCAGAATATCCCGCTTAGGTTTTGGTACTTAGTGTATTATTGCTAGTGAACTGTAAATATTATGACAATAAAAAAAGATGCGATATGAATACAAAAAGGACTTTTCCCCAAAACGGGCTGGCACAGGACTAAAAAAGAAACATTTTTTTTTTGAAAAAATAAATAAAATACAAAAATGCATGGTAGTTGTTAAATAGTGTTCCAACATATAGCATAACACTCCTAATTTTTTTTAGCATAGACTTACATAACAATAAACGGAAAAAACTGGAGGGGGATAAGAAGCAGTTTTAAAAGCTTGGGAAGTAATAATTATATTATTATTATTTAAGTTTTTTGGGCTCTGATAGTCGAGATGAAAATATTTTTTATGATCCTATGAACCATACATAAAATCCGACTTTTTAAAAAAACTTTGAAATTAATTACTCATAGAAATTATAAATAATTTGATTTATGATAAATTACACTCAATTTTGTGCTTGAAAATAGTTAAATAAGAAACGCATGAGTGACATTTTCAAGATAAACTGTATGGTCAATAGATTATATTATAGAATGTAAGATTGGGATTTCTGAAAATCCTGCATACGATTTGAAGGTTAAAAAAATGCTCAGTTCCTTTACAGACAGTATCCTAAAAAGAGAAATAATAAACATCAAAAATATCTACACCATTTTCAAATAGTCTAGATAAGGATCTCATTGTACGTACTCCACCTGCCTGCAGCGCAAATAGCAGAAAAATGTTATGATTAGTGAAGTTCTGCTGGAATACAGATGCACCTGAATCATTATTGAACATGCCGTAAAAAAAAAAAAAAAAAAAAAAAAAAAAATCTGAAATGTTTCAGATTTTAAATTACGTCCAAAGGGGCGTTTTTTAACATTTTGTGTGTTACCTTTCTTTATTAAATATCATGTTCCTCGCACTTAAACCATAAGATCCAGTGCAACAGCAATATCGCAAAATAGTTTTAAAACGAGCATATCTTTAGAATTTCCGATACAGAGACTCACGCGCTGGAGATAAAAATGTTTTTTCTGCACAACGTTGCCATTGCTCGCTTTGAAATCCTTGAGTTTGTTAATCAAAAATTCGTCAAAGTTTTAAAAAATAGGAAATCGATCATAAAACAAATTTCAAATTTCAAATTTGGTCTTCCACATGCTCATATTCGTTGGAGGATTACGTTATTCAAAATTCGATGACTCTATGTACCGTTGTTTTATCACAATACGAGAAATATACATGCAGATTTTTCATTATTTAATTTCTTCAAATATAATGCAGGACTCTAACATTTTGTGGCAACAGTTTGAAAAGGGAACCGACATTTATGAGTCCGACGCAAAATGCCAAAACGAAACTAATAGTCCTTCGGGATTCAAATCCCTTTGGACTAAAAAAAAAAAAAAAAAGAGAAAAAAGGTTAAGAAATTTTTATTTCTGTTATTCTATCTATTTTCATTTGTAGACCTATTAAAGACTTTTACGTTTGCTGTTTGATCTCGATCGGCGGTATCGGTTACCATGAGTGATATACCCTGGGGCAACATACACTATCTTAGGGACTATGACAGAAACGAGGGTACTTTTTACTGCCAGAAAGGGCAAATGCTCTTCAGGATGGTAGTGGCTTCGGCCATCTGAGTAGGTTGCGTGACTGCTAAAATACAGAGATCAGAATTTCTCTCCTTCTTCGTGGTCCGTGTGAAACGGAAGTGGTGATCATGGGTTGTCAGCTCAAAGTTGGGGACTTAACAGAATTTTTTTTAAAAGTCCGTACACTTCGGGATTAAAGCCTCAAAATGCAGCAAGCTAGATTTGTATATTCTCTTTTTCTAGGATTTTTGGACATCATTCGACGCTCTTGGCAAAAATGGAGGCTGTTCTCGGGAATTCACCTTAGTTGCATTTAGTTGCAAGAAAGGTTAAATATGTTGATTGGTTAAGACTTGAAGCATTTGTAATCACTCCAATCTCTCGAGTCATCATTGTTATCGTAATGTTAAAAAATTATGTCCTAGTTGCAATAGTCTGTTAATTCAGAATATGCACTTCAAGGTCATTTCTTCCTCCCAATCCGTAACTCATAACCACGGCAATGACTTCTGTGGAAAATGGTTCCAATTCTCTAATTTGCTAAAATCTCCTGATGCCCTCTGTTCGGTGATGACGACTCTTGTTAAGATCGTAATTGAAGGGAGGGGCTATGCAACCTTGAAGCTCTATTTTAAAGTAACCGACTATAGCAGCGATATATCCATATATCAGGAAAATCTGGGATGTGTATCACCTGCAGCTAAAATCTTTAAAATACACTGCTGTGTTCGAAATAAGCAAGAAGATTTAAAAAAATTTTGACGTTTTCCATTGATGTCTAGCATTTAATTTAATATGAAAGCATTATTAAAATCATGCTCAGAAATAGCATTGTGAAAACAAAATCTGAAATGTTTCAGATTTTTAATAGTTGCCCAAAATGATTTCTTAAGGTTTTTTTACGTTCTTACTGAGCTCGCAGTCTATATGTCTATCTTGCACTCACTCCTGCAAACACTTTTTTTTTTTTGTCTTTTTAGTTTCATTATTAAGCATCGTTTTCTTGGCACTTTCGCCACATACAGTACAACAACAAAATCACAAAATTTTTAAATGCTGCAAAAATAAGCTACAGAATATTTATAATATTGGATATCATAAAAATACTGAATATTTCTAATTAGACATCGCAAAATTTTAATACATGTTTATTTAAATCAATCACATTTAAAAGTAGAAAAAAGTGTTCTTCAGATCTGTACTTATTGCTTTTAAATCGCTTAGTTTATTACTCAGTAAATTTCAAAATTAAATTTGAAACTATCTTAAGCTTTACTGAATGGCAAAGTGCTGGCGCGTAGAAGACAAAAATATTTAATCCGATCGCGGCAACCCATTGCTTTCATAGAGATGAGTTTGCTAATTAAAACTGAAACATAAATATCTTACATATTTCCGAATGGCAACAGACTCGCGGGATGGAGACTGAAATGTTTTATTTCCAACAATGCTGTCAGTGCTCACTTTGGAATAATTGAGTTTGTTAATCAACAATTCATTAAAGTTTTACAAAATATAAAACAATTTCGAAATTCAAAATTGCTTCCAGGTGCACATGTTCGGGTGGAGGGCTACGGTATTCAGAACTGGATGGCTCTAGGTACCTCATTTTTTCACAGTGCGAGGAACATACATACATACACGCAGATTCTTCATTATTTAATTTCTTTAAAAATAATACAGGGTGATAGTATTTGGTGGCAACAATTTGAGAATGGATACGATGTTTAGAGTAAACCAACTCAAAATCCCATTTCAAAACTAATAGCCCCTTTTGGGCTAATAATTGCATTTAATTGTAACTAAAGTTCCGTTATTTTAAATTCATGTAGTTGATAATAGTGAAATGAATTATAATTCTCCCAGTATTTTTACCTTCAGCCAACCTTTATTGGCAAACATTTGATTATATTGGTATAAATTTAGAAAAACTAGGTTTGGCACATGGACAATTATACCTAATAAAATATAATTCAAAATTTCGTATTACAGACCTTTCTATTTATTGCAACAATAAATTACATTTTGTTTACAAACGATCAAACGTAACTGATACTTTAGTTAAAGCTCGTTGCTATTTAAAAACCTGAAATTGCTGGAATGTAAGGTGCTGGCCACGTCAAATTTTTTAACTTGTCAATATTGTTTCCAGAAATGTTTATTTTGGGGTAGTTATTTTAAATTATATTTTGAGTTACTAGTTTATGGAATCTGAGTTTCGACTGGTTGACTATTTGACAAATTTTCCGAATGGTTAAAATTTATGTACCTTTTCAAATATTTTTGGAAAATTTAATGAGGTGAATCGGTTGACTCAAAAAAGAAAGGAACATATATAACACTGCAGTAATCTTTCAAAAGGAGAATCAAATACTAAATGCCTTACGTATGAAAATGTAAACTTTATATTTCAAACAGTCACGTCCTTTGTGAAGTTAATTCAACAAAATTTATTTACATATTTTTAGAGAGATTTTCATAAAGAATTTTAAAAAGCAAATGTTTTGGAATAAAAATTTCTAGCAACAGCTTATTATTTGAAATGAGAAATATCGTCTACTACTTTTTAATTTATTCTTCTTTCAAAATGTCGCATGTAAACAAGCTGTTGACTGAAGGATATATTTTTACACTGTCCGAAGAAACATACGCCTGTTCATGTTTCAAAAACGTTGTGCATTATACAGTGTTTAAGTTTAACATGGCGTAAAAATAAATGACACTATTAATCAGGAAGAGAAAAACCGTCAATCATTACTTCTACATGGAAAGAAGACTCTAGACAAATACTCGAAAAAGGTCCATATTATTTCTAACGTTTCTAAAGTTAAGCCGTCGATAACAAACGAAAATCCACCGAAGAAAAAATCAATTGCAAAGTCTTTAAATACGTTCTGTAGAAACAATACCTAAAATAATAAACAGAACATTTTGACCCTTGATGAAACATGGGTTTACCTAAATAATAAAAAAATTGCCCATTTATTATCAGTAATGAAGAGTAAAAAATGTGCAAATCCGTTTCCTTCAATGCAAGTAAAGTTTTAGTAAAGGGTTTATGATTGTCGCAGGATTCTTTTAAAATGGGAAATTTAAACTAAGAATAATAGGAAAAATAGTTAAAATATAGTTAAATATTTAAAATGTGCGCCATTCTTGAAATTATTGCTTGAATATCATAACGTATATTTTACAGTCCTTGTTTTGAAAGTGTTTCATAAAATTGTTATAGTCACTCTAAAATCAAATTATTTATATTACATATTCATGAAATTCAGTTATAATTAATAATTATTTTCTGAATATAAAAAACCCGCACATTTTTATTGAAAAGCAATGTAAAATGTAATTTAGAAATTAATAAACGAAAAACTAAAATAAAATAAAATAATAAAGTAAACTTTGATGAAAAATAAGTAAGTCTTCTACGAGCGAAACAGTGTAACTACTTATTGATGGGTTTGGAGTGTTTAAATACAATACCACATAAAAACCTCTGTTTCTTACATAAGGTTTTCACCATTGTACATTTTCACCATTGTACATTTATGTCAACGTAGTATCTATTCATGATTTAAATCCATAAAAATCTTCAAATTACGTACTTGAAATAAAAACAAAGGCTTATGCAGTAGTACCAGTGGTATTCGATTCAGATGACGCACTTTAGATTCATATATTAGTATTTTAAATAGGAAGGGGATGTAGCCAAATTAAAGTTAGTAATTTCGAGTTTCATATTTCTTTTATCTTACATATATATACCGTGTCACGAAGGTCCTTCCCGGTCTTTCATCATCACCGCTGTTGGTCGTAAGGACATATACTTCCAAATATAAAATTATTTAAAAAATGCAAATATTCATGGTTCCGTATGTTCAAATTTAAAAAAAAAAATCAATTTTATAAAAATTACGAAATGTAACTTATCATACTTTCCCATGGTTATATTTGCCACTATGACTAGACGTATGCTTAGAAAAAAATTTGTATTCTTATTACAAAATATTTTATGAGAAAAAGCTGATTATGATATTTCTCTTCGAAGGTAAAAGTCATATTCAGGGTCCGCAAATTAACTGAAGAGCTAAAAATTAGCATGTGTACCTAACCGATAGTAAAATATCAGTTTAGAAAAAATTTCTAATGTTAACAAATTAAGCGAGGAGCATTTATGTGCAGATTGTCGAAGTTAGTACTAATCGATAAATTTTTTTTTCAACAAAGAGGCCTTATTCACAGAATCTTACAGAATTCATATTCTAGTAAACACTACCAGGTTTCAGTAATAGCACATAGCTAATATTATTTGTAGGAAATAAAAATTTAAAACTTGGCTAATTCAAGGAATTTATGGTATGATTATTAGTTAATATATTAAATAATAGATTAAGATTATAAATTAAAATATTTTACGCACTGGTAAATCTCAGAAGAATATCAGTGACCGGCATTTAAAAGTAAAAGCCGCCCAGGGTAGCATGGTTAGTTATCCTAACTGAAGCAGCGACGGCCCCGGGTTCGAATCTAGGAGAAGGCATAGTTGTAACTGTCCGTCCCTTCATAGGAAGCATCAGTGGCCACCTATTAGGTGCTTTCATGATGAATTGGCTACCACCCTTGTAGTGGCGCAAGGCTAATGACTATTAAATAAAGCGTCTCGCCATTAAAAAAATTCAGAGTAAAATGTCAACCTCGAATAATTCTAATTTATTTATTAAACTATCGTTCGAGTTAAGTTGAGAATGATGTCTAATATCTCGAATTCAGAAATTAAATATCTCATTAAATTTTATTGTACGGAGGTCTAACTTTAAGCTTCATTTTTTTATAATGAATATAAATATTTCCTTAACTCAAGTTTAGGGATCGTAGGACCGTCTGAGAACATAGGTGTTTGTCATTAAAAAATTAATTATTTCAAATTTAAAAACACCAAACCTTTAATATTTGTGTCATTTAAAACATTTTTGTTTATGAAAGTACACATTTATGACTAACCACTGTGAAAATGAGGGCCGGGTAAAAACTTTTGTGGAACGAAGTGCATATTCTGGTCTTCTACTTTTTTTCTACTTCTCTTTCTACTTTTTTGCGCATATTTAATTTTTTAGTCATTTTAATTTTGTTTGATTATAAAATATTAAAAAACAGGTTAATAAAATCGCACTGCACAAAATATTTAAATTGTGAGATACAATCCAAATAGTTGCATAAAGCCTTTCATTGCGAAAACGTTCTTTGGACTAGATTAAAGATTCTGATTTTGAAACGTAAATTTTGAGATTCTTGCTAGGTTAATCTTCGTAAACTGTGACAATAGAACAATAGCTGACCAATTCAAATTTTCTTTCAGTTTTGAACACTTTCACTTTTATTTTAACAATTTGTGCATTCTTCTAATTTGCTGCCCATAAACACCAGGCATTGTTTGCTGTACACTTTATTTTGTTACCACATTATCTTGTCGACATACTATTCCATATTTGAGCTCGATATTAATTTTCTACTCATATTTATTGAAATCACTATTTATTTTCTCAAAATACTATTTTTTGGCGAATTCATTTTATGTAATGTTGCATTATGTTAATTTTTCTTCCTTTTTTTTACTTTATTGAGAATATTCAGGGTTTGGGGAAATAGTTACGCGACTGCTACTGTTTCAAACGATTGGTCATAAGGTCAATGTTCTACATTCTTCTAGAAAGACGCGCGCCTTCTTGCAGAAGTTGATCCAAACGCTTTTCATCAAACTCATTTGGTCGTCCGGAACGAGAAGCGTCTTCGAGGTCGAAATTTTCCTTTTTAAATTTGGCAAACCAATTTTATGCAGTTCGTTCAAGCATTGCTTCTTCTTTATACACTTCACAAATCTCTCGGGCAGCATTGGTGGCTCGATTAAACTCAAAACGAAGGTGTCGAAAATGCTTATTTTTGTCAACTTGACACTCCATTTTAAGGATCTGTAAAATGACAAAAATTAGCTGAGACAAAAAACTCAAATACACCATCCTGTAGAGAGAAAGATTCTCTTTCGAATAATACAAAATCTTATGCCAATACATATTATTTTTACCATCTAAACCATGACCAGAGTCCGGAAGATACCAGGAAAGAAAGCCTACAGATAGTGATAAAGATGAAAACAGTGAAAAAATGGAATAAGAGAAACAGGCTGTACAAAGAGTTTAATTACGTTGACAGCTGAACTGCCGGCTTAACAATAGCAGTTTTGTTAGTAAACAAGAAATTATGAATGTTTTCTTGCTGAAAAAGAACTTATTAGAGATAACTAGATGTGCTACTACCACCATCAACATTTCCTTCAAGAACTGAAGCATTTCCTGCTGTTGAGAATGCCATCACTGTCAGTCATGAAGATGATCATTCTGATAGTCCCTTTACTATTTCGTTTTCCTCGCGGGTACATTAATGATTAAAATTATGAGGCACTATTTAGTTGGATTAAAATTTTGAGGATATTTTTTTAATTAAAATTCTGCAGAATAATTTTATTTAGCCGAATTAAAATTTTGTGGATATTTTTCTAATTTAAATTTTGTAAAACTGTTTTAGTTCGTAAAAAATAATTGGATGTCGTAAAATATGGGCTTAGGTCTAAGCCTGGTGGTAATCTTCTTTGCTTTGATAGGCCATTATGTGTGCCTTGCTACCGGATATTGAATGATTTCTTACAGGAAAAAGAAGGAATTATATGGATTAAACTACCTCGAAAATTGAATTGGACTTATTTGTAAATAAGAGTATAGTCCCCAACGCGGTCAGATGCTTTTGCAACATCAAAGGGAGTTGTGCCTATGAGATAACAGTTTAATTTGTGGTAGCGCTGTATTGTCGTCTCTGCTACTTATTTTAGAGCTTACTGGTCTCATGGCGCCATATATAAGTAGTTAGCTAGGCTTCTTATATAACACCATATATAACCACATTATATAGCTAAGTGTGCTAACTAGATTCAGCAAGCTAAGTTTAGTAATAGTTTAATCATCCGTACTACTACAGAGGTAGTGGACCAGTTTCTTCTTGTACCTGTATAACGAATGGTATGACGTAATTACTCCTTGTCTACTCTGTCAGATTTTGATGGGATTGTTTTGCCAATAGAGAACGCCTGTGAAAATTGGTATAGAATTCGAGACAAATCGGTCACATCAAAACAGCTGTTCCTGACTCGAGCAGTTTTGTTGATATCTTTCCTGCGCGCGAGCGCTGGATGCGCAAAACTGCATCTCAAATCCTGTTCTCAACACCTTAATTTGACTAGTATAATATTTTGATAGACAACCCGACAAGTGGTACGAGAGATCTAGTTTTGAGCTTGTAAATTCGCTGGTATACGTACTCAGTTAGATACTGCTGGCGGTGTTCTACCAATAGAGGGAGTCTGTGAATGCTGCTGTTCTTAGCTGCTGCTACTCTAGTGGACTGAAGAATAGCAGATTCTGAGCACCGCATCTTGATTGATAAACCGATAGCGTCAGAAAAGATCTCTGACTCGAGCAATTTTGGCGATATCTTTGCTGCATGACGATAGTAGCGTAAGCTTCAACATTCTATTTGATGAACCAAAGGAAGTGATTCTGCCGAATCCGCGGGAACAGCTAAAAATCCATCCACCGTGAAACCTATATTATTTTTAGTATGTAAGGTATTTTATATACAGTATGCAAGTTAAAATTTTTAATCTGGCTCGAAAAATAATTTAATTCTTAAAATCTTAAATAATTTTTTACCATACAAGTTTTAAGGAGGAGGAACAAATTCGCCTAAAAGGGAATTTGTTTTCACTGAAAATTTATTCCTAAAAAGCCCATAATAAAATATAAATTTTAGGGTTGCATTTACACATTACATAATGTTACATTTTTTTAAAAAGATGTCACATGACTACAAGTATTTCTGTTTCTAAGCTTGTTTTATATGAGTGATTTGTTGGAAATTTAATTTATAATAATTAGCTCAATATATATTTAGTTTCTATTAACCCTCATTACCAGTTCATTATGATGATCTTTGAAACTTGTAGAGTCATCATGTTTATGGATGCAGGAGACGTGAAAAATCTGCAGTGCCCTCGCTGGGATTCGAACTCTGGACTTCCCGATTACGCTTCGGACGTACTTCCAGTTAAACTATGAAAGCACGTGAAAAGGAGGGAGAAAATACCTTAAAAATTTTCTAATGCAAATTTACGTTTCTCTAAGAATCGGAACGTTTTCGATTTTCTGCTCTTTTTAGGGTCTGGTATAGAAGTGAAAATCTTTATACACGAAAGGAAATTTTGTCTGTTAGAATTTTGTATAAAATTATACCGTTTAATAAATACTTTATTACATGTTTTCTTGTTAAACAAGATTAAGCGAAGAAAACTCTCGGTAATTGGTTCATTTTCATAATTTAATTGCCTTTCTTAAGACAAATGATATGAATAAAGCAACTGGTGTTTTTTTCCCTAATGATATTTTTTTCCTTAAATTAATTCTTCATAGAAAAATGGGAGATATTTTTGCTTTAACTTTCAAATATCAGCCCTATTCCTTAAAAATATAAAAACTGAATATTCTGCTAATAGAAAAGTATCGTTGTATCAAAAAAACTGAAAAAAATTTCTTTTGAAAGTGAGAAATATTTAATCGCAAATTCTTCCATATTGCTTAGGCTGAAGCAGATAATGCAAACTAACAACAACAAGACTGAACTCATAATCCATCGACTGTCGAAAGCGAAATAGGTCCTTGAACTATATCCCCAAAAAGGCAGGCAATTAATCATGCATTCTTTTACATTTTGCATTTTTATAAGTAGCATCAGCGAACTTTTCTTTTATTCTTTTTTTTCTCAACTCATCCCTCTTTTTCTCAAGTGAAGGAGTTAAAGAAAAGGTCAAGAAGCAACGAATGTGTAGTGGGTGTATTGTAGATGGTGTTTTGGGGTCAAGATTGTAATTTGATTCTTATAGATTTAGAACAATAAAGCGGGGATATAGTACAGTGTATATTTCTAAAGCCTTAAAGGAAGACTCGTGAATTTTACTCTCAGTAAGCAGTAATTTATCACCATAAAGCTATTTGGGTGGCAACGGCTTTTCAGCAAGCCTTGAAAGCGCAGTAATGAGGAATATTTGCATCTGTTAACTGAAATATTCCTTTCTTTATGATCCTAATGAGCCTTTGTTTACACAGAAAATGAATGATTGTAGAAATGTGCACTTCGCATACAGAACACACACACTAGGCTTAAAACACTTAAGATAGGAAAGCTGTTTCTGAAAAGAAACATTTTGAAGGTTTCTGATTGTGGCATTTAAAATGTATGCACATAAGAACTCAAATTATTCGAGGTAATTAGGGTGAATATTATTTTGTTTAACGGAAAATTTGAAATGAAACCTGTTTTCGAAGCTTATTGAAGTGAAAAAAAGTATATATTTTTAAATTTCGTATTTTATATCTAATGCGCTAAAAAGTAAAAAATAGTTTCTTTAGTATAGAAATTATTTTTGATTATGTGTGTTAAAAGTAAAAGAAATGCTTGTTTTGTAAAGAGGTTTTTAAATTGGAACTGCCAACGAGAAATTTAAGTGAATTGAGCACAATTATTCTGACATGTAGTATTTATATGCTATTACTTCTGTTGTTCTTTGAAATTCTGTTATAACTTTTTTATATAAATAAATAATTTATGATTTATTCATGCATTATGAAACATATTACGGCAAATAAGAAGTTATTTTTCACATTTAGTGCATTGGATTAAACCATGTAATTTGCAAAAGGTAAAAACATATATATATGTAATGAAACTGTGGCACGAGATGAAAGGTGAAGGAAGTATAGTAATCGCGAAAAATTTCCGAATCATATTTCAACGAAAATACTCATTTTGACCGCTCTCGAATCCATTTGAACGATTTTTATGCGTCGCATGTAGAGTGAAGGACTTTTTTTCCTTCGGCGTCGTATATACAGACATATGTATCTATCTCGCATAACTCAAAAACGATTAGCCGTTGACCCTTGAAATACTGTATATGGAACTGCTATAACACCTAGGTGTGCATCTCCCTTTTTCGTTGCAATCGACGGCACCAAATGTGTGTGTGTGTGTATATATATATATATATGTCAATTTCACTGGCTTGCTTTTGGCTTGAACATCAAAAATGTAAATCTTCTGTGGAAAGGCACGACTAGAGTGCCAAGTGATTGTAGCCACAAATATCAATTGGAAATAAAAATGGAATTGAAACTGCCTCGACTGCCAAGTTCTTTAAATACTACGCAATCAAAATTCTTCTTCAATATGGATCTAAGCACGCATCTACAGTGTTCCGTCATTTCCTTTGCTTTTATTATGACACACACACACACACACACACACACACACACACACATATATATATATATATATATATATTGTTCATTGAACGGGAGTTGGTTTGTTCCCCTTGAAAAGTCAACTAATTTCCGATCAATGACAATGATTACATGAATTTAATTTAATTCTTGCCTTTAATTTATTCCTTTCACAATTGAAATTTTGGTATTCATAATTTAATTCCAGTCTCCCGTTAAAAAGTTTTAACAATTTACATTCAATTTACTTCAAAACATCTTTCAAAATAGAACTTACTAAGTATGAATTCACTCTTTTAAGATAATTCTACTATCATTATACTTAGGAGATAATATAATCAATATTATTTAATAAATAAATTATTAACTTACTTTGCAGCAATTGCGCAAGTAGTAGAATAACTTGTTATATATATATATATATATATATAACCTTAACCGGGACAGGGACATAAGAACAACATGATTCAATCATTTTTAAAGCAAAAGAAATTCATAGATTACTAAAATATAAGAATAAAAAAACAAAGCTTCCCGAGCCGGGTAAGAGGGTATATTTTAGTAAACTGGTGCAATTTTTTTGCTTTAAAAGGGATTTAATTATGTTGTTATGTCGCGGTTAAGCATTTTATACCTTTAGTTAGTCTGCATGCAATAGTTGTATCATTATCAACAACTTAAGTGTTAAGTCGTGTTAGACCTAATAATAATAAGTGCTGGACCTAGAAATAAAGTGAATTAACTCTTTGAGGGGCAGGAAAAGGCAGTTAACGTTTTCAGCAAAACTCTTATTTTATTTACTATATCAGGTATTACAGTGAAATTATTTACGACAGTTACACATATTTTGTACAAGACGCTTGGAAAAAAAGTCACTGCTTCTAGTGATTAGTGCCAGTGACCACCGCCCACAAAATACATACCTACAAATCAGTCTCTATGGTACTCATGGATACAGTTTTTATTTTTTAAGTAGAGTGAAACTTTGCATGTGCTGCATTCCCACACTGTTGTTAGGCTTTTTCTTGGTGCTGCAGAGTGCACATCGTCGGGATGTTGTCTTGAATGGCTGATGCTTATTTTCTTGAAGACGAATTGTTGCATTAACTACTGGCTTACGTTTCTTGATTGCCATCTAGTGAGCTACAAGGGAACTTCAGAAACGGTCAGTCTTGAAAACTACTCATACGAGTGAGTAAGACGTTCAATAGAAATGGTGGTTATTGTAGGTAACCACCGTCTTTCAAAGAGTTAAATAAGTCACCGTTATCAGGGCGAAATGTAATTGATACGCTAACGCAGAGCTCGCGGATATGCACTTTATTTATAAGATTATGGCTAAAATTGAACAGCTGCTCAAAAGACAGACTAATTCTCGAATACTTCATTTGAGCAACTTCTCAATGTCCTTTCGCAGACAGATATATAAAAAAATAAAAGATCTTTTTTCATGCAGATCTATTTTGAAATCGCACAAAAAATGTCGGTTTACACCAAAAGACCTCTTTTGCCAGCCTCTCAACAGTAGGTTGTACCACCTCACCTCGCTACTTGTGCAGAAACATTACTTGGAAAATCTGCTTATCTTGGTTCTCTCTATGTGCATTTATATTTTTTCCAATATTTTTAACCACTCTGTATTTATTATACATAGAGATAAAGGTTAGATGAAGAGATAGGTAGATAGTAATTTCTTGCTTTTTTTTGTCCCTAATGACTGCAGTCGTTCCGAATAAAAGTTTCATCAGTTGTGGAGACATCCTATTGTTTCAATATGCAAAAGGCTTGTTTCAATGAAATTTTTTTTTTGTACGAGGAATCTTGTATTGATTTTCTGTGAACTAGAATCAAGTTTCACCGCTGATTTTTATGAACTATAAAGAAAACATTATCCATATTACTTAACATGCTCGTATCGAATAATATACGGTTCGGATTGACCAAGGCTGGGATGGTTACGGTTGCATTGTATTTCCAATGTCTGTTTCAAAAGTACTGAAATTTCATTCTTATAAATGGAAACATTGAAGAAATAAATTATGCGATAAAACGTAGCTGATTTGTTATGAAAATAAAAGTAATTGAATTTAGACACTATATGCATAACTGTAGTTCTTCAGAACGAAAATTATTCGGTGTGCTAATTTCTGTAGTATGTCACCATACGGCGGGTCATTCAGAATATGATACTCTAACATAGTTATTTATAACGCAATTCTGCAATCATAAAAAAAGCAAAATTTCTCTTACAAATAAAATTTATAGATCTCCGTAGCTACTTCAAATAACTATAATTTTATTTCTTGAATTTTTCAATAATTTTCGATTTACAATTTTATGGTTTATGGGCTACTAAAAACGAGTGATTTATTATCACTAGCAGCAGAAAATATAATATGCTGACAGTCCTTACAGGTTCCCTTATCAAGCAGCAAAAACATTTTGCTACAAGCATGGTCTTCAGGGACAATTTTGCTTTTTAAAGAAGGTCCACTGGGAGAATCAGGAGAAATGTCGAAAGCCTTTATATAAAGTTAACGCCATTCTACGATTTTAATGTTTTGCCTAGTTATGAAATACTACCGATGGTATGAACATGTGAGCGCAAGAGTTTTAACTACTTTTGTCAAAAAATTTTAAGTGTTTAGAAATAACTGAAATTCAAATATGTGATTATATATTACGCATTCTGAATTTAAACTACAAATGGTATCGAAAAAGAATTATTCTATGTCTACAGAGTATAAGCTTTTATATGGATGTGTCACTCGATGATGTTCAAACATGTTTCTGTTTAAACAGCTGTTGTTGCATAAGTTTCTCGTTGTTCGTGAAATAACAGATGGCACATATCCAATTGGAGTTACCCAAACAAATGGTGTGTGAAGGCTTGTATGTAGCATGGGCTTCAATTTTCTAAACAGACAAACTTATTGGATAAGTGAAAGGCCACGCAGAGGGAGTGACCATCCATATTGCAGTTATAAATGTACGTATGTGTTCTATCATTGGCCGTTTTTGTTCGAATAAGATATTTTTATATTATATATATTTTTTATATTATATTGATACATTCATTAAATAACTGACTTTAAGATTTACATCAGGATCATCGAAAAGAATGAGCCATATGTTTTCAGAGCCGATCTTAATTTCCTGTGCAAATATGTGTGAATGTATACTTGCGATCGTAGAGTCAAATCCCGCAAAAACGATCTATTCCTAAGCGACTAAAATTATTAAGTTCTGGAGAATAGAAGTTACAAATGCAAATACTGCGAGTTAATTTGAAAATACTAATCTAAATATTATTAGGAAAAAAAACATATTTTTCAATTTCTGATTATCGAATTGATAGTAAAATACGAATATTAATGTCAGAAAACGCATTTCTGAAAAAAAAAATAATAATGATTTATTAAGCAAGATTCATGGATGGAAATTTAGACAAATTCAGTTTTAGATTATCATTAGTTATATAAAATTATTAAATCTATTTCAGTATAATCCGAATTACATAAAAGAAGCAAATATCATGTTTCTTTATGAAATTTGAAGAAAATATTAAGTACTTGTATTTTTGCTTATTTTATGAATAAATTGTGCCTTGATATAATTAAAAGAGCTTGAAAGGTTTTCTTTACTATGTCAAAGAAAGAATTACTGATTCTATATTTTAGATATTTTATTCTGATTGACAGGTTTATTCTAATCACAATCGTTTCTAAAACATATTGCTTGTAATAGAAATATTCTTTCTACAAGTTATACTATTGTATTGATATCTACTATTATTACATAATTTTTATAGTTTTGCAGACTTTTGGGGGGGGATAAAATCAAGGAAATTTAATTTCAACACAGTCAAAAGTCTTCATTCACTTTTTTTAACATATATTTATGCAACAATAGTTTAAGTAGTTGATAAAATGGTAACTATTAATTAGAAAGCATATAAGCGATGATTATAACAATGCTCAAAATTTTTTATTTTTTAGTAGACATTTCCGATACCAAGAAGCAAAAAATTTTGAAATCGTTTTCAAATTATTATTAATAAATTACGAACTGTTTTTCTTCCAAGTATTATTTTATAACCAAAATCTTAAACAAAATAGGATTATATTTATATATTTACTTAATATGAAGAATTATAAAATATCTATGCAGGAAATAAATACAAGTTTTTTATAATTTATTTATTTTCAAATAAATTCATTATAATCATTTTCTTAACATTTGCAGAATAATTTATTGCTTGTAAATTTGTGTATCTATTGCATAACTTCGTATTTTGTTTTATTTAATTACACAGAATTATTTCTGATATTTAAGTAATTGTCTACTGAATTATTCTGATATTTATAACAGTCCATTGCGGATATAGATGAGACATGTTGTACTCTTTTCGTAAACACTATAATCTTAAATAAAGTTTTTAACTCAATTTTTGTAAAGCAAACAACAAACTATGCTTTGTTTTTTCCTTTTAAACAAAAGTGGAGTATTTTAAATTTCTGTTGCCATAAATTTTAACATTTCTGTTATTAACGAAGGGATTCTAAATTCCAGTTGATGTCATAGAAGAATTTCAAAATGAAGTTTATGTTTTTTTCGATATTATAAGCTTAGTTATTTAGCTTTTTCAATATAATTGCTGCCAATATCAATGGGGATGGCCTGAAATCTAGGATCAGATGCGAAAATCAGTTTTTGCAGTTTTTATACGGTCAATAGATTCATTGCCTATAGAAAGATATCAAGAGTGGCTGTGGTTACGGTGAAAAATGTTTATTAAATTAAATTTCCATCTTTACAAATTGGCACCTAGATAATGTCTGAAATTAAGTTCACATTTTGATCTTCCTATTAGCGTTTTCTGGATTCGAGTACTCTATTTTGTTTTCCGTATTGAAATTGGAAGATATTTCAGGTAATTTAGATCAAGCATTTTAAATGAAATATACTATTCATCTACATATTTGCGCGAACGAGCTGGCTGCATGGGCGTTTTCGGGGTTTTCCCCATGTGTAATGTGTATACGAGCCAGTTTCCCTTAGAAAGTCCTCCACGAAGGCATCCCTTCCCTTAGATAGCCCTCGTGTGCTTTGCCATAATTAAATACACCACACCACACCACATATTTGTCTAAATGAAAATGGAGTTAAAGATATTTGGAATCTTCTTTCATACGCACACGTGAACTTCTAGATTTTTTAAAAACATTTGATGATTAGGCTGTTTTTAAGTGATTTTTTTCGATTTAAAATGAACCAAAACAGTTTTAATGTGAATGTCATGGAAAATATGCATCATATTCAAATAGAAGAAGAGTTAAATATAATTACATTGTAAGGTAAGTTCTCTCTCTTTACTTCGTGTTTTTTTTTTTTTTTTTTTTTTATGTGTGTAACTTTAAAGCATGTGTGGATAGCATTCATAAGGCCCAGATTTAAAATTTCGGAGAAAACTTGGCTAGTAAACTTTACAAATGTTGCGGTCGATAATTCTCTGCCACTAAGATTTGCTACTGAGTCATCTTCTTCCCAGTTGCCGTTTAAATGGGGAAGAATGTAAGGCATTTTCTCCCTCTTTGCCGCATACCTTCGGGGTGCAATTGCATAGGACGTCTGGCTAGCAACCAGAAGGTACAAAATCTGAATCCTGGGAAGATAATTTACATGTATTTTGGTTTGTGAAACCTAATCTTTTTATAAAAAGGTAATACAGTTTCGTTCTCTATCTTTAAGTTTTATTAAACTAAAGCAAATATTTATGTTACTTATAACTACTAAAAACCAACACAAAAATTTGTGCAGTTACATCATGTTGTGTTAAACATGAAACCGAAGTTAACAGTCACCGAATGAGTATTTTTCATTCCTACAGAATTTTATATTATTGTATGCTCAAGATTATATGATGTATCAATAAATATGTTTTGATTGAAATTAAAGCAATTTATGTATTTTTAGTGAATTAATTGTAACAAAATTTGTTTTTCAGCCGAGGTACTAGCATTTTCGTTTTTTAAATAAATACACTCATTTACGATGGCCAAGTCATATTAACTAGGTATTTTTAACTCAAAAGAATTTAATTTTTATACTAAAATAAGAAAAAATATATTTATCAGCATATCCAGTAACAATTTAAAACTACATAACATTTTACCTCAACATTCGCTCCTCAGACTTAATTAGTCTCAAAATACCGAGGCTTTCTAAAATGTCTGGATTTCCAAATTTTTGCCGGATACAGCCTTTTCAGAATATGTGCCAGAAAAGTCCCGCATTGTGTAAATATTTTCGAATATATTTGATTTGAATTTTATTGATGCCATTTCACAGGTACCTTCGCAGTAAACCGAAATCATTCGGAACTGTAAGATGTGTTTGTTGATTTGAAGATTTTAACAGAACTTAATGTATTAATTGTTTGAAATAATAAGATCATGTTACAAAAGATTTATTTTTTTGTTATTTACAGAAACTTCTGTATCCTCCGCTGGCTTTGAAAAAAAAACTGTCTCCTTTGTCTTAAACTCATTTGTTTAAAAAATGTTTATTAAATTAAATTTAAACGAACGAATTCTTTGAACATTAGCATAAATGTGGTTGAAACAAATAGAATGTCCGCTGATTACTAACGCATTTGAGGATAAATTTAAGATTCTCATGCTACATTCAAACTAGATTAAATTTGTTTTCAGTTTATCTTAATCAAATGAAGAACAGGTGAGATATGTCTTCAACTTAAATGCCATTATTGCTTAGAAACAAGTTTATAATATCATGGGATAATCCAATAGTTATCACAATTCTGTTTATTTAGATATACTTATAGAAAAGATCCGTGTCAGAATATAAAAAACTTTCGATATTTATTTTTCTTTTGCATGCTAACTAATAACAATAATAAAATTCTAAAAGACTTTTTGACACTATCTCATACTTCTTTCACTTGATGATTTTCCTTCTCGTATCGAATTGCTTTACATATTTTTAAATTTTCTTTTTCAAACTGCAATTTAAAATCTTCGGATTACAGTCTAATACTTTGAAGAGTTTATCGTTAAAGTTTCAAAAAGTAAAAATATGTATTTAAATTTTTTTTTAAAAAATAAAAGTAAATTGATTAAAAAATTGCAAACTGATATTGCTATACAAAATTCAGTTTAGTTTAGCAATTGAAATATTTGAAATAACCAGGTTCAGTATGCCTATCAGTTTAGGAATTAGTCCCTCCAAAGTAAAACGGTATAAAATGCGATATCTTATATTTAAAATGAGCTATTGAAATTAGCAAAAAGATCTTATTGAGATAGAAATAAATTGGCGCAGAAAAAAATTGGAATGGTATTATTTCATCGTAAGTTAACGAGATATAATTATTAACGACATATAGGCGTAATGCATTAGCCCCTTAACGCCATAGATTATGGAGGCTTGTGTACTTATTAAATTAAAGTAAAACATTATTACTTCCTTGTATGAAGTAAAGGAAGTGTTGTAATCGCGAAAAATTTCGGGTGTCATATTTCAAAGAAAATATCCATTTTAACCACTCTTGAAACCACATGAACGATGTTTTTGCTTTACATCTCTACGTAAGAACAGAATAAAGAACTTCTTTTGTCAAAACGGATTATAAAATAAATTTAAAGAGGAGCGATTTTTTTTCCCTTGACATGCATACGCATGTACGTGCGCCTGAATGTACGTACGTATGGACTCGCATAACGCAACGAGTAGCCGTATAAAGTTGAAGTTTTGTATATAGTACTGCTATAATATGTAGTTTTGCAACTCCCTTTTTCGTTGCAATCGGCTGCACCAATCATATATATAAACATATATATATATTTTCCCACTCTGTTTCCTGGTTCGGTGAGCTTAGCTTTTTATTCTTATACATTGGTAAATTTTACATTTTTTGCTTTAAACCTGATTAAATTATGTGGCTTTTATGTTCCGGTTAAGGATTTTATGCCTTTAATTAGTTTGCATGAAATAGTCGTAGAATTATCAACAATTTAAAAATTTAAGTGGCGAGTTAAGCCTAACAAACTGTCATTTATTTACATTTGAAACTCGCTAGAATAGTGAATAAAGTTAGTTTTTGCACCTTCAATATATTTTTGCCTTCAATATATTTTAAAAGTGGGACCAAAAGTAAACTTTCAGTTTTGTGCACGGAAAAAATTGCTTTCTTACCCGCTGGCCGATTCTCTAAAGAAATTGGAGAAAATAAGTTTAAATAAATGAAGAAAAAATTTTGTATAATTTAATAGGCCATCTTTCGTTGGATTGTTTCATTAGTTATTCCTTTTTTTCCCCTGGATCGTTTGCATTGAGTTTAAACAATTGTCTCCCTGAAACGGCAGTCATAATTATTTTGTCAGGTCCTGAAATCTACTTATTAGAATAAAAAAAAGACCTCTTTGAGGTATTAAAACAAATGCAGAATGCGTTTGGATAACAAATGAATTGTAAATGGCAGTTTAAATACTATTTTGTTAATATTTACTATATAGGTTCTGAATTAATGAAAAAGTAATTAACTAATCCTTTAAAATCTATTATGAAAAATTTTTCTAAGGCTGTGAATTCAAATAAATAAATAAGCAAGTAAAAGAGAGAGACTTGAGTCTCGTAGGAATAGAAAGATACATTTATAATATGTTCTGAAACAAAACTGAAAAACTTTTATCGGTTTAGCTTATGAAGGCATGTTATTTAAAAAAAGAAAATATTCGAAGATTTGAAAGAAATTATTCAGGTACATTTTACGGCACATATTATTGGGGAAGAAACTACATAAAATACTGCATCACAATCGAACACATTTGCAGGCGCAATATGATATTCAAATGATATCGTTCAGAGCTAAAATAATAAATATGAAATAAGATTCAGCAAAGGAAGGTAAAATTAATGAACACGCCTGTAAGAATGTCTAAATAACTTTAACACTGTTAACATTAAAAATTAACACTGATATTACTTAAATACTTCACCAAAAGTCAAACCAGTTAGTAAGTTGACTGTATGCATATTAATAAATGCTCATATAATTACAAAATATATTAATATTTATTAGCTTGTCCTATACGGAATTACATAAACTTAGCTTAAAAAGTGAAATATTTCATTAGATTTAATGTAGTTTGAAGCAGATCTCCACCACGCCTGTACCTAAGGGGTAAATTAGTAATTCTCTAAAATTCCCCATAATATTACCTTTGTGCATTAAAAATAATATTTTGTGTTTGGTTTAAAATAATATGTTACGAAAGATTGAAAATAAAATTGCTTTAAACAAATTTAAAGTGTTGAATTTTCGGCTTTTTTACTTGCATTTTTTTTTTCATTGTTGCAAACTTACCTAAAATTAGCCTAGCTTCATCTAAACAGAAGAAAAGTTATATAAAACAACTTACGTTATAAAATATTGTATACTGAATGAAATTTGTATGTAATATTAAATTAATTATATAAAATGTTTTACATAAAAGTTATATAAACCCCTAATCTTTTCTACAAAGCAAACATCTTTAAAATGTGACATATTGCCTTTTAAATGCAACTCGTGGTGTAATATCCAGCAGTTTTATTTTAGAAATACTATTAAATCAGAATTAGATTACCCTTTTCGTGATTTTAAAAAGTTTTAAATTTGCGCCTTTTGCTAAAAGCCAAACTAAAGGGAAGATAAATAATTACGGTTTTATGCAAAAGCGATGATCTTTATATTCTCATGTGTTCTCTTATTCGATTCGTTGGAAAAACGGAGGCTTACCAGTAGTCTTAAAATAAGTCAGTCATACCTATCCTTAGCAGAGGAAAGGACAATACAAAATTGGTAATGCACTGTACTAACGATATTCTTAGAATTTAAAAAAGCGATATTAGTAGTACCACATGTAACTCAAACTGAAAAAAATCATATTTGGTGATTCAATTCGTATCTAATGAATTACTAATAAAGTGATTTAAGGTTAGGTGTAATATTCATATTCTAGTCCTCAAGTTAACTGCGTGGGAAAACCTATACTCTGCATTTTTTATATAGAAGCCTTTAATCGTATCATGATTTCAATTTCTCCGCATCCGATTTCAGTTTTTCTCTTTAGTATATATTTTTATTTTTTTCAGCTGGATGAATGTAGAGTAAAGAGAATATTTTGGTTCTGTTATTGAAATTACTAATTAAATACACTCAGAACTTAATACTCTAATGTAAACTGTAACAAAGAAAGCAATTTCATCCTGCTCTTATTATCATTCTCATTGTTGATGCGCTATGTTCTGCCATTTTTTACCACAGCCTGCACATACTAGTTTTAGCTTCTCCTAACTGAAAGATATTTTTGACCACACTCCCACTAAAGATTTTCGGTACACCTATTACTTGACAGAATTTTAATCTCATTAAGGATACCCTGATACACACTTCCTCACTTCTTTCCAAACTGCCGTTTCCGAACTCCTTTATTAGATTCTCCATCGAATTTAATTTACCTATCTTTTCAATAGCCGAACCACATAAACATTCCAATTAGAATTATTTCAACCTTTTCACCAATTAATTACTACTTGGATTCAGAAAACTGTTAATGTAAGCAAAACCGTAATTCATTTCCTAGTTATCCTATCTTAAATCTAAAACAAAATTGGATTCTAAATTAAATTAATAGTCTTTTAAACAGTGTAACCATTTAATTATTCCAATTAGACTTATTTTTCCAATTAATTATAAAATTTGGACTTCGGAAAATTTTAATGCAAATTAAACTTTTACGTCTTCCCAAATTGCCTTCATTTAAAACCAATTTATTTTTTTGACTCAAAATTAAATTACTAGCATTTTAAATGGTAGGACCACATACTTAATCCAATAAGCATTAAATTTCCAAATATTTGCCAAATATAAAAGTATAATAATCGTAATCTTAATAAAATCTTAATTTTTTTTAAACATAATTTCTTAAAACTAATTCGTTTTTTAGCTTCTGGATTAATCAGCATTTCTTATAATTAGTTGGACTAACCACTTATCTCAAATAATTCCTGCTACTGTAACTGTTTTGATTTTCGGACTTTGATTTTGACACCTCCCTAACGTCTAGTCTCCCCAAACATCTCAAAAAGGAAATCATGAACATAATGAACTTCCTGTCCAGAACAGACAAGGAACTATGCAACACAACATAAAATACAGCAACGTTTGGGGGCCCCTTTTGGGATCTGTGAAGGATAGTTATCTGTATAATTAGTGCGGCTGGACAATACCCACTTTTCCAATGTTTAAACGATAGGTGTCCATCACACTTCCCCTTATACACATCCATATTTATATGCCTGAACTATTCTTCACTCGAAAAAAAAAAAGCCTTCTATATTATTATAAACTGCTATGGTTGTTAGAGCCCAGCCTCAGTTGTTATTTTTCTTTACATAGTTTATCATTATAAGAGTGGCAACCATCTGATCTTTGTTGTAGTTTCTTGTAGTTCTATGGATTTTGAAAATAAATATGACGCTGTAGAATTTTATATGTAAAGTTATTTTATTTTAAGTTTATTAGGAGAAAGGAGAACGGTTAGTTCTTGCAAATCTTGAACAATGGTAGCTTTCGATTTCAAGTTTACTCTTATTAAAATCAGTTGACAGTATAATTCTGAGGACAGAAAAACTAGAAATCGAAAGAAAATTCTTGACTGTTTAATAGAATAAAGACGTGTTCGTAGTATAGTTTAATATCGTAAGGAATATATTTTTCTGAATACACAGCAAGAGCAAAAAGAATTATATATAAAGAATTATATATAAATGATCAAGTTAATTTTAAAAAAGATTAATATTAACTAACATATGGAGAACATTAGAAACATTAGAAACATCTGGAGCCTAAAACTTGTAGGTAGGCATGCAGCAGAATGCTGCTTTAACCATAAATCATGGAAATTTTGCCCTAAGGCGCTGGTGGATATATAGTTAGCGTGTAACACTTTTCGTCAAGAGCCAAGTTCTAGTACCATAAGGTACGAGTCTTTAAAACAAATATAAAATTTTGTTGTTAGAGTCGGGTTTTCTTAAGTGTAAATATTAGATTTTAGTTAAGAGCATTGTGACAATTCTGATTGGCCGGTGCCTCTCACGTGAGTGAAACAGCCAAATTTCAGACACCGGCAGGTGAATCTTGAGAGATATGAATTAAACAGTGGTAGTTCTGAATAATAATCCCTGACACATGATAATGAGTTTTTCGTTGGGACGTTATGGTAATACGATGTTATGATAGTTATTCGATGAGATGAGGAAGGAACTGAATAGCAGTTTTCGTAAATATGTTGTAGACATTTGGAAATTTCAGATTGGTGGGTGCCTGTTATGGGAGTGGTCACCTACCCAAGTATAGACTCTGCTGCTGCTTGAAAATTCTTACTTGGCTTGCACTATGTTTGTTCTTAAATTCGAATAATAATTATACACATTGAAGAAATATCTGTATTAATATATTATATATCGAATATATCGAAACGCGATATTACTTCATCCGGTGCAAATAATTTTGTTTCTTTTTCAATCGAGTCTGTTGCCATTCGGCAAAATGTAAGGTATTAATTTTTCAAATTGAATCTGTCTGATATTGATGAACACACTGAGCTATTTATAAGCAATAGCTACCGTCCTTCAGATTTTGTTTTACCTTTTTGATGAGACTGATTTACATGAAAAAAAAATTCTGAGCGATTTCGGATTTTAACGATTATCCCCTCTTTTAAAGTTCAGTATAGTTTATCATTACGGATTTTTCTATAGAGATGGCCCAGAGGTAATAGCGAAACATTTTAAAGGATATTAGATGCATATGCATTTAGACTAATATGAGTATGTTGTGTATCTTCTAGATATTTAAAAAGTAAAAAAATATGTAATGTTATTTTATAAAAACATTTAATGCTTTTAATTAACAACATAATTTTTATTTAAATCAATCAGATTAAAAAAGTAAAAAATAATATTCTTGAGACTAGCGTTTGTTGCTTTTAAATAATTTAGTTTGTTAATTAAAATTTAAGACAGACAGATTAAATATGAAAAAAAAAAAAAAAAAAAAAACTGAAATTTTTTCAGATTTTAAATTACGTCCAAAGGGGCATTTTTTAACGTTTTGAGTGTTACCTTTATTTATTAAATATCATGTTCTTTGCACTTAAACCATAAAATTCAGTTCAAGAGCAATATCGCAAAATAATGTTAAATTAAGCATATCTTTAGAATTTCCGATATACACAGTCTCGCGAGCTGGAGATAAAAGTATTTTTTTTCTATATAACGTTGCCATTTCTCGCTTTTAAAGCATTGAGTTTGTAAATCAAAAATTCGTTAAAGTTTTACAAAATATAAAATCTATAATAAAACAAATTCCAAATTTGGGATTTCAGATGCCCATATTCGCAGTAGGATTTCGTCATTCAAAATTCGATGGCTCTATGTACCATTGTTTTATCACAATGCGAGAAATAGACAATCATTTATGCAGATTTTTCATTATTTAATTTCTTCAAATATAATGCAGGACTCTAACATTTTGTGGCAACAGTTTGAAAAGTAAACCGACGTTATGAGTCCGACGCAAAATGCCAAAACGAAAGCAATAGTCCTTCGGGACTGAAATCCCTTTGGACTAAAAATATTACCTTACATTTGCTAGAATGGCAACAGACTCGAATGAAAAGCAAAACAACAAAATAAAGTGAAACAATGCAAAATCGTTTTCGAAACTAACTGCTGTTTTGGGCTAAAATGCATTGAATTCATGAGATATCTGACTAAAAATATTAAATATTTTTATAGAAGAATTTTTTTCACATTTCAAATGCATAGAAAATATAGCACAACATCATGTTGGTCTAAATGTACGTTAGTTTAGTATCTTATCAAACGTTTCGCTGTTCCACCTAGACCATCTGTACTGATAATCTCTGCAGATAAACCATATTAATCATTAAAGAAGCCCTGGTGTCCGCAGATAAACCATATTAACCTTTAAAAGAGTCCTTTTAGATGACCGTTAAAATCTGCATACTTTCAGATTTCCTTTGGGTATATTTCTTTATTAATTACTTGAAATGTTATTTTCTATTCAAAAGCTGTTTTAATACTTTTAATGACATTAATACCTAATTAAGGCTGTTAAAAAATTAGCTGAGGCTGTTGCATATTTCTCTGCGGCTTCTGACATCACGCTTTGGCCATCCCCGCTGAGCTTGGAGATGTTTGCAATCACACAAGAAAAATAAACCCTGGAAAAAAAAAAGAATAGTATAGTCGTATTTTTCAGCAACGAGACCTTGTATGGTGCTTGACATTGGAAATGGAAATAAGGTGAAAGTTGACGAAGCAAAATCGCAAGAAACCGACATCTGAAGGGTATTTCAAAAAGTAAATGTTTAATGTAATTAACTTTTAAATGCTCTGATCTTAGATTTTCTTGGAATCTTTTTTTCTTTTGTTCAGTTGTTTTACTATTTAACTTCATTCTGCAATGTGGGGCTCCTATTTCCGCTATTCTAGAAAATGAGTTCTTTTTCAGATGCTATTTTTCTGTTTCTGTAATTTCTGTCATTTTTGTTATGATTTTACAACATGTGTTACCTCATCTTACCAAACCCTTTTTAAACATTATGCTTTATTCTTATAGATTTCAGTTTTGTCACGCAATTTTAAATTTTATTTTATATTTTTTACTTGATGTGCTTGAATTTAAGGAAAGAAGAATAACCTTGTTATCATAATTCTTTACATTTAGCCTTTCATTGATTACTTAAAAATATTTTTCCTTGTTTGACTAATATGACTGATTTGAAAGGTTTAGATGAGGGTTCTGGGTCAGGAGAAATTTTATAGTTTCAGGTGGGGAATGCAGTTAGCCTTTTATTTAGCTCCACAGAATATGAAATAAATAAAACACAAATTCGAAATTAAAAATTCTTGCTTCGAAGTACGCATGTTCGGATGTAGGAATACGTGCATGCAGAATTTGGTGGCTCTAGGTACCGCTAGTTTTTTAAATTGAGATACGTACATACATATGTACAGATTATTTATTATTTAATTACAATGGAGAACTTTAAGCTAAGACAAATTCTCATAAATGCACTTGAGAAATATTGCATACTTATATTATTCTTAAAGTAAGCTCCAAGACAAATCAACCGAACAACGCTCTAAACACGAAATGAAAAGGAAACTTGCCAATCTAAAAGCAACCTTACTTTGGCGTACATTTTAAAATAAAATTTTTGTCGATTTCGAGGTAGAACATTTTCAACACATTTCAAACACATTTTCATCTTCTAGGTGACGGCAGGCCACGGCAACAAGGTTTCCTGTTCAAACCACTGTCCCTGAGAATCCAAAAAAGATTTTTAAACGCATAACGGGGTAATATATAGTATTTTTTGACTTACATAGTCATTTGGCAGACTGAACAGCGGAGAAGAAGTGGGATTTGTTAGGGTTTCTGGTTAGAAGTGGAAGCAGTAGGTTGAATGATTGGAGAAATCGAGAAGCTTCGCCTTGGGCGCCTTTAAACACTTTTGGGATTTGAGTGATTACATCCAGATGGTTGACCTACGAATTCTTGTAGAGGTGAAAACGTTGAAAATGCAAAGATGATATTAGCCGAAAAGGAACAACATTGAATGCTAATACTTTCCAAGATAATCTGTCAAAAATGTATTCCAAAGAATCAGCCATATACGTCCAGAATATGCTGATATTGGCTGTTGGTTCCTTGTCTGTGGTAACGACCAGCCATAGTCAGCTCTATTTGGGAAATAGTTTGTGGACTGTACAGGTGTTGTAGCCATCCATCATCTGCTGAACTCACCTGATCTTTATCGGTTAGACTGTTTCCTCACCTGAAACAAGACCTAAAAAGGAATAATAATTTTGAGACGTCACAAAGCATTCAAATCCATGTGACGAGGGTTCTCCATATGATACAAAAATAAGACTCTGCCAAAAAGTTTTTTTTTTCTGATTTTTGTGAGGTTCTTTTGTTTATGACCATATTCATTGATTTTTATTGCCATATCATGTAAGTACTTATGCTACTTAAAGAAAAGAGAAATTGCGTAGACTGCTCGGGTTTTATTAAGCAAACTAGCATGAAGTTTGAACAAATACAAATCAGAAGGCAGTCGCATAAATATTTCATCTACCTCTTTGAACAAGCCAGGTGCTATTTGAACAAACCGCGGTCTGCCTTCATTCTGGCATGCAGAAACGAAACTAAAAAATAAATATCCTTCCTATTAAAATAGAATACCTTCTTAGGAGATTAAAAAAGTAACAAAATGAAAACCTGGCATTGAGATAAAATAAATACTTCTTGTTTCATTATTAAACAGACGCCGTGGTTAAAAAGAAAGAGAAACAATAATGTTATCGCTAAAAATTACAGAAGTAATTGTAACCTAATCTAATACTGGAACTTTAGTCCTATAACCTTGCTAGACAGTTAGCGAGGTATCGCTAGGTCTAGAATAGCATAAAAAGTCTTGGAAAGGTTTTAAACAACCTTTTTATTAAACAGGACTTTGAACATAAGGCCACGACTTTGTGCTGCAAATAACTACTGCTTGTGACGAGGTAAATTAAATAAAACTTAAACTTTGACAAATAGTCTGCAGAAAGATAACTACTTAAGCTATAGGCTGGCTTAACCTAACTTTACCGGTGCGTGAGTTTAAATTAGTCGGCTGCTAGAGATTTGCAGAAGCGGTATAATTACATTTAAGCTAGAGCTGGCAGAATCCTAACCAGTGGTACCCGAGTGTCAGGAATTCTCTCTCTGTCAAGATCAAACCTTAGCTTAAATATACTACAAGCTAATTTTCATTCTGGTAAGGTATACGGGAAAACGTTGAAGATCAAAATAAAAATAACTGGTCAGTTTAACATAAGAACCTTCATAGTTAAAAATATATGCATTTATAAAAATATCAGAATACGGGATATAATAAAAGGTTAAGATGCTGTAAATAGAGTACAGTTTTACCAAATTTAGAAATACGGAAGTTTATAACTAGAGGTGACAGGTGACGAAGGACAGGGACAACTGGTGTCTAACAAAGGTAAGCAAGTATATGTCTCATGCCCTCCACTATCATTGAACCGGCAGCTCCCGAGTGCCAGGAGGCCTGCCTCGGGAAGGCATTTGCTTCTCTGCGAAGCCGCATGAACGAAAAGGGACCTGGATGATGTTACATGAATACGTTAGCTGCATGAATATAAGCTGTTAGAACGCATTGTTGATGCTTTTGGGCGCACGTTGCCATAATTCTTAGATACATCAATAAATACTAATAATAATACACATACCTACAAAATAATACATATACATACAAAATAATAATATATCAAATGCTAGTATCAATATTAATAATAGTCATACTAGTACTAATAATAATAACAACAATAATAATAATTCTTAAATGCATGAAATATGATCCATCAATAAAATACATTAATACATTGGATACGCTATAAAGTTATATGAATACATTAGTTATATACTTGACAGCTTGATTACGGTAAGATATACATTAGACCTGTTTACATTCACCATTTGGGGCTTGCGTTATTTGAGTACGTACATGCGGTGTTATAATGGATACATACTTATGTTATGAATACCGTTATACATTTAAATACTAGTTATATACTTGAATATTTTATTGCAATAAAAACATAATAGATACATTGTGGTGTTGCATGTCCCCAACTTGCCCGCAACAGTAGTAGTGACTGCTATGAACTGAAAATTACACAAACTCTTAAGAAGGGTTTAACTCCCTTTTTATTCCACTTTAGAAGTTACAGGTGCGTTCACTTGACCCTCACAAACTACGCCGACCCGGCGGTTAAATAAAAATAGAGAAGTACAACTAAAAATAAATAACAGGATGAATAAATAACAAGTCACTACCTACGAGGCTCTATAAACGTGACTAGCTTAACCGCGTTCTAAGATACGGCTGAGATTTCAGCAAACTTTCAGAATAAGAAGTTGAAAGATTCAACTAACTGCCGAAGTAGGCACACAGGCCGAAACGCGCGGTTCTTAAACTTCTACCAAGCAACCTTCACACTCGTGAATCAAGAAAGCACACCTACAAACTCGTTTCCCTTCTATTTAACTCAAATTACTTCTGCTAAAAATTTGAATACCCTGCCCGTTCTACTAAAATTTACATACTCTGGCATTGGCAATTCTAGGGGAAAGTAAAGGCTTGACAGGAAAGATAGCTTAAACTTAAAATAAATGTTAGTTAAAATAAATATAAACCCTACAACATAATGGTATTAAAATGGAGAGAAAATGGTCTCTTATATTTAAGTTTCTTCATAGGATGTAGAAGAAACAGATAAACATGGTTATTCGTAATAATGTGAAATATTTCAAAACTTTTTAACAAATAAACTGCACAACCAATACTAATTTTAATACACTGAAATAGAGGCAAACTTACCAACCTTTTCTAACCCTTTGAGTGTCATGACCAGCTTTATCCGGTCATGAAATGCTTTGCCACTTGGTATATATTAGCTCATAATTCACGATATTTTGCTTTCTTACGTTCTTTACTGATACAAATGCCATCTTGCTAAATGTAAGTTTATGAAAATAGATAATTAACTAAGTGAATATACAAATTTACCTAATAAAGGGTGTTTAAATACAGATCCAAAAACCCACGCCGCTCAGAGGGAAAACGTAATTCACAAATTCTCATTTTCATTGGGCTTACTTTTGTTGATACGGTACACATCTATAGGGTAATTCATTTCATACTAGTGTATCATGATCCCAAAGACGATGATCAAGACATCAGTGACATAGTTGTGAATATCATAGACAGCAGCAAGAAGGAGAAGCACAAACCAATATCCATAATAATCCATGGCAAAAGTCACAAGGAATTAAATCAGAAGTTTGTAATAGCCACCGCATTAATGCATCATCTCCTCCTCCTGTAGGTCTTAACTATCTCAATGGCTAAATCTGACATATATGCTTTTGCAAATGGTCTCTAACTCTGCGACAAATTTTGATTAAGATACATTCGCACATGGTCTTTCTTCCAAATTTTGACTAAGATACAGTACTCAAGTATTATACCGTAGACCAACAAACAGTCTTTGAAACGCGATTTAGAGAGCCAGTTAAGAATAAGCCAGTTAAGAATAAGCATGGTGTAAAAATACACTCATAACATCTGCGCTTTCGTTTGATATAACCTCGACTGACTTTCGATAACCCGTGTTTTGTTTTTACAAACAAAGATATAAATTAACTCTTACTGCTGCATTTTGTCCTTATACTTTGAAAACAAATTATTAAGATCTCAGACATGTTCTTTACAGAATAGCAAGCAATGCATTATTTTCAAACTAAGATTCTGCCACAAAAAGAAGGGTGTGATAATGAACGCAATAGGATGCCTTACTTGAAAACGGATAAACAATGACTATGCAGCAGTTGTGAAAGAGAATATCCATTCAAGAAGAAACTTGGTTCTAAGGCTGTAGGAGTATCACTTTTGTGATTTCACTCCTGTTTAGGTACAGTTGGATGAGAGAATTAACATCTGTTGGATGGGGAAAAGAACAGCTGGATATCAACTACAAACAAGTAATACTATATTGGAACGTTGACGGCTGAAATTTGAAGTTGATAGCATATTAAACAGAGCTTCCGATAAAATTGTAGGCCTAACAATATAGTAGAAAGAGATGGAAACATTTTTAAAAAGCACAGAATCGAAGCGAAAAGAATACTGATTGTTATTTAAATTAAGAGGGTCGCTTCCTTCAGAATTCTGTAGCAATGACTGACGCAACTTTGGCAGGTTCTTCGTCAACTTTAATGGGTTGGCCAGCTTTCGAAGTTGACAGAATAATATGGAAGTACCTAAGATACTTTCGAAAATGGTCTTTGAATTAGTGAGTCGGACGATTATCTTGATGAAAAAAAGAAATCATTGCTTTCATTCAACTGAGGTATTAGCCCAGCGTGTCGGTGAATCCAAGCAAATTCTCCCAGTGACACACAGATGACTGCTATACCAACAAAGATGAATATGTTGGGGTTTGTGAAATAATCAAAACAACATTTCATGAATTTTTCTGTATTTCAATGTAATGAAATTTGGTATCGGTTGCATAGTTTATTTATTGGAAATTTTTAAATTCCTTCTCTCATTTGCGAATAACCCTGTAATTCTAAATGCAAAAAAAATATATATTAGTGATTTTACATTAATATTACTTGAATAACGAAATCAAAATATTAATCAGGAAACTTATTCGATTAAAGGGGAAAACTGCTTGCAAAATGTAAACTTTCCCATTAGCGAGATTGTTTGCATGCATTTCCTTCTGTGACTTAGATCTTTCAAAAGAAAAAAATCAGTTATTGAATAGGATATTGTGTTGTTTTTATTGTGTGATTTTTCTATACTCCGGAGTCTTACATGAATGCAGCCTAAGATGCGAAGACTAAAAATTTTTGTTTCTAACCTTGACTACATAACCTTGAATTGGTTCTACTAACCTTGAATGTAATGTAATAACAGAGATTACTGTACGCATCACTCATGCATAAGAATTATAGTCTGCCACAAAACGAATTGCGCATCTCGTCACTGCTACATAATTGCGAAATAGTCTCCTTAAAAAATTGGTCAGATCACATTGCATGACTCCTACAGAGAACATCATGATGCTCAACCAGAATCGCCGCCATCGAAGTAGAAGCAGCTCTTCTTCTTCACGTCGTTGTAAGTGTGTAAAATAGATCTTTGAAATTCCCTTAATTCCGTTTATACATTATTTAACAATTTTAATTGTTAAATAATATCATTGATATCACTGGCTAATGCTGAAATATCCTAATAACAAATCAGTGACTCTGTATTGAATTATAGTATAAGATCGTTTTAATTTACACCCGTTCCGATGATTCTTCATATCATTCATTCTCCCCATAGTAAATCAATAACTGTTTATATTTCTATATTAAAGACACTTGGATCTGCTTTATTTTTATATTTTACTTAATAAATTGATAATTCTCTCTGAGAAGTACGTTTAGCTATACCTTAACAATACGCCATTCTCAAGGCTTACCAAAAAATTGACTTATTAAACTGACTTTCGTCAAAATTAAAAAGAGCTCAACGGAAATTGATGCTTAAAAATTTTTTAATTAAATTCCAAATTTCTTTAATATAAAGAAAGAAATATTTTATTTGTTGGATTATCTGTTTTATTTTTTAAATATGCCCGATATATGGATTCCACGTTGTTTCATGTAGGATTAGAAAATAATTTATTTTTCAAAAGTTTACCCCAGAAGTGGCTAAACTTCAAGTTTCTGGGAATTGTTAGAATGTTAGAATTCTGGAAAAATGAAGGGCTGAAAGTAGATTTACCGACAACTGTAATGAAATATTTATATCATTTTAAATGTAGTAAAGCTGTTTTAGAACAGAAAAGAAATATTTCAAGTAATTTACTATTAATATCATATTTTGTAATTAATGCGATTATTTAGTATAAATACAAATTAATAATTCTTTTTGCTCTTGCGCTGCATTCAGAAAAATATGTTTTTATGATAAACGAATTCAAACATTTTTACTACGCAATAAACATTCTTTTTTTTAAGCGAAAAACCAAAAATTTTCTTCTGGTTTAAAAGAGCTGTAAAATCTGATTCTGTGTTGTTTAATTAATTCTGTATCGATTTTAATAGAAATAAACTGAAAAAAAGAAGACCTACCGATCCTTGTAACGTAAATGCTGTTTTTATCCGTAACTAACTATTATCTTAAGTCTAAAACTGATATAATAGAATGCTAAAAAAATACATTTCGGTGAAAATAATTAAAAATATTATATCGGCAGAGAATTTTGCATGAAAGAATAATTTAGTTCCTGTTCAATAAATACGGAGTCTAATATATATATAGATACATAAAATCTAATTCCAAATCATTTAATTTATTCAACTTCTACTGGATCATTAGATATGTTTCATCTTCTCTAACACAAATTTCAAATAAATGTATTAGTATCGTCTTCAGTTAGATTTTGGATGCATCATTAATATAATATGTTTCTAGTGTATTTTTTTTGCTACTGTTCACAAAGCTCTTAAATGTACTAAAAAGTAGTATCGTCGCGATGGCGAGTTGCAGTTTCATGTAGTCTGAAAATTGTTAGTAAACCTAAAATATAATTAAAAAAATAAAACGACTGTTTGTTAAAAAATGTATTGTAGCAGGATTTCTGTTTAAATAGGAATGATATATATATATATATATATATATATATATTATTATTATTAATTGTTGTCACGAGGTCAGTAATATTTAAAGGGCCAAAGAGCCGTCGTTTGGCCATGACTGGTTTACATACTAGACTGGTTATCGCATTCTCCCATTCAGTCACGAAGTATATATTTATTCTTAACACACACACATATATAGATAAATAAGAGAGAGAGAAAAAAAAATAAAATGAAATTTTGAAAAAAAAAAAATAAAATCATTCAAAATGCAGTGAAATTAATGTGAATAAATTAGGAAATGTAAGAATTTTAATCAACTCGGCCATGGAAAGTTACGTAACAAGAAGAAAGCAAACAATAAGCCAAAGAAAAGGAAATTAATCTTGTACTTACTAATATGGTACAGTTTCAGTAAGTTTATTATTACAGTTTAAATTTTGTCTCGCTTTTTTTTTTTTTAACATTAAAAGTTTTTTTTTTTCCCCTCGCCTATTCTTACAATTGTGTTATTGTTCATTTTTGTGTTTACACATTTCTAGAATTATCAAACTGACTTGGGTAAATGAAATTCATACGATTAAATACTAGCTTTTGCTTAAATAAGTAAACTTAAATCAGTCTATCTGCATCTATATTTATTTCATGCCTTTATATCTATATATAGAATAAAATAAAATATAATTTAAATCTGCTACACAAAAATTCAATTAGTCTCAATTTAGGATCAAGGTGAAAATTTCGTCATAAAATTTGTTTTACTGAATAATAAATTTTATTATGAGATACAATTTTAGTTAACTTGTCACTTATAGTATATTTATATTTTATTTTATTCACTTTAATTTTACAGCATTTTGCTCGGCATTAATAGTCGTTTAAATATTTTTCAACTACTGATCTTTATATATCTATATGCCTATGCACATTCTAAAACTCTTTCCTTTCTCTGGGGATTTCTGTATATCTTTATTTTATTTTTTCTGTCCGATTCAAAATTATACAATATATATATAGATAGACAGATAGATAGATAGGTGTACGCATATAGTACATAAAGATCAAAAACCGAAAAATCTTTAACTCATAAATATCCTTAATGACGAGCAAAATGTTGTGAAATTAGTTAATAAAGAAAGAAAGAAAATGTATAGAATTTAGTATATCAACCGAACGTGGTAAACAATCTAACAAGAAAGCAAAAATTAAAAAAAAATTGAAGTAAAAACGTTAACTGAAATAAGAGTAAATAAATACAGAAATAAAATCTGAAAGGTTTCAGATTTTGAATTAGGCCTAAAAGGGAGTTCTTTTAACGTTTTGTGTGTTACTTTTATTTATTAAATATCGTGTTCTTTGCACTTAAACCATAAAATTCAGTTCAACAGCAATGTCGCAAAATAATTTTAAAATGAGCATATCTTTAGAATTTCCGTTACACAGTTTCGCGCCCTGGAGATGAAAAGGTTTTTTTTCCCTCCGTAGAGTGTTGCTACTGCTCACTTTTAAATCGTAGAGTTTTTTAATGAAAAATTCGTCAAAGTTTTACAAAATATGAAATCGATAATAAAACAAATTCCAAATTTCAAACTTGGGCTTTCTGATATGCCAATATTCGCAGTAGGATTACGTCATTCAAAACTGGATGGTTCTAGGTACCGTTGTTTTATCAGAATGCGAGAAACATACATACATTTATGCAGATTCTTCATTATTTAATTTCTTCAAATATAGTACAGGGCTATAGAATTTGGTGCCAACGATTTGAAAAATGATACAGCCTTTTAAAGTTTTCAACGCAAAATCGCAAAACGATAACAATAGTCCTTCAGGCACAAAGTCCTTTGGAATAAAAACAATTAAAATTAAATATTAAATAATAGTTAATAAATAATAAATAATAGTTGATAATTCCTTAGTCTATATCCAGGAGCAGCCGAAAGAATTATGAACAGGGCCATGTTTCTGAATTATAGCTGGACGAATTTCAAAATAAATTTTAAAAATCTGAAAGGTTTCAGATTTTAAATTAAGTCCAAAGGGGCGTTTTTTTAACATTTTGTGTGTTACGTTTATTTATTAAATATCACGCTCTTCGCACGCACTCACTAAGTGGAGATCTCATTTAAACCATAAAAGTGTAATGAGTGTGTAAATGACCTGTATATATTAACCAAAGAATGTCAAGGATGTCTACTCTGTGTATAAGTGTATAATGCATTCTTTTAACAATCCTTAATTTTTAAATGAACTATATTTAGTGTAAGTATTCAAACTGAATTCATTTTTAATTCTAATGATTCAGATGTATAATTTCGACACGAACATTTTTGTAACCGCACTAAGATAAATTTTAGAAAAGCGCATGTCAAATAATGTTAGATTTTTACGGTGTTTCGAAAAGCTAATAAATTTGGAATTCTCACAAAATTTATAGAAACTAATTAACGAAAAATTATTATGCAATTGATGGAAAAATTCTTAGTGCAAAAAAATATAAATTAAAAATTGTTTATGTGTGCATTAAACTTACAATCTTTAACAAAATCTTTGAGTAATTCCTGAAAAGACAACTAAAAGGAGAAGTAATTGAGATCTTTTGATGGTGGTCGAATGCTCATGTGATTTAAATGAATTTTGTGTACTTTCTTATATCCCCTCGAACATTTTTTTTTAATTTTGAAATCTTATGAAGCCTTGTCTGAAAATTTTGTTTAATCTATAATAAACAATAAAATTACAGGAATAGATTGGACTGAATTATTTGGATTACAACAAAGCATGTAAAAGGTATCTGCCTAAGGGAGGGATGACTTCGTGGAGCATATTTCAAGAGAAACTGGCTTGCAGTCCTATTACGCATGAGGGAATTTCTGAAAACTAGTTAGCTCATTCCTCGTGGTTTCGACTTGAATTAAGCTAACAGTACCTAGTGAATTTTATCTCTTAGCCGCTGGCAGTCCATAATAAAGAAAATGAGCATGCAAAACTATCAATAGTCAAACGGTAAAATTGTTCTAATAATGCTAATGTATTTAAATATAAATGCAGACTTCAGACTAATAAGTATTTAATGAGAATTCCGGTTTAAAATCAGAATTGTATGAAATCTCAATTCATACATATATAATATAATGGTTGAATATGTGATGGATTTAAATTTGAAATATTTTAATCCATCACATATCCAACCTGGAGCAAGGAGTTGGCAAATGTAAAAAGTGAAATTTATTTTCAAATGCAGTAAACTACTTTGAACAAAACGTGCTCAACATTGAGATCAAAACGCACAAATGCATAAAAAGTGCAAAAAATATTGTAAAACGTACTGCAGAAAAATAAAATAGAATCAAAAAAGTAGTGCAAATATATATATATATTTTTTTATTTTATTCTACTTTTCTCTACTGGTATTTTTTATGGATTTGTGCGTTTCAGTACCGGATATGTTTCATTCATAGTGGTTTATTGCAGTTGCAAAGAATCTTCGTGTTTTATATTTGCCAGCTCCTTCCTCCAGGCTGGATTTAAATATTTCTAATTTTTCAGTATGTTAGTGCCAGTTATACAGAAACACAGTTGGATACTGGTTTATGAAATTTCTTCATTTGTATTTTTTTTGTTACATATATGATGAATACAGCTTCGTGTTATAATTCAGGAGCTTAAGAGATAAAATTTTTCTCTAGTTCACTGCAACTTTTTATCTTTTATATAAATGATTTGATTTCCTATTCTAAATGGTCGTCTGCTTTTTTTTAAATTGTAGCTCTACTTTTCCCTTTTCTAAAATTATGGAACGTTATAGTGAAACAGTTACCTTTTTATATTTTTAGATATTTCTGTTTATTTTAAAATTTTAATTTAAAAATTCAATTATACTTTACCTTATACTTTGGTTTTTACTTTTACTGTATTTTTGGTTTCACTGATTACCATAGTTTTCGTAACTTGTACATTCTACCACTTTAGTTTTTCAAGTCACTAATTTTCAAAATTTAAAGTTAAAAATTTCCTTCCTCTTGTTTGCAAATTCGACTCACATCGGAACAAATTATATTTTGATGATTGCTTTTAAAATTTCTTTGGAAGTTTTTTTTAAAAAAACTTAATATACTTAAGATTACATTTATATATTCTCTTTTAATTACTTTAAATTTCAAGAATTTTATTGATTATTTTATTTCGCAGTTCATGAATAAGTGTGCTTATAGTAAGTCGAGTGTCGAACTTATGTATGATGCGTTATTCACGTTTGTTTTTAATCGTAATGAAAATAATGTAAAGTCGGGCTTCAAATAATTAAAAATCTTGAAATCTTTGTGGTTCTGTTAATATTTTTTTCGGTTGCTCGGCTTAAGACTGAAGAGTTATTTATTATTATTTGTTTTTATTATTCATTATTTAGTAATTTTTTTTTAAATTTTTGACTTAATTTACTTTTATTTGAATTTCGTTTCTCGAGTTTCCGTTTCAATTATTTTTAACTTGTGCCTTGCTGTTAGACAGTTCGCCACTGTTTGTTGATATTAATTCTATACAGGGTAAATCTCAACAAGGGAGCAAAACTTTACGATGTGATAGAACGCAACCATACGAGCAATAACCGTCATAGAATGTTTGGTCGGAATGCAAACAGTGAGAAGCTAAAAGGTAGTTTTTCACTGAAACATTTAAAGAATTAACACAAGGAGAGGAGATACTTCAGAAAACATTTTATGAACGGGAATGTAACTGATGCACATGTTCAAAGAAATTGCTCAAAAGACATTCCGCCAGCTGTAATGCTGGCTTCACACTTGCGCGATAGGAACTGCCACACTTTTGTGAAGACATTTAGCATTTCCCGAGTATCGCCGGCAGCAGAGACGAACCTGACGACTATTCGTTATTCGTTTCAACGAGCATTCGTAGATTAGGCTTTTCATATGGTGTGTGTGTGTGTGTATTTAATTATGGCAAAGCACAGTAGGCTATCGGCCTAAGGGGAGGGATGCCTTTCGTGGAGGACTTTCTAAGGGAAACTGGCTCGTATACACGTTACACATGGGGAAAACCACGAAAACGCCCATGCAGCCAGCCCGTTCGCGGGATTCGAACCTCGGACCGAACTACCAGTGTTCAGCGACTTTACCGCTCGGCCGCTGGTGAGCCTGCTTTTCATATGGTCTCAGAGGAAAAAGAACAAACACGAGAGATCCGGTGATCTTGGTGGCCAAGCTATGGGACCACCTCGACCATTTCATCGCCCTGGAAATTTTGTGGTTCGTATTCGGCAATCTACGGTAGAAAATGCCGTTGGGTGCGAGGACCGACCCTTTTTTATACCATTTATAATGCCACCTAGTAGCTCGCCGTTTGCGTTCCGCCCAGACTTTATACGACGAATATTGCTTGTATAGCTGCACTCTGTCACCCCATAAAGTTTTTCCGTCTTGTTCAGATTCATCCTGTATATTTTATCTCTTAGATACATAAATGTACAATAAAAATTTTAAAAAAATAAGTTAGTTTAATGTAGAATAAATAAAATTTATTCTACATTCAGTTCGGAACAGACCACACGCAAGATAGCAAAAAATAGAAGCATAGTGACAAACTTCAAGAAATAAGACGGCAAAACATGCAAAAGAAAAAATGATATTTACGTCTTTTGTTGCATCGTCATGATGGGATTGGTACAATGAAGGAAGTAAACAAATAAAATAGTCTATATCTGAACTGACAAGAGCATAAATTAAAATTTAAGAATAATTTAAAGAAAACAAGCCAAGTAATCTTCGTCTTTATCAGTCCAAACCCTACAGGTGAAGCAGTGAAATATTGTAGCATCAAAAACATAGACAAATTCAAAAAGATGATAAAGTATAGAAAAATTTTTAAAAAAGGAGGGATCTAGTCCAAAAATAAAACTTGCAAGAGTAATAATCCGACACTTGAAAAAACGAAACCATATGCAAATGTTTTTAATTAAAACGTAAGCTTAAAAATCTACTAAAAATCTTTCAATTTGAGTGAACCGAGTCTAAAAACATGTAAAACAGAAATAATCCAAAATATACAAAACGAAAGAAAATGTTATATAAAAGATAAAGTAAAAAATTAAAATAACAAATAGAGAAGTTGATCGTGTATGTGTGCTTGCGTAATATATATGTGTGCATCTAACTGTGTGTGTATACATATATACATGTTGTTTTAAAACAGCGAGAAATGTTTGTTTATTTTATGTTATTAAGTTGCCAAGTTACAAAAACTCTGTTCTTTTCAGTTTGAAATGAAAGAGAATGATCACCATAATATGCAGTTGCATAAGTAAATACCACTGAATAGAAAGAATATGGCATTATTGGAAATTGCCCACTGTCACTAACAAAGGAAACATTTTGGTCCAGTATTCTCAGCTGAAAACAGAAAACAATAGCTACTCCAAAGCTTAACCATAACCACCACAAGTGGGGTTAAAATAAATATTGCCCAACTAATAGACCGCCCTTGTGGATACTTTCTTCAAATTGTCAGAATCGAATTAAGTTTTCTTTTCCGTGGGTGGCTTTATAAGCAGTTTCAAACTGTGCCATTCTCTTTGAACTCGCGCGCTTCAATTTTACAATCACAATGAACTACTACTTAAAGTGTGAGCACGTAGAGGGAAGAAACGTATGTTTGCAACGGTAGATATTTAAGTAAAGATGGGAATTTGTTTTAAAATTTATCCATTTTTAACTGTAAGTCCCTATAATAGAGTCTCTGATGTTATTTAATATTACGTTCTTAATGTTATGTTACCTTACAATACCACAGTCCTATATCATCGACTAGCCTAACAATCTGTTGTTTCTTTTGTTGTTGTCAGTTTTCTAATAACAAGCCTTTAATTTATTTCTCTTATTATTTTTTCTAATCTTGGATGCACTTTAGTTTTCCTTTGCCTTTCAAATTATGAAGTGGATTGCATTTAGTTTGAAAACAGCAGGGATTTGGATATTTCTTAATAGTTTGATGCCATCTTTCAATCCTATATTTTCTTAATTACTTTAATAATAATCTGTAATGCATCCAAATAGTTTTTATAACTACTTAGCCACTAGAATAGGTCATTAATGCTTCGTCTTCAATTTATAATAGCCTTTCTGCTTTCTCTAGTAATCAACACTCCCATTGTCCCTCAGCAAATTATAGTTTTGCAACTATTTAATTAAACTAATGCCAAAAATGATCCCACAAATTTTACAAACAGCAAGCTGAAAGTAATTAAAAGTGTTTTTGCACTGAGTACTTATTCTGTAGAGGTAAGCATATCTAGCTAATAATTGAAAGATCTTAATTTCGATTCCTGAGGAAGGCAGTACTAAGCTTCAAGATTCCTACACAAAGATAAACTTAATATCTCTACAATAGCGATATAAGTAAATATAGCAGAGGATAACCTTTTACTGGTTTGCCTCGTTTCCCCTTTTTGGTTTGGACTGGCCCACTGGGTTTGTTTTCTTCTCCAGTCTGTAAATTGATTGAAAGACATTACTCCAGTGTGTCTTCAATCAATTTACAGACACAGAATTTTTTTACAGAAGTGTAATGGTGAGCAAATCCATTCAATAAATGGAAGCGGTCTCACTTGATTTTAGTTACAGAGCGGGGTAAATATTTTCAAGTTCCTGCTCACAAAATCTTTAAGTAACGTTAAATTTATCACCTGGAAATATTACACTGATAAGAGCAAACTTATTTTCACTTCAGATAGCAAACCTACAAACGCAGAGGATGTTTGCACATTTTCAGAACGATTTCGATAAAGAATTATATAGAAAATTAATTTTATAGTAATTAAAATGAACCGAAGATTACTTTTATAGTTTCCGTTAAATGTATCATTATCAATTATAAAACTGATTAAAACACGAACGCCATTTGATCTCTGAAAATATCACCTTGAAAAACATATCATATTTCATATTGAAATACAATATATTTTGTAGAAAATTCAACTAAAGGAATATTTGACTGGTGACTGATCTGAGTTTTTTTAACTTTCTAGAGCAATACAGCTAATATTCATAATGCTAATATTCATTTTTCGAATAAATAATATACCAATAATATACAGCGAAATATTAAATTTGTTACCCCCCCCAATAAGCAAGTTTTAGAATTATTACGTATGATTTTACACGAAAGTAATATAATAATATGAATGTCTGCATGAATATATCAAATAAAATTATGCTACCTGCTATATACGTTCCGGTCTGAATAGACAGTTCTGTCTGTCTCTGAATGTCAACGCGAATAGTATAAAAGCGCATTGATTTAGAAAACGATAAACAGCAACTGTGTAAAATAAAATTCTTCTTTCGATTTATTTTGTTGCAGCTTGAATGCTACACGTTAGATTATCAGTATGATATTATTTTATTTGTGATACTTAAATAAATTCGTATTGAAACAAATTCAAACTAGTAAAATAAACTGAAACTACACTTATGTCCATAAATTAAGGATAATTCGGAGTCACACGGAAATCGAACTCTAAAATAAATATATCACCTGTAAAATCACTACACACATCTTAAAGAATCATATGCAAATTTCAGGGAGTAACCAGATGACACCGATGGTACGTCACAATGACGAGAGTGTAAGAGAGTGATATATAAGGAATATAGGCAAAAAAGTAAAATTGTTCGCAGGCGCTTTATAAGCATTTCAGTGCAATAACCGAATAGTTATGACACAAAGGACGCATTTGGATGATTTTTTACGTGGTAGAATTATCGGCCGTCTGGAATGTGGGCGTACCCAAACCGGAAGTATCAGACGAACTTGGAATTGCCCAGAGTGTCATCTCCAGGCTTTGGCAACGATTCCAAGATAATGGTAATGTGAGTAGACGTTACAGCACAGGTCGCCCCAGAGTTACAACGCCGAATGAGGACCGGTATTTGGCAGTTACTGCCAAAAGAAACAGGCGGAGCACAGCCTCAGATCTGTCTCGTCAGCTTTCTTCAGCCACTGGTACGACAATTTCAAGGCAGACCGTGTACAGACACTTAGGGCAGATTGGTCTATATGCTCGTAGACCTCAGATGCGTTCCACTTACTGCAACTCACTGTCGCCTGCGGTTAGCCTGGAGTAGAGAGTATGCATTGTGGACACCGCAACAGTGGACTTCTTTGATGTTTTCCGACGAGTCCAGGTTTAGCTTGCAGTCTGATTCTCGCCGGAATTTCATGTGGAGAGCTCCAGGTACCCGTTACCACCAAGAAAACATCATTGGACGACATCGTTACTGTGGTGCAGGAGTGCTCGTTTGGGGTGGAATTATTCTGGGTTCCAGAACTGACCTGCATGTTCAGATTGGAACCATGACAAGCCAAATCTATCGGGATGTCATTTTGGAACAACATGTACGTTTGTTTCGGGGAGCCATGGGCGCACAATTTGTGTTTATGGATGACAACGCCCGTTCTCACCGTGCAAACATCGTAAGCGAATGCCTTCAATCGGAGGATATCACCGGTATGGACTGGCCAGCATTCTCAACGGACTTGAATCCAGTAGAGCATGTGTGGGACATGCTTGGCCGACGAGTTACAGCCCGTCAACCTCCTCCTACATGTCTACCGGAACTTCGGAGAGCATTGCTTTTTGAGTGGTGTAATATCCCCCATGATCAGATCGATAATTTGATATTCAGCATGTCTAGGCGTTGTACGGACTGTATTGCATCGTCTGGGAGACATACAATGTATTAACAATCATACCAACCATGTAATATTGGTTTTTTGTTAATAGGTTTTTTTGTATTTTGCTCCAGGGAGAAAAAATCGCTAATTTTTTTAATAATATCAAACATATAGCATCTTTTTTTGCTCTTTACCTTTTGTTTAATAAATAAGCTTTACAAATAAGTCAAATTTGTTTTGCTTCTAACTCTTCCTTTGCCTCATTTTGCATTATCCTTAATTTATGGACATGAGTGTATATCGAGTATATTTTTGAAGGCAGAATTGTCACTGTACCACTACATGAATATTTTAGATTGGGTCTTCCTTAACATAGCTCTTCGAAGATATGACACTCTATTATTATTCAGTATCCATAAAAAAGATTTCTCGTGAAAAGCGAAAAGTTTTTGTTTTAAAACCATGGCTAAGCAATTTTTTTTTCTGTCGGTTCTTCAGAAACAGATCCCGTTACTAGATAAAGGGGGGATTCGTTTAAATTTGCATCCACTTGAGAAAATATGAAACGTAAAAAGAGATTAATAGATCCCACTCTATTTTCAGCCATAATCAGCTAATTATTAGTTTGGAAATTTTTAACCTTACGGTGTAGATGAGTCTGTGATAGTTCAAGCTATTCGTCTCTCATCCAGCAGTATTGAATTCTACATTTCAGCCTCCTGGCCACTGTTTGAGGTGAAGGCAGCGGAAATAAATCTTGCACTTGGTGTATTTTGAAAAATCTTTCTACAAAAAATGTCATTACGACTCAAGAACACCGCGCACAGCTTTAGATAAAAGTCTGAGTATTTTTGCAATTCCTGTCATAAATTTAGATGAAGTATTGAGTGTCCAAAAAAGCTCGAGATTATGACAAAATTCTCATCTTCAGGATGAAACATGTGGGGTTGTTAAGTGTTCAGGAAAATCTGTGTATCTTCAGAGCTCTGGAGCTAAATGGGATAAAAAAGTTTCATCAGATTTTTCTTATAAAATAAATAAACAAAGTAAAACAGACGTTATTTTAAAAAGTTTGTAATACAGTGACCTCAAGATTTCCCAGAATAATTCTGAAGACATACCAAATAATAAATTTAACATAGAGATGTAATTAATAATAAATAATGAACATCCATGGAAAACGGAAAACCATGGTTAGTTCTAGGGTAGTTAAAAAAGAACACAGGAACTTATACTATAACTAACAAAAAATGCAATCAACAATTTACATGCAATTTTAAGGAATTTATCAGGATAGCAAGTTTATTCGGTTGCTTAAATTAAATCAATATTCATATAAAAAAGCACGCTGTCAACAACGTTAAAATAAATATCATTAGAAAAAAGAAACTAAGTTATAATGGCGATGCAGAAAATAATACCTGTATACTGGATTTATATTTACTACTGAGTAATTTGCTTTTAAAGGACGATTTAACAATGTCTACATAGTCCAAATTGTATGCAATTAAATCAAGTGCAATTATGGATAAAAATTCTCAAAGGCATAGACAGCATGTGCTGTATAACTGCTATTACCCGACACCATTATTTTTCCTGGATCTACATCTTCATTCTGTCTTTCTTAGTTATTATCTTGCAAAAAGTAAGGTTAATACCAAATTCTTGTCTTTATTATTGACGAAGGAGTCCTTGCTCCCAATTCTAATTTATATGTTATTTCATAAAAAAAAGCGAATTGTGCTTAAATTCCGTCTTTAATGACTGAATATTTTCATCTCTCTAATACCACACTACGGTTTGCTTTAAAATTAAACCAGCTAATACAGTTATATCAAAACAAATTGTCTTTATGTGTCTAATAAGCATACCAGTTTATAGGAAAAAATATTACTGATAGTGATTGCCACTGATGCTTTTAGTACAGCTAAAATAAATTATGCTTGTGATTAGCAGGAAATCCCTAGAAACATATAAAAAGAGTCATCGAGACCACATGCCGCAATCTGACATAGAATTGCTATAAATGTTTCTTTAATGCGGCAGTAATTAGATTGTTCTGCAGAAAAATATATTATTTAATTTTTTAACAGAGTCCACAGTTCATTCGTATAAATAAAAGAAGTATTTTCCACGAACTCGGTACTTACTCCGTTCTCCACAACTGCCTGAGCAAACAGCATGACACCAAGGAAAATATTCTATAGGATTTTCATGTAACAGGAAACAAGAAATTGGGCTACAGTCTCTAAAATGAAAAGCTGTATTTATCTGATGCATTCCAACCCGCTTTCATGATCGAAAGCTTTGTTTGTATAGGGTAGGAATGGTATAACCTTCACGATGTTTTTGATTGAGCTAGCATTTCGATTAAAGTACTGATGAGAAAAATTATTGTACACTTACGTAGTGCGGAAGAATCAAGAAAGTGTGAGGAGGTAGGTAGCTGCTGCAGGCATAGCTACTACAAATGTGAAATCTGTAAATAATTTTCAAGAAAATACAGTCGCCGAGTTAATTATGTAGCAAAACTCAGAACTACAGCATACAGCAATTAGATACAATTTTACTCATAAACCATCCTTCTACTTTCGTATCAAACAATTCTGCTTATAAACTATCCTCCTCTTTCGTATCAAATAATTCTGTTTATAAACAACCATTCTACTTTCAAACGAACTATCCATCTACTTCAAACAATCCTGCTGTTATTAAGTTCAAAATTATGGCGGTTTCGGTTATATTACGAAAACATGCGAGATTTATTTTTACATGATCTGTTGTGTAATATTCCACAAATACTTCCATGGCAGTATCCATTACTTGCATGTATACAGAGGTTTACTATTTTTCTTTAAGAAGACAGATTTGTGTCTGGAAATGCATAGAAAAAAAGTTAAATTTTATTATCAAACACGGCATTTTTTAACTTATCAAACAGGCATTTAAAGAAAAGCTCTGGAGGAATACAATCAGAAATAAAAATCCATGGTATCGATGAAACATGCATACGATTTACCGCATTTGAGATTGCATTCTATGATCATCGAATTGTAAATCACTAAAATAACTTTATTAGTCCTGCAGACGGTACCAGTGCTCAAACATTTGAGATGTGCCTGGGGGTTTCGAAACTAAAGGTTCTGCACAACATGCTAAATACCAAGCAGAAAATATTTCCATGTTATCTCGCAGCAGTATGGTGGAGATCTGTTAATAAAAATGATGGCCATTTTTGGCCACGCTGAGAGACTTTCGTAATGCATACGGCTTAACCCTTTCCGGCACGCTACCTTTTAAAGTTGGAATTTTGACTAAAAAAAAAAACCGTAGGCAGTCTAATTAGGCCTAGAGGAGTACACAAGTTAAATGTTGTGAAGATAGCGCTTATCGTTTGAATCTGTGGGTGTGCCCAAAGTGGGCACACTGATTGGAATAGAGTTTCAAAAAGAGTGCTGAAACGAGCATTGTTTTCAATAAACTGACCGATGAGATGCGGAAAAATAAAGAATACATACTTTCAGTTGTCTTAAATTATCGGTGAGCCCTGTATGGGCCCACCTAGGGTTCGCCGTTTGATTTTAGGCAAGGTATCAAGGTAAAAATTTAAAACTAATATAGAATAAGGAGATTAGCATACAGCCAAAAAAATAACATAGAAATTTCTTTTCAAACAATTCCTTTTATACCCTAAAGAAAATCTGGAAGATTTCTTTGAAGAATGAGGGCCTTAAAAAACTAAACATGGCTAAAATATATGGACTGGTTTGTGTTGAGCTGCCATCTACTATAGATAAAGAAGGTTCAGAGTAACCTATAGTAACCTATAAATCCTTTTTCATTCAATTTTTCTGTGCGTATGGAAGAAAATTTTTAGGTGTGTCCAGAAAGTGTTTTTTTAGGTGTTTAGATGTTAAATTCAATGGAATCAAAAATTTCATAAATTATTAAATTAATTAATGGAATCATTTCTTTTTACGTAGTCATAATAATTGGTATTTATTTTCAAGCAGAGGGCTCTAATGGTGTTATCGAAGAAATAAATAACTAAATACCCAAAAGCCGTAGATCACATATCACATCAATACCAAACATATCATGTAAAAATGGCTGAGTCCGTTTAAAGCACACGATGAAGCATGGTCGTTCTGAAGCATAAACACTTTAATAATGAATTTTTATCTGCTTTTTTTTAAGTTAGCAGCAGCTAAAGCTTTTTTTAAGTAGCTTTAGAGCACATGTTATTATATTTATTATATCAACGTTTTCTAATTTAAATTTGCGCACTAATTCTAGAAACTTCCATTCCATAAAAGTCTAGAAATAAAAAGGGTTGTCTTAAAATTATACTGGAGCAAAAAATAAGGATATATAAGCATAAAATATATTGAAACGTAAATTAAAACTGACAGCCTGTAATGATGGATAGAGGTCTATTTACCAATCTTTGACACTAATAGAAATAAATTATAAGTAAAAAACATTAATGAAGGGGTTATGAAAGACAACAGTTATTCCCTTATGGATTCTATTTCTAGGACAACAGAGAATTCTAAAGCATGTCATATAACAATAGTTTTATAATTACCTGATGTCAAATCGATATGTTTTGAAAAAATGCTACGATGGCTCACACAATTAGAAAAGTGGAAATGTTAATAATAAGAGGTGAAATTACTGACCTATATTATCATATATTTCAGAAGAATTGCCCCGGGATCGAAATACTGGAGCTATACTAATTTCTTTTCTTGTATTGAGAATTTGTGGTGACTTCTGAAGTAAATGTAAATTATATAAGTAATTCCAGAGCTTATGGACTTTGATATGCGCTGTAAACACGTAGAAATATTTCTTCTAGAACCCATTAGAACCTATTCCTATTAGAATTAATTTTTAAAGCTTAATAATCAATCTTTATTTGTTAATACGTAGAGACATTAGATACTTTTTGGAAACAGGAGAGATGAAAAATGAGCAATGCCCTCGCCGGGACTCGAACCACGGACCTCTGGAATACGCGCCGAGTGTGCTGACCATTACACCACGAAAGCAAGTTAAGAAGGCGAGAGAAATACCTTATAAATAAAACAGATGAAACTAAATAATGGCAATTCTTCTCTTCGTTTGGAATCAGTATGAGGTGTATTTCGAAACTCTCTTAATAAATATATCGTAAAATAAGTAAAACTAAAGTAAGTCTATTCGACAGTTAAAAATACTCAGATATCATCTTTGATGCTTTTGATCTGCATGGCGATGGACCTTTTATGCCTTTACTATGGAGAATTTTATGAATCTAAGACATCGCATCCCTTTTTACCTTTGTGGAAACTTTAAAATACGAATATCACTCTTTTCTCGTGGAATTTCTGCATAAACACTGAGTATAATTATGTTCTAATCACATTATGTTTCGGCTACGAAGAAGTGGACATCGAAAGGTACATTTCTCAGAACCTGCACATTTCCAGGAAACCCACGTAGCTAGGTTACCATTTCCGCATACTACAAAGAATTGAACGCCAAACAGTAATCGATTATCGCTCAGATTGGGATCACGTGATCCTTCAGAAGCAGCACTTTCGTCTGATTGGTTGACTGTACCCGGGACAGAGCTCCAGCCGAGACATTTTCTGTGAGGTTTGAAAAAAAATACCGCATAGCCGCAACATCGTTTTTTCAGCTAGACGGTACTTCCGTAGCTAGGCATAATATTTTTTCTAGGAATCCTCTCGTTTAAACCAGTGCTACCTGAATCTCGTTTCTCAGAAAAGTCCCGTCTAGCAGGGACTGTTGCTAGAAGTAATAACGTCTTCAGACACACATTTTAATTGGTTAGCCTTTTCATCTTAAACAATGGTACTTTCAAATAAGCGTTTCAAAGTTTTTTCGCTGTCCACGTTTAATCGTTGAGACCATGGTTCAAATCAGCCTTCCTTCCTGCGGCTATTTTGCGACAAAAACTCATTGAACGGAAATGAACTGAGTAGAAACAAATTAAGTGGACTGGACAATTTCTGCAGCTGACGTTACCATGGTTACGACGCAAGTTGGGAGGGTAAAAATAACTGTGAAGTGCCTATTCTAATGTAACACAACAGTGTTCAACACATAATTTCTTCCAGCTCAGTTGAGACTTTGATTCAAATCAGCCATTTTCTTTAAGTTTTTGTGAGACGAGAACACACTAAGCCGAAGTGAGCTGGGTAAAAAACCCCATGGAGGTAGGAAGTTTCTTACCTCCATAGTAAAAACCAGTTGTATTGTGTTGGGGGGAGCAAAATGGATCGTTTGCTGTAGCTGTTTTTACCATGGTTACAATGTATGCCGGAAGACAGAAAATAACCTATTCTAATTACCTATTCTAATCTAACGGATTATATTGATGCTTCGGTTCCGACGAGCCTTGGTTGAGAAGCGATGAATTAAACGTACGCGCATCTAACGTAAATGCCAAACCTGGAAATTTGTGCTCTTTTCATTGGCACCTTGTCCAAATATCTTCTCTGAAAAACCAACCTAGTGTGCTTCCATGTGTGTGTTTTACACGTGTTTTGTATGTGTCTTTATATGTGCAAGTGTAAGTGCATGTGTTTGCATATGCTATAATTAGTGTTTAACAAACCAAGATGTAACAAATCATTCGCCTATCTATCAAAACTAATGCATTCTTAAGACGCCTCTGTATGGCCAAGTACAATTACGTAAAATTCTTCAATAAACACCCAAGGGGGCCTCATGAGGTTCCAGGGAGTTGCTGCCGCTAGATAGGGGAGGGCGCGGGACATATGCCTGTTTACCTCTGTTAAACACCAGGCGTCCCCGTCTTCCGTCACCTGTCCAAATATCTTATGTAAATAAATTTCGTTTTTAATTAATAATTTATCAAATACGTTTTATAAATGGTAAAATACTTTTATCAAAGTACTGACTATTAATTCATTTTTAGTAATCAAATTATAATTATTCATTATTATTTTAAGAAAATATTACAAAATAGCACATGATAATGTTTTTTGTCCTCCTTATTTGCTTAATGAGGTCGAGCCTCATCTCAAAATTTTAAGTTTCTGTCTTCTTTAGCATTTGAAGTAAAAAAAGAAAAAAAAAAAATTCTGTTCGCAGTGCTTTCAAAAAACATTATCTTTGCTAACAATTGGGTGAGGTAAGCAAACAATGCCTAATCCTTCATATCTTGAACTGCAGATGCTAAGGCAGAAGCCACATAGGGAAAATGAAGATAAACATGTGCAATACACTCGAGTAGCAGTCAAAAAAAAACCTTGCCAGTTTTGCAATTATCAAGTTTCATTTCAGATTATGCAACAGCTATTGCACTTCTCTTAGTACTATACGGCGATGATGCGTACAAAATATAATTCTTCCAAATGAAAGAAAAAAGGAAAATTCAGATTTATATGTATAAGAAATGTCAGAAATACAGTTTGGTGACTCTTTTTACTTGAGCCTCAAAAGTTGACAGCAATTATTAGAAAACTGTAAGTCAAATATTTTCATACTTTTATTTTATTTGTGTATTATAAGTTATATTCAGTACTTAGAATCAAGCTATATTTGGTACTTCAAATTACTACATTCATTTAAACCCTAAAATCAAAACTTCCTTCTTGATTTGGACCATATCTTTTTATTAGTGTCTTCGTCAACATTTTTTTAACATGAAACATGAATTCCAAATTTACAATGTATACGTGCTACTTTAATGACGTTTCCCTTATAAGCTGTTAGTATAATTAGCCAAATAATGTCAATGAATTTTTGTTTCATTATCCGTATACTTTTCTAGCAATGAAATGGAAAAGATACAGAATCCAAATTGCGTTTCCATAATTTAGAGAGAAATTAAATGAGAATTCACTCCTGGGTAAATTACGTTTTGACTTAAGTAATTTTGAAAGCCTAATGTGCCTTTCATTCCCAATTTGACAAGGCTAGTATTCCGAAACAGTCACCGATTTTCGGGAAGGTACCGGCCTTTTTATGACATTCCGAGAAATATGCTCGGAACCCTTAATGAAATTCAGTTTATATTATGCAAAAAACAAGTTTGATAAGACACGCCGGCCTTCAAACCACAGAACGTCTGTGCGGGCGAACAGTCGTGACTTGCATTAAGGCACCGCCATTTTTATGACATTCTGTGAAATCGTCTGGATGGTGAAATATGAAAATTTCTCACTTTTATGCAATGAAATACAGAATTAGATCCAATAATTATGAATTTGCGACTAGTTGGGGATCAGAAGATCAAATGGGCAGTTTCGCCTGAATTTTGGGAGAGAAAACCCCGGTTAATTGTCCTAAGATCTCCTACCACTCTTCTCCTACCACCGATCTCTCGAGACTACTCTCTGCTGGCTGCGCATTTTGAGTGACCTATCACGCACAGACACTATACGCTTACAAACATCGTGCTTTCTGCGCCCATTAGTAAGGCAATTAGCGTCACTAACTACTGTATCGGCTGGGCGGCTGAATTCAGATCAGTTTTACTTGCAGGTATGTTACGATATAAAAAGCACATGACAGATTTCAAATCTCGATCTGTGGAAATACCTTTGCCTTGAAATACTACCTTATGCACGCTTTAAAAGATATAATAGGAGGGGTGAATTAGTATTTCAGATATCTTGCCTAAAAATCACCAAAAGAGGGCAGGGATTAAAAAAAAAAAAAAAAAAAAAAAGAAGAAGAAGAAGAAGGAGGGAGAACAAAATGCGTTCCATAGGTATGCCTTGCGTCATAAGACGGATATTATTAGATGGAACATGAATGGAAAAGTGACAGAAATTTTGCTGTGGAAATAATTTCCGTTTTCGAAATGTCCTGTCCTAATTAAAGCATAAATCGTATTCAGCTACTTCATAGACTAGAATCATTAATACGCATGGATCACGAATGGGGTAAGTTGTAAATTTTAAATTCTCAAACTACATTTTTAACTAATTTAAATTTTGATAACTTAACGATATGCGGTCATTCTGTTATATAAAAACAATGTGTCTTTCATGTAAAATCAGTCCATCTGCTATGTAAAATAAATATCTGTTTGTCACAATACCGGTTAATTAGCCTATTTAATTTAGATTTAAAAAGCTGTTATTGCAAAAAGACGTTACAATGATCGTTGTTTTAAGCGTCTTGTATATTTTTCGAGTCATAATGTATTTCAAGAATCAGAGAATTTCAAATAATCACACATAATTATTTGAAAACTCTGAGTACAGATTTGTTTCCTCAAATATTGGTTGTAGATACAGCCTTCAAGTTTTTAAAATAAATTACATAAAAATTGTATGAAAATAATTTCATCAAAGACGGGTAGTAAAATTCTGTGAAAAAAATAGCTATTTACGTGAATTTTATAAAATAAAAATCCCATGTTTTTTTAGATTACTTAATCATATTAGCCCGATTATGTTAAACAGTCTATGAAAAGCCAATACTTAAGTTGAAGATTGCTGCCCAGACGGTTATAGTAATTAGGTGAGCCGACTGCGATACCAAAGGCCCGGGTTAGAATCCCGAAGAAGGCATCGTTGTATCTATTCGTCCCTTCATAGGAGGCAAAAGTGGCACTATTTATCAAGTATACCTAAGATGTAAAGTACCTTTAACATAAGTATTAATCAATCTCTCTGTGTGTAATATGTACCATGCAAGTCTGTAAATAATAATGAATGCATAGAGTTAACCTAAGTATCTAATCATGTATAATTAACGTAAATATTGAACCTTACGGATGCAAAGAACCTTAAACATAAGTCATATTCAATTTCCCAGTAAATGTAATGTGTAATATGAAATGTGTGAAATATGTACCATGCAATATGAATGTAAATGCACCATGCAAGTATGAATAAGCAAGTCCGAATATGGTACGGCATGTGTAATAGGCGTGCAAGTCAGAGTATGGCAATATGTACCATGCAAGTCTGAATGGGTAGCGATAACCTAAGTACCTAATTATGTCATTCTAGATAAGGGCGGGCGTGGTGCTCATACCAATTAACCGTAACGGTAGAGGGATGGTGCCCACGTCCTCCGTCACTCACTCACTCACTCACTATTTATCAAGTGCTTCCATAACAAAGTGACCACCGCTTCTGGCCCTTAGTAGTAGCCAACGTCTATGATCATGACTTGTGCTCGCCATTAAGGGGGGATTGCCGATTTTTGTTAAAAAAATCCAGGTGTACTTAAAATAAATAACAAATAATAGATATTAAATAACAAAGTAAAATTTAAAATATATTTTCCAAGTTTTCTATGAAATTAATAGTGGTGCAACCGTTAACTATCAGTCGCAAAGAAACAAATATTTACCTAAGCTTTATTAAGGTCACATACAAATACGTTTTGTGTTTTACCTTCAGTGAATCAGTGGTAGTTCAGAAGACGAATTTTTGAATGCTATTATGTATTTTTGTCAGTCAGTGGAATGTACAAGTAATGTTTTTTACCCGCATATATATCGAAATGGATAAAAAGTAGGTTTTCCGATGTTTTGAAGTATATTAATTATTTATTACACTATTTGAGGGTAAAAATCCAAACAGCAGCTCAAATATATATGTCCTTCAGTAGACACAAGCATCTCGTGCTCTACTGCTTATCAATCAGCACACCAAGCACGATACAGTTTTATGTAATAATCAATAAATGAATGTGAAGAACTACTTTGTAATTCAGAATGCAGTTAAACCTCTAAGCGGTAGTGCTTTATCTAGCCAATCTCAGAGGAACGTATTTATATTGTACTAATTACCTTTTTAAGATTCGATTTTCTATGTCTATCTTTGTTTTGCCAAACTTTATTTTGCTGCTAAGAATTGTGCCTTTTCAACACTGTGTACCTTTTCTAGTGTTTAACCGTGGTGCACAATATATTTAACTCAAAGATTTATTAGTTACATCTAGCAGTCATTAATAAACAAAAAATTTAAATTAAAAATGCTATTCACAAATATTTTCAGATTTTCAAATTAACCTAAGAATTTAAATGATAAGAATGAAGTTTAGAGTTTTTCCAAGAAGCCTTGGCTTCTAATAGTTTCCTCAAGCTAATTCTAGTCTTTAACAAAAAACAATTCATCTCCCGATTAATCCCTGACGCTTTAAATGGGATGCGAATAAACGGTTTAAAATTCCCTTTTAATTAGATTAACTATGTTTAGGAAACGAAGTTAGTTTTTTTTTATGCAAAATTATGAAAAAACTGCTTCATAACTATTAGCATAAAACAAAGTTTAAGGAAAACAGAAAAAGAAAATAAAAAGTGCCGTAGCATAACAGCACTAATAGAAATGTAATAGCATTTGGAAATTTCCTTAATCCGCTATAGTAGATAAATTCATTATTTATAAATACTAATATATAAATACTAGTAAGCCTTCGATTCTCTAATGAACGAATACAATAATGCTTTAAATTAAAATGACCAACCAACGTACCTCTGTCTCGTATAATATTCAACTCTTATTTTCAATCCCCAATGATCTGCCTAGAATAATTTTTGATGTGTAACTCCTGTTGAGTGCACGAAGAAGACTAAACTTTTCAGATTGCTCAGTGCTGATAGTAACTAGTTAAGTGTATGTAGAGAAAGCGAATGTTTTTTTCACTCCTGAACGATATATCTCAGATTGTTTTTGATTAATTTCATCTTCGTAAACATTACTTGTAAACGTAAACATACATTGGTGAAATAAATTAAAAGAATTTTCATATTTGATCTACGATCTCCAGAACTACCGGACAGATTTTAATAAAATTTGGTGTGAACATAGGTGGATATAATGCAAACAAAATAAGCATTCAACAGTTATAATAGACAAACATGTTCGTTTGTAACACTCATGGGAGTCTGAAGGTCTGAAACAGCGGTTGCAGAAGACACAAAAGAAATGGGTTAATAGGGGGTATGGTCCTCTTACAGCCATACAGGCCTCGCAGCGTAATGTCATACTGGAAATAAGGCAGTTTATCAGTGCCTGTGGCAATTGGTACCACCCATTCAGCAACACTGTTTTCAGTTCCTGGATGGTTCTCGGAGGGGGGTTGTGAGTTGCAGTTGCCTTCCCCAGAGCGTCCCAGATATGTTATATAGGGTTGAAGTCAGGATACCTGGCTGGCCAATCCATCCGGCGAAAATCTTTACTCTCGAGAAATTCTTCGACCAGAAGAGCTCTGTGTGACCTCGCGTTATCGTCCTGCAAGATGAACTCGGGGCCCACTGCACCCCGGAAAAGGCGAACATAGGGCTCCAAGACCTCATCCTATATCTCACACCAATCATAGAGCCTCTGTCGAAGACGTGGAGAGGTGTGCGGCCATCCAGAATGATGCCTACCCAGACTATTACACCGCCATAAGTGTTGATTTCTCGGACATTGGAGAGTAGGTATTTATCAGCTGACTGCATCCACGGCGCACATCTTCACCTTTTGTAATATAAGCATTGTCAAATCATTCTGGAAAAAGTTAATTGCTCAGTGCTAAAACTAATGAAGTGTTTATTTAAATAAAGCGAAAAATATTTTTATATAGCTTTGCTTAGCCCTTTAGAATAATTTAGTTTCTTCATTTCTAGTAATATTAATTTTTCCGTCATTTACAGTGTGCTCGTTTTATTTCGAATATTGTTTTAATTCGCGTAACCAAACGGAATTATTCTCTAGACTAAACAATTTGAAAATTTTAATAAATTGTTAGTATAATTACTATTTTTTCTCTTAATTGCAATATAAGTTATTCCGCTTTCCTATGCTTTTCATATTGCATCCAATTAGCTGTGATTTTGGCCCTGTGTTAAAATGTAAGCCACATTGTGTAGCACATACCCTGGGCTACCATAGTAAATCGGGCGTTGATCACAATTTATCAATCAATCGGATAGCACGGTTCTAAGAATAAGAATACACAATTGACATGTGTTGGTTAAAATACTTTCCTCAAAATGGTTACTTCACCATTCTCCTGATTCTTTTTAATTTACTGACTGCTACAACTTTCATGATACTTCTGTTATTATAATTTTACTGTTGCTATTTTATTATTGCCTTTCGATACCCAGTAATGATGAGAATAGCTGCTAAATCAATAAAAAAGATGAATGATATAAAAGTACAAGGTAATGTAATAACAAATATTAGAAACAAATCTCATGTCATGACCACTAAAAATATGAGGAGAAGATATTATTTAAAGATAAGCATTCGAAAAATATTTTTGTATCGAAGCTTAAGCATAGTTAAAAGTTTAGATTACAGAATTTAACCTAAGCAATAAATAATTGTTAGATTCTTATGTTAATTAACCAGTTGTTATGATTTTGGATTGTAATATTCTTGTGTTAATTAACCGGTTATTATGATTTTGATCTTTACTGTAACTTCTATTTTCCTTATTCCTAACCAGAATGCAGATTAGCTTTGACTGTACATAGATGAAGATTTCGAATTTTAGAGACAGAGCTTCTGACACTCGTATCTGCTGTTAGTTTTTCCGGCCGGCTATTTCTAAAAGTGATATAAAATGAAACTTCTCTTTATATCACTTTTAGAAATAAAGTAATTAAGTAAGTAATTTAGTAAAGTCTCGCCAGCTATTTCTAAACGTGATGTAAAGTGAAATGCTCGCCAGCTCGTTTTAAATTTACGGTTTGGTTTGGTTTAATTAATTATGGCAAAGCACACTAGGGCTATCTGCCTCAGGGGAGGGATGCCTTCGTGGAGGACTTTCTAAGGGAAACTGGCTCGTATACACGTTACACATGGGGAAAACCACGAAAACGCCCATGCAACCAGCCTGTTCGCGGGATTCGAACCTCGGACCGAACTACCAGTGTTCAGCGACTTTACCGCTCGGCCGCTGGTGGGCTTTAAATTTACGCCCCGGCAAAATAAGTAAGCCAGCTTATTCTAATGAATATATAGTCTTAGAACTACGTTATCAGGTTTTGAACTGAGTTTTCTGTTATTGCTTAACTTAAACAGTGATGATGTCCCTGTAGCAAAAGTCATGCATTATATTCCGTTCAGATTAAAATAATGAAGTAATTTTAGACTTTCCTTAGCGCTACTCTGTGAATTGTTAAGAGGTAGCGATAACTCTCTACCTTATCTAGTACGGTCTGTAGTTTTCAGGTATAATAGCAACAATTTAACGGCTTAAATTGTTCATAAAACTGTTATTTTAAATATTTCTATATCTTCGATATAAGTTTTGCAAACTATAATATACTTTTTAAATTTCAAGATACATATTGTGCAGAATTTAATACATCATTTGTCCTTCTGAAGTAACGAGACCTAGGTTATAGTTTCTCGAAATGCACTGAATTTTTCTATGAAGCCAGGAAATTTATAAACACCAGTTTTGCTGGATTCTTTTTGATTGCTATTACATCAATATCCAGACTATAAGACTTGCGTTTAAAAGCTATTGTAACAATTAATGTCAGAGGGTTATTTGTAATGTGTTTCAGTGAAAACCAAGCCTTCATATTAGTTTGTTGTATAACATTGTGATTATTTAGTTCATGATTTATTAATAACCCAAACTAACGGAGAATATTATTAAAAAATACAAAAACTGCTTTGCCGTGACATGAGCCATGAACTGATGTACCTCAAAGGCAACAATTTCCTAAAACCAACTGGGTCAAAATAACATTTTTGACCAATATGTCGCTAATAGTTGTCAGCTCACCGTTTTCGTTCAGCATTGGGTGTGGTCTACCGGTTATTTAGGGGCAATCAGTTTCAAGGCAAATACAGTCTTTAAGTAGACGCGATTATGCATACAGAAAATGCCTTGCGTGTGTAAGTATCGACAGCAATAAACCTTCTTTCAGTCACGTAAAAACGAGTTTTATTACTGTAATAAATTACGATACATTAATGACTGATCAGGTGTTTGAAAGCTAAGGTTTCAATATCAGTTAATAGTGTTTTGACCTTGAAACTGTACTAAAACAGTCTGTTGTTTTATTTGACTAGAATAATTTAAAATGTATTGTAGTTTCGAAATTTTTAGAACAATATACTCTTGAGTAAGCATTTTTTTAAAATTTCCAATTAACGAGAACTTGATTTTAAATGAAACCGTTTGCTTGGGTTTTATTTTTATATTGTTATTCTTAAATTATATTTCACTTTCATTTTATGTTTTGCTAACTAACTCGATATAACTCTTTACTTCTTTCTTAACAGAAATGGCAAATATTTTAAAAACCAATTACAGATTTATTGCTAAATGAGACTGGAAACATTCAATTGTACATCAAATTAGTTCAGTGTTAAACTTATTCCGATAAGTAATCGATCTAGTTTTTAAAAATTGTTAAATATCAAAAGAAAGCAAGTCTAATCTAGTAGCTAACTTTCTAATTTACGAATTGCAAAATGAAAAGAATGTTCTTTCACTACTGTCTCTTATCCTATTCAGACGAGGGTTTATTTAAATGGAATGTTCGTTAATAATTTCTTGTATTGCCATTCAGTGAAGCGAAAAGTATAGATATAATTAGATGTTAAATAAAAAATTTCTCTTCTTTTAAAAATTAAGTTCTCTCTCCCCTCTGCGAAAAACATATGATGATAAAAATTACCCAGATCGCATATTACAAATTTTTCTCTCCCCTCAATTTTTTTAAACTTTATTCTCTGTAGCAAAGTTTTTTACTTATTTGTCTTATGATTGATTTCTGTCACATCTCTTCTATTCTTCCACCTGTAGAAACTGACGAAATAATCGGCTTAGCAATAATCACAGTAATAAATACACTGGTGTGCAAAAATTAAGGACGAGATGGTTTTTTTCAATATAACTTTGTACAAAAACTTTCCAAATCAACACATTTAATACCGTAAGATCCCCAATACGTAAGGACATGAGTAATGTAAGCAACACTTACTAAAACAGAAATCAGAGGGATAAAAAGAAGCTTTATTGAAAAGTAGAATGGAGCGCAATGCGACTGAAGGCCGAAACATCCCTGTGATGGGTGTCCAGCAAGAAACATCCGGTCTTTAATAGGGGATATGATCTCCCCTGACTGCTAGGCAGGTTTCACAGCGTCTGCCCATGCTGAGAATGAGGGTGTCAATGAGTTGTTGAGGCATTGCTGCCCATTCGTCTCGCAGCGCCAATCGAAGCTCCGGAATCGTTACTGGTGGTAAGGTACGAGCTGCCAAGCGTCTGCCTAGAAAATCATATACATGTTCGATGGGATTGAGATCCGGAGATCGTGCCGGCCAATCCATACGTTCAATATCCTCACTCTCTAAGAGCTGTTCGGCAGCTACTGTGCGATGACATGGTGCATTGTCGTCCATGAAAAGGAACTGCGGATCCATAGTGCTTCTAAAAAGACGCACATATGGAAGAAGAATCTTGTTACAATAACGGGTCCCGTTGACTGAACCTGCGTCGAAGATGTGAAGGTCTGTACGACTACCAAGCATGATGCCTCCGCAAACGAGAACACCGCCACCTCCATACCTGTCCCTTTCAATGATGTTCGAGGGATGATTGCGGCTTCCCCGCTCTCTCCAGATGAGTATGCGATGAGAATCGCTACTCAGACTGAATCTGCTCTCATCTGTAAAGAGTACTCGTCCCCATTCATTGTCTCTCCAATTCCGGTGTTCCCGGCACCACAGAGAACGCCTTCTCCGATGGGCAGGCGTTAGAGGTACACACCGTACAGGGCGTCGTGTAAACAGACCACCACCGTGCAGTCTTCTGGCCACGGTAAAACGCGATATCGGTCGTCCAGTCGCCTGTGTCGTGTGTCTAGCATATTCTCCCGCTGTCTGCCGCCTGTTTCTTCTGGCCTGTAAGTCAATATACCGGTCATCTGCGGGTGTGGTTCCTCGTGGACGACCACTACTAAACCCCCGGATAGCTGTTCCTGTAGTTTGAAATTGTCTCAAAGTCGTGAAACGATGCTGTGAGCAATTCCGAACTCTGCAGCCACACTTGTCACACTGCGGCCTTCCTCCAACTTCCCAATGATTCAAGCTCGGGTAAAAGCATCCAGATGTCGTCTAACAGATTGATTATTCGCCATTTCTCGCTGAGGCAGCAACTCGGTGTGATTTTAACTGCTATACGGCGTGAAATCTCTTTGCCAGAAATACTGATCTTACACAGACAACATGCTTTATACTACTCAGACACTCCCCCATTACGTCTACCTGCATATCTGCGCATGTGCTACCGTACATCACCTTACTTAATCTCCTGATTGGTCTTTCTGTCCGCTCTGCCTCTTCGTTCAGCTGATATGCTAATTTTTCGACTTCGTCCTTAATTTCTGCACACCAGTGTAGTTTGAATATATTTAGAAAAATTAGCGATGCTTTCTTATAGTTGGCAACAGGAATTAAAATTCAAAAACTAGACGTAAGCAGTTTTCTATTAGTATTTTTCATTTTGTATTTTGTGTGTCGTATGTGTAGATAGTCACAATGACATAGTAACTTATGATAAATTAATGTTGACTATTATCATTTTAAATTAAAAAATTCGAGTTTTTGTTAATTCATTTGCTGTCAGGCTCATTTACGTTGCTCATTTACTGCCATTACATGTCATTATGTCATTCATGCTGTTGAACAGCTCATTAATTAGTTAATAAAATGGAATGAAATATAGTTAGGTAATGAACATCAGGAATATTGTAATGGAATTAATAAATTTCGAAGTTTTTATTTGTAATATTTTCTACGAGTTTTTTTTAAAAAAAGTAGGGTTTTTTTTTTTCCCCCATGTAGAGGGAAGGACGTATAATTTTTTTATTTAGGTGACAGCAGACATAGGCATGGCCACGGAAAAAGGGTACCTGTGTATAGGCCTAACGCTGTGTAACACTGGTAAATAAAGTTCGCACCAAATAAGAACATATTATTTGATTTCAATGATACCTCATCCCATCAGGGGACGTAACAGCAAAGAGACTGGTCAGGAGAATCACGTAATGGCAAGGAATCAGGAGAATGGCGGAAAGCATGACGCTTAGCTATTTATGTATGGGGGGGGGAGAGTACTGGTACTAGCAGGCTTTCCCATGGAAGTAGGAAGGGACTTCCTACTTCCTACCTGCATGGGCTTTCCGGAGGGGGAGGTAGAAAGAGAAATTTTCAGAAAGCATACAATTTGTAAAGAATAGGCTGAAAAAGGGAAAGGGATAGGAGGAAATTTTCAAGGAAATAATTTTTTAATGAATTACTGAAAATTAATGTAAATGAATTGTCTCATTATTGTCATTTTCATTGACTTCCGCTAACATTTACACAAAAAATCTAACCATTGAAATTATAACATTAAATTATTTTTTACCGTTTTAAAATATTTCATTAAGTACGGAAATATCTGCATTATTTTTAACATTTGTTACATTATTAGTTTTACTTCTTACCATTTTTATCATATCAATTAAACAAAGTACACGATTCGACAACAAAGGACGGGGCCGGTGCAGCGCAAGGGAAAACCTCAATGCGATATGCCCTTCCCTCAACAGTTACGACAAATTGACTTTTAAATTCATTCTTTATTAGAGTGCCCTTGTCCATATTTCACGCACCTCGGATTAAGATAGCACATCTCTAAACAATGATGCCATAACTGACAGCAGGAAGTATACGAAAACAAATTAACATTTACCCATAAGGTAAAATAATAATTTAAATTCATCCGGTTTTTGAAAGCTAATTAATAAATGCAATTTATTTGCTTACTATATAATTAAGCTTCAGAGTCCTTTAAAGCTCACAGTTTGACAGTTCTTCAAGGTTTAGTTTGCTACTTCTTCTAGTATACTTATAAAATTGTTGTTCTTGTAAAATACTAGTAAAATTCTAATTATATGTTAAATAAAAAACTTCTCTTCTTTTAAAAATTAAGTTCTCTCTCCCCTCTGCGAAAAACATATGATGATAAAAATTACCCAGATCGCATATTACTAATTTTTCTCTCTCCTCAATTTTTTGAAACTTTTTTCCTGTAGCAAAGTTTTTTACTTATTCGTGTTATGATTGATTTCTGTCACATCTCTTCTATTCTTCCACTTGTAGAAACTGACGAAATAATCGGCTTAGCAATAATCACAGTAATAAATAGTTTGAATATATTTAGAGAAATTAGCGATGCTTTCTTATAGTTGGCAACAGGAATTAAAATTCAAAAACTAGACGTAAGCAGTTTTCTATTAGTATTTTTCATTTTGTATTTTGTGTGTCGTATGTACCAAATTACAAGCAACAAATGGAAGAATATGAAGCAGTATTAGATGAAGGACAGAATACTTCTCCTCGTAGTAAACTCGATGCATCAACTGCTCGAATTTCCAACGACACTTCGTTTGCTGTTGTTGATGGAAATCATGAGGAAAAACAAAATATTAGTAAGTCATCAGTTCAATTTCTGTTTTCACGGTTTTCAAATAAGTTTATAAATCTTGACGATATTGAAAGTTTGATTTCTAAATTTGATGGTAATACATTTAATTCGGTTAAAAAATTCATTGAAAACTTTGAAGATGTATCTAATTTGTTAAAACTAAATGAATTACAGAAACTGATATTCGTCAAAAGATCTTTAACTGGCAAAGCAAAATTCTTCGTTGAAAGCGAAACGAAAATTAATTCGTGGAATGCATTTAAGGCATTATTAGTAAATGAATATGGTGTTCAGTATAACTCTGCTTAGTTACATGAATTATTATCAAAACGTAAAATGCAGGAAAAAGAATTTCTATATGAATATTTTTTGGTAATTAAAAATCTACGTTTTAAAGGTAATATTGAAAACGCCACTTTAATTGAATATGTTATTATTGGTATAAACGATTTTACACTTAGTAAAGCTATTACTTACGGTTGTAAAACTTGACAGAATTTCACAAAAAACTTAAGATATATGAAAAAATTAAATTAGATTACGATAAGAATAAAGCCGTTAAGCCTAATTCTAAAACAAGAGGCGACTATTTTGAAAGTAAAATAAAAACAAATATTCGTTGCTATAACTGTGGAAATCTTAGTCATGTGGAAATTTCTGCAATAGTAAGAGAAAGAGAAAATAAAAAAAGAAAATCTCAAAGGTCTCAGATTTTAGATTTCGTCCAAAGAAGCGTTTTTTAACATTTTATGCCTTACATTTATTTATTAAATATCCCATTCTTCGCACTTAAACCATAAAATTCAGTTCTACAGCAATATCACAAGATAGTTTTTAAATGAGCATATCTTTAGGATTTCTGATACAAAGACTCGCGCGCTGGAGATAAAAATGTTTCTCCTGTACAACGTTGCCATTGCTCGCTTTGAAATCCTTGAGTTTCTTAATCAAAAATTTGTTGAAGTTTTACAAAATATGAAATCGGTTATAAAACAAATTCCAAATTTCAAATTTGGGCTTCCACATGCCCATATTCGTAGGAGGATTACATCATTCAAAATTCGATGGCTCTATGTACTGTTGTTTTATCACAATGCGATAAATATACATACATTTATGCGGATTTTTCATTATTTAATTTCTTCAAATGTAATGCAGAACTCTATCATTTGGTGGCAACAGTTTGAAAAGTGGAACGGACATTTATAGCGAACCAAGGTAAAAATAATAGTCCTTCAGAGACAAAGCCCCTTTGGACTAATAAGACAAATGTAAAAGATTTTTGGAGGAGTGAATCATATATTTGTAAAGAAGCAGTTAAATGATATGCATAAAACTGTATTGATAGATAATATAGAAGTAAAAGCTCTCATTGATATAGGTAGTGATATAAATACAGTATGGGAAAATATTTATAAAGTAATTGGTTCACTTAGTATTAGGTCTTCCAATTTGATTCACGTAGGCTTTGATAAAAATAAAATAACTTTATATTATTATTTTCTATCATTATCAATCCATGATCGACAAAATCTGCTTGAAAACTGACAAGAGTGATCTTATTTTTCTTTAGTTCATTTACCTCAAGAGCTTTAAATAAAGCAGACTCGATTTATTTTTTCATCAATTTGGAGGTAACTAAATAGATCATCTTCCCGATATCCTAAGTGAAATCTGTTTCCTATTCTGACATAAGCGGTATGAGGGAGATCAAGCCATGTCCGTCCTATTATTAGATCAACTGTTGTGCATTATCAGGAACATGATATATATTTATGCCTTGGCCTTTTACATTAGCAACTTCGATATCGGCTTTAATCATTCCTATAGAGGTCATTGCAAGCATCCTTTGATTTTCAAAACCATATAATTCATTTACTGCAGGCTCGGGTTTCACTTTAAGTTTCTAAGTAACCTTAAGAGATAACAAGAACTCACGTATCAAGTAAAGCCTGTATTTAATGAAAATTATTCACTTATTATTATTAAAATGTATAGTATACCTTTCAATCGTATTTCATCTGAATATTTTAAAAATAAAATAAATAGATGAAGCACAATTGAAATGTATATTGGTACGATGCAGAGAACGTCTGTTGTGTTATGTATGTTTACGAATAAGTTACATATAGGTTACTAAATAACGAGTACGATTTAACTTTAAATAAATATCTGTTTGTTTTTTGAAATCGTCTTTTGAGTGATTAATTTAACTACAAAAGAAAGCTAACACACCTTCGTATTATTAGCTCAAAGGGCGTTAGCCTAGAGGGATTTCGTTTTGGCATTTTGCGTCGAAAACTTTAAATGTCCGTTTCACTTTGTAAATTGTTGTCCCCAAATATTGTCGCCCTGTTTTATATTTAAAGAAATTAAATAATGAAGAATCTGCATAAATGTATGTATGGTTCTCGCATTGTGATAAAGCAACGGTACCTAGAGCCAACAAATTTTGAATAACGTAATCCTCCATCGAATATGGGCATCTGAAAGCCCTAATTTGGAATTTGAAATTTGTTTTATTATCGATTTCATATTTTGTAACCCATTAACGAATTTCTGATTAGCAAACTCAAGGATTTCAAAGCGAGCTATGGCAACGTTGTACAGAAAATACATTTTTATCTCCAGCGCGCGAGACTGTGTATCCAAAATTCTAAAGGTAAGCTCAATTTAAAATTATTTTGCGATATTGCTGTTATGGTTTAAGAGCGAAGAACATGATATTTAATAAAAATAACACACAAACCGTTTAAATGGCCCTTTGGGCGTAATGCAAAATCTGAAAGCTGTCAGATTTTTTCTTTCTTTTCTTTTATTGAATAGGATTTAAACGAGGATTATGGAGCATTTCCTTGCATATTTAAAATTTTCCTTTTACATATCTTTACAGAAAGTTAAATTTTAATCTCTCATTGTTTTCCGCGAATCCCACGATGCTGCTGTTACTAATTCAAGGAAAGCAGACATTGTAAGCAGCATAGTAAGATTAAGATAAAATGTCTGCTTGCGGTTAACTTGCTGAAAAAATCAGAGCAAACACTGAATTTTAGTCTAGTTAATTTCTATAATTTACTTTTCATTTTTAGGCTAACGCATTACTTCGTAATCCTATAAAATCTAGCTGTTAATCCTACTACTTGAACTTTACTACTATGCTGGTCTTTTTCCAGATATTTTGGAGGGTTATTGCAATCACAGAACAGGACACAGATACACGAAATAAGAGCAGAAATATGTAAATAATAATAAATATTTAGTCAAACATTTTGTCAGTTTTACAAACTTACAAAGTACAAATAATCACAAAAAAGAACTTCTGTCATTCTCAGTCAAACCATATGTAAAAACTAGATGCTATGTAGAATGCAATATATCTCGAGGTTCTTTAGTCTAGAATCCTATGTTTTTTCATAATTGCGTAATCCATAAAAATCACTATGCTTGAAATAAATATTATTAACCAGCATTGAAATGCTCGCGTGAAAATTATGTAATGAAAATAGCGCATAAGTTGTGTTTTGAATAATTAAGAATTTTCTATGTTGCAAATATGTATAACATTCCATGTGACATTAATATGTGATAAAATAGTATCACAGAAAGATTTTTTTAAATCTTAAAACAAATCTTACACTGAATAACATGTTTAGGTTACGAGACTATACATAATAAAATTCAATAATTCCTTGTTCCCTCTTTAAAGGGTTAACCTCTTCGCTTCCAGCTTATTATATGTGGCACGCTTCAGCTCCTCTTCCTGGGCCAATTGTATCAAACGTGATACTCGAAGGAAACGTTGCTGGTTGCCCAACGTATCATACTTCTTAACACTAAGGCGGAAGTTCCTGTTTATTTCAAATTTTAATGCATATAAAATATGTCAGAACGCTGCGAAAACTCATTTAATGAAATTTCTTGAGTGTTAGTCTTGTTAGTCCAAAGAAGCTTTATCCATGAGGGAGTGTTATTTTCGTTTTGCGATTTTGCGTTAAATCACTATAAATGTCCGTTTCACTTTTCAAACTGTCGCCACCAAATATTATCGCCCTGCATTATATTTGAAGAAATTAAATAATGAAGAATCTGCATAAATGTATGTATGTTTCTCGCATTGTGATAAAACAACGCTACCTACAGCCATCGAATTTTGAATGACGTAATCCTACTGCGAATAGTGACATCTAGAAGGCCAAATTTGAAATTTGTTTCATATTTTATAAAACCTTAACGAATTTTTGATTAGCAAACTCAAGGATTTCAAAGCGAGCAATGGCAACATTGTACAGAAGAAACATTTTTATCTCCAGCGCGAGATAAAAATGTTTGCTCTCCAGCGTGAGACTGTGTATCGGAAATTCTAAAGACATGCCCATTTAAAAATTATTTTGCGATGTTGCTCTTGAAATGTATTTTATGGTTTAAGTGCGAAGAACATGATATTTAATAAATAAAGGTAACACACAAAATGTTAATAAAACGCCCCTTTGGACGTAATTTAAAATCTGAAACCTTTCAGATTTTCTTTTTTCTTCTTTCTATTCCTTTTTTTTGTTATGAATATTTTTTATTATTTTATTTTACAAATGTAAAACGCAGTGTGTTTAACAGGCTTTCAAAATTTATAAATATGTCATGCAGTTCAAGCGGCTTAAACTTATGTATGTAACTATAGCAGCATGATATAATAGGTACTGATACTTAAACTCTTAAGTTGTTTACTTCATTACTGTACGTGAATAATTCAAATATGTAAATATGATATTTATCACTAATATCGCACATTAACTTATTTTGAATTTTCGTTCTAATTGATGTTTATATTATAAAAAATAACCATTGAAATAACATATGCAAGAATTCAAATATTTCTATGAAAAGCGAATTGTTTCGAGGAAAGGAATAATTTTTGCATGTTAGGTTTAATTCCGAAACGTGTCGGTGCATATAGTGACGTTTAGCACTCAAGGTCACGAGCGCGTTGGGGAACTTCATTGTCTCAACGTCAGGACTACTACATTTTAATTTAAGCACTACTATAAAAGCATTAATTTTTTCATAGCAAGAAAGGCCAAAAACCAGCTATACCTTCATCAAGATGAAGATGTTACCATTTATACCTTGAGAATAAACAAGTGGGGATGTGGTAATTCCTTATAAGCTAACAAAATTTGTTATTATATTAGTCATTTTAAGACACATTGCATCATGCTCAATGTTTAATCACTTTTCAAGATGGGAAAAAACATAAATTTATCAGGATATGTCCTCCACGCCTTCCCTTTTTTTTAATTCTTAAAATAACTCTCTTAAATATTCATGAGTTCAAACTCCGGTTGATTAGAAAAGGTAGGTGTTTCATTTTACCACGCTCATCTGAATTTTAAAAAGTTTATAAGCAACCTTCAGTCCCATAATATGAGTAAATATAAATCTGGAGATTAGTTTTGAAGTCAAATAAAAATTTCCCTGCCTTTTCATTGCAAATGTCTCTGACAAAGCGAGAAAATAAGTTTAGTCAAAACAAAACGCTGATAGTATGCCGTAATCTATTCACTTAAAATACACTTAGTACGTAGGCAACGGTGAAAAATGCACCCAATTTCTCCACGGTGTGGTAGTGTGTTGTCTCCAAGCGATGTACGTTGGAGGAAATATTTTCTATTTAAAATGTGATTCACGTTTCCTTCAACGCCTCTTCGGCCTTTAAAAGGGTCAAGTTCAGGGAATTCGTTTCACCTATATAGTAGTTTCTAAAGAGAAAGAGAAATCGAGAACAGTTTGTTTTTTCTTATAAAAATACTTGCTCTCTTTTCTTAAAGATTGTTTTTAAAATAGAAAAAGGATTCAAGGTAAAAAAAAAAAATATTTGCGCAAGATTATAATGTACTCCAAAATGTCATTCATTTATTTTACACCAATCATTAGTACTTTTAACTGGATGATTCATCATAATAATAAATTTGTAATAAGTTGCCTGATTTACTACCCCATGCAGCCGAACATTTGCATTTCATTGTCTGAATTTATTTTTTATTTATTTCATATGTCTGAATTTAAAGAATTTTTGGCATTTTTCCACATCCATAGATGATATTTTTTCATCACACAATTTCATATTTTATAACATCCTGAACTACAGGAATTTCTCTTTCAAACGAAATGTGTTTCCTTTCTGTATTTAGAAAATTCGAGCCTTTTAAGATTTTTAGAAAAAAAAAAATGTCTAAATCTGAACAAACTGCGAAAACTAATTTTAAATTGCGGAATATAATGAACTAATTATTGCAGAAAAATCTATATTACATCATAGATACTCGTCACTCCAATATAAGACCCAAATTTTAAGAAATAAAAATGTAGGCGGATACTTAATAAGAATAGGGTTACTATTAGAATTCATTTGATTCTAATTAGACCGAAAAATAAGCTGTCTTATACGATAATCGTCTCTTGTGATTTATTAAGTATTCAAACAGCGTAATTTTACTACCTAATATGATAATTAAGCTCTTTCCTCCTATTCTGCAATTTCGTTTATCAAGTTATTCGATTATAAGAATCCTACCAAATTTTAGGACGGAAAATACACCAAGGAAAGGTGTCTTACATAAATTCTGCGATCATATATATGTTACCATCAATGTAACAAAAACCGGCATTTTATAGCATACCTAGGCATCTTGTAGAATGCCTGGCGTTCTCAGGCAAAATAGGAAATATGAGAATTATTAAATATTTTCCTTGGGTATTTTGTATAATACCTAGGTATTTCATAGAATGTCAAATGCTATTTAGGCAATGTATTGAAAAAGTCATGATAAGGCTATTATTTAAAAGGTGTGCATTCCACAAAAAGCCGAATGTTATTTTGGAAAAAAAATAATGATAATACCATTAAAAAACTTTTATTTAAAATATGCAAAGAAAATTTTAAATTGTACGGAGCAAAATTTAAGTCTTTTTTACTAAAGGAAATAATATATGAAAATTCATCGTATGTATGGAATTATGGAATGAATGTATTAAGGGTATTGATAATCTATGAATGTATTATTCGAAATTAATCGGAGATGTACTTCATACTTTGCCTGGTTTGGCATTTTGCATTCTATAGAATACCTAGGAAATGTATGAAATGATAACTGTTCGAAGCACTGCCGGTCAGTTTTCAGCATCTATAAAATGCGTAGATATTCCATAAAATACCGGCTTTCATACATTGCCGCTATCTACATATATTAGACTTTTTATGAAAATTTTAACATCCTCATGAAATAATAAAAATATTATACGTTATTCAAAAAGCAGTAACAATTTTATGGAAAGAATAAAGGAATTTTAATGTAAAAATAATGACAGATTGTTTTAAAAAAGCTCTAGTGAGGGAGGAAGATTTGAATGGAATAACCACTTTTGCTATATTTCTGAACCTATACAAGGCAAATTTAGATTACAAAAATTGCAGTAATCCAACTAAAATAATCGCACCTTTATCTAATTTAAATATCAGCGCTCAGTATGGCTTTATTCTTAAACGGCAAAATCATCTAAATTTCGTTTTATTGCTTAATTTTAAAAAATCATTACCGCTTTTTCTATTATTTATTTAATATTTATATTTTTATTGTTTCATGAGGATGATAAAAAGTTTTTATAAAAATTTTTAATATTTTAATTAATCTTGTTGCTTTAGTGCAAATTAATTTTTTTTCTTGAAATTTCACGTAAAAGATTCTAATGCTCGAAAACATATCTACAATTAGAAATTCTTGCATTTCAGAACTTGAAAGCATGCAACTTTGCATGCATAATCTTTGTTCTCACTAGCTAAGAGTTACTCAAAAGACACTTTTGTAATTCGAAGTATACCGATGGTAACGAAAATAAAGCTCGGTTAAAGACTTAAATTACGGCGCATATTTGAGAAGTGAATAAATTAAAGGCAGGTTAAAAACTTAAATATATTGTATATTAGGAGAGGACTGTTCTCCCTGAATATGCACCCTATTTATTCGATGCATATTTGAGAATCGAATGAGTTAAAAAAACGCAAATAGTAAAATTAACTAAATATCTCTGTTTTAATAAAATTAAAAATAACTTAGCAGTTTTCACCGACAACATATATATGACATTCCACTTTAAACTGATGATAATTCATTAGAAAAATTATAGGTATTCAGAGAACACTAGTTGACTTCCTTCAAGAATCAAAAATATTCTACAGCGTTTTGCTGAAAGTCTTACATAAACAGATAGATTATAAATAAAAAAATGAATAAATAAATCAAGAATTATGCAACCGCTTATTAAATAAAATAAAACTGGAAAATCATTGATTAAGTATTTTAAACATTGTAAACAAATTTTGATTAAAATTAAACCCTTTATTCGAAAGGGCACACATTTTAATATACGTAGAAATCTTCAAGCGTATGTCATTTACCAAGTGACGAAATTTTGTGTAATTTTATAAAAGCAAAGATTACGTGGATGACAAACAATAACCATGAAAGTACAATTTATTCTTCCATCTAACCCAATATGATTTTTACTTAAATGTATGCACCTTTTAATTACTGTCTAGTGAAACGGCATGTTACGAAACGAGTATTTTATTCGAAAATGTATTCAGTAAAGGGTCATATTTATTTTCTTGCAGTTATCATAGAAAGTATTATTTGCAAGAATTGTGCAATATTTGTGTTTCTTAGAAAGCTTTAGAAAACAAGCCTAGATTTTTTGTCTTAATGAAAAAGAGTACGATTATGTTAGTAAGCCCTCATTAACGAAGGGAGTGCCGTAATTTACTAGCCTTCATTAAAGAAAGCAAAACCATAAATTACTATTACTAATTATACTTAAGCTGAAAGCTCTGACATTGTACAACGCAATCGTAAAAGGCGTATTGTTCATATATACGTCATAAGTAAAGCATCAGGAGAATAAGAAGATGAGAATACTTGACTACAATGAATATCAGGAAAGCATTATAAAAGGTGCTTGAAAAAATCTCGCTTCTCCAAATGGTTATATAGAAAAGAGGTATATAATACTTTCTTGAGAAATGAGCAACTAGAAATTTATTTCGGTATCCACGTAGTAGTTTGAAATTTTAAAAAAATGTGGTTAATGATTTACAGTACGTGGGGATACCATTATAAAAGATTTAAGGCACTTCACACTGTTCTAAACGTGTGTTTCGTTTAAAAATTTTGTGATTTTGAAATCTGAATTTTATCAGACACAAGTACGAAGAAAGTGATATAAAACATCGTGTAGGCGATGTTGTTGAGAAAATTAAACACTGATATAATTCACTAAAAAGAAACTATAAAAATGTATGGTAACGCTTCAAATTCTATCAGAAATTCTAAACAGCTTGATCCTGCTTTTCAATATCTTGTTATTTTTCATTGAATTTAAGTGCGAAGAAAGTGATATTTAATGAGCAATGTTAAAAAGAGAAAATTTATGTCATCAGCAATGAGTCCAACAACAGACTGATAAACTGCGAGCCTGGCGAAAGCTTTAAAAACCTTAATAATTATTTTATTTCTTGTTTTGAGCTTTTTAATTTTATCTTGCCAAAGATTCCTTTTATCATTGTTACCTGTTAATACGCTCTGATTTTAAAGTATCGGACTTCTGACATAGATACTTCACAACAGTCATTTCCTTAATCTTATTCAAATTATCTCTAGCGGGAATTGTAGACACTGTGGCAGGAAAGCCATATTCTAGCAATATTTTCCGCTGGACTCAAAATGTGTTGGAATGAAACTGTTTTGTAGGAGAGTAGTGTTGTAAAAGTGTTTCGCTGTTTAAAGGAGCTGTGTATATATTGCATATAAAAGTGTTTAATTACCTTTATGATGTACTTAACTGTGTTTTGACACCATAAACAGGTTCCATAAAAACCGTCTAATATATAACTATGTAAAATTTTAGTTGATTTAATCAAATACAAGCGAAAGAGGCTAAATTTTAATTCTTTTTCAAAAGGAATGGAACTTAGTCCATCATAAATTTTTAGTAAAACATTTCGAGACGCTCTGACTTAAGCCCATCTTCTTTTTTGACAAAACGTTTCCATTTCTGTTGATCAGTGATGTATTCTCTTCCAGTTACGCATTTTATAAAATTATTAAGTTTTAATGAGAAATATTATTCATAGGCAAATATATATACATATATTCAACATGCTGTGCTAAATTGGCATTTCGTATATTTGTCCTAATTGTATTCTATTCCCTACTTTATTCTCACTACCTACCCATTCTCATTAAGAATGGAGTAAGTTTCATGCAATTTATCTACAAATATTTGCATGTTTTTACTCATTAAATGAATTTTATAGCATTTCCCATTGTTGATTTGAATTTTTAAGGATTCGTGAGAGTGATACGCAGTAGTATAAAGACGAGGTTCCCTATCAAAGGAGAAAGTACACTTGCTTTAAGTTGAAAACGTAAGATTTAATGGGTGCTTCCCTTGAGATTAACAAAATAGATGAACATATCTAGCAAACTATGATACGTTAGTAAAACTAAAACCATATGGTGAATAACATATAAATGTACTTGACTGGTACAACACGAGTTGAGTCTACTCCAGAGTTCATTCAGTCTGCTTGGCGACATAATAATTTATTCGGAATGCTGTGCCTGTGTGTTCCTGTTACAATCTAGTCTTCCACAACTATATTCCAGTGCAAGTTTCCATGCCTTGAAATCGCCCCACCTTGCTGGAATGATTCACGGCTGTCACCTCGATAAGGCATATCGGGAGGGAACACAGTCTTCAACACACATCGGAAGGATTCTCTTTAGGGATTATATTACCGTCTTTTGCTCAGCGCAGGGGAGAAAGTGTTGATTTCCAACATCCATTAATCATCAATTTAAATTTATTTTACATAGAAATATAAGCTACCAGATTAAAATAAGGTGCAGTATTACTATTAATTTACATAATCAGTAACTTCATGATATATATCTTAACTGTTACTTGCCTTTACACTTCTATACCAGAATCATAATTTAGTTTGAGAGAACTTAAGCCGATGAGGTTTTCGGATTCAAAATTGAAATGAGCGTGTTTTGCCTCTCGAAGCCACATTACTAGGTTTGCTAGCTCTGATAAGACTGTAATTCTTAGTCTTTGTGTTATTGTGCCGATATTTAAATTGTTACTCCGGTGAGAAATTTTCTTCAACTTTCTTTCAACTTCGCTTTAAATCAGTTGCGTAGTCCTTAACTTCTAGGTTTAGTTTGAATTTTAATTTAACTGTTACTTTAAGTTATATCGACACAAGTGGTGATTGAGCTTATCAAGCCCAAGAAGTACATTCTGTGTTCAGGTTCTGATTTTATAAAAAAAAGGTTTTGTTAAACCTTATCAAGACTCTTTAGCTCTTTTTAGACGAAGCGGTAATTCGCTCTAAGTCTGTTGGGGTTTGATACTAGTTTATGCTACCAAAGCAAGTCAAACTCTATAAAGGAAAATGATGAATAAATAATAAAATAATTTTAATAAAGATGAGGTGGCCTTTTAGTTGAACTTGTATTCATTTGTTTATTTATTTTTGATAAAAACAGCTTTTTCAGAATTAAATAATGTTTGATGTTTTTAAAAGTGCTGCTTGTAAAATTTCGGAAAATAAATCCTTCTGAAATCTATCTGAATTCAGTTCCTAAACTAATTTACAACAAAATCATGCAAAAGCAATCTGCGCAAAATCCGAATTGTAGGTATACATTGCATGTATGCATTTGTTTATGTACATAATAATAATTTAAATAAGGTGACACAGACCATGATGACGGAGCTTATGCATAAAAATATAACAGAAGTCGTAGCTGGCTAAACATTCTTTTATTCTCGAGAAAACATTCTTAACATGCAAGTTAAATTTGCCCTCAGTAATTGCGTTTGCTTTTTCACATATCTATCACATTTGTATATGTATTAAAAATGCTTTTCTATAACCGAAAAGGTTTTCTTTCTCTTTGAATGAAAGGGGATATATAAGATAAACGAATATGTAAGTTAAAATTCTAATTTTAATTTGCAATAATTTAAATCTCTTTTTTTAATTTCCTTATTTTCATTTTCTAACCTAAACAGTAGCATTGTTTCCCTAATGCATAATTTCAAAATTAATTTCTATCATATGATATTTGTGTACTACCAATAGCGCATATGCTTATGCAAAAAGTCTTTCAACCGTAATAAAGTTAACTTTTGCAAACCCTGACTACACCTTAATATTACCTTGATTAGTATTTTAACTTTCGCTTTAAAAGTGTACAATATAAATATATATCGCAGTTTCACAGTATTATGTGGTCTTTCAACTCTTTCATATGTCTTCGAAATCTCATGCAGGTAATACGTTTTTATATTCGCTTGCTGAATATTTGATCCAATCTTTTGGATACCTGAAAATGCGGCCATTGATAAATTTAAACGATCATTTTGTGGTGAGTAATTCAATTAATTATAATCGTTGCCTTATTTTTCAAAACGTAGATTATAAACGTAGGCATTAACCTTTTCTCTACGAAAACTTCTAATACGACGTTTCAGCAAAATGCTGTAAGACTGTCCAGCCATTCGCTTGTTTATTGCAAATGCTTCTTCTGTCACAAAACAGTTATCAAAGAATAGGCACAGTGTAATGTCCCACCTATCTTTGTCCGACGCCCTGGCCAAGATCTAGATGTGGAGTTATAAGAAAAAATTTTACTTTTATTCTCTTATACCTAGGACATTGAACGAACTGTCGAATGAAAATAAATATGCTTCTTCCCTCGATAACATTAAAGGACTATGGAGTTTCTTCTTCGTAAAGTACTAAAACTCATGTCATTTGAATGTTTTAGTATTCGTTAGTGGTTGAGCCGAAAAGAGAAGCAATTGTAGTTATCTCAAACAATATTTTGCGCGGAATGACAAAAATGATTAGTAATTCAAGGGTAAAATCAGTTAGTTATCCGTTATGAAACTGCTTATTAAATATACAAATCCTAAATGATATGCAAAGTCCGGCAAGTCATAATCTTCCTTTAACACAAGAAAGATCCCAGTAGCCCGGGCTCCTACCGATCAATACGCCTGCTTTCAGCGCTAAGGAAAGTATATGAAAAACTTCTATTCAACAGCCTGAAACATCATATGCACAAAGGCAACACAATGAATGACATCATTACGGCTTTAGAGAAGAGAAATCTACTATACATGATCTACGAAATAACTATGAAAAACTACATCCTAGAGAATAGGCATAACGGCTACCATACAGCCATCTTCAGCCTCGGTCTTCAGAGTGATTTCGATACCATGTGGTGTCTAGCTGTTATATATGCACTGAAACAAGCAAGATTCCCAGCAAATATAAAGACTTACGCAGTTACCTCTCGAACAGGGCATAACAATGGCATCAAACAATGCAAAAAGACACGAGGATACCCTCAAGGATCATGTTTGGTCCAATCTTATATAATATGATCTTCAGTATCATATTAACTGTCTGGCCTGAACACACACATGTAATCTCTTACGCAGATGATGTCGCGTTCATAGTCCGGGGGAAATCCAGAAACGAGCTGAAGATACATACTCAAACCTCTCAGCAGTTCTATGATCTCCATAATATTTTGAATTTGGCCATTTCGAAGGAAAATACAAGGCTTTTAAATTCTAAAAAGGGAATCAAGAGCAACATTAGTTCAGGAATCGCCATTAACAATAGCAAGATTAAAGCCTTGAAAAAATCAAAATACCTCGGACCGTGGGATCAAAGATTTACCACATTAAGGAACTTAACCACATTAAAGAACGTACTAGTCACAATGCGAAAACACTCCGACAGGTCCAAGGGAACAGTTTGGGACTAGATCCATACATTCAAAAGACTCTACTCAATTATCATAGAAAGGATGGTTACATTTGCTGCTTAAGTCTGGGCTCAACCGATGCAGGGACGAATGTAAAACATCCTCTCAGCCTCTGCCTATTCGCGTTAAACATCACAAGGACATTTCACACAACAGCTACTGCATTAGTTAATCTTTTGACAGGTCTAATACCGTTGTATATTTATTTTGAGGAGAAGCAGTAATCTGTTCAGTATTTCGTCTTCTCACAAACTTCTTCGGTGAGTGGCATTATCCAAACAATTATGAAATGCCAAAGACACTGCTAAATATTTATTCTGCGCTTAAAGAGCAAGGTTTAAACATACATCGGCACCATCATAACAACCACAGCAATAACACTCTGACTATACATGGATGGCTCACATATGGGAGACAAAGTCAGCAGTGCACTAGTTTTTTGTCATGGAGAAGAAATCTTACACTTGTGGAAACAGCGACTAACCTATATCAATGTTTTATGCAGAAGCAGTATTCATTTCCAGAGCTATCCAATGCATCACTCAATAAAACCTGCAGACAACCCCATCCATATAGTAGCACGTCGGTACTTCTGTCCATACTCAACCATCATTATATATCCTATATAGTTACATAAATCCAGAGAGACTTACGGAGGATCAACATCATAACTCACGTTGTTCTTGGTTGCTGAGGTGCGTGTAAACGAAATTGCTGACAGATTAGCCAAGAAGGCAACATTAGGACGTATTCATTATCCATAACTAGCCCTTTAGCTATATTCATACTTGAAGAAATAACTAGAACTTGAGGCGCAAATCAAATGACGAAAAGTGGGAGGAATGTAAACAAGACATACTCTTTTTTTTTCTCTGCACTGCATCGCACAAGTAGATGACAATCTCAGCATCACTGACTCGCAATTAACAAGATTATTACAGAAAATGAATGTTTTAATAGACGCAGCATCAACAATACCAACCGCTGTCTTTGTGGAGAAATTTGTATGCCAGACCACCTTAAAATGGATAACCTTATCAGAGAACACCACCTGAAAATACTAAAAAACAATACTCAAGCCTTCTGCAAGTTTATAGTAAAATAACGTCATCTGGCGGCAAGGATCGCCCAGATTATCGACAAGCTTACAAAACTCGCAGCCGACTCATGACTCGTTACGCAATTTTTTAATTTTTATTTTGATATTATTTATACTTTTGTTTTTAGTTATAGTTTTAACTTAATTTTTTTATTTTATTTATTTATTTTCTTTCTTCTTTGTTAATAGGAAAAGTACCTAAGGCAAGAATTTAATATTCACTCATTTTGCTTCTAGAAGTTTAATTGAATTTCCCACAATATACGTTTGTAAAATTCTGTAAAGTTTGCAAAGTATTGTCTTTGTAAAGTGTATGTCTAATGTGTACTGTATTAAATGTAGCTTCTGCTGTAAAGTAATTTATGTACCTGAAATAATGTAATAATTATGTAAATTATGCAATATGTCCTGAGCCGCAACGGCGTCTCCGTCTCCCATCAGGTATCTGCTATCTCCCATTCTTTTTCATGTAGCGCTTCAGCAAAATGAAATTCTCTATGTCTGAGGAAAATTCAAGTAGATCATCTCCAATTGCATATACTGATGGAACAAAAATTGAAGGAAAAGTTGGTTCAGTAATCTATTTTCAAATTATTCCTTCAAATAACATCAACTGAAAAGGTCATCTCCGTAATAATAACAGTGTTTTCCAGGCTGAATTGTGGGCTATAAAAGCAGCGACTGAAGCAGCCATTCTCAAAAATCTAAACGAATTTACCATAAAATCTGACTCTCAAGCAGTTATTTTAGCAATTAATAATCTCTTACTTTCCTTTCCGTAAATTTTCTTGCTTTAATTCCAAACTGCAAAATTCAAATTTCTTCGATCAAAGGACATAGTGGCCGTTTTAGTAATATTTAGGCAGACGTATTAACCAAAGAAGCAGCAGCTCTTAATCAAGAAAGGTATTGAAATCCCCGTAACATGGCCTCGCTCAAATTTCAAGTACCAACTAAAACAACTTGCTTCAAAATATTTTCAAGATTTATGGTATAATGCTTCACAGGGAAGAGGCACATATAATTTCATCCTCAATGTAAGCATCGAATTTCTATATTCGAATCCTTCATTAAATTACTGCGTAACAGAACACGGATCCTTCCTATATATTTCTAAGCAAGAAATATGACGAACTTTTGCGTATGTGGAGAATAGGGAACTCGTGATCATTATACTTTCTCTTGTCCCTTAACAGAGGATAATTACATAATTATATTTTCACAAACTGATCTTCCTGGCGTTCTAAAGGTTACTAGTTAACGATAAACACCCGTATCCTGAAGTTTCAAAAAATTGTACGACTCTCTTCCTACGGCCTAGACCTTTATCAAGTATGAGTTCTCATACTGCATAAATTTAATGAACTTACACATCAAAATCGTAAAAAAAAAAAAACAACCTTATATTTAGCGTAGGTATAATGAAACACTCAATCGATTTCGAGGGCAGCTAAAGGTCCCTCCTCATCAGGAGAAAGAAATACATAGAAAGAAGAAAATAGGAGAAGGAGTCACAGAAACACGTAGTGCTTATCAGCACTGCACGTGGTTATAACTAGATTTTTAATCAGAGTTGCACTGGCCGCCTACTTTTACTGAGCCAGGCTGTCTGATCAAGCATAAAGAAATATTAGCGAAGTTAAAATAGGGAGCGAGGGGCAAATGCACCTTACGCTCAAAATCTGAACTTCAAATAATGGAAAGCAACCACTGAACGGATTTTTATACCCTCTGGTAGTACCAAGCGCGAGGAGGTAACGCCATCTATCGGCAAAAATAATTGAATTAAGATAGTAGAATTTTAAAGGCATTAGGAAGGACTGGATTGGACTTCAAATCATTAACTAAACTTTCTAAATCTTTGTGAATGTGAAAAGCCTCAAGAAAATCCAGTTCGCCTATGGAAGAAGCCTTTTGGATGATTTTTTTTTTGCAGACCCAAAATCAAAATTATGGTTAAAAGTCCAGCTATGATACGCTATTGAAGACTTGTTAATTTCGCCTTTTTTGACATAAGATTCATGTTTCTTGATACGAAACTTCAACGCTCTTTTTGTTTGGCCAATATATCTTAAACCACACTGACATGATATACTATAAATTCCCCAAGAATTCAAGACAGAAACGCAATCTTTTAGAATCGAAGGGTGAATTTTATTAATAGGGGAGAAACCGACTTGAAAATTGAATTTCTGGAGAATCCGTGCAATTTTATAGCTAACAGAAGGATAAAATGGAAGCACGACAAGTTCATTAATATTATTTCTAACAGTGGAATGTCTTCTTTGATGGGAATCTGAAAATTTTTTGACGGCTTTATCAATAATCACGGGAGAAAATCCACGGTCAATCGCAACTGCTCTCAAATAATTAAGTTCATTGGTAAGCAAAGATTCAGAGGAACAAACTTTTAGCGCGCGGAAAACATAATAGTAAAAAGAAGCCATTTTTTGCTTAACAGGGTGGCATGACTTGGCATGGGGTGGTAAACAAACTGCAAAGGGTTTACGGTACACAGTGGTGCTAAAATCGGTTTCATTGCGGATTATAAGAAAGTCATGCCACCCTGTTAAGCAAAAAATGGCTTCTTTTTACTATTATGTTTTCCGCGCGCTAAAAGTTTGTTCCTCTGAATCTTTGCTTACCAATGAACTTAATTATTTGAGAGCAGTTGCGATTGACCGTGGATTTTCTCCCGTGATTATTGATAAAGCCAGCCGTCAAAAAATTTTCAGATTCCCATCAAAGAAGACATTCCACTGTTAGAAATAATATTAATGACCTTGTCGTGCTTCCATTTTATCCTTCTGTTAGCTATAAAATTGCACGGATTCTCCAGAAATTCAATTTTCAAGTCGGTTTCTCCCCTATTAATAAAATTCACTCTTCGATTCTAAAAGATTGCGTTTCTGTCTTGAATTCTTGGGGAATTTATAGTATATCATGTCAGTGTGGTTTAAGATATATTGGCCAAACAAAAAGAGCGTTGAAGTTTCGTATCAAGGAACATGAATCTTATGTCAAAAAAGGCGAAATTAACAAGTCTTCAATAGCGTATCATAGCTGGACTTTTAACCATAATTTTGATTTTGGGTCTGCAAAAATCATCCAGAGGGCTTCTTCCATAGGCGAACTGGATTTTCTTGAGGCTTTTCACATTCACAAAGATTTAGAAAGTTTAGTTAATGATTTGAAGTCCAATCCAGTCCTTCCTAATGCCTTTAAAATTCTACTATCTTAATTCAATTATTTTTGCCGATAGATGGTGTTACCTCCTCGCGCTTGGTACTACCAGAGGGTATAAAAATCCATTCAGTGGTTGCTTTCCATTATTTGAAGTTCAGATTTTGAGCGTAAGGTGCATTTACCCCTCGCTCCCTATTTTAACTTCGCTAATATTTCTTTATGCTTGATCAGACAGCCTGGCTCAGTAAAAGTAGGCGGCCAGTGCAACTCTGATTAAAAATCTAGTTATAACCACGTGCAGTGCTGATAAGCACTACGTGTTTCTGTGACTCCTTCTCCTATTTTCTTCTTTCTATGTATTTCTTTCTCCTGATGAGGAGGGACCTTTAGCTGCCCTCGAAATCGATTGAGTGTTTCATTATACCTACGCTAAATATAAGGTTGTTTTTTTTACGATTTTGATTGTCACATTAGCGTGTTTCTCTTCTAGTTCTAGTCTAACTTACACATATTGTAAGTATGTTCAAAATATGTTCCACTTGTCAACTTTATAAACTGTAATAACCTTTTATAAAAGTAACAACCCTATGGATACATCTTTGATATTATTATTACAATTCATTATAACATTGTGTTCCCAGTACTTATTTTATTTATCTCATCAAATTTATCTGTTACTTAGTATGTTTATCTGTTATTTTTGTTACAAAAAAACAGATGTTCAGTTTAATTCGTGAATTTCAAATTGTATTGAAACTGCATTATAATTTCTTTATGTCCTAAATCATTAATTTTAATAAATACTGGTTGCGTGGTGCACGGTGGGATTGCGAGATATACCATAATAAGTGAACTCTAAATCCTTTGGAAAGCTTCAGTTGCTCATTTTCTCCTCTTTCTTTGTAAAATCTTATAAAATTTATAATTTTTTAATAGTATGGGAAAGCACTACCAGTTTGCCCATGATACCTCGCTGGTGTTCCCCATACTTGTACCTGTACTTATATCTGTACCTGTAAGTCAGCTAGAGGCCAAATGGATCGCAATTCAGAACCCTTCATAAGTATTATTATTTCGAAGAAATGGCTTGCAAATAAATCTGTAAATTAAACAGCAGGCCATACTGCACATCTTCATAAGCCTCCGCTGATAAATTTTCAATTGATATGACCCGTCATATGTGCATTTCAATAATGTGGAGTTAAATCGAGCATATATGTTGGTAAGATAAACGCACGGTTACGAAGAATGAGTATTGCATGAAACAGATTCCAACAGAAAAGAATTACAAGAAGAAATGAAAAACAAATTCCTTTTCTGGGTTTCTTAGATCGCCAGTGGTAATCATGGTATGTAATTGAGTAAATGTTTCTTAATCACCAGTCATTTTTCCTTTTGAAGTATACAAAGTTTCATGTACTAACTACTATTTAAAACCTAAATTGAACCCTAGTATTTAAATAACATATGAATATTTAATTCTTGTAATTATTCCGTATGATGTTGTTTAACTTCTTCAGAACATGATGCTTTAGCTTTTTAAAGATCTTTAACTCCGATGATACGCTTTTCCGATTAATTGGAGCCAACCTAGTTTTGTGGTTTCTTGAGCAGTGGTATTTAACGTTTGATAAACTATAATTATAGAAAAAAGATGCAGCATATGCATAATTTAGATGTTTCTTTTTTCATAAATGTCAAAGCAGCTGGTAAACGTTTTTGAAAGAAATACGTATTTCAAACAAGTCATTTCGTTGAGTTCTTTTTCTACATTCCATACCTTTACAGGTTTTGATATCGGGGATGAACGTACGCATGGCTGAGCATAGCAAAGTGGTTATTATAGTTTATTTACCGTGAAACGACAAATGTATTAGAAAAACATGAGCTTATTTATCATCAATATTCACGTTGAACTGGGACAGCCTGCGCTGAAAATGACATCAGTATGGGAAAATAATTTCCTCTAGTTGCCCGCATCTACGTTCGGAAATTTATTAACATAAATTTCTTATCGACCTTTATCTAGGAAGGTTAATTCAATTTTATCTTTCTGAAAATGGCTCGGCAAGTCTTCAACTAAATTTTCTCACTCCTAAAATTCATTCAGATTTTAACAGGTGGACAAGACATTAAAGTAGTCGTGTAAAATATGTACTGTTTAATATGTAAACTAATATCATTTGTGTCTTTTAACTGTACTAAATTTCTGACTTTTATATTATTTCAAACTACATAAGTCTTTAGGGAATGAAGTAAGTTAGAAAAAACAAGACTGACTAGACGCATTTGTCTCACTTAATCTGAAATAAACCTTCATTTAAAGCCCATATGTCAGTTAGGAAGGTAATACAATAATATAGAAGATATGTATTACATTTTGAGTTTTCCTGCAAAATTTCATGCAATTATAAAAGCAAATATGATTTAGCGTATTTTTAAAGACTTTTTTGTTGCCTTTTACATGAAAAAATATTTCACGTCATATGTGTATATTCATATATATATATATATATATATATATATATATATATATATATCCCTTTTTTTTCATCTTTTAACTAAAGATAACTTTATATATATATCCCTTTTTTTTTTTTCATCTTTTAACTAAAAATAATTTTATAGTCAGAAAGTCGAGAGAGGAAAAGTATGCGAGAGATTTTGTTTTTGAAGGATGCGGTTATATTAATATGACAAATGAAAAATAGTCATGGATAAACTATTGGTAACTATCAATACATTATTTCTTAAAAAATAAGCCTACATTCCAATAACAATACATATTAATATTAACATTGCAATATCTGATGGATACTGGGCTGATATCTTACGGATAACTGATTTCAGCTGAGTCAGACAGTGTTCGGCTTACTTAGCTTGTAAAGCCCCAGGGATATCTCACATGAATGAGTCTTGACCCTAGTTTCTCACAAAGGACATCGGAGGATGAAGGAAAGGGGGAGAAACAAAAGACCCAGATTTTGAAAGATGGAACACATCAGCAGTAGATAAGGCTAAAATGAGCTGGAACGTAAATAACAGAAGTGAAGTGGAATGACATGTTTGGAAAGAATCTTAAGTAGCAAAATACCTGACAGTTCAGATAACTTGACAAAGAATCTGCTCAATACAAAGGGGAAACTAGAGGAAATGCTTATATAAAAACGCAAATACAATTTAATTCACTAAATAAAAATTAAAATAATCAAGGGAATGCTTTTCGCAATAAATTAGCTCTAAATAAAATAGAGAAAAGAGAAAATTATGTGAATATTGTTGAAATTTTTAGAGCCTAGCGCTAAAATGTTAGGGGGAAAATAGGCGAGGAAATATGGTTATATACATACAAACTTAAAGCATCTGAAGTAAAAGTAAACTGGAGTCAAAGCAAGGCAATTCCTCAATAATATTAATAATTGCATCCTTGCATAAGAGGTTTAACACAATATCTAAAAAATTCAAAATTCAAAAAGAATCAAAGTATTACAAATTCGAAAACTAATGCCTCTAATGTACTTTGACATCCAATATCTGTAATGTTTCAGTATACAAAGTCCATCCGAAAATAATTCGTTACTATTTCTTAGTACCGAACTTAATTATAGCTTAGTATAACCATACATATCTAGGCTTAGGCTAGACTAGGTTTAATACAATCTTTCAGCACCTGTAGTTATACCGTTACTTAGTGCTCTAAGTATTGGAGTGAAGGCCCATTAGCGACTAGACTCATAGCACAATGGCGAGCGATTCTTTTAACAACGTTATTCCGTGTGTCCGGGGAATGCTGTACATGCCCATTAATTTCTTTTCGTAGAGCCTCCAACATGCCGATTTCCTACTCTACACAATTTCTTTCAAGGTCGTTGAAGGCTATTTTGATTCCCTATCATACATTACATATATCACATATTATAGTTCCTAAAATTGACAATTCCTAAAAATTTGTTGAGGAAACGCCATAAACTCGGTTACAAAGCCAATACGCAAATATAATGTTTTAAAGTATGTATACATTTTTTGGCGGACCCTACATTATTTTTATGCAGTTGACATTTTATTACTTGAAATTTTTCACTGAAATTAAAATTTATAATAAACTGAATGAGTTTTAAAAATAATTTGAATTGAAGGTAAAGAATTATTTCTGTCATTATCGAAAAAAATGTTAAAGGATGAAAGCTTTTTTTAAATCTCGTTTAATACGATTTTACTGTTAAATACATCTGTTAAATGGTATAGAATATTCAAGCGGATATTCTCAGTCGAGGATTTTTTTTTTCAGGATATCGAAAATCATTTTGCAGGATATAATGCAGTCATCACAGAAAAATTTTTATTTCGACATTTTATTATAAAACATCGAAAATACCTAGTAAATCTTATAGAATATCATAAATTTCATTTGTCATCTAATCATTTTACACTATAATTAAAAGATTGAAAAATACGTCATTATTATTTAGCATTAACACGTGAAGGTTTTGCGCTTGGCATTGTGTTGTTGGACATAGCAGAATTATCTTATCTCGTACTAATCGAAATTTTTTGAATGATATTCGAAACGATAAGTAGCACTGTGATAAGGCAGATTAAAAGAAACCAATAGCCCAGCAGAGGGCGCTTATTTCATTCTTCCATTCTTTCCGCGTGGAGATCTAGGGATTGACCAAGTGATCTGATTCCCGGCAGAAAAAGATAGAGGAGATCAGATCAGAAATTCAGTTCTCTATTCAGTTCCACGGTGATCGTGCATCTCCTAGTTATAGGCGCTAGAGACAATTTTCTTTTCTTCTCTTGAACTTTATAAAATCTATTTCTGTGTCCGTTATAAGTGACCAGGATGCCTTTTCTTGTTGTAGCGATTGATACGAGGGTGAAGAAATTCCGAGAGAAGCTGAACAATATGAAATGCCGAAATGATCTCTTCAGAGAGTGTTTGGCCGAATTTTTAGGCACATTTCTTCTCACAGTAAGTGGAAATTTTTGTTGATTTGTTTAACTGATTATTTCATTATCTAACCTTTTTTTTAATTAAATGTGCAATCTCAAAATAAATTTTATTTTATGTAAATTTAAATTTAAATATATGTTATATGCTACATTCGAATACATATATATATATATATATATATATATACATTTCCTTTCTAATAATAACTTGTATTTCTTACATTTACTAATGAATTCTACTTATTTTTTCATCATTAATGAATCTTATACTTAAGCCTACAGCATATTTAGAGGAAGACCCTACCAAGCTTTGGCCTTTTTCATGCGAAAGATAAATGCAAGCATATAATTACGCTTAAAAATAATTAAGTATATTAATATAAGTTTTCAGTTATCATGAATCTGATAATTAACTGTAATGTTTATTAACGTGAAGGTAACGATTGTTCTTAACAATGAACTTCAGTTGATTATTTGTGTTATCAAGGTTATTATTATCGATCTGCCCATATCTGGAATCATGTCGTCGATTTTTATATCAATAAAGCTTTGAATTCTAATCAGTGATACTTTTTATGACGGGCTTTAGCGATGTTCGGATAGTATTCCGAGAAACATTCCCAGAAATTCAGCAATTTTTAATAAACAATTTTTTTAAAAAACTTTTTTGTTGTAAAGACATCTCAATTGCCATATTTTAAAAAAACTCAAAATCCCATGATCTTATTGATATTACTGCACAACCATATCCCTGTATAGATATTGACTTTTCTATGAATCGAATTGTGAAATGTGTTTGCAACTATTGTTTCCTTTCAGACGAGTCTCTACCCGGATTCTAATATATTGTATCCTCTTTCATCATTTGAATCGAAGAAAAGATATAAAACACTTACTCATCAGATTGAAAATGAAAACAAACGATAAATTTCTTCTTCACAGTTAGTCAAAACAAGCAGATCCATTAAGAAAAATTCTATACGCAGTTTAATTTGGCCCTGAATCGTGGATCATTACATGTAAAATTTATTGGTTAAGCTAATGCAGCTACGGAAATAATATTTTTACATAGGAATTCAATATTAATGAGACAGGAAAAAAAGATTTTCAAGAGTTCTAGATTCGTAATGTTTTGAAAACATTAGCTTAAATGGAATCACAGTGCAAAGAAAAATTTCAAGGTCAAAAATATAGGAATGAAAAGTAAGAATTTCTTTCCTATTCTTAAAATTATTTATTAGCTTTTACGAGCAAAGAAGTAGCTGACTAACTAATAACTTTTCAAAAATAGATATCAGCACCACTTGAGACTATCTTCTGAACCTATTTATAAAAGAAAATTTGGGAGAAAAACAGAAAATTTATAATGTAAGGAAAATTATATTCATATCTTTAAAATTCGAACTACAATTTCTTCGAGATACAATACACAACTTTTAAAGTTGTCATTTCCAACGACTATTTGAATCGAGAAATTTTTAATAAATATTTTGACATTAAATATTAGAATATTCTTAATTTCATCATTACTATGTATGCCGTAAGAATATTGTTAATTGGTTATAAACTTAACGAGAATTTTTTTAAATATAGCTCCACTATTGTGACAAATATTATGAAATGTTGTAAAACGAACTTTCTTAGCTTATTTTGTCTTTTTGCATTATAAGTACTGCCACTTTTATGAACATAATTGAATCAACGAACCCTATATTTATTTGGATGCAGTTTCAATCAAGTTCAAATACCCTTTAGTTTTTTATATCATTGAAAAATTAATAACCTGCCCCTGTAACCTTAATAATTTACTGAGAAAAAGTCATTATTGCTGCTTTTCCATGAATAAATTGACGTGTCGAACAAACTCTCTGAGCGATCTGTAAACTTTTGGAAAAGGTGCAATAAAAATTATTTTGTAACTTGGTACGCAAAACTTAAAAAGCTTACAGGATTGCGAAATAGTAACTTCGTAACAAAATAACACTGTAATACGGTGGTCCTAAGAATTTATGATTATAGTAAAAAAGAACAAAAATTGGAAGATCCACATGAAACAGATTTCAACCGCACAAATAAAGAAACTAGAGTGATATCGTAACTGAAGAGTCTTCTGAATCGTAATCTTCAGCTTTAAAAGAGTGCGCATCATGAAAGTTTAATTTATTTTACATAATATTGGTTACGTAAGGGATACTTGATGTTAAATGGAATACCAGTATTTTGCAGAACTTGATTTTCTTCTTTCTGAAGAGCAAATTAATGAATTGAAATTTTTTTGGCCTTGGTATTCTAAGTTTGTGTCATAAATCACTGTTATCGTGCTTTTTATGGAAATATCCGTCTTCAATAACAAATTTGCTGCCATTGCTCCGTGCCCCAAATTTTGCATGGTACACCTGGGCTGTAGAGGAACATGCTTAGAGTATTAATAGCATATTTGATGCGTTTTTCTTTGCATTTGATTTGAAAAGAAGGCTTGTGTCATATATCATCAGGATTTCCTTATAATACAGGATATTTACAAGTGATGGTAACACTTTAAGTATTGTATAACAGGAACAGTAGGACAAATATCAGGGTCATATTCATAGCACCTAAAAGATTTTTCTTTTAACATCAGATCACGTTCGTGACTCGATCACACTCAAATGTATTTCATGCAAGTAACACTATGACCAATATTTTTTTTCATCACGGAGTTCACTTTTGAAACTCTTATTTTTATTTCCTAAATGTCATGCGACCAGTTGAGATTCTGCACGGATTATGGTTACAGGATTTTGTTTTAATTTATTTAGAAACTGAATTTAGCACTCTTTCGGAATGATTGTTTTGTGGTATGGTTCGAATTTTACCTTTTAAAAAAATCTATTTGAATTTAATTCATAAAAAGTGTGTTTTTTAAATGGGGGGGGGGTGCTGTTGAAAACTTCATGTTTGTGATGTTAGCTTACACGCTAGCATCCCGAAGAGGCTACCGTGAAAGTTAAAAAAAGTCATAAAAATATTTAAGAATTAAAAAAAAAAGAAATCTCATAAGGTTAAATAGACATTGTGATCTGATCTTAATATTAAATTTCGATTTATCGCATAAAACACTTTTAAGCTCTGATGGGCCAATTAGTTTTGAATTTTTTCGCTTAAAATTTAAGATGCAGAGCATAAAAATCTCATAATTAATATCAGCGGCCCAAAGTGAAAAGGGAAACGTTAAAGGAAAATTTTTATGGTATTATTTCGTGGCTAATTAATGTCAAGTGGAAACTTTTTCATTTATTTAATAAAGAAAATATTTAATTATTTGAGCTGTTGTTGTGGATTTATTTGACCGGATCACTTGCGCACGAGAGTTACAACGAGTATTTCCGTGTTTAAGAAATCTGTGTCAAAAAACTGAAAGCCTTATGCAGTAAGAAAAATAGCAACAGTAAGCTAGTTTAGGTACTTTTAACTGCTACTTTACTTAACTACTTTAGCTGAAACAGAAGAAAAAACGCAAATTCATATCAGTTGAAATTTTAAACACATGGATTTTTAAATAAGTTATGAGAAATTATTCAGGTTTAAAAACCGTGTAACCACATCGTAGTAATATACTTTTGAGTGCAAAATGATTTTATGAGGATCATTTTTAACACTAAATTATTAAATCTTAAACAAATTTTTAAAATATGAGATAAAATTAGTGAATTCACTTGCAAGAGTAGGGAAAAGGCTTTTGATTTATCTAATGTTAAACAAAAATGCCGACGCTAAAATACGCAAGATAAGAACATCTTTTCTAATTAAAGTAAAGAACAATGTAAATATCAATAAAAGTTGGCACCAATGATAAATACCAGAATGTTATTAAAATCACATATTTGTAACGGATCCTTTTGTTAAGCTGATAAGCTGCACATCATTAAAATTTGAAAGATAAATGATAGAATCATATGCCGTGTAGACAGAAAAGTTTCCTTGAAATGCATAGCTTTTTTCGCGGGGTAGAGCGAAATGGAAAGAATTATGCCCTTAATTAAGATAATTAATTATGTCCTTTTCAATTATACCTATATACTAAATTAATTATACCCTTTTCAATTGCTCTTAAAGTTACTCATATCATGTATTTTGCGTTAACAGTTGTTTCCTTTGAGGTCAAAGACATAAGATGTTAAGCCTAAATTATTTTTGATTATGATAAGCAGTATTTAAAAATACCTCAAGAGAAATTCAATTCGTTCAATTCGGAGAGGAAAAGAACATTTCCACTTCAGATTTCAGAAAAAATAATGAAGAAGAATAACAAAATTTATAAAATTCATTACGTTTAGATATTTTGCATACTGTTAACTGCAGTATCAGAATTGTTGAGAAATAGCGTTTTGTTTACGATTAAGATCAAAATACATCCTATAATGAATGCAAAGTGCTGTTTTTTTATTTCTAAACAAAGATGACAGGACAATGACCTCAAAGTTACAAGAACAAAAATTCACCCCGTTAAAGACTTAACTGCGGTCGTTTACGCGTCGAAGAACTCAGCCAAGACACGAGGAAAAAAAAGAGAAACTTACCCAGTTTCCTACATTTTAGATCTTATTCTCAGATCAAGGGAGCTGTAGACAACACTTTCAATTTTTTTTAGTTCATTCTGTACCTCAAATCTGTTCTGTTTGAAGTTACTGAAATATTTTTAAAAATTTCTCTTCTACATATAACGCATGAATAGCCTAAATAATTTTCAAAGAAAAACATAAAATTAATTTTGTATTTCGAAACAGCAGTCATTCAAGTTTTCTTCCTCTAATTAATATTTCAAATTCTGAGCTAAGTCCACTCATTTTCGTTCCTCACAAGCTTTCCCGAATTTCATTTTCTAATGGACTCTGTCAATAAAAAAAGGTCTTTCTATGATGTCTCAGAGCTGAGTAATACATTTGTACATTTTAACATGTTTGCTAAAATTTTTCTAGAGGATGTTCACACATTTCGATGAAGAATTAAGAAAGAGAACAAAATATTTTAGAATAAAAATTTCTGGCAATAGCTTATTGTTGGGAATGAGGAATGTCGTCAGCCATTTTTAAATTTATTCTCTTCCGAAATGTCGCGTGTAAGCAAGCTGTGGATTGAAGAATATATTTTGGCTTTCCGAATAGAAATATTCCTATTTCGTAATTGAAAAACATTCTGAAATGCATTATATGAAAATTTCTAAATCGAAAATAAGCAACATAATTAATAGAAAAGGGAAAACCGTCAGCGATTACTTTCTGCAAGGAAAGAAGACTCCAAACCAATACCGGAAAAAGGTACGCGCTGTTTCTAATGTTTATAAAATTAAATCGTTGGAAACAAGAGAAAATCTGCCAACCTAGAAATGTATTGCGAAGTCAAATATATCTATAGCAAGAATAACCAAAATAATAAATCAAGATTTACAGTTTAAAAAAGCTTTAAAAATAACTTTTACTGTCTTTTCTCGAGACATGTGGACCAACGTGGAAACCAATTCAGTGGTACTTCGAAAAGTACCTCTGAATTTCTTGAACAGATAAAGAGTGATACAGGTATTGCATATATATCAATGTATTACTGAAGTTTTAATTACGAACTATTGCGTCTTCTGTCTTTTGTCAAGTGCTCTTTCTAAGCGCAAACTCACCACCATTGATGGATTCTGGAAAGTAGTGGAAAAAGGAACGGAAATTACTACCCCTCGTATTTTTATGAAAAGCCCTTCTAATATAGACATCTCAATGCAGACTGATATACCAGGAAAAAGGCTATCAGATCGAACACTTAAAACAGTATTCTTTATGTTTAAAATATTAATTAAATGCTCCAAAAACTGTAAACACCCTCTGTATTTATAAACAATTTTTAACTGTTATACAGGTTTTAATTTATTAGGTTTTATTTAAATAACCAGTTATTTTGGACACTCTATAATCCTAGTTTTTGACAGAATGCAAAATTTGTTTAACTTAAAATTAAGGGCTGAATTTCAAAAATTTCGAACTACGACCGGTAGCTTTAAACTGACTAGAGTTAGCTTTGTGAGCTGTACTTATGACTATCTGGTACTCTACTTGCAACTGCTGTTTGCATTAACTTGCCGACAAAAATTTCCTTGCTCTGATTCTCCGCGAGTACTTAATCAGTGGAAGACAAGGTTTAAGTTAGCCTTTGCTTAGTTTGAGAATACGTTAAATTTATTTCAAATTTGTGCTTGAGAAGCTTGTTATTCTACCGCAAGATATTGAAATGTGAGTTTCTGCTAATTTCACTTTGTATAATCGTCATGTCGACCTGATAATAAATATTTTAATTTCACTCTGTGATTCACCTAATTAAAAATAAAATTCTTCCTGCAAACTCTTATGGTTACATTAGCTAGCTAATACTTTAAGTATAATAGTGTAACTATTAGCATTAAATAGTCTTTTAATTTAAACTTTTATTGTGAATCCTAAATCCCAAAATTTGGACGGGGGCTTACGTAATCTTGATGGAACAAAAGCTGCGTATGACGTTGATCACAAACATGGGATCTCACTGTTAACGATATGAATAGTTTTGTTTGAAATCATTTCGGGGAATGACATCTGAGGGTCTCTCAATTTTGTTCTGCTTTCGCCAGTCTCCTTATGGAACATTTGGACCTGGGATACTTAAATACCTCCAATCTTCCTATAAGATTCAACCACAGGCTTTATATCTTATTTGGAATTGAATTTTTGCCAAGGGAACCTAATACGTAGATCGCCATACCTTTTCAGGTATTCAGCCCAAAAATTGAGATTCTATTTATTTAAGCATATTCTGTAGTTTTGAGAAAACCGTTCAGAAATTTACCCATAAACTATGCATAACTATACGAAGAAAACACTGATCAGATTTACATCAGTCACATGATGTTTCCAACTAAAAATTCCAACTAAATGCAGCTTTGCTTGCATCTTCGTCTGGACGAGTTTTCGTCGCTGACGTGCATTTCATTTCTTAATTAACGTAACATCCAACGTAATTGTGTGACCGCATCTTTAAGAAATGATAAAAGACAAGTCTTGCGAGTAATAAATAACTAATTTATTCCCTATAAAAAGGTATCTCATTGAGTTTCGCCATTAACCATGCAGATAAGTACTGTATAGCTAGGCTTCTCCTTCCCCCCCCCCGCGGAAAAAATAGCTAATTTAACAAAAAAATTTTTTATCATTTCTATGAAATAAAGCCGATTATTATTTTTTACGGTTTTGGTATTTTAAAGCTAAGAACTTTGTGATAAGAAATTCATAGAAATGTTGCCTCTCATTAAGAGCGCTAGACGCACTATTAGCCACGGACCTCACTTTTTGATACGTACCACTTTTCAAATAAAAGCATGTCACCACCAAATGTATTATTTTTAAAGAAATAATACAGCGAATATAAAGCCATGTATGGCATTACTTAGGACTCTACTCGGAATGCTACACATATACTGTTTTTAAATATTCGGGGATTGTACTGTTGAATTTTATATGGCCTAAGTACGAAGTGTTTATGCCACAAATAAATAAAGTTAAAAAATAAATAAAGTTCAAAAGTGTTTAATAAATAAATAATACGTTAAAAATGCTGCGTAAATCATCTTGTAGAGATCATTAGGCATTTTATTTGGAGCAACAGCCGGACCCCGGACGTTCCGATTACTAACCGGTAGTGCTTTATACCACACAGGCACGCAGTAAGGTTAGGAGAAAATACCTTACACAGTCTTACTAAATAAACCGTACATTGATGTGATTAACTGAGAACGGATTGAAAAAATTAGCGGCAACACTTGACACTGTATCGGATATTCTAAAAATATTCTACTTTTAAAAAGTGTGTGATTTTACAATTGAATTTCATGTGGCGTAAGTGCGACGAAAGCGATGTTTAATATTAAAGTTAAAAGCACACGAAAACATTGCTAGTAGGAGTGAGTCCAAGAACAGCTTGGTAAATTATGAGCTCATTGAGACCTTAAAAAACTTAATAAACCATCTGGTGCAACATTAAGATCTGAATCCTTTCAGATTTTCTTTTTTTATTTTCTTTGTATTATTTTTTTTTATGAAAATGCTCTTTTACTTTAAGTGCTATAATATAAAACGCAGAAAAAGTTTTTTTTCATTACAATTTATATTAATTTAATACACATTTTTAATGTGAAACCACGTATGTAACTACTAAGCTCAGTTTTTGCTCTTGCTAAATCAAATGCAATGTAATTTCTCACGCTTCTACTGTACAAAGTGGACATGGAAAATGATGAACGAATTTCCGTGCTCTAATTCAGCAAAATGATAGTAATTTCCAGCACTCTTTTACCGATCCATTCCTCTTTTGCGTGCACAGTCTAAATTTCGTGTATAAACAATTTTATTTTTGTTATTGCTCGAATAAGCAACGGAAACATGCACAGCGAATATATTTCGCATTTTAAGAGCCCAATGAAAAGTTGAATAACATTCTCATAGCGATTTGATTGCCAAATGTCTCATAAATTACTTTATAAAGGTAACAAATTGTTTTCAAGTTTGTAATTTGCATTCCAGGAAAATTGTATTTTATTAGTAATTCACCATGCTCCTGAAATTATTCAATATGCAAAACTTGAAGAATGTTCAGTTTTTTATGCGTGTATACGGGATGAAAATGGCAAACGGGACTCAGTAGAATTTTTCCTTCTTCAAAAATTAATATTATGAAACAGAGTTTTCATTTTCCATTTAGCAACGTAAAAGAATTTACATGTGTACTTTCTTCGTGTAAAATATTTTGAATGTTTCAGTAAATACTTGATATAAAGGTAAAAATTTTAAATCTGAATCTATTTAAACTATCCATTAATCTATTTAACTTTTTAATTTATCTCACGGTAAATTAAAGTCTACGAAATTAGAGCAGCACTCTTTTATTTAAATGATATTGCCAGAAAAGGGAATCTACGATTCGTTTTGCTTGAAAGCATTCGCTTTAGTTATAGTAAAAATAAAATTAAAGAGTGACGAATACTTATCAATCGAAGAAACCCGCAAAATATTTTAATAAAGTGAAATAAGTATTCCAGTTAAAAAAAAATTACGGAACGAAATCTCATCAAAGACCGAGAGTCGAAGATAGCTGAACTATAGTAGTTCGACCTTGTTCATATTCAGCTGAACGGAGTGACCATGAAGGATTTTCAAGATTTTCATCATATTCAATGAAAATTTGTATCATTTTTGCTTGGAAAGTTCATCCCAAAGCCATTCCTTTCCTTCAATAGCTTCAATAGATAGACGTATTTTTTTAATCAAATAATCTAATCATTACAGTGCGAAATATTTATAATTTTTACTTTTTATTGTTGTATAACTATTTTCGAAACTGCATTTTCAATGCTTAAATTTCATGGAAATTGCAAATTAATTTATTGCAAATTAATTCAAAATAAAACGTGATTTAAAATTCATAAAATCACAGTTACGGTTTAGTTGACGATAAGATGCTATTAAAGTATTGCTTATTACATTTGCTGATAAAAATTCCTTTCCCAAGTTGTGAGTGAGTCAGGTATCAAATTTTCTTAATAATTTACTTTCGAATAAATTTTAGATTCTCATTAATATTAACTCTGAAATTTCACTTAAAATAATTACCTTCTGATTTGCCCTAGATTATATTCCGTTGATGGTTGCAACAAAGAAACGTCGGTGTTAAGTACTTGGTGAAATATTAGTACAATGAAATTTCGTTTCAAGTTACATAGGAAGTAGAAAGAGTAAATATTTTTTTGAATTTATGGATACGGCTGTTCTTCGAATTTAAAATTAAAGAGAAAAAATTATTCCGGAAACATTTGATTCATTTCAGAGTGTTTAAGGGAAGCCACAGAAACAATTTTAAAATTCAAGGCATTTAGAAACCACAAGTATAAAAGACGCAATGAAGTTCAAAATCTGTAGTCTAAAGTATGTCTAAGCATGGTAGCAACATCACGATAACTATATCCTGATATTGCTCATTTCAGTAATGCATATCGATCTATAAATGACTTTTATACCAACTGGAAAGTTTTACTTATTTCGACACTTCTGTTGGATCTTGCCTTGAAACAAAGTAAAGGAAATTTTGAAAAATGCTAAAAGGAGAATGTTTGCTATCTAACATTGTTAGCTCTTCAACTTTAACCCATTGTTTGATTTCTTCCCAGAAGAATAAGCCTCCTGATAAGAGTGAAGATAGAAAATTGTCTGCCATTCTCCTAATCTGAGCATATAAACTGGTGAACTTCTGCTTTGTGCTTTTCTGCGTGTTATATTATTATACGTTTTTAGGAAACAGAGGTTTGCATCTCATCTCTCGAAAATATTGGCTTACGATAAATCATGCTGTTCTTCATTACAGGTCTAAAGATTTCGATTAATGAGCCAAAAATGAAGCGTTATTATTATCACGAATTCGAACCAAAGGAATAAAATGCAACTCTATCATTACTAAATAAGAACCGAAATTCTGCAACAAAAATAGATATCTTCCTTACATTTATTTACAAAGCATAAAATTTCAAGAATATTAGCACTTGAAAGTTCAGGTGTTTGACTTAATAAAATTTACAGGTGAAATAAAGGTAAGCTTGAAGGTTTTTGATAAAGGATATGATTGTACTTTATATTGCAATTTTAAAAGATAGAAAGCGATATAAAGGTACTTTCAACAGTACCTCTACATTTTGCCTGGATGTCATTCAAAGAATTATGAAAATTATGTACTGTACATTATACCATGAACTAACGATCTAATATATACACTATAAATCCCTCAGAGTGGGTTTTGCAGAGTGCCAGCAGCTTTTGCTCCTTTTCGCCGCACCAAAAGCAAATAAATATATGTATATATACATATCCACTCTGTTACTCGGCTCAGTGATCTCAGTTTCTTTACTTTTATATGTTTGTAAGTTGTGCATTTTTTGCTTTAAAAATGATTGAATTATGTTGTACTTAAGGTTTCTATGCCTTTAGTAAATCTGCATGCAATATTTGTGGAGTTATCCCCAATTTGAAAGTCGTTTAAGTGCAGCTAAGCCTAATGAATTTTGCAATGGCGGACATGTTTGTTTACATTTTAAACTTAGAAAAATAGCAGATTTATTGCCAATCTAGAGAAATTAAGCTTCGCAACAACAAAGATAACGCCTTCCTTTATTATTGCGAATTAAATCATGTTTAATCCATTCTGGAATTTATTCGGGGAAATACGTGTTTAAAATTTACTTCGTAATTTTTAATATAGATATTTTGAGTTTCTATGTATTTTTGCGTTGTCGGAAAGTAAGAACTGAATTAATTGAAGGAGAAACTTTGAATCGTCTATAAAAAAACTGTTTCAATTTTGTTTTGTTTGCTTACATCGTTTTAGATTTATTATAGTATTTTAATAGAACATGTGGCAACGATTATATAATTTTTCAAATGATATAAATTTATATGCATTCTGATTTATAATAGGAACGAAATGTAAATTTCGTTCATGTATGGCTATTAAATGTAAGCTATTAAATGAAGCTAGCGCCGGAGTGTCGCGGTATAAATATAGTGAATTTTAAAGAGTGCATTTATTCTATTGTCGTTTATGCGCTATCGACGAAGCAGATTTAATTCAATCGAATACTTTTAAATAAAATGCAAGAAAAAATGCAGCTAATTTAATATTTCGTGCAAGGAAGTCATGTGGTGTACACATCAGATTTTTTAAAAGATCATCAGTGTTATGCTTTATCCAAGTGACTTCTCTGAATCCTTGCTTTCAGAAAATGAACATGAATGCCAGATGTTTTGCGAATCATGACTATTCAGTATAGTGAATCTGTAGCACTGAGTTATGCAAATTATATTATTCTTTAATAAATCTGGGAAGCGTTATGATATATCTTGCTACTTTGGTTTTTATTAGTACAGAAAACAAAGCTGAGGTTGAACTATTTTATTTTTATTATAAGAAACCAGCTCGAAAATGTCTTGAAAGTTTGTTTGTTTACTTAAATGCAAGGTGCTTTAGTGAAAATTATTTTTACAGTTAAAAACTTCTTATCTTTTTATGACGTAAGATTCAGTTTCAAACAAATAAAATCCTTTTTTATTTAGTTTTCTATCAAAATGCATGACAACTGTACTCTTTTCTTCAAAAGTTGATTTAAAAACAATGTAACGCAGGCAATACTTCCAGTAATTGAATTTGGTTATTTGAAAGTGTAATTATGTGTCTACATAACATTAAAAATGAAAGTGTAATTATAATTGTAATCAGCAATTTCTTTGAGCATTTTGAGCATCGAAGCATATCCTAGAGCAAACCTTTTTATCTTTGGATTATGAGCAATTAAAATTAAAATTAATTTAAATTTTTAACCGCATGATAGAAAATACCATGTTCAAAACACATTTGTACGATTTACTGCAAAGAAGACCATATGTATAATTAAATGTTAGAAGCTAATAAACTAAAAGTGAAAAGTTACAGTTCTTTAGATATCATGAAAAAGTAATCTATGAAGCGGTGAAAGGATTTAAAATGAAAATCTTCTTTAATTTATTCGACACGCTATTAGTTTGAGAAAGGTGACCAGAAGCCACAACGGCCATGTTCTTAACGGCAACAGTCGTAACTCTTTTACATAAGCCATCAGGTTCAGGTCATTCTGAAAGGACAACCCTCTTTCCTCTTCGTCTTCTTGTTCAAAGGAACCAAGTCCGAGGTGTGCTGCGGGAAAGTTCAAGGTTTTCAGGTTTGCAGTCATTGAGAATTGGAGCATTCGTTGCAGTTTTCATTTGCAGCTGTTAACTCCAGTGAGTTTCATTTATAAATGTATTAACTGGAAAATGTTGCATAATATCCTTCACGAAAACTCTCGGTTTATTTTCTAAAGTTGATTTTAATGGTTCCAGTTCAATATGGAGAAACAAATTCGGACAACGTGACAAAAGTATTGATATCAGCTACCATAGAGCATTCAGAAGCAAATATTTCACATTATACATTATTTCTTAAAGAGCTGAAATAAATCACGTGTAAGAAATTTTGATTTATTATGAAAATGGTGCAATATGCTCTGTATGTTATTATCATTCCGACAGTTCGAACATCCAGTAATAGTAAATATTAATGCACAAACGTTACATCTTCATGCAATTTAATATTTTTGGATGTATCAGCTACTTGTTTTTGTTTCCGTGGTTATGAATTTACTTTTGACGTCATATTTTAAGGCTTTGCAAATGCACAAGAAATTTTGTGACTCCATCGCGTATGAGAAAAAACGGGGGTCGTTAATGTGTTTTCTGGAATAAGAATTCGGTTTTGAAGTCATATTTTTAAGATTTCATATGGGCAGGGAAAATTCACAATTATGTGAAGAGCATACGTTGCAGTTTCAAGGATGCCGGATTCAATTAAGGTGGCAAAACATTAAGTTTGCTTGTATTCAGAAGTAGTTTTTATTGCTATATTATATTTTACCCGATGGACAAAACTTTTCTCCATATTCCAAACTTTCAACACATTATGTCGCTTGACTATTTAGAGGAAGCAAGTGTTTTCGTCTCTGCTGCAGCAAAATGGGGGGGGGGGGCGGAGAATTTATTAACCTTGCGAATTTGACATAAACTAGATGTAACTGAGACTTATTTAAACACTGAATTTTATTTGCTCATTCCTTTCCATGGGTAGCTTGCGATAGGAACATTCAGGCGTCTCCTATTTGTATGGAGTTTAATAATCCTGACTGCAATATCGCCAGGCCTGGGTTCAAATCTCGGAGAAGGCCTGAATGCTGTAAATATGTGGTGTCTTAACGGCAGGGGGAAACTGAAAATATCTTTTTGAAAGGTTTGTGATAGAGTAAGGGAGACAAGAGACCCTGGATCATTCCCTTTAAAACACACAGACAGGTGGATCTGTACTGAACTAAGTTCAGATCGGAAGGATTATTAAAAAGAACAGAAACACGAATATTCATAGCCGCAATATATTAGTAATTCGCAGTCTTGAAATCTCTTAAAAAATGCAGCGAATAGGTTTGTATTTTATTAAAGAACAAAGTGATATGTAAATCTACACCAAATGGCAGCCAGTCTCTGCCTTCTAAAGTTCTAGTAAACATGAAGGAATTGCTTAATGAATATCCCTCAGTGAACGAGCAGAAGTCACTCACCCATTTTCAATACGTATTGAAAGGGAAAGAAAGTGCTTTTATTTAAATCATTATCTATTAAATGTGTCTGTGACAGATATCTGATAGTTATTTTTTATATTTTATTAATGTTCTCGTTTCCAAAATTCTGCCCAGTTACCTTCAATGATATGTGCAATGTTACACCTAAGAATTCTTTTAGAGGGAAATTAAGGAAGTAAATTCTGAGAGGCGGAAATTCGTTTTTGTAAACAATTAAACCACACGTTTAGTCAAGGTACGAATACGAGAATCTAATTCGTTTCAGAAAATGGCAACGGTACATTAGGCAAATGCATAGCGAAACTTGAAATTCATCAATTTAGGTCATATTCATCATACGGAAATTTCTGTCTCGAAAATTCATCTACCTTCAGGGGACATTTGATGGAAATATTACATTTGTGATAATTTAAAGGAAGAATAAAAGAGAGCCAGTTATAAATCAAAAGATAATAGAAATAATATGAAGAATGCACTTGTTAGTGTGCAATTCTCTGTTTTCTTACAGTCCAAGCAAAGTAGTCAGTTCGTTTGAGGAAGCAAAAATCATGAAATAGAAGTACTGTCTCTTGAGGCATATATTTCAAGCAAACCTTGTGCGCAAGCGATTCAATGAAATTAATGGACTCAAGTATCTCAAATATTTAAGTCGTTTATTTACTAAATAAATGCAAAAGTATTTACGTTACTCAGTTAAAGTGTGACAATAAAAACTATTTCTGGATACAAGCAAATTTAATGTTTTGGCACCTTAATTGAATCCGGCATCCTTAAAACTGCAACGTATGCATCGTATGCTCTTCACATAATTGTGAATTTTATAATTTATGGTAAAATAATGTCACAGCAATTTTTTTCTGCCATTTGGCTTTGCAATTTTGTTCAGCTGGTTTTAAATTTAACATCTCATATTCCATACGTTGAAATTCTAGGGGACTCACTTTTAAACTAGTAGGTCGATCGCAACTGTTTATCTTAAAACAATTTCGGTTATTAAATTGAAATCTGCATACAATGAGATGATTTTAATTTCTTTTCAATTTTTTGAATTTTATATTAGCTTTTAAATATATTTTTTAATGTTTTCAGTTCCAATGGTCAACTGTTTGAGAAGTAAGAATTTAATCATGCCTTCAGACAGACTTGTTTTTTGCTTTTTTTACAAGTATATGTATTCTCTAACTTATTAGTGTTTGTTTTATTCTATTTAATTCTTTCTGTGCATTATAAGTATTGTTTAAGTTTTCTGATTAACAAAGGTAATTATTAGAGATGAAGTCCATGGTTACACATTTAAACCAAAATCTCCGGTAATCCCCGTGTTGTCAAAAAAAAAAAAAAAAAGTGCAATGATCCCTTTTGTAATTAAAAGAAAATACAACAGGAAATTTATCTATATTTTCTGGCATTTGAATTTGGAGAAAGATTTCATTTGATTACGTAAATTAGTACAGTATTCGAAAAAAAAAAAAATGTTTTTTGCATAAATTACTTTTACACTTCGATAGGAGTGAAGTGAAACCGAAGATTTTTGTCTATTCGCATAATTTATTTTTAAGATTGAACAATATATTTTAAAACCATGATTTAATAATGCTACTATTGATATTTAGTAGCATTATAATAATTTAATAATTATCTTTATTAGTAGCATTATAATGATTTAATAATGCTACAAATAATGGTAACTGGCTGTGTTTCGGTGTTTTTTGCCATGTGTAATATAAAATTGAGCCAATTTTCTATAGAAAGTCCTCCAGGAAAGTATACCTCCCTTTAGGCAGATAGTTGTCGCATGTTTTATAAACAAACGAGCTAGATAATGAAATCCTGGCAAATGGCTGCATGCGGATTTCGTAGTTTTGTCCTCGTGCAAGAAGAATGCGAACTTATTTCATTCAGAAAGTCCTCCTCGCGATCGTTTTCCATTAGAAAATTTCAGTTTTTAAGAAAATATTTCTCACATGCTTTGCCTCATTAAAGCAAGTATCTTCAGGTTATTATACTGTGAAGTGATTGATATATTGCTATGATTAGGATACCTTATACGGTGTGAACCGGCAACAACTTTCTGTTTTGCTAGCACAGTTCCCCCCTCCCCCCCCTCCTTCTTTGGCGTTTATGTGCGTAAAATGAAAACGACGCTATTATTTCTTTCAAATGTCAAACCCATGTGCATTTTTTTTTCTTTTGTTACTCTGATTCACTTTAAAAACAGTCTGCTGAAAGCTTTAATTCTTACAATAATTTCATGTGAAATTAAGCATAAATAATAACAGTTACCGTCATTAAAGTGTTAAATTAAACCTGCTTTACTTGTACTTTTTAGATCATCGATATAAAAGGTGTATGCTTAATCTTTATTCTTCTAAGGGTCAATAGACACTTGAACTCTCGAAGCAAAGAAAAGTGGGGAAACACCCAGAAAATAGCTGTAATTAAGCTTCGTAGCGTAGGAAACATGAAATAACAGTAAAGTTGAACTAGAATTATTAAATACAAAGAATTAAAAGTAATAAAAGTCCTGAACGGTGTTATTAAAGTTAATTGGTCAGTATCTGAGATATTTAAGAAAACCGAATAGTGTGCATATCAGATATAAAATTCGTACGATAATTGGATGTATTTTTCAACTGGTCGAATTTGAAATTAAAGAAATTCATTTAAATTGAGGGGAACCCGGTTTTCTGAGATAATGTACCATTGTTAACTTGGATTAAATGGAAAGATACAGCCATTTTAGAAAATCTATGCGATTGCGAAAAAAATTAAATTTGAAAGGGTTAGATTTTAACGTACGTCCAAAAAGGCTCTCTTAACGTTTAATACGGTTTACCAGCACATATTATAAATAAAGATGGCCCAGGTGGAATAGCGAAATATTTAATAGGGTATTAGATGAATATGTATTTAGATTAACATGGATACGTTATATATTTACTGTATATTTAAGAAGTGACAAAATAAATAACGTAATTCTGTAAAAATATTTAACGTTTTTAATTAAATACATCATGAATTAAATGCATTTTTATTTAAAGCAATCGAATTGAAAAGTAAAAAAATATCTTTAAGAACTTCATCTATTGCTTTTAAATGCATTTTTATTTAAATCAATCCGATTATCAGCAGTAGACACATTAAGTGTAAAAGAATAATACTATATGTTTTTCCAAGTGGCAACAGACTTGAATGGAAAGTAAAACCATGGAGGTTGGAAAAGAAAAGAGAGTAAATGTGACTTCGCAAATGTGAATTAACGACTTATCATGGCTGATATACAGCGTACGGATTAGACTTCGAAACATATCGTTAAAGAAAATTACACTTACTTTGAGAGCTAATATAATAATAATAGTTGAGAAAAGTTCTTCAGGCATAATTTGCCTAAAATATCATTGAAATTTTATAATGTCTAAGAGGTATTTAAATAAGATTTTAATAACAAAGTAATTTCACTAACATTTTCGCAGATAGAAGAGGGAATTGATATATCATCTTTTGATTGTTGACATTTATTTTACAAAAAAATTTAATGTCATTGCCGTAAATTTGTTGTGGAGTGTAATGCTTGTGCTTGAGTAAAATTTCCTGCTTTTCGCGTTTGCGTGCATGAGACCTGTAAGGGAATTATAATTTTTTCCCTTTTATAATGGTAAGATAATATAAATGACAATGATTATTAAACAATCTGACATATTTCAGATTTTAACTATAGCCTAAAAGGATTTGTTCTTTTACGTTCTCGCCGAGCTCGCAGCGTACCAATCTGCTGCTGTACTCACTCCTGCTAAACCATTTCTTTCTTCTTCCTTTCTTTTTTTTTAACCTTTATCATTAAGCATCATTTTCTTCGCACTTACGCCATATACAATTCAACAACAAAATCACAAAAATTTTAAAAGCAACATATATTTAGAATTCCTGATGTAGTGTTAAATGAATGCTGGCATACATTTTTCTACCTTTTTGTTTTCAGTCTTTTCTCAATTCTTCATACGAATGCTCAGTTTTCTTTATAAGATGGCTCACAAAACATTTTTTTTTTTCTTTTTATTAGTACCGTTTTGTGTTATAACTTTATTTATTTAATATCATAATCTTCGCACTTAAGCCACATCAGACTGAATTCAACAACGAAGTCAAATATTTAAAAGCAGCATATCTTAAGAATTTCTGTTAGACAGTCTTTCGAGCTAGAGATAAAAATGATTTATTCCTTATTGTATTGCCACATACATACACGCAAATTCTTCATTATTTAATTTCTTTAATACAGGGCGATAATATTTGGTTGGCATAAACTTGTAAAGAGATTCAAAGTTTATAGTGAACCGACGCAAAATCCCATTTCGAGATTAATAATCCCTTTCGGCTTTTTTTTTTTTTTTTCCCAGGGGCAAAAGGATAAACGATTTGATTAAAAATAAGGCAAGAAAGATTAGCAATACAAATCTGAAGCCCTATATAATAGCATAATCTTTGATATGAGTGTATATTTAAAAAATCGGATTTTATTTTAGGCACATTTCATGGGTCGTTCTTAACATTATTATTACTAAAAATTTCATTATCTATAAAGTATAATGATTCACAATACGAATCAGAAATTACATATAATGGCATAACGTTTATTACGAAGGTAAGAGGGTGATTAGTTACTGTCCATCATATATTAGTTCGAGCACTGTTGTAATGCCATCATCATCACATCATCCTCATTTTCATCAATATTATTATTAGTCCAATAGGGCAATATGCCCAAAAGGACTATTAATTTCGTTTTGGCATTTTGCGTTGATTCACTACAAGCGCTGTTTCACTTTTCAAATTGTTGCAACCAAATATTATTGCTCTGTATTGTATTTAAAGAAATTAAATAATGTAGAATCTGCATAAATGTGTGTATGTTTCTCGCATTGTGACAAAACAACGGTACCTAGAGCCATCCAATCCTCCTGCGAATATGGACATCTGGAAGCCAAAGCTAATATCTAAAGAAAAAACTTCAGGACCATGTACTTAAAAAAGCTTAGTCTGAAACTTTCACAGACGAGCTGCGTATACTCTTAATGAGCTATGTCTAACCTGCAAAACATCATACTTCTAATGCCAGTGAAAAGCTAATATGCTTCATTAATGAACTGATATTTTTTACCTTGATTTATTACTAATTAAATAGCCAGATATTATTCCACATTAGTTATGCTAATCGCGTAATATTCTATAATAGCTAATTAACATTCTACGAACGCTGTCTTAAACAAGATACGTAGTTAAAATATCACAATGTGATCCCATCCAGCATTTTCCCCACCCCTCTGTTTGCAACTTATTAAAAGGAACCCTGAACAGAGATAGAACCGCGTATTCTTCTAACCAGAGCTAACCGCCCCGGGCTGTATTTTGACCCCGACGTCTGACCCAATAGAGTCCATGATTATATATCGGTCACTACGCTAATTATCCTCGGGCAAAGCGGGGAATACCTGATTGATCTTTCCCCTTTCCGTTCTCTCTCTAATAACTGTACCGACTAGCTGCTTATTCTGACTCATTCTTCGAGTTTACTATATTTGGAATATTGAAGCAGGTAAGTTCCTTCTCGACAAGCTTATGTTTGCAGAGTAGATATTATCAGCACCTTTTTGTTTGCACATTTGGAAAACTTTAAACAAGCTGCAAGTTTGTTTAATTCTTTCGATCTTTTACTGCTTAATAAGCAAATAAAATAGTTGTTCCAGAAGTTGTTTTTATTTTCAAATGAAAAATTCTGTCACGAAAAAATGTAAAACTGTTGTCAAAGTAAAATCACGAGAGAAAATACATTTTTGGCAACACATTTATATTCTTTAGTAGATTATGCTAGCATTTATCCCATTAAAAAAAAGGCTACCCTAGCACTATTTTTTGCACACCATCTGCGGAAATACTGATTCTCCTAATTTCCAAGCTGTTAGCCATATTAAAAATAAAATCTAATGATAATAAAAACAAGAGTTGTTATCTGAAAATCTCCGAGTACACAACAGCCCCTTCAAGTTCGAATCTCGGTGAGAGCATCTCAGAGATTTCACGTTTGCCTCTGGAAAATTCTAAAGTTCTCTACAAGTAGTTTTGTGAATCATTATTATTTTGAGAAAAGTTTCCGTTTCAGAAATTCTTTTATTTGGATTGCAAAACTTTTTAAGCGGGTTCTACTCTCTTTTCTGTATTGTGTACATAAATCTTTCTCTCTCTATATATATAAAATATATAATAATCAAACTGATATATGTACATATATACAGAGAGAGAGACAAACAGACAGAGATTTATGTACATATATAGAAAAAGTGAGAGGAGTAGAACCTGATTAAAAAGTTTTGCAAACCAAATAAAAGAACTTCTGAAATGGAAACTTTTATATACATGTATATCGAAATGGATAATCGATTATAAATATGTATAATTGATTTCGATAGATTTTACTCTGCAAAGGGGCCAGTTTCAGTTTAAAGTAGGTTTGCAGGAGCTAAAGTAAAATTTAGAGCAGTGTATCGCAATCGCTTTTCAATTGAGTATATGTGTATATTTTATTAAGAGAAGGTTTTAGTTTATTACGGCGAAGCACACGACGTCTGTCTGCCTAAGAGGAGAGATGCCTTCGTGGAGGACTTTCTAAAGAAAACTGCCTCGTATACATGTTACACATGGGGAAAACTACGAAAACGCCCATGCAGCTAACCCGTTCGTCCAGATTCGAACCCCAAACCGAGCAACCAGTGTTCGGCCGCTGGCGAGCCCTTTATTAAGAGAAGGAAAGAAGAAAAAAAGTATACAACAAGGAAATATATAATAATATATAGATATTGAGTAGCCCAGACAGTAGTGGCTAGGGAAGCCTACTTACTCTACCGAAAGGCCCGGTTTCGAATCCCGGAGAATGCATGGATGTTTGTAAATGAATAGTGTCGGTGCGGCATGGCGGCACTCTAAATATGCGGTAAGCCGACAGTGCTCTCTTGTGGATTGGTCGAGGTAGGAAGTAAGAAGGAGTCGCCCTAAACAAGTTTCTCCGTACCCTGCTCTGAAGCACCGGCGATCCCTACGTGGTGACCAAAACATTGGGTCATTTACCATTGAGTTCTATGGGATTTGACGCGTTCGGGTGTAAATATTTTGTAATTACGTCGCAAATATACATATAAATGTATATATTTTCTTTTTCTACAACACTTCAGAGTCCTAGGTATGTGAAAACAACATATTTTTAAACAACATTTCATTCTGAACGGAATTAAGTGCTATACTTTTCACAGGACAGTTTTCTCAGAATGGTTTAATTTGAATGAAATATTTTCACAAGTTTTCGTTAATTATATTAGAAAAAAAAATTAAGGTAATTCGATTTTATTCGGTTAAGGTACAAAAATTAAGATCAAAGTTTATTGTATTATTAATATTAAAATTATGCATTATTTCTTTTCTATTTATAGAGCTTCTTCCTAAAATACTTTCTTAAATATGACATGAATTTTTGGCTTCTTTTAAATCGAAAAATGTAAGTCAATTTATAATTAATGCTCAATTCGGTTCATTTTAAATTAGAGAATTATTAGGAATTAGCGAAATACTTTAAAAAAGTATTTCGCTAATTCCTAATAATTAAATAGGCATTAAATAGTATTTGACTTTCTCATTAAATAGTATTTGACTTTCTCTGACCATTTCTGAAAGGGAATAAAATAAGTTTTTTTTTTTTTTTTTTTTTTTTTTTTTTTTTTTTTTTTAAGTATTATTTAAAACTTGTAACTGAGTTATTATAAAATGTAAAGGGAATAATTCTTTTAATTATACTTATCAGATTTTTTTTTTACCCTTCATTTCAACAATACATATTCCAAAACTCTTTATTACGTTCTTAAGTGCGCATCTCATAGCATTTGCTTTACAATACCTTTTAACAGACTGCTTTCCAATACGAACAATTCTTGCTTAAATAGTTTTATAACGTATTTGTAAACAGGATTTCAATTTATGTTTAGAATTCAATATTAAGGTTATTATATATTTAGATAACATTTATAATCATTATAAATTAGATACATTTAATCATTAGATTTCTTCACAGTACTTTCACAGTTGTTTATAAGTGAATAAATTCTTCATTTCAAATACATTTATAAATAATTTAATGAATATTTAAGTATTTTGTCAAAGGCAGATACATGCTTTTTGCAAGCACATGCATAAATACCCATACATATTTCCTATTTATCATTTCCGGCATGTGCAAATCTTTAATTTCTGTGCATTCACTATATTTTTCGTGTAAAGTAATTTACACTAATTTAGCATACACCCGAAAGTTTTACATAAAAAATATATATGAATATAATTTGAATGAAAATTATAAGTATTATTTTTAATACCCACTCAAAGGTCAGTTTTTCTTCAAAATTCCTCCACGATGGCATCTCTCTCTTTAGGCAGATAGCCCTTGCATGCGTTACTCTATTTAATAAAAACTTAATCTGACCTATGAGCCTAATTACAAATATTTTAACATACATAATTTTATATTTACATTTAGCCATCAAGTTTCAAACTTTTCAAATCTTCTAGAAAATAAATTTTGGAAGATCTCTTTTAGCAATTTTCTTAAAATCTATATTTTTGTAGTGCAACAGCTTAGAATTTATAAAACAAATTCATAATCAAAATCGCTGTTGTTAGTTATCAAAAAATAACCAAGATGTGATTTTTGCGTAAATGTCAGTAAACTATAGAAATTGCTATTATCCATCACACTATGAATGTTTCTTTCATGCGAGAGTGTCCCTTTTTCGATTTCTATGGAACTGTCGTGTGTCGAAATACTATCAGAATTTTGTCAAGCGAGCTTCTGAATGTAAACAAAAAACACCCCGTCTGGTGATCCAAGCTTCAAAGCAGTGCTTCACTTCTAGCGCGGAATGGCCCCTCCTCCCTTTCCTACCTCCATGGGATTGGTGGAAGGGGAGAGGGGTGGATGAACCCCGGATCCCCCCGTGGTGCTCTCCCTCAAAGTTGGGGGTGGAAATTAGAAGTCCAACCTCTCTTTGGAGTAGGCTATGACAACCATTGTTCCATGTAATATGGACAAGACAAAAACAACATATGAATATTGAGTATAATGTAACAACATATGAATATTGAGTATAATTATTAACATCTTATTTATTTATTTTCTCAGAAATACACTGATACTTTCTAGAGATTGTCATCTCTGCGAAACGGTCGCAGGGAAATACTTCACTGTAACTGCAACCTACACTGACATTCACTGATTTACTTTGTCTATCAAAGAGTAAGATTGAAAAGTTCTTATACACAACCGGGTCCTTTTATGCTGGTGATAAATTCCTGCAATGGCGTCTTGAAACTGAATCATTGTAAAGCAAAGAAATATTGTATATTGTAAACAGGAGAATACATTCCTCATACACAAACATATATCATTTTTCATATCGTTCGTAGAAGCCTAGCTACCATACCATTCGTATAAAGCTTACGATTCCCCCTTTTTTCAATGCCCACCTGATTCCTAGCGGATAAGATGACTGTGACTGCTGAACGTTGGTAGCCATTCTGAGTCTCAATCCAGGCGAACGGACAGACTGCATGGTCACTTAGGTGGTTTTCTGCATATGTAATGTGAATACGAACCGCTTTCTCTCTAAGAAAATCTTCCCCGGAAGACAATCTTTCCCTTATACAGAAAGCTCCTATTAGTGCACTTTGTAGTAATCCAATGCAATGCCCTTTTTGCTGGTGTAATATCTCCCGCCTCTTGTGCTGCATCCTGGGCAACCTCCTGGGTGATCAAATGTCCAAATAACCGACAGATTCGAATATAATTCCCGGTAACCAGTAAGTATCTAAACTTTAGTGGTGGGGGGGGGGAAAGCCTCATTAATGGAAAACCAGGTTGAAAGTCAGTCTTGCCTCTCATTTCTATGCGAACAATAAGGGTGTAGATTAACTGCATTGTCAGAAGTTGCAGTTGCATATGGGAAGTTTGCTGCCTTGCTGAAGAAGGGATCAACAATTTTTTCCCTGTCTTGATGAATTTAATAAGCTATATCATCATTTATACTCATACTAACAAAGTTCACTTCATTGCCATTCATTCTTGGTTTTGTCATATTCTTCAATTAGAATATTAAAGCTTGCAAGGAATTTTTTAATTAAGATTTGCAGCAAACTACAACTTAACAGTTCTTGTTGGTTTTTAGCATAAATGGACGTTAGTCCAGAAGGGCTGTTAGTCTCGAAACAGCATTTTGAGTAGAAGCACTAAAATCGCTTTTCAAATTGTTGCCACCAAATATTATTGTCTTGTATATGTAAAGAATGAAAAATCTGCATGGATGTGTGTGTCTCGCACTGCGAAAAAAAGTTACCTACAGCCATCAAATTTTGAATAACGTAATCCTCCAACCGAACACGGACACCTGGAAGTCCGAATTTTGAATTTCGAATTTGTTTCATTACCTATTTCTTATTTTCGATCACTTTAACGAATTTATCATTAAAAACCTCAATGATTTCAAAGCGAGCAAGTTTCAACACTCTAGGGAGTAAAACATGCTTACCTCTAGCGCGCGAGACTGTCTATCGGAAGTTCTAAAGATATGATGTTTTCAAATATTTTTAGCTCAAATACTCTCGAAACGTATATGTGTGAGGAAACGAAAAAAAAACGCCCCTTTGAGCATAATATAAGATCTGAAAGCTTTCAGACTGTTTTTTAGAATTTTTTTCGTAGTTTTTCATATTTTCTTTAACTTAGGCTGTTGGTCATCCGTGATCTAGAAACTGATCGTCATTCGCGATCAATCCAGATGTCACCGGATGGGAAAGACCTAGGTAGTAAATTAAATAGATTTTTAAATTCAACTTATAATGAAACACACTGGTGCCCTTCTAGGCTCTTGATCACCAGTGTAGTAAATTTATATCAATTGTTTAAATAAAACTTCAGTGCCCAAATAAATCAAAATGGGCTAGTGCTTGTCAAAGCATAATCGCAGTTCCGAATTGCGTTACTGAGAAATTAAATTTATAACTTGTTAAGTTGCAAATTTATGGAGGAAGTGTCTCTTCGTTTTCAGACACAGAGTAAGCTTATTATTTTTTAATTAATTAATAATCTGGAAGTCTTTAATTACTTAATGGAGCTGAAAACCTTTAAAGACCAGAGTACCTCACGATTGCTCTTTGCTTAACCTCGTAAATCTACCTCTGCGCCACAAAGAAGCAAATTTGTAAGTGAACAGAAATCTTAAATAATTTGCCTATAGTTTAAAATTAGTTCAGTCTTTGGTATGGTATAATAATCATAGTTGGCCATCAGGTTACCCCTTTAGAGTACAGAATTTTGAGAATGTTTGTGTATAGACAAATTATTCTCAAGTTGGCACGCTGTTTTTACCTATATGCTATAAAAACAATCATTACTTTTTTACTTTAATATATTAGAATAATTAGTTTTTCTATTTTTCTTAATTTTAACGTTCTGAATTTAACTCAGTAAGAACGATATCATCCTATGAGGCCCTTGAACTAGAAGTCTAGTTATATAAGAGCCCGGGTGCTTAAGCGGGAACCACTATATTTGATACTTTAGATGTGTTAAAAAACCCAAATAAATATGAAACAGTTAACAGAGATAATAAGTGATGCTGATAAAAATTCCAACTGAGACAAGGTGTAGCTGGATATGCTAATAGTTAAATTACTATGACATACAACTTTCGTTTCATCGAGTTGTTGCAGATAAGAGATATGGAGGTTTTGGGTTACTAATTGAAAACAAAGCGTTAGGTGAAAATCACGTTAAATAACAATTAGTTAGAGCGTGACAGAAATCACTTAAACATGTCTGAAGTCCACTGGCATGGTAACTTTTCACGCTTTGTCTGTTGACATTTAGCGGAAGTTTTAAATAAGTGGAAGACAAACTTAAGAAGAATTTTCTAGAAAGAGAACGATAGATTACTTACCGGTAGATGAAAGTTTTAAACAGGAAAACAGTAGAAGATTTAGCCTGTTTCCAATGTTTCCTGGTTTCGCTTGCTTATAGGGCATGAAATTCGAAAACAGATCAAAGGACGATATGAAGCTCATTTGTGTGTCTACAAAAGAGAAACATCTTGCACTCATACATAAAGTAATTTTCGTAATTATACATCGAAAAGTTTTAAGCACTGTGTCTTTTTCGTGCTTCCTATATTGATAATCTGAAAGTAAGTTCTTAAATCTGGAGGAAAGCTTCAAATTAAATTAATATATATCCTGATAAAAATACTAATACAATCACTATCGAATCCCAATTAATAAGGGCGCATTAGTCGGGTTGTGAATTAACAGAAACCTGTCTAAAAATGTTATAAGGTATTTCTCCCGTCGTCTTAGATGCCTTCGTGGTGTAACGGTACAGCACACTTGGAGCGTATTCGAGAAGTCCGTGGTTCGAGTCCCGGTGAGAGCATTCGTTATGTTTTATTTCTCCTGCTTCAAAAATAATCTAATGACTCTACAGTGGTGCTCGAACTAAAATATACAGATAAATTATTAATAGTGTTTTCCTTCTTAGTAGTAAAATCAGTTATTCCTCTTTCCTACTTTTCTTTAATTGCCCTTGAATTAACCTCAATTTTTAGTTAACCGTAGGCTTCGTTCTTGGTACATTTGCTCTCATTTGGAAGACCCATGCTCAAATATTTGTCTTTCGTGAAGAACTTCAAGATATATACTCACGATTTTGAAACATATGTGCTCAAGAATGCCATACTCATGATTCTCTTTAAGATATTATCTTCATCGTTGATCTCGTTCTACCCAAATTTCATTATCATCTCCAAAATTTAAGGGACAAACGATCTGCTGTTGTGCGAGGTCCGCTGGACTCTATGTGGCGTCACTTGTGATATTTCCCGTTATTACATCATCAAAGGCACCACAACATTATCAAATAAATAGATAAGTCTGAAAAGATATTTATCTCACTCGAAATTCCCGAAGACATTTCAAACCATTGAATCTAAAGCTGTATTGATAACAGTGTTGACTAAGCAACATTCAAACTGTGATATATATTCACTCGCGTATTTGTTTACTTCCTTCAAGCAAATATGAGGACGTTAATTCCAAACATTTATGATTTTTGTCACAAATTCAAAGAATTAGAGCTAAAGAAAGAGAAAAATGTCTGAAATTGCAATAGCTATTAAAAGCTTTAACATTGTTCTAACTTATGTATGGCTAATGGCACGTGAAATTTAAATAGTACATTCATTATAAATAACACCGCATGATAAAAGTTTATACTTACATATGTAATAAATTTTATATTATCCTACATAATGTATACTAATAACCGAAAATTCATATAAACTAGAATTTTGTAAAGGATTACAGCATTTCGTCTTGAAGTTAGAGAGATGGACAGTCCACTTCCGAGCTGATTCAAAGAGCCGATTAATTTTATTGAGCGAAAGACGATTCGCCAGAAACGGAGCAGTAGCTCTTTTAGAGTTGTGAGCTCATCTAAAGTGCCCCCATCCGCTCAGACATTACACATTTACAAACATCGATGCCTTTTCTGGCATTTGAACTCGGACCCTTCGGTACGGCAGTCAGCGTCGCTGATCTCTATCCAGTTGGACGGCCGATGAAATATAAAATTATCAAAGTTTTACCAAGATTGCATTTTAAAGTAAGCAGCTTGTTTCAAAATAAAATTAAAAATCAAATAGTTCTGATTTGTTACGAGTTCATTGCATTTACTGCAACATTCTGATTTTAATTTAATGTCAATATATGTTAGTGTACTGTGTTTCAAATGCTCAGTATGTAAAAATGCTGCTCAATGTCATTTAGCAAATCCGTATTTGAAAACTCGTATATACTTTCTGAGTCCTTTGTCTAGGATTTACCATTGTTAAAAATAACAATATATTGCACTTATAGAATAAGCACCAGTAATTTTATTTATTGAAAGTATGATAACAGGGGGAAATCAAATTCAGTTGGGCTGCTTTTAAATATAATGTGCCTTTTCATCAAAACCACTTTTTATGTACAAAAACTTTTTGTTGAAATGCTCATCAAAAGCGCTACAGTCAATTCCTCCGACTGATGCATACTCTTCAAATCCTATGACGTGATCCCTTTTGTTGTCTGGAAGCTCGTTTCTGTTCCCTCCAGATAAATTTTCGCGGTCGCAATTGGGAACTATCACGAAAAGTCAAAAGCTCAAGACAGAAGGCTAGAAAAAGGAATTGTCCGGAGTATTTTTTACGTAACACCGCTGAAATGTATTCAAATTGAATGGGTTCCACCCGCTTGAGACTCGATGAACTTGCGTGGTAGCGAATAGTTCTATTTCCAAATTGACGTCGCCGCAGACAACGCCTTCCCTGGGTCAGAAATGGGCAGTTCCCAAAATGGTGGGAAAAGGTCGCAGCAGAAATTAACTACCCCGAGGCATCCCTGAAATAGGGGGTTATTCTTGCTATAAGCACGCACCACCGCGTCATTCATTAACAATAATGTTTACGACTGTAGATGTGAATATGTTGCAACACCTACAGCAGCACGCGTGAGATACAAGCGATGCAAGTGATATTTGTGACGTAATTAGTCAAGAAATACCATAATTTCAACTTCAAATCCGTGTCAGCTCACTAAGTTTCTACTGTTAAAATGAAAATCATGCGCCGATTATTTTAAGCGGCATGTTTAACTGTTCGTTTATTAGTAGCAATTCCATTAATATAATATGAAGAACTATGACAATGGTAGTTAATAACCAATGCGCTATTGATTTCATTGTTATTATCATAGCAGAGGCTTAGTGATCATTTTCCTGTACTGCTCATAACAACGATGGTGGAAGTAAAAGAAGTAATAAGCGCTTGAATGGACATACACATGGTTTCTGATAGCAGATATTAAGTGGAAGTATTTATTAAGATTATTATTGCTTACTTTTCACCTTGTGAGCCTTGGTATATTAATTTCGTGTATTGGCTGGTTTGGCAACATGTGAGTTTGGATATATTGAATATCCTCCAAATCCGATTTTTAAGGTGTGCCTGCTTATGCTTGTTGATTTCTGTTTCTTAAGTGGCCATAGATTGTAGCTATGAATGTAAGCTGTGAATGTGCGTAAATGTGCCTTTATAGGCTACTGGAATGAAACTTTTTTTTTTTTTTTTATTTTTACGTTTGTTCAACGTCCACGTAAATGTATTTTACTTCTTGTCCGTAAGTCGAAACTGCTTAATCTTGGTTTCTTCTTTAGAGTTTTATAGAAATACCACTAAAACATTACTGGGATTCTACAATACTGACAGAATAAAATTAATTTGATGTGCTTTTAAAAGCTATTACTTTTCTCAGAATTAAAGAAGCTATCTGAAACGGATAGTAGGAACATAAAAGACCGTGAACTATTGAAACCAAATAAATATATTGTGTCTTAATTGTGCAGTGTCATCACTATTTATATTGCTACGCCTACAAAAGTTTTGAAATAGCATACAGTTAATTAGGTGAAGTTAGAGCATAAAGGGCTGACTTTGTAGTTAATAAAATACTTGTTGACGAAATAAGAAAAGATTGCACGCTCGAATCTTCTTACAGTTAAATGTCTCTTACAATGGATACAATAGAGCCTTTTGAATTTGCAACCGTGTCTTATGACTTTGCAAGACTGAGTAATGATTCAACACCCAGCTAGAAAATGAAAGCGGAAAAATATGCCATCCAACAGAAAAAAAGACATATATATATTCTTTTTATTTTTGGATTCCAGATTTAAAGCTTTTTGTTCAAGCTAATCAGAAAAGTTTACTCTTGAATAAATAAACTTACTCTTGCTTAATAAAATACTGAAAATGGAATTAGAGTTGTCAGACATCTTCGCCGGTTTTCGAAAATTGCAGGCTTTTTGTGATAGCATTCCCTACATGACGTAATGTTTCCAGGACTTCAGTTTGTGCTTGATTTCTTTTCTCAAACGAAAGTAAGATTTAAAAAAAAAAAAAAAAAGGAAAAAAGGTAGATTTTTTCGCTGCTGACTTTTAGCTGGAAAAAGTTTTCTTCCCAAATTTTGGCCTTGTTAGAAATTATTTACTCGATGTGTCTGTCTGTTGTTCTTCGGCGAGGATGTTTACCGCTACCGTTAGTGCACTACTAGTGGTCAGATTCTGTCTGCAGGCCGTATTAAGACATATAGTGTCTCTAAGGTACTCAAAAAATTTCTGTTTGCATGTATATATATTTACAACAGTTTTTTCCCACATTCCTTCGCTCCGCCACTGGTCGAGTGGTTAAGACCGCTGAATACGGGTAGTTTGACCTGGCGAACGTGCTGGCTGTTCACCAGGTCAACATTTACCTATGATCGGTTTTCGTACATTTACCTATGTATAACTTGAATCTAAGCCAATAACACTTAGAAAGTCCTCCAGGAAGGCACTCGTGGCAGCCCACTTAAGCAGCTCTCGTTTTTTATATTCAAATAACCTAACCTAATCTCCGTTCCTTGCCTTTCGGTTTTTATTTAGCTGCATAAAACATTCTATGATAAAAAGACAGTGAGAAATTTTTGTTATGTACCCTTTCTTTGATGCTCTAAGCATCTGCTTATTTTGCTTAATCTTTAATCCAACCCTGTCTGTCTGGTACTGGTGTTAAGACAATTCAGTACGTTTGAGAACTGTGAGAGAAATATCATTTCTGGAATTTTAAGGCGTTCCGATAGACAAATTCTTTATTATTTGATCAATTTTCCTCTCTGAAGCAGTTCACTGAATCAGAACTTAACAAAAATAGTAATGACTGAAATACTGAATAGTGTGGATAGGAACATTGGCTTTATTATGATTCATTCATGCAGATTTGCGTCCAGAGCTATTAAATCTGTGCGAATGCATTTTCAGTGTTTCAGTTTTAAGAAATTCATAATAAAAATGCTGAAAGGTTAATTTTCTATCTAAACATGCAGTGAACGGAGGAAAGAAATTGACTGCATGTCTCAACATTTCATGCAGTAGCGAAATGTGTGTTTAATTATTCAAAGAGTTGCTTTGGCATATTAATTCAAGTAAGTTAGATTAATATTCCAAACTGGAATAAGTTTAAAATATTCCAGGAATATTCCTTGAAAATGGTGAGATTATTCTCTAGAAATATACTTGTAACTATTTCAAGTCTATGCGAATGTTTCCAGAACATTGTGGAATTATATGGAAGGAAAATGAAATATCGATGGGATGTCCAATGCTGTATGGAACACAAGTTGCAAATAAGTGAGTTATTTCATTGCTTTTTTTGAGAAAACGATGGAATGTCCAGTGCTGTCTGGGTCATAAGTTGAAAATAGCTGACTTATAAATCAATTTTAGAGATAAAGCGTGATTTGTCTTCTCACTAGTACACTTGCTGACAATAATAAGAGAAGTGTCCCTGTTCATTAGTCAGAAAATGTGGCAACACTCGGTGAGACGTCAAATCAGAATTAAGAAAACTTTCTGGATCTCTTACTTTCTTCACATAGGGATAATAAAATAAAATAAAATAAAAAAGAAGAAACGTTATATCCTCACCGTACGGTGAATTTTAATTTATGCGCCTAACTGCATCTTGGTTTAAACGGAAAATTTATCAGGTTCAATGTTCCTTCTTACCTTCTGCGGGAACATGCAAGGACCTGACTCGGAACAGAGAGCTTACTAAAGCTATCTTCAAAACTGTGGGAAGTAGACAGGATACACAAGAAGGGTATACAAAACCCTTTATTTTTCTCTATTTACAAAAACTTCCGTACTTCGGAATACACAGACCCGCTACATGGGGTCTAACGTAAAAATATAACAATAGAACTAAACTCTAATTTAACTTTAAAATAATAAACGTGGAAGATTGGCCTTATATTAACAGGAAGGCGTATGTAGTACAGATAACTGAGAACACTACAATACGTTTAGAATTATCAAGAGGATTAAACCTCTGGCCTGGAAGGCAACAGCAACTGAGTAAAACTTCTTAGGCAAGCGGCCTGCTTCGACTAACTGCTTCCTCTCTTTCGCTTGGCAAAAAGCCACAACTTAAATACTTGGCGTTTGCCAGACAAACTTTGCATAAAAACATTAACGCTTATAATTCTGGCCGGAAGTAGAAAATAAGAAGTGATAGTAAAGATTTAAAATAAAATAAACGATAGTAAAACTTAAGATCCTTACAAATTCACTGGATTTCGACCACTCTTAGGCAGACTCTTCGACGATTTCGATTTTTTTATTGCTTCTACTATTTGCTTTTAAATATCTCAAAAATATAATAGTGTTTAAGTTCTTATTCTGCGAATTTCAAGTTCTGGCTGCTTAGAAATTTCTGCGTCTTAAATTACGAAAAATATTTGCTGCAATCTCATGCGCAGGTTATAAGGTATTTCTCCCACTTTCCTAGCGTGCCTTCGATGTGTAACGGTAGCACGCTGGGCCGGTATTCCAGAGGTCCGTGGTTCCATTCCCGGCGAAGGCGGTTGCATATTTTTCATCTTTTCTGCTTCCAATTAGCCTAATGACTCTACAAGGTGACTCCGTGAAAACAATACAAGCTTGAACTGAATCTTTTCTTCACTGGATTCACGTGGAGACAAGATACTCTACGTGACATAAACTTATTATCAAAGAACAATATCACAACAGCAACAAACTATTTTTTGCGTTAACTCATTTCTAAAATACTGATATCGAAAAACTTACTCAGAAAGAAAACTGTGCCTATATGTTAAGAGTGATTTTTTTTTAACTGTGTAATGAGACATTTTTTCCGCGCTTTCAGAATGAAAAGAAAAGTACAAAGGTTAACATAAACTGAGATGTTCGCCAAGTGAATTCCTCTTGGCGGAAAGCGAAAATAATATGCGGAAATCTATTCCGGAATTACTCCGTAAGCTTCTCACAAAAATTTATAAAATTTGGTTTTTTAAGTATAATTTGAGTTGTATAATCTAAATATGAAAAACAAAATTGGGTCTATCATTTCAGAAAAAAATCTGATTTATTGTCAAAATACGTATATTAGAATAATGCTATAGATCTTCTATATACCCTAAATTGCGTTTTCGAGACATGAAAATCGCAAGTTGAATTTCGTCAGTTGCCCGTGTTGAACCGAAGATAAAAAATTACCTTCACTTTTTTTTTTCGTCGGTATACAATTCTTTAACTTACGCGATTTCTCATTATGTAACTTCCTAAGTAATTAGAATGCGTAATACACGGATATTTCATAGTATACTTTTAAATACTACGAAAACATGTAAAACATCAACGTGTTTTGAATATTAAATTATCTTTGTTGTAAACTATGTAGATCACGAATTCAGTTAAAAAAATTATTTAAATTTGAAAACATCAAAGTTTTTTGGGGAGGGAACGTGAAACGTTTATCAGGTTCAATGTTTCTTCTTACCTTCTTCGGAAACATACAATGACCTGACTAGAACAGAGAGCTTACTAAAGCTATGTTCACTAATTGTAGTAAGTAGACAGGATACAGACGAAGGGTATACAAAACCCTTTATTTTTTTCTTTATATACAATGACTTCCGTACTTCGGAATACAATGACCCTCCACTCGGGGTCTAACTTAAAAGATATCAAAATAAAACTAAACTCTAATTTAACTTTAGAATAAGATTGGCCTTATAATAACAGAAAGCGTATGTAGCACAGAGACTGTGAACACTACAATACGTTTAATTTATCAAGAGGATTAAAACCTCTGGCCTGGAAGGCAAAGTAGCAACTGCGTAACTTCTAAGGTAAGCGGCCTGCTTCGAACTCACGGCTTCCTCTCTTCTGCTTGGCAAAAAGGCCACACTTAAATACTTGGCGTTCGCCAGACAACTTTGCATAAACTCCTTCACGCTTATAATTCTGGCCGGAAGTAGAAAATAAGAAGTGATAGTAAAGATTTAAAATAAAATAAACGTTAGTAAAACTTAAGATCCTTACATACTTCCCGCCAGAGTTAATTAGTTTGAAACTGAGGTCTAAAACGACCTTGTTGAAAACTTTTAGCTCTAGAAACTAACGCGAGGCCAAACTTTTACAAACATAACTTAGCTAGAAACTAGAAAATTTTAAAAGAAAGAAATTTGTTACAATAGCAGCTCCCGGAATATACAACAATCTTTTTTCTTTTTCATCTGTACTGCATCAAAACAGGAGCTTTATTCAATTCTGGTTCCTTCCAGAGATCTGGAAGGAAAACTAGTTTAATGAAATGTTACAGAATGACATTGTAAATAACATATAGAATATACTTTTCTTAACATTCTTATTTCATTCATGACTATTTTAATTATCTCTCCCCGTGCTCTCTGACATGTGTTGTAAAAACACCAAACACGAATGTGTTTCTGTCTATGTGTTCAACACTTCCTCCTACAATCAAAACACTAACGTGTTAAAATTCAACATACGAGACCTCTTAACACACCCTAATTTCAACTCTAGACCCTGAGGTACTATTCTGAAAGTGGCTAACTCTAAAGTGTAGCGTCAGAGAGCCTAACTACATCATTCAACCTTTAACACATATTCAGCATGATTTAATCTTTACAGTCACACGAATAACAAATTTTTTAACATTACTTTCACTTTTACCATATCACGTTATTTCTAAACATTCAAAATAACAGTTCACATGTATACAAGAACATATCAAGATGCCGTTAATTTTACACATTTGAAAACATACATTAGTAGTACATTGTTAACTTCTATTCTTTTCAAAGCAAGTGTCAATTCTTTCTACATTGAAATAATACTACATTTCAAAAAGTCTTTCAGACTAAAACTTCTTTCTTGTTAGAATGTTTTAAATAAAATTTATATAATAACTTTTTACAATATTTAAGTCTTTATACAACGCTATTATACATCAACTTTAGTTTTACGCGCGAGTAATTGAAAAACATAATAAGAAAATCGGTCACAACTCATTTCTCGCCCTTTTGGCGATAAAGGTAGACCTCGCATGAGGTAAAACTTCTTCAAATCTGCCACTTGCAGTAAGAATGAAAGATTAACTTAAGTTTGTAAAGTAACACAAAATTTTACTTATCTTTGTAATATTCAGACATCCTTTTCTGGGCCCAGTCTTTAAAGGTGCTGCAGACCGTTGCTTGGTTGATCCTCCTTCTTGTACGGGCTCGCCCTTCAGTGCTTTCCTCTGGAAGCTTCCGTTTTTCACCACTACGGCCACCCTTGAACATCTTCCTTCTGTCCTCTGCTTGTGGTCTTGGCCGTTTGAAGGCAGCTGGTCTTGGTGGAACCGGGAAACTTCTGTCGTGATCCTGCTTGGACCTCGTTGTTGGCCGTTCAAATTTTTCTTGTACTTTTTCCTCCGCCGCTGATGGCCCTTCCGCAGTTCGGCGACTTTTGCTGCGGAGAGTTCTGTCGGATGAGTCAATCTTCCGTTTCACAGCCGGGTTATAGTTGCCGTCCTTTCTCCCGGTCTTTTCCACATACGTCGTCCTTCTCCCTTCTTCATTCTGGGGGTGTTCGTGAACTCTGTTTTTTGGACGGTGGAACGACTTCTTTTTCTTTGTACCTTCAATTTTTCCGCGGGGCAATTTTCTTTTCACTTGCTTCTGTCTCTCATTGGCTTGCCCTTGTACTTGTCGTTTTCCCACCTCTGGAACTTGTACCTGCGGTGTCTGCCGTACCGGATCCTGCAAAAGATCTGAAAAGATTTGCATTTTATTACGGTCATAGAATGGTTTTATCTGGTCAATGTTTGCGGAACAGGTTTCGCCATTTCTTGCCTTTAATACTACAACAGCGTGAGTTATTTTTTCTATAACATATGGTCCTTCAAAGCGTGGGAAAAATTTGGCAGTTTTATCTTCTGGTGCTGAAGAAAGTGAATGCTTAATTTTTAGTACTTCATCCCCTACTTTATAAGTTACTCCCCGTCGTTTCAAATCATAATAGAGCTTCTGTTTTCTTTGTGCTACTTCCGTATTCTTCTTTGCTTCTTTTATTAGTTTTTCTATATCACCCATTTTAAATTCTGGGGCTCTTTGTTGCACATAAAATAGTTTATCTAACGGTGTTATAATCTTTCTGCCTAGAAATAACTCAGCAGGAGTTTTGCCCGTTGTATCATGTTTTGCGGTCCTAAGGGCGAAAGCAAATTCATTGACATAGTTATCCCAGCTTTTATGAAAATTTTTAACATAACTACGGATAATTTTCACTATATTTCTGTTGACCCGTTCCGCTATATTTGATTGCGGCCGATACGGGACCATTTTTAAATGACGTATGCCCAGTTTTTGGCACATGTCTTCAAATATATTACTTACAAATTGAGGACCATTATCCGATATAACTTTTAGGGGCGCCCCGTATTTTAAAATATATTTATTTAAAATAGAATCGGTAACTAATTTCGCGGAGGCTCGTTTTAAGGGAACAATTTCGGTCCATTTACTAAAATGATCAACTATAACAAGGAGATAGCGACTTTTGTTTAACTGACTTTTTGGGAAAGGGCCCAATAAATCGATACCGATTATTTCATTTGGAAATTCGGATTTAATACTATTTAGAAACCCGGCCGGGCGGAAATTAATATAATTAACGGCTTGACATGTTGGGCAGGACTGGACATACGCCCTTGTTAACTTTTGCAGTTCAGGAAAGTAGACTGCCTCGCGTACGCGTTGAGTAGTTTTTCGAATACCAGCATGAGAAGCTAAAGGGCTGTCATGGAGCTCTTGCAGGATATTTAATCTAAGACTAGCTGGGATAACAGGTCGAAATTCGTTGTTGGAATTCGTAGTTTTTGTATAAAATAATAGACCATCTATTAGTTCGTAATGGGCCGCCCTATTTCTTATCGCCACAATATCTTGGTGGCTAAAATTTTCAGGATCCTTCAAATACTCATAAATACTTCCAAACTCAGGATCCTTACCCAGTTCGGTTATTACAGTTTCTCGGGAATTTATTGTACACGCTGTCAGCATTGCAACTTTTACGGTATTACCCTGTTCGTCTAATTTAATTCGTGACAGGGCATCTGCTACGATATTTTCCTTTCCGGGGGTATGCTTGATTACCAGATTATATTCTTGCAGCTTGAGTGCCCATCTTATTAACCTTGGGGATAAATTTTTTTCAGAGTACAATCTAGTTACCGCCGCATGATCAGAATATACTGTTATCGGCGCCTTTCCAAAATAGACTCGGAACTTTTGCACTGCTAACAGAACTGCAAGTGCCTCTCTCTCGGTCGCGGAATAGTTTCTTTGTGTTTGATTTAAAGTTCGGCTAAAAAATGCTACTGGCTGCTGATTTTGCGAAAGTACCGCTCCTACCGCATAATCCGAAGCATCCGCTGAAATTTCTAAATTTTCATCCTTTTCAGGAAATTTCAACACAGGGGCTTGCGTTAATGCTTGTTTTAATTTTTCGAAAGCACTATTGGCTTCGGCCGTCCACGAGAATCTTGCCTTTTTCCTTTTTAATTTTAACAATGGCTCAGCGATAGCCGCAAAATCTTTTATAAAGGACCTATAATATGAACAAAGTCCTAGAAAAGAAGAGAGCTTCTTTGCCGTGTTTGGAGTCGGATACTTTTGTACAGCGATTATTTTTGATTCATCTGTCTCGATCCCTTTTTGCGATATTTTGTAACCTAAATATTTTAATTCAGGGGCTGCAAATTTGCATTTTTCGACATTAACTTTTAGACCGGCCTCATTTAATAAAGAAAACACCTGTCTTAAATCCTGTACATGTTGGTCTAGATTATCACTAGTAATAATGATATCGTCTAAATAGATAAATGTGGACTTTCCGAGAACAGGTCTTAACACAATGTCCATGCATCGCTGAAATGTTGCTGGGGCGCCTGAAAGGCCAAACGGCATTCGCAAAAATGCATAAGTGCCAGACTTGGTTATAAAAGCAGTCTTAGGCACGTCCTCAGGCCTGATCCCTATTTGAAAATAACCATTCGTTAAGTCTAAAGTTGTCATAAATTTGGTTGATTTTATGTTCCTTAAAATTTCTTCTATAATCGGTAACGGATATACCGGATATTTCGTTATGGAATTTAATTTACGGTAATCAATAGCGAATCTCCACCTTTTTGGATGCTCCAAAGGATAATCATTATTTTTCTTACATAAAACCACCGGACTAGCATAACTACTTGAGATAGGCGTTACGATCTTTTTACGTAGCATATCGGTAATATGCCATTCTATAATTTTTTCCTTATTCTTATCATACCGGTATGGTTTTTGACGAACCGGCAATGCATCTCCGGTGTCAATACTATGGTTAGTAACCTGGGTAAATCCTGGAATATCACTAAATAAGGAAGCAAATTCACTTACCACTTGTCGGATTCTATCTTGCTCGTCATTAGGCAGGTGGTCGAGATTTACCCTTGGCGGTTCAACCTTTTCTACACGCACTGGTTTCATCGTCAGTTTAAGAGACGCTTCATTAAAATCCAGTGTAGCTTGTGCGTCTGAAAGAAAGTCTATTCCTAGTATTAAGTGTGCTTGCAAATTCTTTACTATAAAAAACATCACCTTTACTTGTTCGTCCTTGATACGGATGTACAAAGGTACTTTACCTACGCACTTACATTGTTCTCCTTGCGCCGCTAATACTGTTGTATTACCCGCATTATATATGCGGTATTTGCGAAAATACTTTCTAAAAAAGACTTCTGCCACACAGGAACACTGCGCGCCGGTATCCAGGAGTGCGGTGGCCGGGATATTATTTACCAAGACTTCAATCTTCGGAAGAGTTAAATTTTTCACCATTACTGTATTTAACTTGTAGGAAGAGGGGTTTTCGTGGCCTTCGGATTTCCGCACCCTCTCGTCAGCAGAAATCCGTTTTAGTTTAAATTATTTTTTCTTTCGGTGCTTTCCTTCTTTCTCCACTGGCCTTGAGACTTTTTTCCTGGGTTGCTATTGAACTGTCGACGTTCGCCGGCTGTTTTTGAATGCTCGGGTTTCCTTGCCCACTGATTCGCTTTTTCTCCGTAGCCATGTGCTTGAGTTTGCTGTAGTCTTGGCGTACCAAATTGGTTTCGCTGTTGATATTGGCGTCTTCTTTCGACGGCCGCCGTTCTTCTACTTTCAAACTGGATTGCTAGCTCAAATAATTTTTCCAGTGTAGTCGGATTTCTCAATTCAATAAAGTCTTGCACTTGGGGTAGTAACCTCGGCAAAATCACTTGAATTATTTCAGGATCCGGACGGTTTCCATACAAGAGCTTGAAAACGTGAATTTTTCTTAAAATAAAGCTCGAGAGGTTTTCGATTCTTTGTTGATATATACTGAAAAGTTCTGTTTCTAATTTCGCACGATCCCTTACAACAGGGAAGGCTTTTAGTAGGGCAGTCTTGAAATTTTCGTAGGTATAGGTGGGACTTCCTGCTTGACCCAAGAGACTTCTGCCGATACATTTGAACCAGTTAAGCGCTTGGCCCCTCAAAGCGCTGGTAGCTAAGGTAACTTTTTGAAACTCGTGCACGGGGTAGAGCATGAAGTTGTCATCCAATTTTTCCAAAAAACTGGTTACCTGTGAGTTTCCATTAAACGTTGCTTCTGGTTTCATCGAAGCGCGCATGGTCTGGACAATATACCCAAATCCTTCCAGGGCGGCAGCTGGCATTTCTGGATTCTGAGCTGTTTCTGCAGGCAGCACAGGTTCTTCTTGAAACTCGGCCATGGTTATTCTTCGTCGGGCGCCACTATCAGGTTCAATGTTTCTTCTTACCTTCTTCGGAAACATACAATGACCTGACTAGAACAGAGAGCTTACTAAAGCTATGTTCACTAATTGTAGTAAGTAGACAGGATACAGACGAAGGGTATACAAAACCCTTTATTTTTTTCTTTATATACAATGACTTCCGTACTTCGGAATACAATGACCCTCCACTCGGGGTCTAACTTAAAAGATATCAAAATAAAACTAAACTCTAATTTAACTTTAGAATAAGATTGGCCTTATAATAACAGAAAGCGTATGTAGCACAGAGACTGTGAACACTACAATACGTTTAATTTATCAAGAGGATTAAAACCTCTGGCCTGGAAGGCAAAGTAGCAACTGCGTAACTTCTAAGGTAAGCGGCCTGCTTCGAACTCACGGCTTCCTCTCTTCTGCTTGGCAAAAAGGCCACACTTAAATACTTGGCGTTCGCCAGACAACTTTGCATAAACTCCTTCACGCTTATAATTCTGGCCGGAAGTAGAAAATAAGAAGTGATAGTAAAGATTTAAAATAAAATAAACGTTAGTAAAACTTAAGATCCTTACACGTTAAGGCGGAAAGCTTCAAAATATTGTTTAAAAGTCCGTACATGTTTAAATTCAGTCAAAAAAGAAAGAAATTTACAGATATACGATCTTTTTTTAAAGAATTTTGCCATTATGATTAGATTTCCGATGAAGATCATGTTACACAAATAACAGGACTGAAGAAAAATTCCCCCAAGGGGCGCATAATACATGACATTAGAAGCATTTTTTTTTTTATTTGTATTGGTTACATAAAAATTCAAAACATTTGCTGAAAAACATTACTGCTAAACATATATCGTTTTTAATCGGCACATTTTGTTACAGTGTTATAATTTGTCACGTAAATGAAAGACCTTATGTGGTGTGGATTGGCAACAGGTTCGCTTTTTAGCCCAAATACTATCTGGAGAAAATGATGGTAACAACACCAGTTTTTCAACTATTAACTTATCTTAAGGAAGAATTTCACATAGGCTGAAGGGAAAGAAATAAACTGTCATTTTTAGCCACATTTTTCTTATAAAATTGTATTTTTTCTAGCGTATTGATTTGCCATAACCTTCTGAAATTACCTTCTGAGTCTCACTAATGGAAAAGAAAAAAACAGAGACGTGGTAAACATCCTACATACGTTTTCACCATCATTAGAAAGAGTGGGTGGAGTTTAACGAACGCAAAAGAATCTATCGAACGCATCACGCAATTGTGGAATAATTACGTCATGCAAATAATTCCTATCGGTTACTTTATCATTTTCTGTGTTCCTAATTGCTCCTTTGAAGGCTGTCAACAATTTAGATTATTTTATGCATATTGTTCTAATAGCATTTATATTTTAATTTAGCTTATACTATGCATACAATACGCGTGCAAAGTTTTAGGACTAAGTTCATAGGATATCGAAAGTTGATGGAAACGGCATGACATTCTTACTTCTTCGCTTTTAATATACAATATTTCTCAGTTTATCATAATACTTTTCAGAGAACTCGTCTTTTGGAACAATGCTCAATTGTTTGGTTACGATTTGCTGAATCTCCTCATTGCTATTAAAACAAGGGTCTTTCAGGTAGGACTTCACTTCAGAAAAGAGAACGCAGGTGACAAATTTGATGATAAATGTGGTGGCTGAGAAGAGAGACACTTTTCTTTTCTAGAACTAGTTGACGTGTATGTAATCATGTGACAATGCATTGTCATGCAGCAGGCACCATTTATTCGTGAGAACATTTTAAGCCCTAAAGCGAGGAATTCTGTGCAGAGAACTGTTATGTTTTGATAAAATAAAATTCACCACTTGCCTCTCGAAAACAAATTCCTCATAAATTATCTCTTTCCAATTAAAAACAGCCATCAAGCACACATTACTAAATTCGAAGTTCTTGTGGCCATCATGAACTTTCTCCTCCACAAGCAGATAATGGGCATTTTTCATGAAGTTTCATCTTCAGTTCCAATTCTTCGGGGAAAATCAAGATTAGTATGAGTTATTTGTATCAAATCATGAAATATTTCAGCTTTCGAATGATTGTTGTTTTTAAGCAAACTGTTAACTGCGTAGAAAATTCTGCCGGAAAACAGACGATTAGGTTGATTTTTATTTGTTTTTATTAAATTCGCGATTCATGTGATTAGTTGATAAGTAATAAAAAGTTCAAAATCGTAAAAAACAACCTTATATTTAGCGTAGGTATAATGAAACACTCAATCGATTTCGAGGGCAGCTAAAGGTCCCTCCTCATCAGGAGAAAGAAATACATAGAAAGAAGAAAATAGGAGAAGGAGTCACAGAAACACGTAGTGCTTATCAGCACTGCACGTGGTTATAACTAGATTTTTAATCAGAGTTGCACTGGCCGCCTACTTTTACTGAGCCAGGCTGTCTGATCAAGCATAAAGAAATATTAGCGAAGTTAAAATAGGGAGCGAGGGGTAAATGCACCTTACGCTCAAAATCTGAACTTCAAATAATGGAAAGCAACCACTGAACGGATTTTTATACCCTCTGGTAGTACCAAGCGCGAGGAGGTAACGCCATCTATCGGCAAAAATAATTGAATTAAGATAGTAGAATTTTAAAGGCATTAGGAAGGACTAGATTGGACTTCAAATCATTAACTAAACTTTCTAAATCTTTGTGAATGTGAAAAGCCTCAAGAAAATCCAATTCGCCTATGGAAGAAGCCTTTTGGATGATTTTTTTTTGCAGACCCAAAATCAAAATTATGGTTAAAAGTCCAGCTATGATACGCTATTGAAGACTTGTTAATTTCGCCTTTTTTGACATAAGATTCATGTTCCTTGATACGAAACTTCAACGCTCTTTTTGTTTGGCCAATATATCTTAAACCACACTGACATGATATACTATAAATTCCCCAAGAATTCAAGACAGAAACGCAATCTTTTAGAATCGAAGGGTGAATTTTATTAATAGGGGAGAAACCGACTTGAAAATTGAATTTCTGGAGAATCCGTGCAATTTTATAGCTAACAGAAGGATAAAATGGAAGCACGACAAGTTCATTAATATTATTTCTAACAGTGGAATGTCTTCTTTGATGGGAATCTGAAAATTTTTTGACGGCTGGCTTTATCAATAATCACGGGAGAAAATCCACGGTCAATCGCAACTGCTCTCAAATAATTAAGTTCATTGGTAAGCAAAGATTCAGAGGAACAAACTTTTAGCGCGCGGAAAACATAATAGTAAAAAGAAGCCATTTTTTGCTTAACAGGGTGGCATGACTTTCTTATAATCCGCAATGAAACCGATTTTAGCACCACTGTGTACCGTAAACCCTTTGCAGTTTGTTTACCACCCCATGCCAAGTCATGCCACCCTGTTAAGCAAAAAATGGCTTCTTTTTACTATTATGTTTTCCGCGCGCTAAAAGTTTGTTCCTCTGAATCTTTGCTTACCAATGAACTTAATTATTTGAGAGCAGTTGCGATTGACCGTGGATTTTCTCCCGTGATTATTGATAAAGCCAGCCGTCAAAAAATTTTCAGATTCCCATCAAAGAAGACATTCCACTGTTAGAAATAATATTAATGACCTTGTCGTGCTTCCATTTTATCCTTCTGTTAGCTATAAAATTGCACGGATTCTCCAGAAATTCAATTTTCAAGTCGGTTTCTCCCCTATTAATAAAATTCACCCTTCGATTCTAAAAGATTGCGTTTCTGTCTTGAATTCTTGGGGAATTTATAGTATATCATGTCAGTGTGGTTTAAGATATATTGGCCAAACAAAAAGAGCGTTGAAGTTTCGTATCAAGGAACATGAATCTTATGTCAAAAAAGGCGAAATTAACAAGTCTTCAATAGCGTATCATAGCTGGACTTTTAACCATAATTTTGATTTTGGGTCTGCAAAAATCATCCAGAGGGCTTCTTCCATAGGCGAATTGGATTTTCTTGAGGCTTTTCACATTCACAAAGATTTAGAAAGTTTAGTTAATGATTTGAAGTCCAATCCAGTCCTTCCTAATGCCTTTAAAATTCTACTATCTTAATTCAATTATTTTTGCCGATAGATGGTGTTACCTCCTCGCGCTTGGTACTACCAGAGGGTATAAAAATCCGTTCAGTGGTTGCTTTCCATTATTTGAAGTTCAGATTTTGAGCGTAAGGTGCATTTACCCCTCGCTCCCTATTTTAACTTCGCTAATATTTCTTTATGCTTGATCAGACAGCCTGGCTCAGTAAAAGTAGGCGGCCAGTGCAACTCTGATTAAAAATCTAGTTATAACCACGTGCAGTGCTGATAAGCACTACGTGTTTCTGTGACTCCTTCTCCTATTTTCTTCTTTCTATGTATTTCTTTCTCCTGATGAGGAGGGACCTTTAGCTGCCCTCGAAATCGATTGAGTGTTTCATTATACCTACGCTAAATATAAGGTTGTTTTTTACGATTTTGATTGTCAAATTAGCGTGTTTCTCTTCTAGTCTAATAAAAAGTTCTTGGTAAGATACTTCGTTATAGCTTCTTCCCTACAGTAATAACGGTGGGCAGACATTGACGTGTATGAGCGTTTTTTTTTACAAAACTAAAGTATTTAAATAAAAACTACTTTCCCAAAGTCATTATTACACTGAAGCATTTTATAAAATAACGAGCGTATATTTTGAAAGTTTGCCAAATGTAATAATCTATTGAAAAGAAATAAAAATGACAATATTTTGGCGATACTTTTTACTTCCTTGTACGCAATAAACAATGTTTTTGCGTGACATTTGTACGTATAGACAGAATAAAGGACTCTTTTTTTTCCAAAACGGATTGTAAAATGGATTCAGAAAATATTTTTTTAATTGACCTCTGTACGTATGTACGTATTTCGCATAATTCAAAAACGAGTTGTCTTAGAACGTTGAAATTTTGTATATGGAACTGCTATAACATACTTTGAGGAGCTCCAAGTAAGATGAGGCTCTGTATTTATTTTATTATTTAACTATTTAACATTAATAAAACAATTTACTAAGCTTTTATTTATCTCTCACATTTTAATTAATTTTAATTTTAATTTAATTACTTTAATTATTACTTATTTCGTTAATTATTTTATTTATTTCCTCCTTTTTTTCCTGGCTGCCTTCCGTAAGGTTCAGGTACTTTTAATTTTAGAACTTAAGCCCTCATCATTAATAATTATTTTCACTATATTATTTCAATACACATATCAAGTGTATCTGTTAAGAAAGGGTCTAACTGTAATTATAATAATTAGAAGACATACTATATCAGTCATAATTCTGTGTTCTGACAGTGCGAAATTTTCAAATTCTATCATTTTATTGTCAAGATCGGTCCTTTTTCTATCAAACTTTGGATATAATTTGTAGTAGTTTTGCCTATTTCGTAATTAGTATTCTTTTAAATTTTTAACAGTCTTCAGGTAACTAAGAAGCCCTTTAATCGGGTCAAAATGCTGCGTTTTCGATGCATCTTTATTAGATGGAATTGACTAGAAATGTCTCAGCTGTTAAAATTTTCACTTTAAAAAATTAAGTTATTACTATTCAGTTACCTTTTTTGTGTTTTTTATTTCAATAAAGTCATGTTAGAAGAAAAATAGGATTCTTATAAGGGGAAAAATATTCTGTACAGTATTTTTGGCTTGTTACCTCTCGGTACACTCATATATAGCTCACATTGTACAGTAAATAATTTTTTTTTTTCTTTTCGAACTCAGCAGCGTGAGAAATCAGCAATAGCTACTCTGAAACCAAACTCGGGATCTTCCGATAGCTAGTCAGACGTGATTTCCAGTTACACCAAGAAGGCATGAGATAAGGAAGTAAAGGATAATTGTAGAGGCGGGAACCCTGTCAGTATATCTTGGTAGTGGTTCTGGCTATCCTTCCCCACATTTTGGCACGGGCGCCACTGTAGAATCATTAAGTCTTTTCTTCGAAGTCAAGAAATGTGAGAAATTAGCGATATCCTCACCGGGACTCCGGTCTTCCAGATCGTAGACGGATGTGCTTTTTAATTATATCACTATGGCACACAATAAGAAGGGAGAGATGCTTTACAATATATAATCTACAATTTACAATATATACTTTACAATATCTTTCACTAAAAAATTCCTGTCCTGTATATGCACAAATGTAGCCTCTAAAATTTCAAGTAGTTATTATCAAGCAGCTATTTTGAATTTTAATTATTATTTTAACAATATTAAATAATTATTATTGTTTTAATTAGTTCAAATTTTATATTTTAAATTTAAACATAAAAATTTCACTTCGAGAAGTGAAATTGCCAGAAAAAGTTATTAAAATAAATATTCTAAAATACTCTTATTATTATTGTTATTATTATTCTGAAGCAAAGTATTTTTAAAATCACTTCAGTTCAAGTAGCAAACGAAATAAACGATCCTCCGCGCAAGCTATTAAAAATAATAATCTTTCTTAAAAATTTTTCCTGTTAAAAAGTGTGACATAAAATATAATAATCTTTCTTAAAAAATAATTGGGAGAGAAATTCTAGAAGAAAAATAGTTAAAGCTGTAGAGCCATTAGAAAATTTTGAAGCAGCAGTCGTGAAAAATGTGCATTGCCGTCTCCGGATCTCCAACTTGGACTTCTCGAATACACGGCCGAGTGTGCTACCGTTACACTACGAAGGTATGCAGAAAAGATTGAGAAAGCACCTTATATACTCCCCCTTTTAAAAGGCGACTGGGGATTAGAGGAACCAGTCGCCAAATTCTAGGGGTGAAGAATCATCATCCCCCACCTTTTAGTTCGGGCGCCACTGTAGAGTCATTAAGTTAATTTGAAGCAGGGGACTGGAAAAATGAACAATGCCCTCGCCGGGATTGGAACAGGACCTCTCGTGCGCTAACGTTACACCACGAAGGCATGCAGAAAAGAGGGAGAAAATACCTTATAAAGTATCCATTCAAATTCTGAAGAAAACATTTGAAACGTGGCTTCTGAAGATAGAATGGTGTTATTTATCCAGAAACGGAGGAGGCAATAGAATCTTATTTTACATTCTGTTATTGTGCACATAAATAATAAAATGAATCTAATCTCGGTGTATTTAACCAGAAAAAAAGTAGCTTACAAATTTCTTCTAAAATTATGACTTTATTGTTATATCTTTCCTTTTATCATCCATTTGCTTAGTAGAGATTACATAAAACTCGCATGATGGTCTCTTGACATTTATTGAAAAGTTCCTCCGCCGCTTTGCATTTACTGTGACATTTTGTTGACTTCTTTTTCATGAACGATATTTTTTCGGAAGCATTGCTAGGCCCGCATTTAAATGACAGAATGTTTAAGCTTCGGAATTTAGTGTTCTTATTCAGTGAATTGTTTTTTAGAATCTTATATGACTGCAAATTCCAAACGGGGGAAAGTTGCACGCTCCCAATTTGTTATTTAACTTTTTATATTGTTGTTGCATTTTGGGAAACAATTTATCCGTTACATAAAATTTCAGTTGGTAGAAAAATGACATGGAATACAAAAAGCACGTTTTGTCAAATAATAAATATCTCTTTGAGGTCGCAACAAAGAATAATTTAGGTAAAAGACAATTTATAACATTTACAAAAATAGCATTTATATAAAATTACTCAACTATAAAAATGGTAATTTTTTATGCTGTTTGTTACTTTTATGTGGAGAATAAATAACTCTTACTGAAAAAATATTTTTTTGTTCCCTAATTCTGTATATATTTGTGCTTTTTATAACCACGCTATTGATACATGAAAGGTAGACAATTAGGGAAACAAAAGTCATAGAATCGCATAGGTTTTATATAAAACTTTAACGATTTAGGGACCAAAACAGATCCTTCATCTCAGGGAGGGAGAGGGAGAAAAATTAATCCGAAATGTTTTTTAATAGTATGTATTTGCTTATTCTCTCCCAGAATTTCAATAAATGATGCTTGGAATATTTTGGTTTATAAGGTGGTTAACTTTTGTTTGCTTATTTGACTAATTCAGCTGTAGAAAATATTTTATTCATTAGCTCATAAGGGCTATTAAGTTTCGAAACGCGATTTTGCGTTGTTTCACTTTTCATTCGAGTCTGTTGCCATTCGGAAAAAAACTTAAGATATTATTCTTTCATATTTAATCTGTCTGTTATTAGTGAACAAACCAGACGTTTTAAAAGCAATAGATGTAGTTCTTAAATATATTAGTTTTTTATTTTAATTTGATTGGTTTAAATAAAAATTCATTTAATTCATGATATATCTAATTAAAAGGACATTAAATGTTTTTATAAAACTACATTATATATTTTTTCCTATTTTAAATATGCAGTAGACATATTGTAAGGATCTTAAGTTTTACTAACGTTTATTTTATTTTAAATCTTTACTATCACTTCTTATTTTCTACTTCCGGCCAGAATTATAAGCGTGAAGGATTTTATGCAAAGTTGTCTGGCGAACGCCAAGTATTTAAGTGTGGCCTTTTTGCCAAGCAGCAGAGAGGAAGCAGTGAGTTCGAAGCAGGCCGCTTACCTTAGAAGTTACGCAGTTGCTATTTGCCTTCCAGGCCAGAGGTTTTAATCCTCTTGATAAATTAAACGTATTGTAGTGTTCACAGTCTCTGTGCTACATACGCTTCCTGTTATTATAAGGCCAATCTTATTCTAAAGTTAAATTAGAGTTTAGTTTTATTTTTATACCTTTTACGTTAGACCCCGAGTGGAGGGTCATTGTATTCCGAAGTACGGAAGTCATTGTATATAAAGAAAAATAAAGGGTCTTGTATACCCTTCGTCTGTATCCTGTCTACTTACTACAATTAGTGAACATAGCTTTAGTAAGCTCTCTGTTCCTAGTCAGGTCATTGTATGTTTCCGAAGAAGGTTAGAAGAAACATTGAACCTGATAATATAACGTTTCCTTGTTAGTCTAAATGCTTATTCATCTAATATCCTGTAAAATGTTTCTCTACTGTACCTAGGCTATGTGTATTGATAACTTCTACTGATAAATCATGTTAAACTTTAAAACAGCCTTTCTGACGCCATCGTTAAAATCCGAATTTTTTCACACTTCTTTTTATTATTATTGTTTTTCATATTTGGGCAATATAGATATTTAAGTTTCACATACCTTTATTAAAAACTCTCACGTAACAAAATACAGTTTGAAGATTTGCTAGATTTGATCCACTTCTTAAACAGTAGCAGACCCTCACTACTAGTCGAACTGGTTAAGTTCCGCCGAACACTAAGACCGCCGAACACTGGTTATTCAACTTGAATTCGAATCCAGGGAAACTGGTTGGCTGAATGATTAGTTTTTGTAATTTCCTGCATGTGTAAAGTGATATGAGACAGTTTCAGTTAGAAAGTCCTCCATTAAGGTATTCATTCCCTTGGGGCAGATAGCCCTCATGTGCTTTGCTATATTTAAATAATCTAATCCAGTCTTAAATTAGAACTGTGGTTTAAAACTATTCAAGAAATAGTTATTCATGCAATATGTTCGAAATATCTGTATATGTTAGTTCATACTGGAGAGTATTCAAATTAACGGCATTGTATCTAAGCTTTGGCCTTATTGGTTCACACTTGCTGTAACTGGAGTTTTTGGAAATAAGTTCGTGCAACATTATATAAACACGAATTTTGGCGAGCTGAACTCATTCTTAAAAATAAAACTGTATTCCTTCATAAATAGAACTGCATCATTTTAATGATAATTTTATTACAAAATCATAAAATTTTGTGTTAAAAATATTAACATTATCATAAAAGGTACGTCAAGAATGGTTTTTAAAATATCCAAGTTTGGTGATCATTTTCACCAAGTCGTTCACTTTAGCCGACATAACATAATAGTAGTATAACATATATACTATTATATATTTTAACAGATATACTATTATATTATAATGTACATACTATTACACTATTATATTAGGTTTTTTTTTTTTTTTTTTTTTTTTTTTTTTTTTTTTTTTTTTTTCAAATAAATATTCTCATTTTCCAAATAAAAGCATACTTACTGCAACTATTTTATTTGTTGTTGAGTTTTATGTGGCGTAATTACGAAGAAATGATGTTTAACAAATAAAGTTAGAAAGACAAAAAGTTACAAACAGAAAGACCTAAGAAAACTGAACGTTGATCAACGAGACGCAATAGAAGACTTAAACAAACCATCTACTGCTATGTTAAAACTGTAGCGTCTTAGAATTTTTTCCCCCTCGTAAACAGCAGAGGTACCTCCATGGTAAACAGTATATTCATAATAGAAGACATAAAATAGCCGTCTCCGATCGAAATCTAAAAATAAACAAATATCATATTAAGCTGGCTTAAAGAAAAGTAAAAAGAATAGTCTATGTCTCAAAAACTAGTTTTAGTCGTATGCACTCTCTTTCTCCACAATTCCATTGTCATGCACTTGAAATACATATGCTTTGTTCCGTTCCTTGCCAATGACCCTCAAAACCTGAGCATTTACTCTTGCAGTCCCATTGTGTAAATCGAGAGATAGCATCTTGTATAGCCATAATACTGCCAATATACGTCACAAAGCTGCGGGTTCTAAAATAGCTAAATTATTTTTGTAACAATTCAGACGATTGAGCTATTTTAAAAATGATGTTTTCAGATCATTTGTAGTAAACTTTTAAAAAAAGCTCTCAAATCTAGAACATCTTTCGATAACAATGAAATTCATGAAGCACGATTATAAGAGCAATTTCTTTTGCAAATGGCAGTAAAGACTATTTTTCTGAAACCTGGTTATTACAAACGCTATAGGATAAAATTGGCTTACAGATCCTTCTTTCTTTAAATTTTAAATGAACTCGTAATTTAAATTACTTGGGAAATAACAGAAAAAATAGTGTAAGAATATGTTTTATAATAAAGTAAGAAAAAATTTATAATTTTGTTTTAGCATGAAACGTACTATTATTCTCAAACTTCACATGTTGCCACCAAAATGTTAACGTCTGTATTATTTTTTAAGGAGTAGTATAAAGAATATAAAAAAAATCTCACGTACCTGTATCACGAAAACACAGGTACGAATATTTGAGTAAGAATGTGAACACATTCTTACTCAAATAGTGACCTTCTTCATGTTTTGAAGGTAAGGCTTGAACTATTTCGTCTAGATCATAATAAAACTTCAGACTTGTAATGAATTACAGATGCACAAACAAAGAAACGGACACTCTTTTTTACAGATATAAATAATTTTAATGAATACAGCTAGTGTCATTTCATAAGTCCAGTTAGAAATTAATAACAATTGAAAGAATATTCCTTTAAATCGCTTTGTCTGTTACTTAATAATAGAAGAAATATGAAAGAAAAATTAAATATTTTATGCTTTGCTGAACGGCAAACCACTACTGTATGGAAGATAAAAATATTTTAATTCGAGCATTGGCAACAGATTTGTTTTAAATCTTTGCGTTTTTTTATTATATTCGGAAGGCAGATAAATTGTTAGTGGCTACACACTGCTTTTATACTCGTATCTCCGAGTTTGCTGATTAAAACTGAAATATAAATATCTTATGCCTTGCAGAGTGGCAGCTCTAAACTTTATAGATCATCGATAAAACACGTCCTTACTACTATATAATACAAATATTGAATTGCATCTCTTAATCCAAGGGTATAACATTACAGACGAGGGCACACGACAGAGGTTTCCGACTGCGTGTACAAATACTAGCTCGGTCCCGCCTGCTTCATTGTCGCAACTGTCGTGGATTATCCCACTGTCAGTACAGAAACCATGAAATGTTTTGTCATGAAAACACAGATACGAAAAACATGGGAAAGAGCTCAGTGAGATGAGACCTTTTCAACATATAATCTCAATAATGGATGACTTAGAAGAGATCTAGGCCATTTTTCTGAGCCACCTTGGATAAATTGAATCGGTACAAAAGAATATGCTGCAGATACGCGATAGATAAATGAATTAATATTTGGCATGAATATAATAAAGTTAGAAATCATTCTTTTAAGTTCGTGAAGTTTCATCTTAATTTATTGAAGGTTAGTTTTTGATAAGACTCAAGCTAGTTAATAATGTCTCTCGAACAAAGAAATCGGTAAAGAATTATATTACGCATAATTACTACTAGTTGCTTAGTTGTAGATGAGTGTTTGTTTCCCTACAACTAATAAATGTATTTTGGTTTGTAATCATCATTAATTTTATAATGAACAGGGATGAGATTATGAATTATCATTTTATTTACTTGTGTGCTTATTTGCTAAATAAAAGTTATAAACCTCTTGCATAAAATATGAATATCTGAGTACAGTGCAAAATGCGTGATAGCTAAGTGGTAGCTAAGTGGAAGTTGCTAACAGTTAACTCGTATAATACCAGAGTAAATTAAAGCATGGACTTCGTATATTAATAGGCGAGCAATCCTTCAGGTGAATTTATTTTATCTGCAGCTACAGATATGAAACTCGTTCCTTCAAATTATCAACTTTTAACTGAGCAATGTGAAAATAAAGAAATTTTATTTAATTTTCTGCATTTAAATACCTTTACTCTATTATAGAAATTAATCAGAGTTAATCACGACTTAGTACTTGAGTTTATGACGTTATTCAGTAAAAAACATTGGGCAGAATCATATGAGTGATCAATGAAGTGATATATGATATGCAAGTAAGGGTTCAGACTGTCCATAAAATTCGAAGTTCGATCGGTAAAGCCAAATTTAGATAAATAGTAGGGAGGTCGAGGACGGCGAAGCTTAACGATCGCTCGCTTTTGAGTCTCAGGGGACCTGAAATCGGGCTGCTAAAGTTTGGAATGGAAATCGAAGTTCGAAAACTCCGTGTTTTACCTTGATCCTCATTCAAGGCTGTTCTTTTCGTTTGGCTGTAAAGAGGGTACGGGATCATAATATGTTATAAAACAGTTCGGTAGGCAAATCAGATACTCTGAGACGCATATTTTATTTTACTTTTTACAGGTTACGACTAGAATGACTTTATATACGCATTCAAAAACTCAAGAATCTTTGTCGACAGTGTGACACTCAAAAATGCAAAAATTAATTAATAGTTTGTATGGAAATATCAATTATAACGTTAGTTAAATAAAATAGGGAAAAGGAATACAAACAAGCCAAGAGGTAAGGCTTTTAAAACGCTTTAAGGAGAGCAAGACAGGAATTAAAATTATTAATCGATACTCATGCATCGATTTTGGTAAATGTGAATGCTAAAATAAAATTTAATTTTGAATTTTCAGAAGAAGATAAGATTTTGATTAAATTTAACAGAACTGTAATCAAAATTTTAAAAAAATATAGTTAAGGGACGAAGAATATTAATAAAGGAAAACTTTTAGACAGAAAACTAGAAGTTATATACGTATGTATACACTCCTGCTAAAAAAAAAAAAAAAAAGCTAAAGAGGCAAAACACGGAATAAAACAAAAACTATTTAATGGATATGCAGATATAAACTCGTAGAGTGTGAAGCGTAAAACTCGGTACTTTTCTACAAGACAGCTGAACTTCCGACTGTAATGAATTTGTATTTCTTATATTTCCTCGGGACAAACTTCGTACTTATGAAATTTATGCGATGTTGAATAAAAATCTGAGGTCTCATTATTGGTATGAGTCCAGACCATTCTTACGTGTATTTTCTGTTGGTCCTTGAGGTAGTTTTTATTTGTACATAATCAGACGTTGTCTGAAAAACAGCCAGTAAAATTATTATGGCTAAGGAGTCAATACACGTAAGGTAGCTACTACAGAATAAGCACTCTCACTACAAAACTCTGAAAACTAAATATTTTTGAAATTTTAACATCATGCCTCATATTTCTAACCATAAATATTTAAAAGTGGTTTCTTTCTCTTCCCCTCTCTTTCAAGTGATTTTCTTTTTCTACTAACGTATAAATCAGGAATCTAGAATGATCACATTGGTACAAATATTCACAGACGTAGGGATGGCTCACATATTAGTACTATTGCCACCTCATGCTGTCACGCATAATTTGTTTTCTCGAAAAAGTTATTAAAAACTTAATATAAAGTTTTATTTTCAAGCTTTCTTAATAAGATGCATGTGAAGTGTTGTTGTTGTTACTTGTTAGAGGATCTCCATCAGATCCATAAATTGTAGTTAAGATTTAATAAGTGCCTGTCGTTGGCCAAAGCCTTGAGAACTTTATGCGAGACATTGGAGTTTTGCTCAGCAAAGTCTCAATTTCGATGGAGAGTAACCAGAGTAACGACTAAGAATCTTTCAGCACTCTTCCTTACTATCATCCTGTCAAGAAGAATTTCGGTTCAAGTTTAATGCATTTTTGCTCTCATGCCGCAAAGACGTTGTACTCTTACATACATCCACGCCTTCTTCGAGGTAAAGGTATGGTTGCGGCACCCTTAAATAAACCTCAACAAGACGGCATATAAGGCGTATAGGAGTTTTAAGTAAAAATTAATGTTTTTAATGTAAATGTTTAATTCAATTCAGGTTATAAAAACGTAAATTTAACTAATAAAGTATCTCGTTGTATTTATACAAATAAGCCCATTTCTGAAAATATATAAGATCCAAAATATATCTGAACCTAACCATTTTAAGTAATAAAATCCAGACTGGAGTAGAAAGTGAAAAGAAAAGTATTAAAAGAATCGTAATACAAATTATGGAGATTAAGAAATACAAAAAGCAATTAACCGTTTCAGAGAATTTCATAAAATTATGGAATTCTATATTCAGTTTTCTACCTGGACTTGAAATTTTCTTTGTTTTCTCAGTATTTGAAACATTATAAGTATTTACCTTTCTCAGTATCAGCACTTGGAGGAAACACTCATTAAAATGTAAGAATTTATACTCATTTAGCTGGTTAGCACGCTTAGCCTGAATTTAAATATTCTAAGTTGACAACACAGACAAATTCACTTACAAAACAGTGGACAGCCATTCAAAACTTCATGCGACTCTGATGACGGTATGGTAAAAAATGCTAAGGTAGATTAATTACGTCCTGAACGAAACAAAACTTTGCGATGTCTTTTATTTGAACGTTGATGGTGACTTTAATTAGAACGGTCATTTAAACACCCCTCCCCTGTGACCTTTTATTGAACAATAATTAAGTATGCATGCGTAGATTGTCACGATCATGGGCGTGCCCTGCTTATATTACTTATTTCGGATATACCTTTGATTTCTTTAGTAATGGTGTGGACATGTTTATTCCCTTGTTTAGTATTGACCAACTAAATATTTTTCTCACTTTATTTAAAACTGACAACCTCGATGCAAGTTATGCAAAGAAAAGTAATATTATAAAGTGGGAAAATGCGTGTTAGTTCATTGTATTAAGTTAATCAGACATAATGAATATGATATTTTATACAATGAAAGTAAATCTTGCAGTTAAGAGGTTTGCAATTATGTTCTTATTGAATATGCTGCTAAACAAAACTAATATTCAAGCAAAACCTAGATTTAATTGATGGCAGAATTTTTAAATTGAAAATATTTGGATTTTTAATTGCTGTCGTTATATTACGTCGCAATATTTTACTAATTCTTTATTATTCAAACATTTTGATAAAAATATTTAAACAAAACAAAAACTATAAAATGGCATGAACATTCTTAAATATTCAGTCTGCATCACAGAGATTAATTTTTCGGCATATTTTTAATTGAGTTATTTTAGTCGATTCGTAATGTCATTTGTTTATAGTCACTGTTATTCCTTTTGCATCAAATAAACTCAAATCCACAATACACTTAGCAGACTCATTACTGACCGAATCGACTGAATGAACTGAACATGTGAACTAATTCGTTTTTAATGATAAACTGAAGAACATGATGATACTTTTAATCAGAGCAAATATTAGGCTACTCGAACGCTGGAATTAAATCTCAAGCCTGATCATTGAGCAAACATTAAATTCCGCGTGAAACTGGAAAATTCAGCAACGGAGACTTTTGTAATGCTTCCAAAAATACAGAGTGCATCAGAAAATTGTATACATGCTTCAACAAATGGTATCTGCAAATTAATTTCGAATTTGAATCAGCTTTTAAATAAGTAGTATGATGCTTACTTAATGCATATGGGTGCTCTTATCACTGTAATGTAATATGTGAGACATAACGAATATCAGTGAATCAAAATCGCCTTGGGGAACCTTGAAGGACGTCATGTAGTGCAAGAAATTTGTTATGTTGGATGTTCTCATCAAGAAATTATTTCGGCGGTATGTAAAGCAGTCTCCGCGGAAACACTGATCAATGTTGTTCATACAACCACACGTCGTGTTATGTGTTTGGGGGAGGGGGGCTAATGGTTGCCACTCTGACACTGAGCACTCTGATTAACGGTACAAGTACAGATGCAGGAAGACTGTATTAAGCATAATCTAGCCTATGATTTGTATGATTATATTAACCTATAATTACGTTGGGTACTAATACACAATAAAGGACTTCCTTTCATTAAAACGTGTATACAATTTTCTAATGGACCCTGTATATGATAATGAAGATGCAGTGTCTTTTAATGTTATGATTTTTTTATATCTTTATAGTGTTTTTTAATAGTTTGTTAATATTTTTAAAAAACTGGTGAACTTTTTATAATTGAGATTGTACTCTGAAGTCTCCAGACTGCAGGCTTTTAAATGTAAAATGTTTGACTTCCTTTGGCAGCATAAACTAAAATCAAATTCCTAACAGACATTAAATCAACTATCGCTGTATCTAAAATGAACTACAGAGTCTTGTAAACGTTTTAAACAAACTTTTTTTTTTATTTAAGAGAACTTAAAACATAAACGAACTTATTGGGCTCGCATGATCAGCCATCACTTGTGGAGACGCAACTTTAAGTAACAATCAAAGTTAAAATTTTACCTAATGGTCAAAGACTACACATATTAACATAAAATCTAAGTTGGCTCAGAAGTGACGAAGAAGCCGAATAATTGCGATCTTAACAGAGCTGGCAAAACTAAGTGATGTGGTATCAAAAAGCAGAAACACGCTTGGTTTTCCAATCCAGAAAGCTCAGTTTAAATACTTTCTAAACTCATTTTTATTTCTGGAAAGACGAAGTTACTGTAAAGGCTAAAACTATAAATAACTGGTTAATGCAGAATAATACTAACCTTATTATTTTGTTTTATTTTACTGTACTTAAGTAATCCTCAATGAGTTCTCCCTTATAAAAAATACTGTACTATTATATTATATCTAAAAATTACAGTTAAGTTTGTTGCTAACACACACTACCTTTGTTAAAGTGTGTAACAGAAATTTCATTGCTGCTACTATTCGGTAAAACTCTATCATCAAGTAATTCTATAAATCCTAAAAATTCCAATATTTTTTTTATTTGCAGCCACATTATCATTACCTGCTTAAAATAATCATTATATTTATGCCTTTTTTATTTTCGTAGCAGGATCATTTAAATAATTCACTTTTAATACGCTCTTAACTTGGGTAATAGGTCATTACCGATTACAAAAACTACCATAACTTATTTTAAAATATTTCGTGAAAGTTAATGCAGCGAAATATGAAAAAAAAAATGTGTCAGTTAATCAATCAAGAGGGTAATTGAGGTACAGGTAAATAGAAACTTCTTTCTCTCATTATTGTATCGTGAATCTTACTCCATTATCTTGTCGACATGTTCTCCTCTTGTAAGCGCTGTCCAAGACACTTTTTTCTTGCCTTCAGCTATTTTTGTGTAAACATTATCGGCTGTTACGGTACAACAAAAGCGAAAGTTTTGTTTTTATATTTTCCCCATCTTGCATCTGATAGAAGACTTTCCTGTCTGTTGAAAAAAGTCAAATATTTTTATATCATCCAAAATGGGGTAGGAGATTCCTTAGTTATGAGGTCGAAATTGTTTGCTTAAGGCTTTTTCATGTGATGACTTCATTGAGCAGTGCAAAATAACTATAAAATAAATCAGTAAAATCATCCGTTTGCTACATGCACGTGGAAAATGAGATTGATCTTACTACCTCACTTAAAAGATGGGGTAATGTAATTTAAAGAAAGGAAAGGGTGTAATTTTTTAGTTTATTCCACTTTCAAATGAGGTCATCAAGGTTGAAGGTAACTGGGAGTTAACAAAGAGTATCTTCGCTGGCAATGTATTACTTGTTTTCAATGCATGCTATTAAGCAGTATTACACAAGTCGTAATTACTTTATACTGATCTAGAATGTCGGCCCTGTTTATATGGTGGTAGAAGCCATGTCGTTTACCCTCTGTATGCACTCTGGGCAACATTTTCAGTGAAAGGACGGCTAAATGACCGAAGAATCCTTGATGAGTAAATGCGTCCTGTCTTTGCCTCTTCCCTCCCGAAAAAAAAATAGAGAGAGCGAAAGATCTAGAGTTCATTGTTTAAATTTCACTAACATTACTTTACAAGAATTATTAGCTCATAATACCACCTTCTGATTATACATATAGCTCTGCTTCCAGTGGCTAGTCCTGAGCTATAGCTTTCCAATTGTCACATCCAAAGAAATTATTTAAAATATTAAATGAAGGTAGATGCCACCTGAAGATGGGCACTTGGAAGCCTGAATTTGGAATTTGGTTTATTGTCTATTTCATATTTTGTAAAACATACTTTGATTAAAAAATTAACAGTTTTAAAGAGAGCAGTGGCAGCACTGTAGGGAATAAATCATTTTTATCTCCAACGCGTAAGCCTGTCTATCGGAAATTCTAAAGATATGCTCTTTTAAAATATTTTTAGCGCATTGGGGCATTAGCTTAAATGCTTTCAAAATCTGTGTTCCTGTAAATGAAAAACGCCCGTTTGGGCGTAATATAAAATCTAAAAGCTTTCAGATTTATTTATTTATTTATTGAAAACTACTTAACGCTTAAATTGACAAATTTTTTAAATCAAATTTTCTCATAAAAATAGTTCTTTTTGCAACATAAAAACATGATTGGGATACCATTACCAAAGAAATCAATTATTGTTAACAATCATATATTTGTTTATTTATTTGTTTCCAGATGCCCATTTGGGGAACATGGCAGTTACTGATAAATTTTTATGCAACTATACAAAATATTCTAAATAAAATCCAACACTGTATAAGGTATTTTCTCCCTTCTCTTCGTATGCTTTGTTAATGTAATTGGACGTAGACTCATATTCAAGAAGTCCAGGGTTCGAATCCCGTCGAAGGCAGTGCTCCTTTTTCACGTATCTAGCATCAAATAACCTAATGACTCTACAGTGGCTCTCGAACAAAAAGGTGGTGGACAACATTTCGTTACCCCCAGGATTTGAAGATTGGGTTCCCTCATTCCTAGCGGCCCCTTAAAAGTGGATATATAAAGCATTTTCTCCCTCCTTTCCACATGAATTCATGGTGTACCTGGAAGCACATTCGACGCGTATTCTTGTGGTCCGGAGTTCGAATCCCGACCAGGGCACTGCACATTTTTCACGTTCCTGCATCAAATAGCATAATGACTCTACAACTGCATTGATTTATAGCGTTTGTTCTGCACGCTGCATATTTTCTTAGCTTCTATTGAGAAGAGGTAAGAAATCGTACAGATGCAAAATAAACTGTGGTGAGATTAAATTCAAAAAACCATTTCATATTGCTATTAACTGTAACTGTTTCTATTAACTTCCATTAACTGTAAACAAACATGACCTCATTATAATCTATAAATAGATCCTTCAAGGCCGTTGCAAACCACCATCACCCCATTCGGATCGTAATTCGTGTAGTCATCGCCGCACGGCATTTATTTTCTCTACTTCGTTTGAGAGTGTACTTCAAATCAGTGTTGTTTAACGTACTTTTTCATGAAGCGAAACGCACTAAACCAAGTAGTAAAAGCAGGGGAAAAAAGTTAAGGCACTCGACTTTTTTTCCCACAGCTATTGTTCCCATGGTTACGAGTCGAATCGGGTCGCGGAAAGTAATCTTTGATGTTCCTATCTTAAATTGACAGATTAGAGTTGGGTACGGTAAGTAACGGATTAGAAAGAAGGTTGTAAAGTATTTATTTATATTGATTAACGAATTTATGTGCAATATCTATATTGTCATTTCTTCCTTTCCTTTTCTCTGCCAGAAAACAAATTTTAGTTCGCGAGTATTTAAAGTGAGCTTTTAGATTATTTTGACAGAGCGTGTTCCTTGCTGAAGGCCAAGTTGCTAGTTGAAATTCTACAATAGCAATATGTCTTCTGCCTTCCTTTATTTTTGCCCATAGTGCTTTTTACTCCAGTATAAGTTTGAGCCAACTTGCGGACGATTTATTTCTGTATGGCATTTGGCTAACTTAACGAGTTAGTTTAGATTTAATTTGAAATTCCTTACCTTTATACGCCATACATGCTGGATAGTTTTTGTAAGCAAAAGAAGTCCCGTCTGCTGAGCTATGTTTAATTCTTAATAAAAGCGTCTTTCACACTTTCTTAAGTTTGTGATGTTTATCTAGACATAGCGATTACTCGCTGAAGTCTACTTATAGAGTTTTGACTTAGTGTATTCTACCTAAAAGAGTGAAATGTTCTACTCTAGAAGATGCTTCTTTGTCTAAAATAATTCTATTTTAATAAATCTAACACATTTAGGAAGTGGTAGTGAACAAATCGTAAGCGTTGCAAAAAAGGTTGTTTTAAATTAAAGAAATATTAAACTTTAGAAAATCGTCACCCACCGTGTAGATTTCGAGGAAATGCATCACTACACGAGAGGGGAGTTTGACGATTTGCGTTTTATCCATGCGACTGAAGATGGAAATAGAGATACTACTTAACAGAGGTTATCGGAAACCATTCTTTGTTGAATAGGTGCTCCGTTTCGGCAGCATTCCCATTCATAAAATTTATATCATCAAACTTTGCGTTCGTGCATCACCGTTCAAGCTTCGAGAGGAGAATGACGGTTTGCGACAGTAGAATGTTTTTACCTATCGCTCAGAAGCACCCTGTACCCCCTCAAAGTCCCATTTCTACCCACACATTCCATTATAAAAAATTGCTTATTAATATGCCCTCCAATTACCTTTATATTTTTTCCAGATATATTCAAGTCACCTCATATATTTAGAGTATTTAATTAGTTATTCAGGGTAAAAATATACTTTAATATGGTTATAAGAATGCTCTTTCAATTATACAATGTTAAAGTCTTCTCTCAGCAACAAAATAAGTAAAAATTTAAATTTCATATATTCAAAAATTAAGCAATATTTTGATAAATTATTATTGCTTTTTCATACAAGAGTGTTGACAATAATGGGTTGCAGCATAGCATCAATGGATTTTAAATTTTTATCCCTATGACAAAATAATTTCAAAGATAAAAAATGGAAAATGCACTTTCACTTTTTATTTATGGTTTTCCGTTGTTCCGTATAACTAACTCAAAGCAGAGAAAATCTCTACTTCTCAGAACATAGTTTATTCTGAATTATCTTGTACCTAATATTTCATAATTCCATGTCAAACTTTGATTTTCCAGGTCAAATTTTTGATTATATTCCTTCTATTTTTTTTCTGTCATTTCCCATTTTCATTCATAAAAAGTACCTTTTGCAGCCATTATATCTCATATAGCACTGAGAATTCCAACAACAATGGAGGTCATTCTATTGTATTTCAAAATTCAGATTCATTTCATTTCTAAAGTTTGAAAACACTGCACAATAATTTCAGGTGTCATGTTGTTTGAATGTATAGTGACAACCTCGGAGAAATGATATTTTGTAATTGAGGGCAAAGTCTTAAAAAAAGAAAGTGAAAAAGGTCTTCATATTCAATTTTTCTAGATAACAAATAGCAGTAGGGGAAAGACGCCTTCAAAAATTGCACATCCAGTTTTATTATTAATGAGAATTATTAACTGAAACATAATTCTCATATATACTCACACATACATGATGTATAAAAAATTGAAAATTTCCTAACCTTGGGAAGAAAATTTTGGTGAAAACATACAGCATAAAATCATTTGATATTAGATTTCAATATTTCTTGCAGCCAGAAGAAACTTACCGAATACTATGTATAACATTATGTCGTTGTAACCTGTATGGATATTGCGAAATTTAATTGATACATCACGCGCATTAAGAAACTACCAGCATTAAATAGTATGCATGAATATACTGAATTTTACATTTATAATGTACTTTTTATTGTTTATTTTTCTGTTATATAGATATATAAAAATCTAATGTTTTAATCTAATCATCAAAAGACTTACAACGACAAAAAAAAAATACTGTACTTGTATTGCTTAAAATTAAATAGTTCCTAATGATAACGAAATAGAAAAGACTAACCACTGCATAAGCATTGAAGTAAGTCTTACTTGTGCATTTTCTGTTCATGGTCAGGATTTAGATAAAAAACATAGCACACATGCACTGGAAACTTTTTATTTTATGAGATATATTTAAGATATAAACCTTTTCTCTCATTAAAGGGGGGAAAACAATAAAAATCTGAAAGGGTACAGATTTTAATCGTTGCCCAAAAGGGTTTGTCAAGGCTTTTATACGCTCTCGCTGAGCTCGCAGTCTACCAGTCTGCTGTTGCACTCACTCCTGCTAACCCATTCTTTTTTGTCTTTTCAGTTTTATTATTAAATATGATTTTCTATGTATTTATGCCATATACAATTCAATAGCAAAATTACAAACAATTTTAAAGCAGTATATGTTTAGAATTCTTGAGGCAGTGTTAAGTGTTGGTATAAAATTTTTTATTTTGATTTTTTTAAATTTTTAATTTTAATTTTTATTTATTTTTGAGTCTTTTCTTAGTTCATCATATCAATGTTCAGTTTTTTTTAGTAAGATGGCTTGCAAAACGTTTCCTGTATTTTTATTATTAATGTTTTGTGTCTTAAATTTACAAATTAAGTATCATGTTTTTCGCACTTACGCCGCTTAAAATTGAATTCAACAGCAAAATCATACAATATTCAAAAACAACATATCTTTAGAATTTCCGATAGAGAGTCTCGCACGGTGGAGATAAAAATAATTTATTCCGTAGAGTGTTGCCACTGCTTGCTTTCAAATCGTTGAGCTTGTTAATCAAAAATTCATTAAGTTTTACAAAATATGAAATAGATAATAAAACAAATTCAAAATTCGAGCCTCCAGGTGCCCATATTCGAGTGGAAGTTAACGTTATGCAAAATTTGATGACTGTAAGTACATTTGTTTTTTCAAAATGTGAGAAACACGAACACATACAGGCAGATTCTTCATTATTTAATTTCTTTAAAAATAGGGCAGGGCGATAATTTTTGGTGGCAATAATTTTGGTGGCAAAGTGATTGACAATTTATTGTGCCAATGCCGTTTCGAGACTAATAGCCCATTCGGGCTAACGCCCTTTTGGGCTAAAATGTACTTTCTCGAAGTTTTCTGATCCGCGAATCCTAAATTAATATATGAATGTATTCCGCTTCTTTTTATAATTATTCTGCATCTAATTAAAGGAAGATTTTACAATTTTTTAAAATAAAACTTGTAATACGTATCATTACAATGCACAGTTTATTAAAATCCATACGTTGTTCTGCAACAGAATTTTATTATTACTGCTGTTTGAAGCGATGATATGCATGAACCGAATATTTAGCAAACATTTGATGGTGTAAGTATACTAATACAAGAGTCCTTTATTAATTATCCTAGTTTATTAAACTTTAATAAACTAGGAAATCGTACTTAAAACTTTGCGTAGAAGCTGCGGCAAGTAAATAGCGCCTACTCTGTAAATATCTACGAAAAATCGCATTTTCCTAAAATATACGTTTTAAATAATTAATATATATTTGTCATTTACAAGGGATTTGTATGAACAGTTTCATTATGAAGTAAAGAAGGAAAAAAATGAAACAACAGAATTAATTAATTTATAGTGATGACCACACGACAGTTAAACTTGATTCCAGTTTTAAATAAGAGAATGGAATCCATGGACCTCATAATTCTCCTTTGCTTAACCGCCATTTTCTCGAGAAATCTTTCAGATCGATTTAAATACCAACATCTGGTAAAGAAATAAGTGTTTATGCTGTATATCACATTTGCCTCTGACACTAACTATGTGATACGTAGCGTCCTCTGACCACTTTATTGATTCGAGTGACTAAAGTAGAAAGAAGTATATATATCGGAGGGGGCACAGCTCTTGCAGATTACCAGTATGGTTTTTGTGCAAATAAAATATATATGTGAAATTTGATAAAATAAAGCAACTTAGTGTCCAAAAGAAAATAATTTATTTATTTCATTTCTTATAATCATATTTTTATATAAGTTGTAAGGATCTTAAGTTTTACTAACGTTTATTTTATTTTAAATCTTTACTATCACTTCTTATTTTCTACTTCCGGCCAGAATTATAAGCGTTAACTTATTTATGCAAAGTTTGTCTGGCGAACGCCAAGTATTTAAGTTGTGGCTTTTTGCCAAGCGAGAGAGAGGAAGCAGTTAGTCGAAGCAGGCCGCTTACCTTAAAAGTTTTACTCAGTTGCTGGTTGCCTTCCAGGCCAGAGGTTTTAATCCTCTTGATAATTTTAAACGTATTGTAGTGTTAACAGTTCTCTGTACTACATACGGCTTCCTGTTAATAATATAAGGCCAATCTTCCACGTTTATTATTTCAAAGTTAAGAGTTTAGTTTTATTTTTATATTTTTATGTTTAGATCACAAGTAGTGGGTCTTTGTATTCCGAAGTACGGAAGTTATTGTAAATAGAGAAAAATAAAGGGTTTTGTATACCCTTCTTGTGTATCCTGTCTACTTCCCACAGTTATTGAATATAGCTTTAGTAAGCTCTCTGTTCTGAGTCAGGTCCTTGCATGTTCCCGAAGAAAGTAAGACGGAACATTGAACCTGATAGTGGCGCCCAACGAAGAAGAATAACCATGGCCGAGTTTCAAGAAGAACCTGTGCTGCCTGCAGAAGCGGCTCAGAATCCAGAAATGCCAGCTGCCGCCCTGGAAGGATTTGGTTACATCGTCCAGACATGCGCGCTTCGATGAAACCAGAAGCAACATTTAATGGAAACTCACCGGTAACCAGTTTTTTGGAAAAATTGGATGACCACTTCATGCTCTACCCCGTGCACGAATTTCAAAACCTTAGCTACCAGCGCTTTGAGGGGCCAAGCGCTTAACTGGTTCAAGTGTATAGGCAGAAGTCTCTTGGGTCAAGCAGAAAGTCCCACCTATACTTACGAGAATTTCAAGACTGCCCTAGTAAAAGCCTTCCCTGTTGTAAGGGATCGTGCGAAATTAGAAACGGAACTTTTCAGTATATATCAGCAAAGAATCTAAAATTTCTCAAGCTTTATTTTAAGAAAAATTCACGTCTTCAAACTCTTGTATGGAAACCGTCCGGATCCTGAGATAATTCAAGTGATTTTGCCGAGGTTACTGCCCCTAATGCAAGATTTTATTGAATTAAGAAATCCGACTACACTGGAAAAGTTATTTGAGCTAGCAATCCAGTTTGAAAGTAGAAGAACGGCGGACATTGAAAGAAGACGCCAATATCAACAGCGAAACCAATTTGGTGCGCCAAGACTACAGCAAACTCAAGCACACGGCTACGGAAGCAAAGCGAATTAGTGGGCAAGGAAACTCGAGCATTCAAAAACAGCCGACGAACGTCGACAGTTCAATAGCAATTCAGGAAAAAAGTCTCAAGGCCAGTGGAAAAAGAAGGAAAGCACGGAAATGAAAAATAATTTAAACTAAAACGGATTTCTGCTGACGGGAGGGTGCGGAAATCCGAAGGCCACGAAAAGCCCTCTTCCTGCAAGTTAAATACAGTAATGGTGAAAAATTTGACTCTTCCGAAGATTGAAGTGTTGGTGAATAATATTCCAGCCACCGCACTCCTGGATACAGGCGCGCAGTGTTCCTGTGTAGCAGAAGATTTTTTTAGGAAGTATTTTCGGAAATACCGCATATATAATTCGGATAATACGACAGTGTTAACGGCGCAAGGAGAAAAATGTAAGTGTATAGGTAAATTACCGCTGTATGTCCGTATCAAGGACGAACAAGTAAAGGTTATGTTTTTCATAGTAAAGAATCTGCAAGCACATATTATTTTAGGAATAGATTTTCTTTCAGAGGCACAAGCAACGCTGGATTTTAATGAAGCGTCCCTTAAGCTGACGATGAAACCAGTTCGTGGAGAAAAGGCTGAACCGCCGATGTTAAATCTTGACCACCTGCCTAATGATGAGCAACGAAGAATCCGACAAGTGGTAAGTGAATTTGCTTCGTTATTTAGTGATATTCCAGGATTTACTCAGGTTACTAACCATAGTATTGACACCGGAGATTCAATGCCAGTTCGCCACAAAGCATACCGGTATGATAAGAATAAGGAAAAATTATAGAATGGCATATCACCGATATGCTACGTAAAAAGATCATAACGCTCATCTCAAGTAGTTATGCTAGCCCGGTGGTTTTATGTAAGAAAAATAATGACTATCCTTTGACAACATCCAAAAAGGTGGAGATTCGCAATTGACTACCGTAAATTAAACTCCATATCTAAATATCCGGTATATCCGTTACCTATTATTGAAGAGATTCTAAGGAACATAACATCCACCAAATATATGACGACTTTAGACTTGACGACTGGTTATTTTCAAATAGGGCTTAGGCCTGAGGACGTGCCTAAGACTGCTTTTATAACCAAGTCTGGCACTTATGCATTTCTGCGTATGCCGTTTGGCCTTTCAGGAGCACCGGCAACATTTCAGCGATGTATGGACATTGTGTTAAGGCCTGTTCTTGGAAAGTCCACATTTATCTATTTAGACGATATCATTATTACTAGTGATAATCTCGACCAACATGTACAGGATTTAAGACAGGTGTTTTCTTTATTAAATGAGGCAGGTCTAAAAGTTAATGTCGAAAAGTGCAAATTTGCAGCCCCTGAATTAAAATATTTAGGTTACAAAATATTTCAGAAAGGAATCGAGACAGACGAATCAAAAATAATCGCTGTACAAAAGTATCCGACTCCAAACACGGCGAAGAAGCTCTCTTCTTTTCTAGGACTTTGTTCATATTATAGGTCCTTTATAAAAGATTTTGCAGCTATTGCTGAACCATTGTTAAAATTAAAAAGGAAAAAGGCAAGATTCTCGTGGACGGCCGAAGCCAATAGTACTTTCGAAAAATTAAAGCAAGCATTAACGCAAGCCCCTGTGTTGAAATTTCCTGAAAAGGATGAGAATTTAGAAATTTCAGCGGATGCTTCGGATTATGCGGTAGGAGCGGTACTTTCGCAAAATCAGCTGCCCGTGGCATTTTTTAGCCGAACTTTAAATCAAACACAAAGAAACTATTCCGCGACCGAGAGAGAGGCACTTGCAGTTCTGTTAGCAGTGCAAAAGTTCCGAGTCTATTTTGGAAAGGCGCCAATAACAGTGTACTCTGATCATGCGGTGGTAACTAGATTGTACTCAGGGAAAAACTTATCCCCAAAGTTAATAAGATGGGCACTCAAGCTACAAGAATATAATCTGGTAATCAAGCATACCCCCGGAAAGGAAAATATCGTAGTAGATGCCCTATCCAGAATTAAAATAGATGAAGAAGGTAATACCGTAAAGGTGGCAATGCTCACAGCATGTACAATAAATTCCCGAGAAACTGTAATAACCGAATTGGCTAAGGATCCTGAGTTTGGAAGCATTTATGAGTATTTAAAGGATCCTGAAAATTTTAGCCACCAAGATATTGTGGCGATAAGAAATAGGGCGGCCCATTACGAACTAATAGATGGTCTATTATTTTATACAAAAACTACGAATTCCAACAACGAATTTCGACCTGTTATCCCAGTTAGTCTTAGATTAAATATCCTGCAGGAGCTCCATGACAGCCCTTTAGCTTCTCATGCTGGTATTCGAAAAACTATCCAACGCGTACGCGAGGCAGTCTACTTTCCTGAACTGCAAAAGTTAACAAGGGCGTATGTCCAGTCCTGCCCAACATGTCAAGCAGTTAATTATATTAATTTCCGCCCGGCCGGGTTTCTAAATAGTATTAAATCCGAATTTCCAAATGAAATAATTGGCATCGATTTATTGGGTCCTTTCCCAAAAAGTCAGTTAAATAAAAGTCGCTATCTCCTTGTTATGGTTGATCATTTTAGTAAATGGACAGAAATTGTTCCCTTAAAACGAGCCTCCACGAAATTAGTTACTGATTCTATTTTAAATAAATATATTTTAAAATACGAGGCGCCCCTAAAAGTTATATCGGATAATGGTCCTCAATTTGTAAGTAATGTATTTGAAGACATGTGCCAAAAACTGGGCATACGTCATTTAAAAATGGTCCCGTATCGGCCGCAATCAAATATAGCGGAACGGGTCAATAGAAATATAGTGAAAATTATCCGTAGTTATGTTAACAATTTTCATAAAAGCTGGGATAACTATGTCAATGAATTTGCTTTCGCCCTTAGGACCGCAAAACATGATACAACGGGCAAAACTCCTGCTGAGTTATTTTTAGGCAGAAAGATTATAACGCCGTTAGAAAAAATATGTGCAACAAAGAGCCCCAGAATTTAAAATGGATGATATAGAAAAACTAATTAAAGAAGCAAAAAAGAATACGGAAGTAGCACAGAGAAAACAAAAACTGTATTACGACTTGAAACGACGGGGAGTAACTTATAAAGTAGGGGATGAAGTATTAAAAATTAAGCATTCACTTTCTTCAGCACCAGAAGATAAAACTGCCAAATTTTTTCCACGATTTGAAGGACCATATGTCATAGAAAAAATAACTCACGCTGTAGTAGTGTTAAAAGCCAGGAATGGGGAAACCTGCTCCGCAAACACTGATCAAATCAAAGCCTACTATGATCGTAATAAAATGCAAATTTTCAAAGATCTTTTGCAGGATCCGGCACGGCAGACACAATCTCCAGAGGTGGAACAACGACAAGTACAAGGGCAAGCCATTAAGAGGCAGGAGCAAGTGAAAAGAAAGTTTCCCCGCGGGAAAATTGAAGGTAACAAGAAAAAAATGCCGTTCCACCGTCCAGAAAAGAGAGCTCGCGAACACCCCCAGAGTGAAGAAGGGAGAAGGACGACGTATGCAAAGAGAGCCAGGAGAAATGACGGCAACTATAACCCGGCTCTAAAACGGAAGATCTACTCATCCGACAGGACTCTCCGCAGCAAATGTCGCCGAACTGCGGAAGGGCCACCAGCGGCGGAGGAAAAGTTACAAGGAAAATTTGAACGGCCAGCAACGAGGTCCAAGCAGGAACACGAAAGAAGTTTCCCGGTTCCGCCAAGACCAGCGGCCATCAAACGGCCAAGACCACAGGCAGAGGCGAAAAAGAAGGTATTCAAGGGTGACCGAACTGGAAAAAAAAAAGAAAGCTTCTAGAGGAAGGCACTGAAGGGCGATCCCGCACACGAAGGAGGATAAATCAAACAAGAATCTACGCTACTTTCTAGGACTGGGCTCAGAAAAGAATGTCCGAATATCACAAAGATAAGTAAAATTTTATGTTACTTTGCAAACTTAAGTTAATCTTTCATTCTTACTGCAAGTGGCAGATTTCAAGAAGTTTTACCTCATGCGAGGTCTACCTTTATCGCCAAAAGGGCGAGAAATGAGTTGTTACCGATTTTGGTATTATGTTTTTCAATTACTCGCGCGTAAAACTAAAGTTGATGTATAATAGCGATGTGTAAATACTTAAATATTGTAAAAGTTATTGTATAAATTTTATTTAAAGCATTCTGGCAAGAAAGAAGTTTTAGTCTGAAAGACTTTTTGAAATGTAGTATTTCAATGTAGAAAGAATTGGCACTTGCTTTGAAAAGAATAAAGTTAACAATGTACTACTGATGTATGTTTTTAAATGCGTAAAATTAACGGCATGTTAATATGTTCATATATACGAGTACAATGTGAACTGTTATTTTAAATGTTAAGAAATACCATGATATGGTAAAAGTGAAAGTAATGTTAAAAATTTTTTTATTCGTGTGACTGTAAAAAGACCAAATCATGGTGAATATGTGTTAAAGGTTGAATGAATGTAGTTAGGCTCTCTGACGCTACACTTCAGAGTTAGCCACTTTCAGAATAGTACCTCAGGGTTTAGAGTTGAAGTTAGGGTGTGTTACGAGGTCTTGGTATGTTGAATTTTTAACACGTAGTGCTTTGATCGTAGGAGGAAGTGTTGAACACGTAGACATAAACACATTCGTGTTTGGTGTTCTTTTACAGCACATGTCAGAGAGCACGGGGAGAGATAATTAAAATAGTCATGAATGAAATAAGAATGTTAAGAGAAATATAATCATACATGTTACTTGCCATTTCATTGTGTAACATTTCATTAAACTAGTTTTCCTTCCAGATCTCTGGAAGGAACCAGATTTGAATAAAAGCTCCTGTTTAGATGCAGTACAGATGAAAAAAATTGCGTGTCCTGGGAGCTGCTATTGTAAAAACAAATTTCTTTCTTTTAAATTTCTAGTTTCTAGCGAAAAATGTTTGTAAAAGATTGGCCTCGCGTTAGATTCTAGAGCTAAAAGTTTTCAACAAGGTCGTTTTAGACCTCAGTTTCAAACTAATTAACTCTGGCGGGAAGTATGTAAGGATCTTAAGTTTTACTAACGTTTATTTTATTTTAAATCTTTACTATCACTTCTTATTTTCTACTTCCGGCCAGAATTATAAGCGTTAACTTATTTATGCAAAGTTTGTCTGGCGAACGCCAAGTATTTAAGTTGTGGCTTTTTGCCAAGCGAGAGAGAGGAAGCAGTTAGTCGAAGCAGGCCGCTTACCTTAGAAGTTTTACTCAGTTGCTGGTTGCCTTCCAGGCCAGAGGTTTTAATCCTCTTGATAATTTTAAACGTATTGTAGTGTTAACAGTTCTCTGTACTACATACGGCTTCCTGTTAATATAAGGCCAATCTTCCACGTTTATTATTTCAAAGTTAAGAGTTTAGTTTTATTTTTATATTTTTACGTTTAGACCACAAGTAGTGGGTCTTTGTATTCCGAAGTACGGAAGTTATTGTAAATAGAGAAAAATAAAGGGTTTTGTATACCCTTCTTGTGTATCCTGTCTACTTCCCACAGTTATTGAACATAGCTTTAGTAAGCTCTCTGTTCCGAGTCAGGTCCTTGCATGTTCCCGAAGAAAGACGGAACATTGAACCTGATAAAGTTATGCGACTGTATAAGTTTACATAAGTTTTATATATGTTTATATAAGTAGATATATTTTTTATATAAGTTACCTGATGTTTTTTACCATTTGAAATCTGTTTCACTGCTTTTAAAATGATTTAAATATGGACTTATGGCTTTTGGAAAATCTAGTTGCGGCTCTCGAACATTCTTGAATATCAACATGTAGCTCTGACAAACTGACATGAAGCTTAGCCACCTCTGTATGATTCTTAGAAATACTTTCTGCATCAACAGACAGGAAGTTAAGAAGAATTTCCCTACTACTTCAGAAGAAAAAAATATTAATGCAGAGGATGATTACAAAATTTTAGAATGAATTCGGAGCCTTTAAAATGTAGAACACATTTTTTAATGTTCCATCTGATGGCCTTTTTGAGGACTTAAGTCTATATCGTGATTTCTGTAATAGAGGGGTTATCCGTAAAATTTCCAGGGGTCGCGATTTCCATTCCTCTTTCAATACTTTCCACAGTCCATCAGTCGTGCTGGTTTGCACTTAGAATGGATCTCTTTTCAAGAGACAATAGTCCATAGATGAAACATCAGGGGACAGCGCAGGAATACCTCGAAAAGGTATATATGCAATACCTGTATCAGTCTTCATTTTCTTCAAGAATGCAGTGGTACTTTTCGAAGTATGTCTTGTTGCTTTTTCGAGATAAAGTTTCACTCTTTGGAAGTCATTGGAATAAATAAGTCGAATTTATTCTATAAATATCGGACGTAAAACATTTTGTTGATAGTACGCTGAATTGATTTCAATATTTTTTCCATGCTTCTTATTTTTTATTTCCCATTGCAAAAGAATCCGGCGATAACCATTTAAGCCGTTCACTGAAACTTTTCTTTCGCTTCTTTTTCAGTAATAAATAGACATTTTATACGTTGCAGTCATTTACGCCGAGGATCACAGTGTATTTCCATTTTTCTCCTCAGTGGTTTTTATACAGGCTCTACAAACTATTCTGCGTCGAGCCACATGCCTCGACAAAAGCTGATGACCGTTATGTTTTTAAGACTTTTACATTTTAAAGCTTGGATTTATTATTTTATTTATTGTTGCTAAAGTCTTTGGTATTAATTTCTGCATCGGCGGATTTTCTCTTGTTGCCAACAATTCAATTTTGAAACATTAAAACGAATATGTACCTTTTTTGGGCATTCATTTGGAAATCTTTTTACATGTAGATGTAATTATTAACAGTTTTTTCAATTAACAATGTTGCTCCTTCTGCACTTAGAAATTTTAACGCCATGCATTTCACAACCTTTTACAATTATGGAGTAAGAATATTTCTCTTCGGAAAGCGCAAAAACATGTCCTCCAATCTACAGTTGTTTACATGCGATATTTTGAAAGAAAATAAATTTAAATGTAGCAGACGATATTTCTTATTTCAAATAATAGCTGTAGCCAGAAATTTTTATTCTAAAGCACTTATTTGTTTTTTTTAACTCTTTATCTTTCTAAAAATGTCTTTCTAAAAATGTGAAAATAAACACCCTTTATATTAAATGAACTGTGCTGTTTTCAAGTACTAATAGTTTCCCCTGCTTATGATGGTAAAACATAACGATTATGATAATAAAACTCATATAAACTTGTTTACGAGAAAATAAAAAACAAAAAAAAAAAAAAAAAAAAAAAAAATTTTTTTAAATGTTTTTCGTGATTAAAAAAATATGGCGAAGTCCACAATGTTAACAAATAAACCAAATAGGCAGATGGTCTTTTACAAGGAAACAGATTAAATGAAGATTTGCCCTGATTTAACTTTCTAAATCGACTTCAGGTCATTGGTCTGCAACTGTATTTGACCGACGGGAAAAAAGAAAATTCTGCATGATTGCTTCTGTTTATCCTTTGAGGATACTGATATTTTAATTCCAATACAGGTAGTTTGGTCTACTATTTCCATGCTGGTCCGCTAACGCCTCGCGTGGATGAATTTGGGAATGAGCTGCTGAATATCCAATCTATGTCATTTCCTATTAATAAAGTAAAGGCGTCTGATGTACAAGATTCATTATGCGAACATGTTTTCAAATGATGTTTTCACCGTTTACTTCCAAATCGGGTTTTGTCTATCTTCCACCCAATAATTAGCGAACTGTTAGTAGCATTTGCATACATTAGGGTGTTTTGCGTTGACGCCCGGAAAAAGGAATCTTAATAATGTCGTCGATAGGTAGTACCTAATAAAAAGGTACCTTTTGACAGAAAGTTTTACTGAAGTGGTACTTCCAAGTGGATAACACACAGTAAATTTCGGGTAAAACGGAAGATCGAACTCATTTGGTATAAAACAGAGATTTCTACATTTCTTCGGTTCTCGCTTTTATTTAGTTCTACTTAATATTTTCATGCATGCAGGCTGTTTATTTTTATCTTTATAGACTACTGTAATTTAAATTCCCTTTTGCAAACTGTAAATTTAACTTTTTTAAAATAAAAAGCTGCAGTTATAGATATTTTATTAAAACGTTAAATACATTTATTACTATAGAGTATGGGGGGAAGGGGGAGACAATTCTATATCTCTCGTTGTAGTTGGTGGATAGGTGAAATTTATCTTGCAATTTTCATATCTCGTAAGAGCGACTTAGGACACATATTACATTTACATATAGCATTATTCTAAAGTAGGCTTTCTGATATAAAATCCGGCTTTTTCTGAAATAACATATCGATTTCTTTCTATATTTCAATTGTTCGACTCACCTGCACATTTATTTTAGAATGATTATTATTAAGAAGCTGTTCGTCTTGGCTTGCGTTTTTTACGCTCTGATTCAACTTTTATCTGCCTAAAAAACACTTTTATCTGCTTATTGGATCATTTATTTTGTGTTAACACGAGAAAGTGTAACAAGTCTTAGAGCATTGAATTGAAAAGCAATGGTTCAAAACTAAAACCTCTGCCTCTTTCGTTATGCTGTAAAAGGCCTGAGAAAGCTATATTTCAAAACTCTAAAACTTAAAGATTGTTTCTTCAACAATCTCTAAGTTTTAGAGTTAAACTTAGACTTAAAGACTGAACTTAAAGACATAAATTTTTTTGAATAAAACGTAATTGCGGTTTTAGCTCCAGAGGTGCTAATAGTCTCTTTCCTCATCTCTTTTTCCTAATACCTTTTGTGCGTCTGCCATTTTTCAAATGAAAGGATTTTACTGCCAGGGTTGTATCCTTAATTTCCATAAAGGGCATGTTGCTGAACACCAAATATTTCGTGTATTAATAAATGAAAATTAGAATTACATATATTTGAAAGCTGAATGTAGTTTCTGCGTTGTTAATATGTTGTTAAACATTGTACAAAATAATATGAAAAATAATTAAATGCATATAATGAATTTTAAATTTCTCAGATTTAAGGCCTAAAATGGAAGTTTTTCAGATAAGATTTGCAAACAGTTTGCATCAAAATTCAATTTTGCTTCATTTATGCAGATTGCTCTATAATATAATTTTAAGTGTAATATGCGAATAAATTATATTTATTATTGATAAAATTTCATCGTAATCATTAATGGAAAGCCAACTTTAAACTCAAAGGATAGTACAAAGTAAAACTTCGAAGCAAAATATTCGCCTTTGCGTAATAATAATGCCTAAAACGTAACAATTGCACCAAATCTCAATTTTAAACAACGAACACTCATTTCCTCCATCTGAATGCGATAAAAGTACCGCATGCATTTAGGGAAAATTCGAATACGCTTTCAAGTTTAGGAAGGGAAAAAGTGAAAAGGTTTTTTTTCCCTTTGTCCTTGTAAAATATACTATTTTGTTAATGATGCTGGTATTCACATAGCATACAGAAGGTAGAGAAAACACGACAGCGTGCAGTTTATTTTGTTTTAAATTTATAATTCTAAATAAAATTGATGATTCATAGTTGTAACAAAGATTTTAGCCAATTGAGTTAAAAAATAATAATTCCTTTTTTTTTTTTTTTTTTTTTTTAATTTATATTTATGTGCTGCATGCCGCATACACCGCATACCCTAAGAGACGCCCCTGATTGCCGCCAAATTTTATTGCCATGTGTTATTTTTAAAGAAATAATAGACCGAATATAAAACAAATGTATGGCAACACTTAATATTCTATCGGGACTTCTAAAAATATGCTGTTTTAACATATTTTGTTGCTGAATTTATGTGGCATAGTTACGAAGAAAGGAATACTTAATAAATTAAAATTAAAAAAAAAGAAATAAAGGTTGTGTAAGTTATCGTTCTTTGAAAACTGAACGTTGATACAATGAACTAAGGAAAAACTGAAAAAATTAATAGCAGCACTTAGAGCTGTATTGGGAGTTCTAAGCATATGCTGCTTTTAAATAGTTTGTGGTTTTGATGTTGACTTTTATGTCGCGTACGTAAAAAGAAATCCCGGTTTAACCATAGATCTAAGAAGACAAAATTGTTGCGTCAGCAGTAGTAAGTCCAAGAGCAAACATAGTTTACAAATAAATATCTCTCTCTCTCTACATATTTTTAATAGCTGGGCACTTACTTGTTCCTCGAGCATTTCTGGAGAATGGCCGAACCCATTTGTCATTCTGCCGTCTCATCACCTAGAGTATTGCCCGAGCTGCAAAGATGCACCACAAGGGGTAGAAACCAAATTACCAAAAAACAAAACAGCAAAAGACCACAACCACAAGAATCGTGCTTTATTCGGGGTTTTATTGTACACTCTAATATTCGGACGAGCCGTCACCCTCCGCTAAACACCAATCATTCTAAGACTGTGCAGTTATTATTATAAAAGTAACTACCTCACATATTTAAAAAGCATTCCTACCGAAACATTGATCATAAAAAAATTACAGCTAAATTTAAATAATTATCTTACAACAGGGGGTGCCCAATCTTTTTCTTGCACTGACCGCTTCTAAAAGAATAATTTTCTTCATCGACATCTTACATTTTTCTGTATAATATATAGCATACAGCATACTTGTAATTCAAATAGTTGAGCGTACATAACTTAAAGACAACAGTTAGACTATAAATATGAACAAAGTTTTGAAAAAAAAATGGTCTATTAGACTGATGTTTTATTATGTTTCGTATTCTTAATGTTTTTAATTTTAAAAGTATAAACAAGTTTCAGAAACAAAATTATAGATTCTAAGTTTACAAAAGTTCAATGGCTGCTCTTTGTGTAGTTACGCAAGTTTTTAAATATTTGCATAAATTGCTTAACTTAATTCTTAAATCACCTCGTTAATGTTTGTCCGATAACAACTTTAATTTGGTTATATTTCCCTAGGATGACTTCCAAAACTTGGTCTAGTGATATGTGTTGAATAAGACTTGACTTATTTCTACGATAAAGCTTTATATTAATAAATCATTAATTACAAATTTTATTAATACACTTTTTGTAATCAGTGAATCTTTATTACGATGATCAGTGGCAAGTGCATAAAGGGCCATTGATGCTTGATCATCGTAGACCTCCTTTAAAAATTCATCGACTCCAGCGGGGTCCATACCGACACCACTAGGAAACTGTCTTAGAATTTAAATTTTTGATTGTTAATTTTAACAAAGAAGCAGTTTATTAAAAAAGTTTCTAACATTCAGGCATGATTAAGAAAAGAGGCTGTAAAAACTAAAGTTGATGTTGCATATGCTTTCCAGTCTCATTTCTGAAGTTTCTTAATGACCAGAAGCAACGCCCACAAACTAAGCTTAACCTCAAACATTATCCTTAATGCGAATATTACGCAAAGCAAGTTTCTTCTTCAAACAAAGGTGAAATAACTTTCACTTGACAATGAGAAATTCTCACACTGGAGCTGCTGCGACGTTTTTTTCTTTTCACTCTTTTTTACTGAAGTCACAGAGAACTTTGCCGAGTCACTGGCAGGTTTGCAGCAACCGCGAAACCTACGTCTGATTGAAGATGTTAATGGGGTGTTCGTCTGAAGTATACAGAATCTGTGCTAAAATGTGAAAGTGCTGGAACAAGATGTCGTAAATGAAAGGTGATGATAATAAAATGAGTGTACTTCCAGCAAACTGGGACAGGTTAAGACAACAGAAACATCCCGCATGACAAATATTTCCCGTCCGCAACGCTGATGCTGAAATAATGAATTGGTTAGTGGACTTCAAAGGATATCAGTCATATTTTGCTTGTAAAAGAACTTAAATGCTAATTTTTCTACATAATTTTTTGTAAGAATATATGCCGCCATCTTTTCTTAGAAATTAAAATTGGGGTCAAGATCATCCATATAATTTCATAAACATAGTTAAATAAACAATATTGGTTATTATAGCAAGGAAATATTTTTTATTTTAATTATGAATCTAGGCTTATGGAACGATTTCTGTTCTCATATATCTCACATTTAAATAAAAAAACGGTTTTATTCAATAAGCTTTTAATTAAAATCGATATGATAATTAATGTAATAAAAGAAGTAAAGTAGTTTAGTGCATAGTTTAATGGGAACAATAAATTAAATAATATTATTTACAGAATTCATCTACAATTTTATATCGCTAATAATAAGAGCTTGGGACAAACGTAATCTATTAATTTGATTGCACTGTCAAATGTAAAAGTCACTATCAGTTTAATTTTCTATTAATTTAAATGCATAAGTCATAATTTTTTTTTACTTTACAGTGGACACCATTGGCTTTTATTATTCGAGAAACAAAACTATAGATAAGTTCTGTAAATAGAATTATTTAATCTATTATTCCCAGTAAACTATTTGATAACTTAATTTTTCTCTTTTTTTATGCAATAATTAGCATATCCATTTTAAATAAAAACCTAGTTGCATAAAAAACTTTATTAATGTATTTTGCTTTCTGTTTTTAGTCTTAATAATAGGTTATTAACAACAAAAAGGAAGTTTATAAAAAAACGAATATTGCCAATTCGTCATTACTTAAGTCGAGTCTTAAATCTTGCAGTATGATGCATTTGGAGCAACAACTTTTAATTGCATTATGCAAAAAGCAGTATTAAAAAAATGGTCCTTTTGATTATTAGTTTAAAAATCACCATGCTGTTTATTTGAATCAGTTTTCTAATTTCTGTCAGTCTTCTTAGAAACTGAGCACTTTTGACCATAGGCAGTAGGCAATGCTAAAACCCTTTTTCTGGGACTTGGCAAACATCTTTTTTAATTGGGAAAAAATTAAAAAGTCTGCAGCTAAAACAGGGTCCGGTTAAGACAGTCTAAAATCTTTGCAAAGCGCAGTGTAACATTTTGGGGCCACTAGTCTTACGTTCACTGCTTTTATGATAAGCAAAATGAAGCTAGGAAAAGTTATAAAAGGGTTTGGGCACTTTAAAAATCTAGGGCAGGTTCTCTAGAGCTTAAGCCGCAATCATAAGTAATTCTTGGTAGCATTTAGAAATCTTGTTTTAATCAAACAATGATCTTATTTTAGAATTACTGATTTTAAAAACAATATTGTGTCAAGATCTTTTTTATGACATCAGAGAGAATTGAAAATATTCATAAGATTTGTGCTTATCATAAAACTCAAATAACATGCACAAAATGTAAAAGTAATCCTAAATATGTCAATAGATAATGTCATACTTTGGCACATATTTTAATTTTCTGAGGCTTCCTATCTTTATTTTGAAAGAGATTTTTAAATCTAAACAAGACATAAGATAAACTTTGTATATTCCATATTATAACGTGTTTGATAGCGGCTTTCGTAATTTTTCACTTTTTAACAGCGAAATTTAAGGCAACGTAAAAAGCGCATATGTTATATCGCCACATTTTTAAATACTTAATTATCGAAATATATCAGAATAATTATGGATTTATATTTCTAATAATAAGTTAATAAAAATAAAATCAATATGTAATTTATTCTGATAATGATATTTAAATGTAAATAACAAATTATTATTTATTAATAAAGTCTGTTTATTATTAACATAAATAAAATAGACATATTATATAGTAATTAGAAAAATAGATCATAAAATCGATTTATTGTTTGTCGTTAACTTTCGTTTATTAAAGTATTAATGTTTATAAGAATAAGTCTGAAGATATGACTGATTAAAAATGCAATTTCACTCCTAAATTTGTCCGAAACATCATTTTCAAACGAAACATCATTTTCAGACGTAAATCGGGGTAGTCATTGTTGCTCGGAACGTTTAATACCTTTCACGATAAACTACGACCATTTGTAGGCTCACGTTTGTCTCTTGGAACATTTTAAATCATAATTAAAAATCTCAAATTTTGGTAGCAATGCGCCAGATCAAAGTATATAATGCAAGTAAAAACGATTTTTTCAAAATTAAAAGTACTTGAAATATAGAACATAAATACATTTGTCCTTGTATCATTTTTAATCCACTACTTTTTCTTTAACTTTTCTCTCTAAAATGGTAACGATACTATTACTATTTTCTCTAAAATGATAATTACGCTATACTTACTATTGTACAGATCAAAGCACATAACGCATGTAAAAAGGATATTTTTAAGAGTAACAACGGGTTCCTGAAATATAAAGTACTTTGTCCCTTTCTCATTTGAATCCTCTATTTTTTTTCTTCAGTATTTCTCTCTAAAATGGTAATTATACTGAATTTTACACTCAAAAAGTAAAATGAAAAGGATGCAAGTAAATGTGGTAGTTAGGATTACATTTAGTATTAATTCCGTATTATGTTATATATAATTTTGAAAAGAATGTAAAAATTGTCTCCTTCCTTACCGCGTGTCTTAATAATTTAATTGGAAGGCATGGTAGGCTAAGAATCGCGAGGCCGAAAATGCACGTCTCACGAGGGCATTGCGGATTTTTTCGGTTTTCTGACTTCAAAAAATTCTAAATTATTCTGTAAGTGACGTCCGAGCTAAAAAAAATGTGGTGGATACTAATTCGTAACCAGCACGTTTAGGCGATTGAGTCCCCTCCTGCCTTTTAAGTGTGTGTGGAGGGGGGAGAATATAAAGTGTTTTCTCCCTCCTTATCGCATGTAATTGGAAAATACGCCGTCTGGCAGTCCTTGCGAGGGCATTGCTCTTTTTTCATATGTCCTGCTACAACAAGCGTAATGACTCTACAAGTAGTCATATTGTTGAGATTATATTTGATACCAATTCCAGTTTACTGTGTTCTAACTTTAGAAAAAATATCTGCCCATTGTAAGCAAATAATTTGTTTTTAAATTTATTCATGATTTAGGGAAAGATTTATAAATATTGTTAGGAACAGCATCGAAAAATTATAGTTTGACCAAGTAAATGTTTTATTTTGGTAAATTTAAATTATGTATGATAAATTAAAATTTTAAGTAAATGTTATGTAAGCAATGTATGAGCTTAGCATTGTATAGTATGATACATTTGAGAATATCAGTATCAAGCCTGCGTTATTCTACGTAGTTGTCGGACAATAAATATTCAAAAGTTTTCCATTTTTCTTTGCAGCTTATTGGCAACGGAGTGATTGCGACTTTGGTCTTCAGTGATGCTGGTAATATTGGTGCAGTAGCAGGGCCACTAGGATGGGGAGTTGCTCTCATGGTCGCTATTGCAGTCACAGGTGGCGTTTCAGGTATGTGGTATAGTTTTTTGTTTGCTTGTTTGTTTATGTAAACGTACTGAGCAATTGCCTTTTTTGCTGAAAATACTTCTTCTAATAAAACATGAGCTATTACTGACGATTTTTTTAATTATTATTTTTTAAGAATGTCTCGTACAATTTTATCTCGCAGAACTGGTTCAGAAATGTTAAATAACATTTCCGAATCCTTATTTATGTAGCCTTCTGGAAAAGGCTGCTGAATATTTTCTTTCTACCCCTTCATTATTAAAGCATTCGCATAGTTTAAGTGGAAGATTTTGTGTTATTTAATCGCCAGACAAGTATGAGATCATTCTTCTGAAGAGAAAACGTGAAATGATAAATCTTTCAATCAAATTTTATTGTTAACTTTAATTGTTAAAATAGTGATCGTATGCATTAACTTCATTCAATTTCTATAACTGTAGATTGACTGCAAAAGACAGATCTTTTGAATTCTCATGCATCAGATCATTTTCACCAGATTACATAAAACTCTTCTTTTGCATTTATGTTGAATGCTCATGATAATAATTTTATCGAGAGAAATTTGATGTGGTTCGCAGTATCTATCAGAGAAATGGAATTTGTTATATAATTGATAAAAAAAGCTGTTTCTAAACTGTGTGAAAGTATCAAATGATAGGTTAAATATTTCTAATACTTCCTTGAAGAAGGTAAATTATTTAAAATTTTATTTGCAATATCAGTTTGAGAGTCATCTAATTTTAAAGCTTTATTATAAGCATAAACTATTAACAGTTTTCAAAGGACTCTAAAGAACAGATAGCACAGTAGTAGAAAGCTGGTATTCTGTCTGGGTTTGGAGCGACTTCTGTGGGTTTTGTGTGACTGTGACATCAGAAAATATTCACGAATTTTACGACAATTACGGAATCCTGCGCTCCTCGCCAGGCCTCGTCTGTCGCTGTCATGGGCCTTGGAAACTTTACAGAGGAATAACTCGACTTTAGTCTCTGTCCCCATTTTGAAGAAATGTCTCCTGGGAAACAGATCCAACCATCACAAACCCCTGTTCTCCGACCACCAATAGGTCTTAATAAGGTTTACAGCTCGTAGAGTTCTCCGAGCATGTAAAGTGAACCCACGCCGCAATATAAACTATAAATTACAAATATCCAAACGTTTTCTGGAATTCGAACTCCGCCCAGTGCCGTGGCAGCCAGTAAAATTAACCACTACACCCATCAGGCTGGCCTATCTGGATTTCCGACATTCGATGCTCAAAAAGGAATCGGAAGACTAGAAACCCATTCAACTTTTAATTCAAAAACTAGTATAGTTCTGGAGAGCAAAATGTGACCCTAATGGAATACTCATGCTGCAAATTTCCATAATCTAGGAATTTGGAAACCTACTGCCCTTATCTCTTCATTTCAAGCTCTTCACTCCCGTTTCCAGAGGAATTAAATTCTTTCATTGTCCCATAACTTTGGAGCTCTGAACATAGTTGTATGCCTGACCAAGTTTCACAGTTAAGAGTAGCATGCTAAAATAAAATCTGCTTTTTGTCGAAATTTTGTATTCTTGCATATATTGACGAAATGTTACTTTCATAATATAAGCAGAAAATCTAAATATTTATAATTAAAAATAAATTAAAGTGCAATATTAGCAATAATGATTACATTTACATTTTAAATTATTTTTATACAATAATGAAGTAGTAAACTTAGTAATTTAAATTTCAGTGCCTTTTATATTTCCATCGTTAATACTGATATACGAAGGCAGTCTCTATCAGTATAGTGGTTAGAGCATCTGGTCGCTGTTTCATTCGTTGGGTTCTGGTGCGAATCTAGGAAAAAGCATAGAGGTTTATAAATATATAGCACATGTGCAGCATGGTGGTAGTCCAAATGTACGACGATTAGAAAATTCTTTCGAATGGTTTGGTGGTAGGGAAAAAAGGGATGAGAGACTCTTAGACCCGTCGCCCGGGTAATCTCCTCTCAAACTGGGACAGAGCTAGGCAAAGTTACTCTGTCACCGTTATTGTGCTCAAGACTCATGCCAACGATAGATGCGATCTTGCACTCTTTACATCAGCTTGTTAGGATTAGGTCATACAACTGAGATTAGCCACAATAGCAGCAACAAAAACAAAAGTACATTATAAGTCTCGCGTACTTTACAGACATAAATAAATTCGTAAAATAATAATCAAAATAAAAGATAAGCGCTCATTCCAATCTATTCAATTACATTTCACGATATTCTGGCGTCATTTTCGATCATTTAAAATTTCAAATAAAACATTTCGCCTGAGTGCAGTATCTTAAATATTAATAGGAGGACCGCCAGTAACACTTCGCTCTATCACATTCGATACGGTGGGCTCACAGAGGAAACCTGAAGTGTATCATGCATAACTCATTGGAAGCGAATAGGTTAAGCCCTTGCCGTTATTCAGTTTTTGTCTACTTTCCATTCTAGCGTTATTATCCACAAGAGAAGAACTCCCAGTGGAAATCTTTAAGTATTTCAGTCGAAGGTTATATCTTTCCAATTCATAAATCCACTAATGGGCAATTGCTAAGGACGAACAACACTGTGAACCATAACAATCCCAAAATAAGAGGAAGCAAAATGTGAAAAATTATAATATGCGGGATACAGTAAGAACGGATGCGCGTATGCAAATTTTCATTTAATTAACTGTTCATCGCGTGAAAGCGCTAATAATAGATTTAAAGCATTTGATCCACGCCAGCAGCTATTTTACCGAAATTTTACAAAGATTTAATTGACTATCTTGGAAGTTTCAGTATGTCTTCCCGACATCACTTACAGGATTTTACGCATGGCCGTATCATTGAAAAGTTCGAAGACGGGTGAAAAATAACAGATGTTTCCAGGGAGTTCAAGATCGCCCTCAACGTTGTTGTAGGCTGTGGAAAGGATTTAAAACAACTGGAAAGTGTAGGGAACGTCATGCTGGAGGTCGCGTTTCATATGCGACATTCTGCAGGAGGCCTATCGACAAAAATAAAATTGGTGCACCACAGCTCCAGGTAGTAAAAGAGCCTCTTTTTGCCATAGGAAATTGAGTTTCCGAAGAACTGTAGCCAGATGTCTGGGAGAAGGAGGAGTATACACCCGTAGACCTGTTGTATGGGTTCCGTTGTCCAAAAAGTGTGCATACAATTGTCGAGACAGTACGGTCCCGTCCATTTTGTCGGGACCATCGCAGTTGGCCTGAACAGGTCTGTGCTTGCATTCTCTTCGCAGATGAGAGTAGGTTCAGTCTGTTATCGAATTGTAGACGCCAAATGTTCTTAATTGAGAGTGGTATTGCTTATCGCCCAGAAAGTATTCAAGAAAGGGATCCACATCCGAGATAAAATATCAGGGTGTGGGGCCCTTCATGATCAATGGGCGCACGCTCTTACATGTGGTTCATATGGGACAATAACTGGCCAACGATATATTGATGAAGTTCTACTTCCTCATATTCACCTTTTCCGTGGTACTTTCGGTAATAAATTCGTAGACTATGACGCACCGTGTTATCTAATACTCACTGTTCAGGATTATCTAGACAGCGGTATATTCCATGCCTCGTATGGCCAGCACGTTCTCCATATCTAAGTCACATTGAAAATGTTTGAAATGCTCTGAGAAGGTGACTTACTGGCTTCAAATATCCTCCCACGAATCCTCATCCGTACACTGATAGAAGAGTGGGATTAATTGCCTCAACAGCTGCAGGATAATGATGCGCAAAGTATGAACGATGTGTGGAAAGCTGCATCGGAATCCACGGTAGACATACCTCATATTGACACCTATCTCGAAATTGTCTGCTGTCGTTCATATGCATTTTTCCGTATACAGCATCAAAAGAAAACCTTTTTTTCACTTTTGGACGTTTCAAAACCTTCTTTATTTTCTTGAAGAATAAATGTCCTTTATTCTAATGCCCGAACAGTATGGCAGCAATATATTATCCTTCTTAGCATTCAATTCCGCTTATGTTTGGCTGCATTGAAATTTGAGATCTGTCCTAAGCATCTGTCCAGCAGTATATATTCCCTATCATTTGAAATAAGACTTTCTTTTAATTTAAAAAATTATTATTTTAGTGTAATGTTTAAGAAATTAGTTATTAAAAATTTCTTCTATTATTTTAATTTCAGGTTGCCATGCCAATCCTGCTGTCTCGCTAGCATTTGCAACGGTGGGAAAATTGCCTTGGAAGAAAGTGATGCCGTATATTTTTGCTCAGTACGCTGGCGCATTCGTTTCAGCCATTGTTCTTTTCACTGTTTACCTTGGTAAGGATTCACACCCATTTCTGTATTTCATGCATAAGGTCAAGATAATGATATCAGTTCTAACAAAGTCAAGGGTTTCCTAATCTCCATTTAAGCGAATATTATTAACACTGAGGAGTGAATAAAGTTTTCTTTTTTAAAATTCTAAATAATAATGTTTTTCCCATTTGATTTAAAATGATACAAAGAAATGCAACTATAATTCACCTTAAAGGAAATAATTCATTAAATTAATCTTATTAGCAAATATACAACAAGGTTTTAATTGCCTTAATTTCAACGCTTATATTGTCTACGTTTAAATTTTAAATGTTCATCTTTACTTCAGAATCCATCTCCATGCTTCCAATGTCATCCATACCATTCCATACCATCTATCTCCATGCCATCAAAAACAAATTGTAGCAACACAGAGGAACTAATATTAGAGTGATCTTAAAAACTGTTCTCGTTAAATTAAATTTGAATATGAATAGAGTATTTATTGTGTCTCCGTATCTTTTCGACACATAACAGAGGAGTGCCTGGAATTTTAAACCAGAGAGGGGGGGAGGGCAGAGAAAAATATTTTCATCTCTTTTTCATTAATTTACTGTGTGTATTAGTTTCTATCAGTTTTTATCTGAAACAAATGCTTCCTTCCCGTCGCTCTCAGCATATTTCAGTGTGATTGTTATCAGCATTAATCAGCCTGTATTATTGCTGATAAAAGCAAACCGAGAATCAAAATACTTCAAATATTTTCTAGGAAAATTACTTACTATTTTTACTCTACGCATTAAATTTTTAATATTTTATCACTCCAGAAAATAGAATTTATCTCTAATTTTTTTAATTTTATTACGAATTCCCTAGAGATCTGATAAATGTGATACTAATATTCGGGCTTCACTTAGTCTGCAGATGAAATTTTGTAGGCAGAAATTTAGAAGACGTTTCGTAATCAGAACTGTAGCGTAATAGGGAGAATGAAAATTAGAAAATGCCATGCAGAAAATAATTTGAATTTTCCATACCTTATATGAAAAATTTTGTTAAAGAATTAACACTATCATCATTTTCTACTGTTCGCGCGAAAACCCAAGGTAGGCCATTATCTTTCTTAAAACAATCTTCCGCTCTTTCGGCTTGACCAAATATTTTGACTTAATAATTTTTTATATTATAGTCATTCTCGATGCAGTTCAACCATCGAAACCTGGACTGAAACTTTAAAAATTTAAGATATTAAGAAGAAGGATCTAGAACAAACTGAATACTGAAAATTTAGCTATTAAAAGAGAAATATAGGTAATAAGTATTAACAATATAATTTTATTTATTTAAAATCAAAGAATTTTGTTAAAAGGAGCTGTTATTTTAAAAAGTCATCTTTTATATGCACCTCTGTTATATAAGAATCGATTTCTAAATTTCACCTGATAAAATGAAAGGTAAATAAAGAAGTACTTAAAGGCGATAATAACACAGACAAACTTTTTTTATTGACATAGAACGTTTAACTGGTAAATACATTTATTTCCTTTTCGTCGACTGGTAATCCAAAAGAGGCTTAGAAATCGGATCGAACACGGCGGATCTAGACCACGAGGTCCGAAGATCAGCGAGTCAAGGTCGTTGTGCCGGTAATGATGAATCTTTGATCAAAAACGTGATTCCTTCGGGGTAATAGTATCAAAAAACTAGAAGTTTTGGCAGTTTGACCTAGTCTTCATGAGTACTTTGGTCTGAACTCTTTTCATACCTCGAAAGAATTATAAACAGGAAAAGCGATGTTTAGCCACCACTGTTATCTGATAGGTATGGAATCATTTGCACAGAATTTCGCTCATTCTGATACAGTCTGTAAGAATAGGCAATTAAACGTGACCATTCTGACGCAAGGTACCATTGTTAAATGGTATCTTGTGTATGTTTATTTTACTTATTGCATTATACTCAATGAATTATTCAATGATATTTGTATAAAATTCATCTTCTGTTCTGAATTGCGTAAAGTGAATTTCTTGTGGGCAATGATAGTAGCTGAAGAATTCTAACTGCAAAACTTGTGATGTAAAATAGCAATTCAAGTGCGAAATCGCACGAAAAGAAATAACAATTCACCGCTTTAAATAAGTTTTGTGAAAAAGTTCACATGAATTTTAGAAACAATATATGACAAAAGCTTGAAGCTGATATGAGCTTGAAGAAATACCCAAATGCATATGATATCATTTCCTTTTAATAGTTTCGAAATATATAACCAGTGCCTGAAACTTTTATTTTCTCTTTTTAAAAAAGCGTTATTTTTAGAAAGAATTCATGGTAAATATTTCTAAATGAAAAAAACATTACAGTACAGTTGAAAAAAATATTCTTTCATATATATATATGGGGTGTTATGTAATATATGAATTAGTTTTCCATCGCCAGTTCCTTTATTAAATAATTATTTCCTTGCATGGTTTAATTTAAACCTTAAAAATTTCGATTAATTAAACTTTCCCTTTTTCATATCCCATTATATTACGTTATCGGATTTATTATAAATACAAATTTTTAGATCTGTTGCCAGTCTCTGCGATAGACGATATATAATTTTACCTTTCAGACCGCAAAATACATATCTCAGGCAACTTAGCCCTTTGACTAAATTTAAAATAAATTATTTTTACGCCGTTTTCTATCCAGGTGAACAAAATATGTCATAAATGAGGTAAATTTAGCATTTGGGATTTTTTTGACACTCGATTTTCGAGCCAAAAGCTGGGACACATATGTCCGAGCAGTAGTTAATAGTGGGATACATATGTCCCACACGTAGCGATCGATTTACTATAAGCACTCCTATTTTATCCTGAAAACCTTTATGTGAAATAGATGTATATCGTATGGTACAGGGTAAAGCATTCCTTGCATAACCAACATTACACATTGGGCAGCTCATATTTGTTCTTTTTTCTGTGTTCATTAGTGTACAGTGGCACAGCGGAGTCTTCATTTGCCAACTATTGGAAGATGATTCAATTCAGAAGATTCTTAGCAATCTTCTAACCAGTAGTAATTTTTAAATTTTTAGTGAGACGCATATGTCCCGGTTAGTAGTGAAAAGGTTAGTGTTGGATGGGATTATTCCTGGAATTATTTAAAAACAATAGATTTTTCCTAATAATTTTCATCTTTTATTTAATTTCAATAATATATCAGTTTGCCATTATTTATAATTTATTTGATATTATTTATAATTTATTTGATATTATTTATAATTTATTTGACATTATTTATAATTTATTTGATATTATTTATAATTTATTTGATATGCTTAAAACTTATTTTGATATTATTTATAATTTATTTGATATGCTTATAACTTATTTTGATATTATTTACAGATTAAAATTTCTATATACATATGCACCATTCATGTCAAAGTTGGAAGATTGCTCTATTATTTCACTTGGTTATAGCATAGTGGTTAATCCGCTCTCTAATAATGAATTTAATAAGTACGCTATGTTTTCTCGTAAAACTTTTGGAGGAATAAATTAGGTTATCCGAAAGGCAATGTTCGGAATATTCAAGAGGTGAAAGTTTCTGCGAGAAACTAAAGATGATCGCTTACTATTTAGGAGGATAAACACAAAAATAACTCAGGTAGTTGACCCGTTTATTCACCAAGTGTAACGAAATGTCATTGGGAACAAAGTGCCACATCTCAATAGTTTCATGCGCTTCGAGGTATTAAATAGCTTTTAAGAAGTTCTTTGGCCATAATATACACGAAAGCCATCTCGGCGAAAACATAAAAGAAATCATCACAGAAAGAATAATACGAAGACACTGAAAACATCGTCTTACAAAACTATGCCGGATTAAAAACAACTCAAAGATCAAATTTCTCGGTTTAGAAATGGCATCATGATAAACAATAAAGTGGTAGCAAAATTTCGAGTTTGAAAATATCACCGAAAAAAAAAGTTCTTAAAGCATATTTTATGCGCTTTTTAGCCACTTTTGAAATGTATGTTCCTGAGATATTTTCTAACTACTTTGTTTCTTATTGCTATGTTTTGAAATTTCGAAGAATTTATAGCATTTTTTTCTACCATGTTTTGTGCGATGTGGGATTATTGTTTTTCTCCTCCTTGGACATTTTAACGGAAATGTTTATGCAATATATTTACATCACGTTTGTGAGACTGTACGTACGTTGCAGGTAATAGCGAGCGTTATCTACACAATCCAAACAAATGCTGCTCTTTCGTGATACTTCTTATGGAGTATTATGATCTGTGCTAGCTACTTACCTTATACGATTGATATTCTGATTTTCTGCAGCGAACATGCAATTTTACTTCAGTGATAATGTTCGTTTATGTAACTGTTTATCATACTTCTTACTTCAATTGTCTTCCAATGATGCAATCTTCTTCGCTGCCAATGCCTTTCCAGAGGCGTTTTTTGAGCTACGCATAAAACTCCAACACCCTTTATGGATTTAATTTCATCACATCTTATATCTGAAGTTTTTCATTGCGATTCGTTGATCCTAACGATCACTAGAAACTCATATATATGGGGATGAAGGGCCACTGTGCATTGCGCGCTCTCCTGAAATGAAGGTACACATGGTGCAATGGTTTGTTCACTCCCATCGACAAGTGTGTGAATGATATCCGCTAAACTCCATGTCCACACTTAGAGATGGTGAAGATTCTGCATGCTAAAAACATGTATCCTCAATAACTCTTACCCAGCGATGACTGTCTGTACCCTCAATAACTCTTACCCAGCGATGACTGTCTGTACCCTCAATAACTCTTACCCAGCGATGACTGTCTGAATCTTGTACAGTTCGTGTGTTGGATGTTTGACGCTACTAGGACTAATCCTCCCTTCTCCACCGCTGTTTTAGTCTTTGATGAGGCCAGCTTAACATTAGACACTACTGCTAACTTGCACATTGCATATACATAAGTAGACATAAAATTCTCATACCACTGTCCCCGAAAAATTAAACACAAGTTTAGTGTCAACATCTGGGCAAGAATCCTCGATGATCATCTGCTGAAAGCGCCTTTTATCCGAAAACCTGGATAGTGCAATGTACGTTACTCGTAGCTTCTGAAAAACGTCCTCCCAGATTTGCTACTGACTGTACCATTCGCAGTGCAGAGAGGCATATGGTTTATTCCTGATGTTACTTAAGTATATTTTTACAGTGCAGTGTATAACCATCTGTATGCTCATCCCAGGAGATGGACTGGACGTAGTCCACCTCCCGCGCCGTTTCTTAGCTTTCTTAGCTCCCGCGCCGTTTCCAAGCCTCAATCTTTTGAACGTTTTCTTTTTGGAGGCACCCTAAATCACTCATTTATAAGACGCCTGTTGAAAAACTGCAGGATTTCACAAGGCCGATCATCGTTCGTTGCGGTAGACATCAACAGCATACGCGTTATTTTCAAGCCTGTCTGAGTATCGTTTCGCTGTCGTTGTGGGTTGTTTATTTATCTTTTTGCCCACCATTTCGAGCATATCTTTCCCATAATATATGACAATTGTAAATACATAATATCACTGAGTTTAAAGAGCTTTGTTATTTAAAGTGCTAGCTTCAGATTGTCTATTATTTCTTCAAAAACAAATTATTTTCGTTTTATGCCAATTAGAACATAGAATGTTTATTTTAAATGCAAAATACTAGGTGGAAACTCCAGCAACATTTGCTGCATTTGAGCAGGATATGTTAAGTATTAGTCTTGCAGAAAAGGTTAGACGAAACATACGTAAAACATAGCTCCCATTAATTTTTTAAAGTCATATGCGAAAACTATTATTTTCACTGAAACTATTTAAAATTTCATTTAGCTAAAGGAAATAACTCTACAATGGTTTTTCTATATGTACCATTGCTGTAAATGGCTTAATACATAACATTTGTTTTGTATCTGTGCTAGCTATCCATCAAAACGTTTCAAAAGATATTGCTTAACATTTTGTATTGTGTAACTCCACAATTATTTTTCAGCTGCTTTACATAAATTTTCTGCCATAAATCTTGTGGTTTTGATCCATAGATATCAATAGAAATTGAAGTAACCTCTTAATTGTTCTTTGCAGAAGCCTTCTATCACTTCAGTGGAGATTTGAGAGAAATACCTCCTAATGCTTCTGCTACGGCACAAATTTTTGCAACATATGCTCCAGAGCATGTCAGCAACTGGACTGCTTTTGGAGATCAGGCAAGTAAAGATTTACAGTTTAGTTATACTTACTTAAAAATGCTTGCTCTTTCCCAAAGAGGATGTAATAAAACAATTTCTCGTTAGCATCTTGTTAATCTGAAGCGACTTTAAATTTCGTTATCAAATAATACCTATTAATGATATTAAAATTAATTCTAATATTCTCTTTACATGGGTTTTGCATGAAACACTTTGGCACGTTTATAAAAATGTATTAACTAATATTTTACATTACGTAATTATATAATAGATTAATAGAAAAATGTCGAAAGCAAAATTATTTATTCATTCAGTCAAATACAGGTTTTGAAGACCTTGGTTTGGATATATAACTGCAGCATTAATCATTAATACTTTGTTATGCAAAATATAGCCTTTCGTTAGCTCATGCACGCATTAAATGTCGACTAGCAAAATAAGCTAAACCGGAATAACTACAAACGAAATTAACGAAAGATCTAATTTTAAAACATTCAAAGCTCTCCATTTAAATACTGTAACAACTAATTTGCATTTTGATGAGGTCTACGGGAAGAAGAAGTTATAGTAAAGATCATGAAAATTTTTCATTATTATAAAATCCTACAACATGACAGTTAGAAAATTTCAACACACACTCTTGAAAATATTATCAGGAATACAGAAGACATTTAGGTCTTCACAAAACAGTGTGTTTCCCTTTGTAACCCAGAAGATGGATTGATTCGAAAGATATTGTTTTGAAAAACTTGCTGTTGGCTTCCTTTCCGTTTCCCAGGCTGTAACAATGTACAGTTAAACTGACTTCATTAGCAATAAATACAGATATTTTCAGTTTCTAGTCTGATGAATGTTTCGAAGCCTTTGTGAATAAAAAATAGGGCTGTTAGGAGTTTTGTGGGTTTTTCCTTTAATCTTTTATTTGTCATCTTTTCTTCTATGCGATTACAAGCATTTCGGTTTTCTTTTCCTGAATAAAAGTACTATCCACAGATGTCAGTTAGACAAACTCTAAGTTTTCACAGTTGAATAAAAATAAAACTTTAGAAGATTTTCATTTTTAAAATTCCAATTTTTGCTTCCGCTTTTTTCCCTTTTTGTAAAAAGGAAAAAAAATGTATGAATTATTAGTATTATCTCCCAAATTAGTATTCTTGTCGTTCAAATAAAATTAGAGAAGAAATATTTATGGAGAATTCCGATGTGTATGAAATTTTATCATTACCATTCAGTTTTATTTCGGATGCAGATGGCAATATGCAGAAGTAGAGCTAAAAGAGCTAAAAATTTTCTAGCGAATATATTTTAGACTACTCAAAAGATACTTTATTTATTAGAAATATGATATAAAAAAACACTTTCTGCAAAATGTTTTTAAAAAAGTATAATTAAAATAATTTTTAAATGATCAACTTTTTACAATAATGTATGGTGCACATTTATAATATCAAAAATAAAGATTATAAGAATCGCCGATTGTCAGAAACGCACTCTTATGTTTCCGCCTATTCCTTTGTAACAGTCAGCATTTCCCGTTAACTGAAAACAATAACCTGTAGTCGAAGTGTTACAAAAATATCAAATTTTTATAATCATTATCAAGGCTTCAATTCATTTTTACATTTCTTTTTAAATTAAGAACTTTTTTATTTTGTGCAGTTTTTCTTTGCAGTGTTTATCAACACTGTAAAGAAAATTCTTTGGCGAGAAAACCTTGAAATAACGCCAAATGGAACTTAAAATTCAATCAGATTAATAAAATTCGTGGAAAAATATTGACAAAAAGAACTATTGTTTAATGTTTGACCCATTTCATCCTTTAGGTTTTGGGAACAATGCTTCTGATGATGGCTGTCGTGGCCGTCACTGATCCTCATAACATGGCCATCCCGAAAGGATCGTATCCTCTAGTCATCGGGCTGTCTCTGTCTGCAATAATCTTTGCATTTCCACTGAATTGCGGAGCACCTCTCAATCCTGCCAGGGATCTGGGTCCAAGAGTATTCACCGCTTTAGCTGGATGGGGCTCAAATGTCTTCAGGTGAGCGAATTTCACAGTTAAGTTTTTAAGAAAAGAAGCATATTCTTTCGAATCTAAGTGAAAAGATGTGAATTTTACGAACGAATTAATTATTCAGCATCAATAAAGTTATTACAGGAGAATACTCAGCATGTACAAGGTATACGATGAAAGCTGGCTGTAGTTTTTAAATTTTGAATAGCGATTTTAAACATGTATGCACATCTAATAAAATAATTTCTTAACATATGGTTTAAGTACTTTATGAAGACAGGTTCAACACAGAGGATACAAATAAAATTAAAAATTTTATGTAATCCAAATGCAGTAAAATTCCAGTTAGTAAAATATTTAGTATGTTTCAGTTAATTAAAAAGAAAACAGTTCTTAAACATTTCAATGCTGTAAATACACATATACATTCTTTGTCGCGTTCGCTAAAATATTCTAAAACTAAATATTCAAATCAAATAATAAAGAAATTTCGCTTACCTGTCAGACGCAGCAAGGATTCTCACCTTTTGTCATTTTCTCTAAATTTTATTGACGACACAATAAATACATTTACAATAAAGAAGCACATATAAAATTTAGTTAGTGTTTCGCGTTCGTATTACATCTTTCGCAGTTATCAAAGTTCTGAAGTCCTCAAAGGAATTCAGGCGCACACAGAGCCATCTGGTACAATTACAGTTTCTACACATGCAAAATGCTCCAGAAACTTAGCAGCAATTGCAAAACAAAATCTGCTGTTTTGGAGATTAAAGATTGCAAAACAAAATCTGCTGTTTTGAAGATTTGTTTAGATATCTGAAAATATGTGTTAAGCATATATCATTGAATTTTACGTGTAAATGTCTGAGTGAAAAAGAATTATATCAAGTGGTAAACATACTAGAATACTCAAAATATATTAAAATTGTTACCATGCCTTCGTCATAAAGTAATCAAAGGTATTACCGTATTTCCTTGCTTATCCCCCTTTTTTTAAACTAATTTTATCATTCCAAAATTGACAGAAAATTATGCCAGTAGTTTAATTTCCGAAGAACACAGTTGCATTTTATTCATTTTCATACACATCATATACGTATTATTTCTTTAAAAGAAACAAACCTTCTTTCCAATGAGAATATATAGTTATATTAACATTACAATATCTACAGATATTGAGCTGATATTTGTAGGTAATTAAGCAGTTCAGTTAGGTTAGAAAGCCCAGGAGCTTGAATGAATGAGTCTTGACTGTATTCTTGACAGACACATCAAAGGAACGAAGGAGAACGGGAGCGAACAGAATGTCCGGATTTCAAAATATCGAACACATCAGCACTAGATAAGGCTACTGTGAGCTAGAACAGTGCTCCGCAACCTTTTCTCACCTGCGACGCACAAAAAATCTTTCTGGAATTTCGTGGCACACCAAAGAGTTCCGCGTTATCAAGGAAGTGCCGAAAAAAATTCAAATGCTGACACACTTACAATCACACACACAACCACACAACAGTGAAATATATAAATACATTTAAAATAGACATTATTAAGGGAAAAAAATTGTCATTGTGTATTAAATACATGATAAAAAATTGCAAAATGTCAAATACATGTATTTGATTGCGGCACACCTATATCCTACTCATGGCACACCAGTGAGCCGCGGCACACCGGTTGCGGAGCACTGATCTGTAACATAAATAACAGGTAAAATCACATGGTTGAAACGTTTCTTCAGTGTGAGAACACTTTCCACGTCCGGGTATCATAACGAAGAGGCTGGACAAAATACCTTTCCATTAATAAATGCAAGATGCAGAAATACCAATACAAATTGAATGCACTAAATATATACACTCTGTTGCAAAAAATATATATGCGGTCAGAAAAAACTGAGTCAGAAGTACGAAATTCGGCAGTTGTATAGTGTTCGAGTAGATAAACAAATTTTCAAAAACTGGAACGAAAAAAGCGCTTTATTTATGAATAGCGATACAAAAAAACGTAAAAATCAGTAAGTGACGAAACCACTCATGGCAGTTATACAGCCTATACTCTAGTAGACGTGGAGTCTATTAAGTTCACAATGTCCCTTTGTGGTAGATTGCGCAACAAATGGAGCAACTGTTCAGCGAGTTAGGACGTATTTTTACACTACTGAATTTGCTTGCTCGACAAATCCCAAACCTGTTCGATAGGCGATAGGTCTGAAGACCTAGCAGCCCAGTCGAAGACATTATTGAGAAAGTCGTGTTGTATGTGTAGCCAAGCGTTGTCCTGCTGGAAACCAGAAGCTGGACGATTTCCTAGCATACTACGATCGGCTGCAAAATATCGTCAACGTATCTGCTAGCAATCAGAGTACCTCGCAACCCCACTAATGGTGAACGGTTGTCCCAGCTAATAGCTCCCAGACTGTCACACTCATTATTCTGGCTATTTGCCGCTCGGTAACAAATGGTACATTGGACCGCTCACCTCTTCATCTCTAGACATGTATGCGGTGGTCATCAACATTGAGAGAAAAGCATGATTCGTTGCTGAGGACCACATTTCTCCAATCGGATACTGTCCAGTCTCGCTCAAGCGAGAGTGGCACCATGTAGGACGATACTGCTTATGGTGGAGGGTGAATGGCAAGCGTTTTAATGGATGTCGAGATCTGATCCTAGCGTCACCTAGTCTTCAGCGAATCATCTCCCTGGACATTCCGGGATTCTTGCGAGTTGGCAAACGACGTTGAATCGATGATAGCGCAACTGTTGGTGCTGATGCGGCAGCTCTTTTTCTATTGCGTGATCATCTCGCGTACTAGTGGCCCGGAGACGCTCCGAGCCACTACCCCAGCTGACTATGCCGAGCCATTGCTTCCAGCAACGAAAAACGATTATATCGCTTCGGTTAAGATGCTGGCGAATCATCCTTCTTCGACCAATCGCCCTCTTTTAGCCCTGTGATGTGATCCAAAGTCTGAAAACTGTTCGTAACGCCGTTGAGTATATCTTAAAGGTCTTTCGTTACAATGTCGTGTATCCAAGCCATCAGTGTGGTTGTAAATGTTCGTCACTCGCCGCACTTGCCCTTTTACATTCTACTAGCTGCACTCTTCAGACGTTCGTTTTATTGCACCACACTGTTTGATTGGCGCTCCAAGTTTGATCATTTACACAACTCGCCAGACCACATTTGTATGCTGCGCTTCGTAGTTGTGGATCAATTTTTTTCTGGGTGCATATACTTTTCTGCAACGGAGTGTCTAAATATAATCAATGGAATCCATTGTACCAATAAATTATATGAATACTTTTAAAATTTTAAGAACATAGCCTAAAAATTTTAAGAGCATAGCGCTAAGGAAAAAATTACTCCAGGAAAGGCGGTATTAAAATATTACATGGTTCAAAAGAACGGAACCTATTATACGTGAAAATAACAATCTCATATTTCTTACGATATACACTTTTAATATTTTTTCTGCTAAAAATATTTTTTTATTTTATTTTGTGGATTACAATAGAAAATATAATATCGAGAGTTTCATTTATTTAGAATACTAGAGCAATCAAAAACCATTTATCGGCTAAGAACAAACATCCTTATCACAAACGGGCAAGTAAAGACGTTCTTATAAAATACCGCCACAGTCAATCGATATTATTCCGTATCTTATATTTGTTCTCTTTCTGAAACACTCAGAGTAGAGGGAGACTTTATTTTTCAAGATTGCCTTCTCAGTTCGTTCCAGTTAAAGAAATATTTATCTGGAAATGTTTAAAATGTTTGTTTTGAAATTAAAGTTTTATTTGCGCTTTCAATAGCAGTTGAAAGGTTGCCAAAAAAAAACTTTTTATATTTAGAATGTAGCAATCTGTTTCTGGCGCGTGTTGATGTGAATTAAGATCCTTAAAAGATAAAAAAAATAATGATATTCGTTTTAGTGTTTGATGTTATGTTTCAGAATTACAAGTGGAGCTCACTTTCTTAGAAACCTGGAAGATTCAAAGTACAAGTGAAATTTTATATTTAAAATGCACTAAAAACTCTGTTCCTTTTTATTATTTGTTTATCCAAAACGATATGATCACTCATAAGTTTTTTGCTGGTATAAAGAAACCATGAAAATGTTTACATATTTTCTTTATTTTTTAATATTATTCTCCAAATATGGCATTTAATCCTAGATGAATTCCCCATTTTTATTGATCTCACATCTAAAACAAAACTAAGATTTATAGAAAACATACTTAATGATGTAGGATTTTATGTTTATTAAGCAGATATTATGAGCTCAACCTTTAGGACAACTACTTCTTTCCAAAGTCCTAACAAGAATGCAAATTAGTAATTGTGTATTTAAGCTCAGGATTTAAATGTTTAGAGCTTCTAGAAAACTTGCCTTACTAATACTTACTATATCCAAAACTTCCAAAGTTATTGCGGCTTTAGCTTCTTGCTAGCCGACGTTTAAAATACGTGCTGTTAAGTATCTTGAGCCAGTTTAAGTGATCTATTGTGTGGGTAGTTTCAGTCTGCATCACCTAACTTTCAATCTAGCCTTATATTAATTTAAATACCTGAAATTCGAGGAGGTTGGTCTGTAGTACAAATAGTGTCTTCTGTTCATTTAAGAGTTAAATAAAAAGGTTATTTCAACCTTCTTAAGACTTGCTATTGCTTCAGACTAAAGCGAAAGCTCGTTTTCAATCTAGCAGGATCAACTCCCATATCTGTCTTAGGAACTGAAGTAAAAATCTCTATTTATAAAAAGAATGTATGTCCGTTTGTGTGTTTGTTCGCGATTAACTCAGTCACTATATAGCTATCGTCATCAAACTTTCTACAATTCTTTTCTGGGTCCTGGGAAAGGTCGACGTCCACTTTCTTCCCAAAAAAATGTAGCTTAAATCAGAGATATTAATTAAAAACTCCGAAAACGCTAATTTTCACCCTCATTTTTCCGAGTGGCAACAGTCTCGCACGCTGGAGATAAAAATCTCCTTCATTTCGAAGAAGTGTTGCCGCTGCTCGCTTTCAAATCGTTGAATTTGTTAATAAAAAGTTTTACAATGAAATAAAAATAGCATTGCCAAACATTAAATACATTATTCCCGATTCCAAAAACTCGTGGGAAGCCATTTCGAATGTTCCTATCTTCGTACGGCTTTAATCAGCCGAGATATTAATTAAAAACTCTGATAACACTAATTTTTGCACTCATTTTTCAGAGTGGCAACAGTCTCGCGCGTTGGCGATAAAAATGCTTTATTTTGAAAAGTGTTGCTACTTCTCGCTTTCAAATCGTAGTTTATTAAGCAAAAATTTGTAAGTTTTACAATATATATATATATATATATATTGTAAAACAGACATTCTTCTTTATATATATATATATATATATTTATATATATATATAAAGAAGAATGTCTGTTTGTGTGTTTGTTCCCGTTATCGATTTCTGATCAATTATGATACATTTTTTGCCACATTTAATCGACTTCAGTTGAATATAGGTGAAATATTGGATGGAACTTTTATGCCCCTTTGATTAGAAACACGAAAATCATTAAAAACTGTGTGCCATTGTTGCTGATACAGTGAGAGAGAATTAGTTTATTTTTCTATCGAAATTTTTTATGTGGGTTCCATATCGCATCAGACTAAAAAATATGACCATGAATTGCATTTTTTTCATCGTTGTTAGAGAAGGATTACAGCGGTATCGTTCTCTCTGTTGTTCGATATATTACTCTCAATCTAACTTAACTGCCATCGGATACTTCCGCTAGTACAGAATAAAATATGATTGTAAAATCATTAAACAAAGCAGGACTGTTTCTTCCTTTATTAAAAGCGAAATAAAAATGAACAATAAAAAATTCAAAATGAAAAAGGACAAGGAACAAGCACCTGAAAATATTACAAAAATAAACGTTTAAAATTAGTCCTTTTTATTCATCTTGTATTAGTAGAAATAGAGATAGTCTTATATTCTTCAGTCTTATATTCTTCCTGGTTTCTTAATTTGTTGTGGGATAGGTCTAAACTTAGATACATTACTGATGGCAGAAACCTTGGAAAATTTATGTTTTATATTAAACGTCACTGAAATGCCTGTATCTTGCCCAGGTTTCGAACTGCCCACAGATGGTTTTAAAAGCAATTCGTTGGAAGCTGTTCTAATCCATACTAATCTTGATATATTCGTTGTATTACAGTGACTCACATTTGTTTTTGAACACTTGTGTTTTTCAGTTTTATTTTCAAATAAAAGTTACTAAATATTAATGAAATTACTCTATTTTTTTTTCATATGTACTCTTTTGATCATCTATTTTAAAGTCTGCTTGTTTCGAAAAAGGTTATTCGAAATGTTTTTTATTTAAAAAGAATAATTTTTCAAAATATTCTGAACTGAACTCACTTTAAAATATTTGGACACTTTGAATAAACAGTTTACATTTAATTAAAATATCAAAATAATGGGACATTCAGAAGTTTGTTAGATTTCCTTTAGTAAAGATTGCAGTTTGCTTGCGCTTTTCCACAGATTTAACTGAATCTTTAATTTTTCGCGTTCGAATGTTTTATTTTGTTTCATTCCTCCGTATGAATACTTTTAGTAGATCATGAAGTTTTTAATTAAGAATATCTATATATTTATAATAATCAATATTTTTTCCGCTAAACACTAAATTTCTTATTCCAAAGCTATCGAAACATTTCAAACCAATATGGACAGTAGATTTATCGAATTCAGTTCTTAAATTAGGCTTCTGCCTCTTATTGATTAATCTATTAGGTACGAATGCAATGAAATATGTTTAACGCGCAAACGTTTAAGACGAAATATCGGTTGACACGAAATAATACAAAGTTCCCGACAAACTGCTATATATTTTCATGCATTTTGTTTCTCTTAAATCGAAACAAAAATCGCTTAACACGAAAAAATATCTTTTCAAGTAAAGAACATAATACGGAAAACACCGGCCTCGCAGGCGAGATTTAAGAGGAGTGTGAAATGAGTGAGTGAGTGAGTGAGTGATTATGGCGCAAAACCAGAGATGATTATGACGCGCCAAACACAAGGTGGGATGATTACAATTGATGTCATTAAAATTCAATAAATAAAAACAAGTAGATAAATTTACCAAATCCAGAGGATGAAGTCATATAAACACAAGTTAAAAGCACATATTAAAATTCAAGACAGAGTTTTCAAAACAAATTACATTTGGTAATAAAAGCCAGTTTCTTTTAAATAATAAAATAAATTACAATTGACCTCTCTTCCGATTAAACGGTCGAGAGGTAAGTCACAGCTATTAAAATATTTCTGGCGAAGATTATTAAAACATGGACATTCAATTAAAATATGACGAACAGATAAACAAACATTACAATTAAAACAAACAGGCTCATTTTCAGCTTTGAGAAGATAGTTATGTGTGACTCTAGTGTGACCTATTCTGAGGCGAGTCAAAAGAACGTCCTCCTTACGATTTCCAGCAAAATCCCAATGTTCAATTCTAGGCTTGACGTTTCTCAACTTGTTGTGATGCTGACCATCCCAAATTTGCTGCCATTTTTTCCGCATCTTCCCCTTGATTACACAGCAGATGTCTCTAAAAGGAATAAGGCGAGTGGACGGTTCAACAGCATATTTGGCTGCGATGTCTGCAAGCTCATTTCCCTTTATTCCTGCATGTCCAGGGACCCAGCAGTACAGAACTTCATATCCTCGAATTGTTAAATTTCTATGAATTTTGAGAACATCCACTACCACAGGATTCTGCGTGTTGGGAAAAGCTTCCAAGGATTTAAGAGCACTATACGAGTCTGTATAAACTATGAACTTTTTGTGGCAGAGCTTTGAGATGTACAAAAGACCGTAATATATTGCAGTTAGTTCAGATGTTAGGACTGAGAAAGCATGGTGCAGGCATCGGCCCTCAATGTAATCTTGAAATACAAAAGCCATCCCGACATGATCATTTGACTTTGATCCATCTGTGTATATCGGATGATAACTGCTATATTTGTGCCTGTGCTCAGCGAAGAGTTGTCTGTAAACGATCTCGTTAGTGCTCGCCTTTACGTGATGTTTGAAAATATCGAGAAGCTGGATACGTGCATTTTCCCAAGGTGGAATTTCAAAATTCTGTACTGCTTGAGGGCACATATCAGAGAGGGAAAGTTCCTCAATGACAGGGCGAACTCTTAAAGGAAAAGTAGGAACACAGGATGGACGTGTTTCATATAATGTGTTACACTCATTATCGTGTAAGCACAGCTTATTGGGATGTTCAGGTTGGGATAGAATATTAAAATATTGCAAAAGGGACAATTGCTCACGCCTCAGATAAAGGGATGGTTCGTTAGAGTAAACATATAGGCTCTGTACAGGAGAAGTCCTGAAAGCTCCTGAACAAATCCGCAAACCTTGATGGTGAACAGGATCCAGTTTTAACAAAACAGATGAGCGAGCAGATCCATAAACCACTGAGCCATAGTCCAGTCTAGAGCGGATAAGCGCTCTGTAAATGCGAAGCATGGAGCAACGCTCTGCACCCCAGGAGGTGTTCGCCAACACTTTTAAAATATTTAGTGTTTTGAGACATTTCTTTCTCAAGTTTAAAACATGAGAAAGGAAAGTCAATTTCTGGTCGAACGTTACTCCTAAAAATTTCACTTCGGGCGCAACTGGAATAATTGTACCATTCAAATATAACTCAGGTTCAGGATGGAGACCACGCTTCCTACAAAAGTGCACGCACACAGTTTTCTGTTTCGAAAATGTAAATCCCTGTTTGTCTGACCATTCTTGGATCTTATTCAGAGCCATCTGCAATTGCCTCTCTATGTATCTCATGTCTGCTCCTCGACAGCTAATCTGTAAATCATCTACATATAGTGATCCCAAGATGGTAGGAGGAAGTTCTTTTAATACAGAATTTATTTTTAAACTGAACAGCGTTACACTAAGCACACAGCCTTGAGGCACACCCTCTTCCTGTAGGAAAACATCCGAAAAAACAGAGCCAATCCTTACTTGAAAAGTTCTACTGTTTAAGAAATTCTGAATGAAAATTGGTAGGTTGCTGCGCAAGCCACTCTCGTGAAGATCCCGGAGTATACCGTATCTCCATGCCTTATCATAAGCTTTTTCAATGTCGAAGAAAATCGAGACAAGGTGGCTTCTTCTTACAAATGCTTTCCGAATGGAAGTCTCTAGGAGGAGCATGTTATCCACGGTTGTTCTCCCCTTTCGAAAACCACTTTGATAAGGCGATATAATATTATTCTTTTCCAAGAAGTAGACTAGGCGGCTGTTTACCATCTTTTCAAACAGTTTGCAGAGGCAACTCGTAAGGGCAATTGGTCGATAGTTGGAGGGATTCCTTGGATCTTTCCCTGGCTTGGCAATGGGAATGACAACAGCTCTCCTCCATGCACTGGGAAAAATACGCTCCTTCCACACTTTATTGTAAAGAGTGAGAAGGGCAGTCAGTGACTTATAGGACAGATGCTTTAGCATTTCGTAATTTATGCCATCAAAACCCGGAGAAGACGTGTGTGTCTGCAATAAAGCTCTCTTTAATTCCAGCATAGTAAATGCTCTATTGTAAGGCTCAGATTTGGTAGAGTTGAATGCGATGGGACTTATTTCAGAGTGTTGCTTGATAGAGAGAAATACAGGTGAATAGTTTCTGCTGGAAGAAACGGCAGCAAATGTCTCACCAATAGTATTCGCAATTTCTTCTATGGAGCTTATCACTCGGCCATCTTTTTCCAAAAAGGAAACTGAGTGGTCTTTATATATGCCGCATGCTTTTCGAACTCTTTCCCAAACCCGCTTACTAGGCGTGGAGGATGTTATTGACGACACATATGAAATCCAAGAATTCCTTTGGCTCTGCCTTCTTACTTTGCGTGCATTTGCTTTGGCTCTTTTAAAGGCTATGAGGTTTCGCAGAGTAGGATATCTACGAAAAATACCCCATGCTTTTTTCTGTTTTTTCAGTGCTTCATGACAGTCGCGATTCCACCACGGTTTCGAATATTTTAGTATTTTTCCTGATGTTCTAGGAATCGAAAGCATAGCTGCCTGAATAATAGTATTAGTAAAAGCTTCCACAGCGTCATCGATATGCACATCTTCTACCATTTCCTCTGTCAGCTCTGCAGAGGAAGAGAAGAGTTCCCAGTCTGCCCTATCGAGTATGAATCGAGGGGATCTCGACATGGGGTTTGCTCCTCTTCGTGCAAGAGATATAAAAATGGGATAGTGATCGCTGTTGTAAAGATAATTTCCCACACTAAACGTGCAAAATGGCAGCAGAGATGGTGAACAGATGGCAAGGTCGAGAGCATGGAATGTCCTTGAAGGCTCGTGGAAGTAAGTATTCTGCCCATTATTCAGGAGACAAAGGCTATGATCTTCGATCATCTGCTCAATTTGTCTTCCACGGCAATTTGTATCTTTACTACCCCAGAGTGGACTATGGCCGTTAAAATCTCCTATTATGATGAAAGGCTCAGGCAGCTGCTCTAAAAGACCATTTAAATCTTGCTGATCAATATGCTCATTTGGAGGCAAATACAGAGAAACAACTGTAACAACAATATCAAAATTTGTTTGAATAGCGACAACTTGGAGGGATGTTGTCAAAGAAAGCACATTTGAGGGATAATCCAGTGAGGTGAGGAGACCTACACCTCCACTGGCACGCTCACCTGCAATGTTATCTTTCCTGACGAAAGAAAACCTCCGAAGTTTTGCCTGTTGTTCTGGTTTTAGATTTGTTTCCTATATTGCGAAGCATACAAGATGATAAGCATTAATTATGGCTTTGATGTCGAGCAAATTTCGGTGGAAACCGCGACAGTTCCAGGACATGAGGGTGGCCATTATGTATTGTTTTTGTTTTTCCTGTGCTGTTCTTTTGTTTTTCGTGGAAGTAGATGCCTGGGAACTTCCAGACCCTCTTCCACTTCCATAAAATCTGAATCCGCAGATTCAGAAATCATCTCATCGAGAGAGCTATTGCTGCGACTTCCATTTTTATTTGATGTTCTTTGTGTGGCAATTTTGGGCTTACTTTGAATAACTGTTTCTTTTTTTTTGTACTATATGTGTTGCATTTTCTTTTTTCTTATTGGATGTAGGCGGTTGGGTTTTATTTGATAGGGTCTGTATGCCTATTGATGTTTGGGTGGCAACTGTACGAGATGATTTAACAGCACTGGCGTATGATGTATTTGGTCGAAGCTGTGTGCTCTGAACTAGTCTTCTGGCTTCGGCGTAAGAGATGTTCCTTGTAACTTTTGTAGTCTGGATTTCTTTTTCCGATTTCCACTTTGGGCACAAGCGAGAAAATGCTGGGTGGTCACCCTTGCAATTTATACACAAAGGCGCAGCGGTACAATTATCGGAATCGTGGCCAATCTGTGAGCATCGGGCGCATGTGAGGCTGCCACGACAAGACGTCTTAGAATGGCCGAAACGCTGGCATTGGAAACATCGCATAGGGTTTGGAATATAAGGTCTTACAGGAATATTTAGATATCCGGCCTTAATATTCTTAGGCAGATCAGGCGTGTTGAAGGTAAGGATCACGTGTTTTGTGTCTATCAACTTACCTTCTTTACGCATCTTGATCCGCCTTGCACCGCAGACATTTTGGTCGGATAGCTCAGAAGCGATCTCTTCTTCAGAAACATAAAGAAGGTCGAATTCTGAGATTACACCCCGACAATAGTTGAGTGACTTATGTGGTGTTACAGTGACATTCGCTTGCCCAAGTTTAGTTATCTGAAGTAAAGAAGCAGACTGGGTGGCTGAGTTTGTATCAATAAGCAAGTCTCCGGAGCGGAGACGCTTTATATTTCTCGGCTCACCAATACAAGACTGGATGTATTTGTTTATTACGAAAGGAGACATCTTATGCATTTCGCCAGAAGGACTAGAGATTACTAGGAAACGGGGACTATTGTTATGATTTTTTTTATTTGCATCTGTCCGTAATTTTTTTGCAGAATTTTCAGAACTAGGTTGAGCGACAGGTTGAGTGACTGGTTTAGTAGGAGACGTTTCAGAACTAGGTTGAATGATTGGTTTATTAGTAGATGTTTCAGAACTAGGTTGAGTGACTGGTTTAGTAGGAGATGTTTCAGAACTAGGTTGAATGATTGGTTTAGTAGTAGATGTTTCAGAACTAGGTTGAGAGACTGGAGTGACTTCAAAGTTTTTTAATAAAAAAATATGTGTATTTGCCATATTGAAAATAGAAAAGATTCGGGTCCGACGGCCCCGCCCACCACGGAGCCCAACAAGGGAACACAGATTCCTGTGTTAGGGCTAGCCGGACCTATACGCAAACTGAAGCCCCACAGTCGGCTTTCCCGAAAGCAGGTACTCCCGAGAGCTTGACCCCAAGCCACTGACACAAGGACTAGTGACCAGCCGATTGACACCCGTGAGGACGACTAAGGTGCCTCCCGTTTAGCTGAAGCAGAGGCCAAAGTAGTGTGTTGGGGACAGTACCTCGCCCCTCAACTACCAGGACCCTCCTTTCCAGCGACACGGGTCTCCACGCACGGCAAACACGTGGGCAGTTTTCTCGCCACTCGAGAACTAGAGACAAGGTCTGTTCCAGTCTCTCGTGACGAGCCCCAAACTCCGTAGAGAGAAACCACGAGGGAGAAGAGAAGGGAAAAAGTTCCAGCAAAGAGGAGAGGAGACGGAAAAGAGGATAGATCACTGGGGCTCCAGGATCGTGACACCCGTCTCACCAAGAAGATGATCCCCTGAAGGGCTAGGGTACCTCGGGATTGCCACACTCGTACTCACAGAAGTGAGCCCCCTGAGGGGGGAGTGTGAAATGAAAGAGAGATGGTTTCATATGTTTCGTAGAAAGGAGGCTAACTTGGCTTTGGAATATCCTCGGAATATCCTACGACACGAGCCAGTTTTGTTTATCTAAGCTACTTTCTCCTTCAACCCCTACAAACGCCACACAAACACCTCATCTCTCATCAGTTGTCTTTGGAATTCGGTAACGAGTACATAGCAGTGTGAGTAAAAATCTGTGAGTTTGGTTCATATGTCACACTCTGAAAGTCTCTGTCTCTTCATATGTTGCCCTCTACATGGAATTCAGTGACTCCAAGGACGAATGAAAATTGTTTTCGTCATGCACGATTCTCAAAAGTATCAGATTCTTTGTCGCCAAAAGAAATGGAGAAGGAGGATATTTAAACTGAGCCTACACTTATTGAAATGTTCGAGAAACTTTCTGTATTAATGGACTGTCCTACTGTATTATCCGAAGAATTCGTTGCAATAGTTGGTGATGATGTGTGTACAGCCCCAATTATGGCATACAAAGACATTTTGGAGTTTGTTCAAAGCTCAAAAAATATCATTGATACAGATTCCGGCGACGAAAATGAAATGAATAATACAGCTTCTGTTTCGACGTCATCCGAAATGAGAAACATCATAAAAAGTATGCACAGTTATTTTAAATGCACATTCCAATGGTGAAATGAATAACAAAATGGACGACATTGAACAATTTGATGCTAAAAAAGACAATGCAAAGAAAAATATCAGATTATTTTCCAAAAACTTAGTAAATGTTTTGTTTTCCAAAAAATTTGAAAATATTGTATTAACTTTCATTAAGTTCTTGTGCATGTTTTTGTTTCATTTATTTTTATTATATACATGCATGTATGCATATCTGTGTAAAACAATGTACTCTAATAAACTTAATTTTCTTGAATATATGTGTTTTTTCTTTTTTCAATATTCTTTAACACGAAATTCTTTTAACACGAAAATGTATATATCAGTTTCGTGTTAAACGATTTTCACTGTATATTAAATTTTGACTTTTCAGCAAAAGCAAAAATGTTCCAATATGATAGAATTTTGTTCACTATAGCTTTTGCACACACCAAGCTTATTTTCTTTATTTTCTTGTTGACGAAGAATTTCCTTCTTGCTGATCATCATCTGTTGCATCCATGTGTCCGAAATCATCCTCTTGAAAGCATCAGGGTTAATTTTTATTGCTTCTAAATCCGCTGTTACTTTTCATGTCTAATTTTTGGATTGTGTTTGATTTTACCTAAAATAAATCTGTGATTCCTTAGTTATAGCTTTTAATGTGGTGCGGAATTCAGTAAATTTTCAACATTTCCATGTAATTTCCATTTTTTATAACATCAAAGTTAATTAAACACTTAACATCAAGAATTGTTTTGGATATTTCGTGTACTTTTACCATCTTTAAAAATATGAATTAATAATTAAGACACAATAACACGCCGAATAAATACTAATTCAGAAGTCAAACAACAAAAATCAGCGTTATACCTACAAAAAGTTATAGCTTTTTTCTTGTGCATGTTTTTTTAACTTTGATGTGTTTAATTAACTTTGATGTTATAAAAAATGGAAATTACATGGAAATGTTGAAAATTTACTGAATTCCGCACCACATTAAAAGCTATAACTAAGGAACTTTTGTAGGTATAACGCTGATTTTTGTTGTTTGACTTCTGAATTATGAATTAATAAATTTATAACAGAATTTGTTGTTAATTTATTGTTAATTTGTCGTTAGTTTGTTCATTTCAGATATGGATGAGCTATTAATATACTTTGCTAACAAGCAAATATATTCTTGTGATATATTTTCATTTAAAATAAAAAAAATTTACAAGAAATATTTTCTTCCAAAATATCTCAATAAAGTTTCCTAATTATTATGAGAATTACCGATTAACACTTTCTTGATAAATTATTTTATTACTAGGAATAATTATATTAGATTTATTTTTCACAGCAAGGGTTAAAATAGAGGAAAAATAAATTATAAAAAATTTTGAATGCTATATTTCAGTATTCAGTATATGATCTACGTCTGAAATTACGCTGAAATTAAAATATGACTTTTAAATGCAAAATGAGTAATTTCTTTCAGCATATAATGGAATGATGGCAACCGATTACGCATGTTTGTTTTCTTTTCAGTTACCGAGGTTACGTGTATTTCTTGGTACCTATATTTGGACCACATGTAGGGGCCATCATTGGAGCATGGGTGTACAAGCTCCTTATCGAACAACACTGGCCGGTGGATAGCTATGACTTTGGTGGCACCACTGAAATGCAAACGAACGGAGATTTCAAGAAGAAAGAAGAGCTGCCTTTCGTTGACAAGAAAAGTAAGCATGGCCTTTCACAATGATGTTCGCTTTTTATTAATGATTATCTCTCTGAATGGATTTATTTATCTTAAGAGATCTGTTATCTTTAATCAAATAAATCGTGTAAAAGCGTTTGCCATGAGATAAATGTCAAAAGTGTTAATTCTTTGACTTTTTCTTAGAATATAATAAGCGAAATTCAATTTCACATAAAGCAATAAAGAATATAATATAAAATATTACATTCTTAATTAGTTCTTAAATATTAATTCTTAATAATATTCTTAATATTTTAAATAAAGAGTATAATAAGCGAAATTCAGTTTCGGAACAATTACGAAAAGAGGCTTGCTCTGAGAATGCAGAAAATGATCTAATATCCCACTTTACAAATATTGAAATTGTTTAACTGGGAAGGTAAAAATTGTCCAATAGCGAATGCAGAAAATTCTCAGCTGCGGACAGCGCGGATGAGATTGATCTGACCAAAGCGGTTGAGCTGACGGTTAAATTGTTTGTTGTTTGCCAAGATGCCATGGTGCTGGCACCCTTAGCGAGTTCAATTTTACTATGAAGTATGTAATCTTTATCAAGAAGCCGACATCTTCGTTTGAGTGAATAGTCCCCAACTTGCATAAAGTTGCCGGCAACATTATGAAATCGTCGGGGTGGCGGGACATAAAAATGTTCCATTATTTTGTTGCAGGGAAAGAATTTGATTCAACAGTTCCGAATAATAAAGAGTAATTAAAAACAATCAGTCCGTTTTAAATCGATAAACAACAATTAAAAAAGTCAATGAGTAATTAAATAAATAAATAGCAATTAAAAGCACACACAGTTTTTAAATAAACAAACAAAAAGCAGTCAATAGCGGTTACTCACGCAATCACTATCAGTGAAAAATTTAGAAACTAATAACATTCCCGTCGAAGTTATCAGCAACATCATTTTTCCAGCAAAATTAATCAAACTAAATGGTAGCAACTGATCTAGCTTTGAAGTCAAAGGAAGAAATTATATATTTTTGAAGGCATAAAAAATTAAATGTACTGAGAATGGATCTATAGGTATTCTGAAAAACAATAATTATAAATATCAGCTCCTGTAAATCTATAAAATGAAATGAGTAAAGCGAAAGTATTACCATTAAAATATTCGAGAAAAATATTTTTTATTAATGATGTGCAGTCAGATATGAAAGCGTATGCAATGTATTAGGCCTCATACACCTAACACATTGCCCAAATTGAGGCACATGATAAAGTAGACTAGAAGAGAAACACGCTAATGTGACAATCAAAATCGTAAAAACAACCTTGTATTTAGCGTAAGTATATTGAAAATCAAAATCGTAAAAACAACCTTGTATTTAGCGTAAGTATATTGAAAATCAAAATCGTAAAAACAACCTTGTATTTAGCGTAAGTATATTGAAACACTCAATCGATTTCGAGGGCAGCTAAAGGTCTCTCCTCATCAGGAGAAAGAAGAAAAATAAAGGGGAAGGAGTCTCAGAAACACGTGGTCCTTATCAGCACTGCACGTGGTTATAGCCAGATTTTTAATCAGAGTTACACTGGCCGCCTACTTTTACTGAGCCAGGCTATCTGATCAAACATGTAACAAAAAGGACAAGAAAATTAGCTAAAAATAGGGAGCGAGGGGCAACTGCACCTTCACGTTCAAAATCTGAACTTCGAATAATGAGAAGCAACCACTGAACGGATTTTTATACCCTCTGGTAGTACCAAACGCGAGGAGGTATCACCATCTATTGGCAAAAATAGTAACTGAATTAAGATAGTAGAATTTTAAAGGCATTAGGAAGGACTGGATTGGACTTAAAATCATTAACTAACATGCTAAATCTTTGTGAATATGAAAAGCCTCAAGAAAATCCAATTCACCTATGGAAGAATTACGCTAAATACAAGGTTGTTTTTACGATTTTGACATGATAAAGTATTACACATTTAGCATGTTGTAACATGTGATTAAGAAATCCAATATTACATGTAAGTACCCGTACATAATTCCTTCAGTAAGATATAAAACGTATCTCAGGGTATGAGAACAAAAGCAAATAAATAAATTAAAAAGTAAATTAATGAATTTAACGTTTAATGTATATTAGTTAGTATAACTTAAAAAACATACAGATAGTAAATTATGCCGGCGCTTAACAAAATATCCGAAATACATAGTATTTACAACTGCCTGTATAATAATGAAGGAAGTTCTACAGATGGTAGAGCTTTATGTTGTACTATTGCATATATTTTACACTATATCAAAAATATGATTTTTTAAAATATTTCTATATGTAGACAAATACACATACAAATGTTAGGCATGCTTTTAACAGGTCTTAACCACTATCGATACTACCATCAAAAAAAAAAATAATAATAATAATAATAATAATAAAAGAAAGAAAGAAAGAAAGAACGGCATACATATAGCTTGATGCTGCAGAATATTTCTTTGCGCAAGAATACTTTTCTATTACATATTATATTGGTGTCCAGTTGTGATGAGTGTTTTCGGCTCATGGTGACCATGTAAGTCCGTACGGCAGGCTTCTTCAGATGATATTTTTTCGTACTTAGGTTATCTACTTAATGGTTAAGGACTTAATAGTCTGTCACATTGATATAGGTCTGCATCATTACATTCAAAACAGTAAGAAGGAAAAGGACCAAGCTCAAAAGAGGTAGGGCGTCAGCGATGAGCTGTGCTGCATATGTTTATGAATATTTTGAGAAAGAGCTGAGAACTCGAGAGCTTTTGGTGACTGTATTCCATCACTCTGACATAAGTCGTGCATACTCTTTCTTGCAACCTATTCGAAGTGAGAAATCAGTAGTAGCACAGAATTTTCCTCAACTTGTGTATTTTTGACGTCAGCAAACAGATCAGATATGCATAATGATACGAAACATTATCATGAGTTGCCTAATGTCATGTAAGCCATCTTTCATTATTCACTAGAATTCTCACACGAAAAGCCATAGATTTAATGACGTGTGTGATATTTTCTTAATTTTAGCATAACATTACTAAATTCCAGTAAGTTAGAGGTTGACGAGATAATTTTCCTAACCTTTATTCAACTCGGCAACAAACACTCTATTGATTTATATTTGATGAATTTAGGAGTTATGAAATCAAAGAAAATTCTTATTATTATCCTTGTAACCTTTCATTGGTCTTACATTGATTGATCATTGATTAGGATGAATGGAAAAATCCGTAGATAAATGCAAAGTATTAGATTGCACGATCGCATGGTAAAATAATAAAACAGGATTCGTACGATTACGATGTCTTCCAACCATCGATGATCCAGAGTTGGTGATATATATTGTTTGCAGGCATTTACAATTACGAAAGGCTTTGAGCATAGGCACACGAATTTGTAAAGATATCAATTTGAGGAATCAGAGTTTCATATCAAACAGCGTTCATATCAAACAATATGTTAGAAAGCAACGAACACATTGTTCAGTTTAAATTTACAAGTAAGGTTGCAGTATTCCTTTTTTCATTGCAGATAAGATGTTGATCTGAAGTATCATTGAGGTTTTGCCATCCAATATGTTACTGACGATTCGCAATGTTATCTGTTTCAGCCATCTTTATAAAACATTAACTACTGCAGAACTTGTATAGCGTAACAAACTGGTATTTAAGAAATGCTCTTAGTGCGTCTTGCTGTAGCAATCTAGCAATGTTTGGAATGAAGCTAGACAGGATTCTGATTCGGGAAATAATTATATTTTTAGAGACTAGAAAGTACCATACATTGCCAGCGAGCTCTCAAATCTGAATTGGAACTGTAGTGGTTTTAATGTTTTGGTTGTTTTGTGTACATAAGTAGTGAAAGTAATGCAAGCTTCCTTCGTATAAAATGAAATAATGTTTGCTATAGTTTTAAAACAAATTTAAACCAAAGTTATGGAATTATAACGGTATAACATTATACGGTATAATGACATAATACAAACATTTGAAAAAGATGCATCGTTATTTTTTATTATACCAGCAGGTGAAGTGATGGTTTCAAAATAATACATGTAAGAAAGGATTAGTACATTAAATAGAAATAATTTTCATTTAAATTATGTCATTTGCTACGAGTATTTCGCAGAATTTAAATTTATGCAAATTGCGTTACAATCCTGTCGAAATTTCTCGGGATTCTCACTAAAGTTTCTTGTGAGAAAATGCAATTTCTCTAATCATGTACTTTTCTACTTTTGTGCTATTAAATCCTTTCTTTTTTCTTTTCCTGCTTTCTATGCTTTCTACTTTCCTCTCAGCTGCTTGGAGATCCGCCGTTATCTTGGCTAGCGGCTTTCCCATCTATCCAGAGTAGGTGGATCTTTCTCATTTGCATAGATTTCTGTAGTTTATTTCACTGATATCTTAAAGCACTGCACCATATTTATTTCTTATCCAAAATCAGTTCGTTTTCATTATATCATACAATCAGGTGCTCACAAACTAGAATGTTAAAATGAGGAAAATGTGACAGAATGCTAACACTTTCTTTACATCTGAAATTGAGATACCTTTGCATTGAAAATCGTACTTAAACCCCAAAATTGAATTGTTAAGAGCATTAAGACCATTTAAGTATTACTCCTATCAAAATAAAAAAGTATATAATTGATTCCATCTTTTTTTATTGCAATCACTTTCAAAAGGAATCTATAGGATTAGCCTTTTTTTTTTTTTTTTTTTTTTTTTTTTTTTTTTTCCCCGAATCACAGTCTAGCACTTACGAAATATATACGTATACACACATGACGGAAGCGTAGTGTAAATCATATGAAAAAAGTTTTATTATTAGATTGTTTTTATAATTCATCAAACAGTTACCTGTAATTATACTTCTAAATAACCAATGTTTTCCTGACATATTCTATGTTTACCTCTGTTTGTGATTTTTCAATGCTCATTGAAAACATTCCACTGTTTTTTACTCCGTGATTAGTTTTTTCTTATAATTCAACGAATAATTACATTTAATTATACTTCTAAATGACCACTGACATAATTCTGTTTTCATGACATATTCTGTGTTTGCCTCCATTTGTGGTTTTTCAGTGCTCATTGAAAACATTACACTGTGGTTCAGTGACTTTAAAAACTAATGCAATAAATGATAACTTAAGCTCTCTAAACAGTGTGGCTGAGTTAAACAGAAAACGATTCAAATGAGCACATGAGATAAGAATAGTCTTTCATATCTCTAACAAGTAAATACCTCAGATTACAATTGTCCCAAAAAAATTCATTCAAAAGCAGCCGCTTATTCCAAGTGTAGCAAATATATAAATAAACCTTTCATATGCAATTCACTGTATACTTTTATTATGAATATTACAACGTTATTAAGATTTGTATGAAACCTTTTTAAACAATACTTCGATTTAAATTACTTATTTTAATTTTTAAATATTTTGATTTTATGTAACTGATATGAATATCTTAATGAAAGATAGTTGCATTAGTCAGATGAAATAATTACTTATCTGTAAATTATTCATATGTAACTATATTTCACTTTATAAGCTCCGTACAGAGAAACTGTAATTCTGTTAGCCAAGAAAACATACGCATGTATTGTTGTATTGCTGAATCCTTGAATGATGCTAATTGATGCCTCAAAATTATGCTAATTGTTGCAAAAGAAGAGCATTAGCCAAGTACGCGTGCTTTCTTGGTAGTCGTGATTTTGAACTGAAATTACAGTGCTTTGATGATGTTTAATACTGCTCTAAAAAGTACGAACAGTTTAGAAAATGGAATTTTTGATGACTTCGAATTGTAAATCGGTATACAATGTGCCATTCTTTATAAACCGAAGTGCACTGGTAATTTTCCTATGAGCTTTATTTTGCAGAATTTCGATTTTATACAACTAAATAAAAATGTTTTTGCTGCGGACTAACATAAGCCAAAGAATGATCTCATCAAAATCTTGATGAGAATCATGATTTACTTGAGTTAATATGCTTTTAGATGCAACGCATTTAGCATCATGGATTTAATTTGCATTTTCTTATTAGTTTAAGCTACTGCTATTCCATCCACTTAAAACGCATTGGCTAATTTTCATTGTTTTCAGTATTTAAAACTATACATGAAGTAAAAGATTGTTGTTAATTATAGTCTTTAGTATTCTTGGGAACAGGAATTATTAATTTTATTCTTTAGTATTCTTATGAACAGGAATTATTAATTTTACTCTTTGTTAATTGGGTAGGAACTTGAATTGTTAATTGGGTAATGATGTAGTATGCGATCTACCGCTTTTAGTTAGTTAGTTATTTCTTGGGGAAGCGGGTACCAAAAAACGCTATTTTTAAGCACAAAAATAAATACAAATAATTAAGAACACAAAAATAAAAGGCAAGATCCTTAGAAATCCTTTACATGCTATAAATACATAAATCAAACCGAGCATCCTTAAAAGGGAGATTTTTTATGAGTCACTCAGCCATATATACATTTCGAATGTTGTTCAGCATGGCTAAAATATAATCAGCATTTTATTAACGAACTTTCATCATGCTCTAACTAATTAAAAGTATTAAATCGTGTTCTGTATCAATACTATTAATTGTAATCCTCAGTATTCTTATGAATAAGAATTGTTAATTATATTCTTTTTAGCATTCTTGTTAACAAGAGTTATTAATACATCTTTAATCTTATGAATAATAACTTATGAATAATTTAGTACTTGTGTATACAAATTACTAATTATATCTCTAGTACTTTCGTGAGAAAAAATTGACAAATTGTTAATTTAGTATTTTTGCATACAAATTGTTAATTATAGCTTTAGTAAGTGGGCAAAAAATGACATGGCATTTCTAGTCTTACTCTGCTGAAATAATAATAATAATAATTACATAGCTAATTCATAAATATTTCACTTCTAATAACTAAAATAGCAAGAAAATTACGAAGGCACTATGATCAAATTAACTTTGTCTTAAAGATCTAAAAAAATTTTTAAATACGCAAATGAGTATATTAAATTTGTTGCATATTATTTAATGAGGTTATTTCTGCATCATATTGCAATAAGATTAATCTGCAGGTAAAAGAATGATTTTATAGGCCGAAAAAATTTTCAATCTAATAAATTTCAATCTAATAAATCAATCTAATAAATTTCATTCTGTATAAGAAATAAAACAGATACAGTAGAATAATCAAATATCGTTTTTTTAGCATTGAAACATCAAACACATATCTTGAAGATTTCGTATTGGATATGATTGAGCTGTTATCTACCTCGTTATTTCACACGTTCTTTGTAGTACGCATTGCCGATTTAATATCTAGCTTTTATCGTCAATCAACTTCTGATATTTTTGACAGTTATCAAGCAAACAAACAACAATAGGTTGAGATACCTGAACTTTCAAGAGGACGAAAAAAATTACAGTACCTTTTATATACATTCAAAATAAATTAGATAGTTCAAAACTCAGGGATTTAGATTACATAGAAAAATAAATAATTTGATATTATTTAACACACAAATGCGTCTGTTAGTAAATTTTTGTAATAAGTCTGTTCTTGGTGTTGATTCAAAAACCTGCGTCTAATCAAATTCTGCTTACTTTTCTTTCAAGGTTTTCTTGTAATAAAAAATGAAAGCATATATAAGTTATGGAAGCCTTTTATCAATAATAATTCAAAATATTTGATTTTAAAAATCGATTTATTATATGCTACAGTTGTTTCAAACTACGTATTTTGGATTTGTGTAAAAACTTACAGCCCAATAAAAAAGATGCTGTAGCGAAATCATTTTCTGCTAAAGTAAAATCTGCACAATTTGGTTTGATCCATTCTTTGGTTTGGTTCATATATCTATTCATTCTTTGTTCATTATCTTAATTTAAATTCTTTTGAATTACAGAAATTTATTTTTGTTTCGAAGAGGGTAACAGTAAAGCACAGGAAATGAGTACTTTAAAAAAACTTGTGGAACTACAAACAAAAATTTTGCGATCTAATATAATAATACGATTCAAGAAATTTTTAAAAAGCATCACTAACATAATTTTTTAAGCCTTTATATGGCTGAGTGCTAATCAAATACACCTTTTACTGTGTATGCCAAAAATTTAATCACCTTAATGTCGCCATTATCGCACTGAAAATATCTACACACAGATTTAAGAAAAAGTCAGTATTAGTTTGGAATTCTTCGAAATTGACTTTTAGTAAATGGCGCTATCGCTTACTTTCATCTTGTCTTGTTAAATACTACATTATAGGCAAAATGACTCAAAATACTTGTTTTTAAGGAACGAATCCTGCTTCAGATTTTTTAGAAGTGAATAAATGGTGATATTTTTATATGAAACTAACTCATATTTATGACTGAATATTGCCTAGTTCTAATTTTTAAATTAGTGTGCTTATCTTGCAGTTAGGCATAGGACTTGCAGTAGAAACACTTTATCCATCTCCTTAAAGCTTACATTAGTTACGGAAATGTTGAATAAATTCATTATTCTTTTGCAGCCAGTTTACTCTACTAAAGCTTTACGTCTACTATACACAGTAAGTGAAGCCTATGCAGAGATTCATGGCAAAAATTTGCATCATATATATAATGTTTCCAATACTCTGTAGCTTATTATCTGCGCAGTAATCTACAGGAGGATTATCAGAGTTCTAAATAAAATAACATTTATACACGCTTTTGCAAAAAAAAAATCGAAGCACCATGAAGGAAATGGTTGTTTTGATGAAACTGAATATGTTATAGCTCATGTACACATAATAAATAATTTAAAAATCAAGATCATAGTGCCTGTTAACAGTTCACAGTCACCCATTGAGTGTTCAAATTAGTAGGTGGTCGAACCGCCCCTGGCAGCAATGCGTGCTTGAATTCGTTGAGGCAAGGAGTGGAAGAGGTTCCTAATGTCATCCTTGGACACATTCTACCAGGCATACATCAGTTGTCGCTCCAGCTCTGCGATATTTTGTGGTGTCGGAATCTGGTGGCCTACCATGCTCGATTGATGAAAGGTCTGGTGACCTTGCTGGCCAAAGAAGAGTATCAACAGCACGGAGACAGTTCAGAGATATCCGAGCGGTATGAGGCCTTGTTGGAAAATGGCCCCAGGATGACCTGCCATGAAGGGTAATGCAACCGGCCGCTGGATGGTATCAACATATCGTTGAGCTGTTAAAGATGTACGGAGGATGACTAAAGATGACCTGCTGTCATAAGAAATAGAGTCCCACACCGTCATACCAGGGGTTATGGCTATATGCCTTTGTAAAACAAAGACTGATTGGGACCACTGTCCCCGTCCTCTCCAAACACGAACACGGTGGTCATCTGCTTCAAGAGTGAAGCGGGATTCATTGCTGAACACAATACGATGCCAGTCTGATGGCAGCCATGATAATCGGCTGTGACACCACTCCAGACGACTCCGCCAATGTTGTGGGGGCCAAAGGAAACATCTTAAAGGCCTCTGTGAGCCTAGCCCGGTCTCAGACAAGCGCCGTGAGATGGTGGACGGTACCACGGGAGGTATAGACGTGGCTGTAGTGCTTTGGATAGTCGACGATGATCCTATTTGGGCGGTTCGAGCCTGGCGAACAGTCATCCTATCTTGTTTCACATTTGTGCTCCTTGGCCTTCCAAAGCCTTCATTCGTCAGCAGTTTCCTTGTAGCAACCATTGCTGGCAACATCTTTGCACAGCAGTGTCTGTACGCTGCAAGTGGCGGCCTATTGCTCGGTATGACCACCCAGCTTCACGCAACCCTACAATGCGACCACGTTCGAAGTCGTTTAGTTTTCTGTAAGGTCTTCGATATGGTCATCGATAAGGTCGTAATGGCATCTTTAGTTGCTTCTTTACGGAATTACAATGGTAGCAACTTAGAAAGATAGTTTTCCGCCTCTGTTACTGGTTTTATACTTTGCGAATTGCGCACTAGAAATGCGTGCTATGATTGAAATTCCTGTTCATTTGCCTTGAAACTTTGACCATTTGCATGTTCGATCAAGATGTCTTTGTATACCAAATTTTGTCACGATCGCAAAAGTCCTCCTTTGTTGGTGAGATTTTTTTTTTCCGAAGGAGTGTATACAAGGGTGTTCGAAAAATATGTATACGAGTTTTATATCCTTATATCAGTCATAAATATGAGCATTAGGATTGGGAGGGTTCTTTAAAAGAAACCAAAGGTTTCTTTATAGATTTTTACCAAGATTATCAAAACACTGCAAAATAAATATTGTTCTTTTTGGTGACTAATAGTCCTGTGTTAAGCTAAAGTTCGATTTTATGCAATTAACATTATAATTGATCCAAGGAAAATGATTATTGCTAATATCTCCGTGTAGTTTCTGCGTAAGGGCATTTAACCTTTTCTAGTTATTTGTAATTGCACATATAATTACTAATAACTACTAATTGCTCTTCGGGAACCGTACAAAAAATTCACAAATGGTACCCCTTGTGCTTTGGTGAACAATGGCCAACTTACAAAAGGTGACGGTACCCTTTATGCGAATTAATCATATCGGTCAGACCAAATCTTATCCCCTGTCTACATACTTTATAAATGTGGTCAATAGATATAAGGAGTTGTTTGAAATTATTGTCATTTTTCAGAACATAGTTTACTGGCTCCGAGGGTCATTAGCATATTGAATCATTCTTTCATGATGATTCCTTTTTTTTAATGAAATAATGATTATATCATTTGCCAAAATAACTTTTTTTCTGTCTTCTTTTTCAGGAATTGTCACGTCAGATGTCCGAAAAGTCGAAGAATGAAAGGAGGAAGCAGGAGAAATTTTGGTAATCATCAGCAATACGTGTCGTAGCATCTGACTATCATGAACTTCTGTACAAATCACCGCTATGATAAGAGAATGTCACCAAGGTGATGAAATCTTGAAACAAAGACGTGTGAAACATATCCGTTGCAAATTTGTCTTATAAAAATATTCACATCTACATTTTTATTGAATTATAACTATAGCCTTTTATAGATGTGCTTCTCTATGCATTTATATAAAAAATATTGATGCGCATTATCACTAAAAAACGACTCAGTTTATGAAGAAGAAACAAGAGAAAAGGAATTCCTTTATGCAGTTTCGGCATTTCTGGATACAGAGTAACTGATTTCGTAATTTTAACCTCTACAAGATGATTAACATAACTTACCGTCTGAAGGATGCAGCATAGAATCATATATGCGTATATTTATATCTATGTAATAAATCAAAGGAATACGCATTCTTAGAACATCTGTCTTTTATTGTTTTCAATTTAAGAATTTGTTTTCCATTTCGAGTAAATACGCATATAATTAACTTTAATGGAGTGCAAGCAGCAAGTTCCTTTATTTGGTTTTGTAATAATACTTGTCCAAAATCAAGTAATGTTAGCCAGTTTAGGCATGGTTCTGAATATTTAGTAAATTTTCCGCGTTGCGTGTGTATAAAAAAGCAAGATGAGTATCCGATAACCATTTCCAAGTAAAACCTTGATTAATTGCTTTTTAAATATTTAATTACGCTTTTAATTAGATTTATTTTTACGCATAATATAACTACAATTTTAAACGTAAATAGTGAACTTATTTAATTATATTTAAAGCGAATTTCATTTTATATTAAAAATTACTTTGTTTATATGTTTAATATATAAAGTAAATTCTATTCATAAACCTAAATTATAGTAAATATGTAATTTTACGCAATACAAAAGTGCTTTTATTATTATTACATATGTAAGAAATTAAGTAAATTAGTGAAATAAATTAAACAGTTGTGTTAAGCCATCGAAAAAACTTAGATCTCATTAATTGCAACCTAATCAAATCTATTTTAAAAAACCTATAAATTATCCATTATCTGCAAATTTGCAGGTTAAGTTTTGTACCCTTTTGTAATAGCAATGTCATAACTTTAAAACTTTTTTAAGATTCATCATATCATAGATCTTAAGATCCCTGCCACTCTGGTTAAAATTACGACTTACTTAACCATAGCCAAAGGATAAATCTCATTAGATGAGTTCACAATCCAATTTTACAAATTTATATTTTTATATCCCATATTTTTTTTTACATTTAAGCATAATACTTTATACAAGTGAGGAAAAAATTGTATTCTCCTTCACTTATAAACTATATTTAATAATATTTTTATTATTAACTTTTGTGTAATTATTTATGCTGATGAATTTGATTATGTAAATGATTTACATTAATTACATATTTATTAGCATTAAAATGGTTATACATTAGCACTCTTGTCAAATTCGTTTGAAAAATCAGACATGTGATATCCTATTAATGGAAGTGTTTTAACTACTACGTCCAATTTTTAATGAATAATTTAAATATATTTTGGAGTATGGTTTGGCGAGACATTCCATGTTCATCTTCTTCATCACCAAACTTCATCGAATATCACATTTGCTTATTTTTGAGAATTTGTAACTATAATATATTCTATATATTTTCTTGATTTTGGAAACACGCAGAACATGTATAAAATATATACATTGTTGGTTTCCATTTATCGATGTGTAATATACGTGTTAGCTTTCAATAAAAGATTTAAAATTTATTTATAGTGTCTATTTTTATTCAAAATTGTTGGTATTTTCTTATCTGGAAAATAAGCATTTAAAATTTGATTAAAACTTATCTTTGACATAAGACATTTTAATTGAAGCAGAATCCACCCTTGTGTTGAGAATGGTTTCATAGAAATTTTTGCTCATTGATGTAGACAGACCTTATGTAAGTTTTCTTCGAAAAGCATAAGGATTTCCTATAAGAAAAGTCATCAGTCGAACTTCCTAATAGAATTTATTCAAAGAACCGATTCACTTTACTGAGTCAGTTGACTCCGATTCCAGAAAACTGAGTTGTAGTTCGTTTACAGTTTACGGAGAGCTGTTGTTGGAAACAAGAATACGGATTTGCTATTCGTGTACTAATTGATTCACTTTACTGAGCAAGTTTACACCTGATTGGCTAAAAAAAGAATGGAATTCTTGTTGGAAGCTTATTAGGAAAGTTCGATTTCAATTTTATAAGAGAAAAGAATGTTTATCCTCCCATGTTAAAAATAAGCTTAATTTTTATCATTTCTAAAATTGTGAAAAAATTTTTGTTCTTAAAATTTTATAGTAGTTCTTTACAGAAAGGAGATTTTAGAAAATCTCAAAATTCAATTGAAAGAAATCATTAAAAGGAGTTAGTGTTTGACTGGGTCGATTTTTCTATTCCATGACTCGCTCGATTACTTCGGCGTTTTGCTTTAACCTCGTCAACCGATCCCGATCCCACTGCTCGTTCGATTCTTTCAACTCTATGTTTGTCCTCGCTAACCGTTTTTGATTCACACATCATTTTGGATTCATTTCGGCAAGGTTATTATTAGTGAGCATTGAGTCATAAAAAGAACAGTTTCATTTCAATGAATGAAAGGTTCTGTTCCGTTGGAAGCGTGCCAGGGTGTATACGAAATATTTAAGCTTAATCCTGGATGATGTATGCTAGGGTGTTTGTTGTGCAAATAATAATGTAGTAACTACAGGTACTACATGTGGTTTAAATTACGTAGGTTATTACCACGAATTTAAGAATATTTGTTTTACATTTAGTCATTTTTCATCAATATTACAATGCAGTTTTTCAGTATAATCCCTATTTAATTGAATACAAATATCGCATTGAAAAACTAATTCGTTAAGCGGCCCTGAAAGGGATTTTTCGGTGTCTATCCTCAATCCAATTATTTATGGCATTGCTAAACACTCAAATCGAACACACTGTAAAGAATTTTTAAAATGTAGGAACAGAATACTCTTCGCAGACGCTCCTTCCAGGACTCCTCGCTCAAGAACAATTCCTCCTTAGAGAAGAAGAAATACTGTTAACTCCAAAAATCACCAACAGAATAAATTTTAAAACGTAATTTAGCTAACAGTCTTTGAACCGCTTCGGGCGGAACTGCACAGTTAGTTCGGTGGAATTACATGTACGACAAACAGAGACTTTCAGGTGTCCTACCCCCTTGAACTTTTACTATGAGCTACTGGAAGCTTCGAGAAAAATTGATCAGAGCTTTCAAAACTTTTTTTTTTTTTTTTTTTTTTTTTTTTTTTTAGTCCAAAGGGGCTGAAGGACTATTGTTTTCGTTTTGCGATTTTGCGTCGGACTCATAAACGTCGGTTCACTTTTCAAACTGTTGCCACAAAATGTTAGAGTCCTGCATTATATTTGAAGAAATTAAATAATGAAAAATCTGCATAAATGATTGTCTATTTCTCGCATTGTGATAAAACAATGGTACATAGAGCCATCGAATTTTGAATGACGAAATCCTACGGCGAATATGGGCATCTGAAATCCCAAATTTGGAATTTGTTTTATTATAGATTTTATATTTTGTAAAACTTTTTAACGAATTTTTGATTTACAAACTCAATGCTTTAAAAGCGAGAAATGGCAACGTTATATAGAAAAAAAAATACTTTTATCTCCAGCTCGCGAGACTGTGTATATCGGAAATTCTAAAGATATGCTTAATTTAACATTATTTTGCGATATTGCTCTTGAACTGAATTTTATGGTTTAAGTGCAAAGAACATGATATTTAATAAATAAAGGTAACACTCAAAACGTTAAAAAAACGCCCCTTTGGACGTAATTTAAAATCTGAAACATTTCAGATTTTTTATTTTTTTTATTTATTTATTTTTTTTTTTTTTTTTTTTTTTTTTTTCCCCAAATCTTACAGAAAACCACCAAGTTGATGGAAGACAGCCAAATGTGGATAATTTTGCTATAAAAGTTGTTGCGTAGTTACAGCGTATTTGTCTATGTTCTCACGTTCTGCTTGAGCTATTTTTACAGTTCAAACGCTGTTAGATTCAGAATGATAAGATCTACACTTCTGTATAAGAAATAAACAATCTTACACAAAACATGGCCCACAAATCCAATTCTACAATAAAATAGACTCTAAAATTATAACCCTAAATGCAATAAATAAGTAAATAAATAAAACAGTACAAAGTATTACAGCAATACATAAAAGCAACAATGCAAGCAAATGAATTTTTAATATTTACAAGAACAACCGTAATGCATACTGCTGTCTTCATTGCTTTTTAAAATATTATTATCGTGATTTATTCTTCTGATCGTGATCTAGATCAGGAGGATTCGTGAATTTAAGTCCACGAATTTGGATCCATAAATGTAGATCTATGAATCCACAGCTCTCTAAGAGGGAAAACGTTTCGCCTATCACAGCCCTTAGACCCTTTATAGGACCAAGGACCAAGGCATTTGGATTATGGAGTACCTTTGCAATTAATTGCAATTACCTCCACATCATCGTTCAGATAAATGAATTAAATAAGAGAGAAGCAGTCGCTAAAGTTGATGAAAGAGCAGATAAGCTGAAGTCAGGAATCGCTAAGGGTCCTCATTGTTAGGACACATGAGGATCCTACAATGGATCCTACAATTAATCTCTCAAGATTACTTTAGGCTTGATAGTATTTTATAGCTTTAGGCTCGATACCATTAAGGCGTTATGCACTCACACTCGTTCATCCCTTTTCTGAAATTCAAACCCGGGCATTACATTAGGGCAGCTGGCAGTGCTAATTAATGGACCGAAGAAAACGGCCTTTTCCAAAATAGCTCATTTAGTACTTAAATTTTAAAAATATTTTTTTATTTCAAGTAATAAATAATTAACAAAATGCTCTTGCAGCACATAAATGATTTGTCTCAGTCAAATGAAGTCAAGTGAATATTGGAAATTTAAAAAAGAGCAGCAAGATTAATGCACTATTTGTGTTATATCATTTTTATAGAGTGAAATATGAAAACGTATCTCTGGTACTGAATATTGTAATACAAATATAGTTATGAATAAAACGAAAATAAGAATTACTTTTCGTCCTTTAGGCTTGCTAACTATAAAAGAGAAAAACATATTCTTGTTATTTATTTTTTAAATCTATGAATAAACATAACAAATTTTCTAGCCCTTGCCTCAAAAATTACAAAGGAAATTGAAGAAATCAGAAATAACTGTAGCGTAATGTCCAGAAAATAATGTTTCCCTGTATGGTTTGAAGGATCTTGGTCACTACTGTGGGAACGGCTGTCAGGCTATTTTGTGTTGAGTGACGCCAGGTAGCGTATCTGACTCGTTTTAATGGTTGAGTAAAGTTGTGAAGTTGAGTAACTCCTGCTGCATTTAAAACTCAGAACATATTTATTCCAATTACGAGAAGCTCTTTACAAATATATGCAGGGTGTTTCATAGGTTATGGGACAAACTTGGAGGGGGGGTGGAGCGTACTAAAACAAGCATTTTTTGTATAGGAATGTGGCGTTTAAAGGGACGGTTTAAGGCAGGAACGCAAAAAAATGACACGAGAGGAAAATGTGTGCATGTACAAAATCAACGCAAAGTGCTTCTTTGCAGCAATACAGTATTCACAATAAATGTTCGAAAAAGGGAACACTAACAGTAATAGGAACTACAGCTGTGATTGGCTGGCAATGCAGCGGTAGAGGGCTGTAGTGAGCCGGACAAACCACGATTCGATGCATCAGAGGATCATTCTCAACTCTGATGTCGAGCGTGATGGGTGAGTTTACGCACAGGAAAAAGCTGACATGCATCTCATGTACGGTGCTGCCAATGGGAACGGCAGAGCAACATTACGGTTGTACCAGGAACGGTTTCCGAGCAGGCGTATGCCGAAGCACACAATATTCGAGAGTTGCATCGGTCTCTGTGTGAAAACGGGTCATTTGAAGCAACCTATAACACTAGGAGTGAGAGAAGTGCATTACAACCTCGCGTTGAAGAATCCATCTTGAGCATTGTGCAGGAATCACCTCAGACAAGTACAAGAGCTATTGCACGTCGTCTGCAGCTGAGTCATTCCACCGTTTGGAGATTATTGCATGAAAATGGTTTGCACCCATTTTCAGAGAGTCCAAGCCTTGAAAGAGACAGATTACCCTCTTCGAGTTCATTTCTGTCATTGGTTCTTGCAGCAGTGTGTGGCGCAGGCGGATTTCCCATCGGATGTGCTATTCACGGACGAGGCAACTTTCTCACAGGATGGCATCTTCAATAGCCATAACATGCACGTGTGGGTAACTCATAATCCACACGGCACACGTCCACATGTATTCCAAACCCGCTTCTCCGTAAATGTGTGGGCGGATATTGTAAACGACTACCTCATAAGCCCATACCTCTTACCTGCGCGTACAAATGGCTTATGTCATCATATTTTTCTGCAAGAGGTGCTACCGGAATTGCTGCAGGATGTTCCGGCTGTCATTCGTGATCGCATGTGGTTCCAGCATGATGGTGCAGCAACCTTTAACCACGTGGGGGTCCGCAATTACTTGGATGGGACATTTCCGGGCCGGTGGATTGGCCGTGGTGGACCCATCCGATGGCCACCCCGTTCGCCAGATTTATCCAGCTTGCATTTTTTATGGGGCCGTCTAAAGAGCATCATTTACGAGACTCCCGTTGACTCACTGGAGGACCTCGTTGCACGACTATCCATTGCGGCTGCAAAGCGTGCACGAAATGCCTGTCGTTTTTCAAAATGTTCGCCAGTCCCTTCTGCGACGTTACCAAGAATGTATTACTGCTGGTGGTCGCAATTTTGAACATTTATTGTGAATACTGTATTGCTACAAAGAAGCACTTTGCGTTTATTTTGTACATAAATACATTTTCCTCTCGCGTCGTTTTTTTGCGTTCCTGCCTTAACCCGTCACTTTAGGCCCTAGATTCCTATAAAAAAACGCATGTTTTAGTACGCTCCACTACCCTCCAAGTTTATCCCATGATCTATGAAATACCCTGTACATATAATTCATAGATTCATAGATAGGTATTAAAATGAATAAGTCCTCGTAGTGTGACGAGTGTGTTAACCAAGTTCTCTCTAGTCGAGAATTTAGAGGCGTTCTTCTTGTGTTACTCCGATGGCAAAAATCTTCAAACTGAATTAGCTACGCCTCCCTAATTTTACAGTAGCATTTTACATCCTCTGATTCGTTACATCTGGAACGATATCGGAGGGAAAATCAAATCATTGGTTCGTCATCCCTCCTGAAATCGAGAGGCTTTGACGGCAGACACTGTGCAGAACGTTAAAATCGCCTGACACTAGTCATGAAGTTATGTCTCTGCGACGTCAAAAACATGTCGTGTGACACATCGTAAAGGCTGGGAACAGTGAATTGCAGGGACCTTTTGTTTTTTAACTTTTACACTGCTAAGGAGGACTACTGACCGGGAACAAGCCCTTGCAGTATGAGAATTGCAGGGACTGCACACACGATTTACTTATCTCTGTGTGGTCCGCCGCGTGGTAATAAACATTTTGTAATATGCCCTAAAATATTTTTTTATTGAGGCTGTTGACCAATATAGATTCTGAACAGCATTACAGTATTTCTCTCTGTCAGCTAGTGACAATATGTTACAGCTAATGACATAAAAACGAAATTTCATTTGATATAATTGAATAAAATTCATTAGACGGGAAAACTAACTCTGTTTGCTATGTTAAATCAAAACGCTAATTTATTCTTAGCTTCCTTCTTTAATGAAACTCTTTCTCTCCTTCTTCGACATTCTAATGGCATTTTGAACATTTTATCTTGTTAAATCATAATCAAAACCATCTATGAAATTGAAAAGTCCAGATATTTTAAAATTCCTTTCAGTCCTCTTTTGTGAAATTAATTTCCATCCATCTATCATTCTTTCACACATCTTTTGTGAAAGACGTTGTACTTCATCTCCAGACATCAAAGTAAGATTATGTCCAGCAATTCACTCTGCTAAAATATATGAATTACAGCTTTTATAAATTTATTTACTAAGAGATCAAAGGGTATCTTATTGGAGACTCAAGGGGTTATAATATTGGAGATTGAAGCTAAGTTTCAAGCAACATATTTGTTGGACAACCTTCTTGTCTCTTCATTTAGGTGCGCTCCTCTGATATAACAAGTCTTGTATTTTTCATTTCCAATCTCTAGTTTTCTTTCAAATTTTTATTAAATACTGAGATATTTTTTCTTCAAAATATACCTCATGAAAATATGAGTTCGAGTATACACTTTTAGGATCACATTCCATGTAATAAAATCTTGAGTTAATGCTTGCATTTGCTCCTTTCAAATGCTAATTCTTACAGATGTAATAAATTGTCAAATTTTTTTCTGTAATGTGTTTTCATATGTATCCAAAACTTGAAAAATGTATCATGTTTGCATTTAGTACTAGAAAGGGTCTTTTTATACAATTCAAGCATCTTAGAAAACGGAATCTGAATATATCTGGTATAATTTTTGAAAAATGTTATGGTATTCCAGCTTGGTGAAAGATAATGACTTAGATTCTTCCATACACTTGATCTGAGGAATAGGACACACTCTGGGACATCTAGATAATATGCAGCTTTTAAATGTAGCAAAAACATACACACACACCAGAATATTTCAGCACCATTTTATTCACCATTCTGTTGGATAATATTCAGGAGTTTTCAAAATTATATTAAGATTTAATAAGGAAACTTCTTGCCCTTCTGGTATAAAAATATCAAAAACATAGTATAGAATTAGCAAAGAAAATGAGCAAAACTTACAAATAGAGCAAATTTACAAATCAAAAAAACTACAATACGGAGAGATGGTATTAAGTCTTTAAATTACCACTGTAGTTAATTTTTTCATGGAGTGGAAAACTCATGATCTGTTCTGCATATGAAAATTGTTTCTTTCTGCATCAAGTTAAAAAACACTACATTGTAATCCACTGACAATTCAGAGCCACGCCTCCTTAAAATAATGACAGGATTGTGTGGGTTGGAAATGAGGACAATAATACTATAGATCTTGAATTAATCGAGATTTTTTTTAATGTTCCAGATATGACATCTGTCCACAGGAGAAAAAGCTGAATTTTTTAGATCCGAAAATCTGAAAATCTGATCTGAAAAAATCTGCATTGTACACTGTAATGTATATTGCATTTGAAAGGAGCAAATGCAAGCATTAACTCAAGATTTTATTACATGGAATGTGGTCCTAAAAGTGTATACTCGAACTCATATTTTCATGAGGTATATTTTGCAGAAAAAATATCTCAGTATTTAATAAAAATTTGAAAGAAAACTAGAGATTGGAAATGGTTTCTACTTTATGACGTCGGTTAAGTTGTGATTCGATGCCGGTTTCAGCTGCGAGGTACTGGAAGAAACTTATTCTAAATTCAACTGTTCTAAATTCATATTATAAGGTCGTTAAATGTTTAATGGCATTTCACGTCCCACGAATCTTTTGAAAGTTTTATAGCTTTTTAGTGTGCCTTTTAGTATTAAAATAATATTTTTTACACTAAGACGCATCCCATCTTAGTTGCCATGATTCTCTTAGTAACCTTATGAAGCTTTGAGTAATTACATTTAGATTTCTCTAACAAAAGAAAATAGTTTGATACTTCTTAGAATGATTTACATTCGTTACATACGCAAAACATGTTCATAATAAGAGATTTATATTTCGTTTCAATACATTGAGACAGTCCTTTAAGTGAAAGATACAGTAATTTTCCATACTTATTAACTATGAGGTGAAACTGTTATATGCTTTATGACATCATCTGATGACGGTACTATGGCTAGGAGAAGTGCGATTGCGTCAATGGAAATTCAAGTCTTCAAACTGAAGAACAGTACGCAAAAACACTACAGACAATTCTTTAATTTAAAGTGATAATTAACGCTTGCCATCATTAGGGCTTTTAATTACGAAGTAGCTCGTTTATTTTTCAAGATACATCAACTGACCAGCGACTATAGTAACGATGTTTGCTGTTAAAGATTTTGTAATTGGTAACCAAAACGTCATTTTCTTTTCTTATATCTAACAAAATAAGCAAAACTTCATTTGAGGTGTGGTTAGCTATAACAAAAGTGATGGTACTATAAAAAAAAGCGACATAATCATATTGGGACAGGACACGATGTCATGAAATCTTCTAAACTCACATAATGAAATATTTTCCCTACTTTTCATGTTTAAAATAATTCTGAAAGCTGTTTAAAACTACCTTGAATCTGCATGGCATGAGTAAGAATACTTAATATTTTCTATATCCATCGAAAAATTTTGTTCATTTTAATTTCACTTTGTAAATTATTAGTAAAATATAAATTATTTGCTCAATTTTTCTATTTTACAGTCCTTTTTTATAGATATTAAGGAAAACAAGTTGTGCAATAGATAATAGTATACGAGGTTATGTAAGGTTATCAGGACTTGTACTCCTCTTCACTTGCTTTGGAAACATGAACTGTCCTGACTCGGAACAGGGAGCTTACTCAAGCTATGTTCAATAACTTGTGAAGTAGATTATACACACAGGAAAGGTATACGAAACCCTTTATTTTTCTATCTTTACAGAGATTTCCGGAACTTCGGAATACAGAGACCAACCACTTGTGGTCTGAACGTAAGAATATAAAACTATTAACTAAAACTCTAACTAAAATTAACTTTGGATTAATATAAAAGTGCTTAGCTTTAAGATCGGCCGTTATTTAACAAAATCAGTATGTAGTACAGAGAGCTGCTAAAACTACGATACGTTTGAAATTATCAAGAGGACTAAACCTCTGGCCTTGAAGGCAACCAGCAACCGAGTAAAACTACTATGGCAAGCGGCTTGCAATAACTCTTTCCTCTCTCTTGCTTGGCAAAAAGCCACAACTTAAGTATTTTGCGTTAGCAAGACAGATTTGCATAAATAAGTTAAAGCTTTTAATTCTGGCCGGAAGTAGAAAATAAGAAGTGATAGTAAAGATTTAAAATAAAATAAACGTTAGTAAAACTTAGGATCCTTACAAGGTTACCTCTGGGGTTCTCTTATCATTCCAAATGACATAGTTATATTTAAGGATTTTTTCTTTATGAGAAAGATTTGGTATGGCATTTTTTTTTAAATTTTATTAAACTTCTCATATGTTAGTTATTAATTCAGCGTTATAATTAATTATTTATGCTATAAAACTAGTTTACATTTCATTTTACTTAATAATTTATTTTTCTGCTAAATTCTACGGCTCTTCTTTTACTCCTATATTGAAACAAATATTTTAATTACCGAGTTTTAAGTTGTTTTTTTTTTTATATGTTCACTTTGTATTTTTTTTTTTTCAGTTAAAATGACACAGCAATTTATCACTTGGCACAACTTTTTTTTAACTGAATTTAAGAAAAATGTGATACATAGAACGGCTGTACCAAAAATCGAGTTAATAAGATAACAGATCTTTTGCACCTGCAAGTTTCTTTACTGATACTCTTGGTATGCAAAGAACGCCTCTTGGACTTGACTCTTATCTCAACTTATTTGCCTAAAGATCTTTCGAAATTTTACTCGGGCGAGAGCTTAATCCAAATAGTTCAAGGATTTCAATAATACTATGAAAAAGGATGTTAATTTACGACAGGAAGCTTCAGACTCACATGATAACGAGGTTTACTAATAATTCTGAGGATTAACTTTAGGTCCACCCATTATCAGACGACAGAAGAGCTGTAAATGGCCACAAATTTGAGGATTACGGATTACCTCTGTAAAGACGAAGGCCGAAGTGTGGGAAGGTGGACGCAAATTTCATTTTAAATTGAGGATATTGTCAACACGTGAATACATATAGAACTAAATGTATTACTTTTTTAATTCTGTTACAAAAAAATGGGATTATGTAAAGTCCATATATGAAAAGTAAAGATTCAATCAGAGATGCGAGAGAGGTAAACCAGATATCATGGGTTTGTGCGGAAAAAAAATTTCAGATTAAATCTAGTTGTTGGTTAATTAAATCTTATTTCATTCATAGACAATAATTTGAAAGGAGATTATCATACCTAAATCTGTTTCATGAGTTATTAAAATTTATAACACGAATAATAAGGTAAGCGTTGAAAATGAGTAAGATAGCTAAGCTATTATTTTAAGATATAGTTCACGTGGGACCATCGGAATAGATGGATCTGATTTTAAAATAAATCAAGCTTCTTAGATTTTGCACCGAAATAATTAAAAAATGCTCAAGATTTGCATTTAGAGATGGAAGAGGCAACTTGACATACTGCTTTTAACCAGCATGAAAGAAACTATCGCGCAGCAAAATAAAATTACAGTGTGTATTTCGTACACACTGCACTTAAGAATTGCCATTGTGATAGAATTTAAATTGGAAATATTTATACAATGGAATTTTTAGGGCACACCACCTGTTGCAAAGTGATGACCTGCTGCTATAGTCACACCAGACATTATCCAGCATATGCGGATGCAAAAAGAATGCCATTTCGATATCGGCATGGTAACCCATTCGGAGCACGTATTAAAATTTATTAACTTGTAGGGATTTATATTTATTTTAACTAACAATTTAAAGTTTGAGTTTAGACCTTTCCTTTAAGCCTTCATTCCCCTAAATTAAAAAAGGAGGAAATGCAAATTTTTCTACTTTGAAGGAAGCAGTTAAAAGTCGCGTTTCGGTAGGAGAAAGGGAGAGTTAGGCTCTAGCTGGAGTTTCTGCCGTAGGTACGTTTGTTTACTACTGGTTCAAGTGGCTTTAGTGCATTTATCTGCTACCACTAGCTTCAAAGGGGGTTTAAGTTACGGGATCTTGCTGAGCCCTGTAGTCTAGGTCTATCGTTTGTTAATATCTTCCAATTTTAGTTTAATTAAGTGATTTTCAGTTACCGCCAAAGCAGAGGCGAAGTTTGTTAGCGTCGAATTGACGCATTGTTAATTTTAAAGAGTTAATAAAGGGTACTTTAACTCTTCTCCTTTAAAGTTTCCTGCTACTCAAAATTTCAGATAGAAGTTAACTCACCTGGACTCTACATTTTTATTTACGTCTTCATGTTTCATGGCTATTTGAAAATAGCCTAACGCAAGATCTAGAGTGGTTATAAATTTTGTAGATTTTATTTTCCTAATAATATCCTCAATCACGGGTAAAGGGTAAACCTGAAATTTAAACTATTGAGTTTTCTATAATCTATAGCAAAGAGATATGCTTTGGGATCCGTAGGGAAAATTGTTCTTTTTCCTGCAGAGCACAACAGGGCTCGCATATTCACTATTTATGAGAGTTATAATTTTATTTTTTAACATCTCTTGTATTGTGGTCTCAATGATGGTCTCTTTCTCCTTGTCGTACCTATACGGTTTCGCTTTACAAGGTTTAGTTGATTTTAATTCAATAGAATGAGTTACTATCTGAGTGTTCCCTGCCTTATCAGAAAATTTACTTACGATTTCTTGCAGCTTGGCTCTTTCATCTTGCTTTAAATGATGGAGATCAATTACTGGAATATTTTCAGCAGCTTCCACCACCCTTGACTCCATGTCCAACGTAACAGAGTTACTTTAAAAGTCAATTCTAGCGTTAGGCGCCTTCAGAAATTGAGTTCCCAGAATTACTTAGTTTTGCAAGTTTTTCGCCACTTAAAATAGGATTTTAAGGTTTTCGTCCTTAACTTGCACATTAAGTGATAGTTTCTCGATACATTCGCACACTTTCCCTTGAGCGGTTATTATTTCCGTCGTGTTAATTTTAAATAATCTTACTTTTCTAAAATATCTATAATAAAAATTTCGATTTAGGAAGTTTCCTTCTCCTCCGGTATCCACGAGTGCTTCTACGGGAAAATTACTTAAAAGAACCTGTATTACAGGTAATTGGGAATTTTTCACAACCACAGTATTTAAATACATTTTAGGGGGATTTTTTTCGATTCCCAAAGAGTCTCATCCCTCAAATTCTCAAACTCCTCTATTCCTTTAAAGCCGTTTTTCCTCCTGCTGTTTTCTGGGTACGCTGGCGGGTTTTGGCGTCATCCTTATCATTGTTGCTCGTTGACGGCTTAGGTGAAAAACGGTTTCCTCCGTTGTTTTTATTTCTTTCCGAGGCTAGGTGGAGAATTGCTGATTAAATCGCTGTGCCGGAAATCTTGAATCCTTTGCTATCCGCCGATTCTGAAACTTTACGGCTAATTCGAATAATTCTTGCAGAGTTTGAGGATTTCGAAGTTCCACGAAATCTTGAAGGGAGGGTAATAACCGCGGCATTATGATTTCAGTGACTTCGCTGTCGGTTTTCCTACCGTACAGCATATTCACTAGCTAGACTTTTCGCAGGATAAATTCGGTTAGATCTTCAACCCTCCGTTGCTAGAAGCTGTATAATTCGGCTTCAAGCTTTGCACGACTATCTTTTAACTATCAGGAACGCTTTTAGGAGTGCCCCTTTGAAATTCTCGAATGTATAGGCGAGTGAACCAACTTCGCCAAATAGGAATTTCCCAATTCCTTTCCACCAAGCTTCCGCCTGTCCTCGGAGGGTACTCGAAGCAATAAGCTACTCTCTGCCTTTCCGGCACCGGATGCAATTGAAAGTGCGTCTCAAGGGCTTCCGGAAATGAGGTGACGGAGTTCTTTCCGTCGAGTACCACTGATGGTTTAATTGCTGTCCTCATATTTTGTATTAGGAAGCCAAAGCCATCTAACGGGGGGTCACCATTGGGTCTGGCTCTTCTGAGCCTTGTGGAGATACTTCTTCATCGGCCATCTTCTTCTTGGTTCGTATTAATTCGAGCGCCAATGTAGAGTCCAGGTGGGTTAACTTCTATCTGAAATTGGAGTAGCAGGAAACTACACAGAGGAAGGGTTAAAGTACTCTTTATTAACTCTTTAAAATTTACAGTGCGTCAACTCGGCGCTAACAAACTTCGCCTCTGCTTGGGCGGTAACTGAAAATCACGTAATTAAACTAAAATTTGAAAATATTAACAAACGATAGACCTAGAATACAGGGCTCAGCGAGATCCCGTAACTTAAACCCCCTTTGAAGCTAGTGGCAGCAGATAAATGCACTTAAGCCACTTGAACCAGCAATAAGCAAACGTACCTACGGCAGCGACGGTAGCTAGAGCCTAACTCTCCCTTTCTCCTGCCGAAACTCGGCTTTTAACTTCTTCCTTCAAAGTAGAAAAATTTGCATTTACTTCGTTACAGCATTTAACTATTCTGACACTGACAATTAGGGGAATGAAGGCTTACAGGAAAGGTCTAAACTCAAACTTTAAATTGTTAGTTAAAATAAATATAAATCCCTACAAACTTATACGGCATTTCTTAGCATGCCTTCGTGGTATAATGGTCAGCACAATAGGCGCGTATTCGAGAGGTCCGTTGTTCGAGTCCCGGCGAACCGTTACTCATTTTTCATCTCTCCTGATTTCAAAAATTACCTACTACCTCTACAAACTAAACGGTTAAGAAAAAGTAACTTTCATGTTTGTCTTGTAATAAAATTTGTTAAGCTGCCTTAAATATTTTAATTTAGTTTACCTACGACTGTTTACCTGTGAGTGGAATTTTGTTATCGATTTTTAACCTACTTCCTGATAAGATATGAAGTTCGAATTTTGTACATACGCTGTTTCTAGATGATAATCCAACAATGGCGTGATGGGATTTTTTTTTCAAAATTTTATTTTGTTTTTGTTTTTATTTAATGTTTAAAGGATTTTTTTCACTTATATCTTCGTTTAACGAACAAACTAAGCTTATCAGAATTTTACTGCTTGTACCAGCGAAGAAAGCTGAAACCAATCTTTTTCAATGAAACTTGTATAAAATTGAACTTAATTTTTGTGCGAATTTTTGAAAATCGCTCGTTATTACGAATATTTGGTGCTAATGATTTTAAAGTTTCAACGTCTAAAAACGTATCTAATTTTGCAAAGAAGTTTTAAAATTTTCACATATTATAAACATTTCGTCCATTTATAAAGCATGGACGATAAAAAAAAATAATAATTGAGTGATTTTCTACGTTTTTTAGAAATGTCTGCTGCAGTCTGGAACAGAAGGAAGAAAAAATGTGTCTCCTGGAAAAATTACTTTTGAGTCTGCCATCATGGCCCATTTAATGACGGTGTTTACCATTTTGATGCATTTAATGACGAACTAGCCATATTCGTTTTTTAATTCTAGTTTCAAATAAAATTCTCGTTTTAAAATTGTTATTCCAGCTAATTTCCGAGACTGAATATTCAAAGTGATGTCTTCGCTCTGTGAATGACGTTCATCTATTTTTCTTTATTTCATAATTTCCTTATAATTTAATGATTTTAAGCTTTATTGTATTTAAGCTTTCTACATTCGTATAAAGAGCTGATTAGATTTGATGTAAGACTGTAGAAACGGAAATTGTATTTTACAAGAAACCCATAACAGTCTTTAACGGGCAGCCGTAAGTAGCACTTTATTTGAAACTCGTAATAGTTTTTAATGAAAACCTGTATTTAAATAAAAATCTATTCATTTAAATTTCAATTTTAAAACTTTTATATGATTGGGAACAACATATTAGATTTTGGCTAAAATGGATAAACCGAAAGTGATAAATTACTTGAAGTTCTGAATAGTTTTTTTGCAGGAAAAAAATAAATAAATAAATAATAATAATAAAGAAATAAAGAAAAATAAAGAAATAAACTGATGTGATACTCCAAAACTTCTCAGATTTGGCATTTAAAATACGTATGTGATTGAGAACAATATATTGCATTTATAAACACTAAATGTATTCTTGGAATTATGCTAAACACAACGAGAATGAGCTCATTATTAAGAGAGCTCTTCTTAAGAAGAATGCGAAATACGTTAGATTCAGTCCTCAGTTTTGCGTTTGTTTCACTTTTGTGCCGAATCCCTTTTCAAATTAAGGGACGCTCCCACCAGATGTTATTGCTACGTATTATTTTTAAAGAAATAATATAGCAAATATAAATAATATAGTGAATATAAAATGAAATCTGTGGCAATACTTTACACTCTGTCAGTAATCCTAAAGAAATGCTACTTTTAAAAAATTTTCTGATTTGACTTATAAATAAGTGGATAATGCGTAGAGCATCGTACAGTAACTAAGCACGTTTTCTGTGGCTAACATTGCAAAAATGGTGAGCTTGCGAGAAAACCTTAGCTTGTAGAGACATTTGATTATTTCGAAGCAGGAGAGATGAAAAATGAGCTATGCCCTCGCTGAGACTCATGCCAAATGCTGCAAGAAAGTGTTAAAATATTTAGACTATATATTCTGCATAGTAAATTTTAGCGGAAGACCAAGGCTTAATTTCTAAGATTAGAAGTGCTGGAGCCCTATGGAAGACCGTCAGCAGAGAGGAACAAGAGTAAATAAATAAATAAAATGACTATTAAACTCATTAATAATTTTAAATAGTTAATTATTATAAAATTAATTGATATTTAATTATTGTTTATAATTTGTTATTTAATCAATTATTATTATATAATTAATTAATAATTATTAGATAATTAATTATTATTTATTGAAATGATTAAAGATTGAAGTAATTAACTAATTAAAATTAAATAAAATGTAAAGAGATAAATTGAAATTTAATACGCGATTTTTAATATAATTTTATTGTTAAAATAAGATTTTCGAGATAAAATTTCTACTGAACCTGTTATTCAATTACATAAAAGAAGTGCCGCAGCCAGGGCTCCAGTGCGTTCCGGCTAGAATTACGATTTATTACAAAAACTAAGAAGCACCGGAGTCGAGATCCGGTGGGTTCCGGCCCAATTTAAGTTCTGATCGTAGGGGAGGGGAACTCTTTTATCATCACAAAAATTAAATATACTTAAAGTACAGCTGATGAAAATTCCAGGGCGAAATAGAATGAGGGTATGAGTGGGTGGAAACAAAAAAAAAAAAAGTGAGGAGAACGTTCTTTTTGACCGCGGCTCTCTGTTCATATAATTATAGCCATCAGGCCGATGGGTGTCAGGGGTAAATGTGTGCTGAATCGGACTCCTAAATGTAAAGTTGCTGGTTACGCTTTGCCCTCCCCTCCCCTCACCACATTAGTGGATACTGTGGGAAGACGATGTATAGGACGTGCTTGAGCAGTTTATCTCAGTATTTTCACTCTTATTATACTCGCTGTCACTGAACGCACATTTAAGAACACAAATCGTCCTTCCTACGAGGATAACTAACTGTAAGCATCGATAACAATACACTACATACAATGGCATGGCTAGAAATTTAGGCGTTCCTAAATAAACTCCCTCAAATTTATTGCTTTTTTTAAAGGGAAAGATTTCCGCATGTGAGTGCGGGAACTTCATTTGAACGTCATGTTCTCATGACTTCGTATTTCTAGGGAAATAGAGTATTGCAAAGTCTGCTTATTGTTAAACTAAAACGTTAGGAATTCTAAATTTTGTTCCCTTTAAATTGTGGTTCAGTTTTATAAAATATATTCTGAATATTTCTTATATTTTGAATGGTAAATTTTGGCGGAAAGCAGATGAATAGCAACCTAAAATCCACATATTTCAAGCCTCCCCTAAATGCTATTGCCAAGTACATACCTTCAAATGAAATATTTGTCAGTTAACCCCAAGAAAAGTTGGACTAGAAATTTTTTCCATACAGAACGATTTAAAATTGATAATACTCGTGGTGCCATCTTTTGCCGATTACGGAAATCAAGACAGAAAGACAGTCGAACTCATGTGCTCATGAGATACTAGTGTTGAGTCAGGAAATTTCTAAAAAGAACAAGAAGGATACTTCAACGTACTTTTATCCATTAAGGGTCTCTTACTAGCAATATATAAGTTATGCAAGTGCTAATTGCAGAAGTGAAAGAATACTGCGACAAAAAATAATTTAACAATGAAGCTATTGATTGTATGTCTAACCGCGCTTTGGCTTTGTTTCAAAATTTAAAAAAATAAATAAACCACTAGAAGTTTTAACAAATCTTTACCTAAAAAGCAATGTAGAGAAGATTAAAAAAAGTCATTTCTTATAAAAGAAAACATTAATTTTCTGTTTGTGCTGCCATCTACTAACAAAAGATAAAACTATAAAATGTTAATTATTTAAAGAATCTTCTAAGATTAAAACTATGGCTAAACGTCCAGAGTCGGCGCTAGGATTTTCAGTTCAAGCCCGTGAATTCTAAAAAAACACTTTCATGCAAATTCTAAAAAGCAATTTTTAGTTTCCCCTCTTTTTACATACTATAAAAATTTTAAGAAGAGCGTAATTAAGTAATAAAATTATACTTAATTCTTAAATGCATGTAGTTACCATTTGGCCACATATTCATATTTAGTCATGTAAATCAAATTAAAATACAAATTTTAGCTTACTGCATAGTGTAACTAATTTAATACATACTGTTTACGTTACTGTTACATATATAGTACATTTTTTTTTGTTTACGTATATAGTTTAGTTATACACTGAAACTTACGTATAAGTTTCAGTGTGGTGGCACCACTAACGGTGTAAAGGTCATTATTGGGAGTTGATTGTGGACATCATTTGTGTCGCATTTTTCCAAATGTTTAAGCATAACATAAGCACTTTATATAAATAATGTTCTTGCTAGGGACATTTACTAGTTTCCGCTGAAAAGGTTGATGATTATTCTCTTATACCATCGAGACATGAATTTCTGACTGCTAAAGCTTTTTAAAATAATTTAAAACTGTATTTCTTAAACATGAGTGTTTTTTAATTATATTTTGCTGTGGCTGATGATATTGAGCTGTGCAGAGATATTCAGAGCGGCAAGTAAATGATGAAACAGCTTTTATATAAGTGTTAAAAACAAAGGTATGAGAAAATGTGCTGCTATTGAATTCGTTGCACTGAAAGATCAATGAAGAACTAAGATAGCGTTTGTTGCTTTGAAAACCAGAATATCATCTGCAAGTTACAAAATACATCTGGCCCAAAACTAAGATCCCTAATTAAGATGTTAATCAAAATCTTATAAATTACCATTATATAAAGGACAGTATTTTAATAAATCCCATATAAAACGAACGACTGAAATATATGTTGAAATCTTTTATTCTCCTTTCATTTGCATTACGTAAAGTCCTGAGATGAAGGTAAAATTGAAACAAAACATATCATTCGTCAAGGTTTTATTAAAGTAAATGTCAAAACATGTTACAATTTTCCCGCGTTGTCGTTTGCTCATATTAGTACGCAATCGAAGATAATGGGGTAATATTTGGTAGTTTTCAGAAAAACAAAAACAGTTTCGAACTTATTAGCCCAAAGAGGCAATGTGCCTAGAAAGGCTATAAATTTCGCTTTGACATTTCGCGATGGTTCACTATAAACTGCGTTTCACTTTTAAAATTCTTGCCACCAAATGTTAGAGCCCTGCATTATATTTAAAGAAATTAAATAATGAAGATTTTGCACGAATGTATGTACGTTTCTCATAGTTGAAAAAACAACGGTACCTAGAGACATCAAATTTTGAATTACATAGTCCTCTACTCGAATATGAATGGAGGCCCAATTTTGGAGCATGGAATTTGTTTTATTATCTACTTCATATTTTGTAGAACATTAACAAATTTTTGATTAACAAACTCGACGATCTCAAAGCGAGCAATGACTGTAAGGGGGGAAAAAAATTATCTCCAGCGCGAGAGACTGTGTCTCGGAAATTCTAAAGATAAGGTCTTTTAAAATTATTTTGTGATACTGCTGTTGAAATGAGTTTTATGGTTTAAGTGCGAAGAAAATGATATTTAATAAAAAGTAACTCCCGAAACGTTAAAAAAAACGCCCCTTTGGGCGTAATATAAAATGTAAAAGCTTTCAGAATTTTTTTTTTTTTTTTTTTTTTTTTTTTTTTTTCTGTGTAGTACATAAATTTTCAGTCTGGTTCCTGCTAAAGTAAAAATGCAGTAGATTTAGTGCAGTTCTCATCCACGGGAATTCCCACAATCAAAATTAGCATGTGTCTATTGTATCAAATTTAATAAATAACTCAACGAATTTCTTCTTATGTATGTGCCAATTAAATCATGAGAGAAATAATTTATACTCTTTTCCAACTAAAATAAAAAAAAATGAAAATGAAAATTTTATTGCTTAATTAATTAAATTTTTAATTAATTAAGCAATAAAATTTTAATATATAAATGTTTAATTAATTTTTAAATTAAGTAATTTATATATAATATCAAAAATAACAAAATTTTTCCTGAATAAAATATAATTTAATTGCTGAAAATATTTTTTTTTTTTTTTTTTTTTTTTTTTTTTTTTCCCGTCTAAGCTCCCTTCTATCATTGGTAGAGAATGAGATGAAAAAACTGATCTTGAAGGGCACTTTTTTTCAAATTCGCAGGCGGGCATCAGCCGCGATAAAAGCGACAACGCACAATAATTTTGAACAGTAAAAGGCATAACGCACATGAAATTTAATCTAAAATATTACACATTTGAAACCGCCAGCAAACACTATTGCCAAGCAAATGGCTCTGAATTAATATTCGTCAATTAACTTCAAGAAATGTCGTACAAGAAAGACTCGATTTCAATGCAGAATGATTTTGCATCGACGATACTCGTGCTGCCATCTTTTATCAATTTGAGAAATCAAGCTACAAAGAAACATTCGAACGCATGTGCACAGAAAAATGAAGTGAAATCTCAAAAAGAAAAACTTTAGCACATGCCTTTTATTTTCATTTTTAACGCAGTAGTATCCAATAGTTAAGGGAAGAACGTTGTTGACAGATGCGGAAGAATATTATTACAAAAATCAATTTGACGACAAGATGATTGATTGTATGATTAGAAAAGCCTCTGCTTTGGGATAAGTTTAAGAAATTCAACCTGTCTTTAAAAACTTCGGCATATTTTTCAAATTAAAAAAATTTAAATTATTAAAAATTCATTTTATATATTTAAAAAAAGAGTTAATAATTATCTGCTACTGTGCTGCCATCTGTTGCTGAAAGGTGAAATTACAAAATTCCTATTAATATGAGATTTTTTTTAAAACTTTACTTTTGTTTAAAAAAAAATGAAACCTGGAAATTTATTAACTTTCTTAACGGAGGTCGGAAAAAATATTTTATTTTAATTAAAACCTGTGTTAAATGCGTGGTTTTAAAAGATTAAAAAAATGGATTTCAAATGCTCAAAAAAGTTTTATAGTTGTTAAAACTTTAAATATGACTTTCTAAAACTTCAGAAAAATTAATATCTTCAGAAATATTTACACGTTTATACACAGATTTATATACCAACCGAATAAATTTTTCAATTATGTACACTTGAGGAAAGCTGGTTGGTTCGTTGGTTTTAACTGAACAAAAGGAAAGCTCACAATAGCTATTTGCCAGAAAAGGAAGAGGGCTTTCGTGAAAAACGTTTTCTTCAGAGATGGAAAGAGAACAAAAACTTTGAGTTTTATAAGATATGCGCTTTCTTAATATAACGAAAATAAAGATAAAAGTTTGAATCCGTACTTTCTTATGAATAAAAGATTATCAGTTCCAATTCCATTCAACATAAGATTTCAGTTCTTTGGGTCCTCAGCGTATTAGTTCTCATACACGCAGTAAAATACTCAGATGATATTGAAGAAAACAGCCAACATTACCTTGCATTTGAATTATTTTGATATGGACCTTCCGGTCTTGCTTCGTCTTTCGAGATCCACACACTTAATTTGTTGAGCTGTTACTGGATCAAAAAGCGTAGATGCATGCTTTATCACGGCTAATAAATAACACTAATCTTAAGAGAGCTTTTCAGACACTTAAAAATATGACTGAAGTATTTTATTTTCCTTATTTATTTAATTTAATAAAATTATAAAAAGTAGTGCATTTTCCCACCTCCTCCCCAATCTTAGAAAAGAGTTTCACATATTAAGTACTAAAATTTTGGCTATATGTATTTGCTGATGTTGCTACTATATGCCATAAACGAGGACACCTTTAGGAATGAAAATTATTTGATAGTTGCAGCTTGTTTATTTCGAACTAAAAAAAAAAAAGCAAACATAAAAAAAAAAAAAAGAAAAAAAAAAAAGAGCTTGTTACTTACTGAATAAAAAAGCGTAGTTCCTAACAACAAAAGAATAATTCAAATTCAGGACTGATAATTAAACAAGGAAAACAACGTCCAAATACTACAATTTATTTTAATAACAGTAGATTTAAATAAAGGTTGTATTTCTATAATTCGATGTTCTTATAAAGTTTAAACACGTCTTTGAAATTGTCATTATGATAAATTGATATCAAGATAACTGCATCTTTTTTTCTACCAGAACTAAATCTAGAAGTAATGATTTTACTATTATTTTTTTTAATAAATTTGATATAACTGTTGCTTCATCCAACTCTTGGAATGCCGCAACTGTAGTTTTCATGGATCTGTATGTTTCATTTTCCTTTCTTTCAGAAAGGTAGGATATTTCAATTTTTCGGCTGTTTTTCCCGTTCTGCTATACTCCTCCAGGTACAAAGCCCAAGGTTCTCTCCGTGGCAACGATATATTCCTAAAATATTCTATCAGTTTTGTATTCAGAATTCCTCGAATGGCTGCGGTAATCGCCTTGTAAAGAAAAAAGGAAAACAAAATTCAAGTTAGCATTTAAGTTTCTCATACAAACAAAAATTTAAACTGTTTGCGAAAGATTCCGTTGTGATATTTTTATATTATTTTATCATTTTTTAAAATGATAATGGGTAAATTTCTGTATGCTGATAGAAAACTAAAATTAAAATTCTGAGTTACTAAATGAAGGGGAAAAAAAAGTATTCCAAGATGTCCTTGTTTGATACGGAAAATTTCCGTATGCAAATACACCAATGAATATGTAACTTATTAAAAGATCAAGAAAAATAACTGAAAATAGCAGCTCACCACAGCGCACAGGAAATATAAAAATTTGAAGAAGCTTTGAACAAGAACAAACTTCGTATGCAGTGACCATTATGAAAGTTCATTACACTTGTACGAATTCTTATATACTGTAAGGTTAACTTGATGTCGGATTGAACGAAGGAATACCATTCTGTTAAAAACCACTAAATATAAGATCTTTTTCCCAATTATTAAATTTTTTAATGCAGTTTTCAATCTCTGTTGGAACTGCGAGATAGTTAAATTCCTTCGCAAACAATTCTAACGCATATTTATAAAAAATATATCATAACTGAATTAAATGAAAAATGGCCGGTTTAGAGCTGCTCATCAATAAGCTTTCCAGAAATTAGTCTCTATTCAAAGTGATTTGTAGCATTTTTCTTTCAAACTATAATTATAAAGGGGAATACTGCTATTAAAATTTTTATATTTCAAATTAAATTAAGAAAATAAAAGAATTATTATTTAAAGACTGAATAAATTCCAGTTTACAAATTCGTAAATTTTAAGTAATATTAATATATTTTTTAATTCTAAAGAGTTTAGAAAAAAAATTTTACATGTATTAAATAGTGAAAACTACATCGGTATGGAAAAATTGCTTTACTAGCAATGACCAATAGTAGTGGATATGCATAAAATTATGACAAAAATTTTGTTTATGATAATTAAAGCCATATAAAGAAAATTACTTAGAAATGAACAATTGAAAAGATAACGAAACAATGCCGACTCTTCAGAGGGAATTAGTTTATTTAAAACTCCTTCCAACCGTTCAGACATCATGTTTCGTCCTTGCTATGCATATGCAAATCGAAAAATAGAAATGAAATTAAACGTAAATACTATTTAATTCCCCAAATTTAGCGAAGAATTTAGGAATTTCCCTACACGAAGTAAATTAATTTATATTATTTGGAATGGAAAACCTTATTTAAATGCAAAAATACTTTTTTTCGAATTTAATTACTGTAGCAATTTTACAAGTGGGCTTCATTCCTCAAAACTGCAGGACAAGTAACATGAGTTTGGTTGTTTACTGTCATTATTGAAAATAATGCATTAAAGAAAAGGTTTCTTTATGTTTTCATTTAAAGATAAAGCAGATATAATAATAACAATAATAATAATAATAATAATAATAATAATAATAATAATTCCACTACATACTTTAATATCTTCAAAATTTGTAATCCCCATTTTTGGTAAATGTCTAGCTTCAAGCAGCACTAGCTTTCGTCCAGTGACAAAATTTTTTTCAAAACATTCCTGAAAGAGTAAAGTAATTAGTTACGAAACCTTATATAATAATTAATTATCGGTGTTTTCAGAGTTATTAGTACTTATACGGCAATTAGTTATAATGATGACCTGGTACTGTAAGTTCATAAAACGTCGAAAACTGAATTTGGAAGAGATCCTGAAGGGAATTAAAGCACAAAGCGCTGTTGGAACTTCTTTATAAAAGCGGGTACCATGGTTAGGCGCCTGAATTCTTAAAATTAGTTACCAAATTTTTAATATGAAATTTATCTGAATCGGAAGATGTAAAAAGGAGCTATGAGATAAAAGTTAATTTTTATAGGCACAACAAAAAATTATCCCATTTCTCATAAGACGTTTGGAAAGCGCTATGGGTTCTGGTTACATAGATCTCATAATTCTTTCCTATTCACTTCTGACAATTCTTGTGAAGAATGGAATAACTTTTTTGTTGATCCTATTAAATTTGACTTTTGCCACATGGTCCCATTTTACGTCTTCCGATTAATTTGCTTATCACACATCTCAACAAAAGACTATGCGTGGCTGATTAGGATCGATTATGACCGGATGTCTGCAACCTTTTGGCTGCAGGTCAACATCAAACAAAATGTGCGTATTAGGAAGACTTTTCTGGTCAGTTGTATTTTCATTTTAAAACAGTCTTTGGTGAAAAATAAGATGAATTTTATTGAGAAAATAATTACAATTTGCTTTGAACTTTAAACAAAACAAATAAAAAAACTCTAATTCTGATTATTATAAAAACAAACTTAACCGAATGAACTTTATTTTCTCTTCGATATCAATTGCTCCCCTGTTGATGAACTTTTAATTTAATGTAACTTTTAATTTTTTAATGTTAATTTAGTCAAGTCTCGCTTTCTTAAGACAAAGCATGAGCTTTCGGTAGTTCAAGCTACTTCTGTTCTTATTTAAAGAAAATTTCATGTGTGAACATATTTGCTCGCATTTATAAATTGAACCAAATGTGAACAAAATGGCAAAGCAATTTTTTTGGAATTATGGATTATGGATCGGCATTGCCAGACATATCGATTTATCCTTAACATTATGTTAGACTTGAGTTTTTTAAAAATAAAAATGACTGCTCGTAATTTCAACTTTGTAATCAAACAAAAATGTTACTGTTATCATTTATTTTTTATGTATTCTTCAAATACTCGTTTCATATTTATGTTTTATTATTTATATTTATGTACTGCACTTTATATTCGGAACTCAAGTGGGTCACATTGAAACTATAAAATTGGTGATCCGTGGGTCATAGTCTGATTTAGACTGTGAATTGTATTCACATTACACATGGAGAAAAACACGAAAACTCTCATGCGGCCAGCCCATTCTCTAGGATTTAGACCATGGTCTAACTACCAGTGTTCAGCCATTACCTCGCTCCACCTTTAATAGGCACTTAGGCCCTATAATAAAAAAGTATTGACTAATTATATAAATTTAGTATTGCTAAATTCCTTTCTTGCATTTTACTTCCAAAAATTATTACTTTCTACCATCTGAAACTAAACAGTGATTGTTGAATCAGTCTAAAAACATATTCAGTGTTAAAAAATCCGTAACAGGGAAATGCATCATAGGCAAATCCTTGAAATTATTTTTGTCGGGTTTAAATGATAAACTGCCTTAAATAATAAGAACTAACAAGAAAATAAATATCAATAAGAAGAGAATGTATCACGAAAATCATTGTATAAAACTTTCATGTGACTTTAAGTAAGCCATTTAAAGCCAGCATTTTAGTATATTATGTAACAACTTTACAGAAGTAAAATGAAACACTTCTATAATGATTGCATGGAATTCGCTTTAAAGACAACATATTTTTATTTTAAATTATCCAGCATAACAACAAAATTAAACTACATCACGTTTTTCCCTATTTTCGAAGTTATTTAAAACAAAGTATAACGCTAGAATAAATTAAAATAACCTCATTTACTTGAAAAGCATAAAAAAAAAAATTCAGAAAAATTTAAGATAAATACACGCTTGTGAAAAATACATATGCTTATTAATTCGCTAAGTGTAGATGTATTTCCTTAATCCTTAGTGTAAAGACAACATTCTGATTTCCTTCTTAATTTCTTCTCTCTTGTACTCATACTGGCCAATTATTTCTGTTAAAAATTATTTTCCTTAAATTTCTATTACAACTTATTAATGACGTACATATGTACGTTGTGGAACAGAATTTTTTTCCTGCTAAAAAAATCATATGTGCAATGATTTTCATGCAGAAGACACAGTTAATTTCAATCGTGGTCGATATGGCATCAGGACGTACTAGCGATCAAATATAGCCGTCTTGCGGAATTCATGCATTATTTTTCCCTCGACCAAAACGTTATTGAGAAGCACATCTTGATTATGAAATATGCATGGTACTGGGCGGAATTTACGCCCTTGTTCTTAATCACATTTGTACATCTTTCAATAAATCTTTCAATAAATCTTTCGATAAATATGATGTATGGAGACAGGAGTGAGTGGTGACATGTTAGTTGGATAGAAAGCAGGAGTATAACGCATGGTCTAAGTAAGATTCTTTCTGACAAGTCAGGTGATTAAAAATTCTTCATTTTGTGTGAGAAATTTACGATTATAGGACATTTAGCAGTTAAGTCCGTTCATCATTGGATAATACAATCGTAGATCAATTAGCAGTTAAAGTGTGTGCCCAGATAAGAAAGAAAATTATATCTAGAATATCAGTTCAAAAAAATATTGTTCTATTAGAAATTCGACAGTAATACAATTTAATATAATTCCATTCGAGAATGTCTTCTGTACTACGTTTCAGTCATACGAATTAATATAAAAACCAATATATGCTAAAAATTTTCAAATGACAAAACATTTAATGAAATACTTTGTAATGAGGAAATCCAATCTCTCCAATCCAAAACGCGACTTCTTCTGCCGTCCACGATACGCATGGCGGAAAAGGTAAATCTGGATAATCCTCGCTCTCCAAATCGCTCATACTGGAATAATAATCATGTATGAAAAACAAAATTTCCGTAAATCAAGTTGTTTTCATGTAGATAATGCTCTAGAATATCCGAAGGTTATTATATACAGAACACATTAAATGAACTGCAGTATTCATTTTTGTACCAAGCATCTCTCAGTTAAACAAAAAATATCGCTTGAAGTTGGAAGATAACTACTTATTCGTCATCCAAATCTTTCATCAGACTAAGTTTAAGAACTAGCATAAATAAAAACAAATCAACTCAAACGTTCGTATCGTTACAGCAGATCGCGTGAATAATTATGGAATAAATTAGTTAGCTCGAGTATTACTATTTGCTACAGTTTTTAAATTTAACGAAGTCAATTATTTTACGGTTTATAATACTAGTAAGCCTCCGTAACGTCTAACGAAAACAATAATGCTTTAAATTAAAATGACCAACTGACCAATCAACGTGTTCTGTACAACATCCAATTCTTATTTTCAATCTCCTGTGATCTGTCTCGAAACTTTTTTTTTTTTGTTTTTGTTTTTGTGTGTGTGTTTTAAAAAAAAACTTTTACAGTAAAAAAAATAAATAAATAAAAAGTAAAATTTTTGTTACCACTCCGAAAAGCGTAAATATTTATATTTCATATTTAATCAAAACATTCGGCTGTATAAAAGAAACGGATTGCTACTCGCAATATAATTGTCTTTCGAATTTAATAAACAAATTCAGAGATTGGAAAGAAATGTTATTTGAACGCGTATTGAGAACACAATTGCTGCAACTGCCCGAATTAAAATTATTGCCACTGCCCGAATTAAAATATTTTTATCTTATCCAAATATTTTTATTCTTCTCCTTTTTTCGTTCCGAAAAGGGTAAGGTAGTTTTCTCTTAAAATTTTTCTGTTATTAATTAACAAACTAAGCGATTGAAAAGCAAAAAATGCAGATTCATTTCAGTTATAATTAATTATTAACTTGATCTATGAAATTACACTAGTTGGATTCATTAAAACCATAGAGTGTCCATCATAGAAATCTGCAGTTTTAATCCGATCATGATGAAACTTTGCACACTTGACATTCAAAATAAGAGGTAGGTTACTCTCTACATTAAGATTTCAAAAATCCATTACACGGGATTCACACTCAGTGCATTTATATTAAGACAGGAGGACTTTAACATAGGGTGATACAGGTTCTATTCCGTGATCCTGTTGATCCAGTGAAGCAACGCACAGTAGCTCCAGAAAACTTTCCAAAAACATTTTCATGCAGTAACAATTATTGCTTGCTCCGAAATGTATTTGACAATATTGTTGATTTTGTCAGGAAATTTTGGAATATTTATGATATATCTCCAAAACTGAAGTTCATTTGTAGCTCATCTAACTCTGTGAGGTGCTTTTGTTAATGGGCGTGAGAAGAGGCAGTGTTCTGAAGATCCTCTTTCTCCTGAAACGGCAGTTTTCTAAGAAAGAGATAGTATTTCTTTCGTAGTAATAAGTGGGGAAGAAGGGTACCAATAAGTGGGGTCCAGATATGACAATTTAAACGGGGTTACAGAGACTGCTTTACTATTTATTACGTTAATCAGTTCATGTTTCTTTAGCCTCAAGAAACGGAGTCCCATTCGTTCTGCTAGATTTAATTTATTTTCTGCATTTTCTAGTCATTTCTTAGGCCATTTTGAAATCACATCTTAGGAATCAGGAGTATTAGCTGCATCTTCAGCAAGGGACTCGGCATCTTCATTTCCTTCATTCCCTGCTTGCTTTTTAATTTGGCTGTTTTCTTGGGAGGAGATGAAAGATTTCTTCTGCTATTGGTTTAGTTTATTTGATTATGGCATAGTATACAAGGGCTATCTGCATAAGGGGGGATGCCTTCGGGGAGGATTTTCTAATAGAAACTGGCTCGTACACACGTTACATAGCGGGGAAAATCACAAAAATGCCCAAAAGCCAACGCGTTTGATGGAATTCGAATTCTGGACAGAACTACTAGTCTTCTGCTATTGGAGAAAAGTGTTTGAGAATCTGATTAAACTGAGAGATGACAGCATTTATTTTTAACTGCAATTTCTATTGCTTTTAAAGCGCTAAAATTTCTGCTTCAAAAAGTATATTTTCTGGGCACAAGCGGTCTTTCCAAGGTATTTTTAAACTTTCGGGATTAAGGAAAATACGGAAATGGTAAATCAGGACCACGTTTGACAATTTCTCCCGTCATTAAATGCAGAAATACATTTACTCCAAATAAAATGTCAACTGGTTGTGACTTGTAAAATAATGGATCAGCTAATTGTAAATCACTGAAGTTATCGAAGATGATTGATGGCAAAGATACATAGGGAATGTTATCTGTCACCTTGTCCAGTACAAACGCTGATGTTGATACACGAATATCACTTTTAAAATGAGAAGTGAATACTAAATCGACTTCCCCATTACTTATAGTATTAAATTCTCCTAAACATGATACAGAAATGGAATTATCTTTCACTCGTAATCCTAATTTCTTCACACAATCCCTTGAAATAAATGATCTCTGAGATCCAGTGTCACATAAACATCTACACTTCACAAATTGTTGCTTAGAATTTTGAACTTTTATTAAAGCAGTACACAATAAAATGTGACTGGTTTGATTACCTTTTGCATTCGAATCATAATGAGAGGCACAAACTGTGGCTGAAACGTCCTTAGGACTCGTTAATTCATCTCTTTTAATGATAGATTGCGTAGGCGGAGGTATACTGTTTAACTGAGTTTTATTCTTTGAATTATTTATAATGTGCAAAATACTCTGATGCTTCTTAAAGCAATGTCGACATGTATTTAAACTGTTGCATTTTTTGAGCAAGTGCATATTAGATAAACAATTAAAACAGTAACGATTAGATTTTACAAAATCTATCCTTTGCTGAACCGATAAATTTAGAAATTTCGAACATTTGGCTAAACTATGATCTTCTTTACAATAACCACAACCCAAAGTAGCAACCAGAACATTATTCTTATTTTGAAACACAGATTTAGGTACCTTATTACTTGTTGATTTGCTATTTTGAAGTGTTCTTGCATAGTTTTTTAGGAATTCAATTAAAGTCGTAAGTTTTGGAATTTCATTAGATTTTAACTGACGTTCCCACCATAATTTTGTAGCAGGGTCTAATTTTTGCAAAGTTAAATAAGTCATTAAAGTGTCACCAAAATTATCAATGGTTTGATTCAATACTTCTAAAGAACGAATTATTTCATTAATATTGTCAACTAAATTTAAAATAGCAAATGCTGATTCATTTTGAATAGTTGGTAAACTTAAAAAACGTTTAATATATGCAAAAATTTGTTCTCTCTTATTTGAATATCTTTCGTCTAACAGATTCCATGCTATTTCAAAATTACAATCCGAAATTTGAATGGTTTGAATAATGCGATATGCTTCACCTTTCAACGAAGCCTTCAAATACTGCAATTTTTGAGCATTAGATAAATTTGTATTATTTCTTACACAAGCACTGAAAAGATCTTTAAAAGCTATCCATTCTGTAATATTACCACCAAAAGTCGGTAATGTTAACTTGGGTAATTTAATATTGTCAAGAACCTGTTCTGAAATTACACTATTAGAATTATTTTTATTATTTTGATTTTTTAATATTTTTTCACCTTTAAATTTCCACAAATAAATTTTATCTGTGTACTCCTGAACATTATCTATTTCGTTTTCTAATTCTTTAGTACCTGTAATTAAACTTTCGATTTCAGAATCAAGCTTCCTTAACTCAGTTTCTTTTTGTTTCAATAATTCGACACATTCCTCTAGATCTATTAAATTAATTTCATCTGCAGTTAAAATAGTTTCAATTTTCTTTACATAATTAGTAACACTCCTGCGTAAGACCGTTCTTTTTGTTTTAAAAGTTATAAGTTCACTCATAATTGATCAATTCAAAAACAGAAATTGTTCTTAAATCACTTAACACTATTATTAAAATGAAATCGAATTCTATGTTGTATTACAACATTGTTCTTAAAATTTAACAACAAATTAAACGAATTTTTGTTCAAAATCCACTTACCTCACAAAGTGGATAATTTTCACAAACCATATGCAAATTGCGTTGTTAGAATACACTTAGAACAGTCACTATCTTCACTAGATCTCCGGCTAGACTTTTGACCAACAATAAATGTTCTTTACACTTAATATGTTTCACAAACACTAATCAATCAACAAATGGACTGTATTCCTACACTTTTATTAAATTACACTTGTCAGCGATGCAAAATAATTGATACAAAATAAGCGAGCCATTCTACATGGCTGTCACAAACACAATTCTATCAATCAATTATCTTGTTGCCACACATAAAGTTCAAAACTAAAGGAAGAAAAGCAAAAGGAATTTACGCTGTTTGCAACAATAAAATGAAGCAAACGATACTCACATAAACATAAATTTTTAAATGCGCAGCTTGGCATTTATATGCAAAAGTGTCCCAGCTCTGCCTGTTTTTGAACATTGAGAATGCTTTCTGAAGTTGCCCATGCACAGTACTTCATTTATAGTTTACCGAATTTAGACTAATTTGAACTGAATACCCATAAACTAAATCACTTGTTGAATTTAAAAGCAGTAAGCGCTTACTTTATTTACTTTACTTTACTTCCTTTATTTACTTTACTTTACTTCCTTTATTTACTTTGCTTTATTTTCATTACTTATCCATTATTTACTTTGTTTTTAACGGATATATTGGATTTTAACTTTTTCCATGGATTTACTTTAAAATTTTTTATTACGTTTAATTGTTATTCGTATTTAACTAAAATACAGTTAAATGTGAAAGTTGGCAAGTATTACACAAAGTAAAATTTTACTTTAATTATTTTTCTAGCAATAAGATAACGAGTTGGAAAAGAAAAAAAAAAAGAGTTTGCAATCTTTTAAATTTCAGCTTGCAATATAATACCTTCAAGAATTTACCATTAAAGTTACAAAAAGTTAAAATATATTGAAAACTGCAAAATTATAAAATTTAAAAAACTTCCATCTACTTTTCAATCCGTGTATTGTTTCCAGTTTAACGTCCAAAGCATTTTTAAACTAAACAGTTAAGATTAGTCTATCAGTTTATGAATTAATCTTCTAGGAATTTAAGATAAAGAACATAAAATCATACATTTAAAATGAATTTAAATTGCAGGAATAGCAAATGGTAAGACAAAATCTGTTAGCATGTTATTTCATCAAAACTTTTCGTAGCATGAAGACTTGTGCACTAATTTAATAAAGAAAAGACTTTATTAAGTCAAAGTGTAACTTTTGCATGTATATGTGTGGATCACTCACGTACGAAATTTGTACCAAAATATTTCTCTCACCAAATAATACTCATATCTGTCGTACTGTGATTATTATTCCCCAATAGACATTTAAAATTCACTATTGTAATTAATAGTAAATGCCCCTAGTAATTTATATTATACACCTGGTATAGAATCATTTAGCTTTTAATATCTTTATTGCATTCAAATAAATACTTTGAAGTTCTGAAAATGAGTTCAAATTGCGTTTACATTTCAAATATTAAATTTATAAATTTTAGCATTTTATTGGAAACATTAATATGCATTACGCTTGTATTAGCTTTTAAAAATATTTTATGAGTTGAAAAAGTAACTAAAAGAAAAATTATCATCTTCAGAATATTACAGAAAGTCTGTTTGAGCGATACACAAGATAAGCAATTTTTTTATATAACAATGAATGTATACAGTGACTCCTATTTGTTTTAGTACTCTTGCCCTGTTTTCAATTTTATTTACAAATTATTTCAGTTCCTAAATGTTAGTCAAAATGACTTTGTTTTTCTTTAACGTATACTACTTACTGATCATCATTTTTTAATGTAGACTTAGTACATTCTTCCATGGTGGTCTGTGGAAAGAAAAAGTTCTGATGTATTTGCTGTGTACGGAAACAATTAAATCTCCACAACTACAAAATATAGAGAATTTGTTTATGTTTCGTTCGATAGACAAAGGTGTATACAACAAATACAAATACAAAAAAAAAAAAAAAAAAAAGACTCTTGGAATTTAGAGCAACGGCTTAGCCACACCTAAGGCACAAATCACTGGAATTTCGATGACGTCATAGGCGAACAGAGCTAGCAGTTGTTGAGATAAGTAAAGAAGAAAAGAAAGCGCTGGCAAATAAATTGCGCAAAGAAACGAGCAAAACATTACCTATTAGAAGGAAAAGCAAAGGAATTTCAACATCACAGACTATTTTCAAATAAATGAAGGAGCCTTAATTTCAAATTCATTCAGTACATTATCAAAATTTAAGCATACCTCAGATTAATCACACAGGCGAATATTTTCGCAAGCAACGATGGAAGTATTTAGATGAACAATACGCAAAATATTTTACAGACAGTGAGTTCAGATATGTTTGCAGTGTTTGCGATAGGCTATGACTTAAGAGAGATTTGGCCACAGTGAGTAAGAATCATAAATGCATTACTATGTTGTGCGAAGAGTTTCCAGACGAAAATGTATGAGGGTTCTAATTGTGTGGTTCTTGTAAACGATTACTGTAGAACAATAAACTATCTAAGAGTCAGGAGTTCATATAACCGGATCGTCCAGATTTTCCGCAGCTTGATCCAATTGATGAATGCTTGATATCGCCTCGTTTGCCATTCATACAAATTCATAGATCTCCACCAGTCGAAGGGTATGCAATAGTTTAGCAAGCAGTCAGCATGCCATCTGATGTTAATATAATGGTAATATCTTTCCCAAAGAAATTGGATCAGGTTCAAGCATTTTACGTTAACATAAAGAAACATTTATCGCCGATTATTATCATGGAAGATTTTAATGAAGATGCGGAAAGAAATGAGGCACACACTTTCTTTCCGCAAGAAAAAAGGCACTCAGTTTCCTAAAACAGCGCATTAATCTGAATATGATACTTTCTAATTTAAGTGCTCTTGGCAACTCATTTACAAATCTTACATTCACGCGAAACATTACATAGTTATTGAATTATGTTCGTTATTTCTCTTATCATAGTTTCATGTTGCATAAATTCTGGACTTTCATAAGTATTCGGATTACTTTGAACAAGTAGTTTATATTTAATAAAAAGCGTGAAAATAAAGGAACATTCAACAATATTTCGTTAGATATCCTTCAGCTAAAATTACATTTTTTCTGCACTTTCGCATGGGTACAACTATCTCCCCCCCCCCCGAATAAGAATGTTCCATTTTGTTCCAGCCTTTCGTAAGAATTACTTAGAGCTTACGAAGAAATATTATGTTTACTTATTAATCCAAAGGGCGTTAGCCGAAAAGGCCTATTAATTTCGTTTTAGCATTTTGGGTTGATTCACTATAAATGTCGGTTCACTATTCAAATTGTTGCCACCAAATATTAGTATTATATTTAAAGAAATTAAATAATGAAGAATCTGCATAAATCTAGGTATATTTCTCGCATTGTGATAAAACAACGGTACCTAGAGTCACCAAATTTTGAATAACGTACGTTTCCAGCCGAATATGGCTATCTGGAAGCCCAAATTTGGAATTTGTTTTATTATCTATTTCATATTTTGTGAAACGTTAACTAATTTTTGATTAACAAACTCAATGATTTCAAAGCGAGCAACAGTAACCCTGTGAAAAACCTTTTTATCACCAACGCGCGAGACTCTGTATTAGAAATTCTAAAGATATGCTCAGTTTTGAAATTATTTTGCGATATTGCTGTTGAACTGAATTTTATGGTTTAAGTGTGAAGAACATAATATTTAATAAATAAAGGTAACACACAAAACTAAAAATGCCCCTTTGAGCGTATTTTTATTTATTTTATTTATTTATTTTTTCTTTTTCCTTACTACTTTATTTATTATGAAAAAATTTCTGAATATCAATTTTGAAGTTTTTCAGTGTCTAGCCTCCAGAAAGTGCTGGATTTTTTGTCAACGAAATATTGAAATCAATTTATTTTCCTTTCTGCTTTAGAAATTGTTATGAACCGTTTCTTCACCATTATAGAAGATGATTAAATACATTTTACACATGATGATTAAAAAGTAAAACAAACAATATATAGTGGCAATTACTACGAAACACGGTTATTAATCTTTTCTTCTTAACTATTTTGTAATTAAATGTTAAGAACGGAAGTGGCTCTATAGATCCTCCGATACCATCGCCAGCATCTCCAAGGATTGCGGTATTTGGATATTTTACCATTTTTCTCACGTTTTACCCATAATAATAACTGACAGTTCAAACCCCGGTTCAGTAGCCTTGTTGACTGTGTGTATAATATGCTAAACGTGACGTCCTGACAGAGTCAAGCATGGTAATTAAGGCGATAATGATAGAGTCGTGCTCACATCATTGATCAAGAATTCCTCTGACCAATCACAGGCTGCTACCATGACACGCCCCATTCTTATCGGAATATCAGTCAGTTTCGGAAATATTTGTTTTAAGTTTCGTGAAACATGAAAAGAGCGATGGTGTAACTACGTAACTGTGGCTTTCCACTCAGATTACGACTGGAGATGCTTAGTCGCGCAATTTAAATGTATAAACATGCTTCATAATTTATTTTTATTTTCGTTTTTAATAATGTATGTAATGATTTAACTTGACTTTGATATTTAGTTGATGTAATTCCAAAAATATTCATATCACACATTTATGAATATTTACAATATTATTGTAATTACTAAATAGCACCAGAGCTATACGTGTCACATTTCAGTAACAGAATGTTGCCACCAAATGTTATCACTCTGTTTTATTTTATTTTTTTTAAAGACATAGCGATTATGAAAAAAATGTATCACAACACTTAACACTCTCTCGGGAATTTTAAAAATATGCTATTTTTTAATATTTTACGACTTTGCTATTGAATTTTATGGGCGTAAATGCGAAGAAAATAAATTTGAATTTACAAGCGAATAGCAAAATGTTACAATAAAAGGATAAATAAAAGTTGTGTAAATCATCTTACTAAGAAGACTGAACGTTGATATGATCAACTGATGAAAGAGTGAAAAAAATTAATGGTAACATTTAGCACTATATCGAAAATTCTAAACATATGTTGCTTTTAAAAAATTTGTGGTTTTGCTATTAAATTTTATGTATTGTAAGTGTGGTGAAGAAAGTGATGTTTAATAATAAAGTAAAAAAGACAAAAAAGAGGGAATATTCTTGTGAAAAAAACTGAATATTGGTATGAATAACTAACTAAGAAAAGACTGAAAAAGACATAAAACGTATGGCAACACTTTACGCTCTATCGGGAATTCTAAAAAATGCGCTGCTATTAAAGGAGTTTTTGATTTTACTGTTGAATTTTCTGTGGTGTGAGTGAGAAGAAAGTGGTGTTTAATAATAAAGCTAGGGAAAAAAAAAAAGAATTGGGTTAGCAGGAGTGAGTTCCAGAGCAGACTGGTAAACTTCAAATTCAGCGATAGCATGAAAAACCTTGACACATCCTCTAGTGTGACGTTATAATCTTAATCCTTTCAGATTTTCTTTTCCCTTTTTACTTCCTTGTAAAGTAAAAAGGAAGTATTATAATCGCAAAAAGTTTCAGGCAGCATATTTCAACGAAAATATCCATGCAACTTAACGATGTTTTTACGTGATATTTGTACGTAAGGACAGAATAAAATACTCTTTTCCTTCAAAATAATTATAAAACTGCTTTAAAGTTAATTCTGAAGAGAATTTCTCGTGGCGTCTGTACGAACGTATGTACGTACGTATCTCGCATATCTCAAAAACGAGTTGCCTCAGGACGTTGAAATTTTGTATATAGGACGCTACAACATGTAGATGCGCACCTCGTATTTTGGTTGCAATCGGCCGCACCAAATGTATATAAATATATTTATATATATATATCCACTCTGTTACCCGGTTCAGTGATCTCAGTTTCTTTACTGTTATATGTTTATAAATTGTACATTATTTGCTTTAAAAATGATTGTATTATGCTGTTTTTATCTTCCGGTTAAGGTTTTTATGCATTTAGTAAATCTGTATGCAATATTTTTAGAATTATCAACAATTTAAAAGTTGTCTAAGTGCCGCTAAGCCTTTTTTTAATGGCGGCCATTGATGTTTACATTTGAAACAGGAGACTAGTGGATTTGTTGCCAATCTAGAGAAACTTAGCTTCGCAACAACAAAGATAACACATTCATTTATTATTGCCAATTAAATCATGCTTAATTCTTTCTGGAATTTTTTCGAGGAAATAAGTGTTAAGATTTACTTCGTAATTTTTAATATAGATATTTTGAGTTTTTATGTATTTTTGCCTTCTCGCGAGGTGAGAACTGAATTAATTCAATGAGAAATACTCAATCGTCTGTGAAAAACTGTTTCTTTTTTGTTTTGTTTGCTTAATTTCTTTTATATATTATTCTAGTATTTGAATAGAACATGTGGCAACGATTAGATAATTCTATTCTTTAAATGATATAAATTTTGTGCGTTATGAGTTATAATATGAACGAACTATATAAGTTAACTGTTATATAATTATTCGATTATATAACAGTTAACTTAGTTTCCGTTATATAATTATTATATAAGTTAACTGTTATATAATTATTAATACTGTTAAGTGAATCTAGCGCCAGAGTGTCGCTATGGTTAACAAATACTAGAGTGAATTTTAAAGAATGCATTTATTCTATTGTGGTTTATGCGCTGTCGGCGAAGTAGATTTAATTCAATCCAATAAGTTTAAATGAAATGCAAGAAAAAGTGCGTATAATTTAATATTCCGTACAAGGAAGTCATTTGGTGTACACATCAGATTTTTTTTTTTAAGAGTACGAAAGTATCTTTACGTTACATCAGCGTATCAAACAGTATTATCTGCTATAATTATTGCTGCGCATCAAACAGCATTAGTATTAGCATTTTGATCACATAAACTTAATAATGTCAAATATAACATATTTTCTTCCATTTTTAAAGCCCATTTTGGAGTATCATTATTAACTTCTCCAGGAATGAAAAATTTACTAATAAATCAGCGCGTTAGTTAATTAGTGCTAATAAATTAGCGCAAGTTAACTTATTTTAATTTATGAGCGCTAAATTCAATATTTAGTACCTTTTGCGTTTTACTTTAAGATTCTCTATGCTGATGATCATTATTTTTTAGAACATTATATAAATACATAACGATAAATAAAAATTTCTTTTGATTAGTCAAATTTCTACCTACTTCTCTTCGAGAGCGAGTAATAAATGATACTACCATTAAGACTCATTTATATTCTGAACATTACTGACATTTTTTACATACAGCCACCGATAATAGACCTTTTGTTGGAAACAATGCCACGAAAATACGACCCACTTTTAGGGCAGAAATGAAATTTTTTTAAGATTCTCCCCTTCCCCGTGTAAACATTGATTTCTTTCTTAGTCATTTACCGGAAACCTTTTGACCTTTTTTGGCCTCCCCCTCTTCTTTTTAATTGCTTTGTGCTTTGTAGCATGTAGTATTTAAAAAACAAGAGACCACAACAAAACCTTACTAAAACATGAAATAAGCTGACGCCTCTAGGAATGAAAGGAAAGGAAAAAAAGGGGGAAAGGAAAAAAAAAAGAAAAAAAAAATTTTCCCCCCGCAAATGGGCTGAGTCCCCCCCCCACACACATACACACTATGCGCAAAAGTACTGTGGAATCAGCTTAGTTTGTTAAACATTATTTGTATAATTACCAAAATTATTGGAATGGGTAGAAATTAATACTACTATAGCTTTCCCTTGACTCTAAATCTCCTTTTATCTGTAAGATTTCTATTTCAATTGGAAGCTAGAGTCGAAGTTCTGTATTCCCTACTAGACAAATAGTGAGTTATCGCTACCTCTTAAACAACACATAACGTTGAAACTCATCGCTACGTCTTAAACAAATTAACATAACAGGTAATTTGATTCAAATGTTGATAATGTAGTCTAAGACTACCTATCAAACAGAATCAGCTAGTTCAGATATTTTACCCACGTGTATTTAAAACAAGAGAGAGTACTAAAGCCGGAATATAACTTTTAAGTAGAGCTGACAAAATAGATTAGCAGGCAATAGTAATGCCTTCTGATGGGAAGTATGGAAAGAAGAATTTGTAGTACAGACTTAAATCAAATAACTGGTTAATTAACATAAGATACTTTACATACTTACACTCGTTATCGTCAAATTCGATCGCATATATAGTGGAGCATTGGTTCACGAACGCCTTGGATTACGAACAAATTGGCTCACGAATAAATTTTCGAAACGAAAGTGTCTTGGATGACAAATGATGTCTCGAGGTGCGAACAATAAGCTGGCAACAAATGTGACTCCAAAATACAGTTAATACACTGTGGTTGAAATACCTTCAGAAGAAGAAAACAGAATAGAAGATGCTTCTAATTATTTGATGAGCGAATTTATACAAAATGGAATAAGGTGCAAAGATTAATAAAGCAGTAGTAAGCCGTAGCATAAATATTTGCAATGATACAGGAACATTTTAAATCATTTGGAAAACAAATCACAATGGATAAATGTTTTATGGGACAAAGGCTCAGCGATTCTTACTTACAAGCAAGCGATATTAAGAGAAAGAAGAAAACTCAGAAAAACGGCAGCTATTTAATATTTTTATGGAATGCAATTTTCCTTTCAAACGGTAACATTTCGCACTTTTGGCTTCTTCGCCGTTTTTTACTTATGCCGTCAACTTTCCTAAGTAGAGACATTCTAAAATTTCATTTAAGTTCTCTTTTTTATAACTTTAGTTTTGTGTTAAATGCTGTGTATATGTTAATATTGTGTATGTATTAGAATTAAGGAATTCCCATTGGTTTTGCATTACGAACCTATATACAAGGTACTTCTTTCTAAACAATCATTTAGGATCGTGGAACGCATTCATTACATTAATTCCTATGGGAAAAGTTGTTCCGGTTTACAAATATTTCAGATTAAGAGCTATCTAACGAGTAAGGTTTATAAACCAAGGATTCACTGTATACTAAATTCTCTATTTATCAGAGAAAGGAAAAAGATGACAGGCATGGTTAAATCTGAGGGAAATTAAAAAGAAACAACTCAGAAAATAGTGAGCTAAAATTATTATTAACAATTTACCTGTATTTTTGTGCAGTTTAACCTGGAGAAGTTCATTTGCTTACTTAAACTGAATCAGTATTTATAATTCTTTCTCTCTCTCTTCTTGAGCGCGTGTGCTCATTTTCATTATTTCTCTGTTTTTCCCTGTTCCCGCCACTTCACCAGTACATGTGCTGTTGTATATTTCGATAGCAGTCAATGTGAAACAGATTATTAACGACAGTAAACTTGGATTTATTTCTAAGTTTACTTTTAATGGCTGATGCGTATAATTAAATTAAGTGTAATGTACAAAAACAACATGCAAATTACCTCTGTCCAGGCTGCTATTCCAAGCATCATTTTTTTCTCCTTTTTATATTTTCCATAGATAATTTTGTTTTATACTGGTGGTTGGCTACAGTAATTTTTACATCGTTCAAAAATTTTAAATCTTAGACAGGTCTGATTAATCCGGATTCTAAGAAGTAAGTTACACAACAAATTAAGATGCAACGAAATCTTGCTTGAAAACTTTATACGTTTCTGAAGATAGTTAGTCATCATAATTATTCCTAAAACGACACATTTTTCCCATAGGAATTAATATAAAATGAATTAATTTGTTCTCTGATCTCAAATGATTGCTTAAAAAAAGTGCCTTGTATGTAGGTTCGTAACCCAAAACCAATAAAATTAATTTAGATCTAACATATACAAAATTCTAAATTATACACAATATTTAACCCAGTACTAATTATATAAATGAATAGGACACTTTGGATTAAATTTTACCGTATCTTTATGAAAGGAAGTTGATGACATATGCGGAAAACGATAAAGAAAGAAGCCAAAGGTGCAAACGTGTTGTTGTCTGAAAGAGAAACTCCATTCCGTAAAAATATTGAGCAATTGATATCTTTTCGCACCTTCTTCCCATTTCCCTTTCTTTCAAAAACCGCTCGCCTCTACTTGAGAATTGCTGAGCATTTATTTATTTCTGCCTGTGTCTTAAAATGTTCCTAGGCTTGGCATTGTTATTGCAAATATTTATGCTACAGCTTACAACGTTGGATTAATGATATTCTATGAACCTTTCCACCCCACCCTATTTTACATAAATTCCTGGTATCAAATAAACTAGGAATGTCCATCTTCTTCTTCTGGAGACATTTTCTCCACTACATTAACTGTATTTTGGAGTATCATTTTATTCCCGGCTTACTTGTTCGTATTTCAAGACATAATGCGTCATACAAGAAATTTTTCGTTTAGAAAATCTGTTCGTGATTCAAAACATTCGGAAGCTAGCATTCCACTGTTCAAAATAAATCTACACTAAAGTACTGAAGAAGCTGGTACTAACTAACAGATCTGTAACCGAATACGTATTCTGTATGTAAAACATCGAAAAATTTATTTATAAAGCAGCTTTTAAAAGAATCAGAATTTTTAATGAATTATTCAAAGAGCACTACCTAATTACGAAAAGTTAGTTTTCGGAGTCCCTTCTTACGTGATACTTTTTACTGAACTTGAACATCGATCACGTACGTAATTGAGCTCTTGGTTGCCCCATGACACACCCTTTGTGTGTCGTATTGAAAAATATGTTACGCCTTGTTGAACCTTTTGGAAATTCTAGACGGAATTTTCAGTGTAAAATATAATCAAATATTTGCTCATGGTTAAGCTTAAATATTGAGAGGAATGAAGACATATAATTATGCCCTATAATTAATCATGCTATTAATTTAATTGGTAACAATATAAATTTCTTCATAAAGAAAATTAATTGTCCCAGAATTGTTATAAAATTCTAGATTTTCGAAAAATGGGAAAGTATAATCTCGAAGTAATTTAAATCGACACTAATGCGAGTACAGCATTGAGCAAAAAAAAATCTGAAAGTTTTCAGATATTAAATTTCATCCAAAGGGACTATTTTTAACATTTTGTGTATTACCTTTATTTATTAAATATCATGTTCTTTACACATAAACCATAAAATTCAGTTCAAGAGCTATATCGCAAAATAATTTTAAAATGAGCATATCTTTAAAATTTCCAATACACAGTCTCGCGAGCTGGAAATAATTTTTTTTTTTTTTTTTTTTTTCTGTACAACGTTGCCATTACTCGCTTTGAAATCCTAGAGTTTGTTAATCAAAAATTAGTTGAAGTTTTATAAAATATGAAATCGATAATAAAACAAATTCCAAATTTCAAATTTGGGCTTCCAGATGCCCATATTCGCAGGAGGATTACTTATTCAAAATCTGATGGGTCTAGGTACCGTTGTTTTATCACAATGCGAGAAACATACATATATTTATGCAGATTCTTCATTATTTAATTTCTTTAAATATAATATTTGGTGGCAACAATTTGGAAAGTGAAATAACGTTTGTAGTGAATCAACACAAAATGCCAAAATGAAATTAATAGTCCTTCTGGGCAAATTGCTCGTTTGGACTAAAAATTATGACAGTATAAATAATGGCCTATTTCTAAACATATAGTAATAGAATTCTCGATTTAGTTATAATGTTTTCATTCATAAATTTTAAAGGCATATGATGGAAAATCTTAAGAGAAAAATAGATTTGATTTTCTGTAAATACAATAGAACGCATATTTCAGTATGAAATCATTAACTTTATCCTTTAGTTTGACTTAAAATTCTCTATAATATGGGTAACTACGGACAATCTTCGTAGAAATTCTAGGGAATTAATCTTTGTTTTATATGTTAAAGAAAGTATATTTCGTGTAATCAAGTTAGGTAATTTAAAAATAATTTTTTTTTATTAACACAAACATTAAAGGTTCTTTTTAGTACCATAGCAGCAGTTATTATTCTCGATCTTCAGATCTTTGTCCACATCCCCTTTTTGTCCAAGTCACTAATTATAAAATACCAAAAACATTTTATCAGCAGAAGTGAGTCCAAGATCAGATATATAATGTGGCGACACTGTGGCAACCCTAAAGAATTCGTCTGTCACGAGGATCACATGCCCAAATACATTACATCTACGTCTGCTTTTCTGTTTGATAGTTAGTTGCATTTAAGATTTTGTAGAATAAGAAATGACGTGAAAAATAAATGTTGGTTTTTTTAAAAAGTGTCGGCTCAGATTTTCGAACCTATAATTAACTTGTTAAGCAACATATAAACTGCAGGCTCAGCAAGAGCATTAAAATTCTTAACAAACCCTCTGGTGCGACTTTATAATCTGATTTTTGTTTTCGGATTACATATTTTTAATTACATATTTTGATTTATTTCAGCATTAACTTTCGAGCAACAAACTTCTTGAATTTCATTGTTAACTCCCTCAGAATACTAATTAATAGTGAATATTGAAATCATTAATCTGCTTAACTTACATTTACTAGATTTAATTAGTAAACTGAATTTAACTAATCTGCTCTTTGTTTTGATGATTTAGGAAAGAAACAAAAAAAGCCTTTAAAAAATAGAGGATGTGGGGGAAGGAAGAAGAAAAAATTTTGCATGAATGAGAAATTTTGATTTACTTACTGTACTTATTAGTGTTAACTATTCAATAATAGTTATAAAAATCAAACGTAAGAATGACAATATTTCGGATTATTAGACCGATTTATTTTGACAGCAGAACTAACTGCTTGACAATATTATGACCCGACGCGGCAGGAGGCAGCCATTGTTAAGATCTTCTTTCAAATGCTTATAGACTTCCTACCACTTAACCTCTCAATAAAGTGTCAGTCAAATGCTAAAAGACATTTTCGTGCATTGTGGAGCACCCTCCATTTCTTCTAGCAAGTTTATTGAAGATGTCCGCCCATCTCATTCACCAAACTGCTCTGCAGGTATTCACCAGGCTAATAATAAAGGTTTTCGATTAAGTACAAAAGCTTTTCACGTCTGCATTTTAATAGACATTATTTAATGGAGAACGCAACCCGATTTCAGCCCCTTCCCCCGCCGCAAATAAAAAAAAAAAAAGGAGTTTTAGCTTTTTCCCACTTTTATTGCCTCTCTCTAAGCTAAACATTTTGTCAACATTCCTTACCTACTTTCAAAATTTTGTAAACATGCTCAAATTTCATTTGTAAAAGTAATATTATGTTTATTTGGAATTTCTTAAAACAGAAAATTTTCTTGAAAGAATTGGTATAGCAGTAAAGAAACATCATATTGTTCGAAAAAATTATGTATCAGGTGATTTATTGAAATAACGTGACATGTAAGCGCAGCTTTTTAATTCTGTTCAGATAGAGAGAACAATTATAATCAAAGATTTTATTTGGGAGAATAATGCACAGTTTTTCCCGCAATTTATAAAATTTAGCTTTTATGTGAAATTATTTCCAACTGATTAGAAGCATAAATATAAATATACACAGATAGATAGATGTCCTAGAATAATTTTTGTAAAGCATAAGCAGATAAATAAATAAACTCTCTAATTTTTGCAGAATAATACTAACAGTATATATATGTGCATCTTCAAACATGTCCAAAAAATTAAGGCAGTATATTAAACGAGAAAGAATCCGGGTATAAAGTACCAAGGGCAAGGAAATACCTCTTTCATGCCGCAAATTACCCCAAATTTCTCAAAACCTTCAAATTTAAGCCCAACCCGGGGTCAATAAGAGAGAACTTTATCTCTCTTTCCACATGCCCTTGAATGAATATCTTTGTGTAAAAAATATTGTATCACATTTTATTCCTTTTGAAAAATGAATATTCTTAAAATTCCTTACACGAAAATATATAATTTATTGAATACAAAAAATAATATATTTTCGTGTAAGGAAGTAACGACTAAAAGTAGTAAAAACTAAAAGTAGTAAAAAAGTAGTAACTAAAAGTAGTAAAGGAAGTAACGTTTCGTGTAAGGAAGCACCAGTTTTAATTAGTTAAGTTAGGCAGGCATTTCGGTAAAATAGCCAACCTTTTTCATTTTTCAAAAGGAATCATTTCGCGGACAACTTTCTAAGAGAATTTGGTTCATGTTACGCATTGTAACAAAAATGTTACTTAACTACGTATGTCATTCAATGTTTGAGAATTGTACGTCAGATGCCCTTAGATAGTTTATTTATGTTGGCCATTATTGGGCCTTCAGTATGTTTGGAAGGCTTTTTGAAAGATATCATCAAAATCAAACCCCTCATTAGGCACTGTGAAAATTAAAACAAATTAGCTGAAATTTGAGCAATCATAACAATATTCATTTTGTTTGTTTGTTAAATGAATATGTCAAAGGCCTATGAAGGCTATATGCTTAAATAAAAATAAACTTTCGTGTAAGACTTTCTGAGTGAAACTGGCTCATACTTACTAAAGATGGAACATTCAAATCCTTAAAATTCTCGAATACTGAGATTTTTAACATGGACTAGAAATTCGAACCTCTAATCTGTACTCTTTTTAGCCATTCTATTATTTTGAGTGCTAAATTTGAGTAGTTTCACAAAGATTCAGATTTAATATCGCACGAGAGAATTTCTTAAGTTTTTTTATGATTTCCCTAAACTTCAAAGATTACAAGTTTGCTATTAGACTCACTCGTGCTAAGACTTTTAACTTTATTATAAAGCATCGCTTCCTCTCCGCACTTACGCCACAGAAAATTTAAGAATAAAATCATAAACTATTTAAAAACAGTATATCTTTAGTATTCCTATAAAGCTTTAAGGATGAACACTTTTTTTTTTTTTTTATTTGATATACTATTTCTTTAAAATTATATTTGATATACTATTTCTTTGAAACTTTATTTGATTTTTTTTTTTTTTTTTTTAATAACACATCATGATATAGCATTTGGTAGCAACAAGCAACAATTTGAAAAGTGATTCGGTTACAGAAGTGAGTTTTGAGACTAATACATCTATAATGTTTTTCCCCTGTTTTTTTAAACAAAAAAAGGAGAGAGAAGAAAAAAGGCTAAAAAATCACGTTTATTATCATTTTAATCAAAGTGTAAGTTACGAATACCCTGTGGCAGCTTCCAGCACTTACTAGCAAATTTTAAAAAAACACGCTCAATAGCCTTTTACATGAATGGCAGAAAAGATGGGAAAGGGAAGCACAGGGAGGAGAACCTACAAGTTCTTTCTAAAAGTCACGTGCTCAGTTAATACATACAGCAGAGCACAAACTCAATTCTACACTGGCCATGGTCCCTTCCCACATTACCTTAAGAGATTCGGCATACGAACATCAGATTTGTGTGAATGTGGTGCGGTAGGTGATGCAGATCACTTCCTCTTCAACTGCCCACAAACCGATAAACTGCATTTAAAAATGCCAAGCAGTGAATACTGGCCGCAATGGGCGGAGAATACCCGCGGCAACAAGCAGACGAAAACTAAAATAGAGGAGGTAATCAGGCTTTGCTCAGCAAGACACAAAGAAATTCTCCCCCTCTCTTGAGAATTGTATCTTCGCAGCATAATTTTAATAGCAATTCAAAATATTACAACAACTGAATATCAACACTAGGAAAATAGCTCAACCCGTAGAATAATAACAGGACTGTAAGAGCAAAACTATTGTAATGTAAGCATATTACTATCCATTTTGTATGTACTTGATATAAATAATATTGTAAAGCAGTTTAAATGATATTGAAAATCCAGTCAATGTGTAAATGAATTACAAGTTTAATTTGATTATGTCAGTAAAAGTATTGTAAATATGAATTCATATAATGTTTAAATGTTCACATAGCTGTCATGATTTTATGTATCTATCATATGTAACTCGTACAAGACAATGATTGTAATCAACATATCTATGCTTATACACAGGCGTTGTATGCCCATGTAATATTTATATGTATATTTTTACACGGAGGAAATTTTCCCTTCTGCCACGATGGCTATTAACACTGTACGGCTTTTACAACAGTCAGGTCAGTGGTTATCTCAGGCGGCGCTCAGCACTTACTAAACCATACAACCGTGTTTACTCGCGTAAGTCGAGCTTTTCTTGCCAATTTTTCATTGCAAAAGTCTAGGTTTTAAAAGGATTCTGGAAAAATGTAAGATATTTTAATTGCAAAACATACATATGTACACATACACAATGTACACGTATCTGTATCATATATCTGTGTATATATAGAGAGAGAGAGACAGACAGACAGAGTGAGAGAGAGCACAACATAAAAATTAAATCTTTATTTAAAAAAAATTGGATACTTTGTGGATAATAATCTTAAAAGTAATATAATTGCGCTCAGTTAATGAAACTTTATGATTTCAATCGCTTTAAGTGTAATTTGAATTAGTCTATTCTTAATGCTACTAGTAATAAGTTTTTAGGGGTATTATCCATGATAAAAAGAAAAGCCTGTCATTAACAGATGGTATTAGCAGCATTTAGGAAGAAAACAATAAGATTTGCTTTATTACAGGAATACAACCGACTAAACGAGAAAATTTTCTCAGCAAATCCAAATTTTTTGGAAGAAGAATAAATAAATGTACATTAACAGCATGCAGGTTTACATGACAGCCAGATTCATTCATAAGTGTTTGTCTTCTAAATGCAATTTTACTGTGCAATGTAAGTAATCAATATCTTTTACGAATTTCACATTCAGTAAGCAAAAATACTTTTCGTAAATAAAAAGTCAATAAACATAATAAAATCATTGTATTTCATAAAAATCTACATATTGTCATAGTTATTTTAGGCTTCATACATAATGGAATAATATTATTATAAAGTACAATAAAATGCAAATAAGTTACATATATTTACACTTAAGTCAGTTTATTTACATGGAGGGGTAATGCACATAATTCTGATATCAGTTTCAGTTGCTCGCAGATCCGGAGCTTCTCGGACTCAGTTCCTCTGTGTAATGATCCTAGAACAATAATAATAATGGTAAGGAGTACCATGCGAATTAAAAAATAATAATTTTAACATTATAAAATTAAGTACTTTTTTAACTCAAAGCAAGCTCATACACTGGTGAAGAAGTATGACTTCATTTATCAGCAACTGATATCTGATTTTAAAAGTATAACTGAGAACCTGAAAATTTCCCAAACATAGAAGAGTTTATTGAGTAATGTGACTTGTGTAAACTTCTGCTAACTTAATCGGTATAGTGGTTAGCGATGCTGATTGCTGTATCGTTGAGTTCGGGTTCGAGAAAGCTTGTATTTTTGTAAATGTATACTATCTGCGCGGCTTTAAGATCCGTAAGATTCGTTCACATTGTGGTTTTAAGATATATAGCAGGTATAAGATATTTTTTCCCTCCTTTTCGCATGCCTTCGTGGTTTAAGTGGAAGTTTACTCGAAGCGTATACTAGAGGTTCATAGTTCGAGTTCAGGCACTGCACATTTTTCACGTCTCCTATTTCAAAACCTTGATGGTGTTTGGTGTATTTAATTACGGCAAAACACACTAGAGCTATCTGCCTAAGAGGAGGAATGCCTTCGTGGAGGACTTTCTAAGGGAAACTGGCTCGTATACACGTTACACATGGGGAAAACCACGAAAACATCCATGCAGCCAGCCCGTTCGCGGAATTCGAACCTCAGACCGAACTACCAATGTTCAGCGACTTTATTGCTCGGCCGCTGGTGGGCCCAAAAACCTTGATGACTCAACGCAGGTTTAAACTGAGTTTCGTTGATAAGCAATCAGACCATGCTACGTCACAAAAACTAGTTAAAGGGTTTTGCCCCAAAATTCTAACTTTTTTTATGCCAAGTTGGTGTAAGAACCACCAATCACAGCGAAGCAGACATCCGGCCGATGGATTCACTGAGTCCGCTATATACTCACTCACGCGCAACTTTCCCTTCCCTGACTGGCTGTAATTTAAAACCTGATAAATAGGTGCAAATGGACTTTTATGCCTTAAACCCCTAAGCTTAATGACTACAAAACCGTCATTTGAATGAAGCTTTAACGTACACGACTAACTGAAAGTCTCTCGAGAAGCTTGGTAGCAGGGAAAGAGGGGCAGACCCTTGGATCAGTTCGCGGGGTGTGCTCAATCAAAATTGGGACAGAGTTATCTATGTCGTACCGTCGCCTATGAGGTGACCAAGCCCTCGTCTAATTCTGATGTTACTCTTAGGCAAATGAGATAAGTTCCAATACATACGTATGCGAGACATATAAATAAAATAATTGGAAGCGTAGCGTTCGATTTAGCAACACCGTGGATTTCCTGTTTGAAGGAAACATTCGATGCAAAATCAGTACGAGTTTGAACTGCTTAGAAACACGTAGACATCCCTAAGAGTTTTTTTTACACCCTAGTACGTTTTGAAAATGAGTGAAATCAAGGAGCAACATTGTGCTATCAAATTTTGCTTCACCCTCGCGCACAATGAGACAGAAATTTTTTAAAAGCTTCAGACCTATGGAGACAATGTTTTCTAAGGGCTAAGGTTTTAAGGCGGTTTAAGTCATTTTCAGAACAAGGGGAATCGATTGAAGATAATCCTTGCAGTAGAAGGCCTGGAACTTCAAGAACTGATGAAAATGTTGCTATTATCCGAGATCTTGGAATTGTTTACAAAGAATTTGTGCCTCCAGGCTAAACAGCGAACCTACACGTTTAAGGAGTTCTTAAAATAGTAACTTCGAAACTTCGAAAAGAGTCATGTGTGAGAAATCAAGAATAAAGATTGTTGCATCACTCAAGCCTGCTGCATCACGAGAGTGCATCTCGTCACACTGCATTCCCAATTAATGAGCTCTTAGCAAATGGAAGAAAAAAAAAAAAAAAAACCTGTGGCTCCTCCGCCCCTTGAGTTCGAGTAACCTCTTTTCCATTCGAGTTCCAGTACTGCTGCGAAGAGAAAAAAAAAAAAAAAATTCTCCACCGTTCTGTGGTTGCATAAGGGATTAATTGGAAGCGACAATATGAAACCGTAATTTTAATTAAATAAAAGATTTTAAGCAATATCTGTCTCATTGCTTTATTTACACGTCACGTATTTGTTATTAATTTAAAAGCTAATGAGACTTGTTAACCCTGAAGATGAGAATTGTAATTATCTTTAAATCAGCCTAACCATAGCCTAAACTTACAAATAAAATTTCCAGTTGTGCTTACTTTCGAGTTTTATTGCAGAAACTAATTTCTATTTAAATTAGTTTTGTTAAGCTCGTAAGTCACACTCAACACTGAGTGTACGAATAACGACTGGGTTTTACAACTTTCTTCCGATAATAATATTTGAGTTACATGCTCAAAGAAGAAATCTCTTCAGTTTCAATCAACTTTTCACTAAGCACAAAAATTCGGCTTGTAGTCGACTTTAGTACCTCAGCAATAAAGAGCTTGTTTCAGCAAAGATATGATCAAGCTTTCGAATTTCCGTTGGTGCTCAGCTAAAGCAGAGAGAAACAAAAAAGACATTTATTTCCATCCTTGTTAGCCCTAGCTTGGATAAAAGAATTCCCCAGGCTTAGTGCCGATTCATCATTTTTCGACTAAGCTCAAATTCGTCCTGATTCGTCAGCCGTCGATTCCTTCTCTCCTGTTTCCTCCGTTTCTCGAACATATACTTTTGTGAGACAGTAAGAACTAACTTTCGTCAATTAAGACGGCTTAGATGAGGTGGTCTTTGCTTTCTCACCGTCTTATTATTATTAATTCTTTTCTCCCGACAATTCATTTCAATTCAGTTCAGTTTTGAAGTTTAGGTAGAAAAGAAACCTTAGTTTGGCATAGATTTTGAGGGTGAAATCGATAAAGTTTCAATCAAAATCTACTCCAAACTAAAGTTTCTTTTCTGCTTACTATTAAATATACTTTATTAAAGGTACAATGAACAAATTCTCTCTGAACATGACCGAATTTTGAGAGTGGACGTGGATGATCGTCTCAGAATTTCCAGTGTTTATAAATGTTCTTAAATACATTGACCACCTTAAGAAGTGATAGGTGGTGTGGTATTTGAATGGGTAGCGAAGATGATGCACCATAATTACTTTCTAGTAGATATTTAATTGATCTAATAGCAATATTTAATTAATTTGATTAGTCTAATATCAACGGAATAAGTTTAATCTAATATTAGTTAAAGAAATGACTAGTTATTCTAAGTGGGTTGTGTTCTAAGAAAGATTTAAGAGCAATATAACTGAAATTTTTCTTTCACAGTCAGCTGTGTTAATTTAATTTTTCTATGCAAATTTCTTTGTATATAACTGATATTTGTCTACGCATTGAGCAAAATACACAACATAATGCAATCTAAATATTTTAGTTTCTTAATTTAAATTTAAATTTCAAAAATTAAAAAATCTTACTTTTTAAAATAAAAAAATTCTCAACCAATTTTGATTTAAAATATAAATTCCAGATTTTGCATTATTTATAACGAAATGTTGCTTATGAAACTGGAACATATATGTCAAAAAGTGTATTTATCTTTGATTAAGTTAAATTCCTTTGTACCCTTTAAACTCTTGAAATATGTACGTAACACATTTATAAATAATTTAGGGTAAAACTTTTCAAAATTCCATAATAAGTAAATCATGTAATCGATACCAAATTTTATTGCTTTCAAATAGAGATAAATTCATTAAGTTTTTTAATAATTCATGTGGTTTCTTCTTCGCATTTGGTGGCGTAAGTAAACTTCTCCCAGATGCTTAATGCTTTCTCCTCTGCGGGTGCAATATCATCTACGTGAGACTGAGAATTTTATTAAGTGTATGAGAAAAATGGATGATGCCAAATTGAATAAAAACACTGATGATTACCCTTCCAACTAGAAAATTGTCCTGTTCCGTGCTCTGTATCGCAGAGACTATTAAGAAAGAAAAGAGACTCTCTATTACACTTGAGTTTGAGACCATTGATTTAAAAAGGGCAAAGATAGTTAAACTGGATATGTCTAACCTGAGCACTTTGCATCGGATAATAATTAACAGCAATTCACATAATGGAATGCCACTGATCGGGTTTTAGCTTTAGAAACCTTAATGTTCGCATTTACCATTTCCTTGGCAAGGGAAGTAAAGGCAAAGTCCATGCATCTTTAATACTTGTCTATGTGTTGTATGTTTATAATAATTTTATTCCGCTGTTATCGGTACTTCATATAGATTAGAGGAAACTTTTCATAATTATCTCAGTAATTAACTATTTAAGGTGAAATGTAAGAAATAAAATTTTTTATGCCCATGCCTGGGAAGATTTAGTGTGAGGAAGTTCCACACGGCATACGATGTACTGAAATGAGTAGAGGCGAGAGAGGAAAGACCCTCCTTTCGAAGGCTGGGGAATCATTGCGAGGTCTCTGCAGAGATTAAGATCAAGAATAACAAGCTGTGAGTGGTGAGAACGGGTGCTGTGAGATCCCAAACTAGATTATGTTCATGCAACCAGACAGTGAAGAAAGGGAGATCGATGCTGTAAAATAGAGTCGAATGTCTCTGCCTTTTTGTTAGTAGAAAACATGGCGCCTTTTGTAATTCAGTTATCATTTGGAGCTTTATTTAAAATGGATGTAAGACCTTACACTATTTTGCACTTTAGATTTTTCTTTCTCTGTATTCTTAAAAAGTGTTTCATTTCAAATAGCAAAAGGACCCCATTTTTTCCATAAAATATGTTAAGTATATGTAATATAATTTTTATATTTAATTTAAAATTGCCTTAACCTTTTGATTTCTTTGTTAAGGAGACGGTGGACTTTAAAAATTAGTTTTTTAAGTTTTTGTGTTTTCAGCAAGAAATTTTATACATATACATACTATAATATCAATTTATAAAATATATGTTCAAAATTTCAATTTATTTTAAATTAAAAATTTTTAAAACAAATAATTAATTATTTTAATTAATGATTTAAAATTAAATTAAGATTTTTAAAAAGGATTTTTGTGAACTTGAACCCAGTTTTCGGAAAAAAGTCACCTTTTTCTTAAACATTATCACAAGTTTAAACTTCTTAATAGCATCATATCCAAAAATCCATTCACAGATCTACTGTAACATATAACTAGACAGTTTCTTCCAAATATCATTCATTTTTAACTAAAAATGAGACGCACAGAGCATTTTCAAGACACACGAACTGCGAAAAAATTTGTTTTGAGAAAACCGAATTTAAAGTTTTTCTTCAAACTTGCCTTTAATACATGGTCATGCGAAACAGCAAATTAACTTTAAATATGAATAACATTTTCGTATCATTTAACTATTTTTAATCTTATAATATTAAATTTGAGAAAAATAAACATATCACAAATTGGTATGTGATTCGAAGTTAGAGGCAGAAACAATTTATGCATTATATCCAATGAAACTTTTAAAATTTACCCGCATCATATGTTTTACCTTCATTTGTTACATTTACATTATTTTTTAATGCTTTACAATATTTTTTATTATTTCTATTTTTTTCCAAACAGGTAAACTTCTCTTTTTGCTTTGGTTCAATCGTTGATCACGCTTTTTTGCAAACGAGTAGGGAAAACGTGTTGGCTTCCTCCTGTTCTATGCCTATAGCATTTACATAACCAAAGTTAAATTCATTAATAGTTGTCAATACTTGACATTTCTAGCCTTTTTTAAGAAATAAATACTTCTTTTGGTCAAATATATAAATTATAACATCAGTAAATAGTTATTGAAATACATTTTTTTAACATTTTCTCTAAAATTTAAAGGGCAAAGTTTACGCTGTTTACACATTTTAAATGCTTGTAACTTCTTTAAAAATTAGAACATTTGAGCTCGGGTTTTTGCATATGATGTAGTCACGTATGTGGAATATTACGAGAGTAAAAAAACAAATTCAATATTTTGGCTGATTTTTAGCTATTTTAAAATCCACCGTCCCCTTAATATACCAAAAACTTTAAAGGTAGCCCTTCATTTACTTTCCACCAAGTGTTGTTTTCTTAATTGCTGTATTATGTCTTTAAAATTAATACAAACTGACAGCATTTAGGGGCGAAATTCTTTATTAAAACGTAACAGGAACGCCTCTGGAGCTAACAAGAAACATATTTTAATGCATGGATTTTATCAACTAAATACATTGCAGATTGTATCAGTTACATATATTATTAAAAAGTAAAATAAAAATAAATTATGAAGGATGCTTATAGATTTAAATTGCTCAAGTTAGCATCACCAGTCATAATCTGAAAGATAAACTAAGAAACTATAAAGCCCAGGACTGCTCAGAAAAAAAGTGAATGGAAAACTAACGCTATTATTCCTTTAACATGAGATGCAAAGCAAAAAATTTTCAGATGTAAGTTTCATCCGCAAATTTTCGCCCATAATTTAATGTAATAAAATTTGGTATTTTGGGAAAAATATGGAACATTTCAGCACTAGAGCTACTATTAATCTCGATCTTCGCTTATTTGTCCGTATCACATTTGTATTCGTGTTTTTTTTAAATAAAAGGATGTTGCCACCAAATGTTATCGCCAAGCATTATTTTTAAAGAAATAATATATATATTAAAAAAAGGCTTAACTCTTTATTAAGAATTCTTAAAAAATCCTGCTCTTAAAAATTTTTGGGAATTTTCTGTTAAATTTTATATGCCAAGTATGAAAGCTATGTTTAATAATAAAGTTTAAAAGATTAAAAAAAATGTTATGCTAGTGGGAGTGGACCCAAGAGTAGATTTTAAACTGCAAGCTTTGCGAGACCATAAAAATCCTTAACAAACCTTCTAATGCGAAGTTAAAATCTGAATCTTTTTAGTCCTTTATTTTCCCCCTGTGATAATCCGTTTAGTCTTATAAAAGTATCAATGTACCAGGACGTGATCGACCAGAATAAACCCGACGCAGTTGCGAATATCCTGGACATTAGTGAAAATGGAGGTAAAAAACCTCTATCCTTGCAAGGAAAAACCCCATGGCCACATGAAGGAACGACGCAATAACGCGCCATTTTCTCATGCACTTCATCATATCCATCTCTATATTAAATTTTAGCTGAGATACTCTCGTAGATGATCTTTGCATCAAATTTTGATTGAGACTCCTCGATAACTGTCTGTGTGTTCGTGAATAGCTTTGTTGAAAGAGGTAAAAATTAACGTTTTCTTTCAAATGTAGCATACGCCATCTTTCTAATATACTCAAGTCATGTCAAAAGATGTCAAAGATATTTGCCGAATCAGTAAAGTTAAGATATCCGAAATTTGTGAAATAAGTAAATTTTAAAAGAAATTATACTAAATTTACTACTATTTTAGCAAAATAAAATTTAGTATCGGATGCATAATTTATTTATTATGAAATATTAAAATCTTTCATGATATTTTAAATAACCTTGTATTCTTTTGTGATACACAGAATTTTGGACAAGAATGGATCAGGATTTCAGTTTGACAGCTGTCTCATCCTGTTCTAGAAGCACGGCACGCGAGTCCTCGCTCATTACCATTCATTTGCTCGCTCTCTTTCCTTTTATTATTATCTCCTCTTAAAAGGAAGGGACTAAAATGTCACAGGGAGAGAGAGGGGGTGGTGTAAAACCAACTATATTTGAACTTCATTTTTTAATACCGAGCATAAACGGGCGTTTTATTCCACTTCACACCTCGTTTCGATTGTACTCTCGAAGCAGATGGTCCCTAGCCGCAGAAAATGAAGCAGAGGGGGGGGGGAATTCTGGTTTGGAAAGCTGAACCGTCCTTTTCGTTTCTAGCTGGTTTTTTGGTTGTTATTTTGATTGCCATCTCTGCGCGTTAAAAAAGAAATGAGAAGCCGTGTCGTCTTACAGCCATAGATTGCCACTGCGTTCTACAATGAGGCATGGTGACAACTTTCACAAGATTTGGCTCGGAACTTTTTAGAATAATAACGATAATGCGTTAAAAAAAAATGTGTGCGTCCTGTACTCTCTCTTTTTACGCTAAAAGGAGACAGCAAGATTTCATTTTCAATTTCTGTGCGACGTAATGATTTTCTACTTTAGAACATGTTTATTTTTATTTTATTTCAGGTACCTGAACACCTAAAAGTGTTTTAGAGAGCTAAAGTTATCTAAATTATTATTATATTTCCTCCCGTATTTTTTTCCTAGCTTTTTAGCACCAGGTTTTGAAAATTAAAAAAATTTTCGCGCAATTTTTCTCTTCCTCATTGCATTCACAGAAAACTTCCTAAAACTTGGAAATGGATTCGTCAATATAGTGAATGTTTTCATCTTACTTAGAAAGACAAACCCTAAAGAACTACCTGCGAAGGTCACGCCGAAAATTTTCTTTCTAACTCTTGAACTTTAGGCCAGCCTAGTGCAAGAACCGATCCATCACAGTGAAGCAAACATAAACCGACTTTCAGTCTACGATTTCGTCGCATCAGCTGTACATTTAACTTTTCTAAGTATTTATAGATAATTTGATGCCTTAGAAGTAGCAGCGGCAACATTAAGAAAAAGCGAGATTTAAGTTAGAGAGAAGTAGAAGTGAAGATATCTTATTAGATATTGTAATTTTAATATAACTACGCATTTTTATTGAAATGAAATTTTCTTTTAAAGAAATACTTTTTTTATAGTTACCAAAAGTTAACTCCTGATTACTTTTCATCTGTTATGTTCTTACTGTAACCGCGTCTTTCAGAAATTAGACTATTCACATAGTTTTTCCCCTTAAATTTTGGTTGATAAAATTAGTAAAACAAGTGCGGAGGAAATACGGTAATCAAATTGTGTTTCTAAAAATGTTTTTAAGTTTTTATCCAAAACATGAAGAATAATTACGTGTCGAATGTGCTCTTAATCGAAACACTGAAAAATTATCTATAAACTTAATAGTTTTTTGGAACACATCGAGTGGATAGTAATAGGAATATCTGCTACAATAGAAGAATTACAAAAATGTTCCTAAATGCACTTTTAGAAACCATTATGGAACTTAATATTAACTTCTTAGATTTTTTTATTTCTGCTTATTCTTTACTTGAACAAAATCTGTAAGCTTTTATACAATTTAAATAGCAGATATAAATGAACACGCACGTAAATAATAAATAACTAAAACCTTCACCTATAACTACAAATTTGTAAATAACAATGAAAGTCTTAACTTAAACATTCCTTTTATTTTTCAGTTTGACAGATATTGTTGACAACATACTATATTATCATTTACCATTTATGAGTATCTAACTCCCTAGTAATGAAGAAAAAAATAATTTAAAATACTCTCACCACAAAGGAAATGTATTTTCCTAAATGCATTTCTCTTGCGAGGAGAGTGAAAACTAAAGCTCATATATCCTTTCACCACAGGGGAATGTATTTCTCTAAATATATTGCTTGGCAGCGAGAATGAAAAATTAAACTAAAAAACTCTCACCAAAAAACCAAACTATTCAGATTTTACGCAGAAGAAAAGACACACAGATTTTGAAATAAAAAATAAATGGAAACAAAATTTAAAAATAATATACTTCCATAATTTATTTGCAACCAGTTCCAAAAAACTAAATTCTGTTAAAGTGCAATTGACAAATAAAACCTATGAAAACGTAAAGTTCTCAAATTAGCTGAAACAAATTAAATTATTTATAGAAGTGACAGGATTTTAAGTACTCGAAAAATGCCTTACTTTATTTCGACTGCACTGTATCCTGGGCGGTCTAAATGCTCTCTGCTTGTTTTCGAATTCTTGAATTCTTTTGTTATATGCTTCAATTTGCTGCTGAAGTCGAGCATCTTCAACCTGAGAAAGTAATGCATGTTGTTACAGCCAGTCAAAACGTTATATACATCTGGTTACATAAATACAGAGGCCTTGTGATTTGAAACTTTTGATGTTGAAGACATAGATGTAGGATTATAGAGCTTGTGCGCACACCTTTAGTCGATTCAACACTGCTATGTTCTTGATAAGCACAACTAAAAAAACACCCGTTCTTGAACATTTATGTGTTTGTATTTTTCACATTTTCTTAATACCAGCAGCTTATGCTATCAGCCGCCTAAAATTCTTATTATTAATAATAACATATATATTGTAATATGCGTAATATATTTATTATACATATAATAAAAACTTTTCTTTATGTATATAAAAAAAGCTGAAAAGTTTCAAATTAAGAGGATATAAATCGCGCAGTGCGGCGAAATAAATTAATTAATTAAGAGATAATAATTAAATAGTAAAAGGTGGGTGATTAGCTACTTTCCAGTTGAAAATACCTATAGTAAGATAAAAATATAAATGTTTCAATAATATAAACAATTAATATAACAATTTAATAAAATTTAAGAGACTGATATTATATTAAAACATTTGTTAACAATTTTTGGTGTTTTTAAAAGAAGCAGCCGAAGAATTTTCAAGAGCCGTGCTTCCGAATTATATCTAGATGATTGTAAGACCTGGAAACATTTCATGAAATTCTAGAAAAAGTCAATAAAGTAAATTTAGTTAAAATTAAGGTAATTAAAGTGTTTTAAAAGTGAAACAAAGTTAATTTTTAAAAATTTGTAAAAATATTTTATTTTTAATTTGATTAACATCAAGATATAATCTGCTCCAACGTGGCCTCCAAAAATTATAAATATTTTAAAAAATTCTCAACCAAAAAACTAGATAAGTTATTGAGTAAATAAAAAGTAATATGTAAATAGTTTCTAAAATAATAAATTAATTAAATTTGAGAGGAAGGAATCTGAATAACCATTGGAAAATAGAAAATAATGTGCTAAAATATTTATATATAAAGATAATAAAAAGAATACGAATTCCCATTGAGATAAAAACAAGAACAATGGGCGAAACAAATACTAAACCCAAGATTCTAAACTGTTCTTAAGGAAAAATTAGGCCAAATATACATGATTTTAATCAATCCAGCTAACGTAATTTCACAGATCTAGGTAATACTTAATAATAACAGAAATCAAGAACTGCGTTTGTTGCTTTTAAATCTCTTAGTTTGTTACTTAATAACAGGAAAAATTTGAAATAAAAATTAAATGTCTTTGCTAAATGGCAATTTACTGCCGCTTGGAGGATAAAAATGTTTTCTTTCGGGCAATGGAAACGCATTTCTCTCAGTTTGTTGATTACTTTGGAAAGTCAAATATATTATGTTTTGCCGAGAGGTAACACATTTCTTTTATATCACTGAGTTTTCTTATTAAATTTGAAAGATAAATAAATATCTTACGCTTTGTAGAATGGCAACATAAAGGTTTTAAACACCTCAGCTTTTAATCAAATTTCATTAAATTAGTACAAAATAAGAAATAAATAAAAACAAATTTGAAATTCGGGCTTCGAAGTACACATGATCGGGGGAGGACTACATATGTTCGAAACTTGGTGGCTCTGCCACCCATTTTCCGCAATGCGAGTAACATGCATACATACAGCGGCTCGCCTTTGTTTTTGGACACTTTTTTTTTTTTTTTTTTTTTTTATTTAAAATTTGCAAACATCAGCGATTAAATGCAGAAGAAGTGACTTTACTTTCCTTTCACGTATACAAGGGATTATCTTTTTTAAAAACTGCTTGTTTTCAAAAAAGTTATTCAAAATGTTTTTGGTAGGAAAAAAAAAATAGTTCGTTCAAAAAGTTCTGAAATTAAACTCATATGAAATTAATGGCAAACAGCATACATTTAGTAAAAACTTGAAACTAATCAGTCATTCAATATCTCGTTAGATATTCTTTTTGTTGCGTTGCTGTGAGAAATCGCGCTTGTTTGATATCACAACAAGCCCACGAAATTCATTGCGGCCAGTAGCCAAGATTGCGCCTGTCGTTCGTAAGAGCCTTGTGCGCCATACAGAAGAAGTGCGACTTTGCTCAGTTCCGCCACCAATTTCGAAGGACAACACCTCGGGGGAAACGGTTCCGAGAGTCCTCCACCCCTCTTCCCTTACCATTAACCTCTCGGGAAGGATTTCAACTCGCCAAAGATTTAGAGTGCCTCCATGCCACACAGACAGTATACATTTACAAACATCAATGCCTCCACCGGGATTCGAACCTGAGTCCTTCGATACTACAGTAAGAGTCACTAACCACTGTCCCGGCCATTTTCCTGGTGTGGTGGCGGATATTCTTTAGTTATATTTACACATTTTGTTCGTTCTGGCATGGATTTAGCTAATATTTTCGTGTAATTCCGCTCTTCTTTGATTATCGCTTTTAGTAGAACCTTCGAAGAAATATCACGTTTGCTCATTCTGTTCTCCAACTTACTATTTATGTGTTCAATAGAACTTCAGTACAAAGAAGGTGGAGGAATTTGGGTAACTTCAGTACAGTTGTATAATAATATAACCTCATGCGAACATTTAGAACTGTATGTTTACGATCGTTATTCCGATAGAATTTGAACGTATTTTGTATTTCAATTTTTCTTACAGATGTTTCAGGTTTTCATTAACAGTATTTATACTGATTCAAATTATACGTTCTCTAAAAACTAGATTTCCCATCCCAAATGCAACGAAGTATCCCCAAAACACTGTATCTTTGCTGCTGTGCTTGATAGTAGTCAGTAGGTTTTTCGGATACAGTTCATTCGGCTTACGCCACACACCCTGGGCCGACTCCAGAGACGCATCAGATAACAGAATTTAGGGAAAGCGAAAATTTTTATAATTTAGAGAATCCTAAGGAGCAAAATTAAGGATGGAAAAATTTTTAGAATTTAGGGAAAAAATGGGAGGCAGAAATTTAGTGGTGAAAAAATTTTTAGAATAAATAGGCAGGCACCTGGCAGTAAAATTTAGACCTTGCAGAGATTGCACTGGGCGGTGAGATGCCTAGCACCCGGGCTGCAGATTGCAGTTTGTCCATCGGACCTAAATACCATATTTACTCGCATATTTTTCCCTGTAGCTTTTCAGCACAAATTTCAGAAAAAAATGAATTTTTTTTTAAATATTCACATCAATTTCTCCTTCCTCAAGGAGATCTGAAAACAAGTTGACCTAAATTTTAAAACGGTTTTGTTTACGTAGTAGTTGTTTTCGTCATAATAATAGATTTGCTGTTGGATTTTGGTGTATAACCTCTCACTGATGGAGTTAATAATACTCATTTTCAAGAAAACGGGGATATCGAGTGCTTATGATGGTTCTGAAGCTCCTTGCAAGTGAGAAAACAGATTAAATGATGACAGCGTGAAGATGGCGATGACTTGTATGTAAGCTGTAGCAAGCGGTATTAAAGCAACACTCATTGATTTGAGGCCTAGGCAGTAGCAGTGATCAGCAATAAGAGCAACAATTCATATTACTATGTATTCGCAATGGAATGGAATTTTCTTTTAAATAAGTAATATTCTGATACTGGCAGTTTATTCCTGAATGCTTTCCATTTGCCGTGGTCTTAATCTAATCGAGTTTTCGAAATTAAATTATTTGCATAATTTTCCTCTTTTGAATTTCGTACACTAAAACTGGCAACAAAAAACGGGGGGTAAGAAAATGAGAAGTAATTACGGTATATTGAATTCTGACTCGTCTGCAAATATAGTATTGTTTCACGATGATAAATCTTTGCTTACCATGGATTTTTGCGAACGCCAGGCGTACGTTTCTTGTTTTCTTGCTGACAAAGAATTTCTTTCTTGCTGATCTGCTGATCACTCATTATAGCCATGTATTCTAATGATTCCTTTAACAGTTTCGTGGTTAAGTTATATTGCAAGCCATTTTTCTAAATTCCCTGAAAGTTTTAGATTTTGTTTCATATTTATTTCGCAGGATAAATCCCCGATTCTTCCGTCTTAACTTGGGATGTACTCTTTAATGCATTTAACAGTTCCATGCGGTTTCCATCGTTTTCCTGCTTCAGAGTTAATTGAATGCTTTACATCAAAGATTTTCTGGAAATTCTAAATGTTTTGATCGTGTTAAAAAATGAAAAATAATTAAATATCTAACAGAACTTGTTCTTAAATTGTAGCGTCTTTCCACGTAACTTCAAATATCGAAATGTTGGTATATTTTGCTGAACTAGTAATAATTTCTAAACTTAGATGTTGGTACTTATATATTTCGGTCTTATTTAAAACAAAAAATTATGACAAGAAACGTCGTCTGCCAAAACATTTGAAGCAAACTTTCGAGGGTCCGAATTATTATGTGAGTTATTAATTAACATTTTTAGGATAAATTATTTTATTACGAGGATTTTGGGGATAAATTATTTTAAGATGCCTGCTTTGTAATAAGCAAGGCTTTGAATAGAGAAAAAAGTTATACATTAGTAAAATATTTGGAGTCTGTGTTTCTTCATTTAATATAATATCTATGCAAGTAAATTTCGAATACACAAGTGTTCGAAAACAAATATCAGCCACTGTACATTATTTAATAACAGAAACGCAGATATTTTAACATTCTGAAAATTCTAATCACCAAACAATCGCAGACAGAAATTTGAAAAGTGTTGATTATTCTCCATGGCTTGCAGATTTTTAAGGTGAATAAAAGAAACTTCCTAAATTCTATTTTATATCTATATGTAACTCTTTTTTCATATGTTTATATGTACGAAAAGATCGAAAGATACATATGGTGTTCTAAGAAGTGGTAGGGTAAGATTGCTATCGGTTGGCCGGTTCTTTTGTTGAGCCTCCTTCATTATTTTCTAATTATTGATAGTAGGGGCTGCCTGTTAATTGTTTAGCATACTACATGAAGCTTAAAATCCTTGATCTTGATTGGGAGTTGATCCACGCTCAAACAAGGTTAGTTTACAAGATGATAATATTTTTGTATTTTTTTCTAATTTATGAAAATAAAATATATATATATATATATATCAGTAAGACGCTAATAGTGTTTTAGTTGTTACTAATAACATTTAAAACGGTGTTCTGTCACCGTTATTTGGCTGTATTAACAATGGCTGTTTGCTTTGTTATAACCGAAATCACGGACATATTCAATAAGCCAGCCTGCATTGCTATGAATGGGCTGGTGCAGCACCGTCTAGAAAGAAGATATTGGCTGGTGGCCCAACCATAGAAACCATATCGGGACTAATATTTTTTAACTTTTTCAAGTTGAAGAATAAAATATTATCATATCTGATTTAGTAAAAGCTATCAGGAGTAATTAAATCTACAATTAATGAAGACATGATTCAGTGTCTGTCATGTAAAGTGTAAGTTCATGAGAAGTGTGCTGGTGTAGAAAGGGGATCAAACTGTATTATTGCAAAAAATACGACTGAACTCATCAAGAACGAATAATTGATGCAATAATTTGTGTAAGATTTATAGCCAAATATTAATAGTATGCTTAATAATAATTTTATGCTATTTGAAAGTTTTCAAGATATGGTTATTGTTCTTTTTCTATTAGCTTAATTACAAATTACCCTCAAATTCTCATTTTCATTAAATTATTTCTAATAAACGAAATTCAATGTTATTTCCTAGATTCTCGCATTAGGCCTGTTTTATGATTATATAGACTAAACTAAAACCCCTCTCCTGATTCCTTGTGAATAATGGGAAGCAGTAATGGGTATGTTTCAATCTTCTTTCAGTGGCTTGTGTTAGTTTCTAACCAGTATTTTATGTTTACGAATCATGCTCAAAATAGTTTTAAAACTTTCATTAACTAGCATTGAGGATACTGTATTAGAAAGGAAATAGCTCTTGACCCATTCATAGAAACTCCCTGGCTCAATGAAGGCAACAGATTTACCTTCATTTGGCCAGTGGCACCTATTTTTATTTTTCTAATATTTACTGAACATTTCATAATTATAACATCTGTTCCTAGATGTGTTGGATGGAAAGTCATGGTTTATATTAACAGGTACAAAACTGTAAAAGTGCTAAATTTGACTATTTTAAGGATTATTTTGTAAAAGTGGTCCATCGATAGCAACCTTCCCCTAACAGGCTTTACTTTCTTAAATTTTGATTCTATTTGCAACTGGAAATTTCCTAAACTAAGATATAAAATTATATAAAAATAGTTTCAGCAATAGAAACGGAACTTCTCTAAATAGGAAATCTAATTTTTTACTGTAATAATAGCAGTAAAACGCAATGTTTATAGATATATATGGAGTTTTACACAATTTTACCTGAGCCAGTTCCTCATCAAATTCCAAGCACCCGACTCCGTCCATCTTTTCCAAATCCAAAGAACCTTTCCACCTGACACAAACACCATTCATAATAAAACTGCTCCTCAGGTGCACCTGTGAACATAATAATTTCATGCAAAGAAAATAAGCGAACATGATTTTAATTGTTTCATATATATTTCCTTACGTAAACAAAATCTGAAGAAAGAAAAATATAGTTTGTGAAATTAATGAATTTTCCCATTATACATTTTAGTTTATTTGACATTTTATTATTAATACCACTAAAGTATTAAATCAAAAACCAAAACATTAAATATGAAATAAACTGTAACTATTTTGCTCAAAATAATATGTAATACAAATTACATCTCAAATATGTAAAACCTTTGAGCGCGAACTGGATCATATACGTCTAAGGACAATCTTCGTTTGCAGACAATGTCAAAAACGCCGAAAGCTAGTTGCTAATTTAAATGTAACGGTATACTATTCTGTGACATTTTTTAAAACGAAAACTTTTGCGGAAGGTAAGAAAAAAAAGTTTTGATTTTTAAATAATGAAGATATCGAGTTCAAGTTCACAAGTAAAAGAAAAAAATTATGCTTTCCCGAAATGACAACAGGAAATTTTATTTTTAAAAATGAGCCTTTGTGTGAAATGCAACTAGTTGAATGCTTAGATGTTACAGCTAATATTTTTTGCTTTCAAAAAGCTTAAATAATTTTTTTTATGTTATCAAATACGGAATTGTTCATTTTGAAGAACTTAAAGATTTTATTTCAAGAGCTGTCATTTTTTAACTTTAATAAAATACTGGAAGAAGCACATCTCGATATGACATCTGGAATGGAGTGAGAAAAGTTTTATGAATAGCAAAAATGTTACCTAAAAAACATTTCCGTGGATGTAAATAAACTCCGTAGATAACTTCAGAGGCATTCGCTTTAACTGGAGAGTAAGCGGAACAATATTGCAAATTATTATTTGTTCTTGCTGAAGCCACTTCAACAAATCCGATTTTAAAAGTAACTAATAAAATTTTTCTGCTTCACGTTCTTGAGAAGAATGGAATAAACGTGAAAGCCATTTTCATGTTTCATAATATCAGCTTTCTTTATTAGCTAAAATTAGCTTGTTCCTATATAAAATCACAAACTGAAAAAAGTTGTAACAGTAGGATATAACACTATTTTCATAGTTACAGACTTAATAGTCAGTAAATTAGCTGACTAATCATTTCTTAAAGTTATAATTAAGCTGCAGAGGGTAAATTTTAAAAATGCTAATATTACACCCCCCCCCCCTCCAAAAAAAGTCTTTAATGAATGACAAAAATTCAGCAAAATTATTTCACATTCGAAAAATATACCAAATGAAAACTCAGGGAATTCGTTTAAAATTTCAGTATGAATTAAAAATTGCTGAAATTGCTGAATTAAAAATTTTTTAAATAAATACCATGATGAAATAACGAATAAACGAAATATTTATCTTTTTCGCTTGAAAAAATTTAAATATATATTTTTTATTATTTTTTTATTTGAGTATTTGTTTTTCATGATCCTGATTTTTGTTCTTTCTTTGTAGTACTTTAATTCTTATTTAGTAATGCTCCACGTCTTTGAATGCTTATTTTACAGTTGTATTTTAATATTTAAATTCACCTTCAACCTTTTACAAGAGGATATTTAAATTTAACGTGTTAGCAATTTTCTTTTATATAATTATCAATTTTACACTTTTTCTTCTACATCCTTCTACACTATCTAAATATAAAATTCCTATAATTATGTATATAAATAGATAAAATATATATAGATGCATTCTACATATCAATATTCTATTTTGTATCTGTATACAAAAATTACAGGATTTTTATGTTAATTAACCAATCATTATAAGTTGTACTTTTACTTCTATCCATAGTCCTCACCCAAATGCAAAGCGGCTATTGTTTATTTAGACCGAGAATTCGAATGGTTTAGAATAAGAGCTTTTAGAAATCTCGCTTTGCTTTTACGTATTATCACCCACTCTATGAAAGTTATTGCGGCTTTAGCATCTTTAGCGGCTTTAGCATCGACGTCTGAAATACGCTCTGGTAAGCCAGCTTGTAGTCTATAGCGTGTGTAGTCTTATTCTGTATTCCTATATTTGAATTTTAAAATACTCGAAAGTAGCAGAGGTTCGTCTGTAGCAGAAATAGTGCCTTCTATTCATTTAAGAATGACCTTCTTAAGACTTAGTCATCGTTACAGACTAAAGCGATAATTCATTACAGTCTAACATAATCTACAGGACATTGACACAAGTTTATAGACATAGCAGAACCCTATAAAATTTAAGAAAAGGATTTAAATTTTGTAATCATATGTATTAATTTAGTTCCTGAATAATTCTTATATAATGATAAAGATTATTAATTAAATCATTAATTAAATTATGATTACGCACTGTAACAAATAATTAAATATCAAGATAATAAATTAATAGATATGAGAACAATTAATATTTGTTGGTGTATAAACAAGAGAGGAAAAGCGTTTTCAGCATCATTTCCGTGCTTTAAGCGACATATAGCAGGTACTTTAAATTATCCTCGTCATCAGTGCTCTACAAGTTGAAAACGAGGATACATAATTGTCTCTCAGTGGCCCTTCGCCACAGGCGACAATTAGTTTCGCCAACCTGTCAATGAGTAAGAGCGGCGATTTCTTTGTTCCGAACTAAATTACCTCCATTTTACACTTCCGCTTCGCTTTAATGCTGGAAAAAGAAATGGTAAGGAACAAAATGAGAACGAGAAGGAAGAATATATTTGAAGCTAGGCAACACCGTACTTCTTAAAAATTAGAAGTTTGTGTAGGAAAATCTGGTCTTTTTATCAAAACAAGTATGCTTTAAATAATAAAATAACAACATAGTTGATCCTGAGATTGATAAAAAAACAATTCATATTATTACTGGCGGTGATTATTTATTTTCACTTTTCTTTCCATTCATACATAATTAAAGATTCGGCAGCAGCTCAAAACACTTATTTCGGCTGAATTCTTTCAGGTAATTCTGATAATTAAGTGCCAGTTGCTTTTTATAGCTTTCGTGCTGAAAACACCGTCGCACTGAGGAAACACGGAGGTGGTTTTGGGAAATTGAACAATTGCCTCGAAAGGTTAATAGGTTAAGAGATGAAGAGAAATACTGCGAAAGGCATTTTCACGATGATTAGTAGGTCAATTCTGACATAGAGTCGTCACCAAGCTTCCATTTCAGTATTCCACTGAAAAACTGGGAGACGCATGAGAAGCAATAGATTCAAGTGTATTTGCCATGGAAACTAAATTTAAGCAAAATCCTAGGTTGGAAAAGGTTATAAGAAATTTGTGACTGAATATGAAGAGCTGGTTCATACGAGTCTAGTTAAATCATAAATCGGTTTGTCTAAAAATGCATGTAACTTTTCACTCTATTCTGTATTTAAAGCCGTATAGCAAAACGACAAAATTGTGTGTGGTGTTCGATGCTTCGTGTTCGATGCTGACAGTCACTAAATTCTATATTATATGTAGGTGCAGTTATACAGCATGATATAGTGTCGGTGTTTACAAGTTTCGGAACGCACTAGTGTGGTATTTGAAGCTGATATCACCAAAATGTACCTACAAATTCTTATGTTGGGAGAAGGTAGAAACTTCCAAAAAATTATACGGAGAGATAACTAGGAAGACAAAATACGGGAGTATTGATTAAACACGATAATTTATGGTATGGCTCCTTCTTCATTTTTGGCAACGAGATGTTGAAACAAATCGCTGCAGACTATGAAAATGAAAAAATGATTTCTACGCGGATGACCTTTTGTCTGGTTCGAAACATCCTGAAGAGGCTTTTGATATTTGTAGGCAGTTATCTGAGGCATTAGTAGCTAGAAGTTTTAAATTAAGGAAATGGCAAACCATTTGCCTTTTTCTAAGTCAGTATTAGCTGAGCCACGGAATTGGTCCACTCTTGATCTGGAATTTCTAAGGTCTTAGAGTTGTACTAGGACTCAATGTCAGATGCGTCTGTATTTCAGACTTGCTTAGCAGTCGAAGAAAAGTTCACTAAGCGAAAAATATCGCAATGAGCGAAGATCTTTGATCTTCTTGGTTCACAATAATGGTGAAGATCATGTATCAATAGCTTTTGATTTTTAATCCCGACTGGGATGACCCATTTCTTAATGGTATTGCTGGGAAATGGATTCAATTTCAAAGGAAATTTCCAGCTGTTGAGACTGTTAAAATTCTAGGTAATCCATGCAGAGAAAATGTAATTAGACGCATTTTGTGATGCTTCAGAATTTGCGCAATAGTGATTTATTCACGGCAAGAGCTTGAATGCGAATGTAAAATAAATATTCTAGACGCAAGGACTAGGGTTGCTCCTATTAAGCCTTTATATGTGCCTAAATTGGAGCTGAGAGCAGCTCATTTACTATTAAAGTATTCTATGAGGAATATTTTGAGTAACTGCAAATCTGGGATTGACCGATTCGAAAATTGTATATGGTTATCATCACTACATCGTAGATGGAAAACTTTACTTAAATTTCCTTCGTAGATGGAAAACCTCATATATAGTTAACCGAAAGTCGGAAATTAGAGGTTTTACTGAGGTTTTATTGGAATTATGCTTCGTCTGAATTTAATCTGCGGATCTTGCTTCTAGAGGAATTTTCCCAAACAGCTTGTAATAAACTGACTGACTGTGGTGGCAGTGCCCTAGTTGGTTTAAGAAGCCCTTTCAGCTTGACGGAAATCTGAACTACTCAACCTCAGAGTATCAGGATGCGTTGACTGAAGAAAAGATTAATAATATATTTTCCTTTCGTATTTGTTTGGAAAACGAAACTTTTGATATTGCTTTAAATAACATAACTTTTTAATCAAAAATTGTTCCAGTTAGAACTGGAACTAGTATCATGAAAGATTTGTCAAAAGTTTCAAGCTACAAAATTATTTACCACATCGTTTGCCTTTGAGTCAATTTCCACCGATAATTGCTTTAGAATACAAAGAAACATTGAGGCATTTTAATATCCTGAGTACACAAATTATATTTTGACGTGCATTTATTAAATTTCAAGAAGTCACAAATTTTTACATTTTTTTTTCTTTTTTTAAAGACGGTCTCTTATGGGTGGGATGTCGCATTCAACATTCTATGTTAAATAATAAAGCTAAGCATCCAACGATTATTCCATCTTCAACTAGGCTGAGTGAACTTTTGACTAAGCAGTATCATATTAAATACTTACATACTTACATGCAGGACCTACAGTGTTAGATCATATTTTTAAAGCAAAATTATTGTATTACTGGAGCAAAAAAAAATCTCATTAAATGTTTTATAAAAAATTGCTTAATTTGTATTAGATGTAAAGTGAATATTTCTACTCAAATAAAGGGTAACTTGCCAGAATTTAGAGTACAGTGAGAAAGTCCATTTTTCAACTGTGATATCGACTATATGCGGAACCAATAACTTTGAAACTTGGCAAAAGACGTGATGCAAAGAGTACTGAGAGTTATGTTACCTAATTCATTTGCATGGCAACAAAAGCCATTCACCTAGAAGCTGAATCAGAATTAATTATTGATTATTTTATTGCTGCACTGAAGAGGTTTACTGCGCGTGGAGGTGTACCGCAAAGTATTTTCAGTGATAATGCCACTAATTTTATTACTCATTTGTTACTTTTTCCATTTAGTGGTATACGGTCCTCCTGCCTCTTTACATTTCGGTGGTATATGGGAAAGCGGAATTAAATTTGTAAAGTTTCATCTTAGAAGAATGATAAGAAAAACTGTGCTCTCATTTGAACAGTTGGTTATTTTACTTGTAGAGCCTCTAATTCCCATTATTTCAAATACATCAAGTTACACCTTTTTTTTAACTAATTATAACATACAGGAAAATTATGCGATTAATTTAATTTCTGAAGAACGCGGTTACAGTAAGAACATAACAAATGAAATATAATCGTGGAAAACTGCTGGTAACTATCAAAATAGCATTTCTTCAAAAGAAACCTACATCCCAATAAAAATACATAGTTATATAAACATTATAATATCTAACGAATGAATATTGAATATAGCACGTGTCCAGCTCAGTAAAGCCCCAACCATTGCACCTCACATGAATGAGTCTTTACTGCAGAAGAGGAAAGACATCGCAGGGAGGAATCCTGCGAATGAAGGACCCGGATTTCGATAGATCGTATACATGAGCAAATGATAAGGTCCCAATTAAGCTGGAACGTTAATAAAATAATAAAGAGGAAATCACATGTTTGTAAACTGTCTTAAGAGTGAGAACACCAGCTACATTAGGTTATTTAACGAAAAATCTGCGCAAAATGCATTTTAAATGATAAAGGTAAAACTAAATGGATGAAATGTTAATATAAAATTGTATTGAATTCAGTGAATAAAAATAAAAGTAATCAAGCGGATACAATTTATTTATAAACTTCTTCTCAGAGGGAAGGATTATGTACAATAAAGGAAGGGAAAATTATACGAATAATTTCAGATTTTCAAAATTTTCAGCATCTAACGCTAAAATGCTCGGGAAAATACTCGGTAATAACTACAGGTAACAGTACCTCTGTAGGTAACAGAGGCCATCTAATTAGAAACATTTCACTAGATATAAGAGTACTTTTATGACATTTTGAAATGATGTTTAGACGATTTAAAACTACATAAAATTCAGAAGAATTTAAATCCTTTAACTATTATATCAGAAGTGTAATTTAAAAATACAGGATATGCAGTTATCATTTTCCCTCAGACATCATTTTTTTCAACTGTAAGGGAGCGACCTCCGAAAACGAAGCCTTGCAAGTGAAGCACTCCGCAAATGAACCTCCTGTTCCCAGGTGCGATACATTCGATCTGACATTCCACCCTTCGCAGAAGTCATCACGGGTTTCTTTCTGCTCGTTCTTTGCTCGCAAATCCGATTACGTGATCATGCCCATGTCAGCACGTCACTGAGCTGGTAGTGGGACAGGCTTCCAGTTGTTCTCCGCGTTTTTTATGTAACTTGAGATCAATGGCAGAAGAACTAGTTATTGACGGATAACAAAATGATTAACTAGTTGCGAATGTTGCGAATGAAGTTATTTTCATTGAGAAATACTTTTCATTTCGAAATATGTAAGTGCATTTTTAAGCTAAATTTATAGAAGCCGAAACCGCATAAAAGAGTCATATATAGTATATATATATCCAGAATGGTCATAAGAAACTAATATATGAACCGATATAAGAACAATTAGCGGCCTATCCGCTCAACAGATTAGATTGAAATTTCAGATGTTAGCATTTGAAGGCATGTGCTCGAGATTGCGATGATCTAAAACTACAGAGCTCTCACGGTTACGGTTACCCTAAAACAATTTCGAAATTCTCAAAAGGCAATATCTACTTTCGTCCTACGCAAATTGATCAGCGAATTGAAAAACCATAAATGACGTTGAAATAACATATGACCAAAATCACCGGCATAAAGCATTTGCAAAAAAGAGCATTGTACAGAACCAATGAAAAAAAAAAAAAATTAACCTCTCTCTCTCTCTCTCTCTCTCTATATATATATATATAAACAGGGTGGTTATTTATATATTTTATATATATATATAACAGGTATTATATTATCGTGAATAATTTTGAAACAAATATGACTTGTAAAAAACAAACTCCGTGAAAGGAATTTCTCTGAACTAAAATTCAACAAGAAAAGAAATCTTTCTATTTTTTGGTTTAAATATAACAATACCTACAGAGCCCATCTAATTAGAATAACATTTATAGATCTAAGAGGAAGAGTAGAAAAATACATCGTCCAATCGCAATTCTTAATTTTAAAATTCAATCCATCTTAAAACTAATTTTACTTGTGAAACAAGTCCCTGGGTCGAACTGTTCGTTGATTTCAAAATCAAAGCTTATTAAAGTCAAATTGTATTTATATTAAATTTTTCTAACAATCCTATCAGATCTGTAATTTTCTCTTGTTACACTTTCTCATGTTAGTATGATTTTGTAATTATTGAGATATGAAGATTTATTGTGTGCCTAGAAAATAAAATTTTCTTCGTCAAATTCACGTTAAAAAAAGGAAAAGAAAATTATAATTTAACAACTACAAGAAAAGTTTGCCATTAAATCTTCAGCAAACTAAAAAATATTAAAATAATAAGAAATGTAAAACATCGTAAAAATTAAAGAACGAACATTCTGTATAAATTACGTAATTAGTAGCGTTATAGAAACGTCTGTTATGTATTACAACAAAGTTGCGAATATTCATAAAAATTATAAGATTGAATTATTATTACTATTATAGTTAAAATCATACTATTATAAATGATATCTATTTTAAGTTATATTGATTAGAGTATTATATTAGGAATTCAAATAAAGATTTGAATTATTAAGGAGTGCGTTTATTACTTTTCAGTCCCTCAGTTTTTTAATCAATAACACAGTCATCAAATCTGAAAGATAATTAAATAACTTATTACTTCACCAAATGGCAATTCTTTGTGAATTTAAGATTTGACTATGCGTCATGAGGAAGAACGGAAGATAATTTTGTTTAGCGCAATGGTAGCACACTGGCTTTTAAATTGCTCAGTTTGTTAATTAGTAAAACTAGACCGAATTTTAAAGAAGAATTTAAATCTTTCCTTCATTTTTAACACATGACCTTTTCGGATTTTATTTTTCTGGAGTAAGATTTTAATGTTAAATAAAAACAATAAACAAATAAAGAGAAATTAAGATCAGGAAATAAATATTGAAGCTATTTATAGAAACAAAAAGTGTTAGGAAAATGTAAGTGAAGAAAAGCAGTATCTGCATTTAAGATTCACTATATCAGTTTCATTGGCCGCGAGTCCAAAAACAAATCGACATCGTTTCGGATATTCTGTGCAGAATGAAAAATAGTACCAGCAACATGGCAACAAGTGTGGAAAAAGGTAGAAGTCGGAAAGACCGATGTTTGAGCTATATGGTGGGTGTGTGAAAAGATCCCATTCGGATCCGTACAGAGTGCACCCGGTCAATGCAGACATATGTGATCTTGCATTATGGTGCTGGAACATTACCTTTTTGCATCGGAACTCAGTTCGACGTCAACACAGACTTGCATCTCGCCGTACACCTTACTGTCGAGAGTTTTACCTTTTTCCAGTTACTCTTTGTAGATAATATCATGCCAATCCCACCAAATACAACAGCATGCTCTTTTTATTAGTCAAACTGCGCTTTGCGACATTGGTCTCATCGAGCGCAGACCAACCCCTTTTCAGCCTGCATTACTGAAGTAGCTTTTCATCACAAGTGGCGATCCGGTCCAGAATTTTGTCCTTGCATTGATATTCGAGCAGATTAGTGCAGGCCCGAACACGTCTGTCCTTATCTGCTTGAGTCAGCTCAGGCGTCACCCAGCGATTGAACTTGTACGTCAAGTTTATGCAACAAGTGGGCATGGCCCCTAACGTCTAACTCTTAGCAAACTCTCGAGTGGTTGCAGACTGATCATCATCCACAAGTTCTCGCAGGCGAGCCTCATCAACACCGTAGGCCGACCAAAACGTTCTGCTTCTTGAATGTCATATGATACAACATTAATACCTAAAACTATACACATGATTTGGTGACATTCTGTAGTTGACTTTTTGCAACGGAAATGATGTTTCTAATCTGGTAGCGTGATAGTTCCTTTTCAGACAACTTGTACTTATTGACAACGATACTTTTTTACAAATTTCACAATACAGTTATCTAAAACGAGTCTTTTACTTTCAAATATCAAAAATCGCTTGATAAAATATGATTAAACACGCCAACGCGAACTGTTTGCACGGACACTATTTGTGGTAGCAAGGAACTTTCGTTAACACCCGATATTTGAAAACAGCATATCTTAAGAATTTCCGATTGAATGTTAGGGGTTGCCATACGCTGTTTCTTTGGAAAATATCCGCTTTAAATACTCAGTATAAAAAAGAAAGAAAAGTTTGATTTTAATGAATCCAGCTAGTGTAATTTTTCATAAAAATGTTTAATATCTTTCAATAGATATCTCATGATTTCAAAGCATTTTTATTTAAATCAGTTATATTAAAAAGCAGGAAAAAAATTCTTAAGAATTATTTATTCCTTTTAAATCGCTTGATTTGTTACTCAGTAGCATTACAGATTAAATATGACAGTTAAATATCTTAGGCCTTAGTGAATAGCAGGAGGCTGGGGATTGAAAATTAAAATATTTTTTTCCAGCAGATAAGGGCAACACATTGCTTCAAACAGCCGAATTTCTTGATTAAAACTAAAAGATAAGTAGCTGGCGATTTGCTGAATAACAACAGTTTAGGGTGCTGGAGATAAAAATGCTTCATTTCGAACAGTGTTGCCATTTCTTGCTTTCAAATTTCTTGAGTTCGTTAAATGAAAATTCGTTAAATTTGTAGAAAATATGAAATAAATAAAAAAATTTGAAATTTAAAATTCAAGTTTCGAGGTGCCCATGTTCGGATGGAGGACTACGTGTATGAAAAATTCGGTAGCTCTTGGGGGCCATCGTTTTCTCCACAATTCATACATACATCCGTACATAAAAATTCTTCTTTGTTTAATTTTTTTTTTTTTTTTTAATAATGCATCGAGATAACATTTGGTGGTGAAAATGATTCGGGCACAAAAGTGATACCGGTGACTGTGACCGGTGATAAAGTGATTTTCGAGACTAAATAGCACCTCTGACGCCAAATTAAACTGCGTTGTTTCAGTCATGTAGTGTCTGGGTTGTAAAGATATCGGAAATTTGCCTCCGTCCTGTATTAATCTCATCGATTTTTTTTTTTTTTTCTAGTGTTCTGTTTGCTTGTTTTTTGACAGAGAGGAAGTTATTGACATAACAACATATTTGCTCTCACCAAATCATTCCCAAACGACATCCCTTTCGAATGCAGCGGAACTTCCCCCTATTAACTTCAAAGATTGGGATGCAAATTCGACGCGTTATATCAAAATAATGCTCCCCCTCCATAGGTGTGAATGATTAACGTAAGCAGCGAAGCGAACCTTTGATGAGCCAATTATCCCCTAACATTGACGACAACACCAGTGCTCGAAGAGAAACAAGAGTTAACAAGAAAATGGGGGAAGGGGGTTGACACTCAAACAAGTTTTGCCATATGGTGTGTAATCATATTTGCCTTCAAAATAATTTATATATTTTCTATCTCTTAATATTAATAGAATCAATTATTGTATCTCATTGCGAAGGAGGGTTATGCATGATATCTGAAATAAAAAAAAAATTTTTAAAAACCTATTTTACTGGATTTGGCTAAGGAATTACCTTTCTGATAAATTGCTATGATAAAATCTGGAGAGTTACGTGGGAGAAGGGGAAGTTACACTGGCTTTACAAGTTGTAATGAAAGAACTGCCTCGCTAACTAGTATAAATAATTCAACCAGTTTACTTTCGCTTGTTGTATAGATTAGTTAATAAAACTAAAGTTAATCACATATTGACTGTACAGTAGTTAAAGAGCATCCTTTTTACTTCCTTGCATGAAGTAAAGGAAATATTGTAATAGCGAAAACTTTCTGGTTTCAGATTTCACATGATACATGCACTTTGAGAATCGAATGACATCTGTAAGTACGTTAAGAATAAAGGATTCTTTATTCCAAAACGATTTAAAATAGATTAAAAATGAATTCAAAATTTCTTTTATTGTGACATCTGTATGTATATATGTATGGATGTATCTCGCATAACTCAAAAACTTTTAGCCGAAGAATGTTGAAATTTACGGGAGTGCTGTAACATCCAACTGGCCGGTGGTAGTACCCAAAGTATATCTATACACATACGCATGTACATACATATATATTATATATATAAAACCACATCCTTTACCCGGCTTAAAAGTCCTTACTTGACATTTACTTTCGCAATCATTGTTAGCAAGCATATACTTCTAATTACAGAAGGGTTTTAAATGACGAAAATATTCATGTTTTGGAAAACATATTATACACGTTATGCAAAAATAAAATTATAAGAAGTTCGATTTCTGTACGACAAATATTCATAGGGATATTTAATTTTAAAATTAGCAAATTTTGATGTTCTTTTTAAATCCTAAGAGAGACTTTACAGCATAATAATTCACTAATTTGAATTTTTTTTCCTTCGGAAATTCTTTAAAAAAAAAAAAAAAAAAACTACATTCCCTCTCTCCTCCCCACAGTAGAACTCTCTTCAGGTACTACATTGTAAATCTCCTCAAAGGTTTATTTTTTTTTTCCTTTCTTTTAACTCTTAAGAAGAAATATACACCTAGATCAATGTTTAAGTATATAAAACCTGCAGTTTTCCCTCCTTCACTGTTTTGTCGGAATCTCTTTTATGTACGTGCCACTTTTCAAATGAAAAGATGTTACCACCAAATATTATCACATTTTTAAAGAAATAATTTAGCGATTAAAAAAAAAGGTATGACAACACTTATCACATTCTAAATCTACGCCGCTTTTAAAAATTTTGTAATGTTACTGTTGAATTCCATGTGGTGTAATTGCGAAGAAACTGATGTTAATAAACAAAGTTAAAAAGACAAAATGTTAACAATGAAAAGACAAAAAGAGAGTTGTGTTAAGTCATCTTACTAAGAAAACTGAATATTGATATGATGGAATGAGAAAGAGCGGCAAAACTAGAAAAGCGTATGGCAACGCTCTATGGGGAATTCTAAAGATATGCTTCTTTTAAAAATTTTAAGATTTAACTGTCGAATTTAAAGTAGTGCGAGAACGAAAAAAGCGACGTTTAATAATAAAGTTAAAATGACAAAATAAAATACAATTAAAATAAGGTTTTTATACATTAAGCTTTTATTTAAACTAGATACGAACAAGTGTCATTTTTCAAATAAAAAGATGTTACCACCAAATATTATCCCATTTTTAAAGAAATAATATAGCGAAGAAATAGTTTAAAAGGTTAAATAGTTTTAATATTAAAGGGAGAAAAATAGTTTCCCATCATTAAAATATAGTTTAATGGGAATGATTAATTAAATAATTCCATTTCCAGAATTCGTCTACAGTTTTATATCGCGTAAAGCGGGAGGCAGCTTTGATAAATTAAAAAAGATAATGGCTCATACATTTGAGAATGCAATTAACATGCTTCCTCATTTAGGCGTTGCCCGCTTTTATTATTTCCGATATAAAACTGTAGATGAATTCTGTAAGAAAGGAAGAGATGTGCGAAAAATCATTTAAACATCAAATAAAAAAGTCTAAATCTAATTTTGAAAAAATATCTTCAAAACATTGCATTATCATTGAAAAACAGTGTATGTGGAAAATTTGAACTCGATAGCGTAGTAGGAAGTAGATTAAAAATGGATGACAAAACTCCAAGCACAGTGAAACACCATAGGTGAACTAAATCTAAGTTTAAAAGTAAAAAAGCAGGCTGATAAACTGCGAATTCAGCGAGAACATAAAAAAGTTAATTAACCCTCCGGTGTTGCCTTAAATCTAAATTAATTGAATTCTCAATCTCTCCAAATAAAGCACAAATTTTATTTTTTGCATTCTTTTTTTTAAACCCATAAAAAGCTGAGGATTTGCCTATTTTCACTCATTATTTCATAAAATTTAAAATAGATGCGAAAGCTTACGTTAAATTTTTCTCGATTCCCTTTAAATATTTTACAAAATGAAATACAGAGGAGTGAAGCCCAAGCATCCCTTCATAGAACGATGGACTTGAACCAAAGATTCCCAACGGGGTCAATATTGCCCCCTTGGGGGCTACTGGAATTTTATAGGGAGTCAATAACGATCTGTGTGTTGATAGCCAAATATGCAACGGTAATTAATCAGTGTAATCAACATCCCATGCATATGCTAAGTTTCAGATTTATGAAGTAAAACGAGAGAAATATGCTAAAATAAAATTGTTGCCAAACCGACATTCTTGCCTTTTCTACTTAGCGGGCTTGAATCAAATCAATAATTTACTACAAAACAAGAAACATGTTCCATATTTATGAACGGGGTCATTAAAAAATTAAATTAAGCAAATTTATGTCAAATATTCAAAAATTACATCATTACACCAAGATTAGCCATCCCCTTAATTACAGTCGAACTTCTTACTTAGAATCTGTGATTTTGTTTCTGGAAACTTGTTTATATTTGTAAAAGTAAAAATAAAAATAATAAAATATAAACATAATAAACCATTTTTTATAAATATTTGTTTATATTTTTGCTCTACTTGTTATTATTAAGTAATTATTTTGTAGACTGTGTATTACAGAAGAAAAGTTTAAGGGACCAATGAAGAAAAGCATTCTTTGAAAAGGGGTCGATGTAAGGAAAACGTTTGGGAACCCCTGATTGAAACCATTCAAAATACGCCCAAATATATATATATATATATATAGGGATTAAAATTTACAGTTATAGCTACGCGGGAGGTAAATGATAGGTCTGGGTGTATTAAGCTCTGATATTTGCATTTCCATTGTACGCTGGAGGCTAGAAGCACAGCTGAAACATTCCCGACAACAGGAACTGAAGTAGCAACATCGCCTCTTTCGTGAAAATAGATGATAGAGGTGTATACACAAATACGAATAAAAAAAAATGCGGTTGGGAATGGGAAACAGTGTAAAATATATGTTATATTGTAAATGAAAGACTGTCCACGTGACAAGCGGTTCCGAATGCGCTCATGAATGGAACATATATGCATGGGAATACTCATGTTTTTTTTACAAAACTAAGAAAAGTTGTAAAATTCGGAACTTTAAAAAAAAAAAAATCCGAAAAGGTTCAGATTTTAACAATCGCCCAAAAGGGCTCTTTTAAATTTTAATATGGTTCATCAGTACAGATTATCGATAGAGATGACCCAGGTGCAATAGAGAAATATTTTATAGGATATTAGATGAACATATATAGTTAGACTAACATGGGAGCGTTACATATCTTCTATATATTTTTAATTAAATTTTAATTAAATATATCATGAATTAAATGAAATTTTATTTGAATCATTTATTCAAATTAATTTATTTAAATCTATTAAAAAGTCAAAAAAATATTCTTTAGAGATCTACATCTGTTACTTTTATGTAACTTATATAGTTTGTAGAGACATTAGGATATTTTTTGGAAGCCAGGGAGATGAAAAATATGCAACCGCCTTTGCCGGGAATCAAACCACGGACCTCTGGAATACCATCCCAGCGTGCTACCGTTACACCACGAAAGCACGCTAGGGAAGTGGGAGAAATACCTTATAAGTTTGTTAATTAATAACAGACCGAGTAAATGTGAAATAATAATATCTTACGTTTTTCTGAATGACAGCAAACTCGAATGAAAAGTAAAACAACGCAAAATCACGTTTCGAAACTAATAGTCTTTTGGGCTAATAATTAAAATATAAATGATTTTATTCCTTTCTGCAAGGATGCTGGTATTCATAAACAATCATCTACAAAAAAATGAATAATGGTTTTTTAAAGTTTTCATTCTTGTGCTAATAATTAAAAATCATAAATAAATTCATTTTTATTGTACCTTTAATTCTAAACAAGAAACACAAATAGGCAGGAGAACAGACATCTGAATTCCAGCTAGAATTCTCAGAACCTTTTTATTAAAGTTTCATGGTTTTCAAATATTTTTTTCTACTCGCATTGTTTTTATATCGCAAATAAGCCGTGGTTCAAACTTAGAAAGATAGAAACACACAATCAGTTTTTTAACTTGGCATTTGTTTTCATGAAAAAAATTCTTAAGAAAATAATTGCATTAACTAAGTACTGTCAAAACGTAAATTTGTAAAATTTCTAATTTTTTTAATTCAATGATTTTTTTAACTCACATGATTCGAAAAAGCAAATTGTTCGACAAATAGTGCCTCGGGCCCAGGCACACTAAAGGCTATACCATTACAATCCAATATCCATCCACTAAGTGAACAACTTATTTGTCCCCCCCCCCAAAACAAAACTAAGAATCATAAATTTTGCATAAAGCTATCAGTTTAATTTTAAAAAGAATGATATGCAAACAGGCTAATTCATTTCTTTTAATTTATAATGAATAGAGCACCTATATTAATATTTTAATATGCATTCAGTTCCTTTTAATATACATTTTATTAAAAGTCGATTTTTAAATCATATTCTATCGAACAATATAAACTAAACTCAGTGGCGCAACAGCCTTAGTGGGCCACGGCTTGCGGCAGTGCCCCGAAATCTGCTTTCTTGACCTTGTTTTGGTACTGTTGTTATAATCCTCCTGCTTTAATCTAAGGTGTCCAAAGCTTAAGCAAAGAATGGATTGCGCCTGTCGTTGGCTTAGGTTATAGTTAGGAACCTTTTGCTCTACAGTGCTTTAAATGCCAAAAGTTTATAAGCATCCAAGCCTTCTCCGGTGTTCGAACCGGGGCTACTGGAACCATTAACCTCTATAGTGATGAGGGAGGCCAAAAAAAAAAAAAAAAAGTCTTTGTGCAGTAAAACCTGCTTTAATTTGTAAAGCAGTTATGTAAGTCTACATAGACTGCACTGAGCAGACGTTATCAGGGTTTTATTGTAAAAAGCAATTTAAACTTCTAAGTAAAAGAAGTTAAATAATCGTTCAAGCAGTGATTTAGTCACCGTAATTGTCATAGTCTTAAAGACTAAACGTCATTAGTTTCGTTCAAACTTACAGATCACTGTTTAAGCCATAGCCAATCAAGCAAGGTAAATTTACCCATGCGCATAGGTGCAGCTGCTCAGAACAAATTTATGCTCAGAACACAGCGAAACTGTCAACCGAATATCAGTTCGTGTTTGCTTTGCTGTAACTGGTCGATTATTAAATCAATTTGATTTAAAGTTGAAAAGTTATTAAATCATAGACGTTAGGCCAGAACCTCTGCAGTACCACAGATGGTTCAAATATTGCTATTCTGAACTATTGACTTTCCGCCCCAATTTAGAATTTCGAGAGGGAACCTCTCGGGGTCTGTCAGAGGCTCTCCCACCACTAACCTCTCAACATGATTTCGGCTCGCCGTGTATTTTGAGTATCCCCTTGCCTGACAACCGCTCTACGCTTTCAAACATTCATGTCTTCTCCACAACAGTCTGTACTTACTTAAAAACAATCTGCACTTACAACAAACTGCATTTCATCAAAAATCAAAATCATGGTAATTTCGAGAAGTTTTCCTTCGTAGTTTTTATAACAAAAAAACTCTTTCAGACTGCCCTTCTGATCAATAAAAATTCTTTAACACGGAAATCGGCTTTTAAGGAATTTTAAATTAAAACAGAATTGTCATTTACTTCGAAAGTTCAAGGAAAGTCCGAAATATTCGCAATTATTATATTTAATCTACATGAATTTAATTCCTTTAGACGTTACTTTCTGTCCTTTTCGTTGACATCGAAGATACGTATAGACAGAGTAAAGGACTGTTTTTTGCAAAAGAAATTAAAAATGGCGTCACTATACGAACATAAGTTTGCTGACGTCATTTTATACGTACATACGTATGTATATGTGTATCTCGCATAACTAAAAAAATTAGCCGTAGAACGTTGAATTTTGTGCAAGGGACTGCTTTGGAATGCTAATATTGATGCCTCTGGGTAAATTTAAGGCATCTTTAGCTAAGAAATCATCAGCTCTTTCATTTTTATAATATTCGGGGTGAACACGCACATAAGCAAAACGGATATCATTTCCCTTATTACTAAGCAAACTGACAGTGAGTAGGGTTTCGATTACTAATTTGTCACTGCTGTAACACTATTTAAAAGGAGAAGAGAAGAAAGAGAATCAGAACTAATAAGGTACCTTAAGGATGCTGTCGACCGGGATATTTAATTTCAAAATTTAAATTAATTAACAGATCCCCCAAGGTAAGGTAAAAATGAATTAAAAATTGCAAATCAGCTTACGTTATGGCATTGGTTAATTAAGTTTAATCCGAGGAAATAAGTTTCCATGAAGTGAAAGAAAAATGCATGTAATTTAAATAGAAGGAAGATTCTGAAATCTAGAGAAAATAATTTTTAAATCGTTAACATCAAATAGTCGAAAAAAATTAATCGGTTTTCAAAAAATCTCCAGAAAGGGAGATATGAAGTTAGAAAATTTGATACAAATTTCATTTGAAAGATTTCTTCTTGCTCTGCCTAAAGGTGCAAAGAGTAAATTTCTGAGATATTTTATTTGTTCGTTAAATGAAGATATGTGCGAAAAATCATTTAAACATCAAATTAAAAAATTTTTTTGGAAAAAACGCTTCACTGCATTACATTTTCAGTGACAAATAATGCGCGTATAAAATTTGAACTCGGTAGATATCAGAAAATAGATTAAAAATCGATGGCATACTTCGATCATAATGAAATGCCATGAGTGAACTAAATAAAAGCTTATCATTAATTTGAAATTTGCTTTGATTACAACTTATACTTATAGATAAACGCGCTCATCATCTTCAAATGATGCCAGCTGGTTTAGCTCATTTGAAAATAATCTAGATAAAACGGATTAATAATTACGGGCGTTTTGTCATCATGAGAAGGGTGTTTAAAACTTCGATGTACTTCTGACGTCTTTTTGAAGACCCCCCCTAACTTAAACAAAGGCATATGTAGCATTGAGGAAGAAAGGTGAAGAACAACTGACAACAGGGCGTAACTGAATGACCCTCTGCTCCCTAGGGTGGCTGCAAAAAGAAGGGTGGCTTCGAAGTTCGGGGACCACCTAGGGTGTCACTGGGTTTGATGTACCATTTTTTTTTTTTTTTTTTAGGGTAATAGTTGTGGCTGATCTTTTCAAGAAGCTCTTTTAAAGGAAGCTGACTAATGATGAAATGTGATTACGAATCATAACAAAAAATTTAAGGATAAATATTATAAAAAATTATTTTTATTATTATAACGCATTATAACTATATTTTATGGCAATCGTCTCCAACGTTGATACTTTCATCTTCAATTTTTTTATCTAAACTACCACAATTAATTATATCTAGGATAAGCAAGCAAGGGAAACAATATCACTGTGCTCCGGAGTTAAAAACCTTTAGTTCTTGGTCAAAAGAAATATTAAGGAGATTTTTATTAAAGGTTAATATAATTTTATTCAATTAATGAATTTCAAAAATAGCAAATTTTTTCTTCGCCAATTCCTGTATGTATAAATATATACATTATACTATACTGTACTATACACACACGAACGCACAGGCATACATATAAGGTAAAGAAAAGGCAAAATGAAATTCTAACACCCTCTTATTAAATGTCATTCTTAATTTGGTTATTTTGTAAGTATTGAAGGAAAATCAAAATCGAAACAAAACATCAAGAGAGTTTCATAATTAAAATAAAGACTTTATTTAGTCTTCAAAAACATCATATTTATTTTTATGTAACTTTCATAGTTATTTGTTACATATTACTTATTTTAACGTAAAAATCTGATGTGTACACCACATGACTGCCTTGTAAGGAATATTAAATTATATGCATTTTCTCTTGCATTTCATTTAAATTTATTGAACTCAATTATATCTACTTCCTCGACAGCGCAAAAAACACAATAGAACAAAAGCACTCTTTAAAATTCACTATATTTGTTTACCATAGCGACATTCTGGCGCTACGTTCACTTAACAGCGTTATAATATTTCTTTCATATTGTAACTCATAATGCAGAAAATTTATATCATTTGAAGAATTATCTAATCATTGCCACATGTTCTATTCAAATATTATAATAAATCTAAAACGATGTATAAAAGAAATTAAACACAAAAAGAAAGAAAGAAAGAAACAGTTTTTCACAGACGATTTAGTACTTCTCATAAAATTAATTCTGTCTTCACTTCGCTACAAGGCTAAAATACATAAAAACTCAAAATATCTATATTAAAAATTACGAAGTAAATCTTAAACACTTATTTCCTCGAATAAATTCCAGAATAGATTAAGCATGATTTAATTCGCAATAATAAAAGAAGGCGTTATCTTTGTTGTTGCGAAGCTTAGTTTCTCTAGATTGGCAACAAATCCGCTATTCTGACAAGCTTCAAATGTAAACAAACATGGCCGAGATGACAAAAATAATCAGGCTTAGCCGGACTTAAATAACTTTTAAATTATTGATAACTCTACAAGTAATGCATGCAGATTTACTAAAGACATAAAAACCTTAAACGGAACATAAGAACAACATAATTCAATCATTTTTAAAGCAAAAAGTGCATAATTTACAAACATACAAGAATAAAGAAACTGAGCTCACTGAGCCGAGTAACAGAGTGGATATTACATATACATATATTTATAAAATTTTAATGTGGCCGATTGCAACCAGAATACGATGAAGGTATGAAACGATATTCAATAAGAAATGATTAGGTACACATCTACATGTTGTAGCAGTCCTACATACGAAATTTCAACGTTCGGAGGCTACGCGTTTTTGAGTTATGTGAGATACATACGTACGCACAGATGCCTCGAAAAATTCTATTTAGAAATCATTTTAAATCAGTTTTATGATTTTTTGGGGGGAAAAAGAGTCCTTTATTTTGTCCTTACGTACAGATGTAACGCAAAAACATCGTTAAATTGCATTCGAAAACCGTAAATTGGATATTTGCGTTGAAATATGATGCCTGAAACTTTTCGCTCTTACAATTACACACTATTTTGTATACCAGACTGCATCTTTTGTATAATATACGCATTCAATCAAATACACCTACACTGTAAAAAAAAAGTTCGCTCTTTACAGGCAAAAGTTTTGTAAAGTTACAGAAATCAAAAAGTTACAGAAGAATTTCCTGTAATGGTAACAGGTTGAAAGCAAACTGTAGCGGTAACAGCAGATTTGCTTGTAACATTACAGATAATGTTTCAGTAGCCGCGCGGAAGAATCACGTGACTGACTGGAAATTAGCCAATCAGGAGAAAAGTGTTTGAAAGCTAGTTGCAGAAAAAAACATGGCTGAATGCATGTTGGTTGTATAGCGCAGGTAAGTAAGAAAATGTTTACAATTACTACTTGAAACATTTTTTTGTTCATTTTATGCAGATTATTCTCATGCACTTTGCACTGTTATATGTAGTGAGTAAGTATTTAAACGTTTAAGCTTTGCGATTAATTAATATCAGTGTTCGTAATGTCTAATGAGTTGAAAGAGTGCAAAATATTTATTCCAAATGCAGATCTTATAGTAGTATTTTGTTATTGTGCATCCGATAAATTACGCCTTCAACTGCCCTTATTATTATTTAAAACTAATTATTCCAAAATTTAATCACTGTTTGTGGTATATAATTGAAATGGTAATGTGGTTGTTGAAAACAAAACTAATCATTTTAGCGTTCTTTTCCAATCGTCTGACCAAAGAACGTTTGACATCTTTTTCCCGGCAGGCCTTGCGAGAAACGTTTATATAAACATTTAGAATTCTGAATGTAATGTATATATTTTTTTGCTTACTAGGTTTAGTTTATTCTTTTTCTAGGATTATCTAATTAGTTATACCTGGTTTATAATTCAGTCTAATATGTTTGTGTAGGAGTGTGTTATGAAGTAAAATTACAAAAACTTGAACAACGCGGTCGAGAATCTCGTTTATTCCTTTAGTGTAATAATATTTTTTTCAGTGGTATTAATTTCTTACGAAAATATTATAATTCCAAAATGAAGTAATTATATTAAAAATATGCCGTATCATACTTTTCGTAATGTTTTGTTTTACTAACTAGATGCAACTTAATTATTCCATATATTTTAATATACCAATATCAACAGGGGAAAAATGGAAATGACCTAAAATATTTTTCTAACAATTCGTTAAACTAATTATAAAACAAAACTAAAATTTTGTGCATTATTTCCAAAAATATCATTTCATTAATATTTTATAAATGACAACATATATTATATTGTATATATAACTACCATTGCATACTTATAAGTTTTTAAACATTTAATGTAGAATTTATGTTGATTTTATTTTGCCCAGTTTTAATACAGTTTTGAAGTATGATAGTCTTGTTACTAGGATAGCATGAATCTGCTAATACAAGTTTAATACATTTCTTGACAAATATTTCTCTTATTCATGTAATATAATATATAAATCATAAAATAAGTTTTCTTAAAAATAAATTATTGTTTATTGGAATTTAAAACAATTCTGTATCTGTATGTTGTATTAAAAATAAAATAATAATGAATTTTTAATGAAGCATTGATTTTAGCATTAACAATATATATATATATATATATATATACACATGAATAAATGGAAATGGAAGCTACTTTTCCTTACAAAACCGCCTATGAATATATACTTTCCTTTAGGCTGATAGCCTTTGCATGCTTTGCCATATTCTATCAATCCAAATGATGCAAATATGCAGAAAATTTTACTTTCTTTGAAAGTTAATACCGGAAATAAAATTCAATGCATTTGTAAACTACATTAGTTCTCTTATAGCTTGGCATTTAATTGCCCAATGATTTACTAGTCCAAACTAAGGCAGAATTCAGATGTCGTTCAAATAAAAGAAAATTAATAAGGTCTGATTTTTAGACCTATATATGAAGATTTATTTTTTTTAAATATTATTTTAAGTCAACCAAATTAATTTCAAATTTAAGTAAGTATTCATGCCTTTCAGTAGCATTATTTTTGATATCTTAAATTAAATAACTGAATGCAATATTTCTTGTTAATAAAAGAAAAGCAATGTTATGAAAGACTAGCGAAGCAGATTTGCAAGTTCTAATTACGAAAGGTCCCATGCTTTAAGGGGTCATTTTTAAAAATACTTAATTTAAAAAAAATATTTAACGTAAAACTTCCAAACTTCACACATGTGGAATATTAATTCTATATATTTTATCTCATTCTTATTTTATTAATTAATTTCATAGCATTTTGTGTGACACTAGTAGTAATTATTAATTAAATTTTATGCTGTTTCTGATCTATGTTTTGATTTTGTTATTAATTACGTTAGTTTACATAAGATTTAATATTATGTAAGGTACAAAAACCTTCTGCATCTATTAATATATGCTGAAGTGAATGAAATTATGCCAGTGAAATTTTTTAAAATCAAAAACAAATTTCTGTGGAAAATTAAAGTTATAAATTCTAAATGCAAACAAAGGAGTGAATTTGAAAGTTATCAAATAAGCCAAAGTGTTGGTCATTTTTTCAGTTTTGCAGAAGAATTTTTATACTTTGCAGAATGGGAATATGATGTTTGGTTTTGTTAGTATTAATTATTACAACTGAATTATTGCAACACGCAATTTAGCTTAAAATTTATTTGAACTTAATTTTCTAATTTATTTTGATCATGTATATTTCATGTGTCATAAGTCTTTGAAATGAACTTAATTCTATTTATTTGCACAATTTTTTTAAAGAAGAAAAAGTCACATTTGTTTTGCTTAGTTGCACACGAAGATACATGTCTATATATAGAGAGAGAAAGAGGAGTTATGTTTACTTCCAGACTATTTTCCTCCTTTTATATTATAGTATGAAAATCAAGGGGGAAATTAAGCAATCAATTTAATTTTGAAGGATGTGATTACAATAAGATCATAACCAATCAAAAATATTCATGAATGAACTACTGGTAACTATCATAGTATTATTATTTAAAAGAAACCTACATTCCAATAAGAATGCTTAGTAACATAACCATTTAAGTTATCTGATAAAAGTAATTTTCATTCCTACTTCCCTATACCTTGAATTTCACTCTTAGTATTGCCCACTGCTACTCCCTAGACCTCAAAGCATTTAATGCATCTGGAACTGCAATTTGTGTCTTCTTCTACAGCATGCAAGTTATCACCGTTTAGTTTGTACTGCCACGAGCAATGATCTTCAGAATTACCGTATTGCGTTGCATATTCTACCCCACCCAGCTTTAGAACCAGATTCTGAAAATTAAAAAAATATTTACATAATTTTCCCTCTTTTAATGCATTCAGAAAATGAATATCCCAAGATTTTAAAATGGATTTATCAACATAATGATTGTTTTCGTCATACTAACAAAGGCAAACTTTTGCACACTTAAGGCCCCGTTGATTCTTTCTCTTCTAACTGTTGAATATTATGTCAACCTAATACAAACAATGATCTATGATAGTGAAAGCAAATACCAACTGCCATTCACTGTGCAATTTTGCCATATCAGCTGAATGTTCACCCTAGCAAGCATCGGACCACAACCTTCTCTAATTATTTATGTATGATCTGAGGCCTAAGGATTTGCAAGAACAACAATGAGAATGACAGAAGTTCAAATTATAAAGAAGAAATGAGATAACTTATTAGATGTTGCAATTATCTGTATTCTTATTGAAATAGAGGTTTCTTTTAAATAAATAATATTGTGATAGTAATAGTTTATCCATGATTACTTTTCATTTGTTATATTCCTACTGTGACTCTGTCCTTTGGAAATTAAATTATTCGTTTAATTTTTCCCTCTTAATTTTCGGAAGATAAAATTAGTAAAAATAAGTGGGAATATGGCATCAAAAGCATTAGATATCCCCATTTTCTTGAAGCTGTTCACTATTATTGTTTCATCAATGATAGGCCATGCATCCAAAATCCACTAGCAAATCAGTTAGTAAGATGAAAATGACCACTATGCGGACAAAACATTTAGGGTAACTTGTTTTGTGAGCGCCTTAAGGAAGACAAACATTACCTAAATCTTTAAAACATATTCAGAATCCTGTGCTAAAAGAAAGCTAGGGGGAAAATGTTGTCCGAGTCCCAGTGATTCCTTTGGACGAATATGTAATATTCGTTTTAGAAATTTAAGGTAATAAATATAATATTTTTCGAATGCTAAAACAGTTCGAGAAATTTATTCAAGTTCTGAATTCTGAATATAAGTATACTGTATATTATATTTAATAACTATGGTGGCTTCATTTATGAAAATATTTGAATATTGGCTGTTTTTGTACAATGAACCTTCTCTAAGCTACATGATTCCTGAAAATTTTGATCTTTAAATGATAGTGGGCATCCTAGCGAAGTTATGTTTACTAATTAGTTATTTTATGAGGGATGCTGATTAAATTTAAAAAGTGATTGACTGAGGTAGCTTGTCGTAATGAGACGGTTCACTGTAATCCAATTTTTTAAAGAATTTAAGCTGTTCTTAATTAATTAAGATATTATAAAGAAATATGATTAAAAGTGTTATATAAGCACATGTTTAAAACATCTATTAAAATAATTTTTATAAGCTTTTTAAGAGCATGATTATGATTTTAAAAGAAATGTTTTTTTCTTTATTTAGAAGACATGGTTTACAAAGAGGAGAAAAACCATTCATTTTTTCCAAGCAGTCGAAACGAATTTTTATGAAATGTTTATTAAATTATGTTATTTTTTAATTAATTATTTTTTTCAGGTTTTATGTAAAGTTTATGAATTAAGTAATAAATTATTTTTACTTCTGTATTTTAATTAGCATATTATTTGCTTCATAGTGTTTCACAATAAAATTATAAATTCAATAAACTTCTTAATTAACATGCTGTAATATAGAGAGAGCATAAAGTTTGTTTTCTGTTGTCACATGTTTATTTCACAATTTTGTATGCGAATCTCGAAATTTATAATATCTAGAAATACTTTTTTAGTATCACTTTCGAAATGGTAAATATTAAGCTTAGATTTATTACATATTATGTTTGTAAAAAATTATAGGTAAAATTAAAATGCATTAAATTTTAAGCTAAACTGAAGTATTAATTTTAGAAATAAATTTCTTAAAGGCATAATTGTATTAAGAATTTTAAGGGAAACAAGGCTTTAAAAATTAAGGCCAGTGGGCAAAGTTTTATGCTTATTCAAAAAGCATGACATTAGGTTTTTAATGAAAGACTTCTATCTGTTAATGCAAAGGAAATTATTTGAAGGTAAGTAAAAAAGTTATGCATTATTTCAAACAATAGCAGACTGTTGACAAACACTGAGTGCAGATAAGAATAAAAAAATTAGTTAGACGTTGTAATTCAAGCGTATGAACAAAATTTGAATTCCTTGTAGTAACAAAATGAAGTTCATTGCTATGTTGAATTCTTTAATTTACTGAAAATGTCATTTTTTAGAAGGAGAGAATATATTTTTGAAATATGAAGAACAGCTGTTCTGAGTTCTTCATAGAAATATTTCACAAAATGTCTTTTACTGTAATAATATGATCATATCAACATGCAACACGTTTACTCATATAAGTTAAATCTAAAGCAACATGTGTCTATTTTAGCTAAAATTACTAAAAAGAAAGTTCTAGAACATATCTTATTAACTGACACTAACATGCAAATAAAACATACTATTTTTTTCAGCTATTTTACAGGGCAAATATAAGGAGTAGCATATCAATTTGAACTTTTAAATTAATCGAAATGATAATATGAAAGGCCTTTCAATAATATCAGACATAAGTTTCTCTTCATAAAACAAAAATACTCTGCAACAGACTAATGTTACTTTTTGAAAAAAGAACATTGCTGTTGAAAGCACATCTTTTAAATTAATGCTATTCTGAGGTCAAATTGACTAATTTAAAAAGCCAAACTATTATGCTTCACTTGCATATATCTGTATAATGATATACACATGAAGATATTGTTTTACTCAAAACATCTTGATTTCAATATATTTTATTATAATAAGCATCATTTTAGACAAAAAAAAATCTACTTTTATAAACATATCCTTTAGTATTATCTATGAAAAATATATTCTACACACATAATTACTTAATGGGATATTAGAAGGAAATAATCTGAAACCTTTACAGATACAACCATTGGAATTTTACGTAAGTAAAGTATCTTCTACTCACATAATAACTTGCTATAATAATACAAGTAAATAACCTGTAACGGTTACAGATATATCTGTTGAGATTTTACATGAGAAAAACATGTTCTTTCTACATAATTATTTGCTGTAATATTACACGCAAATAATCTGTAACCATTACAGATATATCGTTTGGGAATTTACATGAGAAAAAATATGTTCTACTTACATAACTATATGCTGTGATATTACAAGAAAAAGATCTGTAACCATTACAGGCAAAACTCTTGTAATGTTACAAAGAAAACACCTGTTTCTGTTACTCAAATAACCCATGGCATCCCAGTTTCCATGAGTTTTCTTAGTAACTTTACAGATTTTTTTTTACAGTGTACTCAGTCACGAGAGATAAATGTTACAGAACACGAATCGGAGCGTTTGGAAGAAAAAGTGAAAATTAATTGAATTTTCAGTAAGATGCAATTGAAAAAGCCTTAAAAGAGGAATGGGACAAAATTACATCATATTTTTGCAAAAACTTAATTAATTTCATGCCTAGAAGATTAACAACAGTCAAAAAAGCTAACGGCTATGTTAGGTTAGATTAGATATAAGTGCAGAAGCCACCTATTATTTACCCTGAGTTCCTGACTAAGTGGGTAAGGCCGCTCATACTAGCTATCCAGGATTAGCAACACTTTCTTGGGACCCACAGTGCCGTTTGGTGCAAAGGCTATCCGACCCAATGTTTATTAACTTAAAAATCAAGAAGTTACGCATAACTAATTGTTTTAAATCTAGTGTATGAATATTTTATGTTGCATTTAATTAGAACCCAAATGCTTATTTGTTTTTTGTTCCAACCAAAAATAAAATGAACTTACTTTTTAAAATTTTTCTTCATTATGTAATGTTTTCAATACATGAAAATAATATTAAATACTCCTTATATAATTTTCCTTGCAAAATAACAAAGGTTTTGCAACTTTTTTTTACCAGTGTATGAGTACTTTTGACGCTGCGTTTGTCTACAACAATGACAGACAAAAATGTGCCCTTTCATTAAAAGTCAGATAATTTTTTAAATTCCTGCATAAAATTTTATTTTCCTGCACTATATAAGTATAAGTAGCCATAAAAAAACTTCAGATATATGAGCCCCTAGCGACCTATCCGCTCAACAATCGAAATGAGATTTCAGAAATTGTTATTTGAATGTATACGCTCGAGATTGTGATGATTTAAAACAACACAGCTCTCACGATCACGGCGACACTGAAAAAAATTCGAATGGAGGTACCCATCTGCGCAAATGATGAATGCACTGAAAATCAAAAATGGCTAGAACGCTACACGTATGACAAAAATTGGTGGTGTAAAACACTTGCAAAGAAGAGCATTTTTAAAGACCCAATGACAACACAAGAGAGGAGACGGGGGGGGGACATTTATTGGAAATACAAGTTTTCAACGTGTTCACTTTCGCAGACTCGATCGAAAGTTTTTCTTTGTAGCCGTAATCGGGAGAGCTCTAAAGTTTTAAATCATTGCAATCTCAAGCGCATACCTTCAAATAACAATATCTGAAATTTCATTTCGACTGGTTGAGCGAAATGCCGCTAGGAGCTCGTAAATTGGGGAAGTTTCTTTATGATCACCCTGTATTTACACGCATTCTGGACTTTCCGCTACCGCATATACAGAAATAATCCTAAAAAATCAAAATTAAGACCCGTTGCAAAGTTGTCTGCAGCATAAATGACAGTATCTGCTAATCGAGTTTTATAAAACTATACATCTGCTTTCCGGTATTCTATGTAAAATTCATAATAGTATAAAGTTCCCAAGAAAAAAAAAAATTAAACACTTTAAATATTTAGACTTACTTTGCCTTTGTCTGGATCAAACTCGCATCTGTCTCTTCTTCCGCTACTTAGAGGTCCAAATAATAGCTGCAAGTTCGTTCCAGTACTTACAAATGCCTAGGAAAAAAAAAAAAAAAATTCTGATATGGACATTACATGACTACGGCCTATTAAATTATGCACATTTTTTGCTGTATTTCGTTTAAACTTACTTCCCCGAAATTCATTAGAGATATATTTCTCATTCAATCAATTCATTTCTCCCTTCGCGGCAAGGGAAAAATATGTAAAAACTCAAAACATCTTCATTAAAAATTGTAAAATACAGAAAAACCTAAAACATTAAATTAAGAACGGTTAAAAAAATTTTTAATTTAAATTAGAGTTTAAATTAATTAAATTTGGGCAAAAAGACAGATTTTTCGGTGCACGAAACTTTTGACCCCACTCGGCAAAAAGGTACTGAAGTTGATACAGAAAGTGACTTAATTCACCAAGCTAACCAAGTTCCAAATGTAAACAAACGTTTTCCAGTTTCCCTTGAAAAATCCTTCGTAAAAACATCCCTTCTTGGGCAGATGAATTTCGCGTACATTTGCCAATACTTAAACAAAAAATAAACAGCAATCTTGAAAAGATGAGCTTTATAGATATGATAAAAATAATTAAATAGTCTAAGTACCGTACTTTGAGGTAAATGCGTTTTCTTTTATGTAAAAGTTTAAAAAATATTAAGTTTTTTAAATGTTACTATGAGCGTAAGAAGTGGGTGAAGTTTTCAGTACAGTGTTTTTATAAGGGAAAACATAGTACCAGATTAAGATTAATACCACTAATCTATTTTTGCTTTTATTGCTTAAAAATTCAGCAAATTTGATAAATAATTCGAAGATTTCTTAAAACTTCTTTCTCAGTCATTAAACTTAATTAATTTTAATTCGATGATGAACTTAATGATAGCAGTTAAGGTTATAGTAGTAGTACAGTTAAAGTTATAGTGAATACTGTGGAAGAATTAAAAATAAAAGATGAAGACTTTCTACAAGTGTGTGTGAATTGAGAAAGATTCTATAGATAATAGCTATTATTATCTTGTGAAGCTTGGAAAATCTGCTGTTAGATGTCTTAAAAGAATTGGCGAGTTCTGTCACTGGCAAATTAATAGTCCATAATAGATACTTAAGTCATAAATTATTATTAAAAGGAATGTATTAAGTTAACATTATACATTTGCTTTTGGCATTGCATCATGTGTGCTCTAATATATCGCTATACTGAATATTTTCTACTACTAGTAAAGAAGGAATTTTTTTTTCTTCGGCTTGTACTAATCAGTAGATTCACCATATTTTTAAAGAATCAAACTGTCTTTCACTTTTAAAAAAGGAAAGAAAAGTAGATATAAAATATCTGCTTCCTATACTAGCGTTCTAACAGATAACTGCTGAAGCACGTTTTTGGAATTTTAACTTTATTTTTCCAAACATATGAAGACTGAAAAATTCTAATTTTGCAGCTAAATTATCTGTTTACCTTTTTTTCTTAAACTACCTGAGAATAATCTTTCATCTCTTCATCTGTCTCATGGGATAAGGAAAACAATCAAGAGAATAATGTATTTAATTACCATTGTCAGTTTCTGGAAACATTTGCACTGATTTCAAAATTTTATTTATTTATGTAAACACCTTTCTTTCGACAGTTTCCGGTTTGTCAATATTTTAATAGAATAAGAAATAACATATTTTGTAACTTAGTGATCAGAGCCACGTTTTAAATTTGCTAAAAGCAACAACGGAGGTAAAAACATTTTACACTTCCCTCCTTATGTCGTATTCCTACATATGAAACAGTATCGACCTGCTCGTCAAAAGCCGGGTGAATTTACTTAGAATTCGAATGGTGTTATATGATCTGGAGACAAGCATTGCAAAAAAGTTTTCCGAAAAACATGTTTCTGCCAGCATAAGTTTGAAAGGGAGGTTTCTAGCTGGAATTCGAGGGCAACAATTGCATTCAGCGATCTATTCGGAGTACGCTGCTGAACTCATTTACAATATTAGGGGGGAAAATGTGTTAGTAGCTCTGTTTCACAGAGGATACTAATAAGAGAGTGTTTATACTTTTCAGCGTAGTTTTGGGGAAAACGTATTCTGGCACAGGGCTTTAAACGCGTTCGCAATTTGAGAAGATCGCTAAAATCTCAAACATAATTGTCAGATTTTGTCGTCATACTTTAAATAAAACTAAACATGTAACTTTAGCTCTCATTTCTTGTTCAGTCATATTACATATTTTGGAACAAAGTAGCACTCTTTTTTTTAATTGGCCCAAAAGGAATATTAGTCCAAAATGATATATTAGTCTTGGAACAGCATTTTGCGTCGAAACACACAAAACAAAGTGATGCGTCGGATCACTTTGTTTTTTTACACAAACTTTTCAAATTATTACCACCAAATATAATATATAATATAATATTATATTAAAAGGAATTAAATAATGAAAAATTTGCATGAATGTATGTAAGTATCCTGCACTGAAAAATGACGGTACTTAGAGCTATCAAATTTTGAATAACGTAATCCTCCATCCGAACATGAGCACACGGAATCCCGAACTGTTCATTTCAAGATTGTTTTATTATCTCTTTCATATTTTATAAAACTTTAACGAATTTTTCATTAACAAACTCAGCGATTTTAAAGCGAGCAATGGCAGCACTGTATGGAATAAAGCCTTTTTATCTCCAGCACGAAAAACTGCTTATCGGAAAATCTAAAGATATGCTGTTTTAAAATATTTTGTGATTTTGCTGTCGAATGGCCTTTTATGTGGCGTAAGTGTGAAGAACGTGATATTTAATAAATACAGTAAACACATAATGTTTTAATAATAAAAAGATAAAAAAACGTTTTGTAAAGCCATCTTAGTAAAAAACTGAACATTGATATGATGAACTGAGAAAAGACTGTAAAAACAACAACAAAAAAAAAAAAAATGTCGACACTTAAGGTTGCATCGGGAACTGTAAACGTATACTGCTATATTATTTTTAAAATTTTTGTAATATTGCTGTTGAATTGCATATAGGGCGTAAAAAGAGTAAAGTTGTAAATGCATTTTCCAATAATCATTTGGAAGCGCAAGAAAGAAAGAGGGAAAGAGAGTTAAAATGTTAACGACACTTTAAGAATAAATGAAAACAAAACAAGTTATAATTTTCACAATAACAAATTCACAAACATGAAAGAAAATAATTTGATAATTAATTAAGGAATTTTTATAGAGGTAACCTCTTGCAGTTATTTATCTTTTAACTAAAATTTTTAGACTATATTTTTCATGAAAAGTTATCAGTAAAACTTTATAAAAAAGACTGAGTTATTAATAACCTTTGTTAATTCACTAAGGAAATTCAAAATTAAGTGCTATAACTGCATTAATTTTCAACTGCTTAAGTTATAAGGTATTTCACCCGCTTTTTTTAGCGTGCCTTCGGGGGTCTGCACGCTGGGCGCGTATTCCAGAGGTCCGCGGTTCGATTCCCGGCGAAGGCGTTTCTCATTTTTCAAATCCCCTGTTTCTTAAAAAAATCCTAATGTCTCTACAAGTTTCCTTCTTGCTTTTTCAGCAAAAAGTTGTTAGTTCATTCAAAAATATGAAACATAGAAGTAAAAATATTCCTCTTTTCTTCTTGCGCTCCCAAATCATTATGCGAGTATCCTTTAACAATTATTGAAGCCTGAAAACGCATGTGTGCGATGTAATCGTCATGCGATGATTTGTAGGTACTTTATTTTTTACCACGATATTTTCATCTACGATGCTTTTAAACCGCTTTATTATCGACCACGATGTTTTTAAACCGCTTTATTTTCGACCACGATGTTTGTACTACGCCGTTTTCGCCTTGCGTTGTTTTCTCCGAGATGTTTTCATCGGCGATGTTTTCGGCGGATACCCTCTTAAAAAGCTTTGATTTTTTTTTTTTTTTTTTTTTTTTTTTTTTTTTTTTTTTTTATGATCGGGCTGTTCTTACAGGTTAATATATGCATGCCTCAAAGTATGAAAATATTAAGTATTTACATGTAAAATAATAGAAACTGAACTCTTACGATGTCTACGTATCCTTCTCGACAAGCAGCTTTAAATTTAAGTTTCCTTTCTTCTGCAGGCCTGTCTCTGTGACCAGTATACCTCACCTGTAAAGGCAGTCAAAAATAATTTAATGAATGCTAAAAAACAGATAATATAGGTAAAAAATAGATTATAAATATATAAAAAATTTACGTTAAATGTTAGAAGTACATTTGACTGAAATGCAAATAAAGTATAAAAGAAAAAATGTGTGATGTTCTCGAAAATGTTATTCTTCAAAGTACTATTGAAAACTATGAATTGGCACGAATATAAAGAATAGCCTGCAATTTTAATAATGTTTTGTCCCTTCTCCCGAATTCTTTGTTTCTGTGCCTATCTCATTCAGTTCTCATGGATTAATATCATATTTTTATTAGCATTTCCAGTCTTTAGCCCAGAAGGGATATTAGTCTCGAAACGGCATTTTGTGTCGGTTCACTATAAATGTCCGTTTCACTTTCCAGATTATTGCTACCAAATATGATTGCTCTATATTATATTTAAAGAAATTAAATAAGGAATAATCTGCATGAATGTGTGCATGCTTCTCGTATTGTGAAAAAACAACGGTACCTAGAGCCGTCCAATTTTGAATAGTGTAGTCCCGAGTATGGGCACCTGGAAACCTGAATTTGTAATTTCGAAATTTTTATTGTCTATTTCATATTTTGTAAAACTTCAACGAATTTTTTATTAACAAAATTATTTTAAAGCGAGCATTAGCTATATGCACAGAAATCTGATCATAAATTTATCTCCAGCACGCAAGACTTTCTATCGAAAATTATAAAGATATGTTGTTTTTAAATATTTTTAGCTCAAAGCTCTCGAAACCTATATATGTGGGTAAATAAAAAACGGGAGTAATATAAAATCACTTTGGGCGTCATATAAAATTTGAAATAAATCGATAATATAAAATCGGTAAAGCTTTGAGATTTTTTTTCTTTTAACTTGATATCTCCCATAAAAACTCTAATAGTATAACATAACATAACATAATATCGCTCTAGCAGAAGAATCCACTAATTTGCGTCCCGATATCAATAGGATCACCTTTTTTTTTTTTTTTTTAATAGTTAAATAATTTTGCTATCAAACAGAGCACTGGCTTTGAAATAAAGAGGTGCTCTATTAATAACTAGATTATTTTAATTTCCAGCATCTCTTATACGGTGCAGCCTAGAATTCCACGCTTCCAGCAAACAAATATGTCGGATTACGTTCTTACGCAGAAAATTAGGTGACAGCCTAAAAGATTGCGAGTGACCCCATTCACCAAACACAAAGGTACATTTTAATCAATGTATTACCGTAATTACAGTGCATATTGTTGTATACAAATGTTTTCCTGTTCTGTTCGAAGATTAATTACAATATTCTATTTTTGCAATTTTTGTCTTTTTCCCTTTGGGATAATAATTCTTGGAAATGTAAAAAAAAAAAAAAAAATTTAATGAAAGCCTCCCCCCTCCCAACCATAGAAATTCCAATATGCCCCATTCCCCTTTTCAGTAACGAAATGGCTAGAGAAACTCCGATAGCCACTGTCAACCACCGTCCGCTCTTAGCCGTTAGCAAGCTGGCCTGAAGGTGTATGACTGTACCCTACTGTAAGCTGAATTTTCAGTTCATTCTGCACCCAGTTTCTAAGTTAACGTCCAGTCTTTTAAGTGTTGTTTTGTGTTATCTGTGCAAGTAAAACTGTAGTACGGAAGAAAAAAAAAAAAAAAAAAGAAAAAGAAAAAAAAAGAAATTAACGTGACAACAGAAATCAAACTGCATAGCATTTCTAAAGATGGGGAGCAAAAGAAACCTTTATCGGATTTCCTAATAAAACGTTTAGCCACTATAAAAAAAATTACAAATCAATTTATACAAAATGATACAAATTTTGGTAGAAGCTCAAAAGCTAGTCGAAGTGTTATTGACGCGATGTCTTACCATCGAAAACTAATTACTGAACGAAACGATGGTAGATGACTTCTTCACACGCACCATAATGTCAAATATGGAAGAACCTTCCTTATCACAAACTTAAGTTCTTTACTCGAGTTTTTTTTTCTCCCATGAAAATTTTATGAATAAAAATTGATATTAGCAATAAATTAGTCTATAATTAATGTAATAAAAGAGCGTTTGATAATAAATGTTACCAAAAAACTGATAAATTTTCTCATTTTCTTCATGTTTCATTTATCCCCATTATTTGCGTTTTAAGAAAACTTCGTTCAACGTTGTTTCCGTTAGCGCTGGACCTTACTGGAACATATCCCCAGCTTTAAGCGGAGTCTTACTGTATCTCTGTTTTTATGTCCAAATTGTTCTCCCTTTGCCCGGAAACTTTTTCCTGCATTCATTTATTTTTTTAATGTTTTTTCTATTTTTAACAGAGGAGAACCTGTCTGGAAATAAATCAAGTATTAAAAGCTAACAAATTATAATTGAATTAATTTTCCTTGTCAGGTAAATAAGACGGAAAAATTACGAAACTCCGTCTTTAATTTTGCAATAGCCAGAGTTATTTCGAAACTAATATCGATTTTGTTTGATACTTTTGATTATGGTGAAGATCACAAGGGTTATCTGCCTAAAATAGGAATGTCTATACATGAAGGAATTTTCAAGGAAAACTGGCTCGTATTCCCGTTAGATATAGGAAGAACCACAAAAGTTCCTATGCAGTTCGTGGAGTTTGTCTGTCAGCCGTTCGTCAGATTTTAAATTCTGGCAAATTACCAATGTTAAATTATCTCACCACTTGACCACTGACAGGCATTTGTAAATAATCTTATTCCTGATCTGTAACACTTAAGATAACCAGGAACAGGACATATCAGGGCATCCATTGCTAAAGAATTCCTAGAAGAGGTAAATCTTTAAGAAAGATAACTAGGTTTCATTCCTTTCATAAGAGACTTTGGAGATTTCAAGAGAGTAAAGAAATTCATGTTTGAACAATGCTTTATATCTTGTCAATTATGTCTCGTTAAAGTGTATTAGATACATAATTGGTGTGGCTACAAAACAATAATAATAATAATGGTAACAAAAGAATACAATCGCAAGTTTAAATTATCATAGCAATTTTCTTCTGGAAACTAATGGGGAAAACGAAGTTACGTGGATATATAATTGAAAAATATTCTTTTCAAGAATTTTTGTTGTATTAGAAAATAAAGGTAGTATCTGTGGTAAAATAAGCTTGAAATTGGCGTTTCTAGTTCCTTTGGCTACACCAGAATTAAAAAGAAGATCGTCTTGCTTATATTGAAACTCAGATTATTTTGAAAAATATAACATGTTATTGTTTTGCACATTTTTCATATATTTGATTTACGTTTTGGTGAAAATAAACATATTTTTTAATTGTGTTAGTTTAATATGAAATGTAGATTTCAGGTAAATGAAAAGAATTTTTATTTTCCTGAGAACTGAGCTTGAAGAATGTTATTTCCGGAGGAAAACAAACAAGAAAAAAACAAGGAAATATCCCGAGGAAATGGGATGTCGGCAAAGTATTGTTATTCTTTCTTAGACAGACCTTTTGCTAACTGCTCAAAAGTAATTCACTTATGCACGAAAACAACTACTACTATGAAGTCTGACATCAGCCGTAAAAGTATTCAGAATAGTAATTCAGTCTTAAAAATAAATCAAGTGCATAGCTATTAACTTTGTATTTCAAGATGGATCCTGCTGAAATGCAAGACTAATGGACAGAAAAACAAATGTCAGGTGCACCTTCGATAGGCTTTTTCTTATAGGCTTGCGGCCCACCAATAACTGAGTGATTAAGGCTACCGAATACTTGAAGTTCGATCCCGGTTCCATGTCAGGCAAACGAACTTGCTGTATAGTCGTTTTTCGTGATTTCATCTCATGAAACATTAATACAGACCAGTTTTCCTTAGAACAATTCTCCACGAAGGCAACACTTCGTTTAGGAAGCTGACTGCCGTGTGCTTTGCCATATTGAAGTAATCTAACCTAACCTACTGGCTTCATTTCTTTCGCCCTATAGCCTTAGCTTGCTGTTCCTTCAGATTTTTATAATAAAAACCACGCTACCTATGTGCACTATCTTAGCTTTCTTCCAAAACCTGTCAAGTATTTTTGGAAGTGATTAGTGGTAAAGTAATTTTGCTTTATTGTTGTCTTCTACATTATTTGGAAAGACAAGACGACAGTTTACTGAGTAACGACATGACGCTTTGCAAAATAAGATCGCTGATCTTGAGAAACGTAAATAAATAAATGAGTAAAACTTCGAAAAAAAAAATGTCTAACAGGTTGGTTTCATGCGTCTTTGAACTCAATCATATTGTTCAAGGTTCTTTATAAATACTGTTCTTATAATTTAGTTTTTTATTCCTAAAGATGTTTATTGATTTGTGTTTACAGTATGGACTTTTTGTTTTATTTTTAATAATGATTAAATTTAGGCAACTCAGTCAATTTATTTTCCAGACTTACTTCTTGAAAGCGCAGGTATTAGTTAATAGTAATTATTTATTAAGAATAGAAATTTTAATGTGTTGGTACGCATGTTGGCAGTTATGCTTAAAGCCAGACCAGGCAGACATTTCGGGAGTGTTAATTAATGAATAGAAAAATTGCCGTTTTAAGCTCGTCTGCGCGGTTTAAGGCTGAATTCTTTACTGTCAGAATATCATATTTATATCTAACTAAGGTGTTGGTAGTCTATCATTTAACCTAATGTAAACAGTAGCTTTATCATTCAGGTCTGTAATCTTTCAATAAAACGGGTTTGACGGAAATTTTCTTACTCCCGAACCTGTATGTGACACTGCTTTCATTGTTCTTTGTATGAATTTAACTTCAGAAAGGCAGAATTTTCTTACCTTAGGGTTAGCAAAAGCAGTCCTTGAAAGGCATTGGAAAAAAATAAGTGCTGCTTCTCGAATTATCATCTGATAAGATGTGGAATTGCAGCTTCTGCATTATATCTTTTAAGGTTTCCATATTCAACATATTCCCTTTGGCATAGGCACATTATTGCAAAGACAGCGAATTTTAATGTGTTCCACACGCATGTTGGCAGTTCTGGGTAAAGCCAAAACATGGCGGATGTTTCAGAAATATTCTTTTCAGCAAGTCTTAATGTCATAAGAACAGGGGCGTACATTCCATTATGCGCAAACATAAAAGGAGGTGCACGTATCGGACCAAAAACAATTTTACTTCTGGAGATAACTGTTCGCCTCATGAAAATGAATTGCTGACTAGCTAAGTGAGATGACAGAGTGATAGTGATGTTTTTTGATGATGTTGATTGTAAATAGTTTTGGTTTGTGTTTGATCCGAGAAATAAAAGGCTTTCATCCCTTTAACTCCGCAGCCCTGATTTCTGGGATAGTTTCTGATATTAAGTTTCGTTCCCAGAAAGTTTTAAAAAATGTTCATGAAATGCTTCCTAGCTTTATCATACTTGGATAATATTTGAAGATAGGAAGTGGTAACTTAATGCTGAAGGAATAGTCAAAGAAATGATTGGGCATGTCTGTAATCATGAAGCGGCAGATCGACTAAACAGGTAAAATGCAGTATTTTTGATGGCTAAAAAATGAGCTTCAGAATTGAATAAAACATTAGAAGTTCAATTTGTCTGTTATTAGAAGAAGCATTTGCTTCTTCAGTTTATTGTATATTTAACTTATGACTAGCCTGAAATGCCCAAGCGAAAAGACTTAAACCTGAGAGTAAAGATTTAATTGTTAAAGATCACGATGTTCTTAGTTTAGCCAGAGAAAAACTGGATTTTTTTTTCAAACAACATCATGCAGTTTACTGAAACAAAGAATTATAACTTCATGAAGAACTTTAAAAAGAAAATCCAGAAGTCTCAAGGAAGCGCAAAAGCAGAAAATCAAAAGACATTGAAACTACTCTTCTAGAATGCTTTCAAGCTATGAAACTAAAAAATTTTTTATTTTTCTAGAACTTCATTTACTATAAAAGCTATGGTATCATGTAAAACACTAGGAGAAAGTAGTTTTGTATCAACTGACAGATGGCTCACAAGTAGGAAACAGATAAATTGAAACATTGTTCATCGAAAAATGCATGGTCAGAAGGAAGAAGAAAATTATCACTCGGTTGATAATTGGATAGCAGGCGTTTTAATTGTGCTGTTGCACCATAAGCCCCACGAAATTTATAATACAGACGAAACTGGACTTTCAAAAATTAAACAACACTTGATTGAAGGAACGAGTTACTGTGTCATTAACGTGCAATATGAACCCAACAATTTAGAACACATCGCTGGATGGACAAGATCAGAAAACCTCGATGTTTGAAAGGATGAAGAATTTACCTCTAACTTACTATAGCAACAAGTAGTATTTTTACTAATTTTCTTTTGAAATGGGACAATGAACTGAGAAAATGTATCTTTACTAATTAGATAGTTGTACAGCACATACACCTCTAATGTATTTTCTATAAAGGCACTTGAAAGTTATAAAAACTTTCAAATGTCTTTATAGAATATATGTTCCGGAAGCACATAAATAGAAGTGAAATAGCACTTAGAAGGAAGTAAGGCGTTATCTCTGCTAGAAGCCGCGCATTTGACAATAAATATATAGGGGATGGTTAATCTTTTAATACGCGGTCAATGTTGCTTTTGAAAACGTGGATTTTATGTAAAAGAAGCCTCAAAGGAATTGAAAGACACAGTTTATGTTTCAAAAAACAGTGTAAGAAGGTAACAAGGTTCATTTTTTAGACTGTGTCAATTGACGACAATATCGACACAGTAAAAACTGACTACAGTATTATAGAAAGTAATAAAATTACTACAGAAACTGACTGCAAGAGTGATGCAGAAAAAAGTAACTCCATGCCAACATTAGCCGAGGCAAAGAAAGCATTAAATAATCCCAAGAAAACTTTTGAACTGAAAAGTGCTGATCAAAAAAGATACCATCAGCACTTAATTGGAAACCTGTTAATGAACAATACAAAACAAACACTGACAGAACAATTGTTCTTAAAAAACAAAATTTTATCAAGAACATAATAACAAAAATATTTTTATAAAAAATTTTTTAATTAATTTTAAAACTGCGTAAATAATTTCATTTTAGCATTAAATTTAATTATTATTTCAGTATTAATTATTAAATTATTTGTTAGCTAATTCTTCACTACATAAATTAAAACTGATATCACAATCTGCGGTACACGAATCTCACCGTCCATTAAACTCAGCCGCATAATAATGTCAAATATGTTTCGAACAGGAATGATTTTAATAGGCGGCGGGTATTGCATATATTTTAAATGGAGATGTGTATTTGGTGGAAAGAGTCTAAACCATGACTTCTGCGCGAAGTAATTTATCGTGTAAAAGTACTATCGTACAATGAAACTAAAAAACAATGGAAAACAAATTTAGTAAGTTCACATAATAATAATAATAATAATTGTAATTAATAAACTTACTAGGATTTTTAATTAGTTAACTAATTAAAAATTAGTTAGTAATCACTTTGGGAGATGTGACAATGGTAATTATTTCTTCCTTGCGACTCTTTGATAAGTTTTTACATTATTTTAAAAGATGATGTACTTTTTGTTATCACAGCGGATGCAGCGAACCATCCTATATAACGAACCATACTTTCGAAACTTAAAAGTTTGCTATAGCGGGATTCCAGTGTAATAAAAATTTTTGTAAAGAAAAGTCTACAACAACTCTTTACATTCATTACCTTAGCCTTCTTATGAAATACACAATTATAAAATGGTAAATAGTTTATTAATAAAATATATTGTATTAAGTCTATAAGAAAATACATTAAAATTAATAAAAGGAAAAATTGGAACTAAAATGATTTATTACAATTTCTTCTTTATGAAGGCCTTAACCAATTCTTTCTCCAAGAAAGAAGTAACCCAAAAGGAGTACATGTAAAATTAAAAGAAACTTCAAATACGTGCACTAAAATGAAAATAATACAAAATAGAACAATAAAAAAATTATGTATTAATATCTCTGTTGAACGCTTCAAGCATAACTTGTCAAGGGAGAAGTGTTTTGAAGCCTTAAACTAAGTTGATTAATGAGTTCCGAATGCATGTTTCGATCCTCTGAATCATTTGAGACACAAAACCGCTATATAAGAATTAAATCTTCACTTCAAAACAACATTTAATGGCTCTCAAATGTTCAGACCTTTTCCCTACATGCATTCACAATCCCTGGACTATAATAGACAAAAGTAGAAACAAAAATTAAAAACATAATAAGCAAAATAAATATGGCAAAAAAACCTGAAAAGACAAAATGCTTAAAAACCTGAAAAGGCCAAATGAACTAATTACAATCATATGCACCAAAGTAATTACAATCATATGCATCATCCTAAACAATAAAAGTTAGTTATTTTTTCGAAAATGAAAAAAATTAATTTAAAGCCTAAAATAAGGGCGGCTCAAAAGCGTATTAAATTAACTTTTTTTTTTTTTTTTTCGAATTAAAATAATTGCCCAAAAATTACACAGAAAAGTACTCATAATAAAAAGCTGTCAAGAACTAACGAAGATTTTATTTAAAAATAATACACCTAAAATACTCAAAAAGCTGTCGAGAGCTAATGAAAATTTATTTTTAAATAATTCATCTAAAAAAATATATCAATACGTAATCAATAGAATATTAATGACGAAAATTATCTTTAAATATAAGAAATAATAAAACGTAAATTATATCAAGAAAGTCATAGTTTTAAGCTTAAATATATATTTAAAAAATGTAGCACAATATAATAATTAAAAGTAATTTATTATGAAATTATAAGACGATACAGTTTTAATGGAAAATAAGACGACATGCAAATGGTATTGAAAGTTAATTAAATATCATTCTCGTTCTCAGTAATAATAAACACTTTGAAGGAAATCTCCATCGAAGTGGTTATTACATTCAGTGAGCGGATTTATTGCTTAGCAAAATAAAAAGCATTGCCATTTGAGGGAAATATTTGCTGTGTATCGTTTAGCTTAGAATAATTTTAAGCATTAAATTGGAATCAACGGATGAATATCAGATTGCAATTTTTTTAATTTATGATTTTTATAATTTTAAATAAAAAAAACGTATTCGGAACTTTAATGGAAAACTCTTCAGGGTATTAGAAGTGAACTTAAAATTTTAGTATGCTATTTAATTTTCTAAATTTTTCTTTTATATTATATTTTTTATTCATTTATTCAAAGCAAAAATGTTATGTGAAAACATTAATGCTAAACAAAACTCAGGATTTTAAACATCTTATGCTTCGATTTATGAAGAAAGTTCATTGAATTCTTTGAAACATAGAACAAAAATAGCAGTTTCGCTTACTACAACTAAAAATGTAGATTGTAATTGTAAAATATTTTCCTCGCATTTAGAATTACTAATTTTTGTTCACTATTAAAGCCTATATTCTATTTTTAATCGTTTGATGGACATGAAAGAGCTCAGCTCGCATTCCAGGTACGCATTGTAATGGGCGAAAACGAACAAAGTTCGTATTATAAATGTAGAACTGTCAGATATCACGCGTCTATGGGAAAAAAGAATTGTTTAATCTCGCAATCATTGAAAGTTTAACAGCAGAAGTATTATGTGAAAATATAAGTGCAAACAGTATACTACTAAAAATAAGGTTTTAAATACCTCATCTTCTCTTTTTTAAAAATAAATAAGCAAATAATGAATAATTAAAATAAGTAATTTTTAAAAAATTCTGGAAACTTTCAAATTTTATGTTACGCCCAAAAAGTTTTTTTTTTTTTTTTTTTTTTTTTTTTTTTTTTTACGCATAAATACACATTTTAAGAGCATTTGAGCTAATGCTTCTTTGGGATAAAATCATTTAAAAACAACATATCTTTAAAATTTCAGAAGACAGTTTCGCGCCCTGGAGATAAAAATGTGTGTTTTTTCCTTCGTACACTATGCTCGCTTTGAAATCGATGAGTGTTTTAATCAAAATTCGTTTAAGTTTTCCAAAATATGAAACAGATAGTAAAACAAATTCGAAATTCAAAATTCGTGATTTTATGTGGCAGTGTTCGGATTGAGGACTACATTATTCAGAATTGAATGGCTCTAGGTACGGTTGTTTTTCCCCAATGCGAAAAACGCATATATTCATGCAGATTCTTCATTATTTATAACACAGGGCGATAATACTTAGTGGTAACAATCTGAAAAGTTATTTAATGCTTTTAGTGATTCAACGCAAAACGCCCAGATTTTTTCCGAGACTAATAGGCTTCTTGCTAACCCCTCTTTGGGTTAAAAACTAAATAAATGAAACTTCAGTTTATACTTTTAAAGCGTAGAATAAAATATAAACTAAAAAATTTTAACTGCAAATGCTATCTGTAACTCATAAAATTACAGATAGCATTTGTAAAATAATCTTTACCTCTTTAAACCACACTTTTACTTGCTCATAAAAGGAGTGTGCTTTGATGGTATACGGGTGGTATGTTAGAGGAAGTGCCCGTATACCGCCTCTAACATATTATCTATAAATTAATCTATAACATATCATCTATAAATTAAAATCTGGTAGGATAAATGCCAGAAAACCGCAAGCGTCCAAATTGCTCTGTACTGTAGGATTCAGCAAAATTACGAGATCAAATGATACACCATAAGGGTTCCTTTGCAAAATGCATTAATTCTATAGAAGTTTTCTCAGTTGCTAATGAGAGTATAAATGAGTGACTATGATTCCTTGAGTAATTATTAAATGCATACTAGTCGAACTGAGAGGACAGAATACAGTAAAGAATTAACCTGTCGTAAATTAAAAGTTAATTCATTATTAATTATTAATATGATAAGTTAAAAATATAACACATTAAGAAAAATATATGAAATAACAATTAATCAAATTAATTAATCCAAATAAAAGCAAAGTATGTTCAGTAACACGAACATTTAGATTTTACATAACAGTGTTTAATCATTATTACATGTAAAGATGTCATCAAAATTTTAAAAAATGAATAATTTGTTGATAGGGCTTCTATTCAAGTAGATATTTTTTTAATTATTTTCCTTAGCGGGAACCATTAAATATTTCATTAATTTTTCTTGATTACCTTAAAAACGTCAGAAATAGAACTAAAACCAGTATCATGATAAGCAGTGCTTCCCTAATTATATTTGGTGTCTTATTTATTTTACTTATTTAACATTTATTTTCATTTTAATAAACAGTAGTATTTAAATAAATATAACAATTGTAGATATTATTACTTATTTAACTATTAATTAATATTTCTTTAAATAAGCTTTTAACCTCAAAATTATATTAATTAATAAGTCATTTCCCTCGATTAAAATTTTTTTTTTTTCAGTATCACTTCCGAAATGTGCTAAAAAAACGGCACGTTTATACTCTGCCTCTTCAATCAGCTTAGCTATTTTTATTCCACTATTTCCTGTCGTAGTTTATTTGTTTTTAACAAGAGGAGTGAAAATTTTTAAATATCAGCTAAGACAAAAATCTAATCGAATGCAGCACAGAAAACAATCTTTTAGATTGATATAACACATAACATTCATATTGATATAAGCAAACAGAAGTAAAAATTCATCTTTATCAAACTCCATAAATCTGGCAGTTAGAGAGCACGTGGTTTCTTCATTACGCAGACTAGGCAGAAATATAATAATATTGTTGATAGATAGGCAAGAATTAAAAATTACCTCACTTTCTCGGCTTAGTTTCCTAAACAGTTCATCAGACTCAAACTTTGCTTTCTGATCAATAACCACTCTCGGCATTTTCAGCAAAAGCGAATTCATGTGAATTGAATCGAATCCACATGACTTTTCCAGAGGTAGCATCATGTCAAGAATAATTTGACGTCTCCATTCATTTCGGCAAATCCACCACTTCAGGACTTCCTCTCACATAGTTACAATTATTTTGGCACCGTCGCTTGATTGGACAAAATACGATCGGCCTTTTTCCTGTCATTGGCCTCGTGTCATTGAAGTGGAAGTGAGGGCGGGACCAGAATTTGACGTCACGAGCCGAGGAGGCGTAACCGTTGACAGTTCTCCACAAATACTCAAGATTGATGAAGGCATTTTCGATGCCGCTTACCTCTCGGTCTATCAATTATGAGGTTAAATGCGCATGATTGACTCAAGTAATGTAAACCGGTTTAGACCGACAACTTACCAGCGAAGGAAAATGTTGAATTTCCTGAAAAATATTACCATTCAAAATACCTCACATTCAATTAAAAAATTCCAAAACTTATATGCAAAATATCGCATGAAAATGTTCATATAAGGTTATAGGCAGTTTGCACGCATGGAAATTTTTATATTAGTTCATTATATTTCATATAGCAGATAAAAAGTAAGCAACAACATTTTGCTGTAACATCGACAGAAATTGTGCTCTGTATTTAAACAATTATTATTTTATATCATTTTCTCTTTGTTATTATTAATAATAATTTTATTACTTGAATAATAAATATTTATAGTTCATTCTATAGTTAATTTAAATATTTTAGCTTACATTTTCCATTTGCTATTGAAATTTTAAAGCCACTTTATATAATGCAATTTTTTAGACCCGGAAATTATTCATACTAACTAGGATAAAATACTGATTCGCATAAACTGAACCCAAAAATTCTGACTTGACCAACTTTCCAAACAAGACTTTCTAGATATATTATACTTACGGAACATTTCCGTGTCCTACTTATTTTATTAGTCCAAAGGAGAAATTTGCCTTGAAGGAATATTAATTTCGTTTTGGCATTTTTCATTGAAAACTTTAAAAGGTTGTATCACTTTTCAAATTTTTACTACCATATATTATCGCTCTGTCTTATATTTAAAGAAATTAAATAATGAAGAATCTGCATAAATGTATGCACGTTTCTCGCATTGTGATAAAACAACGGTACCTAGAGCCATCAAAATTTGAATAACGTAATCTTCCATAGAATATGGGCATGTGGAAGCCCAAACTTGGAATTTGGAATTTGTTTTATTATCGATTTCATATTTTGTAAAACTTTAACAAATATCTGATTAACAAACTCAAGGATTTCAAAGCGAGCAATGGCAACGATGTACAGAAAAAAAAAAAAAAAATATCTCCAGGGCACGAGATTGTGTTTCAGAAATACTAAAGATATTTAAAAATTACTTTGCGACATTGCTCATAAACTGAATTTTATGCTTTAAGTGCGAAAACATGATATTTAATAAATAAAAGTAACACACAAATTGTTAAAAACGTTTGGACGTAATTTAAAATCTGAAACATTTCAGATCCCCCCCCCCCCCGAGTTCGTATCAGCCTATACTGCATTTACACATTTCCTCGTTTTTAGAAAAAACTTACCTTAGTTCACGTACCATCTTATGAACAATTCTTTCATTCCTATACGTGGATAGGTTAAGTTATTTGAATATGATAAAGCACACAAGTGTTATCTAAAGCAGGGTTTTTTAAACGTTTTTCATTCGCCACCCCTTTTTATCACTGAGATTTTTTCGCGATCCCTAGGACCCCATAATATTTACAAAAATGTTATGGACCCTATGTGGGAGTGAAACTGTCAATGTTTTCACTTGTACTGCAATATACTCAGGGCACGACTTAGCCTAACTGGGGCCCGAAGCAAAAACTTTTTGGGGGTCCCCCTCTGCTTCATTACTTCAGTAATGAACAAGCGAACTTTTTGAAGATATTTAAATGTTTATAATAATAAACGTTCTATTCGATTTGGGAGCTCTTCTGTGATGTGGGGGCCCGGGTGTTGGTTATGCATTAGCACTGAAGGCGTAATGAGTACGTTTCCTCAAGCACAGAATTAAAGAATCATAAGTCAAAAATTTTAACTACGAAATCTTTAATAAAATAGGATAATTCTGCTTAACTTAAGCATAACAAAAAGTAATAATGCTCAAGGACATTAAAATTGAAGCATTCAAAAGAATAACTTACATAGAATCCTCATCAGTACTAAATATCATCAGGCTTACCTATATTAGGCAATAAGAAAAATAAACAGGAACATACTTTGCCATCGTACCTGAAAGAGAAGAAAGTACTACTGCATTAGACCTTTGGCCAGGTACAAGTACCTAGGGTGAAAATCAAATACTATACTGCATACTGTAATTCATTCCTGCAAAACTGAAATTTAGCTTTAGGAATTGGTTTAGTCATAATATCAGCAACCATTTCCTCTGTTGAAAGATAAGCAAGTTTTACTATTCCTTTGTTATTCAAGTCGCGTATATGATGAACTTTTGTATCAATATGTTTTGTGCGTGAACTGAATTTTTCAGATTCTACAAGTCTTATAGTAGACTGATTATCTTCAAATACCTTTATCGGTAGAGTTTGTGGTAGATTGAAATCTTCTGTTAATTTTAATAGCCATAATAGTTCTTGCGTAGCTTGCGATAGTGCAACATATTCAGCTTCTGCTGAGGATAAAGAAACACAGGTTTGTTTTCTTGAAAACCATGAAATACAGTTCCTTCCTAATAAAATAACACTTCCTGATGTAGATTTTCTATCTTCAATATCTTGTCCCCAATCAGCATCTGAATAAACTGTAATATTAGGTTCTTCACTCGACGAAATTTGTAAGGATAGGTTCTTTGTCGTTTTTAAGTATCTAATGATTCTTTTAACAGCATTCCAGTCCTTTTGACGTGGATTTATTACACCTTCTGCTGAGTATGTGAGTTGAAGCTGTGATATCTGGTCTTGTGATAGACGATATATACAAAAGACTTCCAATAGCTTGGCGAAATTTATCATTTGAAGTTAGGAGATTTTCTTCCTTGTTTAGGTTATAATAGTTCGTTTCCATTGGTGTGCTAGCGTGTTTCGCTTCTTCAAGTTGAAATTGCTTGACAAGTTGATTTATTTTATTTTTCTGTGATAAGAGATAACTTCCATCTTCCTTGCGATTTATTTCCATGCCTAAGAAATATTTAGCTTCACCAAGATGCGTTATTTGGTAACGTTTCTTTAAATCATTAATTGTTTGAAGAATTAGTCCTTCTTCTGTAGAACTTATTAGGATGTCATCAACATACACTATTAAATTAATTCTTTTATTACGAACCACTTTTGTGAAAAGACACGGATCTGCTTTGCTTTGACTGAACCCCAGATTCTTCAGTATATTTTCAATTTCTGCATTCCAGCACCTAGCTGCTTGTTTGAGACCATAAATCGACTTCTGTAATTTACAAACTTTATGTCTTTCTTCCGGAACCACGAATCCTTCTAGTTGTTCCATATATATTTCTTCATTTAAGTTGCCGTACAAAAAAGCTGTTTTAACATCTAGTTGATGTACACTGCTCAAAAAAAAAAAAAAAAAAAAAAAAAAAAAAAAAAAAAAAAATGGAACAGTCCTATATCTCTCGTACTGGGCCGATTGACAAAATTCAAACTGCGTTCTTCATGTCTCGAAAGCGCGACTTAGGATATATATTAGATTTATATATTGCACTATTCTAACATAGGTATTTTGACACAAAATCGGACTTTTTCTGAAATAACATACCAACATTTTTACATATTTCGATTCTACGACTCAAATTACGCCTAAATATGAAATTTTGTAAAATTTGGAGCAAAATTTACGGAGAAATTCACAAATTTATGTTGGCACTGTTTAGTCAGTTTGCGCCAAAAATAGTTCACTTGGCGAACTTCTTAATATATGGCAACCTAGTTTCCTTTTCCGTGAGAGGAAAAAAAGTCACCATCGTTCCTTTTTTCCAAATAATATTCTTTATATTGTATTTTTAATTATAACTTATTATTTTAAGTAATTTTTTCTTTTTCGAATTTCATTTTAATTGTTTAAGTTGCATGGTTTTTTTCGAATAACTGTTTTAAAAATTTCTATTTACCTATTCGAACTGCGTAAATAAAGGTGCAGCGTTTATTTTTTTTCAAATAGTTTTCTTTATATATATTTTTTGTCATAGTTATTATTTTAGGTAATTTTTAAATTCTTATACTTTTATTTCAATTGTTTGTGTTGCATAGTCTCTTCAGATAATTGTTTTAAAATTTTCTATTTATTCCTTCGAACTGAGCATTTTAAATAAATTTTCCAGAATTTGATTTTATTTATTTGAATTGCGTTTCTTTCGGAAGAATACTTTGTAACCCAGATTACGATGCGTTTGAAAACTGCATATATTAAAAGAGCAAATACAGTAAAGCATAGTTAACACGCCTTTCAATGTTCCATTCAGAAAAGATATATATAAATAAGAGAGATGTATAACCGACATTTTAACTTAGGATGACTTGCATACACTGCTTTAAACAGTTTTATCATTGTGCCCATTGCTTTACACTATTTTATCCTACATTTGGTTTCTTAAATGTTATTCATATTTTAGTCAAATATATAATTTTTGAAATCGTAAGAATCAAATATCATAAGATTAAAAAGTTTTAAATTAAAAAAAAAATACAAATACTAAATTTTATCCAAAAATTTATTTTTTCTTCTCTTTTTCTTCAGGCATTCTACTTTATTCTTGCTCTTTTTCTTTAGGCATTCCGCAAGTATATTAAAAAGCATCCAACTTTTCGAAACATCTTGATATTTCTGACAATCATTTTAAATAAAGTTATCGCCTTCCATTTCATAAAGGCCCACAAACGGCCGAGTGGTAAAGTCGCTGAACACTGGTAGTTCACTCCGGGGTTCGAATCCCGGTAAACGGGCTGATTGCATGGATGTTTTCGTGGATTTTCTCATGTGTACCGTGTATGCCAGCTGGTTTTCCTTTGAAAGTTCTTCACAAAGGCATCCTTCCTTTTAGGCAGATAACCCTGCTTTGACGTAACTTAATAATCCAATTCAATCCATTTCATCAATATTTGGTCAGAGCCTTCATCAGTCTTTAGAGGCTAAACATTTTGAAGGTATGAGATGAAAGAAAAGACTGGTTTCATCAAGAGGTTTTGGTTTATTTAATTATGACAAAGCACACTAGGGCTATCTGCCTTAGGGGAGGGATGCCTTCGTGGAGGACTTTCTAAAGAAAACTGGCTCGCATACACGTTACACATGGGGAAAACCACGAAAACACCCATGCAGCCAGCCCGTTCGCGGGATTTGAACCTCGGACCGAACTACCAGAGTTCAGCGACTTTACCGCTCGGCCGCTGTTTCATCAGGAGGGGAAAAAAACGCCTTTAGGTGACATTCACATACAATACTGGATAAACTCCTGAATCTTCAAATAATTCGACTGAGAAAATCATGGGATTCTCCATTTATGGTACGATATGATGTTCTATAACGTAATTTAAATTTATACAACCATATAGTTTAAAACCAGTCGCTCTTCACTTTAATCTGCAATGATATCGTTTTTGTCTTTTCTGATAACACAAGCTTAGTTGATGGTATTTGCTGGTGTACACGCCCAAGTGTTTTCTCTTCGAACGCCTAAATTTTTTGAAGTAATCTGAAAGTATATTCAAAAGCGTCCAACTTTTTGAAACATCTTGGTATGTCTAAGAGCCAAATTTTCCCTGCAAATTTTTGCTTGCTTTTCTCCCTAATTTTCTTCTTTCCTTCTACAGTTATTTTAAGTGCTCACACAAGAAAATTAAGATTTTTCGATTGCTAGATTTTCATAAATTTTGCATTCTTGTCAATTTTTTAAAATATTAATTGCATCAACTGTGTTTCAGCTGAAGACAGCTTTTCATTTTCTAGACATTTTAACTATAAACAAAGTATAGAGCAAAGTCCAAAGGATAAATATTTTAATTAAAAGATTTTTTGCTATATGACAAAGAAATAAAACAGTCCAGCAGTGTTTATTCTTCACCACCGAGTAACCCGATTATTATACCGGCTGAAACAATCTAAATCATATTAAAGATCATGTTTTTTTATACAATATATAACGCGAGGGAAAAATTAGCTTCTTAAAACATTTTTTCTAAGAAGATTAATATAAAAGATTATATTTATATATATATTTTTAAAGCTGGGACTTGAACCAAACTGTCAAACTTTTAAAGTTTAATTTACATGGTGGTTATAATTAAAGTTCCAATTTGAAATGGTCATAAAAGGAAAACTACCAGACCAAATGCTATCAAACTTGAGAATCGTGTAAAGGAGGTTATGAGAATTTATTTTCTGCGGAAAAAAAAAAAAAAAATGTTCAAAAACTCACCACCAGGGAGAAAATGGCGCTGTATACAATATTGTTAAATGAAATAAGACACGAAAATATCTGTTTAAAATGCGTTTAATATTTTCCGAAACGTGTTACAAAGCAGGTTCAATGTAGCGTCCAGCATTTTTCGAAAGTAAGTTAAATCCTGTTACTGCATTCTCAACAGCAGCTCTTAGCATATCAGGAGGAATGTTACGGACATGTCAGTGTATCACATTTTTCATTTCTGCCAAATTGTTTAGATTATCACCATAAACAGTGCTTTTGAGATAACTCCATAGCCAAGAGTCACAGAGGTTGAGGTCCTGGTGGGAAGAGGGGAAGTGTTGGCCTATAAGACTTTCATTCGTGAAATGTTGCCTAAGTAACTGTGCGACACACATGAGGTGGGGCCCAGCCCTGCATAAAAATGCCACGTTACTGCAGTTCATGTATCACGAAACATTTTAACATTGACTCTAAGTGAGCTGCAATGACAGTGGTCCAGCTGTTGACTGCTCTTCAGAGAAAAATGGTTCAGTTATAATACTAGCTGTCATTCAACACTAAACGGTGTGGAATGACTGCTATGCAATCGAATGCAGTAGGAGAATGCAATGGAACTAGATAGATAACATGAGAGATTTCTTTGGCCCAAATCGATTAAAAGCGTTTTGAATCAGTATCTTCATGTTTTAGTGCCGAATTCAGACTTCAAAAATTACTAATTAGCGATCTGTAAGAAAACGATTTCCAGATTGTACGCGCTTGTGCGAGTGATTTGCGATCTCACATTTTCTAATCGCTAATTCGTGGTTTTCACGGACGAATTTCTCACTTACACGGATGGCGCACTCGACTTTTATCGAATTTAACGCCTTTAAATGGTAATTTGCCTACTTCAAAGTTTCTTAAGGGTATACAACATATTAAACCCGTGTAACAAAAGGTTAAGTTAGATTCCTACCCATATTTCGTTTAACAATATTGCATACAGCGCCATTTTACCCTGGTGGTGAGGTTTCCAACTTTCTTTTTTTCGCGGAAAATAAATTCCCATGACATCCTTTACAAGGTTACAAAGTTTGATAACATTTGATCCAGTAGTTTTCCTTTTATGACCGTTTCAAAGTGAAATTTTAATTATAACCACCCTGTATATTATTAAATTTTAATTTGAAGCTATGCGTTATATGTATACCATGCGTAAGATTTTCGCTTTTATGGAAAAAATAAAGAATCGAAGCAAATATACTTAGGATATTAGACCAAAACTGAAAAAATTTCCCCTCCATCCGAAAATAAAATATTGAAACTTCGATCTTGAATTTATTGGATTATCCAAAATATTCAATTTGACTTATCTTCTAAGTCTTAGTTCCGACAAAAATTCCGAATTGCTGAAGCTGAAGTAAAAGGTTTAGTATATATTCACTGTATGTTAATAAAGTAATCAGAATGTAATAAAAATAGATTATAGAATTTACGCTGATGCAACTTTTTGTCTGAATGCACAACATGTAATGGAAGAGAAGGCTTGTAGAGATCTGTTTTTGACATGCCTCTAAAAGTAGATGTCATACTCCTTTTGTCTCTTCAATGTCAAAAAACTTTCCTTTGAGAGGTCTTTAGTTTTGGGGAGGAAAAAATCATAAGAAGACAAATTTGAAGAACATGCAGGACAATTGAGTACACATATTTATTTTCGGAGCACAAGCGGTTCTCCGATTGGTTATTGAATAATGAAAAGACTATTTGTCATGCAATACAAAACATTTGGAATACGTTTTCTGACTGAAAACGTAAGATTAAAAGTCATCTGCTTAATTCACAGCCATTTACAAGTCAACTACTCGGGCAATTGCAGAATCGTTTTGATCCTAAGCTTGTAAGAGAAACGTAATATCACTGGATTTAAACACTTCTTTAATCTTCCGAGAACGTTCCTTCTTTAGCTCATATTCCAAGAATATTAAGAGAATACAATTATTGCAAAAGAAATTGAATATTCATTTGCACTACGGCTTGGTAGTTTACTAACAAGTTAACAAAACTTAAATTCTGCTTTTTGTGTCTAAGAATACAACAATATTTTAAATATTTACAAATAAAATATTAAATTGGAGATTTAATTGGAGCCTCACCAGTTGCCTAGCATTTGAAGATTGTTAAATACTAATTGTTTGTTGCGAAGTCTAACCCAGGCTGCATGGTTGGTTTTCGTAGTTTTCTAGGTTCTCTTTACAAAGGTTCTCTATGAAATCATCTTAATGAAATAGCTCCCATGTTCTTTCTATGTTCAAATAACCAACTAACCTAGTTTAAGCGCGATTTCCAAGGGAAGTTACTAGCAAAACCCGAATACTCATTAAAAATCATGTAGCTTGCCAATCGGGAGTAACATGAAAGATACGGCGCCAATAATTGAATTGCTGTTACGGTACGTTGTTTCTAAACTTAAATGGTCATTCTTAATTAAATAGCCCACCAGCGGCCGAGTGGTAAAGACGCTGATCATTGGTAGTTCGGTCCGAGGTTCGAATCTCACGAACGGACTGGCCGCATCGGCGTTTTCGTGGTTTTCCCCTTGTATAACGTGTATACGAGCCAGTTTACCTTAGAAAGTCCTCCAGGAAGGCATCCCTCCCTTTAGGCAGATAGCCCTCGTGTGCTTTGCCATAATTAAATAATCCAATCCAATCCTTAATTAAATATAATTGATTTGTAACTTCTACTGGAACTGACGGTAAGAATTGAAGTGCAAATAAATAATATCGTGTGCAATCTTGATTAATATAAAATTTAAAATATTTGCATAGAAAAATATTTGCATTCAGACTGAAAGTTTTTTGAAATATTTGCAATTACTTTATAAGAAGGATTTATTAATAACCGTAATAATTACTTATTATATTACTGATGATTAGGATTCAGTTCTTGACAATTACATTCTAAATTAGAATTTTAAAGATATACTGAAAATACGCTACGCACAAAAATACATTTTAGGATAAAAATGAGGTGGTTTTTTATGTTTTAAAATTTCTTAAATTCATTTAATAAACATCGTATCCTCGTTGTTAATTGAATCCTGAATGTTGGCTGGCGTTTATAGAATTATTCTTACTTGTCCACAGAATCTGCTGACTTATCCAGCCATTAAGTAGCTGCAGATCATTTCTACATAACCATTGAACTTCCATTAATTCAGTCTCTAGAGGGCTGTATGTTTATATCATAATTTGACTTTTATAAAAATGATTATTCTAAATATTATGTTTCTATAAAAATATACTGTGCTTTAAAAATGTGGATGATAGGATCAGCCGCTCTTTCAGCCACTTCAAAAGCAACAGTTTGTTTAGAAATAAATTATGCAGTTAATGTCATAAAATTCAAATAAATATCAAACGAAAATTCTCAGTTTTAGACAATTCGATTTAAACGAAGTAAAGTAGCAGACGATAAAACGCCAAGGGTAAAAATTTACTCTTATTTTTTTAAAAAAAGGAAGATAGAGAGAAATCTTAAAAAAATAGTTACAAATTTGTATAATATCATCTGTAATATAAAAAAAAATAGCTTTTTATATAGTATTAATAAATATTTATTACGCTTCATTGAGGGAAAAAGTGTCATATAATTAATTCTTCGTAAAATCTTACTTGAAATTTAAGGTTAAAAATAGCTGTGGCAATTCACTGTAACAAAAATCCATAGACCACATTTGGCGTTATTATCGCTCAAAAAAAAGGTGCCAAATTTCAAAACTCGAAAATATGTAAATTCGTGTATATCTTAGAAAATTTTGAATAAAAAAGTCTAATTTTTTGCAGATATGCTTAAAAATACACCTACTTTAAGATGATGGTAAAAATTTTATAGGTTATAATTTAAAATTTTTTTCGAAAAATTTATAAAAATTATTTAAAAATAGAAATTTAAAAAATAAAACACAAAAAATGGATAAATTTTATTTGGAATGAACCTAAATTTCAAAATGTGAGAGAAAAAATCAAAAAAGTTTAATAAAAAAAAAGAGATATTAATAAATATTTGCCAAATTCAATTAACATTGAGGAGCTAAAATTTTGAGAGCTAATATTTTGAAAACTACTCGTACGATTTTTACAAAACTTGGTATTCTGGCATAATTTGAGACGTAGAATCGAAATATGGAAAAAAATTGGTATGTTATTTCAGAAAAAGTCCGATTTTGTGTCAAAATACATATGTTAGAATAGTGCTATATATAAATCTAATATATATCCTAAGTCGCGCTTTCGAGACATGAAAAACGCAGTTTGAATTTTGTCAATTGGCTCAGTAGAACGGGAGATATAGCACTGTCCCATTTTTTTTTTTTTTTTTTTTTTTTTTTTTTTTTTTTTTTAGCAGTGTACCTTGGCATTATTATACGCTGCCCATGCTAAGAAAACTCTTATCGTAGTGTGTATCGTAGTGTGCGACTCCCTTACATATTTCTTTATAATATACATCATACATCATAATATGCAAATAAATGCGTATAAATAATTTAAAGTTAACGGTTAGGCTAAGATTATGAACAAAACTTTTGAAAGAAAAGAGTTTATCATAGTTATGCTTTAATATCCTTTGCGTTATTATTAAAATCATTATTACTTTAATTTTATAAATATAAACAAGTTTTCAAAAACAAAATCTTAGATTCTACTTGTACAAAACTTCAATTTTAATTAATATGATGGCTGCTTTGAAGTATTGAAGCAATTTTTTGCAATATTTGGTGCAAAAACTGTTAACCCAATTCTTTAGTTACTCAAAAATATTTAACCTATTTTTTGTTTTTCGCAATAAATCATTTACTTGACTAAAAGCCTGCTTCTACTAGGTAGGACCAGGAAAAAGTGAATAATGTTAGCAGGTAACAACTTTTATTTGAGGTCATTTCTTCTCAGACGATTTTCTTAAATTGTAAAACATAAAATAGCAAAGCCCCTGTACTTTGAGTAAGACTTATGTTTAAACATTCCTCTTCAATGTAATCAACTCTTCATGCATCATGATATTAATATCAGGCATATCGCAGTTCGGCAGTTCTATGAGCCATGATGGCACATTCAAATTTTCAGGGCTTTGAAAACAAACATTAGAGCCTTTTACATTAAATAATAATAATATAAGATTTTTTTATTACGACCAAGGGGGCGTTTTTTAACGTTTTGTGCATTACCTTTATTTAAAACATGAAATAGATAATAAAACAAATTCCATATCCCAAATTTGGGCTTCCAGATGCCCATATTCGAGTGGAGGACTACGTTATTCAGAATCTGATGGCTCCAGGTACCGTTCTTTTATCAAATGCGAGAAACATAGATACATTTTTGCAGATTCTTCATTATTTAATTTCTTTAAATATAATGCAAGGCTCTAATATTTGGTGGCAACAATTTAAAAAGTGATTCGCTGTTTATAGTGAATCAACACAAAATGCCAAAACGTAATTAATACCCTTCTGGGGAATTGCCCATTTTGGGCTAATAATAAATTCTGCAAATAGCTTTATGTAACAAAGCATCTTCCATAAAAATTGTTCATTATTCATATTTTGTTGGTTATGTTTCATTATGTTCCTGTGTTTTACTTTTTTTAGTTACTTATTACACTAAAAATTTACATATTTAAAAAAATAATATTGAGTTTTTAAATGCATTAAATAATTTTTTGTATTTTCCCTTATATTTATATTACATTTCTTTCTTACTACATGACATAGCTTTATATCATTAAATTATTAATTATCAATTTTATTAATGCATATTTTAATCAATGGCATCTTGATTATGCCGATCATTTGTGTATGCATATTCGGTTATCGACCCCTTGAATATGCTTGAATCTGTTTAAAATGCTATCGACCCCAGAAGGCCAATAACCGCTATTTTAGACAAAGGGAACCGCTATTTTAGACAAATCTTCGGTAAATGTTATTAAGTGAATCAAGAACTGTTTGTTTATGATTGTAAGTTCTTGGTCAATGACTGTAACTGTAAAAATAAATAAATACTCAGAACTTATTAACGAAAATCATTGGCTTAGGGAGGCATGGAAGTTAATTCACCAAAAATGGTTTTACTATATTTACTGAATTGATATGCCTTGCTTTCGATGCTTATTTGCAGCAACTCAAAAATCAGAAATTTGAACTGTAAGCATTCCTACTTGCAACCATGAATTATTATGCGGCCGGTTCTGATGAACGGAATAAAAATTTTCTATTTATTATTTTTTAATTTCTTAATTTGAATGAAATAAAATGTCAATCTTCATTCGAGGGAAACTGAAACCGAAAACACACCGCTCCCTTTATGAGTATTTACAACTCCTCCCTGCCCCCAAGTCTGAACTGTAGAGCTATCCATATTTTCCGTACACACATCTTTAACAAAACAGCACATCAAATTATATATAATAACGTTGCATTCTTCCCAATGAATTCGTGGTTGGTGTATTGAATAAATAGTCTGAAAAGAGGGAAAATTTGACTTTTATTGAACGTTTGCATCTTTTCACCTCAGTACAAATCAGTGAGGAAGAGAAGATAGGCCTATAAAGATACTTCCATAACATCCTTTTTAAGGCAAGAAAAATTTCATAGTTCCAAAAAAGTCTCAAGTTATTTTGTCTACAGCTAATACTAACTTGTACGAACATGGCGGAAGGAAAATACCTAAGAAGAGTAAAAGTAATCAACAACGGGTATTAGAATATGTAATAAAAATCGCAGCTAGAATTAAATTAACGAAGATACTAAGGAGCAGAGCAAGTGTTAGCTTCAGTAGCTACTACCGCACAGGGAAGCAGAATTTAGGGCGGACAAATTTATTAAAAAATTAGAAAGCACTGAACTGCAGAAACTAGAAGTAGCTAAGTCAAGCAGCGGAAAGTTTAGCGCCGGTCTTGCTAAAAGAGAGGCATGACGAGCGATGATTATTCTTTTAAACCAAACGGGAGGAAAGGTGATTGCCAGAATTTTTTGCCTCCGCTACTTTTGGTAATAAAAGCACTATCAATAAAATTCAAAAAATTTCAAAACTTGCACTGTAGAAATTATAGAGTTTTTCGAATCCAAAAAACGCGAGAAATCAACTATACCATTCAATATCATACTATACCATGGATTCAAACCATGGACCTTAAGTTACAAATGCACCAGCTAGCCATTTATTTCACGTAATCATGATGAAATGCGATTATTGGTACTTTTCCGTTTCGCCGGCGCAAATCTCGCCAAGCAGACTTTGTTGGCGACAACATACAGTATACACATAAAAAATGTTAATTCTAAGAATTTTTTTTTATTTTGAAGGCATAAACATTTTAATGTGGTTTAAAATTTTGTAAAAAGCCAATAAATAAAGACAATAAATTTGTAAAAAGACATTAATTTAAGAATTTACTATGATTTCATGGTTCAATATCCTAATTCGCCGGTTCGTATCACGTGACCCCAAGTGATCTCATCTCACGTAAACTACGCTACTAAAATCTAATTCGCTCAGTAATTATCTACATTAATTTCAAGTTAAATCTTAATTTGGAATACAAGTTTAAATGCAAGAATTATTTCAATTCGTACGAATAGCTTACTCAGAAATTATGTAAAACCGCAGTGCTTTACTTCGCTAGTGCATTCTCATTAGAATTGATGAATTTAACACTTGATTTCGCCTTCGGGTGAGCGGTGTAATTGCGTTCTAATTGACTTAGAACCTAATTGACTTAGAAGTAATTGACTTATTACCGTGAATTGTCTTAGGGGATAAAATTTAAATATCGTGTAAAAATTCTATATTATTGTATGCCAGTATTGAAAGAAACAATCTGATAAGAAATGGCTTCAACTTGTTTTGAAACTGAGGCGTAAAAGGTTACCAACAAAGATATTCCGTCTGGCATCAGTTAAACCATTATTGGCGACTTTATCGTTTGCGCCGTCAAAACGGAAAAGTACCCGATTATTCTTTGCATTTTCTTAAAAAAAGGGGGGGGACAGGATTAAGACTCATTCGAGGAAAATCCAGGTCGTGACGAGATATTGTCCGAGGTACTTCTGTTCAGGCGGTGTAGAGATTATAGCAACCTCCAACTAAGAAAATTAGCAAAAACGAACATTCAAATAAATTCTGTTCGAACTCAAACTAAAACCTACCAGTTAAAAACAAGGACTAAATAATATAATAATAATTATTCCTTTCTTCTAGCTGTACTTCTTAACATTTAAAGCTTGCAATTTTTTTTAGCCCAAAGGGGCAATTTCTCCAGAAGGGCTATTAATTTCGTTTTGGCGTTTTGCGTTCATTCATTATAAAAGGGCGAAACACTTTTCGAATTTTTGCCACCAAATATTGTCGCCCTGTATTATATTTAAAGAAATTAGATAAGGAAGAATCTGCATAAATGTATATATGTTTCTCGCATCGTGATAAAACAGCGGTACCTAGAACCGCCAAATTTTGAATAACGTACATCTCCACCCAAATTTTGAATTTGTTTTATTATCTATTTCATTTTTATAAAGCATTTATGATTTTTTGATTAAGAAACTCAACGATTTGAAAGAGAGCAATGGCAAAACTGTGCGAAAAAAAAGAAAACATATCTGGAATAAAAAATGCTGGAAGTCATGATGGTACGTTATAAATGCAGAGCGAAGAAACTGAACTCGTTGCCGGATTTAAATATTTCTTTTTTATTTCAGGTTGCCACACATTTTTATAGCCAACACAAATAAACTGGTGGGAGAAACGCACCTGTTTGATAACTTTTTATACTTTTGAAAAGAGTAGACGCTAGCATGCCTGCCTAGACAGGAAGAAAGACAGGAAGCAAGTGCAATGCATTCGAGACGAAATCTTAGTTCAGAATGAATTGGATTTGATTTCGACATCAGTTGAATGGTTAATTAATAACGCTGTGCACTTAGCGCAATAATTTGCTTAGAAATGCTCGTCGCTTAATCTCTTAACATCAGAAACATTTTTCTAAACTGATATTTTATTTTAGTTACGTACGAATGCAAACATATCGCTCCTCAATTTGAGTACGGTTTCTGAATATGAAATACGGGCTTAATATCTCGATTGTCATACGGGGGCGTCACACATCTTGTAACTCATTTTTTATAACTAGTACAAAATTTTCCTAATTATCAGTATAGAAAGATGCAATGTTTCCTACTATTCTATTTTTGACGTTTCTGCAGTAGAATAATCTCAACATCTAGTCATCGATTTATTACAATACTATTATAATTATTATTATTCCCCTTGGAAGGAAAAACTTTTCAAAATTCGCAAAAGCATGTTTTGCAGCTCGAAAAGACCCTGAAACTTTGAAATTTGACCCTTCAGAATACAACTTAATAAGGCTGAAAATGGTCATAAAATAGTTTATTTGTTTGTGGAACGAAGCATAGGAGTCTTTCAAAAAACAGGAATCGGATTTATTGAACAATGAAATAAGCTATGTCCCTTAATACAAACATTAATTATCCTAATAAAAAAATTAACATCTTCTAACGCCTTCTTCTCCATCTCTTCATTATTGGCTGATGCATTATGTCATTGTTTTTAGCAGTTTTTGTTAACTCATTGTGCTTGTCGCTATGATCAAAAGATTGTCATCGATTTTTAAACTATTTCCTGATATGCTATCGAGTTCAAATTTTGTACACAGAGTGTTTATGGATAGTAATATAATGTGGTGCAGCTAGTTTTTTTAAAATTCGATTTAGAATTTAAAAAATTGAATACCGAAACTATGTTTCGCCGATATCTTCGCTTGAACACATCATCGGATAGATCGTAAAAAATATCTTAAATGAAGTTTATATGAAATTTTGATGTAATGTCGGATTTCTATGCAAAATCGGGGCATCTTTTCGATCATTTGACGTAACAAAATTGTAAAAGAGTGATTATTTATTATTGAAAAACGGCTTTTCAGTTGATTCATTTGATTGATAACATTTCATTGAGACTAAGAAAAGTGAAGGAAAGAAAAAAGTTTTTTTAAGTAAGCTTTCTTTAAAATTCTTAAAGTCATTATTGAACGAAAAGGAGAAAATTAATTTATCACTTATTTTATTGGGAACAAGACATAAAAAAATTATCTTTATAAATTTCATCTGTAGTTTTATAGCAGGAATAATAAAAATATGGGTGCCTAAATAACGAAATCAAATAATAAAATTTCATTGTCAAAAATTCAAACCACTAACATATAAATTTATCAAGGGCGCCTCAGGCTTCTATTACTTGTGATATAAAAATGCAAAAGAAATTTGTCAAGAGAATTAGTTTATCTCTTTTTTCCTTTAAACTACATGATAAATTAATTTTCTTTAGTTCATTAATAATTTTATGGGTTTAAAATAAAAGTTTTTCCATAAATGGCTTTTTTTTTTTTTTTTTTTTTTTTTTTTTTTTTTAAATATTTTTTAGCTTTGTACATAAACATCGCTATGGCCCCAATCAACAGCTGGCGCCATCTATTTCATGCAAACGAAAACACGTATTCGGCCGTAAAGTATTTATTGCGCAGAGAAAAATATTACAGTCGTGATCAAAAAGTAAAAAATCTTGATGGACGCGGATTTCTTTAAAATCTATTTTTTTATCAAAAATTAAAATTTTCTCATTATGAGTACATTCAAATTTCTCTACACCTGTTGCTTTTGTTAGTAAGGACCTATCAAGCATAAAGTAATAAACGTAGTGTATATTTTTAACAGTCGTAGCAATGTGAAACAAAACATTTTTTAAAAAACTTGTTTGTGATCAGTAAGAGACTTCTAAGCTACTTTTGATTTTTTTTATTTAAGAAAATAGTTAAATTAAGAAAACTCTCAACAAAATCAAAATTCGTTTTTTTAAATTTAATCCCCCCAATCCCTGCTAGATTGTTTATAGATTTGTAAAATAATCACTGTATGAAGTCATTTCAAAAACTCAATTTTTCTGACAATAGACCACAGTTTTATAATATTTCAAAATGCCTATAACGAAGTCTTCATAATTACAATTTATACTTTAAAATGCATTTCATTAAACATTGAGCCAAAAATGCTTTAAATCAGATTATTTTTAATAATTTAGTTATATTATCTAATTAATTACCATACTTTTCTATATCTTTGCAATAATTTGAATTGTGCTCAAAACAATAAGCATCGGAGATATAAATTAAACATTTTTGTTCTCACTTCGAATTTTATGATAAAAATGCGCTTTGCTTTCCTTGTTTATCACAAAGTCTTTCTCTCTTTTTTCCTTCACACGACAAACAGATTCTCTGAGAAAAAAAAAAAAAAAAAAAAAAAAAAACATATAAAATACATTGCTCCAAAAGTGAAAATTCAAAGCAAATTTAGAATTCTTTTCAGGCAAACTAACTTAAAATCTCTAATTAAATTCTAATTTTGCTTTTATTATTTTATTTATTACCATTTTATTTTTTATTTAAATATATTTTATTGTAAACTTAAAGAGTTGCGTATATACATGCAATATGTATATAGATGTACTGTGTAGAAAAAAATAAAAGGTAGGTGATGAGTCATGCTTGAAGAAGCTTACAGGTGTGATAGATTTAAATATTCATTTTTATTTGAATTAAATATTTTCGGCAACAGATAACGATTAGCGCATTAATCGTGCCCGTTCTAGCACATTTACATTTTTAATATCTTTGCATTGGGAAGAGAGCAGCCTAACAGCTATCGAGTAAAGCAGAGTAGCAGAAGCGAAATGTGTAGTTATCCAATATGAATGCTTAGTACAAAAGTAGAAAGGTTTTGGTTAGGAAATTTTGACTAAATTTCGAATTAACTATATCATCATCGCTATGTAAAGGACAGAAGAGGTGAAATATGCAATAAGAATTAAAGGGCTATTACAAATTTAAGTTAGAATTCTGATTTACACATTTTTATCTGACATATAGACACACACACATACATATAAATTCGATAATATACAAATATAAGTATGAAAGTATAAAATAACTAAATATAAAGGTGCGATAACTATTTTAGTTAACAAGACTTCTTTTTAATTAGTACTTTCTGATCAATGGCTGTTATTTCATTTCATGCAATGTAGGTTTTATACATTTTTTTCTTAACCATATTCTTTTCGTATACTAACAATACTAAATGTTTCTACTAAGTTTCATTTCCCATTATCAATATAATTTTTAAAGCTTTTATTGCGTCACTTTTATTATTCGCAATACAAACCTGTAGATGAATTCTGTACATGGAAGTAAACCTATTATTCTCATTAAAATATATGAAAAATAATTTTTCTCCTTTTAGTGCATTAATTATCATATCCATTTTAAATGAAAGCTTGCTATATGAAAAACGTTTATTCCAAAAGCATTTTATTTCTTTTATTTAAAGTAAATTTTAAGTAAATTTTCATTAACTGAAAAAAGAGTTTTTGTAGATTTCGTAGAGCAGTTTTCGTAGACTTTGTGCTCATCGCACAAAAATGGCGCAATACCGATAGACAAAGAAGTCACTTATAAAATGTATCTTAGACGTAGGGCTTAAAGCGTTCTTAAAACGACATCCAAGATATCTTCCTTAGTCTAAACAAAAGGAAGCTGGAAATTTCTGAAGGGAATGCACGACAATAACATCATGGAATCATTTAGTCCTTTGCAATGCTTATCATCTTAGTCTCAATAAGGACGGTTCTAAATAATTTTGCACTGACTACACACGCTTAAATGATGTTACAAAGTGTCCCATATTAATTTGCAAGATATCCTTCTAATTCTGAGTTCACATTAAAAACTTAGATATCATAAATATGCTAGGGAACAGCAAAAACAACATAACAGTGACTTCATGACAACGCGACTGGTGTGCATTGCAATATCGTAGAGAGTGTTTCAAAAGGAATCTACCTTTTTGAAGTGCGTATATTATGAAAGATATTGAACATAGAAACTTAAGATTAATTCTACATTACATGGCTAATCATAATTTTATAAATTAAAGGTGCTAAATATGCGGACCTCAGGATGCACGCCCTATATATCTATGCAGTAGTCAGATTCATCCCAAACTTTTGAAAGTATATCTGCATCCAGTGCTTCCACGGCTATTGTTATGCATATCTTCAGTTCGGCTAATGTAGCTGGAAGGAGACACATAAACGGAGACACATAAAAGAAATCGGACACTGAGAAGTACGGCGTTCTTGGAAGACATGAATGTTTAACTGAATTGTCAGATCCCGAACGGCCGATCCATCGCTGAGGAACGAGGCATTTAGTGTGCCGTGTTATTCTTGAAGTGCACCGCCAAATTTTAGGAATGCATAAAATAACGTTTTCGTATTCACCACCTTTCATACTTTTTCTTTCTTTTAAACTATCCATAGATGCTCTTTTCACACACATAGACTCAATTTCGGACCTCTTATTTTCCACCCTATCAAAGTAGTCCATCCAACTCCTAAATCCATGATAATTTTGTTTACACTTTCCCCTTTGTCCAGTCTCTTTAATACGCTAGTTTGCTTTCTTTTCTTTTCAAACGACATTTCAAAAATATGTTAACACTGGATGTGGAACTGAGGAACTAATTTCAACGTTCTATGGTTAGTCGTTTTTGAGTATGCCAGCTACGTATGCGCATATATACATGCATAAATTTATTTTTCATCAAGCGCAGAAACATTCCTTTAACGGAAAATAGTCAATTAGTTAATAAAAATCTTCCGTTTTCTTTTTCTTTTTTTTTCTTTTTTTTTTTTTTTTTTTTTCTCCTTTCTATAATTCCTTATCGAAAAATCTTTTTATAAACCTTGACGGTTTTGTAATTCGATAGATATGAGAATTCGCAGGTTTTGCGTGAAGTTTAGAGGGAAGTTAGTTCGTTCCGCATCTGATTTTAATTAACGAATAAAAATTTCTCGTAGTTTTGTCTTCCTCCTCATTTTTCTCATAACTCAATGAAGAAGCTTTCGAATTCAATGAATAATGGAAGTGTATTATCAATAGCAGTTTGAGCAGATAGCAGCAACTTCCTGCCTCTGTTTTTTTTTTTTTTTTTTATGTGGTTATTTGTTATCTTGCGGCTAGTTAAGTGATTCAAGTTTAATTTCGAGGGTGACGAAATCCAGTTTGGAAGACTGCCAAACTTAAGCCGCAAACAAATTTAAATCTGCGTAAGCTTTTGGTAATACTTTGTTATAAGTTTTTCAGCCTCGGAGAATAACTATATAGTGAAACGTATATATAGTTAATTTTAAAGGGTAATGACTAATAGCGGCTTCGTGCATGTCCGTGTATTACATACACAGTCGTCTAGCTTCTTATAACTTCTAGGATTTCATGACTTACGTAATTAATTGTATCCTTTACTAAGCGAGTGTACTGATGATATAAGGCAATGTGCAGTGTAGGCGCACAGTAGGCCCCACCAACGGACGAGCGGTTAAGTCGCTGGACTACTGGTAGTAAAACACTGGTAGAACGAGATTCAACGATGCTCGTATATTGTTAACGCTGTTAAATAGAAGAGACACTGTTTGAGATTAATTAATTTTGTATTTACAACATCTCTCTCATACTTTAGAAAGCCTTCCACCAAGTCATCCCTTCCCTTAACCCCTTAGATAGCCCTCGGGTTCTTTCGGTACCTTTACAATTTTGAAATGATACTGTTAAAGACACACGAAGTAGAAGCTTAAGCTTAGCTACATAGGAAGCTAAGCAGAAACGAAATATGAAGTGCCCAGATGAAATGTTTGCTCAGAATGATTTAGTGTAGAGTTCAAGGTTTTCCCTTTTAATTCTTATTAGTTAATAATTATTTTCTAAAATCATTATTGGTTAAAGTCTTCATGTAATATCATGCATCCTTAGTGTTATATAAAAATAACATGATGGCGATGAATTTCGAAATGACGCTGTTGGAAAATACACCTTTACATTCATCTAATATATGAGCGAAAGTATAATTTTGTAGTTTTAATTATATTTCACTTACGTTTTAGTGGAAAACAGGTCGAATTCTTTCCTCAGTTAGTTGATGTTAGTTCCCAGTTGATTTGATGTCTTTATGCCATTATCGGACATTTGGCGTCCTCAGCAGGATTCGTTTGCATTTTTGAGTGTAAATGAATATTTTCTTTCTTTCTGAGTTTATTGCCTATTATGTTAATTTTGTGTTGATTATGGAAGCTCATAGAAGTCTTTTGATTAGTTTTAAAAAAAGCTAGAGCGCAGCATAAGGTTAGTTACAAGAGTGTGTAACGAATTTAATAATGAGGAAAATGCAATGGATCTATACCTCATAAGATAACAAAATTAAAATTAATTGAATAAAAGGCCTTAAATATGGTTGAATGGGAGGAAAAAATTAAACAAATGCTTTTTTCTTGAAGAAGGTGGAAATATCGCTTTTGTTAGAAACAGATCAATCGGAAGTGTACATAGATCGATGGAGTTCGTTGCAACTAAAATTAAAATCTTTAGAAATACCATAAACTCTGTTGAAATTGGCAACTTATCACCCCAAAATTCGCTATTGCGTTACCATAAAACACAACTCCCTTAATTTAATGAAGATATAAGAAATTGGTTACAATTTTGGAGCCAATTCCCAAAAATTCATAAATATTCCAGTTTGGATTTGCATGACAAATTTGCCTATTTATCTCAGTCTCTGAAAAAGGGTAGCGGTGCAGAGGAGTTGATAAAAAGTTTTCCTTCAACTAAGGAAAGTTATGAATGAGCGTTAAAACGCTTACAAAACCGTTTTGGGAAAGAGGATATTCTCATTCAAGTATATGTTACAGAATTATTAGCGTTTGTTTTGTAAGGATCTTAAGTTTTACTAACGTTTATTTTATTTTAAATCTTTACTATCACTTCTTATTTTCTACTTCCGGCCAGAATTATAAGCATTAAAGTATTTATGCAAAGTTTGTCTGGCGAACGCCAAGTACTTAAGTTGTGGCTTTTTGCCAAGCGAGGGAGAGGAAGCAGTTAGTTGAAGCAGGCTGCTTACCTTAGAAGTTTTACTCAGTTACTGTTTGCCTTCCAGGCCAGAGGTTTTAATCCTCTTGATAATTTTTAAACGTATTGTAGTGTTCACAGTTCTCTGTACTACATACGGCTTCCTGTTAATATAAGGCCAATCTTCCACGTTTATTATTTTAAAGTTAACTTAGAGTTTAGTTCTATTTTTATATTTTTACGTTAGACCCCAAGTAGCGGGTCTGTGTATTCCGAAGTACGGAAGTTATTGTAAATAGAGAAAAAATAAAGGGTTTTGTATACCCTTCTTGTGTATCCTGTCTACCTCCCCACAATTAGTGAACATAGCTTTAGTAAGCTCTCTGTTCCGAGTCAGGTCCTTGCATGTTCCCGAAGAAGGTTAGACGGAACATTGAACCTGATAGTTTTACAGAAACGAGATATGACAGGGAAACCTTTAAGAAAATTATATGATCAACTGGAAACTAAACTCCGTGCTCTTGAAGTTCTTGGGGGTAACACGAGAAAAATATGCTGCAATGTTATTTCCACTCGTGGAATCAGCATTACCAGACGAAACTTTAAAAGCGTGAGAGCGTTTTCGGACAGATCATCGCAGAACTAGAGATCTAGATGAAAATGTGCAGACCGTTGCTGAGAAGAGTGACTCAGATTCGTTGCTAGAATTTCTCCAAGACGAGGTTGATGGAGAGGAAACAGTATATCTTTCTTAGCAAAGTTTTCAGCAAAATAAAACAGAATCAAGTAAGGCGTGATAACAGAAATAATTTCGAAAGCAAGATTCTTAATATTTACTAATAATTCTAATCGAGTATCAACTGCCGCTGAACTCTTTACGTCGGTACAGGGACAAATTTCATGCATAATTTGCACCAAGTCTCATAATTCTTCGAATTGTTTTAAAGCTAGAAAAATGTCTTTAAAAGAGAGAGAGAAAATTTTATTAAAAAATCTGGGTGTTGTTTTCTATGCTGAAAATATGGTCATCACGTACGAAAATGTAAGGTAAAAGAAAGTTGTCTGAGCTGCGGAAAGAAACACCCTATTTTATTATATATAAAATTAAATCAGCATACCTCTACGCCCACCACCGACGAGGCTGAGCAGATAGAAAATCCTGTCTAGAAAGATCAATCTCTGGCAAATGTGTCTAAATCCTCTTGCGCAAAGTTGCAAACCTTCAGCCAATGTGAGAGGGAATGGGATAAAACATAAGGGGGCAAGAGCAATTATTGATACTGCTTTCTCAGAGTCGTATGTGTTAAAAAGTGCTGCCGAAGTGATGCGATGTCAGGTTGGAAGCTATGAATATCTCCAGCATTCTCTTCTTGGAGGAAGCAACACAGGGGTGTGTAAACATGATATATTTATATTATATTTATATTATATTTATCGAGTATTGATGGAACTTTAAAAATGCAGCTTCAAAGTATTAAGCCAAGAAATGATTTTCGAGACCGTTCCGCCTGTAGTTCCTGAGTTTTGCACAAAAGAACTATCAGTCAGTAATATATACATTGATGATTATGATCGGGCCCTACTGAAATTTTAACTGGAGCCTTGTAGCTGGAAAGTTAATGATTGGTGGTCTTAAAATGTTATCGTATGGTTTGACTGCGACTAAGACGCATCTCGGGCATGTGATGGGTTCAAAAGATAAAAATGCATGTTTACTTGTCATTTCCATGTTATCATTTCCATGTTATCAGTCAATAACGAAGTTGCGGCTACTGGACTCGCTTGGAATTACTGATCCATATGCACAAAAGACCAAAATTAAACTCCAGGAAGCTGCTAGGGAATACTTTATAGAGACAGTTAACGTGGAAAACAATCGTTATACTGCTCATTGATCTTGGATAGAAAATTATCCTCCACTTCCTATCATTATGATTTAGCACTAAAACACTGAATGCTACTGTGCAGCATCTTAAATACCAATCATTGTATAAGTAATATGAATTTTTTTTGATTGTATCAGAGCAGATTATAGACGAGATGAAAGATCAAAAGATCCTTGCGTGCACCATTTACTACATAGTTCCGTTGTGAAGGAAGATAGCACTATTAGAATAAGACCGGTCTTTGATGCTTCTGCCAAACTGAAAGGGTCACCGAACCTCAACGACTGTTTAGAGAAAGTAGAAAATCTTATTGAGTCAATTCCAAACATTTTAGTTCGTTTCTGTACAGAGAAAATAGGTGTTATTGCAGATATGCGAAAAGCTTTCCTCCAGATAAATGTCTTGCTTACCCGCAAAGGTTTTCTACGTTTTTTATGGCTTGAGAGCAATGGAGAGCTCGAAAGTTTTGAAGATGTAGCTACTATTCTTCAATTAAATGATTTACAGAAACTAATTTTTGCTAAACCCTGGTGACAGGCAAAGCAAAATTCTTTGTTCTTAATGAACCCAAGTTGAACTAAATAATTAAAAAGTAGAAAACACACTATATACAGTATGTTCATCGATTAGCATAATTCATTATGGTGTATCGTTCTTGGTCTTTTGCACAGATGAATGAGTGTAAAGTCATAATCTCCTATGCTATGCACAGCTTCATTTTCGTGGTTATCGCATTTGGTGTAGAAATAATGCGAGGCAATAAGAATCTCACTATCTAAGAGTTTAATTTTTAATTCTCGATGTATTGCGGTATTTCTTGCAACCCACGGAGAGTCCGTAATAATTCTGAGAAACTTATTTTACTGTTTTTGCAGTAGCTGACGATTCGATCTGGCTGTGGCGGCCCATGCTGGTGCGGCGTACAGTAAAATCGGTCTTATTGCTTGAAGATAGAGAACCCTCTTTGTGTACTGATCAGTAACTTTGAATTTATCCCTATTACAGACATAAATAGACATAAAAGCTTTATGAGCTTTTTCACGGATATACATAATATTCGGTCGGAAAGATGAAAGTTAAGTTAAGTTTGACAGTTATCGCCGCGATATCGCGCGGGGCGCGACGTTTCCGGCTCAGTCAGATGGAGCCACATGGGCACATAACGTAGCAAGGTCATAACAGATGAGGTCCAGGCTAATGAAGTAGCAGGGGGTGACTTAGGACATGCAAGGAGACACGAGACCAACGGAGAGGCATAGTAGAACAGAGCGAAGCATATCAGTAGCACGTAGGATCAATAACAAATAAACGCGTCATTATAGAGGTAAACGAGACAAACTAGTGAGAAAATACCTCGGAAAGTAAAATGAGTACATTTGAATGAGAAGGTGGTGATTGTAACGTACAGCAAGTCAAAGATGTAGGTATGTCATGTAGGGGAGTTAGAGTCTCGGCTGAAATGAGCCGCAAAAGGACGATATATTTTGTCTTTTTGAAGCACTTGATAATTAAGCACTTGGAGCTAAGAAAGATGATTACATTCAAGGGCTCTACTGAAGAATTTTTCATTCGTGCGATATAAGATCTCCTCCACTCTTTCCACTTTAAGACCCTTGTGAAGCGTGTCGTTGCTGACGAAGAAGTGGGCATCAGTAATGAGCCTGAAATATTTATTTTGAACAATTTGTAATTCCTTGACGGAATTTGTAATCAAATAATTTTTTTAATAATAACGTATATTAGCTTTGACGAAATTTTTAAAACCACGTTGCTTATTTTCAATTGCTTAAATATCCGTTTCTTTTTTAATTAATTCTAATTTAATTTACGTTTCTATTTTTAAATTAATTTGTGCATATCAATTCTTAAGAGATTGCTCACATTCCCGCAAGCGCTTTTGTACTAAATGTTTTGAGTTGTTTGAGTTGACAGTTAATTGATTTTAAATCTTTTTTTTTTTTTTTTTTCTTTTTCTTAATTGTGAACATTTTAATTAAGGAATGTTTTTCAAGGAGATTTCCATTCTACTTGGTGAATTTTTTTCAGCATTCTGATTACTTAAGAAAGCCTTGTTCGTTCACTGTTAAATTTATTTGTGTTGTTATTCAGAAAAATACCTTTGCTTTGATTTTTAAGTCAGAGCATTGCCATTGCCATTTTAAGTCAGGCCATTGCTTAGTTCTTAAAAATATTATAATCAGTATAGAATGAATTTTATTTCTTTCTGTGTCTGGGCACCAATATAGGGCGCACAAGCTACAAGGTCTTTCGTTCGATTCGTTATCACCATAGAACTGGAAGCGGGGAATTGATTTAAAAACAAAACACACGGGGGACAAAGGAGGAGAAGGTGAGAAGCTCCGAATCAGTTTTTTTTCTTTCCCCTACCCTTTCTCCTTATACCGGCGGCAGGTCTGCAGCCATGTAAAGGAAAGAAATCCCACATGTAAACAAGAATGCCAGATGCCAACTTATATTTAAACCTTAATAACTTTTTTTTAGTATAAATTACATTTGATTGATACATTATTTTAAATATAAAAGTATTTTACAATATATTTAAAAAAAATCTTTCAAGTCGCAAAAAGTAGAAGGAGATCGCAAAAATTTCGCAAAATCGCAAATACTAAAATTTTAGTGGACAAGCTTGTCCAAAGTCACAAATTTGCGAAAAATCGCACGATCTGGCAACACTGTGTTCAATACGATTGGGACAATACATACCACAATAAGAATTAATTTAAAATTTCTTAAATCTGACATTAAAAATGTTAAATTACTACTTAATAAGAATAATAAGAACTATTTAATACTAAGTATGCCTTAAATATAATTTTACTTATTCTAAAATTTTAAAAAAATATACGGACAAATCAAATCTTGAGTAATTGGTGTGCTCAAAAACATAAGTGCCCCATCTGCCCATTATGGCCAGGTTTCTTTAGTCATATATTTGATTCCTAATTCTTTATAAGCACTTCAGACATAAAAACCCATTTAAAAGTGGGGTTTATTTACCCAATAGGGCATAAAATCTAATTTCTAGGACGTATGTACCCATTAGAACCGAAAGGCTTATGAAGAGAAAACCTCCGATACAGAGAAAAAGTATTCAATTTACCAGTTGGAGGTCCTTGCGCTCGTAGAAGCACTGAAAAAGTTTTGTGTTTGCCTTTGGGGAATTTCATTTTAGATAGTGACGGAATTTTCAGCATTTCAATAGACGATGGAAAAACGAGATTTAGCGACGTGTGTCGCCCGTTGGTCTCTGTTATTACAGGAATTCGATTATGTTATAAAAGCATCGTAAGGACGTTAGAATGCCACTTGCCGATGCCTTGAATAGAGCTCCAATAAACGTGTTATGTGTTTCTGTTGAAGATATTCTACTTACATAGAAATTAAAACTTGACCAAGCAAATGACTCCGAAATAAAAATCATTAAGAAATTATTGAAAACCTCAAGTTTTGAAAATTCTTGTCATAGAAATGACGTATTATACAAGTTTATTGACGGCAGAGAATTCATAGACGTACTGGAACGCATGCAGACTAAAGTCACAAAAGATGCCTACAAGAAAGGACATACCGGTATCAAGCATATAGAAAAACACTTAGAGGAATGCTATTTCATTCCCAAACTTCCGCAGAAGATGGAAAAAGTTATCGCCAATTGCTTTCATTTCGTCCTAGTAAACCGCAAAGCAGGAAAAAAGGAAGGATTTTTACATCCGGAGATTCGAGGAAGACATGTTGCATACATTTCACACGTTGCATACACCACTTGGGTCCTACGGAAAATATCCATAAAACTACAAGCACATATTAGTAGTGGTCGACGCGTTTACTAAATTTATTTGCAATTTTGAGGCTCCAGGCGCCCACTAGGAAACCTCAAGCAGTTTAAAGGCTCGCTGAATACGACAACTCCATCGACAGTATTGTTTCGCCCTGGACAACCATGAATATCTGACAATGTAGCTCCACCACAACCAATGAAACGGACAAGACAGTACCATACGGTACCTGCCGAGCCTGAAACAGCCATCGGCAGCGATGCCTCCAGTCCTGTGGAGACTGATTTTAAACATATGTGGCCGAGACTGCCTAGGTACAGATACTAATCAGTATCTTCCCAGGTTTTACCTGAGTCGATCCCGGAGTGGTGTTCAAATAAGACAAGAATTTTCCTATTCAGACAGGCAGCGAGACGGACTGTTTGTTTTAATAATCGCCCGGCGCCTTTCTGACTTAGCGCATTCGTGCGCCACACGACCTTATACCTATTGCCAGCGCTGGCCTGGACGTAATACAGAAGTGATGCCATCTTTTCTATTACCAGCTCGGAAAGCGAAAAGCGATAAATCAGAAGCACCTTTTCCGTGTGAGACGAGTAACATGTGCAGATGGCAGAGACGCCTCATCTACCAAATATCACGACTAACTATAAATAACTACTTTTCTTGTAAATATTCAATATTATCATTGTTTGTCTTCATTAAAATGTCTTTCGCTAATTAATTTGGTTGTTATTATTCCCCCGTATATGTATCTCTCTCTCTCTCTCTCTCTCTCTCTATATATATATATATATATATATATATATAATTTATCAAGCAAAGCAGTAATAACATTTTATGAAAAACCAATTTTGGTCTAGAAAACATCTTGCGCAATATGCTGCAAAATAAGTAAAATATAAAAATTGTAGAAAGCTCGCCTAAAAGTTACCAAGAGCTGCTGCTTCAAAAGGTTTAAAACGTTTTAAAAAATTAATACACATGAAAAGCAAATCATTAGACATGTAAAACATAAATAAAATTAAAAAACTGAAAAAGTTAAAAAGTAAGCGGAAAATGGTAAATTAGCCAAATTCGACTTCCAAACAGGCTTTTCAAGGGAAATTTCATTTATTTGAACGTCGAATCAAGCTAACCCCATTACGCGTTTCGCCGAAACAGACAATTGAAACTTTTTCGCTAAAAAAATTTTTTGACAAAGTGTCTTGGAAATTTTAATAGTCTCAATTCTCTGTTATATATATATATATATATATACTATATCTTATGTTTTACAGAGTTGTAACATAATGCTTATAAAGCGCTGAATTTTTTAGTTTAGATTCCTTAAATTTGCACAAAATAGGATATAACAAACAAAAACTGAGTGGCCAGCATATGACCTCCCACCAATTCTGTATTTTAAATAACAAAGAACTTCAAGTGATACTTTACTCAAAGCTTAATGTTGTTTCAAACATAGAATTGATTCATTGTTCCTAAATAAAATCTACTATGCTTACAAATGCTATGGCTCAGTGTTAATTATAAACACTATGTAGAGACGTTAGGATTTTTTGGAAGCTGGAGAGAAGAAAAATTAGCAAACGCTTTCGCCGGGAATCGAACCACAGACCTCTGGAATACCGGCCCAGCGTGCAGAACCACTACACCACGAAGGCACGCTAAGAAGGCGGGAGAAATACCTTATATACTCCCCCTTTTAAAGAGCGACTGGGGTTTTTAGGGGACCTAATCGCCAAACCCTGGGTGTGGAGAATCCTCCTCCAACACCTTTTAGTTCGGGCGCCACAGTAGAGACATTAGGATTTTTTGGACCGATCGTATTGCGCAACTATAGAATTTCGGATTCACAAATAAATCACTTAATAACTACAAAATTTTTGAAGCAGCATAGCTTTAGAATTCTTGATAGAGTGTTAAGTGTTGCCATACGCGTTTTACAATCTTTCTCAGTATATGATATCAGTGTTCAGGTTTCTTAATAAGATGACAACTTTATTAATTGACACATTAACTTTACATATCAAAATTCACTTTCTTTGCACTCACGTCACATAAAATTTAACAGTAAAAATTAGAAAATCTTTAGAATTCTTAATTCTTCGATCACTGTAGGCAGTAGCTTCTTTTGAGGGTTCCTTTTTATCGTTTCTAAAACTCTCTGATGCGTAAGTTAGGATATAGTTATTATATTGGGAGGGGCAGAAATATTGCCTGTGTTACCACCTTGAAATTCCTCTGCATCAAGATACATTGGATCATTAGGTAGCAAGAAAACATCTCTTCTGGGTAAATTATTTTCCTTTAAGGAATTTTTCTGTTGAAGGAATGAATTCTTTAAAGAAACAATCTCCTAAAATTTCATTGCTCATTCATGTGCTTTTCTGACTGCGGTACTTTACAGAAGAGCGTTTTTCGAAACTGTTTTAAAAAGCTTTATGACCTGGGAATTTTCAGCCATTACAAGGTCCATTTGAGGCTTCTTGTAGCATTCTGCATGCTAAAACTGTCAACCTTTCTTCACTACGCTTATAGCCAGGAACTATCGCTTCAGTTCTGGGTACAAAACTCTTACTACGTAGCATTTTTTAATTAAGGCTTAAATCATCAGTATTAAATATGTAATCATCGATCTGACGTTAGTTTCAATTACTTTCTGAACTATTTTCTTCAATACTTTCATTTCTTCAAAATCTGATGATAGGTTTTCATCAGAAACAGTTAACTGACGGATACTGTAGCATTTCTTCCATTTCGAGCCAACCGATTATTGCTCTGAAATTTGGGCCCCCTTTGTTTAAATAATAACGAAATTGCAACACCTTTTGTTCTAAAATAGTCTTCAAAATAGGATCCTGAAATCTGTAAAGAAAGCATACAAAGCTTCATTTATTTTCTAATAGTTCCCTTCTTTCAGAGTTTTTTTTTTTTTTTTTCTTTTTGTTAGATTTTTTCCAGATATTCTCGGAGTTGGTTCGGTGTGAATAGTAGTAATTCGCAACATCCGTGCATATGAAACTTGATTCACACAGACAATAAAAAAATTGTTTTAGAGGAACAGTTATAGGCCGGCAACTTCTTTTTACAATTCAAAAGCATAGTCCTACATAAAAAATTCTCTACACATTTTCCCCCACTCCGAGATAAACTAGGTTCCCCATAACTCAAATTTTCATACATTGCAGTATCACAGGAATAATATTCTAACCGTTAAACAAATCTAACGAATTTTAAAGCTTAATCTAATGAAAATCAAAATTATGCAAATTTTTGTTAAATACCTTCAATTAAATTTTGTAAAATAATATTATAAGCATAAAAGCACTACATTACATTTACACATAATATTAAATTATGATGTTCAAATATTCAGCAACAAATTCACAAACAGATTAATATAATAGTGATAATAATAAATTCAGTTAAAATCTGTTAACTTAAATCACAGTCCTTTTAAAGTCAATCATAAAGCCTATAAGTCCTGTATTTCAAATGGGTACATAATGATCTTACCTATTTTCTAGATGTTTCGTAGAAAACATTCATCGCCTATCAACACCATATCATTTATTTTGAAATTTGGACTTCTTTTGAATTCTGCATTGTGTGTGCTGATCGTAGATTCATGATATATTCACTTTTGCACATCTTTCAGAATAAATTCAGTAAGTCTTCTCTCTAACTAAAACGTTTCTTTAAAATATCCTTGCTTGAAAAGCCTGATTTGTTCTGTTTTACATTAGATAAACTTAAAATTCTTTTGCCAAGTAAGACATGTGCAGGTGTTGAAGGATATAGTTCTTCTGGCTTAGTATAGGTATAAGTTAATGGTCTCGAATTTATGATTCCCTCAATTTCAATCAGAACTGTCTCTAATTCTTTTAGAGTCAATGAAGATCTTGCAGTTGCTGTCTACAAAACTGTTTTTACTGATCTGACCATCCTTTCATAATATTCACCCAACCATGTTCCTCTTTCAGGGATGTATTTACATTTGATTCGTTGGGGTAAAAAATATTTCTTTATATCAGAGTCTCCATCATTCCTTTATATCAGAATCAATCTCCATATTTGTCTTATATATAGACAAAGAGAAAGAAGGAGGTCCACTTCAGCTAGTTTAAATGTTTTTGCATTATTCGTGTAGTTGTTAGAATACAACCCACCACTAGATGTAAATTTTCTGAAAGCGAGCATGAATTGCTCTTTGTTCTATTTGGACGCATAACAGAACTGGTAAAGAAAAGCATATAAAATTTACTGTCATTGTTCTTTACAAAGAGAGGACCAGCAAAGTCTATTCCCGTTATACCAAAAGGTGATGATTCTGCAATTCTATGAGCTAGCAGTTGTATTGTAGCTTGCATTCCTGGACGAGCACTATAACGTTCACTCGCTATGAATCCTTTGGGAAGTGACTTTATGTACAGTCTTTCTCTTATAACCCAAAATCTTTCTCAAGTTTGGACTAATGTATGAAAACTTTCTGCATGGTATACCTGATTATAAGCATCATTAATTATAAGTTCAGTGAATCTGCGTAATAGCACGGTGGACAATGTTACGCGGGCAATAGCATTGGATATTTTTAAAAAAACTTCATCTTTGATTCTTGTAATCTCTCGCCAACTACAATAATTACTTTCTCATCTAAAGCTGTATTCAAGTCCCGAATCTTTGAAATTTTTTAATTTCTGTTTTATTCTTTCGGAATGCGTTTTCCTTCTTTCAGATTCTTTAATTCTTCCAGAAAATGTTCCTTCTGTATTTGCTTGATCCAACATATCGTTGCATATCACCTGCAATTAATTCAGTTTGAATTCTGTCTTCTTTGTTTTTGCTTCTCACGTTAAATCTCTTAATATAGGCTGTTCTTCTGTACGGCTTTGGAATTGAACCATATTTGTCAAAATTCAGAGGTAATTTTCTTCTTTCTTATTTTCGTCAAATTTCGCATTCATTGATATGTTAAACTTTATATACATTTTTAAACTTCTTTCTTCTAGTCAAAGGGACAATTTCAATTGTACTGTAATGCCCTTTTTTTAGGTTATCTCGACTGCTGCAATGTCTCCAATTCGATGGATATGGTATTCCTTAAATTTAACTAACTGTATTCGCGACGAAATGCTTCCACTTTTTGGTATTTCCGCCGATCCAGCAAAGAGTTACTGCAGAATCAGTCCACAAGAAGTAATTATCTCATGTGTGAAAAATGGGTTTTAAGAAGTTTATTCTTCCAGCAATCAATTTTGCCATGAACTCTAACCTTGAAAAAGTTAATGTCTTTACTGGTGCTATGCTTGATTTAGATTTCAAAATTTTCATCTGATGTTTTGTAGCGGACATAAATGATAGCTCCGTATGCTAATTCACTAACGTCGGCAAAAAGTATGTAATTGGAATTCGGTGAGACCTGTTTTGAAATAATATCTAGGTATCGATAAAGTTTCCAATTTAGAAATATCTTACACCATTTAACTTTCAAATCCTCCCCCCATCTACATCTCTCTCCCATAATCTTCACTCCAATTACAAATGGTGTAATTAATCCCATTTATATCAGTACAATTAAAACTACTTAAATTAATTTTTTAACTTAAAGATGTTTAATATGAACGTTGAATTTAGGATGTGCATAATTTGAATATATACTGTATATTCTTTAATGCATTTGTTAATATAGTACATTTTTATACACTAGAAATTAAAATAAAAGTAGAGAGAAATACGTTTTAATTTAAACCATAAAATTTATAAATTTATAATTACTCATCAAAACATAAAATTAAGTACATTAATACAGACATTAGTTTAAAAATCAGACTTTAAAACGAAACAGATAACTTGAAAATTTATTTGGTAACAGTAAATTTGCAAGTTACCTGTCTCGTTTTAATCTAAGATCAAGCCTTTTATGTGAATGTTCAAAAATAGTACCTCAGGATGTGGAACATTTGATTTTCTCATGTCCTACTTTTGATGGTCCTAGATTATGCTTGCAGAACGATTTGAAAATGTTCGGAGTGACTTGGCTAGTGAACTTATTTGTCTTCGTGAAGTCCAGACTGCTGTTCTCGACTTTTGTTCGTTTCATTTATGCGTGTAACTTTTTTAATGTTTTAGTTTAAGCCACGTCTTGTACATCTGTGGTGCACGGGGAGTCTTTATGTTTTCAAATAAAAAATAAAAAAGTTAAAAAAGTTAAAAACATACACTCCTACTTCATATGTGAAGCCGGAAAACAGCAAATAGATTATTTTCACTAAAATTAAATCAAGGAATTGATTATCTGATAGATCAATTGCCAGAAGCCTATATCAACAACTACAAAAACAAGCGAATTATTCCTTACCTTTATTTGAGTAGTTATTGCTGTCTTTGATGCGGATGCTCCGGTGAAGAATGGCCTTAATTTATTGATCTTGAGAAGAGAAAAAAAATATGCCTGACCTCTACCATCTTCAGTTTAGCTCTAAAACGACAGTCAGAGAGTTAAGTGATTGATAGCTGAAGGAAAATTTTCCCACGCGTCGATCTTTGCAATGATACGAGATTCGCTTTTTGTCGAGTAGATCGCAAAAAACGAGCCTTTCTTCCGACTCGACTGTGTCCAGACAAGATTGTCAATGAATAAAGACTTGTGATAGAAAATATACAAATGATGAAGAAATTTACGATCCAATTGCTTTCTTTGGATTGAGTTTCTTTATAATTTTCTGTATTTCTTTGGGAGAAATCGGGTTGTTTAGATTTTCAGGATCTTTACATAGAAAATTGGTCGCGTGATTGATAACTAAGAACATATAGTGAATTTGAGTTTCAGAAAGCAGAGCCTCCTTTTACTCTGTATCACGTGAAGAACATCAGTAAAACAAAAAGATGAAAATAAAAGTCAGGTGGCCGTAATCAGTCGACGAAGAGGTAGCTTTCTGGTCGAAGGTCCAAATCAGTGAGCTGAAAAATCTTGTACAGTCAAAAGTTGTTAATTCGGACACCCATAATCCGGAATGATCTATAATCCGGACCTCAAAGCTACAAACTTTCTGCGCATGCGTCGCGTTGACGCATGCGCGTAAGACCTTTACGGCTGCGAATATGCTTGTGCGCGTGCGCAAAATATGTTTACGAGTGCGCGTTTAATGTATAACGGACGGTATAAGCTAAGCTAAAATTATTTAATTATCTATTTCAGTTAATGTTGCAGATTGCGTTGTTCCTTAATCTTCGAATTGGATCCGGCTTATTATTTTTTGCCAACTGTTAGAGCAATTTTATAAAAGTAAGCTTGAACTTTTCAATTATGTCAAATAGAATTTCTGATATATATTTACTAATATGTAAAGGATTTACAAAGCGAAAGTATATTTCGAAGTTCATTAAACAAAAAGTGGAATTGCTGCAAAAAATGGATAAAGGCATATCCTTTGTTTATCTAAACTTTAACGTTTGTTTATCTAAGCTTTGTTTATCTTTAATGCAGCGGTGGGCGCGCAATGAATTGGAAGTTGATCTGTCAGCACTATCCTTATCTTCAGGGCAGATGTTTTTATTTTATTTGGCTTATAATTCCTTACTAAATGTAGTATTTCATCTCGATGTACTCCGTCTTTGATATGATTTAAATCAAATTCCTCGTCATTATAATTCGCTTCCGATAGGGAAGAAAGTGACAGAGGTTATTGAAAACGAAAAAATTTCGATTGACAAATTAGTCCGTAGACACAGCAATTATAGGACTTGAACAGCGGAATTTTGTAACTGAACAAGAAATTATGTCTGTTTATAGAATTAAAGAGAATGTATTATCACGTAAAAAACGAAGCAACTTAAACAACTTACATTGAAAGAAATGTTTAATAAAGCAAACAAATAAATATTAAGCTTTTTTTTTGTAAATTTTGATACCCTTTAGATCATAATTGTTCTTTATTTCATAAATTACGGTTTCATATTTTTAATTTTATAATTTCTGCATGCCATCTTACCAGATTTAAACTGATGATCTATAATCCGGAAAATCGATAATCCGGAATCGCCGAAGTCCCGACGAGTCCGGATTAACGACTTTTGATTGTATAAGTAAAAAGTGTTAAGAATGGAGAATGTCAGATGGATATTTGTGCTTTTCTCTGGGAAATGGAGAACATCTAAGAGAGCTGATGCAGTTGTTAGGAGGAGTGAGAACTGAATAGAAGAAATTTTTGGCAAGTTTTTGAATATAATCTTGAATTACTTTGAGATCACGGTGGATATACGAATTTGGAATGAACCATGGCGCGTTGATAATCTCTCTGCGTGATTTTTTTGAAGAACTTGGACGTGTTGAAGGTGAGTTTTGGCAGCGTGGCCTTAGACAGGACTAGCATAGAGTAATGCTGGTCGAAGTATAGATTTATATAAGAGGAGTTTATTAGAAGCAGACATGTGATTTCTTCTGCCAAGAAGTGGGCGCATAGTTGCAAGCGTGATATTAATTTTTTTTTTCACAGTTTCCCTGAGATGTTTCTTAAAAGTCAATTTTTTATCAAGAATGACTCCTAGATATTTAACTTTGTTAGCCCAGTCAATTTCTTCATCAAACGGAAGAGGTCTAGGTGGAGTGAAATTTGTTTGGCCTTTGCGAAAATTATTGCTTTAGATTTTTCGGTATTAACTGCAATCTTCCAAAAATTGAACCAATTTTCTAGATGATTGAGGTAATGTTGAAGAAGGAGCTGGACAACAGTAACAGTAGAAGCTTGGGTTATAATTGCAGTATCATCAGTGAAAAGAGCAATGGTAATTTGTGCGCGTGCGGGAATATCGTAAATGTAAATGTTATATAAATATAGAGAAAGTACAGATCCTTGGGGCACTCCAGCGAAAATTTTTGTCGTGGAAGAAACAGAACTGCCAATTTTCACTGCAAAGATTCTGTCTTGGAGATAGGAAGCAATAAGTCTAATACAATGATCGGGGAAGTTTAACTTGATAAGTTTGTATATAAGTCCTCGGTGCCATACCCTATCAAAAGCTTTCTCAATATCAAGGAAAATGGCTCCGGTAGGGAACTTACAATTGAAACCGTCAGTAATATAGTTGATGACACGAAGCAGCTGGTGATTAGTACTGTGAAGAAGACGGAAGCCAAACTGTTCTTCTGGAATGTAGGAGCTCTGTGGAATAAAGGTGATTGATAATATTCATATCATTCGAGTGTGGGAAATTATTTAAAGTAAACTGTGGTTCATAGTTATTAGCGAAGAGGTTGACAATTTTCTCGTAAATTTTGGTATTACTATCATCTAGATTGGGTCAAATATTGGATTTTCTTTCGAACACAACCTACATTTATTTCGTAAAATCAGTTTGGCAACAATAGAATGGAATAGTTCATTTATTTGCGTTGGGTAGTGAAAGGATGCGGTAGTCAATTAATTCTCGTTTATTATCGTTTAGCGCGTTAATATTTTCTGTTTTGTAGTATGTTAGGAATTAAAGGACGGCAGATAATTTGTATAATAATTTCTGAACTCTTTTAAGTATCTGTTAAGTTCTTGTAAAAGGTATATCTATATGTTTTTAAAACATAATTTTCTAATTTATTTTCCCAAACACTCTGCAATTGAGCATTGTAAAGAACTGCTTTCTTTTCTTTCATAAAAATTCTTTTTAGTAGCATTATTAACTAAGAAATATGAAGTGATATCAGAATTTTACAGTTACACAGTTTTTCTTTTCGAATTTGTATATGTTATAGGTGTCTTTCTTGTTATATTTTTCCCTCCTTTTTTTTGCTCTTTTCTCATTTCTTTTTTTAATGGTCTTCCACCATTCTTATTGTTATTTTGCATGCTTAACGAGAAATTGATCCCCATTTTAAATTCGTTTTGAACTATTTTTAAGATTCTGGAAAATGATATGTTAATCATTTTTTTTTTTTTTTTTTTTATTTGTATTAGCAATTTTTTTTTTTTTTTTGTTTTGGCTGTAGTATATGCATTTTATCTTTTTAAGATCTTTGATACTTATAAAAGTTTTGTAAACCTGAAGATAACTTTTTATGTAAAGTGTAATGATAGCAATATAATTTGGTATGATATTTAATAATTTAAGTGATTGTTCAATTAGAAACTTGAATCTTTGTCACTTTTACATGAAACTTATTTGCAAAATCCTTATTATAATTCAGTTTTTTTTTAGTTTCTGTATGAATAATTTAAAATAGGCCTTTCTGCATATGAAAAGTAAAATTTTGTATGTTCTAAATCATTCGTACGCAATGTACAGTATTTTGAATTTAAGTGTACTAAGCTGTACATGAAATGAACAGTATGCTAGTGTAATCTGTACTTTGAAAGTTAATATCCTAAAATTTCGAGACTGTATAAAGTATGCATGGGTATTATATGCTTTTTGCATTACTATATCTTTGTGGTTCATCATGCTCTGAAATGCAATATGTAAGGAGTTTGTGAAAAATTGACATAATGCGTATCATTTTTATGTATGAAAACTAGCATGTCACATTTATAAACTTAATTTGTCACAAATAATAAAAGATTTGTTTTGGCATACAAAGTCACAGTAATTTTTAAATTGAAAATTTTATATTAAGTTTTTAATATTGTATTAAACGTTTTATAATGTTTATAATACTATGAGATATAGCATACTATGTCGAGGCCCGTATAATGTTGCAAATATACATACACAGTAGTACCTCCTGTAAGGAACACATCTATTTAAGACACAGTTTTGTTGGTTCCAGTGGCTTTGAATTAGACACATATTTACTTAATAAGGGACACCTCTATTTAAGGGACAAAACATCTGGTAGGTACCCCTTATTGGGAGGTACTACTGTATGTGGCCCAAGGAAAAAAGAATTGCATTTGATGTATAATTTTTAATAAGTTTTGTGAATTTTAACAAGGAAAGGGTGAATGTATTTATCAGTATAAATAAATTTGATTTTTTTGTAAAACTCTATTAAAAGTCCTGTAAAATTAAAGCTTTTGGAAATTACTTGTCCACTTTAACCAGAATCTCAACTGTGTGTCACCCTCCTCCCCCTTTTGTTCAATCTTGTGAATTAGTTTTTCTTGCCGTTGATGTTTTTTCTACTTTAGATTAATACAAAGCTGGTTGAATCAACAACAAAGACATGCTTAAAAGTAGATTATAGAAAATAATAGAAGCTCTTGAAGTTGCTGCTAAACCATATTATTGTAAAGCATTATCTTATGATCTTCTGTGTACCTAGTTGGGCTCACTAGTAGCCGATTGGGAAAGTCCCTGAGCACTGGTAGTTTGGTCTGAAGGTCGAAATCCTACAAACAGGCTGGCTGCATGAATGTTTTATTGGTTTCTCCCATGTGTAATGTGTTTATACTAGCCAGTTTCCCTTCGAAAGTTCTCCACGAAACCATACCTCCCTTCATGTAGTGCCTGAACACGTAAATACAGTCAAAAGTCATTAATCCAGACTCGTCGGGACTTCGGCGATTCCGGATTATCAATTTTTCCGGATTATAGATCATCAGTTTAAATCTGGTAATATGGCATGCAGAAATTATAAAATTAAAAGTATGAAACCGTAATTTATGAAATAAAGAACAATTATGATCTAAAGGGTATCAAAATTTACATAAAAAAGCTTAATATTTATTTGTTTATTTTATTAAACATTTCTTTCAATGTAAGTTGTTTAAGTTGCTTTGTTTTTTACGTGATAATACATTCTCTTTAATTCTATAAACAGATGTAATTTCTTGTTCAGTTACAAAGTTCCGCTGTTCAAGTCTTATAATTGCTGTGTCTACGGACTAATTTGTCAATCGAAATTTTTTCGTTTTCAATAACCTCTGTCACTTTCTTCCAGAATTTGAAATTTGGGCCCAATCCAAATATAATTTACACATTTCTTATTATTTATTTTCAAAATTTGTATTTTAAAATATTTTTCTAAATTTTTCAAACAAAATTTTCTATTATAACCTATAAAATTTTTAACATCGTCTTAACGTAGATGTATTTCTAAATGTATCTGCAAAAAATTATGAGTTCTTTATTCAAAATTTCCAATGATATATGTGAATTTACGTTTTGCCCCATTTTGAAAATTGCCGTATTTAATATAAGTGATAATAACGACAATGTGGTTTATGTAATTTGTTAAAATTATTTAAAAGAATGAATGATGGACCTTTTTTTCTTTCGTGCATGAATGAAAAAAAGGAAAGTAAGTAGGTTACTATAAATAAAGAATTCCACCAAGTGAATTATTCTTGGTGCAAACTGAAAAAATACGCCAAGATAAATTTTTAAATTTCTCCATACACTTCTTTCCAAAAATTACAAAATTTAATACCTAGGCATAATTTGAGTCATAGAATCAAAATATGGAAAAAAATTGATATGTTATTTCAGGAAAAGTCCGATTTTGTGTTGAAATACCTATGTTAGAATAATTTAATAAATATCCTAAGTCATGCTTTCGAGACATGAAAAATGCAGTTTCAATTTCGTTAATCAGCCCAGTAGAACAGGAGATACAGAACTGTTCCCCCCCCTCTTTTTTTTTTTTTTTTTTGCGCAGTTTGCACAGTGATCTGTTTTCACTAAGCAAACCATTGGAGAACTGTACAAAGTTGGCATTAAACACAACTTCGACATTGTGCACTTATCTTTTATGATAAATCCTTCTGTATTTTCTTTTCGTTCTGCTGCACAATTTGACATTGCATACCAGAATAACATAAGTAAAACTATCAATGAATAACATAAGACTATTAATAATAATGAAATCTAACAATGAATCTACAATGAAATCACAAAATTTGTCATTGAATTGGTATTTATGCAACCAAGGTACTTGCATATTTATTTACACAACCGCCTTAACAGAAGGTGCCAAATTTTGAGAATGGGGCAAACTCTGGGAACCATGCACATAACAAGGCCCCAACTAACCGTGCTTGTAACAGTTTTTCAGTCCAGCTCCATGGCCATTTTCACATGCATTCTCTTTGTTTTATTTCAATTTCCAGTAGTTTTTATATACATGTCGAGGTATTTTTCCCCTTAAACTCAAGGAAGCCCACCAGCGGCCGAGCAGTAAAGTCTCTGAACACTGGTAGTTCAGACTAAGGTTCGAATCCCGCGAACGGACTGGCTGCAGGGACGTTTTTGTGGTTTTCCCCATGTGTAATGTGCATATGAGCCAGTTTCCCTTAGAAAGTCCTCCACGAAGGCATCGCTCCCTTTAGGCATATAGCCCTAGTGTGCTTTGCTGTAATCTCAATAAACCAAACCAAACCAGCCCTTAAATTCATTTTAGACTCGACTTGTGGAATTTGCCAAGTGTGAAGAAACTGTGATAAAATTTCTGCAGAAATAAAAGTATTTTTCTGCTAAGAGGAACAATTGTTTTGAATCTGTTAAAGTAGTGATAACCCTGAAATTTCCACCAGAACAAGACATAAAAACCAACTTGTAAGTAGATTTATTGATTGATGTTGGGAATGAATACCTAATTAGAATGTAAAATATATATGTAATAATTAAATTTAAAAATTAAGTAAGTTGTCATGCCTTCTTATGTATAAAAATTGCCGTATTGCACCAAGGCAGCTGCTTTAATACATAAGTACGGATATTTTATCTGTAATATAGATCTACTGACAACAAATTTTCCTGTTATTCTTAGCTTTTAAAATAGCCAAACTGTATGTATGTATTCAAACTATAAGTAATGATATTTTTAAATTCGCAGACGTGAATCTTGAAATGTGTCCAGTAGTGTATATTGGAAAGAAAATAAAGTACAAATCGGGGAGCATCATTCTAGAACCATAATCGAGAAAATGCCATTTACTCATGGCCTTTTTGGAACTTAAGGGTTCCAGGGCCAAACTGTTGGTCACTTAGTTAAACATGAACAGTTTGTTGCAGTGTTAAACATTTTGCTACAAAATTGGTTTGGTTTATGTGATTATGGCAATGCCTCGATGGCTATCTGCCTAAGGAGAGGAATGCTTTCATGGAGGACTTTCTAAGGGAAACTGGCTCATATACATGTTACACATGAGAAAAACCGTGGAAACACCCATGCAGCCAGCCCGTTCGCACCACAAAATCTGACTTTTCTGGCATAATTTTTTTTTCTCCATATTCCAATCCAATGTTTCAAATTATGCAAAAGTGCCAAGTTTCTTAAAAATCGCCCAGTTTTGAAAAAATTGGGTCTCAAAATTTTAGTTCCCCCAATATTAATTGAAGTTGGTGCATATTTATTAATATATCTATTTTTTATTAAACTTATTTAATTGCTTCTTTTGGAATTCAAAATTCCAAATAAAATTAGCGCATTTTTTATGATTTATTTTTTTTAATTTGTATTTTTAAATAATACTTATATATTTTTGAAAATTTCAAATTATACATATAAAATTTTTGCCATCATTTTAAAATCAGTATATTTCTGGACATACCTGCAAAGAATTAGAAGTTTTTATTCAAAATTTCACAATACATATATATGTGAATTTATATCTGGTTGTAACAAAAGTTTTTTTGCCAAAAAAAAAAAAAAATTCTTAATAAAGTTAAAAAAAATTAAAAGTAGTACCTTTAAGTGTGGATAGTAATCACCATGCAAATCTGATTTTCTCCAAACGTTTTGGTAGTGTTTCAAAACCTTCGAACCTTCCAAAAACAGATCAACCTCATTTCAGACATCCTGTGCAGAATGGAAGATAGCACCAGCAGGATGTAGCTGCAGGTGTGAAAAAAGGTAGAAGTCAGAAGGGATATTGGGACTATATGGTGGGTGTGATAAACGAACCCATTTGAGTCCATATAGAGTCCAGCTGGTGAATGCAGACACAGGTGGTCTTGCATTATCTTTTACGCCAGAAACTCAGTTCGATGTTTTTCCTTGATAGCAGTATCAACACAAACTAGTATCTCGCTGTACATCTTATTATCGACTATACCTTATTGTATTTACCTTTTTCCAGATACTCTTTGTGGATAACACTATGGCAACCCCACCAGCATGATCTTTTTGTAAGTCAGTTTGTGCTTTGCGATACTGCCCACAGGCTCACCAAGTGCAGAATAACCCTGTTTTTAACCTGTGGTGTTGAAGTTAAAACAACTTATTTAAAATGACAATCCAGTCCAGAATTTTGTCTTTGTGTTGATATTCAAGCAGATTAGTGCACGCCCAAACAGGTCTGTCCTTATCTGCTTGAGTCGGCTTATGTGGCACCCTGCAGTTGAATCTGTACGTCAAGTTTATGTGATGCATAGCTTGACTAATGGATATGGCACTAACGTTTAACTCGTTAGCAAGTTCTTGAGTGGTTGCTTACTGATCTTCTTCCACAAGTTCTCACAGGTGAGCCTCATCAACATCAGTAAGCTGGCCAGAGCACTCTGTTTCTAGAATGTCATAGTCCTTGTTTTTGAACTTTTGGTAAAAAAACTTTACAGTGTTATATAATACAACAGGAGTCTGCAATTTTGTAGCTGTGGTTTGCCAAACCAATCTGTCAATACGATTCAGGGTGCTGCACATAGGAAATATTTGAAAGTATTCGATTCTCGCAGAAATGCATGCAGAGTTAGAGATTAGAGGCCAAGATTACAGATTTAGAGTTTTATTATGTATTAATTATGCATCATTTAAAGGTATTAATATAAAATAAACAAAATAAAATGTAATTATTCTATCAACATAAAAAAAAATTAATTATACATATACAGTTCAAAGTTCGTAATCCGGACTCTTCGGGACTTCAGCGATTCTGGATTAGGGGGTTTTCCGGATTATAGATCATCAGTTTAAATCTGGTAAGATGGCATGCAGAAATTATACAATTAAAAATATGAAACCATAATTTATGAAATAAAGAGCAATTATGATCTAAAGGGTATCAAATTTTACAAAAAAAAAAAGCTTAATATTTATTTGTTTACTTTATTAAACATTTCTTTCAACGTGTGCATGCGTAGAGCATACATCACGCGCACTTATAACCTTAGTGATTAACTTTAAAAAATTGCGAAGTATTTCAGTTTTTTTTTTTTTTTTTTTTGAAAAACTCCCAAGACTGATAGAAGTAATTATTCATCAAAAGTGATTTTAATTTTTTGCATTATTGCCTTAATTTTTTTTTTTTTTTTTTTTTGAAAATAAAGTTAATAGTAATATTGATGAGAAAACAGTGCATTACCACCAGATTTTGAATAAAGGTCTCCCGTTTCTCAGTGTTAAAATTTTACCATCACATTCTAGAGAAATTGGCACAGTAACAAAATTTGAACGTTCATGATGATATTCTTTAGAATTTTATACTTCAATTTTTTAATTAGTAATATTTTAGAAGTTTAGGCTATCATTCATTTAAACATAAAATGTGCTTTACAGTGAAGCTGTACATTAAAATAAGGGTACTATTCGGTTTCGAGGGCCGTAAAAAAATTGCAGCGAAAATGTATGCGTAGTCGGTAGCGAAATAGCGATGCAGGCATCCATTCAGTTATGTTTAGCAATTTTTATATAAATTATAAGAATGATCTGAAATGGTTATTTACTCTTATGCTTCCATTCAGTCATGTTTAGCTTTTTTCATATAAATTATAATAATAAAGTATTATATGAAATTAACCTTTCATCTAAATTAAAACATCAATCTTAGATAGTTATTTACTATTATACTTCCTTTCTTGCCGCAATTATTTTTGGCAGCATTGGCATCAACAATAGTTTGGCGATTTTTTACGGACCTCGAATCCGAATAGTACCAGAATAAAATACAGAATTATATTAAATATTTTTTTTGGGGGGGGGGTATTGCCATGTTGTTAAATATTTTTTGGGGGGTATTGCCGTGTTGAGGAATTTTTATTTATTTATTTTCTTTTTGCTGCAGCTGTGAAAAAGAAAAATGGATAACTTTTGCACATACTGCAGTGTAATTGTTGGCTCCGAGGCAGAATTGCGGGCACACTGCAATTCTGAAGGGCATCAACTGACAATAATGAGTGATGAAGGCAGAGAATGGAAATTTCGAGCCCCTCCTAGAGGTGTTGGAGCTGATCAGTATGCACTTTGTGTATCGTAAGTACTTTTTAAAAGAATCTTTATCATAATTTTACCTTGAATTTTTTATAAAGAAACGTATTGTTTTTAATAATAAAGCATTCTGTACGAGAGAGAGAGACTATACCTTACTTAAATATGTTTATATTTAAAATGAGCAGATTTATTAAATTATTAATTAATTTGTCAGGCTAATAATAGTCTTGAAATTTATTTGTTAAAATAATAATTTTGAACTCCATTTGGTAACATCTTAATGTGTCTTATCAGTTTATGTGTCGTCAAATTCATGCACAAATGTTTCATAACCAGAGTTTAAACCATCAAATGATCAGTTGATTATATGCAATTTACTAAATTTTTAATGTACTTTTTGTTTGGGATCTCGTAGCCAAAAGTTCAAAAATTTAGACTATCCTTAGATGTAGTCCATAGTAACTAAACAGGCTAATTTAATGGCATATAATATAAATATTAATTATCCCCTCCAAGGAATATTCTTAGATATCCTTTAGGGAAATAGTCTTCAGATATTTTATACTAGTTAACCAAAAATTTAAGATTTCTGTTTATGAATATCTAAACATCAGAAGTATCGTCTTGTAGCTATTTTATGGCATTGATGTGCTGTATCTGCTTTTCACTATTAAGTGTAATATTAATGTTTAGCAAAAATATCTTTGATCTCTGATTTTGTTTTTGAAAGTTTATTGTGTTATGAAATATTACTGCTTGCTTCATCAGTGTCTTCTAATTTATTACTTTTTGAGGAATTTGTATTTTGTTTGGTTGATCTTTACAATATGGTAACTGGTAGTTTGGCGACATTTTGGAGGCGATAAAGGTTACTACCTGGCACTTTGGTAATAATGTGAGCAGTACTCAGTTCCGATTACGCATTATTTTGTGTGAGGGAAATGAGAGATCATGGGATATGTCATGTGATATTAATGGACGAATTACGGTTCTTTAATCGGAAAAGGGAGGAAATTGGGAAAAAATCTAGAAATTTTGTATTTGGCTTTATTCTGTGTTATGTGAAACAGTGTTCGTGAATTTTTGGATCCCATGGCCGTAACTAAAGTGAATTCGAAATGGGTATTTATGTATGTATTAATTTAATGTATGTGCTCATTTATATTTTAAGTAGTGTTTTTGAATTTAATTATATTTTAATTAAATGATAGTTATTTTGTGAATTTTATGTTTGTAGGAATTTAGTACACGTTTAAGTTGAAGTAAACATGCATGGAAATAATTTAAATATTTGATACTAAGTATTTGTAATGCTTGCAGTATGAATTCGTTGGTGATGTGTATAATGTAATAGATGATTTAGAGGTAAAAGTTTTTGGATATTTTATTTATTTTATATGTGGAAATGTTCATATTTGGAAAGGGTAAATACTTTTTCGCGATCAGGTAATTTCATATATGTTCTTTTTACCGGGTTTAAAGATTGAGAAAATTGTCATGTATTTTCGTGAAATTTTTCTAACTTATGAGAAAAAAGCAGTGTACATGGATATAGTGAAGAGTGTGCGCAATGCCATTTTTGTGCAATTCTGGGATGTTTTTTTAAGTAAAAATAAGTCGGTGTGTACATGGTTTATGTGTATGTGTTATTTTGAAAAACGCGTAAGGAGTATGGTATTGTGCACTTTTTCCCAATTTTGCAGTGAATATTTGTCATGATTAAGCAGTTTTGTTAGATAAAATTTCTAGCATAAGTGTAATTCGGCTAGTAGATTGTTGGAAGAAGTGTTCAGTAGATAAAAAGAAAAGAAACATGTCTTTACTTCGTGAAGACAAAATGGCGGCGGGAAAAAAAAATAGAGGGTTGCTGTAGGAGAGTTGGTCGCCAAATTTTCGCCAAAAAAACGCCAAGTTACCATAATGTAAAGATCAACCTTTTGTTTTCTAAAATGTAAATACTTAGTCATTTTATTGTTATAAAGCCTAAATTTTTGCAAAATGCAGTTTTAAGTTTTTGATATTTTAGCATTTTCATGGCGACTGTCAGGCATATGTGTAAGCAAGAAATTCTTTCATTTTCTAGCCAGCATGCTGGTGCGCCAGAAGCATTTCTCGTTCATCCCTAATCGCCACACATTTGTTCCAGTGCCCTGGAATGTTTTTAAATACCACTAGATCATGTCCTGTGTCCATTACTTTTGAACTGAATATAGTTTTAGGATGCGGATTTTCAATTTGTCACATTCTGTGTAACGTTGGTGTCAGCTGTTGCGGGGTAAAATGTAAACAAACAGAGCTGGTCTTTAACTCACCACATGATATAAACATTTGTGTTTCTGACATACCTTAAAAACTTCTTTTTCTGTTCTTTCCTTTGCTACTATGTAGGGTCTTTTAGGATTACTGTGTGGGGGTAGTACTATTTCACTTTGCATTGCTTTTACCGCTTATATTTCACGTTCCTCTATTTTATTTCGGAAAGCCTTGACCTTCAGTTTATTATGACAAGCAAGCATTATTTATCAAACTCGTATTGTAAATGAGCCAATTAGTGACATGACAGAGAGTGTTGATTCATATTGTAAAGAGTTAGAGAGAGATATTTCTAGTGATTCTCATGTGGAAATTTTGTAAGGAGACTCTCCGAGTGTCTGCCATCTGGTTCACATGACGGAATAATTTTAATAGTACTTCTAAAATTTATTTCTCAAAGTAAGCAATTTTCTTTCTATATTTTCATGTAAAGTAAAGGAAGGATTATAAAATGCTAATTTAAACGCATATGATAGCTTAAGTAATACTCTAAAATAGTACCAAAAATTATGATGCTAGGTCATAAACTTTTTTTGCGATTTTTTTTTTTCTAAACTTAGTCTTAGCAGATGTAAAACCCCTGGCCTGCAGCATGATTTCTTTCAACTTTCATCTGTCCCAAGGGAACATCTTAAACAAAGGCACACTATCTTGAAAGGGTTAAAATGCATCTTTTTTATTGTTTTTAAATAAATTTCAACAGAATTTTGAAAAATGCATTTTTTATATTTTGTAGTATATCTTTTAAATATGAATTTTATTATAATATAATTAAGCATTGCCTTTTTAAAACAATTTTAAATTTAAAAATTCTAGTTTAATTTTCTTTCTTTTTTTTTTTTTTTTTTTTTCACATCTGAATTGAAATGAATGGGATTCTGATGTAAGCTATGTAGGTATATGTCTAATGAAGCAAAGCTTATGTAATAAATTGTTAATATTTTGAATATTATATTTGTATTATTTGAGTATTGCATTTGTATAATTTGAGTATTGTATTTGTATATTTTGAGTATTTTTAATATTTGACTAAGTATATTTAAATTTAAAACTGTTTATCATTAGTTAATAAGTAATTTTAATCATGTGGTAATGTAAGGTATATACCAATAAAACTGAGACAGCCAGAAATGACTGGATCATAAAGAATTGACAAACTTGCCATGGAATAAAGGAAAGTTTAAAATAGTTTATAATCTGCCTGTGGGGGAAGAAATTTTAGGAAAGAAATCGCTTTGAAATAATGCTAGATAATAAAATTGTTGATTCGTGTGTCGTGTTGTTTTGTATGCAGACATTCCAGGGTATTGCAGTAGTGAGCAGCATTGATTGTTTCACCTGGGGCTGGGAACTTAAATAAGAAGTGGGCCTTTTTTCATATCGAAAGAAATGTCAGCATGATTTTGCCCTTACTCTGTATCATCCTAGACTTCTTTGGCAGTAGGGACCTGGGAATGTTTCCATTGTTGCCTTTGTTGTTTACTTTCTAGTTGGTAGTGATGGCCCCAGGATTCATGAGCTGCCACAACTCTGTCCAAGAAATTATCCCCAGCATTATATCGTAGAAAATGCTGCAAGGACACTCCCATGCGAAGCCATCTCTGATTATGAGACTGTATGTCATGCACTATGCATTCAATTTTCTGTAATGCAGTTTCTCATTAATGATGGCAAGAAAAGAACCGAAACTCAACACCCACCTCCTTGCTAATGCCATTATTGTGCGTTGTCTTTTTGCACTGACTGATGATCTAGACAACTTCATCCAGCAAAGCAACTATGAAGGTGACTTTAATCAGGTCATGGATCATCTTTCAAAGATTCCCATCCCTTGCAGAAATGCTTGTGCCAGTCCTGTACACGGAACAATGACAATGAGTATTCTTTGTACACTGTTTCAATCTGTTGATGCATTTCAGGAACTCCAACACTTTCTTCTACTAAAAAACAAATAACATCATATTACTTTTCTTGAGTTGCAAACATTATGCGGATGTGGATGAAATGACAAATGATTACTTGTCAGATGATACTGTTGGCTGACCACCAGCTCACATCATGTGGTTCTGCACGATTACCTAGGGCAAGTCCATTCCACAATAGGGGCTGTCTTTCGTATCCCCTGCATTTCCTTGACACACAGTTTTTGTGACTGACATGTAAAAACATCAAATTATGACCACTGTTCTGTTTTGATTTGATCCACGCTTGGATTGCAAAGTCATGGACACAGTTCGAAACTGCTTTCAGTGTCAGCCAAATTCTTTCTCCGAACAGTGTATATTCACTGCTTGATACAACAGTGGAACAAGTGCTTTTGTAATTTTGATTATTGCATTTGAAAATAAATAATAACTTTTCATTTTGTGGCTACTGTTCCATTTTCATTTGATACACCATACAAAACATTAACTGCTATGAAAACTTGTATACCTCACTTCCTTTAGAAGAAATTTATAAAAGGGTACAATTACTCAAGTATTTTATCAATTTTATTACATAAATTGCTTTTCACTCAAAATTTTACTACATAAATTGCTTTTCACTCAAAATTTTACTACATAAATTGCTTTTCACTCAAAATTTGTATTAGCGAAAATGCTGAATTCAGAATGAGTTCTTTAATTCTGGGTACCTTTACTTCATGGGGCTATTTGGCCTAACTTGATTTGCCAGTTTGGTATCACCATTATTACTTGAGTAAAAGACAAAACACCTTCGTATTTATTAATCATTGTTCACTGAACGGGAGTTGGTTTGTTCCCCTTGAAAAGTCAATTAATTCCTGATCAATAGCAATAATTACTTGCTTTTAATTTAATTTATTTTTCAAAGTTTGAAATTTTGTTATTCATAATTTAATTCAAGTCCCTGTAAAACATTTTTAACAATTTACATTCAAGTTACTTTAAAACAATTTTCGACAAATGAACAAAATTTAAACTTCCTACCTCTGGGTCGCTCTTCTTAGATACTTCTACCAAAATTAAAATTAGGAGATAATATAATCAGTATTTCTTTAGTAAATAAATTATTATTATCTTACTTTGCAGCTATTGTGCAAGTATTAGAATAACTTGTTTTCGAACTAAGTGAATTTTAAGATCATACAACATTTCATGCATACATATATATACAAGGTCCGGCTAATAATTTCCAGGACTCGTGGAATAACTCAGAAGAAAAAAAGATTAAACACATAGCCATTTAATATGATTCAAAGTAATCCCCATCAGTCGTAATGCACGTCTGTGCTCGGATGAACAAATTTCAGAAAGAAGTTTTAAATTCCTCCTTTGGAATGCTCTTTAATAGTGACGTTACAGTTTTCTTGATGGCTTCGACATCCTGAGATCTCGTTCCCTTCAGCAAATTTTTCAGCTTAGGAAACAGGAAAAATCTGCAGTTGCTAGGTCTGGAGAGTATGTTGGATGCTGCATTTCAACGACACCATATTGGGCTAAGAATCGCCTCACAGGCAACACAATGTGGGGGTGGACATTGTCATGTAGCAGCAGCCAGCTCCCATTTTGTTGAAAATGATGCCTCACTCTACGAATTCGTTTTCAAAGTCGGTCAAGAACTTCTGTGTAGAATTCTTCATTGATAGTCATGTTAGAAGGAAGAAATTAATGATGAATGAGTCCATAGCAATCGAAGAAAGCAATTAACATGACCGTGATTTTGGACTTTTCAAATCGAAATTTTTTCTGCCTTGGTGAACTTCGAGACCGCCATTCGGAGCTTTGACGCTTGGTTTCAGGGTCATATTGATAACACCAAGACTTATCTCCCGTGACTGTCCTATCCAGGAACGCAGGGTCAGCATCAGCGTTGTCGATAATTTCACCACAAGTATCTAGCCTCAATTGCTTTTCTTCGTCTATTAAATGTTGAGCAACGAATCTGGAACAAATCTTGCTTTTGCCTAGGTCTTGCGTCAAAATTCGCCGAACCGTCTCTTTGCCCATGTTGAATTCATTGGCGACTACTCGAATAGTCAATCGACGATCACATTTCACCATATGACTAACTTTTTCAATTGCTTCCAGCATGCGTACGGACTGCGGCCGACCTGTATGTGGATCATCTTCGACGCTTTCGAACCCGTCCCGAAAGCGTTTAAACCATTCAAAAGTTCTTGAGCGGGATAATGTTTCCTCGCCATAAACTTGTTTTCACATTTCATAGGTTTCCACAGCTGTCTTGCCCAATTTGAAGTAAAATTTAATGTTAATTCTTTGTTCCATTTTCACTTTGATAATAGGAATTTAAGAGCTATGTTTTAACACCTTTCCACAAGAACCATTTACTTCGGAATGGCGCCAATTGCACTGCACATGCACAAGAAAACGCTCTTCAATATGCAATCATTAGCACCATCTTCTTACTTTTTGTTCTCTTACAATTACATCAGTCCTGGAAATTATTAGCCAGACCTTGTATATGTATACAGTCAAAAGTCGTTAATTCGGACACCCGTAATCCGGAATGATCTATAATCCGGACCTCAAAGCTAAAATCTTTCTGCGCATGCGCCGCATTGACGCATGCGCATAGGCGTTTTACTCGTGTGCGCAAGACATTTACGACTGCGCATATGCATCTGTGCAAGTGCAGAATACGTTTTCGCGTGCGCGTTTAATGTATGACGGACGGTATAAGCTAAAATTATCTAATTATCTATTTCAGTTAATGTTGATAATTGCGTTGTTCCTTAATCTTCAAATTGGATCCGGCTTATTATTTTTTGCAGACTGTAAGAGCAATTTTCTAAAAGTAAGCTTGAACTTTCGATTATGTCAAATAGAATTTCCGATGCTGGAGCTCCCAAAGGATCTAGAAAACAAAAGTATGTTTCGATGTCCATCAAACAAAAAACAAATTGCTACAAAAAATGAATAAAAGCATATCCTTTGTTTATCTAACCATTCCGAAATCTGTTTATCAATTTCACGCTGCTCTGAGCGGGGGGGGGGGCACGTCACACAGCAATGAACTGGAAGTTGATCTGTCAACACTATCGTTATCTTCAGGGCAGATGTTTTTATTTTAGTCGGCTTATAATTCCTTACTAAATGTAGTATTTAATTTCGATGTACTCCGTCTTTGATATGATTTAAATCAAATTCCTCGTCATTATAAATATCACGAATACAAATCACATAGTTTTCTGGTTGCAATTTTCTAATTTCGGCTATGAGTAAGGTATGCTTTACTCATCCGCGCGTTAAAAGAAATGTTTAATAAAGTAAACAAATAAATATTAGGCTTCTTTTTTGGTAAATTTGGATACCCTTTAGATCATAATTGCTCATTATTTTATAAATTACGGTTTCATATTTTTAGTTTTATAATTTCTGCATGCCATCTTACCAGATTTAAACTGATGATCTATAATCCGGAAAAATCGATAATCCGGAATCGCCGAAGTCCCGACGAGTCCGGATTAAAGACTTTTGACTGTATATACATATATATATATACATACATGCATACATATATATCCATTCCTCTTTCCCAGCTTAAAAATCCTTACTCAGCCTTTATTTTTGCAATTGCAAAATTTGCAATTTTTGATGTCATTTTCAACTTGCTTTGAGGTATTGGTTAGTTAGAATAATTAAAGTATTTACTTGAATACTCTCTGCTACTCTCTTGAAGGGTACTCTTCTGTCATCAGGACCAGATTCAGATATGTATGTATATATGCATGTATGTGTTCATGCATATGGTATATGTGTGTGTGTGTGTATGCACACACATATGTTCACATGCATTTCTTAATCTGATCCTTGCAGTAGTTGTGTTTAGTACAAATATTTCTTTTGTATCATAATTTTATTTAAAGGAAGAGTTTTAAACATGTAATGATATAATTTTTTTTATTAAATTTCTAGTTGCTGTTTACTTTTATCTGAATTTTATCAATTAAAAAAAACAAATGGAAGTTAAATGCCATAATAAAATTTTGAATAGCTAAATGATACAAAATTAAAAGTTGTCAGCAAAGTAATGCAGTTTTTAGAATGCTGTTAAAGTTTGTCTTGAAAGTATAGTATTTGCAGAGACGTGATTTCCTTTAGATATTTTTTAAGTGCTGTATAAACCTAAATTATATTTTGGGAAAAAAATAGACTAATAATCTGGAAAGTTGTGGAAAAATATTCTGTTAAATTTTCAGCAAGTTTCTTTAAATAAGTGTATTAAAATTAAAAATGTTTTTAAATTTTTGGTTGTTATTCTTGTATTTTAGTATATTGCGTAACTAGAGTATATTGATTTCTCTGCTGTTTCGGTTCTTAATAAAAGTTTTGTTCCAATTTTAGTTATTCTGCAACCGGAAAGTGTCGATTTGGTCAACAGTGTTGTGATGCTCATGGTGGAGAAGAACTTACCGAGTGGAGGGAGAGATTTGATTATCGGCAGATGAAGTTACAGAGGGCGAAAGAATGTCGACTTCAGGGTCGCAACTATACAGAGCAGTTACTTGAGAAGTGGTTAACTTCTTCGAATCCCAATATGATCATGACCGAGTCGCTGGATACGGTTGATATTAGAGTTGAACCGGAAGTCAGCTTAACTCTTACCGAGAAAAATATTTGTAGGGAGTGGACATTTCACATACGTGCTAAGGTAATAATTATTGCAACTGACTATTTTCAGTTTATCAAAATGTATAGCATATTACTGTATTTGTTAGTTTTAGCGGTCTTAGTGAGAAACAAGAATTGGCATATTTTAGCTTTGTTGAGAAATAGATTGTTACTGATTCATGCATGTAATTCATTCATATCTACAATACATAATTTATGTAATATGCACATAGTAGTTAAATGTAAAAGTAGTTAAATGTAATTTTATACTTATTTTATATAATAGAATTTTGTAAGAAATTTATTTAAAATAAAAACAACAAAAAAGAACTCTAAGGCCAAAAATAGTTTTGCCACTTTCTGATTGTCTTCGGCTCCATTAAAGATAGTCGTTGCCGATTTTGGAGAGAAATGCTTATTTTAGTATTTTTATGTTTGATTCAAAAATGCATCTAGGGCTGCTTATTTATTTATTTTACATTCTTCTTTTTCCATATAAGACATGCACACTTCGTATTTTTCCCTTTTGTTATTCCTATGTACATAGCAAGCTATAGTTGCTAAAAAAGTAAGAGAATTGCCTAAACTTGGCATTGTACTTCACTTTGGCACTCAAATCAAAAAATCGGAAGAAGAAAAAAAGACCACGAGGTCTTGAATTGAACTGCATTATGCTGTATGCATATGAAAAAAGCCCGAGATTTCACCAAAGATGATGAAAAATGAAGTATTGGGTCTGGGGAAAAGGTCATGGCGTTTTTCATAATAGACGGCATCAGTGGCAAATAACTCAGGAAACACAAATTGCAGTGACACCACTAAACCCTCTTTGGAGAGGTAATTCTTCAAGTGTTACTGTGAGCATATAAACAATGTACATGGTGGAGTTGGTAGAAAGTTGTGTGCATTTGACAATGGAGAAAAGTAAGGAAAAAATGTGCTATATTTTGCAATATAGCATGACAAAGGAGAACGCTGTGCAGGTTTGTGAAAAAAATTTGTTCTGTGTATGGTGAAGGTATATTATCAAAATCTTGTGCACAGAAATGGTTTGCTAGCTTTCATTCTGCTAATTTTGATGTAAAAGATTATTCACACCCTGGTCGTCCAGTCACTGAAAAAGCTGATAAAATTCTTGCAAAATCTTCCAGCAAAGATAAGCACATCAGCAGTGTCAACATCGGTATGGAGCTGGGCATTGACCACAAAACTGTTTTGAACACCATTTACACAATTCTGCAAGTTTGATGCCTAGGTTTCGCATGAGTTGAGCACAAAAAGCATGCTAGACTGAATTAACTTCTGTGATGCACTACTGAAATACAATGAATTTGAGCCATTTCTCATATGTGTCATAACCGGCGATAAAAAATGGATTACATATGAGAATCGCTCGCATAAACGATTATAGATAAAGGATGAGGAGCCGTCAGAAGCTGTTGCGATGCCGAACAAAGTGTGTGGTATGACTAGAAGGGAATTGTCCACCTAAGCTGGTTCCAATTGGTCAGATAATTAATTTTCAACTCTACTGTGAACAACTAGAGAGACTATGCCAGACAGTTGAAAGAAGCTGGCCCGAATTGAACAGTAGGAAAGGTGTTGTCTTCCATCATGACAATGCCCGACTACACACTTCTTTGATGACCCGTCAAAAATTGTGCAAGCTTAGTTGGGAAGTTATGATATGCCCACCATATAATTCAGACATAGCACCATCAGACCATCACTTATTCCGATCGCTGTTGAACTCTTTCAGTTGAATTAGGCTGGTTTCCAAAGAGTCACGTGAAAACAGTTTGACTCTGTTCTTCAACCAGAAACCACATAAGTTTTTCACACATGGCATCATGGCTTTACTCGAAAGATGGCGAAACATTGTCAATAATAATGGAGCATGTTTGGTTTCAATATTTCACACTATAAGTTTCTATTTCACACTATAAGGTTTTTTATTTTACACTATAAGAAAACTAGTTGAATTTTACTCCAAAAACACCACAAATGTTTTCCCAAACCCAATATAATAGTCCATCGCAATGCTAAAATGCTGAAATTCCCATAGGAAGAATCTGTGCAGTCACACTTGCAAAAATGTCAAAAACATGGAATGCTGTCTGTGTATATGATTATGTGCCTACTTAAGTTGCCACATAAATACCCACTTTCTGCCAACATGGTGTATTGCATCATAACTACTCATTTGTAGCTTTTTCATTTTCAGCAGCAGATAATAATAATAGAGTACCATAATTTTTTAAAAAATTAAATAAAAATTTTCATTAAATGGAAACTCGCCTGCAATTTCAAGGAGTAACAGATAATAACATTTCAAATATAGCTTATAGTAATTAAAAATGACTCAAATTTTAATTAAAATTTACAGTTAGATTCTTTCTTGATTTGCTGACCATGGCTTGTAAATAATTTGAACGCACTATGAAAATGCGTGGTAAAGGATCTTGGTATTCTTCTATGCTAAACCTCAAGAATTTGCCATCCTGTAAACCAAGCATTCATGTTTTGAAGCAACTTGTCTTTCAACCCTACACATCTTATAACTTAATTTTCCAAACGGTTAAAAAGTCTCAAGTTCAGTTAACGACTCATTTTGAATTTCCAAATTCTAGTTCAATTCAATGTTGATTAAGATAATATTTCGCTTTGAGAAAAGGCATATACTGTGATTTTTTTGGGGTGGCGGGGTTTAAAAAATGCTGCACAGAATTCTAACTTTTATGCACAAAGGTTGTCAGTTGGCTGCAGAATCAAAAACAAAAAAAAAAAATAAATTATATATTAAAAGAAACCACTCTGTGTTTGTTACTTTTATTGAAAGAAAAGAATTGAAAATCTCATGAATGCAAAGTGGAAAAATTTTGAAATTCAGCAATAAAGAATAGCCAGACTCAGTTGTCTTAATGATTTAACTTCAGAGTTAAGCCGCTTTGCAGTATACTTTAAGTGATACATTTATGTGCTCATATGTATGTTAAACAGCAGAGGTCAACTGAAAAATTATATGCTCATATAGTAAGCACTCTTATATTCCACAAACAGAAGTAGTGTGTAGTAGTAAATGTAAAAGATGCACACACATTAGAACTTTGATTATTATGGATACTCTTCCTTGATTACAGTCAGAAATAATTGTAAATCAGTGCTAAAAATAGAGTAATCTTTGTAAAATATATTCAGCCATAATTTGGTTTAAAAAAACTGAAATCTTTCAGATTTTATTACTTCCAAACAGGTGCTTTCTTCATTTATAGACACATACACACTTCGAGGGCATTTGGCCTAGCGCCATATTGGATTAAAAATATTTAAAAACAGTATACAGTGTTGCCACTGCTTGCTTTGAAATAATTGAGTTTTTTAACATAAAATTCATTAAAGATCTACAACATGTGAAATACACAATAAAACAAATTCCAAATTCAAGCGTCCAGGTGCCCATGATTGGATGGAGGACTACGCTATTCAGAATTTGATGACCAGGTACAGTTTTCTTTTCACAGTGCAAGAAACATAAATACATTCATGTAGATTTTTCATTATTTAGTTTTTTTTAATATAATACGGGGTGATAATATTTAATGGCAACAATTTGAAAAATGGTACAGCCATTTATAGTTATTTGACGCAGAATGCCGTTTTGAGATTAATAGCTTTTCTGGGCTGGCACCCATTTAGACTACAAAAAAGAAAAGATTCAATAAATATTAAAAACTGAGTTTTTATATTTTGTTGTGTCAATAATACTGGTTATTAAGTGTGAATATTTGGAAGAAATGCTAATATTGACTAGTAGAAATATTTCTGTTTATACTAACAATGTTTGTAATTTAGTTTTTTCATTTTTTGTTTCTCGTAACAATCTATCAACACAAGTTTATCCATGCAACCTGAACAATGTTGTCATTTTATTGCAGCGTAAGGGCTTTATCATACTCATGGTCTGGCACATTGCCAGTGCTAAGAGACATGTCATTATTTGATGTCATGCAAGATTTTCATCTTCTAATTAAAATTATATGATGCTTAACATATTAAGAAATTTAAAGCAGTATATGTGCTTTTGCTGATGTCATATATTATATATGTCATTACAGAATAATTGTTTGTGCTGACTAACAACTGTGTGCCTAACAATGTGATTTTAAATTAGTTTAGTAAATTATCAAAAGCTGATTACAAAGTAAGTTTGTTGAATGAAAAATAAGAAATATTTTAACTGTAAACTAGTGTATTTTTAGATACTCTCGAATTTGTCATAGTATTTTGAGGCATATTCTTGGTGTAACTTGTATCATTCTATTCCTTCAAAAGTTAAAGAAAAGTAGAAAAAGAACTATATTTTAAGCGTTAGTATTTTTTCAGTTCTTCTGCTTCTTTTAATACTCTATACTTTTCTATAAATACTGTTTCTCTACTCTTGACCTTGTTAAAATTACAGTCAAAAGTCGTTAATCCGGACTCCTCGAGACTATTAAACAGACATAATTTCTTGTTTAGTTACAAAGTTCTGCTGTTCAAGTCCTATAATTGCTGTGTTGAGAATACCGACTAATTTGTCAATAGAAATGTTTTCGTTTTCAATAACCTCTGGGTCACTTTCTTCACTATCGGAAGCGAATTATAATGACGAGGAACTTGATTTAAATCATATCAATCATATCAAAGACTGAGTACATCGAAATGAAATACTACACTTAGTACGGAATTATAAACCAAATAAAATAAAAACATCTTGCTTGAAGATAAGGATAGTGCTGACAGATTAACTTCCAATCCGCCACTTGAAATTGATAAACAGATTTCGGATTTCAAAACATACTTTCGCTTTGTAGATACAAATTACATTTTAGTAAATATATATCGGAAATTCTATTTGACATAATCTTTCTAATCTATCATAATCTAATAATGACGTTTCTGCCCCCCCCCCCTCTGCCGCAGAGCAGCGTGAAATTGATAAACAGATTTCGGATTTCAAAACATACTTTCGCTTTGTAGTAAATATATATCGGAAATTCTATTTGACATAATCGAAAGTTCAAGCTTACTTTTATAAAATATCTCTAACAGTCTGCAAAAAATAATAAGCCAGATCCTATTCGAAGATTAAGGAACAACGCAATCTGCAACATTAACTGAATTAGATAACTTTAGCTTAGCGTATAACTCCGTTACACATTAAACGCGCATGCGCACAAATATATTTGCAGCCGTAAGGGTCTTACGTGCTCTCGTAAACGCCTGTGCGCATGCGTGAACGCGACCCATGCGCAGAAAGTTTGTAGCTTTGAAGTCCGGATTATGGGTGTCCGAATTAACGACTTTTGACTGTATTGTTTTTTCTTTGAAAATGTAATTTATTTTAAAAATTAAAATGGTTTTAAAATTTTCAAGTTAAGATAACTTAATGTATACATTGTTTTAAATGTAATAGGCATGATTTTTTTTTTTTTACTGTAGGCTACACTGCAACATATTGCATTATTATATGAAACCCATAGGAATCATTTTAGAATATCTGAACTAAGAGCTGGAAGATCTTCCGGCATTAAGGACTTTAATATTGGTCCGCAGTGTCAGGAATGGAGTAATGTAGACAACAGTGATTATAGTGATGAGGAATATACATGTAAAGTAAGTTTTTATTTTTCATTAAAGATTTAACTTTACATTATTATTGTTATTACTTTCGTAATAATTATTGCTAATAGGAGGAAATTATGGGTTGATTTATTCAAGAAATAGTATCTACTAGTTAAAAGTAGTAATAATACTTATTGTGTGACTTTGTGTATCATCTTAAGCAAAGAATATAAGCCATTCTTTTATTTTTCTATATTTAAGTTAAAAAATAGCATTTCAGTAATTATGTTTCTCAGCCTGATGATTGTTATGCAAGTAATAATCAAAATGGGTTCTTATGCATTATCCCGTCGACTGAATATTGGCCACTATTAAATCATGAAAAGCTGGTGGAGAGCAAGTCAAAGTTACATCAGTTGTTGGATTTTTGAAATAATTGATGCTTTTTTATTTAATAAGCAATCAGTATGGAGTAAAAACTTCCTGCAGGTAACTGTTCCATTCTACTACTGTTTTGTCAGCCATTTGCAATTGACCATATGGTATGTACTAATATACACTTTTTTTTTTTTTTTTTTTTTTTTGGTGGTAGGATCTCATAACTGAAAAATAATCTACTGCTATGTCAGAAGGAAGTCACAAATTTTAACCATTTTTTCAAAATGTGAGGAAAAATACAGCTGTGTCAACTAATTGATATCCTTCTTCATAAAAGTAAAATGTGGCTTATTGAGAATGAATTGGAGTTGCATGAAACAAAATGGCACATGTTATGAGCGTCTTGCTTATCCATAATTAGCACTAAATTTTGCTTCTTGGTGACAGTCTTCAAAATAATACGTAAGTACCTCAAAAGGAAAAAAGGGGTGCTTTCTGATTATTCACATTTCAAATGAAAAAGGAGGAAGTCTTTCTGACTTTGGAGAGCATTTATGAACTATTTGGCGACTAATTTTTCATTAAGCTAATATGCTAAAGGCAAAAGTTGGTGGCAAAATGGCGGCATGCTAAGAATTCCATACAAGAGCCATCAATCATTAAAATTAAAAAAATTAGGGATATTTGTCATAAAACACCTTTTTTACCTCCCAAAAAAATCCTTTTTTTTTTTTTTTTTTATCATTGTTTTCTCTCCTTGAATACAGTGATTAGTTTTCTTTGCTGAAAATGTCAGTGAATTGCATAAACTCCACCACATTGTACAACTTTGGTATTGCAGCCAAAACAGATGCGTTATGTGCATACCTGGGACTTCTCTTATGCATTGTTGTTCTCTTGTACACAGCAATCCGTTTTCACTTAAAGAATAAGAATTGCACAAACTTGGTATCCTACAACTTGGGTATTGCTCACTAGGAAAAACAGATGTGCTACGCACATATCTGCATTGTCATGCAAAATACTTTTTAGTGACATTGTGGGTTGACTAAAACTATTTTGGCAGCATACTGCTTTGTCTCATAAATACTTTTTATGACTTTTTAATTTTTGGTGGGGTTTACAGTACCAAAAATAATTTTCCTAAAAAAATTATTTCAGTATAATTAAAAGTGGCTTAAAATGAGTAAATTTTTTATTACTTTGTAGATTATGTTTTTAATTTAGTGTAATTATGATAAAATATAATATTATTCAATAAAATTGATTTAACTTAACAATTGCAATCATTAGGGAAGAATAGGCTAATTTTGTTTGAAATTAGGTCTATCAAAACAGTTTTCTTTGTTGCGTTTATTCTGCATTTAGTCATTAGTTAAAAATATGGGAACAAAGTGAATTTCCATGAGAAATGAAAGCAAGCAATGTTATTTATTAGTTTTAATCATCATGACTGTCTGGTAATTAATTCCATGCAAGACATATTTTTACACATGTGTGAAGGTGTAATTTTTTACTTGAATTTATCTATAATAATGGTTGTGGCGATTAAATAAGTACAGTAGAAGTCCAGAAATCGGGAAAGCTTGGGATCAGAGGTTGTGCAGATTTTAGGATTTTGCGAATTTCAGAACAGAGAAGATAAATCATGATATTTAGACTAAAAGTGCAAAATAAATAAGGTATATTAGATACATTTAATTAAATTATTATATGCATTGCTGCAATAACTTATTATACATATATAAATTAAATTATTATTACATATATAAATTGATTATATTATTCGTTGTATTATATATACACAACATCCAGGTTTGCCAATTTCGCCTCGTGCAAAGATTTCCGGTTTCGGATTCCGGTGTTAGAATCACTGTTGCTGTAAAATTTCAACAGCTTTTCTTTATTTTTCCATATATTGTACACAATCGTGTCGCAATTCCATACGATTCTGCTGTAAGCCGAGGAGTAGCACCTGCCTCCATCTTTTGCAGAATTTTCACTTTTTGCATTACCGTCAATGCAACGTGTTTATGTTTTTCAACGTTGCAAGCATGAGTGCGTTTCTTATCTGTAATTGTATTAAAAAGAGCTGAAATTTAAAATATTCTTAATTTATCCACAAAATATCTGGATTAAAAAAAAAAAAAGGCAGCACTAAATAATCTCGTGAAATAACAAAGCTCAGAAAATACAACATTGTGAATCGTGAAGTTGAAAGAAGAGTCGAGTGAATCGTCTGCTTTTTTACCTCGATGCAGATTAGAGCGATATTTCGTACTCAATGTCGCGGTTTCTGGAACCTATAAATTGAATGTTTATATTTTGAGAGGTAACAAGGATTTTAGGAGTTGTTGGATTTCAGGTCAGCGGATTTTCGGTATTTGATTGTATTTGTTTTATATTAATCTTTTAAAGAATTAATTTTATGAATATTTTTGTAGTTATGTTGGATCAATGATTTTGAATTTTTTTTAATTAAAAAATATTTTTTAACCTTTGTATCATCAAAATAATCATATTGTAATAAATCTCTGCAGAAGCATTATATGATTAACCTATTCATCAGTATTCTAACAACAGAATCATTGATAATTTCTTTAAAAAATAAGATTCTTAGAAATCCTAATTGAGAAACAATATGAAATATATATACAGTATTTTACTATATGTTTTTTGTTTGCATATTTGGCATTTTTTATTTAAAATACTGATGGGAGGGAAATTCCTGTGTTTTTTCATGTAGTCTTAAATTATTGAATTAATGTTTTCTTTAGGTTCGCTTTGCTACCTGTATTTATGGCACATTCCGACAAGCTGTTGTATTTGATTTTGGATTTGAACCAGTTTTAGTTCAGAAACTCTGTGTAGATGTAGTATCTCTGTCAAATATGGAAAAACTTCAGCAGGCAAAAGATACTGCTGTATCCTTCATTGAGCGTTGGAGCAGTAGTGATGTCACTGTGGTTCCATTTGAAAATCGTCCATATTCCTTAGGTGATCAAGAAGAATGTCTCCTTTCATGCTATCCAGCTCCGAATAGTGCAAAATTTACTGTAACTCAGTCAGTACTGGAACCTGTATTAACAAAAAATAATTATACTGCAAGACAGCATGAACTTCTCTGTATAGAAGAAATGGCACAGTATGAATTGCTGTCAAGGTAATAGAAATTAACATATGATTTTTTATATTGAAAAATTATGTAGGATTTTTATTCTATTTATTTCATTATTTAATGTATTTATTTTTTCATTATGTAACGTATTTATTTTCTAGGCATAATCTAAAACTATTTTGCTAGGAAGTATCACCCGTTGCCAGCCTTTGATGGCTTTGTTATGATCATAACTATGATTTTTTTCTTTCTTCCTGTATTTTTATATGAATAAAAAATACTGTAATACAGGGTTTGTACTGTTCTTAAAAGTCCTCAAGAATTTTAAGTTTTTGGTAACGATGTTTGGCCCTAAAGTGTCCTTAATTTCGATGAAAATGTGCAGATTATCGTTAATTTTTCTTATTTGACATTTCTAACTTTTTTTTTTTAACTTCCATTCAGTGTGGGAATTAACATTGTGGATGAGTATAGAATTTAAACCATGCAGCATATAACAAAGTCATCATAAATTCATTATGTAAATAATGAGAAACAATCGGCCACTCCAGAATGAAAATTTCAAAATTTGATTGCTTTTTTGTACAGTTTTTTAAAATAGGTGTTATAAACAAAGTACCATCTTATTTGCAGTGAAAAAGAGTTTCTTGAACTTTGGCACAAATTTTACAGTCATACTTGAACTTACTGTGATGAAAAGATGACCATAAAAAAAAATGTCAAAGCTTGATCTTCATAAAACTCGCACTTCCACTCACTGTTATCTGAAAATTTATCATTGTTAAGGACCAAACTCCCTCAGGGGGCTCACTTTTGTGAGTACGGGTGTGGCAATCCCGAGGTACCCTAGCCCTTCAGGGGATCATCTTCTTGGTGAGACGGGTGTCACGATCCTGGAGCCCCAGTGATCTATCCTCTTTTCCGTCTCCTCTCCTCTTGGCTGGATCTTTTTCCCTTCCCTTCTCCCTTGTGGTTTCTCTCTACGGAGTTTGGGGCTCGTCACGAGAGGCTGGAACAGACCTTGTTTCTAGTTTTCAAGTGGGGAGAAAACTGCCCACGTGTTTGCCGTGCGTGGAGACCCGTGTCGCTGGAAAGGAGGGTCCTGGTAGTTGAGGGGCGAGGTACTGTCCCCAACACACTGCTTTGGCCTCTGCTTCAGCTAAACGGGAGGCACCTTAGTCGTCCTCACGGGTGTCAATCGGCTGGTCACTAGTCCTTGTGTCAGTGGCTTGGGGTCAAGCTCTCGGGAGTACCTGCTTTCGGGAAAGCCGACTGTGGGGCTTCAGTTTGCGTATAGGTCCGGCTAGCCCTAACACAGGAATCTGTGTTCCCTTGTTGGGCTCCGTGGTGGGCGGGGCCGTCGGACCCGAATCTTTATTCTTTCACTATGGCTTCTCATATTTACTTAATAAAAGATTTCGAGGTAACTCCAGTCACTCAAGTCAATCCTGTCACTCAAGTCACTCAAATCACTCCTGTCACTCAACCTAGTTCTGAAACTTCTACTCCTAAACCAGTCACTCAACCTAGTTCTGAAACATCAACTGTTAAACCAGTCATTCAACCTATTTCTGAAACGTCTACTGCTAAACCACTCACTCAACCACTCACTCAACCACTCACTCAACCTCTCACTCAACCTACTTCTGAAAAGTCTACTGCAAAAAAATTACGTACAGATACAAATGAAAAAAATCATAACAATATTCCCCGTTTCCTAGTCATCTCTAGTCCTTCTGGCGAAATGCATAAGATGTCTCCTTTCGTAATAAACAAATACATCCAGTCCTGTATTGGTGAGCCGAGAAATATAAAGCGTCTCCGCTCCGGAGACCTGCTTATTGATACAACCTCAGCCACCCAGTCTGCTTCTTTACTTCAGATAACTAAACTTGGGCAAGCGAATGTGACTGTAACACCACATAAGTCACTCAACTATTGTCGGGGTGTAATCTCAGAATTCGACCTTCTGTATGTTTCTGAAGAAGAGATCGCTTCTGAGCTCTCCGAACAAAATGTCTGCGGTGTAAGGCGGATCAAGATGCGTAAAGAAGGTAAGTTGATAGACACGAAACACGTGATCCTTACCTTCAACACGCCTGATCTGCCCAAGAATATTAAGGCCGGATATCTAAATATTCCTGTAAGACCTTATATTCCAAACCCTATGCGATGTTTCCAATGCCAGCGTTTCGGCCATTCTAAGACGTCTTGTCGTGGCAGCCTTACATGCGCCCGATGCTCACAGATTGGCCACGATTCTGAAAATTGTACGGCTGCGCCTCTTTGTATAAATTGCAAGGGTGAGCACCCAGCATTTTCACGCCTCTGCCCAAAATGGAAATTGGAAAAAGAAGTGCAGACTGCAAAGTTTACGAGGAACATCTCATATGCCGAAGCCAGAAGATTAGTCCAGAGCACACAGCTTCGACCAAATACATCATACGCCAGTGCTGTAAAATCATCTCGTACAGTCGCCACCCAAACATCAATAGGCACACAGACCCTAGCAAATAAAACCCATCCGTCTACATCCAACAAGCAAAAAGAAAATGCAACCCATATAGTACAAAAGAAAGAAACAGTTATTCAAAGTAAGCCCAAAACTTCTACACATAAAATATCCAATAAAAATAGAAGTCACAGCAATAGCTCTTTTGATGATATGATTTCTGAATCTGCGGATTCAGACTTTATGGAAGTAGAAGAGGGTCTAGAAGTTCCCAGGCATCTACTTCCACGAAAAACAAAAGAACAGCACAGAAAAAACAAAAACCATTCATAATGGCCACCCTCATGTCATGGAACTGTCGCGGTTTCCACCGAAATTTCCTTGACATCAAATCTATAATAAATGTGTATCATCCTGTGTGCTTAGCAATACAGGAAACAAATTTGAAACCTGAACACCATGCAAAACTTCGGAGGTTTTCTTTCGTCAGGAAGGATAACATTGCAGGTGAGCGTGCCAGTGGAGGTGTAGGTCTCCTCTCCTCACTGGATTATCCCTCAAATGTACTTCCTTTGACGACATCCCTCCAAGTTGTCGCTACTCAAATAAATTTTGATATTATTGTTTCATTTGTTTCTTTGTATTTGCCTCCAAATGAGCACATTTATCAGCAAGATTTAAATAATCTAATAGAGCAGCTGCCTGAGCCTTTTATCATAATAGGAGATTTTAACGGCCATAGTCCACTCTGGGGAAGTAAAGATACAAATTGCCGAGGAAGACAAATAGAGCAGATGATCGAAGATCATAGCCTTTGTCTCCTAAATAATGGGCAAGATACGTACTTCCATGAGCCTTCAAGGACATTCCACGCTCTCGATCTTGCCATCTGTTCACCATCTCTGTTGCCATTTTGCACTTTTAGTGTCGGAAATGACCTGTACAACAGCGATCATTATCCTATTTTTGTGTCTCTTGCACGAAGAGGAGCAAACCCCGTGTCGAGAGTCCCTCGTTTTATCCTGGACAGGGCAGACTGGGAACTCTTCTCTTCCGTTGCAGAGCTGACAGAGGAAATGGTAGAAGGTGTGCATATCGATGACGCTGTTGAAGCTGTTACTAATACTATTATTCAGGCAGCTATGCTTTCGATTCCTAGAACATCAGGAAAAACACTAAAATATTCGAAACCGTGGTGGAATCGCGACTGTCATGAAGCACTGAAAAAACAGAAAAAAGCATGGGGTATTTTTCGTAGATATCCTACTCTGCGAAACCTCATAGCTTTTAAAAGAGCCAAAGCAAATGCACGGAAAGTAAGAAGGCAGAGCCAGAGGGATTCCTGGATTTCATATGTGTCCTCAATAACATCCTCTACGCCTAGTAAGCGGGTTTGGGAAAGAGTTCGAAAAGCATGCGGAATGTACAAAGACCACTCACTTTCCTTTCTGGAAAAAGATGGCCGAGTGATTAGCTCCATAGAAAAAATTGCAAATACAATTGGTGAGACATTTGCTGCCGTTTCTTCCAGCCGAAATTACTCACCTGCATTTCTTTCTATCAAGCAACGCTCTGAGAAAAATCCCATCGCTTTCAACTCTTCCAACTTTGAGCCGTACAATAGAGACTTTACTATGGTTGAACTAAAGAGAGCTTTGTTGCAGACACATAGGTCTTGTCCGGGTCTGGATGGCGTGTATTATGAAATGCTAAAGCATCTGTCCTGTAAGTCACTGAGTGCCCTTCTCACACTTTACAATAGAGTGTGGAAGGAGCGTACATTTCCCAGTGCATGGAGGAGAGCTATTGTCATTCCTATTGCGAAGCCAGGGAAAGACCCGAGGAATCCCTCGAACTATCGGCCAATTGCCCTTACCAGCTGTGTTTGCAAACTGTTTGAAAAGATGGTAAACAGCCGCCTAGTCTACTTCTTGGAAAAGAATGATATTATATCGCCTTATCAGAGTGGTTTTCGAAAGGGAAGAACAACTGTAGATAACATGCTCCTCTTAGAGACATCTATTCGAAAAGCATTTGTAAGAAGAAGCCACCTTGTCTCGATATTCTTCGACATTGAAAAAGCTTATGATAAGGCATGGAGATACGGTATACTCCGGGATCTTCACGAGAGTGGCTTGCGCGGCAACCTACCAATTTTCATTCAAAATTTCTTGAACACTAGAACTTTTCAAGTAAGAATTGGCTCTGTTTTTTCGGATGTTTTTGAACAGGAAGAGGGTGTGCCTCAAGGCTGTGTGCTCAGTGTAACCCTGTTTAGTTTAAAAATAAATTCTGTACTAAAAGAACTTCCTCCCACCATCTTGGGATCTCTATATGTTGATGATCTGCAGATTAGCTGTCGAGGAGCAGACATGAGATATGTAGAGAGGCAACTGCAGATGGCTCTGATTAAGATCCAAGAATGGTCAGACAAACAGGGATTTACATTTTCGAAACAGAAAACTGTCTGCGTGCACTTTTGTAGGAAGCGAGGTCTCCATCCTGAACCTGAGTTATACTTGAATGGTACAATTATTCCAGTTGCGCCTGAAGTAAAATTTTTAGGAGTGACGTTCGACCGAAAATTGACTTTCCTTTCTCATGTTTTAAACCTGAGAAAGAAGTGTCTAAAAACACTAAATATTTTAAAAGTGTTGGCGAACACCTGCTGGGGTGCAGAGCGTTGCTCCATGCTTCGCATTTACAGAGCGCTTATCCGCTCTAAACTGGACTATGGCTCAGTTGTTTATGGATCCGCTCGCTCATCTGTTTTGTTAAAACTGGATCCTGTTCACCATCAAGGTCTGCGGATTTGTTCAGGAGCTTTCAGGACTTCTCCTGTGCAGAGCCTATATGTTGACTGTAACGAACCATCACTTCATCTGAGGCGTGAGCAATTGTCCCTTTTGCAATATTTTAATACTCTATCTCAACCTGAACATCCCAATAAGCTGTGCTTACTTGATAATGAGTGTAACACATTATTTGAAACACGTCCATCCTGTGTTCCTACTTTCCCTTTAAGAGTTCGCCCTGTCATTGAGGAACTCTCCCTCTCTGATATGCACCCCCAAGCAGTACAGAATTTTGAAATTCCACCTTGGGAAAATTCACGGATCCAGCTTCTTGATGTTTTTAAACATCACGTAAAGGCGAGCACTAACGAGATCGTTTACAGACAACTTTTCGCTGAGCACAGGCACAAATATAGCAGTTATTATCCGATATACACAGATGGATCAAAGTCAAATGATCATGTCGGGATGGCTTTTGTATTTGAAAATTACATAGAGGGCAGATGCCTGCACCATGCTTTCTCTGTCCTAACATCTGAACTAACTGCAATATATTATGCTCTTTTGTACATCTCAAAGCTCTGCCACAAAAAGTTCATAGTTTACACAGACTCGTATAGTGCTCTTAAATCCTTGGAAGCTTTTCCCAACGCTCAGAATCCTGTGGTAGTGGATGTTCTCAAAATTCATAGAAATTTAATGATACGAGGATATGAAATCCTGTACTGCTGGGTTCCCGGGCATACGGGAATAAAGGGAAACGAGCTTGCAGACATCGCGGCAAAATCTGCTGTCGAACTGTCCAGTCGCCTTATCCCTTTTAGAGACATCTGCTGTGTCATCAAGGGAAAGATACGAAAAAAATGGCAGCAAATTTGGGATGTTCAGCATCACAACAAGTTGAGAAACATCAAACCTAGAATTGAGCATTGGGATTTTGCTGGAAATCGTAAAGAGGACGTTCTTTTGACTCGACTCAGAATTGGTCATACCAGAGTCACACATAGCTATCTTCTTAAAGCTGAAAATGAGCCTGTTTGTTTTAATTGTAATGTTTGTTTATCTGTTCGTCATATTTTAATTGAGTGTCAATGTTTTAATAGTCTTCGCCAGAAATATTTTAATAGCTGTGACTTACCTCTCGACCGTTTAATCGGAAGAGAGGTCAATTCTAATTTATTTTATTATTTAAAAGAGATTGGCTTTTATTACCAAATGTAATTTGTTTTGAAGACTGTGTCTTGAATGTTAATATGTGCTTTTAACTTGTTTTTATATGACTTCATCCTCTGGATTTGGTACATTTATCTACTTGTTTTTATTTATTGAATTTTAATGTCATCAATTGTAATCATCTCATCTTTTGTTAGGCGCGTCATAATCATCTCTGGTTTTTGCGCCATAATCACTCACTCACTCACTCACTAAGGACCAAAGATACGAGTAGAACATTTGAAAAAAAGGGAGGATATTCTTGGGAAAAAAAAAAAAAAAAGTCTGCTGAACCAATTAAAATATTCTAAATCTGGTGAGATCCTGTATTTATGTAGAGAGTTCAGATATTGTATATTTTATGTAGAGAGTTCAAATATTTTTGCTTTTCATTTTCAGAATAAAAAATAAAAAAATTCACTGCCCAGATTACGTAAAACTTAATTTTGTTTATCTATTTTTTCATGATATTTTTTTTGGGGGGGGGAGGCAATTCTTTCAAAACATTCACATATATGTTCAGCTTTTTCCCTTTTTTCTAAATTGGCTAGAAAAAATCTTTAATTTTCACTCTCATTAAGTAGGCAAGTTATGTTAAAAATGTAGAAAAGTCCAGGACAAAATAAAAAATATTTTACTGGTGTTAATATACGAGGGCTATCCAGAAAGTAGATTACGTTTTGGAATAAAAAAATAAACAAAGTATAGGAAACAAATTTTATTATATACAGATGAAAGCCACACTCAAATACTACTTTTCTACATAGTCACCATACAAATTAAGGCATTTATCGTAGCGATGTACGAGCTTGGAAATTCCTTCGTCGAAAAATTCGGCCGCCTGCGCCTTCAACCACTTCGTTACCTCTTCTTGCCTTCCATCTTGCACAAAACTTGTGGTAACCAAGCTTTTCGCTGATGATTTCGTGCAACAAACTTCGCGAAATTTGTGGAAAACTCAAAGAAAGTTCCGTTATTGTGAAATTTCGATTTTCACGGACTTTAGCATCGACTTTTTCGAGAAGTTCGGCGGTCACTATGCTGGGTCTCCCACTTCGATCTTCGTCGTGAACATTGGTTCGGCCATTTTGAAATCTTATGACCCACTGACGCACTCCACCTTCAGTGATAATATTGTTCCCATACACTTCACGAAGCTGCCGATAGATTTCTATTGGTTTACAGTTTTTTGCAGTCAGAAACCTTATTACTGAGCGCACCTCGCAGCTCGCGGGATTTTCAATTAACGCAGACATTTCAAACCGTCACAGTATCTGAACGGAGCACAGCACGAACCTCTCACTAGCACGGCTAGATGCAGACTGAGCTGCGCAACGCTCTGACCCCAAGATGGCCGCGCTAGCCCCACCCCTAGCGGACACAGACGGAAACGTAATCTACTTCCTGGATGGCCCTCGTTACAAGAGACATTTTGCAAGAAGATTCTGATAGTTTTCTCATATTTATTAGAGATTTTGGAAAAAGCAGTGAAAACCAAGTTATTGGAATTTTCTGCAGTAGTATTTTATTATTTTACAGCCTCTATTATTTAAACAGCGTAAAGAGCTCTCATGTTAATGAAGTGCGACAAAGCAACCACCCAACTCGAAACCCTTTATCGGGTGGACTTCAAATAACTATGTTTAGTATTGTTTGACCATGGTTTTCCTAGAACTTCAAGTGTGGTCACTACTTTAGTGCAGTTTCCTAACAAGAAGGCTCATGGTACTATTTAATAACTGGAGCCATAATAATAAGGAAATGCCTTTTCTACTTTTGTGATACCAAATCTTTTTCTCTTGATTCAATCGGAAGCCCTTTATTTTTTTTATTTTATTATGATTTTTCCCTATTGAAAAATGTGGAAAATTGCAAAAATGATTTTATTCCTGTCATATGGACAGGCATCTGTGGGAAGGAATTTATCTTTTAGTAAAGGTATTGAAAATTAGCAATATAAAAGGTTTATCTTATATATTTGAATGCGTAGTATATTATTTCTTAATTTTTTGAGTTATTATCAACAATGACATTAAAGAAACTGCCTTTAAAGGCTCTTTGCAAACTTGATTAAAAGTTTATGGAGCTTCATTAAAAGATATTTGCATAGAGCTGACCACCCATGATTTCATTTCTTTTGAGATTACTGTCTCAGAAAAATGTGTGATAGATAGGATAAATTTTTGCCGAGAGTCGAATTTTTGCAAGAATGTGTGTGTATGAAAGTAATATGATCGTTGAACTTGATGAAAGCCAGTTTAGAAAACAAAAATATAATCATAGTATAAGAGTGAATGGAACCTGAAAGGGGTGTGACTTTTTTTTTTTTCCCAAAACTTTAGAGAAGGAAGATAACTCTTCTCAAATTTATCAAGAGAAACATGAAGTAAGGTTCAATAATTGCCTCAGATGGTTTGAAATCTGTAATTGTCTTTAAAGAAAGTTTGGAAAGTAGAAATATAATCATAGTAAAATGGAACCAGGCTGTATATGAAGGCATTGAAAGGGCGTCTGGCTGGTTTTTGTCCCATTAAAAAGAATTAAGCGATTTTTCTTGAAGTCATTAAGGGAAGCAGGTTCTGTAATTATATTAGATAGCTGCAGGGCATGGTAAAGATTTTATGCATGTTTCAGTCAGCAATAGTATGACAGTTTAGGACCATGTTTCTGGGGCTGTCAGGAACTCAAAGATTTGTGGAGCTCCTTGAAAAGATCGCTGTGGAACTGACCACTTGTAATTTCTTTTGAGATCGATGTCTCGGAGAAGTTTGCCTTTGACCGAATGGCCGTTCTGCTCAGAGTTGTTCTCATGTTAGATGGACTATAAGGGACTGTGGTTAGGACTACTAATTGTTTGGTCACCATTTGCTCATTGGCTCCAAGCATGTTTGCTGCTTTAGTGCAGTTTACAAACATGAAGGCTTATGGCACCATTTAAATAATGGAAGCCATAATGATATGGTTAAACCTTTCCTTTTCTTGGTACAGTTTTGCTTTCTTTATTTTTTGTTTTTAATTGGTTAATGTATCAACTTCAAATACCACTGTTTTGCAAAATAAGGAAACAAAATAAGGAACTTACATATTTTCCTATGATAATTTTTAACAAGCAAAATCCATTACCAAACAAGGCAAATTTAGTGCCTCTAATTAATAAGCATGACATGGAAACACAATCATAAGAACTTTGGCTGGGTTCCATGTAGCACTGATTAAATAATTGTATCTATCGTTATCTATTTGAGTTAGTTTTGTCCAAACTTTCACTGGAATGATTGGCTTAAATCTAAACTTATATTTATTCAATTTTTTTATGCTATATCTGCAACTTATTCTGTTGGTTCCTAACTAAACAAACAATGATGTGCTCATTTAAACTGCCACCAGAATGGTACAAATTTGGCGAGACTTCCGCTAATTTTATGGCGGACAGAAAAATATGTAAGTATGAAAAATTATTTTGAATAGAAAAAATCGGTATGTTGATCTAAAATATGCATAAAAATTTAATACAGTTTTCTCCTTATTATTCGCCCACCAGCGGCCGAGCGGTAAAGTCGCTGAACACTGGTAGTTCGGTCCGAGGTTCGAATCCCGCAAACGGGCTGGCTGCATGGGTGTTTTCGTGGTTTTCCCCATGTGTAACGTGTATACGAGCCAGTTTCCCTTAGAAAGTCCTCCACGAAAGGCATCCCTCCTCTTAGGCAGATAGCCCTAGTGTGCTTTGCCATAATTAAATACACCACCACACCTCCTTATTATTCTATTGCTTGTATCATATATTCATTCCATATCTTAGTGTTTTTAAAATAATTGATTCATAAATACAAAAGTATACTTAATCAATTATGCATGATTCATTTTTCCGTCATTCTGATAGCTGAAATATTCCTCTTTTGTAGACTGTGAAAACTCATTAGTAAATCCAAGTGGTTTTGATGGAGTTCATATTTGGTAAATTTATAGCATTAAAAAGGTCTGTGAAGGTGTAAACAGATGATAACCTGTGAATGCAAGATCTAGACTATGATAATTGTACAAAAATCCATCCATATTGCAGTGATTTGTATCAAGCCTCCATTGAAATTGGTACTTGTGTTATCGTAGCATTGTATAATGTAATATTTTTTGTAGCCAAATCTTTTTTTTTTTTTTTTTTTTCCAGTTTGGCTATTTGTGAGCAGTGAAATCCAGTAGTTTAATTTGGTTGCAGCAATTCATATCTATTACATGATTTTCCTTCTAGTCTATCAGATATATAGCATGGTTTTTTTTGTGTATAAATCTTTGGTACAATTCTAATATACGCCCTAATTTCACCAAATGTGGCGATATGTGTTCTGCGCTGGTTTTTGGCGCGATTGCGTGTTCTATGGCAACCCTGTTGACGTTGAAAAATCTTTTGCTGGAGCTCGTTGGTTCGCCTCTGTGTCTCAGAAGATGGGAGGGAAAGATAAAATAGTAGTTGTTGAATTGAAGTTCGGCAAAAGGAAATATGATTGTGGCTATCCTATTGAGGGGTAGTGGGTATTTGGAAGTGTGGAAAGAGGGTCTGGGAGATTATTTTTAATGGCAGTGCATGATAGAACTAGGGATTTGTGATTTTATTTATTTGTGAACCATAGTATAAATTTTCTGGATAGTGTGTCTGGCTGTCATGTAAATACGATAGTGACATCGTGGCGGCATGTTAAAGGCGGTATGAAATTTATATTTCTGGTATTCAAAAACGTATTAATTCATGGTAAGTGCATTTTATTTTATCCTTGTTCTTATTTTGTAGAATGTTATGTTCTTTAGTATGAATTTCTTTCGTTGTTGTTTTTTTAAATTGTTTGAAATTTATTTTAGTTTATTTTGTTGTTTAGTGTCTAGACTGTACAATTCGTAGATGTTTTTTAAAGTTGAAACAGAACGCTGTTTACATAGTATTATTTGAAATTTATTATGTTATTTTATTAAAGTGAGGAGTGCGTAGATCGTAGATTCCTTCCTTGCCTAAATTGTGCAATTCGTAGAATTTTTTTTAAGTTTAAACAGGACGCTGTGTACATGGTATTCTTTGAAATTTATTTTTGTTATGTTAATTTATTAAAGCGAGGTGTGCGTAGTTTGTAGATTCGTTCATTGCCTATATTGTGCAATTCGTAGATGTTTTTTCAAGTTAAAACATTTCGCTGTGTACATAGATTCTTGTCAAATATTTTTGGTTAGAAACTTTACGTTTTTGCTATCTAAATTTTTTGTTTTTGTTTCGGATTTTTAGCTAAATTGTGTGTTCAAAACGTAGTTTTTGCATGTGCGAAAACCGCGTTTTTGGAGAAAATTTAGGCTAAAAGTTCAAAATGTAGACAAAAAAATTAGATAGTAATATGGCAAGGTGAAGTTTCTCGCCAAAAATATTTGGCGACTTGAGGGCGCATATCAGAGTAGTTCCAAATCTTTTGTAATGACCTTGCTGACTCATTCCACTTTAAGCATGATTTTATTTGGTTAACATTATACAAAACATTCCACATTTAATAGCTAATGATGAGTTATGTGAAGAAAGACTTGTTTTTATTTCATTTAAAGAACTAATCTTAAGTATGAATGTTTGCAAAACTTTTATCATTCAGTTGCTTTAGTACCAAAGTACTACTAAGTTTTACCACTTCAGGTTTTTGCTGAAGTTTTGAAATTATAATGGTTCTGATATTTGTCTTGCCAAAATGTCATGTCATCAAATGAGATTCACTGCCAGTCATATCTTCGATTGTATTCACATCTGTAGTTGTCTGGTGCATTATTAACATCAGAATTCCCCCACTGTAAATTTCTGGAACTACTTTTTTCATATTGAATTCTGGATGATTATGTGATCTATCACTTTCAGTTATTTACTTATTTCTGAGATGGTGTCACTGCAATGCTAATTTTAAATTCAAAAGTGTGATAAAATAGCAAGGAAAAGAAATGATTTAAACAATAATCCATTTTAATCCTGCCATCTACAAAATAAATTACTAGCTAAAAAGAGAAATTACATATGAGGCGTATTCGGAAACTAAGTACCGTTTTGAAAAAAAAAAAAAAAAAAAAAAAAAAAAAAAAAGTAAAACAATTTTTTCGAATCCAATTTTATTTTTTACATGAAATTACATGTCTTAAACTATTTTTCAACATAGTTTCCGCCAGTGATCAAACACTTGTCATAGCGGGTGACCAGTTTTTGTATACCATCGTTAAAGAAACTTCCCACCAGTTTCGATAACCACAACTCCACAGCATTTTTCATGTCATCGTCAGATCCAAAGCGCTTGCCACCAAGCTTGCACTTCATGTGCAGGAACAAGTGGTAGTCGGACGGCGCCAAGTCCGGGCTGTACGGCGGATGATCGAACTGCTCCCAATGAAACTGTCGAATTAATGATTGAGTGACACCAGCAGTATGGGGCCGAGCATTGTCATGGAGCAACACAATTCCTTTACTGAGCATTCCTCTTCATTCGTTTTGAATGGCATGCCTTAGTTTTGTTAGTGTCTCACAATATCGTGCCACATTAATGGTTTCACCTCTGGGAGGAAATTCAGTAAGCAAAATGCTTTTCCTATCCCGGAAGACAGTGCACATGATTTTTTTGTGATGACATTGTCACTTTGAACTTTTGTTTTTTCGGAGAATGAGTGTGTCTCCACTCCATCGATTGTTGTTTCGATTCTGGTGTGAAATGACATACCCAAGTTTCATCAGCTGTCACAATTTGGTTCAAAAAGTTTTCTCCCTCATCACTGTACCGCGTGAGAAATGTCAGGGCACTACCAAGTCGCTTTGTTTTGTGAACATCAGCGAGCATTTTTGGAACCCATTGGGAGCACAGTTTGCGATAATTCAAGCGGTCAGACACAATTTCGAACAAAACAGTACGTGAAATTTGTGGAAATGTCTCTGAAAGAGTTGTCATTGTGAAGCGTCTGTTCTCATGAATTGCTTCATCAACTTTCCTTACCAAATCATCGGTGACAACAGAAGGCCGACCACTCCGAGCCTCGGCGTGGACATTTGTTCGACCTGCATTAAACATTCTTACCCACCTTCTCACCATTCCATCACTTATCGCGTATTCACCATAAACTTCTGTCACTTGATGATAAATTTCGGCCGGTTTAACATTCCTCGCGTTCAAAAATTTAATCAAGGCACGAATCTCACAGTCAGCGGGAGAATTAATTGTCTTAAACATTTTGAATGTGCACAACAAACTGAAAACACAACATAGAGCAACCAAAATGGCGACAATTGAAAGTCAGTGAACAAGAAAGACTAGTGCGCATGCGCGGGACACCTACCACAGCGCTGCGACAGCACTAGAATGAAACGATACTTAGTTTCCGAATACACTATGTACTACGTGATTACCAAATCCTCTGACTTCAGCTGCATATATAGTGTAATTTTTTTCATTGATTTGCAGTACATCATTTTCTTTTCTGCAGTAAAGAAACGTATATAAAAAATGTTTATTTGCTGACATGTGTTAAAACTGCACAGAAATTGCAAGAGCTCGCTGATCACAATAAAGCTTTGTCTATATTGTTGACGTGCAAGGTATAAAATGAAAAATTATATTTGTTTGTCTGAAGTTGGTAGCTATGCGATAAAACACTGTTCCCCATTAAGTGAAAAATGGGGCAAATATATATTTGTGCAAATTTAAGAGAATTTGCATGTTATTTCAAATTTCTAAAAAACTAATAGACATATTACTATAGATAAAAAACTAATAGACATAAACAATAGACATATTTTAATGAATATGGTTAATAGATTGGTCTGAATATATATTTATAACAGAGAAAGAGATGTACTATTTAAAAGTCATTTTAGGTACACATGATTATCAGCAAAGCTCATAGAGCAAAGATGTCTAAAATTCACATCATATCGAACTGAAAATGAGTGTAATATGGGGTATGGTTCCCTCAGACATCCAGACAGGTTGTGGTAGGGTGAAATAGTAGACAGGAGGCAGTTAGAGTCCATGTGGCAGTAAATCTCACTCTGGTATTTTTTGGAAGATGGTGGGGAGATGAAACTGCTCTCCCATGATCGTCCCAGCCATACTCTATAGGTTTAAAGTCAAGAGATTTGGCTGGCCAATCCATGCGTCGAATGTTCTCATTTTCCAGGTAATCGTCAACCAGCTGAGCCCTATGTGGACAAGCTTTGTTATCCATTACCAGAAACCCAGAACCAAATGTGCCCCTGAAAAGTCAAATATATGGCTGCAAGATCTCCTGTCTGTGTCTCGTAGCAGTCAAGAAGCCTTTGTCAAACACATGCAGGCATGTATGATCATCCAATTTAATGCTTGCTAAACTGTTAGACTTCCACTATAGTAATGATCTTTTTCTTTATGCAGGGGTATGGTCTTATGTTCTAGGCTCTCTATAGATATAAGTATGCCAAGAATCAGTGTCCAGGCTGAATTTTGAGTCGTATGTAAAAACCACAGTGCTCCACATAAGTCTGGTCCAAGGTGCATGTTGTCTGCACTGTGGTAAATATGCTTGCTATCTTGTGTGCTGCAGTGAGAAAATGCAAACAGTAGGTCTTTTCCATATAGTCTTATCTCATGAAGCCTTCTGGCAATTGCGGACCATGAAACTCGAGCTTCAGTGGTAGCCTACAGCACTGTGAATCTTGGTCAACAATTGTCCAGACCTGCTCAGTATGGATTCAGAGTCCTGAAACTGTTTCCATAAAATGCAGAACACTTGTCATTACATTGAGCTCTGTAGCCACCTGCGCTTACGATTGGCCTGCCTCTATTCTGCTGAAAATTCTCCATCTCATTCCATCATCCATATGTTTCCAACTACTCATTTTACCTGACACCTTATAAAATTTATCCAGTTTCAGAGAGAATGAATGTTGTGAAGGAGTACGAGAACACAAATCATCAAAATCCTCTTGTGTTATATCCCTCCATAATCACAGCTTGACATGCACGCACGCTCACATGTTGGACTCTGAATGTTTGCGTAATTCTTCAATGGCATAATTAGTACTTTTGATTCAATAATTTTTGTAAAAATAGACATAATTATTAAATTTTCTTAAATTTTGCACATGAATGTACTTTGCAACCCACTAGTTTGTTTTTAATTTTAAATGTGATTAGAAGGATTTAAGCACTTGCTGAATACTGCCTCATCTATTAATTTTTAAGTTCTTTATCAATTTATTAAGGTTTGAATTATTAATTTATTAAATGTTGATTTCTAAGCCATATTTTAATTGCTGTTTATGTTTATTAAGGTTTGAATTATTAATTTATTAAATGTTGATTTCTAAGTTATTTTTTAATCTGCTATTTAAATCGTTTGCATCTGAGAAAATTTAACATTCTTAAATGTTTTTAATTATAGATATAATGTGAAAGCTCATCTGAATTTAACTAGCTGTTATCTACTTACTCCTAATTCTGCAGTTACTGCCAAATATGCTCATGATGGTGAATTATTTGCCAATATGCAATTATCTTCAGTATTATCTGAAGATTCCGCCTCTGGACGACTTGTGTTAACTAATTGTAGTACTGTATTGTTAGCTTCAGTAAAAACTAAAGGAGAAGAGCAACGAAAGGTTTGTTTGCATTAATAATTAAAATGATCAATGTATTTGATTTAAAAAATTTGTGCACTAGAAAATTCTGTTATATCCCCCCCCTCCCCCCGATAAAACAGACTTTTTGGTTTAAAATTAGGTGTAAGTAAATGAAATCGTATTATAAGTGTATAGTGTTACCATGTCATCGTAGGAGATTTTTCGGTTCTTCTCTGTTAACAGGGTGCCACTGGCACCAAACCTAAACATTGGTACAAAATCTGACTGGATGGTGGCAACACTAACAATGCATAAAGCTTCATTAAAAGAATAACTACTTTACATATATAATAAATATAATATATGCTTTGTTTTAATGTGTATGATGCCAAGGCTGTGAGCGATGTCAGACTTATGCAATTCTGAGATGTTTTTTAAGCAAAAATAAATAGTTGTGTATATGGGAAGAATAATGGCCACAAATTCAGTGAAAAATGGCTCTGCACGTTGACACAAAGCAACTGAAAATCTGGGAGAGAAGATTACTGGATTGATGTTCATTCTTACCATGTATTCACAAAACGAATTAAGGAAGAAGCCTACCTCCATTAATACACAGTGATGCTAGAATGTAAACAGGCTAACACATTTGCCATCCAGTTAACAGAAAAGCACTGTTTTTTTTTTTTTAATATTTTAAGCTATAAATAAGATGCTAATATCTATAAATTAGAAATTATTCTGCTTTTGTTTCTATCAGTTGTAAAATTGATCAAATTTGTCATAGATTCAATTTTTTCTGTACTTTTTTCTTTGTTAAAATTTTTGATATGTGATTCATAAGTTATAGAATTAGAAATGATTGTTGATCAAGGAATTTATTAAATATTCTTCAAAGAATTGTCATTTTTGTAAAAAGAATATGAAGAGCATCCTCAAAGTGAAAAGCTCCATTACTTAGTTTTGTAATATCAGTATTAATCATATATTATATCTTATGCTACTTCCTCTAAAGAAAAGGGGAATAATTGAGAAATTATTTTTTTAAGCTTTTCATTAAAAAAAAAAAAAAAAAAAAAAAAAAAAAAAAAAAAAACTTTAACTAAATGATTCATATGGTTAATTTTTTTAGTTAAAAAATTGGTACTAAAGAATTACCGAAACCGCCAATTAATTGGTCTTAATTTTCATACCATTAGTATTCTTTATATAGCTGATGAAATAATTTACTTCTCATGGAGCATGTGTGCTTTTTTAAAACACTTTTTACCTTACTTGGAACTTACAGTGAAATCTCACATCATAAATGTCTTACATAACTAACAATTTGGCTTGTGAATAAATTAAAATAATGAAAAAAAAGTGCATCAGATGATGAATGGTGTCTCAAGTTATGAACGCTTAGGTTGGCAACATGATTTTCAAAGATGTTTTGAAGTAACCTCTGCCACATGATTAAAATTCAAGAACTTTTGGAAACATTTTAACATTTTCTTTGCTTATCTGTCATTAACTAAATACGGTAGCAAGAGACTTACAGAGCCATGAATTCTGCCTAGAGAAATTTATGTCTAGTTAGGGTTGCAGACAGAGAGATTGAGCATTTTCATACATGGGACTTTTTTTTTTTTGTGGTTATTTTTGATATTGTATTTCTAGGTAAAAGCATGAGCTAGAAAGTTACATTGGAGATGCAAAGAAGTTACTAAAGGATTGTAAAATAGCTTAACATGAAAATACTACTGCTACTTCAGAAACAGCATCAAAAGATGATTTTGGAAAAAAAGGGAAGCGGAAGAAAGAAAAATGATCCTATATATCTCATCGCAAAATTTGTGCAAAATAACATGCAGTATGAAGATTTCACCCACCCTGATAAAGCAGTAAAGCTATAGCATAAACATTCTCAACGACAGTGCTATGTCTCACTTTAAGAAGATTTTAAAACTTTGGTTACAAAAAACTGCATTGTGCAAATTTTGAGTGAAATAAGGCCCATTGAGCGCCAAGTAGAGTTGAGTTGCACTTAGAAGACAAAGAAAAGATGGCTCTGAAAGACAGTAACTTGATGTTTTTATGGAAAGAAATTCTGCAGCCAAGCACTAACATCTTTCTAATTTTCCACTTACAGTGTCCATTCTTCTTTGGATATTAAATCGTTTCTGTTTTATCTGTTTAATATTGTATTATCTTTTTTGCTTTATATTTAATGATTTCCGTTGGTTTGGGAATTACAAATTTGTGCACGAAGTATTTTTGTAAAGTTTAAAATAAGCAGTCATGTGGTCCAGAACTAATTTAATTTATTTTATATTAATTCTGGTGGGGAAAATTATTTTGCTTTAGAAACATTTCAGTTAATGAACAGTTCAGAAATACGCCTTCAGGACCATATTTGTGAATTGAGATTTCCTTGAATTAATGTATCGGCACTTATTTGTGAACTGAGATTTCACTGTATTAATATATACAGATTGGTTATATTATATATTGAAGCTGCTAGCTTTCCTGGTAAATCCAAAAAACCCCATTTTTTGTAAAATTTTCTGATCTAGTAAATATTCAAGTTTTTCTGTTTTAAATTTATCTGAATTTAGATTCATCTCCTTTTAATGTAGTTCCAGAAGAAAAGTTGCTCCCTAAATTTTCAAAGAAAAAGACATTCTATCAAAAGGATATTAATGACAAATTTCTAAAGAAGTGAAATTGAACTCAAGTTTTTCCAAGGAATTTTTAACATAATTTTCTAATTTTTATTTGATCTGAACTGTTTTACTTTATCATGAAAATTTATAAAACATTTTATAAAGACCTCATCATAATTTCATTTTATTATTATCGTATTTAATTAGCCATAAATGTAGCTTAAAATTATGAACTGCGTTGCTGCATTTTTTGTAAACTTCCTAATTTTTCATATTTCATGGTTGACAGCTATGATGTATAGGAACTAATGTCTAAAATTTTAATTATCAAATGTGGTACTTTTCGGTTATGTATTTGGTACTTTTTGAGCTCTGACAGGAGAACTGACATTTTGTGCTGATTCTCAGTGTTACGTCATCCATTGCCCGCCGTAAAAGGGCACTGTTTAATCTTGCTAGTTTTTCTGTATCATAGTATATGTTTGTGAGTAAGAGTAAATGTCTTGTCCTGAAAGGTAGTGTCGATTTTTTAATGAGTGTGGAGTTCAATTTCTTCCCCCCCTTCACAAAAGAGGTGAACATTTTTTTTTTGGTGTCAGATGTGGGATATTACCTTAAGAATGTTTTAAAGGATAAAATTGGAAGAATAGTGTTTTGGAGTGATTCTTGTATTGCGTTGCATTGGGTGAAGGGAAGTGCGAAGAGATGGAAACAGTTCGTTGCCAACCAGGTTGTGGAAATTCAGGAAAGATTGAGTCCAAGTGATTGGTATTATTGTCCGTCTGACGATAATCCCGCAGATTTGCTGACTAGAGGAATCTCGGCTGAGAAGTTGGTACTTGATGAAAAATGGTGGTCAGGTCCAATTTGGCTTCGAAAAAGTTTTGAGAGTTGGCCTAAACAGTGGATTAGAGGGTTATCCAATGTAGACAGTACGGAAATACTAAGAGAGCAAAGAAAAAATTCTGCCAAATGTTTTATCGTTCAGTTGGAATTAGTTGAGCAGCTTCGGAACAAATTTTCAGTTTGGAGTAAGTTGCAGAGGTTGTTGCTTGGTGTTTAAGGTTTATAAGAAATGTGAGGGGGAATAGGATTTTGACTCCTTTCTTAGAAATAAGTGAACTAAAAGAAGCACATGATATTATAATCAAACTAGTCCAAAGAACTGAGTATAAAAAGGAAATAGCTACTTTAGAGAAAGCAAGAGTGTTAAAGAAAAGTTCTTTAATTTCTCTAAATCCGTTCTTAGACATACAGCAGCATACTACGTGTAGGAGGACGTTTAAGAAACGCCAGCTTACCAGACTCAAGTCAAATAATATTGTAAAACATCAAATAATATTGCCTAAGAATCATCCTGTTACGAAAATGTTAGTGACATTTTATTACCTTAATTATATGCACAGAGGAGTACAATTAGTTAACTCTGCAAAGGAACAAAAGTATTGGATTATAGGAGCAAAAGTTGCAATACGCAGAGAAATAAGAAAGTGCGTTATCTGTGTCAGATTTTGCTCTGAGTTTTTGAAACAAATGATTGCTGATTTACCTTCTATGAGAGTGAATCCCGGAAGACCATTCTTAAATGCGGAACTGACTTTTCAGGACCATTCTTGATCAGCCCTAGACGTGGTAGAGGAGTTAAACTACTGAAAATGTACATATGTGTGTTTGTATGCTTTGCAACGAAAGCCATCCATTTAGAACTTGTTAGTGATCTTAGTACTCAGGTATGTATTGCAGTTCTGAAACGATTCATAGGACGACGGGGAAAGCCCCCTGAAATATTCAGTGATTGTGGAACGAACTTTATCAGTGCAAAGAATTACTTAAAAGCATGTACGATGGAGGCACTTGGTACTTACTTGACCAACGAAGGCGTTAAATGGACAATGAATGTTCCATCAGCCCCTCATTTTGGAGGCATATGGGAGGCTGCCGTTAAATCCATGAAGTTTCACATGAGACGTGTTATAGGATTGCAGATCCTCTCACAAGAAGAATTTTCAACAAGTCTAGTGGAGATTGAAGCCATACTTAACTTTCTTTAGTGGCTGCTTCCGAGAACCCAAATGATATTTCTGTCATTACACCAGGTCATTTTATTATCAGTTCTGAGTTAAAAAGTGTTCTTGAGCCTGATGTAACCAATGAGAAAATTCCCATCCGTGAACGGTGGAAATTAGTCAAACAGATTTCCCAATCGTTTTGGAAATCGTGGTCAAAAGACTACTTAACTCAGGTGCAAGTGCGCAACAAGTGGAAACTTCCCAGTGCCGATTTACATGTGAATGACTTGGTGCTAATCAAGGATGAGAACTTGCCTCCACTTAAGTGGAAGATGGCAAAAGTAATTTTCACTTACAAGGGAACTGACCAAAGAGTAAGGTCAGTCAACTTAAAAACTGCGTCGGGTGAAACGAAAAGACCAATACATAAACTGGTTAGACTTCCTATAAATGACTGATTGAATTATTTCTTCCATTTTTTATAATTAATTTACAGTTTGTTTAATTTTTATGTGTTGCATTATATTTCAGTTTATATTTCTAGTTGAGGTGATGACGAGGTCATGGGAGCCCAGTGTGTTACACCATCCATTGCCCGCCGTAAGAGGGTGCTGCTTAATCTTGCTAGTTTCTCTGTATCATAGTATATGTTTGTGAGTAGGAATAAATGTCTTGTCCTGAAAGGTAGCTTTGATCTTTTAATGAGTGTGGAGTTCAATTTCTGCCCCCCTTCACAAAAGAGGTGAACACTCAGCATTAGTTCAAACAGAAATTAAGTTGTTTCGCAGAACTATTTTCATGTCAAATATTGCTTTTAAAATCTAGTTATATAAATTAATAATTATGTAAAAAGAGGATCTTGAAAATTTAAATTTTTTTCAGGTTTATGAAGCAGTGATTGAAGATAAGGGGAAGACTGCAATATATATTAGATTATCAAAGAGATGTTGTGAGGAATTAAAATTGGAACCTGACAGGGAAATATTAGTTGAAGTAAGTACAATTGGTAATTTTTATTTATAAAATAAGTTTATTTTCTTGATTTAGATTATATATAAATGCATCATATTTGTACATTCTGTAAATCTTTGTTCTTCTTGACATTTTGGTTAGTATTGAACTTGTTATTTTTTTTTTATTATTATTTTTTATTTATTTTTATTTTTATTTTTATTTATTTATTTATTTTTTTTTTTAAGTACAGACAGTTTTACAGTATTTAAGTCTGTCCCCAACCTGGTATGAACTTCAATGAAATGTGTCAGTTTCTTTAAATTTTCCAGTTAGCTAATAAGTTATTGAATCTTTTATACCTTTTATTGTCCAATATTTTTTAACACATTTATATGCAACAGTTTCAAGTTCATATGAATCCGTGTAATAAATGATGGTTGAATCTGTGTAATGAATGTATACACATACAAAACGTGTGGAATAATGTCACTGTGTACTAAATATTGGGAAAATTCAAAAAAATACTTTTTAACCTTAAAAATTATATATATACGTTTGTGTGTGTATTATTATATGAGGATAGACCATGCATTAACAAATACTTCAGGTACTATTCAAACTGGTATGTGCAGAGTTGAAAGTTGTGGAAATAAATAAATTTCATAGCAATAAAACAAGCCATGTGCATGTATCTTTATGGTTTGTTTTAAAACAAATGAAAAACTTAAGATTAAAGGGACATATAACAATGGTGAATTGTGAAACTCTATTGCATAAATCTTTTTAATTTTCTTTCTTGTATACAATTTCACTTCATTGCCATCAATAATTAACAAAGAAAGGCTATTATAGATATGAGTTCTTTATATGCTTAGTATTCTAAATAAAAATTTCTTTAAATGTCGTAAATGCTTATATGAAATATTTTTTCATCTGTCGGACTTCGGTAATTAGTTCAATATCTTTTCAGTTAATAATATTGCTTATGCGTTGTTTTGGGACCTTTATCTATTTGATGTTTTATATGTAAAAAGCTTATGTCAGAACTATATTTTGTAATTGGTATATATAAATTTCAGGTTCAGTTTCAACTGAATCGTTTACCTCTGTGTGAGATGCATTTTGCTGTTGACCGACTGCATCTTCCATCAATAGTATTTCCTGATATTTCTGTAGTTCCTAAAATTTGGAATACAAATATGTGAGTAAAATCATTTGAAATACATAGTTTTAGGTCATTTTGATGTGAATTCGATATTTTTCAAAATCAATTTAAAGAAGGATTTATCTTGTTCATTTTCTCTGAAACCATGCATTTTAGATCATTCTAAGAATGGTGCAATACATTATTTATTCTGATTGATAAATGAGCATTTTAAAATGTTTAACAATGTATTCTTAAAAATTTTAAAACATCTAATGTATTCCTTTTATTTTTACTTAATTATCTCCTAATGATTGATAATTTATTACTAAATCCTTTTGTGGCATTAGATAGAAACATAGCATCAGGAAAAATTTTTAAATTATAAGGGGGGAATGATTTTACTTTAGAAAAAAATGAGCCTAATGTAAAAATGTTTCTTAGATCAGTTTTCTTTATAGTCTTTAAACTTGATTTATCTGCATTAAAAATGCTTTTTAGGATAATTTATCACTTTCTATGTACAAAGCTGCCTCAGATTACCTACAAATTGAATACTAGTAATGTCATGAATTTTGTTATCTGAACGGTTGCTTTGAAATTTCATTACATTCATATTGAATAAAAATTTTAAAAAAAGTCAAAAGATTATAATTTTTCATGAGGATTTTCACTAAGAAGGCGTAGTACCCAATAGTTTTAATAGCAGTTTTTATTTTAATGAATTGTTCTCTGTAGTTGAGTGAGTATGGCCTGGGATGGGGTTACAGAATATTAGGAAATAAAATTGAGAATGAACATACTAAGTACCAAAATCATTTAGAAAATCTTAGTCATCCTCCAAATTTAGTAGTATTATCTTTGTTGTATAATATTATCAATTTATTATAGATACACCTGCTGTAAGGAAGTTCCATAAAGATGGATAGGTGTAATCACATTAAAATACTGGCCATTTTAAGTAAAAAGACCATGAATTAATGAGGAGTTAACACATTTAAGGTTATAAGAATACCATTTTTTTAACTATAGATGTAAAATATTTTTCTGCTGCCTTATTTTCAGGTTACATAACCATGTCTTGAACTCTGAATAAGAAAAATCATTGATAATTTAAAGCATATTTATGATTTCCCCATTATTCATTACAACACTAAGATAGTTTGTCTCTACATTTATGAAAATAGTTAATAGAACCAGAGATAACTAATCATCCGTCAAGTCAGAAAGAATATGAACTTTTTCCCAAAAAGGTTAGTGAAAACCGGAATTTTTTTCCCCGAAATTCAGGAAAGTTAAAACCTACAGACTAGGGCTGTCATCATAAAAAGTTCATGCTTTAAATAGTATACAGAAAAGAAAAATTTCCACTTTTCAAAAGAAAGCAAATGAATTATGGCAGTAGTGCCCAACCTTGTGCTCGCCAGCCCAATTAGGTACTATGAACAAAAAATATTTTAAAAGTAACCAGTCATTCATATTTCTTAATTGTTAAAATATGGTAATTTATAGTCATAAGAGATATCTTGCAAGATGTTATAAAGTAATTGATTGCTGACGGATGAACTTGATAACGAGTATGGAATCTTATTGCTTCATTCCAATGTTAGATGGCTCAGCAAGGGAAAAGTACTTTGTAGAACTTTTTTGAACGATTTGTAGAACTTCTTTCGCCAATAAAACGATTTTTGGAATCCGGAAACGAAAGTTATAAAGAATTTTACGATAATAATTGGTTATCCGATCTGTATTTTCTCATAGATATAACAGCTAAACTGAACAGACTGAACAAAGATCTCCAGGGAAAAGAAAAATACCCTTTTTGAATTGACTGGGACTGCAACTGCTTTTCAGATAAAGTTAAATTTGTAAATAAATCAGTTGAAAGAAAAAAATTTCACCAATTTTCAAAATTTATCAAGCCATATTAATAACCACAATTGAAACAGAGAAATACTCAGAAAACCTAAATGCACTGAAAAATTATTTTGAACTCCCCTTCTCTGATTTCCATAAAGTTCAACCAATATTATTATTCATCTCAAACCCATTTACCAAAATTAGTATTTCAGATATATCACATAAGATTGGAAATATGTTTAACAAAAATGTTGATGTTTTGGAAAGCGCATTTTGGCCTCCAAGTAGGCCAAAATGTTCTCGCGAGAGGCCAAAGGCTGGGCACCACTGAATTATGGTAATTTTAGTTTATCTCAAAAAAACATTTTACCTACTTCTTATCTCAATTTTATCAACACATAACTTTCTCCTCCACTTTTTAAGTGAGCTGTTTTTTAAATGTTATTGTTAAAAATGTTATTGTTCTATTCTGTTTCTCTTATGAAATGTAATTGCCATTCAGAAATAAATAAGGTGGTTAAAACGTTATCATATTAGGAAGTTGTGCATATAATGGATAATCCACCAATAAGTATTTGGACACCAATGCAAATGCCGATATCTGCAATCCTGATATACATCACGTCCTTCGCTGTTAAATATCATGTAGGAAACAACATTGGCATTAGTTGCAGCATGCAAGATACCACACAGTGCAGAGCTATCTGATTTCGAAAAAGGTGTAATCGTCAGGTATTACAAAAATAGCTGAATCTTAGGGGCATATCTAGCATGCTGAATTACCTAAAATCAACAGTAGCCTAAGGGATTCAGAAGTGGAAGGTGAGTGGTGATTATTGAAATGCACCCCGTGTTGGCAGATCCACAAAAGTAAGAGATAGAGACCGGCAGGTACTGTCTAGAGAAATTCGGAAGAACTGCATCCAGCCAATTGCCCACATATTCCAGGAGTGTAGTTTTGATGAATACCATCTATACAGAAACACATCTGCTTAGTTTTCATGATTGTGCTGCTGTCCATAAGCCTTGATCACCCATGTCCAACCACTCTGCTTGGTTAATGTGATAGTGCACCATTAAATGCACTATAACGTTAACCAAGCAGTGTGGTTGGACTTGGGTGACATATTTTTCTTTTTTTATCGCAGGTGTCCAAATACTTATTGGTAGATAGTGTATTATTAATTACACAGTTTTTAAAATTCAACCTAAGTTTAAACTCCTTAATTTTATTTTGAAACACCAAAAGAATAATATTTATATTTATTTAACTGGCTGGACATTTGTAATTTAATGCATTCATCAGGAATATCCAATACTCTTTGGTTATTTATCAGACTCATTAATGAGAATATTGCCCAGGGAGAAGTTCCGTACGAGGTTTGATGTAGAACACATTGGGGAATGAATCGGAAGGTCTTCAAGCCCTCTTCCTCTATCCCTATGAGAGCACTCTCAGCTTGCCAGTATTCTTAGTGCCTCCATACCATATAGGCACTACACATTTACAAGCTCTGAAGCCCTCACTAGAATTTGAACCTGGGCTTAGGCATATGGGAGCCAGCATTGCTTACCCCTATACTGATAAGGACAATATTATGAATTTATAATATTATAAATTCTTCTCTAAGAAGATTTCATCTGTAACACTTTCTAGAATTTGTTAGCTCCCCCCCCCCCTCCTAAAAAAATCCTACTTTTTGAATGGTTTAGATCAGTGTTGTGTTTCCCAACCTTTTATACCTGCAGACTGACGAAAATGGGGAAATTATTTTATGGACTGGTGTCAACAAAGAATAAAAAAAAAACTACATACAAATAGATATTTTATTTATTAAATCTAATGGTATACAAATGTAAATTTTAGTCAGTATGACATTTGTTGCTGCTTACTTTTTAATAAATTTGATATGTATGGTTGCAGGTTTGCTTCTGCAAGAGTATGTGCTTCTTTGACATGCAATTGATTTCTTTGGTTTTTATAACTGACATAGCTGATAGTTTTTTCCACATAAGTAGAAAGTTAAAAAAATAAATTTGATAACTTCATAACAGAGAGATGGATATTCTTTATTAAGAGATATCAAAATTGAATAAATGATTGCATTTTATGTCTTGATGCAAGAGTAACATCAGAAGACAATTCGATCAGTTTTTCCTTGTTATAAAGATCAACTGCACATGAATTTACATCTTCCAAGAAAGCATTATTAATCTGTAGTTTATGTGGATCCTCAGTTTCAGAGACATTATGATTAAAGTTTTCAGTTAACACCTCTAAATGTTGATATATTATGCTGAATATGATATTTTGATAAATGTTGGCAGAAATCAAGAATTCTCCAAAAAGTGAAACACTTTAAAGCTTTCTGTTGTATGCGGCTGTACTTAAAGAGCCAGTTTGTTTTTGAAAGCTTCCATTTTATTTCTAAGTGTAAAAATATTCATACTAAGAAATATTAAGTTCGTTAAGAAGACCTACGCAAGTTTAGCCATCCATTTCTCATTCAAAAAATTATCTGGTAGATCAGATTTTCATTCGAGTAGGAATGCTTACTTCTGTCAGTTTGAAAAGCTGTGCAAGAACCCTTCCTCTTGGTAACCACCTCACTATCACATGGAGTAAATAACATTGGTGGTCTGAATCCATACTCTCGTACAAAGTCATAAATAGTCTTAAATTTGTAGCACGACTACAAATTTTGTTAATTATCTTCACTGTTTCATTCGTCTCTGTATTTAATTCAGAGAAAAAGCTCTTTTGGTGTTCTTTGTAAATCATGAAACAATTGAACAAAGCAGCCCTGTCTGTAGACATGCCAACAGATTTGCTCCACTTTAAGCCATGATTTTTAAAATACTCATTAAGTATATTAAATATTTTTTAACTTGTGGTCCAAACAGGTAAGTTAAGACAACATAGATGTTCTTCCCATAAGTCTTTATTGTTATTATATCTCACGAAGCAAAGTAAGATAACATGGTTATTCACATCAGTTGATTCAGTTGAATCAGAAAACGTTTTAATTTATTGATCCCTTCCATAACTTGAATTTCTACATTGGTAGCCCATGTCGGCAGTTCTTCTCGTTATGGTGATATTCGATATTGCAAATGACAAGTCAGTTTCATAGTATCATTTGAAAAAATTTCATGGCACACCACACATAAAGGTCTTGGTGATACTTTACTGCTAGGAGTTATAATGAAACCAAGCTTTAAATAACCTTTATCATAATATCTAACAAAGTCGTCGTCCTTCTTTTTTTTTTATTTTTTTTATTTTTACCATACATTCTGAAATATCAACATATTTTCTTTTCTTTGTTTCTTCTTCAGCCCTGCTTTCAGAACCAGCACTGCCTTTCTCTGGAATATTATCCTTGTCTGTAACTATATTAAAAAGTGTTATGATTTTGCCATTTGGTCTTTCTTTTCTTCCATTACAATGTTTTTCAGATTTTATCAAAAGAAAATTTGCTTAATGCAAAACTAAAAATAAATAAATAAATAAAAAATAAAATAAAAGAAGTGCTTAAAAAATCAGATTTCTTACAACATGCCATCAGCAGAGATCTTAAGTAGTACTTACCAAAGAGAAAGAAATGGCTCAGAACTCGGATTCATTCATTTTTCGGGGCTGTCGCATATTAGATATTGGGCATGTCATTCACTGAGCCTTTAGAGCTGAGCACTGATCTATTGACTGGAATCTAAGTGCATTATTTAAAGACATGCATAGAGTGTTTAAAGATAGTCAGGCTAAATGATATAGTACCATCACTAACTGTGTAACTTTTCTGCTAAAATTTTGTGAAATAAGATGATGTGAAAACATACCTGTTGTTGAGAAAGCTATTTATATTTTTCCTCATGTAAAGAAATATATGAAATCATCTGAAATGCTGTGTCAGCTGGAAGAGAAGCTGTTAAGATAAACTTCTTTTGGCAAAAATCTTTTTGTTTCTGTTACTGGAGCCCAACATCCATTTCTAAAATCATTTCAGACAGCTGATCGTATGTCTCCCTTTCTGTACTCAACTTTGGATAGTAAGCTAAATCAGCTTCTTTCAATTTTCAGATTTTGAAGAACTTTGAAATGCTGTAAAACTAGTTCTAATTTTTATCACGTGGCATTACCAAAGTAGAAAATGGTTTCTCAGTAAATTATTAAGCAGCAATACAAACTATTTATGATGTCATAAAAGTAAATTGTAATGTGATGAATATTAGTATAACTTCTAATTAGTTACGATGTGCCAGATCTGCTCATGGTGTATATCATCAAACACTCTAAAACAAAAAGCTGTGTAACAGTGAAGAAAAAGATTTAAAAAAAAAAATATCGGACAAAAGGAAAGCACAAACAAAACGTAAAATTTTGGAGTAAAAAACAAACAAGCATTAAGCAGGGATATTTCTTCAGTTGATTCACAAACTGCAGAATTAAAACAACAAATTTAGTTTTGTGTTTCCCTAACCACTAGCCTGGACGGTATAATGGTTAGGGTAGCCTTTTGAGATACCGAAGGGTCTGGGTTTGAATTCCGGGGAAAGCATGGTTCTAACTGTCTGGCCCTTCATGGGAGGCAATGGTGGCCATATATTATGTACCTTCACAGTAAAAGGCCACCACTTTTGCATTCAGGCATTGGCCTTAGAAGTGGCCAGTGCTGAATAGGTATGTGTCCACCATTGGATTTAAAAAAGAAAAAAAAAAAAAAAAAAAAGGTAATTTTTTATTAGCATTTTTTTCTGCTAATGTTTTCTAATATTCTAAATGACTTTTTCCCCTCTTCAATTCTAATCAAAAGTTACATTTAATTTATATTATGTATGTATATATTAAGTTTTCCATAAAAAAGTCTGTTGACTTCTTAAATAAATATATATATAAAATCTCCTTTTTTGACCTCTCAGAATTTGGCCACTGTCATAGTATTACAGAGGTGATTGTTCAGGAGTTATATATTATATATTATTTAATAGGATATATAAAAATATAATTAAAGGGGGATACTTCCTATTAAAATTTTTATATTTCAAATTATATTAAGAAAGTAAAAGAATTATGATTTGAAATCTAAAAAATTCCAGTTTACAAATTCATGGTTTTTAAGTAATATTAAAATTTTTTTAATTTAAAAAAAGTTTAGAAAAATTTTTTACAACTATTAAATAGTAAAACTTAAATTGGCATGGAAAAATTGCTTCACTATCAATGGCCAATAGTAGTGGATATACATAAAATTGTTAATGATAATTAAAGACTTATAAAGAAAATTACTTAGAAATGAACAATTGAAAAGATAATGAAATAATACCGACCCTTCAGAGGGAATTACCTTTTTTTGACACTCCTTTCGACCGTTCAAACATCATTCTTCATCCTTGCTATGCATATGCAAATCGAAATTGGAAATGAAATTAAATGCGAATATTAATTTAATTCCTCACATTTACCATACTCATATGCATATCAAGAATTCTCTTACACAAAGTAAATTAATTAAAAATTATTTGAAATGAAAGACTTTATTTAAATGCAAAAATACTTTTAGAACAAAACGTAAGTTTCGAATCAACGAGATGAACAAAACATGTAAAAATTTGAAAATAAAACATTATAATGCAAATGTAAATAAAAGGAATATACATAACAAATAAAAAATGTTTAATTAAATGAAATATCTAATTTAAAAATGAATTAGGCCAGAATAATTTTAAAAACCGAAAGCTTACTCTATACATTGTTCTAGTAAGTACAATGAACATTGTATTATTCTTTATACCAAGGGCAGATGTCTTCCGTGCTGTTGCCAGGTTTATGAGAATAGCATAAATTAGGTTGGTGACATTTGTAATGGCATGGCTAGAAAGTGTGACTAAATTGAATAAGTAAGTAAATTATTTTTTAAATTTCTGGCTAAAAGTCATGAAACAGAAAAACGATAGTGTAAAAGTTAAAAATCTTCATGCAAAACAAGCTGTAATTGAGATTTAAGAAAATAAATTGGCTCTGAGTTAGTAAAAGGTTAGTAAAAGCTTAGAAGCCAGAAAAAGAATATTAAAAATTTTTATACTTTGTACTATTTATGTATGTACAAATCTTCTAATAATAGCCATACAACTTTATCCTCCTTATTAAAGGTTTTGGATTTAGCCTTCATATATCTTATACTAAAAGATAAAAATTAATGCCTGCCTTTTTGAAATAAAGATCAATAAATTGAGTTGGTACTTGGTTATCCTTTAGTGTGAATTGCTTCCCTATTGCCCTTTTATAAACAACAACTTCCATTCCTGAATTTATTTTTGATATTTTTTCAAACAAAGTTGTCATTCATGACAAAAGTTTATCACAGTTAATGGTGGAAAAAATCCGGTATTTAAAAGTTTACACATGGCATTGAAAAATCAATGAATTTCATTTCTGATTTTGTTTGCTGAATTGTAAGCATTTAATTTCTTTTGTAAGTGTATGTTTTTATACATGTAAAATTAATTTTTAACTAATTATATTTGTGCTGACATTTTGTAATAAATGTATTTCAATATCAGTGTCTGCATATATTTCAGATGTGTAACAGTCACTTCTGGTATTATATATTCTTTTCTTGTATTTGAAAAGGGAATGTACTCTTTTCTGGTAATTAAGAAGGGAATTTATTTGGAATGAACTAATTTTGTGATGCAATTGAGATAGTGCTAAAGTACATAAATATTGCATAGCAATTTTTCTTAGTTTGGCAAAAACTTAATTTGGAAGTTACCCAGGAGATTAACTCCTACTGTTTAATGCTTTGGGGATTTGAAAGTAATTTTTTTTTTTTTTTTGGTCAAAGTCATGTAATTAGCAAATTTTTTTTTGTTCTCAAGTTGTACCATCATTAATTTACCTTCAGCATAGCCAGCATGCACTACCTGGCTAGACTGGAATTTTCTTAAAACACACCTGGAAAACTTATAAAAGTCTGGGTTCTCCTGTAGAAGGGACATTAATATGCTTAAATTTTTCATAGACTAGCAGGAAAGTTCCATGGACCAGTGCTTGGGAAACACTAGTTTAGATGCATATTTAATGTATCCTTTCTTTCATTTGCTTTGTAGTAGTAAGTGAGATAAATTAAATTTTTGTATTGCTCATAGTTATTGCATTGTATTTTGTAAGAAACATTCAAAAGTAGCTTGGTTACTCATATTTAAAGTTGATAACTAGTTCATCTTGTTTGGTTTGAGAAAGCTGAAGAAACTAAAAGTGGAATTTTAGTGAGAATCCTCGAGGTCAAACATAATAAACTTTTTCATATTATTTGATGTGACTGAAAATTCACAACTTCTCTTTCAGGCATGAGAATTTTAATTTGGAACCAAGGCTGAATCCTAAGCAGAAGGAAGCTATTTTAGCCATCACTACACCCTTGTCTATCAGATTGCCTCCAGTTTTAATAATTGGTCCATTTGGAACTGGGAAGACATTTACTCTGGCCCAAGCTGTTAAAATAATCTTAAGTGATCCTCATTCTAGAGTTTTAGTCTGTACCCATTCTAATAGGTAAGTTGTTTCATTCTTTAACTTAATTTTGTGCATCAGCATAAATGTATTTTGTTTTCTGTCTTGGTAAATTGATGTCAGAAGGAACTAAAAAAGACTCTCTACATTGACCCAACTATTTATAATAATGTCAGAAGGAACTTAAAAAATAAAAAAATAATAAAAATAAAAATAAAAATAAAAATGATTTGTAAATTACATATTTTTTAATCTGCTGAAATTAATTTATAAATTTCAATAATTTTATTACTAGGTAAAGTACTACTTTTACCTAGTTTTTTTTTTTTTTTTTTTTTTTTTTTTTTTTTTTTGTCGCATTACTGCCTTTGTATATTTCATATGTATCATGTTGCTCCTCTAATTTCCCTGTATTTATATAATCAGTTTTGTATAAAAAATTGCAAATTAAAAAAATCTTATTCTGTCAGTATATTTAACAAATTTTCAGTACTTATTATCTCCAATCACATTTTCTTGTCACCCTTTTTCTGTGACAAAAAGATAGCCTTGTCACCATTTCACTTTATTTACTTCCAAAAATATATATATATATTAGTGAGCTTTATGCTATGTTGTTGATAATCAGTTTGATCAAATTTTTATATTCTGGTTCTTAATCATCTTTGAGAAAGATTAATTTGTTTAATGATAATTAAACGGGATTGTTTAATGATAATTAAACGTAAAAATGGGGCTATTCTGCTAATTGTCTCTCAGCATACTTTTGCTTAGTAAATATGTTTTCATCAACTTCTATAGCTTTATTTTCTCCCCTTATCTTCTTGTCTAATATAATTCACACAATTTCATGTAGATAATTCCACCATTCAATTCTAATTTCTGGTGGCATTGATTTCTTTATCACGGTGTATGATAGATGTCATTTCTTACTAACTAAATGAATCATAATGTGACTAAATGTATTTTACTGCCCTAAAACCAATTCCAAATGGCAAAGACTAGATTTTTCTCAACATTCTTCTTATGCCCCACTACCATACCTGTACTTCCTTATTTACTTTTTTAAACTTCATTATATGGTCGTTTTGGCAAGGTTTTTCACCGTAGGATGAATACCAGACTCCTGAAAAACAGTAATAACTTCTGCATCTGTACGTGACAAATTTTTTAAATAGTATTTATTTTCTTCAGCATTGATAAACAGTTAATTACATAAACTACCTAAAATATACCACCTTAGCATGATGTGCTGAATGTTGCAAGTAAGCTCAAATAATGCAAATGGCTATGAAGTATCTGTTATTGCCAAAAATATCAAGAAAGACCAAATGTAGCCTAAAAGTACCAAATTTTCATCTGAAAAAGAGGGAATATTTATCACTCCTTATTTATGTTCATGCATGAAATTTCTTAAAATATATTGTTTTATTTTTATAGTGCTGCTGACATTTATATCCGAGAATATTTCCATCCACAAGTTGCTGAAGGAAAAATAGAAGCTACACCTCTTCGTATATACTATCGCCATCGATGGGTAGCTACAGTTCATCCTACTGTTCAACAGTACTGTTTAGTGTCTACTGCTGGTAGTGACAGGAATTTTAACATGCCAAATGTTGATGATGTTAAGAAGCACCGAGTGATTGTGACAACTTTAAGCACATCACGATATCTAGTTCAACTTGGTTTAGAAAAAGGTAACTTTCATTACGCTATTAAGCATTGATTTGTTACAACTTTCTTCCGTTAAACAATTGCATTTTTATTTGTTTGACTTAATGTGAACTACTAAATTTTCTTGCGTCAGTTAGTTACTAAATTGTGTAAATTTAAAAATCACCACCTTCCAAAAAAGGATTTTATATTGTTTGCTATAGTATATAAATCTGTTAGCCTTTGCTCAAATCTTAAATTGTTTATCATGCTTATATAGAGAAGCTGTCAAAGCTTTTTTATATTGTATAATGTCTGGTAAGTTGGTTTTCATGTGTTTTTAAATAAGATGAGAAATAAACTTTGATTGGTTTTTCATAACAGTGCTAGAAGTAAGAATTAGCTTTCCCCTTCGAGATAAGTTAAATACTGTCATGTCCAAAATTATCTTTACATGCATATGGAATCATGGATCATGGATTTTTCAGAAGCTGTGTATATAATTTTATGAATTTGTATGGAATGATGCATAATCTCATAACACATAAATATAAAGGGGAAAAAAATAATAAGAGAGAAAACTAGAGTATGAAACAATAAAAATAGTAATACTATGTTAAACAGAGAGTTCCAGGGGTGGGCATATAAATTAAGGCATATGAATTTAATATGAAATGTGATCTACCCTGAATTGCACACATATGCTGAAAGAGAATGCTCTTTTGTTGCTCAATGTCTTGACTTTCAAGTGGCTCAATGTGAACTAGCATTATTGTTCATAAATAAAAAGTCAGATACATATGCACATCTGAAAAGTCTTATGCAAGTTTCTGACACCTCATCCTGATATCTTCAAGGACGAGTCACAGATTGGCCCTTGAAAATGTGTAATATATCCATCAAGCATTATTCCTCCCCATACCATCACATCTGGAACTACTGAAACAGTCCTGCTCCCTAATGTTCGAAGGAAGATTTAGAGTTCCTGACTTTCTCTAGATGTAAGCACGTTTAGAATCATGTTAAACTAAATCTCGACTAATTCGTGAAGAGAATATGGGATTATTGGTGTTCACTCAAGTTCTGATGTTCTTTGCAGTAAATTAAGTGATCCTTTGTTTGTTGTGAAAACATTGAAACACATATTCTTGGCTTTCTGGCATAAAGGCATTTTTCATTAAACCTTGTTTATACAGTTTGTCTTGATAACAACAATTCCAATGACAGCTGCAAGCTCTGAGCAGTAGACTTGTTATGATGGTCAATTATTGCCAGATATCAATCTTGAGAAATGGTTGTTATTCATTTATGATTTTGTCTAGACTTCCCTAGATTGCACATGATATTGCAAGCTGGTCCGAGAGCTCGTGGTAACTTTTACGACATCTTTACAATGTTGCGAAGACACAAAGTATTTGCCGTTGCATATTGGCAATTTGTCGATGTTGCTGAAACGTCATGATATGATTGCTTTTACATGTGGTTGTTTTAGCATTTTTTCATAGTTCATCAGCATTACTTTTAGAATGAAAAGAGACTAAATCTGCTTTTTCAAGAATCTGAAGTCCACATAAGATTTACTTTGCAATGTTTCATTACTTTATTTCATTTAAATATATTAATCTAAGGTAGATTCATCTAATGAAATATAAATTTAATATAAATACTTTTGATTTATTAAATTTAATTAGTACTAAAAATACATGCTAAATAATTGTTTAAAATTTTGCTAAAATAATTAATACTTAAAGTATTTTTATAAATATTATAGCAAAATATTTTTAAATGAAACTAATCTATAAAGTAAGTTATTAAGTTATGCATTTTATATATTTTATAAAATCATATTTCCGAAATCAATGCAAATCACATGTGGGCAATTATTTCAGTGCTGAAATATGACTTATTTCAGAACTGAATTCTTATTTGTATTATTTATTATTATTTATAATCTGACTTATTTCAGCACTTATTTATTATTTTTGAAGTAAGGACAAATTTATTTGAATTTATTGAATATAATGTCACCATATTAATTTATTTGAATTAATATGGTGACATTATATGAAACATTTTACCGCATACAGTGCAAAAAGTACAGTTTTCGTGAAGATATGATTGTGCATGAAAATGTAGTCACGGGTAAAAATGGGGCGATTTTAATAATTTCGAGAAAATGTCCAATGTTAAAAGACTATGCATATTTAATGGCTGTCCAATATCTATGATAGAAAACTCATCGACATTCAGGAGAAGCAGAATGGTACATTATTTACTGGATGCTTATATAAATGAACATCTCGAGATTTGTGGGCCTTGGCTAGCTGCCAAAGTTGAACAAATGACTGCACAATTAATTGAGATTTTAGCAGTTCTTTCAAGTAATTTGGTAAATATGCCATCTGTAAGGCATTTGAAAAGACTGACTTCATGTTTGAAATTGAATCAAGCAATGACTGATGTAAATAATATTGTATTACATTATTAAAAGTAAATGAAATGCACTCTCAATCAAAGAATGAATTGTGAATCTTTTTATTGTTCTGTATCTACTTACTTCAATTGCCTTCAGCGAGTGAATTCCATTGCTGTGAGCTCCTGTTTGTAAGCCTCTGAATTTAGGAGAAATCATTGTGAGAATGTTGAATTTGTGCTTATTTTGTTTGTGAATATCTGCTCTACAAGAAATGCTACAATGCTAATTGTGAATGTAGTGTTCATGAAATAGTGTTCTGTTTTGGTGTTTTATGTGTTTCAGTGGTGTTCTCCTATCTCTGTGGTTCCAGCGGTGCAATATTTGGATACTCGTATTAGCTTTGTGCTTCGGTTATAACATCCTAAGTGCTAAATTGCATATCATTTGTATTAATCAATTATTGTGTCCATATTGAAAGGTTGGGTCTCAGAATTAATTCATATAAAATCAAAAATAACATACAATGGTAAGACACTTTCTGGTTTTACTGAAAATGCAATCAATACAGAAGCATCAACAATTCAAGCTGTTATGGTATGTTCATTATTTTCAAAATACAAAGAAATTATTGGATTGGTACCAGTACTTAATATGACTGCTGAAGATGAATTAGATATGTGTAATAGCTAAAATTAATAATAATGCACATTCTATAGTGTGTTGTCTTTTATATATAGTATGCAGAAAAGGTTAATGATTTTGAACAGTGTATGAATGACTGAAAAAATAATGTTAAGGAAACATTAGCATTTCTTTGAAATATTGTAATCTATAATTATATGATATTTAATTGTGTAATATTAAAAAACACCCAAGCACTGTGTAATTCACGTGTTTTTTTAAATATTGCCATTATGTATGTTTATTAGATTATTTCAATAAATGAATGTTGGAAATTAGGTTTTATTTTTTATTAAATTTAAGTATATTCTATTTTCTTCACTTACTTTTTATGTGCTTGTGATAAAGAAATTCATACTAAATAGAAACAAAAAGTTTCATCGTGTGCTATTTAACGAAGAGCTTACTTTAACGTACTTAGCTTACTATCGTATACTATATTATTTAAATTATTTCTGTACAGTAACAAAAGGAAAGCTATTGATTATAAAAAGTGCGTGAAATAATCATTGTAATCTGCCACTATTCTAAAATGTAGAAACTAAAAATAAGTAAATACATTAACATATGATCCAAAGAAATGGAGTTAAGAAACATCAGCATTACTAGTAAATACTGCAATCCATAATTATTGCACTTTTAATTGCTTACTATTTAAAAAACATGAATATTTTTGTACTAATTGGGAATTTTAGTTCTGTTACTTTCCTTCTGCTATTTATACTTTCAAACACTGCTAATTCATGTTTTTTCTTAAATAGTGCTGTCATGTATGTTGTTTGTTGGGTTATTACTTCATTTTAGATATGAATATAGAGATATATATTTTAGATATGAAGTTATTAGATTTAGGTATATTTTTGTATGAAATATTTTTGCTCACATTTATTAACTGCTTTATACAGTCTTTGATTTGCATATCTTGGAGTATACTTATGGTAAAATGCTGATTCTGTTACCTTAAGAACTGCCTCCTAATTTATCATGGCAAAGGTAATTTTCAATGTCTCTGAGATTTAACAGAAAAAAATGTGATAATGCTGTTACCAGAAACACTCTCTCTCTCTCTCTCTCTCTTTTTTTTTTTTTTTTTTTTTTTATTCACATATATATCTTTACTTTTATTTGTCTAATTGAGTTTTATTTACTTAAAACCTACTATTAATGTTATATATTTATAATAACCACTTTCATAATTACTCTCACTTAAAAAAAATGATGCGCTGAAAGTAATTAAAGCTATTATTAATTATGCATATTTAGTCTAAAGAGAAATTAAAAAACTATAGTTTAAAGTACTGAAAATAATTAAGGCTATTATTAATTATGCATATTTAGTCTAAAGAGAAAAAATTGTATTATCTTCTGGCTTTCAGAAAATGATAAAATATTTAAACTTTAGAAAAATCCAAGGAATACAAAATTTTAAAAAAGAAGAAAAATATATTAATTATTAAGCTTATTTTTCTGCATAAATATGTCACACAAGGACATAATGACATTTTCAAAACTGTTGCCAAAAGGTGGAATTTTGTGAACATTTAGGCATCGTTAAGATGTCATGATACGATGCTTTCACAACCAAAATATCACCTTCGAAAGACGCAATAACAAACTATGCAACAAAAACCTCATCTGTAAAGGTGTAATTAAGACGTCTTTGCAACGATTGCAAAACAGTGGAGTTTTGCAAACATCTGGGCATCTTAAAGACGACATATTGCAACATGACTCGCACTAGTTTGCAACGTCATTACGACGTTGCCGTGCTACTTGGGTCATTATATCAGTCCCAAAATTCTGAAATTATTTCTGTAGGAAAGAGACTGTCTCTTGAAATATTCACACATCTCAATGCTTCCACGGCTGTCTACCCTGTTGGCCAATAATTCACCACTTCATAGATACTTCTAAACGCACTTTGGAGCCATAATAAACCATTTTGAGCTCTTACACACTGAAATCAAATGTTGTATTGCAAAAATTCGCTCATACATTCACTTAATGCAAACTGCTGAATTCACTATCAAATGACATAACTCTTTGAGTTGCATATTTGAAAGTGTTTGATAACTTTTGATCGGTAAATGCTAGTTAGGCTTGTCTTTTTAACATTCCCTACAAAAATGGACATCGATTAGATATTTCATAGAATACCATTATTTTTATGTATATATTGATACATTTTAATGTGAGTTTAGATTTTAGTAAATCACAGTTGCTAAACTACTAACTAGTTGAATTTTTCAGTAACAAATTGTGAATATATTATGATTGCTGAATTGTTGGGAATTGCTTCAATTTCACTATTTAGTCATTCAAATACATGTTTGTTTTTCTTGACGTTATGTAGAAAAAGATTTTGGCTGCAGTCTATCTTGCGTTTTATATCAATGTATTTAGTTTAAAATGAGACTGTCCTTGAATGTAAAACCCTCCATATATTCTAGGATATGTTTTAAAAAATAAAAATATAGGTGACTATAGATTGTGTCTTCCAGTAACTCTTAGTCCCCCTTTTTTCGCTTCAGAATTTCTTTGGAATAAAAGCATTGTTAGCTGTAACTCGAGGACATTGTTAGTGATATATTATTTACCTGTTTGTTTTCAGGCATATCGATGACCATTGTAGTAGATGTGGGACTCAATTAAAATCAAAATCATTCAGCTAGATATATCTACTATAATTAACCATAGTTATACATATGCATATATATATATATATAATCTGTGAGTTATGGATTACTGGAGCACGAGACAAAAGTTTAAACTACACTACTTTATTACAAAACTATTATAATGTAATGAAAAGAGCTAGATGTAATATTAACATAATAGCTGGTGATCCCACAAGGATGATACAGTTATAGAATAGTTCACAAGATGATTTACATAGTCTTGGCACCTCATTTTATCTTAAACCAAGTTAAAACGTTTACACAATCGCTGAACATCACTTTTGACCTTTTTGCACGCTTATTACTTCTTGAAGGCTCAACAGTATGATTCTCTGCCTTGCAGTTTCATAGATTGTCAGCCTTGGATCCAGAACTGAGGCACATTTGCTTCTGTTCACATCTAGAGCTCATCTCTGTGCTGTGCTGGTAGCAAACTTTAGTGACGTCAGTCCTAAATGGGCATACAAACACACACGTGTAATGTTGTAGTTTTTGCAGAAGACTAAACTAATTCACTTAGTCATGGCCTAGAAGACTGTTGCTTAGATTATGACTGGTGTAAAAATCACACTTGATGTGATGGTTAAAACATCATTTTTATTTTGCACAGGAATAGTTACATCTTTACTTAAAACTGGTGCAACACTAAGGGTGCTAAACGCAGCCCACAATATCTATGTTTATATAGTTTACATTTGAAACAATATAGAAGGAAGTCAAAGCAAGAGACATGGTTTACTCAAGCAGCAGTAGGTAAGAAAAAATAATGCATGCTTATTGTCCTCGTATTTACAGCCAGAAAGTCTTTGTCTTAATCCTGAGTAGCAATTGGACTAATGTTTGCAGCAATGCACATGCTGCTGTGAAAGATTGTTGTAACATCTTGCAGAATGTATCATTTGAAGTAGGGATTCATTTAATTAAATTTATGAATCTGAAGGTCTGTTGCTAAATAGTTCCAATTAAGTTTAATAATTTTGTTATAAGCTAAAAAATATGTAAATTGAGATTCAAGCTTTAATTTGTACTAGTCCCTTAACTCTCCATTTTAATGTGGCTGTATTCCTTTACTGCCTAAGAATAGTAATAAATAATTTCAAACTGCCTCATTTTGGAATTAATCAATGTCACATGATTCTTACATAATGATGCAGGCATATATACATACATCAGTGCTGGAGTGTAATCAAGAGATTGCATCCATTATGCCTTTAGTTAATCTGTATGCAATAGTTATAGAATTATCAACAGTTTAAAATTTGTTTAAATGCAGCTAAGCCTAACAGAGCATCTATATTAGTTTGCATTTGAAACTTAGCAGAATAGTGAATTAAGTCAGTTTCTGCACCTACATACATATACATTTTTATGGTTTTCCCCATGTGTAATGTGTATCCGAGCCAGTTTCCTGTCCAGTCAATAAAACATGCATTTTTTGTCATAAAATGTGATGTTTAGTACTGCAAGTCATTGAAGTATGAAATTTTATGCCTCAGAGTTGACTATTGTGCAACCAATTATGGAAAAATATTGAGATACTGATAGTTTTATCTATCTGTGTATTAGTTTTCTCATAATTTGTCATAAACCATATCAGTTTATATTAGATAATCCTTCACAAAATCAGTTCTGTTAAATTACTTCTTGTCAGCTTTGCCTTAGTTTATAATTTAGCTATCTAAATGTATCTTTGTCTCTGATATATGTCTTGTCTTAAAAACCAGTTTTAATCTGTTTTAAAAATAATCGAGGCATTCTGTTTTTTAAAATACAATTGCTAGTTAATAATGTTAAATATTTTGTGTTTCATTTCAGGTTTTTTTACTCATATTCTTATTGATGAAGCTGCTCAAGCTATGGAATGTGAGGCAATTATGCCGTTATCATTAGCAAATGAAAATACACGCATTGTCCTGGCTGGAGATCATATGCAGGTAATTTTTGTGCTAATTATGAGTCTACATGTTTTATACACTCGCATACATATGTAATTTTAGAATAGTTTGCAGATTAGTGTTTTGCAGTATACTAGAAACTATGCCTCAAATATTTTAAGGGAATGTTATGTGTTGAATGTTGTTTTAAAAGCAATGTTGTAAAAAAGGAATTTAAAAAGGAATGTTGTAAAAAAGAAATTCAAAAAGGAATGTTTTGAAAAAAGAAATGCTGAAAAAAAATTTTGTGTTAAATGTTTGTTTTCTTAAATATTTTAAGGAATGTTATGTGTTGAATGTTGTTTTAAAAGGAATGTTGTGCATATGTTAATGTTGTATTTGAAAAGTAATGCATATTTTTTTACATTCAACATTAACATAAGCTGCTATTTTTGTAAGATATTTGATGCATATATGCAAAATACTGTATTTACAAATTTTTGAAAAGTAATCAACTAAAAATATATAACAAAAGTATGAAGATGCATAAATGTGTGAAATAAAAGATAACTGCAGAAATCTGATGATTTTGAGATTGAATATAACACCATGATATGTAAGTAAAATTTTTACAATATCAAATACAAGGGTTATTTTTTAAGATCCATTTTGAAATAAAAACAAAACAATCAAAACATTAAAAAAAAACTGTTTGTTTTCTGAATTTACAGACAATTCTGTATTTTTCTAAGTAATGTTTTCAGAAGTTTAAACATTTATTGTAACAAATACTAAGGGTTTTGGATATTCTTTTCTTAGGACATTGCTGCCTGTGATAGTCGTGTTCACTTCTCCATCTGTTCCAGTTTTCCTTGAACAGTATCATCCATTTTTGCATTTAACTGCACTCGTTGCATTGTCATGTCTACTTCACACATATGGTGATGAATATCTGCAGCTTTCATATTTCATGCTGTTAAGAACCAGATTACTCAGTTGGCAGGGTGTTCAATTTTCCTAAACATTTTAATCTTGGACTAAAGCATACAAACTGACATCCTGAATATACATGTATTGGATTTTGCACAAAGAATCCCAGCAACCTGCACGTACATTCCTTCTCAAGTGCACTTGAAACTTCAAGCTACATTCAGAATGGGTCTAACTTAAAAAATAGCCTGCATACAAATAAACTTACTGATTAACAGTAGACATTGATATTGTTTGTATTATTGTGGTTTCTCTGTTTGATTTCTTATTTTTGGAATACTGGAATGTTTTTCAATTTGAATGCTAAGGACTCTTTAATGTTGTCTGTCTCATTGTCTCAGCGGTTGGTGAAGTTCTCACGTTGCACATGGGACTTGGTTTTCTTTTTAAAGCAGGAATTGTTGATCTGGAGTTCTATATCCACAACTATATCTTATTTCTGAGCACCATGACTAAGAAAGAAAAATGACAGTATAAGTCACAACTTACTTGCTCTTCTTGAAGAAAGAAAGTTTCTACTTTGAATACTAAGCAATTTACTGCTTTATTGTAACTTAAAGGCATAATAATTTATTTTCTGTATAAACAATAGTATTGTCAGCTGCTGAAAAAATTGTCCAATTTCACAGAGAACAATCTGTAAGTATGATGTGGGAAAATTAAGAGGCATAAAAGGCATTATTATAATAAAATGACATTATATAACATGTTTGTAAAATAAAATTGAGTTATGTTTCATAGTATTGGCATCAGTGTCAAAATTGTCAAATTCCCATGGCCCGTCTGTATATATTTGTATATTTGTCTATAATAAATAATGACTTCAAAACTATAGCTTGTTTTTATCTAAATTATATTTGAATTGATTATCTTCTGTAGTTTCTAAATATTTATTTATTTATTTATTTTCCAGCTTAGCCCAGAAGTTTATTCTCAGTTTGCACAACAAAGAAATCTGCATACTTCACTTCTGGAGAGATTGTATGATTTGTACCCTGAAGACTATCCTTGTAAAGTTTTACTCTGCGAGAATTATCGATCGCATGAGGCAATAATCCAGTATACTTCAGAATTATTTTATGATAATCATCTTCTAGCTAGTGGACAACAACCACGTCATAAAAAGTATTACCCCTTGACTTTCTTCACTGCGAGAGGGGAAGATGTCCAGGATTGCAATAGTACTGCTTTTCATAATAATGCTGAGGTTCGTAAGTTGATTTTTGATGAACTTTCAACTAAAATACTATGGAAATGATATTTTACTCTTATTCTGTATATACTAAAACCTTACTTTTTCATAATCTAAAGGAGAAAAAAGTTTTGTATTTTAAATTATAGTAAGGTTCTAAACTCTTTTTGAGTCTCCACTTTAATTTTTCAAATTTAATTTTTCTTATTATTCATTTTAGAAATTTAGAATTGTATATCGACTAACATTAAGAATTTTCATCTGGTGATGAGCATTTTAGAGTTGCAGAATTTACCATATTAATAATTTTGAAGTTATCTAATAGTATGGTATTATTGTGTATGTGTATTTTAAAATTGAAAATTTCATCCTTTCCCTTAAAGGAGTTAACAAATTCTAGTTGCTTTAAATTAATGCAGGGGGGACAAGTACATTTACAAATTTAAGGTGTAAATTTATATTAAAAATTTAAGTGTATGCTTATTCTTATTCATTACATTAAATAAAATGTCTTCTTGTTTTTAGGTTTATGAAATAGTTGAGAGAGTAATTGAATTAAAGAAGAAATGGCCCAAATCGTGGGGTGAACAAGATGAAACTAGTATAGGAGTTGTTACACCATATTATGACCAGGTAAGCATAATTTTAGAAGTTTTGCAAAAATTCATCCTGGGTTAGCTAGCTCCTCAATTGGCTAGCAGAAATTTTTATTTCTTAACAGTGTTGCCTGAAGGAATGTAATAATGACCCACAAATGATCTCAATAGTTCACAATTATTTTTTTTATTAAATTTTAAACATTAATGTCAAATCATTAACACTTGAAAACTCCATAAAATAATGAGGACTGTGTTAATATTATAATTTTAATACAGTTCTCTCTTTTTAGAATATATTTTAGTATGTTCATTTTACCTTTTGTACAGTTATTGCTTGAAACCTCAATTTAATGTGGACCTAGATGAATGTGCCTTGTTAAGCAATTAATCTTCCGAGTGCATTAAACCTGTACCTGTAGAAAAATTTGCAAAATTTATAAATATTTTGCAAATATTTGTTTAAATTACCACTTGGATGCATTATTATTGTGTATTAAATTTATTTAAAATTGTAGCAACTGATTATATTATTAAAATGTAAAATTGATTTAAATCAAGGAATATGTTTATTTCTGTTATATTGCTCAGCTGTTTTATGTATTTACAGATTAAATTTGAAAGATAAATTAAAAATCGATTGAAACTAAAGTTTCTATTTTACCAGATGGTGATGCTCTGAGAATTGGAGAGGCGTAACATATACAAGATAAACTGAAAACTGTTTAATGCAGTAGCAATACTTTCTAAGGAAAATGAATAGCATATATATAGTAGTGGTTGTAATACTTGTATTACTATACATAGTAAAAAGGTAAAAAAAATTGCAGAAAGACTTTGCCAAGGATGTTTCTGAACTCCCCCCCCCCTCCAGAAAAAAGAGGAAAATCCAAAGATCAACTGAAAATTTTGTGAACATTAAAATAAAAAATTAATTGATAAAATGTAGATATGTGCATTAAAGTACAAAATGCATATAATATTTTTTGATGGCTATATAAATAAATGATTGTATCTCTATGCATTTTCTGTAATAGTATTTGATGTTTTATTCCCCTTACATAATCAATTACAGACATAATTGTTAATACTTTAACTACAAATGCTTTGTGATTTTAGGTCTTTAATACTTAGTTTAATTAAAACTCATCATTGAATATTTAAAATTTCCTCCCTTAAGAAATTCGTTCCCTGAGGTCGATAGCCTTCACATGCTTTATGATAATCAAGTAATCTTTTCCTATAAAAATATACAAGGTCAGTTATGTAAAATTCGGTTAATTATAAGTCTATAATGTCAGTTAATTAAAAATCTTAATAGGGGGAAAAAGCCCTAAAATGGTTCCTTAACAAATAAATATTTTAATTTATCATTTATATTTAAAATTCGTTTCATATTTTAAGCTAGTTTTATTTTATTTGAAAGTTTAGAGTAAATTTATCTGTAATATGTTTTTCTTAGAAATGTATATATATATATTATAATTTGAAAATTAGGCTGTGAGTATTTTATTTTACAGTGTACTTAAAATTGGATTCTCTTTAAGGTTGTCAGAATTCGTAATGAATTACGAAAGAAAAAATTACATGGTGTATCTGTTGAAAGAGTGCTGAACGTCCAAGGTACAAATATATTAATTTTTGTGGAAAAGATATTCAGTATTTGCCTTTTGAATAATTTTAATGTTTATTTAAAAAAAAAAAAAAAAAAAACATTATACAAGGTGAGACTGAAAAGTAAGGTGACTTACCCCTCCTTTCGAAAATGAAAACAGCGACGGCCTGAAACATGTGCATTACGATCTTCGGTATGCAACGTTGAAGTTCAGATTCATTTGCAAAGTTTCTCATTTTGTGTTTGTTCATGCAGTTGCTTAAACGTGATAGGTGTTAGTGCATTGCTTAATGGAGCAGAAAATGAATCTAAAATTCTGTTTTAAAATGGGTAAAACTGCTATGGAAACCTTGGAAACGCTTTGAAGTGTGTATTGCGAAGAAACTTTATCTCGCAAGACAGTATTTCAGTGGTTCAAACTTTTCTGCCAAGGTCGTGAAAGCATGGAGGATGAGCACCGCAGTGAAAGACCGTTGACAAGCAGAACGACGGCAAATGTTGTTGTGAAAGAGTTAGGAAGTTATTGCTGTAAGATTGCCATTTGTTCATCCGAATAATGTTGAATGAATTGAATTTTTCTTGTGAAATCATCCGAACAATATTGACACAGGATTTGGGTAAATGGAAACTTTGTGCGATGTCTTTTCCTCATTACTTAAGCGATGAACAAAAACAAGCGATTGAGCTCCTGTGGGGACTTAATCAATGTAGCAGATAATGATGACACATTTTTACAGTCAATTGTTATAGGAGATGACACGTGGTGTTTCATGTATGATCCACATACGCCAAAGTATGGAGTGTCGTGGTCCCTCATCGCCGAAATCCAGAAAGTTTCGTTTCGAAAAATCAAAGGTTAAGACAATGTTGATTACCTTTTTCAATGCATAGGGAATTATCCATAAAGAATACGTACCGGAAGGTCAAACAGTTAATGGTAAATTTTATTGCCATGTTATGAAGCACCTCCTGGCTCACATTCGTCGTGTTCAGCCCCATCTTGCTGCATCAGGCAAGTGATTTCTTTGCATGATGATGCATGCCCTCATACTGAAATGTGTGTTAGATGGTTCCTCAAGCAGCAAAAGCTTACAGAGTTGTTTCACCCTCCTTATTTCCATGATCTTGCACCAGCAGACTTTTTCCTCTTTCCACAACTAAAATTGGCACTTAAGTGACACCGATTTTCAAGCATCTCTAGACTGCTGTTACCAAGGGACTTACCACAGTCTAAATGGAAGACTTTTTTAAAAGTTTCCAGAACTTGTATGAATGTTGTCAGAAGGGCATTGTAGACGGTGTGAACTACTTGTGACAGTGATGTATATAAATATATAATACAGTTATTATTATGACATCAGTCAGCTTACTTTTCGGTCTCACTTTGTACTTCAAGTAGAAATAAATCTAGATTATATGAAATAAAATTTCCACGTATTTTTGCAATACTGTATATATTACAAAAAATACATATTTTATATTTTAGTGTTACTTCCTTTTTGCAGAGATGTTCCTGCATTTTATGGTGAATTTAGTTTTTTTAATTTATTAGTTTTTCAGGAAGTTTATTTAAAATAGATCTTTATAAGAATTTAAAAAAAAAATTTTTAAATTTAAATATCCTTATAAGAATTACAAAGAGATGATTGATTAGGGTTCCCCCCCCTTCATTTTAAGAAGCTTTCTTAGAGTATATATATGGTATGTTCCTTTTATTTTGTCAGTCATTAGCCCCCAGAATTTTTAATGAACATTTCTTTCTTAAAATATTCAAATAAGTGAATGTGAAGGCAAATTGCATAAGGCAACTAAATATCAATTTACGTTAAAACAACTAATAAAGTTCCATTTATTCAAAACATTAGATACTATATCATGAATGAGTAATGGTAAGTTAAGGTAATATCATTTTAGGGATAGAAAATAAAAGCAGATTTTCCTTATATATGGGGATAGAGCATTTCTACAAAATTGTTTTGAAGACAAAATGGTGTAAGAAAGCAAAGAAACAATTTTGATTAATTTTCAGTTATTTCTATGCTTCTAAAAACAATCTTATCAAAAATACCTGTATAGAACATATATAAAAAACATTTTATCAAAATTTAATACTAAGAGCCAAAATGGTATGATGCATAACCTGTGTAAAACTCACTGTATACTGGTGGTGCATATTCAGTGTGCTTTCATCTCCCTCTTCCCACAAACCAAGCAAGTCAACCATTATGTTGTAACACATACAGTTCTTGATAACAATAGTGTTTTCATATCAGTTGATGAAGTTATGTTAAAATTTATAGGAACAGTGGATATTGTGGTCATAAATCTTGCAAAATAAAGATAGAAAATGTGAATACTCTGCATTTCCAATTTTTTTAATTGAAAGGAGATGCCAGGTCCAGATCTAGAAAAGAATTAAATGTTGGTAGTTATTCATTTAACTAAATCATTTCAAAGAAACAAAAAAGCATGATTTATTTTATTTGACATATTATATTTAAAAATTTGGGTTTCTGTGTTTCAACGAGTTCAGCTTGCATTTCAGTTATGCAGTATAGTGAGTGCAAACAAATGCAATTGAATTACAAATTTACAGTTAACAGATATCGCACATATTTGGGTGGAAAGAATTGTTTACATTTCTCACAACCGCTGAAAGGTTAAGACTACATCAATTAACAGAAAATATATGACGGTCTCATTGAAAAGTGCCTCACTAGTAAGTGAGTGGTTAAAACTGCTGAATGCTATAGTTTGGCCCAGGTTTGATCCCAGGTGAACAGACTGTATAGTTGGTTTTGGGGATTTACCCATGGGTAATGTTCAATACAAGTTGGTTTCCATTAGAAAGTTCATCAAGAAGGCATCCCTACTTTAGGCAGATAGCTGTTGTTTGCTGGGTTATATTCCAGTTCCAAATTAAAGATCGTGTACCATAGCATTTAAAGAGAAATTTAGATCAATGGAAATGTCTGATATTTAAGCACTTTTCCATTATGCTATCAGTCTGGTATGATCTATGTGCTGAATATTTAAAGATAGTTATGTCAGATATATTTAAGAATTATAGGACATAACAGTAATGCATAAGATTTCATATTATATGAATTAAGTTAAAATGCTGTCTAATTTAAAGGCTAACGACATTAAGCTACTTAGTGAGATAATTATTTATTTTATCACATTTCGCAAGATCTAAATGACTTATATTCTTTTCTGTTTGATTTACAGGTAAACAGTTCAGAGTTATTTTTTTGAGTACAGTAAGAACTCGTCAAACATGTAGTCAGAAAGCAAAGCTAGAATCTGATTTAGACCATGGCTTTCTCTCTAATGCTAGACTTCTGAATACTGCAATCACAAGAGCTCAATCTCTTGTGGCTGTTGTAGGTGATCCTGTATCATTGTGTTCTGTTGGAAAGTGCAGGTAAGTTTCATTGAAATTTAGTTTGCAAGTTTTATTTTGTATGAAAAACTAAATTTTTGCAGCAGTATTATATGAAAGGTGCATAAATAAATTGGTAATCAAAATGATGCTTTTTGTCCATTAAATTGTATATTTTATTTATATATTTATTATATATTTGTGGGGATTTTAAACAATGAGCAAATTAATTAACGAAAGACATTTTAATTACACAAACGATTATTACATAAATTTAGCATTTAAGAGGATTAAACAAGTAATGATCGTCAAAGTTCTTTTTGAACAGAAGCAGCGTCTCTGCTCCCACGTCAATTGTCTATCATCTCAAAACGGTAATTCCCCTAATTTTTGCTTGGCGCCTTCGAAGCTCATAGAGAGAATGACGTCACGGCATCTGAGTTCAGTTATTTGTATGCTTCTAAAAACAATCTTATCAAAAATATCTGTATAGAACATATATAAAAAACATTTTATCAAAATTTAATACTAAGAGCCAAAATGGTATGATGCATAACCTGTGTAAAACTCACTGTATACTGGTGGTGCATATTCAGAAACAGGCATTAGTTTTTAAATTCAGTTTTGAATATCTGTGAATTTTTACATATGTAGATATGGATTTTTTTTAACTACTTAAAGGACAGTGAATATTTTATTCGCTGGTCTTTTATTAAAGAACTTTGTATAAAAAATATTGAGGAGAGCGGATCTCTTATTTATAGTGTTAAAACTGTTTGTATTCATCTTTTTTTAATATGCTATCCGATCCAACAACTTTGGCATGTTAATATAAGGTGTTTCAGCTTAAAGTCTCTTTTTGAGCCATACATTGTAGTGGTGTATGATATGATGATAAGTCTTAAAGGTAAAAAAAAATAATTTGCATTTACTTAAAAAATGGTATTGCATAATATAGGTTAAAAATTCTCTCATTTAGGAGTATAGCACAATAATTTCTTCATGTCTCTTGTAAAAGGGAAAAGTAGGAAAAAAATATAGTATGCTTATCTGTTAGGAGTACTAAGGTTCAGGATTGACTATTTTTATATATGTATGCAAAAAGCAGGAATATCTGGTTGTAATGAAAGTTTTCCACCAAAAAATGTTCTTAAAAAGTTAGAAAGAAAAACATGGAAACAGTGCCTTTAATTCATCTAAATCTATGATTTTCTACTCTTTTTTTGGGTAATACCATGGCAATCCCACCAGATATAAAGCATGATCTTCTTGTTAGTCAAACTGCACTTTGTGATGCATCCGATAGGCTCATTTGGCACAGACCAATCCTCTTTTTGGCTTGTGTTGTTGAAGTAAATCCACTTTTCATCACAAATGACAATCTGGTACAGATTAGTGCAGGCTTGAACACATTTGTCCTTATCTGTTTGAGTCAGCTGTTGCGGCACCCAGCGATTGAACTTGTATGTCAAGTTTATGTGATGTATAGCACAACTAATGGAGATAGCAGTAACGTCTTAATTCCTTAGCTATCTTTTGAGTGGTTGCATATTAATCTTCTTCCAAAAATTCTCATAGGTGGTCCCCATCAACATCAATAGGCCGGCCAGAGCACTCTACTGCTTGAATGTCATAGTCCGTGTTTTTGAAATCTTGGGTACCAAACCTTCACAGTGTCATATGATACAACATTATTACCTAAAGCTATACATATGTTTGGCGACATTCTGTAGCTGACTTTTTGTAACAGAACTGGAGGTAAATGGTAGTTCTAATATGGATGATAGTTCCATTTCAGACACCTTGTTCTTAATGATAACGATATCTTTTTACAAATTTCACAACAGATTGTTTTAAAGCAAGTTTCTTTCTTTCAAATGCCAAAAATTGTTTGACAAAATATGTTTAAACATGGCAATGCAAACTGTTTACGCAGACGATATCCGTGGTGGCGGGAAACTTTCATTACAACTTGATATATGTATAGTGGAGTGCCTATATAAACTCTAATTGAAAAACGATTTAATTAACTTTAGTAATTTAAAAATTTTTAGCAGTTAATATAATTCAGATTTCAGTTCATAGTTTTGTGAATTCTTAGACTATATTGGTGCCATTAATGTACTCTGAATTTTGATTTTACTTGCGGTATTGTAGAATGTGAATGCAGGAGCAAAGTATCAGTTGAAAACTATAATTAGAGATCTTTCAGTCAGTTTAATGACTTTTTAAGCCTCTTGCTTTATCTTTCATTTGAATGATTTTTTTATACATTATTACCTATGTTCCTTTTTTTATCTGAATATGTAGTATGTAATTATGAAAAACTACAATAAAATTATGGGTATTATTTAAACTAAAGGTAATTTTTGTGTATCAATTCATAAAACACGTTAAATAACTAGTACTACTACTTAAATTTAGAATTTCAGCCTAGTACATAATATGTAACTGTTCTGTTTATAACTTATTTCAAAATTTTATGAATTATTAAAAAAATAAAACTAGTATTATGCAGTTAAAAATTATTTTTAAGTGCATAATAGTATAATTGTGTTTAGGTCTATACATCATAAAACTGAGTTCATGCTTTTTAATAATATTAAATATGTGTGTAACTAAGGAAGTATTAGTGTCTAATTTTAGTTGACATATAATTTTGACTCATTGCCAGTTTCTATTGTATAAGTAGCAGTTCTCAACCTTTTGACTAACGCATACCATCTAAACAAAAATTGAAAACCTTTAGGATCACCACTAGAAAATACTATTACCACCGCTCTTGAACAAAGCTCAGATCGCATAAATTTATGAGTGTTAGAGAAAAAGCTCAGTCGGGATGTTGGGGTTTTAATTTTTGAATTTAAAAGTTAAAAATACTTTGCTTCCTTGCGTACCACCTATTTTTCTCTTGCGTACTGCCGGTTGAGAACCCCTGGTCTAAAGTATAAAAATAGTCAAGCTTTATCTTTATAACTTTACTGTTTAAGTTTTAGTGATAAGTGTTTTCATATTGTAATTACTTTTTTTTCCCCTCCCATTTATTTCAGGAAACTCTGGGAAAAATATATCCTTACTTGTAATAAAGAAAAAAGTCTGTTTGGAATTACATGGGATTCACTGAGGTCAGAACTGGATAGTATGGAATTAAAAAAGAATTTCATTCTTAATCCTCTCGCTCCTGAATTTGTTCCAGGACGAATGTATCATGCACCAGATGCTCCAGCTTCTACTGATACCGTATGCACTGATACCCCAATGCAATTTCCATTTTATTTTCTGCCATTCGGAAGTCCATTTCAAGGTTCTCCTTTAATACAACCTGCTATTGCTCACATGATGTCTGCACCTAATCCTTACAATGTTGTCAGTTGTATTTGCCCCTCAATAATGCCTCCTACTCAGCCCAATCCATTTCAGAATCACACATTTAACACCCCACCTCTTCTTCCTCCACCCCCACCCCCACCTCTACAGCAACAACAGCATTCAACAAATATTCCAAATCGTATGACCCCTGCAATTCTTAATCGAAAAGTTTCTAATAATCGAGGAAATTCTGTGCATTTAGATCATAATGGTCAGGTAAAGGAGTTTGAACTTGGTATAGGAAGGCAGACAAAGCGAAATGAAGTCCATGTCCCATATGTAGTTAATAAACAACCATCTTATAGGCCCTTTGATGAACATTCTCAGAATGAAATAGATGATGTAAAATGTGCTGTTCCTAATCGTGTAGAACCATTTAATAATTTTAATATTTCTAATGAAGTTGATAGTAATGTGCATTTTCAAAATAACCAAAGTTTGTATAATTTTGAGGAAAAAGCAAATAAGCCTCTTAATATGCTGAAGGCAGAAGAAATGGTAAATATTTTTATGAAAAACAGTTTACCCGGAAATCAAATAAATCACATAAATGCATTTACAAAGAATGGTTTGCCTGGTAATCAGTTAAATAGTGTACCTTTGTTTTCTGATCACATGTCCTTGCGAAATAAAATTCCTCCAGTAAATGGTGTATGGTGTCCTTTCCCCTCAAAGTCTGTTGATTCTGAGAGCCACAGTGCTCCACATAATCGTAGTGAAGAATCTATGAAATGTTGTTTTAGACATGGGTTTTCCAATGAACGGGAAAGAGCTCGTAATGCAATTACTAGTGTCCCAACTGTACATCCTTTGATGTCATCTAATAATGCACCTGGTGCTTTTGAAAAATGGTCCGATTTGTCCGAATCGATGACGAATGCAAATAATATTGAAGTTGTTGAATTGAGTCGCTCTCCTATTTTCCAACAGTTGCAAGAAAAATTAAATCTTTTAGAAAAAGTGTTACCTGCAGGAGTTGATGTCCTCTCTTTTGTTGAGAATGAAGAACAAACGATAGCGTTTCTGCAACATTTGATTCAGTCTGTAGGCCGAAATGCTGCAAGAACACTCTCGCTTCTTATAAAAGCTATAAAAAGAGATCAAGAAATTATTCAGGAATTGGATTTTTCTCAGAAAAGACATGTAAGTCAAAGATTTAATGCTTCACAAGTTCCACATGTATCTACTTCAGTAATAAGGAATCTCCCTTCATCTTTCTCCAGACCAATTAATGCTCACCATCAAGAAGTGTTTAATAATTCAGAATCATTCGCAAATGATTCATCAGCATCTCCTTTTCCATTGCCTTGCATCATTAATTCGGATAAAATTGAGCCTAGATTTTTTAATAATGAACATGATCAAGATTTACAAAGGCCACAAATGAATAATCTTCAGACTAATTGGATGAATAGCTCTCAAGATAATATGGGAATATATGATAGGGTAATTTTGAATAGGGCTAGTCAAGAACCACCTGTTTTAGAAATGTCTAAATTATTCATTTCTAACCAGCTTGAAAACAGGCGAGATCATTTGGCAAGAGATGATATTTTCCCTCATGAATCTTTTGGTAATCGCCATCATATTGAAGTAGATAGAATGGACGAAAAACATATGTGGATCTCACCTGAATACAAATTATCCCAAAATATTGAGCAAACAGGTTCACCATTCCAGTTTGCAGAACCTATTAATTCACAAGGCTCTTATTTAAGCCGTTTGAGAAGTATTTCGAGTTCTGTTGATGAACGGGAAAATGGTTATGCTTTTCCATTTGAATTTTCAAGAGCAAATGATCAGTCATTGTCTAAGAACATAGATTCAGCTAAACAAATGACAGCTGGTCCTTTGTCCATGTCATATCCAGATATTCCGGATATTTTATCATCTCATATCTTACCAAATGGCAAAGAGAATTCATCCAAAGTTATTCGAAAGCCAACTGCTAGATCTGAGAGTTCTGCCGTAAACAATTCACCGTTTAAATTTGATTTGCCCTTACAGTTGAATAATGATTCATCTTTGCAATATCCTCAGTTGTCTTCAGAAGGAATGACCTATGCCAAAATAGTTCGATCTCCTCAGCAATGATATCATAAAATTTAGTGTCTTTAAATGTGCTATGCAAGTAAACACATTACATTATTGTTGTGGATGGAATTTTACTGGGAATGTAATTTTTAACTCTATAAATGTTTAATTTTTCATCTACTTTTTGTGCTGTAGAGATGCATGTAATTTTTTTCATGTACATTAGTTTCACTTCGTGCTGTTTGTATATAGTTCTCATTGTATTTTCTATTTCATTAAAGACTAAAAAATTTAAAAAATGCAAGGTTCTGTTTTACTGCAAATGTAACACTGAAATTTATAAAATAACTGGTAGAAATATACTTTCATTTATAATTATTTCAAGCACATTTGTAAATATATTGTATCTCTTCATATAATGGCAATTTCTGTATGCAGGGTTTTCTATCTATCTATCTAGGATAAAATTTTCTATTAAATAATCCTTTTTCAATTCTAAACATTGTTTAAGCAATATTGTATAATTATTAGATTCATTAAGGACTGAAATTTTCTGAGCGACACAGGATTTTAGATCTGTCATGAAAACCTGTATTTAAACAGCATTTATTAACTAAATTTGTATAATGATTTATTTTAGTCTTTATTTTCATAAACTTGCATTCATTAGGATGATATTTACATTATTACATTACATATTGTTTAAGTTATTATAAATTTGCATTAGTGTATTTCAATCAGGAAGAAAAGAAAATGAGTTTTAGTGGTGTTAAAAATTAATGAAGCGTCATGAACAAGAACATAAGAATTATACTGCATGCTGCATATCTCATATAAATTTTATTTCTGTTCTGATGAGTAGATGAAATTATTGCAGCAGAGTACTTGAAGGTTGTCTGCTTTTGAAGAGATTCTTTTGTGGCAGATTTTCTAAAGAAAGAAGGACATTATCTTGGGAAAAAACATAAAATTCTTACACAGCCAGTCTTTTCAGTTGCTAAGGGCTGCTATCGGAGAACTACTAGTGTTTTCATAGTCTGTTAGTAGTCCTCCATTAAACAGTTTTAATGAATTGCAGAATTCAAATTTCGATATTTTCCATTTTGCCGGCGCAGGTGATAAAGTTGATAAAAACAGTACAACCGATGCCAAACGGAATATCCTCATTGGTAAACTTTTACACATGATTTTCAAAAGAAGTAGCTGCAATTTCTTATGGGATTGATTGTTTCTTTCAAAACTGGCATAAAATTATATATAATTTTTAAACCAGATTTACCAGATAGTTCAATTTTATGCCCTAAGTGATAGAAATTATTTTCAATATGTTAGCCTTAGCGTCACCAGCGCTGTGGATGTTGCTTCTTTTTCTTTCGGAAAGAATCAAAATTTCTTCTTTGTTTCTGCTAAATAAACTTCTTTAGAGCATATCGTGCTGATAATGTGATAGAAATTACTTAAATGACAGATATATTTTGAAAATATAGTAGAAAAAAATAAGCAAACCACAAATGCACATTACAGGTTTAGTTAGCCAAGTAAATATTTCTACTATATTTTCAAAATATATCATCTGCCATTTAAGTAATTTCTATCACTAAGGACTTTCATGGTAATTAAGTCAATTAGGATGCATTCACACCGCTCACCCGAAGGCAAAAATATAGAAAAGGCGAAGTCAAGGGTTAAATTCATCAATTCTAATGAGAATGCTCTAGCGAAGTAAAGCGCTGCGGTTTTACATAATTTCTAAGTAAGCTATTCGTACGAATTGAAATAATTCTTGCATTTAAATTTGTATTTCATAAGATTTAACTTCAAACTAATGTAGATAATTACTGGCAGAATTAGATTTTTGTAGCGTAGTTTACGTGAGATGAGATCACTTGGGGTCATGTGATATGAACTGGTAAATCAGGATGTTGGACCATGAGATAATAGTAAATTCTTAAATTAATGTCTTTTTACACATTTATTTCCTTTATTTACTGTCTTTTTAAAAAATTTTAAATGATTAAAATGTTTATGCTTTCAAAATAAAAAGTTCTTAGAACTAACATTTTTTATTTATGTGTATACTGTGTGTTGTCTCCAATAAAGTGTACTTGGCGAGATTTGCACCGGCCAAACGGAAAAGTACCCAAATTTCATAGGATCTAAATGAAATGGGTACATGGTGTTTCTTAACAGAAAGTGTAACTGCATAAATATTGCTTTGTTTTTCCACATGTAATGTAGGCAGAGCTGGTTTCTCTTAGAAAATTATCCATGCAGGCATTTCTGCCCATAGATCACGTTAATGTGCTTTGCCATGATTTAGTAATCCAACTCAGTTAATAGCAAATGCAAGTCTTTGTGAAAAGGACGGCAATTCTGGAATCATCATATATGGTTTTTGCTTTTAAACAGTAATAATAATAAAAACATTGAATTTTATTATTAAATATTAAGTTTCCATACCTATCATAAATCTGAATTAAGATCTTTGATTGATTGACAAATATATTAAAATATTTATATACATTGATAATCAAAATTAAGAGATAATGAGGTTGTAACCAATATCCAATGCTATAATTATTTATGTTAATTAAATACAACTCAAATTGCACTTACGTGCATACGTTTGTGCTAAAAATATGGAAATTCGGTGGTTGGCAATGTGGACACATGCTGGAATTCCAATCTATAGTTTTAATTAAAGTGAATGTGGTTTCTAAGAGTAATCAGTATTCAGTAGTTAGCAAATAATTAGTATTTCAGCACAGGGCGGGAGAAATGACATCTGAAACACTGCATAAAAGAAAAGTTGTGTAGTGGATTTCTCATTCGGAAAGTGCTTTGTAAGGTTGGAATTTGCTCAAAATACCGTGTTATGCCTTGAAAAAGAAGACAAAATGCGTACCAGCATGTTTCAAAATTTGATACAGGCAGGCTCATTGCCTTTCGAAAGTGTAGATTATTGTTCCACGATATTGCTGTTCGCACTGGCCGATAACCAAACACTGTCATGCGAATATGGAATCAATGGATTGCTGAAGATCATAATGAACGGCATGCAGGATCTCAGTGCTCTCCCACGACTAATGCCAGAGAGGACAGACATATTGTGAGGTCAGTCCTGCAAAACCGTATAACCACATCACGGACCAATAATCAACACCATGTTTGCAGAATGCCCAGTATTGCTTTGTAAGGTGTGTCGATGGTTGTAGCAGTCAGCTACAATACCATATCGGTAGAGTGACCATTACTTCAGTGTCTCTTGACAGTGTAGCATAGAGAGACAGACAGCGACTGTGCTGCGCCAAACGACAAAGCTGGGCACAGTCAAACGAGTCTGGGTTTTATGTGAAGTATTCTGATGGCCGTATACATGTCTGGAGTGTCAGAGGGGACCGCACATTTCCTGCTTGCATTTGATATCGCCATATGCGTTCTAAACCTAGTGTGATGGTTTAGGCAGCCTGTCTCTAGTTCGGATCGATGGTAATTTGAATGCAGATGGGTAGATTTCGGACATCTTATGCCCAGTCACTGTGCCTTGTCTTTGAGGCTCCCAAACGACATGTTCTTACAAGATAGTGCAAGACACATGTTGTTCATCATGTTCTGACCTTCCTCGATACACAGGGTATTCGATTGCTGCCCTGGCCTTCATGGTCTCTAGATCTGTCACCCATTGAAAGCATCTGGTCATATGTTGCTGAAAGACTTTTCTGCCACCCCACTCCAGCTAATACGGTTGATGAAGCGTGACATAGACTTGAAGCAAAATGGAATGAGATGATCATTTCTGTCATCCAAGGCCAGTTTGACTCCATGCCTAACAGGGTAAGAGCCGTTTTAGCTGCCAGGGGTGGCAGCAGTGTGTACTAATTTCACACCCCTGTGAACCTCCGAAGTGATTATAAATTTAATCATTTTGTTTTCATGCCGTACTGTTTATGTGCAACAAATATCTTTTTTTGTATTTGCTTTCCTTCATGATGTTGCAGTTTTGGTGGCCAGCAGTGTAACTGATAGAATTGAGGAAGGTCAAACTTAAATTGAGTTTGCCCAAGATTTGAATATCTCTCAAACTGTTATATTTAGAGTTTGTAGCTGCTTTTTAAGCTGTGGAACGTTTGACAGACAGCCTGGTCAAGGGCAACGAAGAGCAACAACTGCAGGTTGCCTAAGATTTGAATATTCCTCAAACTGTCATATCAGGAGTTTGAGCTGCTTTTTAAGATCTGGATTAGTTAACAGACAGCCTGTCAAGGGTGACCAAGAGCAACAACTGCATTTGAAGACACTGTGAAGCGACTACAAGAAATTTGGGTTTAGACCTCCAGGCTGCTACAGAAACTCGAATTAGCCATTCTACTGCTTCATGAAGGCTTATATTGGACTGCATGCAAGAAAACTAATGGTTTGTGTCCCACTCTCTCCAGCTTCTAGAAAGGCCTGTTTAAACTGGTGACATTGTCATGTTCAGTGGAGCCAATACAACTGGGCCTCAATATTCTTTACTGACGAGTTCAGATATAGTCTGAATGGTGATTCTAGACTTGTTTTTTAATCTGGAGAGAGGAAGTAGCATGCAACTTCCGTTCCCTTGTCCATGAAATATCTTGTTTCTGCAGTTGTGGTTTAATGGTGTGGGGGAGAATTATGACAAATGGCCGCCTCAAGCTGCATATCAAGGAGGTTCTGTAACCGCTCTGAGGTATTGGAACCCCAAGGTTACACTGTTTAAGGGTGCTATTAGCCCAGAGTTTCTGCTAATAGGTGACAGACAGAACGCATCCTCATCCAGCATATGTGAATTGCACTGAATTTCAGTGTGCGGAAATTCTTCACCTGACCCTCCAGGAGCTGAAAAGTGAACTTTTAAAAGAGTGGTATGCATTCCACAAGACTTGATCAACACTTTGGTAAAATCTATGAAATCAAGATGTGGGGTATGTATGTATATCTGTTCTAGGTGACCAAATACCATATTTAAAATAAAATAAAATAAAAAAATCTTTCCTGCTACAGGTAACTTTATTTTTCCATCATTTTCCAATTTCCATAAATTTGGTTTTAATTTTAATAATTTGTGAATAATCAACTACCAAACATTATAATTTATGTTAACTAATGCTTTTATACTAATTTGCATTAATTTTTCTTGAAGTATCAGTTATGTTTTATTTCTGTCATTATCCTTTTATTTCGATGACCAGTATATGTGTAGATAAAATTTTATGTAGCTTATTTTTACAGTAACTTTGTAACAGAATTGGGTAGATAAGAGTTTATACCACAAGAATAAAAACATCACTTATAAACTACAGTGGCACAGATACAATTTCTGAATGTTTCTACATCTTAATTTCTGCTGCTGAATTTTAAAAAGCAGAAGGGATTTATAAGTAGTTGAATATTTATTTTGTCTTATAATTTGTTGAAGCATTACATATTGCAATTGATTTTTCATTTTAATATATATTTGAATATATAATTAAATACTTGCAAAAATTTTTTATTCTTTTATGTGGAGTGTTTCAAAAAGAAGCCAGTTCTTTTTTTTTTAAAAAGTAAAAACAAGCTTTTGCTTGCTTGTAAACTCTGCATATTACAAATAATTATCTTATATTGCCATATCATATCTTATTATCATAAGGAAAGTTTATTGTGGCAGACATTTTGTATGAAAGTAATGGTTTTGAGACGTATACATTCTAGTAGTTCAGTAGTTATGGAATGCATTCATGTTATAATTCATTCTAGGGCTTATGTGTGGTTTTCATAGATAAAGTTTCAAGTATTGACTTTGGAGAATGGCAGATCATGAGTGCAATATATGATCAGTGTGAGCTCTTTAACTGATCTAGCAGTTAGCTCATTCAAATATTGTACTGAACAGTGGATAAAAATCTTTTCATGATATGTAAAATGTATTTTTGTAGTCCAAGAAATATCAGTTTTGTGTACTGACAAAATCTTTTCAACTGAGGTTCTAGGGAAAGATAATTAAAAAAAAAGTTGATTTGGTTCATTTAGAAAAAAAATTTTCAGGATTCAGGTAGGATTATTTGAATGAGGCAAACGAACTAGATTTGATATGCTTGTGGAAATGGTTGTCATATAGAATGCTTTAAGAGAAACTGGCCCATTTCAAATTACATATCAAGAAAACTTCATGCTATTAATTTCTTCAGTCAATTGGAATAGAATTGCCGTGAACTATTGATGTTGAACAGTTTTTGGTCACTTGACCACTTTCAACTGGTATGATAAATAATAAATTGAATTTTACGTGTTTTTCAAAAATGTACTGAAATTGATTTTTTTTGGAGGAGGGGTCAGTTTATGCTGTACCTCAATAACAATTTTTGGAATACAAATTTCTGAATGAAGCTGATTGACTTTTTTTGTTCAGGCAAAAGCACACGAGTTATCTGCAAAAGGAAGAAGAGGTTTTTTTAGGGTTAATTTGATTCATATCCACGTTATGCGTTGGAAAAAAAACCTTTTAATCAGTAATAAAACGTGGAACAAATTATCAGACTGACAGCTGTTGGGCTTTGTGATGGAGGAGACGTAGGTTATGTAATGTTACGTAAAAATGGTAAGACGATAAAGCAGCCAAAAGTAAATCTGTTGAATTTTCTCCGACTGAAATAAGGCTTGCATTATCAATATTTCATCATTATACCTTATTATTCTAGAGTATTGTCAGCAATTTTTACACAAGAAGTTTCTGTTAGCTTACATTACAAAGCTGAGTCAAGCTTACAGAAAGCATTCAAAATGAAGCAGCATTCAAAGGTTTCTCAAGTATACGAAACTGCGAAGTGTTATGCATGTGGCGCCATCTATGTACAATAAGTTTTAGTGTTCGTTGAAGCAAATTTTAAATTCCATTAGAAAATGAGTTTTTTTAAATTAGTTTTCCTCAAGAAATGCTAACGCGTTTTTCATTCTGTAAACTCTTTTTAAATGCATTAGGTTTGTATTAGAAAGCAGAAGAAATTTATAAGTAGTTGAATATTTATTTTGTCTTATAATTTGTTGAAGCATTACATATTGCAATTATTTTTCATTTTAATATATATTTGAATATAATTACTTGCAAAAAGTTTTTTATTTTTTTATGTGGAGTGTTTCAAAAAGAAGCCAGTTCTTTTTTTTTATGAAGTAAAAACAAGGGATTTCAATTTAAATCTTCAAAGGAATTTTTTTTTACTTTTTTTTTTTGCAAATCTTAAAAAAAAATTAAAAACTCAAATACTCATACTTTTTTTATTTTTCGAATCTTTCAAATTCTAACTTAAACCTTAAGCACCTTAACTCAACTTTGGAAGGGTTAATTTATTGACTTTAGAAGTTCGTTAAAACATGGATGCGGCTTTTGCGATTTGGTTACTTAGATTATACCAATAGCACTTTGTCAAGGCTTTCCTGGACCCCCAGATTTTTGAGGATTTTTAGGGACCCTTGCGTGCATTAAAACTCTCAAAAGTAGCTATAAATTTGTCGAAAAATGCTTCATATACTCGAGGAGCTGGCAGACAGTTTCCACATTTGCATCTCTAGACGGTTCTCAGTACCACATTCTTAATTTTCTGAAGATAGTTTCGCGTTCGGTAATTCAGGGCTTATTGGTGCTAATTTATACTTGGTTTAATTAAAAAGATTTTTTAAAAAATACAAATTTTGGATCGTTACCGAAATTTTTTTGGCAAACTATGTTGGGTAAATGAACCAGGATTCAAGAGTTTTAATTATCTACTTTATTCATCAGTTTTCGTTATATCTCTCTAATGAATGCAGATATTTAAAAAATATGTACTGTTAATTTTTTGATATAAAGTACTGTCATCTCATTTTTTTCCGTAAATGCAGATTTCAAATTTTACTTTATCAAAATTTTTAATATTAAATAAAAGTTTGTTATTGTTTTTATATTAATGTTTCGAGAAAATGTACGATTTTTCTCATCTTTAAAACAAACGCCTATTTAAATACTAAATTTCAAATTCTGCATCAGAAGTTTATATTAAACTGTTTAGAAACTGTTAACTGTTAGTTTATATTAAACTGTATTGTTTATTTAACTAGATGTTTGTATAAAAGATTTAATCAAATTGCAAAACTTACGTTAAACGTTTAATCAAACTTAAAAATGTCATCGTTATTATATCTTAAAATCAAAGTGAAGTGCTTGGATTTCATATGCATACGTATAGCAATATTCTACTGTAATTCTGCTTTTTTGAACCACTCTTTCGTTCTTTATACAGAGGCTGTTCACACATTTTTTAGACGATGTATATTGTATTCACAAAACTAAATTACATAAAATTATTGTGTTTTAATTATTCTATTTGACGTCCGTTATTCTGAACTATCTTTCGACACCGCAATTTCCAGGATAATAAAGCCTTTTGAAGTGGCAGAAGCGATATTCTATCCCATTCCTCCCGAACAGCTTTCCAGAGTCCTGTTAGGGTTTTGGGATAACGTTTGGATAATGCAGTTTTTTAAAGTCCGAAAGCACAAAAATCCATAGGTGACACATCGGGAGATTTAGTAGGGATATCAATGAAGGGTATGGCCTTGATACCAGTTTTTTGTTCCATTTCTTTTAGGAAATTTGCAGTGGATTTTGATGTGTGACTGCTAGCTTTGTCCTGATGGAGTCTCACAGATTGATGGCACTGTGGGTAAAGCTATGGTATTTTATTCAGAAAAATTGGCGATAAAATATGTTCCTGATAGTATTTGGAGTTAATCTTGACATTGTTTTGCACTTTATTTATAAGAAAAACCAACAACAATCATGTATCCCTTAGAAAAACTTTCTTTCGATTCTTTGAACCATGTACTTAAAATTTTTTCTCCCCTTTTATGATAATAAATGTGCTCTTTTTTGTTACAATTATTTAAATACAAACATGCTTCATCTATTGTGGCAATTGTTTTCCATTTTTCTTTGGATAATGTGACTTACCTCTCGACCGTTTAATCGGAAGAGAGGCTAATCGTAATTTATTTTATTATTTAAAAGAGACAGGCTTTTACTACCTAATTTAATTTGTTTTGAGGATTCTGTCTTGGATTTTAATGTGTGTTTTTACCTTGTTTTTATATGACTGCATCCTCTGGATTTGGTACATTTGTCCACTTGTTTTTATTTATTGTATTTTAATTTCATAAATTTTGATCATCTCACCTTGTGTTTGGCGTGTCATAATCATCTTTGGTTTTGCGCCAAAAACCCCACTCACTCACTTTTCTTTGGATAAGTGTTTCTCATATAGAATTCTGCAGCGTGTCCTGCGTTGAGCGATATGCTTTGGAAGAAAACGATGTACATTGCGTTTTTTCGCTTTCTTAAGATTTAAATCAACGTTTATCATTTTGTTTACAGTGGACACCGAGCATTTTAATGATTTTGCAACTGTCCTTTGACTAGGGGGATTTTATTTTAACATTAAACAACGTACCTTTGCAATAGTCGAAGATGTCCGTTTTTTCCTTGGATACTTGTTTGGAATTTTTGTCCAACTTGAGGCTCCAATTTGACGTTTTTTTTCCTTTCTTGTTGATGATATTACCTATCGACTATTTAGATATCACAAAACCATGACTCTCACATCGTTTTTGGATAACGAAGTATGCATATTTCTCTTCGGAAAGAGCGTAAATGTACCCTTCGAACCACTGCTTTGTTAAATTCGCCATTTTGAATAAAAACAAAACTTTCAAGCCACAGACAATAATTTTGACTTTTAAAAACATAGTACAATTTCAATTACTTCTTTTGCAGCAAACGATTTTTTATTACCGCTTACCAAAATCGTCTAAAAAATATGCGAACAGCCTCTGTATAATAATATAGATATAGTAAAGTGCAGAACAGAATTATTAAATATAAAAAAAAATTAGGTAAAAAACAGAAGAAAAGTATTAATGTCCAATATTCTCTCTGTTAAGAGTTTTTGTTGCTCTACATGAACGATTTCAAGAATTTTTGAAACAATTTTAAGAATTATTTTTAAAAACTTTACTAGGGTAAAAATGTTAAGACATACTACATTGGCTTCTAAAATAAATGTGTTTATTAATAAACGTTTTGTTAAGTAAATCACGAACAATATTTTTGGATAAATGGATAAATTACTGAATAAATGATATTTGGATAAATTACTAAATAAATGATAACCTCACAATGTGCAACTTTCGTCTTTCTGTTATTTTATATCGTATTTCTTTATAACTCATTCATTTATGATATCTGGAAGAAATATTTATGGGATTGCAATATTTGAAAAATTTACGACAAAGATCACAACTATTAATTCTCATTTGAAGTTACATAGCCCCATATTCTCTATACATACTGCAAACAGATTTGATTAAACAAATTTAAGTCTAGTTGATTACCGGATAAACGATACAAAGCTATTAAGTTGAGATAAATTATTTAAATAAATATTAAAAGTCAATTTTAATAAGCAGCTAGACGAGCCAAAAGTATTTAAATAATCAGTTCTGCTAAACCGGTTAAATCCCATCACTGGTAATAAAGGTATCGAAAACTGAAAAAAAATTATCCTGTTCTTACATTGCTCTGAAATAATTAATACCTCTTCTCTTTTTGAGATCTAACAATAAGGTTAAAATTCTTACGTAAAGAAATAGATTAAATGAATCAAATTTCGCAAATTTCGCTTAAATGACGTTTCATGTCAGAATTATAATTGATTCATATTAAATATAAAATTCGATCTTAATCGCTTAAATGTCATTCATAGATTTATAGCTAGTTTTCCATGATTTAATTGATACAACAATTTAACACTGTCATAGTTAGCAAATTAAAGAACATTTATTCGCTTGATTCCAATAAAATATTTCATATGACTTCAATTTCTATTTCATATGACTCAATTGTACTATATAAAGGACATAACCTTTATATAGTACAATTTTTTTTTTTTTAAAGCGGGAATATGTGTATCAGACGAAGTTAACTTCGATGTACTTTTTCTAATACAATCTTTTGAGAATTAAAATTTAAACATATAATAAATACTTCACGTTCTTGAGTAAATGAAATGCTTTTAAAAACTATGGGGAGTTTGTATTCTTCAATTTAAAAATTTTGTAAGTTAAGTGAATATTTTTATTAAACCTTTTTTTTTTTTTTTTTTTTTTTTTTTAAGTTTGTGCCTTTTTCGATGGGTTTAATATCCAATAAAAAAATGCTACTTCCCCAGGTGAGGCTCGAACTCACAACCCCGGCATAACTCACAAGTACTGCCTTATAAGTACCGTGCGCTAACCAATTGCGCCACTGGGGACTCGAAGATGTTTGTTTAAAAAGCTTACAAAAACAAATTCACTAATAATATTTTTTTAATAATTTTATTGTTTATTAATTTACTGGATGCTCTATTTATAGTTATAAAAGTAAACTACTCTATAAAAATGTATTGTTGCAAGGACGTATATAAGATACTGATAAAGATAAGCGAACATCAAATTCGATTGTTAGTGTACATATGGCTCGATATTATTCCTCGACGTAATATTTTCACAAATGTTTTACCTACAAAAAACGGAACAGCAAAAATATAATATAATAAATTATGTTGAAAGAACTGTAAATATCAGGAAAATAATAAGAATTTAATACTGATTGATGTTCATCAAAGAAATTATGTCACACACATAAAAGCCATATAATTCAAAGAAAATTCATCTTAGCATTTTTTAATAAGTCTTACTTACTAAAAGATTTAAATATTCATTTTTCAGGCAGAAAAAGAAGTTCAGTTTGCACATTTCACTGTAATATATCTAGGTGGTGCGTTGAAGAAATTTTCGTAAATATAAATGCAAAATTGTTTTTTGCTGCTGGCGCCATCTGTTAGGAATCTGTGTGAAAGTAGCAATTAAGTAAAAGTAGCTATTATTTAGCGATTTTTTTCCAGTAAAAAATAAATAATATAAAATAACAAGGAGAAGGGAAAATAGTGAAATTTTCTAAACATGGTTTTTTTTTTTTTTTTTTTTTTTTTTTTTCTGTGTGTGTGTGTGTGTGTGTGTGTGTGTGTGTTTACGTGTAATTTCATCTGTTTCATTGCAAAAAAGTAAGTAAAATTGTTCATAGGTTTACGTTTTTAGATTCCGTATCATTGACAAAATTGCAGTAGCTGTGTTATCAAACAAAACCCAAATTTTCAATGTGATTCATATTTTAGAATTGTTAGGCTCAGGTTAAATGCATTAGATTTTTTTATTAAAAGGGATTTCAGTTTAGAGGGAAGATTTATTCTGTAAAGTTTACGTTACTTGCTTCAGTCATAAAATTTCTACATTTTCACTCATTTTACTTCCAGCGAAAGATGTAAATAACTTTTGTCCTTTTCCTTTTTGGATTTAAAACTTTTTGCACCTTTTTTCATGCAGTTTGCCACTGCACTTTTTCTTTTTCTTTCTTTCTTTCCTTTTTTTTTTTTTTTTTTTTTTTTTTTTTAAGTTTTGCATATAAAATGAATATGGGATTGATTTTAAACATATTAATTTCATTTATTTTATTTATTTGGCTTTATAACCTCTTTGTTGCTGTCAGCGCGCAATTGGATTAGGTTTTGAACTGCTTTTTACTTCGTTTTTATTCATTTACATATATATGTAAATATATATATATATAAATTAAAATTGTGAGTATAAATTAGTAAACATTTTTAATTAAGCGCTAAGGCAGCAACAATAGCTTTGCGAGGTACCCGTTCTACTACTACCTTGTATTAACTGGTTATAAGTAATCCATTATGCATTAATTGGTTATCCTAGGAAGTAGATTACTCATTTATTTGAAGTTTAAATAATTTATATACATATAAGAATGTATAAAACACGCTTTTTTAACATACAATTTCTCGTTTGTAAACATTTGTTACATCAAATAACTACTTAAAACAATTAAAAAGTGTTCTCTTATATTACCATTTACGATACGATATTTCTTCAGTTAGCTTTTTTGCGGCATACCCAGTGTGAAAATGGACGAACAGATCAATAAAAAGGTAGTGTAAAAAAGAAAAGCGTTATTCAAACGAATGATTTCAACGAACGAATGAAACGAATTTAAAAAGTGAACTGAAATTGCGTTTAGCGAATTATTTTATTCAAAAATATAATAATCATATTATAAATTAGTTAAAAAAAAAGTATCTTAAATTTCTAAAACATTTTTGAAGATCCATTGTGTGTTGTAGAGATCAGTCCCGGATCTAGCGGTAGCAAGCCGGGGCTCTTGCCCCGGGCGGCAACTTTTGCGGGTGGCAAATTCAAATATAACTCTAGATCTCTAGATCGTATTTGGTATGTTATTAGCTAAAACAGTTCTCTAATTTTAGTACAATGTCAATACACTGAAGTGCCTCTGAATTAGGGATAGACATGGCTATGCAAATTTTATAGCGCTCCGCGGGATCTGTGCTGACGTGAGGAAGTTGGGGGTAAATGTACATACAGCTAGTACTATGGTTGTTGTTAATCATTTGTTTCAATTATTAGGATGGGTAAAACTTCTGATTTAGACAGCTTCAATCTCGGACAGATGTAAGCACTCCACGCATGGGCCATTCAATTTCCAAAATCCTCAGCGGCCAGGATTTTCAAGGTTGACAGTGTCAAGAGTATACCGAGAATACACGCATGGCTGGATAAAGAACTAGCGATCGGGCAAATTGCAAAGGACAATTAACTTAGAACAAGTATGGTGTGAGACGGCTCAGCCGTATTGTACATAGCCAGCGAAGCCAAACATTAGCTCAAATTCCCCCTCCGCAGAGCGACAGTCCTACAGTCAGTAAAAGGGTCGTGAAACGCTTCCTTCACCATATGGGCTTCGGAAGCCATAGACCTACGCGAGTACCTTTGCAGAATGCATGCCATCGAGCTGCACTTCTTGCTTGGGCAAGAGAATACAGAGAATAGACTCTAGTAGACTTGGAATAAGTAGCAAGGAGTGATGAGTCTCGATTCCGACTAATTAACCGACCGATGGGAGGCTGAGAATATGGCGTCAAACACATGAAGTCATGAATCCTGTATGGCAAATTGGAACTCTACAAGGCCATGGTGGCTTAATCATGGTGTGGGATGTTTTATTTTGGCAGTGTTTGGGATCTTTGGTACTAGTACCAATCTTTCTCAATATGATTCGGTACGTAGAGTTGTTGGGCATCATCTCCATCCACTTAGAGTCTCCTGTCATTCACACGGAAATGGAGTACCCCAGCGAGATAACTGCACCTCTCTTAAGTCCCGGTTAGCTACTGCCTGGTTGGATGAGCATTCTTCTGACTTCTATGTCATAAATTGGCTACTTAAGAGCCCTGACTTAAGTTCTTCTGAGCATCTTTCGGATGTTTTGGAGAAAAGTTTGTAACCTCATCACACAACACTAGCGACTCTTCCTAAATTATAGACAGCTCTATCTGATGTTTGGCAAGCCATTTCCGTAGAATGCCTTCAGAAACTTATTGAATCTATGCTTCGTCGTTTAGCAGCCATTATAAAGGCCAGAGGAGGCCCAATTCGTTATTGACCACCTATCCCTAATTCAGTGGCACTTTAGTGTAGTTTTAAGGCCAAGTTTAGTAAGAGAAGTTAGTCTTTTAAGAAGATTTCTAATTAAATACAAAAAATCCTTTCAAAGGAACATGAGTTAAAATAAAGTTAGGTACAGCCGATTACAGCTATAAATATAAGATCAGAAAGAGGCCAATAGAGGGACTCCTGACGTCTCTGATAGAATCAGACTGACCCTATCAGTAACATATGGAGTCCCTCTATCGTTTCCTGTCTGGGCGGGGTGTATTTAAATAAGAAATAGAACGATAGCTTGTTGAAAAATTCGCCTGGTTTCCATAGCAACTTCTGTTGGGAAATGGAGAAATAACTTTTTTTTAAGAGCTAACCCAAAAAATTAACCTTGGGCCATCCTGGACAAATGAATAATTCGAATTAATATTCTTCGAGTATATATATAAGACACCGTCATTATGTCTTCAAGATGAAGCAAGGCTGTCAAGATGAAGCAAGGCTGTCAAGATGAAGCAAGGCTGTCAAGATGAAGCAAGGCATTTAGATTTTTTTGCAGCCAGTCGGCAACTTAGGCTGATCTTTAGTTTGACTCGGAACAGTGGAGTGCATTTTGAATTTTGTTAAATTTATTATTTTTATTTATTTATTTATTTATTTTTTTTTTTTTTTCTTAGATATGCTTGCTTTCAATAGCCAGCACTATATTTAGCGAGACGCGCCCATTTATTTAGGACTGTTGAGTGTAATTACGTCAGTTCTTAGTTATTCTTATTAAGGCAGTTCATAGTGCATTTCATTTAGATTAAAACAAACCATCTGCGATCCGAGGAAGAGAAAAGCGGAATATAGAAAACGAGCCAAAGATAAGGCCAAACAGAGAAAACAAATTTCAGCTAAGATGAAAAAATAAGTTTACGGATGAAATAAACCATCAGACCTTGCCGCAATTCCGATTATGCTGAGATTCTAGATGGTATTAATATTTCTTGCAATCTGCGCGGCAAAACATGACTGCACATATCATCCTTAAACAATCTAGAAGTCAGCATTTAAAAAGAACAACCTTCTTCATCGACATCAAACGAATAGCTGGAGGACATGAAACCATGATATAAAGATCTCTTCCTTTAGCTGGGGGCGGGAGGCAGAAAGACGAAAAACTAAACATTTTTTATTTTTTGGACCCATGCAGTTGGCTGGTCATAGAAAAAATGAACGATCACCAACAATCTTTCTTAAGCAGTCAATCAGTATTATTAGCAAGTAAATATCCGGTAAAACGTAAACCTCAGTCCCATTGAACGTGATGGCAGACATTTGACATGTAATACAGAACATTAGTAAATAATGAAAAGCTTAGAAGATCTTGATTTACATATTCTAAAAACAAGAATCCAATTTTTTGCACACCCTGCAAGATTTATCAGAAACATGGTGCTGCCGCTACACCATACTACAGGATTCATTAATTAGAAAATTTTTAGCAAGATTAACTGAGCATGAAGGGTCTGGAATCCACAGAGGTGCATGATTATGTGCAAAATTCAAGTACAGCAAATGAAATTGTTCCAAGGCATTGACCACGACACTGAGCGACTCATTCACACAGAGAAAGAAAAGTGGAGAAAAATTCTATACAACCATGAATGTGGTACTGTATCTTTCAACAAACTATCGTTCTTTTTTTTTTTTTTTTTTTTTTTTTTTTTTATCTGATGAAATCCCAAGTAACCTCTTCACAAAGTGTCCTCGACCTAGCGAAGGAAATTTTCTGAATTTAAAATCTCTTCGCTTGCCAAACATAATTCAACTCTTTAAGTACCAGTCAAAGCACCTAGCAAAGGCAAAGGAATCATATTTATCAAAGATAATTCAATATGAAGTTATTAACTTAAAGACAAAACAGTCTGAAGTAGCATTTTAAACGATATTAAAAAGCCAAATACTACACAATAATGCTCGATTGCACTCTATATGTGTCTCAAACAGATAAAAATGAACCAGGTGATTTAATATGTAAAAACGTGTGGTGATGTGTGTGAGATAAAGGAAAATTTAATTTATTTCATAGAAGTTGGTGGAAAGATGGGAGAATGTATTTCTGAACGCATTGTAGAAAATTAGTGTCTTAATTGACACTTGATGGTTTAGATATTGGACAATGTCGGTGTCAATCTTATGACAACGGGTTTAATACGGCTGGCATTTCTAAAACAGTACAAGCTAGAATTACAGAAATGAATAAGCTGGAGGAATTTGTGCTTTGTTTAGCTCACTTCTCGTATCTTGTCGGTGTGCATTCTTCTCCTTCGTGCCCGAAAGCTATTAATCTGTTTGGAATTACTCAGAAAATACTTCGCTTTTTTGGGGATGCACTACTCGATGGTATATTATGAAAAAATGTACAAAATACAACTTTAAAGGAAGCAGCCAGACGAGATGGTCGGCAAAATATGTGGCTGTGAAAGTCCTTCTAATGAATTTACCGGAAGTCCAAAATATTTGAAAGAAATTAAAGATATTTCTCTTGATGTGGAATCAAAGCACGAGGTAGGACATCTGGTACATGCTGTGAAAAATTTTGAATTTACTATCAACCTGAAAATTCGAGCTAATATTTTCCAGAATTCAATCGAGCAAATATAGAAATTCAAAAGGATTTCCTCTTCCGCGTTCTGTCTAGTTAAAGAAAGAACTGACCAAAACTGAGGAATTATAAGAAATGAGAGAAAATTTTTATGGAATATTGGATACAAGAGTCTAAAACAGTAGCCGAAAAAATTGCATTTGGGTCTATTCTGACAAAGAAAGAATTCCAAAGCACAAAAAGCAATCTGATGAACTGTTTGAGGATGAATCACGAACACTTTAATCTGTTCAGATCGAAGTTTCGGCAAATTAAAACATATTAAAAAATATCTACGATCATCGGTGAGCCAGGAGCGTTTATCAAGTCTCGCGATTTTGACAACCGAAAATCAAATCGCAGATCAAATTATGACGATTCCACGCACTTAGTTGCAGAACAAAAGACTTACAGAGTAAAATTTTAATTTTCGTTACTAATTCCGTGATATTTTAATAGCGTTAAGGCAGGTAAGAACTTAAAATTACTTATGAAATAGGAAGTAGGAAAAACAAGACAGGAAGCACGAATACTTTCAATAATATGCCATATTTTGTATGCAATGGCCCCATTAGTGGCTGAGCAATAAAAGCCGCTGAGCACTAGTAATTCGGTCCGAGGGTCAAGTATATGTGAACGTGCTGAATGTATGAGAATTTCTGTGAAATTCCCCGTGTGTAACATAAAGACGAGCCAGTTTCCCTTACCAAATTTTTTCCACGGGGCGTTCCTCCTTTTCTATGCAGTGTCTAATGGCAAAACACATAGTAAATAATCAGACAAATCCGCTGAATACTGGTAGTTCGACCTCGCCTGGGTTCAAACCCAGGAGAATGGGCTGGCTGCATGGTTTGTTTTCATGGATTTCCTCATGTGTAAAGTGAATACGAGCCAGTTTCATTTAACAAGCTCCTACACGAGAGCACCTCTCCTCTAAGCAGATAACCATCCTGTTTTTGCTATATTCATATAATCTAACCTAACTTAATTTAACCAGTATGCAGTAATACGGAATAGTGAGAAGCTTAGGAGATTCCGTTCCCCCTAGAGCGGAAAAACGAATGGTGGCGAGGACTGGAGGATAGTTAGGCTTAGGATTGAATCCGAAAGTAAGCTCACCAGAAAGGCGATCCATCTAGAAGGGGACGATTTTCTAATTATGTAGCTTTGGTACGTATTTTTCCTTTATTAAAAAAAAAAAAAAAAAAAAAAAAAAAAAAGCACGTAAAGAATTTAGTATAAAATGAAGCTTAGGTTTTTTACCTCAAACCCTATCTATTTCTGTATTTATTAAACAAATTAAAACTTGTTAGAGAAACTTAAAGGATGATGGGTGAGGGCGGCAGGTTTAGCTTTTGCTCCACATCAGAAAAATCCAAGATCCGACACTGGTAGAGATTAATAAATATTGCTTCATATAAAGCAAGGAATTAAAATCGTACTCAGCATCTGCTTTAAGGAGGAAGACGAGACAGGGCGATAAGGCAGAATTCTTTTTTCCTTTCACAGAATAACACCCAAAATTATTTTCTCCCGGGTTGCCAAATACAGTAAGCCCGGCCTTGTGCTATGTTACAAGGTCTTGTGTTATGTTACAGAGTCGCCATCTCTCTTTCTATGCTGCATTGTCAAGGCAAGCCGAAGTAATGGCTAACCTGTTGATAGTTCACTCTGATGTAAACGTCGATGCACCTTAGCTGATACTGGGCGTGCTGCAAACATGCCCATTTCCTGACTAATGGTCCGTGATGTGGTCGTACGGTTTTACAAGGCTGACCTCACAATGTGTCTGTCCTCTCTGGCGTCAGTAATGGAAGAGCGTTGAGATCTTGCATGCCGTTCAGTATGACCCTCAGCTATCCATTGAATCCATATTCGCATGACAGTGGTTGGATGTCGACCAGTGCGGCCGGCGATATCACGAAACGATAATCTACACTTTCGGTAAAGAACGATCTTGCCTGCATCGAATTTAGAAACTTGCTGGTACGCCTTTCGTCTTCTTATTCGAGGCATAACACTATATTCTGAGAAAACTCCAACCTTACAAAGCTCTTTCCAAATGAGAAATCTACTGCACAACTTTCCTTTTATACAGTGCTTATGCTTCAAACGCTGTTTCTCCCTCCTGCGTCGTCTAAATGCGCTGAAATACTAATCATTTGCATATCCTAACAACTTCGTCCTTTCATGCGATTTTGACGTTCGTCAGATCATTCCTTCCTGGTGTTGCAATTTTAATGGTCAGCAGCGTATATGTATGTTTCTGGCAATGTGATAAAACAACTGTACTTAGAGCCATCAAATTTTGAATAACGTACGTCTCCACTCGAATATGGGCACCTAGAAGCCCAAATTTGGAATTTGTTTTATTATTTATTTCATATTTTGTAAAACATTTATGAGCTTTTGACTAAGAAACTCAACGATTTCAAAGCGAGCAGTGACAACACAATACGGAAAATAATAATAATAATAATGATTTTATCTCCAGAGCGCGAGACTGTGTATCGGAAAATCTAAAGATATGCTCTTTTAAATATTTCGCGATATTGCTGTTGAATTTAATATTATGGTTGAAGTGCGAAGAACATAATGTTTAATAAACAAAGGTAACACACAAAAAGTTAAAAATACACCCTTCGGGCGTACTATAAAATCTCAGATTTTTTTCGCTCTTTCTCAAGGTCTAATTTACGAATGAAACAGAAACGCTACTATAGCAGATTTGCTATCGTCAGATATCGTCAGATTTACGAAGAAAAGCAAAAGCAGTTAAGCTAACCACACTCGATACTGTTTTAAAGAAAAAAAGTACCCGTTTGTTGACAAAGTGAAAAAATATTAATTTTTATTGTCATTTATCACATTTTTTCTTTGTTATTATTATCTTGTCAAATTATTTTTTTACTTCAGGAAAAGTAGGTTTTTTTTTTTTTTTTTGGGGGGGGGGGGACATTACATTTTTACTTGAACTTGAAACATTTTTGTATTCGGAACCAGTGTCTTCATTATTATATCATTCCTATGGGAAAATAGCTTTCGCTCTAAGAGCGATAATTCGATTAAAACTAACCCGTAAAGTCTGGAATTACATGTATTCGTTCAGAATTAAGTTCGCCGCCCGACGCAATCCCTCTTACTTCTAGATAATGCCGCCCATTGTTGCTCTAAATTCACCAAATTTTGCCATCCGCTTCGGTTTACACGCCAGCTCTTATTAAAAAACGCCTCTGACGAGCCCTTATTAAAAAAATTACAAGCTGAAGACTTTAGTTATTATATTCCAGGACCTCAACAAACAATTTGCCCTTAAAAATTATTTAAGCACTTTTAAATATTAAGAAAAACACATAAAATTCTTTAAAAATAACTGAAATTTGGCCATTTTACTCAGATTCCAGTTTAAACATCTGAAACAGATTGAACTAAATAATTGTGAATGAATAGTGTATGTATACGAGTGCTTAAATGAAAATTATAAGTAATGAGCTTAAAAGAAAAAGAGAGAGAGGAAGAGATTGCTTGAAGGAATGAACTTAAGAGACTTCACATAGAAAGCGAGAATCTTGCTTTTAGAAATCGAGTCTATGTAAATAATGCCCGATAATGGCTAAGTCGACAAGGTTCAAAGCTGGAGCCCAGGCTTAAGAACGCTCCAGAATCGAGCTCGAATTCAGTATATAGGTAGCCCTCGCCTTTCGTCCATTTGGTTCTCGTACAATTCAAAACAACGAATTGTACAAGAGCAGAATTTATCACATTTTTAAAAATTAAATTAATTTTGTTTTCTATTTCCCCCCATTATTACAAAAATTATTCTTTTCCTAGTAGTCGCTCCTAGAAAGAGCGGTAGCTCGCGCTCACTCACATATTGCCTCCTAAAGTAACTGACTTCTTGAAATCTGTGACGTGTAGAGACGCGGTGACGGGGACCGTATATCAAATACATATAGCAGGTGTAGTCTTGCGTTAGGAAGATACGACATAAACAGATCTACGATATGTTCAGTTTTGAAAAACAAGAATGAAATTAAGCAATGCGTTCAAAATTGCTTGAGATTGTTTCTAAAAGACACGGCATAGTGAAGGATGAAATGCAAAGATCTTTGTCATCATGGTTTAATGATCAGTTTTAACACGATGCTCGTCTAACGTTTCAACTATTCGAGCTAAGGTCATAAGTTTGCGTGAATACTGGAATACTGGATTAAAAGAAGATCCTAATACGGTGTTTCAAGCAAGTAATGACTGGTTCGACAAATTTAAAGTGAGATATTCTTTACATAAAATTAAATTCTCTTGAGCATCGGCTGATGCAGATAAAGATTCATTTCCTCATTGTCCAAAATTATTGTAGATGTGAAGAATATTTTTTTAGCCAAATATTCATTGTATTTTTTTGGGGGGAAACAATGCTTAGTCGTACATTTTTATCAAAGGAAGAATCAGTTGTGGCTGGACATAAACCTTCTGAAACCGACTGACATTGCCTCTTGGTTACAGCTGGATTTAAAATTGAAGCCAATGTTAGTTTAATCAAGCAGAAAATCCGAAAGCATTGAAAGGAAAAGATAAAGTATTGCTTCCAGTAATTTGGAGAATCAAATAAATTGGTCTGGATTACTGTGTTAATATTTATAGATTGCCTAACTCTTCATTTCGAGCCCACAGTAAGGCAATATTGCAAAGATAAATATTTACAGTTAAAGCATTATTAACTTAGGCAATGCTCCAGGGCACCCAAAATCTCTGCAGAATTTATACTCGGAAATCAATGTTGCACTTCTTCCTCCCAATGCTGTCTATCTCATACAATCTCTCGATTAAACACTGATAATTATGTTTTAAACTATACTGCATATGAGAAAAATTCTGAATAAAAGCCATCAAGGTAACAGGCAGGGAAGAAGGGTCAACATTAAGAGATTATTGGAATAACAGTAATATATGGAACGCAATAAACAGCACTGGAGGCTCGTGGGGCTAAAATAAAAGAGTCAACAATGAAAGTTCCTAAAAACGATTGTGCCCACAAATCATGAATAATTTTATAAATTTTGAAACTGCCACAATTGAAAGAATTAGTCCTATCAATAATGAAGACGTTAATGAAGTGACTTGATTTCACACAGAACGTCTATCAAATAAATACTTTATTGAGTAACAAGACTTAAATGAAATACAAAGTGAAAGTGAGGAAGAAGTAGATAAAATCGTCAAGATTTCGACAATCAAAGATATGAATGAAGCCTTCGTGCATCTTGAAAATTTTTTGACTACCATGGAAGAATGTGGTCAGAATAGAGAAAGCATTGTATCATGTACGTAGGGTGATTGAGAAAAACAACATGCTACACTTTATCAAGAAAACACTTTATCAAGAAAAGAAAAAAGGTGGTGTTCAGCTAACTCTTGATAAGTTTACAAAGAAAACCACCGAAAGCGCTTAAGCAAGTCTCGTTAACTTAATTATATACATTGATAAGCAAATATTTTAAAATACGACTTTTATTTTTTACCCCCCATCCTTCTATTTCGAGCATTCGACATTCGCCCATATTTACTGGAACCAAACATGTGGCGAAAGTCTGTAACCTTATTTTTACTTCAGACAAAAGCAGAAAATAGTTGTCTGATGTTGAAGGAATACTGTATGCAGTCCCAGGCTATTAGCTAATCGGGCTGTGATGACAGGCCTAACATTTTAAAAATAAATTATCTAAAAATTCAAAGTACAGAACTTAAAAATCATATATTTTAGAATGAATTGTCCAAAATAAAGATGTAAAACGGGCGAAGTAATTTTCTGTGACACTGATATTATTCTAACACAAATTTTAACGCCACAAGGACGTTTTGGAATTCTGATATCTTGAAGATGTAACTGCGCATTTCATTTCGACTAAATCGCTTGTTCGGAAGGCAGTAGTAAAGATTTCTCATAAACCGGTCATTATTTCTAAAATTAAAAGTGTCTGAATTTTATAAAAAGCTGTCAAGACAGTAAAAAATGCAGTAAATAAGATAATAAAAACTTGCAGGCTGAAGATTTCAGGTTACAGTCTGGCGCTTCTAAAGCTGTAGTTAAATAAATAAATAATAAAGGAAGAAAAAGAAAGAAAGAAATCTAAAAGGGTTCAGATTTTAACCATCGCTCAAAAGAATTTATTAAAGTTTTTTACGCAGAGCTCGCAGTCTACCAGTCTGCTATTGCACTTACTCCTATTAACCCTTTCGCCGTACTCTCCTGTCCGCAAGCCAGTTTCCCTTAGAAAGTCCTCCACGAAGGCATCCCTCCCCTTAAGCAGATAGCCCTAGTATGCTTTGCCATAATTAAATACACCATACTCCTGTCCGCAAAAATTTCTCCCCCCCCCCAGCGGCCGTCTGTTTTTTCGTAGCGTGTAATGTTGTTTTCTCTGTACATCATAACTTTCCATACATGACTTTCGTAGTGGATGAATGTCAATGAATATTAAGTAAAATTATAAGGAAATAAAGCATAATAGAAAAATAATATCTCTGCTTATTTCTAACAGCAGAATAATTTGATAACATCTGATCAAGGCGGTCCACTCCTCCCATTTTGCTGTTGTAATCTTTTACAATTATTGGTTTTTTACAGTCCTTTTCCGTGTTCCAACATCAATCATCGAGTTATTATGGACTGTACTCATAAAACGTATATCCTTCTTTTCTTTCAGATTCACAACCTCATTTTTTCTCTTTTTCTGCTGAGTAGACGTTAAAGCTATCTCTCACTATCTTGTATCTTATGTAAAATGGCGCTAATATTCATAAAACCCGGGGCGAATTCAATTAGAAATAGAATGCCTGATTAGTGCTACCCTCTAGGAGGTATTAGAACAAACAAAAATAAAAACTCAAACAAGTAAACATTTAGAAAGCGTTTTAAACGTTTCAAAGTTTTAAAATGTAGAAGAACGCTTGAGGTGCGTTACGGCCGCCCTACGGAAGTTTCACTTGAACGCGCTAGACGCGTTACAAACGACGAAGAGGTTAATAAATTTCTTTTTGTATTTTCAGCTTTATTATTAAACTAAAAATAAGCTTTATTATTATTTCTTTGCACTTACGGCATATAAATTCAACAGCAAAATTACAGATAATTTTAATAGCAGCATATGTTTAGAATTTCCGATGCAACGTGTTAAGTGTTGACATAATATTTGTCAACTTTTTCAGTCTTTTCTCAGTTTCTTATATCAATGTTCAGTTTTCTTAGTAAGATGTCTTGAAAAACTTTTTTTTTGTCTATTTATTATTAACATTTTGTGTGTTAAATTTATTAATTAAATATCTAAGCCACATAAAATTGAATTCTACAAGAAAAGCACAATTTAAAAACAGATATGTTTGAGCCTTGCGTGCTGGAGTTAAAACTAGTTTGTGTTGCCATTGCTCCCTTTCAGGTCGTTGAATTTATTAATAAAAAAAATTATTAAAATTTTACAAAGTATGAAATGTAAAATTCGAAATTCAAAATTTGGGCTTCCAGGTGCTCATGTCCGGGTAAAGGACTGCGTTAGTCAAAATTTGATGGCTCTAGATATCGTTGTTTTTTCACAATGCGAGGAACATACGTACATGCATGCAGCTTCTTCATCATTTAATTTCTTTAAAAATATTACAGGGCGATAATATTTGGAAGCAACAATTTGAAAAGTCATACAACCGCTTACAGTGGATGACCCCAAATCCCGTTTCAAGATTAAGAGCCCTTTCGGACTAACGACCTTTTTTGGCTAAAAAGAGTTAAACTTATTAGCTGGAAAAGAAAGTGTTTCTTCTCTTGGTATGCAGATTTTAGTTTAACAGCGAAATCCTTTCAAGGTAAGCAATTACTGGCCTACTTATTGAATAATTAGTCTTCCGAGAAGTTAAAGATGTAGAATATAAAATATTACATTTTAAAATGGGTTGTTCAAATTGGCAAAAATAAATTGTAGAAAAAAAATCCTATGATATTATTCCATCGTAAATTTATTCCACTTATGCTCTTTATTATTAAATAATGAAGAATCTGTATTCATGTATGTGTGTTCCTTTGTAAAGTAATTAATGATAACGAGGATGTATTTGTTGCCATGAGCAGCTCTTGGCAGAGGTCCAGGCGATGCATTTGAAAGGCGCTTGTGTATTATAACGTTGCAGCTTTTCTCGGTTACGTTTCTTCATTCCTTTCCGGCGAAGGCAAGCATCGAAGTTTGGCACCACTTTTGCACATGATCTCTCTCCAGCAAAAGCGCTCTCGAGCTCTATGTAAAGTCTTCATTATTCCGAAGTAGCTTCCTTTCTTACTGCTTTATAGTTTTTTAAGAACGTCTGAGATCCAAGACCTTGAAAGTATCTGCTCCCATCGGAATGCCTTTCCGTCATTCGATTCGAAATTCCGGTACAAGACGTCGTTTCGAATACGTAGGGAGATCCAGAGAGCGCATTATTGTTTTGTTGTAGGATTATAGATCAAAATGTCTTGCCAGATAGGCTTTTTATTTAGACTTTTCAAGTGAATTAAAAGGCTTTAATGTAGTCGTCTTACAACTGGTCTTTCCTGACTCCATCACTCCACAGGTGTTTCTTTTTTCCACTTTTTTCTTGGTGAAGTACGTGAGTAGAAGGAGTTGAAAAGACAAAATCCAAAATAAATTGCAAATTATGGCAAATTGCAAAATTGCAAATTATTTCGTATATTTGAATATGAAAGTGGTACGCAGTAAAACTCATGTTTCGAAATATAGTGGAATGATGTTTTGTGAATGATAATATATGGCAGCCATGAAGCCATGAAAGTCTCACTGATTTCATTTAATTTGATTTCATAAATATATTAATATGAAAAAGTGACAACACAGAAGGCTTCCCTACCATACAAAAACTGAATCGTTGCCACAAAATATTAGAGCCCTGTATTATATTTAAAGAAATTAAATAATGAGGAATCTGTATAAATACACTGCTAGCCATTAAAATTGTAACACTGAAGGAAAGCAAATACAAAAAAGATATTTATTACACGTAAACAGTATGGCATGAAGACAAAATGATTACATTTTTAAGCATTTTGGAAGTTTACAGAGGTGAGGTACGAAATTAATAAAAAAAGCTGCCACCCCTGGCAGCTAAAACAGCCCTTTCCCCGTTAAGCATGGAGTAAAACTGGACTTGGATGACTGAAATGGGCAAATCTCCCATGCCGTTTCAAGTTTATGACACACTTTATCAACTGTATTAGCTAGAGAGGGATGGCGGGCCAGTCTCTCAGCAACCTATGATCAGATGGTTTCAACAGGTGATTGAGCTGGTGACCGTGCAGGTCAGGGAAGCAGTTGAATACCCTGTGTATCGAGGAAGGTCTGAACACGACTTGCAACATGTGGTCTTGTATTATCTTGTTGGAATATGGAGTTTGGGGGTCTCGAAGACAGAACGCAACCTCTGGACGTAAGATGTCAGAAATGTACCTATATGCGTTCAAATTACCGTTGATCCGAACTAGAGATGTGCGTGTCGTGTACACAATGGCTGCCTAAAATAAATTATGTTACGCGGAGAAAAAAAAAAAAAAAAATAAAAAAAAAAAAAAAAAAAAAAAAGAGATTACTACTCGTATAACGGTAATATTATTTCAGCTCATGGTGAACTATAAATAAGAAAGCATACAGAAGCATTCAAATGTTAATTTTTGTTGAAATGTTTCTTGTGGGCTATTAGAATGAAAGGATCTTCTTGCTTAGCTGAAACGATCAATAATAAATGAAATAAAAGATGATAATACACAAACATAGTAGGTCAACTGGGTTAGCAAGATAAAAAAATATTTACATATAGTAGTTGTACTTATTGTAGAAGCAGTAGTTGCAGTCTATTTTAACAACAGGTAAAACGTCCAGTATATAACAGCAAAAGTTGTAAATGCCAACGGGAACAATTTTCGGCATAAGTTGTCCAAAGTACGTTCTTTGACTTTCATTTTGTTATTCTGTAAGCGATGTTCGATTTCCTTGAGCGGTTTACGAAACAGGAGGCGACTGGATAATTCTGTACTCGAAGTTCTTATCCCATTCAGATTTTCTCCAACTTTCACCATAGGTATATCTGACCGCTGAGGGCATACAAATGTGTGCTGTAAGGAAACATTTTTTATTAATATATATTCGCAATTTAATTACTTTCGCTGAAAATATTTCTAATTATATTTTCCATTTATACAATATGTAAAATAAACATGACGTTACTCTAAAATTGTGCAATGTTATTTGGGAAAGCAATTTCTCAGCATGAAATTGCACTGAAAGAGTAATTATGCACATGACATACACTATAAGAAAAAATAACCACATAATAGATGTTAGAAATGTTCACCATCTGCCCATTTCCGATCTCAAAATGTTTCTTCATGCTTGTTTCAATTTTTCAAGCGATTGCTGAGAAGATATTGAAGTCAAATTCCTCTCCATATTCTGCCTCAGTATACTGCATGTTCAAAGATCGTTCTTGTGCACCTTTTTTTGAAGTAATCACAGAAATAAAAGTCCGGTGGTGGGGAAGATAATTCGCATTATATGGACTGCCACAATCCTCAAAAAACGGTACCAAAGATTTCATAGGACAGAAGCATAGTTCCATTTATTGTGTGCACTGTTGCACCATCATTCTGCCGCCCAACGTATAATAACAATGAGATATGCTGAATAATGTCTTGACAACAATTTGCTTCCAAAGATTTTTCACGTAATCGCGAGAAAGGTCTAAATGTTTATGATCATCATCACGACAAGAATTTCGAATAAAGAAGACGAAATAAAAACTGATAACTTATTTTGTATATTTAGGAACATGATCTTAAACTTCATTTTGCAATTAAAGAAATAATATTTTTTGAGGTTACGTTTTATGACAGTTGTTTGATCCCGATCCAAAGGTTACTAATGGTATGCGTGTACTGATATTGATGCAAACAGTCTTTCATTGCGGATTGCGTAACTCTAAAAACAGTTTATCACAAAAAAAAAAAAAAAAAAAGCTACGTCCCCCAATTTTTAAATCTGTAGACCTTTTCAATGTGTACAATACTTAGTACATTATTTTGATAAATCTCGTAGGGTTCAGCCTGCGTTTGCAATGTAAGCGGAAAAAATGTAATTATTTACGACATCACATTAGAAACCTAAAAAATAACAGTATTTCTCCACTATTTAATGGATGTTATTATACATATAAACCTTCTTCTTCAATCACTCTATCTATTAAAAAAACCACATCAAAATCCGTTGCGTAGTTTTAAAGATTTAACATACATAGGGATATAAGGACAGAGAAAGCGACTTTGTTTTATACTATGTAGTGATGATTAAATTACTAATTATTAAAAATTAAATTATTAAAAATTAAATTATTAAAAATTAAATTATTAAAAATTAAGCAAATCTTAAACACTTATTTCCTCGAAAAAATTCCAGAAAGGATTAAGCATGATTTAAATCGCAATAATAAATGTAGGCGTTTATCTTTGTTGTTGCGAAGTTTCGTTTATCTATATTGGCAACAAATTCACTACTCAGCTGTTTCAAATGTAAACAATCAATGGCCGCCATCAAAATAGGCTTAGCGGCACTTCAACAACTTTTAAATTGTTGATAATTCTAAAAATATTCCATACAGATTTACTAAAGGCATAAAACCCTTAACCGGAAGATAAAAACAACATAATTCAATCATTTTTAAAGAAAAAAATGTACAATTTACAAACATATAAGAGTAAAGAAACTGAGATCACTAAGCCGGGTAACAGAGTGGATATACTTATAAATATATTTATATTGTACGTTTGGCGCAGCCGATTGAAACCAAAATACGAGGTGCACATCTACATGTATTAGCAGTCCTATATACAAAATTTCAACGTTCTGAGGCTACTCGTTTTTGAGTTATGCGAGATACGTACGTACGTTCGTACGCACGTACATACATACGTTCGTACAGACGCCACAAAAAATTCTCTTCGGAATTCATTTTAAAGCAGTTTCTTTGGAGGAAAAGAGTCTTTTATTCCGTCCTTACGTACAGATATCACGCAAAAACATCGTTAAATTGCATTCGAAAGCGGTCAAAGAGGATATTTGTGTCCTGGTTTCAAACAGGCGAAATAAGCTCCCCTTTTCTTCAATGTTTCCCTTTTCGTCTCCAGTGATATCTCGGCAGCCTTAAAGCATTCTGAGGTATTATGAAACTACTTATTACAAAATAAACAATGTTTGCCATTTTTATCAGCTCTTTGCTTTTCATTAGATACAATACAAGCTGCATTGAAAATTTTTTCTTTCGTTTTAAATTTTTCATATTGATCATTCGCAAACCCTGATCTAGCAAGTTGTAACCGCTCTTCGCTTTCGACTTCCAAACGAAGAAATTCTAATAAATTTTCTAACATGTTCATCTTGTCTTTATTTTCTACACGGTTATGTGTGCGTTTCCACTCCTTGATAAGAACTTCTGGTAGAACTGATTCTACTAAAGGATATAACATTTCTTCCTATTTTTCAGACGTTACCCCTAAAGTGTCTAATGCTCGCATCTGAGTCTCCAATTTATCATACAGGACCCGCAAAGTAAAATTTTCACCGCTTTTCTCTTGTGTTAAAACTATATTTAAAAGTTTAAAAAACATAAATTTGAATAAATGAATCTTTAGCAAAACGAGATTTCAGTTGTTCAATAGCATTATAATAATTTTCGCCAAATGGTGGAAAACTTGCAACTAAATCTCTGGCCGATGAACCTTCTTCAGTTGCTTGTAAAAGATACTGAAATTTGTCATCTGCATCAATGCTATCATCATCAGGAATTTTTTTAAATTGTCCCCAGAATCCTAGCCAGTTTTTAATATTACCATCAAAACGTTTAAATTCTAACTTAGGAAGACGGAAATTTCGCTTAATTTCATTTACTACACTGGAAATATCGTCCTTTCTTTTCTTTCTTGATAACATTAAATCAACTTTCGTTTTGATAGCAAACCACTGATTTAGATAGCTTTCCGTTAAATTCACATCCTTAGAAAATTCATCTTCATTAAAATTTTCCATTTTTAGCCACGTTACTTTAACTCTTTCATCTAACTGAAATAATCTGTCAGCTTTATCATTAAAAATATTAAATACAAATATCAAATCAATCTTACTTACTGCTTCATCTTTTAGAACAGTTTCCACTTCTTTCAAAGAAGTTGTGAAATATCGCCGTAATTGTGTTCTTTCCCGTTTTAAATTATCTACAGTCCTGCTGCACGGACGCCAGTATTTTAAAGGATTCGAAAATAACTATGGATTTAATATGAAAAAACACTTTAATTGTAGATATTTGCAAAATTTAGAAGCAGTTATTCTTACAAACAACGATAAAGCTTAATTTTAAAACATAATACTTATACAGAGTTGAGTTGTAGCTGGCATTACTCAAACACATTATGATACCGTTCTGTAGAGCTAAAGTCATAAGGCATAAACGCAGAGGACGTTGTAAGAAAGCCAAGCTCGAACTTAAGTTACGTATTGAAGCATATTCATCTCGTTTTCAACTAGACCGGAAACCTAGTATTATTCGGCTAGATTCCTGAACCTCGAATGAGTCGCCTTCACTGGATCACAGTTGAGTTGTAGGCGAAACCATCGGGGAGAAAAGTGCAAAGTGAGAACATCTTACACAAAACATCATGGGAGAATAGAACACAGAGAGACAAGCAATCTGATATTTAAATGCAATCTTTTAAAGTCCGAAAAACATATTTCTGCGGTGTCATCGCCATGCGATGATTTGTAGATGCTTTATTTTTTACCACGACATTTTCTATGACTACGTTTTTAAAACTGAGATGATTTTGAATCGCTTTATTTTCGATGACGATGCTTTAGAACTGCTATTACTTTCTACTTGCTTTCTTTTCTCCCACGATGTTTTGTACGATAATATTTTCGCCTTGCCTTGTTTTCTTCGTGACGTTTCCATCTGCGATGTTTCGGCAAACAGCTTGCAATTGATCTACGGAAATTGTGAGACATTTAACCAACTGCGAAATTCTGAAATTTTACACAATTTTCTTTTATTAAAGAAAAAACTTTGTTTACCTGTTTATATGCGAAATATGTCTGGTAGGCAAAAGCATATTCCAGAAGAGATCCGAAGACTGTAATGAGACAAGCAAACAGCCATATATCCATGGCAGTCATGTAGCTAATAGGCGGCAGTCCGTTATGTGCTTGGACTACTTGCGTTGCAAGAGTAAGAAGTGACGTCACTCCTAGGGTTATTCTGGCTGGCACAGCTGCAACATCCAACCAGAAAGATATCCAAGACAGAAAAACCACCAGCATGCTAGGAACATAAACATTGAGCAAACTTCCTGAAATTCTCCTTACAAACGTAAAGTTAGCATACAGATATGTGAAGTTACCTGAAAAGAGAAATGAAATCGAAATTTTATATGGTATAGACTCTTACGAATTAGTCTACTGGATGTATACTTGCAAAAATGACGGAAGTAAAAATGGCGATCTTAGTAAAATTGTGAGTATAATTTAAGACGATCGCAGCTGGACACAGAAGAGCAAATGACGAGGCAAAGTGAAGATGAACAATTTAATAAGTGGAGGCTCTTGAATTCAAGTATCAGGTTTCACTAAAAATGACAGTACTAATACTCGTAATATGCATAGCTTTTTAAAGGACACTGTTAATTACTGATCAGCTTAAAAACTTAAAAATACTAATGTAAGGAAGGCTGACGACAGCCAAACAGCCGCACGGTTAAACCAATTTAGAATTCAAGAGACTCCACTTATTGTATTATTTACCTTCGATTATCTTTGTCTCTTCACTTCTCCTTCTGTGTCTCAGTATGTATGCACTCTCTAAATTTTAATAAATTCTCTTACTTAGAGACTTACAAAGGTAACATATATGTTTAAAAAAATCAGAAATTTTCCCTTTTACAAAGCTAAGAATTAACACTCTTCCCAGAATGTGTGTGATGAGAAAGTAAAACAAATGAAGCTGATCTGAAAGTAAAATGAAAAGAAAAAAAAAAAAAAAAGAAATGAACGGACAAAAGTTTCAAATGGACATAATAAGTTATTAGTATTTAACTCTAATCTGATAACTTAAATTGGATAATTTTAAGTTATCAGATTTTAGGGTTCTATTTAGTCTTACTAACAGTTATTTTGATTTGTAAACCTTTCCTGAATTCTCTTATTTTCCCTCGCATTTCCTCGCGAGGATGGAAATGAAGTTAGTATATCATTGGTCTAGGTTTCTGAGTCAGCCTGTTAGATTAGATTGAATTCTGTAGTCTAGTACTACATTTTTACCTTTTGAATGCATTGTTACAGTATCATTGAAGTTCTCACCGGCAAGTGGTCGGCGTTATTATGTATGCACGTAAATCCGTGAATTCGTTAAACAGTTTGTGATACATAACAGGTCTTTTACAACTTTTCCCTCTTACGTTCAACTTCACGCCGCGCATTCGCAAGGTACAAACCTTAAGTAGATCCAGTTGCCATTTTATGATTGTAAAACATAATAGATCTCACAATGTGAGATTGCTAGTAAGCCCAGAAGTAGTCTTTTGGGTTTAAGAACGAAGGCGAGAAAGCTCTTAATACTTTTGATTTTCCTCATATTTCGAAACTATCAAACGAAAGTTTAAAAACAGTATGGAAACCAAATCACAGAGTTAAGGCTTTTAATATTAACTCGTGTAATTTTTTTTGACTTATTAATTGATTGTTATAAATGAATGCAAACATTACTTTTACAAATCCAAAGGCTGAATTTGCTATTAGAGCTTAAGTAACAAAAACTAAAAAATGAGAGAAAAAAAAAAAGCTTAGAAGAATCCATCACTCATTCTAAGAACCTTCTTAGAATGATGTTCTGTTATACAAGCTATCATATGGCCTATCAGCATTTTGGCTGAAATGAATGATGATCTATGAGCTAGCTTAATTATGCCGATTCATAGGCTGATTTTGCTGTTAGAGCTTAAATAACAAAAATTACAAAACAAACAAACTGGGGGGGGGGGAAAGCTTAGAAGAATCCATCATTCTAAGAATATCGTTCTCAGAATCCTCTTAGAATGATGATCTGTTATACAAGCTATCATATGGCCTATCAGTATTTTGGCTGAAATGAATGAAGGTTTATGAGATATAGCTTAATTATAGCTATTAATATTTTAGCTGAAAGCTGTGAAAAATCTACATTCAAAAACTGACTTAAAAAAGGAAATTAGAAAAAAAAGGAAGTGCGATTATTTTGATTAAACAAACGTGTTTTAACCTGCAATCCATTCTTCCTTCGTTTTGTATGATGTTGGCGGCAACAGCTCGTATTTTAGAGGTTGAATATTATTCGTGAGCAGTATGCTTTGTCCACTTTTTCTGTGCAGTTCCTCTTTTTCTTCAGACCAATGTAGTTCCACTATATGATCAGGATTTGACACTGAAAGAAGGCATACAAAATTAGATACACGTTAGATGCAACAATAAATCTGTTTAACCATTCCGAGCAACATAATGTGCAGCATAGTTTCTTTTAATTATCAATAAAGTGCGCCATAAATCTGTTTAACCATTCCGAGCAACATAATGTTCAATACAGTTTCTTTTAATTATCAGTAAACTATCATGACCAATTCCGAACAGTATAATGTTCTTTACAGTTTCTTTTAATTATCAAGAAAGTGCCATGGTATCAATAAAATGCTCCCCCCCCATAAATCTATTTAACCATTCCGAGCTTCATAATGTTCAGTACAGTTTCTTTTAATTATCAATAAAATATTATGACCATTCCGAACATTATAATGTTCAGTACAGTTTCTTTTAATTATCAATAAAGTGCCATGGTACAAGGTATGGCTCTGAACTTCACCCCTCTTTTATTAATCTGGGTAATCTCTTACTGTTTCAGGCGAATTTACATTCGATGTTTATACGTCTAGCATTCTAGTAGTTCCACAAATTAAAGATGACTCAATAAATACAAAGCTAAAAAAATAACTGAAACAATTATAGATAACTACCAGTAGTACTATAGTAATTACTTGTTATACAACTGAAAATAGAGACAACAAAAATGTTTCTGAAACTTTCATGAGTACATATAACTGGGTCGAATATAGTAGTCACTCATCTCAAGGTAATAACAAATTTCTGATTCTTAATCTTTGAAAGTACAAAGTTTAACAAATACTTTTCCAAAGGGTGTATTTACCTACTCTAAATTTTATTTTCAAACCAAATAACCGGTTACAGAGCAATTAAAATGTTCCTCAAAAACGTCATCTTAGTCAAAAGCTAAATGCTACTGTAAATAAAATTTTAATCTCATTACGTTTTTCTTTTATTCTCATTTAATTAGTATATCTTTGGAGCGATAAATGTGATACCGAAAATTCTGAAGAAGAAAAACCGAATAAAATAAATTCATTAGTTCAGTGTAAAGCATTAAAAATGAAGGAATGTTATAATAAAATAGAATTAGAATTATTTCTATTAAATAACACTCATAGATTTGTCACATTTTTTTCCTCGTCTTATTGCCTGTGGTCTTCTTAGAAGATCACTGGGTGGTCAAGAAGAAGAAAGTGTCAAAATAATCGAAAGAGGGTTGAACGGTTTTCTAAAAAAACTATAAAATAGTGGAAGACGCTTACGGAAGTGACCAACTTATTAGTGTTACTCAGCTGAAATTTTATTTTTAATTTCTTCCAGCATTCTACTTAATAGTCTAATAAAATATTGAAATTTTATTTTTCTTAAACAATTGTAATTATGTGGAGATATCTAAAACTGGTTCATTTCTAAGGAAAGTATTCTACAGAAGATTTAAAAAAATTCTTTAGAAAATTCAATTTTTCTTGGCATTAGTCGTCATGTCTTAGTTTCTAATAAGTTTAAAGGAGTCTTATCGAAAGGGATTCAATTTTGTTTCTCATCTGTTTCATTCCTTATCTTTTTAAAATTGTGATTTATGTTAACGTCTTAATTACCTTTAAAAGCGTTACATTTGAGTTAGCTTAGTTGCAACCACCTAAAGTAAATTCAGTCATTAGAATGCAATTATACTAAGGAGCAGTAGCAGAGCATATCTATCTTATTTTGTATGTATCGAATTAAATTATACTTGATGTAAGTAATTAGGACATAAGTTTTGTTTGCTGTCAGTCAGATCTGAAACTACTTTGTGTAATATCAGGTTAAATAATTTATAAAATATAAAGACATACAAACTTGCGAAGTAATAAATCTCTACGACAGGCCAAATGTACTATTTACAAAAAATGTTAAGCATTTAAATAAAAAAGAATCGGAAATCTTCAACTGAAACATATCCACAAAAATGATCCGACTGAGTAAAGAATCAACGCTGATAATAAATTGAACATTGATATAAATGAATACCTACAAATCTCAAATGAGTATTTCCAAAATAAATAATATTCTTGTTTGCTATTCATAAAACTCCATTGTTCATGACACTTGAAAAAAATTATCTTTCTTCAATGAAAAATGCAATGTTGGTCATCTGCGCAACATCTGATTAATTTTCAAAAAATATCTGATGTGCAAACAACATAAGTTCCTTGTGAAATCATACACACTTTTTGCTGCAATTCACTTAAACTTATTTCCCCGTATTTCATTAGAGATATACTTCTCATTCAATCAATTCAGCTCTCATTTCGCGGTAAGACAAAAATGTATAAAAACTCAAAATATCTTCATTAAACAGTGTTGCGAAACGCCCAGATGGGGTGAGATAGCTTCCTCATAGAGCAGGGTTAGGGTTGCCACATTTGGCGCGAAATCGCCCATTTGGCCCTATTTGGCGACAAAATTAGCGATATGCCATAGACCGAGCAAGATCATTCTAAAACTCTCTCTCTCTCTCTCTATATATATATATATATATATATGTTTTGCCTGTACGCGAAGTAGGAGTATTTTGAATTCAGTTAGTGTCTTCAGTTCGGAGATCAGCTTGAAAGCGATCGCGTGAGTCGGGAGCAGTACTTTAGTGCTTTGCCGTGAAGTTGTCTTCACCGTTATAGCCTGAAGGCTGTGTAGCTGATTCTTTCAGCGTGTTTGTCGTAGTTTTTCGACGACCGCAAACGTGTCTTTGGAAGTTCTGTGTACTATTGGCGAATAAATTGTGCTTTGATTCTTCAAGTGTTATCATCAGTTACTCCGAATCTCGTAGACTCGTAGAACGTTCCAATATTATTCACAATGTATTTCACAATCAATATTGTGAAATACAGAGAAACCTAAACACCAAATACGGTTAAAAACAGTTAACAAAACATTTTTACAATTAAAATTAAAGTTTCGACCAGAAATTTTAAGATACAGCTCAAGTTTAGTTTCAGAATAGAAAAAAAAAACAAGAGTGTCGATCGTCATAAAACACTCTGAAAAAATTTATTATAGTTGCTTTATATATAATTTTCTGCAGATTTCAATACATAATGCTCGTTTTCTTATACCCTTTTGAAATATCAAGTAAACAAAAACTCCGTCTATTGCTCATAAAAAGCAGTGAACTCATAACAAGTTCGAAAGTACAAAATAAACGCTTACAAAAATTTAATTAAGGAGTTATTTTCTGACTTTTTTTCTTTATTTACGGTTAATTGTAGTTCAAACATGAATACTTACAAAACGCAATTTTGAGAAAACAATGCTGAGTATCCATTGGATAATGGTGAAAATTCATCTGACAACTGATTACAAGACTGAATCTGGAATGGAAAAGAATGCTTATATTGTTACAGTTGAAGCAAAAACCTGTTTCATGAAATAACAAGTTTTATGAATGTCAGCATGCTTAGCCTACTGTTATAAGGAACTGTGTACTAAACAGATATTGTGGATGTTAAAGTTTGCTGCACTCTACAGAAACACACTTAAAGTGTGTTTCTGTAGAGGATTCCCAATGAAATTTCTCTAGAATCTTAGAATATCAAGAAATCCTAGGCATCTTGAGAAAATGCTAGCGGTTCTGCAAGCTTGTGACTGAAAACTGAGGCAGCTCTGCAGTGAGGAACTAAGGGAAAATTAAACTAATTTTTAGTTTAAGTTATTTAGGGACAAAGAAAGTGCTACTTTATCCACATTATGTTTACTTACTTTGCATAGTTTATTTAACACTTCCTTGTTAAAACGGCTTGTGCATAGGTTTTTTTGTGACATTATAAATATCTACGTTATAGATATTGGGCAATTAAGTTTGCCAATTTCGACGCGACAGGAGCTCTAAAACTCTTTTAATTGTAATGTATTATATGAATGTGCTGCAACTCTCCTGGCCAATAATAATCGGCCTCATGGTTAACCCAACACACCCAAGACAGATTAAAACAAAAATGAAGTCAAAAACATGAAACCAAAATTCCCAGTATTATTCTGTTGCCATATATAAAGTTAATCAAATCCTTTGCAAGTCTAAGCTCTTTCCTTCGGAAATAGAATTCCTTTATGCTTCCATGTTTTTTCCTAACTTATCGCAATAATACGAATGACGAAATGTCGTACATTGCCTTCAGCACTACAAAAACTACAAAGACTATTATTTTGCAAATTAAATCTTATCAGGTACGTCGGGCAAAACTCTTTAAATATCCTATTGTCCAAAGTACTGATTTAGAAGTTTAATTTTAGACGTTATTTTTGTTGTTTTTCTTTTCTTGTCAATGTTTTTAATCTCTACGTTTAAATGTTGACTGATGTAGGAAATACCCTGCACATTAACTTCAGAGCACAATGAATAACATCTTCAAAGAAAAACTTTTAAATTTATGTAATTTTAGTGACTTTAAGTATAAATTAAGAAATAAATTTTAAAATTATCTTAGCCATATGTTTCTAAAATAAATTTGTGAGGAGCCTAAAATATTGTATGAGGATATTACCATAAATCTTTAAAGAAGAACAGAAGTGATAATACATAAAATGACGTATATAAGAACGTGCATTCAACTCATTTAAACTTTTCTGGTAATTTCGGTTTAAAACTGATCATTGTTAATAAGATTCTCAGCCCCACTATTTTAATTTTAGTTGCATATAACCAATCTGTAAAACATTTATTTAAACATTTCATTACATTTTACTATAACGGTGTGCATCATTAAAATTCGTTTGCATATATATTTTATTTCACAGATATGTTTGCATTTTTAGTTTTTAACCACCTCCATGCTATTCAATTATCAGCACATTCGACAGCACATCTTGATGTTGAGCAGAAAACAACAAAGATTTAAACTGTATTTACTAAGCCCTTTCTATAGGGACACATATTGGGGAGGGGGAGGCAAGCAATAATAAAATAAAAAATGAAGGGAACTGGGGGTTAAATTCAATTTGATTTCTGCTTATGTAAAAATTCATAGGTTTAGGATCCAGGAGAAAGAACCATTGAAATTTGTTGAAATGTTTCTTTATCATCAAAACAAGTATGTGTGCAAACTTTCAAGGCTGAAAAGAAGTGAGTCAAAAATTGTTTTCGGTATTTTACTCAGATAAATAAACAAACAAACAAAAAAAAAAAGAACTACTTAAACTTGTGAAAGCCTTTGTTATAAAAACCATGAATTTTCTTCTTAAAAATGGCTGTCTGCCAGATTGAATTTTTACAAGCTGTATAATACAGATGATTAGTTACTTAGAATCTAGGCGCACTTAATTTCGAAGCCAATTTGATATTTGGAACACATAAAATTGTTTCCGCAAAATTTCATATAACTTTCCGATACTTTTCTAGAATCTAAATTACCTGCTCATGCAGGTAATTCTTTCAAAATTCATTTTTTTATTTCCTCACATTTTTCTACTTTTCCACCTTGACAGAAATAAATATGTTAATACTACCAGAACGAGAAGGCACATACGATAAATTTCAATAAAACTACCAGAAATTTCAGTAAAACTTCTACATTAAGTTGATCAATAACATTTTTGCATTTGAATGCGTAATGTTCCATTATGTTAATCTAACCAGTTATTATGATTTAGATCTTCACTGTCACTTCTTCTTTTTGTTTCCCTACCAGAACGCAAAATTAGGTTAAGAGTGTTTAAGCTGAAGTTTTTGGATTTTAAGACAGAGCCAGTTTCGGCCTCTCGAGGCCACTTTGCTAAGTGTCTGCTAGCTCTGATAAGATTATATTATTCAGCTTGCATTATTGTTGCCGACATTTTCTATTGGTAATTTTATGTCGATTTATCTTGTTTAGTTAATGACTTTTAAGTCTAATCCAGTCCTTCCTAACTCCTTCCTAAAATTCTATTAGCTTAATTATTCAATTCCTTCACTATTTTTGCAGGTAGATGGCTTTTTCATTCCCTTTAGAGTATAAATATGACTCTTGCGCCCTCTGCTTTCCAATCTTGCAGATTTCTTTGTTCCTGATGAAGAGGGACATGTACTTGCTTGCCTTCGAAATCGATTGATTTCTTGAATAATCTACCCCAAACAAAGGTTGCTGCCTTTTAATTTTGTGTTTCACTTTGGCGTGTTTCTCTTCAGTTTTGAAAAAGAACAAGACCTATGTGACAAAGTATTGAAAATCCTGCAACCTAATCTGGCCATAATTTCTTCCAGGCCAAATTCATGGTTCTATACTTCACTTGCTCCCAAGCTGTATTAATGAGATTAAGCAACAAAAATATTAAAATGATATTTTCAGAAGAAGTATCAATTATGTGGCATAGATTATTTCAAAACACCTTTGAAAATATAATGCTGCCAATTTGAGTGTTCCTAACTCTAGACATTGTTCGTCATCCAAGGCGAGTTTTATTCAGATAACTGTTTTGTGAAATGGAGCATTCGTGATACCAAGTTCTACTGTATCGTGAACTCTCATTTTTTTTCACTTTGTAGGGTTTCCCTTAGTTTGCATAGCAAATTATTTTAAGTTTGGTATCTGTTCTGAACCTCTCATTTTCCCTTTGCATTTCCTCCCCAGGATGAAAGTTAAAGTTAAGTGAAGAGAGTATAAAAACAGACGAAATTTGAAGAGTATTCATAGCGTGATTTCGCTAGCCAGCGTACGTTATTATTTTGTTCTTGCTGAACAAAATAAGTGCTGAGTTGCTGATACTCCTTTTGGCCATTTTAATAAGTCTATCGCCGGGTAGGTTGTTGAGTCAGCCTAGTTAGCCTTAAACTAAATTGTTAGTCAAGCACTACAACTCATCTTTGAAGTTATTGTTATACTATTCTCAAGTTCGCACCGGAGATAGTTGGTGTTATTGTAAGCAAGAAGTACATGCATTTGTGTTGTTTGTGTTGTGTTTGTTTGACGAATAATGTTTGTTTCACCCTTCTTCTGTACTAGTATTATTTACGCCCGTGCGAGAAGTCGCCAGGTTTCCGTAAAATATAATTAACTGTATGACAGCTAAGAAGGTTAAATCTTACATAACTTCAGTCTGTGTTTTAAGGATATGTTTCATATATGTGGAATTATTTAAAGGCTTCAGGAGTATCATTTATTCTATAAGGCTTATCCGCATAGAATTCGCGGTTTTGCTGCCAGTCTTGGGTCCTCGGCAATTAGTTTAAAGATTAATCTGTAAGTACTCTGTGCTAGAGAACATATAAAGCGCTATCAAGGGATGGAGGGAGAAGTAAAAAATGATATTTCCATTAAAAGTTACCCATATAATCAATAATTTTACGCTTATTTCATATGACTTAATTATTCAAGATGTAATCCTGCAAAAAACGGCTAAATCGCAGAATAGGCTGCATCAGTCGATGCTGTGTTTACTTCTCTTATGCTTGGACACGCCTTTTTATGACGTAATATTGGTTACGCCTCTTCTTAAAAACAAGTTATAAGTATGCTATAGCTTCGTATTTAAAGAAAACTTAAATTATATTTTAACTGAGTTGAAATGGTAGGTTTATAATGTTCTGCGCGAGATTTTTTAAATTATAAATCTACTTTTGTGTGTTGTGTGGTAGTGTTAGCATTTAATGCAACGAATTATCTCTCACAAATGTATTATTAAGATACCAAACGATCCTTAGCAAACGATTAAAAATATTGAATGCATGAAATTAAAAATTATAACCGTAACTTCTGAAAATACAGAAAAGCATTCTTTTGCTTAAAGAATGTTTTGGTTATTGATGAGTGTGTCTAAATCGGTGCTTACTTCAGAATGGACGAGTATCTGAATCTGGATTTTTTTAATCAGTTGGAGCGAAGAGGCAAAAAGAGCGCGCGCTAGTGAGTGGTGTATGGAGAAAAGTTTGATTGCAATATCGTATAAGTGCCCAATTTGTGGAACAAATATGAAACTAGTAGAGAGACGGTTTTGAGACGTATAGACGATTTTGAGTGGTGCACAATGCCGAGTTTGTGCAATTCTGGGATGTTTTTTAAGTGAAAATAGATCGATGTGCACATGGGCAAAGCCAATGCGGTGCGCGATCCCGAGTTTGTGCAATTCTGGGATGATTTTTAAGTGAAAATAGATCGATGTGCACATGGGCAAAGCCAGTGTGGTGCGCAATGCCGAGGTTGTGCAATTCTGGGATGTTTTTTTAAGTGAAAATAGATCGATGTGCACATGGTCAAAGTCAATGTGTTGCGCAATGCTGAGTTTGAGCAATTTTCTGATTTTTCTTTAAGTGAAAATAGATGGATGAACACATGGACACCGAGTTTGTGGAATTCTTTGATGTTTTTCGAGCGAATACTGATCGTTGTGTAGAAGAGAAAACGAGGTTGTGTGTGATGCCGAGCAGTAATGTAACTTTATTTATGTGCAATGTTTAACATATCGTTAGTGTATTTTAAATTTGTATTGTTGTTTTAATTGTGAATTATATTTAAGACGTCATTTTTCATTTAAATTGTATTTTTAATTTTTTGGCTTTGATATGTTTATAACGCTTTCCGGCTTACGACATATATCGATAGCCCGACGATCTACTCAATAGTAGCAAAATTGTTAACTTTAACTCTTGAAGTAACGTTTACCTCATATTTTAATACGTAGTGTTTGGTATCGTAATTGCACTTGATAATATGAGTTCATTGATAATATGTGTGCGCGTGCGTATGTGAAACATTGCTTAGTGTTCCAAGTTTGTAGTATTTATTTTATTATATTATTTTCTTTCATTCTGAGAAATTAGATTTTTTTATTTATTAATGCGTAGAATTCTAGCATGCCTACACAGAATATGGCGTGATTTAGGAATTTTAGAAACTGATATGAAAGCTGTGTAATGATGTTCATATGCAATAAAAAATATTCTTCTTTTTTTATTAATGTAAAGTTTAAAATTTTTAGAAATAATGAAAATTGTCTAATTATTGGTATGTAAGGAATTATGTCGTTACGTAGCAAGAAGGTAATTTGTAAAAATGATAAAATTGAAACGCAATATAAATTTAAATTAAAAAAATATTTTATTTGTATAAATAAAAAAAATTAATTAAAAAAATAATAATAATTTAATAAAAATCTTTGAAAATAATGAAGCTCTACAAGTATTAGAGACTGCGACGTTGTTTATCGTTTTAATAATTGGTAGAATTCGCTCACTGTATCATGGTAATTTTAAATATAAACAATTTATTATACTTATTATCAGTAACGCCTAAGGTTAAATGTTATAAATGTAAATTAAAAGTAAAGAATTTGATATTAATTTACAATAATAAACAATTTATTATTGTTATTTTTAAGAGAATATAGAAAGTACACCTAGTGTAAATGCGAGACTGCATTGTGACGTCATAAGCTTAGTCCCATCCATTTATGGACGTCACGCAGCTCCTCCTACTGAACTTTGTTGATGCAGCCTATTCTGCGCTTTTACCAAAAACACATAAATCTAAAGGCATAAATCTAAACGCACGGAGAGAAGCATCGAATCGAAAGTTTAATTTTTGGCCAACGCACCAAATGAGCTATAATGGCGCGGCGCATCTTCGAAGTTCTACGATAATTCTTTTTACGACTAGCAGCATCTAAAATTTTACAAATAGTAGATTAGTGATAATTCTATTTTAAAAATACCCAATCTAGTTTAAAAACGAATTAATTCGAATATAACAAATTCTATAATCTAACCAAACATCTCACCAGCAGCATTCAAATTGCATCAAAGAAATTGAAAGTGTGTTCTATTGCACACTGTTGCCACTTTTTTTACATTAGCACGCTTCTGCTACCTTTCGCGTTGCCATTCAACAAGTAGAGAACCACTTATTGTTTTTTTACATTAGCACGCTTCTGCTACCTTTCGCGTTGCCATTCAACAAGTAGAGAAAAATGCCTATTCGTACCAGAACGATACTTGAAGGGAAAAAAGATCGTACTAATAAGAATTCATATGGGACACTGATGTAGTAATAGTTAAAACAAATTTCGTATACAAATTTTTTCTGATCTAAATTTAACTCAATATCCGAATTTTAAAGTATTATAATTATAAAAGATTTGAAATTGGTTCGACATGAAGTCCTGAAATTTTTTTCTTATGACTTACTATCAGTCTCAAAAAGTAGTGTTTACGAAGCTATTTGGATAACTACAGAATAGATCATAAAATAGGATGTGATATAATAATAAAAGGAAGAGTTCACCTGTGTGTATCTCAGAGCGTAGAAATGAAAATACCTAGATCTACGTTATTTATCTTAAGCATTGTCCAGGGCATTCCCATATTTAATGAGGTTTTTAAAATTAGATTTATATTTTTTTGTATATGTTTTTATATATCGAAAAAATATTTTACAGAATTTTCGTCCATAGCATTGCCTAACAACCCAAAATAAGTATCACAGAATTTCCCTCATTGCAACACTAGATAAACTAAAAACCGGTTTTTAGATAATTAAATTAAATAATTTTTGTGAAAGAATATTCTAAAAGAGGAAAGCATTACCTGGGTGATTTTCTAAAGTTTTCCTTTAATACATCATGTTACCATTTCTCAGCACCGACATTTCCGTTAGAAGTTTTCCTTCTTCGAATATCACGTGATCCCCTACCCTTTCCATTTTTCGATTATTTGTCTATCCAACGTCGGGGGTTTTAAAACTGTTTAACTTTTCAGATAATTTATTTTCCCCGCGAAAGCTTTGTAAAATTTTTAATATACATCCAAATTGCATTTTGTTTCTAGCCGAAAGGGGCTATTAGTTTCGAAATGGGATTTTGTGTCGAATCACTATAAATGTTTCATTTCACTTTTCATTCGAGTCTGTTGCCATTCGGCAAAATGCAAGATATTTGTCTTTCAAATTTAATCTATCTTTTGTTGACTAATAAATTGAGCTATTTTAGAGCAAATGATGCGGTTTTTATGAATATTTATTTCTTACTTTTGAATCAGATTTATTTAAATAATAAAAACGCATTTAATTCACAATCTATATTATTAAATATGTTCAGTATTTTTATAGAATGACGTTATGAAGTTTTAGTTGCCCAGAAGGACTATTAATTTCGTTTTGGCATTTTGCGTCGATTTACTACAAGCGTTGCAGACTTTACCTCTAGGCGCTGAAATGGCGAAGGAATAGAACCGCTATTTCTCAATTTGTTTCTTAATACTACATATTAAAAAAAATGAAGAAAAAATCATTCAGTTAATATCGTTTCATCATTCCTGTTTAAAAGATAACGAAGAGTTTGTTCTATAATCTGTGACAAGTTTCGTACTCGATGCGTTTTTAAATGTTGAAAATTTAAAATGAGAAACGTTAAACAGTTGAAAAAAATCGAGCGATTTTTGAAAATTCGTGGAAAAATTATAAATGTTGTTAAAATTTTGATACAAATTTCATTTAATTCCCCCCCTGTTTTATCCGAAGTTGAGAACATTAAATTCCTGAGGTTTTTAGGTTGCTCGTTAAACGAAAATATGTGAAAAATCAAAATCGAATTTTGAAAGAAACTACAAAGATGTCATCTGCAAACAGTGTATGTACAAACTCGACAGTAGGTTAAAAATACGAGTAAAAATAGGAGTAAAAATAGGTTAAAAATAATAGTAGGTATAGGAAATATGTTAAAAAACGGTGACAAACGTTTGACTTTGCGACAAGCATCTTAAGTAACTAAATAAAAGCTGATAACAAAGAGTTCGAGGAAAATTGAAGCTGAAAAAAACCATAACTTTTGACTAGTATAGCAGAATATTTTAGAGTGGATTTCCGTTTGCCAAAGCAAATAGTCACTCCTGTTAACAACGCCGTCAAATATTATTGATTACAGTATTTTCATTACGTAAAAGGATTAGTTTAGTATATAATATATTGGTACAGATATTACAGTTCCCTAATTATAAATCGATAACTTCAATGTATAAATTTCAGGTGTATTTAAATAGCTAAGAGACAAATTCTTTTGATAAGCCTATTACTGTAATAAAATGTTTCGTACAATAAGCCCTTTTATAAAACCCTCTGCTCAAACACTTTTTTTGATTTCCTTTCTGAAAAGCAAGTCATCTTTTTATATACAATAAAAAAGACACATAAGCTAAGCCTTTTTCTAAGACTTCTTCTCAAATACTTTTTCTATCTTTTCATATAAAATGAAAAAGACTCAGTTGAGCTCGGAATCTAAAAGGTAATTAGTATAAATTTGTTCCTATATGGTTATTTAGTGTCACATTTCTCAACTTGTTTACCTGGATGACCTCAGTAAGACGCTTTCTCTGAGAACTCGCAGATGCTTGTTGGGCAAAGAAAGATCGAACAGATGACCTGATTTTGCATTGTCGAATACCAAGTCTGGTGTCCAGATGTAGTTCGAAAGAACGACAGGAAACACAACGTTTCCCTCTTTGTTTCCAAGAAAAATACTCAGGTTCAGACGTTTGTCCTCCCATACTTCTGATAAATAGCTTTGAATGCTGAACTCCTGTAAATTTATTCAAGAACTGTAAAACTAATTTTATTAAGTCACGCCATTTTTAGATACTTTTAAATACACTGCTCCAAACAATTAGGGGATATTATGATTTTAGTTATAAACAACGGATGAGGAAATGTTTTGGTGACTGAAATATGATGTACAAGTCTTGTAAGATATGAGAAAAGAAAAGAAGTAATGAACAAGGAATAATTAAATTTTATTGATGATATTTGTCAGTAAATAAAAAATGTCAATTTGTGTATATTATACAAATAAACAACATAAGGGAAAACAAATATAAGGGATATGATTCCCCCTGACAGAAAGCAATGACGTACAACAAGGGATATTTCTACAAAAGACAGCTTTCGAACAGCTGAATTTTTTCTGGGAGAGGTGATAAGCGACTAGCAACCCTTCTCTCTAGAATGTCCCAAACATGTTCGCGAATTCATTTGAAGGATTCCTTCCTCGAAAAGGAAATTGTCCATTAGCTGAACATAATATGGCTTGACATCCATGAGTATGAATTCATCCCCGATTGCTGCAGCGTTAAAGGCTACAATAGGCCTGAGGATCCCATCTGTATATCGTTGAGCCATTAGTGTTCCATTTCTGATAATGTGTAAGTTGGTGCGGTCATTAACAGAAATACCGCCTCAGACTATTACTCCGCCTCCGCCAAATCGGAAACTTTCATGTAAAATTGCAAGACTGTTCCGCGTACAATGTTCTAACCAGATGAGAAACATCCTATTGTCAGGTTGTACACTTAAGCGGAACTCGTCTGTGAAGAGCACGGTGCTCCTGTCATCACTCCCCTATTTGAAAGGCTATTGTGCTCACCTTCTGCAAGAGTACGGTGGTCCTGTGTCTATGAAACATAACCCATAGGTCTGTGATCATACAAACTCACATGGTTAAGTCGGTTTCAAACAGTTTTTCCGTCAAAGCTCTGATACCAGTAGCTCTCTGAAGGTGCTGTTGAAAGAAAGTGGAGTTCGTAGTGTGGTCTCTTCTGGCAGTTAGTGTGAAATACCGAGCTTCTCTTTGTGTTGCTGCAGGGTGCAGGCATACCACCTTTTTTCAATGTTCGACGAGCATTTCCAATTTCTAAAAGCCAACTCCATAATCTAGAAATGAGAGTTTGAGATGCTCCTAATGTTCTGCTACGACGGATTGCGGTTGATCCGCCTTTAAGCGACCGATGGCTCCCAGGTTACCAATTCAGCTAAGTCATCTTGCTAAAACATCGTATTCACTGATAAAAAACATTCAATTTTACTCTCTTCCTATAGAAAGAATGCTGCAGGTCGCTTTGCACTCCTTATCTAGAACGCGTAGTTTTCAACGTCAGAGACAAAATTTTCATATTCCCAACTTTGTAAACATTATAATTTTTCTTTTTAGCCTCTTCTATTTCATTTTGTTAAAAAAGGTGTTAATTAAACTAGTTATTTCCTACAAAACTCCCAATATCCCCTAACTGTTTTGAGCAGTGTACTTTAGCATGTTAATTTAGATTCATAACTCAACGTTTTTTGTTAAGTAGTTAATAAATAGTAAAATAAAATAACTTATCCAAGATGCATATCATAAAATTATTGAAAAGACTCATTTCTGCTGGAGATAAAATTACTTTTTAGTTGTAAATTAATTATAATTTCTTAAATGTACTTGTACGATAATATTTCTTTCTTCCCACCCTGACATTCATATTATTGAGTTCTTAAGGGTTCGTAATAGATTGAATGCACACAGTTCCGATGATAGGTTAATAAAATTTATTTATCAAAAGAAACGCTTCAGAGCTGTGGAACTTTCCACAAAAATATTGGTACTGCTCTTCGTAGTATCACAGAGCAGAATCAGTAGTTACTCTTCAAACTACTAGGAATGTGAAACACAACAGAATGCAAAGCGCATCTGAAAGGAGAAGCTCCCCAAAAGTCGCTCTGAGCTAACAATTACAACAGTTACACAGAACTGATACTGTCTCCAATTTTATATAGTCTTAACCCGGTAGCCAAGATATATCTAGTACTTTCTGCTTCTCGAAATTGCTGGAAGGTATATGAGGCCCAGTTACAGTTAAAATTAATATAGTAATCAATTACAGTTATTCATTTACAATACTTAATTACAGTTATTCAGTTACAATAATTCTTTAACAAAATGTCTTTTGTGATGAGTTCAATGTAAGCATTTCTGTAACAAATTTTGCTGAGATAATTCCATAAATACATGTTTAATTATGTTCGCTGGCTTCTTTGAGCGTTCTTTGAACATAAACTATTCACTACCTCTTGGGGCTGACAGGGCAATGATTATGCATCAGTTGCTTTATATCTGAATGGCGGTGGAACATTTATGCATTGGCTCAGCAACAACAAATGACGTCTGTGTATTTTGCAGATTATTGACATTTGCTGTGAACTGCAATCTTATTGAAATTTTACAGCTTATCAATAATGGGGTTAGTTAATTGCCGCGATTTCTTTCAAGGCCCACAGTCGACATGCATCTCACAATGCGATCAATATATTAAAATTTGATTATTTACATTTCAAAATCATTATTTTTATTTCAAAACGTTACAGAAAATGTAGTTTCGTAATAATTTCTAACGCCTTTCTAGCTCTTTAAAAGGTAACTTTCTGGGATTTAAATGCTCACTTCCAGTTCTTCCCTTTTTTTTTAAATCTTTACCACCTTCTCTTCTAATCTTTTGTCTAGTTCTTAAGTACAGAAATAAATAAAAGTTTATTAAGCTACAAAATTTTCTTTATCAAACAAAGCATTAAAATAAAAAGTGATTTTTTACCCTAAAACTTGGCCATTTCTACATGTATGAAACTTCAGCATCGGATATTAAATATATAGCAAAGAAATCTAACGGATATTATATAAACTACTAACGGTTTCCTTTTACTGAAGAAAATATTTGGCAATGGAGAAGGAACTGACTTCTGGGTATCAGAGAAATATATTTGGCTGGGAAAGCTAAAAGAATACCAATTCCATTTGCAGCACCAATTTGTGCGAATCTGGGTTTGAGCAGTCATTGTGCTAAAAAAAGGAAATGGTAAACTAATATAAAATGGACCCTAAATGTAGTTGTGTACAGTCATAAAATTATTGAAATTGATTGAAAATAATATTGAAATATTGAAAATATTGAAATAAAACATTGAAATTTATTGAAATTAATTGAATTGATTTGAAAAAGATAGGCAAAATAATCAAATTCATTTATATAACTAACTCTGATTTATTTACACAATGATAAGATTTTTCAAATTTTATACTGATTGGATACTTTTACACGAGTCGTTTTGAATTTGAAATGATTGCTTCATTGATTTTTAACTTCATTAGTCTGACCGCACAATCTATGCACTACAACTGTTAAGAATGCATAGTTCTGGCTTTGGGCACCACTGAAATATTCTTATGTATGGAAGGCGTTCAGCTATTTTAGTCCCTAATTAAAAAAAATTGCTTGAGGAAAGAATTTCGTTTGCAAATAAGATATCAAATAAGATTCATATATACTGCATATTCATATCATTCAAATATCATTGCAAATAAGGTTCATAGACAGGTAAAAGTGTTTTTTGATCAGATTTCAAAATACGTACCATGAGACCTTCGTCTATCCTGTCAACATCCATAACGTGCATCTGAAAATAGACATGAGCTGCTTTTCCTGAAATGAAAGAAATTTCAAATTTCAATCATGAAATTAATTTCTTTGGAAAATAAATAGCACTTTAAATTTCCTACAAGCAGTAGTTTTAATAGTTGTTTACGTTCCTGTGTTAGAATGGCGCCGAACTAGATGATGTAGTTTCGATTTTAAATATCCTTAATAAATTCAACCACTCTCGGTCTATTTAAACCAAACTGAATACATTTAATAATAAAACATTATACGTAAACATTTAGTAATAATTCAGCAATACAGGTAAGCATTAAAATAAGATTTACAACCGTTACAGGTCAGCTACGCTTTTAGCGACCGAATTCTATGAACGATAAATCTCAAAAGCGTGTTGCCAACGCAGAGCAACGAAAAGGTGGAAATTAATTCGATAGGCGTGGAAGTAAACAGTAGTAATACTAAAGTTGTAGTTGTAATGTATAGTAATAGAAGTAGTTGCATTATTTCAGTCAAAGCATTTTTGGGTCAACGGTTGACTGAGAAGAAATGCTTTATTTCAATATAGAAGCAATGAAAATTAAGAACGGCACTCGTAAACATTCAATTGAAAATACTTGTGACTTTTGATGAATGTTTGCTTACTCTTAAGTACATCCCTTAGACAATATCAGACAAAATTCCCAAGATCTAGGCATTACTGCTAACGAGTTTTACGATAGCTAGAAATTTGCCTAATAGCTTATGCAGCAACTGAATTTAGTTATTGAAGATTTGGCAAAACCGCTATTATCAAAATAACTTTTAAAGCTATCCCTATTAAAATTGCAAGTTTTAAAATTAATTTAGTATTCTTAAATTAAGTTTTCACCTTATGTAAGGTATCAAATGAAAGAGTAAAATTATTACATTATCATTTAGCTTAAATTCTATGACAATACACAGCCATGGTATAGCATTATTTTGCTTGATATTCTTGCTAGTGCTGACCTGGTGATTATTTTCATTTTGCTTACGACTATTAATATAAAGATTATATGATTATCATTATTCTTAAAGGTATCAGGGATAACTTTACATTAATATTACAGTATTATAGCAGAGTTAATCACAAATTAAAACACATGGGATGGTAAGATAATTTACAGGCCTGATAAAATTTCTGGGACATGTTCGTGACAATGTACTTACTATCTTTTTACTTATTATTTCAACCTCTACAATATTAAAAAAATCTGATGTGTACACCACATGACTTCCTTGTACGGAATATTAAATTATACGTAATTTTCCTGCGTTTCATTTAAACATTTAAACATATTGAATTAATAATTAACGAATTTTGACTACTTCGTCGATAGCGCATAAACCGCAATAGAATAAATGCACTCTTTAATAATTCTTCTTTGGCGTATTTTTATATATGTATTTACTATAGCGACACTTCTGCGCTACTTAACAACATTACATCTCATTCATTTTATAACTCAGAGGGCACAAAAATTATATCATCCGAAGAATTACCAGATGTTCTATTCAAACACTATAATAAATCTAAAACGATGTATAAAAGAAATTAAACAAATAAAAAAGAAACAGTTTTTTTAGTGATCTGTTCAGTCAGATTCAATCAGATATTTATAGAATGTATTTTAAGTTACCTTACATAATCTAAAAACCTTAAAAATAGATATTTCTGTAATTACAAAGAAGGTTCTTCCATATTTAATAAGATGAGTAACGGAATCGTGTTTTGTAGCGCAGATATTTGCCTTTGGAAAAATGGAGGTCATGTACAGCATTATTTATATACATGCACAAGCAAGAGAAGATAAATATAAGTTTGAGATAAATTTATACAAGCAAAATTCGGAGCAAAATAAACAAAGATTAAAATATGTTTTAATAAATAATTCTTCTTTTGCGTATTTTTATTATGACACATTTATTTCTATTCTGTGTATTTTTTTATTTTTATTCTGTGTATTTTTCTACGTATCTTTATGAGTTTATTTAACATTTCCAGTTAAAAAGTAAACTGCGTGATATCAGAAATATTTAAACCAAACTCCTCTGATTTTTCTACATCACGCTTCATAGCAGTATAATGCGCTGCCATGAGCACCCGTTTCAGTCATGCTACAGCCTTAATCGGAATGCCATTTTTCATCTTTTTCACAAGGAGAAACGTGATTATGAATGACTGCAGCAAGAATTAGGGGCCCTGCCATCCAACCCCCGGTACTCAGACCCTTATTCCCGTTTCTGTCCGTTCCATCAATCATTGCATTAGTATGCAAACTTCTGGTTCTAGAAATGGAGGGGAAGGATGATGCAAAAGGTTCCTTCTACGTACTCAGTTCAGCGGAACTACATAAGCTCAGTCATGTCTAGGAATATCTTGCCATTCAAGGTAACACGACACTGTACTATTATTTTTCAAGAATTCTTTACATAGAGTAGAACGATTCTGTGAATTGATTTCAACTTTTTGACGTATATGAACTGTTACCAAAATAATCTATAATAATAAAAGCAAGTGTAATGTGTCTGTCTGTCTGTCTGTCTGACCGAGCTCTCCAGCCAAATCTATCGCACGCAGGGACCTGGAATTTTTTATACGGAAGCACAAAGGGGCTGGCCACCAGACCTCGAAGCCCGATTTTCGATTTTTGAATTAGAAAAATTTAAAAAAAATTATTTATAATTAATTAATCACGGTTTTTTTGACTCACTGATATTATTATTTGTTTTCAAATAACGTTCGATTGTAACAATTGATTTCTTTATTCTAGCGTTAGTTTGCTGTTTTGACGATACATTAAATCGATTAATTACAATTCATTTCTTTTTTGTAGCTTATTATTTATAATTAATTAATCACGGTTTTTTTGACTCACTGATATTATTATTTGTTTTCAAATAACGTTCGATTGTAACAATTGATTTCTTTATTCTAGCGTTAGTTTGCTGTTTTGATGATACATTAAATCGATTAATTACAATTCATTTCTTTTTTGTAGCTTGTGGGGGGGGGAAGAGAGAGAGACAGTCTACATGTCCTACACTACTATTCCTGCGCTATTCACTTATCTGCATTTTCTAAATGCATGGGCAACGCCGGGCGGGTACAGCTAGTGTATAAATATATTGAAGCATGAATAACTGATCTGTTTTATTTATTTAATGCCTTTTATTTATTTTCGAACCCAATACCAGATTATCCATACCTTTCACAGTTGGCGCTTCATACTTGTTGTAATCAGGTGGGAAAACTCCGGAATACATTTTCCTGCAAAAAAAGATGAAACTCCATTATTGTAAGTTACAAGCCTGTTAAATTTTGAGCAGCAGTATATAATGCGCAGAGGCTAATGAATTTTCACATAGATATTGAGAATTTTGTTAATTTTTCAAAGTACTGCTAAACTTAGTTTAATAGAATCAACAAATAAGCTTCGTTTTTTCATCATATGAAAGGCGACTACGGAGAAATACTCTTTATATAATCAAGCTATTTTATTTGCTTCCCATATCACAGATGGTAACTAATAATAATCAACTGATGTGAATGTAATTCATGTCAGTTTTAATTATACCTTTAATTAATATATTACGTTTAAAATGAATTGTCAAATTTTCTATAATGAAATTTTACTTGTGCTTGGGCTTTGTGTGTGTGTTACTTATGCTTTTATTATTCTTTATAAACATTTATTAATTGTAATATATGTAAACATGTCAAAAATTATATAAGAGCCTAAGCCTGCAAATCACTAAGAGGGAAAGATTTCTTCACTTACAAATTTAAATAAAAGTAGTTAAATGATTTTGAAAATTACTGAATCGTCCTCTTAATTGAATTTGAAGTCAGGACATTGCACTTGAACTGGCTCATTTACATTTCGAAAATATATGGAAGGGATTCGGCTAGTCTGCTATTATCGGGACCTGATTCAGAAATGTATGTATGTCTGCATGCACTTGTGTATGGATGCAAGTATTCATACATACATGTAAAACAATATGTATAAACAAAATCAGTGGCGCAACAGCCCTAGTGGGCTAAGGCCTGCAGTGCCCGATATCTGCTTTCTTGACCGTGGGCCCGGGATGCACGAGCATATGCCTTGGACAAGTGGTCAGTTTGTCGCAGAACTCCCGGTGTTTAGTACCAAAGCGAACATGGTACTAATTTTATCGACCCACTCAAGGGATGGAGGGCTAAGTCGACCTTGCCAGATTGCCAGCCCGGGGGTCAAACCCTGGACCTGTGGCGTTGCTGGGCAACGCACTAGCCACTGTGCCACCGGACTTCCAAAACAATATGTGTACGTATTACATATTGTTATTACACATTGTATTACATATTGTTATTACACACGTATGCACATACACTGGTGTGAAAAAATTAAGGACGAAGTCGAAAAGTTAGCATATCAGCTGAACGAAGAGGCAGAGCGGACAGAAAGACCAATCAGGAGATTAAGTAAGGTGATGTACGGTAGCACATGCGCAGATATGCAGGTAGACGTAATGGGGGAGTGTCTGGGTAGTATAAAGCATGTTGTCGGTGTAAGATCAGTATTTCTGGCAAAGAGATTGCACGCCGTATAGCAGTTAAAATCACACCGAGTTGCTGCCTCAGCGAGAAATGGCGAATAATCAAACACTCAAAAACATTTGGAAATCGATTGAATATTTTTCCTTTCATGAAAATTATGAATTAAATCTATTTTTCATAGAAAATTAAAAGAAAAGATTTAAAACAAAAGAGAGATAAAAAAAACCATCCTCATTATATAAAATGAAATAAGAAATAATAAAAAAAGAAATTTAGAAAAGAAATGAGTTTTTGTATTCCATGCTTAATACATACTATTTAGTGGGTTAGGAAAATTTTCTCATAATAAAAAGACACATATCAATTTTTAAATAACCTCTTCCGTCAATATCTATCTTCTGTTTGCACAATGGGTTCAAAAAGAAGGAAAGAGTCTTTTAGTTGAGCTTTGAAACATTTTAATAAAAGCTAAAGCAAACCAATATTACCAAAAACATATTCAACATTAAAAGAATAATACACTCTGCAACATTTTCTGATCGCACTTTTCGAAATTTGATTCGTAATCACAGGCTAATAATAAGGGAAAAATACGTTTTATACATACACATTTTACTTATTTACACCTCAGCTTCGATTATGTTGTGTTTTCCTAAATGATACATGGTCGTTCGAAACTCTGAACATATTCGATCCACAACATTAGCATATGGTAAATAGAGGTCTATAGGATGGAAACGTGTAGTTCAGAATTGAAATAAAGCGCTTTGAATATCGAAGCAGCTTAAATCAATGAATAACTGCATTAGATTTTTTTAGAAAAGTTAGAAACATTTCTGATTTGTTTACTGTTATTCAAGTTATGCGTGCCAGCTCCAGATTACCTTAAATTGCTGCATTATTGCATTTGCAGAGGTAAACTTATCAGTTTTCACAAGATATCAATAACTGCAGGGAGAAAGAAATATTAGGGAAATTCGTATTAAAGCTCTGTAAAACAAAATTTCACTGCATCTGTATATGCTTCATAAATTAAAATTCTATTTCAATATTTATTAAAAAGTACTGTTAAAAGAAGCTGAGATTTTAAAAGCTGTTCTGAAAATTCATCTTATTAAAAAATCTTGGTGCTTTGGAAACTAAACCCAAAGCTTGGTGTTAAGCAAATTATACACCTTTTTTTGGTGCCCTTCATTTAAACTTTTATTTGCTCGAATTTCGTTAGAGATATATTTCTCGTTTAATCAAATCAGTTCTCTCTTAGCGGCAAAGCAAAAACACATAAAACCTCAAAATATCTTCATAAAATCTGTAAAATACAGAAAAGCCTAAAATACCAAATACAGTTAAAAAACCAATTTTTCTCAACAAAAATGGAGGTGTACGACTAGATGTTATCGTTTTATTATGCAAGGTATACATACGACATAGGTACAGATGTCATGAAAAAAATCCCTTCTGAATCAATTTTAAATTTATATTACAATCTGTTTTGGAAAAAGGATTCCTTTATTCCGTTCATGCGAATATATGTCACGCAAAGAAAACATTCAAATGGATACGAGAACGGTCAAAATGCATATTTTGAAATTATTTTATTATTTGTCAAAATTCATATTTGAAATTTAATACCCGATATTTTTCGCGATTACAATATCCTTTCCTTCGTATAAAAATGTTCAAAAAACTACATCGATTTGATCGTGCAGCTCTGAAAATATGCAAAGTCATCTAATCTCACAGAATTTTTTTAAAAAAAAGTTCCTCTTCTTCCTACACACAGAGCAACAAACTAAGTTAATTTCAAATAGCTACTCTATTAGTACGAAGGAAATGAACGAGGCAATTTAATTTAACCTTGAAGAAGAAGAGGAATTATCAGGAACATCACGGAGTAAAAAAAAAAAAAAAAAAAAAAAAAAAAAATGGTTGTCAAAAAAAGTGGTTGCATATAATTACCGTGCTATTCATGCCTTTGGGACAACGTAGCAAAAAGTGTCTGAAGGATTTTTAAAAAGTGTTCGAGAAAAAATCGGGAAGAGAATAAAACGTAATTAAACAACTTTCGATTGACAGAGGGGAAAATAGGTCATCTCACTGTCACTGAACATAATGCGGGTATTTTCCTGGATTCCTTAGCTGCGTCGCAAGTGCATGCCTTGCTCCCTTTAAGAAGTACTGCACAAGGTACCCCTCTCGTTAAGAACTTAGTCTTCAAATACTTTGCAATAATCATTTACAAGTAAATGCTTAAAATTATCCACTTCTTAGAGTTAATGAAATATATGTATTTACAGCTTCATCAGTCTCATTTTCGGAATGAAAAGGACGGCGAAGTAAATTGTTTTAGATTAGAAAATACTCAAAAGTCACGTCAAACAAGAACGAGAGAATGGGGCGGATGATCTACCACTCTGATATGCTTTTGTTAAAGCAATTCGACTGTTAGTCTTGAGGAAGCATGACTGTTCTCTAGCCCTCTATGACTTTAATTTCTGTACTTCTGAAGAAAACGGAGTACATTACTTTTCTCATTGTTCCTTGTCTTTTCACCACCATTGTTTGTTAGGAAAGCCATCTTGAAAGACTCATACTTTAGTTTCTTGATGTGTTGGGCCTCGAAAAAACGGTAGAATGTTTCATAACCAGTAATGATTTTAGAAATAATGCGGTTCATCATTATGTAATTTTATTCTTTACTGATTCTGTCATGCTCCGCGTCTTGATGTCCTGTTAATTTACAGGGGACAAACTGATTTTTTTATATGAATAGTTTTAAATATGGCTTCATCCGATTCTAAGTTTCTTCTGTATTATTTAGTAGGTACAGCGATTGTCACTGATTAACATCTTTGAGTAACATTTTTCGTAAGGCCGACACATTTTCTGGGACTACAGAAGAGAATTTTCCTATATGATCTTCGTCCAGAACAGAATTTCGGCCTGTACGAAATTTTATAAATCATCCGAATACAATAGTACGAGATGGAGCTTCATTTTTATCTTCTAATGGTGGACGTTGAAGGCATTCATTTTGATTTAGTCCCACTTTAAAATCATAGAAATTCAAAGTGCGATAAAGCTGTCATGTTAGTTTCATTCTCTTTTCTTCCAAATTTTATTCTACGATAGACAAATTGCAATTATTGTCCCAAATTATTGTCTACGGATGTAAATGAATTCAAATTTACATATCTAAGGAATGATTGTTTTGATTGCGTATTGTCGGCCCGTCTCGAAAATTTCATCATAAGTTATGATTTTAGATGTTACTTACCTATCAAATTATTGCTCATGAAACAGTTTGTGGCAGTTTTGCATTAACATGTTTTCTATCTGATTGCCTATGAAGTAGACGTCCTGATTTACTTTGTTACAAAATAATCCTCCTATAGAAACTTCACGAAGAGAAGTTTTAAGGATTCGTAAAATGTCTTGCGAAAAGCCTCCTTGGCAAACATAAATCAGGGGACTGTTGTGTATTGATCAGAACATACTTTTTAATTAACATACCCTCCAATTTCATTAACTTTAGATGCGATACGAGCATAAAGGCTCATTACCTAGATTCACTTGGATCGCTTTTCATAAAACTTAATAATTTCATCAGGGCTTTAAAATTATTTAAGACAGCTATCAAGGAAATCCAGGTACCTATATGATGGCAGGTTCCTATCAATAAGTATAATATAAAGAAGTTATTATGCGACTAACATTTGATTACTTGAGACGAGAATGAATTGTGGGATAATGTTAGATTTTAGAATACATGAAAATTTTAATTTCAGCAATATGTGATTATTTAATGTTACTTATTGTTTACTGCGTAATCAGAGCATCGATATGAAATGTTCCTTATTTTCATCAAATGTATAAAAATTTTAAATTTTTAAAATTGTATTTATCTGCCAATTACAAAGTTGATATTTTAAAAATTAATACACATTTATATTAATATGCATGATAATATAAGCATCATATTATATAATATACATTTTAATGCATTATATTATTAATATCCATGACATCAATATTTATATTTCATAGCTATGTGATGAACTCAATCGGCGTATAAAGTGGCTATATTATGGTCCACCAGTGGCAGAGCTGTAAGATCGCTGAACACTGGTAAACGCTAAGCCGAGTTCAAGTCTTGACGACGGTCTAGCTGTATGAGAATTTGTGTGGATTTCTTCGTAAGTAACGTGAATACAAATCAATTTCCTCTTAAAAAGTCCTCCTGTAAGGTACACCTCTCCTTAGGCAGATAGCTGTAATGTGCTCAAAAATGATCTTACTATTTACTGTGGAGCAAAATGATCTAACCTATGACTATGTAGACTAATGGAGTAAAGTTGATGCCAGATTTGAAATGGGTCTGTTACAGGTGTTACGTAATTAGTCATTGGGTCCATTTCACGTGCTGCGGGTGACAACCACCTGTCGTAGTCTCTGTTAAAAGTGGTGTCGCGGGTGACGGGTTTGGATCGCAAGCGAATGGAACACTGACACATTCATCAATAAATCGAGATTCAATGTGAACAGTGATGACAACAGTGTAAGTGTGTGGAGATACCGTGGTGAACACCTCAATCTTGCCTTCGTTTTTTAGTGGCACACAAGCACTCAAAGCTAGCGTGATGTTATTAGGTACTGCCGCATATGACAACTGATCATCTCTAATATTAATTCTACGATACCATAAAAGCCCAGCGGTGCATTCGTGACTTCCGACTTCCTTCAGCAACATGAGTTGACAGGGTTCTTAGGAAGCATTTTTCAACAAGACAATGCTCGATTACTTCATGCTAATGATCGATACTAATGTTTTACGCCGGCCTTTGTTATAAATAGTAAATTGCAATTCATCGTATCATTTACAACGCTAAAAATCCATTAATCACATTATCTATATCCTCAATGTCTTAATCTATGCGCACATGCAACACATTAAAGTAATTTATGTTTATAGCGTAGAATTTATATGTGTAACAGGAAAATCAGTGTAAAATGTTTAAATAACAGTGTAAAATTTTAGTGTAATATATTTATATAAATGTGACAGTGCAGACATCTGTGTAAAATAGACGTTATTGTACTAATGTATCCTCAGTTTTTAAACATATGTGCTCATAAAATGCGCAGAGTTGTTTAATGTCTATAGAATAAACACTACAGTAGAATCTGTATGTGTATCAGAGTAGCATCGGAGTGTAAATGTTTAATTATTTGAGTATAATATTTACGTAAAAGTTGCAGTGTAAGCATTAGTGTAAAATTATTGTATCAGTGTATCCTCAGTGTCTAAAGTCATGTGCACAAAAATGCACCAGAGCAATTTTTATTTATATATGTGGATCAATATAGAATTTGTGTGCATTTCAGGGTAAAATAAGTTTAAAATGTTTAAATAGTGATGTAAAATATCAGCGTAAATGCTTATGCGTACAGAACAATGTACGCAACAGTGTTAGACTTTAACACATAAATCTCAAAACTAAAGTGTCGATAAAATGTTGGGAAATATATGTTTAAATATGCGCATCAGCGTAGAAATTTTCTGTGCATCATAGTAAGTTCAGTATAAAATGTTTAAATATGATTTTAAAATCTATGTAACATGATTATATATATGAAACGACATACGCATGAGTGTAAAATAGATGTTTTGTATTCATGTGTTCTCAATGTCTAAACCTATGTGCGCATAAAACGTACCAGGGCAATTTATGTTTATAAATGTACAACAATGAAGAATTTACATGTCCCAGAGTGGTGGGAGAAAGACTAGACCACCACAATTGAAATTTAAGTGTAATCGTATCAAATTTGGTGAAAATATGCAATATCTAGAAGTTATTATTGATAGCAAATTAAATAATTTTCCGGAACATTTTAAACATATACATTGAATCACAGATAACATTTAAAAGGTTATAAGTATAATTTTAGTGCTGATACTTTGAATAGAAAGAATTCCACCCTGAGAGAGATATTTAAAAATGTGGTCATCCCTAAAAATATCACATAGTGTTGGAGCTTGGGGCTGCCAGGCAGAGGAGGTTCTTAGGATTAGAATGAAATAGGAACACCCTGCAGAGAGGCTAGATGCTTGCCATTACAAGAGCCTTCAGAACCGTTTCGACGGAAGTTTCCTGCGTCCTTGCGGGTGTTCCGCCCCTCTCGATTTTATACAAATTATACTACAAAAAGTTTCTATTAGCTAATAAAATTATTATAAATACTGAAATTGGGCAAAAAGTGTTCACGAGTAAGATCTTTCAACAAGAGAATGAGGATACACCCAATGACACGATTTGGATTATTTTATGATCTCAATTTTCCTTATGGTGGCGAAATAGGCGTTTTTACAGATGGTTCTGGAATTGATGGGGAAGTGGGTAGCGATGTGGTAATTTATTTTCATGGAGTAGACATAGACAATGTGAGAATAAAACTTAAACCAAGGAATTCGGTTTAGCGAGCAGAATTATACGCATTGACAAAGGCTTTGAATTGGATTAATAAACAATTAACAGTTCGATGTTTTGTAAATATTTATACTGATGTCCTATCTGCGCTTCAGGCACCAACCAGATCATAAAAATCGACTGATTAATGAAATAAAAGACTTGTTTAAAATGGCTGAAAGAAAACATTGTTCAATTACACTTGGTAAAAGGACACAGTGGAATTGTCTGAAATAAAAAGGCATATACCCTTGCTAAAATAGCGGCACTTAGGGATGGGACCGATAATTTTAATATCCAAGATTCAAGAAAAAAGACCATTGCTGATATGGAAAACTGGTCTTATACAAAATGAAGTTTTTGCTGGGAGTCGTCTAATAAAACAAAAGAGTTAATGAAAAATATAAAGTTAAACAAGCAGATGAATATTATAAATAATATTGATATAAATCAGGTACTGACTAATCAGGGGCGTTTCCCGGCTTATTTTAATCGTTTCCATCTACGGAATAATGATAAATGCTTAATTTGTCGATGAATGTGCGTTTACTCGGAGTGCAAGAGAGAACTATAGAAAGAATTTTAAGGACAATTTTAAAAGGAACTATTCAAATTTGAAAGATTTTGCAGAGACAATAATGAAGATTATAATTATGAACAAAGATAGAATTGGAATTCGGCACTAAGACTCAGATTTTGGACTTTATATGTTTGTTTTTTTTCTGGCCAGTCCCACTTTTTGATGAGGTTCGGAGCTGTGCCCTTATAATGATAATGATAATGATAATGTCACAGAGTAAAATCAGTATGAAATATTAGTGTAAAATGTTTAAATATCAGTGCAAAATTTTCAAATAGCAGTGTACAGTATCAGTATAACAGCATTATCAGTGTAAAAACATCTTGTATCTTGCATGAAACTACTGTCTTATACCTTGCCCCTAGACAGTCGAAAGTTCCTGTTAAACTTCCGCCACACTCCTGGGTCGCCAGGGAGTTCTTGTGTTGTACAGTTGCGATTTCCGGATGATACCCGAATAGTTGTAGCAAATCGCTCGGGTGTCCGGACCCGCTCTCACTTGTCATTTTTCACCTCAAAATATGTCTCCGGAACAATGTATTCCGTCATGCGCAATGATCACGATTCCAGTGCAGTGCACCGCAGACATGTATCTGAAGCAGAGATACATTTATCTGTGTAGACGGACTGGATACTTGTTCGGCGATATGTCTTCTTGTGTAGACGGGGTTTAACACATTTGCATGACATACTGTGACTTCGAGAAAAGATTTTAATTGTCAGTCTAGGAATTTTTTAGGTTTTGTACAGTTTAGCAGAATAATCAAACAGACAGAAAACTTTTCGCCGTCTTTTGATGATTAATATTTGAAAAAAATTGCATTTTTAAGGGATACAACTTCACCTCTGCGCACCTCGCTGGCTACTCCCATGGCTAGCATACTTTATTGAATAATCATACAAATGCAAAATATGTGTCTAAATATGCTAGACTCTTAGATTATAATTTATGCAAGCTTCTTTCTAAAACTATCAAAGAAATTTAACAAAGTTAGATTAGTTCATGAATGTGTTAAATAAACAAATTGTTTCTTTAAAGAAATATCATTGTATTAGATATAATAGAAGCTTTCTAAATGCATATCCAATGTAGCTTTAGAATTAACTGAAATGCTAACGTAGTATAGGCGAAGAAATTTAAGTTCTTAACGTGATAGAGATTTTACTGCTTTTTCCCCGTCCACACAATTTATATAACATTTTAGCACTACGGGTATCAAAAACTAAGTCATCTTCAGAAGTACATGAAAAAGGTTAAGAGGCGAACACCATAGACGCATTGAAACGAAACAATAAATGTAATTCAGTTGTTTTAAAGGGTAAGAGAAAAAATAAATCAGAATATGAAACTAAAAAATATTGTGCATTTTGTCAAAAGAACAATCAATGTCCGAAGTAAATGTCAGTTGCTTAAAATGCAACGCTATTTCTTCGAAAGCAGATGCAAATAAAATCAAATTAGACAAACAATACACATAATCATAAAAAGTAAGGCATGTCATAAAATAAACACTTGAGCAATGTAAAACGTGAATTTTAAGTAAAGATAGTACATGACTTCAAGAATCCACCGGAATTGAAAATTCGCGTGCTCAATTTAATTAATGAGTTCTAAAAGTGAAGCATATGTACAAATCAAACACACAAGAATGGATTATCGACTCTGTAGCTTCAGTTCATATGACTGGCGACACAAAATTCTTTCCTCAAACAAATAAGGAAATAAACAGACAGTAACTGTCGCCGATGGAATAAAACAAATATCACTTAGTATTATTGGAAAAAGGCTATTTTGAGCTTATGTTAAAGAAAAGGAAGGGAAAAAATATTCTGTGTGTATCAGAACAAGACGGCAACATACTTTTATATCAATATTGCACGAACAAAGGTTGTATTGTTAAATCTGCTAGTACGTATATTATTAAAAAGAATAATGCATTTATAGCCCACGGAAATGCTAAAGAAGGCTTTTACAGACTAACTGGAAATCTAAAATGGTGTACAATAAAGTTGCCAGACTAACTCCTTTGATCAAAAATTACACTAATTATCTGAGTTTGAACATTACCTTTTTCGAAATAGTCACCATGCGCAGCGATTCATAGATTTTGGCGTTATTGCTATGCTGGAATGCGGCACGAGCTGCATTTTGCGTAAGCGAATCCACAACTTTTACGTAAGCGTTTGCATATCATTTTGCAAAAGCGAGTCCATAACCTTTCGCGATTCACGCTGGATCTCTTCATCATTAGTGATCCTGAACGTGAAAGAAGAATTATCCTTAGCACGATCACGGAGACCCTGGTACAATATTCCCTCCGTTTAGTATAGACAGGGGTTGGGGACAAACCTGGTAGTGTCACGCTGCATGGTCGATTTCAACGTTAATATTGTCTGCACTCACCGTTTCGAAACACCATTGTCCTCAATGTCGTTTATCGCCCTCCGATGATCGACGTGCTCAAGTTTTTGAATTCTGTGTACATTTTTACATTTTCGGAGAGACTGTACCGACCATTAAGCATTTTATTTTGGAGCAAGAGACATGAAAAATATGCACTGGTCTCATCAGATTTGGACTGCGGTCCTTCCGATTGCTAGCCAGCTGTGTTTCCAATGTTACCATATGAAAGTATACTATAAGAATTGACAAAATGTCTTGGAATGTGGTTCATTAACTTCATAGGACGTTCTTTCGCTTTTGAAGCCTGTGTCTCACTCGAAATGCTGCAAACAATTCTTTGCCTCATTCTCATAGGCTTACTGAAGCATGGGCAATGTCTATAGCCGATTTATCCAGTTTAACTAAAATTTGATGCTGTGTGGCTCATTGTTCCACGTTTTTGCCCAAGATGGAACAGGAGACTACCAAATACACGTCATTATGAAATCCCATCTTTAGCACCCTGTATTAACAATGATATCTCTTGTCACGTAGTGTTTTTCAAGATAGAAGGGCAGCTGCAAGCTCAGTCCTCTGTTATTATGTACTAGCCCGGTAAAGAGCTAATTCAGGAAGTTTTTGAATATAGCCATGTAAATAAAAAGTCCTTCTCTGCATATGCAGCATCGTGTTCTTATATAAACTGTTAAATGATGATGATCTAAAATGATTTCAAAAGTTGGACTACAGAGGCATAGCAACTACGAGTAAAACACTAAAAGAACATAATTGTGCTGATGGAGTAAAACTCAACAATTACACTCACAAATCAAAATGTTTGATATTTATAAGGCTTGATTAAATGAAAAATAAATAATAACACGAAAGCATCTTTTAGCTGTAAAAATTCCTTTATATTAAGCATACACAGACGCGCGTGAACGAATGAAATTTGACAGTTTAAGAGAGAAAAGATATTTTGTGCCATCTGTTACTGATAGTTATTCGCGTTATTATGAAAGACGTTTTACAGCTTAACAAAACTAAGTAATTAATATAGTCAAAGACTTTGCATTTAAGACAAATAAATTTAAAATGAAAATCAAATTTTAAAGTTTTCTGCTATTAGCACAAAATAATGCTGTGAATCCACTAAAATTTACTTAAGGACACATAGTATTTTTCATCAAGTATAAATCCCTTAATCATCATCATCAAACAGTGTAACAAAGAAGAAAAATCCTTTTTTCATTTGAAATGTTCTAACAAATTGAAAATTTCCAGAGTTTTGAGAAGCAGCAGCAGATAATGCTGCATATTTTAAAAAGAGGTTACCAAGCAAAACTGATGAGAAAATACTATATTAATTATAGAATGATATGAAATCTAGTCATTTACAGCTTTCATAGCTACTGACTAGATATCATCCGTCACGAATATTTACTGAAACCTAAGGATGAGATAACTTGTCCTCAGCAATATTTATTTTCATATTGTTGCGTGCGTACGGGTTCGTTACGAAATGAATACACAAGTCCGATGAAAAATGAACAAAAATTTATTATTATCACAACAAATATGCTTAAATTTCCTAAAATATTCGTGCAGTTTTACAATATCTCACAGTAGTTATCTTTTAACTACTCAAACGTTCAAGAGAACGTAATTCAAAACAGCTAAAGAAAGCTAATCCGCGAATTCGCTACAGTCAACAACAGCAGTTTTCTAAACAACAACAAATTAAGTAACTCACAACAAACTTTCAAGTTATAAGTTACACTTATGCCGAGATTATTAAGCATTCTGCTTGATGTGTTCCGGTTGTCATCAGATGTTTGCTCTTTGAGCGCTAAAAAGAGAATAAGTTCGAAGTGTGAGTCCAGAAGGGCAGGAGCTAATGGCGAAAGGGCGTGACCAGTTGTCACGTGGGCTGCAAGCTGACTTATCATTGGTTACGAGTCTTCTGAGAAATACCTCTCTAAAATTGCAATTAAATACAGTACAAAACATATATGAAAGTGGAAATAGTGAAATTAATTTCAAAAATCAGTCTTCTAAATTATTTACGTATGCGTATTAGTCCAAGCTCGTCAGGAGATAAACACAAATCACGGGAAGAAGATCCCGTAAGTCACATGGGTGGTCACCCACCCAAGCTGAGGCTCAGACGCTTGCTCAATATCGTGATCAATACAAAATTGTTGGAATTCACCAATTCAATTATGGAGGCCATTGGCGTTCCAGAAAACAAAACGGATAGTTGTCAGCTGTCTGGTGTAATTATCCATGAATTTGGAAGTCCGGATTTCGTTCCTGATGTTTAGTTGAGTTTTCATCAATTAATTTCTTGCACAGAAAAGGAATTCCAGATTCCTTAATGAAGGTGACCAACATTACAACAAACTGAGAGGTTTTCATTCTTTTATAAGATTTTAAAATCGCGCGCGAGAATTTTCTAGTACTTTCTCGAAATCAAAAAGAGATATTTATTACATGTTAAAATGCACGCGCTTTTGTGTTTTCAATTTTCCGGCTTAGCTTTCTTTTAATATTCGTCACGCGCTGCACTGCGCGGGAAATAAAACCATTTAATTTACAAGTCTATTAACATTAGCCGTTTAAATACCAAATTCGTAACAATATCATTGTGAGTTTTTTTCACTTTTCATATTATTAGATGAAATAAAATATCGCAGACTACAATATAGATATTGACACAGCAGAAGAAAATAATTCAATTTTTTCTAGTGCAGAGAGGGAAAATAAAACTGATGATATTCCAGTAGTTTCCGCATCCAAAAACAAAAGCCTTGACTTAAATTAAATACAGTGAAACGAATTTAAAATCTTCTTGATAGCCGTTCGTTAACTGAAACTATTTTTCGGATAGGAATTAATACAAAATAGGTTAATTCTTTTTCTGGATGATATATGAATTCTTACTTAAATTTTGCAACAGTACTTTGTGCACAAATTCATAAATCAGAACCAATGGAAATGATTAAATATAAATAAATGACAATGATCACAATATTAAACAAATAGAAGAGACTAAATTTTATTGCATTTGCAGGAAGGAAAAATGATGGCATAAGTAGAAAATTATGAGGAAGATGTTACAGTCTAAATAAGAAAAATTATCAAGTTCCATAAAAATATCAAGTAATTGTCTTTAAAGAGTATTTTTTATCCTTTCGTTTTCTTTAAGAGCTAGTTGATTCTGCATGAGACTCAGTGCGCTTCTTTCTAGTACTTAAAATTTATCCAATGACATGTGTTGCCTTCTTTTTAGAATGTTTGTTAAGGAAGATATGGCATACTCTCTGAAAATGTTTTTGCTTCAACTTGCTACTTCTTAATTAGGATGGTATCGTTATGCGAAAACTTTACATTTTACACAGATTTCGCCGATCAGAGAAAATAGGATGACTTTCTTCCTTCCTCTTCCTTTGAAAGCATGTCTTTCCCAACCGCCTTTTGTTCCTGCTTCTGAAACTGTGATATTCTTTCTTGTTGAATTCATTATTTCGTGTTGGAACATTCTTTCAGTTACTAGAAAATCCTTTTCATAGTCCTCTAGTAAATTCACCGTGTAAGGATTTTAAGTTTTACTAACGATTATTTTATTTTAAAACTTTGCTATCCTCTCTTATTTTTAATTTCCGGCCAGAATAAGCGAGAGTAGAAATCTTATGTTTTAATGAGTAAGAAACTGTAAACAAAAATGAAAGAAAAGATGCACTACTTTCGATGCTTATTTTCTTACATCATAAATCGTACGATAATTTACAAATGCATGGACATTTTCTGAAAACAGTATTTTCAAGTATTGCAGTAACTAACTACAACAACACAGAAATCTATCTACTATGATTCTGACCAAATTCAAGAGAAATTCTCTAGCTATCAAAATATGCACATCAAAATCTGCATCATATGCAATACCCTGCTTCAAATAAATCACAACTTGGATAAATCTAGCTATTAAAATTGTTACAATATAAAGGCTGTATGCAGCAAAGGAAATGTACTATATGTTGCGATATGCAAATGATTAACATTTCAGAGTATGCGGGCAAAGTAGGCATGAATAACGTTATTCGCATTAAATGGAAAGATTGCGCAACAGAAATTTTATTTGAAAATCGCATTTGAAGGTTGTTTGTTTAAGTAAAGATATCGTGTAAATAGGCGAAACTCTTGCCAGTACATGTTTGAATTCGACTGCAATAAGATCTTGGATTATCCAGACTGCTGTTAATCGTTCTGCGACACTGCTGTTTGTGTTGGTAGGGAGTCTATGACTGGCAGGGGAAAATACAGATTCGGTAGGTCCACTGGGTACTAGGGAGAGATACCTCGTTGTCTTTTTAAACGAATCCCGATTCTGCGTATGCCATCATGGTAGATGTTCAAGTGTATGAAGGTATCGAGGACAGCGAACGTTGCCAGCTTGCATTCGTTATCATCATACGGGCCCAGCCTTTGGCGTACTGGTATGGTGCGATTGGGTTCACAACCTGGTCACCTCTTGTTCTCATAGGCGGTAATGTGGAGAACCGCGGTTACATTTCTGACATGTTAAAGCCTGTGGCTGTGCCCTATTTTTGAGGATTGCGAGATGAAGATAATACATGACCGCGCATTGCCCATACTATCCTGACCTTCCTCGCTCCGTCAGGTGTTCATCTGTTAACCTATTCTGCACATCGTGCACACCGAACCACCAGAAAATTGAACTATGTCTTCCTTCCAGTACACTGTATATGTACAATAAATAGGATTCGGATATTTGTTTTCCTTCCTGGTGTAGCAATTTTCTATTGTAACTCTGCATTCTTACTTACTTCACGGTGAACATGTTGTTTGTTTCTGTTTACATTTCTCTTATATTTAAATCGAAATCAATGTGAAACAGAAGGTTAATCATTGGCCACTTGGTTTATTTTTAAGATTGAACCTTCTTAAGCTTACTCTTAAGAGGTGATATAACAATGCTCTTATATTCCGGATTACGGAAAGTTAAATTACAAACTGCTACGAAAAGGAAAGAACTCGCAAATACTCGTATTATGACATATTTTCCTGTCGTTAGTCTACGCATTTTCTCTTTCTTCGTTGTAATTCTATGTTGACGCCGCGCGGATGGTATAGTGATTAGCGGAGCCGGCTGCGATACCAAACGGCTCGGGTTCGAATTCCGGAGAAGGCATGTTGTAACTGTTTGTCCCTTCAGAGGAAGCGAAGGTCGCTCACCTGTTAGGTGCCCCCATAATAAAGTAAACATCGCTTCTGACCTTAAAAGGGACCAACGTATATGTAACTTGTGCCCGCTATTGGAAAAAAAAAAAAAAAAAAGTTTTCTGTTAGCAGTTTTGTTTGACGCTGTTGTTTTTCGATAATAATTTTTCCATCGCTTTACAATAAAGAAATTTTTTTTTTTTCGTCTGAAATAGTTGGGAGTTAATTTTAACTAACATGTGTTGCTGGAGAAGAAGGCAAATAAATTATTCTTGTAATGGAATGTCTAATGTTTAAAATTCAATCCGAAATGTCAGCGATTCAAAGATAACGTGCTACCACTTGCCAAAAGGTTATACATTTGTGATCAAATCGAAGTGAATAACGAATTCATACAGTTAAAAGAAATGTGTTATCATAGATCGAAATGAAATATTTTTAACTTCGACGCACCAATGTATTGTTCTTCTGCTGGGCTTAAGATATTTAATTTTTTCCCCAAATATAATACATCTGCTATTTATGAACAAATAAAACGATTGAAAAGGAATGAACCAGAATCTTCGTCTCTGTCAATCGGTATCTAGTCCCGTGAAATTAGACTAGCAGAATTCATTAAAATTATTATATACGTTTCCTTTTTTTTTTAACAGCTATTTTATACATGGCTAGGCGCGCAAGCATCTAGTGTAGGGATTTTCAACCAGAGTACAGTTTCTTAGCTTAAGGAGGAATGAGGTCAGTCTTTTATTTACCTGTCAAATAGTTAGTTTTAGTTAGTTAAATACTCAGGAACACGAAGAGCTACTTTTATTCAACTTTTGGTATTCATCGAAATTTTCTGTACTTTTTCGTTTAATTTGTAAAACACAGTTTCATGCAAAATCAGTTTGCCTCGTAAATGTGCGACAAGGACAAGGATGCGATTGAGAATTTGAAAATGATTTTGCATTAAGGAGACATGTTTTTATTACTAAAAATATATTTAAAAAAAACCTTTATACGCTTCATCATCTTTGTTAGGATCTCTGTTATTCATTAATCCATCGACCGCTATCAGGGTTCTGACAGTTTTATAAGCAGGCATCGTGAAGATTGTTGCCGTAGAGTATATTCCGCAACTCCCGTATAAATTTGGTGTGCATTTTCATTATGCAGAAAAGATTCTAAGTTCTGTTCTTAGATCGATGAACCATGGACTGCATGATTACAATCCATATCAGTGGTCGCCAAACTTATGAAGCTTCTGAGCTACTGTACAGTTTTTAAATCCTACTGTGAGCTACCAACAAAAAAAAAAAAAAAAAAAAAAAAAAAAAAAAAAAAAACTACCAACTTAAAGAAAAGTCTTAGATTTGTTTATTGCGTATAAACTTATATTTCTAGTAAATATGAAATTAATTTTAATTAAAATATATGGAACAAAAGGAAACTGAAATTAAATTGTACATAAGAAAGAAATTGAAGTGTAGTTAGTAATAAATAACAAATGTAATGACAGATTTTTTATCAGACTTATTAATTTTAATGAGAAGGATGGAACTCCTTTTTGTCATCAACAAGATTTTAGTGTTGTGACACTAGGTAGTGACTGCCATTCGAATAAAGTTGCCCAAGCATTTATCAGTGAGTCTGTTTCTGTACTTATTTTCAATAAATTTCATACTGGAAAAAGAAACCTCACACAGATATGTAGAGCTTAATATTGCCTTTACTTTGAGACAAATCTGGACCAAAATTGGGTATTTTTCTTTAGGAACAAGATGCCAAATGTCTTCAGAGCTGGAAGAAAGCTGTTTTACACATAAACCATCTCGAAAATCAATCGGTACCAACTCCACTGCTCTTATTGAAAATCAAAATGCTTCTTAACAAAAGTAGAGAACTCTTCAACATTAATCTCTATAAAAGACGATTTGACAAACAATTGAAATCCTTTTGAAATAAGCGTTTGTTGAATTTACTACTTTATTACGAATTGATACACTTGTATAGCACAGTAAATACACACATTTGTTCTTTACCTGTGTAAAGAAGTATTCGGTTTCCCATTCCCAATGAAAGTAATAAATTCTTTGCTCTTTTGCTTGAACACTCCATCGTTAGAACAGATCTATCTTGGTACCAATGCGTAAATCAAACTATCCAAGTTAGCAAATCTCTAATGTACACACGAAAAATATAACGTGCACAGCCTCACTCGTATACAATCAACTATGAGGCTAAGAAGGCAGTTGTTGTCGTCAGCGTCAGCTCAGTATAGGAATCTAGGTTAGCCAACCGGAGCGTTAACGCGATTTACCAAAAATGTCTCTGTGAGTTACTAGTAGCTCGCTATCGACAGTTTAGTGATCAGTGATTCATATACTGCTTTTAAAAATTTGCTCTTTTAAACAGTTTGATTGATTCGACAACGAAATAATGAGAGATGGCTTTACTGTTTGCTACGATTTCAACTATAATTAGACTCTCATGTTCTGTCGCATTATTTAGACCTGTTCTGTTGCATTATTTTACTGTAATCTAAGTGCCGTTCTTTAATAAACATTTGAGCTTAATTTTAAGACTTAAATAACGTCTATTTACGCAAGCAATATATTGTTAAAATTAGTGAAAATAAATAAAACATAGGCTTTATTTTTCTCTCAAATTTTTCGATTTGCTACCCTACTTTAATCCAACAGGTAAATTCCAATGCCTCCCAAGAACAATACGCAATTTGGGTTCACAATACTTGGGAGACAGTATTTCGGATACCGTATCCTTCTTCTTCTGCTATCAGCCACATAAGAAGGCTTTCTTTCAGACCATAAAATTTTAGGTACATTCGTATCATTGCCCCTCGTTCTGTGACACGTTAACATCCAGCTAGCAGCTGGAAGGAAGATTCGTTGTTGAACTTCCGACGAAAGCATAGACGATTGTTTTTTTAGTCCAAAGGGATTTCAGTCCCGAAGGACTATTGCTTTCGTTTTGGCATTTTGCGTCGGACTCATAAACGTCGGTTCACTTTTCAAACTGTTGCCACAAAATGTTAGAGTCCTGCATTATATTTGAAGAAATTAAATAATGAAAAATCTGCATAAATGATTGTCTATTTCTCGCATTGTGATAAAACAATGGTACATAGAGCCATCGAATTTTGAATGACGAAATCCTACTGCGAATATGGGCATCTGAAATCCCAAATTTGGAATTTGTTTTATTATAGATTTTATATTTTGTAAAACTTTAACGAATTTTTGATTTACAAACTCAATGCTTTAAAAGCGAGAAATGGCAACGTTATATAGAAAAAAAATACTTTTATCTCCAGCTCGCGAGACTGTGTATATCGGAAATTCTAAAGATATGCTTAATTTAACATTATTTTGCGATATTGCTCTTGAACTGAATTTTATGGTTTAAGTGCAAAGAACATGATATTTAATAAATAAAGGTAACACTCAAAACGTTAAAAAAACGCCCCTTTGGACGTAATTTAAAATCTGAAAAATTTCAGTTTTTTTTTTTTTTTTTTTTTTTTTTGGTTGTTGTTGTTGTTTCCTGGTTTAAAACATTCTAATGGTCTGTACAGTAGTGCTGAACAAAAATATAGTGGACAACAATTCCGGTTCCCGACGAAAATATAGTGGCAAAAACGTCACAAAGAAAAAAATGTTCGAAAGTAAAACATGGCCGTACAAAAAACATCGTGGGAAAAAAGAAAGCAAGGAGAAAACATGGCAGTTCTCAATTATAAATCAGGTATAAAATAAAGAAAAGTAAAAACTTCGCTAATGTAAAGCATAGTCGTATATAATATCGTGATAATAAATAACGCACAAATCATGACATGATTATAGCACCACATACGTATTTTTTCAGACTGCAAAAGATTTAAATGTATGTTCAGCACTGATTTGTAAGTGCAAGAAGAAAAAACGAATGTTTTTACCTCTATATTTTATATTTCTGAATTAACTCGTAAATTTTTACTGAGAACGTCAGAAGGCAAGTCAAGTATACTACATAGTTTAAAGTTCTATCAACAGTTGTATCTAACTTTAATTTCTACATACTTTCAGACTTTGATCGCTTAAGTCTTGGTTTTTCAGCAAAAATTTATTAGTGTATTCAAAATTAGAAAATGTTAGAAATAAAAATACTTGCAATAATATCATCCCACGATGATTCATAGATGCTTATTTTTGGCCACGTTATTTTGTACCACGATGATTTGAAGCTGCCAAGTTCTGAATAACTTTATTTTCTGAGATCGCGTTTTATACAATCATATTTTAGAACTAAAATGCTTTCTCCTTGCTTTCTTTTCCCTGACGATGTTGTGTACGGAGATGTTTCGCTTTGGGTTGCTTTGTCTCCGGCGTTTCCGTCCGCAATGTGTTCGGCGGAGATCATAAATTCGTTACCACTTGGATTTGGTCGGTTGAGTGTCGTGCCTGTCATTAGTTACCCTTTAAATGGAGCAGGATTGAGTGAGCATTAACTTCGTGTAGAAGAAGATGATCAGAAGTATCTAAATCCTATAAACTTCTAATCCCTATAGAGATCCGGCAGTCAACTACTATAGAGATCCGGCAGTTCAGAAATGTCACTCAAATGACTGTCAGAAATTTCAACGAACACCCTATTTACTATCTGGCTAGTGATTAATTCTTAAGCGATAATTTAGTTCAATAAAATTATTCGTCAAGCAATGTGTAGAACCGTATCTGTAAGTGTTAAGTGAATGCTTACAAATATGTAAAATACATATAACATAAACATATTAAGTACACTTACAAATACATATTAAGTGAAATTTCACTCTGAGTTAAATCAAAGGAATCTAAAATCAATAAATTTGCTATTTCAAGATATATTTTAAGGATATAGTGTTAAACGAGAATGGCTATAAAAGCATATAATTTCACAATTATTCATTGTTTTAAATTTTTAAGCGTAATATTAAAGCAAAATTAAAATTACATATTTGTCTAATTTGCTTTCAGAACCATTATTCGATGCACTCATATAAATTTATACACACGAAAAGTAATTTCCAGTTACTCGAATCTATCTAAAGTTATTACTTAAGGAATATTTAAAATATTATTTTATTATTAGAATAATTCTTTAAAACTATTTTAAATAAATTTTAATAGTAATAAAAGATAAAAAGAGAAAGAAAAATTCCCGAGTAGGTCATACTTTAAATCCATGTTCACTAATTGACTTCTGATTGTAGGGATCATAAGAAAAAGCGCAGTTGATATCTGAAACATGTATTCCATGGTTAATGGCTATTAACTGCCTTTTCTTCCCTTTGAGAGTGGATGCCATATTTAACCTGTAATTTTTTTTTTCTCCCCGTAATTTTAGGCTCTGTGCGGGTTGCAGACGCTTCACGTATCCTAGCAACTTTGAATAAATGTCGCCTCTTTTATAAAACTATTCGAAGCTCCTCCTTCTTCTATGCTAACTGCCAATAAATGTCAGTTTCGTTTCTAAAAAACAGCATTTTCGAACACACGTCAGGTTCTTCTCTATTTTTTTAATAATATCGGAAAACTCTTCACATATCGTGCTGATGAAGCATTATTTAATGAATAATCGATCAGTATTCTTGTTGTTTGTCAAAGAGTTAGGTCTAACTTTCGAAAAGCGAAATTCTGATCATTTCCAGGCATTTATCCCATCCCTCCTCTTTCAAGTATTAAGTTGATAATGACTACTTAGAAGAATAATTTACTTGACTCTGAAAAACATTGTTTTTACAGACTACGTGTAAGCGTATTTACAACAGGAGACTGTTTCAGATAAATTTTTGTGTTCAAATAAATGATATCTTTGTACAGTTGTAATCGCGGATTTCATAATTACGTTGATAATGATATACAACTATTCAAATATAACGTATAATTTCTAACTTACTTCAAATGAACTAATTTAAGTGATTATTATTATTATTTTGATGCGGTTTGTTGTGCCGTTGGAAAAATACTTCGCTTTTAGTATTTTTTTAAAAATTGTTTAACATAAAAATTATATGCAATATACACTGAAGTGACAAAAGTCATGGGATAACAATATGCAAATATACAGATGGCAGTAGTATCGCGTAGAAAATGTATAAATGCGAAGTGCTTTGGCAGGGCTTTCATTTGTGTTCAAGTTATTCTTGTGAAGAGAATTTGACATGATTATGGCCGCACGACGAGAATTAACAGACAGCACGCGGAATGGAAGTTGGAGCTAGACGCATGAGTCATTCCATTTCGAATATCGTAGGGGAATTCAACATTCCGAGATCCACAGTGTCAAGAGTGTGCCGAGAGTATCTAATTTCAGGCATAACATCCCACCATGGACAGCGCAGTGGCCGACCACCTGCACTTAACGACCGAGACCAGCGACGTCTGCGTAGAGTTGTCAATGTTCACAGACAAGCAACACTGCGTCGAATAACCGCAAAAATCAACGTAGGACGTACGAGGGACGTGTCCGATAGGACAGTGCGGCGAAATTTGTCTTCCTTGGGCTATGCCAGCAGAAGACCGACTCGAGCGCCTTTACTGACAGCACGACATCGCCTGCAGAGACTCTCGTGGGCTCGTGAGCATATCGGTTGGTCCCTAAACGAATGGAAAACCGTGTCTTGGTCAGATGAGTCACGATTTCAGTTGGTAAGAGCTGATGGTAGGGTTCGAGTGTGGCGCAGACCCTACGAAGCCATGGACCCAAGTTGTCAACAAGGCACTGTTCAAGCTGGTGGTGGTTCCATATTGGTCTGGGCTGTTTTTACATGGCCTGGACTCGATCCTCTGGTGCAAGTGAACCGATCATTGACTGGAAATGGATACCTTCAGCTACTTGGAGATCACTTACAGCCATTCATGGACTAAACAACGATGGGATTTTTATGGATGACAATGCGCCATGTCACCGGGCCACAATTGTTCGCGATTGGTTAGAAGAACATTCTGGACAATTCCAGCGAATGATCTGGCCACTAGATCACCCGACATGAATCCCATCGAACATTTATGGGACATCATCGAGAGGTCAGTTCGTGTCCAAAACCCTGCACCGTCAACACTTTCACAATTATGGACGTCTATAGAGGCAGCATGGCTCAATATGCCTGCAGGGGACTTCCAACGACTTGTTGAGTCCATGCCGCGTCGAGTTGCTGCAATTCGCCGGGCAAAAGGAGGACCGACAAAATATTAGGAGGTATCCCATGACTTTTGTCATTTCAGTGTATTCTATGTCCTAAAAGTCCCTGTTCGGCCTTTTGTTGTTTGAAACAGCTGATCGCAGGTTCATACTTTGTAGTACAAAAACCTGTTAATGTTAAATACCATGTTAAATGTTAAATACCATGTTAAATGTTAAATACCATGTTAAATGTTAAATACCATGTTCTGGTATCTCTAAATTTTAAAACAAATATTTATTCTGTAACAGTTACTTTTTTATACTGTTCCTCCATCCCTATAGTTAAGAGTTTATGCTTATTCTGAAAAATAAAACAGTAAAGCGTTGTATAATATAAATATAGTTTGTTGTTTGGCTTACATACAACAAACTATATTTATATTATACAACAAACTACATTATATCTACGATATTTAAAGTTTGAGATTGTGCTTTCTGAAAAGACAAAGGTTATATACAAACTGAAGGGGATTATGTTTAAATTTGTACGCAATTAAAAAAGAGATATACTCACTCCTTTTTATGAAAACTTCAACATCATGAAAAAATCATGCAAATAAACTGAAGTTTACAAAAAATGCAGAGCAGAGTATAATATGCAAATGATTATAATTTCAGAATAATAGCGCATGCATAGGCTGATTACCTAACTCTAAATTGTTATGTTAGCCGTATAAATTTAAATACTTACTTTTTTAACAAAAATTTATTAGTTCATTCAAAAATATGAAATGCAAAAGTAAAAATATCCGTCTTTCCTTCTTGCGCTCTCAAATTATTATGCGAATATGCATTTATACAGCTTATGCAGCTTTTAAAACTGAAAAACGCATGTGTGCGATGTAATCGTCATGCGATGATCTGTAGGTACGTTATTTTTTACCCCGATATTTTCAAACATGATGTTTTTAAACTGCGAAGTTTTTGAACCGCTTTATTTTCGACCACGATGTTTTAGAACTGCGATGATTTTTCTTTGCTTTCTTTTCTCCCACGATGTTTTGTACCATGACGTTTTAGCCTTTCGTTGTTTTCTCCGCGACGTTTTCGTCCGCGATGTTTTCGGCTGTAACCCAGAATATATTCAGTATTCCAGTTACTTCCGTATTACAACTAAATCCAGCGAAGATTTTCAGCCATCATTCTTCTGGGTTCCTATTTCATAATACTGTCGCGTACGTACGGGTTCGTAATAGATTGTATGCACACAGAACCGATGATAGCTTAATAAAATTTATTTTACCAAAAAATCTCTTCACAGTTCTAGAACTTTCCACAAAAATAGTTGTACAGCTCTTCATAATATCAACAAGTACAATCAGCAGTTACACTTCAAAGTAACACTTTCTTCAAAGTAAGAACTTTAAACACAATACAATGCAAAGCGCATCTAAAAGGCGAAGCTCTCACGGATATCTCAAGGTTCTGTAGTCGACTAAACAACTAATAACTGAGAAACTGTTGTTCTCTCCGGTCTAATATTGTTTTCCCCTGGCCGTCAAGAAATCTCTAGTACTTTCTGCTTCTCAAAATTACTGGAAGGCATATGAAAGTCGGATACGGTTACAGCTAGTATAGGAATTAATTACAGTTATTCGATTGCAATATCCATTACAGTTATACAGGGATCAGACAAAAATGTCGTCAAATGATGGCCAAGTTTGGCGACTTTTGGTGATTTCTCGTCAAATTAATGAGATAGCCCTTTACTCAATGTTAAATAGACTTGCCCCTGTATTCTTATTTTTCCGGAAAAGCTTCGTTTCTCCCAAGCGTTTCATCTATCATTAAACAAAAAAAAAAAAAAAAAAAAAAAAAAAAAAAAAAAAAATACAACAATTTCGCATACAATTTCACTAAAATTATCGATCTATGTACAAAATTCGTAAGAATACAAAATACTGCTTAGATATGCTCTTAAAATCAATAACATTTTCTAGGGATGTTGCGCACACAATACCGTTATGACAGGTATATCCCCTCTTTTATCATATGCCAAGAAATAGTGAGATTGTATCGCTTTTTCTATTTCCGCACATCAACAGCATCATTTTTTCCCTTTCATCATGGAATTTACGCTTACGTTATTCAAGGTATCATCAAATAAATTTGAAATAAAAAATAAAACTTCTTAACATATTTTTCACTTGTAACAATCTGTTTTATCGGAAGAAAAGATAAATTCATCATACATTTATGGAACCAATAGAATATCTTCTATTTTTTAAGATAACAGGAAACTTGTATTACTGATCTATCAAACATGTTTTTATGCTATATAGAGAAACTTTTCACAAGAATGTATATATAAATATCTGTAGCTTTAAGTCGTAAATACGTAATGCATATGTATATGTTACTGTCAAATCACAAATTTCGATAAATCTTACCAGTAAATCCTAACATCTACCTAGTGATGATGCAAAGCGCCGAAAGATATTTGTAAACACTCCTTTTAAAAAATGTTCAATAAAGGAACAGTCTTCCATTTCAGTTTGACAGTTAATACACAGCAAAAAATTATTCACCCAGGTCCCTTTACATAACACAATTTAAAATTCTTTAACTGTACTATCGTAGACAGATAATATAAAATCCTAAATACCATATTAACATATTAAATTCATAATAAAATCAAAATAATGACTTTATCCTAATCTTAGAACTAATCCTTAATACATATTGCCCTTCAAAAAATTCAGATTTACATAATCAACTGTACAGCTAAGAGGAGGTGAAGGATACTTCCATGAGCAGAATTCGGGAATCCGGATCTAAAACAAACTTACGCGATGTTGAAGGATATTCCGTTAATCAGCGTGCAAATGAATTTATGAAATCTGTCCTTAACACAGTTCACTTACAATTTCTAACATAGTTCGTTATTGTTCGTAGTGGGGAGTCGTTTTCTCTGTTCCGCTAAATATGGATTCGGAATAGTCTTTTTGTAATAATTTGTGAACGCGAAGAAATCGTCCAAACTCGATCAGGGACCTTTATTGCTCAGCCCTTTCTTGACTGTCTGTAAAACTGGAATAGTTCATTAGTTCATCACAGCAGGAACCTTTATTTCTCAATCTTTTCTTAAACATCAGTAAAACTGGAACACTTCATCAGTGTAGGGTAGGATCCTTCTCACAGTCAATTCTTAAGCGCCTGTAAAACTGGAGCATTTCATTCGTGTAGGGTAGAAACCTTATCGCTCAGACATTTCTTAAATGTCTGTAAATTGGAACATCCGTGTAGGACAGAAAGCTTTATCGCTCACAATTTATTGAACTGGAACTGTAAAACTGGAACAATATTTCCATGAAGATCACGAGTCTGTATTACTCAGTCGTCTCTGAAACGTGTGCTAAAACTGAAACATTACCTCCGTGTAGGTCAGAAGCCTTTATTACTCAGTCGTCTCTGAAATGTGTCTAAAACCGGAGCACTTCATCAGCATAAGGCAGAAAGTTATCAGTCTGTTTTTCCAAGTAATTTCCAATAATTTTTTTCCTCCTCAAAAAACTACACACAGTTTTACTACTTATCATCCACGAATTTCTTCCTTTTTTCTTCCTTCGTATATCTAATTCAAAGCAAAAAGAATAATCCCCCTAAAAAAGTAAGGAAGTCATTTTTTAGCGAAAATCTTTCTATTTAACTACAAACTTTTTTGTTAATTAAAGGCAATCTTCTGACGTAGTACCGTCTCACTTGAACTTAAATGGTGGAGTTGTGGAGGACTGTGGTCAATCACAGTCCTCCACAACCTCTTCCGAACGAGTTATAATTACGTAGTAATTAAGATTAGGCGCCGCACATATTTTTATACATAGCTCCAAGGAAAGACGAATAGAGTATTTTTCTCATTTCGTTCGTAAGGGATATCTCCGAACATTTTTGCACCTCGACTAAACGTCTCTCAAGAAAATAATAAGTTTGTCTACTGTTCTGTTCAATTTCTAGTCCAAGGACCATTTAAACAATAAATGGAGCCATACTTCAAATCAGGCCTCCCTTTTTTTTTCCTTCAAAGCGATTGCATCCGTTTACCTCTTGCAACGAAATAAAATATAACCTACCTTTCGAGAATTCAGACACTTCATCCGAACGGAGACATCTTTCAAGCGCCGTCCGTACCTCTAGGCAATCCCATGCTGCTCCTCTTGTCCATTAACGGAGCAGAAAGATTCTCACTATCTGCAGTAGACATAAAAGACGAAAAGGATCCCTCATTACCATTCAGATTAATAAAATATGCATAATTTAAACTAAACTAAGTATTGTTGTAATTAAAAAGAAAAAATAGTGATTGAAAATATATTTACAATTGCTTAACAAGTACGTGATACAATTAGTTTTTTAAGAAACTGATAATTTTTTCTGGGACAATGACTGATGCTATTCTCGCAGTAAAAGGCACAGTTTTCGATGCCTCTCATAAACTGCCCTTTTACATTGGGTTCTTCATTGCAAAATCAGGTCCTGTGCCTTTTCTAACAACTCGTTTAACTTCGTTATAGTTAAAGCCACTTTATCTTGGTCATTATAGATGCTTTCATTGTCTGCTGGTGTTGTAAGATCATCCATTCCTTCAAGGTCTATTCTCTATTTTCATTCGACGAAAATCATTTAAAGTTGCTGATAACTTCTGGCCATAGCTGATGCCAGAAAATATTCATGAATGAACGTTGAACAGCATATGAATGAAATTCTAGTGTTGGACAAATTAAATGGAAACCATATAAGGTATTTTTCCCACTTTCCTAGCGTGCCTTCGTGGTATATTGGTTCTGCATGTTGGGGCGGTATTCCAGAGGTTCGTGGTTCGATTCCCGGCGAAGGCGATTGCTAATTTTTCATCTCTCCGGCTTTTCCAATTAAGCTAGTGTCCTGCAGTGGAGCCCGAACTAAAAGTGTGATGGATGATGACTTTCCACACCCAGGATTTGGCGATTGAGTCCCCTAAAAACTCCAGTCGCCCTTTAAAAGTGGGAGTATATAAGGTATTTCTTCCACTTTCTTGGCGTGCCTTCGTGGTGTAGTGATTCTTCACGTTGGGCTGGTATTCCAGAGGTCCGTGGTTCGATTCCCGGCGAAGGCGATTGCTAATTTTTCATCTCTCTGGCTTTTCCAATTAACCTAATGTCTCTACAACCGTTAAGATAACACGTATATGTGAAATCGCTCTCCACAAGTCCGGCTCGGAATAGCTTTGAATAGCTTCGAATTAATACTTGAAGGCTACATTCTTAAGTAACCTGAGAACCCACACACTAAATCTTCCGATAATAATATGATATACTTAAATTCTAATATTGAAAAAGTTAGATTGAATGGTATTGAACTTATGCAATTTATCCATAACACAGATATTTTTGCAATGTCATTTTCAGACTTTTGATATTTATATAATTTCGTTATTTTTTCTTCGTTCTACTTTTCTGAATTGTTCTTTTAGGAACAACACTTTTTTATTTTTGAATTAAGTAAATTAAGTTCTATATGTAATAGAGACTAAAGGGACATCGTGTGGAGTTTACTGAGAGGTATTTTGAGCAAACTGAAGTTTATTCAGCTGTCCGGTATTCCTGACGAAATTATGCGTTTAGTTTGCGTATACATATTCCTGAGTTAACTAAACGTACCCTCTATTAGGGTCAGTGTGTTCAGATTTATTTATTTTGCTTAGTAAATTAGTTTAGAGCTGAAAGAAAGCAACTGAGGAAATGCACTTAACAAACTCAAATTAAGAGAAACCTGATATTCCAAGTAGAAATTGCGGTATGCATGTCGACTATGGAAAGCAATAGCAAAGTTCACTTCAGTGGCCTTTCAAAGTAAAGAGGCCCTGGGATAGAATCTTAGCCGCAGTTCCGTTTTTTTTTTACAAATATGTTACATAAATAATTAGCAGAATTACTTTTTTCATAATTTAGATTATATTTAGTGTCCGAAAAATTTTCTGAAAATCGGCCAAGAGTTGTTTTTCTCTTCATTAAAGAAGAGATATGAATTTCTTCTGCACACTGCGTTCACAGAAGTCTTTATATTGTCTTTGTTTTCGTAAACCTTTGATCGTGGTCGTAAAATACAAAAATGTTTTAAATAACGAAAAAATTCGTGTTTTAGCATTTTTTAATATTACATTTTAAAGACATCAGCTTTATTAAAATTTAGAAATCTAACTTTTTATAAAACCTTTCCTTTTTTGCATTCGTATAAAATGTAAACCGTGAAACGTTTGACTTCCGTATGACAAGAACTATCCGAGATGTTTAATTTTAAAATTTACGATTTTTGAGAGCATTTCAATTTGCCTTGTTGATTTTCTTTCCCTTACGGCATTCCATGATATTCTTTAGTTATTTAATAGTGTTTGTAATTTAGAAATTTGTTACATTTGGTATTCCGAAACAATTTTCACACAATTATAAATTTCCAAAGTCTAAAAATATTTTTATTACTATCTTCATGAAATTTTATTCCTTTAAAATCATAATCCTGTAATCATACAAAAGAAATATTTTTTTAATTAATACAAATGCCATTACGAGTTGGCTGCGTGACAGTACCGAAGCCTACCAGTGTTTAGCTTTTTTTTTTTTCTCAGCTTGTTCTGAGAAGATGTCTTTTTGGAAAAAAATATATTGATCAATACTTTTCAAAATAAACTTCATAGATATAAATGTTCGTCATATAATCTCTGAACATCAGAAAAGTTTTTGCATACTCCTATTTTATTTTTTGTTTCGTACATATGCAAACTGACACTTTTTACTTTGTGTACGTGTATGTATAAGTAAATATAATTTCCGATTTTAGCACCAAATATCTTGGCTAATGTTTTCAAACTTTTTTTTCTTTTTACGTTTTATAAAAAGTTCAAAGTTTCTTAAAAATAAGTGTAAAGACCAGAGACACGTGTAAAAACTCATATTTTATAATTTTTAAGAAACTGATTTCTTTAAATTTAAAAATATCTGAATCTTTGTGCCATTTTAGACTCTTTTATAATTGGAAGTATACCTCTACGTTTACTTCCAATTATAAAACCTGTGAAAACCTGCGAGAATAAAGGACGGTTAAGGACACCATACAAAAAACATACTAATTTTAAATTCATCCTAAATAGTTTTTTAGCAGAATGTGCGTGTAAAATTCACATCACTTTCTTTCATCAGTTACATGGATGTAACATAAAAAAGATTTCAATAATTGTTTTATTTCGTGCCCATATAATATTTCCCCTGCTTTATGTTTCAAATATATTTCGCACTCAGTTCTAAATAATATTTCATATATATATCAGGCTATTTTATTTCCCTTACAATAACAAATGCTTAGCGTACATCATAAGCCAACAATTATTTAACATGGAATGTCACAGTATAAAATATTTCTCAAGCTAATGTTTAACAAGGAAATCTGTAAAGATTATAAATTTCCTTATTAGTATTTTATGCAAGGCCTTTTTTTTTAATTCCCACTTTTTTTTTAAACCTTTCTGACCAATCTGAGGAGGTTATTTTAAAACGCTGCCTTTCCTCATCATTCTTTGGAGGTGCTCGAACTTGTTTTTCCATTCTCTTCATCTTCGTGCTCCATCCTTTCTGAAGCACACGAACATTTGTGAAAAAAAGTCACTTAAGAAGTTGTAAACAGCGCAATGGAGCTTATCGAATATGTTATAAATGTGGCAGTTTTTGTTCAAGATTTAGCGTTCTCACTTCTCAAAGTCATGTATATAATTATATGTGACGCAATAGGCAATATGTTTCGAAAAAAGCGGCGCGACTTAAAAGGAGAAACGATGCTTATCACAGGTGGTGGTAGAGGCATAGGCAGATTATTGGGGATCAAAGCGGCAGAATGCGGAGCTAAAGTGGTTTTGTGGGACATTGATGAAGTAAGTAACATCTTAGATATTTATTTATTTATTTATTTTTCAACTTTTATTACCCTCTGTATCATTATCCTTATCTTTATCGTTTCGTTTTCGTATCCTTTTAACCTTTTGCCCATCGTCTTCGCCACCCACTTTTAAACCAAGATCATATTAATACCATTTCCTTTGTATTATTTCTCAATTCATGTTAAAATATCAAAAACACACCGTAAAAGCAGTGTTTATAAATTAACGCAATCTCAAGTAATTGAGTTCATGCTTCACATAACTTCTTAAATTTATATTTTAACAATGCGTAAGACTCTTGAATACTGGTATTTTGAACCTTGATGAACGGGCTAGCTCCATGGTGGCTTTCTGCTCCTTTCCACATGTTTAATGTCAGTATGACCCATTTTCCCTTAGAAAATCCTCAAGGAAAGGATTGAAATAGCTCAAGTAATTCAAACAGGCTAAAATAATCTAACAACTCGACGGAATGTTTGTATATTAACTTCTCAACTTATGGCTAGTTGTCATACATAATCAAGTAATAACGTAGAGAATTTTCTAAACGTGTTTTTATGATTTTAGTGGAAGAGAGTCAATGTAAAATATGTAAATTAGACCAAAAATGCTTACATCGGCAAAATGTTTTTTAATAAATTTCTATTGATTTCAAGAGCGAAATAAATACTTCTTCTGCAGGAAAGAAAAAATGTTCCTTTTCAGAAGGAAACATACTGCAGAATGCTTTGTTCCTTAAGGAAAGAGGCTTCTGTCTGTGAGCCTTCTAAACCAACAGACTTATATTTAAAAAAATCTGCGCTAGTCTAGTTGTCTTGTGAGACAATTTTCTTGATATATATCATTTCAACAGTCCTTCTGAAAAAATGAAATATATATTAGGTATTGACAGTAAAAAAACACAGCTTTACACGGTATTTTTATTTTGTTAATCAATTAACCTTTTACTTCCTTCCTTCCTTGATATCCTTTAGAGCTAAGACTACTTACTGCAGGAATATTTAAATTAATGACTAAATAAATGAATGAAAAAGAAAGTGCGATTATTAATGACAGATTAACCGTGTTCCTTGCATTTTAGTCATTTCCCATTCCTTTTTGTGATTTGACGAGAATCCTAATTCAGCCGCTGTTACAGGTTAGTGATTTTTCAAAGATAATGTTTCAGTGAGACGAGTTACTTTATTTATTATTAGTTAAAGGGATACCCAAATTAGTGTGTAATTTTGTTGTTATTTAGTTTGACAATACATATTTTCAAGTGTTTGGCCTGTGTTAGCGTAGGTGTATCGTCATCAAAAACTGCTAATTGAATAGCAGTTTGATTTCGGATGAGATAAGTATGCGTATTATATAATAAAGAACTGAGAATTGTGCCTTGGAGTGCATTTGCTTTAATAGCCCTCTGCAACGAGTATGCGCTTCCTATGCGAACGCTGCATGATCTCTCATGGAGAAAAGCAATAATTCGAATTAGATTGTCCGGAAAATAAAGTTTGACCAGTAGAGAGCACCAGTAAACAATGTGCATAGCATGTACCCTCTTTAAGTGCTTATGTTCTAGATGTGAAGATAATGCAATGTAAATGTAACATAAGGTAAATGCAATATAAATGTAAATAACACTACTTAATGAACTGAATAAATAAATGCCTATGAAAGCTGTGTATGTGTTATAAATGTCTTAATTATGAAAGTAACATAATTTCAATGTAATGCAAATGTAATATTAATGTAAACACCATGTAATGAATCTGTAAAGGTGGTGCACATAGACACATAGACAATCAGTAAACAATGTGCATAGCATGTGCCCTCAATAAGTGTTTTTTTTTTTTTTCAGACGTGAAGGTAATGCAATGTAAATGTATCATAATAAGGTAAATGCAATATAAATGTAAATAGCACCATTTAATGAACTTAGTAAGTAAATGCATACGAAAGCAGTGTATATGTTTTGTAAATGCCTGTTAAATGTCTTAATTATGAAAGCAACATAATTTCAATGTAATGCAAATGTAATATTAATGTAAACAACACAAGTAATGAATCTGTAAAGGTGGTGCACATAGGCAATCAGTAAACAATGTGCATAGCATGAGCCTTCTATAAGTGTTTATTTTTAGACGTGAAGGTAATGTAATGTAAATGTATCATAAGGTAAATGCAATATAAATGTAAATAGCACCATTTAATGAACCTAATAAGTAAATGCATACGAAAGCAGTGTATATGATATAATTATCTTAAATTTGTATATAATGTATGTAAAATGTAACCAAATGTACTTAAATTTTCAATGTAATCTGTGTTCACAAACTCTGTAAAATGTGCATCCAAATGTATCATTATGCCCTTGTTTGGCCCTGTATTGCAACTAATTATTCTGGCCAAACTCTAGATAAAAGTGGACGTGGCGCTATACCAATTAACCAACTGGCAGAGGGACGGTGCCCACGTCCTCCATCGCATGTCGCATGTATGTATGAGCGACACAGACTCTATAGTGGTTACTGTTGTACCAATGGGTATAGCTATACTGCTATACCAATGCTATATGCTGACTGCTATACTAATGTGCCCGAGCTCGAATCACGGTGAAGGCATGGATGTTTGTAAGCGTATAGTGAGTGAATGAGTGAGTGCACCGCTATGATGGCTTCCGACCACGGACATGAACCAAACGGAATTTGTAAGCGTATAGTGTCTAATAATCAAAATACACGGCAAGTCGAAAGTCCTGTCGAGAGGTTGTAGGTAGGGAAAGCGGGTTTGGAGATTCTTGAACCGCCGCTGGAGTGTTCTTCAGAATTGTGGCGGAAACTTAACATTTAGCTAGTTTAAGCAATACCTCAATCACCTGTAGTACATAGATACTGGCTATCCCCCACCTCTGCCTGTATGTATATATGCAGATATGCATACATGTTTGTATGCCTGTATGTGTGTTTCTCGCATTGTTGAAAACGACGGACCTAGGATCATCTGATTTTGAATACACAGTGCCCACCATCCAAACATGTACCCCTCGAAATCCGAATATTGAATTTCGAGTTTTATTTCTTAAATTAATTCATATTTTGTACGAAAAGAATGAGTTTCCGATTAACAAACTCGGTGACTTAAAAAGGGAGCAGTGGTAATGCTCCCTTTTTAAGTCATCAAATCTGTTCAAACATTTTTATGTCCAGTTCGCCAGATTATTGCCATTCGACAAAGTGTAAGGTATTTATTATTAAATTTTATTCAACAAAGTCAACTATTTAAAAGAAGTGTGTTGCTACAGCCCAAAATAATATATTTTTTATCTTCCATACGCCGCGTGTGGACATTCAGTAAAGCTTAAGATACAGCGTAAATTTCAAAATTAATCTATAAATTATTGAATAAAAAACTAAGCAATTTAAAAGCAAAAACGTAGTTTATAGGAATAGTTTTTCTCCTTTTTGATCTCATCGATTTAAATTGCATATTAATTTAATGATGAGGTATCTTATTCGGAATAAGCAATTTTTAATGGCACTAACTGGACCATTAAAATCATTACATATTTCCTCTTTTATATGATAGCTATTTTAGGTTGTTGACCGCGTAAACGGCTAGCAAAATAAGTAAAAAAATGAAATTTTCTTGAAAAATCTCAAAATATTTGTTTTCTTCCGAATAGTAAGAAATAAAAACTATGCAGTTTATTCATATTATAAAGATGATGGTATTTCTATCGGTACAATCTTTACATTAACTTTTACAGGCTTTATTTTTTAAAAGTATCCTTTTTTTTAGTCACACTTTTTCATCTCATTATACGTGTAATAATTCATGATATGTACTCTTACATATATAGTCATACTTTTTGTCTAAATTTGTTTAAATGAAATTTATTTATTTATTTACACCGACTTTATCTGAAATTTTAGAGCCATGAACTTTAATTTTAATTTTTATTTTGTGGTCCGCTTAAATGCTTTTAATAGAATCAGATTTCTTATTTCTTTACGTAATTGTAAAATCTACTAAAACGTGAACCTTCCCTCCTCAGAAAAAAAAAAAAAAATTAGCACAGTGACGTATCGGCTCACGAATTTAATTCGTTCCTAAAGGCCCCTTCGTCTTGTTCCTGGACGACGTATGTTTGTTTATTTAAACTTTACAACACAATTCTATAACTCAGAACCAATGGAAATCATTAAATATAAAAACAATGTGAAGATAAAAGCAACGTTAAGCAGATAAAACAGATGGAAGATTAATTTATTACACTTGCACGAAGAATTGTAGATGTCATAAGTATGAAATGATAAAGAAGGTGGTGGAATTCTTTTCCATAAAACTATCAAGTAGCTATCTTTAGAAGGCTTCTTTTATCTTATATTTATCTCTAAGTCCCACTGTTTTGGAGATTCACCAGCTTTCTTCTTCTCTCAAAATTTGTCCGATGGAATTTGTTATTAGCTATGTTTTAAGATCTTTCTAATGCGAAAAATGGTGTTGTAATTGAAATGCTGTAGCTGGCTCCTACTTTATCAGGGTGATATCGTATGGTTACGTAAAACAAATGTGCATCTGATATTCTGAAGATGTTGTAGATCTTTCTTATTAAGCTCATTTTTATGACACTCTAGTAACTTCTAGATATCTTCACTATTCGCTTCCTACCCCATGGTTTTATCTAGAAACATATTATCATAGATCAGTGGTATCAGACTCAAATCGCCTGTAGGTAGCATGCATGATCTAAAAACTGCTGATAGGACAGAATTTGTTTTTAACAAAAATAAAATGTTTTACGAACAAAAATAAATAATACTTTAAATAAATTTTTAATTTCGCTTACTAAGTATTTTTCAAAAAACGCATAGACAATAATAATAATATTGCAAATGAAAAAACCTCAAATTTAAATTTATTTTTCATCGGAAATCTAAAGTTTTGTACTTGAAAGACGTTTTTGTTAATTGCGCTTTGTAATTCAAATATATTGCCAGCTAAATAATAAATTTTCATACTGGCATTTATTTCAAATAGCTTGAATATTGTTTAATTAATCCTAAAATAACTTGCTTTAATCCAATTTCAAGAAATTATAAAATATTTCAAAGAAAATTTTCCAAGTGTTGCAAAACTTGAGAATAAGTAGCAAAATCTTAAATCTCTTTAATCTTGGTGTCCGCCATCGCGGAAGAAAACGTCGTGGAACAAAACATCGCCGGAGAAAATAAAGCAAAGAGAAAATATTGCAGTTCTAAAACATCGTGATACAAAATATCGTCGTCGAAAATAAAGCGCTTCAAAAACTTCGCAGTTTAAAAACATCGTCGTCGAAAATACCGTGGTAAAAAATAAAGTACCTACAAATCATTCCATGCCGAGAACATCTCTGACATGCGATTTTTAGGCTTTAATAATTGTAAAAGGATACTCGCACAATGATTTGTGAGCGAAGATGGATAGAAGGATAATTTTTACTTTCACATTTTTTGTTAACTAATAAATAAAATGGAAACTTAAGCATAGAAAATTAATGCAAGTTATAGCACTTAATAGAATTTTAAACTGACATAGTTAACTAACAAAGGTCATTAATAAATTATTTTTTATAAAGTTTTACTGGTAATTTTTCATGAAAAGTATAATCTAAAAAAGAACACAAAACGGAAGATAAGTCACTGCAGGATTTTATCTATAAGAATTACTCAGTTAATTATGAGATTATTTCTTCACTTTTGTTAATCTGATCCTCTTACAGTGAAAATTATTTCTTGTTTTGTTTAAATTTCTTATTCTGTTTTTTTTTTTTTTTTGTTTTGTTTTTTTAATTTATTAGTTAATAAAAATATGACCTTCACTACTACAGGCTAATCAATTACTCGCCTTAGCAAGTATAGCCAATGCGAGAAACATGAAAAGTGTTTAATTTATCCTCTACGATCATTGAATATTACCAGCTGTCAAAGAGGTTTTTTGCTTTCGGCAAAACGTGAAACCTTTAATTTATCCATTGAATTTAATTAATCCGTAATTACTTAGTAAACTTAGAAGTTTATAAGTAGTAAAACTATTTCTTAAAAGCTGAAATCTTCCGTTTCTTATACACCTTTTTTTACATAGTTCACTCATTGTGTTTGACGCTATGGTCTATACATTTCCCATCGATTAACTACTTCCTGATAAGCTATCAAACTCAAATTTTGTCCACACACTGTTTGTCGATGACAGTACAACGTGATGAAATAATTTCTTCAAAATTAAATTACATTTTTTTCAAAATTTAATGTTAAAACGATTTTTCGGGTTTATGTTTCTTTGGGGGAAAAAAACTAAAAATCATATACTTGTTTTGGCTACACCATGGGACGTTTAAAATGAACACATTTAAAATGGTAAATAGTTAAATTTATGACAGTACTTGCCGTTAATTCGTAGTCTGTTGCCATGTCCACTTCGTATATGAGATTAATAATATATTTTGCTGAACAAATAATAGTTCTCAAATGCAGACGATTATTCTTACGATATAACTTCATTTTATGACTTACTTTTTCTGATCATTAACTACTAAAGAGTTTTCGCCAGTAGATCGCATTAAAGTGCACTAGCCAAAGATATTCCCAAATAAATGGTACTAGGGAAGTACCAACACCCGTGGGCGAAGAAAATTCAGCTGCGCGATCAGGCATATCTTAATACTTACGAAAGTAGGCGTTCATCATAAAAATTGTGCAGTGATAAGCAATGGCGCTAATTTGAAGCATGCCGGCAGGTGCAGTGAGTTATATGGCAAATGCAGATGGTGAGTGCAATATGGCTAGTAAGAGTGCAGGATAAGCAGTAGTGAGACATCATGAAAATGGCGCGAAGACTGTTTGAAGCTGTGAAGACTTCATTTAAAACAACAAATTATAGTTTAGTTTAGTTTAGTTTAGTGACGGAGGACGTGGGCACCACCCCTTTACCATTATGGTTAATTGGTTTAGCGCTACGTCCACCTTTATCTAAAGCTGACTCATGTTAGAGCCACACGAGATCCACTTATAACGTTGCGCGCCTCTAACTAGCACGCAACCAAGAGGTGACTGTGAAAGCTTGTATAAACCACAGAGTCTTATAAAGGGTTTAAGTCCCTTTTTATTCAACGTACTAATTTACAATTGCGTTCTCTTGACGCTTACAAACGGTGCCAACTCGGCAGTCAAAATAAAAATAAAAACCTGAAAAGAAATTAAAGACAATATTCTAACTACGAGGCTCTCTCAAATAACTAACTCACCGCGTTTTACAATACGGCTGCTAATTCAGCAGACTTGAAGCTCACTGAAACAATTGCAACTACTTCCCGCCAAGCACATAGGCCGCAACGCGGGGTTTTTCAAATCTCTATAACTACCTCCGCGCTCGCTAAGTAAGAATAACTCTCTCTCACCGAACTTGTTTCCTTCTATTTAAATCATACTACTTCCGCTGATAATTTGAATGCTTGCGCGTTCTACTCAAATTTACATATTCTGGCATTGGCAGTTCCAGGGGAAAGTAAGGATTGACAGGAAAGATAGTTTAAACTTAAAATAAATGTTAGTTAAAATAAATATAAACCCTACACACTCATAGGGCACATTGATTAGTGTTACAAAACATAGATATTAAAAATGGTTACATCTGTGTGAACACAGTACTTATGAACAAAACTTTAGCAAGTGACACATAAGATTACAATTCAATACCCTAGCAAGTAATTTTAGCAAGTTACATATAAAGTTTACAATTCAATACATAAAGAAGATATATCATACATAATGATTATATTATACTGTTGTGATTGATAAGTGACGACATTGTCAACATGAATTTACTAATGCAAAATTCAACATTTAAACTCAGTATACAAAAACCCAAGAATATACAAATGCTTATATTTCATACATTGCCAGCTTAAAAAAATTTATAGTGGAGAAGTATAAAAATACTTAGATCTCACATAAGTCTCTAATATTCTGAATGTCATTGTTAACTTTTATATTACAGCTTACTACTAAAGACACATTTATTATATTAAAATTGGATATTAATACAGTTAAATGAATAATTGCACTTCCTTCCAGTACCTTCTGTATGTACGGGTTAAGGCCCCATTCGTGACCTTTCATAAACTTAAGTTGCTGAGCTATTCCCAGCGTCTTCTTCTTCAGTTCCATAATATGTGGTATCCAATTTAGTTTGAAATCAAATACTATTCCTAGGTATTTCAGTTCTTTAACAATTCGAAGTCGATGATTATTCAACGTTATTTTTGGTTGTCTTGCGAGCGTACCTCCCTTTTTGGGAACTAGAAGTATTTGTGACTTTGCTTCAGATATCTTGAGTTTAATTTCTGCACATCTCTGATGAAATAGCGAGCAGGATTCTTGGGCGTTGGTCTGAAGTTGTTCTCTTGTTCTACCCCGAACGATGAGTGCAGTATCATCGGCATAGGCAGCGATGCGCGTGTGCTCTGGCCACGCATTGGTTAATGTACCATTGAATGTTATATTCCAAAGAAACGGCCCAGCACACGAGCCTTGCGGGCATCCTTGATTTTGATTTTGCACTACCATACCACTATTATGGGGTACTATTAGCAATCGGTCAGAAAGGTAGTGTTCCAAAGTAAGATAGATATTTCTTGGGCATTTACTTAGGCGCAGGGCTTGAAGAACCGCTGGCCACCACAGGGTCAAAAGCGCTTTTTAAGTCGATGGAAATAAACGCTGTGTGATAGCCAGCAGACCTATTTTCTAGGATTTGATTCTTAACTTCTGTAAGCGCATGCAAAGTAGACTGTCCTCGACTAAACCCATATTGTATTGGGCTTAAGTATTTCGTAACATATAGATGATGCCGCAATCTTGTCATGATCAGCTTTTCATAAACCTTCCCCAAAGCTGAAAGTAGACATATTGGACGGTACGACTCTGGAGACGTTGGATCTTTATTCCTTTTCAAAAATAAGACCACTTGCCCAATTTTGAAGCTGTTAGGGAATGTCCCCGTTTGCAGGAGCTTATTGAAGAGTGATTGAAATAGAGTTACATTAGTGCTTATAATTGCTTTAATAATTCGGTAGTCAATACCATCCGGTCCTGGTGCTCTGCGCTGGGGAAGCTGGCGCAGCACTTGCTGAATCTCCCTGATTGTGAAGTAAGGATCATTTGATGTAGCAATTTCTGAGGGCTGGTTCCTGATTGTGGTCTGTTCTAATGTGTCTTCTTGCGGATTGTCTGTGGTGAAGACTGCTGACATGATTGCCTTTATTGTATCTTCTGTATATTGGCCAGTACTATTGGGTGTTGGCAATATATGTAAGGTGGCAGGTTTAAAAAGTTTTCCTGCCGCAATCCTGTGTTGGAGTCCATAGGTGGTGGTTGTTTCTGTACAAAACTTTCTCCAGCTGCTAATTTTTGCATCTAAGATCATGCGTTTGTAATACGCTCGCTCTTGTTGGTAGATCATTAGTGTTGTGGATTTTAGTTGCTGCCTACGTTCTTGTTTGAGGCGTCGGCGCAGAGCACGACATTTTTGCTGTTGAGTACGCAGTGTACCATTCCACCAATGGAGTGCGGTAATTTTTTTTTTTTTTGTAGTACGCTTTGGGAGATGTTCATCACACACTTGTTGTATTGTTAATAGAATGTCTTTCGTAATATTTTGGAGGGTCTCTCTACTTACAGCATGTCTTATTGGATTAACGAAAGGTGTTAGTCTGTTACTAACAATAGAAGTGAAAGTGCGGACCTTCCGCCCTGGTAGGTTGTATCTTTGGATGATGTTAGTTGCAGTGCTGCTTGCTATACTATAGCGTATATAGTTATGATCCGATAGACTCTGTCCCTCAACTACTGTCCAATCACGTATTAAATTTGCCATTTGATGACTAGTAACTGTGAGGTCTGGCCAACCATGAGAGTGGAACCTATCAAAGGTCGGCGGCGCATCTATTTGATTATGAATTACAAAGTTGTTGCTTGAGAAAAAGTCTTCGAAATGACGCCCTTTAGGTGTCGTATCAGCGTAGCCCCATGTGGTGCTATGGGCATTATAATCGCAGCAAAAAGCATTTTTGCTATACGATGAGATTGCATTAGCTGTTGGATGCGTATTATGGTATGATCCGCTTCTTCTGTAGGAGGGGAGTAGATGGATACTAACGCTATTGTCTGATTAAGTATTTCCAGTAAGACAGCCACAAAATCCCTCTCTAAAGCAAGCACAATCGGTGTCCATGCCTGGTTGCAGATTGTAATAAAAGCTCGAGGCGGTTGTGTTGAATCCTCTTTTTGAAATGTTGTCCATTGATGCGGAAAACCCACAATTTTGCCGTGTCTGTGGTATGGTTCTTGACCAATTATTATATCAATCATTTCTTCTGTAGCGTAGTGTGCCGTTTGGGACATTGCGGCACGCGCTCGCTGAAGATTTATTTGCAAACATTTTATGGGTGTGTGTTGAGCTGATGATTTTAAGTTAATGACGTTCAAGGAGGTAATGGGGTTTGTTGTTTGCGGACTTGCAGAAGTATTACAGAAAGATATCTCTCTTATTTTTCTAATATTCTGTTGTTCGTCGGATTGTATCGACTGCCCGTTGGTAGATAGCACATTCGGTTGCATAGGCTGGATGTTGGAAGTTGAGTCGTGTTCCGAATCTGCAGTTTGAATCTCCACAATTGATACAGGAGGGATGTTCTGCTGTACATTCTTTAGTTGCATGTGAGCCGGAAGTGAAGCCACAGAAGATCTTATCGGATTTGCACATGTCTTGGCTGTGCCCAAATTTTTGGCAGCGATAGCATCTCTTAACACCAAAGAATTCTGTGATTCCGTGAGATTGCCAGGCTGTAAAAATACGCCTGGTATTAATGGCTGCTGAGAAACCTTCGGTCGTGCATTCAATGACCCACTTAACTCTTTTAGGACGTCTTTCTCGTAATCGGAAGAGTGGCTTGTATTGGTGGGCCGATGTTCCTGATGTTGAACTAAGTTCTGAGATGAGCTCTTCTGGTTTTGTGCTGTCTGGGACATTATGTATAGCTATCCTAGGGCGTCGTCGTTGTCGTTTTTTGACCTCTACGTCTATGTCTGCTTTTACAGATGTTCTTGTAGTTGATTAATCTCGTCTGAAGTTTGGCAAAATACCTCCAATCCTCCTTGTGGAGTTGGCTGAATTTTTTGGACAGTAATTGGTATTTCTGCCAAGGGAACTTTATTTTGTAGTTCTCTTCTGAGTTCTTCAGTAGGTTTTTTAGACTTTGATTTGATCACTACGCTTGGTTTGCTGATATTTCGTAGAACCTCCGCAAAAGTCGGTTGTGAGACAGTTGGCAAGGATGGTGGTACCTGCAAATTGTGTGACTGTTGGGCAGGGGCAGAGAAAGACTGAGGATGAACCAATTCACAGCAAAGCACAGTTGAAGTATTTACTCCTATATCGATCTTAGCAGGCTTGACTGTATAATCCGCACCCTCTAAGGCCAGCGTCTTAAGTGCGGCCAGGGAGTCTAAGAGTCTAGCACGAAGATCTGTTGGCAGTAGGTATTTAGTGCGTTTATTTGTTGTTGCGACCTGCCTTATATCATCGCACAAAGTAGAAATCTTTTCTGCGTAGGGCAGATCAGAGGCCAGTAGCTTTGAAGCGTCTAATATATTTTGTGTGTAGGATCACCATCAGTTGGAAGCACTGATTGACGGGACATACTTTGAAAGATTTATCCTTAATATGCAATTGACACTATTGCAGTGAGACACTTAGTTAGAATGTTTGACAAAGGTTTCTTACTAAAGGTAAAGTATGTGAGCAGAAGGTATCCCTTTACACCCAGGACCAAGGAATTGCAGTAAATAAAACATACATATGAAATTAAAACAGAAACATTACAAGAAAAACCGTAAATAAAACTTAAAGTAAACTGTAAAACATTATGACTTAAAAAGTGCTATAACTAATAAACAAGTTAGTTAAAAAGCAGTAAAAACAGATAATTAAAACATTACAGTATGCAAAATGAAAGTATACAGTGTACAAAATACAATTTCTCACAAAAAATACACTGAACCCTCATATAAAGAGCTTTTAACAGTAATTAGTAGGACTGTTGAAATGTAGTAAGAAGTCGTCGAAATGTCCCTCGACGTCGAAACGTATCTCGATTGAAATACAATAGTCGTTCAAAAATAAGACTCTTAATTACTGCTTTTGTATAGGTACAATGAGGTCCTAACCTGAAGGACCGACACTTGGCGCTTCAAAATAATTTAGAGAAATCGTAAAGACATGAACTCAACTGGGATTTTGAAAGAGACGATATTATAAGTTGGCACAAAATGTTATTAGGCTGACTAATCTATTTTTGAAAATATTGCAATTAGAGGGTTGAGATTCAAATAAAAAGGTAAACATACCTTTGATATGAAGATCCTGTAATGCTAGGTGCAGTAGATCCTGAGATATTGAATTTTTAAAAACAATTCACCAATTTTGGACTTATAAAAACCTATCCCAATTTGCTATGCCTACGATGGGAACCACGTGGCAGGCAGGCGGAACCCTACCGTCGGAGCTGCGACATACACACACCGTACTTTGTGGCAGCCTAGATTTCTTTGTTATTCACACAAAAACACTTTTTTCTTGGGAAATACCAATCACACACACTTATTCAATACAGCAATCGATGCAGTAGATATTCACGCACAAATTGATATAAAACTGTCCCCTGGTACTTAGACTTCGGCTGAAAAATGAGAATAATCCAGGAGCGCGACGAAACGACGTCCTACCTTGGTGATGATTCTGCCGACTCTAGTAAAACAACAAATTATAGCAAGAAACATCTTCTGTCGAAACGTCTCAGCAAAACTGTTAAGTAACCGAAATTATGATAGTTCTTCACGGACTGGAGGAAACGGCGTTCGCCAAAGTCATCTCCTTTCTTCTTGCTTAAAAGCAAGATTGCTAAAGGCTAAAGTCTATTATGTAAGTTACTGATCAACATACTTTGAATAAATTATTTTACTACAAGTAATATTTTGATGATATTTATTTTGTAATAAGAAACGTTTAAAGTGGAAAAATGTATTAGAAAAAAAAAACTGTAATTTGTGATTTAATACTTAGCATAAAATCTACACAAATAAATTTCAAACATGCATATGTCCGAAAACAAATGTGGGCCACTGTATTTATTTATTTTTTTTTTATATTTCTTTCTTGTATCCTTTAAATTTCTATTTTACTTTTTATCTCAACTAACAACTAAGTTAGCAGCTGTAAGAAATTATAAGAAATTTTAATTTTAATTTTAATTCATTCCAGATAACTTTTTAATATGCTTTATAGTTTAATTTTAACATACTTTAAATATCTAAAATATATTAAGAACTGTAAGCTTTAGTAGACCTAAAGGTTTTACCAGAATTTTGTAACTCAAATTAAGTAGTCTTTTGAGAGAAGAATATTGAGTTAAAATTATTTACATTCATAAAGCTAATTCATTTTTAACACACGTTTTAACATCTAATTCACGTTTGCATAGACAACAGTTCAGAACCTGCTCTAAGAAAAAATAGAACTCTGTTTTTCTAGAAAGCTGTCTATTCCGGCAGATGTAAAAAATTTAGCCTAATCAACAAGTTTCCTTAACTGTTCGAAGTTAGATATAAAAATTCAAAGAAAGTAACACTTCAATCTGATAACTCTTGCAAGCAACAAATTATTTATTCAAATGAGTTATTTAACAAAATAAAGGCGTGTTTAATGATAAAAATTTTGCACGTAAATAATTACAATAGTCCTCTCTTTAGCACAGCTAAATGATCTTTCTAGTAGAATCCACTTAAACCAAAAAAAGATAATTTTGAGGAAGTTTCCCAAGTTTAATATTTTAATTAATGTATCAAATATAGAAATCTCAGATTATCCTCAAGAAAAAATTATGTAATGCATTCTGGCATTGAGATATAATCGGCAAAATTAGTAAATAAAATAAACAGTGACATATTTCGCAAGCAGTTGATCGACTTCGTGCATGGAATACATAATCATAACGGATCAATGTATTTCTGGTATTCTTTGAAGGTCATTCTTTCGTGTACAGAATTCTCATTTGCGCTTCTTTTATGTGATATTTTGATTTCTTACAAGGACAGGAAATATTCAACGGTATCATATCAACACCAGTTTTTTTTAACCTTTTCAAACATTTGTCATCCTTCAATTGCATACACTGCAATATTTTAAAAACAAGATTGCAGTTAATTAAAAGACATAGTGTACTTACAGTAAATTACGAACTCTGATTTACTTAAATAACTTTCTCTGTAATTTGTATTCTGCTTTCTACAATGAAAAAATATTCAAAATTATTTCTGGAAAACAGGTACAAGAATATTCCTTAAAATCTCATCTCAACTTTCTGAATGATAACTAGATCGCTAAATTAACATCTTTTAAAATGGTGCTTTTGATTCAGAGAAGCAGTGAATATTCACAAGGAGTCAAGTCTAATGAAGAGACCGAATGCGAGAGAATGCAAATATGTGTTGGGACATAAACTCCCCCCCCAAATAAAAACAACCTTGAAACCAAAAACAAAAACAAGCCACCCGGATTCTCCTTGATATTCTGGATCCATGCTTTGTATACTCTGACATAGATGTTTAGGAACCACAGAAGTTGTCATAAATTCAATTTGAAATTTTTCGAAAACATTATCTAAATACTTGATATTCGGTGGTAATTTAAAATCTAATTCGAAAGCAACTCAGAAAATTAACATATGCTTGTTTTTAATGATGCAGGTATGCATATAATTCCATAAATGAATGTGCATCGTTGATCAGTCTTAGGATCTAATTAAAACGGTGAAAGAATGTTGAGCATAATTATTTAAAAGCAAACAACAAGCATTTTCTTTCGGGGCATCCCCACACCCAGTTCGAATCGAAAGCTCTAAACTTCGCTGTAGTTAACAACTTACAGATCGAAACAAAACAAAAAAAGAATTGAGTGTCTCAGCCCCTTCTCGTGTGGACAAGAATCTTCACAGAAGCGAAATGCCGTAATAATACTTCATCCTTCAGGCACTAATTTCTTTATTATCCCAAAAACCAATATCATTGTTCCGATTTTTTTCGTCGCATGCAATGGGGTATGGAAAATATGAGCTTCTGCGGTTGGCAGCAATTGTATTATTCGATATGATGTCTTGGTACATGTTCAGTTTGACTCTCTGCACTTTTTAAAGTTGTAAAGACCTACTTGGAGAAACAGTTTCGGCAGCAGATCCTCAAGTAGAAACTCTCTTTTATTTTTTGTTTTTAATAAATAGATGGCAAAGACACCTTTCGCCTCACTTATTAAAGATTGTTTTCAAATTGCTGCTGCCTAAGATGTGCTTGAGTGGTCTTCTGCGATAGAAACATGAAGTTTTTATGATTATCATACTCAACGGTTTGTTCAAGAACACAATACCTTTATGATGTATCTTATAGATGGGTGTCTTTAAATTAGTATGTAATGCTGTTTAATGTTTTCAATTAGTATATTTCATACTTCACAAGGAGTCAAGTCTAACTAACTGATAGATAACCTACTACTTAGTGTGAGCTCTTACTGCTTGTAAGCGAAGCACCACCTTGGACTCACCGTTTTCTCAAACATTGCATAATTGAATAATAAAAGAGCAAACAGTTTTGCAATAGCTTTGGAAAAAACGGCAAACAACTTCCAAACAATAAACAGCTTTGGAAGCACCTATCATAGAATATTCGGAAACAACTTGTAAGGTCCCTCACTTTGAGGTTCTAAGTTAATGTTGGAAGTGAAGAACCTAGGAACTGATAAGAGAATAATCGCTAGAGTTCGAAGACAGGAAACAACAAGAGAGAAGGGTAAATAGTTATTATTTCGATAAGAATTAACAAACTTCGCCTGTGAGTGTACAAATAAAGTCCGCACTTTGGACTTGAACTTAAAAGACTAAGAATTAAACTAAAACTAAGATTAACTAACTGAGTATAGCCAAAGCTATCAAGGTTCAATGAGAGTTGGCCCCTTAACCTATTTTACTACGTAGCTTAGTAAGGGCCTGAGTGCGGCCGAGCGTAAAACAGCTTTGAGAGAGAGAGTGGCCAAAAAGGCAGACGCGCGTAGTTCAGAAACTCTGATTCTCTCTCTGTCTCAGTAAGTAACTTCGTGGTTTAAATACCGCTCCTTCTCATTAAGTATTCAGCAAATTCCAAAACTACGTTCTGGCCGGAAGTAGTAAGTTGAAGTTAAGAATTTGACAGGAAAGGAATTTTAACTTAAAATTTAACTGTTAATAAAATTAACATAATCCTTACAAACTTCCTAAATAACACCCGTACTGTTACTTAAGTTCCGCTTTTGCTGCAAGCAGCTATATAACCTGTTTGGCACCCGTAATGCTTCAGAAGAAAAAATTTACTGGTATTTTTAATTAGTTTAAAATTATTTTATTCTGAAAAAAATAATTATTCGTCACAAATTTTTTTAAGAGAAAGCTTGAAAAATGATGCAATATAAAATTTTATTAAACAGGTTTCCTTATGGATATACCAGTTTAATTTTTTCGAAAAAAGTGGTTTTTTTTTTTTTTTTTTTTTTTTTTTTTTTTTTTTTTTTTTCAAATTTTAAGGGAAAAAATACATAATCAGTATTCAGACAAGACTTTCCTATATATCATAGGAGCGATAGACGGGCCCGCAAATTTTTCCATTATATGTTTCTGTTTCCCGAATGCAATGATAAATAAAAATTTTAAATGTCATAAACTATTATTTAGTCAATATGCCTGATACCTTATTCCATATTTTCACCGATTTGTTTCACAAATAGCATGGCTAATTTACTAACAAATTTATGGGAAAATATAATAAATAATAACAAAAGAGATAAAAAAATATTACGAAGAGTTTGCATTATAACACGCTTTCGTGATATTTTACGACAAACATTTTCCAAGAATTTAGCATTAACACCTTTTCCCCCAATCATCTGCTTCTATTTTATCATTATCTGAATTTTAAGATAACGATTATTCTACAACTACTAAATGGATTGATCTTTCAAAACATGAGATGCTTACATGATTGCAGTATTAGGTAATAAAGTTGTTCCATCAATTTTATTTTCCTAATTTAATTCAGAAATTCCCTTTATCCATACCTTTACGCTCAGTATAAGCACCAATCGTATCTCGATTCGAAAACCCCCATGAAGGCTTCTAGTTTGACAGCAATAGATGAGACTGTTGAGTATCAATAGTTTGACTTGAGTTTAGATCTCGTTAAAAGAATATTTTCATACTTTTCGGCGTGTACAAACCAGACAAATTTCAAGAATGAAGTAACAAACCAACATAGATGCAATCATAAACTGGGGCAAGAATGTAATAAAAAAAAACAGTGAAACTAAAGGCCTAAGCTAGGTAATCACGATTCTGAAAGTATGGTAAAAAAATTGACCTTCAACATGTAGAAATGAATAAGAAATCGAAGTTGTCCGTGACAAGTAGATTTTAGAATTATTTTAGGTTAATAGAATCAAATTATCATCGCAAAGTTTTGAGAAAATCAAGACTCATTTAAGCTGATTTAAAATTAAATTGATAGATTACCTGAAGCTATCTTAGATATAAAGTTTAGATAATCAAATAGCAAAATCTCAATTTTAGGAGAAAATGTGATTTTTGAAATTATTAACTGGACAATTTCTGCCTTTTCTAATCAAATTCTCCAGAATTAAGCAGAGAATTTAGGTTAACTTATTTGAAAATGGCAAAGCACAAGCTATCTTCCTACGAAAGCGAGACCTTCGTAGAGAAACTTACCTGGAAAACAGGCTCGCATTGACGTTACACATTGAAAAAACCACTAAACCACCATAGACTGTCTACTGCCATGCGTTTTATTCCTAATTAGACTGTCAATTTACAGCGGTTTTAATCAACCGGCCATTTAGGGAACATTTTATAAACGTTCAGAGTCGGATCCAATTGGCTAGGACCAACAAATTCTCAAATAACGTTCAGAGTTGAAGGCCTTTATAGCAGCTTTTCCTGAGATAGTAAAACGCCATATTATTCTAAGTACATTATGATAACTAAAGTTGTTTAACTACTTAACTAACTAGCTGTGTTTAACTGATAATCTTTGGAAGTTACCTCAACGTTCTACGCTAGTTTCGTATCTCCCTAAAGCTTACTTCCGACACAAAGTACAACTCAAAAAGATAAAAGTCAACAAAAAATATTATTCCTTACAACTTGAAGCTCTTAAATTAAAATAATAAACAGCAAAGTTTACTTCTTATTAATCGCTGGTTGCTGGAACTTTATAGTATATTGGCTGAATTACAATTCCAGCAACTCTAAGCGAAGCTACAATCTAACTGGTTCTGACAGGAAAAGTGCAACTAACTTTCAACGCTTACCAACCTGAAAGTTTACTTCTACTCTATATGATGATTCTCTAGTCAAATAGCAGTATCAATGTCTAAGACTTCTCTTCAGAATCACGCTTCTTTCTCGATTTCTTTCTCATTTTAACGAATGCCACTTGCCATACGATTTGCATGAACATGAGGACTGAGTAAGTAAGTGACGAAGAGAGGAATAACATAATGAATTAACGTAAAGCTAAATGTTGCTAAAAAAAAAAATATATCCCAAACTGATTAAGGATCAAAACAGCACTATATTAAAGTTTTAAAATAGTACGACAAATTATGTTACTATCTTTAAGAGGATCTTATGGCATGAGAATAACCTTTTTCTTAATGTATTTTAAGCAAGCAGCAGCGAAAAATATCCAGTTCTAGAATTTTTCTTAAACTCTATCATCGGCCTTAAATAGCTTTCAACCGGCCGCCGAGAAATTCCTAAAACTTTCTGCTTCTCGAAATTACTGGAAAGCAATATAAGGGTGGAATTACGGTTACAGTTAACATAGTGGTCAATTACATTTATTCAATTTATATACATATTACGGTGATAGAGGGACCGGATCAAAATGTAGCCAAATGGTCACCAAATTTAGCGACTTTTGCCAATTTCTCGCCACATTTGGTGACAAAATAAGTCACCAAAATCGTTGTCAACTTGGCGATTTGTCATCAAATTACCGAGATACGCATTTACTCAATGTTAAATGCACTTGCTCCTGTATTTTTAGTTTTCCGGCATAGCTTCTCTTTAGATTTTTCATGATACAAAAGAAATACAATTTTCCTTATAATTCTGCTAAAATTACCTATGTAGGTACCAAATTCGTAGCAGTATTAATTTCATGAATTATATTTTGCAAACGATGATGATTATAGATTAGAGTTACTCTATTTCCTTGTCGGGATTAGGAAAGCATGTTAGACACGCAAAAAAGTATTAAGTCATAAAACATATTGTTTTGTACATGTGCTATCTTTATTTTGCTTTTTCCTAACGAGTAAAACCACGTCTTCGTAAAACAAAACAAAAATATTGACAATCTGCGTACAGTAAAATTTTTAATTTTTGTTCCAAATTATACGATAGGTTGCTTTCGAGTGTAATAGAATTAATTTAAAACAATAGGCTATTCGTAATAATTTTTTTATTCTACTTTTTGACTGAAACAAATTTTATCATTTATTACATGAATATATTTTAACAAAGATATTTAGAATGCTATACCTTAAGTTTCTTTCTTAAAAATTTCCTCTTCTGCAAAAATAGTACCTATACTCACTGAACAATAAAATCCTAATAATAAAGACTTCTCTTAATGGATACCTCATTATTTTATTTTAAAATTTTGGTATACACCGTTTCCTCAAACTTCCTTTTCCGGGCTTTACTTTCGTAACCATTGGTCATAGACATATACTTCGAAATATATAAGTGTTTTAAATTATAGCAATAATACTCCCTTTTTGTCATTTTTACATTTAAAGAAATCAATTTTGTAAATATTACAAAATCTAACGTATAAGTTGTCAGGGTCCTTATATTTAGAGAACTCCTGTACTAGTTACATGTGACAGGTGACGGAAAACGGGAACAACTGTTGTCTAACGAAGGTAAGCAGGTATATGTCCCATGCCCTCCACTATCTTAAACCGGCAGCTCCTGAGGGGGCCTGCCTTGGGAATGCATTACTGGGAAGTCGCATGAACGAACTGAAACCTGGATGATGTTATATGAATGCGTTAGCTGCATGAATGTAGTATAAGCTTTAGCTGTTAGAATTGCTTTTGGTGATGCCCTTGGACGCACGTTGCCATAATTCTTACATACATCAAATACTACTACTACTACTACTACTAATAATAATAATAATAATAATAATTCATAAATGCATTAAATATGATCCGTCAGATACATTAATACATTGGATACATGATTACGTTCTATGGATACATTAGTTATGTACTTGAGAACTTGATTACAGTAAGGCACTTGAATACAATAAAACTGTTTATATTCATTATTTGAGAATTTGCTACAGCTAACATAGTGGTCAATTATATTTATTCAGTTTCAATACTTATTACGGTGACACAGGGACCGGACCAAAATGTCGTCAAATGGTGACCAAATTTGGCGACGTTTCGCGATTTCTCGCCCAGTTACCGAGATACCCATTTACTCAACGTTAAATGCGCTTGACCCTGTATTCTTACTTTTGTGGCATAGCTTTCTCTTAAAATTTGTCTCGCGGTACATTATAGAGAAAAATGCAACAATATTACTTATAATTCTACTAAAATTACTTATCAAAGCGCAAAATTTGTAACAATATTAATGTTTCTACACAGTTTAATTTTGAAATCGCCTCACTGATCTTACGTTCAAATCACCTTTGTTTAAAGTTACCACACGTCCCGATTTTGGCGGGACAGTCCCGCTATTTGGAGGACTGTCCCACATCCCACCGATTTTGTAAAATGTCCCCCTTTTTAGAAACATCTGCATTTCTTATTTTAAATGTACTGTAAAAATATATTACCTGTTATTTATTAATTATTATAGCAAATATACAGAAAAAAAACATAAATAATAATAAAAAAAAAATAAGATGGATGCAAAGTAAACTAAATTAGGCAATGTAACGAGTTAGATTTATCCGGTGGTGTTCTATCATTTTCGTTACGTCTCGTCAAGGAATATGTATTGTTAACCGGAGAAATAGCTAGCATTAGCTGAAGGGCTATTTTCTTTCCACACCATAAACCACAATCAAAGTTTCAGATCAATTGATTGTACGTCGCAAGTGATCAAAGCATTGTACGACAAAAAATTTGAATGTGCAAGGACAAAAGTCGAAGCAATTATTTGTAATGTTTCACTATATTCATTTTCACAATTGCAGAAAGAATTAGATAAATGCACATTTATATCCATATATTATGATGGTTCCAAGCACAAAGATTTCAAATTATTTCCCACAATTGTTAGACGTTTTGATCCAGAAACAGGAATGAAAATTGAAATATTAGATTTTGTTTAATTGCCAGGTGAAACTTCATAAATAATTTTTGATTCAATAAGTTCTATTTAATAAAAGAGTAATGTGAACAATAAAATTATTGCCTATATGAGGATAACACTAACGCAAATTTTTGTGAAAAAGCTAGAAAGAGGCATTAATAACGTTTTTACGAAACTTAACGAACATTTGAACAAAAAAATTATTGGAGTAGGTTGTGAAGCTCATATTATAGTACTATTCACACAGCATCTGACTTACTTCCAGTGGATCTTGAAAATATTATTGCAAAAATGTATTCCCATTTTTATATATATACTGTGCGTGTTGAAAGTTTGAAGGATTTTTGTGAAAGCGCAGAAATCGAATATAAAAGAATTATTGTTTACAGCAAAACACGATGGCTAGCTCTTTTACCAGCTGTAGAAAATATTTTAAAAATATACGAACCATTAAAATCATACTTTTTATCACAAGATAAATGTCTAAGAATATTGCAGCTCTTTTTTGAAAATGACACATCACAAATTTGGCTTCAGTTCATTCATAACCAAGCTACATTATTTCACAATGCTGTGAAAATTATTGAAGGGGACAAAATTTCAATTACGGAAGTGTCAAATGAAATCAATAATTTAAAAACAAAGTTGCGAGAAAGAATTGATAACGATTACGTTCCTTTACTTATTCGAAAGGACATCACTAAGTTGGAAGAACAAGGTGCCATTAAACGACCTGATTTTCTGAAAGAAGTCAAAAATTTTTATAATAACTGCTTGGAATATCTTAAAGAACGGACAGTTCAATTCGAGGATATTAAAAATTTTCATTCGGTGACATTAAAAAAGGAGATTTTATGTAATATATTAGTAACCATTTTCCGAAAAATAATATTTGCGAAAATGATCTTTTGATGAGGTGTCATTGGTAAAAAGATACGTTACTGAGGAAAAAAAATTAAATGTTGGTTGTCTGCAAATGTGGAAGCACACAAAAAATGGACAGAGTTATACTACCTACATTTTAAACAGAATAATATTCCTTATGAAAATATTTTGAAAATTGTAGAACACGCGCTCTCCCTTCCAGAAACAAATGCAGCAACAGAACGTGTTTTTTCTAGTATCAATAAAATATGGACTATTGAAAAAAATGCAGTTGAACATTAAAACTTTAAAATCTGCATTAAGCGTAAAATATAATTTGACCAATTCATAAGAGAAATTTCACGAAATTTTAATAAATGATCCGAATTTATTGCAAAGTATTCACTCGGATAAAAAATATACCCGTGAAAGAAAATCATAATTTTTTTAATAAAATTTTTAATTAATTAAAAAACATAATATTCAAATGATAGTTTTTACAAATATTTTTATAGTTACCAATAGTTAAAAATAAAAAAAATTCTGTATGTTTATAGACAAATATATGAATGTATACAATAAAATATATTTTTTGAATTATTGGTTTGCTTTCATAACTAAATTACAGTTTTCATTTCATTCCATTTTTCCCGCTTTGTCTCAATGAAAATGTGGTCACTTTACCTTTGTTGCATTCCCGCTTTCAGTTCTTATTAAGCCGTAAAATGCCGTCGGGTTCGTTTGCTCTTTAGAACAGTAACAGTATAGAACTTTCTAGAAAATTGTAGAATCTATAACCAGAATTTAAGTTCGTTCTCTGTCAGTTTTTCGCCAATATTTCTAAAATGATGAGGAAATCGGTCAAAGTGGATGGCGATTTTCCGAAAGCTCGTTTCCGAATAAACACATAGCCGAGAATAAAGCAAGCACTAGTTCTTATTAAAACCCGCTCCGTGTCAGTTCTGCACTGTTGTACAGTTTTATTCTAGCTTTTGCACAATTCGTCTCGAACCATATTAACAGGAAAATCATTGTTCACCTAATATATCGGGAGAAATGAATCCTTTACACGAAACAAACCTCTTCACTCTGCATAAGCCCGAGTTATACGGATACTTCAGCTAGTAAAAGTAAACGCATAGAATTTCAATAAAGATCGGTAACCTTGCTTATTGTACAAAGAAGGTTGTGATTTACGTTTCAGAGTTGCCTGCTCGCTATGATGACATTTATGACGGTTGAAATTGACGAGAGGCGACATTTTGCTTACACAGTTACTTTTAATTTCTTGTTTATTTTTTGTTTTATTTCTCTGTGTTACCTGCTGGCAACAAAAACGATAAATAGCAATAAGAAAATAAAAACTATTACTTCGATTTTATAAGAGAAGATAAATACTTCTTTACAAGAGTTAAAGGAAAAAAGCACATTCAAGCTGTCATGGAACAGTGATTGTAAAGAAGAAAACATAACGTTGATTGGCATTAAATAATAATACACTTCAATAATCAGTAATAATGGAGTTGAAATGCGACTGTAAATAAAAAGAAAGGGAAAATCACCATTGAAACCATTGAAAACCATTGAACCATTTAAACCATTGAAAAATCAGTTAAATTACTTCCACTGTGGCTTGGGTTTCACGGAGCATAAATAAACGGAAAAAAAAGCATATGAAAAACTTTTAAAGATTATATAATGGCGAAACGCTGCCGAAAGTTTTGCCGCTAGAGTTAACGGGGCGATCTAAAGTTAGGTTTTTTGTGGCGTTTATTCCCATATGAAGATTATATGAACATATATATTTTAAAGCTCCAGTAAGTAGCACCTCTATTCCGTTGCAAGTATCAAGTACCAGGTTTAATAATGAGTAGAGAGATGTTCGCCAAAGGTATTCAAATTTTTCTTTGAGAAAGAAGGTAAAACCCCTCCTTAAAATTATGCTAGTTAATATATAAAAAAATAGGGTTAGTCGGATACGTTTGCTTTGCTTGGGGTCGTGGTTCATGATTTTGGATTGAAATTGTGGTGCTTTGATGCTCTTAATGTTGTAAAAAAAAACTTTTTGAGCAGTTGAACAGTGATAGTTTGACTCCGGCTCAAATCCCGAGGAACAAACTAGCTATATCGGCGTGTTCGGAGTTTCCTGTACATTTAAACGTAGATATGAACCAGTTTCTTCTAGAAAATCCTCCACGGAGGTATCTCTTGCCTTAGACACATCGCTTTTGCGTGCTTTGCCATAATCGAAACAAAAGAAAGTCGTTTTTCTCGTATGCCATTTACTTGCTTTTCTACAAAGTCTCAGTATCTGAAGAAGGTATATAAGACAATAAAAGTACTGTTTGATGTGCAAAATCACAATTTTTAATTTGCGAACTTATATTTACACTTTTGGTTCCTCTTCCCTCGACTTTATATGTTTTAACTTTTGAGATATTAACTTCATGTTGCTGTCATTATACTAACTTTACGTAGCTTTACGTAGTAAGTAATAATTAAGGTCCTTTGCAAGTCCAAGCCTGTAATAAGATTTGACGTTTCGAATCCTTCGGTTACTTATGGTCTAATTTCTTCATTAATTAATTGCCTTTTTATTTGTTAGTTTTACCCTTCTTGTTATATATATGTGAGTTTCACGTCTAATTCAGCGTATACAATGAAAATAAAACTTTTCTTTAATAAATATAAAATCAAAATTAGAACAAAAACTTGACTTACACAAAAATGCAAACACAACTGGCAACTACATCTTTAAAATTCTGAACTTTCGTCGTTAACAGTTTTAAAAAAATCAGTCTTTTAAAAATACATAGTATCTGCCGATAAAGGCAGGCGATTAGCTAAAGGTTATTTTTTCCACATGTCTTTCCACATGGATACGTAGTTTATAAAAATTTTAATTTATACACAGCTATTATCCATCATTCTTTTAACCGTCAATTTCTATTTCCCGTCAGGTGTTCAGACGTTCTGATGGACAGAATGAATCCACCAAGGAGGAGGGGGATACATTAATCGTAATTTAAAACAACTGTACAATAAAATGCAAATGTTTTATTACCGCTTTAGGAGAAAACGCTAAAATACTGCTTTACATAGTAATTTAGCGTTGTAAAATGCTGTAATGCCGAACAAAATTACCCAGAAGAAAATTTCCATTTAAAATAAGCTCCGAAATTACAGAATATCGTGTTCTTCACGAACAACATATCATGAATTTTTTAAAACTTCATATACCAGTACATGAAACTTTGGAATGAAATTCTCTCCTTTAAGAAGAAATAAAATTCATATAAAGCGACGCACGTGAGTAATGTGCATGTCATAAATCTATTTGATACTTATAGTGTAATAAGTAACTATACTACTGATTTGAATTTATTCGAAACTAGCTGAAGTACCCGACATTGCCCGTATTTACGCAAAGTGAAGAGGCTTCATTTTGGGGATTGGGGGGTAGATTTTTCGGAATCTCAAGTAGACAGTAAGTTTTCTATTATTTTGGTTCCAGGTGAATTGCAAAATGTTACCAAACTCGAATAAAACTTTAGTTGTTATTCAAACAAACGTTATTTTTGTCGCATCTGTTATCGTAAAACTTGAAGGTACACGATAGTTTTTGGTTTGTCCTTCTGGAACGTAAACACGCAAGTTATCCTGCGTGCCACCTTTTGAGCAAACCATGTACAGTTTACCACGTGATAACATACAAGAAAAATCTGAAAGGTTTCAGATTTTAAATTACGTCCAAAGGGGCGTTTTTTTTTTTTTTTTTTTTTTTTTTTTTTTTTTTTTTTAAAGTTTTGTGTATTACCTTTATTTATTAAATATCATGTTTTTCGCACTTAAACCATAAATTTCAGTTCAATAGCAATGTCGCAAAATAATTTTAAAATGAGCCTATATTTAGAATTTCCGATACACAGTTCCGCGGCCCTGGAGATAAAAAGTTTTTTCTTTTCCCCCGTAGATTGTTGCCACTGCTCGCTTTCAAATCGTTGAGTTGTTACTCAAAAATTCGTTAAAGTTTTACAAAATATGAAATCGGTAATAAAACAAATTCGAAATTTCAAATTTCGGCTTCCACATGCCCATATTCACAGTAAGATTACGTCATTCAAAATTCGATGGCTCTATGTACCGTTGTTTTACTACAATGAGAAATATACATACATTTATGCAGATTTTTCATTTTTTAATTTCTTCAAATATAATGCAGGACTCTAACATTTGGTGGCAACAGTTTGAAAAGTGGAACGGACATTTATAGTGATTCAACGTAAAATCGCAAAACGAAAACAATAGTCCTTCAGGGACAAAGTTCCCCCCCCCCTTTTTTTTTTTTTTTTTTTCTTTAAGCTTTACATGCATTTAAACTTCAATCGCACTTTTTTTATATATATTAAAGAAAGAAACACAATAAGTTCCCCATGTACCACATAGTATTACATGGGGCTTACAGAAGTAAAACTGAAATAAAATTAAGGATGATTACAAAGTTTCACAATAAATTGACAAAAAGGGTTAAAAGCACTTCTCTCGGAAATAAATTGATAAAATTCTGGAGGCCAGTTAATATTAAAGCTTTTCAGTTCAAGTTTCAAGACCTTTCTTTCGTTCTTATATTTAGGACATAAAAGAAGCACATGTTCAACATTCTCCTCTCCACCGAGACTACAATCACAGACAGACTCGGAGCTCAACTTAAATCTGTTCAAATAACTTTTGAAATTTCCATGGCCAGTAAGAAATTGGGTTAATTTATAGTTTGTGAAGAAGTGATGACATGGCAATCGCATCTTGATAGAAGGAAAAGATCTCTTTCTTAAGCTCCCTTTATTTGAATTAATGAATTCGTGGTTCCACGACTCCACAATACTTTCATATATGACCTTCTTATAGACAAAGCCCCTTTGGACTAAAAATAAGTTCCTGGTTGATAATCATAACAAATTCAAGCCGGATGGGAAACTGCAATCGCTTGAAATCGAAGGACATTTTTGAATTTGTAGCTGTCATCGGAATGCGAGGAATGAATACATCTTCACCTGTCGCGTATCTCGTACTGGTGGCTTCTGTAATGTTCGTCAATAGATTCTTCACTAAAAAATTTGCTCTGCTAGACAGGTCTATGTTACGTAAGAATATCATAGCGAATTCTTTATTTAAAGTGAGCTCGTGTGGCGGTATTCCTAGGTCTCAAAGAGCATTTAAAAATTCTGTTGGGAATGCACAGCTTGCTCTGTATTGATTTCTAATTCTAAGGATAAAAAGGCTGCAAAATTATCAGGAAGTATTCTTGGATAAGCTTATTATGTAATTATGAATTATTATCTACCAGTTGATCGTTTACCTGAAGAGTTCTGCTTTTTTATCTTTTATGTCTTGTTTCTGAAATCAACCTTCGGAAAATGACCATTTTGCTAATTTCTTCGTGGTTTTATATCGGCGAAAAAATGGTACACCATGCACTTAAATTCTGCTTTAAAGGTTCTACATCGTTTTAAAGAGTACTTAATAATTTTAGTAAGAATTGATAGAAGGAACGCAAATGACGTGAAAGTGTCCTTCTAATATAAACGTCGGGAATGAGAATTCCGTGAGCGGTTTATCGAAATCTTATGTAGACAGTGACTACGGATTTGTGTGAATAAAACTGTAGGTTTCTATGAAAGAAAAACACACCGAACACACTTCTTTATTTATATAGATATTTAATTTTCAGCCCAAAGGAGCATTAGCTCAGAACGGCTATTAATTAATTTTGGCATTTTGCATCGATTCACTATAAACGGCGAATCACTTTTGAAATTTTCGTTCAAATATGATACCCGAAATTTTTCGCGATTACAATACTTCCTTTTTACTTCTTACAAGGAAGTAAAAACGCATATTGCCAGTTTGCTATGAAATGTGCCAAAATTGCAAACTCAAAAGCAATTTTTCCTCGAGGTTTTAGTTTGATTTTGGTTTAGTTTATTATGGCAAAATACACAAGGGCTATCTGCCCAAGGGGAGGGATGTTTTCTTGGAGGATTTTCTAAAGGAAACTGGCTCGTAATAACTTTACACATGAGGAGAACCACGGAAATGCCCATCCAGCCTTCCCCTTCGCCTGGATTCGAACCCAACTTGGACTACCAGCTTTCACGATGGGCAAATTTTTCCTCGACAAATGCTTTCTTCTGACATAAATTCAGACTGTAACACATTTTTAAAAATAATGTACAGAATCCTTCAATTAATATTTTTTATCATTCTTGTTTTAAACGAGGGCAAATAGCTTGTTTTATAATCGGTAAAATTTTCAAAACTTTATATTTGAAATTCTAAAATTATAAATGTCAAATAGTCTAAAAAATTGAGCGATTTTCAAATATTTGCCAAAAAATTCAGAAAGCCATAGTTTTCATTTCAGTTTCATCGAAAAGATTTTATTTCACTGTGTTTAATAGTGCAAACATTCGAATTCTGATATGTTTAGTTTGTTCATTAAACGAAAATATGTGCGAAAAATCGTTTAAACATTAAATTTAAGAAATATAAATACAATTTTTAAAAAATCGCTTCACTCTATTGCTTTATCTTCGACTAACCAAGTGTAAATGCGGTAGCTTGTCAAGAATTAGGGTTAAAAATCGATGACAAAATTAAACTCACAATAAATTAAATGAGCGAACAAAGTAAAAGTTTGTGAAAACATTAAGTAATTAAAAAATATGACGCGAATAATTTTCGATTCTAACTTTTATTCTTATTTGCATCCACCAAAGAAATTACCCGGAGGAAAATTTTGCACTCGTTATAAAAAAATAAAACACAAAACTTTCGTATGACAAAAAATGACCGAAATGTTTAATTTCAAAATCAGAGATTTTTTATATCATATTCAGTTTGTACAGAGGTGTCAATTAGTAAATAAATTAGCAAATGCAGACTGATTCCCCTTAAAATGCCGTTCTATAATGCTGTTTCGTGGTTTACTAGTGTCTTATAATTTTTTGTTATTACATTTGTTATGTCAAAAAAACGTTTTCAGGCAAATAATTTAAAAGTTAAAAATGCCTTATTAATATTCTCAAGAAATTTTATTTCTTTATAATCTGGTAACCGTGCAAAACATTCATTAAAATACAAATATTTTTCATTTTTAATGAATAGAAATAATATTATGAGTTGGCTATGAGCCCATATTAAGGTATGCCAATGTTTTTAAGAACATGAATTCTATAAGATTATATGGATAAGATCTCCACTTTGAAAAAAATATATTAATCACTATTTTTCACAATTATCTGCATAGAAATGATTGTCATGCAATCTCTGAACATTAGAAACCTTTTTCCTACACCACATTTTATTGTTAGCTGCGTAGAAAAGAAAACATTTTGCTCTTCAGTCTGGGTATGGCCCCTAAATACGATTCTCGATTTTAATATCAAATATCTCGGTCATTTTTCTCGTATGTGAGTTAAGCATTTTATGTTTGATTTCTTGTAACGAGTGGGGCTCCAGGGAATTGATGTTTCTATACAGGGAAAGGCGTGGGATATATGCCTGTTTACCACTCTTAAACGTCTTCCATCACCTGTCACCTGTAACGATTACAACATTTTTTCTAAATAAAAGTATAGAGACCGGAGAAACGTGTAAAAAGATAGATTTCGTATTTTACTCAATTTATTTTCTGTTTAAAAATAGAAAATTAATTTAATTCTATTATTAAATATTGTAGATTTGTGTTATCCAAAACATTTTTGTTACTTAAACACATATTTCTAGTTGAAGTATACGTACAACCAACGATTTTCAAAATAAAAACCGGGTGAGAAATTTTGTGGACACGGTGTACAATGGACTGTATGAAAAGGTCTATCAAACGGTCCTGTCTAATGATGGTGGTGGTAGTGAAAGGAGTTTCTGTTATCCATCTAAATTATCTTTTCTGTCATATAGATAGTCTGAAGTCTTAAGGATACTGAAGTCCTACTGCATATATGTGCAAGCACATTTGTATTGAATTTTTGAGTTTCGTGCGATACAAATTGCAATGGACTTCTCAAGCCTTTCAGGCTGACTTTCATTCTGGTGGGTCTATATTCGGGTTTCTAAATTTCTAGAAAGTTTAGGAAGTCGACATTTGTCAAAAAGTCTAAACCAGTGGTTCTCAAACTTTTTTGCTCCATGAAATCCTTTTATCATTGCCAGATGAAATCCTTTTATCTTTTGACATTCTCGATCCTTCCAATCCAGAACTGGAAAAATACATATGCATTTATTCTAATTTATGTTATTTTTTCATGTTTTTTTATAAATTAAAGAAGAAAAATTGATTACCATAAAAAATCTCTGAAGGGTCGTCTATGTAGTGAATCCAGACAAAAAGATATTTTCTCAAATAATTTGACCTCAAAATAGAGCATGTGAATGTCAGCAAATAAGGACTGTAGTGATTACCCATAGCTAATCCTTCAGTTTGGTGATAATATTCATTTTGGGAAACAAAGTCGGTTTGACTTAAAGAGAATTTAGTAAGAGAAATTAACTCTTCAATTTCAATACGTGCAGAATGGAATTCTCGAAGCCTTCTTTCAAGACATATTTCTTCTTTCAAGACATATTCTTTCGAAGATTGCTGGAATGAACTGGAATTTTTGATGTTAAATCACTGTTTCATAACTTAACTTTTCAAATGTCATTACTATTTCTGGCGAACAGATGGCGGTAACTTCTCGTCCGCTTTACTCCTTTTGGCTATAAATACAACCATTCCTTTCATTTCTTTGCTTCTGATTAGGAGGGACCTGTACTTGTTTGGCCTTGAAATCGAGTTTTCACTAAAATCTACGCCAAACACACGCCACATGTATTTGTTGCTTTGCCTAATATTATAATAGGAATTATTTTGCCTTAAGCACTTTCTTTCAAAACCTCAACGACAGAGTCGTAGCTAGGTTTTTCAGCGCCCAGGGACAACTAAAGTTTTCGCGCCCCCTACTGCTTGTTAAGGATGGAAAACATTTAATTCTAAAATGTCGTAACATCAGTTTGGCGCCCCATGGATTCTGCGCCCGGGGATAGGTGCCCCCGCTTTCCCCCCTCTAGCTACGCCCCTGCTCAACGAGTTACACTTTTAAAGATTTTAGATTTTTATTTTCCATTGGTTATTTAAATTTAAAAACGATGTTTCTTTGAACTACGACGCAACTGTGAACGATGGAAGAATTATTTAGTGACTAAATAACAAAGTAAGCCAACGTGACATGAAGACGTTTTTCATTAGTTCATCATTCATAATTCATTCAATTCATTATTCATTTCAGTCCACATGAGAGATGATAATGTTATTATTAACAAAAGAATTGCTTAGTGTTTCTGCGCAAACTATTCGACACGATATCCAGCCAAACGAGTAAACATGTGTTGATTATTGAGTTAGGATTATCATTTCGAAGGAAATAAAAATCCCCCCCTTTTTTTTCCTTGCCAAAATAATCAAAACGACGATTTCATTATCATTCGTTCAACACTCATTGTCCTTGAATCACGAAAGCGGCTATTGATTCCTGTTATTTTCCACAAAATTACCTGTTGATTATTTCATTAACCCTATATAGAATAGAAGGACAGAATCTCGAATAGAGCTAGTGAGTTATGCATCCGTATAAATAGACCTTGAAAGAATTGGAATGAGCAAGAGGTTTGCACGCCAACGGCACGCACAATTCGTAAAGAAGAAGTTGAGGCGACAAATTGATTACAATGCGAAAGTTTATTTCGGTTTCCCAAGATAATAGTTTCTCATTAGAAAAATATGACATTTTATGTGAATGCGATTATGTAATTCTTAGTTTCCGATCTACTTTGAATAAACACCTTTCTCGACCTCTGAATGGGAAGATGAAAAATAATAGAACCTCATGATATAGAAAACGTTAAGTGGCTGGCAACAGTGTGAAATATGATGCAGCTTGATGTTGCTGATGAAAGATTAGATTGCAGAATTTGTGATATTTAAATAAAATCCTATTTAAATTAGATTGGATATTTTTGAAGACAGAATTACTACTGAACTACTAGATTTAGAGTTTAATAGAGTTATGGTAAGATTTCGAAGATACTTACTTGAAGTTTCATATAGATGTTTCATATAGAAATTCTATCTAAATTTTTACACTTTTCATTTCTTCTACCATGAACTAAATGGCATAAAATTATCCCAAAAGTAGACTAAAAAATTCATAAAATTAAATGCAAGAAGTATCTTACAATACCTCACTTTTCAGTGGATTTCATGTACAGCTTAATAAACCATGTGAAAATCTACAGTTCTGAAACCATTAGCAGACTTCAGTTTTAATATTTAATCGTACTATTTGTTGTGTAAGCACTTACTCTCTGTGTACAGCTGACAATAAGAAAATCCATGTTATGTCACTTGCATGCCTTCTTTTATGATACTTGAAAACTAATTAAATTCCTTGCTTGAAAAGCACCGTTATAACTTCGTACATAAAACGTCATTAAACACCACTAAGAAACATCATTAAATACTTATCAAACGTCCTGCAATTCTAGGCCATGTAGACAACCCATCTAACTTCAAAGAAACAATAAATGGTCTTCAAAACTTTAAGCGGGGTGGCTTCATTATTGTTATTATCTGCCATCATTGGCAATTATTTATTAATTGAAACTATCATCAATGATAAATTTATAATAAATTTTCATACCTACCATATTCGTCAATGAGCTTATTTGTCAGCCATCCTCTTTCTACAGTTCATACAGATTACTGTAGAGAAATTTTCAAATTCAGAAGGCCCTGCTTATTCATTTAAAGCAGTTCTCTTAAGAAATACCTTCTACTTCATACATTTTGAAAAGAAAACTAAGTACAATGTAATCGGGAAGTCCCAACGACCCTGTCATAAATTCTTGTGATTTCATGCCATGTATTAAGCTTACATGATTTATTTGGCCAAAATTAAAGGTAATTTATCTTTGATATTGCTTCTATAGCAAGTCCATTAAAATGTCAAATTTAAACATATGGTGTATTGGATCATCACTTTCAATGGAGTTGGTATTCTCAATTTTTTCAGCGAATCTTTTAACTTTTATTTCAATATTTCCCTGCTCACGTAAATGCACACACACAGGAAGAAGAGCCCGTTTTGAATACATATACTAATTATGCGGCAATGCGGCACATACTAATCTGAAAATACAACTTTCGATCATAATATTAAACTCAGAAATACTTTCTGAAGAGGCCGAATGCTTCATTACTCTGATTCATTTCTGTACGCAACAACTCCTTAAAGATAGTCGGTCTATTCTTATAAATCTAGGAAATGGATAGCATTTGCTTGTGCAAGCCGAATCTCTTTTAACTGGCAGCAACCAAACGCCGCAGATTCCAGATAAGATATTTTTCCGGATAATTAAATATATATTTCTAGAGAATTTACTGGCTCATGTTTAGAGATGCCATTATGTAGAAATTGCAACATACGAATGTAGTCGGCAATGTTTTTGATCTAGCTGCCCCAATTTTAAAAAAAAAAATCGAAAATTACACAGTTTACTCAAACATATAACATGATCTTGTATTTCAGAAAAATAAAATTGAACATTTTAAAATTACCCCATTTAATATCAAATGAAAGCTATGAATTGTTTCGTATCATGCCATATAACTTCAAATGTCTGCCTGCTTATAAGGTTGTATCGGTAGTTTTAAAAATTCACTGCGCAAATAATTAAGTTCCATAGATAAATTTCTAATAAATATTTCTTTATATTCCATTTCTGGAATCTTACGAAAGTCTCTAATGCTTTGTCAGCTTCCTTCCACTCATCTGTATTGTTCTGTGTGTCGTCCTCATCTTCATTCTCTCCCTACTCCTCATCATCTTTCTCCTTCTCCAGCACGCGTCTGATTATTTTGCTGTCATCTTGAGAGAGTGCGACGGGAACAAAATTGTCCACATTCATCCAAGCCTGCATCTCTGCTTCACTAACACTAATCTTCTTCGAATATGTAATTAAATAAGTGATGTACGACACGGGTGCCGGACATGCTTTAAAACAAAGAGAAACTTTCACCCGGCTATCATCTACAAATATACTCATAAGCCACAATTTACACTAACAACGATGTCTGAAATAATGTTCTTTATTGTTTTCAAGGGAAGAGACAACGTAAATATGGCGTCCTTCAATGTGAATTGTATCTGAAAATCATAAATACTACTTTTAGAATTTACGCATGTACGTATAAAAAGGATCATTAATTTATCTTTACATACTGTATAATGAGTTGATTTCTCAACTCGAAAAGACTTGTTGAGCGACAGAAAGGTAACACATATATTGTCATCATTGAAATCTTCAGTTTGTTAGCCCATTACATACTTTTATAATCTCCTCGCATTTTATTTTAGACATTCAAAAGTGCTGTTATATTGATACTGACGGTCAATTGGGTACCAATTATGAGGAATTTTCTGTATTTGTTGATGCCAATCTACAATTATAAGAATATACAATTAGAAGAATACGTTCGATACATTATGGATTATTTAAAAACATTTTCTATTCTTGATATAATATTCTGAATCGACTACTCGGCACTGCGTGTAAACAACATGTATTTAATGTATGGCATTATATCTTTCATTGGCAGCAATACTATCATTTCTCAAAAAAAAAAAAAAAAAAAAAAAAAAAATATTCCTAGATTATTATAAATTTTTAAACGTGTTTAAAGTTTTCGTTCGTTTTGAAATGTAGGAATCGCGCGCTTAATTGATGAACAAATAGTCAGCAGTACTAAAAGGTTTTACAAGAGTTCTATTAATAAGAATCATTATAAAATGCCATAAACTTGACATTCTTTAATAAAAAAACTTTATCAAAATTGTCTTCCTTTTTTTTTTTTTTTTTTTGTCAAATTATGTTATTGTTGTCTATTTTAGCCAGGATTACAATATTCAGTACCTAAATTTCGAGCGTTCAAGACAAGAAAAAAAAAGGGGGTATCTATTTGCATTGAAGAAAAATTTACAGTATCAATGTAATAGAAGCATTACTTATGTACACAGTTATTTTTTGAAACTGAATGGTCATTCAATACTTTTTTTAATAAATTTTGCTTTTTTGCTTCATAGTTTTTAAGAAATTTTAGTATGACATCAAAGAATATTTTTAACTGTGGCGCCATCTATAGTTCTGCAATATAGTTAGAAACATATGCGAATTGAAGGACCCAAATGTAAGATATACTACTACTTGATACAAGTGTTATGATACGAGTGTTAACATCAAAAAACAAATAAATGAGATTAAAATTAATTAATTTTCAAGTTTAAAATACTCTAAGCTGAGATAAGTGAATTATGGTAAAGTATTATTTATTTTTCTCGTTCACTATTAAGAAGATGATTATGATATATAAGACAATCAAGAAATAACAGTTCTAACAGGAAGTGAATACAGCAAAACTGAAGCAAAAAAGAAACAACACACTATAAAATAATATGACAGAAATAATATAACAAATTATTCAAAACTCTTTGGTCTTAGAATTTTCAACAGAGCCATGTTTCTGAATTATACGTGGATGATTATAAATTCTTGAAATAATTCAGAAGGTGCCAAATAAACATAAAAAGATTAATTTAATTTAATACTATTAAAATTAAAGTGCTATAAAGTACGAAATAATGGAAGGCTTGGAGCTTAATATGGGAAATATCATAAAAATAAATATGCCTGAAAGTGGGGAAAAATTATTTAAATGTTAAACTGAATGTGTTTATTCGATTAAAAAATAATTTGAATGGAATAGGAAAAATTAAAAAAATAAAACCTGAATAAAGTTATTCAGAACTTTACAGAAATACATGAAGAAATTATTAAGCTCAGATTACATATTAAAAAGAAAGTGTACTTACGTACCTCCTCGGCATAATCTGGCGAATTTCAAAAGAAAACAATGCAGGATGACTTATATTTTGGCGATTTTTAACGGAAGATAAAGAATGACTTATATTTGAAAAAATATATGTCTTACATATATACACACAAATTTTGCGTTTTTAATTAGGTAATTATCTGAAAATCAAAACAATAAAGCTTTTTATAAGTTTTTGTTTTTTCGCTCTAATGGAAATTTTGTGGAGAGAGCTTTTAAAAAGAGATTCATGTACTTACTTACTATCACAAGTACCTTAGTAGAAACTATCAAATATTGAGAACATTACAAGCTCTGCCAACCATGCATATAAACATTCCTTAGGCAACCATGATCGTAACAATCTTTCAGTCAAGCAACGTCGCCTTTTTGTTGTATTCCAAGTTCCAACGGTTTTTATAGACAAATCTTGATATTTTTTTTTCCTTTAAGTCGCTCTTAAAATATCACTTTTGAAATCTGTCAGTGAAGGGAAAACTGCGGTAAATGTTCTGCAGGATTACAATGTCGTTCCGCGTGTGTGTGATTATGGCAAAGCACACTAGGGCTATCTGCCTAAGGGGAGGGATGCCTTCGTGGAGAACTTTCTAAGGGAAACTGGCTCGTATACACTATACACACGGGGAAAACCACGAAAACACCCATGCAGCCAGCCCGTTCGCGGGATTCGAACCTCGGACCGAACTACCAGTGTTCAGCAACTTTACCGCTCGGCCGCTGGTGGGCCCCAATGTCGTTCCGCAAATACGCTCAAGGGAACAATGATGAGACGAATGTGTTAGGTAGCCTGTGCGCAATGCCGAGTTTGTGGAATTATCTGATTTTTTTAAAGCTGAAACAAATCACTGTGTACATGGAAGATAAACACCGTTAGGAAATTAAGAAGGATTTAGCGAAAAATGTGTTTTTCTGTTCTAATGTATCATACAATCCTTATTCAATATTTAAAATTTGCATTTAAAAAAGATTTTTCTTTTGATATGTTGGTAATGTTTGCGAAAACTATTAATAGTTGGGCAATATTTTTGTAAAAATTCGCGTAAATCGAAAGCTTTCACCTGAGAAGTAATTTTTAGTCTTTCCTCTATAAAAGGAAGCCCACTAGCAGCCGAGCATTAGTGTAGCTGAATCCTGATTGTTCCTTCGAGATTCAGATTTTGACGAGAGAGTACATGGGCGTTTTCTAGGTTTTTCCCATGTGTAACGTGTATATGAGTCAGTTTCCTTTAGAAAGTCTTCCAAGGCATCCCACGCTTTAGGCAGTTAACCCTGAATCCTATGCCATACTCAAATAAATCAGGAATCAGGTTCTGTAAAGCACCGCCATATTGTCCCAAGGTGGTTGCTTTAATTCGTAAGTATAGAGGTCCAAGGCGATTTTTCCGTTTGTCGATTTGTGGCAAAATATTGTGTTTCTTTAATTATTTTACGGCAACTTCTTCCATTGCCGGAAAATGCTATAAACGTATATTTTAAAATTCACTTAAAACGAAAAATGCTAAATTTTTATTCTAGAAACCGTTGGAACTTGTAATGCAACAAAAAGAACCCATACGAAAATGCGGATGTCGTTTATTTAACCAAATTGTTATGCTCTAGTTACCAATGTTTGGCGCATTCTTAAAATTTGGTGATTTCTGCTAAGGTGATTATGCTATTACATACGTACCAAAGAAAGTGGGGTTTTTTATTTGATTGCGCGCAAAAAAGAGTACTTTTAAGTTTATTCCATTAATATGTTGCAACACATGTAACAAAGAAATACAAAATTTTATTTCAGATTTAGGGACAACAAGAAATTATAACAAAAAATATTGTTTTTAATTTTCCAAGTAGTTTTTAATTTTTTTATTATTATTTTATTTATTTTCTTATTTTATGAAAATGAGCGATAAATGGATACATTTTAAAACTGCAACAACTGACTACTTTGTGATACTAAGTCTACTTTGATAGTACTACTCAGGGTCGTATATCTAAGCCTATTACTGCTTTTTTTAAAGCGTAATCGTGAATTTAATTTTACTTTGATTTTCCTTTTTCACATTTTATGGGTATTCAAAATTTCAATATTTTATTGAAATTAAGTTTTTATAGTCTGATTAAAAAATCTACACTTGTTTCTTTTCTCCCACTATGTTTCCTACGATAATGTTTTCCCCTTAGGTTGTTTCCTCTGACGTTTTCGGCTGCAGTATAACCTGTTAAGTCAGCAAGTACTACATATAAATTATTCTTTTTGAGATTAATACGAAATACATAAGAGTTAAATATCCATGTAGTAAAACAAAAACACAGATAAATGGAATTTATGAAAAAATACACTGAAATCCAGTACTATATGGCATTGAAAATGCAGTGAAATGCAGCATTATATAAAATTTCATTTATTCTTTCTAAATTTTAAAATTTTGTTTAACAGAATGGATTCTTGAGTTCCGAAAATTGCTGTAATTTTTAACAGCATTTTTCTTCTCTTTTTTCCCCCCAGAAAACAGTGAGACAGACAGCAGATGAAATTAAACAGATAGGTGGGGACGCCTCATGGTACGTCTGTGACATCACATCAGAGGATGATGTAAATAGAACGGCGAAGAAAGTTCAAGCAGAAATAGGCGACGTTTCCATCCTGGTAAATAATGCTGGAGTAATGCAGAACGTGCCATTTCTTCAACTTTCTAGTGAGAAAATTGTTCAGACTTTTAAAGTGAATGCACTTGCTCATTTCTGGGTAAGTTAAAAGCGAAACAATCTTTATTCAAATGCTGATGACCGTCGACAAACCAAGAACTCAGTGGGCTTAGGAACTTACGTGTTGAATACCTATTATAATCATTTAAATAATTGCAGTATTATAATATTCTAATGATAAGGATAATGGTTAAATAATCAAAGTTCATAGATAGAAATCAGTTTCTCTGAAAGATACTCTCAATGGTTCAAATACTTACCTGTTCTAGGCCCTATTCCTTATTCCTATTACAATCGTTTTAATGACGCGACTCAATGGTTCTGGTACTTATGTGTTCTAGATTGATCCTATTAGAAGCGTTTTAATTATAATATTAATAATAATTTGATGAAGACAAGGATAAGAGATAAATACTCAAAGTTCATTGAAGGAAATGAATGAAATTCTCTTAACTGGTATCTTATTTTAACTTTATAATAACTTTAACTCTTAAAATTTATAATTTTGTAATTTGTGAATGGCAACCGCTGAAGATATGTAAAAACGGAAGTAAAGCAGTTTAACTCTTCTGTATCATATTTTAGAATTGTATTTCTATTTCGAGAACTTTTTTTCACTAATTCGCCAAACGTTAAGAGAAAATTTTTGTCAACTAACAAATGGCTCAAAATTTGGAAAAACAGAAATCCAGCAATCTTCAACAAAAACTACCTGGTTAGAAGGAAGAAGCAGATAACCATGCAGCTGATAACAGGCATTTTACTTGAGCTACTAAATGAATACAAGCTAGACCAAATTTATAATTTAGACTTAAGCTGAGCAGCGGGACAGAACATTACCAGAACATACGTTAATTAATATTTAAAAGGAAACATAGCGGTTGGTTTAAAACTTTGAAAGAATAAGTTACCATGTTATTAGCGTGCAATATGGATCTAATAATTAAGAAGACAGCACAGATAACTGACAAAAGCAGAAAACCTAGATGTTTAAAAGGAGTCAAAATTTACTTCTGACTTACCATAGCAACAAGAGCTCATAGATGAACAGAACCATTGTTACTGTTTTTCTTTTTAAATGGGACAGGGAACTGAAAAGGGAAATAAAAATAGCTTTATTAGTTAGATAACCGCGTAGCACACGTACCTCTGATATCTTTCTGAAAAACATTAATATTTCTTCTTTTATAACTTCTAACATTCCTTTAATTTTAAGGTATTATAAAAGCTTTCAAACGTCATTACAGAAAAGATGTTCAGTAAATGATGAACAAAACTGAATGTTGTCTAAAAGCAGCGCTTCGAAGGAGATAAGTAAGTCAATATTTCTGTTAGAAGCCATGCCTATTATAGTCCGTGCAATGGGTTAATCTCTTAAAATCAGTTCAAAACCGTTTTCAAAAACGGGGCTTTTATGTAGAAGGAACTTCAAAGAAATCGCAAACTATAACTAATGTTTCAGGCATCAGTGAGGGAAGTTATGTGGGTTCATTTTTAAAATGCGTATCAATTCACAACAATATTGAGACAATGTGTATAAAAACTGCATTGTGTTGAAAGAACTACAGAAACTGACATCGAACGTGATACAGAAAATGACATGAAATCATTAGTCGAATCTAGAAAAGCACTACAATTTCTAATAAAATCTCTTGAAGTCAAAGTTACTAATAAAAAAAAATTACTGACTAATTTGTGAAATTAAAAATTTTTTGAGAAACTCTTGTTGAATTGCATGAAATAAACAAAGTTAGACTTCTTTTTAACATAAAATGTCATCAAAAATATAGTATTTTCCTCCTCCTTCCATAAAATGTCATCAAGAATATAGTATTTTCCCCCTCCTTCCAGCATGCCTTTCCTGTGTAATTGTAGCACGGTCTGCTTGTATTCGAGATACAGGTTCGAGTCCCAGCGAGGATATTGCTTTTTTTAAATTCTCTTGTATCAAAATAACCTATTGACTCCACGAGAAAAATATTTTATATAAAATGAAAAAAAAAATTAATTCAAAATTGTGTTAATTGTTTAATTTTAGGAATAATGTTAATTATTATTTTATGATTCATTATTGAATTAGTTTTTAATTAATAATATACTTGAAAAGTTTAAAATTAATATCATGATTTGCAATGCACAAATCGCCATCTATTCAGCTGATTAATAAATTCAGATACGTTTGAGGTGGAAGTGAATTTTAATAAGCGGCAGTTACTGTATTGACGTCGAGTGAATTGTGAATAGAAAATTAGGAAGTATACTGAAGTCATACGTTCGATCAAGAGTTCCCATACTCATGTGTCTTACAAACAATATTATTAGTTTCGAGAGTACCATAGAATACGCTAATGTTTGTGAAAAATGCAACACCATAAACGAATTCTCGAAAATGAGTGAAATTTATTCCACATATTACAAATAAACAGCCAAATTAATCAGACAAGACAAAAAAAAAAAAAAAAAAAAAAAAAAAAAAAAAAAAAAAAAAACCAACGTCGGAAAGCAGTACTTTGTTTGTCCACCAGGCTGAACGATGAGAGCCTGTACATGTCGTGGCATTGAATCCTACGGGTTCTGAATGCAATCCTGGGAAATGGCATTCCATATGGCTTCGACTTGACGCAAGAGTTCACTTTTAGTGTGTGTCCCACCAGCTGTATAAGAGAGTCGCTGACCGATGAAATCCCAGACATGCTCAATGGGCGACATATCCGGGGAATAAGCAACACCTGTTGTGCTTTAAAGAAGGCTTGTGCACAGAAAGTGCTGAGAAACATGTGCACGGGCATTTTCCTGCTGAGATACAGCGCTCAGAATGCGTCGAAGAATGGGAAAGACCTCTGCTCCACAACTTCCCTTATGGAGCGATTACTGTTGAGGTTGCCCGCAATATGCACTAGCTGGGATCGATAATTATACCCAATAGCTCGCCTCACCATAATACCAGTCGTTTGCGTGGTATGACGTGGGGCAACACACTGTGAGAGCAGGCGTTCTCCTCTGTAACGTCTGACGCGTATTCTTCCATCTTTGTACTCCAGATTGTAGCGAGATTCATTGGAGAGAACAATTCTTTGCCACAGGGAATGCTACGCACTGTGTTGCCGTGCCCATTGAAGTCGAAGGCGTCTGTGATTCAGCGACAGGGGAACGCTGCGTAGAGGAACCCTTTCACGCAGTTCATACTGCAGCAGACGGTAACGAACCGTGGAGCTAAACAACGCAACACCTATAGCCGTGCTTCAACGTTGTGCTAACACACGACAGGACGCTGTACGATCCGACACGGCCACGCAGATAAGGTGTCTGCCGTCCGGTGCCGTTGTGGTATTGCGTCCCTACTGCCAAGATTTCACCTTTGTTTCTCCTCTGTCTATTTCTTCCAAACACGCATCACTGCTGTGGCATCACAGTGCGTGCGGGCTGCGAATGCTCGATAGAAAAGTCCACTCTCTCGATAGGAAAGTCCACTCACTGACGATGCGAACTCGTTCGAGCTTCTGCTATTTGTTGGCATGCCCCCCTCCGCTGTTGACGAGGCATATTGACCACTAATTAACCTTTCACCGCAGACAAGAAGACAATAAATAGATTTCAACGCAATTTTACTGTCTTTATGCATGGAACAAGAGGCCAGTTCTCACTCTATGCGATCGCTTAGTAATTCTAATCATTTTCATGTCTTATATCAGTTTACATTTCCTGTAAGTTTGATTCAATTTGCATAACTCCTTCATGGTGTTGCTCGACGCATATAACGTTTAAGACTTTGCGCCAGGAAACTTATTACCACCGCAACCTTCGTGGAGTTGCAATTTTCACAAACATTAGTGTAGCTCAATTTCACTGAACAGTACTTTAATAAAAGCTTTTTTTAAACTTCTATTTCTTTCAGACAATTCGAGCATTTTTACCACGAATGGAAGAAAAAAATCAAGGTCACATTGTCGCAATTTCTTCGTGTGCTGGATTGATGGGCCACGTGAATCAAAGTGACTACTCGTAAGAGTGTTTTGTTTATAATCCTTTTATTTCATTATATACATATATAATGTTGCGTGCGTACAGGTTGGTAATCGATTGAATGCACATAGGTCCGATTGTGGATTAATAAAATTTACTTTTATCAAAAGAAGTATTTCAGAGTTCTGGAATTTTCCGCAAAAATATCCGTACCAGTAGTCACAGGTGACAGGTGACAGGTGAATGCAGGGCCCGGACACACGGACAGCTTAATATGACAAATCGGGTGTCGTCCGGTACCCGCACCTGTTTAGAACAACACAACCCTGGCGACTTCCTGAGAGGGCTGCATCGGGAATATATTAATGGACAATATGTGGTATTGACGTGGCCAAACAAGGGCGTGTGCATATATATGCTTCAGTATACAATTAAAAGTTTCATACAAAGGTACATTGGTGGTATAGGTACATTTGATACATATGTATATTGGTCTAAGTGGTTAATGAGATAGGCAAACAATAAACACTTATACATTAAAAAGAAATGAAACACTGACGCAACTGGCGCAATAATGCAGAGGATGACAATGAATACACGTAATCGTGTGTCATCCTGTGTGACTATACATAAACTACTAGAAATGATATGCACATACGAATGATGGCGATAAATGAAAACACATAATCATACATTATTCTACTGGGCTATACATACATCAATAAAAATGATACATACACACCTATACGTTGACAGAAATGATACACTGAGAATGAAAATTGTGTATCAGTGTGAACGATGACAATTAATGTTTACACATATTCGTGTCACACAGTACAATCAGTATTTTCACTTCAAACTACTAAGAATATTAAACACAACGTAATGCAAAGCTCATCTAAAGAGAAAGCTAATTCGATCTCATGCTGAATTAAAAACTCGCAACAATAACAACAACTGCTAAACAAATAACTAAGAGTAGATACTCTCTTTCTGGCCTTATATGGTTTTCAACCGGCCGCCGGTACTTTCTACTTCTCAGAATTACTGGAAAGCAATAAGAGGGTGTAATTATGGTTACGGCTAACATAGCGGTCAATTACATTTATTCAATTACAGAACTTATTACGATGATACAGGGACCGGACGCAAATGTCGCCAAATAGTCGCCAAGTTTGAGAGCAGGAATTAATTTAGAATGTAGAGAGGCTGTTCGCACATTTTTAGACGACTTTGCTTTGCCATAAAAAAAATCGTCTGCTTGGGGAAAAAAAAATTTAACTGCAAGTATATTTTTGAAAGTGTAAATTATTGTCTGCTACTTGACAATTTTGTTTTCGTGCAAAATAGCACTTCTAAAGAAGGAATGGACTGAAGGCTATGTTTGTGCTCTTTCCTAAGAAAATTATTTTTATTTAGTTATTAAAAAATGCTGTCATGTTTTTCGGTATTTAGCGCAGATAATATTGTCAGCAAGAAAAGAAAAAACGTCAAATTTTGACTTCAAGAAGAAAAAATTTTCAAAATACGTATCCAAGGGGAAAAAACGGAATGTTTCGAATGTTGCAAAGGTAAGATCTTTAATGTTAAAAGAAAATATTCAATTGCGTGAGCATTAAAATGGTCAGTTTCAACTGTAAGCAAATTGATTAATGCTAATTTTAATCTTAAAAAGGCGAAGAAAAGTCACGTGTATCGTCTTTCTCCATGACATATCGCCGAAAGCAGAGCGCGCTGCAGAATTCTGTATCGGAAACAATTATTCGGAGAAAAATAGAAAAATATTGTCCCAATAGATGAATCTTGGGTGTATTTAAATGATCGCAATAAAAGTTGATCCATTTATTATCATCGAAGAAAAGCAAAAATCTTCAAAGAACCTAAAGAAAGTTTTTCAAAGGAATTTGTGATTGTTGCTGTTTTTTGATATAACGACAAATAAAAATTAAAGAGCGTGCAGAAAACTGTCAAGGTCAACTCAACATATTATCAGGATTATTTTCAAATATCAAGTAGCTTCTCTTTACCCGCAGTACCATCACTCAGTAGAACTGCATTAAGACAAAGCAAGCAGTCGCACGTCAAAGTCCACTATTAATTTGCATAAAAAATGGAAGAAGAAAAGTGTATCAAGGCGATACCCTTTATTCACATCCCTATTAAATCTCTTGATATCTTTATTCATATCCCTATTAAATTTCCAAAATCCAATCCAAAACCCAAAAGCGGATTGTCCAAACGTCGACATATGACTCTCCTTGGCATTTGAAAGAGAAACAAGATAAAATACCTCTTCCGCTACTAAAATTTGCTTTATTATCTTGAAAACTACGATGTAGAAAGATAAAGAAGAATAAGGGTTATCAAATGGAACATTTAAAATACAAAAAGTTTAGGTAAAATATTTCTCTAAATACGATGAAAATAGCATAAAAATGTGTGTACAACCTAGATTTATAAATGTTTTGGAAGGGCTAAGTCCTTATCATTTACTCATTTAACGGATTGGTTAAAAGATAATTGTACAAATACAGCAGTCACTGGGATACAATTCAAATTTTTACAATATAGATGTTAGCTCCCAGCGTACACTTCCATACTGCTCCAATTAAAATCTGACTTCAAGTGCTGATCTTGCATTTTTTTATCCAACAGATCTATATGAATTCAAGTCGCTTGACTCCTCGTTAGCTTTACAGCTACACTGAATTACTGAAGCGAATCGGATTCTCTGCAAATTGCCAACCTGGATTTGTATTAAAATCTCAGGTCATGGAAAAGTTTCACTTAATTCATGCTATTGCAAAGCATACTATGAGCTATTTGTGAAATATTACGAGATAGGACTGTCTCGTCCAACCACTCGACTAAAGAAAGAGATATTCAGTGGTAGTACAGATTTCATTGGCTTCACTCAACTATTGGGCATTAGACAGGGCTAAGAGATCGGTATATTGTACTAATTGACTATAATATGTAGTCAGCTTTAAAGCTTATTATATCTTCCAAGCCTATTAGTGAACTTTTTCTTTCTTACCACAGCAATTTTAACAAATACAGATGCAAGATTTTAAAATTTGAAATTGTTAATGACTGTTAGTTTGTTTAATCAATTTTGGCAAAGCACGCAAAGATTATCTGTCTAATGCTAGATATGGTTTAGTGGAAGGCCTCGTAAGGAAAGGTTCGTATTTGCGTTACCTAAGGAAAAAACTATGAAAATGACCTTACATATATTCTTCCCTTGAGTTCGCACTCGGATAAAATTTCAGAATAAAGGATGAAATATAATTCAAAACTATAATTTAACTAAGCTATGAAAGTTGCTTCGTTTATAATTTGCCAGTCGTAAACTCTTGATGAATTTGGGATTAGAGAATTTTTAGAATTTCTTCTAAAAATGATACGTAAAATATATTTGGCCGTCATTCTTTAAAATCAACGCATAATATTTATTTGAATGGAATTCTTCTAAAAACGGCGCATAAAACACATTTGGGTATAATATACTAAATTTTAGAAGTTTAAATAACTAACATAGTCCCTTTTGATCAACTTACACGCGGTGATACAGCTATAATTTATGTAAACTCGGCGTCTAGGGAATTTCTAGTCTGACGATACACATCTAGGTGGCTAAATTACTTTATTTAGGTGTTGGTGGAGATACATTAGTGACTATTTACAAATGAAAAAAGAGTTATGACTGAGAGGTTACATCTTCGTCGTCTAGTCATTACGTCCTGGTCGAAAACACGACTTCTCTCCCTGTCTTCCATCATCCATCTCACTGGGAGACAATCGTATTGAGTTGTCGCAATCCGGCTATTCACATTTATATACTAGTTTGTGCAGTAAAACATTGATATAGCGTTCCCAGAAACATAGTTATGGGAACTTAAAGACTCTCTTATGCGTCGTTAACCATTTTTATTTCCGTAATGAAATTTTATTTTTCAGGCCTTCAGAGCAAAAGACCAAAAACCTAGCTAAACCCAAACTTTAAGCGCTTTTTTGTCGTTCCTACTTACGGCATAACTTTGATGTGTTACAGTATTCTAATGCCAATGCATTTTTTGATGATTTCGCTCGCAGTGCCTTAGATGAAAAATAGTTTTAATTTCATCTCCAGAAAAATTAAATTATACAAATTTAAAAAAATTATCAAAAAAATATTGCTATTATTTACTTTAGTCTTTTTTTTTTTTTTTTTTTTCAACATATATTTTATTAGCAATATTTACCAAGCTATGATTTAGTAGGTTACGTAACATTTTATCCAAGTGAGAGTTCGATAAATTCTAATCCTAAGTAATATAATAGTTGTATGATGACAAAACATGGTAAAATAAAAATAAATAATATTTTCCTTTGGAAAATGTATAAGAATATATTGCAAGTATTATTATTTATATATAATATATTGCAAGTATTATTATTATTTATTATATAATATATTGCATGTATTATTATTTGATTTTTGAGTAGTTGCTAAATGTTGCGGTCACTAACATCTAATAAAACTAAACCATCACACATCCTTCTAGAACATCGACATTTCGTGATAAAAGAAAGGCATAGCATATACAAATATTCAAGAACGACCTACAGATTATGGTGATACAGTGTGCTCCTGTGTCAACATCCAAATCCAGGCTGCTATATTTACACAGTATCATTTGAAGATGATCCCAGGTCAGTCCCAATGTGGATGAGATCGTTGAAGAAATGTGTAATAAAGTCAAAGAATATGTGATGGAAAATAAACGAAGGACATTTTCGAAGACTCGTGCTTCGATACATCAGTGCTGGGTTTGCATGAAAAGCTGGGTATGTCGAAGGTCGGAGCCAGATGGATACTCAGACTACTGACGCCAGAAATGAACAAACTTCATGTCGAATATCTTTGGTAAATGTTCTCCATTATAAGAGCCCAAAACAATCCTATTCTCGACTATGTGTCAGGAGATGAAACAGGGTCTGATACTCTGACTCAAAACGAAACAATAGAGCATAGTGTGTGGTAAACATATTAGATATACCCGCCCCACATGTTCAGAAACTAGAAATTTACTAGGAAGATGCTGAATATTTCGAGAGGGTAAAGAAGAACCACTGCTTATTGATTGCATGCCACAAACGATCATGATGGCAGGTGTTTATTATGCTAACTTTATGCAAACTTGCTAACCCTACTTTGAAAAACCATAAAGGAAAAATTTCAAAGCAAACTTAGTAATAAGATGCTGCTTTTGAATGAGAAGTGTAAGGCTCAGATTTTCCAGATAGCTATCCAGCAATACGGAATTCTTCTCCATCCCCATAATTCATTAGATTTGGTTCGTCCACGTAGATCATTTTTGCTTCAAAAATTGAAGCAGTTCTTGCTCGGTTCACATTACAGCTATAATGATGATGATCTGTAGGGTATAGTTCAGAAATAATTTAAAGGTCTGTGACAAAACCATTTTTTTTTTTCCTCTGACGAATTCCTGCTGGAATCAATTGTTGTGCTTAAGTGTATTGAAGTCAAGCAGAAGTAGGTAGAAAATTGATAATGTTAGAAATTCATCCTGTATATGATAGGTCCTATATAATCATCCTGTATATCCTTAATATTTTTGAACGCTCTTCCCTTCCATATTTCTCTTTTTATAAATTTTGTGAAAAACGTCAACAAGGAGTGGATTAAGACAAGACGTTAAGAAAGTAAATACATATGACGATAGCAGATGGCAGTGATGTCACTCTTTTTCGTCTTTTCGTTTTAAGATAAGCAGTTTTTGCCTTAATCACGAACGTAAAACTTGAATGTTAATTATGTAAACGTGAATGTCAGTGAATTACTTGCGTGAGAATGTTCCTTTATTGTAAGGAATTCCAAATACGTTACGAAAATATGCTTTAAAATTGACAGCAACTAGCGTTATTATTTTCTTTCATTAATTTTCAGAGCTTCTAAATGGGCCGTTGTGGGAATGATGGAGAGCTTGTCCGAAGAAATGAGATTGAAAAAAAGCAATATAAAATTCACGACAATTTGCCCTCTAACGGTGAATACTGGAATGAATGAAAACCCCGTTACAAGGTAAGGCATTCTCATACTTCCGAAAAGGACTTATATATAAAAATATAGGTAAAGACATAAAGTAAGAAATTTAGAACTAATTTTTCACAAGCAGCTTAATGCTCGAAAATACTAAACATGCTTATATTTTATTTTTAAAAAACTTGTTTTGTAATTGGAAATATAGGTATGTATTCAAATGTGTCAGTTTTATATACGATTTATCAGTTATATATATATATATATGTATCAATCCTTACACAATATCCAACACAATATATATATATGTGTAATAAACGCAAGAAAAAGATCGAGCAGTGTCAATGCGTCCGTAATATGTTAACTTGGTAATATCTAAGAAACTTGGCAGTCGGGGCAGTTTTACCACTTTTATTTCCACTTGACATTTGTGCCCACAATCATTTGGCACTCTAGTCGTGCCCATTCACAGAATATTTACATTTTTGATACTATGACGATAGCAAGCAAGCACAGCGAAATTACGTCCAATCAGTGTAGAAGTTATAGTTAAACTATAGTTAACTAAAGTGCATAGTTATGCAAGATGGAATCACACGAAGACAAAGGTTTCGGTTTGAGTTAAAAGTTTCAGTTCCCAATTATTATGTCATCAGCGCTGCGCAGGCCATGTAAAATCGAATGATCTAGAAATGGCGCAATCAAGAGAAGTTATTACGATTTTTAAAACGGAGAGGGAGAATTAAAGGGAATTAGGGGTTAGTTTAAATTATAATTTTGATTTATATATTTTTTATCTTACATATATACTCATACATATATAAATAAATAAATATTCGAGTATGTATATATATATATATATATATATATGTGTGTGTGTGTGTGTAATGAAACTGTTTTGATGACACGATATGGATGATTTGATTAAGAATGCGGTATAAACTTGCATTAAAATTGTCGGTAAAATAGGACCTTTTTCCATGATTCCTGTGAACATAGATTAGCAAACCTGTGTAGATTTCTTCATAATTAGAACTAGCCGAAAAATGTAATGAAAATACCAATCTGAAGCATTGATGTAAGGACACTAAGACGTAAAAACATAGAAATACTGATGGCGTAGATACTTGATGATTAGAGCGTCCATTCATTTTGAAGAAGAAATAGTCGAGACGGATTAAATTCCATATTTATTTAAATTCACTTTTGTGGTCACAATTCATTTGGCACTCCAATCGTGCCTATTTTCAGAACATTTTTGATACTATGGCAATGGAAGTGAACATAGATGATAGCAGAATCGTCTTAACAGGATGAAAGTTTAAGCGAGAAGAGAGAAATAGTGTCGCAGTAGTAATGCAGAGGATGCAAATTTCAGGTTAATACCTGAAAACATTTTATTTTAAGCACTTATGCTAGGCCTACCTGTTTAATTTTAGTCATCCAAAAATTAAAAATATAGGCATAAAGTGTTATATTTAAGTTCAGCTACTCAGATGCTAAGAGGAAAAAAATTTCCTATAAGATTATCTCATCGCAAACTAAAGCCAAGCGAAAACTTCGCCATCTGTTTAATAAAGAAGACTTAATTATTTAAGACATAGCTTTGCATTTATTTTACTAGCTCACTTGCGCATCATACTTGCAACAGATATTTCTCTTAAGTAAAAAGTTCTATTTTGCCAAGACACAAATGTGCGAAACGAACACCTCGAACAAGTTTCGTCCAAGATATGTCATAAAATATTACAACAAAGAATGTGAATATATTAAGAGTAGAACATTACAAAATGTCTCTCATTTCTTTTGTTGCCATAAATAAAGATTCGCTTTACAGTATAAACACAAAATTTATTTTCTACAGGTTTCAATTCCTGTTACCAATACTGAGCCCAGAAAAAGCTACAAGTAACATCTTGACAGCCATAAAGAATGAAGAGTTCCTTGTGACAATTCCTCGAAGAATTAAATTCTTTTTATCGCTAGTCAGGTGAGTTTCGTTACAAAAGTTTAAAAATTTCATTTTATTTTAATTTTTTGAAATGAAAATCATGTTACTTTCACTTTTACTTAAAGTTTCAGATCTGGGTCAATCTTCATTCCCCCTTCCCTCTACAAAAGAACGGGACATATATGCATATACAGAATCTAATCCCTCTTTTAATTGTAATTGGCGTTCATAGCTCATAATAATTTGCAGTTTAATTAGTGAATTAGTGTGGCGAAAATGTTCCTCTTTTGAATTGCTAACAAATTGTTCCATCAGATGAAATATTTGCTTTCGAAGAAAGCGTATAAGGTTTATTTAAGCAAACAAGCTATTTTTATGTCAGTTATTTTCTGTGTCTTTTATTTCATCTCTTGACCTTAACCATGATTCAAATTAATTTGAGTTTAAATAGCAAGCGAAATAGTAATTTAGACACAACATTGTGGCAATCACCCAATAAAATGTTAATTTAAGAAAAGAAACCTCACACCTAACCGACCTGTGGATCCTGTGGATTGATGAATGAATTCTGTATATGTTAAAGCGTAAGACTGAAATCCTCAATAGCTGAATCTGAATGAATAGATGTACCTCATTTCTTCGTATATTTTTCCCTTAGCTTAGCTCTAATTTTTTTTTTTTTTTTTTAATATTCAAATAATTTGTCCTTTCCTCTGCTGTATATAGTTTTCTCGTCCGAGGGCCAATTTATTGGTAAATTATAATCCCTTGATTATTTTTATTTTTATTTAGTGTATTCAATCTATATTCGCATTTTGGTATTAGCATTCCATCCATTTTGTTTCGCATGCATTTATTACTTGAAACGTATTTTGCGCAGATTCTTCGTCAACCTACCCGGACGTGGCAGATGTTTTCAATACTTAAGACACTTTCCAAACATGTGATTTCATATTACTTCTATTATATACATTCCAGCTCATTATAACCTTAACTACTGCTGATATAATTTACGTTAAACACAACATTTAGGACCTCCAAACATGCTTATATTTTGCTTCTTTTTTTTTACGTGGTATGTTCACCATTTTGTAATTGAGTTTCAGTAAGTGTTTTCCAATTTTTTAAGTTTAATTTGTGGTTTACACATTTTAATTTTTATATTTGATTTTGTGCCTTGCTTATCTGATCACATGCTCGCTAGTTGCAAATATTTTGTTTTGTATTCATATTCATTGTGAAATTTGTCCAATCGTTTGAGCTTTATTATTCGTTAGTTAAGTTAGTTTAATTTTCTTCATTGTTTATCATGCCTTCATCCATTAATCATTTCACTAAATACGCCTAAAACGACAGAAATTTCTGAATGAATTAGCTATAAAATTGCACGTATTTTACAGAAATTTAACTTTAGGGTCGTTTATTCCTCTATCAGTAAATTCCCACTTCCATACTTAAAGGACCCCATTCCGGTATGAATTCCTGGGGTATTTACAGGATTCCTTGCCAGTGTGGTTTAATTTACATTGATCAAACTAAAAGAGCCGTAAAATTTCGCGTTAAAAAACATGAGGCATTAAGCAAAAGGAAACACAGAAGTCCTCTCTTTAATGCTTTAAGTACTTGAGATCTTGAGCTCCTCAATAGGAATAACTATTGTCCATTAATTTAAAATTGAAAAGTGCGATGAGTACTCCAATAAACATTTTAATTCAGTTTCTTTTCTTTTTAGTTATTGGAATTTAAACAGACTTCGGTTAAGTTGTGGGACGTTTTCTTTTACATTATCTTGATTTGGATAACCAGAAATGAGGGTTATACTCTTAAAGAAGGGCAAAAAAGCATTTTTTAAATTCCTACTATTAGCTCACACTCTCCCTATATCTTGTTCAAATTTTCAATCGTTAATAAAATACCTTTTTATTCATCCAGTCAAGTTCAAATACATTTTTTTAAACTAGAAGTATATCACACTTGATGTTAATACAGTTTTTTTTTCACATAATAAAGTCAATTCCTACTTATTTGTTCCTGTTTATCGGAACTAAACATATGCTGTTTTTATTAAATATATTATACTATAAAGCCCGGAGGTCATTTGAAATGACCGCTGTTCCAGATATTATAAATTGTAATTAAAATTATTTGTGCAAAGGTGTCTGCTAATTCAAACTGAATTTTCCAGGGCAGGCGGCGAGGACGCCCCTTTGCTTACTGCCCCACGGGCCTTCATCCATTCCTTCTACTTGCTTAAAGTAGAGTGCAATGAAGGAAACCACTGGCGGTACATTTTTGAAGAGCCCACCGCTAGCTCAATAAATAAAGGTGATTTAAATAATAAAATGTTAATTCACTTGTCAAAGATCTCTTTATACACAACATTTTCCATCATTTTTAAGCTCGCCTTGCAGAGGACCATCAATTATTTTTAATTTTACGTCCATTCTTCCACGAACTCTTGAACAGGCAACATAAAGTTGACCGTGTCCAAATGCAGGCTTAGGTAAAAAAACGCCAACACGCTTAAGAGTTTGGCCCTGAGACTTTGGATGGTCATAGCAAAGGCAAGTTTTACAGGAAATTGTCTACATCTGTATTGAAACGGCAACCCTGTGCCGTGGCAACTTCACCCCATTGGCTAGTACAGTTACGCAAGCAACCAATACATTATTGGGGACGAACAGACACTTAAGCTGCATATATATATGGAGTGAAGTAACATCATCTCCTCCGAAACGGCCGGCTCCCGGGCTTAGCGAAGCACACTGTTGGATTCCGCAGGTCCGTGGTACGTCATTTTGACCATTCGCGTCTTTGTGACTATTCGTCTTTGACCATTCGTCGACTTTAATCAGCCGAGATATTAATTAAAAACTTATTTTCCCCTACGTTTTCTCGACATTTTCCGCTTTCTTTCTTGGATTTTTCCTATTAGATGGATCTCGAATATCTACGGAACGGCGCCGAGGAAATTCGAGACGCGTATCCTCGGATTCCAAAAAAGTCTCCGAATCCATCGATATCTTTCTCATCTTCGTACGACTTTAATCGGCCGAGATATTAATTAAAAACTGCGGAAACATTGATTTCCGCATTCATTTTTCCGAGTGGCAACAATAAACTATCGGCGATAAACACTTAAGCCGCTTTTATATATAAAGAAGACTTAAAATAATGACCGTTTATTAGGAATTCTCACGTATTGTAAAAATTAATTTCCTGACAACTTATAAATAATAGTACATGAATGTGATAAATTGGATTGTATTATTTAACAAAAATAAATGGCAACAGTAAGACAAAGTTCTAAAGATTTTTAAAGTGTGTGGAATTAAAGAATTGTAGTTTTATAGAGTTGGATGAAGCGGATGGAATGTCCCATTATGTAGCGAAAATTCTCTCCATATTTCTATGTTATCATGATAATAATATATTATTGAAATGTCCCTTGCTTCACAAATGGAGAATACGAAAAGAAAGCGAAAGAAACAACAATACAACGCAAGCGACAATTAGAGAAAGTAAAATAGCAGCAGGTCAAACATTTGAAAAATGTTAATAATGTTAATAAAAAGTAACTAAAATAAAAATTTTCTTTGTTGACTTAAGTAGGAATTTACTTGAAAAAAATTATATTACTTGTTTTAACTGAGATCACAACCTTGGAAGCTCTCGGAAAGTTCTTTAAGGAGTTTCTATAAATGTTTTTATTAGCTATGGTAGTTTCCTAAAGTCGCTAAATGTGCGCGAAATGTGATATCCTACTTACACTGAGTAGTGAAAAGTTTTGTAATGATAACATATATGATGTTTAATATATGTCAATACCGAAATTGTGTGCGATGACGACCTTGTGCAAAATTCTCTTATGTTTTGCTTAAAAAACATCAGAAAATTGCAAATATTCTGCAATACACACGACCTTAATATTGCTTCCATTTTACATTAACATGGCATGTGTTATATTAATTATTCATAAAATGAGCATTCTTTTCATAAAACTTATGTATAGTTGCTTATTATGTATCGTTATTATGTATCGTTATTATGTATCGTTTATTATGTATCTTTATTATGTATCTTTATTATGTATCGTTATTATGTATCGTTTATTATGTATCGTTAGAGCGTATGTATCGTAAACTTATTATATACCGTAGAGCTGCCGCCATCTAGTTAGGTTTCGCGCCATCGTTTACGTTTGGCGCTACGTGGTGTCCCGTTAACAGAAAAGTGCTTTCATTATTTGTAATGGCAATTAATTCAGTTATTGACGATTAATGTTTTTATGGTGCTACTTTGGTAGACGGTTGCACGGATTTTGGCGATTTTTTTTTTTTTTTTTTTTTTTTTTGGCGAGCGATACGACTTATGGTAAACCCATTGGTAGACAAGTTTTTATGGTAACCAATACTTTGTTGTCATTTTATTTAAAAAATAATGCGTTTTATTATGCATAACTTCCGTGTTTTAAATATTATTTATGGCTTCTAAATATTAAAAATCAATTTAATTTTGCATTTTTATTTGAAATAAAAATTTTATTTTTTTATGATATTTTATGTTGTGGATGATGTAATGAATGACGTCACATTCATTATTTATATTTATTCATTCATTTAAAAGTAATTGGTTTTAATATCTATAAATTTGATCTAATGTTTTAAACATTATTTATGGCTGTTAAATATTAAAATACAATTTAATTTTGCATTTTTTTGAAAAATGATGTTATTATGTATTATTATTTAAATAATTTTAATTCTATGCGTGATGTAATCAGCTCCCTGATTGGTTATTGAATATTTGTGCATTACCGCGCCATTTTAAAATTGTATTATTCATCTCTTCGAATTCCTTATATTTCATAGGAAACGGATATGTCTCTTTCAAAGATTAATGTTCTTATTGTTAAGCACCAAGAATTTTTGGTATCGGAATCAAAAAATTGTCCTTTGAGACCTTATTTTGCCCAACCTGGCTTTCCTAATCAAAGATTTATTTATAAAGTGTTACAAGGTCAGAGGAAATTTATTTAAAATTTTTGAAGGAAATCTCGCTCCAGTGAAGGGCAAAAAATGTGGATCACAGATGAAGATCGTTAAAAGAGCCGATTCTGAGGACGGCGTATGTGGTATTGTGGTTCACGGTGGAAGAAATAACCGCTGTAACGGTAAAGAAAAGTATTAGACATTCCTCCTTTTTTACCGGCAGTAAACTATTGTGGTTCACGGTGGAAGAAATAACCGCTGTAACGGTAAAGAAAAGTATTAGACATTCCTCCTTTTTTACCGGCAGTAAACTATTGTGGTTCACGGTGGAAGAAATAACCGCTGTAACGGTAAAGAAAAGTATTAGACATTCCTCCTTTTTTACCGGCAGTAAACTTCTAATTGCTGTCATTTTAGCTCTAGTATACGAAGCGTTCTTATTTACTTATTTTAAAGTATTTGAATTTAAGGAATTTTGAAGGTTTTTTATTCGATATTCAGTTTAAGTAATATTTTAATCCAATTAAACGTTAGCTTAATGTTTTATAGTGGTGTTTTTATTCTATTTCATTGCTATATGAAAGTAATAATTTAACCTTACTTTTATACTCGTAGTAAATGTATTTATTTACATTTGCCTGCCATTTTAAAAAACAACGTTTTTAACAAAAAATTAATCAATTATTTTTAACAATACTTATTTTTTAAAATTTTCGAATACTTTACTATGGGCAAAATATACGTAAAAACAGCGTTTTTCAAGATGGCTGACGATTGTTAAAACCGCGCCAACAATTGCGCCAAAGTAAATCGCCAAAAATCCGTACAACCGTCTACCAAAGTAGCACCGTTTTTATTATTACTGTTATTATTTATTAAATACTAAGCAGACTTTAATTTTTTGTATACAGGCTCCTTCCTCACGTAATGCTGTCCGAAATTATGGATTTTTCTGAATATTGTCGTGTCCCCAATACTGCATCGAACACTAATGGAAACGTAGTTGAAGATACTTCAGATAGTTCTCGGATACTCTGATAGCACCGAAAAAAAAATAAATTTCAGTCTTAAGAAATAGCACAGACCTTGTCAAGACAACATTGGATTGTTAATACAACGCTGTGGAACATAAATAACTAGTTTTTGCCAAAAAGCGCAGTTGTAATTATGTATGATACAGAAGTTTATCATTAATTTTCTTAGCTGATATTGTGACAAATAAATGTATACGTAAATAATAGAGATAAATTTGTAAACTGATCCTTGGATTTAAAATTTTATGCCTCGAGGAATAATTGCACTTACCAAGATATTTAAAGCTGCAGTTATTTCTGACATTAATGATGGTGATAAGTAGTGGTTACTTAAATTAATAACAGTAGTATTTGGCTTAGTTTATCGAATAACAAAAGTTCCATGATATGTTGTGATGTATTTTTATTACAATTAAAGATATGTATTATGAAAAAATAGTACCTTTTCCTGTCCAGAGTTACACCATGTTGCATGTCGCACAGGTATTTAACACCAAAACAATGATACCAGAATTGAACATTCATTCTGAAAGCAATAATATCAGAGGTTTCATGCCAGTTGCAGCAATAATTAAATATTCATATATAATAAGATTATGAATCTTTTCCTTCAGATGGGTATTTTCATATGATTCCAAAAAGAAGAAATCCAATGCGGTTAAGTTTCAAGCTTCTTGAAACTAAGTTTGTTTGATCAGCTAATTAAGCGATAGCCCACGGCGAAAATTTGCCTAGGAGGAGGAATGTCTTCATGAAAGATTTCCCAAAAGTAATAGGTTCATGTTGACTTTCAGCACAAGTAGAAGACCACGGAAATATATAAATCTAGTTCGTTTATTGGTAACTGAAACCCACAGAGTCAATGAAGGAGTCCATTTCGCGCGCCGCAGTGCCCCAGAAAACGAACAGTTAACATGATCTGGACATTCTTCAAAGCATTACAGCTTTCGTTTCTGAAGAAGATCAACTAGATTCTGCTATATTTCTGATTTGGTGAAATAAAAAAAAAGAAGAGACAAAATTTCTGTATGTATAATATCGCTGGCAATAGCACAAGCAACATTAAATTTAGACACCCGGTATTTTCGTTAATACATTGATCAAGAATTGCGCAACATGTAGTGCGTGAAATGGGCGTTAGCATTTTGAATTTTAACCCGCTGTTAAAAGAACTGAGTTGGACATAATGCAGATGCATTCCAGATTCATGTAAATGTAATAGTTTCTTGAATATTAAAACTAAAACAAGTTACTTAACTACATCTGGTAAACTTTAGATTTGCTTTGATTTGGTTTAGTTGATAAACCAAAGAAAAAACTCTAGGACTATCTGCCTAGACTTACTAGTATTCCAAATGCAACAATTGATTGTAAAATTACAAGCAATGTATTACACATTAGAAAATAACTATTTTTATAATTTAAATAGCTGTTTTTATAAACTTCCAATATTTATTCTTATTTGCGACGTATCACATTCACAGGATCGATACTGCTCAGGAATGAAGTAGCGTAGAATCGACATCAACCTCGGTTACTAGCGTACAATCGACATGATAAAAAAACAGAAAATTTGGTAATGATATAATAAAAAGTAAGAGAATTAATGCACATTTGTCACAGGCGTACTACCAACACGGTGTAAAATCGAGACTATGAACACGGCTGCATTTTTAAATATCTTAACTATACAAAATTTTATTTTAATATATTTCTTACAACTAAAAAATTCTACTTGAATATTCATGTAATGTAGCGCCTTCCTACAGAATTTTAGATCCATTCAATAAATAGAATAAATATTAATTATTATGTAGTATTTCTGGTTTTTTTCCCTCCTATTAAATAAAGGCTTGTTAGAAATGAACAAAAATGTATAAACAATCTAATATATTCAAACAGTGATCTAAATCCACCTCACTTACTCTTATTTGCTCTTCTGATATCTATATGCGTATGTTTGAATAATGATTGAGTAATGAAATGTATTAAATTATTAGAATTCTCTCCCCCTTTCTGTATTAATCACTGTACAGATATGTAACGTCTAGGCTAGCATAAACTGATACTAAACTTACTTAAAAGTTTGTTAGTCTAGTCATTATTGCTAAGTCTACAAGATTAGTAGAAGAGGAGAAGGGTGCGAAAGACCCTTTTATTGAACTCAGTTATTTAGACGGCAAAATTTTGTGCTTAAAAAATCCATTATCCACTTGTGGCAACAAACTAAACATAATGGTAAATTAAACTAAATTTAGATAATCTAGTAGTTCAAGACTACACAAATTAATTTAATCTAGCAGTTGACTCAACCTACACTGGCGTGACAGTAACGTCTGCGGAAAGAATGCAAAACGGACATTGAGAATTAAAACAGCTGGTAGAAACAACACCGGGCACACTCAATAGTGAAATACGTTCTGACTAATCTGACACTCGCATTACCGTGTGATGCATGTGATAAAATGGTAAAACTTCCAAGTATCCTGTGGATTTCTTCAAGGAAAGGTTGCAGAGACATTAGAATATTTTTATGGAGGCAGGAGTGATGAAAAATGAGCAACGCCCTCGCCTGGAATCGAACCGCGGACCTCTGTAATACACGTCCAGCGTGCAGACCACCCCACCACGAAGGCATGCTAAAAAATCTGGAGAAATATCTTATATACTCCCTCTTTTAAAGGGCGACTGGGGCTTTTAGGGAACCCAGTCGCCAAATCCTGGGTGTGGAGAATCATCATCCACCACCCTTTTAGTTCGGGCGTCACTGCAGAGACATTAGGATATTTTTATGAAAGCAGGAGTGATGAAAAGTTAATAACGCCCTAGACGGGAATCGAACCGCGGACCTCTGGAATACGCGCCCAGCGTGCAGACCACCACACCACGGAAGCATGCTAAGAAGGCGGGAGAAATACCTTATAAGGTAAGCAGAAAGATATTTTATTAAATACTGTTAAATGTTGAATGTAAAAATAAAAAATACAAATTAGAAACAAGACAATAATTCAAAACCTGATCTAAGAAATGTTCTTCTGGGATTCAATCTCGCAGAAGGTAAGTCGGCCATTATTTGTTTCGAAAACTCAGAGCAAAATCTGGAACTTCTCTGCGTATTGCAGCTTTTGCTTCTATAATCCAAGATTTTTGTTTCATCGCTGAGTTAACTAATTATACTCTTCCATGCATATTACTAACATGATCAAATTTCACTAAAAATTTTGTAGCGGGATGACTCTTAGGCAGTATTATCTGATGTTTCACAGACTCTGGTAAGCTGGCATTTCTTAAACATTCTCCCACATGTAGTAAGCCACTATTGTCTAAGAACGGATTTAGAGAAATTAAAGAACTCTTCTTTAAAACTCTCGCATTCTTTAAACTATTTCCTTTTTATAGTCCGTTCTTTGGACTGGTTTGATTATAATATCATGCGCTTCTTTTAGTTCATTTTTTTCTAAGAAGGGAGTCAAAATCCTATTACCCCTTCACATTTCTGATAAACCTTAAACACCAAGCGACAGCTCTCTGCAATTTCCTCCAAACTGAAAATTTTGTCCAAAGTTGCTCAACTAATTCCGATCGAACTACAAAACTTTTAACCGAATTCTTATTTTTGCTTAGTATTTCAACACTGTCTACATTTGGTAACCCTCTAACCCATTATTCAGGGCAACTCTTTTCTTTTCCGAAGCTAAATTGAACCTGACCACCATTTTTCATTAAATACCTACGTCTCAGCTGAGATTTCTCTAGTAAGCAAATCTTCGGGATTATCCTCAGAAGGACAATCACTTGGACTCGATCGTTCCTTGAATTTCCATAACCCGTTTGGCTATGAATTGTTTCCATTTCTTCGCACTTCTCTTTCTTCACCCAATGCAATGCAATACAAAAATCTCTCCAAAACACTATTCTTCCAGTTTTATCCTTGAAACCACTTTTTAAGGCAATTTCCCACTCTAGCACCTATCACCACGGCCATTAGCTCCAACCGCACCAGCATTAGTTTCTTTAACGATGATACTTTATTCTTCTATAAAGGACATTCTGTAATTTTCATTATTCTCACAATATCTGAAATAAGTAACTGTTCCATAAGCACTCGGTGAAGCATCGCAAAACACATTTACCACCGTTTGCTCATTCTTATAATCCAGAATACAGTATCTAGGAATATTAACATCTATTAGTTTTCAGGTTTTCCTACACCACGTTAACCACTTTTGGCCCAAGTCTTCCGACAATCCCAAGCACACGCTCTCTCGCAAATTTCCTGTAACAATAACTTTACACGTATCATAAATGGCGCAATCAAATTAATAGGATCAAAGCTTCTTGTCGCTCTCTGTAAAACACATCTTTTACTGTTTCGCAATGTTTTTCAGGAATCCACTAAACCATTCGCCTCCAACGACAACTCATCAGGATTCCGGTTGAACCCGAAGACTTTCAACTGTTGAACCCCCACTGTCTCACCGTCTTTCAGTTCATTTTCTATCTACAGTTTTTCTAATTCTGAATTGTTCAATTTCAGTTTCCTCAAATTAAATACAACACTCCTTAACATTGATACAGCATCCGATGACAACTCAAATGACTCACTTACACTGTTTTCGCCATAATATAAATCGTCTACGTAAAGTGCTGAATTCAACATTTCAAATCACTTGGGTTTACTTCTCTCAAATTTTTTATATGATTATATATTTTTGTCGTAGTACTCGAAGTGAAAAATGTATGGTAGTCTTTTCATTTTCATAATTTCATATTCTTCACTAGGGTTATCTGAATACCAAAACATTTTTAAGAACTTTCTATCTCTTTTAGAAATTTTTATCATTAAAAAAGCCTTCCTTATATCACCATTGAAGATATCACCTTCATTATATCACAATCGTTCAGAGAACTTCTCTTTATCACCATTGAATGCTATTTCGTAATTATGAAATTTTATTAAGAATATTTGGATTTAAATTTGGACCAGCTTTCAAACAATCGTTCAGAGAAAGATTACCTTTAGATTTTGAACTACAATTAAAGACTATCCGAGCTTTGGTTGTTTCCTTATCTCCCCTAACAATTGCTCTAATGAGGCATAAAATATTCTTGTTCATCTCTCTCACATTCCTCAATAACTCCATTTTGTTTTTTGTCACTTATTATTTCCTTATACTCATTAACAACCCAATCATTTTTAAAAAAATCCTTTCTTAACTCATTAAACTGCGCTTTAATTGAAAAATGATTATTTCCTAATTCATTGTAGCTCATCTTCCATGATAAATCAGTTTCATATCTCTCATTCACGAATTTTAAATTTTTCTCAAATGCATCTATCAACGCTTTATTAACTACATTTAACTCTTCTTTTCCTTTCATTCCTAAAGCATCGAGCTGCCAAAATACTTGAACATTTGAAGCAGTTACACAAAAATTCTTTGAAACTGCAGCCTTAACATTTGGCTTGTGAACATCTTTACTTTTCGATAAAGCAAACCCGAAAATCGTTGGCACATAAGTAATTCCTTGGTCTATTTTTTCAAAAGAAGAGGCTTCAATAATCTGCTAAAACACATCTGCGGCAATTAATATCTCAGTATTTATATTATTTTCATAACAGTCAGCTAAAACTAATCCGCGGTACTGCATCATATTTCGTGCTTCTTCATTTGGAACAAACAGAAACAGATGCCGCTATAATAGTGTCGGCCACTAGCATCTCAATTTGAATACATTGATTGGGGTTTATATCTACTGGATAATTTGAGTTCTACTACTTCATGTAATTCCTCGGTAGGCTTTGCTGAACCAAAGGAGAAAACTACAACCTTTCCTTTCTAAGCAGTTGTAGAGACATTGGGTTATTTGGAAGCAGAAGACATGAAAAATTTGCAATACCCTCGTCGGGACTCGAACCTCGGACCTCTCGAATACGCGTCGAGTGTGCTGACTATTACACCACGAAGGCATGCTAAGAAGGCCGGAGAAATACCTTATATACTCCCTCTTTTAAATGGAGACTGGGGATTAGGATACTCAGTCGCCATAGCCTGGTGTTGGAGAATCATCACCCACCACCTTTTTTTAGTTCGGGCGCCACTGTAGAGACATTAGGTTATTTCGAAGCAGGAGTGATGAAAAATGAGCAATGCCCTCGCCGGGACTCGAACCATGGGCATCTCGAATACGCGTTGAGCAGAATGATCACTATACCACGAAGGCATGCTAAGAAGGCGGGAGAAATACCTTATAGAGTTTGCAAGGGACTTTGTACAACAACTTCTTTCGAAGCCATTATCGCATAAAATGCGCGTTATTGCATTGAATTTTGTTTTTTATCAACAGAGCTAACGTATATACTGCAAGTGAATAGCAGCACAGGTGACCAAAAGTTTGGGGATCAAATTGTATAAGGTATCTCCCCCACCTTCTTAGCATGCCTTCGTAGTGTAGTGGTCGGCACGCTGGGTGCGTATTTTAGAGGTCCTTGGTTCGATTCCCGGCGAAGGCGTCGCTCATTTTTCACTTCTGCTTCCAAAAAAATACCTAATGACTCTACAATGGCGCCCGAACTAAAAGGGTGGTGGATGATGATTCTTCACACCCAGGATCTGGCGTTTGAGTCCTCTAAACACCAGTCGCCCTTTAAAAGGGGGAGTATATAAGGTATTTCTCCCGCCTTCTTAGCCTGCCTTCGTAGTGTAGTAGTCAGCACGCTGGACTCGTATTCCAGAGGTCCGTGGTTCGATTCCAGGCGAAGGCGTTGCCCATTTTTCACACACTTTATGACTCTACAACCATATCTCTCCATTTTCGTAAAAAGTTCTCAGATGGCAATTTTTGTTTAGAACGAAAATAATTTAAGCACTCTTGAGGGGTTGGCAGAAGTTCCTTTAAAATCTTAGGCTTTAATTTATCGTAATTATTAATGTCTTCTTCTTTCACATATACCATAAATTTAGTGACCTTCTTTTCCAAAATATATAATAGATTTCTGCTTTTAATTCTTCGGGTACTTGTTTTGTCCTAGAAGCTCTTTCCAGTTGACTGGAAAAAGAGATTAAAGGACTCTTCTTTAATAGATATCGAAATTGTTAATTTTTAAACTTTTAATTATATTTTCCATATTTCGATTTGAGATGTCCATCTGACCATTTTGATTTTGTGGCAAGTCTTTCCTAGTGTTAATTAAAGCTAACTCCGCCTCTAACTGACAGAGTTTTATTTTCTCTAACTCTAATCTAATTTTCGTTCTCTGATTTTTATTTCTCAGTCTGCATTTTCTTTTCCTTTAGAATATTATCAATAACATTTTGCCCGAATTCAGCATCACTTGCATAATTTTCTAAACTTTCTATTAAAGTTTTAAAAGTAATTATTTTCGCACCACTCGGAATTATTAATCCTAATTCCTCCGCCAGGAGCGTCAACTCATTTTTATTGACTTAGCGAGTTCAAGCTCATCTTAATTTTCTAACAAAAAAAATATAACAACTCTAAATTTACAATTAGAAAACAATGCGCACAAAAAAAAAAAAATTAGACTCAACACAGACACTATCAACTCAAATTATCTAGTAAGAACACCTCAATACACTACACTAACAAATATTATTTAACAACTAAACATTATTTCAAAATCCGAAATTACTACTCACCACAATCTAAACAATGAAACCATCTGTCTTCACTTCCACCCAACATGCATCTCCACATCGCTACACAATTTTTTATACAAAATGTTGACAGTACGCATGATTACCTTAGCTTGTCTCACCTTATCCCACTTCTGACACTCGATGGTCACCTCTTTGTGCAAGGGTTTGCTTTGCTCTAACATACAAAAGTGAAAAAACAACATAGCATTATATCTTTAGAACACAGTTATCGTAAAATTAATCGCGTGTTGCAACATCTTTGAAATAAAAAATCAAAGTTCCAAAAAAACTTCGTTTATTTAAAAGTAGAAATGAGTTATTTTTAGTGTTTTATGAATAACAACACCGTCCTCTTTTGGCGCACAGTGACACAATGAAGGTCGTAACAAAGCTCATGCTGTTAAACATGGAATTTAAAAAATATCTATATTAATGAATTGGAATTAACATTAAGCATATTCATTACTTAGTTATTATGCATTTATATATATTAAAAAATAAATAAAATTATAAAATGTAAGTCATAAAAATTTAAAATTCACCAGTTTTAGAAGTTATGTTTATTACAGTCTTAGAAATATCGGAGGAAATGATCTCAAAATTTCGTCAGGACATGTATTTCCCTTTCATAACTCTTGAAATGTAAGTTTATAAATCTGTATATAATTTATAGATAGCTACAAGAAATGTTTATGTAATATACTATGGTTAATCTGATTAAATTCTCTACACGGCATTTTCTTCTGAATAGGCAATGCAGGGTGGCTGCGCGATTGTATCGCATTTACCGACTGATGCATGTGCAGACACCTATCTATACGTGTCTCCATATGCGAAAGAGTGTAGGAGAGCAAGGGTCAGTGTTATCACATTTGTACACATCAATGCAACATAATGTATGATCAGTGAGTGGAGTCATAAGAGTGTAACTGTAACCGTAATTCTATGCTTTTTGCTTTAAAGAAATTGCTAGAACTCGTGCGTCCGATTTAAAAAGCTGTAAAAGTCAGAGAGAGAACATCTCAGCTCAGTTGTTGTTTACTTATCTGCTGTAATTTTGAAATCGGATTAGCTTTCTCTGCGCTTTGGATTGCGTTCTAGTTAACGTTTTATTAGTTTAAAATATAATTACTGTGTGATATCGTGTAATATTGTGATACTGTACGAATATCTTTGAGAAAAATCTAGCGTTTTGTTCCATTTCTTGTGATAAGAATAAATTTTATTAACTTTTTATCGCACTTGTGCATTCAATCTATTACGAACCCGTACGCGCGCAATATCCACCTAGTAGTTATAATTATTTTCTTATAGGAAGATATATGGTTATAATAATTATCATTACTTTGATTCATGTGAGACACTATAGTTTTCTTCTTTTCTACATTTACCACATCTTCGTCAGGTGACAGATCATAAACCGGCCATTTATCTTTAGAATCTCTAAGCCAGGGAGGTCCTTCGTGCCATTCTTGCTTTAGTAAGTCTTTTATTAAGCAACATCTTGATGGTATATCTGCAGGATTTTGTGTTCCAGGAACAAGCTTTCATTCTTTGGATTCTGATAAAGTTATAATTTCATTTACACATTTAGATACAAACGTTTGCCAAGAGACTTCTCTTTGGATCCAATACAGTATGTCCATAGAATCGGACCAGTAGACTGACTGAATATTTTTTAACTGCAAATCTTTCTTCACTATATTAGTTAATCTAGCCCCAATAAGACATGCTGGCAATTGCATCCTCGGAATCGATAGTAGCTTCAAAGGAGTAATTCTCTTGATCTAGCTTGTATTGATTGACAAGTTACTTTTCTCTCCGTTTCAGCTCAAAGAAAAATACAAATCGCATATGCAAACATAGACGCGTCACAAAATTTATGCAGCGTTATGTCGGATTTACTAAGGTCTGTATCAGATAGTTTGCTAGGTATCTTGAGGTTTTTAATTTCTGGCAACCTATCTTTCCATTTTTTCAAATCTTTTAATTAAATCTTCCGGTAATTTATAATCTCATGAGATTCCCAACTTCCAGCAGTCTTGAAGAGGCAGTTTAGGAATTAACGTTATCGGGGAAGTGAAACCTATGGGATCAAATAATTGATGTGCTTTAAACAAAAATTTTCGTTTAGTAATCGATTCATTGTTCTTCCCAGTTTCTATCAGTTGGCATGACAGAGTGTTATTCTTGGTATCCCATGTGAGACCTAAAACCGATACATCTTTTTCATCTATATAAGCTGAGCTATCTATAAGGGAATCTTGTATTTTAAGAAGATAATTACTTCTTTATCCACGTAAGTCAAATTTAGCTGCTTTTAGAATTTTTTGAGACTCTTTTTTGAAATATTCTAAGTCAGCAACAGAGTCAATACTTGCAACACACCTATCCACATAAAATGAATCGTTCAGTTTTATTGCAAGTCTTTTCAAAGGCTTTTCTACTTCATCTAGAACATGATTCAAAACAGCTGCAAGTAAAAATTGGCTACTTGAAATACCGAATACGACTCTGCAATATCTGTAGGTGATTAACTGTTGGGGATCTCCACCTTTACAACACATAAACCGTAAAACATCTCTATCGTTTCCGCTTAGGCTTAATGGTAAGTAGCTTACTTGATGTCTGCAACAACTCCGATATTTTCCCACCTAAACTGATTTAAAATTGTCAGAATCATCTCAATTAGATTGGGACCATTTTCGATGTATTCATTCAATGATACGGAGCTAGCAGCTCTAGCAGAACCATCAAATACAGGACGAACTCTAGTGATAGATTTCTCATTAAATATCACTCTATGTGGCAAATAATGTATACCCAACTTTTCCTTCAATTTATCCTGATCAACTTTGTTAACGATACCATCTTTTTAACATTGATTGAAAACTTCTTTATATTCATTTAATCGATTCTCTGATTTAAGAGATTTCACTGTGCTTTTTTAGGCGAAGTATTTATTATCGGGTAAAGGAGGATGTCCTTGTAACCAGGGTAAATGAACCATGTATCTGCCGCTACGATCTCTGCTAAAAGTTTCCCTGAAATGTTTCAAAGCCAGGTCTTGAGTTTCTATTTTAGGGCGTTTTTCTCCGCTGTCTTTAATACCCATAGAATCTAAATTCCAGGGATCTTCAATCTTTGCGTTATTCAGGTGAAGTGAAAATACTAGCACTGCATTATTTGCGAAAGCATAGTCTCATATTTACTCATTACTGTCCACCTCAAAAGAGTATGAACGGCAAATAAACCTCCTGAAAGATGTTTTATATTCCCCGTTAATAACTCTCCCGCATAATCAGCTCTAATGTGCAAATGTATTTCATCCGAATTACTTTCATATTAACAAGATTTATCATTTATAGCCGTATCACTTATTAAAATACTAAGATCTTTTTATTGGTTTAAGCAATGCGAATCATTTAACTTAGTAATAGAAACACAAATTTTATTTTCATCTTTAACTTCTGGCCCACCAGCGGCCGAGCGGTAAAGTCGCTGAACACTGGTAGTTCGGTCCGAGGTTCGAATCCCGCGAACGAGCTGGCTGCATGGGCGTTTTCGTGGTTTTCCCCATGTGTAACGTGTATACGAGCCAGTTTCCCTTAGAAAGTCCTCCACGAAAGGCATCCCTCCCCTTAGGCAGATAGCCCTCGTGTGCTTTGCCATAATTAAATACACCATAAATACACCATCTTTAACTTCTAATTCGCAATTAAAGCTGTAGAGTCACTAGGTTAATTGGAAGCAGAAAAGATGAAAAATATGCAACCACCTTCGCCGGGAATCGAAACACCGTCCTCTGGAATACCGGCCCAACGTGCTACCGTTACACCACGAAGGCACACTAGGGAATTGGAAGAAATAACTTATATACTCCCCTTTTTTAAAGGGCGACTAAGGTTTTAGGGGACCTAGTCGCCAAATCCTGGGTGCGGCGAATCATCATCCACAACCCTTTTAGTTCGAGCGCCACTTGTAGAGACATTAGGTTAATTGGAAGCAGAAAAGATGAAAAATATGCAACCGCCTTCGCCGGGAATCGAACCACGGACCTCTGGAATACTGGCTCAGCGTGCTACCGTTACGCCACGAAGGCACTCTAGGAAAGTGGGAGAAATACCTTATAAAGCATCCATCTATATTTTCGAGTTTAACGCGATATTTTTTGTGCTTTTCTGTATGTATAATTCCTCCAAATAAACCATGGCTTACAGATATTTCTCCCAATTTCTTTAATTTCAACTTTTTAGCAACAAATATGGATACATAATTTGTTTGACTACCCATGTTTATGATTATCCTTTTAAGATATTTTAAATTGTTTTCCATAACATATACTATCAAGGTTTGAGGATAAACTTCATTTGTACAAATATTATTCGAAAGGACAGTGTTCTGAGTAACTTCGTTTGCTTCATTCATTATGGCATTATCGCTAAACTACTTTTTGTCCGAGTAACACATTATTTCCAAATGTCATTTGCTGCCATATATGCTTCACTTTGATAAACGTCGAAAAGAAAAATGACCAGATTTCAAGCACCGGAAACAAATTCCATTTTTAATTAGCAGCGATTTTTTTTTTGTCTTCAGTTGGCAAATTCTTTCCACATAAACAATCTTTGCTCAGATGCGATTCCTTTCCACAGAAGGTACGGTGTTTAGATTTGAAGGGCTCATTGCTTAATAATAAGTCAGAAGCTATCACGGGATGGAGTGTTCCTTTTCGCTTTTCTGAAGTGCACCTGCTTGTCTGGAATTAAATGCATTCGGATGCGAATATATTGGAGAGTTATGAAAGTGCAACTCTGTTTTGCTTTAGCCAATAACTGTTTGTGCAAAGAGCCGTTAGTAGAATAGTAGATTACATCATTAGTAGAATACTCATCTCCTAATTCTTATTAAATTCGAATATTAAATATTTCAGTAATGCCTTTAAAATTACGGGAGATAATAATGTACTACAGGTTGTTGACGATACACCTAATGACTCTTAAGTTTCTGATATTAATCTGAATCTTATCAAATAATTTCAGAAAATTCACTTAGTTTATCAAAATTACTTTATTTCCGAATCTTTGTTCAAGCAAAGAAACGGCCTTTTTATAACTGTCGCTTGAAATAGAAAAATCTTCTATAGTTTCCAAACCAGTTCCAGCTAATAAATGGGCTTTTAAGTGACTGAATTTGCTAACATCGTCAAGTGATTTGTTACTAAGTATCGATGTTTCGAATGAGTTCCAGTATGTAAGCCAATCACTTAACTTTCCATAAAATTTTGGATTTGTTAGTTTGCCATTTTGCAAACGAGTTTTTCTCATTTATGCTTCCAAAATGTATCATATACGAAACATTATGTCATACACTTTTTTAATCCTTTTTTTTTTTTTTTCATCCATAAAACCACTCTAATTTTGCTAACGTTACCAGCTTCGCTACAAGAGATACTGGTTGTATTTTTACACGTTATAAGCTATAAAAGTATACGTTTTTTCTTGGGGGGGGAACACGAAAAACTCCCATACAAACAACTCATTCGCCGGGATATGGACTGGAGTTGATCTAGCTGTTTTCAGCATTATTACTGTGGGCCGCTGATGGATCTTAACAATAGTTTTAATACTGGTAAAAATCTGAAGCTAATGCATGATTTGCAACAATGAAGCTAATGCATGATTTGCTATTTATATTCTTTGTAGTACATAATTTGATGTATATTGCATATCAATAGATAATTGGTCAGCAAGTTCCTTATCATAAGTATTACAGCACGCGGCTTAGCAACGTTTCTTATTTTGAAAAGAGTTGAGTTTTAATTTTTCTATTCAAGTAAAAATAGTAAGACCTACTTCCAAGTGCTAATAAAGAGCTGAAAAGTAGAAATGAGAGCTTAAATTTACAATGTATTCACATGTCTTATAATTTACAGACACGCGTTTTTATTCAGATAATTTGCTTCCATTTTGTTTGTATTTATCTTATAAAGTTAATTAAGGCTTTTAATTATACACGAAAGTTTCATCTTCATTTATTTAATTCATGTGATCTCAGACACAGTAGCATAGCTAGAGGGGGCTGTTCCGCTACGGACGACAATATCATGTGAAATAATATTTGATGGAGGTTAGTCCTGTGGATCTTCAGGCAAATAAAGAACAATATGATTGTGAATTACCGTATGGAATCAATTTGAGAAGAAACATAATATTTTCTATAGATGAGTATCCAAAGAAGTCACCTCGAGATTTCAACAGCTACGCATTCTTATACCATTTTTATTCATTCAAAACTTGAAAATTGCAATCTCGGTGCATTAAACTTACGGGGGTGTGGCGAGATTAAGCAATTCTTTCTTTCCAAATACGAGCGACATCTGTCAGACTCAAATTTGAAGACGAGCTGCGTTTGTTTGCGCCCACTACGGTGCTAAACTGTAATATAAGCTGAGCTCGTTGAGGACCATCAAAAGGTTAATATGGAAGAATTCCCCAGTTAAAGAAAAATGCTTCCTGTTGGAAGTTTTATTTCCGTTATGATTGCTAAAGAAAACGAAACAGGAATGTGGAAGATGGCTTCTGTTGACGTTTTGCTATTTGTTCTGAATACAGCTCTTCAGATAATTAAAAAATTTTTTCACAATTGATGTGTTTCTAGTTGTAATCATATTTTTTAAATAAAAATCATTTTAGAACTACAAATGTTTAATTTTGTATTTAAGAAATAGTTCTGTAGTATCAGCATAATACTCTGTAATAATAGGTGGCTTTGCAAACAAATATAATAATAATAATAATAAACACAATTTCAAAAGGATGGAATTAAAATTTTTTTCAGAAGTAAAGGTAGATTTTTAATTTATTTTCCTCTATGTCATTTTTGCATTCAGTCATTTGCTTATAAGGAGAGACAAATTCAAAGACTGCCTAGGCGGACACACTCAGAGTTCGTCCCGGGAGGCAAAAGTTCTAGCTATGCCGACATACATATCCATTTTTGTTTTACAAGCGTAAGAATTTTCTTTAATTTCCTTCAATTAATATGTAATCTTTTTCTTTGACTAAAAATATAAATAAATTTTCATTGAAATATTTAAATGTTTTTCTTTTGTTTTCAAAATTACATATTACGTACAAGATTTTAGCATTTTGAGCGATTACATGCTAGCCAAGGTTTTACAGTTTCTCCAATGAAGCCCAAATGGCAAACCTGTACTTCCCTTCCTGTTTCGCATCTCATAGATTAGATTGGTGCACGGAAATATATTTCAACAAGTATGTATAAATATCAGAATTCAGTTACGTACAAAATAAAAATACTCTTGTTGCATGCAATGTTTTTTACGTATTTGACGCAAATTTAATATTTAATGATTAAAATTTAATTTGAAAATTATAATGGCAAATTAAAATTTAATTGCAGCACGTAACCCTTGAATAGTTTTACACATTCAAATTTAAAATCCTTATGCATAATAGTTCTCACCCTCCGCTGTACGTAGATTTAAATTTTAATTTTAATAGCCATTCATTTATGCGATTAGGTGACATGATTTCATAATATTCATAACTTATTTAATATGTTGCATGCAATTTTTTTACGTAATTAATGCAAATTTAGTATTTAATGATTAAAATTTAATTTGAAAATTGGAATGGCAAATTAAAATTTAATTGCAGCACGTAACCCTTGAATAGTTTTACACATTCAAATTTAAAATCCTTATGCATAACGGTTCTCACCCTGCACTGTACGTAGATTTAAATCTTAATTTTAATAGCCATTCATTTATGCGATATGCGATTAGGTGACAATTTTTCATAATATTCATAATTATTTAATATGCTGAATTTATCTCATGGCTAATCAGTTTTTCATTACACTTATCTGCAGTTATGTTGATGTGATATAATGTGGTAAAAGTTAATTTTAGGCAGCATAGTGTTCATTTCCATTTATTATAAAAACCTACTTCAAACGGAAAAGAAGGGGGAATGAGTTTATCTTCTTTTCTGTAAATGAAATAAAAAAGCAAATATTCTATCATTTTTGTATAATTAGAAATTTATTTAACTTTAAAATCTCACGATTGCCTGCTTTCATGCATGAAATGCAAATGCCCATAAGTTATGTGAAATATTTAACTAATTTCCAATATATTTCTCTTTAAATATCCTCTTATTTAAAAGCAATCAAGACGTTCTGTAAAGTTATATAAATTCACCTGACTGTGATCAGGCATGATATAAATGCTGCTCACCTTTGGAGCCCTAAATCTACTTGGATTCTTGATTCCCAAGCTTTTATTCTTCTGCCTGACAGTTGTATAACCAGTGTTGCATCCAGGGACGCAACAGGTTGCATTACAAGACTTATTCATAATGGAAATTGGTATCAAATCAATATTTTCGGTATTGCTGCCTATATCAAATACTACGACAAGACAAGCCTCTGGTGATTGCAGCGCCCTCTATAAATAATGTGACAAAAAGTGGACTATTTTTGGGAAAAACGCTAATACCTGTTCCCCCTCCTTCGTTATACTCCGTGGACTGGTGTCTAATAAGGTGTTCGAAGTTCTTATTTACATTTCGCGTGTTCTAATTATGTTTTTTTAATTGTTTTATGAATTCACTCACATCTTAATTCATTGGATTATCTAATTAAAAGTAAACATTTTTATTTACAATTTTTCATTGAAGTATTTTGTTTTCAATTCTTTTAAAAGAGTAGAATTCTCTTTATTTGAGATCGTTCTAATTATTCTAATTAGAATTTACTTCGTTTTTTACTTTCTTTGGGGAAGGGCCAGAATTTTTTGGTGAACTATTATAATTAAAATACATTGAAATGGTTCGTGGGCTAATTCTGGATACAGAAAAACAAGGATTTTTGTAGAAGAGAGATTTCAGTTAATTTCAATGTTCCTCCTCCCTGATGAAGTGATATTAGTTGATTGAATTTCTCTTCTGTTTTTATTCATTTTTCTTTATATTTCATTAACTTTTTAAAGTGGGTTTTACTTGTTTGAAATGTTTTGGTTTTAACATTTTTAAACTCTTTGTTGCATTTATATGATTATTTGAAGTTTATTAACTATGAATTTCAATTTCTGGTCTTTGTGAGATATTAGTTCTTAATTTCTTACTTTATGTCTTTAATGGTACTTTTTCTGTAGCTTAATGCGCGAAAATATCATCTTCAGTCTCTGATTTATCATTTAAATTGAAGAAAATTACAGAATAAAATATAGCCTTTCTAAGACAATCTTCAACATGTCCAAAAGATTTGGTTTTCTATGAAAATGACTGTTTAAAAGCAATGTTTTACGTATATTTTCAGAAAGACTGGTCATTTTAAAATGTGGTCGTCTTCAGTTATCACACAAAAAATTTGACTATAAAACGATTGAACTATATTTTTATTTTACTGCTCGTACTACTTTTAATGTGGTAAAAGTTTTAAAATGTCTAATGCTGAATAAGCAAATAAAAATTTCTAAATAAGACTAAAATAAAAATATTTCCAATGCAACACAGGAACAAGTATATATATATAGAGAGAGAGAGACAGGGGCGTAGCTAGAGGGGGGGGCATCTGTCCCCGGGCGCAGAATCCAAGGGGCGCCAAACTGATGTTACGACATTTTAGAATTAAATGTTTTCCATCCTTGGCAAGCAATAGGGGGCGCGAAATCTTCAGTTGTCCCTGGGCGCTGAAAACCCTAGCTACGACTCTGGAGAGAGAGCTTTGATTATTAATAATTGTTATCCTAGGGTCTATAATCTTATCGAAAAACGAAGCAGCATTTTTAAATATTGCAAATGAAATTTTCAAAATCTACAGAAGGCTAAGTATTAATTCATTATAGCGTTTAATACTGAACAAGTGATTGGTACTATTTTCTAAGACGATCACTGAATATATATCCTTCCTGCTTTGAAAAAAAACTATAGACGCCCTACGAAGTTTTTTCCATTTTCCGCTATTTCAGATGGTGTTTAAATCCTAATACGGCGTTGCTATAGTTACCCGGGTCATTAGCTTCGACTATCTTTGGCAAAAATTTCTATTTTCCCCTCCGCGAGAATCCTGCCAAAGGTAAGGCTACTGTAAAAGGTCTCTAGTAGCTCTAGTCAAAGGTAGCAACCCGTAATTCTGCCGTCAGAAATCCAGTGCAATGGTCAGCGCCATCTATTGCCAAAAGGTTGCATTCATATTTCTCAAAATTTGTTCAAACAACCTAAACAAAAGTATCTGAAAATAAATGTGAACCACTTTACCGTACGTATGAATTTGTTCTGTAGAATTTAAAAATTTTTAATATCGTTCTCGTAGCATTTGCGCATAGAGATTCATGGATATTCTTGTTTCGGCCGTGACATTTGCACTCTTCTGCCCGCAGGGGAAAAAGTCAAATAATAAAAAAATTCAAGATTGTAAATAAAGGATTTTAAACTGCCGGAAACTTTCAATAACGGTGAGGAATTTTAAAAAAAACTCGCTGCAGAGAGTTCTCAGGCCCATGCTCTTGAGTGAGTTTCAGTGCTTTTACTTAAAATGTTTACATTCGCGGCTAGATTTTCAGTTCAATTGGCCAAAAGTCTTTCTGTGAGAACGCAACGTGAAAGTATTTATATTTTTGAATTTTAGAACTGTGGTGCGATCATATTGGTGTATCTATTACCAGTTTATATTTTGTCAGTAAGTTATTTAATGTTAGTATAAAATCGTACATATTCTGCAGTGTGATTCTTCAAATTCATTAGAGGCTCTAGATGGGACGATCTTCTAAAGATAAACGCGATATTTATTATCGTCTTGCCAAAGAGGAAGGATGGAGAGCGAGAAGTGCTTTTAAATTATTACAGATTAATGAAGAGTTTGGAATATTTGAAGGTATTTTTAATTAAAATGTCATTACAAACTGTTGAATATCGACGTACAATGGCTCCCAAAAATGTTCACGCACTTACGAGTTTCAGTGAAATATCGCTTATAAAATTTGAGAATTAGAATTTTTTAATAACATATATGAATTTCTCTTAGTAAAAATACATTAGTTAATATAGTTGAACTTTTTTTTTTAAATATCAGCATCAATGTTCTTCCATCATTCCTGTTTTTAGTTCGGTTTTCGTTTTTATGCTATGTCTTTGTACTTTAACCTTTAGTTCTGTCCAAGTTCATTCTGTACTGTTTTAATTTAGTGACTGAGATGGTGTTTTAAGAATTTGTGGACAGTTATAGACACATCAAAGGTGAACATTGACGGCCGTGTGCTTAGGATCGTTATCCTGATAAAAAGTAGTGTCCAATACCCAGATTTTGGGGAGGATAATATTAAATTACCTTTTAAAGTATTTAAATAAAGAGCCATCAATAAATACCTAATCCTAATGTTGATATTTACCTCTACACAAGGACACCTCCACTGCCATGCTTTACTGTTCCGCCCTTCTTGAAATTATGTCCCTCATTTTTTCTTGTCCATACAGTTATACACCCATTGGGACCGAAAATGTTAAATTTACTTTAATCTGCAAGTAAGACATCGTTCTAATGCACTTCAGGCTTATATACCACTTTTGTTGCTTGTTTTTTTATCTGTGCCTCCTTACATTTTTTGATTTAGGAAAAACGAAATAAGTTCAGTGTTAAAAAAAAAAATTTAGTTTTCTTCAAGATCACATGGAGATGGTATGAAAAAATAGTGGGCTTTATGTTCAAATTCATTTCCATTCTACAAATTTTTAATGTGTATGAGCACATCTACAAATTCTTAAAGTGTATGAACACTTTTGGGAGCCACTGTACAGAATTAGCATAATCCAATAATTCAAATATATTTATTTACAGACGTTTATGTACAGTAGTAAAAATAAGATACATATGTAGAACAGTTTAATTAATTTTACCTTTTTTTGAATGCACAAAATAGTAGTCAAGATGGTGTCAGAGGTCACGTGTATCAAGAGTTCAGGTTTGTGATATCGTTCTATGTGAGTTCCGGATACACATGTTATGTTGTTTGCTTTTAATGCGAAAATAAACTGTCAACTTGTTATTTTTTTTTTCCCCTTGTCATGAGGTCAGCGAAAAAACGCAAATGCAATATGATTCTATTAAATGTGGTTTCATAGCTAAAAAAATTGGTGTCGATCAGCCGCAATGTGTTACTTGTTACAAGCAATGATATTATGAGACCTCATCTGGAGCAACATTTGTGGACAAAATATAGCATGTTAAAAGACAAGCCAGAATTTTTCTGCAAAATATGCAAATATGAAACATTTGAAATTGGATAATATTGAATCTTTCGAAGCTTCGTATATGAGTTATCCGTACTCATCGCAAAGACAAGTCATATTATCAGAGAAACACTCGTCAAACTTTGTCTGTTAAAAGCAGCTGATATTGTTCTTGGACTAGAAAATAAACAGACGTTTTCAAAAATACTGCTTTCCGAGAACACTGAAATGTTGCATTCATGATATGGCTGAAGACTTAAAAAATCACTTGGTGCAATCTATAAAAGAATCAAATTTTTTCACAGTAAAGCTGGATAAGTGTACAGATGTTGTAAAATGTTGTCAACTGTTATTTTTCATTTAGTTCTTCTACAGAGTTAACGACTACTTCAAAAGCAATTTGTATAATAACAGCAATCTCTGAATTCCTTTGCAAATATCCTTTGAGGAGGTTATGAACTTTCATGATGAAAGCTGATAGGCATATGCACAGATGATACTCCGTCAATGCTTGGATCTTGCTCAAGATTTGTAGAGATTGTCAGAGGGGGGAAAAAATCCCAGTGTTACAGCTATTCACTCTGTTATACACCATCAAGCCTTGGCAGCTAAGATGCTTCCAAATGATTTCAACGATGTCTTAAAATTATGCATCAAAATTGTCAATCATGTTAAAAAGAGTGCTTTAAATACTTGACTTTTTGTGGCCCTTTGTGAAGATTTGAGAGCAGAACACAGAACACTGTTATTTCGTATGGCAGAATTCTAGCTTTCAAAAGGAAATGTGTTAGCTAGATTATTTGAACTTTGAGGTGAAGTGATTCAGTTATGGGAAATTCAAAATTGAACCAAATTGTATGTGGAAATCCAAAAGCTAAGTGTTCAAGTTGTATTGGCTTGTCTATCAGATATTTTTGAATTTATCATCAGGATGCCATCGCAGCGTATACTCATAAGTTGCAACACTGGGAACATAAAAGTAGCTTGCAATTATTCCTGCTTTCTCAAATTATTTGGAATCCTGGAAGATTTATTTATTTGTCAAATGCCAGTTACATTGGCTGTTAGGCCATTAAACTCCTTGCTTGCCAATAGCGCTGAAATCTACAAGAAAAATTTGTCAGTGCTTCACACTCGTCCAAATGTTCCGCCATCATTGGCCATCCACTATTACATAAAACACACAATGGCGACTCAGCTAGTCCAGTGAGAAATAAATGATTCTGTAGGCAGTCGTTTCCCGTCAATAGTCTAAAAGATGCAACCGCAACTGTTTGCGGGTGGTCAGAAACAAAACCTGGGTTTGATGAGAGAACTCTCCAAGGCTTGCCCTCACTAGCCTGAGTGGCAAAATCCCTAAAAGTCTTTTGATATGTTAGCGCTGTCAGAAGCTTAATAGAATGGAGGCTTGCACTCGTTTTTGGCTTTTGGAGAAACGTAGCCCCCTTTTTCACAAGCATATCAGCTATCTCATTGCCATAAATACTGCAGTGTGAAGGTACCCATTGAAAAGATATCTTGTGGGAAAGTTCTTTTATGACTTCCTGACACTGTTGAACGCAAGTGTTCTTACACTCTTGGTAAGAGGAGATGGCCTGCATTGCTAAAGTCGAATCACAGTACAACAGCCCTCCTGAACGAGCTCTGTATCAATAATAATTGTTGGAGAGCTACATGATTGGCTTTCAGTTCTCCATCAAAGTGAGTAGAGTAAGCCCCTACAGGTATGTAGAAACTGAAAAGCTTTCTAAAAACTCCAGCTCCAGCCCCTTGAATCCTATCGGTCAGAGAGTCATCCGTATATACATGTATCCATTCCTCAGCCGGAAAACGTTGCTCAATTGTTTCCAAAGCTATAGTTCTTATTTGCTCTGGACTCATTTCCTTCTTATCAACTTTCATTTCCAGGTCCAACCGCACATCAAGGAAGCTATAATCCAACGGATTTAGCAAAAACAGCAGTGGCGGTTTCAGTGTTCTTAAATGATTGTATTGTTCTAGGCGAGAAACACATTGCAGAAAGCCATTTTGTGTCTTCAGATTTCATTGTTTATTATAATCATAATTCCTCCAATGCGGGTTACTTGGTAGACGAATAAGTCTCTGGAAAAGGATGAAAGCATTTTTCTGAATCAGGTTTGTCATTGGTTGGTTTGCTGATACTAACTGCATTGCCAGAATGGGAGTCGTTTTAACAGCCTCAGTTATAATGCGCAGTGCCTGATTTTGGAAGACCTCCAGACGCTGTATCACATCTGCGTAGCCGAGATCAATATCTCACAGCAATAATGTAGTATTGGTCAAATATACATTTTATACATCGAGTTGAGAGTCTCTCTATCACAACCCCATTTAACACCAGCTAAGCATTTAAGGATAGGTAATCTATGCTCCGTCTTAGCAACTGCATGCTCTGCATGCTTTCTCCAGGTTAGGTGCTTGTCAAAAATACTGCCAAGATAGGTGGCACCATCCGTCTGCTGCAAAACCGACTTCTCATACATTAGTCTAGGAGTAAAGTGGTGTCTGTTGAGAGAGGAAAACTGACAAGTAGTCTTCCCCAGATTAACTCTCACATTATTGGCAGAACACCACTCCTCAAGTCTCTGGAGTGCAGAATTTAAGATTTGGTTTAAACCATCTTGATCTTTTTTTTTAGCTCTGGCCCATACGATAAGATCATCGACAAAAAGGGCAGTGTTCACGATTCCATCTGAATCTAAGATGCCTGGTAGGTCGTTAATAACATTATTAAAGAGAATAGGGCTAATAACTGTGCCCTGAGGCAAATCCGTTTCAACTTGTTTATATTTTGAAGTGGTGGTGTGCCATAACGAGTAGCACAAAGAAAATGTTTTAACAATGGTCAAGAAATGTTTTAACCAAAGGAACATTTTTCCGCCAACACCGTATGTCTGAAGTTTTTGAACAGCCTTTAACCTCCAAACGTTATCATAAGCTGCTTGGAAATCTACGTAAACAGCCAGTACCGAATTTCATTTATCAAGTGCATCTTTAATTGATTGGCTTAAGAATACAACTTGTTGACTTGTAGAATGGAAATTTCGGTTGATCTTTACATTATGATAACTTGGCGATTTTTTGGCGAAAATTTGGCAACCAACTCTCCTACAACAACCCTCTATTTTTTTTTTTTTTTTTTTTTTTTTTTCCCGCTGCCATTTTGTTTTCACGAAGTAAAGACATGTTTCTTTTCTTTTTATCTACTTCTTCCAACAATCTACTAGCCGAATTACACTTATGCTAGAAATTTTATCAAACAAAACTGCTTAATCATGACAAATATTCACTGCAAAATTGGGAAAAAGTGCACAATACCATACTCCATACGCGTTTTTCAAAATAACACATACACATAAACCATGTACACGCCGACTTATTTTTACTTAAAAAAACATCCCAGAATTGCACAAAAATGGCATTGCGCACACTCTTCACTATATCCATGTACACTGCTTTTTTCTCATAAATTAGAAAAATTTCACGAAAATACATGACAATTTTCTCAATCTTTAAACCCGGTAAAAAGAACATATATGAAATTACCTGATCGCGAAAAAGTATTTACCCTTTCCAAATATGAACATTTCCACATATAAAATAAATAAAATATCCAAAAACTTTTACCTCTAAATCATCTATTATATTATAAACGTCACCAACGAATTCATACCGCAACCATTACAAATACTTAGTGTCAGATATTTAAATTATTTCCATGCACGTTTACTTCAACTAAAACATATACCAAATTCTTACAAACATAAAATTCACAAAATAACTATCATTTCATTAAAATATAATTAAATTTAAAAACACTACTTAAAATATAAATGAGCACATACATTAAATTAATAAAAATTACCTTACAATCCTAATTACTTTAAACTAAATCATTGCTAATCACAATTTTCCCAATAATACCAAATTCCTTTCCACCTTACATTTAGAACAAATAATATCCTCAAATAATTAAAAATACTAACTTACCTAATCTTCTTCAGAATCTTGATTACGTGTCCGATAAACTTTTCTGATTTCTGTTTCAGGATCTTTAAAATCATACTTATATTTCACAGCAAGGTACCAGGTAAAATAAATAACTTAATAAAACATCTTTATTTCTATCTCGCACAACCTTAAACAAACATTTATTACTACCCTTTTCAATACCACTAAATACCCATTTCGAATTCACTTTAGTTACGGCCATGGGATCTAAAAATTAACCAACACTGTTTCACACAACACAGAATAAAGCCAAATACAAAATTTCCAGATTTTTTCCCGATTCCCCCCCCTTTTCCGATTAAAGAACCGTAATTCGTCCATTAATATCACATGACATATCCCATGATCTCTCATTTCCCTCACACAAAATAATGCGTAATCGGAACTGAGTACTACTCACATTATTACCAAAGTCCCAGGTAGTAACCTTTATCGCCTCCAAAATGTCGCCAAACTACCAGTTACCATATTGTAAAGATCAACCGTAATTTCTAACTCCAGCTTGTTTGGAAGATATTAAACCATTGGTTTCCAAGTACCACTTAAGACTGGAAAAAATCATTCTCTCCATTATCTTTGATAACACACTATTTAAAGCAATTGCTCTATAGCTGTCCAAACCCTGTTGTGGTTTGTTCTTTTTAAGAATTGAGATCAAGATGGCCTTTTTCTAGGCAGCAGGAACAGTTGAGTTCCAACTCTTATTATAGAGCTTCAGGAGGAAATTCAGGGTGTTTTTGCCAAAATTCTTTAAAAATTCAATATGGATATTGTCTGGGCCTGGACTTTTTTTACATTTTATTTGTCCAATAGCTCCCCGCAATTCAGAAATAGGGAAATCTCTATTAAAAACTGAAGGTCCGCTAGAGCTAGAAGAAAATTTCTCGATAATTGTTTTTCTAAGGATCTTTTGGCTCTTCTTTAGATCATTTTTTAAATGCTGTCTTTTGCAATAAAATGAGTTAAGAGCATCCACATTGACCAGATCATCCGTCAGTATTTTTGAACCTGCTTTCATGGATTCTCTTCCCTGAACACTCTCTTCCTTTTTCACTCCATTCACAAAATTATAAACCTTTTCCCGTCCTTTCTATAATCTACATTAGTAATGAAATCATTAAAGCAATTTTTCCTTGCTGCAATAATTTCTTTTCTAAGGATGGCTACACTTCTTCTCCATCTTTGGACATCCTTAGGATTTTTTGTTTGTTCAGCAACATTTCGGGATTCAATGGATATACCTTTTAATTCAGTCAATCTGTCATTCCAGAAAGCCTTGAACTCGGAAAAGATAGTCTCGAGTTCCCAGCAAAAGTTTTCCCACTTCACCTTCTTAAAATTTCACCTGTTTCTCACTTTATTTACTAAAGGGTAAGAGGTTTGTAATCCAAAACTGCTCATGATCATACGATGTCCAGAACCAGGATCATAAATGACTTCCCTTCTTGCATCCCCAGCTAAATCAGCAGTAGCTAAAATCAGATCGAGATTTGTACCATTTCCATTATAATGAATATAAGAAGGAATATTCGTGTTCTGGTAGATTAGTTTCAGTCTGGTTGAGTTAATTAGGTCCTGCATTATCCTCCAGAAATGGTTAGAATCGTTATAATTCCAGCGGGACCTATGAGCATTCAAATCTTCACAAAGGATAGTTTTATTACGGAAGGAAAGACCCTGGAAACTTAATTTATTATTGTTTGGTGGGCTATAACAAAAAAAAAATAATGAAATAGGGTTTTTGTTTCCCGATTTGGACCACCTCAGAGAGGATAAGTCACTGGTAATATTAAATTTGGACGTCAGCGATTCTTCTTGATTTAGGCAAGAGCTGTAGATAGTAGTTATCAAAAGAATTGTATTTCATATCGTCCCTAGACTAATTTGCCTCAAAAATAAGAAATACATCTATTTGTCGATCATTTAATTCAGTCATAAGCTGTGTTTTCTTTTCTTGGGAAAAACCACCCGCATTCCATTGGACAGTCACTAAGTTCTGTTTGCCCTGAAAAGGACAGTTTGGAGGATCTCTAGGAGCCATCAACAAGCGGCAAAGCTGTAGCAGATTTAGGCGTAGCCCAGAGTGCACCACGAGGAGGCCTGCCACATTACACCCCAGAAGAAGGTCTCTGAGGAGGTTTTTAAAGTTACTTATACTGAGAATAAAATATCAAATCATTTGAAGCACCTCACTGAAGAATTCAAATGTTACTTTCCTAACTCATGTGATAAAAATATTTATAGAATGATGACAGATCTTTTTCACATTGACATAGATGTGCTATCAGAAACACCACAAGAGCAAGCTTTGCAAATTAAAAATGATTCCACAGCCAAATATGATTTTTAGAAGGTGGATAAAATATCTCAAAGTTTATCCCAGCGAAGCACTATACTTACCATTTTCAAGCACTTATTTGTGCAAAAGAGTTTTTAGCAGTTGTAACAATAAAAACAAAGCATAGAAGCAATCTCAATATTGTTAGTAATTTACATTGTGCTCTTTCTTCTATTCAACCAAAAATTGAATATCCTGTGAAAAATATGCAAGTACATCCGTCTCATTCATTTATCTTTTTTTTTTTTTTTTTTTTTAAACCATTTGTATCTAGAAACATCATATTTCTATAATAAAACCTTTATAAATTCTGTTTTTTGTTCTTACTGCATTATACCTTACCTACTAACATTATTATTATTATTATTAGAGAATGTGGGAAGCTTAATTTTTGGTAGTAGGGAAGAGTGAACCAAAGAAAAAAAACTTTGGGAAGCCATGGTATAGACTAAGCAATAATATAAATTTTTTGGAGCGTAAAATTTTATAATGGTTATTAATAAGTTTTTTAAATGTATTTTATTAAGATACTTGCTTCTTTAATTTCTTACATTTTAGTCATGTTTACTTTATTAAGTTCATTTTAAAAAATCTGAAAACACAATATATATGTTTAATTAAGTTTATAAAATCAATGCTTAAATTTTTTAATAATGAATTCAAAATTATAAGTATCGAATTCAAGCAGTTTTTTCGTTTATGGTTTTTAAATGTAACCATTTTGGAATATAAATATATATTTTTAATAAAGAAAAATAAACTTTGAAAGTAAATTACATCAAAAAGAGTTGTGTAGAACTCAGAACTGTTAATTTCTTATTAAAACCTAAATTGTTATTAGAATATTAAGTAAAGTAAGTATCAGAAGTTTCACACCTAAGTACGACTACATGTTATGTACTAAATGCTATATACTATGCATGTTGTAAATTTTAAAGGTTTGAAATGGTATGATATTGAATTGGAATGCTTGCTAGGTCCAGAAAAGGTTATTCACTGTACATTTTGTGTTTTCTTTGGCTAAAGTATTAATAACTAGAAAAAGTAAAACAAATATTGTTAATCAATTTACACAAATTAGAAAATTAGTTTTTTATACTTTCCTTTTAATGCATATTAACCAATACTTGCGGTTTTCTTATGGCAAGTTTATAGTCAAATCTTTTTAAAACTATAGTGATGCATAGGGTAATAGCATCATAGAGGAATGTTCCAGTGAAATTTGTTTTGTTGCTGTGTGAGCAGCTACTTTTTATTTGGTTTATGTATTTATGGCAAAGCCTCGAGGTCTATCTGCCTGAGGGATGCCTTCGTGAAGGACTTTTTAAGGGAAACTGGCTCATTTACATGTTACACATTGGGAAAACCACGAAAACGCCCATGCAGCTAGGTCATTCGCAGGATTCGAATCTTGCATCAAACTACTAGTGTTCAGTGACTTTACCGCTCGCCCTCAAGTGGGTCATAAAATCAATAGGCAAATTTCTTCTGCCATTAATTTGGAAAAAGTAAGGTTACTATTGATATAACAACCAAAACAAACAGCAGCATTAATACAGCAACTAAAACAGATGTAATTTCATTGGAACGTTCCATTACTATCTTCTTAGCCCATGAATCAATGTAATTTAAAAAATATTTAGTTATAAATTTGTCAAGATTTCAGCCCCATCTGGCTGAAAATTTGTTAAGAATAAATAGCTCAGATGCTAGCACAACAGATATATCAGGTATATATACCATCCCCATATATAATGAAGCTACAAATACTATAACTCAATATATTCATAGAACATTTAAGAAAATTATCTATGAGAATGCTGAGAGTAAGAAAGATATCTTTAAACACTATCCACCAATACAGCAATGAAAATAGCACGTTGTTGGTAAAATATTGCATAGAATATCTAAACTTGCTAAAAGCCAAAATCAAAGATAAACCCCAGCACAAAACCAGCCTTGAAGTAATAGAAGCTATAAATATTGTAACAAAATCATGTTATGTAAGAGACCTTCCCTTTAATAAACCATGCACCTAGACATCAATTCTAAAAATTCACTGCAACCCTGCAGAAAGTGGCAATAAAAGGAGGCGAACTTGATCCAGTCATTTATTCATATTTCAGCTGACAAAGCAAGTGGTGTTCCTACAAAAAGAAAGTGGAAACCTTAGTAATCTTTCAGGAGGCTAGCATGTAAACTCAGATTTTTATTTTGTTTCATTTTAAATATTTGTAACTTTTGATACTTCAACATGGCTATTGTTGAAAAATTGTTTGTCTAAAAATAGATTTTATGTTTCCAATTATACACACATTATCTAACCAATATTCTGATATACCGGTTATATAAACATTAGTATGAGAAATGAAAACTTTTTTTTTCTTTTTCAATGGAGGGCACGGGCCACTTGTAAGGCCAGAAGTGGTGGCCGTTTTATCGTGGAGGTACCTAATAGGCAGCCACAGTTACCTCCTATGAAGGGACAGACAGTTTTACATCCATGCCTTCTCTGGGATTCGAACCCGGGCCTTTTGGTATCGCAGTCAGGCTTCCCTGAACACTATACCGTCTGGGCGGCAGGAATGAAAACTAAATAGAACTATCTTTTTTCCTTGCATATTTCACTCCCCTTGTATAATTTTCTCCATAACGTTTTCAGCATATGATTTAGAAGATTTTGATTGAGGGTAATTATGTAAAACATAGTGCACAACAGAGATGTATTTGATGTAAGAAAAAGAATATTATTGAAATTCATAAATACTTTGAAATACACATTATAATAATGTAATGTGACTTTTATACATACTTTTTATTGTGTGCTTATCATATAAGCCATCTCTTCAGAAATAGTATACATGATGTATTTTCACCTTTCCTATTTTCGAATGGTAAAATGAGTAGGAAAAAAGGGAAAATATGTGAATAAGTATGGTATTTTTTTCTCTTTACTAATGTCATTTGGAAGATCATAGGGACAAGAAGGAGGGGGAACTCGCTGGAAAAAGAGTCTGCCTGTTCGTACTTTGCCAAATTAGTAGGTTGTTTATTATTATTATTTTGTCATTTTAACATTCCTACTGTGGATTAAGATTCTTTGTCTATTTAATAAAGGCAGTGAACATGTTTCATAGTAATCAAAATAACTCAAATTTATCATGGTGCATATTTACAGAACTTATTTTTCTCCTCGCCTTGTGTGAGTTGGGAGCAAAATGAATAATACAGTCAAAAGTCTTTAATCCGGACTCGTCGGGACTTGGGCGATTCCAGATTATCGGTTTTTCCGGATTATAGATCATCAGTTTAAATCTGGCAAGATGACATGCAGAAATTATAAAATTAAAAATATGAAACCGTAATTTATAAAACAAAGAGCAATTATGATCTAAAGGGTATCAAAATTTACAAAAAAAAAAAGCTTAATATTTATTTGTTTACTTTAATAAACATTTCTTTCAACGCGTGTATGCATAAAGCATACATTACACATAGTCGAAATTAGAAAATTGCAAATAGAAAACTATTTGATGTGTATTCGTGATATTTATAATGACAAGGAATTTCATTTAAATTATATCAGAGATGGAGTACATCGAGATGAAATGCTACATTTAGTAAGGAATTATAAGCCGAATAAAATAAAAACATCTGCTCTAATTATAAGGATAGTGCTGACAGATCAACTTCCAGTTCATAGCGCACCGCGACGTCCCCCCCCTCCCCGCAGAGCAGCGTGAAATTGATAAACAGATTTCAGAATGGTTAGAGAAACAAAGGATATGCCTTTATCCATTTTTTTGCAGCAATTCCACTTTTTGTTTGATGGACATCAAAACATGCTTTTGCTTTGTAGATCCTTTGGCAGCTCCAGAATGTGAAATTCTTTTTGACATAATCGAAAGTTCAAGCTTACTTTTATAAAATTGCTCTAACAGTTTGCAAAATATAATAAGCCGGATCCAATTCGAAGATTAAGGAACAACGCAATCTGCAACATTAACTAAAATAGATAATTAGATAATTTTAGCTTAGCTTATACCGTCCGTTATACATTAAACGCGCATGCAAAAACATATGCACACGCGTAAATGCATATGTGCGTGCGTAAACGCATATGCGCAATGCTTTTACGCATGTGTAGAAAGTTTGTAGCTTTGAGGTCAGGATTATAGATTATTCCGGATTATGGACGTCCGGATTAAAGACTTTTGACTGTATGAGACAGTTCTATATCTGCCGTTCATATATTTCACAAGTGAACATCTGTGTAGCCAACGAGGAGTGGCTTCTAGGATGGATCAATGAGCATCCAGTGATATTTCTGTCATGTCACATGAACTTTCGTGTGCTTTAGATTTAAGCAAAATGGTTGAAAATATTCTTTCACACAATTTTCTGTACAGAATAATTAAAGCATATATTTTTAAATTTTAAATTTAAAATTTGTATATTTAAATTCTTCTCCAGTTTCTTTACAACCTGATGCTTTCTCATGAGGTTAATAATAAGAAGTCTTCAGATTTAAGTCCTACTGTCACTCATATTTTACTAGTCTTATAAAAGCACTAAAAAAGTGAGTACAAGAATAAGAGTTTCATATATTTTCTTCCAGCTTTTTCTAACTTAACTCTTCATTCGATTTATTTACTTCTGATTTATCATAAAAATGATCAAATACACAACTAGCATACAGACTGAGATCAAGCATATTGAATTAATGGTGTTTTATCACAATTTAATTTTTTATTCATAATATGTGTTTATGAAGCATAAAAATATAAAGATGAAAAGTGTATTCCTTGTAAATGGTGTGAATGATATCTAGAATAAATTTTTAAAATATTAAAAATAAAATGTGATTTTTCCATGAAATTGTTAAGAAAAGTTAATATTTTTATAGTTATTTTACATATTTCTGTTTAGGTGTTAAAAAGGTTGTTGATTTATGCGCAGCACCTGGAAGTTGGAGTCAGGTATTATCCAGAAAATTAAGGTAATCTTGTGTCATGATCTTTGTTGAAAATTTTATTTATGTGCTATCTAAAAAATGGTAACTCTATTTAAAACTAGAAAGCTCGGCGGTCATACGAAATGACCGCTGTTCTAGATATTATAAATTGTAATTAAAATTATTTGTGCAAAGGTGTCTGCTGATTCTAACTGAATTACCCAGAGCAGGTGGCGAGGACACCCCTTTGCTTACTTCCCCACAGGGTTTCCCCCTTCTTAGAGTGCAATGAAGGAAACCATTGGCAGTACATTTCTTAAGAGCCACCATTAGCTCAATAAATAAAGGTGATTTAAATAATAAAATGTTAATTCGCATGTCAAAGATCTCTTTGTACACAACATTTCTTGTGTAGATCTTTCCATCATTTTTAAGCTCATCTTGCAGAGGACCATCAATTATTTTTAATTTTATGTCAGTTCTTTCATGAACTCTTGAACAGGCAACATAAAGTTGACCGTGTCCAAACGCAGGCTCAGGTAAAAAAATGCCAACATGCATAAGCGTTTGGCCCTGAGACTTATTGATGGTCATAGCAAAGGCAAGTTTTACAGGAAATTGTCTACATCTCAATTAAAACAGCAACCCTGTGCTGTGGCAACTTCACCCCATTGGCTAGTACAGTTACTCATGCAACCAATAAACTATTGGCGACAAACAGACACTTAAGCTGCATATAATAAAGATATTTATTTATTTCATTGTATTTGTTTTTTTTTTTTTCTGGTTGCATATTTTCGAATTCTATTATTTATAGATGTTAAATTTATTTATTAAATGTTAAATGCACATGCTCTTGTATTTTTAATTTTTCTGGCTTAGCTTTCTCATAATATTCATCACGTGCTGCACTGCACGGGGAATGAAACAGTTTACAGTTACGCAAGTAACCAATAAGCTATCGGCGGCAAACACTTAAGCCGCGTATATGTAAGATTAGAGATCATATGCGTATTCCTAATATTGGGGCACATTGGCAAGATATATATACAGAGAAAAGCATAATTGTCATACATGTGTAACCTCTACAAATGATATATAATCTTTATTTCTATAACTTTGCCATGATTTTTAGTTGCCATTTATCATAGCTAAATTCATTAAAAGTATTTTTTTTTTTTTTTTTTTTTTTTTGAGTGCAGATTTCTTCACTGGCTTAATTTATTGATTGATATTAGAAAAAAAAATTAATTGTTGATGTAACTAAACTGAGCATTATTGGTGAAATTTTATCAGGAGCCATTGAATCAAATATAAGCACCTTAAACAAAAATAATAAATTTTCTAATATTTTGGCAAATAACAAATAATAAAATGTGATTTAGTTGGAAACTGAGGAACAGCATAAAGAACATCTTACCGAAGTATTTAATACAATCAGTGATGTGAGTGAACAAATTAGAATTTTTAGGATATTTGATAACATCAAATGGCCAAAAAAAGTACAAGCCATAACAAATTACAAACTTCCAAAAACTATTCACAAACTTTGTAAATGTTTAAGAATGATTAACTTTCATAGAAGATACTTGAAAGACGCAGCTAATACTCAAGTTCCCTTAAATGACTATTTAAAAGGTTCAACAAAAAAAGATTGAAGGGAAATTCCATGAACAAAAGAAGCAAAGAAGTTCTTTGAAAAATGCAAAGAAGATTTAGCCACAGCTGCTTTATTAACTTTTCCTAATCCAGATATAACATTAGATTTAAGTACAGATGTCTCAAATTCTGTTCTACAGCAGTATGAAGATGGAGATCGTAAACTAATAGCATTCTATTCTAAAAAGCTAAGTGACACTCAAAAAGCTTATAGCACATATGACTGAGAACTTTTAAGTATCAATGTTTCCGTCAAACATTTAAAACATATGCTAAAAGGACGAAAATTTATGATATTCCTAGATCACAAACCATTTATATTTGCATTTAAACAGAAAAATGATAAAACATCATTAAGACAATTTAGACAGCTCCTGTACATTTCTCTGTTTTCAACGAATATAAAATACATACCTGAGAAAGTAAATATTATTGCAGATTAGATATCTAGAATTGAATCAGTTTCGGGCATCAATTATGATAAAATTCTGGGTGAACAAATCAATAGTGAAGAACTGAAAGAATAGTTAAATAGTAGCAAAAATTTTCAAACAATGCCCATTACTCTCTGGAAAAATAATCTGGGGAGATGTTCCAACTCCACATATTCAACTGTTCGTATCACAACCATTTGGAACGAATGTTTTCCACAAAATACATGACTTAAGCCATCCTGGTATCAAAACATTACTGAAACAACTAATGTCAAAGTTCATTTGGAAGATTATTAAATAAAAAAGATGTTAGAGAATGGACTAAATGTTAGAGATGTTAGAGAATTATGCATTAGAGAAGAATGCATTAGTTAAGAATGCATTAGTTGCCAGAAAAATAAAATTATTTGGCACACATGTTCCAAATTCAACTCATTTGAAAAACCTGTTGAAAGACTTAGCATTGTCTGTATGGATATAATTGGACCCTACCCTCCATCAAATGGGAATAAGTATTGCTTAACATGCACCGATTGCTTTATTTGCTGGATGGAAGTTATACTGATAGAAAATATTACCACAGAAAAGCATTTTATGCAGGTTAGATTTGTCGCTTTGGCATTCCATACAGTGTGATCATAGACAGAGGAAATTAGTTCAGATCAGAACATTTCAGAAGTTTAGGTATTAATTATTTAATTAAAATGCAAACAACAGCTTCATACCATCCACAATGCAACAGAAAAATATAAAGACAATACAGAACATTAAAGCAGCCAGCAACAATTCAGTCAAATGGAATGAAACTTTACTAACTATACTCTTTAGTATACATGCATCTCTACATGATGATACCAACTGCTCCACTGTAAAAATAGTTTATTGTAAATCACTGAAGTTATGAGGAGGATTCTTTTAAGAACCACAAACCAAATTAGAACCAGATACCTTCATTAGCAAACTGCAAAAAAGAAATAGAAAAATTAAAACAAATTAAAAAGACAATGTATAAGAAAACATAAATTATTTGTCCATAAGGATTTAGATTCATGTTCACATGTATTTGTCAGAGTGGACTGTGTCAAGAAAACATTAAAATCCCCTTATGAAGGACCTTTTTCTATGATTACTAGAAATGTCAAGTATTATACAGTAAAAATTAAAAGAAAGGACACCTATGTTTCTGCCAGTCTATTAAAACAAGCTTATTTTTAGCTTCAGATGAAGATGACTTTCGAAACCTAACAAATAAAGAGACACAAAACACCCTATTAAACGGACATGAAAAGGGAGAGAGGATTCAAAATTTAAAACAGCATGTAATGAGAGAAGAATTGCTTTTCTAGCACATTATCAAGATTATGTAAACATTTAATGTTGTAAAATTTTGATTTAATGATTGTAAATATTTTGTTAAGAGCATTGATGTTCTTTATTGCAGTGTCAGTATTTAGGTCTTCAACCTTTCACTCCTGAGGGCCACATCAATAAATTAAGAAAGATCTGCTGGCCACATGTCTGTCAAAAAAATAGTGTAGACAGAAAATTTATTTAAAAAAGGGAGGTTTATTTTGCAAGACTACAATTGATTCTAAGCGAAGAGATAGTGTTACAGATTTGTGTAGGTGTTTTATAGAGCATGGGATAAACTTGGAGGGGTGGTGTAGAGTACTAAAACATGCATTTTTTTATAGGAATGTAGGGTCTAAAGTGACGGGTTACGGCAGGAACGTAAAAAAACGACACGAGAGGGAAATGTGTTTATGTACAAAATCAACGCAAAGTACTTTTTTGCAGCAATACAGTATTCACAATAAATGTTCAAAAAAGAGAAAACTAACAGTAATAGGAATTACAGCTGTGATTGGCTGGCAATGCAGCGGTAGAGGGCTATAGTGAGCCGAACAAACTATGATCCGATGCATCAGAGGATCATTCGCAACTCTGATGTCGAGCGTAATGGGTAAGTTTACACACAGGGAAAAAGCTGACACGCATCTCATGTATGGTGCTGCTAATGAAAACGGCACAGCACCGCTATGTTGTACCAGGAATGGTTTCCGAACGGGCGTATGCCGAAGCACACAATGTTCGAGAGGTTGCATCGATCTCTGTGTGAAAATGGGCCTCTGACACTAGGAGTGGAAGAAGTGCACAACAACCTCACATTGAAGAATCCATCTTGAACATTGTGCATGAATCACCTTAGACAAGTATAAGAGCTATTGCACATCATCTACAACTGAGTCATTTCACCGTTTGGAGAGTATTGCATGAAAATGGTATGCACCCATACCATTTGCAGAGTCCAAGTCTTGCAAGAGACAGATTACCCTCTTCGAGTTCATTTCTGTCATCTGGTGCTTGCAGCAGTGTGGGGCGCAGATGGATTTCATATCGGATCTGCTATTTACGGATGAAGCAACTTTCTCACAGGACAGCATCTTCAATAGCCACAACATGCACATGTGGGCAACTCATAATCCACACGGCACAAGTCCACATGCATTCCAAACCTGCTTCTCTGTGAATGTGTAAGCGGGCATTGTTAACGACTACCTCATAGGCCCATACCTCTTACCTGCACGTACAAATGGCTTATGTTATCATATTTTCTCTGCAAGAGGTGCTACTGGAATTGCTGCAGTATGTTCCGGCTGTCGTTCGTGATCGCATGTGGCTCCAGCATGATGGTGCACCAGCCCATAACCACGTGCGGGTCCACAATTACTTGGATGGGACATTTCTAGGCGGCCAATGGATTAGCTGTTCGATGGCCACCCTGTTCTCCAGATTTATCCAGCTTGGATTTTTTTTTATGGGGCCATCTGAAGAGCATCATTTACGAGACTCCCGTTGACTTACTGGAGGACCTCGTTGCACAACTATCCATTGCGGCGTGGCTGCAAGCGTGTGCAACATGCCTGTCGTTTTTCAAAATGTTCGTCAATCCCTTCTGTGACATTACCAAGCATGTATTACTGCTGGTGGTCACAATTTTGAACATTTATTGAATACTCTATTGCTACAAAAAAGCACTTTGCGTTGATTTTGTACATAAACACATTTTCCTCTTGTGTCTTTATTTTTTTTTTCGTTATTTCCTTAACCCATCACTTTAGACTCTACATTCCTATAAAAAAATGCATGTTTTAATATGCTCCGCCACCCCTCCAGGTTTGTCCCATGATCTATGAAACACCCTGTATATATACACATTGTTTCCAAAAAGTCAAATGAAAATCGAATTAAAATGTTTTGCAACTTCTTTTAACTATGAGAAAAAAAAATATAAAGATGATTGTACAGATGATGTTACAAAATGCATTTACAATTAAAAAAAAAGAAAAGAAAAAAAATTTACATTACTGGCAGGAGATGGTAGTTACTTTAGTCTGAAATTTGAAGTTATTTTTGATTGATTAAAGCTTCAGTACCGGTTTAATCCGTGTTTTTGCAATTCGTAAAGTTTCCTCCAAATATCTGTTTGTCAGCCATGTTCTTGTTTTTGATTTTAGCATTTTCATTTTACTAAAAAGCTGTTGACATATGTAGGTACTGTCAAGGATAGACAGGAAGAGTGCATGTTTACGAATTCCTGGATACTTGTCTTCTGTCACGTATTTCGAATAAAAATTAATTAATGTAGGATTTTTAAGAAACTTGCATTTTACTGCAGAGTCACACTTTAAACCTATAAATTCTAATTGAAGTTCGGGTAGAACACTTCCGACGTCTACTGAAAATGGCGAGGAGATTAATTACTTTTACAACATTTATCACATGTTCAAAGTTTGAGGAGGACATCTTCAGACCTCGAGTGGAACGGTGTTTGAACACCCAGGTACCTGGACAAAAGCTCTATCCCTTGTAGAAAAGTTAAAAATTGCGAATTATAAAAGCCAAATAGCCAAGGGTAAATAATTTTTTTTAATTAAAACCTAATAAGATACTTTTAATAGTTAATTTTATAAACTAGGTAACTACTAGCGTATAAATCAAATGGGGAAAAGCTGTGGAAAGCCGTCGAACTGGTGATCAAGAGTGTGTAACTATGAGAAATAAAACATGTGAGGTAGCACAAATCAAATGACACTCTGAATCCTTGAGAAATACAGCAATAATAAGCTAAGAGATACAATTTACAAATACACAAGAAGCAGTAATAAATGCTAGATAATAATAAGTAACTAAATGAGGGTACAATTGAGTAACATACAGTAGGGAATAGGCACTAAAGATATGAACAACTATTGTAAAAACTGAATTAAAGAATATTTACAACAGAGGAGAATACATAAATAGAACACAATTTACAACATCAGCAAATAAAGTCTCACTGAACAAGATAAGTAATTAGTTATTGTACACAACACCAAAAATATCTTCGAATATTGAGAAAATAATACATAACTTATCTATATTGAATAATTTAGTATTTGCATACGTTAACAGGTCATCCGTGAGTGTTATCAGTTGGTTCCGAGCAGCGATCATTTTAATTTCAGAATCAGAAATTAACGGGAATTTCCTTTCCCGCCATGATGAAAACACAGAAATAGCATAGAAAATGCGCAAAATTACACAGTCACTAGATCACATAACGAAGAATCTTCAGAATATCACATCGAAAAAGATTGTACTCCAATATGACGAAGAAAACACGAGAAAAATCTGCGTGGGTCACATAGCGAAGGCTATCAGCATGAGCAATCGAAAACACATTTAACTACCTCTATGGATTATGTCTTGCACAAATCTTGGGGGACGATGCAGTGAAAAGTCATTATAGTATTATTTCCACTTGCCTTCACATCAGATTTGAGTAATGTTGTTACTCGTATTTTCTCTCTGGTTATAGATTTAGCACCATCCATGGTAATAGCAGATATATAGTACTGAAGTCTAACTCACATTTATCCAAAGTTTCTGTCAGAATCGAATACAAATCTATTCCTCTTATTGTACCTTTAAGTGCAATAACACTGGCTAATTCTTCTACAATTGTGAAGTCTTTATCAATGCCACGAATAAAATGGCTACTTGTGCAGTATCTGTTGCATCTGTTTATTCATCCATCGCTACAGAATAAAACTCGAATTTTTTGCATTTGAATTTTAATTTACGAATATCTGTTATGAGATCCTCTATGTATCTCACTACTGTCGCACCAGACAAGCTAATATTTGATAGGACTTGAGCCTGTGATGGACAAAGCATATCAACTGCACTCTGAAGACATTCTTTTCCAAATTCTCCATTGGCAAAGGTTTTTCCTACGGTTAGCAATTTTTTTCTCCTATCATGTAACTAACACAAACACTATTTTCAGATTGTTTATTTGCTGTGGTGAAGAAAGACTGCTGAAAATTTAGTTTTGATTTTAATTCACTCACCTTATCACTTCGAAAATGACCTTCCAATGCAGACTATTTCTCACTGCGCTTAGTATCATAATGTTGGTTTCATAGAACAAATCACCAGCAGAAATGGATTTGTGGTGGTTAGCAACTGAAAAGTAGTTAAGATTAGCATAAAATCATAATAAATAGCTCAGGGCTAATTTAGAGCTCATACAGTTTCGCAGGCTTTTTTTGGTAGGGACCTGGCTAACCTGGCATTTGAATTACACTGACTTCCTTTCTCACATCCATAACCTTCAGAAAATGCACAAAAGTCCTAACTTTTTAGGAACAAGAATATTATTTATAACAGCGCTGTCCAACTTATCATAGCCTGCGGGCCATATTTTCTTCACCAAACATTTCGGGGGCCAAGAAGATTGATAAATGAAAAGTCAGTTTATGTTAATTAAAAATATTTTATTTATGCTAAAAAGAAAACTTTAAAATATTCGTAATATATTAATGAGAACATTGTGGCTGTAATTATTTAGCAACAATATCTTTTATATCCACATCAATATTTGTTGTGGCAAGTCTAATTATATCTTCGAGAGTGGAATCTTTCAAACTGTTTCTATATTTTGACTTTATATATTTCATATCGGAGTATGCACGCTCGCAGATGTATATGTACTTCCGAACACTGATACAATTTGAAGTCCAAAATCTCTCAATTTTGGATATTTCTCTTTATCTAAAAATTTGAATATTTCTATTCCAGTTACTCCACGAGATGAAAAAAATGGGTCAGCCTGCAGGTCGCATAATTCTATTTGATATTTAAGATCAACGGAGTTGATATCAATATTAATTGAATCACAAAATAAATCAACAGACGGTTTAAGATCATCAAATTGAGAAAATCTTTTATTGAAATCTGTAATTAGCATATCCAATTTTAGTAGAAATATTTTAAAATTCGCTTCTATATTACATTCCTTCATTTCTTCGTGGAGCTCTTTGCAAGATTCAAAATGAAATAAATTATTTTGCTCCAAATTAAACCTTAACAATTTTAATTTGTTTCTAAATCCAGTAACATATTTATAAAGGCAACACACATTTTGATCTCGTCCTTTCAAGGATTTATTCAAAATATTTAAATAATTTGTAATGTTCATTAGGAAAGCAAGTGAATAAGTAAAATTTTTATCAACTAAATTTGCTGTTAAATTTTCATCGACGGCAATTTCTGTGAGAAAAAGATGAACTTCTTTTCGAAGTGTAAATAATCTCCTCAAGCACTTTCCAGCACTTAACCAACGAACGTTACTATGTAAAAGCAGATCTCCATACTCTTTCCAATTCTTCCAAAAATGTTTTAAATTTTCAGTGTGTAAGAGAACGATTTCCGCCATGAATTAAATTAGTAATTTTGCAAACCTTGTCCATTACATCTTTATTTGTAGAGATAAACCACATTATGCCTCCTGATGAATAATGCAGTGTAACATACGACATATTATTCCTTCTTTTTGCAAAAGTCCCGCGAGCCCAATATTTTTGCCGTTCATAGCTCTAGCACCGTCGGTTACAATAGCAGTGCACTTGTCAAATCTGCCATACTGCTCTACTGGACATTTTAATTGCTTGTAAATATCTTCACCTTTTGTTGTTACATGTATTGATTATAGAAGTTCTTCTGAATAATTATAGTTTTCATTTACAGTTTTTATAAAGATAAGCATTTGACATGTATCGGAAATGTCTGTGCTTTGATCCAATGCTACCAAAAAATAGCAGCAACTATTGATTAGGTTTTCTAATTTATTAGTGACATACATGCTAATCTCGTTTACACGTCGGCTTACAGTCTGGTGAGAAAGTGATACTGTTTGAAATTTTCTTACCATTTCGTTGTCATTAAATGCTTGAGTCATTTTTATGGCACATTTTTTAAGGTGGTCTACTACAGTAGCATTACAATACTAAAAGTTTGTTTACACTTAGAATCGCTAATTAAGAAACTATGTTGCGTGAAATTTGGCAGAAATATAAAGCAATAGGTCAGTTTTGGAATGTAAAGTTAGAATCAAGTTTGGAATGAAATTTACTTAAATATTATATTTAAAAAAAATTAGTTTAAAATACGTAATTTTGATGTGTAGTTTGGAAAGCCATCCATAGATGGCGTTACGAGTTAAAATTTAGCACTGTAATCCTATTTCTGCACAAATTCACGAAATAATTGATTTTTATACCAGTTACAAATCATTTTTTCTCTATATAATATTTAGAAGTGTTTGATATATTCCTTTATACGCAGTTTTCGTTAAACAGTGTCAGGGTTGTAAAAACAGCTGCCATCTGTCAGCAGAAAGATGTTTACGACAACCCTATTGTATTGCTATTCCGCACTCATTTGTTTACATTTATTTGTGCTGCGATCACTTACTAATAAAGATGGTAAAACTTCAAGATAGACCGAAGAAAAATCAGAGTTGGAACAAACGATCAACGAAATCGTCGTGCTCAAGAATTAAATTCCCGAGATGTGGAAGTTTCCGAACAAGCAGATGGTTTTGAGAGGTGAGAAACAATTTATTCTTTATATCCACTACTTCGTGCTTATGATTTCATAGTAGGTTAATTTTGAAATAAAATGCCCTTATTTTTTTACTGAAGGTCAGAAATTATTGGTGCGTCTGCGTCAAAGGAGATTGATTGCCGGAATGATTTTTTTGAAAAGTAAGTTTTCTTCCCCTCCCTTTTTGTCTGAGGGGAGATGGTAGTATTTATTCAGTCCTGTCATAATTTATTCCTTCATTCACATTACATTGGGAAATATTGAAAGGGTAAATTCCTCTTCACGAGGAATTGCTGAAATAAATGAATCTTTTCAAAAGTATGAGCATGTTCTTGCGATCTAAATTGAATTCACCATCATTACATGGTATTGGAAACTTTATAGTCATTTATTTGCTACGAAATGCTTTTTCACCCTCCCCTAATTCAATTTAATTAAAATCATTGTGTCAGTTACCTATGGTATATTTTTACTGCTTACCTATGGTATGCACATTGCAGTCATGTGTTGGCTGTTCAACTTGCTTTTTTTTATTATGTCATTTACTTGGATGTTAAAACTTTCTTTTAGAATTGGAACATTTTATGATCTTTTAGTAAAATTTATATATAAATATATATTATTGCTTGTTTACTTATGGTTCTGTGTATTTGTCATGTATGCATGGTGTGAAGTGTAGTTTTTGAAAAATATATCACAGATGGTAAATTCCACCAAAAGTTCAATTGAATTGATATTGGGATGCAGGTAATCAGAAAATATCTGCCGTGTCTTTTGAGCGTAGAACCATACTAGTGCCAAGAATATGGGACCAATACGTTCATGCTTGCTTTCTAGCCTTTTTGCCATTGTCCAGATTGAATTATCTCTAGTGGAAAGGGAATGAATGCCTTCTCTGTATAACATTAAAATATTTGTCTGATTAATAATCTACCAATAAGAAACTTTTTATGTGTGACATACTTTTTGCAAACAGAAGTCCTAAGCTCTGTTCTTGTACATGTTTTTTAATCGCACTTCAGACGTGTACTTCTAAAAGGAATTCTTCTCATAGGAATATTGACTGAACATTTAAAAAATATATTCTGCTTTTAGGGGCCTAATATTTTAAGTGGGAGCTTCCTTTTTTCATGTTTGCATTCATTACTGCATGATTTGCTATTTGAATTGCTTCAAGCTATAAGTAATTTTTGTTAATATTTTTTTCGATCAATTACTGAATGCCTGTTTAGATCAACATATAACTATCTTAAAATCGATGACGGGACAGAAGAGGCTGCTGCAGACACATTCAAGTTGGAAATCCATCTGATTTCAGATTTCAGTCCTGTAGTAAAGTAACACCATAGATAAAGTCAAAAACCTTATTGTTATATCAATTGTAGCTCATTAGCAGCAAACATTGCTAATCTTGCAGTGAATATATAAATGATGCTTCCAAACTCAGTGAATGCAATTATTTCAGGGAGCAAAGAAATAACATTTGTGTGGTTTTGATTATTTTTTTTTTCATTTGTTCAAGAGCATGATGAATTAAATCCATATAATTGTTGTAGTCATAGCTCCTACACTCGGCATGCTTCCTGTGTATCTTAACTGTTGAAAAATATGTCATCTGGATTCTGTGCAAAAAGTTTGAACTGAATGTTCCTATCAATTTATTGTATGTTGTGTGCGTTAAATTCTGACTGCAATTACATTTTTCATAGAATATTAGGAAAATAAAACTGATATTTATTTAGATCTGTGGTATTTATAATGCAGTTTATCAATAGCAGGTAACATCTTGCCTCTTTGCTTTGATCAGGGCCTGTGCAACCAGTGGCAGACAAAATTTTTAGAATTTAGAGAATACTGCATAGCAAAATTTTATAATTTAGCAGAGGGCGCTGAGCAGCAGAATTTAGAGGCGAAAAAATTTTCAGAACTTACGAAGACATCAGCCAGCAGAATTTAGGATATGCAGAGATTGCACCGGGTGGCAATATATTTAGTGTCATATGTTACATTTACTATCTGCATTATTAATTTGTGAAACAATTTCAGCTGTTTGAAAATGCATTTTTCTGTTAGAAATTTTTATTTGTACTTCTTGCAATTTTTGGGGTGGGTGGGGATATGTAAAGTACTCTATTGTCAAGAATATGGTACTAAAAACATTTTATCATATTTTTTCAGGTGTAAATTTTGTGCATGATTTGGCCTTCATTGAGATGTCTCTGGGTAAGGAGTTACTAAGGAAGAGAAACTTGATCCTATACAGAACAGCAACTTCGTTAGCATCAGAGGTTTTTTTAATAATGAAGAATTGGAATGAAATTTTACAAAATGTATGGGATTGTATTTATATACATGCAGGTTGAAGCATGCAGTTGCAAATGTATGAGGAGTATAAAAGATGCTGTATATTCGTATAAGTTTGAATAAACATAATAAAAAAAATTCCCAAAATTCTGTATTTTTTCTGCGAGTTATTAAAATTGGAAATAATTACATTATTTATGAAAATTTTTGAAAATAAAATACAAGTAATATTTAAAAAAGTAGAAAATTACTTTTTAAATATTACAAGTATTATAAATTATAAAAATGTAAATAATACAAGTAATATTTTAAAAAGTAGAAATATGTATTCTCAGATGAAATCCTTTTGATTATGCAAAAGGTCTTTTTTAGTATTTGAAGGGTTCATTTGAACCCAACAATTGGAACTAATGTATCCGCAGTTCATTGATATCAACCATTTTGTTTCTAAATTCACCCATTCCTTTTTAAAAGCATTTCTTTCAGTTACTAAGGGCTAATGAACAGGTCTTGAATTATCAAGATGAATGTTGCCGAAACATTGTGTGTGTATAAAAGGAAAAAGTGTACTTCAGAACATTGCAGTAGCTCAAAAAAAATCACGGACATGATCTATACTGTAGTCAGCGAGAAATTAGTCCCTTTTCTTTTCGTTTCAAAAGCTGTGTTTCCAAACGCCTGTGTCAACACAGCAGGAAGCGAAGCGGGAGGCCGTGGCTAAAAGCTGTGGAATCAGTTTTATAGCTCTTTTTAGAAATTTGTGAGCTGTTTTTCAGATAACGCAGTAAATCTCGGGGGGGGGGGGAGGTTTGAAATCATGATCACTGCCGGTACAACAGAATTTAGGTAGAGCAAAATTGTAAAATTCAGTGAAGCATCAAGCAATAAAATTTTAGAATTTTGGAGGAAGGGGACTTGACAACAGAAATTATTGCCTACAAAGTCAGCAAAATGCATAGCGCCGTATCTGCATAATACAGTATTCATAACCATAACAAACTTGTTTGGGGTGTAACAAACAGCTTAGAATGAATAATTTGGGATAAGATTTTTAAGTACGTATTTAACTGGGTATGAAATTTCAGTAATCATGCAGTATGCAATCTGATTTTTTTAGCTAATCATTTATTTTTTAGATGTCAGCACACAAAAAAAAAAAAAAATGGTTGTTGTTTTAAGCATTTCTTTTTTCAGCCATTTTATTTCAAAATCTAATTTTAAAATAGCATTTTAGTGATGCTATCAATTACATAAATAACTCTGGGATTTCTAGCCTTTTTCTTGCATCAGCTCCTTTTAAAAGAGTAGTTTTCTTCATTGGCCTGCTTACATTTTTCTCTGTAGTATATAATAGAATCATAGTAAAACTAAACATACATAACTGAAAGATATTTAACTAGAATATGTTGGAAAAAAAAATAATTTGTTAGACTGCATGCTTTGTCATTTTTTGTATTCTTATTCCTTTTAATTTTACAAATATAAGCAAGTTATAAAATACAAAATCACAGATTCTGATTGCTCAAGAATTGTATTTTGATGAATGTGATGGCTGTGCTTTCTTAACGTAATTCTTAAATCACCTTATTATTCAGAAACATTCAACCTAATTCTTGTTTTCCACTGTAAGTTATTCTTGACCAAAATCTGCTTTACCTGGGTAAGAAAGAAGGAAAATCAGTAATGTTTGTCCAGTAACAATTTTAATTTGGAGATATTTCTTTCAGATTACTTTTTTAATTCTAATACTTAGCATACCCATATGTTTTGAATTAATTGTGACGTATTTCTATGGTAATGCTTTACATCAGTAAACAATTATTAATTATCAAATTTATTAGTATATTTTTGTAATCAATGAGGTCTTGATTATGCCAATGAATTGCTGGTGAATATTTGGCTGTTGGTCCCTTGACCATCATATACCCCTAATTCAGAGGTCAAACAACAAAAATCAGCGTTATATTTTCAAATTTTCACAGGACTAGTTTCGATGGTTTTACCGAACCACCATCGTCAGCTGCAAAAGCGCAAATGAACGAGATAGGATATAATGAGCAGATAAGATAAGAAAGGCTGGACAGAAAATAAGCTAGTTGCGCCATCTGTTGATGAAACCAGAACTAAAACATAATTTCTTTAAAGGCCGAAGGCAAAGATGGATTGGAATTAGGATCGTTAACTAGAACAGAAAGATTTTTTTGAATGTGAAATGCCTCTAGAAAATCCAAATCTCCAATGGAAGATGTTTCTTGAATAATTTTGGCAGCAGAAAAATTGAAAGTGTGATTTTCAGACCAACAATGTTGAGCAACTGAAAACTTCTGTGTTTCCTTTTTTCTAACATATGCCACGTGTTCCTTGACACGAAATTTTAATGCTCTCATAGTTTGGCCAATGTAAATTAAACCACACTGTCAAGGAATCCTATAAATACCCCAGGAATTCATATCCGGAATCGGGTCCTTGAGTATGGAACTCGGAATTTTATTGATGGAAGAATAAGAGACCCGAAAATTAAATTTCTGCAAAGTATGTGCAATTTTATAGCTAATTGATGGAAAGAAGGGAATGATAACAGAATTTTTATAATCTTCTAAAACAAAAGTGTGCCTTTTAGTAGTTGAGATGAGAATTTTTTAACTGCTTGATTAATAATGTTGGGTGAAAAGCCTCTGTCAACAGCTATTGCTTTTAAATAATTTAGTTCTTTATCAAGGGATAGTTTGGAGGAGCAAACTTGAAGAGCACGAAAAACATGGGAGTAAAATGAAGCTAACTTTTGTTTTGTTGGATGACATGATTTAAAGTGTGGTGGAAGGCAAACCGATGAAGGTTTATGGTAAACTGTAGTACTGAAGTGAGATGTGTTACGTGTGACCAGAATGTCAAGAAACGGAAGAAAATTGCAAGCCTCAAGTTCAAAAGTGAACTGAATAGCAGGATCAATAGAATTCATTGTTGAAAGAACTTTATTTAAATCATCTTTATTACCTTCAAACAGGGTAAATGTGTCGTCTACATAGCAGAACCATGCCCGGAAGTTTAAAGTTTCAAACAACTTTGTTTCATAATAATGCATGTAGATTACAGCCAGGATCAGACTGGGGGGGGGGCTTCCCATGGCTAATCCCTCAGTTTGCTTGTGATATTTATTTTGTAAAACAAAATGTGTTTGTTTCAAACAGAGTTGAGTGAGAGAAATTAGCTCATCAATTTCGATGCAAGAGAAATGAAATTCAGAAAGTCTGGTTTCTAGACATTTTAATGCACCCTTTACTGGAACATTGGTAAATAATGATTTTACATCAAAAGAAACCATGAGTAAATTTCTAGGAGAAATGTTTTTAATCTTTTTTACAAACTCTATTGAATTTGTTATGATGTAAATGTTATTGTCTAATAGAGTTGAAAATCTAGAAACTAAATATATAGCTAATGGATACGAGGCAGTACTTAAATTTGATACAATTGGGCGGAAAGGAATACCACTTTTATGAATTTTGGGAAGAGCATATGATCTGGCGTTATTCACAACAGATGGGATAAGCAAATATTTTAAGTTGCTTGAAATGATTTGTGAAGATTTGATCGCAGTTTTTATATTTGACAGGTCCGAAGGTGAAGGATCTTTAGGGATCGGATGCGTTTCGCATTATTTTGTCTTCATCATATACCCCCTTTAAAATTTCATTGACCCTAGGCTTCCAAGCTGACTCCATAGAGAACCTTTGAAGTAACTAAAAGTGGTAGACTGCATACTGAATGTTTACCAGTTTGATAAAAGAATGCCATTAAATTTACTTAATTTAGTTTTTATACGCATCTCTCATATTGGTCTAATGGCTATTACATATGTAGCAAATGTTTAATAAAGTTATATTCATTTTATTGATGTTTTATGTATTTTATTTTTATTGACAGAGGTAATGCTGAAGATCCTGATGAGATAAAAATAGTGGCTGTTGATCTGCAAGCTATGGCACCATTACCTGGTGTCATTCAAATACAAGGAGATATTACTAAGGTTGAAATTTTTTTAACAATACATTGCTAAGTTTATAATTCTTACACTTTTCATGAGAGATTTTGTTTCTTACCCAACAAAGATTTCTTAGATTTTTGTTTATTTTACCCAACAAATATTTTCTTTCAGTTTCCTGAGAGGAAAGGGAAATTTTTACAAAAGTACATCAGTTATCACTTTTTATTAATGCCTTTTCAAATTGTTTTATGTTAGGCCCAGTTTTATATTTAGAAGTAGAGAAGGAATATTATGTTTGCTAACAAATCCTTGATATGTGATTTATATGTTTTGTATTATATGTTTTCTTATCATTTAACTGTATAATTTTAAATTTTAAAATAGATATCAACAGCTGAGGATATAATAAGTTATTTTAAAGGTGAAAATGCGGATCTGGTAGTTTGTGATGGTGCCCCTGATGGTAAAACATTTTTAAATATTATAGTTAGTTTTAGCTAATCAGGTTCCACTCTTCTTTATGTAAATAGTTATAGCCCTTTAATGGTTATTTATCTGGTTCACACTTTATGATAAAAAGAAATAAAACATTTTAGAAAGATTTCTCATCCAGAGGGGAATTTCATAGTTTCAAAACGGGGGAATATGGTCAGCCTTTTATTTAGCTGTTAAGTATTTAATTTTAGTTTATGAATATAAGAAATTACTTTTATTCAATTTTTAGTATTTTCTGTGCTACTTTTTTTTAATTTATAAAACACATTAGAAAATAATCTAAATCTAAATAAATGTATTTTTTAAATTTTGGAAAAGAGGTAGGAATGATCTTAGCAGTGGTGAAGGGGGTGCTTGGCAAAAATGATTGAGAACTACTGGTCTAGTAGAATTACAGGGATAGTTATCAGTTAAAAGTCGATAGCAAAATGATAAAAACTATCATAAGTGATGTATCCAGTTTTGAGATGCACTATGAGCATTTTTAAATTTTAAATGTTTATTCAATAAAATTTTCATTTCAGTATAAAGAGAATTAACAAAACACAAAAGCTTTTCGAGGATTTAGTCAGAGACCTACTATATCTTTTATTTTTCGTTAATAATGTTGTTTTTGTACCTGAAGCCTTTGAATGTTCATGTAATAGCATCCAATAATAACTTGCAATCATATTAACATTTCAGGGACTTTGGTATTTTTTTCTCTCATTTGTCTCCAGTGTCTTGGTGGAAGTTCTGTCCTTGACTCTTACTTATTGTATCAAGATTTCCCTGAAAATTCTGGATATGAATTCTGGAGGAAAAAAAAATATGTCCAGCTGAAAGATTAATTTTTTTACCGTATCTTCAATTATGGCTGCATTGTCAGGCTTGTCATTTCCACAGAAACCTGTTAATGATGTTCTTCAAGGCAAACCAAACTATCTTACCAGCTTCATTTATGAAAACTCAAAGTTTATATGTGGCATCAGTTTTTTTAAAAACTGGCCCCTTCACAGGGTTCGTACGGTCCTTAAGAGTCCTTAGATTTTTTGGAATCGATTTTTGTCCTTAAAAGTCCTTAATTTTGGCCAAAATCAGCAGAAGGTCCTTAATTTTAATCATCTGAAATTTCTGGCTGCTCTTACGACTGCCATTTTGAGTGTGAATTAGCTTATTGGCTTATTAGATTACGGCAAAGCACTTGAGGGCTATCTGCCTTAAGAGAGGGATGCCTTCGTGGAGGACTTTTTAAGGGAAACTGGCTTGTATACACATTACACATGGGGAAAACCACGAAAACACCCATGCAGTCAGCCCGTTCGCGGGATTCGAACCTCGGACCGAACTACCAGTGTTCAGCGACGTTACCGCTCTGCCGCTGGTGGGCCGAGTGTGAATTAGCATTTTGAGGAATATTTTTTGCGATTCTCTACCGCATATATGGTTATCTTTTGAATGGGTTCATGAGTTATAATTTGTTTCTATTTCTAATATAAATGATGGGGTACTAGAGCTTCTAAGCGAAACATAAGCATTTCGAAATTAATTTTTTCTAGTACAGAGCTCATAAACAACTTTTCGCTTTTGGGGATGTGAATTCTTTTATTAAACGGCTCTAAATTTGGCGACTTTTCAACATTTTGGCGATTTTAAGATTAATTTCTACAGAAACTTTTTAATTCCGAGATCTGAGAATTTTTCGACGATTTTTTTTAAAACATCGTAACGTTGATAAATTTTATTAAAATAATGGTAATATATTGAAATTATATTTAAAAAATAACATTAAAATAAAACATTTTTATTTTTCATGGTAATATTATAAAGTTTCATTTTGGCAACTTATTATAGAATATTTTAAATCTGAAAAATAAACAAGATATAATGCTATAAAGCACAATTTACGAAACAGCTCTTAGCAAAAGCAAAATTAGCTATGTATTTAATTAAAAATGTCTTGTTTTTAATTTTTTTTCATAGTAAGAGTTTTTCACATGTAATTGTCTCAGAATATTCAAAATTCTCAGAATGTGCAACAGTTTTCTCTATAAAATTAATTTTATACTTTTTCTCTCCTTTTTTTTTCCCCCAAAAATATTTCTGGCTTTTTGCTGTTACAGAATTGGTAGGGATAATTTTTCTTTAGGATTTTAGACATTGCAGCTTTGAAAGTTTAGAAGGATTTGAAGGCAAGATTTATAGATGCACGATTCTCGAAGATTCGAGAAATATATGACGGAATGAAAAATGTCTCCATGGTGTCAACACGTGATGGATGTATTTTACAGAAAGTTTGCAATGAATTTCTTAATTTTTGGAGAACATCTGGAAGAACAATGAAAACATAATATTTGAATGTTTTACTTCTGATACTAAAATCTTAACATGTTTATCTTCTCTTTATTTTCTGTACTTTTCACTAGACAGAAGCATGGAAAATATCAAAAATGCTTATCACATGGGCAAGCATTATAGAAAGGAATTTTTTTATTAATAAAGAAATTGAAAACTTCAATTTAAAAGATTCATCTAATATTTCTTAATGCGTCATACACATAGCTGGCACTAAGCATTTTCCCACCTGATGCAATCTCTGTGGATCCTAAATTCTGCTGCCTAGTGCCTTTCTAAATTCTGCTTCCAATGCCTGCTCTAAATTCTAAATGTTTTACCATTTCTAGATTTTGTTCTTCAGTGTGTCACTAAATTCTAGAAATTCTGCCACATCAGCCGTAACCGTCCTTTACTATATATATTTCATATTGCTTCCGAATGTTCATATTACTAACAAAATAAAATTAGCCGCTTTTTCTGTACATTCTAAATGCATTTAGTGTTTTTTAGAATATCAGAAATCTTTAATTAAATCCAAAAATTCTAAAATGAAAAGGAAACGCGTTGAAGAAAGAAACTGAATACATAAAGGAAATGTTTCTTCAAAGATATCTGCAGTTGTTATTATGTAAATTACCCAATTGTTTATGATTTCAACCTTTACTTTAATTCTCCATTTCTATTTCCTCATATGATAGAGTTATTGAGCCAGATTAAATTAAAATTGAATTGTATAATCTTTGACCACAAGTCCACATTATTAGTTTGAGTTTGACTGTTCTTATTTAATTATGTCACCGTGAGCTGTAATTGATTTTGTTAGCATCAGAACATTCCTTTATGTTTTAAGCTATTTTTAAATAAGAGGCTTATTTAAACCTTTGTCTGATATTGTAGTTAATTTCAGTCATAGCAAGGCCCACCAGAGGCCGAGCGGTAAAGACGTTGAACACTGGTAATTCGGTCTGAGGTTCGAATCTGTTGGTTGTGCATTAGCACTGAAGGCGTAATGAGTATGTTTCCTCAAGCACAGAATTAAAGAATCATAAGTCAAAAATTTTAACTACGAAATCTTTATTTAATAAAATAGGATAATTTTGCTTAACTTAAGCATAACAAAAGTAATAATCTTCTCAGACATTAAAACACTGAATTATTAAAAAGAAGATAACTTACATAGAATCATCAGTCCTAAATATCATCAGGCTTACCTATTTTAGGGAATAAAAGAAAAGAGAAACAACAGGAACATACTTCGACATCATACCTGAAAAAAAGAAAGTACTACTGGATTAGACCTTTGGCCAGGTACAAGTAGCTAGGGTGAAAAACAAATATACTGCATTGTTCACGAACTTTACTTTCGCTCGCCAATATATATCTTGGCAGGCGTTCGTTTCGTATGCCTTTCGAGTTTCATTATGCAAAATACCTAAATTTATGCTAACAGAATCCCACGAACAGGCTGGCTGTATGGGCGTTTTCGTGGTTTTCCCCATGTGTAACATGTATACGAGCCACTTTCACTTAGAAAGTCCTCCACGAAGGCATCCCTCCCTTTAGGCAGATATCCCTTGTGTGTTTTGCCATAATTGAATAACCCAATTCAGACATAGTGATAATATGCTTCACGCCTGTCGGGAGTTTTGGACTATTTAACTTTTACCAGATCAATTAAACCCTCATAGGTACATTGTGGAGAGGTTGACAAGTTAGGAGATAAAGACGCAGAAACTAGTGAGAGCATTGATTTGCATATTAAGACAAATCTCTAATTGTTAGAAAAGATAAAGAGAAGGAAATTGATATAAACTAGTCAAAATGTCTGGGAAGGTTTCAAATTAAAATGATGGATAAATATTTGGTTGACTGTTGTTATTACAAATATAAATGCTCTGTAGCTTTTAATGTGTAATTATCTTAATATCATTTAAGAATCTGTGTCATAAATTACATATACTTTAAACTGTAAAATTTTATTAGATTTTGATTTTAATAGGGCTTTTTTAATAAATATTGTTAAAAATAAAATTATTAGTGACCATGTAAATCCATTATGACTAAGGTTATCTAATTACCTACTTTATTTATTTATAACTAACTGCTTACCCTTAAAAATTATGTCTACATGTTAAAGCGAGTTATTGCCTTTCATTAACACTCACTGCGGTCACAAGATAAAACACAAAAATGTAAAAATTCAAGTAAAACATATTCTACTATGCATCTATTTAGACTTAAAATAATACAAAACAACTTATCACCTCTGGTGCTTTAATGGCTTATTGGAACCTTAAAGTATATTAACTGGGTTACAATCCCTGGATATGTACATGAAGCTACGACACTAATTGCATCAAACAGAGCCTGACTAATATTCAACACTTGCCAATCTTGCCTACATCAGGCCTTTCAGGTTTGTTCTAATCAGCAGGTCTCTCTCTAGACAAGCAGCAGCAGTAACAACATTCAGTCCTTTGGTTATGAATCATGCTGATTATGATCTTACTTCTCATTTTAACCTATTCAGTTTGACATAAAATCTGCCTTCTTATGTACTAAACCTCTAGACTGACCAAGTATGTGACAAAATGAGACATAAAAAAAATCAACATAAAGCTAACTGTTAGTAAAACGTAAATGTCACTTATCTTCTTTCAAATATGACCAACAATTATAAGTGTAAAATATTTAATGCAACTTGATAAATTGCATAAAGTTTATTTTATTTTCAAACTTAGTAACAATTATGTTAATTAATTCATGTTTAGTAACAATGCGTACTACTTAGGGATCTATTTTATTTTTAGTATGGTAGGGAAATTCAGGCATAGGTCTTCAATAGATATCTTCAATTGAATTTATTCAGTCCCCATTTGCTCATAGGTCCTTAATTTTTTCATTAATGGTCCTTAAAAGTCCTTAAAAGTACTTAATTTCCATGTGCAAAAATGTGTACGAAACCTGCCTTCAGCTTACTAAGAGAAAAGAGAAATTTTCACAAAAGTACAGCAGTTATCACTTTTTATTAATGCCTTTTCAAACTGTTTTATGTTAGACCCAGTTTTATACAGTCAAAAGTCGTTAATTCGGACACCCATAATCCGGAATGATCTATAATCCGGACCTCAAAGCTACAATCTTTCTGCGCGTGCATCACGATGACGCTGCGGCGCGCAATGAATTGTAAGTTGATCTGTCAGCACTAGCCTTGTCTTCAGGGCAGATGTTTTTATTTTATTTGGCTTATTCCTTACTAAATGTAGTATTTCATCTCGATGTGCTCCATCTTTGATATGATTTAAATCAAATTCCTTGTCATTATAATTCGCTTCCGATAGTGAAGAAAGTGACACAGAGGTTATTGAAAACGAAAAAATGTTGATTGACAAATTAGTCGGTATTCTCGACACAGCAATTATGGGACTTGAACAGCGGAACTTTGTAACTGAACGAGAAATTATGTCTGTTTATAGAATTAAAGAGAAAGTATTATCACATAAAACGAAGCAAATTAAACAACTTACATTGAAAGAAATGTTTAATAAAGTAAACAAATAAATAGTAAACTTTTTTTTGTAAATTTTGATACCCTTTAGATCATAATTGTTTTTTATTTCATAAATTACGGTTTCATATTTGTAATTTTAGAATTTCTGCATGCCATCCTCCCTGATTTAAACTGATGATCCATAATCCGGAATCGCCGAAGTCCCGACGAGTCCGGATTAACGACTTTTGGACTGTATTTAGAAGTAAAGAAAAACTATTCTCTTTGCTAAAAAATCCTTGATATGTGATTTGTCACACTTAAACTTTCCAAAAAAGGGGGAAAATGTTCTAGCTGCTCTGCTCAAAGATGTACAAACAGCAGCAAAAAGTTCTATGTTTAATATATAAGTTGGAGCAGAAACCTACAACAGTTCATAAACTAGAGCTGTGCTCAATATTTTTGCTTCCAAGAAAATTGGCCATAGCTCTGGTTTACAAACTGCCCTTCTTTTTATGAAATGTGGCCTTGGTCTATAAAACTGTATATACAGTCAAAAGTCGTTAATCCGGAATCGTCGGGACTTCGGCGATTCCGGATTATCGATTTTTCCGGATTATAGATCATCAGTTTAAATCTGGTAAGATGGCATGCAGAAATTACAAAATTAAAAATATGAAACCGTAATTTATGAAATAAAGAACAATTATGATCTAAAGGGTATCAAAATTTACAAAAAGAAAAAGCTTAATATTTATTTGTTTACTTTATTAAACATTTCTTTCAATGTAAGTTGCTTCGTTTCATGTGATAATACTTTCTCTTTAATTCTATTAAACAGACATAATTTCTTGTTTAGTTACAAAAGTTCCGCTGTTCAAGTCCTATAATTGCTGTGTTGAGAATACCGACTAATTTGTTAATCGAAATGTTTTCGTTTTCAATAACCTCTGGGTCACTTTCTTCACTATCGGAAGCGAATTATAATGACGAGGAACTTGATTTAAATCATATCAAAGACGGAGTACATCGAAATGAAATACTACACTTAGTACGGAATTATAAACCAAATAAAATAAAAACATCTGCCCTGAAGATAAGGATAGTGCTGACAGATCAACTTCCAATCCGCGGCGTGAAATTGATAAACAGATTTCGGATTTCAAAACATACTTTCGCTTTGTAGATACAAATTACATATTAGTAAATATATATCGGAAATTCTATTTGACATAATCTTTCTAATCTATCATAATCTAATAATGACGTATCTGCCCCTCTGCCGCAGAGCAGCGTGAAATTGATAAACAGATTTCGGATTTCAAAACATACTTTCGCTTTGTAGTAAATATATATCGGAAATTCTATTTGACATAATCGAAAGTTCAAGCTTACTTTTATAAAATTGCTCTAACAGTCTGCAAAAAATAATAAGCCGGATCCATTTCGAAGATTAAGGAACAACGCAATCTGCAACATTAACTGAATTAAATAACTTTAGCTTAGCGTATAACTCCGTTACACATTAAACGCGCATGCGCACAAACATATTCGCAGCCGTAAGGGTCTTACGCGCTCTCGCGACGCATGCGCAGAAAGTTTGTAGCTTTGAGGTCCGGATTATAGATCATTCCGGATTATGGGTGTCCGAATTAACGACTTTTGACTGTATTTGTTTAATCCCATTCTCACTTTTTCAGTTTTATAAACATTTTTGTAGTATATGCATTTTCATAAAATTAAGAATCTGCTTTATTTTAAGATGATCAGAAGCTTTCAATTTATGATAATTTATTTATAATGAAGGAGGACTGATTTCAGTTTCATAATTTTCTCTGCATTATTGGGAATAACTGACAAAAACAAAAGCACATAAAAATAAAAAGGACTAATTTTAAGGATTCCTTTAAAAATTTAAAAAATATTTTTAAATTCGTAATTTGTTGTAATATTAATTAAAAGTTCATAATCTATTGCTAATATTTTCAGTTTTTGCACAAAAGCCAATTTAAATTGCATACTGTAATTACTGTAAGGAAATTTTAATAAGTCTAACAAATGATAAAATACAAATTGTCTGAAAAAAAGTTATTGCAATAAATCATTTTTAATGAATTTTTGAATTTATCATCAACGTAACTTTCAAAACAACAGTTAAAAATCTGTCAAAGTTTTTCATTTCAGATCTGTTTAAATTATCTTGCTATTTCAGGTAATTTTTTTTTTTTTTTTTCTAAAACTTAACTTTTTGTCTTTTACAGTTACTGGCTTGCATGATCTTGATGAATACATTCAAGCTCAGTTGTTGTTGGCTGTAAGTTTAATTTTATGTATGTGTAATGTTTCTTTGATGGAATATTTAATTATTTACTTTTGTTGTAACTTATGTTTTTTTTTTATTTTATTTTTATTTAATAGTGATAAAAATAAATAACAAAAATAATTTAGCAAAAGATATTGTAGTTCATGGGGAGTATATTAATATGAGTCAATTTGTGCACAAAATATTTTGGGCTAAATAATGCTATTAGGGGCTTGGCAGAATCTTATAGGAAATACACTGGTTATCATTAATTAAGGAAAAATCACAAAAATGACGATTACTCAAAAAGTTACATGTAGAATTTAATGAAACTAATCCAGAGTATGCACCACATAGTAAGGTATAAAATAACATGAAAAGGAATTACCAGACAGTTATTTTGTTATAGAAATTAATATATGTATAAAAGGAACAAATTGGTGTGTCAGTTTGGTATAGAAAAGTTACCTTCAATATGGAGTGTGATCTTCCCCAGAAGCAATACAGTGATGTGTATGCTGTCAATTATGTGGTTTATTAGTTCGGTAGGGAGTAAGAGCCATTACCCTTGCAAGGCAGTTGCAAGTGAAGGTCTGCAGAGGTTTGAGAGTAGCTATACATCTTCCTAAAGCATCCCAAATATTCTCGATAGGATCTTCCTTCATGCGCATAACAACAAATATCAGTCAGCAGCACTCATGATGGCAGTTGGCCATCCTTGACTGAACCTCTTGGGTGCCGAATCTATGGTTAGAAATTGTTGCTAAATTCTATGAACTGCAGAAGGATTCACATTTGGCCATCTGGCCACTTCTGTCTGACTTTGTCCTGCCTCAAGTCTCCCAATAGTTCTCCATTGTAGTTCTTCCTGGAGGTCATTATTACAAATTGGCTATCCCAGATATCTTATCTCAGTATCACAGCAAAATTTGCAGGCTTGCTCTCAAACATGCTCCTTTCAGATGATGTATTCTGACTGCAACTTCATTAATTTGCATACTGCAGTTTTTCTCAGCAACTCTTATTTGACAGCATATAAAATTTTATATAATTGCCGTATTTTTTCAACGATTTTCACTGTTTTTGTGATTTTTCCTCAATTTTTAGAAACCAGTGTAGTTATAGAGAAAAAATAGTCCAAAAAAATCAGTTTATGTTGAAGATCTAGCAGCCTTAATATGTTGGAAGATAATAATATGTATATTTGATTAATAATTAATTAGTATATGATTAAATAATGTCTAATGGTTAAATGTCTTTTGCATTATTCAGTAATTAACTAATAGCTGTGTATCAATTTGACTTGAGCTGAAAAGATTTACTTGATTAAAAAAATTTAATTTATTATACAATGTATATTGAATTTTGTCCAAAATTTACGTAGATCTTTTACAAATTGAGATCATATAAACTGTCTGTAATAACAGTGCATTTGCTGGCTATTTTATCTCTTATCCATTGTAATATTTAATTAATTAGAATTAATATATCTAACTTTACAAATCTGAAAATAAAAATAAATTTTAAAAAGAAATGAAAATTAATTAAATATTTTCATCCAGCATTAAATGATTGTCTATTAGCTTACTGCATTATCTCAATGAAAAATGTTTCAATGGAGGAAAATGTTTGAATTATCAATTATTTCTTACTTTACCTACTGCTCTCAAGAATGAAAAAGTTCATGAAAATAAGGCTTCTGTTTCTATCTGATGTTGAATTTAGCTATAATAATTGTAAAAATGTATTTATCAAAGAGAGAATATTTTGCATGGAGATAAAATGTAGATCCAAACCTTTCGCTAACAATTTCAGAAAAAATTATGTGCCTTTATTTTACATAAACTCATACATGACAGAGAAATATAAGTGAGTGAACAGTGCAGCATAGTGCTAAAATATTTTAGGGCAGCAGAATTTTCATTTTATTGGGCTTAACATATATCTTTTACAATTGTAATTGATTATTTTAATATTTGTGTAGGTGCTCACTAAAACTATTGATAAAATTGCTGGGTAATTACTTGTATGCGATACTTTACCAGTCTTATAACTATATCAAAATATATTGCTGTAAAACATGTAAATATTTATGTTTGTATTTATTAAGTTTTGTGTATTTTTATAGCATTTTATGTTATAATTTCACTGTGTATTTTTTTATAATCAAATTTGGCACCACTTATTTTATTTGTAATTTATTTCATGTATTATGGTGTAGATATTTATGTTTGAGTTTAAAAGATAGTTGAATTAAAAAGAAAAATATAGACAGAAACTCTTCTACTGGGTCTTGATATTAAATTTGGCAACTTTTTGCCAAATGACAAAATTCTAGAATTTTCCCAAAAATGCATTTTTGAAGCTTTGGGAGGAATTTTTCTCAAAGATTCTAGAAATGCTTATCCTTCGCCTTGAAAAAATCTATAAGTATGGTTGCTCTAATGAGTTAGTTCAGAGAGCCAATCAGTTAATTTGGAGTCTTCAGTTGTCTTTCTAGAGAGCAGCTTGTTTATCATTGCTGCTTTAGCCCTTGATCTGTGAATGTTTTTGGTAATTTTGCATATTCTTCTCATATTAAGGAGAATTCGCCTTATTTCTCTTTTTGCTATTCTTCTATTGTTGAGACTGTATTCAGAAATATATGCATGTATGCACATGTATGTGCATATGTGTATATGCACATACATTCATACGCACATATATAAATGCATGCATGAACACACTCGTGCATACATACATACATTTCTGAATCCAGTCCTAATAACAAAATATTACCATCTTTTCTTCTTTGGATTATTTAGAGCTGTTTATCTTGTTGAAAGAGCTATTATTTATTTCAATAAATTTTGAATTTTTTCCTATTCATGTGGCATAGTTATCAAAGGCGATCTCTGTAAACTTGTGGTATGTAAAAATATTAAATAACTGTTGTAATATAATTATTAAATAACTCTATATTTAGTATTTGCTAATTAATAAATATTTTGAGTACATATTCATTTGTTTGATTCTTTGTTCTGTTAATACAGTCAAAATTGTTCTGTTAATACAGTTAATTCGGACACCCATAATCCGGAATGATCTATAATCCGCACCTCAAAGCTACAAACTTTCTGCGCAAGCGTCGCGTTCACGCATGCGCATAGGCGTTTACGAGTGCGCGTAAGACCTTTACGGCTGCAAATATGTGTGTGCGCAGGCGCGTTTAATGTGTAACGGACGGTATAAGCTAAGCTAAAATTATCTAATTCAGTTAATGTTGCAGATTGTGTTGTTCCTTAATCTTCGAATTGGATCCGGCTTATTATTTTTTGCAGACTGTTAGAGCAGTTTTATAAAAGTAAGCTTGAACTTTCGGTTATGTCAAGTAGAATTTCTGATATATATTTACTAATATGTAAAGCATCTACAAAGCAAAAGTATGTTTCGAAATCTCAAATCTGTGTATCAATTTCACGCCACCGCGCGCAATGAATTGGAAGTTGATCTGTCAGCACTATCCTTGTCTTCAGGGCAGATGTTTTTATTTTATTTGGTTTATAATTCCGTACTAAGTGTAGTATTTCATCTCGATGTACTCCGTCTTTGATATGATTTAAATCAAGTTCCTCGTCATTATAATTCGCTTCCGATAGTGAAGAAAGTGACCCAGAGGTTATTGAAAACGAAAACATTTCGATTAACAAATTAGTCGGTATTCTCAACACAGCAATTATAGGACTTGAACAGCGGAACTTTTGTAACTAAACAAGAAATTATGTCTGTTTAATAGAATTAAAGAGAAAGTATTATCACATGAAACGAAGCAACTTAAACAACTTCCATTGAAAGAAGTGTTTAATAAAGTAAACAAATAAATATTAAGCTTTTTCTTTTTGTAAATTTTGATATCCTTTAGATAATAATTGTTCTTTATTTCATAAATTACGGTTTCATATTTTTAATTTTGTAATTTCTGCATGCCATCTTACGAGATTTAAACTGATGATCTATAATCCGGAATCGCCGAAGTCCCGACGAGTCCGGATTAACGACTTTTGACTGTAATCATAATATTCAGTATTTCCTATCTGAGGGAATCGGCACGGTGTGACTACACTTTAAACAAAAACAAAAAAAAAAAAAAAAATTAACATCTCCTCAGATGTTTGGTGAAGTATTGTATATATTTATGTAAATAATATGATAAAATATGAAACTGTGGATGAAATATTTTCAAACTTGATTTTTAAAAAAAAATTTCCGCAAATCTGCTTTTTAAATAAGTAGGAAAAGTATTAGTTTTTATTTGTTTGAATTAAATGTGTATTTTGTATTTGTATATAGCAGTGCATAATTTTTCTGAATATTGCTAACTCCATGTTACAAAAAGTTGCTGCTTTAATTTTTGTTTATTAATGCTTATATTTAGTTTTTTTAAAATCAGTTAAGCAATGCTGTAAAGCATAAAATTACGGCTAATTAGGTGAATATGGTAAAAGTGTGCATGTGAGAGAATATTCTCTAATTGTTAGAAATTCATGCGTGTTTTTTTGGTATTTAAATATTAGTGCAACCGTCTTAGTGCAGTCTGGTAATTTTTGACAAAAAGGGAGAGAAAGGTGATTTATAACTGCAAAATATTAATTATTACAGTACATAAATATTATTATATTCAAATTTTACATTCTAATTAGATATTTATGAGGAAAGTCGATCAATTAACTTGCTTACAAGCGGATTTCTTTCTTTTCGCTTTTATTTGGAAATTTTGTGGCAATTCCTTTAACAACAAATTCAAAAAAAAATTGTTTCCTTTACTAATACTGGGATAAAATATTGTACTATTGTGGAATTTTTCCATACTTTCTTCCACTACATATTTATACTAAATTTTAGAAGCACATACTTTAAAACACTGAGTTTAGGGCAAAAAATGGCAGGCTTTATCTTTGGAAAAAAATATGTACTTGAAATACAACAAAAAAGAGCACATACAAAAATGCAAACACTACTTGTCTTTAAAAATGTTGGCCCACCAGCGGCCGAGCGGTAAAGTCGCTGAACACTGGTAGTTCGGTCCGAGGTTCGAATCCCGCGAACGGGCTGGCTGCATGGGCGTTTTCGTGGTTTTCCCCATGTGTAACGTGTATACGAGCCAGTTTCCCTTAGAAAGTCCTCCACGAAAGGCATCCCTCCCCTTAGGCAGATAGCCCTCGTGTGCTTTGCCATAATTAAATACACACACACACACACTTTAAAAATGTTGACCTGTTCTAAGAATATTTCCCTTAATAATTATTCACTTGATTGCCAGAGAATTATAAATTAAATAAAATATATATTAATAAATTTATATTTGTCTTCTTTTTATTAATTTATTTTTTAATTTAAAAATTGTGGTTAGAAACTATAATTTCTGATGCGACAAACATATTTTAGAGAATCTTCATTGAATTAAAATATATATCATTTGCTATTAAAAACATCAAATGATGTATAACTATTATATTTAATTGAACATCATAACTATATGTTTAATTGAAATTTATACTGATTTATTTGGAATTATATATATACATATATATATATATATATATATGCATGAATTAGTTAAAGAAATCATTAAAGTGTTACCTTTCATATTCACTTTGATATTAATTGCTAAGTTATTTCAAATGTGAAATTCGTAATACTATAAATTTTACTATAATGTTTTAAAATGTTTTCTTCTTTTTAGGCCTTAAATATCACTACACATCTCTTGAAAAAAGGTGGTACTTTTGTAGCAAAAGTAAGTTTACACACAATTTAAATATCAAATTGTATTTTAAATAAGCCTTGCAAAATATGTATTTTCTTTATAATTTGTGTGTATGTATTTATTCATATTTTAAGGTGCAGCACTTATATATATATAATTTTTTCTGTAGATTTTCAGAGGAAAAGATGTTACTTTGCTTTTTTCTCAGTTAAAAATATTTTTTGAAACTGTCACAATTGCTAAACCTCGAAGCAGTCGAAACTCTAGCATAGGTAACTTTTTGAATTATAAGCAATTGACTTAAATGAATAAAATATATTTATCATTTGCATTTTCTACTTATATAATTTTATTGTATCAGTTTTGTTTCGCACTTACAAAACAAAATTTATTGAGTTCTTAATTCTTGTTTCGTTATTCTAAAACAATATTTATTTTATTTAACAATAAACAATATTTATTTATTTTTACTAATACCAGACATTTGGCCACTAAGCCATTAGTCTTAATCTTACTTCCCAATACTTTAGAACAATAGAATTAAAGTATAATAGTGCAGTGAATTCATCAGTATGCTCCTTATCCATGGACTGTCCAGAGTTACAAAGAGTACAGACTGAAGAGTCCTTAAGTCAAATTTTAAAAAGATAGGCATTCAAAAGACAACGCCATTGATGAGGAAAATCTGGAATATCTGGCTTTGAACTAGTGAGACTCTCCCAGGCCTTTCCCTTAGCTTCATTTGATAGGTAGGAGGCAAACCTCCTCTTAAATTTTAATTTAGGAGTTTTTCAGAATTAAAAGTCTATGGTTATTAGTGGTTTGTAGAATAGTCATTCTTTTCTTTGCCAGGAAGTCGGCTTTTTCATTTCCTTCGCTACCACAATGATCAGGAATCCACTGCAAGACAGTTGAGTCAACCAGAGTGTTGAGAATCTTTTTACATTTGTAAATTCGTTTGGAAGTGCAAACTTAATTGTTGGAGATAGCATGCAAAAAGCGGCTTTGGTATCGGACAAAATAATAGCTTTGCTATTGAACTGAGGGAAATTACTCTTCTGAGCGCTTAATTGATTCAGAACAATAAATATAACCCCAACTTCACTATCAAAATTGGTTTTGTAATCTTGCCAAAACATCGACTGTACTGATGGAAGCAGTCACCAAAACTTCATTACAGAAATAAAATAATGGTTGAATGTATGTTTTATACATATTTATGAAAGTCTGTCTGTTACACACCCATCAGCAGCTCACCACCCAGGAAATCTCCTTTAAATTTTTTCCTTTATATAAGAAATATGTTCATTCCAATTCAGATCTGAATCAAGTTTGCATCCCAAATAGATAATGTTATTACTAACAGAGATTACTTCACCATGATACAGAAGGTGGGGTAAAAAGTGCTGTCTATTCAAGGTAAAAAACTGGCATTTAGTTTTGTCTAGGTTTAAAATCCTGTTATTATTCTTGCACCAAAGATTCAATCTTTCCTGGGTATCATTGAGATTAACATTGGGCTCTGCTGTTGATTCTTTGGAAAACAGCTCCAAAAGACTAGATCATCAGCGAACAATGTAGTCTTAACTGCAGGGTCAAACATAAGAATATCAAGCAAATCATTTATATAAATGTTAAATAATAAGGGGCTCTCTTAAAAGAAACATGTTCTGTCCATAGAGAACCCTAATAAATCTTTGATTGATCAAAGTTTTGATCCATTTCAGCATTTTGCCAAGCAGTGAAGATTTTTAATAAGCTTTAAGCGACAGACTCTGTCATAGGTGGATTTAAAGTCCACAAAAGTTTCCAGGATGGACTTATGTTTATCTAAGGAGTCCTTTATATCTTGTCTAAAGTAGATAACTTGCTGAGTTATAAGTAGCAGTTATAAGTTCTAAAACTGACCTGTCTTGGAGATAATAAATTATTATATTCCAAAAACCAAGTTACAGGTCAAGGAAATAGATCTATAACTGTTATATTCTTCTTTAACAGAAGGAATCACAGTGGCTTTCAGGCGAGTAGAGGGAACACTGCTGTGCTAGCTTCTGTTCGGTAGTGCATGATTATTTTTATGTAGAAGAGACTTTACATTTTGTCTAATATGACATTGGTTCTTTTTTAAATCAGTTTCTAATTTTTGAGAGCCTGCATAAGACTTTCCAAAAAAATTAGCAATGTTTTTGTCATTAGAGACACTCTTATTGAAGATCATCATGGACTGTTTAACCACTTTAGCGACTGAGTTTTTTTAATTTGTTTAAAAAGAATGTACTATCTTTCCATCACTTCTAAAATCGATGCTGTTGATAAAAGTATTAAAGCAGTTATGCTTTGCCACATTAGTGTTTCTCTTTTTAACATTGTGACGCTTTTCCGCCAGTGTCGAACATGGGCAGAGTCTTCACCAGTTCTGTCTGGTTTCCTCCACCATACGACAAGCCCTTACAGATTGTTTTTTAAGTCTTTCCAGCTCATGGGTCCAGAAGGGCTTAAATCTTTTTATTTTGCCACTTGAAATCTACTTTTTTGCTGATTCTATAATAGTGGAACAAAAGCGAGACATAGCGGCATCAATACCTTTATCTCCACTGGGATCAAAATTATGAAGATTTTATTCCAGATCATTTCTATAATTATTCCAATTTGCCTTCTTAAAGTTCCACTTCTCTTAATATTCTATTGCTTAAAATTTTGGGTTTGTTCCTTCCACATATGGATGTATTTGTAATGATCATTCGTTGGCCCGAACCAGGGTCATATAAGACATTTCTAAAAGTGTTCGCAACAATGTCTTCAGATACAATGACTAAATCGGGATTAGTTTGAGTACCATTATAGTGTAAGAGGCAGGATCTGATGTAAGATATATAAGTTCTAATTTCTCAGAATGTAAAAGATCCTCCATGACCATGCCTGTAGCATTCATATCATTATAACCCCATCTATTGCTGCATGCATTAAAATCTCTAATGAGAAAGCATTTTCTAGGGAAGGGAATGCCGCTAAAATTCAACTTCTTATTGCCTGGAGGGCTATAATACGAGGGCTATCCAGAAAGTAGATTACGTTTTGGAATAAAAAAATAAACAAAGTATAGGAAACAAATTTTATTATATACAGATGAAAGCCACACTCAAATACTACTTTTCTACATAGTCACCATACAAATTAAGGCATTTATCGTAGCGATGTACGAGCTTGGAAATTCCTTCGTCGAAAAATTCGGCCGCCTGCGCCTTCAACCACTTCGTTACCTCTTCTTGCCTTCCATCTTGCACAAAACTTGTGGTAACCAAGCTTTTCGCTGATGATTTCGTGCAACAAACTTCGCGAAATTTGTGGAAAACTCAAAGAAAGTTCCGTTATTGTGAAATTTCGATTTTCACGGACTTTAGCATCGACTTTTTCGAGAAGTTCGGCGGTCACTATGCTGGGTCTCCCACTTCGATCTTCGTCGTGAACATTGGTTCAGCCATTTTGAAATCTTATGACCCACTGACGCACTCCACCTTCAGTGATAATGTTGTCCCCATACACTTCACGAAGCTGCCGATAGATTTCTATCGGTTTACAGTTTTTTGCAGTCAGAAACCTTATTACTGAGCGCAGCTCGCGGGATTTTCAATTAACGCAGACATTTCAAACCGTCACAGTATCTGAACGGAGCACAGCACGAACCTCTCACTAGCACGACTAGATGCAGACTGAGCTGCGCAACGCTCTGACCCCAAGATGGCCGCGCTAGCCCCGCCCCTAGCGGACACAGACGGAAACGTAATCTACTTCCTGGATGGCCCTCGTATATAAATACAGTAAATGCATTGTTGTCATTAAGTTTGACCAATTCAGCTCCGATAGTATGTTGTAGATCACTAATGGCAGAAAAAGATGATGATAGATTTTGCCTTATGCCTATCAGGATTCCACCAGCAATTCCTCTTGATTTTGGTAGAAGATGCAAGTAAAAACCAGAGAATGAATATCTACATAAATTATCTAAGGACAGGTTAGCTTCGACAATGAAAAATAAGTCAATATCTTGAGAATGAGTAATTCGTCTCGGTCTTCTTATTCTGTGAAAGGCCATCGGCATTCCATTGCAAGATTCGCAGCCAATTTTTTGCCGTAGTGTAATACAATCCAAATTCTCAAAAAAACAAGAAATCAAGGCAATGCTTTAACAGATTTAGCTTTAACCAGGGTGCACTACAAGGAGACCTGTCACGTTACTCACCTTCTAAAACAATACTGTCAAACAAGTCAAAATCGTAAAAACAACCTTGTATTTAGCGTATATTGAAACACTCAATCGATTTCGAGGGCAGCTAAAGGTCCTCCTCATCAGGAGAAAGAAATACCTAGAAAGAAGAAAACTAAAGGGAAGGGAGTCTCTGAAACACATGGTCCTTATCATCACTGCACGTGGTTATAACCGGATTTTTAATCAGAGTTACACTGGCCGCCTACTTTTACTGAGCCAGGCTAACTGATCAAACATGCAACACAAAGGACAAAGAATTAGCGAAGTTAAAAATAGGGAGCGAGGGCCAACTGCACCTTCACGCTCAAAATCTGAACTTTGAATGTTCAGATTTCATTCGAAGAATTGTTGTCGCTTTTGCATTGATTGCATTTTCAGCAAAATCAGAAAATGCCTTAACATTGTATGTTGTTTTTGTTTTTACATGAATTAATTCTGAGCACTGACTCACACTGCAATATCTAAACTTTTTTTATATATATATATATATATATATTAGTAATTGAATACCTAAAAGCATGGTAACCAACAATCCACTTAGTAGTGATTACAAACTTCAGCTACCTTCACTGTGAAGGTTGACAAGGGAAAATTTAGCAGAAATTTCTTTCCATAAGCAAAAAATAGATTTTGTAAACAATATTCATAGGCCAAAAGGTTCATATGCTGTTTGAATTGAAAATAACTGATTTTTTATGCAGTAAGCCCACAAAGCTGCTGGGGCTACACCTGGGGCCAGAATTTTAGTGAGATAAAGTGTTTCCAATTTACAGAATCGCAGTGCAACAAAATTAAACAATGGCAATTATTTTTTAATTTAGGAAAGCACAGAATTTTTAGAATTTAGGGAGGTGCTTAGTAGCAGAATTTAGGACGTGCAAAGACTATTACTGGGCCATAAAATGTCTAGTGCCAGCTCTGGATAAGCCTTAAGTATATATGGGAATTTATTTATTCGGAGCTCAAATAAGCTTTGAGCATGCATGGGAAATAGGCATAAGTATATAAATAACTAATATAATTAGGCATAAATTCATCAACAATACGATAGAAGCAAGACAAAATTTAGCAGAATAACATATCTTTAATTACTAGTCTCATTATCAATACTGTGTACAGGGTTGCCACGCTACTTGGAGAATCGGGAAAAGTCAGGGAATTCGAAAATTGACCAAAATATTCAGGGAAAAGTCAGGGAATTTAAGTATTTTTGTCAAAATCTGGAAAAGTCAGGGAAGTTCATACAACGATCCCGCCAAAATAAGCGATTTTTGCGCCGACGTCGGAAGAGGTAACTTTTTTGGCGAATTATGTATCACGTGAGTGTCATTTGGTTAGCTGGCATAGAGCCAATTTTCGCAGCTCCAATTTGATTGTCTTTTAGAAAGGCAAAGCAACTTTCCCGCAACTTTTGGTTTCCAATATTCTCGAGAATCGCATGTGCAGTGCATGAACTAAAGAAAGTACCTGTTCTCGTATAAAACAAAATGGGTTTAATCCTAGTATACGGTACCGTGGAGGTTAGAATCAAAGAATATGTATTGTAAAGAAGGAAAACCTCTCTGCAACAGACGTGGCTGTGGCTCCGTTCCATCATAGAGGGAAACAGCTGTGCATGTCTGATATATCTGTCGCCAAAGCTCGAAACCGGTGTCAAAGTTCGAAGGTCACGTTATCAAGAGTTCATAAAATGAATATCGTTTAAAATTTCTTCAACCACTTGCGTTAAAAAGACGTGCCACGCACGTCAAGATGCTTTTGTCTCAAACCGCGAGCGACGTGAACACCACGTCGATAAGCACTTATCGCAAAAATGAAAATAACGTGGTGCACACGTCGCCTAACAACGAGATTGTTTATTTCTCAAGTTACAGCTCTGGATTGCACTCGCAGATGCGGAGCGGCGTAAATGAGACACTTTACCACTTGTTATATTGTAGCTCACGGCACCGCAACCGTGAAGTTTAGTCTTAGCGCAAGTGGTTAAACTCTAAAGGAAAAGAAAATATTTTTTGGCGCAAGTAAATTAATTCATGGATTAGTTATTTTCAGGGATAAAAAAACTACGAAAATCCGTTTTTAAAATTATTGCGAAAAATCCAAGAAGAAACGTCCTTTGATGAAACGTTTTGGTCTTGGCGACAATTTTTAAAATCGTGCCAAAGCCTTACCGTATACTAGAATTTTACCGCAAAATCTTTTTAAACCTTTTTTTTTTTTTCTATTTAATAAATACCTTGCCATTTTGCAATAAAATAAAAAAAAAAAAAATAGTAATCAGTCATCTAGGCTAGCCATGTAATATAACTATATTCGCTAAAATATCGTTGATTATTCTAATTCAATTTTTAAGTAATTATTTTTATGTTATTCATGTAATTTAATGTTGCTTCTTCCCTCTAAATTTATTTATTATTAGTAAATAATATTTCCAAATTTCAGGAAATTTTCTCTGGCATAATCCTGAAATTAACTATAGCAGTATGATGACATACCATCACGAAATTTAATGCGCATATTTTTTCCTTATGTATGCTGCGAAATAAATATAAAATACCTCAATTTATTAAAATAGATTTCTTTCTTTCGCTTAGCTGCAGAATGTCTGCAAAAAAAGCCTTATTTTATTCCAGATTGGAAAGATTCTAATCTCAATCTTCAGTGGAGAAAACAACAACTATTATAATTATATTTGTGTTTTCAAGTGTTAAGGTGCCTTTTAAGAACATACCTCATGCAAATTAAATTTACCTAAAATCTAACCTAACTATTTAGCATTGCGTTGTGATTTATAAGGACCGGATTATCCTCGTGTTGAACTGGTGATGATCATGAGTAATAATTAAATAAAACATACATTTGTTATCCAATATATATATATCTTAAATTTTATTAAGTTTCTTAAGTGGAAAACTAAACAAAATTATCAAACAAAGTATACCAAGAATAATTAAGAATAAATGTCCTCTGGGATTTATTGAATAATTAAGGGAATTTGCTACACAATACAAGTAATAAGATAATTAATTTACCTCTTAGCACAGCCAACGTGCATTACGCGGATAGACTGGAATTTTCTTGAAACACACCTGGAAAACCTGGAAAAGTCAGGGAATTTCATTCTCCTGTTTGAGTGGCAACCCTGTGTGTAGCGAACAACACTACCTCAGCTTTATGATGATAGTATATTGGTAGTTCAAACTAGTGGCTCATAGTTCAGCTATGAACCACTAGTTTGAAGGTTTTTTAGATGTTACAAACAAAACAAAATTTTCCAGTTAATGGAATTCATGAAGAAATGTGGGGAAGTGGTACTCGAATAAATGAAGATGATAACATAAGTTTTTCATTGCGATGACAGTACTCTAATCATCAGTCAACTAATGAACAGCGAAATCTGTAGTATGGTTCTAAATCCAGAAAATATTACCACTGATAGTAAAAAAAAAGTAACTGAGAGGTTGTTGAGAATAAAAAAAAAAATTCAGCCCCAAATTGCTCTCTGTTTCTGTAAATTAGGATTTACAGATCTGCTCTGTGATTCTGTAAATTAGGGTTGACAATTTAAGGGGAATTCTGTACATGGCACTTACAGGACTTGAACAATGAAACTTTGAAAATCAACAAGAAATTATATGTATCAGCACAGAAAAGGTAGCAACTAATGTTTCAATTTACATTGAAATAAATATTTAATAAAGCAAATAAACATTGAGCATTTTTTTTAATGTCATAAAGTCCTATTTCATATTTCTCATTTTAAAATTTCAGTATTTGATTGTACTACATTTAAACTAATGATTTAGAAAAATCCCAAATCCAGGAACTCCTGATGAGTCTGGATCTCAGACTTTGTATTGTATTTAGTTTTTGTAAAATGCTCTTATGACCATTTCTTTAATGATTTTTACTTCCTTGTACAAAGTAAAACAGGTATTGTAATCGCAAAAATTTTCAGGTATCATATTTCAATGAAGTACAGGGTTACAGTGCTTGAACAATGAATTATGTTGTTCTTATCTTCCGGTTAAAGTTTTTATGCCTTTAGTTAATCTGCATGCAATAATTATAGAAATATCAACAATTTAAAAGTTGTTTAAATGCGGCTAAACCTAATTTGTTTACCATATTTCCCATATTTGTTTACATTGAAAACAGCAGAATAGTGAATTAAATCAGCTTCTGCACCTTCAGTGTCTTTTTCCGAGTGGGATGAAACGTAAACTTTCAATTTTGTGCACTAAAAAATCTGCCTTCTTGCCTGCTGTCTGAATTGCTTGTTTTTACATAAAAACTCTTAATTTTAATTTAAAATTTGTTTTTTTAATTGTTTTTAACTGTATTTGGTGTTTTATGTTTTTCTATGTTTTCAATTTTTGATAATATTTTGAGGCTTTGTGTATTTTTGCCTTGCTGCAAAGTGAGAACTGAATTAATTGAGTGAGAACTATATCTCTAATAGAATTCGAAGAAATAAGTTTAAATGAAATGCAGAAAAAATGCATATAATTTAATATTCCTTGCAAAGAAGTCGTGGTGTACATCAGATTTTCGGTAAAAGTAATAGCCCCCTCCAATATGTGAAGTGTCCAATACATACTTTTTAATATTTAATCTGACAAATTAAAATATATTTCATTGTATATTCAATTTAGGGATAAACTAAGTGTGAGTTATCTGAAATACTTTCATTTGAAATATCTTGAGAAAGAATGGTCTTATATTTTCAGTTGATGACATTTCACACTACACAGTCAAAAGTCGTTAATTCGGACACCCATAATCCGGACCTCAAAGCTAAAAACTTTCTACGCATGCGCCGCGTTGACACATGCGCATAAGCGTTTACGCATGCGCGTAAGACATTTACGACTGCACATATGTGTGTGCGCAAGTGCAGAATACATTTTCGCATGCGCATTTTATATATAACGGACGGTATAAGCTAAAATTATCTATTTCAGTTAATGTTGATGATTGCGTTGTTCCTTAATCTTCGAATTATTTCCGGCTTATTATTTTTTGCGGACTGTAAGAGCAATTTTATAAAAGTAAACTTGAACTTTCGATTATGTCAAATAGAATTTCCAATACTGGAGCTCCCAAAGGATCTACAAAACGAAAGTATATTCCGATGTCCATCAAACAAAAAGTGGAATTGCTGCAAAAAATGGATAAAGACATGAAGAAGGTGTAGTGATGAGTCGGTACTACCGAACCGGGTATTTTGTAACAGGTACTGAAAATCGGTACATCCAAGTACCCGTTACTTCAGTACCGAAATCGGTACTTTTCAGTATTTGTTACTTCTGTACCAAAACAGGTACTTTTCGGTATTCGTTACTTCTGTACCAAAACGGGCACTTTTCGGTATTCGTTACTTCTGTACCGAAACAGATACTTTTCGGTATTCCTTACTTCTGTACCGAAATGGGTACTTTTCGGTATTCGTTATTTCTGTACCAAAACGGGTGCTTTTTGGTATTCGTTACTTTGTAACGAAAATATGTGTCTCTTCTCAGTATTTCGGTATTCGTTACTGGAGGATCGATGACGGTTCAGCTCACTTCGGTTTTGGTACGAGGACAGTAATATCTGGTTGTATTTGCGAAATGGTGATATGCGCTCCTTGTGTCCACGAATGGTCTGCTCCTCAGACGCTTCCGTAGTTGACATTTTTTCTGATATTCAAAATCTTACTCCGTACAGATAAAATCAAACACATGGTGATGTGGCAGAGTTCCTTCAGTGCGCAAAATCGTTAGCTGCATATTTCGGTACTCCAAATCGTTACTAGGGCACTTCAGTACTCCAAATCATTACTAGGGTACTTTGGTACTCCAAATCGTTACTAGGGTACTCCGGTACAGTAAACCGTTACTAGGGTACTCCGGTACAGCAAGCCATTACTCCGGTATTTCGTTACTTCGTTACTCGGTACTTGAAATCGGTTTTCGGTACTTTTCAAAGTAACGGTTACTCGAGTAACGGGTATTTTGTACCGAGTACAAGAATGTACCGAAGTTGCCCATCACTAAGAAGGTGACAGAGAGGTTAGTGAAAACGAAAAAATTTCGATTGACAAGTTAGTCGGTATTCTCGGCACAGCAATTACGGGACTTGAACATCGGAACTTTGAACAAAAAATTATGTCTGTTTATAGAATTAAAGAGAAAGTATTATCTCATAAAACGAAGTAACTTAAACAACTTACATTTAAAGAAATGTTTAATAAAGTAAACAAATAAATATTAAGCTTTTTTTTTCTAAATTTTGATACCCTTTAGATCATAATTGTTCTTTATTTCATAAATTATGGTTTCATGTTTTTAATTTTAGAATTTCTGCATGCCATCTTACGAGATTTAAACTGATGATCTATAATCCGGAAAAATCGATAATCCGGAATCGCCGAAGTCCCGACGAGTCCAGATTAACGACTTTTGACTGTAGTATATTGTCAGATGAAAGTAGATACAGTGGCGTAGCGAGCATAACTTGCGTCCGGGCCAAAATACTTTTTTAGCTCCCTTCCCCCCAAAAAGCACTTACAGTAATATAATGTATAGAATATATTCGTAATAAGAAAATAATGCAAATAATCATAAAATGCCGAATCTGTCATAAAGTACTCTAAAATGTATTAAGAAGTCACTACCTAATTACATTAGCATTGTATTCAAAAATGTATCTGTGTCAGCGGAAAAATCAGACATAGGATAGAATTAGTTAAAAAGGTATTATTTATTTTACATGTTTATATAATTGTTTTTAAAAAGTACAGTTTTTAATCAATTAAAAGTTTAATATATATTATAGATGAGTATATATATTTATTAATAACAATATAGTATTATAATACAGTAATACAATTAATTACTATGTATGCATTTTTCTTGTCTTGGATGAAGCAGATTTATCAATTACCTCATCACAGTCAGTCATTTCAAATTTTTCTCTTTCCATATTTAAAAATGCTAGATGGCTTAGGGGATCTTGTCCTATCATTGACTGTAAATATGTCAAAATTTATTTTAATTTGCTGAATGAATGTTCATAGCTAGCATTTAATAATGAAATAGTAAGAAGTATTTGAAGTGCTACTCTTTGGTTTGGAAAAACATTTTCTCCATAGATCTGTAATGGAGTTTTAGGTTCAGTTTCTTTTTTACTGTGAAATAACGTCTAGCAGTTACATTCACCGCTCAAAACAATTAGGGAGCATTGCAAGTTCGGTATTAAATAACCATATAATCGACAACCTTTTTAACAAAAGGAAATAGAAGAGATTATGAAGGAAAATTATAACCTTTACAAAGTTGGGAATATGCAAATTTAGTCTGTGGCATCGGAAACTATGCGTTTTAGATAAGGAGTAAAGAACGACCTGCAGCATTCCTTTTTAGCAGGAGACTAAAAACAATTGACACACTTGTAGCAGTGAATACAGTCAAAATTCGTTAATTCGGACACCCATAATCCGGAATGATCTATAATCCGCACCTGAAAGCTACAAACTTTCTGCGCATGCGTCGCGTTGACGCATGCGCACAGGCGTTTACGTGTGCACGTAAAACCTTTACGGCTGCGAATGTGCGCATGCACATAAAATGTTTACGCATGCGTGTTTAATGTAGAACGGATAGTATAAGCTAAGCTAAAATTATCTGATTCAGTTAATGTTGCAGATTGCGTTGTTCCTTAATCTTCGAATTGGATCCGGCTTATTATTTTTTGCGGACTGTTAGAGCAATTTTATAAAAGTAAGCTTGAACTTTCGATTATATCAAATAGAATTTCCGATATAGATTTGCTAATATGTAAAGGATCTAAAGTGAAAGTATGTTTCGAAATCGAAATCTGTTTATCAATTTCACGCTGCTCGGAAGGTGGAACGCCGCAGCGCACAGTTGATCTGTCAGCACTATTTTCCAGAAATCGATCGAAATAAAAACTGAAATTTTCCGGAAAATCTTGTTTGGAGACCATTTGGAGCCCCTCTGCAAGCGGTGCCTGGGGCATCATACATCCCCTTACCCGGCCTTCGCTATGCCATTGAGTAGATACCATATTTACATATGCATAAGCTGCGATTATTTGTTCTAATTTTTGTACAGGAATTAGGATGTAGCTGTACTAAAACAGTGTCTTCATTTGAAATTGACTGCTGTTATTTTTACTTCTTTCTACAAAGTAAAGCAAATATTATATTCACAAAAAATTTCAGGTATCATATTTCAGTAAAAATACCCATATACCCATTTTGACCACTCTTGAATCCATTTGAGCGATTTTTTTTTTTTTTTTTTTTTTTTTTTTTTTTCCCCATGATAGCTGTATTAAGGACAGAATAAAGGACTCTTTGCTAATTTAAGAAGGAAACCTGCATTAATGCTTGATTTCTGAGATTATTAAATTAGTGTCTAAATATACAAGAAGGTTTTTTTTTTTTTTTTTTTTTTGTAAATTAAAAAAAAAAAAAAAAATTTGGGGGGGGTGGGGTTTGCTTTCATCTAAACATGCAAACAAAAAATTCAATCTTAAGAATGCATTGAAATATAACATCAGTATATGTAAAGTGCATTTCTTTAACAAAAAATCGTTACATTAAATTTAACAAATCCAAACAATGTAATATTTTTTTGGAATACAGGGGAAGATTTATCCGTTTGTTAACCGGAGCATGGAAATAGGCTTTAAATAAACTTTTTTTTCCCTCCAGTTTTATTTTGTTACCTTCTTACTTTTAGGAATTTTGATTATTTCATATATTTGATTTAATTTTCTAAATGAGTGAATTTTTTACTGTTTTGATATGTATATTTTTTCATAATTTAAGTTCTTTATTGTAGAAGCTTTTGCGGTATGTCAAGGTTATAATCCACCTGATGGATATGTACCAAACATGATGAATCCTTTACTTGATTTACAATATGGTATGCTTTTATTTTCATAATGAATTCCTTTTATTAGTCTTTCACTTCTATTTTGTTGTTTTTTATAATGAGGAAAGTAATTAACATTTCTATGAATTTGATTAAAATATCTTTTTGTAATAAAGGAATTTTATAATAAATTACTGGAAAAGTTTTCAATAGGTATCACTATTGTATGTACAATATTTACTATAAAAAATATTAGTTTATTACATATATGCATCTTATTTGCATTCTAATTAAGACTGACATTATAAACAAAAGTAACTCCTTTTTTGTTTATGCATGCTTCCATTTGTCTATTCGTCTATCTATCCGTTTGTTTTCTGTAATCATATATTTTTCTATTTCTTACTAATGATTACCAGATGTGTGGAAAGGTTCTTAATTTAGAAAAACAAAGAAATCCTTCAAAAAATTTCTATTAGATGTTTTTTAATTATTATTATTTGGAGATACAAAATGTAGTTTTCAATTTTTTTTTTTTTTTGTTTTTTTGTTTTGTTTTGTTTTGTTTTGTTTTGTTTAAAATGGTTAAGTTTGAGATTGACATGAACAAAACTATAGCATGTAGAAAAACTCTAATGAACAAAGAGATGTTTGTTCATTAGAGATGTTCATGATTATTTATCTGGTTACTATTTTACTTATTTAATCAGAAGTTTAGAGGAAAGAAGATATTTTCATTAATGTGAAAAATTAATTAAAATGCCTTAATAACAGGCCTTATTCTTGAATAGATATATGATTGTACACTAGTGCACCTGTATGTTCACGTAAACTTTAAAAGGTATTTGAAACCACATATTTTAGCATCTCTGCAACAAGCATTGTAGAAGACAAGATATCTATGTAGCGTATATAATTGTGGTCAAGTTAATTATGCAGAGTAAGATATTATCAACATTTGCTAAAAAGTTCAATTAAAAAGTTTTCTCTAGATTACAATACATTATGTGTTGTACTACTAAGTAAAGCAATATATTATACATTAGTGTGTGTTTTCTGTCCTATATATGAAAGTGGAAGCTTCTGCCTTTTTACTTTAATCTGCAAAAAATAATGCAAAATGGAAGAAATGCAGCTCTTGTGTTAGACAACATAACACATTTCTTCTAAGGATGTAAAATAATATAAAATATTATACATCAGAATGTATGCTCTGTCCTATATATGAGAGTTTTTGACATTTTATCTTAATCTACAAAAGATAACAGGAAATGGAAGAAATGCAGTTCTTGAGTTGGGCAACATAACGTTTTGCTTCTAAGGATGTTAGAAGTAAGAATCATTAATTTTATGAGCACTAATATTACACCAGAAGTTTCTTACGTGCTTGCAATATCATTACTGTTATATTTTAGGTCTTTTATTACAGTAAATAAAACCTTAAAATTAAAACAGCTGTGATAACATGTTGCTAATGAGAACAGGGTGAATGTCATAAGCAGAAGTGAAAGCAAATTCAAAAAGGAGTATGGGTAGAAACAAAAATGAAATAATTTATAACAACTGAGAGGCTAGATTCTTTGTCAATATATTTATGACCAGTAGAATGGAATGTTAGCTTCCAAACTGTTGGATTGTATTTTATTGTGAGCTTGAAGAGTAAATTATCATTATTTAAAACTTAAATTTTTAAATATCTGACTTTCAATTGTTTCATTTTATGTTGTTAAGTAACCTTAGTTATTTGGAGGAATATTTAAATTGCATATATATATATATATATACAGCAAAACTTTGGTTCTTGAATTTAATTTGTTCCTGGAGGCCTCTGTCATCTAAAAAATCTGTAAGCTGAAACTATTTCTCCATAGGAATTAATGTAAAACAGATTAATCCATTATAGGACTACAGTTAATTGTTTATTTAAACGTTGGAACAATATTTTATAAACAAATTCATAACATGAAATGATCAATAGAAATCATAAATCTAAGACAAAAACGATAAACATAGTATTAAAAAGATAAAAAAGCCTGCAACTTAATTTTATCATATCTATGTCAAGAGGAGTGGAGAATGATGAGGAAGAGATATTACTGTTTAGACAAGAAATGCTTTTCCTTAAAAACATCAGGTAACTGTTTCTCTGGGATGTCTTCATTCATGTTTTCTTTGCATCTTAGCACTACTGAAAATGATGAAGAGATATTATTGTTTAGATAAGAAATGCCTTTTCTTAGAAACATCAGATAACTATTTGTCTGGGATGTCTTCATTCATCTTTTCTTTGCATCTTAACATCACTATGCCTGAAACTCACTGGGCCTTCATTTCACTCAAAATTTGTCGCATATGATTTGCTGCTGTCTGGGTTTTAAAACGCTTCTAAAGTCAGGCATGACATTATTAATAAAATTGCTTTTGCTGTAGAATGCTACTGCTTTAGCAGAGTAGTAGCATCATACGAAAATTTTGCATCTTACCCTATTTTCAAATACTTTGTGGGTCAAAGAACTAGGATAATCTTTTATTCATTTTTGTTTCTCTGACTGCATGTCCATGACAGTTGCCTTTTGTTGCTACTTATGAAGTTGTTGCAGTTCTTTCTTGTTGAATTCATTTTTATGGTCCTCTTGTAATTTCTTCACATGTTCATCATTAACTTCTATGCCCAAGCCTAGTAACACATTATCATGCATAGCACAAAATTTCTAAGGGTCAAAGTGCTCACAGGTTCTGCCTGCAGTGCAGTCTGACTATAATTTCATCCAGGCCAAATTCATGGTCGTTCATTCTGTCAGTCGTTTGCTACTAATCATTTATGATGAGAGTTAAGTAACAGAAAATGCTAAAATGTTTCCAAAAATCTTTGAATGCTAATAGGTATGATAGGTTGCCTCAAAATACCTCTGAAGATCATTTTTATTGATTTGAATGGTGATAATTCAAAACATTTTTCATCATCAGAGGTTTTTTTTTTTTTTCTGGATATTTGTTCATAATCCAAGATTTCGTTGTAATCTACAATTTGTATTCAGATTTTCCTTTATTTGCAAATGACAAAAGCAAGCTCATATTTAATTTAATGTGTATATTGATGTAATTCTCAAAGATTCTGTATAAATGTTATAGTAACTATTGTTTAAATTCTTTATAAGTATCACTAACTTTTAATTGTGTACGAGTTACTGTGCATGTTAGGAGTTTTGTTTATATGCAAAAATTTAACATTTATAATAATAATAATATATTAGCGTAAATATAATATCACTGTGCATGTAAGGTGACTCTGAAGTTTTTAATGTATTTATGATAAAAAAATGGCTTGCATGAAAATAATACTCACATATATGAGCTTAACATACTAAAGATATTCTGCAAGAAGAGTAATTAATTGGTCTTTGTATGATACAAGATAAAATTATGAAATTTATTTATACTGCAAGTGTAAAACAAAAGGGTAAATGACATCATATCTGTATATGATGCTCTTCCAAAAAAGTTTTCTAAGCACATATGTGAGAAAATTGGATTTTGCTGATTTTGCATGCATTTTGCTTCATTTCACATCAACACAGAAGTATATATTAGTATCTAAAAATTTTGCTGCATAGTGCTAGAATGTTGATTTATCTGTGAATTTAAATTGTGCTTTGTGTGATTAGTTATAAAATAATAATTTTTATAGCTTTTGAATTATGTTTTTCTGTAAATGTGATTTTCTGATTTTAAAAGTCACTACACAATTGTTGCTAGTTTTCTGTCTTTGAAATGCAAAAATATGATTATTAAACATTGCATGTAATAAGAAGTCATTTTTTTCAATATGTTATAGGCACCAGTAATCGGCGGAAAAACATCATACATATCATAGTGAGCAAATAAAGTTTGCTGTGTTAATCCACAAACTACAAACATGCAGTATTTGATATTAATGTTTTTTATTATCTCACATCCTACAAATGTGGCAAAAAAATGAAAATTATGTTCAATAATGCATGTGTATGTTTTTTTAACATGTTTAAGGCCTCTTTGTAAAGTGCCAGTATGCTAATATTGTTAATGCTAGATCCTCTTTAGGTCCTCTATGATTATGATGCGAATTATTTGTATAGATCCTTTCCTTTAAGGTACTCTCACAAAAAAAAAAATCTATAGGCGACAAATATGATGAATGCAAGGATCATAGTTTTAAAATGATACTGTTGCCCGTGGACTTCCCAGTTGTTGAGAAGTGAAGTTGCTGAACAGTGCTTATTCGACACAGGTTTAAATCCCGGCAAATGGTCTGGCTGTGGGGGAATTTTCATGGTTTTTGCCACGAATAACATAGACATGAATCAGTTTTCACAAAGGCATCCCTCTTACATTGTAGAACTTGCATGCTTTGCTGTAGTCAAAGAAACCAAACTGAAAACTCATGCAAAAACTATATGGCTTCATTGGATGTGTGGTGTTAAGTTAAGCTTGTTCGGAGCAACACTTAAATGTTTATTGATTTCAAAAATTGTGATAAATTATGTAATGAAGTTTTAATTTGCATTGTTTATCCTAGTTTCAAATGCTGTTCAACAAAGAAACAAATGCAAAATAGTATTCAACATTAAAAATTTATTAGTTTTTAGGAAGACATCAAGTTTTCTTAAATATCACGTATAGTCTTGTTTTCATAGCACAACAGAGCTCTGATACAGGATTGTTAGACCTTAGATAGCACGTGCACTTAGTAGTTCTGAAATTCTGAAATACTATTTAGAGAAAAACAATACAATTGCTTCAACCACATTTCAATTTATAATAGGGCATTTACTTGATGTGTGAAACTTCTCAGTCTCTTTAGATAATAGTTTCAGTATAATTTTTTACATGTTAAGCTGCACATATAAGAATGAGTGTGTTTTTCAAAAATGTATTTTAATAGAAAAAAATTTTTATGTTAATGAGAATGTGGTGTTTCAACTGCAGGTAAAGAAAGAAGGTAATTTATTTATTATTATTAATTTGTTAAATAGTATTAATTTTCAGTATTTTTAACAATATAAATACACAAAGTAATAAACTTTCTTTTTGAATATTTAGGAAATATCATGCATGTATTTAAATGCTTTACACCTAAAAATTTTGTTCAGTATCAAATAACACTTTTTTAATAGCAGCATCTAGATGGTCATTTATGAAATGGCATTCTTAAACATCATGTTTAGTCTTATCTTCCATAATGCAGACATTTCTTCTTTATTTTCATATTTTGAAGACATTAATAATTATTTCTTGATAATTAACTCTTCATGAACTTACTGAAAGGTGACATGGGATTTATTCCCTAAATCACAAGGAGGGTACGTGGGAATGTCATCCATTTACAAATGTATGACATGGATAAAAATTCAGTTTTAAAATAGTATTTCATCATTTTGTAATTGGAACAGATCAAAATAAAATAAAGATTTTTCTTTTAATCATTATAAAAAGTATGAACATGAAAATTTTTTCAGCTTGCTGAATATCAACAAAATATTTAGTGCAGAAAAAATTATTTTATATTAAATTGCTACTAAAATAGTTAATACAGAATGAGATATTTATTTTAAACATATACAGGCTGTAACAGTATAGCGGTGACAGACTTTCAGGAGAGACAGAGTACACCTAGACGATGGGAAATCGCATAGCAATGTATCGTCGAAAACGCTTTCCTGATGTGGTAGTGATGATACAATATGCAAAAAAGGAAGGACACAAACAATGAGACCAAACATGCTTTATTATGTTTAGTACGTACATCAGAAACCTAAAAATATGAATTAAAACAAGCTATAAAAGCTTGTTTTAAAAGTCCAAATGCACAATGATCCATGGGAAATACATCAGAGGACTGGAATGCATTTCAATTCCGGTTTGATTTCTTCTTCTTCTTTTTTTTTTTTTTTTTTAGCAGTAGATTTATAGGTATGGCTCGGAGCCTTATCCTGATGGAACTTAACACAGTGAAGATTCTTTGGATAAACAGATGAAATTTCTTTAAAAATAGATGTTAAAACATATTTCTGATAGTAATCTGAACTAATTTTGGCATTTTTTTCTACTTTCCTCATTTTAAGTTTTCCATTGTAAGAGAATCCAGTAATAACCTTAAAACCTTCTCTTGTTTCCTCTGAACCAACATATTAAGTCATTTTCGGTAGTAAATCGATCTTTTTCTATTGCAATCAGATAAGTATATTAAAGACTCATCAATTGTAACTATGCATTTCCATTTCTCAGCTGCGAAATAATTTTCATACAGCAATCTGCACATAGTTTTATGCTGAGAAACATGTTTTGGCATTAGTCGATGAACATCATGTGTTGTTTTGATTAGCTTTAAATCGGATTCTATAATTCTGTTCACAGTTCCTTCCGAGATATTTAAAGATTTTGCAATAGATCTTTGAGGGGGGTGGATTTTCCTTTAAAACAAGATTTAATAAGAACTGTACGTAACTTTGCTGGGTGTGAATTATTTGCCTTTTTCCCAGTCATAGTAAACTTTAGCATTTCTTTCCATTCATATTAATTATGTCACTTATTTTATGTGTAAAAATATTAAACCATGGTTTTCACTTCTCTTTTTTATTTATTTATTTATTTATTTTTAAATAATTCAATAAGAGTATTTCTCTTCTGTGCACAAATATAGCCCTCGAGCCATTGTTTATTTTTTAGCAACATTTTATTTAAAAATAATATTTTAAAGCTGCATGCAATAATTAAACCTTATTCAAATTTGATGCAAGTCGCATTTGTATTTTAAAATTAATATTTAAATTAATGGAAAAAATCATAATCGTTACAGAAATATATAAACATCCACTGTATATCTCTAATGATATTCGAGGAAATAAGTTTGAATGAAAAGCAGCTAAATATATATAATTTAATAGGCCATACAAGAGAGTTATGTGTGGTCAACATCAGGTATTTTTTTTTTTATATAGGCGTAAATATGTGAAAGTTATTTAATTTTAAAGTATGATGCTGTTTTTTTTTTTTTTTTTTTTTTAGCTGTGTTATACTTTAAAGAAATTTATTTCATAGTTATATTAGGATATACAAGAATTAAAAACCTTATCAAGCTAATAACTTTATACACATTAAATTTTGCAGATGATTTTAACCAACTGACTGGAGTAAATCGCATAATTGTTCCATTTATTGCATGTGGGGATCTGAGTGCTTTTGATTCAGACAGAACTTATCCTCTGCAGGTAAATAGATTTCACTGACATTATTAAATAATTTTAATGCATTTAACATAAAAAAAATTAATTTTTGCACCATAATGTTTTACATTAACCTCATCAGAAATATATTGTATTAAATTATATGTATATATTGTATTAAAACATTTTAATTTGTATATATTTTGTACTGTGTCCCCCCTTTTTGTATAAAAAATTTTTTAGATATGAAGTATATGAGTTTTTCATTTTTGTATTGAGTATGCCTGTATTTTACTTAAATATAATTTATAAACTATTTAACTGTTTTAGTTGGATGCAGACAAGGAATATGTTTATCATGAGCCAACTCAAGCCCCTATTGACCCACCATATAAAGAAGCTGTCATGTTGAAAAGGCAGAATAAATTAGCAAAACCAGAAGTACACATAACACATTTTTTATCTGAAGCAAGTACATCTACAGACCAACAAAAATTATTGCCAGATCCCAAAACTGTTGATAAAGCATGTGAAAGTGATAATGAATTATCTATGTTACAGTCAGATACTTTTAATATTCAAAAACTCTGTTTACATGAAAAAAGTACAGATCAAACATAATATAAAAGTAAGTAATTTTCTGGTTCAAATTTTATAAATTATTTTAGGCTACACATCTATTCCTTTTATATAAATGGATTAGTGAAATATGAAAATTATGTAAATACCTTGCAGCACATATAATTATTAAATAATTGAAAATATTTGCAACATTTCAAAGAAGGAATCAATATATAATTTTTGGATGCATAACACTTTTACTCATGTAGCATTATGCATATTAGTTGCCTTTTCTTTTGAAAAATTACAATATTCTTTCTTTATTGGTCTTGTTACGTGCGTACAGCAATGGACAACAATGGATCGAAAGCACACAGAACGGCTGATAGCTTGATAAAATTTATTTTCACAAAAGAAATTTTTTTACATTTCTGAAATTTTCCTCAAAAGTACTCAGACAGTTCTCGATATGACAAATCACAATCATTATTTACAACTTTAAATTACTATGAATGTTAAAAAGATGGGAGAGTCCCAAGTGCTTGCTGACGCCCTATAACATCACTTTCTTGCATATCCTTTAGAAGTTTTCCTTCCCCATCCTGTTTAGCAGTTGATAGATGGATGTTGCTTGGTTGGTAGATGATCCCCCATATCAATTTTATGCTTTGCCAAACTGGTTCAACATATGTCTGAAGATATGCAAGAGAAAACCTCTTAAAATTTTTCAATGAACATGTAACTTTCCATCAGTGTTGATTTTATCACTGGACACAGTCTGGAGAGTAATGCAAGATGGCATGCAGAGATGAGTTTACTTTCCAATTGTTGAGCCATTCTGCAGTTCCTTTGTACATGGCCTTCACCATCACAGTTTCAGCACTTTAGGTTGGTTTTTTTGGCACTCCTGTTACATGTCAAGGTATTGACTAGCTTGGATAAATCATCTAGATGAGCAACCAGTTGAATCATTCGCTCCTGGAAATGAGCAGCTCTGATTCGGCCATGGGTCTCTACGAGTTGCTTGTTGGGCTTCCTTAAATTCTATGGCATATACTAAAGCACCCACTAGATCCTTGATATCTGCCATTCATAGTGCTTTCTGTATCTCAGGAACCCAGATATCATTGATGAAGTACTGCAGAGACAGGATTTCCTTTGTTTCTGTTAGGTAGTAGGAAAAGGCGAGGTTAGACAGCCTTTCAACATTCATAGCAAGTTCCTGGTATGTTTTCATGGGCTTCTGTTTATGGGATTTTAATTGAAACTTGGTATAATCTTTTAAACACTTCTCTCCAAAGAGCCAGATAGAACTCCGAAGTCTCTCCTTCTTGGTGACAGCAGCAGAAACTTAATGCAAAAGGGAAAAAATACAAAATTATAAAAATTAATCTCCTTTTGCTGAAGCTCCAATTCAGAACTCATCAGGGGAAAATGAATTAGTTTTGTAAAAGTCGATTAATGTATTTCGAAAACATGTTTCATTCTCCTGGTTCAATTGAGATAAAAAAAAGAAACAGTTAAATTTTCATTTAAGACATTAAAATTCATATAAAATCGAATTTTAAATGTACCAGAATTTTTCCTACACGCTTTCAAAACACTTGGAAGAAAGAATAAGACATAACATTGTGCAAAATTGAGCTCAGTTTTTTTTATTCTTATACATTGGTAAACTGTGCATTTTTGTTTTAAAAGTGGCTCAGTTGCATTGTTCTTATGTTTCGGTTAAAGTTTTTATGCCTTTAGCAATAGTTGTATAATTATCAACAATTTAAAAGTTTAAGTGGCTGTAGGCCAGACAAGGCTGCCATATATTTACATTTGAAACTCTTAATACAATAGTGAATTAAGTCATTTGGTGGACCAACTTCAGTCTTTTTGCACAGTGGGGGCAGAAAGTTAACTTTCAATTTTGTGCACTGAAAATTTGGTCTTCTTGCCCATTATCTGAATTGCTTGTTTTGGCATAGAAACTCTTAATTTTAATTGTAAAAAAAAAGTGTTTTTTTTTTTTTTTTAACTGTATTTGGTGTTTTAAGTTTTCTATATTTTACAATTTTTTATGAAGATGTTTTGAGTATCTAAGTATTTTTGCCTTGCTGAGAAGTGAGAACTGAATTGATTCATTAAGAAATATAGCTTCTAATGAAATTCCAGAAAATAAATGGAGTTAGCAAAATATGTGTATAATTTGTAAGGCCGCACAAGGAAGCCATGTGGTGTCCACCTCAGATATTTTTACAGGTGGATGCACATTTCTGAACTATTTTCCATAGCTTCTGATAGAAATAAACAAGCATAAAATTATTAAAATGCCTTTGAAATGACATTTGCTGGCAGGAAAATGCATCATTTCTCTATCCGAGACCATCCTGCTTAATTACTGTACGAGTTGCGTACAAAGCATATTTGCATTAAGTAATTAAAGTAAGTTTTGCTGCATCCAGATTGGGTATGTAGGAAATATTTTGGATAAAAATAAATACATGTAAATTTGTTAAGAAAAATTATGAGTTGATTGTTTAATTGAATGTGGCAAAGCATATAAGGGTAAGGATGTCTTCATGGTGGACTTTCTAAGGAAAACTGGTTTGTACCCATGGAAATAAAACCACAAAGATACCAAAACATCTAGATAGTTCAACAGAATTGATATATCCAAATTGATATATCAAAAAATGTTTTAACTACTTGGTTACTGGTAAGCCAAAAATTGAATTTCTTTTGCATTTATATTGTGTTACAGCTGCATTTATAGCTGCTTTAAATATCATTTTCACTGTAAAACATCTACAATGAATCATCAACTTTGTTCAGTCAATAAAAGTCTGAGAAGTCTGAGAAACTGCTGTATGTGAAATCACATGCTAATTAAGATCTTATATTTTGCATACTGACAGTACTTCCTGAAATCTTCTATATTATTTACATCTGTTTCATGCATTAGTTTCAGAGGCACAATCATGTCTGTATTATTACATCTTCTATATTATTTACATCCGTTTCATGCATTAGTTTCAGAGGCACAATCATGTCTGTGAATTTTGCTTTCGAAGGACAATTCTTTATATCATGAGTAAAAATAATGTGCCTCCCTGAAGGTATAGTAAACCATGAGTACTAACAAATTTAATGAATTGGTATAATTACAATTGTGGTTATAGTTTTATTGAAATTGAATTATCTGCAATTGCAGTTATGTTGTAACTGTACAATTTATAATATAATTACAATGTAATTGCCTGATAAGTATACAAATATATTGTAATTGAAGGATTTCAGGTCACTATTCAATGTAATAACAGTACAACTGCAGTTACAGTGTATTGAATTACTTATACATTGGTTATCATAAATTAAAATCACGATTACTGAAAAAGTTACATGTAGAATTTAATGAACCTTACCCACAATATGCAACACATAGTAAGGTATCAAATAACATAAAAAGAAATTACCAGACAAATATGGTAGTATAGAAATTAGCACATGTATAAAATGAACAAATCGAAGGTGTCAGTTTGCTATAGGAAAAGTACCTTCAATATGGAATATGATCGCCTCTAGAAGCAATACAGCACATAGAGCGATGTGTGATGCTTTCAATTATGCGGTCTATCAGTTCTATAGGAAGCGAGAGGCATTGCTCTTGCAAAGCAGTTGCAAGCGCGACAAGGGTCTGAGGGGGTGGATTGAGAGCAGCTAGACGTCTCCCTAAAGCATCCCAAACGTGCTTAATAGGATTCATGTCCGGGGATCGAGCTGGCCACTCCATGCGCTTAATTGTTTCCTGTTTAAGATAATCATCTACGATGTGACCCCTGTGTGGTCTTGCGTTGACGTCATGTAACAGGAAAGCATCACCTATTGCCCTGGTATATGGGCACACATAAACAACAAGGATGTCATCTCTATAAATCTGAGCATTCACGGTTTTCCTTGGAAAGACATGGAGGTCTGTTCGTCCACCCAAACAGATGCCACCCCAAACACAGACACTGCTCCTTCCGTATGCATCTCTTTCACGGGTGTTTGACAGATGATAACAGGTTCTAGGTTCTCTCCATATCAAATAACGCGTACTATCGCTTTTTAGACTAAACCTGGACTCATCCATAAAGAGAAACCCCCTCCATTGATCAGGTGTCCAGTGGTTGTCATGCCCACTGACAACGGTCCCTCCTATGGCGTGACCTGAGCAGCACACAAATGGCAGGTCGCCTCGCATACAGACCACCTTCGTGAAGCCTTCCACGCACAGTTCATGTGGACACGAACCTTCCAGTGGCTGCAGCAAGGGAGGATCTAAGAAGAGTTGGAGTAGCGGTTCTATTCCTGCATGCACATAACGTCAAATATCGGTCATCAGTGCTCGTCATAGCAGTTGGCCGTCCTTGGCTGAACCTCCTAGATGCCGAATCTATGGTTTGAAATTGCCTCCAAAGTCTATGAACCACAGGACTCACATTTAGCCATCTGGCCACTTCTGTTTGACTTTGTCCTGCCTCTAGTCTCCCATTGACTCTCCATTGCAGTTCTGCAGGCAAATGATGCCTGGAGGTCATTGTTACGAATTGGCTATCTCAGATTTCTGATGTCACTGTCACAGTGAAATATGTGGGCTTGCTCTCAAACATGGACTTTTATGCTCCTCGCAGATGACGTATTCTGAAAGCAGCGCCACTAATTTGCATATCGCAGGTTTACTCAGCTACTCTTACTTGGCAACATATTCAAATTTTACATGGTTTGGTTTATTTTTTAGGGAGTTATCGCTATTTTTGTGATTTTTCCTTAATTTATGATAACCAGTGCATTTACAATTACATTGTAATTCAATTACTGATCAGTTATATTGCAATTGAATTTGGACTTTACTGTGTCCAGAGCTGGCATAGTAAGTAGGAGATGTTCAAGGCCACTCTGTGGATAGAACTTGGATCCTCTTATTTCATACTATGCTGGTTTGGCTGAGGTCAGCCTTGGTTTAGTATCAAGGCTATCAGTGTCGTGTCGTAGGCAATTCAATTATGCTGCATAACCACTATAGGGAAAAAGAGCTGCTAGATAACTCATGTATTGTGAGTGAGAAGATTTAATTTGTGAATATGGGTAATGACTTAGTCTGCTAATATATTTGGCCATTGGGTTATGAGACAGATTATGTGCATTTATCAATGGTGCTGTGATGCATTTGGTTGTTCATGAGTGTGAGGGGTGTAAATGAAACAACCAACATTATTAAGGAGCATGTTATTTACTATGTCCTTTCAATCTTATGGTGCCATCTGTGATTAGCAGATAGAACAATTTGTTTACTGCAGTGAATGTTTGTTTTTGCTGTTGCCATCCAGAAATGGCATTGGTGCTGGTTTAGGAACCCCACAACATGTATAGTTGTGGGAGGTATCAAAGATCCAGATGGTGCTAATTATCAGTTACAATGTGGTTTCATAAGAGAAATGGTTAAGAATCCCTGTCCCATACTACCTAAACTAAGAATAAGGAATTGACTGGATTAAAAGTTGCATTTATAGTTTGATTACCTTTTAGACATTTATCTGTTCTTTTCAAATGTAAATTATGCTTTTTATTTTGTGACTTAAAAAAAAGTGTTTTAAGGTAAAATTTTTATCAATGTTCCATATTTAGTAGTGATACCAAATCATACTCATCCAGGTGATTCCAAATGCAGAAATTTATTTTATTTTTTTTCTCTCTTTTGAATATGGATGAGTATAATATAAGGGAGATGTCACATCAGATTTTTGTATTACATTAGTATTCTATCTGACTATGAAAAACTACATAGTTTTAAAAAATTTTAATATACAAAATACATTATATAAGTTCTTCTAATTGTTTATTTTGAAATATAAGGATTACAGGTAATAAATTATGTAATAGTCTAAACATGCTACAGAAAATGAAATTTTAAAGGAGACTCCATTTAGAGCCCACATGTTTCTCCTTGTGCAATATATTTAAACTGACCGTGAATGGCACTGCAAGCAAATTGGCATATGTGGTCATTTTGCTCCTCTAGGATTAGAATTAGAGGATTCTTGTATTGTACTCCTGGCCGAATGGGCAAAAGCCATCTTTAATCTGAATGTCAAGGATATCAATATTGTATGTGGCAATCAATGTTGCTGGAAGTCATTCTTATGCTTATATGTATTAAATGGAGTTATAAGAAAATTTCTGTGTGAGAATTTGCTATTTAACAAGATTTTAAATGTTTGATAAATGGTATATTAAACTATATATAAGCATATAAATTGCAATGACAATTTAATTTATCAGTTATATAAAGTTGAAATGGAATTAACATATGGCTGTATAATTTTTTTCCACTTAAAGTAGCGTTACATATTGCAGACATTTGGGCCTAGAGTTATGATGCAAATTATCTGAGCATTATAATATTTTAATAAATTTGAGAATCATCTTAAATATTTTTTATGATAAATATATAATTAATCAGAGTGCTTATTTTCTTAAAGAATTTTATATTTTGTTATTATAGGTTTTGTTTTATTTTTTTAGGTATTCCTGTATCCTTATTCCAAGCAACTGGAATATAGAGAAATTTTGGACTTTTTAACCATGAACAAGGAGTTACATAATCTTGTTCACGAGTACTTTTAGCTCATTATACATAAAAGAATTTTAAAATCTCCATTTCACATAAAAAATGGGAAAACAAAATATATGTATATTTCTTTGCAGTTAATAATCATGTTGTTTCACATAACTAATTCTCTTTATGTTTTGTTTAACAAGCAAAGTGAAATTTTGATTTCAAATTCAAAATGCACATAAATGCAAAATCTTTTTAAACACTTAAATCCATCCTTATATACATTTACATGCATTTTTTTAATTTATTTATTTCCAATAATTTTTATTTATTTATTTCCAAGAAAAAATAGCATAGGCATAAATTCATAACAAATTTATTCTGTAAGGAATCATTAGAGATATAACAAAAGTCCAGACAGATGGAATATGTACCTTTCCATTTGACTTTCTACACAGTGCATGTGCTTTTAATGCTTCATTTGTATCTTTACTTCCAAATAGGTTCAGCTCTTGCCAAAATCCAACTAAGAAGAAAAAAATTAATCAATGTACATATGCATACTTGTAAGAAGGTAAATGTTAAGTATGCCAAAACATTTAAAATATAATCTTCACAGAAGTAAATATAAAATAACAAAATACAAAGTGTGTGTACACATTCTTAGAACATTTTCGGAGCCTATTAATTAATGTTTAAAATGTAAATAGTAATTTTTTTTAATGTTCAATCTGATAGCCTTTGTATGGATTATAAGTCTATATTATGAATCCCGTGATAGAAGGGCTTTTTATAAAATTTCCAAGGGTATTTAATTCTATTCCTCTTCTGCTTTCAAGAGCCCACCAAATCTTTCCAGGTTTGCACATAGAAAGAGCTTTTTTTTTTTTTTTTTTTTTTTTTTTTTTTTTTTTTTTTCAAGAGACCAGACGTGCAATAGTCCATAGGTTGTTAGATTTTCAGAGTTGTTGAACACTAGAGAACTTTGCAAGGAATACATTGAAAGTGTATATATGCAGTACCTGTATCAGTCTTCATTCTTTCAAGGAATGCAGTGATACTTTTCTAAGTACAATTTGTTGCTTTGTCTTGATCAAGTTTCACTCTTTAAAAGTCACTGGGATAAGAAATAGAATTTCTTCGGTAAATGTTGTAAAAGTTTCTATTGATAGTACATTGAGATATTCTAAAATGTTTTCCCCGTTCTTCTTTTTTTAAATTTCCTGTTATAAGAGAATCCTGCGAATATCGTAAAACCCTTACCAAAATTTTCTTTGCATTGATAAAACCAGGTTTTAAAATTTTTTTCTTGTTGCTTTTGACAATAAATAGACCTTTTCTAGTCACAATCATTTAAGTAAACCTATGCCTCATCAAGGATGACAATGTATTTCCATTATCTCTTGCTAGATAGTTTTCATACAGGGTTCTACAAATTGTTCTACATTGAGCTATATGTGTCAGCAAAGCTGGTGAAAATCCTTTCTGATTAATAATGGTGCTTTTTCGCACTCAGAAATTTTAATACCATATATTTCACAATGTTTTTGAAATTGTAATAGCAATATATTGAATTATGGAATAGCAATATCTGTATGTACATATTTTGGGTATCACATTTCAAGTAAAATACCCATTTTCACTGCTCTCAAATCCATTTAAATGATATTTTTGCATGACATCTGTACGTACAGACATAAGGACTCTTTTCCAAAAACAGATTGAAAAATGGATTTAAAATGAATTCAGAAGAGATTTTTCATGATGTCTGTATGTACACTGTGTCAAAGAAGGGAAAAAAAAAAGGGGACACTTCTATATCTCCCATACTACTGGGCCGATTGAAGAAATTCAAATTGCATTTTTCATGTTTCGAAAGCGCAACTTGGGATATATATCAGATTTATATATAGCATTATTCTAACATAGATATTTTGACACAAAATAAAACTTTTTCTGAAATAACATACCAATTTTTTTCCATATTTCGATTCTACGTCTCAAATTATGCCTAAATATTCAATTTTGTGCAAAATTTACGGAGAAATTCAAACATTTAGCTTGGCGCAATTTTTTCACTTTGCACCAAGAATAATTCACTTGGCGAACTTCTTAATATATGGCAACCTATTTTCCTTTCCCCTTCATTATGCCGGAGCGGGGAAAAAAAGCACATCATTCCTACCTACCTTTTTACATTGTGCATGATCAGAAAAAATATCACATCGTTCTACTTTCAAATAATTTTAACAAAGTGCTTAAACCACTTTTGATGTTATTATCGCTTTCGACAAATATGCCAAATTTCAAAATGCGCCAATATATAAATTCACATATATCTTCGGAAATTTTGAATAAAAAACTAATTGTTTTGCAGGTATACTTAGAAATACATCTACTTTAAAATGATAGTAAAAATTTTATAGATTAATTTTTTAAAAAAATATATAAAAATTATTTAAAAGTACGAAAATAAATCATAAAATAATGGGTGAATGTTATTTGAAATGAACCTTTATTTCAAAATGTGAAAAGAAGAATCAAATAAGTTTAATAAAAAAGAGAGATTAATAAATATATATATATCAAACTCACAACCCACGGTTTAAGGAACCCTGGCATATAGTATATGGCAATAGGAACATCTTTTATTAATTATGATAATGCCGTGAATGTTCACAAAAGACATGATTTGAATATATCATAATAAATATAATATTCTGTAATATTGTTTAGATATAGTTTTTTAAAAGATTTAAATTGTCAAGAAGTGCATTTATTGCTTTAAGTTGTTCAGACTTTTATACAATTACAGATTAATTAAATTTTTAAGTTAAAGATCTTATGCTTTACTGAATGGCAACAAAGTGAAAATAGCCTATTCGCATTATTAGGCTGCATGAAAGAAATTGTAATGTAATATTTTTTAATTGCAATACTTTCCAAGTTGCACTGTGAAAACAAATGTGTAGTATTATAATATAATGGTCCATAGAGTTTGAAAAATTCTACTAGAATCATTTCTAACATTAAAATCTTAGATTTTTATAAATGCTTTTAATTTTTTTCTTTTATGTATTTCCTTTTAAAGGAAAGTAACTTTTTTGAAATAGGACAGTAGCCATCTTCTGTACTGAAAGTTCCCAACGGGGTCAGTGAAATTTTAAAGTGGAGGCAGTGATGTTTAACAGGTCAATAATAAATTGTTTATTGATATACAGCTGTATCATATAGTAAGGAAAAGGTCATAGAAAATAAGGCGAAAATATGCTAAAATTATTTAATATATTTTTTAAATCAATGATATTTTTTCAAATATATAAATTTTTTATGCAGTGAGTGTAGTACAAAAAAATAAAATGCAGCACAAGAAAACACAATCAAAAAAGTGCAAAGGACACAAAACCGAAATGGAAAACAAAAAACAGGTTGAACTTTATAGAACAAGGTGATATAACAGTTAAATTAAATAGTTTCATGCCAAATATTTAAAAAAATGTACAGAAAAAATAATACAAAAAATAATTAAATATAAATCTAATTACCATTTTTCAAAACTTTTATTCATACTCTTAATCTAATTATTAAGTTCTTTATGTGCAATGATTTGAATTATGTTTTATGCTGTTTATTATAGGGGGAAAATGTATAAGGAGGCCGATGAAGAAACTTATTCCTTTATAAAGGGTTAGGTATGCAAAGGTTGGGAATCCCTGTTCGACATTATATAAACTAGGAATAAGGAATTAACAGTCTTAAAAGTTGCATTTATAATGTGATTACCTTTTAGACATCTGTTCTTCAGATATAAATTATGCTTTTTATTTTGTGACTTAAAAAAAAAAAGTATTTTAAGTAAATTTATCAATTCTTCATTTTATATACTAATTAAATCCCTAGAAAGGCCTCTTACTCCCGACTAAATAATTTTTTGAATCAACAAAAGTAATTCATATATAAGTTGTAAAGCAGCAATCATTTAAGAAATGAAGTTTGCAATGAAAATTTTAAAACCTTTGAACTGATTTGAAAAAATAATTGAGTTGATTCAGTGTATTAAAAAAAATGGTATCAGTTGAAATTATGTGTTAAATCTCTAAAACAGAATAATACAGAAATGATACACAGATAATACAGAGAAAAATATTAAATATGAAGGTTAATTGCCAAAGGAAACTTTTAAATGAAATTCTGAATATTGCCAAACAGCACTGCATTTTAACTGCCTAAACTGTAATTTGTAATTTTAACTGCCTAAACTGTATTTTAACTTTTTTTTTTTTTTAACTTTGTGTATTTCTAAGTGAGTAGAATCATTTGCAACTTTTTGTGCCTTATAAGTTAATTCTTAATGACAAAAAGAATGTACATTCTTGTAAGAACTTTAAAATGTTTCTTCATTTTAAGAAATACTATTTCACTTTGCAAGAAGTATAACATTTGACGGGCATCCCACCTTTTTTATCAGTTTTTATCTCCCAGATGAAAGCTGCAAAATTCCATTTAAAATACATACAATTATGCCTTGTAGTTATCTAAATGTATAACAGATGGCAGTACTAGTATTCATGCAAATAATGTAAAATAAAAATTCTTTGAAGGTCTAATTTTGAAGAAGTTTTTTTTATTTATTTCTAATGCAATTTAAATCGTCTGAACAACAACTATTTTTATATGAAAGTTTCCTTTTCTAAAAAATTCTTATTTGAATTCATATATATTACGTAGCGTATTCGGAAACTAAGTACCGTTTCATTCTAGCACCGTCACAGCGCTGTGGTAGGCATCCCGCGCATGCGCACTAGTCTTTCTTGTTTACTGACTTTCAATTGTCACGATTTTTGTTGCTCTATGTTGTGCTTTCAGTTTGCTGTGCACATTCAAAATGTTTAAGACTCTCGCTGACTGTGAGATTCGTGCCGTGATTAAATTTTCAACGCGAGGAATGTTAAACCGGCCGAAATTTATCGTCAAGTGACAGAAGTTTACGGTTAATACACAATAAGTGATGGAATGGTGAGAAAGTGGGTAAGAATGTTTAATGCAGGTCGAACAAATGTCCACGCCGAGGCTCGGAGTGGTCGGCCTTCTGTTGTCACCGATGATTTGGTAAGGAAAGTTAATGAAGCAATTCATGAGAACAGACGCTTCACAATGACAACTCTTTCAGAGGCATTTCCACAAATTTCACGTACTGTTTTGTTCGAAATTGTGTCTGACCGCTTGAATGATCGCAAACTGTGTTGTAACAGGTGATGAAACTTTCTGGTGTCTGGTGTCATTTCACACCAGAATCGAAACAACAATCGATGGAGTGGAGACACACTCATTCTCCGAAAAAACAAAAGTTCAAAGTGACAGTGTCATCACAAAAAATCATGTGCACTGTCTTCTGGGATAGGAAAGGCATTTTGCTTACTGAATTTCTTCCCGGAAGTGAAACCATTAAAGCGGCACATATTGTGAGACTTTAACAAAACTAAGGCGTGCCATTCAAAGCAAACGAAGAGGAATGCTCAGTAAAGGAATTGTGTTGCTCCATGACAATGCTCGGCCCCATACTGCTGGTGTCACTCAATCGTTAATTCGACAGTTTCATTGGGAGCAGTTCGATCACCCGCCGTACAGCCCGGACTTGGCGCTGTCCGACTATCACTAGTTCCTGCACATGAAGCGCGAGCTCGGTGGCAAGCGCTTTGGATCTGACGATGACACGAAAAATGCTGTGGAGTCGTGGTTATCGAAACTGGCGGGAAGTTTCTTTGACGATGGTATACAAAAACTGGTCACCCGCTATGACAAGTGTTTGATCATTGGCGGAAACTATGTTGAAAAAAAAAGTTTTTTTTTTTTTTTTTTTTTTTTTTTTTTTTTTTCCCCAAAACAGTACTTAGTTTCCGAATACGCATTGTAATTAAGAATGGTTGAAATTAAAAAGTGGGACCAAATACGACCCACAGCGCATGTAGGATGTAGGAATTGCTGCTACTAGATGGCAGCACCATTCAAATATTTTTAAATTTAAGTATGTTCGTTATTATGTTGATAATGCAAATTTATATTTTTTAATAAATTTTAATAATGTTAAAACTTTAAAAATATTTAGTATTTTCCCCAAAAGAAATGAAAATATAACTCTGTAACATGAAATGTCATTGAATACTGAATAGATATGTAAGTGTAATTCACCATAGAAAAATATCCTAAGCAGAGGAAAGAGAGGTGAAATGTAAATCATGATGGCCTTCTAAATATCTTCCTTTTTAAACCTGTAGCAAATAAAGTACTGGAGCGAAAATCTTCTCTGTTTCAAGTCTATTATGAAATCATTAAAAAATAACTAAAAAGTCATACAGATACAGAGAGCAATTTTAAAATTTTGCAAATATGATCAATATTTTCTAGTTAATTATTCAAAGATGTTTTTTATATCTTGCATTTTCACTTGGTTGCTAAAACTAGCACTTTAGATAAGCATGTTAGGAGAATTTATGCTGTGGCAAAGATGCCATTTTACTGCTCTAGGTACGTTGTGGGACAAGCGCTATCTCACCATGTCATGAATTACCTTAAAGGTTTACTTTGGGGGGGGGGCATGAAATAACATTGTATTAGGGGCTAGTTATCTATGTGTAAAGTTATTTTTTTCCCCAAAAAAAATTTTTTATGCAACAAACATCAAAGGGTTAAGTGATTTGAAGAAGGAGCACTTAAACTATGAGAAAATGTTGAATACAATGTTTATGCTAATGTACTTATTAAATAAAAGCATGTTATAATATTTTAGCACTATTTGCTATTGTAGATTAAGTGACCAAAAAAATAAATAGATAGATAACAGAGTGAAATTTTGGATGGTGAATAATTACTTGGCTAAATAAAATTATACTGAATCTGTATAGTGGTGCACAAAAGAGCCAGTCCTCCTCAAGTGTGCATCATTGCAGTTCTTTGCTGAAGAGAATACATTTCACTAGCCTGCTTTACTTTTCATGGCTGTTCTACTTATAGCGGGTATAGTTTCATGGCTGTTCTACTTATAGCGGGTATAGTTTCATGGCTGTTCTACGGTAATTGTAACATTGAAGGAAAAGAGATGAGCTAGAATTTGTCTGTACACACATGGGGCCTATTTTTCATTTTTCATATGCCATCCTGTATTAAAATCGGTTACATGACATTAGGCAGTAAAAGTGAAACAATAAGATTGTTTCCATTAAAATTATTTTTGATTATTTTTTCGCTTACCTGAAAAATAAAATGTTATGTTTGTTAAGTTTATTCTTAACTTAATTGAATGAAATGAAATCTTGCAAGTAGTTGTGAATACATTACTGTACACTTTACTATAAATAACAATTAGTTTATTTTGAAAATTAAACTCATAATAACTTTATGCTACTATAAAGTTGTATTTACATGACGATTATTACAAATGTGGTTAAATTACCTCCTCTTATTGCTTTTGAATTCTTCTCATCTTTTGATCCCAACTGAGTTTTGGTTCTGAAAGGGCTTGCGGTGGTTTGTTCAAACCATGGAAACCATGTAAACAATGAAAAATTATTTGAAATATCTTCTTTCTGGGGTAGCACAACATTATACTGATTGTTTACTTCTATCAGATGTCTTGCAGATTCTTCATAATTTTCTGCCGTTTTCAAAGACTCATTTTCCAACTTCTGCTTTTCATCCATGTTGTTAACGTCTATAATTAAAATTATTTCAATTACATTGCATATTTCTTGCATAATCGATAGACCAAAATTCCTCCCCCTGCTCTTATAAGTATAGTTGGCATTTAATTAAAGAGAAAATTAAATGTAAAATTTCCTGGTATTAAGCTTAAATGTGCTTACTTTTAGCTATCATTAAATTTAAGACTAATATTTATTGCACATTATTATAAGTCTTGAGCATATAAAAAATATTGCTTCAAAATTATATTAATAATTGTTTATGTGTATATATTCTATGTATTTACTTTATTATATGTATTGTTTGTAAATTAATCTGTCAGGTTTAATAGATTAATATGTTAAAATTAGTAATAAACAGAAAACTTGAATTCCTTCAAAACAGTTACTAATATTCTGAGATAAAAGTGTTTTTATAATGCACGCAAATTTTCTGCATGTATAATTTTTATATAAATTATATATTGCAGGATCATGTAAAAAGTCAGTATGCATAAACTTTTCTGAATGTTAAAATCAGTTTATGTCATTCTCTTTTTGCATGCAGTGCTTTATGCTGTTTCATCAATGAATTATATTGAAAAACTGATTAAATTTTGTGTATTACAAATGAGTTGAAAGAGATATATACATAGAATTATCAATTTTTGTAAATAGTAGATGTAAAAAAGTATAATGAAATATAATATTCGATCGCTATTAAGAAATATCACTATTTGTGTATTTCAATATCAAATAAAAAATCAGATGTGTACATTACATGACTTCCTTGTACAGAATATTAAATATTACGCATTTTTTCTTGCATTTCATTTAAACGTATTGGATTGAATTGAATTAAATTTACTTCGTTGAGAGCTCATAAACCACAATATAATAAATGCACTCTTTAAAATTCATTATATTTGTTTACCAAAACGACACTCTGGTGCTAGGTTCACATAACAGCATTACATTTCATTCATTTTATAACTCAGAATGCACAAAATTTATATCATCTGAAGAATTATCTAACCGTTGCCGCATGTAATGATGTATAAAGGAAATTAAACAAACAAAAAATTTAAAGGAAAAAAGAAAGAAAGAAACAGTTTTTCACACATGATTAAGTATTTCTCATTCAGTTAATTCAGTTCTCACTTCATATTAAGGCAAAAATACATAAAAACTTACTTATTTCCAAGAATAAATTCCAGAATGGATTAAGCATGATTTAATTCGCAATAATAAAAGAAGGTGCTATCTTGTTGCGAAGCTTAGTTTCTCTAGATTGGCAACAAATCCACTGTTCTCTAAGTTTCAAATGTAAACAATCATGGCCGCCATGGTAAGAATAATTAGGCTTAACCGCACTTAAACAACATTTAAATTGTTGATAATTCTACAAATATTGCATGCAGATTTACTAAAGGCGTAAAAACCTTAACCAGGAGATAAGAACAACATAATTCAATCATTTTTAAAGCAAAAAATGCACAAGATACCCGAAATTTTTCGCGATTACAATACTTCCTTTTTACTTCGTACAAGGAAGTAAAAAACAGGAGCACTAAGCAGCAGAAATTACGGATGGCAAAATATTTAGAATTTAGAGGGGTACTGAGCAACAAATACAGAGATGGGTAAAAGTTTTAGAATTTAGAAAAGGCACTGAACAGCAGAATTTATGCAAGATAAAAATTTTAGAATTTAAGGAAATATCAGGCAGCAAAATCTGTAACACCCCCCCCCCCACAACCACTCGAGCTGAAAGTTTGATCATGACTAACTTCAATAGATTATCAATCAGTATATTGTTACTGGCTGTGGTACAATTTCCTAGTCAGCATATGTTCGAAAGTGACATGCAAAAATTTCAGTTTGGAGAAAAATTGTATTTACAGCACTCTTGCTTCCTTTTGTTGAGTACTATGTTCTTCATTCCTAAATTTTGTTTTAAGGGGGTTATATTTATTTATTAGTAGTCCAGGGGTCTGAATTTCTGTTATTTGATTGGATAATATCATTTCTTAATCCTTCTGTAAATCTACAGCATTATAAAACTAGATTTTTAGTTATTTAAATTTATATACAGTATGGCAGTTAAATAATGAGACCATGCTTCTCAGAGATAGTCCATTTGATAAAGTTGTCTCTTAACATATCATATTTGTATAATTAATTATATATGCAGTATAGGAAAGACTATGAAACTGAAAAATTGTAGACTTGCACCTCTTTCTTCGGTGTTTAACAACAGTGATCTAAATAGTATTTCATCAATAAAGATACTAAGGAAAAATAGAAAATAATCATAAATATGCACTCAAATTATGATTGCTGGTTAACTTGTTTACTTTGGAGAAAAGTAATTGTTACTTTTCTGTGTTACATTTTAAAAGTATTAAGCATACTATGTCTATTAAAATATGTAGTTAAATATTCTTTAAAGGAAAGTTAAAATCTTCATGACACTGGTAAATATATTTATCAGGTAATGAACAGAGAAATTTTCTTCAGTTGCATGCATAATTCTTTGCCATATTTAGTTTTCTTGTCAGTTTTTTTTTTTTTTAATTTTCCTTTGTGAGGTGTTCGCTTGCCTTATAATTTGTGAACTTCCATTTTAAAGATTTGTTCCTTAAAGTTTCAGTGTTTGAGGCTTATAATGAATGTAAAATTTTGGTGCTTATTAAATGAATAACAGGAACCCTTTTCAGTTGCATCCAAAATTGAAGGGAAAAAAAAAAAAAAATCGAAGCATATTTTTATTCATAATAATTTTTTTGAAGTCTAAATAAAATAGATATAGCAAAATAGTTTACAATTATTTGTGAAATGGTTTATCTGTATTAAGTATTACAGTAATTTCCATTGCATAGCATCCAGCATAAATCTGATTCACAATTTTTATTTTTATAAATATTTACTTAATTTATTTCTTAAAATGGAAGATTTTTCAAATATATCCAATCTTTTCACATGTACTTTTACAACTTTTTTTTTTTTTTTTTTTTTTTTTTAGAACTTGCAGTATTTTAATACATTGACTCAGTTAATCATTATTTCGGAAAGTTTTCATTCAGAGGAGATAAACAGTTTAAAAACTCCAACATCATCCTCAGTAGAGAATCAAAGCTATTCATTGACACATTCTAAGTTGGATAATGCAAAAAAAGTTTAACTGTACTATTAAGCAAAACTGATGGATATAAAAGTATATATGAGTACTAAAATATGGCATGTAAAATAGTTTTGTATAATAAAATTCCTAACTAATATGATTACAAAATTTAATTGATTCAGTGTAATAGTTTGAATATGCGAAGTATAAATTTTATTTTCAGAAACAGTACAAAAAATGTATCAAATTATTGTCTTCAAATTTGAGTGAAGTGATACAATTTCTGAATTAATATAAAATTATTTAAAATTTTCTATAGGGATTTAGATTTTTGAAAATATTTTTTTATGTTTTTGAAGCTGTTTCATAGTACAGTCTTCAGATTTTTATGAGGCATCATAAATATTCATAAATTTTCATGAAAGATGAAACATATATAATTTTTACTTGAAAGTTTTAGTATCATTTGGTAAGCATCTATAGTAAAACTTACATGTTACTCTTTAAATAATGCGAAATGATGTACATTGAAAAAGACTAGGATATGTTCTTACATTCTACAGGATGTTGAAATATTTGCTATGAAATGATATAAAAATAATGCATGAAGTTCAGCATATTTTCCCTGTTGTTAGTGAAAATATCTTCTTAAGTTCTGATATAGTATAAGGTATTTCTCCCACTTCCCTAGCGAGCCTTCGTGGTGTAACGGTAGCACGCTGGGCCGGTATTCCAGAGGTCCGTGGTTCGATTCCCGGCGAAGGCGGTTGCGTATTTTTCATCTTTTCTGCTTCCAATTAACCAAATGACTCTAAGTGGCGCCCGAACTAAAAGGGTTGTGGATGATGATTCTCCGCACCCAGGATTTGGCGACTAGGTCTCCTAAAACCCTAGTCACCCTTTAAAAAGGGGAGTATATAAAGTATTTCTCCCACTTCCCTAGCGTGCCTTCGTGGTGTAACGGTAGCACGCTGGGCCGGTATTTCAGAGGTCCGTGGTTCGATTCCCGGCGAAGGCGGTTGCATATTTTTCATCTTTTCTGCTTCCAATTAACCTAATGACTCTACAATAGTAATGTTTTTCCTTCAATTATTCTCAATTCTCTCTTTAATTCATAAAATAAGAAATTTTTTTTATCAATTAAAGAATTGGATGAATGTGCTAAATCTCAGGAAAAGTTCAAATATTTTATTCATTGGTTAAAGTAATCTGGGGTCATTTGAATAATTTATGAAGTAAAAGAAGAAAACATCTCTGACGTTTTCTGTCAGAAAGATATCTATATTTGACTTTAAAAATTCTATTTATATTACATAAATTAGATTAAACTTTAAAAAATATTTGGATAATATGATATTATATAAATACTGGAGTGCTTTCATATTTGAAAAAAAGAGTCTAAAGTTATAATATGAATTAAACCTCCTACCTGTAATGGAATTGATTGATATTTTTAAAAGAGGAATTGGAAATAAGTTTCATGTTTTCATAAAAAAAAAATATTGTAGTATTTGGTTATCAGTTAGGTAGAAAATGTTCAAATGTTTCAAAGTAGTAAAATTTAATTCTAAAATTAATATTTTAAATAATCAACATATTTCTCAATAACATAATTTAGTCAAAACTAGACATATTTTGCAATATATGACTATAAAAGCCATTCAAATATCTGTGACCGACATATAAAATTTAACTCGGAATTGAAAATGGATTGCATACATCATTAAAAAAATATCGAAGCTTGGTGGGAAACTGAATCATTAAGTGATAAATATGTGACTATCATTGTTTCAAGACTATTTAGTAGGCATTATTTTTTAAGTAAAAATATTTTCTTTTACAATGAAAGTATGTCTAAAGTTAAATCTATGTAAGGGTGGAATTTTCCGATTTTTGTCTGTGTAGGAGAAATCTGTGTTATTGGGAAAACTGAGGGTTTCTCTGAACTTTCTCTTTAGGATTGAAGGGAAAATTTAGAAAACGAAAAAAAAATTCTAAAAACATTTGTTCATTACCTTACTCTTACTCCCTAAGGGTCGATAAATTATCATAGAAATGTTCTTTTCTTTTTTACCTTACACTATTTATAGAAAATATCTTACTCAGGTTTTATAATAATGCATTACAAGATTTTGCATTTCATTGAAAAATATGCAAAGTTTTACTGTTCCTAATGAGTGGGATTTTTTGAATGTTTATGTGCGCATTGGATATTTTATTGCATTTTTCCCGAATAAAGCATTCGACGAATCTAATAATATGTAGAATAAGTATGCTTAATGCTTATCTTTTAAAAATCTTAATTAAAGTTAGTTGAATTAGTATTAAATGTATCTAAAGGGCTGATTTTACTTTATAATGATTTATAATTTTTGTGTATATACTGATAAGGTTAGATAAAGTGAACTTCAGGTTATGCCATTGATAGTAAGAAACGGATAAAAATCTATTGTATAGCATATTTTTTAAAACTTGTTGGGAACTTTACGTAAATAATTTAAATTTAGTAAAATTTCTATCTTGATTTAAATAAAACCGTAAATATTGTATAGTGGAACATGCTGATTTTGTTATTTAGCTCTTTAATATCATGTTATGAAAATAATTCTGAGATGGGTATTAAGGTAGTACGTAGGAAAATTGGAATTTTCATTTCGGCAAAAGGTAACATCTAGCAACATTAATTCAATTGCAGTTCTCGAAAATACGTAGAAGGTTCCTATAATGCACTAATATGTACAGTTATACGAAAATGAAACATTAGGGTTTAATTTTGTTGTGAAAAGGGGTTATTTTTCATTAAATGGGTGTTAGTAAGGAATATTAGGTGATAAAATGAGGATTTTGTGAAGAAATTTCTGTACGGAATATATAAAAGTTAAAATAATCTAAAATAGAATGCAAATTTTGGTAAAATATCTCTTACGGTTTCTTCTTCTCCCCCCCTTTAAATATATTTATACAGTCAAAAGTCGTTAATCCGGACTCGTCGGGACTTCGGCTATTCCGGATTATAGATCATCAGTTTAAATCGCGTAAGATGGCATGCAGAAATTCTAAAATTAAAAATATGAAACCGTAATTTATGAAATAAAGAACAATTATGATTTAAAGGGTATCAAAATTTACAAAAAAAAGGCTTAATATTTATTTGTTTACTTTATTAAACATTTCTTTCAATGTAAGTTGTTTAAGTTGCTTCGTTTTATGTGATAATACTTTCTCTTTAATTCTATAAACAGACATAATTTCTTGTTCAGTTACAAAGTTCCGCTGTTCAAGTCCCGTTAATTGCTGTGCCGAGAATACCGACTAACTTGTCAATCGAAATTTTTTCGTTTACACTAACCTCTCTGTCACATTCTTCATGTCTTTATTCATTTTTTGCAGCAATTCCACTTTTTGTTTGATGGACATCGAAACATACTTTCGTTTTGTACGATCCTTTGGGAGCTCCAGATTCGGAAATTCTATTTGACATAATCGAAATTTCAAGTTTACTTTTATAGTATTGCTCTTACAGTCTGCAAAAAATAATAAGCCGGATCCAATTCAAAAATTAAGGAACAACGCAATCATCAACATTAACTGAAATAGATAATTTTAGCTTATACCGTTCGTTATACATAAAACGCGCTCGCAAAAACGTATTCTGCGCTTGCGCATACGCAAATGCGCAGTCGTAAGAGGTCTTACGCGCACGCGTAAACGCCTATGCGCATGTGTGAACGCGGCGCATGCGCAGAAAGTTTTTAGCTTTGAGGTCCGGATTATAGATCATTCCGGATTATGGGTGTCCGAATTAACGACTTTTGACTGTACTGCTAATGATATGTGTTAAAGGTATAGTAGTCTTTAACAAGATTTTGTTCATAAGAAAATGCATATGCAAATAAACTTCCGAAAATAGACATTCGTGTAAACTTCTGAAAATGGACATTCGTGAAAGGTTTGGTTTTCTTGATTATGGCAAAGCACACCTTAGAGCTATCTACACAAGGAGATGGATGCCTTTGTGGAGGACTTTCTAAGAGAAACTGTCTTGTGTACTCGTTACACATGAAGAAAAACCACAAAAATGCCCATGCCTCCTGCCTTTGTTCACCTGGAATCAAACCCAAGTTGGAACTATTAATGTTCAGTGATTTTTACCATATATACCATATCGAGTAATTAAGAATTTCAATGAATAGTAGTTAATAATTATAAAATAAATTGCTTAATTGAAAAACATCAGTATGTATAAGATAGTTTCATCTGTTTAACTAATACATTCTATTAATAAATATCAGTATTTATAAGTTAAACATGAGAAAAATCATGTAAAATTAAGTGAAAGAGTAAAATCAAAAGCTTTAGTGCAATTGAAAATTATATGAAATAAGTTTAAAATATTAAGAAAATATGCAGAAAAATTATAGATGTTTAAAACATAAAATGAGTTAAAAGCTACATCTAAAATTAAATAAAGCTCATGTATATGATGTAAAAACATAAATTAGTTAAAATTTAGAATATGTTGAAAATTTTAAATTGTAAAAAGAGTGAAAGAAATTATCTATGTAAATTAATTGTAATCACATCTAAATTTAAATAAAACTCGTATATGGTCAGAAAATATAAGACAAGTTAAAATTCCGAGTATGTTGCAAGTTACTAAACAGGTAAAACTATTGAAAGTTTAAAAATAATGTTTAGAATTAAAGCCGTACACTACGGGGAAAAAAGGGGGGACAGTTCTGTATCTCTCGTTCTACTAGGCTAGTGGTCCGCAAAGTGCGGCTCCAGAGCCGCATGTGGCTGTTTGGTTCCTTGAGTGCGGCTCTGGTACAAATATCCACGGAAGGCGCAATAATATTTTCATTTAAAAAAAAAAAAAAAAAAAATTGTAAGAAAAAAAATTACATCTTATTTTGATAAATTAAAATTCTTCTATAAATCGAAAGCATGTATAATTTTTTGTTTGAGTAAAAAGATAGATAGGTAATTAAAATTTTATATTGTTGTAAAAATACGTAACGAACATAAAGTTTAATTTTATTAGTTTTCGTAAGCGTAAATATAAACCATGTACAAGCTACCGGCATGCGCGTGCATGCTTTTTATAAAGTAGTGAAGGTACAAATTGGCATCACAGAGCAGCAGTTGCAGTGTGAACAGTTTTGTCTTATCTACCGTGTCTGGCCGTTGTTCTGTCTTATTAAAAAGTTGATGTATTTTTTAATCTAGCTGCACATCCTTATAGGTATTTTATACAAATTTATTACACCTGCTATGTATGTTTGTGGTTCCGGTACAAAATTTGTAATCGATTTTTCAATAACTTCTATTTGTTCAAATGTTGGAAGTTTTCTTCCATTTTTGGTCATATTAAAAGTTTTGTTATTCTGATGATGGAAAAAAATTTTTTTTTTCTTTTTAGTGCAGTTATATATATTAATAAAATTGTATTTTTTAAAAAGATTTTTAAATTTTTTTTTCATCAATTTAATAATGGTAATAATTTTGTACTGGTGGCTTTAGAAAAAAATATATTTGGAATATTTTTATAGGCATCCCAATTAACATGGCTACCAAAAAAAAGCAAAGAAAAACGGAACATGAAAACCGCGAATTTAAAGTTGAGTGGACCGAGAATTTTGCGTTTATTCAAAACTTGAATGGACTTCCGACATGTCTTATATGTAAGGAGAAATTCGCGCATAACAAGAAGTCAAATTTAGAGAGACACTTTACAAGAAAGCACGCGTCATTTAGCACTAAATATCCTACCGGTGATGCAAGGAAGAAAGCAGTTGAGGAACATCAGAAGAGTCAAAAGTCGTCAACTTCTGTGTTTAATAACTGGATGCAATCTTTCAGCAATATTAATATGGTAAGTTTTGTTTGTAGCCAAGAGATTGCTAAGAGAGGAAAACTGTACACACACGGCGAATAGATAAAAAAAATGTTTTATAAATGCATCCGAAGAATTATTTCGGGATTTTAAGAACAAAGCAGATATTCTGAAAAGAATTAAAGAGTTACCATTGTCTGCCAAAACCATTAAAGATAGAACAATTAAAATGTGTTCGAATATAACCACCCAGCATATCGAAGATCTGAAATTGGTTTCGGCTTTATCAATAGCAGTTGACGAGTCTTGTGACATAAATGATACAGCACAAGTTTCACTTTTTGTAAGATTTTAGGATTATTGTTACTCAAAGGTCAGACGCATGGAGAAGATATCGCCAATGCTGTAATTGAATGTATGGATAAACATCATATTCCCCTCGATAAAATTGTGTCGATTCCAACAGATGGGGCCAAAAGTATGACCGGCGTAAGAAAAGGGGTTGTTGCTATTTTGAAAGAAAAAATTAATCACAAGATACTTGTTTACCATTGTATCATTCAACAAGAAGCGCTTTGTTCGCAAACATTTCCGGAAGAAATTTGTTAAGTTATGGAATTAGTAATTACCATTATCAACTGCATTTTAGCTAAATCTCTTCGCCAATTCAAAGAATTTTTATTTGAAACGGAGAGTGAGTACGCTGATCTTCTGCTTCATAACAAGGTACGTTGATTATCAAGAGGGAACGTTTTAAAACGTTTCGCGTCCCTTTGTTTCGAAAATTAAAGCATTTCTTCTTGAGAAGGGCGTTCACTATGCAGAACTAACAGACAATCAGTGGATTCAAAACTTTTATTTCATGGTAGACGTTACGTCTCATCTAAATCAGCTTAATCGTAAACTACAAGGGAAAGGAAACTTAATTTTTTTCAATGTTAGAATATCCACGGAATGTTAGTAATAACATTCGCAGGGTTCGTACGGTACTCAAGAGTCCTTAAAAGTCCTTAGGAATTTTGGAATCGATTTTTGGTCCCTAAAAGTCCTTAATTTTGGCCCAAATCGGCAGAAGGTCCTTAATTTTAATCATCTAAAATTTCTGTTTGTTTTTACGACTGCCATTTTGAGTGTGAATCAGCATTTTGAAAGGAATATTTTTGGCGATTCACTGACAAATATGGTTTTCTTTTGAATGGGATCATAGGTTATAATTTGTTGCTATTCCTAATATAAATGGTGGGATACTCGAGCTTCTGAGCAAGAAGTGAAACATAAGCATTTCGAATTATTTCAGTTTTTTTAATGAAGATCTGTTAAACAACTTTTCGCTTTTGTGGATGTGAATTCTTTTATTAAACGGTTCTAAATTTAGCGACTTATCAACATTTTAGTGATTTTAAGGTCACTTTCTATAGAAAATGTTTAAGATCCGAAATCTGTGAGTATTTCCACGAATTTTTTTAAAACATTGTAACATTGATAAATTTCATTAAAATAATGGTGATATATAGAAATTATATTTAAGAAATAACATTAAAATAAAATATTTTCATTTTTCGTTGTCATATACGTTCCATTTTGGCCACTTATTATACAATATTTTGAATCTGGAAAATAAGCAAGGTATAGTGCTATGAAGCAAAATTTACGAACTAGTTCTTAGCAAACCCAAAATATTTTTGGCTTTTTGCTATTACAGAATTGGTAAGGGTAAATTTTCTGTAGGATTTCAGACATTGCACTTTCGAAAGTTTTAGTAGAATTTGAAGGCAAGATTTATAGACCCGCAATTCTAGAAGATTGCAGAAAAATGTGACAAAATGAAAAATGTCTCCATGGTATTAACACGCAATGGATGTATTTTACAGAAAGTTTGCGATGAATTTCTTACTTTTTGGAGAGCATCTGGAAGAACAATGACAACATAACATTTGAATGTTTTACTTCTGATACTAGAATCTTTTCTTAACATGTTTATCTTCCTTTTATTTTCTCTACTTTTCACTGGGTACAAGCATGGAAAATATCAGAAATGCTTCTAAACTTATCACATGGGCAGGCATTATAGAAAGGAATTTCTTTATTAGTAAAGATATTGAAAACTGACAATTTAAAAGATTCATCTAATATGTTTTAATGCATCATCATGCACAGGGCTGGCACTTGGCATTTTCCCACCTGATGTGGATAATAAATTCTGGTGCCTTCTTAAACTCTGCTTCCAATACATGCTCTAAATTCTAAAAGTTTTGCCATTTCTAGATTTTGTTGCTCGGTGTGTCATTAAATTCTAAAAATTCTGCCGCACTAGCTCTGTAACCGGCCCTTATCATATATCATTTCGTATTTCTTCTGAATGTTCATATTACTAAAGAAATAAAATTAGGAGCTTTTTCTGCAAATTCTAAATGCGTTTAGTTTTTTTAGAATAACAGCAATCTTTAATTAAATCCAAAAACTCTAAAATGAAAAGGAAACACGCTGAAGAAAGAAACTGAATACATAAAGAGAAATAAAATTATTCTTCAAAGATATATACAGTTATGATTATGTAAATTACCCAGTTTCTTATAATTTCAGCCTTTACTATAATTTTCCATTTATATTTCCTCATCAGAATACAAATCGCTTAGGTAGTTTTTAAACTGAGGTGTTTGGAGTTTAATACAGAGTGTGTTTCTGACCTCCGCTTTCTCCCTGAAATTAGTTACTGCCAGCTCTGATAATTTGTAACTATTCATCTTTGTATTATCCCTGCCGACATTTGAATTTGTTATGACGCTAGAGTTACTGATCCAGCTTAAATTAAAATTCAGTTGTATAGTCTTTGACCACTAGGCCACATTTTTAGTTTGAATTTGCCTCTTTTTAGTTTGATTCTTGTTTAATTACATCACCACGATCTGTAATTGATTTTGTTAGCATAAGCGCATGCCATTATATTCTAGGTTCTTTATAAATAAGAGCCTAACTTAAACCTTTGTATGATATTGTAGTTACTTTCAGATATAGTGATAATTTGCTTCACGTCTGTCGGGGAGCTTTGGACTATTTAACTTTTACCAGACCAAGTAAACCCTCATAGATACATTGTGAAGAGGTGACAAGTTAGGAGATAAAGCACGCATAAACTAGTGAGAATATTGGTTTGCGTATTGAGACGAATTTCGAATTGTTAGAAAAGAAGCGAAGGAAATCGATATAGATTAGCCAAAATGTCTGGGAAGGCTTCGAATTAAAAAGACGCATAAATATTTTGTTGAGTGTTGTTGCTACGAAGCATTTATGTTTTGTAGCAACAACTACTTTTAATGTGTAATACTTTTAATCCTAATATCGTTTAAGAATAAATGCCATAAATTACATGTATTTTAAAATAAAAATTTAATCGTGGCCATGTAAATTAATGACTAAGGTTAGCTAACTTCCGAATTTAATTACTTATAGCTAATGCTTACCCTTAAAAATAATCTCTGCACATTAAAGCGAGTTATTGCATTTCATGAATCCTTACCGTGGTCACAAGATAAAAAACAAAAATGTAAAAATTCATGTAAAACTTATTCTGTGCATCTAGTGATATTTGAAATAATACAAAACAGCTTATCATCTTTGCTGCTTTAGTGGTTTATGGAAACTTAAAGAATATTAACTCTGCTGCAACCTCTGGAACTCTACAGGAAGCTACGACGCTAACTGCATCAGACGGAGCCCAACTAACTTTCAAAACCTGCCAACCGTGCCTGCATCAGGCCTTTGAGGTTTCCTCTGATCAGCAGGTAGGCAAGCAGCAGCGGTAACAGCAGCCAGTCTTTTGTTATGAATCATACTGATTATGACTTTACTTGTCATTTTAACTTACGCCACTTGACATAAGATCTACCTGCTATTTACTAAACCTCTAGACTGAGCAAGAATGGGACAAAATGAGGCATAAAAAGCATCAACATAAACCTAACTGTTAGTAACACGTTAATAAAATGTCACTTATCTTCTTTGAAAACTGTTCAACTATTATGAGCCACTTGATAAATTTCATAAAGTTTATTTTATTCTCAAACTTATTAACAATTATATTAATTAATTTATGTTTAATAATAATACATCCTACTTACAGATCTATTTTAGTTTTAGGATAGTATTACAAAAGTGAAGTTCAGGGATAGATAATATTTTTAATTGAATTTATTCAGTTCGCATTTGCTCATAGATCCTTAATTTTTTTCATTAATGGTCCTTAAAAGTACTTAATTTCCGTGTGCAGAAATGTATACGAACCCCTGATTCGAAAACAAATTATCCATTTTTGCAAAGGATTTTGAAAGGGAAACATTGTTTCACTTTTCGAGCCTGCTAAAGCATCGCCAAGAAAATAATTCCTCTGTTGATAAACACCTTTTTAAAACAATAATTTTAAATATGAGGGAAGCATTTCTCAGCAGGTTTCAGGAATTTAAAAACAGCAGAGCGACTTTAGCATTTGTCAAAAACCTCTTAATGCTACGATAACCGAGTTGAAATTTTCTCCTTTTGAAATTGACATTGGTAGCTTTGAAATACAATTGCTGGATTTAAAAAACAAGGAGATATGGCGTTCTAAATTCGAACGTCTTTGTGTTGAATTGGAAATATTGGAGAAGAAAAAAATGTGATCTTAGTTCACAACATAATTGGTCTGCTTTGAATGACCTGGAGAAGGAAGACATGATCATTTTCAACGCTTGGAATAGTATTCCTGGCTCTTACGATCAGCTGAAAAAGCTCGCATTTGTTGTTCTTTCCCTTTTCGGTTCTACATATACAGTCAAAAGTCGTTAATCCGGACTCGTCGGGACTTCGGCGATTCCGGATTATCGATTTTTCCGGATTACAGATCATCAGTTTAAATCTGGTAAGATGGCATGCAGAAATTACAAAATTAAAAATATGAAACCGTAATTTATGAAATAAAGAACAATTATGATCTAAAGGGTATCAAAATTTACAAAAAGAAAAAGCTTAATATTTATTTGTTTACTTTATTAAACATTTCTTTCAATGTAAGTTGCTTCGTTTCATGTGATAATACTTTCTCTTTAATTCTATTAAACAGACATAATTTCTTGTTTAGTTACAAAGTTCCGCTGTTCAAGTCCTATAATTGCTGTGTTGAGAATACCGAATAATTTGTCAATCGAAATGTTTTCGTTTTCAATAACCTCTGGGTCACTTTCTTCACTATCGGAAGCGAATTATAATGACGAGGAACTTGATTTAAATCATATCAAAGACGGAGTACATCGAAATGAAATACTACACTTAGTACGGAATTATAAACCAAATAAAATAAAAACATCTGCCCTGAAGATAAGGATAGTGCTGACAGATCAACTTCCAATCCGCGGCGTGAAATTGATAAACAGATTTCGGATTTCAAAACATACTTTCGCTTTGTGGATACAAATTACATATTAGTAAATATATATCGGAAATTCTATTTGACATAATCTTTCTAATCTATCATAATCTAATAATGACGTTTCTGCCCCCCCCCTCTGCCGCAGAGCAGCGTGAAATTGATAAACAGATTTCGGATTTCAAAACATACTTTCGCTTTGTAGTAAATATATATCGGAAATTCTATTTGACATAATCGAAAGTTCAAGCTTACTTTTATAAAATTGCTCTAACAGTCTGCAAAAAATAATAAGCCGGATCCAATTCGAATGTTAAGGAACAACGCAATCAGCAACATTAACTGAATTAGATAACTTTAGCTTAGCGTATAACTCCGTTACACATTAAACGCGCATGCGCACAAACATATTCGCAGCCGTAAGGGTCTTACGCGCTCTCGTAAACGCCTGTGCGCATGCGTGAACGCGACGCATGCGCAGAAAGTTCGTAGCTTTGAGGTCCGGATTATAGATCATTCCGGATTATGGGTGTCCGAATTAACGACTTTTGACTGTATATGCGAACAATCTTCTTCAAGCACGAACATTATCAAGAGTAAACTGAGAAGAAGTCTTATTGATGAAAACTTGGAATCATGCTTAAAATTAAAAACAACAACATACAAACCTGACTTACTCAAACTTTCCAAGGTGATGAAAGCACATTTGTTCGCATTAATAAATATTTATTAAATATTAAATTTAGTTTTATTTAGTGTAATAAAAGTTTACTAAACAAGCAGATTTGGCTCCCAATTTTTTTTTTTTTTTTTTTTTTTTTTTTAAATTGTTGTAATGTTCATATTTGGCTCTTTGGCTAATAAGTTAGCCGACCACTGTACTAGGCCGATTGACGAAATTGCATTTTGCATGTCTCGAAAGGACTTAGGATATGTATTAGATTTATCTATAACATTATTCTAATATATTTTGACACAAAATCGAACTTTTTCTAAAATGACGAGCCAATTTTTTTCCATATTTCGATTCTATGACTCAAATTATGTACGAACTAAAAAGGAAGTATTGTAATTGCGAAAAATTTCCGGTATCATATTTCAACGAAAATATTCATCTTGATCGCTGCAATTTAACGATGTTTTTCCGTGACATCTGTACGTAAGGACAGAATAAAGAACTCTTTTTCCCCAAACGAATTATAAAACTGATCTAAAATGGATTCAGAAGAGATTTTTTCGTGGCGTCTGTACGTACGTATGTATGTATGTATCTCGCATAACTCAAAAACGATTAGTCTCAGAATGTTGAAATTTTGTATGTGGGACTGCTATAACATATAGATGTGCACCTCCGTTTTGGGTCGCATCAAAAGTATATAAATTATTATGTGTATATATATATATATCCACTCTGTTACTCAGCTCAGTGTCTTTATTTTTGTATATTTGTAAATTGTGCATTTTTTGCTTTAAAAATGATTGAATAATGTTGTTCTGGTTTAGGTTTTTATGCCTTTAGTTTATCTGCATGTTATACACCCATGTTTCTTTACATTTGAAACTTAGCAGAATAGTGGATGTGTTGCTAGTCTAGAGAAACTAAGCTTCGCAAAACAAAGTAACGTCTTCTTTTATAATATTGCAAATTAAATTATGCTTAATCCATTCTGGAATTATCATTTAAGTTATTAAATTATCCCATATATTGACTCATCATAGCGTTCACAACAAATTAAATAAGTTTTTACACCTTCAGTGTCTTTTTGCCGAGTAAGACCAAAAGTAAACTTTCAGTTTTGTGCACCGAAAATTCTGTCTTTTTGCCTGCTGGCCGAATTGCTTGTTTTTGCATAGGAACTGTAATTTTAATTGTAAAAATTGTTTTTAACTATATGTTGTATTATATTTTTCTATAGCTTTTTAATGAAAATGTATTATGTTTTTATTATTTTTGCCTTGCCACGAAATGAGAACTGAATTAATTGAGAAATACATCTCTAATGAAATTCAAGGAAATAAGTGTTTCATGTTAGCAGAAAATACTGTCGCCAGCATATTTACAACGCAGTGGCTAATAGCTAACAAGCTATTCACACCACACTACGCTCGCGCATGCTCACAATCAGCCCAGGTACCAACATTTTACGCCGATTTCCGTAAGGTAGGCGGTAGCGAGAGCGAAGATTGTTAACCCTAACTCAGCAATAGAAAGGGTTGTCAATTGTTCACCAGCAAGAGAATAATTTGCAAGTAATAATTATCGGGTACAAGACGAAGTCAATCTATATACATGATAATGTTCTGGAAATGATCAGATAAAATAGGGATTTAATGATGGTTCTATCTGCAAGAGAGGATGTGTAATTAGTTAAAAAATCTTTAATGTATTGACAAAAAGCTACAGAAATTACTTAAATTCTTTTATTTAACAGAGAATTTTTTATGCAAACTTAGACCCTAGTCTTATAGCATTGGACTGTCAGAATTATTATTCAATAAGAAAACTTAGTGAAAATTATAATATTCTTATATATTCATCACTTTTTCAGTATCCACTCATGTTTATAGGTTAAAATGCCATATTCAAAATCAAAGTTATGTATGAAATAAAACCTTATAAAATCTGATAAATCATTTGTGTGTGCAAATTTTTAAATCTAAAACTCTTACATTAAATTATTTCTGTCTTTTAAATTACATCTCATTATTTATTTCAATTTACTTTATTAATGTGTTTGTACTAATATTTAAAAGTTCTTTGAAATACTTTTTGTGTCCTGAAAATGCCAAGTACTTCCATAAAAAAAATAAGCAGGTATACAGAATTGTCAATAACCAGTATTATATGATTCATTTAATAGTTGATTTAATCGCTTTTAAATCATTTCATGTCTAAATTTTCTACGCTGAAATCCTCTGTCTAATTTTTATTATCTTTTCTCGGACGAAAATTTTCAAAGAAGAATGAATTAAAGTCTTGAATGCGCAAAACACATCTTTGGCGCTAAATGTATTTTAAGAAGTACAAAAAATGTAAACAAGATTTCCCCCCCCCCCAACTAATCAGTCATTTAACCTATTCCAACCGTTCAGGAAAACGATAAACATTGCGAACATAAAAATCTACTCTTTTTTATATATACTTTAATAAAAAGAAATGTTTCTTCTTTTTATAAGAAAAGGAACCCATTTTCCTTTCTAAACTTTTGAGTCACCAACGCTTAAAAAATGATAAACTACGCCAAGGTAAACCCGCCTTTAAAATAAAAAGATTCGGGCAGTTCGCGTACGTGGCCTCCATGCACCAAAACAATAATTGCAAGTTATGCAGATGACACTGCACTCCTCAGCAAGTCAATGAATCCTGTTCACGCAAGAAATAAACTTCAAGAACGCATCAATACAATAGCACAATACTTTAGAGCATGGAAAATTAAAATTAATACCTCCAAATCTGCCCTCATTTACTTCAGAAGAACGATAATTAAAAAAGACATAGGAAATATCCAAATTGAAGGACAAAACATCCCAAGAACAAATATTATCAAATACCTTGGAGTTTACATCAATTATTGACTTACTTTCCGCAATCACATCATCAATATTCGGAACAAAGCCTATCAGGCATTCATGGCTATCTACGCATTAATCGGAAGGAATTCTACATTAAATCTTAATACAAAACGCATCATTTATTTACAAGCTATCCGCCCAATTCTTCTTTACGCAGCACCGGCCTGGGCAGCCACTTCTAGAAATAATCGTCAATCATTACAAAGAATGCAAAATAAATTACTTAGAATTTTAATAGACGCCCCATGGTATGTACGCAACTCGGCAATCCATAGAGACCTAAACATCAAGCCTTTAGACAGTGAAATTCTCAAACATAGCCATAACTTCTTCTCCCGCTGCAATAGTCATCCCAACGAAAATATCCAGCAACTCAATAACTATGATAATACTCTGATTCAAAAACACAAAAGACCGCGAAATATTTTTCACGATGGAAACTGGTAGATGTACATATTGTATATATTTTCTATTATTTCAATTATTTTATCTCGTATTTAACCAAGATTTACTTATTTACTTATTTTACCAATGAACTATGAACTCTACTGTTGAGATTAATTACCATTTCCAAAGTGTTAAGAAATTGACCAATCACAACGAATGCTACCACTCTTATAAAAGGCTACGACCGCCCATCACATCATTCAGCCACGAACTTCCAACAGGGAAGCACGCACGCCGCAACGCATCTCTATGCCATAAAATCAAATTTGCCATTATTGCTTATACAATCAAGTCTTCATTAATGCCATAGCCTCTAATTATGCCAATTCAACTAATATGCCAACTTTATGCCATTTCATCAATTTGTTATTCAACTTTATGCCATTGTAATTTAAACATTTTTCCACAACCGCCAAAGGATGGCGCCACTTATGCCATAATCAGAAGAAGAACCATCTTTAGATGGATATGCTTTTATTAGGAGCCCTTATCAGGGTATGATAAATATGTATTGGTAAAGGCCCTTTTTAGGGCCGAATACCAATCAGCTAGGATCAGGATATGGATATATATATGGCGTACGTGGAATCCGTTAGCGTAATGGCAGACCGCACATTGAGTTGAACAGTGTTAAGCGAATTTCGCTTACTGCGCATGCTTGATGGTGTACCTTTGGCGCGGGAAGAAATATTGGCGACTAAAAGCAACCCTACGCTAGCTTATTCGTGATCTCCAGGCTGTCGAGTAGTGCTGTAGAAGTAACGAGAAATTGTGTACCCGTATGTATTCGTTACTCGGTGAACCAGTACTCGTTACTTTCGGTAAAATCCATCGGTATTCGTTTCCTGAACCTATTTTATCGGTACACGGCCCTATGCGATAGGGAGTTTTACGTCGTATTTTTGGATGGAAATAATTCACCTCTTTTTGTGGTGTCACAGAAGTCATAAGCGCCTACGGAAGGCCGTCAGGAAAATAGGAAAAAATAAAATAACTATTACAATAATAACATTAATTAGTAATTAAAATAATAAAAAATTACTTAGTAAAAAACTTATTAATTAAAATAATAAAAAAATAGTCATTAAAATAATGAATAATCAAAGTAACATAATAATTAGCAACTGAAATATAAAATACTTATAAGTAAAATTTAACAAAATTGTAAAGACAAATAAAAATTAAAATAATTGTTAAATTTATGATGAATAGTTAAATTATAAAGTAAAATACCATGCTTGTCTTATTGGCTTAGTACCTTTCGTCCTTTCTCATTTCATTCCAGCTCCAAAAAGTGTCATTTCTTTCGCTGCCTTTCCCCACCAAATCCGTCTTTCCCGTTTTATCCGCTGTTTGAAAAATAGGTGTTTACGATAAGACGAACGTCTGTTTACTTCAATTAAAATGGTTTAGAAGAGATGACTGTTTCTACTCCGACTTAGCTTTTGATTTCTAATACTATTTATTATTTTATGCAGACGAATTATGCTGAGCAGAAGAATGAATTTCAGACGTGTTCAGAAGGTGTTGTATCTAAATATAACAACATTTTTGTTATATAGTATCCATTTTTTTAATTTCACACTTTTCTAAAACAACAGAACCACGATATCACTATTTTGGCACACACACACCAAAAACATGTATAATTAACATTAATGTTACATTCTTTATTAAATGCAATGGGTCCTCTTTAAATTCAACCATTCATGCTTTTTAGAGGATTTTACATGTCGTGGTCTTAAAAAGGTGATGTTCACTACCAATGTTTGTTTATGTTCTCAAAAATACAGATTTCTTAGAAACTGACCTCTTAGAGATGTCGTAATTAGATGATTTGCTATAATTATTTTCTAATAGATAACGGACATAATGTGATTTAATGTCAATAACTCGAAGAAGCAAGTTTAAATACGGTGCAACAAAAATACAGAAGTATTTTAAATGACGAAAATATTCATATTTTGTCAATGTCAAATTTTAAAAAGAATTAATTTTGGACAAATTATGAAATCTAACTTTTAATGTTGTCTTCTGGTTCCTATATTTATAGCTGGCAAAGTTTTATACTCGTTATGAAAAAATAAAAATACATGAAGTTTGAGTCCCGTAGACAGAGATTGACCGGGAAATTTAATTTCAAAATTTGCAGTGTTTGATGCCATTTGTAACTTGCCTTCGGGTATCGCTTAATTAAGTTAGAATAATTCGAGGAAATAAGTTTAAATGAAGTGCAGCAAAAATAAGCATAATTTAAAAAGTTATGCGGTATCCATATCAAATTTCACTTTTCATAATGACAATAAAACTTTCCCAAATACAAATAAAGAAACTGGGTTGGTGTAGTTAATTACGGCAAAGTATTCCTCGTGATGATTTAACTCCAGTCCCCGTTAAAACATTATTAACATTTTGCTTTCAAATTACTTCAAAACATCTTTCAAAATATAACTTACCAGTATGGATGCACACTTTTAAAATAATTCTACTTTAATTAAACTTAGGAGATAATATAATCAATTAATCAATACTGTTTAGGAAATAAATTATTATTAACTAACTTTGCAGCAATTGCGCAAGTAATAATAACTTGTATTCGCACTAAATGGATTTAAGTTCATACAACATTTGATATGCTAAATAGCAGCTATTAGCGCTATTTATCTCTTACCTAATGTACCCACTTTATATATTATCTCCAACCTTTTTAAGTTTTAAAGTTCTTATACAAAAACTTTACTGTATTGAAGGTTAGCAGCCTCCTTACTTTTATATCTTGCTAGTTTAACTCATATTGAAATCACTAAATGTCATTCCACTAGATGACAAACTTGAAAATTTAACGCCATGCCTGCTACAGGTAAACCCAAAAAACAATTTCTATGAAAAACATTTAACTGTATTTACATGATTACATGCGGTACTTGACATATTAAATATATAGGACAGACTAAAAACAATCTTAACTTTCGAATCAATAACCATAGAGCTCAAATCAAAAAATTCAACGCACAAAAAAATAACATTAAAATAAGTACACCATCACAACTTAATACAGCAGAATTAGAACACTTTAAACACCATGACTTCAACTCTATTCAACTTCAAATACTAGATATAATACCCAATCACAAAACACGAATTTTTCAGGAATCTCTCTATATACTAAAACAACGTTCACTTTATCCATATGGACTTAACACTTATATACATAGTCATAGAGATACTTCTAAGAAGTCTATTTTCAGCCAATTTAAACTCTACAGCATCAAAACGCAGAGAGGAAAAAGAGGAAGCAAAATAAAAAATAATGCGAGATTTTTATCCACTTTGGATACACTTGCATTGAAAAAACAATTGAAATGTTTTTTTGACTCAGACTGTTTTCCCAAGAAACTTCTCAACTGGTTACACTCCTGTACTAATAAATTCCTTATCAAACTAAAAAAATTCATTCAAGAAAGCTACGACGACATACAAATCATTAAAGACATGATTCTTGATTTTAGTCTTTTCAGACTCTCTAATAGTCTCACTCAACGCAAAATTTATTTTAAAGTCAATTTTCTGCATCCGCAGTTTGACAATATTCATTTCTCAAGAATCATCAGAGATTGTAAAGATTACTTCCCCGCAGTTGACACTATACCAATGATTGCATTTAAATATCAAAGGACCTTAAGCAACTTGCTTACTAACCACCATGAAATAGATGAAACTGCAGAATGACATTGTAAGACACCAATTTACAGCAATTACGTAGATTCTCATCACCAGCACATAATTACTGGCAACCTGAATATCATACAAAACCATCAACTAAAAACACTAATGAGTTATGGTACAAAATTTAGACCAGTCAGAAACATGACTACAAATTACTGTTACAAGACTTTCGAAAACAACATCAACGAATTTATAGTTAAAGCAAGCTATCAACTGAATTTTCCCATAGATACCTTCTTAAAATGGAAAGCTAAAATTCTTCAACGCATATCCACAGAAATCAGTCACCTCAAATTTAAAAGTACACTGAACTGGTCGCAACTTACATCTGATATTAGTAAATTAAAACAGCTTTTTACTATTACAAAAATAGATAAAGCAACTAATAACTTTAGTATTATATGAAAACAATTCTACACTGAGATTATTCATAAAGAACTTCTCAACGCAACTACTTATCAATCAGCCAACCTTACAGAAACATCTATAATAAACAGGATTAAAACTTTTCATAAGAAACTCAATATTACTTTCAATGCAAACTACAACAGATTTACTAATCTTTATGCGATTCCCAAATTCCATAAAACACCATTAAAATTTAGATTTATAGCTAATGGAACTAATAATTACAAGAAAAATATAGACTATTATTTTTCAATTCAACTTAATAAAATCTGTAAATTTATTTTCAATGATTGTAACACCAATCATAACTATTGCTGGATCATTCATAATAACACTCCTGTCATTAATACCATTCATACCATTAACATCCAAAACATTAACTGCTATGATTTTGAAAACTTATATACCTCACTTCCTCTAGAAGAAATCTATACCAGTCTACTTGATCTACCAAAACTTTTCCCTAATATACTCAATATCATGACTCTTGACAAATGGAAAACCTACCTAAAATGCACACTTTTTCATAACTACATCAAGTTTCAAAATCAACTTTTTAAACAAGTCAGAGGATTGCCAATGGGCTTACATTCCAGCACCTCGATCTGTAATATCTTTTTATTTGTCAAAGAATTTAACTTCCAAAAAAATCTACAACCACAAGAGTTAAATTACTACAAACACACCTACAGATTTATTGATGACCTTATTACAATTAATAATTTTGGTAAAATTGAAAACTCCGACATTTATCCGAATTGTCTTAAACTTAATAAAACTAATAATTCACAAAATAGCATAGACTTTCTAGATCTTCAAATCATTAACTACAAAAAAATTTTACTTTTTGACAAAACAAGAAACTTCAATTTCAATACTAACAAATTAATAAATTGGAACTCCAACATATCCAAAAAAGTAATTAACAATACTATAATTAATCAAATACAACGAATTAAAACTATATGCACAGATACAATAGATTTTCAACGCGAAATTTTGATCCTTATCAAAATTCTCAAAAATAATCTAATTCCCTTTCAATTTATCAACCATTGCCTTAAAAGAGCAGGCGTTAAATACTCACTCTAAATCATTTAACTGATAGGGATATGATAATTTATTCCTAAACCTGAGAAGGCGGTATAAGTTGGATGACTGTCAGTTGAAAGATTTGTATATAGTGTAATTACTCAATTGTATATATTGTAAAAAGCTAATTGTCTTCAGACATATACTGTTACTATACTGTTACTAAAAAAATGGGCCTATTTCCTGCCTTTAGACTGTCTACTAGCTCTTGGATAGCGAAAATGCCTTTTTCCTTTCTTAAATTCTTAATCATTGCGACACGACAATTAGCCAGAAATTAATTAATTTCCATTCACTAGTATTTTTAAAAAAATCTTAACAGACGGTCTCTCTCAGATAAGAACTCCACAAAATACATCCCTCAAGAATTCAAAGTCCCACCCACTACCATAAATTTCTTCAACCAAGTCTTACCGACTGATATAATTCAAAGCCCCTACTGCCGCTAAGAATTTTCGGACACCCTACACTTCTGAGTCAGACACGAAGAGAACACACTGCCAACTCCCCCACTAGAAAGAATGTAAGTTACTTAATACCTTTCTGGCCTTTATATCTTCATGTACATTCACTGATCTTATTTATATTATTTTCTATTTTTATATTATTTTTATATTATTTTTATATTATTTTTATGTTCTCTTTGATTTGTTTTTGCAAAGTTAGCATTATTTATCTTTTTTATAATCTTCTATGTTTATTTCAACTTTACTTTGATTTCGATTTCATAATGACAATCTCCAATGTTTAATTTCTACAAATAATATAGTACTCAAATACATAAAGATGATAGTGTCGGGGACGATTACTCGAGTTTTACAAGATTTCTCTACAGTAATTGATTTTTACTCCAAATTGAATTGACTAAAATGCTTCATGAGAATCAGTTCTTTGAGTAACAACTATTCGCGGAAATATTTGGCCTGACTAGAATTGCCGGTTTGGCTTTAACTTATAACTCGAGTAAAGACGAAACACTTTCATATTTACGTATTTTTATCAATTATTGATCATTGAACGGGAGTTGGTTTGTTCCCCTTGAAAAGTCAACTAATTTCCGATCAATGACAATAATTACATGTTTTAATTTTTACTTTTACAATTGTAATATTATTCCTCGTGATGATTTAACTCCAGTCCCCGTTAAAACATTATTAACATTTTGCTTTCAAATTACTTCAAAACATCTTTCAAAATATAACTTACCAGTATGGATGCACACTTTTAAAATAATTCTACTTTAATTAAACTTAGGAGATAATATAATCAATTAATCAATACTGTTTAGGAAATAAATTATTATTAACTAACTTTGCAGCAATTGCGCAAGTAATAATAACTTGTATTCGCACTAAATGGATTTAAGTTCATACAACATTTGATATGCTAAATAGCAGCTATTAGCGCTATTTATCTCTTACCTAATGTACCCACTTTATATATTATCTCCAACCTTTTTAAGTTTTAAAGTTCTTATACAAAAACTTTACTGTATTGAAGGTTAGCAGCCTCCTTACTTTTATATCTTGCTAGTTTAACTCATATTGAAATCACTAAATGTCATTCCACTAGATGACAAACTTGAAAATTTAACGCCATGCCTGCTACAGGTAAACCCAAAAAACAATTTCTATGAAAAACATTTAACTGTATTTACATGATTACATGCGGTACTTGACATATTAAATATATAGGACAGACTAAAAACAATCTTAACTTTCGAATCAATAACCATAGAGCTCAAATCAAAAAATTCAACGCACAAAAAAATAACATTAAAATAAGTACACCATCACAACTTAATACAGCAGAATTAGAACACTTTAAACACCATGACTTCAACTCTATTCAACTTCAAATACTAGATATAATACCCAATCACAAAACACGAATTTTTCAGGAATCTCTCTATATACTAAAACAACGTTCACTTTATCCATATGGACTTAACACTTATATACATAGTCATAGAGATACTTCTAAGAAGTCTATTTTCAGCCAATTTAAACTCTACAGCATCAAAACGCAGAGAGGAAAAAGAGGAAGCAAAATAAAAAATAATGCGAGATTTTTATCCACTTTGGATACACTTGCATTGAAAAAACAATTGAAATGTTTTTTTGACTCAGACTGTTTTCCCAAGAAACTTCTCAACTGGTTACACTCCTGTACTAATAAATTCCTTATCAAACTAAAAAAATTCATTCAAGAAAGCTACGACGACATACAAATCATTAAAGACATGATTCTTGATTTTAGTCTTTTCAGACTCTCTAATAGTCTCACTCAACGCAAAATTTATTTTAAAGTCAATTTTCTGCATCCGCAGTTTGACAATATTCATTTCTCAAGAATCATCAGAGATTGTAAAGATTACTTCCCCGCAGTTGACACTATACCAATGATTGCATTTAAATATCAAAGGACCTTAAGCAACTTGCTTACTAACCACCATGAAATAGATGAAACTGCAGAATGACATTGTAAGACACCAATTTACAGCAATTACGTAGATTCTCATCACCAGCACATAATTACTGGCAACCTGAATATCATACAAAACCATCAACTAAAAACACTAATGAGTTATGGTACAAAATTTAGACCAGTCAGAAACATGACTACAAATTACTGTTACAAGACTTTCGAAAACAACATCAACGAATTTATAGTTAAAGCAAGCTATCAACTGAATTTTCCCATAGATACCTTCTTAAAATGGAAAGCTAAAATTCTTCAACGCATATCCACAGAAATCAGTCACCTCAAATTTAAAAGTACACTGAACTGGTCGCAACTTACATCTGATATTAGTAAATTAAAACAGCTTTTTACTATTACAAAAATAGATAAAGCAACTAATAACTTTAGTATTATATGAAAACAATTCTACACTGAGATTATTCATAAAGAACTTCTCAACGCAACTACTTATCAATCAGCCAACCTTACAGAAACATCTATAATAAACAGGATTAAAACTTTTCATAAGAAACTCAATATTACTTTCAATGCAAACTACAACAGATTTACTAATCTTTATGCGATTCCCAAATTCCATAAAACACCATTAAAATTTAGATTTATAGCTAATGGAACTAATAATTACAAGAAAAATATAGACTATTATTTTTCAATTCAACTTAATAAAATCTGTAAATTTATTTTCAATGATTGTAACACCAATCATAACTATTGCTGGATCATTCATAATAACACTCCTGTCATTAATACCATTCATACCATTAACATCCAAAACATTAACTGCTATGATTTTGAAAACTTATATACCTCACTTCCTCTAGAAGAAATCTATACCAGTCTACTTGATCTACCAAAACTTTTCCCTAATATACTCAATATCATGACTCTTGACAAATGGAAAACCTACCTAAAATGCACACTTTTTCATAACTACATCAAGTTTCAAAATCAACTTTTTAAACAAGTCAGAGGATTGCCAATGGGCTTACATTCCAGCACCTCGATCTGTAATATCTTTTTATTTGTCAAAGAATTTAACTTCCAAAAAAATCTACAACCACAAGAGTTAAATTACTACAAACACACCTACAGATTTATTGATGACCTTATTACAATTAATAATTTGGGTAAAATTGAAAACTCCGACATTTATCCGAATTGTCTTAAACTTAATAAAACTAATAATTCACAAAATAGCATAGACTTTCTAGATCTTCAAATCATTAACTACAAAAAAATTTTACTTTTTGACAAAACAAGAAACTTCAATTTCAATACTAACAAATTAATAAATTGGAACTCCAACATATCCAAAAAAGTAATTAACAATACTATAATTAATCAAATACAACGAATTAAAACTATATGCACAGATACAATAGATTTTCAACGCGAAATTTTGATCCTTATCAAAATTCTCAAAAATAATCTAATTCCCTTTCAATTTATCAACCATTGCCTTAAAAGAGCAGGCGTTAAATACTCACTCTAAATCATTTAACTGATAGGGATATGATAATTTATTCCTAAACCTGAGAAGGCGGTATAAGTTGGATGACTGTCAGTTGAAAGATTTGTATATAGTGTAATTACTCAATTGTATATATTGTAAAAAGCTAATTGTCTTCAGACATATACTGTTACTATACTGTTACTAAAAAAATGGGCCTATTTCCTGCCTTTAGACTGTCTACTAGCTCTTGGATAGCGAAAATGCCTTTTTCCTTTCTTAAATTCTTAATCATTGCGACACGACAATTAGCCAGAAATTAATTAATTTCCATTCACTAGTATTTTTAAAAAAATCTTAACAGACGGTCTCTCTCAGATAAGAACTCCACAAAATACATCCCTCAAGAATTCAAAGTCCCACCCACTACCATAAATTTCTTCAACCAAGTCTTACCGACTGATATAATTCAAAGCCCCTACTGCCGCTAAGAATTTTCGGACACCCTACACTTCTGAGTCAGACACGAAGAGAACACACTGCCAACTCCCCCACTAGAAAGAATGTAAGTTACTTAATACCTTTCTGGCCTTTATATCTTCATGTACATTCACTGATCTTATTTATATTATTTTCTATTTTTATATTATTTTTATATTATTTTTATATTATTTTTATGTTCTCTTTGATTTGTTTTTGCAAAGTTAGCATTATTTATCTTTTTTATAATCTTCTATGTTTATTTCAACTTTACTTTGATTTCGATTTCATAATGACAATCTCCAATGTTTAATTTCTACAAATAATATAGTACTCAAATACATAAAGATGATAGTGTCGGGGACGATTACTCGAGTTTTACAAGATTTCTCTACAGTAATTGATTTTTACTCCAAATTGAATTGACTAAAATGCTTCATGAGAATCAGTTCTTTGAGTAACAACTATTCGCGGAAATATTTGGCCTGACTAGAATTGCCGGTTTGGCTTTAACTTATAACTCGAGTAAAGACGAAACACTTTCATATTTACGTATTTTTATCAATTATTGATCATTGAACGGGAGTTGGTTTGTTCCCCTTGAAAAGTCAACTAATTTCCGATCAATGACAATAATTACATGTTTTAATTTTTACTTTTACAATTGTAATATTATTCCTCGTGATGATTTAACTCCAGTCCCCGTTAAAACATTATTAACATTTTGCTTTCAAATTACTTCAAAACATCTTTCAAAATATAACTTACCAGTATGGATGCACACTTTTAAAATAATTCTACTTTAATTAAACTTAGGAGATAATATAATCAATTAATCAATACTGTTTAGGAAATAAATTATTATTAACTAACTTTGCAGCAATTGCGCAAGTAATAATAACTTGTATTCGCACTAAATGGATTTAAGTTCATACAACATTTGATATGCTAAATAGCAGCTATTAGCGCTATTTATCTCTTACCTAATGTACCCACTTTATATATTATCTCCAACCTTTTTAAGTTTTAAAGTTCTTATACAAAAACTTTACTGTATTGAAGGTTAGCAGCCTCCTTACTTTTATATCTTGCTAGTTTAACTCATATTGAAATCACTAAATGTCATTCCACTAGATGACAAACTTGAAAATTTAACGCCATGCCTGCTACAGGTAAACCCAAAAAACAATTTCTATGAAAAACATTTAACTGTATTTACATGATTACATGCGGTACTTGACATATTAAATATATAGGACAGACTAAAAACAATCTTAACTTTCGAATCAATAACCATAGAGCTCAAATCAAAAAATTCAACGCACAAAAAAATAACATTAAAATAAGTACACCATCACAACTTAATACAGCAGAATTAGAACACTTTAAACACCATGACTTCAACTCTATTCAACTTCAAATACTAGATATAATACCCAATCACAAAACACGAATTTTTCAGGAATCTCTCTATATACTAAAACAACGTTCACTTTATCCATATGGACTTAACACTTATATACATAGTCATAGAGATACTTCTAAGAAGTCTATTTTCAGCCAATTTAAACTCTACAGCATCAAAACGCAGAGAGGAAAAAGAGGAAGCAAAATAAAAAATAATGCGAGATTTTTATCCACTTTGGATACACTTGCATTGAAAAAACAATTGAAATGTTTTTTTGACTCAGACTGTTTTCCCAAGAAACTTCTCAACTGGTTACACTCCTGTACTAATAAATTCCTTATCAAACTAAAAAAATTCATTCAAGAAAGCTACGACGACATACAAATCATTAAAGACATGATTCTTGATTTTAGTCTTTTCAGACTCTCTAATAGTCTCACTCAACGCAAAATTTATTTTAAAGTCAATTTTCTGCATCCGCAGTTTGACAATATTCATTTCTCAAGAATCATCAGAGATTGTAAAGATTACTTCCCCGCAGTTGACACTATACCAATGATTGCATTTAAATATCAAAGGACCTTAAGCAACTTGCTTACTAACCACCATGAAATAGATGAAACTGCAGAATGACATTGTAAGACACCAATTTACAGCAATTACGTAGATTCTCATCACCAGCACATAATTACTGGCAACCTGAATATCATACAAAACCATCAACTAAAAACACTAATGAGTTATGGTACAAAATTTAGACCAGTCAGAAACATGACTACAAATTACTGTTACAAGACTTTCGAAAACAACATCAACGAATTTATAGTTAAAGCAAGCTATCAACTGAATTTTCCCATAGATACCTTCTTAAAATGGAAAGCTAAAATTCTTCAACGCATATCCACAGAAATCAGTCACCTCAAATTTAAAAGTACACTGAACTGGTCGCAACTTACATCTGATATTAGTAAATTAAAACAGCTTTTTACTATTACAAAAATAGATAAAGCAACTAATAACTTTAGTATTATATGAAAACAATTCTACACTGAGATTATTCATAAAGAACTTCTCAACGCAACTACTTATCAATCAGCCAACCTTACAGAAACATCTATAATAAACAGGATTAAAACTTTTCATAAGAAACTCAATATTACTTTCAATGCAAACTACAACAGATTTACTAATCTTTATGCGATTCCCAAATTCCATAAAACACCATTAAAATTTAGATTTATAGCTAATGGAACTAATAATTACAAGAAAAATATAGACTATTATTTTTCAATTCAACTTAATAAAATCTGTAAATTTATTTTCAATGATTGTAACACCAATCATAACTATTGCTGGATCATTCATAATAACACTCCTGTCATTAATACCATTCATACCATTAACATCCAAAACATTAACTGCTATGATTTTGAAAACTTATATACCTCACTTCCTCTAGAAGAAATCTATACCAGTCTACTTGATCTACCAAAACTTTTCCCTAATATACTCAATATCATGACTCTTGACAAATGGAAAACCTACCTAAAATGCACACTTTTTCATAACTACATCAAGTTTCAAAATCAACTTTTTAAACAAGTCAGAGGATTGCCAATGGGCTTACATTCCAGCACCTCGATCTGTAATATCTTTTTATTTGTCAAAGAATTTAACTTCCAAAAAAATCTACAACCACAAGAGTTAAATTACTACAAACACACCTACAGATTTATTGATGACCTTATTACAATTAATAATTTTGGTAAAATTGAAAACTCCGACATTTATCCGAATTGTCTTAAACTTAATAAAACTAATAATTCACAAAATAGCATAGACTTTCTAGATCTTCAAATCATTAACTACAAAAAAATTTTACTTTTTGACAAAACAAGAAACTTCAATTTCAATACTAACAAATTAATAAATTGGAACTCCAACATATCCAAAAAAGTAATTAACAATACTATAATTAATCAAATACAACGAATTAAAACTATATGCACAGATACAATAGATTTTCAACGCGAAATTTTGATCCTTATCAAAATTCTCAAAAATAATCTAATTCCCTTTCAATTTATCAACCATTGCCTTAAAAGAGCAGGCGTTAAATACTCACTCTAAATCATTTAACTGATAGGGATATGATAATTTATTCCTAAACCTGAGAAGGCGGTATAAGTTGGATGACTGTCAGTTGAAAGATTTGTATATAGTGTAATTACTCAATTGTATATATTGTAAAAAGCTAATTGTCTTCAGACATATACTGTTACTATACTGTTACTAAAAAAATGGGCCTATTTCCTGCCTTTAGACTGTCTACTAGCTCTTGGATAGCGAAAATGCCTTTTTCCTTTCTTAAATTCTTAATCATTGCGACACGACAATTAGCCAGAAATTAATTAATTTCCATTCACTAGTATTTTTAAAAAAATCTTAACAGACGGTCTCTCTCAGATAAGAACTCCACAAAATACATCCCTCAAGAATTCAAAGTCCCACCCACTACCATAAATTTCTTCAACCAAGTCTTACCGACTGATATAATTCAAAGCCCCTACTGCCGCTAAGAATTTTCGGACACCCTACACTTCTGAGTCAGACACGAAGAGAACACACTGCCAACTCCCCCACTAGAAAGAATGTAAGTTACTTAATACCTTTCTGGCCTTTATATCTTCATGTACATTCACTGATCTTATTTATATTATTTTCTATTTTTATATTATTTTTATATTATTTTTATATTATTTTTATGTTCTCTTTGATTTGTTTTTGCAAAGTTAGCATTATTTATCTTTTTTATAATCTTCTATGTTTATTTCAACTTTACTTTGATTTCGATTTCATAATGACAATCTCCAATGTTTAATTTCTACAAATAATATAGTACTCAAATACATAAAGATGATAGTGTCGGGGACGATTACTCGAGTTTTACAAGATTTCTCTACAGTAATTGATTTTTACTCCAAATTGAATTGACTAAAATGCTTCATGAGAATCAGTTCTTTGAGTAACAACTATTCGCGGAAATATTTGGCCTGACTAGAATTGCCGGTTTGGCTTTAACTTATAACTCGAGTAAAGACGAAACACTTTCATATTTACGTATTTTTATCAATTATTGATCATTGAACGGGAGTTGGTTTGTTCCCCTTGAAAAGTCAACTAATTTCCGATCAATGACAATAATTACATGTTTTAATTTTTACTTTTACAATTGTAATATTATTCCTCGTGATGATTTAACTCCAGTCCCCGTTAAAACATTATTAACATTTTGCTTTCAAATTACTTCAAAACATCTTTCAAAATATAACTTACCAGTATGGATGCACACTTTTAAAATAATTCTACTTTAATTAAACTTAGGAGATAATATAATCAATTAATCAATACTGTTTAGGAAATAAATTATTATTAACTAACTTTGCAGCAATTGCGCAAGTAATAATAACTTGTATTCGCACTAAATGGATTTAAGTTCATACAACATTTGATATGCTAAATAGCAGCTATTAGCGCTATTTATCTCTTACCTAATGTACCCACTTTATATATTATCTCCAACCTTTTTAAGTTTTAAAGTTCTTATACAAAAACTTTACTGTATTGAAGGTTAGCAGCCTCCTTACTTTTATATCTTGCTAGTTTAACTCATATTGAAATCACTAAATGTCATTCCACTAGATGACAAACTTGAAAATTTAACGCCATGCCTGCTACAGGTAAACCCAAAAAACAATTTCTATGAAAAACATTTAACTGTATTTACATGATTACATGCGGTACTTGACATATTAAATATATAGGACAGACTAAAAACAATCTTAACTTTCGAATCAATAACCATAGAGCTCAAATCAAAAAATTCAACGCACAAAAAAATAACATTAAAATAAGTACACCATCACAACTTAATACAGCAGAATTAGAACACTTTAAACACCATGACTTCAACTCTATTCAACTTCAAATACTAGATATAATACCCAATCACAAAACACGAATTTTTCAGGAATCTCTCTATATACTAAAACAACGTTCACTTTATCCATATGGACTTAACACTTATATACATAGTCATAGAGATACTTCTAAGAAGTCTATTTTCAGCCAATTTAAACTCTACAGCATCAAAACGCAGAGAGGAAAAAGAGGAAGCAAAATAAAAAATAATGCGAGATTTTTATCCACTTTGGATACACTTGCATTGAAAAAACAATTGAAATGTTTTTTTGACTCAGACTGTTTTCCCAAGAAACTTCTCAACTGGTTACACTCCTGTACTAATAAATTCCTTATCAAACTAAAAAAATTCATTCAAGAAAGCTACGACGACATACAAATCATTAAAGACATGATTCTTGATTTTAGTCTTTTCAGACTCTCTAATAGTCTCACTCAACGCAAAATTTATTTTAAAGTCAATTTTCTGCATCCGCAGTTTGACAATATTCATTTCTCAAGAATCATCAGAGATTGTAAAGATTACTTCCCCGCAGTTGACACTATACCAATGATTGCATTTAAATATCAAAGGACCTTAAGCAACTTGCTTACTAACCACCATGAAATAGATGAAACTGCAGAATGACATTGTAAGACACCAATTTACAGCAATTACGTAGATTCTCATCACCAGCACATAATTACTGGCAACCTGAATATCATACAAAACCATCAACTAAAAACACTAATGAGTTATGGTACAAAATTTAGACCAGTCAGAAACATGACTACAAATTACTGTTACAAGACTTTCGAAAACAACATCAACGAATTTATAGTTAAAGCAAGCTATCAACTGAATTTTCCCATAGATACCTTCTTAAAATGGAAAGCTAAAATTCTTCAACGCATATCCACAGAAATCAGTCACCTCAAATTTAAAAGTACACTGAACTGGTCGCAACTTACATCTGATATTAGTAAATTAAAACAGCTTTTTACTATTACAAAAATAGATAAAGCAACTAATAACTTTAGTATTATATGAAAACAATTCTACACTGAGATTATTCATAAAGAACTTCTCAACGCAACTACTTATCAATCAGCCAACCTTACAGAAACATCTATAATAAACAGGATTAAAACTTTTCATAAGAAACTCAATATTACTTTCAATGCAAACTACAACAGATTTACTAATCTTTATGCGATTCCCAAATTCCATAAAACACCATTAAAATTTAGATTTATAGCTAATGGAACTAATAATTACAAGAAAAATATAGACTATTATTTTTCAATTCAACTTAATAAAATCTGTAAATTTATTTTCAATGATTGTAACACCAATCATAACTATTGCTGGATCATTCATAATAACACTCCTGTCATTAATACCATTCATACCATTAACATCCAAAACATTAACTGCTATGATTTTGAAAACTTATATACCTCACTTCCTCTAGAAGAAATCTATACCAGTCTACTTGATCTACCAAAACTTTTCCCTAATATACTCAATATCATGACTCTTGACAAATGGAAAACCTACCTAAAATGCACACTTTTTCATAACTACATCAAGTTTCAAAATCAACTTTTTAAACAAGTCAGAGGATTGCCAATGGGCTTACATTCCAGCACCTCGATCTGTAATATCTTTTTATTTGTCAAAGAATTTAACTTCCAAAAAAATCTACAACCACAAGAGTTAAATTACTACAAACACACCTACAGATTTATTGATGACCTTATTACAATTAATAATTTTGGTAAAATTGAAAACTCCGACATTTATCCGAATTGTCTTAAACTTAATAAAACTAATAATTCACAAAATAGCATAGACTTTCTAGATCTTCAAATCATTAACTACAAAAAAATTTTACTTTTTGACAAAACAAGAAACTTCAATTTCAATACTAACAAATTAATAAATTGGAACTCCAACATATCCAAAAAAGTAATTAACAATACTATAATTAATCAAATACAACGAATTAAAACTATATGCACAGATACAATAGATTTTCAACGCGAAATTTTGATCCTTATCAAAATTCTCAAAAATAATCTAATTCCCTTTCAATTTATCAACCATTGCCTTAAAAGAGCAGGCGTTAAATACTCACTCTAAATCATTTAACTGATAGGGATATGATAATTTATTCCTAAACCTGAGAAGGCGGTATAAGTTGGATGACTGTCAGTTGAAAGATTTGTATATAGTGTAATTACTCAATTGTATATATTGTAAAAAGCTAATTGTCTTCAGACATATACTGTTACTATACTGTTACTAAAAAAATGGGCCTATTTCCTGCCTTTAGACTGTCTACTAGCTCTTGGATAGCGAAAATGCCTTTTTCCTTTCTTAAATTCTTAATCATTGCGACACGACAATTAGCCAGAAATTAATTAATTTCCATTCACTAGTATTTTTAAAAAAATCTTAACAGACGGTCTCTCTCAGATAAGAACTCCACAAAATACATCCCTCAAGAATTCAAAGTCCCACCCACTACCATAAATTTCTTCAACCAAGTCTTACCGACTGATATAATTCAAAGCCCCTACTGCCGCTAAGAATTTTCGGACACCCTACACTTCTGAGTCAGACACGAAGAGAACACACTGCCAACTCCCCCACTAGAAAGAATGTAAGTTACTTAATACCTTTCTGGCCTTTATATCTTCATGTACATTCACTGATCTTATTTATATTATTTTCTATTTTTATATTATTTTTATATTATTTTTATATTATTTTTATGTTCTCTTTGATTTGTTTTTGCAAAGTTAGCATTATTTATCTTTTTTATAATCTTCTATGTTTATTTCAACTTTACTTTGATTTCGATTTCATAATGACAATCTCCAATGTTTAATTTCTACAAATAATATAGTACTCAAATACATAAAGATGATAGTGTCGGGGACGATTACTCGAGTTTTACAAGATTTCTCTACAGTAATTGATTTTTACTCCAAATTGAATTGACTAAAATGCTTCATGAGAATCAGTTCTTTGAGTAACAACTATTCGCGGAAATATTTGGCCTGACTAGAATTGCCGGTTTGGCTTTAACTTATAACTCGAGTAAAGACGAAACACTTTCATATTTACGTATTTTTATCAATTATTGATCATTGAACGGGAGTTGGTTTGTTCCCCTTGAAAAGTCAACTAATTTCCGATCAATGACAATAATTACATGTTTTAATTTTTACTTTTACAATTGTAATATTATTCCTCGTGATGATTTAACTCCAGTCCCCGTTAAAACATTATTAACATTTTGCTTTCAAATTACTTCAAAACATCTTTCAAAATATAACTTACCAGTATGGATGCACACTTTTAAAATAATTCTACTTTAATTAAACTTAGGAGATAATATAATCAATTAATCAATACTGTTTAGGAAATAAATCATTATTAACTAACTTTGCAGCAATTGCGCAAGTAATAATAACTTGTATTCGCACTAAATGGATTTAAGTTCATACAACATTTGATATGCTAAATAGCAGCTATTAGCGCTATTTATCTCTTACCTAATGTACCCACTTTATATATTATCTCCAACCTTTTTAAGTTTTAAAGTTCTTATACAAAAACTTTACTGTATTGAAGGTTAGCAGCCTCCTTACTTTTATATCTTGCTAGTTTAACTCATATTGAAATCACTAAATGTCATTCCACTAGATGACAAACTTGAAAATTTAACGCCATGCCTGCTACAGGTAAACCCAAAAAACAATTTCTATGAAAAACATTTAACTGTATTTACATGATTACATGCGGTACTTGACATATTAAATATATAGGACAGACTAAAAACAATCTTAACTTTCGAATCAATAACCATAGAGCTCAAATCAAAAAATTCAACGCACAAAAAAATAACATTAAAATAAGTACACCATCACAACTTAATACAGCAGAATTAGAACACTTTAAACACCATGACTTCAACTCTATTCAACTTCAAATACTAGATATAATACCCAATCACAAAACACGAATTTTTCAGGAATCTCTCTATATACTAAAACAACGTTCACTTTATCCATATGGACTTAACACTTATATACATAGTCATAGAGATACTTCTAAGAAGTCTATTTTCAGCCAATTTAAACTCTACAGCATCAAAACGCAGAGAGGAAAAAGAGGAAGCAAAATAAAAAATAATGCGAGATTTTTATCCACTTTGGATACACTTGCATTGAAAAAACAATTGAAATGTTTTTTTGACTCAGACTGTTTTCCCAAGAAACTTCTCAACTGGTTACACTCCTGTACTAATAAATTCCTTATCAAACTAAAAAAATTCATTCAAGAAAGCTACGACGACATACAAATCATTAAAGACATGATTCTTGATTTTAGTCTTTTCAGACTCTCTAATAGTCTCACTCAACGCAAAATTTATTTTAAAGTCAATTTTCTGCATCCGCAGTTTGACAATATTCATTTCTCAAGAATCATCAGAGATTGTAAAGATTACTTCCCCGCAGTTGACACTATACCAATGATTGCATTTAAATATCAAAGGACCTTAAGCAACTTGCTTACTAACCACCATGAAATAGATGAAACTGCAGAATGACATTGTAAGACACCAATTTACAGCAATTACGTAGATTCTCATCACCAGCACATAATTACTGGCAACCTGAATATCATACAAAACCATCAACTAAAAACACTAATGAGTTATGGTACAAAATTTAGACCAGTCAGAAACATGACTACAAATTACTGTTACAAGACTTTCGAAAACAACATCAACGAATTTATAGTTAAAGCAAGCTATCAACTGAATTTTCCCATAGATACCTTCTTAAAATGGAAAGCTAAAATTCTTCAACGCATATCCACAGAAATCAGTCACCTCAAATTTAAAAGTACACTGAACTGGTCGCAACTTACATCTGATATTAGTAAATTAAAACAGCTTTTTACTATTACAAAAATAGATAAAGCAACTAATAACTTTAGTATTATATGAAAACAATTCTACACTGAGATTATTCATAAAGAACTTCTCAACGCAACTACTTATCAATCAGCCAACCTTACAGAAACATCTATAATAAACAGGATTAAAACTTTTCATAAGAAACTCAATATTACTTTCAATGCAAACTACAACAGATTTACTAATCTTTATGCGATTCCCAAATTCCATAAAACACCATTAAAATTTAGATTTATAGCTAATGGAACTAATAATTACAAGAAAAATATAGACTATTATTTTTCAATTCAACTTAATAAAATCTGTAAATTTATTTTCAATGATTGTAACACCAATCATAACTATTGCTGGATCATTCATAATAACACTCCTGTCATTAATACCATTCATACCATTAACATCCAAAACATTAACTGCTATGATTTTGAAAACTTATATACCTCACTTCCTCTAGAAGAAATCTATACCAGTCTACTTGATCTACCAAAACTTTTCCCTAATATACTCAATATCATGACTCTTGACAAATGGAAAACCTACCTAAAATGCACACTTTTTCATAACTACATCAAGTTTCAAAATCAACTTTTTAAACAAGTCAGAGGATTGCCAATGGGCTTACATTCCAGCACCTCGATCTGTAATATCTTTTTATTTGTCAAAGAATTTAACTTCCAAAAAAATCTACAACCACAAGAGTTAAATTACTACAAACACACCTACAGATTTATTGATGACCTTATTACAATTAATAATTTGGGTAAAATTGAAAACTCCGACATTTATCCGAATTGTCTTAAACTTAATAAAACTAATAATTCACAAAATAGCATAGACTTTCTAGATCTTCAAATCATTAACTACAAAAAAATTTTACTTCAATTTCAATACTAACAAATTAATAAATTGGAACTCCAACATATCCAAAAAAGTAATTAACAATACTATAATTAATCAAATACAACGAATTAAAACTATATGCACAGATACAATAGATTTTCAACGCGAAATTTTGATCCTTATCAAAATTCTCAAAAATAATCTAATTCCCTTTCAATTTATCAACCATTGCCTTAAAAGAGCAGGCGTTAAATACTCACTCTAAATCATTTAACTGATAGGGATATGATAATTTATTCCTAAACCTGAGAAGGCGGTATAAGTTGGATGACTGTCAGTTGAAAGATTTGTATATAGTGTAATTACTCAATTGTATATATTGTAAAAAGCTAATTGTCTTCAGACATATACTGTTACTATACTGTTACTAAAAAAATGGGCCTATTTCCTGCCTTTAGACTGTCTACTAGCTCTTGCATAGCGAAAATGCCTTTTTCCTTTCTTAAATTCTTAATCATTGCGACACGACAATTAGCCAGAAATTAATTAATTTCCATTCACTAGTATTTTTAAAAAAATCTTAACAGACGGTCTCTCTCAGATAAGAACTCCACAAAATACATCCCTCAAGAATTCAAAGTCCCACCCACTACCATAAATTTCTTCAACCAAGTCTTACCGACTGATATAATTCAAAGCCCCTACTGCCGCTAAGAATTTTCGGACACCCTACACTTCTGAGTCAGACACGAAGAGAACACACTGCCAACTCCCCCACTAGAAAGAATGTAAGTTACTTAATACCTTTCTGGCCTTTATATCTTCATGTACATTCACTGATCTTATTTATATTATTTTCTATTTTTATATTATTTTTATATTATTTTTATATTATTTTTATGTTCTCTTTGATTTGTTTTTGCAAAGTTAGCATTATTTATCTTTTTTATAATCTTCTATGTTTATTTCAACTTTACTTTGATTTCGATTTCATAATGACAATCTCCAATGTTTAATTTCTACAAATAATATAGTACTCAAATACATAAAGATGATAGTGTCGGGGACGATTACTCGAGTTTTACAAGATTTCTCTACAGTAATTGATTTTTACTCCAAATTGAATTGACTAAAATGCTTCATGAGAATCAGTTCTTTGAGTAACAACTATTCGCGGAAATATTTGGCCTGACTAGAATTGCCGGTTTGGCTTTAACTTATAACTCGAGTAAAGACGAAACACTTTCATATTTACGTATTTTTATCAATTATTGATCATTGAACGGGAGTTGGTTTGTTCCCCTTGAAAAGTCAACTAATTTCCGATCAATGACAATAATTACATGTTTTAATTTTTACTTTTACAATTGTAATATTATTCCTCGTGATGATTTAACTCCAGTCCCCGTTAAAACATTATTAACATTTTGCTTTCAAATTACTTCAAAACATCTTTCAAAATATAACTTACCAGTATGGATGCACACTTTTAAAATAATTCTACTTTAATTAAACTTAGGAGATAATATAATCAATTAATCAATACTGTTTAGGAAATAAATTATATATATATATATATGTACTTTACATTTAATTATAATTTCTTTAAAATATACATATTTACGTTTTGTAGTATTACCGTTTGCAATAAAAAGGGAGGTGCACATCTAGATGTTATAACGGGCCCATATACAAAATTTCAACGTTCTAGAACTAATCTTTTTTGAGTTATGCGAAATGCATATATACGTACTTACACATCACGAAAAAATCCCTTTCAAGTATCAACTTAATCATTAGTCATAAGTATCAGCTTAATGTCATAATCATTAGTCATAAGTATCAGCTTAGAGTAAATGGGATTACATTTAACAATCCGTTTCTGGAAAAAAAAAAAAAAAATGTGTTTGTACGTACAGACGTCATCCAAAAAAATAATTCACATGGATTCTGTAATCGTCAAAAATGGATATTTCCGTTGAAATATGATACCCAAAAATTTTTCTCGATTACATTACTTACTTCCTTTTTATTTCGTACAAGGAAGTAAAGAACTTATATTAAGCTACATATTCTTATTTAAACAATACCTAAGTGCAGTATATAAATATTTCAAATCAATAAAATCTCCCTATGGCACGCTCAAGAAAAAAATCAATAATCATCTAAATTTTCAAATTACAAACATAATATGCACTATAAATCTAAATGTGAAAAGTAAATACAAAATAACGCTTCACGCTATCAAAATTGATCATTTTCTTAAATATCAACAACTAAACAATATTTCAACTAAAACACATAATGTAAACAAGAGTTTGGCCGATGAGTTAACCAAAAAAATTCGAAATTATCAATGAAAAATGTGGCACACGGGTATTGTTAGAAAATGTATCATTCGTATTCCAACAGCAACCGCATCATTCGTATTCGCATAGAAACCGTATCATACGTATTCGAATAGCAACCGCATCATTCGTACTCGAATAAACCGCATCATACGACAGATGCGAGTAACGAACAGATGCGAGTAACGAAATGAATTTGTGAGTACCGAATAGGTACTTCGAGTCAACCGATGTACCCGTTACTCGGTAACGAATACATGCGATTTGCTCCAGCTCTAATATTTTCATTTTGTTTCTTATCTTCTGCATTGTCTGTACTTTAAATTTTATCAAGAATCGAGGAATTTCCCTTTTTTATTTCGCTATTCTAAATTATGATATGAGTGCCCTTTCTAAATTCATTCTGGTCCTTAATGTATTGATGCAAAATTTAATTAAAAAGTCCTTCTTAAGTGTTTTTACCTTTTTTCTCATGTGAAGACTATTCGTTTAAAGCTTTTTGTTTTGGCTTTCCAAGTTTTTATCCTATTAGATGAATCCCTCTTTTGATGATGATAAATTTTTAATCTTTGATGATGTGGAGATAAAGGCTTCGTGCTAAGTGCTCCATAAATTAAAATTCCTTGATCCTTGATATTTTCATTGGTTGAAATGTGTAACTGTGCTAGCTTGTAAAATAATGGGAATTAGTGAATCTCTTAGTCTATTCATTGTTTTTCCGCTTCCCTCTGGATTTCTGTTATGTGTACTCTTCTTGTTTCAAAATATGTCGTAGTTGGCTTTTTCGTGGTTGGCATTTCTTCTCCCTCTTTTGCAGTTAGCGGAATAAGCCCTACTATATTATGGTATTAGTACTGGAGATGTTTTATGTACCAAACAAAAAAAAAAAAAAAAAAAAAAAAAAAAAGTGATTACAACTGCCGTTATTTTCCGAATTTGAGAGACAGCCCCTATACTTTTCTTTCTGGAGTATGTTTGACTTTTTGTCTCCACTTACCGTATGAGAGATGTTGAATGTTGTTAACGAAGGCTGTGAAACTACACTCAGTGCACAGAAATACAAATTTTTGCCAGGTTTTTGCCAAAAGGTGCCAGGAGGGATTCTACTGTGGCGGACTTCATGCAATCAATATGGAGCAAAGTCTGACGAGAATCGATAAATAAACGATCTTTGAAAATGTATCCAGGACTCTTCTTTTCCTTTTATTGGACAGCTCACCATGACATAGCAAATACCATGATCCTACCTTGGGTAAGCCACTGTACTACTGAAGTATTCTCTTAACGCTACACACACTTCCTATAGCTCACCCTTGTGTGTAACAATATAAAACAATATTGCTAAGACTGTTTCGGGATTATTTATTTAATTACTGTTAGATTTTTATTACATTTTTGTTATTTAATTAAACTTGTTTCTTTCACTGCGAGTCTTTAATCGTTGAAAAAGAGATATTAAATTGAGAATAAAAAAGTAAATAATTACTGCAAGAGAAAACAGACTTTAGTTTTATATAGTTAATGATATTTTTTAAATACCGCAGCAAGCATACATTAGGTATTCTGATATTAAACTGGTAGTTTTGCAACAAATGTAATTAGAGTCTATTAGTAAATGATCAGTTCAACAAATGAAAATAAAAAATAGGGAATCTTTTCCAGTAAAACATAACACATGCAAAGCATTTTTTTCAAAAAAGCTACGTGTACCAATTTAAAACTTAACAGCGAGAAAATATCATATCATTATAACTATGATAAAATTTTTCTGAACATAAGAAATTCAGCTTTTAGGCTATTGAATAGGATAGAATGACTTTGAAAACTTATTAACTACACTTAATGTCAGGGGGGGAACACTATTGTAGGTAACGAGAGTAATATATAATTTAACCATGGCCAACAGTTCAATGTCTTCATACAGATCCTTAGGAGGAAAAGAGCGCATGTACTTTTTTATGTTTCACGTGGAAAGACCAGGAAAATGCCCATGCAGCTAGCCTGTTGGCGGGATTCGAACACAGGACCAAACTAGCAATATTTGGTGACTTTTGCTGCTCAACTGCTGGTGGGAAAGAACAAGGTGCTTGCAAATTGAACGCAAATTTAACGAATCACTCTAGCCTCCTATAGCTCACCCTTGTGTAACAATATAAAACAATACTGCTAAGATTGTTTTGGGATTATATAATTACTGTTACATTTTTATTAAATTTTTGCTATTTAATTGAACTTGTTTCTTTCACTGCGAGTCTTTAATCCTTGAAAAAGAGATATTAAATTGAGAATAAAAAAAGTAAATAATTACTGCAAGAGAAAACAGACTTTAGTTGTATATAGTTAATGATATTTTTTAAATACCGCAGCAAGCATACATTAGGTATTCTGATATTAAACTGGTAGTTTTGCAACAAATGTAATTAGAGTCTATTAGTAAATGATCAGTTCAACAAATGAAAATAAAAAATAGGGAATCTTTTCCAGTAAAACATAACACATGCAAAGCATTTTTTTCAAAAAAGCTACGTGTACCAATTTAAAACTTAACAGCGAGAAAATATCATATCATTATAACTATGATAAAATTTTTCTGAACATAAGAAATTCATCTTTTAGGCTATTGAATGGGACAGAATTTTCCTCCTTTGGAAGGAAAAGAGGACATGTACTTTTAAAATAAAAAAGATCTGCATTATATTTTTAGTTAAAATACTGCACTTATTAGAAGTTAGTTCAAGCAGGACAAAATTAAAGATAGGTTGAATTAGTCAATATTTTTTACTCTTTATATTTAATTATGAATAATACAGTTCAGCATAACCAAGCGTTCAGAATACTTAACTGAATTCAAATCCGAATTCTATTTTAAAATCCTTTGAAATCAATTTGAAACATACTTCTCAAATAACAAAGATATGGAAATTTTTAACAGAAAACGATAAAAATATCAAAATCAAAACTGACATCTGATTCATAAAAAAGAATAACTTATTATGATAGTACAGAAAATTTACTGACTGAAGCAAAAAATTCTATAAGCTTCATTAAAATTTCGCCACAGTTTATATCAAGCTGTGTATCTAAGCATTTTACAAACTAAGAGCCGCGAAGAAACTATTCTAATTAAATTTAACATATATACAGCAAGTATTATTACTAGTAATATGATTATTTTTCTAAGGGGGAGGGACTGAAAAAGAATCATTAAATTAATCATTCATAAATCTTCAAATTAATCATTCATAAGTACTACAAGCCTTACAGCACGAAAGCTGTAAATTAATTTTATAATTTGAGGAATTAAATACAATCATTAGTGAGCAGAGCAGAATATTATAACGTTGATAATAACGCAATTCGTGGCATTAAAAACATAAACATTTTTTCATTCGGTAGTAAGCTTCGCCGCCTAGCTTCTCAATAAATGTTTACATTTGGAAGTACTAAGATGGAACAACAACGCCATCTAGTGAACGCGACATTTTAGAACCGTTTTTCTACTAGGCAGTTTCACCCATGGAGGTAGGAAGTAAGATGGAGTCGCCCTAAACAAGTTTCTCCGTACCCTGCTCTGAAGCACCGGCGATCCCTCGCAAATATACATATAAATGTATATATTTTCTTTTTCTACAACACTTCAGAGTCCTAAGTATGTGAAAACAACGTATTTTTAAACAACATTTCATTCTGAACGGAATTAAATGCTATACTTTTCACAGGACAGTTTTCTCAGAATGGTTTAATTTGAATGAAATATTTTCACAAGTTTTCGTTAATTACATTAGAAAAAAAAATTAAGGTAATTCGGTTTTATTCGATTAAGGTACAAAAATTAAGATCAAAGTTTATTGTAGTATTATTAATATTAAAATTATGCATTATTTCTTTTCTATTTATAGAGCTTCTTCCTAAAATACTTTCTTAAATATGACATGATTTTTTGGCTTCTTTTAAATCGAAAAATGTAAGTCAATTTATAATTAATGCTCTATTCAGTTCATTTTAAATTAGAGAATTATTAGGAATTAGCGAAATACTTTAAATAAGTATTTCGCTAATTCCTAATAATTAAATAGGTATTAAATAGTATTTGACTTTCTCTGAACATTTCTAAAAGGGAATAAAAAAAGGTTTTTTTTTTTCTTTTCTTTTCTTTTTCTTTTCTTTTTCTTTTTTTTTTAAGTATTATTTAAAACTTGTAACTGAATTATTATAAAATGTAAAGGGAATAATTCTTTTAATTATACTTATCAGATTTTTTTTTTTATCCTTCATTTCAACAATACATATTCCAAAACTCTTTATTACGTTCTTAAGTGCGCATCTCATAGCATTTGCTTTACAATACCTTTTAACAGGTTGCTTTCCAATACGAACAATTCTTGCTTAAATAGTTTTATAACGTATTTGTCAACAGGATTTCAATTTATGTTTACAATTGAATATTAAGGTTATTATATATTTAGATAACATTTATAATTATTATAAATTAGATAAATTTAATCATTAGATTTCTTCACAGTACTTTCACAGTTGTTTATAAGTGAATAAATTCTTCATTTCAAATACATTTATAAATAATTTAATGAATATTTAAGTATTTTGTCAAAGGCAGATACATGCTTTTTGCAAGCACATGCATAAATACCCATACATATTTCCTATTTATCATTTCCGGCATGTGCAAATCTTTAATTTCTGTGCATTCGCTATATTTTTCGTGTAAAGTAATTTACACTAATTTAGCATACACCCGAAAGTTTTACATAAAAAATATATATGAATATAATTTGAATGAAAATTATAAGTATTATTTTTAATACCCACTCAAAGGTCAGTTTTTCTTCAAAATTCCTCCACGATGGCATCTCTCCTTTAGGCAGATAGCCCTTGCATGCGTTACTCTATTTAATAAAAACTTAATCTGACCTATGTGCCTAATTACAAATATTTTAACATACATAATTTTATATTTACATTTAGCCATCAAGTTTCAAACTTTTCAAATCTTCTAGAAAATAAATTTTGGCAGATCTCTTTTAGCAATTTTCTTAAAATCTGTATTTTTGTAGTGCAACAGCTTAGAATTTTATAAAACAAATTCATAATCAAAATCGCTGTTGTTAGTTATCGAAAAATAACCAAGATGTGATTTTTGCGTAAATGTCAGTAAACTATACAAATTGCTATTATCCATCACACTATGAATGTTTCTTTCATGCGAGAGTGTCTCTTTTTCGATTTCTATGGAACTGTCGTGTGTCAAAATACTATCAGAATCTTGTCAAGCGAGCTTCTGAATGTAAACAAAGAACACCCCGTCTGGTGACCCAAGCTTCAAAGCAGTGCTTCACTTCTAGCGCGGAATAGCCCCTCCTCCCTTTCCTACCTCCATGGTTTCACCTCCTTCATTATACTCCGTGGATAAAGGCCTTACACTGACTCTAAGGAAAAAAAAATTTACCAGTTACAAAGTGAATGTATATATAAAAGAATTTAAGAATTTCCGTTTTAGAGCAAGTATTGAATAAAATAAACAAGTTTTTATAAAATAAACTTTTAGTTATGACTCATAAAATTGGATTGGATTGGATTATTTAATTATGGCAAAGCACACGAGGACTATCTGCCTAAAGGGAGAGATGCCTTCGTGGAGGACTTTCTAAGGAAAACTGGCTCGTATAAACGTTACACATGGGGAAAACCACGAAAACGCCCATGCAGACAGCCCGTTCGAGGGATTCGAACCTCGGACCGAACTACCAGTGTTCAGCGTCTTTACCACTCGGCCGCTGGTGGGCGACTCATAAAATTATTAATGAATTAAAACGAGAAAAATAATGTATTATATAATTTATTGGGAACACGCGATTAAATAATTCTCTTTTAAAAAAATTCTACAAATTTATATCACGAATAATAAAAAACGTGCAGCTCTCTTGATAAATTTATAAATCTTATACTTTTGACAATACGATTCGATTATTTGATTTCGTTATTTAAGAATTTATTATTCTTGTTATAAAACTGTACAGGAATTTTTCAAAGGGGTTCTTATTCCCATTAATCTGTACGACAAATTATTTTTCTCCTTTTGGTTGGAACTCGGTTTATTGCTTATCGAGAAATAGTCTAAATATCGATGACGAGCTTCTGATTATAGCGACAAACACTGTGATTGAAATGCATACAATTTTTAAACAAACTTGCTGACTTTTAAATATTATATTTTTAAACATTTTGGAAAGTTCAGTAAATGCTGATATCAAATAACCGTCATTTATAACATTCTTGGTATTATAAAGCATGCATGTGACATTCATACGCGATTTCCGACAGCTATGTTCATTTATCAAAGTGGCTGCTTTTGTGACAAACACAATTATATATCGTGATGCTCATTCTATATCCTCCACTATCTATGATACTCATTATCGATATTTAATTATGTTCTGTATCTACACAGAAATATTGGTAAGACTGAGAGAGGTCAAAAAAATTTTCGCAAATATTTAATTATTTGAGTTACGTAATTACTTATACTAGCTCAGGAAATTTTGAGTCATTTTGTAAAAATAATCTTTTCTTTAAAATTCCTTTTTCGCCCCCCTTACACTTAATAACTCTATTCTGATGACTGGAAAGTTATGAAAACTAAAAGCTGAGTATATAATTACAGATCTCACTAATAAATACTTTACAAATACAACTCTTCATATTTCAGCAGAAGTTTTTGAAAACGCATTTATATAGATTGTTGTAGAAATCGACAAAGTTTTATGCCAATTTAATTTTTTTTTTCTTCCCCTAATTTTCAGTTGCTTATGAATGTATTTTAAAAGCTTTCCCGCTCAAAATTTTAACTATTTTAAAATATTCGTAATCGCACTCGATTTGATGTTTACAGTTTTTTCCCTGCGATTTCTCTAAAAAGAAAGAATTATAATTGTATTTAATAGAGAAAATTTAATGGATTTGGAATCTGCGCAAGAGAACTGAAACTATCATGGAGGGAATTTCCAGGGGAACTAGATCTCATCCACACTGAACGTAGAAAAACCCTGGAAAACTTTCATATAACAAGCGCGTTCGTCCGGATTTGAACCCATGTCGAATTACCAGTATTCAGCGGTTTTAGCGATTGGCCACTGCAACCCCCACAGCCCGATTTAAAAATCTTGTTTAGAAAACTTTCATCTTGATTTAGAGTGATAGGTGTCGTAGTTTGAAGGCTAGGATTATTTGAATACAGCAAAACACACGAGGACCATTTGCTTTTAAGTAGAAAGATGCCTTCATAGAGGACTTTCTAAGGAATAGCTCATACTTATGTTATACATGGAAAAATACCACACAGCCATCGCATTCGTTCGTCTGAGTTTGAATCCAAATCGAACAACTAATATTTAGCGGTCTTATCGGCCACTGATATGGCTGTATAGTGTAACCAGACTTATTATTATGTATTATTAGATATGTATTACCAGACTGTATGGCATCTAAATTAAGAAATTAAAAAAAACTCTTCTGAGGTAATCTTCAACCCAAGTTAAGTTTTTTTAATGCTAATGAGTAATATAATTATGAAGGAGTTCACCTCATTTGTGTCATTTTCCGATTGTTAGGTAAAATTAGTCAATCAACGATTATTTAAACCTGCTACAAGAAATTACTTAATTTTCAATCAACGATTATTTAAACCTGCTACAAGAAAAGAAAAAAAAAAAATTTTCCTTAAAAATATCAGGAATTATTGAAAAAACACTTCTGTAATTTATAAACGGAGAAACATATTTAATCAGATTTTATATGTGTGAAAAAAATAATGAATTATGATTTCCTCTAGTGGAGATCTTTGTAAATATATTTCTAATTCCAAAATCAAAGTGAGAAATCTAGTCGCTGAAGCAACAACACTATCAATTCTTGTAGGCTTCTATTTTCAGCGAAGGAATATATCAGCTGCATGGAATTTTCATGGTTTTCTCTATATGTAAACCTAAATGCATGTAAATTTTCCTTAGAAAGTTCGCCAGAAGTGAAATATTTCTATCTTAGAAGATAGATAACGCGTGCTTTAGTAAAGTTAGCAAATCTAAATACAAGGTCGACAGTAATATGTTTGGGGCCCTATTCTAAAAATTAAAAGTAGCGAAAAACACCCTACATCGCCCTCTTTTACTTACTTTTATACTTTTATCTAAGAATTATATACTGCATCCATAAAAATTTCTCTAAATTAATGTTATTTGGATTTGCAAACCATTTTATGCTAAAATGCATCTTTCTAGATGGTCGCTTTTACTCACTGGGAGTCGATGCTTCTTGAAGATGCCGATTCATGAGTGAAAAATCATCTTATTGTTTTTCTGGTTTCCCCTAATCGTTTACAGAAAGGCCTAACTTTCGAGAGAGAACAGCCTATCTATTGGTGTTAATTCGTCAGTAAAGAGAAGCCCACCAGCGGCCGAGCGGTAAAGTCGCTGAACACTGGTAGTTCGGTCCGAGGTTCGAATCCCGTGAACGGGCTGGCTGCATGGGCGTTTTCGTGGTTTTCCCCAAGTGTAACGTGTATACGAGCCAGTTTCCCTTCGAAAGTCCTCCACGAAGGCATCCCTTCCCTTAGGCAAATAGCCCTCGAGGCTCTGCCATAATCACACACAAACGTCAGTAAAGAGATACAGCACTAAACGGAGGAAAGTGCATTTTTTTTAATTGTTTTTATTTGTAGAAATCTTGACTTTCCTTTTCCCTCAAAATTTAAGCAATATGAAATCTACTAGAAAAGATATACTCTCTAAGGTATAAAACTTTTGTGTAATAAAATTATAAGATTCGGTATATATATATTGAATGATCTAAAATTCACTTAGCTCGAAAAGAAGTTTTTCTAATACTTGTGCAATATAAGATAATAATAATTTATTTACTAAAGAAATATTGATTATATCATCTCCTAATATAATTTTACTAGAAGTATCAAAAAAGAGGGAACTCATATGTAGGAAGTTTAATTTCGAAAATTGTGTTTTAATATAACTTGAACGTAAATTATGTAAAAAACGTTTTACGGGGTTGTTTCACCTATCAACATACTGTAATGGAAATGCGATACCAGAAAAAGTAAATTTGAAAATTTGCGAAGGCCGAATAATAGGCGGACCTTGGATTTTTTCGAAGCAAGAAATGCGAAAATTCAGCAGTGCTGTCATTATTATTCTACCAACAAAGTCTTTCAAATTCTAATTGGAAAAACATCCATTTGTAGCAAGATAGGGAGAATGGCATAATTCCTTATTTTTTCCCTCTTATAGGGCGAAAGAGAAGAAGCACGAGACTCTGTCGGCCTAATTCATGTGTTCACGAATTATCGTCTATCACGTTTCCATACATTCCGTTTTTCTGAGGAGAAAATACGAAAAATCCTCTATGTTCTCGCACGGATACGAACCGCAGACCTTCCGACTGCTAGTCCGATCTACTATCACTTACATCACAAAAGCCCTCAAAAAAGAATGAGATACTTTCTTATAATATATACGGATATACAAACTGATGATTCGAAACAGAACTGATTATTTTCCTTTAATCTGAAATCTAAAACAAATAAGATAGAAAACAGCGCTTTTCGGGGGAGCTGTATTCAGTATACAAAATTTATTTAAAATTTAAGTAGTTTTTTTTTTTTTTTTTTTGTACAAGCAAATAGTAGTTTGCCTATGCTAATTGCCCCAGTGGATTGGCTGCCTCACTGTCGGTGGCAAAAAAGAAAGTAGTTTAGCTTTCGTATGTAACTAACATGCTGACCAGCAGCTTACCCTGTATCATTCTCTATTAATTCATTAAATGAAGATTGGATCATCAGATAAATTTTGCTTCTTCCAGTGCCAGTTACAAATCACACAGCTGTTCAATAAAATTTGAACTATATCATTAACGTTGCATATTACTAAAATGTACTTGTTCTTTAAAGTCCTTGATCTGTTCTAAAAATAGTACCGCAGAAGTTTCATAAATGAAGTACAATTTAAAGCTACTTAACATTTCTATGCATATAAAAAAGTAAACCTGTTTAAAATGCATATCGTTTAACGCTTCCCGTTTTATTTGGAATAATATTTCAAAAATAAAACTCGTGTTGGTGTGTTGGTTACGACCCAAGCAATACATAACGGGATAAAAAGCCGTAGTTTGATAATGCTAGGATCATGCATTCAGTTTTCGTCGTTTTAATAAAATCCATTATGATACTTATGATGGTAATTATAAACTGCATTTACGTATACAGAAGTATGATTAATACACTAATATCACAGAATAAACGCTTTTTATATTCTGACAAGTTTTGTCAAGATACCAATTTTTAGTTCATATATAAGTTGTAAATTCCCTATCCAGATTCCATTTTTATATAAATAGATGCATAAAGGACAAAATGGAACAGTTAATTATATTTTTTATTCTTTTACAAAATTTAATTCTTTTAGATATAATTTTTAACGGTAAACGATATTCTGCTAAGTTATAATATAAAAATTATTACTCATTATAATTTATATCCTAATTTATACCACTCAAAACAGAATTGGAAAACTCATTCAAATCATATTTAATCAAAACATTTTACGCAGTTTTGGGAAAAAGGAATTTTGAGGTTTGTTTGATTTTTAACGGTGAATTCCATCATTAAAACATTTTTACCATGTTTCCTCATTCATATAAAATTAGCAAAATAATTAATGTAATTAACGAAAACTTGTGAAAATATTTCATTCAAATTAAACCATTCTGAAAAAACTGTTCTGCGAAAAGTATAGCATTTAATTCCATTCAGAATGAAATGTTGTTTAAAAATATGTTGTTTTCATATACTTAAGACTCTGAAGTGTTGTAGAAAAAGAAAATATATACATTTACATGTATATTTACGACGTAATTACAAAATATTTACATCCGATCGCGTCAAAACCCATTGATCTTAATGGTAAATGACCCAATGTTTTGGTCACTACGTAGGGATCGCCGGTGCTTCAGAGCAGGGTATGGGAGAAACCTGTTTAGAGCTACTCCATCTTACTTCCTACCTCCATGGCTGAGCCATCTTAGAGAGATTTCAGAAAATGAAAGCGATTTTTTTGGGAGGGGTTTGTTGACTGACAACACGGCCATTTTCAAAGCATTTCGTTCCAAGGGGAGGGATCGTTAATGAGTTAATTTTACATAGGGCCCTAGTCTGGACACCGTCGATATGGAAGAACCGGTCGTTTTTTACGATCTACTCGACAGAGAGCGAGTCTGGTGTCATCGTCTCGATCAATACAGAGATCGACGCTTCGGAAATTTTTCCGTGAGCTGTGTAGCTGCCGCTAAGTTTCTGACTCATTTTAGAACTAAACTGAAAACGGCGGAGGTCACGGATAGTTTTTGGAAGTGTAAGTAATACATACTTTAAGATTAAGATTAGATTTGCGAAAAACTTGTGTGTTTCGCGATAGGAATAACGCTTTTGATGCCAACGATTGTACTTTTATTTAGGGTACCCCTTGGAGAAACTTGGCGATTTTGGCGGTACATGGATACCGAGTTTGTGCAATTATTTGACTTGTTATTTTGGCTTGCGTAGCGGCAATTTTTGCAAAAATCGCCGCTATACAAAGCCAAAATAACAAAACAAATAATTGCACAAACTCGGTATCCATGTATACATCAACCCATTTTCACTTTAAAAAAACCATCTAAGAATTGCACAAAAAATGGCATTGTGCACTCTCTTGACTTTAGCCATCGACCTATTTTCACTTAAAAACAAATCAGAGAATTTCACAAACTAGGCTTTGCGCACTCCCTTGACTGATTATTTTGACTTACCAAACCTATAGCATGGACCTTTAGCAATAAATTGGCCATAATAAAGAAGGATTGCTTACTTTTAATTTAAAATTGTAATTTTTAAAATAATGTATATATTAATGTACGTAATATCAAGTTTTGATCAGTAATTTATAAATTTTGAAATTTTATGTTTTAAATTATAATATATTTCCTTCTACTTTTATTTTAATTTGTAGTGTATAAAAATTTAACATTAGCAAATGCATTAAAGAATATGCAGTATTTATTCAAATTATGCACATCCTAATTCCAACATTCATATTACATTGCTTTGAGTTACAAAAATATTTAAGTAGTTTTAACTCTACCGATATGAATATCAATTTCCAATAGTTTTTAGAATCTCCTGTATAATTTTCAGTTTAATTAAATTCTCGTAAATATATCAATGCATGATTTATAATTCGTTATCCGATTTTTTTTTATGTGCTCTGCTGTTAGATATTACTTCAGTTTTGTGTATTTTTTATTCAGATTTAAAAAGTGTTTGGTTTCCGTTTTATGCGACTACGGCAACGCCTGGAGGGCTATCTGTTTAAGGTGAGGGTGGCTTTCGTGGAGGACTATCTAAGACAACTGTTTTGTATACACGTTACCCATGGGGAAAGTCACAGAAGCGCACTCTTCGCGGAATTCGAACCTCGGACCGAACTACCAGTGTTCAGCGATTTTACCGCTCCGCCTCTGGTGGGATCAATTTAAAAAGAGTATAAATAGGAATATGGAATTGAAATTTCTTTCACCGCATATGTTAATAAATTTATAATACAGTTTTATGTATATATATACACTGGTTATCATAAATTAAGGACAAATCACAAAAATAGCGATAACTCCCTCAAAAATAAGCCAAACCATGTAAAATTTGAATATGTTGCCAAGTAAGAGTAGCTGAGTAAAACTGCGATATGCAAATTAGTGGCGCTGCTTTCGGAATACGTCATCTGCGAGAAGTATAAAAAGTCCATGTTTGAGAGCAAGCCCACATATTTCACTGTGACAGTGACATCAGAAATCTGAGATAGCCAATTCGTAACAATGACCTCCAGGCATCATTTGGCCTGCAGGACTGCAATGGAGAGCCATTAGGAGACTAGAGGCAGGACAAAGTCAAACAGAAGTGGCCAGATGGCTAAAGTGAGTTCTTTTGTGGTTCATAGGCTTTGGAGGCAATTTCAAACCACAGATTCAGCATCTAGGAGGTTCAACCAAGGATGGCCAACTGCTACGACAAGCGCCGATGACCAATATTTGACATTATGTGCACGCAGGAATAGAACCGCTCTGCAGCCACCGGAAAGTTCGTGTCCACGTCAACTGTGCGTAGAAGGCTTCACGAAGGTGATCTGTATGCGAGGCGACCAGCCATTTGTGTGCCGCTCACATCACACCATAGGAGGGAGCGTTTTCAGTGGGCACGACAACATGTCCACTGGACGCCTGATCAGTGGAGGGTGGTTCTCTTTACGGATGAGTCCAGGTTTAGTCTAGAAAGCAATAGTAGGCGTTATTTCATATGGAGAGAACCTAGAACCCGTTATCATCCGTCAAACATCCGTGAAAGAGATGCATACGGAAGGGGCAGTGTCTGTGTTTGGGGTGTCATCTCTTTTGGTGGACGCACAGACCTCCATGTCTTTCCAAGGAAAACCGTGAATGCTCATATTATAGATGACATCCTTGATGTTTATGTGCACCCATATGCCGGGGCAATAGGTGATGCTTTCCTGTTACAGGACGACAACGCAAGGTCACACAGGGCTCGCATCGTAGATAATTATCTTCAACAGGAAACAATTATGCGCATGGAGTGCCCAGCTCGATCACTGGACTTGAATCCTATCAAGCACGTTTGGAATGCTTTAGGGAGACGTCTAGCTGCTCTCAATCATCTCCCTCAGACTCTTGTCGCAGCTGCAACTACTTTGCAAGAGCAATGGCTCTCGCTTCCTATGGAACTGATAGACCGCATAACTGAAAGCATCACACATCGCTGTATGTACTGTATTGCTTCTAGAGGCGATCATATTCCATATTGAAGGTACTTTTCGTATAGCAAACTGACACCTTCGATTTGTTCATTTTATACATGTGCTAATTTCTATACTACCATATTTGTCTGGTAATTTCTTTTTATGTTATTTAATACCTTACTATGTGTTGTATATTGTGAATAAGTTTTATTAAATTCTACATGTAACGTTTTCAGTAATCGTGATTTTTGTGATTTTTCCTTAATTTGTGATAACCAGTATATATATATATATATAGTCATTTATTTATTTTAAACAGGTTTTGTATGCTTTAAACTTTTATGCTTCTGGAAGTTACCAGATATATGTTGATAATGACAGATATATTGGTAATGACGCCGTTGCAGCCAGTGCGTTTGCAGGATTGGAACCGAACTAGTGTTCAGCGATTTTACCGCTGAGCCGCTAGTGGGGTCAATTTAAAAAAGGTATAAATAGGAATATGTACTGCAATTTCTTTCACTGCATATGTTAATATATTTATAATTCAGTATAGATATATAGTTATTTATTTTTTTTAAACAGGTTTTTGTGTACTTCCGGAACTTAACTTAAAAAACTTCTATACATTCGGAAATTATCAGAGATATGTTGGGAATGACAGATGTATTGGTAATGACGCCCATACAGCTAGCTCGTTCGCGTGGTTCGAACCTCCGACGGAACTACCAGTGTTCAGCGGATTTACCACACGGCCGCTGGTGAGATCGATTTAAAAAGGGTATAAATAGGAATATATACTGCAATTTCTTTCACTGCATATGTTAATATATTTATAATACAGTTTATATATGTGTGTGTATAGTTATTTATTTATTTAGAACAGGTGTTATGTGCCTTATGCTTCTGGAAGTTACAAGAGATATGTAGGTAATGATAGGTATATAGGGCTGAGTCAGAAATATGTCAGTTGATGTATTTTAGAAGTTACAGATGCTGTTTGTTCTGGTTACAGAAGTTACAGTTGTTATTGGTTTTTCGATACCGGTCTCGACCGATGTCCAAACAGACTCCCATAAGTAATGATATTTTTTTAAATACAGCAGTAAGCATACATTAGGTATTCTGATATTAAACTGGTAGTTTTGAAACAAATGTAATTAGACTCTATTAGTAAATAATAAGTTCAATAAATGCAAATAAAAAATAGGGAATCTTTTCCAGTAAAAGATAACTCATGCAAAACATTTTTTCAAAAAAGCTACATGTTCCAATATGAAACTTAAACAGCGAGAAAATATCATCTCATTATAACTGTGATAAAATTTTTCTAAACATAAGAGATTTATCTTTTAGGCTATTGAATGGGTTATAATGATTTACTTTAAAAACTTATTTCGGAAAAAAAAAAAAAAACTCTATTGTAGGTAATGAGATTATTATATAATTTAACCATGGTCAACAGCTTAATATCTGCATACATATCCTTCGGAGGAAAAGGGTTCGGCATATGTACTTTTAAAATACAAAAGATCTGCATAATTTTTTTTTTACTTAAAATACTGCATTTATTGGTTAGAAGATAGTTAAAGCAGGACAAAATTAAAGATAGATTAAATTAGTTTCAATATATTTTTTACTCTATATTTAATTATGAATAATATACAGTTCAGTATAACCAAATGTTCAGAATACTTAACTGAATTCAAATCTGAATTCTATTTTAAAATCTTGTCAAATCAATTTGAAACATAATTCAGATCCTCTCAAATAACAAAGATATGGAATTTTTAACAGAAAACGATGAAAATATCAAAATCAAAACTGACATCTGATTCATAAAAAAAAAAGAGTAACTCATTATGACAGTAAAAAAAAAAAAAAAAAAAATTACTGACTGAAGGAAAAATTCTATATAAGCTTCATTAAAATTTCGCCACAGTTTATATAAAGGCTGTGTATGTAAGCAATTTACAAAATGAGAGACGAGAAGAACCTATTCTAATTAGATTTAACATATATACAATAAGCCATAATACTTATACGTACTTATACTAGTAATATGATTATTTTTCTAATGGGGATACTAAAAATATCTTCAAATTAATCATTCATAAAAAGTACTACAAGCCTTATTGCATGAAAGCTGTGAATTAATTTTATAACTTGAGGAATAAAATACAATCATTATTGAGCAGAATATTATAATGTTGATAATAACACAATCCATTTGCATAAAAACATACAAATTTCTTCATCCGTTAGGAAACTTAGCCGGCTGGCGACTCAAAAAATGTTTACATTTAGAACCGCTCAGATGCAACAGCAGCGCCATCTAGTGATCGCGACATTTTTGGACCCGTTTTTCTACTAGGCTGTTTCACCTCCTTCATTATACTCCATGATCTTGACACTCAGATGACTTGACAGAATACAAGTATAATACGATCGCCGTCGTCGTCCCGCTGCTGTCAGTGCGTTTAATAACAACAATAATACAAAAGTCCTTTTAAGAACTCTTCAGCACTTTTCATTATAATTTCTTGAATACTTTTATTATTATATTCACTTAATTAATTATTATTCATTATATTATTATTACATTTATTAATTTCTATAATATTTCTATTTTATTCACTTTATGGGAAAGAAAAAATCCTCATCAGAACTCTTCAGTCTTTTTTTCACCAACAGTAGAAAAAGGTGTACTATGTCTACAAATTTGATCCCATACCATGAATGCTAACACATTTTCAGTTCTTAGTAAAATTTATACAAGCATGTAGAAAGTTTCATCATTCGTTAATCCTTGATGAACTTATGAATCAAAGGAAATACAGTATTTGCACGGAGACGTTTGGTAATATCAATGATTTAAAAGCCCATATACAGATGGAGGCCAAAATAATGGGAACACCTATGAAAAAGTATGACGTATTTCACACTTGCAGTACAGCCGCGCCACCTTCAGCAGAAGTCTGCCATCTAGTGAGCATGAAGAAGAAGGTATCAGTCTCTCAACAGCAGTCACCTGCGTTGCATGCTTCGATCGAACGGCCTGTGAGAAGTTGAAATGTCAGACCTGTCAGAGTTCCAAAGAGGAATGATAGTTGGAGCGTGCTTAAGTTGAGCATTGGTTACGGAAACAGCAAACCTTGTGGGGTGCGCAAGAAGTACGGTATCAGCCATTATGACAGAGTACACGAAAGAGGGTAAGACGACGTCTTTAAAGCAAAACAGTGGCCGAAAGTCAAAGCTAGCTGATGGGGATAGACGGGTCTTGAAACGCATAGTAGCCCGAAAGCACAAGCAATCGCTATCCGAGGTAACATCCAAAATGAAAAGTCATCTCCAGGACCCCATTTCAACAAAAACTGTCAAAAGGGAATTTCATGCTGCGAACATTTTTGGCAGAGTGGCAATTCGTAAACCCTTGGTGAAAGCAACTAATACTTTCAAGCGACACCAATGGTGCAGAGATCACAAAGGCTGATCCCCACAGCAGTGGCAACAAGTAATATGGTCAGATGAATCGTCATTCACCCTATTTCAGACGACCGGAGCGTTTATGTCTGGAGAACGCCCAAAGAAGAGTTTCATCCTGACTGCCTCTTCCGGACTGTAAAGCAAGGGGGTGGCGCCATTATGGTATGGGGTGCGATATCTTGGCGCGGTCTTGGGCCACTTGTTATTCTGCACATCCAATCACTATCTAAGCATTCTAGGGGATCATGTCCATCCTTTTTTCCAGACTGTATTCCTTCAGGAGCAAACGCTTTTTCAAGATGACAAAGCCCCATTCACACTGCTAGGTGTCTTCAAGAATGGTTCGAAGAGCATGACGATGCAATTGAACATCTCGCTTGGACCACTCAGTCTCCGGACTTGAATATTATTGAACATTTATGGGCATATTTGGAGTCCAAACTTCGTTCCCGATTTCCACCCCCATCCGGACTTTCGGAATTACAGACCGCTCTGCAGGAGGAATGGCTTAATAATCCTTTAAATATTGTCCATGACCTTTATGCATCTATCCCACGTCGCATTCAATCTGTACTTCAGTCAAAGGGTGGTCCAACCCCCTATTAATAAAGATTTTCCATTATTTCACATGTGTTCGTATTATTTTGTCCTCCATCTGTACAGTTGTTAGACAACTGCGCATCTGGTAATAAATGTTCATATCAAGGAGTTTAGAATAGAAGGAGGGAAGGTTCAACTCAAACCGTTAATCTTGGCGGCTATGTTCCTACTGTCGCTGTGACAAGGAAGTCTGTCGTTGCAACATTTTTTTTTTTTTTTTTTCCTTTTTTTACTTTTTGAAGCATGTCATCTTATGTTGCATATGAATGCACAAATCGATTTTCAAAAGAGATTCCTGGGATTACTTTTCACGCATAAGTATTGATTTTTTTAAAATCTAGTTTGATAAATATGTTGAAAAATATCAAGTCATGTTATATTCTTTCCAGATGTGAAAAGAAGGACTTAATAATAATCAAAATATGTTGAATACATTTTAATCTTTCTGCTTATAGCTGGTATCTTCGTTCCTGAACATATAATGATATATGCAAGGATTTAAACTGCATAATTTGAACGTTTTCGGTAATTCGTTTTATAATTTTCATGAAAAATAAGAAATCAATTGTTTCTATTTTTATGAATTTTAAAGGTGTTAAATAAAGTAATGCTTCTCTTTATGCATAAATTACTATTCATTTACAAGTTTTGTGAACGGTTATGAATATGATTTGTGCATCTGACCAAGATAAACTGTTCTGTTGTTTTGAATTGTTTGCATAAACTTACAAATTTCTGGGCAGAATGGCGATAAAAGTAAGTAAAATATTTACGCAATTGGAACATGTGGCATGACGTATCCAAAAATTCATATAGTTATATTTCTGTAATTCAGATTAATTCAAGGCAATTTCTTTGAGATTCATAAATATGAAACCCGCATTAACTGAAATCATTAAATTCATATAAGCCTGTTTTATTTTGTTAATATTTGTTTTCTTGTTGTTATAAGGTTGTTGGTTTTGCAAATGACCTATTTAAAACTTTCATTTAAAAAAATGCAACTTGTGACTATTTTTTTAGATAATTATCTACTATTCATTGTAATCTGTTAGGAACAGCTGTACTGCGGTATTTTCTGTACTCTTGTAATTTTAATAAAAATGGGCAAGTATTTTTTGCTGTTGCATTTTTTATTCAATATCAGACAAAGGCATTTTCCCATTACACGTAGAAATTTTCTGATCAGGAAAGCATAAGTTAGAATAGAATTTAAATAATCTTTTAATTTTTTAATGGAACTTGGAGATACACTGAGCTACGCAACCACCTAAATCCACCATAACTTAATTAACTGTTGCTTTTGACATGTATCATGCAAATCTATTTGCTGTTTATTTTTATATCTATTTCTTTAGCATTTTAGATTTTCTGATTCCATGAAATTAATTCATTTAATGTAGCTGAATCAAAATTAACGCTTTTCTCAAGTTTCCACAAAAACAATCTTCTCTCCCTTCCCCTCCACGAAAAAAAAAAAAAAAAAAAAAAAAAAAAAAAAAAAAAAAAATGGTAAATGGATAAAAGTTACAGTCTGTTTTTTAATTGAAATTAAAAATAATTAAAAATTTTTTTTAAAAGTATGACAATAAATGCCTCAAAAAAGACAAAAAAATACTATTTGCATCAAGTACCAGTCTCGTGAAATTAGCTATTTCAACAACTGCTATAGTCAATAAAAAATATTTGACTTTGTTATTTAGTGTATTACAAACTTAAAGCTGAAGTATTAAGCATACTAAAATAAAATAACTTTCTTTCCTATCTCTTAAACATTTCTATATTAAATGATTCTTTAATAAATTATGATAATATTGTGAATAAATCAGAAGTATTACTTCTTAAAGAAAAAACTGGAAAGTACACCCAACAGGTTGCTAATAAAACCTAAGCAAATCCTCGAAATGTGCAGAAACATCAGTTTTAAAGGAAATGAATCATATGGAGAAATTCATATGCAAAATAAAGAAATCATATGCAGAAACATCATTTTAATATTATACACATGCATTTAGAAATCAATTTTTCTAAGCACTTAAAATTCCAAATGCATGCAAAATGAAAATCTCTCAGATTGTCTCCATATTCTAATTAAATAGCATTATTATTACAAATGAAAATAGATAACCCCTCCTCACACTCCCCTCTCGTATGACGGAAGACTTCATAAATTTATTTCTGGCATCGTAGAAGTAAATAAGAAAATCTTCGATGCAGTGAGATATCAATTATAGCTTCCCAAGTGCATGATACTAGCATTTATTTCATGATTATTTAACGGAAATCCACTAGAGCAAGGTATAAAGAGAAATCTTGTTTGAGAACCAATGCTAATGGTGTCTGGTGGGAGTGAAATTCAAATACAACCACAATCAGGAAGTAATCTAGAATAAATCAATAAAATAGCGTTATTTTTATAGTGATACTTAACTTTTCAGGAATCGTAAATTCAAGTGGAACAAAAAATTAGCTTTTTCTTATTTTATTGTTTTATCTGCATGCTACCATTTTCCCTTTTTATATTATGTGCGAAGAGTTCATTTGCTTAAAAGACAATTATATCAAATTGTAGTAGGTAGTGCAGCAATTCAAATCGTCATTTTGAGAAGAAATTATTCGAATCAATACTATGTTTATTGGAGAAGAGACGGCTTGTCTAACCGCAGAGAAATCCAAAGAATTAATGTCCCAGGGCAAGCCCAGATTTCACAATGGGCTTTCGCCTAAAGCAGTATCATAACTATAGTAGACTCTAAGTAGTACGCTAGACCAAAAAATAAAGTCCTTGATAAATAGAATAGCTTTACACTTTAGGATAAGGCTCACAAAAAATTGGAATCACAGACAATCACAGACAAAAGAAGTTCAGGTTTGCTGAGATGCAAATCAGTCTTTCCAGCAGAACTTGTCACAGTTGGTGTTGGTTTCAATCGATAGCGATAGCTTTTTACCTGCAGAGATGTCTTAGATTCAAGTCACAGTCACCTAAAAGTAGAAGCGCTAGAAAGTAGGCGTGTTATCGTAGAAGTTGTACTTGGGCGAAATGTGGCCTACCTCGAATGAATGAGGCATATATGAAGAAAATATAAATTAAGAATCAAATTCAAATAGATGGCATTCCAATTTAAATCATAAATCATTCCTTTAGAAACAGAAATTGTTCAATGGCATGAATTGATTCACTGTCTACCTAGTGAAGTTTTGTGTTCGATTTCCTAATAAAAATCAAATTTTGCCAGGTACTGAAGGCAACTTTTGTTGTGGTTTGCCGTGTAGTTACACATTTGACAGCATAATCAAAAAGCTATTCAGAAATTATATCACAATATTCTTGTTTTGCACATCAATAAACGAATAAATCCTCAGATGTGCTGCTTGAGGATTCCACTTTAGTATGATGTAGGTGTGAAAGTCTGTCTCGCTTATATGACTGGCTGCTGGTGTACAACTACGATGAGTTCGATTTCTCAGTTATTACCTGCAAACGCTAACAACCATCCCTCCCCCTGATTTCTTTAACCGTTTGTTATTTCAGAATATCGATTTTGTCTTCTCCGACAGGTGCTGAACTGGAAGTTACAGCAGATTTTTAACAGTTCTTTCTTTCCCTTTTTTTTAATGGTTTTGTTTGCGCCTAGTATCATTAAACAAGTAGAAAATGTTCAAACGGCCCGTTTATTTCGTTTTAAACGTTATCATTAAGGAAGCTCTTTAAAGATTTCGAGAACGAACGACATTCACTTTCCCATTTTTTAATATACATTTACATATATTATACACATTTACATATTTACATACATTTTTATACACATTTACATATATTTTTTATACTTATATTAATAAGCGCGTAAAGGTTTATTTCAGGAGGCCATCTGACTTGAAACAAAACTTAATTAATTACAACAAAAATTGCTTTCGGTACACGTGAAATTCTATTGATGACCAAGGATATACATTAAGCATAGTCTTTGCGTTAGGTATAAATGAACCTTGCATTCTAGACTGAAAGTTCTTTCAGTAATATAAAAGTGTTTCAACAATAGTTCCAACGAACTTATAGATTGAGCAAATTAAAATTACCTTGTAAGAGTCACTGTGAAAGGAATTTTTGTCAATGTCGAAAGAATATGTTTCAGTTTTTACAATGAAGAGAAGTGCATTTAACCCTGAACAACTATTGCGAAAAAATAAGTAAATAAATAAGTTAGTAAATATAATGCGCAGAACGAAAGAATATTTAAGAAGGAAAACATGGAAAGAAAGAAGTCAGCTCTTGTTAAAGAGGAGAAACCGAACAGGTCAGTTTCAACGACGTGCATGTGCGTGGAAAGAAAAGAGAATGATTCAAGATATTTCTTATTTACAAATTGTTATTATTTACCCCGATGGCAAACATTGTTTAGGTAATTCTCTCTAGATAAGGTTACAGATAAGAAAAGAACTATATGAGATACTTACTCTTTGAATAACTTTTTCGGTTTAAGCTTTTAACAGGACCGTCACTTGCCAGCGAATTTTTTTTTTTTTTTTTTTTTTTTTTTTTTTTTTTTTTTTTTTTTAAAGGAGCCTTTTAATAAGAGCTTTTTTAAAAAAATTTGCTATCTGTGCATGGTGCAAGAGATTTTATGAAAAGAGATGAATCATCAAAATGTATATTTGTAACAACATCGTTGAAAAATTTGTTTTTCTGTGTTTTAAATCAAAAAATAAAAATAATTTCGTATTTGCCAAATCACGCATATTTCCTATAGCTATTAATTTTTGTTAGCCTTTCTTATAACATACTCATACTCAAGTAAGTGTTAATTAATGTTAGTTTTGAAAATGGTTAAAGCTACAATTTCGTACTGTAAAAAATTTTGGAACTTTTAATTTACCTGTGCTGTAAATACCTAATTTATACAATAAATATCTTTTTGTATTTTGAAAAACTTCTGTTCAGTCTCTCGCAATATCCTTTTTACAGTTCTCCGTGAGAGTGGGTAGATCGCATTTACTTGGAATAAAAATTCTGCATTCTCAAAGCAAAATTACAGTTACTCACAATGTTTGATGTCGTGAGTTTCAGACACAGCGATCTGATTGATAAATAAGCTCACTTTTCAAGAAATTAAAAATAAAATTAAAAGAGGGAGAGAGTAAAGAAAAAGGGGAAAAAAAAGACAATCTGAAAAGGATTCAGATTTTAACATCGTACTAGAGGATTTGCTAAGGTTTTTTATGTTCACTCTGAGTATCGAGATTATCATTCTGCTCCTTGACTGACTCCTGCTGACAATTTTTATGTGTGTGTGTGCATTTTCAGCTTTATTATTGAAGATCGCTTTCTTCGCATTTGCGTCACATAAAATTCAAGAAAAATCAAAGAAAAGTTAAAAACAGCATTATAGAATTCCCTATAAAATATTATGAATAGCCACACATTTTTATATTCTGTTTCTTCGAAAACTAACCGCTTAAAAGAGTTAGCCCACCAGCGGCTAAACATTAAGATCGCTGAACACTGATAGTACGGTCCGGGGTTCGAATTCCGGGGAACGGGCAGGTTGCATGGCCGTTTTAGGGATTTTCCGAATATGTAACATGTGTACGAGCCAATTTCCCTTTGAAAGCCTTCCACGAAGGCACCCCTTCCCTTAGGCAGTTAGCCCTCGATTGCTTTGCCATAAGCAAATAAACCAAATAAACCTTAAGAGTTGCCATAAAGAAGAAGAAAATGCCACAAAGCAGAATTTTTGGTATATATTTTTTATGTCCCTCAACTTACGAATAATTCAATATTCGCACACACTTTCAGGAATCAATTACGTGCGAAAGTCGACACATTACAGTTGACTGAGATCAATTACAGCTATTAAGTTACAGTTTTCAGGGACCGGACAAACGTGTCGCCAAATACAGAAATTAGTCGCCCAAACCATCGACCGCTTAAAGATATCTCTCCAATTGAACGAGATAGTTGTTCACATCTATGTTCAATAGACTTGCTCCTGTAATCTTATTGTTACGGTACAGCTTCGTTTTTTGAGGCACTTCATGCTACATTACACAAGAGATGCTACAATTTTACATAGAATTTCACTAAAATTAATTACATATATACAAACTTCGTAATATTATTTTTTAGTAAATTGCTAATATAATTGTATACTATAACAAATTAAATACTTCAAAATGTTTCTTGCTAATACAGAAATACGCTAAACCACCATTTTAGCCAAGACCGCTGCAGAAGACAAGTACCGAAAATTTTTGGTATAACTTAAAAATGAATTAAAAGTTTAAATGAATGAAGAACTCTGAGAATGGCACCGGGACGTCTCAGATTAATTTCATTCATGAAATCGTGATCTAATGGTGGAATATAATAATTATTAATTTTATAAATATAACTGAAGAATGTTTCGGTTAATTTTGTTCGTAAAATTGCGAATGGGCTTGATATCTATTTCTTCACGGACCTCACACTGTAATTAATAAAAAGCATTTCTAAAAGCTATATTATGTTTTTCGTATAGTAGAATTATCTAGAGATTTTTTTTTGGGAGGGGGGAAGGATGTACACAGGTACTTGCGTTTTTTCCCAAACTATCCAACAGACATTTATGACTTTTGCAAGGAAGTTACCGCCTATCAACTCTTTCCCCGCTTCACCCATTCTTTCACTTCAAAATCGTTTATTAACATTTTTCAACTCAATTTCGTATTCTGCATTCGTACGATTTTATTACGCTAAGCCTTGCTTTTTGAAGTATCCGATTAAGACCACACTTATGTCTCTGAAATGCTTCCCAATTACTTTTTTTCAGAATCATAAACAGATGATTTTGGTCCTTTTCAAATTCTAAACAGATAATTCTGGTTAGTTTGTTCGATGCCACATAAATTCTCAGTAAAATTAGAAATCAAATTACGTAAGGATATACTATGAAATTTATTTTTATATTCTAACTTAATTTTCTTCTTTCCTTTAAAATTTGCAGTCTGCTTGGAAATCTTTCAACCCCATAACTTAAGTACTTTTTTCCGCTACTTCTTTTATAATTAGATAATACTTGAAAAATACTTATCGAAATATTTAGGCTTCTACTGTTTTCTCGTTTTACAAGTTTCTTTGTTCGCACACCCAAAATTTCTTGTTTTCTGTGACCGAGTTTCGCCTTTGATGTCGGAAAAAATACTTTCTGCGATTCTTCTTTGCTTCTCCACTCCCCCAATCTTTTTTTTAAACATATCTTTCTTCACATCATTTTTTAAGAAAATCCGATAAAATTTGTTCAGAAAAAGGTAAATTGGCCTAAAAAAGTGCTGAAGTTTAGCGATTAAAATAGAATTTGAAACATATTGAATGAATTATCTCCATTATTAAATAATGAAGAAACTATGTATGAATGTATTTTACTGAACTGTGAAGAAAAGGCAAGACCTAGAGCCATCCAATTTTAAACAAGCATAGTCCTCCGCCGAACATGTGCACTTTAAAGCCCGAATTTTGAATTTCGAATTTATTCATTAATAACTGACTTTTTCACCGTATTTGCGTTTGACTCCGAATGTCTTTTCAAGTTGCTGACAGTAAATGTTATCGCCAAGCATTAGGAAATATATATATATATATATATATATATACGTATATGAAGAATATGTACGTAGTACGTAATATGTACGTAACGACAGCACCTAGAATCAACGATAATACATTTAGTCCTCTACACGCACGTCGAATCCCGAATTTCGTATTTGTTTTTTGTTTAACAAAATTTGCGATTTGAAAGCGAGAAGTGGCAACACTGTTCGAAATAAAAGACGGTTTTAATCTCCGGCATGTCTCATTGTTGCCATTCGGCAAAATGCAAGACATTAATCTTTCAATTTTAATCCTCAAATTCAGCTATTTGAAAGCAATGTGTTGTCATTCTTCCAAATAGAATACTTATCTCTACGCACCAGCATGTTACCATTCAATAAAGCGTAAGATATTTAATATTCAAATTTAATCTTTCTGTTACTGAGTAACAAACAGAGCGATTGAGAAGCAATTAAATGAAGTTCTTAAAAGTACTTTTCTCCACTTTTGAATCCAATTGATTTAAATAAAAATGCATTTAAATTAGAGATATCTAATTACAAATAATAAATATTTTCATGAAATGACGCTAGCTGAACTCATAATAATTTACTTTTTTCTTTTTTTTTATGATTATTCTTTGCGACTGACCGCTCGAGCAGCTAATTTACAAAGAAATAATATGGCGAATAGACAAATGTATGATAACCCTAAATATTCCATTGGGAATTCTGAAAATATGTTGTTTTTAAATATTTGCGATTTTTCTCTTGAATTTTCTGTAAATACGAAGAAAGAGATAATTAATATTAAAGCTAAAAAAAAGTAGTGTTAGTAGGCGTGAGTCTAAGAGCATATTGGTAACCTACGATGCGAAAAAAAAAAAAAAAAAAAAAAAAAGCGCGAGAGCATTAAAAAAAAAAAAAAAAAAAAAAAAAAATTAATAAAGCCTTTGGTGCGACGTTAAAATCTGAATCCTTTAAAATTGTCTTTTTTATTCTTTTATTCCTTTATTCAGATAATTTGTTCGTAAACCTCATTCTCCGTGATGTGACTGTGAGGCATTCGGGATCGAAAGTTCAACTATATTTAGAAATAAAGTATATTTACTATTTTTGATCTAACATCAGTAATCTGCCTTCTTCTTTACTACTAAACTAAGCATCCAAAAAAAAAATAATGTGTTTCAATTATTCTTAAGTAATAATTAATCTGCAGTGAACGTATTTTTTTATTTTCTCATGCACAGAGAGTGCATTGAAATAAACATTGTTTACATCCTATGCATATTTTATATATTTGATTGGTTTACTTTTTAATAACTTGTACAGTTTCATAGAAAATCTAGGTTTATCATCAGGAAAATCCAATTTGTTCCTTCTTCTATTCACATCAAACGTCAAGTTCGAAATTTATGTTGTTCTTTAAGGAGAAGAAACTCGCTTCAGAATTTGCAACTGCGTACAGCATTTTTGCAAACTTTAAGATATTTGCTCCCTCTTTTCCGCGTGCCTTCATGGTGTGCTTGGGCAGCACGTCCGGGTAGCATCGGAATATCTGAAGTTCGAATTGCGGCAAAAGCTTTGCACTTAAAAAATAATAATAATAATAATAATAATAATAATAATAAATAAGTCTACAAAATTCAAGACCAATTTAAAATTTAATTTTATATAATTTTAAAGCTGGCGTTCTTTTTTTTAGCAGCTACCATGACAAACACTTACATTTGAATATACCATATTTTGTGATGATATGATTTAAAAAATTAAATATTATATATGTCTTAAAAACATATATATCCTATATCAGTGGTTTCAAATTCAAATTGCAAGTGGACCAAATACACGATCTGAAAGTAGCTGATAGGTCTCAATAAATAAATAAATAAAGAATATGAAAGCTTCGAGATTTTATATTACGTTCAAAGGGACTTTTTTCCATTTACACACATGTGCACGTTTCGATAGCATTTGGCCTAATGTCCCTTTGGTCTAAAAATATTTAAAAACAGCATACCTTTAGAATTTCTGACAGACAGTATCGCACACTGGAGGTAATTTTTTTTTCCGTACAGTGTTGCCATTGCTGGTTTTGAAATCGTTGAGTTTGTTAGTAAAAAATTCGTGTAAGTTTTACAAAATATGAAACAGACCATAAAACAAATTCCAAATTCGGGCTTTCTGATATCCATTTTCGGGTGGAGGACTACCTTATTCAAAATTTGATGGCTCTAGGTACCGTTGTTTTTTCATACATATATTCATGCAGATTCTTCATTATTTAATTTCCTTAAATATAATACATTGCGATAAAATTTGGTGGCAACAATTTGTAAACGAATTTTTATAATGAACCGACATAAAATGCCCTTTCGAAACTAATTGCCTTTTGGGGCTAAAGAGATTATTTTTAGCAAAGCAAAATTCGTTTAAGTTTACAAATTAATTTTTTTACTACATAGTTTTCAAAACATACACAGAAAAATAACGCAAAGAAAAAAATTCAAATTTACACTTATTTTCTGTCTGAAATCTAAAAGTTGGTTAAGCAAGAAATTTCTGTTTGTCGCAATTTATAATTCAAGCATATTGATATCTAAATATTAAAATTTTCAGACTTACACTTATTCAAAGAATTGTAATATATTGAAGTAACGACTAAAGAAGTTACGTTTAATATAAACAAAAAAGAAATATGAGAAAACTTCTAAAGATGGGCAAACCTTGAGAATAAATATTGACAACCTATTCTTTTCCTCTTATTTATTAGATTTTTCTGTGACGCACAATGTAATATTTGTTTGCAAATAATTAAAAAATTCTTTGTCCCTTATTACAGCTTTTAGCTAGAACACTAACAGAACATGGCGTTTCGAATTTCATAAATTTGTAATCTTGAAGGAAAATTACTAGAAAGATACTTTCATTACGAATGATAGATACTCATCGGCAATCTGTCTTTCGGTAGATTTAATAATTTTCAACTATGAAAAAAAAGTGTTCACGTATAAGTGTACTTCCGAACAGGGCGATTATTCTTATTGCAAAAATTCATATGTGAGAATATTTATCTTTTGACAAGTATCAAAGTGAATCAAATTTGCACCTTCAAGTCTTACATCAGAATCTAAGTTAATTAGCTACCTGTCTTATATTTTCAAGAGAATTACTCAAGTTCGTTTTTGGTAATAGAAATAACGTAAAATTGAATTCCAAAATAATCTTAAATTTTTTGCCGCAATAATTCTAATTAATTTACGGGAAATTTATTCGCGAATCGCATAATATTATTTCAGGGGCTGTAAGTATGAAATCACGGTTATATGAATGATTTTAAAAAATTAAACAACGTTTAGAAAAAATATCATTCGTGTTATACTTTCCCTGAGTGTCGTTTAATTTAAGTTTCTTAAATATTTATCCCAATTTTAGTGAAAGCAATCTGTAACAAATAAATTAAGTTTTTACTTCTTTCTTCTCATTTACGGAGAGAAAAACAATACTATCGCAAAAACCAATAACCGCAAACAATAAATAACCGCAAAAAATAAATAACCGCAAACAATAAACAACCGCAAACAATTAGTGCGATTATCAATATAACGTAAATTACAAATATTACGCTATCAATATTTTGCCATTTCTCCTCAAAATATTTAAAACTCATGGTAACTTACTCATTTTTATAGTCTTCAAGAGATTTTACAGGCATCAATATTTGTTTTGTTTGTTCTTTTCTTTATTTGATTCCGTTCCATAGTTATGCTTCGGAGGAAGAGCGTTCTTTTCATTCACAACATATCTCTTAGTAACGCCATTAAGATTGAGTTCAGTAAGCATAACAGTTATGGAAAGATTTTAAACGAAATTTGGAGTTCCAAGTTCTGCTTCGAGTACGATTCTCTCTCAGGTTCAGAATTTATATAATAAAAAGTGTAATTAAGTTTCTACATAGCAGAGCAATTCTATCACCTCGAAAAAACGTGTGTGCTAGGGAATTAGGATTTAAATCAGTCATTTTCGATTGGATCGGTACTGACCCGCTGAAAGTCCATGAAAATTTTCAAGGGGTCAAAGATAATCAAGAGATCTACTGGGGTTCGAAAGTCGAATACACTTCCTCAACTGATCTGCATAATCCCGTTGACTGTAAAAAGAATAACTGATAATTAATTGCTTGTTATGTAAAGTTATACCTTGTAGGAAAGATAAAATCATATAAAATAAATAAAAAAATCTCAAAAGTTTCAGATTTTAAATTATTTCCAAAGGGGCGTTTTTTAACGTTTTGTGTGCTACCTTTATTTATTAAATATTATGTTCTTTGCACTTAAACCATAAAATTTAGTTCAACAGCAATGCTGCAAAATAATTTTAAAATGAGCATATCTTTAGAATTTCCGATACACAGTTCCACGAGCTGGAGATAAAAAGGTTTCCCCCCCCCCCGTACAGTATTGCCATTGCTCGTTTTGAAATCGTTGAGATTGTTAATTAAAAATTCATTAAAGTTTTACAAAATATGTAATCGATAATAAAAAAAATTCCGAATTTGGGCTTTCAGATGCCCATATTCGCAGTAGGATTACCTCATTCAAAATTGGATGGCTGTAGGCACCGTTGTTTTATCACAATGCGAGAAACGTACATACATTTATGCAGATTCTTCATTATTTAATTTCTTCAAATATAATATGGTTTCAATATAATTTGGTGGCAACGATTTGAAAAGTGATACAACCTTTTAAAGTTTTCAACGCAAAATCGCAAAACGAAAACTCCTTCAGGGACAAAGCCCTGAAGGACTAATAAGGGAAAAATATCTAAAACCTTTATCCAGATAATTACCACCTTTATATATTTTAAAAATCGATAATATTTGTTTAAATACTTAATTTTTAAATAATGAGTAATACATAAAAAGGATCCACGGTGTATGTGCTAGCGTAAATGTACCAGCATGAATGTACTAGCAAAACGAATACACCAGCATGAAACACAGAACCACTGAATTGATATGTCTGATCTTGATGGCTTAGTTTAATTTATTTCATTATGGCAAAGCGCTCGAAGTCTATCTGCTTAAGGCAAGGGATGCCTTTATGAAGGGCATTCTCAGAGAAACTGGCTGGTATACACATTACCCATGGGGGGAAACCACGAAAACGCCCATTCAACCGCCCCGTTTTCCGAGATTGGAATTCCGAACTGAACTACCAGTATTCAGCGACTTTACCGCTCGGCCGCTGGTGGGCGTCTGATGTCGATATTATGATGCAAGAAATGTTGATTAGAGATAGACAAAACAGCTCTTTTACAGAATCGGATCAGATTCGTTCTCTCACTAAACTGAATCAGTTCTTTTTTAGCACAGTTACAAGTTTACTTGAAGAAAAACACAGCGAACGAGAACTGAATCAAGAGCGGTTAGCTAGGATGAAGTTAGAAGCACAAAAAATGAAACTAGAAGTGAACAACGAGCATAGATAATCGAACGAGCAATGGGAGCTGAAGAATAAATGGGAGCAATGGGAACTGAAGCTTCGATAAAAACTCTCAGAACTGATTCTTTTAACCGTTATTTTAAGATTCCCTAACACTCACCTTTTTACATAGAATTAACAATAAAATTCTAGGATAAATTTTTTTTCAAAATGTTGGGAAATGATAAAAATTAAACTCTTTTATATTTAATCTGTGTGTTATTAATTAACAAAATAAGCTATTTAAAGGCAATAGTTACAGTTCTTTAAAATATTATTTGTTTATATTTTAATCCGGTTGATTTAAATGTTTGGTTGATTATGCATTTTTAGATGCATTTTTATGAAATTTCAGGCGTTTCTAATTAAAAAAACAGTAAATATTTTTGTAGAATTATATTACATACTTTTCACTTTTAAAATATACGGAAGATATATAACGTTTCCATGTTAGTCTCAATGCGTATTCGTCTAATATCCTACAAAAGGTCTCGCTATTCCATCTAAGCCATATCTATTGATAATATCTACTGATAAACCATATTAAACTTTAAAACAGCCCTTTTGCATAATCGTTAAAATCTGAACAATTTCAAAATTTTTATTAAATTTTACATTTGATATGCCGGGCATTTTGATTATTAACCGACTAGTTTTCCAGTAGTCTTGAACAGGGACCATTACAACAAATAAAATACATAAAAGAACTTTAAAAGTTACCCGGTCTTAAATGCACTAAAACGTATGAAATAATTTTAACTGTCATAAATATTCTTGGTCATATAGGGTCTAAAACTAAAATCGTGGGGATGAAACTGAAACCGTTAAAAATGATAAAATCCAAACTATCAAGGATAAAATATTGAATCATTTGTGTAGTATGCCAGTTTCATACTATCTTATTTCCCTATGAACCGATCTAAATAAATTCCGATATAAAGGAATAATTATTTTATTTTTAGTTTCATATGACCGAACATAAAATGGTATCAAAAGGGGCTATTAGTGTCGAAATGGGATTTTATCTTTTGGTTCACTACAAACGGTGTTTTACTTTTCAAATTGTTGGAACCAAATATAATGGCCCTGAACTATTTTTACAGGAATTAAATAATGAAACATCTGCATATATATATACATACATACATGTATTTTACAATTCTCTATTCGTAAAAAGCAAATTAAAGGTAAATGAAATTTAATGCAAACAAATAAATGATTAATTATGTGTGCGTGTTCCTCGCATTGTGAAAGAACGACGGTAACTAGAGCCATCAGATTTTGAATACTGTAGTTCTTCACCCGAACACGTGCATCTGGAAGTCCGAATTTTGAATCTTAATTTTTTTATTATTTATTTGATAATTTGTAAAACTTTAATAAACTTTTGATTAACAACTCAACGATTTGAAAACAAGCAGTGGCAACGCTGTTCGAAATAAAACATTTTTATCGCCAACACACGAGACTGTTGCCATTCGGAAATGTGTAAGATTATTTATCTATAAGTCGCGTCAAAATATTTCGCGTCTGCCGATAGTCTAAATTTAAGTTCAGTTCATCTCCGTATCTTCTGATTTATGAATCGTATTCATTAACAATGAAAATCACGAGGCTGGTAACAATGAAGGATTATCTTTCGGTTTAAAAACTCTTCACTATTACCAACTCAGCAATAAATAAATAAATAAAATAAGAAAATGTAAGAAATTTGACATTAAATCCTGTTAAAAATTCCGAAAAATCTTTATTTTAAAGGAAACGTTTTTATCTATTTGCTGCTTATTTTATTTGCTTAAAAAAACTTATCTTTTTATATGATTAGTGTAACGATTAAACAAAGACATGTGGGAAGAATTTAGGATTAAGGAAAAAATTCCACATTGAATTTTGAAACAATTTCTGTGCAATACTACCTTACAGGAAGCGCCTCTTAATTGTAATGACATTTTCCAAGACCATTTTGATACCAATAATCGAATGATAACACTAAGCGATGAGAAAATTAGTCTTCAGAATCTCAGCGGAATATAACTAATTTTATACAAATGTAACTAAACATATATGAATACTTAATTTCGAAGCATTTTATTTATAAAATAAAATATTAATATCAGAGTATCTGCAATTATTACTCAAAAGTTCCTTTTGTAAATTGGTCATATTCGTAATGTTTTTGAAAAGTACTTGATGGATGCAACTTTGACAGCAACTTTTTCTTCACCATGAATGCTTTTGTATACAACGTTTCCCTTTTTCTTCCATCGACTAAACCAGCCATTTGTTGCTACCAAATCATCTTTTCGCATTTTTACAGTTCAACTTTCTGCAGCGTCAGTGGACCGTTGATTGCCACATCCTTGTCAATAGATTCAAGAATATTTGTAAACCATATCTTCCGTGCTTTCTCAACAGAACGATCTTTCCCGCCACACATCCGTTTCATGTTTTCATTTCAGTTTTGCTTTGACTTGAAAATAATACCTTCATGATTCTTCAAAATGCTGCGTAAGAGGGGTTAAGAATATTTATATTATGAACAACACACTGTTGACTCATTTTTGAGAGTTGGTCACAGCGATTTAATAAGTCGATTTTATCTCTAAGATTATAATACATTTTGTTAGACTGTATGATAAAAATGACTAATCAGTATGAGAAAATTAGCGTTTCCTAAAACAGAACATATATAAAAACGTAAAGCTGAAAATAAAGAATTATTTTATCGCGAAAAAGCAAGGTCATCAAGAATTCTGGTAGGTTAAACTGGTTAGTCTAGGCCATCTTTCTGAAACATGGAAAATGATTCCTTAATCCTCTGACCGGCACTGAGTTACCCCAAGAGAGCCCACATTTCCGAAAACTGCCGCGAGAAAGAGCTATGTTCTTGATTTTAATGCCAAAATATCCCTGATACTTTATACCTGTATTTATGCACTTTTTATATATTGCCTTAATGTTTTGGACATATGTCAGGATGCACGTATATATACGTTCTTACAGACATCACAAAAAATATTCTAGGCCGGTTAAAGGGTTAATACAAGTTTACTTAACCGCTTAATGACCGAATTTATATTAAGAATTATGCCGAAAATTCCTGATTTTTTATAAAATTTTCATTATCTACAGATATAGCTCACTAGATGTAGCTTTGTAAGGCGAAAAGGGAAAAAACAAGATATTTATTATGGTTCATGACATTACCCGAGTTAACTCGGGCTTCAGTGAAGCAGCCAATAAATAGCACTCTAGCCAAAAGTATTACAAAACTGTAGTCAAAATAATAATAGGTAATAAGAGTTAAAGTAAAAAATCAAGTAAATACTAATAATAAAATCAAGTAAAGTTACGATTCATAAATGTCATTGACAATATGCTACAGCCTGAAACATGGTGTAACACACAGCGGCACATCACAGTCTGTAATAGTAATCTGGTAAATTGCATCGACTAAAAAACAAACTGAATTTATAGGTCATTTATAATGCGGCCACGTCGCTGACTGCAGCTCAGGGTCATGGAGGAATCAATCACAAAAGCAAAATTTTCAGCGTCCGAGTTAACTCGTTCATAGGAAGATCGAAACGGCATCTATTCCCGAGATATCTCGGGCGCGGTCGTTAAGCGGTTAAATCAAAATCAAGCTGCTTGGCAAAATATCTGCAATCAATTTCGACCTAATTTGGCGATTTAGTCGTTTATTGTGCAACTTTAATTTAGATAAAACCATTCTATAATATTTTGATAACATTCACTGATTTTTTTATTACAATAAGCAATGTATTTTGCATGTTTTCGTATATAGCTAGGCAGAACTTTTTTAATTCAATAACTAGTTTCGAAAAATAATATTAACCGAGATCACATTAAGCGACGTCTGCTGTACCATCCCAAATACATATGTCTGAAAAATTTCAAAAAATTGATTGCGTAGGAGGGGTCAAATATTTATTTCACAGATCGGAGATCATCATTCGTTAAGTGATGTTCGACCCGAAGGCCTTTACCGCTATATGTTTATCATTCCCCTAAGGACCCGTAAAAGTTCGTTAAACAATTTGCCCTGAAACATAAACAGAGCAACCAAGTTAAATAAAAACTACTGATGATTAACGCAGAACACTCGTTAAAATGACAAGCTGCCATTAGCTTTGTGTCTGTTTGTACACGTACAAATAGAGGTACTGGTATGCTGTTCAGGACCTCAGTCCATCCTAAAGATAAGCTCGAAGGCAGTCCTGCCGAATTAACATTTTAAATTGTGCAACATTGAATCTTTTATAACGAATGTTAAATTAGATACTAAATAATTTTTAATTATATTAGAATATTAAATGAGGATTATGTATTTATTCCTTATATACTAAATACGGGTTATATAGTAATGATAAATTATGTATTAAATAATTTTTAAGTAATATTTTGAAGATTAATTCAGAGATAATCGGTATTACGCGGCCATCAAAAACGAAACATTGTATCTTTCTATTATAGTGAAAATAAAATAATTTATTTAACAATTTCTTTTATAAAAGCACCACCAGTGGCCAATTATGGTTATGACTACCGAATATTTATAGTTCGACCTCTGTTCGAATTCAGGCAAACGAGCCGGATGCATAGGAGATTTTCATGGTTTTTCTCATGCTGCGGATTCGAGCCTGTTTCTCCCAAAAAATCCTTCACAATAGACCTTCCTCTTAGATAGATATTCCTCATGCGCTTTAACAAATCTATACAAATAAAAAAAGGACCTTTTTTTTTAAAGCTTTTAAAATAATTCTAAGGTTATTTTGTCTTCCTTAAAATTTTAATTACAACACACATATTCATTTGATTGCAAAGTATATGATTAACCGTTTGTCTCGAATACATTCAAATGGATCTCCCCTGACAAAGTTTCTGAAAGTTGCAACAATTAAAAATTTTAAACAATATTTTGGTAAATATAAACGATTGCACAAACAGTTACTTAGTTCATGTATTGCACTAACAACAGTACAAATTCGAATTATTTTAATACTTATATTATCCAAGTATGCACTACCATTTAAATCTAATCGGTATTCTTAAGTTTGATTTTATTTACAGAAATATTAACTTACCAGTTGTCTCAGAAAAAGTGATGATAAAAAGAAACCACACGAGAACGCATATGAATTTTCTCATCTTCATCTTCATCAGCATCATAAAGTCTTTGATTACCTATGTTACAAAGGCATGCCCATTCGTGTTAAACTATCGGAGATTTTGAGATGTGATATGCAACTCACTAGAATACAAGCACATCTAAATTGGTTAATGCATGTTTACAAACGCGTCAAATAGAAACCAGATATACAAAAGCAAACTTGCGTGAATTAACTATTGAAGGTTGTGAGGAAAAAGAAAAGGATGACCTCTTTCGCAGAAACAAAATAAATCTACTTCCCTTTTCTCGCAGGGATGCGATGGTCATTTATTAGAAATCACAATAAAACCCGTGAAGAACACGTTTTAAAATTCCCTTCTCAAACGACCTATTTCAATGATGCGATTTCAAGTAGCGTGCGCTTCTCGTTGTCAAGGTAACGTGCCCTGTGGCGCCCCCAAGCGGTTTGATTCAGACATGTAATGCATAATTCTGTATTCGGAGGAAAACAACGATTCGGACTGCAAGTTTGTTTCAAGTTTCCTTTAGAATGCGTAAAGAGCAATTTCGTAGGGTTCGCACGTTTTGTAGAAAAGTGACTGAATATTCATTGCTGCTATAAGGACTTTTTTTTAAGAATCTTCTGATTCGAATAACATAAGGTTAAAGTCACCCTTTTATTCAACTCAGCTTCTGCTGCTATTCCTGATTTGATATATATCTTTCATGAAGATATTTCAAGAACAGTATAGGATGTATACGTAAGAGTATATTTAGCTATGAGCAGAGCTGGTGCTTTGCCGCCGGGTGCACGCGCACCAGTTACAATGGTACTGGTGCTGACCTTGACTAAGACAATGTTACTACTACAAAACAATATTTTTGGGATTACGTAACCAAACAATGAGTGTTAACAATAGCCTAAATGCATTACAGTAGATAATAATTATGACAAAGCAATCCAAGGCACACTATCATCTACTGTTCTTGGCAGGTGTTGCTACTGCGCTAAATATAGAGTTAATATAAAGTTCAGTTTTTAAGTACTGTAAAAAAAGGACCATCCATTGATAGCTCCACCCATTGATTAGCTCCATCCATTGATTTCCTAGTTCTTCATTTATGTTCCTTTTGAAAGGAAATAAGAGGCATAGAGTTAACATAAATTTCAGTTATTTAAGAACTGTAAATTAATTAGCACATCTACAGATTTCCTGGTGCGTCATTCATGTTCCTTTTGAAAGGAAATGAGAATAACATAAACTTCAAATAATAAAATCTTGAACTCTTTCGACACAGTATTGGCAACATATGCATAATTGAAATGTATTCCGTGGGCCGCACTAAATTGCTTTGAGGAATGCCAATTGAAGACCACTGCATTAGGCAATGCTGATATTTACAATTATACAAACAGTTTCCAAGTTACGTAGATGTGATATGCTATTTAATGGCCGATTGATTACTTTTCTAGTAAAATGTAAAAAGTATACTGAAGGCGAGAGCATAAGATCAAAATGCTTTTCCTCTTTAAAAATATAATTAACTTCTAAAAATGAATAGCTGATACACGACATTTTGTTTCCCTACATTAAACACAGCATATAGAATGGTACTTTAAAATTGCTGCAGTTAGTTTTCTTGGTAAACATATTCTTCGAAGGTGAATGACGCATATATATATGTGTGTGTCATTCACCTTCGAAGAATATGTGAATTCACCTATGTTATATTCACACACACACAGATATATATATACAGTAAGACCCCGCTTAACGCGGGGGATACGTTCCATCAAAGTAGAGCGTAATGCGAAACAGCGCTAAACGAGGCTATCTTTACATGTAAATATTGGGGTTAGGGGAAGATGGCTAGGAAATTGGTTAGGTATTAAATTTAAAAAGTAAGTTTTTTTAATAAAAATAAAACCAAACATTTATTTCTTAAAGCCCAAATTATTACCACATTATTATTTCTTGCAAAAATAAAAACAAAATATAAATAACAAAACGAATATTCTTAAAAAAAAACAAATAAAATTCTCAGTCATATTTAGTCAGCCTTCCGCGTTTTCAGTGTTCTGCCTTTTTGTGACAAAAGCATGTAATGTTGTTTTCCTTTTTCTTTTGCGTTGTTCTCTTAAAAGTTCTTCATAAACGGATAGAGCATCTCTAACACCTTACTTTTGAGCTCCTGTCAAAATTCGGATCATTTTCAATGAATTGATCCATTATTTCAGTTATGGTAGACAAACTCCTTTTTACAAACGCCATCGAAAGTTCTTTTTGCTCTTCTTCTGAATCACTGCTGTCAACATTTTTGTTTTCTTCTTGTTCAGTTAATTCCTTGAGCTCATCATTAGAAAGACTAGCCGCTGCTTCTTGAATTATTTCTTCGACATCTTTCACATTTACCCCTTCAAAATATGTCTGTACAATACCGCACCAAACAAGAAATACAAGTACACTCTTTCGGATATGTATTTGAAACCTATCGCTGCATAATATTTCGGGGAATCCCCGTATGCTGCGAGCGATTTCGTGGAATCCCCGGGTTGAAATAAAAGAGCGCTAAACCGAAACAGCGCTAAACGAAACAGCGTTAAGCGGGGTCTTACTGTATCTGTATACGATGGCTTTGCTCTACTCGAATAGGCAACCTCTAATTAACTTTCTGCAATTTCAGGATCTTCGCCCTAGACCAGTACTTTCGAGAACATTATGGCATGTTATGTAACCGCTGGTATAAAAACAGAGTTCGCGACATTTTTCGTCAGACTGCTTCCTACTATCGCCGCTACAAGATTTTGCGTTGTTCTGTCCATTGCTCTTCCCATTGTTAGAATAGTTATGACGTCAAAATCCTAAATTTAACCTTATTTTAATTTAAATCATTATTAGATATATAATTTGGAGAATTTCATCTAAAGTAAAAATGATCTACAATTTGAATTGAATAAAGATGTGAAATCAAAACAACTAACTTCTTCTTTGTCGTCGTTGAATACCACGTTACACTCAGCCACAACAATACCTGAAAATGCCGAGCTTCCTCATTCCTGTGCCTGCTTACCAAAATATTACACACACACACAGGTATATATATATATATATATATATATCTGTGTGTGTATCACACACACAGATTTATATATATATATCAAACACACAGATATATATATATCTGTTTATATATATATCTGTGTACACAGATATATATATATAGTTGTTTTGATTTCACATCTTTATTCAATTCAAATTGTAGATCATTTTTACTTTAGATGAAATTCTCCAAATTATATATCTAATAATGATTTAAATTAAAATAAGGTTAAATTTAGGATTTTGACGTCATAACTATTCTAACAATGGGAAGAGCAATGGACAGAACAACGCAAAATCTTGTAGCGGCGATAGTAGGAAGCAGTCTGACGAAAAATGTCGCGAACTCTGTTTTTATACCAGCGGTTACATAACATGCCATAATGTTCTCGAAAGTACTGGTCTAGGGCGAAGATCCTGAAATTGCAGAAAGTTAATTAGAGGTTGCCTATTCGAGTAGAGCAAAGCCATCGTATTTTTTATATTTTACATATATATGTGATAATTTAATGCGTAGTCGTGATGGCTGAGGGGAAAGACGAACAAATGACGCCGACGCAACTGAATTTTGAAAGAAGTCCCAATCTTTATTTTTACGCATATAAAACCATCTTAGTAGATAATCATCCAATCATAATGAATTACAATAATTTCTTATATACACAGATAACGACTTCATTTTAGAATAAGAGAAAGACAGGCGAAATAGCATAGCGTTGATAGCGTGCCCGGGGCTAGGAAAAGAATGATACAATTTCTTGCGAGCGGTTTTTATACCTAAGTGTAGAGACAAGCTATGATTGGTTAATTTTAAGTTGTTGTATAACATGGAAGAATCTCGAATTTGGGAGAACAGATGAATTTAGGGGGAGAGCACCAAACCTAGAATAGTTAATTTTGAGGTCGCCAGTTATTTTTAAAGCAGCAATCGTGTTTTGTTATATCTTACACATGCACACACATATATATTGTTCATTCATTGATATATATATGTGTGTGTGTGTGTGTAATAGATTCTGACATAGAATGCAGGCTGTTGAATCAGTAATGAACAGCGAGGATTTTGATGTCGTAGAATGCTGAAACGCCGATCCACAATGAAGAAGAAATTTAGCAGTCGAGGTAGATTTAATTCGACTTTTATTTCAGCAAACATGTTGCGGCCACAAACAAGCTGACACATTATTTATGCCTATTCCAAAAACTTGACATTTTAGATAAATTTGCAGTAAGAAGGAAGAAGCAGACAGACTGAAGTTCAACTAGGCCAACGCGTAGAAAGTAAGTGCGTTATGTTTAGGGTGAAATCTTAATTCAGACTGAGTTAGTTTTGGTTCTCAATGCATTTTGATTGGATAGTTTGCTGTAAAATTGCTATTGGCTGTTTGAGTTTTAGTTCCATTTACATCATCAGAATTCCGTAAAAGTCATATGACGGATTAGTCTCCTTAGTCTCGAAATGACGCAGTGCAAATAGAGGTTACTATTTTAGTGCAAAATAAAGGTTACAGAAGCGGATTTAAGCTGCTAATTTAATCTTTTACACACATATATATATATTTAGGTTTACATGCATAATTCGTGTTGAGGAAGTTTCTTGTAGGCAAGAGTTTCTAAATTACTTTGGTTTTCTAAAAAAACTTAATTTTCTACTCTATTAACTTTTAATTAATTTAATTTTAAATCTAGTCATTTACTTGTTATTTTTTCAAAATTCCACTGTTTAAATTTCTTTTTTTGTTATTCACAACATTTGATTTTACTTCTGATTTTGAATTTTACTCGTACTCTTGCCTATATGGACGACGAAACACGAATTGAGTAATTGAAGAGTTAGGTTTGGGGGCAACTTCCCCTTGATAAGTCTGTCTCCTGCCTGCTCAACAATTATTCACTTATGCAATTTTTAAGAATAATCAATTTAATTTTTTGGAATAATGTATTTTTTCATCGTTTTAGACAAGTGCAATTAATTTACATATGCTCTTAGAATTTAAATATTGTAAATTAGTTCGCAGTAATAATAATTCTTTTTATCTTTATTTCTTTGTAATTAAAATTTCTCAATTACATTTAAAATTTTAATTATATATTTGCTTTATACGAATAGAGAATTTTATAATTGCTTTATACGAATAGCGAATATTTGTTAGATATATATCACTATTATTATTAGAGCAGTAAGTCTTATAACTCCCATTTCTTACATGGAATATGTCAAAACTTTCATGAATTCTTCATTTTCATAAGAATTTACATTTCTATTTTACTTTAGGATCTATACACGATATTAAATTTCTACTCTCGCATACCATTGCAGGCATATTTATTCTCCAAAAATAATGAAATGTTATTTTTTCGATTTCAAACAGAAATGCGCAGTTCATCAACAAAGTTTTAGGACCAAATTCGTACGAAATCAAAAGTTGAAGAAAGCCAAGTTCTTCAACTTACGTTCAACAAATTAAAAAGACTTACGTCTTAAACTTCAGTACACATTTCTTATAAGTTTATACAACACTTGGCGCATTCATACAGCTGTTGATTCCTTTAAAAAACGCAACTTTTGGAATTTTATTAAGTTACAGTCTCTGGTTACGGTTTTCTAAATATTTTCAATACTCTTAAAAAAATGACATTTGAAGTGAGACTTCACTTTAGGGATAAGAAAGTAGTCTACAGGTGCCAAAGTAAGCGAACTAGCCACTTTGATAAGCTTTCTATTCCATAGCAGCAGATATTCAATGAAGCAAAGCAAACCATTGACCGCATAATAAATCAACTCGCTTATGAAAAGCAAAAAGAAATATCATTGCAATGAACGCTGGGAATTAATGTTTTACAGGTTTGCTGGGGGGGGGGGAAGAAAGAAGAAAAAATAAAAAGTTTTCAGATTTTATAAGGCGCCTTTTTTTTTTTTTTTTTTTTAAATTATTATTCATTTACACACACATACACGTTTCAAGAGCATTTGGGCTAAAATACTTAAAAACAGCATACCTTTAGAATTTCCGGTAGACAGTCTCTCGAGATAAAAATGTTTTATTCCGTACAGTGTTGCCATTGTTCGTTTTGAAATTGTTGAGTTTCATAACAGAAAATTCGTTAACGTCTTACGAAATATGAAAAAGATAATAAATAAAATTCAAAATTCGGGCTTCCAGGGGCCCATATTCGGATGGAGGACAATGTTATTCAAAATTTGATAGCTCAAGGATCGTTGCTTTTTCACAATGCGAGTAACATACGTGCAGATTCTTCATTATTTAAATTCTTTAAAAATAATACAGGGCGATAATATTTAGTGGCTACAATTTGAAAAGTGACAGAGCCGCTTCGGCAAAATCCCGTTTCGAGACTAATAACCCATTGGGGCTAATGCCCTTCTGGGCTAAAAATTGGCTTGTAAATTTCTTTAGACGCCTTTGTTAAATTAGAAATGATTTTTGCCTTTCGCAATTACTAGTAATATGATCTGTTTATTCGTTATGTTCAGATATATATAATCCGTATCATTTAGAGCTCTACCACCAAATCATAGAAATGATGTCTGATAATTTTTTTCATAATAAACATTGAAATATTAGTGTTTTTCATTATGCATGATTATGCAAGATATAATAATAGCTTGTTAACAAAGCGTTAATTAATAAATGATCAAATAATAATTGATAATATGTTAATGATGATTAATCACATTTTATTAACAAGGTAACAATTTAATTTACATATGTAAATTAATTCGCAGCAATAATTAATTATTTTTGCAATCAAAATTTCTTCATTAAATTTTAAATTTATATTAGCTTTATACAAATAGAGAATATTTGTTATATATATGTAATAAAAATGTAATTTTAGATGTATTGATGTAGGAACACTGAAACGTAGAAATTCAGAAATACTGATAGCGTACATACTTGATACTTAGACCGTAGAATTCGTAAAGAGTAAGAAACTTGGTAGTCGACGCGGTTTTAATTCCATTTTTATTTAAATTCACATTTATAGCCATAGATGACTTGGCACGCTAATCGTGCCTATTTTTCAGAACATTTACATTTTTTAATACTATTGCGATAAGAAGAGAACACAGCGAAAAGAAATAGCGTCCAAGCAGCAACAAAGATACAAGCGAAGTAAGCATTTATCCAATACGGCAGCTCACCAAAGAGTAAAGTTTTGGTTTACGCTAGAAAAGTTTCAGTTTTCAGAGTTTAGGTTCCAAAATAACTACGTTATCGACGTTACGCAAGCTTTGTGGCACAGATTAATCTAGAAATGACACAATCCATAAATATTATTATTATTTTTAGAATAAAGAGGAAATAACCAAATTAAAAATGAGGAATTAAGAGGCTATTATTAAATTAAATTATAAAGCTGACATAAATATGTTTTTACATATATACGTTTGGTGCGGAAAAAAAAAAAAAGGAGATGGACAACTACATATTATCAGGTTCAATGTTTCTTCTAACCTTCTTCGGAAACATACGATGACCTGACTAGGAACAGAGAGCTTACTAAAGCTATGTTCACTAATTGTAGTAAGTAGACAGGATACAGACGAAGGGTATACAAGACCCTTTATTTTTCTTTATATACAATGACTTCCGTACTTCGGAATACAATGACCCTCCACTCGGGGTCTAACGTAAAAGGTATAAAAATAAAACTAAACTCTAATTTAACTTTAGAATAAGATTGGCCTTATAATAACAGGAAGCGTATGTAGCACAGAGACTGTGAACACTACAATACGTTTAATTTATCAAGAGGATTAAAACCTCTGGCCTGGAAGGCAAATAGCAACTGCGTAACTTCTAAGGTAAGCGGCCTGCTTCGAACTCACTGCTTCCTCTCTCCTGCTTGGCAAAAAGGCCACACTTAAATACTTGGCGTTCGCCAGACAACTTTGCATAAAATCCTTCACGCTTATAATTCTGGCCGGAAGTAGAAAATAAGAAGTGATAGTAAAGATTTAAAATAAAATAAACGTTAGTAAAACTTAAGATCCTTACATACTTCCCGCCAGAGTTAATTTGTTTGAAACTGAGGTCTAAAACGACCTTGTTGAAAACTTTTAGCTCTAAAAACTAACGCGAGGCCAACCTTTTACAATCATAACTTAGCTAGAAACTAGAAAATTTAAAAGAAAGAAATTTGTTACAATAGCAGCTCCCGGGATATACAACAATCTTTTTTTTTTTTTTTTCATCTGTACTGCATCTAAACAGGAGCTTTATTCAATTCTGGTTCCTTCCAGAGATCTGGAAGGAAAACTAGTTTAATGAAATGTTACAGAATGACATTGCAATTAACATATAGAATATACTTCTCTTAACATTCTTATTTCATTCATGACTATTTTAATTATCTCTCCCCGTGCTCTCTGACATGTGTTGTAAAAGAACACCAAACACGTATGTGTTTCTGTCTACGTGTGCCACACTTCCTCCTACAATCAAAACACTAACGTGTTAAAATTCAACATACGAGACCTCTTAACACACCCTACTTTCAACTCTAAACCCTGAGGTACTATTCTGAAAGTGGCTAACTCTAAAGTGTAGCGTCAGAGAGCCTAACTACATCATTCAACCTTTAACACATATTCACCATGATTTAATCTTTACAGTCACACGAATAACAAATTTTTAACATTACTTTCACTTTTACCATATCACGGTATTTCTTAACATTCAAAATAACAGTTCACATGTATACAAGAACATATCAACATGCCGTTAATTTTACACATTTGAAAACATACATTAGTAGTACATTGTTAACTTCTATTCTTTTCAAAGCAAGTGCCAATTCTTTCTACATTGAAATAATACTACATTTCAAAAAGTTTTTCAGACTAAAACTTCTTTCTTGCTAGAATGTTTTAAATAAAATTTATACAATAACTTTTTACAATATTTAAGTCTTTACACAACGCTATTATACATCAACTTTAGTTTTACGCGCGAGTAATTGAAAAACATAATAAGAAAATCGGTCACAACTCATTTCTCGCCCTTTTGGCGATAAAGGTAGACCTCGCATGAGGTAAAACTTCTTGAAATCTGCCACTTGCAGTAAGAATGAAAGATTAACTTAAGTTTGTAAAGTAACATAAAATTTTACTTATCTTTGTAATATTCAGACATCCTTTTCTGGGCCCAGTCTTTAAAGGTATAGCTGATAGTAGCTTGGTTGATCCTCCTTCTTGTACGGGCTCGCCCTTCAGTGCTTTCCTCTGGAAGCTTCCGTTTTTCACCAGTACGGCCACCCTTGAACACCTTCCTTTTGTGCTCTGCTTGTGGTCTTGGCCGTTTGAAGGCAGCTGGTCTTGGTGGAACCGGGAAACTTCTGTCGTGATCCTGCTTGGACCTCGTTGTTGGCCGTTCAAATTTTTCTTGTACTTTTTCCTCCGCCGCTGATGGCCCTTCCGCAGTTCGGCGACTTTTGCTGCGGAGAGTTCTGTCGGATGAGTCAATCTTCCGTTTCACAGCCGGGTTATAGTTGCCGTCCTTTCTCCCGGTCCTTTCCACATACGTCGTCCTTCTCCCTTCTTCATTCTGGGGGTGTTCGTGCACTCTGTTTTCTGGACGGTGGAACGGCTTCTTTTTCTTTTTACCTTCAGTTTTTCCGCGGGGCAATTTTCTTTTCACTTGCTTCTGTCTCTCATTGGCTTGCCCTTGTACTTGTCGTTTTCCCACCTCTGGAACTTGTACCTGCGGTGTCTGCCGTACCGGATCCTGCAAAAGATCTGCAAAGATTTTCATTTTATTACGATCGAAGTAGGGTTTAATTTGATCAATATTTGCGGAACAGGTTTCACCATTTCTTGCCTTTAACACTACAACAGCGTGAGTTATTTTTTCTATAACATATGGTCCTTCAAAGCGTGGAAAAAATTTGGCAGTTTTATCTTCTGGTGCTGAAGAAAGTGAATGCTTGATTTTTAAAACTTTATCCCCTACTTTATAAGTTACTCCCCGTCGTTTCAGATCATAGTATAACTTCTGTTTTCTTTGTGCTACTTCCGTATTCTTTTTTGCTTCTTTTATTAGTTTTTCTATATCACCCATTTTAAATTCTGGGGCTCTTTGTTGCACATAAAATAGTTTATCTAACGGTGTTATAACCTTTCTGCCTAGAAATAACTCAGCAGGAGTTTTGCCCGTTGTATCATGTTTTGCGGTCCTAAGGGCGAAAGCAAATTCATTGACATAGTTATCCCAGCTTTTATGAAAATTTTTAACATAACTACGGATAATTTTCACTATATTTCTGTTGACCCGTTCCGCTATATTTGATTGCGGCCGATACGGGACCATTTTTAAATGACGTATGCCCAGTTTTTGGCACATGTCTTCAAATATATTACTTACAAATTGAGGACCATTATCCGATATAACTTTTAGGGGCGCCCCGTATTTTAAAATATATTTATTTAAAATAGAATCAGTAACTAATTTCGCGGAGGCTCGTTTTAAGGGAACAATTTCGGTCCATTTACTAAAATGATCAACCATAACAAGGAGATAGCGACTTTTGTTTAACTGACTTTTTGGGAAAGGGCCCAATAAATCGATGCCGATTATTTCATTTGGAAATTCGGATTTAATACTATTTAGAAACCCGGCCGGGCGGAAATTAATATAATCAACGGCTTGACATGTTGGGCAGGACTGGACATACGCCCTTGTTAACTTTTGCAGTTCAGGAAAGTAGACTGCCTCGCGTACGCGTTGGATAGTTTTTCGAATACCAGCATGAGAAGCTAAAGGGCTGTCATGGAGCTCTTGCAGGATATTTAATCTAAGACTAGCTGGGATAACAGGTCGAAATTCGTTGTTGGAATTCGTAGTTTTTGTGTAGAATAATAGACCATCTATTAGTTCGTAATGGGCCGCCCTCGCCACAATATCTTGGTGGCTAAAATTTTCAGGATCCTTCAAATACTCATAAATACTTCCAAACTCAGGATCCTTACCCAGTTCGGTTATTACAGTTTCTCGGGAATTTATTGTACACGCTGTCAGCATTGCAACTTTTACGGTATTACCCTGTTCGTCTAATTTAATTCGTGATAGGGCATCTGCTACGATATTTTCCTTTCCGGGGGTATGCTTGATTACCAGATTATATTCTTGCAGCTTGAGTGCCCATCTTATTAACCTTGGGGATAAATTTTTCCCTGAGTACAATCTAGTTACCGCCGCATGATCAGAATATACTGTTATCGGCGCCTTTCCAAAATAGACTCGGAACTTTTGCACTGCTAACAGAACTGCAAGTGCCTCTCTCTCGGTCGCGGAATAGTTTCTTTGTGTTTGATTTAAAGTTCGGCTAAAAAATGCCACGGGCTGCTGATTTTGCGAAAGTACCGCTCCTACCGCATAATCCGAAGCATCCGCTGAAATTTCTAAATTTTCATCCTTTTCAGGAAATTTCAACACAGGGGCTTGCGTTAATGCTTGTTTTAATTTTTCGAAGCTTCGGCCGTCCACGAGAATCTTGCCTTTTTCCTTTTTAATTTTAACAATGGCTCAGCGATAGCCGCAAAATCTTTTATAAAGGACCTATAATATGAACAAAGTCCTAGAAAAGAAGAGAGCTTCTTTGCCGTGTTTGGAGTCGGATACTTTTGTACAGCGATTATTTTTGATTCATCTGTCTCGATCCCTTTTTGCGATATTTTGTAACCTAAATATTTTAATTCAGGGGCTGCAAATTTGCACTTTTCGACATTAACTTTTAGACCGGCCTCATTTAATAAAGAAAACACCTGTCTTAAATCCTGTATATGTTGGTCGAGATTATCACTAGTAATAATGATATCGTCTAAATAGATAAATGTGGACTTTCCAAGAACAGGTCTACACAATGTCCATGCATCGCTGAAATGTTGCTGGGGCCCCAGAAAGGCCAAACGGCATACGCAAAAATGCGTAAGTGCCAGACTTGGTTATAAAAGCAGTCTTAGGCACGTCCTCAGGCCTGACCCCTATTTGAAAATAACCATTCGTTAAGTCTAAAGTCGTCATAAATTTGGTTGATTTTATGTTCCTTAAAATTTCTTCTATGATCGGTAACGGATATACCGGATATTTCGTTATGGAATTTAATTTACGGTAATCAATAGCGAATCTCCACCTTTTTGGATGCTCCAAAGGATAATCATTATTTTTCTTACATAAAACCACCGGACTAGCATAACTACTTGAGATAGGCGTTATGATCTTTTTACGTAGCATATCGGTAATATGCCATTCTATAATTTTTTCCTTATTCTTATCATACCGGTATGGTTTTTGACGAACCGGCAATGCATCTCCGGTGTCAATACTATGGTTAGTAACCTGAGTAAATCCTGGAATATCACTAAATAAGGAAGCAAATTCACTTACCACTTGTCGGATTCTATCTTGCTCGTCCTTAGGCAGGTGGTCAAGATTTAACCTTGGCGGTTCAACCTTTTCTACACGCACTGGTTTCATCGTCAGCTTAAGGGACGCTGCATTAAAATCCAGTGTAGCTTGTGCGTCTGAAAGAAAGTCTATTCCTAGGATTAAATTTGCTTGCAAATTCTTTACTATAAAAAACATCACCTTTACTTGTTCGTCCTTGATACGGATGTACAAAGGTACTTTACCTACGCACTTACATTGTTCTCCTTGCGCCGCTAATACTGTTGTATTATCCGCATTATATATGCGGTATTTGCGAAAATACTTTCTAAAAAAGACTTCTGCCACACAGGAACACTGCGCGCCGGTATCCAGGAGTGCGGTGGCCGGGATATTATTTACCAAGACTTCAATCTTCGGAAGAGTTAAATTTTTCCCCATTACTGTATTTAACTTGTAGGAAGAGGGGTTTTCGTGGCCTTCAGATTTCCGCACCCTCTCGTCAGCAGAAATCCGTTTTAGTTTAAATTATTTTTCCTTTCGGTGCTTTCCTTCTTTCTCCACTGGCCTTGAGACTTTTTTCCTGGGTTGCTATTGAACTGTCGACGTTCGCCGGCTGTTTTTGAATGCTCGGGTTTCCTTGCCCACTGATTCGCTTTTTCTCCGTAGCCATGTGCTTGAGTTTGCTGTAGTCTTGGCGTACCAAATTGGTTTCGCTGTTGATATTGGCGTCTTCTTTCGACGTCCGCCGTTCTTCTACTTTCAAACTGCATTGCTAGCTCAAATAACTTTTACAGTGTAGTCGGATTTCGTAATTCAATAAAGTCTTGCACTTGGGGTAGTAACCTCGGCAAAATCACTTGAATTATTTCAGGATCCGGACGGTTTCCATACAAGAGCTTGAAAACGTGAATTTTTCTTAAAATAAAGCTCGAGAGGTTTTCCATTCTTTGTTGATATATACTGAAAAGTTCTGTTTCTAATTTCGCACGATCCCTTACAACAGGGAAGGCTTTTAGTAGGGCAGTCTTGAAATTTTCGTAAGTATAGGTGGGATTTCCTGCTTGACCCAAGAGACTTCTGCCTATACATTTGAACCAGTTAAGCGCTTGGCTCCTCAAAGCGCTGGTAGCTAAGGTAACTTTTTGAAACTCGTGCACGGGGTAGAGCATGAAGTGGTCATCCAATTTTTCCAAAAAACTGGTTACCTGTGAGTTTCCATTAAACGTTGCTTCTGGTTTCATCGAAGCGCGCATGGTCTGGACGATGTACCCAAATCCTTCCAGAGCGGCAGCTGGCATTTCTGGATTCTGAGCCGTTTCTGCAGGCAGCACAGGTTCTTCTTGAAATTCGGCCATGGTTATTCTTCGTCGGGCGCCACTATCAGGTTCAATGTTTCTTCTAACCTTCTTCGGAAACATACAATGACCTGACTAGGAACAGAGAGCTTACTAAAGCTATGTTCACTAATTGTAGTAAGTAGACAGGATACAGACGAAGGGTATACAAGACCCTTTATTTTTCTTTATATACAATGACTTCCGTACTTCGGAATACAATGACCCTCCACTCGGGGTCTAACGTAAAAGGTATAAAAATAAAACTAAACTCTAATTTAACTTTAGAATAAGATTGGCCTTATAATAACAGGAAGCGTATGTAGCACAGAGACTGTGAACACTACAATACGTTTAATTTATCAAGAGGATTAAAACCTCTGGCCTGGAAGGCAAATAGCAACTGCGTAACTTCTAAGGTAAGCGGCCTGCTTCCTCTCTCCTGCTTGGCAAAAAGGCCACACTTAAATACTTGGCGTTCGCCAGACAACTTTGCATTAAATCCTTCACGCTTATAATTCTGGCCGGAAGTAGAAAATAAGAAGTGATAGTAAAGATTTAAAATAAAATAAACGTTAGTAAAACTTAAGATCCTTACAATATTACATTATAGTAGTTTCATATACAAAATTTCAACGTTTTATGGCTACTTGTTTTTGAGTTATGTGAGATATATACAGATGTTATGAAAAACATCTCGTTTGAACCCATTTTAAAATCCGTTTCGGAAAAAAAAAAAAAAAAAAAAAAGACATTTATTCTGCCCGTGCGTACAGATGTCACGCAAAAACATCGTCCAAATGGATTCGAAAAGGGTCAAAATGGATATTTTCGTTGAAATACGACACCCGAAATTTTTGCGATTACGATGCTTCTTTTATTTTATACGAAAAAATAATAATGCATGGCGATAGCATTTGGTGGCAACAACTTGGAAAGTGATTCGGACAAAATGGAACCACCCTGAGCAATACTGGCGAATAAATTGTGTTTTTATTCTTAATCAAGTGTTATCATCAATTACTAAAAATCCACGAAACCCGTAGAACGCAACAATATATAATCATGCCGAAAAATTCTATTTATTATTAAACATAGCATAAAAATTTTGTTAAATAAATTGCTAACAAAATTGTATCAAATAAAAAGTTATTTTATTTGATACAATTTTGTTAGCAATTTATTTAAAAATTTATAAATACACCGAAAAAATTCTTTTTTGAAAATCTTACTGGTGGTTACAGTTGAGCACATGCACAGACTGGCAATTATGCGTTTTTCGCTAATGTAAAAATGCGCCAAATCTTTCTCGCCAAGGCCGCTATGGAAGTAAATACTATTTAAGGTTGTGTTCCTTATAAATCAAGGTATATACTTTAAAAAATTTAAAGTGTTTTGTATGGACAGTTTCCAGGTACATATGGTTGCTTTAGTTGCAGCGACTCAAATTAGAACTACATACATAAAAGTAATTTACTTGGCCGACTAGCGGCCGAGCAGCAAAGTCGCTGAACACTGGTAGTTCGTTCCAGGGTTCGAATCCTGACGAACAGGCAGTCCGCATGAGCGTTTTTCGCATGTGTTACATGGATACGAACCAGCGTACCTTAGAAAGTTCTCTACGAAATCATCCAACCCTCAGTTAGATAGCCCTCGTGTGCTTTGCCATAATTAAATAAAACCAAAACCGAATTTACTCACTTGGAGATTAGATCACTCTTTTAGATTCTATTTATAGTGTGGAAATACGCTATATTTTTTCATGTATTAATGTGATTTCTAAGGGTAGGTTTATCATTTAACATCAGACTGATAAATTTCATAAAGAAACTTGACCCTATAAATAAGCCCCTAACGGCCTATTCGCTCAACCAATCGAAAGGAAATTTCAGATGCTGTTGTTTCAAAGTATGCGCACGAGATTATTATTATGATTTAAAATAACTGAGCTCTCTTCACAGTTACAGTGAAGAAATTTCGAAATGGCAGCATCCACTTCCTGCGCAAATTGATTAGCGCATTGAAAAACAATAAATGATATTGGAACGATACACTCATGATGAAAATTTCCAGCATAAAACATTTGCAAAGAAGAGCATAGTAAAGGACCAATGACAACGCAACAGAGAAGAGAAAAAAAAAGTTTGGAGCAACTCTTTTATTGGATTTGCAAGTTTTAAACAGGCCCAACTTCGCAGACGATAACGCAATGCATGCGGGAGATTACTGACAATGACGAACGTAACATTATAAGAGGAATCTGTGTAACTTCACGTTTTATGGTATCTTTCAATTCTGCCATATCTCGTGGATTTGGCGAATGCACCTTACATTTTAGATAACCTCAAAATCAGAAATGCATCGGAGTAAGGTCGGAGGATCGCGATGGCCACAAAACTGTAAAGTTATGGGAGATGACTCTATCTTGAAATGTTGTACACGTTGAAAATTCGTAATTACAATAAAAGTGTTTTCCTCTCTTGTCATTGGTCCTTTGCAAATATTTTACACCAGCAATTTTCGTCATACCTATATCCTTCCAACACCATTTATGGTTTTTAATGTGCTGATCACATTTTGCGCAGGAAAAAAGTGTGTGCTGCCATTCAAAAATTTCGAATTTTTTTCACTGCAACGAAAACTGTGAGAGCTCTACTGTTTTAAATCATAAGACTCTCAAGCGCATACTTACAAAAAACTACATTTGAAATTTCACTTCAGTTGGTTGAGTGGAAGGCGACTAGGAGACCATATTTCAAAGAAGTTTTTTATGACCACTCTGTATACAGAAGACTACCCATATTAAGGGTGGTACTGCATGATTTAGCTATCCCCCCTAGCTCAAACTTGTTGTTAAGTTATATATCCAGTGCTTAAATCCTGCAGAAGCTTGACTCCGATTCTTTTCAGGTTTTGAAATATACTATATTTCTAGTCAGAGCACACAGGTGCCCTAAATAAGATGAGCTTTAGTACTTCTTTTTTCTTTTGATCTCTTCACACTTTATTCTAGCCATGAGTAAGTCTTGGAAACTGATACTACTAACTTCTGAACAAAAATTTCTCTCTCCAAGGGAAACAAACTCAGGAATGGAAGTTGAGATGTTTAAGGTAAGAAAACCCTCACTCTCATACTAAAATCTTAATCTCTAGGAAATGAGATGAACTAACAAGAGCTTGTTCAGAAATGGGTAAATCTCACGTTCAACCTGACCATACCATTGCTACTTTGGAATAAGACAAGATGAAACAACAAAATTGACTTATATAGATTAAGCAGCTAAACCTCTGCTCTCCTTAGATAGACAGGTCTTGTGGTTTTGCCATATTCAAATAACCTAACCTAACCTTGCAGTATTATCTGTAATGCTCTTAATGTTATAACAATGGAAACAACTAATGAGCTTTCCATGGTACTGATCATAATTTCCCCTCTTCTAAATACTGATTTGATTAATGGCTGTTTGAAGTGTTTTTGAAACTTGCTTTATCGGAATTCAGGTAAAGAATAATGTAATATCATCTATGTAAGTTATTTCAGTCAGTTTCGTAATATCATTCACATATGTTTCAAAAAGCATAGGGCCCAGCAAATAACTTACAGGTAACAAGTGCATATATGCAGCACATGTATGTATTATATCTGTAATGAAATTAAATAGCTAGAAGATTTTCTAAATAGCTTATTTAAATTTCTACTGAAAATTTTTCCCTTAACTCATTACTACTTAGAACTTTAATTAATCTTAGCAGGTAAACATTAAATGACTTTGATAATCATTAAAAACACCATAGTGTTATAAAAAAGCTATACTTTTATTAACAGCAGAAAATAAATTACATTCAGTTTTCACACAACTAGTTTTCATTTACAAATTTTATTTATGACATTTTACAGTGTCCAAGGTGGGATTGATATTATTTAATATAAATGCAATAAAATCAAGATATTAACAGAAAGTGCACAGGAGAACATCTGAAAAATGTTTAAATCATGTATACACTGAATTAAAGAATTTTGAACATTAATACTGATATGATTTAAATCTGATTGCTTAATACAGACAAATTGATTGCTTAATACAGACTTAAATTAGAAATGTCTAATTTAATTACTTAAATTAGACATTTCTAATTTAAGTAATTTAGATCAGTGGTGCACAATCTTTTTATAAAACTTAATAAATGCAACTATATAATTAAAACAAACCTTAATAAATGCCACTATATAATTAAAACAAAAGGTGACTCAAAATTATAATTAAATCTATATTTATAAAACAGCATTTATTTTACGTAATAAAGTTAATAATAATTAATTTAATAATTAAATATGCCCACTACTTCTAGACAAAAATAACATGTAGCATGAATTGAGACAAAGAATAAACACTATTAGTAGAAAATATTGCCTTTTCCAAAAGTTAATAGTGGTTCAAAGATTACACACGTTACACGTTGAATACCTTAAAGGAAATTTCATACATAATGTTTATATTTTTAGATTGTAAAACAAAATTAAAATTTACAACTAAACAAAGAATACACTTAATACTTTGTTTAATACAAAATTAAACAAAGAATAAACACTTTTAGTAGAAAATATCGCCTATTCAAAAGTTAATAGTTATTCAAAGATTACACATGTTACACGTTTGAATATGTTAAAGGAATGTAAACAAACATTTGGCTTGGAGCATGATATATCAGCGATGATGAATATTTAGTAAAATCTCCAAAAGTGAGATTAGCAGATTGCTGATCTTATTTTGAATTTCACACACATTTAATACAATAATTACTGTAAAAATATTGAAGTAATGAATTTAATTTAAAAGTTTATAATTAATTACACTTATGGCACAATGGTCAGCGAATACATAGTATGTAACGTATTAAAAAAAGGCTTTTAGCAGCATGTGTTCCATTACATTATAAAAATAAATTTTTAAAATTTTCTTTCTTTGAATATTCTTAAATACCATGTAAAATCAGAGTTGTATGTAAATTTTAATTTTGTTTTACAATCTAAAAATGTAAACATTATGTATGAAATTTCCTTTAACGTATTCAAAACAGAAGAGATATACAATGTATTTAATATACAATATATAATGTACTCAAAAACTTAAGTTCTAATATTTTTTAAAGTGTACAGAGGCCGTTCGTACACTTAAAAAATTCGTCTGCTTGGAAATTTGATTTTTAGCTAAATTTTTGAAAGTATTAAATTACCATCTCCTACGTGACAGTTTTTTTTTCTTGCAAAATGGCGGTTCTAAAGAAGTAATGGATGTAAGGCATGTCTGCGCTCTTTCTGAAGAAAATTATTCGTATCTAGGTATTACAAAACACTCTGAAAGCCATAGTTTATCAATATCTAAAGCTATGATAGGTAATATTGTCAACAAAAAAGGAAAATAAAAACGTCAGAGTTTGGCTTCAAGTGAAAAAATTGTTCCAAATACCTATCCAAAGAAAAAACGGAATGTTTCGAATTTTGAAAAGTTCGGATCTTTAATGTTAAAAGAAGCTCCACCAATTCAAATAACAGTAACAAAATCATTAAAATGCCCACTATCAAAAGGGAGAAAAAAATCTTAAAACATGGTTCAAAGAATCTAGAGAAAGGTTTTCAAAGGAATTTACGATTGTTGCTGGTTTTTCATATAACGGCAAATTAAATATAAAGAGAGTGGAGAAAAATGTTAAGATCAATTCCACATATTATCAGGAACATATCTGATACCTAATTTTCAAATATGAAATATTTGAAAATTATCTGATACCTAATTTTCAAATATGAAATATTTGAAAATTAGGTATCAGTATTAGGCTCTTTATCTACAGTGCCATCAATCAATAGAACTGCATCAAGATAAAACAAGCAGCCATACATCAAAATCCACTGTTAGAAAAAATGGAACAATGGGCATCAAGCCTACTAAATATTCTGATTCTCTTCACTCATACCCTACTAAATATTCTGATGTATCATTAATGAATTTTTGTGCTTTTGGACTCTTAAAATAACCATGCCTTGGTTTGGGGACTAGCTTCCCCAAACCAAAGAGGGCTGTCGACCTACAGCCTTTCTTGGACTTTGGAAAGCTGTTCAAGAAGATATAAATGAGATAAAATACCTCTTATGACACTGCGAAAAGATCTATTGTTTTTGAAATTACGATGTAGAAAGATAGTGAAGAATTAGGGTTATCGAACAGAAGATTTAAAACAAAAAAATTTTAGGTAAAATATTTGAGGAGGTAACAAGGAAAATCATTTAAAAAATTTGTGAACAGCCTCTATACGTTTTTAATGAAACTCATTTTTTTGGCAATAGAATAACAAAATTCTGTTTTCTTTACAAATTACATGAGAGATGATTAAAGCTTACTTTTCTTACCGACTTCAGAGAATTTCAGTTCTAACACAAGTAATACAGCTTGAGAGTTATAATATTTTACTTTGACAAAGTTTTCTGTTACAGATAAAACTTCTTGTGAGACGTAAATTTGAAAAAAACCACCTTTCAATCACAGCAACTACTCTTGGAGTCAATTAAACCAGAAAGTTCAAATAACATCAGTATCTAAGAATTTAATTAAAGGTCACAAAAGAATCCAGTTCTGTGTGATTTTCCTTTTGTGATATAGCTTCTTATATTTTCTAATTTTAATCACAGTTTAATTTAACTTCCAAACTTCCTATGAGCACCACAATTTGCAATTTTCTTTAAAATTTTCAGGCTTGCATTTTAATGTCATCAGCATAAGCAGCCATTTCGATAGTAAACAGAATATAAAAATGGTTTAAAAAGATCATGATTTTTAAGTCACATCATGAGATCTGAAAATTTTCAATATAGAAGCTAAAATGCTTGATGAGACATGAATTAGTTTTTTCTTCACAGTAAAATATTTATGTTACATAAATATATTTTTTAAACTATAACACTTATGGAGTAACAGTTTTCACTCGCACAACAGAGCCATTCATACCTTGAAGTTTATCTGGGTTCCTCTTAGGTTGCAAAGCTTCATTGGAAATTCTTGTAGTTGCAGCTTGCTTTTTACGCAAGAAGAAAAATACAAACATCATGATGATGAAGACTGCCATCAAAACAGTGACAACAATTCCAACTATAGAACCTGTAGATAACCCTGCAAGTATGGAAAGATAAATATGCATAAATTAATAAAAGAAGACTTTGACTTTATTTAGACATATTTTTCGAAAATTATATCTTCCTGAAAATGTTATCTTTTTCTCACTCCTTCCTATATTTACAACAGAAAACAAGTTCAGTTTATGCTAATGGAAATTTTATGATATTTATGGCAATACTAAAATTTTAGAACACATATTTTTCTGTTTTTAAAATTGCTGCAGTCGAGTATTTTACCTCTTTAAATACATTTAGGAAATTTCTGACATAACTTATTTTTTAGAAAGGTATTAAAAAGACCATATTTTATTTTCAGATTCTGAGAATACGAATCTGTGTATAGTTCTGCCTGATACTAAATAGTTCAAAGCAGGGTTCTGGTGCATTCTGACAACAACAATTTTTCACAGAAAAGAAGTGTCAACCTGGGTTAAACAAAAAGGCTTCAGTTCACTCTGGTTAAAAGTACTACTGTATATGATATCCAGGGCTCAATTTCCAAGATTAGAAGTGCCAGAACTCTATGGAAGACCATCAGCAAAGAGGAACAAGAGTAAAGAAATAACTAAAATGACCATTAAACTCATTAATAATTTTTAAATTAAATAGTTAATTATTAAAAATTAATTAATAGCTATTTAATTAATGTTTATAAATTATTTAATCAATAATTATAATTTAATTTAATTTAATTGATAATTATTATTTATTTAAATAATTAAAGATTGAAGTAATTAAATAATTAAAATTAAATAAAATGTAAAGAGATAAAGTGAAATTTTTGAGATAAAATTTCTACTGAAATTGTTATTCAGTTACATAAAAGAAGTGCCGCAGCCTTCTTATTCAGGGCTCCGGTGCATTCCGACTAGAATTATGATTTATTACAAAAACTAAGAAGCACCGGAGCCGAGATCCATTGGGCTCCGGCCCAATTTAAGCTCTGATCGTAGGGGGAGGGGAGTTCTTTTATCATCACAAAAATTAAATATACTTAAAGTATAGCTAATGAAAATTCCAGGGCGAAACAGAATGAGGGTATGAGTGGGTGGAAACAGAAAATGAGGGCAATTTTGGTGAGAGAGAACGTTCTCTTTGACCACGGCTCTCTGCTGATATAATTATAGCCATCAAGCAGATGTGTGTCAGGGGTAAAATGAGTCCTGAATCTGACTCCTAAGGATGAAAGTAAAGTTGCTGATTATGCTTTCTCCCCCCCCCATTAGTGGATACTGTGGGAAGATGATGTATAGGATGTGCTTGAGGAGTTTATCTCAGTATTTCACTCTTATTGTACTCGCTGTCACTTAACGCACATTTAAGAACACAAATTTTCCTTCCTGTGAGGATAACTAACAGCAAGCATCGATAACAATACACTAGATATGATGGCATGGCAAGATATTTATGCGTTTCTAAACAAATGCCCCCAAATTTATTGTCCTTCTTAAAGGGAAAGGTTTCCGCATGTGAGTGAGGGGACTTTACTTGAATGTCTATGTTCTCATGAATTCGTATTTCTAGGGAAATAAAGTATTGCAAGATCTGCTTATTGTTAAACTAAAACATTAGGAACTCTAAATTGTTTTCGCTTGTGGTTCAGTTTTATAAAAACAAGTACTGGAGCTCATACTATTTAGGGCTCCGGTGCGCTCCGGCTAAAATTGTAATTTATCTTAAAAAGTGAGAAGTACCGGAGCCGGACTCCGGTGGGCTCCGGCGCAATTTAAGCACTGGTGTTATCGCAATTTCATTATTAACATCTGTATAGATAAATTCACTAGTATGAAAATTAGCATTAACTTTTGTACCATTTCCTGAGGTAAAGTTTCATAGGAAAAAAAGTTACAAGATGATTTAATAATGCAGGGCAGTAATATTCAAACCAAAATTTATTGTGAGATCACAAGGTGGATAAAAATCCTTAAAAATCCCAATAAACAAAAATTTACAGCTTGAAAAAGCTAAAAAACAAAATTTTATCAGGTTTTGCAAAGGTATGTGGCTGAATATAGAAAATATAGTAAAGCCTTGTGTGGACCATGAAAATATATTGTGAGTCTTGATAAACAGTGATTTATCTACATAGAAGAAAAGGTAATAATAATAAGAAAAGGTATATTTTTATCGAGAATGAGAAGAGAAAGATGTATAAACCAGATTCCAATAATGCACAGAAAATTTCAGCGAGATTTAAAACTAAACATAAAAACGGGTTTAGTTTGCTGTGAATTCTGAATAACATTCTATTAATTTTGAAGGCAATAAGACACCACAATCTTCAATAGTAAAAAAAAAAAAGTTGTTGCCATAATGGGAGGTCCCAAAACTCGTGTATATATCAAATGTGATTGGAGGGAGGTCAGCAAAACAAACACAAATATACTACAGCCTGCTGAGAGAAACAGGAATAAAAAGTGAAAAATAAGATATTAGAAATTTTTTTGCTTAATTTTAAACTTTGCATTGTTATGTTTCTCTTCTGTTTGATTTTAATGAGAAGTTCATGAATGCTTCAACACTGGGAAATCGAAACTAAGATAAATGAAAATAAATAATGAAATTAATTCAATATACCATCAGACATGTGTTTTTATGTCTGATATTTATTGAAGAAATTTCACATCTTTATTCCAAAGCGTGAAAACATAAATAATGAAATCAATTCAACATGCTATCAGGAAAGGTGCTTGGTAATTATGCAGTACATGATGCATTGCTTTTAGTTGGTTATTTATTTCTTAGGAGGTGCCACAAAAAGGCTATTTTTAAATTTGTAAGTACGATAAAATGGCAGGAAAAAGAAATAATTAAAACAACGAATTTTAGTGCTGCCATCTAAAAAATGAATAAATAACTAAATGCGGCAGATCGCATATTGTGCGATTACTGTGTGTTTTATGTTTTTTGTATTAGAAGAAATTCCATATCTTTATCCTAAAGATTGAAAAAATACGAAAAGGGAAAAAACAAATACTGAAATCAACTCAACTCTACTATCAAAAATGTGTTTTATGTCCAATATTTACATAAGAAATTCCATATCTTTATCAAAAAGAGTGAAACTCTGCTAATACAAAGCCATTATCCTTTGATAGATTCCATGATAATAAAAGGAACACTGTTACAGTATTGCACGTACACATTTTCAACATATTCATTCAAAGTCCCTTCACATTTCAGTTATGGGCTATTGTGTTTCTGACAGAGTCATTGTTTTAAGGAAATACAAGCATACTGTTCCTTAAATTTACTAATATTTAATAAAATATGACATATTATACAGTGTAAGTTACTGGAATAAATTGAGCACATAAAAATGCAAAATTCATTACAAATTACACTGGGGAATAATTTGCAAAACAATTTCTGTTGAGTTTGATTTTTGAGCTGTTTTAGGGTTAAATAGGCATGCTGATTACAAAACTGTACTTAGTTTTCTACTACCATGTCAAGTTTTTCCTCTACACATTAGGTGAATGTGATCAGTCTCCACGGCATCGAATGTAGATCACAGGACTACTGTTCTCCTATTGGCTGACATAAAGCCTCCAGTAGGTGCTGGGTGAATGATGCCATAGGAGACCAGCGATGGGTGCATACTTGTCTAGCCTAGCAAAGTTAAGCCTGAGATACTGTAGTGAGACTTGTATGTCACTCTGATACAGTGATATTCTGACGTGGAATCCGAGTTCTTGCTTTTATACAAGGTTAGTAGTGCTTAGTGTTTATTTATATACTATGAACTTAAACCTTTCTTTATGTCTGCCTCTGTTAGCTTGTGTCATAAATGCTTAAACAGTCTCTATCTGTTTCGTTACATATGTGGCAGTTTTAACATTTCCAGTCAAAGGATAACTATCTGTACATTTGTCAGACAAGCCTATTTTGTTTATTTTAAAGTGAAAATTGGTGATCGCGATAAATCATGTCCCCCCTCACAAAGTGTGCAAGCAGTGTGTTGAGAGTTTAAGGATGTGAATGGAGGGAAAGCGTTCTAAACTTCCATTTGGTAAATTTATGATTTGGCAAAAGTCTAAAGATCACTCATGCTATTGCTACTTTTGCATTGTGAACATTTCAGGTTGTGAAAAGAAAAACAAATATAAAGTAGAGTATCCTAGTTTACAGCTGTATGTCCACTGCCTCCCTCAGCTGAACTCCCAGTATCAGTTTTCAAAGAACTACCCTATCTGGAAATAAAGGAATAGGATTTTGGTGAATAATTTACACTAATGATGAAGATTTTAAAATTGAAGATGATTCCATTTGTAAGGAATTTGACCAGCATGAGTTGAATGATTTGGCATGAGAGTTGGAACCATTAAAAAATCTTCAGAGCTGTTAGCATCAAAAGTACATGAGAAAATCTTGCTTGAAAAAGGAAATAAGGTATTCTACTTTCGATCAAGAGAAGGTGCATTTTTGCAATACTTTTGAAGTAATGATGGATTTGTTATTGCCATAACATACATGGTTAATGGAAGAATTGGGAATTTGAGACTATACTGCAACTCAATGGCGACTGTTCATCGATAGACTTGGAGCTTGAAGGGTGTCCTCCTCCACAATGGAAATTAATTTGGTGCAGTCCCAACAGGCCATTCAGTCTGTTTGCAGGACAACAAAGCTCATGAGAAGCTCAGTCAAATTGGTTACCAAGATCTGACCTGAACCTGAAGATCCAAACATTCTACAACAACCACTTGTCGATAGAAAGAACATTATATTTCCATCTCTGCATACAGAACTGGGTCTCATAATGCAATTTCTGGAAGCTTTGCCACTTGAAGGAGACCATTTCAAGTATCATATTTTGGCATTCAAAACAATAAAGGCTAGCACATTTGATGGTCCACAGATTCTTAAAAAAAGTTCTTAAAAATGCAACTCTGTTTAAAGATCAACTCTTCAATCTCTTCTATGCACTCTCTAAAACAACTTATATACAAAGCTTCAAAAGAAAGCTTGGTTGTCATTCAAAAACATTGTCAAAGACTTTCTTGGAAATATACAAGCACAAAATTACAGCAAGATTGTCCAGCAACCTTTGGAGAGCTTCAAAATGCTTGGTTTCAACATGACATCAAACTGCATTTTTCACATAGCCATCTTGATTACTTCCCAATAAATCTTGGTACAGTCAGTGATGAGCAGAATGATTCCACCAAGATTTGAAGGTCATGGAGGCATGCTACCAAGGTAGATGAGATGTATATTTGATGGCTGACTACTGTTGAAGCATCAAGTAAGAATGACCACAAATTAAACACTCTAGAAAAATCCACACACAAAACATTTTTACCATTTGGTAAAAAAATAAATTACTATTTTATGAAAAAAATTTAACTGGCAGTAACTATATATAACCTTTCATTGAATGAAACTATTTTTCATGAACAGTGTATTTGGTAAGTTTTCCCTTATATGCATATTATTGTACGACTTTACATCTAGATTTATGTTACATCTAGTTCACAAAAAGAATCCTGTAGCTTATGAAGTTAACGTGATAGACAAAAACTGAGGTTATTTTTGGAATCGGAGGTAAATAGTTAATCAAAAATATCTGACAGATCTAAAACAACGAAATTGCTGTTCTCCAGTGTTATGTATTATTTTTCTTAAACATACCATCATATGTTTCAAGGACAGCAAAAGAAGTCAGATGGGATGAAGTACATCTCATAAGTTTTCCATCAACCCCAGATGTTAAAAGACCTTCAAGTGTCCACAATTTTTTATCTTCATCCCAGTAATAGCATCTATAGACCACTCCTTTGCTCTGTGTATCAGTAGCATTTTTATCATGACTTAAGGCAAGATGAATTCCATTTGGCATATCAGATATTTCAAATGGCTTCCCTAATTAAGATAAAAGAGGACACATAAATCACAAATATTTTTCTGTTTATTACAAAAATCTCACAAAGCTACAAAAAGTATCTTTTATCAATACCTATACTTATTCATTTTAATACCTTAAAAATTCATATCAGTGTTTATAATGAATTGTTTTAGACATAGTCAATAAGACTGAGTTTGAGGATATCACCCACAATTTTTTCACCAAGAACATAAAAACATATTTACCATCTTCTGGTTTTCGTAATGTGATATCTATCAGAGGAGAAGTTTTCTTCTTTGATATAGGAAAAGGGGACTGTTCAGGATACAGAGTCAGGGCAACAACAATATCATCACAACTAGCTTTGCCACAATCTCTTTTACGCACCCTTGAAGACAAATTATATACATTTATTATATAATTGTGAAGTATCATGAAAATATTGAATGCATATGAAATTAATTACATAGCACAAAACTATATATTTTAGAAACATAAATCATTTTATGCCACAGAGAAAAGATTTAAAAAATTATTTATAGATTTAAATATGCAAATTATTTTCCCAAAATTACCAGATGTAATTTCATTAATGAATTCAGTATAAAACTTGTCAAAATTAAATATTACAGAGAGTAATTCTGGAAGCTTTATCTTATATTTGCATCTTTTTTCCTTAAAACCCATGACTCTAAAATACAGATGTATAAATAATTGATTTCTGAATGAATATTTACTAATATTTGAGAGTTTTCAACTTCATAAAACTAAATTAAACTTCAGAGAGTGTATAGATAAATATATTGACAAATAATTAAAGATCAATAAATAGACAGGCAAATAATTATAAGAACCAATAAAGCATGTGCAAATGAAGTGTATTGTGTACTATAAAATAAATTAGAATAAAGCACAGGCAATAATAAAGTAAATCACTTTCTATAATCATTACGGATCCCATAACTTGATTGAAAACTTATCACAACTTTATTATATATGAGAAAGTTAATGTAGCTTTTTTCACAAGAAGGCAGCAAAGTTTCCTGTGTCAGAAGTAAGCATTAGTTACAAAAGCAAGTTTTAACAAACAGTTTCATATCATAGTTTGAGATCGTCAGAAGAAGCATATTTAATGCCAGGCGATTTCTGGATTATTGACAAAAATTAAATAATTAAAATTATTACAAAAATTAAGTAATAAAAAAATTCTTCTTGTACAAATAGCCCATATTTTAAAAACATCACTACAATGATGGACCTACTATTTTATCAGTACTAATGTATCCTTTCGTTGACCATTTTTGGAAAACAAAAACTGTTGCTAGAGAAGGTGATTTTGAACCAATAATGGAATAAGTGTGCCATGACATCATTCAGTGGAGTATTTTCAAAATCATGAGCTAGTTGTACCAGATATCCAATTTGTAACATTGAAAGACTGGCAAAATGGTACATTAGAAAACACCATACAATTGCAACACCTTAGAGATTTGAGATGATTTATGTTACATCTAGTTCACAAAAAGATGACTTTCTATGCATATATTGTAAAGAAAAAAAGAATGTGATTTATTTTGCTAAGAATCAATGAATGCGCTAATGAAGACAAATTCTTTCTCTCTCTTTCAGTCAGGGTTCAATTAGAGGCTCTAAGCATTTAAAAGATTTTGGTACCGTTATTTATGTTTACGCTAGTTTTTTCTTCATTCCTCTTTTCTCTCGATTTTGGTTTAGCTTCGTCATGCATGATACCTTTTATTATGCATGGTAAAACAGGCTGTTAAGATTTTAGTTAAATTAACTTTAATGCTGGATAGATTTTTATTTGAACTCTGAAACAAATATTTACTAAGTTCAAACTGTATCAATGACAAGGCATCAGAAAGGTGAAAAGATCCTTTTATTCTACTCAAGAATGAATTTACAGATGGCACTCCTGGTGCTTACAAACATAGTCAATACGTTTGGGTGCAACACAGAGAAAAGTATTAAATTAAAGCTAAGTTAAATAATCAGCTTAAGCTGCATAGAGATAATTAGCACAAGCTGGCTACTAGCCATATGACTGACATACACAAACCGGCAAATAAATTAGCAATCTTAAATATCAATGAAACAATATGGTCAAATGGCGAAACATGTTCTATCTGAAGTAACTCAAACACCAGCTTATATAATATCTTTCTACCCTACTTTGCATAACACGCAAAACTGAAATATCACTCTGGCAAGAAATGAGAGAAAATAGAAAAGGTACGTAACTGAACAAAATTGGTTAGTTTAAAATTAAATACTTCCTTAAAAGGCAATGAGAATTTTTTTCATGCTCCCTTTTCTGAATACTTTAAAACTGTTTTGTGATGCTTCTTTTCCCTGATGCCTTAAGCACATGCTTATATCGCTTAATGCAGCCCTGCTCTTAGAGCATATGTAACAGTTTTTATAGTTATGAGTAAAAAATACATTGTAGCTATCTGTCTATTTTTCATTGTACATGAAACATAAGATGATTGTATGCCAAAAGTATATTTAATCTTGGATATGAGATTTCACTTAACACAGCTTTTTGACAAAACCATTTAAAGCACATGGATGATTTAGTGTAAAACTAAATGCCAGATTCAAAAACAACTGAATGCTACATACCAGATTGAAAATCAAATAAATTAATCAAACCTTTCTTTGTCAGTCACACTCAAGAAAATTTTTATTTAGAAAAGTAATGCAAACATTGCTTCGTTAAAATCTAATTAAAATTTACATTTTATATATAGAAATAATCAAAAAGAGCAGAATGAAACCACAGCTGTCCATTCACATGCATTTTTATGGATTAACAGCATTACTAAATTTCTTTTACTGGAGTGAAAGGCATCAAATAATTTTTATTATGCATCAATTAAGGAGCGGGATTCATTAATAAAAAAGGTTTCCTGAGTATTTCAGAAACATCACATCTGTTACAATAAGTAAATTTATAAGATATTAGATAGGTTGATAATCCAAAGTTCTGAAATCCTAAAAAATATATGAATGACTGGAATCTAAGAAAGATAATGAAATCTAATTTGTTATTTCATTCTTCAGGATATACATTGCATATTCGTAATTTTTAGGTTTCACCATTCGAATATCATTACTACAAAGTAAAAAACTCATATTCAAATTACACAACCCATTAGAAGTAATTGATAAACTCTATTGTTTCTTTTATTTCCTTTTTGTCTTAAGATTATATTTTAGCAATTTTTACAGATATTTAAAATAAAGTAATAATTACTTTTAGACTACTGAATGGAAAAATACATTGACCAGAGCTATAAGTAAACTTTTACAGATTTATTCCATAAAATTTTTATTAATGCCTAGTCATTCTCTAAAAACATTCTTCTGTACCATATTTTGTAACATCCTGCTTTTATCTGATTATTATCAATAGCATGCACTTTATTTCTAATGTGCCTTTTTCTGAAGTCTCTTTAGTCAATCATGAACAAAAACTTATCAAGGAAAATTAAATTCTTTATCACTATACTTAAACTTCATTAAGTACTTCACAAAACTATAGTGATGCAACATAAAGCTACTACAAGATGACTATATATCAATATATATTTTTGTTAAACTCAATTCATTTTTGTAAATCAAATGATGTGTAATTGGTATTACTCAGTTATAATACTCTTTTTCTAACTGAAATTTTTGTTCAATTTTCTGAGAATGTATAATGATTAAGAAACAAATTAAAGTAATAAAATGCAAAAATATATATAGTATGGATGAAACATTTAAAAATTTTGAAAATTTTTTTGGTACTTACGTATTATCGCACCAGGTTGGCACGATTTGTAAGTTTGAGTAAAAAAGTATGAATAGAAAGAAAATGTACATTTATTAATTACAGATAATTTTTAATACAGTTTTTTATATTATTTTGTTTTAAAATATAAAATAGCAATTAAACCCTTCTGGTTTCGAATTTGAATAAGTTGCAGAATTATTTTTTCGGCGGAAATCTTTTGGCTATTGCTTTTAGCACTGATTGAAAACCGTCTTCGCCATTAACAGCTTGAGCTGTTAATGGCGAAGGCGCCATATAAATTCGATAAGGTATGAGTCAAGATGATGACGGGCTGTTCCTCTCTGTTTTTTGTTGCGCCATTTGGCTGAGCCCCACATGCACTCTACATGTTGTGTGTGAACGCCCGTGTTGGGATCCACAAAGTTATATTTGTGATTAACAGTTCCATGCAGAAATCCAGCATTTTCGAACTCACTTGTATTGTATTCTTTCCAGCAATCCGAATAAATGATGCTTCCTTCCTTGATATTTTCGCAAATTTTTTCCATGAGGGTAACGGTGCTTCTGTTAGGTACAGTAACCAAAAAAGTCTCTTTCTTTTCTCGGCAAATTCCGCCGAAAACCCATTGCTGTGGTAGTACACGCCCAGTGTTATTTTTTCTTTTTAAAAAACTACGTATAACACGTAGGTTTGCCGTAAGTAGGGTTACATTAATATTAATATATACATTAATATATATAAATTTATATATTAATTACATTAATTTATATAAAAATACACATTAATATATATAAAATACATTAATATATATAAAAATACACAATATTAATATTATAAATCTAAGTAACATTCAGAAATAAAGATAGTCTATAGTAATCAGTTATGTAATGCATAATTTTGCAAAATATACATAATCTCGCAAAAAAATTTAATAATTAATAGCAACACAACAGTTTTTAATAACAGAAATTAAATTATGTGTATTTGGATTTTTAGGCTTGTCATAATATAAATGGCATTTTATTTTTACCATGGAGATTAGTGTTACAAATACTCAATATGATGTTAAGAAAATGAAAAATTAAAATTAAAAAGTAATTGAAATCTTTGGACTAGTCAAATATAACTTACACTAGAAAATAATTAATATGAAAATATTGCATAATTTTAAAGCATTTTTTTCCTGAGAAAGCATATTTTCTGTTATGGGAGGAATAGATGAATTCAGCATATGAATATCACACAGAAACTAGTGCTTAAATGGCACCCAACTGTTATCAAATGTTTGAACATCAAGATGCACTTAAGAACGAGAACACTTTTAAAAATGAAATATTTAATTTCCTGTCATAATTTCAAACATACTTTTCTCGAACTGACTCTTCAAACCTCACAGAACCTTCAACTTCTCCATTATTAGTCTTGGCTTTGATAGAAATTGGCTTGCGATCTAAAAGTTGTCTAAATACCAAGGTAGATGGAAATCCAGAATTATTTGAAGCTAAAAGCACTCTACTTCCAAGAGATGATGATGCACTTATTTTTTCAACAAACATATCTACAGTTTTTTTCACTCTTAAGGAAACTTCTGAATCTGAATTGCGATTCTGAAGAGCTTCAGCAGCATTGGAATGGCCTTGAGTTAAAATGGCTTTTGGTATTTTAACCTGTTGAAAAAAATCATTATATTAGTTCATAATGTATACATAGTACATAGTTACAAAATTTTCCAAAATACCATTCTTTGTTTGTTTTCTTTTTATTAAATAAAATAAAAAGTTACCTAGGATGTTCAAAAGTAGATTACAAGCTTTATTTCCATATATATCAATTTCAGAAAAGCAGTTGCAAGTACTAAGTTCCTTAAACCACAAAATTTTCTGACAATAAATTTATAGTTAGTTATAAACACAATTTTTTCACATTGTTTTCAAAGATTTAAAATCTAAATTAATTAAAGGTTCATTATGCTTCATTCACAAAAAGTTTTCAACCTTTATGCATGAAATTAAAAAAGATATGCATAATTTATATTTTAAAGGGACCAGTTCTAAAATTAATAATGAATGTTGTTTTATTCAATATAAAACCATAAATTGCTAGAATCAGCAAATTTTTAAAAATTAGTACCTAAATTTGGCTGAAAAATTGCAAATTTTGATAGCTAATACATACAGAAAAATAATCTAAATTATTAAATTATGCTCTGAAATATCTTCACAAATTCGTCTCATAAAAACATTAAATTTCTTGCATTTAACTTACAATGTTAAATCTGGAACATTTTGCTAAGTGGAATTTTTATTCTAGAAAGCTCTCATGTCTTTTGGATTTCATATTTGATAAACTAGCCTTCCACCAGTGCTGTAATTATTTTCCTGATATTCTCTCTCTATCTTACTTCAAGAACCTTATAATTGGAACCATTAGTCAATATTTAAGGAACGAAAACAGTCTCTAGTCTCCTTTCTTGAAAAAGCCTGTATAGAATTAACATTTCACAATTTTAATTGTTCATCAGCACATAATACTAAGGAAACTGACAAAGACTCAGATGCCTATTTTTAAGTTTCATGCATCTTGCACTTTAAATTAAACTTAGATTAATAAACTAGATTCACATAAGTTAAAATTTTATTTGTCACGCACTCAAGTAATAATAAAAAAGACAAACAAATTACTAAAAACGATTAATCAAAATGGGTTCATGTATCAAAATTATGGGTGCACTATACACTACTCAGTTTTATACTGCTTTCATCTGTTTAGACAATGGTGATAAACACCAAGTGGGTCAAGTGATGCATGTTGGCAATGTTATGTATTAATCGTTTTATTTTCTAGCTTAAGTTGTTTTGCTTATTATTTCAGTTTTGATCTGAAATTGAAGTTCTAATTTTTTTTGTTGTTTAAAGTTGGTTGTAAGTTTAAATTGTAACTTTTGTAAACTTTATATTTAGGTTAGGTTGCTTTAAAAGTTTTTTTGAGTTGAAGTTGTTTAATTTTAATTTGAGTTTAGGGACTTAAGATTTTTGGTTTTTGTATCCTGTTGTTTTGACCCTTAAGGTTGTTAACTTTTAACTTTAATTTTTTTTAAAGCCTTGTTGCTGCACCTTGGTGTGTTAATCTTTTTTTCTTAACCTTAAGTAACTTAATTTGTATCCCTCTTTCTTTTAAAGTTAAACGAATACATATTTTTTGACTGGCGGTAGGAAAAAGTGATTGTAATTGTAATTCAATTTGGATAATATGTGTGTATACTTTAATTGTGAACGAAGAAACAATTTTTATAGTGCTGACATTTTTATTATGAATTATAATGTTGTGTAATTAGTAGTTGCATTTTTTTAATTTCCCAAAGTCATTTTTGTATTAACTTGGTTCAAAGAATTTTCACCTCTTGCCCTCGACTTGGAATTCATTCTCGGAAACTCTTATCAGAGGTTTTACTGCACCCCAAAATTCCTTTCTCCCAAACGAAAAACCATATGTGGGGGGTGAAGTGCTGGATGGATACACCATATGGTGTTTCCCGAAAGAGGACCCTGTTTTGCTGGACAGGCGAGCCTGGAGCAGTTCTACAACATATTTTATGGAGGGGAAAATATTTGTTGAGTTAGAAGCTTTGCATTGTCAACTGGGAGCTCGAGCGAGGCTAGTTTATTCCCCCCCCCCTTGTTTTCATCTGCGGGGCTTGTTGACAGATTTGGTGTGGCCTTGGAAGCTGCATGGAGGAATGGAGATAAATGGCTCTTCTGGTAGTCGGGAAACCCTTTTCCCGTGAAGATTTTCTCGGTTCAGGTTGCTGGTTTTGGCTTCCTGCTGATCAACATCTACGCCAAATTTTCAAAAAACGTGCCAGCTATTAAAGTGGCTGGCAATCATACGTAATAAGTAAAGTAGCTGCGCAGTGTTTTAGGAGAGAGGGAGATAAGGAAACCATTTTGAATAACACGTTAGTTTCTGAAGGAAGGGACCAAGGAGATATTTTTGTTGTTTTCGATGACTTCCAAGATGCAGAGAGGGGACCAGCCGACTGCGTTCCTGAGTAGACTAAGAAATTAAACAACTTACACCGAAGGACGGAGTAGTAGCACCTGACTTGCAGAATGGCCAGCATTTTGGTGATGACCGGAGTCCTGCCGGTTGGAAGTGGTTGTGGGGTGGAGAGCCTGACCTCCGAAAGTGCTACCCATTATTAATTCTGATTGTTTTTCTTTTACAGAAACCCCTACCAACGAAATCGTTATTTCCAGCTCTGTTACAAGAACCCAATAACGTTTGATGCCTTCGAAAGGTGAAATTGTTAAATTTGTAAGCAGGTATGTTAAATTTGTTTCTTCAGAGTGTAGGGTTTATATTTATTTTAACTAACATTTATTTTAAGTTTAAACTATCTTTCCTGTCAATCCTTACTTTTCCCTGGAACTGCCAATGCCAGAATATGTAAATTTGAGTAGAACGCGCAAGCATTCAAATTATCAGCGGAAGTAGTATGATTTAAATAGAAGGAAACAAGTTCGGTGAGAGAGAGTTATTCTTACTTAGTGAGCGCGGAGGTAGTTATAGAGATTTGAAAAACCCCGCGTTGCGGCCTATGTGCTTGGCGGGAAGTAGTTGCAATTGTTCCAGTGAGCTTCAAGTCTGCTGAATTAGCAGCCGTATTGTAAAACGCAGTGAGTTAGTTATTTGAGAGAGCCTCGTAGTTAGAATATTGTCTTTAATTTCTTTTCAGGTTTTTATTTTTATTTTGATTGCCGAGTTGGCACCATTTGTAAGCGTCAAGAGAACGCAATTGTAAATTAGTACGTTGAATAAAAAGGGACTTAAACCCTTTATAAGACTCTGTGGTTTATACAAGCTTTCACAGTCACCTCTTGGTTGCGTGCTAGTTAGAGGCGCGCAACGTTATAAGAGTAAAGGCAGACCTGCCGCCACCCTTGTTAAAAATGTAAATTATTCATACAAATTTGCTCATTAATAAATGTTAGATTAATTTTACCTACCTAGCCTTGTAATTATTGTATTTAATTCCTTACACTGGACCTTAGACAATGAATGGGTTTAGCTTTCCACAACGCATTATTTTGAAATTTAGAATTGTTTGCATATTTTGTTTTTATGTTGCACTATGAAAACTACTCATATACTAGGGTATGTGATTGATACAATATCAGTTGAAATGTTCTGTTATGTTACCTATATACATACAGTTACCTACCTCATAATCTAGTATGAACATTGATAAGAGTTATTACACAGTGATGATGTTCAATAGTAAATATTACATATGATTTTCTATTATGCTATAATGATGTAACAGCAAGAAGCAACTCAAGTAGGGAAAAAAAGGGCTGCATGATACTAACAACAGTATTTATAGTAAAAAGTTTCTTTAATCTGATTGGATGCGAGTCATCCACTTTGCAGCATGATTACATAAGAAAAATGAAATGAATTAATTTGGAAAAATGCAGACAAAAAATTTATTAGAAACAATTTAGAATAGAAAAGGGGAGATAACCAGTTTAAAATAAGGAATTAAAAAGGACTGTTGCTAAATCAAAATTAGTAGTTTTCTTTCAATACTTTATATCTTACAGATATACATATTTGTGTTCTATGTTGTAATTCTTGATTTTTTAAGCTAAATGATTTATTTATATTATATCAAATATGCATACAGGCCCATCAGCAACCAACTGACTAAAAATCATGGATCGACTATAACTGCAATCTGAAGTTTATTCCCGTTAGTAAAATCGTCATATTACATATATGATTTAATCATCTTTCTCTTGTGTAATAAATATAAAACATGAGCCAATTTCTGTTGAAAATTTCTTTTCAAACACATCCCTGCTCTGAAGTAGACTTCTTTCAAGAGCTTTGTCACAGGTCGCAAATTAAGCTAAATCGTGCTAATTAGCCGATAGAAGTTAAATGTTAAATGTGCTGATTATTCACAAATAATCATATAAATACAAATTTTTCACTAATTATAACCTGTTCAGTAGTTAGTTAGAAAGAGAGAATCAGTAGTTCATATCTCTTTAGACTACTGTGCAAATTCATCACATTAGGTTGCATTACAATGTATTAGTTTACTAAATTACAATGCATTAGTTACTTCATATGAATGTGGATATCATGGGCTAGAATAAACGCATAAATTAAATTTTTATGACAGTTTTTATTAAAGATAAGATTGTACAGATCCGTTTTAAAATGAGAGATATAATATGTTTTATTTCTTGAAACAGTAGATTTTTATGGATGGTTGTTTATCAATTTTTATCCTTTGATATACATATGTTGTATGATTTAAAAAAAAAAAAGGTCTGAATTCCAAATATTTAAATTTCAGATTCATACATAACTTGAGTGTACATAAACATCATTCATACCTAAATTAAAATCACTAATTTTATCACAGGGAAAAATTCTGATGTCATTTCATTATTACATTTAAAAACAGACCCATGCTCAAGAGATCACTATAATGTTAACATTTATATATAAAAAAAACTATAATAATATTTTAGTAATATGTGCAGTAAAACAAGAAGCAACTATATGTATTTTCAAGTACAGAGAAAAAACGTTCATTCTTGGAGAAATATTTTTTTGAGTTCTATAGATAGGATTAAAAACGTATTGAAACTAAAATAACCCCCCTTCCAAAAAAAAAAAAAATTAAAATTTAATATTGGCCCTAAAATTACAGATCGTTTTGGTCTTGAAATAATTTCCTTGTGGAATGCTTTTGTAAGCACAATAAAGTTCTTAAACCTAACAGAAATGTAATATTTTCTTTTCTTCATACTCTTTATTTGTAATCATACTCTGAACATACGTACTAATAATTTGACATAATTGTTTACTGTCAGGTATATTCTTATGGGGGAATAAAAAAGGGTTATTTATATCTAATCTAGTTGCATGCATATCTACATAATTGTTGATTCATTATTTTGTTTGAAAGTCAATTTACTTTTATTGTGATAAGTGATAAAAGGGATGTGTGAATGGGTTTTGAATAAAATAATAAAAAAGAGTAAAAAGAAGGTTTAAGAATAACAGAAGGGGATATATTATTTGGATTTTAGCTAATGAAAGAGAAAAATTGGCCATAAAAACTTTCTGTATAGTTTTAATAAGTCAATTAATTAATTTATTTTGAGCAAATTATTCCCTTACTGATTCTTTCAAACTGATATAAACTGTCAGCATGACTCTAAGGCCCATATCACACGGCATTTGTTTCACACAAACAACTGTTTCGGACAATTTTTCTGCCTGGTTTACTATTGAAAGAAAGACGTGCGACTTTTTCCTTCCTTTCGAAAAAAGTTGCAAGTTGTTCGTTTTCAACCAATCAGCTATCAGCGCCGAATGCTGTTAGCTTGTTTGTAATGGAGAACCAGTTTTTCCTGTGTTAACTCCAAAGCGAGCTGTGGTCATTGGCTGTTGTGACAAAGCAGAAAAATTGTTCCAAACAGTTGTTCTTTCGAAACAAACCGACGTGTGATAGCAGCCTTATACTCCTGTGCATATTTTCCATTTAAAAAAGACAATCCTTGTTAAAATTACTCATAAACAAGCATACTGTTCTAATTCCGTTATTCAGAAATTAAACCAATCTAACATGTTCAGCTTTAAATGAAATACATACCTTGTGAGCAAAGGCTAAACGAGTAGACCTTCTAATAACATCCAATGCTTTAAGATTAATATCCTTATTATCTTGTCTAAGAAGAGGCAACATAGCACTGTAAATCAGAGACAACTGTGCAGCACTGATAAAACGATTATGTGTTGCTTTAGCCCCAGCATCCAACATCTGCATGGTTTCCCTCTCAGATAATGGCATTTTGGAATCCAATGTAGCAGTCAGAAAAAGTGACAAACCATTTAAAGGATCACCTATGATTTCAGAAATTTTGCATATTCATAATCAAATATTTGAAGTAATCAAAAATAACTACTACTAAATTACTACTACTGCATAAAAGACTAAATTAATCAAAAAATAAAAGCAAAGGGAAATACTTTTGAGAAAAAATAATTCTTACGTATCTGAAGTGACTTCATAGCTTTTCTTAAGAGTTTGGCTCTATCTTCTCTCTTATTTTCACTCAAAGTCACTTTAACATAAGCTCCATTGAAAATTTTGCATATCATGTACTTGTCACAAACCTTTAAAGAAATTTATATACATATTGAGATTTACAAAGCACATGAAACTCTTTTACAATTTAAAATAAAATGTCTTATTTTAAAATTTATGCATTTCCCATTACCTTTTAGTTATGAATGAAAAACTGCTTCATTCATACCCTGAATTTCATTCTGCTGATGATTTTACCATCAGTAAAATATTCAATATATTTTTTTTTATCAATTTAATGTTAATTTGTACTGTATTTGTTTCATGATAAGATGCTGAATTTACTAACCAATTATTTATTGGGGGCTATTTTACTGTATCATATTCCTTTACGGTTATAAGATACAGTGTAATTGAAGTTTAATTTTTTAAGTAAAAGCATGCATCTTATAAAAAGTATAGTAATTCTTTATGGTAAAAATATGGCTAATATTTAATTTAAAATGAAGAGTATTAGTATATAAGCTTGCATTTTTTAACAAAATATTAAATTAAAATGTGATTCAGTGCTGAAAGAAAAATGCTGAGTTTCCAATTCAAACAGTTTTGCTATTTTTAAAAAATCTTAAACATTTTAAATTACATAAAATAGAACTTTCCAGAAATTGTGCTTCACCTTTTAAGAGATAAAATAGTAGCACTTCAAATATGATACATAATATATCATATAATACCATATATGATATGTAAACCTCAGCATAAATTACCATAGAAATGGCAGCTTTAATACACATGCATGAAAAAGGATACTTCTATAAATACACAAACTTCTATCTTCTGAATTTGCTGATAATATACCTTGATAAATATTAAAAGCAAAACTCTTCTTAAAGAATAATCTTTTAGGTCATATTAGCCATATATACAAAAAATTCATTTGACAATGTGAATTTCATTAGTTTAAAGGATTAATATGACGTATCACTATGTTTTTACTACATTAAACTTATATGAAATTCAATTCTTTTTATCAGCTTCCAGTTAGAATTTTATAACAGTTGATTTATGGATAAAGAATTTAAGGTAGATAACTGAAATTTGATTGAATGCAACTAAAATGGAGCATATACTCAAAGAAGGCACAGAGGAGAATGTTTTCCGAGTACCTTCTCTGAGCAGCTACTCTGTTTCTAACAGCAGACTTATAGAAAAATGGATGTCAGCGAGGTTCACATTTGTGTATCATTCAAAATTTGCCTAGTAAATGAAAATTTATGCTAGCAGGATACTTTTCCCTACTGCTCAACAGCCCCTAATACCATTTCAATACACCATTTAGGCACTCACAGTCCATTAGAAAATCTGTTTATTTTGATCCATAACTGCCTTCACATTTTTTTCCAGATATTTTCAAATCACCCTGCATATATATTAAAATATATGCATACATTAAAAGAATATTACTTTTCTGTTGGATATGATTCAGAAGTTGTTTAAAAGAATATAATCTTTTTCATTCTTTATTTAATTTTCTCCTCTTTACACACTTTTATTTTACTTCTGTACATTATTGTTTTATCCAATGGGTATTTATTTGTGGAAATGTATGTATATAATATTAAAATTTATGTAAGTTATATTATTGTTATTATTTCTCCCACATCTAAATCACTGCAATACTTAATGGTTTTGTTTCAGTTTGTGCATGATTATTTGCATGTTCTTTTGTTGCATAATGAAGAGTTCTAAATTTGAATCTAGATTGTATGAATTTTGTATGACTTCTTGTTTACTGAAATTTCTATTGATTCCCATGACAAGAAACACAACTGTGGTATTTTGTTGAGTTACCTATATTCTATTTTTTGAATCAACACTAGAGAACTAAACCACTCAGTGCTGGTATAGCATGGGAAACATCTAACTTTCCTAATACGTACTTAAATACTGTAGTTATTTTATTGAGAGTCACTACTAATTATGTTAATATTTTTATTATGTATCTCAGAGTATTTATAATAAAACATGGAGCAGTACTTACTTTTCTCATTTTTTAAAGCAGTTAGGATAATTTACAAAGCTTAAATCTCTATGATGTTATTAAGAGTTTTACAAGTTAGTTACCTTAAGTGAAAAAAACTGTTGTTAATTTTCTATGGGAACATGGCCTTTCAGAAGATTCCAGATGCACAGAATTCTGTCATTAGTGCGACAATGACATGCAAGAGAAGTTTGCACGAGATAGAGGTAGAGAACACAAGACCAGGATTCCACTGCCCCACAATGTCAAAGTTCCCAATAACAGGAACCACAACATAAGAATTAATGGTTCATGTGTATTTGGTCTAAAAAGAGGTTGGAATTTCAATACTTTTAAGTGCAATGCTGAGATAAAGCTACCTTAATACTAATAATACAGTGTGGAGTTGCCACTGGATCAGTTATACATGAATAGCCAGCCTATGCAAATTTGACAGAATGAGGTTACCATCACCTAGCTTTTAATCATGAAGAAAATTATATTGATCCAACAATAGGGGCACATATGCAATTGACTGAAAGATCTTGGCTTGATGCAAAAACGTAAATGTACCAAATGAACATTTCCAATCTTACTTATAATATTTCTGTTTGAAAATGATAAGAAAAATGAAAATGACCTATTCATAGCTTTTTTTTAAGAGATATAAGAGCTTTGCATAAAAACCAGGTTAGATATGTCATTCCTAATTGTGTATTTTTTAATAAATGTACCTTTAAATGCATACACATATTAAAGATAGTAATGTAATAACATCTGTATACTATATATTTATTTTTTAATACATTTTGTATAAAAACTACATATTTATGTATTTTGAGCCACATTTTACTGGTGGACCACATACTATACTAAAAAAAGACCAGTGGACTGTACACTATGCCGACTAAAAATAGAGTAGTGGACTGCATTCTATACTAGCACTAACCAATTTGTATATAAAACATTTTTTTGTTTCAAAACTTTATTCCATGAAACTTTACTTCTTTATTTATTTTCTGCAGCTTACAAGCTTCTTTTTAATTTTACTTTGGCTTCTTGCCACCCAGGCGATATAGTGGTTAGGGGAGCCGATTTTAATACCAAAAGACCCAGATTTGAATCACGTAGGTGGCATGGTTGTAACTACCCATTCCTTCACAGGAGGCAACAGTGGCTTCTTACTAGTTGCCTCTACAATAAAATAACCATCAGTTCTGACCTTACAAGTGGTCAATGTCAAATGGGCAAGTGCCTGCCATTATACATACAGTGGTGGCCAAAATTGTGGACACTTTTGGAAATTTGTGTGTTTTTGAACTTTGTATGCTTATAGAAAACGTTACGTTTCACAAAATGCAAACTTGTATATATCATTTTAAAGAGAATTTATTACTGAATTCAATACAAAACACAAAATTCAATTATTTGTATTATAAAAAAGTTAAACGCTAAAAACGTTGTAGCTAGGGTTTTCAGCGCCCAGAGACAACTGAAGATTTCGTGCCCCCTACTGCTTGCCAAGGATGGACAACATTTAATTCTAAAATGTCGTAGCATCAGTTTGGCGCCCTTGGATTCTGCACCCGGGGACAGATGCCCCCCTCTAGCTACGCCCCTGGCAGTGAGTTATCAGTACTTAGTAGGGTACCCTTTATTTTTTTATTACAGCTTCACATCGACGTTTCATTGAGCTGACAAGAGTTTTAAGCTCTTCTTTCATTATTACATGATGCCAAGAAACAATTATAGCCTCAATTAAGTCGCTTTTATTTGATAGGCGCCTCATTCGGACAAAAGTTTTCAACCGGTGCCACAAATTTTCGATAGGATTGAGGTCAGGACTGTTTTCTGGCCATGACAACAATTTAATGCTCTTTGCACGAAACCACTCTTTCAATATTTTAGCCGTGTGGCAAGGAGCAGAATCCTGCTGAAAAATTGAAAAAACTTCTGTGGGGGGGGGAAAAGAGGGAGAGGTTTTGCTTTGAAACAGCACATGAAATATAATATATTACCTGAACAGACATTTGAGTCCCATTATTTGATTGCCGAGGTGGTGCAATAATATTGAATATTGTTGGAGTTTGTGGGGCTGACAAAGGAAAGACAGAGTCTTGAGAATGAAGATACAGCTGATAAGTAACCGGCTGTCTGTTAGGAGGAATGGAGCATCCAATAACTTCAACTTTAATCTTGGGGGGGAAAAAAAAATTTTAATTCAATTCACAAGATGCAGTAGTGAAATTTTTCAAAAAAATGTAAATTTTTTATTTTATACAAAAATTATAGAAAACAATAATTTAAAAATTTGAAAATAGAGGCGGCACCAACTCAGTGAAAATTGTAATGAACCTTATATATTTTATAAGAAGTAGATTCCATTCTGACTGTAGGCAATCAAAAGGGGGAAAATTTGTTTGAAGCAAAATTATCTAATAGTAATTTTAAAAAGCAAAGTTCACTTGCACCACTTTAGTTCATACACTGCTGGCCATTAAAATTGCAACACAGTGAAGGAAAGCAAATACAAAAAAATCTGATATGTACACCACATTACTTCCTTGTATGGAATATTAAATTATATGCATTTCATTTAAACTTATTGGATTGAATTAAATCTACTTCGCCGTCAGCACATAAACAACAATAGAATAAATGCATTCTTTAAAATTCACTCAATTTGTTTACCATAGCGACACTCTGGCACTAGGTTCACTTAACAGTATTATATTTCGTTCATATTATATAACTCAGAATGCACAAAATTGATATCATTTAAAGAATTATCTAATCGTTGCCACATGTTCTGTTCAAATACTACAATAAAGCTAGAACGATGTATAAAAGAAATTAAGCAAACAAAACAAAAAAACAGTTTTTCACAGACGATTGAGTATTTCTCATTCAACTAATTCAGTTCTCACATTGCGATAAGGCAAAAATACATAAAAACTCAAAATATCTGTATTAAAAATTACGAAGTAAATCTTAAACACTTATTTCTTCGAAAAAATTCCAGAAAGGATTAAGCATGATTTAATTCGCAATAATAAATGAAGGCGTTAGCTTTGTTGTTGCGAAGCTACGTTTCTCTACATTAGCAACAAATCCACTACTCTGCTGTTTCAAATGTAAACAAGCAATTGCCGCCATCAAAAATATTATTAGGCTTAGCGTCAATTATTTAAACCCACTTAAACAACTTTAAAAGTGTTGATATTTCTAAAAATATTGCATACAGATTTACTAAAGGCATAAAAACCTTAACCGGAAGATAAGAACAACATAATTCAATCATTTTTAAAGCAAAAAATGTACAATTTACAAACATATAAGAGTAAAGAAACTGAGATCACTGAGCCGGGTAACAGAGTGGATATATATATAAATATATTTATATACATTTGGTGCAGCCGATTGCAACCAAAATATGAGATTCACATCTACGTGTTATAGCAGTCCTATATACAAAATTTCAACGTTCTGAGGCTACTCGTTTTTGAGTTATGCGAGATACGTACGTATGTACATACGTTCGTACAGACGCCACGAAAAACTCTCTTCAGAATTCATTTTAAATCAGTTTTATAATTTTTTTGGAGGAAAAGAGTATTTTATTCTTTCCTTGCGTACAGATATCACGCAAAAAATCGTTAAATTGCATTCGATAGTGGTCAAAATGGATATTTTCGTTGAAATATGCTGCCTGAAACTTTTTGCGATTACAATACTTTCTTTTTACTTCGTACAAGGAAGTAAAAAGATATTTATTGCACGTAAACAATATGGCATGAAGACAAAATGATTAAATTTGTAAGTATTTTGGAGGTTTATAGGGGGACGAAATTAATAGAAACAGCTGCCAACCCAGGCAGCTAAAATGGCCCCTTCCCCATTAGAAATGGAGTCAAACTGGGCTTGGATGACAGTAATGGGCAACTGATTCCATGCTGCTTCAAGTCTATGCCACACTTCATCAACTGTATGTGCTAGAGAGGGGTGGCGGTCCAGTTTGTCAGCAACCTATGAACAGGTGTTTTCAATAGGTGATTGATCTGGAGACCGTGCAGGTCAGGGAAGCAATCGGATACCCTGTGTATTGAGGAAGGTCTGAACACGACTTGCAACATGTGGTCTTGTATTATCTTGTTGGTGGGCTAGTCTCTCAGCAACCCATGACCAGATGTTTTCAATGGGTGATAGATCAGGAAACAGTGCAGGCCAGAGCAGCAATCGAAGGAACGTCGGCGTTTGGGGCCCTCGAAAATAGGACACAACCACTGGATTTAATATTTCAGAAATGTACCGATCTGCGTTCAAATTACTGTCGATCTGAACTAGAGATGTGCGTGTCGTGTACCCAATGGCTGCCCAAATCATCACAACAGGTCCAGAGCCCCTATGCTGATATCGAATGCAAGCAGGCAAGGTACGGTCTCATCGGACACTCCAGACACGTATACGGCCAATCAGAATACTGCATGTAGAACCGGGACTTGTTTGAAAAGGCGACATTGTGCCACTCCTGTATCCACCTTTGTCATGTAGCACACCAAAGTTACCATCTCTCTCTAAGCTACATTGTCAAGAGAAGCCAAAGTAATGGTCCCCCTGCTGATAGTCCATGTTGCTGCAAACGCCGACGCACCTTATGAGTTGATACTGGGCGTGCTGCAAACATGCCGATTTCCTGACTAAAGGTCCGTGATGTGGTCGTAGGGTTTTGCAGGTCTAACCTCGGAACTAGAGGAACTGCAGGTGTCCTCTCTGACTTTAATCATGGGAGGAAGTTGAAATCCTGCATGCCGTTCAGTATGACTCTCAGCAATCCATTGATTCCATATTTACATGACAGTGGTTGAATGTCGACTAGTGTGACCGGTGATTTCACGGAACGATAATCTACAGGCAACGATCCTACCTCTATCGAATTTCGAAACTTGCTGGTAAGCATTTCCTCTTCTTATTCGAGGCATAACTTAATATTCTGAGCAAACTCCAATCTTACAAAGCTCTTTCCAAATAAGAAATCCACTACACAACTTTTCTTTTAAGCAATGCTTCAGATGTTGTTTCTCCCTCCTGCATTGTCTAAATGCGCTGAAATTCTAATCATTTGCATATTCCAATTTCTTCTTCCTTTCAAGTGATTTTGACATTCATCAGATCATTCCTTCTGGTCTTGCAATTTCTTGCTATACATAAAGAGAGTTTTGTTTAAAAACTGAATTTGAGTTTTGAGAGAGATTTAAAAAAAAAAAAAAAAAACACTCTTATTACAAAACCAGCATGCCTGGTTTAACAGAAATATATTGCAGTATAGTTTTAATTGACAGGGCAGCACTGCATTTTTAAAAGATCAGTATAGTGCTTTTTATTTTAATTACTGTGACAAATCAGATTTTACTATACAATCTATTTTAAATTATGAACTTTTCCACTTATTTCCATTCTTTGAATTTTGATGAATTCTTTCCTTTTTCCATTATTGAACTCTGTAGTGGCTGACCGATAGGAGAAAGGTGCAAGAATGATGAAAAATAATGTTCCCACTCTTTCTCTTTTTTGTATATTTACATATATATATATATATATATATATATAATATTATATTATTGCCTTGACATTATATATATACATAGTCATACAATACATAGAATGGATAACATTTTTGGGATAAAATATGAAATATGAATTGTTCTAAGGAAAATGCACTGACACTTAAAACTTCTTTTAACTTTTGACCACATCAGATCTCATCTTAAGGCAACTAGTATGATTATTTTCATTTTCGCATTTCGAATTCAATGACACAGCCTTTTTTTTCCCCAATACTTCTTTTATTAGAATTATCCACAGTAATAATATACATTCAAGTCAAAGTAAAAATGTAGAAAGTTTTTTAAACAGAATATTAATATATAAACCATGAAATTATTAGCAGTCAATACAGAATACACTAATGTCTATAAAATTGTTGATAGTTTGAAATTACTGAAGAAATTTACAATCGATGAATATATAGAAAGCATAATTCCTCAAGAAAGGTATCTAAAGAACAGTTGTTTTGGTTATTACCTGCTCATACTCCACATAAGGTTTTGTTTTCAGTTTGCATAAAGCTATACCAGGAATAGCATGGATAGTTAAATTAGCAGTACCACATGCTCCTTTGTTATCACAAGCACTTAATCCAATTAAATAAATTCCATGTCCCACAAGAAATCCTTAAATATAATTAAAAATATTGGAAAATTAAAGAAATAAAAACATATGCAAAGAATATAGATATATAATATGCAAGAATAAGAAATAATAGGTAAAATATTTTTTTATTATCTAGAATTAGGAACATTACCCATAAATGTACTTACATTTTGATGTGAATATTAAATAATAAGTTATCATGGAATATCAGAAAGAACATCAAGAAATGTGTTCAGTCAATTCATTAACAAATGTTACTTATTATGCCACCCAGATGGTATAGTGGTTAGGGGAGCTTGACTGTGATACCGAAGGGCCCGGGTTTGAATACCGGAGAAGGCATGGATGTAAAAATTATCTGTTCCTTCATAGGAGGCAATGGTGGCCCACCTATTAGGTGCCTCCATAATAAAGAGACCACCGGTCTGGCCTTAGGAGTGGCCGATGCCAGCACAGGGAAGTGCCTGCCATTTTAGGAGGGGAGAAAATTACTTATTATCGCTACTATACTCTTTTTATTGACTCCATTTCAAAGTGTTCATATTTTTAAATATTAGCTAATTTACATGCAGTTAATTATTAGATTTTGTTCCAGTTTGCAAAATACTTTTTGCATACATTTCAGTTTCCACACTAACTTAAAAACTTCTGTGTGCTCTCCAAACAAACATTTTGCTTGCTAAGGAATCCTTGTTAAAGTGTGCAATATAAGCCTTTGAGAACATACAAAATTTTTACAATAAAGATTGAAGGATTAGGTTCTTCAATTTTGGCAAGCAAGCACAGCTGCCCCTTTAAAAGCCAAATGTGGATGTTTCTTGCATTTGTATACTAAATGACATATCATGAATTATGAGATAAAAATTTGGCTACTTTTCTGTTTCATCGGCGTAAATCTCGTCAACATACAGTATACACATAAAAAGTGTTAACAAATGTTAGTTCTTAAGAATTTTTTATTTTGAAGGCATAAACATTTTAATATCGCTTAAAATTTTATAAAAAGCCATAAATAAAGACAATAAATTTGTAAAAAGACATTAATTTAAGAATTTACTATGTTTTTATGGTTCAACATCCTAATTCGACGGTTCATATCACGTGACCCCAAGTGATCTCATCTCACGTAAGCTACGCTACACTCAGAAATTATGTAAAACCGCAGTGCTTTACTTCGCTAATGCATTCTCATTAGAATTGATGACTTTAACCCTTGACTTTGCCTTTTCTATATTTTCGCTTTTGGCTTTCAGGTAAGCGGTGTAATTGCATCCTAATTGACTTAATTACTGCGAATGGATTTAGGGCACAAAATTGAACTATCCAGTAAAAATTCTATGTAATTGTATGCCAGTATTGAAAGAAGGATCAATCTGATAACAAATGGCTGTGACTTGTTTTGAAAATGAGGCGTAAAAGGCTACCATCGAGAATATTCCGTTTGGCATTAGTTGTGCCATTAATGGCAACTTTATCGCCTGCGCCGGCAAAACGGAAAAGTACTAAAATTTGATGATGCAACCAATCAAAATATTACAAATAATTCTGTATTCTGTTTATATTTAATAAATACAGATTTCTTAGACTGTTTATTTAGTGTTAAACTGCAAAAGCTAAGTATCAATAGATTAAAAATATCACCATGTAAAATCATTAATTTTGTACGAACAAAATTAGCATTTAAAATTTATATATTTTTAAGAAAATAAAAGCAGAAGGTCATTTAAGTTAATATAATGTAACAAATACATTCTTTGTATTAAAACAGAAATATTTACCTTCTTCAAGAGAAAGTATTGTCTTCCCATTAATAGAAGTATATGTGAACGATGTAGAATAACCTATTAAAATAGCACATACTTAAACTAATACAAGCGTATGGGAAGTAGAACAATTAATAATTTAAAATAATCTTAAACATAGTACATAATAAAATTTATATAAGAACATAAAAAGGAGAACAAATAATAATTCAATGTATTAAGGTCATTTCCGTGACATCATTATGGCTTAATGAAAACTACTATTTTTAAAACCAAATTTCTAATAAAAATACAGGGTGTGATTCAAAAGTTTCAAGACTTACCTCAGAACAAGAAATTTATTGGACATTTAAGTACAGCAGACTAAAATTCTTCAAAATATGATCCTTCAGCATAAACACAGTGCTGCCAGCGTGTCTTCCACTGTTCGTAGCTCTTCTGGAAGGACATCATGCTGTCAAGGGCTTTCGTCGAAGCCTGCTGGATGATGTCCATGGAGTCGAATCGCTTCCATTTTAGGCCTATCTTGATTCGAGGGAAGAGGAAAAAGTCATTTGGAGCCAAGTCGGGGCTCTAGGGTGGCTGCGGCAGTGTTGTCACATTGAACTTGATCAAAACTTCGGCGGCAACGCGCGGCATGTGAGCGGACACATTGTCATGGTGGAAAATCCAATCGCCCTTGATCGCCAGGCGGACTCAACCCTCAAGTGGCGGACAACTCCAATGTAAATCACTCCTTTACCATAAAAAAAAAAAAAAAAAAAACTAGCATGCAAGTTACACGCGACTTGCTCATGCGAGTTTTCTTGGGCTTCAGCGAGGAAGCAGTGTGCCACTCTGAGCTTTGATGCTTTGACTCAGGATCGTACTCATAGAACCAGGTCTCATCACCAGTAACCACTTTCTCCAGAAGGTTCAGATCACCATTCAACCATTAGAGCATTTCCTGGCAAACAGTCGTGCTGTTTCTCCTGATCCACCGACAAAACTTTTGGCACCAGTTTGGCACACACTTTTTTCGCATCATCAAATTCTCCATCACAATCCTCCACACCGTACTCTGACTGAGTCTCAATTCTTCGACAATTAATCTAGTACTAAGACGATGGTCATTGTTTAAAAGTTCCTGCACTCTCTCCACATTTTGATCCGTTCAGCTTGATGATGGCCTCCCAGAGCGGTCGTCATCTTCAACATTCCCGCATTCATCTTTGAAACGTTTATGCCACATGAAAACCATTGCACGAGACATGACTTCTTCCTTCCTCTTAAATCATACTGAGTGTCTCCATGGCAGTTTTGTTCAATCGCACGTAAAACTTAATCGCATTACGTTGCTCCAAGCGCTGCTCCATTTTCCCCTCTCCCACTTTTCGACCGAGGTCTATGACACACAATCATGTTGCAAGCGATGAGCATTCTCCAGGGTTTCGGAGGCAACTGCCGCAGCGTCAGTTCGTTCCCTGAGACTTCCCACTACTTCCCCCACCCGGAGGAGCCAGTCCGCACGCGCTTCCCTACTCAGAAATGAACCAGTCTTGAAACTTCTGATTCACACCCTGTATATATATAATTTTTATGAAGCTCAAAGAAATAAGGAACTGATAATTTTAAACCTTTTTTCTTCAATTTCATACTGATAAAAATTCAATGTCAGTGACTCAGTGACTCTGGGGAAATTATAATTGGTGCAGTGGCACCAATAATTGAAATGAGCAAAAAATGCCAACTTTTAAAAAATCATAAATACTCTGCATGAATGAATGCACACGTGATATCCATCTTCTTGCATGGATTTGAATCCACCACATACATGTAGCAAATGCCAACAAAAGATTAACAGATGAACAAAAAAATTCTGCTTCCACATTGCAAAAGGAAACACCTTTGAAATGTAATACAAATTAGCAGAAAACATGAATTAGGTTATTATGTGAAAGAATCAAGAAGAGAGATTATAAAAATTATCTACCTTTAATTTCCCATTTGATTGTTTTTAATGCGGATTTGACAGTTTTAACAGTAGCATACACAGCAACAGGTAGACCAGCAGGTATGGGATATGCTCCAGTTGTAGGATGTCGTTGAATGGTACCAGGGCCATCAGCAACAACTGAATCAATAGTAACCTGCAACATTTAGTTTTTACTTTTTGTGACTGAGAACTTTCATTGATCTCATTTATAATAGCATATTTAAAATCATACACAGCCTGTATGAAAAACACAACTGAAATCACAGAGAATAATTTTTGACACTATACTGTTTTCTCTATTTAGAAATGAAGATGATATGTAGACAATTGAAAAAAATAGCATGCATAACACATGAAAATGTGCAGTAATTTGAATGCCATTTTTAAAATTTTTTGAAAGTGAACCACATACACACATATATGCGGGCATACCTCACTGATTGAGGAATATTTTTAACAAAGTAAAAACAATATACATTTCTGTGTTTTTCTGGTGCTTGTAAATCTTATTTTTTAAATTTAGGAATAAGCTTCAAAATGAAAGAAAACCATTTGTAATAAAACTCCAGGCTGCATTTTCTAGTTGCTGACAGACTTCTTTTTTTAATCTAAAAGTGATACTGCAGTCCTGTAATGTATCAAAACATAATACATTATTTTCAGAAATAAAAGAAAAAAAACAAGGATTTCCATCTAGTGTGTTAGTCATAATACAAAATGCAGTTGAATTTAAAAAGTATAAATATTCCCATTTCAAGACATGAAAAACTAGATTTAAATTATAAGCTTGGAATTATAATAATTAAAAACAGTAGTGTAACATCAGATGTGTTGATAATCAAATGATATGAAAATAAATTCCCAGGGTTTTGCATTAAGATATAATTTTTATGTAATTAAAGGAAAGAAAAATTACCGAGGCAAAACAGAAGAACATCATTACTACTTAGCGTATATAAAATATTACTGGTATCAAAACACTGACACTGTCAGTTGCCAAATGAAAAATATATGCTACCATTTATTGTTTCGGAAGCGTTAAACTTCTGCTGGCAAGGCATAGCAACTTATGAGATTTTGCTTATCCCAAATATGTAATGCAAATAAAAAGAAAGCCAGCTCAAAAATTGCCCAATAAAAATTATCTATACGACTCAGACACTCTACTATAACTTAACTTACACTGTCCTCCAAAAATTAAGAAACAATTTCTCTTTTGTGACATGGGGAGGGGTAGGAACGTGAAACAGTACAGATATTAATGCGTACTGAAATATGAAACAGTGCATGTAATAATTTAAGTAAAGGTATATATTTAATATATTTGAAGGATACTATTAATTAAAATAATAAGATATACTTAATTGGTAATCGTGATAATTAAGGTACAGATTTAAACTTGTTTTGTTTTGAATTTTTATTTAATTCTTTTGGTGTCATTATTTTGTTTTCTGTTTGTCAGCACCAATCTCCATGGAATATTCACTACTTTTCTTTCATTCAAGCAGTGGTTTTTACTACAAGAAATGATATTTATCAAATGTCAGTTCTTTTTATTCCATAGTGGTATTACAATATCACAATGATAATACTCATGCGTCAATTAAAAAGCGTTTGCAGAGATCAACATCTTTATGTCTAGTTTCATTTAAATATTGCAATCAATGTCTTATATAAATTGTTTATTGATTGATTAAGATAATGTACATGATTTGTGGTAGCAAGCAAAGTAATTCTTTTTCAGTTAGTGGAACATTTACAGGAGTTATCGATATGGCTTATTTGGTAAACTGGGTGTTTGAAAAATGGCTAAGTCTTTATTCTTTAAGTATTCACTCTGACACAATAACACACTGTTTTGAATTTTTATTTAATTCTTTTGGTGTCATTATTTTGTTTTCTGTTTGTCAGCACCAATCTCCATGGAATATTCACTACTTTTCTTTCATTCAAGCAGTGGTTTTTACTACAAGAAATGATATTTATCAAATGTCAGTTCTTTTTATTCCATAGTGGTATTACAATATCACAATGATAATACTCATGCGTCAATTAAAAAGTGTTTGCAGAGATCAACATCTTTATGTCTAGTTTCATTTAAATATTGCAATCAATGTCTTATATAAATTGTTTATTGATTGATTAAGATAATGTACATGATTTGTGGTAGCAAGCAAAGTAATTCTTTTTCAGTTAGTGGAACATTTACAGGAGTTATCGATATGGCTTATTTGCTAAACTGGGTGTTTGAAAAATGGCTAAGTCTTTATTCTTTAAGTATTCACTCTGACACAATAACACACTATTCCATGCAAATATTTCTACGGTTTCTCAAAATAAAAGACTTTTAGTTTCAGCACAGGACATAAGACGTTCCATGATAATAAAAATAATAATAATAGTAAATTCTAATTTTTTTATACAATCTCCACACAGCAGAAGCTTTAATAAACTATATACAAAAAGTTCCATACCTGTCGAAAACGGCCTGCAAATGAAAACAGACAATTCTGTTTACATGAAATGGAGGGGCAGTATGAAAAGCTATTTTTTTTTTTTATTTTTATTTATTTTTTTTTTTTTTAATATTTTATATTTAAATACACATCATTAAAATTGGCAACAAGAGTTAAGATTTCAAAAAAGATGTAAGTTGTTGGCTGTAATCTTTTTCAATCATCTGTTTTGTAACTGTGCTTCTTGTGTTCCAGAGGAAATATTGAATTAATAAATCTTAATTAATTTAATTTAATTAATGAAATCTTAATTAATTAAATTTAATTAATGAAATCTTAATTAATTAAATTTAATTAATATTAAAGTGTTTTCTTAGAATATAAATTTCAAGTATAGTTAGCTGAAATTTTGTCTAGGCAAACTTGGCCCAGATTATACACTTTGGAAGAAAAAAGATAATGGAAACCTTTTTTCTGAATTTAGAATTTTAATAGAAAGACTGACATGGAATTCATAGTTAGTTTATTTTAGTTTCCAAACGTATATATGTAAGATAAAAAATGTGTAAGCAAACAAAGTAAATTTAATTCGCTATAACCTCTTTTATTTTCTATTTCATTTGGGAACTTCATCTATCTGTCCTAAAAATAAACTGCGTCATTCAAATTAATCACGCGATCTTACATAATCCTTAATGCAGATGCCTCTTGACCAATCACCAAAACTTTTCTCTTTGCGTGCTTCCATCTTGCATAACTACGCACTTCAGCTTTTGTTCTCTACTGTGCTAAGATGTAATTTCGCTGGCTTGCTTTCTATCTCAATATCAAAAATGTAAATCTTCTGTGGAAAGGCATGACTAGAGTGTCAAGTGATTGTGGCCACAAACATAATTGTAAATAAAAATGGAATTAAAACTGCCTTCGACTGCCAAGTTCTTTAGATAATACGCAATCAAAATTCTTCTTCAATATGGAGCTAAGCTAAGGTGACCAGATTTTAACATTGGTAAAGCGGGACACCATTAACCAGAAGGGGGGTTCTTGATTAAAAATTTGGTCTACATGGAGCAACTACAATTTTCATAGAACGCAAAAATAGTATTCAATATTTTTTTTAAATTTCAACTTAAGTACAATTTACAAATGTTATACTTTAAAAAATTATGTATAGTATTATTTTATTATTTGGCATTTTTTATTAAATTGCTGTCGTTGTTTAAAAGGTCATGAAGCTTTTCACAATAATTTGCTGAATTATATTTCACATATAAAATGGCTTTAAAAGTGTCAACACTTAATTGTGATTTTTCTAATGTCCATACTTTATTTTACCTTAAAAAAAAAATGTGTTCAGTCGCAGTATTAGTTCCAGGTAAGGACAGAGCATATTCCAAATTTTTAGTGCATTAATGTAGGGAACATGGTTTGTTTCAAAATGAAATATTTCTAACTATTTATTCTCTAGTGTGATTTTTGCTGATGCCCAAGATTTAACCTTTTCCTTATCAATATATTTTTTAATAATGGTACCTCATTAAAAAGATCATTATCGGAAATATTGCTATATGGGAAATTTGAAGTAATATGATCGAATGGTTTTTGCACATCATTCCAATTAAGTTCTTGTTTTAATGTAACCCAATGAAAATAAATGTTTAGTGTCATTGCAATGAACCGTCCAATCTTCTAATTAATCTATGCAGTTACTATAGAATTTTTTAATGTAATTCATGATATCTGCACAATTTATTGCACCTTGTTCTTTTATCTGGTTTATACCATTACAGAAAGTTAACGGAAGAAAATTATTTTCTAACTGCTCTTACACTGAAATTTTAAATTATTAACTTCATTTGCTACTTCAATTATCGAAACTTCATCACCTGCAATAAGTTTTACAGCATTTTGAGAAAAAAAAACTACTTGATTGTGTCCAAACTTTAGCCAAATTTTCGAAGATTCTTTTTCAATGAGCACAGTGTATATATTAGCCATAAGAATATATTTTGTCGTCCTTCCAAAAATCGGGACTTCTTTAAAACGTTGCGGGACAAATTATTTCTGGTCACCTTAATCTAATCATGCATCGACACTGCTGCGGCTTTTCCTTGTGCTTTTAATATTTCAATTAGTCATACAGGATTGGATTATGTGCTACTAACCTCAATGTTTATTTCAACTGATCTTACATCGATAACGAATGAATAAAATGAAAATGAAAATAGTCATCTGAATTCCTAATCAGGCCAAGGTTGATGTAACATCGAAATACAGTGCGTCAACAAGTATGGAAATGATTTACGACGTCATCAAAAGTGGTAATGAAGTGTGATTAATTTCTTCGGTTCTAAACTTATTCTTCCGTTAAATTTATTCAAGTTGTTTTCCATCTAGAAAATTAAGTGGCGATGTTCCAAAAATGTGTTTTCATGTTACATGATAAAAAGTGTTTTGAGTTTTTCTCCATCTGCATCATTATAATAGATATAACCAATTACTTAATAATTGGTTATACTTTTGAAATCTGAAAGTGTGGTGTTTTCTTACAAAATGATTTTAATTCAATATTTTTTTTTAATAATTCATCGCACTGTGTTACGAAAATATCAAATCAAAATGGATAAGCATTCTGAAGATTTTATTCAGGGAAGATTTTTAAATTTTATTTTTATTAGTAATTATAAGTTTCGTCAAAAATTTTGAATTAATGTTAAGAATCTTGGAATTATTTTGTTAACAACATCAGAATTTTGAAATTATTTTGCAATTAAGATTATTCTTTAAAAATTTGAATATTAAGAATTTTATAATTATTTTGAGAATGATGTCTATATGAAATATAAATGAAATAATTAATTAATGTAAGAATATTAAATATTGTTATAATTAATATGTAAATACCAAAGATTTAAGAAATTGAATAATCATATTAAAATTTATATTAGAATTTAATTAAGAGTAAATTGTTTTAAAATTTGTTTGGAATTATGGTAAATGACTGTTATAATTATCAATAACTGTATGTTAAATATGAAGTACGAGGGAGAACAGGTTCAGAAACAGAGGCTTGTTTTATCTCTGCATAATTGTTCCTTTTACCCTCATCATGTAATATACCTAATATAAACTTTGATGGCTACCACATTATATAGAACTATTGTTTTTTCATATAATGAAGTGTGATGTTTTTTTAATATGATGGAATGTTGTAACACAGTTCACTAACCACTCATGAAAATTTAATACATGAGTCTGTTTAAAGTGGATTTACCCAAATAGCTGGATGTGTGTATTAGGAGAACGCTGTGGATTCTTCCAGTTTGTATAAAATGTCTAAATTGTAATAAAAGTAAAAACCATAATTTCAACAATGCTTTCCAAATGATAAGTATTACTTATAAATGTGAAAATTAGTTTGGTGTAAAGTTTTAAGATTTATGATCATTCATAATAATTAATGGGTATATAAAATTTTTATAATTGTGATCTGGTATGCAAAAATTTTTGGAAATCCTTCCTTGGAGTATCAAAATTGTGATGTGAATGTTCCGGAAACAAGAACTTTTTATAAATTGCACTCAAATCTTCATAGGACTTTATAAAAATTATTATTGAACTCAAAATTTTATATATTACAGTCAAAAGTCGTTAATTCGGACACCCATAATCCGGAGTGATATATAATCCGGACCTCAAAGCTACCGTCGCCTTGATGCATGCGCAGAAAGACCTTTACGGCTTCGCATAATACGTTTACGCATGCGCGTTTAATGTATAACAGACGGTATAAGCTAAAATTAACTAATTATCTATTTCAGTTAATGTTGCAGATTGCGTTGTTCCTTAATCTTCGAATTGGATCCGGCTTATTTATTTTTTGCAGACTGTTAGAGCAATTTTATAAAAGTAAGCTTGAACTTTCGATTATGTCAAATAGAATTTCCGATGCTGGAGCTCTCAAAGGATCTACAAAGCGATATATTTTGATGTCTATCAAACAAAAAGTGGAATTGCTGCAAAAAATGGATAAAGGCATATCCTTTGTCTTTGTTTATCTAACCATTCTGGAATCTGTTCATCAAATTCACGCTGCTCAGCGGCGGGGAAACGCCGCGGCACGCAATGATTTGGAAGTTGATCTGTCAGCATTATCCTTATCTTCAGGGCAGATGTTTTTATTTTATTTGGCTTATAATTCCTTACTAAATGCAGTATTTCATCTCGATGTACTCCGTCTTTGATATGATTTAAATCAAATTCCTTGTCATTATAATTCGCTTCCGATAGTGAAGAAAGTGACACAGAGGTTAATGAAAACGAAAAAATTTCGATTGACAAATTAGTTGGTATTCTCGACACAGCAATTATAGGACTTGAAAAGCGGAACTTTGTAGCTGAACAAGAAATTATGTCTGTTTATAGAATTAAAGAGAAAGTAGTATCACGTAAAACGAAGCAACTTAAACAACTTACATTGAAAGAAATGTTTAATAAAGTAAACAAATAAATATTAAGCTTTTTTGTGTAAATTTTGATACCCTTTAGATCATAATTGTTCTTTATTTCATAAATTACGGTTTCATATTTTTAATTTTATAATTTCTGCAGGCCATCTTACCAGATTTAAACTGATGATCTATAATCCGGAAAAATCGATAATCCGGAATCGCCGAAATCCCCACGAGTCCGGATTAACGACTTTTGACTGTATTATTTTATTGTTCAAAAGCTAATATTATATTTTGTATGTTTCAAAATTATATATCTCATGTTTTGCTATTGTAATGCTTTTTTTTTTTCCAAAAAGGCTTCTCTATTGCTCTGCCTTTTTGTTTTTGAAAGGAGGAAACACGTAAGATAAAAAATATGTAAGCAAACTTCTAAATTTAATTCGCTATAACCTCTTTTATTTTCTATTTCATTTGGGAACTTCATCTATCTGTCCTAAAAATAAACTGAATCATTCAAATTAATCATGCGATCTTAAATTTGAAATTTGGTGATTGATCAGATGCCTCTTGACCAATCACCAAATCGCAAACCAAAATTTTTCTCTTTGCATGCTTCCATCTTGCATAACTACGCACTTCAGCTTTTTCTCTCTACTGTGCTAAGATGTAATTTCGCTGGCTTGCTTGCTATCTCAATATCAAAAATGTAAATCTTCTGTGGAAAGGCACGACTAGAGTGCCATGTGATTGTGGCCACAAACATCAATTGCAAATAAAAATGAAATTAAAACTGCCTTCGACTGCAAATTTCTTTAGACACTACACAATCAAAACTCTTCTTCAATATGGATCTAAGGTCGCATCGACACTGCTCTGGCATTTCCTTGTGCTTTTATATTACATATATACAAAATTAGCTGTTCTCTGTGACTTTATTAGCAATGAATAGTTTTATTGCACAAAACAGAAAGTTAATAACAGCTGCTGCTTTATCTACCATACAGCTGATAAATATAAAAATATGTAAGCTTTATTTTGGAGTTTATTACTAAAATTGGCAAAATTTTCAGTCTGTTGAGCATTTGGCACAAATACGTGATCTAAATGAGCAAATTTGTTTTTGAATATTTCTACAAAATTAATAGGTAAAACCAGAAAACTAAAGGGCATTTAAAAATGTGAATGTTGAAAATTAGTAATGTAAAGTACACAAACCAAAAAAGTGCTTGGATAGATACAAAAATATTCAAATCATGGTTCCACAAAGAGTCTATGCCAAGTGTCGAGCAAGTGTTTGATGAAAATAATTTGCCCAAAAAGCGATCTTAATTTTGGACACTGCCTCCAGTCATCTTGACAAACACCAACTGGGCTGTTTTTTTTACCTCATGCCTACTAACATTATATTCCCGATTCAGCTTTTGGAGAAATATTTCTTAGAAGATCCAGAAAACAACACTGGAATAAAGCTTAAAAATTTTAATCTGAAAGATGTCATTTTTTGGCTGGGAGAATCATTGAATGACATGAAACAATTTACCATTCCAAAAAGCTGGAAAAGTGTTTTTCCAAATGATGATTATACAAACTCAAGAAGCAGATGATGAAGAAGTGGCTGTTTTAAAACCAGGTACAAGTTACAGAGGCAATAACAAATGATGATGTGAATGAGCAGATGCAAGAATGATGAACAAACTGAACTCTTTGAAGATGCTATTGTGAATGACTGGCAAAAATGAAAGTTCCAATGATGAAGGCAGGGAAATTCTTCAAACCAAGATCAGTCATACAGATAGCTTGAATGTGATAAAACGATCACTGCTCTTTGCTGAATAGCAATAAGATACATCACCAGCTGACATTATGATGTTGCAATGTCTATGCTATGCAGTGAAAAAAAAAAAGGATGCAGCACAATGAAACAGAAGGCTATTACTATTTTTTTTAACGTATGATATATATATTGTGTAGCCTGTCATTTGTATTACAGGTTCATGTTTTCGAGTTTGTATTACATATCATATTCAGTATTATGTGTGTACTGAATATGACAGGTATATTTGAATGTGCATATATGTTTTATATCACTACGTACCTGCATGAATCCTGTATATTAATAAACTCTAGTACATACAATAATACTGCATTGTTAAAATTTTCTTTGTATCAGCTTGTATTATCCGAGATTTGCTTATCTCAGTTACAGTTAACATTAGCTCGGATAATCAGATTTCTGCTGCATATATCTATGACAAATATTTAAGGAAGTATAGTCACCTTTTTTTTTTTAACATTTTGTGTAATTAATTTTTCTTGCATACACACTTTCATTATATTGTTACATTTTCTAAGTCATGCATTCATAGAACAAAAATAAATACATATTGAGAAAATAATTATGAAGTTCTTGATTGTATTAGTAAATAAAGAAGCATAAAATTATATTGAATGTTGAATTAAAAATAAAAGCAAAAGAACAAACATTAATTTATACTTAAAGCAAGGAAGTGAAGTATTATAACCTGGGGTATATTTTTATCTTCAACAACAATGATAGTAGAGGCAACTGGGCTATACTGATACCGATTATTAGCATTGAAAACTTGCAACTCGAAAGTGAGAGTCTGACCAGCTTTTAAACTGTCACATGGTATTTTCAGCTTAGGTTTGTTTTGAAGTTGTCTTGGAAGTAATAAAGGTTCTGTCGAATTTCTCTTATAATTATAACATATAGGAAGATTCTGAAAAATGAACACTATAAATATAATATCTAAAATATAATAAATTAATACATTTTACTAAGTTAAGATATCTCAAACAGCTTAGTGAATATAAAGAACAAACTTTATACAAGATGACCTGCAAAAATACAAATATATTTTTGTATAATAAGGCCCATAGCAAGTGTTATATCTATAAAGTACACTAGAAACAACACATTTAAAATACCATAAGAAACTAATTATTTTAAGACAGTTATTATATTTTTAAATGATCTATTTTAATATCGCCTTGAGTTTGTAGATGCACTAAAACTTTTTTTGAAAAATAAATTGGATAATGAAATCATATACGATTCATCTAAAAATTAAGTCATCTACAAATACCCATAGAATAAATCTTTTAATTTACAATTTTTTAACGCATAGAATACTTTTTTAAAGTATAGTATTTTAAAGTACTACTATAATTCTAGAGAAGTTGTTTGGGAGCTTGGCAGACATATCAAGAAAAGAAATGGATGATGACAACATTTAAATGTATTAATTAACATGAATTAATTCAAAAATTTTAAATTGCTGATATTGATGCCCTTAAGCTAAACTATTTTGAAAGGTATGATAAAAGATTTCATTTTACTAGAAATTCATGGTCTATCATGTAATAAGAAAATTTAAAAAAAAACCTACTGTAAAAAACATGTTTAAGTTGTTACATGCATAATTCTTAAGAAATCATGGAACTATTTCTAATGATATTAAATGTTTTATAAAAATTTGACACTTGTTAGAAGTTTAAATATGGAAAGTAGAAAATATTAATTACACAGATTTTAACCTTTTTAATTAAGATTATTAACAGTGTTTACTATACCCTAGTTGGAAGTCATGCTTTTTAACCATAGCTCTGCACTGAGCTTTCCAAGATAACATACTTTCTGTTAAGAGCTTTAATATTGCTTTTTCATATCTTATACAAATCCAGCATACACAGTCAGATAAGTTACAATGTAAAACTTTTGGTTTCAAATTTTCAAAAATTCTAAATTCCACCAACTTTCCAAATAATTAGGGAAAAAATCTAAAAATGCATTCATTTTGAAATATTCTCTATCTGGTTACATCATTAACATCCAAATATATAATTATAGTATAACAAAGTGTCAAACCTGTTAGAATGTGTTCTGTCATCTCTTTTAACTCATGCAATTGTCACTAATTTCCCAGTGAATATTTTTAGCAAAAATAAGGTATAAACAAATTCCACTAAATTTTTTGATCACAAGAAAAGTCAAAGCATAATAGATACCACATTTCAACATACAAATCAAACAAAATAAAGTATTAAGAAATGTAATTTATCAAGATAAGAAACAGAGTCAATATAAAATGGCTGAAAGATAATTTAAATTTTAGTTATTTAATGAAGATGATGGATGCCATACCCTTTTAACAGCTATATAAGAGATATGATCTTAAACAATGACGGCCAGTCACAAATTTATTGGTTGCATAAAGTCTGCAAGAGCCTTTATTATGGCCCACAGCAAGATTAACAAAATTTATTATTACTGATCATGGATTTCTCGATACATGTGTATTTTTATATATTTTGTCCCCCCCCTTTTTTTTTTGATAAAAAACGTACAACACATACGCAAATTTCTGAGGCTATATAGTTGAAAACTCATTTTGGTGAATTTGCTGCTTCTCAAGAAACCTCACAATACTCTTATTAAAATGTATTATATTTTAATTAAATTTATATTGCATTATAATTTAATATTTTACCATTCTTGTAATTTTGCATCACATTAAAATTATTGAAAAAAATTCAAAATTGCATTTTGAACTTGCATTATTCCTACATATGTATATATAAAAGGACACTTACCTGCTCATAACACTTCCATTGATAAATCAGAGGGATACCCACATTTATGACTTCACTTTCAAGGACCAGAAAGCCATCTTTATTTCCCACTACTCGTTTCCCTGCCCCTAAATGCAGATATTTAAAATTAGAAACAATATTTGATAAAATTTAAATTAATAAAGATCAGTAGTTAAAAAGGGAGGAATTAAGGAAATTAACCTTTTATCATAGCTTTTAATTTCAATGGCTCAACTCTGAGGACAACTCTTGAAGTAGTAACATTCAGAAAATTTGCAAAGTATGCATGAGCAGTAAAGATAACTTCAGTATTTTCTGTAAATATTATAGAAAATTTCAAATATTTGCTATAGCAAACTTTTTTCTAAATCAATGAAGGGGGGGGAGTTTCCTTTTACAAACCTACCTGGTAATGTGAAGGGTTCAACACGATACATTTGTGAATCTCTACTTTTAAAATCAAATTTTACTTTGGGATTGTTAACAGACCACATTACATGAAGAACTTCTGTCTCAGTGCTGCATTCAGGAATGGTCACATCAGCTTGTAGAGTCACTCTGCCCATATGGAAGAAACAAAACCATATAAATGACACATTTCAAAAGCAGTTTAAAAGTTATATATTCATATCACATCTGCATGAATAATTTCAGGAATGAAAAAAAACTTTTTGGACATTATTAAGTGCAATAAATAACTCCTGAAATAAAATCAACATAATTCCTAGTTTATATTTTTCAGAAATTTACTATAACTTATTTTTCAAAAGAAACAAATTAAAAAAATCTTAATGTTTATTGGCAATGAAATAGACAAATTCTGATATATATTTGTTACAGTGATGAGCTTCATGACAAATTCTGATATATATTTGTTACAGTGATGAGCTTCATAGCCAGTTCTTTCACATTTGAACAAAATCTTATAGGCTTTTATTTGCTTTGATCAGCTTATTGTTTGTCTAGTACATGCTTTATATCTAGGCCTATAAAAACACTGTATAAAAACTTCTATTTATACCTGTATTTATTCTATTTATACTGTATTTATTCTATTAAACTTCTATTTATTCTATTTATACGAGCAGAATACTTTTTAAAAAATATATATACAATAGCTATTTTATCTGATTTATAAAACTTCAGTAAAATATGTTTAGAACAATCTTTTGTTATGAATTCTGTAAAAGAATTTATTAAATCAATCATCTGTGTACTGGCAATATAAAGCTTCATGGTAATAGCAATGGGAACAATAAATAAATAAATAAACACAGTGCTCAGATTTTTCTTGACTTTAGTTAGAATTTAAAAATTTTTACATTTAAGACAACTCTGACTATTTAAAAATATATTATAATTCATATATAATTAAAAAAATGACAGTGGAAAAAATCTAAATCTCTCTTGTTAATATTTCCATGAATTAAAATCAAAACATAATTAACAGAGTAAATGAAAAATTAAGTCAAGCTTAGAGTTCAGTTGCATCATTGAAAATATGCAATAAATACTGTAAATATAATTATGAATATAATGAATGAAAATTTCAAGAAATAGTTACCATGAAGTTTTAGTAACATATCAGAAAAAAAGATTAACCTTTGATCAACACTGATAGATGATTCTGTCATTACATCAGAAAATGCAGTTACAAAAGGTCCTGCATATGACTTCCGGCATACATCATGCCTCGCTTCATACTTTTCATTCACTGGATGTTCAGCTGTTAGAATGAATGTATAATTCAAATCAACTTCCAACAGAGAGGCATTCAGTGTGAGAGAAGCTGACCTAATGTCTGGTTTAGAGAAGAAATATATAAATAAAATAAAAAAAAAACTATTCCAAAAACTTAAATTGTAATAACTGATTTAGAATGAAGAAGAAACTTATAAGCCAATTAAAAAAAGTAAAGAGCTGTTGACTCATGACTTAAATGGAAAATCAATAATTTTAATACTCAGCAGGGAACACATAAAATATAAATTAGTTATAAGAATGGATATTAGCCATAACTATGCAAAATAAATAAAAAAAATGTGCATATTTAAAAAATTAATAAATCAAAAACTAGTAACCTGGTTTACACTAGTAACCTGGTTGTTTTATACTACAGAAAAGATTTATTAGGCAATCATTGGTTAAGACCCTTACTTTAAAATTCTTAGTCTACATGAAATTACTGCAAAATTTTAAGGAATTTTTTTGATTCAATTTATTACCAAATTGAAAATGAATAATTTTATAATAAGTTAAAGAATAATAAGTTAAAAAATGTCTTGCTTAAAAATCAGCATGCTATCCAATATATATATATATATTTGTTAGAGTAATACAAATAATTATTTTCATGCAATTATTGGATATTTTGTAAACATGTAAAGAATTTGGATATAAATTTAATAAAAACTTTTCTTTACGTAGTAAAGCATCAGCAATTTCAGTATCTATAGGACGGTTATCAGCACGGTAAGCAGTCCAATAATAAGCAGCATCTCCTTTTGGTGAACTGAAATGGCCCACTAAAGTAAAAAAACCACAGTATGGTACAGTAGATGGCCCACTAATAGCAACTTGAGCACTGCTCACGGGTTGAGGGTACCATGCATCAATTGTCTGTAAGGAAAAATGCACTGCTATATTTTCTCTTTCTGGCAACAAATTGAAAAGCAAAGTTCTTGAGGATGCAAATGCTTAAGAAAGAAAAATAGTTTTACCAGATATACATTTACACAAGGTTTCCCCACCACCACCACCACCACCACCACACATACACACACACACACACACCAAAAAAAAAAAAAAAAAAAAAAAAAAAAACCCTTAATACTTTAAAAGTAAAGAGTTCAGAGGAACTTTTCTTGAGTCAAAACTTTGAAGGTCAAAACTGAGAATACATTTATTGTTATTGGAGATATTAATATGATGAAACCTTATATGCACCATTTTATTTTATGACTGTCCATCATTTTTCTGGAAACACAATAATGCTGTTGCCATAATCTGTGGTTTCCGGTCAGAAAACTGTGTCTGGTTTTTATAGACCTCTATTGAAACTAACTTAACATCATTTAGGAAGTTCAGTACAGACTGAAAAAATGACAGCCTGATGGTGCTAGGTTAGCCTATACGGTAAATAAATTAAAAATTCCTAGCAATGTTCTCTTAATTTCTAATGGGTCATTAAAAATATATGCAATCTGGTGCTGTCAATGTGGTATACGACACTCTTCCTGTTGACGAGTTCCAGCCATTTCTTTTGAACTGCTAGGACCAATCACTATAACTGCCAACAGCACAGGTCCACATCTAATCATTCTGCCTGGTGTCAGCAGTTCATGAAGGAGCTTCCACCAAACATCAAGAAGCATCTTGGAAAGATCATCTTCAGCATCAAAGGAACATCTCGAGCATCAGAATTTCTAAAATGAAAGCAAATAATCATCTGTTGGCTATTGCTTTTGATAATGTACCTTGCGCCATAAACAGCACAAATTTCTTCACACACTGCAATGTATTGTGCCTTTATCAAAATAAATTGTACAATGTAGTACAGTTTAATAGAAAGTTTATTCATCTTCATGGCACAATACTTTACATCTGAGGGTAAGAATTCCAATTTTTTTTGAACATCTGCTAGCTTTAAATGCCAGGTATCAAATGACATTTCGTCTATACCCCGATATCTGGGACACTAATGCTATCTCATGAGCAAAAGACTTAATATAGTATATTTTAGATAACCCAATATTTATTTACATGTTTGTAACTTAATTGATCCTGTCTTCTTTCAAAGTATTTCTTTCATTTCAGATTTTTGGAAATTTCCCCATGGAATAATCCATAAATTCTGTATTCAGTTTCCCTCTCTCTCTTTGATAACTTCTGAAATTTTAGCTTTGGCAATGAAAAGTAAACTCCAAGCAAATCTCAAGTTGCTGATATGACTACTATCTCATTCATAATCCTTCATTCTAGATTTAATTTGCCACTCTTTGGTCTGATTTCATCATATATTCTTTCTGAATAAGAATAGATATTATAACTTAGCTGCCTCAGAAAAAGAGAAAATGATGGTAAATAATGCTTTCCCCAAGGAGAATCAGTATCACTTTATTTTTTTTATCGATACCAATGAATGTTTTGCCCACAGATATGACTTAATTGCTTGCCATGATGACAGTACTTTTGTATTGATCTTGCATGTAGATACACATATTTCACTAACTATTATGATATATTACTTCAGTGGCTTTTGGACTAATAGTTTTTACTTAACAGTGGCATGTCTGACTTATTTTTAAACATCAAGAAATATAACTGGAATTTTTCAACAATATGATGCTTATACAATTGTTTTAATAAAATTATGAGATTTGATATTTGATTAATATCTAATTTTGCAATAATTTCATCAACAGCATGACAAAAGTTTCACAAGTCAAATGTGATCATCACTCACCAGGAAGACTGCCTAATTTTTGGATATGTAACTGTAGATATTTTGCTCTATTTGAAATTTTGGCATTGTTTATATAATAACTTATGACACAAGTAAATCTCTTCCAGAATTTACTGAAATATCAGAAAAGACTCAGCGAAAGTTAAATTTATATATATAATTTCATGCAAGCGCTCTGCATTTCAAGGTTCTTAATAACTGAACATGGGAAAATAAAGTTTCCTTAGTTGAATGTACTCTAATGAGTAATGAATAATGTGTGATCAAGTAAGAATCTAAAGCTAACTTATGTTGCATACAAACACTATCCGACTATTGGCTTATAAACATGCTATATAAAAAATCTGATGTGTACACCACATGACCTCCTTGTATGGATTATTAAATTATACGCATTTTTTCTTGCATTTCATTTAAACTTATTGGATTGAATTAAATCTACTTCGACGACAGCGCATAAACCACAATAGAATAAACACATTCTTTAAAATTCACTCAATTTGTTTACCATAGCGACACTCTGGCACTAGGTTCACTTAACAGTATTATATTTCGCTCATATTCTGTAACTCAGAATGCACAAAATTGATATCATTTAAAGAATTATCTAATCGTTGCCACATGTTCTATTCAAATACTATAATAAAGCTAGAAAGATGTATAAAAGAAATTAAGCAAACAAAACAAAAAAACAGTTTTTCACAGACGATTGAGTATTTCTCATTCAATTAATTCAGTTCTCACATCGCGACAAGGCGAAAATACATAAAAACTCAAAATATCTGTATTAAAAATTATGAAGTAAATCTTAAACACTTATTTCTTCGAAAAAATTCCAGAAAGGAGTAACCCCTTCGCGCGGGGTAGCGCAAACGCGCGCTTATCGCAGAGGCCGGCAGTGTCTCACACGAGCGTCTGTCCAGGGCCGGGGGCTTTTTTGCTATTAAGCCTAAATCCATGAAATTTCCGAAGTATCAACACATTGTTTAATAATGCTCTATAGAGTATTTAAATGGCTTATGCTTTATAGATATTTTTATACATACAGTGTCTCAAAAAAGTGATGGGACACTTGTGCTTTACAAAAGGAAACTGCAATAAAATAAATTTAAAAAACATGTGCAATTTTTTGTGGGTGTGTTTCATACTTAAATTTAGTAACAATTATTACATAACATACATTTTGTCAAAATATTAAAATATTAATTTAATAAAAATACAATTGTTTAGAACGGAGTAGAAAATGGCTCACATAAGTGATGGGACACTTACTTTTCCATCAAATATTTATCCAAAAATTTTACTTTTTAAAAGGTTTTAATATTTTGTTGGATTTCCTTTTACTTTTAAAACATGATTTAATCTTCTTGGGATGGATTCGACTAATTTTTTGTGATTTCTGGAGTGATTTTACCCCATTCTTCTTGAAGCACCGATTTTAATTGTTGTTTTGAAGAAATGGTGTGTTTGTGAATTCTTGATTCCAATTCTTGCCAAATATTCTCTATGGGATTTAATTATGAAGATTGTGGGGGTGTTTTTATTATTTCAGGACAGTTATACAGCAGCCAGAGTCTAACGTTCAAAGCACTGTGCTTGGGGTCATTGTCCTGGTAGAATTTAAAATCGTTATGAAGGTTCAATTTTCGTGCTGAAGATTTCAAATTTTGATTTAAAATGTCAATATACTTGTACTGATCCATTATACTGTCAATAAAAACAAGATTACCAACTCCAGCAGACGACATACACCCCCATACCATAACTCCTCCTCCATCATGTTTTACTGTTGCCACCAAGTTCTGTTTGCGAAATTCTTCCCTGGGTTTTCTCCACATCAATATTCTACCGTCAGAACCAAATATATTAAATTTACTCTCATTAACAAATATAACTTCATTCCAGTAATCAGATTTCTTATTTATGTTGAATTTTGCGAAAGCCAGTCTGAGTTTTCTATTCTTTTCACTCACGAAGAATTTTTTCCTGGCTGCTCTACCGTGATATCCAGCAGATCGAATTACTCTTCCAATAGTCTCAGGATTAACAATTACTCCATATAATGCTTGTAAATCAGCTGCAACTTTAGGAGCACTCATTCTTGGATTTTTTTTTAATATTTCGAACGATAATTCGCTTTATTCCATTGGATAGCTTTGATGGTTGGCCAGGTCTTCTTTTATCCTGAATCATATGATTCTTTTTATATCGTTTAATGATATTGAAAACTGTTGAATGACTCAGGTTAACTGTTTCAGCAGTTTCTCTAATAGAATTTCCACGTACAATATGCAAATTAATAACTAATTTTCGAATTCCAGGCAAAGTTTCTTTTCGTTTAGCATTCATGGCTGCACAGAGCTAAAAAACACAAAAATTCCAAAACAAACTGGAGAGAAAGACTGCAGACGATTTTATAAATTATTGGCAATTGCTTTTGAGTAAAAATAAATACCCCAAAAGATATTTTTATTGCTTACTTCAGACGATTTTTGTTGCATAGTACGTAGTGTCCCATCACTTAAGTGAGCCATTTTCTGCTCCGTTCTAAACAATTGTATTTTTATTAAATTAATATTTTAATATTTTGAGAAAATGTATGTTATGTAATAATTGTTACTAAATTTAAGTATGAAACACACCCACAAAAAATTTTACACGTTTTTTAAATTTATTTTATTGCAGTTTCCTTTTGTAAAGCACAAGTGTCCCATCACTTTTTTGAGACACTGTATACTTTAATTACCTTATTTCTTGTTTAAATGCATATTTTACACATTTTATTTTCATTACTCACCATTTTATGACTTTTAACATTATACATCTGAAAACTAAATATATTACTTAAAATTCTCTTTTCGTATGAAAAATTTGAAAACAGGGATCTACACACAGTCCTACGCTACATTCCTTGCACTCTTAATAACTCATTTGCCGTTTTGGAGGATTTTTCTGGGAATGTGAACAAACGAAGCATCGTCATCTCATTTTCTTATCAGTCTCTTCTGAACAAAGTTTTGGAAAATATCTTTCAGTTAATCTGGGTAGATTTAATGATTCTGCTGATCTTGGTGTGATATTAACATTGGTGCTTTTAGAGGAATACCGATAAATAATTTAACTAAATTAAGCCGATAATTCAGGAGAGGAAGATTTTTTTTACTTTTTTTGTTGAAAAGAGTATTAGCATTAAATACAGCCATATCCATGATATTGAAGAAAAGCTTCTTATACCATTTAACAATTTTTCTGAAAGATGGGTACTGAAAAATGACGGAATCGCTTAAATCTACTCCTCCCATATTTTTGTTGTATTCTATGATACACTCTGGCTTCATTATAGTATTAGATGTTGCTCGATCATATTTACCAGTATCACACATTTTTGCATCATGCATAGTTGATATCATTAGCACTTCTCATCTATCTTTGAAAGCAGTTAAGTTTAAGTTCTTTTTCTGCAAAACTAACATCTCACCGATTGTCATTTTGGGCGGCGGAAAATTTTCAAGCATTCCTTTCCTTCTCTTCATTACAGTCCCACATGTATTTGTTTGTTGTGCGAAGAGTTTGTTCGCTAATGATGGAGACATAAAAAAACGATCAATATATAAACCGAAATACCCAAAGCTTTAGCGAAAATAAAACTTAATAAACAACTACCACATGCGAATTTAAAGAGACGTCATAAATCACGCCAATTCGGAAACATTTATTTCCTCTTTTGTTTATATAATCAAAAACACGTGTATGTGAGTCATGCTTCTCTCATTTCGAGTAGAAGATCTAATGTACATGTATCTGAAACCATATGGACATACAGTGCCATCTTGTGGCAGAAATTATAGTTTTTAAAACATTCCAGGACACTGGCACAAATACGTGACAGTCGGGGTTGAACGGGAAAATGCTCTGGCACGCCTGCGTGTCAGCTGGGAAGTGAGTGTGTTCGTTGCTGGCATGTAGATGTGACAGTCGGCGCGAAGGGGTTAAGCATGATTTAGTTCGCAATAATAAATGAAGGTGTTAGCTTTGTTGTTGTGAAGCTACGTTTCTCTAGATTGGCAACAAATCCACTACTCTGCTGTTTCAAATGTAAACAAGCAATGGCCGCCATCAAAAATATTATTAGGCTTAGCGTCACTTAAACAACTTTAAAATTGTTGATAATTCTAAAAATATTGCATACAGATTTACTAAAGGCATAAAAACCTTAACTGAAAGATAAGAACAACATAATTCAATCATTTTTAAAGCAAAAATGTACAATTTACAAACATATAAGAGTAAAGAAACTGAGATCACTGAGCCGGGTAACAGAGTGGATATATATATATATATATATATAAATACATTTATATACGTTTGGTGCGGCCGATTGCAACCAAAATATGAAGTGCACATCTATATGTTATAGCAGTCCTATATACAAAATTTCGACGTTCTGAGGCTACTAGTTTTTGAGTTATGTGAGATACGTACGTACGTTCGTACATACGTTTGTACAAACGCCACGAAAAATTCTCTTCAGAATTCATTTTAAAGCAGTTTTATAATTTTGTTGAAGGAAAAGAGTATTTTATTCTGTCCTTACGTACAGATATCCCGCAAAAACATAGTTAAATTGCATTCGATTGCAGTCAAAATTGATATTTTCGTTGAAATATGCTGCCTGAATCTTTTCGCGATTACAATACTTTCTTTTTACTTCATACAAGGAAGTAAAAAGCCCATTTTTTTTTTTCTGAGCAGACTTTGTAAACTGGCAAAATACATTCACTAAATGTAATTATGATATAAAAATTTCAGAATCCTGACATGACTATACAGCTGTTTCAAATATAATTAATTTCATTTTAAAACAAATGGATAAAACTGATTTTGAACATGCATTTTACAAGGAAACCTACAAATGCTTAACTTAATTATCAATTAAATTAATTTTTTTTCTCTTTTACTTACCAGGCTGTCATTTTTAGGAAGAGCATATCTCTCACCATCTTGTTTAAGTACACCTTTCTTAAATGTCACCCGAAATGGATTTTCTGCAAGAAAAGCTGCTTACATAATCTGAATATCATAATTTTAAAACATATTACTTCATATAAAAATACCATTAAAGTGTCAAAATTGCTGGAACTCACCCTGGATAGGATCTTGAACAGTAATTATTAGCTGTTGTTTTGTAGCCCATTGACAATCAGCTCCTTCTCCTAGTCTGGTTAATGTTTCTGAATTTAAAATCTGTGAGCAATATTGCAAGTTGCACAAGTTGACAGGTCTGTCAAAAACGATAACCACAGCATGACCTAAAATTTTTAAATAATTATTTTTAAGAAGCCCTTGAAGCTAAATGATTACTCATAATGCTGAAATACTGGCAGAAATAATATGCCGATTGCAAATTATAAATTGAGATAAATATATCTGAATAGATTTCAGAAAAGTAATTTAAAAGATAAAAATGCTTTAAATTAATACAGTGACCTCTTGCTCAGATAAGTACTAAAGATTTCAGCCTATTTTGATTTTCTATGGAGATGATCATCTTCAAGAAATGATATTTCATTCCAATATTTATTCATGCTCAAGAAATACTGGTGGTCATACTAGAATATTTTAAAAGAAGGTCATCTCACAGGGCTGCTGCAGAGTGCTCATCATCCAAAACTTAGCAGGAAATATTTCCCCCTGATATGCTTATCCCATGCAGAATAAAACTTAATATGGTAGAATGTCTTATTAAAAATTCAGAAAGATTTTTAAACTGAAAGAAAATTAAATATATTTATAAACAGTTACATACAGTCTTCTTAAGGCTAAAAATGAAATAATATAGTATGAGGAGGATTTTTCATACCCGTTTGATGGAATAATTTGCATAAATGTGTCTCATATGAAAGTACTATAGTTCAGGTGGGCATACATGTGTACATTTCTAGTTATTTGCTTAATGTGAAATATTTTAATTAAAAACCAGTCACACATCTGTTTTATCACTTAATCACAATAATAAATAAACCAAGTTTCAAATAAGATAATGAATCAACAATTATGTTGATATGCATGCCACTAGATTGGACATAAATAATCTGCCCTTATTTCCAATGCGAAAATATACTAGACAGTAAACAAATTTGTCAAAGCACACACCAGTTGATAAAAAATTATTAATATGTACTGAGTGTGATTACAAATATAAAGTATGAAGAAAAGAATACATTACGTTTCTGTTAAGCATAAGAACTTTATTGTGCTTACAAAAGCATTTCACAAGGAAATTATTTCAAGACCAAAACAACCATTTATAATTTTAGAGCCTATACATTTAATTTTAATTTTTTTGAGGGGGGGGCTATTTTAGTTCCAGCAAGTTTTTAATCAAATGTATAGAACTAACTCTAAGAAATATTTTTCTCCAAGAATTAACTTTTTCTTTTTCTTTGTACTTGAAAATACATATAGCTGCTTCTTATCTTAATGTATATATTAGTAAAATACTATTATCATTATAGTTCTTTTTGTATAAATGTTTACATTATAGTGATATCTTGAGAATGGATCTGTTTTTAAATTTAATAATGTAATGATATCATACTTTTTCCCTGTGATAAAATTCATGATTTTAGTTTACATATGAATGATGCTTATGCATGATTTTAGTTTAGGTACAATCAAGTTAATGTATAAATCTCAAATTTGAATATTTTAAATTCAGGCATTTTTTTAAACACAGGGAACAGATACACAACATAAATATTTTAAAATATAAAAATTGGCAAACAATGATCCATATAAATCTATTACATCAAGAAATAAAACACAGTACACCTCTCACTTTAAAACAGATCTGTAAAATCTATCTCTAATAAAAACTACCATAGAAATTTAATTAACACGTTTATTCTAGCCAATAATATCTACATTCATATGAACAGTAAACTAATCCAATAGTTTATGCAGACATGAACTATTAGATTCTCTCCTTCTAACTAATTACTGAACAAATAATAATTAATGAAAAATTCTCATTTATATGATTAAGCTTTTTCATGAATAATCAAAACATTTCACATTTTTACTGTACTGGCTAATTATAGCTTTGGCAGAGCTCTTGAAGTTTACTTAAGAGCAGGGATGCCATGTGAGAACTTTCAGCTGAAATGGGGTCATGCTTTTACATAACACATTGGAAAGCTGATGAAATCATCTATGTAACATGACCATTTTACTAATGGGAATTAAATTCAGAATACAATTATAAGTGATCCATGATTTTTAGTCAGTTGACTGCTGATGAGCCTGTATGCATAAATGATATAATATAAATAAATCATTTAGCTTAAAAAATCAATTAAAGATTCACATCTTAAAAAAGAATTCAACATAGAACACAATTATATGTGGACTATTGTTAAATTAAAATTAGTAGTTTTCTTTCATACTTTACACTTTTTACACACACACATATACATTATATATATATATATATATATATATATATATATATATATAAAGTATGAAAGAAAACTACTAATTTTCATTTAGCAACAGTCCATTTAATTCCTCATTTTAATTTGGTTTTCTCCTCCTTTTTATTCTAAATTGTTTCTATTAAACTTTTTAGACTGCATGTTCCAAGTTAATTCATTTCATGTTTCTTAGGTAATCATGCTGGAATGAAGATGGCTTTCATAAAATCAAATTAAAGAAACTTTTTACTATAAATACGAATGTTACTATTGCACAGCACTTTTTTTTTGGGGTGCATAGTGTGAATGTAATGATGATATGTACACTCATTTTTATATGAAATAAAACTGAGTTGAATCAATGACACCTCTGCTAAAGTTTTTTTCACCATCATGTCATCTTAAGTATGTATACATTTATTTTTCTAAATCCTCCAATCTATTAATCAATTCTTGTAATTTTGAATTGAATATGAAATGATATTCTCTTACTATATAGAATTTTAAAAATATTGCATTGTTTTATGAAGTTATCATATTGAAATTTTATGGTATTAGATGTTTGAATTTCAATAATTTGATTTAGTAAAGGAAGTAAATTTTATGATTTTGAAATCATTTTTAGGAAGGTTATTAATATAAATAATTATATTTTTTAATTAAAGCTAAAAAAATTTGAATTATTGTTAAGAATTTTATAATTATTTTGAGAATGATGTGAATATGAAAAATGAATGGAATAGTTTTCATAAACTGGTATAGAACATAGTAAATAATGTTAAAATTAAAAAATAATTGTATGCAAAGACAGACTATGTTAAGATAAACTATGAAGGCTCTACCCTTATGAAAAAAATTTTTTTCATATATAATTATTATTCTTATTTATTTTTTAATATATAATGGAATGTGTATTAAATTTCTAAAAAAATAATGGAATTTTTAGCACAGTTCAAAAAGGTTGTTTAGCACAGTTTCAATTTAGATATCACCATTTTCTGTTCCAAATTATTTATAAGAAGTTTTCAGTACTGCATCTTTTCAAATTAATTCATTAAAGAAACTTACTGTAAATACTGCTGTCACCTATTGGACAACCGTTTTTCTCCTACTTTGCTTCTTGCTTACATGTATCTCTTGCCTCTGCTATTCATTGTCATTGCCTAAAGAGATTAAGCTGCAGAAAACTGTGTGGTGCATAGCCCAGGGGCTATGCACCACCCGTTTTAATTGCAAAATAAAAGTGTTGAATTAACACCCCCTCTGCTAAAGTTTTATTCACCATTATGTCATCTTAAGTATCTATGCATCTGTTTTTCTAAACCCTCAAGTCAACAGAATTAATATACACACAAACACACATGCACATATATATAATATCATATGTATATAGATGCACATATATATATATATATATATATATATAAATTGTTGTGTTATCTTAAATTCACTTTTGAAAATATTTATCAGTTTGAAAATAAGTTTTTCTATATATATAAGAAAACTTTCCATAAACCATCTCCATTATAAATTATTGGTGTATTACTTTGCAACTTTAGTGCAAGTCATAGGCCTTTTTAATTTATGCTATTCTTCATTGTTTGAATTAAGTTATGTAAAACTAAAATGAAAACTTATCATTAATCACTTTGTAGTATTAATTGATACATACAGAATTTTCTTAAGATGTTTTCTTCTGCTTAATTGCAAAAAATATGTTACAGACAACTAAGGCACAGACATATGCAAATAAAGGAAAGAGTTAATTTTTGTTGACTCTGAAGTTAACATATTAAAAAGTTAGCCTCATTAACTTCTTTCTATATTATTCATATTATAGTTAAGTTCAAGCTTATTTTCAGTTGTAAGTTAAATTCAAGTTCATGCACTTTTTTTTTTTTTTTTAAAGTAGATGTTAAAATATAACAAACTGCTGATAAACATACCATTCTACTTTTCTAAACATGTATTTTTAAAAACATGTTTAATTCATTTCAACTTTCTAAGACTCAATTCAAATTGAATGTCTTCATGTCATTCTTTATTCATTTTAAAACAAATAAAAAATATATAACATTTAGTAAAAATAAAATATTCTTACCATCTTCAGCAATATAATATTTCCTCATTTCTGGTGGTGAAGCATAAAACCTCAATTCAAAAACTTTTCTAAATGTATGAATACCATTAAAGGATTGAGCCACATTCAGTTTCATAGATGAGGATGGATAGGGTATGGCACAGGTATCCAAGGTATTGATCTCACTAGCAGCTAAACGCTTGTCAAGTGGCCATCCTATGAAAAACAGATTTATAGATTTTGCTGAACAGAAAAGTATAATATTAATATTTGTGTAATGGAAAGTAACTACGTATGTACTTAAAAATTAAGTGAAATAAATATATTACTAATGGAAAGTAACTATGCATGTACTTAGAAATTAAGTGAAATAAATATATTATAATTTCAGAGAGAGAGTTAATCCTTTTTACTCCTGTATCAATACTGAAAATACATTGACATTTTAAAAATATTACATTTATATATATTAGTAATAGTACTTAAAAAAATTAAGACTATGAATGAGTAATTAATGATAACAAAGAGAATATATTGTTAAATTTGATTTCATAAATTTCAAAACTCTTGTTATATAATTTTATGAAGAATGGATTTTGATAGCTTTCTAGTGAAGAAATTAATTTTTGAGTATTTAAAGTAGCTTATATCTGAAATCTAGCTCCACATTTAAAATAACAATATTAAATTCAGACTAATTATGTAAAATTCTATTATTTTATATTATTCATTATTTCAAAACACTATAGCAACACAGTAAGTGTTATAAAATTGAAAACACACCTTCGCCTGATATCACACAGATTAAAGGTAAAGGAGGAACTTTTCCACCAGAAAAAGTAACAATAAGATTCTGGGTATCACCTCTGTCATAAATAGCCTTTGTTGGATTCATAGATGCATATTCAGCTGCAATGAATTTATTAATAATTATTAACTAACACACAAAAATGATACTGTTTAAAAAGACAAGAATTTTATTGAATTAAATTACAGTGCAATTACTTTCCTATTCAGACAGAGAACTTAATAATCCCTTTGCAATAAATGTGCTTTATAATATATACTCATTTGTAACTAAACAGATAGTTAATACTATCAGATATTTTATGCAGCTTTATTCAGGCAACTCCATTAGAGTGAATGGAACACTGCGTTATAAAATCATTCATAAATATAAAGTGTAATCTTAATTATTATTAAGATTATTCATTTTATAGATTATCTATTTCTTGCATTGTCCATACATGCACACTCAACATTATGCACGAGAGTGCATAAAAAGCAAATATGTGCAATTCTGAGCATGCTCTAAGAACTGCATCTTTATGTTTAGTTTCAACAATTACTACAGTTAGTTCTACATGTGCATAACTGAGGGCATCATTTCAGTTGAACACTGAGATTTTTTTTCAAATGTTATATTCTTCTTATTCTTTTAAAAATTGATTTTAAAATTTTAGAACTAAAAACTGAATAAAGAGCATGTTACATGCACTAAGAAAAAGAAAAGTGTCTTAACATTAAAACAAATATTTATATTAACCGAAAGATTTAAACATAGTGAACTGATAATAAAGTTTGCTGAAAAATATAGAATTGGTACACAGAGTTTTTGTGATATTGTTAAACAAAACACTTTGTTGATCAAAGGGGATTCAAATGCAATGATAAAATTGCACTTTTGAAAAATGGAGTAAAATTTGATAAATATTTAAACATCCCCAAAATAAACTAAAATTGAATTAAATGAATTTTTTAATGAATAAACACATGCAAAAATATGCATGAAATTTACTATTATCTGTGATTCTCACTTATTTTCTTCCATGGCATTAGCCCAGATAATCAAGAGTACATTGTGCTTCAGATTTTACTAAAATGTACAATTTGCTGAAAATAACTTCATTAAATAAAAACTTTGATAATTTAAATATCAAAGTTTAAATTTTGTTGTAAATTTTGATATTAAAATGTTCAAGGTCATTTTGATAAATAGCAAAGTTAGTTTACAGGTAATTACAGCATTTAAAAATCTGTGAAGTTAACATTGATAATTTTATAATATTAGATAATGACATCTTAACTTCTGAATTTCACAGCACTTTTGAAGACTGGAACAATCAATCTATGAGAATACATGCATTTCGAATGTTCTTCATAACATGTATATGTGTAACAAGTGCATGTTACAATCTTTTGGTAAAATGCATCTTTCAAAGCGCAAAATTAAAACTCAGTGCATTTTTAAATGATTCAAGCATATGTTACTTAAATTACACTTAGAATGATTACCTACTTTTCAAATAATGGTATCTTATTACTATTTTTGATAGTAAACTAGGAAAAAATAAAAAAATTATTATATTAAAATGCTAGGTAAGGTATTTCATATCACACTTATTATATTAGCAAATTACATGTTTATTAAATTATTCTTTTTGCATTCTATCACTAAAATAACGTTTTGAAAGATATTTAACAAAATTTTAAGTAAGCATATAATGTATTGCACTGTTTATGGTCTCCAAAAGTATAAACAAAAAAGATGAATTAGTTATTTGCATTAAAAAAAAATCTGATGTGGGCACTACATGACTTCCTTGTATGGCTTATTAAATTAAACGCATTTCTCTGCACTTCATTTAAACTTATTTCCTTGAATTTCATTAGATATATATATCTAACTCAATCAATTAAGTTCTTACTTCACGGAAAGGCAAAAATACATAAAAACTTAATCTTCTTTAAAAATTACAAAATACAGAAAAACCTAACACCAAATACAGTTAAAAAAAGTTGAAAAAACAATTTTACAATTAAAATTAGTTTTTCCTCGAAATCAAGCAATTCAATCAACGGGCACAAAAACGAAAGGGTTGGTGCTCATAATTTAAAGTTTACTTTTGGCCTCACTGGGCAAAACGATGCTAAACTTGGTGCACTAATAGATTTAGTTCACTACTGTATAAGAATATCAAATGTAATCACACAGTTTTACAATATGACTGGTAATGCCATTAGATGGTGTTATAAGAACATAGTCCCTTAACTGTCAGAACAGCATTTTATATGTATACAATTTTGGCCTTTATACATACAATTTGGGTTCAGTTCTCAGTATCACTATCACAACTGGTGCATGGTGAGATAACAGTTTTACAATATGACTGGTAATGACATCAGATGGTGTTATAAGAACATAGTCCCTTAACTGTTAGAACAGCATTTTATGTGTATATGTCTCTGTAGGGTGACTTTTACAGATTATATGAAAAGTACTATTAACGTCATTATTTGATATGCTAATTGTATATTAAAAAATTGTAACATATGGACATAATGTAGATTATTTTAGACATACTCTTCCAAAATACATGTTATGCATTTTTTTTAATATTTCTACATTAATAGGGATCATACCATTATTTTTGAAAAATGCATTATTAAATTCGCTATGCACTCTATAGAAGGCTATGGATGGAATTTATGGCATGGTAAATATTTTTCTCATTATAATACATTTTACACTCTCGGTAAATAAATGGAGTTACTTTTTATAACATGATAGAACTGTTTACACCAATTTAAGATCTGAATTTTAAGTACATCTAATCTGAAAGATGGATTCTATAGCATTAAATAAATAGTTCACAAATATATAATTTTCACATTGCAGTATAAATCAATGCACATGTATACACATATATTGTTACAAAACAGTACAAGTTTGCTATTAAATATTGCATTAATGTGAATTTTAAAATACTTTATAACTTTATAACCTATTAGATTCTGAGATATTTAAGGGCTTAGTGATATGATTTTAGAACACCTGAAAAGCCCCCCCCCCCAAAAAAAAATTAAAATCTCAATTAAAGAAAAACTAATTATTTTTCTAGAATGATCCAATCATTCAACAGCTTTTCAAATGCCATAATAAATATAGCTATGGTGGGAAGAATAGTACATGTGTATGCATTCTGATATAAAATGAACTAAGCACTATAATAAATAGAAAATGTCAATAATTTTAATCCATTCTAACAATACCTTTGCTTCCTTTATAGGCAATTTTAAATTTCAATCATGATTATAATGATTATGATGCTTAATTTAAATCATAAATAACATTTATACTATTTATTATATCTTCAGTAATTTAATGAAGTAAAATAAACCAAATGAGACCAACTTGCCAAGTAAAAGATGCCTTCATTCTAAAGGAAACCGTCTCATTCTCACATTATTCTTGAAGAAAACCACAAAAATATCCATATAGCAAGCTGGTTCACATGAATTTGAATCTCAATCAAACTTTCAGGTTTAACCGTGTGAGTGGTTTTCAAGACTGAGTGTTTCTGAAGTTCCCTTGTAGCTCACTAGAGCTCACTGCTCACTTGTAGCACATTCCAATTAAGAAACATAAGCCAGTACTTGATGCAGCAATTTGTCTTCAAGGAAATAAGCACCAGCCATCAAAGATAACATCTCGATGACATGCAATCTGCAGCACCAAGAAAAAGACTGTAAAAATGTGTGGGAATGCAGCACATGCAAAGTTGCACTCTGCTTGAAAAAGAAAAACTGTTTTCATAAATACCATAGAGACTGATTTGTAGGGATGTGTTCTGTGAGTGGTGGCCACTGACACTAACCACCAGAAGTGGTCATTTTTTTCATGTGTCTTGGACAAAATATGTGTAATTGTTGCAAACAATTTCATTGCAACACCAGATATAGTAAATAAAACATTTTTGCCCAATGATTGACCATGTGAAGCAAGCTTAAATAATGGAAAAACACATGACAACTGACAATTCTTTGTGCAGAGTCTCATAAATTAAAAACTAGATCCAGGATTGCACAAAATCTATCCCATTTAATTTATCAAATTTTGGTTTTTTTGTAGATTAATTAAAAGATGAGAAATCATTATATAAATAAATAGCACATATTCATTACTTTCAGCAACAAAATTGCATTTTATGTTAAGAGTACTGAAGTTTAGAATTTTCCAAAATGCAATAGTAAATTAAAAAACTAAAACTATATTACTAATTATTAAATATGCATTGCTTAGTATGTGTATTTCTCAGTAACAGCTATCACTAGCTTATTGAGGTTAATCAATGAAACAATTAACTGAAACTATATAATGAACTAAATTTATATGAGCAATAACACAGCTTTACTATACAACAATTTTCTCTGTAACTGTTTTTATGTTCCTTAAAAGTATCACATAATTAATACATTGTACTAATAATTATACAGAATACAACATACAGTCATCAGAAATGTCACATTTTTGGGGATGGATGGGACAGAAATCAAGAAAGTATTTTACACTGGTGTTCTCCATTGTGAAATTGCAATGTGAATTACACTAATGTTCAAAGAGGATATCACAACATTTAATAACAGCAATTAATAACAACCAAATTCATTATTATTAATCAATTATTTGTATACATAATACTTCATATCATGTAAAATAATAATATATCAACTATTAACTAACCTTCATCATAAACTAATAATTCAGCTTCTTCTACATAATCCATTTCAAAAGGATCGCTAACTTCAAGTATTATGCCGACTCGATATGATCCTAAAATAGGTTAGCTTTATTTAATGATGCACAAAATAATTAAGTATTACATGGAAAACATCAAGTTAATGAGCTAACAATGATTCTTACCATTTTCTAAAAAATATACTTTTTTTGATTACTAATAAAATAATTAAAAAGTAAAGAAACACATTTTTAAAAACTGCTGTTAAGTGCACAATAATTCTTTAGAACTGATGATTTAGGGCAGTAAATTAATCTATATCATATAAAAATGAATAACATTTATAAGCTAAATACTACAACAACATCACAAACAAACTCCTATTTCTTTCAAAATGGTAATAACTTTATTCAGTATTTTAATGGCATTCAACAAAGCATTTTTGCTTTACATTTAATAATCTGCAATTCACTGAAACAAAACAGAATTAAAATAATTTATATGATGTAGCCTGAAATCTCATAACAATAACTGCAATTAAAAATAAATTTAATTTAATGGTACTTGCGAGGTATTTGGAGTTGGAAGCCATGGTAAGTAATTGTCCCATGTAACTACTTGAATCTTTTTATTCAGGTACTTAATTGCAGATTGCTACATTATGTAATGTCATGTTCTCTAAATAGATACCCTATTTGTCTGCCAAAAGAATTTTGTTTCAGATGCCTAGATGAAGGCAGTAAAATGACATTTAATAAAGAGATATTACTGGTTTAATCTCATATCTTTCATATCGAAGTTTTGCTGCATTATTTGATAAGTTCAGATGAAAGATAATTTCTGGGTCATCAACCATGTCCTTAATGTACATGTGACAAAGTAATAGTGCAATTATTATTATTATTTTTATCAACAATACCATATACAAACTTGCACTAGGTGTCTTTTATATTGATCATAAAACTGTTGACAGTTTTAATTTTGGTCAATAAAAGATATTAAAATTACACAACAAATAATTGCTTCCCACATCTTATCAGTGTACTGGATATGGTCCCACAGATTTTGTGTTTGACTTCTAATCTTCTGCCCTTTCTACTTTGAAGTTGTATTGTAGCAGACAGCTAAAACGTATACACACAACAAAAAAACAGGATATTTATTTAAGTAAAAATTTTTGTCCACCATAGCTCCAAATTTCAGATAACTCACAAATACTAATTTAACAGAGAATGTACTTTAATGAAACTAAAACGGTTTATATTAAACATATATATATATAAAGAAAAAAATGGTTTAATAAATTAATTAGTCTTTTTTAACAATATTACAATCTCATGTAGACACCAATAATAATTACAAACAGTAGTTATTCAAATAAAGTCATAAACACATCATTTGGAATTGTAATTTGCAGAAAGACTTAAATACAGAAATTACAATAAATATTTTACCAAGTTTCAAGAGGACTGAACAATTTACATGGAGACCATTCCCAAAAGCAGCAAATTCAGTACGATTACCAAGCGTATCATCACTTAGTATTTCACTAAATATGCATTTTAAATTTCTTGTTCTTCCCCGAAATGCTCCTTCAACAGTTACCTATAATTTAAAAAAAAAAAAAAAAAAAAAAAAAAAAAAAAACATGTTTATGCAAATATATCTGTGCACATACAGACTGTCAATTAGACCTACAATATCAGTTTAGAAGTGGTACAATTAAATTAATGCTATTCTAGGAAAAGAGGACATACATTTAAAATTTAATTTATTAATGTATTTAATATACTTTAATATTATCTTCTTTAAGATTAAAAAGCACTGAAGATAAAATGATATAGGAAAAAAAAAATATGAATGATATCTAAAACATACAGAATCTTTTGTAACTGGTTAAAAGTCAACACTTAGAGAAACAAACAATTAATTAATATACTTATGTTTATGAAAATTTATATAAGTACAAATTAACAAATGTTATGCACTAAAATGAAAGTTGAAGATGTTACAAATATTTTTTCACCCAATCTAGAATAGCAACCAAAATAAACAGAAATATTTGCATGCAAACTAATTTACTCTTTAATAATATTTTTGATTTATTAAAATTTCAGATAAAATATTATTTATAAATTGAAAAATATTAAGGATCTAAAATTAGTATGGCTAAAAGTATACCAAAAATTTATAATTAAAATAAAGGTGAAACTTATTTGTAGAATTTTTCAGTTTCTGTTTAGAAGATTTTATGAATATTATAATTCTTTGCTTTAATAATGTAAAAAGATTCTGGAAAGAAAAGAAAAGTTTTTACCCACAGGAATCATGGCAAACAAATGCATATAATAGGCCAAACAACAACCTAGTATTTGGTGTAGATTTTAACCAAGACACAAAATAATTGTTTTGCCTAACTATATGTTTTACCTTATAGCAACGTTTCGATTCTCTCCGGAAACAAATATGCCCAAGATTGGCATTCATATGAGAACAATGGAAAATATGTGAGGATCACAAAATGGCAGAACAAGCAGCAATGTGTTAAGCATATCATCTTCTTACTTGAGCAAAGAAAAGCTGAAGAAAGTAACAATCTTTTTGAATGTGATTCCCAAACAATACCGATCAGGAAAATTTTCTGTAGTAGCATATGCTGACTCGTCTAAAATCCTTTTCATGGAAGTACATGCTATCAGGTCATATTAATTATATTATTTAAGAAAATTAATGATAAAAGTACCAAGATTAATAAAATATCCTTTTCCAGCATAGCGTTAATAAAATAACATAGTAGTTACAGCCGGTATATGAAAAACACTATTTATAAAATAATATTATGAAATATATATATGTGATGCTGTAGCTTTTGCAGAAGATGAAACCAATTCATTATTTAGTCATGGGTGAGGAAAACTGCTGCACAGATGACTGGAGGGAAAATCACAACTGGCTTGACTGTTAAAAAATCATTTTTATTTTGAACAGGAAAAATTCTTAAATTCCCTTTTTGATTAAATTGGTACCACACTAGGGATGTCAAATGCACCTCACAATTTCTATATATGCAATTTACATTTCAGATAATGAAGAAAGGCAGCAAAGTGAAAGATGTGGTTTATTCAAACATCAGAAGGCGAGAAAAAGGTGATATGTAACAACTGCAGTTGTATTTATTAGTTAGAAAGTCTTTGTTTTAATCCTGAGTAGCAAATGGGTTAAAGATTTTGCAGTGCAGTGAAACAGTGATGCAACATGCTGCAGAATGACACAAAATGGTGCAAAGCATATCTTTGAAGTGAGGATGCGTTTATTTAAAATTTATGAATTTAAAGGTCTATCGCCAACTGGTTCCAATTAAATTTAATAATATTGTTTCATATTTAATATATTTCCTTATATTTTATAGATTAAATGTATATTGCCAATTAGTTCCAATTAAGTTTAATAATTTTGTTTCATATTTTACATTTTACATATTCCCTCCTATTTTATACATGGTTTAAATAAAATGTTAATTTCAAAAAATTTTAGTTCAGAAATGTAAAATGACCAGTTTAAAAATTGACAGATTGTATCTTTTTATAATTTCCTGATTTTATTTGCCTTTCCCACATATCTCTGCAATTGTTAAAAGGAAAAATAATTCTTTTTTTTTCTTCTTAAAGTGATCAATAAGCTATTTTTTTTATGCATTACATGCTAATCCTTAAATTTACATTAACACACTTTAAGAATTAGTTTACAACAATTATAAGGTAATTTTTTGTTGCAATGTTGGAGAACTAAATTTGGGTTCTGTATCTGCCTTGTAAGATGGGATTATGAAATACTGAAAGTTGTAAAATTATAAAGCAAACATGAATTATTTTATATAAGTATTTTAAAGTTCTATATTTGAAATATGTTGGTAATTATTCTATTTTACTGCTGTAGTCTGTCAGTAATATTACCAAATTAAAAGCTTAAAATTAAAAGCTTTTGTACTCTTAGAATTAACTTCTACCAAATTAAAAGCTTTTGTACTCTTAGAATTAACTTCTACCAAATTAAAAGCTTTTGTACTCTTAGAATTAACTTCTACCAAATTAAAAGCTTTTGTACTCTTAGAAGACAAGAAAAATATTAAATAAATTTGAAGCTGAATAAAATGAAAAAGGTTACCTCCACAACTTCATTTTTGTTACAATTAAATGGTATCTAGAAATTGTAATAAATCTTTGGCTGTGTCTAAAAATTAAACTGAAAGGCAGACATTGAAAATTCAGTAATAACTTAATAACTTTGAATACAGTAATAATCTAAGCTTTGAAGTCTAATAGAATAACAGGTCTTGACTTCATATTAGTAACCTATTCTACCTACCAGCATTTAGGTTATAGTATTTAATTCTTCATTGCAAAGCATATGTTATTTTAATTAATTATTTTTTGTTATTTGATAACATAATTTTTAAATAAATTTTGTTTCAAAAACTTATGCAGATTAGTCTTAATGATGATTGTTCTTGATATTTAACATAACTGATTTAATAGCGTACAACCTGCTTAAAATATTTTGCACAATTTCTTTTTCAAGTACAACACAGCTGACAGATGAAAGATATAATGGAATAATGCTTTTATCTGGTTCAGCTAGTAATTAAATAATAAAAAATTTGATTTAAACATGAAAATTTACAGGTTTCTGATAACGATGCTGAGAAATTTTACATATGCAAGCTTTAATTACTAGTGATTTGAAACATTTTGTATAGAATAAGTGATGAAGGAAAACACCTAGGAAAAGCATATATAAAAATATTTACGATTCCTTGATTGCTAAACTATGTGCAGTTATAATTCAGATAAATATTTTATTCATAAGATCATATTATTTGCTTTTCAAGAATTTATGGGAAAAAATGCTTTATATGAAAGATTTATAGTCAATGCTGCAGAAGTAAGAGTGTTTTGCATGTTTCAAGCAACAAATTTTACATGGTGTTGACTAACATCTTTTTTTCAATTACATACACCCAAAAATGAAAATACTGAAGAAATATCATCCTATTTAACAATTTACAAGAAGAAAAAAAAAGAAAAAGAAAAAACAAAACGAATATAAATGTGAACAGATTAAGATGTAATTTAATGTATACAAACAAATAATATTACATTACATACTCATCAGTTCATTCAGAATTTTGCAATTTAAAAAAAAAAAAAATTGCTATAAAAAATTGCTATATTTGTCATTTTTAGGATTCCATGGTTATAGGACCAAAGCACTTCAAAAATTAAATCTTTGGAGACAAATGACCTCTACACACTTTTCTGAAATTTGATTATGCTGGAACAAGAATCATGGCTTAATTTGGTGAGTCACAATCTTTTTTAAATTGCTCTGAAATGTACATTCATGATCTTCCCAAGAAATGGCTTGTACATTAAATTATTTATTACTATAACAGACAAAAATTAACATAAAAGACTATACTTGCAGTGCTCCTTAGAATTATTAAGACATGGTCTCCTGGCTTATAAATAAACAAATCATTTTCAAAAAATCCGTTTTTCAGTTCAGATTTTGCTGGGGGGGAAATACAAAATCTGTTATAAAACAATGTTCATAACACAGTTTTCTACAGAAGGTTTATCTATTTCATCCTTAAATAGAGAAAGGAAGTTTCCTATAACCGAAATTTGTAGTGTTTTTAGTTTTTCTGTTATCTGCCAGAAATCATTCTAATTTGATGCAAGCTGATTTTTAACTATGTGACTTACTTACTTTAATTATGTGTTTATGCAACAATGGCCACTGTTAAATAGAGGCATTGCTCTTATTTCTTATATGAGTATTCTTGTTCTGTGAACACAATTTTAAAAAAATTAATAAATTTGTGTGTCTTTCTAAGAGAGCTAAAAGATGTCCCTTACCTTTGGAAAAAAATTAGTACTGTCAAAATGAGCTGTGACAAAAGTACATTTACTTACTCGAAATATCAAGGTACCATAGCAAGTTTGTGCATACATCCCATGAGAGAAAATTGTTTGGCATGTGCTGTCTTAAGATGATAATGGAAAAGGTAAAAAAGAACTAACTTATCAAATCAACCAATACATTTTTTTCAATAGAGATTACTTATCTATTTCATCCTTAAATAGAGAAAGGAAGTTTCCTATAACTGAAATTTGTAGTGTTTTTAGTTTTTCTGTTATCTGCCAGAAATCATTCTAATTTGATGCAAGCTGATTTTTAACTATGTGACTTACTTACTTTAACTATGTGTTTATCAAGCAAAAACAATTAACTATTTACAAAGCATTACTGCAGGTACTGATTACTCCATTTATGAGATAGGCTGGCAGAGATCTCAGCAAAGCTGTGCGAATCATTTAATTTGCAGAACTGATGACTCGTTATTTATTAAACAATCAGTATTCAACTCGCTTTGTTTTTCATGCTTCATAAAAAGACTTTAATTGGTCTCTACTATTTTATTAAGTCCTCCTGTTTTACCTTTATTTAGAACACTACGAGCATAAACTTCCCGTTGGTAATTGTTCCAATATATTACTGTTTGTTGTCCATATCATGTTCATTAACACACACCTTTTCGATGAAAGGATCCCATAGCTGTGAAAACAATCTACTATTTGCTATTCTGTAGAAGTAAGATCCCAAATTCTAATCCTTTCCTTTAGATAGTAAGCCCTTCCCCCCCAAAAAAGCAATAACAGGTAATTTATATTCTTGTTCATAACAACAAAACATGGCTTATCGAAAATCGATGGAGCTTACATCAGACGAAAGCACAAATGTTATAAATACGCTACTACATCACACTCATCTAACTGGTACTCAATCGTGCTGATGGAACAAAACGTAAGTACCACCACACACGTTAGGCACCAAATTTCTCAAAATTAAAAAAAAAAAAAAAAAAAAAAATTTTTTTTTGGTTCACTAAAAATTACAATTTTCTTCGATTAATAATTTTCAAATTATACTTGACTATAGAATTCTACATGTATAGAAGTTTTTTAGGTATGCTTCACAGACTTTTGTAAAAATTTTTAAAACACGGTTTGTGCAACATTCTGAAAGTAATTATTTTTCTTTCAGAGCTATGCAATGCATGTCAGTACTGTTTCATATTGTTACCTTACAGGATGTGTTTATAATTAACAGGTTTCTTGTCATAAGAAGATAAACTAAATACTTCAGTCAATTCCTAGGGTGTCTTCTGGACAATCAAATCTAATGATCGGGAAAGGAATTTTCAAAAGTATGATTTTTAGTGACCCTCTAAGTTTACTGGTTGAAAAATAGGAAATACCAAAATGAGAAGAGCAATTTAAGATCTGTTTATGAACAAACACAGCCTACATCTCCAAAAATTTTTATTAATGTTAAACTATAATATTGTTCACAAGATGTTTAATATGTCACTCAATTGTTAAGTTTGAATAAAAAAACATTTCAAAATAAGACAGCCATATTTAATTTTCCCAGGTGGGAGATTTTGACAGCATTATTCATGCTACAAACTTAGTAATGTCTGAACTGATAACATGACATTACAATATTAAATGATTCAAAAATGAAATAAAGACAAACTACAATATATTTAAAAAAAGCACAGAATCTACTTAAATTGCAAATTATTTTACAGTAAAACAGTAAAGAGCATTTGCTGTGCTTTTGGTGAAAGATAATACAGTCAAAAGTCGTTAATTCGAACACCCATAATCTGGAATGATCTATAATCCGGACCTCAAAGCTAAAAACTTTCTGCGCATGCGTCGCGTTGACACATGCGCATAAGACTGCGCATATGCATGTGCGCAAGCGCAGAATGTGTTTTTGAGTGTGCGTTTTATGTATAACGGATGTTATAAGCTAAAATTATCTAATTATCTATTTCAGTTAATGTTGATGATTGCGTTCTTCCTTAATCTTCGAATTGGATCCGGCTTATTATTTTTTGCAGACTGTAAGATCAATTTTATAAAAGTAAACTTGAACTTTCGATTATGTCAAATAAAATTTCCGATGCTGGAGCTCCCAAAGGATCTACAAAACAAAAGTATGTTTCGATGTCCATCAAACAGAAAGTGGAATTGCTGCAAAAAATGGTTAAAGGCATATCCTTTGTTTATCTAAACTTTGTTTATCTTTAACGCCCCGGCGCGCGCGCAATGAATTCAAGTTCATCTGTCAGCACTATCCTTATCTTCAGGGCAGATGTTTTTATTTTATTTGGCTTATAATTCCTTACTAAGTGTAGTATTTCATCTCGATGTACTCCGTCTTTGATATGATTTAAATCAAATTCCTCATCATTATAATTCGCTTCCGATAGCGAAGAAAGTGAGAGAGGTTATTGAAAACGAAAAAATTTCGATTGACAAATTAGCCAGTATTCTCGACACAGCAATTATATGACTTGAACAGCGGAACTTTGTAACTGAACAAGAAATTATGTCTGTTTATAGAATTAAAGAGAATGTATTATCACATAAAAAACGAAGCAACTTAAACAACTTACATTGAAAGAAATGTTTAATAAAGTAAACAAATAAATATTAAGCTTTTTTTTTTTTCGTAAATTTTGATACCCTTTAGATCATAATTGTTCTTCATTTCATAAATTACGGTTTCATATTTTTAATTTTATAATTTCTGCATGCCATCTTACCAGATTTAAACTGATGATCTATAATCCGGAAAAATCGATAATCCGGAATCGGTGAAGTCTCGACGAGTCCGGATTAACGACTTTTGACTGTATAAATTATATACTGCCGGCCAATAAAATCGGAATCCTACCAGGAAGGAATGATCTAACAAACGTCAAAATCACATGAAAGGAAGAAGCTGGGATATGCAAATGGATTAGTATTTCAACGTATTTAGATAACGCAGAAGGGAGAAACATCTGAAGCACTGCATAAAAGAAAAGATGTGTAGTGAATTTCTCATTCGGGAAGTGCTTTGTATGCTTTGCTCAGAATATGGTGTTATCCCTTGAATCAGAAGAGAAAATGCTCATCAGCAAGTTTTGAAATTCGATAGAGGCAGGATCATTGCCTATCAAAAGTGTAGATTATCATTCCGTGATATTGCCGGTCGCACTGGTCAACATCCAGCCACTGTCATGCAAATATGGAATTAATGGATTGCTGACGGTCATACTGAACAGCATGCAGGATCTCAACACCTTCCCATGACTAATGCCAGAAAGGACAGACATATTGTTAAGTCAGCCCTGCAAAACTGTACAACCACATTATTGACCATTAGTCAGGAAATGGGCATCTTTGCAGTATGCCCAATATCAGCTCATACGGTGTGTTGATGTTTGCAGCAGCATGGACTATCAGCAGGGTGACTATTACTTCGGCTTCTCTTGACAATGCAACACAAGAGAGAGACGGTAACTCTGGTGTGCTAAATGACAAAAGCGCATACAGGAATAGCATAATGTTGCCTTTTCAAACAAGTCCTGGTTCTATGTGCACTATTCTGATGGCCGTATATTTGTCAGGAGTGTCTGAGGTGACGGCACGTCACCTGCTTGTATTCGATATTGGCTTAGGGACCCTGCACCTGGTGTGACGGTTTGGGCAGCCATTGGGTACACGACATGCACATCTCTAGTTCGGATCGAAGATAATTTGAATGCTGACATCTTACGTTCAGTGGCTGTGCCCTATCTTCAAAGCTCCCAAACACCATGCTCCAACAAGATAATACAAGACCACATGTTACATGTCGTGTTCTGACCTTCCCAGGGTATTCGATTGCTGCCCTAGCCTGCATGGTCTCCAGATCTGTCACCTATTGAAAACATCTGGTCATGGGTTGCTGAGAGACTGGCCTGCTTTCCCTGTCCAGCTAATGCGGTTGATGAACTGTGGCATAAACTTGAAGCAGCATGGAATGAGTTATCCATTTTCAAACCTAGTTTGACTCCATGCCTAAATAGGGTAAGGGCTGTTTTAGCTGCCAGGGGTGGCAGCTGTTTCTACTAATTTCGCATCCCTGTTAACCTCCAAAATGCTTACAAATTTAATCATTTTGTCTTCATGCCATAATGTTTACGTGCAATACATATCTTTTTTGTATTTGCTTTTCTTTGTGGTGTTGCAATTTTAATGATGAGCAGTGTAATTTAATTATGTTATTAAGCAAATTAATATAAAAATGAATATTTAATAAATATTTTTCCTACCAAAATCAAGAATATATTACTTTCAAACGTATGGTCTAGCAAAAGGTAATATATATACATAATACATGGACATAAGCTTGTATTATGAAAATAATAACTTATTTTCTTGCATAAATACAATAAATTATAACTGTATTTTAAAGCCAATTAGGCTAATAAAATATTCAAATTTAACATGCTTGAAATTCAGTTATCTTAACAAAATTATAGTCAATACTGATCGTTTTGATATTTGCTAAATATTCTTGGTAAGGAGATGGAATATATTTTTGTTAATGTTGAAATCACTAAGATCATAATTACCAAAATTACTTCCACAAATTAAAAAAATTAAATTTAAATTGCATTTTTACTATGCTAATAAGACTTTAATAATAAATTACAACTTTTTATTTAATTATTAGGTGAAAAATAAGAATGGTGTAATGTTTTAAAAATTAGAATTTTAATTCTTAATACAATATGTATACAAGCACTGAAAAACGGCATATGATAAGAAGATAATGACTGAAAGGAAAATGTCTTTGAGAAAAGTTTTGATCCTATGTAACACATCTAATTTAATATGCCAATACCAGGATACTGTGCCATACTGAATTAATAAATTGCAAAAGTAGAATTTACTTTAGTCCATCGGTTTTTTTTTTTTTTTTTTTTTAAATTCTGTTACATTTATTATTTATTTTATAAAGTATGACCTATTTTACTACTTGATTTACTCTAGAACAGATATGAACAACATTATTATTATTATTTTTTAAATATTGACACCACATGACAATAACATGCAGTTTGAATACAATAATATCAGTACAGAATTAATTAGGAATGAAATGTTTTGATTCAATTAATGAAATGAAATAATTTACCATGGAAAGGATTGATTGGCACTGAAATACAAATAATGAGAATACCCATTAAGTGAAACAAAAATAAGCAAACAATGCCTAACAAAAACTACTTGAACACAACTAAAATATTACAGAATGCAAGAAAGTCTAATTTATTTGTTAAAATGCAAGTGATACTGCAAATTTTCTAGAAATCTCGCCCAGTTTTCCAAGCATAATTAATAATAAATTTTTAATGATAATGTTTGGTAAATTTCATATTTTCTCTTGTTCTGTTTGGAAGAAGATAATAAATACTAGTTGACTATAATCTACTGCAATGGTCTCAAATTAGTGGTCTGCGAGCTACAGCCTCCAAAGCAATTTTATGCAGCTCTCGAAGAAACTTCAACTATGGTGATTCAAAGATATCGAGATTTTAGTTATTTGAAGTCTGAGTTTACATTATTTTCACTTCCACTGAAACAAAAATGAATGCACCAGAAAAATTTATAAAGAGCTAATTAATTTACAGTGTGATTATAATTCTTATTCAAAGACCAGATTTTATTAACTTTTATTTGTACTTGCCAAAAAAGGGCAAGCTCGGTTACAAATAGTTGCAATAAAGCTAATACTAGTATGTGACACTACTTGCGGTACAGTTATCAAGATTTTACTATCTGCTATGTCCTAGTCTAAATTCACACAGATTTTTTTTTCTGTGTGTGTGTGTGTGGAGAGGGGATTGTATAATGAGTATAATGTTCTAAATGAAAAATACAAAATACATCAATTTAATTGCATAATTCTTTATATTTCTTTTTCGGAGGGTTCAGTTAAAAATAATCGATTCTTAAATGATTAAAACCTATTTAATTTCACCAAAATTTCTTTCTATATGCAAACAGAAACAATTTTTAGCATTTCCAACAAAATAATTTATTACCACGACACACTAGACTTAAATTTTAGATGAATTACAAAACTGGAGATAGGTTTTCTGTAGAACATCAAAAAGAAACAGTCTGAAGTGTGCAAAGCATAATTATAAAACTCTTTCATTAGTATAACAGAACTACAACCAAAGTATATTTCATTACATTTTTAACACATTTATATAACATGAACTAATTTTTAATATTTAAAATAATAATTTAACAATGGATAGTTAGTCTATATTTTAGGGTACCACTTGGATTAACGTCAAGTTGTTTCATTTAAGGTAACCTGAGTGGTTTAATGTTGTGGAAACCCTATTATGACAATTGGTTGTAATGTGTCATTATGGTGATTTTAATTTCTCTGAGCTTACTTCTACATTGGATGTCACGTAGGAAGTATGTTGCTTATTTTGTGCTATACACCATAAAATGGCTGCCTGTGATAAGGTTAATCTGAAGTTTCTGTACGATTTGGAATGAATGGGAAAAGAAGCATTAGTTGACTGGTGTGTAAATGAAGATTTACTCAGTAATTATTATAAGTGTCCTGCTTGTATAAAGGAAATGCATATGGTCGAATGTAAAGATCATTCGCTTTGTCGCAAGAAAGTTTCAAATGTTCACTATATAAAGTGTTCCATTAGAAAGGGATCATGGTTTGAAAAGAGTCATTTGAATATTATTGAGATTTTTTACGCGTATGTGGGTGTATGAATCTAATACTAAAATGATTAAGACTAAATTAAATTTCATTCTTATTTTTGAATTTATGTGGCAATGGCAGTATACAGATTCTAGTTCAGATAATTTTAGGCAGTTTATAGTTGTTGTTAAAGAATTCTGTGTGTCGCATATAACGAAAAAACAGAAAATTTTTAAATAAGGTAAGTCGATATTTCTTTTTTGTACTGCGTAGATTAGATAACATGCATTTCCATTTTTGTTATTTCCTTGTTTGATCTAAAATGCAGTTTATTGAGATTATATATCTTTTGGGTACTTTTCCGTTTAGTCGGCGCAGGTGATAAAGTCTTCAATAATGGTACAACTGAAGCCAAACGAAATATCCTCGCTGGTAACCTTTTATGCTTCATTTTCAAAGCAAGTCGCAGCTATGTCTTATCAGACTTGATTGTTTCTTTCAATACTGGCATACAATTAATTACACAGAATTTTTACCAGATAGTTCAGTTTTATGCCATAAGGCCATTTATGGTAATTAAGTCAATTAGGATGCGATCACCCGATGGTGAAAATCGACAAAATCAAATTCATCAATTCTAATGAGAATGCACTAGCAAAGTAAAACACTGCGGTTTTATATAATTTCTGAGTAAGCTATTCGTACCAAATTGAAATAATTCTTGCGTTTAAATTTGTATTCCAAATTAAGATTTAACTTGAAATTGATGTACATAATTACTGAGAGAATTAGATATTTGTAGCATAGTTTATATGAGATGAGATCATTTGGGGCTACGTGATATGAAGCGGCAAATCAGAATGTTGAACCATGAAAGCATAGTAAAATCTTAAATTAATGTCTTTTAACAAATTTATTGTCTTTACTTATTGGTTTTTAGAAAATGTTAAACGTTATTAAAATGTTTAAGCCTTTAAAATAAAATTCTTAGAACGATCATTTGTTAACATTTCTTATGCGTATACTGCATGTTGTCACGAATAAATTCTGCTTGGCGAGATTTGCGCCGGCGAAACGGAAAAGTACCCTTTTTTGTTTTAATTGTGTTTTATGCATTATGTTTTGGATGCCATTTTACTGTGGAGGGCATTGGACAAAAAGGAATGGCACCAAAAAATCGCCAAGGGGTACCCTAAAATATATTTTTACCCAATGGATCATACAAAATGACATTTTCACAATAATAAATTATCACTCAAGAGTTTTGTACTTAAATCATTTCAAATTTTGTTATATTATATTTTAATATAAATATAAAAATTTAATTCTATAAATTTTGCATGAATGAATAAGTTAATATTTAGTGAATGTCACATACATAAATGTTTCATTTTAACATTTAAACAATGACTTGCTTAAACACTTTTTAACACACATTCAGTTTTTATATCGCATTAATAAGCATTCTTAATTAGTATCTCAATTAACTGTTATTAGCAATAATTACTCAAAATTATTTTCAAAATGCAGAAAAAGTTTACTCTGCTTTAATATCAGATTTTGAAAAGGTTTGTCCTCTTTGAGATATTTCGCTCTGCTGCTCTTTGCAGCATTAAATTCAAGGCTTTAAGGCATATTCTTTGCCCCCCCCCCGAAAAAAAAAGAGGCGAAGACTAAAGTGAAGTATTAGGAGTATAACAAATGTTGCAATTTATATTATGATAGATGTTATTAAATAATGATTTTTGTCTGACAACTGTATTTATCAGTAGCAATGCCATGTTCATGCAACTCTCCAAGGTTTTTTTAAGTGAAAACAGAGCACTATACATTTGGGAAGAAAAGCAGTACTATATCATATCAGATACATATAATGTTTAATGTGTGCAATGCAGAGGTTATACATGATGTCAGGTTTATGCAATTCTTTGATTTTTTTTCAAGTGAAAACAGATCACAGCATATTTGGGAAGAACAACAGTAACATATCATATAATCTAATATACGTAATGTATGATATAATTTTTTTTAATAATTCTGATTCATATTTTAAATTGCTTTCTTAATTCTCTTTAATAATGTTAATAATGCTTAATGAATTATAAAAAAATATCAGTAGTCTGGCAATCTTTTTAAAAAAATTACCAACTCGTCCCTTACAAATAACTTTTACCAAAGCAAAACTTAAACCTGCAAAGAAACATATGCGATGAACTAAAATATATCTATATTAAAGCTAAACACTAGTTGAATTTAGGTAGTCTACAACATTTCTCTTAATTCCATGATTCTCACTTTCTAAAGGAAGACAGTAGGTGCTGTACACTTAATGTGATCATGTTTGTCCATGGCTATTTTGAAACATTAACTGAATGATAATATTAAATGATGAGAAAAAATATCCTTCAAAACAGCAGTTGAATTTAACTGAATTAATATAAGTATTATAAGAAACATATCAATAGGTACTTTCACAGCATTTTATTTAGTAAAATGTAAAACATTTTGGAAAAGAGCAGAATCACCCACTGCTTCATGCGTTTCGCAAAATCGTCAACTTGAAAATAACAAAGTCAAAGATTTGCACAAACTCAGTATCCATGTACACATCGACTTATTTTCACTTAAAAAAAAAATTAGAGAATTGTACAAACTTCGCATTGCCTTGACTTTGTACATATTGATACGCGCCATATAAATGGGCGATTCTGCACTTTACCCCAAATGTTTTTATAAACTGTTCATGATGCTTGTAGAAATATTTTTACCATAACATTTTTATCATATTAACTAAACTGGTGATCACAATAAGCAATATATTTTCCACATTTTTGTAAATGAATGGGCAGCACTTCAGCAATTTGCTAACATGTCCAAATGATAACATTAACTGCTATCACATTAAGCAACATCAAGATCAGTAATAATTCAAAGAACAAAAGACTATACAAAGAAAATTCATGTTTTTTTTAAAAGCCAAATTATTATCCATTAATGCTAAAAATCTTTTTTATATTTCAGATAAATTACTGCAGGAAATTTAAAACTATTTCAGTAAAATAACTTCTTGATCCATTTTTTACAAACATTTAAAGATAAAGATTACATAAATATTTGCAATTTACTTGTTTTAAACTTCTCATCTAAAAACTGTCACAGAAGTCAGCTGGAAGTACCTTATAATAGTGATTGTCAGGATAATTACAATGATACACTTTAAAACATCACTAATAATGCTTTGGAAAAACTTATCATATACTTGTGCATAGAATTTTTATTGAAACATCAAGCAAAATTTGTGAAGTACTAGTTCTATAATACTTCAAAAAATAATAATAATAATAATAATAATAATAATAATAGAACTGAAATGCACAAAACTTTTGATAATTTAATTTTTTGTTCAGCTTTTACATTACACCTGATTCTACGAAATATTAATGGCACAGCTTATATAAATACAGTTTCTTTATGTTCCTTTTAAGCTTAAGTAACAGCAGTTTAATTATCAAAATAGGATTCCCAAATTTTCAACAAGTATATTCATCACTACCATTCTAAAATATTCTATCATTTTACGTTTAATAATACGCCATGGAAATACATTAAATTATACATTCCAAATATGCCATGAAAATACATTAACTTTTTTAATAATTAATCACTATTCTGAAAAATGAAATAAAAAGCATTACTCTGAAATTCTTACTTAAATGCTTAATTCACAGTCATTTCAAATATACCATCAAACAGGACTACAACATTCGTAATACGTCAACAGTTTCACTAGCTTTTTTTTTCTTTAAAGTTTCAAATTTCTACTAGATAATTTTATTTAAAACATAGCGGATTCTTTCTTCTTCTGTTTTTGTGGTATTCCAGTCCGTCTATATTCCGCTCTTTCGTTTAAATATTCCTCTGTACATATTTTTCGAAATTCTTCATCATGATACCACCGTTCAAGGCACTTGTTTAAAGCTTTAGTTTGCTGTCTGCATTTCCAAATCATCCAGAAACGCGAAGCTTTACAACATTCGGTAAACGCTTGCCCTTCAGTAATGCATTTTTCTTTTTTAGTCTTATCACGAATCTTCGTAGGAATTAAAATTTCTATCTCTACCTTCCGAAGGGTTCTGTCTTCAGGATCTCCTAAATTGTGAGGACCACCACTTAATTTTGAACTCAACATCTTAGAACATTCGTATATTATAGCTTGCACGTTTGTTTGAAAACAGTGATTGTACTAGTAGTTGCAGTACTTGCAGTGGCAAGATTGCAACAAATAATACTGCTTGTTAGCCTTTTGTCACAAAGCCCATGTTTTCTAACTGAATCACGGAACGATTGAAAAAAAAAAAAAAGCTTTGAAATACATTTCACGACACTGTATTTCACTTTAAAAAATAATTATGAAAACCGACGGAACACTGCAAAAGAAGATGCAGCTATTTGCTGCATCTACTTTATAATATTGATCAATAGATGGCGCTTTTGTCTCCAATTTCCAGGGAAACAGCAGAAAGCTTTTCTTTTCGTCGACTGATGGCGGCCACCTGACTTTCGCTTTCGTCTTTTTGTTTTACTGGTGTTCCTCACGTGATACAGAGTAAAAGGAGGCGCTGCTTTCTGAAACTCAAATTCACTATGTGCTCTTAGTAGAAAGCTTTTCGACAGTAGCGGCAGTGCTGAAAAGTCTCATCTTGCTTTGAAATTGCCGCTGCAGAGTTTCATTCAAGAATAAAATAATGTTTGTTTGAAACTGAGAATTTCATGAAATATATGATGCTTTGTTTCATTTCCTAACGTAAAAAGCATGCCAAAACCTCTTTGAGCAATACTTTTTACACAATTACACAGTGGTGAAATTAAGCTGATTTGCACTAAACAGAAAGAACCGCTTACCATAATGTTTTTAGTTCGTTCGACGAAAAGATTTTTAAAATTGAATAATAATATTTATTTAGGCAACTTATTGCTAATCTGTATTTCATTTTTCTGAATCTCACTAATGCTCATTCTAGATATATTTCAATCAGAATCCTTTATGTTCTGAAGACGCCAGCATACAATCGCTCCCATTTCTTTTCGGACACTTGTGTTTTTCACTTTTATTTGCAAATATCAGTTACTAAATATTACCTAAGTGACAATTTCACTTTCGCATACTCAAATGATCATCTATTTTAAAACTTACTTGTTTTGAAAAAAGTTATTTGAAATGTTTCACGTAAAAAATACTTACACAGAAGGTTTTGAAAATGACTTACGCATGTATTCGGACACCTTTAAGAAACAGTTTATAGAGAAGAAAGAAGAGAAACATTCCAAAGTAAAATATAAAGTTAGCAAAGCAACAGTCTTGTGTTTGGCGTAGATTTTAATCAAGAAATCTGCATTACGCAAATTTCTTTGCTCCTGATCAAGAGGGACCTGCACCTATTTGTCCCCGAAACCGATAGAGTATTGACTAAAATCTACGCCAAGCACAAAGTTGTTGCTTCGCTAATTTTATAATAAGAAGTTTATATTTAAAGAAAACATGAAAATAATGGGACATTTGATATTTCATAAAATAACATGTCCCATTATTTACCATAACTTATGCCACACCTTTCATGCTCTTTGGCATGTATGAAACTAATTTTTATGTGTAAAAATGCTCCATTTTGCCCCAATAGTCCAAAAGTATTGCTTTTAGTAGAGCTTTCGAAAAAATATCATTGAAATAATGAAATGTCGCCCATATCCTTAAAAGAGCCAAGTTGGCACAACCAAGGCTGCTCTCCAACGAATATTCCCTTTCCCCCTATCCTCTTCTTTAAGTTACCATATACACTGCTGGCCTTGTGTGTTACCTTTACTTATTCAATATCATGTTCTTCAAACTTAAACCATAAAATTCAATTCAACAGCAATATCGCAAAATAATTTTAAAATGAGCATATATTTAGAGTTTCCGATACATAGTCTCATGCGCTGATAATTTTTTTTTTTTTTTTCCGTACAGTGTTGCCATTCATTGATTGCTTTGAAATCGTTGAGTTTGCTAATCAAAAGTTCGTTAAAAAATTCATATTCGTTACAAAATATAAAATCGATAATAAAACAAACTCTAAATTAGGGCTTCCAGATGTCGGTGGAGGATTACGTTATTGAAAATTTGATGGCTCTAGGTACCGTGGTTTTATCACAGTGCGAAAAACATAGATACATTTATGCAGATGTAGTAGTAATTCGACTAGGTTCGAATTCAGGTGAATGGCTTGCACACACGGTTAGTGTTCGTGGTTTTCTCAACGTGTAATGCGAATATCAGCTAGTGTTCCTTAGAAAGTCCACCACGGAAGCATCTCTCCCCTTAGGCAGATAATAGTCGTGAGTTTTGCAGTATTTAAATAATCTAACGTAACCTATTCTTATGAACTATGTTAATACCATTTTTGAAGCTGCAGAAGTGCATTTATGCAGACGGAACAGGTTAGGTTATTAGAAAATGGCAAAGCACTCAAGGACAATCTCGCTAAGCTGAAGGATGTCTTCGTGAGAGGCTTTATAAGGGAAACTAGCTCGAATTGTCGTCTCACACACGGAAAAACGCGAAAACTAATCGAGCAGCTTGGGATGGAACCCGGGTCGAATTCCCAGTATTCAGTGATTTTAACCGCTTGTTTACTGGTGGGGCCTCCAGACGTAGCAAATTATAAACTTTTGTTATAAAAGAAATTTCCAGTCAGTTTGGAGTTGAAGAGACCAACTTGAATAGCTGAAACTGTTTTTGAAGAAGTATCGATGAGATACATATGTCGTTTCAAGTTTCATAAATCCAGAAAAAAAAAAAAAAAAAAAAACTCAGAAAGATCTAACTAAAACTTCTATTCTCTTTTAGATATAAACAAAAATTATATATTTAATTTATTATACAGAGATAAACAAAAACCAGTGCAAAGAATTCAAATCTCTCTCTTTCTGTATATATATATATATATATATATTACATATATTTATATGAAATACGTATATATACAGGATGTGCCAAAAATCGCTTCTTATTTAGAGACTTAGTAAAACTACACTAAGGTCGCTGCTGTGCTTAACCTTTTCATATTTCTCTCCCGTTCCATCTTTTATCTCCTTTTTCAGTCTAATATTCGTGCTAATAAAGTAAGAGCTAGAAATCACTCGAAAGCTGTTTTGTAACTCATAATAGGGTGTGTCATATAGAATGGGACAAACAGAATAGCATAGTACAAATTCTGTAATTGATTTATGAAGCCGAAACAAGTTAACTGTGAAACTTATACAATTATGCATGTTTTATCTGACAACAGCGAAAAATCTTTCGGTTACCAAATCGCCGCTAGATGCACTGTTATCAAAATGACGCCACCAATTCAGGAGAAAGCGTACTGTGTTTTAGAATACTTAAAAAAATCATTATTTATCGTCGTTCAAAGACATTTTCGCACGAGATTTGGTAAAGAACCACTACATTGTCACAACATTGAACGCTGGGTGAAGCAGTTTCAGCTCACCGGTTGCTTGTATAAGAAAACCAGCCCAGGACGTACAGCTCCTCAAACCGAAGTGGCTAAAAAATTCGTGAAACGATTTTACGAAGTCCTACAAAATCACCGCGTCGTGTGATTTCTGACCCCAATGTGCCTAACGTAACGGTGCCTAATGTAATGTAATGGGAATACATGTGTTACAGGAACGTCTATAATACTGTCTGTGATGCTTCTTTGGCAATATGAAGCAACTCCAATGATGGAACACAGCAATAACTTTTATTTAACACTCAAAAAAATGGCGACATACAAACAAAAAGAGAAAACATATTCTATCATTTAAAATTAAATTACATTCTTCGTGCAAGAGTCGCACGAGGCACTCGAGTCTGGTTTCAAATATTGCCATTCACAAATACCTTAATGTTCCTCTATTTAAATTATTTAAACTACAAGATTTTAATATTATTTAAAGCTGTTACAACCTCTCCTCCAACGGAGAGACTTTTACCGAAGGGAAAAGATAACTTCTCTCATAAGTTTCCAAATTTTCAGGCCGAAAATTTTTAATTTTAAACAAATATTTTTACACCACATTTAAATAGAAAATAGACAGTGTTCAAATTAGTCTTCCCTTTTTTCCTTGACGGCGCCTAGATCTCTTCCATGTTGGACCAGTTCCTCGGCTATAATTCTTAGCAAAGCCTTTCTTTCCTCAGTTCATCTGTGCCTTTCGGATAATATTCAATTGTCATTTGTTTTCGACAATTGTTTTCTTCGTCTATTAGTAGCGGCTTTTATATTAAATCAAAAGCCGAAAGATGATGATAACGCTGCATTGCAAAATGATTCTCAATATTAATTTCTTTATCGTTTTTCAAATTTTCGTGAACATCTTCCACGTTTAATTCTGGTGATTTAACTTCTTCAAATACATCTCTGGATGCTTTATTTTCTTCCTTCATCGGTTCCAAGATCTGCTCTTCAGATATTTTTCTTTTCCTTTGAGCTCTAGTTAGAAACGGCATTAAAATGGTATCACTAAGTTTACGTTCAAGTGATAAAATAATAAAATAAGGCAGTTCAGTGTTAACAGGAAGTAATAACCTGATATCACTAATATTACGTTCAGTGATAAACTAGTAAAATAAGGCAATTCAATATTAACAGGAAGTAATAACCTGGTATCACTAATATTATGTTCAGTGATGAACTAATAAAATAAGACAATTCAATATCAACAGGAAGTTATAATCTGGTATCGCTAATATTGCGTTCAGTGATGAACTAATAACATAAAGCAATTCAAAATTAACAGGAAGTAATAATCTGATATCACTAATATTGCGTTCAATGATGAACTAATAAAATAAAGCAATTCAATATTAACAGGAGGTAATAATCTGGTATCACTAATATTATGTTCAATGATGAACTAATAAAATAAAAATACGCACGATTATTCGATCTCGGTCGGTGCCTCGAAAATAATTAAGACTGTAATACTTCTTTGGCGAAATGAAGCAACTCCAATGATGGAACACAGCAATAACTTTTATTTAACACTCAAAAAAATGGCGACATACAAACAAAAAGAGAAAACATATTCTATCATTTAAAATTAAATTACATTCTTCGTGCGAGAGTCGCACGAGGCACTCGAGTCTGGTTTCAAATATTGCCATTCACAAATACCTTAATGTTCATCTATTTAAATTATTTAAACTACAAGATTTTAATATTATTTAAAGCTGTTACAGGCCATACACCTTTTAGAGGATGTATACATTAAAGCCTTTCGACAAACCGTTGCGTTAAGCTTTCTATGAGAATTTGGAAGATTAGCTGGAGATAGATGGTTTCTCGAGAAGACTTGTGTTTACAGATGAAGCCTTTTCCGCATTTCTGGCAAAGTTAATTGTTTTAATTTAAGAGTTTGGGGCACGGAAAATCCACATGGTCTAATGAAACATGAACGTGATTCTCCAAGGTTGAACGTTTTCTGCGCCAACAGTTGTGTTTTGGGTCCTCTTTTCTTCTGGAAAAAATCTATTAACGGGTGCATTTACAAAGATAAGCTGTCAGAATGATTGTTCTCTCAGTTGGAGGAAGTGGTTCCCGGTTTCACTTTGCAGAAAGACAGTGCTCCACTACATTGGCGTAAAAACGCACGCCATTACCTGAATGATAGTCTACCCCATCACTGGATTGGCCGTGTTGAGTCAAACGATATGCCATTGCTTTGTTGGCCATCGAGATCCCCTTGTGATTTTTCTTATGGTGTTTTGTTAAAGGCAAAGTGTTCGTGCCTCCATTTACCCAGGACTTACAGCAATTGAAGTAGCGAGAAACTCGAATCATTAACAAAGGATATTCTATCACGAGTGTGGCAGAAACTGGGGTACTGCATGGATTGTGTCACCAGATAGGCACAAAAAGAACACGTATAGAAACTTGGATAACTATAGTTTCACTCTAAATTTGATTTATCAAAATAAAATAATTACAGCGTTCACAGGTTTCTTTTTGCCCCATTCAATATGAAACACTTTGTATATAACCAGATAATGGCGATATCATACTATAATTAGAAATGATCTTTAACCCATTATCTTGTTAAAGGCATAGAAAAAATATACTCACGGTCGCGTATGTATTCACAGGTATTGCTCGCGGTCGGAAGTTTGTAACTCTCATGCAGGATTTGCCTTCTCCTCTACAAATGCCGCAAGCATCTGGTTTTCCTGTTCTGAATAAAACCAGAAAGGTTTGGAAAAAGAAAGATATAAATAACTCTTCTTTCAAAATTTGAAAAATTAACAATATAAATTTAAATATAGCAGACATTAATTAAAAGAAGAAGAAATTAATTAATTATATCAGACATTAATTAAAATAAATAAGATAGCAGATTAAAGAAATTTCAGCACTGTATACAAACAAGCATCGAAGCCAATTTTTCGATTTTACAACTTCCTAGTGATTTAAGTGGATATACAATATATAACATTAACCTAGAGAATTTATTAAACTCACAGTGTTAGCAAATAAATTACGAGAGTTTTTTTTCGTGTCTGTGCGTGTGGTGCATGGGTATGTATAAATTTCTGCAGAGCACTAGAAAAGTTTGTTGAAGTTATTATAAAACATATATTCACAAAGAAACACAGACATGAATGCACAGAAAAATAGGAACAGGTAATTACATATTGTTTTAGGTCATAAATTAGAAAAAGGACAATGCATGTACAACATCACAGAAGACAAAATATTTTAATAAGTATGTTTAAATTTTGACTTTGTGATTTTATCTTGCAATTCTTGCCGCTAGACCGTTTATCGCTGAATTACTGAAGGCGATGTTAGCTTGTATTTCAGAGCGAAGTGCGTTCAAGGGTGACAGAGGATCTCTCAAACACTTTAAATATTTTTCTTTAGTCAAATCACGCTTTTTTAGGACTGTGGTTAAATTTTAATTCTATGAAATTAAAAGAGGAGGAGGGAAATGAGGAGTAGTGTGTATGTGTGTGTGTGTGTGTATTGAGAATACGGCAAAGCACACTAGGGCTATCTGCCTAAGGGGAGGGATGCCTTTCGTGGAGGACTTTCTAAGGGAAACTGGCTCGTATACATGTTACACATGGGGAAAACCACGAAAACGCCCATGCAGCCAGCCCGTTCGCGGGATTCGAACCTCGGACCGAACTACCAGTGTTCAGCGATTTTACCGCTCGGCCGCTGGTGGGCGAAATGAGGAGTAGAATTTTTCGTAACATAAGAAATATAAATTTAACTTTCTGAGCTCATTTGCTTGATTACTATTACACCTAATTCTGTTTTTACCCGAACCTCTTTTACACAAATTCAATATTTATTTATTTTACGCCTGTCATTTTGGCTTAACATGAATGGACCAAGTTAATTTCTATGAAATTTTTTGCCTAAATTCTAAGAAATTTTTTTTATTTGGGTCCCATAGAAAAAATATTGTTGAAAATATTATTAAAATATTATTGCAGTGTTTTCCATACAGGAGCGATGTAAGCGATGCAGCTGAATCGGGCCATAGAATTTAGGGCACCAGAATTAAGAATTTAAAATGCACCGAGCGGTAAAATTTAGGGATAATAAATTTTTTAGAATTTAAGGGAGGCACTGAGTATTCAGGAGTAGGTATAGCTTTTAATGTAGTATATTACCTTTTCTTAATTTTATATTTAATTGCATTAAAAATAGCACTTTAATGCACATAACGATGAAAATATACATTCTTATGAACTACTTACTATGAATGGAAATCTTTTTTATGTATGTAGCTATATTATTTTTCCGGATTTGCAGCATGGGATAATTATGAGTAAACATGAAATCATCTGCACACATATAGGTAATACGCATATATCAATGTTTATATAGTGTGAACTTGGACTGGAATCACATCAGTCCTATTTGTATTATCTATATAATTTTCCCTTATTTTTATATTTTATTGTATTTATATCCAGTTGCATGTCATTGTCTACAATAGTGAACTCTAGTATCATTTTTTAACCTTGATATGTATATTATGAAATGTAGAAGTATATCTGGAAGTGAATTGTGCATTTATATTATACTGAACATAATCTGTTTCCACCTCATGTAATGCACTACCCTGTTCATTTAGTATAAAACAGAACCATAGACCATAATAATGTCTCGACATTGAAAATATGTTCTTTCTTCAAGAGCCTTGTTTGCTCATGTTATTATTTTCTGTAGAAATAAAATACTGTTTGAGCGGCGAATAGTAGTAGTATTTAGGGGCGAAAAAAATGTTTTATAGTTTATGGAGGCACCAGGCAGCAGAATTTAGGACCCGCAAAGATTGCATCGGGCGACAAAATAATTTTGTCTTCAGTCAAATTAAGTCGAATAAAAATGCCATGCTCATAAGATTTAAATTAGGAGATAGTATTAATTAAATGTTCCGGATACGTATACATATTGTTGCAATCAATAATTCAATATTAAGTTCAATATCAATTCAATAATCAGTATTGTAATTTTTTACTTTATTAATCAGAAGCAATGGCACGAAAATATAAGTAACAGAAATGCTGAGATTCGAGAAATTTTGTATTTCATGAGATTTTATTTTATATGACTTTTAGATTCCTTCCTTTTTCGCCGGGTTTCTTTTTAAATACACTGTTTATTTGTATATATTAGTAACGTAACAAACCGAAATGCCAAAATTATAAAATTTTAAACATACTTTTCCACACTCATAAAGCTGCAGTAAGATATGGTAGTACATGTAAATTTAAGTTTGTTTTTGAAAGCGGGAAAAAAAATAATAAAACGAATTTCTCTTATCCAGAGCCAGCGTGACTGCTGAGAAAATGCCTTCTTTCCTTTGTTTTTAATTCATTCCTAATTTTCATGTTTTAGTTACTTATATTCTTATGTTTGCAAATAATTTTAATCGCCACATTGGCTATGGGTGAGGAAATTCATTTAATTAAATAATTCCTTTTCCTCTTGCAAAAGCAAAATTAAATACGAATACAAAGCCGAAAAAACGGGATTAAATATATGTATGTATATATATATATATATAAAGCCTCTTAAAATATCTAGAGCAGCCAACAAATTTTGTTATTTTTGAAAGCTAGACGAATTTTTAGATAGCTAATGGTAGCAAAGATATGAAAAATTTCAAGAATTCCTTTCCCCTTCGAGAATACGATAAAAAGATGGCGAATGCAACTGAGTAATACTAAGTGAATAAAGCAGAGTTTTTTATTTCTTAATTCAGTGAAATGACATGCGTTTTCAGTTTACTGAAATGAAACTCAGTTTACTGAAAACTCTTTATTTCTAACGTTGTTTATTTTAATGTTGAGTTTCGAATGGTCCTACCCTCAAAATTTTAGTATTTTGGAAGGAAATATATGGAATTTGTTTCTTTTAAGGTAGGATATTTCTCAGCGATGTTAAAGTCAATATGTGTCCCCTCTTTTCCAATTTTTATTTTTGCTTAAAAACACATTAAATGTTCCTTATTAAGTTCCCCTGTTATTCTACTTTGATTCAGGTGATAGGGATGAAGAATCTAAACCCATAGTGAACATTTAAATATAGTATATTCGTTGAATCTTTTATAAATTATTTGCAAAAGAATAATTTTTATCGTGGACAAAAGCCTAAAAAGTATGTTCTATGCTACAAATGCGTTTTTAAATTAATTTTAATGCCTCTATTATCTCACCCGTTGCAGGGGCACTCCAGGGTTTCACTTCTACAGTTTCCACAAGGATCCAAGACTTCGGATTCCAAAACGCCTGTTGTTCCACCAACACAGCGCCCGCACAGAAGTTTGGCCATAAGTGACTCTTGGCCTAAAATTCAGAATTGTTGAAGATCAGATTAAAATAAAAAATGCAACAGAAACAGAGAAGTTCAAAAGCAACATTTATGAATGGAAAATTTCTTTGAAATAGTGATTATTATTTAATGCAGCAGTCTCAAACTAGCGGCTCGCGTAAATTTCTCGTAAATTACTTAGTATTTATTATGATATTGCTTACTACGGCAAAAATTATAAGAAAGATTTAAGATTTTTAATGATTTTGAGTCTAGTTTTATATTATTTTCACTGCCATTAAAAACGAACGTGAGTAACGTCCCAGAAAATCCATAAGAAGAGCTAATTAATTTACACTGTGGTATAAATCTTATTCATTCAAAGATTTCATTTACCTTTCTTCATAATTGTCAAGAAATAAATACCTTCAATTACGAGTTTTTTGAATAAGAATATTTGCTTTGTTTCGGAATACATTTATAAGTGAAAGGTTTTTCGCACTAAAAATTAATAAGTCTTTAAAGAGAGAAAGAGAGCAAGTCTAATCGATGAGTATCTATAATTCATGATAAAGATATATTCTAATAATTTTTCTGAAAGTTTAAAATCTTTATCGAAATCGGAAAGTCATGAAATGTTGTACCTGAAAGCTGTAGTAAGAAATAAAAGAGTTTATAATTATTTTACATGCGAATAAGTGTATTTTTTTCTGAATGCGTCAAATAAAATAAATATTGGTAATTATTTGATAAATAAAAGAAATAAATAAAAGATATTTCTTTTATTTGATAAATAAAAGAAAGATAATACGTCGTTATTATTTATTCTCAATTTTTGTTTGCCTTGAAAAGTTTTCGTAATTTGTTCACTTTCTGATTATAATTATTTATTGGTTAATTCAACACTTATTATATTATTTATTGGTTAATTCAACACTTATTATATTATTTATTGGTTAATATCACTTATTAAAAATTATTTATTGGTTAATTCAACGCATTAGAATGATTTGAAATAATACGTTTGAATTTCAAAATGTATCCAACAGATATTTCTTTCAGATACCAATCTTAAATATTAATCTTAAATATATAAATTAAATCTTAAATATATAATCTTAAATTTAAAAAATAAGTATAAATTTGAAATTTCTTTCTTTTGCGTGACAGTTGTTAGAATTTATGTACATTTTCATAAACATTTAGTAAATAAAATTTAATATCAATAAAAAAAATTACTTAAACATTTTTTTCATTTGGTCCAAAAACCAGTTTCGGCATGTGAGCTGCTTTTATATCCTGCATTCGGCCTGGATGTAATTTACGTTTTAGCCAGCTGGTTTAAAAAGCATACTCCTAAAAGTTAGAGCTGGATAAAGATATTAAGCCATGCATGTATGTATCCTAATGGGATGAAAAATATGGACTCTTTTAGGGCATCACTTTAACAAATAATGGAGAAAGAATATTACAGAATAATAAGTAGCCAATGTCTTATTTATTTGAGAACCGGTGAGCTATTTTGTAAGGTACACGGATTTGAAAAATGGGCATTTCTACGAAAATAATATATAAATATGCAAAAAAGGCAAAAGAATTTTCGTTTAAATATACCATTTCATCCTATCTCTGAGAGTCGCTTACTGTACTGGTAGAAAAATCTGTACTCTTATAGTCGCAGTACCGGGGGTATAAAATATACAAACCCGATTCACATTATCCAAAAGAGCAGCCCATGCTGTCCCGGAGAGTAATGGCGTCAGCCATCGGAGTGGAGATCGTGACAACTAGTCTTCTGCTTTGTGATTCCATACATTCTGCATCCTGCGTTGTACGTTCAGAAATAAATTTTGGCACCCAAGGATTTGGTCTCGTTCTAAAAGTGGTAGAAATTTAAATCGGCCATCCTGAGAATGATGGTGCGCTGTAGCTGAGTTTGAACAATTATCCTTCATCAGGACCAAATACTTAGAGTAGAACCACGGCTGAGCTCCTGCAGTTGCATTAATTTGCAGGAGCGGTTTACCAAATTTGACTCATACCATTCGATGACACGTTTTAGGTGCACTTTGTGCTAACAAGCCGGCATCTATCATCAGACTATCGCTTCAAGAATCGTCATCGTTTCGTCCAAGCCCTTGGTGGCAGTTGTTGGACCGGTTTTTTCCTCTTTGCTGCTGGGAGTTCAAGGGTGAAGGACGGGCTTCGGCCTGTCTCTTCACGGACTGTCTCTTCTCCTACAACCACGTGTGACGATGCACGTTTAACTTTCCTGAAAAGTCCAATAACTGTAGTTTTTTTATTGAATATCTTCATTCTATATGTAGTTGCTGAAAATTCATCCTGGGTGGAATGATGTTTTAAACCAAGAATCATAAAAGATCTCATTGTGCAATTTAAGACTCATCCATTGTCTAATCGCCACGTGGTGAGCTGCTCCAAATTAATTCACTGGTAGAAGCTTCAAAATCAAAAGAAATTTCAAGATAAGTATATTCCTGGTCTACATATTTCTTCGATTCCAGATATTTCGTGATCTATAGAAAGTGATGCAAATGGATAGTGCTCTGTAGTATATCGATAAACGAATGGACGCTCTGTATTTATAGTAGGACTATAGTTATGATCTGATATTTAATTTTCTTGTTTATTTGTGTGAGCTCAGCAATAAAATTTTTGATAGGAAAGATAAATAGTAGATGAATAACTTGTATTTTCTTCTTCAACTATCACGAAGTCTGGGGTAAGTACTTTATTTTGCTATCCTCTGTGGGTCACATATTTTATCCCTGTCATTCTGGTTATTGCGGAAACAACGTGATGTACTCTTAATCACTGTCATAATTTCATCGCTGATAAAATTGATATTCAAAATATTGGTTATCACTTATACACCTGAATAATTATATTAAATATTTCTCATAGCCTACAGAAATTAACACATTTCTCATTACATAAGAAATTAAAATATATAAGTATATTTACTACATACAAATATTTTCACTACATATAGCTCTTCTCAATAATATTTTTCACTACACACTTGTACAGTAGGTTCTTTATTTGTTGTTCGAAAGTGCCACAAGTATTAGCTTTTAACATGCTATTCTACTTTATACAGCTATACACGTAATTCAGAACGATTTCGTGGGTCTTTGTAGAGCATATTTTGTGGAACACTATGGAGCGAGTTGGTTTGTTACCCACCGTCAAAAGCTAAGTTCTCTTATCAACGTCGGGGTTGGGGCTACAGAAAGATAAATAAAAATATTTTGAAATTTTTGTTTTTCCTTAATCAATTTTCAGCTGAAATACCTGGTAAATGGCATCTGTTTGTGCAGTCTTGAAATGGTGAAGTTCCTGTATGGCACACTCCGCAGTTATCTGTGTAAAACTGCCCACCAGAAGATGTGCAGTAACCTCTGCAATCCCGGAATGAACTCACATCCTCCTCAGAAAAGCCTGTTGTGCCAGCTGAAAGTGAGAAAGGAAAACAAAATCAGTTTAAAATAATAAAAGAGAGCGAGCAAGTTATATTTATGAGATAAGTGTTGAATTATCAGATTGATCCTCAAAATACACAGTGCACAGATTTCCAACTGCAAAATTTCTTGCAGACAAAATCTACACTGATTTCATCAGTCATCCATAAGAAAGAGAAATATAGTTATTTGAAATAATTAGCAGCATATTCTCATATTGAGAAATATTAATTTTTACTAAAGAAATTATACTCGTATCTGCTTGCATCCTATCATGGAATGAAGCAACTTTCTAAGGTCAATAAATAATTCAAGACATTTTCATTTAATGCTTTCGGAAATGCAATGTAATATTATTGACGTTAATTCATTAATTGTTTTGTGACAGAGTTAACTAGATGGTATTCAAGGGAGCACTAAATTTCCGTAAAATGTAATTTAGAATTTCGCAGCTTTCATTCTTTAAAAATGCAGAAAATTAATAAAATGTTTTGGAATTTAATTACATAATTGGAAGAGAAACATGCCAAAGTAAATCTAAAATCCGATCACAAAAAATGACTTTTTTTCAGAGAACAATAATCTGCATAATAAGATGAACGACCACCATGTTAATATCAAAAGCAATGGGCAGAGTAAATCGAATATGAATGTAGAGTATAATATTTCGTTTTTTCTGCCTCACTGACGAAGCTTTTCAAATTTTCCTCTTGCCATCAAAGAAGAAATTCCGCTGTAAGAAATAACACTAATAACTTTGTTGTAATTCCATTATTTCTTCTGTATATTATAAAATTTCACGGATTTTCCAGAAGTTCAAATTTCAGATTATTTTCTCACTTATCAATACAATTCGTTGCTCGATTTTTAAAGATTCAGTCTCTAATTCTTGGGAAATTTATAGCATATCTTACCAATATGGTTTGCGATATACAGCCATATTGAAACAGCATTAAAATTTCTAGTCAAAGAACACAAATCGTATATTCTAAAAAGAGAAATAAACAAATCTTCTATAGTTAATCACATTTGAAAACTTAATCATAATTTTGGCTCTAAGAAAATTATCCATGAAAACTTTTTTAATTAGTGAACTGCACTTCTTTGAAGCTTTTCACATTTACAAAAATTTATCTTCTTTAATTAATGACATCAATTCCAATACAGTTACTTCTTCCCATTGTTTTAGAATTTTAATATATCTTAATTTATAAGGTATTTCTCCCACTTCCCTAGCGTGCCTTTGTGGTGTAACGGTAGCACGCTGGGCCGGTATTCCAGAGGTTCCTGGTTCGATTCCCGGCGAAGGCGGTTGCATATTTTTCATCTTTTCTGCTTCCAATTAACCTAATGACTCTACAGTGGCACGCGAACTAAAAGGGTTGTGGATGATGATTCTCCGCCCCCAGGATTTAGCCACTAGGTCCCCTAAAACCCTAGTCGCCCTTTAAAAAGGGAAGTATATAAGGTATTTCTCCCACTTTCTTAGCGTGCCTTCGTGGTGTAACGGTAGCACGCTGGGCTGGTATTCCAGAGGTCCGTGGTTCGATTCCCCGAGAAGGCAGTTGCTATTTTTCATCTCTCTTGCTTTCAAAGAAATCCTAATGTCTCTACAAATTATTTGCGGTTTCATTACCATTTTTCTCGCTAGACGGCGCTACATTCGTTTACGCTTTGCTGCGTTTGTTCATTGCTTTCGCTATTAATAGTGTCGGCATTCCTCTCATTATGCGAGACCTATTGTGGAATTCTTTTAGGCGACCCGAAAGTAATACGGATGTAGTAGAAATCCTGTATAAACATGCAATAATTATGCAGACTTTTTCCTCTCTTATCCTGAAGAAGAAAGACTTGTGTCTGATCGCCTCAAAATAGAGTTTGATTCAAAATCTGGTGTACAATAAGGTTGCAGTTTTTCCCAATTTATAAATTTAATTATATAGCTTTCTAATTACGGTAGGACTAAACTGTAATATGTACTACAGTGTCGTATTGGCAAGCAATAACGTATAAATCATCCATTTCCTTCGAATTATTACATGATTTCAAATACCTCATTGAACTTTTTGAAACCCATTCAGTGGTAAAGTGGTTAAAAACGCTGACCACTGGCAGCTCGATCCAGGTTTGAATCCCGACAAATGGGCTTTCTCAGGGCTTAAATTAAGGATGAGCTAACTATAGCCCTTCTTAATTTTTGAATGAAATCGTAATTCGAGCCGAAGCCTACCGGAACTCTAAGTAAGACCATAATAAAATTGATAGTAAAGGAATTCCTTACTTTTTCTGAAAAGAATTTATTTATTTAATTTTAACATCAAAAAAAAAAAATTATTTCCCCCTCATCGAAATCCGATCTCATCAGAAAGAAATTTCTGAGGCTGTATTCATCTGGTCAAGAATGGATTACAAGCTAACATAAAGATGCCCTTTTATCTGATTTTAAAGAATAGTGTTAGAAAGAAATACTTATATTTTTTATTTATCTTATTTATTTATCATATCTTGCTTCTTTATATATCCACTTTGTTACCTGGCTCAGTAATCTCAGTTTCTTTACTCTTATATGTTGGTAAATTGTACATTTTTTGTTTTAAAAATGATTGAATTATGTTGTTTTTATCTTCCGGTTAAGGATTTCATGCCTTTAGTAAATCTGTGTGCAATATTTTTAGAATTATCAGCAATTTTAAAGTTGTTTAAGTGCCGCAATTTTAAGCAATTATCAGCAATTTTAAAGTTGTTAAGTGTTTAAGCCTTTTTTAATGGCGGCCATTGATGTTTACATTTGAAACAGGAGACTAGTGGATTTGTTGCCAATCTAGAGAAACTTAGCTTCGCAACAACAAAAATAACGCATTCATTTATTATTACCAATTAAATCATGCTTAATTCTTTCTGGAATTTTTTCGAGGAAATAAGTGTTTGAAATTTACTTTAATTTTTAATATAGATATTTTGAGTTTTTATGTATTTTTGCCTTCTCGCGAAGTGAGAACTGAATTAATTAAATGAGAAATACTCAATCGTCTGTGAAAAACTGTTTCTTTTTTTGTTTTGTTTGCTTAATTTCTTTTAAACATCATTCTAGCTTTATTATAGTATTTGCATAGAACATGTAGCAACGATTAGATAATTCTTTTCTTTAAATGATATAAATTTTGTGCATTATGAATTATAATATGAACGAAATATATAAGTTAACTGTTATATAATTATTAGATTATATAACAGTTAACTTAGTTTCCGTTATATAATTATTACATAAGTTAACTGTTATATAATTATTAATACTGTTAAGTGAATCTAGCGCCAGTGTGTCGCTATGGTAAACAAATACTATAGTGAATTTGAAAGAATGCATTTATTCTATTGTGGTTTATGCGCTGTCGGCGAAGTAGATTTAATTCAATCCAATAAGTTTAAATGAAATGCAAGAAAAAATGCGTATAATTTAATATTCCAATACAAGGAAGTCATGTGGTGTACACATCAGATTTTTTTAATATTATTTCGTCTAGTTTTTTAAAATATGTTTTGTTACAAATTTCTTTAAATTTTAATTGTATCTTAATTTATTGTTTACTTAGATATAATAAATTTAATTTATTAATATTATTATCATTTAAAATTTTGTTTAATTTTAATTATTCATTATTGAGTGATTTACTTATTACTATTTTTTACACTCCTCTTTATGGGCTCCATGGGTCTCCGACAGTTCTAATAGCGTTTGTTCTCGTATTTTTTTCCGCATGTGTAACGCAAAGTTACACATGCGGAACAAGTCACTAAGCTTTCCCTTATGGAATTTTCCATACTGTTAGACAGATATACCTCGAGGTTTTGCCGTATTTAAACAGTCAAACAGATAAAAAAAAAAAAAAAAAAAAAAGGCGGGGATGGATATAGAGAATTTTTTTTTTTCTTTGAAAACTTATTTGAAAAACAGCCACCTTTACCCTAGCATCCTAATATTTATAAAGTGTATTAACATAATTACCTAAAGTTTTAATTCACATTGAAAGAAAATATATTTACTTAATTTTCGGTATTCCATAAATTTTAAATAAAACCATTGTATTTTCAAATGAAGCGCACCGAAGTCCTAAATAAGACCAATAAGCTAATAAAATTGATAATGACATTCACTAGTGAAGGAAATGTGATTAGAACCTACACTTTAAAGATACGGGTTTAAATTACGTTTTTAATAGTTTGGTGTGTGAAAAAAATTAAGAAAATATAGCTAAAGCCTTAAATATTTAAAATTTTAAACTGGAAATTCTATTATACAGCTATAAGATTCTCAGAGTTCTCAAAATTTGATGTTTAAAACATCTTTCTCACAGGCGCTTACAGCAATTTATATATTTTAAAGAAAATTTGTTTTACTTGTATTTGCGTTTTGTAATAATATATCAACTTTATTTATTCTAAAAGTTTTCATTCTGAGTGATCTCTTTCTCATCTCTTAGTATTTATATCAGGACATTTATTCTTTATATATTTGCCAAAATATACCTTCAATAAGTTTTTAAAATCATTTAATTTGGTACATGACAAGAGTTCATGTTTTGAAATTACTTTCAGATAAAACTGTAAAAAAAATTATACAAAGAGACGTGTCTGTATTCAAATTTTATTGAAAAATATTTTAGTGCCATAACATGTTCATAGGAAAAAAAAAAAAAAAAACTTTAGTGCCCTCCTCTCTCCCCATATTTATTTCTATAAACCTTTTGAAAAAAGAGAGAGATGCTTCAAAAATTCCGTTTCGAACTATCCCATTTCGTATTTCGTTGCGATTTTTCTACTTTTGTTTACTAATTTTATCATTCGAAAATCGAGAGAGGAAAATTATGCAAATAATTTAATTTCCCAAAGACGCGCTTACAGTAAGAACATTGCAAATGAATAATACTCATGGATTATTTATTTAAAAGAAACCTACATTCCAATAAGAATACAAAGTAAGATGAACATTACAATATCTAATAAAATATCTTTATTTCTTTTCCTCTGTAACTTGAGCATCGTCCGTTCTTATTGTGGTCTCTGCTACCCCTTAGGCCTCAAATCATCCATAAATAGTTAGAAAAGATGAATGTGCAGTTGACTTAGCGAAATCGTAAACTGAATGTTAATCTGTGTTTGCTTCGCTAGGATTGGCCAGTTCTTGTATTAAGCTGGCATAAAGTTCAACAGTTGGAGTGGAAAGGTTCGGCCTGGTTTTCGCAGGCAGTACTCATAAGTTTATTTTTGTTAGTAAGAACAAAAGAGTCACTACGAGGACGAATCCATTTTAAAATTTGGGAGAGCTCGTTCTCTGAACCCATTCAGAAAGGAGAATATTATATGAATATTTAAAATATTTTCAGAACTTTTGGCACTAAAAAGCTAAGGAGAAAATTATCGGATGAAATACGGTATTTATAATAATTTTTATTTCTTAAATCTTGAATGCTTTTGACTTACAGTTCTAGTATTCTATTTATCATTGTAAAATTAGACATAAATCAGTAAAAGACGTTTAACGCGTATCTCAGAATGACAGCAAAATCGAATATTCCCATAATACGCAGAAAAATTACAAAGAAGCTAATATTTTTTGCTTTTTGGTTCTCTTGTTGCTGAAAAAAGTTCTGTATATGTTTAGTATTTTGATTTTTGCGCTAAGAAAATGATCTAAAAATGCGATAGAAAAAAAATTTTTTTTTTTCGTTTTTCAAATATTTTTCATCAAAACCAATAAACACACTTTTATATCAATATTCACTTTATGTATCTCCGTTGTCACTTTTTTTAATGCGATCACCAGTAAATGTGTTTGGGTTTTTTTCTTTTTCTAAGCCAAGAGGCAATAACCTCTTCTCTCAGCCAACAGACTGTTTTTTTTTTTTTTTTTTTTTTTTTTTTTTTTTTTTTACTATCATTTACAGACATGTGCTTGTACAGGTTTTGTTTAATTTTGACGTCTTACCAGAATGCAATACTAATACATATGTAGAGTTGCGCGCCTCCAACCTGCACGCAACCAAGAGGTGACTGTTGAAACTGGAAAATAGACAGAGTCTTGCTAAGGGTTTAAGTCCCCTTTTATTCAACTTAAGAAATTACAATTGCGTGCTCTTGACGCTCACAAACTACGCCGACCCGGCGGTAAAATAAAAATAAGAACCTGAAAAGAAATAATAACAAGACTCTAACTACAAGGCTCTCTAAACGTAACTAACCTCACCGCGTTTTTACAATACCGCTGCTAATTCAGCAAACTTTGAATATCACGTTGAACGATTAACAATTCTCCGAGGCAAGCACACAGGCCGAAACGCGGGGTTCTTCAATTTCTGGCTAACTACCTCCGCGCTCGTGAAGTAAGAACAGCACACCTCGAACTCGTTTCCTTTCTATTTAAATCAGAATACTTCCGCTGATAATTTGAATCCTTGCGCGTTCTACTAAAATTTACATACTCTGGCATTGGCAGTTCCAGGGGAAAGTAAGGCTTGACAGGAAAGATAGTTTAAACTTAAAATAAATGTTAGTTAAAATAAATATAAACCCTACACATATCTGAAAACAATATTAAGCATTTTTATAAAGAGTTGTCAAATATAGTTAGCTCCATGCATGGTTCCTAAAAGTAGTTAGCATTTTGACCAATTTTTTTGGTGTATGTGCGTGTATGGAGCATTTCTATTTTTCAGATACTTGTGAATATTATAACACTTCAGCAATATAAGAGACAATAATTTGTAATTTTCAAATTTAATCTGCCGGTTATTGATTAACACTCTTCTGAGGGTCCACCTCGGTGCTTTGGTGGGGCGGCAACTTCTCGGATAGGAAGCCTTCCCTCCCAACCGGAAGGGAAGCCACACTTGGCCACGCTTGCAACTGCTTTGCAAGAGCAATGGCTCTCACCTCCTAGGGAACTGATAGACTCCATAATTGACAGCATCGCACTTCGCTGTATGTGTTGTATTGCTTTTAGGGGAGATCACACTCCATAGAAGGTAATTTTTCTATACCAAACTGACACATCCGATTTGTTCATTTTATACATATACTAATTTCTATAACATCATAATTATCTGGTAATTTCTTTTCATGGTATTTTGTACGTTACCTTGTGTCGTATACTATGGGTTTGTTTAATTAAATTCTACATGTAACATTTTGAGTAATGGCCATTTTTGTGATTTTTCCCTAATTAATGAAAACGAATGTTGTAAGCTCTTGATTCTTTAAAGAATCAAACCAGCGAAAGCAATGAGAAGGGGAGAATTAAAATATCGAGAATAATTCCAACTTTAAAGATGTATATTCACTTTGAGAATTGGCAATAAGATTAAACAAATATTAAACAAAATTAAATAATAAATAAATCATATTAAGTATAGATCAAACGAAGATGGATCAATTAAAATATAATCCAAAGTCTGAGCAACAATAAACAAAAACTTGACAAATTGAATCGGTTTATGAAACTAATCAAAACCTTCACTTGGTTATTAGTTTATGCGCAAAATTTCTATTGCATCTAAAATCTAGAACCTTTGGAATGATTAAAAGGTTAAATTAGAAGAATCTAAAAAATGTTTAATGTGCTATTATAATAATTAAATGATTCTCTGATTGGATGCCGTGAAATTTCATTAGCTGGACTCATGAAACATTGTTTACATCTTAAAAGTGCACATTAGAAGATAAAATACATATAAAACCCTTATATGTATTTTATCTTCTAATGTGCACTTTTAAGATGCAAACAATTTTAATTCATACTTAGTTTGTGATATGAGCTGAACTTCTTTGCTAATTAAATATTTTCAAAATAATTTGTTATTAGTTAATTGATGGACTTCTAGTATTTTCTTGGTACTACATAATGTTACTTTCCGAAATCCTATAACAGAAAAATTAAGTTAGTTACAGTTTATTATATTCATAGTAAATTTTCTTCTTACTTTATTTTAAATTTCTTCCTTTTTATCTCAAGGGACAAATTAAAATGAAAGAAAGTAAGCTTCAAATCCTTTTTTATTTAAAACATCTACTTTTTAAAATATCATACGGAATTTTATTGTGCAGAGGTGATTTAACCATATACTGATAAATGTTTGGAATCATTACTTTACTCAAATGAAAAATATTCCTGCTATTAAATGAAATACAGCCCAGGAAACAGATGTTTCACATTCTGTTACAAAGATAAGAAGAATATACCGTGCGTACCGATACACTGTCCGGAGCACTCATCAACGTATGCGTTTCCTCCACATAACCCGGCGCAGTCGGGAACAGCGTCGTCGGTGCACGATCCCATGCAATCCTCGGAAAAATTCCCGGGAAGACCCGTGCCGCCACCGGTACAGAAGCCGCAGCTATTCAAAGTCGCATTCGGGAAACCGAGGCCTTCGCACGCTGCAAAGAAAAGAAATGTTCAAACATTATTGCTCTTCGTATCAAATGAATTTTCTGTTGAATGACAGATCTTAAGAAATTAAATTCAATGCTATGCTAATTCAATTCATTAACAACGTAGCCGAATGTTTTACTAACAACACAGAAGAACATGTTTCCCGTTCCCTCATACATTTTTCTCAATTATGGATAGATATTATTGACCGAAATACATTTTAAGATCTTAAATTTTCTGTTAAGTGAATTTAATCTTAATTTATCATCCTTAATTAAAGCAGATCATTTGCAGATTTCAGTTTTATTCTAATTAATTATTTAATTTTCCGTTTTGTACATCTAAACTCCATTAGCATTAAATAAGAATTTGAAGTTTATTAATGACAATTAAACGAAAGCCGTTTATTTTAACACATTGCATGTAGGTATATTTTGCCGAGGACTTAACGCGTGTAGTGGGCAGTTTTTCGTGAATTTCGCGGGAGTTTGTCATAAAATCGCAATAAATTGATACATACTTATACTGTCCATCGTATTTATACGATACCCGGTCTCCAGCCCAAATTCACTAAAAACGTACATTTAAGTGACCCGCGCTCTAGTGATAGACTGTAAAAAACGAAAATCACGTTTCCCGCATGCAATGTGTTAACTACAACACTTCGCGTTTCATTTTGCAAGGAAAAATATGTATACTGCCCTCCAAAAGTTAAGGGATAGCATGTTTTTTGTGTCTAATTTGAGAATGAAGCAACATAGAAGCAAGAAATTTACAGGACATGTTCACTAAACAGTTCTTTAATGAATGCGACAGAGAATGTTTCTAAAGCTCAGCACAAACATGAATAACAACAAAAAGTTGCACTCTTGGCAGAGAAACTCAGTCTTGGAGAAACAGTATATCACAGTTTTGGGGGGAAAAATGGGGTGGCAACATTACAAAAAGGGATTTTCACAAGGAATGTGTCCACCCCTAGCTGAAATACATTGGCGGCAGCGACGTTCCATGCTGCCAATTAAATTGTCGGTCAGCGAAATACGAAGCAACGACCAGACACGAAGTAATCCTTTTTCAAGCCCAGCTAACGACCTTGGAGGAGAAATTAAAGAAACAACCTGTCTCCCAAGGTAGTCCTAATGATGCTCTATCGGACTCAGATCTGGGGATTGAGCTGGCCATCCCATCCGCTCCATACCGTGACCCTCAAAATATTCTTCAGCAACCGAGCGCATTGTCGTTCATCAGAAGAAATCCAGGACAAATAGCAGCGGCGTATGGGTGGACATATTGATCAAGGATCTCGTCTCGATATCTCACATTGGTCAAAGTTACTCCGTGGAACACATGCAGGTCAGTGTGACCGCCGAGAGAGATCCCAGCCCAAACCATTATTCCACCACCTCTGTAACTGTGGCTTTTCATAATGTGAGACTCCTTGTATCTGGTGCGTTGTTCTCTCTAGATCAGCTGACGACCTGAATTACTCTCCAATATGAACCTAGACTCGTCTGTGAAGAGAACAGACACCCTTTGTTGACTAGTCCTGGAGACGTGCTCTCTTACTATACATAAACGGGGACCTCATTGTTCTCGGGTCAAGGAAATATATACAAACAACTGGTCGTCTTGTATACAGACTTGTATTGTACAGGCGTTTGCTCACTGAAGTAGCTGAGAATCTTATTCGTGTTGCCACTAAATGATCTGCCAGGAGCTGAGGCATAGTAATGTTACTCATCCTTCGGGATGAAAAAGCTAAATAATGGTCTCCCGCAGGTGTTGTAGCTCTAGGTCTGCCTAGAACATGTCTTCTAGACACAGAATCCTCGGATTAAAACTGATTCCATAGTCGGTGGATCACACTACGAGAGACATGGAGATGTCTAGCAGCATCAATTGGTGACATCCTCATATCCATCAGTCCGATCGTCCGTCCCCTCTAAGAATAGAGCAAACGACTTCTCCTGGACCTTGTCCACGAAACTGTAATAACAGCAGAAAACCAGCACTCGTGAATAAAAATTACACTTTTTGCACTTTTCTCCAACTCTTACATAAGCATTCATTTCTATTAAATAAAAGTGATAGCTATTGTTTTTGCATATATTTTCTTAAACTTCGTTACTGTCATGCATATGAACTGTGAATTTAAACGTTACAGACATTTTTGTAATGGCGAGCTTGGGAAAACATGCTGTTCCTTAACTTTTGGAGGGCACTGTATTTAGTCTTACAGTCCAGAGGCAAATTTACTATTAAATATATAAAAATAACGTAATAAGTTATCAGTTATATGTTAATAACTGACAAAATTAAATATCGACCATTCAATAAAATTAAAACTCAAACGGAAAAAATATTTCAATTAAAAAAATTCCTTCTTCCTTTTCGTACTTTTCTTAAAAACGAAAATAGTATATGTAAGTAAATTAAAAGTGCATTGTGGTTCGAAAAAGTAAAATTTTGCTTTAATTATATATTTAACCTGAAACATAGCTGCTGTCCGAAAACTTCAAATTACGATCTAATACTTCAAAGGGAAAATTTGACATTAATTGCTTAAAAATAACATAAGAATTTCATCAGCTGTCCGTTACCAATTGATAAAATTAAGTCTGTACTGTAATAAAATTAGAATGCAACCAAAAAGTATCAATTTTGAAAAATTCCTGGTTTGTGTCTTTTTTTTTTATTATATAAAATAGTAAAAAGAAGTAAATCAAAAAGTATATTTCCGTTTGAAAAAGAACATTATCTATTGAGAAACATTAAAAATATAGAGAGAGTGAAAGCATAAGGTATTTCTCCCGCCTTCTTAGCATGCCTTCATGGTGTAACGGTCAGCACGCCCGGCGCGTATTCGAGAGGTCCGAAGTTCAAGTCCCGGCGAGGACAGTGCACATTTTTCATGTTTCCTGCTTCGAAATAACCTAATGTCTCTAAACTCGCGCCCGAACTAATAAAATTGGTGGTTGATGATTCTCCACCACCAGGATTTGGCGACTAGGTCCCCTAATCCCCAGTCGCCCTTTAAAAGGGCGAGTATATAAGGTATTTCTCCCGTCTTCTTAGCATGCCTTCGTGGTGCAGTGGTCAGCTCACTCGGCGCATATCGAGAGGTCCGTGGTTCGAGTCCCGGCGAAGGCATTGCTGATTTTTCCCATCTTCTGCTTCGAAATAACTTAATGTCTCTACAGTGGCGCCCGAACTAAAAAAAGGTGGTGGATGATGATTCGCTACGCCCAGGATTGGGTATCCTAATCCCCAGCCGCTCTTTAAAAGGAGGAGTATATAAAGCATTTCTCCCGGCTTCTTCGTGGTGTAATGGTCAGCACGCTCGGCGAGTATTCGAGAGGTCCGGAGTTCGAATTCCGGAGAGGTCATTGCACATTTTTCATATCTCCTGCTTCAAAATAACCTAATGGCTCTACAGGAGAACTGCAATTTGTATATTTCTGCAAATATCTGATTTTGAATATAGACTGCAGTAAGTTTAAAATGTACATATAGAAATTCGCGGATTTATGCGGTGTTAGGAGCCCACTTATCTGTATTATAACATAATTAAGGATCTTTATGTACTATATATACAGGTTCCTCGCTTGAACACATAAAGTTCGCCAGCTAAACACGGGTACCTCTAAATCCAAATTTTGAGTTTGTTTTCATTTTTACTTAATTTCGTTTTTGCACATTGCGTTGGTTCCCTATAAAAGTCTGAATCACTTTTCAAATTGTCGCCACCAAATATTAGAGCCCTGCATTATATTTAAAGAAATTAAGTAATGAAGAATCTGCATGAATGTGTGGATGTGTATCGCACTGGGAAAAAAAACTGTATTTAGAGACATCAAATTTTGAATAAGGTAGTCCTCCACTCGAATATGGGCATCTGGAACCCCAGACTTGGAATTTCAAATTTGTTTTGTTATCTATTTCATACTTTTTAAAACTTTAACGAATTTTTGACTAACAAATTCAACCATTTCAAAGCGTCTCATTAACATGAACATCGTGCACATCTTCAAGCACGGATATTTTATTCATAAGGTTTTTTGTGATATTGCTGTTGAATTGAATTTTATGGTTTAAGCGCGAAGAACATAATATTTAATAAATACGTTAAAAACGCCTCTTTATGCTCTTAAGATTTTTTTTAGTCCAAAGGGATTTGAATCCCGAAGGACTATTAGTTTCGTTTTGGCATTTTGCGTCGGACGGATAAATGTCGGTTCACTTTTCAAACTGCTGCCATAAAATGTTAGAGTCCTGCATTATATTTGAAGAAATTAAATAATGAAAATGTGCGTAAATGTATGTATATTTCTCACATTGTCATAAAATAACGGTACATAGAGTCATCGAATTTTGAATAACGTAATCCTCCAACGAATATGAGCATGTGGAAGACCAAATTTGAAATTTGAAATTTGTTTTATGATCGATTTCCTATTTTTTAAAACTTTGACGAATTTTTGATTAACAAACTCAAGGATTTCAAAGCGAGCAATGGCAACGTTGTGCAGAAAAAACATTTTTATCTCCAGCGCGTGAGTCTCTGTATCGGAAATTCTAAAGATATGCTCGTTTTAAAACTATTTTGCGATATTGCTGTTGCACTGGATCTTATGGTTTAAGTGCGAGGAACATGATATTTAATAAAGAAAGGTAACACACAAAATGTTAAAAAACGCCCCTTTGGACGTAATTTAAAATCTGAAACATTTCAGATTTTTTTTTTATTTATTATTATTTATGCAAACTTAATGAGATTTTAATTAACGGAATCAGTGATTTTAAAGCAATATGTTAAAGCTTTAGATATTTATATTTCGATTTTAATCGGAATACTCAGAGATTTGAAAGAAATGTGTTGCCACTTGATAAAGCATAAGATAATTTGAAAGCGTAGACCTGAAACTAGATTTGGAAGCATAGATTTGAAGCATTATTTGAAGCACAGATCTTTGAAATGTAATAAAAATACTCAACGATTTAAAAGAAATATGTTGGCGATGTCCAAAATAAAATATTTTTATCTTGCATGTACTAGTGTGTTGCTATTCGGTAAAGCACAAGATGGTTAAACTTACTTTCAAATTCAATGGTATTGTTTCTGATTGATTAACAGATTTAGCGATTTAAAAGCAATAAACGCAGTTCTTCATCTTTATAATTATTAAGTACGCCCTGGACCCCTGAAATGACCCTAGTCAATCATTAAATATTTTTTTATTTTTATAGTAGCTGTTTTAAGCGGTTAGTTATAAAAAATGGCATAAAATAGCACTTTTTGCAAGTGCAGATAAAATTTTAAAGAACGCACTTTAATACACATACCGGCCACATGATTTTAAAATAATATGAAAGTTAATAAAAGATGAAATTTCTTGTTGGTTCGAAATTATTTCTAATACTTATTTGTTTCCCGAAGTAGCACTTAGTGAAAGAAATAACAGATTTTGTAAGATGATAAAAAAGTTAAAAAATTTTATTTGCGATCATGACCCAAATAACTATATGTATCTTAACAAAAATTAAAAAAAAAAGATTATAAATATTAATAACTTTCAGAAAGTAAAAAAATCATACTGGTGTTGGCATAAGTTTTGAATAAAACTGTATGGATTTCAACAGCGATCAGACACAGGTCCCGTTTCCTCAGAAGAACAGTTTTTCAGGAATATTTTCGTTTCGCATCAGAGGCGATATTAGTCTTGACCCTCAGTTTTTTTTGTCCAAATCACTTTTGCGTCCGTATCACTTTCAAATAGAAGGATGCTGCATCTAAATGCTATTGCTGTGTATTATTTTAAAAAAAATGTTATTATTTTTAAATATTACTATATTATTATTTAAAAAAATAATATAGTTATTATGAAATATGCATGAAAATACTTAAAACTCTATTGGGAATTCTAACAGACATACTGTTTTAAATATTTCTGATTTTGCTGCTCAAATTTAGATGGTGAAGAAAACGATTTTTAACAATCAAGAAAAAAAGTTATGTTAAACAGAAGTGTGTTCAAGAGTAGACTGGCAAACTACGAACTCAGCGAGAGAAAAAAAAACATCTTAACAAATCTTCTGGTGCGAAGTTAAAATCTGAAATATCCTTTCAGATTTTGTTTTTCCTCCTTAAAAAGGCTACATGTGTCTGATCGCCCTCATAATCGATAAAGTTTTATTCAAAATCTAAGCTAAAAAAGTATCTATTTTGTTTAAATTAAGATTTTACATTAACTAGTTTCCTTTTCATGCAATTACTAATATAAAACTATTTTTAATTCCAAAAATTATTAAAAAAATTCTTAACAAATAAACTATTCTACTGATACCATATTTAGTGACACAGAAATAATAAAAAACTCAATAATCTTTTTTTAAAATTCCAAAATTGGCGTTTGCCCAAATGGAAACGGAGTTTTGCGCTGAATAGCTCTAAATGGCATATCGCTTTTCAAATTGTTGCCAGCAAATATTATCGCACAGTATTCTTTTTAAAGAAATTAAATAATGAAGAATCTGTGAGAACTGTGTTTACGTGTCATCTCTTTATCCTGTGCCCTTTATCCATCTTTATTGCAAATTTTGAATATTCTCTTTGTTATAGTCTTTGTAGCAAACTTTAAATGAGACACTTTCGCAAAGGGTCTCGGTAATAGTCTACGAGGTAATTAGGAATGGAGTTGTCTAAAGAATTATTTTCCATTTTACTGTGGCGTTAGCCAAATTTCCACTCTGCTGTATTAATCAAGGTGAACATACTGAGCATAAGTAAAATATGAGAAGGAGGAAACCTTCTTAGTTTGCTTCTGTTTCAGTGTCATAAAACTTAACATCGGTTACATAGCTTATTCGCTATGAATTAATATATTCAAAAGTATTAATAACTCCATATTTTATCATTTAATTGATTCAAAGCTGTTCCCATTTCTTTTGCCATTTCTGTGTCTAGCATCACTTTCTTATATTGAAAAAGATATCTACTTACCCGTCAGCTCTTTTGCTCCGATAACTCGTTGAGGCCACTGAGACGTTCCAAGATCGAATTGTTTGAAAAGAAGCAGAATCAAGATCCAGCTTTTGAAATACATTGTTCTTTCAAGTAATTGCTCCCTTGAGGTCCCCGTAGAGAACATTAAGCATCGTTTTGCGATTATTGAAGGCTTTTCAGTAGCGAATATCATCCAGAAGTGGCAAATTATTCGAATACAGTTCCATTTTACAACTTAAGTTCAGGATCTGAAATGAAAATAAATAATGTAAGTGGAAATAAAAATTGTTACTTTAAAGAATACGATAGAAGTTCAGTCTATTATCTTCCTGAAAATAGCTTTCTCACGTGTATGATTCATCTTTTTGATGTAGACTGAAGTGTTTTCTTTTTTCTTTTAAACATTATTTATATCCTCATTCATCATTCTTAAAACTACCATTTTATCGCTTTAATCGATTGCAAATACCATGTCTGGTGCAGCATTTCTCATATGCATTATTCTAGCTAAGCGGTGGAATTTGAAGCTAAAAATTTATTTATTATTCGTGTTATTTTATCGCTTGGCTATAACTTTGGCATCACATTAATACTACTCGTATGTATAGTTTCGTGGATGGACCTAAATTCCGTGTTCGGTTATTAACGTCATTTTCGAATGTTATTTCGTGGCAAACTGCAATATGCTAATTTCTGCTAGCTTTCAGTTGTTGAAACAAAATGAAGAAAGAAAGGGAGAAAAATAGAAATTAACAAGGTATGATGCCTAACTTCACGAAGATTTACGAAGATTTCTAGTAAGTGTCTTATTAAGCACGCCAAATGGAAAAGACGCTGACCGTTTAGACCTTTTAAGTCTTGAAAAATACTATTTTCAGCTGACGCAAAATACAATCGAGAAGCAAAAGAAAATAATCTGTAATATTTACTTACAAAAGTTTACTTATTTGCAGCGTGTAACAGTTCCGAGACTAAATTTGCCCCCGTTCATCTTTTTTCTTCGATCCCATTAAAAAACAATAGAGAAAATTCACCATGTTAATGTATTAGAAGCAATGTAGTCACTTAAACTTGTAAACGAGAAGACCTTCAGGATTTTTTTTATTTCAGCGAATAATCCGTTGAGTGTGCAACTTCCATTTGCAAATGGGACATGATAACCACTTACATAATGAGAGCAAGAGTGAAAAACATAATTCAGAAGTGAACATCGATATCGCGACGGAGGGAAGGTCTTCTGGAACGGAACTGTGGGCTTCGAATAGAATTTTCTGTTGTTTTTGTTGTGTGACCTTTGCTGCGATTAACGCGAAATGGTGAAAATATTTTAGCATCCAATAACCTCTTAAAAAGTTAACATGTCGTGGATTTCTTACGAAATTTCCAACACGAATCAGATAAACATAAATAATTGGAAAGATTTCGCTGTCTGGTTGAAAGAATGTGAAAGGTTTACAAACGCATGCTGGATACTGAAGATAACTAGGAAACAAATAGGAGTTAAAATGTAAACAACAGCTTTCAGAGATTCAACGTCACAACAGTAGTAGGTGCCCGTTGATCCGTAATCGAAACCCCTTCCTCGGTTGCGATACCGATATGTGTTAAGAATTTTGCACATGGACACATGTCGCAATTTCTTTAATCTCCTTTGCTTAAACAGTGATCTAGTGACAATGATCTAGATCTTGCCAATTCGAACAGCACTCACATAACGTAGTGAGATGTTGTAGTAGATATGGCAATGGTAAGCTTATAATGTTCCTAACTACTTTGTCTATGCTGAACGTAGAGGAGCCCATTGAACTGTGTAGCTACTTATCCGCTTAATTCAAGTACAACGACAAAGTCCAGAGAAGGATTACAATACCTTTTTATTCACTCAAAGAAATAATAATAAAGATGGCACCTTTTCGGACTTACAGGAAAGCTTCCACTCGGGCTTTAAAATCAAGATAAGAAAATAAGAATTTAATCTAATATTAAACTAAACTGAGCTGAAACTAGACACAATTACCTAACATAGTTGTCCCTTAATTAAATAGTCGGCGATTATCAACAGGCACATACAATACGGCCGAGCGTAGTTGGCTTCATAAGAAAGTAACCTGACGACAAACACTCGCCACTAAGGACGTCTAAACGCTCCTGAAAGTAAGCTGAACCTTCCATATATCTTCCTTCTACCTCATTTACGTGCAACGCGATACTAAAAACTCATTCTGATCGGGAGCTGCAAGTGGGAAACAAGAATTTAAAGGAAAACGTTTCAAAATAAAAAATAACTGTTATAAAATTAAAACAAACACTACAAGCATTTGAATTGGGATAGGCTGAAGTACTTCAAGAATAGAACTGGTACCCAAAGCAAGAAGCAATGTTAAATATTTCGGGCTTTTGACCTCACGAGCTTGTTAATCCTGGAAGTAGCGGTTCGATGTACAAAATGGTTAGATTTTGGAATTTAGCTGCAACGATAATAATGTATAGATAATTTCAGAGATTTATTTGAACTTTTAACAGTGATATTTATTTTATATTCTATTAGCAGGAAAAATAAGCTTTGTTTTTCAAAGTCTCTTTAACTATAACTTAGGAAATACATTTCGTGAAAGCTAAGGATTGTAGCATGGCAAGCCAAATGTCTTGTTATTGTCAAGCTAAACTGTGAAAGGGTAATAAACTATAAAAGAGAACTTCAAGGTGCTTTCTTATTTTAAGTTATATTTTTGTGATCTTATATTTGGTAAAAGAATTTGAGCCTGCCTTTTGTTTAGAGCAAGGTTTAATATCTTATTTGGTTGGGATCAAAAGAATCGTATCAAAGGAAGAATAAATTTCCAATATTAAGTTTCGAGTAAATGCGTTAAATTAAAGTTTCAAACCAGATTTGGCAAATCCTTTAAACAAATTACTATATCACATAGTTAAGAATAAAGATTTTTACTTGAATACGTTTCTTTTTTGGATTATCAAAAATTTTTCATTTAAAAAGATCATGTCTGAATTCTACCATGTAATATGAGTCAAATAACGACACAGCCAGTTTCTCTTACAACGTTTTCCACAAAGACTCACTTTATTTTAGTCAGACAATCATAAATCCAAATCTAGTGAAATCCGAAATAATAGTAATGAATGCACATCCATTCGAAACAGCTATCCAAATTTGATAGTATGCTCCTAAAATTTTAGATTTCTTTTGATTTTTAGTCCAAAGGGATTTGAATCCCGAAGGACTATTAGTTTCGTTTTGGCATTTTGCGTCGGACGGATAAATGTCGGTTCACTTTTCAAACTGCTGCCATAAAATGTTAGAGTCCTGCATTATATTTGAAGAAATTAAATAATGAAAATGTGCGTAAATGTATGTATATTTCTCACATTGTCATAAAATAACGGTACATAGAGTCATCGAATTTTGAATAACGTAATCCTCCAACGAATATGAGCATGTGGAAGACCAAATTTGAAATTTGAAATTTGTTTTATGATCGATTTCCTATTTTTTAAAACTTTGACGAATTTTTGATTAACAAACTCAAGGATTTCAAAGCGAGCAATGGCAACGTTGTGCAGAAAAAACATTTTTATCTCCAGCGCGTGAGTCTTTGTATCGAAAATTCTTAAGATATGCTCGTTTTAAAACTATTTTGCGATATTGCTGTTGCACTGGATCTTATGGTTTAAGTGCGAGGAACATGATATTTAATAAAGAAAGGTAACACACAAAATGTTAAAAAACGCCCCTTTGGACGTAATTTAAAATCTGAAACATTTCAGATTTTTTTTTTTTTTTTTAGATTTTAGATTGTTTTTCTAAACGTGAAAAAACTGTTATATCTTTTTTATAGAGGACCTTAACTATGATATACAGATCTCTATTTTTAACACGAGCAATTTTATTCATGATCATAAAATTAGATGGAACGGAATAAATCTCAGCATAGTAGACTGTAAAATAATTAAAGCTCGTTATAATCCTGCTGTTTATTATATTTTTATCAAATAAAATTAGTTTCGAATTAAAAAAGTAAGATTTCTATAATTTTTTTCTTTTTTCAGTGTATTAGTCCTGAATATCACGTTGTTAAATAACTGCGGCGAAGCTAAATTAAGCTTGAAAATTATTATACGATTTATGCTATCGATGCTAAAAATAAAAGGCTAGTCTTTTCATAAATTTACGACTCTTCATTGGCATTTGGGTAAATGTTTCTAATGTAAAAAAATTCTGACTTCATTTAGTATTTTCAAATGCCATCAACGTTACACATTTCGTTTTTTGTAACTTGCCCAGCTATATATCAGTTAGATTGTTTCCAGTGAAACTAAAAATCCATTTTAATTAAAAAAAGTTAAAAAGTAGTAAAACTCAAAAAATATAATTAAAAGATCGCAAATTTTACGTTTTCATACTGAAATTTAAAAATAAGCGTTTAAAACTTATACTGAAAAGTAATTTTTTGATGTAGAAAAATATAAAATTTTGATTTTCGCAACAAATATTAAAAATATGATGTTTAGATTTCAGAACGATTTTCACTTTTAGATGATTGATTATATAAGAAGAATATGACTCATTGGAAGTATTCATAATGCATGACAAGGAAAACAAATATAGAAAATAAAAAGTATAATCTTCAGCATTTTGTATTTGATCAGTGATGGAAGAAACAGCAGAGTCGATGCCATTAACACTATTTAAATCACTTAAATTAATAGGAGATTTTTTTGATGTTTTCGTAAAATAGCCAATTTGTGATTTTTTTCTTGTGGAAATTAAGTCATTTTTTAAGACACCAAGGGTTGCTATGACTGCAAGATGATTAGACGAAAGTTCGTGAGCAACTTCTAACGTGATAGGTATTGTAGTTTGCAGGATTAACTTATTCTTGACGCTTTATGGTTATAATTTGATGTAAGAGAAGCGTTAACATCAACGGTTTCTACCATCGATGTTAACGCTTCAATGGTTTCTACCATTGATGCAGCATTTAAATGGTAAATAGCAATGTAAATTTTTAAATATCAGAAAGGTATGTTGCAGTTTACGTAACTGTTAGTTAATGCTCAAATTGAAGGGCTACTAAAATGTGTTTTGCCCTAAGATCGCAAATCAAGTGCACGATGTCTTCTTTTCAAGTAAAGCTGTGCTATGATATCATGTAAAAGCTGCTATTATATTGAAGTTCAGGAAGAATCTCTCATTGTTGTTTAATGGGAGCTATGTCCCACCTTTAGCAGGCTCACTGAAATACCATAAAAAAACTGTATTCTTGACGGAAAAAACCTGAAACATACCTTTCAAGCTAATAATAAATTGATAGATAACTGTTTTTAAGTTACATTTCGCTCCTGAATATCGTTACCTATATCGTAGTCCTTTACCATTTTATCTGATTTCGGTACATCAAATGCATATCATAGTCCTTTACCATTTTACCTGATTTTGGTACATCAAATGCACAATCGATTCCATGAATTTAGCGATTTCATTTAGAGGCATCCAGGTACAGAAAATCGAAGTAATTAGACTAGGGGTAAGCAATCTATTATTGTGTGGAAAATATGACTGATTGTTTGGGTATGGCAAAGCTCACGAGGGCCATCTGCCTAGTCGTAAATATGAATACCAAGTACGTAGAATCATTTCATTGGTCATGAATGTCACGGAAGTGGTAAGAAATAGACGCAAAACATTATTAATGCTTTTTGAATCCTAGCAACAATGCATAAACAACACTTAATGTTGTTGTTCCAGACTTGTGATTCTCATTACAGCAAAAATCGGTATCGGATAAGTGACCGCATTTCGAGCCTCAAAGTTATTAAAGTCGTCGCTTTTTAAGCTGCTTTTAACGTGTTCCGTTAATCAGTTCTTTGAGAAAAGCTAAATGTCTTTCACGTATAACGTATTTATACGTGAAAGTGATTTCTCTCCCTCAACTCTAATACAAAATGATTTGACTTCTGCCAGCTTAAAGAAAACACACACATAAATTGCAGTATTAGCGTATCGCGGCTTTCGAAATTTAAAACACTGCCTTAAAATATTAAACATAATTTTAATATATTTGCTTAATTTAAAATATGATATAATTCACAGAATTAAAACGCGAATTTTAAGTATTCAATTGATTCCTGTCTGATATTATCCTAAGAAAGTGAATAAGCTGTATTAGCCAATAATAAGTTTTTAGCTTGTTTACATAAAAGCAAGCTAAGAATAAGCTAATTATAATTTCTGCAGCTGCTGAATTTTTGAATCAGCAAATCCTTAAATAGAGAAATTCGAAAATTATAAGTAATAAGAAACTATTTATTCTCCTTTGTTCGAGATTGTTGCAAAAAGTAATTGCAATCTGGAAATTATACCACGCATAATTAAATGCGAGGTACAAATGGTAAGTTAGGCTGCTAATATTACAAATACTATAATTACTCTCTTTTTCCTATTTCTCTCAGATGCTTTAACTTCTCGAATTCATCCAAAAAACGTTTTTGATTTTGAATCGCTTCTTTGATCATTATATCGCTTCTAAGCTTTTGGGCTGTAGAAGAAGTGCTACAAGATCTTAAATCACAGTTCCTTAATGGTGGCAACAACTAAAGCAGTGGTATACGATGCTAAATAACTGATATGAGATATTACTCGAGCATACGTCTTAAAGTGGAAACCTTGCTCATCCCAATTATCATTAATTTGGACATTTTAAAGGCGCTTAAAGAGAACAATTGTTTTGGAAAAACATTGAAGTCAAAGAGATATCTTCTAGGAGGCGGAGTGTAAGCATTTATCTCTCATGAAATCAAGAAACTAATGCAAATCCATGAGAAGGGGAAATAAGGAAGGACGTTATACACAGACACCGCATGTTCATTTACGGTACCCCGACAAAATAGCCTAGCTTCTGAACTGGGTCTTGCCAATAGTTTTTAAAATTTTCAGTCCCTAAATACATGCAGGCAATATAAAGCACAGCTTACGTATATATCAGCAATTACATCGTGTACGCAAAAGCTAAAAAATACACCCGCTCAAATTTCTTTTGCAGATATTTAAATTACATTAGTTGGCTAATAGGCGTTATCTTATTAAAAATGTTTCCTAACCATTTGTGAAGTAGGGTGCCGTAGTAATCATTTCCACGTACAGGTTACCGAGACATACAAACATTTGGTATCCTCCGGCCTATATTTAAATTCGTGTTTTTATTTTAGAAAGCATGTAAGATATTTATTTCAATTAACCAGTTATTTTATGTTTAGAAACTTTATTGTCACTTCTCCCTCTCTGTTGTCCTGGCAGAATTTTAGTTCGAGGTTATTTAAGTGAGGGTTTGAGATTGCTTTAGTTACAGCGTGTTCCGTCTGCTGAAGGCCATGCTACTAACTGATATTCTACGATAGCATTCCTGCTTACGTCGTTGCTTTAGTTACGCCCGTGTAGGTTAGAACCAACCTGCGTGTTTAATATTTCTGCGCAAGCGTTGGCTAACTGAGACTTCTGTTTTAATTTAAAACTCTACTCCAATGTTTAAGCCAAAAATGTTGGCTGGTTTGTAAGCACCAGTTGTCTCTTTAGTTCAACTATCTGACTCAAACAGTTCAGTTCAACTATCTGACTCAAACCGTTCAGTTCAACTATTTGTTCAACTGCTCTTCACATTTATGTCTATTTAAAACTGATTAATTTAATAACTTGGTTAGAAAAACACAAAGAATATATTCGAATTCATGTGGAAGGAAGACCATCGATTCATCACTTGAAATATTATTAATAATTTGCAAGGTTTCAGATTTTAAATTACGTCCTAAGGGGCGTTTTTCTAACGTTCTGTGTGTTACCTTTATTTATTAAATATGATGTCCTACGTACTCAAACCATAAAATTCAGTTCAACAGTAGTATCAAAAAATAATTTTAAAATAAGCATATCTTTAGAATTTCCAATACAGGAGTCTCACGCGCTGGTGATAAAAAGGTTTTTCTTTCCCGTACAGTGTTGCCATTGCTCGCCGCTTTGAAATCGTTTAATTTGTTAATCAAAAATTTGTTGAAGTGTTACAAAATACGAAATCGATAATAAAAAAAATTTCAAATTCAAATTAAGGCTTCCAGATGCCCATATTCTATGGGAGATTACGTTATTCAAATTTTGAGGGTTCTAGGTACCATTGTTTTATCACAAACGAGAAGCATACATACATTCAGGTAGATTCTTCACTATTTAATTTCTTTTAAAGAAATAATACAGGGCGATAATATTTGGTGTCAACAATTTGAAAAGTGAATCGGACATTTATAGTGAACAAACGCAAAATGCCAAAACGATATTAATATTCCTTTAGGACAAATTGCCTCTTTGAACGAAGGCACAAATGAAGTAATTACTTTTAAGCAGACTAGGAGTCAGTAGTAACGTCACACAAGAGCAAACTGTTCGATAGTACCTTGTAGTACCTTGCCTTCTACAACAGAAAATGCAGCAGAAATCCTAATGTGCTTTACCTCAGCTTGGAATTTAATTAATATATTCACATATTAACCTCGTTACTATTTTATATCATAGTTATTAATGACCTGAGGCATTACAACGATTAAAATCACCTATCATTTTGGACTCTGTCGTAAATCACATGATGCAGAAATTAAGAGAAGATAACTTCTGTAAATTTATATTCTATTTAAGCGGGCAAGAGTTATAGATTTCAAACACCATCTCATCTGAAGAGTAAAACTTGGAATTTAGGGGGAAATACTGACAAGTTTTGTTGAATGAAATATAGTTTGATAATAACGTATTAATTTAGAGCCAAAATGTAACAGTGTTTTTATTACCTTTGCTTGGGGTAAAGAATGTAAGAGGTGAAATAGACACATCTTTCCGAACTCAGAATGATTGAAAAGTGCTCAAGAATACTTTTCACCTGAAAGCTTATTTAGAGGCGTATGATATTATATTTTACATTCGTTCGGTATCATAAATGGCAAAAATAGAGTTCTTGAGTTCAAAGTTATTTGCTATATTACATACGTTGCATGCATTAACTGGATAAAAACTCAGAGGATGTTTTTTTTTCGTACTTCTGTCTTTTTATTGGGCATAGTGATTCAGTGACGAAATAAATTCGAGATCATTGCGCGATACCATGGTTGTTGATGGAGTAATTCGTAATTCGGTTTCTTTCTTTGACAATCTCTATCTGTCTCCATTATACCTCCCACATGTACGTAACAGACCCTGTGGGTTAAATAAAGGGTCATCGACACCAACCTAGCAACGGCTCTCTGGTGTTAGAGACTTAAAACACTTAGGTTGATGACTGCAACTCCCTGAGGAGCAGGAGCAGCCCTTTTTTCCATGCTTAGATAGGTCGATCAGTCAGAAATGAGAATAATTACTTCCTTTGCAGTTAAGAGGATTTTATTTCGAATGATTCGGGGTAAGTATACTCGAATGGATATCCCGAACTGCAGAATAAAACTTTAGTATTTATTTTTAATGGCGATTTTATGGCAGTTCCGGATTTTGTGTTGGCATCATGTTAGCAGCTATAAGTATTTAATACATTTTATGAAGAAGTATGTATAAATTATTTATTTATAGACATTTTATCTGTCAGTTGAAGTTAGAGCGAGCATTGGATTGTAGCACTGGTATTAAGACATACATTTCATCTTTGCGGATCGCATTTGATGAATCAAATTTTTGAATGCAGAACAGGAAAACAAGAAATACTTTTATTGCAACTTCTAATACAATGAAAATGATTTTCGGTAAAGCACTTCATAGATTTTGAAATTACAAATTAATAAACAATTTATTTTGAAACAATATCTTGGATGTAATTTTATGTTATACATACATACATATTTGCTGCCATAGAAAAAATGTAGAACTTCCTTTATAATAGCCCAGCAGGTAACGTTACAGTACGGTGTCTTACCTGCATCAGATTCTCTTGCTATTGACTATCTTTTGACGAACTACGTCAAAAGATAGTCAATTCTAAGAAACAGATAATTTTACTCCCTTATTCCGGAGCATATTGAGAATGTTTAGTCCAATGACTCACAACACAAAGCAGGCGGCTAGATTTTGCTTTGGTTTTTCGTTGATATTAAATATTTCCTAATTCGCAAAATATACGCTTACCTGTATGTTTTCATGGAGCACGTTTTTGTCTTACTTTCAGCCGCGAAATGCACTGGTAGCATTGACAGTATTTTGGGAAAGAAAATAATAGAAACCATAATTCTTCATCTGAAATGATTGGCCAATACTTTCAGTGTCCGAAGAGAACTTTGCAATTTCTGTCATTTCATTTCAACTTACAGAAGAGAAAAAAAAGACTCTTACAGAAGTCTTGTTTTGGTTAAAGAGGTTGATGGTGGAAAATCTCCAACGTGTTTTATGCATTTAATGAGCAAAATGAAAAGAAATGTTGGCAATTCGGTCATCAAAATTACGAAGTGATAATTTACTATTAATGCAAGAATCAGTATTTAAAAAAATTAAAAAAAAGAGATTACAAAATAAAATTTTGTTACTAATCTCATATAATAAAAGGTCTGTCTCAGTTACTTTCCTTTTAAACATCGGAATAACCAACATTTTTGAAAATTAAATTTTATAACCTAAATTATACATAAATTTTTATCAAATAGCAGAATAATAAATTTGTAATGTAAGCTAGTAAAAAATGTTAGAGCTTTTTCATTCTGCACAATTATTTTATAGAAGCTAAAATTATACTTAAATCTTCTAAACATAAATGTAGTAAAAACATTAAAATATCAGAAAGCAAAATAGGGTGACATTTTAGCAAGTAAAAGATTGAATTTGTAACTACCGTAATTTCCGGAAGAAACGCCGCGGCGTTTACGTGTTTAAAACTTAAATTTTCAGCGGGTGCGGCGTTTCTACCCATGCGGCGTTTAGGTGCACTAAAAATAAAATATTTCCTACGATGGTCATTGTACATAGTTTGGATGGCCTTGTCATTGTGCATAGATTGGTGCTATTCCCACACAAAAGACCACTCGGTTGCTTTTTGCGAACGTTATTTTGTTTACATTCTTTCCCTTGAACGGACTTACATGCCTTATTCACCCTAAACGAGATCTCAGAACAATAACATTCTTCCCCCCTTTCAAATCAACATTCTCATCAGTTTGAATAGTCTCTCTTCTCTGCTATTCGATGAATCTTCCAGGACTCATCCTCTCCCCACCCCTGCCTTTTCTGCAATTTTTTTCAAAGGCGGACACGATACCACCTGCCTCGCAATAACGAACTCTGACGTATTTTCCCTTCAGCATGAATGGATTTTTCTTGGCATTCTGCCAAATACTGATCCCATCATTTTGGGTACAAGTACTTGTTGGATAGTTTTTAAGTAAGAAGGAAGCGGAAAATTTTTGAAAATGTCTCTAAACGGCACAGAAGCTATACATTTCTTACCTTTAATTTATTTTTTAGTTATGGTTTCATGTCATGCATTTTTCTTAACTGGTATGTCATATATCAGGACTTAGGTTGAGTTTTTGCATCTATAATCAGAAATGGCGCGTGACGATGTCACGCGCAATTTAATCTATTGCGGCGTTTATGCTGATGCGGCGTTTCTGTGTAATTTTAATTTTTTTCCCGCCATTTTTCTCGAGTGCGGCGTTTACGCTGATGCGACCTTTCTTCCGGAAATTACGGTATTTAAAGTTTAAATCAGTTTCAAGCTGCCTTCCCTGTCAGAAAAAAGTACCAACTAAAGTGATTTATAGAATGACTAATAAATACAATTACTTTAAACAGAGTAATCATTCGCGATTAATTACTGAGCATTTCCTTTCGTGAAAAGGTAAAATAATATAGCGAAAGTTCTGTCTGAAAATCATTATGAAAAATGCCTTATATGTATCTGTAATCATAGAAATAAATCGTAAAGCCACGTTTATGAAACGTAAGGAAGGAAATAAGAGCTAATTACAAAATAATAACCGCGCTTATCGACTGCCTAATTAATAGAAGAATCGAAAAATAGCTCTAATATGCTTATAATCAAAGTCACAGTATGGATAGTGTTATTCAGGTATTTCAGTGTGAGGTACTCGTAGTCTCATTGATCTAATTTAATAAAGGACCTCGGCCAACAACAGCTTTGCACCGTTACTACCGTTTACTTGGCAAAATGAATGAGGAAGAAGAACAAAAAGGTTATATAATTTTGTCCGAATTTGGATGATGAATATAAAAAACTAGCAAACAGATTATAGCGGGATAAAGAACTGAAGCCTGTGCGTCGCTTTGGCTAATTTATGAGTGAATTTTTTTGGCGCACTTGTTGATAAGTGGTTTAATACACGTAAAATCATAGTGCATAACTGGTTACTCAAGCGAGTTAGAAGAGATATTTTTTGCTGATTTTAGACGTTGCTGAAAGCTGACACGTTTATATTAAACGTAGCGCGAAGATAGTTTTCAATCATATTTATAGATGGAAATTAACTATATTTGCCATTATAAATTGAAATTTTTTCTATTGGAACAATTATTATATTTGTATATTTGTATATATTATATAGGATCTCTGTTGGAATAGCAAATTAAAATGTGTTTCTTTTGTTGTTGTTGTTACTTATACTCACTTGTCTGACATAGTCATCCCAAGCCCACGAAATTCCTCAAGGCAAAGAGCGCAAGATACACCTGTCATTATCAACAGCCAAGCACCTTACAAATGACAGTGCGATTTAGCTCAGTTCCGCCCCAATTTTGATAGAGAGCACCTCGGGGTTAACGGGTCCGAGGGTCTCCAACCCCTACCACTAAACCCCACGAGAGGACTTTCGGCTCGCCGCATATTTAGAGTGCCGCCATGCCGCACCGAGACTATACATATACAAACATCCATGCCTTCTCTGAGTTTCGAACCTTCGGCATGGAAGTCATCGGCGCTAACCACAATTACCGGTTGGACGGCATTTGTTTCTTTTAAACCAGTTAACCAGTCGCCTGTAATTAAAGAAGGTAGATATTATGCTAACATGGGCGCCATGGGCGCCAGAGACCGAACCTTCGACCTGGAGTTCCGTACAAAGTTTAGATGAAACGGGCTCTGGATGGGACTCATCAGTGACGGCGCAGACCCCACAGTCCCTGCCCGGCTTTATACATAACCTCGGCGAGGTAAAAATCAAAATGCGAAATCAAAAAAGATACAAAAGTCACCTTTGCCTCGGAGCACCACTCCCTCAGCATCAGTTAATTTGTGATCAGTGCCTTGCCTACTCTGTCAGTCCCCGTCACTGGGACTATGAGGGCCAAACCCCCATAGTCCCCGTTACTGGGACTATGAGGGCCAAACCCCCATCGAAAAGCCCCGCTTAAATCTACATATCTGCTCCACAACAGCCGAGGGAACGGACACGACAGTACCAGTACGGTCCCTGCCAAGCCCGAACCTACCTGAGTACAATACTTGGGTTCTAGTCCTGTGAAGAGTGTTTATGTACCCCGTGGTTGAGATTGCCTAGGTACAGATCCTATCCAGTACTTCCCAGGACGTCTCCTGAGTCAACCCGCGGGGAGGATATTATGCTAACAGTCACTGCACAATGGATATGCGAAATTAGCTCGATCGATCACTTGAAACAATATTTCAATATTTCGTAAGAAATACGAGATGACGCAATAAAGCCGCGTCTTTTTTTTGCACCCGCAGCTAATCCAAAATGGATATCACATGAAGAGAACATCAAAAGAATCCGCAAAGAAAAGGGCAGGTGAGAATGATAAATAAAAAGGATCCAGATGTATTACTCGCGGAAGTATATATGCGTGCATACTATGTAGACACATCATAAGGGATAGGCAATGTCAAGGTGGTAGCCTATAAAACGGGCATGAAACGGCTAAAAGTCGAGGAGCCGTTTCTTGACGAGATGAATTACAAAAGCTCCAAGTCTTCCCGTAGAGTTCTTAGAAAACTTTCAGCTTCAACAGTTTCGATCTCTTTGGAAGATATTTTTCTCTCTTTATTGCCTTCGTGATTAGTTGGAAAGCACATCCAGCTAGCAATTGGAAGTTCTGGAATTCGAGTTCAAGTAGAGGGCAATGCGCCCTCTACTTTCACATCTCCTACTTCGAAATAAAACGCCTAATGGTCTCTACAACTTAACAAGTGGTTATTCGGGATGATGATTTGTATGTGAAATTGATGGATGCTGCAGTGATTATGCATGAAAACATATTACCAAAAATGAGGATATTTCAAGAATATATTTTACTCAAGACTAAAATTCTAGAAAGAATATATTTTATACCACTGCTAAAAATTGTGGACCAGAAATATATGGAAGTTAACAGCTTTACGGTACAAAGTGTTAATAACTTGCTTAAAATTCTAAATCTATAATGAACTTTTTTTGACTTTTCTCGTTTCTGTGTTATCATGAATTAAGAACACTGCACCTGTTTTAAGAGAATTTTAAATTCAAAAACATGCATTCTTCTCTGAAAATTACGACTTTCACTAAATAAAAATAAAGACCAGAAATGCTTCTCAGTTTTTAAATGGATACTAAATCAATGAATTACTATTTCTTTCTTAATAATCAAACGAATCGTTGCAAAAATTTTGAACTTTGAGCCATCACATAATTTAAAAAATTATCTTTCAACTGAATTCGGAAACTCTAAATTGTTTACCAAGTTTCAACAGCATTTCGAAAAAAAGTATTCCAGTTTTTAGCTATCCTTGAACTGCTAAAAATGTCAGATATTTAAATCATATAAATTAATCCTTCTTTGTAAGCTTTTGATCGATTTGGTTTGGATCCTGAATTAAAGATGAATTTAGATTAACTGAATGTAAACTTGCGCAGTCGGATAAACCGAAAAATCTTGAAAGAAAGAGGATTTCAAGTAGTAAACTGTGTTGAGTAGTTTGCTTATATCGGTGCAGAAACGTGAAAAATGTGCAGTGCCTTCGCATAGGCATTAGGGAACCAATAGCCAAATCCTGGTAATGACGAATTACTGTCCGCCACAATATTTTAGTTCGGGCGCCACTTGTACAGAATTCCTTAGAATTTTACCGTACCAGGAAACTGAAGAAATCCTCAGTGCCCTCACTGGGATTCGAACTCCGGACCTCTCGAATATGCACGGAACGTGCTTCCAGTTACACGAAGGCATGCAGAAAGGAGGGAGAATATACAGTAACTGATTAGAAGAAATAATTTTACTGCTTTCTGCAGCCGTGATTTTCTTTCTGTTTTGCTGCTTCCCATTCTTTGAGCTGAAAAGTGTAAAATATAGTTAAAAATTCTTTTGCTGAAAACATTACATAGTTTTAATTAAATCGTCTAATGTTTTTAGAAAACGTTTTGAAAAAATTAAATGTACTAAAAAAGCAGCATTAATTTTTTTACTTCTCCAAATATTCTTGGTCATATGCGACTACATATACCAGCACTGGGCCTAAAAATAGCTATTGCATTGAGGTACACATAAAATTTTAACAAACTTCTGATCATAATAAAGTTATATAATATAGTTACTTAACCCCTTGAGCAATTTTGTTTTAAATGTTGCGATTTCACTTCTAGTCTCACACGACCATGGATTTTGTAACAGCTAAAAGTATTTATTACCTTTTAGTATTTAATGCATCTGTAAGTGTAAGGAAAACGCATTTTTATTTTATTCCATTACTTTTCAGTATAAGCCTTTTCTGAACTTTAATAATACTATTAAGTTTTGCCATGGAAACAAACTGGAGAAGAAGAGTTATATGAGCTAGTATCATAATAATAACAGTAATTTTGAGCACTAGTGGTATGATTAAATTTCTTTTCCTCTTACGGCCCACCAGCGGCCAAGCGGTAAAGTCGCTGAACACTGGTAGTTCGGTCCGAGGTTCGAATCCCGCGAACGGGCTGGTTGCATGGGTGTTTTCGTGGTTTTCCCCATGTGTAACGTGTATACGAGCCAGTTTCCCTTAGAAAATCTTCCACGAAGGCATCCCTTCCCTTAGGCAGATAGCCCTTGTGTGCTTTGCCATAATTAAATACACCAACACTACACCACACCTTTCCTCTTACGCGACAAGATGTTAGTTTTTCTAATTCCTACAGGTAGCCTTTTTTATAATCAAGTACGAACACTAATAATTGCAAAGCAGATTCTTTGATACATTTAACTAAATCTAGGCTCTAAATTTCATATGCTACAGTATATAAATTTAATTGCTGCAGTATATAAATTTAATTAGCCACATTCAACTGACATAATGTCGAATAGATAAAGAACTATTAAAGTACATTATGCTAAATATATAAGTTATTTTCAAATCTTATCAAGATTTAATTGTTTATTTAACAAAGCTTTAAAATGAGGAATGTTTAATTGCTTATTAACAACGACTGCACAATAACAACGACATTTAATTCCTGGCTGGAAACTCAATATTTATTTGCCTCAGAATTTTATCTGAGGTTAATCAAAACTCTCAATGTGATACCCAGAATGGATTACATTCTCATGGGTAATTAAATGGTTAATAATTTTGACTATAATTATTAGTAGAAATCGAACATAGTTTTATTTGCACGCACACAGTTTTCCATTATATGTTGTTTAGAACGAAATATGCTCTTCTAAATATACTTCATTATATTTTTTTACTCTCTTCCTAGAAAAAAATTCATATTCGTAACCAATGCTTTTCATCGAGTTTAGTCTTCAATCATTGGTTAACGGATAGAAATTACGGCTCTAGACACGGAAATCGATACTTGAAACATATCGCGTGCACGTAAGAGATTACAAGCATGCAGCCGCACTGCTCTAACACGTCACTTTCTTCCCACCCATCGCTATCCTGTCCCCGCCTACTGCTGCTTGCAAGACAGCCGAGTCTAACTTCCAAAATTTCCGAAAATACCACACTGTTGAGACATAAAAATTTATTACTACGAGGCACTGAACTTATATCTCGCCAAGTATTACGCATACAGATTTAATTGACATTTTAAAATTATGACCAACTTAGCGAGCAGTTCTCGTCACAAACTGTTACGTTTTCTTTTTTAATGGAATGAAATTTACGAAAGAGGGCGTCGGCCAATTTCAATTTTCTTTTGATAACAACATTCTTGTTTTTTTAAGTACATTATTCAGTCTTTATTAATTTTAATGGCTGTTTAATAGCTTTTTTCAGAGCAACACTTCGCTATTTAAACGTAATGTATATTCACAGATGTTGTTGACACTCAGGGAAAGTGTTCACGTTGCTACCGTAATTATAAAGAATGATATATAAACAAACATCATGCTCACTGATTTACGGTAGCGTCATAACAAGCTCAAACAAGCACAACAGGCACGCGAGAAAAAAGAGCTCAAGGAAGAGCAAGCATCGCATTTTAATTTGATATGTGTCAGCAAAGAATAGCTGGCAGTAATGGACTATCCTTATTAACATAGTCCATGATTGCGTCCATGACAAGGAACTCAAATGGGAGTGGTAAAATAAATTACACGCCAGAAAAGAAGATTTCTAAAAGCCTATATAACTCGCAATTGCAGACGCAGTATAGCAGCTGGTTTAAATATGCAATAGCAGTCTGTCCCATTACAGCTGAATTATAAATCATCACCAATGGGTAAATCGCTTATATTAACCCACCGCATGTCAGAGTAAGCCCCATTCGCTATTAGTGCTTAATTTACTCTTTATCCATTGATTAAGCCCAAGAGAGAATGTGTTTAAAATGGCCAAGTGTAAAGCATTATAGTAATGACGTAGATAATTTTCACAGCAAAAGTTCAGATTCAAAAAAATATTTTTAGTTGTAAGTATCTAACGAGAAAACCGATTGTCTCTCTCTATACGTATTATGTATGCATATGTTTTGCATTAAATCAAGCACATAGTCAAGACACATCAACAGCTTCCTCATTGATGTGTAAAACATTCTTTCGAATACTCCATCAAGATTCCAAAGTTTTATAAAATTCCGTATGGACGTTTCGAAAAAACGGAATGTATGTAAAGGTTTCTGCTCCTTTATTCGCTATGGTGATGAACAAATGTTGTAATTTTTTAACGATAAACTGTAAGATGAAACATAAAATTCTCCCGAAGAAAGATGAAACAGTTAAGTACTCAAGTAGAAGAACTTTTCATCAAAAATGCTAGACCACAGGAAAAGAAAACGGTTATAACCTATAAACACGAAGAACACTGCTATATGAGTTTAATGGTATAAGAGAATGTATGTAAAAATGAAGAAATTTCATTCGATTTGTACACTTTTCTGATCTTAAATTCGGTTCTTCAAGAATGAAAGTATTAATGCAGGTAAGGTGCAGCTGAAACTATTCAAAAACCAGCTTCTTAGAAACTCAGACCGAAACAGTTGTATCTTTTGATTCCGCGGGTATTATGCAAAAACGGTGCACCTTTTAACGGTGCGCGTCTTTTTCTATATTCTGGACTTTTTTTTTCTGGACTTTTTTTTTTCTATATTCCAGTAAGAATAATGAGAACAGAAACATCATACTAAGCTAAAACTCTAACAGGTAAAACTAACGTTCACAATTAAATCTTAAATCAGTATGTCGATAAATTCATCTGTTATTACAACAATATTAGTAAAATAAAATAATTATATATCAGCAATGTTACTATAATAATAAATGAATATATTATTAATATAGCATTAATTATTATATTGAAAAAAAAAGCGGATAAATATATGAAAAATACGGAAACTTATTTACAGTTCTATTTTTATCCATTTCATCCAAAATAGTATTTTTTGGTTACTTAAGAGACATACAGGTATATTTTATTGTTAATGCATTTTTTCCAATCAATATTACTCCAGAACTTCGAAACATATGAAAACAGAATTCAAACAGACATCGTTTAGTTAATGGCAGACTTATGTACACTACAATGAATAGCTAACAAATGATCACAAAAGTAACAGCAGGATAAAAATAATAAAAAGAAACTATACAACACCTTTCTGTCACAAACAGAGAGACACATAAAAAATTCTACTTCTATTTGGGTCAGCGAGAGAATTCCAGAAAGAAAATGTACACTTTCCAAAAACGCTTTATTCTTCTCAGGAATGTAAAAAATACATAGTTCTTTAATTCTAATCAGATTACGTAGCATATTCATAGCTCGATCAAAAAATCAGTGATAATATTTTAAAAGTATAAATTACTTACTCCTTGAGTTTTGTACGTAATTTGTTTAGACGATATTTGATGTTCTTAATGTAGATTTTTCTGAATTGATTTTATGGCATGAGCATTAAGATTAAAGTTTTCAGTCCACTTTATTTAATACAAACAAAATTATTGCGATGTATCGAAAAAAATATTAAAAATGATCGCGCAGTTTTACAACACGTGTATGTAATTATCTTAAGTATTTCCCCAAAATTTTAAAGAACAAATATTTCAAATGAGTTATCGATATGATGTAATTCAGCAAATTGCTTGTAAAATTCTAGTCTCCAAAATTCTTGCACAGTTTATGATTTTCTATGGCCATTTGTCCTCTTTTCCCCAAAACTATAAATTATGACCATGGTAATACCTGCTGCGGAAAAAGATCGAATTCTCCAATTTGCTAAAATTCCCTAATTTCCTCTGTGTGGTGACGACGGTACACGTTACGACCACTAATGAGGAAAGGGTCGTTGCGATATTTATTTGCCCATTTTAAAGTGAAGTAATTAATGCTGCATTCACCCATTTAACCGGATGCCCGGATTTAGAGAAAAGCTGAATATTTATAAAAATCCATAAACTTTTATAACTATGACAACAGGATTTTTATTTGTTTGTTTACTTATTTCACTTGTCCAGTCCAGAAATGTGTATATGTGAAATTATGAGATTAAAAAAAGTGCGGAAAGAAAATAATTTCATCTACAAAAAAGATAGTACTTGAGATTTAGTAACTGACATTATTTTGTAATCACTGTTACTAGACCTTGAGGATATTTTTGATTTGAACTTGAGGATATTGAGGATACTTGAGGATATTTTTGATTTGAAATAAAGTAATTTTAATCATTTAAAGTGCAGCTGGCTTCCCTTATTGGTTTTGTCTAGCTGTGCATTATTTACTAGCTAGCTATTACTTTGTCTAGCTCTATTATTTAAATACTTACATAAAACTAAGTTTAAACAAAAATGATACTACGATTATTATCTGCAGATAAGCGATAGCTTTTCTTTTCTCTAAATTTTAACTTGAAAGTGCGGTTGTCATGAATTTTAATACATTTCAGCTAAAATACGTGTGCACATTCAGAATGTTTTGGTTTAGAGTTTTGATTTAGCATTTGGCTAACTGTAAAAGGAGAGACTCGCAACAAATTATATCGTATGCGATATTTATTTATTAATAAATTATAAGTATGATTCAACGATTTTATTTTTGATTAAAAAAGTTCTTCATTCTAAAGAAATAAAATAACTTTCAGATCATGTGTATGTTGATACCTCTATTTCTGGAATTCACTAGGAACGGAGCGGTACATACGTTAAACACTGGTAATTCGGGCTCATATTCTGGCTGTATGTAAAAACGTTTTATTCGTTTACCGCATGCGTAACGTAGATATGGGCCAGATTCCTTCAGAAATTCCTTCACAAAGACGTTCTTCCCTATCGGCAGATACCACTCTCAAGTTGTTTTTAATTTAATAATTTTAATGTTAACTGCCTATTTAATATTTTAGAGTGAATGAATGAGTAAAATAATTTCGCATCGGCGAAACAAACCATGGAAAATGATTCTCGTAAAATTCATTGTGTGTTGATTGGTTTGATTTGTTTGATTACAGCAAAGCATGCGACAGCTTTCTGTCTAAGGAGAGAGATGCCTTCGCAAAGGTTATTTTAAGAGAAATTGGCTCATATTTATGTTATACACCAGGAAAAGCCAGGAAATAGCCCATAAAGCCACCCCGTTTGCCTAGAATTTAATTCAGGTCGAATTACCGGTGTTTAATGGCTGAGCCGTTCGCCCGCCGGTGACCGCTTGAGGCATTGACATAAAAAGTAGTAGTGTCCAAAACGAAATGTTGAACAAAAGAAGATTAAAAGTCAGGAAAGCGTAGCAAACCTAGATCTACCTAAAACAGCTGTTTTCCGCATTTACATGAATAGGTTTATAGAAAGTCTCTGCATGATACATATCCTGACGTCTTTCAAAAAACAGCGTCAGAAGCTTAGAATATTTAACTGCTTATTCTGATAACTGATTATTTCTAAAACTGCAAACTGAAATAACCTTCGTGGAGATTTGAAATGCTAATTTCTTTTCTATTTCTTTTAAAATACATCAAGACTGGAACTTTTGGATACACTTAAGTAACTGTTATTGTTCTTGCGTAAATATAGACTAGTCACTCCCAGTGTGTTGGTAAGGAGAGTATTTCTGGGACAGCAGTTTTCATGTTATTCCTTTTTCCACCTCTCAGAAATGATACGCAGGTGAGTAGCGATAAATCGCACCTATATGCATGTGTTTCGAAGGTTAAAAATTTAGAAAATGTTTATATAGATCATATATTTCTAAAGGAAAGGAAACAATTTATTTTATTGTCAAAAATGATTTCATTTTCTTTTAAATTCATGAAATTAGAGATGATAAATTTTTCACTTTCAGTTTTGAATAATTCTCTCAATAAATAATCAGATATTAATTTAAGAAATCTGCTTATATAATGATAGATAGGTTATTTGTTGCAATAAAATGTAATGTAAATGATAAACCTGTGCAGCGAGCAATTTCGTTTTATGTTTTGTGTTCTTTTGCAGTTGGTTGGTTAGTTTGCTTGTTGTCATTATATATTTCCTGGGAATTAGAAAGAGAAATCACTTGCACAGAAAATTTGACAATTTTAAGTCCAAACATTTACTTTGATATACACATCGAGAATTTTTCATGGATTTCATGCATCAAATTTTCTTCAAATTTTCCTTCCTCAATACAAATTTTAAAATCGCTTAGCTTATGATTGAATCATCATATAGGCTTATTCGCCTATTTCAAAGTTTCAGAAGACACAAAAGGCCCACCAGCGGCCGAGCGGTAAAGTCGCTGAACACTGGTAGTTCGGTCCGAGGTTCGAATCCCGTGAACGGGCTGGCTGCATGGGCGTTTTCGTGGTTTTCCCCATGTGTAACGTGTATACGAGCCAGTTTCCCTTAGAAAGTCCTCCACGAAGGCATCCCTCCCCTTAGGCAGATAGCCCTCGAGGCTTTACCATAATCACACACACACACACACATAAGACACAAATCTGTTTGTTGAATGTTTGATAATGGCATTATCAAAATATCAGAAAATATACAGAATTTTTTAAAGTGATTAATTTTTAAAGTAATTAACATTTTTAAAAGGTTGAAGTATCCTAAAAGAAAGCAGTTTTGGGATTAATACGTAACAGAATTGACATACATTTTTGTAATGACTTGCAGTTAAATTTTAATTAAATTATCACATCACGAAAAAGCTTCGGAATTTACGTATTCTAAAAGTGAGTTTTATATTATGGTAAACATAAGTACACGAACATTTCAACTTAACAAAAAATTAATCTTCATCCTTTGATAAATTTTAAAGGAATTATCAAAGCAATATGAAAACAGAATGGTCAAATATGGGTGCCTGTTTAAGTTAGTGATCGGATTACGAAGACAATTTAGCCTTGGTACGTTTATAACATCAAAATGCATGACAAATCACCTAAATTACCTAATTCATGGGCAAAACAATGTATAGATCAATTTCTCCATGCTCATCTAAGAAAGCAGAACATTAATTTTTATGAAAGTCTAAATTTAAAAAAATCCTCATGCATGATAAATTCCTGAAATTTAGTTTTTTTTTACATATTTTCTTTTCTTCCTTTTTTTATAACTGTGGATTATTCGTAACATTTAAAAAACTTTAATTCTTATCTAATCAGAAGGATTATTTGCAGCGCAACGGATATTATATGAAAGGTATATGCCTATACAGATTAATGTATAAAATATTGTCCGCTTCTCCACCGAAAATCTTAATCTCTTTCAAGAGAGTAATTAGGTTACTGGATATTGATTAATTTATAAATATTAGTTTAATGACTAATGTTTATAAATTTTGTACTTTATACCTAAAAGAAAGCAAATTTTTCTTTAATTATTAGTGTAAATCGTCGAGTACAAAAAGATGGGCCTAAATAATAGGTAAATAGACCATAAAATTTATTAATATAAATCTTGAGACACGAAAGGTGTTGGTTTACGCTATGTCGTTCCACGAATTTTGCATTTCCCCCTTTGCATTACTCATTTTTACCGAAAGTTATCCTCCACTGTCATGACGTCACTTGCTAATAATCTATATTTTGAGCTTTACGTCCATCAATGGCTTCAAAAACCTCTCATAATATATTGCTCGTAATGATGAGTCATTCAGTTTGCTTTAACCTCACTCAATGTAATTGTTTCCACCTGTACCGCAGGGAGCAAATGTTCTTACTCATAGGTGAGAACCATATTGCGCAAAATTCAGCTGTTGTTTCATTGAACTTTTCTTCCTAAGTAAAGCAACTAAATTTACCGTCGAAAACTTTCATTTATTCCTCTATCTTATTTTTAATAAACTTCATTGTTCAGTATGCTTTACGATAACAACATCGAAAGTAAAACGAACCTTTAAAGTAATCTGAGCTACATTTCTAGTGTCTATGCAACATTTCCAATTATGAAGGATATTCGAAAAGGTAGCTGTAGGTTCCGTTATTTTAAACACATAGTGAAATGACGAAATTCTACGACTAAGCTTAAACAAAATAAGAATTTAAAAAAAAATCCTATTTCTTAGCTTTCAATATACTTATTAATCTCTACAATGCTTGGAATGTTAATATAGTTGCTTGATTCCTTCGTGAAACTTACGTTTTGGAAAACTAATTTTTGGAATACTATTTACATGATCCGGGTTTTTAAATTTCGTTATTGCTATTAAAATAATGATATTTTAAGTTACTTTAAGGAAGAGAAAGTAGTACGAAAGAGGGGGGGGGGAGGGAATTTAGTGAATGAAGGGGTGATTGAGAATTGTGATGTGTTATTTTGCACAGTTGACAAGACCAGAACTGCGTGGCGACGCATTGTCATACAGCAGAAACCAGTTATTCAATTGAACATTTCAGGCCTAAAACACTGAATTCTCTTCAGAAGTTTACCCATTACAGCTTTATAAAACATGAACGATTTCACTGCCTGTCTACCAGAAACAAACTCCTAGCGAGTTATCTCTTTCTAATCAAAAAGTTATCAACATGGTCTTTACTCGAGACTTTTAAAACTAAAATTTCTGCGGTCATGATGAACCTTCTCCACCCTAAGCAGATGATTACAAGTTTTATTCCATTATGAAGCTGTCCACGGAAAACATTGGGTAGTGTTAATGTTTGACTTCCGTAGGCTTTTGACAACATTTCAGATGTTTACATTGATAATTTTATTGCTTTACAAAAAAAATTATTTTTATTCTTTGATCAGCTTTCAAATCTATGAAGGAAGATGTTCACTAGATGCAAATGATTAATTGCGTAGAATGTTATGTTCGTAAGCACGATGTTTTGGAAAAGGCAAGTTGAGATAGCGCAATAATAAATGTTGTCAATGATGGTCTGGTAGGTCTGACATAATTTATTAAGGTATCAGTTCAAAATCGTTGTAGACTGATTATTCGTTGATTCTAAGCATGCATTAATTATAATGAAATAAGGAATTTTATGAAAACAGTTTCGGCATTATGGGGAATAGTTTGCTGTGAAAATTAAATCTAATTTGTCTGTGCAGCAAACTTCTAGCAAGTAAAACATTCATTGAGGTATAATAAGCTCCCCATCTTTTCTCGTAAAATTTTTAAAAAAGGTCATATTTTAATATTTTTATTTATTAATATTTAAACATTAACAAACTAGTGCAAAGAAAGGTGTTTTCAACTCGTTAATTGAACTGTTTTGTGGAATTCTGAAATTATGAAAATAATCAGATTTATTCTAAGAGCTGGGTGCCATTGTTCTCTGCATAACGAATAAGGAGGTTTACGATGAAAACAATGTTGGAAAATTCTCCTGTGAGTCATCCAAATATTTCGCGAGTAAAAAATCAGCAGCTAGGGCAACCAGCTGAGTATTGTAAGCTGTCTAAAATATAACATATTTAAGCAACAAATAGCATGACATAGTTTCAAACCACTACATTTATCATTTAGTTTTATAACATATATGTTTACATATCATATTAATAACCTATTAAAAACCTTACTCATAATCTATTTAAACAATTAACATAGTTAAGCTCACAGTTTTAGTCAGAGGAAATATTTACTATTTACAGATTTCCTCAATTTGACTATGAATATATATATATATATATATATATTATATTATGAATTAGAAAATGAAATTCAAATAAATATTAAAACAAGTTACGTGCTTAAAACTTGTAATAATGAATACAACAAAATCGAAGAAAATTCAAATATCATATTCCTTTCAATTAACTGCAGATAAATAATTAAATCAATTCTTCTGAAGAACTGAAAAACGTGAAAAGACTACTGCGTTAATTAATACAAGTGAAAATATATTTTAAAAATTAAAAAGAAATTTCTATGGGAAATTAAATTTAAAACAAAAATGGAAATAAACAACTGAATTTCAAAATTACCAGATAAATCAAAACAGTGCAGAAACTACTTTCAAATTAAAAGCAAATGAATATTTTCCGAGACATTTTCAGAGAGTTGGTGCCTCTAGAAATGCAGAAGTAAATTAGCGAGTTTTTGAGCTAAATACAAAAAGGAGAACTTTAATATACGGAAAACTTCGAAACAAAATTGAATTAGAATGAAACAGTCTGTGAAATAATCACCGGAGACCGACAGCCTGAAATTAAAAAATATGTTTTACTTAAACTAAATAGAACAGTAAATCACAAAATGAAAATAAAGTTAGAAAAGAAAGCATCTTGAAGAATCATTTTAAACACATGAAATATTTGCAACCTAAAACTTATAGAATGTAAAATTGTAAGAAACGTTTCGCAAAAAAGCAGTCAGTAATTAACCAAAAATTCTTTTCATAAACAAAAGTAAGTTAATACTAAGAAACTTTTAAATATTTATTAGATAGAAACCAAATAAAGGAAAAATAATTTAAACTTAACAGATTTACTCTGCGAAGAGAATTTAGTAACAACTAATAAAAAATTATTATTTTTATATATAGAAAACTACTGAAATTAGTAAAATTATGAAAAAAAAAAAAAGAATAGTCAAAGTAAAAGCTGAAGTTTTCAGATTTTACGTTGCGCTCAAAGAGACAGAATTTGAAATTTACTTATACTAAAAGATTCAGATGTTCACTATTTCACGGTTTAATTCGTCAGTTGTTCTACCTGCATTATTCTGAGATTTATTTTTCAGGTCATATTTCTGTTTTCTTTCAGAGTTTGGGATATTCACTGTTCCATTCTTTCCAGGACTTTATTTAATTAGATTTTATTGTTAGATTATGTATGTTTATCTTCCTTCAGAATATGCTCTTCAGGTAGGTTTTTCTTGTTGGTTTTTAACAACTCAACTTGTTGCTTTTAACTTACTAGCATACTTAAAACAGAAGATGTTTACACATTTTTAGAACAATTGTGATAAAGAATTAAAAGAAGCAAATGTTTTGGTATAAACATTTTGGTAACAGATCATTATTTAAATTTAGAAATATCATCTGCTTCTTTTAAATGTGTTCTTCTTTCAAAACGTCGCATGTAAATTAGCTGTGACGAATATACAGTACGTAACTCATCCAGTACTCATCCAGTAACTCATCGTTATATATCCAGTACGTAACTCAAATCGTTGAGAAATGGATGATATTAAAACTTTTGCAACATCATTTATCGGAAAGGGAAATATCGTGACGTTAATGACTGTCATTGGATTCTCCTATAGCAAAACATTAAAAATAAGAAAAATGGAAAAAGTGCTAAAATCAACTCAATGTGTTATCAAAAGAAAATTATACTTTTGTTGTTTACAGAAGAAATTCCGTTTTAATTTAATTCCAAGTACTTTAAAAAGGTGAAACTTCATTAAGACAAAGCAACAAGCCATACCTCGCAAAGTATGACTGTATTCCTTGATAAAATGAAGACTGATGATAAAGGTATTGTATAAATAACTTTAAAATGTATTCTCTTGAAATCCCTTGACGTTTCACTGTGGACTATTGCGCTTCTAGTCTCTTAGAAAGAGTTCTATCTAATAACAAAGCAACCACGATTGATTGACTACGGAAAATGACGGATGAAATCAAGTACTGGAAATTTTATAAAAGGCTTTTCTATCATAGAAATCAGCATACAGATTTATAATTCCGGAAAAAAAGCTAACTACCATGGAAAGCCTTTTGAAACCCCACGCAGGAAAAAAAACCTTTCTGTGATGGAACCTTTCTATCATGGAAATCACGATGCAGAATTAAAAGTCCAGAAAAAAGGCAATCATATTGAACATTTAATGCATAATTAGCTGTTATCTCGCAGTTTTATGATGTTAGATATGACTATTTGATGCATTCAAAGCCAGAAACCTCTCCTGTTTAGTCAGCATTAAGCATGTTCCAGCAGTTTTCGTTTACTAAAATTCATGTATAAGATACGATTTGCAAAATTTACCTTATCATAGAGATATTTATTTTTTATTTCAAAATTCATGTGATACGGCCATAGTCACTACTGCACCATAAAAAGTAAATAAAGTCAAACTAAAATCTTAATTATTTCTTAGGATATACACTTCTGAGTTTCGACAAGGACTTCCAGCCCTTTTATTTAGCTATGATTGTAATGAATAGAAATTGGCCTTAAGCTTATGTTCCATAATAATAAACCGAGACAAGATGAGTTTTGGGGCAAAACAGCTTTTCTGCATAGAAGTGTGCTAAAATTTTGACATCAAAGCCGATAACAGGTCTATACTCAGTTTCCTATGCGTCTATTAAGCACCTGACCATAAATGTCAGTGATCAAGAACTCTTTTACCAACATTTATAAATATAAATAATTTCCTTCGACGCGTTCAGGACAGTTTCAGATTGTATACAAGAGAAATTACCAAAACATAAGCACAGGAGTGAAAGAATTACTAAAATATAAATTGTAAATATTTTTTTAAAATTTTGTAAATGAATAATAGGAGTGCTAAATTCTACAGCAATTGCAAACATTTGTTTCTTCTCAAATCATTGTTTTCGTTATAAAATATTAAAGGTTTTAATAATTATTAATAATAATTTCATATTTTAAAGTGAAAGGTTTCAAGGCCCTCTGAATAAACAAAGGGGACTTGAGAACCTTTCACAGGTTTAAAATGGGTATGCGGTTAAAACATCCTTATTTGTAAAACATTATCTTCAAAATGTATTGTTTATTATACTTGACATTACCTTGCTTTATAAACAGATTTGAAGGATCAAAATGCATACGTTTATGAAGAGCAGGACTTTGCTACCAAGTTGTATTTGTGACGAGTAAGAACTGTAAATTAAGATTTTTATATCTGAAGTTAAAGTGATCCTTATAATTTTATAGCTATTCTGTAGTTAACATGAATTGCATTTAAAAATATTCCACAGTTCAAAATCTTAAAACTAGTCTGATATTAAAAAATAATATATTTTAGAATTTTGGAAAACGCTTAGAGATTCGGTCTGTACCATCCAGTTATATAGGGTAATTCGAAAATATCTGGCAAAATATAAAGGCTGGTTGAGGGGAGAGAAATAAGCAGATTTTGTGATGGAATGTGTATGCAAAATAGAGCTTTGAAGTTGTATGGACACTGTTTCACCTTCCGCTTTCTGGTACCGCAAATCGGAATTTTTCACGAGAATTTGGAGTGGTCTGCATAGCTACACGAAAGCGGAGCACGTCGACATATATTTTATCTATGCGGTTGCGGACAAAAAACGAGCAGGTGTCAAAAATGAACAACTGTTCAGCTGTACTCGGAAATCAGTCTCGCCTTTGAGCAGCTGCTTCGTTTTAGCAGCAGCTTTGTAAATAAATTGGTTCACATTCATGTAGCGATGAAAACCGGTCGAAATTCTCACGGAGAATGACAATTTACGCCGGTGGAAGTTTTTTAACAGCGCCCTGTACCATATTAAGGTGTCATATTCTCACCCATGTGCCATTACAAAATCTGCTCATTTAGGTTTCCTCCACATTTTCCAGGTACTTTTTAATCACCTGGTATAATTCAACCACCTTCAAGAATTAACTTCTGGTTTTTTATTCATTAATGAAAATTAAAAAAATTGGTTGCTATTTAAACCAAAGTTGTAAATTACCCAAATGAGCTGGATAAAGAAAAATATATCATTCATGCTCAATAAGTCAAAATCAACTTCTGATAAAATTATTCCAATATAAAAGGAAATTATTTAAATGCAACATTCGGAGGAAGAGCTGAAAGCTGTGAGCATTTTGAATATGTCAATTCAAATTTTAAACCTAATAAAAAGTACAGTTTTAATATAAATAATTCAAAACAAAATGTTTTGGAAATCGTATACTGTTTACGTAGTTAAAATAGTAATTATATTTTAAAACTTAAAACAGATACAATGCCTTTTAAGAAATGCAAGTGGTTACCAAATGTTGCAGAAATTTTATATTTAGTTCCATATTTGTATTTATTCTTTATCTCACATAATTTTATATTTAGTTCCATATTTGTATTTATTCTTTATCTCACATAATTTTATATTTAGTTCCATATTTGTATTTATTCTTTATCTCACATAATTTTATATTTAGTTCCATATTTGTATTTATTCTTTATCTCACATAATTTTATATTTAGTTCCATATTTGTATTTATTCTTTATCTCACATAATTTTATATTTAGTTCCATATTTGTATTTATTCTTTATCTCACATAATTTTATATTTAGTTCCATATTTGTATTTATTCTTTATCTCACATAATTTTATATTTAGTTCCATATTTGTATTTATTCTTTATCTCACATAATTTTATATTTAGTTCCATATTTGTATTTATCTCACATAAATTATTAAATACGTACTCATATAAAGTGGCATTTATGCAAAATGTAAATAGATAACAACGAAATGCGAAAGTAACTGTGGTTTAAAAGCTGAAACAGTAAACGATCTAGGGTTATAAATCAAAGCAACTATAAGCGCAAGTTTGAATATGAAAAATTCTGATGAAATAAATAATTTTAAACTGTTTAATTGCTTGTGGTTCAGTTGTTTTTTAGGCGTTTATCAGTTTAATTGCCAGCTTAATTATTTTTATCAGTTTAATTGTTTTAGGCGTCTATCAGTCTAATTACCAGTTTAATCGATTACCAATTTCCAGTATGTTTTTAGGCGCTGGCCGCTTATACTTATGGTCCTTATAGTTATTGTAAAAAGAAAAACTAATATATAATGATATTAAGCAATTGAGCTTAGGCAACTTCTTCACATGTCAAGGTAGTAATTAATAACAAATGAATCTGCGTTATTGCTTTTAATCATATACGTAGTTTTTCAATTGATAGGAAAACAAATTTCTGTGAATCTTACGATCCGCCAAATGGTAAAAAACGAACACATAGAAAGTAACAATACTTTGCATTGGACAATGCAAAATGTTTCTTTTAAATTGTTGAGTTATTTTATTAAATTTGAACAAAGAGTATCTTATGCTTTTGCAACTGGCAGCATACGTCTTTTATATAGCCGGATTTTCTGATTAAATTTAAAACATTTTACACTTTGGCGGCACAGTACAAAGCTATGACTAAGTTTTCAATCAAAAATTTCTTAAATTTTTACAAAATCTATATATACCGTATGGTATATATAAAGAAGAAAGTCTGTGTGTTTGTTTGTTTACTAATAACTCAGTCCACCAAACTCCCATCTATATCCACTAAACTATAGCCATCGTCACGAAAAAAGATAGCTAAAATAAGAGATATTAACTAAAAACGCTTAAAATGTTAATTTTCGCCCGCATTTTTCTGAGCGGCAACAGTGCTGATATCAGCAACAATTGCAATAGGGATATATTATGGCTCTCTTATTATATCAGCAACAACAGGGGCTCATGTCTCTCTTATTACAGCAACAACAATGACTGCGTACCATTGTCGCTGATATAATGAGAGATAATTAGTTTTTTTTATCGAAAGTTTTATGTGGGTTCCATATCGCTCAAAATAATTAATTTTGCTCAAAATAATGAAGTATTTGTTTTTATTTTTGCTGACCCAAATGGCAATTCCATATGTCATATGGTTATATATACCATGTGATTCTATGATTACGTAGTCAGTTGTGTTACATGTATAAAATATTATTTTGTTTCTTTGGCTTTTTTACGCATTACGCATCATATTCCTTATGATCTTATGATTCTTTACGCATCATATTTTTACGCATCATATTCCTTATGACGTGTAATATGCTATTATACGAATTTTCATATGCTGACATGAGTAAAATAATACATTACTCTCAATCTAACGTAGCCGGTATCAGGTACTTCCGCTAGTATGAAATAAATCAAAAACAAGTTTGAATTTAAGAATTCAGGCTTTGAGGCACACAGGTTCGAGTGGATTACTATGAATGTTCAAAATCTGGTGCTACCCTCTTTCTCCATAATCGATCAAATTCGAAAGACAAATATATCGTGTTTTTCTCAGAGGCAACATTCTTCTTTTATAGCGCTATATTTTCTAATTAAATTTGAAATAAAAATACCTTAGGCTTCGCAGAGTGGCATTAAAAAGCTTTTAGATCTTTGAATTTTTAATAAAAAATTCTTTAGACTTGCACAAAATAAGGAATAAATAAATAAAAAAAAATCGAAATTTAAAATTTGGGCTTCGAGGGGCACGTATTCGGACACGTGTTCAAAATCTGGTGGCACTATGTGCCGCTGTTTTTTCACGATGTGTGGAACACACAAGCGTACAGATCCTTTATTATTTAATAGCAAAGAAGAGACAAAGAGAATAAATCTTAAGCAGCAAAGGGAAAATTAGTCAAATTTAAAATAACACTTCTCACACTCATGCGTCACGAAGAACTATTTCCTCGTCATTCGTCAGTGCAGTTTGGCATTTTGACACCTAACCAACATCTGAAGGAATCTTCCCCTCTGCTATCCTACCGTCCAAGCAAAAGAAAAAGCAATAACTTGAGAGGCTAATTTCTACACCCGTTGCCATCCCAACTGAAAGACCGTCTCTACAAAAGACACGTCAGCTGGTCAATGGATTTTCGTCCACCCCTGCATATGGAGGTGGAAGGTTAAAGAGTTTGCTTTCAAGAAATACTTCTTTTTTCTTTCCCGGTTAGTCGCTCCGAAATTGAAATTACCATAGCAACAGCTATGTCTGTTTTTATGTTTTATTTAATTCCGTTGTACGACTTACGGAATTTTTCTAAAGGTAACAATATCCATTGTTATTTCTAAAAGGTTCCGGAAATGCTTTTCTATGTGAAGGCTTCTTGAATATTTTTCGGCCGCAATCATACCATTTCCTGTAGTATATGTAGAGCATTAACAGAAATAGAGAGTTTAGGTTTTGTAGAAACAAAAATAAATTAGTGTTAATACTAATTTTTATTGCTTTCCAATAGGGAAAGAAGGAAAAATTGAAAATATAACAAGCAGTGTATACGAAGAGTATTCCAATAAAAATGATATGATTTTAAAATAAAACTACAACCATGTTTAAAATGTTATCATTATTACTAATTTTTATTTGTTAGTATGTTCTGACAACTCATCCTGGCCGAATATGCGCTTCAAGAATGTTAATTTTGAGCAAAACATTATGTTTTCCGATGAAACTCTTGAACTGCTTAAATGGACAGGTCAGCAAACAAAATTGTTGCTTTTGATTTGACAACAATCCACAAAAGATGCATGAAGGCCCTTGCCTTCGTAAAAAGGTCACTGTAGGGTTTATTAGGAGCAGTCTGCGCATTTGACCACAAGAGGTCACTGTATGGTGTAATGTATTGCAAAGTAGCATCATCGGAGCACCGTTTTTCCAAAATGAATAAGGAGACACAGTTACAGTGATTGGTGAGCTTATACCTACTAACGGCAACAAATGTTTAGTGGCTAAAGTTGAAGAACATTGAGTTGGAGGACATGTGGCTCAAAAACGGTGCCACATGTTCCACATCCAACACCACTATCGACGTATTACAAAAAAGTTCGGTGAAAGAATAGTTTTAGGAAACGAAACTGTTATTTGGCCTCTCAGAAATTGTGAGTCAATTCTTTCTCACAATTCTTCATAATTTTATTTAATCATATCATTTTTATTGGAATACTCTTCGCATACCCTGGTTGATATGTTTTTGTGGGGTTATTTGAAATTAGTGGTCTATGAGGACAAACTACGAACCTTTGATTTATTAAGAATAAAAATTAACCGTTGCATTCGTGACACTTGGTTAGATTTATTGTGTACGGTCACAGTAACCTGGGTTCATTGGATTCGTTAGTGTGCACTAAGTTAAGGTGATGTGCACTAAGTTAAGGTTATAAATGAAGTTTTATTCAAAATTTAATGCCATGAGTTGTCCTTCCAAACAATCTAAAAATTTGGTTGTATCTGAAATAGTTTTTGTTTTATTTTATTTTAAAATCATATCATTCTTATTGGATGACGCTTTATTTTCTTTTTCCCATACAAAAATTAAGATTAAAATTCATCTTGCTTACCATAAAATAAAATCACCTAAGAATAACAATTAATGAAATTATTATCATAATTATTATTATTAAAGATAACTTATAGATATTTTTAAAGAACTGATTTATTTTTATCGATGAGGGAAACTTGAAAAATCAACTGAACTCTTACCAGGATTTGAAACATTTGCTAGATGGTTCCACTAAACACTCATAGCACAAAAGCAAGCATGGAGGAATGCGATAATTCCTTATAACTTAACAAATAATTTGTTATTTCTAGTATACCTCTTTAACTACTGCATTTTTGTAATCAGAATTAAAAGGCATTATTTAAAAAGTAAACAATGCTTATATATCTCTTAAGCCTTACTTTGAATTTCATCAGTTCATTACATTTTTAAGTTTCTGCATTCCTTTCCGTCTCCTATTTTCTCTTATTCGCATCACTTACTCCAGAAGGCTCATTTAATTACGAATAACATAAAGAGAATATTCGAAATTAAAACTGCTATGTGGTGACATGACTGCTTGATTTGAGTTTCTGAACGATTACCTTTTTGAAGCGTTCGTTACCTTGCTGCATATGCTGTTATGGATTTAGGCATCAACTCACTGGCGATTCAGTAAACAAGATATAATTCTATCGCTTGTAAATAAGAAATTAGGACATTTATTATCAGATTATTGTTTCATCAAAAATATTATTTATATTAGGCCCGAATAATTATTAAGTGTGTACTTTATCGTTTATACATGTATTTATGCTGCAAAAAAATTAATTTCTAATTATGAGTTTATTATTTTTTGAAGATTTTTAAGTACCAATAACTGCTTCAGTTATTGTTAATTTACATAAATATAATGTTGATTACTAATAATACAAGTAAACTCTTATTTGATGTTTTATGTTAAGAAGTATAAAAGTGTCAACCTTTTTATCATAACTTGTAACTAGGCCAGTAAACTAGCAGAGTGAATTAGTAGGCGATTACTTAATTTAAAGTAAAAAAAACTCCTATATGCTAGTTATATTTTGCGTTAAATAATTTATCAGCAGCAAATTCACAATATCGTAATGGGCTCTGATATTTTTGCTGATTAAAAGATACTAAACTTTTTTAATCACTTGACTGGTGAAATAGTATTTTAAAGGCTAATATCTACCTGCAACAAGAAGACTCATATTCACTAGGTTGCCTTTGTTTATATTGCATTTTCGTTTTTTTATAGTCATTGAAGGAAACAATTGGACCTGTTTAACATCGTTCTTTATTTCAAATATTAATGATAGTTTCTAAGATATTGTTTTGCAACTGAAATATTATTATAACTATTGCATATGTGTTTACATGATATTGGATATGATTTTCTTAGAAGTAAGAAACTTAATAATGTTTTCATGAGGCTAAGTAATTTAAAAAAATTAAATTCCTGAAATATCTACCACCTTGCTACCTCGAAAGAATCTCTGAATGCAGTGGAACCTCGGACGATGAATACCTCATAATTATGAACAACTTGGTTAACAAACAAATTATCTAAACAAAAAATACATCGGATGACGAACGTTGTCTCGAGTTATGAACACTCATAGTGGTAGCATATGAATGTCAAGCAATTGTTAGGTTACCTTTGCAACAAAATTAACACCCAGAAACTTCTAGAAGCATCATTTTAATATTTTTCATTGCTTAGGTGTCATGATCAAATCTTCAGTAAGTGACGTACAGGATCATGGCTACGGCCTGGAGGAAGTTATGACCAGCCTGGGTTCTGGCAGAAACTTTAAGCCTTTTGACACTTAGAACTTTTTAGAACTGCTTTTGTTATCGATGGTATTGCGTCTCCAAGCAACATCAAGGGTTAGGAACCTAACAGTGAAGACACGGAGAAGTTACTAGAGGATCACAAAATGAGCTTAACAGGGAAGAACGACAGCAATTTCAAAAGCAGAAACAAAAGGAGATTGTAGAAGAAATATCTTCGGAAGAAGATGAAGAAAAGACAATTTATCTGTTCTGTGAAATTTGTGCAAAATGGAAAAAGATGAAAAGGTTTTCATGTAACGAAGTCACCTTGTTACAGTATATAAGCATTTTCAATGACAGTGCCCTCTTTCCTTTTAGAAACATTCAAAATTGTTGTAGAGACAGGTTATTTTTTGGAAACAGAAGAGATGAAAAATATGCAACGCGTTCGCCGGGAGTCGAACCACGGACCTCTGGAGTACCGGCTCAGCGTCCAGAACCACTACACCACGAAAGCACGCTAGGAAAGTGGGAGAAATACCTTATACACTCCCCTTTTAAAGGGCGACTGGAGTTATTAGGGGACCCAATCGCCAAATCCTGTGTGTGGTGAGTTATCATCCACAACCCATTTAGTTCGGGCGCCCCTGTAGAGACATTAGGTTAATTGGAAAAGCCGGAGAGATGAAAAATGAACACCCGCCGTCGCCGGGAATCGAACCGCGGACCTCTGGAGTACCGGCCCAGAGTGCAGAACCACTACACCAGGGAGGCACGCTAGGAAAGCCGGAGAAATACCTTATAATGTAAGCAACGATAAATGTCTTTGAATAAATGTTTAGTGAAACCGAGGATCAAAAATCAAAAGGAAATTTTGCAGCCAAGCTATAATATCTTCCTCATCAATTTCCACATACCTTGGTTCACTCTCCTTTCTACAGATACAATGAAATTAAATAAAGGCTTTCTTTGTTTTGCCTGTTTAATACTGTGGTTAGCATTTTTGTATTCTTTAAGGAATTCCGTCGGTATTGTGTTACGAACTTGTGCGCAGAGTACTGTTGTGAAGTTTAAATAAGTAATCATCTGAAATCCAGAAACGAATTTATCTATTTTACTTTGACTCTTATGGGGAAATTTGTTTTGGTTTACGAACATTTTGGTTACGTTATTTATTCTCAAGTTTCCTCCCAACTGGAATGTTTCTATTAAAAGTTTAAAAGTTTTCATAAGTTATTTATTTTTAGTTTAAATTAAATTATTTAATGATTTATTAAGCATGTTAGATTATCTGAAATAAATGTCAGTTTGAAAATTTAATACTTAGCTATAAAGATATTTTAATAACAAATTATAATTAAAACAAATGTAAGACACCAAACTTTAGATTTCAGGTAGAAAATAAATAAAACTTTTAAATATTTTCCCTTAGGATATTATTATAATTGTTAATATGTGTTCTGATAAATATTTAATAAGCAAAATTTAAAATTTATTAAAAATATTTTTATTTTGCTAATAAAAAAATTTCTTTTTCCTTAAAAAAATCTGACCAGTCAGCACTTTTCAGATCGTGCATTTGGCTAGCATGCAATCTGAGTTTGAGACTATTGCTCTGAGCTATTATGTAAGTTTTTAAGAGTGACAGCGAACATTTCCGTGGACGTGCATGGACTTGCATTTATTTCTCTGAAACTGTATAGACGATTTTGTGTTTTGCCCACACATCTGGCCACAGGACTTCGATAGACATATATATAGAGAGAGAGAGAGAAAGAGAGAGAGAGAGAATATTCATGATGATACTCTTCATATTTAATCTTATCTGAGAATTTTTGCAGGATTAAATAGTTAATTGATTATCGCAGAGCATGCGATGAGTGTCTGTCTTAGGAGGAATGCTTTTGTGAAAAACCTTCTGAAGGGCGTCGGTTCCTATTCATGTAATACACGAGAAACCATACATCCAGGAAATGTTCTCTAGGAAATATGATTGCGAGAAAAGAGTTTTTATTTACTGGTATTATCCACTAAGTCTCTGGTGGGCAATTTTGCTTCGATGTTTTGTACCACACTATTAAAAAAATATAAACAATGGCAAACATGACAAATACACAATTATGTAATTTAAGCACATTTTAAGGCCATATTAGCTGTAATTTTAATTTCAATCTCACAGTAACTTTGGTAGCAAATTGGTAGCAAATGATGTGAATTAAAAACAGATTCTAATTGATGTCGTAGAATAACCTAAAAGTTTTTAACTTATTCAATTTAATTTTAAAAACAAAAATGACTATAATACTCGACAGTGAAAAATCCACCTAAAATTGTAGGGTTTTCGTATTTTGCATAACAAATTTATTTTCAGTTTTCCTGTTCTCAACTTCTCAATTTCCCCCTCACTTCTCTCACCAGGATGTAAATTTAAAGTGAAGTGCTATTTAAACGTGTGATTATCTCAGTTTATTCAGAGTGTGTTTCGCTAGCATAGCGCACGTTTCGTTGTTATTTCGCGGTCACTCTAGTAAACCTCATGGCCTTATTTGTTTTGTATCACGCCGGTTAGCTTTCTGTGAGTCCATCGCTTAGGAGTAATTTTGAAGTGCGTTCTTGCATCGTTTATTTTTCAGATTTCATTTGTATTCTAGTGTACGTTTAGTTATAGCCGCAAGTGAACGGTGTTTTGTAACGCAAGGGTTATTTTGCACTCTTCTTCTGTGTTGATATTTAATTCACGCCTGTGCGAGAATTCGTCAGGTTCATTGTAGGACCTAAGTTAGTGTATGTGGAAAAATAGAGATAAGTCTTACAAAGTAACCATCTTTTCCACCTAAAATAAAAGCCATAAAAGTATAAAAGAAACCAAAATGAGTTAAAATATATTTTCGATATTTAACAATTATTCGTAATGTTAACATATGTTTATAGTTAATGTATAGCCCATGCGATCACGGCTCATTGGGGGGGGGTATAGGATGGAATCACATTTCGAAATCATACATCCAGGAGTTCAAACGCATGTTATAAAATGAACTGAATATACGGAACAAGTTTTTTACAAGGTGCAAAAAATATAAAGAAGTTCTATATTTGCAAAGATAAATAAAAATATAGGTAAAGCAAATTCTAAATACCTAAATGAAAAACACGCAAAAATCTAACAGCATCAACAGACAGAATCAAAAATATTTTAATGGAAGGAGTATGAGCAAAAAGCGTAAAATTTTAATGGAGAGCGGAAAATTTAAAATATAGAAAACCTGAAACTAAATTTAGCAGAGAATACAGCATGCAACAATTTTTTTTCTGATAAATTCTTAAAAGAAGTGCTTTCCATGAAAACATTACTCTTCCTAAAAGCCTAAACATAAGTGCATAATACTTTTTTTTTCATAAAAGCCTAAACATAAGTGAATAACATGTTTTTTAGAGAAAAGTTTGTTTCTGGGACTAAGACCAGTAATAACAACGCACTCATGAGTTAAGTTTTGAATTCCAAGTTAAGAATTAGATATTTATGACTAAGTGTACGAAGCATGTAAATCTCTCGATTATGAAAATAATCACTTACAGTTAACGACAGAAAATTATATTAAGAGATTATCGGATGTCATTTTCGAGTACAATCTAATTAAGCTATACTAAAGCGGGGTATATTAATTGTGGGGAGTTGGAAAAACTCGTACCATCATCTATAAGATTCTCAAGATCACAGGCACTATTCTCTTTCTCTTGACCACGATCAGTTCATCGCGTTGAAGAAAAAGAGGTAATGTTTAGATCAGAAGATTAGTAACAATAACAAAATTATTAACTCTTTGCTATCGGATGTACAGAGAAGTTAACAAAGTTATTACTGTTTTGCAATTGGCTTAGTGCAGATGGAACCCGTTCCCGAAACGGCCTTAATAGTTTTGTTCCCAACTGAACCTTAGAGGGAAATTTTATTCCCAACTGAGACCAGTCGGAAAATATTCCATCGTTTCATTTGTAACACAGACTGTGTCTTTTAAGTATGGACGTGAAAATTATTTATAATAAGTAAATCTACCCAAAAAAAAATGTGTTTTCTTAAACATAAGTATGCTGAAAATGATATTTACAAATATTTCGCAAGGTCAGGAAATTTCTAGATAAAATACTCAAGAGACCAAGGCATAACCAGTAAGTCAAAAATCAAATAGTGCATGTAAAAGGTTATGAAAATGAAGAGTTAAAATGAATGGCCTATTCATACATTATAAAAAAACAAAAGATAACTTTTTTGTTATTGTTTGCACGATCACGTTTAAAATGACTGACGAAATCAGCATAAATATGATAAAATGAAACATAATCTATATAAAAGTCAACAGAACAAATTTTTTAGAAATAGAAGGAATGGTTTAGTTTAAATGAATATGGCAAAGCACGTGATTACATCTGCGTAAAGTAAGGGATGATTTCGTAGAGGACTTTCTAGGAAAAACTAGCTCGTATAAATGTTGCACATGAAGAAACACACTAAACAGAAAATGAAGGAAATTATAAAACACAATAAAAATTTTATAACTAAAAATAAATTATTTTTGTCTTATATGCTTACGTGTTTATTTAATTTTTTACAGCAAAACATACGAGAGGCATTTTCCTAGAAGAAAGAAGTTTTAAGGGAAACTAGCTGATATAAATATTAAACATAATAAAACAAGGAAAATGCCCATGGAGTCAACCCAAAAGTGGAGATCAGCAAATTTATGTATTTGTTTTTAAAGATACTTTATGAGCAAGAATATTGTCGAAGTATATATATATATATTGCGAGTAATAAGGTGCCAAATATAAGAATATCAAATTTCATGCGCGAAAACAGCATGTTTACATTTACACGTAAAAATACTTTTAACCTTTTCCTTTTCTTATTTTAAAACTGTGTCTTTATAGGGTCCGCAAATATCACATTGTGATTTTAGAAGAATACCTAAATAACATATGTAATAAATTATCCTTAATTTCCTGTTTTATTATTTAACACACACAAACATATATTCTTTTATTCCTTTTTTCAAAAATAAAATTTAATCACAAAATGTTCTTTTTCGTTCTTACTTTTTTTTTTTTTTCAAAACACTTTATTAATACATAAGTATTAACAAACTGTTAGATAAATAATAATTTTTAAATAAATTAAATTTATGTAAAATTATGTGTATTATTTTATGAATCAAAAAGTACTTTTTCTTGTGTGGGGGGAAGGGGAGGAATTAAAATTGCCCTGCCAATTCATGCTCAGTAGAATGTAAAAATGATTAAGTTTTTGGCTAAAATATCCTAATTAAGGAATTTATGATTGATTAATTCATTTAATGCAAAAATATTATTTTATACTCACTTACCAAAAGTTTTGTTTCCGAACGAATCACATAGCGATAAATGTATCTAAAAAATTTCCATAGACAAAAGATAAGCCACCGATTTACAGTTAGTTGACTAAGGCGAAAAATGCTTTTAGTTCCAGTCACTAAGAAAGGGATGTGGTTGGAAACTTCGTTAACTAGTGGCACCCGCACGCCAGCGCAGAATGTATTATAGGATCATTCGCCTCTAGCAAGCCCATCCCCCTAGTGGTGATTTTCGAATGTGTTGGCGGCAGGTTGCAACTGTCACCGTCGTCTCTCTTGAATAATGGTAATCGGAAAAATCGGTTTTTCGCAAACATTTCTCAAAATGAGTTACTTGCAATATTGCTTGACCGCGGCGCTGCTGAATTTTGCACAGAAGCACATTATATTGTCGTTTATTGAAATTATTTTAATAAAACTTGGAAATTGAGGTTTAAAACTATGTAATTGAAATATGATTAAGATGTCGTTTAGGTCTTTAAAAAGGTCAATAGTTATCAGCCCAGTTATGGGCAGGTGTATTTTGCCAATACAAACTAAATTTTTACTATGACGTTTAAAGGAAATGAGGTTAATAAGCGTTTAATTTATAAATTATAATCTATTTCCAATTAACTGGAGTAAAACTGAAGATGTTCGTATTTAATTAAAAATCACGTTGATACTAGGGTATTAAAAATACAGCACAAGAAAGTAATAAAGATTTTGAAAGAACTCAAATTTTAAAGGATTTTAAATCACATAGGTGTGTGTGTATATATATTTATAATGTTGAATGATCTAAAATTCAGTTCGAAAAAAGGTTTTCCTAATTTCTTTAGTAAATATATATATAAATATATATACGTTGCATATATATATATATATCTTGCATACATATATATATATATACATATATATACGTTGCATATATATAAATATATATACGTTGCATATATATATATATCTTGCATACATATATATATATATATATATATATATATACACTATGTTGTCAGAAGTCGTTACTCGGTCTTCATATGTGCAATCGTTGGTCCAAGACATAGACTTCCATTTAGAAAAATGTTTTAAATGATGCCAGAATTCAGATTTGGGCATTTTAAACTTAAAAACATTAGTTTTGTAAATATAACAAAACCTAGCTTTTTATAAGTTTCATCGTTTCCTATGCTTATGTTAGGAAATTTTTATACTCGTTATAAAAAAAAATCACAAACAATTTAACTCTCATAAGACAAAAACTGACCCATCTTGCTTTGACCAGCCGTTAGCAAATAAGTTATAATAAATCAAGGTAGATTTCCCTCTCTTAAATGACATTCTATGATACTGTTAAGTGATATTCTCGTGTCTTTAATTTATAATTTTGATATATATGGTATGCCGAATTTCACACAAACAATTTATAAATTTTAAATCTGTTATGTTAAGTCTAAAAATCTGTTATTCTCATGAAATTTTATTTCTTTAGAAGTACAAAAATGCATTGAAGTACAAATATTTTCTCTTTTTAATTAATGCAAATAATATTACGATTGGTTACATGATAATACTGAAGCTTTCATGCATAAAGAATTCCGCACCTGTGAATAATAACACCGTTTTGAAAAAAAAAATATTATGACATCTGCATTAAACTTGAACTACTTCTGTATAACAAAATCTCCTTACAGCTAGCTAGCTGTAAGTGAGTTTTAAAGGTATCAAAAGTATCCCTTATCATGCATTTTGGTGAAGGGAATGCAATGCAATATTCATTCAAACAGAAACAATGAATAAAATCAAATTAGCTTTTTTAGGTCTCTATTTGAGGTCTTAAGTTAACTATTACGAGGTAAAGGTCCAATTGATCTGACATCAGTGTAAAAAATAATTAATCTTGATGATTTCACAATTCAGTTTACTTTAATAATAACCATAATTTTCTAGAGATATAACGCGCTCAGAATTTGAATTGCAGCTTCTTGCAGCAGCTTCATTGGACAGTTATTCTGCTGGATTCTCTCACACAGACATAGTTGACCATCAACCAACTGTGAATCTTGCTTATTTAGAGCTTATTTTCTTTTCTTCGCTTTCTTTTTTCTATTTTTTTTTTCTTTATTTAAATAAGACTCACTTATAAACCCAGTGCTTGCCACATAAAATTTGGATGAACTTTCTTAAACGAACGAGTTGAACTAATAAAAGACAGTAAAGAACCAAATTAAAATAAATTGTTGGTTAAACTAAAATTAAATTATCACAACACTGATTAATACTTTTTGCAATAATTAATATCAAGTAATATCTTAAAATCAGAAACCTATTACTAAACAAAATCTACGTTTAGCTACGTACAAATGGAACCTCTTCCATTTGTGTACGGCCTCTGAATATGATTCTCAGTTTTAATACCAAATACCTTGATCAATTTGTTTTGTCAAATTTCAAACATTTTGTATTCTATTCTTTACAATGAGCTCAAAAATTTTCTAAATACAAGTATAGGGACGAAAAGAACATGTAAAAATGTTGACTAGAAGGTTTTTTATTTTTCTTGACAGAGCTCGTCTGGCAGATATTGTCTCCTATTCTAAGCATTTTTCTTTCAGTTTTTTTGTTTCAATTGATAAATATTTTTAAACTTACAGTTTGTGACAGCAATATTTTCATTGCTCTGCAAGAAACGAGCTTTACTTTTGTTTTCAAGACAGGGCCCTCCAAATTAGCAAACTGCAAAAAACTTATGAGTCGAAAACAAGAACCATATGCTGCTAGTAAGAGATAAAAATGTTTACAATCATTCACATAGAAATGTATGTATTTTTCTTCTATGCGTCAAAGAAACACATAAAAAGAATGATTTGGCACTATTTATTCTCAAGTTTGATCCCACTTGAAATATTTGTTTTTTAGTAATTAAATCAAGATATTAGAATTATTTGAAATAAATATCAGTCTAAAATTTAACTACCAGTACTTTGGACCTTTAAATTTTAATCAAAAGAATTTCTTCCTAATCACAGACTTTACATTTCAAACAGAAAATAAATACAAATTGGACTTTTTGTGCATTATTATTACCGTTTATACATATTTTGATAATATTTAGTAAATAAAATAAAAAATTTAATTAAAAATTTGTTTTACTAAAAAAAAGTTTCAGTTTGGGAAAAAAAAAAAAAAAAATCAGAAAGTTTTCAGATTTTATATTACGCCCCAAAGCGGCGTTTTTCTAACGTTTTATGTGTTACCTTTATTTATTAAATATCATCTTCTTCGCACTTAAACAAAAAAATTCAATCTAACAGTAACATCGCGAAAATATTTAAAAGAGCATATCTTTAGAATTAGCATATCTTTACCCGATACACAGTCTCGCGCACCGGGGATAAAAATGTTTTTCTCCCGTACAGTGTTGCTTTGAAACCGTCGAGTCTCTTTCAAAAACTAATAGATAACAAAACAAATTCCAAATTCCAAATTTGGGCTTCCAGATGCCCATATTCGGGTGGAGACATTCGTTATTCAAAATTTGATGATTCTAGGTACCGTTGTTTTATCACAATGCGAGAAACATACATACATTTATGACAGTGGTGCCCAACCTTTGGCCTCTTGCGAGCGCAATTTGAGCATTCGAGAGCACGTTTTCAAAACATCAACATTTTTGTTAAACATATTTCCAATCTTATATGATACATCTGAAATATTAATTTCGGCAAATGGGTTTGAGATGAATAATAATATTGGTTGAACTTTATGGAAATCAAAGAAGCGGAGTTCAAAATTATTTTTCAGTGCATTTAGGTTTTCCGAGCATTTCTCTGTTTCAATTGCCTTGTGGTTTTTAATATGGCTTGATAAATTCTGAAAATGAGTGAAATTATTTTCTTTCATCTCATTTATCCACAAATTTAACTTTATCTGAAAAGCAGTTACAGTCCCAGTCAATTGAAAAAGGATTTTTTCTTTTCCCTGCAGATCTTCTTTCAGTTTTTTCAGTTTAGCTGTTATATCCGTGAGAGAATACGAATCGGATAACTAATTATTATCGTCCAATTCTTTACAACTTTCGTTTCCGGATTCCAAAAACTACTTTATTGGCTAAAGAAGTTCTGCAAATCGTTGAAGTACTTTTCCCCTGCTGAGCCATCTAACATCGGAATGAAGCAATAAGATTCCATGTTCGCTATCAAGTTCATGAGTCAGCAATCAACGTCTTGCAAGATATCTCTTATCACTATAAATGCTTACCATACTTTAACAATTAAGAAATATAAATGATTGGTTATTTTAAAAATATTTTTTGTTCATAGTGCCTAATCGGGCTGGCGAGCACAAGGTTGGGCACCGCTGATTTATGCAGACTCTTCATTATTTAATTTCTTTAAATGTAATACAGGGAGGTAAAATTTGGTGGCAACAATTTAAAAAGTGGTTCTCTAATTATAGTGAACCGACGCAAAATGCCAAAACGAAATTAATAGCCCTTCTGAGCTAACGCTCCTTTCGGCTAAAAAAAAATCAGTCTGTCAGCTGCTTGCATTCGGTCCGCGTACTATTTGTGACCAATGGATTAACAGACCAAGCCTGTATGTTAACTTTGTTGCATGCTTACGCTAATACTGGGAAGTCAGTTTTACAGGTGTTGACTGTTCCAAATCTGGATTCAAAAGAAGTAGCGAATTAATTATGGAATGATTAAGATAAAAAATATCAAAATTAATGCAATTAAATTAACTATGTAAGGTAAAGAAGAAATAAATATTATTTTTCAATCAAATATAAAATTCATGCATTGCAAACCAGAAAAATTACAGAAATACATAAAATTTCAAAACATTTTCATTAAAAATTGTAGAATAGAGTATAACATAAAATACGAAACAGAAACTAAAATTAGACTTTAAATTAATTAAAATTACGCAGAAAGACAAAATTTTTGGTACGCAAAACTTTCGACTCCACTGGGCAAAATGATACTGAAGTTTAGGCTTAGTGGAACTTAAACAACTTTTAAATTCTTGACAATTCTGTAACTATTCCATGCAAATTAATTTAAGGCATAGAAACCTTAACCGGAACATAAGAACGATCACTTTTGAAGTACAAAATCCATAATTTATCAACATAATAAGAAAAAAAAATCCTAGCTCACCGAGGCGGGTAACAGAGTTGGTATATAGATACATATATTTATATACTTTTGGTGCTGTCGATTACAACCTAGAAGGAAGGTGCTCATCTACATGCTATAGCATCTCTGTATACAAAATTTCAACGTTCTCAGGCTACTCGTTTTTGAGCTGTGCGAAATAACGTGCGTACAGACGTCATAAAAATCCCTTCTGAATCCACTTTAAATCCATTAATCAATCCGTTTTTGGAAAAAGAATTCTTTATTGTGTCCGAACGTACAGATTTCACGCAAAAATATCGTTCAAATGGATTCTAGAGCAGTCAAAATGGATATTTTCGTTGAAATATGACAACCGGAATTTTTTGTGATTACAATACTTTATTTCGTACAAGGAAGTAAAAATAGTGCTTGCATAATGTCGATGATAATAACTAAGCAAATCTACAAAGCGTGTTTATATTTTTAGAACGTTTTAGGGACTCTTTAATTAATTTTGAAAATATAAAAAATCCTTTTTTAATATTTCGTACGCTTTTGGTTTCGGTGAGTGAGAGTGAAGAGTTTCGGGGGAATATAGCTTTATCCATTAATAAAAATTAATAATTGAGAATAAGAATATTTTAATGATGTCTATAAATTTCCCTTATCAAAAATATATTAGTTATTTTATGAGCATAGTAAAAGGTTTTTTGGGGAGAATCAGTAATCAGAAAGCAACAGAAAAATTACCTTACAAAAGTCTTCGTACACCTTAAAGAAATGCACGCATTTTAGTAAGTATTGCAGTATTTATGTTAATTAGTATTTTGTAGGATATATTGTAGCACTTATGACAGCTTTCAAACGTCTGGGCTTAGAGTTCACCATTTTTTTCGGAAATATCAGCATCAATATTACTCCATTCTTCCATCATTCCTGTTTTTAGCTTGGTTTTCGTTTTCATGTTGTGTCTTCGTGCTCTAACCTTTAATTATCTCCACACGCGTTCTGTCGTGTTTTAACCTAGTGACTGAGTTGGTATTTTCAGAACCTGTGGACAAATACAGACACACTAAAGATAAAAATTGAGGGCCGTGTGCTTAGAATTGTTACCCTGATTAAAACTAAAGTTGTTTCCAACACCCAAATTTTGGACGGATAATTTTAAATTATGTTTTAAAATGTTTAAATAAAGAGCGTGGTTCATTATACCATCAATAAATACTAAATTACCTCAATCCTGAGGCTGATATACACCCCCCACACACAAGGACACCTCCACCGCCATGCTTTACTTTTTGCAATTAAGTTCTTGGAATTAAGTTCCTCATTTTTCAGTAAATTCTGTAGAAATATTTACAGCACTTAAATGTGGATGTTTCACAAATGTTCTAACTACGAGTATAAATCTCTGACGTTGAGTTGACGTGACAAACTTTGCCGGACAACTTCTTTCTTTATTTTCGGAATGATCCCAGATCGATTTACCATCCTTAGGATAATTATCAATTTTCGAATGAAATTTGTGGTTTTCTTACCATAACGCCCCATTTTTAAGTATTAATTAAAATATAACGAAATAAACAAGCAAAGAGTTAAGCCAAGCGAATTTTTAAGCGTCATCAAAATGCAAAAATAAAAAAAAACGGTGCAGATGATAATTTTTTTATGAATTTTACGAAAATATTTCGGTATATACTGTAGAGACCTTAGGTATTTTTTGGAAGCAGGCAAGTTGAAAAATGAGCAATCACCTTCTCCGGGAATCGAAACAGGGACCTCTAGAATATCGGCCCATCGTGCAGAGCCACTACACCACGAAGGCACGCTAGAAAGGCGGGAGAAATACCTTATAATTGGATCACTTTTGTGATGCCTCTTTACAGTTTTCAATTTCAGAAAAAGAAAACAAGTCAGTATTAAAAAAACACTTAGGTTTATTCAAAATCGCGTGTAGATGACATGAAAAAGTTCTGGGCTTTATATTCGAATTCAGTTCTGAGCTACAGCGCTTTTTTTACAGATTCTTAAAATATACGAACACTTTTGCGAGCACTGTTGTAAGGTATTTTCTCCATCCTTTCTGTATGCCTTCCGTGGTGTAACAGTAGCACAATCGACGCGTATTCAAGAGGTCCAGGTTCCAGTCCCGGTGAGGACATTGCTCATTTTTCCCATCTACTGCTTCAAAATAATCTAATAGCTTTACACTGTGTATGGTTTAACTTTAGAAACATTAAAAACATTACGTACCTCTTTTGAGGTATTCATTTGGAGCTATCTTCACATGCAGAAGTAATGACTGACGGTTTTAACTCTTCAGAATAATAATTGTGTTTATTTTGTAGAATGCTTTTCACAAAGTTTTTGAATTATGGAAAAGAAATATTTCTCTCCGGAAAGCGCAAAGACATGTCGGTCAATTCATTGCTTGTTCACATCTGATATTTTGAAAGAATAAATTTAAAAGTAGCGGACAATAATTCCCATTTCAAACAAGAAGCTCTTGCCAGAAAATTTTATTCCAAACCTATTTTTTTCAAGTCTTTTGTTGAAATAGTTATGAAAATGAGTCTGTATGTAAATCTAAATCAATTAACGAAAAATTATCCGGGCATATTTATCGAAATTTCTTTCTGTAACCGCTTTTCGGGTTAAATGTTTCCAGCAGCTTTCGGAGTGGTACTTTTCTACAGAACGGTTGAGTGGCTACTTTTTTATTTGGTTTTGACGTCTAAAAAAGAGCAGATGGCTTGTAGATAGCCACAAACTCGATGTTCCAGGAAGGGGCAATGCTCTTCCGCCCATTGATTAAAATCGATGTTTTTTTTTAAATGCACTTTACTTCTCGTACCTGTATTGTTGATTCAGTTAGTCCAAATCTGATGGCCTTGCACGATACTTGTTTACTTATCACTGTTTAAAGAAATATGAACAAAAGATCGTTTCCTATAAACACGAAATTTGTGTGACCTTGTTAACATTTCTTAAGAATGTTAATCAGAATTCATTTGTGAATACATGCAATATTCCGTGCCTTTCCACTGTTTCTTTTTCAACACACTTACTGGTAGATCTAATTAAAGAGCCGAAATTAACACAATTAAATTAATTACATAATAGAAAATTTGCAGAGGATTTATAACACTAATATTATAGGCCGTTAAAGACTACTGAGTTCTGTTAACAATAATCCTATAAATTAATGACGTGCTTGAAATTTTCGTTTGCTTACTCAGAACGTTGTAGCACCATTGAAGAGAAATCACTCTTTCACATAGCAAAATAGTTATTAGACTAAATGAAGGATGTTAGGAGAAATCAATTCTTTTAAATTAAAATACAAACTCTTGGTTACTTGTTGAACAGGTCTCAGTCACTTAAATACAAGGAAGAAATTTACAGGGTTCATCTTATTCGACGGCGATCGATTTGGCTTTAAACGAGGTAATCATTAACACTATCGATGACAACAGAATAATTTCGCTACTCTATTTCCATCGGTAAAATTTTGCTCTATACATGCTGTATTTTTACTACGTCGACGAGGAAAATAATTTTCACTCATGTAGTACAATTATTCTTAAGAATCGGAATTAATATTTTACTTTACCGATGCTTATACACCACATGGTCACTAAATATCAATGTGTGTTGGTACATGAGTAGGTTTCATTTCGAACCTAAAAAAGCCTAATTTTCTTCATGATGGCTGATTGGAGTTAGAAAATATAAAATTTTTATTTTGTTTTCACTAACGAAAATCTCTGCATTTTGAAACAGAGATTTTCCTTACAGATATTTCAAACTCGTAACAAACTCTTTATACATAAAACCCGGCGGAGGAGAGATGATTCAAATAGTTACCCTCCTAAATGGCTCGCTTTTCGACTGCCAGTGAAAGAACTGACTAGATTCGAATTTCTTCTCGTGGTTCGAAAAGGATAACGAGGAAAATAATCGAGGATGAAATGTAAGGCTTGTCCTCATAAATCCCTCCGGGGGTCAACGCAGAGCGCTCTATGCAGTATTGGCTAGGATCTGTACCTAGGCAGTCTCGGCCACAGGGTATAAAATTTATGAACTTGGCGGTTCCCGATGGTTCATGGGGTGGGTCCTATACTCACTCTTCATGGGCCGGGAGGTGTAAGTCCTCATCCACCCGGGTATTGGTAGCCAAATAGCAAACTGAACCATTGAGAGTCTGGTCACTGCTATCCTTGGCATTCCATGTAAAGCCTAAGGAGAGGCGCATCCAACGTAGTGCTGGCAGGTAGCCAAAATGCACGGCCAGTCATCGCTCCAAGTTGCCATCTGACAACCCACCGTGGTCTCGGTCCGGCCGGGACGGTGGCTCTGACTGGTCCGTGTTTAGCGGTGAGTTCAGCTAAACTTGAGTGTTTAGCAGAGGGAGCTTAAAAGTGTTGGTATCCCGGGAATGGGGGACCCCGGGCCCAGGAGGTGTGATTAATGTCATATTCGTGTGACTTTATCTGGTACTTTGTGCCATTCCCCGAATGTGAATAAGTTCACGGGCGGTGGTATAAATACAGTTGTCCTCATAAAGAGTTACTCATTTATTGCAATAAATCATAATGAGAACCTATCTATTTTAATAAATCTTGTCTACGATATGTGAAGGATTAACTAATACTGATGGATCGAGTGTTTGATAAGTTTCTTTACAGAAAACCCTCGATGATTATGGCAGTACAGTATATTTTTACGAACTACTGATGCGTAAAGATCTCTTCATTATCTATGACAGATGAACAAGAAGAAATTGACAGTTATTTCTGATACTGGACTAAACGAATAGTATATAATAAGCTATAATATAGACACGACATAGACAAACTGAACATTCTAAAACATGAAGTATTATTAAGCAAAAAATTGCCTGCAGCACAGTGCAACTAAGAAAGCTATACTGTTTTATTTTCTAACCAGAAAAATAAACGTAAAATATAAATATTGTTGCCATTCATAAAAAGGAAATGCAGATATTAAATACATATCCAAGCGTGCTCCCACCCTTGCTATTGCATTAAGAATAGATCATTTAATTAAGAATAGATACAAGTTAAAAATGAGATGGAGTCAAAGCATCTAAATTAGACACATCAGAATGATTAGGTTTTTAGAGACATTAGGTTTGTACAAACATTTTCAACTTGATTGTTGAAAATGTTGCAAGCCAAGAGGTCAAAGATCTTACATGATTGGGAAATGAACATTCTTTTAGTAATTTCAGTCCCAAAACTATTAAAAGAAATGTTAAATAAATGTTAAATTACTAAAAGAAATGTTAAATAAAAATATGTCTTCTGTAGAGTTTCAAAAGAACTCTAAAGTTCAGGCACAATCATCTGAGTGAACTTCCAGGTCACTTTCTTGCTGGCTATCAATGGACAAATTTTCGAGAAGATCAGAATAGTTTCATCTCCATTTCCTCAAATTAAATCCACGTTTCTCTAACAACTGCGAAAGCTTAGAGCGTAGGTCAACTGCTTCCTCTAAATTATTTGATCCAGATAAACAATCATCTACCTATGAATTGTTTTTAATAACGGAAGACACATGAGGATGATTCTGTTCTGAATCCAAAGCAATCTTCCATAAACAGTCGCTAAGAATGGGGCATATGCAGTGCCATAAGTAACTGTAGATAATTTATATGCCTACATTTTTTAATTAACTGATTCTCTCCAAACAATTCTTAACAGATAGCGAACGTTATTATCTACTAAAATTTGGCGGTGCTTTTTTCTATGTCAGCAGAAAAAGCTATTTTAAATATACGAAAATTAAGCAATATTGAAAATACAGGGTGATTCAGAATTAATCATCAATATTTGGTGGGGAGGTAGGGAATAGGAAAAGAAGGAAGATTTCATATAGGAATGCATGGGCGCATATGCCATATAGTAGGGCAAAATGACTTCAGCTCAATAATGGAAAGAACACATAAAAAGGAAGTAGTAAGGAAAAAAACATTTATTATCTTACATGTAACATTTCTTGGCATCGGTTTTACAGACTTACAAGAGGTTCTCGAACTGCTCACCGTGTGATAGAATGCAGGACTCACAACGGCGTTGCATGGACAACCCGACCTTCTGGAATATGCCTGGCATTTACATGCACATCTGAAAGTTCATTCCACGTATACCGGTTCATGTTACTTCTGAAAAGTCACCTAGTCGAATGACGACTGGCTTCACACGTCAAACAGCTGTGCTTATGTATGGAAGTTGTGTACAAACAACGCCCTCTACATCACCATGCGTTCATCTGCGCCCATACTTTCCTATCTAAAATCTCCTTCTTTTCCTATTTTCTACCTCCCCACCAAATATTGATGATAAATTCTGAATCACCCTGTATATCTCGTTGTAGTGTTGCATCTACCCCTAAAACTGAGGTAAAAGAAGTTGAATGTTTAAGTTTATATGATCCATCAAATACTACACGAAGTGGTACAGATACTCGATTTTACAACAGCATGATGCGGTTGATAATATACCTGATTATTTTCTTCGGTCTGAACAATTAGAGCCATATGATTTAAAGCTTCGTATTCTTGCATGAACTTGTATTGCATTTTAAGCTCTTTATCTAAATTAAACTTTCTTTCCCTGGATAGAAGACGGGAAATAGCCAAAGGTTTGGAGACGCCTAACTCTTTATTGAAAATGGGCAACCGGGCGACAAATCTGTCGTTTTAGTTTACTAGATAGTTTTTCTTAAAATGCTTCTCACAAAACATTTCTTCTGAATTCTGGTTTAAAAACGTTAATTCTTCCAACTCCCCAAAACGCTTAAGTGCTGCATCGACATTATACTCAGTATATAAACTAACGCAATTAACACTAAAGGGGAGGCGGACCACTGCCTTCTATTTTATTCTGCCCGATACAACCCAACCAAAAATTGTATTTTGAGCCACTACATTTTTATAGCCAACAATTTGCTCTGGCTGAAACAGAGAAAAGTAATAGTCAGCTCCAATTATCATATCTATTTTTGTGTACTTGTGGCGACACACTGCCTTTCTGTGACAACCCTAAAGAATTCGTCTGTCACGAGGATCACGTGCCCAGATGATGCATCATTACGTCTACGTCTGCTTTTCTGTTTGATAGTTAGTTGCACTTAAGATTTTGTAGAATTAGAAATGTCGTGAAAATAAATGTTGGTGTTTTTAAAAAGTGTCGGCTCAGATTTTCGAACCTATGATTTACTTGTTAAGCAACAAATTTGGCGAGCCTGCCAGGATGAATGTCACAGGGTGACATTATCGATTTCGACACTTGATAATTTACGAAAATAAGAGAAGTTCCTAGGTGCAAACATGGATGATTTAGAAACACTAAAACAGAAGCGGAAAGCAATTAGGATTGTATTTACGAAAACAGCTAATAAGTTAGATGAACTGATACGATCAGATTCTCCGGATTTGGACGATTTAGAAATTTATTTAGATCAAATTTCAGAGAAGTGTAAAACTTTACGAAATACGGATGACTCTTTTTTGGAACTTCTACAGAAAAAAGGCTGTACTGAAGAAGAATACGAAAGAGAATTTAGTGCAGCTTAAGAATATTACGATAAATTATCTACGTTGAAAGTAAAAGCCAACAGGAAAAAGGATAAGTGTTCACAGCCTTCTACTGGGTCAACGAATAGCGGTTCTTCATCAGGAATAGTTACCACCTCAAAACAGAAATTGCCAGAGATCGAACTGGTGAAGTTCGATGGAGACTCCCGAAAGTGGTTGACATTTTGGACAAGGTTTAGTAAAATACATGAAGATACTCGCATCGACAAGAGAGACAAGTTTCATTATCTACTACAATCTACGAAACCTGAGACTGCGCCTAGAGCAATAGTGGAGAGTTTTCCTGCTACGGAAGAAAATTACGAAAAAGCCGTGGAGTATCTCAAAGAACGATTTGGAAACAAAAATGTTTTAATTCAAATTTATGTTAGAGAGCTATTAAAACTGGTAATCAATGACAAACAAAAGATAGACTTATTAACTCTTTATGACAAGTTGCAAACTCAACTACGCGCATTGGAATCACTCGGTTTAACTAAAGATAAATTTGCAGTTGTTTTATTTCCTTTAGTGGAATCAGCACTTCCTGCTGATTTAATACAAATTTGGGAAAGACAACGAGGTATGTCTCCTGAAACAACAGGTAAGAGTGATTTAGAGTCATTAATTGATTTTCTTAAAAGGGAAGTAGAAACTGAATTTAGAGTTAAACTTACCCGTGATGTTTTGGGTTCTGATAAAGTAAGTAATAAGAAAAATAAGTTTTTTGATATAAAACCTGTTGTTCCAACTGCATGTGAACTAATTAATGCAAATAGTAGTAAGTGTAATGATAATTTTCAAAAGTATAAAACGTCTGATACTTGTATTTTTTGTGAAAAATCCTATTTGTCTGAAAGTTGTAAAGATGCATCTTTAATGAGTTTAGAATGTAAGAAAGATATTATTAAGAAAAAGAATGTTTGTTTTGTGTGCCTTAAGGGAAACCATAGAGCAAATCAGTGCACAGCTAAACATCGGTGTACCTTATGTAAAAATCGACATTTTGTGATTATGTGCCCTGATTTGCCTTCTAACAAAACAAAAAGTGTCACAAAGTTAGGGAATGAAGAAAACAAAACAGGCATTCTTAAGAACTATGTTAAGGTATCAGATGTATATCTTCAAACTTTAATTGTAAAAATTCAGAATGGTTCTAAAGAAATGTTTGTACGAGCAATTTATGATAGTGGTTCTATGAAATCATATTTATGTAATAATGTTGCTCAAAGGTTAAATTGTAAGTGTATTGGTGAATCAAAAATTAAGCAATTTCTTTTTGGTGGAGTTGAGACTTCAGAAAATGTATATAAAAACTATGTTATTGAAGTAAGCAATATATATAGTAAATATAAGTGTAAATTAGAGGTACTTGGTCAAAACAAAATTTGTTCTGAAATTAAGCAACTCCCATCTGGTTCGTGGTTACGCGAACTTAAGTCACATGGTATCAAATTAAGTGATTTAGAAAATGGTACATATAAGGTAGATAAAGAGATAAAATTACTAATTGGTGCGGATTTTGCTGGTAAGTTGCTAACTGGAAAAATTGTTCCCCTTACGTGCGGCGTCAGCGCGGTGCATACGCAATTAGGCTGGACTGTTATGGGTAAATTTACTGGCACTGAGCCAACTACGATAAATACTGCATCCCTCCTAATTTCTTCTCTGTTAGTGAAGGGTCAATGTATAAGTGATCTCTGGAAGTTAGATGTTTTGGGTATTGGTGAACCTTCCGTAAGTAAAACCAAAACTTAGTTACAGGAGGATACGCAAAAATATTTTGAAGAGACTCTTACGGTAAATTCAGAGGGAAGGTACGAAGTAGCATTACCTTGGGTGTTGGATAGCTCGCTTTTACCCGAAAACAAAGTGATAGCAGAAAAATGTCTTGCAAGTACTAAAAGAAAATTAATGACTACGGGAAATTTTGAAGCTTACGGAGACATTTCCCAGAACTGGTTAGCACTCAGGATAATTGAAAAAGTACCGGATAAGAATAAATATAAGGGTGTACATTATTTACCTCATAGAGCAGTTGTTAAAGAAAATAGTAGCACGAGTATAAGAGCGGTGTTTAATGCAAGTTCACATTCGCCTGGTTACCGATCATTGAACGATTGTTTATCTACTGGACCAAATTTAATAGAAATTATACCTTCAATTCTTAATCGGTTTCGCAAGAATTACGTTGGTGTCACTTCAGATATAGAAAAAGCGTTCTTGCAAATATCTATAAGCGAAAAAGATCGAGACTTTTTGAGATTTATGTGGTTCAGTAGGGATAATCAAGAACAAGTTGAACTGTATCGGCATGGAAGGGTAGTTTTTGGTATTACGTGTAGTCCGTATTTATTGGCCGCTACAATACAATATCATTTGAGTGTAGTTCCCGAAAGCTTAAGTCATACAGCGGAGATTTTGAAAACATCCTTTTACGTAGATAACTGTGTGGCTAGTATGGATTCAGAAATAGAAATGAGAAAGTTTGTAAATGAATCACAAATAATTATGGCTTCGGGTCACTTTAATTTAAGATTCTGGAAATCCAATATAAGAAGTGTTGTGCCAGAGGAAGATTCCTCCACGGAAGGAGATGTGTCTGTTTTGGGCCTTGTATGGCATACAGTTACAGATACCTTATCTTGCAAAATAAGTCAAGATATAAAATTGGATGACCCAGTTACTAAAAGACTAGTTTTAGCAGTAGCTCATCAGGTGTTTGACGTTATAGGGTATACGGCTCCTGTAATGTTGATTCCAAAACTAATTTTACAGGAAACTTGGAATTTAAGGCTTAAATGGGACGATGTTCTTCCCGATGAATTAACCAAAAAGTTTAAGTTTTGGCTTAAAAAGTTGTACTTGCTATCCAGTATCCAAATACCTAGATGGGTAGGTCTCAAATCTATTAATGAAGCTGTGAGTATACATCTCTTTTGTGACAGTAGTAAAAGTGCGTATGGTGCATGCGTCTTTTTAAGAGTACAGAGTGGCATAAAGGTGAAGATTAGTTTGATACACGCAAGATCGAGAGTAGCTCCTTTAAAACCTATTACGATTCCTCGATTAGAACTTCTTGCTTGTTCTATTGGCTCTATGTTATTGTCTTCAGTTGTTAATGATATTGGCCTACACGAAGTTCGTATTCATTGCTGGACTGACTCCTCGACGGCTTTAAGTTGGATACGGCGAAATCAACGTTGGGGAGCATTCGTTTTTAATCGTGTACAGGAAATCAGGTCGTTGACCTCCCCCACTGTATGGCGACTTGTCCCTGGTAGTCTCAATCCTGCTGACCTACTTTCTAGAGGTTGTTATGCAGGTCAATTAATAGAACGAAAATGGTGGGAGGGACCTGATTGGTTACGGGAAGATGAGACAAATTGGCCTAAATCTAATGATGAACCATATGAGGATTTGGTTAATTCAGAAATGCGTAAGACAGTTATTGTTACGTTGGCAAAGAGTGATAATTGTATTGGGTGGTACTATAAGTATTTCTCATCATTTAAGAAAATTGTAAGAATGTTATCATGGATATTCAGATTTTATAATAATGTACGTAAGAATAATAATAACAACCATTCTAAGGATTTGACTGTATCTGAAATAGAAAGGGGAGAAATAGCTTTAATGTTATTAATACAAAAAGAGTCGTTTAATGGTGAAACAGATGATAAGCTAAGACGACTCAGACCATTTGTCGATAGCCAGGGTCTAATAAGAGCTAAGTCTAATGTTGCTTATCGTGACGACTCTAGCAGCTTTAAGTTCCCCATCATATTACCTTCTGAGCATCCAGTAGTCAAATTATTGATATTAAGTGCACACAAAGATTTGTTGCATGCAGGTACTACATTATTGATGTCGCATTTAAGAGAAAGATACTGGATCTTAAAATCACGTAAAACTATATGGAACTGGTTACCTCATTAACAACTGAATCATTTTTTCAAGCTTTAAGACGTTTTATCGCACGTCGTGGACGCCCTACCACCATATATTCCGATAATGGGAAAAATTTTGTGGGTGCAGAGAGAGTTCTGCAAACCATTGACTGGGACAGCCTCTGCTCTAAGGCTGCTGAAAAGAGAATACAATGGAAATTTAATCCTCCATCCGCCGCTTGGTGGGGGTGGATGGTGGGAGCGTTTAATACAAATTGTAAAACAAATATTAAGAAAAATTTTAGGTCGTGCTTCTCTTGGTTATGAAGAGTTACTCACTGTCTTGTGTGATTGTGAAAGAATTGTCAACTCAAGACCACTTACGTACGTGTCTGACGATATTGAAGATCCCTTGCCTTTAACTCCAGAAAAATTTCTGCATGAAACTCCACAGTCGGGTGTACCTGATATTGACAATGTGGACAAAGAAAAATTGAGTAGAAGAGCGAAGTATCTCCAGAGAATGAGAGAATTGTTAAGAGTGAGATTTCGCTCTGAGTATCTAGGGCAGTTAAGACAGCAGTCTACCAGAAATTACAAAAATAAACCTCTCTCTGTAGGAGAAATTGTCTTGCTGGAGGATCAAAATAAAAACCGTGCATATTGGAATTTAGCACGCGTTATTCGAGTGATCCTTGGTCGAGATGGCAACATAAGAGTTGCTCTTGTAAAAAATAATAATTCAGAGTTCTTGAGACCAATACAGAGATTGTTTAGATTGGAACTGGATAATATAATAGATAATACTCAAAATGAGCAAGTTCCTTTCACCACCAGTAGTGGTAGAGTTGTAAAATCACGAATAATGTAATTTATGTCTTTGAGTTATTATGATTAATTTTTGTGCTATTATTGTTGTATTATTCCTCAGTATTAATTTTGTTTTCAAATAATATGATTTAAGTATTAAGTAATTTTCTTTGTTATATAACCATCATTTATACTGATGTAAGTTTTATGTTTTGAGTGTATAGTCATCCACTCAAAAGGTGGGAGAATTGTGGCGACACACTGCCTTTCTGTGGCAACCCTAAAGAATTCGTCTGTCACGAGGATCACGTGCCCAGATGATGCATCATTACGTCTACGTCTGCTTTTCTGTTTGATAGTTAGTTGCACTTAAGATTTTGTAGAATTAGAAATGTCGTGAAAATAAATGTTGGTGTTTTTAAAAAGTGTCGGCTCAGATTTTCGAACCTATGATTTACTTGTTAAGCAACAGTACTGAAATTCAAATAATCAAGCTCTTTTCTGTCAATTTCTTCTGAAGGTAAATGTGAAGGTACTTTTTTAAGAATATAAGCGTTTTCTCTTTTAAACTCAGACTAGAAAACTATTTTACATTTACATAACCGCAAGTCAGTGCTGCTTCAGAATCACTAAGTCTCTTTACGCAAATGCAGGCATTTGGTCTTCGGATGTTTAATTGTTGATTAAAATGATTCACTGATGAAAGAAGCTTCACTTCCACTGTCAGAAAAGATAATACATTCGTGACCGTGACTTGAAACTATTATTACCGCTGCTGGTAAAACAGAAATACTCTGAACTTGAACAGAAAAATTCGAAATATTATTTTGTTCGTCTGAGTTAGAAATGTGTTCTTCAGACGGAGTTAAGTTTGACAACACTACATTATTAATTTTAATATCTTCATGCAGCGAAGAATGGTGTTTTCCTTCACAAATAAAACATAAAGTTTACGATGAACAAAATTTACTTGATGATTCCCAAAACAATTGAAGCGAAATAAATTCTTCCAGATGATATTTTTTCTAGTTGTAATACCTACAATTTTAAATTTATAATACTTTGATAAAGTATGAGAACCATTGTAGTGCTGATGTTTTAGGAAAGAATGTTTATTATTATGTGAAAAACTCTCAGAAACAGCGCACTGATTTTTATGTAATACCCGCCTTTCAGTATTATGACTGTTTAACATTTTATGTGAAACACGTCTTGAGTTTAAGAATTCTGAAAAACACTCTGAGGTAGGAAATTCCTCTTCACCAATCTTTTGTGATCATAAATATCAGGATCGACATTTTCTAACCAAAATTTAAGTAGCCAAACATCTCTAGACGAAGCTTTTTCGCCAAAAGATTTTAATCTACGGAAAACTTCATCAGAAGTGTAAACCAGTTTTCTTAGATTAATAGAATCATCGCTAGTAATTCTGAGTTGCCCAAGAAATATTCTGACAAGCGGCATGACAATTTGACTTTTTCTATCATAACGATTCATCAATTTGTCTCAAGGCCTCATCGTCTCAAGGCTTCATCATATTGAGTTTCGGAAGTCGGAATGTGCTTAATAATAGCAGCTAGTTCGTCCGTTAAAGCCCTATCAAATGTTGGAATTCTTGAATTTTTGCTAATGATTGGCTGGTATGAACTGTCTCTACATGCAGATCTTTAAAATTAACCCCACGAGTATATTTACAATTGAAAATCGGAATGTTTAACTGAATGTTTAACTAACTTTTTAATTACTCAATTCATGTTTCGTCATCCATATAGGCATGGGTAAATTATTATTCAAAACCAAACATAAAAACCAAATGTAGTGAATTGCTTTAAGAAATTTAAACTGTTAAAGAATTTCGATAAATTTAGTAAGAAAATCAACTACGAAACAAAATTATTAATTAAAAGTACATTGATAATGTAATTAAGAGTTTAATGTTAGAAACCCTTGCCTATCGGAAATTCCCCGACACGAACTATGCTTGTAAACTAAAGTAAACTAAATACAATCTATAAAAATATAAAAATAATACAAAAATAATGTTAAAAAGGCAAGCAAATAGTAAGTTTAAATTTAACTTAACCTTGTAACTACATATTTTGTACGCCGGAAAGTGGAGTAGCATTTGCTAAATAAAGTGAGGTTGAGTAGTTTGTTTCTACTAACTGTGTAAACAGAGGGCTCTAATACTATGTAAAGTAGAGTGTTAAGCTGCTACTCGTGTGATCTGTTGTAAAACTTATGCTGTAATCTGTTAAGTAATGCAAAATGTAAATTGCTTGTTCTGTATGAAAAAAATTTTTGCTAACTAAGTATTGTAAAAATATTGCTCACTGTTAAGGATTGTAATAATATAAGTTGGAAAAAGTTTTTGAAATAAAGTTCGAAAAAATTCTTTTTAAAGTAAATAAAGTTTGAAAAATGTTAATGTTTGAAATTTTTTTAAAATCACAAATTGAAAGAAATGGATAATGATTTTATTGTAAGTAAGTTTTTGAATTAAACTGTATTTATTAAAACTGAAGTTCTACAATAGTTAAATCAAAACTTTAACTAAATACTGGGCAAAGGTAAGGAAAATCAGAAAAAGATCAAAATCTTCACTCAACTCGGGCTATAATTGAGACTTTTGAAAAGAGTTGGCCTTTCATTAGTGAAAGAAAAGAATCTAGTATTGATTAAAAATATGTATATTTACAAATTAATTAATAATTAATTAATATTTACAAGAATTAATCCATTAACTCTTCACAATCCTCCATTATCCTCCAGTTAAGGTTTAAGGTAATGTTATAATAACATAAAGAGTCAAAAAATTATTATTAACTAATTAAATTAATATTTCTTCACAGTGTAGTAAATGTTTAAAATGATCAGACCATAAGAATGATATAAAGTTCTTGTACAAAGTTTGACAGCCCTTTCAGTGTCACACCTACTTCATTTGCTTATTTTCCCTTATTTCTTAATTATCTCAGTTATAAAATCCAGCAGAAGGGGAATGTAATTAGATGTGACTTCAATGATCATCAAATTCTATTTATATGTATAATCTAATTAATTTAAATACAGAATGAAGTTTGAAAGAAATTATTTTTCCTTTTTGAAAATTGCAGGATTTTTTCCTTTTCTTTCTCCTTTGTTTTAAGCCCAGAAAGGTTATTAGTTTCGAGGCGCAATTTTGCGTCGAATCAATATAAATGGCTGTATCACTTTCCAAATTGTTGCTCAAAATATTATCGCCCTATATTATACTTCAAGAAATTAAATAATGAAAAATCTGCATGAGTGTACGTATGTTTATCGCACTGCGAAAAAACAATGATACCTAGAGACATCAAATTCTGAATAATGTAGTTCTCCAGCCGAATATGGGCACCTGAAAACCCAAATCTTGAACTTCGAATTTTTTTATTAGCTATTTCATACTTTTTTTAACTTTAATGAAGTTTTGATTGAAAAACTCAACGATTTCAAAACGAACAGTATCAACACAATGTACGGAATAAAACATTTTTATTCCAGCGCGCAGGACTGTCTATCGGAAATTCTAAAGACATGCTGTTTTTAAATATGGCGTTAGCCAAAATGATCTGGAGACGTCTACGTATGTGTAAATAAAAAAACGCCCCTTTGGGTTTAATATAAAATCTGAAAGCTTTCAGATTTCTTCCTTTCAGATCAAGCATTATTTCTATGTGTATTTTCAGTCAACTATGTATGCTTCATCAGAAAAGGAAATTGTTTGTGATAGACATAAAGAGAAAGAGGTAGCATAAAGAAAAGGATCAAATTCCTGAATGAGTGGCTGCAACATTAATGAAAATCGTGCTAGAATAAACTCTAAACTCTTTAATTAATTAAAATAGACATAAATTAATAAAATTTTATACGAGAATTAATGGTTAAAAGAACAGAAGAAATCACTTATGCTACTCGGCAGTTTTAAATAAAAAGTTTCTATGTCTGTTCAAACTGGAAGTTATACTTTTTGACAAAATGAATTAAAGAATAAATTAACGTTATTAATATTGAATGCAAAAGTTTTTGAAAAAATATTATAATTAATTTACGCATTAAAATTATTTTGAATATCTGTGAATTGATTACACGACATGAATACAAACTTGCATTCAAATTTTCGGTGAAAGTGGACTTCTCCCATGATTCACTGTGAACATAGAATAACAAAACCGAGTAGATTTTTTTCATAATTAGAACTGGCCGAAGAATGTAATGACAGAACACTTTGGACGGCACTGAAATAAGAACACTGAGACGTAGATACGTAGAAATACCGATTGCGTAGATACTTGATGCTTAAAGCATCCATCCATTTTTGAGGAAGAAGCAGTCGAGCAGGATTAAATTCCTTTTATTTATTTAAATTCCAATTTTGTGGCCACATTTCACTTGGCACTCTATTCGTGCCTATTAACGAACATTTACAATTTTGATACGTATTATTGGTATAGAAGCGAATGTAGCAGCACACACATGACTGCGGAAAGGCGTCTGGCCAAGAGGAAAGCACAAGCAAACGTGACGCATCAGTTCATAGAATGAAGGGAAGGAGTGACATGTTTCAGTTTTTAGTTTTGGTTTACAATTGGGTGATTGGTTAAGAGACATTAAAGGTTACGTAAGATTGCATGATTAATTTGAATGACGCAGTATATATTTATAGCGCTATTTTTAGGACAGATAGATGAAATAAAAAATAAAAGAGGTTATAGTGAATTAAATTTAGAAGTTTGCTTTCTTACTTTTCATCAAGATAAAATTATATGAATCAGAATTATAATATAACTATAAACATTAATTCTTCCTCTTTATTCTAAAATCGTAATAACTTCTCTGCATTGTGTCCTTTCTAGATCACTCTATGGCTCGTGCAGCTCTGAGGACGTAATAATTGGGAACTGAAAAACTGCCCTTGTAAACCAAAACTTTTCTCTTCGCCGTGCTTCCATCCTTCATAACTACGCACTTCAGTTTTTGCTCTCTACGGTGCTAAGATGTAATTTCGCTGGCTTGCTTTCTATCTCAACAATATCAAAGATGTAAATCTTCCGTGGAAAGGCACGACTAGAGTGCCAAGTGAATGTGGCCACAAATATCAGTTGCAAATAAAAATGGAATTAAAACTGCCTCGACTGCCAAGTTCTTTAGATATTACCAAGTTAGCATTACTAGCATACTACGCAATCAAAATCTTCTTCAATATGGGTTTAATAACGCATCTACAGTGTTCCGTCTTTTTGATTTGCTTTTATTATGCCACATATATATATTCAGGAGCAAAAACGAAGGCCAGTAAATTGGAAGCGAATGTAGATTAAGTCTTCAGTTTTATTCTCAGCAACATTCTCTCATCTCAGCATACAATCAACATACAATCAAGCAACATCTCAGCATACAATCAAGTTGGCCCATTAATTGTGCCTATACCAAGAGATTTTACATTTTTGATAACTTTGTAGCAAGAAAGTAGCAGCAGACAGACAGCAGTGCAGCTAGGCCGAAGCGTGGAAAGCAAGTACGTAGTGTTCAGGATGAAATCTTAAGTCAGACTGATTTAGGTTTGGTTCTCAAAGCATTTTGATTGGATAGTTAATATTTCTCTAAAATTATTATTGGCTGCTTGAGTTTTAGTTCAATTTACATCACCAGAATTACGTAAGAGTCGTATGACATAGATTTTTCTCGAAATGACACAGTGCAGAGAGGAGTTACTATTTTTAGAATAGAGAAAGGAAATTAATTTACGCTGCTAATTTAATCTTTTACATATTATAATTAATTATAATTATAATTTAATTATAATTATAATTTAATCTTTTACATATTAATTTACTTTTTTAGATATATATATATATAATGATTTAAAGGAATTTAGCAAGTGTAATTTCCTGGATTTCCAGGTAGTAATTAATAACAATTACAATGAATCTGCGTGTATTGCTTTTACATCAGTGTTCCTTATTTAATAATAGAATAAATCTGAAACAAATATTAAATATGCTTAACTCTCTGCTGAACGACAGTATACTTCTGCATGGAAGATGAAAATATGTTGATTTGAGCAGTCGTAAGATATTTCTGTTAAATCGCCAAGTCTGTGGATTAAATTCGAAAATAAAATTTGTGTTGTTCCGAGTGAAAATACAAAACTTTTATATCGGTGAGTTTTCTGATTAAATTTGAAATATAAATATTTCCAGATTTCCTCCAGGGGCAACGCAAAGCTCTTACATTGCTGAATTTGTTGATCAATATTTCTTTAAACTTGTACAAAATATGAAATAAATAAAAAGCAAATTTGAAATTCAAAGTATGGGCTTCGAGGTGGACGTGTTTGGGTGGGGGAACTCTGCTCAAAATTTGATGGTTCTAGGTAGCGTCGTTATTACACAATGTGAGGAATATACATCATATATATATATTGCACAGTTTTTATGATGCATGATTAATGGATTTGGTTGGTAATCTATCTTACTTTCAGAAGTTGAATTGAATTCATTTAACATGGTGATTTAATGTAGGTTAGAAGTGTGATCAAGATACAGTGCCTTATTTGAGTCATTAAGTATATTAAAATACCTCCGTCTATTTTTTGTTGGTAAAAATTATTCTTTAATAGTGAAAGCTCCTGCCTTCAAATGTACTTTTTTTAATCATTCGCAACGTATTTGGTTTCCCATCAAGAAATATTACAAACATGAGCTTGTCCTATGCAAGCACCTCATCTTGCTCAGTAATTGTTTCGAAATGAAATGAATTCTCTAGAGATATCCTCTACATTTTATGAACCGAGGTGTGAGTGGATAGATCGGAGTGGTGTAATAGTAAGTAGGCCATGGACGAACTAGAAAGAGGGAATAAATGAAATTGCAAAATTAGTTGTCAACTTCGAGTAGATGATGGAATACTTAATTAGCTCTGGCATTAATGGTAACCCTTTATATAACAGTTACATTTTCGCCCTTCATTTCGTAACTTCCATTTTTGAGCTAATTTATGAATTTAATTTTCAATAAAAGTATATAGAAAAAATATAGCTTTCGCGTAAAGATCTGCATATATTGTGTGCGTGTAACAGTACTTTTTTTTTATCTATCACTGCATGACGAGATTAGTCGGTAAAAAAGCCTGATATAAAATCTCAGGATGAAATACACACACACACACACATATATATATATATGCTATACATATTGCTGAAATAGCATTGAATGTGAAGTTTAAAAACTTTGAAACTTTCTGGAGTATGAAATTTGTACAAAATAAGAAGTAATTTTTGATACAACATAAGAATCTAAATAAGTAACGAAATCAAATAGTTTGATAATCGCTTCTAATTTTCCGAAAATCGATATATAAATTCACGAACACTTTCATAGCATGTTGTTAACTCTTAAAAGGTTAAACTTTAAGAAATATAGCACGCGATATTAAAGAGAAAACTGAATTAGCTGAGAGGTAGCAAACAAAAATACTGAGAAACATTTTTTTCGGTATATGCAGAATGCTCAAAAGGTTACCTACAAGTTTCCTGTTCTAAAATGCTGAATTTTAATTATGCACTTCAATATAAACTACATCAAGTGAGGAAAAGAAGCTTGCAAAACAATTTTAAATTAAGTATGACAGGATTTTATTAAAAAATTGAAATAAAAAAATGTGAAAGGTTCAGATTTTTACGATCGCCCAAAAGCATTTTTTAAGGTTTTTTTTTATGCTTTCGCTAAGCTGACAGTCTATCAGTCTGCTGTTGCGTTCGTTCACTCCTGTTATCAGGACTTGTGTTCCTCTTAACTTGCTTTGGAAACATGACTTGTCCTGACTCGGAACAGGGAGCTTACTCAAGCTATGTTTAATAAATTGTGAAGTAGACAAAACACACAGGAAGGGTATACGAAACCCTTTATTTTTCTATCTTTACAGAGATTTCCGGAACTTCGGAATAGAAACCAACCACTTGTGGTCTGAACGTAAGAATATAAAACTACTAACTAAAACTCTAACTAAAACTAACTTTGGATTAATATACAAGTGCCTAGCTTTAAGATTGGCCGTTATTTAAAAAAATCCGTATGTAGTACAGAGAGCTGCTAAAACTACGATACGTTTGAAATTATCAAGAGGACTAAACCTCTGGCCTTGAAGGCAACCAGCAACTGCGTAAAACTACTATGGCAAGCGGCTTGCTTCCAATAACTCCTTCCTCTCTCTTGCTTGGCAAAAAGCCACAACTTGGCGTTAGTACTTGGCGTTATTATCAAATATAATTTTCTTCGCACTTACAATTCCACAGCAAAATTACAGAAATTGTGTCTGAAATTCCTGAAGCAGCTTTGAGTATCGGCATACATATTTCTATTTTTTCAGTCTTTTCACAGTTAATCCTATTTCGTAAAATTGGTTTTGAATATCGATGGGTATTTTTCATATAAAGGAACTGAACTTTCTTTTTGGTTTATTAAAGAATAACATACGTTTCACTAATTCGAATGTCGACTCTATGTGGATTGCACAAAAAATAAAATTTATTTTAGCGAACCTTCAATATTGAAATTTCATAACATTCCCTAATTTTTCTTAAGAAACTTGCTGTTGGGTGTACCTATGTCTAGAAGTAATATTTAACAAAGTAAATACTTTTAACCGCATTTTTCGAGTAATCGGTATAAAGTAATAGTTATTAATATTGTTCCACAGCAATTTAATCAATGCTACTTTTTAATGATTAAATAACTGACGTGAATAAATGGCTCTGATTAAACAATTGGATGGAAGTATTAGGGTTAAAAATGTATGATTAAAAAGAACAAAATGTTATATTATTATTAACAAATGTTACAGCGTTACAAAATAACGGGAAGTCATTCTACCGTTTATCACTTTTTTATCAATATTTCTTAAGTTTCGTTATAATTTTAACAACCTTCTTCTTTATCATCAGATGAGTGATAACGAAATTCAAAATATATTTTTGCTTTATGCAGTTTTCCTGTGCTTTGTATCCAAGCAATTACCGGGAGAATTTTGAAGATTTAAAGCAACCTTTCTGTAACTTTCGAACTTTTTCAGTGTTCTGAGCACTGGAGGTATTGCTTTAAAACGTGCGTAATGTAAGATGGTAAAAAATTTTCTCGTTCTTGGATAAAAAAAAGAACAGAAGTGAAAATGTCAGATACGGCTTAATCATTTTGAGAGGAAAAGAATAGGTTGCAGATTATCCATTGTTATTTTTCACTAAATTTCGATATAAAATACGTTAAATAAAAAACGTTAATAAAAACGTTAAATAATAAAAAAGAGACCTTGAAAGTATTCAGATTTTAACACCAGAAAATAAGCACCAGAGGACTTATTAAGGTTTATTATACGTTTGCTGAGCATCGCAACTGCTAATAAAATATTTTTTGTCTTTGTAGCTTTATTATAAAGCATGAATTTCTTCGGGCTTACACCACTTAAAATACAGGAACAAATTCACAAAATATTTAAAACGAGCACAGATTTAAGATTCCAAATAGAATGTTAGGAGTTACTATAATTTTTTTAACCGCTCGAGCGGCCGGCCGCCTAAAAGAGTTATCATAAATAAAAGTATATAATAATTTAAAAAGAATTCAACCATAAAAATATTCACTATCTCTAAATAGATATTTCATGACTTAAATGCATTTTTATTTAAATCAAAATGATGAAAAAGTAGAAAAAATATTTTAAGATCAGCGTTTATCACTTTTCAATCACTTCATTTGCTACTCGGTAACATAAAAGATTAAATTTGAAATTTAAATATCTTGCGCTTTATCGAATGGCATCACGCTGCTGCGTGGATATAATAAGCATTCTGTTTGATGCAGTGGCAACACGTTGCTTTAAAGTAGCTGAATTTGCGGATTAAAATTGAATGACAAGTATCTTACATCCCTACCGCGTGCCTTCGTGGTGTAATTGCACATCCGATTAGAATCGGGAGGTCCGGTGTTCGAATTACAGCAAGGGCACTATACATGTTCCATGTCTCCTGCTTCTATAATCTTAATGACTCTACAATTCTTAAGCATGTAGCTCTGGAGTCGAAGTCAGGTAGCTCTGAAGTGTTTATTACTATAAATTTCCCACCCGCTTACAAAATAAACAAGAAAAAAAATTAGAAAAAAGTCTTTCTTTTACTTAATAACTACAAACGAAAAACTTTTTATCATTTAATAACCAAGCATATTTTTAACATTAGTAAAAACGTACAGTTCTCGAAACAAGGTTTTGTGTTTTTAAATACCGTCTTTAGTAATAATAGCTCACATGCAATAATTGATGCTTTAATATTACTGCGTTCAAAAATTCTTTTTCCAAGAATTCTGAGAGTGAGAAAACTGGCGCCAGAGGACTCGTAACAGGCAAACATTTTTCATTCGAATCCGTAACAAGGAACACCCTTTCTCTTTATTTCCCTAATGGAATCGAATTTGGACTTCGATCTTCACTTATCGGACTTAGAAACACGATAATGATGATTCAAAAAATGAATATCGATTCATATTTCTAACGCATTACAATTGCGTACCCTACTTTTTAGTGGCATTTTCTAGAAATATGCCTTTCTTTACTCCTGTATTGAAAATAAAACGTCCAAAAAAATTGGTTCTCTGTTTACCTCTCTAAGCATAGATTAGGCTAGAAAAGAAAATTGGATTAAAAAAAAAAGACTCACGCAACAATTATTATTTCAGCCTCGTTCGGTGCAAGCGCTGTTTTCTGATTGCCCACCGTAACCAAGGGACTGGTCACGAAAAATGCCGTGTTGAAACTTACTTCACAAATACGATTTCGTGACAAATACGTGAGCAGCATATTTTGTTGAACATATGCTGAAAGGGAAAGCCAGAGAGATATTTCCGAAGTAAAATCAAGTAATGACCAGTTTTATTGGACGCTGAGCTCATTTAAATGCACAGCAGCTGTTCCACCATTTCCTAAAACCAGCTACAATGTCAAAACGTACTTAAAATGGACACCTTTAGTAGGATTAGGTTATTTAAAATTATGACAAAGCATTCGAAATGAAACTGCTTATTAAATCATTAGTGAGAAAATTCTCAACGGTAACAGGCTTACATTTACATACTAACATGTAAGAAAAATCATAAAAGTCTTCCACAATTAGCCAATTTTTCCCGAAAATGATGCAGGCATGAAATTACAATTTTTCTGCGGTTATATCAATGTCCCTCATGAATTCGCATTTATAGCCATTTCTGATTTTTCGAATGACACTATACCTAGTTCTGTTTCACATAGTTTTGATTTAATATGGCTTACAAAAATTCAGGTCCCTTTTTATATGACTACCCGTTGCGAGGCTAGTTGCCCGAAACAGTAATTATAAAAAAGATACATACATACATATATATATATATATATATATAAGGATTTTAATGAGTCGAACTAGTGTAATTTCATACAAAATATTTAATATTTCTATCTGATATCTCGTAGTTAAGATGAATTTTTATTCAAATTGATCAGATTAAAAAATAGAAAATAATCTTAAGAACTCAGTTTATAGCTTTTAAATCATGTAATTTGTTAATCAGTAACAGGCAGATTAAATATGAAAATTACGCATCTTTCGTTTTGCCAAATGGCAGCACGTTAGTGTGTGGAAGATAAAAGTATTTCCTTTTAGGCAGTCGCAACACATTGCTTTTAAAGGGTCAAATTTCTGGATTAAAATTGAAAGCCATGCAATTATAATTAATTTTCTTAAACCAAATCAAAACAACACTTTTCCAGACTCATAGGCCCATTAGGTTTTTCTAAAACTGTATAAAACGTTATACTCCACTACATTCAAACCATTACTTCATCTTTTTTCTTCCTTCTAAAACAGCAGTTTGAATTCTTCTAAACAGCAGTTTGAAGGCAAAACATAATACTACATTATGACTTCTTCGAGTCAAAATTAATGAAAGTATAAGGTATTTCTCCCATCTTCTTGGCGTGCGTTCGTTTTGTGGTGATCTGCACACTGGGCTGGTATTCCAGAGTTCCACGTTTCGACTGCCGGCGAAGACTTTGTTAATTTTTCATCTTTCCCGCTTCCCAAAAATACCTAATGTCTCTACAAAGGTTTCATTAACAATTTGCTTATAAGAGTAATCTTTCTCGGTGTCGTAAAAGCGTTTGACCGCGTTTGGCACTATGGCTTTATTTATAAATTAATGAAACTTAATTTTCCAGAAAATCTAATTCAAATTATTGCTTCTTTTCTCAACAAGACAACATTCAGCGTCCGAATCAGAAATGGATACTCATCGTATAGTCCGCTTAAAGCAAGTATACCTCAAGATTCAATTTTAAGTCCCTTATTATATACCATGAAGGAAGCCCCCAGACGGTAGACTCTAGAAACCGTCCCCCCCCGGCATACTCTCCATCAAAATTGGGGTGGAACTGAGTGAAGTCGTGCTGTCACCTGTATGGTGCTCAAGGCTCTTGTTGCTCTCCTTATCACGATGAATTTCGTGGGCTTGTTCTGATGTTACTGCTAGACAAGTGAGATAAGTCACAACACAATAACATACGATACAGGGTGGTCATGAAAAAACTTCCACGGTTTATGGACACTTAGCGGCCTAACTGCTCAACCAGTCGAAATGAAGTTTTAAATATTGTAGGTAAGGGCTCGAGATTATGCTGATTTAAAACGCTAGAGCTCTCACGGTTAAGGTTACAATGAAAAAATTTCGAAATATTCGAATGGAAACAACCCACTTTTTTTCTGAATAAATTTATCATTACATTGTAAAACCATAAATGGCATTGGGATGCACAAGTATGACGAAATTGTCGGTGTTACACATTTGCAAAGAAGAGATCATTATTATTCCTCATTCAGAGATGATGAAGATGAGAGGTGGCAGCTTCGGATATTACGGATGGATGAAGCACATCTCTCCTTCACTAGGGACCTAAACCCCAAGAACTGCGCTCACTGGGCAGACAAAATTCCTCATAATGTGGCACCAGTGCTTTTATACGAAGCTAAAGTGATTGTGTGGTGTGGCATCGCAAGCACATTATCGTTCTCTTACTTTTTCGAAGAGATCACTTCCGCAGGTATAAAAACGCGCTCTATCACAAGTTCTTGGTGTACAATAATGTTGCAGAATTACGTGATAAACCGAACCTCATACAGAATGCTCATGCGATGTTACGTTCGTTGTAGTTGTCTACAATAGTGCGGGAGATCATCTGCGGAGGTGGGCACGTTGAGAACCTGGTAATTCCAAAAGAAGTTTTTTTCCCTCTCCTTTTCTCTTGCATTGTTACTGGTCCTTTACAATGTTCATCTTCGCAAATGTTTTACACTAGCAATTTTCATCATATTCATCATTTCATCATATGTTTCATCATATTTCATCATATATATTTCATTGCATCATCGCACCGGCGCCATTTATGATTTATATCAGTGCGCTGATGAATTTGAAATTCAAAAATTTTAAAATGTTTTCCCCGTAAGCATAACCGTGAGAGGTCTGTTGCTTTAAATCATCCCAATCTTGAGCACGTACATTCAAATAACAATATCTGAAATTTCGTTTCAATTGGTTGAGGGGATGGGCCGCTAGGGGCTTATGTATCAACTCAAGTTTTTTTATGAAGTATCTCAGTTGGATGGCCTGAGGGAATATGCTGCAAAAACAAATCTCTATAAAATTCAAATTCTAGAAAATAAAGCTGTCAGGGAATTAGTTATAGTCTAACGCTCCTTGGTTTATTACAAATAGCATATTACATACCAATTTAAAAATCGAAAACATAAAAATATACATTTCCAAAACTGCTTTCAATTTTTATTATAATATTAAACATCATCAAAGTACAATTGCAATTCAAAATCACGAACCAGGACCAAAAGAAGAGCACGCGTACCCAACTAGTACTATTCTTTTGTAATAATTGATATCATTTTGAGGCGGCAACTTGCCATCTTTCACACAAAGAACAATTTAAATATTTTTGGACGTTTAAATGTGAAAGATCTTGCATTTTGCCGAATGGCAAGATTTTTTCGAGGGCTACAGATAAAAATGTTTCATTTCAAGCGCTGTTGCCACTGCCCACTTTTAAATCCATGAGTCCGTTAATTAAAAATCAATTAAATTCGTAAAAATTATGAAATAAATAGGAAACAAATTCGAACATATAGTGAATAGAGCCTATAGTGGTGACATTTGTTCATGGCCAGTTGAGTTTTTTAACTTTTCAAATATCAGTTATTAAAATACTACTGAATGACTTCCTATTTCTTTCATTCATGTTATTGATTATCGTTTCTAAAGCGTGCTTATTTTCGAAAACATTTTTGATTTAAAAAAATTTATTCAAAAAGCTTTAAATATGAACTCACGTAAGAATTCAGACACTTTAAACGAGCAGTTTGTATTTCATAAAAACAGGAAAATAACAAGACATCCAACATTTCATCAGATAATTACCTAAAATTACTCTTTTCATGCGCTTAAACTAATTTTTTTGAGTAAAAATGTTCAAATTTGTTCCATTCCTTCACAAGTTTTGCTTTTAATAGAGTTTTCGAAGAAATATCATGTTTGCTTATTCTTTTCTTCAGCTTACTTCATACATGTTCGATAAGATTTAAGTCTCAAGAATGAGCAGGAGTTCCGATAAATTCAGGACAGTAATTCCAAGTGAACATTTAGGCCTGTATGTTTAGGATTGTTTTCCTGATAGAATTTGATTGTATTTTACCTTTCAAGTTTTAATGCAGGTGTTTTTAAGTTTTCATGAAAAATATTTATGTATTTAATCTGATCCATGTTATTTTTTATTAGAAATAAATTTCCCATCCTAAAGACAGAAAAACCTCCCCAAACCATTATGTTTCCAACTTTAATAGTTGGCAACAGGGTTTTCAGATTCAATTCTTCATTTGTATTTCGCCTCACGAAATTCGCTCATCAAACACAAACTTCTCTTCAAATATAACATTATCACAATATAAAGGATTTTTGCTTAACCATGTATTTTGGCCCACCAGCGGCTGAGCGGTAAAGACGCTGAACACTGGTAGTTCGGTCTGAGGTTCGAATCCCGCGAACGGGCTGGCTGCACGGGCGTTTTCGTGGTTTTCCCCATGTATAACTTGTATACGAGCCAGTTTCCCTTGGAAAGTCCTCCACGAAGGCATCCCTCCCTTCAGGCAGATAGCCCTCGTGTGCTTTGCTATAATTGAATAATCCAATCCTAACCATGTATTTTGCGAACACCAAGCGTATTTTCATCGTTTTCTTGTTTACGAAGTATTTCCTGCTTTCTGATCTCTCATTGTATCCGAGGGAAAAAATGTGTAATTAATTTATTTATAAATATGTCTTTCCGTTCCAAAAAAAATACTTCAGTTTTAAGCTTAGATTTAAAAAGGCTACAATTTGTTGTTTTTCAAATGAAAGAACTAAATCTGAATTCTTACTTCAAAGTGGCTCTTTCATTCACTCTTAAACTTTTATAATCTAAAGATTGATTTTTATAATTAAAGAGTAAAAAGTGAATGACTTCACTTTTTAACTAATTTTTATAGTGTTAATTTTTATAGTACTCTTCACTCTTTAACTTTTTGTAATGTAATGGAACATGTCCCGCTGAAATAGTTCATGACGGAATAGCTCTAACAAAATAGCCTAAATATAACTATAAATGTCTTATTTCTAGTTTTAATTCTAAAATCCTTTTATGGAATATCGACTACCAAAGTTATATCATTCGAAAAAATTTATTTCCAGCTTTATTATTTAAAATAAATAAAAATATTTTCTGCGTTTTATACACATTTTTTAAATAAAAAAGTACGTAAATCTTTAGCATCTAAAAATAATTAAAAATATTTTCTATACTTTATATACTTTTAAAAAAATAAAAGCAAGATATATAATAATAACACTGAACACAACCAAAATGACACTCATATTTCATGATTTTTACGATTTTTAGATACTTTTTTGGCACCCGTAAATCTTCTGAAAATTATACAACAATTATAATTTAGATACAACAATTATAATTTAGATACAACAATTATAATTTAGATACAACAATTATAATTTAGATACAACAATTATAATTTAGATACAACAATTATAATTTAGATACAACAATTATAATTTAGATACAACAATTATAATTTAGATACAACAATTATAATTTAGATACAACAATTATAATTTAGATACAACAATTATAATTTAGATACAACAATTATAATTTAGATACAACAATTATAATTTAGATACAACAATTATAATTTAGATACAACAATTATAATTTAGATACAACAATTATAATTTAGATACAACAATTATAATTTAGATACAACAATTATAATTTAGATACAACAATTATAATTTAGATACAACAATTATAATTTAGATACAACAATTATAATTTAGATACAACAATTATAATTTAGATACAACAATTATAATTTAGATACAACAATTATAATTTAGATACAACAATTATAATTTAGATACAACAATTATAATTTAGATACAACAATTATAATTTAGATACAACAATTATAATTTAGATACAACAATTATAATTTAGATACAACAATTATAATTTAGATACAACAATTATAATTTAGATACAACAATTATAATTTAGATACAACAATTATAATTTAGATACAACAATTATAATTTAGATACAACAATTATAATTTAGATACAACAATTATAATTTAGATACAACAATTATAATTTAGATACAACAATTATAATTTAGATAGGCCAAACGTTTGCACACAATGGTAATCTGTAGGTGGAAATTATTGCTGCGACACCCTACTTGACAGACAGATGTGAAGCATTTTTCAACAAGATATCTCGATCAGCTAACATACGAAAATATGTATTCAACATCAAATTTGGAAAGGTCATATTTTTATATTGCATTTAGGTACAAGATGTAATTACTAATTTATACATAAACAGTGGCAGTGTTTTATATTGTCTGCATAAATTTAGAAATTAAAAAGTTTAAAAAATGTTCTCGGGACCTGAAAAAGGCCTGTGATTTAGGCTATTTTGTCCTGTCTATTTTCTCGGGGCTATTTTATCGGTTATTTATTATTATTCCATTCTAATGGAAGTATGAACCACTTTCCAGTAGAAAGACATCCATGAAGACTCCCTCTTGAGAAGAGATAGTTCTTCTATGTTTTATGATAACTGAGTTGTTTTCTCTGAAATATTGAACTTAAAACACAAAATAACCACCCAAACAAATGAAAAATAATCAAAAAATTGATTATTTATAATTTACATTAAACACCAAACACTTATAACATCGGTTGCATTTTGGTGTAAGTTCGTTTCAATGCAATAGTTTAAATAACTGCACAATAAGCTTAATAATTAAAACGTTCATCGTTGTACATCGTATTAGCGACATCAAACACAAATTATTTACGAACGGGACTTCTACAGCCTCTTAGAGAAAGTAACAGAACTCATAACTGTAAAAAACACACTTTATCTTTATTATTTGGTTACTAATGTCCATTAATCACGGTTTCCAACTTGGAATTATACAGAAGTCCTGAGGCCAGTTTCTCTTGACTCCACAATTAACATCGTTGCCATTCCGCTTCGTTGGTAATTTCATCTTCAGTACCGTCCGTGCTATTGTTCAGCAGAAGAGATAATTTTTAGTTTAAAACTGATGCTCTATCTAAACTAGACGACCTACAATTCTCATATGTGGTGACATACATCACAAGATTTATAGGATGATTTAAACTTTATCATCATGGATTTACATGGATTTCATCATGGATTTACATGGTTTATACATGGATTTCAGTTGAATTTTTCCAGAAAAATCGTACCTTTTGGCTTATACTTAGAAACATATGCAACTTACTTTTTGATAGTAAGTAAACATATGCGCAGCTAGTGTTATTTATGAATCGTAAGAGCTACTATTAATTTAAAAATGACATGTATAAAAATATAAATAAAAGCATATTGTTATTATAAGTTTCTATTTAGTTCCCTCATTGTGCTACAATGCGAGTAACATTTTGTCGTCAATTTTTAAGCAATTTCCGGTTAAGCTATCGAGTTCAAAATTTGCACACACACTGTTGGTAGCACATGGCAGTATGATGTGGTTACGCAGTTTTTCCAAAATTCGATTTAGATACGTTTTTCCTTTAATATTAGTCGATTTTCCGCACGCATATTCGTTTAACTAACAACCTAAATATATCAGAATTTTACTTGCACCATCAAATACAGTGAAAAAAAAATCTTCTCAATGAAACTTGTGTAAAATTGTAACTTAACTGCTGAATTTTTGACTAATTTTTGAAAATCGCTCGATTATTTAGACTATCTTACGTTTATGATTTTAACAATTTCAACATTTAAATGATCGGATGTAAAGTTCTGAAGTTGTCACAGATTATAAAATAAACTTTTCTCCTCTTTTACAGTGTGATGCCATCTTATCGTACCTTTTGATAAAATTTACCATCTTGGAGCATCGGCGATATTCTTTTTTATATATTTTTTGTTTTCGATAACGTATAACTGGGACTAAAAAACAGAAGAAAACGGAACACTGATATGAGAAAAATAATTTATTATAGAGCTCAATGGGAGTAATAGATTAAATGCAGAGGGTGTTTACACATAGTTAGAACAAATTCGGGCCGTTTAATTAATGTATAAAATGTAAAGACTATTTATTAAAATGTTCGATACGATAGCCGTTTTTCATTACTATAATTCTGCATCGTGATTTCCATGAAAAAAAGGCTTTTCATAAAATTTATAGGGGTATGGATATATATTATTCTTCCACTACTTCCCAAAGTCTATCAATCGTGGAGGTATGCGCTTAGAAAGAGTTCTGCTCTGTTTTGATGAAGTTTCACTTTTTGAAATTTTCACTCACTGTCACTCACTTCACTTTTTGATGAAGTTTCACTAATCACTAGAGGTAAACAAATGAAACTTCCTCCGCAGATATCAGACGTAAAACTTTCTGTTGATAGTATGTAGAGTTGATTTTAACATTTTTTCCATTCTTCTTATTTTTAATTTAGCCATTCCTGTGCCAATCATAAAACCCTTACTGAAACTTTGTTTGCATTGACGGAACCAGATTTGTACATTTTTTTTCTCTTCGTTTTCGACAATAAACAGACTTTTCTGTTTAATTCAAATCACAGAAATCATCTACAGTTTTATATATCTGGAATGCGCCTATAATAAATTAAAAAAGATAATGGCTTACACATTTGATAATAAAATTAAAATAATAGATTTCGTTATTAGGTGCAATACGCTTTTATTATTCATGGTATAAATTGATTAAACTATTATTCGCATTAAATTATACGTTAACTATTTTTTTCTATCCTCTATAACGGCTAGTGCCCGTGATTGAAAATTTTATATATATACACTATATTCTTCTGTTAGTGCATTAAGTATCATATTCATTTGAAATAAAATCTAATTGTGTAAAAACTATTGTTTAAATGTATTTTATTTCTAAGGGCAAGAAGAGAAAATGTCCTTCCATTACATCATTATAGTTTATTCACAATATTATTTCTTTATAAAAAATACAGGGTGATAAAGTTAGGTGGCATGGACAAAAAAGTGAAATTTGAGACTAATGGCACCAGTGGCAGTAATAAAAACATTATATTATGTATTTAATTTGACATAAAATAACATCTTATAAAAATGTGAATATAATTAAGATGAAACGTTTCTTTTAAATGAAAAGTTTTATTAGGCTGTGAGAAGTATTATTTTAAATTTTAAAAAAAGTTTAGATAACTTTGTTTCAAACAAACTGGAAATTTTTTCCCGTTGTTATTTCAAATACAAAAACTACTAGTATATTTATTCTAAAATGATAACATTTCGGTTAACTTTGACGGCCAAGGTCATAACGGTTAATGAAAAATTGTAGACCTCGCATGCAAAAACGACGGTCACCCATACCATTTCATCTGTAATAAGAAGAATAAAAATTCTGTCATGGAAGTTAATATATTAAACAAAGTTGAGCAGGTCGCTACAACAAGAATCATGTTTTCTTTAGGACCATAATAATACCGAACGCTCATTAGTATGCCAGATAGCTACTGCTAATGTTTTAACGACTGTTGCTTTGGCAATAGTTGTTTCAGCTACCGTTAAGTTAAGAAACGGCTCAGGCATTCATTAGACGGTAGAAAGTCAGATGCCAAGAAAACATAATTTTTGCAATAAAAGTGAATATTTTATACTTTTATATTAAATATTTAATATAAATTATTTACGCGCTCATTTAATCACAAGTTTTTGCATATTTGACAAAGTTATCAAGACCTAATCCATCAAGATTAGAACTGTACTAACATTTGTTTTGTTAGAACGAATTTCTAAAAGGTTCCATCTAAAATTATTAATCATATTTATGAGAAAATATAACAGATAAGTAATTTATTGCAGCTATAATAGGTACTTTAGATAGATTTTTACTTTTTTGTACGAAGTAAAGGAAGTATTTCGGTTATCACATTTCAAAGAAAATATCCATTTTGAGTTCTCTCGAATCCTTTTGAAAGATGTTTTTGCGTGACATCTGTACGTACGGACTGAATAAAGAACATGTTTTTAGAAAACGGATTGTAGAATGGAGTTAAAAAGATTCAAAAGAGATTTATTCATGACGTCTGTATGTATGTCCGTACGTATATATGTATCTTGCCTGCCTCAGAAATGATTAGCCGCTGAAAGTTGAAATTTTGTATATGGGAACTGCCATAACATTTAGTTGTGTACCTCCCTTTTTCAGTTGACCTCACTAAACGTACATATATGTATATATACCTATTCTCTTACCCGGTCGGAGTGCTGTTTTTTTATTCTTATATGTTGGTAAAATGTTAAACTTTTGCTTTCATTTGAAACCCTTAGTAGTATAGTGAATTAAGACACAATAACACGCCGAATAAATACTAATTCAGAAGTCAAACAACAAAAATCAGCGTTAGTGAATTAAGTTAATTGGTGTGTCTTTTTGCACAGTGGGACCAGACGCGAACTTCAAATTTTTGTTCAATGAAAATTTTGTCTTTCTGCCCTTTGGCCGAATTGTTTGTTTTTCCTATAAACTATTAATTGCAAAAACATTTTTTTAAAGTGTTTTAAATGGATCTGTTTTAGGTTGTAATATTTCTGTTGTTTATCTGTAATGTTTTAGGTTTTTCTATATTTTACAGTTTATAAAAGATATTTTGAGTTTTCATGCATTTGTTCCTTTCCGTGAAGTGAAAACTGACTCGATTAAATGAATAATATATCTCTAATGAAATTTGAGGATATAAGTCCGTCAAAACTTGTCTACAATTTAATAGGCTGTACAAGGAATTCATGTGGTGTCCACATTTCCTAATTAAACTGTTATGAAAGTAAGCATTCATATATTTATAATTATAGTTATATTAAATTAGTTAAATTACATTGGTGTTTAGAACCTTTTTTCTCGTTGTTATCATTCGGCTAATGTTATAAAAATAGTCCTAGACAAGCGACATCACATTAAGCAGAGCCTACTACATTATTCTTCGAAGTATTCGTAGATGATAGTAATGTAATATTTGTAGTTACAAAGTAACATTTCTATGAATAAATGACAAATAGCATATGTGAGATTAATTCGAAAAATGCTTAATTCTGAAAAGGCAAATTTTATGGTACAATTTCCAAATTACTAATATTTTAAATTATTGAATATTAACTATACTTATCAGATGAACGAGCAGAATACCGAATCAGGATAAAAAAAATTCAGCCTTGTGTAACAATTGTCTGTCAGGGCTATGAAATTTTTACTGCTTGCCATTTGTCATTAGTCCAGATAAGAAAGATTCCGATAAAATGTGATTAAATAAATTTCCGCTCAGTACCTTTAATCTGAAGTCTATAAGAATGACTCTGCTCCCCTACATTTTGGCAACCTTACGGTAAACATAATTATCATATTTAATTATAAAACTTTCAGATTATTTATATCTGAATTACAGATGGGAACTAACAAGGATTACAATATTAAAAAAAGATTACAGACACGAATTTTAATCATGAAGAGCAAGCTATAACTGATGGGCTGCTTAGTTACTGAAAGTTGTCCCTTTTAAAATCTCAAACGTTTAAGCACCTTCCATTACTAATATAAATAAGTATTTTAAATTAAGTCTTGTCATAAAGTACACCCTGAGATTTTTATGTCCTCATCTCATTTCTGTTTCATTCCTCTCTCAAAAATATTAATTCTCGGACAAGTCTTTTCCTTAAAAAAGCTAATCGTAGAATTTTTTTTTTTTTTTTTTTTTTTTTGTTTTTTGTTTTTGTTTGGAGAGACTGATAATCTCAATAATAATTCGAGAGTATTATAATTTACACGCATTTTATTCGAAAAGTTAAAATGGAATTGCTTAAAAGAGAACAAGAATGAATTACAAACGCCATCAAAATATGCGGTATAAAAATATTAACAATTAAAAACTACATACACGGAATCATAAATATATAACTTATGGCTCATCAGCAAGAAAATCTTATAATAAAATGTATTTTCGTTGTGTACAGAAATTGAGAGTTTATTTCTTCATTACCTAATAATAAATATTTGTCGAGTTCCGTTCTTTTATGAATTTTATATTTAGTGTATTCTAATGGGGCGAGGGAATGTTTTAAAGCTCTTAAGCTATTTTTTGTAATTATACTCATTTCCAAAGTGTTTGTCATATATGCATTGAAAATAGTAGTGATCTCCTTATCTAATGCCTTGAAACATGTTACCCTTCCTCCAGCTCTTAAAGAAAATTATTGTTAGTGCTGCCATCTATTGAAACTAATATGTACTATTATTTGTAAACTTCAAATTTTGTAATTCATGCAATACACGAACTATTTTTTTAAAAGGATTTATTTTCATGAGTAAAAATATTGTGAAACTGCTTGAAAAATAAAATATCTATAGAAAAGATTGCCATTTACACATTTTTTTCATTTATATGAGTAATTTGAATTTAACATTTTAACTTGAAAATTAAGTTAATCGTAGTATTGAATGTTATAACAAAGCATTTCGCAAATTATGTAATATTAAAGGGCAGAAAAAAAACTATATCTGTTCACATTATTTTAAGCATTTGAAGAAATTTTTGAGTCATTACTATTTATATTTTCCTCATACCATGCGTTATTCAAAAATCACTTCTGGAGCAAAAAGGGAAGTCGCTGCCATACTTAAACCGTGGCCGTTGACAAAACCGCGCTTAAACAGCATATGATCTTGATTCATACGTAGTATCAGTGTAAAAAAGTGAGTTATTTAAAATGCTATATTTTTCTTGTCAACACTTTTCAACTAATCTTATTAATATTTGTAGAAGCGGTACAGTTAATAAATGATGTTTTCTCTAAGGTCTCATATTAAACACCTCCACTTCAAAATTTCTCTCTGTTTCTAACTCTGTATACTAACATTTGCACATTAGAGTGAAAACAAACGACAATGATAAAAACGTTAGCAAAATATGTGTCGGAATACACGTCTTTTTCAAGATTCTTAGTTCAGTGTTGAAATGTTAATATTTCTAATGATTTTGTAGTCGATAGCATGCAGTAAGAGATAGTCTCCTTGGATGTTTTTTTAAAAAACTATTAACTGTAGTTTGCTAGTTTTCCAAAACAGAAATAATCTTCCCTATATCAAGCATCATATTACCACTGCCATGCTTTCACTAATAATTCAAAAATCTTATTCGAAACTGTTATTGCTCTAACTCTGTATTTTAACTAATATTCTGAAAATAGAAATATTACAGAAAATTACTGTAACTATTACTTGAGTAGATTTCGGAACTGCATTTTGTTACTGAAAATGCATGTGCTCCAAATTTGTGTTAAATTGACTGTCTTAATTTATCTGCGTTAAATATTCGTCGTATCTTTCTTTAGAAACGTGTTTTTAGTTGTATGATAATTTGGATCTTAGAAAATAAAATCCATATACAGGATAATGCATCGGAAATTGACGGACGAAAGAAAGAAAAAAAATCTAGACGCAAGTCTAGTCCCCATAGAGGGAAACACAAGGTATTTTATTTATCAGTTATAGATCACGCTTAACCGATGTTTAAGGTGTTGCTATTAAGCAAAAGAATGACAATTTTAGTTTCTCCATTAAAAATGTAATCTGTTCGTCTGAGCGGTTAAAATAAGTTCACTACTTGATAATTTAAATCCTCTTTTAATAATTTTGCAGAAGTGTATCTAATTTATATAATTACAGTACAGGTAATTTATAACATAACCAATTAAAATATTTTGTGAACATTTGCGGCTTTGTTGTTATGAATAAAAGATATTTCTAACGTCATACTCCCACGTCACTGGGGACATTCCTTTTTAATGGCTTGTATAACGCTTTACACTTTTTTTTTTAATATTTAAAAATATTTAGAAATTTTTTATGTAGCTTTTTTGGGTAAGAGTAAAAGGGTGTTTAGATTGTAGTTCCAGTTTTTTCCTCGTTTTACTCAATAACTGGGTGCATTATAAGCATTGTTGAAAAAGAAATTAGATACCGTCTTGTGCTGCCATCTGTTGCAAACAAACGGATTCTAACATTTTACCTTCTTTTAAATGTTTTTTAATACCCCTGACATAATAATGCTTTTCTATCTATATCACATATTATATATATAGAGAGAGAAAAGACTATACCAAAATTGTATTAGATTATTTTCTAATAATTGCTTAATTTTATTGCTTGAGAATTGCTGAATAATAATAATAATATAAAAAAGGAGTTCTGTGTTAAAAGAATTGAGGAGAGTGGTGGATGGAGCATTTAAGCGATTAAGTTCTTTACATGGAAAAAAAAAAAAAAAAATATTTATGTCATAGTTATAACTAGTATAAGTACCCTTCTTTGAAAACCATTTAGCATAACCTTAAGAGAAAAATGGAAAGTTAAGTGAAACAGAACACTCCTGTCATTAATACCATTCATACCATTAACATCCAAAACATTAACTGCTATGATTTTGAAAACTTATATACCTCACTTCCTCTAGAAGAAATCTATACCAGTCTACTTGATCTACCAAAACTTTTCCCTAATATACTCAATATCATGACTCTTGACAAATGGAAAACCTACCTAAAATGCACACTTTTTCATAACTACATCAAGTTTCAAAATCAACTTTTTAAACAAGTCAGAGGATTGCCAATGGGCTTACATTCCAGCACCTCGATCTTTAATATCTTTTTATTTGTCAAAGAATTTAACTTCCAAAAAAATCTACAACCACAAGAGTTAAATTACTACAAACACACCTACAGATTTATTGATGACCTTATTACAATTAATAATTTTGGTAAAATTGAAAACTCCGACATTTATCCGAATTGTCTTAAACTTAATAAAACTAATAATTCTCAAAATAGCATAGACTTTCTAGATCTTCAAATCATTAACTACAAAAAAATTTTACTTTTTGACAAAACAAGAAACTTCAATTTCAATACTAACAAATTAATAAATTGGAACTCCAACATATCCAAAAAAGTAATTAACAATACTATAATTAATCAAATACAACGAATTAAAACTATATGCACAGATACAATAGATTTACAACGCGAAATTTTGATCCTTATCAAAATTCTCAAAAATAATCTAATTCCCTTTCAATTTATCAACCATTGCCTTAAAAGAGCAGGCGTTAAATACTCACTCTAAATCATTTAACTGATAGGGACATGATAATTTATTCCTAAACCTGAGAAGGCGGTATAAGTTGGATGACTGTCAGTTGAAAGATTTGTATATAGTGTAATTACTCAATTGTATATATTGTAAAAAGCTAATTGTCTTCAGACATATACTGTTACTATACTGTTACTAAAAAAATGGGCCTATTTCCTGCCTTTAGACTGTCTACTAGCTCTTGGATAGCGAAAATGCCTTTTTCCTTTCTTAAATTCTTAATCATTGCGACACGACAATTAGCCAGAAATTAATTAATTTCCATTCACTAGTATTTTTAAAAAAATCTTAACAGAAGGTCTCTCTCAGATAAGAACTCCACAAAATACATCCCTCAAGAATTCAAAGTCCCACCCACTACCATAAATTTCTTCAACCAAGTCTTACCGACTGATATAATTCAAAGCCCCTACTGCCGCTAAGAATTTTCGGACACCCTACACTTCTGAGTCAGACACGAAGAGAACACACTGCCAACTCCCCCACTAGAAAGAATGTAAGTTACTTAATACCTTTCTGGCCTTTATATCTTCATGTACATTCACTGATCTTATTTATATTATTTTCTATTTTATTTTTATATTATTTTTATATTATTTTTATGTTCTCTTTGATTTGTTTTTGCAAAGTTTGCATTATTTATCTTTTTTATAATCTTCTATGTTTATTTCAACTTTACTTTGATTTCGATTTCATAATGACAATTTCCAATGTTTAATTTCTACAAATAATATAGTACTCAAATACATAAAGATGATAGTGTCGGGGACGATTACTCGAGTTTTACAAGATTTCTCTACAGTAATTGATTTTTACTCCAAATTGAATTGACTAAAATGCTTCATGAGAATCAGTTCTTTGAGTAACAACTATTCGCGGAAATATTTGGCCTGAAAATTTGAATTGCCGGTTTGGCTTTAACTTATAACTCGAGTAAAGACGAAACACTTTCATATTTACGTATTTTTATCAATTATTGATCATTGAACGGGAGTTGGTTTGTTCCCCTTGAAAAGTCAACTAATTTCCGATCAATGACAATAATTACATGTTTTAATTTTTACTTTTACAATTGTAATATTATTCCTCGTGATGATTTAACTCCAGTCCCCGTTAAAACATTATTAACATTTTGCTTTCAAATTACTTCAAAACATCTTTCAAAATATAACTTACCAGTATGGATGCACACTTTTAAAATAATTCTACTTTAATTAAACTTAGGAGATAATATAATCAATTAATCAATACTGTTTAGGAAATAAATTATTATTAACTAACTTTGCAGCAATTGCGCAAGTAATAATAACTTGTATTCGCACTAAATGGATTTAAGTTCATACAACATTTGATATGCTAAATAGCAGCTATTAGCGCTATTTATCTCTTACCTAATGTACCCACTTTATATATTATCTCCAACCTTTTTAAGTTTTAAAGTTCTTATACAAAAACTTTACTGTATTGAAGGTTAGCAGCCTCCTTACTTTTATATCTTGCTAGTTTAACTCATATTGAAATCACTAAATGTCATTCCACTAGATGACAAACTTGAAAATTTAACGCCATGCCTGCTACAGGTAAACCCAAAAAACAATTTCTATGAAAAACATTTAACTGTATTTACATGATTACATGCGGTACTTGACATATTAAATATATAGGACAGACTAAAAACAATCTTAACTTTCGAATCAATAACCATAGAGCTCAAATCAAAACATTCAACGCACAAAAAAATAACATTAAAATAAGTACACCATCACAACTTAATACAGCAGAATTAGAACACTTTAAACACCATGACTTCAACTCTATTCAACTTCAGATACTAGATATAATACCCAATCACAAAACACGAATTTTTCAGGAATCTCTCTATATACTAAAACAACGTTCACTTTATCCATATGGACTTAACACTTATATACATAGTCATAGAGATACTTCTAAGAAGTCTATTTTCAGCCAATTTAAACTCTACAGCATCAAAACGCAGAGAGGAAAAAGAGGAAGCAAAATAAAAAATAATGCGAGATTTTTATCCACTTTGGATACACTTGCATTGAAAAAACAATTGAAATGTTTTTTTGACTCAGACTGTTTTCCCAAGAAACTTCTCAACTGGTTACACTCCTGTACTAATAAATTCCTTATCAAACTAAAAAAATTCATTCAAGAAAGCTACGACGACATACAAATCATTAAAGACATGATTCTTGATTTTAGTCTTTTCAGACTCTCTAATAGTCTCACTCAACGCAAAATTTATTTTAAAGTCAATTTTCTGCATCCGCAGTTTGACAATATTCATTTCTCAAGAATCATCAGAGATTGTAAAGATTACTTCCCCGCAGTTGACACTATACCAATGATTGCATTTAAATATCAAAGGACCTTAAGCAACTTGCTTACTAACCACCATGAAATAGATGAAACTGCAGAATGACATTGTAAGACACCAATTTACAGCAATTACGTAGATTCTCATCACCAGCACATAATTACTGGCAACCTGAATATCATACAAAACCATCAACTAAAAACACTAATGAGTTATGGTACAAAATTTAGACCAGTAAGAAACATGACTACAAATTACTGTTACAAGACTTTCGAAAACAACATCAACGAATTTATAGTTAAAGCAAGCTATCAACTGAATTTTCCCATAGATACCTTCTTAAAATGGAAAGCTAAAATTCTTCAACGCATATCCACAGAAATCAGTCACCTCAAATTTAAAAGTACACTGAACTGGTCTGATATTAGTAAATTAAAACAGCTTTTTACTATTACAAAAATAGATAAAGCAACTAATAACTTTAGTATTATATGAAAACAATTCTACACTGAGATTATTCATAAAGAACTTCTCAACGCAACTACTTATCAATCAGCCAACCTTACAGAAACATCTATAATAAACAGGATTAAAACTTTTCATAAGAAAGTCAATATTACTTTCAATGCAAACTACAACAGATTTACTAATCTTTATGCGATTCCCAAATTCCATAAAACACCATTAAAATTTAGATTTATAGCTAATGGAACTAATAATTACAAGAAAAATATAGACTATTATTTTTCAATTCAACTTAATAAAATCTGTAAATTTATTTTCAATGATTGTAACACTAATCATAACTATTGCTGGATCATTCATAATAACACTCCTGTCATTAATACCATTCATACCATTAACATCCAAAACATTAACTGCTATGATTTTGAAAACTTATATACCTCACTTCCTCTAGAAGAAATCTATACCAGTCTACTTGATCTACCAAAACTTTTCCCTAATATACTCAATATCATGACTCTTGACAAATGGAAAACCTACCTAAAATGCACACTTTTTCATAACTACATCAAGTTTCAAAATCAACTTTTTAAACAAGTCAGAGGATTGCCAATGGGCTTACATTCCAGCACCTCGATCTGTAATATCTTTTTATTTGTCAAACAATTTAACTTCCAAAAAAATCTACAACCACAAGAGTTAAATTACTACAAACACACCTACAGATTTATTGATGACCTTATTACAATTAATAATTTTGGTAAAATTGAAAACTCCGACATTTATCCGAATTGTCTTAAACTTAATAAAACTAATAATTCTCAAAATAGCATAGACTTTCTAGATCTTCAAATCATTAACTACAAAAAAATTTTACTTTTTGACAAAACAAGAAACTTCAATTTCAATACTAACAAATTAATAAATTGGAACTCCAACATATCCAAAAAAGTAATTAACAATACTATAATTAATCAAATACAACGAATTAAAACTATATGCACAGATACAATAGATTTACAACGCGAAATTTTGATCCTTATCAAAATTCTCAAAAATAATCTAATTCCCTTTCAATTTATCAACCATTGCCTTAAAAGAGCAGGCGTTAAATACTCACTCTAAATCATTTAACTGATAGGGATATGATAATTTATTCCTAAACCTGAGAAGGCGGTATAAGTTGGATGACTGTCAGTTGAAAGATTTGTATATAGTGTAATTACTCAATTGTATATATTGTAAAAAGCTAATTGTCTTCAGACATATACTGTTACTATACTGTTACTAAAAAAATGGGCCTATTTCCTGCCTTTAGACTGTCTACTAGCTCTTGGATAGCGAAAATGCCTTTTTCCTTTCTTAAATTCTTAATCATTGCGACACGACAATTAGCCAGAAATTAATTAATTTCCATTCACTAGTATTTTTAAAAAAATCTTAACAGACGGTCTCTCTCAGATAAGAACTCCACAAAATACATCCCTCAAGAATTCAAAGTCCCACCCACTACCATAAATTTCTTCAACCAAGTCTTACCGACTGATATAATTCAAAGCCCCTACTGCCGCTAAGAATTTTCGGACACCCTACACTTCTGAGTCAGACACGAAGAGAACACACTGCCAACTCCCCCACTAGAAAGAATGTAAGTTACTTAATACCTTTCTGGCCTTTATATCTTCATGTACATTCACTGATCTTATTTATATTATTTTCTATTTTATTTTTATATTATTTTTATATTATTTTTATGTTCTCTTTGATTTGTTTTTGCAAAGTTTGCATTATTTATCTTTTTTATAATCTTCTATGTTTATTTCAACTTTACTTTGATTTCGATTTCATAATGACAATTTCCAATGTTTAATTTCTACAAATAATATAGTACTCAAATACATAAAGATGATAGTGTCGGGGACGATTACTCGAGTTTTACAAGATTTCTCTACAGTAATTGATTTTTACTCCAAATTGAATTGACTAAAATGCTTCATGAGAATCAGTTCTTTGAGTAACAAATATTCGCGGAAATATTTGGCCTGAAAATTTGAATTGCCGGTTTGGCTTTAACTTATAACTCGAGTAAAGACGAAACACTTTCATATTTACGTATTTTTATCAATTATTGATCATTGAACGGGAGTTGGTTTGTTCCCCTTGAAAAGTCAACTAATTTCCGATCAATGACAATAATTACATGTTTTAATTTTTACTTTTACAATTGTAATATTATTCCTCGTGATGATTTAACTCCAGTCCCCGTTAAAACATTATTAACATTTTGCTTTCAAATTACTTCAAAACATCTTTCAAAATATAACTTACCAGTATGGATGCACACTTTTAAAATAATTCTACTTTAATTAAACTTAGGAGATAATATAATCAATTAATCAATACTGTTTAGGAAATAAATTATTATTAACTAACTTTGCAGCAATTGCGCAAGTAATAATAACTTGTATTCGCAATAAATGGATTTAAGTTCATACAACATTTGATATGCTAAATAGCAGCTATTAGCGCTATTTATCTCTTACCTAATGTACCCACTTTATATATTATCTCCAACCTTTTTAAGTTTTAAAGTTCTTATACAAAAACTTTACTGTATTGAAGGTTAGCAGCCTCCTTACTTTTATATCTTGCTAGTTTAACTCATATTGAAATCACTAAATGTCATTCCACTAGATGACAAACTTGAAAATTTAACGCCATGCCTGCTACAGGTAAACCCAAAAAACAATTTCTATGAAAAACATTTAACTGTATTTACATGATTACATGCGGTACTTGACATATTAAATATATAGGACAGACTAAAAACAATCTTAACTTTCGAATCAATAACCATAGAGCTCAAATCAAAACATTCAACGCACAAAAAAATAACATTAAAATAAGTACACCATCACAACTTAATACAGCAGAATTAGAACACTTTAAACACCATGACTTCAACTCTATTCAACTTCAGATACTAGATATAATACCCAATCACAAAACACGAATTTTTCAGGAATCTCTCTATATACTAAAACAACGTTCACTTTATCCATATGGACTTAACACTTATATACATAGTCATAGAGATACTTCTAAGAAGTCTATTTTCAGCCAATTTAAACTCTACAGCATCAAAACGCAGAGAGGAAAAAGAGGAAGCAAAATAAAAAATAATGCGAGATTTTTATCCACTTTGGATACACTTGCATTGAAAAAACAATTGAAATGTTTTTTTGACTCAGACTGTTTTCCCAAGAAACTTCTCAACTGGTTACACTCCTGTACTAATAAATTCCTTATCAAACTAAAAAAATTCATTCAAGAAAGCTACGACGACATACAAATCATTAAAGACATGATTCTTGATTTTAGTCTTTTCAGACTCTCTAATAGTCTCACTCAACGCAAAATTTATTTTAAAGTTAATTTTCTGCATCCGCAGTTTGACAATATTCATTTCTCAAGAATCATCAGAGATTGTAAAGATTACTTCCCCGCAGTTGACACTATACCAATGATTGCATTTAAATATCAAAGGACCTTAAGCAACTTGCTTACTAACCACCATGAAATAGATGAAACTGCAGAATGACATTGTAAGACACCAATTTACAGCAATTACGTAGATTCTCATCACCAGCACATAATTACTGGCAACCTGAATATCATACAAAACCATCAACTAAAAACACTAATGAGTTATGGTACAAAATTTAGACCAGTAAGAAACATGACTACAAATTACTGTTACAAGACTTTCGAAAACAACATCAACGAATTTATAGTTAAAGCAAGCTATCAACTGAATTTTCCCATAGATACCTTCTTAAAATGGAAAGCTAAAATTCTTCAACGCATATCCACAGAAATCAGTCACCTCAAATTTAAAAGTACACTGAACTGGTCTGATATTAGTAAATTAAAACAGCTTTTTACTATTACAAAAATAGATAAAGCAACTAATAACTTTAGTATTATATGAAAACAATTCTACACTGAGATTATTCATAAAGAACTTCTCAACGCAACTACTTATCAATCAGCCAACCTTACAGAAACATCTATAATAAACAGGATTAAAACTTTTCATAAGAAAGTCAATAGTACTTTCAATGCAAACTACAACAGATTTACTAATCTTTATGCGATTCCCAAATTCCATAAAACACCATTAAAATTTAGATTTATAGCTAATGGAACTAATAATTACAAGAAAAATATAGACTATTATTTTTCAATTCAACTTAATAAAATCTGTAAATTTATTTTCAATGATTGTAACACTAATCATAACTATTGCTGGATCATTCATAATAACACTCCTGTCATTAATACCATTCATACCATTAACATCCAAAACATTAACTGCTATGATTTTGAAAACTTATATACCTCACTTCCTCTAGAAGAAATCTATACCAGTCTACTTGATCTACCAAAACTTTTCCCTAATATACTCAATATCATGACTCTTGACAAATGGAAAACCTACCTAAAATGCACACTTTTTCATAACTACATCAAGTTTCAAAATCAACTTTTTAAACAAGTCAGAGGATTGCCAATGGGCTTACATTCCAGCACCTCGATCTGTAATATCTTTTTATTTGTCAAAGAATTTAACTTCCAAAAAAATCTACAACCACAAGAGTTAAATTACTACAAACACACCTACAGATTTATTGATGACCTTATTACAATTAATAATTTTGGTAAAATTGAAAACTCCGACATTTATCCGAATTGTCTTAAACTTAATAAAACTAATAATTCTCAAAATAGCATAGACTTTCTAGATCTTCAAATCATTAACTACAAAAAAATTTTACTTTTTGACAAAACAAGAAACTTCAATTTCAATACTAACAAATTAATAAATTGGAACTCCAACATATCCAAAAAAGTAATTAACAATACTATAATTAATCAAATACAACGAATTAAAACTATATGCACAGATACAATAGATTTACAACGCGAAATTTTGATCCTTATCAAAATTCTCAAAAATAATCTAATTCCCTTTCAATTTATCAACCATTGCCTTAAAAGAGCAGGCGTTAAATACTCACTCTAAATCATTTAACTGATAGGGATATGATAATTTATTCCTAAACCTGAGAAGGCGGTATAAGTTGGATGACTGTCAGTTGAAAGATTTGTATATAGTGTAATTACTCAATTGTATATATTGTAAAAAGCTAATTGTCTTCAGACATATACTGTTACTATACTGTTACTAAAAAAATGGGCCTATTTCCTGCCTTTAGACTGTCTACTAGCTCTTGGATAGCGAAAATGCCTTTTTCCTTTCTTAAATTCTTAATCATTGCGACACGACAATTAGCCAGAAATTAATTAATTTCCATTCACTAGTATTTTTAAAAAAATCTTAACAGACGGTCTCTCTCAGATAAGAACTCCACAAAATACATCCCTCAAGAATTCAAAGTCCCACCCACTACCATAAATTTCTTCAACCAAGTCTTACCGACTGATATAATTCAAAGCCCCTACTGCCGCTAAGAATTTTCGGACACCCTACACTTCTGAGTCAGACACGAAGAGAACACACTGCCAACTCCCCCACTAGAAAGAATGTAAGTTACTTAATACCTTTCTGGCCTTTATATCTTCATGTACATTCACTGATCTTATTTATATTATTTTCTATTTTATTTTTATATTATTTTTATATTATTTTTATGTTCTCTTTGATTTGTTTTTGCAAAGTTTGCATTATTTATCTTTTTTATAATCTTCTATGTTTATTTCAACTTTACTTTGATTTCGATTTCATAATGACAATTTCCAATGTTTAATTTCTACAAATAATATAGTACTCAAATACATAAAGATGATAGTGTCGGGGACGATTACTCGAGTTTTACAAGATTTCTCTACAGTAATTGATTTTTACTCCAAATTGAATTGACTAAAATGCTTCATGAGAATCAGTTCTTTGAGTAACAACTATTCGCGGAAATATTTGGCCTGAAAATTTGAATTGCCGGTTTGGCTTTAACTTATAACTCGAGTAAAGACGAAACACTTTCATATTTACGTATTTTTATCAATTATTGATCATTGAACGGGAGTTGGTTTGTTCCCCTTGAAAAGTCAACTAATTTCCGATCAATGACAATAATTACATGTTTTAATTTTTACTTTTACAATTGTAATATTATTCCTCGTGATGATTTAACTCCAGTCCCCGTTAAAACATTATTAACATTTTGCTTTCAAATTACTTCAAAACATCTTTCAAAATATAACTTACCAGTATGGATGCACACTTTTAAAATAATTCTACTTTAATTAAACTTAGGAGATAATATAATCAATTAATCAATACTGTTTAGGAAATAAATTATTATTAACTAACTTTGCAGCAATTGCGCAAGTAATAATAACTTGTATTCGCACTAAATGGATTTAAGTTCATACAACATTTGATATGCTAAATAGCAGCTATTAGCGCTATTTATCTCTTACCTAATGTACCCACTTTATATATTATCTCCAACCTTTTTAAGTTTTAAAGTTCTTATACAAAAACTTTACTGTATTGAAGGTTAGCAGCCTCCTTACTTTTATATCTTGCTAGTTTAACTCATATTGAAATCACTAAATGTCATTCCACTAGATGACAAACTTGAAAATTTAACGCCATGCCTGCTACAGGTAAACCCAAAAAACAATTTCTATGAAAAACATTTAACTGTATTTACATGATTACATGCGGTACTTGACATATTAAATATATAGGACAGACTAAAAACAATCTTAACTTTCGAATCAATAACCATAGAGCTCAAATCAAAACATTCAACGCACAAAAAAATAACATTAAAATAAGTACACCATCACAACTTAATACAGCAGAATTAGAACACTTTAAACACCATGACTTCAACTCTATTCAACTTCAGATACTAGATATAATACCCAATCACAAAACACGAATTTTTCAGGAATCTCTCTATATACTAAAACAACGTTCACTTTATCCATATGGACTTAACACTTATATACATAATCATAGAGATACTTCTAAGAAGTCTATTTTCAGCCAATTTAAACTCTACAGCATCAAAACGCAGAGAGGAAAAAGAGGAAGCAAAATAAAAAATAATGCGAGATTTTTATCCACTTTGGATACACTTGCATTGAAAAAACAATTGAAATGTTTTTTTGACTCAGACTGTTTTCCCAAGAAACTTCTCAACTGGTTACACTCCTGTACTAATAAATTCCTTATCAAACTAAAAAAATTCATTCAAGAAAGCTACGACGACATACAAATCATTAAAGACATGATTCTTGATTTTAGTCTTTTCAGACTCTCTAATAGTCTCACTCAACGCAAAATTTATTTTAAAGTCAATTTTCTGCATCCGCAGTTTGACAATATTCATTTCTCAAGAATCATCAGAGATTGTAAAGATTACTTCCCCGCAGTTGACACTATACCAATGATTGCATTTAAATATCAAAGGACCTTAAGCAACTTGCTTACTAACCACCATGAAATAGATGAAACTGCAGAATGACATTGTAAGACACCAATTTACAGCAATTACGTAGATTCTCATCACCAGCACATAATTACTGGCAACCTGAATATCATACAAAACCATCAACAAAAAACACTAATGAGTTATGGTACAAAATTTAGACCAGTAAGAAACATGACTACAAATTACTGTTACAAGACTTTCGAAAACAACATCAACGAATTTATAGTTAAAGCAAGCTATCAACTGAATTTTCCCATAGATACCTTCTTAAAATGGAAAGCTAAAATTCTTCAACGCATATCCACAGAAATCAGTCACCTCAAATTTAAAAGTACACTGAACTGGTCTGATATTAGTAAATTAAAACAGCTTTTTACTATTACAAAAATAGATAAAGCAACTAATAACTTTAGTATTATATGAAAACAATTCTACACTGAGATTATTCATAAAGAACTTCTCAACGCAACTACTTATCAATCAGCCAACCTTACAGAAACATCTATAATAAACAGGATTAAAACTTTTCATAAGAAACTCAATATTACTTTCAATGCAAACTACAACATATTTACTAATCTTTATGCGATTCCCAAATTCCATAAAACACCATTAAAATTTAGATTTATAGCTAATGGAACTAATAATTACAAGAAAAATATAGACTATTATTTTTCAATTCAACTTAATAAAATCTGTAAATTTATTTTCAATGATTGTAACACTAATCATAACTATTGCTGGATCATTCATAATAACACTCCTGTCATTAATACCATTCATACCATTAACATCCAAAACATTAACTGCTATGATTTTGAAAACTTATATACCTCACTTCCTCTAGAAGAAATCTATACCAGTCTACTTGATCTACCAAAACTTTTCCCTAATATACTCAATATCATGACTCTTGACAAATGGAAAACCTACCTAAAATGCACACTTTTTCATAACTACATCAAGTTTCAAAATGAACTTTTTAAACAAGTCAGAGGATTGCCAATGGGCTTACATTCCAGCACCTCGATCTGTAATATCTTTTTATTTGTCAAAGAATTTAACTTCCAAAAAAATCTACAACCACAAGAGTTAAATTACTACAAACACACCTACAGATTTATTGATGACCTTATTACAATTAATAATTTTGGTAAAATTGAAAACTCCGACATTTATCCGAATTGTCTTAAACTTAATAAAACTAATAATTCTCAAAATAGCATAGACTTTCTAGATCTTCAAATCATTAACTACAAAAAAATTTTACTTTTTGACAAAACAAGAAACTTCAATTTCAATACTAACAAATTAATAAATTGGAACTCCAACATATCCAAAAAAGTAATTAACAATACTATAATTAATCAAATACAACGAATTAAAACTATATGCACAGATACAATAGATTTACAACGCGAAATTTTGATCCTTATCAAAATTCTCAAAAATAATCTAATTCCCTTTCAATTTATCAACCATTGCCTTAAAAGAGCAGGCGTTAAATACTCACTCTAAATCATTTAACTGATAGGGATATGATAATTTATTCCTAAACCTGAGAAGGCGGTATAAGTTGGATGACTGTCAGTTGAAAGATTTGTATATAGTGTAATTACTCAATTGTATATATTGTAAAAAGCTAATTGTCTTCAGACATATACTGTTACTATACTGTTACTAAAAAAATGGGCCTATTTCCTGCCTTTAGACTGTCTACTAGCTCTTGGATAGCGAAAATGCCTTTTTCCTTTCTTAAATTCTTAATCATTGCGACACGACAATTAGCCAGAAATTAATTAATTTCCATTCACTAGTATTTTTAAAAAAATCTTAACAGACGGTCTCTCTCAGATAAGAACTCCACAAAATACATCCCTCAAGAATTCAAAGTCCCACCCACTACCATAAATTTCTTCAACCAAGTCTTACCGACTGATATAATTCAAAGCCCCTACTGCCGCTAAGAATTTTCGGACACCCTACACTTCTGAGTCAGACACGAAGAGAACACACTGCCAACTCCCCCACTAGAAAGAATGTAAGTTACTTAATACCTTTCTGGCCTTTATATCTTCATGTACATTCACTGATCTTATTTATATTATTTTCTATTTTATTTTTATATTATTTTTATATTATTTTTATGTTCTCTTTGATTTGTTTATGCAAAGTTTGCATTATTTATCTTTTTTATAATCTTCTATGTTTATTTCAACTTTACTTTGATTTCGATTTCATAATGACAATTTCCAATGTTTAATTTCTACAAATAATATAGTACTCAAATACATAAAGATGATAGTGTCGGGGACGATTACTCGAGTTTTACAAGATTTCTCTACAGTAATTGATTTTTACTCCAAATTGAATTGACTAAAATGCTTCATGAGAATCAGTTCTTTGAGTAACAACTATTCGCGGAAATATTTGGCCTGAAAATTTGAATTGCCGGTTTGGCTTTAACTTATAACTCGAGTAAAGACGAAACACTTTCATATTTACGTATTTTTATCAATTATTGATCATTGAACGGGAGTTGGTTTGTTCCCCTTGAAAAGTCAACTAATTTCCGATCAATGACAATAATTACATGTTTTAATTTTTACTTTTACAATTGTAATATTATTCCTCGTGATGATTTAACTCCAGTCCCCGTTAAAACATTATTAACATTTTGCTTTCAAATTACTTCAAAACATCTTTCAAAATATAACTTACCAGTATGGATGCACACTTTTAAAATAATTCTACTTTAATTAAACTTAGGAGATAATATAATCAATTAATCAATACTGTTTAGGAAATAAATTATTATTAACTAACTTTGCAGCAATTGCGCAAGTAATAATAACTTGTATTCGCACTAAATGGATTTAAGTTCATACAACATTTGATATGCTAAATAGCAGCTATTAGCGCTATTTATCTCTTACCTAATGTACCCACTTTATATATTATCTCCAACCTTTTTAAGTTTTAAAGTTCTTATACAAAAACTTTACTGTATTGAAGGTTAGCAGCCTCCTTACTTTTATATCTTGCTAGTTTAACTCATATTGAAATCACTAAATGTCATTCCACTAGATGACAAACTTGAAAATTTAACGCCATGCCTGCTACAGGTAAACCCAAAAAACAATTTCTATGAAAAACATTAAACTGTATTTACATGATTACATGCGGTACTTGACATATTAAATATATAGGACAGACTAAAAACAATCTTAACTTTCGAATCAATAACCATAGAGCTCAAATCAAAACATTCAACGCACAAAAAAATAACATTAAAATAAGTACACCATCACAACTTAATACAGCAGAATTAGAACACTTTAAACACCATGACTTCAACTCTATTCAACTTCAGATACTAGATATAATACCCAATCACAAAACACGAATTTTTCAGGAATCTCTCTATATACTAAAACAACGTTCACTTTATCCATATGGACTTCACACTTATATACATAGTCATAGAGATACTTCTAAGAAGTCTATTTTCAGCCAATTTAAACTCTACAGCATCAAAACGCAGAGAGGAAAAAGAGGAAGCAAAATAAAAAATAATGCGAGATTTTTATCCACTTTGGATACACTTGCATTGAAAAAACAATTGAAATGTTTTTTTGACTCAGACTGTTTTCCCAAGAAACTTCTCAACTGGTTACACTCCTGTACTAATAAATTCCTTATCAAACTAAAAAAATTCATTCAAGAAAGCTACGACGACATACAAATCATTAAAGACATGATTCTTGATTTTAGTCTTTTCAGACTCTCTAATAGTCTCACTCAACGCAAAATTTATTTTAAAGTCAATTTTCTGCATCCGCAGTTTGACAATATTCATTTCTCAAGAATCATCAGAGATTGTAAAGATTACTTCCCCGCAGTTGACACTATACCAATGATTGCATTTAAATATCAAAGGACCTTAAGGAACTTGCTTACTAACCACCATGAAATAGATGAAACTGCAGAATGACATTGTAAGACACCAATTTACAGCAATTACGTAGATTCTCATCACCAGCACATAATTACTGGCAACCTGAATATCATACAAAACCATCAACAAAAAACACTAATGAGTTATGGTACAAAATTTAGACCAGTAAGAAACATGACTACAAATTACTGTTACAAGACTTTCGAAAACAACATCAACGAATTTATAGTTAAAGCAAGCTATCAACTGAATTTTCCCATAGATACCTTCTTAAAATGGAAAGCTAAAATTCTTCAACGCATATCCACAGAAATCAGTCACCTCAAATTTAAAAGTACACTGAACTGGTCTGATATTAGTAAATTAAAACAGCTTTTTACTATTACAAAAATAGATAAAGCAACTAATAACTTTAGTATTATATGAAAACAATTCTACACTGAGATTATTCATAAAGAACTTCTCAACGCAACTACTTATCAATCAGCCAACCTTACAGAAACATCTATAATAAACAGGATTAAAACTTTTCATAAGAAACTCAATATTACTTTCAATGCAAACTACAACATATTTACTAATCTTTATGCGATTCCCAAATTCCATAAAACACCATTAAAATTTAGATTTATAGCTAATGGAACTAATAATTACAAGAAAAATATAGACTATTATTTTTCAATTCAACTTAATAAAATCTGTAAATTTATTTTCAATGATTGTAACACTAATCATAACTATTGCTGGATCATTCATAATAACACTCCTGTCATTAATACCATTCATACCATTAACATCCAAAACATTAACTGCTATGATTTTGAAAACTTATATACCTCACTTCCTCTAGAAGAAATCTATACCAGTCTACTTGATCTACCAAAACTTTTCCCTAATATACTCAATATCATGACTCTTGACAAATGGAAAACCTACCTAAAATGCACACTTTTTCATAACTACATCAAGTTTCAAAATCAACTTTTTAAACAAGTCAGAGGATTGCCAATGGGCTTACATTCCAGCACCTCGATCTGTAATATCTTTTTATTTGTCAAAGAATTTAACTTCCAAAAAAATCTACAACCACAAGAGTTAAATTACTACAAACACACCTACAGATTTATTGATGACCTTATTACAATTAATAATTTTGGTAAAATTGAAAACTCCGACATTTATCCGAATTGTCTTAAACTTAATAAAACTAATAATTCTCAAAATAGCATAGACTTTCTAGATCTTCAAATCATTAACTACAAAAAAATTTTACTTTTTGACAAAACAAGAAACTTCAATTTCAATACTAACAAATTAATAAATTGGAACTCCAACATATCCAAAAAAGTAATTAACAATACTATAATTAATCAAATACAACGAATTAAAACTATATGCACAGATACAATAGATTTACAACGCGAAATTTTGATCCTTATCAAAATTCTCAAAAATAATCTAATTCCCTTTCAATTTATCAACCATTGCCTTAAAAGAGCAGGCGTTAAATACTCACTCTAAATCATTTAACTAATAGGGATATGATAATTTATTCCTAAACCTGAGAAGGCGGTATAAGTTGGATGACTGTCAGTTGAAAGATTTGTATATAGTGTAATTACTCAATTGTATATATTGTAAAAAGCTAATTGTCTTCAGACATATACTGTTACTATACTGTTACTAAAAAAATGGGCCTATTTCCTGCCTTTAGACTGTCTACTAGCTCTTGGATAGCGAAAATGCCTTTTTCCTTTCTTAAATTCTTAATCATTGCGACACGACAATTAGCCAGAAATTAATTAATTTCCATTCACTAGTATTTTTAAAAAAATCTTAACAGACGGTCTCTCTCAGATAAGAACTCCACAAAATACATCCCTCAAGAATTCAAAGTCCCACCCACTACCATAAATTTCTTCAACCAAGTCTTACCGACTGATATAATTCAAAGCCCCTACTGCCGCTAAGAATTTTCGGACACCCTACACTTCTGAGTCAGACACGAAGAGAACACACTGCCAACTCCCCCACTAGAAAGAATGTAAGTTACTTAATACCTTTCTGGCCTTTATATCTTCATGTACATTCACTGATCTTATTTATATTATTTTCTATTTTATTTTTATATTATTTTTATATTATTTTTATGTTCTCTTTGATTTGTTTTTGCAAAGTTTGCATTATTTATCTTTTTTATAATCTTCTATGTTTATTTCAACTTTACTTTGATTTCGATTTCATAATGACAATTTCCAATGTTTAATTTCTACAAATAATATAGTACTCAAATACATAAAGATGATAGTGTCGGGGACGATTACTCGAGTTTTACAAGATTTCAGTAATTGATTTTTACTCCAAATTGAATTGACTAAAATGCTTCATGAGAATCAGTTCTTTGAGTAACAACTATTCGCGGAAATATTTGGCCTGAAAATTTGAATTGCCGGTTTGGCTTTAACTTATAACTCGAGTAAAGACGAAACACTTTCATATTTACGTATTTTTATCAATTATTGATCATTGAACGGGAGTTGGTTTGTTCCCCTTGAAAAGTCAACTAATTTCCGATCAATGACAATAATTACATGTTTTAATTTTTACTTTTACAATTGTAATATTATTCCTCGTGATGATTTAACTCCAGTCCCCGTTAAAACATTATTAACATTTTGCTTTCAAATTACTTCAAAACATCTTTCAAAATAAAACTTACCAGTATGGATGCACACTTTTAAAATAATTCTACTTTAATTAAACTTAGGAGATAATATAATCAATTAATCAATACTGTTTAGGAAATAAATTATTATTAACTAACTTTGCAGCAATTGCGCAAGTAATAATAACTTGTATTCGCACTAAATGGATTTAAGTTCATACAACATTTGATATGCTAAATAGCAGCTATTAGCGCTATTTATCTCTTACCTAATGTACCCACTTTATATATTATCTCCAACCTTTTTAAGTTTTAAAGTTCTTATACAAAAACTTTACTGTATTGAAGGTTAGCAGCCTCCTTACTTTTATATCTTGCTAGTTTAACTCATATTGAAATCACTAAATGTCATTCCACTAGATGACAAACTTGAAAATTTAACGCCATGCCTGCTACAGGTAAACCCAAAAAACAATTTCTATGAAAAACATTTAACTGTATTTACATGATTACATGCGGTACTTGACATATTAAATATATAGGACAGACTAAAAACAATCTTAACTTTCGAATCAATAACCATAGAGCTCAAATCAAAACATTCAACGCACAAAAAAATAACATTAAAATAAGTACACCATCACAACTTAATACAGCAGAATTAGAACACTTTAAACACCATGACTTCAACTCTATTCAACTTCAGATACTAGATATAATACCCAATCACAAAACACGAATTTTTCAGGAATCTCTCTATATACTAAAACAACGTTCACTTTATCCATATGGACTTAACACTTATATACATAGTCATAGAGATACTTCTAAGAAGTCTATTTTCAGCCAATTTAAACTCTACAGCATCAAAACGCAGAGAGGAAAAAGAGGAAGCAAAATAAAAAATAATGCGAGATTTTTATCCACTTTGGATACACTTCCATTGAAAAAACAATTGAAATGTTTTTTTGACTCAGACTGTTTTCCCAAGAAACTTCTCAACTGGTTACACTCCTGTACTAATAAATTCCTTATCAAACTAAAAAAATTCATTCAAGAAAGCTACGACGACATACAAATCATTAAAGACATGATTCTTGATTTTAGTCTTTTCAGACTCTCTAATAGTCTCACTCAACGCAAAATTTATTTTAAAGTCAATTTTCTGCATCCGCAGTTTGACAATATTCATTTCTCAAGAATCATCAGAGATTGTAAAGATTACTTCCCCGCAGTTGACACTATACCAATGATTGCATTTAAATATCAAAGGACCTTAAGCAACTTGCTTACTAACCACCATGAAATAGATGAAACTGCAGAATGACCTTGTAAGACACCAATTTACAGCAATTACGTAGATTCTCATCACCAGCACATAATTACTGGCAACCTGAATATCATACAAAACCATCAACAAAAAACACTAATGAGTTATGGTACAAAATTTAGACCAGTAAGAAACATGACTACAAATTACTGTTACAAGACTTTCGAAAACAACATCACGAATTTATAGTTAAAGCAAGCTATCAACTGAATTTTCCCATAGATACCTTCTTAAAATGGAAAGCTAAAATTCTTCAACGCATATCCACAGAAATCAGTCACCTCAAATTTAAAAGTACACTGAACTGGTCTGATATTAGTAAATTAAAACAGCTTTTTACTATTACAAAAATAGATAAAGCAACTAATAACTTTAGTATTATATGAAAACAATTCTACACTGAGATTATTCATAAAGAACTTCTCAACGCAACTACTTATCAATCAGCCAACCTTACAGAAACATCTATAATAAACAGGATTAAAACTTTTCATAAGAAACTCAATATTACTTTCAATGCAAACTACAACAGATTTACTAATCTTTATGCGATTCCCAAATTCCATAAAACACCATTAAAATTTAGATTTATAGCTAATGGAACTAATAATTACAAGAAAAATATAGACTATTATTTTTCAATTCAACTTAATAAAATCTGTAAATTTATTTTCAATGATTGTAACACTAATCATAACTATTGCTGGATCATTCATAATAACACTCCTGTCATTAATACCATTCATACCATTAACATCCAAAACATTAACTGCTATGATTTTGAAAACTTATATACCTCACTTCCTCTAGAAGAAATCTATACCAGTCTACTTGATCTACCAAAACTTTTCCCTAATATACTCAATATCATGACTCTTGACAAATGGAAAACCTACCTAAAATGCACACTTTTTCATAACTACATCAAGTTTCAAAATCACCTTTTTAAACAAGTCAGAGGATTGCCAATGGGCTTACATTCCAGCACCTCGATCTGTAATATCTTTTTATTTGTCAAAGAATTTAACTTCCAAAAAAATCTACAACCACAAGAGTTAAATTACTACAAACACACCTACAGATTTATTGATGACCTTATTACAATTAATAATTTTGGTAAAATTGAAAACTCCGACATTTATCCGAATTGTCTTAAACTTAATAAAACTAATAATTCTCAAAATAGCATAGACTTTCTAGATCTTCAAATCATTAACTACAAAAAAATTTTACTTTTTGACAAAACAAGAAACTTCAATTTCAATACTAACAAATTAATAAATTGGAACTCCAACATATCCAAAAAAGTAATTAACAATACTATAATTAATCAAATACAACGAATTAAAACTATATGCACAGATACAATAGATTTACAACGCGAAATTTTGATCCTTATCAAAATTCTCAAAAATAATCTAATTCCCTTTCAATTTATCAACCATTGCCTTAAAAGAGCAGGCGTTAAATACTCACTCTAAATCATTTAACTGATAGGGATATGATAATTTATTCCTAAACCTGAGAAGGCGGTATAAGTTGGATGACTGTCAGTTGAAAGATTTGTATATAGTGTAATTACTCAATTGTATATATTGTAAAAAGCTAATTGTCTTCAGACATATACTGTTACTATACTGTTACTAAAAAAATGGGCCTATTTCCTGCCTTTAGACTGTCTACTAGCTCTTGGATAGCGAAAATGCCTTTTTCCTTTCTTAAATTCTTAATCATTGCGACACGACAATTAGCCAGAAATTAATTAATTTCCATTCACTAGTATTTTTAAAAAAATCTTAACAGACGGTCTCTCTCAGATAAGAACTCCACAAAATACATCCCTCAAGAATTCAAAGTCCCACCCACTACCATAAATTTCTTCAACCAAGTCTTACCGACTGATATAATTCAAAGCCCCTACTGCCGCTAAGAATTTTCGGACACCCTACACTTCTGAGTCAGACACGAAGAGAACACACTGCCAACTCCCCCACTAGAAAGAATGTAAGTTACTTAATACCTTTCTGGCCTTTATATCTTCATGTACATTCACTGATCTTATTTATATTATTTTCTATTTTATTTTTATATTATTTTTATATTATTTTTATGTTCTCTTTGATTTGTTTTTGCAAAGTTTGCATTATTTATCTTTTTTATAATCTTCTATGTTTATTTCAACTTTACTTTGATTTCGATTTCATAATGACAATTTCCAATGTTTAATTTCTACAAATAATATAGTACTCAAATACATAAAGATGATAGTGTCGGGGACGATTACTCGAGTTTTACAAGATTTCTCTACAGTAATTGATTTTTACTCCAAATTGAATTGACTAAAATGCTTCATGAGAATCAGTTCTTTGAGTAACAACTATTCGCGGAAATATTTGGCCTGAAAATTTGAATTGCCGGTTTGGCTTTAACTTATAACTCGAGTAAAGACGAAACACTTTCATATTTACGTATTTTTATCAATTATTGATCATTGAACGGGAGTTGGTTTGTTCCCCTTGAAAAGTCAACTAATTTCCGATCAATGACAATAATTACATGTTTTAATTTTTACTTTTACAATTGTAATATTATTCCTCGTGATGATTTAACTCCAGTCCCCGTTAAAACATTATTAACATTTTGCTTTCAAATTACTTCAAAACATCTTTCAAAATATAACTTACCAGTATGGATGCACACTTTTAAAATAATTCTACTTTAATTAAACTTAGGAGATAATATAATCAATTAATCAATACTGTTTAGGAAATAAATTATTATTAACTAACTTTGCAGCAATTGCGCAAGTAATAATAACTTGTATTCGCACTAAATGGATTTAAGTTCATACAACATTTGATATGCTAAATAGCAGCTATTAGCGCTATTTATCTCTTACCTAATGTACCCACTTTATATATTATCTCCAACCTTTTTAAGTTTTAAAGTTCTTATACAAAAACTTTACTGTATTGAAGGTTAGCAGCCTCCTTACTTTTATATCTTGCTAGTTTAACTCATATTGAAATCACTAAATGTCATTCCACTAGATGACAAACTTGAAAATTTAACGCCATGCCTGCTACAGGTAAACCCAAAAAACAATTTCTATGAAAAACATTTAACTGTATTTACATGATTACATGCGGTACTTGACATATTAAATATATAGGACAGACTAAAAACAATCTTAACTTTCGAATCAATAACCATAGAGCTCAAATCAAAACATTCAACGCACAAAAAAATAACATTAAAATAAGTACACCATCACAACTTAATACAGCAGAATTAGAACACTTTAAACACCATGACTTCAACTCTATTCAACTTCAGATACTAGATATAATACCCAATCACAAAACACGAATTTTTCAGGAATCTCTCTATATACTAAAACAACGTTCACTTTATCCATATGGACTTAACACTTATATACATAATCATAGAGATACTTCTAAGAAGTCTATTTTCAGCCAATTTAAACTCTACAGCATCAAAACGCAGAGAGGAAAAAGAGGAAGCAAAATAAAAAATAATGCGAGATTTTTATCCACTTTGGATACACTTGCATTGAAAAAACAATTGAAATGTTTTTTTGACTCAGACTGTTTTCCCAAGAAACTTCTCAACTGGTTACACTCCTGTACTAATAAATTCCTTATCAAACTAAAAAAATTCATTCAAGAAAGCTACGACGACATACAAATCATTAAAGACATGATTCTTGATTTTAGTCTTTTCAGACTCTCTAATAGTCTCACTCAACGCAAAATTTATTTTAAAGTCAATTTTCTGCATCCGCAGTTTGACAATATTCATTTCTCAAGAATCATCAGAGATTGTAAAGATTACTTCCCCGCAGTTGACACTATACCAATGATTGCATTTAAATATCAAAGGACCTTAAGCAACTTGCTTACTAACCACCATGAAATAGATGAAACTGCAGAATGACATTGTAAGACACCAATTTACAGCAATTACGTAGATTCTCATCACCAGCACATAATTACTGGCAACCTGAATATCATACAAAACCATCAACAAAAAACACTAATGAGTTATGGTACAAAATTTAGACCAGTAAGAAACATGACTACAAATTACTGTTACAAGACTTTCGAAAACAACATCAACGAATTTATAGTTAAAGCAAGCTATCAACTGAATTTTCCCATAGATACCTTCTTAAAATGGAAAGCTAAAATTCTTCAACGCATATCCACAGAAATCAGTCACCTCAAATTTAAAAGTACACTGAACTGGTCTGATATTAGTAAATTAAAACAGCTTTTTACTATTACAAAAATAGATAAAGCAACTAATAACTTTAGTATTATATGAAAACAATTCTACACTGAGATTATTCATAAAGAACTTCTCAACGCAACTACTTATCAATCAGCCAACCTTACAGAAACATCTATAATAAACAGGATTAAAACTTTTCATAAGAAACTCAATATTACTTTCAATGCAAACTACAACATATTTACTAATCTTTATGCGATTCCCAAATTCCATAAAACACCATTAAAATTTAGATTTATAGCTAATGGAACTAATAATTACAAGAAAAATATAGACTATTATTTTTCAATTCAACTTAATAAAATCTGTAAATTTATTTTCAATGATTGTAACACTAATCATAACTATTGCTGGATCATTCATAATAACACTCCTGTCATTAATACCATTCATACCATTAACATCCAAAACATTAACTGCTATGATTTTGAAAACTTATATACCTCACTTCCTCTAGAAGAAATCTATACCAGTCTACTTGATCTACCAAAACTTTTCCCTAATATACTCAATATCATGACTCTTGACAAATGGAAAACCTACCTAAAATGCACACTTTTTCATAACTACATCAAGTTTCAAAATGAACTTTTTAAACAAGTCAGAGGATTGCCAATGGGCTTACATTCCAGCACCTCGATCTGTAATATCTTTTTATTTGTCAAAGAATTTAACTTCCAAAAAAATCTACAACCACAAGAGTTAAATTACTACAAACACACCTACAGATTTATTGATGACCTTATTACAATTAATAATTTTGGTAAAATTGAAAACTCCGACATTTATCCGAATTGTCTTAAACTTAATAAAACTAATAATTCTCAAAATAGCATAGACTTTCTAGATCTTCAAATCATTAACTACAAAAAAATTTTACTTTTTGACAAAACAAGAAACTTCAATTTCAATACTAACAAATTAATAAATTGGAACTCCAACATATCCAAAAAAGTAATTAACAATACTATAATTAATCAAATACAACGAATTAAAACTATATGCACAGATACAATAGATTTACAACGCGAAATTTTGATCCTTATCAAAATTCTCAAAAATAATCTAATTCCCTTTCAATTTATCAACCATTGCCTTAAAAGAGCAGGCGTTAAATACTCACTCTAAATCATTTAACTGATAGGGATATGATAATTTATTCCTAAACCTGAGAAGGCGGTATAAGTTGGATGACTGTCAGTTGAAAGATTTGTATATAGTGTAATTACTCAATTGTATATATTGTAAAAAGCTAATTGTCTTCAGACATATACTGTTACTATACTGTTACTAAAAAAATGGGCCTATTTCCTGCCTTTAGACTGTCTACTAGCTCTTGGATAGCGAAAATGCCTTTTTCCTTTCTTAAATTCTTAATCATTGCGACACGACAATTAGCCAGAAATTAATTAATTTCCATTCACTAGTATTTTTAAAAAAATCTTAACAGACGGTCTCTCTCAGATAAGAACTCCACAAAATACATCCCTCAAGAATTCAAAGTCCCACCCACTACCATAAATTTCTTCAACCAAGTCTTACCGACTGATATAATTCAAAGCCCCTACTGCCGCTAAGAATTTTCGGACACCCTACACTTCTGAGTCAGACACGAAGAGAACACACTGCCAACTCCCCCACTAGAAAGAATGTAAGTTACTTAATACCTTTCTGGCCTTTATATCTTCATGTACATTCACTGATCTTATTTATATTATTTTCTATTTTATTTTTATATTATTTTTATATTATTTTTATGTTCTCTTTGATTTGTTTATGCAAAGTTTGCATTATTTATCTTTTTTATAATCTTCTATGTTTATTTCAACTTTACTTTGATTTCGATTTCATAATGACAATTTCCAATGTTTAATTTCTACAAATAATATAGTACTCAAATACATAAAGATGATAGTGTCGGGGACGATTACTCGAGTTTTACAAGATTTCTCTACAGTAATTGATTTTTACTCCAAATTGAATTGACTAAAATGCTTCATGAGAATCAGTTCTTTGAGTAACAACTATTCGCGGAAATATTTGGCCTGAAAATTTGAATTGCCGGTTTGGCTTTAACTTATAACTCGAGTAAAGACGAAACACTTTCATATTTACGTATTTTTATCAATTATTGATCATTGAACGGGAGTTGGTTTGTTCCCCTTGAAAAGTCAACTAATTTCCGATCAATGACAATAATTACATGTTTTAATTTTTACTTTTACAATTGTAATATTATTCCTCGTGATGATTTAACTCCAGTCCCCGTTAAAACATTATTAACATTTTGCTTTCAAATTACTTCAAAACATCTTTCAAAATATAACTTACCAGTATGGATGCACACTTTTAAAATAATTCTACTTTAATTAAACTTAGGAGATAATATAATCAATTAATCAATACTGTTTAGGAAATAAATTATTATTAACTAACTTTGCAGCAATTGCGCAAGTAATAATAACTTGTATTCGCACTAAATGGATTTAAGTTCATACAACATTTGATATGCTAAATAGCAGCTATTAGCGCTATTTATCTCTTACCTAATGTACCCACTTTATATATTATCTCCAACCTTTTTAAGTTTTAAAGTTCTTATACAAAAACTTTACTGTATTGAAGGTTAGCAGCCTCCTTACTTTTATATCTTGCTAGTTTAACTCATATTGAAATCACTAAATGTCATTCCACTAGATGACAAACTTGAAAATTTAACGCCATGCCTGCTACAGGTAAACCCAAAAAACAATTTCTATGAAAAACATTAAACTGTATTTACATGATTACATGCGGTACTTGACATATTAAATATATAGGACAGACTAAAAACAATCTTAACTTTCGAATCAATAACCATAGAGCTCAAATCAAAACATTCAACGCACAAAAAAATAACATTAAAATAAGTACACCATCACAACTTAATACAGCAGAATTAGAACACTTTAAACACCATGACTTCAACTCTATTCAACTTCAGATACTAGATATAATACCCAATCACAAAACACGAATTTTTCAGGAATCTCTCTATATACTAAAACAACGTTCACTTTATCCATATGGACTTCACACTTATATACATAGTCATAGAGATACTTCTAAGAAGTCTATTTTCAGCCAATTTAAACTCTACAGCATCAAAACGCAGAGAGGAAAAAGAGGAAGCAAAATAAAAAATAATGCGAGATTTTTATCCACTTTGGATACACTTGCATTGAAAAAACAATTGAAATGTTTTTTTGACTCAGACTGTTTTCCCAAGAAACTTCTCAACTGGTTACACTCCTGTACTAATAAATTCCTTATCAAACTAAAAAAATTCATTCAAGAAAGCTACGACGACATACAAATCATTAAAGACATGATTCTTGATTTTAGTCTTTTCAGACTCTCTAATAGTCTCACTCAACGCAAAATTTATTTTAAAGTCAATTTTCTGCATCCGCAGTTTGACAATATTCATTTCTCAAGAATCATCAGAGATTGTAAAGATTACTTCCCCGCAGTTGACACTATACCAATGATTGCATTTAAATATCAAAGGACCTTAAGGAACTTGCTTACTAACCACCATGAAATAGATGAAACTGCAGAATGACATTGTAAGACACCAATTTACAGCAATTACGTAGATTCTCATCACCAGCACATAATTACTGGCAACCTGAATATCATACAAAACCATCAACAAAAAACACTAATGAGTTATGGTACAAAATTTAGACCAGTAAGAAACATGACTACAAATTACTGTTACAAGACTTTCGAAAACAACATCAACGAATTTATAGTTAAAGCAAGCTATCAACTGAATTTTCCCATAGATACCTTCTTAAAATGGAAAGCTAAAATTCTTCAACGCATATCCACAGAAATCAGTCACCTCAAATTTAAAAGTACACTGAACTGGTCTGATATTAGTAAATTAAAACAGCTTTTTACTATTACAAAAATAGATAAAGCAACTAATAACTTTAGTATTATATGAAAACAATTCTACACTGAGATTATTCATAAAGAACTTCTCAACGCAACTACTTATCAATCAGCCAACCTTACAGAAACATCTATAATAAACAGGATTAAAACTTTTCATAAGAAACTCAATATTACTTTCAATGCAAACTACAACATATTTACTAATCTTTATGCGATTCCCAAATTCCATAAAACACCATTAAAATTTAGATTTATAGCTAATGGAACTAATAATTACAAGAAAAATATAGACTATTATTTTTCAATTCAACTTAATAAAATCTGTAAATTTATTTTCAATGATTGTAACACTAATCATAACTATTGCTGGATCATTCATAATAACACTCCTGTCATTAATACCATTCATACCATTAACATCCAAAACATTAACTGCTATGATTTTGAAAACTTATATACCTCACTTCCTCTAGAAGAAATCTATACCAGTCTACTTGATCTACCAAAACTTTTCCCTAATATACTCAATATCATGACTCTTGACAAATGGAAAACCTACCTAAAATGCACACTTTTTCATAACTACATCAAGTTTCAAAATCAACTTTTTAAACAAGTCAGAGGATTGCCAATGGGCTTACATTCCAGCACCTCGATCTGTAATATCTTTTTATTTGTCAAAGAATTTAACTTCCAAAAAAATCTACAACCACAAGAGTTAAATTACTACAAACACACCTACAGATTTATTGATGACCTTATTACAATTAATAATTTTGGTAAAATTGAAAACTCCGACATTTATCCGAATTGTCTTAAACTTAATAAAACTAATAATTCTCAAAATAGCATAGACTTTCTAGATCTTCAAATCATTAACTACAAAAAAATTTTACTTTTTGACAAAACAAGAAACTTCAATTTCAATACTAACAAATTAATAAATTGGAACTCCAACATATCCAAAAAAGTAATTAACAATACTATAATTAATCAAATACAACGAATTAAAACTATATGCACAGATACAATAGATTTACAACGCGAAATTTTGATCCTTATCAAAATTCTCAAAAATAATCTAATTCCCTTTCAATTTATCAACCATTGCCTTAAAAGAGCAGGCGTTAAATACTCACTCTAAATCATTTAACTAATAGGGATATGATAATTTATTCCTAAACCTGAGAAGGCGGTATAAGTTGGATGACTGTCAGTTGAAAGATTTGTATATAGTGTAATTACTCAATTGTATATATTGTAAAAAGCTAATTGTCTTCAGACATATACTGTTACTATACTGTTACTAAAAAAATGGGCCTATTTCCTGCCTTTAGACTGTCTACTAGCTCTTGGATAGCGAAAATGCCTTTTTCCTTTCTTAAATTCTTAATCATTGCGACACGACAATTAGCCAGAAATTAATTAATTTCCATTCACTAGTATTTTTAAAAAAATCTTAACAGACGGTCTCTCTCAGATAAGAACTCCACAAAATACATCCCTCAAGAATTCAAAGTCCCACCCACTACCATAAATTTCTTCAACCAAGTCTTACCGACTGATATAATTCAAAGCCCCTACTGCCGCTAAGAATTTTCGGACACCCTACACTTCTGAGTCAGACACGAAGAGAACACACTGCCAACTCCCCCACTAGAAAGAATGTAAGTTACTTAATACCTTTCTGGCCTTTATATCTTCATGTACATTCACTGATCTTATTTATATTATTTTCTATTTTATTTTTATATTATTTTTATATTATTTTTATGTTCTCTTTGATTTGTTTTTGCAAAGTTTGCATTATTTATCTTTTTTATAATCTTCTATGTTTATTTCAACTTTACTTTGATTTCGATTTCATAATGACAATTTCCAATGTTTAATTTCTACAAATAATATAGTACTCAAATACATAAAGATGATAGTGTCGGGGACGATTACTCGAGTTTTACAAGATTTCAGTAATTGATTTTTACTCCAAATTGAATTGACTAAAATGCTTCATGAGAATCAGTTCTTTGAGTAACAACTATTCGCGGAAATATTTGGCCTGAAAATTTGAATTGCCGGTTTGGCTTTAACTTATAACTCGAGTAAAGACGAAACACTTTCATATTTACGTATTTTTATCAATTATTGATCATTGAACGGGAGTTGGTTTGTTCCCCTTGAAAAGTCAACTAATTTCCGATCAATGACAATAATTACATGTTTTAATTTTTACTTTTACAATTGTAATATTATTCCTCGTGATGATTTAACTCCAGTCCCCGTTAAAACATTATTAACATTTTGCTTTCAAATTACTTCAAAACATCTTTCAAAATAAAACTTACCAGTATGGATGCACACTTTTAAAATAATTCTACTTTAATTAAACTTAGGAGATAATATAATCAATTAATCAATACTGTTTAGGAAATAAATTATTATTAACTAACTTTGCAGCAATTGCGCAAGTAATAATAACTTGTATTCGCACTAAATGGATTTAAGTTCATACAACATTTGATATGCTAAATAGCAGCTATTAGCGCTATTTATCTCTTACCTAATGTACCCACTTTATATATTATCTCCAACCTTTTTAAGTTTTAAAGTTCTTATACAAAAACTTTACTGTATTGAAGGTTAGCAGCCTCCTTACTTTTATATCTTGCTAGTTTAACTCATATTGAAATCACTAAATGTCATTCCACTAGATGACAAACTTGAAAATTTAACGCCATGCCTGCTACAGGTAAACCCAAAAAACAATTTCTATGAAAAACATTTAACTGTATTTACATGATTACATGCGGTACTTGACATATTAAATATATAGGACAGACTAAAAACAATCTTAACTTTCGAATCAATAACCATAGAGCTCAAATCAAAACATTCAACGCACAAAAAAATAACATTAAAATAAGTACACCATCACAACTTAATACAGCAGAATTAGAACACTTTAAACACCATGACTTCAACTCTATTCAACTTCAGATACTAGATATAATACCCAATCACAAAACACGAATTTTTCAGGAATCTCTCTATATACTAAAACAACGTTCACTTTATCCATATGGACTTAACACTTATATACATAGTCATAGAGATACTTCTAAGAAGTCTATTTTCAGCCAATTTAAACTCTACAGCATCAAAACGCAGAGAGGAAAAAGAGGAAGCAAAATAAAAAATAATGCGAGATTTTTATCCACTTTGGATACACTTCCATTGAAAAAACAATTGAAATGTTTTTTTGACTCAGACTGTTTTCCCAAGAAACTTCTCAACTGGTTACACTCCTGTACTAATAAATTCCTTATCAAACTAAAAAAATTCATTCAAGAAAGCTACGACGACATACAAATCATTAAAGACATGATTCTTGATTTTAGTCTTTTCAGACTCTCTAATAGTCTCACTCAACGCAAAATTTATTTTAAAGTCAATTTTCTGCATCCGCAGTTTGACAATATTCATTTCTCAAGAATCATCAGAGATTGTAAAGATTACTTCCCCGCAGTTGACACTATACCAATGATTGCATTTAAATATCAAAGGACCTTAAGCAACTTGCTTACTAACCACCATGAAATAGATGAAACTGCAGAATGACCTTGTAAGACACCAATTTACAGCAATTACGTAGATTCTCATCACCAGCACATAATTACTGGCAACCTGAATATCATACAAAACCATCAACAAAAAACACTAATGAGTTATGGTACAAAATTTAGACCAGTAAGAAACATGACTACAAATTACTGTTACAAGACTTTCGAAAACAACATCACGAATTTATAGTTAAAGCAAGCTATCAACTGAATTTTCCCATAGATACCTTCTTAAAATGGAAAGCTAAAATTCTTCAACGCATATCCACAGAAATCAGTCACCTCAAATTTAAAAGTACACTGAACTGGTCTGATATTAGTAAATTAAAACAGCTTTTTACTATTACAAAAATAGATAAAGCAACTAATAACTTTAGTATTATATGAAAACAATTCTACACTGAGATTATTCATAAAGAACTTCTCAACGCAACTACTTATCAATCAGCCAACCTTACAGAAACATCTATAATAAACAGGATTAAAACTTTTCATAAGAAACTCAATATTACTTTCAATGCAAACTACAACAGATTTACTAATCTTTATGCGATTCCCAAATTCCATAAAACACCATTAAAATTTAGATTTATAGCTAATGGAACTAATAATTACAAGAAAAATATAGACTATTATTTTTCAATTCAACTTAATAAAATCTGTAAATTTATTTTCAATGATTGTAACACTAATCATAACTATTGCTGGATCATTCATAATAACACTCCTGTCATTAATACCATTCATACCATTAACATCCAAAACATTAACTGCTATGATTTTGAAAACTTATATACCTCACTTCCTCTAGAAGAAATCTATACCAGTCTACTTGATCTACCAAAACTTTTCCCTAATATACTCAATATCATGACTCTTGACAAATGGAAAACCTACCTAAAATGCACACTTTTTCATAACTACATCAAGTTTCAAAATCACCTTTTTAAACAAGTCAGAGGATTGCCAATGGGCTTACATTCCAGCACCTCGATCTGTAATATCTTTTTATTTGTCAAAGAATTTAACTTCCAAAAAAATCTACAACCACAAGAGTTAAATTACTACAAACACACCTACAGATTTATTGATGACCTTATTACAATTAATAATTTTGGTAAAATTGAAAACTCCGACATTTATCCGAATTGTCTTAAACTTAATAAAACTAATAATTCTCAAAATAGCATAGACTTTCTAGATCTTCAAATCATTAACTACAAAAAAATTTTACTTTTTGACAAAACAAGAAACTTCAATTTCAATACTAACAAATTAATAAATTGGAACTCCAACATATCCAAAAAAGTAATTAACAATACTATAATTAATCAAATACAACGAATTAAAACTATATGCACAGATACAATAGATTTACAACGCGAAATTTTGATCCTTATCAAAATTCTCAAAAATAATCTAATTCCCTTTCAATTTATCAACCATTGCCTTAAAAGAGCAGGCGTTAAATACTCACTCTAAATCATTTAACTGATAGGGATATGATAATTTATTCCTAAACCTGAGAAGGCGATATAAGTTGGATGACTGTCAGTTGAAAGATTTGTATATAGTGTAATTACTCAATTGTATATATTGTAAAAAGCTAATTGTCTTCAGACATATACTGTTACTATACTGTTACTAAAAAAATGGGCCTATTTCCTGCCTTTAGACTGTCTACTAGCTCTTGGATAGCGAAAATGCCTTTTTCCTTTCTTAAATTCTTAATCATTGCGACACGACAATTAGCCAGAAATTAATTAATTTCCATTCACTAGTATTTTTAAAAAAATCTTAACAGACGGTCTCTCTCAGATAAGAACTCCACAAAATACATCCCTCAAGAATTCAAAGTCCCACCCACTACCATAAATTTCTTCAACCAAGTCTTACCGACTGATATAATTCAAAGCCCCTACTGCCGCTAAGAATTTTCGGACACCCTACACTTCTGAGTCAGACACGAAGAGAACACACTGCCAACTCCCCCACTAGAAAGAATGTAAGTTACTTAATACCTTTCTGGCCTTTATATCTTCATGTACATTCACTGATCTTATTTATATTATTTTCTATTTTATTTTTATATTATTTTTATATTATTTTTATGTTCTCTTTGATTTGTTTTTGCAAAGTTTGCATTATTTATCTTTTTTATAATCTTCTATGTTTATTTCAACTTTACTTTGATTTCGATTTCATAATGACAATTTCCAATGTTTAATTTCTACAAATAATATAGTACTCAAATACATAAAGATGATAGTGTCGGGGACGATTACTCGAGTTTTACAAGATTTCTCTACAGTAATTGATTTTTACTCCAAATTGAATTGACTAAAATGCTTCATGAGAATCAGTTCTTTGAGTAACAACTATTCGCGGAAATATTTGGCCTGAAAATTTGAATTGCCGGTTTGGCTTTAACTTATAACTCGAGTAAAGACGAAACACTTTCATATTTACGTATTTTTATCAATTATTGATCATTGAACGGGAGTTGGTTTGTTCCCCTTGAAAAGTCAACTAATTTCCGATCAATGACAATAATTACATGTTTTAATTTTTACTTTTACAATTGTAATATTATTCCTCGTGATGATTTAACTCCAGTCCCCGTTAAAACATTATTAACATTTTGCTTTCAAATTACTTCAAAACATCTTTCAAAATAAAACTTACCAGTATGGATGCACACTTTTAAAATAATTCTACTTTAATTAAACTTAGGAGATAATATAATCAATTAATCAATACTGTTTAGGAAATAAATTATTATTAACTAACTTTGCAGCAATTGCGCAAGTAATAATAACTTGTATTCGCACTAAATGGATTTAAGTTCATACAACATTTGATATGCTAAATAGCAGCTATTAGCGCTATTTATCTCTTACCTAATGTACCCACTTTATATATTATCTCCAACCTTTTTAAGTTTTAAAGTTCTTATACAAAAACTTTACTGTATTGAAGGTTAGCAGCCTCCTTACTTTTATATCTTGCTAGTTTAACTCATATTGAAATCACTAAATGTCATTCCACTAGATGACAAACTTGAAAATTTAACGCCATGCCTGCTACAGGTAAACCCAAAAAACAATTTCTATGAAAAACATTTAACTGTATTTACATGATTACATGCGGTACTTGACATATTAAATATATAGGACAGACTAAAAACAATCTTAACTTTCGAATCAATAACCATAGAGCTCAAATCAAAACATTCAACGCACAAAAAAATAACATTAAAATAAGTACACCATCACAACTTAATACAGCAGAATTAGAACACTTTAAACACCATGACTTCAACTCTATTCAACTTCAGATACTAGATATAATACCCAATCACAAAACACGAATTTTTCAGGAATCTCTCTATATACTAAAACAACGTTCACTTTATCCATATGGACTTAACACTTATATACATAGTCATAGAGATACTTCTAAGAAGTCTATTTTCAGCCAATTTAAACTCTACAGCATCAAAACGCAGAGAGGAAAAAGAGGAAGCAAAATAAAAAATAATGCGAGATTTTTATCCACTTTGGATACACTTGCATTGAAAAAACAATTGAAATGTTTTTTTGACTCAGACTGTTTTCCCAAGAAACTTCTCAACTGGTTACACTCCTGTACTAATAAATTCCTTATCAAACTAAAAAAATTCATTCAAGAAAGCTACGACGACATACAAATCATTAAAGACATGATTCTTGATTTTAGTCTTTTCAGACTCTCTAATAGTCTCACTCAACGCAAAATTTATTTTAAAGTCAATTTTCTGCATCCGCAGTTTGACAATATTCATTTCTCAAGAATCATCAGAGATTGTAAAGATTACTTCCCCGCAGTTGACACTATACCAATGATTGCATTTAAATATCAAAGGACCTTAAGCAACTTGCTTACTAACCACCATGAAATAGATGAAACTGCAGAATGACATTGTAAGACACCAATTTACAGCAATTACGTAGATTCTCATCACCAGCACATAATTACTGGCAACCTGAATATCATACAAAACCATCAACAAAAAACACTAATGAGTTATGGTACAAAATTTAGACCAGTAAGAAACATGACTACAAATTACTGTTACAAGACTTTCGAAAACAACATCAACGAATTTATAGTTAAAGCAAGCTATCAACTGAATTTTCCCATAGATACCTTCTTAAAATGGAAAGCTAAAATTCTTCAACGCATATCCACAGAAATCAGTCACCTCAAATTTAAAAGTACACTGAACTGGTCTGATATTAGTAAATTAAAACAGCTTTTTACTATTACAAAAATAGATAAAGCAACTAATAACTTTAGTATTATATGAAAACAATTCTACACTGAGATTATTCATAAAGAACTTCTCAACGCAACTACTTATCAATCAGCCAACCTTACAGAAACATCTATAATAAACAGGATTAAAACTTTTCATAAGAAACTCAATATTACTTTCAATGCAAACTACAACATATTTACTAATCTTTATGCGATTCCCAAATTCCATAAAACACCATTAAAATTTAGATTTATAGCTAATGGAACTAATAATTACAAGAAAAATATAGACTATTATTTTTCAATTCAACTTAATAAAATCTGTAAATTTATTTTCAATGATTGTAACACTAATCATAACTATTGCTGGATCATTCATAATAACACTCCTGTCATTAATACCATTCATACCATTAACATCCAAAACATTAACTGCTATGATTTTGAAAACTTATATACCTCACTTCCTCTAGAAGAAATCTATACCAGTCTACTTGATCTACCAAAACTTTTCCCTAATATACTCAATATCATGACTCTTGACAAATGGAAAACCTACCTAAAATGCACACTTTTTCATAACTACATCAAGTTTCAAAATCAACTTTTTAAACAAGTCAGAGGATTGCCAATGGGCTTACATTCCAGCACCTCGATCTGTAATATCTTTTTATTTGTCAAAGAATTTAACTTCCAAAAAAATCTACAACCACAAGAGTTAAATTACTACAAACACACCTACAGATTTATTGATGACCTTATTACAATTAATAATTTTGGTAAAATTGAAAACTCCGACATTTATCCGAATTGTCTTAAACTTAATAAAACTAATAATTCTCAAAATAGCATAGACTTTCTAGATCTTCAAATCATTAACTACAAAAAAATTTTACTTTTTGACAAAACAAGAAACTTCAATTTCAATACTAACAAATTAATAAATTGGAACTCCAACATATCCAAAAAAGTAATTAACAATACTATAATTAATCAAATACAACGAATTAAAACTATATGCACAGATACAATAGATTTACAACGCGAAATTTTGATCCTTATCAAAATTCTCAAAAATAATCTAATTCCCTTTCAATTTATCAACCATTGCCTTAAAAGAGCAGGCGTTAAATACTCACTCTAAATCATTTAACTGATAGGGATATGATAATTTATTCCTAAACCTGAGAAGGCGGTATAAGTTGGATGACTGTCAGTTGAAAGATTTGTATATAGTGTAATTACTCAATTGTATATATTGTAAAAAGCTAATTGTCTTCAGACATATACTGTTACTATACTGTTACTAAAAAAATGGGCCTATTTCCTGCCTTTAGACTGTCTACTAGCTCTTGGATAGCGAAAATGCCTTTTTCCTTTCTTAAATTCTTAATCATTGCGACACGACAATTAGCCAGAAATTAATTAATTTCCATTCACTAGTATTTTTAAAAAAATCTTAACAGACGGTCTCTCTCAGATAAGAACTCCACAAAATACATCCCTCAAGAATTCAAAGTCCCACCCACTACCATAAATTTCTTCAACCAAGTCTTACCGACTGATATAATTCAAAGCCCCTACTGCCGCTAAGAATTTTCGGACACCCTACACTTCTGAGTCAGACACGAAGAGAACACACTGCCAACTCCCCCACTAGAAAGAATGTAAGTTACTTAATACCTTTCTGGCCTTTATATCTTCATGTACATTCACTGATCTTATTTATATTATTTTCTATTTTATTTTTATATTATTTTTATATTATTTTTATGTTCTCTTTGATTTGTTTTTGCAAAGTTTGCATTATTTATCTTTTTTATAATCTTCTATGTTTATTTCAACTTTACTTTGATTTCGATTTCATAATGACAATTTCCAATGTTTAATTCTACAAATAATATAGTACTCAAATACATAAAGATGATAGTGTCGGGGAAGATTACTCGAGTTTTACAAGATTTCTCTACAGTAATTGATTTTTACTCCAAATTGAATTGACTAAAATGCTTCATGAGAATCAGTTCTTTGAGTAACAACTATTCGCGGAAATATTTGGCCTGAAAATTTGAATTGCCGGTTTGGCTTTAACTTATAACTCGAGTAAAGACGAAACACTTTCATATTTACGTATTTTTATCAATTATTGATCATTGAACGGGAGTTGGTTTGTTCCCCTTGAAAAGTCAACTAATTTCCGATCAATGACAATAATTACATGTTTTAATTTTTACTTTTACAATTGTAATATTATTCCTCGTGATGATTTAACTCCAGTCCCCGTTAAAACATTATTAACATTTTGCTTTCAAATTACTTCAAAACATCTTTCAAAATATAACTTACCAGTATGGATGCACACTTTTAAAATAATTCTACTTTAATTAAACTTAGGAGATAATATAATCAATTAATCAATACTGTTTAGGAAATAAATTATTATTAACTAACTTTGCAGCAATTGCGCAAGTAATAATAACTTGTATTCGCACTAAATGGATTTAAGTTCATACAATATTTGATATGCTATATAGCAGCTATTAGCGCTATTTATCTCTTACCTAATGTACCCACTTTATATATTATCTCCAACCTTTTTAAGTTTTAAAGTTCTTATACAAAAACTTTACTGTATTGAAGGTTAGCAGCCTCCTTACTTTTATATCTTGCTAGTTTAACTCATATTGAAATCACTAAATGTCATTCCACTAGATGACAAACTTGAAAATTTAACGCCATGCCTGCTACAGGTAAACCCAAAAAACAATTTCTATGAAAAACATTTAACTGTATTTACATGATTACATGCGGTACTTGACATATTAAATATATAGGACAGACTAAAAACAATCTTAACTTTCGAATCAATAACCATAGAGCTCAAATCAAAACATTCAACGCACAAAAAAATAACATTAAAATAAGTACACCATCACAACTTAATACAGCAGAATTAGAACACTTTAAACACCATGACTTCAACTCTATTCAACTTCAGATACTAGATATAATACCCAATCACAAAACACGAATTTTTCAGGAATCTCTCTATATACTAAAACAACGTTCACTTTATCCATATGGACTTAACACTTATATACATAGTCATAGAGATACTTCTAAGAAGTCTATTTTCAGCCAATTTAAACTCTACAGCATCAAAACGCAGAGAGGAAAAAGAGGAAGCAAAATAAAAAATAATGCGAGATTTTTATCCACTTTGGATACACTTGCATTGAAAAAACAATTGAAATGTTTTTTTGACTCAGACTGTTTTCCCAAGAAACTTCTCAGCTGGTTACACTCCTGTACTAATAAATTCCTTATCAAACTAAAAAAATTCATTCAAGAAAGCTACGACGACATACAAATCATTAAAGACATGATTCTTGATTTTAGTCTTTTCAGACTCTCTAATAGTCTCACTCAACGCAAAATTTATTTTAAAGTCAATTTTCTGCATCCGCAGTTTGACAATATTCATTTCTCAAGAATCATCAGAGATTGTAAAGATTACTTCCCCGCAGTTGACACTATACCAATGATTGCATTTAAATATCAAAGGACCTTAAGCAACTTGCTTACTAACCACCATGAAATAGATGAAACTGCAGAATGACATTGTAAGACACCAATTTACAGCAATTACGTAGATTCTCATCACCAGCACATAATTACTGGCAACCTGAATATCATACAAAACCATCAACTAAAAACACTAATGAGTTATGGTACAAAATTTAGACCAGTAAGAAACATGACTACAAATTACTGTTACAAGACTTTCGAAAACAACATCAACGAATTTATAGTTAAAGCAAGCTATCAACTGAATTTTCCCATAGATACCTTCTTAAAATGGAAAGCTAAAATTCTTCAACGCATATCCACAGAAATCAGTCACCTCAAATTTAAAAGTACACTGAACTGGTCTGATATTAGTAAATTAAAACAGCTTTTTACTATTACAAAAATAGATAAAGCAACTAATAACTTTAGTATTATATGAAAACAATTCTACACTGAGATTATTCATAAAGAACTTCTCAACGCAACTACTTATCAATCAGCCAACCTTACAGAAACATCTATAATAAACAGGATTAAAACTTTTCATAAGAAACTCAATATTACTTTCAATGCAAACTACAACAGATTTACTAATCTTTATGCGATTCCCAAATTCCATAAAACACCATTAAAATTTAGATTTATAGCTAATGGAACTAATAATTACAAGAAAAATATAGACTATTATTTTTCAATTCAACTTAATAAAATCTGTAAATTTATTTTCAATGATTGTAACACTAATCATAACTATTGCTGGATCATTCATAATAACACTCCTGTCATTAATACCATTCATACCATTAACATCCAAAACATTAACTGCTATGATTTTGAAAACTTATATACCTCACTTCCTCTAGAAGAAATCTATACCAGTCTACTTGATCTACCAAAACTTTTCCCTAATATACTCAATATCATGACTCTTGACAAATGGAAAACCTACCTAAAATGCACACTTTTTCATAACTACATCAAGTTTCAAAATCAACTTTTTAAACAAGTCAGAGGATTGCCAATGGGCTTACATTCCAGCACCTCGATCTGTAATATCTTTTTATTTGTCAAAGAATTTAACTTCCAAAAAAATCTACAACCACAAGAGTTAAATTACTACAAACACACCTACAGATTTATTGATGACCTTATTACAATTAATAATTTTGGTAAAATTGAAAACTCCGACATTTATCCGAATTGTCTTAAACTTAATAAAACTAATAATTCTCAAAATAGCATAGACTTTCTAGATCTTCAAATCATTAACTACAAAAAAATTTTACTTTTTGACAAAACAAGAAACTTCAATTTCAATACTAACAAATTAATAAATTGGAACTCCAACATATCCAAAAAAGTAATTAACAATACTATAATTAATCAAATACAACGAATTAAAACTATATGGACAGATACAATAGATTTACAACGCGAAATTTTGATCCTTATCAAAATTCTCAAAAATAATCTAATTCCCTTTCAATTTATCAACCATTGCCTTAAAAGAGCAGGCGTTAAATACTCACTCTAAATCATTTAACTGATAGGGACATGATAATTTATTCCTAAACCTGAGAAGGCGGTATAAGTTGGATGACTGTCAGTTGAAAGATTTGTATATAGTGTAATTACTCAATTGTATATATTGTAAAAAGCTAATTGTCTTCAGACATATACTGTTACTATACTGTTACTAAAAAAATGGGCCTATTTCCTGCCTTTAGACTGTCTACTAGCTCTTGGATAGCGAAAATGCCTTTTTCCTTTCTTAAATTCTTAATCATTGCGACACGACAATTAGCCAGAAATTAATTAATTTCCATTCACTAGTATTTTTAAAAAAATCTTAACAGACGGTCTCTCTCAGATAAGAACTCCACAAAATACATCCCTCAAGAATTCAAAGTCCCACCCACTACCATAAATTTCTTCAACCAAGTCTTACCGACTGATATAATTCAAAGCCCCTACTGCCGCTAAGAATTTTCGGACACCCTACACTTCTGAGTCAGACACGAAGAGAACACACTGCCAACTCCCCCACTAGAAAGAATGTAAGTTACTTAATACCTTTCTGGCCTTTATATCTTCATGTACATTCACTGATCTTATTTATATTATTTTCTATTTTATTTTTATATTATTTTTATATTATTTTTATGTTCTCTTTGATTTGTTTATGCAAAGTTTGCATTATTTATCTTTTTTATAATCTTCTATGTTTATTTCAACTTTACTTTGATTTCGATTTCATAATGACAATTTCCAATGTTTAATTTCTACAAATAATATAGTACTCAAATACATAAAGATGATAGTGTCGGGGACGATTACTCGAGTTTTACAAGATTTCTCTACAGTAATTGATTTTTACTCCAAATTGAATTGACTAAAATGCTTCATGAGAATCAGTTCTTTGAGTAACAACTATTCGCGGAAATATTTGGCCTGAAAATTTGAATTGCCGGTTTGGCTTTAACTTATAACTCGAGTAAAGACGAAACACTTTCATATTTACGTATTTTTATCAATTATTGATCATTGAACGGGAGTTGGTTTGTTCCCCTTGAAAATCAACTAATTTCCGATCAATGACAATAATTACATGTTTTAATTTTTACTTTTACAATTGTAATATTATTCCTCGTGATGATTTAACTCCAGTCCCCGTTAAAACATTATTAACATTTTGCTTTCAAATTACTTCAAAACATCTTTCAAAATATAACTTACCAGTATGGATGCACACTTTTAAAATAATTCTACTTTAATTAAACTTAGGAGATAATATAATCAATTAATCAATACTGTTTAGGAAATAAATTATTATTAACTAACTTTGCAGCAATTGCGCAAGTAATAATAACTTGTATTCGCACTAAATGGATTTAAGTTCATACAACATTTGATATGCTAAATAGCAGCTATTAGCGCTATTTATCTCTTACCTAATGTACCCACTTTATATATTATCTCCAACCTTTTTAAGTTTTAAAGTTCTTATACAAAAACTTTACTGTATTGAAGGTTAGCAGCCTCCTTACTTTTATATCTTGCTAGTTTAACTCATATTGAAATCACTAAATGTCATTCCACTAGATGACAAACTTGAAAATTTAACGCCATGCCTGCTACAGGTAAACCCAAAAAACAATTTCTATGAAAAACATTTAACTGTATTTACATGATTACATGCGGTACTTGACATATTAAATATATAGGACAGACTAAAAACAATCTTAACTTTCGAATCAATAACCATAGAGCTTAAATCAAAACATTCAACGCACAAAAAAATAACATTAAAATAAGTACACCATCACAACTTAATACAGCAGAATTAGAACACTTTAAACACCATGACTTCAACTCTATTCAACTTCAGATACTAGATATAATACCCAATCACAAAACACGAATTTTTCAGGAATCTCTCTATATACTAAAACAACGTTCACTTTATCCGTATGGACTTAACACTTATATACATAGTCATAGAGATACTTCTAAGAAGTCTATTTTCAGCCAATTTAAACTCTACAGCATCAAAACGCAGAGAGGAAAAAGAGGAAGCAAAATAAAAAATAATGCGAGATTTTTATCCACTTTGGATACACTTGCATTGAAAAAACAATTGAAATGTTTTTTTGACTCAGACTGTTTTCCCAAGAAACTTCTCAACTGGTTACACTCCTGTACTAATAAATTCCTTATCAAACTAAAAAAATTCATTCAAGAAAGCTACGACGACATACAAATCATTAAAGACATGATTCTTGATTTTAGTCTTTTCAGACTCTCTAATAGTCTCACTCAACGCAAAATTTATTTTAAAGTCAATTTTCTGCATCCGCAGTTTGACAATATTCATTTCTCAAGAATCATCAGAGATTGTAAAGATTACTTCCCCGCAGTTGACACTATACCAATGATTGCATTTAAATATCAAAGGACCTTAAGCAACTTGCTTACTAACCACCATGAAATAGATGAAACTGCAGAATGACATTGTAAGACACCAATTTACAGCAATTACGTAGATTCTCATCACCAGCACATAATTACTGGCAACCTGAATATCATACAAAACCATCAACTAAAAACACTAATGAGTTATGGTACAAAATTTAGACCAGTAAGAAACATGACTACAAATTACTGTTACAAGACTTTCGAAAACAACATCAACGAATTTATAGTTAAAGCAAGCTATCAACTGAATTTTCCCATAGATACCTTCTTAAAATGGAAAGCTAAAATTCTTCAACGCATATCCACAGAAATCAGTCACCTCAAATTTAAAAGTACACTGAACTGGTCTGATATTAGTAAATTAAAACAGCTTTTTACTATTACAAAAATAGATAAAGCAACTAATAACTTTAGTATTATATGAAAACAATTCTACACTGAGATTATTCATAAAGAACTTCTCAACGCAACTACTTATCAATCAGCCAACCTTACAGAAACATCTATAATAAACAGGATTAAAACTTTTCATAAGAAACTCAATATTACTTTCAATGCAAACTACAACAGATTTACTAATCTTTATGCGATTCCCAAATTCCATAAAACACCATTAAAATTTAGATTTATAGCTAATGGAACTAATAATTACAAGAAAAATATAGACTATTATTTTTCAATTCAACTTAATAAAATCTGTAAATTTATTTTCAATGATTGTAACACTAATCATAACTATTGCTGGATCATTCATAATAACACTCCTGTCATTAATACCATTCATACCATTAACATCCAAAACATTAACTGCTATGATTTTGAAAACTTATATACCTCACTTCCTCTAGAAGAAATCTATACCAGTCTACTTGATCTACCAAAACTTTTCCCTAATATACTCAATATCATGACTCTTGACAAATGGAAAACCTACCTAAAATGCACACTTTTTCATAACTACATCAAGTTTCAAAATCAACTTTTTAAACAAGTCAGAGGATTGCCAATGGGCTTACATTCCAGCACCTCGATCTGTAATATCTTTTTATTTGTCAAAGAATTTAACTTCCAAAAAAATCTACAACCACAAGAGTTAAATTACTACAAACACACCTACAGATTTATTGATGACCTTATTACAATTAATAATTTTGGTAAAATTGAAAACTCCGACATTTATCCGAATTGTCTTAAACTTAATAAAACTAATAATTCTCAAAATAGCATAGACTTTCTAGATCTTCAAATCATTAACTACAAAAAAATTTTACTTTTTGACAAAACAAGAAACTTCAATTTCAATACTAACAAATTAATAAATTGGAATTCCAACATATCCAAAAAAGTAATTAACAATACTATAATTAATCAAATACAACGAATTAAAACTATATGCACAGATACAATAGATTTACAACGCGAAATTTTGATCCTTATCAAAATTCTCAAAAATAATCTAATTCCCTTTCAATTTATCAACCATTGCCTTAAAAGAGCAGGCGTTAAATACTCACTCTAAATCATTTAACTGATAGGGACATGATAATTTATTCCTAAACCTGAGAAGGCGGTATAAGTTGGATGACTGTCAGTTGAAAGATTTGTATATAGTGTAATTACTCAATTGTATATATTGTAAAAAGCTAATTGTCTTCAGACATATACTGTTACTATACTGTTACTAAAAAAATGGGCCTATTTCCTGCCTTTAGACTGTCTACTAGCTCTTGGATAGCGAAAATGCCTTTTTCCTTTCTTAAATTCTTAATCATTGCGACACGACAATTAGCCAGAAATTAATTAATTTCCATTCACTAGTATTTTTAAAAAAATCTTAACAGACGGTCTCTCTCAGATAAGAACTCCACAAAATACATCCCTCAAGAATTCAAAGTCCCACCCACTACCATAAATTTCTTCAACCAAGTCTTACCGACTGATATAATTCAAAGCCCCTACTGCCGCTAAGAATTTTCGGACACCCTACACTTCTGAGTCAGACACGAAGAGAACACACTGCCAACTCCCCCACTAGAAAGAATGTAAGTTACTTAATACCTTTCTGGCCTTTATATCTTCATGTACATTCACTGATCTTATTTATATTATTTTCTATTTTATTTTTATATTATTTTTATATTATTTTTATGTTCTCTTTGATTTGTTTTTGCAAAGTTTGCATTATTTATCTTTTTTATAATCTTCTATGTTTATTTCAACTTTACTTTGATTTCGATTTCATAATGACAATTTCCAATGTTTAATTTCTACAAATAATATAGTACTCAAATACATAAAGATGATAGTGTCGGGGACGATTACTCGAGTTTTACAAGATTTCTCTACAGTAATTGATTTTTACTCCAAATTGAATTGACTAAAATGCTTCATGAGAATCAGTTCTTTGAGTAACAACTATTCGCGGAAATATTTGGCCTGAAAATTTGAATTGCCGGTTTGGCTTTAACTTATAACTCGAGTAAAGACGAAACACTTTCATATTTACGTATTTTTATCAATTATTGATCATTGAACGGGAGTTGGTTTGTTCCCCTTGAAAAGTCAACTAATTTCCGATCAATGACAATAATTACATGTTTTAATTTTTACTTTTACAATTGTAATATTATTCCTCGTGATGATTTAACTCCAGTCCCCGTTAAAACATTATTAACATTTTGCTTTCAAATTACTTCAAAACATCTTTCAAAATATAACTTACCAGTATGGATGCACACTTTTAAAATAATTCTACTTTAATTAAACTTAGGAGATAATATAATCAATTAATCAATACTGTTTAGGAAATAAATTATTATTAACTAACTTTGCAGCAATTGCGCAAGTAATAATAACTTGTATTCGCACTAAATGGATTTAAGTTCATACAACATTTGATATGCTAAATAGCAGCTATTAGCGCTATTTATCTCTTACCTAATGTACCCACTTTATATATTATCTCCAACCTTTTTAAGTTTTAAAGTTCTTATACAAAAACTTTACTGTATTGAAGGTTAGCAGCCTCCTTACTTTTATATCTTGCTAGTTTAACTCATATTGAAATCACTAAATGTCATTCCACTAGATGACAAACTTGAAAATTTAACGCCATGCCTGCTACAGGTAAACCCAAAAAACAATTTCTATGAAAAACATTTAACTGTATTTACATGATTACATGCGGTACTTGACATATTAAATATATAGGACAGACTAAAAACAATCTTAACTTTCGAATCAATAACCATAGAGCTCAAATCAAAACATTCAACGCACAAAAAAATAACATTAAAATAAGTACACCATCACAACTTAATACAGCAGAATTAGAACACTTTAAACACCATGACTTCAACTCTATTCAACTTCAGATACTAGATATAATACCCAATCACAAAACACGAATTTTTCAGGAATCTCTCTATATACTAAAACAACGTTCACTTTATCCATATGGACTTAACACTTATATACATAGTCATAGAGATACTTCTAAGAAGTCTATTTTCAGCCAATTTAAACTCTACAGCATCAAAACGCAGAGAGGAAAAAGAGGAAGCAAAATAAAAAATAATGCGAGATTTTTATCCACTTTGGATACACTTGCATTGAAAAAACAATTGAAATGTTTTTTTGACTCAGACTGTTTTCCCAAGAAACTTCTCAACTGGTTACACTCCTGTACTAATAAATTCCTTATCAAACTAAAAAAATTCATTCAAGAAAGCTACGACGACATACAAATCATTAAAGACATGATTCTTGATTTTAGTCTTTTCAGACTCTCTAATAGTCTCACTCAACGCAAAATTTATTTTAAAGTCAATTTTCTGCATCCGCAGTTTGACAATATTCATTTCTCAAGAATCATCAGAGATTGTAAAGATTACTTCCCCGCAGTTGACACTATACCAATGATTGCATTTAAATATCAAAGGACCTTAAGCAACTTGCTTACTAACCACCATGAAATAGATGAAACTGCAGAATGACATTGTAAGACACCAATTTACAGCAATTACGTAGATTCTCATCACCAGCACATAATTACTGGCAACCTGAATATCATACAAAACCATCAACTAAAAACACTAATGAGTTATGGTACAAAATTTAGACCAGTAAGAAACATGACTACAAATTACTGTTACAAGACTTTCGAAAACAACATCAACGAATTTATAGTTAAAGCAAGCTATCAACTGAATTTTCCCATAGATACCTTCTTAAAATGGAAAGCTAAAATTCTTCAACGCATATCCACAGAAATCAGTCACCTCAAATTTAAAAGTACACTGAACTGGTCGCAACTTACATCTGATATTAGTAAATTAAAACAGCTTTTTACTATTACAAAAATAGATAAAGCAACTAATAACTTTAGTATTATATGAAAACAATTCTACACTGAGATTATTCATAAAGAACTTCTCAACGCAACTACTTATCAATCAGCCAACCTTACAGAAACATCTATAATAAACAGGATTAAAACTTTTCATAAGAAACTCAATATTACTTTCAATGCAAACTACAACAGATTTACTAATCTTTATGCGATTCCCAAATTCCATAAAACACCATTAAAATTTAGATTTATAGCTAATGGAACTAATAATTACAAGAAAAATATAGACTATTATTTTTCAATTCAACTTAATAAAATCTGTAAATTTATTTTCAATGATTGTAACACTAATCATAACTATTGCTGGATCATTCATAATAACACTCCTGTCATTAATACCATTCATACCATTAACATCCAAAACATTAACTGCTATGATTTTGAAAACTTATATACCTCACTTCCTCTAGAAGAAATCTAAACCAGTCTACTTGATCTACCAAAACTTTTCCCTAATATACTCAATATCATGACTCTTGACAAATGGAAAACCTACCTAAAATGCACACTTTTTCATAACTACATCAAGTTTCAAAATCAACTTTTTAAACAAGTCAGAGGATTGCCAATGGGCTTACATTCCAGCACCTCGATCTGTAATATCTTTTTATTTGTCAAAGAATTTAACTTCCAAAAAAATCTACAACCACAAGAGTTAAATTACTACAAACACACCTACAGATTTATTGATGACCTTATTACAATTAATAATTTTGGTAAAATTGAAAACTCCGACATTTATCCGAATTGTCTTAAACTTAATAAAACTAATAATTCTCAAAATAGCATAGACTTTCTAGATCTTCAAATCATTAACTACAAAAAAATTTTACTTTTTGACAAAACAAGAAACTTCAATTTCAATACTAACAAATTAATAAATTGGAACTCCAACATATCCAAAAAAGTAATTAACAATACTATAATTAATCAAATACAAAGAATTAAAACTATATGCACAGATACAATAGATTTACAACGCGAAATTTTGATCCTTATCAAAATTCTCAAAAATAATCTAATTCCCTTTCAATTTATCAACCATTGCCTTAAAAGAGCAGGCGTTAAATACTCACTCTAAATCATTTAACTGATAGGGACATGATAATTTATTCCTAAACCTGAGAAGGCGGTATAAGTTGGATGACTGTCAGTTGAAAGATTTGTATATAGTGTAATTACTCAATTGTATATATTGTAAAAAGCTAATTGTCTTCAGACATATACTGTTACTATACTGTTACTAAAAAAATGGGCCTATTTCCTGCCTTTAGACTGTCTACTAGCTCTTGGATAGCGAAAATGCCTTTTTCCTTTCTTAAATTCTTAATCATTGCGACACGACAATTAGCCAGAAATTAATTAATTTCCATTCACTAGTATTTTTAAAAAAATCTTAACAGACGGTCTCTCTCAGATAAGAACTCCACAAAATACATCCCTCAAGAATTCAAAGTCCCACCCACTACCATAAATTTCTTCAACCAAGTCTTACCGACTGATATAATTCAAAGCCCCTACTGCCGCTAAGAATTTTCGGACACCCTACACTTCTGAGTCAGACACGAAGAGAACACACTGCCAACTCCCCCACTAGAAAGAATGTAAGTTACTTAATACCTTTCTGGCCTTTATATCTTCATGTACATTCACTGATCTTATTTATATTATTTTCTATTTTATTTTTATATTATTTTTATATTATTTTTATGTTCTCTTTGATTTGTTTTTGCAAAGTTTGCATTATTTATCTTTTTTATAATCTTCTATGTTTATTTCAACTTTACTTTGATTTCGATTTCATAATGACAATTTCCAATGTTTAATTTCTACAAATAATATAGTACTCAAATACATAAAGATGATAGTGTCGGGGACGATTACTCGAGTTTTACAAGATTTCAGTAATTGATTTTTACTCCAAATTGAATTGACTAAAATGCTTCATGAGAATCAGTTCTTTGAGTAACAACTATTCGCGGAAATATTTGGCCTGAAAATTTGAATTGCCGGTTTGGCTTTAACTTATAACTCGAGTAAAGACGAAACACTTTCATATTTACGTATTTTTATCAATTATTGATCATTGAACGGGAGTTGGTTTGTTCCCCTTGAAAAGTCAACTAATTTCCGATCAATGACAATAATTACATGTTTTAATTTTTACTTTTACAATTGTAATATTATTCCTCGTGATGATTTAACTCCAGTCCCCGTTAAAACATTATTAACATTTTGCTTTCAAATTACTTCAAAACATCTTTCAAAATATAACTTACCAGTATGGATGCACACTTTTAAAATAATTCTACTTTAATTAAACTTAGGAGATAATATAATCAATTAATCAATACTGTTTAGGAAATAAATTATTATTAACTAACTTTGCAGCAATTGCGCAAGTAATAATAACTTGTATTCGCACTAAATGGATTTAAGTTCATACAATATTTGATATGCTAAATAGCAGCTATTAGCGCTATTTATCTCTTACCTAATGTACCCACTTTATATATTATCTCCAACCTTTTTAAGTTTTAAAGTTCTTATACAAAAACTTTACTGTATTGAAGGTTAGCAGCCTCCTTACTTTTATATCTTGCTAGTTTAACTCATATTGAAATCACTAAATGTCATTCCACTAGATGACAAACTTGAAAATTTAACGCCATGCCTGCTACAGGTAAACCCAAAAAACAATTTCTATGAAAAACATTTAACTGTATTTACATGATTACATGCGGTACTTGACATATTAAATATATAGGACAGACTAAAAACAATCTTAACTTTCGAATCAATAACCATAGAGCTCAAATCAAAACATTCAACGCACAAAAAAATAACATTAAAATAAGTACACCATCACAACTTAATACAGCAGAATTAGAACACTTTAAACACCATGACTTCAACTCTATTCAACTTCAGATACTAGATATAATACCCAATCACAAAACACGAATTTTTCAGGAATCTCTCTATATACTAAAACAACGTTCACTTTATCCATATGGACTTAACACTTATATACATAGTCATAGAGATACTTCTAAGAAGTCTATTTTCAGCCAATTTAAACTCTACAGCATCAAAACGCAGAGAGGAAAAAGAGGAAGCAAAATAAAAAATAATGCGAGATTTTTATCCACTTTGGATACACTTGCATTGAAAAAACAATTGAAATGTTTTTTTGACTCAGACTGTTTTCCCAAGAAACTTCTCAACTGGTTACACTCCTGTACTAATAAATTCCTTATCAAACTAAAAAAATTCATTCAAGAAAGCTACGACGACATACAAATCATTAAAGACATGATTCTTGATTTTAGTCTTTTCAGACTCTCTAATAGTCTCACTCAACGCAAAATTTATTTTAAAGTCAATTTTCTGCATCCGCAGTTTGACAATATTCATTTCTCAAGAATCATCAGAGATTGTAAAGATTACTTCCCCGCAGTTGACACTATACCAATGATTGCATTTAAATATCAAAGGACCTTAAGCAACTTGCTTACTAACCACCATGAAATAGATGAAACTGCAGAATGACATTGTAAGACACCAATTTACAGCAATTACGTAGATTCTCATCACCAGCACATAATTACTGGCAACCTGAATATCATACAAAACCATCAACTAAAAACACTAATGAGTTATGGTACAAAATTTAGACCAGTAAGAAACATGACTACAAATTACTGTTACAAGACTTTCGAAAACAACATCAACGAATTTATAGTTAAAGCAAGCTATCAACTGAATTTTCCCATAGATACCTTCTTAAAATGGAAAGCTAAAATTCTTCAACGCATATCCACAGAAATCAGTCACCTCAAATTTAAAAGTACACTGAACTGGTCGCAACTTACATCTGATATTAGTAAATTAAAACAGCTTTTTACTATTACAAAAATAGATAAAGCAACTAATAACTTTAGTATTATATGAAAACAATTCTACACTGAGATTATTCATAAAGAACTTCTCAACGCAACTACTTATCAATCAGCCAACCTTACAGAAACATCTATAATAAAAAGGATTAAAACTTTTCATAAGAAACTCAATATTACTTTCAATGCAAACTACAACAGATTTACTAATCTTTATGCGATTCCCAAATTCCATAAAACACCATTAAAATTTAGATTTATAGCTAATGGAACTAATAATTACAAGAAAAATATAGACTATTATTTTTCAATTCAACTTAATAAAATCTGTAAATTTATTTTCAATGATTGTAACACTAATCATAACTATTGCTGGATCATTCATAATAACACTCCTGTCATTAATACCATTCATACCATTAACATCCAAAACATTAACTGCTATGATTTTGAAAACTTATATACCTCACTTCCTCTAGAAGAAATCTAAACCAGTCTACTTGATCTACCAAAACTTTTCCCTAATATACTCAATATCATGACTCTTGACAAATGGAAAACCTACCTAAAATGCACACTTTTTCATAACTACATCAAGTTTCAAAATCAACTTTTTAAACAAGTCAGAGGATTGCCAATGGGCTTACATTCCAGCACCTCGATCTGTAATATCTTTTTATTTGTCAAAGAATTTAACTTCCAAAAAAATCTACAACCACAAGAGTTAAATTACTACAAACACACCTACAGATTTATTGATGACCTTATTACAATTAATAATTTTGGTAAAATTGAAAACTCCGACATTTATCCGAATTGTCTTAAACTTAATAAAACTAATAATTCTCAAAATAGCATAGACTTTCTAGATCTTCAAATCATTAACTACAAAAAAATTTTACTTTTTGACAAAACAAGAAACTTCAATTTCAATACTAACAAATTAATAAATTGGAACTCCAACATATCCAAAAAAGTAATTAACAATACTATAATTAATCAAATACAAAGAATTAAAACTATATGCACAGATACAATAGATTTACAACGCGAAATTTTGATCCTTATCAAAATTCTCAAAAATAATCTAATTCCCTTTCAATTTATCAACCATTGCCTTAAAAGAGCAGGCGTTAAATACTCACTCTAAATCATTTAACTGATAGGGACATGATAATTTATTCCTAAACCTGAGAAGGCGGTATAAGTTGGATGACTGTCAGTTGAAAGATTTGTATATAGTGTAATTACTCAATTGTATATATTGTAAAAAGCTAATTGTCTTCAGACATATACTGTTACTATACTGTTACTAAAAAAATGGGCCTATTTCCTGCCTTTAGACTGTCTACTAGCTCTTGGATAGCGAAAATGCCTTTTTCCTTTCTTAAATTCTTAATCATTGCGACACGACAATTAGCCAGAAATTAATTAATTTCCATTCACTAGTATTTTTAAAAAAATCTTAACAGACGGTCTCTCTCAGATAAGAACTCCACAAAATACATCCCTCAAGAATTCAAAGTCCAACCCACTACCATAAATTTCTTCAACCAAGTCTTACCGACTGATATAATTCAAAGCCCCTACTGCCGCTAAGAATTTTCGGACACCCTACACTTCTGAGTCAGACACGAAGAGAACACACTGCCAACTCCCCCACTAGAAAGAATGTAAGTTACTTAATACCTTTCTGGCCTTTATATCTTCATGTACATTCACTGATCTTATTTATATTATTTTCTATTTTATTTTTATATTATTTTTATATTATTTTTATGTTCTCTTTGATTTGTTTTTGCAAAGTTTGCATTATTTATCTTTTTTATAATCTTCTATGTTTATTTCAACTTTACTTTGATTTCGATTTCATAATGACAATTTCCAATGTTTAATTTCTACAAATAATATAGTACTCAAATACATAAAGATGATAGTGTCGGGGACGATTACTCGAGTTTTACAAGATTTCAGTAATTGATTTTTACTCCAAATTGAATTGACTAAAATGCTTCATGAGAATCAGTTCTTTGAGTAACAACTATTCGCGGAAATATTTGGCCTGAAAATTTGAATTGCCGGTTTGGCTTTAACTTATAACTCGAGTAAAGACGAAACACTTTCATATTTACGTATTTTTATCAATTATTGATCATTGAACGGGAGTTGGTTTGTTCCCCTTGAAAAGTCAACTAATTTCCGATCAATGACAATAATTACATGTTTTAATTTTTACTTTTACAATTGTAATATTATTCCTCGTGATGATTTAACTCCAGTCCCCGTTAAAACATTATTAACATTTTGCTTTCAAATTACTTCAAAACATCTTTCAAAATATAACTTACCAGTATGGATGCACACTTTTAAAATAATTCTACTTTAATTAAACTTAGGAGATAATATAATCAATTAATCAATACTGTTTAGGAAATAAATTATTATTAACTAACTTTGCAGCAATTGCGCAAGTAATAATAACTTGTATTCGCACTAAATGGATTTAAGTTCATACAATATTTGATATGCTAAATAGCAGCTATTAGCGCTATTTATCTCTTACCTAATGTACCCACTTTATATATTATCTCCAACCTTTTTAAGTTTTAAAGTTCTTATACAAAAACTTTACTGTATTGAAGGTTAGCAGCCTCCTTACTTTTATATCTTGCTAGTTTAACTCATATTGAAATCACTAAATGTCATTCCACTAGATGACAAACTTGAAAATTTAACGCCATGCCTGCTACAGGTAAACCCAAAAAACAATTTCTATGAAAAACATTTAACTGTATTTACATGATTACATGCGGTACTTGACATATTAAATATATAGGACAGACTAAAAACAATCTTAACTTTCGAATCAATAACCATAGAGCTCAAATCAAAACATTCAACGCACAAAAAAATAACATTAAAATAAGTACACCATCACAACTTAATACAGCAGAATTAGAACACTTTAAACACCATGACTTCAACTCTATTCAACTTCAGATACTAGATATAATACCCAATCACAAAACACGAATTTTTCAGGAATCTCTCTATATACTAAAACAACGTTCACTTTATCCATATGGACTTAACACTTATATACATAGTCATAGAGATACTTCTAAGAAGTCTATTTTCAGCCAATTTAAACTCTACAGCATCAAAACGCAGAGAGGAAAAAGAGGAAGCAAAATAAAAAATAATGCGAGATTTTTATCCACTTTGGATACACTTGCATTGAAAAAACAATTGAAATGTTTTTTTGACTCAGACTGTTTTCCCAAGAAACTTCTCAACTGGTTACACTCCTGTACTAATAAATTCCTTATCAAACTAAAAAAATTCATTCAAGAAAGCTACGACGACATACAAATCATTAAAGACATGATTCTTGATTTTAGACTTTTCAGACTCTCTAATAGTCTCACTCAACGCAAAATTTATTTTAAAGTCAATTTTCTGCATCCGCAGTTTGACAATATTCATTTCTCAAGAATCATCAGAGATTGTAAAGATTACTTCCCCGCAGTTGACACTATACCAATGATTGCATTTAAATATCAAAGGACCTTAAGCAACTTGCTTACTAACCACCATGAAATAGATGAAACTGCAGAATGACATTGTAAGACACCAATTTACAGCAATTACGTAGATTCTCATCACCAGCACATAATTACTGGCAACCTGAATATCATACAAAACCATCAACTAAAAACACTAATGAGTTATGGTACAAAATTTAGACCAGTAAGAAACATGACTACAAATTACTGTTACAAGACTTTCGAAAACAACATCAACGAATTTATAGTTAAAGCAAGCTATCAACTGAATTTTCCCATAGATACCTTCTTAAAATGGAAAGCTAAAATTCTTCAACGCATATCCACAGAAATCAGTCACCTCAAATTTAAAAGTACACTGGACTGGTCGCAACTTACATCTGATATTAGTAAATTAAAACAGCTTTTTACTATTACAAAAATAGATAAAGCAACTAATAACTTTAGTATTATATGAAAACAATTCTACACTGAGATTATTCATAAAGAACTTCTCAACGCAACTACTTATCAATCAGCCAACCTTACAGAAACATCTATAATAAACAGGATTAAAACTTTTCATAAGAAACTCAATATTACTTTCAATGCAAACTACAACAGATTTACTAATCTTTATGCGATTCCCAAATTCCATAAAACACCATTAAAATTTAGATTTATAGCTAATGGAACTAATAATTACAAGAAAAATATAGACTATTATTTTTCAATTCAACTTAATAAAATCTGTAAATTTATTTTCAATGATTGTAACACTAATCATAACTATTGCTGGATCATTCATAATAACACTCCTGTCATTAATACCATTCATACCATTAACATCCAAAACATTAACTGCTATGATTTTGAAAACTTATATACCTCACTTCCTCTAGAAGAAATCTATACCAGTCTACTTGATCTACCAAAACTTTTCCCTAATATACTCAATATCATGACTCTTGACAAATGGAAAACCTACCTAAAATGCACACTTTTTCATAACTACATCAAGTTTCAAAATCAACTTTTTAAACAAGTCAGAGGATTGCCAATGGGCTTACATTCCAGCACCTCGATCTGTAATATCTTTTTATTTGTCAAAGAATTTAACTTCCAAAAAAATCTACAACCACAAGAGTTAAATTACTACAAACACACCTACAGATTTATTGATGACCTTATTACAATTAATAATTTTGGTAAAATTGAAAACTCCGACATTTATCCGAATTGTCTTAAACTTAATAAAACTAATAATTCTCAAAATAGCATAGACTTTCTAGATCTTCAAATCATTAACTACAAAAAAATTTTACTTTTTGACAAAACAAGAAACTTCAATTTCAATACTAACAAATTAATAAATTGGAACTCCAACATATCCAAAAAAGTAATTAACAATACTATAATTAATCAAATACAACGAATTAAAACTATATGCACAGATACAATAGATTTACAACGCGAAATTTTGATCCTTATCAAAATTCTCAAAAATAATCTAATTCCCTTTCAATTTATCAACCATTGCCTTAAAAGAGCAGGCGTTAAATACTCACTCTAAATCATTTAACTGATAGGGACATGATAATTTATTCCTAAACCTGAGAAGGCGGTATAAGTTGGATGACTGTCAGTTGAAAGATTTGTATATAGTGTAATTACTCAATTGTATATATTGTAAAAAGCTAATTGTCTTCAGACATATACTGTTACTATACTGTTACTAAAAAAATGGGCCTATTTCCTGCCTTTAGACTGTCTACTAGCTCTTGGATAGCGAAAATGCCTTTTTCCTTTCTTAAATTCTTAATCATTGCGACACGACAATTAGCCAGAAATTAATTAATTTCCATTCACTAGTATTTTTAAAAAAATCTTAACAGACGGTCTCTCTCAGATAAGAACTCCACAAAATACATCCCTCAAGAATTCAAAGTCCCACCCACTACCATAAATTTCTTCAACCAAGTCTTACCGACTGATATAATTCAAAGCCCCTACTGCCGCTAAGAATTTTCGGACACCCTACACTTCTGAGTCAGACACGAAGAGAACACACTGCCAACTCCCCCACTAGAAAGAATGTAAGTTACTTAATACCTTTCTGGCCTTTATATCTTCATGTACATTCACTGATCTTATTTATATTATTTTCTATTTTATTTTTATATTATTTTTATATTATTTTTATGTTCTCTTTGATTTGTTTTTGCAAAGTTTGCATTATTTATCTTTTTTATAATCTTCTATGTTTATTTCAACTTTACTTTGATTTCGATTTCATAATGACAATTTCCAATGTTTAATTTCTACAAATAATATAGTACTCAAATACATAAAGATGATAGTGTCGGGGACGATTACTCGAGTTTTACAAGATTTCAGTAATTGATTTTTACTCCAAATTGAATTGACTAAAATGCTTCATGAGAATCAGTTCTTTGAGTAACAACTATTCGCGGAAATATTTGGCCTGAAAATTTGAATTGCCGGTTTGGCTTTAACTTATAACTCGAGTAAAGACGAAACACTTTCATATTTACGTATTTTTATCAATTATTGATCATTGAACGGGAGTTGGTTTGTTCCCCTTAAAAAGTCAACTAATTTCCGATCAATGACAATAATTACATGTTTTAATTTTTACTTTTACAATTGTAATATTATTCCTCGTGATGATTTAACTCCAGTCCCCGTTAAAACATTATTAACATTTTGCTTTCAAATTACTTCAAAACATCTTTCAAAATATAACTTACCAGTATGGATGCACACTTTTAAAATAATTCTACTTTAATTAAACTTAGGAGATAATATAATCAATTAATCAATACTGTTTAGGAAATAAATTATTATTAACTAACTTTGCAGCAATTGCGCAAGTAATAATAACTTGTATTCGCACTAAATGGATTTAAGTTCATACAATATTTGATATGCTAAATAGCAGCTATTAGCGCTATTTATCTCTTACCTAATGTACCCACTTTATATATTATCTCCAACCTTTTTAAGTTTTAAAGTTCTTATACAAAAACTTTACTGTATTGAAGGTTAGCAGCCTCCTTACTTTTATATCTTGCTAGTTTAACTCATATTGAAATCAATAAATGTCATTCCACTAGATGACAAACTTGAAAATTTAACGCCATGCCTGCTACAGGTAAACCCAAAAAACAATTTCTATGAAAAACATTTAACTGTATTTACATGATTACATGCGGTACTTGACATATTAAATATATAGGACAGACTAAAAACAATCTTAACTTTCGAATCAATAACCATAGAGCTCAAATCAAAACATTCAACGCACAAAAAAATAACATTAAAATAAGTACACCATCACAACTTAATACAGCAGAATTAGAACACTTTAAACACCATGACTTCAACTCTATTCAACTTCAGATACTAGATATAATACCCAATCACAAAACACGAATTTTTCAGGAATCTCTCTATATACTAAAACAACGTTCACTTTATCCATATGGACTTAACACTTATATACATAGTCATAGAGATACTTCTAAGAAGTCTATTTTCAGCCAATTTAAACTCTACAGCATCAAAACGCAGAGAGGAAAAAGAGGAAGCAAAATAAAAAATAATGCGAGATTTTTATCCACTTTGGATACACTTGCATTGAAAAAACAATTGAAATATTTTTTTGACTCAGACTGTTTTCCCAAGAAACTTCTCAACTGGTTACACTCCTGTACTAATAAATTCCTTATCAAACTAAAAAAATTCATTCAAGAAAGCTACGACGACATACAAATCATTAAAGACATGATTCTTGATTTTAGTCTTTTCAGACTCTCTAATAGTCTCACTCAACGCAAAATTTATTTTAAAGTCAATTTTCTGCATCCGCAGTTTGACAATATTCATTTCTCAAGAATCATCAGAGATTGTAAAGATTACTTCCCCGCAGTTGACACTATACCAATGATTGCATTTAAATATCAAAGGACCTTAAGCAACTTGCTTACTAACCACCATGAAATAGATGAAACTGCAGAATGACATTGTAAGACACCAATTTACAGCAATTACGTAGATTCTCATCACCAGCACATAATTACTGGCAACCTGAATATCATACAAAACCATCAACTAAAAACACTAATGAGTTATGGTACAAAATTTAGACCAGTAAGAAACATGACTACAAATTACTGTTACAAGACTTTCGAAAACAACATCAACGAATTTATAGTTAAAGCAAGCTATCAACTGAATTTTCCCATAGATACCTTCTTAAAATGGAAAGCTAAAATTCTTCAACGCATATCCACAGAAATCAGTCACCTCAAATTTAAAAGTACACTGAACTGGTCTGATATTAGTAAATTAAAACAGCTTTTTACTATTACAAAAATAGATAAAGCAACTAATAACTTTAGTATTATATGAAAACAATTCTACACTGAGATTATTCATAAAGAACTTCTCAACGCAACTACTTATCAATCAGCCAACCTTACAGAAACATCTATAATAAACAGGATTAAAACTTTTCATAAGAAACTCAATATTACTTTCAATGCAAACTACAACAGATTTACTAATCTTTATGCGATTCCCAAATTCCATAAAACACCATTAAAATTTAGATTTATAGCTAATGGAACTAATAATTACAAGAAAAATATAGACTATTATTTTTCAATTCAACTTAATAAAATCTGTAAATTTATTTTCAATGATTGTAACACTAATCATAACTATTGCTGGATCATTCATAATAACACTCCTGTCATTAATACCATTCATACCATTAACATCCAAAACATTAACTGCTATGATTTTGAAAACTTATATACCTCACTTCCTCTAGAAGAAATCTATACCAGTCTACTTGATCTACCAAAACTTTTCCCTAATATACTCAATATCATGACTCTTGACAAATGGAAAACCTACCTAAAATGCACACTTTTTCATAACTACATCAAGTTTCAAAATCAACTTTTTAAACAAGTCAGAGGATTGCCAATGGGCTTACATTCCAGCACCTCGATCTGTAATATCTTTTTATTTGTCAAAGAATTTAACTTCCAAAAAAATCTACAACCACAAGAGTTAAATTACTACAAACACACCTACAGATTTATTGATGACCTTATTACAATTAATAATTTTGGTAAAATTGAAAACTCCGACATTTATCCGAATTGTCTTAAACTTAATAAAACTAATAATTCTCAAAATAGCATAGACTTTCTAGATCTTCAAATCATTAACTACAAAAAAATTTTACTTTTTGACAAAACAAGAAACTTCAATTTCAATACTAACAAATTAATAAATTGGAACTCCAACATATCCAAAAAAGTAATTAACAATACTATAATTAATCAAATACAACGAATTAAAACTATATGCACAGATACAATAGATTTACAACGCGAAATTTTGATCCTTATCAAAATTCTCAAAAATAATCTAATTCCCTTTCAATTTATCAACCATTGCCTTAAAAGAGCAGGCGTTAAATACTCACTCTAAATCATTTAACTGATAGGGACATGATAATTTATTCCTAAACCTGAGAAGGCGGTATAAGTTGGATGACTGTCAGTTGAAAGATTTGTATATAGTGTAATTACTCAATTGTATATATTGTAAAAAGCTAATTGTCTTCAGACATATACTGTTACTATACTGTTACTAAAAAAATGGGCCTATTTCCTGCCTTTAGACTGTCTACTAGCTCTTGGATAGCGAAAATGCCTTTTTCCTTTCTTAAATTCTTAATCATTGCGACACGACAATTAGCCAGAAATTAATTAATTTCCATTCACTAGTATTTTTAAAAAAATCTTAACAGACGGTCTCTCTCAGATAAGAACTCCACAAAATACATCCCTCAAGAATTCAAAGTCCCACCCACTACCATAAATTTCTTCAACCAAGTAATACCGACTGATATAATTCAAAGCCCCTACTGCCGCTAAGAATTTTCGGACACCCTACACTTCTGAGTCAGACACGAAGAGAACACACTGCCAACTCCCCCACTAGAAAGAATGTAAGTTACTTAATACCTTTCTGGCCTTTATATCTTCATGTACATTCACTGATCTTATTTATATTATTTTCTATTTTATTTTTATATTATTTTTATATTATTTTTATGTTCTCTTTGATTTGTTTTTGCAAAGTTTGCATTATTTATCTTTTTTATAATCTTCTATGTTTATTTCAACTTTACTTTGATTTCGATTTCATAATGACAATTTCCAATGTTTAATTTCTACAAATAATATAGTACTCAAATACATAAAGATGATAGTGTCGGGGACGATTACTCGAGTTTTACAAGATTTCAGTAATTGATTTTTACTCCAAATTGAATTGACTAAAATGCTTCATGAGAATCAGTTCTTTGAGTAACAACTATTCGCGGAAATATTTGGCCTGAAAATTTGAATTGCCGGTTTGGCTTTAACTTATAACTCGAGTAAAGACGAAACACTTTCATATTTACGTATTTTTATCAATTATTGATCACTGAACGGGAGTTGGTTTGTTCCCCTTGAAAAGTCAACTAATTTCCGATCAATGACAATAATTACATGTTTTAATTTTTACTTTTACAATTGTAATATTATTCCTCGTGATGATTTAACTCCAGTCCCCGTTAAAACATTATTAACATTTTGCTTTCAAATTACTTCAAAACATCTTTCAAAATATAACTTACCAGTATGGATGCACACTTTTAAAATAATTCTACTTTAATTAAACTTAGGAGATAATATAATCAATTAATCAATACTGTTTAGGAAATAAATTATTATTAACTAACTTTGCAGCAATTGCGCAAGTAATAATAACTTGTATTCGCACTAAATGGATTTAAGTTCATACAACATTTGATATGCTAAATAGCAGCTATTAGCGCTATTTATCTCTTACCTAATGTACCCACTTTATATATTATCTCCAACCTTTTTAAGTTTTAAAGTTCTTATACAAAAACTTTACTGTATTGAAGGGTAGCAGCCTCCTTACTTTTATATCTTGCTAGTTTAACTCATATTGAAATCACTAAATGTCATTCCACTAGATGACAAACTTGAAAATTTAACGCCATGCCTGCTACAGGTAAACCCAAAAAACAATTTCTATGAAAAACATTTAACTGTATTTACATGATTACATGCGGTACTTGACATATTAAGTATATAGGACAGACTAAAAACAATCTTAACTTTCGAATCAATAACCATAGAGCTCAAATCAAAACATTCAACGCACAAAAAAATAACATTAAAATAAGTACACCATCACAACTTAATACAGCAGAATTAGAACACTTTAAACACCATGACTTCAACTCTATTCAACTTCAGATACTAGATATAATACCCAATCACAAAACACGAATTTTTCAGGAATCTCTCTATATACTAAAACAACGTTCACTTTATCCATATGGACTTAACACTTATATACATAGTCATAGAGATACTTCTAAGAAGTCTATTTTCAGCCAATTTAAACTCTACAGCATCAAAACGCAGAGAGGAAAAAGAGGAAGCAAAATAAAAAATAATGCGAGATTTTTATCCACTTTGGATACACTTGCATTGAAAAAACAATTGAAATGTTTTTTTGACTCAGACTGTTTTCCCAAGAAACTTCTCAACTGGTTACACTCCTGCACTGATGAATTCCTTATCAAACTAAAAAAATTCATTCAAGAAAGCTACGACGACATACAAATCATTAAAGACATGATTCTTGATTTTAGTCTTTTCAGACTCTCTAATAGTCTCACTCAACGCAAAATTTATTTTAAAGTCAATTTTCTGCATCCGCAGTTTGACAATATTCATTTCTCAAGAATCATCAGAGATTGTAAAGATTACTTCCCCGCAGTTGACACTATACCAATGATTGCATTTAAATATCAAAGGACCTTAAGCAACTTGCTTACTAACCACCATGAAATAGATGAAACTGCAGAATGACATTGTAAGACACCAATTTACAGCAATTACGTAGATTCTCATCACCAGCACATAATTACTGGCAACCTGAATATCATACAAAACCATCAACTAAAAACACTAATGAGTTATGGTACAAAATTTAGATCAGTAAGAAACATGACTACAAATTACTGTTACAAGACTTTCGAAAACAACATCAACGAATTTATAGTTAAAGCAAGCTATCAACTGAATTTTCCCATAGATACCTTCTTAAAATGGAAAGATAAAATTCTTCAACGCATATCCACAGAAATCAGTCACCTCAAATTTAAAAGTACACTGAACTGGTCTGATATTAGTAAATTAAAACAGCTTTTTACTATTACAAAAATAGATAAAGCAACTAATAACTTTAGTATTATATGAAAACAATTCTACACTGAGATTATTCATAAAGAACTTCTCAACGCAACTACTTATCAATCAGCCAACCTTACAGAAACATCTATAATAAACAGGATTAAAACTTTTCATAAGAAACTCAATATTACTTTCAATGCAAACTACAACAGATTTACTAATCTTTATGCGATTCCCAAATTCCATAAAACACCATTAAAATTTAGATTTATAGCTAATGGAACTAATAATTACAAGAAAAATATAGACTATTATTTTTCAATTCAACTTAATAAAATCTGTAAATTTATTTTCAATGATTGTAACATTAATCATAACTATTGCTGGATCATTCATAATAACACTCCTGTCATTAATACCATTCATACCATTAACATCCAAAACATTAACTGCTATGATTTTGAAAACTTATATACCTCACTTCCTCTAGAAGAAATCTATACCAGTCTACTTGATCTACCAAAACTTTTCCCTAATATACTCAATATCATGACTCTTGACAAATGGAAAACCTATCTAAAATGCACACTTTTTCATAACTACATCAAGTTTCAAAATCAACTTTTTAAAAAAGTCAGAGGATTGCCAATGGGCTTACATTCCAGCACCTCGATCTGTAATATCTTTTTATTTGTCAAAGAATTTAACTTCCAAAAAAATCTACAACCACAAGAGTTAAATTACTACAAACACACCTACAGATTTATTGATGACCTTATTACAATTAATAATTTTGGTAAAATTGAAAACTCCGACATTTATCCGAATTGTCTTAAACTTAATAAAACTAATAATTCTCAAAATAGCATAGACTTTCTAGATCTTCAAATCATTAACTACAAAAAAATTTTACTTTTTGACAAAACAAGAAACTTCAATTTCAATACTAACAAATTAATAAATTGGAACTCCAACATATCCAAAAAAGTAATTAACAATACTATAATTAATCAAATACAACGAATTAAAACTATATGCACAGATACAATAGATTTACAACGCGAAATTTTGATCCTTATCAAAATTCTCAAAAATAATCTAATTCCCTTTCAATTTATCAACCATTGCCTTAAAAGAGCAGGCGTTAAATACTCACTCTAAATCATTTAACTGATAGGGATATGATAATTTATTCCTAAACCTGAGAAGGCGGTATAAGTTGGATGACTGTCAGTTGAAAGATTTGTATATAGTGTAATTACTCAATTGTATATATTGTAAAAAGCTAATTGTCTTCAGACATATACTGTTACTATACTGTTACTAAAAAAATGGGCCTATTTCCTGCCTTTAGACTGTCTACTAGCTCTTGGATAGCGAAAATGCCTTTTTCCTTTCTTAAATTCTTAATTATTGCGACACGACAATTAGCCAGAAATTAATTAATTTCCATTCACTAGTATTTTTAAAAAAATCTTAACAGACGGTCTCTCTCAGATAAGAACTCCACAAAATACATCCCTCAAGAATTCAAAGTCCCACCCACTACCATAAATTTCTTCAACCAAGTCTTACCGACTGATATAATTCAAAGCCCCTACTGCCGCTAAGAATTTTCGGACACCCTACACTTCTGAGTCAGACACGAAGAGAACACACTGCCAACTCCCCCACTAGAAAGAATGTAAGTTACTTAATACCTTTCTGGCCTTTATATCTTCATGTACATTCACTGATCTTATTTATATTATTTTCTATTTTATTTTTATATTATTTTTATATTATTTTTATGTTCTCTTTGATTTGTTTTTGCAAAGTTTGCATTATTTATCTTTTTTATAATCTTCTATGTTTATTTCAACTTTACTTTGATTTCAATTTCATAATGACAATTTCCAATGTTTAATTTCTACAAATAATATAGTACTCAAATACATAAAGATGATAGTGTCGGGGACGATTACTCGAGTTTTACAAGATTTCTCTACAGTAATTGATTTTTACTCCAAATTGAATTGACTAAAATGCTTCATGAGAATCAGTTCTTTGAGTAACAACTATTCGCGGAAATATTTGGCCTGACTAGAATTGCCGGTTTGGCTTTAACTTATAACTCGAGTAAAGACGAAACACTTTCATATTTACGTATTTTTATCAATTATTGATCATTGAACGGGAGTTGGTTTGTTCCCCTTGAAAAGTCAACTAATTTCCGATCAATGACAATAATTACATGTTTTAATTTTTACTTTTACAATTGTAATATTATTCCTCGTGATGATTTAACTCCAGTCCCCGTTAAAACATTATTAACATTTTGCTTTCAAATTACTTCAAAACATCTTTCAAAATATAACTTACCAGTATGGATGCACACTTTTAAAATAATTCTACTTTAATTAAACTTAGGAGATAATATAATCAATTAATCAATACTGTTTAGGAAATAAATTATTATTAACTAACTTTGCAGCAATTGCGCAAGTAATAATAACTTGTATTCGCACTAAATGGATTTAAGTTCATACAACATTTGATATGCTAAATAGCAGCTATTAGCGCTATTTATCTCTTACCTAATGTACCCACTTTATATATCATCTCCAACCTTTTTAAGTTTTAAAGTTCTTATACAAAAACTTTACTGTATTGAAGGTTAGCAGCCTCCTTACTTTTATATCTTGCTAGTTTAACTCATATTGAAATCACTAAATGTCATTCCACTAGATGACAAACTTGAAAATTTAACGCCATGCCTGCTACAGGTAAACCCAAAAAACAATTTCTATGAAAAACATTTAACTGTATTTACATGATTACATGCGGTACTTGACATATTAAATATATAGGACAGACTAAAAACAATCTTAACTTTCGAATCAATAACCATAGAGCTCAAATCAAAACATTCAACGCACAAAAAAATAACATTAAAATAAGTACACCATCACAACTTAATACAGCAGAATTAGAACACTTTAAACACCATGACTTCAACTCTATTCAACTTCAGATACTAGATATAATACCCAATCACAAAACACGAATTTTTCAGGAATCTCTCTATATACTAAAACAACGTTCACTTTATCCATATGGACTTAACACTTATATACATAGTCATAGAGATACTTCTAAGAAGTCTATTTTCAGCCAATTTAAACTCTACAGCATCAAAACGCAGAGAGGAAAAAGAGGAAGCAAAATAAAAAATAATGCGAGATTTTTATCCACTTTGGATACACTTGCATTGAAAAAACAATTGAAATGTTTTTTTGACTCAGACTGTTTTCCCAAGAAACTTCTCAACTGGTTACACTCCTGTACTAATAAATTCCTTATCAAACTAAAAAAATTCATTCAAGAAAGCTACGACGACATACAAATCATTAAAGACATGATTCTTGATTTTAGACTTTTCAGACTCTCTAATAGTCTCACTCAACGCAAAATTTATTTTAAAGTCAATTTTCTGCATCCGCAGTTTGACAATATTCATTTCTCAAGAATCATCAGAGATTGTAAAGATTACTTCCCCGCAGTTGACACTATACCAATGATTGCATTTAAATATCAAAGGACCTTAAGCAACTTGCTTACTAACCACCATGAAATAGATGAAACTGCAGAATGACATTGTAAGACACCAATTTACAGCAATTACGTAGATTCTCATCACCAGCACATAATTACTGGCAACCTGAATATCATACAAAACCATCAACTAAAAACACTAATGAGTTATGGTACAAAATTTAGACCAGTAAGAAACATGACTACAAATTACTGTTACAAGACTTTCGAAAACAACATCAACGAATTTATAGTTAAAGCAAGCTATCAACTGAATTTTCCCATAGATACCTTCTTAAAATGGAAAGCTAAAATTCTTCAACGCATATCCACAGAAATCAGTCACCTCAAATTTAAAAGTACACTGGACTGGTCGCAACTTACATCTGATATTAGTAAATTAAAACAGCTTTTTACTATTACAAAAATAGATAAAGCAACTAATAACTTTAGTATTATATGAAAACAATTCTACACTGAGATTATTCATAAAGAACTTCTCAACGCAACTACTTATCAATCAGCCAACCTTACAGAAACATCTATAATAAACAGGATTAAAACTTTTCATAAGAAACTCAATATTACTTTCAATGCAAACTACAACAGATTTACTAATCTTTATGCGATTCCCAAATTCCATAAAACACCATTAAAATTTAGATTTATAGCTAATGGAACTAATAATTACAAGAAAAATATAGACTATTATTTTTCAATTCAACTTAATAAAATCTGTAAATTTATTTTCAATGATTGTAACACTAATCATAACTATTGCTGGATCATTCATAATAACACTCCTGTCATTAATACCATTCATACCATTAACATCCAAAACATTAACTGCTATGATTTTGAAAACTTATATACCTCACTTCCTCTAGAAGAAATCTATACCAGTCTACTTGATCTACCAAAACTTTTCCCTAATATACTCAATATCATGACTCTTGACAAATGGAAAACCTACCTAAAATGCACACTTTTTCATAACTACATCAAGTTTCAAAATCAACTTTTTAAACAAGTCAGAGGATTGCCAATGGGCTTACATTCCAGCACCTCGATCTGTAATATCTTTTTATTTGTCAAAGAATTTAACTTCCAAAAAAATCTACAACCACAAGAGTTAAATTACTACAAACACACCTACAGATTTATTGATGACCTTATTACAATTAATAATTTTGGTAAAATTGAAAACTCCGACATTTATCCGAATTGTCTTAAACTTAATAAAACTAATAATTCTCAAAATAGCATAGACTTTCTAGATCTTCAAATCATTAACTACAAAAAAATTTTACTTTTTGACAAAACAAGAAACTTCAATTTCAATACTAACAAATTAATAAATTGGAACTCCAACATATCCAAAAAAGTAATTAACAATACTATAATTAATCAAATACAACGAATTAAAACTATATGCACAGATACAATAGATTTACAACGCGAAATTTTGATCCTTATCAAAATTCTCAAAAATAATCTAATTCCCTTTCAATTTATCAACCATTGCCTTAAAAGAGCAGGCGTTAAATACTCACTCTAAATCATTTAACTAATAGAGATATGATAATTTATTCCTAAACTTGAGAAGGCGGTATAAGTTGGATGACTGTCAGTTGAAAGATTTGTATATAGTGTAATTACTCAATTGTATATATTGTAAAAAGCTAATTGTCTTCAGACATATACTGTTACTATACTGTTACTAAAAAAATGGGCCTATTTCCTGCCTTTAGACTGTCTACTAGCTCTTGGATAGCGAAAATGCCTTTTTCCTTTCTTAAATTCTTAATCATTGCGACACGACAATTAGCCAGAAATTAATTAATTTCCATTCACTAGTATTTTTAAAAAAATCTTAACAGACGGTCTCTCTCAGATAAGAACTCCACAAAATACATCCCTCAAGAATTCAAAGTCCCACCCACTACCATAAATTTCTTCAACCAAGTCTTACCGACTGATATAATTCAAAGCCCCTACTGCCGCTAAGAATTTTCGGACACCCTACACTTCTGAGTCAGACACGAAGAGAACACACTGCCAACTCCCCCACTAGAAAGAATGTAAGTTACTTAATACCTTTCTGGCCTTTATATCTTCATGTACATTCACTGATCTTATTTATATTATTTTCTATTTTATTTTTATATTATTTTTATATTATTTTTATGTTCTCTTTGATTTGTTTTTGCAAAGTTTGCATTATTTATCTTTTTTATAATCTTCTATGTTTATTTCAACTTTACTTTGATTTCGATTTCATAATGACAATTTCCAATGTTTAATTTCTACAAATAATATAGTACTCAAATACATAAAGATGATAGTGTCGGGGACGATTACTCGAGTTTTACAAGATTTCTCTACAGTAATTGATTTTTACTCCAAATTGAATTGACTAAAATGCTTCATGAGAATCAGTTCTTTGAGTAACAACTATTCGCGGAAATATTTGGCCTTAAAATTTGAATTGCCGGTTTGGCTTTAACTTATAACTCGAGTAAAGACGAAACACTTTCATATTTACGTATTTTTATCAATTATTGATCATTGAACGGGAGTTGGTTTGTTCCCCTTGAAAAGTCAACTAATTTCCGATCAATGACAATAATTACATGTTTTAATTTTTACTTTTACAATTGTAATATTATTCCTCGTGATGATTTAACTCCAGTCCCCGTTAAAACATTATTAACATTTTGCTTTCAAATTACTTCAAAACATCTTTCAAAATATAACTTACCAGTATGGATGCACACTTTTAAAATAATTCTACTTTAATTAAACTTAGGAGATAATATAATCAATTAATCAATACTGTTTAGGAAATAAATTATTATTAACTAACTTTGCAGCAATTGCGCAAGTAATAATAACTTGTATTCGCACTAAATGGATTTAAGTTCATACAACATTTGATATGCTAAATAGCAGCTATTAGCGCTATTTATCTCTTACCTAATGTACCCACTTTATATATTATCTCCAACCTTTTTAAGTTTTAAAGTTCTTATACAAAAACTTTACTGTATTGAAGGTTAGCAGCCTCCTTACTTTTATATCTTGCTAGTTTAACTCATATTGAAATCACTAAATGTCATTCCACTAGATGACAAACTTGAAAATTTAACGCCATGCCTGCTACAGGTAAACCCAAAAAACAATTTCTATGAAAAACATTTAACTGTATTTACATGATTACATGCGGTACTTGACATATTAAATATATAGGACAGACTAAAAACAATCTTAAATTTCGAATCAATAACCATAGAGCTCAAATCAAAACATTCAACGCACAAAAAAATAACATTAAAATAAGTACACCATCACAACTTAATACAGCAGAATTAGAACACTTTAAACACCATGACTTCAACTCTATTCAACTTCAGATACTAGATATAATACCCAATCACAAAACACGAATTTTTCAGGAATCTCTCTATATACTAAAACAACGTTCACTTTATCCATATGGACTTAACACTTATATACATAGTCATAGAGATACTTCTAAGAAGTCTATTTTCAGCCAATTTAAACTCTACAGCATCAAAACGCAGAGAGGAAAAAGAGGAAGCAAAATAAAAAATAATGCGAGATTTTTATCCACTTTGGATACACTTGCATTGAAAAAACAATTGAAATGTTTTTTTGACTCAGACTGTTTTCCCAAGAAACTTCTCAGCTGGTTACACTCCTGTACTAATAAATTCCTTATCAAACTAAAAAAATTCATTCAAGAAAGCTACGACGACATACAAATCATTAAAGACATGATTCTTGATTTTAGTCTTTTCAGACTCTCTAATAGTCTCACTCAACGCAAAATTTATTTTAAAGTCAATTTTCTGCATCCGCAGTTTGACAATATTCATTTCTCAAGAATCATCAGAGATTGTAAAGATTACTTCCCCGCAGTTGACACTATACCAATGATTGCATTTAAATATCAAAGGACCTTAAGCAACTTGCTTACTAACCACCATGAAATAGATGAAACTGCAGAATGACATTGTAAGACACCAATTTACAGCAATTACGTAGATTCTCATCACCAGCACATAATTACTGGCAACCTGAATATCATACAAAACCATCAACTAAAAACACTAATGAGTTATGGTACAAAATTTAGACCAGTAAGAAACATGACTACAAATTACTGTTACAAGACTTTCGAAAACAACATCAACGAATTTATAGTTAAAGCAAGCTATCAACTGAATTTTCCCATAGATACCTTCTTAAAATGGAAAGCTAAAATTCTTCAACGCATATCCACAGAAATCAGTCACCTCAAATTTAAAAGTACACTGAACTGGTCTGATATTAGTAAATTAAAACAGCTTTTTACTATTACAAAAATAGATAAAGCAACTAATAACTTTAGTATTATATGAAAACAATTCTACACTGAGATTATTCATAAAGAACTTCTCAACGCAACTACTTATCAATCAGCCAACCTTACAGAAACATCTATAATAAACAGGATTAAAACTTTTCATAAGAAACTCAATATTACTTTCAATGCAAACTACAACAGATTTACTAATCTTTATGCGATTCCCAAATTCCATAAAACACCATTAAAATTTAGATTTATAGCTAATGGAACTAATAATTACAAGAAAAATATAGACTATTATTTTTCAATTCAACTTAATAAAATCTGTAAATTTATTTTCAATGATTGTAACACTAATCATAACTATTGCTGGATCATTCATAATAACACTCCTGTCATTAATACCATTCATACCATTAACATCCAAAACATTAACTGCTATGATTTTGAAAACTTATATACCTCACTTCCTCTAGAAGAAATCTATACCAGTCTACTTGATCTACCAAAACTTTTCCCTAATATACTCAATATCATGACTCTTGACAAATGGAAAACCTATCTAAAATGCACACTTTTTCATAACTACATCAAGTTTCAAAATCAACTTTTTAAAAAAGTCAGAGGATTGCCAATGGGCTTACATTCCAGCACCTCGATCTGTAATATCTTTTTATTTGTCAAAGAATTTAACTTCCAAAAAAATCTACAACCACAAGAGTTAAATTACTACAAACACACCTACAGATTTATTGATGACCTTATTACAATTAATAATTTTGGTAAAATTGAAAACTCCGACATTTATCCGAATTGTCTTAAACTTAATAAAACTAATAATTCTCAAAATAGCATAGACTTTCTAGATCTTCAAATCAATAACTACAAAAAAATTTTACTTTTTGACAAAACAAGAAACTTCAATTTCAATACTAACAAATTAATAAATTGGAACTCCAACATATCCAAAAAAGTAATTAACAATACTATAATTAATCAAATACAACGAATTAAAACTATATGCACAGATACAATAGATTTACAACGCGAAATTTTGATCCTTATCAAAATTCTCAAAAATAATCTAATTCCCTTTCAATTTATCAACCATTGCCTTAAAAGAGCAGGCGTTAAATACTCACTCTAAATCATTTAACTGATAGGGATATGATAATTTATTCCTAAACCTGAGAAGGCGGTATAAGTTGGATGACTGTCAGTTGAAAGATTTGTATATAGTGTAATTACTCAATTGTATATATTGTAAAAAGCTAATTGTCTTCAGACATATACTGTTACTATACTGTTACTAAAAAAATGGGCCTATTTCCTGCCTTTAGACTGTCTACTAGCTCTTGGATAGCGAAAATGCCTTTTTCCTTTCTTAAATTCTTAATCATTGCGACACGACAATTAGCCAGAAATTAATTAATTTCAATTCACTAGTATTTTTAAAAAAATCTTAACAGACGGTCTCTCTCAGATAAGAACTCCACAAAATACATTCCTCAAGAATTCAAAGTCCCACCCACTACCATAAATTTCTTCAACCAAGTCTTACCCACTGATATAATTCAAAGCCCCTACTGCCGCTAAGAATTTTCGGACACCCTACACTTCTGAGTCAGACACGAAGAGAACACACTGCCAACTCCCCCACTAGAAAGAATGTAAGTTACTTAATACCTTTCTGGCCTTTATATCTTCATGTACATTCACTGATCTTATTTATATTATTTTCTATTTTATTTTTATATTATTTTTATATTATTTTTATGTTCTCTTTGATTTGTTTTTGCAAAGTTTGCATTATTTATCTTTTTTATAATCTTCTATGTTTATTTCAACTTTACTTTGATTTCAATTTCATAATGACAATTTCCAATGTTTAATTTCTACAAATAATATAGTACTCAAATACATAAAGATGATAGTGTCGGGGACGATTACTCGAGTTTTACAAGATTTCTCTACAGTAATTGATTTTTACTCCAAATTGAATTGACTAAAATGCTTCATGAGAATCAGTTCTTTGAGTAACAACTATTCGCGGAAATATTTGGCCTGAAAATTTGAATTGCCGGTTTGGCTTTAACTTATAACTCGAGTAAAGACGAAACACTTTCATATTTACGTATTTTTATCAATTATTGATCATTGAACGGGAGTTGGTTTGTTCCCCTTGAAAAGTCAACTAATTTCCGATCAATGACAATAATTACATGTTTTAATTTTTACTTTTACAATTGTAATATTATTCCTCGTGATGATTTAACTCCAGTCCCCGTTAAAACATTATTAACATTTTGCTTTCAAATTACTTCAAAACATCTTTCAAAATATAACTTACCAGTATGGATGCACACTTTTAAAATAATTCTACTTTAATTAAACTTAGGAGATAATATAATCAATTAATCAATACTGTTTAGGAAATAAATTATTATTAACTAACTTTGCAGCAATTGCGCAAGTAATAATAACTTGTATTCGCACTAAATGGATTTAAGTTCATACAACATTTGATATGCTAAATAGCAGCTATTAGCGCTATTTATCTCTTACCTAATGTACCCACTTTATATATTATCTCCAACCTTTTTAAGTTTTAAAGTTCTTATACAAAAACTTTACTGTATTGAAGGTTAGCAGCCTCCTTACTTTTATATCTTGCTAGTTTAACTCATATTGAAATCACTAAATGTCATTCCACTAGATGACAAACTTGAAAATTTAACGCCATGCCTGCTACAGGTAAACCCAAAAAACAATTTCTATGAAAAACATTTAACTGTATTTACATGATTACATGCGGTACTTGACATATTAAATATATAGGACAGACTAAAAACAATCTTAACTTTCGAATCAATAACCATAGAGCTCAAATCAAAACATTCAACGCACAAAAAAATAACATTAAAATAAGTACACCATCACAACTTAATACAGCAGAATTAGAACACTTTAAACACCATGACTTCAACTCTATTCAACTTCAGATACTAGATATAATACCCAATCACAAAACACGAATTTTTCAGGAATCTCTCTATATACTAAAACAACGTTCACTTTATCCATATGGACTTAACACTTATATACATAGTCATAGAGATACTTCTAAGAAGTCTATTTTCAGCCAATTTAAACTCTACAGCATCAAAACGCAGAGAGGAAAAAGAGGAAGCAAAATAAAAAATAATGCGAGATTTTTATCCACTTTGGATACACTTGCATTGAAAAAACAATTGAAATGTTTTTTTGACTCAGACTGTTTTCCCAAGAAACTTCTCAGCTGGTTACACTCCTGTACTAATAAATTCCTTATCAAACTAAAAAAATTCATTCAAGAAAGCTACGACGACATACAAATCATTAAAGACATGATTCTTGATTTTAGTCTTTTCAGACTCTCTAATAGTCTCACTCAACGCAAAATTTATTTTAAAGTCAATTTTCTGCATCCGCAGTTTGACAATATTCATTTCTCAAGAATCATCAGAGATTGTAAAGATTACTTCCCCGCAGTTGACACTATACCAATGATTGCATTTAAATATCAAAGGACCTTAAGCAACTTGCTTACTAACCACCATGAAATAGATGAAACTGCAGAATGACATTGTAAGACACCAATTTACAGCAATTACGTAGATTCTCATCACCAGCACATAATTACTGGCAACCTGAATATCATACAAAACCATCAACTAAAAACACTAATGAGTTATGGTACAAAATTTAGACCAGTAAGAAACATGACTACAAATTACTGTTACAAGACTTTCGAAAACAACATCAACGAATTTATAGTTAAAGCAAGCTATCAACTGAATTTTCCCATAGATACCTTCTTAAAATGGAAAGCTAAAATTCTTCAACGCATATCCACAGAAATCAGTCACCTCAAATTTAAAAGTACACTGAACTGGTCTGATATTAGTAAATTAAAACAGCTTTTTACTATTACAAAAATAGATAAAGCAACTAATAACTTTAGTATTATATGAAAACAATTCTACACTGAGATTATTCATAAAGAACTTCTCAACGCAACTACTTATCAATCAGCCAACCTTACAGAAACATCTATAATAAACAGGATTAAAACTTTTCATAAGAAACTCAATATTACTTTCAATGCAAACTACAACAGATTTACTAATCTTTATGCGATTCCCAAATTCCATAAAACACCATTAAAATTTAGATTTATAGCTAATGGAACTAATAATTACAAGAAAAATATAGACTATTATTTTTCAATTCAACTTAATAAAATCTGTAAATTTATTTTCAATGATTGTAACACTAATCATAACTATTGCTGGATCATTCATAATAACACTCCTGTCATTAATACCATTCATACCATTAACATCCAAAACATTAACTGCTATGATTTTGAAAACTTATATACCTCACTTCCTCTAGAAGAAATCTATACCAGTCTACTTGATCTACCAAAACTTTTCCCTAATATACTCAATATCATGACTCTTGACAAATGGAAAACCTATCTAAAATGCACACTTTTTCATAACTACATCAAGTTTCAAAATCAACTTTTTAAAAAAGTCAGAGGATTGCCAATGGGCTTACATTCCAGCACCTCGATCTGTAATATCTTTTTATTTGTCAAAGAATTTAACTTCCAAAAAAATCTACAACCACAAGAGTTAAATTACTACAAACACACCTACAGATTTATTGATGACCTTATTACAATTAATAATTTTGGTAAAATTGAAAACTCCGACATTTATCCGAATTGTCTTAAACTTAATAAAACTAATAATTCTCAAAATAGCATAGACTTTCTAGATCTTCAAATCAATAACTACAAAAAAATTTTACTTTTTGACAAAACAAGAAACTTCAATTTCAATACTAACAAATTAATAAATTGGAACTCCAACATATCCAAAAAAGTAATTAACAATACTATAATTAATCAAATACAACGAATTAAAACTATATGCACAGATACAATAGATTTACAACGCGAAATTTTGATCCTTATCAAAATTCTCAAAAATAATCTAATTCCCTTTCAATTTATCAACCATTGCCTTAAAAGAGCAGGCGTTAAATACTCACTCTAAATCATTTAACTGATAGGGATATGATAATTTATTCCTAAACCTGAGAAGGCGGTATAAGTTGGATGACTGTCAGTTGAAAGATTTGTATATAGTGTAATTACTCAATTGTATATATTGTAAAAAGCTAATTGTCTTCAGACATATACTGTTACTATACTGTTACTAAAAAAATGGGCCTATTTCCTGCCTTTAGACTGTCTACTAGCTCTTGGATAGCGAAAATGCCTTTTTCCTTTCTTAAATTCTTAATCATTGCGACACGACAATTAGCCAGAAATTAATTAATTTCCATTCACTAGTATTTTTAAAAAAATCTTAACAGACGGTCTCTCTCAGATAAGAACTCCACAAAATACATTCCTCAAGAATTCAAAGTCCCACCCACTACCATAAATTTCTTCAACCAAGTCTTACCCACTGATATAATTCAAAGCCCCTACTGCCGCTAAGAATTTTCGGACACCCTACACTTCTGAGTCAGACACGAAGAGAACACACTGCCAACTCCCCCACTAGAAAGAATGTAAGTTACTTAATACCTTTCTGGCCTTTATATCTTCATGTACATTCACTGATCTTATTTATATTATTTTCTATTTTATTTTTATATTATTTTTATATTATTTTTATGTTCTCTTTGATTTGTTTTTGCAAAGTTTGCATTATTTATCTTTTTTATAATCTTCTATGTTTATTTCAACTTTACTTTGATTTCAATTTCATAATGACAATTTCCAATGTTTAATTTCTACAAATAATATAGTACTCAAATACATAAAGATGATAGTGTCGGGGACGATTACTCGAGTTTTACAAGATTTCTCTACAGTAATTGATTTTTACTCCAAATTGAATTGACTAAAATGCTTCATGAGAATCAGTTCTTTGAGTAACAACTATTCGCGGAAATATTTGGCCTGACTAGAATTGCCGGTTTGGCTTTAACTTATAACTCGAGTAAAGACGAAACACTTTCATATTTACGTATTTTTATCAATTATTGATCATTGAACGGGAGTTGGTTTGTTCCCCTTGAAAAGTCAACTAATTTCCGATCAATGACAATAATTACATGTTTTAATTTTTACTTTTACAATTGTAATATTATTCCTCGTGATGATTTAACTCCAGTCCCCGTTAAAACATTATTAACATTTTGCTTTCAAATTACTTCAAAACATCTTTCAAAATATAACTTACCAGTATGGATGCACACTTTTAAAATAATTCTACTTTAATTAAACTTAGGAGATAATATAATCAATTAATCAATACTGTTTAGGAAATAAATTATTATTAACTAACTTTGCAGCAATTGCGCAAGTAATAATAACTTGTATTCGCACTAAATGGATTTAAGTTCATACAACATTTGATATGCTAAATAGCAGCTATTAGCGCTATTTATCTCTTACCTAATGTACCCACTTTATATATTATCTCCAACCTTTTTAAGTTTTAAAGTTCTTATACAAAAACTTTACTGTATTGAAGGTTAGCAGCCTCCTTACTTTTATATCTTGCTAGTTTAACTCATATTGAAATCACTAAATGTCATTCCACTAGATGACAAACTTGAAAATTTAACGCCATGCCTGCTACAGGTAAACCCAAAAAACAATTTCTATGAAAAACATTTAACTGTATTTACATGATTACATGCGGTACTTGACATATTAAATATATAGGACAGACTAAAAACAATCTTAACTTTCGAATCAATAACCATAGAGCTCAAATCAAAACATTCAACGCACAAAAAAATAACATTAAAATAAGTACACCATCACAACTTAATACAGCAGAATTAGAACACTTTAAACACCATGACTTCAACTCTATTCAACTTCAGATACTAGATATAATACCCAATCACAAAACACGAATTTTTCAGGAATCTCTCTATATACTAAAACAACGTTCACTTTATCCATATGGACTTAACACTTATATACATAGTCATAGAGATACTTCTAAGAAGTCTATTTTCAGCCAATTTAAACTCTACAGCATCAAAACGCAGAGAGGAAAAAGAGGAAGCAAAATAAAAAATAATGCGAGATTTTTATCCACTTTGGATACACTTGCATTGAAAAAACAATTGAAATGTTTTTTTGACTCAGACTGTTTTCCCAAGAAACTTCTCAGCTGGTTACACTCCTGTACTAATAAATTCCTTATCAAACTAAAAAAATTCATTCAAGAAAGCTACGACGACATACAAATCATTAAAGACATGATTCTTGATTTTAGTCTTTTCAGACTCTCTAATAGTCTCACTCAACGCAAAATTTATTTTAAAGTCAATTTTCTGCATCCGCAGTTTGACAATATTCATTTCTCAAGAATCATCAGAGATTGTAAAGATTACTTCCCCGCAGTTGACACTATACCAATGATTGCATTTAAATATCAAAGGACCTTAAGCAACTTGCTTACTAACCACCATGAAATAGATGAAACTGCAGAATGACATTGTAAGACACCAATTTACAGCAATTACGTAGATTCTCATCACCAGCACATAATTACTGGCAACCTGAATATCATACAAAACCATCAACTAAAAACACTAATGAGTTATGGTACAAAATTTAGACCAATAAGAAACATGACTACAAATTACTGTTACAAGACTTTCGAAAACAACATCAACGAATTTATAGTTAAAGCAAGCTATCAACTGAATTTTCCCATAGATACCTTCTTAAAATGGAAAGCTAAAATTCTTCAACGCATATCCACAGAAATCAGTCACCTCAAATTTAAAAGTACACTGAACTGGTCTGATATTAGTAAATTAAAACAGCTTTTTACTATTACAAAAATAGATAAAGCAACTAATAACTTTAGTATTATATGAAAACAATTCTACACTGAGATTATTCATAAAGAACTTCTCAACGCAACTACTTATCAATCAGCCAACCTTACAGAAACATCTATAATAAACAGGATTAAAACTTTTCATAAGAAACTCAATATTACTTTCAATGCAAACTACAACAGATTTACTAATCTTTATGCGATTCCCAAATTCCATAAAACACCATTAAAATTTAGATTTATAGCTAATGGAACTAATAATTACAAGAAAAATATAGACTACTATTTTTCAATTCAACTTAATAAAATCTGTAAATTTATTTTCAATGATTGTAACACTAATCATAACTATTGCTGGATCATTCATAATAACACTCCTGTCATTAATACCATTCATACCATTAACATCCAAAACATTAACTGCTATGATTTTGAAAACTTATATACCTCACTTCCTCTAGAAGAAATCTATACCAGTCTACTTGATCTACCAAAACTTTTCCCTAATATACTCAATATCATGACTCTTGACAAATGGAAAACCTATCTAAAATGCACACTTTTTCATAACTACATCAAGTTTCAAAATCAACTTTTTAAAAAAGTCAGAGGATTGCCAATGGGCTTACATTCCAGCACCTCGATCTGTAATATCTTTTTATTTGTCAAAGAATTTAACTTCCAAAAAAATCTACAACCACAAGAGTTAAATTACTACAAACACACCTACAGATTTATTGATGACCTTATTACAATTAATAATTTTGGTAAAATTGAAAACTCCGACATTTATCCGAATTGTCTTAAACTTAATAAAACTAATAATTCTCAAAATAGCATAGACTTTCTAGATCTTCAAATCATTAACTACAAAAAAATTTTACTTTTTGACAAAACAAGAAACTTCAATTTCAATACTAACAAATTAATAAATTGGAACTCCAACATATCCAAAAAAGTAATTAACAATACTATAATTAATCAAATACAACGAATTAAAACTATATGCACAGATACAATAGATTTACAACGCGAAATTTTGATCCTTATCAAAATTCTCAAAAATAATCTAATTCCCTTTCAATTTATCAAGCATTGCCTTAAAAGAGCAGGCGTTATATACTCACTCTAAATCATTTAACTGATAGGGATATGATAATTTATTCCTAAACCTGAGAAGGCGGTATAAGTTGGATGACTGTCAGTTGAAAGATTTGTATATAGTGTAATTACTCAATTGTATATATTGTAAAAAGCTAATTGTCTTCAGACATATACTGTTACTATACTGTTACTAAAAAAATGGGCCTATTTCCTGCCTTTAGACTGTCTACTAGCTCTTGGATAGCGAAAATGCCTTTTTCCTTTCTTAAATTCTTAATCATTGCGACACGACAATTAGCCAGAAATTAATTAATTTCCATTCACTAGTATTTTTAAAAAAATCTTAACAGACGGTCTCTCTCAGATAAGAACTCCACAAAATACATCCCTCAAGAATTCAAAGTCCCACCCACTACCATAAATTTCTTCAACCAAGTCTTACCGACTGATATAATTCAAAGCCCCTACTGCCGCTAAGAATTTTCGGACACCCTACACTTCTGAGTCAGACACGAAGAGAACACACTGCCAACTCCCCCACTAGAAAGAATGTAAGTTACTTAATACCTTTCTGGCCTTTATATCTTCATGTACATTCACTGATCTTATTTATATTATTTTCTATTTTATTTTTATATTATTTTTATATTATTTTTATGTTCTCTTTGATTTGTTTTTGCAAAGTTTGCATTATTTATCTTTTTTATAATCTTCTATGTTTATTTCAACTTTACTTTGATTTCGATTTCATAATGACAATTTCCAATGTTTAATTTCTACAAATAATATAGTACTCAAATACATAAAGATGATAGTGTCGGGGACGATTACTCGAGTTTTACAAGATTTCTCTACAGTAATTGATTTTTACTCCAAATTGAATTGACTAAAATGCTTCATGAGAATCAGTTCTTTGAGTAACAACTATTCGCGGAAATATTTGGCCTGACTAGAATTGCCGGTTTGGCTTTAACTTATAACTCGAGTAAAGACGAAACACTTTCATATTTACGTATTTTTATCAATTATTGATCATTGAACGGGAGTTGGTTTGTTCCCCTTGAAAAGTCAACTAATTTCCGATCAATGACAATAATTACATGTTTTAATTTTTACTTTTACAATTGTAATATTATTCCTCGTGATGATTTAACTCCAGTCCCCGTTAAAACATTATTAACATTTTGCTTTCAAATTACTTCAAAACATCTTTCAAAATATAACTTACCAGTATGGATGCACACTTTTAAAATAATTCTACTTTAATTAAACTTAGGAGATAATATAATCAATTAATCAATACTGTTTAGGAAATAAATTATTATTAACTAACTTTGCAGCAATTGCGCAAGTAATAATAACTTGTATTCGCACTAAATGGATTTAAGTTCATACAACATTTGATATGCTAAATAGCAGCTATTAGCGCTATTTATCTCTTACCTAATGTACCCACTTTATATATTATCTCCAACCTTTTTAAGTTTTAAAGTTCTTATACAAAAACTTTACTGTATTGAAGGTTAGCAGCCTCCTTACTTTTATATCTTGCTAGTTTAACTCATATTGAAATCACTAAATGTCATTCCACTAGATGACAAACTTGAAAATTTAACGCCATGCCTGCTACAGGTAAACCCAAAAAACAATTTCTATGAAAAACATTTAACTGTATTTACATGATTACATGCGGTACTTGACATATTAAATATATAGGACAGACTAAAAACAATCTTAACTTTCGAATCAATAACCATAGAGCTCAAATCAAAACATTCAACGCACAAAAAAATAACATTAAAATAAGTACACCATCACAACTTAATACAGCAGAATTAGAACACTTTAAACACCATGACTTCAACTCTATTCAACTTCAGATACTAGATATAATACCCAATCACAAAACAGGAATTTTTCAGGAATCTCTCTGTATACTAAAACAACGTTCACTTTATCCATATGGACTTAACACTTATATACATAGTCATAGAGATACTTCTAAGAAGTCTATTTTCAGCCAATTTAAACTCTACAGCATCAAAACGCAGAGAGGAAAAAGAGGAAGCAAAATAAAAAATAATGCGAGATTTTTATCCACTTTGGATACACTTGCATTGAAAAAACAATTGAAATGTTTTTTTGACTCAGACTGTTTTCCCAAGAAACTTCTCAGCTGGTTACACTCCTGTACTAATAAATTCCTTATCAAACTAAAAAAATTCATTCAAGAAAGCTACGACGACATACAAATCATTAAAGACATGATTCTTGATTTTAGACTTTTCAGACTCTCTAATAGTCTCACTCAACGCAAAATTTATTTTAAAGTCAATTTTCTGCATCCGCAGTTTGACAATATTCATTTCTCAAGAATCATCAGAGATTGTAAAGATTACTTCCCCGCAGTTGACACTATACCAATGATTGCATTTAAATATCAAAGGACCTTAAGCAACTTGCTTACTAACCACCATGAAATAGATGAAACTGCAGAATGACATTGTAAGACACCAATTTACAGCAATTACGTAGATTCTCATCACCAGCACATAATTACTGGCAACCTGAATATCATACAAAACCATCAACTAAAAACACTAATGAGTTATGGTACAAAATTTAGACCAGTAAGAAACATGACTACAAATTACTGTTACAAGACTTTCGAAAACAACATCAACGAATTTATAGTTAAAGCAAGCTATCAACTGAATTTTCCCATAGATACCTTCTTAAAATGGAAAGCTAAAATTCTTCAACGCATATCCACAGAAATCAGTCACCTCAAATTTAAAAGTACACTGAACTGGTCGCAACTTACATCTGATATTAGTAAATTAAAACAGCTTTTTACTATTACAAAAATAGATAAAGCAACTAATAACTTTAGTATTATATGAAAACAATTCTACACTGAGATTATTCATAAAGAACTTCTCAACGCAACTACTTATCAATCAGCCAACCTTACAGAAACATCTATAATAAACAGGATTAAAACTTTTCATAAGAAACTCAATATTACTTTCAATGCAAACTACAACAGATTTACTAATCTTTATGCGATTCCCAAATTCCATAAAACACCATTAAAATTTAGATTTATAGCTAATGGAACTAATAATTACAAGAAAAATATAGACTATTATTTTTCAGTTCAACTTAATAAAATCTGTAAATTTATTTTCAATGATTGTAACACTAATCATAACTATTGCTGGATCATTCATAATAACACTCCTGTCATTAATACCATTCATACCATTAACATCCAAAACATTAACTGCTATGATTTTGAAAACTTATATACCTCACTTCCTCTAGAAGAAATCTATACCAGTCTACTTGATCTACCAAAACGTTTCCCTAATATACTCAATATCATGACTCTTGACAAATGGAAAACCTACCTAAAATGCACACATTTTCATAACTACATCAAGTTTCAAAATCAACTTTTTAAACAAGTCAGAGGATTGCCAATGGGCTTACATTCCAGCACCTCGATCTGTAATATCTTTTTATTTGTCAAAGAATTTAACTTCCAAAAAAATCTACAACCACAAGAGTTAAATTACTACAAACACACCTACAGATTTATTGATGACCTTATTACAATTAATAATTTTGGTAAAATTGAAAACTCCGACATTTATCCGAATTGTCTTAAACTTAATAAAACTAATAATTCTCAAAATAGCATAGACTTTCTAGATCTTCAAATCATTAACTACAAAAAAATTTTACTTTTTGACAAAACAAGAAACTTCAATTTCAATACTAACAAATTAATAAATTGGAACTCCAACATATCCAAAAAAGTAATTAACAATACTATAATTAATCAAATACAACGAATTAAAACTATATGCACAGATACAATAGATTTACAACGCGAAATTTTGATCCTTATCAAAATTCTCAAAAATAATCTAATTCCCTTTCAATTTATCAAGCATTGCCTTAAAAGAGCAGGCGTTAAATACTCACTCTAAATCATTTAACTGATAGGGATATGATAATTTATTCCTAAACCTGAGAAGGCGGTATAAGTTGGATGACTGTCAGTTGAAAGATTTGTATATAGTGTAATTACTCAATTGTATATATTGTAAAAAGCTAATTGTCTTCAGACATATACTGTTACTATACTGTTACTAAAAAATGGGCCTATTTCCTGCCTTTAGACTGTCTACTAGCTCTTGGATAGCGAAAATGCCTTTTTCCTTTCTTAAATTCTTAATCATTGCGACACGACAATTAGCCAGAAATTAATTACTTTCCATTCACTAGTATTTTTAAAAAAATCTTAACAGACGGTCTCTCTCAGATAAGAACTCCACAAAATACATCCCTCAAGAATTCAAAGTCCCACCCACTACCATAAATTTCTTCAACCAAGTCTTACCGACTGATATAATTCAAAGCCCCTACTGCCGCTAAGAATTTTCGGACACCCTACACTTCTGAGTCAGACACGAAGAGAACACACTGCCAACTCCCCCACTAGAAAGAATGTAAGTTACTTAATACCTTTCTGGCCTTTATATCTTCATGTACATTCACTGATCTTATTTATATTATTTTCTATTTTATTTTTATATTATTTTTATATTATTTTTATGTTCTCTTTGATTTGTTTTTGCAAAGTTTGCATTATTTATCTTTTTTATAATCTTCTATGTTTATTTCAACTTTACTTTGATTTCGATTTCATAATGACAATTTCCAATGTTTAATTTCTACAAATAATATAGTACTCAAATACATAAAGATGATAGTGTCGGGGACGATTACTCGAGTTTTACAAGATTTCTCTACAGTAATTGATTTTTACTCCAAATTGAATTGACTAAAATGCTTCATGAGAATCAGTTCTTTGAGTAACAACTATTCGCGGAAATATTTGGCCTGACTAGAATTGCCGGTTTGGCTTTAACTTATAACTCGAGTAAAGACGAAACACTTTCATATTTACGTATTTTTATCAATTATTGATCATTGAACGGGAGTTGGTTTGTTCCCCTTGAAAAGTCAACTAATTTCCGATCAATGACAATAATTACATGTTTTAATTTTTACTTTTACAATTGTAATATTATTCCTCGTGATGATTTAACTCCAGTCCCCGTTAAAACATTATTAACATTTTGCTTTCAAATTACTTCAAAACATCTTTCAAAATATAACTTACCAGTATGGATGCACACTTTTAAAATAATTCTACTTTAATTAAACTTAGGAGATAATATAATCAATTAATCAATACTGTTTAGGAAATAAATTATTATTAACTAACTTTGCAGCAATTGCGCAAGTAATAATAACTTGTATTCGCACTAAATGGATTTAAGTTCATACAACATTTGATATGCTAAATAGCAGCTATTAGCGCTATTTATCTCTTACCTAATGTACCCACTTTATATATTATCTCCAACCTTTTTAAGTTTTAAAGTTCTTATACAAAAACTTTACTGTATTGAAGGTTAGCAGCCTCCTTACTTTTATATCTTGCTAGTTTAACTCATATTGAAATCACTAAATGTCATTCCACTAGATGACAAACTTGAAAATTTAACGCCATGCCTGCTACAGGTAAACCCAAAAAACAATTTCTATGAAAAACATTTAACTGTATTTACATGATTACATGCGGTACTTGACATATTAAATATATAGGACAGACTAAAAACAATCTTAACTTTCGAATCAATAACCATAGAGCTCAAATCAAAACATTCAACGCACAAAAAAATAACATTAAAATAAGTACACCATCACAACTTAATACAGCAGAATTAGAACACTTTAAACACCATGACTTCAACTCTATTCAACTTCAGATACTAGATATAATACCCAATCACAAAACACGATTTTTTCAGGAATCTCTCTATATACTAAAACAACGTTCACTTTATCCATATGGACTTAACACTTATATACATAATCATAGAGATACTTCTAAGAAGTCTATTTTCAGCCAATTTAAACTCTACAGCATCAAAACGCAGAGAGGAAAAAGAGGAAGCAAAATAAAAAATAATGCGAGATTTTTATCCACTTTGGATACACTTGCATTGAAAAAACAATTGAAATGTTTTTTTGACTCAGAGTGTTTTCCCAAGAAACTTCTCAACTGGTTACACTCCTGTACTAATAAATCCTTATCAAACTAAAAAAATTCATTCAAGAAAGCTACGACGACATACAAATCATTAAAGACATGATTCTTGATTTTAGTCTTTTCAGACTCTCTAATAGTCTCACTCAACGCAAAATTTATTTTAAAGTCAATTTTCTGCATCCGCAGTTTGACAATATTCATTTCTCAAGAATCATCAGAGATTGTAAAGATTACTTCCCCGCAGTTGACACTATACCAATGATTGCATTTAAATATCAAAGGACCTTAAGCAACTTGCTTACTAACCACCATGAAATAGATGAAACTGCAGAATGACATTGTAAGACACCAATTTACAGCAATTACGTAGATTCTCATCACCAGCACATAATTACTGGCAACCTGAATATCATACAAAACCATCAACAAAAAACACTAATGAGTTATGGTACAAAATTTAGACCAGTAAGAAACATGACTACAAATTACTGTTACAAGACTTTCGAAAACAACATCAACGAATTTATAGTTAAAGCAAGCTATCAACTGAATTTTCCCATAGATACCTTCTTAAAATGGAAAGCTAAAATTCTTCAACGCATATCCACAGAAATCAGTCACCTCAAATTTAAAAGTACACTGAACTGGTCTGATATTAGTAAATTAAAACAGCTTTTTACTATTACAAAAATAGATAAAGCAACTAATAACTTTAGTATTATATGAAAACAATTCTACACTGAGATTATTCATAAAGAACTTCTCAACGCAACTACTTATCAATCAGCCAACCTTACAGAAACATCTATAATAAACAGGATTAAAACTTTTCATAAGAAACTCAATATTACTTTCAATGCAAACTACAACAGATTTACTAATCTTTATGCGATTCCCAAATTCCATAAAACACCATTAAAATTTAGATTTATAGCTAATGGAACTAATAATTACAAGAAAAATATAGACTATTATTTTTCAGTTCAACTTAATAAAATCTGTAAATTTATTTTCAATGATTGTAACACTAATCATAACTATTGCTGGATCATTCATAATAACACTCCTGTCATTAATACCATTCATACCATTAACATCCAAAACATTAACTGCTATGATTTTGAAAACTTATATACCTCACTTCCTCTAGAAGAAATCTATTCCAGTCTACTTGATCTACCAAAACGTTTCCCTAATATACTCAATATCATGACTCTTGACAAATGGAAAACCTACCTAAAATGCACACTTTTTCATAACTACATCAAGTTTCAAAATCAACTTTTTAAACAAGTCAGAGGATTGCCAATGGGCTTACATTCCAGCACCTCGATCTGTAATATCTTTTTATTTGTCAAAGAATTTAACTTCCAAAAAAATCTACAACCACAAGAGTTAAATTACTACAAACACACCTACAGATTTATTGATGACCTTATTACAATTAATAATTTTGGTAAAATTGAAAACTCCGACATTTATCCGAATTGTCTTAAACTTAATAAAACTAATAATTCTCAAAATAGCATAGACTTTCTAGATCTTCAAATCATTAACTACAAAAAAATTTTACTTTTTGACAAAACAAGAAACTTCAATTTCAATACTAACAAATTAATAAATTGGAACTCCAACATATCCAAAAAAGTAATTAACAATACTATAATTAATCAAATACAACGAATTAAAACTATATGCACAGATACAATAGATTTACAACGCGAAATTTTGATCCTTATCAAAATTCTCAAAAATAATCTAATTCCCTTTCAATTTATCAAGCATTGCCTTAAAAGAGCAGGCGTTAAATACTCACTCTAAATCATTTAACTGATAGGGATATGATAATTTATTCCTAAACCTGAGAAGGCGGTATAAGTTGGATGACTGTCAGTTGAAAGATTTGTATATAGTGTAATTACTCAATTGTATATATTGTAAAAAGCTAATTGTCTTCAGACATATACTGTTACTATACTGTTACTAAAAAATGGGCCTATTTCCTGCCTTTAGACTGTCTACTAGCTCTTGGATAGCGAAAATGCCTTTTTCCTTTCTTAAATTCTTAATCATTGCGACACGACAATTAGCCAGAAATTAATTACTTTCCATTCACTAGTATTTTTAAAAAAATCTTAACAGACGGTCTCTCTCAGATAAGAACTCCACAAAATACATCCCTCAAGAATTCAAAGTCCCACCCACTACCATAAATTTCTTCAACCAAGTCTTACCGACTGATATAATTCAAAGCCCCTACTGCCGCTAAGAATTTTCGGACACCCTACACTTCTGAGTCAGACACGAAGAGAACACACTGCCAACTCCCCCACTAGAAAGAATGTAAGTTACTTAATACCTTTCTGGCCTTTATATCTTCATGTACATTCACTGATCTTATTTATATTATTTTCTATTTTATTTTTATATTATTTTTATATTATTTTTATGTTCTCTTTGATTTGTTTTTGCAAAGTTTGCATTATTTATCTTTTTTATAATCTTCTATGTTTATTTCAACTTTACTTTGATTTCGATTTCATAATGACAATTTCCAATGTTTAATTTCTACAAATAATATAGTACTCAAATACATAAAGATGATAGTGTCGGGGACGATTACTCGAGTTTTACAAGATTTCTCTACAGTAATTGATTTTTACTCCAAATTGAATTGACTAAAATGCTTCATGAGAATCAGTTCTTTGAGTAACAACTATTCGCGGAAATATTTGGCCTGACTAGAATTGCCGGTTTGGCTTTAACTTATAACTCGAGTAAAGACGAAACACTTTCATATTTACGTATTTTTATCAATTATTGATCATTGAACGGGAGTTGGTTTGTTCCCCTTGAAAAGTCAACTAATTTCCGATCAATGACAATAATTACATGTTTTAATTTTTACTTTTACAATTGTAATATTATTCCTCGTGATGATTTAACTCCAGTCCCCGTTAAAACATTATTAACATTTTGCTTTCAAATTACTTCAAAACATCTTTCAAAATATAACTTACCAGTATGGATGCACACTTTTAAAATAATTCTACTTTAATTAAACTTAGGAGATAATATAATCAATTAATCAATACTGTTTAGGAAATAAATTATTATTAACTAACTTTGCAGCAATTGCGCAAGTAATAATAACTTGTATTCGCACTAAATGGATTTAAGTTCATACAACATTTGATATGCTAAATAGCAGCTATTAGCGCTATTTATCTCTTACCTAATGTACCCACTTTATATATTATCTCCAACCTTTTTAAGTTTTAAAGTTCTTATACAAAAACTTTACTGTATTGAAGGTTAGCAGCCTCCTTACTTTTATATCTTGCTAGTTTAACTCATATTGAAATCACTAAATGTCATTCCACTAGATGACAAACTTGAAAATTTAACGCCATGCCTGCTACAGGTAAACCCAAAAAACAATTTCTATGAAAAACATTTAACTGTATTTACATGATTACATGCGGTACTTGACATATTAAATATATAGGACAGACTAAAAACAATCTTAACTTTCGAATCAATAACCATAGAGCTCAAATCAAAACATTCAACGCACAAAAAAATAACATTAAAATAAGTACACCATCACAACTTAATACAGCAGAATTAGAACACTTTAAACACCATGACTTCAACTCTATTCAACTTCAGATACTAGATATAATACCCAATCACAAAACAGGAATTTTTCAGGAATCTCTCTGTATACTAAAACAACGTTCACTTTATCCATATGGACTTAACACTTATATACATAGTCATAGAGATACTTCTAAGAAGTCTATTTTCAGCCAATTTAAACTCTACAGCATCAAAACGCAGAGAGGAAAAAGAGGAAGCAAAATAAAAAATAATGCGAGATTTTTATCCACTTTGGATACACTTGCATTGAAAAAACAATTGAAATGTTTTTTTGACTCAGACTGTTTTCCCAAGAAACTTCTCAGCTGGTTACACTCCTGTACTAATAAATTCCTTATCAAACTAAAAAAATTCATTCAAGAAAGCTACGACGACATACAAATCATTAAAGACATGATTCTTGATTTTAGACTTTTCAGACTCTCTAATAGTCTCACTCAACGCAAAATTTATTTTAAAGTCAATTTTCTGCATCCGCAGTTTGACAATATTCATTTCTCAAGAATCATCAGAGATTGTAAAGATTACTTCCCCGCAGTTGACACTATACCAATGATTGCATTTAAATATCAAAGGACCTTAAGCAACTTGCTTACTAACCACCATGAAATAGATGAAACTGCAGAATGACATTGTAAGACACCAATTTACAGCAATTACGTAGATTCTCATCACCAGCACATAATTACTGGCAACCTGAATATCATACAAAACCATCAACTAAAAACACTAATGAGTTATGGTACAAAATTTAGACCAGTAAGAAACATGACTACAAATTACTGTTACAAGACTTTCGAAAACAACATCAACGAATTTATAGTTAAAGCAAGCTATCAACTGAATTTTCCCATAGATACCTTCTTAAAATGGAAAGCTAAAATTCTTCAACGCATATCCACAGAAATCAGTCACCTCAAATTTAAAAGTACACTGAACTGGTCGCAACTTACATCTGATATTAGTAAATTAAAACAGCTTTTTACTATTACAAAAATAGATAAAGCAACTAATAACTTTAGTATTATATGAAAACAATTCTACACTGAGATTATTCATAAAGAACTTCTCAACGCAACTACTTATCAATCAGCCAACCTTACAGAAACATCTATAATAAACAGGATTAAAACTTTTCATAAGAAACTCAATATTACTTTCAATGCAAACTACAACAGATTTACTAATCTTTATGCGATTCCCAAATTCCATAAAACACCATTAAAATTTAGATTTATAGCTAATGGAACTAATAATTACAAGAAAAATATAGACTATTATTTTTCAGTTCAACTTAATAAAATCTGTAAATTTATTTTCAATGATTGTAACACTAATCATAACTATTGCTGGATCATTCATAATAACACTCCTGTCATTAATACCATTCATACCATTAACATCCAAAACATTAACTGCTATGATTTTGAAAACTTATATACCTCACTTCCTCTAGAAGAAATCTATACCAGTCTACTTGATCTACCAAAACGTTTCCCTAATATACTCAATATCATGACTCTTGACAAATGGAAAACCTACCTAAAATGCACACTTTTTCATAACTACATCAAGTTTCAAAATCAACTTTTTAAACAAGTCAGAGGATTGCCAATGGGCTTACATTCCAGCACCTCGATCTGTAATATCTTTTTATTTGTCAAAGAATTTAACTTCCAAAAAAATCTACAACCACAAGAGTTAAATTACTACAAACACACCTACAGATTTATTGATGACCTTATTACAATTAATAATTTTGGTAAAATTGAAAACTCCGACATTTATCCGAATTGTCTTAAACTTAATAAAACTAATAATTCTCAAAATAGCATAGACTTTCTAGATCTTCAAATCATTAACTACAAAAAAATTTTACTTTTTGACAAAACAAGAAACTTCAATTTCAATACTAACAAATTAATAAATTGGAACTCCAACATATCCAAAAAAGTAATTAACAATACTATAATTAATCAAATACAACGAATTAAAACTATATGCACAGATACAATAGATTTACAACGCGAAATTTTGATCCTTATCAAAATTCTCAAAAATAATCTAATTCCCTTTCAATTTATCAAGCATTGCCTTAAAAGAGCAGGCGTTAAATACTCACTCTAAATCATTTAACTGATAGGGATATGATAATTTATTCCTAAACCTGAGAAGGCGGTATAAGTTGGATGACTGTCAGTTGAAAGATTTGTATATAGTGTAATTACTCAATTGTATATATTGTAAAAAGCTAATTGTCTTCAGACATATACTGTTACTATACTGTTACTAAAAAATGGGCCTATTTCCTGCCTTTAGACTGTCTACTAGCTCTTGGATAGCGAAAATGCCTTTTTCCTTTCTTAAATTCTTAATCATTGCGACACGACAATTAGCCAGAAATTAATTACTTTCCATTCACTAGTATTTTTAAAAAAATCTTAACAGACGGTCTCTCTCAGATAAGAACTCCACAAAATACATCCCTCAAGAATTCAAAGTCCCACCCACTACCATAAATTTCTTCAACCAAGTCTTACCGACTGATATAATTCAAAGCCCCTACTGCCGCTAAGAATTTTCGGACACCCTACACTTCTGAGTCAGACACGAAGAGAACACACTGCCAACTCCCCCACTAGAAAGAATGTAAGTTACTTAATACCTTTCTGGCCTTTATATCTTCATGTACATTCACTGATCTTATTTATATTATTTTCTATTTTATTTTTATATTATTTTTATATTATTTTTATGTTCTCTTTGATTTGTTTTTGCAAAGTTTGCATTATTTATCTTTTTTATAATCTTCTATGTTTATTTCAACTTTACTTTGATTTCGATTTCATAATGACAATTTCCAATGTTTAATTTCTACAAATAATATAGTACTCAAATACATAAAGATGATAGTGTCGGGGACGATTACTCGAGTTTTACAAGATTTCTCTACAGTAATTGATTTTTACTCCAAATTGAATTGACTAAAATGCTTCATGAGAATCAGTTCTTTGAGTAACAACTATTCGCGGAAATATTTGGCCTGACTAGAATTGCCGGTTTGGCTTTAACTTATAACTCGAGTAAAGACGAAACACTTTCATATTTACGTATTTTTATCAATTATTGATCATTGAACGGGAGTTGGTTTGTTCCCCTTGAAAAGTCAACTAATTTCCGATCAATGACAATAATTACATGTTTTAATTTTTACTTTTACAATTGTAATATTATTCCTCGTGATGATTTAACTCCAGTCCCCGTTAAAACATTATTAACATTTTGCTTTCAAATTACTTCAAAACATCTTTCAAAATATAACTTACCAGTATGGATGCACACTTTTAAAATAATTCTACTTTAATTAAACTTAGGAGATAATATAATCAATTAATCAATACTGTTTAGGAAATAAATTATTATTAACTAACTTTGCAGCAATTGCGCAAGTAATAATAACTTGTATTCGCACTAAATGGATTTAAGTTCATACAACATTTGATATGCTAAATAGCAGCTATTAGCGCTATTTATCTCTTACCTAATGTACCCACTTTATATATTATCTCCAACCTTTTTAAGTTTTAAAGTTCTTATACAAAAACTTTACTGTATTGAAGGTTAGCAGCCTCCTTACTTTTATATCTTGCTAGTTTAACTCATATTGAAATCACTAAATGTCATTCCACTAGATGACAAACTTGAAAATTTAACGCCATGCCTGCTACAGGTAAACCCAAAAAACAATTTCTATGAAAAACATTTAACTGTATTTACATGATTACATGCGGTACTTGACATATTAAATATATAGGACAGACTAAAAACAATCTTAACTTTCGAATCAATAACCATAGAGCTCAAATCAAAACATTCAACGCACAAAAAAATAACATTAAAATAAGTACACCATCACAACTTAATACAGCAGAATTAGAACACTTTAAACACCATGACTTCAACTCTATTCAACTTCAGATACTAGATATAATACCCAATCACAAAACACGAATTTTTCAGGAATCTCTCTATATACTAAAACAACGTTCACTTTATCCATATGGACTTAACACTTATATACATAATCATAGAGATACTTCTAAGAAGTCTATTTTCAGCCAATTTAAACTCTACAGCATCAAAACGCAGAGAGGAAAAAGAGGAAGCAAAATAAAAAATAATGCGAGATTTTTATCCACTTTGGATACACTTGCATTGAAAAAACAATTGAAATGTTTTTTTGACTCAGACTGTTTTCCCAAGAAACTTCTCAACTGGTTACACTCCTGTACTAATAAATTCCTTATCAAACTAAAAAAATTCATTCAAGAAAGCTACGACGACATACAAATCATTAAAGACATGATTCTTGATTTTAGTCTTTTCAGACTCTCTAATAGTCTCACTCAACGCAAAATTTATTTTAAAGTCAATTTTCTGCATCCGCAGTTTGACAATATTCATTTCTCAAGAATCATCAGAGATTGTAAAGATTACTTCCCCGCAGTTGACACTATACCAATGATTGCATTTAAATATCAAAGGACCTTAAGCAACTTGCTTACTAACCACCATGAAATAGATGAAACTGCAGAATGACATTGTAAGACACCAATTTACAGCAATTACGTAGATTCTCATCACCAGCACATAATTACTGGCAACCTGAATATCATACAAAACCATCAACAAAAAACACTAATGAGTTATGGTACAAAATTTAGACCAGTAAGAAACATGACTACAAATTACTGTTACAAGACTTTCGAAAACAACATCAACGAATTTATAGTTAAAGCAAGCTATCAACTGAATTTTCCCATAGATACCTTCTTAAAATGGAAAGCTAAAATTCTTCAACGCATATCCACAGAAATCAGTCACCTCAAATTTAAAAGTACACTGAACTGGTCTGATATTAGTAAATTAAAACAGCTTTTTACTATTACAAAAATAGATAAAGCAACTAATAACTTTAGTATTATATGAAAACAATTCTACACTGAGATTATTCATAAAGAACTTCTCAACGCAACTACTTATCAATCAGCCAACCTTACAGAAACATCTATAATAAACAGGATTACAACTTTTCATAAGAAACTCAATATTACTTTCAATGCAAACTACAACAGATTTACTAATCTTTATGCGATTCCCAAATTCCATAAAACACCATTAAAATTTAGATTTATAGCTAATGGAACTAATAATTACAAGAAAAATATAGACTATTATTTTTCAATTCAACTTAATAAAATCTGTAAATTTATTTTCAATGATTGTAACACTAATCATAACTATTGCTGGATCATTCATAATAAAACTCCTGTCATTAATACCATTCATACCATTAACATCCAAAACATTAACTGCTATGATTTTGAAAACTTATATACCTCACTTCCTCTAGAAGAATTCTATACCAGTCTACTTGATCTACTAAAACTTTTCCCTAATATACTCAATATCATGACTCTTGACAAATGGAAAACCTACCTAAAATGCACACTTTTTCATAACTACATCAAGTTTCAAAATCAACTTTTTAAACAAGTCAGAGGATTGCCAATGGGCATACATTCCAGCACCTCAATCTGTAATATCCTTTTTTTTGTCAAAGAATTTAACTTCCAAAAAAATCTACAACCACAAGAGTTAAATTACTACAAACACACCTACAGATTTATTGATGACCTTATTACAATTAATAATTTTGGTAAAATTGAAAACTCCGACATTTATCCGAATTGTCTTAAACTTAATAAAACTAATAATTCTCAAAATAGCATAGACTTTCTAGATCTTCAAATCATTAACTACAAAAAAATTTTACTTTTTGACAAAACAAGAAACTTCAATTTCAATACTAACAAATTAATAAATTGGAACTCCAACATATCCAAAAAAGTAATTAACAATACTATAATTAATCAAATACAACGAATTAAAACTATATGCACAGATACAATAGATTTACAACGCGAAATTTTGATCCTTATCAAAATTCTCAAAAATAATCTAATTCCCTTTCAATTTATCAACCATTGCCTTAAAAGAGCAGGTGTTAAATACTCACTCTAAATCATTTAACTGATAGGGATATGATAATTTATTCCTAAACCTGAGAAGGCGGTATAAGTTGGATGACTGTCAGTTGAAAGATTTGTATATAGTGTAATTACTCAATTGTATATATTGTAAAAAGCTAATTGTCTTCAGACATATACTGTTACTATACTGTTACTAAAAAAATGGGCCTATTTCCTGCCTTTAGACTGTCTACTAGCTCTTGGATAGCGAAAATGCCTTTTTCCTTTCTTAAATTCTTAATCATTGCGACACGACAATTAGCCAGAAATTAATTAATTTCCATTCACTAGTATTTTTAAAAAAATCTTAACAGACGGTCTCTCTCAGATAAGAACTCCACAAAATACATCCCTCAAGAATTCAAAGTCCCACCCACTACCATAAATTTCTTCAACCAAGTCTTACCGACTGATATAATTCAAAGCCCCTACTGCCGCTAAGAATTTTCGGACACCCTACACTTCTGAGTCAGACACGAAGAGAACACACTGCCAACTCCCCCACTAGAAAGAATGTAAGTTACTTAATACCTTTCTGGCCTTTATATCTTCATGTACATTCACTGATCTTATTTATATTATTTTCTATTTTATTTTTATATTATTTTTATATTATTTTTATGTTCTCTTTGATTTGTTTTTGCAAAGTTTGCATTATTTATCTTTTTTATAATCTTCTATGTTTATTTCAACTTTACTTTGATTTCGATTTCATAATGACAATTTCCAATGTTTAATTTCTACAAATAATATAGTACTCAAATACATAAAGATGATAGTGTCGGGGACGATTACTCCAGTTTTACAAGATTTCTCTACAGTAATTGATTTTTACTCCAAATTGAATTGACTAAAATGCTTCATGAGAATCAGTTCTTTGAGTAACAACTATTCGCGGAAATATTTGGCCTGACTAGAATTGCCGGTTTGGCTTTAACTTATAACTCGAGTAAAGACGAAACACTTTCATATTTACGTATTTTTATCAATTATTGATCATTGAACGGGAGTTGGTTTGTTCCCCTTGAAAAGTCAACTAATTTCCGATCAATGACAATAATTACATGTTTTAATTTTTACTTTTACAATTGTAATATTATTCCTCGTGATGATTTAACTCCAGTCCCCGTTAAAACATTATTAACATTTTGCTTTCAAATTACTTCAAAACATCTTTCAAAATATAACTTACCAGTATGGATGCACACTTTTAAAATAATTCTACTTTAATTAAACTTAGGAGATAATATAATCAATTAATCAATACTGTTTAGGAAATAAATTATTATTAACTAACTTTGCAGCAATTGCGCAAGTAATAATAACTTGTATTCGCACTAAATGGATTTAAGTTCATACAACATTTGATATGCTAAATAGCAGCTATTAGCGCTATTTATCTCTTACCTAATGTACCCACTTTATATATTATCTCCAACCTTTTTAAGTTTTAAAGTTCTTATACAAAAACTTTACTGTATTGAAGGTTAGCAGCCTCCTTACTTTTATATCTTGCTAGTTTAACTCATATTGAAATCACTAAATGTCATTCCACTAGATGACAAACTTGAAAATTTAACGCCATGCCTGCTACAGGTAAACCCAAAAAACAATTTCTATGAAAAACATTTAACTGTATTTACATGATTACATGCGGTACTTGACATATTAAATATATAGGACAGACTAAAAACAATCTTAACTTTCGAATCAATAACCATAGAGCTCAAATCAAAACATTCAACGCACAAAAAAATAACATTAAAATAAGTACACCATCACAACTTAATACAGCAGAATTAGAACACTTTAAACACCATGACTTCAACTCTATTCAACTTCAGATACTAGATATAATACCCAATCACAAAACACGAATTTTTCAGGAATCTCTCTATATACTAAAACAACGTTCACTTTATCCATATGGACTTAACACTTATATACATAGTCATAGAGATACTTCTAAGAAGTCTATTTTCAGCCAATTTAAACTCTACAGCATCAAAACGCAGAGAGGAAAAAGAGGAAGCAAAATAAAAAATAATGCGAGATTTTTATCCACTTTGGATACACTTGCATTGAAAAAACAATTGAAATGTTTTTTTGACTCAGACTGTTTTCCCAAGAAACTTCTCAACTGGTTACACTCCTGTACTAATAAATTCCTTATCAAACTAAAAAAATTCATTCAAGAAAGCTACGACGACATACAAATCATTAAAGACATGATTCTTGATTTTAGTCTTTTCAGACTCTCTAATAGTCTCACTCAACGCAAAATTTATTTTAAAGTCAATTTTCTGCATCCGCAGTTTGACAATATTCATTTCTCAAGAATCATCAGAGATTGTAAAGATTACTTCCCCGCAGTTGACACTATACCAATGATTGCATTTAAATATCAAAGGACCTTAAGCAACTTGCTTACTAACCACCATGAAATAGATGAAACTGCAGAATGACATTGTAAGACACCAATTTACAGCAATTACGTAGATTCTCATCACCAGCACATAATTACTGGCAACCTGAATATCATACAAAACCATCAACAAAAAACACTAATGAGTTATGGTACAAAATTTAGACCAGTAAGAAACATGACTACAAATTACTGTTACAAGACTTTCGAAAACAACATCAACGAATTTATAGTTAAAGCAAGCTATCAACTGAATTTTCCCATAGATACCTTCTTAAAATGGAAAGCTAAAATTCTTCAACGCATATCCACAGAAATCAGTCACCTCAAATTTAAAAGTACACTGAACTGGTCTGATATTAGTAAATTAAAACAGCTTTTTACTATTACAAAAATAGATAAAGCAACTAATAACTTTAGTATTATATGAAAACAATTCTACACTGAGATTATTCATAAAGAACTACTCAACGCAACTACTTATCAATCAGCCAACCTTACAGAAACATCTATAATAAACAGGATTAAAACTTTTCATAAGAAACTCAATATTACTTTCAATGCAAACTACTACAGATTTACTAATCTTTATGCGATTCCCAAATTCCATAAAACACCATTAAAATTTAGATTTATAGCTAATGGAACTAATAATTACAAGAAAAATATAGACTATTATTTTTCAATTCAACTTAATAAAATCTGTAAATTTATTTTCAATGATTGTAACACTAATCATAACTATTGCTGGATCATTCATAATAACACTCCTGTCATTAATACCATTCATACCATTAACATCCAAAACAATAACTGCTATGATTTTGAAAACTTATATACCTCACTTCCTCTAGAAGAAATCTATACCAGTCTACTTGATCTACCAAAACTTTTCCCTAATATACTCAATATCATGACTCTTGACAAATGGAAAACCTACCTAAAATGCACACTTTTTCATAACTACATCAAGTTTCAAAATCAACTTTTTAAACAAGTCAGAGGATTGCCAATGGGCTTACATTCCAGCACCTCGATCTGTAATATCTTTTTATTTGTCAAAGAATTTAACTTCCAAAAAAATCTACAACCACAAGAGTTAAATTACTACAAACACACCTACAGATTTATTGATGACCTTATTACAATTAATAATTTTGGTAAAATTGAAAACTCCGACATTTATCCGAATTGTCTTAAACTTAATAAAACTAATAATTCTCAAAATAGCATAGACTTTCTAGATCTTCAAATCATTAACTACAAAAAAATTTTACTTTTTGACAAAACAAGAAACTTCAATTTCAATACTAACAAATTAATAAATTGGAACTCCAACATATCCAAAAAAGTAATTAACAATACTATAATTAATCAAATACAACGAATTAAAACTATATGCACAGATACAATAGATTTACAACGCGAAATTTTGATCCTTATCAAAATTCTCAAAAAGAATCTAATTCCCTTTCAATTTATCAAGCATTGCCTTAAAAGAGCAGGCGTTAAATACTCACTCTAAATCATTTAACTGATAGGGATATGATAATTTATTCCTAAACCTGAGAAGGCGGTATAAGTTGGATGACTGTCAGTTGAAAGATTTGTATATAGTGTAATTACTCAATTGTATATATTGTAAAAAGCTAATTGTCTTCAGACATATACTGTTACTATACTGTTACTAAAAAAATGGGCCTATTTCCTGCCTTTAGACTGTCTACTAGCTCTTGGATAGCGAAAATGCCTTTTTCCTTTCTTAAATTCTTAATCATTGCGACACGACAATTAGCCAGAAATTAATTAATTTCCATTCACTAGTATTTTTAAAAAAATCTTAACAGACGGTCTCTCTCAGATAAGAACTCCACAAAATACATCCCTCAAGAATTCAAAGTCCCACCCACTACCATAAATTTCTTCAACCAAGTCTTACCGACTGATATAATTCAAAGCCCCTACTGCCGCTAAGAATTTTCGGACACCCTACACTTCTGAGTCAGACACGAAGAGAACACACTGCCAACTCCCCCACTAGAAAGAATGTAAGTTACTTAATACCTTTCTGGCCTTTATATCTTCATGTACATTCACTGATCTTATTTATATTATTTTCTATTTTATTTTTATATTATTTTTATGTTCTCTTTGATTTGTTTTTGCAAAGTTTGCATTATTTATCTTTTTTATAATCTTCTATGTTTATTTCAACTTTACTTTGATTTCGATTTCATAATGACAATTTCCAATGTTTAATTTCTACAAATAATATAGTACTCAAATACATAAAGATGATAGTGTCGGGGACGATTACTCGAGTTTTACAAGATTTCTCTACAGTAATTGATTTTTACTCCAAATTGAATTGACTAAAATGCTTCATGAGAATCAGTTCTTTGAGTAACAACTATTCGCGGAAATATTTGGCCTGAAAATTTGAATTGCCGGTTTGGCTTTAACTTATAACTCGAGTAAAGACGAAACACTTTCATATTTACGTATTTTTATCAATTATTGATCATTGATCGGGAGTTGGTTTGTTCCCCTTGAAAAGTCAACTAATTTCCGATCAATGACAATAATTACATGTTTTAATTTTTACTTTTACAATTGTAATATTATTCCTCGTGATGATTTAACTCCAGTCCCTGTTAAAACATTATTAACATTTTGCTTTCAAATTACTTCAAAACATCTTTCAAAATATAACTTACCAGTATGGATGCACACTTTTAAAATAATTCTACTTTAATTAAACTTAGGAGATAATATAATCAATTAATCAATACTGTTTAGGAAATAAATTATTATTAACTAACTTTGCAGCAATTGCGCAAGTAATAATAACTTGTATTCGCACTAAATGGATTTAAGTTCATACAACATTTGATATGCTAAATAGCAGCTATTAGCGCTATTTATCTCTTACCTAATGTACCCACTTTATATATTATCTCCAACCTTTTTAAGTTTTAAAGTTCTTATACAAAAACTTTACTGTATTGAAGGTTAGCAGCCTCCTTACTTTTATATCTTGCTAGTTTAACTCATATTGAAATCACTAAATGTCATTCCACTAGATGACAAACTTGAAAATTTAACGCCATGCCTGCTACAGGTAAACCCAAAAAACAATTTCTATGAAAAACATTTAACTGTATTTACATGATTACATGCGGTACTTGACATATTAAATATTAGGACAGACTAAAAACAATCTTAACTTTCGAATCAATAACCATAGAGCTCAAATCAAAACATTCAACGCACAAAAAAATAACATTAAAATAAGTACACCATCACAACTTAATACAGCAGAATTAGAACACTTTAAACACCATGACTTCAACTCTATTCAACTTCAGATACTAGATATAATACCCAATCACAAAACACGAATTTTTCAGGAATCTCTCTATATACTAAAACAACGTTCACTTTATCCATATGGACTTAACACTTATATACATAGTCATAGAGATACTTCTAAGAAGTCTATTTTCAGCCAATTTAAACTCTACAGCATCAAAACGCAGAGAGGAAAAAGAGGAAGCAAAATAAAAAATAATGCGAGATTTTTATCCACTTTGGATACACTTGCATTGAAAAAACAATTGAAATGTTTTTTTGACTCAGACTGTTTTCCCAAGAAACTTCTCAGCTGGTTACACTCCTGTACTAATAAATTCCTTATCAAACTAAAAAAATTCATTCAAGAAAGCTACGACGACATACAAATCATTAAAGACATGATTCTTGATTTTAGTCTTTTCAGACTCTCTAATAGTCTCACTCAACGCAAAATTTATTTTAAAGTCAATTTTCTGCATCCGCAGTTTGACAATATTCATTTCTCAAGAATCATCAGAGATTGTAAAGATTACTTCCCCGCAGTTGACACTATACCAATGATTGCATTTAAATATCAAAGGACCTTAAGCAACTTGCTTACTAACCACCATGAAATAGATGAAACTGCAGAATGACATTGTAAGACACCAATTTACAGCAATTACGTAGATTCTCATCACCAGCACATAATTACTGGCAACCTGAATATCATACAAAACCATCAACTAAAAACACTAATGAGTTATGGTACAAAATTTAGACCAGTAAGAAACATGACTACAAATTACTGTTACAAGACTTTCGAAAACAACATCAACGAATTTATAGTTAAAGCAAGCTATCAACTGAATTTTCCCATAGATACCTTCTTAAAATGGAAAGCTAAAATTCTTCAACGCATATCCACAGAAATCAGTCACCTCAAATTTAAAAGTACACTGAACTAGTGCGAATACAAGTTATTACTTGCGCAATTGCTGCAAAGTTAGTTAATAATAATTTATTTCCTAAACAGTATTGATTAATTGATTATATTATCTCCTAAGTTTAATTAAAGTAGAATTATTTTAAAATTGTGCATCCATACTGGTAAGTTATATTTTGAAAGATGTTTTGAAGTAATTTGAAAGCAAAATGTTAATAATGTCTTAACGGGGACTGGAGTTAAATCATCAAGAAGAATAATATTACAATTGTAAAAGGAAAAATTAAAACATGAAATTATTGTCATAGATCGGAAATTCGCGCCGGTTTGGCTTTAACTTATAACTCGAGTAAAGACGAAACACTTTCATATTTACGTATTTTTATCAATTATTGTTCATTGAACGGGAGTTGGTTTGTTCCCCTTGAAAAGTCAACTAATTTCCGATCAATGACAATAATTTCATGTTTTAATTTTTCCTTTTACAATTGTAATATTATTCTTCTTGATGATTTAACTCCAGTCCCCGTTAAAACATTATTAACATTTTGCTTTCAAATTACTTCAAAACATCTTTCAAAATATAACTTACCAGTATGGATGCACACTTTTAAAATAATTCTACTTTAATTAAACTTAGGAGATAATATAATCAATTAATCAATACTGTTTAGGAAATAAATTATTATATATATATATATATATATATATATAAAGAAACTTACTGATTGATTTATATAAACATATAAAGGACGTAGTTAAAGCTTTTGGCCGAAGAATCACAATAGGGATTTAAAAAAAAAAAGCTGCGCCACAAATTTATAGAATTTATACACTGACTATCAATAAGTATTTGGACGCCTGTGAAAGAAAAGAAAAACTAACTTTATTCAAAATCAATAGTTGGTAGAGCCTCCACGAGAGGTAATTACAGCGTGGACCCTCCGGAGCATACGTTCCACAAGTCTTTGTATGACAGCTAGTGGTATTTTCTTCTACTCGGCTTGGAGAAGACATAGAAGTTCCTTCATCAATTTTGCACGGGTAGTGCACCCCTGAATTCAGTGATGCAACTAGTCCCAGAGGTTCTCGATAGGGTTCAGGTCTGGACTCTGGGCAGGCCAGTCCTTTCGATGAACTCCATTGGCACCATACCAAGCCTTGGTTAACGTCGAAACATGACAACTGACATTGTCGTCCTGAAAGTAACAGGGGTCCAACCCGTAAAACTGCCGCAACGTAGGAAGCACATTGTCATCCAAAACAGTGCAGTAGGCATCGGAGCTTACCATGAATGGGGACCAAGGGTCCCAGCCCATACCTGGAGAAACACCCCCAGACCATAATTCCACCTCCGCCAAACTTGACTGTTGGCACAATGCATTCTGGCAGGAGACGTTCTCCAGGTAGATGCCAGACCCAGACCCTGCCATCCGAAAGGTAAAGAGTGAACCTTGATTCGTCACTCCAAAGAGCCCGTTTCCACTGATCTACGGTCCAATTTCGATGTGCTTTGCACCACATTAACCGAGCAGCGCGGTTGGACTTTGTGATCAAAGGCTTATGGGCAGCAGCAAGACCACGAAAACCAAGCAGATGTGCTTCCTTACGGATGGTATTCATTGAAACAATGCTCCCGGATGCCTGTTGAAACTCTTCGTGGATAAGGGACATCGGTTGGGTGCGGTTCTTCCGAATTTCTCTGGACAGCACTCGTCAATCTCTATCTTCCAGTTCCGTTGGTCTGCCGACTCGGGGCACATTCCGACAATCACCGCTCACCTTCCACTTCTTACTCACATAGGCCACTGTCGATTTTGGGTATTTCAGGTCGCTAGATATGTCCCTTAAGGATTGGCCACATTTGTGATACCCGATAATTATACCTTTCTCGAAATCAGAGAGCTCCGAACTGCGAGGCATCTTGCATGCGACTAAAGCCGATGCTGTTTCCTACACGATATATACCGGCGGAGTCCGTGACGTACCTTAGGACCGCAGATATCGTCATTTGCATAGGTGTCCAAATACTTATTGGTAGTCAGTGTAGATATCAAATGTCAGCATTAGGGAAAGTGAATTTTAATATAAAAATAAAGTAAATTTCTGATTTAATGATACGAAGAATGTTTTTTTACATATTTTAATATTTTTTTTAATTTCACAGATTAATTTCGTAAAAACGTATTTATTGAAATTCATGACAGAAAACATTTGTTCACATATATACGTTAATCCAAAATAAACCAACATTATTCAAATAAAAATTCTTAAGTTTGTCGAATTCAACATAATTAAGAGTGTTGTAAATTTCTTGCTCCGGTACGCTATGAATTCTTATTAAAACTAAATCCCGAACTATCCCAAATTTGCTTCAAAGAAAAGTTTCATACACGGGGTAATCTAACGCTAGGGAGTTCTGTTTTATGACCACTGTGCATTCCTTGATAAAAAGGGTTCGTTACAGCATTGATAATTTCACTATATTCTTAAAAAATTTTTCTGGTATCTTTGATTAATAAGCGACCTACCTTGTTTTCAATAAATGTCGTTGGAATACTAATTGGGGTTTTGAGTGAAATTCACTCAAACGTTTTACCATATCATGGACATATAATTTTTTATTTTGTAAAATCATATTATATATAGAGAGAAAAGTTCGAAGTTCATATGCGGTGGCCTCGTAGGGATTCGAACTCTGGATCACCTGATTGCTAGGCAGACGTGCTTACCCATTACGCGCCGAAATTAAGCAGTAAAAACGGAGAAAATACTTTACAAGCTTATAACACTTGTAATTTTTTTAAAAAAATGTAATGATATCCCGTTTTAAATTTAGTACCTAGAGAGAACGTTTTCTAAACTAATGCATTGTTTCTGATTCAGTATCTTAAATATTTACAATATCTTCGTACACTTGGAATGGATGTCTTAAAGAGAACTGACTAAGTGTCTGCGTTCCCTTCGCTGGTTTAATTTTACAACTTAAACAACCTAAGATATCAAAATCGTAAAAACAACCTTGTATTTAGCGTAGGTATAATGAAACACTCAATCGATTTCGAGGGCAGCTAAAGGTCCCTCCTCATCAGGAGAAAGAAATACTTAGAAAGAAGAAAATAAAGGAGTCACAGAAACACGTGGTCCTTATCAGCACTGCACGTGGTTATAACTAGATTTTTAATCAGAGTTGCACTGGCCGCCTACTTTTACTGAGCCAGGCTATCTGATCAAGCATAAAGGACAAGAAAAAAAGTAGCGAAGTTAAAATAGGGAAGGAGGGGCAAATGCATCTTACGCTCAAAATCTGAACTTCAAATAATGCAAAGCTTAGACTTAGACTTAGACTCTATAATTGACCGAGCTATTGCGAAGAGCAATGTTGCCGGTTCCAAAATTAAAGCCCAAGGGCACTTGACATAAATAAATCCGGACGTGGAGAAAATCTCAGATGAGAAAACGGAGATAAGGGGAAGAAGAGAAGTACCAAAAGGAGCAAGACAATCCAATCGGACAAGTTCGCAAAAGGTGACAAGCGATCATAGCTTTCAAGGAGGACCCAAGACAATGGAAATCAATGACAACAATACGAGAAGATACACTACAGCAATAGTTCCAATGACAAATTCAAATATGATTAAACAACATCAATCAGTAGTGCTAAATACAACACAATACAAAACAACTATACAACACAATTTAAATACAATTATTCAACGAAGCAACAGAAGAACTTCAATCAAAATCAGATGCATTGGAAGTGTAAATAGCTAACAATTGAGGATCTAAGTGAAAAAGTTGTCGTCTCCTCCTATGAAGGTGTGAGCTGCAAGTGGTCTGACGCTTCTATCTTCGAAGAGAATTTCATAATTAAAAACTTGGGAGTAATTAACAAAGTCACATTGCACACCTTTGTTGAAGAATTTTTCATTAGGTCTTCTGATGTAATCTGGAATCGTCTCAAGTTTTAAGTCTCTGTGTAAAAGTTTATTGCGGATAAGATAGTGAGAATCAGTAATAATGCGCAGAAATTTGTTTTGCACTACTTGTAATTGATGCAGTTGAGTTTGAGTGACCGTGTTCCAAGCAGGAGCAGCATAACAAAGTATCGGTCGAATGCAAGTGGTATATATATGTTTTTTGGTACGCAAGCTAAGATTTGAATATTTTCCAATGACCGGGAGAAATCTGCATATTATGCCCATGGCTTTGCTCTTGACACTATTAGTGTGATTAGACCATGTGAGCCTTTGGTTCAAAATAATTCCTAAGTATTTGGCCTTTGTGACCAGATGAACAGCTTCCTGAAAAAGGTAGAGGTCTTTAAAAGCAATGTTTTTCTTAGTTTTGCTAAGAATTAAAAGTTGTGACTTGCTAGCATTGATTTTTACTCGCCAATTTGTGCACCAGTCTTCTACGGCATAGAGGTAATTTTGCATTTTGTCTATTGCATGATTAGCTTGAATGGATTTAATTGCAATCGCCGTATCGTCGGCATAACATGCTAACAGAGAGTAATTGTCCAAACCAGGGTGAGGAAAATCTGATATGTAGAAAAGATATAGTACTGGACCGAGAATACTTCCTTGTGGGACGCTGGATCTTATAGGTCTTGAATTGGAATTTTCCTTGAGCGACGAAGAAAGTGCGGTTTTGCAAAAAGGAGAAGATCAGAAGAATGAGCTCTCTAGGAAGTCCCAAGTTGATAAGCTTGAAGACGAGCCCCTCATGCCAGACGCGGTCAAAGGCTTTTGCCACGTCCAGCATAAGGAGCGCAACACTTTGCTTGTTATGGAATGCTGATCCCACAAATTCTACAATTCTTACTAGTTGTCGAGTAGTACTGAGGTTTTTTCTGAATCCGTACTGATCATTAGGTAGCAGGTGAAGAAAAGGTTCCAATCTAGTGAGAATAAGTCTTTCATAAATTTTACCAAGGCTGGATAACAAACTGATAGGACGATAGCCATCAGGCTTGGTCACATCTTTACCCGGTTTGGGAAGAAGAAAGATCTTGGCTTGCTTCCAAGGATCAGGGAAATAGTTGAGAGCAAGACAAGCGTTGAGAATACTAGCGAATTTACTGATAAGTTTTCTAGGTAAGTTACGAAGCATTTTATTTGTAATTTGATCACTTCCAGGAGCTTTTTTGATGTTGAGATATTTAATAATATTGTTGATGTTGTTTAATCATATTTGAATTTGTCATTGGAACTATTGCTGTAGTGTATCTTCTCGTATTGTTGTCATTGATTTCCATTGTCTTGGGTCCTCCTTGAAAGCTATGATCGCTCGTCACCTTTTGCGAACTTGTCCGATTGGATTGTCTTGCTCCTTTTGGTACTTCTCTTCTTCCCCTTATCTCCGTTTTCTCATCTGAGATTTTCTCCACGTCCGGATTTATTTATGTCAAGTGCCCTTGGGCTTTAATTTTGGAACCGGCAACATTGCTCTTCGCAATAGCTCGGTCAATTATAGAGTCTAAGTCTAAGTCTAAGCTTTGCATTATTTGAAGTTCAGATTTTGAGCGTAAGATGCATTTGCCCCTCGCTCCCTATTTTAACTTCGCTACTTTTTTTCTTGTCCTTTATGCTTGATCAGATAGCCTGGCTCAGTAAAAGTAGGCGGCCAGTGCAACTCTGATTAAAAATCTAGTTATAACCACGTGCAGTGCTGATAAGGACCACGTGTTTCTGTGACTCCTTTATTTTCTTCTTTCTAAGTATTTCTTTCTCCTGATGAGGAGGGACCTTTAGCTGCCCTCGAAATCGATTGAGTGTTTCATTATACCTACGCTAAATACAAGGTTGTTTTTACGATTTTGATTCTCACATTAGCGTGTTTCTCTTCTAGTCTAACCTAAGATATGATGTGCTCAACTTTTAACATATTTTTTACATAATGCTTGCTGAATGTATAACACAATGAACTGAATTAAATTATAATCAGGGTTAATTTTATCTTGACTTTTCTTTAGATTCTGATATTTTCTCTGTCAAACTTGGTACTTAATCAATTGTTACACTTACCATTTTGTCCACGGGAAGTTACATCTTGCTAGGCAAATTTTACTAAAAATCTAAAAATCTAAAAATAGGGTCTTTGAGAGATTCCACTGGGAGCTTTTCATTAATTTCAAATTTAGAGGCACATTCATATATAAAAATTAATAATTGTGCAATGCTTGTTTGTTAACAGGTTGTTTTTGTGTTATATTCTTGCTCTTTAGTTTGCCGTATCAGGTATATCTTCCGCCTTCGTGGTGTAATGGTCAGCATGGCTTCGTGGTGTAATGGTCAGCATGCCTTCGTGGTGTAATGGTCAGCACACTCGGCGCATATTCGAGAGGTCCGTGGTTAGAGTCCTGGCGAGGGAATCGCTCATTTTTCACGTCTCACAGCATCAAAAATTCCTAATGTCTCTACAGTGGCGCCAGAACTAAAAAAGGTGGTGGATGATTATTCACCATCACCAGGATTTGGCGATTGGGTCTCCTAATCGCCAGTCGCCCTTTAAAAGGGGGAGTATATAAAGTATATCTCCCGCCTTCATGGCATGCCTTCGTGGTGTAATGGTCAGCACACCCGGCGCGTATTCGAGCGTATTTGTATATAAAATAACATGCAGTGCTCCATTTTTATTTTCATAATTGCGTTGTTTTTATTATCTCCGTGTTTTTCTGCTGTGGAGGCTGTAAATAAAAACTTATCCAAGGTCTAGAGGTAAAACCTATCTTGATAAACATTGCAGAACTTGAAATACTAGTAATGCGGTCTGTTATTCATGTCATGCTTTTCTGTTGTTCTTCAAATATAATCAACTAGACAGGATTTAGAATCTTGATGTGGTCGGCGATAGGAAATCCTCTGATTATATCATGCCAGTAAGCTTACTAGCTGAAAGGCAAAATGCCAAAGCAATTCAAATGGATACAAGTCATAACTCTAGTATTTTTCTTTTCTTTTATTAAATTCTGATTTCCATACTATTGGAGAGCATAAGTGTTTTCTAGCTACTGATAAGGAATGGATTAAGATGAACACTAAACTCTTAAAAAATAAAAACTTAGAAATTTCTTTATCTCTTATTTTTTTTATCAATAGACATTTCTGTTCCATGTCTATTATAAAGTCGTCTTGGTTTACAGTACTCTATTTACGTTAAATAAAAGAGAGCATACCTTCTTAAATTTGGAATAATTTTCATTCCAATCTCTTAAATTCTCTAATTAATTTCACATCATGTATCATATACACTCACGGTACTCATTTCCCAGTTTTCGGTAGTGTGGAAAAAGTCAGAAATGGTGATGAAATGAAAACGATAAGCCACTAATTTTGAAAACTTAAAAAAAAAAAAAAAAAAAAAAAAAAAAAAAAAAAAAACTGAAATGTTTTAGATTTTAAATTACGTCCAAAGGGGCGTTTTTTTAACATTTTGTGTGTTACTTTTCTTTATTAAATATCATGTTCCTCACACTTAAACCATAAGATCCAGTGCAACAGCAATATCGCAAAATAGTTTTAAAACGAGCATATCTTTAGAATTTCGGATACAGAGACTCACGCGCTGGAGATAAAAATGTTTTTTCTGCACAACGTTGCCATTGCTCGCTTTGAAATCCTTGAGTTTGTTAATCAAAAATTCGTCAAAGTTTTAAAGAATAGGAAATCGATCATAAAACAAATTTCAAATTTCAAATTTGGTCTTCCACATGCTCATATTCGTTGGAGGATTACGTTATTCAAAATTCGATGACTCTATGTACCGTTGTTTTATCACAATACGAGAAATATACATACATTTATGCAGATTTTTCATTATTTAATTTCTTCAAATATAATGCAGGACTCTAACATTTTGTGGCAACAGTTTGAAAAGTGAACCGACATTTATGAGTCCGACGCAAAATGCCAAAACGAAACTAATAGTCCTTCGGGATTTAAATCCCTTTGGACTAAAAAAAAAAAAAAAAAAAAAAAAAACCTCAAACGGTATTCAGTCCTTGGTAGGTATTTCTCGCCTGTTTCATGGTAATTAGCTAGGCAATTTGTGTGGACCCACAAGAAGACAAAATCGAATTCATTAATTAGCTGTTTAACTACCTGTGACTGTTCAAGAATTAAATTCATCACCGGGTTAGCTGCACATCAGTATTACAGAAGGTGAATTTGGCACTTCAATTAAAAGGCATATAAATCAAAATATAAACTCAATAATGCATTGTTAATGCAAAATACCAGTAATGCTAAACGATAAATATTTAAAACTTATTTTTATATATTTTAATATACGCACTATATAGACTTTTCCAACCAGAGGTTAACTCTTTGTGTCAGGCATAATCTGGTCCATAAGTTCGTACATTCATTCCGATACAAGGTACTTACGCAGAATGCTTAATCTATGACAACTGGGGTACTTTAGTCTGCTTAAAATCCACATATTGGTATCATTCAATTATTTGCCTGCACTACTCACAATCTCTGTATCAGCGGTTCTATTTAAAGCCTATCTTTAGCTCGTAGTTGCCATTTATCCTTATGAGAATCATGGAATAACTGACTACATATAGGGTCCATTAAGTGGTTTCGCGGTTTCCGTTGAACATTAATCTACAAAGTCATCTTTTAGTTATCCTCTTAGAATTCTAGCGTGGTTTGCCATAGTCCAATAAATCCATTCCACTCTTCTTGTGCATAGTGCCTTCCATTTGATCAATTGATAAAACGCAAAATACTAACTCAGTTCTCTAAAACTATAGTTTTTGTAAATATTAGACATGAAGGAGAGAACGGAGCTATTTGTAATTATTAGTATATCTATTAAAATGGTATAGATCTCTGAATAGCTTGAATAGATAGTTTTTCAGGTACTGTATACATTATATAGTATAATAAACTATAATTATAATTTTTAAAGGTAAGCAGACAAAATTTGTTGCGAGCATACGGTTTCCTAACAGATTGATGCACACAGGTCCGATGACAGGTTGATAATATAAATTTTATCAAAGAAAACACTTCACAGTTCTGGTATGTTCCACAAAAACAGTCGTACAACTCTTCACAGTATGCAATCAGTAGTAATCACAGAGTGCAATCAGCAGTTACACTTGAAACTACTAATAACGTTAAACATAACGTAATGCAAAGTGCATCTAAAGAGCAAAGCTTAGATAGTCTTTGTCTATTTTCTGGGAACATATGCTCTTAAACCCTATGTCGAAGACTAAATAGCGAATTCTCGCTATACCTCTAAGAATAAATACTGCAGATGAAAGGTTTAAATAACCGTTTTATCTAAAACTAAATTAAAACAAATGCACGCTCTTCGTGATCACAAGTCACCACTACATCTGTCTACGTAACAGAAAATAAGAAGGTAACAATTCAATAGTAAATTAAGATAATGCAATTACTGGCTCCTTAGCTTAACTAACGCTAAATCGACTGCACATAGCAAAGCCGAGCCGAGAAATATTAGTATAAATTGACAGGTGTTGAACACCAAACTAGAGAGCTAATTTTAAACTCGCAGCATAAACATCGGAACTGAGTCCGCTACTATCGGAATTAAGTCCATCGTAACTAAGTCTTTTAAACTCTTGAAACGCAGCTTAAATACTGCTTCTGAAACACGTTTAAAATTTACATCTACGTCATACCAAATTTACATTCTGGCAGGAATCTGAAATCAGAAGAAACAGGAAAGTCGAACTAAAAATAACTGGTTAGAATAAAGTAAACCCTAACAAGCTAACTGGGAGATATCTTAGTACTCCGATAAACTAACTGGAGTAACTAACGGTACTAACTAACGGTACTAACTGGGAGATATCTTAGTCTCACGTTGAACTAACGATTAACAACTCACAGCAGATGTTTTACAGTTTTCACCCGGCCGCAGAGATATTTCTAGTACTTTCTGCTTCTCGAAATTACTGGGAGATATATGAAGGCCAGGTACAGTTACAGGTGCACATGAAATCAATTAGAGTTCCTATTACGGTGATACAGGGATCGGAACAAACTGTCGACAAATGGTCTTTAAGTTTGGAGACTTTAGGCGATTTCTTGCCAAATGTAGCGACAATTAGTCGCCAAAAACCTTTGCCAGCTGTGTGCTTTCTCGCTATATTAGCAAATTGACTTGCCTTCGTATACTTACTTCCGGCAGAGTATCGTCTCTGTAGATTTTCATGTTGCATTAAAGTCAAAAATAAACCAATTTCATATATAATTTCACTAAAACTATGTATATGTGTACAAAGTTCGTAACAGCGTATTATTCCTAAACGATAGTTTTTCGATGTAAAAATTTGATTGGTTTATTTTTACTTTAATTACCGCAAAGCACACTAGGGCTATATGCCTAAGATGAGGGATGCCTTCGTAGAGGACTTTCAAAGGAAAACTGGCTCGTATATACGTTACACATGGGGAAAAGCACGAAAACACCCATCCAGCCAGCCCCTTCGCGGGATTCGAACCTCGGACTGAACTACCACTTTTCAGCGACTTTACCGGTCGGCCGCTGATGGGCCATAAAAATTTGAAAGTATTTATAAATTAATTTAGGGTTTTCATAGCGTAACTTGATGAATGAAGTGATCGATAGTAGTAGTTTGAAGCTATGCGTTTGTTACTTAGGAAAACCCCCAAACGAGCAATAAATTTCTGAGATAGTTTGCATTTTTGCTTAATTTGCTGCGTGACTGTTGCATTTTTGCGGAAACCCAAGTTATATATAAAGGTAAGATAAAAAATATGAAAACAAACTTCTAAATTTAATTGGCTATAACCTTTTTTAGTTTTTTATTTAATTTGGGGACTCATCTCTCTATCTTAAAAATAGCGCTATAAGTCTAAACTGCGTTCTTCAAATTAATCATGATATCCTACGTAACACTTAATGCAGATACCTCTTGACCCATCACCAAATCGCAAAACAAAACTTTTTAACTCGGAACTGAAACTTTTTTACTCTCTCCCTTCTTCCATTGAATCGCTATGCCCCTCTCGCTTACGCTTTCTTCCTGGCAAGACGCTCCTGATTCACGCTGTTGCTTATTTGCTTAAAACGAAGCAGTACTTTATAAAATCCTTGTATGTGGAAATTATTGAATGATATTACTATGATTGCAAAATATCTTATCTACAGACAGATAATCTGATGTGAATTGTTCTGCAAAAAAATTAGGTTTCGAAACGGCCATATCTGGAAATTTTTGGTTTGTGCATTCCTTCTTCCAACTACGCAATGAAGTGTTTTCGGAGACCAGAAATTAAAGTACCGGATTCCGTCATCTATGTATTAAAATATAACTACGCTTTTATCTCAGTGTTCTTACATAAGTGCTTCCAAGATTGTGCTGCCTTAATTTTATTTTCGTAAAACAAGCAATTCAACTGCCGTTATTTATGTTGGACGAATGAATATCAAAATAATGAAAAATGAGGATATGTTACATCAGTAGTCTAATTTACAACTTGCCTTTTTCAATGTCATTAATTCTTTCATAATGTTTTGGTACAACAATAGGATATTTCCTGATTTGTGGGTGAGTCTCAAAAAGCCTTTTTGAATTCTGCCCTTTGATGGAAGGAGTAATTTCGAAACTCGCCCTTTTCATGGAATAGTTTTATGGATAAGGGAATTAAAGTTCTTAGTTATGATCATTTTTCTGCAAAGCTATAGTTACTTAAGTCCTGAGCTCTTCATTACCTCCAAGCAACATGATTCGTGATGACCATTGTACCATACATCTTCATTCAGCATAAGATTAAATGCATCTCCCTCCTTCTTTCATCATAAAATTTGCCTCCTTGTGGTTACTCCGGAAAAAACAAGACACTAAACTTTTGGAAGAACAAAAAAAATATACAGCGGTAAGTGACCTCTCGCACTGGCAGTGTGGAACCCACATAAAGGTTGTCATGACAACTGGAGACACCCGAATTCTTATTAGATTGGTGTCTAGTATAGCTTTAAACTAGGGAGAAAAACAGACTAACTAGCATATACCATTTATTTTGTAGATTCGTGATGTTTGTTGTATTTGATCAAAAGTAAATATTTTTATAAGTTGAGAATTTTGGCAAATAAATCCCGAAAACGTGCATTTATTTGAATATGAATATTACTAAAGATGCATGGAGGCAATACTTTTTTGTTCTCATTGCATTTATGGTTGAACGCTGATGTCTAAGTATTGAGAAATTAGTGAAAGATATAGTATTGTTTTATCTGGTTGTATTAAAATTTGAATACTTTGCTGCGTTTTGAAAATAGACTATATTACAATTCTGAAACATAACGATTAAAACTAACCTAATAATTATAACTGACGATATGATTTATTCCTAAGTGCAATATTTAAAGCTTACATTTACTTTTATGTCTCCTTCTTTATGGAATATAAGGAATTAGGATTATCTTTATGGGCTACCATTGTGTTATTCCAAGAAGCAGAACAAAATATCGCTTTTGAATATTACTAATATAAGTTGGCTTCATTTTGAATTCTTGATTACAGAACTAAATCATGATAACTAAACAAAACTTAGATGGCAGTGGTATTAATAAAGAGAGATTCCGTGCCAAAATGCCAAATACAGAGAGACCGGATGAAATGAAATTACTCGATTGCCATGGATACGAGAATGAAAAAGGAATGAAATGGAATGGTTGGGTAAAAGATAAAGACGTGACGTCTCATATCGAAATATTTTGAAGTGCTGTCGAAAGACGCTTCTGACACTAGAATGAGGCACTTTTTAAAAAATTTGATTAGTTAACAATTATGGTTTTTAAAACATTTATGCATTTACATAAATTCATATAGATTAACGTTAATGAATATTTTATCTTAAAGAATTGCTATATCTGTTAATTAATTTCTTTCCTACGCTGGTGCCCAGAATGATGCGTGTATGTCCCTCGCATCTTGGAAAAAGGCGGTACTTAGAGGCATCCAGTTTCGAACACATGTAATCTACATACACGAGCATGTGCACCTCGAAATCCGAATTTTGAATTATCGATTTGATTTTTTTTTTGTATATGTAAAAACTTTTGCTTTATGACATAAAACTTTGTGATAAAAAAGCTTTGTGTTGCAGCTCGGCAAAGAGTAAGATATTTGTATTTCAAATTTAATCAAAAAATTTGGCGATGTTAAAGACGAGATTTTCCACCCTGGAGAATGCAAAATATTTATCTTTCGAATTTCATTGCCAAACTTAGGCATGTAAAAAAAAAAATATGTTCCCATTGTCCGAAATTAAGATATTTTTATCTTCCACGTGGCAGTGTGTTTCGTTGCGTTTAATGTGAGATACTATTTCACTTTCTTTCAAATTTTTCTGTTATTTATTAAAAAACTAAGCGACTCCAAGCAATAAGCACAGATTTCATTTCATTTATCATTAATCACAACTATATCCCTGAAATTGGGTGCATTTATTAAAACCATTATATATATATATTCTTTTTATAATAACTATTTCAGGTGGCTAGCTACGCAAGTAGCTTGTTTGTTGAATGCAAATGTTGGTATTGACTTTATCCAAACGCTTTGCACTAAGTAGGCTTTTCTGTGAATTTCTGACAGTAGCGGTCGAGCGGAAAGACTCGAGTTGGCCTCCGACCAAGGTGTTAGCCACATGCAGTTTAGATGTCAGTTCGTCTGAAGATACTGGGGCTATGAGATGAGTTTTGTAAAAATGACCAAACATGGCTTGGAACTTGTTAAATATGACCGGACATACTGATTTATAGAAGACTTCAGCATACGCATCAGTTTTAATAATTAGGGAAGGACGAAACTGTAACAGCGCTGGCTGAACATATTTAAATATAAGAGCGGTTGATAAATATATAATCAAACTGCATACGCATCAGTTTTAATAATTAGGGAAGGACGAAACTGTAACAGCGCTGGCTGAACATATTTAAATATAAGAGCGGTTGATAAATATATAATCAAACTGCAAATACACATATCAATACAGAATTACGCACAAAGTTGAATATAGGCAACAGCGTTGGTGTAGGGAGTGAGTGCTCCCTGGATTCGTACTGCTTCAGAAAACTTACGTTATGGATGTGTATGGGGCAGGCTGCATGTGGCTTGACATGCCTGAATAGGTAGTGGCACAATAGTTAATGGATGGGACAATTTAATTTTGTGCACATCTGGTACTACTAGTGTTAGCGACCAACGCTGACCAGTTTGTGGAAGCTGTTTTTTAAGTTGGTTTCCTGAAGTCCGTAGGCAGTCAAATATTGTTCTTTGTACAGTTCATTATTCCTTCCCTTGCGCATATACAAAGATCTGTGTCACTGCGCCAAAAACGGCGCAAATAGACTGTGTCTATAAAAGTATTGTGCCAGTGAAGAGGAGCGAATGGTAAGACTGTAGAACACTAGTAGTCTGACCACGGTTAAAGACCCGACGAATATGCTGACTGTATCAGGGGTTTCCCATGTGTATCATAAATACCAGTCAATTTCTCTTATAACGCCTTCCATGATGAAATTCCTCCCAAAATGGTAACTAGCCATCCCCTTCTGCTATAATCCCTATAAACCAAACCAATTCCTATAACTCTTGGCATTCAAGTTTTGATTTCAATTTTATCTAATCAAAACAATTTTTATAGCACCGAAATGTAATTTAGAAGGATATTTGGGGTGGAAAGTTGTCGACCATTTAAAACACGGCAGACACTTATGGCAGTGGCAAAATGACTAAATGTTTCAAGACAGAAACTTTCTGGCTTCTGGAAACAAGTTGAAACTGTTGTTACTCATAGACTCTAAAATTATTGCTATTTCTCTTACTTTAGAATAGACATTTCAAGGCCTTTTCTTACTCGCAAACAGTGATTCATAACCGTGGCAATTACTGCACTGGTGTAAAGGTCGAATCTTCTAATTTGCTAAAATCTCTTAATTCTCTCTGTTTGCGGTGAAGACGACTTACATTGGGATGGTAAATGAGGGGAGTGACGCTACGACCGTGGAGTGTGTATTTTAAATATTACAGGAGATCCGGAAAAGGTCGGAGACGCGAAAAAATTCTACTTAGATAACCATTTTTTTTCCATAACTATCCATAACAATCAGAAGTTGATGACTTGATTTCAGTTTAAGTTTGGAGCTCGCAACCACTGGAATTTTGATATTACGATAAATTATATATAGAAGGTTTAATAATTGGTTTCCATGCCATTGACTTCAAAACTAAAGAAGCCCATCTTGAACTGATGCAAACAGCATCAGAACAGCCTGTATTTTCTTCGGAGACAAACCGTGATTAACTTGACATCTAATTTTAAACTCATTTAACATCTGAAGGAAACTAGAAGCGATTCCTATTCTCAGCAATATTAGGAAGATATGGATAATTGATGTATAATGTATATTCAATGCATATTCTCAGAAATATTAGGGAATGCGACCATTGTGGTAATGCAGATGTGGATGAATAATATTTAATGAAGGGACTCATCTGCCCATGTTCGGCAATAGATCTATATCTAGGAAGGGATATCCAGCTAATTCTTAATTACGTAGGCATTTTAGATGTGCATGTGAATATAACTTTATAGTTGAAAATATGAGTCCGGTTCAAGGGACTTGGCAAGGTTTTTGAAACCTGAGGCCATTGAGGGAAAAGTGACCAACCCAAATATTACGATTTTGAATCCCATTTAGAACTTACGGCGCTTCTTTAGATGAGCTGTTTACAGTGGATTCTTCTTCTAGAGATCGCAGTGTCTCGAAGACACTATTGTGGAGGAATGAGTACACATCCGAAAATTTAACTAGTCATCTTATTAAGAACATGAAATCGCGTTGTGATATGTGTTAAAGAGGTTGGAAAAATCACGTTCTGCTTTAAGGCCAAAGCTAAGTCTGCATCAATTTATGAAGCTTTCAGTTTTTTCAAAAATTTCCCTATCATATAGTATTATTTTACTTCTAACATGGCACACTTTGTATTTTATGCATTTACGTTCAGTTTTTAAATTTTCATTTATCTTAAATAATTCGAAGAACTTAGTCCAAAAAGATATTAGACTCTTTACTTCTGTAGCATAGTATTGGTGTTTAAAGCTATTCATGTGAATTTTTTCAAGGTATATTTTTTCTTCTGTTAACTTAAAATACAGATTATCAGAAATTTTTTGCAACCAAAATTTTAATAAAAATACTGTAAAATATTAAATTTTAAATATAAAATTAGGATTAAATTTAAATATTTAAAAAGAGAAAATAGTTTACGAAACACATGAAATATTTATGCTTTCTCCTTGAAAATAATTCTTTCTGACTAGACAGCGAAGCTCATAAACGATATTTGCTCACTCCTCATTACAAATGGTGCTCCACTGAGAGCTACATTTATGGCGATTTGATATCCCCATTTTTTAATTAAATGTTTTAAGAAAAAATGGCAAATGACAAAAAATGAAATGAATCTTTTATATTGTAAAATAAGCTTAAAAGCATAAAACATTAAACTGCAGCTGAATAATGAACTTTACTGAATCGGAAGCTTGACTTGCTGCATCGATAAGAAAAATGGATTATCTCACAAAAACATGTAAAACCTGAATGATGAATAAAGAAAAAATCTATACAACAATGTTACATCTACCAAAAGAAAGAAATAATAAATCTAATTAAAACATGCCGTTATGATTTAACTGCAATTATTATTACAATCAGTTATTAAGTTTATTGTCCTTTCCTTTCTCAATTTCACCAAAGTATCTGGCAATTTCATTGAAATTTGTCCAGATAATGGAAGGTTATGGCTCCTTTGAAGGGCCAAACATTTCAGAAATGCTTCTTCAACATTTTAATGCTCTCCCTTTCAAAATGTTTTATTCGTATCCAAATCTTTTCTACAAGCACAAATTATACAATTTCTATTTTTCATATAGGACTGTAGATTTGCGTAAATTGTATTTCTGGCAGATATCGGTTTGACTGCATCCATTCCGTATTTTCCAGTACTCTTTACCTTATCTTCAAAGTAGAAGCTTTACGTTTAGAGACGCTATTTTTGATCGCGTACTCCTAAGACGAAAATAATTATAAGTTGTACCTCATATAATATAATGTATTATGATATAATGTAATACAGTATAATGTAATATAATGTAGTGTAATGTAACATAATATAATAGTGTAATGTAAAATAATATAATAGTATAATATAATATAATGTAACACACATGCCCTTTAAAGCCGGAGCTCGCGAGATGATACTGAAACCAGGCACATCCACAAATGACAGAACCACACTCTCACGTTATACACGATCATACATTCGCAAGTGATCGTGAGCCTACTTGTTTGATGTACCCCCAAGTATCACTTAGCGTATCCCACTTCGGAGATCACTTGTTTACAACCGAGAGAAAAGGGATGGTGAAAGTAAAAGAATAATAGTATAAAGGAATTTTCCTTTACGAACGTTATGAAGAATGATGGAAGAATGTAATGAGGATGTAGTTATCCTAAAATGTGTAAGACTTTAACAGTTGGAGAGTGTTTCGCTAAAGCTTGAAGAGATTCTGGAAAAAATATGAAAACTATAAAAACAGTTTCAATCGAAGATATCCATACAGTTCGCTATATCCGGTTTTCGTACTCTTGGAGGTTCGCTGTAACAACATAAAAAAACATTAAATAATATGAAACTGGATTCGACCAAAACGTTAAACCGATATATCCAGGGATTCTCTATAGCAAGGTTCAAATGTATATATAAAACAAGAATTTAAAATGAAAAATAATCAAACTATTCATTCGATATAAAATATCCAATTTACAATAAATAATAAAAAAAAAATTACATTCATTTTCATTTGCATACGGTGTCAATTTATTAGTCATTCTTCCTGAAATTTTAGGCTAATTACAATTTTCTCGCCTCATTATATACATATTTCAAATTTAAAACATCTGTTTATCAGTTGATCTCGTTTATTAATAGGTTTAAGCGCACGCTGTTCGATGACAACTGGTGTTTAGAACGCTATTATAAAAGGTAAGAGTGCTTATTAAATGACATCATATTCGGGTCAGAATAAAAGCTGTTAGCTCAGCTTAGAATTCCAGTCTGCTTTGTTAACAACATCGCCTAAACCTAGCGTCATTTCATCACGAATAATTATAATAATTTCAATTGCAATGACTCGATGCGCATGTACTCGTTATTCATTAATTAAAATTCATGATATCACAGATGGCATCACTAATACCAGTTGCAAAAAGGTGTCGAAGAAGTTGTAATCAAGTAATTTGAAATTTTACCAACTTATGTATCTAGGGAAAGAGATTCCTCAACAAAATTAAGTGAATGTTTATCAAAAACATTTCTTATAGAAAATAATTATAAGTAAAATCTGCTCAATGGATTCTTAATAGCCGCAGTTCTCCTGTGCTAAGGTAGCATAATCATTTGCCTTTTAATTTAAGGCTTGTATGAAAGATTTAACACCTTAATTTCTTTCTTTTATTTATTTAATTTAATTTATCTTAAATATAAAAAGATATTTATTATTAAGAAAGACGATAAGACCCTATTGAACTTTACTTTAGTTTAGCTGGGGCAACTAATTAATTATTATTTTAATTTTTAATCTTTAAATAAATAGACCCAATTTATTTGATTTTTTGATCAAGTTACCATAGGGATAACAGCACAATACTTTACTTAAGCTCTTATTTAATAAAAAGCTTGTGACCTCGATGTTGAATTAATATTCTTTTCGGTGCAACCACTTTAATAGAAAGTCTGTTCGACTTTTAAATAATTACATGATTTGAGTTCAAACCGGTATAAGCCAGGTTGGTTTCTATCTTCTTCTTATTTTTTTTTTTTTTTTTTTTCTTAGTACGAAAGGACCAGAAAATATTTTTAAATCTTATTGGCAGATAATTGAATTAAATTTAGGTTCTAATTATTCTCAATTTATTTCTGCAATCAACTCTTTAATTTCTATTCTTAAACTTTTAATTAGTGTAGCATTTTATACTATTTTAGAACGAAAATTTTTGGATTATATCCAAATTCGTAAAGGTCCAAATAAAGTAGGTTTTATAGGAATTTTACAACCATTTAGTGATGCAATTAAACTTTTTAATAAAAACCTAATTAGACCTGAAACAACTAATATTTCATTTTCATACTCCTCTCCAGCAATAGCATTACTAATCTCCATAATTATTATTCCCATTATCCCATTTTATTTTTTTCTTTTATTTGATAATAAACATAATGTTCTAACTTTCTTCATTCTCTCCAGACTTTCAGTTTATTCAATTTTACTAATTGGATGATCAAAAAATTCTAAATACTCTTATCTTGGTTCTATCCGCAGAGTGGCACAAATAATTTCTTACGAAGTTTCATTTTTTCTAATTATTCTTTTTATCTCTATTATTTCATCATCTTACTCCTTTCCTCAAATTAGTGAACACCAAACATATTTATGATTCTTTTGAGGAAACTTTATTTTATTTTTTATATGAATAATAAGATGTTTAGCAGAAGTAAACCGCTCACCTTTTGATTTTGCTGAAGGAGAATCTGAATTAGTTTCAGGATTTAACGTAGATTATATAGGAGGATAATTTGCTTTAATTTTCCTAACCGAATATACTAGAATACTTATTCTTAGATTAATTTCCACATTAATTTTTTTTGAAGTATCATTAAAGATTTCGTGGGAACATGTGAGGAACTCAATGCATCTAAATGCTCTTTCCTATATGCTTGTGGTGTAATAGTCATAATATACAGCTATTAGTTTGGGAGACTCGGGTTCATCTCCCAGCAACAGCACAGCTGGGCTCTAAAATGTTTAATTTTTATATAAATAGCTAAAGGAAAAATTCTAAACATACGAAAGGTTAAAGATTATTATTAACAAAAATATACAAGATTATTATTAACAAGAAAGGTTCTAAACATACGAAAGTTAAAGATTATTTATTAAAAAGAATCACAGGAACGATAATAATAAAGATATTTAAAAGCATCATTAGTTTGTTCTTTGGCGCGTTGTTATAACACGAAAGGATATTTTTTAAATTTTCATTACCGAAACCTATAGAAGTCGAGTATTTTTTTAAAATGTAAACGAATTATTTGCAAACAGATAAACGGAAGTATATAATATAAAACATTAGATGTATATTTTATAAGAGTAAATGTTCCTAACAATTATCATTTGGATACATAATAAATTTAATTATACCATTTAGTTACATTATTAAAAATAAAATGAAGATATATAATCAGTAAGAGCCATATTAATTGTTTTTGAATCGCTTTTCTTATTAAGTAATTATATGTCATAATCTGAAAAACGAAATTAAAAATTTTACATTTACATCAAATGGGAGTACTCTGAGGGATGGCTATATGAAGTGAAATTAAAGAGCTTATATCTCCTGGAATGGCAATGTTTGCTAAACCACGTAAATAAGAAATAGCTACGCGCTAATAAATTAAGAACGAGGTATGTAATATTCCCCTAAATCGGAAAGACTTTTCTATATGTATTTCTAACATTAAAAAGTGGAAATCTAATGTTATTTTATCTCTAGAAAATATGTTTGTGTATATATTTACAGCACATAAATTACAAAAATTACCGTTATTATCGTCGAAGTATATTTTGATGTGGAAAGTAGTGTACAGGTAGAAAAATTAGAAAAAAAAAATCTATGCTAGAAGTACATAACACATGGCACTAAAAAATTTCTTAATTTTATCAGTAATAAAAGTGTTAATAAAATTGATAATCGTCATAAAATTTATTATCCTGTTTAACAATAAAATAACTGTCTCTCTTAACGAATATCTAATATCTTGTTAAATATCTTCTTGCTGCTGAAAAGTGTCAAAAATATTTTAAAGAATAACATTGTTTTCAAATGGTTCACGTTCCTACTGCTGTAAACACTGTAGTACATCGTAATCCTAAAGATAAACGAAATACTGTATGTCGAAGGCATTAGCTTCGAATTTTCTTTGGATATGATCATTCTAGCCAAAATTAGAAACAATGCATATTTTTATTCTTCCTGAGTTCCTTGTTACAAAATAAAAATTTCATTTTGGTTCAAGTCTTTTATTCATCTTGTCAGTTTATTATGCTTGCCTTAGGAATTTCTTAAACTTGTATATAAATGAGAAAAAGAGTGTAATTCCTCAGTTTCCATTCAATAAAACCTTCCGTGAAGCTTCATCAATTTGGGCAACAATCTTGTGGTTGGTGTTAAAGTGCCGTCTGACATTAGATGTGCGACACACAGCACTTTCCCTGCATGCATAATGCTTTCCTATTGTATTCAATAACTCCAAACGATTCTGTTTAGGACTCTTGAAATGATCTTCCATTATCAGTGTTGAATTTTGTCTTTTTTGCTGGAGTCATTTGTGAGAGTTCAAGACATGGAGTATAGAAAAACAAAAAATTTAAAAATGAAGCATTAAATATAAATTGATCATATACTTAAAAGAAGTAACATTATTAGTAAGGAAATAGATTTTTAAGCATCAACAATCTATGGCTGCAGATTCAAATATGAACAAGGGACAGCAGTAACAGTTAATCCGGGCATCTCTTTGCTAAACTTCTAACTTTAGATTTCATATGCTCCCTTTCGGCTTTATTGGGCTTATTTCGACCGAGCGCATGTGAATAAGCTTGCTTTTTCCTACTAAGCTTTCGTATATTGCTATATTATCAAATTGCATATTTTTACAATACATTATATTTGTACATTCCGTTTAAGATATTAAATTAGAATTATTTATAAGTTACCTAAAAATGCTTAGATCTGAAAACTGGAATCTATTTAACAGTGAAAGTATTAAAAATTGCCGGAAGTCTCCAATAAATTTGAATTCGTTTAGCAAACATTAACTGCTTCAACTTTGGCGTATTCTATGGCATGTAACAAGCAATATGACTGGCTCAAACAATTGAAACGTCATAAATTGGGTCAATAAATATGTATATCATTTCTATAGTGATATATGAAAATCTTATAACTAGGCTCAGGCCCTATGCCAGTGGCTTATGCGATAAGTAAGTAAGTGAAACGTTCAAGAAGAGGCTAAAACACCTATTTAAATTACATAGTGTCATTTTATTGTGATCATTGATTAAGGAACTAATATTTTAGTTGCGTGCCGGCTGATGAGGCTCTGCGTGCCGCCTGTGGCGCGCGTGCCATAGGTTCGCATCACTGTGCTCTCATAACTGAGACTGTCCATGTTGCTAGTCTAGATATTCTCATGAAAGGCTCTCTTCGTGACATAATAAGAGAACTATTAAAAATTTTAAGGAACTTACTTTCAAACTAATTTAAATTTCTTGAAATCCTGCTCTTTACATTTGCTAAAGAAGGCAATACGTAAGTGAAGATGGGAAGAATATAAGATGTAGTGAACTACGCTTATCACCATCATTATGGCATTTCCAATATGCGGCCATTTAGACCGCAACTTAGTTAATGGAAAAAATATGGTATTGAAATTTTTTTAAATACAATATGGTAAAATTTAGTTTATTAAAATGACTAATTAAATTTATTTCTGTTAAAGGTTAAATTTTTAAAAATTTTTGAATTTTTTTATTTTACAGATTACATGGCAACAATTTCTGTTTTAAAACATTATGTATTTAATATTAATGCTATATCCCACACAAAATCTTTTGCACAGTTGACTGCGCCGAGTAACTAATACCTTTTTTTATTTCTTAAATATTTTATTATTTCAAAGAAATGAAAAAACGTTATCGTAGCAATATTTTTCTTCCGGTGTTATAAAATGAATAAATTAAGCAATAAACAGCAATTTTCCACAAAATTTTTTCAACTGTTCTGCTTTCACCTTTTTCCAAATAAAGATATTCGTTTACAAAGTATTTTGCTTCTACATCAGCTAAAATCCAAAATTTTATGCCAGATTTAGCGTGTTTCTCAGCATTACCTGAACGGAGCGGCATCTTGCCTTTGTAGAAGCAATTGTTCAAGAATTGCAATACTTTCGCCTGCTTTGCAACTCAACTATTCATAAGATAGGTATAAAATTGTAGCTATTATTATAGATTTATATATAAAACTCATTTAAAATAGGCCAAGTAAATCATTTTGTCATCTTGGCATATATTTAGGAGAAATGAAAATAAAAGAATATTTAAAAAAGAAATTAATAAAAGAAAATAATAATAATTTAATTTCGGTTGCGGTCAAAATGACTGCTTCCGTAATACTGGAGTTAAGAAATTCAAAGGAGAAACTTCGCCAAATGCATAATTCAGTTTGAAAATAATATTCGATGTCTACGTAAAAGCTGAATTAAAGGGATGTGCAGGTCATTCGCGTGATATATTGCGGAAATTTACTTCCCAAATATTATTTTCAAATACTTTTTAATCCGTTGATTTATCTTGCATCGATGAATCTGCGTATAACGCTTCGAGATATTATATTCATGACATTAATTTTGATTAATCTTCTCTGTCAGCATATTTGCAATATAATAAGATAAGCCTTATTGGGTTGGTCAGGGTTTACAATCAGCGTTATATTGTTAGTATAACACCGTAATAAGCAATTACGATCCTCACGTGAATAGGAGAGGCCAATGATCAGCTGAGAGCGTCAGCAGTGGTTTAAATTCGAAAGGTGAATTTACATTCATTTTCTTACGTATATACGCATATTTTTAAACATAATCTTTTTTTATGCTTGTAAACAGATTTTTAATCTCATTTGGTGTCGGTCGAGGTACAGTCACTTTTTTGGTAGCTCAGAATAGCGAAAAAATTAAAAAGGAAAAACCAGAATATTTAAAATAAAACGTATTTATGAAATTCTTTTTTTCAAGAGTTTCTTTTTACTAAGTAAGGAAGTACATAACTATTATTTTTGGAATACAGCCAGCTGCAGCTACATATCCAAGCCACACATATTTGTTTCTCTTCTTCCTTTTTTTCTGTTCGCCTTCCTGAATTATAGTAACCAAGATGCAATAAATAATAATTACAGTTGGCAACTCATTCTTTAAAATTCTTTCATCTCATATCTTAAAACTTGTAAAGACATTAGGTTAATTGGAAAAGCCGGAGAGATGCAAAATGAGCAAACGCCTTCGCCGGGAATCGAACCACGGACCTCTGGAATACCGGCCCAGTGTGCAGAACCACTACACCACGAAGGCATGCTAGAATAGGCGAGAGAAATACCTTATATACTCCCCCCTTCAAAAGGACGACTGGAGTTTTTAGGAAACCCAATCGCCAAATTCTGGGTGAGGAGAATCATCATCCAGCACCCTTTTTGATTCGGGCGCCACTGTAGAGACATTAGGTGAATCAGAAAAGTCGGAGAGATGAAAAATGAGCAGTCGCCTTCGCCGGAAATCGAACCATGGACCTCTGGAATACCGACCCAGCGTGCAGAATCACTACACCACGAAGGCACGCTAGGAAAGGCGGGAGAAATGTCTTATGAATTAACATAAAAAAATCAGAGAATGAAAATCATAAAATTAGATCATAATAATAAAGCTTAACGCATCTTACGGATTGTATTGTCGGAATCTTAAAATTCAGAATTTTAAATCTATAAAAATAACATCTCACCTGTTCTCTAAACTTAGGATTCGATTTTAAATTGCTTACAAATCGTTGCCCTCCACAACTTCAAAAGACTTATTAAATAAAACGTTTTTATATTTTCCAATATTTTCAGGTACTGAATTAATATTTTTGTGTGTTTACAGGTCTTTTAACTTTGCGAGTAAACATGCCGGAAGAGGAAAAAAAATAAACAAAAATTTGGAATCTTAATAAAACTCCAAAAAGAATCATTTTTACAGGTGCTCAAGATATCCGGAGCAAATCTTTCGGATACTTTCATCAGTTTACATTTCAAGAATAAATAGTTCAGAGAATATAAAAATAAAGTATGACAATACTTAGGACTTTGCAAACATGAACACTAATCAGCTGATATGATCACATAGATTCGTATTTTCTAATAATATAAGGTGTCCTAAGCATGGTCTTGATGCAACTTGCACGAAGTACTTTCAGAAACAACGGCTTTAACAGTATTTAAATTTTATTTTTGAAACTACTGTATTAATTTACTTTATTAATCCATTTATGCTAAGAATAATGAAATGTATATAATATATATGCTGCCGGTAATAAATGAAAAAGAGCCATTCTATGGAATGTGTAGGTAACATACAAAATGCCTGACATTTTTGGGCAAAGTACGAAAATATCCGAATTGCTTTAATATTATATGTACTATCCTTGGACATTACATGTAATATCTAGGCATTGTATAAAAGGACAAATGCCGTTTAGGCCGCGTATTAAGACAGAGTCATGAAAAGACATTTATTTAAAAGACGTAGGATAAATCCGCTAATTCTTATTTTTCACTAATATCACATCACAATGATTCAGCCAATAGTCCCGTGGTTCTATCCTGATAGTCATCTTGGATTATTCTTTGCTAAATAGCTTCAGTTAAGAAGACATTGTTTTTCAGCCATCATTTCTCGCACTTTAGACAGACATAATTTTTATAAAACTGATTTTTTCTTAATTTAGAAATATCAAAACATGAATGTTTATTTGCGTTATTTAAAACATATTTGCAATTGGAAGTATATGTTTACCGCCAAAGATTCAGAGATTAAAGACCATGTAAGAGCAGGTAGGCTCTGTGCATAGAAAGAAAGACTACATACGTTCTGAAGTGTCATCCATGGAATATTTTATTACTTTCGAGACAGCTGCGGCAGAAGCAAAAGCGTCTCCATCAGAGCGTTTCCATCAGAGCATTGTTACCTTAAGAAACACAATTCCTTTCCATCTTTATACCTGGTGAACCAAGTTATAACGATGGAACCATTATCGACAGCAATAAAACTATGAACATTTTGAAGCTTTTATAGCACATTTCAGACAGAAAAGAATGTTTTAATGAAATGACCTACGAAAGATGCTATCGGTCCAGCAAGGGAAGAAGTATAAGAATAGTTGGTATGTTATTTCATATTTTATTACTATGTAATTTATGAAAAATCCTGAAGTTCTTGTGTAATGGCTTAATAATTTCTTAACTATAGCATTTCGGAAGTTTTTCGGTAACATCTTCCACGATTTTGTTTTTCCTTTTATCGTAAACTATAAATTCTGATTATTTGTAAAATGGGTGTATGTTGAAAGCTTTCATGATGTCTCATAAGTATGAAAACGTTTTGAGTTTAAAACACGGGGAATATTTACACACTAGGAAATAGAATAATTTGTTCTCCAAACTTTTATGCAGTTATACTGTCTACAAAAATTTGTATTCTTGAATTTAATGCAAATATGTTGACTAGTGTTTGAATTTTACTGCATATACTCTTTTTACAAAGGTAGATTAATATTTATATTTTATTGTAAAAATTTTTTGCAACAGTTTTTACTTTTTTACACTCTTGATAACCATTCAATCTATAATTTTTCCATTATATGCAATTTGGAATAAATTTTTGCGATAATGAAAGAAAAGGCTGAAAGATTTTTTTTTTAATTTATGGCGGAAAATGCAATATTTACGGTAGTCTATTAAAAAAGATACTGAAAATTAATTTTTAGATATAAAAAGAAAAAAAAATGAAAAATGGGTATTATTATTTCGTATACCAAATTTTGAATTTATTTTTATTTGTCTATTTATTTATTCTTATTTTTGGAGGAGGATTTGGGAGAAGTGAAAGGGAATATAGAATTAAAACGACTTTTTTTTTTCTTTTAAAAAAATGCACCATTGAAAAAGTATTTAGATATGCTGTCGAAAGTACATAAAGTTTTAGGGAAGAAAACAGTTTTATTCCAATCCTTATCTTTTTATTTTATTTGACAGATGGTGTTACAAGTATTTTTGGCTCAAAAAAGCTATTAATATTTTTTGGAAAAGTAGTCTGTTCTATTCAACAGCAAAACAAATCGCTTTGTTTAGCAAAACAAATCGCTTTGTTTTGCTGTTGTTTTTCCTACTGTCTTGAAAGTATCTCAGTCAGATCCATGAAATTCATGACGACAAGAAGTATAGTCTGTTACTTTAAAGCGGGCATTTCAAGGTCGTCTAGAGGATTTGACCTATTTTTCTCAGCAGGCGTTACCGTGGTTATTAGGGAAAAATGACCTTGAAGTGCGTGTTGTAAAACAACAGACTACAGTAAGCGCATGTTATTAGCCAGGACTTTTGGCACCTTACAGGTGATAGAATGACTTACGCTCAGGTCAATCCCAATTTTGAAAGAAAACGCTCAGGGGACAAATTCGAGGATTGCCTACTCCTCTTACCCACAGTTAATCCCTCGACAGGGTTTTCGGCTTAACAGTATTTTAAGTGCCCGCATGCTGCAAATCATTATACATTTACAAACCTATATGTTTTCTCCAGAATTCGAACCTGGTGCAAGGGAAACGGTTCTCCTAACAATATGCCAATAAGGCAGTACGAATCATTCTTCTTCAATGAAAAATAAATACATATTCCGCCAGTCCAGATTAGAAATGAGTAACTTAAATAAGGAAAAGTAAAGTAAAGGCATGCATATAAATTATTCTTGTAGCATCATGTGCCAAACAAAATAGAAAGCAAAGGACTGATCAAAAAATGCTGTAACACCTCCCGCTAGAAATCTAAACTTTATGCAATGAAGCATTCAGTATAGAGATGGCGCAATATATTGTTTCACTTTTCATTCGAGTTTGTTGCCCTTCAGCAAAATCTAAGTTTACTTTTCGAATTCAATCTGTCTATCAGGGATTAACAAACTTAGCTCTTTAAAAGCAATCGATGCAGTTATTAAGAATAATATCTTTTGCTTTTGAATATAATAGATTTTAATAAAAGTGCATTTAATTCGTAATATATCTAATTTAAAACATTCAGTATTTTTATTTACCCACCCTATAGAACTACGTTCTGTGTTTTTCTTTTACACTTTTCAAACATAGTGTATGTAATTCAGAACGTTCCCATGTTAATCTACTACATGTATATCCATCTAGTAACATAAGATTAAATTCTTCTCATTTCAAAGAATTTTTTTTTTTTTTTTTTTTTTTTTTTTTTTTTTTTTTGTTTTTTTTGTTTTAAGCGAAGAAATATAAAGCAATTCCATGCATGCCAGAATCAAAGAATTAAAGTAAACTAATAGCCGGATAATAGTTTAAAAATTTAAATTCCGCCCCCAATTTCGATGGAGAGCAACCCATGGGAATGGGTCTGAGGGTCTACCAGCTCTCTTTCCCTACTACAACCTCTGCAGAGAACTTTTGGCTCGCCGCATATTTAGAGTGCTCCCATGCCACACCACTTTACATTTACAAACATCCATGCCTTCTAAGGATGTGAGATATAAACATACATACATACGAGCGTAAGTACGTAAGAAAACTCTTTTCATTTCATCTTAAATCCATTTTACAGTCCGTTTGGAAAGAAGTCTTTTATTCTGTTCGCCCGTACAGACGTCAAGCAAAAAAAAAAAAAATTTACTATCCAAATGGATTCAGAAATGATCAAAATGGATATTTCAGTTGAAATATAAGACACGAAATGGTTCACGATTATAATACTTGCGTTACTTCGTACACCGAAAGTAAAAGTTATATTAAGAACTGCATTTCTTGTTTTTAAATAGTTTTGTTTTTTAATTAATAATCGATAGATTAAATATGAAAAATAAATCGCTTCACCACATTACATTGTCACAAACCAATTGTTGAATTATTAGGTTATATCTATAAAGGAAACTGAAGAAATTCTCAATACGCTCGCTGGGATTCGAACTCCGGACCTACCGCAAACGCGTCTGTCGTACTTCCAGCTACACCACGAAAGCGTGCGGAGGGGAAGGACAAAATATTACCTTGCATAAACTTTCAACTCATAGCTTATCAGAAAGAATTTTAAAAATCGATGACAAACCTTAGATCATAGCGACAAAAAAAAAAAAAAAAAAAAAAAAAAAAAGCGCAATGAATGAACCAAATAAACGCTTATAAAAGCAAATTTATCGAATAAATTCGAAAGAGAAATATATTGCTTTTTGCGAAGTGACAATATCTTTTTTATATCGCCAAGTTTTCTGATTAAATTTGAAATACTTACACTTTCCCTAGTGGCAACACAACAGTTTTTAAGTCGCTGAGTTTTTATCAAAAGCTCCATAAATTCGCATATAATATGAAATAAAAAAAATCAGAATTCAAAATTTGAGCTTGAGGTGCCCATGTTCAGGTGGAGGACTACGTGCGTTCAAAATATGATGGCTCTGCATTCCACAGTTTTTTATAATGTGAGGAACACGCATACAGATTTTTTATTACTTAATAACAGAGAACAGGAATATGCGTTATATTGTGAAAGAAAAATGAGTTACATATCAATTATTAATTGAGATTCTTGCTAAATGATTTACAGATTCTTTAACGTGGATTGTCATATTTTAGGTAATTGTGAGTTGTGAATGCAAGAACGAAATAAATCCCTTCTTTTTTTTATTTTCTTCCCCTTCCTTTTTGAGTTCTTAGTCAAAAGTTCATTAAATTCTAACAAAATATTAAATAAATTTTTTAAAAAATCGAAATTTAAAATTTGGGCTTGGAGGTGATACCCGTATTCGGGTCGAAAACTACGGCTCTTTCAAAATTGGGTGGCTCTAGGTTCTACCGTCTTTCCACAATGCGAAAAGCATACATGCATACAGACTTTTCATTACTTATTGATAAAGAAGAATTAAGAAATGCAAAATAATCTGAGTTATATTTTTTTTATTCAATGAATATAAAACTGAATTTTATTACTCGTCATTAGAAACTGTCGACTTTCTCACAGAAATTCTGGAACGCCGTATACTGTATTGTAAAAATAGTATTGTAAGACAGTTAAACCAAACCGCTTTTTCTCTTTATTTTATTCTTTGTAAAATAACCCGTAGTTTTTATCAAATTGTAGAACTTCTATAGAGTCATTACGTTTATCGCTGCAGAAGGCGAGTAAAATGGATAATGCCCTTGCCCGGATTTGAAAGCCGGACCTCCCGACTGGTAGCCAGATATGCTATCCATTTACACCACGCAGACACGCAGAAAGGCTGGAGAAAATATATACTCTAAGAAAGAGTACTGGAAATAAGGGGACCCGGTGGTGACGAATTATCGTCAACCACCCTTTAATTCGTGGCCCCTCGTAAAGTCATTTTTCAGAATTTTTTGAAGCAAGGAACTCGAAATTTGCAATGCCATTTTTGGAGGAATTCGAACGCTGGACCTCTCGATGCTAGCTGGATGTGTTACTCAATTACAGGAGACCACGAAATGAACTCCTGCTCCGTGTTGAAGACTTTCCAACATTAGTGTTTATTATGTAGTAATACCTACTATCCGCTACGCCCAGACAGAGGTTGGGTCTGTAGACCAGCGCCATTTATTTCGAATATCAAATTTTATATAAAAATTTCTTTACATACAATTTTGTTTACATATAGTGCCATAATATTTACATACAAATTTTTACAGGTAATTTTACAAATTTTAAAATTTTAACGATAGAGGCCGAGAAATAGCATGAATCTTTTTTTCTATAAGTCTTTGGATTGCATTTGGGCTGCCTTGATGTGTTCACCATGTGTTGTTAGATACTCTGTTAAAGTTTCAAGGTTTCATCTAAAGATAATTTTTAGGAGTTATTGAAATCAGATTTTTAGGAGTTATTGATTTTAGGAGAAGATAATTTTTAGGAGTTATTGAAATTTTCTGAGATGTAAGGACGGAAATATAAATCTCCGGTAATCTCACATTCGAGCATATAAGGATCTATTGAGCCTGTGGCGCCACAGGCGCAGTTGTCTGTTATGATATAAGTTGATTCTACTTGAGCATGAGATGAATGGTCCATAAGCAATAAGAAAGAAGGTTAAGGCGCAACTTGTTGATATGAGTTTTCTTGATGGAATATTGGTATGAATTTATAAGTTCGTCGACGTGTTTCTTCTTGGGACCAGTTGAATTTTCATACTGACATCCGGTCTTTTTGAAGTTTTGATTTGAGATATGATATTGGATTAGGTAGGTTGATTGATGATATGGTAGGATAATTTGCTGTTTCCTTTGTTTTTAGTTCTGCTGTTTCGTTCGTGGAGCCTGTATGTGCTCGAGGCCATTGCAGTTTTGGTTTTAAACATTTTGAAAGAGAGAAAAAGTTGAATTTCTTGCACTATTCGGGATCGATTTTGTCCGGCTATTGCTTGAATGCCTGATGCTCTGTCGAAAATAATGACGCATTTTTCTGAAGATAGTTTTGGAATTTTTATGGCTTCCTTAATTACTATTAGTTCGGCTTGGAATACTGAATTTATTTTGTTTAGCTTGATATTCCACGATTTCATTATTTCTGTGCTGTTTTGAAAAGTACTGAATGCTCTGCCCGTCACCCAATTACACCATGAAAGCACGCAGAAAAGGAGGAAGAAAATATTATATTTCTATTAACTGGTTCTCTATCAACCGATGCGTCTGTTAACTTAACTGGCAACCAATTGAAGGAAATAATTGGTAAATGTAATCACACTAGAAAGAGTACTGCGAAAATTAGCTACAATCACGAATTTTATCAGATTCATATTTTGATCTTTTTTATATGTAATGGGTTATTTAATAATCTTCTTATTAATTGCATATCGAGGTAAAATGCGGCCTAAACGTGTTAAACTGAAAGTAGCATTAAACAGCCCTCTCCCGTAAGGGAAGAATACCTTTCCAGAATAGTTTTTAAGAGAAATCGGTTCGTATATATTTTTCACAAAAAACTAAATTAAACTAAAATAAAATAAAGAAAACGAAAGAAAGAAAACTCTGAAAGGTTAAAGGATTTGCTGAAGTTATTTACGAGCTCATTGCGCTGGCAATTAATCAGGCTGCTGTTGTCCTAACGCCTGCTAACCAATTTCTTTTTGTCTTTTTAGATTTATTATTAAACATAATTTTCTTTGCATTTACGCCATATACAATTCAATAGAAAAATTACAAAAATTTTAAAAGCATTTTAGGATTAATGATGCAGTGTTAAGTATTGCCATACATTTTTCTACTTTTTCCAGCCTTTTTTTAGTTTATCATATAAACGTTTTCTTAGTAAATTAGTTTTTTGTCTTTTTATTATGTACGTTTTACTTGTTAACTTTGTTTATTAAATATCATGCTCTTCGCAATTATGCTACATAAAGTTCAATTCAACAGCGCAATCACAAAATATTTTAAAACATATCTTTAGAATTTTCGATAGACGATCTCGAAAAAATGTTTTATTCCGTACAGTGTTACTATTGATCGCTTTCAAATCGTCAAGTTTGTTAATGAAAAATACATTAAAGTTTTATAAAATGTGAAATTTAAAATTCAAAATTCGGTCTTCCAGGTTCACATGTTCGGGTGCAGGACTACATTATTCAAAACTTCATGGCCTGGCATAAGGTATAGTAGTTTCTTTTACGGTGTAAGGAGCACACATACATATATGCCGGTTTTTCATTATTTAATTTCTTTAAAATAATACAGGGCGATAATATTTGGTGACAATAACACGAAAAGTGATTCGCCGTTTATAGTGGAAGAAGAAAATCTCGTTTCAAGACTAATAGACTTATGCCCTTTTGGGATAAAAAGAAACTTAAAAACAAAACAACCTTAATGTAACCAAAACTGTCGCTTTCATTTCAACCCGGCCCAAACTACCATTGCTCAGCGCTTTAACCGCTCAGCCATGAATGGACTCAGAAGCCGATGTGTCTTTGCTTCCCGCACTTGTGTCAGTAAGCTAAAAACAAGCAGTGGTTTAAAGGATATGATTTTGCGCTTTCCGAAGAGAAATATCCCGGATCCATAATTAAAAAAATTGTTAAAGCATGGCATTAAAATTTCTAATTGCAAAATTATTAATCGAAAAGATAAAAACTGTCATTACATCTACATGAAAAGAAGTTTCCAAAAAAATTCAAAAAAAAAAAAAAAAAAAAAAAAAAAAAAGGCAGCGTACTGTTTCCAATGTTTCTAAAACTAAATCGTAGTTAACAAAAGAATCTGCCGAAGCAGAAATCCAGTGCAAAAATTTTAAATGCATCTATAGCAACAATAAATACGATAATAAACAAATATTTACAGTTTAAGATAAAAACCTTAATATTCTTCAGCTTTTGAGTAGGATATGGCTCAACGCAGAACAGTTTGTGGAACCCTCTATGAAAACTATTTAACAGGACATAAATCGAAATGTGGTTATCATAAATTAAAGGAAAAATTCCAAAATTAACGATTGCTCAAAAAGTTACATGTTAGAATTTAATGAAACTGACCCACAGTATACAACACATAGTAAGGTATAAAATAACATGAAAAGAAATTACCAAACATTTATAGTGTTATAGAAATTAGTATATGTATAAAATGAACAAATCAGATGTGTCAGTTTGGTATAGGAAAATTACCCTCAATATGGAGCATGATCTCTCCTAGAAGCAATGCAACACATACAGCGATGTGTGATAAAGTCAATTATGCGGTCTATCGGTTCGGTAGCAAGTGACAGCCAATGCTCTTGCAAAGCAGTTGCAAACGTGGCAAGGGTCTGAAGAGGAGGACTGGGAGCAGCTATACGTCTTCACAAAGCATCACAAACATCTTCAATAGGATTTAGAATGGGTGATCAAGCTGGCCATTTTATACGCTGAATTGTTTTCTGCTGAAAATAATAATCCGCTATGCGAGCCTCGTGCAGTTTATCGTTGTCGTTTTGTAGGAGGAAATCAATACCTATTGCTTCGGCATACAGCCGCTTATAAGCATCAAGAGTGTCATCTCTATAGCTTTGAGCATTCATGGTTGCACGTGGAAAGACGTAGAGGTCTGTGCGTCCCCGCAAAGAGATACCACCCGAAATACAAACACTGCCTCCTCTGTATGCACCTCTTTTACGGATGCTTGATGGATGATAACGATTTCCAGGCCCTTCAGAGCCTATTACCCTACATTCATCAGCCGTCCGGTAAACATGTTGACGTGCCCACCTCAAGCGTTCCCTTCTATGATGTTACGTTAACGGCAAGCCAATGGTTGGTCACCTCACGTACAGAACGGGTGATCGAGAACTCTCTCGTGAAGCCTTCTACTCATGGTTGACGTTCCAACACCATGACACCAACCTTCCAGTTGCTGCAGCAAGGGAGGATCTGAGTTGAGGTTTTATTCCTTCGTGCGCATATAAATATACATCGGTCATCAGTGCTCGTCGTAGAGGTTAGCCGTCCTTGGCTGAACCTTCTAGATGCCGAATCTGTGGTTATAAATTGTTGCCAAAGTCTATTTGTCCTGCCTTTAGTCTCCCAGTAGTTCTCCATCGCAATTCTTCGGGAAAATGATGCCTGGAGGTCATTGTTACGAATTGGCCATCCCAGATTTCTTATCTCAATATCACAACAAAATTTGAAAGTTTGTTCTCAAATATGCAATTTTATACTCCTCATACATGACGTATTCTGATTGCAGCGCCACTAATTTGCTATTGCACGTTTACTCAGAACCTTTTATTTGACAACATGTTCAAATTTTATATAGATTAGCTTAAGCTTGAACCCGTTATCGTTATTTTTGTGATTTTTCCTTAATTTTTATAAACCAGTGTACAGGGTCAGATTTACGTATAAGAATGCACAAGCTATAGCTTAGGGCATTCACTTTCTTGGACGCCCCCCCCAAAAAAAATTAAAATATAATATAAATAGTCCTAAAATATATTATTTAGGATCTTATCAAGTCTAAATCTGGCCCTGCCAGTGTACATAATGACTATTGATGAAGCATGGGTTTACTTAAATGACTGCAACAAATAAGGTCAGTTTATTATCGGAAACGGAAAGAAAAAAATGTACAAACCTCTTTCTCTGCATGAAAAAAAAATTAATAAGTAGTTTATTATTGCCACAGGATTTTGTTGCAATAGCAATAAGTCATGCTCTCCAAGCAATAAGTCATACTCCAAAACGTGCCACTGTATTGCTTGAAAGTATGAAGACATACAAGCATTGCATATATATCTTTTCAACGGATTTCTGAGAAGTTCTCTGACGTTTCACCTATCGATTATTGTTCCTGTGATCTGTTGAAAAGACATCTTTCTAAGCATAAACCCGTTGTGATTGATGGGCTCAATAGTGGAACAAGAGTAGAAATTAATACATCTAGAAATTTTATGAAAAGCCTTTCTAGCATCACGATGCAGATTTACAGTTCAGGAAAAAGGTTACCGCTTCAAACATTTACAAAAACAATCTTTACATTTTAAATATTAATTAAAAGGCGCCGACATCATTCTAAAATGTGTAAGCATTATCTGTATTGGCCTTTTCCTTTTTCCTAACTACTTATTTTTTCATTACATGCCTTGCCATTTGTTAGAAATAGAAATTTTGATTTCTCCCGTTCGCAATTGCGCTGAGCAGAAAAAGCAAACTGTATAATTGTGCGGATGGTTCCTCCCGACGAAGGCGGAGAAAGGGTAGTCTGTTTACCAGATTCTGATGGTGCTGAAGTCTGACCTCCGTGCTATGCCTGTCTGATGCTGTTTGCAAACGTAGCCAGCAGTTGTGATTCTTTCAAGCGTGGTGCAAAAACGTGAGGCAAGGAGTCCTAATAAGGAACAGCGCAGTGGAGATACGAATAAGCATTCTGGACTATCATTCTACATCGCCAAATATCTTCCTATATGAAAAGGGCTGTTAAGAAGGATCAAGTCACATTGTACCAATCTAGTACAGGGGTCGGCAACCTTTTGAGTCGGAAGAGTCAAAAATTACAATTTACAAAATTTCAAAGTTTTTAAAGAACCACCAAATTTTTTCTTGCCAACAATAAATAGTACTCGCATAAATAAAGTTTCTTGATAAACAAAAACTAATCTATTTATTCATAAGAAAAAAATATCTATTTATAAGAAAAATATCTCTTTATTCATATATAAATGGTGTTTTTCACAACAAACTAGATAATATATATATGGCATTATTAGATAGCTACTTATTATTTAAGCAAAAAATTAAAACAATTAAACATTTACTTATAACACTAACTTGCACTTCAATAAAAAAACAATTGATCAAACAAATTCAATGGGAGCTATGGCTTTGCATACAATAACGTACATTTGAGCAAACAAATTCAATGGGAGCGTTGGCTTTGCATGGTTTCAGAAAGTTTGGATAAATTTGGCTCATAACTGGTTTTAAGTTGCAAACACGACTCTAAACTTTTATTCGTTAGTTGGCTTCTTACTGTACTTTTAATTATATTCATACAAGAGAACGCTCGCTCGCACGAATATGTCAATCTGAAGATAGTCGGCACTCCAAATGCCAACTTCTTCATCTCACTGTAGCAATCTGGAAGACTATTCATGCGTCGAATACAAGTGCATCAACTCTTGCCACTTTCAGAATAGAAAGATCAGCAATTCTGTGCAAGAAACAAACACTTATACACAAAACATGCGGCCACAAATACCCCTCCCCCCGAAAAAATAAGCAATTTAAAAGCTGTTGGACATCGTTAAATTGTTTATTTTTAGCAAAACATAAAAGGTTGTCTTTTCAAATTGGCAACGACAGTATAAATTCTAAAGTCGTAATGGTCAGTTATGTATTCGAAGCTTTGAATTATGTTCTCGATTCAGATGATAAAATGGATTGCATAGAAGCTCCATCAACCAAAGCCGACTGCATCTTGGAATCTCCTAAGGATTCTGTTGCTGACTGTAAAAAGAAGACTACCACCGATTATATGTCCAAGACCCGGAGGTTACTTGGGAAGAAATAAGAACTTTGTTTTTGAGTAACGGTGTCAAAAATGTTACTGGTACTCTTACCAGAGAAAAAATCATCATTACCTTTGATTCTGCTCTTAATCGTGATGGAGCTTATTTATGAAAAATGAAGTTCAATTTAGTACTTTTAGAACAAAAGCCGATACTCCGATCAAATTTGTGATCAGAGGATTAACCGAAAATTCCAGCATTGATGAAATCAAAACTGAACTTTGTGAAGCTGACTATCCTGTTTTGAAGGTTACCCAATTCACTAATGATGTAGAAAGTATCTGAGTCAGTTATGTTTTATTTTTATTATAGTAATGCTAATCAAATGCTCGCATTCAAAATAGTTTGAATATCAAAATCTGTCGCAGGGAAGATCTTACGCAACAGCGATATGATATTCAATTGCCATATAACAGACCCAGGATCGAAGCTCGAGGTCATTATCATCTTCAAGGCCATGCGAAATTCACGCGCTTCTGTACTTCTCATTTGTACTAATAAATGGTGACAAGAGCAAGCAATTACATACCACACAACGCAGTCATTACAGTAGCTTCAAGCATTGTCTGCTTTGTACCATGAAAACTTATAAAATAAATTAATTCTTAGTTTTTCTTGATACTAATAGCACTGTATTCCTCTTAATTCGTAACAAAAACAACAAATAAATAAATAAAAATCTGAAAGCTTTCAGTTTTTAAATTACGTCCAAAGAGGTGTTTTTTTAACATTTTGTGCGTTACCTTTAATTATTAAATATCACGTTCTTCGCATAAAATTCAGTTCAAGAGCAATATCGCAAAATAGTTTTAAAATGAGCATATCTCTAGAATTTCCGATACAGAGTCTCGCTTATTGGAGATAAAAATGTTTTTTCGGTACGACGTTGCCATTGCTCGCTTTGAAATCCTTGAGTTTAAGACACAATAACACGCCGAACAAATATTAATTCAGAAGTCAAACAACAAAATTCAGCGTTATATTTTCAAATTTTTAGGACTAGTTTCGATGGTTTTACCGAACCACCATCCTCATCTGCAAAAACGCAAATGAATGAATGAAATCATTATATCCTATCTCGTTCATTTTCGCTTTTGCAGCTGAGGATGGTGGTTCGGTAAAACCATCGAAACTAGTCCTGTGAAAATTGGAAAATATAACGCTGAATTTCGTTGTTTGGCTTCTGAATTAGTATCCTGGAGTTTGTTAATCAAAAATTCATTAAAGTTTTACAAAACATGAAATCGATAATAAAATAAATTCAAAATTCAAAATGTGGGCTTCCAGATGCCCATATTCGCAGTAGGATTTCATCAATCAAAATTTGATAGCTCGTTACCGTTGTTTTAGCACAATGTGAGAAACATACATACATTTACGGAGATTCTTCATTATTTAATTTCTTCAAATATAATACAGGGCGATAATAGTTGGCGGCAACAGTTTGAAAAGTGAAACGGACATTCAGAATGATTCGACGCAAAATTGCAAGATGAAAACAATAGCCCCTCAGGGACTAATAAATGCGCTATATTACAACAGTGCAATAATGATGATTTAAATATTTACTGATTACAAATCTATATCGATATTTTATTAATTTAACAATTTTCTTTACATAAAATCATGCAGAAATATTTTTGGAAGTAAATTTCCTTAAAATTCCCTTTTATCGCATAAGAAATTTTCATTTTAATTTGGAAAAGAAATTTTGCGTGAAATTTGTTTTTGAAGTTTTGTGGAATTTGAAACATGGAGAAAATAGAATGTTACTTTCATGTATTAATACACAATTTAAATACTTCATTCACAGTTCTTATCATTTTTGTCATTAGCAATTTTTAGATACAGTAAAAATGCTTCATGATAAGAATAATAAAGTTATATTTAATTAAATTCGCCTAAGTCGAAATGAATTTCAGGTACACACAAAAGCAAACATGAAGTTAAAAACGAAATGTTTTAACGCATTTAAACAACCATTATATTTTGTTCTGCTGATGTCAAAAATATTTCCAGGCACAAAATACAGTTCTTTAAGTGCATGAATATTGTATTTCTGTAATATGAATTTGTAATATATTACTAATGCATGGAATTCTTTTACAGTAAACTGTAATTAAATGGCGGGAAATCCCATAAACTGTCAGTAGATACCAATTTGAGAATAAAGAACTTCTATAAGTAGAACTTCAATAAATATGATTTCAATGCAATTAGCTATATTTTACTTTTGTATTGCATCGAAAGTACACATTAGATACGTCCCAAATTCGTTCATCTCTTCAAATTATAATACTTAACGTTAGTGAAATTCTGCTTCTGTATATCACAGAAAAGTTAATATACTTCTCGTTTGCCTAATGATTGTAAGCCGCAGTCAGCCATAACATTAAAGAAAAACCTTTTTTTTCCTTTTATCTTTTCCATATACATGATTATGCGATCGAACAACTCATCCGTTCAATGCGCTTACCAAAAATCGTCTGTCGTTATCTGAAATGGGACTGAAGATTGAATACCTCTCTAAACAGAAGCAATTACTAACTTCAACCGAATAATTTGCTCTTCTTTTCATGCAAGATTTGACTAAAAATACAGACTTAATAAAGTAAATGTTAGACTCTACTTACAGTGATCATTAACTAATGTCCACCATCCGGTTTTATTTAATGGTTATGCTTTTTCTCCTCATTTTGCTTAGGCGAATTCTATGGTTATTAGATACGGTTGAAGTTAAGCTCTGATATTTGAATTTCAGATCGAAACATGCATTATATATATAGTATAGATTAAGATGGAATTATATGGAACATTAGCTCTTCCTCAAAGCATATCTCTTATGACTCCCCTAAAATTTTAATAAGGATATTATATTGAATACACTTCTGCTATATCAAGTATTAATAGGAACACGAGTAGCGACTTTTTAAAAAGGACTAAATCTTTCAGCGTGTTAGAATTTTTCTGAAATATAACTCAAAGGTATTCGATTGAAGCGAATGATAACCGGATAAAATTTACAGACAGACATACAAAAGCAAAATCATACTTGAAACCAGTCATTGTACGTGATATGTCATGCATTTAACACAATTAAGGTATTTGAGCACACTCTCCTCTATCTGGTTTTGTTAAAGAATCATTAAGTTAGAATAAATATGAAATCTTTATTTAACGAGTTAGAGAGTTCGCTTGACTCAAGTAGAACACAAATAGAATACAAATCAAAGTTGACAAGTCTTTACAAACATTTAAATTTAAAGTGTTGAAAATAAAGAACTTACAAGATACACATTTATAAGTTTTAAATATATCTTCAGGCTTACCTATTGGGCAATATTATATCCATCTAAAATTAATCCATCTAAAAAAACCAGCACCCATGTTTCGCACAGCGTGGTGGAATAATATTCAAAATAACAATGTTGCTCTATCGAAACTACATACTATCACTACCTACTGCACTGCAAAAACTCAGTAATCTGGAACAGCTCTCATCGCAGTCATTCCCCAAATAAGCTAAATTACTGTTTCAGCTCCTGTAATATAAGTATTTAATTTATATATATATATAATAGCTATTTAACTCTTTTGTTATAAAAATCTTTGTTCCATCGAATCAACTTCTTGACATATACAAATATTTGTACTCATCCGGTGTAATACATTGTTACATACAGATATCTAACTTTCGTAACATAAGTATTCATTCTAATATGATAAATATGTCAATCTAACACATGAAATATCAATAAAAATGTTGCATAATGTAATTTATATATTTCTGTAGTGTAAAAATCTTTCTTCGACATTGATCACTTAAATGTAGCACATTTGATTTATTATACACCAAATGTAGTACCCATTTAATGCACTGCCAAATGCATATATGTGTATACATACAATATAATTTCACTTATATATAGTATTGATTTATGTTATAAGAGTGTTCATATGTAATACTGTGCTATTCAAAATATCTTGTAACAAAAGAAAATAATATATACTGAACAACAGGCCTTATATGCCAATGTAACTGATTTCCGCAGAAATGACGCTCAATTCCGTAGGGCACGAACTAGGACGGATGTCGTCTTCGTGGTGTCTAGTATAGCCCTGATACTTTAAAACAGGAATTTGACGATTATTTTCCGCCGCCCGATTTGATTGGTTATCATGGAAACAACAGCTGCGGATTAAAAAAAAAAAAAAAGTCGAAAAGCTTAGAGAAGCTCAATTTTTTTCCACCGATTCATTTCCGTTTAGCATGTTTTACTTTGCGAAAAGCGCATGAAGAAAGGTGACTTGAAGTGTAGCCTCAGACAACGTGGGGGGGGATACTGGGAGCATGGACCTTATAAGAAATAGACCAAAGGCTTTTATCCCTCTTCTAATGCATTCTCGGCTGTCATCTTGACCACATCCGGAGGAGTAGGAACGACTTGCAAAAACTTACAATGGTTGGATATTGCAGTGTGTATAATTGTCAAGAAAAATTTGGTTGTAGCACCTCATTTCACAAATTAGAATTTTTAGATATATATGTATATATATATATATATTTTGAAACTGAGATTGATTTTTAAAAATTTAGCATATTTATCAAGCATAATCAACGTTCCAAATAATTTTAAAGTTGTTACATGCTTTCAGGCCTGGCTATTTATTTAGCTTTTCCTACGCCGTAAGGAAAATTGCAACTACTTCTTTTAAAAAATAATATTTTAAATCTGAACTAATAGAAAATTTCAAAGAAAGAATTTTCTCTCAGAATTTTTATGATTTTTATTGGTGTAAATAAATAAAAGATACTAAAATACCTAAAAATGAATTTTTGAAAGATTTTGCTTAAAATTCGAAGTTGTGCTGCTTTTTTAAGATTATAGGTGAATATTATAGCATATTTTTTTATAAAGGAGTGTTATTTCAATTATGTTTCACAATACATCATAGTGATAAACACTTTTAACACCTTAATAATTGTTATACATTTATTCTGGTGTGAAAATTGTAAACTATAGTAATTGATTGTGCTAACATTTTATAGTGTTTATTTTTCTTAATTTAATTTTAGTTCTGCATAATATTTTTCTATTTACTGTGAATTTAATTTATTAGCCCAAAGGGGCGGTATCCCAGAAAGGCTATTAATTTCGAAACCGCAGTTTGAGCTGTTTAATTATAAACGCCCATTTCACTTTGCAAATTGTTGCCACCAAATATTACCGCCTTGTATTATATTTAAAGAAATTTAATAATGAATAATCTGCATGAATGAATACATGTATGTTTCTCTGTAAAAAAACGATGGTATCGAGAGCCATAAAATTTTGAATGACTTAGCGGTAATTAAAGGAGTAACTAGTTTCAGTTCCTCTAGTTAAAATTAGCACTAGTCCACTAGTGGCTGAGTGGTTAAATCGCTGAACGTTGTAGTTCGGCCCGCGGTTCGAATCCCGGGGAATGGATGTTTTCGTATTTCATCCCAAGTGTAAGGTGGGTACGAACCAGCTTCCCTTAAAAGATCCTGCACAGGGCATCCCTTCCTTTGGCAGATACCCATTGTATGCGTCGCAGTAACTTAAAAAATATGTATATAGTTTCTCTTACCAGACAATATGTGTGAAACACGTTTCTGCAGAAAGAAATACGCTTCCACGTTTTCCAATAGCCTTCTGTAAGTTAAGTGAATTGTTCTCATCTCTTATTTACTCTATTCTTATTTTTAAAGAAATCTTTCGTCACTAAAATGCTTATAAAATGCCCTATACCCTTTTGTTCTTTGTTCATTGAAATAGTAATCCTAAGAAAAAAACTTCTCGCATTTAAAACACTCTTACCATTGCTGAAATCATGACGAAAGTAGGTATGTTCTTTTGCTGCAACGATCAAACTGGTGCTCATGCTTTGTTTTAGGGAAAACTTTTTGGTTCATGTTGTGCTGCTACAGAAATATTCCCTAAATTTCTAAAAGTGATGTCATTGATTGCCGTATGTAGATGGAAGTCTTATCATGATATAGCCAGAATTCAGGACCCTCTTTTTTAATTCGATATAATTTAGTATTTATTTAGTTTCGAAATTTTCTCGCATATCCTGACTTAACGATCGAAACTAAACTGCAAAATTAAGATCTTCGCTTCATCAGAAAAAATGAAAAATAATCTTTCAAATGAAGTTCTTTTGGACTTCTCTGCCGACCAACGGCCGAGAGGTAAAATCAAACAACACTGATAGTTCGACCTAGGTTCTTTTCCAGGTGAACCTGCTTGGTTGCGTAGGCATTTTCGTGGTTTTCCGCATATGTAACGTAAATACGAGCCATTTTCCCTTAACAAGTGCTCTATGTAGGCATCCCTAGTCTTAGGCAGATACATTTTGCATGCTTTGCCGTTATCAAATAAACCGTCTTAAATCTTTTTTTTTTTTTTTTTTTTTTTTTTTTTTTTGTCAGCCGTTGTGCGGTTACTAATAGTTTAGTTTTCAGTCAAAATATTTAATTAATTAGAATCTGTCAGTGTTTCATGATTTAAATGGGGATTAGATAGAATTTCTAAATTAATTATAAATGTAAATCAAACGAATATAATATTATGTCATGAGATAGATTGATAGAACTTCAAACAAAAATGACATAATGCGTTCTTCGTTATAGTATCGATTAGAGGAAATAGTTTTTCACGTTCAGAAACTTTCATTTGCACCCTTTTTTTTTTTTTTTTTTTTGGTATTTTTTATTTTTCTACGTTCTATTTCTGTGTATTTACTTAAAGTCGATGCATCAAAAGATTGTTTTTTTAATTTGCATAATTTTAGATTAAATACTCTAAAAAGTATAAATTTAATGCACGAATGTAATATATCTAAGAATTATGTTAGAACACTTACAAAATTTCAAGAAATGATAGAATTTATAGTATAGAAATGGCATACATAAAGTGATTACAATCAGTTAACTTATATTTCTTAAAATTTGACATTATTAGCGGAGCCAAAAGATTTAAATTTTTAGATTTACATTGGCAAGAATACTATGATAGATAAAAATGAATTTTTTCTGCTTTGTAAAAACTTTAGCTAATAGCGTGTGAATTAAATTTATTATGTATTTTGTTGATATATTAATAGATTACCGCAAATTTTATTAATAATTTAACTTTTCCTTTTCGCAAAGAACAGTTGACTGACTATCAGAGCCGTAAGTAAAATAACAGTTTTTTTCACACTGCATAATCGTATTTTTTAAAGTGAATGTAACGATAAATGCTCTTTTTTTAAAAAGTAAACCGTGGTTATTGAAGCGATAAAAAGTCCTTGAGCTATATTTTGATGAGGCAAAAACACCTAATTCATGTTTGTAAATAAAGGTTAAACTGCATAAAAGAATTTTTTTCTTCATAATGTTTCATTAAAAATGATCTCACTAATTGTTTCTCTTCTGGAAAAGTTCCAATCAATCTAGGTCATAGATAAAAGCAAATCAAAACAATTACTAGAAAAATAAATGCTCACCACTTTCTCTTCTTCAAACGGAACACTGAGCTGGCCTTTCTTTTTATTATTCGTGATACTGAAGACGGCCAAACGTTCTGTGAAAGAATGTTTGAGATGTTGAAGTGTCTATAGCTTCATTACTCTAAAAAGGTACTCTAAAAGAATTACTTGCTCATCCAAAATATGCTTTCCTGACTCCATCTTGAGTTCTTTTGTTGGTAGGTACACACCATTTCGAATGCGACTTCTTTTTCTTCTTTATTCATTTTATTCCATCCAAATCTTTTATTTACTCAGCAGTCTACAAAGGAAGATTACTTAAATCTTAATGGCAACAAGTTTCGTCAGATTATTGCGACTGCCTATTGAATATAATCGTTGAAAAGGTTTTCTTAGTCATGGGTCGTTGATGACTAAGCGTTAATATGATATACCTTGCGAAAATTTTGGTTACATCCGTTTTGTGTTGCTTAGGGCGAAAAGTCTGGAAATGCGTTTTATGCAGAAGGCTGATAATGACACCAGAAAGGAATGTATACAAATGATAAATCGCTTATTCATTTTACACAAATTTCATGTTTATTCTATTCGTGCAAAAGAAAGTTTATTTTGAAATAGATCCATGAATAATAGGAATTCGAAATGAATTGTAAATATTTTTATAAACAATCCTTTGTTTGGTAAAGAGATAATATTAAGCAGCAAAATAGGTTATTTTCTGATGAAGTCTTGACCGTGAAGTCGTATGATGAAATGTTTTTCGCCGTTTTACTTATTAGTTCCAAAATCTCTATTATGTTTACTCGATCTCTATCAAACCTCTGGCTGCGAAATAAATTTTTTATCAGATAATAACGTTTGAGAGAAATTGAAGATTAATTGCTCCAAACACTTTTTTCTTTTAGGTTTATGCAGCAGCCGAACATAGCCCGATATACAACGGTTAAACTTGGTCAACGAATATTGTACAGAGGGTATTTACACACTTTTAGAACGATTTCTATAAAGAATAATAAAAAAAAAAAAAAAAAAGCAAATGTCTTGGAATAAAAATTGTTGGCATCAGTTATTATTTTAAATAAGAAATATTGTCTGCTACATTTAAATTTATTCTTCTTTCAAAATGTCACATGAAAATAAGCTGCAGATTGAAGGATATATTTTTTGCACTTAAGATAAATACTCCGAAGATAAATATTCCTAATTCCGAAACATTTTGAAATAAATAGTATTAAAATTTCGAAGTGCAAAATAAGCAGCATTATTAATTGGAAAGGGGAAAAACTGTCAATCATTACTTGGAAAAAACAATCCAAGCGAATATCCGGTAAAGCTACTTACTACTTCTGATGTCTGTACAGTTAAAAATCCTTGGTAACGAAAGAAAATCTGCAGACGCAGAAATCAATTCCGAAATCTTTAAATACATCTATAGTATGATTGTTGCAGAACATTTTTTAAAATAGGAAATTAAAAATAAGAAGCGAGGAAAAAATGTTAAAATCAACTCAACGTATTACCAAGAGAAAATTTTACATCCGATATTTAGAGTATAAATTCCATTTCTTTATGCTCCTGACTTTCAGAGAGTGAAACTTCATCGAGACAAATTAACATTTCATACTTCAAAAAGCACCTCTGCTTTCTTTGAAAAATGAAGACTGATGCAAGTATTGCATACGTACCTTTTTCAAAGTATTCCTTCGAAATTCCCTGACGCTTTTTCCGCTGCTGCTGAGCTGTACTTCCTTTGATTTTTTGAAAAAAGCTCTTTCTAAGTTCAAACCTGATGGACTCTAGAAAGTTGTGAAGGAGGAATAGAAATCAGTAAAGGAATTTTACTAAAAGCCCTTCTGTCATGGTAATTAGGATGCAGACGTAGAGAACCGAAAATAGTTATCAGATCAAACATTTAATAGTCTTTGCATTTTAAACATTAATTAAACGGCTCCGAAAAAAATACATAAAAAGGTGTTTGGCTCTGGAAACGGCTAGCTAAAATAAATAAGTATTTGAATAACATTTTCCTAGTGTTGGCTTCAGTTTCAAAATGGTTAAGAATCCCATGCTTTGCTTTACATTCGTTGGCAGGGACCATTTATGCCCAAGCCAACGGCAAGCGCAACCCTTGTTTCGGATTTCGGAGAATACAATTCACGCACTTGTTCCGATATTACCGTCCGATATATGACATTAGTTATAACAGAATATATAAACACTTTTTACTTGAACCATTTTGAACAAACATCATCTGGCTTGTACTGTCCTTTACCAATGTATTGTTGTATCGTTTAGAAGTTTCAAATATTTATCTTATTAAAGAAAAATTGAGGAAACACTTATTAACAGGGTATGTAATTGAAACTTTGAATAACTTTCAAACAAATTCTTGCATAACCTCAAAAGTGTTGTTGTGGTGCAGCTGTTAGCAGTCATGTTGTGACTGCTATTATTAGCTATTATTAGCAGAGCAGAACAATGGTTCGAATCCAAGAGAAAGCACGGCTGTTTTTTTTTTACGTTTCCTTTGAAAAATCTTGTAGACTACACTGCTCTTTCTACATCAAAATGTGGTGAACGATAACTCAACAGCGCCTGGATTTGGTTTGACTGAATATCATACTTCTTCTCAATCACCCTTAGATTTTAACGATATTACGCATAACTAATTCTCATGAATGGTCTTCTGGTGTCAGTGGTTAATATGTCCAGTTAGTAAGTAGAAAATAACATTCATTACTAATAGTATAGTACTGGTAATATAATATTTTAAAAACATCCCATACGCTTTGAAAATACTAAATTTGAGCTAAATAACGATCAAGGAGATGAAATAAATCTTTATAAAAAAGTAAGCTTCCATTTATTAAAGAAGATTTTCTTAATTTTTTTTATCCAGCCCCTTGAAACATATGAAGAAGATCAAGAAAGAACTTAAAGAAATCAAATCATTTCGAAAGATCTCTTCCGAAAATGGCGATCCGTTCAATTCGCTTTCCAAGAGCAGTGAAATCCTTGATTTGTTTGTAGGAACACTATTTCTGCAACTGAAAGGAAAAAATCTTCTGGATAAGTGACGGAGCTCAGGCACGGAGAAAAACTTCCTTCTTACATGATAGATGAAGACTTGCAGAATCCGCTCCTTTTACTCGTTTAATCTTCCGGTAAAATGATTGTTGGGCCGGAATGTATCCGGTAGGAATGATTGATTTAGAAGTGGGTCTTCATTCTACGCTTGTGTTGTGAGTCGGATTATTCTATCTTAGTCTGTTTTCTAAGATCTAATTTGACTATTGAGAGCATGCACACATAACGCTAAACAAAAGTAAAACTCCATGGGAGTGACAAATTTTTTAATTTCTTTTTAATTTTTAATTTTAATGCTTTGATATTCTAAGATGCTTTATATTAGTCTCGAAATTAACTTTTTGTCCGTATCACATTTGTGTCCAAATTCCTTTTCAGATTCTTGTCACCAAATGTTATCATCATGTGTTATTTATTTAAAAAAATTACAAAATGAAGAATCTGTGTGTATGTATGTTCCTTGCATTGTGAAAAAACGGAGTCACCAAATTTTTCATACACGCTGTTCTCCACCAGCATAGGCGCCTCAATGCCCGAATTTTGAATTTCGAATTTGTATTATTGTGTATTTAATATTTTGTAAAACTTTAACGAATTTTTTATTAATAAACTCAACAATTTCAAAGCGAGCATTGAGAATAAACACTGTACGGAAAAAAATATTTTTATCTCCAGCACGCGAGACTGTCAATCGGAAATTATAAAGATAGGCCGTTTTTAAATATTTTTAACACAAAGGAACATTAGTATGAATGATCCCGAAACGTGTATGTGTATGCAAATAAAAAAAAGGACATTTTGGGCGTAATATAAAATCTGAAAGTTTTCAGATTTTTTTTAGAATGCTTTTGAAATTTTATAAAAGTTTTCATAACGGTATAAAAGGGAATAATGTGATTATATTAATTCGCCAGAATTGTTACATGATGATGGCATAACGCAATGTGGACAGCAAAAATTTAATTCTCTCCTATCAAAAGAAGTAGATAGCGGCAAAGAAGATGCTTTATTTGGTTCGGTTTATTTGATTATGGCAAAGCAAGCGAAAGCAATCCACCTAGAGGATATTTTCGTGGAGAACTTTCTTAGAGAAACTGGCTCGTATCCCTGTTACACACGGAGAAAATATAGAAAAACCCATACAGTAAATCTTCTCGCGTGGAATCAATTCAGATCAAACTAGCAGGTTCATCGACATTACAGCTTGTCAAGAAAAACGAAAATTCAACCAAGATCGCTTAGCGTGAGGCTGATGAAGCGGTAAATGTACCTATGAAACTTGCCGAAAAAAAGTGAAAAATATAATATTGAAGAGATAATAAATATCCACATAGTATACAAAATGACTTGAAAAACAAAGGTATTTATGAGGCATTTAAACTACCTGTAGAAAGACTAGAGTGATTGACAAAAATGATGACTTAAGGGCAAAAATCAATTAAAACTAAACTATAAATAAATTTATGTATTTCTGATTTTTATTCATTAAATGTGTTTGCTAATTATGATTGCAATCTTTCCGTTCCTCAACACAATGATGCAAAAAAATCGTCTCGCGACATTTTATAATTTTTTGCCCAATAATTCAGAGTTTTGATAATTCAGCATCTCTAAAATTCTGAAGTACCGAAATATAGAATATATTTTAGTATAGAGGAGAGATTTAAAAGTATGCATATAATTATGAACAGATAGGTCTTTTGATTTGCAGATTTTTATTTAATTTGGTTTCTCTTTAATTTTTATTTATTTTTGCAATTTTTAATTCACTTGCTTAAATCAAATTTTGAAATAAATTTTTGTTCCTTTATTTAGCAGTGTTTTTAAAAATTTTGAAGCATACGTGGGTGCAATTACAATACTACATTCTAAACAATACAGGAATTGCTTCAAGTTCAGGAAGAGATATTTTGTCTTTAGCTCTGGTTTTGTTTTCTTAGAAATCCATATTTTTCGGTTAAATTAATCATCTCACTATTTTTCTTTTTACACCTCCGGATAGGAATAAAAACATAATAAAATTTTAAACATAATAAACATAATAAATTTTTACATAATAAAATTTTAAACATAATTTGCAGGATTTCTGCGGTTTTTCAAAAATCTTTTGATTTTCTTAGTTGCCATGGAATCGCTAACGAAGACGGATACTTAAATCAAATGATTTGTTTCGCAGCAAACAATTTTCTCTAGAAAGATACGTGAGAAAACATGGTACTTGGAATACAGAAGATCCTCAGTTCGGTTGATTTATTTGATTATGACAAAGCAAGTTTATGCTATCTGCCTTAGGGAAGGGAGGCCTTCGTGGAGAACTTCCTAAGAGAAATTAGCTTGTATCCACGTTACACATGGGGAAAACCATGATAACGCCCATGCCGCTAACCCCTTTGCCTGGAATCTAACCCAGTCCATTGTTTATGGACTTTTTTACCTTTCGGCCTCTGGTATGCGGAGCAGAAAGGAAACGTATTTTAAACAGTGGCAAATTTTTTCTACATATAAAAGATATATCTCTTAAGTTAGCTATTTGAATAAACAAAGAACTCTTGAAAATTTTTAATGACAATACTTATTCCAAAAGCAAGAACACTTATGGCAGTTAAGGAAAACACAATTAAATTAAATTACTTTGCCAACATTTAAAAGCAACGCTTGAGCATACATTTTCTGTTGGAAATTATTTTGCGCATGTTGGTCTATAATAAAAAAATATCTTCTATTTTCAGATACAGTGATTTCTTTACTCTACTGGCGGAGTAATTAGGACCGCTGAATACTGTTATTCCAGTCTGGGTTCAGAACCAGGCGAACGGGTTGGTTGCATGTTGCTTTTCATGGCTTTCTCTTGCCTTAGAAAATAGCCCTCGTATGCCTACATTTAAATATTCAAACTTAACTTTTACTTTATTGTTTTTTCGCAGTAAAGCACAGCTTAGACTATTTCTCCTATGGCTGAGTGTTAAAGTCACTAAGCACTGGTAGTTCCACCTGGGTTCAAAAACAAACACACTGATTGCGTGGAAGCCTTCTAGTTTCTTCTCCTGTATATGGGGAATACGAGACAGTTTCCTTTAGAAATACCTCCATGAAGGCATCCCTTCCTCTCAAGCAGGTGGTATCTAAGTGCTTTGCTGTAATATAAATAATCCAATAGCGTTCCCATATTATGTACAGTGAAAAATATAAAATAAAATTTACAAAAGTCCTTTTTAATTAAACGATTATAATCAAGTACGCTAAAACATTAAAAAAAATCATTTTTAGCTGTCATACTGTTCTTGAGATTATGTGACTGAAAACCAAATCATAGAGCTCTCAAACGTGAATTGTATTAATCCAGTAACCAAAATTTTAAGGAGCTATGTAAGTGCTACCACAGAAAGGCCTCTTATAAGAATAATTACACGAATATAGCCTACATTTCTGTTTGACCAATTTCGATTTAAAAATATGCCATTTTAATAGTCTTTTAAATAACTTATGAGCAAGAATATTTTATTAATCAAAAGTTATTTTTTACTTATCTGGTTGAAACTGGTAAGTTTATGGTTAAAACTGTGTAAATTAAGAAAATATTTTTATGTATTTTTCTTTGATGCAAATGCAGAGAAATACTGATTTTTATCGCATTAAATACTTAACGTAATTTGCAGAAAGTCATCAATTTAAAGAGACGCGGGTGTTGAAAATGTAAACTTAAGTGTTGAAACGTTTAGACCAAGAGTTATTCCATCGGTAGTTACACATATAAAGGTGGATTTAACAGCCATTACAATAAATAGTATTTAAGAAACCTTTAGGGTCGCGGAATTTCGTGCCAAAATTAAATTTTACTCATCCACCAAATCACAATGCAGGTTTTCTCTCGGGTTTGATATAATACAAAAGAGCGTATAATGCAGCTAAGTGTTTTAATTCGAATATCAGCTTTATATTCAGATAACAATCTATTTTACTTACGTTTGCTTCTTAACGCTGACATATTTGATTGGTAGCAGGGCAGTGTAATGAAGCGTAAGTATCTAAAAGTTTTGTACTGACTGCACTGAAGACATTTCCAACATCGAAATGTCTGGAAGGCTTTTTTAACGCAGAAATTCTTAAGAAATCTGATTTCTTCTATTATCGGGAAATTAGTTATGATTCATTACTTTGAACAAAAGTATTTCTTTTGAGTGCTTAGAAGAGGCTCTAGGGCTACTTAAAATCTGTTGCGAAAGAGCTTAATAAGAGGATTTTAGAGATGATTCTTGAGGATAATGATTTCTACATTCTCGTAGACTTTAGAACATTTTTAAGCCATTAACGTAGTAGAATATTTAAGACATTGAAGGAACGCATTAGAACATCTCAGTGCTATATGCGATTTTCAATTAACTAATGCTGTAAAGCATTTTCAGATGCTTTTAATCACTTAACTCAAATGTCATCTCCATCTATAGGAACATCTTATATTATAAAATTAAAATGCGATAGCATGAAAAAATATTAACGACTTATTTTTATTTTTGCGTGTGAGCAATTTAATGTAGGAATAAAATGCTTCTTAAAATTAATGGAAGAGTAAAATATAAAAAGGAGCGGTTGTCATGTACTGGATAGTTCAGAGTACATAATTGTGTTTAACTGTGCTTTTATCTTTCGGTGAAAATTCGTTTAGTCGTGATGAAGTAATTCTTCCTTTGGGGTTATGTAATTAACTGTCCGGAATAGCTTATCTAATTTTTTCTTAATGATACAAAAAAAGGATAGACTTTTTTCTAGCTCATGAATGACACTAAAATTGTAACTCTTTCTGATATTGTATAACGTTAAAATACTGTTTGAAAAGCTGCAGCCATTTCGGATACGTTTTCATGTAAAACAATTACATAAATTAGAATTGATACAACTCTGAAAATATAGAAAAGATAAACTGGTCTTTTCAGGCATTTAAAAGATAAAAAATAATTGTCCAGACTTGTTCAGAAAACGGTCCTGCAAATTTCAGCATGCCAGGCACATCGGTGCCAGTCGAAAGAGTATTCTCAAAAATGAATATCGTATGCTTTGAAGAAAGAGGTAGAACTGATGTCAACTGTAAAAGCTTTACAAAGCTGTAAAATTAATAGTGAACTAAATAGCAGTAAATGATTCGATGCCATGAAAAATAACAAAGAATATTTAGAGAAAGTTTACACTAGCGATAAATACTAGTAACTTCTTAATATGCTCAATTGAGTTATTGAAATTTTCTTTTAATTCACAGTTGTTTGTGGTTAACACACTCTTTATTTAGATCTTTCAATCCTACATACTTATTCTAGTAGGTTTTATTCTTTGTTGTCAGTATTCTCTCAAAATTGTTCCGGTTTGAGCAAAAGATGTTACAGTAAGTATATTTATTATATTGTCAATTTATTTCGTAACCCCTCAAAGACAAGTGCTGCAAATAAATACCTTGAGCTAGCAACAGAACATAGAGTAAGTTACATGCATAGTTACATACAGTAACAAAATGTCTTTAATTTGCATATTTGATACATACAGAACTGTCATTTATTTCCAGACTTTTAACTTAAAACATAAACCAAATTTTTTCACAATAGTTTTTCAATGCATGAAAAGTAAATGTACTGTATTCAATAACGCTTTCATAGATGATTAACTGTCTTATGCAGGTAAAGAGAATAATCATTCAATACAGCGTTTCTTAAAATGTTTTTCAAATGAGGACCACTTTTATGAATTAAAATGTTCTGCGGGCACCTTATTTCTGGCCCCTTCGAAAGTAACTTTTTAGTTATGTGTTACTACCAGTATATTTATATTTTTGAAATACAGCTCATTCAAATTAATTAAATTTTATATTAGTATTAAGGAATTAAGATGTAAAGTTGCGCGCTTCCAACCCGCACGCAACAAAGTGGTGACTGCTGAAAACTGGAAATTAGACAGAGTCTTGAGAAGGGTTTAAGTCTCTTTTTATTCAACTTTAGAAATTACAAATGCGTGCTCTTGACGCTCACAAACTACGCCGACCCGGCGGTAAAATAAAAATAAGAAACTGAAAAGAGATAATAACAAGCGACTAACTACGAGGCTCTCTAAACGTAACTAACCTCACTGCGTTCTAAAATACCGCTGATAATTCAGCAAACTCTGAATATTATGTTGAAAAATTAACAATTTGCCTAGGAAAGCACACAGGCCGAAACGCGTGGTTTTTCAATTTCTAACTAGCCACCTCCACACTCGTGAAGCAAGAAAGTACACCTTCGAACTCGTTTCCTTTCTATTTAACTCAGAATACTTCCGCTGATAAATTTGAATCCTTGCGCGTTCTACTAAAATTTACATACTCTGGCACTGGCAGTTCCAGAGGAAAGTAAGGCTTGACAGGAAAGATAAACTTAAAATAAATGTTAGTTAAAATAAATATAAACCCTACATTTGCCGCTGCCAAAATTTGGAAAACTTGGAAGCAGGTCCTACAAACGACCTGTTGAAAAGTTTCTAAAATTTTGAACTAAATTTTAAGAGCCTCGTTTACATAAAAAAATCTAATGTCACAAAGGTTCTCGTTAAATTCATCGTCTGTTGCCAAAAATTAAAATAAAGGCATTTTACTTCCTTGTACGAAATAAAAAGGCAGTATTGTAATCGTGAAAAGTTTCAGGCAGCATATTTCAACGAAAATATCCATTTTGACCGCTATCGAATGCAATTTAACGATGTTTTTGCGTGATATCTGTACGCATGGACGGAATAAAATACTCTTTTCCTTCACAAAATTATAAAACTGCTTTAAAATTAATTCTGAAGCGAATTTTTCGTGGCGTCTGTACAAACGCATGTACGTACGTGCGTACGTATCTCACATAACTCAAAAACGAGTAGCCTCAGAACGTCGAAATTTTGTATATAGGACTGCTATAACATGTAGATGTGCACCTCGTATTTTGGTTGTAATCGGCCGCACCAAACGTATATAAATATATTTATATATATATCACTCTGTTACCCGGCTTAGTGATCTCAGTTTCTTTACTCTTATATGTTTGTAAATTGTACATTTTTTGCTTTAAAATGATTGAATTATGTTGTTTTTATCTTCCGGTTAAGGATTTTATGTCTTTAGTAAATCTGTGTGCAATATTTTTAGAATTATCAACAATTTTAAAGTTGCTTAATTGCCGCTAAGCGTTTTTTAATAGCGGCCATTGATGTTTACATTTGAAACAGGAGACCAGTAGATTTGTTGCCAATCTAGAGAAACTTAGCTTCGCAACAACAAAGATAACGCATTCATTTATTATTGCCAATTAAATCATGCTTAATTCTTTCTTGAATTTTTTCGAGGAAATAAGTGTTTGAGATTTACTTCGTAATTTTTAATATAGATATTTTGAGTTTTTATGTATTTTTGCCTTCTCGCGAAGTGAGAACTGAATTAATTGAATGAGAAATACTCAATCGTCTGTGAAAAACTGTTTCTTTTTTGTTTTGTTTGCTTAATTTCTTTTATACATCATTCTAGCTTTATTATAGTATTTGAATAGAACATGTGGCAACGATTAGATAATTCTATTCTTTAAATGATGTAAATTTTGTGCATTATGAGTTACAATATGAACGAAATATAATACTGTTAAGTGAATCTAGCGCCAGAGTGTCGCTATGGTAACCAAATACTAGAGTGAATTTTAAAGAGTGCATTTATTCTATTGTGGTTTATGCGCTGTCGGCGAAGTAGATTTAATTCAATCCAATAAGTTTAAATGAATTGCAAGAAAAAATGCGTATAATTTAATATTCCAATTTACTATTCTAATACAAGGAAGTCATGTGGTGTACACATCAGATTTTTTTAACCAGTTCTCAACAAAAATAAATTATTGAAACGTAATTTAACTCCAGCCAGATGTACGAGTATTTAAGGTCAAACCTTGGTCCAATCTGTTTGTTCTGAAAGCTTTGTCAAAAGTAAACCAAAACATAGCAAAGACAGCGGAAATAAATTTAAATATTAATGTTATTAGAAACAAATAATTGATTTATTGCGATTATCAGGAATAAAATGCATACGTACTTTTTTTTGTGGGATGCTCTCTCTTTCTCTCTATATATATCCCCTGTTGTCTGAATACGTTTGCAAACTTCCCAACAGTGCAACTACAAATTACTACTAATTATAAATGATCTCGCTCTCTTTTCTCTTCTAAAGTAAAACTAAATTTTTTAACGTTTTCTTTCGCTTTGATTTTAGAAATACCTTCAGTGGAGTCTTCCCAACTTTCCAAAAAGTTTAGAGTATTACTTTATGATACATTATGCTACCAAATACAACATTACGCTTCTGTACACTGAAAATCCATGGGTCCCAAGTGAGCAATACCTTTGTAGGTCTGAAGGTCAGCAGTGTTCCTTTACATGGTTGTTAAGTTTAATAGTTTATCTCAATTTACTGTTCTGTACCACAGCAATGACCTTATGGATTGAGCGCAAAAATCAAAACTCACGAATGACTATTACATAGGTCAAAGAGACAAAATTTATTCAAATTAACTCCACAGCCCCCCCCATTGATACACTGGTTGAAACCTAGCTGAAGGTACCTGGACGGAACTCCGTGAAGTAGCATGCTTCATTTTTATTTAAAATTAGGTTTCTATTTAAATTTATTCCACTGACCCATACTGTTAATCCACTTTTCCATGGTATAGAACCTATTACTGGACAATGACCATCAACATATAGGTCACGAATGGCAAACAGTCTTCTCGGGTGCAACTGTGTTTTACTATAGCACCTCACGCGACCCCAAAGGGTTGCTCAAACTGTAGGTTACTAGTGTCTTTAACGAGTACTGATTCAATTTTAAAATATAAAATATATTGCGCCTTTTCACATTGGCATAGTATCATGTGGTATTTAATCACAAACAATTTAATGTCTTATCTTGATATTCAGCAAAATGTTTTATCCTACAGATGCCAATTCTTTATGTTCTTCAACATATCGTCAACTATATAATCAAACTGCATTTTGTCATAAATCTTTCTATATAATTTTCTTTTCAAATAATCTGATGTGTACACCACATGACTTACTTGTACGGAATATTAAATTATACGCATTTTTTCTTGCATTTCATTTAAACTTATTGGATTGAATTAAATCTACTTCGCCGACAGCGCATAAACCACAATAGAATAAATGCATTCTTTAAAATTCACTCTAGTATTTGTTTACCATAGCGACACTCTGGCGCTAGATTCACTTAACAGTATTATATTTCGTTCATATTGTAACTCATAATGCACAAAATTTATATCATTTAAAGAATAGAATTATCTAATCGTTGCCACATGTTCTATTCAAATACTATAATAAAGCTAGAACGATGTATAAAACAAATTAAGCAAACAAAACAAAAAAGAAACAGTTTTCACAGACGATTGAGTATTTCTCATTTAATTAATTCAGTTCTCACTTCGCGACAAGGCAAAAATACATAAAAACTCAAAATATCTATATTATAAATTACGAAGTAAATCTTAAACACTTATTTCCTCGAAAAATTCAAGAAAGAATTAAGCATGATTTAATTGGCAATAATAAATGAATGCGTTATCTTTGTTGTTGCGAAGCTAAGTTTCTCTAGATTGGCAACAAATCCACTAGTGTCCTGTTTCAAATGTAAACATCAATGGCCGCCATCAAGAGAAGTAATAGGCTTAGCGGCACTTAAACAACTTTAAAATTGTTGATAATTCTAAAAATATTGCATAGGGATTTACTAAAGGCATAAAAACCTTAACCGGAAGATAAGAACAACATAATTCAATCATTTTAAAGCAAAAAATGTACAATTTACAAACATATAAGAGTAAAGAAACTGAGATCACTGAGCCGGGTAACAGAGTGGATATATATATAAATATATTTATATACGTTTGGTGCGGCCGATTCCTACCAAAATACGAGGTGCACACCTACATGTTATAGCAGTCCTATATACAAAATTTCAACGTTCTGAGGCTACTCGTTTTTGAGTTATGCGAGATACGTACGCACGTACGTACATACGTTCGTACAGACGCCACGAAAAATTCTCTTCAGAATTAATTTTAAAGCAGTTTTATAATTTTTTTGAAGAAAAAGAGTGTTTTATTCTGTCCTTACGTACAGATATCACGCAAAACCATCGTTAAACTGCATTCGATAGCGGTCAAAATGGATATTTTCGTTGAAATATGCTGCCTGAAACTTTTCGCGATTACAATACTTCCTTTTTACTTCGTGCAAGGAAGTAAAAAGGCTTACGTAAGTTGTTCGGTGGTAGGAATTAGACGCCTCTGACTAGAATGATTATTCAATTCCATTTGGTTAGCTTCTTGGCTAGAAACCATCCTAGCAATGCTAATTAATGGGTATCAATTTTCTTCGATTAAATTTTAATCTAGGTACTTATCTAAATTTACTGCACTGCCCCTCAAGGTACCGTGAGTTGATCTTAAGTGACCCTCAACTTGTTAAGTCATTAAGGTTGAACAACTTTAAACGAGTACTGATAGGTAATAATAAGTAATGATAGGAAATGATATGCTCTGTTTGATTTAAATTTAACTACCGATCGAAGCTTACTTCACGTTCCAACGTCGGTGACCTAAGGACCGACGACGGAAGTTTGGGATAATCGCCATACATTGGTGATCTTCAGAAGATCACCATTATAATTCTTAAATACTGATGGACATGGGTTAACAACAATCGGAACTGTTGGGCACAGAGGTGCTTCGATTTAATTTTATTTAAATAGCTATTTAAGTTCGTGACTTATGATCACTTTGGACCAACTTCAAAGTTGACTAGCATCAGGCTGTTTCGATTTAATTTTAATTCATAAATCTGTTTAAATTTACTGCTTATAGTGAAGGCTTATGAGTTAATCCGAAGTGACTCTCAGCAAACAGGTCACCTGTGACTAACAGTTTTGACAGACGTCGGTATCCTTGGATTAAAGTTTAACGTCTGCAAGTGTTCTTAGCGGAATTATTCCCATAATTTTAATATTAAATTTAACCTTAGTGCTTCCAAAATTGTGAAGCGTTATATTATGTTATGTTACTAAGGGCACATCATCACATCTTGGCTTGTGTTACCACCACCATACCATTACCATAATCCATTCCCATTCCCATAGTGCTACAGTTCGGCGAACTGGGAAATGTTTATTTTATCCTTTAGATCTCATTAGCCTGTGATAGCTTAAAAGCTGAGATATTTAAAAAATATGGTTTAAATTTTTATTACATTTCTGTAAATATTTATAACTGGTGTAAATTAAACTATATTATTATAATTAAGAAAAGGCGTTAGTTTCTACCGCAATGTTTTTCTACCTCATTTGTTCTTCCAAACATGAAAGAAACCGCCTTAGAGAATTTTCGACCGAATATAAATTGTCGGAATAGACTAGAACTGATTTCGAAAGCTAACTTTTAAAATTGTTATTGTGTTCTTGATTTTTAATTAAAATGTTCCTTTTTATCTTTTGTTAATACAGAGATAAAAAGATTTTTTTATAATTACTCTAACACTTGTTCGGCCGAGCGGAGAAGAAGGAAGTGTTTCAAAACGTATCTAAATTAGACGATTCGAATTATAAGTATACGCTAAATGAATTAATAAGCTATAGAGCTGAGAAACGTGATTCGCTTGTCATATTAATAAATTCAATGGACTAGAATTTTGTTGTACTCTAATTGCTTTGATCAGGTGCTGGTTCTCTTAGATCCTGTACTAATATACTAACCGCTGCGCCATAAGAGCACGTAATAAGAATGCTTTTGATTTCTTACAATAATCCCCCCCCCCAAAGGACTGAGGAAAGGGACGGTAACCAATCCATTTTGAAGACGATTCAACCTCCACAATGTTTAACACGAAGTGCAAAAATATTAATGGAAGTGTAGGAGCAAGAAATGTTGATAAATTTATTGTATTCTCGAGCCTGATACATTCACAGCGACACAGAATTGAAGGTTGGCAACACATCGTCAACAAAATTGAGTTAAATAAGTGGGTGTAAGAATTTTCTATGAACTAAAATATATACTCTCGCAATTAATATGTTAATATTCTTCTTCGGTAGGTTAGATTAGGATATAGGAATATGACAAAGCACACGTGGTCTATCCGTCTAATGGCAGGGATGCCTTTTTTGAGGATTTCCTAAGAGAAACTGACATATATTCACGTTACACGTGGGAAAAACCAACCATGCAGTCCGCTCGTTGGACTATGGCGGACTTAGTTCTAACTCCCAGTGGCCAGAAATATTAGCCCCGCGGTGACTAATGGTGCACCATTGTTCTTCAATAAAAAATAAATGTGCATTTTCTGAAGATGGAACAAATGTCTCAGACATGGAAAAATCATACCATAGACTTATTAAAATTTTGAACGCTTAGATTATATTAAAATAAAACCTCATTTATTTCTGAATTACAGTTCCAGTCTGTCTGTTAAGCTATGTGAAATGCATCAGGGATCATCCTTTTTTACAAATACATTGGTTTCGACAAATACATACATTTTATCTACTGTTTGGAAATAGAATTTTGAAATATAAAATAGTTTAAACACTATTATTTCTTAAGCCTATAATAAGTTAAACATGTAAATCTTTCAAATTTATCATCTAAGTACGCAGAGCTCAAGGACTCATTTTAAATGAAAAAATACATGTTCGCCATTGGAAGAAAACATGAACTTCTTAATTAACAACAAAACGTTGAAATCTAGCATTTTTAAACAAATTTCCTTAATTCCAAAGTAGTGAAAAAGAACAGTAAAATATCTAATTTATATTACCGTGCTTCTTCTTGCTGTTTATATAAAAATAACATACACAAATGATCCCCCCACCCAAAAAAAAAAAAAAAAAAAGCCAAATTACCAGAGTAATGTTAACAAAAAAGATTAAAAGAGAGAAATAATTAGGGAGTCATTTCTGCTTAAGTTTTGAAACACATCGCAAATGTTATGCAGCCGCTTCTCATGTAATTGCTGGAAATTCAGAAGCACCCAGAGTTGGCAAATGGGCAATAATTTTGAGAGAAGGCATTTTTTTCCTAAATGGTCATTTAAGACTATTTAAGGTCAATGAGTCTAGAATCTGCTTTTGGAGTGTTGCCATTTTTTGACAACAAAACACTGATTATTAAATGAAAACAAATCACTTCTAAAGAATTACAAAGATGTCGTTTTTTTACATTGATATTTATCTAGGCTTGAAGGGATTTGGAAAAATAATTCTCTAAAAGTTCTTTAAACACAATGAAAGAAGATCGATTTTTTATTGTTTTAAACGTGGCGTCAGAAGAAGGAAAGTAAATCGTTCTGCAAAGTCCAGAGACTTCGCGAAAAATTGCATATTTTTATTATTTTACAAAACGCCAAATCTCATATTCTTTATTATTCTGTTGTTATTCAATAAAGTAATTCATTGAATTCTAGAGAAACTTTATTAGCACAAATAATATACATTACTTAAAACCTTTAATGAATTAACTGTTTCTGCTCAAAGAAAAATCTTTCTTTGACAAGAAGAAAATTTAATTTACAAAATTAGTAATTCGCAAAAATAAATACTGGATTCTATTTACATTCTACAAGTAGCTTAACAATTAAATTTTTTGTTCAGTTATTTAAAAGCAGCTCAACAAAATAACTTCACAAAGGATTGTAATAATTAAAATCTGCTGCATTTTTTGTGATACCGGAAATATAATTTAAGAAGGAAATTCACAAATATCAAATTATTACTTTCAAACTCATTTGCAGTGTAGAAATATTTTTACTTATGGGAAAATTAGTTCAAATATTATTTTAAGTCGTATAAAAACAATAAGATATTATAATTAGAAAAAAAAAATTATCTGCTTTTGACAAAAAGTGTAAAAGCTGCAAATTTAATAAGAATTATTTTCTGCAATTTCTACGAATAGTGTATATAAACTACTTGAAGACGTACACTAAAGCTATATTAAATTGTCTCGCTTTCATATAACCAGCTCAAAAAGTTGTCGATTTCACAAAAACACCCTCACCAAAATCTAAAACTAAAGACTAACAAATTACCACTTACCATTCGTGCTTGTACTAAAAGATAAGCATTTAAGGACTTCTATTTGCAATATTAAAAGCAAAGTTTGTGCTGTTCTTAAAGTCCTTCACGAAGGCATCCCTTTCTTTCTTGAGGCACATAATACTCATTAGTTTTGATATTAAATTATTGCTATAAACAACCAAACTAAATTTAAATCACGTAACTAGGCACACCTGGGAAGAGATAGTTAACTAACATAACACTAATAAGTAACATAACATAACACTTAGTAAGCGTAACCAGGTTTGCTGATGTGTAACATCACTGATTCCAAATCTGCTCAAAAGCAACTACTCCAAATGTGGTATTTTTCTTCCACTTCTGTAATTAAATGACTGACTAATATAGCGAATCCGAAAAGAAATCAAAAGCAGATCCATCGAAAACAGATCTTGTTTTTCTACTGACCTTGAGTGTAACAACACTAGTGTACAAAACGTAAGCAAAAATTCATTTTTCAGCATGCAACCACACCATTGTTGAAAAGGGAGTTTTGAGATTAGTACAATGAAAAGTCAACTCATTAGAAATGCGATGTATATGCAAATATCAGCACAATGACGGCAAAAGGTACGTAAGGACACTCAGAAGTGAGGAATCAGGGCTCAGTGCCAGGCAACTAAGAAAAAAAACCGCGAAAGGAAGGCACATATCCAGGCATTCTTCTCCAAATGAAAGGGAGACTGTAGGCGTAGTGTAGCTCCAAAAAATATCTGTACTTCTTTACAGATTGGCAAGCTTCAGGAGGAGCGTAGTTTGATTTCTGTCACCTGAGAGTTTGGAATTCATAAAGCGCTGTTCATAAACTTGGAAAGCCTTCCGAACGACAGGTACAGCTGTAAGAAAGGTTGGTGATGCTAGGCCAAGAAACACAACGGTGACTGATGACTAATATAGCGCACTCGAAAAGAAATCAAAAGTAGATCCATCGAAAAGTTATCAAAACCAGACAGCGGGCAACATTGCTCAGCAATTTCGTAAGGCAACCGAATAATAGGTGTTTCAATTTATTGTGGCCAGATTCGTCTTCCGTACTTTCATACCATTGATAGCAGCCCATCGGCGGCACCGTTTACAGGTGTGTAGAGAACACAAAGACTGGACATGTCATCAGTAAAGTCACACCCTCTTTATCACTGAGAGTCGTTTCAGTCTGATACAAAAAGGACTCTCGTCCCCAGTTGATATGGAGAAGTAGAGGCATGCTTTCATCCCACTAACATCTGGGAAAGAGACCGTTGGGGTGATCTGGGTTGTATGGGGAGACATTATGATGAACGACAAGACGGAGATCCACATTTTTGACAAAGGCTTACTTACCGGAGATCATTATTGCAATGAACGTATCCTCCCAAAATTCGTCTTTTCTGGGGCGCCACTGATCCCGACTGTGTTTTTATTTAAGACAATGCACGGCCACACAGGACTCATGCTGCTGAGGAGATGCTGAAAAGTGAAGATAGCCACAGACTGGATTGGCCTCTGATTTAAACCCCACTGAACATGCGCGGGATACTTTAGAGAGACTCGTGGTGGCACGAAATGAACAACAGATTAGTGAAACAGATGCTTTTTAAAGTATGGGAGCTCTTACCCCAAGAACTGTTAGATTATCTGGTGTTGAGTATCGACAGACAGCGCAACACAGCCACTGCAGTTAGGGACAGGTCATATCATTTACTAAGGCTCTTTGGTCTTTTTAGACCAGTCAACGGCTGACATGCCTAATATGCATTAAGATCGCAGTATTTTTCTGCCGGTTCAATGGACTGTATGTACAGGAGCAGATCTTGAGAGTGTTATACACTCGAGCAGATCCAAATGCTGATATTAGCAACAAAACGCTGAGAATTAAGTAAGATTTTGAAGCTGCGAATGAAAGCACCCACATATACATTAAATTATATTGAAATTGCTTTTAGTATTTTCAGCTAAAGACATTTTGATATACATTGCGCACTATATGGAAAATAATAAGAAAAAGGCAATATTGTATTTGTTTGTAATTCCATTTGTTTGTAATACCTCAAAATTCAAAACATCAATACTTTACTGAATGGGCAAAGTGAAAAGTGAACATACTGCGCTTATTATTAAAATTAAATTCCATTCCATAATGCTTGTGTAGATTATTCAATAGGTTTCTTTATAAATATGATTGACTTATTTTAAACCTTTTGTGGGCAGCTGGTAGTTCCACATTAATTTCAAACCTCGTTTTACGGATTAAATACAATTGTGTTCATCAGTCATTGATAGAGCAAATGGAAGTTTCAGTATCTCTTTTTCTTAGCACTAAAATCAACTCCCGATTATCCGTCAGCAGTTTGGCCAAACTACAGATAATCCACGTCTTATTCTAAAAACCATTAAGGTTGCGGTTCTTAGATTATCTCCTTGGTTTAAAAAAAGGTAAGTATACTGTCTTTAGTATTTGTAGCTATATTTAATAAAAGTTTATACTCTATTTTGCGGAACAAAAGAAAGATAGCTATCCCGAATAATAAACACATAACAAAATGTGTCTATAAAAATGTGAACAGAAAAGAAGCACGGATAACATCTGTAAAGGTACTTAAGTATTATCGCAACCACCTTAGTAGATGTCGCCAAATTTTCAGAAGTCGTCAGACTCTGCCAACCGTGCACTTAACTGTTCTTTAGGTAACCACATCCACTGTACAATCCGAAAATTCACCCAATGATCTCTTTCTTCTGCAAAAAATCGCCATACTGCATTAGGGTAGTTGTGCTAATATGTAAGTATTATTTATCTGCAATACCAAATCTCTTTCTATATAAAGAAGAGTATCCGTTTGTTCGCTTGTTCGTATAAATCTACTGTTTTATTTTGATTTGGAAAAAATTTGCATACTCTGCCTTCAAAACAAGAGGAAGGACACCGTCTACATAAGATTTCGAAAAACGACCTGAAAGATTCCACACTCTTTATATAAAGTTTTGTTCGAATTTAATGACCTTTTGATTCAAAACTCGGTGATTTGAAGGCGTTGCTACTGTGCAAAGCGTAAGGTATTTATCTTTCAAATTTAATCGGAAAATTCAGCAATATAAAAAAAGTATTCTACCACTCAGCAAGACGTAATACTTTCGAATTTAATAAAGGAACTCAGATTTGAAATAAATGTGTTGCCACTGCTCGAATTGAAATTTGTTTTATATTTCATACGTCTGTCCATTGTCGTTCAGCAAAGAGTATGATGTTTAATTCTTCATGACACTAGCTAAATTCATCAATATCGTGTATATATTGATATATAACAAACGGAAACTCTTCTTTATATATATGTATATGATAATACTTGGACAGACTGCTGTATAATTAGAAAGATGACTTTCGGAGGAGAGACATGTAAACCGATGTCACCGACTGAACATAATCTTTATTGCTCCACATGAACTAATTATCGAAAACATTTTTCATCACACATGATCATGGGCATAAAACGCAGGCCACAATTTATATAGCGAATAACATTTTTACTAACACCGTAGCTAGCAGTACGACAAAGCACAACACAAGCGAAATGAAATGACGTCCAAATGTCAACAGAGCTTCAAACTAACTGCGCATTTGTCTTATCAGACAGTCTGTCTGTTCAGAGAAACGTTTTGGTTTAGGTTAGAAAAAGTTTTAGTTCCTAAGAGTTACGTCATCAGCGTTGCGCAGGCCATGCAAGATGGAATTATCTAGAAATGATGCAATTCAGAGAAATTATTACAATTTTAGAACAGAGAGGGAGAATTAAAGGGTTACCGTTAGTTTAGATTATAATTTTGATTTACATATTTTTTATCTTACATATCCTCCCTCCTTTACAAAGAGAAAAGGACTTGGCCAGAAAAAAGGCTTTTGCGAAGAAAGCATTAGTGTTTTAGCGAAGCAAAAAATTTTGTCAGAATTTACAGCGTGTAAGTCATGAGTAGGCATCAAGGACATAGCCTGTACGTTTCATTATGCGCCATTATTATTCATGCTCTCTCACATATAAATTACAAAATAAAAATATTAAAACAAAATAGAATTTCTAAACGTAAACGACAATAATTATCAAAAACAAAATTTTGAAAGTTCTTAATCTCTGTCTTCAAAATTGTAGAAAAATGTCCAATGAAAAGTTTTCAAAGTTTTTGATGAAATAGTTCTACAGTTCTTGACATACAAAGGAAATAGTTCCAAGAGTACTTGATTGGTTATGAAAATTTTAAATCATAGCACAGACGCTTTGTGAGTAATTCTATAAATTCTTCTGATTGTAAATGCAGAGCTAACATAGTAATATAACAGAATAAGTTTGATGGTTAGTTGGCATGACCTTTCCAAACAAAATCAGCATACCAACTTGCTGGTGGTTGGGGGATGCTTAAGTACAAAAAAATAAAGAAAAACCTCTTCCTTAAAAAAAGGTAACTAGTTTTTAGCATTGTGCAATTATCAAAGTTTGCTACAATCTTTCTTATTACCTAATTAAATGAAGTACAAAAATACAAAGTTATACAAAATTAAGATTGAAGTTTAAAACAAATAACTCGAATAATCGAGACACTTAAATTTCGCAAAACAGAATTGGACATTACCCTGAAATTTTTTAAATTGCGGAACATATGTGTGTATGGTTTCCCTTTTCTGCTATACGATAACCAGAGGATTGTAACTGGTAAACAAATATAAAAACCAAGCCAGTTTCATATCCATAACCGAATCCCCTTAAAAAATAAATATAAATTTTTTGGGGTGTTAGGAATGTTCCTAGGGGAACAGCCAGCGTGCGCTATCACTGCTTGTATCCTCCTTAAAGATGGGATGTAAGGAGTCATACGCATAGTGTAAAACTCGGGTCAGATAAAAACATGTCGTCTTTGAGTGAGAATCTGGTATTAAATCCAGATTTTCAAAATGTGGCGGTAGAGCATTTCCTCCCCTCATATCCGGACTATGGGGAACGTATACAAAAAATTTTGAACGGAAAAACTGGGAATAAGGAAAGGTAAGATACAAAAGGAGCCAGACTAGGAAATGTCAAAATCAGGAAAATTCTCATTATTGAACTTGTCTTCATCAGGTTAAAAAAGTCTTAATCGGGTAAGAAATTTTGATGCATAATATGGAAAACGAAAGTTTATAAGGTATTTCTCCCACCTTCTTAGCGAGCTTTCGTAGTGTAGTGGTCAGCAAGCTGAGTGCGTATTTCAGAGATCCATGGTTCGATTTCCGGCGAAGGGGTTGCTTATTTTTTCACTTCTCCAGCATCGAAATAACCTTTGTCTCTACATTGGCTCCCGAATAGGGACCTCTGGAATACGCGCCCAGCGTGCTGACCGCTACACTATGAAGGTTTGCTAAGAAGGCGGGAGAAATACCGCCTTCTTAGCAAGCGGTATAAGTTAATTAATTTTATACAGGAAAAGGGATTCTTAGCTGTTAGTACTAACGGTAAGAACAGGGAAACTAACGGTAACAACAGGGAGCTGCGTTAAAATGCCTGAGTCTAGGGACAATTTCTGATTTCTGTTTACTAAGAGAATTAGGCTTATTTATTTCAAAAGTAACTTCATAATATTGCTTTACTATTTTGTAAGGGCCTGAAAGGAGGAGAAAGTTTACGGGTTTACTGTATTGAAATTCTACATTACTAAATCCCCTATTTTAAAATTGCTGGGTTTATAATGGGTGTCATATCTTTCTTTATTTACATTATGATAATCATCTGACATTTTCGGGGCAATTTTCTTAGCTTCTTCAATTGATAGGTTATTTCTTGGTTTTTCAATTTACGAATCATAAGGCCATACATTAAATAAGACAACACATTAAATAAGATGGTGGGAAATTTGTTACAGAATATGGTGTATTATTATATTCTTCGGTAACTTGAGATAATAATTTTGTCCATGCGATATTAGCTTGGTAAGAATTTACATTTTAATCTAGTTATAATGCTTTGATTTACTCTTTCTACTTTATGGTTAGCTTGAGATCTGTTAGCAATTTTACATTATTGTTTTTGTTAAAAAATGTTCGAGAAGTAAAAGCAGCATTTCTATCACTTAAAAGTTTCTTTGGTACCTGAATTAGAAACATTTGTCTTACACGATTTATATAAGTATCAGCAGTTACACTTTTAGAAGCAGAAGTCCATATATAACGAGTAGCATGATCTATAATAATGTGAATATATTTTAGTAGAATTATAATAATTTAAGCCACCAACAGTATCAATAGACAAAAAGTTCACTTACAGATGGCAATTCAAAAGGTTTACTTACAGATGGTAGTGCTTGAATTGAATTTTTAAGCACTCGCCTTAAATCTATAATTCGATTTTTTTTCACATTTTCATATTTCTGTTGAATTACGTTGCACTTATTAAATTACCTAATATGCTGGATTAAGTTTTGAAGAACGGATTTTGACTTTAAACATTTAAAACTTGTAATACGCTTGTTTTGGCTCGATTTGGTGTAGTTGACTTGTTGATTCTAAGTTGTGCTCATAGAATGAGAGAGTCATAGATATCTTGAAGATTAGCACATGAAAGCATTAACTAGTCATTCTTTTCGACAATCGTAGCCATAATTTCTATGATGACACTTCTATGAAGCACACGTACACATGCTACTGGATTCAATTGTGATAATACTTGGAGAGACTGCTGCATAATTAGAAAGATGAAACTCGGAGGAAAGACTTGCAAACCGATGTCGCCGAACATAATCTTTACTGATGAACACAAACTAATTATCGAAAACATATTTTTCATTGCACATGATCATGGGCGAAATACGCAAGCCACAATTTTTCACGGTATCACATTTTTAATAGCGGCGTATTTAGCAGTACGATATTGTTAACAGTTTTTTTTAATCTACAATTATACATTATTTAATTGTGCCTAGTTAGGAATACATAGATATTATATCAACAAAATAAATAAATATGTAAAAAGTTCTAACCTACTTTTTTTTATTTAAGTTTGAATTTGATGACACACTTCAAGTTCTCTTTTAAATTTTGCTCTTATGCCATCTATAAAATCATTTCTTCATTCCTGATGAAGAAATCAGTCTTCTACTTACTGTATCTTCTTTCTGTTTTGCATATTTAATTTATTTACCTCTCCAAGGGAACGTAGTGTCCTGATTAAACTGATTTAAAGAAGAGGAAAACTGCCAACAGTATTCTGCTAATCAATATAATTTGGATATTCCTTTTTTTTATAATTTGGATTATTCCTTTTCTTTGTGTATTCTAACAAAGAAAAGTAATAATCCAACGGATTAATGGTGTTTTTTAGTTATCCGTGGATGTTGTCCTCAGTACTATCCCGTTTAAAAGAGAGTTGACTGTATTTTGTTAGTAGTCACAATTTTCAAATTACGCATGCTGTGATGCGTCTTGTCAGTTCATGATCATATCATCTCAGTTCTCAGTTCAACTGGTGTTAATAACGTTCTAATCTCAGTTCAGCTCAGTCGGTTCTCAGTTCAGCTGGTGTTAATAAACGTGTTTTGGTTTGATAGGTGAGATTCAAGAACAATAGTATAAAAAGAACGCATACATTTTTCTTTTCCTCATCTTTTTTTATGCAACTTTTTCTCAAAAGATTTAAGGCAGTTTTTCTTAAATGTTTAACAGCGAGCTTCTGAAGACGTTACACACGATAACGTAGCAGTTATCATCAGATGATCAAATCTAGCAATGTTTATGTTTATTTCATGTTCAGGATTAATGCAGATTTAATGAGATGTTACTGATACGCTACATGCATTGATAATTGTTTATGCAAAAACACTAACACATGCAGGAACTAAGTATTGAAAGTGAGTTTCCTGAAGCTATATGGAGCCCCAATTCCTTTAAAGATGCCCCACCATTCTGTTCAGTTCAGTAGCATTTAAATTTGTGAATGAATAACTATATGAAATTTATCGTCACATCATTTTCCTGAGACCAAAGTGTTTAAATAAGTGAGGACTTATTTAAACACTTTGGAAAAAATTGGAAAAAAAAATACTTCGTTAAAAATTGATTCAATCGCCTAATATATCTTTTCTTCAATCTCATTTATCGCTTACACGCATCTTCTTAGCAGAGTGAAAAGGTTTCATTTAAAGAGATGCAGGTACTTTTTCCGAAATCTCGTTTTAAAAGTATTCGTGAAAAGCTGATAGAGAGGACATTTAAATTCTGTTCTAACGGTTAAAACACTGTTCAAAAGAGATAACTAACACGGTGTCATCTAACGGTTTTAGTGAGAAGTAATACTTGCTTTGTTATCGCAACTAATCCCTGTTGAAATAATATTTGCTTTATTATGTCTTTTTTTCAGAAACTCCCACACACTTTGGCGGTTTTTTTGACTACTGTCAAAATATTTCCGGAAAACTGATAGAAAACTTACTTCTGCTTTAAAGGTTCTACATTCTGCAAAAAGGTTGTAGAACTTTCAAAGTTCTACACTCTTCTAAAGAGTAGTTGATATTCAATACCAAGTTCTACATTCTTCTCAAGGGTAAAGGAACATGGTGCCATCTAACGGTTAGGTAACGGTTTTCATAAGAACTGATAACGGGAGTGCAACAACGGTGACTTGAACCTAAGACAACTGACATGATTTTAAAATTGAAACTATGTACAAATATTAATATTGGCTTGGAAGAAAACTGTGGTTGATTGAAATGCTGAATATCTTGCTTATTCGAAGGCCCAGTGGACAAAGAGATTTTTTTGTCCCCAAATGTTCTTCAACGACTTAAGTGTAAGTATTTCAACCGGATTATAAGCTTATTCAAATTTTGACCAGTCATGGGAATTTTGGAACTTACCTTACTTCGTTTCAATATTGTTATTAGTGGACAGTGTACTTGAGGCGATGCTGTGGAAGATATAGAACACGTTCTATTGCATTGTAGGTTGCATGCGACTGCCAGAGATGCTAGGACAGCTTTCTATATGCTGGCCTCCTGTTTTCTATGTTCTGCTTGTTAGGAGTTCCGTTGCCTGTGTAAGTTTTTTGGATTTTTATCTTTTACATGTCATTGTATTATTTTGCGTATTGTCTGTGTATGATTACAGTATGTATTGATGTTTTCTACTGTTGATGTAATATTTTTCTTTCTGTCAGTATTAATTTTAAGTATTATTTAATTTTTATTATTTTTATATTAAGTTGGTTTATTTTCTTTTATAGAATTATTAACATGATTTAATTATTCATGGTATTTTTTAGTATTTTTATCATAATAGTATTTCTGTTATATATATATATTCTTCTTTGCGCTCTCCAGGCCCAGATTTTATGTTTTTTTATTGTTGAATTTTGTTGTGAGTTATTTATTTATATCTGTAAGTCTCGTGGAATACTTCATGGAACACGACGAGTTTTGTGTATGCTTCCTTAATTAAAAAAACAACAACAACAAATAATATTTTCTTTTTGTTTAAAAAAAGTCTGAATTCCTCACTTAGCATGTATGAATTCTACTAATAGCGGGAACTCAGCAATGGCAACTTGATTCTAATAAGGATAATGTGTATACAAAATGAGTGCCATGAGTACATTAAAAAATACAAATGGCCCGTGGAGTGGTTTTTCAAAATCTTATACAGAAAGTGACTTTGTTGCTTTGAAGGTCAAGTGTGAAAATTTTGAAAATGATTGGAATAAAATAGATTTATAGAAGTTACACACACACAAATAAAAAACAGACACTTTTGATTGCATATAATGTACATGATTTTAATGAATCCAGTTAGTATAATACCACTCTTCCAGCTAGTAATTAATAATAACTGAATTGAATCTTGCTTTATTGCTTTTTAATCACTTAGTCTGTTAATTAATAACTGGATAAATTTGAAAGAAAAATTAAATGTCTCACGTTTGCTTTAAGGATGTGAATAGTAGTTGTAGTAACTGTCGTTTTCTTAACATACGAAATTAAATTATCATTGTTGAGTGATGGATTATATTCAAATATTCCTTCCATGATGTGTTAAAGTCATTAGGTTTGTCTTTATAATTATAAGAAAGACCGGTGATGCCATGAAGTGGGGGGGGTAAGTATATGAATTTTGCACAATTTACGTGTAACGTCATACGGGGATTTACCTTCCGCTAGGAGACGGTTTAAAAGGGTGGTTCAATTCTTTTGCTTAAATTCATAGATATTACGTTTGATTTGGTAGTTTTAGGTATTGTATTGTGATATAAGCTGGTACAGTGAGAGAACTATGAACTTTTGTGTGTACTTTGTATTTTGTTATTTAGCGAAAATTTTAACAGCATCCTTAGTCAGAATTTAAATTTCATAATTAAGTTCCTGAATGTTGTTAATTTTGATGGTGCAATCGATAATATTTGTGAATTTTTTCTAGTTGTGGTTATTAGTTCTTTCGTAGTTTGGTTTTAAAAAGGAATGACATTCAATATAAAGGAGGATTCAAACAGGGTTAGGATTAGCTGAAAGTGTTAAAAGTACTTGATAGTTTCATGAGATATTTTTAAGAGGAATACGTAAATTATTGTAGAAGTGCAGTAATGATAATGAATAGATTGATTTGGTATTATTGCAATGCGATGCTTAAGTTTCACGAAGTCAAAAATTCCTCTTGATCTGTGATTAGAATGTCATCGCCACCAATGATAGTGTATGAATTCAGAACATCAGTCCTGTATAATCAATAATTTTGTTGGGAGCATATAAATATTTGCTAGAATAATGCTTATTTAAGATTGAGGAGCGTTTTTAAGTGTATGGTAACACCGCCTCTGCCAGTAATCCTGCCTATCCTATAAGCATTTAATAATTTGGAATTATATCCACGCTAGAAGAACGTTTCAGATGGGTTTCTTGAAGAAAAATAACATTTTGACTTTTATTTTTAGTAAAAGCATTCTTTTTTGGGGGGTAGAACATTTGCTTTCCAAGATATAATGGAAATATTTCTGTTGTTGCTGTTCTTGAGAAAATTAGACCTCGGACAAGTTTTCTAGGAAATTTACAGTAACGACTATTTTATCAAAAATAGCTTGTTCATTTTTTAATTCAACGAGGCATGTCTTAATAATATTCCATATCATTTTCACACAAGAAAATGGAAACGGATCTGATTTTCAGCTCGAGCATTTGCTTATCTTACCCGTAGGGAAGCCGAAGCTGGTATGCGCAAAATTTGAAGTCCCAGAAAGAATAGGAACTGGTGATTGTAATTATGATCCTTTACTAGAATTTACATATTCTTTGCAGTACAAGATTTGGTGGCAGATGTGCGCTTTGAATAAAGTGGTCTGATCTGGTGAATGCCGTTGATTTATTCTGACATGGATGAAGACATGCTGTATGTTTTGATAAGTGATATGCACCACAATGGGCACATTTCGCTGGTTGATCTTTAGGTAATTTACGCTGATTTTAAAAAAACGACTTTCTCTGCACCTGGCATAAAACTGCACCTGGGTGCAGTAGCCTGAGCTATGATAAAATCCCTGGCAGCTAAAATATTTCTCTCGTCTAGACCTTCTTCTCAAGGCTTCAGTTTTGATTTTCAGGTAACCAAGCTCAAAGATGTTTTTCTCCGTGAAAATTTTAACTACATCCTTAGTCAGCATTTAAATTTCATAATTAAGTTCCTGAACGTTGTTAATTTTAATGGTATAATCGATAATATTTGTGCAATCGATAATATAAGATAAATTAAAAACAGAGGGAGGTCTCTATTTTCTTTTCAATTCATTAATTGCGTCATATGTATAGGTTCGATTCCAGCAGCACTGAGATTATGACCAATTTTTTTAGTGTTTAGTTTGACTGGCAGACTTCTTATGACGTCAGTTCTTAACGTCCCTCTATCTAACATTGTCACTTCCCAAATTACCGAAGTCGCACAAACTCTCTTTCTAAAATTGTAGAAAATTTCACACTCCACTATATTCGAACAACTATTTCACCTTTCTACCCCACGGGCAATTTGTATTAAAGGTAAAACACAATACTACACAATTAGTTTGCGTAGTTAACACTTATAGTGAAGACTTAGGGGCGAATTCAAGTGCGACGTTACCAGTCGCAACTGCCTGTTAGCTGGTAAACCGAATTCAAGTGCGACGCTTTGAAGACACGCCTCTCAAAATGACGTCACGATTATAGCAAATTTTGCGACCAGATCGGAGTGGCCGCAAACTCTCTTAACAGCAGTTTTGTAAACAAGATGGCTGAAGTTATATTATTTTGATGACCGGCAAAATCACAATCATGATTAATTTCTGGCGTTTGAAAGATCGGTACAATTCTGTCGAATTATCGATAATGGTATTATTCGCTTGGCTGTAAGAATTCATGCTAGGAAATGAGGCTTTATTTAAATGTTGCTGGATATTCTATGGAAATTCAGGTGTGTATATGATAGATGCTGTAAGAAAAGCCGAAATATTTTGGGAATTATTGCTTACTTATTAACAGGCATGTGTTACTTTCCAGCATAAGTTTTTTACGTATAAGCATTTTATAATTTCATTTCTAAATTTAGTATTCTATATGCATACAAATAAAACGTTTATTTTTCTAATAGTAATAATTTTATACTATCGAAAGCTTGTAAATATTTGTACTTTTATCATTATCATGAAATAGTTCCTTAGTTGAAATAACTAGAGAATATCTAAAGAAAAATAAGCATTGGAAATAAAAAAAGTTCAGCTTAATTTCGTATATTTTCTGTAATGCAACTGTCTTCTGATTTTTATCTATCTTTTTGTATTAAATGTTAATGCTGCTATGTGCTGTTGAAAAGATTTCATTCATATTACTCAAATGCCTTTTGTATTGCTGTTAACTGCAGTATAATGGCTGATTTTCACTATTGGTGATAAGAATTATCATACATATATGTATTTATATTATCACATTAATGCATTGGCTATTAGGTAAAATCCATCTGAAATTATCTCAGAATTTTTTTATTTCTAATATAATGTGATTCATTAGAAGAGAATATTTGCAATATCAGAATTGTTTTCTTTCAAACAGATGTCATATAATGTTATAAAGCTAGTGATTAGCTAAGAAATGGATTTTTTTTTCATTTTAATCATGCTTTAATGTTCCCCTATCACAGTTGTTTTTGCCATTAATATATGCAGTTAATTATTGTATTTTGTAAATATTTGCATCAACATTGAGTCATAGTTATTTTTCAAGTGCAGTTTAACAAAAATCTTTTTAATTTGACAATTCTGAGAACTTCTTTATTCCCATCGATTTCAAAGTTTGACCGTCATATAATAATGATCGTAAGTAAATTATATGATTATACTCCAAAGTAAATAACGTAGTTAACGAAAATGAGATTTTGGAAATTTGCCGTCTCATTTTATATAATTGTTAACGGGAAAGCTTTGAGTAGATATCATATTGCATATGAAGCTTCAATATGATTCATAATTCAGAGAATTTTGAGTCAATGCGTAATGTTCACCTTGCATAATCTTTGCTGCTCTTAAAATTGCCTCTAAATTTGACCACCCAATGCCAGGCTTCGTTGTATGTAATATTAGATACTTTAGTTATGTAATCATGCATAACATTATTCATGTCTGTACTATTTAAAAATACTTTATTAAATTTTCATATATATATAATTAATTACTGTTTAAGAATATATATATATATAAGAAATCACAAATTTAAATAAAAATGTGTTTTTTTTTTTTTTTTTTCATTTCATATATATATATTTAAGGTTCTGAATGTATTTTATGTTTTTTCCACATGGAAGTTTTCAGAATGTTGATGACACAATTTGCACAATTATGTACAGACAAACACGGAAAGTGTACCTGGCGATATTGGTTGAAAGGTTGCCTTAGTTGTATTTTTAAGCCAATAGTAGACATACAGATCATTGTCTGCCATTTGATTTCCAGAATTTGCTGTGGTTATAGGTGTTGTTATTTGACTTGATTTTTTAATTATTTTAGTCATTTTTAATCATTTTCTGCTGTTTTACACTGTATGTTGTGTTATTTAGATTAAGTGTTTTATATACAAACTAATATTATATTAATTATAATTATGTTCTAGTGCCTAGAGTTAAAGCTTTCTAAAAAGAGATGTAAAATACTTATAACCAGAGATTCTGACAAAATAGATTAAAGAATATTTGTCTTTGAATGTACAGAATTATAAAGCTCATTTTTTCCATTTGCTCAGATTTTGAACGACATGTGAAGCAGCTTTTATGGACAACTATTTTTCTACTTACTTTGGCATAAAACCTGTGTATTTTTATAGTAAGAAGAAAATCTCTGGTATTAAATATTTTAAATATTTTTGATAGAAATATTTTATATTTAATTGTGTGTGTAACCATAGTCAAATCTGAATATCTTAACCATAGTCAAATCTGATTTTTTCTAATGTTTAATGTTTTCAGTTTCAAGCAGGTTTATAAAATTATTTTAAATTTTTGTTGTCTAAGGAATTTTATTATATTCAATTCCCTCATCTCATTAATGGCTGAAATTTTCTCAGGAATAATTTGTATATTTTATTATTAAAACAAAAGTTTAAATTTGAGTTATGCAGTTAAATGATGGTTTTATGTCTGTTCAAAAATATTATGAGTGTATATTGACGTTCGTATATTTTAATATAGTATCGCCCTGTACTGTATGGAGTCCCAATGGCACTTGTTTTTGTGACTGTCTATATAGTATGCTTGGTTAGCTTTCAGAAAATAAGTGCTTTTAGGATACTTGCAGATTTTCTTTGACGAAAATTAGAACATCCAAGAAGTTCTATGACCAATGTGTTACCTCTCGAAGATGGCAAGATCATCTATACAGTTTTTTTCTTCGGTGTTATTTCATTATCTTTTGATTATTATGTGAAATAAAAGTATTTTTAAAGTGTAGTGATCAGTATCATTATACATTGGTCATAATGTGTAGTTATTAGTAACATAATTATGCTTTTATTGGATTTACAAATTGAGCACTCTGACATGTTTCGTGAGAATAAAATTACATGATGTTGGTCAAAAGTGAATTTGTAATAATCATTTTATATAATTGTTATATAAAATGTTATATAAGATCTATATAATTGTTATATAAGATCTGATAATGCCAAAACTAATCAAGAAATGTGTGAATTTCTAAATTTTAAGCAAAGAAATCAGTTTTTGTTATGATTCAGTATCGAGTTCAAAACTATGTTTTTAAAAAATATATTAGAATAGAAAATAAAGTTATATTAAAATTTTTTTATTCATTTTCTCAAGATATTTATGATTGTATGTTGGTTTTCAATAATTTTTCTTTGATTTTCTACAGATTTCTCAAATAAATTGTGCATCTGAGCTAATAAATTGCAGATATTTTTTTGAGTCTGAATGATGTCCTTTTCTTCATCTTCAATTTTCTCCATTTCCATTCTTTTCCTTTTCTCTCTCATTCTTCTATTTCTTATTGTAGAACCTGTATCTAAAAATAAAATTTTTTAAATTATCATTTAAAATTTTAATTTATAATAGATAATTTCCGTTTTATTTCAACATGCTTGTAGGATTCCCCAGTGTGTAATTCTAAATTACAGTTGAAAGTGAAAAATGCTAAGAACTAGGAAGCAAATAATCGTTTGAGTTTGTGAGACAGGTGACAGGTGACGGAGGACGGGGACGCCTGACGTATAACATAGGTAAACAGGCATATGTCCCACGTCCTCCACTATCTCGAATAAGCAACTCGCTGGTGCCCCGTGAGGCTGCACCGGGAGTTTACATGGCCATACAGGGGCTAGATGTCGGGTAGTTTTTACATAGGACGTTGTTAATAACACAAAGTAACTTAGAAAGAATATAAAGGATAGCATTAAAACACTAAAACACTCATATAAGCTGAAACACATAGATATACAAAATTAAACGTAAAAGCATAAAAACACACTCGTAATTACGTAACATAAAGACATAGAAACACACACGAAAATACATATCATGACACATAGAATACATATGGAAACACGTAGAGCACATAAATGCAAATATTACACTCAGAGGAAACATATAAGACATAGTAAGGTGTGCGTAAAGCAGTAGTGCTGTGCGGAAATATGCTCAGTTCCCATAATACATAATGTACATACTTTCATTAGGGGCTTCTGTTGCATGAATTACATATTTCGTTGCATACACTACATTCGTGCATTGTACGGATATTATATATTTCGATTTACGATAACACATCATTCCATTGGGTGCCCAGTGCTTTACACTGATAAACATGTCAGTAACATTATATCTGCAAGTTGGTGGCTATTGAAAGCAGATGTTAACACGAGGCTCGAAATTGAATGTGGAATGTGTATTACAGAATGTGTACATACTGCGAATATCTAATAGTTGAGTACATTGTCTGCAGTACCATGCCACTGTGGCTCGCAAATGTCTTGCCCTAGGGCGTTGATTTGCTGTACAACTGCACAGATGCTCCTTATAGCTGGCGGGTGTTTGATTATGAAACGATAGTAAAGTGTTCTATCATTCGTTGGATGTGGTAAGTGGTGGTTTGTTGTTAGACTGCAGTCAAATAGATAGTGCTCGGGAGAACCTAGCATGCCACAGACACAATTGTCAGATGCTGAGATGCCATGACGCATAAAATAAGATGGAAATGGGCCATGACCCGTTATGTACTGTGTCAGTGGGGCTATTGTTATAAGACGTTCCGTGTCTACCTTTGGTAGGAAGTTATACGTCCTTCTCCCTGTGTCGCCACTATTCCATTCTTCTTGCCACTTTTCTTTACAGATGTTACGCAGAGTTTTCTTGAGGTGTGAGACGGGGGAAGGGGCACTTATAGTTTGAGCGTGGATGTTGTTGGCAGCCTCATTAGCCAGTCGGTCTGCGACGTCATTCCCTTCGTTGTCGGAGTGTCCTTTCACCCATACCAAGTTAAAGCGGGCTTGATGATTATTGCGTAAAAGTTGCTGTATATCTATGATGATGGGTGAAGTGTGGTGATGATCCCTGAGTGCGTGTAGCACTGACATGCTATCTGTGTAAAAAGTCGCATTGGTAAGGGAAAGGTTGAGGGCATGTCGTAGCGCATTCAATATTGCTAGTGCCTCTGCTTGGAAAATACTATTGCTGTTAGTGAGATGTCCTTTCCATTCCTTTACTAGTGTGCCATGTTCGTAGTGAGCAAACGCGCAGACCACTCCCTGATCATGTTTTGATCCATCAGTGAACAGTTGTGTAATCGCACAGGAAGTGCGTTGTCTGGAGTGCGATGGCTGATGTTGGATTTTGACATGGATCCCTCTACCTTTGATGGCAGGGTGGATGTGTTGCACACTGCCAGGGAGTTCATAGTCTGTTGTTCTGAACGTAATTCCTGCATATGTGGCTTCTTGTCTGTGATGAGTGATTCGTACATAGGTAGCCTCTGTTTCTGCCTTTATGTGTAATGGCAGCAGGCCTGCAAGTATCGTGGCGGCGCTGGACGCTGTTGTGCGATAACCTCCGCAGATGTTTAATGCAAACGGCCGTTGAATTGTGGTCAGTAGCTTGGTCTTTCGGCTGCTCATTGGTTGTGCCCATATGACTGCTGCGTAGAGAATTATTCTCTCTGCCACTGTCAGATATAATAGTTTCCTGATATGGGGGTTTGTCCCCAATTTCTCCCTTGAAATTGCCTGGCTTTCCTTGCGATGATCGATGTTTTTGTACGTATTTCTTGGAGGTGCGGTAACCAGGTGAGTCTTTGATCCCAAGTGACTCCTAGATATTTAATCGTCTTCGTTATTTTTAAGTTCTTGCCCAGTAGCTTTATACATGGACGTCTTGTGGGATTTGTGCCAGGACGTGGAATTACGATGGCTGCGGACTTTCGCCGAGAGATGGTTAACTTAAGTTTATTGCATAGGTCCGTGAATATCGAGCAGGTTTCTGTGGCATTCCGTTCCAGTTCATCTCTTGTGCGGCCAGACACCAGAAGGGCTACATCGTCGGCGTATGCTATAATATCTGTGTGCAAAGGCCATTCATGTTGTAGTATGGAGTTAAAGGTGATTATCCAGAGCAACGGACCGGCGCAAGAGCCTTGTGGACACCCTCTTTCCTGCCGCTTGATAGTGAGGCCATTGTTGTTGGCTACTATGAGGCTACGTGCATGTAGATAGTCCGTGATGATGTTAAAGATGTTTTTGGGACATTGTGCCTCTCTAAGTGCTTGCTTTATAGCAGGCCACCAGAGGGTGTCAAAGGCGCTTTGCAGGTCCAGGGATATGAATGCCGTGTGAAGATTTCTGCCTCTATTTTGTTCTATGCTATCTTTAAGATGACTCAGGGCATGCGTGGTTGACAAGCCAGTTCGGAACCCGTATTGCCGTGGGCTGAGGAAGTTGGTCTGCTCAAGATGGAATTTAAATCTGTTTACCAGTAATTTTTCATAAATTTTTCCCAGAGACGAAAGTAGGCAAATTGGCCGAAACGAGCTTGGGTCATCTGGGGATCTCTGCTTCTTCAGGAACAGGACCACTTCTCCTTTTTTGAAAGCAGTTGGGAAGATCTGGTATTTTAAGAGCTTGCTGAAATATTTCTCGAAGAAGGTAGGGCGGGATGTGTAAGCCACCTTTATTATAGCATAGTCTAGACCGTCTGGTCCCGGAGCCTTTTTTATGGGAAGAAAACGGAAGATTTGCTGTATTTCAGCTGAGTCGAAGGGAATGTCGTCTGGTGTGTTAGGAATGGAATGGTTGTCCCGTATCTTCTGTTGTTCTGTTGAATCATCATCCGGGTTATCTGCTGGGAAAACTGCATTAAGGATAGCAGATGCTGTGGTTTCTGCAAGATTGGTGGTGTCTGAGTTATTGGCTGTTTGGGCATAAAGCTGGTCAGGCTTGTAAACTTTATTTGTAGCTAGTTTATGCAGGATTCCATAGACGTCGGTATTAGCTGTGCAAAATTTCCGCCAGATATTGACTTTGGCTCGTAGTATGCATTTTTTATAATGCGCTCTTTCCCTGCGGAATGTGGTCAGCAATGCCATTTTGATGGCTTCGTCCATTACACCTCGGAGACGCCGTCTTAAGGCTCTGCACTTTTGCCGTAATTGGCGTAGTTCTTTAGTCCACCAGCATATGCCTTGTATGCGTTTAGCAGTGCGAGTCTTCAGGAGCTTGTCGCAAATACATCGCAATGTATTGAGGAGATGATCTGTATAAGTGTCTAATTCCTCTGGGCTATTTATTTGGTCTATTACTTCTTCTTCACTCTGTAGGGTATCCGAGAAAGCCTTTGTTAATGCACGCAGTTTATTGCCTGGGATCTTGTAGCGCTTAAGAATAGTGATGCTTGTGTCGGTATTAATTGCAAAGTGGATATATTTATGATCAGAGCAACTATCGTCGTCTATGACCCTCCAATCTGTTATATTGTTGGCTATGTTACTTGTAGCTATTGTTAAATCAGGCCATCCTTTGTTGTATGAGTTGTCGAACGTCGGTGGGGCATTCTGAGTATTTATTAACTGTAGATTGGCTGTCATTATAAATTCTTCTAACGCTGTTCCTTTCGGTGAGGTATTTGGGTATCCCCAAATGACGTTGTGCGCATTTAGGTCTCCACTTATTACGTGAGGAATGGTAGTATGTTTTCTGTGTATTTCTGCTATACTATCTACTGCATTGCTGATGTCTTCTGGTGGAGAGCTGTAGACGGATGATAGGATAATCTGGGAGTTATTATAATTCAGAAGAATTGCAACATGATCTCGTGCCTGCTTGATAATGAGTGGGGACCATTGTGGATTACAACAAATGATCGCCGCTCTCGGGGGTAGTTCGTTAAGTTGCGCTTTCCGCTGGAAGATCTTCCATGAGAGTGGTAGGCAGGCTATTGCGCCGTTTCTGCAGTAAGGCTCTTGGAGAAGGATGATATCTATCTCATGATCGAGGACATGTTGCAGTAGTTGCGTATTAGCTGCTTCTGCCCGTTGGAGGTTAATTTCCGTGCATTTTATGGAGCCTGCTGAGGAATGAGTTAGAATCAGGTTGGCTGGGTTGTCGATATTTGTCGGTAGGATCTCTTGTGAGATAGTGTTGCTATCTTCAGACGCATTAGGTAGTAACATAGCATTGGTAGGCTGCTGAGATGTTATAGCTTCAGTATTGTGTGTTGCAGCGTGTGTTGTAGACGGCTCTCTGGTACATCGGGCATTCCGGGTGGTATGCCGGATGTTCAAAGTAGTAGGAGGTGCCGTTGCGGTAGTTACAGTCCCCGCAATTGATACAGGCTGGTGACTCTGCTTGACAGACTTTGGTGTTGTGCAACCCAGCGCAGAAGGCACAGAACTGTTTCTTGCTGCGGCAGAGATCCTGGGAGTGCCCGAATTGCTGGCATCTATAACATCTACGGATTCCCAAGAACTCCGTGATAGTATGAGCCTGCCATGCTGTGAACAAACGTCTGATGTTGATGGCGATTCCAAAGCTCTCCGTGGTACACTCGAGAACCCATTTGACTCTGTTTGCTCGGCGCTCTTTAAGTCGGAACAGGGGTTTGTATACTCTTGCTGATAGACCTGCTGTTGCGCTGAGCTCTGCGATGAGCTGTTCTGGTTTAACATGTTCTGGAACATTATGGATGGCTATTCTCGGCTGCCTCTTTTGCCTGAGACGAACCTCTGCCTGGACCTCAGCTTTTTTGATGTGCTCCTGTAACTTGAGTACCTCCTCGTTTGTATTACAGAAAACTTCTAGTCCGCCTTTTGGAGCCGGTTTGATAGCGTTGACGACAACTGGGATCTCACTAAGTGGAACCTTTTCCTGTAACTGTGTTCTTAGATCACGTGGATGGACACTCCCTAAAGGGTTGATGATCAGACTGGGTTTACTGAACTGTTTAAGCACTGCCGCAAAGGTTGGTTTCTGGGGCACAATCGCTGATGGTGTTGTCGCTGACTTCAAGTGGCTATGCCTTTCCCCGGTGTTCCTGGGAGCCTGCGTAGTTGCTGTTACTGGCAGGAAGTCCGTGTTTGTACTTGAAGTAACCACCTCAGGGTAAGGGGTGTTAGTGCTAGTGGTACAGCGCGAGATTACAGAAGTGTTCACGTCTTTGTTGACTACCTCTGTTCCACGTAATGCGATGTCCCGAAAGATCTCTAGAGTGGCTATGAGGCGTGGTAATATATTTTTATTACCTCGAACTGTATTGGCTATTTGTACGCTCTCGTCGAAGACCGCTTTTATTTTTTCTCTATATGAGAAGTCAGTTGAAACTAAGTGATTTGGCAAATCTAGATCACTGCAGTGTGTGGAGGTACGCATTTCAGACATACTGCATTGAGTCTATTGTATGAAATCACTAATGATAAAAAAAAATATTCTGCTATTCCGCAGATTCACTGATTGCTATTGGAATCTTTAAAATTATGCACTAAGTCTCTAATTTCACTGTGTAGACTATCTCACTGAATGCTGTAGAAATCTCTATATTATGGCAATTAGAGGCACTATACTGAGCACTAAATTGTGGCACTATAGCAAGGAACTATCTTAAGGCACTGTAATCTCTATATTAAAGCACTGCTGTTGAAGTCTTATATTAGGAAGCTGTTGAGATCTCTATATTAAGGCACTGAGTCTCTAATTCACTGAATACACTAAATCACAAAGCCACTGCGTAACTGTAGTTCACTTGAGCAGTGATTAAAATTGAGCCCGCAGGAAGAATTACAATGTAAAGTGCACACAAATTATCACTTGCGCAGAACTTGAAACTGAGCACGTAGTGAGAGTTACAGTACACAACACAGCAAATGTGTGATGGAAATAATTAATTATTAATGCACAAAAGTTACAGTAAGCACAATAAATAGCAGTACACATGATATTTTGTAAGTATACACATATATTTAAGTGATAAACACGTAAACCGAGAGGTTGTAGTGGTATGCCAGAGGCCCGAAGAATGTTAATAAGTCAAAGATAGCAAAGAGAAGAGATAAATGATGAAAAATGGGGGAGAATGTAAGGAATAGCTGAAACGTGAACAGAAGGAGAATTGCAAGTGCAGAAAGAGTAGTAATAGGAGAGCCTGGACCTTAAAGAGGTTGCGGGTTTACAACAGGAAGAATGAGGAGGTGTTTCCACTAGAGGAAACTGTAAAAAAAAAAAAAAATCTAAAAATACGACAAGTGTATAGTTGCAAAAATTGCTCGGAAAAAAAAAGGATTAATTAAAATATATATATATATATAAAAAGGGGGGAGGAGGGGGGGAGTGGAAAGAAAGAGGGGGTCAGCGAAAGAAAAAAAAAAAGAAGGTAAAGTGTCAAGAGGGGAAAATGAAAAGAGGGCGCTATCTAATGTAGTTAAGGAGAAAACTTAGAAATTAAAAGGGAATAACAGGATAACAAAGGGATGAAAAGAAGAGTTTGAGGCCGCTAAGTTACATAGAAGCGAAGTTATCAGAGAAATAAAAAGAAGGGGAAGTCAGTTAAAGGGGGAAAGGAGAGGGGAAAAGGCTTGAAGACAGCTTAACTAGAAAGTCATAGAGGAAATAAAATTAATGTTGGATTGAGAACTTATACTACCTGTAACTTAACCCACAAAATACAGACTAAATTTATATCAATAGTTAGTAATTTGTACATAATACAATCAGTAAATTTCATTAATCAATAAATTTACATCTATAAAGTGTAAAAAGATTGTAACATAAACATGAATGGGCGAATAAATGACAAAGTTGAAGTTCGAAACATAAACAAAGCCGCGCGGTAAAAAGTTCTAAGGTCACAGGTGTCAACAGGTTCTGTGCCAAGCGCGCATGCGCTTTGTAGGTGGAGGGGAAAGGTCGTTGTTAATATGCTAACCCTGAGGGGCTTCTTGAGAAAACAACAACCTTGCAACCCCTGCGTTGAAAAATTCGACTTGGAAGAAGTTAGTAGGGGGGAACACGAGTTACGGATTATAAAAATAACACAAAAGTGTGCATAGCAGATGAACTAATAAACATAAATTCAAAGCAAGGGTACCGAAATAAAGAGTACAAGAAGACCTACTTTGCCGAGGATAAATGATGTTGATATTCCAAATAGAAGCCAAGATATCCTAGACGAAATCCGCAAAAATGACACTTTATGGACTCTAATTAAAATAATTATAACTCTGCTTAAACACACACCACAAACACAATTCTTGCACCGTTAGAAAGCGGAATGCGCCAGCTTTCTCCAGATATCTGTATTGAGAACAGAAGGCAATTTGGTCGCGAGTAATCACTTAACAACGACGGAGCATAAAGCAGCACTTCATTTTCTTTTTCCGGTTCTTCATTCAAAAACATAGGCTCATGCGTTGACAATGGATGAGAATTTAAAAATTTCAATAACTCTGGAATTATAAGACGTAGGAACACAAATCAAGCATCACAATTTGTAGCTTGTTGAGACCTTTACCATGTTACTAACTTTATAGACACACGACAAATATTACCGCGGTTATAACTCGTTCAACGAGGAGCTCCTAACACACTGCTGCAGCGTTGTCACGGGGCCTGCTGGTCCAGGAGTTTGTGAGACAGCAAATAAACTTGGAAAGGGTTAAAAGACCCTTTTATTATTCAAATAAGATTTAACAGAACTCCGACTTGGAGTTGTAGAATACAGCCGACACTCGGGCTTCAACTTAAAAGATTAAGAAATAAACTAAATTAAGGTGTGTGTGTATGATTATGGCAAAGCCTGGAAGGCTATTTGCCTAAAGAGAGGGATGCCTTCGTGGAGGACTTTCTAAGGGAAACTGGCTCGTAATATACGTTACACATGGGGGAAACCACGAAAACACCCATGCAGCCAGCCCGTTCGCGGGATTCGAACCTCGGACCAAACTACCAGTGTTCAGCGACTTTACCGCTTGGCCGCTGGTGGGCCCAACTAAATTAAGAGTTGGCCTCTTAATGCTAATTGACTGCGAAGCTATCAAGGGCCTAAAGTATGGCCGAGCGTAATAATAGCTTACGAGAGAGTAGCCTAAAATGGCGGACGTGTGCTAGCCAGAATATTTGGTATCTCTCTCATTAAGACAGTAGAACTTCGTGTTTAAATACTGCTCTTCCTCATTAGCATTCAGACGTGATTCTAAAACTACGTTTTGGCCGGAAGTGGTAAGTTCAAATTAAGAAGGGATAGGAAAGGAAGTTTAACTCAAAATTTAACTCTTAATAAAATTAACATAATCCTTACATGCTTATTAAGAGAAGCTATTCTTAAATATAAAGTGAAAATTCCATAAAGACCTGTTATGACATATTTCCCAGCAATATTATGGATTTCCTTCACAGTCTTGATACCTGATGGTAAGTGCCTCTGAATAAAATGATATTGCTGTTTATCACTAAGCCAAGAAGATGATGTTAGTCTTCTAATCATGTCATCAACATAGAAAATACAAGTACCAGTAATCCTCAATGTTATTTAAACTAACATTATCTGGCACAGTGTTCATTGTTAGAAGAAATTGCTGTGATAAGTTTTACTGTTCATATTATATTTCCCTTTACATTTAGAAAACATCTTGCACAAAACAAACAATAAGTTACTAAAAGAGTTTTAGATAATTTTTAATTTACAGCGTTTATCTCCTTCCTATAAACATAACGTACATATTTTAATATTACAACATGAAAGTGGATTATCTGATCCGCACCTCTTAAGCAGAGGTATCACCAGAGCCATAGGCTAAGAAATTTTTTTATTTTAAAGCAAAAGCTCAATGAATATAATAATGCCAATAATTAAATTTAGAAAACCTATTATGAATTTTGAAGTCTTCTGACTAGGAGATGTGTTGGCCTCGCCAACGTCTTTATTGAAAATTACATTACAGTATATTGAATTATAATACAATATTATGAGAATTTGTTGAACAAAGTACAATCTAGAAATAATTAAACATTGATCGTTGCAAAGGAGATTTTAGAAATAATATAACATAATTGAAATGAGAGATACTTTGAATAAGTACAGTGATAATTCAATGGGAGATACAAATTACAGATACAATTCTGATTCATTATCAAATGAAAGATCTTTGATCTGAAAAACTGCCATCTTTGTGTCTTAGATGATAATTATATAATTTTCAAATGAATAATTTAAAAGCAATAGAAACACTTCTTAATGATTAATATCTGTTTTATTGGTTGTTTCTGATTATCCACCTACCCTCCAAAAAGTATTCATGCACAGAATTATATATATGACAAACCATAATGTTGCCAAAATTTGTTTATGTACAACATGCAGGCAGCAGATGTTCATTTCAGTCCATGAATATTTTCATCTTCTGAATTGAACAGTATTTTTTTTTTTTTTTAATTAATGTTTTTGTATAGAGTACACTTTTTTCTCACAATGAATTGTAAGAGGATTGTTGAGTTTGCTGGCTGATGAAAAAGAAAGTGTCATATTTTTTTTCGAATTTGCATACTTCACTAATTTGAATACTATATATACTGTACTTCTTAAATGGTAGAATTTTACTTGCATGTTAGATGAAAATTTTTAAGAATGTGAGCCAGAAATTGGTTTGAAGATAGCCATATCTTGTGTACAACAGAACTTCTTACCTTAATATCAATTACACAAGTAATAATTATTTAAAAAATGGATTACCAGAGCATTTAATTTAGAACATTTCACATATTTTTCCCTCCCCCTCCTGAATGTTATTAGTGAATTCCATAAGGGCAATTTATTTACAACAAAAATAATAAATTATACAATTCATTGTTTTCATTTACATCTTCTTATAATTTTATACTAGTATATGGTTTTCCTTGCTTATTTAGACGCATATAAATAAGGTAAAAACATATAAGGCTTTTAAAAGCATATATACTGTAATTTTATATAACTAGAATACAAACTTTTTCGTTTCCCTAAATGCCATTGTGGTGTTTCATCTGCAGAATGCCATTGTGGTGTAGAGTTTGTTAAAGTAAATTTAGAGGGAAAAATGAGAAGAAATCATATGAAATAAGTACGATTTACTCAACAATTTGCTCTGACATATTTATACAATCAGAGATAATTTTTTATTTTGCATAATCATAAAATGGCGATAATCATAATTAAAAGATAGCATATAATACCAGTAGGCATTTCATCATTCTCTATAACTGCAAAATTTGTATTGCTTCCATCAGATATTCTGTAATTGTTTACTGAAGATGATCCCTGAAATATAATAAATGTTTACAGAAACAGACATACCTATTGTATAATGCAGTAACAGATTAGTATCAGTTTAACATGTTTTGGGAGCTTTGATACATCTGTTCCAAGAGAAAATTCAAGTGATAAGATGGATAGTGAAGCTAATAACTTTCAGAAAGTTGACAGAATAAAAACTGTTATACTTTGCTGCTTTGCTCTTTGACTGCTTGAAAACAACAAAGTGAGTAAATCAACAAAAGAGATATTTTATCTCCCATAAAAATTTTCAAAAACATTGCAGAAGAGACAGAGTGACATGTGTATCAATTTTACCCACAAGAGATCCATATAAAACAAGACAAAAATTAAAGAAATGATAGTTTTTTTTTGTCTATAAAATGTTTATTCAAATGCAAACATGAAATCATAATAATTGCAATTCATCAATTTTTGCGTTTTAAAAGATTTATAAAAATGATTCAAATTTTGAAATACTAACTAAATTTTGTTGATGATATTTTGGTCTGTAGTTGTCATCTAGGAAAGGAAAAAAAAATATTAGTAGAACATTCATCGACACACAACTATTTGAAGAATAGCAGAGAAAATTTCTAAAATTACTAATGTAGAGCAACATCATTTATCATAATATGCATTGATAGAAACATACTGCAAAATTAAAAGTAAGCATAGTTAACAAGCATATTTCACTAATGATTTACATTTCCTACAAATTTTTAAACTTTTGAAGTGCACAAATATAATGATACCTAACTCATGCAAACAGATACGTATATCTGTACCCTGTGGAAATTATTTGAACTACATAAAAATGTAATTAATATTTTTATATATTCATATCAAATCTAGATAGCAATATATATAATAAAAATCTGAAAATTCCATTCTTTCAGAATTCTATCACAATTCATTAACAATGTATTTTTATTTTCAAGAATGGTTAAATGCGTTACATTATGTACTTGCATACAAGTAAGCTGTGGTTTGGAAAAGTCTGAATTTTTTGGCTAAAGTATTCAAACACTTACCATTCAAGGAATGTGGCCTGAAAACTAATGCTGTATTCTAAAAAAAATGAAAAAAAAACAAATACATATATAAAGTTATTAAGAAATATTTATAATAAATATTTATGTTAAGAAATTATTATACAAAAAAAAATTAAAAACATATTCATGATGATTTGAAAATAATGGCACTAGCACCTACCTGTTGGCTTGGAGTATGTATCACAGAATTTTCTGAAGCTTCCAAAAAATAAAATATTACATAAGACAAAGAAATTTTACAGAAAATGATTTCAAAATAAAAATTTAAAAAATATACTTTTAAAATGAGATTTAAATTTTAAAATTAATTTTGTAACAACTTACTATTTCCTTCCAGTTTTCTTTGTTCCTGAAGATAAATAAATTAGTATATATTTCTTAATTAAATTTTAACTATACAGTAATTGAAACTTTAGAAAACTTAAAAATTATTTGAAATTTAAAGAATTAAGGTTTTCTGCATGAAACTGGAAATCTGCTAATGCAAACCAGCTTACACATTTCTTTAAGTTCGCAATTTGTATTATAATAATAAATAATGTAAATAATAAATAAAATAATGTAATAAATGGTGTAAATACTGAGATTTAGCCAACAGTAATACCTACCAAACTCATTAAAGTAAATATTTAGGGAAAAGTGTCAAGTGAATCTGAAACTGGCATATTTTGAAATAGTTAGACATATATAAACATTTATTATCAGAAATGGAAAACTAGAAATGAAATTTTATTGTAGTTTAAGTAACTTTTTTCTTTCATTGAAAAACAAATCAGAAATTATGTTTTATAACATATTATTATTTCAATTTCAGTATCAAGGTATTGAAAAACTGCTAGAATAAAAGATATTTTAATACATGACACAGGGAATTAAAAACATTTTAATGTTATTCTTCTAAAAATCATAATTTTAACACATTATCGTTACATTTTTGTTAAGGGAATAACATTATTACACTTGTTAAAAAGATATCATGAAATTCACAAACCACCAGAATAGGTTTGAATTATGACAAACATAAAGAATGCTATCTGTTTAAGGAAAGAAAAGCTTTCATGCAGGATCACAAATATTCTTATAAATTACACACACACACACACACATATATATATATATAATTCTTCTGCAGGTGAAAGACGGAAATATTTTGAGGATTTTCTACAGTTTTTGCCTGTTTGAACTATACAAGAAATTACAGTTTCTGCCATGTTGGGTATATTACTTGAATTATAAACGGGACTAAAACCTGTGGTTTTATAACTATATACTTAACTCAAATAAATAATAACAAATTTGTTAAATTTAAATCCAAGCACTCAAAACTAGAAAAAAGTATTCAGTAACTTATACCTATTTTATCAAATGTTTACCAGAAAATTCAGTTATTTATGAATATCATACTTGCTCTTCACATTTTAATGACATTAATAAGATTTAAAACACACTGAATATCACTAATATCTTGAACATCATAACACATGAAAAAAAATGTAATTTATATATCTGAAATTAACACATTACAAAATTCAAAAGATGCTTACATTTATTATATATTGTGCACTAGTATCAAATTCTAATGAGGTGATGCCTTCAACACAAGTCTTCCCTATCAGGGCAAGGACTTTTTCTTCAACATATGAAAGTTTCATATTTGTACTTGGCCCTCCTCCTGTATGGAAATGATTATTTTTTATTTTGGCTGCCTTCTTTTTTGTGCGGCTTTTCAAATCGATCCATTTGTTTTTTACTTGCTATCCAGTCCTTTTTACTCCTAACCCAACAGAGTTCAGAATCTCCGCAATTTCACTCCACGCTTCTTTTTGTTCATTTAAATTAGCATATGATTTTCCTAATTCTCCACTAACAAGTTCTTTGTAACTTTCAAGAGAATTTACAAGAACTTCCAATTCTCGCACAGAAAAATTACTTGATCTTTGCATGATTTTAATCGAAAACGAGACGCTAATATTCAAGTTCCCTTCGCTTATCGAACAACGTGAGTTTGTTTACAGGGATACACAATTTCATTGGATAACAGCTTCTGTTCATCGGTTATGCTTTCCTAGCTGGAGCGACAGCTGATTTCCAACTGCTATTTTGACGTCATCGGTTGCGAGAGGACAAAAGCGTCGCAGCTGAATTCGCTTTGCTAGGCTCTGTTAGGAACGCCCTACTGCGATGAAGGAACTGCGATTAGCAAAGCGTCGCACTTGAATTCGCCCCTTGGTTTGCGATTTGACCACAAGCAAGTTCTTTCTTGATGTTCCAGAGCATCTGAGCGCGTCTGGTAGTGAGAAATTTTCAGATGATTTACTTCGATTTAACGCTTCTTTTCTCCATAACAGATAACACAGCATCCGCACTGGAAAGGGATACTTGTCACAGCGGCAGATAAAAGCAAGTGTATCTCGAGGTTCAGTTCTAAATCCTTTATTATATGATATATATATTTGTAACATCCTACAATTCTGTTAGCTCTTTGCTGATGATATAGCTATTATGATATCGGCCAAAACACTTCAAAATATTTACTGTCAGCTTCCGCATTATTTTGATTTGCTAGAGGAATAACTTATACTTTGGAGAATTTCAATCAATGTTAATAAATCAAATGCGATTTTATTTCGCACTGGTTGGTAAATCAATCTACCATATACTCCCTCGTTGCTTAAAGAAGAAATGCAATGGGATGAAGAAGACACATACCTAGGCATCACCCTTGAGATCAAACTCACTTTTAGACCTTATTTTGTGAAATTCAAAATAAATTTAATATTTGCATGTACAACTTAAGACATCTTCTCAGACATGTTTCTTCATGATAGAATTACATTGAATAAAACAAAAATCCTTTCAATGTTTCTTTACGCCTCACCCCCTCTAGTGAGGACATGCTACAGAAATAAATATCTAAAAAATTTAAACTCTGAAAAATACATCCGTTAGGGAAATAATCAATGCTTCTTGATTTATAAGGAACAGAGTATTACGTACCGATTTAAACATCAAAACCACCAAAACTACTTTACGAAACCTGCTAACAATTTTTACTAAAGCATTAAACACCTTCAAAACATAATACTTTTAGTTTGAAATCATTAATCACGACCTCGAGAAAGCATGAGTACCCAGCTAATAATCAACTTTTGTAGCAAATAGTATTATTTTAAGGCAGTTTATTGCCATATTTTCCGCACAGAAATGTTTTAATATTTTTCACGAACATCCCACAGCTTATTAATACACCTGACTTTCGCTACCTGCTATGGATAACAATGAGGCGTAATGAGGGCTACTTCCAGGAACTTCAGAATACTAAATGTTTTTACATATATTCATAATTCAACGTATAATGTACAGACCTCTATTTTCGAACTGTGAAATCTAAGATTTTGAAACGACAGCATTTTGTTATTTGTGAAAGAAAGTAATGCTGCACACATCGAATTTCGTTTTCCTCGTTGCAGAAAATCATTCATTCGTGAGTGGGATAAAGGATAGAGGCTTGGGAAATTATAGGATTTGGATGAAAATAAAACTGGTTAGACATGCAGATGTTATGTATCAACCTGTTTATGATGATAGATCAGGTTTGAAATTTGAAATGATAAAATATAATGGCAGAGTATTTTTTAAATAATTTATTCTTAAAAATGTGTGTGTGTATTTAATTACGGCAAAGCACACTAGGGCTATCTGCCTAAGGGAAGGGTTGCCTTCGTGCAGACTTTCTAAGGGAAACTGGCTCGTATACCCGTTACACATGGGGAAAACCACGAAAACACCCATGCAGCCAGCCCGTTCGCGGGATTTGAACCTCGGACCGAACTACCAGTGTTCAGCGACTTTACCGCTCGACCGCTGGTGGGCCTATTCTTAAAAATGACGCTTGATTCAGATTTCAAATTTTGAATACATATAATATCCATCAGAATACTTACATTATATGCATATCGTTTTCTATCATCAAAAAGAATAAATATTAACTTGTTAAGACACACATTTGATATAAAGGATTTCGATTGTAACGTCTAAGACTGCGTAAATCACACCATTAAAAAGCAGTTCACCATGACAATTCAAACAAAATCAGTTACCACAATAACTGAACGGCGTCAAAGTTAAGTGAAATAACGAGCACGGAGTGGCTAATATTGTCGAAGACTGCCTGAAAATTGATTTATTTTCGCTGATAGAATCAATAGTATATTTCAGAGTATCATTGTTATCATCACGTCTACTTGACTTGAGTAAAAATTATAGATTACTAGCCGCCTAAAATAATTACTATAGTTAAAAAAATAGACAATGATTTTAATGTGTTCAGGTAGTGTAATTTCATGGGGCCAGTTAGAAGTTGATAATAACAGATATGAAGAACTACTTTTATTGCCTTTGAATTACTTACTTTGTTAATCAGTAACAGACAAATTACATTTTAAAAAGAAAATTAAATGTCTCACATTTTTCCAAGTGGTGATAACAGGCTCGTTAACTGTTAAAATTACCCTTTGGTGGTATATCATCACTGTTGGTTGTTTAGCAGCCTACCATTCTATAGCACTCCACTGTGTGGGACCCCATACTGAAAACATTTAGTCATTGTTTATGCAACTGAACGTTTGTAAACACCCGTCGAAAGAATCTTGTGTTACTTGATAGTGTTGTGAGTAGGATTTTTTTGTACTTCTATGTGTGTTAAAACTTTTGTGTTGAGTTGCTGCTAAAACTCATGTTTCATATTACGTGAATAAGCCAAACAGTTTTTGATACATATGTACTGTAAGTTACGTTTAAATCTAGAAAAAATGTATTACTCTTCAAATAAGAAAACGTTTTTCTTTGGATGAACATTTGGAGACCAGAAAATACTTTTCTACGTGCTACACTACTTCTTCTTTTCTATACACGGGCAAACGAGAAAAGTGGCCATATTTTGTCTGGCTTGCTCATGGGGTGATAAGAACATTTCGTACAACAGATTGCTATTTATATTTATCTCTACCTATTTGTCAAGTATATATCAGAAAGTAAAAGAGTACTTTAGTATAATCAAGATCTATTATCAACCGGAACCGTGTGGAATTGGACTCCTGATCTCAGACACTCAACAGAGTCCTAATGTACCAATCCCAGAGCTCCCAGAATGTTTCAGTCTGAATGGAATAAATAGATGCTAGCCGATTTCTGTTGAAGCATTAGAAATGATGGAACAAAAGTCAGCTACGAACAACAAATTAAAAAGCGCAAGGGATTTCGAAGTCTTAAATATTCGTAATATTGTACTCAAGCATTCAGGAGGTGTTTCATTATTGCCCACTTCGTTTTCATATCCAAGAGAATATCTTTAATAAGAGAAATGCTAATCATGAAAATTTATTATTACTTCTATAAAATAAAGTGAATATTTGAGTTCAGGAGGCGAACTTTACTAAGTAGAAGCTTATTTCCTTTTTTTACTCTAGTTATGTCGAATTTTCAAAATGCGAACAAAACAATGCTTATGGGTGTTAAAATGTTAATTTTGCTGAAACTTCTGAACAAGAACCAGTCTTACAAAGGGAAGTGAATATTCGGTCCGACATGGATTCGATTCTAGACGAGCGGCCTATTCTTTGAGGAGCTCATGCCATTAAAAGCACTGGAAGAAATGTCTGCGGACTGTTTTAGAAAAGGCATATTATATTGAAGAAGCAAAGAAAAGCATAGTCATTCTATAGAATAATAGAAAATTCTTTAAAATTTGTTCCAAATAAACAGTTGTCGTAATGATAGAAGCTTAATTAAGGGGAACTTAACTGGCTATTCTTTTTTCAACTTGCACAGTACTCGGGAAATCATTGAGGAAAGAGACTGTTGTCACATTAAGTCCATTCATTTCCCCATAAAGCGTTTTTTCAGACTTTTTAGTAATAGAACAATCAAGGTATCGACACATCAGCTGTATTTTAAGAATTAATGCGTTCAAGAGGCACTAGAGTTTCTGCTTGGAAAACCAAACATGGACTCAATCACCACTGAAGTGGACATTTAACTCAGAGAACTTTTTATAAGTACAGGTCATTCCCACCTGACGCAGTCATTTTATTTGAAGGGGGGAATCCCTTCTCTTCCCTCCTCTGCTCTGCGGCCGACAACAATAGGAAAACCGCCTTTTTTCGACATTCCGAGAATAGTTGAGAAGAGGACAGGGAGAAAGTTTGCCGAAGAGCAAACGATGACCTTTTCCTGTTGATACTCGAACCGGTTCCAGATGGCGCCAAGTCGAAAGGGTGGTTGAATTTTTAACGATTAACTTTTATTACAACAGCCTATTCCACAGACGGTCAATCTTTATTTTCTCTTCCTTTTAGACACTTTACGGTATATTATGACAGTAGAAGTTAAGCATTCTTCGACCTGCTTTTAACGAGAAAGGCAGACTTTCTAGGAGGGGTATTTTATTTTTAATATGGAGAAAGTAAATTTTCTTTGCGCGTGTTACCTTCATTTTTCTAATCAATCTCCAGCGTATCGAAAAGATAGAAAATGAGATTCATTTAGACATGTAGTTAAAAATATGTTATCATAAGTACTACAGCTTCATCACGAAATAATATCATGAATTTTACTATTTAATTACACAAAACAAGTTGAAATTAAAGCTATTCCAGAACTTCTAATTATTAGTTACATTCCCTATTAAACATCATTGCAGATAGACTGTAAATTAATCTTAACTTTTATGTAGTAACTCTTAACCAGTTAAGCCAGTTAAGTAATGTAGTAACTTTTAATTTGAGTAACTGATTTACAAACTTTCATGATATAATTCATGATCTCTTTTCATTATTTGGAGCTAAAAAAATATGGGGAATCTGATCTCAAACTCCTTTTATTACTTAATTTCTTTCTTTGCTACTTTTTAAAAAAACATTTAAATATCTTATGGCAAACTACAGATCAATGCATTAAAATTATAAGTGTGATGAGATGCTAGATTTTTCTCAGTGAGAAGCGTGAAAAGTTTACTATGTCCTCTCTGGATTAAAACATGGATCATCCATCTGCTAACACCCCGACAACATGCACTATTCCTTCCATTGTCCCGCCACTTAAAGGGCATTTGGAGAAAGGGACGAAACTCAGACGATCATATCTAGAAGGTGACGAGTTATTATCCACTACACCTTTAGTCTGAATGCCAGTGTACATGCTTTGACACTTTTCCAAAACAGTAAGCATGAAATATAAACTTTGTTCTCGCAGGAAAGCCGGAGTTTGAACCAATGATCTTCAGACTGCTTAGCTGCACATGTTAGCCGCTTACATCAAGCATCCACGGTGAGCAATTTCTTTGCATGTTTCCCCACATAAAGGGCAACTGGGGAGAGGTACGAGGTCCAGTCAAAGAAATCTAAAGGGCGCCAAATTATGTTCTACCCTGCCGCCCAGACGGTAATTACAGTAGTTACAGTAGTTAGGAGAGCCCGACTATGATATCAAAGGCCCGAAGAAGGCATTTTTGGATGTAAAATTGTCATAGGAGGTAACGGTGGCCGCCTATTAGGTGCCTCCACAATAAAGTGGCTATCACTTCTGACCTTAGTATAGTGGCTACCACTTCTGACCAATGCCGTTATAGGCAAGTGCCCGCCAATGAAAAAAAATGTTCTAGCCCAATTTTTAGTTCAGATGTCATCATAATATACGCTGCATTAGGATTTTCGGAGCGAGAAACGTGAAACGGATCAGTTAGGTATGCCTTCCCTTGCACAACGAAAGCATGTACGGGGAGGAGCTGTAATTTGTTATAAATTCATTGCAGAATTTTTTAAACAATGCATTAAAATAAAATTATATCGTTTAATTTTAAATGGCATTCATAAATGGTACACATGAGCAAAAGTGCGATATAATCATGAAATATCACGGAAATTAGTAATTATTATCACTTCGCATGTTAATTTCTGAGATAAAATTCTTTTACAATAAAAAACATGTATAATGACAAAGCTTATGAATAGCTCCAATGAAACATAGGAAAAGATTTAGTAACAGATATCCTTAATTGATGATTTAAAGAAATAATCCTTAATATAAAGTATAAACCTAAGCGTGCCTATATGATGTCTAATGCCTAAGCCAACGGTAGACACAGTCATGCTTTCCTTGCTACGATAGAGTTCGTGGATTTGTTCTGATGTTACTATCAGGATTTAAATTGCGCCGGAACCCACCAGAGTCTGGCTCCGTCACTTCTCAATTTCTGAGGTAAATCTTAACTCTAGCCGGAGCGCACCGAAGCCCTAAATAAAAGGGCTGTAGTACTTCTTATATGTAAGCGAAACACAGTTTCAGTAGACAATTTTTGTTATTTAAAGAATAAATATACCTCTAAAATCGACTATAACTTCCGAATTTATGCCCGTTTTCCTCTGGGAAACAAACACTTTGACAGAGGTTAAGACGTTTAAGGAAAAAAAAAGTCCCATCCACATGTCAAAGAGCTTGTTCTCCAAGTAGTGCAACAATATTATGAAAGCGGGTAAGATGTTTTGTTCCCGAAAGCAAGCATTAACAGTGATTACCTTGGTCTTCTATGTTTAGTGCTAGTGATCCCTCACTGCAGAGCTTCTGCAGACTTGAACTATGTAAACAAATAAGAGGGGACAAAAATTGTCTATTATGCAATCTTACATTTGTTCGCATGTTGTCATCGGACAGGATTTGGGGGAATTTGTTTTGCCCAGTGGCATTCTGCTTGACAGCTAGAATTATATTGGCAGGCCATCGCGGTCAATAAGGACTAGACTCTTCTCTCTTTGTTTCCGAAGCTATAATTCTCCATTAAAATTTCTTTCCATACTCTTATATTGTTTCTAGTATTCTCTCTATTTTCATTAGTGACGCCTTAATCGTTTTACTTTTTTCCACTGGTGTGCTAGAAAAGGAAGTTCTCTCTTCCACTGAAATCGTATGTTGTATTGTATATCTAGGGTGTAAAATCTTAGCTTTTTTTTTTAATTTAAGTCAACAAATAAGGAACACCAAATAAGGCGAGGTCCGATATTTTATTTCTTTTATTTAACTATTTATAATTAATTTAATAATTTATTATATTTTCAATTATATCTTTATATTTATTTAATTTTATTTTAATGATTTTAATTATTAGTTATTTTATTTATTTATTTTTTTCCTTCTTCCTGACGGCCTTCGAGAGGGCTCCGGCTCTTCTGATTTTAGAAATTAAGCTCTGGTTACTATCAGACAAATGACATATGTCACAACGAAGCAAAGTTTACGTTATATAATCAAAATGAAAATTTGGAGTCTCATTCTCAAGCATAAATTGTTTTTCAGGGCTTATAAGTAACTTACTCACTGGTAACTAGAGTCTCAACTTTAAATCTCAGCCAGGCGTAAACTATGATAATGCATATATTGGTAAAAGGAGCAATTTGGATTCTCCCGAAATTTTATCTCCAAGTTACCTTTTTGTACGTCAAAGAAAAATTTAGAGAAAATGAAGGGCAAAAGAAATGGTGTTATATTCAGTGGTTCTCAACCTGCTATGCGACCCACACTCGTTCTAAGCCACTGATTTCTTTTTCTCTACGTGGTAATTAAATCAAACTTTTTTTCTACGTGGTAATTAATTAAACTAGGGAATTTTGATTAGTGTCCGCACCTCTGCACCGAATCTGTTTTTGTCCTCATTCCAGTGGCCACATATTGGCATCTGATGATGAATTAGTAATGTCGGGGATCAAAAGGGAGTCTTCATAATCCATTATTTCTTTATTCTAAGCGCAATATATTCAACAATCTTTATTCTAAATACAATGTATACAATCTTCAAACTATACTCTAAGATGAAAAACATTCACATAAACAATTTTGTGTGCCAAAAGTAATATGCTTACGGCATTGAAATTCTTTCACCAGCCTTCCTCACTGCCATTAAAAGGCGTTCTGCCAAAGCAAGAAGGGTGGTTATAACATTTGGCTCCCTTGCAGAGCCAGTATAAATTTCAAATACTCCACATCTGACTCAGGGCCGGATTAAGATGTCTACATCTCCTTAAGATGGACAGGTGCTTAAGGTTCTTAAGATGTCTACAGGTCCTTAAGGTCCTTAAGATGTCTATAAGTCCTTAAGATGTCTACAGGATTTAGATGTCCTACATGCTTAGAAGACTTTGCTGCTCAAGCCCATTGCTTCTCTATTCGATTCGGTTTAGCTGTAACATACATTCAAAGGTAAAATTTAACTATAGGCCATTTTTTGCGATGACTCCTTTCCTGTGCAGCTTATTATCTTTTGTGGTGCCTCTTTTCTTTGATGACTAAGTACGTGCTTATTTTGCTTAATGGTTAATTCAGCTCTGATTTGAATGTATGATGATTTGTGACACTTCACTTCAAAATTTGCTGCACTCCCTAAACTTTGATCTCTCACGTGGGACTGAGAATTTTTAATACGAATATAAAATTGTTTAAAGGCAATTATTTTATGAATCATGTCCTCGTCACAATAAAAGTATTTGTGAATGTTAATTGGCTTAACTATAGCTAGAAATTTGCGAAGTCTTTCAAAAACGAATAACCATGTTTGCAGAAAGTTTGAATTAATTACCACGTAGAGAAAAAGAAATCAATGGCTTAGAACGAGTCTCATCCTGGAAGAGAAAACATCCGAAACTTGTTTCAAATTTAAGCAGCACTTTTAGTTTAGCGAAACCTAGCAGGTGGTCTTGGCCTCGAATCTCAGCTGGATCCAAGGTTTTTATATGCCTTCTTAGGTAATTGTTACGTAACTTACTAGTGAAAAGCTCAGTATTAATTTGCGTACATTAATCATTTAATCGGAAACGAAAAATCATCCGAAGCATTAAACGCATTAAACAATTAAACGTTTAATGCGCATTAAACGATCTTTAAATGATCTTAATTACTTGAAGTCATAATCTAATGACAACTGGAAGAAGCAAATCTACAATCCGTTAAACATACAAGATTTGCGAAAGCAGTCGTGCATTAAATTGTCTTATAAACGGTAAAGTCTATTAAAGTGAATGCAAATTTAATTGCATGAATAAGCTACAAGTCTAAAAAGAAAACTTCAGACTAACAAAGTTACTTCAAGTAACCAGCTTTCTATAAACAGGATTTCCACATAGAATGGAATAAATCGAATCAAACCTATAATTAAGCTGTCAGCCTGTCAAGTCATTTCTGCTTGACTTCACTCATGGAGGATAGCGTTTGCTTTCTTGGTGAATAATTTATACCATGCGAGCGCGTTTATTCACGGTCTTCTTTGAAATGTGAAATCGGTGGCGACGGAGCACTTAATACTCATTCCCTTATTTCGTAGTCTAGAAATGGGAGGAGGGAGGAATAACGGAAAAATTTCCAGTAAGCACAGGCGACTGCTTTCGATCAGAGAGAGGGTTTATGACCACAGCTGTCACGTGACAGTCCTTTTTAGGGGCACTTGGCAAGAGATACGCGCCGAGAAATAAAGAGATGAGAGAGGAAGCACTGAAGGAAAAGAGAACTCGTAACTAAGGGGCTGCTGTGAAGACCATAAATTTTCAGAACCCAACAAATACTATCTCCGACTCCTCCTCTTTTGCTTTCTGCGATTTACACAATTGAGGAAGAAATGCCAAAAATATTTTTCCCTGGGTTCGGATTTTTATAGAAAACATTGAGAATTCTTTAGAGGGGTAATTTGGGGGAAGAAAGTAATAGTTGTTTGCTAAAAAGCCGTAGGAGGCATTTGAAATTTTTCATCTATCAGAAAGCAAGGCATCTTAAGAGAAAACTGGAATCGATTATTTATGGCTTCTATCTCTTCTTGCTTTGATGCCTCTGTTCTTCTTTCTTTTTCATACAACTTAAACTTGAATCTTGTTCAGAGTTACAGTTGCTTTATGTATTTAATCAGATACGAATAAATGAAGCTGATAACAAATCCCTCATCTTTTGCTACAGCTTCATATACTTTTGGCTACGAATGATAATTTGTTTTAAAAATACTTTCAAAACTCTCCGCAGACGTGCAGTTCTCTCAACTGCGAAAATTAAAGATTACTTTCGCAGATCATAAAAGAAAATCAAGATCAAGAGCCACAAAGAAAAGAAACAAAGTTAGGCTTTGCCGGAAGCACAACTTCAGAAGAACTTTCTATGGATTTTGATGTAAAAATTATACTCACACTTTTGTGTAAGATTGCCATACAGACTTTAAAATTGAATACCTACATGACTACATCAGAAACAATACAATCACATTTTATCTGTCTGTCAGATATTATCAAACCTCACTCATTGCTATTCAAAAGAACACGCCCTTTCGTATAGAAAAATATGCATACCCGGTTCACACCACGCTTTCGCCATGAACAACATTCCATCATTGCTCCAGTAATTCTCCGCATTTCTCTCACTTTAGTTAGAGATCACGTCCCCACTCAGTCATACATTCCTATCTACATTTCATAAAACTTCATTTTCCACATATTTTGTTTCTTGCTCCCTACAACCTGCCAGGACTCTGCTACCATCATTAACGTTAAGTTAATGATGACTTTGTTCTATCCAGATCAATAGTCTAAAATAAAAGTTATAATAAATGGAGTAAAAAAGGCTCATAGTTCTGACCTTTTATTGGTCCCATTATCTGGTGCAGTCCATTGTGAAAAGGAGTAGTATTATGTCTGTACTTTCAAATAATCTAATAAGAAGTCTAAATAAAACTTACTAATGCTATCAAAGATAGATTTTTATCAAGAACCTAGTTTTTGCTTTATTTCAATGAAGTGCGAGAAGATGAATTTCAGTTCAGTATGGAATAAAAAGAAACAAAAAGCCTTACTGCAACGTTATTTGTTAAATGTTATTTGATATTGCGACTCCCATCTTCAAATTTTATTAACTTTAGAACACCGAGAACAACGTATTTTTGTATTTACAAAAACATTTTTCATTTAGCCTCTTTATACAAGAAAATCGTTGGAGGTGGTGGTTAAATGAGAAAGGCATTTACGCTAGAAACGATGCCCTCGAGGGGAAAAAAGTGAAAATTTCTCATATTCACTTTATATGCACCTAATAATTTATTTGCTCTTTTGAAGATCGAAATTACAGCTAGACAACTGCAGTGGTCTCCCAATGTGCAGTTCGATCTAGTGGATAACACGATTTTTTCAAACCAATATTAATTGCAGTTCAATTGATCCCTACTGCTTTAGGTTCTTCAACGGAAGTCTTATCTATAGTCAAATGGAAAATTGGTAGAAGCTTTATATTTAGCATGCCCTGTAGAGGAGAAAACATGGCCGACATATTCTAATCCTTATTCTTGTATGATGGCCCTCTTTTTCAGGTCTTCGAAAATGTTTTGAATTGAGTTTTTGATAATTACCATTGTGCTGCCTTTTCTCCCCTCGAAGTAGAGACGACGTAGTATTTCCTAAATAGATTGATTGTGCAAATCATTTCTGTTATTAAAAAGTTTTCTCTTCTTCTTCTTCTCCTTTTTTTTTTTTTTTAACAATGCCTCGAGAATTATCTGAATCATGTGTCACAATCATATTTAAATAATATTTGCAGTATACACAATATATACAATTACACAGTATAGTTACATAATATTTGATAATTATAGTCATCGTTAAAAGGTTTAGTTGGAAAAATGACAAAATAGTGTTAATTTTATTAAAAAATGCGTCTTTTAAGTTTTTTGCGTGAATTATAAATAATATGAAATTACAGGTTTTAAAATTTGCACGTGTTTCGCATGCCCCGAAATTCACATTAAGGCCTATAGAGTTTCGATAAAAGTGAGTTTAATAAATATAAAAAGTTGGCGAAAAACATCGAAATTTCACCATTTTCAAAATTTTGGGTGCGATGCATTAAGAAAAGATAAATTTGATTTGAAATTTTTCTTTTCATTTTGCTTAAATATTCGATAGGAAACTTAACAGTTAATATTTCGTAAATAATTCATTACGTGAATACAGAAAAATTCCTGCATTTATGTCCCCTGCCCCCCCCCCCAAAAAAAAAGAAAGCGCAAAGAAAAGTAAGCTTTGTTGTTTCTTTTCATTCCGTAATGAAATGAAATTCATTCTCCAGAAAGTTACTGAAAAAGAATAAAAACAACTTATTTCCTTAACAAAAGCTATCTTTGATAGCATTCTAAAGCATTTTATGTTAATTAACCAATTATTGTAATTAAGACACAATAACACGCCGAATAAATACTAATTCAGAAGTCAAACAACAAAAATCAGCGTTATACCTACAAAATTTTCACAGGACTAGTTTCGATGGTTTTACCGAACCATCATCTTCAGCTGCAAAACCGCAAATGAACAAGATAGGAAATAATGATTAGATAAGATAAGAAAGCCTGAACAAGAATAAGCAAGTGGCGCCATCTGTTGGCGAAACCAGAACTAAAACATAATTTCTCTAAAAGCCGAAGGCAAATTTGGATTGGAATTAGGATCGTTAACTAGAACAGAAAGATTTTTATGAATGTAAAATGCCTCTAGAAAATCCAGTTCTCCAATGGAAGATGTTTTTTGAATAATTTTGGCAGCAGAAAAATGCTGCCAAAAATGCTGCTTGCGGTTTTGCAGCTGAAGATGATGGTTCGGTAAAACCATCGAAACTAGTCCTGTGAAAATTTTATAGGTATAACGCTGATTTTTGTTGTTTGACTTCTGAATTAGCAATTATTGTAATTTAAGCCTTTCTGTAGTCCTCTTAAGATTTCAAATTAGGTGTTGTGTATATGTAAGCTGAGGTAAGAGCTTCTTGCTGTTACTATAGCTTGCTGTTACTTTACTCTTCTTGCTGTTCTTCTTGCTGTTACTATAGCCAGCTTTGATTAAGTTATATTCTGGGTTTAGCGTCTTTGCTAGCCGATGTTTTAAAGTACGCGCGTTGAATCTCCGAGCAAGCTATTTTACTCGTATATGTAGTCACTGACATCGTTACCTACACTGACGTCTAACTTTCTGATATGTTAATTTAAACACCCGTAAGATATCGGAAGTTCGTCTATCGAACAAATAGTGCCTTTCTGATTGGCTCTTGTGAGAGATTTGCCAGTTAAAGGATTAAATCTTCTCACGAGTTTGTGGTTTGCTTCAGACTAAGCGATAGCTCGCTATCAGTCTAGTATGGTCTCCAGCACTTTGCTACAAGCTTGTGGATACAGTATAGCCCTACAACATTAAAACATTTTACTTAGACTTTCGAAAGCACAAACATATAACTAGTACATTTTAAACCAAACTACAATTTTTATATAAAAGTCCTTAGAGCATTCTTTTGAAACACATAGCTCCGTTTCCTTATTTGTGGTCGCGATCTTTATTTTCTTTCACCCTCTGAGAAAGTCATTTTAATTTATATTTCACAGTACTGTACGGAGAACGACAAGTAGCATATTTTTTAAAAGGAATTCAAAGTGTTAAACATAAAAAAGTATTAAACTGAAAGTTCATTCCGGATATAGCAGACAGCATCTTGTCAATCAATGCGTTTCTCCATCTATGATGCAAAAATGGGGCGGAACTGAAGATCGACTAGATACAGGGAAGTGAAAATAAACTTTTTCCTGACAACATTTTTACTTGTGAATTGCTTTTCCCGTGCATTTATGTAGTGTGTGCCTGCATAATAACTACCTAGATAAATCTTATTTCATTTTATATATGTTCAATGTTTTTTTTTTTTTTTTTCCCCATTTTGGCATTTTTGTTTACAGGTAGGATACAGCCTTTTCGGTCAAATAAGTAAATAAAACGTGGCAGTTTAGTTCTGTGCTCTTTCGTGCGTGAAACTAAATTGTGACTTTTGATTGTTATTTTGAAATAAAGTAGGCGTACTTTATTCACTTTTTTTCATTTGATAACTGTTATGTTATCCGAAATGAAGCTTAAGAATTCGAGAGTACATTTTTAAAAATTTCCCAGAGATATATTTTATTTTTTTAGACGATGATATAAAGTTTTGTAAATATTTATTCTGCCGCCTCCTAGATGATTGCATGGGTAGCTGCCTCAAAAAGCAATTATATTTTTTAAAAAGTCTGAAAGGGTTCAGATTTTAGAAGTCGTTCAAAAGGCTTGCTTTAAAATTTAATATAATTTATTAATAGGGATGGCAGGTGAAAGAGCGAAATATTTTAGATACTGTATGAATATACCTTGATACTAACATGGGAACATTCTATGTCTTCTGTATTTGAGAAGTGAAAAAAATATGTAACGTCATTCTATAAAAATATTGAATGTTTTCAATCAGATATATCATGGATTATATGCACTTATATTAAAATCACTCTGATTAAAAAGTAAAAAAAAAAAAAAAAAAACTATTCTTTGCAGGTGATTTGCAGGTAATTTATTATTATTTTAATTAAGATAATAAATACAAAATTCTTCATGTTCCACGAAGTATACCATGAGGCTTACAGATGTAAGTAAATAACCCATAATACAAAGACATGCAATAATTCAGCAATAAAAACATAATAGCTAGGTTGGGGAAAGCAAATATATATATAAAATACAAACACTATTCTAATAAAAATACTAAAATATACCATGAATAATTAAATTATGTTAATTCTCATATAAAAGAAAATAAACCGACGTAATAATAGTACAATAATAAAAAATTTTAAAAAATAAAAAATGAAATAATACTTAAGAATAATGCTGCTATAAAGATAAAATGCTACATCAACAATACAATACATCAATAATATAATCATACATTGACAATGAGCACAATGATAGAATGACACATTAAAGATTAAAATCCAGTCATATAAATAATAATACTAAAAGTTCAAACAGCAAATAAAGTCGCGCAAGACTGCAACGGCTTCGGAGTCCCTAACAAGATCATAGAAAACAGGAGGCCAGCAAATAAGACAGCTGCTCTGAACTCACTTTAAATGCACTTCTGCCACTCGCATGTATCCTACAATGTAATAAAATATGTTCTACATCTTCACCAGCATCGTCGTAAGTACAAAGTTCACTAATAATAAAACTGAAACGAAGTAAGTAGATTCCAAAATTCTCATGACCGGTCAAAATCTGAGAAAGTTTATAATCCGGTTGAAAATACTTACGCTTAAAGTTGTTGTAAAATTGTTGGTAAAAACCCTCTCTATCCACTGACCCTTCAAAATAAAAGCAAGATATTCAGCAATATTTTCTACGACGATGTTTTTAAACTGCAAAGTTGTCTACGACTATGTTTTCTAATGTGATGTGTTTAAATTACGATGTTTTCTCCTTACTTATTTTTCTCTCACGATGTTTTAAACAACGACGTTTTCACCTAGTGCTGTTTTCGCTTGGACGTTTTCGTCTGCGATGTTTTCGGCGGTCACCAAGTATTTTTGCCAAATCTTTATTTATTTTTTTTTTATTTCTATTGCTCAGATTTTTATTCTATTGCTACTTTCTAATTTTTGTTTGTCAATCTAATTCCTTTAATTCTATTCCAGTTAAAACAAGCATAAGTAATTAAATTTATCTACGTTGGATTAAGTCTTCATTTTGGTATATCAAAGATTCAAACTGGTCTCAGTATCTTTGCCAATTAGCAGGATGTCAATCAAATCTTCTCATTATTAACGAATGTAATTTAACAAGTTGTTTTTATATTTCTAATAAACGAATATGTTGTTGTTGTGTTCTTTGTGTATCTAGATTGCGTTTAATAATAGCAGCTTTCAACTTACATGTGCAGTTAAAATGTTTTATGGTATTCATCAGGCTTAATAATTTAGGTTTTGATTTCTCTAATTCTTCGTAATTTGACTTTTGAATTTCATAATCTATTTCTTTTAACTGTTTAAATTTCAAATTTATCTTAACTGAAAGATCTTCCAACTCTTCTACTTCTGTTTAATTTTCCAAGATTTTAATTCCAGTTTTATATTTGAATCTTATTATAAGAAATATAAGAGTAGTTTTTTTGGCCTTCACTACTGCCCTTTTGAAATAAACTTCTAACAATTATTTCAAATTAACTTGATGTCTTCATTTAACTAATTCTAATTTTTAATACGTTAAGAAGAGGAGTTAAAAGTAATTTACAATAAAACGTTCATTTCTTAACAGTAACAAATACTAAAGCTTACCTTGTCGCAGATAACGATTTAATCATATTCTTCCCCACTTATTATAGCACATCCACTTGTTAAAGCAAAAGATGACTTCTATTTTCCATGCCACTAAGCAGGGAACACCGCTGAAAACAGTACGCCACATTCCGAATGGAACCTTGAGATGATAGTGGCCCAAAAGTTTTCATTACCTCTCGCATAGACCCAAAATATTTCATTGTTGATAGAAGGCAAACCTACATAAAAACTATAAAAAATAATCATTTGTAAATAATTCACTTATTTCAAAAGGTCTGAGATGCGTCGATGGCACTTCACTAATGAAAACCACATCGTAAACTAAACTAATATTCTCAGTACGCAGAAAACAAGCCCCTCTAACGACGTAACAAATTAATCTTTTAGAGATTCTTCAAACAGCTTTTCTTTCTTTTTTAATTTACAACAGTCCTAACTTCCAGACCAGCGTCAGAATGTTGTAGCCATCTACCATGCGTTTATCACTAAGGACGCTCGTTTTTTGGTAGATCATCCATAACTGATTTCAAACTTCTCTGGTGTCGTCTTCAACAATATCTCCAGCGTTTCTTGCATTCTGACCTAATTTTTCAAGGATTTAATTTCTATCAGATCTATTTAACTTTTTATTTTAAGTTATTGTGTTTTGGCAGCTAAAATACGTTTCTTTCCATTTTTGTCCCCTCTTTATTGTATTTTCATTTAGCGAATCGATCAGTTTGGTGACCTACATCTTGAATTTTAGAGTAATTTATAGAATATCTTATTAGGCATAGTAAAATTCAGCATTATTCTCACATTTTGTTTTCTAGTTTATCAGAAAAAGCTTATTTCAGTAAATATTAAAAAACACTAAATAAGCCATAAAAAGTATACATACCTGGGAGCAGTAGGTCCTGAGAATAACATCGAGTATAAAAAAACACATTTGGAGGAAAACACATTTTTATGTAAAAATCCTCATTTATCAAAGAATTCGATGATAAATTAAAACTAGATTTTTAATTTTTATAGTTATAATTTTCATAGAGATTAAGGAAGGGTATTTTTAGAAAGCTAAAAGTGAGTGAATTTGAAAATGCAAAAATCTCAGATCACCATTTTCTGAAGATTTTTGCTCCCAACACCCTTTAAGGAAAATACGTATTTACTCTCTGCGTTCAAAAATGACATTATGTAATTTGAATGAAGAGCTTTAAATTTTTCTTACTGCTTGTAATTGTCTAAATCTTATTATAGATTATAAAATTTTATGTAATTCTTCCAAAGCTTTCCTACACAAAGCTATATATTTATTTATGTTTAACAGATATGTCACGCAAAAAGCATTACGGGAAACAACAAAACTAGCAAATGTAAAAATATTTCAAAAAGAATCCTTGTAACTTCTGTATAAAATGTATAACAAAATTTAACATGGAACTAATGTCATTCAAATCTATCATCAAAGCAGCCAAATGAATGACAACTTCGTGCAAGAACTGATGCAAAAGAAGGTAAATGATAGCACAAACGTAAAATATGGAAACGCCTAAATTATAGTAATGAAACATGCATTTTTTTTCTTTTTTCGCTTTGGCAACAGTTGGTAAACAAAGCAACGGATTCGCCCTGAGTCCAAGAATGCCTAACAATGTTTATCATCGACAGAAACATTTATAAATATGTAGTTCTTTTCTTACAGGCAGTAGTGAAGCACGCAACAAAAGGAGAGGAGAGTCCAATGGGCGGCACGGAGACTGGATATGTTTTAAAGTTCGAGAGTTCGGCAAAGCTTTAATCACAAAAGAATCATCTTTGTCGTTATTTATTTATTTTCAAGTTTGTTTATATTTCCGGTTCATATCTTCTGTTTTAGTAGTAGCGAAATTCTGGTAAACATGTGTCTTCTGCTTATTAATATCACTATCGTGAATATGAAACATATCGCGAAATGATGCGGGTGAGTTTTCTGATGATATGATTGATTCAAAGAAAGGAATATTTAAGGCAGATTGTGGCTAGAATTCTCGCTCCAAATTTATTTATTCCATATTATTTCTCAGCTACACTACTAGCCATTAAAATTCCTACACAGTGAATGAAAGTGGTTAGCAGAATCATATTTATTTCACAAATATATTATAACTGAAGGATTAAATGAATGAAATTTTAAGTAATATTGAGGTACAAAGCATACAAAGAATATCCCGAGCAACTACTTCAGGCAAAAATAACAGCTATTATATCGCTTATTGTTGCGACGAACAGATTTTAACAAATTTTGGATACTTATTACAGATATTAAAGTCCACACAGCTCGATTTCTGTTCCAGAATTTCGTACTTGTACTGCTTACCAGGCGTTGTCTTGCCAGATTCTTTGCAACCAATGATCAGACATTTTCTGTTAGTGAGCGATCTGAAGAACATGCTGAGCAAAGCAGGAAGCGAACGCCTTGGTGATTGAGGAAACGTAGGACAGCGTGCACAACATGCGGTCTCTGACCATTCTGTTAAGAGATCGGACGAGGTATGCCCCGAAAGATATGCTCCGCCATGGGTATAAAATGATCTGTAATATAACGGTGACTGATAAGTACCTGATATGCTGTAAACCTGTAAACGGGATGTGTAACCGTCAATCCAGACCATCTCATACCATCAATCCAGGTGCTGGACCGATACGACAATTAAAGTTCGTTACTTTTAGTGCTCACACGTAAGGATACAGCCATCATGTTGCTGCCGACTAAAACTGTATTCATCAGAAAAGGTGGACAGGTGCTATTGATGCATCCATATTCGTTGCTAAAAGCATCATTTTAGGCGCTTATTCTGCACTGTAGCATCAAAAGAAGGAGCAATGATCCTTTTGTTGACAATAAATGGATTTTCAGCAATGTAGTAACTTATGTGAGGATAATTGGTACTTCATACATACACGCTTTCTGAAACAGGTAAATGGTACAGCTGTGCGATCTCTTTTAGCTATGCGGATAAGATGTTTGCCATCTTTGGTTCGGGTGAGTAGCTACGATAGGGATGCCACACTTCGATCTCCGTCGATCTCATGCCTCCATCAATTATAAAATATGATAACATTCAATGGATCTCGACCATCAACAGCAGAAATAGCAGGGTATAGTAGCCTGCATTCCCGGTAGCCTATGACTCTACCGCGATCGAATTCTGAGATATGCCGGTATGTACACGAGGCATAACACGACCTGCAACACACATAGATGCACACATTAAAAGCAAAAAATAAATGCGACTTTCAGTTGCCATTTCAGTCTGCTGTTTCATACTGCTTCAAAATGTCTGTTGCCTATAACTGTGCATACTTTGGAATGATAATCATTTGCATGTCCCTGGATATTCTACCTTTCAGGCAAATTTCATGTGTGTTGTGTGCTTTCTTCACGCAGTAGTTATTAGAAATTCAATCGGTGCGATATATAATTTTATTGGAACAATTTGAAATTGCTTTTATTGCAACAATCTCTTCTCAATTTGTAATTTAACGCTTATAATAAAATGATTGGAAAGACATCTGAATTGCATATGAGTAGAGCTGCAGCAAGAGTACCTGACGCCTCTACGCAAAGAAGCGTTTGAGCTGTAAGAATGGCATTATCATTTTCTCAGGTAATCTCTGAAAAGGAACTAACACCCAGTGACTTCTGGACACACGCTTTAACATTTTCCTTTGCTTACGCTCATGGGCAAAGTCTGGCAGCTGTTGATTTACACTTCATTGGTTCGGAAGAAAAGAAGAAAATATAGCCAGGTTGCGTTCCAGGAAGACGCATTTAAGGCATTTACTTTAAGGCACTGATACTGGGGATTTTGTTTTGTTATGTATGATATTATGTCTCTAAGGGAGGCACACAATTCTTTTAAATGTTCGCCATTTTTTTTTTTTTTTTTAATTTCGTCTTTCTGGATCATATTGCCAAGATGATGATGCCACTGAACGCTAGGAATGATAACTGAGTAACAATAAATTTCTTTCATCTCATAATATTTTAAAACTAACATCAAAACAATTCACAGAATGCAGATCATAATATTATATCATGACAGTAAGCTTTATAACATCCTATTCATTCTACCATTTGAATCTCAAAATTCACAATTTTAAATGAATAAAAATAACATCTTATTTATTTTCCAAAATAAACGCTTTAAAATTTAGCATTCCATTTTAAATTCCTCTATAAATCGCTGCCATCCACAACTTCAAAACAGAGATTAATTAAATTAAACATTTTGATAGTTTTCATTGTTTTCAGGTACTGAATTAGTATTTTTGTGTGTTAACAGTTCGTATGAACTTTGTGAATAAATATGCCAGAAGAGCAAATAAATTAAGCAAAAATTGTAAAACCTCTACACCTCCAAGTAATAAAAATTTTACAAGTGAAGTTATGCGGAGCAAATCATCTGGATACTTTTGTCAATTTGCATCTCAAATAAAACAGTGTAGGGAATATAGAAAGAAGTATACCAAAACTTGTAAACAATACCGTTTACCATTCTATAAACTGTAAATTTTGATCAGCTAATTGCATCCACGGCTCAGGCATTCGCTTTATCTGATATAAGATAGTTAATTTTAGGGTTTATCTTTGTAATTTTTATGATATTTTTAATGCTTTTCTTTCTTTACATTTCCTTCAGTGTTTCATGGCGTCATGTAAAATCTGCAAATATTTGTATGCTAACATATTGGTGAATTTGTAAGTTTTTGTAACAGATTTATGTTTATTTCTTAATAATAAATTTGATGCAATAACATAATATCTGTGTATCTTTCTTTTATACATCCTCATAATACACTTATATTTTTAAGTTCTTTGATCTTTGCATGCTACGTAATATGTTTGTCAGTTTTCTGAAACTGTTCTAAATCTCTAATATTTTGCAGAATATATTGCAGAATATTTTGCAGTATATTTAGAGAAAAAAGAAAAGAAAAATCGTGCGATTCAGACCACTGTTCAATTGCTTTATCATGATTTCCGAAAATTCTTAATTAAATTAAAAATTATTAATTAATTCTTCTTTATAAGGATTTCAGAAAATTCTTCATTACGGAAAGGAAAACAGGAAACTATATTGTACCCAGGCTGTCATGGAAACAAATCTGGACATCTTGATCATAATATACAATCACAAGAAGCTCTCTCGATTTTATGCAATAAGAGGTTTAAGCTACAAGAGTTTCTTGCGTTTTATATAGTAATGTTCCATTATGCCCTAATCACTGCGTCCACAACTTTCTCTTAGCTGCAATGTAACTTTACAAAGCATAATATGTCAGTACCTGTTATCTGTAACAATGCACATATACTTACCTCTCAGTCTAATGTTCAGGGAATTATAATACAAGATTGCTGCAGAATAATTGCAGTAGCATATATGCAGTATAACTCACTACTATATGATATATAGTCATATAATATACGGTTTAGAAAACGTGTTTTTCAGAAAATGGAATTCATGTTCAGTCTTATCGAATTGCCTAACGATCATACGGAAATTGTTTACACTATTATAAAAATATGAAGTGGCTTTCATCTCCTTAAAGAGTATTTCGGAAATAGAGATGGTTAATGTCTATATTCAGAAACAAGATCGAAAAAACATTGTTAACAAATATTACAGCAGAAGTGAAGCGATATGCGATTATCATCTTTTGATAATTTACAACAATCGCTATTTAGAAATTCATGCAGAAGTTTTGAGCTTGTTCCACTTCTGAACTGTTACTGTACCATAGTGAAAATCATAGCTTTAAAGTAAAGTGGCTCTTTTGCACAACTATCAGACATTTTGGACTAAAAAACGTGAAAAATTAGTTACCTTCTGGTGGGGTTCGAACTGCGGATCTTCCAGTTTACTAACTGGATGTGTTAACCACTTACATTATGCAATCAAGCATGGGACAAAGAGATTATTTTTTATTCTTTTACCAAGAGTTTCGTCGCATAACTGTGTTTCCCGTCATTGCTTCGTTCCCCGACAAAACATTTTGAATAATTCATAAAAACATTTTCTGAGTAAATTGTAATAAAATTTTCATTTATCATTCTCATTTAACACTTTTATTTTCTTCCTTATACTTATTCCAGCTTTTATACATTAATGTTATTCATGCACAGAAGTGCATGCGATACATAAATAGCATTTAACATAACAGAGTAAGAAAAATGGGAATTTCTTTGTTAAAAAAATTATTATATATATACGCTTTGGCGAAATTGGGTGACATTTAAAACTAATTTCGTGAAAACTAGGAAACACTGTGGTAATCTTAAAAAAAAAAAAAAAAAAAAAAAAAAAAAAAAAAAAAAACAGCAATGTGTTGGGGAAAGACAAAACATTTTTTTAGCTTCCTGAAGGCCAAATTTTGGCAACGGTATTCACTTAGTATGCGATCTACCGCTTTTAGTTAGCTAGTGATTTCTTAGATGACGCCACTAAAACTTTATTTTTAAATTCGTGCGATAAAATAGCAAGAAAAGAACTGACTTAAATAACAGTCAATTTTAGCGCTACATCTAAAAAATAAATAACTGACTTAAATTGGTAGCACATTACATGATCATCGTCGGTAACTACTGCTATCATAGACAGGGCTTACTTTCCAATATCAAAACTACCAGCGCCCTATGGAAGGACGTCAGTAAAGAGCAACAAAAATAAATTAATGAAATAGTTAAATAATTAAAAAAATAAATATAATTAAATAATTAATAATTAAAATAATTAAAAATATAATTCAATAAAATGTAAAGAGATAAATGAAAATCGGAAGAAAAGTATGCAATATAAAACTCAAAATCATGAAAGACAGCAAACTTATTTTGGCGTAGTTTTTGAATAGAAAAATCTATCAATTTCCAAGGCGATCAGACAAGAGTCCTATTTCTTTAAAAGTAAAAGAATTTTGTTGCTAAAGCTAAAATAAGGTCGCTTTTTTTGCCAAATTTTGAGATAAATAAAAATTTAATAAATTATTAAATTAATGATAAATAATATTATGTAGTAAAATAAAGCACTGAATCTTATTTTAGTTGGGGCTCCGGCTGGAATCACCATTTCACTCAGAAACTAAGCGATAGCGGAGCCCGGATCCGGCTGAATTTGGGTCTTGATTATACATTATAATGTGCTATTTCACAATGATACAAACGAAACCGTTCTTTTTCGGACACATCATTGAAAAAATGTTAAAACGGTTAAAGCGTCACTAATGGGACTAGAGAGAATGTTACAAACAGTAGTAAAGTGTGGAAGAAATTTTACCGGAGAATGTGTGGGTGTGAAAACAAAGAGCGAAGAGTTCAAGACTTTCTTAGAACGACTCGTTGCTAATAAAATTCTAGATGTCGGAGAAAATGCGAAGATTAGGAGAACAAACGTTAGTCTTCGTCCCGAGTATCGTTTCAAAATGTCATTCTTTCACTGGAAAGTCATTAGTGTTGGACGTGTACGACCACTTTTAGTACTTTCGGCAAAGAAAGACTTACCCTTGCAGAAAAAAAATCTTTGACATGTGGGTGGAGGTGTTTTTTTGCAAATCGCTTATTTTAATGTCAATGTTTTCATATACTTCCTTTCATTAAGATTATAGTTACATCATTAAAGAAAGAAAAATATTTTAAATTATGAACTAATATATATATATACAAAGAGACAAAAAATCTCATTACCGGATAAAGGCGATCATCCACAAAGGGAATTAAGAGTCTCAAACCTCTGTTAAATGGTTTGTTTGCCAGGAAAAAAGAGGCATTCATTCGGCAGTTAGAATCGATTCTTGAGGCTTATTTACTATTAACAAAAATTAGAGGTCAAAAGAGCTGTTTGCTGAAACTGTGGTTCAGTTACATAAAAGAAATGCAGGAGTCATTAGGATGAGTTTTTCCGCGCAGCTTTTCATTTGCATCTCCAAATACTTTACCACCCAATAAACTGGTGACCATGTCTTGTATTTTCTCTCAGAATAAAAAAGTCCGTACTCTTGAAGAAAAAATGGTACTTATATATTACATAATAATTATTTACATATCACCTTCAGCAATTTGAAAAATGATAACTTATAACTACAGAAAAACATATTTACTGCAAACATATATGTTATTCTAGACATATTTTAACAAGCTATTTATTCCCAAATATCAATCAATAAATCTACTTATAAGCGAGATTTTGTTTCTCTTAGTTTGGTGTAAATCTGGTCGCGATTGCTTTAAGAAGAGATTCAAGCTATTGTTCCATTAAAGATTTTACGGCGAAATGTTGTATTCCTGCAGAAACGTTACCGCTTCTACCTCCAGTGTAAGAATGTTACAGAAACATTCGTTTTAAATTAAGTTTTAGAGAAAAAATGTCACAATTTGTTAAAAACGTTGCTTGATTTTCAAATACAATAAATATATTCCGAACGTAGTGTACGAAAATGACAAAGTTAGACTAAGAAATTTTTATAAACATGACTGTCTGAAGAATTTTTATGCAAGTGGTTGCTTGAGTTTGGCGCATTCTGACACTGGCGATTTCTATTAAGGTGGTTGCGATTATAAGAAAATACAGAGAAAACTATTGTTTCTTTTGAAATTGATAGTAAATTAGATATGGATAACATTTTGGAATTAAAAAAAAATGAAGGATACGAAAGAATGAACTATATCAGGAAGAAATTACTCCTTATTTCTAAACTGATGGAAAGTTAAAAATGGTCAAAATTGTTGAGAGAAAATAATTAATGAAAGAATAATATTACTCGGTATAAAATGAGCGTGAAAATTAAATATATTGCTCTTTATGAATATCACAAAACGCTGCTACAGCTTTTTTAACTAATTGTAAGTTAAAAATGGTAAACATTTTAGAGAAAAAGGAATCCCAGAATATATGATATCACGCGAGCATCGTAATTAGAATCGTCTGAAAAACAAATATGTTGAACTTGAACAAACTGGCAATTAAATGTTTAAAACGTCTGACGACTAAGCTTTCTATTTGGCTGATAGAACGGGTGGCTGCTTTAAGAAGAAAGTATCATAAAGTGAAATAGAGAATTAACTAATTTATGGAAGAACAAGCACAATTTAGTTTATGAACAATGACAACAATTTAAATAAAAAGCATGTTAATAAAATGGGTGTTAATACATTTTCAGAGCGACTTCCATAAAGAATTGAAATAAAGCAAATATTTTTGGAATAAATTCTGGCAACCGTTTATTACTTGAATAAGAAATTACGTCTTTTACTTTTAAATTCATTCATCTTTCAATATGTCGCTTTTAAATAAGCTATAGATTAAATGATTTGTTTTTACCTTTTCCGATGAAAAATATTCCTGTTCCATAATTTAAAAATGGGTGACATTAAAATTTCGAAGTTCAAAATAAACAACAATATTAACGGAACGAGAAAAACTATCAGTCATTACTTCGACATTAGGAAGAAGATTCCAAACGAATACTTTGAAAAGGTACGTACTTTGTCTAATATTTATAAAATTAAATCATTAATGAAAACAAAAGAACAATATTTAGAATCATGTATGAATTAGCGGGAGATAAATGGAAATGCTTTGTAATCCTTGATGAAGTATGGATTTACCTAAATGACTTCAGTCAAAAAAGGTCTTTTTGTTACTGCATACGAAGAGAAAAAAGTCTGCAAAACTCGTTCCGTTTATTATTGTCTCAGAATTCTCTTACAATGTTAAATTAAAAAAAGGAAGAGTCAGAAAAATGTTAAAATTAACATTCTATGAAGAGAAAGGTTTTCGTGCGATATTCACAGAACAAATTCCATTTCATTTTTTCCAATGACTTTCAAAGAGTAAAATTTCAAAAACGAGCAAAAAAATCATAGTTCGAAAAGTGTAACTGCATTGCTTGAAATACTTAAGACTGATATAGGTATTGACTATATACCCTTTTAATGTATTCCTTCTGCCGTTTGACCTATGGATTTTTGTGCCTCTGATTTATTGAAAAAGCTCTTTCTAAGTTACTCTCGCCATGACTGACAGACTCTGGAAAATGGTGGATCAGAAATGCAAATTAATACCTTTGCACATTTTACGACAAGCCGTTCTATCACGGAAATTACGATGCAAACATATATTCCATTAAAACGGCTATCAGAGCGAACATTAAAAATACCCTTTACACTTTAAATTTTAATTAAACTGTTCTAAAAATGCATAAACACCGTCTGTACGACCAAAATGGAAAAAAAATGTCATCTTAAAGAGTCCTCTGGTTCGCTGAATTATGATTATATTTCATTAAAATGCATATTCATCAATACTCAATTGAAAATATTTATTGTCTTACTAATCATAATCTTTCCTAATCCTCTCCGAATTTTGAAACTTTTGGAGACAGAGATTCTTCCGTATCTTCCCTACATGTTTACTAATCTATATGCAAATGTCATGGTTTTCGATCTGCATCAGAGCCAGCTATGAAAGTACCCTCGCAATATAAGAACATGAAAGTATTCACTTTTCTGAACACATATCTGTATTATTCAATAATGAAGAATGTGTAAGTATTTATGTATGTATGTTTCTCGCATTATGGAAAAACGTTTTAGAGCCACCAAATTTTTAATACGCGTAATCCTACACCTGAACTTGTGCACTCGAACCGAAAATTCGGATTTTTTTGGTTTATTTATATTTTGTGCCGTATTAATGAACTTTGGATACACAAATTCTACTGTTTAAAAGCACTGTGTTTTTACTCGTTAGATATTAATGTTTCAAATTTAATCAGATTCAAAAGCGATTTGGAAACAATCTGTTGCCACTAGGCAAAGCATAAGATATTTGTCTTTCGAATTTAATCAGTAAACTCGCCGGTTTACAAGAAATACGTTATCACTGTCTGAAATAAAATATTTGTAGTTTTCACACGCTAGCGTGTTGCCATCTGGCAAACATTAATGTATAATTTTTCTTTTAATATCTCTGTTACTGATTAAGAAACTAAGCGTTTAAAAGCAATAATTGCAGTTCTTCATCTCTATTTTATTACTACCTGGACCAATAAAAAAAGACTCATCACTATGTACATTGTCGTTTTTTTGCAGAAAACATGTTGACGTTTGACCACTGACAATCGAGAGCTCAACCGTGACTAGTTTGTCTGATAAAGTCATCCCGAAGATAGTAATTAATAATAATAGAGGTCATGTTAGGTTAGGTTGCCTGAATATGAAAAAGTACAGAAGGGTTATCCCCTTAAGCAGATATTCTCGTACGTTTTCTCACATTCGATCAACCTAAACTAACCTAACATAATCTCTATTTATTATTAATTACATCTGGACCTTTAAAAAATTGCAGTAGCTCATTAAAATCATTTTATATGTATATTCTTTTTATAATAACTATATTTTAGGCGGCTAGACTATCATGCGTTCGGTAGAGTGAAGTAACGTGGATACTGTTTATGATTCAATTTAAATGTCCAAACAGAATGTAATTTTGCTCTAATTTTTAGTTTAGTGGAAAGAATTATGACAGGCATTATTTTGCAAGTTTGTTCATATTTTACTGCTGTTTCCAATACGTTATAATATATAGAAAATACTAGAATATTACATAATTATAAATAGAAGTAGGTATTTAAAACAGGAACTATTTATCCAGTTTTTTAGAATGAAAACAAAATAGTCCGTTTTCATATTCTTCTTAATTTTTTTCCCGTAACCAAAAATATTATTCTTAATTAATGTAAGAATTCTTTAATGACATAAAAATGAATCTGCTTAGCATATTATACTTAATTATAATGTAGAGGTAAGGCAAACAGGATGTATGTTGTTAAACACATCGCTTTAACCGTTTGTAATTACCATTGTTACTGAAACAAGTGAGGATAAGTTATATTACATAAAAATGAATCTGCTTAGCATATTATACTTAATTATAATGTAGAGGTAAGGCAAACAGGATGTATGTTGTTAAACACATCGCTTTAACCGTTTGTAATTACTATTTGTATGCCAGCCAATAATAGAATCGCGGGTAGGTGAATTATCGGCTAAGAAGCCTGACGTATAATGATTAGTACAACACACCGAAGATACAATGTTTAATTCCGATTTAAAGGAGAGTTTCTTTATTTCCTCCCAAATATTTCTTATTGACTTTCTCAAAGTCCATTGTATTTACATCAATAACTTTAAGTTTGACTTTTAATATTCCTTCCATAAAGAGATTCAGACTAATGACGTCATGAAAAGATTTTATGTAACAAAATCAACAGTTGATTTTTATACTTTATCAACAGTAAACTATTACTTTATATAGCTTTTAACGGTGTATAAATCAAGAGTCTAGCATAAAAATCTATTTTTCAGAAGCATATGAATCAAGATTCTCATTTAAATTTAATTTCAAAATAATTTAATTGAACGTTTCATATTTAATCCTAAAAATCAAAAAATCAATAGCTATTTTATAAAAGGACTTAGACACGAGATTGAAAATGAAAATTTAATTAAGATAAAAACTTAATTAAATTTGCATCTTTATTCCGAATGCCCTTTCTTAAATCAACAAGATCACTTTTAACACAAGCTCAAGTCAACAGCTGTAACTGTAAAATTTCAACAGTTCTAAATACAATGATTTTATCATAAGTTTACCATTAGTTTCACTTCGAAGCAAATGTGGGTTTAAAAGGTCTCCGTAGAAATTGACTAGTCGACGGAAATTAATTAGATTTTCTAGATACTGATAATTCGAAAACAGCCATAGTTCATTTATCAGCCACAGAAAACTGAAAACATGCTTTATTGAAAAATCTCTCATATCGATCAGTGGTCAATGTTGCCGTCATAGTGGGCAGTGGTGGAAGTGTGAAAATTCAAAAATATGTAAGTGCCGTTCCAAGCAAAACCTAACTTGTTACTTCATATTTCTACTATTTCTTTGAAACCTTGGCAAAGCACTACTGAAATTGCAGACTGCATTGATTTTCTTTCAAGGTACAAACCCAATGTTTTCTACTTTTAGCGCATGTTTAGTCTGCTCAATAACAGACAAGTCACAGCCAACTCTACTCCTATCTTTTGTGTACTCTGTTTCTGGTCGAATGAAATTATTTCAAGAAACTAGATACGGGATCCGGACGATACCCGATTAGTCTATGGAAGCCGCCCGGGTGTCTGGACCTGTTTTCACCTGTCTTCTGATTTAAATTTCCACAAGGTGTCGGAAATTCGCGTTTGTAACACAAGCTGCGTTTTACCTGTTCAATTAAGGTTTAAATATAAAGGTTATTTTAACCTTCTTCAATATTTGTGACTTGTATAAAAACTAAGCTTATTTCGTTATTTATCTTGCAGGGTCTGCAGGAATAGTGTGAAGTGTAATATTCTAGATGATATTAATCTTCAGGAAAACTAGTAAAAAAGTTCATATTTAATATTTTTCTCGTCTGACACCTGGTGCTGTTGATAAGATTTTAAAGTCTTAATGATGAAAGAAGGAATATATTTAAAACATTTTCCTTTTATTTGAGATGAATAGTATTTTAGAGCATCTTCTGTTTCATTGCTACTAGAATTTCAAAGGATCTATCTGTCTTGAGCTTATGGAAATACGCCTTGTTTAAAATTTCCTTTCGACTATAGCAACTTTTAAATTTCCTCGCCAGTGTACTTTCCATTTGGATCCATCTAACGTTCAGCTAGTGTGACTGATGGCCATTAGTAGCTCTTTCTCTAAATAACGTACTACCAGATATGTAATATTAATCATATAAAACAAATTTCAAGTGATCTTAGATAATATATTTTACATGCAATTCGTTCCCATTGTAAATAAATGTTCCAGTTTGTTTATTGCTCTGAAAAATAAAAAGAAAAAAAAAACTATTTAAATAGTCTTTTTTCTTTTATTTTTGAAAATTTAAATGAAAATAAATAAATAAAAAATTTTTAAATGCATTTTTTATATAAATAATATAAGTGTAATCTGAAGATGATTATAAAATACGTGAATGTAACTTTAAATCATTTCTGGAGATATAGTGAAGTCCCAGAGAACTGGCTTGATTATTATTGTTCTGCCTAGATCGTGTTTGTAGCATCAAACGCAGGATGCGTTCTGTGCCTTGTTTTGAGAAACTGAGGGTAAAAGACAAGAATATTTCTTTCATATACTTCACGTGCTAAGAGTATCGGGCAAAGGCAAATAAAACTGTGTTTCAACAACGATTTGTATGATCATGAATTACATCACATAACGTTAGCCATTTCAGATGTTAGGGACAGAGTTGCAAGGAATTATCTCCTTCGTTACCAAGTCCTTTTGTGGTCCAACTGAAAGCACGTTCAGATGGAAACCTGGAGGTACGGAGTCTGAATCCTAGTGAGGGCACATGGATTTCATAAGTTTCCTGTCTTCGAAAAATTCGAAATATCTCTGTTAAGTGGAGACAGAAAGAAAAACAAATTTGGTGGATGATAATTCATCACCACGTGGATTTTGCGAATGGATCCTATCCTTTCCAGTAGCCTTTTAAGAGAGGAGAAATGTAAGGCACCTTCTATTTCCTTAGCGAGTTCCTTCGGTGTATTGGACACACATCCGCTAGCAACGGAGGTCGGAAGTTTGAATTCTGGCCATACCACTGCCTACTTTTCTTTTTGACTGTTCCAAAATAAACCTAATGACTCTACAAAGTGAATACTGAAATTGCATTTTTTAATGTAATTACTATAAACCCAGAAGACTATGAAGAGTATAGTAACCTTCAGTTTTTGCTTTTGAAAAATCTACTGTAAGAACATTTGTACGTATACACTAAGCAAATAAATAGTATCTTGAACTCAGACAAAAAACTATGTATAATTTTAATATATAAAAAGCTATGTATAAAAAGCTTTAGTTTGCAAGAAAACTAAAGAGTGAAATCTGTTCTCTGAATCTGTTCAATAAATCTCAAAGAAAGCCGTATTTCTAAGATATGGTTTAAAAAAATCTAGTTAAAGTGTATATTTTGTGCGAAGATGAAATGAAAGGGAAAAATCAAAGTCGTCAATTTTAACTTATATGGTATAAACAAGGTGGCCAAACCTTAGTAAGAGCCGGATGCTGGAATTAAAAAAAGTTCGAGAGCTGCAACTAGATTTTCTAAAAGCCGCAACTGCACATTTACAGCATTTTAAAAGTGGTGAAACAGGTTTCAGATGAAAAAAATGTCTGACTCTGAACCACCATTCAATGCCAGGTTTCCTATAGCTTGAGCTGATGCGTACAAGGTAACACGAAGTTTGTAGTGAGTTTATTTTCTCTAATTACAACTTAAAGTGGTAAAGAATTCTATTTTTCATTTTTTAAATGCTTCAATTCTTCCATGATATCTTCTTGTAAATGCTGATTTATCACAGCTTTGCAATGCTCGTGAAATTTGGATTCTTCTTAAATCTGTGCCACAATGACTCCAATCGTTCTTTTGTTACCACAAAATTATCCCGTAATTTTGTTTGTTTATGTGTTGTCCTCATGTTTTACAGACTCTCGAAATTTTCTAAAAGTAACTTCGTCTCCTAAGCTGTGACTGTCATCAGATTTATTAGAAATTCCCAAAGTTTCCAACTGCCAAAAATTTCTCATCAAATCAAACATAGAATCAACTTTTAAATTATTTTTAACTTATATAAAAATTCTGTATGATATTAAATGTTTCTTTTGTACTGTATTCATTTTTTGTTCCACCCACAAACCACCCCAATTAGGATTCTACCCCTACTAATGATTCAGAGATTCGGAAGACCTTTCCTATAAGACATCTACAAGCATTTACCCATTCATTCGTAAAGCATCCACAAGAAAAACTTACTTTAAATTTTATTTTTACAAAATTGTTTGATAAAATCAGAAACAATGTTTTTAATGTTTTCGAATAGCATTATAAAGTCTATGTCTCTTTGGAAACAAATTAGATTTTAAAAGGACTATTGAAGAATTATCTTCTAGCCTTGTGAAACAAAGCAGAAATCAGAAGAAGAAGGGTGTATAAGAAACTTTTATTCAAACATAAAATTAACAAATGACCGAACTTGGGTTACAAAGAAGCCAATCACTTCTGCCTTGACAGAATAACGTAGCAGTTAATAATTTCAAGGCGTGGTAGATTAGCCTAACAGCTCACGGAATACTTTAAAGCGCACGAATAGCTCTGGTTTGAAGTAAATCGGCCGACACAAGCCGAGTGGCTAGAACACTCAGCGCCGCTAAGGCACACGCTCTAAAACTAACTTCCGAAACTCTTGCTTAAATAGCATTTCATTCTATCTTAATGTGGATAAACTGTAGCAATCTCATTTACATTCTGGAATGAAACGCGTGGGTGAAAAAATAATAATAGGAATGTGTTAACTTAAAATGAACTATTAGTTAAAAATAAATAGATAAACCTCACAAGGCTCTTAACTAGCAAGAAATAAAATAAAATGATTACATTTGAACATTGATCGGTTTCAGTTTACTATGTAAAAAGAAATGAAGAAAATTAGTCTCTTTGTTTTAGACACTAAGTAGTTTTAGCTACTTACACTAAGTAGTTTAAGTAGTTTTACCAAATTTCATACAAATAGTTTATTTGCATAACAGCCACACCACTAGCCTGTAAGAGCCTAATGTGACTGGCGAGTCTCAGTGGCCACCACTGATATATATGTAAGAAACCGCGGATGTAAATTTCTTTGGAGAAACAGTTTATTATTCAGTCATCATGCAGTTTCTCCGTAGATACATTAGAAAGAGAAGAAAACTCCGATTTACCAAATTCATCAAAAACATACAAAATCATTTACTGTATAATTTTCTTTCTTGTCATTCAATACAATACTTTTAATTTTAGGTTATGAGTTGTAATGTACACTAAAATATCAAAAACTGATACATCTTTGTAGGTCGTTCATAATAGCGAAAAATTTCAGAGAAAAGGATTCCACATGTATGCTGAAACGTTATGTAGGCAATAACTTTTGCTGATCTCTTCATAATTTTGTTATATTCGGAGAGTCAGGCTGTTTATATTCTGCAGTGAGTTGCCTGGCATTCCAGACATATTCGGCAGAACTTAGATTCAGTTACTTAAGGATAAGGCTATGAAAAAATTCTGAACTCAGATTATAAGGTATTTCTCCCACTTCCCTAGCGTGCCTTCGTGGTGTAACGGTAGCACGCTGGGCCGGTATTCCAGAGGTCCGCGGTTCGATTCCCGGCGAAGGTGGTTGCATATTTTTCATCTTTTCTGCTTCCAATTAGCCTAATGACTCTACAAGTGGCGCCCGAACTAAAAGGGTTGTGGATGAGGATTCTCCGTACCCAGGATTTGGCGACTAGGTCCCTTAAAACCCTAGTCGCCCTTTAAAAAGGGGAGTATATAAGGTAGTTCTCCCACTTTCCAAGCGTGCCTTCGTGGTGTAACGGTAGCACGCTGGGCCGGTATTCCAGAGGTTCGCGGTTTGATTCCCGGCGAAGGCGGTTGCATATTTTTCATCTTTTCTGCTTATAATTAACCTAATGACTGTACAAGATGAGTGTTCCATAATGTAGTATCTACAGCTTCATAAAGTTGCTCATTGTCCCGCTGGAAAAAGCTAAATCAAATGGAATGAAGCAGGATCTAAACAGCTTAAGTTGCCAGAAAGGATACGAGCATAGCGGTTACTTATCAGAAATGTTTATACAGGTATTAGAGATCCTAAGCAGAGGCATTTAAGCTATTATGATGTTTCCAAGCCCTTGTAATCACGTATTGTATAATCTTGCATGGAACTCATGTATGCAGTGGGTTTCACAGCACACAAGTACCTAAGTACCTAACGAAACTGAAAATATAAAGTAGTCAGACAAGGTTACTCCTTTCCAGTCGTTAAATGTTCCGTGTCGGAATCACCAAGACTGGGCGAGCTAGAACAACGCCGTATCATACATTAATCACAGGGTATTTTGGTTGGATGTCGATATGTTGAAACAAACTTTCCATATTTTTGAAATTAACATTCTTCAGCAGTGATTTCCGACACTCTTGAGGCATATCATTTAAAATTATTCTTGCTATATATGCACCGAGTGTCTTTCTCCTGCCACTTCCTGTCTCAAATATAAAGTCTTACCAAAATCCTTGCCATAACGGTACATTTTTCAAATGTTCATATGTGAAAATTCAAATTCCGCCTCTGTTCCGAAATACTACGATCCGGCTCACGAGAGCCTCCAATTTTTAGGCTGTATTCAGAAAGCTTAAATTGTAGAAATTTGTCATTTTGAGAGCGAATATAACTCTCAAGTTTGTACGTAGGATTATCACTTTATGTACCGTCGGATGCAATCAGTAACGTGCTAGCATTTCTGGTATTCTGTATAATTCTTATTTTTGCACCAGTTCTTTGGTGTTTTAGTTTGTATACCTAATAAAACATTTTCTAGCCAATAGTTAAACTCTATATTTGGAGATCCTGCTGTAAAATGAAATGGAAAATCAAAGCTCAAAGTAAGAAAACAAAAACTGATGAGATTTTCATTTTGATTAAGAAATAAATTTATTCCCCTGCCCATGGTCTTGTTGTGTAAGTGGTAGTACGTATAATTAGCTACTGGAAAATGCTTATTTTGAATCTCATTAAGGGCAAGCTAGATTTTTCACCTTTATTGGTCAAATTGTTTAATGTCTCCAAAAATTACTCCCTAGATATTAGCATTTTTCAATAAAATTTCTTTCATGATTAATCTTTTAAGACGGTATTAATAAACACAGCTGAGTCTAGCAGTCCGATATAGTTAAAGTTTGGACCAAAATTATTTAAAAATTTATATTCGAAGCTAGTTCTAATTTTCTATTTCATTATTAGCACCAAAAATGAAGCATATACATTGCAGAGTTCCTCACGTTTTTGGTACTAAAATGAACGTTGAGGTATCTAGTGAACTTCTTAGCAAATTATCGCTGCGTTCAAACAACTAAGACGTGGACTCGAGAAGTATTAGTTACCATTTATTTCACTCAAAATAAGATGTACAGTCGGCCCCTTTCTTCGGGCTTACAACAAATCCTTGAAGCTTCTTTTAATACTACTTCTAACTCATTTGCATTCAACGCGATTCTAAAAACTCATTCTGGTAGGGAGTTGTAGGTGGGAAACAAGAATTAATAAGAAATGTTATCTAAATTAAAATAACTGTTATGAAATTAAAATATACCTTACGACATTATTATCTGATTCTAAATTTTGCACCGTCTTTCTTCAAAAAGACTTTCTAATAAACTTGGTCTTTCGTAGCCTTCTACAAGCATGATTTCTATCTTTCTTTGTGAAAATAAAGAAAAATTTAACTCATTGAAAATACTCAAAACTCATTAATTATCTTCAAGTATTGCAATCTGAGGGAAGTAAGTAGAAATATTCTAAAAACCGTTCACAGAATAGCTCAAATATTCTGTTAAAATTGATTTTATTATTTTCATCCATTCGGAAGAAACTCGTTATAGTCATTAAAAAATGTTCTCCTCTAATGTACTGATAATATCTGTTTATTCTAATGTACTGATAATATCTGTTTGTATATGCAGGCTTCAAATTTTAAGTATTTTTTAAACTTTTTTTGAGAACTTATTCCACAATTCCAAAACAAATACGAGCAAAAAAAACAGAGTACCAACTTACACACATCCTAACTAATAACAAGCAAAAAACCATGATCACGAAAAGTTTAATTCGTAAAACAAATAAAGGAGTTGCAAGATTATATTATCTCTTAACCTCATTAAAAAGAGCCTTAACTTGCAGAATATTTAATTCCACCATTTCGAAAGATAGCAGCCGTAAAATAACGCTGACTCTTGTATTCAAAGAAGACCGACAAATGATATTAAGTTTAATAACCATTAAAAAAACAACTGGGATCATCTTAGAGCAAACAGTCTTCGTTTTTCCTATCTTCATCCTCTTTCGCTTCCCCCTTTTCCGCCCTCTTCTTCCTGTACTCATCTCCAAAACGGATATTCACTCACGAAACACGACGGCTTTATTTTCTTTACTTTCTCCTACCATTACTCTCACCTTCTGCTTAAGAAAAGAATCAAAATGGCGGTTCTGGCAGCACGTTTTGCGATCATCATTTGGGCTTGAAAATGACTTTCACAGAATAAACCTGTTCACTGCGTAGATGAGTTAAACTCGATGGCAATATTTTTATTTTCTGTCTGCTCCTTCGTACTGGTTGACTGTATGAGCACGTGCTTTCAACTATTTCTTCGGTAAAATATCATCGTAGCAAAAATGCAAGCTCATCTAGTAATGGGTAAAATGTAGTACTTGTTTTCGCGTTTGTCTGTTGTGAGATAAAACAAAAAGGTTTTGAGTAAATGTAGAAGTTCGTTTTATTATTAATAATGAGTAAGTCAAACGGTCCAAAATTTTCACTGGAATAATATAGTCACTCTGTTAGTTCATTTTTCCTTTCACTCGTAGTTACAGTAGTGCAAGCTATTCTAAAACACGTTGAAAACATAGTTATTCAAAACATTTCAGTACAGTCGCTCTCTTTGTCGAAGTATTTCTTCAGAAGCTAGATCAATTATTCGGACCACTCAGGACAAAAATGGCCACTAGAACCTCCAGTGAGACCTCCGCCATGTTCTGGTCTAACCCTAAATCTGATTTGGCTTTTCCTGAGAGCCACAAGAACAGAGATGACTTTTTCTAGGTAGTTCAAGAACTTCTGATAAGTCTTCTGATCTTCTGATAGGATTCGAGACGCAATGTTTTCTGGTTTGTGGTAATGCTTTGGTCCTTATAATCTGGCTACTAATTGGGGTACACGTATATGCTTTCATTCTGGCTGCCTAAAGAGTGTTTGTCTCGTGTAGTTGAGACACACAAAGTTGTGAGGGATTTCTGTTCTTCCTTAACGTGAGCCTTCTTAGTGAAATTAGAAGCACGCCCGGAAGAGAATCAGAAGGCGAAGATTTAGAATCTCGATGATAACATTACTGATTTTTAGTCGGTTTTCTTTTCCGAATAAATACCTAATCACTCTGCAAGTAGCTCCCGAACAAAAATGTGGTGTATGATAATTCGTCAGCACTCGGATTTAGCAACTTGGTCTTTGTAAGTGGAGGAGAGTGTAAGGAATTTCCTCTTTTCTCACCTCGTATCTTTATGTGCAGCTGGAAGCTCGTCCAAAGAGCAGTCGGGAAGTTCGAAGTTTGAATCCAGGATAGGACATAGAGCATTTGTCATTTCCCTGTGCTCTGAAACATCAGAGTCACTCTAGAAGTAGTACCTGAATGAAAATATAGTGAACGATAATTCGTCATCATCTGGATTTAGCAACTGGGTCTCTACTTTCTCAGTCTTCCTTTAAGCAGAGGAGAATTTAAAGGATTTGTTTTCCTCTCCTTACTGCGTGCTTTCGTAGTGTGAATGAAAGCATGTCTGGCTGGCAATTGGAGTTCGAATCTCGAAGAGGGTATCGTTTATTTTTCGTCTAAAGTGCAGAATCGGCCTCTTATATTATTGGCGTTTGTTTGGCGCTTTTTACAAGAGTAGGAAGAATTGGATTTTTGTCAATTTTCTTTCACTTCTTAAGTGAAAATAGGTTGATGTGTACATGGATAAAGTCAAGGGAGTGCACAATGCCATTTTGTGCAATTCTGGGATTTTTTAAGTGAAAATAGGTCGATGTGTACATGTACATCGAATATGTGCAATTCTTATAAACGTGCCAAGCAGTGGGCGATTCTGCATTTTCTCCTATTTTTCTTCTTTCCTGCTTCGATAAATGCCTTAATCACATAGTAAGCTAAAAATACTTTTGTTTACCTGTTTTTGTAGGTTCCATTCCAGGCGAACGGCTTAACTGCATGGGAGAATTCCTAGTCTTTCTCGTGTATACGGCATAATTTTCCTTATAAAGTCCTCCATAAAGGCATCCCTCCTCTTAGGTAAATAGCCTTCACGTGCAAACCAAATTTGCGTTTTTAACGACCGAAAGGGAAGAATATGCTTGCAACTTTTGAAAAAAATTTTATTACTTTTGTATGTGATTACAAATAAATTGCTTATAAATACTAATTATCTTTTTAACATTAACTCGTTTTTTTCTTGTTTCATTTCATTTAAGCTACAGTTAAATGACAGATCCTTGTTCCCTAATTATTAATGGGCAAAACTGACTTTTCTCCAACATCTTTAAATCTGATCAGCATCCTGTCAAGGTTACAGGTTTGCAAGGAACATAATTACCAGACAAGTTAAAATTTAGTCAGGAAAATAGAATCTGTTGATTTTGTGTCATGAATTATTATAAGAGATAACGAATTGAATCTGTATGCTCAAAACATTTTACAGTAACATCACAATCGTAATCAAATGGCTGCTTTTAGAACTGCAGCCGAAAATTCCTTTCCTGCACAAATTTGTTAAACTGTTTGGATCGAATCCAAAGCAAAATATTTGCGTCCATCTTTCTCATTCAAAACAACTTTCTTTTGAAAACTAGAGAAACCATTTGAAATTCAATTATGTATTCTATCTGCATTTGTTCTGCACGTTGGCAGTGTCCTTTTTTAACTTTCTTTGAATCTGAATTTTAAATAAACTTAAAAACGTAAAAGAATTTGATAATTTCGAAATGCAGTGTGCCATAATTTTAAAAACTCGATTTTGAAAAATATTTTTAAAAACCCGATTAGTAAGAAATGCATAACATATATTGGAAAATAATTAACTGTGCTTTGTTATTAAATCAAAACATTTGTCATCATACTTGCCGACGCTGTTAAAAGCAATTTTCAAAGTTGCAGAAAATGTTAACGAAACAAACAAAACTCTCCTTGATGGGATAGGAAAATATGTCATCTATAATAATGGGAAGATATATGGCCGAAATTTTATTTCTGGCAGGAAACGTACCCCAACTGAGGTTTAAGGTACGTAATTACTTCTAGAAGATATTTCGAAATCCTTGAATAGGCCAGGGCAGATAAATTGCAAAGATAGCAGCCATAATATAAAACATTCATTTAAAGACTCTTTTCTTCTATCCTTCGCAGATGCGTCAAAAGCAATCCTCACTTTTGCCCCTTAAAACAGGTCTTTGGAAGAGGTAGAGAGAATTGGTTTCAGTTTCATCAGACATACGTTCTTCGTTTACTTCTGATTCTAATTGTTCTCGAATTTGATTTCAAAGTATTTTAGAAATAAAACATTACGCCTGTTTATTTTTTCTTCCTAAACACGCATATAAAAAGAATATGAAACTGATTTTCAATGGAAAGAAAATAAAAATGAATCAAAGAAGAATTTTAGGTTACTTGCCAAAGAAATTTCTTGAAAACAGTTAACCCTTAGCTTTTAATCCTCAAATGCAGTTACATTAAAGGCTATATTACATCTAAGTAATAAATGAGCCATGCCGTCAACATAGAGATAGGAAAGTCAGCTGCAATGGTTTCGGATACAGGTTAGAATCCCGGAGAAGACTTGAATGTTTGTAAGTGCAGAGCGACTTTGTGGCGTGGAAGCACAACCGAAAGTCCCCTGAAGAAATTGGAGGAAGGAAAAGAGTGGTAAATGGCCTATGGATCCGTTCCCTGCTGGTTTCTGCTTCAAAAATGAGATGGAACTGAGTAAATTCATATTGTCACTTATAAGGTGCCTAAGTCTAAAACCAATGTCCCTGTGCTTTTGGATGAAATAAAAGTCGTGGACTTGATCTAATGCTAGTGTCAGATACCATAGATCACAAGAACAACAATATCTGAAGCTGTGTAATTTACATTAGAAAAGTCAAATTTTTTCTTATCTTCATAAGTCTTAAAGCAATTTATTATATTAATATTTTTTCCAAAATTTTGCAATCTTTTCCATACAATTTCTTCACCTTTCTGTGATATTTCATTAGTAATTAGAAACATCGATTTGAGTGCAAATAATTTATAATTTTCTTTTTGTCAGTTAGTTGCTTATAAATTTATTTTTATATGTCAATTTTATTTTATTTTATCTCATTGTCTAGAAACACATCTATTTTTATAGAGTTTTATACTGAGAGTTACTCTAGCGCAAATTGTGTACCTTTTCTAAACTTCATTAAATCTGTCAGAGCTGACAAATAAAACTCATACAAGAAATTCGGAAATTTAATCGACGCTTATTTTAACTCCTTTCTGTCCCATCTGTGCTTCAGATATTTTTTGGTTCACTGATCAGATACGCTGAACGACAGAAGCACAGCATAAATGTTTTCTACATTTAAAATCTTTAAATTGTTAGCCTGTAGAAATCATTACATATTTTATTTCAGAGCAGAAAACGTAAAAAAATTAACGATAATTTCTCCGAGATACGAACTCGAGTCCTACCAATTACTAGCTGGACGCGCTTCCAGTTTCACCACGAAGACACGAGTTAAGAAGGGGAAAATGTTTTACAAGCTCATTATATACTTTTTTTTTTTTATCTCATAGGCCTAAATTTCGGGTCCAGTTTTAGATCTTCAAAATTGCCAATATTTAGATATTACCGGGAAACTAGTTTCTTTCTGAGTTTGAGGCCTCCAGAAATGGTCGGCTACGAAACTTCTAGGGTTATTCAGCACGGAATAATTGCAAAATTCCATTTAATAGCAGCTCATTTTATTAAGAAAAAAGTAAACCAAAGAATACTATACCGTGGTGCGTAATGTATGACATCGGACACAAACATCTTTAAGTACAATAACAATGAAAGTTTTCATAAATTATACCAGTTAGATGTATTATTCAAAATAAAAATTTTAAATTGTTAAGAAAATATGTTTATTGCTTTTAAACATTTCAGTTTATAAATAATTAACACATTGATTAAAACTGAAAGATAAATAAAAGGCCTTGTGATTCTTCAAATATTAACACTTTAAAAACTGGCTTTCTGTTACGCAGAGCGCAAGATAAACTTAAATTTAATATTTTGCTCAAAAGCAATATTTAGCAAATCGCTTGAGTTACAAATGAAAGTAAAATAATGTAACATAACGTAACGAAGGTAAGAATGCGGAAATATCAGAAAGGTACGATTAAAAATATTTCTAGTATCAAATCACCAAAGTAGAAAAACCCAAGCAACTGCTTTGCAGTTTAGCTCAAAATTACCATGCTACTAAGAAACAATACTTATTATTAGATTGCGATTACGGGAGATCACAAAACAAGTAATGTAAAATCAGGTTCCAGTTTGAAATACAATTTCCCTGTTTTCATAAAAATTAAATACTCGAAACTGCCCAAAGTGTTTTCATCCTATGTACTTGAAACCAGATTTTTAAATTTGAGTGTTTCTAAAAACTGAATCCAAAATAATAAGAACTTATATTCTACTTTCCAATTCTATTTATCCATTTCAGGCTTTCTTTTAACAGACGATACAACAAATTCTTCAACAAAGTCAACAACTATTTCCGACATCTTTTAAGAACTCTGAGATTAGAATTCACTAGGCATAACGCAACTGACAAGTTAATTGTATCTTTATTACTATAGATGGAACGATGAGATATCTTTTTTTCCCAAAGCAACTTTTGTTTTTCATTTTTTACTATTCCTTGAAACACTAGATTGGAGACAGATAAAATAACCTGCGCCATTTTTATTTTTACCCGCACTTAAATGTACGGCAGGAGAGAAGTTGTAAATAAAATGCGATTATTATTCCTTAGACATTCTTACAACAGTATCGTAACGGCGTTCACTAGCTCTGAAGGTGAAGAATTAAGAAAAAAACTATCTTCTTTCAAGAATCAGTTCATCTGTTTGATGGTTCCAAGTTTGAATCTTGGCTTGCAAGGCATTTCTCAATTAGGTCAACAGACATTCAAAGTTGCTAATTTTAATTCAGTTAATGCTAATCAAACTTTTTCATAATTGAAATTGTCCTGCTCAAGTTAAATAAAATTCATGTAACAGCAGAATTAGCTGTAATGTATTTTCTAGATGTAGTATAAGGTATTTTCTCCTTCCTTTCTGCATGCCTTCCTGGTGTAACGGTAGCACACTCGGCGCGTATTGGAGAGGGGCAGATTCGAGTCTCGGCGAGAATATTGCTCATTTTTCATATCTTCTGCTTTAAAATAACCTAATGACTTTACAGTACGCTTCAAAGAATTTGGAGGTCATAAAAAGACTTTGTGAAAGAATTTCTGGACTTCTATTACAGCTGCATTTCTTACTTCGAAAATGGGGAATGAAATCAAAGTATCTGAGACTTCTAATGAATCATATTTTTAAAATACTGTAAAATGTAAGCATGCTGAAGAAAGCTCAATGTCTAAAGAAAATATTTTACTTAAGACTAATTATCTTACATAAAATTATTCAATGAAATACCGTGTTTAGAAAAGCTAGAAAAAAATCTGTTCTAGTATAAAACTGTAGGTGAAAGAAATCGAGCAAGTTTCTTTTTTCTGTTAACAGAATAATTTGTTTCTATGAAATCGGTATCATTAATAACTGAATTTCGGTTTCTGGGTAGGGTACAATTGCAATAACATCCAGGAGTTAGGTTATAGAACATTTGTGTTTTCAAGTTTTATTTGCAAATATCAGTTGTTAAGTATTAGTGAAATAATTATAATTAATGTATTATTAATCATCTGTTTAAGTATCTGCTTGTTTTGGAAGAAATTATTCAAAGTGTTTTTGGTTAAAAAAATTATTCAAAAAGTTCTGAAACTGAACTCACTCAAGTATTTGGGCACTTTGAACAAACTATTTATACTTAATAAAAACATGAAAAATTATAAGGGACATTCAACATTTTGTTGGATATCTTTTAGCTGGAAATACACATTTTCATTCGCTTGGCATAGATTCAGCTATTTATTTCAACCAACAAATAAATCCTCTGTTTCTCAACGCTATTGGTCAGAAAACCACATTTTTCATTTTTCTGCAGCAAAATTATTAAAAAAAAGACATTTTTCATTAGCGAATCAGGTTTTCTACAGATGTTTCACATTCATAAAAATATTTCAGACACATTTAACAAACCTAATTCCAATCCGTCTTTAGCCTTAGTTACTAAAGACATTATTTCATAGTTGTTTTTTATTTTTCATCAATAGGTGATGCAAGTAGCTTGACTTCCTTCCTCTCATTGTTATTCCTCTCATTCACTGGTTTCTCTTTCGTCATTTTCACTTCTGCAGCTGAAGAAGAATGTTACATAATTAAACATTCGAAACTAGCCCTGAAATTTATGAATATTACGTTGATTCTTGTTGCTTTAACTCCTCCAATTTATTTTTATATTTACATAATATACTTTTCCAATATTTTATTTTTAGTTGAGAACAAATTCAAATATTTTGCTGTTTAATTGATGTACACGCCCTGAATATGGTGACCAAAACTAAAACGAAGCATCACGATCAACTTTTCACATATGGGAGTCTAACATTTTATGTTTTACTTTTTACAATTATTAATTATTATTTACAATTATTAAAAGGTTTTCCTAAATTATATATTAATATATGGGCTAGTAGAAAGTATAAAAAGTTAGATTTTGTAATTTTTAAAAAGCTGATGTTTCAAAATATGAAAATGCTGCAATATTAATATTTTCATCACATGAAAGCTTTTTTACTGTAAATGTATGTCTACGGTAATGGTTATGAAAATAAAGTTCAGGTAAGGACATTGCGGATTCAGTGTGTATTATTCTCTGCAATTCATTCTTAATTATAAATGAATTTTCTTTGTAAAGGAAACTTTAAAATTTTTGCTGATAACATAAGTTTATAATTTAATTAGTCTGGTCACTTTCTTATCCAACAATCAAGAAGCTCAGAACAATTTCCTTTAATAGCCTAAAGCGGATTCAATGTGTTATCTTTCAGCGCCCAAATAACTCTCTTGAAAGAGCTCATTTCACGCTTCATTTTCTCTTTACTGAAAGATGTTAAAAGTTTTATAATAAATCTAGACACTTATTTTTCATAGAAAATAATTAGGCGTAGTATTATCTATGCATCAATAATTTGAGTTACTGCAGCTGAAACTTATCGTTGTAAATTAAGAGTTTTTAAAATAAAGTTCTTCGAGTTTTGGGAATGCTTTTCGGCTTTTAAAATGCACTCAGGTATAGAATGTTTTGAAAAATAGAAGCAACTGAATTAGCCACCCTTTTTTAAAGCAACAACATTTCTAAGAAAATCATATTGAAAATATTTATTATATCAACAGCATCCTTGATTAAGATTCTCATATAGAGTATTCAATGAAGAAGCCGAAAACATGATTCACATAAACGTTTCCCCCATCATTTTCTTTACCTACTAATCAGAGGTACGAGCCTTTTGTTTCCTTAAATTTTTTAAACTACCAAATGTTTGCAATATAAATTACATTTCAACCATCAGCTAGTTATTAAGAACCCAATAAAGATATTCGAAAATTTCATAAATAACTTGTTTAGAAAATTGATTTTCGAAGGAGCAGTTTAATTACAGGTTTCGATTATGCATTTTCAACAATTTCAAAGGAACAAGAGAATTATCATAACTCTAAAATAACTAACTAGTACCTGTTATGTTTTTCTTTTCAGAAACTATTAGGAAGCTGAAATACGAAAACATAAATACATCCTTGCAGAGAATTCAACCACGGATCTTCACCACTGACAGCTTGATGTGCCCTGCACTAGAGGAAGCATTGATTCCTTATGACTTACCTGTACCAAAATGCCTATTTTCACCGAGTCTGGTATGTGAAGCTAAAGTTGCTTTTTATTTCCAAAGAAGTCAGCATGTTGCAAAATCCGAGACTAAATTCATAATGCAACAGCTGCGTATGGCGCTTAGAATAAGCCAAGCAATTATGACAGCAGTGTTTCAGTTACAATGTACTATAACTTCGATTTTGTATTTTTTAAATTGCTTCTATTTGAATATATCAGTTTGCATCCATTATGACAAAAATTCAGAGAAAAATCTACCCCCAACAGAGGTGCCTTCGTGGAGAATTTTCTAAAGTAAGTAGCTCATATTCACATTCCACACGCGAAAAAATACGAAACCGCTAAGTTAAAAGCTGATGTTACAAAACTGCCCACTTCCTTATATCACTAAATTTAAATACTTTTGTGAAAATGTCACGAAAATTCAAAATCTGTATGTGTTAAACTAAACTATTTTTCATAACTAGGAAGGTTTTTTTATTCTTTTAATTGCGTACTGAGATGAAATTCATCTTCCCATACGTTACTAAAGTACAAACTAGACCCTTCTTAATAAAGATTCATCTTTGATAACTAGTAAATGCTCTTTAGACTTTCCAAAGAATAAACGTATAATTACTACACCTTAAACAAAACTACTGTGCAATTTTTGTATCAAGTCCTTAATATATTCTAACGCTGCTATTCTGACAATGCATTGTTCTTTGTTCTTTATTTGCGTTTCACGATCTTTATATTTTCATTTATTATCTTCAAAAATCATTTTCATTTTATAATTCACAGGACTGTACATAACTAACATCAATATTTTCAAATAATCAGCAAATAGTAGTTTTAATGTGTGAATATTTAATATTGATATGGAATGCAATTACATGAAACTAAGGCTTATTTTATGTAGTAACATTTGGTTCCAGTTGGCTACACCTGCTAAAAAATTTCATAATTCCGTAGGGTTACGTGCAAATGCAGCTTGTGTGGAATTGCCATGTGCCCAAGTGTCACCTTAGTGAAAGAAACATATTGCAGCAATAAATCTAAACCCTGTTTATTGACAAGAAACCCATATCCACTCCGTTTAACTGTTGTGCTTAACAAAAGTTTTGAATGAAAATGTAATCTAAACACCTATCTTCAAACTTTTAAACTCATTGACTTGTAGATAGTTATTTATTTAATGCAGCGAGATGTATCTCATGCAATCTCAGCCATTCGTTGAAACATGTCGCTTATAAATTTTCAGGGCATTCTTGTTATTTTTCTAATGTAAACTTTTCGTTACTCCAAATTCTGTAATTTCTCTTTTAGTTCCAAAGAATTCTTTATCAGAATTGTGAAATTTGAAAGGAAAATGTTTATGCAAAATTGAAAAATGCAAAATAAAAAAAAATAATCATAATGGTAATTCAGGGCCGTTAGAAAAATGAACACACACTTTAAGGAAAGATAATTCTTTACTGTGCGTTAATGACGAACTTAATTATAGGTTGACATAATTGTACACGTCGTAGATTAGATTATGTTTAATGCAATCTTCCTGCACCTGTACTTGTACATTTACTTAGAGTGCTCAGACTCCCAAAGTGATGGCATTAGCGACCAGACCTATAATATAACCGCAAGCGGTTACTTGTCAACGTTGCTTAGTTCTTGAACTACTATGAAGGGATTGCTGCACATGCCGCTGTAACTTATTAATAAGATTTCCATCATAGGTGATCTCCTGCGCTACACGGCGTCCTTCATGGTCCCTTAAAAGGCTGTTTTGATTGTTAAAAGATTTAACAATGTAGGGAATTCGGGGTATACTATACTGAAGAGTGATATCAGAGGATCCTCTATTAAAATTTTGTCATTTATATCTAATAAATGATTGCTTTTACAATATCTACTCCTCCTCGGTCGATGTTTTGAGTCCCTATCACATATGTCACATATTACAGTTATGAGAGTATTGACATGTGTTAAGTAAACGCCATATAACATATTGTAAAGATACGGCACCTTCGAAATCCCTTTGTTAAGATGTATATACATTTTTCTGACTGACCTCGTATATTACTGTAAAATGATAATTATTGGAAAATCAAAGGATCAGTTTCCCGTTTGTAAGCGACACAGATTTTGAAAAGTCTTTCTTATTAAAGTTGTTTCCTAATACTGTGTTATTTATTAATTATTATTATTATTTATTTATTTATTTTGTGTACGTTTACAGCAACAGTTGCGACTGAATGGAGAACATAAAAACAAATAGTTCCAGTTGGAACCACAAGAAAACTAAATTTAATGGCATATTTTATGATATAGGGTTAGAAATGAGTCTTCAAATGAAATTCTTGTTTCTTGTGAAGAAATGCCTCTACTTACATAATTTCTGAAGCAGGAATTGAGATTGAGAAAAATAACGAAATATAAAAACAAAGTTACTGTAATCGGTTCATCTAATTTCAAATTAAAACTGCATCGTGATTTGAAGACAAACTGACTAAAGAATGAAAAATTAATGAAAAAAAAACTTTGCAATTAACGTTTTGGTAGAGGGTTCCTCCGTTTTACGAAAATAGAGCATTTGCCTGAGAATCTTTCACAAGCTGAAAGCTACTGCTAACTTTTATGGAAAAAGGCTTTAAACTTTCCCAGAAATTAAAAACTACTTAACTGGTTACATTGTATTTCTCTTATTTAACTAACCTCTCTTAAAAACAACGTTATGCTAAGTGCATAAACCTTATGAATATAATAAAAATAAGTGCAATATAGTTTCAGTTTCCAAAACCGAGAAGAGAGCAAATGCACTGGAGGTACAGCCTGTTACTTTAGAATAAGCACTTTGAAGAGTCATTAGATTATTTTGAAGCAGAAGACGTGAAAATATGCAGTACCCTCGCCGGGACTCGAACCTTGTACTTCTCGAATACGCGTCGAGTCTGCTTCCATTTACATCACGAAGTCAAGGGGAAAGGAGGGAGAAAATACCTTGTAACTTTAAGGTCATTTCCCCCTCATAACCATGGTAACGATTGCAGCAGAAAAATGATAGAGTCCTCTAATTTGTTAAATTGCTTTATTCCCTCTACGTGGTGATGACGACAAACCTTGAGGGGAAGATCTTGAGTGCCTATTTTAAATAATAGACCATAATGGCGATGACGGTGTCATATGTTGAGATTTAACAATGTAGGGATTTCAGGATATAAGCAAGCGATAAGCAACGGAGGACGTGGGTACTGTCTCTTTACCAAAAGGTTAATCGGTATAGCACCACGTCCACCTATATCTAGAGCCTAAAGAGGAATCACAAGACGCCACGCACCGGGCGCCCAAACCCAGAGCCAAATTCAACCCGGGGGCAGTCCAACAGACCAAATGCCCACGAAAGACAGTCCCAACAACCGCCCAGGCCCCACATTTATTAAATAAAATAACAAAAGCATGCAGGGCCAAAAAGGGCGAATTTTGACAATAAGCAAAAATTTTGTAAAGGTGTAATACACACAAATATAGAACATACATAAGCTAAAGTACAGTCTGATGTTGGGCAGCCCAATAATATACAATGAGTAAAATATAGACAGTAGAATTAGACTTAATGACAATATAACATAAAAATAGAGAACATAGTGAAATAATGAATGTAAATGATTACAGCAATACACAGAGGATATACCGAAAGAAATAAAAATAAAAGAATACAATGTAACAGAATGCAATAGAGGTACAATACAATTGATCACGTGGTATTGTGGGAAAAACATGCAATAAGGCTAATTATACGATTATGAGGAATAAAAATAACATATTTAGCCTGCATAAAAGTTAATGAATATAAGATACCATACAATACTATACAATATTACAATACAATACAATACAAAAAAAAATTAACATATTTAACATGTACTAAAAGCCAACTGATATAAGATACTATACAATACTATACAATACCACAATACAATACGATACAGTAGATACAATACCACAATATAATACGATACAGTAGATGCTATACAATACTATACAATGAAAATACAAAATACATTCAGTGTTGGTGACACAAAAATACATTTAAAATTGTCATGATACTAGTGATGAAAATACAAAATACATTCAGTGTTGGTGACACAAAAATACATTTAAAATTGTCATGACACCAGTGATCCTAATGCAGCAAATAAATTGATGCAGTTACCTGCATAAAAGATAACTTATATAAGATACCATACAATACTATACAATACTACAATACAATACAATACAAAAGCTAATTAAACGATTATAATGAATAAAAATTAACATATTTAACCTGTATAAAGCCAACTGATATAAGATACTACACAATACAAAACAATACCATAATATGATACGATACAGTAGATACTATACAATACTATACAATAAAAATATAAAATACATTCAGTGTTGGTAACACAAATATACATTTAAAATTGTCATGACACTTGTGATCCTTATGCAGCAAATAAATTGATGCAGACAGTTAAATGTGTTACTATACATTTGAAAAGGATGAAATATAGACTTAAGTATGCCACAAATTATGAACATATATTATACCGTGAAAAACACAAAATACATTCAATGTTGGTATAAATACAATGGATATATTTAAAACAATGGATAATGGTTGGATATATTATACAATGAAAATCTCTAGCGACCCCAATACATTCAGTGTTATTATTACACAGAGAATTAAATGTATGATATTACACGGGCAATTGATGAAAAGAAGACAGTAACAGTATAATGTATAGCCAAATATGCAAGTATATGGTATACCGATGTTTAACAGCAACTGGCAAACAATGTACCATTAATACGCCCAACTAGATATGCCAAGATATTATATACTATTATACAGTGAAAAACGCAAAATACGTTCAATGTAGATATTATCATAGTGCATTATGAGGGAATACAGACAGTTATATGTTTGATAATACATGGGCAAAAGATAAAAATAAAGACAATAACATTATTATTCATAGGTAAATATGCAGATTTAATATATTCAGATATTTAACAGCACCTGGTAAAAAAAAATATGTACCATAAGTACATTGATAGCTGCTATGGACAGCAAAGAGATTATTAGGACGGGACATATGCAACAGATAAATATGCGAATTCAATATATTCAGATATTTAACAGCACCTGGTAATAAATGTACCATAAGTACATTGATAGCTGCTATGGACAACAAAGAGACTATTAGGACAATACATATGCAACAGATAAATATGCAAATTCAATATATACAGATATTTAACAGCACTTGATAATAAATGTGCATATGCAAAAGATAACATTATTATTCATCGGTAAATAGGCAAATGCAAGATATACAGATACTAAACAGCACCTGGTATTAAATGTACCAAAGGTACAAGGACAGCTGTTATAGACAATATTACATGGTTGCACTTAGAAAAAGATGCTGAGAGAGAATATACAAATATTTGACTGCTGCTATACACAGCGACTTATAACAGATGGATTACAATAGATTACAATGGTTACAAACACTTCAGAGCATAAAAGTAGATGGGTTATAATATATACAAGCGGTTGAAGAAGTTGAATCATATGTCGATATTATAAGGCACAAAGATCAAGTCCCAGATTCATCAGTTTGTCAATTAAACGGACTATCTTTTTGACTTGATGCCGTTGCTTAATCAAAAAACGACTAAAGGCAGTCCTATCCGTTGGTGGAAAAGGAATATGGAATTCAGTAGTAAGTGGACAATCGATTAGATAGTGTTCTGGATTGCCCAGTTGTCCACAACTACAGAGTGCTGAGGAAGAGAGTCCATGTCTCTCGAAATATAAGGGAAAAGGCCCATGGCCCGTAATGTAGAAGATCAGCTGTGGTGGCATGATTAATCGGTCTAAATCTACTTTAGGGACATGGGCAAATGCTCGGCGACCAGTTTCCTCCGAACTCCATGCATTTTGCCACAAGGAGATGGCTGTGAGAAGTAAGTGACGCTTTAGATTAGATACTGGGCGTGAAACCGTCAAGGTCTGTGTTATCTCGTGATTCTGTGCTGCTTCTTTAGCAAGCCTATCGACAGTTTCATTACCGTAGTTCCCCACATGAGCTTTTGTCCATTCTAAACAAATGTGTAGATTTTTATGTCGAGACAAGCTAGTTTGAATGTCCACAATAATGGGGGATGAATGCAGAGGATTTAAAATGGCATACAATGTGGAGAGACTATCGGTAAGAACATAGGAATGTGAATATCGATGATTAATGATTGTTTGTATGGCTTGTCGAATAGCAATAGCCTCACTCTGGAAGACGCTGTTAAAAGAAGACAGATGACATTTCCACTGATGAAGAGTTGTCTGATCTTGCAGTATGGCTATATATGCACAGCCAACCTGATCTTCCAATTTAGAGCCATCAGTATAAAAGACCAGATCAGCATGAGAAACTTGATGACTCGGTTTGAGATTAACTTTAACTCCCGTACCATAGAGGGAGGGGTGTTGATCTTCTCTGTTTATTGCTGCTTCGTAATCATGGGAGGAGAAAGAGTGATCTCCAAACTGAACTGAACAGCCAAGTTGTCTAATCAACTGATAAGCTGCGTCCTTTTCAACCGCAATAGGTAAAGGCAAGACTCCAGCTGCAACTGCGAGGGCGTTAGTTGGTGATGTGCGGAAGGCACGAGTGATATTTAAGAGAAATGGTCTCTGTATACTATTTAAATGTCGGACTTTGCGCCCTTGCATTGGTGCTGCCCAAATTGCAGCACCATATGAAACAATCTTTTCAGTTACTGTTGCGTATAAAACTTTAAGAAGATGTGGATTTAAGACCCAGTGGATTCCCTTCATAAGTTTAAGGCGTTGAGCAATCACAGCAGTACGCTTCTTGAGATCTAACACATGGGGAATCCAATTGAGTTTGTCGTCGAAAATAATTCCAAGGTATTTAAGTTCACGTTTAATACGAAGACGCTTGCCATTTATGGTTATTCTCGGCTGACGAGTCATAGAACCACCCTTCTTAGGAATGATCAGAATTTGCGATTTCTCTTCAGAGATTTGCAATTTAAAATCTTCACATCTAGTCTGAAACAAAGAACAGGTCTCCTGTGAGTTTGCTTGAAGTTGATCACGAGTCCTACCTCGCACTATGAATGCGGTATCATCGGCATAAGTAACCACAGTTGTATGTTCAGGCCATGGCTGCTTAAGGATAAGATTGTATGTCACATTCCAGAGAAAGGGGCTCACAATACTGGAGAGTGAGAGCAAAGGATCATCTATTAAAATTTTGTCATTTGTGATTTTGGCTGCTAAGAACACATTCTTTTACGGCCGCACTATTTTTCAAAGGGAATCAAAACCACCTTGCAAAAAAATGCTTTAAATTTATATACTGCACCTTAATGAGCCATTTCTTTTCTGTTGTTTAGCACTTTTTCAATTTACCTCAAAAATGCCCTGAACCATAAATTTCATCATCTTCGGATAAAAGCGAACTTCATCTTCGGATTTCTTTCATTGAGAACAATGGTACCAATTTAGGTCTTTCATGAAAGTAAAGTTTTGTAAAACGAGAAATACTTACGCTTAGTTCGAGGCTAAAAATATCAAATTATCTACCAGTGATTGTTCTTGTTTTACACTAAGTATGCTCTGTCGTTGCTTGAGTGTTTATAATAGAAAAGCGCGTCAAAGTTAAGGAACGAAGTCTTCGTATAATACTTTCCAGTAGAAAATAATTCGCACTTACAATTACGCCTATAGAAAACTGCAAAATATTTGCAATCAGCCTGAAAGTCACTTATAACCGAATTTATCAGTGAAAACTTCCAATATTTTGGTCCCTGTTGAGAATTCCATAAGAAGAATCGGTATGTCGATGGAAAAATCGGCACATTGATACATCAGAAAAAAAGCACAGGATCTGCCTTAGGTTTTCTTTTGCACGTTATCAGAGTTTACCTAATTTGCTACTTATTAAATTAAAGATATAAATTTCGATTAAGTAGACAGAATACATATTCTGAAAAACTTTCAGTTTGCTCAGGCATTTAAGAATCGCTTAATTCATTGAAATTTTCCCAGAAACAGTTAAGAATTGTATTTCTTTCAATATCCATTACACTGTTCTTTAATGAACCCTTCCTTTTCCCTCAGATCTACATCTATAGCTACAAGACTCGTTAACAGCCTTTATACGAATGAATGTCGTTTTGTATCACGCGAAATTAGTTTGGCTTATAATCTGTTTTCATTATACAGGATGCTGTGAGAATAAGTTCGAAGTTTACTTTTAAACGGTCATTAAGCAGAGAACGTATACGCTTGTTAACTTTAAACGCCTTCCAGCTGTTTGAAATACACAATTGCGTGTTTGGTTTACTCAAGCATAACTTTCGGGTGAATCTTGCCTCTGTTTAACTTCTGTTAATGAGTAAACTGGGATAAGTCTTACAGCTATGATGAAGTCTAATAATAAGTTGGATTTTTGTTGTTATTGAACTTGTTTTTAATCGACAAAGATCGTTAATAGATATTGCGTTCATCAGAAAGAGCGATTTAATTTCGGAAAACGGTATTCATTTATTTAATTTTAACACAAGTTAGCACTTTTCATTTATAAAAGCATTGTATTTAATCTACAAAACCAACATTATTTTTTTAATTCTTACCTCTTCAAAGATAATTATTTAGTTGTAGGCATTTGATTAGACTCTGAGTTCCTTCACATGATTCTCCGCAGAATTTAAAGAAAAATAGTACTAAGATACGTGGTCAGAATCTATCGTGAAATTTTATCAAAATTCGGTCTCAGATCATCTGGAAAAATGTCATGAAGATTTTTAATTCGAATTTCCAGTAAATTTCCAGCAAATATCAGTGTTAGAATCTCCAGAAACATTCCCTGGAAAAATTCCATCAAGATTCAGTGTCATAATCTTCAAACGAATTCTATAATTCTGTAAAATTCAGTGTCAAAATCTAGAGAAAAACTCCATGAAACTTCAGTGTTTCAAGCATTATGGATAGTGCTGATAAGCTGTTAGTGTATTTAGTCTTCGGATGCCTTTAAAGAAAGAAATCAAATGCCTAAGTCGATGAACTAACTAATTTTATGAAGTTTTCATATTTAAAAATAATAGCAGTTTTCTAAAATTGTCAAGTTATCTCGTGTAATTGTGCTGTTTGTAGCTCTATATAATAAAGAAAAGTATTTTCACATTTAGTAGATACTGAGTGAGCTCAGAATTTAAAAGTTTGTTTAATACGGGAGCTTCAGTTATTCGTGGATCTTAAGGCCTTTCTTCGATCGTACCTCAAATAAATAAGGTACAACAAGCGATTCTGTTCAATATTTGTTTTCCATATAATCATAAATTTCTCCGTTTTTAATACCAATTTTGAAAACAAACCTGAGAAACATTTCATGTTTGGTTTTTCTGATGCACTTGAAGGCCATATCTGAAATTTTGTGTGATAGCTTAAATTGTATGATAACATAATCTTCAGCAAATTTCAATTATACAGTTCTTCAGAATTCATTGGTTCTTCAGAATTCATTGGTTGAGAATTCATTGGTTAAATAAATATTGTATGAAAGTAACTACACCTCATTTTTCTTTCAGAGAGTCTGTAGAGACATTAGGTAAATCTTTGAAGCAGGAGAGATGAAAACTGAGCAACGCCTTCGCAGGTAATCGAACCACGGACCTCTGGAATACGCGCCCAGTGTGCTGACCACTACACTACGAAGGCAAGTTAAGAAGGCGGGAGAAATACTTTATAAGTCCAGAATTATCACTCTTGAGTAATTTTATGACATTTCCTAAAGCCCATTTTTGCTATATACAGAGTTTTCAGTTTCGTAGAAAGTAATTGTTTTTTATGCTACTTATTTTACATTTTACAGCTACGCAAACTAGCATTTATATACTATATAATATTGTTGTTGTACTTACCATCAAGACTCTTGATGTCGTATATTTTCATCAGCGGGTAATGGGTTAAACCGTTGTATACTACAAGTTAGTTACATATTTGATTTTAGTAACTTAAGGTCGTATTGCATATTCGACATGATTCAGAAGAACAACTGTTTAACATAATTTTTCTACTTTTTCTCATGATATAAAACAATCAATTACCAAAGATCAATCTGGAGTTACCATGTAAAAAGAAAACTAATTATCCATTGCGAATGATGGCTGATGATGGAGGATTCGATGATGATAGCTGAATGGTTAATTTAGAAGTCAAACAACGACTTTGGCAGCTGAAGATGATGGTTCCAGAAAACCATCGAAATTAGGTTCGGAAAATTTGAGAATATAACGCTGATTTTTGTTGTTTGACTTCTAAATTAATCTTTGTTCGGCGCGTTATTTTAACCTAATTTGTGGAGCTGAACGGTTGTTGGAAACAATCGATTTGAAAATTTTTGCAAAAGGAAAGAAAAAAAAATCATGAATTTTTTTGTTACAATGGCAAAGCAAGTAGAAAAATGTTTAAAACAGTTATTTGTTCGAAAAATATAGATGTACGGTAGCAACCTTAAAAGCCTTTTTTCATTGTAAACATGAATTATTTTCATTCTTGTAGGCATTCCTTCTGAGGCAAGTAGCACTCAATTGAGTAATCAAAGTAAATAACGAAGTCCAGCTTTGATGACATATACCAGTTTTCAGTTTAATTTCAAAGACAATTATGGTTCGAGTAGAAATGAATACAAGTGAATCCAATTAATACTCGCACTGCCTGAAATAATCAGTTGACATAGTTATCCATATCTGGACTTAAAAACTTTTTTAAAAAAAATTCAAAACCTATTCTAACATAATAAGCACAGTGATGCATAAAATCACCGAAGGGGATAAAGAACATTTTCAGTGAAACATTTTTATCACAGTTAAATTCAGCAAAAGGAGTTGTATCAAAAAAGAAAACTCTTCCGAAGAATACGTGATTATGCCAAGCCGCTAATGCTTGCCAAATGTTCCTTAGAAAGAATTTTACTTTAAAGACATATTGCAAATATATTAATAATCACAATAATAATAATAATAATAATAATAATAATAATAATAATAATCTGAAAAGGTTCAGATTTTAACAATGACCTAAAAGGGCTCTTTTAAAATTTAATGTGGTTTATCAGTTACAGATAGCCCAGGTGGAATAGCACAACATTTTATGGGGTATTAGATGAATATGCATCTAGACTCACATGAGAACGTTATATATCTTCTGTATATTTAAAAATGGAAAATATGTAATGCAGTTCTAAAAAATATTTAATATTTTCAATTAGATATATCATGAATTATATTAAAAAGTAAAAAATAATATTTTAAAGAAACATATCTGTTGCTTTTAAATAGTTTATTTTGTTAATTAATAATAGACAAATTAAATAAGAAAGAATAGTATTTTACATTTTTTCCGAATGGCAGTAGACTCGAATGAAAAGTGAAACAATGCAAAATCGTGTTTCGAGACTAATAGAGCTTTTGGGCTAAAAAAAGTCACAGAAGTGTCAACTATAAAGAGAATTACAAGGGCAAGATTTAATACAGTATACAACGTGGTACTTCCGCATTATTTCAACCACCTTAGTAGAAGTCGTCATACTCTGAAGTGAAATTTCTGCAGAATATAGTATTTTGCAGCAAAACCACGAAAATGGACAATAATCAGTTGCATTTGGTTGAAAGCCAGTGCGAGATGGCGCAATGCCGAAATTGTGCAGTTTCTTTTTGTTTAAAGCGAAAGCAAAGAAAAATTTAAAGGAAATATTTCAGTATTATGTAACAACTTTTTAACAATTAAAATTTGTGTTTTAATTTCCTAAAATATGTTTTCTTTTAATATGGTGATAATGTCTGCCGACTTAATATCAATAGTTTTGGATTTTTTTTATTAAAAAGGATTGCAAAAGTTGCCAGTTTATACCCAGTAAATAGTTACTTTTTCGCGTGTAAAACTGGCCAGATTTCACTAAGGTGGTTGCGTTTATTCGTAAGTACTGAATTACTCGTACGTAAGTACAATATTTTGCCATTTATCTCTTAAAGCATTTTTGGTGGTATTTTACTACCTTCACGAGGAGATAGCAGTTACAGCTTTTCAGTTAGCACCGCACATATGAAGCTCATTAAAAGATCTTGATTGTTGCATGACTGAAGAAAATAATAAAAGAGTTCTGATAACAGATTAGGCTCTTTTCAAAGATCTTAAGGAACAACAGCGATTGTGATTGTAATTGCAGAAGAAATTAAATTGTTGCATCATGAAACATGGAAAAGCAAGCTTTTATGAAATTTTATTATTTAACTGATATTCCATGCAGGACTGTAAAGAAATAGTTTTGACTAGTCCTTAAAAATTTCTAGATTTCACCTTTCTTCGTAAATATGCTTTTTCTGATATTGCATTTATAATTCCGTTGTGTAAATAAAGTGGCATCTTGTGTTTTGGGTTAAACGCAAAATAATGTAGGATTGAAAGAGGCAATCTCAGCTGATAAAATGCTGCTAGATAAATTTAATTTCCAGTACAATAGCCATAATGTTTCATGACTTCTTTCAGATACTTTTACGCTCCGCCTTTTGAAGAATTCTTTTAACCCTTCAAGCAGCCAATGTTTGGCATTAAAATTCCAAAATTTCCCAAACCGCCATCAGCATTTTCTTGATTATGATTCCAAAACAAACTTTTCACTTGACACTTTGTCTCCTTTTCTTCTAATATACATCTAACCCGAAATTGGATTCTTCAAGAGCTGGCAGAATTTTTCTTGTGTAACGAGTTGGAAAGCCTATCGTTCTGTGAACTTTACGCCCATAATCCTTGGAATGTTAATTTTGCTGCAAAACTTTCATTTATCGAGTTTCCTACTTTCTGTGTAGTCGAAAAGGCTGCAGTGACGTACCTAATCAAGTAATAACTGGCCAGACAATAGTGGAAACGTAGGTGGATCAGTAAAAATTTTACGTTAAGCCTTTATTGACTCACTCTTGCAGTTATGTGATTTAGCTTTATCTTGCTGAAGAATCACATCAGGTTTGTTAATCAATCCAAGTTGCTTGGACGTTAAACCCTGTTCGAAATTATCTAATTCAAGACAACAGTGTCTGAATTATTGTTTTGGTTGTATTCTAACTAATTAAAATAAACCTTATCTTCTACATTACACTATATGAAGAACAAAACGTTCGTTGAATGTAATTCTGGTATTTTTGGAGACTTATTTTCTCTTCTGTGCTCAGTTTCTGTCTTTTTCTAGTAACATTCCAGAGCGATTACGCATTTATCAGAGCAGCAAACACTCAAGAAAAAGCTGTATTCTTCCCAAAACTCGAACTCTGATTTTTCCGGCAGAATGTTTTTGCTCCTGACGAAGACAAACCTGTATCCATTCGACCTCGAAATCGATAGAGTTTTGACTAAAATATATGGTAAAAACAAGGTTGCTCTTTTGCCTAATTTTAAGATGGAGAATTTACCAATTACACCACGAATAAAAGCAGTGAGGAAGGAGAATTCCTTACAATAGAAGCATAAAGAATCTTCTCCTATATTCTATAACAATACGCCTTAAGAAAGGCTCCATTTTTAATGAAAATGTACAAAGCGATACTCACTGCTAACTATCTTCAACTTTGCGTTTTTGTGGAACCAAAGCAGCAGTACGAAAAACATTTTTGTGTCTGTTGATATTGCATGAGCTCAGTAAAATCTCTCCATTATTTCTTTTCAGGTAATATGCCGACTTTATTTAATCAGCTCTTCAATTCATTACCACATATGCACTATGGTCGATCTTCTCTAAGCTCGTACTCAAGATTAAAATTTTTACCTTTTGATCTCTTAAATCACGCTTGGCTTAAATCACGCTTGGCTTCTTGGATATTAACTAATAGATATTTGGTGTACTGAAAGCACTTCGATTATCTTCTAAAATATTCCTATGTAGTTATAAAGCATGATATGGCGAATATAAAGATTATTATTTGACACTATCTGCCTGTGAATAAAATTAATGAAATGTTAATTGGAGAAGAAAGAATATGGCACCAAGATTCTAATAATCAGTAAAAATTTCCATTGTAAAATAAATATATAACTAAATAATCTGAGCCAAGATTCTAATAATCACTAAAAATTTCCATTGTAAAATAAATATATAACTAAATAAAATATAATTTTATAAATTTATCAAAATTGTCCAACGCTTGTACTATTCGTGGTATAAAATTGTATACTAATTTTATAAACATAATGGTTGTTTTAGTTTATGTGATTACGGCAAAGCTTCAAGGGTTATCTGCCTAAGGGGCGGAATGCCTTTCTAAGGGAAACTGGATCGTATACACGTTACACATGGGAAAAACCACGAAACGCCCATGCAGTCAGCCTGTTCGCAGGATTCGAACCTCGGACCGAACTACCAGTGTTCAGCGACTTTACCGCTCTGTCGCTGGTGGGTTAATAAACAGAATTATTCAATATTTCCTTCCCATTAATCTGTACGGTAAATCATTTTCTTATTTTAGTTCATTAAAGCTTACTTTACAAAAATAATCTTTGTTTTTTTTTTTTTTTTACTCTCAATGACACGTTGTCAATCAAATTATTCAACTGAAACATAACTTCTCAACAATGAATAATCATTCTTTTACTTCCGAAAATTCTGTTTTGACAAATGATCGAAAAAATAGTGCGATTTCCGAAATTTCCCCCAGAAGTCAGGCATTATTTCTTTTTTTAAAAACACTTTTTTTTTTTTTACCTTATGCGCATACGGCTTAGCTTTTGGCCAATTAATATCCTATGTTGGTAGTTTTCGATCTGAATGAGATGTTGAGCTACTGGTAGTCGCTGCTAGCTTTGGTAAGTTTGCTAACAAAGTTTAAATTTCTGTTAGTAAGGAGTATCTCAAATGCAGAGAGAGATCTTTAGTTTATTTGAGTGAAATATTCCTTCTGTATCAGTTTAATTTTAATCTAATGCTGATTTGGCTCTGTAAGAAACAGCGAACTGTGAATTTTTTTAGTCTGTAACTCCATAGTCGTGTGCCTTATGTGCCCCTCAGCGCTTCAACGGTAAAGTCGCTAAGCACTGGTAGTCCGGTCAGGGGTTCAATTTCAGGTGAACGGGCTGGATGCATGAGCGTTTTCGTGGTTTTCTCCATGTGTAACGCGTATACGAGCCAGCCACCAATGAGATCCAATTTTAACCCGATCAAGAATGTGTGCGGTGTATTATGCCTCGGAGAGTTTACGAGAATGAAAGGCAGTTTTCTTCCATGAGTGCCTTAAAAGCAGCCATCGACAGTGCATGGGCACAATGTGGAACCGAAGTTATTACAAAAATTAGTTCTCTCGATAGAGAAACGTGTGTTCGACGTCATACGGACTAATGGGGCGACTTTGAAGTATTAAGTAATTTTGAAATGGATCACAAGTAGTTAAAATGTTGATATTCTATGAACTTTTGGGATGCATATTCTTCCGTGTTTTTATTTTTTCTAAAATACAAATTGCTATTTTAGTTGAACATTTACTGGAATGCAAGTCATATTCTAGTAAATGAACAGATTTTTATTTGGTGTTTGTGGTCCTTTCCATTTCCCTAAAATATGTAAAATAGTTGAGTCCATAAATGTTTGGGACAGAGTGCCTAACTAGAAGAATAGTTAGCTAAGTTAGATTTGGATAAAAGGCAGACCAGAATCTACATGGTTCAAAATAAACTTTAGTTATTTTTTGATTATGTGTGTTTGTTTCTTGAATTTGTTCATGAACAGTTTGTATAAGTTCCGCAACGATGAAACCTTACTAGAAATAAACGAAGGGTAAATTGTAAGGAATAAGATTGAGAAGGGAAATTACTAGCTACCAAATTTTATTAACTTGCTTCGTTACATATAAACATAACCAATCGCCTAAATAAAGTAAAATTACCAATAAATATTTGTAAATGTGTAAAAATAGTTATGAATTTGGGAAAAAAAGTATCTGATAAGTTAACCTTTTAAAAGCAAAGGAAATGCCAAATAATAATAAAATAAGTAAAATATAGAGACAAACGCATTGTCTGAAGTTTTATTTTCTGTTTTTATAATAATTTAGAAAGAATTTTACGGTAATGAAATTTAACTAATAGCATCGAAATAAGTTAACACTCTCTTAATCACTATTTATAAAAAATTAAGTTTGTTAAATAATTATACCTGACTCTGAATTTTTTTTATAACATCAAAGCTATTCTACTGGAGAAAATAAACATTTTATGTGGCATAACATTTTATTGTTATCTCTATTATTAAATAATGAAGAATCTGTATGCATGTATATTCTTTGCACTGTGAGAAAACGGTGGCACCTAGAACATGATATATTCCTCCATCTGAACAAGTGCACACGAAGCCAGAATTATATTTTCGAATGTACATTTTGTACTTTGTACCAGTTTAGGATATTTTCATTAACAGAATCGATGATTTGAATGAAATGTGTTGCAAAGCTTAAGGTATTTGAGTGAAGCTTAAGGTATCAGAGAACTTAGCGATATAAAATCTTTATGTTGCCATTCGGTAAAGCGTAAAATATTTATGTTCTAAATTTAATCAACAAACTGTGAACTTTAAAAGAAATACATTATCACTCACTGAATTGAAAAATTTTTTATTTCCCAGGCGGCTGCGTCATTCAACAAAGTGCAAGCTATTTAATTTGTCTTTGGAATTTATTATTATTAATGAACAAAATAAGCGATTTAACAGAAATTAACTGAGATTCATTTCAATTATTAATAGTTACTTCTTACATCAGTGAAATTATGCTAGCTGGATTAATTAAACTCATTACAGATTTTTTTTCCTTTTTATAACAAATATTTTAGACGGCTGGCCGCGCAGTATGTAATTTTTGCATTTTCATGTACATGTTGATATGCAAAATAAAATTATTGATTTGATTATTGAGGAATTGTCAGACAAATGTGACAATCTATGAAAAATATTGTATAATTTTAGAAAATGTAAAATTTAACGATCCTTCAATCAATTCAAACTCGAACTGAAATGTTTTTAATAAATTAGTGTTAAACATGAAACAGCGTATGAACCTTTCACCAAAGCGATGATAATATTTATAAGAGACATTATTCAAATGATCTAAGATAATAATCTAATGAAATCTTTAAAAATTATAAATGAGTGAATTTGTCCATTGTACAAATTTTACGAACAGTTGTATAGAAATTTTATGAATACAATGGAGCGAAACAATTCGTAAAATAATGGACATGCATGAATAAATAAATATATAAAAATATATTTAAAAAATCGTGTTTACCACCTTTAAAGGAACGTGCGTAATATTAGCATTTGAAGTCGGATTTGGGGACATCATTTAATTTCTATGCATGAATATCTAATGACTGAATGACATTCAGTTTCAGAGTTCTGTAGATGAGTGACGACTAGATTTATTAGCTCAAAGGAGCGTTAGCTCTCAAGTGCTAGTATATTCGGATTGGATTATTCAATTATGGCAAAGCACACGAGAGCTATCTGCCTAAAGGGAGGGACTTTCTAAGGCTCGTATACACGTTACACATGGGAAAAACCACGAAAACGCCCATGTAGCCAGCCCGTTCGCGGGATTCGAACCTCAGACTGAACTACCAGTGTTCAGCGTCTTTACCGCTCGGCCGCTGGTGGGCCCGCTAGTATATTCGAAACGGTATTTTGCTTTGAATCACTGTAAAAGGCTGAATCACTTTGTAGAGACATTAGGTTATTTCGGAAACAGAAGAGATGAAAAATAAGCAATGCCCTCGCCGGAACTCGAACCATGGACCTCTCGAATACGCGTCGAGCGTGCTGATCACTACACCAGGAAGACTTTTTTAGCATGTCTTCCCCGCCTTCTTCGGCGGGAGAAATACCTTATATACTCCCCCTTTTAAAGAGCGACTGGGGATTAGAGGACCCAATCACCAATTCCTGGTGATGGAGAATCATCATCCACCACCATTTTTAGTTCGGGCGCCACTGTAGAGACATTGAGAATTTTTTAGAAGCTGGAGAGATGAAAACTTAGCAACGCCTTCGCCGGGAATCGAACCGCGGACATCTCAATTACGCGTTGAGCGTACAGACCCCGAAGGCTCGCTAAGAAGGCGGGAGAAATAACTTATAACTTTTCAAATTGTTGCCACCAAATATTATCGCCCTGTATTATTTTTAAAGAAATTAAATAAAGGAGAATATGCATGAATGTAGGTGCGTTTCTCGCATTGTGAAAAAACAATGGTACCTTGACCCATAAAATTTTGAATAACGTAATCCTCCACCCGAACTGGACACTTGGAAGACCGAAATTTGAATTTCAAATTTGTTTTATTGTCTATTTAAAATTTTGTAAAACTTTAACGAAATTTTGATTAACAAACTTAACGATTTAAATGCGAGCAATGGCAACACCGCGCATAAAAAACATTTTTATCTTCAGCGAGCCAGACAGCGTATCGGAAATTCTAAAGATACGCTATTTTTAAATATTTTGTGATATTGCTGTTGAACTGAATTTTATGTGGCTTAAGTGTGAAGAATATGATATTTAATAAGTAAAGGTAACACAAAAAATGTCAAAAAAACCTCCCCTTTGGGCTTAATATAAAATCTGAATGTTTTCAGATTTTTTTAAAACATTATTTTTTTTTACTTTGAACTCGTTTTGATTACAAATGTTATTAAACCCTTTGAAGAAAGTTTACTTTACGCCATTTATGAAAGGCTTAGATTATTATGTGATTTTACTTATGGAATTAAACTTTAGCCATATGATGAGAAAATAAAACTAGAGTTTGTTTAAGGCAATGACTGCCCTCCTCCCCCCCCCCAAAAAAAGAGAAAGCGATTTTAGTTAAATGTATATACATTTTTGGCCAATTCGCAGAAAGGTTTGAATATCTATGAAAAATTGTATGATATAAAAATGTAAGATTCTGAATAGTCAAAAATATTGCCACATTTTAATGATTTAACAGTAAAGCTGAATTAACATTCAGACATAGAAGTTGCAGTTATAGTTGCGTTCGATTTATCAGGCCGGAAACACGTTAAGATGTTAATTATACACTCTTACTTCCTATCTTTAATTCACTACTAATATCCCATTTTTTAACAGTCATCTTAGCGTGCCCTTATATAATCATAACATTAGTTCTGATCTTTTCAGTATGGTTCTGAATAAAAAGACTGCACACTTATTTCTCTTCTTTATTTGAAGTGCGCTTTAATCCCAAACATTTCTACTCATATTGTATGTTAGCATTATTTTAGATTTGTTATGCTGTAGACAGTATAATAGGTTACATTATGAGCTTGAAAAGGCTTAAGAATCTCTTTCCGTATAAATTAATAGTAAATATTTTTATCCGTAAGTCTTTGACTCCACGCAGGTGCTGTGTTCCCGTAAAGTGAAGAAAACCTCTAAATAGCTCTGCTATACATTAAACAAAATTAACCCTAAGCTGTTACGTAGGAGTTATTTCTTCTAAAGAACTTTGTATGAAGCACTAAATGAATACATAAACAAAAGGGAATCTAACTAAAATAATTATTGCTGATGATAGTTTAACACCGTTACCAGAACTTGAAAACTCAATTTAGACTTCTGCGATTTGCAAATAAAAGGGTTGGGTGAAAATTAGTGGTGACACATCAATAGTTCTGAAATGATTTTCTTGCAATAGATATAAACACTTCTAATTCCTCAATATAATTTCTTACCATGTTTGCCATGCTTTTCGCAATCACTGGAAGGCTTCGTACACCATATCAGCATGTTACTTCTGCTGGTGTTCTAGAGAGACCCATCGTAAAAACATGTGTAACCTATTGCTGTAATGAATCCTTCGGAGTGGTTTGTTCATTTTGGCAAAGAGGTCATTGTCACGGGACAGCAGACCAGCAGGAGTGGATGGGGCTGGATCTTGGCAAGTATGGCTAGATGTTCTAATTGCTAATATTTCCAATTGCCATTGTCCCAGAAGATCTGTATGAGTGCTGCACTAGAATACCACGTTTTGTCGTGAAGGGTGATGGGATTTGTTGCCAAAAAGTGCCGCTGCTGTCTGCTGTATGCTGGATGCAGCTGATTAATCACATGATCGCATTTTCATCCATGACAATGGCCGGAATCGTAATGCAAATGCTGCCATGGATTTACTTCAACGATGCGATGGGAGGCATTGAAATTCCTAGGATGCTGTCCATGATTTAAGGCGGTCATAATGGGATAATGTGACAGAAAGTGCTAGACATGGCTGGTGATTTGTTTGAGGGTCTATTAGCGTTTTTGTGGATAATACTATTATCTACATAGCTTTTTAAAAATATATATTATATTATTATAGCTTTTTAAAAACTATTCGACTGGTTGCCACTATTTTTTATCCAATCCTTACAACTTCGAAAACAATTAATTCTGAAAACTAGATATCTATATAAAGACATAAAAGTTCTGAAAGTTAACTATCCCATAACTAACTATCACTAATTACAACTCTGAGATCTAACCTAAACTTTTGTTGTTCTTTTTACCGTATCCTTCTTAAATCGAAATTCACCAATAGGACAAGGTACAGAATAGCTGCGAAAGTGATAGTTTCGCAGATCGCATCTTCTGTAATTGGTTTATTAGCTTTTTTTATACCAAGCTAATTTGCATACTTTGGGACTAAACTGAGGAAAGGAAGGAAGAGGAAACTGAGGAAAGAAAGAAAAGAAAGAAGACAAGAAATTAAAACTTCAGTTAGTTAATGAAACCCAAAACGAAATTTTGAAAGGGTATTTTTTAGATTAGATTTGCTAGTAAAGCTGTCGAATAGACTATTTGATTTGTTTTCTGTTTTCTTATTAAAATTGCAAACCGTTCAATGTGTTTGTTAGACGGGCATAACTTCATTTCTTCAAATAGTCATTGCCTAACGATTTTCAGCCCGAATCTTATTTTTAAAATTGCATTCTAGAGAAGTACTGAGTTCTGAATAAGAGAAAAGGTTCAAGCGTTTTATCGATTATAGTAAGAAGAAAATAATCCGAAAAACGATTATTTTCGTCTACTTATGGAGGTAGCAATAGGACGGGTGACACTTTATTTCGCTCTTACATTGTATTGAAAGGAATCTGGTTTCGAAATCAGTTTCTTCTTCGAACATCATGCCTTGTGGCGCAAGGTAAGGTGAAGGTCGTTTGAGGTAATTATTATTCTTACGTGATATGCCTTCCCAGATTCCACCACGGCAGGTCACTTAACTTGAGCTCACTGTACTTTTTGGACTTAGGAAGGAGTGACCGGTTTTTGTGAATTTTTTTACGTTCAGTGAGTCAGTACATTCGTACGTAAAAGAGGCCTCTGCTTAGGATCAGCTGGACTGCAAGATGGTTTTGAGATATGTTAAAAGATCTTCTTAAATTCTTAAGTCGTAGGTCAGGTAACAGGACAGATAAATTAGATAAAAGTTTGGGCTTGCCTGACTGTAGGATGTTACTTTTTTGTCTCTTTCGAAATAACTGACGGAGAGCCAAAAGAATACTAAACTGATTATTTGTTGTACTTTGCCTTCACTATGTTAGGAGCATAGCATTTTATGATTTTCCCAGATAGCAATTAAATTAATTTTTTTGAGCTTTTATTCTTTGGCAACAGTCATTCTTCAGTTATTGTATCTTATTCTCCCCATATATCTCTCTTTTATATGACTTGCCGGAGCTTTGAAGGCTTCAGACGACTTTTTTACTTACTTACAGTATTTCCTTTACTTGTACGAAGTAAAGGAAGTACTGTTATCGCGAAAAATTTTACGTATCCCATTTCAAAGAAAATATCCGTTTTGACGGCTCTTGAATCCATTTGAACGATGTTTTTGCGCAACATCTGGACTTGCGGACAGAATAAAGGCCTCTTTTCTTCAAAACAGATCGCAAAAAGGGATTCAAAACGTATCAGAAAATATTTTTCGTCTGTAGATACGTATGTATGTATCTCGCATAACTCAAAAACGATTAGTCACAGAACGTTGAATTTTTTATATGCGACTGCTACAAATGTAGTTGTGCACCTCCCGTTTTGGTTGTAGTCAGTAGCACCAGAATTATTTAAATATATATGTATATACCCACCCTGTTACCCGGCTTAGTGAGCTCAATTTTGTTAATTTTATATACTGGTAAATTGTGCATTTTTTTGCTTTAAAAGTGATATAATTAAGTTATTTTTATGTTCCGGTTAAACTTTTTATACGTTCAGTTAATGTGCATGCAATAGGTGTAGAATTATCAAAAATGTAAAGGTTGTTAAAGCGCTACTAAGCTTGATGAAGCCGCTACTTTTTTAGATTTGAAACTCTTAGAATAGTGAATTAGGTCAGTTTCTGCATCTTAAATGTCTTTTTGCCGAGTGGGACCAAAAGTAAACTTTCAATTTTGTACACCGAAAAATCTGTTTTCTTGCTCGCTGGCCGACTTGCTTATTTTTGCGTAGAAAATCTAATCTTAAATATATAAAAAAGTTTAACTGTTCTTAACTCTATTTGGTGTTTTCTGTATTTTACAATATTTAATGAAGGTGTTTTTAATTCTGATGTATTTTTGCCTTTCCCCGAAGTGAGAACTGAATTGACTGAATTAGAAATATATCTCTAATGAAATTCGAGGAAATAAGTTTAAATGAAATGCAGCAAAAATGTGTATAATTTGATATGCCGTACATCTAGTACCCACATCAGATTTTTTTGCCCTAAAAGCTCACTCCTTGTGAATTAAGCAATGTTAGCTAATGAATTATCTGAATGTTAACTATTGTGCTTAATTATTTAAAAACATCATGGGAATTAGACCTGTTGGTATGACTAATTAACCTGTGCTGAACGTCATATACACCCACTTCACAAATTTATTGTGGCCAAGAAAGAAAAGGTTACGTGTGTCATTGGTTACTACCTATAGTTGACAATGCGAGTTTGTTTAGATCTGACGCAGTTTTAATGGAGAACACCAGGGAACGGATCGAAGATTCTTCTCTCCCTTCTTCATCTACCATTAACCTCTTGAGGGGACTTTTGGATCAACGATATTTTTAAAAGTTCTCATGCAGCAAAGATATACAATTCATAAATGTCTCTGTCTTCTCTGGATTTAAACCCAGCATAGCTTTGTGGTAGCCACCTGCCCTACCACCATGCAGAACAGCACGATTCTTAGGTCAGTTGGGAATTTTAGCCGCATTTACCATACTAGGCTAGAAAAATTAGCACCTTTTGAGATGAAAAATTAGGTAAAAAAGTTAACATTTCAAAGCAGTTCATTTCTAAATAGAGAAATACAGTATAACAGAAGACAAAATCGTTGCTGAAGTAGTCAGTCTAGTCAAATTCTGGTTCAAGCAATCTAAAATATCCTCGAATCTCATTGTTAAATGGAAATGACCTGATATTTCCGAAAATCCAATTGGAACGAAGCCAACAAACAAACAAAAAAAAAATCCACCCATCGTGGATTCAATTTCATACTATGCCATTACAGAGGCGTCTGACAGAATTAAAAGTTTTGGAATAGCATAACTCTCTTCTGCCATTATCTAACTTTTTCAGGGCATTTATTTCATGTAGAAAGCATCCAGTGAGATTTCAGTTAAATAACTCAATCGAGCAAAATAGAATTTCAATGAATGTTGTATAACTTGTTTCTCATCGTCAAGTAGAAGTTCTCTACTAAGTAGAAGATTGTTGGATCAAATAATTCAATTATAAACATCGGCTTGACTATGAACTACAAAGACGAAGCATTCTGAAAACAGATAGCTACATCACTACCAATTTAAAGTTCCTGAGTGGCTAATCAGAGCTTATTATTTAATGCTAAACATCATTACACCAGTTTATAAGGTGTTTTTTCCCATATACATAAAGAAATAACCTTCAAAAAATCAACTTTTTGAATCAGGAATCGAACAATCGAATTGGCTATCCCATAACTGATTTTACTTTTTAAATTGCAGTAATCCTTTTTACGTTATTTGAGATATCAAATACTTTAAGAATATTTACATGTTATCCATATGTATCTGCAATAAGATCTCGATTTCATATTTTTCTTTGGAATTTCATTTCAAAACAATAAACTGCGGAAATGTTACTTGAGGACAATCTCTGTAATCAACTGATGAAGCTGCCACTTGCAAAGCATAAGTATGTTTCAAATTTAATTCCAAAAACTCAACGATAAAAAAAAATGTGTTACCATTCGGTCAAACGTAATATACCTGCCTTTCTGCCTTTCCAATTTGATCAATTAACTCAGCTATTTAAAAGAAATCTATTGCCACTGACCGATGTAAAATATTTTTGTCTTCCCTGTTTTCACGTGCTTTCGTTCAGCAAAATGTAAGGTATTTAATTTTTATACCGAATTTAATCTAGCTCTTATTGATTAAAAATCTGTGTATATATGTTCTCTCTCTTTCGATAAATATTGTCTACACTCTCTATCTCTCTCTCGATACATATTGTCTCTCTCTATATATATATATATATGTGTGTGTGTATATTGAGAATAATTATTTTAAATGGCTGTCTAACCAGGCGTCTAATATGTTTTAAAAGAGGTAAACAAAGAATGGAAAAAAATGAAGCTACAAAATTATTCTACCACTTTTCTCTTCGTATGCTGAAACAATACAGAAAAATAGGAGCCAAAATATTTACCAAAAATAAAAATATTTTATATATAATTTTTAAAACAATTACTCGGGTATGATTATATTTATGAGATTTTAGAATGAATTAAGTATTTTCCATATTATGTTTTAATTTATGTCCAGGAGTAACTGGATTGAAGTATGATTGATGCTTGTTTATGATCTACCGCAAGCCTCGGCAACCCACGACCCGCTGGTCACCGAGCAACCTGTTTCATAATTTCAAGTGACCCACTTGAGTTCCAAAAATAAAGTATAAAAAGTAAATTATAAAACATAAGTATGAAACGAACACTTGAAGAATACATAAAATATTAAACTGAAAATAAATAATAATAATGACATTTTTGTTTGATTACAAAGTTGCAGTAATGAATATGCATTTTTATTTTTAAAAAATTAAAAAATATTTAACATAATTCCAAGTGAGAAATCGAAAAGATTGGTAACGTCAATATGTAATCCATTATTCGAAAAAACAGGCTTTGCCATTTTATCCGTTTTCAATTCAATTTATAAATACAAGCAAATATGTTCGCACATGCCATACAAAACGCGTGTAACGAATTTATTATCTCTGTGAATATTTGTGCTAGCCACTTACGTTTAGATTATTTGATATTTTAGACTCTGCTTTTGCTGCAGCATCCGATAAAAGTGATTTAGATTGAAGAAGCAGCCAGTCGTGTAGTTGAAATTTGATTCATTCTGATTGTACACATTATTTTGCATTTAAGTTACTTCGCCATAAGTGGTGGTTAGTTTGTGAGCGTCGAGTGTGTGCATGTTCTGTTCGGTCTAGTTAAAATAAAAAATTATATTGTAATCTTCCTCGGTAGTTATCTGTTTTCAAAACAAAGCGAGAATTCTCTATCTCATCTTCAGTAGAGTACACATCTGATGCTCCGTGAAACGAATAAGAGTCTATAAATTCTTTATCCGAAATCTTTATAAAAATATGTAAACCCTCTTAGTAATTAAGAGTTAAAATTTATTCTTATGAAAATAACAACAAAGGAGTATAACAATCTTCCGTCAGTTCTTTTCCGTGACAGGATTTTACATATAATGTTGTAAGGATTATGTTAATTTTATTAACAGTTAAATTTTGAGTTAAACTTCCTTTCCTATCGATTCTTAATTTCAACTTACCACTTCCGGCCAGAACGTAGTTTTAGAATCAGATCTGATTGCTAATGAGGAAGTGCGGTATTTAACCGCGAAGTTCTACAGTCTTAGTGAGAGAGATACCAGATATTCTGGCTGCACGCGTCCGCCTTTTTAGGCTACTCTCTCGCAAGCTACTATTACGCTCGGCCGTACTTTAAGCCCTTGACAGTTCCGCAGTCAATTAGCGTTAAGGGGCCAACTCTGTTAGAATTTTGATAGATTTGGCTATATCTCTTTAGTTAAGATTAGTTTAGTTTAGTTCTTAGTCTCTTAAGTTCAAGCCCGAGTGTCGGCTTTATTGTACAACTGCAAGACGACGGAGTTCTGTAAAATCTTATTTGAATAATAAAGGGTTATTTCACCCTTCCTACTTGCTGTTTCCTGTACATGAACTCAAGCGATTATTCGCTTACTAGTTCTTAAGATTCTTTCTTCACGTTCAACCGTAACTTAGAATTACACAGTGGAGAATCCTACAATATCTTATTCGGTAGTAAATTGATTCATCAGAATAATTCGGTGCGTACAAATAAGCAAGAATCTTTCCAGTCTGGTATAAATGGTTTACTCGCTTCTTTTGATACATCAGATGTTGTTATTTGATACATAAGAGCGCTAAGTTAAGGTTTTATTTCTAAAATCAGAAGTACCGAAGTTATTACATATTTTTCACCCTTTATTGAAAGTTATCAGGAGCGAAGGAAAAAATCAATAATGAATAAAATGTAGGGAAATAAATTAAGTAATAATAATTTAAGGTGCAATAAAATTTAAATGAAACTTTAAAATAAATAAAAATCGAGTAAATTACGAATTAATTAAAATACAGCATCATAAAATTTCAATGAAGCAATGAAACAGTTGAACGGTAAGTAAATTAGTTGTGCAGAATGTTTTTATATTCATTAACTAGTTATTTTACTTTTTTGCTTGTATTTTCACTCACATATTCCTCTACTAACATTAGAATGCAAACTGATCAATGTAACTTTGTTCTGAATTTTCCCGCAACCTGCGGAGATATGATTTTCCGTTAACCATCAGATCGATGGGAAATTAAGAAAAGCTTTTTTTTTTTTTTTTTTTTTTTTTTAATTTTCATTTGAGTTTGTGGTGACTGTACTTGAGAAGATAAGAGAAGCGATTTGTCATCCTTCAGTTTTTACGATTAATTTAGCTTATAGGTGCACAGTAGTAAAAAGGCATGCTATAGTGTATAGAAGATAAAAATTTTTGACAGTATTTTTCAAGGACGAACTTAATTTTATCTTCTAACTCACTTAAAGTCTTCTTTGTCAACAAGTACAGCTCAAGCTTTCTTGAGTTTGCGAAAATATATCCCAAAAAAACAATCTCTCTTTATGAAAAGTTCGCATTTCAACATGGAGGTTTCCCGAGCTGCTTAAGTTTTCTTGCGTATTTCTCCAGGAGAGCGAGGCTAAGTTCAGTATTTTCATGCAGGTATACATTCATCATCAGCCTCAGTTTTACTAACTGCTAAGTATGATGTTTCATTAATTCAAAAAATGTTGGATAATATTGCAATATACTTCTACAACAAATAATTATGCAGCAGAACTGATCTTATTTGGGGCTTCGCATAACTTTGTCAAGAATTGTGATATGAAAAATTGAGTAGTACTGGAAATGAGGTCTAGCTTAATTAAAGATACGGAACCAGGTGGAAAGTCATTATACTCTTTTCTTTCAATATTGTCAATGTTTTAGCTGTAACTAGAAATTTTGTCAACCGGGGCAGTTCTGAATTTGTCGCCCTTCTTGATGTATAAGCAAATAGCTACCTAGAATGTCAAAAGTACATGTAGGGAAATAAATTTAAACTCTACGTTTATTTTTGAAGAAAAACTTTAATTCCGATACTTTAAAAATACGTACATTACTTTTTGCTTTTTTTTTTATTTATTTTATATATATATATAGCAAAACCATTGATGACATCATAAAAGTTTATTTATTGCTCTTGCTGTGATGTAGATATTAGAGAAAGACATTTTGGATGCAAAATATATATCTGCAGTTCTCAAATACATCTTAAATAATTTTTATTTAAGAAAACGCTTTTCGAAACTTGCAGCACTTATAATTCAAAGGAAAGTTCACAATGTCTTACACTATTTAGTACTTTGTTCTGGAGATTATATTTTATAAAACACTTCAAAAAAGCTGCCCTCTCACGTGATTTATCTAGTAATAACGGAAATGAGACTGCAAAATACCTCTTTCTTGACGAGGAATGTTTTCTTATGAATGTCACCGCGGTCATAATTTAACTGATATTCGTAATTCGCATACGAAAGTTTCGATGAAATAAAACAGATAGAATATAAGTATGCAGCTGTTGAAATCACATGGTGATTTTCTTTGAGTACTTTATCCAGATTAAAAACTTTTTTCTTCTTAATTTGATTCCGTATCACAATTTAGAATCAAATTATTCTTCATCTGCCTCTTCAATACACTTGTACAGTCCCTGTAAAGTAATGAATGTTTCAAGCAAAAACGCCGCCTCTGAAAATGAGCTGCCCAGGTAAACTGCCTCTTCCGCTTCACTTTAGCTACTCCGCTTTTTCGCTAGTATTAACTGGTAGACATGCAGCTCGAATTTGTTTGAGTCACATTTATAAAACCTCTTCAAGTTTAAAGACTTCTACATTTTTAGTCCCTTCAATCAATAACGGAAAAGCACTTTCACTTGATGTGCCTAAATCTGTATAGTCAACATCATGTTCATCATTTGTTTTTAAATGCCCAAACAGCTTAAGCAATTTTGGTTCAACTGTGTAAGAAAATAAGAAACTAATTATGACCAGTGAAAAAATACGCGTGAAAAAAGAAATCTAGATATTTAAAGGTGCAAACAGCGAATAAATTTCTAATGCATTTCAGTTAACAAATTATGAGATATTATAATTATTTATCACGTGCGAAAACGTAGTATATAACAGTAGAAAGTCGTACTGCACAATATTAAAAATACTTACTTTTCATTGCAGACCCAAAAATATTAAAAATATCGTTGCACTATAAGTAATCTAAGAAAATGTGATATTTTTAAGGAGCTGAAAAGAAAAGATCTGAAAATATTTATAACTTTACCACAACATCTTGCGCATTATGGCTTTTTAATTTTGTATTTGTTGAAAAGTAAAAGTAAGTAACAATATAATTGGTTTGTAAAAACATTAGGTATTTTGGAAGCAGGAAAGATGAAAAATATACAACGCCTTCGCCGCGAATCGAACTACGGACCTCTGGAATACACGGCCAGTGTGCAGACCACCACACCACGAAAGCATGCCAAGAAGGCGGGAGAAATATCTTAAATAACTTATAGGTTAATTAAAATAAAACTTTAGAAAGCGGGATATTTAAAATTATAGAATATTTAAAATTTAGAATATTTTTCTGAATTGCATAAAAATAATCAACAGCGCTTGTTTTGATCTTATCCAAACCACAGTGTTTTTTTTTTTTTTTTTTTTTTTTTTTTTTTTTTGTTATCTCAGTGAAAATTATTTACATTACGATTGTACGTATCTGCACACGTGTGAATTTTGCCGCCACTGTAGGTTTTTGAAGATAAAAGCTATTATCGATCATGTTGTTCACGTAATCGTAAATGATTATTTATAGCTATTTCATCTAATTATCTAATAGACTGCATTTTTTTTTTCAATTTTTTCAAAGTATCAACTTTGAAAATTATATATTTTCTTAAATAACAAGACGTTATGAGATCCAACTCGATATATAAATTTGATACTCCATTGGTGAATAATTCAATAAATATTCACTTCCATTTAATCATTCATTCATTTATATAAGTAATAATCGTGTGTATGCATAGACTTTTTTTCGTGCAATCTGCAAGTATTTATGGACTTATTATCATTATGAGTTATCACAATTTCATAATGTGATGGTAAATTTTTCCTCTAATCTCTCAAAATTTAATGTGGCTGGAAAAGTAAGTCTGAGTAAAAATTAACAATGCATTTTGTATATTAATAGCCATTATTCATAATAATTTTTGTGAGTATGAATGGAAAATAAGCAATAAATATTATAACGTTTATTAAAAATTAATAATCGGAAAAGGTTTCCAAGGTTTCCTCAAAATAAATGCTGATATATAATATTATTTTTTTTATTCTGAAGGGGATAAGGCCATCAACATTTTGTTAATGCTTTTCAATTTTTCTTATCTAAACCAGTTTTACGAGCATAAGATCCCTAGTTCTGTTGTGTAATTTCTTGAGTTACGAGCTAATTTGACTCTTTTGTTTTGTTTGGTTTTTGTAACTATCGTTATTATAACTATTATTACTTAATCAAGTAGCTGTTTATTGGACTTCAGAAAAATATTCCGAAAAAAAAATCAACCGTCGTGAGCACGAAATTAAATTATCCTTCCAAGGTGTGTAATTACCAGTTTTGAACCGTTATGACCCGAACAATGTTTTCAATCTTTTATTGCTTGAGTGGTTTATAATCAAAACACATTAGGATGAATTCACTCATAAGTTAAATAAGTCCAAACTTAGAAGCTTTAGTAGTTCAATGCTGTTACAAACGAAACGATTTTCCCCGTGAGCCTAAATGTAAAATTAATTAATTCCTTGCTAAAGCACAGATGATTGCTTATTTAAACTTTATAACAATAGTTTGCGCTTAGATTCAATAAATAAATATTTCAATAAATATTATAAATTTTCAATAAATATTAATAGAATATGAATACATAAATTCATCAATAAATACAAAGTAAACTAGATAAATGCAATTTTAAACAAATCAAATAGACAAAAACTTAAATCAAATTTACTTGTACAAAGGAGTTTGAAATGAAAATTAATGAAGAAGATGTTATTCTTCTGATGCGAAATCCCGTTCCATCAAAGCATCAGGCAACTAACTGTCTTTGGGAGGCATCTTCTTTGACCGCTCTTTGCCTCTAAGCTCCACTCAGTTTTGCTTAAGACTGTACCTCTGTTTTGCTCAGAGGTTTCCTAAAACGTTTCTTATATGAGACGTGACTTAATAAAATGTGTTTACACATTTTAGAACGCTTTCGGAAAAGTTTAATTAATGTTTAGATCGTAAAACGTATTTTTTTATGTTCTTTCTGGTGGTCTATTTTCTGGACTATAAGTCTGCATCATGACTGTTAAAATAGAAGGGCTTTTCGTAAAATTTCCGGGGTATTGGTTTCCATTCCTGTTCCACAACTTCCACAATTGATGCGAGTTTGTGCCTAGAAAGAGTTCTTTTTAAGGGACCAAACGCACAATAGTACATAAGACACACACGAAAAGACTAGGAACACATTGAAAAGATATATTAAAGGAATACAGTGAAATGATATATATGCAATGCCTACACAGTCTTCATTTTTCAAGGATGCAGTGGTATTTTTCGAAGTATGACCTGTTAATTTGTCTCGATGAGGTTTCAATCTCTGAAAGTCATTGGCATAAAGAAATGGAATTTCATCTGTAAATACCGGACATAAAACTTTCTCTTGATAGTACATTGAGCTGATTGTATCACTTTTCCCACTCTTTTAATCTTTAATTTTCTTTAATAATTTGTAAGTGAATCCTGCGACAAACCTCTTACTAAAACTCTTACTTTGCATTGACGGAACCCGGTTTACATACTTGTTTCTCTTCGTTTTCGATAATAAATAGACCCTCTGTTATTGCAGTCATTTATTTAGCTTTTCGAAGTTGTAAATCTTGATTTATTATTTTACTTACTGTTGCTACAGATTAAAAACAATTTAAAAACTTTGCAATAGATTTCTTGAGTCGGCGGATTTTCTCTTCTTACCAAGCATTTAACTTTAGAAACCGTAAGTGTGTTTTTAGGGCATACGTTTGGAGGCTTCGCGCCATGTAGAAATAATGATTAACGTTTTTTCTCTTTTCTATAAATAAATGGTGCTTATTTTGCACTTAGAAGTATTAATACCATACGTTTCTCAATTTTCAGCTATGGAACAGAAATATTTTCTTTCGGAAAGTGCAGATGTCGCATGTAAAAATGTCGCATGTAAACAAGCTGTGGACTGATGTGCTTCAGTCCACAGCTTGTTTACATGCAACATTTTAAAAGAAGACTAAATTTAAAAGCAAGATACGATATTTCTCATTTCAAATAATAAATTATTGTCAGAAATGTGTATTCCAAAATATTTTCTTATTTTAATTCTTTATCAAAATCTTTCTAGAAATGCGTAAAACCCTCTGCATCAATTCTTATAATTCTTACGGCTTTATCGCGGTGAAATTTTTATATAAAAACTTTGTGTCTTGGCACAAATTTCGCGGTTCAGAAAACTAGCGTAAGTTTTCTTTCTTCCCTTTCTTCTAAAGACATTTTTTCTACAATTGTCTTTTGTTTCTACTTCTGTAGTTGTAGTTCTTTCATGTTAAGCCCATTTTTATGATCCTCTAGTACCTTCTTTACTATGTCTTCATTGTTAACTTCCTAGCCCATGATTTTTCCTAGAGACACAATATCGTAGATAGCCAAAAAGCGTTCTAAGTGGCAAAGTGCTCAAAGTTGTTAAGCAATGGAAAATTTTAGAGTGATGTCTCTGAGTGTTAATTATGTGACACATATTACCTCAAAACATCTTCGAAAATCATATGTTGGCGATTTGAGTACGTCTAATTAGAAACACTGTTCATCATTCGAGATGTTTTTGTTTGAATAATTTATTCACGAATCAAATGATTCGTAAAGTGACGCGTTCGTAATCCGAGGTTCCACTATACATTATTTATGTTTGTATACAATTCAACCGATGCATTAGTTGGTCCTGAGGGACCACACAAAGTATTCTAGTAGAGAGTCGCATGAATATTGATCAACAAAGCACTTAAAACAGATATAATACACGTTACGTATAATCGTTCATTTGACTCATTTCTCCGTGTGGTTAATGTACCTTCACGAGCTGTCTTCTAATTACACTGCGCCCCACGAAATGAGCAAGCTATTCGCCATTAGCTCATTCAGAACAGTGATAATCACATTCTCTAAATGAACTCGTCCTCTAAGTTTCAGTTTTCTGTACAAATCATTTTTGAAGTTGCTCGACTACACTAATCAAAATAAAATTTAAAAAAAATGGAATCTTTCTTGTGGTAAATGTACCCATAATTTACGGCTTCTTACATATACCATTAACGATCAACGCCTACGATCAAGCTTGGAGTATAGACGCTTCAAGAGATGGCGACACATGTAACCGCCCAGGGTGCTGATTTTTGAAAGGCGGCAGCTAAGTTGTTCTCAAAATCAAAAGATAAATAAATGTACATTTCATTTTCGATTATTAATATGTTTATTTTAGAAGGAGCGCCAAACGTACCGAACGCCTAGGGCGTCGAAAATGCCTGTCTTCAGATATATAAAGTGAAAACAACAGATTTCATCGTTACTAAAATCTCTTGATTCGTGATTTTATTATGTATAATTACAGCGCATGTAGGAAAAGGATAGACATTAAAAATTATGTTTTGCTTTATGGTTCTATTTTACATTTCCAAAGTGTCCTTAATATATGTTTCCGATAAGAACAGTTAACCGCTACTGATATCCTAATAAGCAGAGCTTTAGGTATGCCATTTCTGTTCATATGAACATGATAGAATGAAGATAAAATTATGTCTTAAATATCTTAGGATGAGTACTTTGAAGCAGTTTTTTTGCACGGTAACTAGATAAATACGAAAGAATGGCGCATATATTGAAAGAAGTTTGCAGAAAGATTCCGTCCACCTAGAAAGAAAACAGCAGTTTTTGACAGATGTTAAAAATTTTCTCGGCGGAATAAATTCAACTATTTGAGTGCAGAGAATGAAAATTTGAATTCTAGACATGATTGACATTTTATTTACTTCTCTCGGGTAAAAATCGATCACTTTAAAGCATGTTACAAACGGAAGGGGGAGCGGAAAACTGTCGCTCTAACTTATTCGATTTCAAAAAATTTCTCCACTGCAGCAAGAGAGATCTCATCCAAATTATCTTCTCACCTGGCCGGGAGTGTCGCCACCGGTTGCGCTAGTCACGTGTGTCTGCGTGCTTCACCGTTCCCTCCCCTCTCCCTCTCAACTCCACTCCTCACTCCAACTCCACGAGTGGCCGGATATCTCCTTTTCTCATTTCTCTTCTTCAGTTCACCTCGAGACGCGCTTCGCAGATCGACACACGCCAAGAGAAGGTTTCGGGGTTCTTTTCCAGAGCCGTGTGTTGGGATATAACCGTGAACAATTGAACTGGGAATAACAACAATAGTGTGATGTGTCTTTTCTAATGCAGAGGAGAAGTCTTGGCCTCTCATCGAATACTAGTCACCAACTTGAAGAAGTGAAAGCACCCGAGGTCGATATGAATTTCACGGAACGTTGACCTCCTCTTCCTTTTTTCAGGTAAGAGATCGCCTTGAATTGCCCGGGTCGTGTTCCTCCAAAGCGTGGACCGTTTGCCGGCCAGGGTTCCGTCTCAGACACCCCGGGAATCCTCGAAGCCGGTTCGGCCTAAAAGTAACTGACGGCCGCTTGATGTATGAATTTAGTTGTTCTAATTTGCATCGGGCTGATGCACATTAATTAGGTCACATTAAGAATTGGAACAAACAAGTGGCTTATTTGTTTCTGGGCGTAAAGGTCATTAAACATTCTGAAGTAAGATAATGAAAATAATTGCGATGTCCTATCTCTAGTTACCGTTAGCGAAATACTCATTTATAGCAAAGGAAACTATTGAATTTTTGGCGGAAATTTTAAGATTTAATAGATTTAGCAGATTAAATTTTACAAGCTGTTTTATCAACCGATATAAACAATCTTGCATCAATGTGACAATAACGATTTGCTAATCTATAATTATAATCGATGAATCAATATAAAGAGTTTTCAGCAGCTGAATGCGTTATAAAACATTTTCTTCTTATTTGTAGGTTGTATATCGAATAGTAAACATTCGGTAATGATAATCACTTGAATATTATCTTCCGCATCTTGGGGACAAAGAAAAACTTCAAATATCATTACGATTATTATATTGCGTAATGTTTTACTGATTATACTCATGAATAAATTCTTTACACTTCCATTTTAATTAAACTTTACAATATATTTGAATGTAAATTAAGGAATATTAGTTATTTAATTGAACTATTATTCCTAAATATTCATTAAATTGCTTGAAAAAGCAATCCATTCATTTCTTAATCAGTTGCCTGCCACAGAATTCAAGAGCAGATACACATTAAATATATCTGAGGTGTGAAAAGATTCAAAATATAAAAAATAAGGGAAGTGATAGGAAGTTAGAGTCATTCAGTTACTCTAACTGGAAAATTTCCTTTATTTGTTAGCTGTGTTTAAATATGCTCAATAACATAAGACATTCCGGAACTGATAACGAATAGAACTGATAAGAAAACTAAGCACACGATTTTTTTATCTAAAAGCAGCTGCTGTCCATATTTTCATATTACGGCAACAAAGTATATTTTTCTCCAGTACCAGTTTTTTTTTAAATTTGCGTCTTGTATTACGGAGATATATTACCTGAATTAGATCAGTTTCGTAAAAATATCAAATATTATAAAGAATTATTGCAATTCTTCTCATTCAGATTACAGTTTCTGAACTTATTTATTGTAGAAGAAACCTTTAAAATATTTTCTTTATTCCGGAAACTCCTACACAACAATATTATAAGCATTTATAGAAACATACTAGATCAGAAGTCTAACTGTAAAATTTTAAATGAAAAGAAATAGTTTCTATCTTTTAATGCTGAGAATATTTCTCTATTTTCTTTCCAACTCAGGCATTTACATTCTGAAATCATTTCTTTGTGTTATAAATGGTATTATCTCAAATGTATTACAGCAGTGTAAGTAGGAGAGTTTTTAGTTCACTTGACGTGTCTTTTTTCCTAATACCCAAATAAAACTAGAAATCTAAATTCAGTTTTCTAACTTAGAATTATTGAATGTTTAGGAATTTTTGTGAACAGTTACAATTTTGTAACAGAGTCCATTAATATATACTAAAGCCAGATGTGGTGGTCTCTTTATTATGGAGGCACTATGAAGTGGCGGACAGTTAGAACCATGCCTTCTCCGGGACTCGAACCCAGGCCCTTCGGTATAACAGTCAGGGTACCCTAACCACTATACTGTCTGGGGGGCTGTTTAGAAACAATTAACTATAATTAATAACATAATTTACTATAATTTTCCTTCGATTTGAAACTAAACAAACAACTCTTAGTGAATTATACGAGCGGGGAAATTCATTATTAGGTTTACTTTAACATTCTCGGTACCAAAACATTTTTTAATATTATTTATTAATTAAAAATTCTTATTTAATTATTAATTGTTTTTAATATTAATAATGAAATATTAAACATTTTTTAATATTATTTATTAATTAATAATTCTTATTTAATTATTAATTGTTTTTAATATTAATAATGAAATATTAAACATTCTTTTCAATATCTCACTTTTCAAGTCAAATCTAAAGTGCGTTTTTATAACTTGCTCAATTCAAAATAATGTTTAAGGTTTTTGGAATTTTTATTAGCAGTATTAATATACAAGTGTAAATTTTGAGAACTAGTTTTTGAAGGAAATGTCTGTTTTCCAGACTTTTAGTATAATTTATTTGCACTGTTTAAGATGCCATCAAATAAAGAAGACTTATTCCTTCTTAGACATTTTCTTAAAAATCTCTCTAATTTTAATTCATTTTTAATTTAACATTTATTACTAAAAAATTTTTTTTAGTATTCCAATTAAACTTCATTTTTGATATTCATATGTAAAATAGACAAAGGATATATAAAAATTCCTTAACGAAGGTGATTCTTCTAAAGAATCAGATAGATACCTTCGCAGAACTTTTGTAATTCCCATTATATAAATTATATTTCAATGAATCTTTTGAAAGTTTAATCCTTGGAGTTAATTTTCCGTGCGGCACTTCGTCAACCCTTTAACTTCTGCCTATTCCTTTAAACAATCAACGGTCGTAAATCATTTATGGAAGCAGGCTTTGCAACAATCAGTAGAGAATGATGCGTTACGCTTGAAAAGTTTTCTTGTCGAAGAGAGGAAACTGTGTGAATGCTTCCATTAGCTTTCGTTACATTGAATAAGTGTTACGTCGCTTTATATAAACTTGTTGACACAGTGACAGAAAAGATTTCATAAAGGAATAACTGAATCAACCTGTTTACAACGGTTAATGAAGCGCTGGTTTATAAAAAGGATTCACATATGTTACTCATTTTCTTTCTGTACTTCCAGATAAAAAAAGAGAAAAGATTTTCTCTTAAATATTCGTTTTAATCATGTGGCTTGTTAATACTATCTGTCTCGATGGATATGTTTTTGTCCGTATCACTTTTCAAATAAATTGCCGTCAAATGTCATCGTTAAATGAATATAAATCCTTTCCGATTTTTTTAAGTTATTATTATTTTGCTTGTTACTTTTTAATGTGAAGCAATGAGCTTCAGAAAGATATACTGCAAGAGAAGAACTCAAACTATAGTGAATTTCCAATCTCGTTTCACTTTTCTAACAGGCGAAGGTTAATTTTGTTGACAATTACTAAAAAAACTTGCGTTCTTACGTCTACGTTGCGTTATTCAATGCAGAATATCTATAGAAATTTCATATGCGTAATTTCCGCTTAATCTTTCATAACGGCATTTTTAAATCATAAAAGAAGGCCAGTTTCCAAAAAGTTGTTCAAATATTTTAACTTCCTTAAAATACTCCACGAATGAGCCTTGAATATTATACTTGATGGCAGGTGTTCTCAGGGACGTGAATAATACATATACTTATAGAGATTAAATACTGTATTCACAAATCACTACTTTCGCAGGCTTTGAAATCACACGACTAGAAAAAGGCGAGGGGCTACAATATTTACAGCGGTAATCCTAGTGGGCATGGAAATAAATATGTAAAACGAATATACATTATATGGGGAGGAAAAAAATGCTCACTGTTTGAATCACCAGCCAATTGCCTAAAATCGTTATTATAAAACATAACATATATATAATTATACATATATAATGATTTTAATGAAACTAGCACTAGTGAAATTTCAGAGGTTCAGCTAGTAATTAATAACGATAAAACTGAAATCGCCGTTTATCCCTTTCAAACTGCTTAGTTTGTTAATTAATAACACAATAAATTTGAAAGAAAAATGGAATATTATCCTATGCTTCGCCGAACTCTCATGTGGAAGATAAAAATATTTTAATTTGGGCAGTGAAAAAGCATTTCTTTTAAATCGCTGTGTTTGTTGATTAAATTCGAAAGAGAAATATATTGCGTTTTGTTGCTGGCAGGCAATATACTTCTTTTATATCGCTGAGTTTTCCGATTAAATTTGAAACTAAATAACTTACGCTTTATGGAGTGACAACAGAAGCTTCTAATCGCTGGAATTTTAAAGCAAAGTTCCTTAAATTCGTACAAAATATGAAATAAATTTTTTAAAAATTCAAAATTCGTACGCATGCTTCAAGATGCACATGTGCGGGTGGTTGGCTATGTGTATTCAAAATTTGGTGGCTTTAGGTTCTGCCGTGTTTGCACGATATGAAGAACAGGCATGTATACGTACAGGTTCTTTATTATTTAATAACAGAGAAGATACAGAACGAGGTTCTTGGTCTTTATTACTGATGATCAGTTACAAGATGTACAGTGAGGGCTTTAACGAAAAAGAAAATTTTTGGAGGAGATATTAAGACAATTTGAAGCAATAATCTTGTAAAGTCATCAATGAAAAGTTCGCTGCGAAAAATGGAGTTTCTTACGTACCATGTGAAGCCGAGGCACATTACTTAGCACCTCGTTCTGAAATGCCTATAATATTTTGAGATCAGTGTTTGAAACTAAAGTATTTAAAAGCAATACATGCAGTTCTTAAAAATATTATTTTTGTACTTTTTTTATTTTTTAATCTGATTTAAAAAGAAATGCATTCAATTCATGATATATCTAATTAAAAACATTAAATAGTTCTCTAGAATTACGTTACATATTTTTTCACTTTTTAAATATACGGAAGATGTATAATGTTATCCTGTTAGTCTAAATGCATATTTATCTAATATCTCATAAATTGTTTCACTTTTCCACCTGGACCATGTCTCTCGATAACCTCTGTTGATAAATCACATTAAACTTTCATAGAGCCGTTTTCGGCGATCGTTAAAATCTGAACCCTTTCGCATATTTTATTTTATATTTTTTAAGTTCGCTTTTATAGGAAATTGTGGTTCTCATTTTGACAAAATATCTGAACCGAATTCTCTCATCGTGCAATATGAAAGCAAATAAAATTTGCTCAATTTATTACAATTATTAAAATTTTTTTACTTAAACTCAGTAAACCGAATCGTATGTCAGTAGTAAAGCTTCGTCTACGCAAATTGTTGTTAGTACTTCAATCTTTCTACCAGATGCAGAACAATAAACACGTTTCCCTTTATATTCACCGCCTGTCAGCCTGGAGGTTGCTCGGGTAGCCAAACGTAAAAGCTTTCGTAAGGAAGCGATTCAAGAACTCCGTGAGAAATTTCAGACTAAAAAATTGTCTCTGTCGCTGCTTGTTCAAAGAACAATTTTTCGAACAGCTAACTCCTAGATGGCATTTCATTCCCCGCTTTCCTATTTCATTTCCTTTCAGTTTCGTGTTGAGATCTCAGCACTAGTTCTTTTTCACAAAGAATATTCACGCAAACTTTTCGTTCGAATGCATCACAAACGTGCATCCGTGATTGCATTTTCTTGAAAAGAAATTGGTCATCCATATTTTAATACAGAGCAGAGAGATATTAAAGCTAAAGTAATCTTTTTAATTTTAAAAGTTTTCCTTGATCATCGATTGAAAGGGCGAATATCCAAGGTTTCATATACGGACCTTAAGTTACTGACGTATACTGTGCTTTGCAGACTCGCACTATTCGATTAAAAAAATGCTATTAAAAAGAATGTTAGATTTAAATATTAATAGCATTGCATTGTTTTTAAAGCTAAGAGAAACATGCTTATTAAAAATGCCAATAACATAACAAATCAGAATACATTAGCATAAAATAAATGGGTGATTTTTTTTCCTTCAAAAGTTTTAAGCATTTGTAAAGAACATTTGCTTTCTCATATGTTCTTCTGATGTGAACATCTCATATGTGCTTCTGTGTGAGCATAAGATGAACATATGCTTATCTTTCGAGTTCTTTTTTCATTGCCTTGTTTTCTACACTCTGCTTACACTCTGTTAAACCTATTATTTTCGTTTATCTGTGTTGCCTCAACAAAATTTCATAAACTGAGTTTAAGATTTATTTGTGAAGTAAATAACGCACCTATAAATTTTAATTTAAAAATTATAGATTTCTATGGAAATGTCCACTTTGACTTCTCCCAAATCAATTTAGACAATGTTTCTAAGTGGCATCTTTATATACGAAAAGAACTTTCATAATAAGAAAATAAAGAACTCTTTTTGTTTCTTCAAATTGGATTATGAAATGTATTCAAAAAGGATTTTTCCTGACGTCTGTACGGACGTAAATACGTATGTATGTATCTCGCATAACTAAAAAACGATTCGTCAGTCATTTACTTCCAATAAAAAAAAGTGTTTTAAATGATGGAAATATTCAAGTTCTGGTAATTTCAAATTTAAATCAAAATTAGTTTTGGACAAATAACGAAATCTACCTTTTTATGTGGTCTCTTGATTCCGATAGTAATATTTTGGAGAGTTTTATATTCGTTATGAAAAAAATCAAAATGCAAAAAGTTTGAATTCCGTACGCCAAAAATGGACCGCGATATTTAATTTCAAAATTTGTAAGTTTTGATGACAGTTTCAGTTTGCCTGAAGGAATTGATTAATTGAGTTAGAATAATTCAAGGAAAGTTGTTTAAATGAAGTGCTACGAAAAATGCATACAATTTGATAGCGTACAAGTTACTTATGAGGTGGCCACATGAGATTCTTTGAGTATATTTTAAATTGTTCCAGAATTCTAGAAAATAACAAAGACTGCTCTTAGTAATCGTATGAAACATTATAATTTTACAATATCTTTTATTGAGTTCATACTAGAATGTTTTACTACAGAAAATTAAAGGCCTTTCTAATAGCTACGGAATCATAATTTTGGTTCATTATCCCTGAATATAATTTTTTTCTCTAAATATTTTATTTTTTAAAATATTTTTAAGCATGTTTGTGTTTTACATCCCGAAGGGGCTTTATATTTTCGGTTAACGCGCAAAAACATATCTTGATATAATGAAATCCATAAACACAATAATGTATTGGAAACTGAAAAATGGGAGTGGAAAGAATCTAAAAGTAGCATTTTTTAACTATCAGCATTAGCAAATTTTGCAATTACCCGAAACATAAAACCTTTATTTTATTTATATTCTATGCGCAGAGTTTCAGAGTACTGTTATTCGGCAAAAGTAAGATCTCGAATTTATTTTCCAAATCTCAACAATCAGTTATAAATTAACTAACTGAGCTATTTAAAATCACAGATGCAACTCCTAATAATTTAAATCTTCATTTTATTTTTATAATGTACGTGATTTACGTAAATTAAAGCACATTTAGTTTATAAATATTTTTTTAGCTTTGCCGTAACATGAAAACTACTTCTAACTCCATATGTCACAGAATTATGCTGAAATCATTTGATTTTTTTTTTCATTTTTATGATTTTTTCATTTTTTAATTATTTTGATTCATTTTTCGACGTCTTGGAATGTAACCTGAAAATTTTAAGTTATTTTAATTTTTTTCCGAGTTAACATAGTTTAGCTTTAGATTAAAATTTTTCTGAGATAATTCCTTTTCTAATTCCTGTTTATACATTGACACGTACTTAATAATCACCATAAAAGTTCTAGCATTATTATTAAAGGATCCACCTACATAAATCATATATTAGCCAGTATATTACTTTTGAATAAAATCTCTTTACTGCTCCTAAAGCGTTGAGTTTTCTTTGGAGTAATTAGAAGCAGTTGGAGAAATCCCCAACTACTGAAAGATTTTGCATTCTTCTAAATGAGAAATAAGGTTGGTAATAATTTAAAGAATTCTTGAAAGAGATAACTATCGCGTGCTCTGCTGTAATCAATTAACTATAACTAACTTGACACCACTTAAATACCTATAATTTCAAAAATATTCTTCCTTAAGATCACCTTAGTATTATCTGAAATTAAGATGACATATTTTTAAATCTTTTACATACATTACGATATTAATATCAGATTTCATCTTCAGGATATTATCAAGTTGTCATTATATTTAGACATTAAACCGATGAATTTCTAATCTGACAGTTTATTAATATTGATTTAAGTATTTCATTTCAATTCAGTCCATCAAATGTGTTGATTATTAAAATATTTAGAATCTCAATTTCAATGCGACTTGCAAGTTCCTTAAAAGTTTATTGCAGCATAAATTTGGAAAAAAAATTATTCTGATGTTTTTCTTACAGTTAGATTTAAGTTAAACTTTATCTTATCCTTCTTTGTCGTTGGCCCAACATTCTCTTAGACCAGACACTTATGGTAATGTAATGGTTTTAATAGTGTAAAAGTAGAATGCTAATCTTAATCGTAATATTACCGGAGATTTTACTTTGTAGCCGCTTTTTCTGGATGAGTAGAATTTCCTGTTTTAGTTGTGGTGGTGAACTGCTAAAATTACTTAATCGCTGTGCATGATAAGGGGTTTACAAATTTAGTGATAATATAGCCAACCAGGTGTTTAGTTTTGAGCTGAGAATCATGGAATAATTTGAAGCTTGGTAATTAGCCGAAGTAACCTCATTTTGTAATTTTGTATAGCTATAATAAGTCAATCGTTTTAATTTGTGTTAGCATTTAGTTGTAATCCACCGGGAATGGATAACCAAATATTCTATGGAGAGTTAATCCGTGTTCGTACGGATAGTTAAACATTTGTAAGGGCGATAACTTGCTAGCAATTTGAAATAACTTTGTGGTTAATTGTCATTTCGAATACTAAATTCTAGTTTAATTTCTCACCAGAGAAGTCGAAAGTGGGTTACTCGAGACTTCAGACCTGAATAGTCATTTTGAATTCAAAATTAGCAATATCAAAAACATACATGTCCCAATTTTATAAGATGCAATGTCGCTTTTAAGTCTCTTTCTTTATCTTAGTTAATTAATATCACGCTGCTGTTGTTTTAAATCTACATCTATAACCAAATCTTCAAATGTTTTCGTCGCCAAGAGTGCGCTTTTCATTATCTTAGGCCTAAGCACCCATAAGGAGCCTAAGCCTAAACTTATGGATGCATACTATTTATTAGGTTTAGTGGGAATCTGCCCTGCTATGTCGCAGGTTTGAAGGAGAATCCCTCTTGACTCCATTGGAAGGGGAACTTTCCAGCTTCTGAATATACAGTTAATATATCCCACGGACAGTAGACTCTCCTAACTTCCAAACCTCGACAAAGGACAAAATCATGTATTAAAGGAGCCTAAACCGTTGCCAAACGATTAATATGTTATGGGAAAGTATATGTGCACAGATCATTGCATAGTACATGTACACAGATCAATACATGGTACTTTGATGAGGTAAGAAACAGTTGAAAAGGTAACATGAGTGTATTGAGCATATCTCGAGGAATGGGTTTAAGGATCTCCTATCACCAGTCTTTTGTGAGGACTTTTGGTTTGGTAATATTTTAAGAGCTCTATTCCACAATAACAGATGGTACGCTATAGAAATATCCATGCTTTCTCAAGGATTGAACCTCGAGACCAAGGCTATGGCAGCCGCCTTTCCTACCACCATGTTAACAGAGAAAAATTAATCCTTTGAAGTCGTATGCCTTTGGTGGTCGTATGCCACCAACCAAAGCTGTTTTACCGTTCCAATCGTATGTCTGCTATCAGCCACCAGAGCTTTTTTTTTCGTTCTAGTCGCATGTTTACTCTCAGCCACCAAACGTTTTTACCTTTCTAGTTGCATTTGTGCTCTCAGCCACCACAACAAAGAACCACACTGATCTTATTTACATTACATCTTATTATTATCAAGTCGACAAGCTCCATAATCTTGCATATTACTATTCTTTGAACGACAATTAATTCGGACCAGCATGATACCTATGTAAAAACTTAATACGACCGCCAAGGATTAATATTATATATATGTTGATAAACGTACATAATAACAGCACATATCTTCACATTTATTCTTGTCGTTATTGATACAGGTAATAAATACAACAGTTTCAAAAGTAAAAATTCCATATTGTGTTAGTTGTATTTTAATATAGAAATGATTTGTCTCGTATTAAATTTAAATATTAAATGAGAGAAAACGCTAATTTAAAATACATTTCATAGTCTTTATTTAGCTAACTATTTTTAGAGCATTACGTTTTTTAGGCTTAGCTCCAAAATCAACAAAATTTCAACAGGTGTACTGTCTTCCATCGGTTCACTATGGAAAATGTTGTTTTCCCGTGACATTTGTGTCATCTGCATCACAAATCTCTCTCCGCTTTTTCTAGGCACAGCAAACGGTTTATGAATTGTAAATAAAATTACATATATGTACATGAACTGTAAATAAAATTACATATAAATAAAATTGAATTACATTTAGATATCTTTGGATAACTACACTCATCTGGGACAGATAATGAGATTAAACTACTGTATGTACCCAAATACGAGCCGATATCCTGTAAAAATTTAGTCATAACTAAAAACCGTGTATAAGCCGAATATACGATTTTCCAACAAATCTAGATCTGTATTATCAAACGTTCGAATAACTCGTCATCTAACTTATCAGACAAAAAAAAACTTATCAGACAAGCCGAAGGGCTCATTCACTCCAAAAATAGGCCGATCATTCCATAGTCATAATGCTGTAAAACGAACGGAAAATGAAACCATCGGCGAAGTGGATGACTACCACGTTAATAGTGAGATGGGGGGATACCATTCTAGTCTGCAGCAGACATACTACTTCATGAATAATAGAAAATTCCGTGTCGAACAGTGATACTGAGAAATTTGATTAATGAATTTTAAAAATAAACAAAATAAAATTCTAGTTAATTTCAATTATTCTTCTTTCAGTTATTCATCTTTTGTGATCGAACTATATGTAAGTCGTTTTGAGTTCATAAAAAGTGGACCTTCCAGTTTCATAGCAAAAACTAAAAAATTCTCAGCTTATGCATGGAAATACATGCTAATAGTTTTAGGTTTCTAAGTTTCAATTAAAACTATGCTTCCCCTTCTGGCTTTCATAAATCGCTCGTGGGGGCACGCATTACTTTATAGTCACATAAAAGGTAATTTATATTTATATGAATCTCCATAGGTATCAGCAACAACAAAAAAAAAGGCTGAAGAAAGACGTCTCAGTTGCTGCTAGCCATCAAGTAATTAACTAGTTCGTTGCTCCGTATTTCAAAAGTCTGGTTATAAGACGACTTTTCCGGATGAAAACAGTGTCTCGGAATCCATTTTTGAAAAATTATTGGTTTGATTGTTGATTTAAACTCAAACACGAGAGTCGTTTTAATTAGTCCGTTGTTCGAATTAATAAATTGCTTTAATTTTGTGCTGACTTACTGACGCTAATTTTTATTTTGCTATGAATTGAAAGCAACAAGTTATATTTCACGTTTTAAAGATAATTTTTCCCTAGTCCTTAATCTTGCCGTTTCTAGTTTCACTGTTGTACAGCAACAAATGTTCTGCAAGATTTCGTTAGGGAATTAAAACTCAGTTATTTATTTAAAGATTATCTGTTGGTTCAAGAATTATCTTTTGGTTTCATCCATTCTAAGACTGAAAGTCTGATCTTATTTTAATAAATAGCTTAATATAAAAACTTTGGAGTAGGATTACTTAAAGTGATTAAAATTCTAAGTTTAATCTGAAAAGCGTATAAAATGAAAGTATTGGAATTCTAGACTTTTCTTAATTCGTTCAAGATAAACCCATTATAGTTCTAAATTTAGCTTTTGGAGATAAATAAGAAGAAAAGAAAGATCTAAGTTTTTAAATTTCAGAATTAACTTGAAACTTCACGAAACTAAACATTGTTCTAAATTTAACAATTAGACTTTGAACGTATTAAAACTCACATTAAACTTAATAGAGTTTTGTTCATTAAAAACTTCTGCTTCTTTTTTTACTTTTCCTTCATTCCTGGGGGAGTATATAAGGTATTTTCTCCTTCTTTTCTGCATGCCTTTGTGGTGTAACGGTAACTCAACGCGTATTCGAGAGGTCCAGGTTCGAGTCCCGGTGAGGGCACTGCTCATTTTTCACTTCTCCAGCATCAAAGAACCATAATGACTCTAGAGTATGTATGTATTATATGTATGTACATCTTTATGTATAACACCTGGATCCATCAGACTTCGCGCTCATCTAGTCCTTCGCGCGAACATGTGCAACGTCAAAGCCCGAATTATAAATTTCAAATTTGTTTTTGATTTAGTTCATATTTTGCGCAAAATTAGTGTGATTTAAAAATTATACGTTTGCCACTCAGCCACTATCATATTGCCACTCAGCTAGGCGGAAGATACTTATATTTCAAATCAAATCAGAAATCCCAATTATTTGAAAGAAATCTGTTATGTCTCGGCAAAGTATTTTTCTTTCAAATTTAACAAATTCAGGTTTAAAAGAAATGCGTTGCCGAAATTAAGTATTTTTCCTTTCGACACACTAGTGTGTTGTCTTTCGCAAAAGCTCAAGATATTTTTCTTTCATATTTAATCTATTTGCTACGAACTATGCGATTTAAATGTGGTTCTTCATTTCTATTATTATTAATTATTACAACGACCTGAGAAATTACACTAGATAGGCTCGTTAACATTTTTCCTTTTTCTTCCTTATACAAAGTAAAGAAAATATAGGAATCGTGAAAAATTCAGATTTCAGATTTCATCGGAAATATCCATTTTGATCGTTCCCGACTTCATTTTGCCTACTTTTTTGAAAGACTGCGTACGGATAGAATAAAGCATTCTTTATTCCAAAAAAGATTATAAAATGTTTTCAAAATAGATTTTTCGTGACGTACACATGTACATATGTGCATAGGAACAATACGTACATTTTGTGACGTACGTACATTTCGTAGATACGTACAGACGTATGTACGTACGTAAGTACATATCTCGCATAACTCGGAAGCAATTAGCCGTCGAACATCGAAATTTTATGTATGGGACTGATATATATATCTGTGTGTATACACTCACCTCCTTGTCCGGCTTATAAGTCCTTGTTCGGCCATATTTATTTTCGTAATCATAGATCGCAGACGTATACTTCCAATTACAGAAGTGTTTTAAACAAAATTTTCATGTTTTAGCAATTCCAAATTTCTTTAAAAAATTAATTTTCAATAATAAAAAGTGTGAAAGGTTTCAGATTTTAAATTACGTCCAAAGGGGCTTTTTTTAACGTTTTGTGTGTTACCTTTATTTATTAAATATCATGTTTTGCGTACTTAAACCATAAAATTAAGTTCAACAGCAGTATCGTAAAATAATTTTAAAATGAGCATATCTTTAAAATTTCCGATACACAGTCTCACGCGCTGGAGACAAAAATGCCCTTTTATCTTGAGAAACCAGGATTTAGATTTATAGACCATAGAAAGAACCATACGGTAGAACGCTTAAGAAAGAAATACAGAGCAGCTTCTCTAAGACGACCACTCACAATCTGTATTATTTATGTCTTTTATGAAGATAATTCTCTTAGAGAGGTAATACTCAATGTCGACCAGAACACCGGTCGCATTCAGAGCTGGTCACCTTAGAGAGGTGGTCATCACGAGACAACGTTCACTGTACGTGTTTTACAAAACAAAACAGCAATTTTAACGCAGAAGAATGATTTAAAATGCGGGTATACAGCTTGCGCTAGACTGGAAATGTACAAATAAATATGCTTTTCTTTATTGTTTATACATACGATCATAATTTGCATAATTTATTCTAGGAGATCCGTGAAAAATAACAAGAAAAACAAATTGCCGGACATAGCATTTTGTTAGAATCTTTTATCACCGCATGCATTTCATACCTCTTTTGCTAATCGGGTGAGAATCTGACACAGATAGGCCATGATCGAGCTGATCCTGTTCTCCGCGACCCAATAAATAGATTCGAAATTCCATTTCATGATCGCTGTGCTCCTAGCGCTAAATAGTTTCTCATTCGCCTCTTCATTTATCATCCCTGACAGTATCTTCGATGGTAGCTAAGAGCTTCAAGCTATGTCCGTGGCGATTTATGTGTAATCTGTTCTATAGGTCATCTTTACTGTTGTGACTACTATAAAAGAGGAATTTAAAGTAATTAATTAAAAATTATTTAAACAAAAATCAAATAGAACTAGCTTGATCATTCGTCTAGAAAGTCTTTATTATGCATAATAGAGCCTTGTAATATTATGATTTTACAAATTTTTATTTTAGCAGTTTTAAATGACAGTAATAAAAGCATCAAATTGCAATGAATATTTCTTATGAATTATGATTATTAACTGTTTAGATATGCACACAGTTCTTAAAAAAATAAAATATCAAGCATTTTTAAGATATAATTGCTTTCAAGAAAGACTTAAAAACGCAGTCATGTTTTTTAAAAAATTGTAGAAAATCGCCAAATTAATATCTTTTTATCATTCTTCCTTTAAAAGAGGGCGGAAATTTTGTTTTCTAATTTGTGAAAATTTCAAAACTTTGTAATCTTTACATTGTTAGATGCTGCTATTTTGAAATAATAATATATAATTGAAAAAAAAATCAAGTGATCGTCGAAAATTCGCTAAGAATTAAAGCTAAAAGTTTTATAAAAAAATTCATTTGAAATATTTTTTCTGCTCTATCTGCTATTGCAAATAGTAAGGTTCTGAGGCTTTTGATTTGTTCGTTAAATGAAAATATGTGTAAAAAAATTGCTTAAACATTAAATTAAAAATATTTAAATCGAAATTTGAAAACATCGCTTAACCACATCGCATTGCCATCCATAAACAGTGTGTGTACAAAATTTGCTTTTGATATTTTAACAGAATGTGGCTTAAAAATCGAAACCAAACTTTTGCCCATAACGGCAAACACCATGAATGAGCGAAGTAAAAGCTTATAAAAGTCTTCGGCCCACCCTTTCCCATCCTCGCTTTCAACAATAAAAATTGCACTTAAGGGAGGAGGGGAGTAAATATTATTATGATTTTTAAAAAATTTAATACTAAAGAAATGTATCGCCTATCAGACGGGAAAGTGGTTAGTGACGCTGACTGTCGTACTGAAGAGCAGGGATTGAATACCAGAGAAAGCAGGATGGATCGAAAAGGCAAAAATGGAAGGAATGGATGTTTATAAATGTGTAAGTGTCTGTGCGGCAGGAAGGAACTCAAAATATACGAATAAAGCGAAAGTCCTCTCGAATGATTTGATGCAAGGGAAAGAGGGGTTGAAGACTCTCAAACCCGTCCCCCAGAGTGAGCGCTCTTTAAAGATGGAGCGGAACTGAGCAAAGTTGAACGGTCATCTACTATATTGTGCTCAAGACTCTGCCAACGACAGACGCATGCCACGATAAAATTCGCTTTTCGTTAAAATCTTTTGTTCTGATTAGGTCAAACTAGCAAGATTAGTCACAATGTAGCAGAAGTCGCTTGGGTTCGAACCGAAGAAAAACTGCCAGTATTCAACAGTCTTTAAACACTCGGGAACAGTTAGGGCTTTAATCGTAAGAAAAAATAATTAAGATTTCTTTCAAATTTAGAATCCCGAGCTTTCGTTTTTGTACACAACAAAATGGTATAATTTTTTAAAAAAATTATCAAACACAGGTGGTTTTCTTATGCCCATTTTTTCTACACTGATAAGATTCATGTTGTTATAACTAAGAACATACATAAAAACTATTAATTGGTGTTGAATGTCAGCAGCTTCGTGATCTGACTCAAACGTGATCTGAACAAAATGAAAGTAATAAACGAGAAAATTTTCTTCCATTATCACATACAGTATTTATTACAAATAACACTGTTGGTAGAATCATCACTTTCTAGCTCAGTTTTTCTCAACAAAACTCTTAAATTTAAAGAGAACCATCTGAAAACTCTTAAAATGACAGGCAGGCTTTTCATTTCAAGAAATTCTGTATGGTCATGACGCGAGTTTAAATCTTCGGCCAACCTCAGCCTGAGCTTCAGAATATGTTTGGGTGGAATATCACGTTCACAAGGAATCCGACGAAGCAGACAGACTTCGCTGTTATGCATGACAATGTCAATTCGCTGGATGAGAGCGTTCGGAACCGGCTCAAGGGCGGATATGATTCCATCTGGAAATTTATCCTTCGAATGTTTCAAATACCTTAGGGCGTATCCTTTCTCCAAGGGCTGGCTGTTCTCAAATTTAGAAATGAAAACAAAGCGGTTTTTTTTTCTCTCGAATTATCTTTATTTCTAGTTTTGCTTTCGAGGAATATTTTTAACAGCTTTTGTTATTGTGAATTTTTTTAATATCTTCAAGGGTCATTCAGCTATAATAAGCTTTTACTTAGTTCACTAGTGATGTTTCTCTCTGTAGAGTTTGTCACTGATTTTTAACTTATCTCTCGAGCTTAAGTTATCGAGTTGAAATTTTGTAAACACATTGTTTGGGGAAGACAATGCAATAAGGTGAAGCAATGTTTTCAGAATTCGATTTGCAGTTTTCAAAATTTAATGTTTAAACGGTTTTTATCGCGTATCTTGGTTTAACGAACAAATTAAAAAAAAAAAAAAAAAACTCAGAAATTTACTGTTCTCACCTTCGGATAGGGCAGAAATGAATCTTTTAAATTAGGTTTGTATAAAATTTCCAACATCATTTCTTACTTTTTCAGCAAATTTTCAAAATCCGCCCGATATTTTCGATTACTTGATATTTATGAATTTCAACGTCTAAAAATGTATCGGTTACAAAAAATTTAATTTTTCACAGATTATAAAACACTCTTTACCCACTTTTGAAGCAAGGCTGATAAAAAATAATAACGTAGCTATTTTCTAGATTTTATTAGAAGATTATTATTAGAAGCATATGCTGCAATGCGAAACGGAAGTCGCCGCTTCTTCCTTCGACATTGCTGGAAAACATAGTTTTAAGGCTATTTTTTGATTTCGTCGTAATGAAATCTAGATCTTTAATTTTTCTCCCTTTCGTAAGTTTGTATGTACATTTCTATCAACATTTCCTTTTAGGAACTGATTTCATTAATTTTATTGTGGTACGTAGTAGTATATTCTTTTATGGGACTTTAAAGTGTTGTCATCCAAAAATGTATCTGTGATAAAGATTTGAAATTTTCAAAGATTGTGAAACAAACTTCACACGATCTTTTAGAACAAGAGTGAATCGCGGTTTTTTTTTTTTTTTTTTTTTTTTTTTTTAAATCTTTTACGCAATAGAATTTTTGAATAAAAAGAATGACTATTGCTTTTGAAAAACGATTTTAAATTGAATAATTTCATTTATAACGTGTCGTTGATACTATAAAGATGAATTTGTGATATAAAATTGTAGATAAATTTTGTTAGCAGAATTGTTAAATCTCTTGTTCCTATATGATAAATAATTTTTCTGCTTCAGTTTATTAATGATTTCGTGGGGTTTAAATTAAAGCTTAGTTTTTATTTTACTTATTTATTTATTTGTTTTGACCGTCCGAGAGAAAAAAAAGTGTTGTTGTTAATTTTCAGAACGTAATGTTTTCCATTTGTGTTGCACACCATATTAGAACATTGTTTCCCAAAATAATAAAATGAGCATTATAAAAACCATACGTACTTTTATAATATTTTCGTTGTCTTTCCTTTATGCTACTTAATTTCTATATTGAAAGAAGCAGTTTGTAAAACTGAAACATGTTCGTTTAGCCGATATAAGTATGTTTCAATACATATAGTTCTCAATTCGAACACGTGCACCTCGAAGCTCGAATTTTCAGTTTTGAATTTTTTTTAAGCTGCATATTTGTACAAATTTACGATTTAAAAGAAATATATTGCGTCGCGGCAAGCAGTAAGGTATTAATATTTCAAATTATTCAGAAAACTGAGCGATCGATTGAAAAGAAATACGTTGCCACTCGACAAACCGTAAGATAATTGTCTTTTGAATTTAATAAAAAAACTCATCGATCTAAAAGAAATGTTTTGCCACGACCGGAAGTAAAATATTTTTGTCTTCCAAGCGCATGTTCTTACCATTCCGAAAATGCAAATTGTTTGATTTTTCTTTCAAATTTAGTTTGTCTATTTTTGGTACACTAATTAAATTCTTTAAAGCAAAAGAAAGGAGTTCTTCTCTGTTATTATTAATTAGTCCAGGTCTAGATCGAAGTAAGGAGGGCACCAGTGCATTCCCCTTTGGTATGTATCAGGTATCGCCGAGCCTTGCTAACCATCAAGCTTCCATTCCAGTATTGAGGGAGAACATCCCGAGGGTCTCCTATTCCTGTTCCCCTACCACCAATGTATAGAAAGAGCTTTCGACTCGTCGCGTGTTTGAAGTGTCCCCTCTATCGTAAAGACACTATGGGTTTCGGCTTCCCTGTTCCGAGTAACTAAATCTCACTACAGGTCGACTCTGCCTTTGGGCACGTCGTGGAGGTTCAACCTCCACTGTTACCCTCCAGCAGAGCCGCGCACCACCTGGATACGTCACCAGGCAGCACCGGTCGTCAATTGCTCCTGCCAGTCGCTCGGGCGAGCCCGTCGCAGCGGGACATTACCCAGCGACCCCGGGGGAAAACCCCACGGGTTACTAGCACCACGCCGCGCTAGGACGTGCCAGACTCCGAGGCCGGCCAATAAGTGACCTTTCCCAGAGCCTTCAGAACCACCAAGTTCATAAATTTTATACCCCCGTGGCCGAGACTGCCTAGGTACAGATCCTAGCCAGTAGCTTCGCAGAGTTCTCTACGTCGACCCCCGGGGGGGAATCGTAAAGACACTATATGCTTACAAACACGGGTATTCGATTAGTCCAAACCTGGAGCTATTCTTTTCTGTGGAGCCGTCTATTATTCTATGGAGCCGGCTATTAATTCTGCCACTGGAGGGATGGGGACATTTGCTTTTGTTGTTACTTGGTGAGCTAAGGGAATGGTGTTCTCCATTTCAAACTCAGTTATATCTTCTTTTGCACAGCGCATTTCGTTACGTTTAAAGTCCAGCGTAAAGTCGTACTTCTGCAAAAGGTCCAGTTCGAGTATTAATTCGTCCGCGATGTTAGCGACGAAAGCCATGTGCTGGTAGGTCTCATTTTCGAAGGTAATGGTGATGTTAATTTTGCTTTCAGTCGGGATCTTATCACCTGTAACTGTTTGTAAAGTTACACAGGGCGGAGTCTAGCGCAACATTTCGTTCAATCCCCGAGCTACATCTATTCTCACGATGGTAGCACACTCGCCGCATATTCGAGAAATTCAGGTTCGAGTTCCGGCAAGAGCACTGCATATTTTTACATCTCCTACTTTAAAATGACCTAATGATTCTACAACTGAACTCATGAAATTACAGATAGACTCATTAAACCATTATATACTTTTTTATATGTAACTCGTTTAGGCTCCTAACCTCGGAATCAGCTAGTTTGTGAAATAATTTAGAATTTTTAAACAAGAATCGAGTAAAGAAGATGTATATCTTTAGTCTAATATTATCTGTCTTAAAATTACATTGTAACCTATGAAAAGTTTGGAAATGTAAGTATGAGTATATTGAAAATTTTTATAATTTAATTCTGTATCTTTATTATTACTAAACCTTAACTTTGTTGCCAGTAGTAACCACAGTATTCTTATTATTATGGTTACAAATTATTCACAGTGAATATTAAATAGACTAGCCAAGAATAATAATATATGCTTAAAGAAGCGACTTCGAACTTTTCTTATTTAGGAAATCGTAGATCAAGAAGATCAAGAATTAAAATACGTGCAGTTTCAACATTTATATTCCCTTTTTAACAATTGAAAGCGACATGTATTGGCGCCCTTGCCGTCTGAAATAAAATTTCTCATATAATGCTTTTATATTGCGAAACATTCCCTTGTCTAGCGTGTCCTAACAAAAACGCCAGATTTTATATGTTTAGTAAAATACTTTTATTTTCAGAAAATGGGAGCTATTTTAATATTATTTAGAACAGGTAAATTTTCAATTTAAGGATAAAAAAATAGCGTACGCCATATGTCCTCTACGATTAGTTCTGCAGCACGTGTTTTGTCGATGAAAGTCATAATCACTTTTTCATGTACCTGCCTATCAAGGTGTCTAATGACACATTCAATTTCCTCTTGAAGTTATTTTGTTGTTTCTCTTTAGGCTCGGATATTTGAGCTCGCAATAACACTATCATGGAATATGGCGATGTTTTCAACAAACCGGGTAAATTGAGAGCGTGGTGATTTAAGGTCTGCTGTCAAACGGGTATCCTCAGATTTCCTTATCAATCGGCGAACTGCTGTTTCATTAGGAGCACGTCCATATCAAAAGATTGCACGAAGTTTTCTAACAGTATGCGCATAACACTCGCCATTCTTGCAAAGAATTCTCACATTCGAAACTCATTCTTCCTTTGTGTAGTGCTCCGTATCGAGTAAGATGCAACAAAGCTTCGAAATGAACTGACAGTCATAAAATATCAGTGTTACTAGATCATATCTAATATGACATTTTTTAATCGGAACATTTACCTGCTGTAAGAGTATAAAAGTATTTTCCATTTTCTAAGAATAAAATACTCTTTCGCGCATATTAAATACAGCGCTTTTGGTGGAACACCCTGTAAGCATATGTGAATAAATTTGTAAATTATACAGAAACCGAATGTCCTTGGAACGCAAACCAACAAGAAATCAAAGGAACATTTTTCTTTGTGTTTAAAACAATTCTAACCACACTTTCAATAAATCGAGCTTTTATTAGCATTTGCCTGGAAGGTGTTTTGAGCAAACTGTAGATCCGTAAATCCAGTTCAAAACGATTAATTCTTTGATGATATGTAGTCCGAAGTACTGTTACTTTTCTATTTGTTGAACCACTTTTGTGTACTGAAGCCAAACTGAAAAATAAATTCTATGACATGAGATTTAAAGGTCACATTTTTTTCATTCCAGCCATCATTCTACAATTTATCGAGAATTCAACATCGCTTTCTGAAAGGTAAGAACGGATTATGCGGCATCCATTCTCACTATCTTGTCCTATTACTCACTAAATTAGATACCTCTTCCACAGCTGATTTGACCTCGTCCCGCCTTCTTTTCATGCTCACTCTGCAGCACGATTCAAAAGAGTGCATGTGAACCAACCGCAAAGATTTGAAAACGCGAACCTTTTTCACACTTCGGTGCTTCGAGTTCGTGATTTCTCTCAACGCAGTGTTCATTTTCACAGCTTCGCGTTTTGAATTTCTATATGGAGGAATCTGTACCCCCGTTTCTTGTCAGTTTGATGCATTAACATATTCAGCTTCATTATTGGATGGGACGATGTGCCATCGACCTAGCACGCCACTGTATTTGAACCATAGGATGCCCATCTAATACCTACAAGTATAATTATTCAAAATTATGTACCCAATATCCTAACAAAATGAACTGCATTATAAGGATTTGGGGTGATACGATAGTTTAATACGTCTGCACTTTAAATGCTTAGAAGTGATCACTTTACCTTTTCAATATTAATTACGTTAGTTATTAATTGCTAAGCCTTTGTCATACATTTTTATCATATTTTTTTAACTTACTTAAAGACTGTTTCGTTTTCAACAACTAATGAGCTTCTGAATAGTCGACACTCGTTTAAATTCGGGAAGAATATAGGAATGTTAAAAATAAATCTTTCTTATTAAACAGTGAAGAATTTGTACGTATGTATACGCATATTTCTTACATTTGAAAAGCGACGACACCTTAAACACCAAATTTTGAATATACATAGTCCTCCACCCGAACATGAGTACCTAAATTTCGAATTTGTTTTTAATTTACTTAATATTTTGCGTGAATTTTAGGAATTTTTTATTAACAGACACAGCTATTTAAGAGAGGGGAGTTCACTGTTTGAAGTAAAACATTTTTATCTCCCTCACCCCAAACCGTTTTATTCGGAAGAGTTTAAGATATTTAACTTTACATTTTAATAAACAAACTCGGCTTCTTAAAAGCAGTAGGTGATTATGCCTGAAACAAAAGTGGCATACCTTGGCATCATAGTTGAAAACAAACTCACTTCTAAACCTCATTTTGCCAAACTCAAAAAATAAATAAATAAATAAATAATAAAAATTTTTAAAAAAATCATAACGAACTTAAGACTTTCTCTTCATAAAATAAAAAAGATATATTTTATAGAACAATGAACTTTCCAGTCTTACTTTACCCCTCCATCATATAGGGACATGCTGCAAAAACAAATTTATATGAAATTCCAACTCCGCAAAATAAAGCACTTAGAGAAACAGCCAGTGCTCTTTTGGTTTATAAGGAATATAAAACGATTTAAAAAATAGAAAAATCGAAATAATTAAAAAATTGCCAAAAATGCTCACTGTTTCTACTACAGTAGTAAGCAACATCGTAATTTCATTTCAAAATCACGTACCGTGGCCACAAGTGCAGCACTCATACCAGCTAATAATAACCTTTTATAGCAATTAGCATCATTTTACGAAAGCACCTATCCGTCTTCATACAAAGAAAAATTTAAATGTTCTTGACGGTGTTGTATTTTGCAGTAGCACGTAAGACGTATAACTCTGGGATTTTCCTGTTCCTTTTATTTATTTCAGAAAAACTGGCTTGTAGAATATGGGATATTTCCAAATACTATTTTGTTTACTTATGTACAAGTTGATATTACTTATTATTATTAATTATTCTTAAAAAATTATATTTTGTTATTAATTACCGCGTCTCATAGTTGTTAGTTACTTTCTTTATTAAGAAACATTCTTCACTTATGCAAATAAATCTTTATTCGCGCATTACTTACATATCACTGAGACGATACAACTAAAAATACAAAATTACTATGCGCACTTCATAAATATTACGGTTCAAATCGGCAATCTATCGTAATTACTCTCTCGTTGCCACTCGGGGAAAATATATTTTAAAATAAAATGAATGCTTGCGTTTACACAGTATACGAAATATCCGTTTCTGAAAAATTCGTGCGCTAAGTTGGAATGCGAAGGATCATACTACAAGCATTATTAAAATTTATTTATTTGTTATTCGAAAATCTTTATTAACTTTGCAAACGATTACAATATTTTGTCTGTAAAACTAAGGCATGTTTGACTAAAACGCATTTTTATCAATAAATGAGCATAATTTGTAATAATTAATGATTTTTTAATGGCGGCCACTAACCATTCTAAGAATTAATGGAGACACATAGACTAATATATACATACAGAAAAGTATTTAGTAATTTTGTCCACCTTTAAATTCTTGAAATATTTTCATACGATTTTATCTGCTGTTGCCAGAAACTGCATACATTAAAAGTAATTCGGTAGTATTAAATGAGTATGGAATCCAGATATCTACGTCGTACTCTTATATGGCAACAGTCTAAGTGAATAACTTTTGAAGAGAGTAAAATCGTAAATTTAGAGCTGCTTTAATATGGCTTTATAATTTTTAACAACGTAAGAAGGAAAATATAAGAAAAATCGCAAGTTACAGGCTCTCTTCAGAGCCATATTGAAGTTAAGCTTCAAGAAAAATTATTTTAAGAACCATTGTTAAATACTCCTTTTAAGTGTCTAAAATTTGGCCTTTGTCAAGACAATTTGCTTTTACTCTGATGGTCTGTGACAGAAATTTTTCCGTCATTCTTCAATAAGCAAAACCTAATCTTTTAAAATAAAGTCCGGTTAAACACTTAATCCCGGTTAATTCGCCTCCGATTAATCGGCAGTTGACTATATTTAACTCTTTTAGAGCGGTACGATTTTATAATGTTTGCATGTATTTTCAGTGACTATGTATCGGCATTACAGTACTGTATTCAGAATGGTTTAAAAACTACCATTTTTGTTCATAATCGTAATGGTGTATTTAGCATCATATTAAATATATGGTATATAAAAGGAACCATAAAAATTATAAGATACGCAAAACAGTGTCGCAATGTACACTTACTTTTAAAATGAAGGTTGACAAGACAACTGGAAAAACCTACAGTAACATGTTCATTTTTGTGGAAGTGTAGTTGAGGGAAATACCCTGACCACTACGGTGACTGAAGAAGAAAGAGGAAAAACGTTCAAGGTTATTTTATTCAGTAAATGTTAAAATTAAATTTTGCTGTAAGAGTTGTCTTCAAAACGACAGACTTGTAGCAATTCTTAAGAAAATATACGAGTTTTTATATAATTTGATCATTTTGCGGGAGCACCCTGCATATAACGGCATGCATAAGAAAGTGGCCATGTTCAGTCAAATGAATGAACTTATGAAACTCTTGATAAGCACAATATGGAGCTTAGAGTAATTAGAGTAAATAACAGAATTACTTTTTCGTATTTAAAGAGCTTAGAGTAAATAACAGAATTACTTTTTCGTATTTAAAGAGCTTTGAGTAAATAACAGAATTATTTTTTCGTGTCTAAAGAGCTTAGAGTAAATAACAGAATTACCTTTTCGTATTTAAAGAGCTTAGAGTAAATAACAGAATTACTTTTTCGTATTTAAAGAGCTTAGAGTAAATAACAGAATTACTTTTTCGTATTTAAAGAACACCTGTGTCGGCTATTATTTTCATTTGGCTAGGACTTAATTATTAGATTATTTCTTTAATGGCAAACTCTCAGAGGTTACATCATTAAACCATCAACCTCTAAAGAGAATTTTAAAAATGAGGAATTATAAACACCCCATTTCGCTAAGTTACCACCATAATAAGCCTTCTCTGAAGATTCCAACCCTACGCCAACAATGAAGTATTGAACCTTCAGTAAGCATCTTGCTATCTTTGTCATCATGCATTTCATAAGGAAAGATAACATGGCTGATTTTAAATCTCTTATCAATAAGCAAAAATTAGAAAATTGTGTTTACACCGCATAAATCATGCCTTTAAAAAAGTAAATATTAAAATCAAAGTGTTATTATTTTGAATAATGCGCTTTACTATTCTTCAAAATGTATAAAATGCATTCATGTGTGTATTTTTCTATGTAATCTAAACTTATTATTGCAGATATTTTGTTAATTATAAAGAATTAGCTATATGGCATCAAATGGGTTTTCACAGATTCAGACATTCGAATAATTCCTGCAATACCTCTCCAAATTGAATCAAAACAAATTCAAATTATTCAATGAATTATATCGAATAATTGCAGCATTGAATAAGCAGCATCGAAAAAAATGTGTTAATGTAAACTATTACTTAAAGTGCGATGTTTTCCATAACTTTTATTTTCCCCTTTAATGTTACTTTCAAAAACTCGGATGAAAGTTACCACGAGACAGAAAAATGACGAAAAATTTAATGTTGTCTTATTTTTCTGTCTTTACCTGTTGTACTCCAGCAGTTAGAAAGTCAGATAATCAAATATTAAAACCTCCATTTCGAAGTTCTTTCCAAAAGTTTTAAGACAAATAGGCTTATTATAAAGGATACCCTTTCTTTGATGATATATATCATGTAACCGTAACTGCTGTTTATTTTAAGACAGCCTTTTTTTTTTTTTTTTTTTCTTTCCAACATTTAATCATATAGTGTTTCTTCCCTTTATTGTGCTGTACAAACAAGATTATCTCATAATGCCTTTAGAAATGATGATTAAAGTTAAGCTTCAAGAAAAATTATTTTAAGTACCATTGTTAAATACTCCTTTTAAGTGTCTAAAATTTGGCCTTTGTCAAGACAATTTGGTTTTACTTTGATGGTCTGTGACAGAAATTTTTTCGTCATTCTTGAATAAGCAAACCTAATCTTTTTAAAATAAAATCCGGTTAAACACTTAATCCCGGTTAATATGCCTCCGATTAATCGGGAGTTGACTATATTTAACTCTTTTAGAGCGGTACGATTTTATAATGTTTGCATGTATTTTCAGTGACTATGTATCGGCACTACAGTACTGTATTCAGAATGGTTTACAAACTACCATTTTTGTTCATAATCGTAATGGTGTATTTAGCATCATATTAAATATATGGTATATAAAAGGAACCAAAAAAATTATAAGATACGAATAAGAATCAATTATTTAGAATAAGTCTATAAATATGAGGACATATATATTATTGAAAGCCGTGATCTTTCGGATGAAAACTGAAATAACTTAAATCTTTATTAAATCCCAACGGAAAATAATTATGATCAAAATAATTAACGTATATATAACTGTAGTTCAGGTAGATAGCCATATTTTGGTTTGGTTTATTTGATTACAGTAAAGCACACGAGGGTTGTCTGCCTAAGAGGAGATATGCCTTCCTGGAGTACTTTCTTAGGGAATTGGCTCTTATCCACTCTGTAAAGCAACCTAATGACTCTATAACGTATGTATATATGTTAACGGGAGGTAAAATAAAAGTTTGCACAATCTTGTACCCGTTACAGAATACTTTACCTGTGGAAAGGTATTCGAACGCCGAACCGAATTACCAGAGTTCAGCGATTTTAACTCTCGGCTGCTGATAGGGCGATAGATCTACTATATCGGAAATAATCGTTGGACACTTTTGAAACAACAGAAAATTCCTTGCTACTCGTCGGAAAACACCACCAAAGATAAATCAGCAGAACGAATGTTTAGAGATGAACTTTTATTCCAAGAATTCGAATTGAACACTGAACTGAGTTCTGAGTGCAAGTTTAGCTACACCCTTAAATGAACGGACTAAAACCCCAGAAAATTCAATATCTTGACTCCAAACTGCGCTACTGATTAAATTGTGCAGTAGTTAGATTTCTGAAGAATCATCATTTCGACTACATTTTGCCAAATCTCACCGAATTTTGTCGTCAGATTACTGAACTCAGCACTTAAATTCTATTACAGCTATTTACTTGAGAAAAAAATGAAATAAGCAAGAAATTTTTTCATTACTACCGTATGCAGCAATTTTATATGCAGACCCCTAAAAAATTCTGATATGGTGAGCATATGACCTCCCGCCAGTTCCGTATTAAGACATGGAGCTGGCAGAATAGCAACGAGCTATAAGTAAACTATCACTTCCGGTTGATCGTTTGTAAATAAAATCTAATTTGTTTATAAACTTTAAAGCTGAATATTATTCATACAAACTACTCATTTTTTATTATTTTATTTTCTGTCAAAATTTACAATGTGCTCAAGTGCATATTCGTTTTAATGCTTTGACTTGAAAATATGACATCGATCGTAGTATACATCCTTTGGTCAAAGACTCAGATTTACAAATTGATGACTTAACAACTGCCAAATTTTTAAAAGCAGCATATTTCTAGAATTCCTGGATGATATATTTATTTTGTGATATATTTATTTTTACATTCGCTATATATTATTTCTTTAAATAATACATAACGAAAATAGCTGGTGGTAGCATTCTTTTATTTGCAATTGATTCCACGTAAAAGTGAAAAAAACACGAAACTGACGATCGAGGCAAATACATTTAATTGCTTCAGAACGAAAGCTCGGCTGCATGATGAGCCCATTCTCGTTACATTTAGCATAATACCAAGAACACATTTAATTCTTATAAATGTAATATGCTGTTTTCAATCCCATACCTATTTTAAATACCAAATTTGAGAATCTTTGAATTATATCAAAACATATTTTTTTACGAAAGTCTCTTCACAACCTCAAGTGACCATTTCCGGTTAATCAATTTTAGCTAAAATCTAATATATTGTTGTCATTGATATATAAGTCTCAAATACTATAAATCGAAAAGTTTTGGCTTGTACTTTAATTTAGTTTTTCTTTAAAAATTGTTACGGGTTTCAAGTAATTACCACTTCTGGTTGTCCATTAAAGACTGTTAAGAGCTTTCTGTAAAGTGCCACTTTCGGTTGTTCAGTTTTCCCAATATCTAGTCAAGTCTTTCCGTGAATATAGAAAGCTTAAATACAGAAAACAGACATTTTTGGAAGTTTAATACCAGAGATATCGTGGATGAAAAATCATAACACACGTATAGACACAGATATTAGTGTAAAAATAGTTAAAACGTGTTGTTGGGACTTTAATTCGCGTTTATGGACTGAAATCTCATTATTGAATTTTTCGACGGAAAAAATTACATCCGTCACCTATTTTTATCCTCCTTCCAGCATGCCTTCGTACTGTAACGATAGCATTTGCGACGCGTGTTCGAGGGGTCCAGGCTGGAGTCCCACCGAGGGCATTGCACATTTTTCAATTCTCTAATTTCAAAATAAGCAGTTCGAGGGCTACCTCGAAGCAAGTTCGAGTAAAGCAGTTCGAGGGCAAAAAGCAATTCGAGGCAAAGCAGTTCGAGGGCTACCTGTCTATTAGGAGGGATGCCTTCGTGGAAGATGCTTTAAGAGAAACTGCCTCATATTGACATTACACATAGGGAAAGCCACGAAAACTCTCATGCAGCCGGTGCATTCGACTCTTTAAGAGAAACTGGTTCGTAATTCCGTTACACATTTCAAAAAAATATTAAGAAGTCCCTGTAATCAGCCTGTTCGTTTCATTTCACACTTCGTTCAAACTACAAGAGTTCAGCAATCTTAACCACACGAACAGCGGTAAACCAAAGAGCTTTATCGAATCTTAAGGAATGCGTGAATTAGTTTATCTCCGGGATACATTATGAAAGATTTTATCTGTTGTCCAATTTGTATTTCATTGTAAACAGTCTTTTATTTTCTCGGGAGGTAATAAGTTTATGCTGCAAAGTGTCTGTAAATTTCATAGCTACAATTGATTAATTAAGACACAATAACACGCCGAATAAATACTAATTCAGAAATCAAACAACAAAAATCAGCGTTATATTTTCAAAATTTTCACAGTAAAATTTTGAAATGCGAATTTGTTGTGAAAAGTTTGAAAATATAACGCTGATTTTTGTTGTTTGACTTCTGAATTAGTACAATTGATTAGTTACAAATGAATAATTTAATGACTTATATATATGGTTAACTGTTAACTTGTTAACTGTTTAATTATCAATTTAAGATTTGCGACGGGGAAAACTAGCCTGATACGGTTACAGCTTAGCTGGCTGGAAGACTGGTTGAGATTGGTTTCTAAATAAAGAGTAGTAGGAGGAGGCTTTCCGCAACAGCAGAAATGTTTTCGTTGAGAATGTTTTAAGAAAACTTGGCTGTTTTTAATATAGCGCATAGGAAAAATCCCAAAAAGCTTAAGAAGGTAGCCCTTTCGCCAGCAATAGATCCCGGGACAAACTACCAAGGTTCAACGGCTTTAACCACTCAGCTATGCTGGACATGAGAAGGCTGGCTATATTAACATAAACAGGAAAAAGAGAAATAAACATTACACCTTACAGCTATGTGATTTATTTTTATTAGTTTTGCTATTTAAAATAACTCAGATTTAAAATAAAATTTCAGAAAGATTTCAGCTATAACAAGAAGTAATCTCTGGTTTATCGGAAGATTATAACATTCAGTTGATCAGCATCAACTAATATAATATGATGTAATATAGTGCATCAGACACAATACTTGATTTTTTTAAAAATTTAGATTTGGTACAAGAAGCGTGAGAACTTATGTAGGAAATGACTGAATGCCTGATTTTTATAAGAGCACTCTGCGCACATTTGTCACCGTTGGTCAGTCTCCGCCAAACCAAATACGAAGTGAATAAAACTAGACAATAATTCATTCTCTGGTCTGAATAGTCATTATGTAAATCAGCTGACGAGACAAGAGTGCTTACTACTAGCATGCCTGTTAAAAATAGTCATTCTGCACTAGTTTTATAACTTGGTGTTCTGCTTCACCATCCAGGAACAGATTTTGTTTTTTCCCTATATTCAAAAGTTTCATACATTTTTTCTTTAAAAAATGTCAGCGCTTTTTTGTTACGCGTTAAAAAAAAAAAGCTTGTTTTCCCTTTCCGCACTATTATATCCTTCAGAAAGTAAAATGAGCAAAATTTACAAAATTGAACAAAATCGTAAAAATAGTTTTCAACTGAAACTTGTTATTGAACAAAATCGTAAAAATAGTTTTCAACTGAAACTTGTTATTGAACAAATTATCTTGTAATGAGAGCAATAAGTTACATTTTTCTTTCAAATATGTGTTAGTGCTGTGAGTTGTTTCAGAAACTTATCACATTATTCTTCGATCCACTTCACAAAATAGGTACATAATCTTGATACGCTGCATGTGATTTTTTTTTTGGGGGGGGGAAGAATAGACTTAGAAACAGAGTTTTCAATTCAGTTCAATGTTCTAATGCTTTCTTGGCATATAATGTGATTTTGATTTTGCGGGATGTCGCGATTCCATGCCTCATTAGCACATTTCACGGAATTTAAAATAATATTCTGTAAATAAAACTTTAATGCTGTGAGTTTAATTGTTCATCAATAAAAATATATTTGAAGTTAAATAGATGAAGTAAGTAAGCAGCGACTTCAGCTAACCTAGCGCATTATGGAATAGGAAGTATCCTAGCGAAATTTAATTTTCTCTTTATTAGAGAAAAAACAATGATGAAAAAGTAGAAAATCTTCTTTTGCAAAAATTGTCTGCGGGTTGATAAAAGCGTTTACACCTTCGCATACTTTTTCCAGTTCTCTATCGAAGCCACCGGATTTTAAAGTGAATGACCTGCCTTTATTGGCCTGGCCAACAGGTAGTGTCCCCACGGTGGCGTAGGGCATGCGATATATTTGTTTAACTCGAAGACGTTGCCCCGATGAAATTTATTTCCGCAGTTATTGCGGAACCTTGTAAAATTAAAAGAAAGCTTTTGGAATAGAAATCAAATCATTTTTATTTAGAGAGTTCAGGTGAATTCGCTTGACCGAAAAGTTCTATATCGCTTGAGGTCACTTTGTATTTTCTCAAGAATCATTTTTTTATTGTACCATTTGAGGTAATGCTGGCATTTTTAAATCTATGAAAAGTTTTGAAATTCTTATTATTCATCTTCAAATGATTTGCTGATTATTAATGTTTAGTTTCAAAATGGCTGTGCTCAAAATGCATGTTTGTGCAGGACGATTTCAGCAAGCAGTTAATGCTTCTGCTTTGTAGAGTAAGTTGCCCTAGAAGGTATAGTGGTTGTGAAAGCTGACAGCTAATCCAAACTCCAGGCTGCGTAAAGCTTGAGTATTGTGCATGTCCTTTCCCTCTTCTCGCTTTTGTCCTGCCGATCTACGTACGCGCTATAGTGCATTTTGAGCAACGTTCTTCGTGGTGAGATGACGCAGCTAAAAGCGTTCATTCCCGACGAACAAGCATCTGGCTGTTGGATAATTTAAACTAATTATTTTTTGTAACTGTGTAAGGTTTTTCTTCCACCTTCTTAGCATGATTTCGTGTTGTAGTGGTCAACACACACGGCGCGTATTCGAGAGGTCCGTGGCTCGAGTCCCGGTGAGAGCATTGCTCATTTTTCCCGTCTCTCAGCATCAAAAATCCTAATGTCTCTACAGTGGCGCCTGAGCTAAAAATATGGTGGTATATAATGATTCTTCACCACCACGATTTGGAAATTGGGTCCTCTAATCCCCAGTCGTCGTCCTTAAAAGGGGGAAGTATACAAGGTATTTCTCCCGCCTTCTTAGCATACCTTCGTGGTGCAGTGGTCAGCACACTCCGCGCGTATTCGAGAGGTCCGTGGTTAGAATCCCGGCGAAGGCATTGCTCATTTTTCACGTCTCTCAGCATCAAAAATCCTAATGTCCGTTACAACTGAAACCAGAGGGTGTCCCATATAGATTAATTTAATACTTATTATTGCAAAACGCATGTTTCAGGAAAGTGATATGTAAATTAAAAACTTAAATACTATATACATTTACAGTTTGTAACTGTTAGCTATAGGTAAGTCATTAGGTTTTAATCACGCAATTCTCATTTCTCCTTCCAGAGAAACAGTTGAATTGCTTGTTACCATTCATTTAAGTCGAAAATTTAAATTAAATTAATAACAATATAAAAGTTTAAATTCTAAATTTAGCAACACTTGAGGTGAAATTTACACTGTTCACCAAAATTAAAGCTAATTATTAAATATAAACTCTCTAATTAAAGTTTTCAGTCAGTTAGCGTTAATAACTGCACTATTCCATTAGTGCTGGTATTAACGCTAAGTAACTACAAAGTAAGCAAAGTTATACTTCTGTGCAAAGGAAGTGTATAAAACATGCAAATAAGGTGATTTATTAGAGTGATCAATATTCATTACTTTATCAAACTGAAATAAGGACTCAAAGGCATTATTTAAGCGAAGGGCAAAAGTTACGGTTAAAAAAATTAATTAATATAATTTTCATTTAGATATATATTAGATATTTTGTTATTTTGCTTCTTAACTGTATATACCCGCGCTTTCAATTTTAATGTAAATTCTCGACCGCAGAATTGTTAATGTAAATCGCAATTATCCCGCGAACACTCCACGATTTTTTTTTCACAATAAAATTACTATTTTAACGTAATGTACGAAGGATCGTAGAACGTCTTCTGTTATATGATATTTTAATCATTTTTTACGCGATGTTATTGATCTTTGAGGTGTTTACAAAAGTTCAGATAATGTTCCTAAAAAACTTGTTATGTAGTGTCTTGTCTATTTTTTCTTCTGGATATCATAAAGTTAAAAAAGAACTATCAGCTTAAGCTAATTTAAACGTCAGTAAGTCTTAAGCACTCTGCAATTACCCTTTTAAAGCAGTTTCAGATTTTAAAAAGCAAATTTTAAAACTACGTCTTGGTAATCCTATTTTAAAGAGAATTATTAAGAGGCGGAATTAACACTGCATTGCTGCAACTCTTTATTACACAAAGTAAAATAAACTGTTGAATACTTCATGATAAATCATGCAGAAGAATAATTTGAGTACTTTTTGCATTCATCGAGTCAAGAAAATAAGGTTTTTCTTCCACCTTCTTAGCATGATTTCGTGTTGTAGTGGTCAACACACACGGCGCGTATTCGAGAGGTCCGTGGCTCGAGTCCCGGTGAGAGCATTGCTCATTTTTCCCGTCTCTCAGCATCAAAACTCCTAATGTCTCTACAGTGGCGCCTGAGCTAAAAAAATGGTGGTATATAATGATTCTTCACCACCACGATTTGGAAATTGGGTCCTCTAATCCCCAGTCGTCGTCCTTTAAAAGGGGGAAGTATACAAGGTATTTCTCCCGCCTTCTTAGCATACCTTCGTGGTGCAGTGGTCAGCACACTCCGCGCGTATTCGAGAGGTCCGTGGTTAGAATCCCGGCGAAGGCATTGCTCATTTTTCACGTCTCTCAGCATCAAAAATCCTAATGTCCGTTATAACTGAAACCAGAAGGTGTCCCATATAGATTAATTTAATACTTATTATTGCAAAATGCATGTTTCAGGAAAGTGATATGTAATAATAATCGCATAATCGTAAGATCTATTAATTTAATTATAATGTATCTTCTGGATATATTGTAATCTAAATAGAATACATTTTCTTTCACAGGAAAGGACTGTGATAATGGTTCGGTAATTTCTTTTATCTGGTATCTGCAATAAAAATAAAGGTGTTAATCGTTTAGAAAAACACTTTTACTTCGTAAGTCATGTTTCTATTTGAAAAACTAATCGCTTGTGCGGCCAACCACCTAGAACGGTTTCTACAATACATAGTAACGAATTAGTGAACTTAGCTAGTGTAATATCATGGATTCAGCTAATAAATTAATAATAATGAGATGCTTTTAAGTCGATTTTTTTGTTAATTAATAACAAATAAAAATTTGAAAGGCAAATTAAATATCTTACGCTTTCTAGAATGGCAAAACTGGCGCTTGGAAGATGAAAGTATTTCATTTCTGGCAGCTGCAAAGTTTAGTTTGGATCACAAGCAAACTGTGTTGCTGAGATTTTTTTATTATATTTTAAGACAAATATCTTACTCTTTGCTAAATCGCAGCGCTAAACTGAGAGTTTCTGTTTAAATATGTTACGCTTTACCGAATGACAGCACATTGTTTTTAAATTGCTGAGTTTATTAATCAAATATTCATTAAATTTGCATAAAATATGAAATTAATAAATAAATAAAATTAGAAATTCAAAGTTCGAGCTTTGAGGTGCCCATGTTCGGGTGAAGGACTAGGTATGTTCAAAATTTAATGACTTTAAATGCTGCGTGTTTTGCTTGTTTGTTTGTTGTTCTATTAAACCAAAACTAAGGTTAAATTCTCGATATTTTTCAAAAAATAAAAATATGGTTATATAATACTTTAAAATTAGGATTTATTATTATTGCTTTTCTCTTTATATTTGTTATAGATCAGATTAAGATATCGATATTCATCATTAAGATCCATAACAATGTACTCGCCGTCAATGGCCGAGTTGTTAAGCCTGGTGAACATGGTAACTTGACTTTCGTTCAAACCCAAACGAACCATGCAATCAAGGGAACGGCCTGGTTGTCTGATTCGCTTTCTTATAGCCTCCTTAACTATCAGCAGATAAGCTTTAAAAGAACTATCAGATAAGCTTGTAATATCCTTCTTAAGCATGTTACAAGCTGCTGCATATAATTTCGATAATTCCCAAGAAAATCAAAATGTCTTTATGATGATTTTTTGAATTGCCACTCGTCGATAACTTTAAACATTTTCTTTCTCTTTAGTATTACCATATGACTGTCAAACTCTCTTTAAGACGAATAAACCAAAATACTGTTTCCATCCATACTGTATAGGAATATTCGATCATTTCAGTTTTTTTTCTTCCCGTGGCAGTTTGTGATTCTCGTGAGCATCGCGCTTTGATGACTGAGAAACCATTGTTAAAAATTCAGTGAAGGTTAAAATATTTCTACTTATACAGTTTTTGACTTTTCTCAGGAAAGTGGCTGAAATTCGGTTTGCTTGATGGCTTGCGTTCTAAACTAACCGTTCTAAGTTAACTAACCGTAAACTAACCGGACGAAATTCTGAGTAAACCATCAGCGGATATTTCCGCGATTGCTAGCAAAAAAAATTCATGCTATCCTTCCACTTATTTACTTAGAAATTCAGCTTAATAATGTCTTCAAATTAAACAACCTGTATTTTACGTTGGAACATAAAGAGAAACTGCTTGAAATGTCAAATGATTTAGACAAAATAGCATACTTTGGATCACAAGCAAACGAATGGAAAACAAATACATAAATTTTGAATTTTATGATAATGATCTACAACCTCAGTATCATTTCAAAATTGAGCTTTTTTATTTATGTATTGTTGTTCTTATGGTCTTGAAAGTAGTAGTTTTAATAATTACTTTCGCATTGTTGTTTTTAAATCCAATGGTGAACAACTCGTTAAGCGTTGTGTATTACTGAAGCTTCATGTATAATTGATGTTTGTCATATTATAAATAAACGAAAAATCTAACGAAATTGCTAAACTTGCTTAACTTACGCAAACGCTGAAAATTGCCATTTTTCATTAAAATACCTAGTATCCGCGGGATTTCTCCATTGATGCAAGCTATCGAAATTCATGCTAAAGTGTTTCGCAAATATCTCCAAGGTCGTGATGTTACAACAGTTACGTACTTCACACCAATTTTCTATGAGGGTGGTAAAATTAAAAAAAAACTCTCCAAGGTCATTGAGCTGCACGAACTTCGATTCTTAATTCCAATGCGCAATAACTGAACATTCAGTAGGTGATCACCCGCGCGAGCGATGATGTTAGAAACTGGTTTTCAGATATTTTCACTTTCTCAAAAGAACCGGTCCTTCCATAATCATTGGAGACTCCGTCATATGATTTTTCTGTCCATTAAATGCAAATTTAAAATTATTTAGTTTCTCACAGAAGTATGAAGAATTTTGATAAAGGTGCTTTGGAATATGTCAGGAGGATATTAAAAATAAATTTGCTCATTCGTGGGTGAAATTTTAAAATGATGTCACTATAATTCTTTGGAACCATTGCTTCGAAAATGGGAATTAAAATAAAAAATTCATCACCATTAAATAAATAAATCTGTAACTGAACATCATATATACTTAATATAAAAACAGACCCCCCCCAAAAAAAAGATAAAAATTTAGCATACACGTTATTGAACTAAAATAACAATATGCCCATATTTTTCCGATTTATTGAATAAATATTATATTTTAAGGCAACAAAAAAGGTGAATATTCGTAATATGAGTAAATTTCTAGAACTATAATTTCGAAGGTCAGTTTTCGTAGTTTTCCCCATGTTCAACGTGGATACGAAGTTGTTTCGATTAGAAAATCTTTTATGAAGGCACCTCTCTTCTTAAAGAGATAATGTCAAATAACCCAATCCAAATCGAAGGTTAACCCAACACTTTGCACTTCGTTTTCCTCTCCAAGAGAGTACCTAAGTCTAGCATACTATCGAATGTTCCTTTTCAGGGAACATTAAAGCTTATTATCGGTTACCGGAAATAAACTTACCCTATTACAACCTTTTGAAAAATTCTCGTTTTCTTAGACTCCTCAAAAAAAAAAAAAAAAATCGCAAGCCGTCCAGACGGTATAGAGATTTGTGACGTTGACTGCCATACTGTTGGGGCCAGGTTCCAACCTCGGAGGAGGCGTGATTTTTTGTTAGCGTATAGTGTATGTGTGTCAATGCTGCACTCAAAATACACCGCGAGTCGAAAGTCCTCACTAGATGTTGGTGATAGAGGAAGAGGATGAGAGACCCTCGGACCGCCCTCTGGGGTGTTCTCCCTAAAAATTGGGCCTCACTATGCAGTTAGGATGGCGGGACTAATGGTAACCTGCACGAAAAATGATGAACTTCTGATATTCCGCCCTTTCCTAACTGTACTTATTGAAATCGCATAAAATATCAAATCAAAATATAGTTTTAAACTAAGGTGTATAAAAAAAGCACTCATCGTTATGTTGGAAGAGAATGTGTGAAGTTCATGCATGGTACAGTCTAAGTTCTTTTCTGAAGAAAGGAATAAGGATCTTCTGTATATACGAGGGAGATTTTTTTATACTCTCCGCAGAGTGCTGAACAGTTTGAAAGATATCTATTCAAGTCTAATACTGTAGCCTGAAAGAGATATACCTTCAAAGCTGAATGCACGGACAGACCTTCAAAGCAAAATGCCTAACGGTATAGATCAAGTTCTTCACTAAGTTTTATATTTTTTATCAATTTTATTCGGCAATTCGTAAAATACATTTTTGCGAACAAATGTCATCAGGCTGTGCTTGTTGCCCAGTAGCCCCAAGTGCGAAAGGTTAAACAGAATATTTCTCATCAGCTATCAGAGAAAATATTTTCACTCCCACAGCTGATAGTGAAAGTTCTATTTAATCTTCAAAATTATAATCCTAAAAATTTATTCATTTCGCTCATTATTAGTTTCTTAAATATAATTTTAATATTTGAAGCAAGAAAGGTATCAAAGGTCAGCAAATGGATCAGCGAATATGTTCGCGACATTTTGATAAAACTTCTTATTGTGAAATAATGAAAAGCTATAAATAAAAAATTTCACCGCATCCTAAAAGTGGAGTATATTATCTAAACAAACAAAAGTAAAAGAATGAAATATGCTATCTTCCAGAAATTTGTTCATTAAAATTTCCTTTGATAGAAATACGTAATTAGTTAACAACCAGAAGATTTCATTAGATGGTCCTTAAAGAGAATAATATTCTAAATAACAAACTAATGCATTAAATGCATTAAAGATATCTTATCTCAGTTAATTGCACTTAAAATAATTTACCAGTATTTTGATCTTGAAGGAGATTTCAAGGATTTCGTCTTCTAATACAAGAAAGACGCCTACATGTTGCAGACTCCTTCATGAGGCATTTTTAGCTTGTAAAAAGCGAAATCTTACAATCATATTAGATATTTATTTTTCGGAGAACATTTTAAAGTATCTAATCCAAATGAAATTTATTCCATTCAAATATACAGGTACCTTCTTGTGGAATCTTTTTCTTTATGCCTTAGTTATTGGAAAGTAAGCAACCAGTGACATTTGAAATTATGAGAAAAGAATAAAAGAGTTTAAACTTCAGTTTTAATATCTGCAATCTAACCTATAGTTAACGAAGTAGTTAGCTCCAAAGAAATCTCGTTAAAAGGAAAGTTCATTAAATTAGAGGTTACATTAAATTAGGATTTTAGTAAACATTTGTAACAATAATTTTATATTAGAAAAGGCGAAATAAAAAAAAACTGTGTGGCGTGGACGCGCTCAGCTGATAAGTGTTTATTAATATATTTTCTTTTTTCATTCTTGATCAAAATATCTCTAAAAATATGTAAACGATCTCCGTATATCAAAGTCCTTCGGATTTTAAACTAAACATCATATGACTTGTATGGCCTATTAAATTATGCACAATTTTTACTGCACTTCATTTAAACTTATTGCTCGAATTATTTTATCTTAATTAGCCGACCCTTAAGAGAAGTTGAAAATGACATAAAAAATAGCAAAGTTTAAATTTGAAATAACCCGGTTTATTTTTGTCGTCCGAAAGTGAAACTTCTTATAATTTTATAGTGTCATAACGAGTGTAAAAATTTCCCAAACACAAGGATGGGAACCGGCAGACCGCATTAAAAGTTAGATTTCGTCATTTTTCAGAAATTTTTTTAATTTGACATTGTCAAAACATGAATATTTGCATCATTTGAAACACTTCTGTAGATAAAAATATATGACTAAGACCAAAAATTGCAAAAATAAAGGCCCGATAAGGGGATGAGTAAATATGTATGTACTTATTGCTGACAGCAATAAAAATGAGAGGACTACAACTAAATTTTATTGCAGTCTCATATACAAAATTTCAACTTTCTACAGCTAATAGTTTTTTAGTTATCTGAGATACATTGCTGGCCATTAAAATTGCAATACCATGAAGGAAAGCAAATACAAAAAAGATATTTATTGTACATAAAGTGTATGGCATGAAGGAAAAATTATTAAATTTGTAAGCAGTTTGGGGATTTACGCAAGGGTGCGAAATTACCCTCGTAGTAGAGCTGCCACCCCTGGCAGCTAAAACGGCCCTTATCCGGTTAGGCATGAATATCGAACTGGGCTTGGATGACAGAAAGAGGCAACTCATTCCATGCCGCTTCAAGTCTGTGCCACACTTCGTCAACAGTATTAATTGGAGGTGGATCGCGGGCCAGTCTCTCTGTTTTCAGTGGGTAACTGATCTATAGACCATGCAGTCCAGGGCAGCAGTTCAAATACCCTGTATATCGAGGAAGGTCAAAACACGAAGTAAAACATGTGATCTTGCATTATCTTTCTGGAAGATGGCGCAACCACTGGATGTAATATGTCAGAAATGTGCCAATCTGCGTTCTAATTACCGTCGATCCGAACTAGAGATGTGCGTGTCGTGTACCCAATGACTACTCAAACCATCACACCAGGTGCAGGGCCCTATGCCGATATCGAATACACGCAGGTGACGTGCGGTCTCCTAGGAGCCTCCAGACACGTATACGGCCATCGGAATACTGCACGCAGAACCGGGATGCGTCTGAAAAGATGACATTGTGCCACTCCTGTATGTAGATTTGTCGTTCGGCGCAACAGAGTCGGCGTCTCTGTCTGTGCTTCATTGTCAAGGGAAGCCGAAGTAATAAGCGCCGTGCTAATGGTCCACGCTGCTGCAAACGTTGACTCACCGTGCGAGCGGATACTGGAATTGCTACAAACATGCGCATTTCCTGACTAATGGTCCGTGATGTGGTTGTACGGTTTTCCAGGGCTGACCTCACAGTATGTCTGTCCTCTCGGGCGTTAGTCATGGGAGGGCACTGAGTTCCTGCATGCCTTTTAGTATGACCCTCAGCAACCCATTGATTCCATATTTGAATGACAGTGGTTGGGTGTCGACCAGTGCGACGGACGATATCAAGGAACGATAATCCACACTCTTGATAGGCAACGATCCTGCCTCTATCGAATTCTGACACTTGCTGGCACGAGGCATGAACATGCTATTCTGAGCAAATTCCGACCTTACAAAGCGTTTTCCGAATGAGAAATTCACTACACAACTTTTCCTTCATGCAGTGCTTCAGATGTTATTTCTCCTTCCTGCGTTGCCTAAATGCGGCTTAAATACTAATTATTTGCATATTCCAGCTTCTTCTTCCTTTCATATGATTTTGACTTTCGTCAGCTCATTCCTTCCTGATGTTGCAATTTTAATGGCCAGCAGTGTACATAAAACGTACGTACAGACGTCACAAAAATTCTGATCTGAATCCATTTTACACTTCGTTTTGGAAAAAATAGTCCTTCATCATGCATTCAGTCCTACGTACAGACATCACTCAAAAATTCGTCCGAATGGGATCGTCCTTTCGAGTTCCGAATTAACTATGTCATAGAGTTATGCAAATCATATGATATGGATTGATTTAAAAATGAAGCAATCCAGGAATAATTATTACAATTTTTTGGAATACAAAAGGTTAAATAACCGAACTAAAAATTTCGAGAACTGAAACCTTTCTTCTGGTGAGCTTCCATAGTGGATAACTGCACACTTTGTTTCTACCTCTGTTCGCGCTAAGACGCTATCTAACTGCTTTCTTCCTGTCGCAAAAAGATAAAAAATGTAAATGTTCTTGAAAAGGCACGATTAGAGTTCCAAGTGAATTGTGTCCATCTGCCTCGGCTGCCAAGTTTGCTGTTCATTACAAATTCAACATTCTGCGCTCTATGGTATGAATTATATATCAATACATCTAAGTCTATTGCTTCCTTACATATATAAAGGCGTCTATAAATGACAGATGCACTAAATCTTATAATTAAGTACATAAGCTTTGAAATGCATTTCAAAGACTCGTAAGTACTTATAACTATTCATCGCATGCGATTAGTGCTGCTCATATTAAGTTCAAACAATAGAGTCAACATTTAAACGTCTAATTACAGCACCCCTTTGATGATGAGATCTTTGAAAGATAACTATAACGTCTTATGCCACATGACATGGCAATAGATTGGAAATTTGTCAGAATACTATTTCCATGCATACAGAAGACAATAATACCTGCTTCCAGTTGTTTAAAATATTTTGCCTTTTGCGATAAATTTCGATATCGATTTGTATTCATGTTAATTTCCATAGGAATATGTTAAAACGAGGAAAATATAGTCATATTTTCTGGTGAATAGTTACTGTGATAATTCCTCTGTAATTTGAGATAAGAATTTACAGTTTGATCTCTTAATTTCCAGTACACATTTTAGAAAGTAATTGAATTAATCTTAAATTATAATATTATGCAAATACATTTTAATAGTTCAAACAGTAGTCTGAAATTTAACTAACTACAATTATACGTAATTTTCTCTGTCTAGCATCCTTCCTCATTTCGTATAATAACAATTGACGGAGATAGTGTTCACATGACGTTATAATTATATCATTGTATGACGTAAGATAACCATTCAGTGCTTCTCGTTTATCTAATTTTCATCCTATGATCATAAAATATATCTTGGCAAGTGTTGAGAATCAAAACGACTTAAAATAAAATGCATTATAATGCTTAGAAATTCAGATTTTAAAAGAGTTATTTATATTTTAATGAATTACACCAGTTAAAATATAAAAAGTTAAAAAATTAACAGAAGATTTCAGCTTTAATTTCATAGATAAAATTTTGATTTTCATAAAAACATTATTTTAATAGAAACTTTATGAAACATTACTATAGCTTCAGACGGCATGTGCATATGCGTATATATCCAAACTTATATTTCATCTTAAAATACATGATATTTAATATATTTGAATAAAATTAAGAATAAAAAATAAGTATATCTGATGTGTAACTTCCATGTTCCGAAATTTTTTTAATGGTACATTTTTAAGAGTTTTATAATATATTGACGTGTAACTTACATGTTCAGGATTTTTTTAATGGTTCATCGTTAAGAGTTTTAATTTGTACATTTATTTAAGCTACTAATGTTTCGATTATGCATATGGGAAAAAAGAATAAATTAAATACTCTATGAAACTCATTTTCAGACACTTTTACCTTGAAAATTTAATTAAAATCTTTAATCACGCATTTTTAAACATTGCTTCGATGGAGAAATTCCCCTAAATGTTGGGAAATAAGAGTTAAAACCTTTGAACTATCGTTTTGCCTGTCTAGAGATGTCAAGGCATAGGAGGGCCATCTGCCAAAAAATGGAATAGAAACATTAAAATTATAAGGTATTTCTCCCGCCTTCTTAGCGTGCCTTTGTGGTGGGGTAGTCTGCACGCTGGACGCCTATTCCAGAGGTCTGTGGTTCGATTTCTGGCGAAGTCGTCGCTAATTTTCCATCTTTCCTACTTCCAAAATACCTAATGTGTCTACAAAGCATGTAATTAAAGTTAAAATAGGTTGCAACATTGGGATAACGAAGAGACTTTAAAATGTAGGACTGACTTTTTGAAAACAGCAAAACTTACTCTAAAGTCTCATTAAATATACTTTATTTATATTTTTAATCGGTTCAATTATTTATACCATCTCTGTATTGTAGATCTGGAGCAATTTTTCCGGTTCAAAGATTTTTCCCAATCAATTCATAATTTTATAGAATTTGCGTCTATGTTTTTTTGTTTACTGTGCATGAACTTCATTCGTAGTAACTAGAATTTTATTTTACAAAATTTATTTTTAACCCATAAGTTAAAAGTTCAAATGATAAATTAAGCTTGCTGTTGCCAGTGACACAATGAACAATAGCGCAATTGACCGATCATTTCCTTTTTGCCACAGTACCGTTGATTCTGTCTTGAAGTCAACCGGAAGTGATTAGGCAAATGCCTTTCGTTACCTAGAGCATAAAACGCGACAAGAGCAGTCGGCATGCATTCCCACCCTGCTTCACCCGCAACTGTTGCCACTCTTAATTAAGAAATCTCAAACACTTAGGTACAATATTCACGACAACCGCCTAATGAGGGACCGTGACCGACGCATCCTCGATGACCTCGGAAAGAAAATAAATCTTAAGAACTCAAGAATGTGCTTTTGGAAGAAGTGTCAACGTCTTCTATGAGTTCTTCACCTCCACCTGTTATTATTACTTTCTTTCCTTGTTTTTCGGCTTTCCTTCCGCTGCACTAATGTTGACAAAACGCCGATGTAATAACGTTTTGATTGAATTTCTTGACCAGGCACAATTTCATGCTACAGAGTACAAAGACAGTTTCGTTCTGGATCATTTGCGTAGTTTATGATAATAACTTGTCATTTGTTTTGATTTTTCTTTCTAAACTGTAGTAATGTGATCAAAGAGCGTAACAGAAGGAGAAAAGAATGCTCATTAGCGTTTGCTTTCGTGTGTATAGGTATGCTGAACACATTTCTTAGGACGTAAATAGTTCCATATGGGATACCATCAATTTTCACTTATCCAGACTCTTTGAATTTGAGAGCATGATATAATATTAGGCAAGGTGAGGAATTCTATAGCAGATATTTTTTGCAAATATAAATCATTTATTACATCAAGATTTATCTACAGGCCCCAAATCGTGACTGATGTTATCTTAAGAAAATACGCTTATATCTACGTGAAGGTAAAAAAGAATTGGTAAAAAAGAATAGGTAGAAGTTTCATATGTTCTATCAGCTAGAAGTTACAAGATAGCCACACAGATAAGAAATAAATAACTTATAGATTTATTAGTAGCTAGAAGATGATAGCTGCACATATAAAAATAATGGTAATTAAAAGATTTAATTTATTTGTAGTTTGAGAAACACTTACATTTTAATTCATTTCCCAACAGTAATCTAACCACAATGCACCAAGCATTCGTACAATAAGACAGGTGTTAAAAGGCTTTAAAATTGCGTCACGACTTTTTTATTCATTTAATTTGCTTACAGCTTGAATGAATAATGCGATTATAGGAAAATGAAAGATCTGAGCAATATAAAATCTTAACTGGCTAACTTAAGATTAACCTTTTCATATAAATCTCAAGAAAAGTAGTGGAATATATTTCGCAACTAGAATAATAATGGAATTCTTTGTACATAGTTATGTGTTTTGCAATTGGAATGTGTTAGTAAGTAGAATATGCAATGGAATATGTTTTGTAAATAATGCAAGTTAAATGCAGTTTGTTCATGTAAACATTATTAATATCGTAAATGTTTTAAAAGTTCATCCACTTTTATTAAAAAGTCATAATCAGTTTCTAATCTCAAGAGTTCTTCGATAACTAAAACGCAGATATCTGGAACACGGTTATCAGATTCAGTAATTCAAATTACTTTGATGATGTATTGACAACAAAATTTAACTTGCTACATATAGCTATTGTATATAAAGAAATAAGAAACATTTTTTTTTTACTTCTTTCGTTGAGAAGTTAATGAAACCACACAACTCAAATTTAGATATAAGCGTATTACAATTCACAATCATTGTCCCACCTCTCCGATATGGGCTTACTGAACTTCGCTGAACTATTGAAGTTTCGAGTTGGGTTATCAGGAACGGTCACTCCAGCAATTTTCTTCTTATTCTCTGACCAGTACGAGATCGGTGTATCTGTATAAAGAGAATATTTGAAGGAAGGCTGAAGTCCAGCCTCGGGATCGAATCCTGGAACACTAAAGTGGTCGTGGGTTGTGCTAATGTAAACAGGAGGTGAACGGGGACGAAACTCCTCCTTGGCGATATCTGCACTGATTTTCTCGAAGAGGAAACGTTCCATTAGTTCTCGTTTTTTGCCTCGATTTGGTTGCTCCGGTCGTGGAGGAGTCTGCAAAATTAATGAAATTAAACCTAGTATTGATATGAAGGAAGAATCTCACTTCATTGTCATATAACATATGTAGTCATTAAAGTTTTATAACACTAAGCAAAATTTCAAGCAATATGTATCTGTGATATTCTAATCAAACAGTTTTATCCGATAAAAATAATTTCGAACTACTAGTAGGTAGAATTATTTGAATACCAAATTTGTTCGAGCATCTTTCTTTTATCGACCGTGAGTAATGGAACTGCTACGCATGACTTGTAGTTAAGATCTACTTCCAAAATTACTCGAAAATTAAAATTACTCCTAGCATCGTGCTGTTTGAAGGGTTGCCTAGTTTGATAAAAAAAACTTTTAGGTCGCTGATGCTTTAAATTTCTGTTCTTGATTTACTTATATCGGGTGTCGCGTATTGTATCTACTAACTTTAACAATTGAAAGACGGTAAATGCATGTAGTAACTTTATGTGATTGTGAAATAATAGTAGAGATACAGTGGATGGACAAAAATATGGAAACACCTTGTGAAATGCATGTTTGAAAAGAAAGATTGATTTTAATGAAATATGTAGATGGCGCTGGCGTTTTTGACTACTGACGCCCCCTATACAACTTCGTAAATGTGCTAAACAGTTCAGTTGTTGTCAGAGTACTGTTATGTGAGGTTGTCATTGCATTATGTCAGAGTTAACAGACTTCGAACGGGAGCAAATTGTTGGAGCACGTATGGTAGGTGCTTCCGTAAGCAAGGTAGCCGAGGTGTTTAGTGTTTCAAGAGGTACTGTATCGAAGATTTATTCCGCATATTTGAAAAGGGGAAAAACATCATCTGCTAAATCACAGCGCGGACGAAAGTGTGTCCTGAGTGATCGTGACAGACGATCATTAAAGGCAATTGTGACGAAAAATAAGAAGACCACCGCTGCAAAAGTTACTGCTGAAATGAAGGTTGTGTTACCGAACCCTGTGAGTACCAAAACAATTAGAAGGGAGCTTCATAAACAGGGAATTGCTGGCCGTGCTGCAATTGAGAAGCCACTCATCAGTGATGCTAATGCCCGTAACAGGAAAAGGTGGTGTTTAAGTCATAAAGCCTGGACTGTAGAGCAGTGGAAGCGAGTAATATGGTCTGACGAGTCTTCTTTCACATTGTTTCCCACTTCTGGCCGAGTTTACGTCTGGAGAACGCCATCTCAAGCCTATAATACAGACTGCTTGTTGCCAAGAGTGAAACATGGCGGGGGTTCTGTTATGGTTTGGGCAGCCATATCGTGGTTCTCTGCTAGCCCCATGATAATTGTGTCAGGACACATGACTGCCAAGACTTATGTGAACATTTTGGCCGATCAAGTTCATCCCATGGCACAAACTTTATTCCCCGATGGTGATGGTGTCTTCCAAGACGACAAAGCCCCTGTTCACACAGCTCACATTGAACAGGACTGGTTTTCTGAGCACGAGGATGAGTTGTCCCATCTCCCCTGACCACCACAGTCACCAGACCTGAATATTATCGAACCTTTGTGGTCTACATTGGAACGGAAAGTGCGTTCTCGTTATCCACCGCCAACATCGTTATCTGAACTTGCCACCGTTTTGCAGGAAGAATGGTATAACATTCCCTTGTCAAACATACAGGAACTGTATTTATCCATTCCGAGAAGACTGCAAGCTGTTTTGGATGCCAACGGGTTTCCTACACCATATTAAGCAAAGAAACATGTTTTTTTAAAGGTGTTTCCATATTTTTGTCCAACCCCTGTATTTACTGCATATACAGATAATACAGATGTTAATGAACCTTGAAAATAATGTCCTTTAAATACCCTTCTACTGTTTGGATGCGCTATTCGAGGTGATGCGAGAAGGCTGTCTTAGAATGCCCTGAGAATTAGTTTCAGAGTTACGTCATCTTTTTGTTTGCTGTTTGTTTGCGTCTTCTTTTTAGAACCAAATTATATTTATTATTCTGCTGATCTTTACTATTCGTCTGTAATCCCCACTAAACATCTGTGATAGAACTTATTCTAACAAAGGCTTTCACTGCTGCAATCCACAACGGCATCTGTCAATGGTCTATGTCAGTGGAACTCCAACTGTATGACAGTGAGACACTATAAAAATGCAAACGACCTCAAAAAGCAATTTCGCGACCCCAGTCAGAGCATCGGCCCTTAGTTATATACCAAGAGTGATCAAACTTCGTGTCAATAAGAGCCGCGAGTTGGAATTCAGGAATTTCGAGAAATTCCTCAAAAACCACAAGTCTTTAGTTATATCATTTTAAAAGTAGCGAAACATTTTTCAAATGAAAAGAAACATTCATTCAGAAACATAATTCAGAAATAATTAAGACACAATAACACGCCGAATAAATACTAATTCAGAAGTCAAACAACAAAAATCAGCATTATAATATTTTTTGCGGTTTTGCAGCTGAGGATAGTGGTTCGGTAAAAACCATCGAAACTAGTCCTGCGAAAATTTTGAAAATATAACGCTGATTATTGTTGTTTGACTTCTGAATTAGTATAATTCAGAAATGTAAGCATGTGTGTGTATATGTAGGTGCATATACGTGTGTATGTGTATACACTCATGCATATGTACATACATATATAGATGCATACAAGAACATGCACATCCATACATACATGCATATACATATACATTTATGAATCCGGTCTCGATAACAGAAGAGTACTTTTGCTTTTAATACCAAATTCAGTGCTACATATATGACATAAAATGCAAGTTTTTGTGCATCAGTTTCACAGGGGGCTGTAGAAATAATTAACCACTCTACAACTATGTTTAAAAAAGCGACTAAACATGTGAATTTTATATACCAGAATTTCAGTTATAAAAGTCTTATCGTCAAATACTAATATACCGTATGGTATGACTTCATACAGCATGTGCAGTTAGAAAATAATTCTTTTAATTCTGATGATTGATGAGATTTAATTCTTAATGAGAGGAGAAAATAAATAGTATGCCGTTGATGACAACGCGAGTTATGATTGCGAACGAGGGAGGGACGGCAACGGTCTTGAAGGGCCTATTTTAAAGTTCAATATGCTCGAATAATATGAAATTGATTGAGAGCAGAGACAATTACTTCCTAGTATAAGCACATGATTAAGCATTCATCTTTAAAGAAAGATGAATAAATATATATTTCATATATCTCTTCAAAAATTAATTTCATATCCGCAATTTCTTTCGTCCTTTTGTCATTTTTTCTTTTACTTTCTTTAGCATAATTTTAAAGCAGATGAAAAATTTTATGCATTTTAATTTTGCAGTTATAACGAAATAATTTGAAGTCGAATTTTATGTATTTTATGCTTAATTTTATGAAATCATTACAGTGCCATTTTGTTTTGTTCCTTAATTCTCGTTATTAATATATAGATCATTAATACAAAAAAATATTAATTACGTGTAAATTCTGTATTGCTGCTGTTATGAAATGTTAACACATTTTCGTGCTTTTAATAAAATATTGCATACTTTTCGTACTCTCTCGTACTCTCTTATACTCTGTACTTTAATAAAAATTTTTTTTGAAAGATTTGTTGTAACTGTCCATTTTTGATTACATTATTAGTCTAAACGGACTTTGTCCCTGAAGGACTGTTGTTTTCGTTTTGCAATTTTGCGTTGGTTCACTATAAATGTCAGTTTCACTCTTCAAACTGTTGCCACCAAATGTTAGAGTCCTGCATTATAATTTAAGAAATTAAATAATGAAAAATCTGCATAAATGTATATATATTTCTCGCATTGTGATAAAACAACGGTACATAGAGCCATCGAATTTTGAATGACGTAATCCTACTGCGAGTATGGGCATGTGGAAGCCCAAATTTGAAATTTGGAATTTATTTTATGATCGATTTCCTAATTTGTAAAACTTCAACGAATTTTTAATTAACAAATTTAAGTATTTTAAAGCGAGCAAGGTGAACGTTGTAGAGAAAAAAATTTTTTATCTCCAGCGCGCGAGACTCTGTATCGGAAATTCTAAAGATATGCTCAATTTAACACTATTTGGCGATAATGCTCTTGAAATGAATTTTATGGTTTAAGTGCGAAGAACGAGATATTTAATAAATAAAGGTATCAGGCAAAATGTTAAAAAAACGCCCCTTTGGACGTAATTTAAAATCTGAAACCTTTTAATTTTTTTTATGGATTTTTTATTAATTTAAAAAATCTTTTAAGAAGATTCTTGCAGCGCTGAAAGAGATTAATGTTCTCTTGTTGCCATATATCTTACACAATTTATAATGACATTTTTTTAAAGTACATTTTTATATTATAGGAAATAGTTAAGGGAAAAAAGTACTTTTTCTTTAGCAATGGCAACAATCTTTTGTTTACATTTAAATTTAGCGATCTTTGCCTAATTTAAAATAACTACGTCAACGGTATACCATAATCTAGAAACTAACAGTAATTTTACTGAATGAGAGTAAAAGCCAAAGAAAAGTGTTTTGATCTCACCTTAAAGTCCACTAAATGAGTAGATAGTAGAGTATCTTTTTTGAATTCTTCACTAACTTCAGCCGGAGCACAAAGCAAATCCTTCTGGCCTCTGCGTAATTTATATGCTAGATTGGTAGAAGATATTTTCCGAGCCATTTACGATAAATGCTGAAAAGTTGCCGGAATTTAGATAACACGACTAATTAACTGTATAAAAGCGAGAATTTTTCTATTGAGCGAAATTTTTATATTATAATAAGTTATAAACAATCGGACAGAAGATTCTGAAGTTTAACGACTGTTTTATGATCGCGAGAAGCCGTCTTAAATAAAACCTCAGTTACCATAGAAACTACCCATTGATTAATTGTAAGAATCGATTGGGATTCGGTTTTATCTTTTCCAGTTTGAGTGTCACATAAGCCAGAGATATTGTCTCGCTAGACAGTAACGGTCACAGTGACATCTAGATGTTTTTCTTTTCTTTCTTTGTTAATTTTTTCCTTCTCAGAATGGACAGCTTGTTTTTGTGCTCCAAAACTATTTGCTCAGAAATGCGATTATTTGTTTCTTGACAGAGATGGGAAACATTGCTTCTAAATACGTGTTAAGCTAATTAAAAGCTCGGGAAGTTATGAGTAATATAAAATAACTCATAAAATACGATATATATATATATCACGCCGACATTACGCCATAATTATGAATCTAAATTTTCTGTTGTTTACACCTAAATGCACTTTTTGCATAATTTTTGGATATTTTGTGTGTAAAAATAACGAGGGGAACATGTATGAATTATTACGAAATTTGAAAGATATTATGAATCATTACTAAAATTGAAAAATGTAGCTGTAACTCAATTTTGTTAACTGAAGAAGTTTTTCTCGAAAAAGAGTCTTGCAGATTCGAGGTTTTGTCTTTGCATTAATAATACATTTGGAGTGCAAAAGTGAAATGTGATCCAAGAAGTAAAATAATAAATTTATTACAAACAAGCATATTTTTTTTACAAAATTATTTACAAGCGCGCCTGGCATATTGTATAAGGCTTTTATCTTCTTTATTATTAAATACTATTTGCGTTAAGAATTTAATCGAAAGAAAGGAAGTAAAGATAAAACGAAATGAAAATTTACGTATTTTTAGCATCATAGTTTAGTTTTGCCTCCACACGTAGGCTGTTTCAACGTAAAATGAAAATGATTACTTGAATGTCCATAAAAAATGTTCGTGAAATGATAAAATATTTATACAGAACAAAAAAAGAAATGTTGATTATGAGAAAATTAGAAGAAATTATCACATACGTACTGTCGTAGTGTAATTAGTGCCGTATTGTGGCATAATTAGTTGGCAGCCGGAATATCCATCATTCGAATAATCCTGGCAAAGACTAAGACATCTTCGAGTTTCAGAGGGTATTCCTTCACTGAAAAGTTTAAATTTCTACCGTGACACTCGAATTAAAATGTGCTGCACAATGATTTGTCACTACTTGGATTTGATTTATTGGGTCTTATGTTTTTTCCCAGTCGCCTTTTAAAATGAAGGAAAATGAAAGGTATTATCGCATTACTCTCTGCGTATTTTTATGTCTCAAGTAGTTAACACCTATAGCATGCAAATGAAAGACTCGTGTTTCGAATCCTAGTTAGTTTACGATTGAATTTTTCATGTCATTTGTTTTAAGAAAACCCAGTGTCCTCTATTCTCCTCAGTTTTACCTGCAAAATATTTACTCACTTTGATAACTTGAGTTACTTTGGTAGTCTCGCTAACAGGATAATTTGAATAAAAAATTAAGAAAAAGTGAGTGAACTTTGCTATTTCTTTTTATCCCTTTTTAGGGGGCGAATTTATTTCATGCTATGGTTATTTGTTTAAATATGCACTGTAACCTAGCTTACTTGTTCTTGTTTATGTACAAATGTAGTTAGGATGAAACAGGTAAACAGTAATATAAGTGTTTATTTAAATAATAATGTATAGAAATTTTCAATTTGCCACGCGATATATATATTAAACTACAAAAAGAATAAATACTAAATTTTCTCGAATCCTGAAACATTTTTGAGTATTGCAAATCTTAAACCAATCTTAACTTATATCTATAGAGAAGGAAAATAATCTTTTACTTAGTTTTGAATGCTTTTGAATTAAAGAAAAATTTCAGATCTGCATTAAGGGAAAAACAAACTTAAGTATGTAATTTTTAAAATACATTTATCATTATTAAGAAATTTAAAATCATATTTTGTAGATGAATTACGTATATTAATTTTATTACCATAGCTTGATAAAAAAAATCACAAAAACGTTTAAGTAACATCTCAAACCTCTCACAATTTTCCGGTTTCTTCTTAAATTAAAATAAGGACAGATAGTCAAGTATTGATATAAATAAACACTGAATCGAAATGTTAAATTCTCTCCAAAACGCTCACTAAAATACAAAAATCATATGAAGTTCATAAAACCATACTTGGTATGGGGCTCGATTAGTACCTGAATCAATATCCAATCTAAGATATAACTGCGCTTCATTATAAGCTGTCTATACTCTCATGAAGATATCCGATCGGTCATGTGGCTGGTTAATCCAGCTAAGTGGATCAAGCGACATCTATCATCTGCCTTCACGAAGATGGCCCAATTCGAGTTAAAATTCGATCTTCATAAACGTACTGGCCCCCATCTGCACGTTGGGGTGCCTTCATAAAGTGCCAGGAACTTTTAAACTGCCCGTACGATGCACAACGCCAATCGTACGAGCTATAAGAAAGGGAGGAGCAGTACCCTCTCATTAGATTACTGGAAAAGTATTTATTTAACCTGCAAGCAGAGAGTTAAATGTAACAATAAATCTCCAAATAAGAAAATTTATTGAAGAAGGAAATTAGGAATTACCATTATAATAACAGGTTGAAAACTCTATTCATTGGATTTCAGATTTCTTAGATGTCATTCATCAAATTAGTGGTATAATTTTCCTTCATGCAGAGGAAACTTGAGGGGAAATACAGAAATCAACGTCTTGCTGTGGTGACCTTGTCCCTCTAGAATGTGTCTTTTACCTTCCTGTTTCAAAGACCCGCTAAAGTAGCTGATGCCCTTCAAAGTGGTCACGAGTGCAATTGCTTCAAGCAGAGAATGCGTGTTCTTAAATGTAATGGAACTACTAGTTTCCTTAAGCAGGACTAACTGCGCAGCAGATTAATCTTCCATTTCATCACCGTTTATTTCACCAACAAATTAGTACCGGATTAGATAATGATGAAACGAATACTGTAGGCTCATCATTATATTGATTCATTATATGTGCCATTTTTAAACATGCAAGGATAAAATTGCATTGGTAAATTACAAAGTTTAAAATTTGTTTTGTTATTGGACATTTTCGAAATTTCAAGAATTTAAAACTTGAAGTAATTTTCAATTTATGGTACTTCTAAAGTTGTTGTTTTTCACATCCTCCTTTTAATATGCAACAAAACTAATAAAGAATTAAGTGAAGTAATCATATATAACTTTGCTTTTATTAACCGAAAAGTAATGAAATATGTGTATGGATAAATTCTCCCACGTAATGGACCACGTGCTTATACTTTTATTTGAAAGTGTTGCATTAATATCTTCTGGTCATATAGTATTTCTGATTCAAAATCATAGCATTTTTAAAAGCAGCATAGCTTTAAAATTCCCGAGAAGATTTGAATTGTGCCATAATATACTTTTTACCAAAGTTTGTTCAGAGCTTTAAGTAAAGTATCACTTCCGATTTATCAGGGCTGTTCCGATGGATGTAAAACTCGTAAATATTAAAATTGAAAGGTTTTGGAATATATTTTAATGCAATGTTTTGTTAAAACTGCTATCGGCTTCAAGTAAAGTACCACTACCGGTTGTCCATGTTTACCCAAAATCTAATCAACCCTTTATATAAATGTTAGATAGCTTAAATACAGAAAATAGAAATTTATAGAAATTTCATATGAGAGTTATCATAGACGAAATAAATCGTCATACACAGACAAGCATCATTCTAAACATCGCAAAAAACCTGTTGTTGGGACTCTAATCGTGCTTTTTCAGTGAAAACTCATTACCGAATTTTTGGACTGGAAACAAAGTTCAAACTACCGTCATGCCGCGCAGACGGTATAGTGATTAGGGGAGGTAAACCGCTGAGTTTGCTTCCAACCCAGGTATACTTAGTGATTAGGAAAGCCTTCACTTTGATACCGAAGGGCCCGGGTTTGAATCCCGGAGAAGGCATGGATGTAAAATTGAATGTCCCTTCATAGGAGGCAGCGGTGGCCGCCTATGAAGTGCCTCCACAATAACATGGCCACCATTTCTGGTTTTACTAGTGGCCAGTGCTGTTATAGGCAAGTGCCCGCTATTGGAAAAAAAACTACCGGTGTTCCTTTACATAGGTATGTACCTACCTAGGTATGCACCTCTTTCACCTATCTCGTATGTTGGTGGGAGATAAAAATAAGAGAAAAAGAACGAAAAGGAAAAAATAAAGAAAGGAAAAAAAAGGGGGAAGAAAATATAAAAGAGTTTTAGGATTTAAACATGGGACCTGAAGGTCAAGGTGATTGCCGTAGATTCATTAGAAGCCATCATTATCACTAGCAAAGTTAACAACAAGGGAAGGGAGAACTTGCATGCCTGTCTCTTCTTGCAAATATTTTTCTCTGCGAAGTTAATTCTTAACGTGAACATTCTTTGCCAGAGCATAATTTACCTACATATGCTTATGTTCGTTTTGAACTTGTTGGTATGTAGCTGTAAAATTGGTCAAATCGAATGATGTTTCTTCATTGTTCCATACAGAGCAAGTAGTCGAATATTAAGACTGCTGAACATAAGTAGTTTGGACTGGGTTAAAATACAAACTAGCTTCATGGATGTTTCACCAAATATTACTAGTCAATTTCCCTTAAAAATGCTTCCACGGGGGTATCTCTATCCTTAGGCAAATAGTCTCCTCATAAAATAATTAGCCTGTCCTCATAAAATAATTAGTCGTAATGGATAAACGCATACGATAAGCGTCAAACCATAAGTTGCAATGTTATCTGTAAAATCTTACTGCACTTGCAGACGAGTAATAGTCTACGTATAAGGTAGCAAAATATCCATTTATACTTCTAAAAAGCAAGCTTACAAATAATATTAATACTTGTATAATCATTGAAGAACATCTAAAATATTTAAGAGAAGAACTTTTTAATTTCGCACCCTTCCTATTGTCAAAATGAAAATATTGCTTCTGGAGTGAAATACTCGTTGCAAGCCTCTTGGGCAAGAAATTCAGTGAAATAAACATACTGCTGTATCTTGAATAATTTAAGTGCACAAATCTTCAATGTGGAATTCATGAATGGTGACATAATGTTATAGTAAATTTTTCTGGTATAATCTTACGTAGTCATTTTCAGTAGCTCATTTTAAATATATCAGTTTACGTTCTGTATGTTTCAGTTCTGAGAAATTAAGTCTTAAATTAAAAGACCTGTTGCAATTGTTTAAACGAATACTTTCTCAAATGTTAAACTGAAATTTACATGTCAGAGTTAGATTGCAGTTTCTTTTTAATCTTATAACATTTTTGAGGCTGTTAGTCTCGAAACGGATTTTGAATTTTTCACTTTAATGCATTGTTTCACTTTTCATTCGAGTCTGTTGCCAGTCGGGAAAAGCGTAAGGTATTATTCCTTCATATTTAATAGGTCTGTTATCAATTAAAAAACTAAATTATTTGAAAGAATAAATGCAGCTCTAAAATATGTCATATTTTTACTTTTTAATCTGATTCACTGTAATGAAAATCCATTTATTTTATGATATATCAAATTAAAATCATTCAATACGTCTACAAAATTACATCACATATTTTTAACTTTTTAAATATGCAGAAGGTACAGAAAACTGCCAAGTTAGTCTAAATGCATATTCATCTAATATCCTAGAAAATATTTCACTGTTTCAACTGTGCCATGTTTATTAATAATCTTTATTGATAAACCACATTAAACTTTAAAACAGCCTTTTAAAGCGATCGTTAAACTCTGAACCCTTTCAGACTTTTCGTACATTTTTTAATGTGTTTTTTTATCTGAAATTTTCAATCTTGCATATTTTATTTTATTTATTTTTATTCATTCATTTATTATTCAATTATTTTTTAAACTTAGGTACTTCAGATTGATGGCTTGATAGATAAATACGAATGAATCAGGTTATTTGCAATCGCAGATTTCTAAGGGGATATTGAATTTGATTTACTGGTTTTAAGTAAGATTATCTCAGATGAAGACTGCATTTGATATGCTCAGTTCGTGCGTAAAAGAAAAGTAAAAAGAAGTGCGTGATAGTACAGAGATACTGAAATTCGATTCAGATTTAAAGAACTGCGTTATCAAATCAATATTCAACTCAAAGCTTGAGTACAAAATCTCACACAGCTTTCGAAAAAATTCTTCTTTAAGAGGATTTTAAATTAAATAAAAGCAACTATCTGCAAATTACAGTCAAAACCAACTGCATATGGAAGTTGCTTTTTATCTTTTATCTCCATGACAACACACAAAAAAGGAAAAAAAAAAAAAGAAAAGAAAAAGAAAGAAAGAAAGAAAAAGAAAAGAAATTTTCGCAGATAGTTAAAGAATTTTACTTTTTATTTTTTGAAAAGGATAATGGCGCATAAAAGCATAAATGGATATCACTGAATAAAATTCATTACATGAATGCAATCAATAAATGCATCTTGAATAATAATTTATAATAAAAAGGATGAACAAATAATTCTAATCATACTTATTTAAGAATTCTAGATGTTTATTACTTAATTTTTTTAACAAAACGAGGCAAAAGCCAACATTTTTTTAACTATCTTTATTCAGGAAAATAATTAACGAATAGTAATTTTTATTATATTAACCGGAATCAAATGAGATTAGTAAAAATATTTAAAAATATTACAGTTATTCTTATAATTTTTAGTTAGTGCTATTTTTATTAGTTTTAATTATTCAGTTTTAAGGGTTTTTTTCCCACTATTGTGGATGTAGGTAGATCAGGATTTTTCTTTTTAAACCGTTCATAATAAACACACCATTATTGCCCTGATTTGTGTTAAAAAGTTCTACATGTTTTTTAAGGAAAAATAAAATAAAATAAATACAGTACTTATGTATTCACGTAAATGCCGTCATTTAATATCGCTTCTTGTTATCTGCCTTATAGGAGATTAATCTCTGTCGATGAATATCCTCTGTTTTAGACAACAAAAAAAAAAAAAAAAAATTAAAAAATTGTAATAATGTTTTCACACCTTGAACATCATAAGAGATTTGTTCAGAAACGAGTTGTTTTTTTCCGTGTGGTTAAAGTAGTATGAGGCCTGGCGTTGTCAGGTTGAAAGAAACGCCTTTGTATTTGACAGGTGCTGGCCGCTTACGTACACGTTTTTTCTCTCAATCTGTTCAATCGACGACAGTACATGTTAGCATTAATAGTTTGTATGGCTGCGGGGAAGTAACTCACAGTGGATATTTCTATCATATCACGCTATATACAATATTTCCTCAAGTACTTATCCCCTAGCCCTTTAGCGCCAAGTTCTGAAATTTTTAGAAATATTCGCGTAATGAATAAATTTAATTCGCGTGATTCGCGCGGCTCAATGCATTCAGACATTCCTCGGTGTGAGACAATCCTCAATACATTCAGACGAATGCATTGAGAAAGACTTTATTTATTTATTTATTTAAAGAACGAGCTCCTCTGAATTTTAAAAAGGATTCGTTCCCATATTGATTGTGTTGGTCTTATAAACAAAGACAAACCCTCGAAAACTACGTGAAGGTCACGCCGAACCTTTTTCTCCTAACTGTTGTAATTTATACCAGCCTAATACAATAACCAAAGCGATCACGAACTTACCATCACAGCGAAGCCAGCACAAACTGACATTCAGTCTACGATTCGTCGAATCAGTTGCACATTTCCCTTCTTTAATTATTTATGGATGATTTGAGGCCTAAGGCGTAGCAGAGATAACAATAAGAACGGCCGAGGTTCAAGTTACAGCGAATAAGGAATGAAGATATGTTATTAGCTATTGTAATGTTAAAAATTGTGTATTTTTATTAGAATGTAGGTATCTCTTAAAGAAATAATACTGTAATTAGTTACCTGTAGTTCATCTATAATTACTTTTCATTTGTTATGTTCTTAGTGTAACCACGTTCTTCGAAAATTAAATTATTCGCGTAATTTACTAATCTCGATTTTCGGACGATAAAACTGGTAGAAAGAAGGCGGGGAAATACGTGAGGATGTAATGGTACTTAATAAAACATTTTTGGGAGTTCTTTCCTGTGAGATGAGTGGAGCTGGACTTGCATGACAGACAGTCCTTCGATGCTTGCCATTATCCATTTCTCACTACCCGATGCAATTCGTTACAAAAAGTAAACATTACTAAAACTAGAAACCAAAGAAATAATGATACTGACTGTCACTTATTGCACCATCACCGTGGTATGTGCTCTGTTGTCGCTTAGAGAGATGATCAAGCTTTATGATGAACTCAAGTACATGCACTCACCTTTCAACTTTTGTTCTTTCTAAGAATAGTGTTTCCGGTAATTACTTAGCTGTTTGGAGCGCATTTGATATGGCTTGGTACAGAATGTGCTCAGAGAGAACTATTGGACGGCTGGGAAAGAACTTGTAGCTTCTGTCTCTGGATTTCCAATACAGCAACGGCACATGATATAATCAGCCACCACCAACTCTTGTTCAACATGCTATTATTTCAACATTCAAATATTTCAACATGCTAGGTTGTTTCAAGTTCATACATCAAGAACTGTTTAATATTCTCTTTATTATTTGCCATTTTAAATCATATGACATTTTTAGGAATGATTCACTTTTGCAAGCACTTTGCCTTTACGAACTGTCTGCCTACACGTTTCATTGGCAAGAAATTTTAGTCATCATAGTGTAATATATGATGTACAGTCTACTCTTAATTTGCATCTCCAAAAATTGAATAAACATTTTACACTTACCTAATATCAGCAAAAACGCTATCCAAAATATAATGACAAAAGTACTCTCTAATTCTTATCATTACGTTTTAATCCTTGATAGAAATTTTGGTTAATTATTTTAGTATAGTTTCCGGTACTTTTTAGGCTTAGTTGTCGGATCCTGAGGGGGATCGTCGTCAAATTAAAATGTAGACAAAAGAAATTTGTGTTGCTTTTCATTAAGTCATATAGCATCATTAATTTGAATTTATGCTTTGCGCGACAATAAATAAGGTATCGGAAACAATATATGCTTCTCGTTATTTGTATAAATTGAGACAAATTAAATGGGAACAACAAAATATTTATTCTTTTTCAGAAGTGAATGATTCTTTCAGAAAATTATGTTTTGCACGGAGGTCAAATATCATTTTTAGAAATTAAAATGTTGCTTTATGCATTCCTTTTATTTTATTTTTTCTTTAAACGTGAAAGAAAAACTATCTAAATGTTATTAAAAGCTCACATTATTTTTTATTTCATTAAATTTATTATTAATAAAATGTGCTTATTATTGCAACACATGCTGGTAAGAAGTATACTGATACACATTTTATTACTGGTAAGAAATTTATCTAAGGAAACATATTAACATACTTTAAAATTTATATGTGCTATCATAATTTGGAAGTTCAATAAAAGCTCTTAATGCTGCGAGGTTTTACTCACATTCTGTACTTTACGTAATCTCTGCGAAATTAAAACGGTTCATTTTTTTTTTTTTTTTTTCGAAATGTTTAGCCCACATAACCCTTATTAATACCATGAACACGGTAATGTTTATTGAATAAGAAGCCGTCTTTTTTTCCTCTTACAGAAATGTAAGGTATGGAAAATTGCGAATAACATTGTTTATTTTCAAAACCTGTTCGGTTGATGCTTAAAATTGTAGGTCCCGAAATTCGTAAACTGCTTCTTGAATACAAATTAGTTTTTCTTAGAAATCTATGGAGGGAGATATCATACTTTAATAATATACTTTATTATTAAATAGTATTCGCATGGTTTGTTAGAGTTAATAAGATCCAAAATGATTGGTTGATTCTCGAAGAGTACGTAGATTAGATCACGTTGAGTTACGTTGATTCTCGTAGAGAAGTTAAACACCATAGATTATTTCTTTTTCATCGTGTGCATAGTGTATTCACCATACTGCTTACAAAACATGAATGATTATTCACTTTATGATGAATAGATGATATGAATAGATTTTGAATTAAACTCTAAAACTTGCTAGGGTGAAAGTTTGAAGCTGATGGCCATTCTTTGCTCACCAAGCAAATTCAACCAGATGACTTTCTCCCTCATCAAGATGAACTATTGTGTATAACATAATATTATGAGTCAAAGCCAGTGGTCTCATTATCAACAGCCGTTCGCATTCCTGTCACTTGCGAGGATGGGCCATCATAAACGATACTACTGCGAAAACATGTGTGTCAGTAAAGCGATCGGAAGCGATCTTCCTTTCTCTTCGCCATCCATCACGGAAAGCAATCGAAACGGATAAAAAAGCTCTTTCATTTCATTTCTCGTATCTGGAGTGTTCCATCGAGGGCACGTTTACGGGGGCACATTTTCAAAAGGGTCAGGCGAATCCCACAAGCCAGCGGTCACAACGGCGACTTTCACTGATGGTCCATCCTCATGTTGAAAACTACTCCACCCGCGACCCAGTGAGAGTGACAGATCCATTAGTAACGGTTCGCTGAGGATAGGTACCGGAAGCTTGGGGATTAGCGTTAATCGAGCAATGCAATAACTCTCTGCATTTTTATTTATGTATTATTTTTTATGATGTCTAAATTCCCATATGCTTCTATGACATTGTATATTTAGGATATTTTACGTTTGGAATTTTAAAGTTATGTAATTAATATTGTGAGAGGTGCCGAATGAAAATAATCTCTAAAGGGAGACTTTATTGTAAGAAGGAAGAAAATACGTGCATACAGAAAAAAAGACATGGTTTAAGAACTTTCTAGTTTTGGGAATTACGTCATACATTTTAGCGAAATATTAATAACTGACCAGTTTTTTTAGTCCAAAGGGGCTTTGTCCCTGTTTTCGTTTTGCGATTTTGCATTGGTTCACTATAAATGTCCGTTTCACTTTTCAAACTGTTGCCACCAAATGCTAGAGTTCTGCATTATATTTGAAGAAATTAAATAATGAAAAATCTGCATAAATGTATGTATATTTCTCGCATTTGGATAAAACAACGGTACATAGAGCCATCGAATTTTGAATGGCGTAATCCTACTGCGAATACGGGCATGTAGAAGCCCAAATTTGAAATTTGGAATGTATTTTATTATCGATTTCATATTTTGTAAAACTTTAACGAATTTTTGATTAACAAACTCAAGGATTTCAAAGCGAGCAATGGTAACGTTGTACAGAAAAAAAAAAAAAAAAAATTATCTCCAGCGCGCGAGACTCTGTATCGGAAATTCTAAAGATATGCTCAATTTAAAACTATTTTGCAATATTGCTCTTGAACTGAATTTTATGATTTAAGTACGAAGAAAGTGATATTTAATAAATAAAGGTAACAGACAAAATGTTAAAAAAAGCGCCCCGTTGGACGTTATTTAAAATCTGAAACCTTTCAGATTTTTTTTCATTACTTTTCAGCTACACTTAAGCTAGGGGCTGGGAGATATTAGTTTGATGATCAATATATCTCGAATATTTCTCTCCATAACTCAGTTAGATTTCTTTAATTAAAAAAAATTTTTTTACTAATGTTCCAGTTTAAGAAAAGCTGAGAAATTTTGTAACAAATACGAAAAGAAAACGGTACTTTATGATTATACGCACACCCATGAAAAGTCGCCATTTCATTGGTATATGTGTGAATTGGCGAAAAGCACTTCATTGGCAATCTTTACGATTCATAGTTATTGTTCTGCTCGTAATTAATAACAGAAAGAAGCATTTTAAAGCAAATAAGAATCTCACTTGCTCTTAAGTCTTGAAACTAAAACTAGAGAATTTTCCTCCCATTAAAATTTAAAGCTAAAATCGCTCATTAAATTTTCTCTCATGCAACTAATCATAGCAGTTAACATTGCTAGATGGAACAATTAGCTATTGCAAACTTCTTAGTGAAGTATTTACTAATAGATTTTGGTACAGATTTATTAATAAATTACGCAGATTTTGGTGTGGTTGGGAGAAGATTTAGCAAATATTTGAATTACGATAAAATATATTGGCCCTTTTAATATATCCGTGAAAGCGAATCTTTCAGCTTTCTCGTTTTCTTAGATAATAGAATAATTTGCATGTCTTTTAATGGCTAAGGGGTTAAATCGGCTGAACAGAGCAAGTTAAACCCGGTCCGGCTGGCTGGCTACACAGGTTTCTATTATGTGTAGCCAGTTGTCTTGAGAGAATCTGCTGTAAATAATTAAACAAGCAAAAAGCTAATAATAAGCAATGCATTTAATTTTTGAGCTATAGTTTGTCGTAACCTCCTTTTGCTAGTCGTGCTAGATCTTGTCATTTTGCTAAACAATAAGTAAATAAATACAAATTTAAGTTAAGGCCACGTTTTATCGGTTCATTAGTAAAGCAGTGAGTTGCCGCTTTGCAAAGCATAAAATATTTATGTTGTAGAGACATCAGGTATTTTTGGAAGCAGGCAAGATGAAAAACTAACAACGCCTTCGCCGGGAATCGAACCGCGGACCTCTGGAATACGCCCCCAGCATGCAGACCACCACACCACAAAGGCATGCGAAGAAGGTGAGAGAAATGCCTTATAATGTTTCACATTTATTCAGAAAATACTGCGATGTAAAACCATACTTCATCGCAGTATACCTAATGTATATTGCGATGAAGTGTTTACCACTCTCAATGTATTTGTTTTTCGAATTTAATAAATATACCTGGAAATTTAAAAGAAATGTGTGGCCATTGCCGAAATTAAAATATTTTTATCTCCCAAGCGACAGTTTTTTTGACGTACAGCAAATCGTGAGACATTTAATTTTTCTTTCAAATTTATTCTGTTTAAATTAACAAAATAAGCGATTTAAAACCAATTACTGTAGATCCATTTCCATAATTATTAATTACTAACTAGGTGAGTGAAATGGCACTAGCTGGGTTTATTAAAATCCTGTATAAAAGAGAATATTCGTTTGCTTTTGTGTGTGTAATTCACATAAATTTACAGTTTTTTTTTTTTTTTTTTTTTTTTTTTTTTCTGCTTTTAATGAAATTTTGCACACTTGACCTAAAAAACAAGAGAAAGGTCACTGTCAACATAAAATTTCTAAAAACCACTCCACAGGTTCCAAACTGATGGAGCTTGTATTAGTCGGGCGTCTTAATTTTACGTCGCCGTTGTTGCATTCCAGCTGTCAGTGTAAACCATACCTGTTAAACAAAGCATTTGTAAATATTTTCATAAAAAGTGTTTGGTCCTAATTCTACACAGTTTCAGTTTTGAAATCACGTCGCCGTTGTTGCGTTCCTACTATCAGTTCTTTTACAAAATTTAGATAGTGCCATATTCTTTTACTCTTTAGAAAGTGTGTAAATTTCTGGAACAGCGTAAAACCTTTAAAGTAAAATTTAAGTGCATTCTTTATCAGTTTTTTTTTTTTTTTTTTTTTTTTTTTTTTTTTTTTTTTTGTGAATGTTACGAAAATGTGGTCGAAATCGGCCAAAGTAGATGGCGATTTTCCTAAAGCACATATCCGAAACAACTCATAACCGGTAACAAAGTAAATACCAGTTCTTATTAAAAGCGTTACATGGCGTGGTGTTAGTTCTATACTGTTATTCAGCTTTATTCAAGCTCGGTAAAATTTTGCACAGTATAGTCTAATAAAAAATGAGGGTAAAAATCGCTGTCTACCCGAGATTTTGAGGGAAAAAACCCACCCCCATCGTCCTAAATGAAGCCTTTTCACTCTGTGTAAAGCCTGGGCAACACCGGGTACTTCAACTACCATTCTGTTATTCTAGAAATAATTTTTAAAAATATTCTTAATTTTTAGTGCCTTGTACGAAGTAAAGGAAGTATTGCAATCTCGAAAGATTTCGGGTCTCATATGTCAACGAAAATAACAATTTTGACCGCTCTCGAATCCATCTGAACATTTTTTTTTTGCGCTGCATGCAATAGTTATAGAATTATTAGCAATTTAAACGTTGTTTAAGTACGACTAAGCCTAACGGAGCAGCCATATGTTACATTTGAAACTTAGCAGAATAGTGAATTAAGCCAGTTTGTGCACCTTCAGTGTCTTTTTGCCCAATAGAACCAAAGATAAACTTTCGGGTATGTGTTTCAAAAAATCTGCTTTCTTGCCCGTTGGCCGAATTACTTGTTTTTGCATAGAAACTCTAATTTTAACTGTAAAAATTGTTTTTTCAACTGTTTTAACTTATTTGGTTTTTTATGTTTCTCTTTATTTTTCAGTTTTTATTGAAGATGTTTTGAGTTTTTATGCCTTGCCGGGGAGTGAGAACTGAATTAATTGAATGAGAAATGTGTCTGTAATGAAATTCGAGGAAATAAGTTTAAAAGAAATGCAGCAAAAAATGTGTCTAATTTAATAGGCCGTACATGGAAATCTTGTGGTGTGTTTTTCAGATTTTTTTCAAACCTCTTTTTTTTTTCTCAGAATCTCAGTCATTTGAAATTTATTGTTACTAACAGAGAATTTTTGCCTTTTGCTTTCGATGAATTTTAAATACTTTCAGCCTGATCGTAAAAAAGTGTTCTTCCGCTAAAAGTAATCTTTTTGTGGCAGGTTCGAGTCCCGGTGAGGGTACTGCACATTTGCTTCAAAAAATCCTAATGACTCTACAAGCTATGGAATTCCTTTCTCCTTTGTTAATAAACTTAATGTTAGAGATATTTATAATATTCTTTGGAAGTATGTCTTAACAAATATGGACAAAAGTAAGAAAATGTTAAATTTTTACATTTGAAAACTTGAATCTCATGTGAAAACAAAAAGAAATTTTTCAACGCCTTTACCATTCTACCAGTTCTAGTCCCGGCGAAAATTATCCAAAAGACTTCATCAATTAATGAGCCCAGTCATGTGGATATTAGCAGGGTAATCCAATTGCTAATGTCGGCAAACAAGTTGTTTGCATAGGTGTTTCCTCATAAAGCGCCATAAAATAAATAAAGAAAACCTTTTAAAAGTACAAATACAGGAAATAAATTAAAACCTGTTATTCAATGGTATCAAATATATTTTGGATACTGTTAGTCCTCTCATAAACCTTCTTATGCTGGAAGCTTCTGTCTTTCTTTGTTCTAGTACAGAAAATTATTTTTTAAATCTGCGATTTGGTTTGTAAATATAAGCTTTTCGAATTTCTTTGCCACCATGTTCTCACTTTGAAACCTTTTTCTAGTTGCTGGAATAATTTTTTTTTTAAGTTTTCATCTCGCCTCGGTTCGAAAAAAAAAAAATTCTGTTACAGTCTGGTAAGTAAATCCGTACTTATCTAATGCAACGTTATATTTTTTCGCTTTTTCCGAACCAAAAATATCTCATAAACAACGTCTAGCCTTTCTTTACAGTCTGCATATTCTTACAAATGTTAGACGAGACGCTTAAATGTTGCTTCAAGGTCAAAATCTTGGTGAATTATCTTTTTAAGATATATATTGTTGTTTGAGATATTTTTAATGCACTTACCACGAGTCAACAGATCAGGTCATTCTCTTAAAGGACCATTTAACAGGCCTTTTTTTGGGGGGGGGATGTTTTTTAATTTATTTCCTTCCGATAATGCATTTTTAATTTTTTTAATCACATGTTTCCTTGGTGGCTTGACCTCTGCTTGCAGAATATACTCAAAAGCATTTTTTTAATTTATTAAATTTGAATTATCATTTCAAATTACAAGTACCCTCTTTCAGTTGGCTAAATGCTTTTAATTAATTGATTGCGACAAAGCACACTGGGAATATGTATAATAGAAAGGATGCTTTCGTGGAGGATTTTCAAAGAAATGAAAGTAGCAAAACTCCATGCCTTTCACAAGTAGGGGAGCTCGAAAAGAACTAGCAGCTTTACCAGTATTATCGCTGTCGGTGTTATTATCAATCTTTTATAATTCAATGATTAAACTTAAGCAAATTGCTTTAGTCTCATAAATTGCTGAAAAATTAGTACTTCAAATTTATCTTTTGAGGTCTGGTAGTTACTTATTTATTTATCTGACTTTATTTGGAAATTTTTCAGATATTTTATCTTGAATTCAAAAAATACCTTATAGATATATTTGCTACATTTAAATAAAGCGCGCAGGCTTTTCCCTGTTAGGGATATATATGCGATTTTGTTTGGAAAGAGCATGTATATGAAGCATAGTTAAGAGTAAGATCGTGTAAATATGCGTTATAAATGTGATAAACATTTTAAGATGCCACGTAAATAATGATAAATTATAAGATTTAATATAATGAAGATGCGTTCACAGCTGTTTGATATAGTTCTTTATTTCGTATGCAGCATTATTGATGTAAACAATATATAGCTAAACTGAAGCAAGAAGTTCGCCCGTTTCCCATTAATTATAAACCTGTTTTTCACACATTTACAGCATTACAATTGAGGATTAGTACAGGGAGAGATAGAACAAAACATATGAATTCGACGAAGGCGGAAGTATATTTACATCTCTTGTTCTTATTCCCCCAAAATCGCTAAATGTTTGGACAATCAACTATTTTGCTTTCGGAGTAATGAAAATAGCGTGTTTTAAAACATTGAATAGACAATGGGAAGCAACAGAAGGGAGGGAATAACCAAATCTTCTAATGGACCGGTTAAAGGGTAATCAGAAGAAACGTTTAAGAAATAATAATTTCATTTAAACTATTAATTATAATAAAGAATATTCGTTAAAAAAAGTGCATAAATATCAACTGCATTTCTTATTACAAGCAAACAATTAAATCGATTAAAATTAAAATTAGAAGTTTTGTTCGGTCGTTTTCAAACACTAAGAATACAACATATGGTACCTTTCAGAAGTTAAATTGCTATCCAAAGAACCAGATTGAGAGCTTTTGTTTTACATTTTTGTCTGAATGGCTGATGTTTTAAATAGCTTCCTTAAACACTTTGCTTTAAAGGGTTAATTTCGAACCCTCGGTATGCAATGGATGATGATAAATATAGCGAGTCCTAAAATATTCCGAAGTCAGATACATATCCTGCTGTACAGCTATTCCAAGCAGCGAGATTACAATCTAAACATTCAATTGAAAAGGTAGTTTAAGGGATAAACCACGACAGTATTACGACAGGTCTTCCTATGCCGTTCACCTGCCGCTTTACAGACAGGAACAGCTTACCTGAAACCAACTCATCGGCTTCACGACTCGCCTCTTCAGATTTCGGGCAGTGAACCATACTTCCTACAACATTCATTATGGCTCAGTTATGACTACTTCGGAAAGCCTTTTTGGGTGCCATTTGGGACACGTGACTAGTTTAGCAATAAGGCCTCTTTAATACATTGAATATATTATACGGTTTTGTTGTTTCTTCTTTCCTTCGTGACGGCACAATATGCCTGGAAAATGACGCCATTTGCAGGGGGTCACGATCTGTTAATATGTTTGATGATCATTCACTGCGCCATCTTTTGCTCAAATAACTCTCTGTTAGTCAGTTTGGAGTAGGGAAGGACACCTTAGCCAATCATTCATATCGTAATGTAATATGAAACTCTCTGTCCATGTCTGAATCGCATAACAATCACGCCTACTATCTTTGGGTCATTCTGTAGATGGATGTAGAATTCCATCAGTAATAACTCTAGGCTAAATTAATTATAATGCAATAAGCTTATAGCGGATTTTTCATTTTTCTGAAGCGGGCTGTGCTAACAGAATTCTTAGATTTATCATAAAACGTTTAGTTGATTTATATTATTCTAGTGTAGGAAAGTCTCGTAAAAAGTAAATATTTTCTTAAATTTACAAATTTTAAACTATTTATCCATCAGTTTCATTTGCAGTTAGAATTTTACTGCTTCTTTTTGGTTTTACCTCCATTAACATACGTTTTAAAAGATTTTATAATTGTTATGAGTAGTAAAAACAAATCTGCTTACATTTTTGTCTTGTTATAATGTATAAAAATCCATGTATAATTCTCATTTACATTTTAACTAATAGATTTTCTTGTAGTACATATCTAAAGCTGTAGAATGTTATTAAACAGTTAGCACTTTTGAATTCTGGGTTTCACTGTTCATTATTTATGGTCCTTCCAATTCAAAAAATTTAGAAGAAATCAGAAGTCGTCGAAAATTTCAATTTAAAACAAACAAGAGATGTCAAACTTTTGCCCAATTTTTAAGTAATAGATAGTTATAAATGATTTTTTCTGTCAAAAATTTATTTTAAAAGTCAGTTCAATAAGTTACTTATATGAAAGTCTTACGTAAAGTCTGAAAAATTTATTAATTTAAATAGTGTTTTATGAATTTTCTCATTTGGCAGGTAAATGGTTTAAAAATGATTCCTAAAATTTCGGAAAATAAACCCATCCAGCAAAACTATTTCTTCAGTTATATGGGATCATTTCAAAGATGACAGAAATGATGTGAATTCTTTAACTATTATTGCAATGCGTTAATGTTGTTGTCATAGAATCAGAAGCGTTCCATCTAGCAGAATATGGTGAAAGGGATAATAATATACATTCATGTCCATAAATTAATGATAATGCAAAATCAGGCGAAGGAAGAGTTAGAAGCAAAACAAATTTGACTTATTTGTAAAGCTTATTTATTAAACAAAAGGTAAAGAGCAAAAAAAAAAAAAAAAGATGTTATATTTTTGATATTATTAAAAAAAAATTAGCGATTTTTTCTCCCTGGAGCAAATTACAAAAAAAAACCTATTTACAAAAACCAATATTACATGGTTGGTATGATTGTTAATACATTGTACGTCTCCCAGACGATGCAATACAGTCCGTACAACGCCTAGGCATGCTGAGTATCAAATTATCGATCTGATCTTGGGGGATATTACACCACTCAAAAAGCAATGGTCTCCAAAGTTCCGGTAGACATGTAGGAAGAGGTTGACGGGCTGCAACTCATCGGCCAAGTATATCCCACACGTGCTCTACTGGATTCAAGTCCGGTGAGAATGCTGGCCAGTCCATACGGGTAATATCCTCCGATTAAACGCATTAGCTTACGATGCTTGCACGGTGAGGACGGGCGTTGTTATCCATAAACACAAATTGTGCGCCCATGGAGCCCGAAACAAACGTACATGTTATTCCAAAATAACGTCCCGATAGATTTGGCTTGTCATAATTCCAATTTGAACATGCAGGTCAGTTCTAGAACCCAGAATAATTCCACCCCAAACGAGCACCTCTGCACCACCGTAACGGTGTCGTTCAATGATGCTTTCTTGGTGGTAACGGGTACCTGGAGCTCTCCATATGAAAGTCCGGCGAGAATCAGACTGCAAGCTAAACCTGGACTCGTCGGAAAACATCACACAAGCCCACTGTTGTGGTGTCCACAATGCATGCTCTCTACTCCAGGCTAACCGCAGGCGACAGTTAGTTGCAGTAAGTAGAACGCATCTGACAGGTCTACGAGCATATAGACCAATCTGCCCTAAGCGTCTGTACACCGTCTGCCTTGAAATTGTCGTACCAGTGGCTGAAGAGAGCTGACGAAACAAGTCTGAGGCTGTGCTCCGCCTGTTTCTTTTGGCAGTAACTGCCAAATACCGGTCCTCATTCGGCGTTGTAACTCTGGGGCGATCTGTGCTGTAACGTCTACTCACATTACCATCATCTTGGAATCGTTGCCAAAGCCTGGAGATGACACTTCGTGCAATGCCAAGTTCCTCTGATACTTCCAGTTGGGTACGCCCACATTCCAGACGGCCGATAATTCTACCACGTAAAAAATCATCCAAATGCGTCTTTTGTGTCATAAATATTCGGTTATTGCACTGAAATACTTATAAAGCGCCTGCGAACAATTTTACTTCTTTGCCTGTATTCCTTATATATCACTCTCTTACACTCTCGTCATTGTGACGTACCATTGGTGTCATCTGGTTACTTCCTGAAATTTGCATATGATTCTTGAAGATGTGTGTAGTGATTTCACAGGTGATATATTTATTTCAGAGTTCGATTTCCGCGTGACTCCGAATTATCCTTAATCTATGGACATGAGTGTAAATGATGCAATTTCTCAATGTAGCTGAAGAAAACATACTGTCATTAGCGAATTAGTTACTTGTTTAAGCACGATTCATTCTTAAGAAGAGAGATTATCGCAAAGAATAATAAATTTCTCTGTTAATATTAAGTTATGTTATTTGCTATGGCAAACTCTTGACTGGCATCTGCTGTGAAAGCTGTGCTGCATAAATAACATGGCTGTCAAAGTATGTATTGATTATAGAAGCATCATAGTTAATCGTGTTAATAATAATGAACATTTGTAGAAGTACATGCAATAGCTATTTTCATTATTAAATAATGAAGAATCTGTAAGTATAAATTACTTTATTTTATTTTACATTTTATTACTTTTATTTAATTTTACTTATAATTACTTTTATTTTGCTTCCTCGCTTAGCATTTCTCGCTTTGTGGGCGGGGCATAAAGCATTAAATTTTGAGCAAACGTAGTCCTCCCCTCAACATGTGCGCCTCGAAGCCCGAATTTCGAAGTTCGAATCTGTTTTTGATTTACTTCATATATTATGCAAAATTAAGGTTATTTTTACTAACAACTAAATTCAAGCATCTAAAAGCAATGTGTTGCCACTCTGCAAAGCATAAAATATTCATCTTTCAACCTTAGTCAGAAACTCGGAGATCGAGAAGCAATGTGTTCCAATCTGTTAATGTGGCAAAGCGTTAAGTATTTGTTTTTCAAATTTAATCAGCCAACTGAGCGATTTAAAAGAAATGTGTTACCACTGCCAAAAATAAAATACTTTCCTCTTCCACGCTCCAGTGCGTTGCCAGATATTTGATTTTTCTTTTAAATTTAACTCTCTGTTACTTAAATAAAAACTAAATGGTTTAAAAGTAATAAATTTAGTTCTTCATCTCAATAATAATAAAGTGCAAAAATTTTTAAGTAAGTTGTTAGAAACGTTTTTTGGAAAATAATTGGAAACTCAATACAAAGACATTTTCGGAACTAAATATGTATTTAATTTACGTTCCGAGCTTTACTTCATTATGAATTTATATACATATATTCTGTGGCATACGTTAAATATAATAAATGAGGACGTTGTCTGTTTCCTTAAGCAGACCCTTTAAATGATATTAACGACGTAATGTTCGAGCAGTTGCCTTACAAAACTAGTCGCTAATACATCATAAAGTACAGAATTTTCTTCACATTCTAAACTAGATCTGCTGTTTCATGGCACTCACATAAAAAGAAAACATTTAAAAAAAATAGATTTCGTGTTAACGGAATACTTCTAATCTAGCTGTAGCAATTCCCATTTAATCCTCCTTTTATTTTAAGAAAATCTACAACTGAAAGAATATTTTTAGGGAGAGCATTTAAGGAACCAAATAGTATCTTTTATCTTTTATCAAAGCCAATAGTATCTTTTATGAGCAAGTTGCACGTTCGATTCTGTACTTCAAAACTACATATTGTTCCTTCTTGGGTTTTTCCTTCATTAAATTTGCCCATCAGCGGCCGAGCGGTAAAGTCGCTGAACACTGGTAGTTCGGTTCGAGGTTCGATTCCCGCGAACGGGCTGGCTGCATGGGTGTTTTCGTGGTTTTCCCCATGTGTAACGTGTATACGAGCCAGTTTCCCTTAGAAAGGTCCTCCATGAAGGCATCCCTCCCCTTAGGCAGATAGCCCTAGTGTGCTTTGACATAATTAAATACACCACACCTTCGTTAAATTTGAAAACTAATGCAATTTAAATCAGTCATCGTTTTTATTCAAATAGAAAATATTACAATGGCTACTATTTTTAGCAATCACGGCTTCTCCAGGCGGAGAAGAAAAGGGCCACCGAAAGGCACAGAAAAAGGCATTTTTAATTTTAAATGCCATGTATTCTTTAAAGAATCCTACTTTTTTGGTTCCTAAAATGCTGTTTCTAGAAACAGTCTTTCAATCACATTTTCTTAAAATAAAAGGAAGATTTTATGAGTTGCAGCTTTGAGATTATAAGTATTCAGTAAACACAAAATTTTTTATGTGATTCTCACGAAGCAGCACCAAAGTACTAAAAGTAGTACCAACGTACAAAGTAGTAAAGAAGTAGTTTACAATGTCTCTTAGAAACACAGAAAGTTTCACACTTTAATGTGCAAAATTGAATGATATATTAGCAATTTGTAATTTCTGTTCTATTAGAAAAGTTAATAACAATTATATTTTACTCAGACTTTTTTTCTTCTTTCTTTTCAATGCTGTTTTACACAGTACTGTTAACAATTACTTTTATTTCGTAGTTAAGTTTTGAAATTTAGACAAAATTTAAGTAATATTTAGTTCTAGTCTAAAAATATGCTTTGAAAAAAAAAACATGTCTTTTGTATATTCGTAAATTTGGCATGTAAAGGTAAAAAAACTCTTATATTTAAATTATGAAAGCATAATGGATATTTTATTAATTGTACTTCTTTCTGTGCGTGGGCCATGTAAAATGTTAAGTTTTTTGTTATTAAAACTAAACTATTCTGATAAAATTCTATTGAGGAACTTTTCAATTAGAAGCACATGTCTGTAATCAATACTTAAAAATATGAATCCTAAGGCCATATTTATATTTTCGACAGTCCCATAAAGATGCACATTACTAAACAAGAATGATATTAATTTCAAGATTGCTGGATTTAGTGACTTATCATAATTTTTTCAAGGTTTATTACAACAATAAATTTTTATCTGGAAACTTTTGTTAAAGGTCCGGAATAATAACATTTTTGCGGATCTTTATTTTATTTCAAGCAAGCAATTTTGTTTTTCCTGCGCAATATTTTAAATGCTTTCATTCCTTTTCTTATCCGGGACTTTTCCTCCGTTGAAGGACCGAGATTCCAAACAACTTTGAATGTCAACCTACTTTTGTGAAGATATGAGATTGCAATTTATGAACTACGATTGTTAAAGGAGCACAAGTTTTGTAACTGACGTTGTAAATTATGGGAATTATCTTAACATCTGTAATTTACCGTATTTATCATGCCCATCGTAAATAATTTCACAGGATGCGGAAGTTGAGTAAAGTCTAAAAATTCGGTCATTACAAGATAAAACTGTCTTCTACATATTTTTTCACGCAAAACAGATAAAATAATTTTAAACTGACAAAGGCTATATTTCGGAATATATTTAAGACAATTTAATATTAAATTAATTGAAATTTATTAACGAATGAGTGATATTTACTGCTAATATTTATTAAACAACAATCAGAAACGCAAAACTAATATTAATATAAACAACTTATGCTTTTTGAAAAGAACTGAAATAATTAAAAGAACACAAATGGAAAATTCTTGTTATCTTAATTATTTAAATTTCAGAGAAAAATTAATTGTTAATTCTTTTTCATAGCGTTTTTCCATAATAAAGCACTTATAAGTTCTAAAAGTTCTAAAAAATATTTTTTTTATTAAAAGGATTTATCCTTTTGCTGATATTAAAATAATTAAACTTAAGGGTTTTTATTGTTGTATTTTGATATCAAATTCAAGATTTAAATTTTCCTGAAATCTCATTTCCTTAAAATTAATTTTTATGACAAAATGTACCTTTTACACCGAATAATCTTCGTATAATTCTCCGTCGCTTTCATTTCATCTGGGAGCTTACATTTATTTTATATTCTTAACTACCTTTTCATTTTTTATATGTTTACTTCTTTTATAAGTTTTACAACAAATATTTTATTTCGTAAGTGCAAACACAGAATCCACTTTATTGCCTTTCCAAGAATTTAATTCGTGGAAATTTTTATATTATCTACAACAGTTAAAGTGCATCTCTTCACGAACACTTTTATCTGACTACAGACGAAACATATGTAATATTAATAAAATCATATATTCTGGAATTGAGCTAATATTTTCGCTAAAATAATCTTGCAAATTAAGTTTGCAGAAGGTTTCTTTCAGGAGATTATCAAATATGAGGCAGTATTGGGTAAAGCTAATGAGAACTAACTATTTAAGAGATTAACTATTTTAGAGGGTATTCTAAGAGAAATTAAATCCTATGAAAACCTTTTAGAAGAAAATTGACTCATATTTGCACGGAAAAGTATACAAAAATCTGCGCATCTAACTTGTTCAACTGTTGGATTACGAGCTTCAGATGTGTTGCCAGTGTTCCCGGCTTCAGTCATTCATCCACAGGTGACCTGATCATAAATGAAGTGTGAGTAGAGCAGTGATCCCAAACTGGCGGCTCTCCCAATGCAATTTTGTGCTGTTCGTGAAGCCAGTTGAGTTATGCATTTGTTGCAAGTACGATGCTGGAAAAAGTCCGAATGGGAATATGGGAAGTCCGAAGATATATTATTTTCATTTTCACTAAAAACAAACATGAATTACGCACTAGAAAATCTGTAAATGGAACTATTTAATTCACAGTGTGATATAAATCTTATCAAGGATTGGAAGATACAGATTTGTTTAGCGTTTATTCACACTTGTGGGGGGGGGGGAAGCTCACTTACGAATTTTTGCACTGAGAATAATCACTTTGATTGGAAATACATTTATCTGTGAAGAGCATTTTTAACAGTCGAAAATTAATAAGAACCCGATTGATCAATGATCATCTACTATCCATGATGAAGGTTTCTCTAATTTCTCTAGTAATTAATTCTGATAATTCTGATAATTAATAATTAATATAATAGTTCTAATAATTAATTCTGATATCTAGTAATTCTGATAAAGTTACAAACTTTATCAAATAGTTTGTAACTTTAAAGTTACAAACTTTATCAGAATCGAACTGCCAACAAATGTGAAGCTATTGCAAGAAATAAAGAAGTACAAAATTATTTACATACAAACATATCTAGTTTTATTTATTCCTTGAAAAAAATTAATAAATAAGTGAGACAGATTAGTTTGTTATTATTTATTTACAAGTTTTGTCCCATTTGGTAAATTTTCTTTGAAAACTGTTTATTAATTATTATAAACTGAATTTAAAATTAACTTGCTTATATTTAATTTCAAGTAAGTTATTTAATAATTAATTAAACGTTTTAGAATTATTCGAATGAAACGTCAGTCTAAGAACTGACGTTTCAATATATTTGACGTCTCTCAATATATTTGAATTACAAACTGTAACGAACAAAAATGTATCACAGGTACCAAACTTTACATTTCGAAGATTACTTTAGATAACACAAACTTTAGATTTTCGTTAATATTATCATTGTTTACATTATAAGGCATTTCTACCGCTTTCGTAGCAAGCCTTCCTGGTATAGTGGTCAGGACTCTCGCGCGTATTCGAGAGGCATATTACTTAAAATGCTTATATTAAACATGATAACAATAAAGTTATTTGTATTCCATACATTTATTTGCTTCTTTAGATGCTTTTGCTTAGAGTTTAAAAATATTGTTTACTTAATCATGAAACCATTTTTTCCCTTTTTTAGAATAAACTGACACATAAGAGGTGATTTAAAATGACGGCGATGAACATGTCTGTTACTTAGACAGTCTTGATAAATTCCCTATCCCTTCTCCACTGAGTGTATTATCAGCATGTTGTTCGAAATCAAGGAGTTACTTGACTGAAATTATCCCCGTTTCTTTGGTAAGTAAAAACAAAATATCATCATTATTTATTATTGAAAGTATGTCATTCAAAATTATTTTTATAGTTTTAAAAATATTTCATTTAAAAGTAAAACATAAATAAAGTGAACAGTGAATTTTTTACATTTTATTGAAGGGACGTTTTACGTGTTAAGATTTGGAGTCTGATTTCTAATATCCGATCTTAAGAGTGAAATAAATGCGAGAAGTCCTATCAAATTTGATAAAACTTTATATCTTTCTATATATAAAATAAACAAGAGTTTATAAATTTGAAAGTTCATATTATATATTATTAAAGCAGCGCAGTGTGTTGCCAATTTGATTAAACAATTAAGATATAATAATTAAGTAATTAAATCAAAATTTTGGAGGTTAGTCTAACAGAACAAAATGAATAAAGTTGAAAACAATACAATACAGTAATATAACATAAAAAAATAATATAATAATCTAATACAATAAAACTAATAGTTGAAATTCTTTGGTCTTTTTCAACGAGCAGCGGAAAAAGTTTCAGTGGAGCCACGTTTCTGAATTATATCTGGATGATTCAAAATCAAAAGTAAGAGCCAAATAAATTAATAAAAATACTTAAACTTTTTTATATAATACAAATAAAGGATGTAAAGTAGTGTAAATTTTTTAAAAAAATTATTTAGTCTTTTTGATAAATATCAAAATATAATTTCCTCCAACATGATCCAGACAAAAAATACTGTACAAAACTTGACAAAACAAGAATTCTCGAAACTAAATTTATAAATGAAGAATTGGTCAAAACGAATAAATAATACAAACGAATAAATAATTGGTCAAAACAGAAGCAACAAACTGAATCAGTATTTTTCAAAACTGTCAAAAAATAAAAATCAAAAAATTACAAATCAAAAAATTAAATTTAAGGAAACGAAACTAAAAAAAAAAAAAAATTTAATTACAGGCTATTAGCCCAAATTGTGAAATATTTTAACATGCAAAAGGTTTAAAATTAGAAAAAAGAATTATTTAACAGTAAATTATAATTAGAACGTTTTCGAGAGCTTAATCAGCAGGGGAAAATGTTGCAAGAGCTCAAAACCCATCGGCATAGCATTTGTCAAATTGAATTAATTAGTTAAGTTAACGTATTTTAAAATACGTAATGTAGAGCCCAAGATAGGGTAAAATTAATAAAAAAATAGTTACAAAACAAAAACTATTAAATCACTACGTCGAAAATTAGAAAAAAAAGGTAAATTATGTAAAAAAGAATTTTTAATGGCCTTAAGTTATTTTTATTAATTTAATTTAAGTGGCACTTTTGATATATGATCACCCAGATATAATTCAGAAAGGTGGCTCTGTCGAAACTTTTTCGGCTACTCCTTGAAAAACACCAATGAATTTTCAACTGTTTGTTTTATTGTATTATTGTATTATGTTATAGTATTGAATTATTTTACTTTTATTCCAATCATGATCCACTCCCTGTTAGACTTTTAACCACCAAAATTTTGATTTAATTATTTAATTATTATGGCTTGATTATTTATATATGTCAGTTTTATGCTACTTTGTTATATACCTTGTATATACTTTATAACGCTTTTGTGTTGAAATTAATTGGTAGAGTTACACTTGGTAGAGTAGAGTTACGTAGTACTTAGTACTTAGCTCGTAGTAAGTAGTACTTAGTTCAAAGAGTTGCAGTTTCGAAATATCTCTCACAAATCTTTCATTTTTATTCTTTGTCATTGAAATTAGAAATGGCTAAAATTCAATAAAAATTTCGTGATAGCTAACCAAACAAGAAGCAATTACGAATTCACATGGCTAAGATATTTCATTTCTCATCTAAAATTTAATAGTCAATTCCTTAGCGTAACAAAAAGAGCCATTTAAACAATGTATACTTCTTTATTACCATAAAGTTACCGTAAATACTCTTTTATGGAACTTAATTAAAAAATCTAACCTAACTTAAACACAGAATGATGATAAACCACCACTAGTTATGAGGTACAAGAAAATGGATACGGTAAAGAACACATCCATAATAATACTTTCTTCGCCTGCCTCCACGACTTAATACATGGTTCATCGAGTTATTTTTATATTTTTATGGATAAAAATATAAGTATGAACATAATATAAGTATATATAAGTATGAACTTTACTTAAATTCATGAACTCTAATCATCTTTTCCCGCCTATGTGCGACGATGTACAGATGTACATCTTTTATCTTTAAAACAAGCAAACGTTTTAATTGGTATTAATTTTCAGTGTACTGGAAAAAATACTCTTTAGTAGTTGCAGATCAACTATAAAATCACGATCTACGATCTAAAAATATTTTATTTAAACAATCTGATACTGGAAATATTCTTATGCAAAACTATAATCTCTATTATTAAAATAATGAAGAATTTATATGTATGCATATACCTACGTATGTTCCTCGCATTGACAAAATTGGCGTCAAGTAGAGCTATCAAATTTGGAACACAAGTAGTCCTCCACTCGAATATGTGCATCTTGGAGTCCAAATGTAATATTTCTTTTCTTAATTTTTCTCAACTTTTGTACGAATTTGAACCGTCCAAGGACGTAAAATTCTATATAGAAAAATAGGCTTCCATTTCGTACATATAAAACTTTTTGTCAGTTCCTGATCTAGCTGATTTTGGGTTGGATGTACATTGGAGTAAACGAAATCAAAGTACAAAGTTCAAAGGTCGTTTCGGAATTAGACGCAAGGAAATATCCCCTATTTATAATACTTTGCGGAACTTTAAAATTTCAGGGCTAAATCCATAACTCTCAGAGGGTTAAAGAATTTTTGGTTAATAAATTCATGGATTCAAAAACGGGCAGTGACAACATTGCTCGAGATAAAACACTTTTATCTGTAGCGCATCATGCTGTTGCTAATCAGAAAAATGTAAGTTATAAGTAAAAACATTTGGCTGTTTAAAAGCAATCTGTTGACACTGCATAAAATAAAATACTTTTATCTCCATTTGCCAGTGTGCTGCCATTCGGCAAAGCTCCAGATATTTAATGTCCGAATTATTTTGCCTGTTACCAATCAACAAACCATGCGATGTAAAACAAATAAATGCATTTCTTAAGAATATTTTCTTTCAATTTTTAATCCTATTGATTTGAATAAAAATTCATTTAAATCATAACATGTCTAATTAGAAATTCTGAATATCTTTATTAAATTACACTCATTAAAACATTATATAATTTTTCCTGTTTTATAATTACTCCTTTTTGGTGCGATTTGCAACAAAAAAGGAATATGTAAGAAATTCTTATTTTGTTCCTAATATAAACAGATACATTTTATTTATACTATATTTGATGAGACCTTTAGGTAATAACCAGTTTGATTAGTAATAAGTGCTATCTTTGATAAAAATAAACTCTGCAGTGCTTATTTTTTTCACCATTTAATTTATAAAGTTGATAGAACAAGCATAGAAAGTTATTACTTTTTTATAAAGCTTATCTACTCTCACCCTCCTCCTTTCCTCGGACTGCTTTCACATTTCATTTCGAAATGGTCAGATGCACTCAAAATATTGTGTTAGTTTCTTTCTTTTGAAAGTGCAAAAGCTTACGTCAGAGAGATAAGCTCAGTAAAATGCTCCTGAACTATATTTCTGGCATAAATTTACAGTCATAGAAACATAAATCTGTAGATTTTTTCGTTAATTTTTGTATGTATCGGTTAAAACAAGGAGATCGATATCAAATATTTTAGCTGAAGAATGACCATTGAAATATGAATGCTTTACAGATTAATTTAAGTCTAATAAGAAAATGTCTTGCTGTTTGTTTATTAATGTTTTTATTCGGCTGCATTTTCATTATTAATACACTTTCATTACACATTCTTCTTATATGAGCAATTTATCAGTTAAAAATGTACTTCTTATACAAATTTTAAAATGTACCAATTTTAAAATGCACCAATAACCCTTAATTTTACATTAAAGCAAAATGTTTTTGCTTAGTTTTATTTTGAAATACGGTATTTTGAACATTAAATTACCTTTTTTTTGTAGAATACTTATAAAACTAAAATGTCTAATTTGTTTTTATAAAGCGGAGCAGTCAATATTATTCAGTAATATTTGCACAATATGATATTAGCATATACTGTCAAGTTTTTAAGAGAACCTTTCCTTTGTAGGAATTTTTTTAAATTGAGAAAACAAATAGAAAACTTGTATTCCACGAAGTATTCCATGAGGCTTACAGATGTAAGTAAATAACTCACAGGACAAGGAATTCAACAACAAAAATATAAGAATCTAGACCTTGAGAAAGCAAAGAAAAAATATTAAATACAAATATTATTAGAATAAAAATACTAAAATATACCATGAATAACTAAACTACTTTAATATTCCTATAAATTAAAATAAACGAACTGAAATAATATAATAATAATAAAAATGAAATAAAACTTTAAAATAATATTAATACAAAGGGAAAAATGATACATCAGCAATACAAAACATCAATAAATAACGTACTCATATGTAGACAATACGCAAAATAATACAATGACGTATAAAAGGTAACATTTCAGTCATATAAATAATATAATACTAAAAGTTCCAAAAATAAATAAAATCTTCCATGATTACAAAGGCCTAGGAACTCCTTACAAGATCATAGAAAACAGGAGACTAGCAAATAAAGAGCTGCCATAAACTCACTTTAAATGCACTTCAGGCAGTTGCATGCTACCTACCAACGCAATAAAATATGTTCAGCATCTTCCACAACATTGCCGCAAGCACAGAGTTCACTAGTAACAATACTGAAATGAAATAAAAGTAAATTCTAAAATTCCGATGACCGGCCAAAATCTGAGTAAGTTTATAATCCGGTTGAAAATGCCTATACTTAAGTCGTTGAAGAACACTTGGGAAGAAAAAATCTCTTTGTCCACTGGGCCTTCGAAGAAGCAAGATATTCAGCATTCCAATCAACCACAGTTTTCTTCCAAGCCACATGCTTCCAATAAGAATTGGGAGCAGACAACATTAAATCAATATCACGATAAGTCACTTGCTTCGAAGGAATAGTCCAAGATTCGTTTCACTTTAAGTTTTAGAAATGTATTTTTTCTGCCTTATATCTGACCTTTCTAAAATATTTTATTTTGAGTTTTTTTCTCATGAGCACTGAAAATTAAATGGAATACCAAACTAAGAATCAGGTTTAATAGAATTCGTTATACTCTTAAAGATATATAAAAGAATAAACAATAAGGTCATAAAAAAATTCCTCGAAAATTATCTCTGTAAATCATTCTTACTCAAACGTAAGTCGAGACCAACGAAATGACCAATACACAGTGAAATTTCGCGATATTCTGGATTTCATTTCTGCAACAATTTCTTTGGTTTATGTAACATATGCATGTATCTCTGCAATAAAATCTTACAGGTTGTATTCATAACAATCCTTCCTGACAGCTAAATTGGCCCATCAGCAATCATGCCACGCGTTAAAAATGCTCGTAAACTCTTGCTTTTTGCCAAGGTCAGAATAAATTCGTTGCAAAAAAGAAAAAAAAATAAAAAGACCAACCTCATTCTGACCGTTTTCGACGAACTCCGAAATGAATGCAGCCATTTACAATGGCATCTTTCGGCACCCCAATTTCCACTAGGAAAATTTTGCAAAAGAACAACAAACAATGGTATCATTTACATTTCTTAGTGATAAATCAGACCAATATTTACACTTTTCTTCGCTTTGTAAAGCTTTAGAATCCGTGAACACTGCCTCACGAACCGATAGGCATCAAAGAGATTTAAAAACTTATATACTGCATTCTTTCTGTCCTGTCTTTGTCCTTTTCTTTCTTTTGGGGTACACTTTTTGGTAAGTTAAATTATTCTCGATATAGAAACCTACTGCATCTTCTCAATATTCACCCTTGCGCTATTCCTTTTAATGCTTTCCAAATGCTACAATCCGCTCTTAAAAATAAATAAATGTTCTCTTGTTCAAGGAATGGTAGTTTGGAACTCAGTTCTGTAGAGGCCAAAATTGTTGCGGTATCTTTCGCCTCATCGATGCACATTTGAGCGTTACAACGTAATAAACAGCATTTATGTCAGGGGTAGCTGTAACGCGACTGTCGAGGGCGAGTGGTGAGGCTCTTATGCAAATAAAATATGTGTATAAAATATCGTAAAATAAACTGCTTAATATGCAAAAGAAAGTAATCAATTTATTTCATTTCTTAATTTCATTCTTCATTTTAGTAAGCTTAAACTGTTTTATGCCCAAGCGTAAATTTTATATTTCATTTCTTGTTAATTAAGAATCTTAATAATGTTACTCATAAATATTAAAAAATATGTTGTAGTTATCTTATCAAACAACATTTTAAAGAAAATCTTTAAAAATCTTTGATGGTGGATGCTTTACCGAATGAATGAATGAATGCTTATGGATGCTTCACGGGAAGGGTCTGCCTAATTTCTGAATCAGAACAGTGCGGAAACTAAATGTGGGTGGTCTGTGAACGGAATAGAAAAACACATGAAACATTTAATTTAGAAGCTGATTCGACATCTGAATTTTCCACCAAGAGGCTCAAAGCAGATTTCTATCTACAACAAGCTTTTACAAATCACGGAAGATTTCCCGCGTACCTCAGCAGGTTCCATGGAGGTAGGAAGTAAGACCTCCTACCTCCATGGCAGGTTCTGCCATCAAAACAACAAATGCGCCTGCGGTGCTTCTGCTTCTTCGGCAGACGTCTCACATTACATCCACGACTGTCTACTCACTTCGCCACCGGAGCCTTCCTTCCTCAGCTCTAGGGGTCACATAGCCTCAAAGACCTTCAGGATTACTACGGACAGCGGGGCATCAAATTCTTTATCAGAAAAATCATAGAGTATGTCTATTTATTAACCAGAACTAGTCACCTGATGAAATGTAAAGGTAGCAAGCCTCCATTCATGTATATGTGTAAATATCTCTAAACTAACTAACCCTTTTTGCTAATTTTATACTAACATATCCAAAAAATTGTAAGTTGGTGCGCCCAATAAAAGTAATACGCTAATGTTAAATATGTTTATCAATAATAAGGTTAAAAAGATAAACAACCAAAAAGGTTGCTGGTGCAACGATCAGAACAACATGACTGACCTGTAGTGGCCATTGAGAGGTGAAGCAGGCGGAATAATAATAAATAAATTTGAACTGAAGAGAGAAAATGCTCTTAGAAGCGTTGGAAATTTCAAGTAAATCTAAAGACACTGACTGCTCAGAAGACGATGTAGCCTGTGGAAAATTTCGAGAATCCGTAAAATTTGAAAGCAATATATTGCTTGCTTGCCATGGAATGCGCATGAAAGAGAATTACGGAATAATGAGGAAGGGGACAAAACGATTTGGTGCCTTCGACGCATCATCACATGCTGAAGGCAAACTCTCATTGAATGTCTGTTTTTAGAATCAGATTTTTTTTTCGTTGTGCATCTTAATAACAATGAAAGAAGAGATGTCTATCAATAACTATATAAATAAATACGTTTGCTGAATTTTTCCATTATTTATACTGCATTTAAATTATTATTAGAAAAACTTATCGCATTTAAATTTTTTAAAACTGTTAGTGATCCGATACCCCTAGTATTCAGATAAATATCTATTTTCATTTTTCTTAATTTGCGGTAATACGTTCTTTGTTCAAAATATATTTCATTAATACCATGTAATTAAATTTCGACTTCATCACTCTGCTTACGGAGTACATTTTGCAAAATGTAACAGTAAAATAACGTTCATTTTCCCGCATATATTTGTTACCGGCAGTATATGAAACAGCTTAGGCATTTTATAGAATGCATGGCATTATTAGACTAAGTATGAAATATGAGAATTATCAAAAAGTCAAAACATCCCAAGAATATTTCAGAATCAAAGTTGAAAACTAATAGACGACCTGCACAAATTGCTGCTGTCTCGGGAAAAAAATGCAATTTTTTAAAAAGGAAGATCAAATGGTCTTAGTTAAAATTCAAGTTTGCAATCCGTATTGCATGCGGGTCCTAATTAGTTTTTACCTCGATGAAAATCGTACCCAAAGGTAGTACATGAAAAATTAAAAATTAAAAAATGGAAAGCTTTAAAATTTCATAAGAATAAAAAGCAAAAATAAATATTGATCTCCTCAGTTCAACGCTTCAGACAGAACCTATCAAGGGAAAAGTATTTTGAAGCTCAGAACTAAGTTGAGCAATGAGTTCCGAATGACAAGTTTCGTTCCTCTGAGACATTTGAGAAGCAGAGCCGTAAATTTTGAAATAAATTTCAATTTAATAAATCTTACAAAACTTCTCAAATGTCTAGACCTTTTCCCTTCCATTTAAAAAATACTCCTTTTAAAAACTCCTTCCTTTTAAAAAATATGAGAATTATTATGTACTTTCCCTGGGCAAGTCTTCTAAAGACTTTGTTTTATTATAACCAATTATTTTTAGTTTGTAAAGCTTTCATTTCTTTTCTGATTTCAGTTTCCTGACAGAATGTAAATTTTAATGACGTAGTATGCAAATCTAAGCGAGTTAGGAATCTGTGTTTAAGCAGCGGTTTTAAGAGTAGTAGTAAGAGAGTTAGTTCCGAATTGATGCCGCATGTTTGAAGTAGCTCTGTGCGTAAATTGTTTTTGTAGCCACCCTCTTCAGATTATATTGATATTCTAGGTTCCGCTATGTGTGCAGCCGATTTAGCGGGTTAGATAATTAAGGAACCAGTCGAGTAGCACATCTTCCTTTTTACATTTTTAATTTTTGTTCGAATTACTTAGCCACAAGTGGTGGTAATCGTAAGTACAGAGTGAGTGTAATCTTTTTTTAGTTCAAATAAAAAAAAAGGTTATTTAAACTTTCTTCTGCAGTATTTGTTCTTCAAAGACATAAAATTCGCTACTCAGTTTTTTCGGTAGAATCTACCCTTGGATAATTCCAAAACAAACAAAGAGACTGTACAACCTAGGCATTCTATAGAAAAACATTTTTATCTCCACCGCGAGATACTGTGATCAGAAATGCTCTTTTTAAATTATTTTTCGATATTGCTGTTGAATTGAGTTTTATGGTTTAAGTGTGAAGATTATGATATTTAATAAATAAAGGTAACACACAAAACATTAAAAAAAAACGCCCCTTTAAGCGTAGTATAAAATCTGAAAGCTTTGATTTTTTTTTTTTTTTTTTAATATTTACTAATTTTAAACTGTGAAAAGAAAACTTTCGTATATACTAAATATACGTACACCTAATCAAAGCGATTATTCCTACTACAAAAAATCATAACTCTAGATAATTGTCTTTTGACAAGTAAGGAAAAAAATTTATCAAATCTGTATCTTCAAATTTCTGAATGGGATTTAGTTTAGAATGTAAATAAATGAGCTCTATTTGTCGATTTTCTGGGGAGTTAATCAAATTTGCTTTCAATGGTAATGTAAAATTGAACTTGAATTGATTAAAATCATAAATATTTCTTCAAATTCTTGGAATAGTAAGCAATGTTAAAACTATGCTAATTGTTTTATGGGAAATGTATCCGTGGAGCGAGAAAACCGTCCGGGTCACCTGTTTGAAATCACTACCTTAAGCAACTTTAAAAATAAGAACTGCATTTTAAAAAGTGTAGTGGTTAAAGTCTAGTTTTCTTGCTTAAAGTGTCGCCTTTTATTTTTTATTTTATTTTATGAGAGGCAGAATGGCATGGTTTTAATCGTTTCCATTGAAATGCTGTTGATGAAATCAACTAAGTTTGGCTTCACGCTGCAAACTAACAAATTTTATTCTTAGTTTTAAACTATATCAAAAGGTTTAACTTCGTTACATCTGAGCGAAATGGAATCTGTAACAGTTTTTAAAAACAATCTTATCGGTAAATAAATAAAAAAAAATCTGAAAGGATTCAGCTTTTGATGATGGCTCAAACGGGCTTTGTTAGTTAAAGTTCACGATAAAGACTGCCCAGGTGTAAACATTTTGTAGAATATTAGATGAATATGATGTTCCACAGAAGCCTAAATTTTCGTGAGGTTAAATAGACTACATGGGAAGATCTTCCGTACATTGAAAGAAATATGTAAAGTAATTCTGTAAAAGTATTTCATGTTTTTAATTAAATATAACATGCATTAAATGCATATTTATTTAAATCAATTAGATTAAAATGCTAAAAAATATTCTTAAGATTTGCATCTATTGCTTTTAAATAATTTAATTTGTGAATTAATAACAGGCAGAATAAATATGAAAAAATATCTTACTTTTTTCTGAATGGCAACATATGCGAATGAAAAGTGAAACAGCGCATTAAAATGATAAAGCGCAAAATCGCGTTTCGAGACTAATAGCCCTTTTGAGCTAGTAAAAAAAAATATTACTTTCTTTCTTGAAATTAAAATTTTAATTTAATGGCAAAATTTAAAAAAAAAAAAAGAGATTTAAATCTTTTATCTTAGTTTCATCTCATATGTAAATTTACTAAATATGTCATTTTCCAGTTTGCCAATCTATCAAAATTTGAATGCAATAGCTCTAACTTGCCTGCTTTGACAAAATTCTATTTATGCCAGCCTCTGCTGAAAGCATCACGTCATCGCAAATGCATCTGACGCAAAAAGCTCGTGAAGTAACCACCCACGTTATCTAATTCTGGCAGGTGCGGAATAGATCAATAAATGTTTCTACGTCTCAAGCTGTCCTGATTTCAGCATTTCACGGTTTTCTACAAACCGGGGCTTACAGGTGATTACACAAAGGATACCTATTTGTCTAACATTCACATTTATTTGTGGAAGATTCCAGTCTGTCCAAGACCTGCTTCCGAGGATAAAATATAGCTTTATTTGATGTAGGCCAGCCATTACTTTCATATAACTTTTAAAAGAGCTTTTATTTGAGCTACTTTTTATTATTTATTTAATTATTTGGATTCGAAATATATTAGCTATTTTCTGATAGTATAGTACAGCATTTTCGAAATGATGTTCAACAGAAGCCTAAGTTTTCGTGAGGTTAAATAAAAAATTCCGCCTGATATTAAAACAAAATTAAGAATATTTTAGAAAATAAAAATATATTAAAGGTACATTTAACATATAGAGCCATCGAGACTGTACGACTCCAATTAATTTTATTGCATAACCTGTTGTAATTGCAATACGGAATCTGCGCATCGCACCACCACTGTACCGTACGCAGCCGAGGAAAATAACGGTAAACGAAATACAGAGAGAGGATTGTGATTAATTATAACCTCATGAAAATAAAAAACGAGCTATTGTAAGTTCACTAGTTAAAATGCATGGTAACGCATTTTTGTAAATTAAATTAACAAAATATCTGATAACATAATTAACTACATCTTTTAATACAGATAGCAGAAGAGTTACTGAAAAAAAAAGCATGTAATATTTTTAATGATCCCAGCTAGTGTAATTTTACGAATCCCATAATTAATAATAAAAGAGATCGTTTAAGTTTTTAAATCGCTTATTTTGTTTCTCAATAATAAACGGATTTAATTCAAAAAAGAAATATCATACCATTCTCCGAATGGCAACAAGGTTGCGCTAGGAAGATAAAAAAATTTCATTTCAGGTAGTGGCAACACATTTCTTTTCAATCGCCGAGTTTGTTGATCGAGGTTTAGTAGGATGTCGCATTGACAGACGCTTAGTCGACTTAAGCTTGTCCACTACTAAGGCCGGAAGTGGTGGCCACTTTATTGTGGAAGCACCTTATAGGTGCCCCACCGTTACCTCCTATGTAGGAACGGACAATTACAGTAGATGCCTTCTACGGGATTCGAATCCAGGCCCTTCGGTACGTAGTAGGCTCCTCTAACCACTATACCGTCTGGGAGTCACGTAACGTACTAACCCCATCTAAAATTTCTGATTTGCTGAATAAATTCTAATAGTAACTTGTAAAGTAAATTCTGGTAGTAATTTTGACAAAGCTTACTCTTTGGCAAGTGGCAACCCATTTCTTGTAAACGCAGAGTTTTCTTAATTTAATTCGGAATATAAATCTCTAACGCTTTTCTGAGAGGCAACACATTTTTTTAGATCATCGATTAGTCATTTAAATTGTTTGTTAATCAAAATGCCATTAAATTCACATAAAATACGTTTTTTTTTTTTTTTTAAATTTTGAAATTCAAAATTCCGGCTTCCAGATTCACGTGTTTCCATAAAGGGGCGTTCAAAATTTGGTGGCTCTGGGATTTTGCGACGTATCACTATAAATATCGGTTCACTTCAGATGGTTGATTCACTTTTCAAATTGTTGCCACCAAATGTTATCACTCTTTTCTTTCTTTTTTTGAATTAAATCAGTTATTTCTATTTTTAAAGAAATTAAATAACGAAGAATCTCTTTTTTATCTCTGTTAAAATATTTCATCCTCAAAATTAAGTTGTTTTTCACGTCGTTCTATTCTAATATGCATTTTAACACAATTTCTTTTGAAATTCCATTGTTGACAAAATTTCGCTGTCCATTTTCCAAATACTGTACGTAACTGGAAGACGGATTAAAAAATTATTTAGTATATTCTCAGAGCATAAGATTATTTAATGATTAGCCATTTTTCTATTATGATTACGGTAAAATTGTTTTCTATTAATATTGATGTACTCTAGAATTCACGTGGTATGCATACAAAATCGAACATTTTCCCAAATTTACAAGTATTCTGAAGAGGAACACTACATTAAACCTGGACATTTTTGCACGATCCAAGATGCTGGTCAATTTATTTTTACGAATGACCATTTGTTTCATAAATATTAAATATTAACAATTGAAGAGAAATGCAACAAATTATGAACTAATTTTGAAAATGAGTTAAATTTCAAAGCGATGGTGATTAGATTTGGATGGCTTTAGCTTTTCTATTCAGTAATCAGGAACGTGATATTTTCTTCCTAGGAAACTTGTCCACTTCAGTTATTTGAAACCTTCTCACTTGCATTCAGTTATTTGAAACCTCCTCACAACGAAAAAATTCAGGTAAAATTAATCACGCCTAAGTAACAAGAAACAGAAGAATTTCCTCCTCCACTCTATTAGGAGTCTATTTAACTATAGTTATTTATCACATTAAGTGGTTTCATGTGTGTAAAGTCACGTATCCTAGAAATTTGCATGTCTTCTATGGATGAGATTATGCGTTTCTGAAAACAGGGGAAAAAAGGTCAGATAAAACAAATAAAAAATTAATTGCTAAAGGAAAAGTAAGCAGACTCTACAAGATCAGGAATTTTATAACAACTTTATTAACACTTAATTCAAGCAGTGAATCAGATTTAATACATTAAATTTTAAAAAGTGGGTAACGATGCGTTAACTTAATTCTTTTCTTGCATCATAAATCTTCAAGAATTTTGCTCATTAGCTTAAGTAGCTTTCATCTTAATGAGCTAAAATTTATTGCGGTATTTGCTTTTAAGACTAGCTACTGGAAAATGAAGAATAAAATGTAAATTTAAAGCTAAAATATTACTAAATACAAATAAAACTTTAATTTTTTTACTCGATTTTAAAAGTACAAGAGTACTTCGCTATACGTTTCTAATCCATACCAGATCCTTGGGCGTTATACCAAACGAACTTTTCCAATAATAAATAAAGGAAAAATAATATGATCTGTTCTTGTAAAAAAATCCTAGTGTTGTTATTTACTTAATGCTAAAATACAAACGTAGTGGGTGAAACACAGGCTGCGCACTATTATTGAAACAGTGCACATGATACTTATACATAAATAATTTTCTGCTATCCAGATCAAAAGCAATTTTTCAATATTTTCTAACTTCTTTGATTTTGGTTTCGTAATTGATTTCACCCCTTCGCAACGTTAACCGATTTAACAGTGTCTCTCTTTTTCACGATTATAAACAACTGGAAATGCTCATACTCAGTAACTATCATACTGGACTATAACAACCATCATGGTCAACATGCGACATAGTAATCAAATCCCGGATACACATGCCATCTTAATATTTTTCAATAATATTTTTTTTTCACTTCTGTGGGGATCCTAACAGTTTTCTTCTCATTAACTTTCCTAAAACTCCTTGTTAATAAATTTTCAAAATATTTACTAGAAAAAACACAAAATCAAAAGTTCAGAGTTATAGCGCGGTTTGTTTACTGATTAGTAGCAACATGATAATGATGATTATAGTTATAAGTATTGAACTCGCAAAATTCCTGAACTACTGATAAAAATATAGTCTGCATTCGAAATATTACGAATCTGGTTATTAAAGTATATTATTATTACTTATTTCTATAATTATTTATATCATATGTTATGTACAGTTACAATTATTATATATTATTACAGTTATATTATTATTTTTTATTCTCGTAAATAAATTATTTGCTCAACCATACTTTCTTTCGTCAAATCAATTAAGAGCTTTAATTTTGTCTTCTCAAAAACTAATAATTTAGTCCCTCAGCTCGTTTTATGTTCTGTAATGCTGTAATTTTTCTCTTTCCGCTAAAACGTATTACGAATTAATAATTTAATGAAATACTAGGATATTTGGATAAAATGTATGAGCATGAAAACTATTTCAAAAAAATTATATTTATTGATATTTCTCGATAACAAACCCAACAAAATAACACTTTTGACTTCAAATTTTTCATTCAAATGCAAATAATGCACTTCAGATTAGACTAGAAATTTATTAAACAAGTATGCAAAACATATTATTTTCAAACTATCGTTAGAAGTTTAGTAAACAAGAACTGAAAAGATATCAATAAAAGGTAACGTCGTTTTAAAATTCCGTATAGCGGCAAAAACTAAATGATATTTTTCTATTTTATTTAAGTAAAAAAGTACTTCAGCATACCTAACGAACATATTGTGTAGACTTAAAATTAATTTCTTTATTCTAAATACTTGCAACATACTAAATGTGAAATACACGGGTGTGCAGAAATTAAGGATAAAGTGGAAAAATCACCATAAGAGTAGAACAAGAACCGACAGAAAGGAGATCTGGACATCACTAAGGTCTGGTACAGATGGGCTTACATCTTTACGCAGCATAATGTATTGGAAACGTATAAAGAACAAGGCTGCGTATACTCAGCATTTCAAGCTATCTCACAGTGCATATCTATTTGAACAACGTCGAGATTCCATCGGAGTGTGACGTATCCACAAAGCACTCATGTAGATAATATTAGACGTATCATTGGGGAGCAGGAAGAAAGTCAAAATGTGTTTAATATGACTGAAACGTTCGGAATTGCATATAGCATTTTATCATGAACTAGATGGAATTTCGAACGACAGGAATATATTCCTAAAAGTTCAGTGGAAATCGTCCACGAGTAACACCGGCGACGGAGAAGCGATATTTTTGTCCTACAAACGAAGACGGATCAGCGGGTCAAATTACAAAACACATACAACGGCTATTGGATATCCGCTATTTTGGAACTAAGAGATGGATGGCTTATTCGCTCAGCATCCAGAATGGTGTGTGTCACTGATGCCTATCCGAATCTCACTTTACTTTAGCTGTGAGACTGCATACATGTGGTTCGGAGACCAGTACGGTGGGTGTCACTGGTGTCAATCCGTCCGAGATGGCTGTTTCTACGTTGCCAGGAACACACGGACTGAGAAATTCAGTAACGGAGTAGGATGCTCTTCATGGACGAAAGCCGATTTAGTTTCCCTAGGCCTTCTGATTATCTAAACACCATGTGAGAGAGAAATATTAGAAAATACTTCTCCAACAATGTTAGAAGTCACGGGGTTGGATATAACGGCGTTCTTATTAGGAAAATTATAGTGTTTAATGATCGTAGGGAACTCCACATCTTGTAAAGAGAGGCAATCACTGATCGCCGCTATTGTATCGAGGTTCTCTTTACTCATCTACGTCTTTTCCAGTTCACTGGGTGACCTGAGTTCCTTTTCATGGATGACAACGCTACACCTCATCATTCATCGTTTGCCGCTAAGGTGTTAAAAAGTGAAGATATTCTCCGTATTGGTTAATTTTCATTGTTCCTGCACTTAAATCCAAGCGAATATGTACGGGACGTTCTCGGTTTAGCAGCATGACACCAGCAGCAATTCGGGAATTGCGACCGGCACTTCTAGAAAAACATGCCATGATGTCTCAAAATTCGCCGATGACCTCGTACTGAAGTTGAATAAACAGCGCGCATCCCGCAGTTAAGGCAAACTCTTTGAAGACCATGTCGGCCCAGACGGCCCTTCATTCAAACGACCAAAACCGCCCCAAACGGCCGAAATTCCAATGTTATTTTCTTCCCTCCCCTAAGGTGTGCAGAAGCACAGTTTACCCAAATGCATTGTATGAGTTTATTGCAGACAGCTTGTTCTAAAAGAATTTATTTGTGGTTTCTTATCTTTATTTGTCAGAAGTAGTCTTCACTCTTTGTGCGTTAATGGATGAGAAGGGGAGATAACTGCTGTGACTCTCGAAAGCCATTTCGGGCGACTCTGTATTTTAATATACAGGTTAGTGAAGGCTTTGGGTTTTAAAGAATTAAGGCAGGGATATTCCATATTGACGATTGCATTTTTCTTGCCTATCATATGGATTTTTGTACCTTCTTGTCATTATTAACGTTCTTTTTAATAAATGTCCTCATCCTTTGGATTTTTTTGTTGATTAGTTATTATTCAGTTTTCTCATAGTCTTACATTTCGATGATGTTACAGATGGTTTAGTACTGCTCTGAAACACTGCTGCGTGACTTTACATGTGAGAACATTTTCTGCGCTCAAGTTTTAGCATGCCAGAATATTTATTCATGATACTTACGACAATTATTAAACAGAAAAATACAATTTAATATAAGCTTTAGAATAGTATTTAATAGAATAAAAATAAGCGTATATTCGTAAATCCGCAGGGCAAGTTTCCAAAGTTTAAATATGGAACCTTCTTGTTGGTCGCAGAAGTGCAGCTGCTTGCATTACTGCAGCTGAAGAAGAAGGTTCTATGTTTAAGCCTTTGAAACTAGTCCTGCAAATTTAAGAAAGTTATGCTGCTTCTTGTTGCCATAACAGCTCCAACATTCGTTATTCGGCGTGTTACTGTTACTCAGATTTTCTCTGCAGTTAAGCAGGTATTCACTTAAGTAAGTTCTCTGCAGTTAAGCAGGCATGTACTTTGTGCACAATTTATATTATCACAAAATAATTGGATAAAATATTGTGACCCTACATCGAGACAAAATTTTTCTTCCAAAACAATTATTAATATCGAAGTTGTATATTCTGTTTCATTGCAATTAATTTCTTAACTTAAAAATTACATTTTATATATTCTTGATATTTAAAAGCCACTTAGCTCCCTATATACGCTTGTATATAAGAGATCTGAATTCGTAAGGCCCAAACAGATACGCAAGAGGTCGTTACCTTTACGAAGCTTAAGCGGTTTTCCCGTGCATAATGTAAATATGAGTCATTTACCTTAGAAAATCATTCCAAAAGCATCTTTCTTTTTAAGTAGACAGTTCTTGAATTTTTGCTTAAATTCATAAACCAATTACCTCTGATAATTAATATCAGATTATTTAATCATTTATCTTTGCCTATAATTTCGAATTATTTTTTTATTTATTTAATTACTCTTTCTTTGCCTATTTCCTCGAATTAAAGCTATGTTACTTAATATGTTTTGTCTGAATATTTGAATAACTGTTGCATTATATCACTGACCTTTCTTCATCCAATCCTTAGAATTAAATTTAGGTTATTGTTTTATCTTACACATTTGAATTGTATTTCAAGTTATTTATTTAGCTTTCTTGCCTACTGCTTTGAATTAAAATGAGAGTAACTCTATTTTTTCGCCTATGCTTTCGAATTAAAGTCAGGTTGCTTTTTTTTTAATGAAAGAGTTTCCAAGGAGATATTATGTTTTTGCTTATGTCTTTAAATTACATTTAAACTGTTCTGCTGATTTTTTGAAGTGCCATTACATCTTTTATATTCCTTTGTATTAAAATTTTATTATTTTTCTTTCTTCGCTTATTCCTTTGAATTATTTAGATTATTCAATTATTTTTATAGAAGACTGTCTACTAAGGAACCTTATTTCTCTGTTTTTCAAAAAATAATAGTTTTCTTTCAAAACGTTGCTTTGCTAGTTTTTTAAAAGGAATGAAATTTTATTTTGTGCTGCTTAAAATCTACAGTTAAATAATGAAGAATCAGCATCCGTATTTTTTCCTCGTATAGTGGAAAATTATGGGTACCTAGAGTTACCAAATTTTGAACACTCATAGTTATTCACTAGAACATGTGCACCTTGAAGCTCGAATTTTAAAATACGAACTTGATTTTTATTCATTTCATATTTTATACGAACTTAATAAACGTTTTATTAACAAACTCACAGATTTAAAAGTGGCAATTCTCTTCAAAATAAAACATTTTAATATCCAGCTTGCCAGACTGTTGCCATTCGGAAGAATGTAAGTTTACGCGCTAACGTGTTTCCGTTTGGCAAAGCTATTTTTTGAAATTTAATCCATTTTTTAACCAACCAAACGATTTAAAATCAATAAACGCAATTCTTAATAATATTTTTTCTACTTTCTAATTTGGTTGATTTAAATAAAAATGCATTTAAATCATTAAATATTTTTATGAATTGCATTAGCTGGACTAATGAAAATCATTGTATATTTTTTAATTTTTATAATTAAGGGGTAAGCGGTTATTAATAATAATTTGAAAAATTATTCTCATTTGTCTGTATTGAAGTTTTATGCGAAAATACAAGCTACTAGAGATAGCAAGCTAACACTGAATCTTTGAATTAAATGGCATTTTTTCTGGTACTTTTAAACGAACTTACTTCAACCACTCAACTGTAAAGAAATTCTTTGTATTTTATCTGCAAACCATTCGAGAGTATCGTCAATTACATCGCGAAGCTTACGTTAATGGATTATTTATTGGCGATTTTCGTCTTTTTGTCCTCCTACTATCATTATGATATCCATTTTTTATATCGATATTCTCTATTATTATTCTTTTCATTGAAAAAAAGGTGATATTTGTCTTCTTCCACGCTTCAACACTTTTTTAAACATTGTTTTGTATTTGAAGCTTGGGGAAAACATTCTTTCCTTTGACATGGAATGAATAAAAAAGGCTTAATTTCGTCTAATTATGTTCCGTCCTAAGCCAAAAAAGAAGGAAAAAAGGACTATTAAAAGTGGGGAGTTCTTTAAATATTTTTCCATCGGTAAAAGCTCCCATTTGATTTTTATATTTCATACAAAGTTTGCCTTTAATGTTTTGCTGCTGCCACTTTACATAGCGGGTTAATGAGTGAAAGTTCTTTCTTTTCAGCAAATTGGGGGCAAGCGAAGAAATTAAATATGCATCAACCGAGACCACTGAAAACCCCAAATGCACGCTCGCTTTGCTCATCATTTTCCTGGTATTTCTTTAGGTATTAGTTTAAAATTTTTCTTTCTTATCCCTTTCCAATCGATAGGAACTAGAAAACATTGGTTAACGTGTCTTAAAAACGAGATTTTCCGTAAGTCTGTCTTCACCTCGCGTTTCCCCGATCTTTTTTTTTTTTTTTTTTTAAAGTTTTGTTTACAAAACTGTGGAACTGGAAAGGAAGATTATGTGCAGATAATCCATCTGGTTATCAAGGAAGTCTGATAAGTTATAATGCTTAGATTTAATTTTATTTACATTAACACCTCCATTTTGCACTTTGGTTTATTGATTTTGTCACTTCCACTCTCTTAAAAAGTGTCTTTTTATCGTAACAGTGATCCACAAGTACATTTGGTGCTTTTGTGTTCTTTCCACGAAAAAAGGTTCCATATTTAAGTGTTTTATGTGATTTACAACATTAAGACAGAAGGGAACGACATTCGTAAATATTGTTAGGAGCTACGGGTTCACTGATGTTTCTTTAAATTAAATCTCCTGGTAAGCAGGAAGAAATGAACAATTTATTCTCAAATCTTCACGACATACAGCGCACTAAATGGTAAAATAATTCAAGGGTAACGCAGATATTCAGCAGTCTTTTCTTAGCTCAAAAGAATCATTCTGTTCTCAAAATCATTTGTAGAATAAACTAAATCATAATTCAGCTAACCGCTAAATCTTACAACTGTTCTACAACTAACTCCATAGCTTTCGAACCCGTACTTATATACTGTAGCGTGAGTTCTCGAAGCTTCTTTAAGAAATTCGAAAATGCTATTTCGCGGATCTTCCAAAAAGTTGGCAAGTTGGCGAGAAGTTGCAAAATATCGCCAATATGGAGACAAAAAAAAACTGTTGCAAGGGTTTGTCAGAACTGAATTTTTCCCTTATCTTGTGTTCTACTTAAGAGATTTTTACAATTTAGCATTCGCCGTGTTTCGCCCACCAACGGCCAAAGAGTAAAGTTGCTGAATACTGGTGGTTCGGTCCGGGGTTCGAATCCCGATGAACGTGCTGGCAGCATGGGCGTTTTCGTGTAACGTGTATACGAGCCTGTGTTCTTAAAAAGACCTCCATGATGGCATCCTTCCCTTAGGCAAACAGCCCTTGAGTGTTTTACCATAATTAAAATGTACCATACCATACAATTCAGACGTTGTTGCAGTCAGTAGTAAAAGATTAACAATTCTAAGCAAGCAATAAGAACTTAAATACGAAACATTTGGCCATAATTCGATTATAGATAAAGGCCATAAATTCAATTATCGATTATAAATAAGAATCTGAGATTATAATTCATAAAAGAAAAATTTGTAGTCCGAAAAGGAAGAAATTAATTCGATGCAACTAACTATACGAAATGCAACTATTAATGGAATCTGCATTTTAGAAATAAAATTCACAAGCCATCGTTTAGATTCTCAGATGTTTAGAGGAATATATAAAAGTTTAGTTGTAATAGGTGTAAAATTAAAATTTTGAAGGATGTTTTAGAAAAAGAAAGTAAAGTTAAAAAGAAAAAGTTACTTCTGAGTAAATTTTCAAAATCCAAAACACACATTAGGATACTAGCAAAACATTTGAGGTTTATTCGTTTCAGAAAGGGTCTTTTGAAGAGGATATTGTAAGGGCTCATATTCATATCATACATGAGAAAAACCATCAAAAATCAGTACATGCCTCAGTAGTCAAGAACTTAATCTAACCTAAGATGAATTCCAATGCTTAGTTGTCTTATCGCCCACCAGCGCCGAGTGTAAAAGCCACTGAATACTGGTAATTCTATCCGGAGTTCGCTAGAACGAGCTGAATGTATGGACGTTTTCCTGGTTTTGGTTGTAACATGGATGCGAAGTAGTTTCCTTTAATATACTCGTATTAAGTATTTCTCACACCATCTTAGCATGCCTACGTGGTGTAGTGGTCAGCACACTCGGCGCGTATTCGAGAGGTTCGTGGTTCGAGTACCGGCGAGGGCAATGCTCATTTTTTACGTCTCTCAGCATCAAAAATTCTAATGTCTCTACAAATAGAATCCTCCACAGGCATTTCTTCCTTTCGGAGCTGTGCCTAATAGCGGAACACGTATAAAATTGAAAGAAAAAAAAAAAAAAAAAAGTCAGTCAACTCAGCCAGGCCTTGGTTGACCTTAATAACACGTAGCAGCTATAATGAAATTTAAAAGTGGGCAGTTTCATTTCTGCGACACACAGTGTTATCCTAACTTCGAGAAGACACTAATATAGAAATTTCTTTAGTGAACTGTAGTCGGACAACAGCTGGAGCTTTTGTCCGACTACAGTTCACCAGCGTATTTGGAACTTCCAGATAGTTGTACGGATGCGCTATCTCTTGCGTGCAAAGATTACAACAGAGGAATAGTTAATTCCTTACGCATTATTATTTTAAAGCATGCTCTCTTTATTGATGAAACTCTGCCTACTTTCCAGGAAAATAACCTTTATGAAAACTAATTACTATCTTCTCTGATAGCATGTTGAAAATATGCAAATTTAGCACGGCATATAATTGTTATTTTTTTTAAAGGAAACATCAGTAAGAATGGATATAACATATTCAACACTTTCTAGCAATAAACTATATTTATAACTGCGCCAAAAAAATAAAATTTTGGTTAAAGAAAGGTCCTCCCCCGTTCCTCTGTGTAAGCTATGATTAAATTTTTAGCTTTTTACCGAACCTCTTAATATCTTGAAACGAATAAAGCTGCTGACTGCTTAGTAAAACGAAACTTTGTTAATGAACTGGATTCTAATTAGCTGGGAGCAGTTTTTGCTCTCTGATAATATCAGTCAACGCAATGTTTATACCATTTGGTTTATCAAATTTATTGACATTGTTTGCAACGGTCATAAGGCTTAACGAACACATAAATTAATATGGTGCATAAATTATGAACATATGAATGTAGTATAATACAAATTCATCCCATATATAAGTTCATTTTTTCTACGCATGAAGCTTTCAATATTTTGTTTGGATTACATTGAAATTTTCAATTTGTCAAATTTCCATTTCTCGTAAAGTTTATTTGACTATGGCAAAGCACTCGAAGGCTATCTTCCTAAAGAGAGAGATGTTTTCGTGAAGGATTTTCAAGGGAAACTGGATCGTATGCACATTACAGATGGGAAAACGATGAAAACTCCCATGAAGCCAGCTCGTTAGCGGGATTCAAACATCTGACGTAATAATTGGCTAATTAACATAAAATAACTTACAACATCTATGTTAGCATTCATACAAATATAAAAAACACATTAGCAAACCTTGTTATTGTTATGAGATTATTTTGTAATGCGTATGAAGAATTAGGACTATTTGGATTATGCGAATTGCGAAAAATATCTGTCATTAAGCTTCTAGTAACGTATCAAGGTCAAATTTTGCACATACAGTTATCATTGATGATAATACCATGTGGTGAAGAAAATTTTGCAAAATTCGCTTTCTATTTTTTTAACTGAGTGTTGGAATGATTTTTCGCACATTATAAAAGGTTTTTATAAAATAAGCTTTTATTTAAAACCCATAAAATAATGAACTGAAAAAAGAAAGTTATTATATTGTTGCATGGAAATAGCGATTAAATAATTCTGCTTTTAAAATTCATCTACAATTTTATATCACGAATAACAAAACCTAGATAACAAAAATCTATTAATTTAACTGCATTATTGAAAGTATAAGGCATAATCTTTACAGGTTTTCTTTACAAGAGCGTTCCACGCTTTTATTATTCGAGATACAAAATTTGTAGATTAATTTTGTAAACACAATTATTTAATATTTTAGTTCCATTAAACAATATGAGAAATTATTTTTCTTCTTTTAGTTCATCAATGATTTCATGAATTAATAATTTTTTAAAGATGGAGGAGTATTTTTTATGCAATTTCCTGAACAGCAAAACATAGACAGATATCCTCCCTTAAAAGTTTTCATTTCGTTTCGCAAGATAAGTGTGTCAACAATAGAAGGCCATAAATGAAAAAAAAAAAAAGTAGCTGTTATATCCTCACCTTAAATATGCCACAATATCTTTTGCCGTTATTTTTCTTTTCCTATGTTCATTCGTTAAAGTAGTAGAGATAGTAAGTGCTCTTTCTTGTGCCCATGCATTCCATGAAGAGATGAAATTCTTTTGCCGGCAGTTTTATTGAAATAAAGTAAAAACTAGGTTCTGAATAAAAATCTACCTTTGATAACATTAATAAATTTTATTTACACTTTGCTAAGCAGAAATATATACTAGCTACTGCATATTAAACAAAGCTATTCGTACATTTTTCATATCAAATCTTAAAACATTCTTCTAAAGTGTTTATTTTCGGCAAAGCATAACTTTGTTTTCTTTATTTTCTTTTATCGTTTGCGAAATTCAATTTAATTTTACAATTCCCAGACCTGTACAGAGATCAAATAAAAAGGAAAGTATGAAAGTATGTAGTATATTGTTGCAACACAGCGTCGGTAAGACGTGAATAATTGAGAATCTATCGATGAGGCATAGGGATTTTATGTTGGAGTTTAATATTAATTCATTAGCGAATTTTCGTTTTTTAAAGCAGAAATGGATGGTAAATACCAGAATTAGTATTTATTTTATAACATCGCCAGCCTTTCAACCATATTCATCACTTATGAGATTGATTATTTCTTAGGATTAGAACCAGTATTCCTCAATAAAGTGTCATTACCATGTCGTAAGCAGCTCATCATGTGATCCTTAATAATTATATTGACATTGTTTTTTTTTTTTTTTTTTTTTTTTTTTTTTTTTTTTTTTCAGACAAAACTCATAAATAAAGGTTTTGAAATAGTGCAGCCTACTTTAAATCTCCATACTTTCTTATTTTAATATAATTTAAATTTTATTCTTAAGTTGAATATGTTTGCAAGTATTACGATTTTTGAGGCCGTTTAAATAATGTTTAAAATGTAAAAAGTACTTTTTTAAATGTTCCATCTGCCAGCCATTTTTTTTCTGAACTATAAAGACTGCATCGTGATTTCCATTATCCGAAGGAAAAAATTTCCAGAATATTAATTTCTGTTCCTCTTCCACTGCATATATATATGCAATACTTGTGTCGGTCTTCATTTTGTTCAAAGAATGCAGTGGCTTGTTCTTTTACTTCGATGAAGTTTCCCGCTTTGAAAACCACTGGGATGAAGAAATGGAATTTCTTTTGTATATATCATAAATATAACTTTCTCTTGATAGTACGTTGGTTTTAACATTTTACCCTCAGTTTTCTTATTTTTAATTTCTCATTGTTAGAGAATCTTGCGACAATCATAAACTCCTCACTGAAACTTTTTTTGCTTTGACGGAACCAGATTTGTATATTTTTTCCTCTTTGTTTTGGAAAATAAATTGATCTTTTCTTTTCCCAGTCATTTAGGTTATAAGGATTTCTCCCGCCCTTGTAGTGTAGTGGTCTGCGCGCAGGGTGCGTATTTCAGAAGTCCGTGGCGCGATTCCCGCCTAGGGCGTTGCTCATTTTTCATCTCTCATGCTTCCAAAAAATACCTAATGTCCCTACAAGTTAAAACCGTGTTTCCTCAAAAGTCAAAATACGTTTCCCTTTATCTCGCGCTAAATAGTCGTCATACAAGATTCTACAAATTGTTCTGTGTTAGGCCAAATGCCTCGGCAAAAGCTAAAGAACATTATATTTTTTTGAATTTCTAAATCTTGGTTTATTACTTTATTTATTGTTGCTAGAGATGCAGTTAAAGCCTTTTGCGCCGGCAGATTTTTCTCTTTTTATCAAAGATTTAATTTTATAAACATTATGTAGAAGAAATATTTGACGGTTTATCTGTTTCCGATTAATAATGCTGCTTATTTTGAACTTAGAAATATTAATACCATGCATTTCACAACGTTTATGAATTATGGAATAGGAATAATTTTGTTCGGAAAGCGCAAATGCATATCCTTCAATCCACAATTTGTTTGAATACGACATTTTGAAAGGATAATAAATTTAAATAAAGCAGGAGATATTTTTTATTTCAAATAATAAGCTATTGCAGGATATTTTTATTCCAAGACATTTGCATTTTAAAATTATTTATCGAAATCGTTCTAAAAATATGTAAACACCCTATGCACGTACAGGGTAGGATAAAGGATACGCTTTTACAAAATTATCATATTACGAAGAGAATGTCGCTGAATTTTGTTATCTAACTTGGTCTCTCAGATTATCTTGTATGATCACCAGTACGACCATCTTCGTAAAGCAACAGTCTTGTGTTTGGAGTAGATTGTAATCAATCTTATCAATTTCGAGGGCGAGCAGGTACACGTCCCTCTTCATCAAGAGCAAAGAAATGCTGCAAAGAAGGGAGAAGCCCAGTGATATTCGTGGCTTACAGCTAAGTAAATATTTTCTAGATATTATGAAGATTTCTAGCGATTTCCAGCTTTAAAAATATAAAACTTCCTCCTGCTCCTCAGTAAATGCATTTTTTTATCATTTTTCAATTAATAAAAACCAGTTTTCTTGACATACCTTTTGTAAATTCGCTTGTAAAATCACTTTCCTTTTGTATGGCCGCAACTAATATGTTAATGTATAGAATACTGAATTTTTAATGGGACTAAAGATTTAAAATTATTTTTTAATATACATTAAGATATGACTGATATAGTGCAATGAGTTTTCTTTCTTTTTTTAAATTCTTCTTTTAACTTTTGGCTTCTTTGCTCTAACTCGATCAAAGAAAATTATGATTAGATATATTCATACTCAGGCCTTTGAGTGGGTTGAAGGAATTCGTTTAATGACTCTCTATTATCTTTCTATACTATGCTATCTTTAAACTGACCGACTTTGTGCAAACCCCGGTTTTACAAGTTACTTACATAGGTGAGGAAACAAAATGAAATAATTCCATGATGCTTGACTGACAATCGCCGATTGTGGTCCTTTACCAGTACTTAAAGATTTTCATGCTAGCCTCAACGCATCTTTAATCTCTATATATAAGTTTGTTGAAAACCTTATATATTAATTATGGGAGTCATGATAGTTCTCTTATTTTATCATTAAGAAGATTTTTTAGATTTTGCAGAAGCAAGCTATTTATTTATCTCGTGGTAAGACATACAAATTTATTATCAAATTGCTTTCTTGCAGAAAAAGAAAATACTATTATCCTTATTCTCGGTGAAATTGTTAATATCACTTATTTACCTTTCGCTACCTTAGATGTTGTGCGAAGCACGATTGTTAGATTTAGAGCAATTATTAATTTTATATCAGCTGTTACTTGCTGCTATCAGAGAATTTAAACGAGTTTTATTTAATGCACATTTGAACAGATGTACGTAATTTCTAAATATTCGTCAGTACCATATTTTGAACCTTTGTGGTTAATCCCGGATTGTTTGAAACTATCCAAGGGCGCGGCTTCATTCGAAATGCAACAGGTATTGACACTGATAATATCACAGTCGACTTGTTTAGCTACATGAATAACTCAAACTCGACTGATTTGTGCATAAAAAATTAGTATCGATTCCATATTCAGTTGCATTCACCAAATAAATGGCTTCCTTTTCCACAGAAGACTTAAATAATGCATGGTCCAAAGGTTTATTCTTTTGAAAGTAATTTTTTAATAATGCCGGCTGAAAAAAACTTCCACCTAAAGAATGAATTTTTCTTCCTCATAGCAGTTCTGTACCTTGGTGTAATGCATCGGCAATATGTTTTTAACTTATGTTTATAATTTTTTGTAACAACGACTAGGTTGATTAAAGGATTTATATGACTATTGTCTTTTAAAGCATTATCTACTTTTAATTGTTGAATGGCTTAAGTTAATTTTTCAGAGCTGCAGTCATTTGTTCTAAACGCTGCGGTCTGTGTTGTTGCTCCAAAAAAAAAAATGGTGCAGATATCGATAAATCCGCACTACCAAGACTAATTTTTAAGGTAGTCCGTTTACCGAAATAATCCAAAAGAGCTTGCGCTAACATAGTTTTTTGCTTAATATTGCATGATGCACTTTGTTTAGGGTTTATATCAAATTAAATAATTATTGACTTCGTGATTGCATACGAATAACTGATCGGTGGTAATGCAAGTCTCCTTAAGACATATTTTTGTTGCTGTAGGCTCTGTTGTAAACCTTTTGGTTCAAATTGTTAAAAAATTAACCCAAAAGCAGCTGCATGTTAATAATTTTAATAACTGTCATATGTGAAGATTTTGTCAGCTGTTTCATTCTCGATAAAATCTTCGGAATTTAAACGCAATAACCCTTTTATAGCGTGAAGCAGTTGACGGCTCACATTATTTTGCTGTGCTATAAAGAATTTACAAAATTTAAAGGAAATTTAAGATAAAATTTCTTAAAGGAATCTGCTTTCTAAACTGTTAGATGATCCGTAAAATTTTAACTTTGATTAGGAGATATCTGATTATACACTTCAAAATAAAAAGGAGCGAAAATGCTGACTGGCTGTTTTTTCGTCTTTAATGCGACGGTATGGATAGATGCGTGTGATGCATTTCTTCCGTTTCCATTACGGTTTCCAGATGGGCTCTCACGATGTTTCACATTCCAATTAACTTGCAGTCAAGACGAGATCGAAAACTAATTAGATCTGACAAGCATATCAGCTGAACGGGGTGAAACGTATTCTTTGTAAACAAAATGCATTTAATGTATTTTTATCGCTACATAAGCTTTGATCGCAGCAGGTCCGTGTTTATGGTATTCATTACTTTGATTCATTACCTTGCGTCCATTGTCGTTTACACAGTGATTCTAATCTGGTCGTAAATGGCTTTTACGATTGGTTCCCCGGTTAACATACACTTGGGCAGACTTAATGACGCATTCGTTGATAAGAGTGACCTTTCTTGTGACTGTATCGTCTGGGGTATGTATTGATTACATGTTGCGTGCTTGAAACGGCGTGGGCGTTGGCCGCCTTCTCACGGCTGCACGGCTGCTAGAGAGGGCGTTGTTATAACAGTCACAAATTCGCTCGCCTCTCTGTGGAATTATTTATATTTAAAGATGATGACCCCCTTTTTTATCCAGGCTTCAACTTCTCCGGAGCAGTTAAAACACAAAATGTCCCCACCTTCAGTACTGCTTTGATTCCCTGTACCTGCAACCGCAACAGTCCGTCAATCCGTCAAATAGCACAGTTCACTGTCGATCACGTGGGCTAATGCCGGGGAAGCATATCACTGCAAACTGAAAAACACGGATAATCCAAACTATCGATTTTCGTGCATATTGTACGTGTTTATTTCCAAAGTGCATGAAAAATCAGTAATTTTGCTTTGTTTTTGAGAGCGTTTAATTATTTGTCAAATTTCACTGCGTACTTTTCGAAGTGCTATTTTATCACTGTATTACAAGCAATTTTGATGGAAGAAGTCCAATAGAGTTTCATCAGAAGTCACTGCTGTCTCGGGATTCTTAGCTGTATTTTCAGTATCACGCTCTACCTCTTCTGTTCTTGTGGCGTTTGAAACGGTATTCGCATTACTGAAGAACTAAAAGCCCCGATCAGTCGAATCACCATCGAACCATTCCTTGATATTTTCCAGATTGACATTTTCGAAGAATTTCACATTTTTAATTTTTTTGGCATACTACTTCAGTTACTGCTTCGACTTCTTCACAATTAGATAAATGTCCAATTTCTTTATTAGCAAAAATATTTCATCGTGATGGAACTTGCGAGTGCTCGTTTTTCACACACTCTCACCCATAGCGTACTTGTGTGAACACTGTCACGCAGGGATAATCCACACTTGGATAATCGAGAGTACACTGTATTACTATATTGAGAAGCTTATAGACTGTAATTCTAAAATGATAAACATAATTTCGACGAAAATGTAGGTTTGACCTTTGTAAATTGCTTACACATTTCCGTATGATTACTAATACAGGAAGTAATCATCAATGTCCTTCAATTAACTACCATAGAAATTCTCTGTCTATTTAGTTTTTTAGTTTGTATTTCATATCAAATTCGTTATTTTAACGGAAAAAGTTATACCGAATTTTGGTAAACTCCTGTAGAATACTGTACTGTCATCACAAATACGTATCATAAATTATTTTGTTGTAAAAAGTGCATAAATTATTTTGTTGTAAAAAAATAAAAATAAGTATAAAATTTAGAGATTCGACCCAAACAAATAAAAAAAAACAAATTAAAGAAAAAGGGTTAAAATAATGCATGCAAATCAAAGAAAACCTTCAAATTAAAGAAAAGTTATTTAAACAAAGAAAAGCTTTCAAGCAAGTCAGTAAATAAAAAACAAGTGTAATTTTACTCGAAATTTTTTTGGTTAGTTATTGTCCTTGCCTAGGAAGATAGCACAACAGATGCCAATAATTGGAGACAATCTATCTAGAGTTTTGTTGATTTTATTTCTAGCGTTCCATTCAAGTAATTTCAGTTAGGAGCTACTAGTAATGACAAAGCATACAAGGAATAATCTATCCGCTTTAAGAAAAATGGTTTCGGAGACTAAATTTCTAAAGAAAAATTTCCTTATTCACGCTGAGGCAAACTATGGAATCCCCATACAGGCAAAATTCAAGAATCAAATACAGTGTGTGTGGGGGAGGGGGGGAACAAACAGTTTTTTAGCTAATTAAGACACAATAACACGCCGAACAAATACCAATTCAGAAGCCAAACAACAAAAATCAGCGTTATATTCACAAAATTTTCACAGGACTAGTTTCGATGGTTTTACCGAACCATCATCTTCAGCTGCAAAATCGATGGTTTTACCGAACCATCATCTTCAGCTGGTTTTGCAGCTGAAGATGATGGTTCGGTAAAACCATCGAAACTAGTCCTGTGAAAATTTTGTGAATATAACGCTGATTTTTGTTGTTTGGCTTCTGAATTAGTTTTTTAGCTGTTTTAAGCGCGTGGTCATTGATGTACTGAAATAATAACCGTTGCTACTATTATTACTACCTCTTTTTACACCTTTAGTACCGTAAATTTAGTACCATAAGTCAGTAATGAATGTTCTTTGTTACAATAAACCGTTTTACATCGTTCTAAAATTCTTTTTTGGTGATTCAGATTCTCTGCTAGAAACAGACTGATAGCTTGTTATAATAAGATCACTCCTCTGATGCAAATGCAAACTATATGACAGTGTTCATAAATCCGAGTGACAAAGCTTTCATTGTTTGACAATGATGATGACTATTAAACGGGAACTATCAAGGTGCTTTAGGAGAATTATCCCTCCACTCCACATTCTCTTTCCTTTTCATTCCGCAACATTGCTGAGTGATGCGGGCCAAGCCGCAAGGCAAAGTTATGAAGCATTTTTCATTTGTGAATATGACTAACGGAAGAAATGTCTCAACAAATGTGGCATTTATGTTAAGCAGGTGTTCTCTTGCACAGTAAGATAGTCGCCCTAAATGATGCTACAAATCATTTCCTATGCCTTAAGGACATTTCGAGGTCATAGCAGCGTCTATAATAGTTCTATTGTTTATATGAGGATGCTTTTTCGAAAGACCTGTGACGTTGAAGTTCAAGGCTTGAGCTGACTGACGTCACTCTGTTTGAAATCATCCGAATATCCGTTGATGATGCAAGCAGGTGAGTAATGTCAACAGCAACTTGGACCTCGAAGCGTTAAACAGTAAATGTATGTGATTAAACCAAAAACCAGCAAAACAAGAAATAATCACTTACGGGCATCGGGTTACGCTACTCCTAGAAAAAGCTGCGGACAGTCTGTTTGGAAAAGCAATCAGCTCCATAATGAAAAATTGCTGCGCAGATTTTACTTTGATCAGACCCCAACATTGATTTACTGTAATGATTTTACCACTAATTTTCAATAACGATTTGATTGTTAATTTTTCTTAATACAGCTTAAATTGTCTTAACTGTTAATTTCGACGACTGAGCTTTTCTTCATCATAGTTTTTTTCGCCTCAATTTATAGTATTGACGTATGTCTTAAGTTCAGATAATACTTAAAGAATTTTGTGAACAGGGCACTGAACCCGGAGCCTTCCAAAGCAACGGATGAATTATACAATCCCTAATATCTCACTTCCATTGACCACTCCTCATTTTTCAGTCTTTTATCCTAATAGTGGCATGGCCCACCCTTGCGTTTCTTATCATTCATCCTCAGGCTATGTGTTGAGTGGAAAAGATTCTGCTTTATTACAGACTTTTTCTAGATTAAAGTTTTCGGATTTAATCGATTATGAATGCAAAAATTTTGTTGCAAAGGAAATCGAATTTGTATTTCTCAGTTTACGAAGAAATAACGTCTAAGCTGTTAAATAGATTGATGAGTTCGGTTCGAAATTCTGCTAATGTTTAACGGACAAATTTAGTATAATGCAAAGTGAACCTATTCTCTTTCATTGTTCACTACTTTATTCTGATAAAGAAAATTTTCTTCTTTTCAAAAAAAAGTTTCAACTTCGCAACTTTTGTTATAAAGTCTGCCAATACAGTACAATAGCATACTTACTACTTTTTCCTATTATTATTAATTTGCTACTTCTGAGAAATATTTTAGGATATAATTTTTCGAGTAATCCATTTTGCTGCTGACAGGTTATTTATATTTAAATTACCTGTGTATATACATACGTTGTTTAACATTTTTAGAACGAATTCAGAGCCTTTTAATCAATATTTAAAATCTAAAGAGTATTTTTTGAAGTGATCGATCTGATAGCCGTTTTTCTGCACTATAAGTCTGCATCGATAATTTTGTAAAATTTCGAGGGATATTAATTTCCATTCCTCTTCGATTACATTCCAGAGTCCATCCATCGTGGCAGGTTAGCTCTTAGAAAGAGTTTTTTTCCAAGAAACCAGAAGCACAATAGTCCATAGGGGAACGTTACGGGACTTGGAAGGAATACGTTGAAAAGTTGTACATGTAAAACGTGAATTAGTCTTCATTTTCTTCAAGGAATGCAGTGGTACACTTCCAAGTATGACTTGTTGTTTTGCTTTGGTGAAGTTTTACTCTTTAAAAGTCACTTGGATGAAAAAATTAATTTTTTCTGTAAATATCGGACGTAAAACTTTTTTCTGATAGTATATTGAGTTGTTTTAAAATTTTTTTCTACTTTTCTCATTTTAAATTTCTTATTGAAAGAGAATCCTACGACAATCATAAATCCCTTACTGAAACTTTCTTTGCATTGGCTGAACTAGGTTTGTGTATTTTTTCGCTTCGTTTCCGATAATAAAAACACTTTTTTCTGGGTTCTTTAGGTAAACCTATGCTTCATCAAGGGTCATAATTGTATTTCCATTTATCTCCCGTTAAATAGTTTTCTGACAGGCTTCTACAAATTGGTCTGCGTTGAGCTACGTGACTCGACAAAAGTTAGTGAACATTATGTTTTTTACCTTTTTAAAGCTATAAATCTTCGTTTTTATTTTATTTATTATTTGTATAGACGTACTCAAAGGCTTTGCAATTAATTTCTGCATCGGTGGATTTTCTGTTGTTACTAAATATTTGCTAAATGTTTTAATGAATTAAAGATTTAGGAACCTCTTGGATTGCGAGGCCTCTCGCGTTTACTGTTAATAACGACACCTTCAATTTATCTTTGATTTGGTGAAGCAAACAGTCACTTGTATTGTCCCCCCCCCCGCCCAAAAATAAAGAGAAATTTTCACAAAATGTCTAGGTGTTTTTATTTTTCGAATAGTTATTAAATGGTAAGCAGGATCTTCCTTTTGATAAAGTGTTAAAATAAACCTACTGTAGGCAGAAAGACTAGGAAGATTGTTTTTTGGAGAATTAAATGCTGGTAAGGAAGGGATAGGAGCACTCCTGTTAAATTTGAATTAGATAATGAAATGTATACTTCATGGCGCGACCTGGCAGTTTTATTCATTGGGTCGGTGGGGTTGTGGGACGGGCATACGGCTGCATTGCGCGTCATGCAATGGGAGCGGAGGGTAGGGATAATATGTTTCGGATTTTGGACGAAGCCATGCATTCTGATGAGTTCGGGAAGAAGGAGAAAAGACTAGATTTAATAAAATATTCACAGTAGCAGAAGGAAAAGTAAAGAAAGAGATGTAACTCTTTCTCCTTCATATTCCTTTCGATTTTTTGCTTTTAATGGTTGACCTAACTTCAGTTTCGCCTCGGCGAGGTTATCTTGTTTCTTCTCCAATTTTTTATAATGGTATTTTTATACGAACTAGTTCTTTTATTCAATGTTTTACTCTTCGGTTACTTATTAATATATTTCCTTTTTTTTTTTTTTTTTTTTTTTTTTTTTTTTTTTTAATTCTCGCCGTCTTCGACCCTTTTTTAATCATTTTATAGGGCTTTCTTGGCTTCATTCAGGCGCGGTCATTTAATTTATCTGCAGGTTTACAGAGATGGTTTTTTTGTATTGCGTTTTATAGATTCGAGTTTCCTGTCCAGTGCTTTAGTACGTAAATTCCTCCAGCAGCACACATATCGCACAAATTACATGAGTTATTTAAACTATTTATTACACAAAGCACAGTTGTGAATATCTTAGAATAGACATCTATGAGAGGAAATAGCTTGTAATCATTTCATATATGAAGAGTGTCGCACTATATACAGGGTGTTTCATAGATCATGGGACAAACTTGGAGGGGTAGTGGAGCGTACTAAAATATGCATTTTTTATAGGGATGTAGGGTCTAAAGTGACGGGTTAAGGCAGGAACGCAAAAAAAAACGACACGAGAGAGAAACATGTTTATGTACAAAATCATCGCAAAGTGCTTCTTTGTAGCAATACAGTATTCACAATAAATGTTCAAAATTGCGACTACCAGCAGTAATACATGCTTGGTAACGTCTCAGAAGGAATTGACGAACATTTTGAAAAACGACAGGCATTTCGCGCACGCTTGCAGCCGCAATGGATAGTCGTGCAACAAGTCCAGTGAGTCAACGGCGGTCTCGTAAATGATGCTCTTCAGATGGCCCCATAAAAAAAAAATCCAAGCTGGATAAATCTGGCGAAGGGGGTGGCCATCGAATGGGTCCACCACGGCCAATCCATCGGCCTGGAAATGTCCCATCTAAGTAATTGCGGACCCGCACGTGGTTATAGGCTGGGGCACCATCATGCTGGAACCACATGCGATCACGAACGACAGCCGGAACATCCTGCAGCTATTCCGGTAGCACCTCTTGCAGAAAAATATGATAACATAAGCCATCTGTACGTGCAGGTAAGAAGTATGGGCCTATGAAGTAGTCGTTAACAATACCCGCTCACACAATTCACGGAAAAGCGGGTTTGGAATGCATTTGGACATGTGCTATGTGGATTTTGAGATGGCCACACGTGCATGTTGTGGCTATTGAAGATGCCGTCCTGTGAGAAAGTTGCCTCGTCTGTGAACAGCACATCCGATGGGAATCCGCCTGCGCCGCACACTGCTGCAAGAACCAATGACAGAAATGAACTCGAAGAGGGTAATCTGTCTCTTGCAAGGCTTGGACTCTCTGCAAATAGCATGGGTGCAAACCATTTTCATGCAATACTCTCCAAACGGTGGAATGACTCAGCTGCAGGCGACGTGCAATAGCTCTTGTACTTGTCTGACATGATTCATGCACAATGTTCAAGATGGATTCTTCAGTGCGAGGTTGTCGTGCACTTCTTCTTCCACTCCTAGTGTCAGAGGTGGCTTCAAATGACCCGTTTTGACACACAGACCGATGCAACCTCTTGAACATTGTTTCGGCATACGCCTGTTCGAAAACCGTTTCTGGTACAACGGTAGCGCTGCTATACCGTTCCCATTAGAAGCATCATACATGAGATGCATGTCAGCTTTTTTCCTGTGCGTAAACTCACCCATCACGCTCGACATCAGAGTTGTGAATGATCCTCTGATGCATAGGATCGTGGTTTTTCCGGCTCACTACCGCCCTCTACCGCTGCATTGCCAGCCAATCACAGCTGTAGTTCCTATTACTGTTAGTGTTCCCTTTTTTGAACATTTATTGTGAATACTGTATTGCTGCAAAAACCCGTCACTTTAGACCCTACATTCCTATACAAAAAATGCATGTTTTAGTACGTTCCACCACCCCTCCAAGTTTCCCCCATGATTATGAAATACCCTGTATATATGAAGAGTATGCAACCACTCTTTCACGGTCATTCTAATCCAAACTGCCCTGATGAATATATTGATTACATGAATGTTATATAATGAGTTTTCTTGTACTTGTAGGTACAAGCCACTTTCTCATAGAAAATCTTCCTGGAAGCCTTTTCCGTTACTCAAATAGTCTTCTCGTGCTTTGCCTTAGTTAACCCCAAGTTAGGCGCTCAGTTGATTCTGTCATTCACATGCTTAATCTGAGGTTAATCAATCAGCCGTACTCGTTGCTAACTCTAGTACAGTAGTAGCTTGGTTAACGGCGGCCTTAGTTAACGACGTATTGGTTAATACGAGTTGCAGTAAGCAACTTCTCGTTAACCAAATACAACAACACTTAACAATACAGTAAGCAACTCGTCGTTAATCAAGAAGGATATATCGGTTCAGTAGTGAGGATTTAGTCGATATGATTTACATTTATGGGGCTGTGGATGAAAATGGACAAGCCGCAAGGCACATATGCGGAAAGCGCTCTCCAACAGAAGTCTGTCAAGTTATCCATTTCCTAGGCACTAAATTTCTTCAGGTTAGAAAGCTTGAAGTCACTGGTATATGAGACTCACGTAACATCTGACATCGACCTCTTCACCAGATCGTGGAAACGGCGGAAAGTGTCTAATTTGACACATCTGGCTAATTTGAACAAGTCTGTGAATTCATACGTCGACGTGGTGAAGCATGCATTGCGATGCATGGAAGGGATTTTGAACAAAGGCGTGTTAACCGCTGCTATAGATTGCCTTTCTCTGCGTATCGATCACGTTGCACGGCACTGTCTGATTTTCACACACGATTTCCTGTTTAAAATTTGTTCGTCCTGGTCTGACAGCATGTTAAGATTATAGAAGATTTTTTGGAACACCCTGTATACAGCTGAATTATTCAGTAATTTTAATTTCGGCTTGTATATGTGTCTTCAATTTCAGCTTAATTTTTGCAGTAGAATTTTATTTATCGGCTTATATTTGGATCGGCTTATATCAGGTAGTTTACTTTAATCAATTATGGCAAAGTACTCAGAGGCTATCTGCGTGAGGTGAGAAGTGCCATCGTGGAGGACTTTCTAAAGTTTAGGTTCATTAATTAACGAAAATCACGCGACAATTATCTGCCTAATGGTATTGTATCGTATTAAAAATGACGCTGCGCCGTATAAATAAGAGAAATTTTTTGTAATGGTAATTTTTAACCGGTTCGCATTTCATTGATTAAAAGAGCTCTTGAGGTTTCTCTCTATCAAACTACAGAAGTTCAATTAATTCCTTTTATCTAATCTGATCCCAAACTCAGATCAATGTAAAATCTACTCCCAATATACCGGGGAAGGATTAAACAGATTTTGTATTCACCGGGTTTGGTCTAAAATAAATTAAAAAATAAGCAAATAAAAAAAAAAAAAAAAAAAATAGTCTGAAAAGTTTCAATTTTCAATAGTGCCGTTTGGAGGGTTAAGTATTGTATGTTTTCGCTAACGTCACAGTTGATCATCCGTTCTTGTAATTAAGACACAATAACACGCCGAATAAATACTAATTCAGAAGTCAAACAACAAAAATCAGCGTTATACCTACAAAATTTTCACAGGACTAGTTTCGATGGTTTTAACGAACCATCATCTTCAGCTGCAAAACCGCAAATGAAAATCAACCTTCAGCTGCAAACCGCATTTGCGGTTTTGCAGCTGAAGATGATGGTTCGGTAAAACCATCGAAACTAGTCCTGTGAAAATTTTGTAGGTATAACGCTGATTTTTGTTGTTTGACTTCTGAATCCGTTCTTGTATTAACTTCTGTTGATTATTTTTTTTATTATTAATCTATTCTCCCATAGAATGGAAAATAAAAATTTTCATTGGTTTGCTTTAAGAGTTAGGAAACTCCTGATCACGTGATATGCCGAAAAGCGCTTCAAGTAAACTATGACAACCCTGACTATTACGACTGATTTCGGAGCATCGTTTTGCCACTAGAATTAACCGATGTCGTAGCATCTGTTTATTTAAAAAGTAATGCGCACATAAATGATTCGACGAAAACGTTCGAGACTAAAAAACTTTCCGGACTCCTTAAAGCTGAGCTTGTTTTGTTGCAGAAGATGGAAGAATTACTAATCGAAAACCAGAATAAAGCAAAATTTCTACGGGGAAAACAAAAAAGAGAATAAAATTCTTGGGATAATAGCAGATTAAAGTCAAAGCATTTAGGAAGTGTAATTATTCATAATAGTGCGTAATTTAATTGTAAAAAGTATGGAATAATATATAAACATTGCTAAATCATCCGTTAAAAATAAATTGATAAATCGTAAAAATAAATCCATTAATCTTCTGCTTCCCATTGATTCCTATCGAAATTCGAGAGAATAATATTAACAAAGCCATTTCTATTTTGAGATATGATATTTTCATTTTGAATGCTGATTTTAATTTGCTTAACTAAATGAACTTATTCTTCAAATTAAAGAGCTTAAAATACATTTTAATCATTAATGTTGTTATTCTTTTAATTATAATACAGATTAAAATCTTTTTTTCTCTGTTATTTGAAGTGCTGCCGGATAAACCGTGATTTTGGATTAACCTTTTACTTCGGTTTTTATATTACATCGGTTAATCGGGAGTCTACTGTATAATAATGATTAGGACATATATAATTTATTTCTACAAAACATTTTAGGGCTATCTGCTTTAAGATGGACGTCTTCGCGTTAGTCAATTCGATGTGAACAGTCTCGTATTCGCGTTCCGTTGGATAATATATCTAATGTCATAGTTTGGAAAACAGTACTCTAGTAAAATAAAGAAAATACGCAATTTTTTTCATCTATAATTTTCAAAGGTATCATTTCTGACTTGAAAAATCCGTAGTTAAATTATAGGATTCACTGTCATATTTCTGAGCCATTAATGTTCTATCTAGAAGGTGCACATTACTGCATTTCTTCGATTGTCGTTGATTTTATTCACTTCTTTTCGTTCAATCAACAGAAAAAAAGACACTTAATTCTGAGAAAATAAAATGAATGGAATCAAATGCTAAAATACATCTGAGAATTATATTTAAGAATTTACTTCGATTTATTAAAATGGTAGCATTTCTATTTAAATTAGTATTTTGGGAACTTTTTTTTTTTTTTTTTTTTCAGAATAATTCTTATCTGGGCATAATCTGAAATTCAAGGACCTGAATGATTATATGCGGACCCAGTTTTTGTAATAAATACGTACATTAGTAAAATGTGCTATAGATGTTTTGTTATTTGTGCATTAATGCTGTTTAGAGCTTTTGGAGACATAGTTAACTATCTCTAAGTGGATATAAAATGAATGACCGAATTTCGCAAAAAGAAATTTGTCGCTTTGACTGCAAGTGATATTTACCTTAATCTTTTATAGTTTAAGTAAATGTGTGAGAAAAACTGGTGCAAAGAATGCAGCTGTTTCGGATGGGAGCATTTAAGGGCGGCAAATTTTTTAGAATTTAAGGAAGCACCAGGCGGCAGAATGTAGAAATCACAGAGATTGCACCAGACGGTAAAAAGCCAAGCTCCCTTGGTGCAAATTAGATAATAAAACTATAAAAAAAATTTTATGAAATAAAGCTGTTATTTAAAAACTGTTGAAACAATCAATGAGTTAAAAGGAGAAAAATAATTTATCATATAGTTTAATAGCAACAAGAAATTAAAAAATTATATTTCAGAATTCATCTACAATTTTATATCTCGAATAATAAAAGCGTTAAGCGCCCTTGATAAATTTATAAATATAATGACTTACACTTTTGACAATGCAATTCGAATTTTCGGTTTCATTATTTAGGCGCCAGCGCTTTTATTATTTGCGATATAAAATTCTAGATGAATTTTCTAAAGAACGTTATTTAAACTCATGCTTCAGTTAAAACTAAATTATTTTTCTCCTTTTAATTCATGATTCGTATTATAAATTTTAAATAAAACCTTATTTTATTAAATTTTTAAAATTTTTACTTATGTAGCCTCAATGATACGTTATTAATCAAATTATTCAAGTAAAAAAATCCTTTTTCAACAACTAATAATCCCGTTTTTACTTTCAGCGATTCTGTCACATCGAACGATCCAAGAAAATATCCAGATATTTTGCCGAAAATTAAAGCATTTCCCCCCCCCATAGTCCTATGGTGCAAACAGTAAAACTCAGAGAGTTTTAGTTTGTTCATTAAATGAAGATATGCGCAAAAAATCGTTATCAGCATTAAATTTTAAAAATATATATAAATCAAATTCTTTAAAAAACATCACTTCACCACATTGCAGCATTATTTATAAACAGTCTGTGTGTAATATTTGAACTCGATAACTCATCAGGAAATAACTTAAAAATTGACGACAGGTCTTTGACCATGGCGACAAACACTATGAGTGAACTAAATAAAAGCTTATAAAAACGGAATCTTCACCGAAGAGAAGTTATTGGAGTAGCAAAGTCGCTGAACACTGGTAGTTCCACCTCGGTTCGATTCTACGCGAACGAGCTGGCTACATGGGCGTTTTGTGGTTTTTCCAACTCGTAACTTGGATACAAGCCTCTTTCTCTTGGAATGTCCTCCAATAAAGCATCTTTCCCCTTAGGCACATACCCTTGTGTGCTTTGCTGTAGTTAGATAATAGAGGTCTTTCCCACTAGACCATTATAAGTTGTTTTATTTTCTGCTTTCTTGTACAAGTTAAGTATGTTCAGTTTAAATTTAAGCTATAGGCTAAACTCAGTCATATTCGTACGCAATCGGATACTTTAAAGATTCGCTAGTATTGCATGTCTAACTGCTAAAAGAGATTAGCCTTTTTTCCAGTTAAACCTGGTATTGTAGAAAATCACGATACTTTAAAGATACTTCATACTTTAAAGATTCTTTAAGGTATGAATGAACCTTTAAAGATTCGGAAATTTTGCATAAATTGGCCAACTAGATCTTAATCTAGCCTGAGGTTGTCATCCTTTGTAGTTTAACATGGTACCATATGAAAACACGAGCAGTTCCAGTTTTCGTCTATCAGATTAAAAAATATGGCAACTCTTCCGGTTCTTTACAAAGTTTAATTTTTGGCCCACTTGAAGTCGGTAAGTCGTGCATTCCTTTTGATTGAAAAGAAAATTGCACCGCGAACTTCCTTCTTCTCCCCTCACTTCACATCCCACTTGTTACGCGTAGGCTGCCTGCCGCAGTCAGAATTTCATCTCAGAGGAGAGCGAAAACGTCCCCTGTTATTGAGAATTTCTGTGGAGAGGAAAGCAAGATACGAAATCTGGAAATATCTGTGGCCCTTCTGTGTAGCTATATAATAAAACAAAACTGTTACCGCATTTTTGAAGACAGGTGTATCCTTTTTGTCTATTTACGCAGCTCTCGATGTTTGATACCAAAAGTTATTCCTGTTTTGTTGAAGGATACTAGCTATGCAGATTCGTGATTTCGGAATATTTGGAAAAGTCTAGAGATTACTATATTCTGTTTAATTTTATTTTTACCTCCTTCGGTTTATCAAGAGAAGATAAAAAATAGATACAGTTCAATTTAAAACTTATTTCCCAGGATCTCGGAATCCTGTTTCTCTTTCTTTTCTCTGGGCTTCATGGACGTTTTCAAAAAAATATTCAGATAGATAACAATCGACTTTTTATATAATGAGTTGTAGTAAATCCGTGATAATACCCAATGTAGCTTTAAGTGTTAGTATACAATTTTTTTTTTTTTTTTACCAGTATTTTTCTCAGTTCATATGAGTGTTGAGTTTTTTACTAACATTGCTTTATAAAACTTTTTTTTTTTTGTTAACATTTTCGTGTGTTTACTTTATTTACTAAATATCACATTCTTGACGCTTACGCCACTTAAAATTCGATTCAACAGCAAAATCTAAAAATATTTAAAAAACAGTATACCTTTAGAATTTTCGATGAAGGTCTCGCGCGCTGGAGATAAAAGCATTTTTTTTACGTACAGTGTTGCTGCTGCTCGCTACGAAATAGTTAAATATTTTAATAAAAAAATTTGCTAAGGTTTAACAAAATATGAAATAGATAATAAAAAAAATTCAAAATTCAAAATTTGGGCTTCCAAGTGCGCATGTTTGGGTGCAGGACTACGTTATTGAAAATTGGATAGCTCTAGGTACCGTTGTTTTTTCACGAAAGAAACATAGATACATTCATGCAGATTCATCATCATTTAATTTCTTTAAATATAATACAGGACGATAATATTTGATAGCAACAAATTGAAAAGTGATTCAATGCACTTAAGTGCTTTGAAGCAAAAACTCGCTTCAAGACTAATAGCCTATTCCGAACTAACGTTCCTTTTGGATTAATAATTAAATTTTCGGAAAAATTGATTCTAGCAAAAATGGGAACATGTTCGAAGAATGAAAAGCAGTAAAGCCTATCCACAGTTTGAGGTGTTACGATTTCAAATGCAAAAGGATTTCAAATTTCCTTTCATCGATTGCTAATGGCAATCATGAACCGTACCAGAAAATGTAAGAAAACTGCCCAGTACGTTAGAAGAGTAAGTGTTATGGCTGTAAATTGTTCAAAAAGTTAAGTTATTTAAGAATATGCAGAAGATGCTAACAATTTCGAATGGAAAAAAAAAAAAAAAAAAACGGAAAAACATTTCTTTGAATCCGGCAAAATTTTGGGCATCAAAGCATAAAATTAGGTGGTAGCTTCTTCTATCTTCATGAGACAAAGTTTACTTTTTGAGGAAGTTACTAGGAGAGAAAGAAGGCTGAAAACCTGTTAACTTGTAAAGAATGTTTCACTAACCAAGAGCTACATACTCGTGAGACTGCAAGTACACGTACTGAAGTTTCTAAATCTTTCTTTACAGAAAATTGACAGTATATATTGAAGATGTACAACGAAAACAAAATGACTTTTTATCAGATATTAAATTAAATATTAGCTACTAATTATTCAAGTTCTTTCAATGGAAGTAAAAGAAAGGGCGAGCAACGGTTTCTTGATCATCTTCTCTAGCTAGGCATGTCAGTCTTCCCTATCCCAGTTTACCTTTTGACACCTCATATGATCCTTATCTTGACTTAAGGATGCACGTTGTAATGATGATTAAACCTTTATATTACGCCTTAGGATGCACGTTGTAATGATGATTAAACCTTTATATTACGCCTTAGGATGCACGTTGTAATGATGATTAAACCTTTATATTAATGTAATATGAAATAAATATCTTATATTAATTTTAATCTCAAAATAATTTTTAACATGCGTTAATTAATAAAAACAATATTTTTATGCAATGAATACGTTGTAAAGTAAGTAATGAATCCGTTTTATACATTGCAATAAAAGCAACATATTTTGGGATCGGTGAAATGTGTTCTGAAGTTAATGTCACGTAGTTCGTTTTAATTAATATAACGTTTTAATATCACGTAGTTCATTTACGACGCCGCTGCACGAATGCAGTTCCAGCATAAAACGAACGAGGTTTCATGGGAGCTTAAATTAAAAATAATCAGTCAAAAGTTTATATTATTCGTGTGTTGTGTATTTTTAAGCTAGCCTTTGTCCTCCTTTCACTACATTTGTTTCTTCGGTTGTTGTTATTTTGTTGATTTTGGCCTGAGTGCTACTTTAAAGGCGGGTTCGACTGCTTAGAATTCACGTTTGTACGGAGATGTAGGACTTTCGCACTAGGCAATATTTATAATTAGGTTTATTGGATTATGGCAGAATACTTTAAGGCTATCTGTCTAAGTGGAGGGATGTCTTCATGGAGAACTTTTTAAGACAAACTGGATTTATAAGTAGAACGCCGTTAACTCAAAAAGGTGGGTTTTTTTTTTTTTTTTTTTTTTTTTTTTTTTTTTTTTAAATACTGCAATGAAAACAAAGATATTTTTAGCCGGATACTAAAAGCTCGCATACTTCCACCTATTCAGAAATGCATAAAAAAATTTGTTTTAGCAACTAGCTATGGAACTCAACTAAAACTGAAAACTAAAATTAAAAGAAGAATTTCAGGTTTCTGATATAAATTACAAAGACGAAAACCAGTTTAATTCACCCTTATTTAATAAAAAATTAACTTAAAATCAAATCATTGCAGTACAATACGAAAGTCTTAATATCAAAAAGGGAAGAAAAATTCCTGTAACTGACTTCTGTCCACTTTTAAAAGTAACGCCAATCGAATAAATAGACATTCTGAAGATACTTCCGTAAGGTGGTGGTGTATTTATAATTATGGCAAGGCACACTAGGGCTATCTGCCTAAGGGGAGGGATGCCTTCGTGGAGGACTTTCTAAGGGAAACAGACTCGTATACACGTTACACATGGGGAAAACCACGAAAACGCCCATGCAACCAGCCCGTTCGCGGGATTCGAACCTCGGACCGAACTACCATATTTCCGTAAGACATTCAAAATATCAACATTTCTTGAAAAATTATAATGAAAAGAATGACTAATGAGAAAAATTTAGTATCATTTTTAATGCAGTAAATTTGTGATGTTTTATTTGTGAAGGCAAAAAATTATTCCTAAATATTACTTAATTATTAACTGAAAAAGGTCGACGAATAGGAAGACCAGTGGTTTCTTTGCGGAGATTTCAAATCGACGCCAGGAAAGGGGCGGTCTGCTTTGACCTTCGACTTTGGGCTGCCGACCTTCGCTGGAAGGGGAATCAGACGAAATTCCCTCATCAGACTGCTCCGATTTCCTTCCTACCCATCTCATTTTACCGGCGGAGTGACGGGGAAAACACGCGGTCAACGTTTGGCGAGGGTAATGTTGCCAGGGTCGAGTGTAAATCGCTTCTTGGCGAAAGAGATGAATTCGAGTGTCAATTATTACAACACTAGTATTAGACGTAAATATTTATTTAAATGTTCGTTTGCATAAATAGAAATATTACGAAGTAAGAGTATTTATTCAGAGATGATGATTATTATTATTACTATTAATTCATTATGACTGTAGTGTACATTTAACCGAATTAATAAAGGATTTGACAAATTTATCATATTCCAACTTCCAACACATAAACACCGGCCGAGTAGTAAAACTGCGAACAGTGGTAGGTCGAACTGGGTTCAGGTCCCGGCAAACGTCCTAGTTGCATGAAATTTTCATAGTTTTTCCTACGTGTTGCATGAATACGGGAGAGTTTCTCTCAAAAAACGAAGACCCTCTTTACGAAGACCCTTTTAGTGCCGAAGACCCTCTTTACGAAGACCTTTTTAGTGCTTTGGCTACTTATCCGGTTAAGTATGCATTAGTATGCTTAGAAAATTCTATGCACAGTAATCTAAATTATTGGTATTAATTATAAGATCTGTTTAGGGAAAAGAATTTTTCCATGAGTCATATTTTCCAAATACGTTATCGTTGTTTTTCGGGAAAGGGAGGGAAAGGATTATCGTATCGATTCGTTTGTACGATTTCGTAAGCAAATGCTATAATGATTCGACTACAACAACTAGATTTGTGAAACTGATTCAATTTCCCATCTTTTCAGCACGCTGTGTTTAAAGCAGCCACGAGCTAGCCAGGTCCTAGCGCACTGTCGCTTATTCACTGTTTATTAACCAGAGTTTTCGCCTTTTTACACCTCTTACGAGAGCTTAAATTGCGCCGGAGCCCACTGAAGCCCGGCTGCGATACTTCTCAGTTTTGAAAGCAAATCATAATTTTACCCAGAGCGCACCGGAGCTCTAAATGAAAAGGCTCCGGTACTTCTTTCATGTAAGTTTCAGCAACAAATTTTATTATAATTTTAAATATGCCTTGATAAATCGATTCTGAATGCAGACGTGTCTTTCCCTCGGATTAAACTTGGAGAGAGGTTGAGACTCTTAAGGAAAGTAAAGCACCCACCCACATAAGAAGTGCAAAGAATTGAAAGCGGGTTAATTTTTCCCTTCTGAAAGTAGTAAACGTGAAGGTGGTCGCGCACGTACTACGCATGGACCTTATAAGAAATAGACCAACCCAAATGGGTTTTTCTCCCTCGTCTGACGCGTTCCAGGCTGTCACCTTGATCACATCCGGAGGAGTAGGGAGGACTTGCAGAAATTTAACAGTGGTTGCCTATTGCAGCGTGTATAATTGTCAAGAAAAAGCTGCTTGTAGCGCCGCATTTCACAAATTAGAATTTCTACATATTTTTATATTTGAAACTGAGATTAATTTTTAAAAATTTAGCATATTTATCAAGCATAATTAGCATTCCAAATAATTATAAAGCTATTGCATGCTTTCTGGGCTGGATATTTTTTTAGCTTTTCCTAAGCTGTTAGGAAATTTGCAACTACTTCTTTTAGAAAATAATATTTTAAATCTGAACTAATAGAAAATTTCAAACAAGCAAATTTTCTCTTGCAATTTTTATGTTTTTTATTGGTGTAAATAAGTAAAAAATACTCATATTTAAAAACAAATTTTTGAAAGTTTTGTTTAAAATTCTAAATTGTGCTGCTTTTTTAAAATTATAGATGAGTATTACAGCACAATTTCTATAAAGAAATTTTATTTCAATTATATTTCATAATACATCATAGTGATAAACACTTTTGACTCCTTAATTTTTATACATTTAATTCTAATATTAAAATTGTATTTAACCGTAATAATAAATTTTGCTTGTATTTTATAGTGATTATTTTTTAAATTTATTTTTAGTTCTGCATAAGATTTTTTTTTATTTACTGTTAATTTAATTTATTAGCTCGAAGCGGCATTTTGCGCTGTTTCACTATAAATGTCCGTGTCTCCTTGCAAATTGTTGTTACCAAATATTACTGTATTATATTTAAAGAAATTAAATAATGAAGAATCTGCATGAATACATGTTTCTCACACTGTGACAAAAACGACGGTATCTTGAGCCATCAGATTTTAAAAATGTAATCCCCCACTCAAACATGAGCATCTGGATGGCCGAATTTCAAATTTGTTTTAATCTGTTTCATATTTTGCAAAACAAATTTTTGATTAACAAACTCAACGAGTTCAAAGCGAGCAATAGTAACACTGTACGGAAAATAACATTTTTATCACCAGTGTGGAAATTATAAAGCTATGCTGTTTTCAAATGTTACGGGCGCTGTTTCAAATGTGGTTTACGGACAAAGAACATGATATTGAATAAATATAGGTAAACACACAAAACGTGGGAAAAAAAAAAAAAAAAAAAGAGTTTGTTTTTGGGCGTAATATAAAATTTGAGTGCTTCTAGATTTTATCTTATCTTTTTTTTTTTTTCCTTCCTTGCACTCAGAAAATTTTATGCTCCGAATTTTATAAATTACTGAAATAAATAATCCACTTTAATGTTAATAATTTAATGATGATATAATCAAATAAATGATCGTTTTGTAATGTTATTATAGTTTTGAAAATCACGCCTGAAAATGTTCATTAAATTTTTTAAAAAAATTATCAGATCTTGTTTAATTCCTTCTTTAACGAAGAAAGTCATCGCTCACATTGCTGGAATTAAAACAATCCATTCAAACCCACATCGCGGTTTTGACTTTTGTAATGTGAAAAGAGCTAGTTTTTATTTAGAAAAGTACTAGATGATTTTCTTTTTTTGAAGGAAATGTTTCGAGACCCTAGCCTTGCCATGTTAATAGGGTTTACACTCACCAAAGACCAACAGATAAAATCTTTTAACACTGATAGTTCGACAATGGACTCGAGTCCCGGCGAATGGGTTATCTACATGGGAGTTTTCTTGATTTTCCCGAAATGGTTCTCTTCAGGAATCAATAGCATCCGTAAGAAGGTATTTTATTCTTTTACTTGAGTTTCATTTTCAGACTCCGTACACTCAAACTGTAACAAAAGCTTATATCGCATATGGATATCGCGGAGTTGAATTCACGTGAGCTAAAGTAGCTGAGAAAGTTAAATCATGTTTGCTTTGCGAAAATCGAAAGAAGCGTTTTTTGTATTTATTGAGTATAATAATAATTTATATACTAACAAATACACAATTAATAAGTATTTATAAAAAAGTAAACCATAAATTTATATGTATGTACCTTCATAGCATATTAAAACGAAGTATTTTTAGTTGTATATATTTTTACATAGCGTATGGAGTAAAATAAACTATTCAAATTTTACGTTTTGCGTATCCTTTGAAATAAAAAACTTGAAATCAGAAAAGTGAATGACAGTCCGACATACGGTGAAAGATGGTGTATTTAATTAATGTGGTGTATTTAATTATGGCAAAGCACACTAGGGCTATCTGCCTAAGGGGAGGGATGCCTTCGTGGAGAACTTTCTAAGGGAAACTGGCTCGTATACACTATACACACGGGGAAAACCACGAAAACACCCATGCAGCCAGCCCGTTCGCGGGATTCGAACCTCGGACCGAACTACCAGTGTTCAGCAACTTTACCGCTCGGCCGCTGGTGGGCCCGGTGAAAGATGAAATGAGGTAATAAATTTTAAGAACTGCCGCTAGATGATTTAGTCTGAAACTTCAACTACAGCCTATGCATTTCCTAAGACTTTTTCGGTAATAAAAATAAAGTGGCTATGGCTGTCACTTCCGGCTTTAGTAGTGGCCAAAACCTAAGTCTGGTATGTGCATTGAGGGGGAAAAACAAACAAACTTTCCCGCGATAAGTAAATCATTAGTGCCCCGATTATTTATTTTTAAAAAAAAGTATAATAGGCATGAAATATTTGTTTACTTTCTATACTTATAAAAAAAAAAAAAGGAAAATTCTACATGTTTTCAGTTTATTACGATTGCGTTGTGTTCATAAACACTTGCCTAAACAGTTGAGATCAGATGAAGTAGCATTCATTTTGCCATGTTACATTTTAGCATCTTGAGCTAGAACGTAGATACTAAAATGCAACGCAGATATCAATTTCGCTTGCATGTTTTGATGTGAAAACGGGTTTGGCGATGTTTTTCGGCCCATTCAGAAATCTATGGCAACCCCTGTCTATGTTGTTATCCCGCCGCGCATTTCAATTCTCCCATTCCCTCATTCCAGTCGTAGATGTTTGTAGTACCGCTTGTTTAACAGTTGTTTTGAGAGCAGGATCGAGCGCGAGTTTGGTGTGTGTCCGATAATCTTGTAATTCCGTTGTATCTCAAAAATGGTATCTCGGTTGCAATCGTCTCTGCCCACAACTGCGGTCGCTTGGCGATTGCAGAGTCTGTTTGGGGTATCTTGACGACGGTGTGAAGAAGTACGAGTGTGGTTTGTTGGTAGTTATCGAATTACACGAAGTGGATAAAAGAAATGGCTAGGATGGAAGGTGAGTCATCATTCCTTCTTGTTATATTAATTATAATATACCAGTAAAAATGTAAATTTACAAGTTGTTTATTATGCTTCATGGTCTTCATGGCGTTACTAGCTAAATTGTAGGTTTTAAAATAATTACAAATTCGGCTATTCATATAATTCTTTCAGGGAATAAAACTGTTTTCTTGTGAATCAGTTTTTGTCCAGTTCAGATGGTGTGTAGCTTTTTGGATAATGTTCTTTACCCCTTCAAATGCATCAGCAACAGTGCGAATTATGATTTAGTTAAATGTGCGGGAAATTATGTACCCGAATGAACAGATACTTTCGCGCACGATTATCGACGGAAAACTGCCATTTATTTATTATGTAAGAACTTGGGCAACCCATTGGCTCTAATTTCGGGATTGAATGGTGGAGGAAATGGCATTATTTCGAAGCTTTTATCAATTAAGACTTCAGTTTGATTCCCGGTGTTCGAATTCGGTGTATTGATAGATAGTATTTGGTTTTTAACGCGCGAGATGATATGAGCTAGTTTTTAAAGAATTCTGTACAAACGTAGCTCAGATTTTTCCATAATAAATTAATTATCAATATTCCTGTGCACAGAAGATGCTGTGCTGGAATGAATTAGTTGATGTAGATGGAAATCCTCGTTTTCCTTAAGTGCGAAATGGACAAGAATAACGTCTTGTTTTTTACTATAAGAAATCGTTTTAAGTAATTAAATATAACTTTTCATTCCTTAAATAAGATCCCTCCCCCCTGCTTAGTAGCAATAAGAACAAAACATGCACATATAGGGGATAGAGCGTAAGAATACAGTTTCTAAGTTTCTTCTACGTATCTGAGTTAGAAATGGATTTAAATTTTGAAGTTGCAACTATCAGTTTTTAATGGTTTAAAACAATTTAGTTATTAATATACCAGAGGGATTAACTACATATATATTAACTTTCGGTAGTTAATGAAAATAATTACACATTTTCAATAAACTTATTAAATATTCCTTAGATGTTCCTCAGCTCTTGTTTCTTTGTATATCCAAATCTTTTCACTTTTAACATTACTTTGCTCGCGTCTGCAACAAGCCAAAAATTGCAATGTATAAATTCTCTTAGATAATATATATATATATATATATATATATATTAATATATTAAAAAAAACTGCACCAGTTATGGTACGAGGTAATATACGCTGCATGATGGGCATCTTTGACAAAACATTTATTCTCAATCTTATAGATGCTGAAAATGAAGTAACAAAACTGAGTCATGCATGTTTCAGATTATGTACAAGCGTTGAATAATAAAGATATGACTGCCATAGGCTATCACGTTTCATGTAACTATTTTACATCTACAGTAATTTTTTTTAAGATTTCTGAATTTAAATATGTATGATGAAGTGTATTTGGGTTGGTATTTTTGAACAAAGGTCACATAACACATAAATTTTCATAAAATTGAGTTCTATTGAGTTTGTGGATTTCATCAATAAGCGAAGTCGAAACTGATCAGCCAGAGCATTTCATAAGTGAAATAAATGCTTATTTTGTTACCATTATTATGTTACCATTATTGGGTTGGGATTCCGGAGACAATATGATAAATTATATTGTAGTAAAATTTTCTAGGCGGCATAAATACATTTAAATGAGTTTTAAACTGAGTGCCTTCATTGAATGCAGCAACATTGAATTTTAAAACGTTGATAGACTACTAAAAAGAGCGAAAATTTGTAGTTAGGGATTAAGTCGTTAGATTTTTCATAATATTTAAGGTGATAAAATATGAGGGAGCTCATCAACAAAATGTCTGTTAAATTAATTAGATCTCAAATCCATGATAGAATTAATAACATAATATTTGATGGATCAAATGTTTCTCGAAAAGTTCAAGAATTATCCAATTCAATTTCAAATTTTTTAATATCTCTGTAAAATAGTTATTATTAAAAAATTCGAATTTTAGGCCTTTTGGAATACAGTATAGTTTTACTTATTTTTCTTCCGAAGTAATGAAGTGTTGCAATTTTTTTATACTTTCTGGCCATATTCTGGCGAATAGCGATTAAGCAATAGAGTAAAACAGTATTATTAACAGGAGAGGGAACAAATTGCTAAAGCTGTAAAGACCATTTGAATAATCCTATTCCAGATTACATGTTAAACAAAGTTAAAAGAAATAAAACTACGTTAAAACAATATATATATATATATATATATAAATATATATATAATGTTTAATTTAATACAGATATTAAATTCAGGTGCGTCCACTAGCGGCTGAGCGGTAAAGTAGCTGAATACATAGTAGTTCTGACTTGGGTTCGATTCCAGGCGAACAGACTGGCTGCATCGGCGTTTTCATGGTATTTCCCATGTGTGAGGTGTATACGAGCCAATTTTCTTAAGAAAATATTGCACGAAGTCATCCCTCTCCTTAGGCAGATAGCCCTAGTGTGCTTTGCCATAATGAATAATAATAAATTGAAATAAACCAAATCTAAATTCAACCAAACCTAAACTGACTGTTAGCATTTAGTCAGTTCTATTGGAGTCTTTGTATACGGCTTACCCGCCTCGTCAGCTATTCTTAGTGATGAGGCTGGGAAGATCGTCTGCATGATAGATCTGATTTGCTATTAAGAGATAGGTTTCATTTTGTATTGTCGCAACGCAGCTATAAATTCGGAATTCATAAATTTCTAAATAGTAGCAATAAAAATAATATATATTCAGTTTAGAATAATGCAGTATGTGTAACAGAGAAAGTCTATGTTTTTCATTTTATAAAACTACCCACTTTGTCAAAGTGTTAATTACATGTAGATGCCGATTTTCATTCAGTACCAGTGAATTATATCAACATTTTTAAACCGAAATTAACAATACAATATTGGTATTAAAAGGTCAGAAGTGAAGTATACGAAAATCAATGAAAAAATTGCCAAGGATTCTTAAAAAAGGACATTTAAATAAAAGATTCTGAAAGCTGAAAAGTAACATAATTTATCTAATGCAGTCCTTTATTTTCTGCAAATCGAATCATGTAATAAAAATTGATATCGTATGGCAGAAATATAACAATAGTAATAAATTACCTTAAAACTGCCATATGAATTACGAGTATTTACTATAGGACTAAACCATTATATGAAGATTGCACGAAGTATAAAGTTTAGTTTTAAAAAGAATTGGATTATTAAAAGGACTTTTGGGAGGTGTAGTAGTGTTTGATAATGTTTTTAACTAATCAAGAGAAACTGAAAAACATTCATTTTCATTTCTTCGTATATTATTTTTAATAATCTTTTATTCCTCAAAACTTGATACCGAAATAACAATAATTTTACCAATTCATCGTTCTATCTTCATTTACTAGCCTCCGAATTGGCCAGCCATCTGAAATATTTATTATAAGGAAATATATGTAATGATTTTATCAGTTAGTGTCATTTCATTGATCCATTTAATAATTTATAATAATGAAAAATTGCATTTATTGCTCTTAAATAGCTTAATTAGTTTATTGAATAACAGTTTGAATTAAAAAAATATATCTTACGCTTTGCCAAAGGGCAACAGACTAGCGCGTAGAAAATAAAAATATTTGATTTCGGGCAGTGGCTACACCTTGCTTTCAAATTGACGATTTTATTGTTATAATTCGAAAGACAAATATGGGCTTAGGCGAATGGCGGCATACTATTTTAAATCGCCTAGTTTGTTAATCCAAAATTCATTAAATTCGCACAAAATATGAAATAAATGAAAAATTCAAAATTCGAGCTTCGAAGTGCACGTGTTGGGACGAAGGACTAACTGCAAACAAAATTCCGTAGCGGCAGACTTAAAAAAAGCAGAACTTTTAAATTCTAAAAAATAAAAAATTTTCACGGTGCGAGGAACATGTATACATACTTATATACCGATTCGTCATTATTTGACAATGGCAGTAGAGTGATGTAGAGCTTCATATTCGTTGCTATAAATGTATAAACCTATTATATAACGGTTACATTTTTGAATAGCAATTTACCGTCGCATGTGGTGGAACGCTAAATGTACCTTGAAATTTCCACGTTGTTAAGCATGGTCAGGGCCACATGGAAGTGTACACAACGCCTGTCAGCAATTTTTCATGACTAATTACGTCTCAGAATCAAAAATCTTTTTCAGAATGAAAGTCGATTAATTTCACGCATTATGTAGCCTGGACACAAGCAAAAGGTGGAGCACACGTCATTCACTCTTTTTATGTAAATGAAAGATTTCCACATTTCGCATTTCGTGTTACGCTTCGTTGAATCGAGCCAGAGAAGTTTGTCTTTTCATTCTCTTCTGCCGACTCTCCAGGAAATGTTTGACGGGTTCATTTGACTTAATCTTGTTTTAATTAAGATTCACTTACGTGATCAAAACTCTTGGGTTGATAGTTTCGATTTCGAAAGTGAGATTATTATTTATTCCTTACTTATCTCCATTAATTGCTGAGGTTATATTCACTGAAATCAGCATTCGTTATCCATCCATGACGAATAGCATATTTGCCGTTTAATTCCTTAGCATAGTTTATCCCATTATAAGTGTTTAGAAATTCATTCTAAGCAAAGGCGATCTCTGTATTTAACATCACATTTGTGTGAAGGCACTAAAGATACAAATCAAACCCTAAGCAAAAAAAAAAAAAAAAATTTTTTTTTTTTTTTTTTTTTTTTTTTTTTTTTTTTTTATGAGATGAGGCAGTGCCTGATGAAGCCAATGTACGCTTGGCTTTCAAGAGCTGTTGACAAGAAAAGTCTTCCTACCCAGAATATTAATTGATTTTAAAAGACACTTGGAAAATTAAAGTGGTCGAGTAACGACTTGATATTGCTTAGTCAACTTGATATTGCTGATTCATAAAGAATGTTATTAATAGAAATTAGCTGTTGAGATCTGGCATATTTTGAGAATATTTCTCATAGGATGAAGGATTCACAGAGAACTCTTCCTCAGAGTTTTTTTAAATTTGCCTGTGTGATTTGAAGTTGGCTAAAACCAAGAAAATACTGATTTTTCCAGCGATCTTCTTCCGAGGCATGGGTTTTTGTTTGTTTCTTATATAACGTAATCATACGTACACGTTTAAAAAATCCTATGCTTTTAACGGGGCGCCATTTAGCGCCGAAAGTATGTTTGGGTGCAACACGGATAATTACTTTTGTGCATTTTTAGTAAAATGCTCAGTTACTAGTCGGTTTTACTACAGATTCATCGGGAAATTTGGTGATTTGCATGAGAGGAGGGATGCCTTCGTGGAGGACTTCCTAAGTACAAACTGGTTTGTATCAACATTGCGCATGGGAAAACCAGGAAGCCCTTCCATGCAGCTAGCCCGTTCGAGCCCATGTTGAAGTACCCAGTGTTTAGCAATTTTACCGTTCGGCAGCTGGAGGGCAAAATTAATTTATATACCACCGAGGAAGACAGTGTGAAAAACTGCTAGAAAAGAAAGGCCTTTGTATCGGAAGCTAGTTCACTATTTTAAAAATACATTCTTAACAGTGGTTAAGTTGCTGTTACGTATTTATGGCCACCTGAAAAATAACTATATTCTCTTTTATTTCTTCACTTTTCTAACATTACCGTTAAAATTCTATTGTTTTAAAACGCTTTTTTGGAAAAAAAAAAGGGGGGGGGGTTGTAGCGATTAAACTTGGCGATATTTTTTCCTTGCCGCTGTGGTCACCAGTAAATTGACAAGTACAACAGAATAGGAAAACAAACTTACATTAAAAAAAGAATTGAAGGAGCTGTACGTGTGTATTTAGCGATCATCGTTAAAGGTCGCAGACGTTAATCGCAAACGTGGAGAAACTTCTAATGTTAATAAAGTTTTCATATACAGCTATAATAGTGAATTCCAATTAGCGTAATGCTAATTCAAGAGAATTTTTGAAGTCATTGCGAGAATATGAAAAAGGAACGTGATACGAGTTACAGTTGAAGGTAGCTTTATAGAATACAAATGTCTATTTTATTGACTAAAGTTCAGGGTAATATGCGTAATACTATGATTACTGCTAAAGGAATGACGTTTCTGCTGAACAGGTCCGAAATCTAGTGGTTTGAATCGACCTCAGATAGTTCCATGTGCAAGGAACCTGATCTTTATAAAAACTTTGTCTTGCAACTTACATCATAAATTTTGAAAGGTCATGATCATAGTCGTTAGAAGTTAGAATTATTGTTAGTTTTGTGTAAAGCGATTACAAATACCCAGCCGTGTTAGTTGATTGCAGTTAATATAAAATTAATGAAAGTCTCCTAGTTTAAGAGCCAGCCTTGTTTCTTTAGTTACTTCCAAAATGTTTCTGGCGCCTCACAGTGGCCGAATGGTTAAGGCACAGTTCGACCTGGGTTCAATTCCCAGTCGGGCGGACTACATGGTCGGTTTCCGTGTTTTTCTCCTTGTGTAACGAGAATACGAGACAGTTCTCCTTAAAAAGTCTTCCATAAATCCATTTCTCCGTTTAGGCAGATAGCCCCTGCGTGTTTATCTAAGTAACGCAACCGAATCAAACGTTTCTGAAACAGTTTCAGAACGTTATTTTTAATATTACGCTATCAAATGCACTTTTTTTTATGATTAATTTTTCAGTGACAGTAGAAGTAGTAAATACAGTTTTCATTCAATTCACGAAGGAAAGGCAGTCAATTATTTCGTATAATATCATAGAAATAATAGATGCTCTTTTTCTTTCCTTAAAAAGCTCAGATTTTTAGCAATTCAACACAATCTCCGTCAGTCTGAGAGACTGTGAGAGTATCTATTGTCCATAGCGCGGAAAGGTCATCCAACTGCTTTTAGACTGTCTTGATAGCATCGCCTCAATTTTAGTATCATTTTCCTCGTATAGGAACCGTAAAAGCCAGACATTAGCTGATGTTTAGACCAGAATTAGACGGAATTTGAATTTTTGATTCACAAGACTTCGGTACTGTGACACCTACTTCATAAACATTATCCGTGCTGTTTCATGTTTTTCCCGCCCTCCATTTTTTTTGTGAAAAAATCAATTATGTAGCTATTACTAATATTGTGAAGGTCCTGAATTACTTAATATTCAAAAGATAAATGCATTATTTGGTTACCAAAATTATTTATGAGAAGGTAACTTCCCCAACGGGTGCGTACGTAAATATTATTAATCTGTTATTTGCATCTTGTCTGTGTGTTGCATAATTTATTCTTCGCCGTTTTCCTTTTTATGAATTCTCTGGCAGCATCGTTATTCTAAGTTCTCAAAATAATTTAAATAATCTTATTAAAAACTCCATGTATTGTAATTTTTCTTTTACCTGCAAGATTTAAAACTTATTCCACGAGCTCTTTCGTCTTAACTGAAGGCAAAATGCAACGACTATTAATCACCGCCTAGAGTGCAGAACATAGATAGAATCCTTTTGATTCTAAGAATGTATTCCTTCGCTTATTTTACATTTAGAATAGTAATTTGAATCGTTTTATAACCCAGACAGACAAAATTATCTTAAACGCATGTCTGATAAGGAAAGTAAACTTAATACCACGGTAAATTTCCAGTGATCTAGCTTTCAGTTTTGAATCATATTTTTACAGAAGTTTTTGTCTTACAGAAGCAGAAACGTTTGTTGACTTTGCATTTATTTAATAAGGAAAGTTTAGCTACTAATAAACTGGTACGAATGACAAAACTTCCTTTCCTTTTTAATTCTATTCCTTTCTCCGGAGTTTCTAGGTAAGTTACGGTTATATGCCCGTAGAAATTTTAAAAACTTAACGATTATTTTTATTTAGCGTACTAATCATATAACTGTGGCTGCTGAAGTAGAACTCATTGTGCAGAGCTTGGAAATGAAATACTTTTTTTGTATCTTTTTGGGAGTCGACAGTATCTTGTATGAATTTGGGTGTGCAACGACAGTCTTATAAAATTTGTTCTTTCGATAAGGTTTTTTTTTTTTAAATACCTTCATACGAAATGTGTTTAGAACGTAAAATGCTTGTAAAGTATTGGTCTAATGTTGCTACTTTCTTATATACTACTTCTTCATATCAAATCGTTTTCAAACTTTGTCTTGGGATCTCCATGGCTGGCTTACAGGTATGCCGAGAAGTATTCGGCTACGGTAGAAACTGTACTTGCTTTTAAATCGGATTATCTGGTGACAATATATCGAAGACAACATTTGCCACCAGGAAGTTAGTTGAATATCTTTAAAAGTTAAATAATGCGAAGTTGAGTTTTAGGCGGTCGCTGTGAGAAAACTTTGACTTTTCAAAATTAGGTAGCGCAAATGAAGAGATTTGTTTTGTGAAAACACGTCAAATTAGCAAATTAATTGATTTTAATTAACTGTTTCTTTGCTGTGTTTCTTTACATTAAAATAAGTTCAAAATTTCGTTAAATTTTACAGACATATTTTAGATAGCTGCTTATATTTCCCCCCCCTTTTTTTTTTGAAGGCTTAGTGTAGCTGTCAGTCCCAGTAGATCATCGAATCTACTGGGACTGACATCATCGAATTCGATGGACTGACATCATCGAATCTCACGCTTTTTTAATTTCTATTTTAATTTTTAGCCCTTACTAGGTTTGCAGATATCATTCCCCCATCCCGAGAGACATTCAGCGTATTTTTTCTTAAGTTTTATTTGATGCGAAGTATCTTATCATATCGTTGGCATTTCTAAAACTTAATATGAGCTTTCAACCAGATGTTTTATCATTAAATATTTATATTTCGTTTTTTACATCAATATACGGAGTCATTAGGCCTATTTCGAAATAGGAAACGTGAAATATATGCAATGCAAACAATTTTATTTTCGTCATACTTTGATAAATTAAAGCTTTACTTCCCTACGCGGAATTTTCTCAGTGTGAAACATAAGAAGATTGATTACAAAATAAAATTAGCCAACGAACATAAAATATAGAATACATAATTAAATATTAATTGTTTCAAAAGAATAAATTGAGTTTAATTAAAAAAATTAAATTTAAATACATATTTAATTAAATATTCTTTGCGCGATTGCTGCAAGGAATGAAATTTAAATTTAAACAAATTTAAATTCTAAACAAATACGTATAAAAGTAAAAAAGTAGAAAAGCAAATTTAAATTCTAAAAAAAAAAAAAAAAAAAAAAAAAAAAAAGAGCCCAAAATAATTTAAAGTAATTTAAAAATATGCAAACATGTAAAAGATTTAATTCTCGAACTAATCTACAATATCGTTTAAATTCAGAAGCATAAGCAAATCAAGTGTAAAATCTATTCATGAAAATAAATCTACTAATTTAATAAATTAAAATTAAATTAAACAATTTTTTAAAAAAATGCATATGTGAATGATCGTAGAGTAGGCAGGAGACAGACTTATCAAGGGAAAGTTGCCTCCAAACCTAACTCTCCAATCATTCAATTCGTGTTTCGTCATTCATGCAGGCAAGGGTAAAAGTCAAAACCAAAAGTAATTCCAATAAAGTGGTACCCTTAGAAATTAACATTTAAGTATTAACATTTAAGAATTAAAGTTCAAAAAGGAAAATACTAATTAAGTCTTTTGAGAAACAAGCAAGTAAAGTCAAGAATTAAACTTTTTCTTAAAAAATTAAATTTTTTAAAAATTATTTTATAAAATAATAAAAAAAATTAGAAACCAATGTATTTTAGAAATCCTTGTCTACAGAAACTTCCCCTACACGAATATGCATATCAATAAAAAGAAACTATAAAAGAACTTTACATAATCCATATAAACCAATAAGAAACAAAAAGTAACAAAAAGAACTAATTCACAATTTTTAAAATAAATATATATTTAAAAATATAATTTCATATTTAGAAAATACTTAGATACTACATAAAAAATTAAAAAAAAATACTTAAGGCAAGTAAATAGTAAGTTTTAATTCTAAGTTACCTACTATATGAGTGTTGGGGTCTGCAAAAGTGTTGTGAAAGAGAAGTAAACGCCTTCTATATAATTTGAAGAACACACTTACTTCTCTTTCACAACACTTTTGCAGACCCCAACACTCATATAGTAGGTAACTTAGAATTAAAACTTACTATTTACTTGCTTTAAGTATTTTTTTTTAAATTTTTTATGTAGTATCTAAGTATTTTCTAAATATGAAATTATATTTTTAAATATATATTTATTTTAAAAATTGTGAATTAGTTCTTTTTGTTACTTTTTGTTTCTTATTGGTTTATATGGATTATGTAAAGTTCTTTTATAGTTTCTTTTTATTGATATGCATATTCGTGTAGGGGAAGTTTCTGTAGACAAGGATTTCTAAAATACATTGGTTTCTAATTTTTTTTATTATTTTATAAAATAATTTTTAAAAAATTTAATTTTTTAAGAAAAAGTTTAATTCTTGACTTTACTTGCTTGTTTCTCAAAAGACTTAATTAGTATTTTCCTTTTTGAACTTTAATTCTTAAATGTTAATTCTTAAATGTTAATACTTAAATGTTAATTTCTAAGGGTACCACTTTATTGGAATTACTTTTGGTTTTGACTTTTACCCTTGCCTGCATGAATGACGAAACACGAATTGAATGATTGGAGAGTTAGGTTTGGAGGCAACTTTCCCTTGATAAGTCTGTCTCCTGCCTACTCTACGATCATTCACATATGCATTTTTTTAAAAAAATGTTTAATTTAATTTTAATTTATTAAATTAGTAGATTTATTTTCATGAATAGATTTTACACTTGATTTGCTTATGCTTCTGAATTTAAATGATATTGTAGATTAGTTCGAGAATTAAATCTTTTACATGTTTGCATATTTTTAAATTATTTAAAATTATTTTGGGCTTTTTTTTTTTTTTTTTTTAAGAATTTAAATTTGCTTTTCTACTTTTTTACTTTTATACGTATTTGTTTAGAATTTAAATTTGTTTAAATTTATAATTAAATATTAATATATTTTACGTCAAAATCATATTATAAATTGTTGAATAAACCGAATAATGTGTCAGCAAATTTAAATCAATTTTGAGTTCTTTTTAAAACGATGCTGCCTCGCAGCTCGTATAATTCCTGGAAATTCCTTGTTTTTTATGTTTCAGGGTAGGCAGCTATGTCGGTACTTACGTATTATCGCAATCAGGTTGACGCGATTTGTAAGTTTGAGTAAAAAAGTATGAATAGAAAGAAAATGTACATTTATTAATTACAGATAATTTTTAATACAGTTTTTTATATTATTTTGTTTTAAAATATAAAAAAGCAATTAAACCCTTCCGGTTTCGTATTTGAATAAGTTGCAGAATTATTTTTTTCGGCGGAAATCTTTTGGCTATTGCTTTTAGCACTGATTCAAAACCGTATTCGCCATAACCATGTACACGTCGACTTATTTTTACTTAAAAACACATCCCAGAATTACACAAAAATGGCATTGCGCACACTCTTGACTTTATCCATGTACACTGCTATTTTCTCATAAATTACAAAAATTTGCACGAAAATGCAGGAAAATTTTGTGAATCTCCACATGCTCTTTTTACAAAACTACGTATAACACGTAGGGTTGCCGTAAGTAGGGTCGCCAAATTTGGCAATTTATGTGAATTTTGGCCTGGTTGCGTTAATACGTAAGTACCGCTATGTCTTAGATAAACTCGTTCCAAAATAATTGCTACAGTGGTTAATATATTTCTTAAGAAAAAGAAGCGTGTTCGTAATCCTAACGTTTACTGATCCTCGTTACTTATGTTACTCGTTACGTTTACTTATGTGTTGAAGAGTCGGTCAGATTGAAGGTCCTGCCTATTTTGGTGATGTGGCTGAAAGTGATTCGAGGGTCTTTTTCAAAAGATTGATTTCTCTGCTTTAAAAAGGGCACGGAACTTTGTTAACACCATTATATCAAAACAAAGAATTATTTAAGAAAATACGTTTCGCGCGAGTGTTGAGAACAATAGATCTATCTTCTGAGTATATGCTTTGGGATTTGATGTAATTATATTAAAATCTCTTTGAATAACTAAGCTTGGGAGTAAGAAATGTTATCTCAATTACTTTTCTGAAACTAAATTTAGGATATGCTCATGGGTATAGTACGTAATGTCTTTGTTATAGCCTTCGGCAGTTTTGCAGTTGATTGCAATAACTTATGTAAACTGTTCCAGTAGTGTCTGCCCGTTCTACACATCTCAAAACAACACGCAATTTGGAAAAAAAAAAAAAAAAAAAAAAAAAAAAAACTCTTATTTTTATACAAATCTACATTCGCATGACAAGAGGAGAGTCGAAGGTGTATTAGAAAACAAATTTGCCGCTTGCTCTGATTAAATGTTAAAAGTGGTGCAAAGAGGCTGGTGACCTTTTCCAAATGTTCTTCGAACGCTTCTTAATAGCTCTCGGTGACTACCATTCATCACGCATAGCATTCATCACAGAAGAAAAATAGCTAGAAATCCTTTTTCCACGAAGAGGGATTTTTCTAATCAAAATGCACAACAGACTCGCTGTTTAAGTGCTGGGTTCGAAATTGGTCCTTCCTTGTAACTATAGTTCAGCCTTGAATTAGTAAATGGTCTGAAGTTTGAAATAAATTGGAAGAGTTAAATTGCTTTTTCCGGAGTTAGATTAGTTCCTGCGGTACCTCAATGTTAATCTTGCGTTTCAAAAAAAAAAAAAAAAAAAAAAGAGCTACAGACGCTGCTGGTTTTTAATTTTACATTCAAAGAAGAGAATTCTTTCCTGTTTTGCAAATTCATGGTACGGAGTGGTTTACATTAAAATTTTATTTCATTATAAAGGTTTTTTTTATTATTATTATTCTCAGTTTTCGGTTTTTTTAAATTTAATTTATTTGTTATGGTAATCGTTTGGCTTAATTAGTTTGTCTTCTTAAAAGTGTTTTCTTAACTGAACTTTCAAAAATTCATTTCCGGGTACAGTGTATTGGAAAAGTATATGATAATTCTCCTTTTCATACTTTGCCTAAAAACACCAGTTGTTTCTATAAAATGCGTAGGTATTCTATAGAAATCCGGCGTTTCATACATTACTTGTAATATATATATGAAAATTTTTTGTTTGAATTTATTCAAATCTGGTGAAATCTGTGTATGGATTCAAAGACTTAAAAAATTAAGTTATTTAATTGAAGTTGCAGGTACCAACCTTGAATTCCTTAACCAAATTAACGATGAAAGTTGGAATTATAGTTCATAGATAAACCAATAATCGTCTATCGACATGAGTAAAAATACGCCTTACCAGTGGCCGAGTTGTTAAGAAAGCTGAATAACTAGATGAAAATTTCGATCCCAGGCGATTGGCCTGGCTGCCTGTTTGGTACTCGTGGCTCTTCCCCATGAGTGATGTGAGTATCAAGCAGTTTACCTTAAAAAGGTCCTTCACGAAAGCATTCTTCGTCTTAGGTAGATTATCCTTGCATACTTTACTATATTCGAATAATAAGCAAAAATAATTCCTATCAATTTGAGAATTTTTTTTTTTTGTCATGTTTTAGTCAGAAAGTAATTCTTAAAAGGAAAGAAAGAGGTTTTATGTTCTGTAAAGAAGGAATATTTCGACTTTTAAAAACTAGACTTTAAAAAAGAATCCGAAGAACTCCCGAAAAGTATCGATCAGTGAATAGATTTTTGTTGCGTTTCGCTCATGGCTAATGTGACATTTTTGATTGCCAAGAAAAATAATCTCATTTCTTTCCACATATGGCATTTTATGGACTATTTCCTATTTTCTAAAATGAAATGTACGTTAGAGACAAATTTGACTGCATTTTCAAAATTCTGAAGACAGCAGTAAGAGAATGAACTTTCCAACAATTTGCTTTTACGAAAGCATTCAGAAGTTTCCTGAGTGCAAGAGAAATAAGAGTTAGACGAAATGTTTGTAGTAAACTAAACAGCAACAATTGTTTCATTCAACTGTCTTTCTGGTTATACGAAAACAGAAACCGAGTTCTGAAACTTTGTTGCCGCATCTGTTTACTACTATATCCGCACATAGTTGGTGTTTGTGAGCATTTTGATTGTTTGTAGCTTGATTGACCATCTGTAGTTCATACCTTGCATGAGAGGTGACGTGGCATTCTTTTTACTTCTGTTTAGTTTTTATATGGTTATTAGCCCTAAAGGGCTATTAGTCTCGAAACACGGTTTTTCAATGATTCGCTTAAATACCGTCCTCTGTTGAACTGTAAATGCATTGTTTCACTTTTCATTCGAATCTGTTGACATTCGGCAGAACGTAAGATATTTATTTATCTTTCAGATTGAATTTGTCTGTTATGAATTAACAAATTACGTTGCATGAAAGTAACGAATGCAGTTTGTAAGAATATTATTATTTTACTTTTTAATTAGATTTATTTAAATAAAAAAACATTTAATTCATGATACATCTAATTAAAAACATTCAGTGCTTTTATTAGAATGACGTTATATATTTTTATCATTTTTGAAATGTACAGATGATGTATGACGTTCCCGTGTTTTCATCTGGAATCTTCTAAAATGTTTTGCTATTCCATCGGGTTATCTGTATGGATAACCTCGGCAATCATTAAAATTTGAACACTTTAAAAAAAAATTAATATGTTTATTTCCAGTTTTATCTTGAAAATTATAAAGTAAACATTTTTTTAAAAGTACACAATATTACTTATCGATAATATAATTAGTAAACCCTTTTTTATGATATACATAAAAGTTAAAAAATAGTTTCTCTCAGCAGCTGCCAAAGCTCTTACGTCTGGCTTCCAGGCCCGACGAATGGAGTTTACTGATAAATAAATAACTGTTGTATTTAACTTAATATTTAAAGAAATAGGTTTCGTTGAATGCAGATACAGAATAGAATTAAATCTGAGATCTGTTAGTGAAAGTAATACTTGTAATGACTACTTAACTGCCTATCAAGCCCGTATAAAGTAGTGATACTCGGAGCATCATTAATATTGGTCATTATTTAATATTGACTTCAGATGGGGCTTGTCTGACCGCCGCTGTCAGTTTGTTGCCAGCATTGGTCACTATTCGCCTAAATACAAGAGTTCTTCGACTGTAAATACTCAAGGTACACGGCATACTTATGAAATCCAGCTTATATCCCTAAGAATGATACCTTTATCAAGATGGCGGGATGTGAAGGGTTTTTATTTTGGCGAATAATCACCGACTTGCATAAAGGTGTTGCCCTTCTTAATGATAGAGCAAGATTGTGAAGTCATCGGGTCATTTGGACATGAAAATTCCCTTCTTTTATGCTATAGAGTAGAAAATTAGATCCAATAGTTATGTATTTTAATGAGCTAACGACGAGAGGGTTGATGATGATTTAGTTCGTTTACCATTGCTTACTTTTCTTTTTTTGGGGGTGGGGGGAGGGTGACATTAAATATTTTTTCTATGAGTATGTTTTTAATGTAGCTGTATGAATACGTTAGTTATGATTAATATTTGATGCAATTATGAACTTTTCCTATCAGGTTGCAAAGTGGGGCTATAGTCTTTAGGCGCCTTGAGAAATTTCCCGAGTTTTGGATAATCTAACCGCCGTGCATGGTGTCGTAAGCACGTTACAATGTTTAAAAGAACTTAAAACATTGTAACGTGCTTATGATACCATGCAGCTACTATGTAGTTAAGATATACAAGTTTTTTGTAATGTATACGAAAATTTTCAGAACTTCAGTGTTTTGCCTTGGTTGTTAAATCTTTAAATGCAAAGGGATTACAGAGAAACTGTATTAAAAATTTTTGGTATGAATATATATTCTTTTTTACTGCAGATTCGAAATCTGCAACAAAACTTTGAGAGCCAGTAATTGAATTAACCGTTATATTTTGATAAATTTAACAAATCTTTAAAAGCATCTTCATACATTTGCCTATCAACCTATTCAAGGAAGTGAAAAGGTAATTCTTTGCATCTTGCACTTGTATTTCTTCAGCTGCGATTCCTTTTGTGCTTGAAATTCAAGGGGAATAAAACTAATCCCCAGGACTAATCCTTCAAAGAATTTAATCTCTCTGTTGACTTTAACGGAAAATATCCTTTCTTCGCTTACATCTAGGACGAATAGGTACGTCTAATTACTCAAGCGGAATTTGGTTATTTTCTGCAACCAACTCCTTCTTTTTGTTGATTTCGCTTTCCATTTCACAGCTTTCGTTTTAAGCTAAGTTGTGATATTTTATTTCGTTGCTTTCTGTAGGTAATTGGATAAACCGAATGAATTAAAATTTTTAAAAAGATGGTGGTCTTTTCATGTGTGATGCATACTTTCGACCTTGGACTAAAAGAACTGCGTCATGAGTTGATCCGTGACTTCCTTTTGGTTACCTGCTTTTTTTTTATTTATCCCTCTTGTCTGTATGGGGTTTCTTTCCTTTCCCAATCTCTCTTATATGAGTAATTCTTAAATTACAAAGCGGAAGTAAAAACATATATCTTAATGCTGTTTCTGTGAAGGTAAAACGTGGTATAGCTTCTTCGACTGTTTCTTTTTTCCATGGTTGTGAGTGTTAATTTCGCTTTATAGCTTACGTCAGATGGATACATATGGTCGTGATGTCTTGAGGAACAAGCCTGTTGAAAGAATTGTATTTCTTAAATTTTGTAAACTGTGCAGGTATCGAAATGATGGCAAATATTTGTAGGGAAATGCTTATACTTAGCGTTTCCGTAAAAGTTTTTATCTGGTTTGTCATTTATGGTACGCTAAGTGAGTTCATCTGTCTTTTGTAGTACTTGGTTGATAAGAATTCTTAAATAAGAAATTCTTATATAATAAATTCTTATGTAATTAAACTTATAAATTAATTCTTATATAATTAATTCTTAAGGATCAATTTAGAATATTTAGAATTGTGCGAAATGATAGTCATAAACATTGTTAATAACTCAATAAGTACGAATTAAGGCAGATAAGTTATAGTTTTATCACGTAAATTTTAAATCAATGCCAGGATCAAAATTTTCATAAAATAAAACTCATCTGATTTCCACTCTTTGAACAAGTTATTTAAAATAATTTTAAATTTAGAAACACTGACGTTTCTGTAAAAGTAATGAGATGCAATTTGCAATCAGTCTTGCAATTTTCCAATTTTTAAGTGGACTACTGGCATCGGTCATGGCAAGCTTATCAAAATTTCATGCGTGCTGAGGAATTTCATCTAAACGCAGCGAATGCTTTCCTAATCAATTTATTATGGCAGATAATGCGCTATCTGCCGTTGTTGTTTAAAATATTCATGCAAAATAAATTTATGGGCTGGTTCGTTAATGAGGAGCGAAAAACTGGAACATCGTTTTATTCAAAAATTTTCTTCCCGAAATTTTTAGCAGTTGAGCAGTCTTTTTCCAACCATTCCCAGTAAAATAACTACGTGCAGGGTTTGAATATTTAGCTAAGCGTGCGAAAAGCGCTTGAGCAGATTTCGCAATTTTGCGCGCGTGACTAGTATGCAAAATATGCTAAGAGCGTTGACTATTGTACCTAACAAGGTGGGCGTGATAATGATGAGTAGCTGGTTTTAATAATTCCCGATAATTAATAGCAGCGAAAAGCTTGATGCCACCAGAACTGACGTCTTGTCCCTTTTGCAATGGTTGAAAAATATTACCTGGGAAAGTTGCCAAGAAATCTTCGAGATGAACATAATTTTAAATGAAAGATAACTGTTTTGCCTCCCTTAATAATCGTAATGTAATCTTCAACTTGTATAAATCATAATATTATTCTTTTAATCTATTTGATTAAATAATTACATAGAATTTGTGTTTAAGCTGTGCTCCCAAATGTCGTCAAATTGTGTCACAAATCTCGGCATTGCAACGCGCGATTTTATTTCTGTTGGGATGTATAAAATTTCAGTGCTTCTCTATACACAATTTTGTGCTTGCAAACAAGACGGAAAATGTCCTTTTATAGGTCAACATACGCCAAACAGCTTTTTACAGAAAATTGTCGTTCATGGTTCACAATACAAGTACAGCTCGAAAAGGGAAGTTTTTAAGATGCATTACATAACGTTTTTTATCTCATAGGCTCGAAGTTCTGTTTTAAATTTAGACTTTAGAAGATAAAAGAGCTCATAACTCAGAATTGGTATTTTTTGAGTTGTGCCATGAATGACATGTCCCAACATTCCCTGTTATCCATCATTAATTTAAATGTGTTTTCAAAAAAGGCATTATCAGCAAGTTTTTTTTAAAAATATGATTCTATTTCTTTCTCTATTTATTGAAAGAGTTAACGTAAGAAATATGTATCAAAGTTTAGAAACATTTTTTTACCGAAGTCATTTTCGTATTGGCATAGTAGAAAGAAACGGGCGCATATTTATAATAATACCAAACAAGTATACCCGAGAACACACAGCAAAGGAATATTTAATTTTACAGCGTATGCCTTCTCTTTTCGTTTGATATAAATCTTGGACGTATTTTATTAATAAGGAGTTTCGGCTTTCACAGCTGTTAAATGTATTTTAAGAAGTGTCGCTTGAGTACATATGCTGTGACGGCTAATGATTCACTTTGCAAAAAGCAAGCGAACAAAATCTACTTTGACATCTAGCTGAAAATCTTTTCCCAATTTTCGCCGTTGCATGACAAATGGCGGAGGACTATCATTGCCACACCTGCTGTTCATGCCCATCCATTCGAGGTGTTAGGGCTTGACGGCGGGGGAAAAAAAAAAAAGAGAGAGAGAGAGAGTTTTCCTGGCCTTTTTATATATTTCTTTTGAAGAAATCCTCCTTTTGGATTCGAAAATTGGATCTTCTGGTGACGCTATCTCAACGTTTTCCAGATGTCTGCTTTATAAAAGGAGATATTAAATTTCTCGGTTTAGTGTTTCGTGAGGGATCATCGTCAAAATGATGTTGGCTTGTATATTATTTATTGGTGAAATGACGTTATTGATGAAACTCTTTTTAAAACGTGGTAAATGAAAATCCCAATAAAGAGTTTTTACTCTTGTGCCGTTCATTATAAATTAGGAAAGAAATGACGGTACGGAATGGAAGATACTTTTTGGTCTTTGTGTCTCTGCAAAGTACTTATCTAGGTTTCCTTGAAAGTATCTATAGTTAAATGGAGAAATAATGCTTCTTTTTACGAATGTTTTATTTACAGTCTTGAAGTCTTTCAAGATTTGTTTTCTTTGGGAATGATTTGAAAGTTAGAAAGTAAAAGATTCTCAGTAAACATAATTAAAACAACTACGCGTGAAGTAAATTAATGTTACTAATACCATATGCAGATTAATTAAAACAACTGCATGTGATCTAATTAACTGACTGAGTGTTAAAATTAAAATGGTAAAATAATTAAATGTGGTTTATGAAAATTAGCAAAACGGTAAACATGCTTCATTCAAAGCTGTTAAAGGAGTTCCGAACTCGTATCTATTCTCCTTTATATAGCTGAAAATTCCAGTATATTCATGTTTAAATTTTAAATAAGTATGATATGGAGTAATACATATAAATAAGTGTAAACACTTAGTATACTGTCGTTATTGCTTCGTGTCTCATGCTATCTGGAACTATTATTTACACATTAAAATATATCTATAATTAATAAGGTCCCTCAACAATGGTACTTTAACTCAAGGAGTAATCCCGTCGAATGTGGTGGCTGCGTAGGTGTTTTATTGGTTTTCCACGTTTATAATGTGAATGAATTTCACTTAGAGAAGTCTTCCATGAATGCGTTTTTCTCTTGTCAATTAGCCTTCACATGCGTTGCTTTAAATTCGTAATCATCTGCCTTGGCAGATAGCATTCATATGTTTTAAATGGGCTACATGCCATTGATCTGGTAGTATATATAGTTTCGTGGTTTTACCCGTAAGTAACGTAAATACAAGCTAGTTTCCCTTGAGAAATCTTCGATAAAGCCATTTAAGGTGGTAGCTGTTATGTGCTTAGTTGCATTTAAAAAAATGAACAAGCATTTGGAAAATTAGCCAAGAAATCATCCGTTCTATAAAATACCTTTCGCGTGCTTTGCGACAGTTGATTAAACAATAATATCCACAGTGTTTTATAGTTAAGGCACTTTCTTCGAATAAATACTTGCTATATCGGTAATACCATTAATATACAACTACTAATGTAGCTTTTAGTGTAAACAGCAATATAAATACTTATCGTAATATACAACCTTTTAAATATTTAAACAGAGTTAGCATCAGAACTTTACTGTAGTCTGGAAATTTAACATTACCGTTAACCAAGATGCTAACAGAATCCGAAATGAGTATAAAACCAGTTATTAAGAATAATTTGCGACGAAATTTATCACCGTGGCTATCCAGTTTAAACTGGTAGCATCCAAGGTGACAAGGGCAATGCAGATATAGCATAGGCCAAGCATGTTCTATTTGTAGGTCAATCGAGTGAGTCATCTGCGAAATGTCTTAACTACTCTGTGATTAGGTAAACGTTTGAGTTTTGGCGTCTGCGTTATATGTGAATGAAATGTTTAAACCAGATAACTTAAATGAGGTTATATGTAGATTGTACACAGAAGCCGAGCAGCACCGCTAAATAAAGTGCCTCAGAAGCATGAGTTCATAATATAGTTGTTAACTTATTCAGAGAGCGGTATCATTTATTTGTGTTTTGTCATATAGATAGAAATCTCCATTCAGGTGCCGGATATTTTTATTCATAAAACTAGTCTGTATATTTAATTTTTTGTTGTAATTTTGACAGGTTGAATCTGCCTTTGTTTCCCTTGTCAATTATTTTTTTTCAGTCATGTAATAGATTATTTCCTGCATCACTACACGAAGACACTACTTTCAAAATAAAACTTTGAATAAAAAATTTTTCCAAAGGCCATTTAAAAGCTTATATTTAACATAACCCCTGACTTCTGTCATTTATATTGCTGTTTTCATTCTTAGAATACATCAGGAGTGATTTGGAAGTGAGGGCCAACTAAAGAATGCGACCGTGACATGCTCTAATATTGTTACTTTTTTGGAGTACTTCAACAATGACCCTTACCCCGCGTCGAAATTCTTTCTTCCATTAGCTCTAGAGGATGTAAAAATCTTCCTTGGTTGAATCGTTATCTTCGACCATTAATTCCCTACAATCGCACATGTATAGCTTTCTTCGCCCACTCATGGGCAAAAAGGCTGTCAAGAACTCGACTGAAACGTTAAGATAACAAGACTGCATCTGCGGCATTAGTTTATTCCATTTTCTTTATCTGGCCAACTGTTTTGACTTTTTCTGAATTGTTGTTGAACCAAATGGTGACCATTGTGAATGCGAAAATAAAATGGCTCTTTAAAGAAGTGCTAAATCGCATACAGAAATCTATGATTTCCTTTTGCTGTGTGCCGTAGTATGCTCCTACAAGAAAACATCCTTTTCTATGTTCAAATAAACGTAGTGTGCTCCTACGTTTATTCGAACATAGAGGATGTTTTCACGTTGGCTAAAAATGTTGCGAATTCTAGGTTTGTATACAGTATAGATTTGTTTAAAGTTATTATTAGGAAGTTTCTTCTTGAATTTGCCCTTTTCATTTTGGACTCACATGGGATGTTTTTTGATAAAAAAAAGAATATTACTTGTATTTGGAAGGATAAATAAATAAGACTATGCTCTGCTTGCCAAAATTAAATAATAATTATTTACTTTTAAAATTAAACATCGCACTAGTACTAACGCATCTCTCTTTGGACGGTGCTTCACCTATTCTGGATAAGAGACTAATTGAATATATATTTCTAGAACTGAAATGTTTTAGAAACGTTTCTAGAAATAACTGAATATACATTTCTAGAACTTAAATATTTTCATGCTTTGCTATGTGTTTTGTAGGAATTGTAGCATATAAAATTACTAGCCATATTTTTCGATCTATCAGCTGATAGTAAAAAAATAATACTGAAAACGGTACAGGTATTTAAAATTAAAACACATACACGTGATTTTATATTTCAGAAAAAAATTAACATTTTAAAAATATATTATTACATTAAAGGTCTCATCTTTCTCCTTTCCCAATGTCATGATTATTTTGTCCTCATTTTGACAGAGAACAGAATTGTCTTCAGCCATCGAAGTTTGCACCGCCTCTTCATTAGAGTTCTTCTAATATGTAATCCATAATGCCGGGTACGGTTGCTCGTCGTGTTTTAAAACCAAGAGAATCGTTTTCACTCTGCATTTCATCTACGAACATGATCACAGACCACAGCTTGCATCGACAGCGACGATAAGTAAGGTTCTTTATAATTTTTCAGGCAAAAGCCTGTAGTAGTGAATTGTTTCTGGAAGTCGATGAGCACTACTTTCAAAGTTTACACATCGACGCATAAACCTTGTAAATAATTTCTTGGTTTATTATTCATTGGATAAGGCTTGTTACAATGGGTGGCGGAAATAGAAACACATGTTTTCCACATTTGAGTCTTCTAATTGTTAGCCTATTGCATATTTTTTTTTTATCTCTTAGTTCTAAATTTCGAGTTTAAACTTATAGCTTTGAAAATGCAGTTACTTTGATATTTTTGGTTAATTGACAGCGGGTTACAAGGGATTTTAGTGTATGTGGACTGGAGTCACCTAGTAGAAATTTTGGGAGATGCGCTTTTGTACTCTAAAACAAAAAGATCTGCTCGTATGATTGACTGCATGCCAGTGCGTTACCAATATTTTATGTTTAAGTGTTTGTTAAATACAGCATGTTTGCAAAATAATGTTGGGCTTTGATTTTAAGTTACGATATAATAAGTACTGCGCAGCATTTTTATTGCAGTTTATAGCAAATACATATTTTGAAAAGCAACACAACGATTCTACGTATGCACTGTTAAAAACGCTTGCATAAGTGCTATATTTGACGTTGATGAACCTTTGAACAAGAGCATGCAAAATTAATGCTTACAGTTGGAAAACTAGAATTCCGTTTTTACTTCAAAAAAGGTTGAAAATTCTGTTCTTGAAATAAGTAATATTTTGTTCCTTACGACCATTTAGCTAATTTTAGTTTTTTAGGAGAAAATGTTATAGGTTAAAGAACAGTTTTTGAACCAGAAGTTTCAATTTGAGAGTATATTAATTAGCGTTTAACCTTTTCGCTCAAAAAAGCATTATTTGCCGAAGGTTGATATTCTTTATTTTGCGATGTACACATGGTCAATTACTGTAAATAACGATTTTTTTTTTGAATTCTAAAAATGCAATACGTTTAATCCTGTAAACGTTTTCTATACTTAAATAGGAATTTGAAAAATCCCTGTTTAATTACGCGTAGGCGCTCTGGCTAATAAGAAGAAATGAATTTCCCCATGTGTAACATGTATACGAGCCAGTTTCCCTTAGAAACTCCTCCACGAAGGCATCCCTCCCTTTATACAGAGCCCTCGAGGCTTTGCCATAATCACATACATATACATACGGTTATCTAAAGATTTCTGCTGACGGTGTGTCAGAATCATGCGAAGGATGGGCCACATAAAGCACTTTCCTTAGGTCAGAAATGAAAGAGAAGCGCAAAAATAGAGTATGATAAACATTAAAGGGAGAAATGGTAGACAAAGATTTTTAAAGCCACAATTTTTAAGTTTCATGCCAATATCTGTATGAACGCCTTGATCAAAAATAACTATTGGTAAGTGTTCACTCGAATGTCAATTAGTTGCACTCTTGAGATTTTTTAGGATAAGCGACTACGTATTCCGAGTCATTCCCCCCCCCCAATACCTTTTTCTTAGCACTAACAAAAAGTAGGTAAAGTAAAATTCTAATTTGCAATAAGCAGTTAATCCTCTTGTTTAATTTGGATATTTCTATTTTTCATCCTTTACATAACGAAGACGATACAGCTAATTCAGAATTGAAAGTCAAAATTGCAATTTTCTTTTCAGTTTAACTTCTACTCTGGAATACATCGCATCGGCTTTCCCTCTTCGCGTAGTCAACTTGCTCTTCGCTTTTGTCAACAGCAACTCAACGCTCTGCAACTTGCTACTTTGTCTACTTGCAATATTTGCCGTCTTCAAAAATGTAAAACGTTTTGAAACAAGTATGTTTACCGCACAGATTCGTTTCTGTTGGCTGTAAAAATGTGTGTCAACGAGAAATAATAAGCAATATTTAAAATTTAGAAACGACTGCAGGTTTTTTCGATTATGCTTCAACATCTGTCTGTTTTCAATTTCTAAATTAAACATTCTTTCTTAACTATTCTCAATTTCTGAGATTATAGTACCATTAACCAATGGGACCGATTAGTAGCTAAGCTTTTGAAGAAAATGACATTTATAGTTTCCTTCGAAGTAAGATTCCGGTGAAGAATTGAGGTGTTTCATATGCCATTATAGCTGTGCTAATGGAGTTGTGTATATTCGTGTTCCTGTATCAGAACAACAGAGGGCAAAAGGTTAGGATAATATGCAAAAGATAGATAATTATGGATTTTTTTCTCTCTTTTATATGTGGTGGATTTTTTCGGCACATAACCTAAAAAACTGTAATCCGCCAAACATAAACGGGAAAATGCATATGTATAATTTGAGAGGATGTTTTACAGTGTGTCATTCCTATATTTAACGATGACCTATAATGTCAAATCACACTCTTTCGCGCATAGAAAAAAAAATGGTGAGGTCGCGAATTATGCAAAGAAATAATGAATCTTTTCTGCATAAATCTTCGCCTAGTGGTCAAAAAGGTCAAGAAGGAGTATGGGTTAAAGCTATCTGTTAAAGTGCAGCAGCCGTTTTAGGCGCTTGACTTAGAAGATTCCAATGATGCAATTGAGGTTACTACAAGAAAGCAGGATTCCAGTAGTGAACTCCCTATGTTATGAATGGAATTCTATTTACAAATGGGACCAGGCTGATGGATATATTCTTCCTTCGTCTCGAAAAGCTCTTTTCTTTTATTGTATGTGAACACTTCTTCCGCTTTTCGTTATTACAATTTAATTTCCTAATCGGGAAAAATCATTTTGTAAACAACTGTCCCTAACCAAAACATTGTTTTCAAGATCTAAATTTCCCTTTAAGCGTGTAGTAAAATAAAAGCCCTAACATTCTAAGTATTAGTTCTACTCATATAAGGTATGTGCCAGGATAGACTGAAACTCTAAATTAATACCCAGGTGCATTTGGTACTTCATTTGGATTAGTAAAATTTAATACGGCATTGAAGATTACATTGAGTTCTAGTTTCCCGAGAGAACAAGTTTCAACAAATTAAATACCAAAAGCTATTTTACCGGTAATTCATAAACTCTTGACCAATTCTATTTCGGGATCAGGTAGTGTGGCTGGCTTGCAGATCAACAGACTTCTATTAGGAAATAAACCAAAAGTGTGTTAAATTCTGGCAACTCATAAAATGACCTTGCAGAAAACATTTCAGATGAATGCTTTGATTTAGGGTTATGAAGATTATGAGGTAGTTGTCTGCTAATTACATGTTCATTTCTCGGATATTCAGTCTCGTTAGTAGATAAATGATTGTGGACATCTGTTGTTAAATGTTAAGCAAAAATGAGTTAAATGCAAATTACCTCCAATTTTTTTTGTTGAATACAGCAAAGCACGCGAGGGCTTACCTACATTTGTTTTTCAAACTTGTTTTTAAAAGCAAATAATAAAGAATATAATAAATCACTGTCTGTGGCAGTGTTTCTCGTCAAATAATATGTCCGAAGTTTTTTAATTTCAGCGTGCATTTTATGCTATATGAAATCTGCGTTATATTGCACGGTTACCATGAAGCCCTTAACCCTTTCCGGCACGCTACCTTTTAAAATCGGAGTTTTGATTTAAAAAAAAAAAAAAAGGTAGGCTGTCTAATTAGGCCTAGAGGAGTACACAAGTAAAATTTTGTGAAGTTTATCTTATCGTTTTAATTCTGTGGGTGTGCCCAAAGTGGCACACTGATGGAATAGAGCTTCGAAAAGAGTGCTGAAACGAGCATTGTTTTCAATGAACTGATCGATGAGATGCGGAGAAACAAAGAATACAGACTCTCAGTTGTTCTAGAATCCTAGATTATCGGTCTGGACACACCTAGGGTTCGCCGTTTGATTTTAGGCAAGATTTCGAGATAAAATTTAAGATTTCTTTGAAAAATGAGGGTCTTAAAAAACTAAACATGACTAAAATATATGGACTAGTTTGTGTTGAGCTGCCATCTACTATAAATAAAGAAGGTTCAGAGTAACCTATTAATCCTTTTTCATTCAATTTTTTGGTGCGTACAGAAGGAAATTTTTAGGTGTGTCCAGACCGGACACAGTGTGTCGCAAAGGGTTAATTCATTTTATTTCGAAACCGGTTGTACCAAATATGTCAACACATATATCAATATTGTATGTACTCTTTCCGCTTGGCCTTGAAATAAGATCGAAGAAAATGTCTTATTCTATTGGGATTAGCTTTCACTTCCATTCCATTTTTTATAAGCTTGTTAGGCTTACAATTTTACCACGAAAGCAAAATTTATGAACACTTCAGTTATGCATTTTTGGATTTACGCACGAGACTATTATCTCTCGATCACAAATAAGATAATAAACATTTTGTTCCCAGCATCTTATTTGTAGCGGTTATAATTTTTTTTTCAATAAAAAAGTAAAATTTGAAGGGAAACAAATTATTACATTTCGAAATTCCGCTTGCATGCACTTCTGACGCCCTCAAGTCCACATCTCGACAAAATCTATAAACCTAGAAGATTTCGCATTGATTGTTAGTTGAATGTTAATATAAAAAATAATAAAACGTGTGTAGTCAAGCGAATTAGATTTGAAGAAAAAGGTTTAGAAAATTAGTTAAAACCTTTTACCAGATCTCCATGTAGACTCATTCTGTTCTGAAATTCTCACAGATCAGGTTTCGTTTCTAAGTTATTAGAAGGGTGTGATCTAAGGCTTGAGCTGTCATCCTGTAACAACTTGTAATCCTGTTTTCCACTCCCGAAATGTTATTAAAAAAATAATAGAGGACGCTATATGAATAGGGCTTCAGATTGTCGTCATCGCCCCCGCCCCCAGTATTGCATTTTTCATCTTTAAGCCTTTGAATCACTAGATAACCCCAATTTTCATAGTAAGCAAGGTTCCTGAAAGAACAGAATACCCAAGCAAATAGTTAATTTAGTATATCCGCTATCTTCCTGATTTTTCCTTTTGTGAAGTTCAGTTTGGAAGAAAATTTCGGAGAACTTCTTTACTCTAGAATAATTGGACTCGGGTGAAAGTGAAGAAGAGAAAGCAAAATAGGGAATGTAGGTGACCTCAAAACTAAGTTGCTCTTACAAAAGGCGAGATAAATTTTCTGTGTTCCGAATCGCCATCGCAATAAGTACTTTTCACCCAATGTCACTACTGAGACATCACCCGCTTTTCGCTTTTTTTCTCTTATCTCTTTTGTTTTTTGTGATCTTGCGCATTCTGTTAGCTGGCAATCTTTGCCCATATGACATATATTCTTTTAAATAACTAGACACTTGCACGGTAGCTGTCTAAAATAGTAATTATAAGCAAGGAAAAAGTATATAATGATTTTAATAAGTCCAGGTAGTATACAGTTTCAAAAGTAAAATGCAAATTATTAGTGGTGCAAAATATTTAGTATTTCTAATTAGACAACTCGTGGTTTAAATACGTTTTTGTTTAAATATATCAGAATGTAGAAAAAAAGTGTTCCTCTGAATTGCGTTTAAATCGCTTAGTTTGTTAGTTAATAACAGATAGATTAAATATGAAACTTAAGTATCTTATATTTTTCCGAATAACGACGCGTTGTCAGGTAACAGATTAGTTTTGGCAGTGGCTTTTGAATAGCCTAGTTTATTGATTAAAAAAGTAAAAGCTAAATATTTAACATTTTGCCAAATGATAAAAGTCTGGCACGCTGAAGATAAAGTTTCACCCCCGCTCGCTTTTAAATGGCTGATTTTGAGAATTAAAAATACATTGAACTCATAAAGTCTGAAATAAAAAGGAAATCGATATTCATAATTTGGCCTTCGAGATGCTCATGCTCGGTCGGAGAACTAAGTGTATTCAAAATTTGGTGGCTTTAGATGTCGCCGTTTTTCCAGAGTGCTAGTAATACACATTCTTAATACATAAAAATTTGTACATACGTACAGAGTTTTCCTTATTTGATAAGAGGTATTATTTTGTAATTGGTTCCTTTAAATGCAAAAACGTATTAGCATAATACACGAAATTGTTTCATCATTTCAATCCAGCTTAGATTTATAAATAAGCTAATGAAGTATTATAATTTTTTATTAAAAATATGAAAATGTCGTCAATGCTTTGCATTTTTAAACACAGATTTTGTTATCAGTTATGTTCCGTCCATTTAATACCTTATTACCCAACCTTTTCTTAAATGCTTTTCAAAAATTGTATTCGATAATTTAATACTTATATTTTAACTTAGTTTACTTAGTCTAAATATATTTTGATTGAAAACTATTTATCTTTCTTGTTGACTATGTATTGACAGATTACAAGTATACGTCTTTAACATTATACATATTTAATGTTATATCGTATTAACAAGTTACCATGCAAACGCTTTTCTCTGTTTACCACTTTAAAAAAAAATAATGCATAACTTAAGAAGAACTACTTATCGTATCATCTAACGGCTGTCCACAGAAGTTACATTCATTGCTTGGCGAGTTATCATATTTTAACTATTAAACACAAAGTAAAATTCAAAGGTAAATTTTAACTTGAATTTTATTAGCTTTGACTTATGAGTATTACAAAACTGAAATGATAATCAATTAAGACCTTTCCGTCAGACTTTGCAACAATAAACTACTTGCCTTTCTTGCAAAATTTACGATGTGATTATAACTCAAATCTACAGGGTACGGGAAAAGCTGCTAACATTTTTACGAGCAGCTGAGCCAAACCTTTTCGGAAGCGCTTCCACAACTTTTCAAACGATGTGATTGTCCGCAAGAATCCACAGCGGGAGATTCGCAGAACCTACTGCAGAGGTTATTAATTTTAATAACCTATTTTTAAATATCCCACTTGCAATTTCAGTGTATTTAAACCTCTGCTCTGAGCCGAATACCCTGACGAACCAAGGAATGTGAGATTTAAATTGCTAGTATAACCATACACTGCGAGCCGAGCGTCTTCTGGAGAAGTTGCTGGTAGGGGAAGAAGGCTGGGAGACCCTTGGACCACTCCCCGGGGTGTTCTACCTCAAAATTGAGGCGGAAGCTTAACAATTAGGCAAGTGTAGCACTACCTCAATAACAATACTACAAAAGTGCTAGCCCTAGTTTCTACCTTTACCTGTTAGTATAACCGGCATGTTGCCCAGTCAACATAGTGGTTTGTGACGCTGACTTCCGTACCGAAGGCTCCTACTTCAAATCAAGAAAAGGTCAAAATCAAAGATTTATATAATCAAAGATTTATGTAAGCGTATAATGTCTGTGCGGCAAGTGGGCTCTCAGATTACACAGCGAACCAAAATCCTGTCGAGTGGTTGGTGACAGAGAAGTTCATCAAATGGACCCCGGAGTGTTATTTCTTTGGAATTCCATCCGGGGCGGAAGCTTGGCAGTTAGCAATATCTAAGATGGATGAGCAAGTGTCGGTCTTGCTTCAATCTGTACCTGTTAGTAAAACTTAGTAACAAACTCATTTAAAACATTATGACGTACGTTCAAACCTATGTGACATATTAACGTATTTTCATTTGAATTAAATTAAAAATAATGCTAACAAATTAATTAAGTCTTGCGCGATGAAAACGAAAATAATTTTCATAAATCTATGTTGGCCCACCAGCGACCGAGCGGTAAAATCGCTGAACACTGGTAGTTCGGTCCGAGGTTCGAATCCCGCGAACGGGCTGGCTGCATGGGCGTTTTCGTGGTTTTCCCCATGTGTAACGTGTATACGAGCCAGTTTCCCTTAGAAAGTCCTCCACGAAAGGCATCCCTCCTTTTAGGCAGATAGCCCTAGTGTGCTTTGCCGTATTCTCAATACACCACCACCATAAATCTATTTTAATATAAAAATTAGTTTCCGATCAGTATATTTAAAAATTACGTTGCTAATAAGTAATGTTTGAGTTATGTGCATTGTAATAAAATGTTTAAATGTATCATTCATTAATTAAAATTTTAAGAAATGTGTAACTCGATTACTTGAAATTAACGTAAAGGATTTTAACGGTGCATTTAATTCTGCCTTTGCGCAAAATGTAATTGTAAATGTTCCAATATTAATGTTAATTGACCAGAGGTAAATATTTCTCCTAATCTTAAACCTGGATATTTAATATGCATAAACATATCTTTTAATATCGCATTTACAAGTACTGGTGCCAGAGCGAAGTCGACCACCGTTACGTTTTTCCTTTTTAATTTGTTGCCATTTGATAAGAACAAACTGTCAACGACGACTAAAAAAAGAAAACTGCCCTTTTGACCAAGCGATAAACAGAAGTCGATTTCAGATTGATTTTCTTAAGAAATGCTTCAGTATTGTGTGGGTTTAGCTTCAGAAATAACAAATAAATTTACGTAATTTATCTGATTTGACTTAAAATAACACGCCGAATAACGATTATTATTGGATGGGTAAGCAACAAGAATCGTCGTAATATTCATAAATTTGCAAGATTAATTTTAAGGTTTAAATAGAGCCTAGAAGTAAAATTGAAGTTTGTGCATTGTACACTTCTATTTACATCACTATGTCCTCGCTCGAAATATAATATTAATAACAGCGAAATCTAATGTTAAAAATTTTAAGTTTCAATTACTACATTAATGCTTTTGATACTATATAAAGAGAGAGAAAATTACTCACTTTGCTTTTAAATCCACATTTTCCTATGGGCCGGGTTAACCTATGGATTTTCGAATTTTTTGTATCTCTCTTCATTATTTTGAAGTTACAGCAGACGCTGCTTAATGTGACCGCGGTTAATTTTGTCATTCTGATATTGTTATCGAAATGCCGTCCTTTTGCACGAAAGCATTGAAAATGCACCACTTATTTTGATCAATTTTTTACTATTATCAAAGTATTATCGAATAAATTTTTAAAACTGAAGCAAAGTCGCCAAATAAGGTCAAAATATAGATTATAAAAATTGCCAAATAAATGTTGAATACCTCTTCGGATTTTGGCAGTGATCAGACCGAAGTCCATCTTCTTAGGAGCAAAAACTTTTTTCTACATAATTGTTTTTACTTCCTAAAACTAAAATTCTCTGTTAAACATGCACGCCAAACTAAGGGTACTTTTTTGCTTAATTAAAAATTTTGCATTGACATTTTCTCTTTCAGTGAGGGATGGTCTGCGATTATTAAGAACAAGGGTGAAGCATCGGTCAAATAATTTCCAAAAACATTATAAACAGCTCATAAATGTATTGTTTACAATGCATTAAAGACATTATGAACAGTTCTCAGACAAACATTTGTGCTTTCCTAATTAAAATGCCGTGAAAGTGCATATTTATATATGTTTCTTGTTGCATTTATATTAAATCATCCAAATTCCGTTGCTGTTTTGGAGATCATTTAATGTTCTCAAAATAGCCTCGAAAAAATAAGATTACATTAAGCGCCGTCTACTCTGATTAATTATTTTGCAGAAGGCAGACGAGTGCCCAAGTACTGAAGCCCCAAAATATCCTAGATTCTGCAATCATGGCTGTGATGATTTTGTATAATAAGATAATCTCGAGCATTCTCTGACAGTGATAATAATTTGCCTTACTGTAATACCTTACTTTAGTCAAATCCAGGAAAACATTGCACTAAACTCTAGTTTTTTTAGACCAAAGGCGTAGCTCAGAAGGCTTATTAGTTTCGAAACGGTATTTCGCATCGAATCGCTAAAAGCGTTCAATCACTTTTCAAATTGTTGCCACCAAATATTATCGCCCTGCATTATATTTAAAGAGACTAAATAATGAAGAAGCTGCATGAATGTATGTATGTTTCCCTCGTTGTGGGAAAACGATACCTATAGCCATTAAATTTTGAATAACGTAGTCCTGCACCCGAATATGAACACCTGGAAATACGAATTTGGAATTTGTTTTATTGCCTATTTCATATTTTTCATATTTTTTAAAACTTTAACCAATTTTTGATTAACAAAATCAACGATTTCAAATCGAGAAATGCAATACTGTACGGAAAAAAAAAAAAAAAAGACATTTTGAACTCCAGGTCGCGAGATTGTCTATCGGGAATTCTGAAGATATGTTGTTTTTAAATATTTTTAGTCTGAAGGGACATTAACCCAAATGCTCTCGAAACATGCATGCGCGTGTAAATGAGGGGGGGGGAACCTTTGGTCCTAATATAAAATTTCAAAGCTTCCAGATTCCCTCCCTCCCACACACACATACAGATTTCCATGACATAATCCAACAGACTGATGATCACCTAACTCAATGGATTAGCTGTTCTGTAGAAAAAAGCTGTTCTGTAGTTCTGGCGAAAAAAAAATTTTGCCTTCCTTATTCGTAAGTAGTATAAACTTAGATTATATCGCGTAGTTAACTACTAAGTCAGCTTTCGTGAAGGAAGGGTTTGATTGAAATTGCCGAACAAAATCATAAACTTTAAATGTTAACGGGTCATTCAGGGAGTAAACAAACCGATGTTTATGGTTTTGTAACAAGGTGAATTGTTTGGACATAACTGACATCGCATGTTTATTTTTCATTCATTTCACTCAAAATGTTGTGTACTTGTTTGCTTTTTACATGATTTTAAACAAATTAGGTTGACGATTAATAAGCTTTTGTGACAGACATTTTGTATTTGGCTTTTGCCACGACACTCGACTAACCTAAATTGTCTAAATGTGGAGGGTAAAATGCTGTCAATCATCGTTAATTCGCTTTCCAGTTTTTGGCAAATAAGTCTTGATTAAATCAAGCTGCATATTTCCTGATTGTGTCAAGATGTTGCTCATCGAAATACTTTTTAAGCACTTTCGTTAATGGTCTATTATGAAAATGGTGTGTATGTATTTTTGAAGAACTGCTTTTAGTTCCAGTTTGGAGATACTCTTAATATTATTTCCCTAACTGACTTTTGTATTCGGTAATATTATTGAAGTATCCCATAACAAATGCAGATTTTTGTTTAATTTTTTTATTTATCAAAAAAGGAATGTAAAGTACTTTTTTAATCTAAAAGGCACTCTTCTTTATTCTGTACCAGTTCATAATAGTTACGTTGGGATTAATTTCCACCAGGGTATGTACGACGTCCTCGTCGAGGACTACCAGATCTTCCATAAAGCGGCTTGTTTTCTAAATTGCAGTTTCCGGTTCGGAATTTTTCGAACCACCGTTGACACTTGTTTATGCTTATTGTCCGATCTCCACCTACTGCATTGAGATTCCTATCAATCATAATTTAAGTTCATGAAGTTTATTACGAGAATGAAGTTTCTTATGAAGAATTTAATTTCTTGAAGTAAAATACACCGAATATGCTCATTTGTCTCTTTCAACAGCTTCGGAAAACTCTTCAAAATTTGCACTAAGAGTAAAAATAAGGTAAAATAACTACTTGCTTGTATAGCAAGTTGATGCTAGTTGTTCATCTCATCCCCCTCCGACTTTTAGTTCATTTGAAAAAACTGCAGTATTTATGAGATTATTCTATGTATATTGGATATTGTTGATCTATTAGGCAAGTTTGTTTTATTAAATCCGGTAAAACTTTTGAAGGCTCTCTGCCTAAGCGTTTTTGTTAGAAACATTTTAATGCAAACTGGTTCGTGTTAAGTTATGTATGGGTAAAACCACAGACACACATATGCACTCATTCTGTTCGGAGGAATTCGGACCCTAGTCGAACTACTAGTATTTAGCGGTTTCGGGTATTGGCAAAGTTTTTTGTCTGTATTATTAGATAATGAAGAATATTTATGATCCTGAGTTGTTGAAAAACATCGGCCATCAAAATTTTGAATGCTTGTAATCCTTCACTCGAATACGTGCACCTCAAAACTCTACTATTGGCAAAGCATAAGATATATATGTTTAAATTTAATTAGAAAACTTGGCGATTTAAAAAAATGTGTTGCCAGTTGGCAAAGCGGTCTGTCCAGTTTAATCAACGAACTGATCTATTTAAAACACATGTACTGCCTGAAGTGGCACTGCTCGGATTAAGAAATTTCATCTTCTACGCAGCAGTGTCTTGTCGTTCAGCTAAGCGTAAGATATTTAAAAACTTTGCTTTCAAATTAATGTTTTTAAACAAGCTAAGCGATTTAAAAGCTCTGAAAGCAGATTTATTTATTTTTAATTACTATCAATATTTAAAATCATATTTGTGTGATGGTTTGGGAATGTCGATTACGATTAAAATAGATGTAGCATATGTAGAAGATTCGCAATAAACATCAAACTTGCAGGCGAGATAGATTTAATAAGAAGCAGTCGTAACAGATTAAAATAGCATTTTTCTCATTTTAGTTAAACATTTTGTGCTCACAAAACTTGGTATACAAATCGTGCCTATCCCAGAACATAACATTACCATTTGATATTGTTGCTATAAACAGAATGGATTAGTTGTTAATTGTTAGCTTCGATTCCGATACCATTTGATAGGATAATTAGTAAAGCTCTAAAATTATTGTTACGAAATGTACAGGCGCGGTAAGATAGCTTCCCCGCAAAGCAGTTTTAGGGTTGCCATAAAATAGCAAGGGAAGGCAGGGTTTCCACATTTGGCAAGAAATCGCCGATTTGGCGATATACCATGGACGGTTGGAGAACCTTCTGGAACGAATTCTTACCGGTTTAGCCCACAATGTTCCCGAACACAAGCCAAAAGCTATATAAGCCTTGCTGGTCCGCAGTCAGTTACCTACTAAATAGTTATCTACTACTCTCACCACTTGCTCAGAACCTTGACTTTGTTGCCTAAGTTTTCGCCTAAATGGCGGGGTGTTTTACCCGCTGATTCTACAACTGAAAAAGCCTTACGGCACACCTAAAACTTTCTGGAAATAGCTCCAAAAGCAGCTCATGCCAGAAGACACGAATACGAATACGAGTCAGTTATTGTGTCTCTCATCGAGAGTGTGTGTGCCTTGTCTAGCGAGTTGATAGTCATTGAGCGACTGTCTCGGAAGTCTAGCGCCGAGTTGGTCGTCGGGCATCGAGAGAGTCATTTAGTGCATCGCAAATTAGTGCATCGTCGAGTTTTGTCTTAGACTGTGCTGAGTCGAGAGCTATACTCTTGTGTATCGTCGAGTGCATCGTGTGTGTATCGTCGAGTGCATCTCGAGAGTACGTGGAGTTCCGAGAACAACCAAGTAGAGTTGGGAGCTGTACTCGGGTGCTTTGCAGTGAAGACACCGTGATAGCCTGAAGGCTGTATCGCTGATTTTGTCAGCGTGTTTGCAGTAGTTCTTCGACGACTGTAAAAGTGTTTTGGAGCTGTCCAGATTAATATTGTCTAAATAAAGTGTGTTTCGATACTTCATCAAGTGTCGTCGTTATTCACTCCAAATCTACGAACCCCGTACGAACGTGAAGGAAGAAAATAACGTAACAAATGGTCTCAGAAGAAAGAGAAATTACGTAACATTATTACTGGCTGAAGGCTTGTGTAAGTTTTTCCTTAGAGCGTTATATGAAAGTCATATGATATGGATTAACGCTGAAATGACGCAGTCCAGCGAAAGTTATTATGATCAATTATTATTTTTAGAATAGAGAGGAGAAATACCCAAATCAAAATGAAGATATAAGGAACTATTGCTCTTCCATTTATATATATATATATATATTATCTTGCATACTATATCTTATTTTATTCGGATTGCCTCGCAAGCGGTTAAGAATGTCAAATAGAGAATTTTGATTAGATGTGAGTGCTACGACGCGCATTTCGAAATGATGCCAGATAACTGATAAATGTTGTTAGGTTAGTATTTTTTGCATATTTTTAGATGCTGCGAACAACGTTATTTGAATTTAGATCTCAAAGAGTTTTTACTGATAATTTAAGTTTATTTTGTTGAAGCACTTGCCCTAAGGATCTTAAAGAGTGCCCGCCTCCAACCTACTTTTTTGCACTCTTCACGGGAATGAGATATGGGTAAATTTACACCCTGGAATGAAAAGGTCTTCAGGTTTATACTGTGCGTTTGAGTAATAGCAATGTTTTCTTGAGAGCGATACCGCTTATCACTTGGAAAGCTGAAATGCGGCAGATAATTTTTTTATTTATCTAATGATAAACTTTAGTCTCTCCATTTTGCTTTCCACTTTCTGTGTGAAGTGTTGAATGATGTGAAACCCCAATAAAAAAAGAAACAATAAATAAATAAAAAATAAATATAAAGAAAAAAAGCTAACTCTTACATTTAATAGTAGAATTTTCTATTTCCATAATTTTATTTTCCCTTCTATCGAAATATTTTTTCAAACCTAGGCTCATGGCTAAGCACGATAATTTTGATTGAGAAAAGCCTGAAAAAAGTGTTGGATTATAATTAGGTTTAACTTTCTAATCAACAGGTATAGTCCTTGATTTAAGGCGAAAAACTTGGTATACAAATCGCGCCTATCCCAGAACATAACATTACCATTTGATATTGTTGCTATAAACAGAATGGATTAGTTGTTAATTGTTAGCTTCGATTCCGATACCATTTGATAGGATAATTAGTAAAGCTCTAAAATTATTGTTACGAAATGTACAGGCGCGGTAAGATAGCTTCCCCGCAAAGCAGTTTTAGGGTTGCCATAAAATAGCAAGGGAAGGCAGGGTTTCCACATTTGGCAAGAAATCGCCCATTTGGCGATATGCCATGGACGGTTGGAGAACCTTCTGGAACGGATTCTTAGTTAGTTCTATTATTGGAGTTCGTAGATTTGGAGTGAATAACGACGACACTTGATGAAGTATCGAAACACACTTTATTTAGACAATATTAATAAGGACAGCTCCAAAACACTTTTACAGTCGTCGAAGAACTACTGCAAACACGCTGACACAATCAGCGATACAGCCTTCAGGTTATCAGGCTATCACGGTGGAGACAGCTTCACTGCAAAACACCCGAGTAGAGCTCCCAACTCTGCTTGGTTGTTCTCGGAACTCCACGTACTCTCGAGACTCTCCACACGATGCACTCGAAGATACACAAGAGTATAGCTCTCGACTCAGCACAGTCTAAGCCAAAACTCGACGATGCACTAATTTGCGATGCACTAAATGACTCTCTGGACGCCCGAGACTATTTTGGATTCCACTTAAAGTAAAAGGGAGCTGTTGATAATCGAGTCTAATAGGATTTTTATTTGTTCCGTTTTCGTGTGTACAGTTACCATGCAATGGTAAACCAGAATCATTAAAAATTGTGGAATCTTTATTTGATTTATCTCAAGTTACTTTATATACTTGCTTTGAATTACGGTTTTAATATTTCGTCGTAACCCCAAAGTACAAGTCACACTATTTACTTCTTCTACTTGCCTCAGTTTTAGAGCACAAAAAGCGCCTCTTTTTTTGCATTTTAATATAAATGACTGCTTGTTTTTCCCCTATTCTGTTATAATTGTAATTTTAAATTATCTCTACGTGTAGCGCATAGTTAAAACGAAATGACAAGAAGGTTTATTGTCAATTGAAGACGCTACTGATGAGGATTGAGAACATAATAATGTGATGCAAGTAGAATGAAGACTTAGATTTAAAAAAAAAAAATATGGAACTGAAAAATCACAACAGTGACTATAAAAGAGTTTTATCTGATAATGGCTTTATTAGAAATATTGAAGTTATGTCTATTAGAAGTTACTAAAGTAAGCAGAAATTGGAACTTATATAGCAGCAACGAAAGAGATTTATTGTAAAGAAAGTTCCAGAATCTAAACCATGGCTCAGGCGCAATAGAGCTTAATTTAAGATACTTATTTATAACGTCCAAAACTGTTGGGTGAATCTTTACATTATGGTAACTTGGCGATTTTTTGGCGAACATTTGGTGACCAACCCTGCTACAGCAACCTGCTAGTTTTGTTTTGGACGCCATTTTGTTTTCACGAAGTAAAAGAATTTTTTTTTACTCAACATTTTTTTCCAACAATCTGCTAGCCGAATTACGCTTATACTAGAACTTATATGGAACAAAAATGCTTAATCATTACGAAGATTAGGAGCGAAATTGGGACAAAGTGCAGAATCGCAAATTGCTTGCCGCGTTTTTAAGAATTGCACGTACACGGTACCCATGTACACGTCGACCTATTTTCACTTGAACAAACATCCCAGAACTGCATAAAAATGGCATTGCGCACACTTTTGACTTTATCTATGTACTCATCGACCTATTTTCACTTAAAAAGTTAAAGAAAATTGACAAAAATCCAATTCTTCTTATTTTTGTAAAAAGCGTCAAACAAAAAAGTGGGCGATTCTGCACTTTAGCAGCGAAATTGTTTCTAAGTGCTTATTAGCTAAAATCACGATCGGAATTTTCCGGAAAATGTAACATTACATGTCTCATGATCTCTTATTTGTCTGAGACAAAATAATCTGTGATTCGAACTGTGTACTTCTCAGATTATTGCTTAAGTCCTAGCTAGTAACCTTTATCGCCTTACGAAAATGTCGCCAAACTACCTGTTACCATATTCTAAAGATAAGCCAACTGTTGTTATAAATAAAAATATATATATATATATATTTAATGTATCCAGCTAATGCGATTTTCATGCGTCCAGATTCTTCTGTCACGGAGTTTCCTGATTATATTTGAAACATAAATAAATATCTTGCCTAGAAGCAACGCACTGCTTTTAAATCACCGAGTTTATTACCGAAAGTTAATTAAATTCGCACAAAGTATGAAATAAATAAATACAGAAAGAAAATATGAAAGGACTTAGTTTTAGCGTCATACCAGAGGATTTGCTAAGGTTTCTTACGCTCTCGCTGATCATTGCAAGTGCTCCTGAGAACATAGCTTCTGGATTCATTCCTTGATAACACAATTTTTTTTTATCTTTAGCTTTATTAAACATCGCTTCCTTCGCACTTACGTTACAAATAGCTCAATAGCAAAATTTTTAACAGCAGTTTAGCAGCATATGTGTAGAATTTTCAACACAGTGTTAAGTGTTCTAATTCTTTCAGTCTTTTCTCATTTCATCATATATTTGTTCTGTTCACTAAGACAGCCTATAAATTTTTATAATCTTTTTATTATTTATATGTTTAACTTCATTTATTAAATATGTTCTTCCCACTTACACCGCATAAAATTCAACACCAGAAACACAAAATGCTTTAAAACAGTATATTTTTCAGTATTAAACAGTATATTAAACAGGTTTGGAATTTCCGATAGAGTGTGTGTGTATGTATTTCTGTGGTAGGGATTGTCATACAAATTTTTAATATATTCGTTATATTATTTCTATTAAAAACTAGTCGCTCGTGCAGACAAACATCTAAAAGAATAATGTTAAAAACGAAAAAAAAAAAAGTGTAATGATTTTAATGAGTTCAGCTAGAGTCATTTCATAAAAGTGTTTAAATTTCTAATTAGATCTCATGATCTTAATATATTTTAATTTTAAAGCAGTCGCGTTAAAGATTAGAAAAAAATATTCTTAAGAACTGCAATCGCTTAGTTTTTTACTCAGTAACCCTCCAGATTAAATCTGAAAGTTAAGTAGATTATGCTTTACGGAATGGCAACATACTGGAAGATCAGCACATTGCTTTTAAAAATAGCCGAGTTTGTTGATTCAAATTGAAAGATATTTTATATTTTGCTGGATGGCAACATTCGGTGAGGAAAATAGTTGGATAGTGCGCTGGAGATAAAAAATGTTTCATTTCGAAAAGTGGTGCAATTTCTTACTTTCAAACTGCTCAGTTTGTTAATCAAAAATGCAAGTGTATTTAAGTTATAGACGACGAGAACATTTGATGGCAAAAATTTGAAGATTGATTCGGGGCAAAAGTGATCAGAACAAAATATGAGTTACGAGACAAATAGAACTTAACAGTTTCGAATTCAAAATTTGGTGCGCATGGTTCTCGGCGGTTCGAAGTGCCGTCGTTTTTCCACAATGTGAGGAATATTTACCCATACGGATTCGTCATATTAATTAAGAGAGATTATGTCTTTTGTTTTAAATAAGAAAATATGTAATATGGATAAAATTCAGATAAATTAATAAACAAATAATTGAGCTAACTGAAGATTTCGCGCGTTAAATAGGAAAATAAATAATAAATATATTTGCGCATAAATGTTATTTGTTGGTTAATCGATTATAGAAATATTATTAAGCCCTTGATTCTGTAACGTTATTTATGAGCCATTGTTAATTATGAGCCATTTTTTCTTAGTATGTGCTGCATAACAGCTCACATGTAAAGTGCCCTAGTGGATCTTGTCTTGGACAAACAATCAATTTAGTTCTTTAACTGATCGTTTCATGTAGTGGATGCCAAACGAACTAAGGCAGCGTTTTTTCAATTTTGTATGTTAGGAACTTATAAAATGTACTTGTGTAATTTAAAATTCTGTACTGATTTTTATCGTGCTGAGAGTATAATTAACTATGAAAAGTACTGTATTACTTTTTCTTATATTATCGGTTATTGATCAATTACTAGAATATGGTAAGATGAAGCAAGTTGTTAAGACTGGCTGTTCAACATGTCTACGAGATCGTATGCGTTGACGAAGCCCGTTTTTCCAATTACTGTCCTCTAGGTAGTGAGTGACCTCAAAACTTTTTTTATTACTTTTTCACGCTTATATTCTCGGCGGGCATCCAACTCGTTTACGATCCCACTTTCGAGCTTTGATTGTTTCCTCAGACGCTGAAGAAAAAGTGACAGTGGCGAACCTACCCTGCGGTTAGGCAATCTGGCAGCTAACTAACCTTGTACAGAGCAAGGTCGGCGGGGCATTTACTTCACACTTAGCCTAAAATAAGATTCAGTCTGAAATCTAATTTTTTTTTTTTTTTTTTTTTTTTTTTTTTTTTTTTTTAAGTACCGGAACAGATATGGAATAATGTGAAATACTATTGCACTGTCCTTTTTAATCTCGAAAAATAGCTGGGTGTCCATAATATTCTGAAACATACGTATACTGGTATCCTGATGATGCTACTGTGCTACTTTAATACGTTAAATATATTATATTTTGCTCTGATAATAAAGTATTTTATTCACAGATAAGTACTTAACAGTAAAAAAATAAGTACAGAACAGTAACAATTAGGAAATGCTTAAGTGTATATCCAAAGCCAGGAATGACATATCTAATAGCCACAGATTATGTTTTGAAATAGTGATACTTTTGCCATATAAATATCCAATGTATTTAAACTTCGTTTCGTACGCGGAATTATTAAAAATATTCGGTAAGAATTATATTTAGGTTATGGGGTGTGTGTTTAAAGCGTATGCGATACATAAACGAATATCGCATTTTGACTTAAAAAATCTAGAAAGGGCCAAAATCCAAAACACTTCCTAGTCCTGAGAAATTTCGAGTAAGCTATGCTTATATTATTTCAACGATTTGCAGAAGTTCAGTAGTATTAATTCTCCGTACAAAAGTACAGTGTAATTACCCAAATTTACGAAATATGTTGAAATGGTGAAAGGGTGGCGGAATATGTTGAAATGATGAATGAAAGAATGGAATTAACGCTTTTTTTGCCTTCAGATCCTGAAGACGCCCACAAGCAGTAATGTCGCTGAACACTGCTAAATCGACCTGCACTTGATTTAAGATGAACGACTGTGTCTGCATCTGCGGTTTCGTAGTTTTCCCCAGGTGTAACATATAAATACATGCCAGTTTCCTTTAGAAAGTCCTTCCCTTAGGCAGATAGCGTTCGTGTGCTTTGCCATAATGAAATAAATCAAACTAAATCAGTCTGATTTTGAAGAAAATTTTCAAAAAGTGTATAGTTTCATTTTTTTGGAGACTATTGAGATCATTGTCCTTTATAACTGAATATATAAATGAATTTTAATACGCAAAATATCTGTGTAAACATTGCGTAGAAATATAAATCTGTTGTATACATTGTAGAATGTAGGTTATGAACTGCCAAATCTAATAATGAATGAAAGAGTAATCGTCACATGTTGTTTTTCTTTCTTGACCGTTAATATTTATCGTTTTAATTGTTGTCATCTTTTCACAATTTCCCATTCCTTCAGCATCAACCTTGGCTATTCCATTTTAGTAGATTTATTTGGGCGTGGACATGCTACAAACCCAGTTCAACTAGGTTTGGCTGGCAAACAACCCACCTTTCAGTCTTCTCATTGTATTTGAAAATTTTATGAAGTGGAATTTGTAAGACACTGTTTGACCATTATACTGCTGGTTTGTTGTGGCTGTTTCAAAAATTAAAATATCTGCAAGCGTGTTTTAAATGAATTTCTGGTTTATTGCTCCCGTTTGCCTTGACATCCACATTATTTTTCTTTCGTGTTATTCACTGGCCTCACGTTTCGTAGACTTCTGAACGCCATTGTGGTCATCTGTTCATCACTCTAGCCTAGTGCTCTTGTTCTCCGCTTTGAAGATTTTCGAGTATTGCGTTTTTCATGTACTTTAATTGTTGCTTTAGAAACAAAAAACGGTGAGTTTCGTTTAGAAAGAAGAATGCATCTGATATAACGTAAGCTTTTTAAGTATATGTAGTTATATGTTGGAATATAAAAAAGCAACTTTGTATTCTGGGAGGATAATTACGTATAAATGGGCCGTTTGGAGCAAAAATATACATAAAAATTTTGCAGTCATTGCACCTTATTGAAACAGTAATTGCAGAACTTCTAAGACTGATATCAAACGTCAGAGAAACTTTTGCTGAAAATCTTACCAGAAATTAAACGGTTAAGATTTCTCTTCAAGCAACAAAAGTTGAAATGGACGAAACTAAAATGTGGTCTGCATTGAAAATGTTCTTTATTATGGAAATGGACTTCCAAGAATCAGTCCCTAACTTATCTTTGGCACTAATTTTTTTTTTGGGGGGGGGGCAGCAGCGTGTATTTCGGTTGCTTCTTGCGAAAGAAGTTGTTAAAAAGCTGTCCACAATCAACAATAATTCATAAGAGCCGTCCGTTCCAAAAAGGAGCTCACAGGCAGATTTTTTCCCCGAGCCTCGATAGCTGTAGGTCTCCACTGGTTACAAACTTCATTAACTTCTCTCCCATACGTCGTTTCACTACTTGGGTATAGCTTAATGAACCTCTTTCGATAATAATTTTTGATGACTTCATTCTTTGGAATGGCAAGTATTTAAGATAATTAATTCCATTGCAATGAACGTAATAGTTACAGAATGAGAAGTTAAAACCCGCTGTTAGTCTATCCTCATAAATGTAAAAGATTTTATTTATAAACCGTTTGGCTTTCCCACTTATTTCTGCTGGTCAAAAAGTTATGTGCTTGTTTTAATCTACCGTATTATATCTGCTCGAATGATTTTCCAATCAAATAATTTAATATATTGCTAACATGTCGTGTGAATCATTATCTTACCGATTTTTATGAACTCGCGTAAAATAACAAAATTAGAATCCGGAAAGTAGTATTTGCTTTTAAAACACGTTTTAAGAATTGTGATTCGAAAAAAAAAATCAGTAGTTCAGGATGAATTAAACATTTTTATTGCAGATTATTATTAAATTTTATAAAAATTTGATAATTTTATATATATACTCCATATCCGCTAAATTTGAATGAATCATTGAGTAAACAGAGGATTAATATGACGGTTTTAAAACTCAAATTGTTAATGTGAAGAAACTCTTAATAATAGCAAGCAGTATGCTGGTTTTCTGTAGTACAACATGGAGTGCAATTGTTTGTTTAATAATCCTCATTTGTTTAATTTATTATGGCAAAGTAAATGATGACAGAGCCGTCATTTACTTTGCTGTAAGGAATTCTAGATAAATCCTAGTCAAGGCTGTTTCTAGATTAATTCATGTCATATGATTTTTACGTAACACTGCTGACATAAAAGGAACTAAAACATCAAATCAGATGTTCTGAAACCGAAACAAACCAATTCTGAGTTAAAATTTCATCCCGAGGGCAACGCAGCATCTCGGCTTAGCTAGGCTGCTGCTTATATTCCTATCGCAAGAATATGAAAAATGTAATGTTACGTTCTGGAATAGGCACGATTAATGTTCTACATATATTGTGGCCGAAAATGTTTAGTTAAAATGAACGAAATATTATTTAAATTTGGCAGTCTGCTAGTCTACTTTTTTATACGACACCACCAACATGTCCATATGCTGAGGAGTCGTCATTCTGACGACGCAATAAACATCTCCAAATTTATTCTATATATTAAGAAATGGTACAGCTGAAAGTTAAGCTCTTTCAGTGTGAGATTTCCAGAAATTAAGCTAAAAAAATAATAATATGAATCTTAGCGCGAAAGCTTTCGATTGATATGATTACCGTAGCGGAGTTGTTGACACGATGCGCTCTCGGACGGGTGATCCATCCATCGCCAGAATCACGGTTCAACTGCTGCTCATAGTTGCAAGTAAATAAAATTGTCAGATCACAATAGAAGAACTCGAGTAATCGTGCCATCTCACAAAATGAATGGCATATCCTCTACGATAAGCCCACGCTGCTGGAGACGCAAGGCCGTGAGAAGGAAGAGGTCCTGAAAAAGAGATGGTGAGATTTTTTTTAACATTGCGGCCTTCTTGAATTTATGAATCTTTTGTGAATATTGAAAGCTTTCCTTTATCGTAAAGTCCTTATCTTTAATTTATGCGTTCATTTTCTTTTCATTCGTAATCGACATGATTGTGCATTGTATTTTCGGCATTAATGTCTTGGTAACTTGAAACATTCAAAATCAAACGTTTGTGCCTACCACCAGTTTGAATGTCTAAGGAAACTTACAGCTTTGATAATCGGTTGCTTTTAAGGAATTTTAAGAAAACGATTACGAAATAAAAAAATTTTTACCTTTGTGTAGTAACTTTGGATAATTTTGTTGAAAAACTACTAGTGTATTAAATATAGGAATGCGTAGTTTCTGATATGCCTTTAAGCCGTTAACAATTTAAATTATGAAGAACTTTATTCAATTACATGAAATTTTATCGCCTTGAATTTTAAGAACCCAAACACGGTATAACTGATATCTGTAATGCTGGATTATTAAACGGAAATTAATGTATAATTAAGATTAATATTTTGTTTTAACTCTCTTTTAAAAAGAGTAAAAGCCAGCCAGAAACAGAGTAGATAAGACCACTGCACACTGGATAAAGGCATTTGTACTGAGGGTCATATTCTCAGCGGCTTGAAAGCTTAATTTCATACATTTGAGAAAACTTTCCTGAAAAAATTCTCTATGAATGCGTCACTTCTAAGGTAACCTTTGAATGCTTTGCCATGATAAATAATCTAGAAGAAATTAAGAAACGGAATGAACATTTTCCATTTTTATTTATCATTTTTAAAATCTATCGTTTATGTCAAGTATCGGAAAATATATAGAGAAAGCAATGAATTCCAAAGGGAGGAAAAATTATTTTTCGTAGACGTGTGACTTTATTCTGGTTTTGTTGGAAGAGTACTCATTTCATCTTCTTAAGTGATAGATAGGTTCGTGGGGGTGGAAGACCGGAATATGTAATATTAAAAAATAAATGTATATGAAAAATTGAAAGATTGGTTCTAGGTGTGAAATATCAGTGCAAAATATGATTGAAGACAAATAACATCAAAATATTTTAGATGTTTTTTAAAAATTTCACCCGGAAAAATACAAGCCTTTTATGTTTTATGAATTTATAATGATATGAAATTTAATTAGTTGCAAGGTGATCTAAAATTTGAATCTAATATCCAAAGTGATAGCTCTCTCTCTCTCTCTCCTTCTTCTTCTTCTTCTTCTTTTTTTTTTTTTTTTTTTTTTTTTTTCTTCTTTAGAGTGGTTAAGTTATCCTCTATAGGAAAGATGTTTGAATTTTAGTTAATCAGCAGATGATGAATTCTAAGTCACCTATTTACCAATAAAAATAAATATTTATTATGCGTATAGAATTTCTTCCGATTTTTGTTCCTAAAATATTTAAATGCATCTTGTTTGTAATGTGAAATGAGAGATCAATAAAAAAAGATAAAATCGAGAGTTTAATATTTAGATATAGGTCTAAGTATAATACTGCATTGAGAAAAATGCGGTGCTTCTACTTTACATTTTCAAATTTAAAATTGCTTCAAAAAAGGTCAGAAAAGTGACATTTAGCTATGTAAATTTTAAATTTTAATAAGTTTTTTTTCAATTAAATTCAAAGGAACTATTCTAAAATGCACTGACTGTATCATATTATGTCAAAACAAATAAACTGTTTTTCCCTTCTTAAACTAGCCCACCAGCGGCCGAGCAGTAAAGACGCTGAACACTGGTAGTTCGGTCCGAGGTTCGAATACCGCGAACGGGATGGCTGCATGGGCGTTTTCGTGGTTCTCCCCATGTGTAACGTGTATACGAGCCAGTTTCCCTTAGAAAGTCCTCCACGAAGGCATCCCTCCCTATAGGCAGATAGCCCTCGTGTGCTTTGCCGCAATTGTATAATCCAATCCAATCCGTCTTAAACTATGTTACATCTAGCATAACTATGTAACAAAATTCCGAGTAAAAGTAAATATATTTCCAATAAAAAAAAGGCGTACGTTAATTTTTTCTGTTTGGTCTTTATTAAAAAAGAAACCAATTTTATGCTTGCTCCCTCTTTATTATTATTATTACTGTTTTAATAACCTGAAGATATCATGTTAGTTCCGCTTGAAATATGTAGAGTTGATGAAACAAACTTCGGTTAAAGACTAAATTTTGTCTACTTTTAAATTGGGCGAGTTGGATTTTTAGTTTTAATCAAGGCAGGGTGAATTCGAAATCCAAATTAAGTTGTAGTTTAATTAAGATTTCGATTATTTCAGGCACTGGAGTGATTCTGAATGAATTTTAAAGTGGTATTTTATTAATTATTTAGTATATTTCGCAATTCCTTTTTAAATTTAAACGATCACCTTCATACAATACCGGTAGTGAAAGGTAACAACAAATTATCAGTTTCCTTAGATTTGCAAGAAATGTTTCATATCAATTCATCTATTCTTATATTTGCGAGAGCTGATTTGTATGTATATTGCCTCTGAATTAGTTCGTTGCTGAAAATAGAATTCATGATGATGAAATCAATTAATATACACAGCAGATTTCTACTTTTCATAAGCTTTATTTAAAGGATTTTTGATATCAGATAAAGAATATTTGAAGAATGCGAGCCATCCAAATTTGGATATTTATGTTTTATCCTCTGCTATGAAATTACCATTACTACAAAATCATGCCATTTCTCTCGATTGTTTTGCAGACCCTAAAAGAGCATCTAATCGTTTGTTCTCTGATCCGAAATAATGCATTTTATCTTGTAGTGAATAATATGTTTGCTTCTTTGAACTTGAATCTTCTGAATATTTGTTATTCTGAGCTCGGTTGCTGCATCCGCTTTTTTCCGCCCACAAGGGACAAGCGATCGTTATAACAAAGAACATGCAATAACTGCTGTATTGAATTCTTTCGTGTATTGAATCCTTATGTTGTTCGCCTACAGGAAGAAAAACTCATTATATATAGCAAGAAACTAAATAGTGGCTGCTCTGAATTTGGATATCATTTCTTCATTCGTGCAGCAACTAAATTCCTTGTTTCCAAAAGTTTATGTGTATATAACTACTATATACGAATGAATCGATAAATTGATGATAGGTCATGTTTTTATGTTAATATTATATATATATATATATATATACTGTTATTATTTTTCTTCATTCTGAATAGCACATTTTTAAGCTTTCTTCCCCACCAGCGGCGGATTAGTAAAGTCGCTGAATACTGGTAGTTTAGTTCCGGGTCCGAATGCTGGCGAACTGGTTTACTGCATGTTGTTTATCCATTTTATCATTTGATAAAAAGCAATTTTAAATGTGGTATGCTTCATACGCTTTTCGTGAATAAAAATTGCAAGTTTATAATAAAGTAATATTGAAACTGTGTAAACTTAAGCTAGTATTAATATTTTCAAATCTACAGAATTTAGAGAGTTCTCTCTAAATTCTGCGTCGCGAATCTCAGCATGTGTTAGTTCAATTCACTATCGCGTGTTTTTGGCGTCGGTTTTCCTCCGTTAACTTATACATGTTATGTTCGTTCCATTGATTCAGAATTTTTATCTGTGTAATCTGCGTTACGCTTCTGAAGATATCATGTTAGTTTGTTGTACGTTTTCTTCAGTCAATGACACATGTGAAGAATCATTGTGTTGCGTAATAACAGAAACGCTATTCTTCAGATGGCCATGAAATGAATTGAAATTCTTCTTCTGTATCTACTGATTCGGTATCCGCAGTTTCAGTTATTTGCGGTATAAGCGGAACTCTTGCAGGAGGGCGGGAGGGGTATTTAAATTCCTAACTGTTTGTCAAATGAACGAGCTGAATATAGTGAAATATTGTAGAATAAACAAGCTCAATAATATCGTCTTCGTACAGTAATCATAGTCACGCGAATTTGCGTCCTCGTTTGTGTTTCGGGTCGGTATAACCAAATGCGAGAGAAGAAATAGTCGTTGCGAAACTTTATATGTGCCTCGGCTTTGCAAGTCGCTCTTCTCACTTCTTCACTCACTGTGCTATGCCATCTCACTATGCTATGACTATCAGATATTAGTTATTAGTAATTAGACTGCATTTGATTTGGCTTGGTTTTCGTATCCACACTTGTAGGTTTAAAATTTGCTTTCACTTTACTCCCAGTTTTCTATTTATTTCATCGATGTAGCGTGAACCATATTGCTTTTGGTATCAGCTTTGTTAAAGAAAAAAATGCTTTTCTTACTTGTTGTCCCTTGAGATCCATCATACGTTACAGAAACTACATCTCTACGTCTCTTAATTGTCCGTTACGGATTAGGCTAAATCCGTAGCCTTCAAATTGTGTCCCAGGGATTCCTTGCTAATTTTCTAGTGATTCTGGAAATTAAAATTATAAATGGAAAGAATTTTTTAATACCGTATAGACTGTGAAACTAGCAAGCTAAAATAAATAACTGGTATTTTTTATTTATTTTCCTTGTTACCTTAAAGTAGATCTGCTTTTATGAATAAAATTATAAAGAAAAGAGGAACTTCTTTTCATTTTTAATGAAAAGTTCAGTCAGAAATAATACGCAAGGTAATTCGAAAAGCTTGAACACTGAAAGTAAAAAATTTTCTAAGAGGAGAAAATTGCTGCAACTACACTAAAATTGCTACACGAAATTATTCATATTTAATGTTTAGTATGCGCCAGTTTGCAAAAGGATGCCTGTTGCAGTATACTTTTTAACATGATTACAATCGTCTTACTAGACTATCTACCACTATACATCCCAGTGGCACGGGTTCCAAAAATGTGTGGGCAGTGATGGCAAACACATGAAATCATGTAAAATTTTTCTGTATTTATTCAATGAACGAAATAAACATAGATAAGAGGTGCATTTTCTTTTTCCCATGTAATATAATATTAGCATTATTTTGAACCAACATGTATTTTAATTTTTGTTTTTTGGTAATTTTGAAAATGGTAGGGGTTTCAATAAGTTTTCAAAGATTACAAATTTGAAAAACTGGGGCTATACCGTCAAAATCCATTTCTCTCATACGTGTAAAAGGAGAAAAGTTTATAGGAGTGTACAGCATATTTTGCATTTCTTTATATTGAATAATGTAACTTTATTAAACATCGATAATACTTACATTACAGCACATTATTTTTCAATTACACCCGACTGTATATGAACTTATTACTCCTGGATACAAGTGACGGAAGATGAGGACACCATGTGGTTGACAGAGGTTAACAGGAGTCCCTCAGACTCGACATGATATGTATTGAGAGGGTGATGAGTTACAGGAAATGTTGAATTTTACGTTAGAAGGACAACTCGTAATATTTCGTTCGGTTTTTCACAACTCGTAATATTTTCACATTATGGCAATTGAATTAATACTTTCGTCTTTTATCCAGTCTCTTAAGGCATCCAGTTTCATTTCCACTGCCATTTTCGTTCGTTTCTTCTCGTTCGACATTTTCACTTGCACAAGCAACGCAACACCGCACTTGTAAGTCTGGATATGAATTAAGAAACTACCCAGAGTGAACTGAAAGTTTAGCTTATGGCAGATTACAGCCATAAACCTCCATGCAAGCCACCTGTTGACTAGCAACGGAAAGGAATTTAGCGGCAATAAACAGTGGCTATCTGACTTCTTTCAGCCGCTTTGTTACTGAGAGGAGGAATGGTGAGGATTGGAATCTCCGTTAAACGAACGAAACCTGTCACCAAATTCATTATACAAGATTCAAAATATAATGTCACAAACGGAATGAGACAAAAATTTCGAAACTCTAGTACCACAGCAAATCATTGAAGAAAATATTCGTACATTTATAAGAATAAATATGTACTGTAATTGCAATAATACAGTAATTAAAACGTACTTATATTGTTTGCACCCTATTGCCGATGTTAGAAATTATTGCAGTGTAGTTGTTAATAAACCATCACGGATCTCAAGGATAATGCTGTCCCTAACCAGCGGAAAAAATTTAGCGATTTAGGAAAAACAAAAGGATCGTCGAGTTTGCCGGATTCTATTTTATATGTTTATTGCCATCCAGTACCTAGACGCAACAACTCTAGAGACCCATCAAACCGCTTCTGCAGTTTATTTGAATATTAAAGCCAATGTGTATGGCTTCCAATTATTTGGCATTAGTTGTTGTTTGCAAAAACAACTTAACATCATTTGCATAACAACGCTAAGATGTTATATATTTTATCATTATACAGTTAGCAAATACATTAATAATTTCAATATAACTTTCTTTTCTTCAACAGAAGGGCGGCCGATTCACTAGGGCTTGAGCGTATCGGCCAAGGAGCCCCACTGCCGTAATTATTTATAACAATGTCTTTCAGGATTGCTAAAATGTTTTTAAATGAGCGCAGAAACGGAAGACGGCTTGAAAAACAGCTATTTATGTCAGTTAGAAAATTAGAAAGAAATGGCGTCTCTGGATTTACTGTTTCCATTTAGACTATGAGTCTCAGACTGAAAGTAAATGAACATAAGTCAGAGGAGAAACCCTTTGTTAATTAAAAAAGTTGTCCTAGCTTCTACTGTCATACTACCATACGATCACAAAGCGATGAGCTATGGACCAGCGACGTCTAGTGAATTCTGGAGCGATGAAATGGCAATTGCTGATCGATGGAAGAAAGCAATGTTCGCAAGGAGCACTTCCTTTGAAACATAACTCTATGATAGAATGCTAAGATCAGTATCAAAATTGGAACTATATTTACAGATTGCTGTAACACTCAGTATTTAATGAATCAAAGTACTCTATGTAGTTGATTCTTTAAATTTCGTATATTCTATTTATAAATATTCTTGTTGTATTAAGTTTTTTAAAATTATATGCAAGCATTTAAATTGTTCATAGATTAGAAAAAAAAAAACTGGATTACTTTTCTTTTGGGATAAGTCTATTCTTAAAATATTTTCATTTAAAAGTGGAAAAAAAATGTGAAAGCTGCTATATTCTCTCAAGCATGTTAATAATACCTTAAATAAGTAAACACTTATCCATTGCAATGAACACTTTTTGTGTCTGGTACTGAAATGTCCACAAGGTCTGTTGTTCGGCTTCATCGACAGATTCACAACTAGTTTTCACTTTCGAAATAAATTTCATGCCTACGTAAAACGAGACAACTGCGAAAACAAAATTCCACATTTTCCGACAATAATGAAATTGTGTCGTAACCGTGACGCTCAACATTCGAATAGTTGCGTGACGCTTCTGCGTAGCAATTGGTCATGGCTGCCTAGAAAACGAATTCGAATTCACTGAAGGATTTCGAGAAATGATTGCTTTATTTTTCGTAACTGTGCTTGGGGATGACTGAAAAATGATTTTATGACAAACGGCATTCACTCGTTTCGCAAATTCTGCTTAAACCCGAGGTCACCATAAGAAAATGGAATTTGTTTAGATATACTAACATACCGTGCATTCATGAGCGAGAGTATCTGTTCCGTGATTATGAAGAACTACGTGAATAATAAAATGCGTAAGATGTGTGCTGTAATCTGATCTAAACTGGAATTAGATTTTGGGATTGCTGTAATTTCGGGTTGATTTCAGACTTAAGTACCATTTCAACAATCAGTATCTACCGACAGTGTTTCGAGTAGATCATTCTTGTAGCTTATAAAATATCGAATTTCGGAGGTAGATGTGATTATTTACGAAAATTATGGTAGTAAATATAATAAAAATTTAGTTAGCGAGCTGATTTAAAATTTAAACTAGATGAGAAGTCGGCGGGATATGCTGCGATAAAGAATGAAAAATTACATGTGCCAGGAACCCTGAGTTTATTGCCAGTGAGTGCGTAGATAAAGGATCCACTCATAAACATGTAGGACTGAAACGACGCAAAAACATCTATCTCCGAAACAGTTTTTTAGAAGTCATAGATCGAGATAAACTCCAGATATCGTTTCTGCAATAATCGAGATAAACTCCCATTATTGCAGAAACCTTTAAAACTTTGAACCTTTCTTTAGTATTTTTGCGACCTTCCTGTATGAATCGCATAGTGATGTGAAGAGAGTTGACCTGAATCACTTGAGTAAATGCTGGGTTTCCAGGCAAGAAGTTACTGATCGCAGATGGTATACGTTTCAGTTTTTCGTATTTAGAGGATAATATATTTACAGAATTACCGACTCTAGTTGTATAAATATATGCAGCTCGAAAACGTAGAAAAGCATTTTAAGGTAATCGGCCGTAATTGTACATTTTCGAGAATGTGAACAAGTGAATGAAGAGGTTCTTCTTCTGAGGCACTGTAGTATATTGTTGGCAAAAGCCTTCTCAATCAGTCTACGCCAACTGGACCTATTCATGGCCAATACTCCTCTAGTCCCTATGTGTGATATTAAATCATCAACAGCATTAAGCCTAATAATTGGTGGCCTTCCTCGCTTTCTAGCTCTCCTTAGATTTAGTAAATGTGAGTTGTTTTACTGGGCTTGTGTCTTCAGTTCTGCGTAAATGACCCAACCATCGAATCTTATGGCTTTTTATGACCTTAACAATATCAGGCTGTCTAAATTTTTGGTAGATTTCATGATTATGCATTTATCTCCAAACACCATTTTCACAAACGGCGCCAAATATTTTTGTTAGTATTTTACGTTCAAAGATCAGTAGTTTACTTTCAATTATTTTAGCCATTGCCGAGTACTCGCAGTCATATATTGTGATGGGACATAAGAGGGTTTTATATATATTAATTTTATTATTACGGCAGACAAATCGAGATTTGAACTGATTTTTAAGACTATGGTAGCATCTATTTACAATGAGGAGCCTGTTATTAATTTCCATAGATAAATCATTATTATTAGTAACAATAGTTCCAAGATATTTGAAGGCTCACCAGCGGCCGAGCGGTAAAGTCGCTGAACACTGGTAGTTCGGTCCGAGGTTCGAATCCCGCGAACGGGCTGACTGCATGGGCGTTTTCGTGGTTTTCCCCGTGTGTAACGTTTATACGAGCCAGTTTTCCTTAGAAAGTCCTCCACGAAGGCATCCCTTCCCTTAGGCAGATAGCCCTAGTGGGCTTTGCCATAATTAAATACTACCACCAAGCTATTCGAAGTGTGCCACATTTTCAAAAGCCACATTTTCAACAATCGGCAAATTAGTTGATTTATGTACAATTCCTGAAACTTTTGTTTTATCTTCATTTATGGTTAGGCCTAATTTTCTTGCCTCAGCTTCTAATAGATTGAATGATTCTGCAATATACTTTCTGGAACATCTATCCACAATGACAAAACATTCTTTATTTAATTTGACTGTAGTATTTCAGCGACACTCAGGTGCTCTGTACAGGAAATACCTCGAACTTCATATCACACTGACCATCATCGAACACAGAACTTCGTACGACAAAGAACAGCATTAAATAGATAATTCGACGCACTCGGCTTCTAATCGTTTGCGATCCAAACTGAGACTGATGCCGAAGCATTTTATAAAATATGCACTAAGTTTTGCCACACGTGTTAAAAAAATGAACACAGAAGCCGTTTGATTAAATTCTGCGAGACCTTTAATTGTAGAAAACTGGCCGATAGTTCTGTTAGACATCTTTTGTATAACGAATGTTCTAAATCTGAATTTTTTAAATTTTGGATTAAATGTATTTATAATGGGTAACTGTAATTATTTGAAACGCTATGGTATGAAAGTTTATTTTACCGCTGTAGAATTGATTTTTTAAATTTTGAAATGTGATGTGATGATGAGCAAACCTCCTTTATTTTTTTATCCGAAATGTATTTTACATCTGTGTTTTAAATGTTTCAATTTATTCTAGGCTAATTAGTGTCTTGAAGAAAAATGTTCGTTTTACCAGTTCATGCTAATCTAAAATATGGCATTAAGAACTAACCACCTTGTATCCACTTGTAATCTCGTTTTACTGCTGTTAGAAAATAACAATTTTGTGAAACTACCTTTCTAATGGGAAGCCTATCTGTAATTATTTTAACTCTTTTTTTATATTTATGGCAAATGTCGTAGTCTCTTTCAGCTTTCCTTCAATAACCTTTTCGTATTTAAGCTAGGAAACAGTAATTAAAATTGACTCGTGTGCTGTTGGGGGGGGAATTATTACTCAACCCAAGACAGTTGTTTCTTTAACACACTATGTCTTACTTGAGACATACATAAACAACTAAAAAAATATACATAAATAGATAATTATTCCCGAATAATTATACAAGTTGTATTTAAAAATGGAGCATTTCCTTCCTTCATGTAGTCTGTAAGTGACAGTTAGCAGTTAACAAAGTTTATGAAATAGCAGTGTTGCCCATCTACTGATGAAATCCTGCACTTAAATTTTCCGTAGAATAAAATAAATATTCTAAATAATTTTCTAAATGCATTTCTTCAGAAAATAAAGCTGAAAAGTGCAGTATTTAATTTATCGCTGAAATTTTTTTTTAACCGTAATGTTGAGCAGTAAATCAGGATTATTTTTTAGTCTAGATTTATTAGTTCGCGTATTCTTTTTCGTCTCATAAATTTTATGTAGTATTGTAGTGTGAAAAGAAGAAGGAAAATTTTCTTAGCGAAAATTGTAAGGATTTATCACTGTTGTGTAAATTTTAAGATTTGCTTTCTGGCAACAATTCCTATTCTTTCCGTATTAATTATTACAGTCCCACAACTAAGGATTCTACACGAACTTCAAAGTGAACTGATAAATTATCTTATTTCTTAAACAATGATAAGTATTCTTTATTTTTCGGGAGCTTTTAGAAACAAGCTTGTTGATGCGTACGAATAATTAATTAATTAAACTGTTTAATTTGCTATGAGTGCCTAACGCATTCACTTTATTCATTTCGGCTTAATGGTTTATGCGTTTCTACGAATGCCTGTTTTCTAGGCAGAATTTTCTCAAAATGAGGAAGCAGCTAGAAGTTATCTCGACACAAACTATGGAAGCTGTAATTTCTAAACGAAATCTTCCATTTAAAATTATTTTCTGGATAAATCGTTTTCTAAGTTGTCGGCATATGGACACACTCTTACGTAATGTGTGTAGCCGTATAGGAGAATACATATTTAATCTTACAAAGCTTTATGAATAATTCGATGTAAAAGTTCAGCCACTCCATAAATAGGTGAAGATACCGAAAAAGGTTTTAGAAAACAATTTAAAAAAATTAGTTTTTCGTTGGAATTAGACTATTCTCTTAAATGGGAATTATGTTGAAAGTCAGAAAACATTTTATAAACAGAACATGCTCATAGAAATTGCGCAAAAGACCTTCCGCCAGCTATAATGCAGACTTCACCTGCAGAACGAAGGGTGGGGTGACGCACTTTTTCGAAGACTATTCTGGCGACTAGATCCATATTCGTTTCAGTGGGGAGACTCGAAGATTAGGCTTTTCATATGGCCCCACAGGAAAGAGTCCAAACACGAGAGATCCGGTGATCTTAGTGGCCGAGCTTATGGAATCACCTCGACCAATCCATCGCCCTGGAAATTTCGTGGCTCGCATAACCAGCAATCCTCTCGGCAATCCACGGTAGAAAATGCCGTTGGGTGTAAGGACCGACCTTTTTTTTAATACCATTTATTTACAGTGCCACTTAGCTGCTCGCTCTTTGCGTTCCGATCATACATTCTGTGACGAATATTGCTCGTAAAGCTGCCTTCTATTACCCCCTTAAGTTTTGCGCTTTTGTTCAGTGTCATCCTGTATGTAAAAAAAACAAAGAAAATACCATGCACTCAGTCTATTTCGATAGCTGGCATCTGAAACCAGGACAAGAGGCCAAGAAGTAAAAGTGGCTGAATACTGGTAGTTCAACATGGGTTCGATTCCAGGCAAGCGGCCTGGCTGCCTGTGTGTTTTCGTCGTTTTCCCCATATGTAGTTTTTCTTAGAAAGTCCTCTACGAAGGTGTGCTTCCCCATAGGTAGGTAAGCCTCGCGTGCTTTCTTAAACATACAAGTATAAAACGAAAACCCAAATTGAACCCGGGACCAACACCAGTATTCTGCTATTACCTTGTCGATCTATATTAACCCTTTCCGGCATGCTACCTTTTAAAGTCGAAGTTTTAAATAATAAAAAAAAAAAGGTAGGCAGTCTAGGCCTAGAGGAGTACACAAGTAAAATTTTGTGAAGATAGCACTTTTCGTTTTAATTCTGTGGGTGTGGCCAAAGTGGCACACTGATTGAATACAGCTTCGATAAGAGTGCTGAAACGAGCATTGTTGTCAATGAACTGACCGATGAGATGCGGAGAAACAAAGAATACAGACTTTCAGTTGTCCTAGATTATCGGTGAGCCCGGTCTGGGCACACCTAGGGTTCGCCGTTTGATTTTAGGCAAGATTTCAAGGTAAAAATTTAAAACTAATATAGAATAAGAAGATTAGCATACAGCCAAAAAATGACATAGAAATTTCTGTTCAAACAATTCCTTTTATACCTTAAAAGAATCTGGAAAATGTCTTTGAAAAATGAGGGTCTTAAAAATACTAAACATGGCTAAAATATTTGGACTGGTTTGTGTTGAGCTGCCATCTACTATAAATAAAGAAGATTCAGAGTAATATATAAATCCTTTTTTCATTCAATTTTGCTGCATGTACAGAAGAAAATTTTTAGGTGTGTCCAGACCGGACACACTGTGCCGCAAAGAGTTAACACTAATTAGTGTCTCAGGTTTATTAATCTACATGTTCATTTCGAAAATTCAATGCAGTCAATCTGCGCAGGTGCTTCGAAACGCCATTTTTCTGACACAGATCGCAATGGTAAGTGCCGTTAAATGTGGGAGAATAGCTTTTAGTGTGTAGACTTTTATAGCAATCTTTCTTTCATTTGAATACTTCAGAAATATGTCTGTGTAGGCGACGTAGTCGTTTTCATGTGGATATTCGTGTTTTTGCTCTACATTCTTGTGATGCTGCGAAAACCGTCACACTTCCCTTCTTCGGTAAGTAGGATTATTGGAAGATAAGATGTGGGAAATCGTTGTGTGCTTTCATAGCCTTTGTTTTGGGGTTTATGTTTCCGTTATGATTGGTTAGTGGAATTGCATTGCACGATCGTGAGAATCCACTATTTTGTTGAAAACGCTTTAAAATGTGAGTATTCACGCAAACTGGATGCAGTGTTCAAGCAAATTGGTAAGAGTGCAAACAATTTAACGCTAATGCTTTTATGCCCGCCTGAGGACAAGAATGTACACAATGTTCGTTTGCTTTTATTTTTTAATCTCTTCCTCATCCTTGGCAATAAGGAGAAATTTGTCATTTTTCAATTGAATACACACAAAAAAAAAAATTTTTTTTTTTTTTTTTTTTTTTTAAAGCAAGAGACTTTTATTGCTTTAAGCACTCACTACAAAACGCATTTTAACATTATTAAAGCTTAATCGCCTGTTTATTTAAAAAAAATGCATGCTGAGCTAAAAATGGATAAACTTTTCGACTCAAAATGTAATATATTTAAATAACTTAAAACCTAACTCCCAAACAAAATTTAAACTCCCAAACCATTTTACAAAATCGTTTAATTTATTGAATATTTATAACACCGCCCACATTAAACTATACCATAACTTAAAGAACATAAGAGTGAAAGTAACAGTTTATCTGATGATATTTTGTCTCATTCTTCTTGCAGAACACGTTCAAATGATCGCTGCGTGTTATTTTATGTTGTTGCACAGTCTTTTCGACAAGGGACCTCAGATTTTCAATGGCATTGGCATGTGGAGACTGAAGCGGAATATTCAGTGGCTGCTTGCTTACAGTGAAAAATACACTCCATTTTCAAAATATGTGCCGCGTTTTTTATTATTCTCTTGCTGTGAAATACGAAATTTACATCCAAGCCTAATTTCAAATGCTTTTATTTTTATGCATAATCATAAAATTTTACATTTCGTATGCCTTGTGCTTGAATTCATCAAATTAAGTATAAATTTTTCAAAATAAGGAGAAGTGTATTCCCAATTTTTGGAGTCAATGCATTTAATTTTGAGGTGGCAGATACGCAACGCCGTTGCATATATCCTTGACCCGTGCAATCCGGTAACGAAAAAGATTCTTTTATGGTTTTTAGAACATGGTAATTTCCTTAAAACAAATTCAAATCAGAAATATATTATTATTGCTCATAAAGAATGGTTTTGTCTAGATTTGCAAATTCATTGACCTCTTGTTAGCTTACAGCTTGAAAATGCAAACGGCGGTCGTTCCTCTCCCGCATTTCGTCGTCTAATTGAATAAGTTTGGGTAAGCGCCAAATTTTCTACTCATGGTGATTGCTCTCCGTGAATTCGGTAGCCCAAATTAGTCATTATGTATGGACAGTTTGACACTTAAGGAATGCATTTGCGCTGTCAAGTGATTTAGCATCTCATCTGAAATCGTGTTTTCCTAAAATTGGCTTGTGCGTTTGGAGTTATTTTATGCAGCCACTTAATGGCAAGCGGATATAATCGCTAAACATGAGTGTTTTAGCTGCGAGCATTGTTAGAAATAAAAGACAAAACGGCTCCGTCAAATTGTTTTTGCTTTTTCTAGCAGCTCTTTATGTTTGATAACATTTTATTTGGCATATTTTAATTATTTATTATTATTATTATTATTCTAAGACTATGTTTGTAATACGCTCTGTTTTTAAAACGAAACCCTGTTAGTAAAATATCCAGATCGCTGTATACGAGGGACAAACAAAAGCTTCTTTTCCCCTATTTCTACAGCTTCATTTTTCGTTTAAAAACTATAGATTTGCGCAAATTCGGCATCGCGCATCGCCTTAGCATTACGCACATTGAAATAGTTTTTCTTTTCCTGAAGCTTTATTAGATTTGCCATCATCATCTGGTTAGATTTCGTGCTAATATTTATGTTTGACGTTAAGTGGTGTGCCATTAATAGATATTACCAATTTTCTAAATATTTGGAGAGTTGACTATATGTGGCAGAGCGCAAAGATAGCTTTAAGAAAAATTTTTAAGGTTAATAATAGATAATAGGCAAAATAGTTCTTATTTCTAGATTCACATCCCAAGTTTGCTATTGTATTCACAACCTGCTAGTACCATAAACTCTTTTGGATAAAGTTTGGACACATGATTGCGCTAATATTTTTTGCTATCCTTTAATTTTGTTTAGAAATGATCCTTTTTATGTCAGAAAATACATACAAAGAAATCTGTCATTTACTACGTTTCCCTCTTTTTGACGAGTTGGAAAATTTTCTCGTCTCCGTTTTTCTGTCGTTGGCAGTGAAGGTTGTTTGAAGGTCAATGTCTTGATGATTTGTTGAAATAATATAGATGATGCTTTTAATATAGGATGGTTTTATATTGCAATTTACTACTTCCGTATGTCGTACGTATATTATTCGGATGAGTTTTTTTGTAACCATCTTTTTAAAGGCCTTGTTTTGCTTAATCGATTGCACACAATGCAGGGTAATTCAGAAAGAATGATCTGATTTCTACACTTTTATAATTTAAAAAGAAGTAAGAATGAAAAATAAGGAGAAAATATTTAAATTTTATTTGCAAACATTTGATATCATTATGTTTGGTTACAGGTGTAATGTGAATGCGATATGAAAATTCTGGCGTTACACATTCCGGTATGTCAGTGGGGACTGTTTCTAAAGCAGCAGAAATGCTTTGGTATTGCGGGTTAATTTCATTGCATTTTAACTTTGAGCGAACGACAATATGCAAAAAATTCCTCCTACTGTTTAAACGCAGTTTTCTCCTTTTATTAAAAATAACTTTTTAAATAATAATCTAGCGCATCTATAGTTTATATACTAAAACTTACATAATTTTTCTTTATATTCGTATAATATTTATCATTTTATTTTGTTGATTTTTAAAACTGTATATTATATATATATATATAGAGAGAGAGAGAAGTCGGGGGATCATTTTTGAATTGGATAATGTATTTCGAAAGTAAGATATGTTGAAATATTTCGTTTGTACTATTTTATTTATTTTCTGGAATTACTATGAAGTAAGAATTTAATACATATAAAATAATGGAAAATGAAAGCCCGAGCGCGTTCGTAGTTGAATTAAGCTTTAATTGCTAATTTAGCTGTTATAGAAGATCATCAACCATCTGTCAGATAAAGGAAAAAGGCTTACTGTCTCATTTGGAGTTTCATAAAAAGAATTATTTGTGAGTTCACAGCAACGCGGTAGAGTGATCGCATTAACCCTCTCTTCCCACGACTATTATACTTTTTTAGTGTCGTCCGAAATGTTAGTGGTTTTGTTTCTAATCAGGTATAGGAGGACCGTGAAGGTCGCCCGCACGAAAAAGGTGAACAGCCTGTTCTGTTGATCTGCTTGCCGCTGCAGATAATTGTGCCGTTGAACTAACTGCATTGCTATGAGTTTCGGGGAGGGGAACGTTGCAGTTTTTTGCAAAAATAAGCTGCTTATCTAATATATTTTCGAAATCTGTGTCTTGAGTTACAGAAATTTTGGGTATATATATATATATATATATATTCTTTACTACTTCTTTTGCTCTTGTTCGTTTCTCAAGTGTTATAGTGACATTTCTGTCAGATCTCGTTCCGGTCTAAAAGCAAATGTATTGCTAGTTCACGAAACATGAGACCTTTCATTTATCCGCTATGTTATGATAGCTATGTTTTTTGTGAAGTATTTAAAAAATAACATATATTTCTTTAAAATATTTTATGAGGTTCTATTAACGTTTATATTATTAAATTAATAAAGCACGTTACTTTTTTAACACTATATGTTAACTATTCCGCTTCAAAATTTATATTTATTTTATCTATATTCCATTAAACTCACTAGTGTCCGATCGGTAAAGTCGATGAACACAGGTAATTCGACTAGGATTCGAATCTCTGTGAACGGGCTGGCTGCATAGGGGGGGGCTGTGTAGCTTTTCTACGTGTAACATGGATACGAATCACTTTACTTTAAAAAGCTCTCCACCAAGGCATCCTTTAGGCACATAGCCATTGCTTGTTTTGCCATAATTAAACGAGTCATCGGTTTGTACTTTATTGTGAGAATCAAAAATTGCCCCTAATGATATACTTATAAAATTCTATGCCAGTGTACAGTCGCATAAGCTTCTTTCTTCAAAATAAAGGAATAAAATAAATAGATCTTAGATTGTATAGTGAACATTGTGTTATTAAAAAAGATATGCATGTAAGATAAAAAATATAAAAACAAACTTCTAACTTAAGTTGGTGAACTCAAGTCGATTAGAATTAATTCTCAATTATTAAGTAAATATACCGTAATATGAGCTTAATCTGAAATGCCACAGCCATATAATATGCCATCTTTCTTGCTCTGCTAAATCGTCAATCTGAGCCTTGAATTCCAGTTTCTGTGCTGTCCTCTCGGAGTGCGTCTCTTCTTATGACTCCATGAGGATTTACTATGGGAATGACTTCCCTACATCATTTCCGTTTAGTGTGTTTCGCCTCCAGAAAAGCGCGCGAAGTGAAGTGGCTTTAAATCTCAAATGAAGTAAAGAAAGTGTTGTTCGATGATAACTTCACGATCGGAAATAGGAGAAGATGGCAATGGCCTTTATTATGGTATTTGAATAGAGCATGTGGCAACGATTAGATAATTCTTTAAATGATATAAATTTTGTGCATTCTGAGTTATAATATGAACGAAATATAATACTGTTAAGTAAACCTAGCGCCAGAGTGTCGCTATGGTAAACAAATTGAATTTTAAAGAATGCATTTATTCTATTGTGGATTATGCGCAGTCGGCGAAGTAGATTTAATTCAATCCAATAAGTTTAAATGAAATGCAAGAGAAAATGCGTATAATTTAATATTCCGTACAAGGAAGTCGTGGTGTACACATCAGATTTTTTTATTTATAATATTAGCGGTTTTTCGTGAAGACGAACTGCTTGCTTTACAAATAGGAAAGGAATTTAGGTTACAGGTTTGTTTTTTTTTAATTGGAATTCAAGTTATTTTTATTAGTTATCGTTGAACAATGCAGAAAATTTTCGGTTTGTGGAAGTATTTGACTTTTTTAGCAACCGTTTGTTTTGCTTCCATGAAACAGTTGCAATCAAACATCGTTTAAATGATGAATACAAAAACTTGGCGTCTTTGGCAAAAAGCGTAATTAAATGAAAATGTTACCTAAAAAAAAGTTGAGTAATTGCGCTTGACAGGAGGGGCCATCAACTTAAATGAAATAAATGAGGCTCGGAAATGTCAAAATGATTAGTATTGGACTGTTAATCTCTTCGTACTGGTTCAGGAGAAATAATTGAAAAATAAAGCTATTTCTTGTAACTGTATCCTTCTGCTTTTTTCTTTATTATTAGCGAATATTACTGCATTATGTATTGACTCTTCGGCATATAATATATTTAAAGTGTAACTTCGCAGATTTTTTTTTAATAGAACTGAATATTTAAGGGAATTGTTCCACGTTGTCGACAAGTGGAAGGTTGTCTGCCACCTTGCAAGCAGCTGCATTTAAGTACAATTACTTTTAGATTGGGCTGAATTTTTGGTTGGTTGATTGATTAATTGATTGAGCAAAGCACGCGACGGCCATCTGCCTTGAGATGTATTTTAATAGAGGAATTTTTAAGATAAATTAACTGGCTCTAGAGAGGCTTATTCCTATAGTCATAGGACTGTAATATAGTCATAGATTGTAATTTTACAGTCCTATAGTCATAGGACTGTAAAATAAGTACTTCGAGGACATTCTCCGCCGCCCAATTTGCCTCGTAAATTCATGGGAACGACAACTATAGCAGATTATTCGAGTCGCCTTATTATTTTTTCCTCCACCCCATTTTCTCAATGTTTCGCTTCATGAAAAGCATGTGAATGAAGGCTGATATAAAATAGAGTTCCTAAATGAAGTGGAGAAAATAAGTACTATGCGTTGACGACGACGCGCGTTACGGTCGAAAATAGGGAAGGGTGGCAGTAGCCATGAAATACCCATTTTAAAAAACACTGTGATAGCTTATGTAAATTTAATTCTTGTATAGGAAAGTTTCTAAATATTCACAGAGCTGTTTGATTATCTGCTTTACTAAGTTGTTTCCGATATATTTATACCTCGTAGTAAATTATGCATTATAAATGCAAAATGGAAGTATTTTACATTTAAAGCGAATCGTTTATTATCTTCTTTTTTGATGCAGAAGAATACTATATATGTAAATACACATAATACTATATATCCAAGAACTTACAAAATAAAGAAAGTAAAAAAGGTTAACATAAAAAAGACATCTGTAGTCCCCAGGAAAAATAGTTTTCAGCCTGTAAAGAGGAGGCAAACCTTCTTTGGAGAAAAACCATACTAATTGTTTTCATCTGAATGCTAGATAGGTTATTATTTACGATGGTAATCGTACTCTCATTATATATTTTCCTCCTGCTCGAGACAGCTATTTGAAATAGGTAGCGTTTTATAATTCTAGACTAGCATTTGTTTACATTTCGTTACTATCCTTACTATTAAAATACATAATATTGTATACATTAAAAGAATGGAGGCAACGAAATGAGATTTAAAATAAAAATGACGGGCAAAATATTACTGTCAACTTTAAGAATTTGTTACGTATAAGAATTATACAATTAACCAAAATTTACTTTTTAATTTTAAAATGTGAGTGTCTGTTTTTTCAGTTCTGGCAACGCAATTTCCATAAGTGATTACTTCCACTTTCACTAAAATATTTTGACGATGGATTTGATTTTTTTAAAAAAATAGCGTACATGTAATTCGTATTTCTTTAAAAGAGTTAATTTGTTCTATAAATATTTATTGAAATTTTCTGATGCAATTCAATATTAATTACTCCCAAAAACCGATTATATATATGTAAATGATATTATTCGTTATAATTATTAGAGGCAAAGTAACACTTTCAATACAAGGGGATTTGATCTCAGTATTACATCATTTAATCATGACTTAAATCAAATAAGTACGAAATAATGCTGATGGACTTAGCCGAACATTATTTATTGAAAGATTATGACTTGCTGATAATGGAAATGCGTCTTCTTCATAACGTGAAACCGGTAGGATGTTTTTTAATTGATATGTTTAGTTTTTTAGATGCATAGGTACATGTAGCCAATAATGATTTTTAGATAATTTAGTGTAAACATCATCCCTCTTTTTAAATGGAATTCAGAAATGTAGAAGTAACTCAGTATAATTAACAGAAGTGGCGGTAGAAAATCAAAAGATTTTTCTGTTACTTAATTGTCTGAACAAGACTGTAAAAACTGTGATTATGTTACTGAAAATCAAATAGCAGAAAACAAATAGATCTGTCTCAAAACGCAGGTTTTTCTGACTATTATCTTTGCTGACTGCGGTAGTGTTCCGAAAATCATTTCAGTCATGATTGAAATTAGACATTTTCACCCTTTTTTATTTTACAGCCCCCAAGAAAATTTATAATGTTTGACATAAAAATATAATTATGTTGTAAAAGAAAACGTTTAACACATTTAAAAATCTTTTTGAAGAAGTAAAAGGTAAAAAAAAACTCCCTTTTTTTAAAAGTTCAGAAAAGAGGTTTTTTTTTTTAGGGGGGGGTGTTTTGATTTTTGAGTGGCATTCAAAAAATTAAAAGTACCAATTTTTATGATATAACTTTCAGACAATAACTCTTTAAAAAATTGTATAAGCCAGTGATATTCAAACTTTATGGCAGTGCGACCCCAAAAAACAATTTGAAGTCACGATCAAAGCGTCGACACTGAACTTATGTTACCATCAAGTCAAATTTTTTAAAATTCTTATCAGCCCTGCGACTCTGCTATAAATCTTCACAACCCATAATTCGAACACCACTGGCATAAGCTATGAAGTATTTTAAATTAACCAATTATTAAGTAATATGACAATTTTAATGTTATGAATTGATAGCGCCAACCGTTTAGTGGCGCTTCAGGCGTCCTTGCTGTGGTATACTTTGAACACTTGGCATTAGGAATACAGTAATGAAGATACGAATATTGAAGGCATATGTTTGCTTAAATAATTTATAATGCTGAACGCTATATACTAATTATGTAACTAAAGCTTTGTGTTTGTGACAAGAGCGTTTATCATTTGTGTGAACATCACTACTTACTTTTGGATTAAGCTTTATAGGAAATGAAACGTATCGTAGTTACGATAGACTTAAGGTAAAGGTTGCTAGATAAGCTGGACTTAATTCATATCCTGTCAAACAACATTAGTATTAAAAATTAGTCGCCATTCAACCTTTAGGTTGGCGTTCTTTTTATTTAATTAAATTTAAAATTGTATTTTGTTTAAAATTGGTGTGATTCTTTTATGAGTAATAGCGTAGTTTCAAACCCATTTCGAAACCTTAGTATTATGTCATATAGAAATCGTTCATTAAAATTATCTGACGGATTTTAATTAGATTAATCTGATGAAGCAAGAATGTTAAATTATTAAATAATCCAATACGATCAAAGTCTGTGGATTGGCTCCAAAGCTTAAATTCAGAATATCGAAGGCGTAGTGCTTGGTTAAGCCCACATCTTACAGTTCCTGTAATATTTTCTGTCTCTGTATAAATGCTTCATCTCGTATCCCATTTAGCATCGGGGAGGGGGGAATTCATTTCAACAAGTACTTTATATCCAAGAAGACTGTTTTTGTTCTTGTGTTTATCCGATTGCATAGAACAGCCGGTTTGTGTTGGATTAGACAGCACGTCACTTGCAGCAGACAGCTATCGAGGTCAATGTTGTTCAAACTTGAGGGCAGTTTCATTTTACAATCCGCCTCACGCGTTATCATGATCTGAGAACTAGGCGCAACATGTAGCCTGTTTTGTTTATAAAAACAATAGTGTCGTATTTTATGAACAGATCTGCAATTAGGCCATCGTGTCATGCAGTTTACCAAATTGTATGTTTTTACCTTAAAAAGAAATTATTATTTAACAATTTTTTTAAAACTTTTTTTTTTTTGATTTCAGAGCACCTTTTAATTAAAAGATGTGTTTTAAAATTTTCTTATCTTTTGTAATATTGTATGACGTTGTTGCTTATGTGTAATTATGTAACATTTTAATTTCTTTTCAATAAATGCACTAAGAAAACCGCAGATATTTATTCTTTAAGATTTTTAGATATTTAATATAACAACCATATTAAAATTTTTTGCTGGTTTTAAATCCAAAAATCCTTTTTTATAATGTAATATAAAATAATGTTACCAGGTTCAAGCAGTAAACTATTTCCATATATTTTTACTTAGGTTATAGCTATAAATTTAATAGATAAAATTGTAATAATGGGTTAATAATAATTCGAAACAGCTAGATGTGGCCATATTATGAACGTAATCAACGTTAAAACAAATTTTCAACGTATAAAGCAACTTTTGCTGTATGTGCAGTGAAGGGATAGAATAAATATTATTAAGTTATTTTTAGTTTTAAAATATAATTAATGTAACAGAAGTTTTTTGTACGATTCGGAAGAAATTTCCAAAACCACTGTTTTAACAAATCCAATTCAAATCATTAAGAAATAAGATATTTGTTTCATAAAAAAATGTTTTCATTCAAATATTTTGTGTTTTGAAATACCGACACGTTTTGCTGTAAATTGGCATATATATATTTGTACTTCTTTTAAAAATCAGCTATGGAATGTTCAGACATTAAATTCTTTTTGTGGAGAAAACAGTTTAAATTTCGGTATATCTTCGAAAACTTTTCCCTAATCTGTGATGAAGAATTTGAATTTTATTTAATAGACAGAAATTTAGAATTCGATTAGTTTAATATAAACTTTTCGTTTAATGTAAACGAAAATTAAAGGTTCCCCCTTCACCTCTTTTCTAAGTTGAATGTTTCTGCTAGTCTATCGAGCTTTCAAGATTTTAAATGAAACTTCATTCTTTTGAATTAAGCACTGTACATTTTAATTTGCACAAATAATGGAATGAACGATTATCATTATATATACAGAGAGAGCACAAATAATGGAAAGAACGGTTATCATTATATATAGAGAGAGAAAAATATGTATATCAAAATAATAATTTTAATTTGCAGTAATCTCTTAAATATCTAGTTAAATTTGGATACATCTCCTTTCCATAACGCTGGTGACGCAGCTTATTCGAAAGTGAAAGTAAAAATTGCGAATCAAAACCCTTTTCTCCTTTTCAATTAAATTTCTATCTTGGAACACGACGCATTTGCTTCTGACAAGTTGCTGCAGCGTGCTGCCTTCAAAAATGGGGGAGAAAAAAAAAAAAAAAAGTATAGAACAAGGGCGTTTACTGCACTAATTTATTTATGTTGACTTAAAAATGTGTATCAACGACAAATAAAAAATAATATGAAGATTCGATGCGACGAAAAGTTACTTCTTCGATTATGGTTCTATATCTGTTTTTCAGCGTACCTAAAATATTACATATATATGCGTGTTTGCTGCTGTAGTGAAGTAATTTCTATACGAGCTTTATTCGATTCTTTTTTTCTGTTACAGATCCCGCAGTTAGAGACATGGGTTGGGCCAAACTACGCTTCGTTCCAGCTCGTGCCCTAAAGAAGATACTATATGGAATTTGCATCTGGACTTGCCTTTGCTATCTGGTGTTTCGGATAACGAACCACAAAGGTGCTGTGACTTACCTGACAGCGCGTGTTAACAGGGGCCTCCTACAAAACGTGCAATCTGCTCAAATTGCTGCCAGTGGAGGAGGCGATGCTCCAACTACTTCTCCCCCTGGAATCCAAGATAATCCTGTAGGAAGTAGAACTCCAGGTATTCCGCAAAATTTCCTCGACCTCGAACCCCAAGTTGATAATTCTCCTGCTCTTAACGAAAAACAGTTGTTGACGCTACTTGCCAACCACTCAAATCTTCCTTTAGCTTACTGGTCAGCAAACAAAGTCCGCCCTATTGGAAATAAATCTTGTGTGAAGTTTCCTAATCTGTATGATTTAGATTTCAATAACATATATTGGCAAAGATTGCAAACGTCCAATGGTACATTTTACTTGTACGGAGCTTATTATGATAACAGATGGCGGGCAGGAAGTGTACCTATAGTGCGAATTCTGGGCATGATAGATCGCATAAAACCAATTCCTACAGTATGTCAGCTGTGGTTTGATAAGAAGAAAACCGTTGCTTTTTCTCAAGCTACCTATACGTATGCATGGTACAGCAAATGGGGGAATTACAAAAATGGCATTCTTCAGCCTTATGTCATATCTTGCAAAGTACCACCTAAAGAATCTGGTGGCCAAGTACCAACAAGCGTGTCTTTGGTGGAGAACCGATGTGATAAACCGACAACAAATTTAAGAGTCTTGAATGAAAGACCCAAAAAGAAACAAGATTTCGCTGTATGTGTGAAGGGGCTCGACTTTCTGCATGAAGATCTAAGTGTAAGATTAGTTGAATGGTTAGAATTATTGAACATCTTAGGTGCCAAAAAGATTTTCTTGTATGAACTTGAAATTCATCCCAACATCTCAAAAGTGTTAAATTATTATCAAAAAGAGGGCCTTGTGCAGTTAACTCCGTTAACGTTGCCTGGTAACCAGCCCAATCTGCCTGGTTTCCGCCATTTGTATTTAAAAACAAAATTAACCCATAAACGCCAGAATGAACTCATTCCATATAATGACTGTTTATATAGAAACCTTTACTCTTACGAATATGTTGTTTTGCTGGATATCGATGAAATCATAATGCCCGTGAAATACGATTCGTGGTCAGAATTAATGAAAGAAGTCGTACAGCAAGCTCTTAAAGAGAAAAATTACACGCGTGCCAGCTATAATGTTCGAAATGTGTACTTTTTGGACGATCTTCAGGATGGAGACGATTTACACCACGAAGCCCATGAGCAAGGCATTCCAAGATATCTTCACATGTTTCAACATGTCTATCGGAGCAAAAACTTTACTAAACCTGGTTCATACGTCAAGTGTTTCCATAATACAGAGAGGGTGGTGTCTCTCCATAACCACTTTCCTCTCAATTGCCTGGGCACATGCACCACCTTTTCTATTAACACCAGCTTAGCGCAGCTGCAGCATTATCGCAAAGACTGTGTGGGATCTTTGAAGAATAGTTGCAAAACAGACTTCCGCATCTACACAGTTAAAGATACAACAATTTGGCGGTACAAAGACGAGGCCATTAAAAGAACAACACGGACACTTAGCAAACTAGGCTTTTTTTCATAATTTTTGTTATGGATATTTCTTTGAAGTATTCAGCAGTCATGTTACAAAGAAAATGCCATCATGGACATTGCCTTTTTTGCGAAAATTTTAAAAGCATTTCCAATTTTTTTTCCTTGACTTTTTGATTGAACACTATTTTGAAGCATTTGAAATGTCATTATATTTTCGTAATATTTGTAAAGCGTATTCTGTTTCATAGGAGGAGAAATTATAAATATTTGTTTAAAGAAGCATGAAAAATATTTCCATAGATGGAAAGGGATTATATTTACATACTTGAATTCGTCAAATTGGATATGCGTAAAGACTTAGAATTCCTAATCAGTTTGAAATCATCATCGACATCACTGTTATTTAATTATTCAAATTCCCCTTATGAATGCTTAATTACACAATTTCTGAGTGCAATTATCGTTCCATACTTAATTAAATCACTTCATATTTAGCATCGCAGAATGTTTGGTTGATCAATGCACAGCCTTTCGTCACATATTTCAATAGTTAATGCCATTCCAATGAGAATCGCACTGGGATGTGTTACTTTAAATTTCTACTAGTTAACAAAAACTAAAGTACTTTTCTGCGATTGAATTCCAGTGATTGAATAAAGTAAAAGAAAGTTATTTCGTAAAAACTGAATTTCATTTTTAAAAAACTTGTGTTATATCTTGGAATTTTACTTATTTTGCAATGTTTCTGTCGCATATCCCTGCAGAATGTAAACAGACTATAAAATCTATATTCTAATAATAGGGAATGAAGTTGTTTATTCCTTACAGAAGTTCCTCTGACAATGAAATTCATTTATCTTCTCTCTATGTTGCTGACGACGTTTGTTGATTGTGATTTGATTTCTTGAATATCATAAAGATATGTTCTTGCAAAAATATTCAGTGCTGTGTGCAAAAAAAAAAAAAAATATATATATATATATATATATATCTGTATTCCTGTTATTGCATGCTATTGAGATATTTATTCTGAACTGTGAAACTGACATATCAATCGATATATGTTTCAGCCTTCTTTGCGCTTTGTACAGCTTTGGAAAATCTTTTATCTTGAGGACTTGGTGATGATTGTGTTAAACTGCTTGTTTCTTAAGGGGGGCTGCATCTTCAGAGACTCGGATGATTGAGAGCGAAGTGAAGAAATCTGCATAAAGATATTTCTCCAGATTTATGTATTTAGAAGAATATAGGTTTCTTCAGAGGTATTAATTGAAATTGTGTTTCTATCAACTTTATTAACTTGAAACTCAGTTGAAGGTTTCGAATGTATTATGGGTTAAAATAAATTTCATCAGAACTTTAGATCCAGTGTAAGTCGCCTCAAAAGAAAGTTAAAAAAGTAGCAAATATTAATTTTAAATCATTAACGACTAGTATTAGATTAGAATTTTTAAATATCAATGCCTGATCCTTCGGCTTTTAAATATATTTATGCGTGTTTGAATTCATAATGAATCGGAATTCTGTTCGATGTAATTTTTGTTGATGCACTCATGTGTGCGAGGTGGAAATCATATCAGGAAATGAAAATACTTGACTATGGCAGCTCTGTAGAGATGAGCTTTTAATGAATACAGATTAGTGTATGTACGAAAGTCAGTTGCTAAAATATTTCTAATAAAGCCCTCTGTGGTAAAAATTTGGAAGTGATTTTGAATCTAACCAGTTATCATTTTTCCTGCAATTCAGTCATCGTTGTTTATCGTTAAATTATAAAAGTAAAGCGAAAAAATGAACACAAATTTAAAAACAAACTTTTTAAATCGAAATTTTAAGGAATTTTTTGTGATTTTTTTTTTTTTTTTAAGCTAAAAATTTTCCGAATCTCTGTGGAATTGCCCTCTTATGAAACAACCCGCTCGCTATTGGGAATCTGGGGTCTGCTGGTTTAATTACTCATTACTTACGGAAATATGGACATGTTCCTGCAGAAAGTGATTTGTCTTTCATGTTCAAGAATCTGCATGGCGGGACCATGAAGAAATTCTTGCTTCACCTGTTTATGTACTCTAAAGTGTAATGTTCTGATTTTTCTCTCTTGTACAATTTGTGACACATTAAAATATTTCCAATGATTCTCATCTAATTACTAATTTGTTTTTATGTGTTATTTTTCAAGTGGTTATTTTTTTAAGTTTTATTTGTTTCCTTTGATATAGTACTTTTTGTCTAAAATTAAAGTTACAAGCACTTTTTTGTGCAATAATTCAAAATAGCAAATGCTAATATTTAAAAAAATATGTCATATATAATTTAGGTACCAGTAAATATACTGGAAGCATGCCGCTACTCTTAAAAGGTTTAAGAACGTGTTTTTTAAGAAAATGTGAAAGAGACAGGTTTCCGAATCTGAAAAATTTCTATAGAATTGCCCTTCTTGCAAGGAATATCATAAGGCTGATTGATTCCAATTGAAATTAGCTCTTGCAAGCGTTTAAAGGACAGATTGAGATGGAGAATCATTGATAGACTTCGGTGTGGCCATTCTCAAATGGAAGTTACTGGACGGTTGCGAGTGTCTAGAATGGTGATATCCAGGTTTTGACATCAGTTCCAAGCTACGAGTACCATTATCAGGAATCCCAGCTATGGTCGCGCTCACACCTGCGGAGGGTTGATACTTGAAACTAACTGCATGATGCCATAGAAAGGTAATGTCAAAAGAGCCCTTACAGGATCTTTCTGCTGGGTAGGTAATTGTATACATACATTTAGCAAAGTAGCAATGTTACTTCCGACGACCAGAATTACACTTTCTTCTCAACATATCGCAAATGAGAGTTCATCTTTTATATAAGCTCACCATGCTTGGACACAAGATTGGGGTCATGTTCCTTTCATTAAGGAGTCCATTCTCAGCACTGGAGAGATTCTCGATGAATCTTCATCTGGTGAAAGCCTAGGGCCCGCGATTAGCTTTCCAACCTCAGAAAAGTCTACCTCTTCGGTGGAAATTTAACCTGTAGACCTGAAGAGGCATCATAATGGACCGCCGCACTCCATTGCAGGGGCGGCAGTGTGAACCCACAGCGTTATAAAGGGATGATGTTCTTGAACCATATGTGAAGTTTTCCTGGAAACTAGCTATTTGGAGAAGGAAGCCTTTATTTTTATGGACGGTAAAATAATCGTTGGTTTTATGGGATAAAAGAGTTTAGTTTACGGGTATGCTGCAACCCTCCTGGACGATAATAATCGGCCTCATGGTTAACGCAGCATACCCGACGCAGACAAACAAAAACAGTTAAAAGATAAAAACAAAAGATTAAAATACAGATTAACACAGATTGTGTATATTTAAAAATACACTCACACATTATAAAATAAGGAAAGACATAAGCATAATCGATTAGAAAACAAAAAATAGTAAGACAGCACATAACTCACTCACCCAACACATAAACTCGTAAACAAAAGAAAAACTAAAATATTTAATGTCCTATTCCTATGATAGTCTTGTTTTCATTCACAATCCTCATAATTTCTGTTCAATAGCTATTCAAGAATTTTCTTTTTCAATTACATTCTGTTCATTTATTTTTCCAAATCTCGTCCTCACACTCTCGGTCAGTTTACATTCTTCCATAAAATGAGCTGCATTTCTGTACTTCCCACAAGCCAAGCATTGATCAAAATTTTCAAGTAACCCTTATTTTTATTTTAACCATTCCATTCCCTAGCCCATTTCTCAATTATACTTGCTTTCATTTTTCTCAAGGTAATTCGGGAATCATTAATAGCTTCATAAATATCACCCTCTCCCAGGACTGCCTCTTTAGCTAGCATATCCCCCTCTCATTCCCGGTAACACCAATATGTGCCTTGACTCAATGAAAACATATACCATTTTTCTCTCTTATTTTGTTATAAATGTTTTTTATATTCAAAAGAAGTCTATTGCATGGTTCCGGATTCGCCAAGCCTTGTAGGGCCGAGAGAGCCTCAGAATAAATATGTATTGTAAAGTACTGTTTAAGTTTTTATAACTCCACCGCAGTGCCTCTCTAATTGCAACCGCTTCAGCTTGATAGACTGATTTATTTCCTTCTAATCGTATTTTTCTATTATAGATTTCGACTTCGTAATAAAAAATAACAAAAGCACAAACAGTTCCACCTTCATCATATCCGGAGCCATCAGTGTATATATCAATCATGCCAGTATTCATATAATCTTTATCGTACGGTATACCCTTGAAATCTTTTAGATGTATATTAATAAAATCTTTTCCTGTCAATGCGTTACCATTTAAAACATCACCATTTTCGCATGTTAAAATCTTTTTAAAACCATAGCTGAGTAAAAAATTTTCATAATAAAAGTTATAAAAAATTGAGAGTGGAATTGAGAGTGGCGGAATGCCAGCAAGTAAGAAAATAACTTCTATAGGAACAGTACGGAAAGCTCTTGTGATTGCAAGCAGCCAGTTCCTTTCCAATGAATCCAGTTTAGTTCTCAGTCTAATCAATTCCCCTGCCCGGCAGCCTCACATGCCAATACCATATAAAATTTTTGGCCTAATAACATTTAAAGAAATATCTCTAAGGGTGGTGCTTTTTAGCTGCAAAGTTTGTGAATCGAAGGTACTTCTATAATATTTTAAAATTTTCTCTATATATCTGTGAATCGCCTTAAAATGTTCAATAAAAGTTATCTTTTCATCAATAATTACTCCAAGATATTTAAACTGACTTTTAAAATTAATCTTTATATCATTAAATTTCAACTTTGGTTTTCTAGTAGCCTTACCACCCCTAGGAAAGAAAATGGCATTTATTTTTTAATTGCAAAACTCTGTATTTTCTTCTCTACTCTAGTTCATAAAATTTTCCTCTAAACTCTTAAAAGATTTTTCGAATTTCTCTAAAGAGCCATCATAGACAATAGCCAAAATATCATCTGCAAAGCAGAATAATTCAACACCAGTCATGTTAATTAAAAATTTTATCGACAATGAGGCTCCAGAACACGGGTGCGCTGCAGGAGCCTTGAGGACATCCTCTTTCAATATCATAAACAAGATGAACAGAATCATTTTTATTTTTGAAAACAATCTCCCTATTTTTTAGGTAATCTTTAATAATTTCAAATAGTTGTTTTGTGATCCCTATTTTCTTCAGTTCAGATAGCAGGGACGACCAAATAATTGAGTCAAACCCCCCACGGATATCGAAAGAGATCAGGGCAACATAAATTTTTTTGCTTCTTATTTTTCAAATGAAATAAAACGTTATATAGGCCAAATCCGTAGACTTGCCTCGTTGAAAGCCATATTGTCTGTCACTAATATAGTTTATTTCTCTTAATTTTTGTTGAATTCTGTTTGGTCATTCATTAGTTTGTCATAAATTTTTGCATACGTCTTTAAGAGGCAAATAGGTCTATATCCTCCATTACCTTTTATTCCAAAAGTATCATTTGATCAATTTTCCAAGCATCTGGATAAATACGCAAATAAAGACATCTATTATATAAAACCAAATGAAATGAAGAAAACTCCTCAAATAATTTCTTAACAAGCTAAACCCCGATCCTATCTAATCTTGGGGCAGAATGGACTCTTAAACACTTAATCGTATAAGAAATTTCTTCATAGGTAAAAGCATCTTCAATTTTTACATCATCTTCCATATTGACCTCCCCCGCGATATTTAAATCACTATTCTGCTTTCCATATTGACTTCTTCCACAATTTTCCTATAAATCTCCTCCACAGAGGCGACCTCCGCTTCCTGTGACTGTTTCAAAATCATTTGACTTCTTAACCTTCCTTTTGCAGTCCGATAATAAATATAATACTCCTTATTTAGTAAAAAGATCATATTTGTATAATTTCTTTTAGTTTTTTTAATTTTTTTCTTTTTGTAAAGAGCCAAATTTCTTTTGTATTTAATTTTTCTCTTCAATCTAACATTATTATCGATCTCGCTAACCTGGGAACTCTTCCTTAGTGCACGAATAATCATCCTTTGCCTGTCCAAATCTTGAGTCCATCAACTAGTAATTTGTTTTTGTTTTTTCTTACATTTTATTTTTAGGTACTTATCCTATTATCGATTAATAATTCTTCCAGTTGAGAAACACACTCATTAATTTCCATTGATGTCTCATACTTAACTATTCTATCTTCATAGTATTCAATGCATTTACCAATATTACGAAGCATATGTTTGACTTTTCTTAAATTTCTACTGTAAGCAAAGGGGTAATCATCTTCAATTTGGAAATCTTTTAGTCTCACTAAAATATATTTATGATCACTCTGATTCAGTATCTAGAATTTCCATTTCAGCTTTCCTCATTTTTAGTGTCGACGACGGGTCGAATGTACAATCAAAAAACAACTGGCGGGCTAAACTTTTTAAGAAAATTAAAAAATTTTTATTAACAATATAAAAAATATTTGAAATAAATTTAAAATTTCGATTGCTAAATATTTATTTAAATATATGTAAACAACAATAATAATAGTATCCCAAAGGGAAAAAAAATCAGATGTATATTTATTTTCTATCTGAAATCTAAAGTTTGGTACCTGCAAGAAATTTTTGTTCTTTACACTTTATAATTCAAGTAAACTGACAGCTAAATATTAATATTTTCTGACTGAGAGTTACTTTAAATTATTCTAACATGTTTAATGAAACATTTGAGAACTTTTTTTAGCTTAAACTAAAAATATGGAAATTACGGAAACTTTCCAAGTGGGACAAAACTTGAGAATAATATATAGCAATCGAATCACCTTCTCTTATTTAGAACATTTTTCTTCGACACATAAACCAAAATGCATATATTTGTATGTAAGTGATAATAAACTTCTTTATTTCTTACTACAGCTTGGCCTTAGATAGCATTTTCGATTCTGATAAAATTTGAAGCCGTAGAGAGAAACCACTAGAAATTATGTTCATCAAGCATCGTATATGCTCATCGGCCAATTGGCTTCTTTTATTATTAATTTTCAAATATGAAAAAAAAGCTGTTAAAATATAAATATTTTTCTTAACAAAGGTATTATTCTTACTTCAAAAACTGTTAACTAAATATATTTATTTTTTGGCAACTACGAATAAAAGTTAACGAAATCTACATCTTCAAGTCTCCGACTAACATGTGTATCATACTATAAACTCGAACTTCAAATAATTAAAATCTTGAAATTTGTAAGCATAGTATTTCATAAGAGTGAAATTTACTTCTCTTGCTCAAAGTGTTGCATGTTCTAGGAATTTTTGAGGTTCCAGAGTAATTGTCGCAATTTTATCTGTTTGGATTGAAATGTTATTAATGAAATCAATTTAGAAATGGGCTTTACTTTCTACATTAACAAATGTTTTGCCTAATTGTAAATTTTACTGAAGATTTTACTTTTCAATATTACATCTGAACAAAGTCTTATTTTAAAATCACAGTAAGTATGTGAAATAGTTCTGTCTTTCTAGAGATTTAAATTCTAATTTAATAAGAAATTTTAAAGGAAGATTTGAATTTTTTTCTTAATTGAGTCTACAAATTCCTCCAAGTTTCTTTACGAGTCAACCCATTATTTTTCAAACAATTCTCTGGGAACCTGAATATATCTTAAACTCTGTCTCGTTCAACAAAATTCCGTTACATTCCTACCGAAATCATAACGTCATCGAAAATGTAAATGGTGGAAAGTTAACCACCAATATATCTAGTTCTGAGAAGTGCGGATAGCTCAAAAATGCGCTGAGTCTTAAACCATGATTTTAGCATTTCACGATTTTCTGCCTATCGAGATTTACAGGTGATTACATAAAAGATAGCTATTGGTTTAATATTCGTATTTATGTAGAATAATTTAAACCGGCTAATGCATGATTTCGAGAATAAAGTACAGTCTTATTCGATGCAAGATCAGCTTGGCACTAGATATTTAGATCGGTGCAATTTGCTTCCCTTAAATTCTAAAAACTTCACTCCCCCATTCCGCACCTACATTTACTCCAGAAGTATTTCATCAATAGATACCTACAACTGAGAGTGATCTGGTACTTGTAAGGTGTTCAAACCGACCCTATTTCCAAACCAAACCTGCAACTGAGACGGTCCACATCATGTATTCGAATACCCAATAGCAAGAGCTACAACCGTTTACCCAATAGTTTAGCTACATCCGTTATCCATCAGAAATAAATCCAAAATATACAGCCTTTCTTATGAAAAGCAAAGAATGCAGAAGAAAGTTCAACAAAATAATGAATACGATAACAAACCAACCTTAGGGCACAGATTTATGTCATCCCTGATGAAGAATTTTTTTAAAACGGTTAAAAAGGCACATTTAGTCATTAGCTTCAAATTCCAAGATATCTCATAAGATACATTCCATGCAAGCACTCATCATAGGAAGCATTGCATCGTCATAAGTTCAAGAGCCTCCCACATACTGTGAATACGTTACCGCAGATCTATTTAAACATTAATGATGGAAGAGTATTGAACCTTGAAGAAACATCGAACTTTTAGAATGTTTCAGTTGTAAAGCAGCACCTGTTGACCCCACGGTAAAGCACTGGCGCTCTCGCCTGCTATCAACTGTCTTTAAAAACAAGGAGGCAGGTCCATAGAAAGTATGCTACGTAGTGCGGCACGGTCGTTCTACTTACATAGCAACAAATATTCATGATGTGAATTTTCAGCGCCGCGGCTAGTAGGGAGTAGTATGTTTTTAATATTTGAAATGAAATTACAAGTAATGAGACAAATTTTAAGATTATTCTATCATTATGATTCTTTGGAATTAAAATTCTCCGAGTATCTGCGGAACTGGGGATCTGAGCTCTACTATGTTAATTACTTCCCCCTCGGGGGTTAACTCAGGCGAACACCTGGGAAGTACTGGTTAGGATCTGTACCTAGGCAGTCTCAACCACGGGGGTATATAATTTGGCTTCACAGGACTAGAATCCGAGTATTGTACTCAGGTTGGTTCAGGCTTGGCATGGATCATACTGGTACTGTCGTGTCTGTTCCTTCGGCTGGGGTGGAGCTAGATCGGAGATCGTCGACCGAATCCCCGGGGGTTTGACCCCATTCAGTTCTTGTGGCGGGGACTGACAGAGTGGACAGAGCCCCCATAACAATGTAAATTTGCCAATGGAGTGGTGCCCGGAGGCAAGGTGACAGAGTTTTTACATAGCAACGACACTATGAGGCTAAGGCCAGGTCAGTGGTCTTCCTTGGTGGCGCTCACTCACTCACTCAGCAACGATTCGTTCTGCCCAAAGTTTTGTAAAAGCCGGGCGGGGGTTGCGCCCGCGAGGATGAGGTCTCTTGGACTATAGGATATCTAAACTCTGTATGGGTCCTCTAGAATATGAACCTGGGTTGGAGATCTATCGTCTGGTGTGCCTGTGTTAATTACCGATTACTTAAATGTGTAAATGTTCTTGCAGAAATGTGGACATGAATTACAGAATTATGAACATGTTCTTGTAGAAATATGCGCATAAATTATGAAAATATGGCCATGTTTCCTGCCTTTAAAACCAGAATCTGCATAGCGGGATCATGAAGGAATTCTTGCTTCATTTGTTAATATTCCGCAAAGTATGATGTTCTGAAATTTTCATTTAATATAATTTGGAACTCATTTAATTGTTTCCAATGGTTCTCATCCAATTCTATGAAGTTCGAGTTTTTTAAGATGTTTTACATACTTTCGCCAAGAGTATCGCAAATATGAGCTAGTTTTTTCTGAGAGAAACTCCTCCACAAATGCATGAATGCCAGCGTGAAGCCATTCAGTAAAGCGTAAATACTTTTTTCCAATTTCGGGCCCAGTCCGTCGATAGACGTTGGCCACTACTAAGGCAAGAAGCGGTGGTCACTTTATTATGGAGGCACCTAATACGTTGGCCACATTTGCCTCCTATGAAGGGACGGATAGTTGCAACCTTGACGGATAGACCACCTTGCCTCCTCCAGGATTCGAACCCGGGCCTTTTGGTATCGCAGTATGCTTTCCTAACCAATATATCAAGTGAGCGGCAAGCGTAAACTATTAAACGTTCAAATTTAATCGTCTATTATTCATTCAAAACTAAGTGTTTTAAAAGCTGTAAACGCTGTTCTTCATCTCTATTATTAAAGCTAAGTTCATTAAAATCTTTATAGATATATTTTCTTTTTTACAACAACTATTTTAGAGGGCTGACCGTGCAACGACTTGTAGCGAAAAATAAATGTTGCTCTTGGATTCAGTAATGCAAGGTCTAAAAATCCATAACGTTACAGGAAGAGAGAAAAGTGTTTTTGAAATACACTTTCTGTGCACACATACTGTGATACAGTGATATAGTACAAGGGAATTCAAATACTTTTATTCTGTGTTCCAAATAATTAACTGTAAAAAATGCTTGCAACTTTATTCTCTCTCTCTATATATATATATGCTATCTATGTATGTATATATATTAAATTGGCAGTCACCTAGCCGATTTACACTTTGCCACTACTAAGGCCGAAAGTGGTGGCCACGTTATTATGGAAGCACCTAATAGCTGGACCATTGTTACCTCCTGCGAAGGGACGGACAATTACATCCATGCCTTCTCAGGGATTCGAACCCGGGCCTTTTGGTATCGCAGTAAACTGTCCTAACCACTATACCTTCTGTGTGACACTTTACTGTATATTAATCCCAGAGATTGTCAAAAGCTATTGAAGCATTTACTTAAATAAAAAAAAATTATGAAAAATGCTAATAATATAGTTAAGAAAGCTAATGTAATGTTAATCACAGTTGAGTTAATATAATGTTAATGTAGTCATAATATTTTTTTAATAATTTCTTATTTTGGCTAAGTATAACAAGTTATCTCCTTAAATAATTACGGATTTTGTATTTAATTTTGCTATTTTTAATAGAATTGTTATTTAATTGTTTCATTTCTCCGTGCAATGCTGCGCGCTACAAATTTGAAGAGAAAGCTACGCCGGAAAAATTAAAAATACAGGAGCACGCGCATTTAATGAATAGATATCTCGTAACTGTACTCTTTTGCTATCGAGAAAACTCTCGTGCATTTAAAAAACGTTATATGTGGGTCTGAAAGTAACCTGTCTGTACTGACCCTGTGGAATAACTCGTACATGCGTTTGGCCTGTGGAATGGAATCCAGTCCTCTTGCCAGTGGATTAGAGCATCCTTCAACGTTGTCCTTTTAAAGCTGCTTTTGGGGAACAGCACCTCTATTTGCTGCGCATCTATTTTATGCGCGGCCTCCTTTGCGAGTAAGTCCGCCTCCTTATTTCTCTGAAGTCCAAAATGAGCTTTAATCCAGGATATGTAGAGTGGAGATGCTAACGATCTAGCTCTCAGGAGGGCTTGGATTTCTGCAATAAGTGGCTGGGATGATAAGGATTCCTTATTGCAAAGATGGCCGATTGGCTGTTGGTGTAAATGCGAAAAGAATTTTGGCTGTTAGCGGCTGCATAAGACAGCGCATGTTTCAAGGCTGCTGCTTCTGCCAGGAAAACAGAGTTGTTTTCTTTCAGGTTCCCTTTCCATGCTGCGAGGGTATCCCCTTGCCTCTTGGCGATGAAGCTGCACCCCACCTGGTTGCCAAGCTTTGAGCCATCTGTATAAATGCATACTTCTGAATTATCCTGCAGGTAATGTAGTCGGTATGCGCATGCACTCCTCTGCCATATTCTGCGGGAGGAACTAGTTGTACTGTTCTTTTTTCTTCAAAGTGTGCAGGGATATAATGCTGCCCCCTAAAAAAAGACTGCTGTCTTAATAAGGTGACTCGCGTAATCGTTGCCTCTTGTTCCGCTTTAATGTGAAGGGGCATTATGCCCACAAGCACTACTGCCACCATTGTTGCGGTTGTGCGATACGCCTTTGTAATGGAAAGTGCATAAGGTCTTTGTATGCTGCTTAGGACTTTCAATTTCATAGAGCTCATTGGAATTGCCCAGACTGCTGCTGCGTAGGTTGCTATTTTTTCAATTACCGTACAGTACAGGATCTTCAAAATGTGCGGTCGAAGACCCCAATCTGCTCCTTGTATTCTCTTTAGAGTTTTGGCGATAGCGTGCGTCTTCAGTCTCACTTCCTTTAGGTGCGAGATCCAGGTGAGGTTCTCGTCTATTGTGAGCCCCAGAAGCCTCAGTTCTTTTGCTCTTTTAATCGTGATACCCCTGAGTTTTATCACCGGATTTCGGATGATCGTCTGCCCCGGCTTATGGATTATGAGATATTTTGATTTAGTGTTCGAGACGGTAAGGCGCTTGGTACTGCATAATTTGTCAAAGAGCTCCACCATTTCATTGCTGTTCCTCTGAAGCTCATCACGCGTTCTTCCACGGATTACGAATGTGGCGTTGTCCGCAAATGCCACTACTTTGGTGTGATCTGTCTACTCTACATTGAGTATTGAATTAAACGTGACGTGACAGATGTCCGGGCCCGCGCAGGACCCCTGGGAACAGCCCCTGTTCTGCTTCTTCTCGAAGACGCCTCCGTCATGCACTGCCACGAAGGTGAGGTTTGAAAGAACATGAATCTTACGTCATAAAAAGTTCAAGGCTGATGCAGTTTGAATAGTTTTTATCTTATTAATTAAAAATTAAATAAATCTGGTACTGTCATTATATGGATGAACCTGAAGATCCTTGCATGGCTATGCCTGCAAGCTCAAGGCTGATATAGTAAGTAGACGTCGGTAAAATTATTTTTAAGTCAGTTTTTATTTATAAAAATATCATTCCTTGGAGATAAAGTGATATTCAATGGCCATTCGTAATTTTCAAACTATGAGATCTGCAGCTACAGTGGGATATAGAAATTACTTAAAATTTTATTTTTAGTCTTTTTTTTTAAATCTCTGAGGACAGCAGACTGACAAAGGCAGTTGTAAGAAACTATGAGTTATTATATCAATATATTTTAAGAATAAAAGAATGCATATCACTTAAATTCTATATTTTTTAAATCTTTACTGCACCGAATTAGTCTGTAATACTTATGAAAGAAAAATACACACTCCTCAAAAGTGAAATTGCAACACCAAGAAAGAATGCGCGTAGCATCATGCAAATTGAAGGAGCGAGAGTTGTGAGGTGGATGTGCAAATGATAAAAGTTGAGGACGCATTGGATCACGTGGTACGCATATGCTGGCTATAAAGGTCAGCCACTAACAGCACCTGAGGGTTCACAGAGCATTGGAGATGTTAGAAGAAAAATTGAAACTGCCTCTGAGACGTCGGCGAGCTCAGATCATCACAATACCATCCATCAATTAACGACCGGGAAACGAGACCGTATTATCGAACTCCATGAATTTGGTTTGTCGCTGCGCACAATAGCCACTCGTGTTGGGCACAACGTGAAAAATCATCCAACGTTATGTTACACGATGGATTCCAGGAAGATGTATGTGCTCATCGAAGAGGAAGTAGTGCGCACAGAGGCACGTCAGAGAGCACAGACCAGCGATTCGTCGTTCAACTATGAGACCCTTTCTCCACGTCACGTGACATCCGAAGCCGGTTGCCTCCACGAGCAGGTGGACCTGTGTCTACCCACACTATATGCAATAGATTGCATAAGTACACTGACGTTTACGGGTACCAGCCACAGGGGTATCATTGACTGCTGAACAAAAGACTAGACGCCTGGTGTAGTGTCAGCGTCATAGAGCATAGATCATCGAATGGCATCGGGTTTTGTTCACGGATGAATCTCGTTTCTGTCTGTGGAGGAATGACGTCCGTCGACGTATACGGCGGCGACTCGGAGAACAGCAGCCCATTTCTCCGAGCGTCACACTCCGTCTTGCACCAAGCATTATGGTTTGGGGTGGTATAATGTTTGATCACAAGACGCTCCTGGTACACATTAACGGCAGTCTGACAGCGGATCGCTACGTCACGCAAGTTGTGGAGCCTGTTGCTCTGCCCTAGTTGCAGAGCGCACCCAACTCGGTATTTCAGAAGACAATGCCAAGCCGCATTTCGCACGACGTACTCTTAACAGGCTGACCGGATTTGACATCCTATCCTGTCTGGCAGCCTCTCCAGATCTGAATCCCATCGAACACCTGCGGGATGTCATTGGACGTGACATTAACCGAGAACCACGGCCGCAAACCCTGGATGATCTGCATGCATCAGTGGATGCGGCTTGGCAAAGGCTGCTTCAGGCAACCATCAAGGAATTCATTGATAGCATGCCTCGTCGGATTGCAGCCTGTATCGCTGCCCGAGGTGGGCACATTAGATACTGAATAAATTGGTTTATAATATGTAAAAATTAATGCGAATTTTATTCCATTAATTTAATAAAATTAAACGGATTTAATAAATTATATTTTTTAAATATTAGTGTGGTGGTAACACATGCTGAACATTTTACTTTTGAAGGGAACAAGAGTAAAGATTGTCAGAAGAACATTCTAATTTATATCATTAAGTTTTGAAAACAGTTTCTACTCAAAATCCCCACTCGAGTAAAGTTTTAGAAACACTATTCTATGCTGTACAACAGAATTTAGTAGCACATATATTTTGCAGTTTTTTGTCACGGCATAAGCTCTTTTGATGTATGAAAAGATTATGATATCTAAAGTTATGAAATGTTTAATGCTCATAATTGAACAATTTTCATTTATCACTGAAATAATGAGCTTTAAGAATATCTTGACCTACCGAAGGTTACAGAAGTTACTGAAAATTTAGTTAGTTAATTATGTCAAAGAAAATTTCTCTATTTCTCTAGTGAATGATAAGATTTTAGGAGATTCATTCGTTTAATCGAGTGCATCAAAGTATAGATGCCTCACGTTCATCCAACCGTTTTAACAAGATTCATACTCAGGACAAACTACCAGTTACTTAATGCTTGGCGGTATTATCCACTCGTGATGGGTTTACTAACCGAAATTGGCTCGAACTTCAGAGACACGTAGGAAAATTTCCATTGCAGCGTCAAGAATCGAACTTGTAATAAATCTACTTCTATTCAGTAGTTTTAACCTGCTTCAGTTAATAAATATAGTTAATTCAATACAGGGAAATCATTAACAACTTCTGATAATGCAGCTTTAGATATATTTAAGCCTTTCTCTTTATGATTCACTCTATAAAGAGCCTAATAATAATATTTTCGTAATAATAAATTTTCGTTTTACATTTTTAAAGGTATTTATTTGGAATGTATTTTGTGCTACCTGTCCAGCTTATCAAATGTAAAGCTCCGATACACGGACATTGCAAATAATGAGCAGTAAGTTCTCGTATTTGAAAATTTATTGTGGAAAGCCAATGTACTGTATCGCATCATATGTATTAAATTTTGTTTAAATGGGTCTGGATATAAATCTCCATATCCCTTGTCTGTGAAAGACACAAGCTATTTATGCTTTGCAATGCATAAAATCGCCGATCAAATTGAGTTATGTAAAACGGGAATTAAATGTTTGCAGCTAACGGGTTACAATAGGACATACAAGGTAAACTAGAGGCTTTGCTCATATGCATTGTGACAACTGCATTTGTGAAGGATTAACTATACCTAGCTCTTAAATTCATTACATGAAATTCCGTCACACTGGAAATCGAAGCGCGTTTATAAAGCCACCGGGATTCTGTGGATTTATTCTTCGACCTTTGGTGAATAAATAATTAATTTCAATCAATGCCTACTGTGAATTGCAAAGTTTTGTTATTAGTTATTTCATGCTAAAAATAAGTTTCCTGTTTATCACATCATATTCGTTTCTAATAGTTTCCTGTTTATCGCATTATATTCATATAAGCATTTAATAGCAAGGTAATAAAAAATCATCACGATCTACTTACATGCATTATAAAAGATTTAAATTCAGCGTGTAATTCATTTCTGGAGCAACTTAGATTGCGTGAACTCATGATATATATCACGTAAATAAACATTTGAGATTATAATTTATAGTCTAACACTTAATTAAACTAACATTGTTTACAAAAAGAACATCAAAGAACACTCTGCTGCAACTCTACAGCGAAGAAGACTGTTAGATTCTCTTGCTGGATGAAGAGCTAAGTTATGGAAAGTCTTCTTGGAATATCGATACGATTTGCTACAGAATCCACTATGGTGATTTAAGAATTGGTTTGAATTATTCGATTATGGTAAATCATACCATAATACATAACTACTAATGGGAAAGAGAAGCATTCGCGAAGATATTTATTTAAGGGTTTTACTCACTGTATTACGTTTACTATATTCTCTGTATTCGCTATATTCACTCCTGGTTTACTTGCGTTACATATGAAGAAATTCATAAAACTGTTGCAAATCTATATTTAACATTGAGGTAAATGCCCATCTTGCTAAACTGGTGTGATACGCAAAGATGGCAATGATTTGGCGACTAATTTTTGTCGCCACATTTAGCGAGCAATCGCCAAAAGTTGCAACCATTTGGCGACATTTTGATCCGGTCCCTGTATAACTATAATTAAATATCAGTAATTGATCCCTATATCTAACTGTAATAGTATCCGGTCCTTATACGTAACTTTAACAGTATATGTATATATATGTATGGAATACAGTATATATATGTAAATATCTTAGATAAAAAATGTGTAAATCAAAATTGTAATTTAAACTAACGGTAAACCCTTCACTCTCCCTCTCTATTCTAAAAATTGTATTAACTTCTCTGGATTGCGTCATTTCTAGATCAGTCAACGCCACAAAGCTTGCGTAACGCTGATAAAGTAGCTAATTGAGAACCTAAACTTTAAGAACTTAAACCAAAACCTTTCTCCTCACAGCCTGGCATATTGAATAAATGCTCCACTTTCAGCCTGAACTTCTGTGTTGCTTGGTCGCTGTTTCGTTGTGCTCGTTTCCTATCGCAATAACATCAAAAATGTAGATGTTCTTGAATAGGCACGATTGGACTGCCAAGTGAATTGTGGCAACAAATATGAATTCAAATAAATGTGGAATTAAAACTGCCTCGACTACCAAGTTTCTTAGATATTACGAACTCTGTCATACTACGCAATCAGAATTCTTCCTCTTCAATATGGATCTACGATCTATCTTATCTAGGTATTAAGCATCAACACTGCTTTTTATTGTTTTCATTATATATATATAGATAGATAGATAGATACTATATGCCTTCCAGTGATTTCGAGAAATGGTAGGAGCAAGCAATTTCTCGGAGGTCGGGAGGAAACTATATAAGACCGTAAAAGCATTAGTTATTAGTTTTTCAGTTCAAATTAACTTCGGATTATTGAGATCTCCGTGCGAGCTTAGCTCTTTAGATGCGCTTTGCATTGCGTTGTGTTTAATGGGCTTAGTAGTTTGAAGTGGTAAGTACTTATTATGCTCTATCATACTGAGAAGAGCTATATGAGTACATTTGTGGGAATTTACAGGACTGCAAACTGTTTCTTTTGGAAAAAGAAATTTTATCAAGCTACCATTGGTTCTGTGTGCATTCAATCCATTATGAACCCGTACGCATGCAACAATTTTTGGTGTCAGGAGCGGAGTTGAATGCTGGTGACAAAAGCGACGGACGAACAACTGAGACAACTAGTGTCAGCCTTTGCTGCATTTAAAGAAGAGATGAAAAGGGGCAGGGAAAAGATGGAAGGGGACGTCAACTCAGTTCAAGAAAGGACTTGAAGCAAGACAAGAGGACATGAAAAAATAAATTACTGTCATAGGCAGAATAGACACGGTCGAAAACAAAGTTCGAGAAATTCAAGAAAGAGTTTGTGCTGCCAAACAACAAAATATAGAAAGAGTTTCTGCTGTCGAGCAACAAATCGTGGAAAATTGTTCTTCTCTCAAACAACAAATCGGAGAGTTTCTGTTGTCGAACAACAAATCGATTACAGAGTTTCTGCTGCAATAGCCAGGAAAGTTGATAGCTTATAGAAATACGTAACTAGAGCTGGAAATAATTCTGTTGTTTTTAAGTTTCTAGCCATATTTTCTATTTCCTCTCTGAAGCTATCCACATATGACGGTAAGGCCTCTTGGATAGGGTACAGTTTTTTGTCAGGACGCAAATGGATGGGGTTCCAAGCTAAGCTGTGACACCTCGCCGCTTCTCTGAGAGCGCACGCAGTGAATATTCCCCAAACTCTGCCCGAAAACCAGTGCCAAGACTTCGAAGCTCTATCTGGCGTGCTGGAATTGTGCTTTGGCGGCAAGTATTAAAAAGATTATAGCAGGCTTTAGTTAAAATCTCGTCAACAGAGGCCCACCGAAACACTCCAGCAGCTCGTCGTGGATGCTGAAAGGCTCTTTTATGTTACATTTTCGGACTGCCGATGAGAAGAAAGGGAAATTCTATTCCTATAGTATTTTACCGATGACATCCGGGACCCTTAAATACAGAAAATAATGCGAATGGCGGATAACAAATACTTAAAAAAAACTTTTTAGTGCAAGCAACCCCCGCAGTGCTGTCCACAAGACTACCAGATATTCCCCGTCTCAAATGGTATTCGATCGTGACCTTCGTCTACTTTGAGGTCTGTTGTTTAGTCAACCTACGGATGCGCCTTCATCGCCTGAGGAGAGTATCTAAGATCTCCTGGCACGGTTTGAAGTGATGCACAGTTCTCCACAAGAGCGAGTCAACTTGATGACGGAGAAGATGAAGAACCAATACGAGAGCAGAGCTACAGGACATTGATTCAACAAAGGTGACAAGGTGTGCTTATAGAATCTGATTCGACGGAACGGACTTTCTCCTAAACAACAGTAATCCTGGAAAGGTATCTACGCAGTCCTAAATAATTTAAACGACGTCGTAGTTCTTATCCGTAAGTTATCAAATTCTAAAACTAAAATCGTTCATTACGACAGGATAGCCCTTACTAATTCTTAGTATGTATAGTGTATATAATGTAAAAAATAAGACCACGGTCCTTTTTGTATATAAATTTGTAAAATCATGCACTAAATTATTGATTTAAACTGGATGTGAAATTGTTAGTATCTTTTGTAGAATATAATATGAAATGCTTGAAAAAGGTAGCTGTGCAGGCTAAGTAAGGTTGCAGGGGTAAGTCTGTTTAAAATTGAAATAAATGGCTTTCTCACTAAATTGGCGAGATATCACCAGGTTGGCGGTGTTATTGGCGACTCATTTTTGTCGCCAAATTTAGCGAGAAATCTCCAAAAGTCTCCAAACTTGTCGATATTTCGATCCGGTCCCCATATAACTATAATTGAATAATTGCAGTTGATATGTAACTGTATCGAACCTTATCTGTAACTTCAACCGCATTTATCTTTGTATAATTTCGAGTAATGGAAAATACTAGAGATTTCTCGGTGCCGAGGTAAAACTATACGATCCCGGAGAATGAGTCCTCAGGCTTTCATTTCAGCGTTGACTTCAGGGAACTGAGTTCTCTGTGAGTACTTAGCTCTTTAGATGAGCTTTGCATTGCGCCATGTTTAACATTCTTAGTAGTTTGAAGTGGCAATTGTGCTCTGTCATACCGAGGAGAGCTATACGAGTACATTTGTAGAAATTTCTAGAACTGTAAAATATTTCTTTTGGAAAAATAAATTTTATCAGGCTATAATTGATTCTGTGTGCATTCAATCCATTATGAACCCGTACGCACACATTATTATATAATGATTTTAATGAGTCCAGCTAGTATTATTCCATAAAAATAAATATTTTTACTAAAACATCTCAGGATTTAAAGGCATTTTTATTTAAATCAATCAGATTAAAAAATACAAAAACATATTTTTAAGAACTGCGTTTATTACTTTTCAATCACTTGGTTTGTTACTCAGTAATGAAAAGATTAAATCTAAAACTTAAACATCTTACGCTTTACTGAATGGCAACACGCCTGGTGCGTGGAGATAATAAGTGTTTTATTTCAGGGAGTGGAAACACATGGCTTTCACGTAGCCGAGTTTGTGGATTAAAAGTGAATGACATTTGACCGAATGGCAACAGCCTGGCGCGCTGGAGGTAAAAATATTTTATTTCAAATAATAATGCTACCAAAATCCGTTAAATTGGTACAAAATATAAAATAAATAAAAAAAATTCGAAATTCAACCTTCGTGGTTCGAGATGCAGTTGTTCGGGTGGAGCATTACGTGCATTAAAACTTCTGTGTCTCTTAGGTGCAGTCGTTTTTCCGCAAGGCGAGGAACATACCTACATACATAAATAGATTTTAGAGATTTTTCATTATTTAATACTTTTTTATATAAATCCCTCTCGATAACACATAATAATAAATACATAATAATCTTTATATATATAAGCGGCTAAAGTGTGTGTAGCCGATAGTTTATTGCTGCCACTCGGCAAAATGAGCGCGGAAATTAACGTTTCCTCAGTTTTCAATTAATATCTCGGCCGATTAAATTCGTACGGTGTGAACGGTATCGATGGATTCGGAGAATTTTTTGGAATCCGAAGATACGCGTCTCGAAATTCAACTCGGCGCCGTTCCGTAGATATTCGAGAAAAAAGAATTTGGTACGTAGCCAAATCCCTGTAAAAGGGAAAACCCAAGAAAGAAAGTGGAAAATGTACGGAAAACGTAGGTTTTTAATTAATATCTCGGCTAATTAAAGTCCTAAAAAGACGCGAATGGTCAAAATGGCGTGCCACGGACCTGCGGAATCCAACGGTGTGCTTCGCTAAGCCCGGGAGCCAGCCGTTTCGGAGGAGATAATGTTACTTCACTCCATGTATATATATATATATATATGCGGCTTAAGTGTTTGTTTGTCGCCGATAGTTTATCCGTTGCTTGCGTAAATGTACTAGCCAATAAGGTGAAGTTGCCACGGCACAGGGTTGCCGTTTCAATTGAGACGTAGACAGTTTCCTGTAAAACTTGCCTTTGCTATGACCATCCATAAGTCTCAGGGCCAAACGCTTAAGCGTGTTGGCATTTTTTTACCTGAGGCTGCATTTGGACACGGACAACTTTATTTGCCTGCTCAAGAGTTCGTGAAAGAACGGATGTAAAATTAAAAATAATGGATGGTCCTCTGCAAGGCAAGCTTAAAAATGATGAAAAGATCTACACAAGAAATGTTGTGTACAAAGAGATCTTTGACATGTGAATTAACATTTCATTATTTAAATCACTTTTATTGATTGAGCTAGCGGTGGGCTCTTAAGAAATGTACCGCCAGTGGTTTCCTTCATTGCACTCTAATTTAAGCAATTAAGCAGGTAGAAGGGGGAAACCCCGTGGGGCAGTAAGCAAAGGGGCATCCTCGCCGCATGCCTTGGGTAATTCAGTTTAAATTAGCAGACACCTTTGCACAAATCATTTTAATTACAATTTATAATATCTAGAACAGCGGTCATTTCGTATGACCCCCGGGCTTTCTAGTAAAATAATACATCGCGATAATACATAATAATAAAATAATACATCGCGATAACATTTGGTGCCAGTTTATCGCGATCTTCTGTATCCAAATCATTTTTCAATGATTTGGACACAAAAGTGATACGGGTAAAAAGTAGTTTCGAGACTTATAGCATCTCTAGCGCTGATAAGTTGTACTTTATAAAAGTGTAAGTATTCTGGTGGTAACATACTCATAAGATAAAAATATCGCTTCCGAAAGGGCATAGTAAGATGGTCCACAGAACATTTTAATTGACGTAAGGGATCCCCATTTGCAAAACGTTTCAAAACTGCCGACTAAGATAAGCGAATAAAATGGCTGCTTTTAAAAAACGTCATTCACAAAGTGCACTTCCAAGACAGATAGCACAAAATATTTTGTTGTTATGTTATCATGTTTATTGATAATTTTTACTAACTTGCATATTAGCAGTTCGCGAACTCGGTTGAGCTCTAATGCTCTAAATGAGTTCGTATCTGAAAATCAAGTTTAACGTGTGCGATTTTCTAAGCGTGCTCGTTAACTTTGTCCATTAGAACTTTCACGGAAACAGCTGTTTAGTATCTCAGTAGGAGAGAACAATTCAAACAAACAAAAGCTTAGGCTGAACATTAATTACGGTCAAACAAATGTAAGAATGTTTGGTAATTACTTCGGAACTTAATAATAATGATTCCCTTATAAAATAAAATGTTTTGAAAAATATCATTCATAAAAAATGTACCAAATAAATTTATTCTCGTAAGACAAAAATACTGACTTTGTTATGATTATTTAAACTAAAGAATAAAAGCATCTGAAAGGATTCAGATTTTAACAATCGCCCTTACAGTTTAATATGGTTTATCTGTACGGGTTATCATAGAGATGGCCCATATGGAACAGCGAAATATTTTATAGTACATTAGATGAATATGCGTTTAGACTAACACAGGAACATACATATCTTCCTAATATTTAAAAAGTAAAAAAAAAATATATGATGTAATCCTATAAAAATATTTAATGGGTTTTAATTAGATCTATCATGAATGAAATATAATTTTATTTGAAAATCATGAATGAAATATAATTTTATTTGAAAATCATGAATGAAATATAATTTTATTTGAAAATCATGAATGAAATATAATTTTATTTGAAATCAATCAGATTAGAAAGTAAAAAAATAATATTTTTAAAATATGCATGTCTTGCTTCTAAATATCTTAGTTTGTTAATGAATAACAGATAGATTACATAAGAAAGAAGAATATCTTAGGTTTTCCTAGAGGCAACAGCCTCGAATGAGAAGTGAAACAACGCGTTAAACTTGAACAATGTAAAACCATGCTTCGAAACTGACAGCCATTTTTGGCTAATTCTTAAAAATATGTTTTGCCTAAAAATCTGAAAGAATTTTAACATTGCCCCAGAGTTCTTAAAATTCTCGCTGAGCTCCCAGTCTACTAATTTGCTCTTAGACCATTTCTGCTGGCCCAATATTCTTTATCCTTATTTTATTATTAATCATCACTTTCTTTACACTTACGTCACATAAATTTCAATAGCAAAATCTAAAAATTTTTAATAGCAGCTGTGGAGTTTTACCTTTTCCTCACATTTCTTCAGCATCGTCGCTGACGTCGCGCCGTCATTTCTTCCTCAAGCTCATGCGGGCTAAGAATGTCGACTCTGAGGAACTGTATCCCCACAAAAAAAGAACTCTTGTTCACTGTTTTACAAGTTTGTTTTCACGCTCTGTTCATCACTGAGATTGATGTTATTCTAACGCTATGTATATATTTTGGTTCATTAAAAGAATTTATTTTCCATAAAGTGATGCTTAATAAACATCTAAAAACACCAAACTTGCTACTCCGGACTTGAGAAGAATACGTTTTTAATAGCTCAAACATGTCTATAAATGACGATACTATTGTTCCAACGCAAGGAGCTGAAAGCAACAGAATTTCTGTTAAAGTGCTACTGTTCTGAAAAGATAATCCAAGTATATGGTTTCGACGAATTGAAAGCCATCTCAATAACAGTGTAATAAATGCCACAAAATATCATGACACTATTAAAAAAAGATTAATTGAAGTTTTTTCCAATTCTGAAGAACAAACACACACAAAAAAAAAAAAAAAAAAAAAAAAAAAAAACTTTTTTGAGAGATATTGATTGAAGCGACAAAAGCTTATCTGATTTACTGCGACAAATGCAAGAATTAGCTGTATCTCGTGTCGTAAATGAATTATTAAAATATTTGTGCCTTCAATGCCTTCTAGCCCAGATGCAAGCCTTATTGACCTCTTCTGATATCGAACTTAAAAAATTAGCAACTATGGCTAAGAAAATCTCTGACATCACAGCTCCCGCTTAACGTCATGCCATAGATGCCAAATCAAAAGTAACTAATTCTACTGATACAAGGGATGCTTTAAATAATTTTCAGAAACAAATATTTGTTTTAAATAAAAAAAAGTAAATAAATTTTTTACATTGTATTCTCGTGTTCGTTATAATTGTAGATTTATATTCTTACCGACGAATAAACAAAACGAAAAATCAACAAATGAATAAAAAAAGCATCCATGTGTTGGTAGCACATTAACTTTAGCGAAAAAGCCGTTAAATGCAACAACCCTTGCAATTTTAAATCGGAAAACTAGATTAAAAAAAATTACAGAAGGCCGAGCGTGTGTGGCGACAAATGCCACGGGCCAAAATAACTGTCCTCTCCTTGTATACGAAAAATCTTTTAAGAACTTTTTTTGGGGGGTGGGGTCGATACATCAGCTGCATTTCCCGTCTTGCCTCCTACTTCACAAAACCGCTTTACACCAACATCTTTACTTAATTTATTTACAGCAGGTGGTGCAAAAATTAATGTTTATGGAAAAGGTGTAGTAAATTTAGACATAGGTCCATGGAATTTACTATTGCTAAAGTCTCACAACCAATTTTGCTCGCAGAATTTTTAAATAATTATGGAATTGTTATAAACTGGAAACTTAGTTGGTAGCATGAATAACGTTGCGTTAGATGGCAAGATATCCCAAGATAAATGTACCCCCAAATTACAGTTTCAGCCGTTACATATAGCATTACAACCATTAATGACTTACATAAGTATGATTCTCTCTTTGAAGATGTTTTAAAACTGCCTCTGGATAGGAATACTTAAGGTATTACACACGTAATCGAAGTTCTTCCATAGGGGCTACAGTTAGACGCCTAGCGCTTGACAAATTTCCAGCCGCGAAAGCAGAATTCAATTATTTAGTGCAAACAGACATTTGTAGTTCTAAAACCTGGTGGAGTAGTCCTCTATGCATGGTAAAAAACAATCAGATGGGTTTGAGCTTTTGGTCATATTCACCGCTATCAAATAATTCAGGTATCTGTTTCACAGTATGAACTTTACAGTGTTTACATATCATGAACCGAAGCATTTTTCAAAAGGTATGATATGCTCAGTCCTCGAAAAATTAATTAACTCAATTTCATAGATCAGTTCGCTACTGATATTCAACATGTGAATGATGCAGAAAATGGACCAGCTGATGCCATTCTCGTATCGAAATGGTTACTAATCTAATTTCTATGAACTATGACTCTATGTCGTAAGCGCAACAGAGTGACGCTGTACTCCGATACTTTTTAGACAAAGAAAATTCATTTATACTATGGTGTTGGTGTATTTAATTATGGCAAAGCACGCTAGGGCTATCTGCCTAAGAGGAGGAATGCCTTTCGTGGAGGACTTTCTAAGGGAAACTGGCTCGTATACACGTTACACATGGGGAAAACCACGAAAACACCCATGCAGCCAGCCCGTTCGCGGGATTCGAACCTCGGACCGAACTACCAGTGTTCTGCGACTTTACCGCTCGGCCGCTGGTGGGCCCATTTATACTATGGAGACACTAGGTATTTTTGGAAGCAAGCAAGATGAAAAATTAGCAACCGCCTTCGCCGGGATTCGAACCACGAATCTCTGAAATACTGGCTCAGCGTGCAGACCAGTATACCAAGAAGGCTCGCTAAGAAGGCGGGTGAAATACCTTATAATACAATTAAAGAAGTTAAAAACGCCTGAGCGTTTCGTATAACTATATTGCGTCATTTCAAATCGCAAAATGCGTCCTTTTGTTCCAGACAGTCATAAAAAAAAATTGTCTTTTCAGCTCTGCATAATCTTTATCATCCTATACCTAAAGCAAAGATGAAATTGATCAGTGACCGATTTGTCTGTCCCAGAATGAAAAAGGATGTCATGAGCTTCGCTAAAACAGCATGCAGTGTCAAACGGCTAAACAGTCGGTTTATGTACATTCAACGGCTTATGTATGTACGGCAAAACGGCTTGTGTACACTCTCCTTTAAATGCTTTTATGGTTCTAGATGAACGTTTTTCTCATAGCAGTATAAATTTGATTGAACCCATACCTTCATCTCAAGGAATGTCTTACCGTCTAGCATGTACTGATAGGTATACTCGTTGGCCCGAAGCTTATCCATTGAAAGATATAAGGGCAAAGACCGTCGCCACTGCTCTTTACGCAGGCTGGATTTCAGACCACACCAATTCACCACTGATTATGGTAGTCAATTTCGAAGTGAGCTACCTAAAACCTTTGATATTCGCCTTTCTCATACCACCGCGTATCACCCAGAAGTCAGTATGGGAGCACTGAAAGATGACGCAGGTCGCTTAAACAGTCTATAATGTGTCATGCGTCTGTACCCTGGACTATTGCATCACCCTCAATTCTTTTAGGACTTTGAATCGCTAGAAGCGGAACTTAACCGCTCTACAGCTGAAGTTGTGTATGATCAAACTTTACGTCTTCCAGGAAAATTCTTTATGCTTCCCGAAAGAAAAAATCTGAAGAATGAATTTTACAAAAATTAAATGACCATATAGAGCCCCTTCATCCGACTGTTACTACAAATTACTTAGATAAAGACAAATATGCGTAGACAAATATCCTCCTGTTTTTCTACGTGTAGACGCAGCAAAACGCTCATTGCAAAACCCCTACGCTAATTCATACACAGAGCTTCAACATAGTGATAAAAATTTACCATCTGTAATAAAGGACATAATATCACTGTTTCTATGGGAAGGGTAAAACTGACTTATTTGGTCCCAGACGATGTATCTGTACCACATATTTTGCCTGATGTTAATGAAGCCTCATTACAGAAAACAGCTTGTTCACTAGACTAGCAGTCTCCAGAAGAATAAGCTACTGCGAAAGCAAGCTACCAAACTCGTTCTAGATATCATGCTCACTTTCCAAAACGATTTGTGGAATACTGATGCTTTTCCCATTAACAGATTTTTAACGCATTTTTTTCCAGAAAGGGAGATTGATGTGGGGTTTTGCCTTTTTTTGAGCATCGATGCTGACATCAAGTCCTGATTTCTCCCCTCTATCTAGCACATGCGCGATAAGAATCTCGACTCTGCGAGGCTATCCAAAAAAAAAAAAAAAAAAAAAAAAAAAAACCCTCTTCCCTTCTGTTTTACGAGTTCGTTTTCACACTCTGTTCATCATTGAGAATAATGTTATTCTAACGCTATTTATATATTTTGATTTATTAAAAGAATTTATTTTTTACAAATCGGTGTTTATTAAACACATAAAAACAACAAAAAGCACATATTTCGTCACATAAAATTCAGCAATAAAATCATGAAAATACTTAAAAACGGCGTATCTTTAGAATTCCTGATGGACAGTTAAAACTTGCCATGCTTTTCTTTATATATTCGCTATATGCTTTCTACGAAAATATTACATGGTGTTAAAATTTGGTGGCAACATCCTTTTAATTTAAAAGTGATACGAACCAAAAAGTTAGGATCGAGACTAATAATATCTCTGATGTTAAAAACTAAATATTACATTGGTTAAATTTCAATATTAATAAAATTTAAAAAGCACAATAAGACGAGGCGGCAGCATTTCTCTCGCTTTTCTCCCCTGAGTAAAAGGCCAAATGTTCTTCATAACCTTCGAACCATATTCAATGCAAGCTTCTCAAGAAACGACCTTCTATTTATCCGGTACTATATAATCAGCTTCGATGCATTACTCTCTTTTTTCTTCCGCTTTTTATCGATCAGTAAATATTCCGTGAAGAGTACCAGAATATTCCAAGTTTTACGAGCTCATTGGAAATGAACGAAAGCTGTCGGTTTTCTCTATTTTCCATGGACGTGGAGGAGGAAGAGAAAAAGGTAGTGGTGTGCTGAACTTGGGACGTCAAGTGATTTATATTGCTTTGGTAGGTCGCAAAGCAAGATAAAAGCGAATAATTTTTTATCATGAAGTATTTGGCATCGTTGTGTACGTCACGGCGAGAGAAACCGCTTGGGGAGATGCAGTAAATGTAAAAATATCTAAACCGCAATGTTTATGTCTCCCTCTCAGACATTCTGAATCAAATGAATGATGAGATAGAATATTTTTATTGAAATTTTCCCAAAGAAATAGCGAGTTTCCCATGAATTTCTTCTTTCCGTTCCCAAATAGTCTTCCATTACTTATTTCATGCATTTTCAAGAATTTCGTTTCATATTTTATAATAAAACACTCTTTGAAACTTATTTTTTTTTTTTTTTGTAAGCATGAAATTCCTGAAAGGAAGAGGATAAAGTGATTTTTAACCTGAAGCTTAAAATTATTAATAATACTGTTTGAGCGTTTGACAAAATAATGCTTTAAAATAAGTATATAGTTTTACAATATTTAGCTTAATAAGCTACTCTGCGCTTTTTTTTAGAAATTTATTAGTAAACAGTAGTCATTAGTAAAGATGAAAATTAAAGAATTTTTAAAAATAGGAGATACATATGTTACGCCTAGTATTTGATATTCTAGCATTAAGTGTTTGATATCTGTTTACAAATCTTAAAACTTAAGTTAGGCTATCTGAATATGGCAAAGCATACAAAAGCTGTCTGCTTAAGAGAACGGATGCCTTTGTAAAGACTTCTCAAGGAAAAGTAGCTCCTATTCATGTGACACATAGAGGAAAACTTCGAAAAGCCACCATGCAGCTAGCCCATTTGCCTGGTCGAACTACCAGTAATCAGCGATCTTAATCACACGTCACTGGCGGCGCACTGTAAATCTTTGAAATTTCATTCTTGTTATCATATACACCTCCAAACAGTGTTTTAAACTGTTTGGCAACTTATTGAAAAAACGACTATACATATCAACAACTGTGTTACATTTTGTTTAAAGCTCTTGAAACTAGACTGAGGATAATCCCTATGCTTTTTAAGGTACAGGTAAAGAACCATTTGCACATCAATGATGGCTTCACGGTACATAGCCTAGGACTTAACACATGATTAAATAACTTTAAAGTTACTTCAATGAGTCTTATATTTTAATTTGATAGAGCACCGTTTTATCAGGAAAAGCAGTTCCAAAGAGAATTGCAGCAGCGAAGCGTTCTACGGGTTTGTGTATTTGGAGTGATTGATGACAACACTTGATGAAGAAACAAAACACAATTTATTCGTCAGTATTACACAATAGAGTTCCAAAGGAAGGTTTACAGCAGTCGAAAAACTACGATAAACACTCTGAAACAATCAGCAACACAGGTTTTAGGCTATCAGGCGATAATGGGGAAGACAGCTTCACGGCAAAGCACAGCCTCCGGCTCGGTTTATCGCTCTCAAGCTAAACTTTGAACTCAGTACTGAAATAAGCACTACTGAAATAAGCATACTACCGAGATACTCTCTTACTCCGCGTATGAGCAGGGTATATATAGCTTTTGATCTGGCTTCGAGAACATTCTCGCGAAAACCGGTAAAAATTCGTTCTAGAATGTTCTCTCTCTGTCTATGGAATATAGCCAATTCTGTAGCCAAATAGACGATTTCACGCCAAATCTTACAACCCTGCTTACCATTTCTGGAAACCCTAACCTCGCTTTTCGGGGAAGATGTCTTACCGCAGCTGGGCATTTCGCAACAATATGAACTGTTTAATAATACATAATATGAAAATTAAACAAACATTCTATATGTATTCTTCTGATGCACTATCGGCCTTGCAATCACTTTCTGAACTTGGGTTTGATAATAACTTGTTGTGAATACTAAAACGAAATATAAAAATCTACATGCAAACTATAATATTAAGATACATTGGATTAAGATACATGTGAATTTCCATGGTAATGAGAGGGCTAACATACTGGCAAAAGAAGCCTCACTTGGCAAAAGAAATTAAAGTACAGGGCTCTAGAAGAAAAAGTGTTGAAATTTTATACAGTAGTATATACGAAAAATGAAAAATTAATTGAGAATCCTCGGAGAAAAAGAAAACTCATGTGTGTACTATACAGATTCATAAAGGTAGAAGGTGCTACACTGCTATACATCTGAATCAGGTTTCGACGGGACATGGACGTTTTCCCATGTACTTGAATAGTTATAACTTACAGGAAAGCAGTTTTTGGTCTGCTATGTAGAGTAAGAGGTGATAATGTTCACTTCGTTGAAGCCTGTGGCCCGACTACTGTTATTAGAGATAAAATGAAAATTGAATTTTCAAGAGATCTTAAGGACTATATTAAAATGCTGCTTTATTCCAGGGAAATAATGAATATTATCAATGCACAGAAATATTTGGCTGGTGTAGATGTGTGAATTATGTGTATCTGTTTTCTTTTCTTTATGGGTCGTTTTATTAGATGTTTAATTTTTTTTTAAAGTTCTTTTTTGTTTTCGGGCTGACCTCTAAAGGTTTTCTGGCTGAATCAATCGGCCGAAGGAGCTGGAGGCTTCGCCCTTGTAGTAACATAGTAACATTCTGTACTTGAGATACCTGCCACTATGAGTGATCAGCGTGAAATCTTTCGCGAGACAGAGACAAGTGGCGTCATTTCTTTATCATCGTTTTTCAAATTTTTTTTGTGTTCTACAGAGAATTTGATATGTTCTTAATTTTCATTAGGTGAGTTTGATAGATTGGTATCACTGATCTGATGCTTTACACGCACTTAAAATGTTTTCCTTTTTCTCTCATACGTAATCTCCGACTGTCATATCACTAGACAACATTACGTGAAGAAGAGATCATATACACAACTTTAACCTTCCATGATATTCAGAGTTGAAATTAAAAAAAGGGACAGCCATTTCCTTACTGAGTAATCTCCACGTACTGTCCAGCCAGTTAAGGATCGAATTGTTTACACCAAACGTTTTCTACTCTAATTTCAAGGAAGAATAACTGGGATGTCTCGTGGAAGTCTATAGTTAGATGAAAAGAACGAAAATTTTCATTAGTATATCTTGTATCATATTTTTCAAGAATATTCTCCATTTAGCTTCGTGCTGCGTATAGAGATTAGTACTTCTACGCGAATAGATCTCTGCCCAGATTACACGTTATAACATAAAAGGCAAAGCACTATAAAGGGATTATCAAAATGGGACGAAATTGTGTATTGTTTACGATATAATATGCAAATGGTTAACTTTTGGTGGCCGGTGACTCCCTAGTTAGAACACCAGCGCTTTGCAACGAAGCGAATAAAAACAGAAGAATTTCATTTCCAAGGCGAAAGCCAGTCTATTCGAATGCCGTTGCTCGACTTATAATGACTACCAATGACTCTCAGCCGGATTCATGAACAGTGTGACCGGATGTCACCAGTTAAGAGAGAACATAAACTGGACTAAGCGAAGCAGGGTGGTCAAATCGAAGGTTCGCTAGCATTTGGGTCGGAGTGATGCTTCCATTCGAAAATGTCGGCAGGAATGTGTGAACGGTGGCTTTACAGAACGTAAAGAAAATAGTGGTGGACCGAGAGCGACAACCAAACGCGAGGACTAAGCGATTGCCTGATGGGCGCTCACAACCTCTTATACGTCCTTATCAACAATCCGATGTGTAACCAGATCGCTATCTATGGTCATTGACGTCATTGGTGTACAAAGATATCAATGACCAGGGGGTCGGCGCATTCGATCTTGAGCTGAAGTAGAATTGCTTTCAGCGATGAGCCCCGCTTCGAACTGACCAGCGGAGACGTGCCTGGAGACGTCCAGGACAGTATAGAATACTCATTAAACTCTCGTTCTCTATACAGCCAGGAGTTATGGTATAGAATGCCATCTTATTTGATTATCGGACTCCTTTGCTTTTCATCCTACACATCCGTACAGCACGGCGCTACGTCGATGACATTCTACGCCTCGTAGTGTTGCTCTTCCTTCCACGTACCTCTGTGCTTATATTTCAACAGGATTATGCCCTGCCAAATACGGCACGCCTCTCTACTGCTTATCTTTGTGCTTTTGCAACACTTCCCTGGCCGAATCAATCACGAGATGTCCCTGATAGAGCTCGTTTGGTTCTGATGAGCGGGTGTCTCTGAGCGTCTCTGGATCATGGCGGTTTAACTCGCCAGTTGGCAAGTAAACATGCAGTAGAACATTCGCTAACACCACTGGTTAATGTCCAATCAAATAACAACTTGCATGAGAGCCAGAGGTGGGCCTCAAATAACAACTTGCATGAGAGCCAGAGGTGGATGAGGCATTATTGGCGTTTTTTTGCTCCTGCAGCTGTGTTTTCCGAATAAAACACTTAATTCCTCTGACACAGTCAGCATTTTGTTTTACAATACATGTTACATCATGTGTACTGATATTCGTCCCATTCGGTGCATCACTTTTTTATGTTATTGATTGTATAAAATTACTGCTCCAGTAATTGCCATTTAGCGAAAATTTTCTTCGACGCCTTGAGTAATTATCGTAAGTCTTATTATAAAACAAATTTGCAATACTACGAATAGTTGACGTACTGTCATCACAGATTTAATCGTGATTTTTGATGTCACAATATAGATGGAACGCGAAGAATAACATTCTTGATCAAAACTGCTATAAAAACAATCGTTTCACTTAACTGCACTTTCAAAATATTTCAACTAATAGCAATAAATTTCACCTTCTAACTGTTACATTAATGGTACATTAAGACTTAAGTATATGCTTGGTTTCTTATCTTTGAATAAAGAAATAGCGAACACTCTTCAGAAGAGGCTGATACTGTTCGGGGAATTAATAATGAACTTAACAATACTGATTCCATACATGAAAAAAATTCCTCAGCCTATAAGTTATTTCTCCCACTTCCCTAGCGTGCCTTCGTGGTGTAACGGTAGCACGCTGGACCGGTATTCCAGAGGTCCGTGGTTCGATTCCCGGCGAAGGCGGTTGCATATTTTTCATCTTTTCTGCTTCCAATTTACCTAATGTCTCTACAAGTGGCGCCCGAACTAAAAGGGTTGTGGATGATGATTCTCCGCACCCAGGATTTTGTGACTAGGTCCCCTAAAACCCTAGTCGCCCTTTAAAAAGGGGAGTATGTAAGATATTTCTCCCACTTCCCTAGCGTGCCTTCTTGGTGAAACGGTAGCACGCTGGGCCGGTATTCCAGAGGTCCGTGGTTCGATTATCGGCGAAGGCGGTTGCATATTTTTTACCTTTTCTGCTTCCGATTAACCTAATGACTCTACAAGCCTAATGACTACAGTAAAGAGAAGCCTTGAACAATGTTCGTTAACCGAAATATTAGTAAATCGAAATGACTTTCCTCGTAGGAATTAACATAAAATGGACTAATTCTTTCTTAGACTACAAGTGATTGCTAATTTAAAATTACAGCAACAATTTGTCACACATTTATAACCCAAAATTAATAGAAATCAACAAGTATAAAACATTAAAGATGAACACCGCACTAAATAGGTAAAACAGACGGACTTAATTTCATTCTTACTGTTCTTGTACGAAGGAAAGTGGAAAAGATAAATGGAAAATGATGAGGAAGATATCTGAGTTTAAAATTTCCTTCCATAAAAACATGTTGCCAAGCTTCTGGTTGCTGCCAGTTTTAATCAGAGATAATCAATGGAAAATATTAAAATAATGTTCCCAGGCATCCTTGAATATTAATAATGTGTCTTTAAAACTGCTTTGAAAAATCATATGCTGTTTGTTTGTATGTTCGTAACACGAGACATCGTTTGTCATCAGAGGCATTTTTTTATTTTTGCTCAGATAATTTTTTTAAATCTCAGTTTATTAAAAGTCATTACACTGGATCTCTTAATTATTCATCATAAGCTAATCATAAAATGATTTCTCGGCGATTTGATCAATAACATCTTCAAAGAAAGATTTCAACACATAAGAACTGGTAAAAAAAAAAAAAAAATCTAAAATGTTTCAGATTTTAAATTACGTCCAAAGGGGCGTTTTTTAACATTTTGTGTGTTACCTTTCTTTATTAAATATCATGTTCCTCGCACTTAAACCATAAGATCCAGTGCAACAGCAATATCGCAAAATAGTTTTAAAACGAGCATATCTTTAGAATTTCCGATACAGAGACTCACGCGCTGGAGATAAAAATGTTTTTTCTGCACAACGTTGCCATTGCTCGCTTTGAAATCCTTGAGTTTGTTAATCAAAAATTCGTCAAAGTTTTAAAAAATAGGAAATCGATCATAAAACAAATTTCAAATTTCAAATTTGGTCTTCCACATGCTCATATTCGTTGCAGGATTACGTTATTCAAAATTTGATGACTCTATGTACCGTTGTTTTATCACAATACGAGAAATATACATACATTTATGCAGATTTTTCATTATTTAATTTCTTCAAATATAATGCAGGACTCTAACATTTTATGACAACAGTTTGAAAAGTGAACCAACATTTATCCGTCCGACGCAAAATGCCAAAACGAAACTAATAGTCCTTCGGGATTCAAATCCCTTTGGACTAAAAAAAAAAAGATACTTTTACAAAAATAATGTTCGACATATTGAGCTCTCTTTTAAACCGTTATAGTATCTTAATATATCATTGAAGTTATCAAAGCTTCTTTGGAAACTAATATTTTGTATTTAAATTTTTGTTTTTTCAGTTCCATAGAAGAAGCATTTCTGGAGAACGATATTAGTATTTCAAATTATTATGTTTCAATAAATTTCGCTGTTTCAAACATCCCTTACTTTCAAACATTACTGATAACTATAGTGCGTATTTGAATATATTGAATTTATTTGATTTCCTCTCAAGAACATAGAAGAAACCTATCGTGTCACCTTTCATGAGCACGGAATGCTACCATGCATTTCGAACGCAAGATGTGGCCAACATTAATTTCTCAGAAATATGTCTTGAATAATATTAATTTACTTCTTGGCCCTTTAGGAAGCCTAGATCTTATGGTAAGTGCGAAAGGTACCATTTGTTCTAAATTTTTATAAGTGAAAAAAACACCAATTCAAAAGATTTTCCAAGGTACTTGCGGATCCTTGCGGGGCCTTGCGGTATGCTGCGGTCTAAATAGTTAGTGGTTGCAGTTTAAATAGTTGCGGTTTAATAGTTAGAGCTGTTCTTCATACCGCATACATATAAATGAAGTATTAAGTATTTGTTTTAGCTAATAACTGCAGCCGAAATATTTCAAAATACATTAATATATGTCATATTTGTCACCGTATAAACTAATATTAAATTGCAGCATTATTTTTTCAGGCACTCTGTACTTTATGAGCAGAGAACCAAATGAATTCAAGGTATGAAAGAACTTCATACTATTTTGTTCAGTGCAGGTATTCCCACTTATAATATTTATTTTATAACAGCTAAACTATGATCACTGGTTTCTCATTTGATTCACCATTCATCGATTTATGCTGTTATGGCTAAATGTTTGCGAGCGGTAACCAGGGGAAACAAAGCGATGCTGGCTATTTAGGAAGAAAATACATTAAAAAAAGAAAGAGAAAACTTTCTCCGATGCTAATTTTGGACAAGCTTCGAAAGCATTTGTTTATTTCATATGAAGGATTAATATATATAATCCTTTACAAAAATATGCATTTATTAGAGATTTAGCCTCATTTACCTGTAGCAATCCATTTAATTGTTATTAAGTGTTCTTTTCCCTTCTTTTATTTAGAATTGAGCAACTCACATGCGCTATTTAAAGCAAAGAAAGGTGCATCGTAACAGAAGCGAGCAATCATTCGTCATTGAAATTCAGCGTACAAAATTATTTAAAACATCCTTCCTTGACTGCTCTGCTTAAAACACTACCATTTACATATTCTGGAAGAAACAGACGAAGCAGTAGGAATACAGAACAGATTTTAACATAAGCAAAAGGTGTTCATTAAAATAAATCTTGCAGATTGAATTTAAAATAAGATTTTTATAGGATCTTTTGAAGGTGTTCATGAAATTGTAACGATGACCCGTTACTGAGCAAATTTGTTATAGAAATGACTTTCTCTGAAACTCTTACTTCCCCAATAATTTCTGGGTTTTTCGAGAAGAAATAATAGAACTGGTAAATATGTGAATGTTTAGTATTCTTTTAGTTCTTTAAAGTATTATAACTTATTTCGTAGAGCTTAACCAGTTGCTTAAAATCCATAATGGTAAGCAATTCAGAAATACATATAATGAGAGATTTCACTGTTTCCTTTTATGTTTACTAAAAAGCTACATCATATTTAAAAGGCGGCATGCCACGCTTTTGTGCATATTTATTCGAGCGTAACTATTTTACAGTGAATTAAATGCGCCCGTCGGCAGCACGATTTTAAAACTCTTCCAGCTGAGTTTTACATCTTATCAAGAAACACATAAAATGATCAACCCTCAAAGACAATAACGGAGAAGCATCTCTTCTTTTTCCGTGTCATTATGAGCTTGTCTTTTTCCGAAGCACGCAAATTTTCTTAAGCTCTGGGTTAAAACGCTTAGAGAAGTCACCGATGCTTAAAAAGAAGAAAACTTCGCGGAAATGCATTCATAAAAGTGGATATCGCTATCTTGGGTTTCTATTTTTAAACTTTTTCTTTTCTTTTTCTTCTGTCGATAATTGGATTTTTTATGAACTGTAGATTAAAAGCTGGGATTTGTACAGAAATAGCCTACGTTCAATTTAATCAGAAGCTATGATGTACTTTAACTTTTTTGCAAAGTTTTTATTCCGAGTATAACTAACCAATTAAACTTTTGTGCCGTTCGTTCCTTTTAAACCTAAAAGGGCAATTTGCCCAGAAGGGCTATTAATTTCGTTTTGGAATTTTGTGTTGGTTCGTTATAAAAGTCTGAATCACTTTTTAAATTGTTGCCACCAAATATTGGAGTCCTGCATTATATTTAAAGAAATTAAGTAATGAAGAATCTGCATGAATGTATGCATATTTCTCGCATTGTGGAAAAAAAGGTACCTAGAGATGTCAAGTTTTGAATAACGTACTCCTCCACCCGAGCACGGGCACCTGGAAACACAAATTTGGAATGTGGAATTTGTTTTACTATCTATTTAATATTTTGTAAAACTTTAACGAATTTTTCATTAACAAACTGAACGATTTCAAAGCGTTCCATATGCCCGTCGGCAGGCGCATGGAACGCTTTGGAACATCGTGTGCATCTTCAACATGAATATCGTGTGCATCTTCAAGCGCGGATATTTTATGCGCGAGGTTTCTTTACATTTCTTACTGGTATTATGTTGGTAACATAGCAACGCAAGGACGTTACAATGCCTAACCGTATTTTGCGTCGAATGGCTTTGAATGTCTGCATCGCTTTTCAAACCTGTTCTATCCTAAAAAAAGTCCCTTTGGGAGTAATATCTGAAAGCTTTCAGATTTATTTTTAATCATTCACTTTTTTGCAATCAATATGTACTCATTCCAGATATATGCAAATTAAAAAAGTATGAAAAAGAGATGCAACACGGTTGAAAAGATATAACAGATTGTTAGTGCCGTTAGCTATTGAGCAGCTTGAAACTCAAATTCGTGTGTTTTGAACATTTTTAAAAAAACGGGGACAAAGGATCTTCCTATTCCATCCCGATTAGGATTGCAATTTGGTTAGCGCATTGTCATGTAAAAGATATCCTTGGATATTATACAAATTATTAGGGAAAACCTTTTCGGTGCGAGTTACTGTTCTTCTGGTAACACGCTACCAGAAGTTAAGTTTAACTTACATCATTTACTAAACTATCGACGAAATTTTGAATTCATGAAATTACATACATTTCTGGTGGCCGATAATTGCTGATTAGCGAACCCATTCTTCCATAGCGATAATTGCTGATTAGCCTTGTCATCGAAAATATTACCCAAGATGCAACTGAGAAGAAACCATTATTACACCTACAAGACAGGGTATGGACAACTTCAAATGTCCAAACTCCGTGATTCGAGCCCGAAACTAATGGTATGGCAAACGGTCTCGCTAACCATCCTAACCACCAGTGTTAATGTTGATTGACCATCCCTTTCTTCAATTCCTGAAAGTTCTGCCATATTTACTCTCTCATTTCCTCCCTTTCCTAACCTTATCAGGTTCAGTGTTCCGCCTTACTTGCTTTGGGAACATGCAAAGACCTGACTCGGAACAGGGAGCTTACTAAAGCTAGGTTCAATAAATGTGGGAAGTAGACAAGATACACAGGAAGGGTATACGAAATCCTTTATTTTTCACTCTTTACAATGATTTCCGGACTTCGGAATACAGAGACCAACCACTGTGTTGTGGTCTGAACGTAAGAATATAAAAATATTAACAAAACTCTAACTTAACTTTGGAATAATAAACAAGGGCCTACGTGGAAGATTGGCCGTATATTAACAGGAAGCCGTATGTAGTACAGAGAACTGTTAACACTACAATACGTTTAAAATTATCAAGAGGATTAAACCTTTGGCCTGGAAGGCAACCAGCAACCGAGTAAAACTGCTAAGGCAAGCGGCCTGCTTCGACTAACTCCTTCCTCTCTCTCGCTTGGCAAAAAGCCACAACTTAAGTACTTGGCGTTCGACAGACAAATTTGCATAAATAAGTTAAAGCTTTTAATTCTGGCCGGAAGTAGAAACTAAGAAGTGATAGTAAAGATTTAAAATAAAAATAAACGTTAGTAAAACTTAAGATCCTTACATACTTCCCGCCAGAGTTAATTAGTTTGAAACTGAGGTCTAAAACGACCTTGTTGAAAACTTTTAGCTCTAGAATCTAACGCGAGGCCAATCTTTTACAAACATTTCTCACTAGAAACTAGAAATTTAAAGCAAAATTGTTTTTACATTATCAGCTCCATGGACAATTACTTTTCATCTGTACTGCATCTAAACAGGAGCTTTTAGTTGAAATCTGGTTCCTTCCAGAGATCTGGAAGGAAAACTAGTTTAATGAAATGTTACACAATTAAATGGCAAGTCACATGAATATTTATATTTCTCTTAACATTCTTATTTCATTCATGACTTTATTTTAATTATCTCTCCCCGTGCTCTCTGACATGTGTTTTAAAAGAAAACACCGAACACGAATGTGTTTATGTATTAGTGTTCAACACTGCCTCCTACAATCAAAACACTAACGTGTTAAAATTCAACATAACAAGACCTCGTAACACACCTTAACTTCATCTCTAAACCCTGAGGTACTATTCTGAAAGTGGCTAACTCTGAAGTGTAGCGTCAGAGAGCCTAACTACATTCATTCAACCTTTAACACATATTCACAATACTTTTCTCTTTTTTCTTTTTTTTTTTTTTTTTTCAGTCACACGAATAAGTTTAAAATTTTTGGCATTACTTTCACTTTTACCATTTCACAGTATTTCCTAACATTTAACATAACAGTTCACATTGTATATAATGACATATTAACATGCCGTTAATTTTACGCAATTTAAAACATACATTAGTAGTACATTGTTAACGTCTATTCTTTTCCAAGCAAGTGCCAATTCTTCTACATTGAAATACTATATTTCAAAAGTCTTTCCGACTTTCTTGCCAGAATGTTTTAAATAAAATTTATACAATAACTTTTACAATATTCAAGTATTTACACATTCCTATTATACATCAACTTTAGTTTTACTCACGAGTAATTGAAAAACATAATACCAAAATCGGTAACAACTCATTTCTCGCCTTTTTGGCGATAAAGGTAGACCTCACATGAGGTAAAACTTCTTGAAATCTGCCACTTGCAGTAAGAATGAAAGATTAACTTAAGTTTGCAAAGTAACATAAAATTTTACTTATCTTTGTGATATTCGGACATTCTTTTCTCTGCCCAGTCCTGGAAGGTAGCAACGATTCGTGTTTGATTTATCCTCCTTCTTGTGCGGGCTCGCCCTTCAGTTCCTTCCTCTAAGAGCTTTCTTTTTCCTCCAGTTTGGTCACCCTTGACTACCTAATTTTTCGCCTCTGCCTGTGGTCCTGGCCGTTTGATCGCAGCTGGTCTTGGCGGAACCGGGACATTTCTCTCTCGTTCCTGCTTGTATCTCGTGCTGGCCGTTCAAATTTTCCTTGTATCTTTTCCACCGCCAGTGGTAGTCCTTCCGCAATTAGGCGACATTTGCTGCGTAGAGTCCTGTCCGATGAGTAGATCTTCCGTTTGGGAGCCGGGTTATAGTTGCCGTTATTTCTCCTGGCTCTCTTTGCATTCGTCGTACTTCTCCCTTCTTCATTCTGGGGGTGGTCGTGAGCTCTCTTTTCTGGTCGGTGGAACGGCTTCTTTTTCTTGTTACCTTCAATTTTCCAACGGGGAAACTTTCGTTTCAATTGCTCCTGCCTCCTAATGGCTTTTCCTTGTGCTTGACGTTGTTCCACCTCTGGAGCTTGTGCCTGCCGTGCTGGATCCTGCAAAAGATCTTTGAATATTTGCATTTTATTACGGTCATAGTATGGTTTTATTTGGTCAATGTTTGCGGAGCATGTTTCACCATTCCTGGCTTTTAACACCACTATAGCGTGAGTTATTTTTTCTATGACATATGGTCCTTCAAATCGTGGAAAACATTTGGCAGTTTTATCTTCTGGTGCTGAAGAAAGTGAATGCTTAATTTTTAATACTTCATCTCCTACTTTATAAGTTACTCCCCGTCGTTTCATATCATAGTAGAGCTTCTGTTTTCTTTGTGCTACTTCAGTGTTCTTTTTTGCTTCTTTAATTAATTTTTCTATATCACCCATTTTAAATTCTGGGGCTCTTTGTTGAACATAAAATAATTTATCTAACGGCGTTATAATCTTTCTGCCTAAAAATAACTCAGCAGGAGTTTTGCCCGTTGTATCATGTTTTGCGGTCCTAAGGGCGAAAGCAAATTCATTGACATAGTTATCCCAGCTTTTATGAAAATTTTTAACATAACTACAGATAATTTTCACTATATTTCTATTGACCCGTTCCGCTATATTTGATTGCGGCCGATACGGGACCATTTTTAAATGACGTATGCCCAGTTTTTGGCACATGTCTTCAAATATATTGCTTACAAATTGAGGACCATTATCCGATATAACTTTTAGGGGCGCCCCGTATTTTAAAATATATTTATTTAAAATAGAATCAGTAACTTCTTTCGCGGAGGCTCGTTTTAAGGGAACAATTTCGGTCCACTTACTAAAATGATCAACCATAACAAGGAGATAGCGACTTTTATTTAACTGACTTTTTGGGAAAGGGCCCAATAAATCGATGTCAATTATTTCATTTGGAAAATCGGATTTAATACTATTTAGAAACCCGGTCGGGCGGAAATTAATATAATTAACTGCTTGACATGTTGGGAAGGACTGGACATACGCCCTTGTTAACTTTTGCAGTTCAGGAAAGTAGACTGCCTCGCGTACGCGTTGGATAGTTTTTCGAATACCAGCATGAGAAGCTAAAGGGCTGTCATGGAGCTCTTGCAGGATATTTAATCTAAGACTAGCTGGGATAACAGGTCGAAATTCGTTGTTGGAATTTGTAGTTTTTGTATAAAATAATAGACCATCTATTAGTTCGTAATGGGCCGCCCTATTTCTTATCGCCACAATATCTTGGTGGCTAAAATTTTCAGGATCCTTTAAATACTCATAAATGTTCCCAAACTCAGGATCCTTACCCAGTTCGGTAATTACAGTTTCTCGGGAATTTATTGTACATGCTGTGAGCATTGCCACCTTTACAGTATTACCTTCTTTATCTATTTTTATTCTGGATAGGGCATCTGCTACGATATTTTCCTTTCCGGGGGTATGCTTGATTACCAGATTATATTCTTGTAGCTTGAGTGCCCATCTTATTAACCTTAGGGATAAGTTTTTCCCTGAGTACAATCTAGTTACCGCCGCATGATCAGAATACACTGTTATTGGAGCTCTTCCAAAATAGACTCGGAACTTTTGCACTGCTAACAGAACTGCAAGTGCCTCTCTCTCAGTCGCGGAATAATTTCTTTGTGTTTGATTTAAAGTTCGACTAAAAATGCCACGAGCTGCTGATTTTGCCAAAGTACCGCTCCTACCGCATAATCCGAAGCATCCGCTGAAATTTCTAAATTCTCATCCTTTTCAGGAAATTTCAACACAAGGGCTTGCGTTAATGCTTGTTTTAATTTTTCGAAAGCACTATTGGCTTCGGCCGTCCACGAGAATCTTGCCTTTTTCCTTTTTAATTTTAACAATGGTTCAGCAATAGCTGCAAAATCTTTTATAAAGGACCTATAATATGAACAAAGTCCTAGAAAAGAAGAGAGCTTCTTCGCCGTATTTGGCGGCGGATACTTTTCACAGCGATTATTTTTGATTCGTCTGTCTCGATTCCTTTCTGAGATATTTTGTAACCTAAATATTTTAATTCAGGGGCTGCAAATTTGCACTTTTCGACATTAACTTTTAGACCGGCCTCATTTAATAATGAAAACGCCTGTCTTAAATCCTGTACATGTTGGTCCAGATTATCACTAGTAATAATGATATCGTCTAAATAGATAAATGTGGACTTTCCAAGAACAGGCCTTAGCACCATGTCCATACATCGCTGAAATGTTGCCGGTGCCCCTGAAAGGCCAAACGGCATGCGCAGGAATGCATAAGTGCCAGACTTGGTTATAAAAGCAGTCTTAGGCACGTCCTCCGGTCTAACCCCTATTTGAAAATAACCAGTCGTTAAGTCTAAAGTCGTCATATATTTGGTAGACGTTATGTTCCTTAGAATTTCTTCAATAATAGGTAACGGATATACCGGATATTTAGTTATGGAGTTTAATTTACGATAGTCAATCGCGAAACGCCACCTTTTTGGATGTGTTAATGGATAGTCATTGTTTTTCTTACATAAAACCACCGGGCTAGCATAACTACTTGAGATGGGCGTTATGATCTTTTTACGTAGCATATCGCTAATGTGCCATTCTATAATTTTTTCTTTATTCTTATCATACCGGTATGCTTTGTGGCGAACTGGCATTGAATCTCCGGTGTCAATACTATGGTTAGTAACTTGAGTAAATCCTGGAATATCACTAAATAACGAAGCAAATTCACTTACCACTTGTCGGATTCTTTGTTGCTTTTCCTTAGGCAGGTGATCAAGGTTTAACATTGGCGGTTCCGATTTTTCTTCTCGAACTGGTTTCATCGTCAGCTTAAGGGACGCTTCATTAAAATCCAGCGTTGCTTCTGCCTCTGAAAGAAAATCTATTCCTAAGATGATACGTGCTTGCAGATTCTTTACTATAAAAAACAATTTTTACTTGTTCGTCCTTGATACGAACGTATAGCGGTAATTTACCTATGCACTTGGTTACAGCCGAAAACATCGCAGACGAAAACGTCGCGGAGAAAACAACGCAAGGCGAAAACGTCGTGCTACAAAACATCGTGGAAGAAAACATCGCAAAGAGAAAACATCGCAGTTCTAAAACATTGTGGTACTAAACATCGTCGTCGAAAATAAAGCGCTTCAAAAACTTCGAAGTTTAAAAACATCGTCGTCGAAAATATCGTGGTAAAAAATAAAGTATCTACAAATTATCGCATGACGATAACATCACAAACATGCTTTTTTTTTAATAACTATACATGGATATTCCCGTAATGATTTGTGAGCACAAGATGGAAAGAAGGATAATTTTTACTTTCATATTTTTTATTAATCAATAAATTTTTGCTGAGAAAATAAAAAAGAAATTTAAGCATAGAAAATTAATGCAACTTATAGCATTGAATAGAATTTTAAACCGACATAGTTAACTAACAAAGGCCATTAATAAATCCTTTTTTGTAAAGTTTTCACTGGTAATTTTTCATGAAACGTATAATCTATAAGTTGCATTTAGTTTTCTATGCTTAAGTTTCCTTCTTACTTTTTCAGCAAAAATTTATTAGTTAATAAAAAAAATGTGAAAGTAAAAATTATCCTTCTTTACATCTTGCGCTCACAAATCATTATGGGAATATCCATTTACAATTATTAAAACCTGAAAAAAGCATATCTGCGATGTTTTCGTCATGCGATGATTTGCAGATACTTTATTTTTTACCACGATATTTTCGACGACGATGTTTTTAAACTGCGAAGTTTTTGAACTGCTTTATTTTCGACGACGATATTTTGTACCGCGATGTTTTAGAACTGCGATGTTTTCTCTTTGCGATGTTTTCTCCCACGATGTTTTGTAGCACGACGTTTTCGCACTGCGTTGTTTCCTCCGCGACGTTTTCGTCCGCGATGTTTTTGCCGCGATGTTATCGGCGGACACCATGCACTTACATCTTTCTCCCTGCGCAGCTAACACTGTCGTATTATCCGAATTATATATGCGGTATTTCCGAAAATACTTCCTAAAAAAATCTTCTGCCACACAGGAACACTGCGCGCCTGTAACCAGGAGTGTGGTGGCTGGGATGTTATTCACCAACACTTCAAACTTCGGAAGAGTCAAATTTTTCACCATTACTGTATTTAACTTGAAGGAAGAGGGGTTTTCTTGGCCTTCGGATTTCCGCACCCTCCCGTCAGCAGAAATCCGTTTTAGTTTAAATCCTTTTTTCTTTCCATGCTTTCCTTCTTTTTCCACTGGCCTTGAGACTTTTTTTCCTGGATTGCTATTGAACTGTCGACGTTCGCCGGCTGTTTTTGGATGCTCGGGTTTCCTTGCCCACTGATTCGCTTTGCTTCCGTAGCCGTGTGCTTGACTTTGCTGTGGTCTTGGCTCACCAAATTGGTTTCGTTGTTGATATTGGCGTCTTCTTTTAATGTCCGCCGTTCTTCTACTTTCAAACTGGATTGCTAGCTCAAATAACTTTTCCAGTGTAGTCGGATTCCTTAATTCAATAAAGTCTTGTACTTGGGGAAGTAATCTCGGCAAAATCACTTGAATTATCTCAGGATCCGAACGGTTTCCATACAAGAGTTTGAAGACGTGAATTTTTCTTAAAATAAAGCTTGAGAGATTTTCAATTGGTTTCTGGTATATGCTGAAAAGTTCCGCTTCTAATTTCGCACGATCCCTTACGACAGGGAAGGCTTTTACTAAGGCGGTCTTGAAATTTTCGTAAGTTTAGGTGAAACTTCCTGCTTGACCCAAGAGACTTCTGTTTATACATTTGAACCAATTAAGCGCTTGGCCCCTCAAAGCGCTGGTAGCTAATGTGACTGTCTGGAACTCGTGCACGGGATACATCATGAAGTGGTCATCTAGTTTTTCCAAAAAACTGGTAACCGGTGAGTTTCCATTAAATGTTGCTTCTGGTTTCATCGCTGCGCGCATGGTCTGGACGATGTAACCAAATCCTTCCAGGGCGGCAGCTGGCATTTCTGGATTCTGAGCCGCTTCTGCAGGCAGCACAGGTTCTTCTTGAAACTCGGCCATGGTTATTCTTCTTCGTCGGGCGCCACTATCAGGTTCAGTGTTCCGCCTTACTTTGCTTTGGGAACATGCAAAGACCTGACTCGGAACAGGGAGCTTACTAAAGCTATGTTCAATAAATGTGGGAAGTAGACAAGATACACAGGAAGGGTATACGAAACCCTTTATTTTTCACTCTTTACAATAATTTCCGGACTTCGGAATACAGAGACCAACCACTGTGTTGTGGTCTGAACGTAAGAATATAAAAATATTAACAAAACTCTAACTTAACTTTGGAATAATAAACAAGGGCCTACGTGGAAGATTGGCCGTATATTAACAGGAAGCCGTATGTAGTACAGAGAACTGTTAACACTACAATACGTTTAAAATTATCAAGAGGATTAAACCTCTGGCCTGGAAGGCAACCAGCAACCGAGTAAAACTGCTAAGGCAAGCGGCCTGCTTCGACTAACTCCTTCCTCTCTCTCGCTTGGCAAAGAGCCACAACTTAAGTACTTGGCGTTCGCCAGACAAATTTGCATAAATAAGTTAAAGCTTTTAATTCTGGCCGGAAGTAGAAAATAAGAAGTGATAGTAAAGATTTAAAATAAAAATAAACGTTAGTAAAACTTAAGATCCTTACAACCTTGTCAACGTTTCAATTACCCTTCGGTTTGTCTTTCCACTTGCAATGTTCTTCAAAACCATCATGAACACTAGGTACTCCATTTTCCTTGAAGCTCTTTACTGTTATTAAATACTGTCAACAGTCAGAGCTAATGCACCCAAAATCAAAAAACAGATTAATTAGTAAGACTGAAATAATTAAGTGAGCGAATCTGTTTAAAATTTAGGAAAGTTCTGTTTTTAACGCCTTGAGGAAAAGATAAATTACATAAATGAATATAAAATTTTCAGAACATTATGTTGAAAAGCTAAGGAAAAATATACGCGAGAAAATACGGTAGAGTATGGTCACTTAAAAGTATATATTGGTTTCTTTTTCATCATTCCACTATTTATAATTGGACAATTAAAATTTTCAACACCATCGATTTCCTATTCAGTCATTGATTAGGGGTATTATCACTTGTAATAAAATCACCAAAACACGTCACAGATTGTGTTTTAAAAGCTTGACAATTAAACTCTTCCTTAGCTGTCGAAATAGATCATGTTTACTTTAGCCTCGATTATGGTGTAACAGTTCTTTTAAAGGTTTGATTTCATTTGTAAGCGTATGAATGCTTGGCTCGAGAAATAAATGCCATGTTAGAAACTTAAAGACGTATTTTGCAATAAAATAAACGAAAGCCCCTCTCATATGAAGGTGTCATCTCCATTTTTCCAATACAAACTAATAAGAGTACTGTAGTTAACAGGATCTGGCTTTGAGAGTATTTTATTTTAAAAAGCTCTCAAAGACAGGATAATTTATATCACGGACGTTCTCTCTCATCTTGTAAATATCTCTCTGCAGCAATACAGCCTGCCTATCTATGCGAGTAATCTTCCTCATACTATTCATTCCAGCGACATTAAGTACAACCCATTTCCGCCATTAGATTGACAACAATGTCAAATAACTCATATTAAGTAGTGCGGTTCACACAGTGGCGGATGTGGTACTATACCTGATGATAAGCTGTCGTAGCAAAGTATTCGTGTTCCCGTCCTCCGTCACCTGTCATAGAAGGAGAATATTCTTACGTAGGATTTAAAAGAGAATAACGTATGAAATCCATATCGGCTTCTTGAAAGAAACTACTCAAATAAAAATAAAGGGACATCAAGGAAATGCAAAAAGCCGAAGAATTAGCAACCAGTAGCGATTAATAAAGAAGCTGAAATGATTGAAAAACCGTGGCCTCGTTCATATCTAATACTCCAACTAAAACAACTGGCATTATGAAATGGGAGAATGCAGTAGAGGGAAGCAGAACCTACAATTTCCTTCCACAAATGAATGATAAATATACCAAGACCAATAGTCGCTTCTCCCATTATAGTATATCTGTTCAAGGTCACTTTTCGGCATACTTTCTTGCAAGAAATATTTCTTTTGCAGAAATCTGTGTATATGGAGAAGTGAGAGACGCAGATCATTACGTTTTATATGTCCTTTAACATCTGAACTTCATCTAACGAACTTTATTACCACGAGTTCGCTTTCAAATATACCTGATAAAGATTCCACATCTGATAGCAAAAATGAATAGTTTTATTACAAAATTAACAGCAGTCAAATCTCAGATTAATAAATCAATAACATGACATATTCAGACCATTAATTGTCGAAAGCAGAATGAACAGAACTGAACTGAACTGTAGAAATATTGATCTAAATTATTGGCTTAATATTAATATAACGGTATGACTGAGACTGATAAATTATTGTACTTATTATTGTGTAAAGTATTATATAAAATATTAAATTATTAAACATTAAATTATTATATAAACTGTATAATTTACTATGAAATTATATACTATAGTGTACTGTATTAATTTATACAGTAGACAGTAAAGCAGTTTATACAATGCATAATAGTTAAGTAAATCCCGTGTAAATTATTGTATGTATATTGTCAACTGCGTTACGAAAATGAATACTCTTTGTATAATATATGCATATTCAGTATTTTTCCTAGATGCAAATATGCACTGGATAACGGGTCGTGATAACTGATTGATAGTCTGACTGTGTACGTATCCAAATGATCAGAAGGTTGTTGATGCTTGTTCCTTGATCTATTGCACCAAGATATTTTACTGTACATTTATTTACAATTTATTTACAAATCGTATGCCACCTGGCATGTTTACAAGCGTTATACCTCCTGGCATGTACATGATAGACATATTCTGCCACCTGGCATGTGAATTGATACATCATACTAGTTTTCTGCCACCTGACAGATACGATGCAATTACCTCAATTAGCGGTAATACGCCCGACATTTTGACGTGTCCGCTTCCCTTACGTTCTGTAACGCAACTAACTTTTTGTGCGGTGCGCCCTCTGGGCACAAATCACCGCAATCACCGAGGGGGCCAAAACATCCTCCCCCCGATGAATTACATTCATCTTAATACAATCTTCAATATATGCAAACAAGTAAATGAAAAATATAGAAACTGGAAACATACAAAAACCTTCAAAAAGTATAAAATTACATATCACACTTACCAATCTTCTAGCAAAACATCTTATATCTTACTATATTGAAAACGTTAACTATGAGGGTTAAACTAGAACAAACAAATAAAATTATTAGTACAATAAGAAATAAAAAAAATAATAAAACATATTCAATATAAACCAAACACTTAAGTTAATGTTCTTCAACTGGTAAAAGACACAGTTTGTAATAGGACGTTTAATGTCCCCGTGCACAGTTTTTAGTCTAACCACTCGGACATTATTGTCTCTTCCAGAAAACACTTCTATTACTCGCCCGAGTTTCCAACGTAATGAAGGCATATTATCTTCTTTAATGATAACCAAGTCATTTAGACGAATATTTCTGCTAGGCTGTCTCCATTTGCTACGCTGCTGTAGTTGGCACAGGTACTCTTTAGACCACCGCTTCCAAAACCCTTGGAACATCTGCTGTGTTAGTTGCCATCTTTGCAATGGAGACACTCGTACTTCGGTTAAATCTTGTTCCGGAACAGCTGTTAAAGAAGTCCCTATAATAAAGAGTCCAGGAGTCAAAGCTGTCAAATTATTGGGATCACTGGAGACCTGTGTTATTGGCCTCGAATTTAAGCATGCTTCAATTTGTGCAATTAGAGTTAGAAACTCTTCATAAGTCAAAATTTAAGTTCCAACACATTTCTTTAGATGCAACTTCATAGATCTAACAGCTGCCTCCCATATACCACCATGATGTGGAGCAGCAGGCGGGTTGAATATCCACCTTATGTTTTCATTTGCTAACCACCTTTGAAATTCTGAAGCCTTCCGTAACTCATAGGCGGTAAGCATACCAGATAGCTTTTCACGAACGGATTTACAGTTGTTCACGAAGCGCAGATTTACGTTCTTCGCTAACCTTTTGCAAGTCAGCTTCGGTATTCATTTCGTTTATGTGATGTCGAATATCTACTTCTGAAAGTCAGGGTGGCCCCAGAAAACCAATCACTATCATTAATTAGAGCTTCAGCATCCATCCCCCTCGTAAGTTTATCAGCAGGGTTTGTCTTCCCACTGCAAAAGTACCAGTTGTTTAAAATTGTTTTCTCCTTGATTTCTACCACACGATTTCTAACAAATTGTTTCCACTCGTTGGCAGATCCCTTGATCCAGTGAATGCAAATTTGGGAATCAGTCCAGTAAAATATATTTCCCTTATCCAACTGCGGAAATATCGATTGCAAATACGAACCTAATCTTGCAGAAATTAATGTTCCCAAAAGTTCAAGCCTAGGGGGTGTTACCCTTTTTAATGGAGCCAAACGGGATTTCGACACTATGAAACTTGTTTTACATTTATTTTTCTTCTTAAATCTAAAATATGCTACGGCACCATAACACTTGGGACTGGCATCAGAAAATATGTGAACTTCTATAAACTTCCAACTCATATCACTGAAGTAATGTCTGGGAATTTCGAAAAACTTTATTTTTTCAACTTCTTTTAACCATTCCTGAAATATGAATTCTGTATCAAGGGGAACACTTTCGTCCCATTGAATACCCTTTTCCCACATAGTTTGCATTAAGAGTTTAATTCGAACAGTAAATGGATTCATAATTCCTAAGGGATCAAAGAGCATACCACATGCTGCTAAAATGATGCGTTTAGTTACTTTGAGATTTTGTAACTTCTCAAAGTGAGATACATCTATTTTCAAATTATCGTTGACATTGTCCCAGATAAGACCTAAAACTTTCAACGGTACCAAAGAGTCTTCAGATGTTTCACGAGAGTCAATTCCATTAAGTTTCCATAGTTCATTCAGCTCAGGTGAGTTTGAAACCCATCTATGTAAATTCATACTGGCCTCGCTAAGAACGAAAATCATGTCCTTGCTTAAATGTAAGGCCTTTGCTACATTAACTGTCCCAGAAATTAAATCTTCTACGTAAAGCTCTTTTAACATACTGCATGCTTCTTCGTAGGCATCTTCATACTTTTTTAAATGCAGTCTTACTGTAGCTGTTAATAAATAAGGTGAGCACTTGACCCCGAAAGGAACTCGATTGTGTTGGAGAACTTGTAAGTTGGAATTACTGTGATCGAGATTTGACCCTTCTTCATTTATCCACAAAAACTTTAAAAAATCCCTATCTTCTTTAGCTAAGCCTACCTCTAAAAATGCACGCTGAATGTCGGCACAAAACGCAATTGAATGTACCCTGAATTTAATGATAATCTTTAGCAAATCAGGATTTAAATTAGGTCCGCTTTCCAAACAATCATTAAGTGATAAATTTCCCTTACTTTTAGAAGAAGCGTCAAAAACTATTCGAACCTTTTTAGAATCCTTCTGCTCGCGCACTACCGCGTGATGAGGCATGTAATACCCCGTTTTCAAACTACTATTTAAATATGTATCTACCCGTTCCACTATACCATCTCTCAAGTGTTCATTAATTATCTCATTATATTTTAAATATAGCTCGCTATTTTTCTGAAACTTATTATTTAAAAATTGTAAACGCTGTTTCGCAATTTCATAATTGTTATTTAAACCTTCAACACCCTCTTTCCACAATAATCGAGTTTCATACCTTTTATTCTTGTAAGTTGTATTTCGTTCAAATGACTCTAAAATTTCTTTATCTGATAGAGATATTTCTTTATCCTAACTTATCCCAATTGCTTCTAATTCCCATAATTTTTTAACTCTTTCATAATTTAAGTCCTCATTTACAACGGTTATATGATTAACTCTTGCGTCCTTACACTTTGATCCTTCGTCCTTGCCTTGAATCACAAAACCGAAAGTGCTTTCTGTTGCGACTAATTTTTTACAAATCTTCACGTTTCGTTCTCCTAAAATTTCCCAAATATAATCCGAACCTATTAATACTTGAATTTCGTCACTCGTACCAGCATCTGCTAATTCTATTCCCTTCTCAAACGCCATCTTTCGTATCCACCGAGAAGGAACTTTTACTTGCCCTAGTGTTATAGAATCAATGACTATTGCGTTAATTTTTATCTTTTTACTGGGATGGCTTACATTTTGCAATATGATTTCTACGATATCATACAAGCGCTCTTTTGCATCTTTGCATCCAAATGTGAAAATGATAAGCGCTTCTTTATTAATAATTTTCAACCCCAGTGAATCAACCACTTCTCGTAAGATGAATGACTTTGTTGACCCTGAATCTAGCATACAACGTAATACCTTTTCGTTCCCCCCTTTACACCTAACTGTTGCCGAAAACGTCTGTAAAAGAACGGAAGTCGGTGGTTTAATTTTGTTATTATTTTCATTACATAAGAGCGAAAGAGAAGCTTCAGGGATTGGCGTTTGTTTTGTCTGATTGGAAGTATCCGTCTCTAAACCTTTCGATGCGGCGTCACATATTAACGAATTATGTAAACCTTGGACATTGCAAAGTCTGCATTTTTCATCTTTATGAGCACAGAAACGCCTTGGATGCCCTTTCGAAAAGCAAATAAAACATAAACCTCGAACCATTAATGCCTTTCGGCGAGCCTTTAAATCAAGTGCGCAATCATGATTCATATGACAAGCAGATAAACAAAATATGCAGACATTTTGATTCTCTTTCTTAGGCGGGGTAGAGAACTTTCGATTTGGATAAAATGTGATTTTTGAAAGTATTTAGAGGGAGTTTCGCTTTGACTAGTTAATACCGAAGCACCTTGCTTATTCGTACTGTACTCATTTCTTTCAGAATGCATGTAATATTTATTTTGATAACTTTGATGGGAACTTTTGTTTCGTATTGATGTTTCATTTACATCAAAATTCTTAGAACGCGCTAACATCATTGATGTTTCCCTACATTCCACTTCAGTTTTCAAGAACGTTAGTAGTTCATTAACATCGAAATTTTGTTTATCACTTCTTTTCCTAGTGAATTCTAGAGTTAAATTCTCGGGTATTAATTTTAACAAAATAGGGGATAATAAATGTCCATAAGAACCACTAGTAACATTTAAAGAATTTAAATTCCTTATTTGTATTTCTATATCGTCATAAAGCTTCCTCAAAGAAGCCGTATTTCCGGAATATTTTACAGGTTCTAAACTCAACAATTTATTCATATGCGCATTAATTAGCAGGTCATCTCTGCCGATACGGTTTTTTAGTATATCAACAGCCACCGTATAGTTTTCACTAGTAAATGTTAATCCACTAATAGCATTTAAAGCTAAACCTCCCAAAAGCGATTTTAAATAACAAAACTTGTCAACCGAACTGAGACTTTCGTTTTGGTGAATGGAATTACTAAACTGATTCCAGAATTCAAGCCAAGAACAAGGATCACCGTAATATTTTGTAATCTTTAATTTTGGCAATTTTAAAGTATTAACTTCGCAAGTTTTCAACTTCGGAGATATAGTTTCCTCACTAGAATTTCTAGATTCAACTTCACACGCGTTTTTTCTTAATTTTTCCTGAATTTTACATTTAAAACTTATAATTCTTTCCTGATATTCCTGCGCGGAAATTACTTCTGTTTCCAACTCCTGTTCCGTAATTATAAGTTTTTCAATCTCAGAATCGTATTGTTTCAACAACTGCGATTTTTCAAGTACCATTTCGAGTAATTCTTTTAATTTCTCATCCGCGGTTTCACCCTCTTCTAACAATGCAGAATCTATTTTACTTATCAACTTGGTAGTTAAGCTACGCGTCACCGTAGGCAACTTCTTTGCCTTATTCATAGCCTCCATTTTTACCATTAGATTCTATCAACTATAATAATCACCAAGATTTTTATTCAACAATTCTATTCAAAACTGGAAAAATGAAAAAAAGGCCTACCTCGAATTTCTTCGCGTTAAATCCTGGCTTTTCAGTCATGAACTCACTAATTTTCTTCGTCCATTCTTTATCTCCACAAATCACGTCCGGTGTCACCAAAAAAAATGTACGTATCCAAATGATCAGAAGGTTGTTGATGCTTGTTCCTTGATCTATTGCACCAAGATATTTTACTGTACATTTATTTACAAGTCGTATGCCACCTGGCATGTTTACAAGCGTTATGCCTCCTGGCATGTACATGATAGACATATTCTGCCACCTGGCATGTGAATTGATACATCATACTAGTCTTCTGCCACCTAACAGATACGATGCAATTACCTCAATTAGCGGTAATACGCCCGACATTTTGGCGTGTCCGCTTCCCTTACGTTCTGTAACGCAACTAACTTTTTGTGCGGTGCCCAGAGGGCGCTCTGGGCACAAATCACCGCAATCACCGAGGAGGCCAAAACAGACTGCCTTGTGCAAATTCTGAAAGCTGAAATCTGAAACTGCATTCCTTTTTATAACGTGTTTTTGTTATTCAAATGATCGCAAAACGCTGAGTTCTCGTTGGCCTGGGATGCGCAGAATTGGCTGCAGAAAACTGTGGAGCTGATTCTATATCGGGGAACAGCACGGTTATTAAATCGAAATGATTCTGATGCGGTCATCCCTTGTTGGGAATGCTCTTGGCTAGTAAGTGGAATTAACACTTAGTGATTAATTGTAGCGGTCTGTTTTTTCCCCCCGTATTTTTACTTGTACCTGCTAGCTGGCCACTCCAACAGACATTTGGGGAAAGAAAACGTCTTTCGTTCATTAAACTGCTGATACACACACAGCAGGTACTGAGTTAAATTACGCGAACTGTTGCAAGGTTAGATTAACGTTAAAGATGACGTAATGTCACACTTTCGGCCGTGAACGAACACGCATCTCTGTTTTTTTTTTTTTTTTTTTTTTTTGTACAAGGTTTTGGCCTTGACTGTTATCTAAGGCCTCTTTGAATTGCGCTGGTCAATTAAAATTCCAGTAGATTTCAATCAGGGAAAAAAATAATCTTCTTCTGTCAGAACAAGGTTTATGCTAAATTGGAAGAAAAACAGAAACCGCACAACGCTAATTTTATTACATGACAAACGACGGAAAAGCATTAAAGCGGAAAGGTTACAAAGGATATTGTTCACGTAATTCCCATCTTCCGCCATATACTACACAATAATACTAGAAGGCACTTGAGTTTTCACAGCTTTGTGTTCACAAATAAATATTTCTGTCATCCAGTTACAGTACGTAATTCATTTGTACTTGTTTTATATTTTTGTTTGAACTGCATTACATTGATAAGTATAATATTAATTTAAAATTCAAACAACAAAATAATATAAAGTATAATATTGTTGCGTGCATCTATTTTGAATTTTCTAATGTTGTAAATTTATATAAATTTTTTTGTCCATTTAAATCCGAAGTTGTTTAAGAATGTTTTAATAATTAATGAAATTTTATGAGTATAATTATTTCATGGCTTTGAAATAGGGCAAATAAAATCAATGATGTCAGATTTATTGATTTTACTAATGAATAAATTCCGTGCTTGAACACGGATTTCAAAAGTGAAAAATCTCCACTCGTTTTCCATTGCAGTTTATTTCAGACAAAATTTTATTTTATTTCTTATATTAATAATTTTAATTTTTCATAACTAGTATATGTATAGTAACTGGAAAACAGCATTGATATTTAGATTTCGTTATTTGTTCAAAATAGTATTTTTTTTTTAATTTGACATCACCAAAACATGAATATTTTCGTCATTTAAAATATTTCTTTAATTGGAATCATATAACCAACGATAACAATAACGAGTAAAGACCATCGATTACGAAAATAAACGTACGTACGTAGATAGAGAAGTCAGGAAAAAATCCATTTTAAATGCATTTTGCAATCCGGAGTTGTTTGGAAAAAAGATTCCTTTATTCTGTCCGTGCATACAAAGATCTGGAACGTCATTCTTCACTGTGCACAATTACGTGTATATTAGGGTTTATGGGTCTATGTGTACACACGTCATCCAACAAAATAGTCAAAATGGATTCGAGAATGAAAATGAATATTTTCCATTGGAATATGATATCCGAAATTTTTTCGAAATTACAGCACTTCATTTACTTCGCACAGAGAAGTTAAAAACAATCAGACCTATAAGCAGAATTAAGTAAAATATATGCTTGCAAACTAATACGGAAAATGAAGTATTAAGAATTTATTTTATAGAAGATAAATATCGAAAAATCCATACTTTTGAGCAAGCTCCTTGTAAATGAATGCAGACGCAATGTGTACATATTTTTTGGAGAGCACTGAAGATTTATATTATTCCTTCTGTCATATTCTAAAATGTTTTTTAGAACTTTCTTCATAATATCATCATAAGCAAGTTTTTTTTTTCAGGTTACTGGTGAAAAATTTATCTCTAATATTTTCTCATTAGGCTACAATTCTCATATATAACAGATAAAAAATATCCGTTATTTTTATGCTGCATGTTGCGACGGCATTTCGAGATAAATTTGTTAGCATTTTGAAAATTTATACCATGTTGAGCGTCTAAATGACTTCTAAAACAAGGACGCCGAGCTCGCGTAGTCAGTCATTGACTGGAATATGAATTAAGATCTTTTTTTAGAATATGAAATATTTTTATATCTTTGGTACTTCTATCTATGCTCTCTATCACATTAAATCTTGTTAAGTTGCTGTTTAAGAACTGAAGAGTCTGATTGGTTAGAATTTCTCGCCGGTTAAGGATTTAAATATCTGTCTCATTATAATTCTTGACAGATCCATTTCGTTCGTGTAAAAGATTTCATTTTTTAAAAAAATGATTTTTATTAATAATCTTGATAAGTAACTTAACGGATATATTTTCATATTCATAGTCTGCTTGCTAAGCATGTGAAAATGGAAAATTCGGATTACTATAAAATATCACCCAGACAGCCGTGGATAATCCAGATCCTCCTATAACCAACTGAATATCCAACTCAAACCTTAATCAGATTAAAACTAGTTCAGATATTCATATTTCATTACATTTTCGTACTTATTTATTAACAAACATTAAGCTTCAAATTTTCTTGATATTAAGATTGAAGTATGAGGACATTAATATGATATTTAAATAAAATGGAAATTACTTTCGGTTTAACTAGAGTAAAACGTTTGAACTTGAAGTATCTAAATAAGTACCTAAATAACAATAAATCTCAAAGTGTTCATGTGAGTGTTTAGTTTATAAGTTACCATCTGACTCTTTACCGTATGCCCTCGTGCTGTAACTGGAAGCACACTCGAAGCGCTAGAATCCTGACGAAGGCATTGCGGATTTCTTTGCTTTGAAAAATTCTAAAAAAAACTTACTCTGCAGTGGCGCTCGAACTGAGATGTGGTGGACTGTAATTCGACAGGATTTGTCGCCTGAGTCCCCTAATCCCCAGTAACCCTTTAAAAGGGGAAGTGTATAAGATATTTTCCCCCTCCTTGCCTGATACCTTCGTGGTACAGCCTAAAGTACATTGCATATTTTACACGGTCTAGCATCGATATAACCTAATGGCTGTAAAAATTTCAGTCTAAGCGTAAAATGTTTTCATAAATACGACGAATATGCTCAGTGCTAACACTTTTAGGCCGATCATTAATGTGATAGCACTGTAAGTAATTGTAATAATACGAATTAGTTTAAAATTTAATTGAAACTAGTTTTTCAAATTTCTGCAAACATACTGCGAACATATCCTGACATTTAGATAATCAGATATGGAGCTCCTCAAAGCTACATTTGGCCAAATTTTAACTCGTCCTTTTAGAGTTAATTTTCGAAGTCCAAATATTTTTACAACTGCGTTACAATAATTAAATCCCAACGGAGCGATCATAGTCCTTAACAATACTACTATAGACTGCTTCAAAAAAATAGAATATATTTTTAAATTCTGTAAATGTAGTGTAGCAGTTTCTGGTAGACATAAAACGAGAGATCTGCTACAGGTATTTTCTTTAAAAGGAAGGCCAGTACTTGACTATTGTCATGCTAGTAAATATTTACGAATTATTTTAAAGGATGCTCTCAAATTTGAAAGGCCTATCACCCACATTAGACACACGATACATAAAAACCTTATTGGGAGTTTACTGTTATAGTATGAAGATAAAATCTTCCTCACATAAAGGGAAATTCTCAATAAGTTCATCATGATTAATACCAAAAGACAGCTTAACTCACTATTAATCAAATCGATTTTGATTTAGTTGATCATATGGACAGGGCCGGCGCCACAGCCAGTTCAATTGGTGAGGCTGCAACGGGCAGCAGAATTAAGGGGCGGCAAAATGTTTAGAATTTAGAGAAATATAGAAATATCCGGCTGCAAAATTTAGAAATGGCAAAATTCTTAGAATTTCGGGCAGGCATCGAGCAGCAGAATTTAGGCCCCGCAGAGATTGCTTAGCGCCGGCCCAGCATCTTAAAATTATCATATTCCTTCACTGATTCTCAGAAAATCTTCGATTCATAAGAATTTAAAACTTTCTCTCATTATTAAATATATTTTAAATTGAAATTTAAAAAGGTTTTTTTTAATTTTAAGAATCATTGATCTGATGTCGTCACCATCATCCAAAGATTTGATCCAAATACCATAAATATATGTCTGTAAGCGACTGAGAAATTATTGTTTCCATTAAGAGAATCGGTTCAGGTTTTTCTCCCTCTTGGCAGTACTACTGCAGATTATTTGTTATTTGAAATGGATCCCTGTCGAACTTCTGAGGAAAGAAATAATGACTACGTGCGCAAGTACTTGATTAGAATGACTGATTTTGATTTCGAAATGGTGTTAATATGATGCCACAGTTGGCTTCTATTTCTGGAAAGAACGGTTCGCAGAATTTGGATTCATAACAATTCCTATATAGATAAAGTATTATAGTGATGAACAAATAATACTCTCAATTTCAGGTTTTTTTTTTTTTACGTACCACATTATTTCTTATTATCTCAATTATAAAATAACTAGCAAACCTCCTGTTCTCTAGTGAATCAAATAATGCTTTAAATTTAAAATAACGAACCAACCTACCTGTGTCTTCTCCAACATTCAACCCTTGTTTTCATTCCTGTGATCTGTTTCGAATGATGTTTCTGATGTATTAGCATTGATATTAACTCGTCGAGGGCACAGATGGAACCAAAAGTTTCTGACTTCTCAAAAGTCTCTCTCATATTATTTTTCATTACTTTCATTGTCGTAAGTATTACTTGCAAACATAAACATTGATCAACTGACTGACTCCCCGCCACACGCATTTTTCTCTTCGCCTTGCTGAATCATATTAACCAAGATGGTGATGTTACGGCTAACACTGGGAATAATAACTTAAGTAATACTAATAACTGATGTGAACAATTATTAAAATTGGCATTTCATACCTTGAAAGCTCATAATATCTTAAAACTAACATCAAAACAATTCGCAGAGGACAAATCATAAAATTAGGTCGTAAAAGCAAGGCTTATGACATATTATTGATTATATTATCGGAATCGTATGATTCACAATTTTAAATACATTAAATAACATCTGACTTGTTTTCCAAAATAAAAAAATTCAAAATTTAAGATTCCATTTTAGATTGCTTTACAAATCGTTGCCATCCACAGCTTCAAAACAAAGAATAATTGAATTAAACATTTTGGTATTTTTCAATATTTATTTTCTATACTGAGTTAGTTTTTTTGTGTGTTACCATGTCACAAAAACTACGTGAATAAGCATGCCAGAACAGCAAACGAAATTACGTTAAAATTTGGAACTTTACAACTCCAAGCAGTAACGTTTTTTACAGGTTTTATCCAGATACTTTCAGCAGTTTACATTCCAAAAGTAAATATTGTAGCGAATATTAAAAAATGTATGGCAATACTTATAGAGAACATTAATCTGCTGACTGTGTCTACTGCATACATTTTTTTCGCGTCTCTTCTAGAGCCACGAAATTTTGAACACGGAGACACTCCAAAGTCTCAAACAGGTGCATCTCGATGCCGGAAATTTGAATATCTAATGTTTTTAAAATTAATTTTGTAGTTTGTACGAATTTAAAGAATTTCTGATTAACAATTCGGCAATTTAAAATTGAGCATTGGAATATTGTTGAAATAAACATTTTTTTATATCCAGCTCCTCCGACTATTTCCATTCAGCGAAAAAAAAAATTATCTTCCAATTTTAAGTTACAAATTTGCTATTTAAAAGTATTGCCATTGTCTCAAATGAAATACTTTTATCTTATTTAATATCCAAGCATCAATGTGTTCCGTTTAGTAAACCATGAGATACTTAACTTTTACAAACAAAAACAACTTTAACAAATTTAATAGGTCTGATATTGATTAAGAAACCAAGCGATCTAAAAGCAATAAACGCGATCCTTAAGAAGTTTTTTTATGTCTATATAAACACTTTAAAGATCGAAACATAAAACATTTACGCTATACATATATTTGTATGAGACCACCAGCGGCCGAGCGGTAAAGTCTCTGAGCACTGGTAGTTCGGTCAGGGGTTCGAATTCCGGCGAATGGGTTAGCTGCATGCACATTTTAATAGTTTTTCCCATGTGTAACGTGTATACGAGTCAGTTTCCATAGAAAGTTTTCCACAAAGGCATCTCTTTCTCAGGCAAATAGCCCTCGAGTGCCATGAGTAAATAAACCAAACCTTTTTTTATGTGTCTGTCTGTGTGTGAGATAACTATTTTAGGCGGCAGGTTGCGCTAGTTAAAAAAACTTCTATTCGATTCTCACATTTTACATAACAAGAATACAGCTTTTATACAAGGCTGCCGTCTGATTTCAGGGTAGATTGCAAGTTTTTTATTAACCATTATTTAGTTTTCCAAGATCATATTCATTTCCCATCCTTAAATATATTAGATTCATTTCATCAACAATGAAAAGAGAAGCTTACATTCTTCTGCTTTATCTGAAAAAACTGACTCATTTATGATGTATGGGTTATAAAAGACATTCGAGATATCTAGCTTCTAGTGCAATGTTTACCGACATTTAATAAAAATTTATATCTCTTTTGACAACAAAAATTTCAAAACCAACGATCACTCGATATGATACTAAACTGCGTTGTAGGATATAAAATGGAACGCCAAAAATGTAAACAATGTAGCGCTGCTGTAATTTTGCCGAGTTCTATACATAATGTATTATTGTAAACAATACGTCGTACAAAATTCAGCTTCATAAATCTAGTATTTTTGTCTTCGTAAGAAATATTGTTTCTCTTTGTGTCAAGTACATATTTACAAGATTAGAAATACAATAGGATGGCACTGAGGTGTAATAAATGCCAAGTTTATGTCGTCCTTCATTGTATCGGAATCTCATAAAAACCAAATAATGTTTTTTTTATTTGGGCGAAATGTGTTGAGGGAGGCTTTTATCTATTCGAGATGAAGCATGACAAAATTGTAGGTGGCCATGAAAAGTAGGTTTAAAACTGTGCATTTTTTAAATATCCATCGTACTTATTTTTTATGCGCAACTTCGTCAGTTGTTGCCATCTGACCTTCTCAAAAGATATAAATTTTAAAGAAACATTTGTGGATTAAATCTGTAAAAAGTTTTGAATTCCTTTCAAAATTGCCTTAAACATAATGCACTATTTCAGAAGTTCACGACCACGGCGGAATTCCCCCCCCCCTCCTGGGGGAAATTTCATAGTTTCAGCGAAGAATGCGATCAGCTTTTTATTTAGCTGTACAATACTTCGTTTTAATTTTATAATATAAAAATCTGATGTGTACACCACATGACTTCCTTGTACGGAATATTAAATTATACGCATTTTTTCTTGCATTTCATTTAAACTTATTGCATTGAATTAAATCTACTTCCCCGACAGCGCATAAACCACAATAGAATAAATGCATTCTTTAAAATTCACTCTAGTATATGTTTACCATAGCGACACTCCGGCGCTAGATTCACTTAACAGTATTATATTTCGTTCATATTATAACTCAAAATGCACAAAATTTATATCATTTAAAGAATAGAATTATCTAATCGTTGCCACGTGTTCTATTCAAATACTATAATAAAGCTAGAATGATGAATAAAAGAAATTAAGCAAACAAAAAAAAAAAAAAAAAAAAACAGTTTTTCACAGACGATTGAGTATTTCTCATTCAATTAATTCAGTTCTCATTTCGCGACAAGCAAAAATGCATAAAAACTCAAAATATCTATATTAAAAATTACGAAGTAAATCTTAAACACTTATTTCCTCGAAAAAGTTCCAGAAAGGATTAAGCATGATTTAATTGGCAATAATAAATGAAGGCGTTATCTTTGTTGTTGCGAAGCTAAGTTTCTCTAGACTGGCAACAAATCCACTAGTCTGCTGTTTCAAATGTAAACAATCAATGGCCGCCATAAAAAAAGGCTTAGCGGCACTTAAACAACTTTAAAACTGTTGATAATTCTAAAAATATTGCATACAGATTTACTAAAGGCATAAAAATCCTTAACCGGAAGATAAAAACAACATAATTCAATCATTTTTAAAGCAAAAAATGTACAATTTACAAACATATAGGAGTAAAGAAACTGATATCACGGAGCCGGGTAACACAGTGGATATATATATAAATATATTTATATACGTTTGGTGCGGCCGATTGCAACCAAAATACGAGGTGCACATCTACATGTTATAGCAGTCCTATATACAAAATTTCAACGTTCTGAGGCTACTCGTTTTTGGGTTATGCGAGATACGTACGCACGTTCTTACGTACGTTCGTACAGACGCCACGAAAAATTCTCTTCAGAATTAATTTTAAAGCAGTTTTATAATTTTTTTAGAGGAAACGAGTCTTTTATTCTGTCCTTACGTACAGATATCACGCAAAAACATCGTTAAATTGCATTCGATAGCTGTCTTCCTTTTTACTTCGTACAATTAAGTAAAAAGGAAATTTATCCAATTCTTGTTTAATTTATGAAACACGTTAAAGAATAATCTAAGTTTAAATAAATAATAAAGAATCTACATGTTTATAAGTATGTATGTATGTTCTTTGCATTGTGGAAAAGCAGATTCCCTAAATTTTAACCACACATAGTCATGCATCCGAATATGGACACTTAAAGGTCCGAATTTTCAATTTAAAATTTTGATATATTTCATATTTTGTGCGAATTTAAATGAGTATTTGATTATAAAACTCGGAGATTTAAAAGCCACCCGGCAAAGCGTAAGATATTTGTCTTTCAGATTTAATTAACAAATTTAGTGATTGAAATGAATATGTTGCCGCAGACCCAAAATACTTTTATTTTCCACTCAGCAGTGTGCTCTTATTCGGGAAGACATAGGATATTTAATTCTTTTTCCCCAAATTCAATTACTCTGTTCTACGAGATTAGGCCTAGCTTTTTGTGAGCTTCATCGAACGTACATGTTAGCTATAAAAAAGGTATTGTGTAATAAATACTGTATGTAGTTCCACATAGATTTGGGAAGTGATAAGAAAATTGTCTGTTTTAAAAGCAATAAACGCAATTTTCTGTTTTTGTTACTGTTAACTGATTGAACGTGTAAAACAGAATGGCAGTTGCAAAATCAAAATTATCTAACGAATAGAGTTTTCCTAAGAAATCACTGAAGTGAAGATCTGATAAAAATTGAATCAATACAGCCTTGTTACTTAAGTAAATAGTTTGTCTGTAAGCTTTAAAACGAGATAACTTCCAGCATTTTATTGATATTAGTTTACTAAAAAAACTAGGCGCTGTTCAGGATACTCGATAATTTTGAATTTCGTCAAAATATATTGAGCTGTTCTAATGAATTAATATCAAAAACTGAATTTTTTCCAGTTCTAAAATTAAAATTCTTAACCATATATTAAACAGTATTTTTCTCGAAAATCTACTATGAATATAACACCTAGTGCAAATTCTAAATGTGGGTACTCGTATTCTAATCGTATTTATCATCTATGCATGTTAAAATATTTGTATTTCATCATGTAACTATTGATGTTGTTATGAATTCATGAGTATTCTAAAATGATGCAGCTATTGAAATACGTAGCTCTAAATTACCAGATTTTCTAAACTTTTTCTCTCCAAATTGACATATATATTTAAAGAGAGTGAGAATTGCAGAAATGTTTTACAAGAAAAATATTTCAAATCATTATTGCTTTTTACCAAAAAAAATGGAAAATTTCTCTTTAATATGTATATATTACAACAGCAAAATATATTTCGTAAGCTTTCTCTTAAGGAGAGGGATGCCCTCGAGGAGGGTTTTCTAATGGGAGCTGTCTCGTATTCAACTTACACATAATCTTTTATTTTCTTAAGAAAATTCATCTGACTTTTATGTAATACATTTATGTGAATAACAACCAGTATCGTAAATGTGAGTTTTCTCTAAGACTATAAATATTTGAGCCAGATTTTTATTAAATACTTTTTAATTCATCGGTCTCAAATTCTTTAGGTCGTCCTGAAAACGGTTTTTATAAACATCTGTTTTTTCCTCTTAGGCCCACCAGTGGCCGAGCGGTAACGTCGCTGAACACTGGTATTTCGACCTGAGTTCGACTTCAGGCGACGGGCTGGCTGAGTGGTCGTTTTCATGCTTTTTCTCATGCGTAACGGGCCCACCAGCGGGCGAGCGGTAAAGTCGCTGAACACTGGTAGTTCAGTCTGAGGTTCGAATCCCGCGAACGGGCTGGCTGCATGGGTGTTTTCGTGGTTTTCCCCATGTGTAACGTGTATACGATCCAGTTTCCCTTAGAAAGTCCTCCACGAAGGCATCCCTCTCCTTATGCAGATAGCCCTAGTGTGCTTTGCCGTAATTAAATACACCACCACACCACCCATGTGTAACGTGGATGCGAGCCAGTTCTCTCTAGGATGCCCTCCCTAGTAAGATATTTCTTCCCCTAAGTAGATAACCTTCGTGTGCTTTTCTAATAAAACAAATTTTAAACTCTTCTTTGTTACAACCATTAGCAAGTGGTAAAGATCATCGAACACTAGTAGTTCGACTCAAGTTCAAATCCGGACAAACGGACTGGCACATGGGCATTTTATAGTCTTCTTCCTGTGTAACTTAAACACGAAACATTCTCCTTGTAAAGCATCTCATGAAGACACCCGTCTTAGCTCTTACGTGCCCTTGGGGGCTTTGGGTAATTTAATAGGAAAGTGAACTAAGGTTTAAATTTCTTTTTGCCAGTATGAGGAGTTTCGAATCTGGACTAACGAATTGACTGCGTTGAGCTTATGTTGAAAAGCAAAATTAAACAAAAATTGAGGGGGGAAAGTGAGCTTACTTGGTATATTGTAGATAAATTTTATGGTCTTTCTTAAATTAAAAATATTCTATTAAAATTGTTTGTTCTTAGTAACTGAAACTAAATTAAATCTAACGAAGGAATATATGAAAGCTCTTAATTTATGCAGTAAATTAAATATAAAATGTTAAAATCAAGAAACCTGCATGTTGGTCTATTTTTTTACTTTTGATATCTCCGTAAAAAAAACCGCTTTTGTAATTCTTTCCTTCTGAATTACAAAGCTAGGAAAAATAAAATGTGCGTTTACGGAATGCACTTTTGTCGTCGAATCTTTAGACTATATTACTTCTAAGACGTAAAGAAATACGTTTCTGAATTTATCGACAGCTTTACGTGGTATTTTATTACAATGGTTGTTAACCCCTGTGCCTATAGCCATCTTCGTGACGTGTTTATCACTTTTCTTTTTTATGCCGCATTCCACTGTTTCTAATTACTTTGCTCTTTATGAAACAAAGTGTTTTAATTATACGTATTTCTTCCGTCTCTCATTTGTAACAGTTGTACCCAACGTAACAGTTGTACCACCTGTTACGTTGCCGTTAACTTATTTGTTTCGTTAATTATTTCCCATCCCCTAATCTTTTTAATGATTCGACATCATCTGGTGTTTATGTTGTCGCTAACTTATTTGTTTCGTTAATTATTTCCCATCCCCTAATCTTTTTAATGATTCGATATCATCTGGTGTTTTAGTTTTTATCATTTTCTGCAACGATAGTTATTTTATATTGTTATTTCTAATTACGATTTTCCCTATTAGTTATTTTTTTAACAGTATCCTATTTTCCTATTTTCTTTCTTAAGCTTTTAAAAAGAAGATGTTTAGAATGAATTATTTTGGAATAGAATTAAATTAATTTAGGTACGGCAAAGCATTCTAAGGTTATCCATTTGTGGGAAAAATTCCTAAGTTGAAGGACTTCTGCGGTCCCGCATGTACATTACCCCTTTGCGGCAAGGTGTGCCCGGTCTGTGTACACCTAAAAATTTCCTTCTGTACGCACAGAAAAATTGAATGAAAAAGGATTTATAGGTTACTTTAGGATACTCTGAACCTTCTTTATTTATTGTAGATGGCAGCAAAACACAAACCAATCCATATATTTTAGCCATGTTTAGTTTATAAAGACCCTCATTTTTCAAAGAAATCTTTCAGATTTTTTTTGGGGATATGAAAGGAATTGTTCGAAAAAAAAATTCTATGGTATTTTCTTGGCTGTATGCTAATCTCCTTAATTGTATATTAATTTAAAATTGTTACCTTAAAATTTTGAATAAAATGGAGCGGCGGCAACATCAGGTCTGACCAGAGTGGGCTCACTGAGAGACTAGGACAACTGAGAGACTGTAGCTTTGTTTCTCTGCAGCTCTTCGATCAGTTCATTGACAATAGAAAGTAGGGTCCGCATTTGTGTTCTTTTTTTTTTTTTTTTTTTTTTTTTTTTCCTTGTGGAGAGGACGTTTGGTTATTAACTAAGAAATTGTTAGGGTGATTTTCTGAAGGTCCGGGGTAATTTTATCAGTTAGCTGTTTGGTTTCTCACTAGAGCAGTTCTCTTTTGTCTTTCGTTCAAAGAAAGCGGAAGAAATACCTTATATATTCCCCCTTTTAAAGGGCGACTGGGGTTTTAGGGGACCCAATCGCCAAATCTTGGGTGATGAAAATCGTCATCCAACACCCTTTTAGTTCGGACGCCACTGTAGAGAGATTAGGTATTTTTATGGAAGCAGGCAAGATGAAAAATATGAAACGCCTTCGCCGGGAATCGAACCATGGACCTCTCAATTATGCGCTAAGGGTGCTGACCACTACACAACGAAGGCACACCAAGAAAGCGGGAGAATACCTTATAAATTATTTTCCAAATGGATCGGAGGGGCTGACCATTTCTGAAGCACTGAAAGTGCTACACGAATTGCTCTTATATAGTGAATCTGATACGGATCCCGCTACATGTGCAAAACATGCAATATTGGGTTGTGTTTTTTCAAAGGTTGTACCACTTTCTTCGAAAAGTACCGCCAGGGAAAAAACAGACGAACGTGTAAATATGAAATGTAAATAATATAAGTATCATATACGCAAGCTACTTTTTTTTCCCATTCATACTCATGTAATCATCGTATAACCAAAAAGAGCTTTAGGTGGGCGTGTAGAGTAGCAGGTCTTCTCGTGGCACACCCTGGATAATGCTAAATCTGCTACGGTATTCAGAATCTAGTATTTTTTTAATCGCAGGTAAAATCTGTTACTCTTTTATGTGCTTCCCAGTAATGCTCGTTTCAGCACTCTTTTCGAAGCTCTTTTCACTCAGCGTGCACGCTTCGGGCACACAAACAGAATTAAAACGATAAGTACTATCTTCACAAAAATTTACCTCTGTACATCTCTAAGCCTAAATAGACTGTCTACCTTTTTTTTTATTTTTTTTTATCAAAATTCTAAATTTAAAAGGTAGCGTGCCGGAAAGGATTAAATACGAGAAAAACCATTACAGTGCTCGTTATTACTTTGCTTTTGTCATGCTATCTGAAAATGAGAATGGCGTTGAATATCTTAAATGTGTTCTTTTCTCAGATGAGACCACATTTCATTCGAATGGTGATGTCAGCAGACACAATGCTAGAATGCTAAAATCTGGGGATGCGATAATCCCCACTCTGTGTTTGAGACCGTCAGAGACAGCCCTCAGGTGAACGTGTGATGCGATCATATGCGCAACAAAATCATAGGACTGAAGTTAATTATCAAATTGCATGAAATGTAAAATGTTTACATCAAAACCATTTGTCACTCATAAATCTTTATCTCATGAACAACTAGTCAAAGTGTGGAATTATTAATTTATTACTCATTTTAGCTGATTTGATCCATTACTTCATGAAATAATAAGTATTCTATGAAATAATGGATGCCACACTTGAACGGTAACATTCGATTTTGCCTGATGTCTATTACTCCATAAAAGCGGAAATAAAGTAGTGCTAAGTTTGTTTTGTACTTCAAAGGAGAAATCTGAAATAAATTTTAGTAGTTTGTTTTATGTTAGTAATATGCTCATTTTAGCTCCTTAAAACAAAAATTTGTCTTTCGGGCTTAAAGAATAGAATGGTTTCGGTTACGAAAATTACGTTTTTAACATTATAACTTGTCCTAATTTTATCTCTTTGCTTGCCTAAAAATTTAATTTCATTTTCTACGTGAACGAAATAATGGTAATATAAATAATTTTAACAGTTTAACGGATCTTCCGTTCAGAGCAGAATCCGCTTTCTTATTGCTTATTTTATTTGCAAATATCATTCAGGTCGGTTGGTTTATGCAACGTTCTTTTCTTTGAACGTGTTCCGCTCTGCTAGTGCCCTATATCTATTTTACGTAAAGGAGATAAAATCGATTATTTTAAATTTCTTTTCATCTCCATTAATGGAGAAAATTGTAGCAGCAGAAATGAGAGAGTGAGGAAACTTCAAACAAAACAGCGGACCAACAAAGGCGTCATGACAAGTTGCACCTGCTTTGTAACCAATGAAACTTTTCCCATTTCTGGAAAAGAAAACAAATGATTTCTAACGAACTTTTAACTAATCGGTGTTAATAGAAGGTTTAATAAACCGGTTCAGAAACTTGTTGTAGCGAACAGATAAATGATTGTTCTCTCCCTGCTTTCATGTCGGAAAGAAGAAAAGAACTTACATGCTAATGTTATGAAGATATGCTCACTAACAGTTATAAAACAAATGATAAAAGTGCAGAACAAAGCTCATCGCGCTTTTCGATATTGTTGTTTAACTGGTGAAAAATTGTAGTACTTGCGCTCGTGCACCAAAATGTAAAAATTAAAAGTGAGGTTTAATAGATCTCAAAACACACAAAATTTTTCACTCAGAAAACATTTTTCGAAAATATATAGGGTGGATCGAAAATCTTGTTACATAAACATTACATCCATAAAAGTCCTTATTCGGCTTTTATTTTCTCAACCGTTGGTTATAAACGTATACTTCCAATTACAGAAAAAATTTCAATAATGTAGATATTCATGATTTTACATTTTAAAATAAATTACAATTGAAAACAGGTTTTTATATAGTAAGCTTTTATTCAAAATGGCTACGGTAATTAATGCACTAAAAGGAGAAAAATAATTTGTCATAAAGTACAATGGGAATAATAGGTAAGTAATTATATTTATAGAATTCATCTACAAATAAAAGCGTAAGGCGTCCATGATAAATTTTAAAAGATAAAAGCTTATACATTTGTCAATGCAATTAAATTAATACAAATTTTAAAATGATAATTGCTTATACATTTTACAATGCAATTAAATTAACAGATTTCATTAGTTAGACGTCCTACGCTTTTATTATTCGCAGTATAAAATTGTAGATGAGTTCTGTAAATAGAATTATTTAATCTCTTATTAAACTATATGAAAATTCCCTTAAAAAAGTCGTCCACCATGGCATCCCCTTTTAGGCGGACACACCTTGCGTGCTTTCTAGGAAATCCTTGACTAAATCATCACTACTTAAGCAATCAAGTGATCTTTGCCATAATCTAATATATTCAATTTAGTCTTCTTTTATTAGTATTACACACTTTAAAATTTATTCTTGTGAAAAAACAGCTGTCTTTTTTGCCGCAAAATTTCTTAATAGAGAAAAGAATTCCTCTGGAGAATAACTTAATAAACGAATAAACTGTATTAAGAATTCCATTCATTAATTCCAACTAATAGCGGCCAATCGCCTAAAACAGGTATTTATAAAGTAAAAATATATTATAAGGTACTTCTTCCGCTTTTCTAGGGTGCATTTGTGGTGTAGTGGTTCGGTATACTGGGCCGGTATTCCAGAAGTCCGTGGTTCGATTCCCGGCGAAGTCGGTTGCTATTTTTCATCTTTCCTGCTTCCAAAAATATAACTAATGTCTCTACAATATATAATTATTTTAATGAATCCAACTAATGTAATTTCACGAGTCCATTTAGTAATTAATAATTATTGGGAAAAAAGAACTGCATTTATTGCTTTTATATCGCGTGGTTTGCTGCTAACAGACAGATTAAATTTGGAAGCAAAATTAAATACCTTACGCTTTTCAAAATTGTTTAGAACTTATACTTTTCATTTCATTTTTCGGAATGGCATAGAACACTGATGCATGGAAGATTGCGAACAAGGGCAACACTTTTCCATTAAATCTATAAATTAAACGTGATTTACAGATTACAGATTTTTATCTAATTAAATTTGAAACATAAATATTAATATTTTACACTTTGCTGAGTAGCAACACATTGTTTTCAAGTCATCAGTTTTATTAATCAAAATATCTTTAAATTCGCACAAAACATGCAACACAGAATACATAAATAGCAGTATATTGTTGCATGCGTACGGGTTCGTAATAGATTGAATGCGCAAGTCCTATGAAAAGTTGATAAAATTTATTCTTATCACAAGAAATGTGACAAAACGCTAAGTTTTTTCCTCAAAGATATTCATGCACTACCACACAATATGACATAGTAGTTATATTTTAAACTACTAAAACGTTAAATAGAACGCAATCCAAAGCGCAGAGAAAGCAAATCCGAACTCAAAATTACAGCAGCTAAATAAAAGACTGTACTGAGATGTTTCTGTACGGCCCTTTAAAGCTTTTTAATCGGTCACGAGAAGGTTCTGGTAATTTCTCTTTTCATCTCTAGATTTCTGGAGAGCAAAAGCGTAGACCTACGGTTACAGCTAATATAGTAGTTAATTACATTTATTCAATTTAAATATAAATTGCGAGATATCTATTTATTAAATGTTAAATGTGCGTGCTCCTGTATTTTTACTTTTCCGGCGTAGCTTTCTCTTAAAATATGTCTTGTGCTGCATTGCACGGGGAAATAAAACAATTTTAATTACAATTCTGCTAAATCTAGCTAACTAAAGACAAAATCCGTAACAATAGGTTAACATAATATACATTATTAAATGCCCCATTTCAAGTAAGAGAAAACTCATAGATTTAACTAACTCTTAAATGTACAAAATTTTCTTATTTCGTAATTTTTTATTCAAAAAAGATTGATACATTCATTTTATATCAAATTTTAATGGCAATATTTTTATATTTGTATAGTTTTATAAATTATGCGTTAAATCTAATCACGAATTTATAAAATATATGAATGCGTGCATATTAGAAGCAATTTCAAAATATTTCTTTTCTTAAATGTATTAATCTTAAATACTCCTCTTTCACACTACTATCATTTAAAAGATAAATCTTAAATATCGTTATTTACGTAATTAACAAGTAGCATTCGCAGATTTATTCGAAAACAACAGTTACAATGTTTCAGAAAAATTGCGTAACGAATAAGTAAGGCTTATGTCTGTTCTAAACAAATGTAGTTCAAAAATTGAAAGAAAAAAAAAAGTGTAATGTTACATAAAACTATTCTTTTTATACAGATAGAAAATTTTTAAAAAATGTTTAATATTACATAAACCTATTCTTTTTTTTTTTTTTTTTTTTTTTTGAAACTCTCTATTCATTTCGCTAAAAACCAGAGCAAAACATTCCAACAAATTGCTTTGTTTTTGTTACACGCTATCAATTCCAAAACAAAGGAAATTTTTTTGCATACTTAAGCGCATTTTGTACGTGATTTTTTAAAATGGAATGCAACCATGTGTTACATATCATTTTGCGAAAACGTTTTTGCCATTAAGACCCCAAAAAGGAAATTTTTCCCTCCAAACAACTAAATATATTTGGGGAAATAAAATTTCTTAGCATTATGTTAGATGGCTAACCTTTCTTTCGTACTTTTATACATTTAAGTATTGAATTTACTAATTTTTCATTCAGTTCTTTGCTATCTTATGTGATCTAGCCCATCTGCATAAACATTCTTTCATAAACATAGTATATTATTGATCAGAAATCTCCCAAACCTTTTCCATTGGATACTCTAACGTAAATTTAGAATACTAATTGAAATATGCATATGCACACCTTAATAAAAATAAATTTTGCTTTTGATTCAATGGATTTCAGATAATGAGGCCATTCATTAATGATACAGAGGATATTTACACATTTTACAGTGATTTCGAGTCCGTTTACTCAATGTTCAGAATGTAATGAGTAATTTTTTAAATGTTCGATCACATAGGCGTTGTTCTGGACTCGAATTTTGCATCATGATAGAAGAGCTTTTCATAAAATTTTCAGAGCTATTGATTTCCATTTCTCTTCCACTACTTTCCAGAATCCATCAATCGAGGTGAGTTTGCGAAGAGCTCGAATCGACGTGAGTAGAAAGAGCTCTTTTCAAGAGCCCAGAAGCATGTAGTCCAAAGAAGAAACGTCAGACGATGTCACAGCAATACGTTTAAAATGTACATATGTGATACCTGTAGCAGTCTTCGTTTTTAGGAGTGTAGTGCTACTTTTCGTGTTATTTTGTCCCGATGAAGTTTCACTCTTTGAAAGATTTGGCGATAAAGAAATAGAATTTCTTCTGTAAATATCGGGAGTTAAACTTTCTCTTGATATTAAACCGAGTTGATTTTTGGCATCCCCCCACAATCTTCTTAATTTTATATTCCTGTTGTAATAGAATTCTGCGACAATTCCTGAACTTCTTACTATGCAACGTCGGAATCAGGTTTCTACATTTTTTCTCTTCGTTTTCGATAATGAATGGACCTTTTTCAGTTGCAATCATTTAAGTGAATTCATTCTTCAAGAGTCACAATGTATTCCATTTATCTGTTGCTTCATAAGTTTCATATAATGTTCTACAAATTGTTCTGTGTTGACCCACATGCTTCGGCAACAGGTGACGAACAATATCCTTTTTTAGCTTTTTCAAGCTGTAAATCTCGGTTTATTATATTATTTATTATTGATGCAGATGTATTTAAACACTTTGCAATAGATTTTCTGCATCGATGAATTTTCTCTTGTTGCCAACGATTTAACTTTAAAAGCATTAGAAACAGTACGTACGTTTTTTGGATTATTCGTTTGGAGTCTTCTTTCCGATGGTTTTACCGAACCATCGTAACTAGTCATGTGAAATTCGAAAATATAACTCTGATTTTTGTTGTTGGACTTCTAAATTAATATTTGTTCGCCGTGTTATTGTATCTTAAGTATATGTTTATTAGTTTGGAATTATTGAGCATTCAACAGTGGAATTAATATCTATACGGTAACTGATATTGTTTCAAATACTCCTAATACTGCATGCCTTCGTGGAAGACTTTTTAAGGGAACTAGCTCATATTCATATTATGCAGAAGAAAAAGCTCGAAAACTCCCATGCAGCCAGCCCATTTGCTAGGACTGGAATCCGGTTTGTACTGCTAGAGCGCAAGAGCATGTATATAAAGAACTTTGTTAGCAAAAGCTTGTAAATTTAATATTTTGAAATAATTTTCTAAGGCAAAAAAATAAAATAAAGTAAACAAGTAAACAAAATCAAATAAAAAACGAATGCTAAAATAATCTCTTTCTTCATTTTGATCACTAACTTTGCCTCGAGGATGGAAAATAGAATGTTTTAAAGCGAGGATAAGTGCGAAGAATTCCACTGATCTTCGATAACCTAGCATCAAAAAGTGATTTAAGAATGAGTAACCAACTGAAGATTTCGGAAAATGATAAATTCTTTCTTTTGTTTTTCTTAAATATGATGAATAATGTATGTAATTGAGACAGATGATTATTAATGTAAGATGGAATTAATAGCGGCACAGGGAAAGAATAGGTTCTGAACCGCTTAGACACGGTTCAAAGATATTGGTTCGAACACGATTGACATCCTGAAAGCTTTCCAGAATTCTACAAAATTTTGGGGATAATACAAAAATGTCTACTTAAGTTTGTTCTGTTATTCCGCCTATTTGATGAAGTTAATATATGTGATCTAAAAGTGATTTTTGTACATTAGCAAGGCTTAGTAGACAGAAAAAATAATACATTAGAAAAGAATTTGTAGCTTATGTTTCAATATTTAGTGCAGGATCTAAGCAAATAATTTTCCAAAATAAAATTCTCCGAAAACAAATGTAAGCCAGTGTATTTATTTGCAAAATTTGTGCAAAAACGTTCAGAGGTTTCCAATATGATATCCACTAAATACATCCATTACAAACCATTAAACTTTGTACTAAAATTTTTGATGATGATGTCATAAAATTGTATGATGTAATAATATTTGATGATGTAATAAATGTTATGATTTAAGTAAAATAAAACTTAATATTAGTGACGTAGAAGAGTTCGCTGTAAGAGAATTACAATTTGCAGTGTTAAAAAAAATAATAAAAGAGTATTTTTTAAAATAAGCTTCATTTAAAACTCATAAAATTATGAACGAACTAAAAGAAAAAATAATTTGTCATGCATTTTAATAGAAACAGGAAATTAAATTATTCTCTTTTAAAAATTCATTTCTGTCATGAGTAATAAAAATGAGGTTTATAGACATTTACGCGGCAAAGTAAAAGTCTATAGACATTTACGCGGCAACCGCCTAAAATACTTATTATCAAAATGAAAAGTATAAAAAATAATTTTAATGAATCCAGCTAATGTAATTTTACATGACCAACTAGAAATAAATAATAGTAGAGATGGAGATGGGAATTTTTTTTTTTGCTTTTAAAGTTTGTTAATTAATAATAAATAAATTTAAAAGAAAAATATTTGATTTTTCTTTTAAATACTTTTTTTATACTCTTTGAGTAAAATATTTGTACTCAATACAGTCTCTTGGAGTAAAATCGCAGTGTCATATTTTCACTAAAAATAAAATTCCTTCAAGATATAAGCATTATTTTAAACTGATAAAAAATCTTGCTGAATAAAACTAGTATGGCGCGATTGATGTGCAACTCAATATAACTTAGCAACTGTTACACTACGACATACGATGAACTAATGCTTAAAGAAAAATATTAACTTTTCACTTATTTCTCTTCCTTTGAAAATCTTCCCCCCCCCCCTTTTTTTTTTTCTTTTCTTTTATACTCTCCTTAGGACAGGAAGGCAGTGTTTGTAATAAATACGGATTTTCCTTCTCGACCGATGATTCCCCTGATCAGCCATTAGTCGCTTGCTTTTCTGTGATCGATCCCTTATTCGCAAAAACTTTCTCAGGAGTTTTGGGAATTCTGACGTAGCCAGCATCTTCCTTGCTAACTGATGTGCTGTCAGAAACCTCCTCTGGCTGGCCTAGCTCGTCATCAGTTCGTTCTATGTAGCGTAAATTCTGGTTTGATTGACTTGATCTTTCCCCGTCTTTGTAAGCCTTGTTCGTGGCTGGGCTTGTTCGTTCTCTTCTCAACAGTCATTGCTTCGCACTCGGTTGGTCGCTACATCTGAAGGATCTTTGTACTTTTCTTTGACTTTTAGATAAATTCTTTATTCTTTTCTTACTTCTTGCCCCCTTCCATTCTTCTTAGCTTTGCTCTTCAATCGTCGAAATTCTGCTGTTTCTTTTCTTTTTCGCCATTTCTGGCATCCTTTCGTTTTCTTTGAGGATCTTGTACTCTGGGCGACGACGCTATATCCATCGCATTCTTAGATGTCCCTCCATTGCTCACGCTAAGTGATTCCCGTGAAACGTCTCTTAACAGCGGCATATCAGAAAACGTATAATAATACTTGGTATGGTCTACATTTGCTTTTGTAAATTCACCATCCTGAACATTTCCATCTGATGCAAACGAAAAAGGATGCTTAATTTTCAAGACCTTATCTTCCACCTTAAATTAAACTTCTCGTGTTTTCTTGCGATAATAAAACTTTTGTTTCTCTCAGACATCTGACTGTCTGCCGTCTTAAATTCTACAGACCTCTTTCGAGGAGCGTAATTAACCTTCTACCAAGAAACAATTCAGCCGATTTCTTCCCAGTTGTATCATGTTTAGCCGTTCTTCATGCAAATGGGAGTTCACTGACGCAGTCAGCCGAACGTTGGTGATATTTTCTTCCATAACTCCGGATAATTTTAACTACATAGTGAGTAATGCTAGAAGTTGTAGTAAAGATAACTGATAAAATCATAAAAACTAACTAATTAACATTACAGTCTTTGCAGTGTGAAAAAATCATTAATAGGGATTCGAATGCAATCATTAGCTGTGGAAATACTTAAATTAAATTCTATCAGATACCTTTTGAGTTGTCAAGAATATTTAATAATGGTTGTTCGACCAGGATTCGAACCCAGAAGAATTATTTGACTGCGTGGGTGCATCTTTTGGTATTCCCCTCACAAAGAATGAATACAAGCCAGTTTCCCTTAGAAAGTTTTTAAAAAGGTATCCTTCACCTCTGGCAGCTAGTGCTCTTAAGCTTTATTGTATTCAAATAGCTTAACCCAATCGGATAATTAAATTTTAAAATGTAGTTAAAATTCATAAAGTATATGAAAAGAGCTTCAAACAATGAGAACGATTATAAGCAAATAAATTAACGAAATATTTTAAACCTCCCCAAAACAAGTACTGTATCAGCACAAAAGAGCAAGCTCTAAATTTCTGCTAAAGTGCATTATTTAAGAATTAAAAAATTACCTTAATTTAGGTTTAGAATATTTATCTGGCATATTCTGAATGGCTCTGGGAAAGATTGAGCAACGCCCGACTTCCTTCGCCTCATTAACGATTATTCAATGTCACTGAACAATGGGAGTAAAATAATGCTCCGGCTATAATGTTTCCTTAAAACTGCTGTAACCGTAGTTAATCTTTCAATGCCATTGTACTACATTGTAGACCACAACATTGCAGACGTTCGAACTCAACTTCTAAAGGAATGAATATTTTTCAAACTGTGTTTAGGTCCAGTTCTTAATCTGGGTATCATAATTAGTAGGAAAGGCGATGAATAAATAAATAAAAGCCCGTTATTTTGTAACTATTATTCAAAACAGCTGCTAAGTTAACGAAGCTTAGAATTTTTTTGACTTACTTTGGTTTCATGCACAGATTTGCATAGAGTAATAAAAGATAAAAATACTAACTGATAAGAATTTTTTATAAGCTAATAACCATAATAAATATAACGTGAACCAGAGATTCCCAGCGGGACGCTTTGGGAGTGGATGGAACTTTAAAAGGGGTCTATAATGATCAAGGGGACGACTGTGCGTCGGTGGCCAAAGATGCACCAGTAAATGATCGGCATAATTAAGATCCCCTTTATTATAAATATTTATAAATAAAATTGATTAGAATAAATTGATTGATTAGAACTTTTTATTGATGTAAAACTTTGTCACATAAATAAGTCAAGTCATTCAAAACACATGGCTACGCTAAGCTTTGAAATTTAAAAGTCATCCGAGAGAAATATCTCAAAATTGTTTAACGGACCAACATTAATAACTTTTCAGTCTTCTCACCCAGTGGAAGCAAGCTTTAGTTTAGTAACTAACTTGCTATGGGAAACAACAATTCTGAATATTTTTGAGTGAGATGATTTAAGAATTATCTTAAACAATATTATGCTGAAATTCAAAACATTGCATCAGTACATGAAGCACAGCCATCATATAAATTATACTGAAGGCCGATAATTCTATGAAGAATAAGATTTAATAATATATATAAGGGTCCAAAAAATTTATTTTAGCAAACGCCTATGAAATATTATTTAAGGTAACATTCTTTTGCTGTCCCTCCTAGTGCGTCTCAAGGTAGTTTAGCTAGGTTTTTGACACTTGAAATACAGCCCTCGTAAATATAATCCAATGTACCCGAGCAACCTAATAAATAAAGTGTTTCACGCAATGTCCGGTGTGATATAATGCATTTATATGAGAACCACCCGTTTCAGTTAGAATAGTGAAGAGAGATATGTGTGTCGGGTTTTAATTTATATGATACGAAGTACGCCTTTGCTCGAAACTATCGACTAAATTGTAGAACCACGATAGTAACAATCATATACGTCGACTTAATTAATATACACTTACATATTATTTTGGAAAACCATGGCATTTCGATAACACAATCGCTACTGTTTAGTTTTAAAGCAAGTAAATTTTATAAATTGAGATAAACGTATATACTGTCTACTACCGTTTTCAGTTTTGTAATTTAATATAATATCCGCAGGAATACTGTTCCTGCTAAACGAAAAATATTTTGGAAATGCTTAATTATGATTAGATACTCTTGTTCACTGCTTGTGTCTACAATGGAGGAAACCAGTTGCTTATTAAAATTTAAAAAAAAACTGTGCGCTGATTATTATTTAAATTAACCAGTTACTTAAAATGTCAGCCTTTACTACAACTTCTTCTTTCAGTTCCTTCACCAAAATGCAAATTAGTCAGATAGTATTTAAGCTGAGGTTTTTGGATTGTAAGACAGAGCATGTTTTTGCCTTTCGCGGGCACGTTACGTTAGTTCCTCTCAGTTCTGATAAGTTTGTAATTATTCGTATTTTGCATTATTGGTGCCGATATTTGATTTTTGTTACGCCGGTAGAGTTATTGAGCCAGATTAGATTAAAGTTTAATTTTAAAGTCTTTGTCTACTATCCTATTTTATAAAGGAAAGTTTACTGTTCCTTCAGTTGCGTCGCCATGAGTTGTGGTTGATTTTGTTAACACGGGAACTTGAACTGATGTTCTAAGTTCTGTTTAAATAAAAAGGGTTTATTTGAACCTTTTCAGCTTTTTGTAGCTACTTCAGACATGGCGATAATTCGCTTTACGTCTGTTAAAGTTTTAGACTAGTTAACGTTTTATTGAGATTATTTATTCTGCACTCCCTAATATCTCAGGTTCCACCAGCACAAGGAAATCCCATGGAAAGATTCCAGTTCATCCTAGTTACAATGCGAGCGTCCGTGAAACTCGCATCTACTTTTGATCGCAGAATTTCAGTAGTGACTTTTCTGAAACAATTATATTTTTATTTTCTTCTTTATCAGGTTGCAGAAATACAAAATGTCACCATAGCAGTGGCTATATTTCTAAGACAGGCACTGAGCAAGTACAAGGTGCATCGGTAAATTTTTGTTGAGAGAAGGAGGCACCGAGAGTTGCAAGTTGGAAGTGTTTACAATCGCTCTTGTAAAACTATTCTCCGTGGTGAAAGATAGTGTAAAATTAGAAGAAGATCAGTTTGATAGATGTTAAACTAAAATCGGAGAGATGACGTTGTGAAAGATAGTGTAAAATTAGAAGAAGATCAGTTTGATAGATGTTAAACTAAAATCGGAGAGATGACGTTGTGAAAGATAGTGTAAAATTAGAAGAAGATCAGTTTGATAGATGTTAAACTAAAATCGGAGAGATGACATTGTTTGTATTGAGGAAAAAATAAGTGTAAACTTATTGTATGGAAAAAAACTCGATTCGGATATGTTGTTACATACAGCTTTATTGGAAAGATCAATCCAAACATAAAAAGCAGCTCAAGTATCACACAAGAACAAGCTCAATAATAAAAAAGAACAAACATTTATAAAGTAAGAATAAATGAACATGGGAACAAGAGTAAAAAGTTAAAAATTTAAACAACAAGGAAAGGAACATAAGAGATGTAGTCTTTTACATTGAGTTCATGAAAGCTATTGCATTTCAATATAGTTTACTTATCTCATCAAGTTGAGGCTCTTTATGTAATTCTGGGCATGTAAGAAGATGCTCTGCATTCATGATGCCCGAATTGCAAATTTGGCATATAGTACTAGACGGAAGGATGCCAATTGTATTAAGATGGCGGATATTAGATGACGGATTCGGATATTATCCAAATTATACTGTCTAGCTTGTAGCCTCAAATTCAAAACTAATTAGGAACCCGTGTACACTAGAAAAGTTGTTTAAGCTTACGGTGAAGTTCGAAAGTAGGCGAATATTAATAAGCACACGCACATCGGGATATGAAGAGAGACACATTCTCGGACATTTTCGTAGACCTATGTCAGAAAGAAGCCCATGGTTTGACGGCAATAGACGACTTGATGACAGGAAAAAATTTCTTCCGATAATGGCGATTGCCAAAATAAATCGCAAAAAAGAAACCGGAGCAGTTGGTAAGACAATTTTCTGATTTATTGGATGAGGATGATCTAGGATTAACGCAATTTAATAATCACAGTACAGGCACTGGAAATCGTCCTACTCCTTCCCATCAAAATCCTACCGCTATGATAAAAAAGAAATTATGAAAAGCATGTTGAAGAATGTTAAAAATTATAATTCCTATAAGTAGCTCTAATGCTGGCAAAAGCTGCGTCATTTTCAGGCTTTAAGTAATACTCCTATTAAAGGACTTTTATCAAAGATTTTGCTCATATAATAGAACCACTGTGAAATATAAAAAGAAAAAAAGGCCAGGTTCATCTGGTCAGTTGCAGCAAATATGACATTTGAGAAATTTGAAAGCAGTATTAACTGAATTTCCCGTTTTAAAATTCCCTGAAGTAGGCATAAAATAAAAAATTTCCGCAGATGTATCAGATTTTGCATTACGAGCCGTGCAAGATGGACAGTCAGTTGCATATTGTAGTAAGACTCTGAAGCCAACTCGAAGAAATTATACGGAGAGGGAAATGTTAGCAGATATTTTAGTAGTTCAGAAATTTCGAGTTTATTTTGGGAAGGCACCCATAAATGTCTATACAGACCATATGGCAGTGGTTTATTTGTATTCAGGCAAGAATTCATCACCAAGACTCATAAGATGGGCCCTTAAATTTCAAGAACACAATTTAATATTTAAACTGGATTTAAACTTTTACTGGGAAAGAAAATATTGTAGCGGATGTTCTATACAAAATTAAATTAGATAACAAATGGAATGAGGCTATGGTCGAGAAGCAGTTATAGCGGAGTTACTAACAGAACCGGATTTTAAAATATTTATGCGTATTTGAAAGATCCTGACCTCCTTGAACACCCTGATATGACGGCAATTAGAAACAGAGCTATAAATAATGAAATTATTGACAATCTTTTCTTTTACTCCAAAGTAACATGCACAATGAACCAATTTCAGGCCATCTCGAAATAAGAAAAACAGTTTAGAGAATACGGGAAGCTGTTTTTGTCCGCAACTAAAAAAAAAAATTGTTTACCCAGCATGCCAGGTCCTGCAACACTTGCCAGTCAGTTAACCATATTAATTGTAGCCCGGCAATGTAACTAAGTAGCATAAAAGCTACTTTCCTTAATTAATTTCTAGGAATAGACCAATTAAGTTCCTAGCCATGGAGCCCCTCAAAGAAACTTCCTCTATAGTTGCTGCAGATTCTTTTTTAAATAAATTTATATTCAAATATGGAGCTCCAATTAGAGTAATATCAGTAATGGAAAGTAGTTTGTTAATCAAATTTTCAAAGATCTATGTTCAGGGCTCGGGATACAACATTTTAAAATGGTTCCTTATCGAGCGCAGGGTAATATTGTAGAGCAGGTGAATAGAAGCCTAGTTAAAATTATTCGCAGCTATGTAAATGATTATCATCGAAACTGGAATGACTGCGTCAATTAAGTAGCATTTGCTTTGCAGACGGCTAAACGTAATACTACTGGGAAGACTGCGATTAAATTATTTTCTAGCAGAAATTTAATTATGCTCCTATATAAACTTTGTGTTTTGTTCAAAAGATATCTGAGGAATTTAAGATGGCAGGTAGCCAAAAACGAGTGAACGAGACAACCCGGAATTCGGATGTGGTCTGAGCGAAACTATCTTCTATGTGCACTAGATGCAAAAATGGAAAAGGTTTTATTAAGTTTGAAGGCCTATTTTTGATTGAGAGAATAAGAGAAGCAGTAATATATTTAAAAGCTCGAAATTCCGGAAGTATTAAAGCAAATATTGATCAGATAAAGCGCTATTATGAGCTCTTATGTCATTGCTTAGAGATGTTTTACAGAAGTCACTTAGTATGAGCAACAATGGCCATCTGGGAATGTGGCGGAATTACCACGAACATCGGAATGCAACGTCCGTAAAGAAAGTGAAAGGAGGCCGGAAATGATGAATGAGACATAAAAAGACAAAAACGCAAATATTCAAAAAAAAAAAAAAAAAAAAAATGGAGAACGGGACTTAGGATGACGGACCAGAAAATTTCCCCAAAGACAAAGAAAACTAAAATGATCCAGCAGATGCAGCGACCAACTGAGTGATCAGCAATGCCTGTTGGGAAATAAGGAACGAGGTGGCAAGAGAGTATTGCAGCGACGAAAAGAGATATGGACATCCAAGACAGAATTCGTGGGCAAACTCGAGGGTGGAAGAACCACCACAGCCGATGAAATTTGAAAAGAACCAGAGCAGGTTTCCGACTGCAAATCAAGAGCCAGCCCAGCCAGTGAAGTCCCAGGAAATCCAAAGGTTGCTTCCAATGGTGAATCTAGAGACAAGCAAACGGTTGGCAATAACAGAGTTCTCTCAGCTTTAGAGGAAATCCAAACGAATTACAGCCTAGAAGCGCAAAATTGGCGAACCAGAAAGTCATCGCTCAGCAAGGATACATGTCCATCACGCAGCTACATTCTCTTCCTAGAAGAAATTTTTGGTGAAGAGAAAACAGGATAACTACCGAAGCAAAAGATAAGTGAAACTTATTTTCTTTAAGTATTCAGTTTCCGTTATTATTTAAATGCAACAGCTACTGGTTACGTTGAGTTTTCTCTCAAGCGAGGATGTTTTGAGAATTTTATGCAGCAAGAAGCTTTTTCAATTTAGAGTATGCATTTATGGGAAATATTTTGAGTTTCTAGTACGATAGTCTAAGAGTCAGTCCAAGACACTGTTTTGAGAACATTTTGGCGCATTACTAATGTAGATGCCAGCAGCTGTGTACCTTGTGATTAAGGTGCGAAATGAATAATCTTTTGAACGTAAATGAATTTTAAATATTTTATGAAGTATGCTTGTTAACTGTGTTAGAAAAGTGAAGTGTCTCTTAACTGTTTTGTAAAAGTTAAATTTTTTATGTGTGTCTGATAAAATTAAGTACAAGCTAAGAAGTGACAATAAGTTAAATTAAAGTAAAAGCTAGCGTACTGAATGAAAGTAGTTAAGTTAGTCAAGACGAAATTAGTTAGTAGTGGAAACGAAAGTTATAATCAAGTTTTAAGCTTACCACACTATATTTTTCCTCACCAGAATTCATGTAATCACAACTTAGGTCTTTAACGACCTTTCCAAGATTTTAAATTCTAACCTACACAAGAGCCAATTTTTACAAACATGAATTTAAAACTAAGTTTAAAATTTTACAGAAGATTCACTTCTGATAGACATTACTATTTTTATAGGTCTTGAAATAAGCTATTCGTTGAGGTATAGTTTGAGTGATTAACAGATAAAATTGCGGTTAAAAGGTAGTTGTGGAATACCTTGAACAACTGCATACGCTTTTGCATATATTAAAATGCTGTATAGCAAGAATGGGAAATCGATGGTAGATAAACTTCAAAGTATATGAAGGTTTTTAATGAAGCTGAAATGCATAAGCTATTAAAGATGTGCTTGCTAAAATATTTTTCTTCCATATGCCGGCAAGGACATGAGATACAGTTATAAAAAAATAGTAATGTCATGAAGCTATGACTATCGGAAGTGAATTTTCTGTAAAATTTTAAATTCAGTTTTAGACTTTTTAACTCATGTTTGTAAAAGTTGGCTCATGTGTAGATTAGAATTTAAAATCTTAGCAAGGTTGTTAAAGACCTTCATTGCCATTACATAAATTTTGTGGGGAAAGATATGAGGTTATTATTATTTAAATTAATCAGTTATTTAGAATTTCAGTCTTTACTATAACTTCTCCTCACCAAAATGCAAATTAGATAGGTAATTAAGCTGAGGTTTTTGGATTGTAAGGAAGAGCGTGTTTCTGACTTTCGCAAGAACGTTACATTAGTACTTACCAGCTCCAATAAGTTTATATTTATTCGGCTTTGCGTTGTTGGTGCCAACATTTGAATTTATTACACTGGTTGAGCTATGGAGCTAACCGAAATTAAAGTTTTAATTGTGTACTCTTTGACAACTAGCCTACGTTTTGAATTGAAATTTACTGTTGCTTTAATTGTATCAACATGCCATGTGCAACAAATGTATACGAAAGCCATTTTTTGTCATTGTCAGCTTGGGAAAACATGAAATGACTACAAGAGACATGGTTTCAGGCCATCAGACTGCCACAGGAACTAGAACCAGCCATTCAGCTGCCGCACAATGTTTTCACAAATTGGATTAAGGCGAGAAACTAAGTTCCCACTCACTCCATCTTCCAAAGGGACCCGTTTAAGTTGGTCTCCTCGACAAGTAGCCCAGAGGAATGGAACCATTTATTGTTTACTAACAAGTCCAGATATAACATGAGTTGTTGTTCTTAGAAATAGCTTGGTTTGCAGAGAAGGAGGAATACAAAATGTGTTTTCCTTTGTTCATAAAAGATACTGTTTCCGCGCAAGCAGTTTCGTTGTTTTGAAATGCAATCATTAAAAATGGCCCCACCGAAAAGGATACCTATGATAAAGGTGCCATACTGTATCACAGATATGTGGACGAGGTCACCACAAATATACGGATTTAACTTGAAAATAGAAGCTATCAATTGAATGAATTAGCCAGTTTAGTCAAAGTGGTGTGGTGTGGTGGTGTATTTAATTATGGCAAAGCACACTAGGTCTATCTGCCTAAGGGGAGGGATGCCTTCGTGGAGGACTCTCTAAGGGAATCTGGCTCGTATACACGTTACACATGGGGAAAACCACGAAAACGCCCATGCAGCCAGCCCGTTCGCGGGATTCGACCCTCGGACCGAACTACCAGTGTTCAGCAAATTTACCGCTCGGCCGCTGGTGGGCCAGTTTACTCAAAGAATGGCGTGTTTGGGATGCTTTCAAACGCCAAACTACATTGCGCCAAATGCCTCCCTCGACCATTCACGATCTGAAAAGCGCACTTTCAGAAGAATGCCAGCCCACCAGTGGCCGAGCGGTAAAGTCGCTGAACACTGGTATTTCGGTCCGAAGTTCGAATCCCGCAAACGGGCTAGCTGCATAGGTGTTTCGTGGTTTTCCCTATGTGTAACGTGTATACGAACCAGTTTCCCTTAGAAAGTCCTCCACGAAGGCATCCCTCCCTTTAGGCAGATAGCCCTCGAGATTTTGCCATAATCATAATAATAATAATAACACACAGAAGAATGCCGTGTGATTTTACAAAACTTGACCAACAGTTTGTAAATTCTGTGAAATCAATACGAAAACTTTGCATTTCTCTCAAGATGACCTTATTGTAAATTAAAGAAAGATTTGTTGCAAAACAGAGAAGATAATGTTTTCATCATTTTTAAATTTTCCTGAATTTAAATTCGATATTTTGATAATAATCAGCTGGGAAACATGCTAAGTTATGTTAAATAATACTTTTGCACAAATTATTTTCAATCATCTTCAATAAGTAACAAATAAATTTCATTTCTATCAATATGCTTTAATTTTTATGATCAATGCAACTAGGTTAGTTAAATAAAATAAAAATTTCAAAAATCTTGAATTTCTTGTACCGAATTTTGCAGGAATGTAATTTAGAAGCAAATCATAAAAATATTAATTTTCCTATTAGATAAAAGTAACCATCGCTGATAAATATAAACACATTTTGCATTGATAAGCCATGTTCATTTTAAAAATAACTGAAAGATCTTGAGAAAGCAATAGATTCTTATTTTGCTATGATATTCTTCGCAAATTGAAAATAACATGATTTTAGAAGTGTTTGTACTATTACGGTTTGTATTCAGTTATGGTAAAGCACACTAGGGCTATCTGCCTAAGGGTAGGGATGCCTCCGTGGAGGACTTTCTAAGGGAAACTGGCCCGTATGCACGTTACACATGGGGAAAACCACGAAAACATCCATGCAGCCAGTCTGTTCGAGGGATTCAAACCTCGAACCGAACTACCAGTGTTCAGCGTCTTTACCGCTCGGCCGCTGGTGGCCCGTTTGTACTATTATGAGGCAATAACAGAAATGATTACAAAAAATTATTTTTTCTTGCTTTATATTCCATCGTTATATCGTGTAAAATTATTTACACAGCTTAAAAAGCTACGTTTGTATTTGATTATCTTTATTACAATTATCTTTCTTAGATTTAAATTCATTATTTGTGATCGATAAGAAAATACCATTTGATTAAATATTTTGCCTGTTCTTGATCGTAGAATTTCACACAATTTAATTACAAGCTGTATCATAATTTAAAAACTCTTCTGTTTTAATCAGCCAATTTAATCACATATACAATCCTTTCTTGGGAAGTTCTTCAGATGTTGACACTTGACACATTAATCTTGAATGAAAATAAAGATATCCTGGCTTTCAAAATGAAGTTTTCTTTAATCTGAATATTAGTTATGTTAGAAAAACTACATAAAAGCCACACATCAAAATATGTTTTTTATATTTACCTATACCAATTAGATTATTAATTTTCAAGCAGCATGTTACTTTTTGTACTCTAAAATCAAAAATATTTGATATAAGAAAACTTAAAATGCAAATATAATGGGAATGATATTTTATATCTTAAGTAGATTTACAGGAAATATATTCAAAACATTAAATTAATTTCAAACAAAACAAATATAACTAAAATCGTCTAAAAACTTCTTTCGAAACGTTTGCTAGTTGATTTCAAGCAGGTCAGTGTTACAATAAAACTCTAAATTACGATTTCCTACCGAGGGATTTAGTTTCTATTTTCTTAAGTATGTCAAAAGATTCTCCAAATACGAGTCTTTAACCAATCAATTCTCTTTTCCGAAATAAAACCTCCTAAGCTTCATTTAATCGGATAAGCGATCACATTCACACAGAGATCCCGAAACCTATTTTGAGAGACGTTAGAATGGAACAATTAATTGCGCTTAGCTATAGTCTCTTTACAACTGAATAGAAAATGGAAGATTTAAAAATGGTTGTTTCTGACTTAACGGTAGACTTCCTGCTTCTCACTGTCGGCTTTGCATGATTAATTTTTTTTTTTAATTTTTTATTTTGTTGCTATCGTATTAGTCTGTTATTTTCTAACTAACTGCTATACTTTTTATACGTGATTGAAGTAGAGTCAAAACCAAATTTTTTGGTGATCAGAAACAAATGCAAAACTTACCTTTATGTCCTTTTAATCCTTTCCATTCTTTATTAAGATTTCATGTGTATTCAGCCCTTATTACCTCAGCCTTGACAGTTTTACTCCCCACAAACCAGATGTATGTATATCTCTTCGCATGTTTTACAGTACAGTCTTCATTTTCTACACTCCTTTCATAAATAAAAGAAGGTAAAGACAATGCTGTGAATTTTAAAGAACATTTCTATGACGATACGCAGACCTATTGCTTATTTCCATTTTTAAAAGACGTATTTCTGTTTAAAAAGCTGTTATCATAAACAAGGATTTTTAGGCAGCTTTGGGTTTGAATACAGGCCATCATGTTTTGTTTAGACTAGACACTAGAAATAATTAATATGAAAAGAAAATACATATAAGAATTTTAGCAAGTCCGTTTAATGTAATTTCATATGTCTAGCTCATAATTAACTATAACAGATCTGAAGACAACAGATCTAATTATTGCTTTTATTTAAAAGCATAATAAATTTCATTTATTAATAAACTAAGCGATTTCGCTTAGTTTATTAATAAATGAAAGACAGATTAAATTGAAAAGAAAAATTAGATACCTTTCGCTTTGTTAAATGAAAACATGTTGGCGCGTGGAAGACGAAAACATTTCATTTCAGGCTATGGCAACACATATCTTCTAGACCCCTGCGCTCGCTGATTAAATTCAAAAGACAAATATCTTACGCTTTTTACGAGAGAAAACATATTGCTTTTAAATCGATGAGTTTCTTGATTATATTTCAAGTATAAATATTTTATATATCTTTAATATACAATAACAGAGATTATTTTATAATATTTATTTAACTGTAAGATTATTATATCATAATAGTACAATTTAGCTAATAGTACAGTGTAGGGCGACAAGCTGGAAAACATTTTTAAAAGTATATGCTAATAAATTATGTCCTTAAGAAAGGTGAAAAGCGAAGATGGGCTAATGAAAAGCATGCGATTGTTTTGGCATAAAAAAAGAAGGCGATCATAAACCACCTTTACGTTTATACTAGGAGACTGGAAAATGAATGCTGAATAGGGGATGATGATCAAAGAATATTTCTGATTCAGGCCGAATTGGGAGTAAACGGAATCGAGCAATACCCATTGTTAACCCTTCGTAATTAAAACATTATTGAACGAATAATGAAGGTTTCAAGAAACTCCTGGAAGTGTGGTGAGTGAAATATTTCTTCTTCCGCCAGTACTCTGTATTTAAATTCTTAGATATTTATAATATCTTGAAATAATTACACACTTGTAGTTACTCCAACTACTTACCGAAGGAGAAACTTTCTAACTGTTCACAAAAGTATTCTAAGCGAAAATAAATCCAGTAAAGAAGGTACCGAGATATTGGCGATAAGAGAAAGTGACTAAAGTTACTACAGCTCCAGAAATTTTTCATGCTCTTCAAATTGTAATTATCTAGTCAAGGCTCAAGAAGAAGTCGGAAGGATGTAGTTAATGAAACTCAAGCGACTTCATGGGTACTTGCTATGGAGAAACAAAATCGATATTAGATCACATATTTTGAAAAGAAGTACAAAACATTTGCCTGCATTTCTGTTCATTTTGTTGAAAAATACAACTTCATAGCGGATGATGTAAAATACTTAATGCTTAGAAATAAATCTGTGGCTCTGTAATAATAATATTTTGTACGTGTAATAATAATATTATGTACACTGTGCAAAAAAAAAATGGGATAGTTCTGTATTTCTCGTTCTACTAGGCCGATTGACAAAATTCAAATTTCGTTTTTCATGTCTCGAAAACGCGACTTAGGATATGTATTAGATTTATGTATAGCATTGTTCTAACATAGTTATTTTGACACAAAATCGAACCTTTTTCTGAAATGATATACCAATGTTTTTTCATATTTCGATTCTACGACTCAAATTATGCCTAGATATTAAATTTTGTAAAATTTGGTGCGAAATTTACGGAAAAATTCAACAATTTATCTTGGCAAACTTTTTTCAGTTTACGCCAAGAATAATTCACTTGGCGAACTTCTTAACATGTGGCAACCGATTGTCCTTTTCCTTACACTATGCTGGGACGGAAAAAAAGGCACCTCGTTGCTACCTTTTTATATTGTGCGCGAGCGGAAAAAAAGCTACTTCGTTTCTACTTCCAAATAATTTTAGCAAAGTGTCTAAATCACATCTGATGTTTTATCGCTTTCAACAAATATGCCAAATTTCAAAATCTCCCAATATATAAATTCACGTATATCTTCGGAAATTTTGAATAAAAAACTGTAATTTTTTGCAAGTATGCTTAGAAATACGTCTACTTTATGATGATGGTAAAATTTTTATAGATTATAATTCAAATTGTTTTTTAAATTTATAAAAATTATTTAAAAATAAAAAATTTTAAAAATAAATCATAAAAATGGGTAAATTTTATTTGGAATGAACCTGAATTTTGAAATGTGAAAGGAAGAATCAAATAAATTTAATAATAAAAAAAGGAGAGATTATTAAATATTATACCGAACTCAATTAACATTGAGGAGCTAAAATTTTGAAAGCTAATTTTTTAAAAACTACTCGTGCGCTTTTTACAAAACTTGGTAGTTTGGCGTAATTTGAGTCGTAGAATCGAAATATGGAAAAAAAATCGGTATGTTATTTCAGAAAAAATCCGATTTTGTGTCTAAATACCTATATTAGTACAACGCTATATATAAATATAATACATATCCTAAATCGCGCTTTCGAGACATGAAAAACGGAAGTTGAATTTCGTCAATCGGCCCAGTAGAACGGGAGACATAGAACTGTCAGCCCCTCTTTTTCCCCGCAGTGTACATGAAATGGCTTTTTTGTTAATCATTTGTAAAGTCTAGTATGCTTTCTCAAAGCAGGAGATAAGAAAAATCAGAGACGCCCTTGCCATTATTTGAACTACTGACTATACGATTGCTAACCGGACGTGCTTCCAGTTACACCACAAATGCACGCGGTGAGGAAGAAGAAAACTTCTTTCATTCTTCCCCACTTAAAAGATGACCAGGATGTAGGGGATCCAAGTTGGGACAAACAGTTGTTACTCGTACCTCAAGTTTACACAGTTATCAAAACGATCTTTTAAAGACCAACAAATAGGATTTCGATTATTTCATATCACACTTTCCCTCAGACTTCTCATTTTGTGCCGATCTTCCAAATTGCTGGTTAAATTAACATTGTTAGTGCATCTTTTCACTCTTAAATTATAACATGGATTTTATGGCAAAGTGACGACAGCATAATCCTTCATTATGCAGTTTAAATAATTTTAGCACGGATGATTCCTTTGTTTGCAAATGACATTCTTTAAGCTGATAAAAGAGTTTTCAGCAAACAGCAAGTTTAAAAGCAAGCATTAATTATTCTTTCGTAGGCGAAAGTCTGACATCATCGTATAATGGATCAAAAAAGTAGTAGTAACTTTTTTATCGGTTAAGTGTACTTTTTATAAGGTCTTTTTTTTTTTTTCATAACTTTTCAAATAAGGCTTTTATTTCTGAACAGTTATGAAGTTATGAATTAAATTTGGAATTGAAATTAATTTTTAAAATATGTTTATAAGCTCAGATATACGTTTACGAGGGGTGTTGCAGAACCAATCTATATTTGTGAACTGAGCCGTACAATTCAAATCAACATTTTTCGCAGGTTAACTGTAGAAGCTGCACAATTTCCGAAATCTTCCTGTTAATATATGAATGAACTTAAATGTATGAGAATGGATAATTTAAAATTAACGGGTTGAGGAAAGCTAAAAGTGTATAGAGTATACTTAATACTAGATAAAGATTAAAAATCAAGGTACAACTATTTATTCTATATTTTATTTAGTTTTTATGTTGATTTCCTATATTTTATTTTGATTTCCTACATTTGCCCCTCGAAACATACGATATTTTTCAACTGAATTCTTGTCGTTTCGATAAATTCGTTTTTTCGATTTCGGCTCTAAAGAAAGCAGACGTGTTTTGCTGGCGGTTACAAAACACGAGAGCATCACTACTTGCCTTAGAAAAAAAATCTCTTCCGATAGACAGCGGAAGGAAATAACGCTTCTTCCTGCTGTTGATTCGCTTTAAAAGAAGAAATCCTGCTGTTCACGGTCTGAAAGTTAAGGCACGGTCATTATGCAGATATTGGACGAAAATAAAATGCGAAAATTATGTTAATGCATCACCACTTCGCTGTTAAAGTTACACGAATATTCAAATCTTATTAACGCTCGCATGGTCGTACACAGGAGAGAAAAGAAAAACGTTCAAGACGTGAAAAATTGAAATAAAATAAACTTTTTACGTACTAAAATAAAAAATATAATCACTTAGTAACTGCTTTCCGAACATTCGCTGACAGATTTCAAAGAGCTCAGTCAATAACACATCAAAATTTATGATACAAACTTTTGCTGAAAATGTTGGTTTCTGTTTTACTGATTTTTAAGTACGTATTTTTGTTTACGAATAAATCTTTTCAGTTGTACAAGTACATAAAAATCTCATTAATGCTGTTGATATTAGAATAATAAGCAAACGTTTGTCTGTTTTTATTCAATAACACTTCAATTAATTCATGTCACTTTAGTACTTAGTTAAAGGCTAAACAGAAAACTTGAGAAACACAGAGAACACATAGAAAATGCACGAAGCATTTAATAACTGCAACCGTATCTCTAATTCTGTATTCAGCATTGTTAAAATAGATTTTTAAGTAGAATAAATATATCTTTAAAACAAATTCCGCTTTAAGTTACACACTCAAAATTGCGATCACCTAAGAATACAAAATTGCAATATTGTAACGACAAATAGAATGATTAATTAAAACAGCTAGTAATTATCCGTTATTAATATTCTTTCACTCAAATCTTAAGAGGAAATATTATAATTAGTAAGTTCTTATTCAGTTCTCGAAGCGAACTACTAAATTAAAATCCTCTTGTCTATGAGGAAACCCTGAATTCAAATTCAGTCCATTCTAGTTTGAAAGGAAACATTTATTATACGACGTTAACTATTATCTGCTTCATCGTTATGATAACAACGGTCAGGCATTTAACCATATTATAGATATGAGTTTCCGTAATTTAATAAAGCATTCGTTTACGGACTGCTAAATGTTTTCGAACTTAATAAAGCTATTTGCTCTTAGTTAGGAAAGTAGTTAGCAAGGGAGGAATAGAGGACACGGTGAGCGAAAAACATAACTGTTGTTAAAATAGCAGTCATAAGTGTTTTAATGCTCGTACAAATATCTCACGTTTAATAAACCAAGGAGGTGTAATCTTAGCTAACATGAATCTTCATTATTTTACATCACTTCATTTAGATCACATGCAGGATAAAAAGTTATTACCAATCTATATAATATAAAATGTGTCATTTATCTTCCAAATTATATGGAACAGCATAAACTTCTGGCGACCTGACAAAATTACTAACGATACTTACAGCCTTTATTTGTTCCGGGCAGTGGTCTGAAAATGTCCAAGGTGATTCTTTAAAAGAGTCATATCAAATTCACGAATCGTGGGCCGCATGTGGCCCTTCAATCATTTTTCTAAGGCTCTCAGTCCACTCCGATGAAATAGCAAAAAAATGTATCTTTACAATATATTAATAAAACTTGGAATACCACCAAATATACGACCTTGGTACTAAAATGAACCCTTGAGACGGTGCTTTTTCATACAGTCTTCTAAACCGACATTGAGATAGCGCCAACCCATTTTCAGAGTCCTTCAACTTATTTCGGAGCAAGAAACATAAAAACTTAGCAGTGCGATACCTTCCACCTGTTAGCCGGACAGGCTTTTCGATTACAACATAAAGGCTTATTGTAAGGAAGGCGAAAATTCCCTGCCCGCTTAAAGATGGAATTAACAGATGTTTATTGAGACTCAGATATAAAGCAAAAATTCAGTGAAGTGGGTATTCTAGAACTTTACAAATACTAGAATGCGCGGTTCATTTTCATGTTCGGTAGTAGTAAACCTCTTCTCACTTATGAAAAGAAATAAAACCCTGCGAGATCCAGGTAAACAGATATTCACTTGAACTCTGTTTTGAAAATTGAGCAGCAGTTTCCAGACATCCAAAAGCTGGCTGCAGGAAAAAGCCATCAGGAAAGAAAAAAAAAGATATCCATCAACTACCCGGATTTTATTTATGTGCTTTCTATGTTTTAAAAATCTGCAGTACTAGAAGATTTACGGATTTACTCATTTTTAAATACATTAAATATGAAAAGGCCATTTTCCCCATATGCAACCAGTACCTTTATATACTACATTGGTGACTGTTTGGCACACTTGAGATAGTGAGTTTGCTATACCTCTCAAAGTAAATTCCTGCTGTATATAACGTCTTCGTGTAATTGTCTGCGCTCTTTCCGTGCTCCATATGCATCGCAGAAATGTGTACCATTTTTGTACATGTCATTTGGTTTTTCTTTGAAGGAAAGTTCACATACTCAATGGAACGCCATTGCTATCATCAAAATTACACCCAGTAAAATTTTTGTGAAGCCTTGATAGAATGTTAAAGATTCGATATTTAAGTGAGATATGTTGGCATGTAATAGTCTTTCGTACTACGGCTTCCCATCCAGGGCCGGATTTAGACTTGATGAGGCCATAAGCTATTTGAGATATGGGGCCCATTATAAGTCTGTTATATTATATTTTAAATTTTTGGGAGATCCCCCAAGAAAGTGAGGGCCCCCAAGCTATAGCTCGTATAGCTTATACATACAATCCTGCACTGTTAAAATCGGCGCCAGAGAATTCTTTTTCGCATATGAAATGAATCATTTGGAGTCCAAAATGTTTCTGTTGTCGGGCTAAGCTGTCATTTTTTAGAAACTGGGCTTACCGCTTGTTCTTGCCATTAGTTCCATGAATGGCTTTAGTTTGTTCTCAGAATCTCTATGATATGAGTAAGCCCATCTTAACTTCTCTGACCATTGTGATGCCAAAGCGAAATATCTTCTTTCAGCAGTGTTTGAGTTCAAATAAAAGGCTTTCCAAGCAGGGCTTCGAAAGCTGATAGCTTTTTACAAGTTGACTATTAGGAGGTTTTTAATTCAGTAGCCAACTCGATGAGGCATGGTGGTGCGCAGCAGGAATTGGCGGCCGTTGAACGAGTTTTTCACTCTCTATTTTTCGAAAGAACTGATTAAATTCCCTCAGTTTTATACAGATTTAGGCTTGGGAAAACCCTGTATAGAAGTGACAGTCAAAATGCTTTTTTCAGTACTATAAACTTGTCCGGTTAAAAGACTCGACATTCAGTAGATATATAACTTTATAAATTTAAAGTAACTTTGTATGTAACTTGTATGTTTGTTACCAGTTTGTAAGCATGTAACTTTGTAAAGTAACTTGTAACTTTGTATATATAACTTAAAGGACAGACCTACGGAGCAGATTATGCAGTTCGGCTATATATAATAGTTCTGATTACGGGATTTCATGACTTATATGCTCATTGCTCATTGCTCATTCAATCCAGTGTATGGCATTTTTTACCACCTTCAATCCACGACAGACAAAGTTTTGCTGTAAAAGAAAAATCTTTAGTAACAAACACATAGACCAAGGAAATTTCTTTACTGACAAATGTCTTGGAAACCTTACCGACCACAAATAGCCTTGAATGTTTCAGGACTAATGTGTATAAATTCTACGGGGATTGCATTACGAAGGCAGTTCATTTCATGGCAAAATAGTTTGTATTTTGAAGCGCTCAGCTGTACGTTAGATTCCCGGAATTCCTATAATATTTTACTGATATTTTCCAGATATTATAAAAGAGACACCGAACTAGCGTAATATTTTCCAGATAAGAAGAGACAGACTTCAAGTTAAAATTTATTCAAAATGGTTCTCATCAGATATTTGAAAATCCCTGGAGTCTCGCACAGTAAGAAATTAATTAAACAGAAATGTATTTAAATTACCAGAATGCTTGACATGTAATAAATGCAGTCCTTTTATGCTATTTAGGATTATAATAGAATAAAATACTGGAAAATTGAACATAAGTTTGGAAAAGCAATTTAATAGATATAAAAGTAACTAAGAAAAGTATATTTTAATACTTGTACCTTCGGTATTATTGCTTTCGCTATGTGAATTCCATCTCTTGGCAGAAGAGAAATTGTTGCCAGTTCATCTATGAGACATACCTGCTCCAAGCCTCGTATGCAAGCGATCCAGTAAAATAAATGTACTGCGTGGTATTGAATGCTAAGTCTTTTCTTTTCAGATAAGTGCAGAAATCTTCATAAATAGCATTAGTTTATAATAGAATAAAATAATAACAATGCTTTTTTGTTCTTATCGTTTGGTCCTGCTGACTGTTTTAAATAGTTGTTTTATGTCTCAAAATCCTTAAGCAAGATTGTCGTGACTGTTTGAAAATCGTTTCTCAGTCCGAGGAAAGCAACTTTTTGCACCGATGGAAGCACTTTAAAAAATTGCACTTTTCTAAACACCTCAAACAAAACCTCTTCGAAGTGTTTATTATTTTCCGTTCGGAGATTTAATGCTGTGCAAAATTTTGCCGCTAGAAAGAAATATTTGTTGCAAACCTCATCAGCAAGCAATCCTGTGATATAAATGCATAACTATGTTTTCGGTGACTAAACCTTTTCTGTATTAAATAAATGCACAGATTTCAGTGAGGCGTTAATTTACGAACAAATGATATTATAATAACCCTTTTTCTATAATTTAATTTTACCATTTTAAACAAATGTGTTTAAACATCAGATTTTATGTTCTACATCTTTAATTTCTAGGAACTTATCTTAAACTAATAGGCTTGTTATAAGTGTTTTTCTTAAAATTTTTTCAAGCGTTCAACTGCCGTCTGCATATAGATCAGATTGCAGCTCCTTTTCAGTTCTTTGATTTTTAATAATTTTTCATCTTTTAATACCTTTGTTATCTTTTTTAAAATTTAATTTTAGTTCTTTGAGGTGCTAGACTGTGGAATGAAAATTTCAATTTCAAATTTCCAATTGAAATTTTCAAATTTCAATTTAATTTGTTTTTCATTTATTTTCTTAGTTATCCCTGAGGAAAACTAGGAAAATGTGTTCAGATTTCCAGAATGAATATCATACCTAGAGCTTCGGATCGTGTTAATCAGGTCCTAGCTCTAGTAATAGTGCTGTTAAAGCACATTTATTCCTTGAGTTACTCATAACCGTAACGGGCTGGATATCCTGACAATTTATTCATAGATAAAAATTATTTTACTACTTCTTTACTCCTCCCATAGACGCCCAATTTCGGGCATGTGGATATACCAGTCTGTAAGTTAGAAGACCCGCTAGCGATCTACAAAGCACTTGTTACGCCCCACCGCAAACGCATCGATATGCGGGAATCGATAACTAATAACCGGCTTAACTTGAACTCCTTTTCCTATATCCAGGTCAGATTGCTCGGCGGCAGCGCGTTTTAAAGACACTTTTTAAAAACTAATGCTTACAAATCTCTAGGAGTCAGAAAAAGAGATTTCGTTTTCTTTTTTTCCAAATGGGAGGAAATGTTATTGATTAAGTACTTTTGCGCTCTTTTGTATAGGATTTGCTATTTTTTTATGGCTGGAAGTTGTTCCAAAAAGAATGGGGTGTTACCAGTTTGCTCACTATCTGTTCTTTTAAAACGATCGCATTAGCGAAAGTGTTGAGGCTTAAGCGATTAAGAAAAGCCGGTTCTGTGGTACGTAAAATTGTACAAAAATAAAAAAGTAATTCCTTCAATTTTTAAACAATAGTTTATTGTGATTTTTTTAAAGAAGTATTTCCTAGTTTTAAAAACGGGATAATTCGTGCTACTTTCTGTTCACTCTTGGACCACTCCCCGATTTAGAAACATTGTTGCTCCTAACATACAGAATTCAATAACAATCACTTCCCTTATAATCAGATAACTCAGAAAAGAAATTCAGAAAAAAATGTTAGATAAACAATAAATAATTCTCTGATTATTGCTGCGTGGTAGTTCTGCTGTCAAGCAATAAATGTTTATCTCATTCGTGTTTCTTCTACAGCTGAATTTGTGAAAATATCTAAAAATAAATGTTTAATAATTAATTAATCCAAAAATAAAATTTCACTGCCTTTAATTATCAAAAAACGCTGCTTCAGTCCCTCGAATAGTTGAAGATGATGTGTAACTGTTGTTTACCAGCGAGGAAATGATTAAATTACCATTTCATGGCATTATTTCACAAGTAAATTAATAGAAAACATAGATTTGATTGTAAGAAGTTAAAAAAATTCATCATGCTCAATTTTATTGCAAACCAGTTAGCATATCGATTCTGTATTCAGATATTACACCTCGATTTCAGAAAAGGACACAGTGAATTTTTCAAGATCTCTCTTCATATTTATAGTGCTCAGCTTTTGTGTAGGGATGAGAACATAAATGGTTACGTTCGTATTAACTTCCCGTAAAGCATAATACATGTTGTTCAGTCGATATTTAAATATATATATATATATATATATATATATATAATAAACACAAGTTATTTTATGTTAAGAACTAGAATTACATAAAATTAAACGTAGAAACAGTTTTGCACAAGGTTATCCAATCCGGGAGCATATAGCCCTAAGCTCTAGTTTTTTCAATTATTATATTTTTAACTGCAGCTTACCGAGTGAACAAGCAGCTCTGCCGATGGCGAAAAGAAAGAAAATGATCTTTTCACAAAGTCGCACATTTTGTATCCACCAATTTCATTTGGCCACATTGCCAATTCAAACTGGTAGATACAAAATGCGCGACACCACCATTTGTGGCATAGTACATCCACGAAGACCTAAACGTCAGGTAGTTTGTATGTTGCTGCGGCCAATGTCTTTTGTCTGACCTAATCAGAACAAGAACACGAATTTAATTCTGACAAGGAGTCCAAGACTGCATCTGTCGTCGGCCTGATGATCACCAGATTATCCTCGATTACAGCTGCTGTTTTGATAGCATAAGTATCCTTTCGTCATATTCGCAAAAATTATCGGTAATTTTGTTGATTTTAGCACAGAAATATATTTTACTAAATCTATTCGTTTGAGGCAAATTGTTCCAAGTTGCCTCAAACTTGGAACAAATTGTAACAGACCTGAGGCAAATAATCACAATAAAAACGACCATATTTAAAAAACATTTGGTAATTATTAGAACGTGATACACTGACATTGAATTATATCAAGTGGTTTACAGTTAAACAAAGATAAAATCATTTAACCAATAAACACAAAAGTCAATTTTCATCAAAATTTCAGTTAACAAACACAAATGACAAATTGTTTCCTCTCACACATTTAACGTATACCCACCTTTTGCAAATTAAGCATTGTACTCATTCTTCCTCATCAGAATTGTAAGCATCCTCGCAAGTTCATAAAACCACTTTTCTGTTACGGAAGTTGCATCTGAGTTCAAAACACTCTTCTTCACCCATTTAATTTTCTCAGCTTGTTTTTGGATTTTTTTTCTTTAACCTTACTTTTACCTTTCTCTTCTTTTTCGGATTCATATTCGGTATCTCTTCATATTGTTACGAACTTTGTGCACATGTCAATAATTTTAATGAAATTATACGTGAAAGTATAATATATTTTATATAATGCAACATGAAGTGCTTGAAAGAGACGAAGCTGAATCAGAAAAATAAGATTACAGGGGACAAGTCTATTTAACATTAAGTAAATGGCTTTCTTGCTAAATTGGTGAGATATCTCCAAGATGGCGATGGTTTTGGGCACTAATGGCCAGGCTTGATGACCATTTGGCAGCATATTGGTCCAGTCAATGTATAACAATAACTGGTATTATGATTGATTTAATATAATTGATTCCTGCAACTGTAACCGTGCCCGGCCGTCATATTCACTCCAGTAATTTCGAGAAGTCGGAGGCACTAGAGATTTCCATATAAGAGACGGAGAAAAACCATATAAGACCGTTGAGAGCATCAGTTTTGCAGTTGTTAGTTCAGAGCTGAATTCCGGGTATTGAGCTATCCGTGTGAGCTTCGCCTTTTACATGTGTTTCGCATTACGTTGTATTTAACGTTCTCAGTAGTTTGAAATGTAAGTACTCAACGTACGCTCGCTCGATGTAGGCTTGCAATCTCGCCGCTTCTCTGAGAGCAGACGCAATGGATATCCTTCAAACTCTGACCGGAAACCAAAGGGGAGACTTCGAAGTTCCACCCAGATGTTCTACCCAGCACGTTGGATGGTGTGATGAATGGCGGCAGTAATACAATTTTCATCGTGGAACATATAAATGGAGTTTCTTGCAATATAGCCATCGACTTAGGAGTTAACGTTATCATCATCTGAAAAGATTTGGCTGTGCAGTTGGAAGGTAAACTCATCTGGACGTCACCCTGTGTTATTATTGAGCCTGTGTCTAGGGTTAAAATCGGCATCGATGGAAAAGTAAGCGTTAACCTCACGTTTCGATGTGATGCCTACCACCACACAACATATGTAGCAGTTATTACAGAACCTTGCATACTCAGATTAATCTTTCTATGGAAATTCAATTTTTGCTTGGGCTTTAAAAATAACGAACTTCATTCTGCCTCTGAGGACATAATCCTTTTTGGAATTAAAGATGAAGGAATTAAATCCGTCCACCAAATAATACCGTGCGTTCAGAAAGTCTCTATGCACCTGAATCGTCACATATCCAAAGCAACGTGAAAACTATTTTACTCAAAATTTATTATATTATATGGCATCCATACGTGATGTTAAGACTTTACAGTTGTAATTTCCTCTCTACTTTGTTTTATGGCATAAAAGCACTATGTACAGGGCGTAGCATATAAACACACGTTTTCACAGCAAATGTTGCAAATGTCCCCGATGAGCCTCCAAACATACCTCTGTCACACGTTTCTTCTTGTTCTCAAATACTCTCACAAGTTGTTCATGTGGAATGCTATGAGCAAAATCTCGAATAGCTGTTTCGAGTTCTTGTAGCGTATGGGGCTTCCCTTTATAAGCAGAACTCTTTGCATAACCCCAGAAGTAAAAATCTGGAGGAGACAAGTCAGGAGACCGAGGTGGCCACAATCCCTTTGAAATTATTCTATTTCCAAAAACCTCTTGCAGTAATCTCATGGATTGGCGAGCTATATGTGTTGTAGCGCCATCTTGTTGTATTCAAGCATTACAAATTTCGTCTTCCGTTAGTTCTCCCATGAACTGGTGAATAATTTCACAATAACGAGTTGAATCTATTGTTTGCCTGAAAAATATGGGGCCGACTATTCTTCTTCTGGATATTGCAATCCACACTCCTACCTTCTGATCATGCAAGGAACTTCATGTATGGCATGTGGGTTTTCTGCACACCACAAACGTAAGTTTTGGGCATTGACGTAACCTGATAAATGGAACAAGGCCTCATCAGAAGAAGAAAAAAAAAAAGAAAAGAAAAAACACATTATCGAAAACATCGTCAGATTTGTCCATAACAAACTGTGTAAACCATTCACAATACTGCATTCGTTTTACACTGTCGGGAGAAGTAACTGCTGCACCGTTCTCACCTTATACGGGATAAGACGCAGTTTCTTACGAACCGCCTTTTGTCGTACCAACACTTATTGTTTCTTCCTGGGCAAGTTTTCGAAGTGGTTTATGGGGGCTACGTTGCATTGCATCCGATATGTGTAGCATTTTTTCTTCATCGAGCACTGACAGTCTACCACTTCGATCATAGTCCACTATCGTTCCAATGTCTCTAAATTTATCGATCAGTGCCCTTACAGTGTGACGATTCGGAACAGGTATATTCGGAAACCTAGCTGCAAACTTATCTTTGACTGTCTGTTTGTACTCACCTTGTTCACGGAACACATGTTCAACCAGAAATATTCGTTGTTCCAAAGTTAACACCATTGTTTCAGAGACCGGTAACAATCACTTCAACGTTACTTTGCCAACTGGAATCTAAGAAAGGAACTTCACGCAAGGCGATAATATAGCAGTGTTGCAAACCTTCGCATAACATTTTATTTCATGTGACTTTGAATGCGACTTTGACTTGCCACGATTCAGGTGTATAGAGACTTTTTGAATGCTAGGTAGCTCAAGACGACATCATAGTATCAGCAAGAAGAGAATTTTTACTACCCGGATCCATACCTGAAAATAGAAATTTACAGTACGGCATAATGGAATATTCCAAGAACTGTTAACAGCCTGCAAGGAGTAGTGGTAGCCTCGGCATTCGTCAGCCTATCCAAGGACCATCATTCCAGTGAGAGTTGCCAATGGTCGACAGGTAGAGATACGCCCTTATGACCGAGACAAGCCGGCATTTACTACAGGACAAGGACTTTGGAAGCTCAAAGTTATGCTGTTTGGGTTATATAATACGTCGGCAACATTCCGAAACGTAATGGAGACCGTATTCAGAGAAGTGGATTTTTCTACAAAGTCTGCTTGATATACCTAGATGATACCATCATCACCGATAAGAGTTTTGAAGAACATCTAGAATATATTAGAAAAGTGCTTCAGAAATTAATAAAAGCCAGTCTAAAGTTGAGCTAAAAAAAACTAAAACCTTCATAAACCTAAGAGCTAAAAACTTCATAATATCATGTAAGGTCCTACACAGACATTTTTAGAGAAATTTTATCAAATTCTGCAGTTGTTCCCCAGCTTTCTTCCACGTAACTTTCTGGCTTTGCATGTCATCTTCACATTCATCCGTTCTCGTTCTCATCCTCCTAATCCTTTGCCAGTACATGTTCAATTATTTCCTCGTCATCTTAAGAGAGTGCGACGGGAAAAGAGTTGTTTACATCTATCTAAGACAGCACCTCATCTTTACTAACGCTAATCTTTTACAAATATTTAATCAAACCTAATACGTTTGACACGAATGCCAGACATATAGGCCACAAGTTACACCAATAGCAACGTAGAGTAATGTTGTTTATATTTTTTCAGGAAAGAGATAAAGTAAATATGACGTCCTTCAGTATGAACTGTCTTTAAAACTCGTGCACCCTACTTTGAAAATTTATGGGCGCATAAATAGGTGTCGGAAGTTCATCTTTACATTCTTGCTAACTCTGTGATTCACTTCTTCGATAAGCCCACCAGCGGCCGAGCGGTAAAGTCGCTGAACAGTGGTAGTTCGGTCTGAGGTTCGAATCCCGCGACCGCGCTGGCTGCATGGGCGTTTTCGTGGTTTTCTCCATGTGTATACGAGCCAGTTTCCCTTAGAAAGTCCTCTACGAGGGCATCCCAGCCCTTAGGCAGATAGCCCTCGAGACTTTGCTGTAATCACATACACCACACACGTTGGATAAGAATTGATACGTTGGGTGGCAGAAACGCAACACAAATGTTTTCAACATTTAAGTCTTTAGATTGTTAGCTTATTGCATACTGTTTTATCTCAAGGGCTTAAATTCTGATTTTAAATTCAGACGTTTAAAAATGCCGTTATTTTGATGGTTCCGGTTACGAGGGACTTTATTACGTATGTGTATGTATCATTACTATTTTTAAAATATTGCTTTAAAGACGCGCAATTATTACATCCCGCAGCAGAAAATTATTTTAGTATTTTTACTGGAACCTATAAGATTCAGCCTCAATTATCTGAAACAAATGGGACCCCTATGGAATCCAACAGTCAGTTTCCATGTCTAAACATATGAAAAATTTAAGCATACCTATTATTTACGAACATTTTGCGTTTGAGTTTTTTGTATTTAATTAGAAATTTACTTCCAAGTATTTTATTTTTACATTAAATTACATTTTTAGTAAATTGAAAAAAACATTTTTTCCAACAAATATTCATTATTCTTTTTTTTTTTTTTTTTTTTTTTTTTTCATTTCTTTTCTAGCATATTCTTTGAACTTTCTCGAATATCAGCATAAACGAGCTTAAGCGAGTTTTAATACCCGATCCCTGCTAATTACTGTTTTACATTTTGTAATTGTTATTTAAGGGAAATAATTCCTAGTAAGAAACGATGCTGTTTCTATAAATGATTTGTGTATGTGTAATTCTAGCCGCAAGAGTATATCTTTATATTTCCTAGTTTCAGTATAGGTATATTCAATAGCCAATAAATATATGGATGGCATTTTAGCTTACTTTTAAGTCATGAATACAAACTATGCACGAAAACATGAAAGGGACTACTAGTCACGTGACTAGTGTATATGGAAAAGGACGGTGAAATACAAATCGAGAGCATGAAATATTACATCAAAGAATAAGAAAGAGTGACAACAATGGGTTGCAAATCTTTCCTAATATGTAGATAGGAGTATCAACCAGAATAAACATATTTTCAAATTCTATTTTTCACTGAATAACAGCGATCATTCATAACAGAAAACCCCCATTTAGAAGAAGTTAAATAAGACATTTCTATATGTTACCTTGCTAGCAAAAATCAATGATTATAAAGTGTCCTGGCATATATTATAGTTATCTTCTTGTTTGTTTATTGGTTATTATTATTAGTAGTAGCTCGACCATAGAAAACATTACGTTAAAATCTGAATCTTTCCAGAATTTTCTTTCTCTCTTCCACCTCTCCCCCTGAATATAGCACTCCCCCCCTTAACCAACGTGTTCAAACTCCATTTATTAGCGAAAATGCAATTCGCGGAAATTCCTACCTGATTTTTGCGGGACATACTGCAAAAATATATTATTTGAATAAAGAAGAAATTAATAAATCTCTAGTGAGATAGGAAAAAAAACACTTGTAAAACCATCCATTGAGAAAAACGAAAACAAGAAAATTAGAAAGATCTGTTTTGCTTTATAAATAAAATTTGAATTGCTACTTTTGCAGAAAAAGGAAATATTCATTTTAATAAGTCTAGCTCCTGTAACTTCACATATAAAGAAGATTAGTAGTCGAGCGGTTAAAGTGTGTGTCGCCGAAAGTTTATTGTTGCCACTCGAAAAAATGAGCGTTTCCGCGGTTTTTAATTAGTATCTCGGCCGATTAAAGTTGTACGAAGATGAGAACAGTATCGATGGATTCAGAGAATTTTTTGGAATCCGAAGATTTCAACTCGGCGCCTCTCGAATTTCAACTCGGCGCCGTTCCATAGATATTCGAGAAGAAAGAATATGGCACGTAGCCAAATCCCTGTAATAGGGAAAACCCAAGAAAGAAAGTGGAAATGTAGGAAAAACGTAGGGGAAAATTAGTTTTTAATTAATATCTCTAATTAAAGTCCCAAGAAGGCGCGAATGGTCAAAATGGCGTGCCACGGACCTGCGGAATCCAACGGTGTGCTTCGCTAAGCCCAAGAGCCAGCCGTTTCGGAGGAGATGATGTTACTTCACCCCATATATATATGCGGCTTAAGTACCGTAATTTCCGGAAGAAAGGCCACATCAGCGTAAACGCCGCACTCGAGAAAAATGGCGGGAAAAAAATTAAAATTACACAGAAACGCCGCATCAGCGTAAACGCCGCAATAGATTAAATTGTGCGTGACATCGTCGTGGGCCGTATAGATGCAAAAACTCAACCTAAGTCCTGATATATGACATACCAGTTAAGAAAAATGCATGAAATGAAACCATAACTCAAAAATAAATTAAAGGTAAGAAATGTATAGCTTCTGTGTCGTTTAGAGACATTTTCAAAAATTTTCCGCTCTCTTCTTACTTAAAAACTATTCAACAAATACTTGTACCCAAACTGATCGGATTTGTATTTGGCAGAATGCCAAGAAAAATCCATTCATGCTGAAGGGGAAATACGTCAGAGTTCGTTATTGCGAGGCAGTTGGAGTCGTGTCCGCCTTTGAAAAAAATTGCAGAAAAGGCAGGTGTGGGGAGAGGATGGGTCCTGGAAGATTCAGTGAATGGCAGAGGAGAGAGACTATTCAAACTGATGAGAATGTTGATTTGAAAGGGGGAAGAATGTTATTGTTCTGAGATCTCGTTTAGGGTGAATAAGGCATGTAGGTCCGTTCAAGGGAAAGAATGTAAACAAAGTAACGTTCGCAAAAAGCAACTGAGTGGTCTTTTGTGTGGGAACAGCACCAGTCTATGCACAATGACAAGGCCATCCAAACTATGTACAATGACCATCATAGGAAATATTTTATGTTTAGTGCACCTAAACGCCGCATGGGTAGAAACGCCGCACCCGCTGAAAATTTAAGTTTTAAACACGTAAACGCCGCGGCGTTTCTTCCGGAAATTACGGTATTTGTTTGTCGCCGATAGTTTATTCGTTGCTTGCGTAAATGTACTAGCCAATAAGGTGAAGTTGCCACGGCACACGGTTGCCGTTTCAACTGAGACGTATACAATTTCCTGTAAAACTTGCGTTTGTTATGACCATCAATAAGTCTCAGGGCCAAACGCTTAAGCGTGTTGGCATTTTTTTACCTGAGTCTGCATTTGGACACGGTCAACTTTATGTTGCCTGTTCAAGAGTTCGCGAAAGAACGGAAGTAAAATTAAAAATAATGGATGGTCCTCTGCAAGGCGAGCTTAAAAATGATGGAAAGATCTACACAAGAAATGTTGTGTACAAAGAGATCTTTGACATGTGAATTAACATTTTGTTATTTAAAATCATCTTTATTTATTGAGCTATCGGTGGCTCTTGAGAAATGTACTGCCAGTGGTTTCCTTCATTGCACTCTACTTTAAGCAATTAAGCAAGTAGAAGAGGGAAACCCCGTGGGACAGTAAGCAAATGGGCGTCCTCGCCGCCTGCCGTGGGTAATTCAGTTTGAATTAGCAGACACCTTTGCACAAATCATTTTAATTACAATTTATAATATCTAGAACAGCGGTCATTTCGTATGACCGCCGGGCTTTCTAGTTAATAATAACAGAGTTGAAGAACTTTATAGCTTTTAAATTGCTTAGTATTATTACGTATTTTGTATTTAATTAGCTATTTTTAGTAGAATTGTAATTAAAATTGTTTTATTTCCTCGTGCAATGTAGCGCATGACGAGTTTTAGAGAAAGCTACGCCGAAAAATTAAAAATACAGGAGCACGAGCATTTAATAAATAGATATCTCGTAATTTATATTTAAATTGAATAAATGTAATTGTGTGTTAGCTGTAACTATAATTGTACTCTTTTGCTTTTCAGAAACCTTGAAAAAATAAAAATTACCAGAATGTTTTCGTGCACGATAAAAAAAACTTTAAAAGCCCAAAGAAAAACATCTCAGTTCAGTTGTTTTACTAAGCTGTTGTTGATTACTTAGCTGCTGTAATTTTAAGACCGGATTAGCTTTCTCTGCACTTTGAATTGTGTTCTATTTAATATTTTAGTAGTTTAAAATATAACTACTGTGTGATATTGTGATACTGCACGAATATCTGTGAGGAAAAATTTCAGCATTTTGTTTTATTTCTTGAGATAAGAATTAACTTTTCATCAGACTTGTTCTTTCAGTCTATTACGAACCCGTACGCAGGCAATTGTATGTTAATTTGTAAAAGCCAGATAAAATTTGAAGAAAAAATTATATATCTTACGCTTTGCCGAATAACAATACACTGCAGATGGAAGATAAATATATTCTCTATTTCGCACTGTATCAACATATCGCTTTTACGTTGCCAAGCTTATTAATGAAAATTTCATTAAGTTAGGACCAAATGTGAAATAAATCAAAAACAAATTCAAAATGCGGGATTCGAGATGCCGATATTTGAGTGGAGGATTGCTCTTATTCAAAATTTGCTGTCTCTGCGAGCCACCGTTTTCCCACAATGCGGGGCACATACATACATACATTCATGGAGATTCTTCATTATTTCATAATGGAGTCTTTTAGGTAGTATATTTTTAGGTATTTTAGGAGATTTTTAGGTATTTTATTTCAGCAGCATGGAGTAACATGTTTTTGCTGTTTGACGAAACAGAGAACAGAGCTGCACCAAATAGTTTGACGTAGAGCTTTTCTGTGAAAGCTAAAGTTAATCTATGATTAAATTTTGCTCGATTTTGAATTATTTTTTCCGCGATACTCGTTTATTTTCCTCAATTTTGTAAGGCCTTTTGAAATTCAATCTTCTTTTGTGTATTCTGTCTCTCATTCTTTCTTTTCACTTATTATGCATACAATATATCTCCATTTTATGCGTCAGCGGCACTTAATATACTCGAAATCTGATCACTTAACAGGAGGCGCTCTCCAAAGAGGCTACAAAAAGTTAGAAGAGACAGTTTGAATTTCCTGCTGATTTTTTTTACCCAAAATCTGGTTTTTGTTTATAGGGAATTTTGGAAGAAAACTCCAAATTCATAAAGCAGATGGGCAGGAAAATATTGTTTAAATTCCATTTTTAGAAAATATATCACTAAAAGGTAACACTTGCATTACAAGAATTACTAACGTCACTCTGTCTGACGTTGTCACTTTCCTAGTTGTTAGAAACATGAAATTATAATTGCTTTTCTTAAGCCAAATCAAAATAGTACTTTCCGCAAAATTATCGACCCATTAGCTTGCTTAGCTCTCTTTTTAAAGCTGCAAGTCATACTCCATTACATTTAAACCACTATTCCAATTGCTTCCACTAAAATATGGCAATGCGCATCTTCTTCGCATTGTTTTCAATAGAGGTGTCAGTAGTTAAGTTTTCAGTAGTAAATTTCCCCGCATGTACGATCTTTCTTGATGTATGATCTTTCTTTCAAAATCTCTATAAAATCCAAATCCCTACAAATATCTATAAAATCCAGATCCTGCGAAATAAAGGCTTTAGGGAAATAGCTATTTCTCCTCCATTTATAAAGAATAGCACATTAGATACCGATTATAAATCAAAGTTATCAAACAATAACAGCGTCTCCCACTGTGGCTTTATTAGTAATTAATCAAAATTAATTTTTCAGAAATTATAATTGGAACTATCTCGTCTTTTCTCCATAACAGGTCATCTAGCTTCCCCATTTGAAATACTGATTGCAGAGACCGATTAAAGCAGGTGTACCTCAAGGCTCAGTTCTAAGTCCTTCATTATATAACATACATACTTATGACATCCCAACAACATCCTATAATTCAATTACCACTCTTCGTTGACGATGCAGCTATTCTGGCACAGGCCAAAATACTTGAAAATATTTACATGCACTTTCAGCATTATCTTGATTTACTAGACACAAGGCTTACAAATTGGATAATTCAACTAATACTAACAAATCAAATGCGGTCCTATTACACAAAGACCATTCACTCATTTTACTGCCTACTTCCATGTTATTTGAAGAAGAAATACACTTAAAACGAGAGGTCATATATCTAGACCTCATAATACATGACACAAACATCCTTTTAGACCTCATTTTCGAAACTTATAAATAAATTTAATATTTTCATAACTTGCTTTATATTTAAGCAAAGTTAAAGGCAAATATAAGTTCCAGTTTGATTAACTTTAAGAAAAATTTGTACTTTAAGTTCACATGTAAATTCGTAAAAGGCATAGCATCCCGAAGTCATATATAAAATAAACTGGGAAAACTATCTTCAATTTTTTATTGTTTGTTGTGTTTTATCAAATTATTAGTTCATTAGTGAAAAGATTTTATCGCTTAACAATCAAGATTCAGTACTAAATAACGATCAGGAAACTAATACTTATCTAATTCAATTACTAATTAGAACTATTAAAATTGATTATAACTTTGATGACATTAACCAAGTAATATTTACGCATATGATCCCAGATTAAATCATTCTGATACAATAACTATGTTATATTTCTGTGTCATCTAATACGATATGAGCAATTACAAGTTATAGCAATGGAATTTATAAGAAAAACGCTTAATTAGCCTTAAATCTGTCATTTCTTGTTTCTTGTTTATGACTTTTTAACATTATATAAATTATGATATACGAGTAGAATCGGAATTATACAAAATGAGGAACTCTGTTTGATATAAATTCAATATTTAAATTTCAGAAAGATGAAACATTTTGAAAATCCAGAACTTAGCGGTATATTGCAGTGTTTGTATTAATATGTAAAAGAAATGCACAATTTGCTGTGCAAATGCCATCAACAGAAATTTTTTGTACACTTTTTTTATTATCACTTTTAAATATTTAAAAGTAAATTCTTCAGAACTGACGCTTATAATTTTATTATATAATCTGACGCTTTCAGACCGTAAATTTCCTTCTCCCTGCACATTCAAATTTCAGATCAATGATTTTATAACTTCAACTATAAGACAAGAAAGGACAAATAGTTTTATTAATTAAATTACTGTGTGCTTTAAAATACTTTTGCTAGTCGAATGCATTTCTCAAAATATGGAAACCCTATGATCTTGGTAATAAATAATATTTTATAGCACAGAGGTTCATACTGTCATAAATAAAGTCTTTTCAGGCAATACTGCCTAAAAATATGTATGCGTCCTGTGTCAAGTTAACTTATGGCTCTATCCAGCTAGAATCTCATTTCTTTGAAAAATCTTTTATAACCCGTCATAAAAGCTTCACTTGAATGCATCATTGTTAGAACTTTTATCTTCTGTTTGTTGTGGCATTTGGAAATCAAAAGGCTAAAGGCTAGGCTTTTGACCCTTATCTGTGTGAGTATAGCTCAAGCATAAGGTATTGATTTGCAGCTTACAATTAGCATACCCTGAAAATAACTAACAGTTTACCTGAATTATTAAAAGCAAAGTCATCACTAAGCTGTGGTACACTCACGTCTAAATTTATTTTTACATACCAAAAATATTGTTATTCCATGAAATATCCAATCGACGAAATCAGTTTTTGCAGGAAATGTGTTAAGCACACTTGGCATTATCCAATCAAAAGTGATCAAACTGCGTCTGATATGCAAATCGAAGCGTTATATCATCTGACGGTTAATCAAGCGGTTTGTGCAAAATAGATATATCTGAGTGAATTTCTGCAATACAGCGTTCGATTTCAGTGCAAGACCGAAAACGGTTTCTTATGGCCCCGAAGCATCATTTGAAAAAAATCTGCGAAGTGGCGAATCATCGGCTGTATTAAAGCGGAGCAAACAATCACAAAAGCAGTGAGATGAGCAAATATTTCAAGGTAGATAGTTTTTATGTAATGGAAACAATTTCCCTCTGGAACTTTTGTAAGTAGGCCTAGACAAAGTCGTTAACGAATATCAACTGCTTAATATTAATATCTGGCAATAACTTCTTAACAGGAACCCTACTGTTCGGCAGTTAGAATACAGAATACAGAGCATGAACTATTTATTGTATCACGGCAAACTGTATACAGAAGACTTAATGAAAATGGCTTTTATAGCATAAATCCAAAGGTATGTGTTTCATTGTCTTCACAAGAAAAGAAGAACCGCTTTAAGTGGCACAAAAAACACCAATACTGAAATAACTGATACCAAGTTATCTCTACTGATGAGTCGAGGTTTAATTCAGCATCTCATTTTAAACGTGTTTACATCTGGAGGGAGTCAGGAACGTAAAATCTTCCATCGAACATTTCGAAACCTGGCCATTTCGATAATGCAAGTATGATGGCATGTTTTGGAATAATGATGTTTTGGAAAAGAAATTCTGCATAACTGTAAGAATTCCATGTAATTTATTGGACTTCGTGTTTTTTTTTTTTTTTTTGCATCGGAGGAATCTCAACTTCATCATAATGTTTTCGAGCTTTCGTTTGTTTTTATCAAATAAAAGCTGCTTCTGGATGGACCCTACCAGTGATTGCCTCTATCTCCCTATATGTTTTCAATAGCGGATCTGTGCTCTGCCAGATATAACGAGATGAGGTCTTAGAATCTTATGTAAGACTTTGCAGAGGTGCATGTGGATCTGACGTTTTATTTATGGACGATACTCTTTGTCCACAACCAGCAAATTTTATAGACGAATTTCTTGAAAGTGAAGACATCAACTAAACGACTAACAGAATCTCCCGGTCTTAACCCGATAACGAGCTTATGGGACTACTTTGGAAAAGCAGATGAGCACTGGCATTCTCCTGTTACAGATATAAATGCTCTAAAGGCCGCATTGCTGGAGAAGTGGAACTTAATTCTCCAAACTGTTGTTAATAGCCTTATTGCCGGTATGAAAACATACTGCTGTATGTGTGCACAATTCAGGGAAGATAACATTCCATATTAAATACATAATCCCTATTTTTTTCTGAACTCTCCATGTAGCATATTATTAGCATTTTTATTGTTTCATGCTATTTTATATCATATGCAGTTCTTTTGAGCTTTTACTTTTCTATTTACGTGTTATGAGATTATGTATCATTCCACACAAATCCATAAAATTATAGTTTACAGTTTCTGACCAATTCATGATTTCATGTATGTAAAGATAATTTTGGACATGAGTGCATACACAGTAGGTATATTATTAGCCAAAGGCAGATGTACCACTTTAAACAAGCACTTTTCTTTTCCTCTGAACGGCAACGCGGTAAGTGGCAGAAGCACATGATTTAGAAAATGGTATGTGGCAGCGATGCGAAATAGAACCCTCTGTCGATTTGTTTAGATTCTACGTCAATGCTGCTGATGAGATATTAACTTCTAGATTAGATTAATTTCTTTTTTACATTCCAATAAATTCCATTAGACTTACTAAATGATTGCATGTAGAATTTTAGGTGCGGCTATAGAATGATGGTAGAACTTCTTAAATACTCCGCATCAAACTTTTATACCGCACTGTTTCACCTTTCGTAAAAATATGAAAGATTTAAAAATGCTCCTTAACCCTAATAAAAATAAATCTTAAGAAAAAAATTAAATATAGAAAAGGAAAAGAAATTCTGCAGAACTGTAAGAATTCCATGTAATTTATTGGACTTCGTGTTTTTTTTGCATCGGAGGAATCTCAACTTCATCATAACGTTTTCGAGCTTTCGTTTGTTTTTATCAAATAAAAGCTGCTTCTATTTACTGTCCTCAAGTACATGATAATCCACTTTCACCTGGAGAAAAGAAAGAGAAAATATCAGTATTAAGAGTATTTAAAAAATTAATATTGTTAGATAAAAACAAATTCCAGTTTTAATACTTTTTCGAGCGGAAATCTGAAAATGTTTCTTGTATTATGTTTTTGCATCGTGTAATATCTCTTTCAAATTTAAAGTCGGGAAGTTATATGCATAGTTCTCTTGAACGTTATTTCTATACTATACAAAAAACTTTGATTAGCTGTATCTCGGTTAATTTTAGTAACATTATAATGATTTTATACGTTTCCTCATATGTTAGGTTAATTTAGCTGTGAAAGGTATTTAAACGTTTAAGCTATTTATCGACAGGACCTGTGCAAAAGTTTTAACTTACGTATTTTCACTGATGGGTATTATATGATTCAAAATATCTCAGATTTGATAACGTAATATTTTAGATTCAGTTGAGCATTGAAATAACATAATAATTTAGATTTTTAAATTGAAATCATATGTGTTGCGTCCGGCTATTGATTTATTGATTTTACTGAATTTTTATTCTACTTCAAAACTCAATATGTCTGTTAACACGTAAAAATAAATCTTACGATGCCTCTTAAGTCAAAACTTCCTTTTTTTTCTTAAGAGTATCTCTTCGCGAACTTTTCAAAAAATGGACTGCTTCCATGAAGCTTCCACTGCTAACATGTTAGTGAAAAGATTTCTGTAGTCTGTACAATATATGGATATAATAAACATGAGAAACATGAAAAGTAAAATAAAAGGAAATCTGGGAAAATAAATTGTTAATTGTTGACAAAGTAGCAGGTTGCTAAGCGACAAGCGCACAACAGAAACTTTCTGAGTATATTTCCCAGAAAGATGCACACTAGAAAGAGTTGGGTTCTGGGAAGGGAAACAGTCGTTTGGGATGTCTCTTATCTCGCGTCAGCTGTACATGAGTATCTTAAAACCGTTTATTTATTTATTTTTACTTTTCAATACCTGCCGTATCTATGAGACGAACTTCCTTACCTCGGTTTCTTGTAACGAATATCTGTTCGATTTCCTTAGTTTTTAAAAAGTTTTATCAAGTAAAATTAACTAAGTTACGCATATTAAGAACTGAAGCCAAAATCCGTAATATTTCTATACATGCCTAAACTCTCTTTTTTTAGCATCAGAGGTGCTATTAATCTCTAACCTCACTGTTTTTTCTGTATAACTTTTCAAATGTTGCCACCAGATGCTAGCACCGCGTATTATTTTTAAAGAAAGAATATAGCGAATTAAAAAATGGCGGCATAAATAAAAGAATGTTTCCACCAAAGATTATGAGTTATTTTTATAGAAAAATACATTGAATATAAAACAAATGTATGGTAACACAAATAAAAAGATGTTGCTACCAAATATTATCGTCACGTATTTTTATAAAGATATAATATAGCGAATATAAAAAAAAATGTACGCAACATTTAACACTATCGCGAATTTTAAACTTACTTGACATAAAATATTTTAACTCCCATGCAACAGTTAGCTGCCATTTCGCGAAACGTCAGATATTTGATTTTTATTTTAAATTTAATCTGCCTGTTATTGATGAACAAACCAAGCGTTTTAGAAGCAATAAACGCAAATGTGTATCTCTTTTATCACTTACCAGTTGTGCGCTTAGATGGATTATTAGCTGGGTTCACTAGCTAAAAATTTTAAAAGTATTATATATATTTTTTCCTCTTTTTTTAAAAAAACTATTTTAGGCAACTGGCTACGCTAGAGCTAAAACGTTCATGATAATACTTAACACTGTGTCGTAAATTCTAAACATATGCTATTTTTAAATATTTTGTGACTTTGCTACTGAATTTTATGTGGCATAAGTGCGAAAAGGAAATGATGTTTAATAATAAATTTAAAAAAGATAAAAAGAAATTTGTGTCAGCAGGAGTGTGTCCAAAAGCGTATAGATAGATAAACTGGGAACCCAAAGAGGACATCAAAAACCTTAATAAACACTTTGGTGGCATGTTAACTTATGTATCCTGTCAGATTTTCTTTCTTTTTTTAATTATTTTATTATTATTAGCCCAAAAGAGGCTATTATGTTCGAAATGGGATTTTAGGTTGGTTCACTATAAGCGGCGTATAGCTTTACAAAATGTTGCCACCAAATATTATCATCCTATATTATTTTTAAAGAAATTAAATAATGAAGCATATGCATGCATGTATGACATTATTTCAGTTCCTCGCACTGTGAAATAATGTCATTATCAAATTCTGTATAACTTAGTCCTCCACCCGAACGTGTGCACCTTGAAGCATGAGTCTTGAATTTCGATTTTGTTTTATTATTTATTTCATGCAAGGGGTGTTTTTAAGTAATGGCCGTTTGAAAATAAAAATTAAACGAAAGAAAATTTTCAAAAACCAAATTTATTTTCAGACTCTACATACGTTTCTATATTTTTCACCATAGTTGCCAAGTTTGTTTAAACACTTATGATACCTTAGAATAGATTTTGAATACCCCTCTGCATATAAACTTGCCGCCTGCTAATATGACCAAGAGGTCACGGCCGTTTTACTTCGTCATCGTTGTGGTGGTTGCCGCCGAGATGATGCTTGAGATAGCGGAAAAGATGAAAATCGCTCGGCGCAAGGTCTGGGCTGTAGAGGGGATCCAAAACTTTCCAGTCGAAAGAGTCTGATAAAGGCTAAATATTCAATATTTTTATGAAATTACCCTAGCTGGATTCATTAAAATAGGCGTATAAGTTTTCTTTTTTATGATAACTATTTTAGGTGGCTGGTCGCGAGAGAGGCTGTTTTTACTTCCTTGTACGAAGTAAAAAGGAAGTATTGTAATTGCGAAAAGTGTCAGGCAGCATATTTCAACGATAATATCCCATTTTGACCTCTTTCAAATACAATTTAACGATGTATTTCCGTGATATCTGTACGTAAGGACAGAATAAAACACTCTTTTCCTGAAAAAAAAATTATAAAACTGCTTTAAAATGAATTCTAATCGTTTAAGATTTACTTCGTAATTTTTAATACAGATATTTTGAGTTTTTATGTATTTTTGCCTTGTCGCGAAGTGAAAACTGAATTAATTGAATGAGAAATACTCAATCGTCTGTGAAAAACTGTTTCTTTTTTGTTTTGTTTGTTTAATTTCTTTTATACATCGTTCTAGCTTTATTATAGTATTTGAATAGAACATGTGGCAACGATTAGATAATTCTTTAAATGATATACATTTTGTGCATTCTGAGTTATAATATGAACGAAATATAATACTGTTAAGTGAACCTAGCGCCAGAGTGTCGCTATGGTTAACAAAATTTTAAAGAATGCATTTAATCTATTGTGGTTTATGCGGTGTTCGGCGAAGTAGGTTTAATTCAATCTAATAAGTTTAAATGAAATGCAAGAAAAAATGCGTATAATTTAATATTCCGTACAAGTCATGTGGTCATGTGGTGTACACATCATGTACAAGTCATGTGGTGTACACATCAGATTTTTTAAGAAATAATATAGGGAATATAAAAATATGTTTCGCAACTCTCTATCGGGAATTCTAGAGATATGCTGTTTTAAAATATTTTAGAATTTTGCTATTGAATTGAATTTTATGTGGCGTAAATGCGAAGAACGCGATGTTTAATAAATAACTTAAATAATAATAATTTAAGTTAACACATAAAAAGTTAATAATAAAAAGGCAAAAAAAAAATTTTATCTATCTTACTAAGATAACTGAATATTGATACTAAGAAAAAACTAAAAAAGAATAATAATGTATACCAACACTTAACACAGCGTCGGGAATTCTAAACGTATGCCGCTGTGCAGAATTTAAAGAATTTGTGATTTTGTTGTTGAAATGTAACTGGAAATACGAAGAAAACCATGCTTAAAGCAATTTAAAAAAAAAGGTCAAAGGGGAGTGCAAACACACACTGGTAGACTGTGAGCTCAGCGAAAGTGTAAAAAACCTTAACTAACGCTGTTGGGAAAACCTTAAAATCTGAAACCTCTCAGATTTTATTTTATTTTACTATTGGTTTGGTTCTTACTGTTTTCTTTGCCGTAAACCATTTTTATTTTTAAATTTCCCAGACTGATTAATCCATGTTACTTTCTTAGCACATAGTGATAAATCTTTGTATGAAAATCTTCATGGATCTTGTTAATTCTTTTTCGCAAGCTTTTCTCCTTCCGTTTTATGCAATTTTAGCTAAACCCAAGCAAAACTTGCAAATTTCATTATGTCTATCATTTCAAAAATAAATTTAAGAGCAAAGACTTTCTATTTTACGGACCACTCACTCCCAGGCAGCAACAAAACGTTGGTCCCAAGTCTAAATCGATTAAACGCAATTCACAAATTCAGTTCCTAATCGTTTAAATACGCAGTATCAAGGGGAAAAGTAAACTTTTCAAAGTATATAGTAAATTTATCAAAGATACTGCATGGTGATATTACGCTGTATAATCATGATAATAAATAAAAATCGTATCCACAAAACGTCCTTACCCGGTCGAAACACTATAAAAGGCTGTATCACTTTTCAAATTGTTGCCATATCGCCCTGTATTATATTTAAAGTAACTAAATAATGAAGAATCTGTATGAATATATGAATGTTAAAAAACAACGTTATCTAAATGAGTCGTCAAATTTTGAATAACGTAGTCTTCCATCCAAACATTTGCACCTTGAGTCTTCCATCCAAACATTTGCACCTTGAAGACCGAATTTGGAATTTGTTTTGTTCTCTATATCAAAAATTTGTAAAACTGTAATGAATTTTCAATAAAAAATTCAAGAATTTCCAAAGCGAGCAGTGACGATACTGTAGAGCAGTGTTTCCCAACGTGGGGCCCATGCCTCGCAAGGGGGCAATGCATTTGTTAAGTGGGGAAATTTGAAAATGAACTCGTGTAGATTTTAAGAAGACAAAGGGCGTTCAAATTTCTAAATATGCTTCATGAAGTCAAAATTTTTCGAAATTTCATTTTTTATTCCCTAAAATAAAGAAAAATGTAAGTGATGTATAAGTTTTTAAATTTCGGTGGCCGTACTTGTAACTTATGTAAGATATATTCATAAAGGGGATTTGCCGAAGAAATTTTCTTCTGTAAATCATTAGAAAGCACCACTACCTCCAAAGATATTTATAGTAAGCTAAAAAATTACGTAGATATAAAAAATATACCAATAAAAAATATAATACATCTCGTACTGCAGATGGTGCTCCTAATATTACGGTTGAAAAATAAAATAAAGCACGGAATAAGAGAAAGGGTTGCTTAAAATTGATAAAAAAGATGAGAATCCAGAAATGCTTCTTGTGCATTGTGTTATTCATAGAAAAAAACCTGGTAGCTAAAAACAATTCACCTGCTCTAAATGAAGTACTAAATTCAAAGCGACAAACCTGAAATGAAAAATCCATTAACGGATGATAACAAGGCAATTGTGAGTTATTTAATCGATATCTTTGAAAAATTAAATATATTAAATAAACAACTTTAAGGAGCAAATAAAACTTATGTCGATGCAAAAAGAAGATATTTAGTTTTATTATCTTTGTTGAATTATGTCAGGTATATACTATTTACCACAAAAATTTTGAAGTTTCATTGACTCCAAAAATGTGACACGACTACCGCTATACTTGTTATTGGCGATCATCTGAAAATTTTATAGGCTGATTTAAAAGATTTTGTAACTTAAAACAAATTGATTTCCCAGCTTGGATGATGCAACCAATGCTAGTGGATTTGGCTGATATTTTAAATATGCAGTAAAAAGAAGAACTCTCAGAAATGCAAAAAGATGAGTCAATTAAAACTTTATTTAATATAAAAGGAGCGATGACATAGCTTTGTGAGGAAACCAGAATCAGATATCCAAATGCAATAAAATTTGCAAAAGAACTATTGTTACCATTTCCATCTTCAAATTTTGCTGAATGCGGATTTAGTGACATAAATGATTTGCTGCTAAAAAAAAAAAAAAAAAAAAAAAAAATAGGTTGGATATAATGAAACCGGGAGACTTGAGACTCAAGTTATCTAAATTGGAACCTGACATAAAATTTCTTTGCAGCAAGTATCAAGCGCAAGGAACTCGCTAAATTTAAATAATAAAAATTACTAATACTTAAAATAAAGAAAAAAACTTTCACTAAAATGAGTTTGTTCTTGAATTTCAGTTCTCCATGTTTTGAAAGTTCACTTACCGTGTTTTCTCAGAAAATTTCGTAGTCATTTCTTCCTAATAGCTATCATTCAAGTTTCTTTCGTGAACATTTCAATTTTTAAATATTAAAAGTTATGTATATGCTAGGGGGAGCTTAAGAATTTTAGAGAGAATTAGATGGGGCATAGCACAAAAAAGGTTAGGAAACACTGCTGTAGAGAATAAAACATTTTCATCTCCAGGCGCGCGAGACTGTCTATCGGAAATTCGAAAGATATGCTACTTTTAATATTTTTATTCCACTGTGGCGTTAGCCCAAATACTCTCAAAACATATATGTGTTTGTAAATGATAAAAACAAAACGCCCGTTTGGGGATAATATCAAAATCTGAAAGCTTTCAGGATTTATTTTACTTTTATTCTAATAATTACAACATTCTGTTTTAACGGAAGATGCATACGATGAGAGATTAAAAATGTATAGTAGTATGTGATGAAAAAATTTATCAAACTAATTTTTGTTGGAAATGAATTCAATTCCACTTTCTGCAGCTACTTTTTGATGTTTTACCTTTTTAAGTTGATTAGCTTCCTTCTTGTCTATGCATTCAAAATTCTGAGTAAACTAGAAGTTGTTTTCCGATTGAAAAGTATCTGAAACTGTGTTTCTTGTTGCATTCCAGAGTCAATGAATCGAATAAATTAGGTTACTGAATGATAGAGCTGTCGACACTCCTGATACATATTTTCAATTGGTTGAGAGGCCATTGGCTTTTTGAATTCTAAATGAAAGAATACAGATTTTTATTTCTAACTGAAGCATAATTTACGAATAATAGCTCGAAATTAGCATAAGCAGTAATTTCAACTTCAGTTAGCTTTCATATGCAAAACTGATCACAAGGAATAAATATATAAAATTTCTAACACATTTAAATAACCATAAGGATACATATTTGTTAATTAAATCTTAAGAACCATGTTCATTAATTCCTAACAGTGAATGGCTTATTGGTGGATGGGTTAATTCCTCCACGAAAGCATTCTTCTCCTTATTCAGATAACCCTTTTGTGGTTTACCTTGATCAATTAACCAATCATTCCCAGGCTCCAAAATATTAAAATTAAGTAAATCTGTTTAAAAGGAAAGGTTTATTTATTCAAATTAAAGTTAATTTTCAACAGCCAGAAAATCGCAAGATGCGTAATAAGATTCGACGATACATTTTACATTTTTTAATTACTATCATGTTCTAATCACTCTACGCCTTCTTTTGCAGTGGATTAAACAGCATAAGTGAGTTATTTCACAAAGCTGAGGATCTAGTGAATAGATAGTAAATAATAATCAGGCTTGTTATAAAATAAATTACATCTTAACAAAATGAAACCTTAGTAAGTAAAACTTAAAATGAAACCTGAAGAATGTTTTACGCGTATATTTCGTCTGGATATTTGTGAAAAATGGTAGCTAAATCTTGTCTTTCATACGTTAGAATTCCTTAAGGCTTCCATTCCATTATTTAAACTATTTTAAATATTAAAATTCTTTAAAAAATGCAATACAGGGCACAAATTTTAATCCTTCATCAAATCTTAAAGTCATGATAAGTTTTACTCGTTTCTTCGTGTTTCACAAGCGAATTACAGCAGCTTAAATAATGACAAGCAAGCTTGCTTTGAAAGTGATACAAAAAGTGAAATCCAGTCAGGCGTGAATTTATAAGCGTGTAATAAATCTCAATTTACTCCCTAATAAAAAAATATTGTTTTACTTGCGTTTTTTTCATTGCTTCCTTTCCAAATTTGAAAAAAAAAAAAAAAAAAGTTTTGTACTGGGAATGCACTGACATTTTCTGTTTACGCATCCAATAATGATGCATCTTTTTAATAGCATTTTTTTTTCAAACAGAAATCTGGCTTTGTTTAGGAAAAGCAAATGTTTAGTCATTCAGCAGTCCAAGTAAAACGTCTTTTATACAATTGTCAGTTGATTGATAATCAGCGTTTTCCTTCGTAGTTCGCAATTTCTGAATAATGTTGGATTTCTCTTTGTCCAGCTTCTGAGCCTTTTGTCAGTTGATATAAAACTCTCTCCTAGTATTTAGAGCGAATTAGTGAAAAAAGCTCTAGCTTGTTTTATAGCTTAAAACCATTCTACAAAAAGGAATTTCTATAGCTCTCGATTTTATGTGTTTTTGGACTTCTTTGAGACATTTTAATTTTTATTAGTTCTTCATTAATCCTATTTCGTTGCTCAAGTAAACTGCACAGTTCTGTTTAGGAAACCCCCAGTTTAAATGTTGTTTATTAAAAGCTTCTAGAGATTTATTCAAATTTCGAAACAACACGTTTTTAGCCAGAAGAAAGGTGTTCGCCTTTGCCTGTTTCATCGATCTATCATTTCATGATTACAAGCAATGCTTTCTTTGTTGTTTCTTCAGTTAACAGTTCCTACTTCCTTTCCATTCAAATACTTAATGCACGGTAATGCTTAGAAGCATTTCACGAAACTTTTTGATGATTCTCTGTATCTATCCCAAAAAGAATATTTTGAATGTGGAAATCTTAAAAGATGGGAGTTGCAGTTTCACCTCCTGTCATCTGGTGTTCGATAAAAAAACCTTATATAACGTCTCTAGATGTCTGTTTTATGTTAACCTTAAGACAAGAAAATTCTGCTTTTCCGAAGTCCATTGCGGACAAACAACTCTGAAAACTGTGTCTTTCAGATACAGGAACCGGGAAGTAGGAAGATTTCTCCCTTGTTCCTGCTGAGGCACTACATACCTGGACGATAAAACCATGGCCCACAATACATGGATTACAGCGAAAAGCTTTGAGAGGTACAAATAAGATATTTGGGCACTGAAGAATCCCTCTTTTGCCAATATAAGTTAAATAAACGGCAGAGATGAGTTTAATAAATGCGTGTTTTCCTATTTATTTAATATGTATTCCTTTTGGTTCCTCCAAATTTGAACACAATAAGTGGTTGTGTTTATTAGCCAGTATGTTTAGAAGCGAAGAGCAGTGTATTTTTATTGTAAATACTAAGAACTATTATTACGGATAATAATCATTTCGAGAAAATTTAAACATTTTGTAAACTTAGTCATAAATTAATTACTTATCTATTTACAAATACTAAAATCTGTTATTACCAATAATGAGGAATAAGCATTTCGAGAAAAGGTAAACATTTTGTTAAGTTACTGATAACTTAATTCCGTATCTCTTAACATTCACGTTAAAAATTAATAAAGTTATGGTACTGACACTGCATTTTGTATGAAGCACCATCAGTATATCTATCCTTAAAGTCATCTTTTATTACCTAATAATTATGACTAAGGCCTTTTCTTCTTGCAAAACCGATTTATTTCTTTAAGTCGTCTTTTATGATCTAATAATTTATGCCTAAGCATTTTTCTTTAAATCTTACAAACCGTTTGATTTTCTTAAGTCGCCTTTATGATCTAACAACTATGCTTAAGCCCTGTTTTACTTCCTTGTAAGAAGTAAAAAGTAAGTATTGTAATCGCGAAAAGTTTCAGGCAGCATATTTCAACGAAAATATCTATTTTGACCGCTATCGAATGCAATTTAACAATGTTTTTGCGTGATATCTGTACGTAAGGACAGAATAAAAGACTCGTTTCCTCCAAAAAAATTATAAAACTGCTTTAAAATGAATTCTGAAGAGAATTTTTCGTTGCATCTGTACGAACGTATATACGTACGTGCGTACGTACGTACGTACGTAACTCGCATAAGTCAAAAACGAGTATCCTCAGAACGTTGAAATTTTGTATATAGGACTGCTATAACATGTAAATGTGCACCTCGTATTTTGGTTGCAATCGGCCGCACCAAATGTATATAAATATATTTATATATATATCCACTCTGTTACCCGGCTCAGTGATCTCAGTTTCTTTACTCTTATATGTTTGTAAATTGTATATTTTTGCTTTAAAAATGATTGAATTATGTTGTTTTTATCTTCCGGTTAAAGTTTTTATGCCTTTAGTAAATCTCTATGCAATATTTTTAGAATTATCAACAATTTTAAAGTTGTTTAAGTGCCGCTAAGCCTAATTCTTTTCTTGATGGCGGCCATTGTTTGTTTACATTTGAAACAGCAGACTAGTGGGTTTGTTGCCAATCTAGAAAAACTTAGCTTCGCAAAAACAAAGATAACGCCTTCATTTATTATCAATTAAATCATGCTTAAACTTTTCTGGAATTTTTTCGAGGAAATTAAGTGTTTAAGATTTACTTCGTAATTTTTAATATAGATTGAGTTTTTATGTATTTTTGCCTTCTATCGAAGTGAGAACTGAATTAATTGAATGAGAAACACTCAATCGTCTGTGAAAAACTGTTGCTTTTTTGTTTTGTTTGCTTAATTTATTTTATGCATCATTCTAGCTTTATTATAGTATTTGAATAGAACATGTGGCAACGATTAGATAATTCTATTCTTTAAATTATATAAATTTTGTGTATTATGAGTTATCATATGAACGAAATATAATACTGTTGAGTGAATCTAGCCCCAGAGTGTCGCTATGGTAAACAAATACTAGAGTGAATTTTAAAGAATGCATTTATTCTATTGTGGTTTATGCGCTGTCGGCGAAGTACATTTAATTCAATCCAATAAGTTTAAATGAAATGCAAGAAAAATGCGTATAAATTAATATTCCGTACAAGGAAGTCATGTGGTGTACACATCAGATTTTTTAATTTTGTAAAACCGATGGATTTCCTTCAGTCGTCTTCTACGATCTAATAATTTATACCTAAGCCTTTTTCTTTTCTTGATTATAAATATGGCATTTATTTATACTTATTTTTTAATACCGGCAAGATCACAGGAAACAGCATAGAATACTTATTATGTATAATTAAAAGTGTAATTAAGGTACCATAATATTAAGAATCATCATTAATTTTATATACTGTTCCACTGATATCAACAGATAATTTACATATATGAAAAGTTATCAAGCCAACATATTTTGTTGTCAACAACAATGGCATTTTTGCCAATAGCATTAACTTAAATCTATAGTGATGAAACATTGAAAAAAGGACAAAAGTTGATTGATTACAATGAAATAGACTGCAGGTCTGCAACAACAGAAAAGTGACAAAATAGTATCAACGTAGAACTGTTCAAGAACTGTGTAATTGAAATTCGCAAATGAAATTTGTAAATCCAGCTGCAAAAAGTAGCCAAATGTAACTCTGAAGCTCAATAACAAAATGAATACAAAGTGAATGGAAAATAGAAATATAGGGAACAATTAAAGCAAATTAGGTAGTGCATAATGCAGAATAAGACTGTAATGGCTAAATATTACATTATTTTGTGCAATAATTCAGCAATATCTGTGATGATATATTCCCAAACGTAAAACTTCGACAGTGTAAGATGTAGTGTTGCCAAATACAACAACGAATTATAGATGCTATAGTGTAAACTAAATGTATAACAATTTTATATATTTAATATGGTCAAAGTGAAAGTCTCAGTAATCGCAAATTGCACGGCAGATTCGGCAAATTTGTAGGAATGTCATGGTGAAGAAATGGTGAGAACGCTACATTACTGTATAGCGAATCTCTTCTTGGGCCCGCTTCTGGTGCGGGGTGACTGTGCGCCTATTAAGTACGGTTGTGCGGCAGAGCAAAATACTTGTGAATTCATCGGCGAATTTCTGGTGCTCCACCCACTTTTCCTTGTCCATAGTGCAGCAGTTTTAATAGCCAATAATGTATGTCACGAAAGATATTTACATTGAGCATTAAAAAAAGGATTTGGTATTTGAATTTTTAAATACTGCCAAATTTTTAAAAGGATTTGAGTTTTTCGCGTTTTTTCATGATGTGAATTTTCAAATCCTCGAAAAAAGAAAGCGTAAATATTTCAAACCAAATCTTTGAAAAGCTTAATTTTATTGACGACGAGTAGAGATTTCATTAAAAAATAAATGCGATTGTTGCAAATTTAGCCGTATCTGCATCATCATTATTTCCTTGTAGAGGGTTTGTGGTTCCACACGGCATCAGCATGCCACCCAGCAAAATCTGCCAGAATTTTCGAGTGCCCTGCATTCTCTTGAAATATCTTGAAATTACTCTCGAATCGTGTCAATAATTCTGGGCATATATAACCTACTACTAATAGATTCTGGATGTTTTTAGGAAGTCATATAATGATACATAAAGGCTGCGTCGCACACATGATTCCAGTAGTCTTTCAGGGTATAAGATTTACGTTAATAAAACGTAGTTTTTTATGTTAAATTTGTTTTGAAATCTTTACCTCAACTCTCTAACTCAACAGGAATGCAAATGAAGTGAATTTAAATAGCGAATAAGGCTGAAATTTATTTAGCAACTTCAGCTAACGGATTTTGATTGTTTCGGCGAGTTTCTCTGTGAAGCTACTGCCTGAGATCTGTAACTAGGCAGTCTCGACCACGGAGGTATAAAATTTATAAACCTGGTGGTTCTGAAGGCCCAGGAAAGGTCATTTATTGGCCTGTCCATGGGCCTGACGAGTCCTAGAGCGTAGTGGCTCTAGTAGCTCGGGGGGGGGTAGCGTCCCGGGTACGCTGCGTAATGTCCCTCCGCGACGGGCAGCCTGAGAAACTGGCAGGTAACAAATTAACGGCTAGTGTCGTCGCATGGCGATTACTGCCAGTTGTCTCAGGAGTGGGGAAGGAGGTTGAACCTCCGAAACGCTCCGAGGGTGGACTGGCCATGTAATGCCTTATTATAGCCTTTCGACTGGCGGAGCGTGTAATCAATAAAACTAGTTACATTGCATTAGAGTCGCACTTGATTTCCCGACCTAAGGTTGTGGCCAGTAGATAGTAGATGGTTTTACCTCTGAGTAATATATTCCGTTTGTTGCCTATAGGCTAACTTAGGTCAGAAGTTGCTCAGTAGGTCAGTGTTGTAACCGGGTGTCTATTCTACTAATTGTTTGTAACCATGCAAAATACTAGGTATTCTACTGCGCAAGAAACGGAGTTTAACTTTTATCATTATTTTATTTTGTAAACTAGTTATAACGCTTAGCATTCTTGGATTCTAAGTGAAGAGATAATGATAATTCATCTGCAGTTTACTAAGCTCAGTCAAGTGTTTAACAGCTTAAGTGTAAATGGATTAAGTGCGGGGCTGCATAATTAGTTGAACTATGCAGCCCTGCAGTTGAATACTGAACTTGTAAATGAAATTAGAATTGAAATATAAATGCTTTTTGGTCAGTAAGAGTTGTGAAAATAAATCTCAGCTTTCCAGAGTTTCAATTACTGTCTTCGTTAACTAAATATCATTTGCGTCCTCTTATTAAATGTAGGTATATTTTCATAAACTGTATTCTAAATTTGTTTTCTCATTAAACGTAGATTAAAATTTTTCTTTATTTAAAAAGTTTTATTATTAAATTAATTTTTGTGCTTGTTATTATTTTTTTTTTACTTGAAGAATTCGAGATATCTGAGATTCGAGAGATTTAAAAACATTTAAGGTTGTTTTCAGTTATTTGAATACGTCAAAGCCTACGATGGCTGTCTGCATAGGAGAAGGGATGTCTTCGTGGACCACCTGAGAATTTCTTAAGGGAAACTGGCTCATATTCAAGCTGCACATGGAAAAACCACGAAAACCAAGCATGTAGCCAGTCATCCTCCCGGGTTCGAACTTCAGGACTAACTATTAGTATTCAGGCTGTCAATATTCCTGGTTCGGTCTGAATTGGGAATAAAACTCTCAAGGTTAATTGGGGAAAAATTTGAATCGTGATATGATCGTTTATGATACCTAAAAAATATATTAAAATGGAATTATTAAAACTTTAATTTGGACAGAAAATTCTGTTTACGTTAGCTAAACGCAAAACAATTCTGTTTCATTTAAAGAGAAATTAAAAGTTATAAATTATTTATAAACAGCTGAAACAGCAAAAAAGGATTCGGGAAAATTTAAAATTTGTCCCACTTCTAATTTAGAACTACTGCCAAAATTCGTAACGCTCAGCATAATTAACTATGATTTATTGTGTTTGTTAAAGTAAAAATGTTCTTCTATATAATTCATAGGCATGTTTATCATGTTTAAGGTCTGATTTAATATGAAGAACTTAATATCTTTTATTAGACAGAGTAGGCGGGTTTAAGTAAAGTGCTAAAGGAAAATTCTAGACAGATTTTTCCCGCTTTGCAATGCTTGTATACGATGAATTATTGGGTCAAAAGTCCAAACTGCATTTTTCTTCTTTTGCAACAAAAGTAAACGCGCTTTCTATCTCAGAAAACAAAATATATTGGGTTGGTTTAAATCCTTAGGGAAAGAATGTCCATTTTTGGATTCCTATCCCTTTGAATACGTGACAAGAAACTCCAACGAGCGGCCAACAATATATTGTATTGAGGAATACAGTGGGTACAAAAAGTATTTGCACACATACATTTTTGTTCACAATTTATAAGAAAATGCATTAAGAAATACAAAAATTGGCATTTAAAAAAATAGAATAAGCTTATTCATTTAAATTAATTACAAAAAATACAATAATATTAATAAAAAACATTTTTTGCAACAATATTAAAATATCTTATGTCAAAAAAGTATTTGCAAACTCAACTCAACTTTAGCAGATTTGCATTTTTATGCTATTATTTGACAGTCATCCCGCAGTAAATAACATACGTAAGACGACTATAAAAGGAGGTGTTGTCGAAACGTTATCAGTTGATTGTCGATTTCAAATTGTAATGGCACCTAAGAAATCTGAATTGCCAATTTCGTTGCAAGAAAAATTGTTTCTCTACGTGAAAATGGCCTAAGTTATCGAGAAATAGGTAAAAAAGTAAATGTTTGCTTCTGTACTGTTTGGTGTGTTATAAAACGTCATAAAGGAAGAGGATCTACATAAAATAACTTGCACTCTGGACGCCCAAAGAAACTTTCACTGCGAATAAAGCGAAAAATCATAAGAAAAGCATCGAAAAATCCATTTGTTAGTGCAGTTACTTTAGCCAATGATGTCGCTTCAACATCTGGAGTTCAAATCTGTGCCCAAAGTGTTCGAAATGTCCTGCACGATGCACACTTTTATGGGAGATCTCCAAGGAAAAAAATCTCGCATAACTGAACGAAATAGACTGAAGAGACTTGAATTCGCTAAGGAATATATCAATAAGCCAATTGATTTCTGGAAAAATGTCATATTATCCGACGAGAGTAAGTTCAATATCTTTAAATCAGATGGCAGGAAATTAGTTTGGAGAAAACCTTGTACTGCTTTTCATACCAAAAATGTGTTACCTACAGTTAAACATGGAGGAGATTCTGTTATCATTTGGGGGTGCATGGCTAGCAAAGGAGTTGGTAATTTGTGTTTTATTGATGGGAATATGACAGCTCGAACCTATATTGATGTGTTGCGACATAACTTGCCACAAAGTGCAATAAAATTGGGTATCAGTAATTCGTACTATTTTCAGCAAGATAATGATCCCAAGCACACTGCCGGTATGTGTACACTGTATGTGGTTGCTTTATAATGTACCCAGAAAACTTGCCACTCCACCACAATAACCAGACTTAAATCCTTTGGACAATTTGTAGAATTCTTTGGATTTAAAAATAAGATAAAGGAAGATTTCAAGCAAATTCAAGCAAAGCCCTTATTGAAGAGTGGTCGAATACTGACCCTACTGTAACAGAAAATTTAATTAAATCAATGCCAGCAAGATTACAAGCAGTAATAGATGCTAAAGGAATGCATACTAAATATTAGTTATTTGAAATTTGCTTATATATTTTATTTCTTTTGTATTCATGCAGGTGTGCAAATACTTTTTTGATACGAGATATTTTAATTTTGTTACAAAAAAGCATTGTTATTTATATTATTGTAATTTTTCTGTTTGTTTTGGATGACTAGACTTATTCTGATTTCGCAATACCCATTTTTTTTATTTCTTAATGCTTCTTTTTATGAATTGCAAACATAAATATAGGTGTGCAAATACTTTTTTTACCCACAGTATATATAAAAAATGTCCTACAATAGACAACTTGAACTTTTTTGTTTCCCGTGTGCGTTTTCGATGAAACGTAATTTTAATGCCTCCTTTACCTAACTTAATTTGCCAAGAATTGGGACTAGAACTGGGACTAGAACAACGAAACAAATACCACGACACATGGGTTCGACGTTATACAGGAATGGTCTCACAACTCAAATCAGTGATATTACTCGGTGTACATGAGGGAGAATTAGACATTCCAGTATGATTCTCAATACTTTTTCTTCAAATGGCTGAGAAGGTTTTTCAGTCAAAATTCTAATACCAATCTATCATCGTAGACTTTTCCATTGAAAAACTTTTGCTGTGTAGGAAATGTCGATGGAACACCGCTATCAACTTCCTGGAGGGTATATGTTTTTTCGCTGATCAAGCAATTTTGCAGATATCTGCTTTAAGTAGTGTAAGTACTGCTCTTTTGACCTCAGTCTGCTAATGCTTGTGTAAATTTCCGGAAATTGAGAGATTGAAATTATTTTTGATTAAATCTGCTGGCAAAGAAATTTTATCAGTTACAGCTGTATGTTGAATAAGTAACCGTTGATTTTGCTTATTTATTCTGTTTATATTTTTTAATTAGTTAAGAAAAGACTATCAGAATATTAGAGCAGTAACTCATCAGAAAGGAACAAAAGTTAATATTTAGGATGTTAGGTGAAGAATTAATCCCTTAGGCCTGAAATTATAACATTCGTGAATGAAATATCTTTGATACCTATAATCACCTTCTGGGACTTCCTAACGGACTATGAGACCCGTTTCAAGAAATCTAGACATAGCCTTTAAAGTACATTTCAGCTTAAATTATGTTTCTGAACATAAACTAGTTCCAAACTTTAACAGATGTTAAAGAAAATTTATCGCTGTGTTTGAAAGCGATTACCGAAAATATATTGTGTTTGAAAGCGATTTAAGCGAATTATTGCTGCGTTTGAAACTAAGTACAGAAACTTGAGAAGGTTTTAAACAAACCTTTCATTAAACATAACTTAAAGGCACTTCTTGTGTCTGGGAGTGGTTTCGAAATGCTAGGAACAAGATCGCCACGATGTCGCGAGAAATCCTGTATCAAAACTCAGCAGAATTCGCCAAAATTCTGGGAAACGAGTTTGTCCCTACCTTTGGATGGCGCACAAAATGGAAAGAAACAATAACGTTTTCAGAAAATTACATGCTGAGAAATAATATGAAGTGTTTAATGAAGCCGATAATTGGATAGAAAAGAATTTATCCAGACTTTTGCAAGAATACAAACCCCATCAAATTTTTAACCTGATGAGACTGGCTTTTATTATCTAGCCCTACTCAGCATGCTTTAATATTTAAACTTGAGTCGTCAGCTGGCTGTAAAAAAATGAAACAACGTGTTAGTGTGGTATTAACATGTAATATGAACGGAACAGTCAAAAAGACTGCATTAGTCACCGGTGCAAGCAAAAATTCTCGTAGTCTGAAGGGGCTCAAGCATTTGCCTGCGATTTATTACAACAACAATAATGCTTGGATGATAAGCAATATTTTTAGTGATTTGCTCACAAAGTGACCTAAAAAACTTCATCAAGAAAAGGTAGCGCTGTTGTTAGATAAGTGCACTGCCCATCCGAATGTTTTCTCGTTGATGAGCATAAAATTAGTGCTCCTTCTTCTAATACAACTTCCATTCTTCAGCCATTAGATTTGGGTGTTATAAATGCATTCAAGAGCCATAAGAGGAAGGAAGTAATTCAAAATGTTAATGGAATTGACACGACTGATGCAGTTTGTTCTTCTAAGGAAATGGTAAAGTCACTTTCTCTCTCAGATACCATGCATCTTATTTTAAATGCATGGGATTAAGTAATTTCGCAAACGCTTTCAAATTGTGCTAAAAGAGCCAGCTTCCATCCAAAGTAAACTTCTGTAAACTTTCAAGATGTGCCAGAAGACAAGGATGACGATGAAGAAATGCACAATGAGACCTTCCTCGAATATCTGGGAATCGTTTAAAATATCCAAACTTGTTTCGAAATGCAGAGATCATCGAAGTTATCAGAGAAAACAAAGGAATTAGTGAAAATGAAAGTGAGTACGAAGATGTAAATCGGATCCTGTACCAAGTCATCAGAGTCTCAACAGGCATTAAAAACTTTGAGAAGAACGCGTGAACTTAAAGGGGGGATACAGAAAGGTTCAAGCAATGTCTGTCTTGGAGACCACCGTTGAAAACTACTAACAAGATATATGCAACAAACTAGAATGGATAATTTTTAAATAATGCTTGATATACTAACATATTGTATTGATCTCTGTAATATGTTGAAATAATTACAATTTTTCTAAATTAAGACAGCTTTTGTCATCCACGGAAAAAAGTAATAAAGGCTTTATTTTAAAAAGAAATGTATGTAACTTGCAGATTAAAGAGCTTATCGAAAAAATGTATTAATTTCAACAGCAGGGCCGTATGTAAGGAGTGAGAGGTTCAGGTATGTTCACATAGCATTCATAAAAATTTATTGAAATCTTGTATAAAACAAGTCTATTTTTTAAAATTTTATTTCTATATCCCATCCGAAAATATCCAACCTTGTATACTTAACCGAAACCAAATCCTGCATGCTGCACAGCACTGCATATAAAACTCAAGCGCTTCATACAATCAACTAAAGTCGGAACTGGCTCGATCATATTAAGCTGTACCTACTGTATATGCATTTGCTAACACTGACTTATTTCAAAATCAAAAAGTCAAGAAATCAAAAAGTTTAGTCTTTCATTGTTACCAGCCCTATGATTTTAATAGATGAGGAAATGCGTATTTCTAAATAGAAATTGAAATTCTTAGGGATAGTGATATTCTTTCTGTATTCTTCTTTTGCATTTCATATATGAAAAGTGTAAAATAAAATGCGTAAAATATACTTTTTCAATTACAACGATTCTGTATTATGAAGTAGTGAAGAATCTGTATTGTGTTTATGTATATTCCTTGCACTACGAAAAAAATGGCTGCACCTTGCTATCGAATTTTGAACACACGTAGTCCTTCAACAGAACATGTGCACCTCGAAGTGGGAATTTTTAATTCCGAGTATGCTTTTTATTTGTTTCATATTTGTGAAAACTTAATAACATTCTCATTAACAAACTCAACGATTTAAAAGCAATGTTTTGCTACTCGGCAAAGAGCAAGATAATTGTAGTTTAAATTTAATAAAAAAACTCAGCGATTCAAAAGAAATGCGACTCAGCAAAGCGTAAGATATTTATTTGCCTTTCTAATTTATTCAACAGACTCTCCTGTTTAAAATAAATGTTTTTCTACTGTCTTAAAGAAAATATTTTTATCATCCACGCGGCAACCGCGAAGTTGCATTAGCTGGATTCATTAAAATAATTATATATATATATTTCTGAATTTCTTCATTATTTCTTTGTAGTAAATGAGCAGCATAAAATAAATGTTGAAATGTAAAACAAAAGTTTACATATTAAGTCAGAAAATATAATGAAGCACAGATTTACGTCTGTATTCTTTTGTTCAAGGTTGAACTCCAGACAAACTGGCCTAAAACTTTTCGGTCATTAAATCGCTGTGAAATAAGGTTATTAAAATATATAGTTCTTCATTAAAATATGTAACCCACAGAATACTATTTTTCTTGTTTTTAGAATTTTTCATAATTTTGTTTCTGAAAATATAGTAGTAACAATGAAACTTATTACGTTACTTCTATTGTTTTCGGAACCGTTCCAGACAAGCGATTTGTGGCGGAATTGATGTGTGAAACTCGAGAAAAGTTGACTACATGTTTTCAGAAAATAAGTATCTTTTTATGTATAGTATTTTTCACAGTTACCGGAAGCACAAACTTTCTTTTTAAGATGCGAAGGTATTTTTTAACAACCACAAAATAAAAGTAACTTGTAGCCAGATATCTTACTACTTTACCTACTTTGGGTTAGCATGATTTGAAATTCTTATTTTACTTCCTGTTACTTCGTTGTAATTTTTAACTTTGATTTTCTTTCAAAGAAATTTAGTCTCGTGATAGTATTAAAGTTGCAATGCTTTTTTGCGTAAGCTTCCAAAATTTTGTAACTTTATATTTTAAAACTCCATTAAATTTTGTTCCAGATGTTTGCATTATGTTTGCGTCGTATACTAACTGGCATTTCTTTTATAGAAAGTGCGGGGAGAGCTAAAGAAATCCCAACCCGAAAACACAAAACTGCTGTTTTCAGTTCCAATTAATCACTCAGCTTCCAAAAACTTTCTATAATAACAACCTAAGAATTCACTCATTCATATGACTTTTATAACGTTCAGATGGTTAAAGAAGTCTACTGCGATAACAAAGAGCCCGGGTTCGAATCCCGAAGAAAGCATGGCTGTAATTATCCGTCTCTTCAATAGGAGGAAACGGTAAGCCACCTATTTAGGCCAGAAGTGATGGCTACTTTATTACGGAAGTAGTAGCGGAAGGCTACTTACATACAGCCTTACATACGGCCCTTACATACGAGTAGTAGCCGGAAGACTAGTTTTCTGTTCAAGGATCCCGACTAACGTGGACAAAGTAATGGATACTTAGGTTGTTTAATTTTTTTACTACAATCTGGAAATATGAGCTGGGTCAGTTTTTCGTTGTCTGCGCTAGTTATTGAAGAGTCTCTCCTCTTTCTGGTTGTCGGATCTTAAATAACAATCTTTAAGAAATTTTCCCCAACTTACAACTCTAACACACTAACTAGGAGCTTTTCGTCTGGTTAAGTTCGGTGAGCCACGATGTTATTCATAGCAATATGAACTGTAGCATCCATCAAGGAAGGCTAAACCAGCACGTTATTCAAGATTCAACAAGCGCCATAAATATTTTCCCTTATCTTTCAGATTCTTTGTCGCGTATCTCGTCGTGATCTTAGGGATTTCTTGATCTTTTTCAATTTTTCTTCTATAGTGTCTATTTTCTCATTTATAATATTTGTATCTTCTCTTTTAATAAAGACAATGTTTTCTTTTATGTCTGAGGTGTCATTACATGTCATTTCAAGGTTGGCTTCAATGAAAGTTTTCATTATCAGCAATCACTTCCATAAAAGCTTTCAGCTGCTCTTCGAGCCTCCTGGTTATAACCAAAGAAAGCAACAATTTCAACTGTTGCCAGCTGCGGTTTCATAATGATCTTTTCAAATAATAATTCAGATGGACATGTAGAAATTTACATATTATTTCAATCTACCAGCGTACATAGCAAATCTAACAGCTATAAATAACTCGAGGAGAACGCAGAGATAGGGAGTATCCTACTTAACGTACAAGAAATATTGTGATTTACCGATGTGACTCGGAGAATAAACTCTGAAAAGCAATTAATTTAACGCTCTTTGAATCAGTGTCTCTAAAATCGCTCAGAACTGACTAATATGATCTTTTGGCTGTCGATTTCTTATTTATTTAGTTTTTCAGCACCAACTGAAAACTTCGGGGAAACTCGCTCCATCACGTCTATAGTTCGAGAAATTTGTTGTCTCAGAAATTCCAGATAATCGCAAAATTCGAGAATGGCACCAAATCCATCATTAGAGTTTTTGCCTATATCTAAGGTTCTTTCTAGCTACTTTCCCAATTTAAACATTTTTGGATTCCCAGTCATAATCTACAACTCTTTACAAAAAAATGAGCACTTATATGTAAAATACATAGCCACAAAGCCAAGTAGAAGTATTTTCTAAAACTATTACCTAAAATGCTACAAATAAACAAATAAAAACATCATAACAATACACTAAACCAGCAAAGAAATCAAATGGATCAAATAGTTACTGAAATTAACAATATTGTTACGAAATGCCTAGGCGCGGGAAGATAGCTTTTCCGCAAGGCAGGTTTAGGGTTGCCAGAAAATGGCAAGAGATGGCAGGGTTGCCACATTTGGTGAGAAATCGCCCATTTGGCCATATTTTGTGCCAAAATTGGCGATATGCCATGGGCGGATGAAGAACCTTCTGGAACGAATTCTTACTGGTTTAGCCCAGAATGTTCTCGAACACAAGCCAAAAGCTATATAAACCCTGCTGATACGCGAAGAGTCAGTCACCTAGTTAGTTAATGCCTCGCCTAGCGAGTTAGTCAGCTAGTCCGTGCGAAGTCCATCGAGAGTTGATAGTCAATCAGTGTGTGCCGAGTTGGTCGTCGAGTGCACCGAAAGAACCTCTTAGTGTATCGCGAGTTAGTGCATCGTCGAGTTTGATCTTAGAGTATGTTGAGTTCCGGAAACTACTGAACCTAGCAGTCGGGAGCTGTACTCTAGTGTATCGTCGAGTGCATCGCGAATTGTAACGTGGAGAATCTCGAGAGTACTGCCTGAAATAAAATACTTTCATCTTTCACGCGCCAGCATGTTGCCATTCAGTAAAAAGAAATTAACTTATCAAGCTTAATCCGTCTGTTGTAGAATAACAAGCTAAGGGTTTTAAATCAGTAAATGCAGTTCTAAAAAATAGTTTTTCTACTTTTTAATAGGCTTGATTTAATTAAAAATATGCATTTTAAAACATGATACTTTTTATTGAAAATATTAAATATGTTTTTGAAATTACGCTACCTGCACTCAAATCATTAGGTACTTTTTCCTTTTTATAATTATTCCAAGCGGCTGGCCGTGCAATCGGTTCGTTTGTCCATATTGTTGCGAAAATTCATCGAGGTTTTATTTAGGAGCAGAAAATATTACAGTATAAAGAAGTAATTTTTGGAGGAGAAATAGTTAAAAAAATTAAATGATTTTTAATGTCAAAAGCCTGATTAATATCAAACGAATTCTCCAAAATTAATTATGCTAAAAAAAGCCACATTTCTAGAATCTGGTTTAAGAAAAACCATTCTGACATTTCTGAAAATGCAACAAGTGGTTGTGTCAGCAAATGGAAATATAACACATCTGGATAAAGGCAGCTAAGTTTTAATGTACGGGAGAAAATTTGTATGGCATTGTGTTCTAGAGAAATTCCGTCTTAGGTGATGAGATGTTACGGAACAAGCAAGTACAATTCAAATTTAACCTTAAGAAATATCACCAATTAAGAAATATCATCTCACTTCTTAAACTCCCATCAGGTATGAAGAAACACTCTTTAAAAATGTCTGTGAATCAGGATATCTAGTTCTTCACTTAAAATTTGCATTCTTAGCCAAAACAGTTAACAAGAAAGGAAAAGGACATAGCGAGAGAGAGAGTGACGTCATGTAAAGAACAACAAAGCGGGTATAATAACTTCTCTTCTTGAAGAATCTGCATCGAAAAATCTCATTTGGGCGTTGGAAGGCACAGTATCCGGAATTTGCTGCAGTCTCCATGGAAACGGCTTTCGCCATACTCGCCTCGAATAAGGGCGTAATTAATTGCACCCGGCCGCGTTGAAGGAATGTAATCGAGTCTTAAATGAACTCAGCCGTTTATTACGCACGAGACGAAGACGGAGCAGAGGATAACACACGAGGGATCTCTTAAAGCGTTCCACGCTTGATCTTATGCAGATCCATTGGATTATAATCTTATAAAGGGAAAGCTCAAGGGTCGCCGGATGATTACATACATGCCCTCTAACACTGTTCTCTCATAATTTGCCCAAGCACTGCCTTGTGACAGACAACGCTATGAGAAATGACCATAATTATGGAACATAAATTAAAACGTAAACGATGCACTAATTAATACCAATATTATTTTTTAATTCTTCCGTTTTAGGGCATAAGATATGGACGTTCTGATCGATACAGGTTAACGACGCTGACTGTTATACAGATAGGCAAATGTTCAAATCCCGCGCGTATATGTTTTTAAGCATATAGTGTATGCGCGACATGGGGGCACTTAAAATACTAGACAGTAGAAAGTTCTCTCGAGTGGTTTAGTTCCCTGTCCATTAAGAAAAATATGAGACCTTCGAAACATGCTTCTGGAGTGCTCTTATCAAAAATGGGGGGGGGGAGGGATGAACAGTTAGTGCCTGCAAAATTAGTGATGAAATTTTGGCGTCCCCCTACTGAAATTCGTTTTTTCAGTTTTAATGATATTGTACAATAAATACTTAGTTTTAGCTCTATCAGCTCATAGCAATAAATAGTAATTTTATTTAAAAAGAAAAGGGAAACGTGATTTTTATAATATTATTAAATTTTAGATATTTTTTAGGTATGTAATATAGTCTAAAATTATACTTCAATATTTTTTGGGGGGGAGCATGAATGTGTGTGTTTCCCTACATCATTATTACAGATTATCCCTACCTAGATAACTGGAGAAATATTAGAGATCTGGAGAGGAATTATTGAAAAGCTCAACCCTTGTCCCATTCTTCTGTCTTCCATCTACAGTGGATACCATCTCATGTAAATCTAAAATATAATTATATAGCTGATGAACTAGCAAAGAAGGGTACTTCCATGTTTCAGGTTGATACTAAACCTTTGACCTACCTCGAACTACACTCCAGAAGAAAGGCTTTAATTAGTAATTTTTTCAGACCACTACAGACACACTCATGGTATCGTAGTACAGGTCTTGGTATAGCTATTGGTTTCAAGAGTGAGAGGAAGGATCAAACGGTTTTGGCTCGGTTTACTTCAGGACATTTAAGGACCCTCGGATATTCCTGTGGTACTAAATTACTTAGTTGTGTTGCCTTGATGCGTGAAGAACTGCTGAAGAGACCTAACTTCGTGTTGGAAGTTATGAAGGCAAATGAATTTATGGATCTGATCTGATTGAGATCAAATTTATTAAGAAGAAGAAAAGCTAGATTATCACCAACTATTAGTTGCTGACTTGTATATCCCTAGGGGGTCAACTCAGGTAAAACCTGGAAGCTTGTCTGATTTGAGTTTCTTGAAGAAACTCAAGTTAGGGCACAGAAAAGGACAACTTTTAAAACTTTGAACGCAAAAGAAATAATTATCGCTCAGATTAAAAATTCTCCAGGCTTTGCAATGCAAGGATAAAAACTAAGAGGGATGCCGTTCACAACAAACCCCAAAGAAATTATTCACTATCTCAGTGCTGCTGGATTCCAACCTACACATGTGACACAATTAATGAATTGTAAAGAAGAAAGACACCTTCGTTTATTCTTAATGTTATCTCCTTCAGTGAAATTAAAGATGTGAGCAAAACATCTTTATTTCGCTGAGCCTGGTTGCCAAAACTCAAGCCTTAATGAAAAGCTTGTGCCAACGCAATGCTTTCACTATCAGGAATTTTATCATTGCTTACTCTACTGCACACGCAATGTAGTGTGAGTTAGATGCATAAAAGATCCTTTTTCATATCAGTGTAAATTATCTAAAGATCAAATAGCGAAAAATGTTCATTGTTGTGGCCCTAACCTAACAAATTATTCAGGTTATCCTGTTATCCTCGTTGTCAACGTCACAATCAATCAGTTCCATTAATCACCACATTAAACAGCTTCATTCCCAGTTCACTTCCAACCAACAATTATTAGACTATAAAGAATATGTGTAAATTCCAGTAAATGATCGTAATTATTGCCAACAGTTTCCATTTCTTCCTAATTCGATCTGTGCAGATAAGCTTCGGCTTCACCAGTGCTAATATAAGCATCTGTTGCTCAACATCACATCCATTTCACGTTTTTTTTCCCCTGAAAAAGATTTGGAATGTTGTTCTGACATCTGCAATTGAATTTAAAACTAAAGAGAGTATTTTTGATAAAATATCTCCTTTAAATTTTCTTAAAATTCTAAGTAAAATATGCGACATGGGCCATGTAGTATAGGATACCATTTAAATCAAAATCTAATTGTTAGTAAAATTTAAAAATAGTTTTCACAGTTTCGTCAATAAAAAGCAAACTTTTATGTCGTTTATTGAAGATGAGTTGAAACCTATGGCAAAGCCTACTGTTCAAGATTTGTCCCAAATGAATGGACATGTCAATCAACCGACGGGCCTGTAACCACAATGGACTATGTAGCCTATTCAAAGAAAACTGTACTAACATGCTACATTATAAGTAAAAATTAATTTAAGGTTTTGAAAGCATTCAACAAAATTTAAGACTTAATATAATACAACTTCATTTCCTTAATACTTACAAATGAAAGAAGTGAAAATTATAATCAAAGGTTCAAAGTTCAACGACAAAACCGAACTATCAAATATTTTCTTGCCAATATTTGTAAAGGGCAAATCTAAAACTTCTAGCTGGAGTTCCTCATATGAATCAAAAGATTTGTAAATCTCTCATCCTCTTTATGAGAAAAAGATGGAAAGAAAAGTAAAATAAAATAAAAAAAGGGAAGCCGGAAAGGGGAGACACTGAGAAAGAGAAATTTTTTTCAACTGCCATTCACAGGTAGCAAAAAGATACAAAATGAAGAATTTCGTTAGAAAAAGCATTCCGATTTTCTTTCCTTCTCTACGACTTTTTAGGGGGAGGGAAGGCTGCCAGAATGACAAGAGATTCAGGATAGACAGAGAGAGAACATCCAAACCCCATTCCAGTATTTGAAGACCAAAAGGAATCAAATCTTCAGAATTTTGCATAAAAATTCTCCCCTGCTCCTTCGGTCAATTACTTGAAGAATGTGAGAAAGAAATGTTCTAAAATTGGAACGAGGCGCAAAAGATATTCTTTGGAACAACCTCCAGCGCCACAAAGTAGAACGTATGCCAGCCGTCTAAAATAACTGGTGTGTCAGTTGCAGGAAAGATACCATTTCGGGAATATTAAATTTTCGGAGAAGCGTTAAACTGCACTTGGTGGGAAAATGAATCGTAAAGCAGCGGTAAAAGAGATAGATGGAAAGAAAGATTAATGATAAAATAGAATAAAAAAAATAATTTTTCTGTAAAGTTTTTCTAACTCTTAACCATAAATGGAGTGTCTTTGTACTACCTACTGCATTGTAATTATTACAAATAATTATTAAAATAAATTTTAATAGAGTTATTATATTAATTGGTATTCCTTTTGTGAAAAATCAAATATGTCCATTCCTGTGTTCGAACTACGGATCTTCTAATGCTGGACGTGTTACCAACTTACACTACTAGAGTATGTACGAGGAAATGCGCTAATTCTTTATAATGCGTATTACTAAAATTAAAAGGTGTGCCTAAGCATTAAATAAATAAGGTATTATTAAAATAATACTTATTTAATAATTGGATTCAGTATACAGGGTGTTTGGAAAAAAATGGTACAGGCTTTAATTCCTAGGCTAATACTTCCAACTGAAAATGTTCTCTAAATCGGTAGAGAACTTTATCAGAGCATTTCTTAAAAAAAATATTCATTATTCTTAATTATTTAAAGGCAGGTAACTCCTCACAGTTCACTGTAAAATTCAGGAACATATAATCAATCAATAACTACTTGGATTCAGGTGCAAACTTAATAATAATTGTTATTTTGCAACAATACGTTTTCATTTATCACAATTTGTTTAGCGATGGGCTTAAGAAAAACTTCGGGAAAAAGTTAAAAAAATATTTGATTTCCGTCAAAAATAATGCACTGAAAAGTAATTTACGTCATCAAATGTACAAAAGACTTTTACACATTTTTTGAACAATTTCGATAAACAGTTAAAAAGAAAGACAAATGTTTTGGAATACAAATTTCTAAAACAAAAATGTCACATATAAACAAACTATGGATTGAACGATACATATTTTCAAGATTTCCAAGAGATATATTCCTATTCCATAATTGAAAACGTTGTGAAATGCATGGTATCAAGATTTCTAAGTGCAGAATAAGCAGCATTATCAATCAAAAAGAAGAAAACTGTGAATCATTACTTCTAACATGGAAAGAAGACAGCAAACGAATACCCGAAAACTGTACGTACTGTTTCTAATGTTTCTTAAAGTTAAATCATTAGTAACAAGAGAAAAATCCGCTGATGCAGAAATCAGTTGCAAAGTCTTTGAAGGCATCGAAGCAGGAAGGTACAGGTAAAAGTATGGGGACACCAGCGATGTACCGTGGGTCAACTGGTAATGCCTTCCCACACTAACTAACTAACTAAAAAAATCAAAATTTATATATAAAAAAAAAAAAAGAAAAAAAAGAAAAAAAAAAAAAGAAAAGAAAAAAGAAAGAAAGAAAGAAAGAGAGAGAGAGAGAAAATAGAAGGCGCAGTTGCAGGTTTTTATAAGAATTTACATAGAATGGTTGAGGAATTGGACAACTGAAGCTTTCCAAATGGTATAATAAATAAAATAATAAACCGAGATTTACAACTTGAGAAGACTAAAAAACATAATGTTCGCCAGGTTTTGCTGAGGCATGCAGCTCTACGCAGAAAACGTTGTAGAACGCTAAATGAAAATTATTTAGCAGGAGATAATCGAAGTACATTCAGACCCATGATGAAGCATGGGTTTATTGAGAAAAAAAAAGGGTTATTTATTATCAAAAACGAAGAGAAAATTTACAAATCCGGTTCAGTTAATGCAAAGAAAGTTTCAGTAAGAAGCTTAGGATCGTCTTACAGTGGGAAATTTAAAATAAGAAAGGGGGGAAGAAGTTAAAATCAACTCAAGACAAAGTTTACGTCCGATATTTACAGAAGAAATTTCATTTCTTTAGACATTATCTTTCAAGGAGTGAAACTTAATCGAGACAAAGCAACAAGTCATACTTCGAAAAGTACCACTGCATTTTTTGAAAAAATTAAGACTGATATAGGTATTTTATATATGCCTTTTCAACATAGTCCTGATGAATCTCCTGATGTTTCATCTATGGTCTAATTTGACTTTGGTCTCTTGAAAAGAGCTTTTTTCTAAACCCAAATCTACCACGATTGAGAGACTCAAGAAAGTAGTGATAAAAAAGGGAAATCAATACTCCTGGAGACTTTTACGAAAGGCGTTGTATCATGGAAATCACGATGCAGACTTATAGTGCCGAAAACATAATATCAAGTCGAACTTTTTTAAGAAAAATAGTCTTTAAAATTTAAAAATTAATTAAACAACAGTCGTTCTAAATATGCGCAAACATTCTCTGTAAGTTTTGGTATTATCACAAATTATGAAGGTAGCAGTGTGGAAACTTTTCCTTTAATTTATTAAATTATTTTGAAATGCGTACTTTTGTAACGGATTTCTCTTGGGGGCCATATAAAACTGTAATTATGTATTTTGAAAAGCAATTGACTCTCGTTCCTGAAACTGTTCTTTCGACATTCTGTACCTAGTTTGCGGAAACTTCGTAATTGAAAGCACATTCTTGGACATTTTTCACGAATATTCGACGGTTATTTTTTAGGGCAATGGAATTTTGTTTCGAAAAAGAAAGAAATCAGTTCCGAAAATGCTTTGCTTAGATAATTCCCTTGCATTGGTAAATTTTTGCTGCCAGATGAGAAATCAGGATTTTAAATCGCAATGGTTTTATTTTAAAAAAATCGCTTTCTGCTCCAATAAAACGTTTACCATAATGATAATTATGCGTTAACATCTTTGTAGAGGTTTGCCTACGCGTAGTGACTTCAAGAACAGCCAGTTACGTACCTCATCGTGTTATTTTAAATTTATTCAGCTCAACAACATAGTTAAGAATAGTTTCCACTGTCTGAGGGAAAGCATCATAAGGTGTTTCTCTCATTGTTGGCCCAAATGACCAAGGTGATTTGAGAAGTATTGGTTTAAGATTAAATTTTATAATATCATAATAATTTATGGTATGCTTAATTGTACAGACAAGTCAAAGTTAGCCTAAATAATGAGTATTTCGGTATCCGCCGGAAACATCACATCAAGAATAAACCGGAAGAAAACGTCGCAGAGAAAATAATGCAAGAGTAAACTATCATCTTACAAAATATTATGGGAGGAAAGAAAAAAGCAAGGAGAAAGCATCACAGTCGTATAACATCTTGATATAAACTATTATCGTAGAAAATAAATCGGTTAAAAAGTATTCGCGGTTTTAAAACATCGTTATATGTCAGACATCATCGTGGTAAAAAATACAGCACCTTAAAATCATTGCAGATATATGTGTTTAGACTTAAAATGTTTTAAATGCGTGTTCGCAATGGTTTATCTGCGCAAGTAGAAATGAGGAATATTTTTACTTCTAATTTTCATATTATTGAATAAACTCATAAATTTTAGCTGAAAAAAACAAGAAGGAAATCCCAGGATTCAAAAATCTGAAAATGTCTAGAAAATAAGGTTGTACATAGCAATTAATAGAATTAAGTTACCTAGTTAACTATTAAAAATAATTAGTTTTAGTTAATCTCTCACAAAATTTTATTAATAGCTTTTTAATGAAAAATATATTATAAAAAAGAGCGAAAAAAAGTTTATAATAAAAGAAGATGAGTAATTGAGTGAAGTTACCTATATTAAAACTTTTGATTAATTATCCAACTGCCCGCTATGTCATCATCATACGATGATTTGTAGGTGCTTTATTTTTCACAACGATATTTTATACGACGATGTTTTAATAATGCAAAGCTTTTAAACTGTTTTATACTCTATGACAATGTTTTTTAGATCTGCGATTTTTTTCCCTTGTCTCCAACCCTCTCCCACAATGTTTTGTATGGCAATGTTTTCCTCTTGATTTGTTTTTTCCACAACTTTTATAACCTCTATGTTTTCCCTGAAATCAGTATCATACAGAATACTTTGGAATGGTTTCACCAGTGGACTAGAGGGTCTAGGTTATGACATTAATATTTTACGTAATAACACTTACTTAAGATTCAAAAGCATTAAAAGAACATGATTTTACTTCTCAGATTTCGTGTTGTTCATATTTTTGGACTTTCGCGCGAAGGTTAGTGGTTTGCGTCTTTTCTAAACGAAGCACCAGCTAACTTTCATCTTTTCATATAGCTTTTCGGATATACTGTCGATAGATCGCAAGAAATTCTAATTTCCTCTTGACTTTTATTAGCAAAAATAATTTAATTTTTATTAGCTCTTATTTTGTTCACTCATGATGTTTGTCGCTATGGTCAAACGTTTGCCAACAACTTTAATTTTTTCATAATAAGCTATCAAGTTTAAATTTTTTTATTTAAGCCGTCAAGCTCCCGAATTCAAATTTTGTACACACTCTGTTTGTAAATGACAGTGTAATGTGGTGAAGTGATCTTTCCAAAATTCGATTTTTTTAATTTAATATTTAAAACAGTTTTCGCACATACCTTCGTTTGACAGACATGCGAAAATGTCTCAAAAATATACTGTGTAACTTTTAGCAAATCTAGTATTACATTTATTATTTTTCATTATATTTTCCTCTATTTGTCTGTTAATTCCAGCAGTTGTTCAGGGAATCTTCTTTTTCTCATCTTTAGTCAAAAGCAGGACGTGAAATAGAATTCACCAAAATATTGCCCGAGCATAACTGTTCGTCTCAAGTAAATGTTGAAAGGACAACTTCACTATTCAGAAATTTAAACAAAACAAAAAACTGTTTAACAAGATTTATATCGCAAATTCCACTTTTTTCAAGTGAGCATAATAATGATGACCTAGATGTACAGTTTTTTATATTATGATAATATAAATAACAATAATAATAATAATTTAAAAACTTTTTGTCCCTTTTCTAGCTTTTCACGTTTGCTGTCTGGATTTAAATAAAATTTTAATCTTCCAAACTTGATTGCGATCTTCAGCGAAAAACCTACCATCAGCATTTTATTTTCCTTTTATAGAGAAGTGAGATCAGTTTCAGCTAGTTCAGCAACCCTGCAAAAGCAATCCAAAAAAGCTGTAGCTTTAGTTTTCCAGTATTCGGTATTTAGGTTACATATGCTCTATCATTCATCTCGCAGACTAAATATTTTTTTCTAATACCACACCATCAGAATCAAGAATGGTCACGTTCTAAAGTTTATTGCTAGGCTTGCAGATTACCTGAAACTGAACTGACCTGCTGAAACTGAAATATTCTGTTGGTTTATTTATCTGTTAATGATAGAAAAGCATTGGAATATTATCAATATATGATAACAATGAAGTAATAAGAGATGGAATTACAAGCATGCCGTGAATTTATTCCGTACTGCAAGCATTGCGGCGTTTTACAGATCCGAGTTTCGGCTTGTAATAACGTATTGGATCAATAGAGTGATGCCATTTTGTGATTTATAATTTCATGCTTGGTGCTGCATAACATAATTTCTCATTATATTTTGATCGTCTTGATCCAAGCCAAGCGAAAGTCGTGCAGTTGTCTCGAAATATTCTATGACTAATAAAATTCTCTTAGCTCCCGTTGCTAAAATTGTTCGACTCATGAACTTTTCCAGAATATTACATTATTTCTGTACATACCATATATTAAATACAAAAACTATTAATTTTCCAAATTTTTCTAAACCTAGCGAAATTCTTCGTCTCATATTGAAAAAAGGATTATTAATAATCGCATATTTGTTTCTGGGACAGAAGAGTGTTCAGCGAAAGCTGCTCGGTTCGATTCCCGTTTCTTCCGCCCTTCTGACGGGTGTCATATCATCGGTAAATCCGTGTAGGGCACCCTAGACAGCTCTCTTAGTGATGAGACAGATAAATATTAAATAACCGATATTAAATATTAAATAACTATTATTTATTATAACTATTTTTTAAGATATTAAATAACCGATGAATTCTGTCATTCTTGGCAAATGCTTAAGAAGCCAAAAGTACGGATATTTAAAAAAATATATATGCTTGTGCGTAATAATCGGGAAAATTGCTAATGGCGCAGAGTTTGAAGCAATTTATATAAATACTTGAAAATCATAGCGTTGCAATAAGGAACAGTCGTGGTAAAATTAATATTCATTTTTATTTTTCGTAGACACACATTTGAAAGACAACAAAATAACTTTAAGAACTAGATCGATACCATTACATTTTAAAATATACTAATTTTGAAGACAGTAGATACGTGAGGCTTCTGTGAGGCAGAGAAGTATGTATGTTCAAAATTTGGTGGCTCTAGATGCCGGCGTTCTTCACAATGCGAGGATTTACGTATATACGTAAGGTTTTCCCCCTCCTCACACAGTGCCTATGTGGTGTAACTGTTAAGCACGTTCGCCCAGAAATCGAAAGGCCCAGAGTTATAGCCCTGGTGAGGACACTGCAAATCTTTCAAGTCTCTTGCCCCAAAATGTAATGCCTAATAATCTCTACGCATATATACATACATACATAGAGAGTCTTAATTATTTTAAGTAGGGACGGATTTAACTGACGCAAGTTAAAGTTCATTCATTTTATAATATACTCAACTGATAACATGCACGATCATTTGAAGATTTTAACTAATCAATAACTAATGTTTCTAATAACATATATTACGTAGCCGGGTAGAATAATTTACTTTTTTTTAATTTTTATGAAATATACATTTTTTAATGTTTTTAATATCATTTCAGGTTGTTGAAACTACACTCATGTCCAAAATTATGTTTACATGCATAAATTCATACATAACATGCATAAATTTCTCAGAGACTATGACTTATAATTCAATGAATTTTCGTGGAATCATACATAACATGATGACACATAAATGCAAAAGAAAAAATTGAAGATCACCTCATATAATATAAAATTGTAGCATGAAACAATAAAAATGGTAATAAAGTGTGACAAAGAGAGTTAAGAAAAAAAGGAATGATTCAGAAAAAGAATTAAGTCTTACGAATTTAATATGGAATATGATCTCCCCTGACTTGTACACACATATCACATTGTGTTTTAAGGCTGGAAATAATGTTGTTAACCACAGTTTGGGGAATTAATCTCTACTCTTCCAGCAATGCCGTCTTCAGAGCATTTACATCACTAGCAGGAGGATGTATACGTGCAATTGTTCTTCCAAGGTAGTCCCATAAGTTCTCTATCGGGTTAAGGTCAGGAGAGTTTGGTGGCCGAGGTATTCGCTTAATGTCTTCACTTTCAAGGAATTCATCAACGAGGTTTGCTCGATGTGGACGGGCATTATCATCCATAAATAAAAAGTCAGGTCCATATGTACCCCTGAAAAGTCTTACATAAGGATCTAAGACCTCATCTCGATATATCTGGCCTGTCACAGATCCGCTGCTGAACACGTGTAGGGGCGTACGTCCATCGATCATTATTCCACCCCATACCATCACACCTCCACTACCGAAACGGTCACGTTCCACAATGTTCGAGGGATCATTTCGTGTTCCTGACTCCCTCTAGATGTAAACACGTTTAGAATCACCAGTTAAACTAAACCGCGACTCATCAGTAAAGAGAACATGGGACCATTGATGTTCAGTCCAGTTTTGATGTTCTTTACACCAATTAAAGCGATCCCTTTTTTTCTGTGAAGACAGTAAAACACATACCCTTGGCTTTCTGGCATAAAGGCCTTTTTCATTAAGCCTTCTGTGTATTGTTTGCCGTGATGCAACAGTTCCAGTGGCGGCTGCAAGCTCTGAACTTAACTGGCGAGTAGTAGCCTTTCTGTTACGACGGGCAGTTAATGCCAGATACCGATCTTCAGAAGCAGTTGTCATTCGTTTCCGACCTTGTCCAGGCCTCCTTACAACACTTCCATCATTTTGAAACTGTTTCCATAGCTTAGAGACTGTCTGTCTTGAAATATTCAGACATGTGGCTGTTTTCATGATTGACTGCCCTGCTTCTAAACGGCCGATAATTCGCCACTTTACAGATTCTTCCAAATGATACTTCGAAGCCATAACAAACCGCTTTGAGTCCCTACACACTGAAATCAAACGCTATGTTTCAGAAATTCACTCAAATATTCAGTTTGCGCAAAGCGCTTGATTCACCCTTGGATGACGTAACGCCTAGATTTGCATATCACAAACCGTTTGATTACTTTTGATTGGATAATGCTAATTAGGCTTGGTTTTCACACATTCCCTGCAAATACGGATCCCATTGATTCGATATTTCATTGAATATCATCATTTTTGGGTATGTAAAGATAATTTTGGACATGAGTGTATTAAAGGTAAGTTAGTCTTCGTGCTTTTTAGGTTATAATTTAAGGGCTCAAACTTATCCTCCCTTTTTTAAATTTTTTTTTCTGACTTAATACCGACAAGAGACCCTTTACTTAAAGCTAGGATAAAATCTCTCCAATCCACTATTTGTTTACAACAGGCCCTTTGAAATTCTTCTTTAGATTCAATACGAGATTTAACCTGAAAGGGTGTTTTCTGGAGACTTACGTCGACTACATTTTATCTATTACCAAAGAGATAGTAGGTGAAAGAAGTTCAAAGGCTGTTCCTTAAATATTTATTCCATGTTATTCAGCATGCAAGAACATTTAGGTTTCTCCGATCTACACAAAGAAAGTATTTGAAAAATTCATAAGTTCGATTTCCTCGGAGAATTCAAAATGGGTTTGCTGAACAGACAACGCCGCCTGTTAGAATAAAGGTGGAGAAGGGTTGCTGCATAACATCAAGAAAAGTAGCACTCAAGCTATTTGCTTTTACTCTTAAAAAAAAAAAAGAAAAGAATCCAGTTATTTCACTTCAGAGAATTCCGTTGCTATGTTTCGGTCTTCTGTTTTCACAACCCGAAAAAAAAATTGGGGAAATTTTTCGGTTCGTTTCTGTTGCCACCTGAGAATAAAGTACACGCGATTTGCTTTTGAAGGACGAGATTTTTAATTTTTATTTTGGCTTCTTATTCAAAATGTTAGAGATATTGATTTTCATGCTGCCAGCACCAAGTCAATATTATGGATATGCATTTTCTGCTGTTTACTTTCTATTCTGTGGGTTTACATCCTTATATTTCGCACTATGGAAAAAAAATTTTTTTAATTACAGTTCAGTTTGAAAATTTCTGAGTATAATCTCACACCTTGAAGACTTAACCATTAAAGTTCAACAATTTAAAAAAACACAGTGAAACCTTCGATAACGAATGATCGAATGTCTCACTTCACGAAAAAATTACGTGAACAAATACGCCTTGGAAGACAACCGGTGCCTCGAGTTATAAACATGCGTTTTATGACTTCCTGGACCATTGGGTTGGAGACAGAGATTTTGATGGCTCTGGCACTAGGGCGTTTTTGTTATTCATGACATTGTATCGTTTAGACGAATCCATGGGATAGGAATTAAATAATAATAAGTTACTAGCGAAGTATAAATATGAGCTCAATAAGAAAGAATTGCAATAACTGTTATAAGATATTTCTCCCGCCTTCTTAGCATGCCTTCGTGGTGTAGTGATCAGCACCCTCGGCGCGTATTCGAGAGGTCCGTGGTTCGACTCCTGGCGAAGGCATTGCTCTTTTCTTGAACTTCTTGACATAAAAAAAATCCCAATGTCTCTACAGTGGCACCTGAACTAAAAAAAGTTGGTGGATGGTGATTCTTCATCACCAGGATTTGGCGATTGGATCCCCTAATCCCCCGTCGCCTTTTAAAAGGGGGAGTATATAAGGTATTTCTTCCTCCTTCTTAGCATGAAGAAGCATGACCACTACCACTTCCTCCACTACCACAACCACTTCCTCCTTCTTAGCATGACCACTACACTCCTTTGTAGTGTAGTGGTCAGCACGCTCGGCGCGTATTAGAGAGTTCTGTGGTTCGAGGTCCCAGCGAGGACATTGTTCTTTTCTTCAACTTTTTGACATTAAAAAGTCTTAATGTCTCTACACTGTAAAACCAACAATAAAAGATGATTGTAAAAGAAGTGTCATTTGAAGAAGATAAAAAAAACATTATCCTAGTTCTCTAATCTATGACATTTTTTCTAAATAGTATAAAATGCAAAGTTTTCGCGTAGCGATATCTCTCTGCTAACACAGTAGCAAACTACAGCACAAGCACTTTTTGGGACAATATCATGTCTTGTTTTACAAACATTTTAAAACGTCGATGACAAAAATCGCGTTGGACAAATTTTGATTGAAACAGAGGTCCAATGAATCTCAGACATAGTCAAATGACACTTAGAGACAAAAGAAAGACTTAGAGATAAAATAAGATGCCTCTTAAAGACACCGGAAACACCTAAAGTTACGCGAGATACATGGGAATTTCGCACACAAAAAATAACATCCTCGTTTTCCTTCTCCTCTTATGCTGTCTAGTTTCCTTCGTACAGTCAAAAAAGTTTTAAAAAATATAAAATTAAAAGAGTGTCTCTAGGCTAAACCATGAACTCACAAGTTAACAATAAAGACGTAGAGAATTTACTAGAGGATGATTAAAAATAAACCCATAAGAAAGAACAGCAAGAATAGCAATAGCAATCTACAGCATAAACGTTTTCGATGACAATACCATATCTCACTTTAAAAACATTTTAAAACACAGGTAACAGCAAATGATATTTGGACAAATGTTGAGTTAAACGGATGTCTGGTGAGTCTGAACCAGAGTCAAATTAGTCTTAGAAACAAAGGTTAGGTTATCCGAATAAAACGTGCAAACAAAGGTTAGGTTATTCGAATCAAACGTGCACGCAAGTGCTATCTGTCTAAAGGAGAGAGATGCTTTCGTGGAGGACCTTCTAAGGGAAACTGTTCCGTTTTCACTTTACACATGAGGAAAAATGAGCTTTACATAAAAAACAAAGGTACAGCATAGAAAACAAATCTTCTACTACATAGAATTATTTCATCGTAAATTAATGTCACGCAGAGGCACCATTAATGTCACATATTAATGTCACCCTATCGCTGCGTATCCGATTTCCACGGGCAACGTAAAAGTAGCAAAATTTAGGCAACCAGCGATTTTCGCGGGGATGAATTTTTGCCGTCTATTTAACTGTGCAACCCACTCTTTCCCTGTTCAATGTTTCCTTTCGGCTTTTTTTAGGCCGAGCGGTAAAGTCCCTGAACACTGGTAGTTCGGTCCAAGGTTCGAATCTCGCAAACGGGCTGCCTGCATGGGCGTTTTCGTGGTTTCCCCCATGTGTAACGTGTATACGACCCAGTTTCCCTCAGAAAGTCCTCCACGAAGGCATCCCTCCCTTTAGGCAGATAGCCCTCGAGGATTTGCCATAATCACATACACACACCTTTCGGCTTTTCCGTGATGTTTAATTGTTTATTTAGATGTGAACTAAGAGATGGCGTTAGTTGTCCACATTTCTGCCAAATATACAAGAATACGTTAATGTAGCATTTTGCGCGCGCTTTTCAGAGCTCAAAGATGTCTGGCAAAAAGTGTTTCGTGAGTGATATAACCTATAACCGACACTGATAGTAGTTCGGACTCTGATTTCAAGTATATTGAAGACAGTTATAGCGAAACTGATGAAAATTTCTCGGATTCCTCCGCAGATAGTGATGAATCTGAAAATTCAGTTTCTATCGAAAACGTTCGACAGTGGTGCGAAATTGATATGAAAAATATTACATTATGCAAATATTTTCATTAGTATATATGTTTTACCTTTATATTTTATAAAATAAATTATAATTTAACCAATATTAATTTTCAAAATTTTCCTTGTATATCATTATTCTTCAATTTCAGTATTCTGACAACCTTTTTTCTATCATCTAATTCTATATTGAAAAAAAAACTCTTTTACAAAAACTTTTGTGTTTTAACTCTAAAATATATGTAGATTTGAAATATGTAATAAAAAATACGCAATTTTTGAACCTATTTTGATAAAAAAAAAAAAAAAAAGTACGCAGTGAGATGGTTAATGAAGAAACATCTTTGTTTTCAGAAACATAACTGTACATTTATTTCACTAGATCGCTTGTGCCAGAGTATTATCACAAATACTTCCATCAAGTGAATACTTTTTGTCCCAAGACGCCAAATTTGTTTTGTTGATAACAATAAACACTTGGGAAGAAGTCTCTTTCGAGATGTTTAATAAAGAAGAAGAATTATTTATATTCTCAGTTGTTGTTAGTAGTCCTGAAGCCTTGTATTACACATAAATACAAATTTGATGAACAGCCATGGTTGAATGGATTGAATAATCAGATGCTTCTTGAAAGCCAATTCGATCAGTTCTAGAGTTTGATCTACTAGAGTTCTAGAGTTCCATTCCGATTTAATCAAGCATAAACCGATTGCCTCACCATGTCTCTAAATGCTTGTCCTTATAATGAATGAATCACTGGAATGCATTTATTATACTAATATTCCGAAACAGATAAGTAATGGTAATGTTTCTTGTCTTCCTTGAGGAAAATACAGGAAGTTCGTCGTAAGTTTGGCAGCAAAGTAACTTTGTAATAAAGACTTCAGTTACAATCCGCTCAGGCAGTGTGAAGAATATTGCGTAGTTGTTGCTTTTTTCCCCTCAAAGAATTACTCATAGCTAAAAACATATGGGCCTTAAGCTACATCGTTAATAGGGCCTCCAAGTGTTGAAGTAGTAGGACATACATTTTGTGAGCTCCTGTGATTAATGTGTATAACTGACTTTGTGTTACAGACGGAGGCTCGTTTCCCCCCACTCCCGGCGGAAGTTAGCGCGTAAAAGATATTATGACTGCTGACAGCTTTATTTTGCCGAATAAAATAGCCAAGCCCACCAAAATTCAGAAATGGGGGGGGGGGAGTTGTCACTCATGAATAAATTTAGTGGATTATCTAACGTTTGGGATAAAAATGATAATAATGATGCTAATAGTACTATGGATACTCAAAAAGGATAAAATGTAAAATTGTACTCAAAAAGGATAAAATGTAAATGTATAATGTATTTCTTCCACTTCCCTAGCGTGCCTTCGTGGTGTAGTGGTTCTGCACACTGGGCCGGTATTCCAGAGGTCCGTTGTTCGATTCCCGGCGAAGGCGATTGCATATTTTTCATCTTTCCTGCTTCCAATTAGCCTAATGACTCTACAAATGTTGGGTGCTGAGACCGTTCAGCATCCAAAAACACTGACCATTATGGTTCAGCCAAATGTGAAATATTATAATTTCCTCAAAATTCCGAAACGCGATACTGATATTACTTTTATCGGTCGTAAATGGTGAGCTTTTAAAAGTGATACCCAAGATCATGGTATGATCTCTAAATACTTGAAAGATAAGCAAATCATACATTACATTATTATGCGTAGAATTAATATAAAGATGGTACTAAGAGGTTTTCTTGTTGACATACCAATAGCAGAAATTTAAGTCGAGCTTAAGAACTTAGACTTTTTAAAACTCGTGCATGAGTTTAGAATTAACGCCAAGAAACCAGTGCCTTTGCGCCAAGATCCTGGTGTGGAACGTACGTATGGTATAACTAAATTCTTATTCTTTAATGTCTCTGTCGTTCCATATAAAGTTCGAAGTACTGTAAGTTCAGTGCCACAACAGTCAACACTTTAATCATTCCTTCGAATTTTGTAACCTCAATCCATGATGTGTTAAATACCGAATATGGATCGCACAACGAATTATCGTGGTTGTATTAAATTCCGTAGACTGAATGGTATTAAAATAAATTCACTGGCAAATAACAATACTGACAATAAGCCTTAGCCTGATGTAAACACAGCAACTGTAACTACTGGCATTTCGTATGCTGACAAGGTTAAAATCAAAGCACGTGTTCCTGAGAACACTCAGAATAATTCAAGTCAGTCTGAAGTACCTAATTTTGGGGAAATGTTTAATACCCTTGAAGACGTTTGTAGTGTATTCAAAGAATTGAGTAAAATGTTTAATAACATATCTGTGCAGAATATTATTAAGATTACCGATAAAATCCCTGAAATTCATACAACGGATAATTTCATTGATAAATTTTTCACTTCTTTTTCTATCTTCGAAAATTTGTTTAATGCTGCCAACTGAGATGTTATAGTACTGATTATATAGTTTAATGAACCATAATGTACACATGGTTTCTGTTATTTACCTTTTGTTTTGTTCTTCTTCACACCATTGAGGTCACATTTTCCTGTATGTTTTCTTGCGTATTAGTTCTTACATCTTAATGCTTTATGATATTTGCATGACTCGCAGTGACTCTAATTTTTCATAGGCTTTATGTAAGTACGTCATCAAAATTCGAGCTTTGGAACTATTAATTTATCTTCTGCTTACAGTACATAGAACGTTTTAACTAGTTACTTATCATAATTGAATTCGAAGCTTTTATCTATGTTCTACAAGGGGTAAGACTCCATGCCTAGTTACCTGGCTGTTCAAACACCGTTAAGCATGAAGCGAGGACATCGTTAATAACAAAGCAGCACATACTGTTTACCGCTGAGTCATTTCTTCAATTGGGAGATGGGTTTTCGATGCCTTCTTTTTTCTCCATTTCGCAAGGATATATTTGAAGAATGCTAATGTCACTGAAAGAGATTATTGTGGAAATTCAGGTGCCCTTGTTATGTATTGATATAATCATCACAATATTAGAACCGGACCATTTTGGACCACGGACCAGTTCAACCGATATCGTAATGTCCCTCAAAATGTTACTTCTATCAGTGGAGAAGATTTTGGGCTCGCAGCTATCTCAAAAAGAGTAAAGATCTGCTACTGTGCGATTATGTCATACCGCACAGCAGTATATCACCATAACGGTTGAATGCTACAGAATCAGCACAGCAAATCTATTGGTTGCAGACTTCTCAAAAGCCTTTAGAGTTATTATTCAGACAAGAGTTGTTTTTTTTCTTTTACATGAGACTACCTACGTCTAAGGCGGCCATCTGTATACATTCCTCTAAGTCAACAGAACATCTTTGGTGTACTGAACACATTACTGTAAGCCCTCAATAGCATAGTGGAGTTTAATTTGGTGAAAATTTTGGAGTGGAGCAAAGTGGAGTTTAATTTTTACGCGTAACTCTTCTGCGACTGTTCTGAATGCGGAATCGTCATTGTGTAAGGTTGGAATTGTGCTAATAGCATATACCTATGCATAACTTTCCAGTTGGCTCTATAATTAGCTTTGCTTATGTTTAGCTTGTAGCTTTGCTTGTGCTTAGCTTTTAGCTTTGCTTGAGCTTAGCTTTTAGCTTTGCTTGTCCTTGTGAATTAGTACTAGCTTGGAATATTTAGTCTTGACTCTAGCTAACAGAAGACAGTACTCTTCCATAAAGGACTACCTTGGTGCGACGATACCTAGAATCCTTACCTAAACAAAAAATGCTAAATAATCTAAGTAACATTATGCACAACCATAGTGCAGCGCAAAATAGCCATTTAAAGTAATCACACGTCATATCAGGCATTTTCACGAATACAAGGCTTGATGTTCATAAGTCCAAGTAATGTTATGTCCGAGCAACTGTCTTCTTTTTATGGACGGAGTGTGCTCTTCTTTTTGTAATTAATTTATATACGCGATATTTTCTTCATCTTGTACTTTCCTACAGTTTGATAAAGCGCACAATGCCATGCAATAGTTCCCTTAACTTATAGACCTCAGGTTAGAAAAGACATTAAATTTATTCAGCCTACACGGTTAATCAAAGCTGTTACAGAAAACTGAAACTTCGTCTGTTCTATTTTAAAAATTGGATTATTCACATATTTAGTTCAAAAGATTTGTCCAGGCTCAAAGTGAAATTTTTTGTCTTGAGACAAATCGCCTGTCTGTTATTTGAGAACAATACTGTGCAGTACACAAAATACAGAATTAGCGAAAAAATTAACAGATCACATTCAAGTTAATATAATTGTCGTAATTCAAACTGTTTAATCTATTGTGTAAAAAGAGCAAATTCGAGTTTTGAAAACAGGTTTCTTGATCATTTTTAGCCTACTTTGTGACAATTTTTAAGCTTTTAAAGTGATTTTCAAATGTGTGACCTCTTTAGCTTAGGCGCGACTGTTTTATCTTCCATCTGTTTTATTGGTTCAGCGTCATATCCTTGATCTGAAGGCCAGAACTCATCATTTACAATCCGAAAAGTAGGAAGCTGTTTCCATAAAGATACGTTGGCGTCTACCGAATGTCATTACCATTAACTTCCTCATTCAAATATTGCATATATCTTGCAAATGTAAATGTGCCAAAATACTTAATTTCTTTCGAAACTTCCCATAACAGCTGCTGTAAAGTAATGTTTAAAATTTTCTGAAGCGTTTCTGGAACGTTTATTAGATGTAGGCAGAAAATAGCAGTAAGGATTTTGGAAATTAAAAAAAAATTCTTCCGTCTACGGATATTTATAATATTTTCACTTTTCTACATATTTCTTAACGGATCTCATTTTTCAAGTGTGATATGATCAAAATGTCACCAGACTGAATATTTCCCTTATAAAAATAAAAATTCCCTTCGGATAGAATTACCCTCGATTTATACTCGGCTTACGACTCTGCACGTTGAAAATATTGTTGCGTGCGTACGGGTTCGTTATGAAATGAATGCACAAGTCCGATGAAGAATGAACACAAATTTATTATTATCACAACAAAAATGCTTAAATTTTCTCAAATTATCATGCAGTATTACAATATCTCACAGTAGTTATCTTTTAACTACTCAAATGTTCAATAGAACGTAATTTAAAACAGCTAAAGAACGCTAATCCGCGAATTCGCTACAATCAACAAGAGCAGTTTTCTAAACAACAACAAACTAAGCAACTCCTACAAACTGAGATGTTTTCCTCCTTTTATAAGATTTTAAAATCACGCGCTAGAATTTTCCAGTACTTTCTCGAAATCAAAAAGAGATATTTATTTATTTAATGCACGCGCTCTTGTATTTTCAATTTTCCGGCTTAGCTTTCTTTTAATATTCGTCACGCGCTGCACTGCGCGAGAAATAAAACCATTTAATTTGTAATTGAACTAACATTAGCTTTTTAAATACCAAATTCGTAACAATATTAATAACTACAGTGGATGCTACTTTGTAAATGACTATTTTGATAACATTAACCGATGAAATTTATTTGGTTTATTTGATTATGGTAAAGCAATAGAGAGCTATCTACCTAAGGGAAGGGTTTGGTTTGGTTTATGCGATTGCGGCAAAGCCTCAAGAGCTATCTGCCTAAGGGAAGCGATGCCTTCATGGAAGACTTTGTATGGAAAGCTAGCTTATATACACTTTACACAGGAGTAAAACTGAGAAAACACCCATGTAGACAACCCGTTCGCCAGGATTCGAAACCTGGACCTCATTACCAGTTTTCAAAGTCTTGTTTTCAGAGTCTTTACCGCTCTACCGCTGATGAGCTTAGTAATCGATGAGTTAAACGTCCTTCAGAATACCAATAGATTTTAGTTTATGAAATGTTTATAATGTTTCTGGAAATTATTTCCCCGATATTCTACCTCTAACCTTAATAGTCGGACGGCATCCCTCATTGAAAGAGATTAAGTCAACGTAAAAATAAAAATTAGGCAGAAAGTAGCTTCAGCGGGTTTGGTGTAGATGATTTTAGGGGAAGAGCATTCTGCAGAAATAATGCTTGCTCCCAAATCTGTCCGAGCTGTTGATAGCCCTCAAAATAAATAGAGTTACTGAAAATCTACATCAAACGAAGGTCGGGTTTTTTTTTTTCCCCTCATTTTAAATGACTTGCTAAAATTGAAACGAAGCTGTTTGGCAATTTAACCCCTATTTTGAAGACATTTCTCTGTCCCTTGGTAATTTTTATAATCAATTTCGAGTTATTTTGGCGACTGTACTTCAGTTTATAATAATTTATTCTATAATATTTTGATCAAATTAACCGACTTCTTCATTACAATAACCGATATATTTTTCATACTTTTGTATACAAACGGGCGGGACTTCGGCAGTTCGGTAACAGTAATCGAAAGATAAAATTAACCGCGATCACACTAAGCGGCGTCTACTATACTTTTAGTATGCCTAACTTGCTGAGTATTATAGCCTAGACTACTTTAATACGCAAAAAAAAAAAATTATATTAGCCAATATTTGGTAAAATTGACAATAAAAATAAGACATTTATAAGGAATTAAACATAGGATATTGAACTGAATATTCAAATTTAAAAATCTGATGTGAACACCACATGACTTCCTTATACAGCCAATTAAATATTGTTTTTAGAACGACAATAAAATGATATTAAATAATGTTAGATATTTATTGTTAGTCTAAATATATAAACTGTTATTATATATGTAGTTAGATTTCGCTATTTGTCGAAAAATAATTTTATTTTCATTTGACATTGCCAAAATATGAATATTTTCTTCATTTAAAAACGCTGCTTGTAATTGGAAGTATATGATTACTGCTTAGGTACCTGGCCGGGTAAATACTTTTAAGCCAGGTAAAGAGGTGAATATATACATATATGTAAGATAAAAATGTATGAATCAGAATAACTAAAAACATTAATTCTTCCTCTCTATTCTAAAATCGTAATAACTTATCTGCATTGCGTCATTCAAATTAATCATGCGATCTTACGTAACCGTTAATACCAGATGCCTCTTGACGACCAATCACCGAATTGTAAACCAAAACTTTTCTCTTCGCGTGCTTCCATCTTTTATAACTACGCACTTCAGCTTTTGCTCTCTACTGTGCTAAGATGTAATTTCGCTGGCTTGCTTTCTATCCCAACAATATCAAAAATGTAAATCTTCTGTGGAAAGGCACGACTAGAGTGCCAAGTGATTGTGGCCACAAATATCAGTTGCAAATAAAAATGGAATTAAAACTGCCTCGACTGCCAAGTTCTTTAGATGTTACCCAGTTAGCATTACTAGCATACTGCGCAATCAAAATCTTCTTCAATATGGGTCTAATCACGCATCTACAGTATTCCGTCAGTTTCCTTTTGCTTTTATTATGACATATATATGTTTTGTATTACCGATTGCAATAAAAAGAGGATATTACAGCAATTCCATATACAAAATTTCACCGTTCTGCGGCTAATCGTTTTTGAGTTATGCGAGATACAAACATATATATCTTAATGGGTGGAACATTTATACAATCATTTCCTTCTCCAGTCCGTGTTTCCATTGCATTACCAGAATTAATATTAGCATTTGCAACTGATAATTTGTTACTGATTGGAATTTCCACATTACATTTGACTAACTCTGATAGTCTGTTCATATATTTTGGCAAAACAAAACCTCCACGCCACGCGGTTCATTAAGTGACAACGTAAACTGAAGTCCTCACGAAAATGGTCAGAAAGAGAATATGACCTCCGTATTCCATCCTTTAAGATGTTATTCATCAAAACTGGAATAAAACTGGATAAACTCGTAGTGTTCCGACCGAAGCTCAAAGACTGTGACCAACAATAATATATTCAATCATGATTATTCAACCGGACTTTCTGTGTGATAAAGTTAAAGATAGATGGCAACAACATTTTCAAACCGGAATAGTGGCAACCTTTCGCTTAGTTCGAGCTTCCCGTCATCGGATACTGTCGAAAACGGCCTCTAAGGAAAACTATAAATGTAAAGAATAGACAATTCTGTTTTCACCAGATAGAGCACAGCGTGGAAATTTTTTTTAATGTCATTAACACTGGCAACAAGAGTTCAGATTTTCAAGACATGCAAGACGTCGGTTGTAATTCTTTTTCGATCGTCTTTTTTTGTGTAGATATGCAACATTTTATAACCACATTTTACGTGTGCAACATGTAAGAACTACTCTGTATAAAAGCGTTTTCTTGTAAAATAGATGTCATGTACAGTTTATTGATATTTTTTATAGGCAAGCTTGAACCGGCTTTTCTTTTTAAGAAAAAGGTAAGTAAAATCTCTTTCCTTAATTTAGAATTTTGATTTTAAATTTGCAACTAACTTTCTTACAGTTTTCAAAAGATACAACACCGGTTCGTGTCCCCTCGAATAATTCCATAAAATTACATAAAATAGCAATAAGCTTTCTAATGAAAAAATAAGCCAGAACTTTGCTTCGATTCCAGAATTTCAAGTGTTATAGATTCAGACTATTTTTTCAAGCACAAATCACGGGCAGAATGAATGCTACGTAAACGTCACAGAGAAATGCTTATTAAGAACAAGACGGAAAAAGTCGTGAGTAAAAAAATTAAAGGCAAGATACCCGGATAAAAGACATGAGTTTCGCTTCTATTGTGTGATAGTATAACAGCAAAATAGAATGTGGAAGCAAATGTTCGGAAAGCTAAGGAAAGAAAAAAAACAGTCGCCGAATCTTCCACTTGTGTCATACATCAATCCGGCAATAAGTGATGAAATGTGTGCTAGCGGTCGCATGCATTTCCAGACCTCAATCCATGAAAGACATTGATAGATTAATGTGCCTTTTCTTTTCAGGAACTTTCCAACTTTTGCGCAGAGGCGAAAGAATTTGTAAAAATGTGTTGAAATGAATCTATAAGAAAGTTGTTTAGTTTTCTAGAAACCTTTCAACTACACAGAACACATTTCGGGTTGATTCGAAAGACAGTTTTATTTGCTTTTCAATTCAATAAAACAATAAAGTTTAAATTTAAAAAAAAAAAGATTCCACCAAGGTATGTAATTAAGGTTGTAAGGATTATGTTAATTTTATTAACAGTTAAATTTTAAGTTCCTTTCCTGTCAAATTCTTAACTTCAACTTACTACTTCCGGCCAGAACGTAGTTTGGAATCACTCTAAATACTTAATGAGGAGAAGCGGTATTTAAACCGCGAAGTTTACTTGCAGAGTTAGAGAGAATCAGTTTCTAATTTGCGCTCGTCTGCCTTTTAGCTACTCTCTCTCTCTCTCAAAGCTGTTATTACACTCGGCCGTACTCAGGCATTTGATAAGCTTCGTAGTCATTAGAGTTAAAGGGCCAACTCGTTTAGAATCTTGATAGCTTCGGCTATATTTCTTTAGTTAATCTTAGTTTTTTGTTATTACACTCGGCCGTACTCAGGCCTTTGATAAACTTCGTAGTCAAATAGAGTTAAGGGACCAACTCGTTTAGAATCTTGATAGCTTCGGCTATATTTCTTTAGTTAATCTTAGTTTTTTGTTATTACACTCGGCCGTACTCAGGCCTTTGATAAATTTCGTAGTCAAATAGAGTTAAGGGACCAACTCGTTTAGAATCTTGATAGCTTCGGCTATATTTCTTTTAGTTAATCTTAGTTTTAGTTTATTTCTTAGTCTCTTAAGTTCAAACCCAAATGTCGGCTTTTATTGTTGATTATTGTTGTCGGCTTTTATTATTTATCCAAGAAAGTTGTGTTAAATCTTATTGGAATAATAAAGGGTTAGTTACCCTTTCATCTTGTTGTTTCTTGCTATACGAACTTAAACGATTATTCGCTAACTAGTTCTTAAGATTCGTCCCTTTCTACAGTAACTGAAAAATACACTAGCGAGAATCTTACAAGGTAATAGAAGTATTATTTATTAATTACAATAACGCTGCATATTCGTAAAAAATCATCAATTTGAATATAAGTTAAATGAAATTTGAATGCAGATTATAAGTCAGATTATATTGTTAGAATTGAAATAGAGGTTTATATTATGAAATGTGATTACTGCTTTCAAATCTTTCAGCTTTTTAAACAATACGCTTATAATTCCACAGACAAATCAAAGTTCTTATGTTACATTATATGACACCACTATAGAAACGCGCTATTTGTTGCCAGGTCGCATAGGTGACGAATGGTCTAGTGCTGTAATATATTATTCGAATAGCCAAAGATAAAATGGAACCAACAGTTGTAGCGACATTTGCTTAGCAAAAAAGAAAATAATAAGAATTCCAATACAGGATTTCCACTTCTTGCACTTTCAAAAGAAAGGGGTTGGAATTAAAAACGATTCTTTAAGATGACAGACTGAAACTTTTAAATTTTCCACATTCATCAAGGAAAACGCATTTCATCCAGGATGAAAAGAGATCTGTAGCAAATGCCACTGAGATGCAAAAAGCTGTTCTGTAAAATGAATATCAACGGAGGAAAAACTCATAATGATTTATTTGCTGCTAATTAACTTATGAAAACTCTCAATGCCCTTTGACGTAGTGTTATTAAAATCCAATCAAATCGTGCAGAACCATCGCAAATCAGATCAAAAACATCTTAAACAAACTGCTTCTGAAAACAGCTCAAATTTATTACAAACACTAAAATATTTGAAATATAAGATTAGTACTTCAGTGCGCAGTTACAATAGGTACAGTAGCCACCTCACATTACTATAAGGGGAAAAATAGGAAACATAATTTGGAGATAAAATAATAAACATAAATAATAAACAAATAATAAACATAAATTTGGAGATACCTAGTTTGTATACAGAACTTAACTTCTTCAATGCTAAAGCTCAGTGTATCAGGGGTAGGCAATAGCCGGCCCGCCGGACGAATGCAGCCCTATTAATTGCTAAATACGGATCTTTATGAAACATTATGCAATAACATTTTCAATCCCTTTCCTACCCGATTCTGTACACAAACTACCAAAATCATCAGCACGAGTGTGCATGAGCTGTTACAGTGTTGCATATATACGCAGGACTATGCTAGCGGTAAACCAAAGTTGAGAACTCCAAGACAAGCTACAAAGCATGAGCATGGGCTGAAGAATACAATTCTATCACTTCTAGCAGCTTTAATTTATAAATTAAACAATGAAAGATAAATATTCTTGAGATAAAAAAACTGATAAAAAGGAAGATTAGGGACAGAATATTTTTACCCCTAAATTTTCATTGTAAAATGAAACAGTGAACGTGCCAACCATGTGATGACCAATAGGAACAGAAAATTTGAATGAGAAATAGTTGAATCACTTTTCAACATTAGAATCATGACGAGAAAATCTTCAGAAATGATGATTTTAGAAAAACAATAAAAGAATTACATGCTAAATTTGGTAGATATTTTGAAGATTTTAATATAATTGAAAAAGATTTGTCGTTCAAAAGTATGCCATTTCATTTTAAAGGGCAGGATGCCCAGTTCAGATTCAGTCAGAACTGACCGATTTGTAGTCGGATCAATTCTTAACCGAAAAGTTTCATTCAATCGAATTCACATCATATTTCCCTGAATGCAAATTAAATTATAACATTTTTTAATTATGTTGAAATGTTTATAGTTTTATTTGGATCGTTATATTTATGTGAAAAGATTTCTTTGTTAATGAAATCCGCAAAAAAATAAATATCGATCACAAATCACTTATGGAAATTTACATTCAGTATTAAGGATTACTACAGATGAGTTAGAACTTAATTTGAATGAAATAATCGAAAATGACCATTCGAAATTCATGAGTTAATAACTGTGTTTGCAACACAGTGTATGTAGTAAAAATAAAATTTAAGCAAAGCTATAAATTTATAAAAACATTTTAATTAATTATCGATGTCTTTTGCTTCATATTCCTTGAAGTTTACGCGGACATTTTATATTTAATTGGTCTTAATGCAAGGCCATCGTGACCCTATACTCACAGTCTGTGGCTTATTTAAAGTACAAAAGTATGAAATTAAATGCATAAAAATGCTATTTTAAATTGCGCTTTTTTTTTTTTTTTTTTTAATTTCTATTTTCCCAACCACTGCGTCCTGGCAAATAGGCGGAGCATTTCGAAAGACTGTTGTGGCGGCCCTGTCCGCATGATGCACAAAAAAATACCTCATTAGCCGGTACATAAAAATATTTGCCTACTCCAGATGTTGATAGTCAGGCGACTTTTAGATTTCAAGTGAGACAGCACAAAAGTTTTAAACTTTTTTTTTAGTTCTTCAATTTAATAAAACTACCCAGCTCAAAGTTGCCAAAACTTTGTTCTTAACTTTAAGAACTCTGATCTTGTATACGTTAAGTTGTTTACATCTACATCCTAGTGAGCCGACGAAAGTAAAAGTGACAGCGAAGATGAAAATAATAAAATAAAGTGTTATTTAACATAAAAGCCTTACAATTTGATCATAAATTAATTTATCCTGTAGCTAGTCAATTCTTTCCCCGCGACTCTCTTCTCCCGTCTAGCTAGTATTGGCAGCAAGCACAAAAAGATTGTTTCAGGGGTGTCCGAATATCGAAAATATCGCGAACGAAAACGTAGGGGAGAAAACATTGCAGAGGGAAACATCCTGCCACAAAACATCGCCGAAAAAAAGAAAATATTGAGAAAAAATCGTGGTGTAAAACACCGTGGTAAGAAAGAAAACCATACAAAAATTTTGCAGTTTTAAAACACCGTCATACATAATTTCATGTTAAAAAATAAAGCACCTACAAATCATCGCATGATGGTAACATCGCAGATTTATTTCTCTTCTTCTTTTTAATCTTTTTACGTGAACAACTAAAAATATGTCTTTATAAAAGAGGTTAATTGAATAATGAATTTTAGTAGTTAGCAACAAAGTTTAAAATTCTATTAACTGTTATGCGTAGCATTAATTTTTATTAATTTCCAGATTTTTAATATTTAAGTTTCCTTCTTGCTTTTTTCTGGTGCTTACAAGACATGAAGCAAAAATTCATTTAAAATTTTTAAAGTCAGAAAACGTCTTAAAACTGCTCTGCATTTTCTTACCATGATGTATTAGAACTGCTATACTTTCTCCTTAGTTTCCTTACTCCTACAATGTTTTGTATGTCGATGTTTCCCTCTTGCGCTGTTTTCTCGCGACGATTTATTCGGCGATGTTTTTATCTATAACCGTTTCACAGTTAAGATAACTTCTAAATCAAATATATTCGTGCTTCTTCTTAAGACATTTTTATTAATATTTTCTCTTTTATTCACATATCTTTTAGCAGCAAGTGGATAAAATTAGCAACACAAGCAAGCTAGATAAAATATGGTAAAAACACATTATTAAGAAAATAATGAAACCTTTAACTTCGCAGCAACTAACTGCCGTGTATGATTTCCTTAATGATGCCTCTAAACGAAACAGGCCAGTCTTCTTAGAAAGATTACATTTTACTTCCGAGAAACGTTTTTTCATTTTTAACTGCGGTTTAGTAGATGAGAAATACCTTTAAAAAAACCAAACTTGCCGCAAAAGTGACTTTAAATTCACCAAAGCGTAAAAGAAATCACTTGCTAACACCACTTTTTATTTCTAAGCGAACCGTTAATGTGTCTTTTTAGTTAAGTTATTACGCTGTCTGCTATGAGAATAAAAGAAAAAAGGAACAATGTCTATGAAGCTGAAGGCCAAAGGCTTACGTTAAGGAAAACGAAAAACAATCTATATCTCTCTAATTTAGAAGACTAGACTAAATCTCATACCTCGTCTTTAAAAAAAAACACATGAACTCACAAAATTTCCTTCCAGGTCTAACGAGCAGTTGAGCTTTTGTGGAGATGTCTTAATTATGTACTTCGCTGAACGAACTCATTTTCTGCAACAAGGTGTAAAATATACTTATAAATTATATTCCATATAAAATACTGTAATTCTTTGGTTACTCCGCTTTGCATGACAATGAAGAGATACTAAATTTGCATAAAAGTAATGATTCAATTGAGTAAAGTAAAAAAGAAATCCAAACACTACGGGTATGGAATTCCTCAAGATGAAAGATATAATATACCTGCAGTTATTGGTTGATTACATCTCTTAAGATCTTGTCATGGACTAAAATTTAAAATCAGCAATTGCTCACTTCTGATATTTTCTACTAAATTATAAGACATGACATAATTTTTCGTAACGACCTGAGTTATTCTACTTCTACATTCTAGTGAACTTTATCGGCCAGTAGTAGTAAGCGCTGGTAACCGGGTGACGGAAGTGACGTCACAGGAAAGAGATGGAGCCTAGGAAACTGCCATCCGGAAGACACGTAGACATGTTTAATAATGTCATACATGATAGTTTTGTTTGTGGCAGCGTTTTTCAAAGTGAAGGCTCCATAGACCCTGTTTCTTTTTCTGTGACGTTTTTTCCAACACTCGGTTACCTGCGCTTACTACTTACTTTCTACTGTGTGAATTTAACTAAACACTCAGCCTGATGGTTAATAACGCACAGAGTTATTTTAACTTGTTGGTGAGTTTTCTCCCTTAGCAACTACTTAATTGTAAATACAAAGCCCAAGCCATATTAAACGTGCAGTTAAAATTTATTTAGCTACTTCTGATAGCTTACAATTAAAATTTTAAAGCAAACTAAAACGACAACTTATTGCAGTAAAAAATTATAATAAGCTGCTTGCGCTGAAAGCTAAGTTCGTAATTATTTTGAAACAAGTTTTTAAATTAAAAGAACTAATAAACATCTGGCCGACTGCTACCTCTAAAATCGTAAAGCACTTATCAACCGCAGCTAACTAATTACAAGCTCCTAATTAATTTATTTATTAACTAAGCTAATCCCTACGAACAAGTACTTATCACAACCGCATCTAAGCTACTAACTAAGCTTTAACCTTTATGGAATCAACAGGAACTGGTTCTCGGCGATATAACGGCGATTCCAGAAGGTTATGGTTAAGATTAAGCTCCTACTTTTAAAGCACGCGATTAAATTTGTGTAACTTTCTGTTCTGAACGCAACTGTGACATAAATCAAGAAGGATAATTTTAACTCAAATCTACCTCTCAATAAATTGGAAGAATAATTATTACAACTAGTAACAATAATTCCTCTGTTCGAACAGTTTGAGCCTATTCATGCATGTTACCTGACTCCGTTAGGAACCTTGAAGAAAGTTTGAGAAGATGTGCCTGAGTGCTGCCATTACCGTTTTTCAGTATGAAAGGTAACGCAAAGATGTTTACCCTCAACTATTTGTTAAAGTATCTTAATTTATAGTGTCAGCTATTAAATCTACGAGAAGATATACTTATGCATAGTTAACTTAATCTATAATCACAAATCTACGAATCTCGTAATCTCTATATTAATGCAATAGAATAATTATAAACTCTAGCTGAAATTAGAATCAGGATTGCCTGTACAGGTATTCTTACTAGCTTAGCTTGTGAAGACATTAGGTTATTTCGAAGCAGAAGATATGAAAAATGAGGAATGCCCTCGCAAGGAATCGAACCACGGACTTCTCATCGAGCGTGCTAACCACTACATCACGAAGGCTATTTGCCTTCTTAGCATGCCTTATGAGCTATCTGGTGCCAGGAATTTCTGGATTTAGACATTTTCTACATAAGGAGGACGCTCGAGTGGTTGCTTGTTTCTTGGATTTGACAGTCAGCTAATGAATGTCTCTTTCCTGCGTCAACGACCAATGATAATGTACCTTCTTCCCAAAATGTGTGGGGGTGAAGTGGAAAAGGAATAAAACATTTTTGCGGTTCAAATTAAAACTCGTTCTTTTACATTAAAATGTAAGCAAGGCTCTGAAAGTAACCTTAACATCTTTTCACTAATACAATATACACCATTAAGATTGATAAAAACTTATCCGGTTTTTTTTTTTTTTTTTTTTTTTTTTTTTTTTTTTTTTTTTTTTAAGCCCTCTCTCTTATTTATCCTTTAATGAATTCCTGCTGACTCATCTCAGACAGCATCCAAAATTCGGGTAATTTCTTTCCTTCCTAAGCAAAGCTTTCCATTTGACCAGGAGCGGATGGGGCTATGGAGAATTCGGGAAATTTCGCGAGGCGGCGGTGCCTATAATGCCGCTTCGTGTCCTGATGTCGGTAGTTTAAAAAGATGAAACATATGAAACATTTATAGAAATTGCAAAATTCATGCAGCAACAAATAAAAAACTAACAGGAAGAAAAAGATTTATTGACCCTCTACAAAAATTGAAAGATAAACTGGTGATAACTGTATTAAACTCTCGGTCTCAACCACATCGTCGTTAACTCGTCAGAAATTCATAATTATTTGATCTGCTTATATACTCCATTTCATAAAAAGCAAGAAATTATCATGTCCCACTACATGGACGATTCCATAAAATGTTATAAAAATGCCAGCACTTTTATACAAATAGGCAACTGTCTGGTTCGTAAGGATAAAGATCCTCAAATGGGTATCCCGGCAGCATATTTCATAAGTGCACAACAGCGTAGCCACTGAGGGAGGAGTTTTGAAAATGGACCAATGGGCTGCTATTGCTCTTGTGACGCTAAATCTTCGTGCGTGTGAGCATATGTTGTTTACGTGTTAATTTGCAGGGCATTTGTTTCGAAGTTATAAATATATGCCGTAATAGTAGAAATCTTGTAGTGCTTTCGTTTTCTGAGTTTAATTAATCGCTGACATTTTACTTTCCCGATTTTTATCACGCATTAATATTTGGATTGATGTTCACGGCATATTATGTGGATTAAGAGATTTTTTTAATTGAGCTGAGAATGACTAAAAGTGTTACAATGAATCTAGTGTTTTCTTATTTCAATGCTTTCATTCTTTTGATTTTTAAAATGTAAGATTCGGAATACATATGATATGATTATATCCATTGTTAGCATTAAAAGTTATATGTCAATAAATTGAATATACTCCTTGCGAATGAGATAAATTCATTCTGTTTGATGAGTATTTCTTGTGTAGACAGTACATGTAAGAGTGAGCAATTGTTAAATGTGAAATTTAACACACTAAATATATACAAATGCAAATTAGTAAAGTTCACTTTGAATAAAATTCTGCATTGGTTATCATTATAGAACATCTTTTTCATATAGACTGCAATAAAAAGTGCTGACTTCTATTTAGGCTACACCAGATGTGCACTTGTGAAATATGCATCCACTGAAAAGAGTTGCTTTCTTCCTGATAGTAAACTTCGTAAAGCTGCCGGCACACCAGTGCCTTTATGTCAGGGCACCTTTGTGTCTTGTCGCCGTTTTCAGGGCACCGTTCTGTCTTGTCACTGTTGTCAGCGCACAGACAGCTTTAAGGAATTTCGTGACAGTTCACTGAGCTTAAGATCTTCACATAGACGTCCAGGCGGCCTTGGCAAGGGCTGCTTTCCTCACGATATTGAACTTCATAATGGTGCTAGCACTTTTATGCCTGTTTCTTGCCTTGGCGAAAGGCGAGTAATATGAAAAGGGTGCTGCCACCTTTTTTCAAGTTGCCCGAGCCGGTTAAACCAACCCCAATCGTCGTGGGTCCTTCCTCGAAGTGGTGGAGGGGTAGCAAAGCATGAGTGGCTGTTCTGCTTATGCGACTAATCGGGCCCGACCATCCTAAGCTGGTCACTCGTAACGTTCATACGTTGGGAGTGGACAATATAGGGCAAATCAGCTGCCTTCGCAGAACTAGAACCACCGTTTCTATGGTGGTCCTTACAGGTTCGACAGAGACTGTAATAGTACTGTCAAATCTGTCTCGGGCTGTATAATCACTAGATGTTAAACGACGTTAAAATTTATCCTTGGAGGTCCGGCCTTCCGGAATCGCCTCCAGACATAAGACACTTTTAAAAATTGGTGTATGGGCTTTATTGCCTGGATCTAGGTGGATTTCGCACTGGTGAACTGACCACCGATTATCTTTCATTTTTATCTATCCATGAAATATTTTGTCCCTATTCTGAAATAGCTTTGAATTATTTTATCCTACACTTTGTTCATTGATCAATGATTATTTCAAAAAAAATTACTTTTGATTCTCAAATATCAGCTTTCTTAAAAAACTCAGGCTTTTTAAAGCTTCACAGTTTAGGAATGAAGCTTTACAATATAATACTGAGAAAGTCAACAAAACATTTAGGAGCTCAAAAAGTTCTTGCTATAAAATTTTCCATTTCTGTTAAAATGTGCAATCCTTAATAAAGTCTAAAAATCCCTTAAAACAAATCAATATTCAAATCAATGCAGACAGTCTGCAAAATATCTGTAAGAAACCAGATATTTTGAAATATCTTAAAATGGACATTATTGGGAGCAGCCAATAATGTTTTAAGTCTTAGCATGTTTTAAGCTGGCCATCAGTGAAACAGACACATAAAAAAAGAACTACCACAATTTTCTAAGCATAATAATTGCTTGATTTATAATATCTATTGTGAATGACTAACTGATCCTATACACGAAGTTATCGTGCTTAGTGATGCTTCATTATCAAACGCAAGTTAAACTCTATAAGATATGATTTGTGCTTGTTACCAAAACTAAAATGATAAAAAACTAAAATCAAGCACATCTCGTTAAACTTTACAACGATGAGCTGCTTTGCCTTTTTCCTTAAGTTTACGATGTACTTAGAACAATATTCTAAACTAAATTTAACATATGCTTGGATCGGAACAGACTAACTTTCTTAAAACTTACCGAACTCAGCCTAGAATCAAAGAACCATCTCCAATAATCTCATGGTTAAGATTATATTGTTGCGTTTTACGGGTTCGTAGATTTGGAATGATTGATGACAACACTTGATGAAGAATCAAAACGCAATTTATTCGCAGTATTATACAGGAGAGTTTCAAAAACACGTTTAGAGTCGTCGAAAACTACAATAAACACGCTGAAACAATCAGCAACACAGCCTTCAACAACAGTGAGGACAGCTTCACGGCAAAGCACAGCTCTCGACTCGGTTCGGTCGTTCTCAAGCTCAACTATAACTCACGACACCTCTACTGAACTCTAGATACTCTTCATGATAAACTTCTACTCGCGTACTGGCAGGGTATTTATAGCTTTTGACCTGCCTTCGAGAACATTCTCGGGAAAACAGGTAAGAATTCGTTCTAGAATGTTCTCGCTCCCTCTATTGCATATCACCAATTTAGTCTCGGAATGTCACCAAATGTGCGATTTCATGCCAAATCTGGCAACCATGCCTTTCTTTGCCACTTTCTAGCAATACCGCAGCTGGGCGTTTCGTAAAGTTAAATTTCTTTCAGATCCCGCCGCTGGCCATTCACTTTGCATCAACTTTTAATCTACGCGAATACCGTGACGAGCCAAGGATATAAATTAATTTAAAACTAATTGTTAATAAATTTTGAATCATAGCTGTCATAGTTTTTACTTACTATTCTAACTTTTCTAACTATTACGACAGTCTTTGCGATGATGTGTAAGCCCTCTATTTTTACACTTAAGCGATTGCAAAACTTTCATCATAAATTTGAAATATGATGTTGCTGACAGATTCTCAACTAACTTTTCGATCCGTTAGCACTTTTTATAATCCTAACATCAAATGAAAACTTTCTAGAGTTAAAAGTGTCTCCAACTTCTCCGAAGATAAGAAATCAACGCATCCTTTTACAATACTCTTAATGTATATGAATAATTCTTAATGTACAGAAAGGAGCAGGCAAATTTTCTTTCCGCAAAGGATACCAAATTGTTACAACATACAAAACTTCTTTTTTGTACATCCAATTCGTTTACTTAAGTGTTCTATGATTTTTAAGCATTAGCATGAATTTCAGAGTAGAACCGCCCCAAAGTTCTCGAAAACGAACAGAAACGTGCCTGAAAAAACACAACAGGCAGCAATGCCGATCTTTCAGCCGTCAACAGCCTACGATTATCTTCCCTCTCATTTGCATTATATTGCAGTTGCTTTCAGATCCTTCTGAACAGCTTTGAGATGTAACGGAAATAACTGGATAGAACTCGATTCGTTTTGGAGTACACCATAAAAATTCGGAAGATATTTTGTACTGCCAGACGAAAGAGTAACTCAGAAGTAACTTGGTGAATTAGCTGTCGCTTGTGTGACTCCTTTGTTATGTGACGTGTTTATGTATTCGTATATTTTTACTTATGTGTTTCTGCTCCACCTATTAAAAGAGGTATATGCGCTGAAGAAAACCAAATTGTAGTATATGCGGTTATGCTTTTTTCCATAAGTCAGAATTTCTGTTTAATAAACAGTCTTGCATAAATAAACGATACCTATTGAGTATCCATTTACGTAATTTACATAGATTATCCCAAATTAACGTGAAGCAAAAACAGATGAATCTCGGGGCTACCAAAGTAAGCGGAAAAGAAATACATTAAGTTTAGACAAAATTCAGTTTTATTTGGCTTGGTTTATAAAAATGTTGTATGCATTTTGAAAGAATCTAACTCGGGTAATTCTTCTTCAAGCAGATAAAATAACAATCTACAACACTATACCGGAAGTGTGTTTCAGTTTCGTTTGATGTATTCTTGAATGAAATAGAGAGGATAAAAATTTATTTGAAAGACATTTTAGAAATGTCATTCCTTTTTCCTGTTCCTTACATTTAAGAGTCATAGTTTTGACAAAATATTTTTACTCCTTAAATGAAAGCGACTAATGACTTATTCTCTCAAAATTTTACGATTTTTTTATAAAACTATCATCAATCCAAGTTTAGATTTTGCTCAATTTTGCAATTTTCTAAATAAATTGAATTCGATCAACAATAAATTTGACTTAGAAATTCACTTTACATAAACTTACTAAATATAGCATTTCACGTCTTCGATTCCCAATATTCGCATTACCTAGGATATGTGACTCAATTCGAATTTTCTCTTTCATATTATTTTACTTTGAATACCTTTTTAATTCTTTTATTACCTATTTATTTATTTTCTTACTTGAACATACATGATTTAACCTAGCCATCAGATAAAAATTATTGACGAAAATATCCCGAGGTAGTAATGATAGCAGATAAAATTTGTTTGTCGAACTTGATAATGAATCCTACAGTGAATTTAGAGGACGTATATTTTTCCCTATCCAGAAACGTTTATCTACAAACGAGGAAAGTATAAGCTTGAGATACGAAAGAATTAATGAAGGAAATTCCTTCTTTGCTGCTGACAGCCGTTGAAGGTCGCAGTCTGGTGACCATATGATGTACATCTCTCGATCTCGCAAGGAAGCCGTTATGAAATTCAAATGTGTTTCAAACGCACGCAAATAACGCAAAATCTGAGTATTTTCTTATCCTTTCTTAATATTCTTTATTTAGATGATTGTTCCTTATATTCCTAATGTACCATACTTAATAATGCAAGATAGCTGGAAAATATTTCTGAATTTATTCTGTCCCTCGTATGCAAATAAGAATAAATGAAAGATTGGTTACTTTTTCAAAATTTGGAGCTCATTCAATAGGACATTACACTAGCTCTGCAAATCTTTCCTCGGTAACGATAAATTTCCTCTCCTTCTGTGTGCAAAACATTTTTCTGTTATATTTTGGTCTTCTTCAAGCATCATTATAACTTTTTAGTGGTATCATAGCGCACAGGTGCTAAAGTGGTGCAAAAACTTCCTTTCTGTTTGATTTAGAGGGTATTTCTTAAAGACAATAATTTTGTCATTTTTGCAGTTCTCTCAAGCATCCATTGGAAATATTTCCAATTCAATATAAATGAAAAAAAAGAAAAAAAATCGGTTGTTACTCTTTTTTTTTTTTTTTTTTCATTTTTATATCTTCGAATTTCTGAAAAATTTATTTCCTATTTCTATTTGGATTGCATATTTAAATGATCGTTGGCATGAAAAACAACTTTTCTGGTACTTTCTGGCCATGTTTCAGGAAGAGGACTTATATTCATTTTTGCTCCAAAATATGCATTAAGATGAATTTTCAGGGAATATCTTACTTTACCATGCATGTTACTTCCCAGCTAACATTTATTCATTTGCAGCAGGGATTCCCAATGTTTTTGTTGCATCGATCCCTTTTAAAAAAATGGTTTTCTTCATCGACCCTCTTATGTTTTCCTTTAATACGTATACGGTTACAATATAATCATAATACAAATAATTGCTCATAGATAACTTAAGATAATACTTAGATAAAAAAATGAGTAAACGTTTTGAAAAAAATATGTTTTATTAAATATATGTTTAATTATTAGCCCAAAGGGACAATTTTCTCAGAAGGGCTATTTAATTTCGTTTTGGCATTTTGCGTTGATTCACTATAAACGGCGAATTACTTTTTAAATTATTGTCATCAAACACTAGAGCCCTGTATTACATTTAAAGAAATTAAATAATGAAGAATCTGAATAAATGTATGTATGTTTCTCCCATTGTAATAAAACAACGGTACCTAGAGCCATCAAATTTTGAATAACGTACGTCTCCACCCGAATATGGGCATCTGGAAGCCCAAATTTGGAATTTTTGAATTTGCTTCATATTTTGTAAAATTTTATGAGCTTTTGACTAAGAAACTCAACGATTTCAAAGCGAGCAATGGCAACACTGTACGGGGGAGGCGAAATCATTTTTATCTACAGCGCGCGAGACTGTGTATCGGAAATTCTAAAGATATGTTCTTTGAAATATTTTGTGTTATTGCTGTTGAATTGAGTTTTTGTTGTTTAAATGCGAAGAACATGATAGTTAATAAATAAAAGTAACGCACAAAACGTTAAAAAAATACGACTTTGGAGATAATACAAAATCTGAAATTTTTCAGATTTTTTTTTTTGTAATATTACTATTATTATTATTACAAATATAAACAAGCTTTCAGAAACAATAATCATAGATTCTAATTGAATAAAAGTTCGATTTTAATTAGTGTCATGGCTGAGATTTATGTATAGATATAATTAGTTTAATAGTTGGCATAAAAGTCCTTAAATTAAATTGTAAATCACTTTCTTCAAAAATATTTAATCTATTTTTTTTTTTCATCCTAGTTACTCGTTCTTCGTATTTTTTATTGTGTTTTCTTGTGTTCATGCACTTTGTTTGTTTTATATTGCCCTTACAACATAAAAAGTTTGTGTATTTAAAAAAATATTATTGATTTAGAAAATATTCAAAATAATTTGTGTATTTTTCTCTTATTTCATATGATTTCTTCCTTGTAACATGACACAGCTTTGTACCAATGACTACCAATTTTCATAATCATTATAAATAATAATAATTATAATAAGCAATCTAATTAGTTATAAATTTTATTAATAATTATTTTGTAATCAACAGTATCTTGATTATGCCTATTCATTGCCGGTGCATGTTTGGTTATCGATTCCCAGTCAACCCCTTTACTATCACTAACCCTCTTTAAAATTGCATCGACATCCAGGGGTCAATATCGACCTGTTGGAAATCTCTGATTTATAGTAATCTATATTTATTTGTATATTCAAGTGTTTACATTCATTCATTTATTTATTTGTAAGGTTCTAATTATGTAGACGTGTAAATAAATGTCCTTCAGATCGTACTACACTGACAAGAGAGTTATCGCTATAGTCTCAACTAACATTAAAGAGTTAAGTAAAAATCCTGAGAAAGTTAAAGTAAGCTTTTTATTAAATCTTTAAATGAAATAAAAGGCGCAACGTGTGCGTACAAATAACCTCCGCAGATTACGGGTAATTGAAATAACATATATTGAAATTCAAATCCAAGCAACATAATCAAAGATTACACTGGTCTTAGACTGGCTTAAATATTATAAATGGCGCATTTTTAACGTCAGCAAAATGGCAAAAGCCGGAATAACATCTGGTCGAGCTGGCGATAAGATGCAAACTGCAGATGAGGCTATCAAAAGCTCTAAACTAAAACATTCAAAACCTCCGACTTAAAATAATTGAAGTAACTAACTTGTTTTCTGACGAGGATTACGGAAAAGAGAAGCTACAGAAAAGGTTTAAATCGTAATAATTGGGTAATTGTCATAAAATACCTTATGCATTCATTTACAATAACTTACATTCATTCAAATATATTGGCCCTGTAGCCAGTTCGTAGTGTATTGGCAATACTGCTGTCAGTGATTTTATAACATGATTTTTTTCACTCAAGTTACGACCTCTTGCAGGCTAAGACTACAAAGCGTCATCTTCCTTACTTGCACAGGTTGTCGATTTTTTATCCTATTCATATCTCTGAAGGAAGCTACCCTTTGATTTTTTTAGGAATATGTTTAACTGTAATGCCATTGTAAAGGCAAATGATTGATTATCAGCTCTGCGAACAACTTAAGCCTTTGAACATATGGTCTTCTATGAGCAATCCATTTATAGAGTTTGGCTTTCAACTCAAGCCAAATTAATTGCCTAACTGATCCAGTTTTTTGCTTCTTAGCATTTCCTTCCTCTATCTGTTTACTGAGGCTATTGTAATATTCTAATCCCCCTTTTCGAACTATTCGGATATCTAACTTTTCTGAAGAAAGTTGTAAGATCCTTGCTCCGTGATTGCTTTACACTTGATGAAAAAAACTTCGTTTTATACTCCTCATCTTGTTTAGGGATCAAATTATTATTATGTTCAAATTTGTTATTAAATCAAGTGTTAATTAAAGACTTGCGAAACAAGAGTAGTAACAAAAACTACTGTGAATAATGCAGCACAGGAAAGTAACGATAATATTCAGAAAAAATTTCCTTACTTCAGGCAGGGTTTTTAAGTTATGTCTGTTATAACACAAGACGTTTTGAATTTTGAGGATTCTAAATTGACATAAATTCCCGTTCGTGTATGAAGTGCATGCGTATTGAATCTGCAGTCTGACTGATCGTTTGTCTAACTAGCAATCTAAACTACGGCTTATTTGGGGGATAGGACTTATATTACGAGCAATTAAAAGATAATCGTGCTAGGGCTTACTTTCTGAAAAAGTCTTATTTTTCGAAAAACATGACATAACATGTTTATCGTTTTTGAAACGATTCATTTTAAGTCAAGAAAATTTTCCATGTCATAGAATTAGATCAAAGGCACATGTACACATCATATGCATACTGGTAACTACATGCAGTTTATTTGTCATGTTCAATTAAAATAAACTTCGACCGCATACATGACTTTATTGATAATAAGACTGAAACTATTAAAAATACCGTATTTAGTCGCATATTTCTCCTATTAATCCTATTAATCCTATTAATCCTTTTCATATTAATTTTACCGCTCAAAAACCGGAAAGGGAAAAATAGCGGTATTCAGCTTTATTCAGCAGAACAGATAGCTTAAATGATAAACAAAGCATATTAAAAAGCATACGTAAAGAAACACTAATATTATTACATTATGCATTTCAGAAGACTTACCAATTCCAATAATACTCTTTTTTTTACATTATTACATTAAATCATTTCTTATTTGTGCGTACATTTTACAGTGTTACCCTAAAAAACTAGGGAGAAAAGCACATAAGAAAGGAGAAAAATGCAAGTAAATATGGTAGTACCATTTAATAAAAACCTGTAGTGAAACAAGATACGTTTATAACAGAAAAAACAAAAGTGGCTTCGGTTAAAATGCAACAGATTAAACAGCATCCAATCATTACATTGCTTGAACTACGAAGGAGTACTGATTCCGGGAAAATGACATCAATTTAATACATTCTTACTTACTTACTCCATAATATAACTTTTCAATAATTAAATAAATTAATTTAACTAAAATTAAATAATCAAAAGTTTATATCTGGTGGGATTGCCGTGCTATTATCCACAAAGAGTATCTGCAAAACGAACACTCGACAGTAAGGTGTACAGCGAGATGCTAGTCCGTGTTGACGCTGCTATCAAGGAAAAACATCGAACTGAATTCCGGGACAAAAAAAAAAAATTGTAATGTTTCATCAAGATAATGCAAGACCACATGTGTCTGCATTTGCCGGCTAGATTCTGTACGGACTGTAATGGGATCTTTATGCCACGCCCACCATATAGCCCGACATCACTCCTTCGGACTTCTACTTTTTTCATAACTGTAGCTACATCTTGGTGCTATCTTCCATTCTGCACAGAACGTCCGAAATCAGGTTGATCTGTTTTTCGACAAGTTTCTGGACCGAAGGCTTTGAAAAACTACCAAAACGTTGGAAGATCTCAGAGATTTGGGTGGTGATTACTATCCGCACGAAAGGTACTGCTGTCATCCCCCCTCCGAAATTTATTAAAAACTTTTTTTGAAGAAAAATTTTTTTACAACCAGATATTTGTAATTGAATCAATTTATGTTTACCATATTACGATTCTGAAGTAATAAAACTTCAGGAGAACATTAATATTGTATTTTTAGACTTTGAAAATTCATAAATTACTTGTATAAAACTTCTTCTGGCATAACAAAATTATAAATGAAGGACACTATAGTAAATCACAAAAGATTATCATCGAATAACACTTAAGGAGTAAAATATAAACCTTATTTTAATTTGTTTATTAACTAACTCAGTGCAATTTCAAAATAACGTCAAAAATGGCATAATTTGAAATTAAACATCTCAATCAGTTCTTGTCGTTAAAACATTTTTACAACTTGAAGTATATATCTGTGAACGATTGCGAAAATAAAGGCCTTCTAACTAAGTATGGTTCGACATGTTGTATGTAGTCACGTGCTTGCGGTTCATATTTAATACCCTGAATAAGGTAAATGGAAAATATAGTTTTTATTAAAAATGTCTCACACAAATATTACACCCCTAAGGACCTGTATTATATTCTTTCAACCCATAATATCCTATCCTGAATGCTATCCAAAATTAGATCTGTTCACCGATAAGACGTCAGAATCAAACAGAAAAAAAGAACGGATAAGTAAAATTTAGATCTAGAAGAAACCCTTGGCAGTCGCTGCCACTATACAGAGCAAGAAACTTTTAATTTGACTTTTAGGCGCTCTCGGCTCTTACCCCCCTCCCTGCTTGCCATGTAAATATGGTAACGGCGGCTGCGGAAGATGGTAACGGCTAATTATTTTTCATTTCATCTCCATTTACTGGGTTACGCTTTGCGAAAAGTGTACGAATAATGACTGGTTTTAACTACAGCCTCAGATGAGGTGAAGAAAATAAGTTCTGTGCTGTGGTGGTGACACGCGTTGCGATTATGAATGAGGGAGGATCACAACGACCTTGAAGTGCCTATTTCAAAGTAGCAAATTGTAGTATTGGAAACCGATTACTTCAACGTGCTAAAGAAAATAAATGCTCATATGAAAAGTGTAATTGATTTAATAGCATTATACTGCAAATGAAATGAAACCACGTTTATATTACAACAAGCAGTTATCATTGGCAAGTGTTCCATCAGTGTCAGGAAAACTTTGTCCATAATTGTTACCTGCTCAACTAAGTAGAACACTAATGTACTTACATCTCTGAGCAGAAAAGAGAAAATGTTTCCGACTCCCACTTGTATCATTGCAGGAAAAAAAGAAAATCAAAGCGCTCTACGGCGTTAAAATTATATTTAACATCGCATTTAAATGAAGCACCTATAATTAGGCATTAAATTAAGCTTACGAATTGGCATATAATGTAACTTTCATGAGTGCGAAACGAAAAATTACAGTAGTTTGTGGTGTTCATGCAAGGACAACACATTTTTCTGGTAAGGGAAGCCCCCCTTTTTTTTTATTTGATACAGTTTGAATAGAGGTAATAAATAGGTTGTTATTTAATGTAAAAAACCACAAAATATTATTTCTGGATTTATATTATGTAGCTACTGGAACATTTTGCTTTAAATCATAAAGTTTGTTATTTGTTTAGTTACCATCAAATTGTTTTCATTTGTTTATTCTTATTTATTACCAAAAAAAGAAAAAAAAAATTCCAGACTAAAAGTTAAGCTTATGATAGAAATAAATGTAAAAAAAAAAAAAAAAAAGTTAAGAAGAAAAACATAATACATTGTATTATGTTTTTCTTCTTAACTCTTTTTTTTTTTTTTTTTTTTTTTTTTTTTTTGTAGAATATGCAATTTCGTCCTACAGATAATTGATACCTGTTTCTTAAATTTTAAATTACACCTATAAACATACATTACATCTACAAAATATTACCATAGAATTCGTATAAGATATATATTTGAAGATAATAACTTTACCAATGCTTTGACAATTACTACATTCTTTCAGATTTTAACACCTCTTGCACTTTCTTGGAACTCATATTTTTTTTAAAAATAATAATAGTAACGGCTGTGAAGAAGTTTTCATGTTATTGGACGGTAACTATTGAAATATACTTCAATTTAATTGTTATCTTCTTCTGAATTAATCTTTTTTTTTTCTTTAAATTCCGAAAAGAACAAATCTGGGTAATAAGGGAATAAGTAAAAAGATTGAAGCTTTGCAATAAATTGCTTAACGGCAAATACAATGTGGAAGAAAATTTTATTGTATTTCTTTTAAACTAGAATAGAATCCCTTTCAGCCAGAAGCAACAGGACCCGTGCGATCCGGATAGGAAATGTTACCAGACAATTGAATAAGTACTACTTCTAGAACTTACTTGCTCATATCTTGGGATGCTGTTTGTAGAAACTGTGTAACAGTGCAGTCCGTTCAGAAGATTTGCCAGGTAATGCTTTTGTTCCATCGACGACAATAAAATAGATAATGTCGAAAATTGTACAAATTATTTAAAACTCAAACATATACATATATCATAATTTTATATTTCAGGAAAGCAAATTTAAACAACATTTTTAAATTGCCGTACTTCATAATATACTGATAAAAAATCTTCATAACATTATGTACATATAAAAAGATTATAAAAACTATGTACATAAAAATACGCATCAAAAGCTAAGCACCTGCATATAAAAAGCTATGCATTTAAGCTTCATAACATTTCCATAAAAAGTAACATTTCCCGGCAAATCTTCTGAACGGTCTGCAACCCTTCGTTCCCTTCCCTTCAACATCTTTTTCTCCTTTCCCAGTGAATGTCTGATTATTTCGTCGTTATCTTGAGAGATTGTAACAGAAACAGCACTTTCCCCAATCCTCCAGCTCCTCTTTAATAATACTAACACCATCCAAACATGCAACTAAATCCAGAATAGAGACCATAGGCACCGGACATCTTTCAAATTCAAGAGGATTTCGTCACTCAACTTATCGCCTACTAACATGAACATACTATGTGACAATTCACGCCAAAAACGACGCAAAGTAATGTTCTTAAGACGAAATATCGTTCAGTCCATTTTATTGATTTTCTAATAATTCTGAGTTCATCATTAAAAGGATATAGCACATCTGAACAGCCAAAATTTGACAAAAATGCTATTTAAATTTATAATTATAAAATGTATAGACTTATAGAAGAATATAAGTAAAGAATTATAAGTAAAGACTTATAGAATACTTATATTACTTAATATAAAGCATTTTGAGTTAATTAACGAAAAATACCATAGACAAGTCCTATGCACTTATTTATATTCGAGTTATTAGAATTATATTAGAATGCTTTCTACAACTATAAGCATCTGTCTATAAGAGAAACTCCTAAATCTCACAAACTAAACATTAGCACATTTTTAAATGAAAAATATGCAAATTTCTCAACAGTTATTTTGGTATGTATGTATTTCGTAAGTTATTTTCGTATTTAATTATTTCTTGCAATTATTACATACAAACAAAACAAACTTCATCATTTTAGAAAGGTAATTATATTATCTGTCTCATTTTATTATGATAAATATTGGGACATTAAAGGTCGAATATTTATTGTAACAGAATGAAAAATATCAAGACCGATTAATTATTCAAATTCCAGTAACAAGATAATTTTAATGTACATGCATTAAAGATAAATTTTACATCCAAAGGGGATTTCCCCACACTTTTGTTATTATTATTATTATTATTATTATTATTATTTAGCAATGTCATTTTAACTAATTTATTATTTTCTTTCCAGTAACTGAATTAAAGATGCACAAAACGGTAAAGAATAGGAAATAATAAGAAAATAATTTTCTTTTAAAATTAAAAAAAAAAAAAAAAAGCATGCTAATATCACAGCCTTCAGTAAAGTACAATAACAAATTATTAACATAAACCTAAAATTATTAACATAAGCTAACATAAAACTGACGGATTTTACACTGATATTTTGTTTAAAAAAAGTTCATTAAAGAAGGAAACGTAAAATAAACTTTCTGTTCGATTTGGAGGGCTCCCTTCTGATGTGGGGACCCGGAGCAACTAGCCGTATGCCCCTGCCTTACTCAGGCTCTGTGCGTAAGGGCAGCAAATATTCAATGCATAAAATCAAACAAAGGATTCTATTTAATGTCTTCTCATGAATGAATATTATTCATAAACGGTATTCTAAACAAAGAGCGTATATAATATTACTGTTGCAAATTTATCTTGAATTAATTGAAACAATTTTGCCCTAAATCTTCGTGGATGACCTATCTGCTCATCCTCAGGCTCGTCCTAATAGACACAAACAAATAGATAACAAAAACGCTTTATAAAGGTCCTAAAATAGTAGGAATTATCACCATTAAGACATAATTTAATAAAATCAAAATTTACTAAGCTTTTAAACTCCAAAACAAAATTCTAAAATCGGTAGATTTTCAATTTGAAAGCAAATTGCATAATTTCCAGACGGAATACTAAGTATATTAATTCTTCCTTTCGCATTTTAGAGAAAAGAATTGTTTTCGATTGCATAAAAATTTTTATAAACTTATTTTTAAGTTACAACAAATATTCATGCAAGCTCAGTTCTTTCATTGTGTTGAATATACGTTGCAAATGCTCAAGAGATGGCAGCACTAACTCTATTCATCTTACTTTTTTTTTATTCTGCTCATCTATTCTATACGTCAATTTACATGGTGCTGCCATCTTTTGTCGTATTTTTTAACTTTTTAACTTCGAACTTTTTCTGATAGAAAATGCCTCTCAAAATTGGAGATTTATAATTTTGGAAATATTCTCTGGAATAATTTTTGCTGAACTTTATCTAAGAGTAACATTACGACTTTATGATTTGGCTGTAGTACTCTTAGGTAAACATTCAGATTAGCTTTTCTTCGATACTGAAACAGGAATCTCAAATGTCTATACTTTCAAGGTGAAACAGATCCAAGTTCAGGATTTCCGATGAATAATGGGATTAACAATTAAAATTTACCTAAAAATTTTTCAAGACATTCCACCTATATTTTTGCCGACCTCGCTGTTTCGATAATCATGTGACACTTTATTAGAGCTAAATTAACCATTAAACAAAATAAGCACATGCTTGAGGCATGAAAGAAAAGGAGCATAACAAAATAGTCACTAAGAACTCAACGAAAGAGGTCACCAAAAAAGGCCCACCAGCGGCCGAGCGGTAAAGTCGCTGAACACTGGTAGTTCGGTCCGAAGTTCGAATCCCGCGAACGGGCTGACTGCATGGGTGTTTTCGTGGTTTTCCCCATGTGTAACGTGCATACGAGCCAATTTCCCTTAGAAAGGCCTCCACGAAGGCATCCCTTCCCTTAGGCAGATAGCCCTAGTGTACTTTGCCGTAATTAAATAAACCAAACCAAAACCGAAAAAAATTTCCATTGCCGATTTTACCACTGAATAGTACAATTAAACCAAGACCACGAGCGAGGTTAATGGGGATGCACGTTGAAGGTACCAAAATTTTGTAAGTGCTTAGAGCCTCTAAATTTCTTAATCCGGCCCTTCACTTTATATCAAATCATACACTTATTTTAACGGCAGAAATTTTTTAAATCGATACTTGCGAATGAGTTGGTACCCGACGATACAACAAAAAGCCATGCGTTTGTACTCTTGGCGATGAAATATATTTTCGATGTCAGCGGATGAATGAAACAGGTCTTTTGATTTCCGCCGGTTACTATTTGGCTTTCAAAATCGTATCAGATTGCTATGTTCAGTTTATTTCTCCCTCCGTACGAATCCTGCTAAACTACTTCTCTCGAATCAATTAGAAGTTTTTATAGTAACATTTTATATCGTGTAGTAATATTTCGGCTGTTCTTGATAATACATTGCAACTGTGCATTCCGTCACGCACATTTCATTGCGGAAGAATCGGGACGCGGGATTTTTTGGCGAAATACCACACGCCTAAAAGTAATGGATTTCTTCTGCTTCATTTCTCGGCATATCTAGTACATACATATGCAAAATACAATATGAAATTCTTAAAAATCCCTACTTCCTTGGCCACGGTGTGGGAAGCCCCTCCCACGGCTGCGATAATAATGTGCAGTTAGGAAATCCATCACACGGTTGCCGAACGCTTGCAGGAATCAGAATCAAAAGTGATATTTTTGGCGTTACCTCGGTTTGCGTCATTAATCCGTTCCAGATCCTTGGTGCGCGGTCTGCGTGCAGCCTACAAATGCACTTCAGATGTACACTGACTACCAATAAATATTTGGACACCTGTGATAGAAAAGAAAAACTAACTTTATTCAAAATCAATAGTTGGTAGAGGCTCCACAAGAGGTAATGTGGACCCTCCGGGGCATACTTTCCACAAGTCTCTGTATGACAGCTAGTGGTATTTTCTTCCACTCGGCTTGGAGAAGACATAGAAGTTCCTTCACCAATTTTGCACGGGTAGTGCACCCCTGAATTCGGGGATGCAACTCGTCCCAGAGGTTCTCGATAGGGTTCAGGTCTGAACTCTGGGCAGGCAAGTCCATTCGATGAACTCCATTGGCACCATACCAAGCCTTGTTTAACGTCGAAACATGACAACTGGCATTGTCGTCCGGAAAGTAACAGGGGTCCAACCCGTAAAACTGCCACAACGTAGGAAGCACATTGTCATCCAAAATAGTGCAGTAGGCATCGGAGTTGAGCTTACCATGAATGGGGACCAAGGGTCCCAGCCCATACCAGGAGAAACACCCCCAGACCATAATTCCACCTCCGCCGAACTTAACTGTTGGCACAATGCATTCTGGCAGGAGACGTTCTCCAGGTAGACGCCAGACCCAGACCCTGCCATCCGAATGGTAAAGGGTGAACCTTGATTCGTCACTCCAAAGAACCCGTTTCCACTGATCTACGGTCCAATTTCGATGTGCTTTACACCACATTAACCGAGCAGCGCGGTTGGACTTTGGGATCAAAAGCTTATGGGCAGCATCACGACCATGAAAACCAAGCAGATGTGCTTCCTTACGGATGGTATTCATTGAAACAATACTCCCGGATCCCCGTTGAAACTCCTCGCGGATGAGGGCCATCGTTTGGGTGGGGTTCTTCCGAATTTCTTTGGACAGCACTCGTCGGTCTCCATCTCCCAGTTTCGTTGGTCTGCCGACTCGGGACACATTCCAACAATTACCGCTCACCTTCCACTTCTTTCACATAGGCCACTGTCGATTTTGGTACTTCAGATCGCTAGATATGTCCCTTAAGGATATGTCTTTTAAGGCCACATTTGTGATACCCGATAATTATACCTTTCTCGAAATCAGAGAGCTCCGAACTGCGAGGCATCTTGCATGCGACTAAAGCCGATGCTGTTTCCTACACGATATATACCGGCGGAGTCCGTGACGTACCTTAGGACCGCAGATATCGTCATTTGCATAGGTGTCCATATACTTATTGGCAGTCAGTGTATATTTGTCGTAAATACGGTGTTAGGAAAATTTCAAGATATTACTTATTTGAAATCCGAGTTTACATTATTTTCAATACCATTAAAAACCAACATGAAAAACGCTCCAAAATGTCTGTAAATGAAGCTAATTGATTTCTATTGTGTCAAAAATCTTATTCAAAGATTTGAAGGTATATAATTTATTATTTTTCATTCGTACTTGATGAGTTAATACACTCATCTAGGAATTGTACTAAGAATAATCGCTTTGCTCGGGAATGCATTTATATTGTGTGGACAGCTTTATCTTGCCAATGGAAATTAATGAGAAAAGAACTCGATGAACCGATGCGGATCTACAGTGCGTGATGAGGATTATTTCTAGTAATTGTTTTCAAGCTACAAACTGTATGAGAATATAAATGCCAACAATTGTCAAGCTGTTGTAAGAACTAAAGAAGTTTATAACATTTACATGAAAATATGTATTCTTATTTATGCTTCGAAGAAAAAGTTAATAAATAAAAGAAAGAGACTAGGTTCTCATTTTTTACTCTCAGGTTTTGTCCCAGTTAAAAAGTTTGGTCTTCATAAAAAAGTTTTCATAATTTTCTTTTATTAGTTTATATGAAAATAAGTTATGTAATGATTTATTATGAAGCACAAATCATCTGTCAGTATATTTGAATTACAAATTATAACCAAGAAAAATGTCTTGCAGGTAGTAGACTTTCGAATTTTTTCCCTTTGCAGTGTTACTATCTTTTATGTATATTTTGATAAATATTTAGTAACCGAAATTTTTAATTTATTTAAAATATTTTATATTTTTTTGACAAACACTTTTCATTTTGTTAAAAAAAAATGTGGCACATCGTGCAGATCGTGCACTAGGTTCTCAAGCAATATTAGTTTAAAACTACTGATCTTAGGCACAAAATCAATTTATTAAATCGCTGTGACATTTTTCCAAAAATCATTCAACGGAATGTTCCTTTTAAGTTAAATGTTTCTCATCCCCTCTTGCAAAATTTTAATGAATCGTAAGATATTATTTGAAATATGATGAAAGATGAAAGCAAAATCGGTATGAATATACGAAACAGTGAGAAAAGACATAATACTGAGAAAGTATTGAAGATTAAAAACCAAATTTGTAAATAATGTTTTCATCCATTCGCGAATAAAATTCGAATAAATCTTGATTTACAGGAATGTGTTATTCAGTTGAATAGCCTAAATGTTCTACAAAGTACTATTCCGAAAACATTTAAAATGCAGGCGAAATAGCTGTATATTGTTCCGGAATACATATTTATTTAAATGGAAAGCTAAAAAAGTTATCAAACATCGAAAGATCAAATAATTAACGTCAATTTACCTGCTTTAAAAAAAAATCTGTTAGTAATTTCAAGAGAAAAATCTCCTATTCTTTAAATGAATAAAGAATTTACCAATAAACCTTACCAGCAAATATCGCAGCCCTAATTCATATATGGTATCAATAGATCATTAAAGGAATGAAAAATTATTATTGCTCTTAGACGAGTATTTAGAGTCCATATAAAAATGGTCTCAGACTAAAATTACATGAGGACCAAAAGCACGGTACGAAAGCAGCTGACGGGCCGAAACAAAATAAATTATTTTTACTTTAAATTTTATTTGATAAATACGTATCAAAGCATACATGAACTGTACTTAGAATGACGGGGAAAAAATTTCAAATTTATACTTATTTTCTGTTTGAAATTTAAAACCTGTTACCCGCAAGAAATTTCTGTTTGTAATTCAACCCAGAGCTTAATTTCTAAAATTAGATGTGCCGAAGCCCTATGGAAGATCGTCAGAAAAGGGTATTAAGAATAAATAAATAAATAAAATGACTTATCAAATTATTAATAATTAAATAAATTATTATTAAAGTAATTAAAATTAAACAATTAATTATCAAAATCATTAAATAATCAATGGTTAAAGTAATTAAATAATTAAAATTAAGATTTAACAAAATGTAAAGAGATAAATTAAAATTTAACAAACGATTTTTGATATAATTTTACTATTGAAAATAAAATTTTTGAGATCAAATTTTTACCGAAAGTTTGTTCCTGTTACATAAAAGGAGTGTCGGAGCCTTCTTATTTAGGGCTCCGGTGCGCTCCGGCTAGAATTAGGATTTATTCTAAAAACTAAGAAGTACTGGAGCGGGGTTCCGGCGCAATTCAAGCTCTGATTCAACCTTACTGATAGCTAATTTATTAAACTTTCATACTGGCATTTATTTCAAATCGTTTTAATGCATTGAATTAAACGCTAAATAACTTCCTTTTAATTAAAACTGAAAAGACAAAAATTATGAAAATTTGCAAAGTTTGATAAAACAAGACAATAAATAATGGCAACCTATAAGAGTGATGGCGAACATTTTTGGCGCGTGTAAAAAAAATATACATTTGTAAGCAAATAATTATAAACTTCCTTATTTCTTACTGCAGCTTTTCGCTTAAATACATGATGACATTTCGATTTTATAAAGTTTGGAACCTCAGAGAAAAATTGCTGAAGTGTAGATCCTCATCGGTCAGCCTGATTCTTGTCTTGTTAATTTTTAACTGAGGACTTAAAAACTATTTACATATGAAAATATCATCACAAATTATATTCATTTAAAAATCATTAAATTATATTATTATAAATTATTGAACTATACTATTTTTACCATTCTAATCACAAAAATTCGTAATTGAGGATATTTATCTTGGGAGAGGGGAAAGGTACGAATAAAATGAATCAAATCTGTATCTTTAAATCCTTAAGTAAGGTTTGTATCACAATTTAAATTAAATAGCTCGACCTGCAGATTTTTTGAGGCGTAACTCTCATTCAGTTTTAATGGTAATGAAAATAATATGAAATTGGACTCCAAATGAACAAAATTTTATTTTTCTTCAAATTCTTGTTATAGTATTCAGTGTTATGATAATGATAATTAGTTTATGAGAAATGCATTTGAGTTTCGTGTAAAACTGCTTCGAAAGTCGAATGCGGGCCGCCAGTTTGTGTTGCTGCTTTATAACATTGATGATGTGAGAAATGTGCAAATGTAAGTGCAACGGATGTGTAATGCAGATGTCATGGATACGTAAAAAAAAAGTGCAATTGAATCAGCAAGGAAAACTAACTTTCTTGATACTCAGCATTTGCAGAACGTGTCTTCTAACTGCGTCTAAAAAAATACAATAAGAATACTAGAAAAAAAAAATACAATACGTTTTAAATCTGCCATACTTTTAAAAAGTGATAAAATGGAGGAAGATAAAAAAAAAAAAAAAAAGTCATAAAGAATTTAACACTTGGACGAATAATTATAAGAACATTTAAGATAAATTTTCTGAAGGTGATAATGATGAAATCAGTGGATTTTCTACGAATACCGAGATGATGAATGTTCTCCGAGAATAGTGGAATCTTGAATCAGGAAAGCTTCACCTCACAAACAACTCTTTTCATCAACAAATTATCTATACAACAAAAAAAAAAAAAAATGCCTTGGATGACAAATGGTGTCTCGAGATACGAAAACACTAAAATCAGCAATATTTAATTCTCAAAGTATTTTGAGGCAACCTTATGTCACATAATTAATATACACATTGACTTCTGAAAACATCATTTTAATGTTATCTATTGCTTAACTCTCATTAGTAAAGCTTAGCAGTGACTTAAGGATTGTGAATTTGGCCTGAGCCATAATTTCTTTGTTGCAGGCAGAGATTTTGAGCGGTTTGACGCCTAGAACGTTTTTGTTATATATGATATTGTGTATCTAGGCAAATGAACAATGAATGAAGATACGATGACATGGACACGTAATTAAAGAACCACATAAATGAACTCAACAAGAAAGAATTGTTATAACTTCCAGAAGCAACAGCAAAAGGCGATTGTAAAAGAAATGTCATCTGAAGAAGATAATGAAAAAAAATTTCCTAGTTCTCTAATCTGCGACATCTGCGCAAACTGGGGTAAGATACAAAGTTTTCACGTAACGATAATAGCAAGCTACAGCACAAGCATTTTCAAGGACAATACCTTCAGAAAAATTTTAAAACGTAGGCGACAAGAAAACACATTGGACAAATTTTGATTGAAACAGATCCAGTAAGTCTCAAGCCGAGTCAAGTAACACTTAGAGACGAAGAAAAGAGAAAAGAAGATGCTTCTTAAAGAGAGTCAACTGATATTTTCTTAGACGGGAATTTCGTCTATAAACAGTAACATCTTTCTTATCATTTTCCACTTCACTCGCCATCTAGTCTCCTTCGCACAGGTACAGTAAAATTGCATTAATTTGTCGTCTACTTTATGTGTTTAATGTTGTATTTAGAAGGTTGTGTTTAATGTTGTATGATGTAATGTTGTGCTTAATGTTGCATTTATAATTGTTGTAATATTTTTATTCCTTCATATTTAATCATTTCCATTGTATTTGGGTATAAACATACGCACAATGTACTTGCACAGTTTACATAGCAGTCCTCTGACGCAAAAGAATGAATTAATTCAATTTACATCATGCCCTAGGAGATATACTTTTTCGGTTACGAGCATTTCGCCTCACGAAAGGAACGCATTAAATTCGTGAATCATAGATTCACTGTATTAAGATTAGAGGTACAGCACCAGTGAAATAATTCCCAGAAACAGTGTGAACAGAAATTTTGCAGACATTTCATTCAGGGGCGTAGCTAGAGGGAGGCATGGGGGGCATCTGTCCCCGGGCGCAGAATCCAAGGGGCGCCAAACTGATGTTACGAATTTTAGAATTAAATGTTTTCCATCCTTGGCAAGCAGTAGGGGGCGCGAAATCTTCAGTTGTCTCTGAACGCTGAAAACCCTAGCTACGACTCTGATTTCATTAGAAAAGTTTTTTTTATTATTATTAAAATAGTGTGAAAGTACGTACTTTTATTTTCTTAGTTAATTTTTTTTTATATTAGATCAGTTCAAATCCATTGCTGTTTTGAAGGATATTTTTTCTCATCGTATAATATTTCATTAAGCAGCCGTCGACAATCGTATTAAGAAGTTCTACTGTGATACTATTGTTATTATTCTGGCATGCAGCAGGGAATTCCTATCGCTGCTCTTTCCAGATTCCTGAGTGAATCCCGAATTGGTCCTGCCCGTAAATTATCCGTTAAGTCCGTAAATAGTATTCCCCGTATGAGGTATAAGCTGGACATACTGTATCAAAAGCCAGAAAAGATATTTATCTCCGCATTATTTTGATTCAAATTAAAACTGTTTGTTTATACGTGCTGCCATCTAGTATCGAAAATCAAACGTTAAAATCCAACAAGAACAAAGTAATGACATTCACTTTGTGATAAACGTACTCAGCATTACACATCTATGTTGAAAGCAATACTCAATAAATTTTATTATATTACAATTATGCTTTAAAGCAATATATTGTTTTGAAATAAAAAAAGTGTCTCTCCTTTTCCTAAATGTGCATAGAAGGTAATACATAATAGACGCCCAAATGATGATACATTCTTACCAAATGTGAAATAAACATATAGTAAAAAATAAACTTCAATAAATATTAGATTGAATAAAAGATTTGTTCCCATTAAATTAGAAAGCATGCTTTCCTTTAATTATTATTACTAATACTATTATTAAAACCTTCCATTTCATAGCAAACATTTTTCTCTCTTAAACCCAGATTAGGTTAGATTACATGAATATGGAAAAGAACATACGGACCATCAGCCTAAGCAGAGATATGCCTTCATAGAGGACTTCCTAAGAGAAACTGATTCCTTGTTCACCTACACATGGGAAAACATGAAAACCAATTATGCAAACAGCCTGTTGAACTGAGTTCAAACTCAGGAAGAACTATTTTAGTATCGTTCCAATTTTAGTATATGTCTAATAGTGGGAGCTCTGTTAGGCAGATAGCCCTTCCATGTTTTCTCATAATTGAAAAACATTAACTACATATGGAAAGGATTTTAAATAGAATTTTCCGCTAATATTTGCCGTTATAGATCCTAGGACTGAACAAGTTTCTTTTACACGATTCAAATGCAGCTAATTTTTTTTAATAAAATGAAGAAATGTAATTATTTTTCAATCACAACTTTACTTACCAGATTTTATAACTATGAATCATTTTATCTCTTATAAGTGAAAATTTCAGAAATCCATAAAAGTATAACAAAGGAAATCAAAGAACTACCTCACAGCTGACTACTAAAATAGCATCCAGAAGTTCTATGAACTGGGTTAAAGATGAAAGATTGTATGCAAATAACTATGCAATGATGACATATTTCCTTTCTGAATTTTACATTTTATCAACCTTATAGTACATAAAGAAAGATTGGAGTCACCACTCTGTGCAGATGTTTGCTAATGCAAGGATAAAGCTGACATATATCTATTTTTATGCAAGGGTATTAATAAAATATCAGTATTTATAATACTTATATTTCTGAATACAAATGAAACTGAATTCCAAAGGCCATTTATCTTAACAGTTTGGGTACATTAGAAATATGAAAATGCTATTAAGAAACATCCAGTATTTTCAATTGCAGGACTACATATGTCAAATAATTTTCTATAGCAAAACATACACACCAATTTGGTATTTCCAGTGAGATTACAATTACTGTCATGAACTCATTTCAAAGGAAGTAAACCTTTTCTAACTATAAAAAATATATTTCTTAGGTTTATTATTTTAGTGGACAAAGTATGGAATACAATGACACACTTTACCAACTCTGGTACTTTGTCATTATCTGCAACTAGCAGAAAAGTATTCAGTAAGCAAAGCAGTATTTTGCCAAAAGATTTATGTGGCAGCTCTTGATTTCACCAAAATGTATTTATATGGCAACCCAGGTAGGCAAATAGCACATAACTGCTTTGTCTGGTGCCTGTGATTGATGTTGTATGATGAGGAGTGAATGCAATTCTCTGATCTTCCTTTTAAGGAAAAACAGATTGTAGTGTGCTTGGAGATAATGAGAATATTAAAAAAAAAGGATTTTCTAAAAAAGGTAACTGTTTTATTACTGGTGTTTCTTGTCTTTTCTAGTTTTATTGATCGATTGCTTGCAATTTATTGATCGATCGAATGGAATTCCAAGTGTGCCATTATTTTGAAAATAGTTACTGCCTTTCATGCATTAATTTAGTGGAAAATTGGTTGCTTATTCATGCACATGAATGCTCTCTAAAGTCACCAGTAAGTTTGTAATTATTGGTGGTAGTTGCAGATAATCAAGAAGTACCAAAACTTTTTATTCACTTAAATAAACTTATAAAAATCTACTGACTTTATTTCAAACATAAAAATACTGCTTAAAGAGATAACAATAACATATTATATTTAATAGTGGTCAATAGGTAAAACTAGCACCGATATTTCATTTACAGAAAATTATCTGGTGCATCTAGTTATGAAAAATATCTGATATTATGAAAAATATCTGAAATATCTTCCTGTTTATCTGGAAAACAATATACCAAAACTACCTGAAAGATACATTTACCTTAACTACCATTTTATTTTCTTCTTTTTCATGTTGTAAAATAGTTATAATTTTCTTTACTGAAATGCAATATTACTTCATAATCTCTACACATAATAGAAGAAAGAGTCTGTCTGTGTCTCTACACATAATAGAAGAAAGAGTCTGTCTTTCGTTCATGCTGCGTATAAGCTAATAGACCCAGGGCTACAAAATTTGGTACATAGGTGCATCTAGACAAGAGCAAGTGCACCTCGAAGCAATTCGTTTCAAAATTCGAATCAGATTTTTTTAATTTTATCTTTTTTGATGAAATTGTATCATTTTGAATAGTTTCATTCTTTTAGAAATGTAGTTTTGGCACCAGTTTTTCATTCAATGCTTTGTATTCTGGACTGCCGACTGTTGAAAATAGGAAATAAAATATTATTAATTATACACGCAACACGCACATCGCAATCTTCTTATTCTGACACGCATGCGTCTTGCGAGGCACAACAGGAAGAATTTCCTTTTTTTTTTTCCCTCTATCTCTTTATTCGCTAATGGCAAAGAGATTTGTATATTTGAATTATGTCCTCCACAAAGCAAAATTTTGATTGGTTATTGCTTTCTGATGATAGTTTCATTCTTTTAAAAATGTGGTTTTGGCAACAGTTTTTGATTCATTGCTTGAATACTGGACTGCTGACTGTTTTCTCTTGAAAATATGAGTTTTATTGCTTATTTTATTGTAATTTTTTTATATTATGTTTTAATTATACAAAAAGTTTAGCATGATTTTTTTTAGGAAACAAAGTTCTTAACTTCCTCTATACCATTTGAATTCTTAAGATTTTGCAATGGGAAGCTGAGTAATTTATTTTTTAGGATTATTAATATTTGTGTTAAAGGATATTGCTTATTTCATTGTAATTTTTTTATATATATAATACATTTTTATTGAAATTTCTGTTTTTTTCTTCTTTTTTTGTTGATGTTTGTTTTTTCGATAAAGCTGCTTTGAAGAATAAAATTCTGTGCACTTTTTAAATTTAATGTTTGATGTTCCCTTTAGGCATTTTTCTATTAAATTTAAAAGCCAGATGAAGCCTGGCCACCCAGCAGCTAGTGTTAATATAAATTGAAGTATTAAAGCACTGAATAGAAGGGGGAAAAATCCGCAACTGTTCCATTTTTAAAAATTTTGGGGAGTTAATATGAAAACATGAATAAGCTAGATACACTGGATTTAATTTTTATAGTGATTAAAGTTTTAAAACTTCTGTTCTGTTATTGGGACCAGATTCAGAAATGTGTATATATGTATGGATGTATATTTTCATATATGCATATATATATATGTATGTATATAATAATTTATGATACACATATATTGCACACATACATGCATTTCTGAATCTGGTCCTGATAACAGAACAGTACAATTATAAAAAGAAGTTTCTTTCATTTTCTTCATTAATAAACAAAATATTTATGCTTATTTTAAAAAATATTTGCAAACTTTTCATTAAATCAGGTACTTATATTTTATATAACACAGTTTCATGTCAACATGGCTCAAAATTTGAGATATTCCCAGTGGTAAGTTATGAAAATTTTAACAAAGGACTTGCTTATATTCTCTAAAACAAAATAATGAAAAATTTAACTTTCTAAAAAAAAATAAATAAAATATTTCTGCATGAATAGCAAAATATTTTTAAAAAATAACAAAATATCAGTTATAATGATTCCTGCAAAATACCAATCAGTGCCAAGTTTCTTAAAAATTCTAAATTTATGAATCAATTAAAAAACTATATTAATCATTTGATGCTTGCATAAAGCTTAATATTTGCTTCATTTAGCAAAAGCCATTTTCAAACTACATATTGCCTACTGTGATCCAAACACAGCTGATTTTTAACATTTTGACATCTAGATCTCTATACATCTCATTTAGTTCTAACTGATGTTGAACAGTTTTATGATTAAAAATATATAATTTGTCAAAAAATATCTAAAAATGTTTCTTATCAAATATTCTAATTCTGAGTTAAATGATAAGTAAGGATAAAAAGATTGGTACTGGTAATCAAACTGGTAAAAGAACTTGGAGTTATTGTGTCTAAAGAAATATTATCAAAAGTATTCCTTAAAATCTCCATCTTAAAAAACATGGTACTTCTTGAAAAATTGCATGAGAATGGTATGACATCACAAAAATAATATAATGGAAAATATAGTATAGTCAGTTTGGAATAATATAGTGGTTAATGTAGGCTAATCGCTTACTCAAAACTAAGAATGTGTATTCAACTTCTATATAAGGTTTCACTTTACATGGCCGATCCTAGTGGGGGGGGGCAAGATTATGCATACCATGTGGCCGGCCAAATGATTATCAAACACATTTTAATTTTTTTTTAAAAGAGCAACCAATTTTAATTTGCACGTGGGCAGCTGATGGTCTAGGATTTTACATCATGCCCAAAGTGCTGTTTTTTAAACGTATTGTGTGTTACCTTTATTTACTAAATACCATGTTCTTTCATTTAAACCATAAAATTCAATTTAACGTGAATATCACAAAACAACTTTTGTGCTCACATGCAAATAAGCATATCTTTAGAATTACCGATACAGAGTCTCGATGGAGATTCCCCCCCCCCCCTCTGTACAGTGTTGCCATTGCTCGCTTTGAAATTGCTGAGTTTCTTAATCAAAAACTCATAAATGCTTTACAAAATATAAAATAGCTAATAAAAGAAATTCTAAATTCCAAATTTCGGCTTCCAGATGCCCAAATTCAGGTAGAGTCATACATTATTCAAAATTTGATGGCTCTAGGTACCATTGTTTTATCATAATGCGAGAAACATATGTACATTTATGCAGATTCTTCATTATTTAATTTCTTTAAATATAACACAGGGTGATAATATTTGGTGGCAACAATTTGAAAAGTGAAATGGACATTTAAAGTTTTCGACACAAAATGCCAAAACAAAATTAATAGCCCTTCTGAGTTGGTCTAATTATTGAATGCAAATAAGATACTGCTTTGAAATCTAATAATAAAATAACAAGAACATGATGGGAATCCTCTTAAATAACTATGTTTACCCTTGACATTAAAAGAAATTAAGCAACTAAAGTTATCGATGATAGTATATAAAGGTTGCATCCTTTAATGATTTATTACTAGACAAACAATCTTTTATAAACAGCAATTGTGCTGAAAGTAAATTAATACATAGATTAAAAACAGCTCTCTCAAACTAACTCCATATTTTGTAGTTTCTCAGCTTATATGGCTTTGCATATTATAAAATTTGTTTGGAACTGAATATCATATTATGCACAATATTTGTATATGCTGTCCCTGGCATGTCATTTTTATTTGCCTATATTCATAACTCTTTCTATTTTTCTGATGATAAATAATAATAAAAAGAAGCATTTTATAAGAAACACAAAATTTATTACTTGTCTTCTGTAGAAGCCTTTGTGAAAATGTTGATATTGTGCATTTCTACAGTGAGAAACAATCCGATCTGCACATGTGAGAAACAAACAGTTAACAATTTAACTGTTTTTTTGTAGTTCTATTGTATTAATATAGCAATTTTTCATTGTAAAATATTCACAATTACTGTTTTCAATCACTCATCAGTGGAAAAGAAGCTACAGCTGATGTTTGAGGCATTACAAGCAACAATTGCTACTGTGGCCAATACAGTCTGCAAAAAAATGAATTCTCTGGTGTATATATATACAGTCAAAAGTCGTTAATCCGGACTCGTCGGGACTTCGGCGATTCCGGATTATCGATTTTTCCGGATTATAGATCATCAGTTTAAATCTCGTAAGATGGCATGCAGAAATTCTAAAATTAAAAATGTGAAACCGTAATTTATGAAATAAAGAACAATTATGATCTAAAGGGTATCAAAATTTGCAAAAAGAAAAAGCTTAATATTTATTTGTTTACTTTATTAAACATTTCTTTCAATGTAAGTTATTTAAGTTTTGCTTCGTTTCATGTGATAGTACTTTCTATTTAATTCTATTAAACAGACATAATTTCTTGTTCAGTTACAAAGTTCCGCCGTTCAAGTCCTATAATTGCTGTGTCAAGAACACCGACTAATTTGTCAATCGAAATTTTTTTGTTTTCAATAACCTCTGTCACTTTTCTTCGCTATCGGAAGCGAATTATAATGACGAGGAACTTGTTTTAAATCATATCAAAGACGGAGCATATCGAGATGAAATACTACATTTGGTAAGGAATTATAAGCCAAATAAAATAAAAACATCTGCTCTGAAGATAACGATAGTGCTGACAAATCAACTTCCAATTCATTAGGCGCCCGCCGCCGAGCAGCGTGAAATTGATAAACAGATTTCGGATTTCAAAACATACTTTCGCTTTAGATCCTTTACATATTAACAAATATATATCGGAAATTCTATTTGATATAATCGAAAGTTTAAGCTTACTTTTATAAAATTGCTCTTACAGTCTGCAAAAAATAATAAGCCGGATGCAATTCGAAAATTAAGGAACAACGCAATCATCAACATTAACTGAAATAGATAATTAGATAATTTTAGCTTATACGTCCATTATACATAAAATGCGCACGCGAAAACGTAGTCTGCACTTGCGCACACTCATATGCGCAGTCGTAAAAGGTCTTACGCGCACGCGTGAACGCCTCTGCGCATGTGTCAACGTTGCGCATGCGCAGAAAGTTTTTAGTTTTGATGTCCGGATTATAGATCATTCCGAATTATGGGTGTCCGAATTAACGACTTTTGACTGTATAAGATAAAAAAATATGTAAATCAGCTTTAGAATTTAACTTATTAATAGCCTCTCAATTTCTCCTCTTTATTTCCTCTCTCTATTCTAAAAATAATAATAGCTTTTCTGGACTGTGCCATTTCTAGATTAATCTATGTCACATAGCTTGCATAATGCTGATGAGGTAGCTTATTTGGAGCCTAAACTCAAATTTTTTAGGACTGAAATGTTTTTAACCTAAACCAAAATCGTCCCTTGGTGAGCCTCCATACTCACTTTAGCTTTTGCCTCTCTTCCTATTAAGATGCTATATCCCTCACTTTCTTCCTATCACAACAGTATTAAAATTGTAAATCTTCTTGAATAGGCACGATTAGAATGCCAAGTAAATTGGAGCCACAAATGTCAACTGAAATAAAAGTGAAGATTTAGTATTAGTCGGCTGCCAAGTCTTTTAGTCATTATGGATTCAAAATAATAGCATAATATGCAATTTAATCCTAGTATACAGTACACACAGGATTTGGCAACATTATGATGAGCAGTTAAACATGGTATTTATGATGAGTAGTAATAGAATCATTTTGGTGTTCACATTCAAAATTTTCAAAAATAGGCTTCATATACTAGGATTTTACCTAGAATTAATCATTTTCACTATGGATCTGCCTGCTACACAATCAAGATTGCTGTCTTTTACTTGTTTTCATTACATATATTATAAATTGCTAACAAATTTGTATTTTATAAAAGAATAAACAGAATTTTATGATATGTTTAGTAGTAAGTGGAATTTTCCAGCATGCTTATATATGTTATTTTAAATAAATTGCTCATATAATTGTATTAAATATGCTAATTAATATATATATATATATATATATATATATTAAACATAATCTGTTGAATTATGTTCCCATTTTAAATAAATTATTGACAAAATTATATAATAAATTTAGGTTGATCTTTGGATTATGGCAGCTTGGCGAAAATTTGGCGACCAACTCTGCTACAGCAACCCTCTATTTTTTTTAATTTTTTTTTCGCCGCCATTTTGTCTTCATGAAGTAAAGACATGTTTCTTTTCTTTTTATTTACTCAACACTTTTTCCAACAATCTACTAGCCGAATTACACTTATGCTAGAAATTTTATGTAACAAAACTGCTTAATCATGACAAATATTAACTGCAAAATTGGGAAAAAGTGCACAATCGCAAACTCCTTGCGCATTTTTCAGAATAGCACATACACATAAATCATTTACATGTCGACTTATTTTTACCTAAAAAAACATGGCATTGCACACACTCTTAACTTTATCCATCTACACTGCTATTTTCTCATAAATTACAAAAATTTGCACGAAAATGCAGGAAAATTTTCTGAATCTTCAAACTCGGTAAAAAGCACATGTATGAAATTACTTGATAGTGAAAAAGTATATACCCTTTCCAAGGATGAACATTTCCATGTATAAAATAAATAAAATATCCAAAAACTTTTACCTCTAAATTATCTAGGCTAATCTTTGGAATATGGTAACAGGTAGTTTGGCGACATTTTGGAAGCGATAAAGTTACTACCTAGGACTTTGGAAATGTGAGAAGTACTCAGTTCCGATTACGCATTATTTTGTGTGAGGGAAATGAGAGATCATGAGATATGCCATGTGACATTAATGGACGAATCACTGTTCTTTAATCAGAAAAGGGGGTATATTTGTAAAAATATCTGCTGTACTTTATAGCAGTAGTTTCATTCTATGTTCTGTGAAACAGTGTTGTTTAATCTTTGGATTCCATGGCCGTATATAAAGTAAATCCGAAATTTTTATTGCGTTTATGTGTAATTGAAAAGAATTGCTTAATTGCAGATAAGTATGAATGTCCGATATGTGGGAATGAAATGAGATTGTGTGAAAGGAAGGATATTACAGATAGTTTAAATGGCGGTGAAAGAAACCTGGTGAAAATGGACATTTTGTGATCCGCCAAGCACTCAGATTCTGTAGAAGATTAGGTAAGTTAGTATTTTTAATTATTTGAGGATATTATTTTTATGCATTGTTCTAAATGTAAGGAGTAAATAAATTAATATGGTATTATTGGAAAATTGTTATTAGCAATGATTTAGTTTAAAGTAATTAGAATTGTAAGCTAATTTTTATTAATTTAATGTATGTGCTTATTTATATTTTAAGTAGTGTTTTTTAATTTAATTATATTTTAATTTAATGATCGTGATTTTAAGAGTTATACGTTTGTGGTATTTTGGAATACATTTGAGTAGAAGTAAATGTGCATGGAAAGAATTTAAGTATTTGACACTAAGTATTTGTAATCATTTTTAATGTTTTGTTATAAATTCGTTGGTGATGTTTGTTCATAATAGATAATTTAGAGGTAAAAGTTTTTGGATATTTTATACGTGCAAATGTCCATTCTTGGAAAGGGTATATACTTTTTCGCGATCAGGTAATTTCATATATGTCCTTTTTACCGAATTTAAAGATTCAAAAAATTTTCATGCATTTTCATGAAATTTTTCTAATTTATGAGAAAAAAGCAGTGTACATGGATATAGTGAAGAGTGTGCACAATGCCATTTTTGTGCAATTCTGGGATGTTTTTTTAAGTAAAAATAAGTCGACGTGTACATGGTTTAATTATATTTTAATTAAATGATAGATATTTTGTGAATTATATGTTTATAGCAATTTGGTATACGTTTGAGTGGAAGTAAACATGCATGAAAATAATTTAAATATTTGACACTAAGTATTTGTAACCATTTTTAATGTTTTGTTATGAATTCGTTGGTAACGTTTATAGATAATTTAGAGGTAAAAGTTTTTGGATATTTTATTTATATTATACGTGGAAATGTTCATCCTTGGATAGGGTATATACTTTTTCGCGATCAGGTAATTTCATATATGTGCTTTTTACCGAGTTTAAAGATTCACAAAAGTTTCCTGCATTTTCGTGCAAATTTTTTTAATTTATGAGAAAATAGCAGTGTAGATGGATAAAGTCAAGAGTGTGCGCAATGCCATTTTTGTGCAATTCTGGGATGTTTTTTTAAGTAAAAATAAGTTGACGTGTACATGGTTACTGTGTATGTGAGATTTTGAAAAACGCGGCAAGGAGTTTGCGATTCTGCACTTTTTCCCAATTTTGCAGTTAATATTTGTCATGATTAAGCAGTTTTGTTCCATAAAATTTCTAGCATAAGCGTAATTCGGCTAGCAGATTGTTGGAAAAAGTGTTGAGTAAATAAAAAGAAAAGAAACGTGTTTACTTCGTGAAGACAAAATGGCGGCGAAAAAAAATATAGGGTTGCTGTAGCACAGTTGGTCGCCAAATTTTCGCCAAAAAATCGCCAAGTTACCATAATCCAAAGATCAACTTATCTATTATATTATAAACGTCACCAACAAATTTTTACCGCAAACATTAAAAATAGTTACAAATAATTAGTGTCAAATATTTAAATTATTTCCATACACGTTTACTTCAACTGAAACATATACCAAATTGCTACAAACATAAAATTCACAAAATAATTATCATTTAATTAAAATATCACTAAACCATGTACACGTTGACTTATTTTTACTTTAAAAAACATCCCAGAATTGCACAAAAATGGCATTGCGCACACTCTTCACTATATATATGTACACTGCTTTTTTGTCATAAATTAGAAAAATTTCACGAAAATGCATGAAAATTGTGTGAATCTTTAAATCCGGTAAAAAGAACATATATGAAATTACCTGATCGCGAAAAAGTATATACCCTTTCCAAGGATGAACATTTCCACGTATAAAATAAATAAAATATCCAAAAACTTTTACCTCTAAATTATCTATTATATTATAAACGTCACAAACGAATTTCTACTGCAAACATTAAAAATGGTTACGAATACTTAGTGTCAAATATTTAAATTATTTCCATGCACGTTTACTTCAACTGAAATGTATACCAAATTGCCACAAACATAAAATTCACAAAATAACTATCATTTAATTAAAATATAACTAAACCATGTACACGTCGACTTATTTTTACTTAAAAAAACATCCCAGAATTGCACAAAAATGGTATTGCGCACACTCTTCACTATATCCATATACACTGCTTTTTTCTCATAAATTAGAAAAATTTCACGAAAATGCATGAAAATACTCAACGTATTCCAAAATACTATAAACATATAGCTCACAAAATCACGATCATTAAATTAAAATATAATTAAATTAAAAAACACTACTTAAAATATAAATAAGCACATACATTAAATTAATAAAAATTAGATTACAATCCTAATTACTTTAAACTAAATCATTGCTAATAACAATTTTCCATAATACCATATTAATTTATTTACTCCTTACATTTAGAACAATGCATAAAAATAATATCCTCAAATGATTAAAAATACTAACTTACCTAATCTTCTTCAGAATCTTCATTACGTGGCACGCACACTTCCCTACAGAAAGAGTTCCAATCGGCTGCAGTACTACTGCTAATTTCTAAATCCGAAATCCAGTAGTCAACTGGCAGTCTATTCACCCGGTAATAAGAAATTAATAAAATTTCACCCATACTCAAACTACTTTCAGCAAACCACGTACCCTTCCTTACACTCCGTTTCACAAAATATCCATTTTCACCCGATTTCTTACACCGCCATTCAAACTTATCTGTAATATCCTTCCTTTCACACAATCTCAACTTATTATTATTATCAGATAAACGCATTAAAAATTTAGAATTCACTTTACATAGCACCATGCAATCCGAAAATTAATCAACACTATTTCACACAACACACAATGAAGCTTAATACAAAATAATATATTACTACAGATATTTTTCCAAATTTTACCCCCTTTTCCGATTAAAGAACTGTAATTCGTCCATTAATGTCACATGACATATCTCATGATCTCTCATTTCCCTCACACAAAATAATGCGTAATCGGAACTGAGTACTTCTCACATTATTACCAAAGTCCTAGGTAGTAACCTTTATCGCCTCCAAAATGTCGCCAAACTACCTGTTACCATATTCCAAAGATCAGTGTAAATTTATATTAAATGCCTCCTATGTATAATATAAAGAGATAAACAGATTAAATAGCTTCTATTGTGTAGATATTGAATGAATTACCATTTACTACAGTCATCATTTTCATACACATTTATAACATTTGGCAAAAAAATCGCCCCAAATTATGCAAACAACACTATAGAAGACAAGTATGCAAAATTTTATAAAAAAAAAAAAAAAAAAAAAAAAAAAAACATAAAAATCTATATGACCAATATTTACATTTTTACAGCCAAAGATACTATAGAATTTTAAAGTGAGAAGTACAGATAAGCAGAATGTACAATGAATTTTTAAAAATATATCGCAGCAAATATAAAAAAGAACTGATACATTCTTGATAAAACGATACCATACTTGGTTGGCAAAACTGGGAAACCTAATCACCCAGTCTCTAATGTGCAATTTCGAATGCACTGAAAGCTTATGTTGTGGCTACTCTGAGGAAGCACTGAATAATGTCATCATTATTATCTTACACAGAAACAAGATGGAGCAATTTATAATATTTTTAATATAATTAATTTCTTTAAAAATTTAAAACATACAACAGGCTTATTTATAAGGCTCTTTCTTGGGGTGAATTACTCTCTGGAGATAAATCACTCTCTTGCAGTGAATCACTTTCTAGAGAGGAATTACTAACATCATGTGATTTTAATCCAGTGGTGTTCAACTTCTTTGCTCGATCTGCAAGTACACTAAATGCAAAACTATTAAGTGTTAATTGCTTGGGAATTGACAAAGCCTGAAACCTATACCCACAATCATTATCCAGTTGATGAACTGCTGTAACTTGCGTAGTACCAACAAATTTTGTACTTCCAATCATCGGACCAAAGCTGATGTCAATGTGATCCTTTACGCGATAAAGTGTTACGTTTCCATCTACTGCTAGTTGCGGAATTTGCTGTCGTTTAAAACGATTATGTTTGAACATTTCTTCTGCCAATTCTTGAGAAACATCTAACCTTTCAAAATGATGATCTTCCGCGCTTAGCTTCCACAACATAGCTGAAAATGTTTTCAGTTCTTCCGTGGTAGGTTTCCAATTGGGTATTCCAATGTCAGCATCATACACGTAACTTCCACTTTGAACATTAGGTTTTGGCCAACTATGGAGATCGATAAAATATTCTTCTTTAAATGCTCTTTCAATAACCAAGCCCAATAAAAAGCTGCAACTTCTCCAAAAGACCTTATTTAGCACAGATGGAGCTGTATGAAAGTTCAATAAACGAAGTTCGCAGTTTTCAGTTAAAGGCCTGTGCATGTCCCACAAGTGACCATTTACTTCAGCAAGAACACAGCGCTGGCACAGCACTTCGTGGATATGCATTGCACAGTTGTAAGGCGTGGATAGATTTCGATTCATCATTAAAGAGCTTGCTGAAGGTACACCATCATACTTAACCTCTATTTTCTCAATTCGAGTGATTAAAGACTGTTGCCTCAGTTTTTCTTTATTAAACATATCATTCTTCATTTGCCTTACACTATCATTCGTAACCGTAGACATACATCGTTTACTGCCAAGGTACGATAATCTACTTAATTTCCAAACCATCTCGAAAAGCCGACAGACAAAACACACAAAAGAGTACACGGAAAAGTCTTGTTTTGCATCCGATAAGTCCTTCTGCCCGCAGGACGAAAATCTAGTTTAGATTAGTGTTGCTAGATCGTGCGATATTTCGCAAATTTGCGACTTTTGACAAACTTTTGCTACTAAAATTTAATATTTGCGAAATTTTTTAGACATCTATTATTTTCTTATGCTACTTTTTGCGATTTCAAAGATTTTTTTTAATATATCGTAAAATGCTTTTATATTAAACTAATGTATCATTTAAAAATAATTTATATTATAAAAAAAACCAGTTTATTTAGGCTTAAATAGAAGTTGTCATATGGCAATCTTGCTTACACGTGGGCTTTTCTTTTCAAGGCTGAACAGTCTGACGCCGGTATAACAAAAAGGGACTAGGGTAGGGGTAAAAGCGAGAAAGAAAGAAAAAGAATCTGCTTCGGACCTCTCACCTTCCCCTCCATGAACCCGTGTGCTTTGTTTTTCAGTCCCCCCTATGCTGAACACCAGTATAACCTAAAGGTTCCACAAGTTCTATGATGATAACGAATTGAACAAAAGAACTTGGAGCTTGTGCACTATATATTGGGTACCCAAACAGAGAAAGAAATGAAATTCATTCTCCCGATTATAAATATTGCCATTGCTTAAATGGATATGACTTGGAAATCAAAGCAACGGCATTTTTTTTTAAAAAAACAACACAAACAGTGGAAGAACAAGACTTTCTTAATCAGAAGCTGAAATGAATCCACCACGCAGAACGGAAATCTCACTGAAAAGCACTCTTCAATTAAAATGTTCACAATTAAGCAAAAAACAACAATGAATTTAAAAAATTAACTGCCAATTCAAATAATTTAGTACAAAAACGCTAACAGTCTAAACGTAAGGAATCTCTTAAGAATTGATATGCGAAAATTAATTTACAAATAGAGACCTAAATTAAATGAGAATTAATGAAAAAGGAAATGGACATTTAAATAATTAAAAATGAGCTATATAGTTTTAAAATTTTGGTAAAGCTAAGATATCTAATTAAAAAGATTAAGAATCGAATACAGTCTGTAACGTAACAACCAATGCACAGTAAATTTGTGATGACGTCAGAGGTCATGTGAGCATGCCTTACTATGACGTAACAAAGAATCACGTGATCTATGACGTCATTTGCGATTTTTTTTCCCCCAACTTTTTAAGATTTCTTTTGCTACTTTTGTTGAAAAATTTCTGTCAATACTGGCCTAGGTGTGAAGCAAAAAAAGGGACATCTTTATTTGAGAGAAATATAAAGTCATAGTATTTGATGCGAATTTTTTTAAGAAAAAAAGGTGGGCTAACCAAAAGTGGGCCCAGACTATATTTAATAAAAAAATAATTATGGACCAAAGTATGCATGAGAAGATGAAACAGAAGCGCTAAAAAGACCTAGCATTGAAAAGTGCAATGATCAATGCATCAAATATTAATGAAGTCGAAGATACGTATTACTTAATAATAATGCCCTAATTTTGTGTTGTAAATATGTCGTGTGTTTACTGACGCGTTTAAAATACTAATCTACTCTAAATGATAAAAAAAATATAAGTAACAGGATGGTTCGTTCGTTCCAGTAACTGAGCACTCCTGAACATTTGTTTCTTATCAATGAAAAAAAATGAAACTAAAAAAAACTTCTGGTCAGGAGTGTAGCGCTTCGAAAATTCTTTCAACGTGCCTAAGCTAGTTGAAAACGCCGTCAAAGCCAAAGAAAAAAAGGAGATCCAGTTTGATAACAAGCTTAATTTGGAAACTAATTTTAAACTAAGAAAGGAAGCAAAAAAATAAAGGTGAAGGAAGTCAGAACACGGCAGCAGATCATACACAATCCAAGATCATATCAGATAAAAAAAAAATAATAAGAGCGCACAGTAAAACTTCAGATAGAAATACAGTGAAATACGTTTAACGCGAAAACGCTTAAGACGAAATATCGGTTAACACGAAATAACACAATGGTCCCGACAAACTGCTATGTATTTTCATGCATTTTTTTTTTTTTTTTTTTTTTTTTTTTTTCCTTTTAACACGAAATAAAAATCGCTTCGCACGAAGAGATTCCCCTTTTGGGAATGAACAATATACGGAAAACACTAGCCTCGCAAGCGCGATTTAAGAGGGGTAGGAAATGAAAGAGAGGTGGTTTCGCATGTTTCGTAGACAGGAGGCTAACGTGGCACATAACGTGGCGCATAACGCATAACTTGGTTTTGAAATACCCTCGGAATAGCCTGTGACACTAGCCAATTTTGTTTATCTAAGCTACTTTCACCCTCCACCTTTACAAACGCCATACGAAAACATCTCATCTCTCATCAGTTGGCTTTGAAATTCGGTAGTACATCGCAGTGAGTGCAAAAATCAGTGAGTTTGGTTCGCGCCAAAGGAAATGGACGATATTGAAACTGAGCCGACACTTGATGAAATGTTTCAGAAAGTTTCCGTATTATTGAACAGTCCTACTATATCACCGGAAGAATTCGCTGCAGTAGATGATGATAATATGTATACAGCCCCAATTACGGCAGACAAAGACAGTTTGGTGTTTGTTCAAAGCTAAAAAAATATTATTGATGCATATTCCGACGACGAATATGAAATGAATGATGCAGCTTCTGTTCCCACGTCATCCGAAATGAAGAACATCATGAAAAATATGCGCAGTTATTTAGACGCACATTCCAGTGGTGAAATGAATGGCAAAATGGACGACATCGAACAATGTGTTGACAATTTGATGCTAAAAAAAGACAATACAAAGAAAAATATCAGATTATTTTCTAAAAACTCAATAAATGTTTTGTTTTTCAAAAAACTTGAAAATTTTATATTAAATTAAGTTCTTGTAGATGATTTTGTTTCATTGATTTTTATTGAATATATGCATATGTACATATATATGTAAATAAATGTACTCTAATAAATTTAATTGTGTTTAATATATATTTTTTTGCAATATTCTTTAACACGAAAAAATATTTCAGTCCCCTCAGTTTCTTGTTAAAAGATTTTCACTGTACTTAATATTCAGAGCAAATCTCCAAACTTACGATATAATCACATTAACCAAAATATTGAATTTTTTATAGCCACAAACATTCCTAGGAATTACAGAGGGAAAAAAAATTGCACGATATAATAAAAACCAGCTGAAACACTTCTACGTAATACTTCGGCAATCATACAGCAATAAATAAATAAATGAAACAGAAATAAGCAAAATTCTCGGCAATAAATCCCGAATAGAAAATAAAGTTTCAGAAATAAAGAAAATAAAGTTTCAGAAAGGGTTCTAATTATTACAGAGCATACGATCATCTCTGTGAAAGGGATAAAATTTGAAAATCTATGTACTGAAATTTTTATCACAAAATTAAATGAATGAGTTAAAAAAAAAATAAAAATAAATAAATCGCCCCACGTTCGCACGCTTCCCTAATATCAATCTTGAAAAGCCGAAATTTGTAAAGTGCGTAGGTACATTTACGGATAATGAGACTGTAAACTCAATTTCGGCAATTACTTTAAAATCATGTAAGAACTATTTTATGCCATTTTCCTTAAAAAAGGCGGAGGAGAAAGAGACATTTTTGAATAAGCATAGCAGTGTCTGAGGAATAAACAAATTTTTTGACCTAGTAAATTAATTCCGAAAACTGGAAATTAATAAATGTCACACTTCATAATGTAATGGGATATTATATAATGGCAGCTTATTTTCTTCAAAAATTTGTAATGTAATACATTTCGAAATAAATTTGATTCTTAAAAAAATTGTTAAAACTTTTAGAAAATGGAAATTGGGGAAGATTTTGAAAAAGAAACTAGAACTGCCATCGTAACAGTTTAATGTGGCGCCATCTATTGTAGAAACGTTTCTTTAAGTATTGTACCATTAAAAAAAGATCAATTTAATTACTCAGTATTTCTGGGAAAACAAATCTAATTTAAAACATTTTTGGATAACATTTAAAGTAAATTTATCTAATAACTACGATAGAAATACAAATACTTCTATTTGTTTTATTAGCTAAGATCATAAAATCAAAGCAGATTATAACTTTTTTTTTTAATACAAATGTATTGGGCTCAAGAGTAAGCTACTTTTAAAACCTTTTTGCTCACTAACAATGCTAACACATCTTAATTTGTCAATAAGATACTAAGTTTTAAATCTTAAGTGTGTTACATAAAAATTAGATACCCCTGAAACATTTGTGAGGCCTTCACTAGAAGTAATACATATCGCTTATAAGTAAAATTAATAACTTCGGAACCAACCTGTCCCAAATGGGAGGGATATACCACAGCAGTTTGGGAGGGAAAAACGAAATTTTGTTTACGTTTCAGAATTATTTGTCTTATTTCTATAAAAGGGCAGTTAAATAATAAAAAATAAGAAGAACCAAATGAATTAATCACCTTCTTCCATGACCAAAAGAATCGAAAAATATACAGTGGAAAGCATCACTAATCCGTTTCAGATCCTTTAACTTACACCAGAATGTATGTATAAAGGGAACTTCACGAAAAGCAAGAACAAACCTGCAAACGCAAAGCAATATCAATAAACTGAAAGTGTTATGCCGCCAATTTTTAATTATTGTAAGCATAATAATTATCGCTTACTCAGCAATGGCGCCATCGATCAACAGTTAGACTAAACAAAAACGGAAACTTCCAGTGTTGCAATTATAAAAAAAAAAAAAAAAAAAAAAAAAAAAAATGCAGATGGATCTCATAAAAATCCATCAAGTTGCCTATTGACACCGAGAAAAACTGTGTATGTATTATTGATAACAGCAGCATATCCATGGATGCCAACTCTCCTGAAAAAAATAAATAAATAAATAAATAAATAAAAAAAATTAAATAAAAATAAAAAGTCACTAAATTCAGAAGGAGTTTCGCTAATAGTAGTAGCTAAAATTAAAAAAAAAAAAAAAAAAAAAAAAAAAAAAAACAAGTATAATCCATATTCCATGATAGGTTTTGTTACTCATCATTTTTACTTCCTCGTACAATGTAAAAAGGAAGTATTGTAATCGCAAAAAGCTTCAGGCAGCATATTTCAACGAAAATATCCACTTTGACCGCTTTCGAATGCAATTTAACGATATTTTTGCATGATATCTGTACGTAAGGACAGAATAAAAGACTCTTTTCCTCCAAAAAAACTAAAAAACTGCTTTAAAATAAATTCTGATGAGAATTTTTCGTGGCGACTGTACGAACGTACGGACGTACGTGCGTACGTACGTATCTCGCATAATCAAAAAACGAGTAGCCTCAGAACGTTGAAATTTTGTATATAAGACTACTATAACATGTAGATGTGCACCTCGTATTTTGGTTTCAATCGGCCGCTCCAAACGTATATAAATAAATATATTTATAAATATATCCACTCTGTTACCCGGCTCAGTGATCTCAGTTTCTTTACTCTTATATGTTTGTAAATTGTACATTTTTTATCTTCCGGTTAAGGTTTTTATGCCTTTAGTAAATCTGTATGCAATATTTTTAGAATTATCAACAATTTTAAAATTGTTTAAGTGCCGCTAAGCCTAATTTGATGGCGGCCATTGATGTTTACATTTGAAACAGGAGACTAGTGGATTTGTTGCCAATCTAGAGAAACTTAGCTTCGCAAGAACAAAGATAACGCCTTCATTTATTATTGCCAATTAAATCATGCTTAATCCTTTCTTGAATTTTTTCGAGGAAATAAGCGTTTAAGACTTACTTCGTAATTTTTAATACAGATATTTTGAGTTTTTATGCATTTTTGCCTTGTCGCGAAGTCAGAACTAAATTAATTGAATGAGAAATACTCAATCGTCTGTGAAAAACTGTTTCTTTTTTGTTTTGTTTGCTTAATTTCTTTTATACATAGTTCTAGCTTTATTATAGTATTTGAATTGAACATGTGGCAACGATTAGATAATTCTTCAAGTGATATAAATTTTGTGCATTCAGATTTATAATATGAACGAAATATAATACTGTTAAGTAAACCTAGCGCCAGAGTGTCGCTATGGTAAACAAAGTGAATTTTAAAGTATGCATTTATTCTATTGTGGTTTATGCGCTGTCGGGGAAGTAGGTTTAATTCAACCTAATACGTTTAAATAAAATGCAAGAAAAAATGCGTATAATTTAATATTCCGTACAAGGAAGTCATGTGGTGTACACATCAGATATTTTAAACTTAATCTTCATAAAGATACAAATAATGTCCCAAATTTTCTGCTGTCCATCAAAAAGTTTTCACGGACCACTGGTTGACGATCGCTGCTTCTAGTGTCTAATGATCTTTCTTTGCTACTCGATTTCACCCTCTTCGCAACAATAGCCGATTTGATAGCGTCGTTGTTTTTCGGAACCATAGATACCGTCGTTCTCGTCATACGGTATGCAACTGCTAAGTCCCAGATAGTCATTTTCATGTTGTTACTTGCGTACGGGTCCGTAATGGATTGAATGTACACAGAACTGATGATAGTTTGATATAAAATTTATTTTTCCAAAGAAGCACTTTACAGTTCTGGAAGCACTTTACAGTTCCCCTTTTGTTCCACAAAAGTACTCGTACAGCTCTTTTCAGTATCACAGAGCACAATCAATAGTTACACTTCAAACAACGTTAGCCACAACGCAATGCAAAGCGCATCTAAAGAGCTAAGCACCCACAAAGATGTCTTAATACTTCGAAGTCGCTCTGAACTAACAACTGAGAAATTGTATTGGTAGCGTTATGCCGCGACTCTGCAAATTTCGCAGTGCGTCCGGCTCAATAAAAATGTTGCCCTAAGGTACATCATATAAAAACATATCTCAGTTCAATCCTTACCTATGCTTTCTCCGCTTGGACTACCTGTCTGCCGGCTTCACCGGCTTGGACAAAAATTACCTGTTTAAACTCCAACAAATGCGAAGGAAAATATCTGCGCATCAGTATTCCCACACACTTCTACGTGCGCAATAAAAGATTGCACGAAGATCTCAATATTGAAACTAATTAAAAGTTTCTCTATAAAATCAATAGACATTTTTACATAACAGCTACTACTTGTAACCATCTCATGAATTTTAACTTGTTCCAATACGAAATTCTACAACAGGATAAAGAATAACGTCCTTATGCTGCACGCATCTTAAGATTTCAACCTTAAATTTAAAAACTAAAAATCATCTTAAGGTGATTAAAAAATCTTAAATCTTAAGATGATTAAAAATCTTTAAATCTTAAGATTAATCTTTAAATCTTATTACTTTTCTGTCTCTATATGAACTTTTTTTTTAGTTTTGTGTACCCATTTTTATCTCTACTCTGATCTCATATTCCAATCCATTAGGATTCTAGTTTGATCTCTCAGACCTAGGAGGAAATGTTCTCCTTTCTTCCGCATTTGTTAAAACTTCTCTGATTCTCTCTCCGATTTTCCCCCGACCGCCGAGAAATCTCTTGTACCTTCCACTTCTCGAAATTACTGGAAGGTATATGAGGGCAGGATACGGTTGGTTCAATCACAACACCAATTACAGTTATACAGAGACCGGACCAAAATGCTGCCAAATGATAGCCAACTGTCAGTTTCTCTTCAAATTACTCATCAAAACCATCGCCAACTGGGCAATATCTCGCCAAATTAGCGAGATAGCCATTTACTCAGCGTCAAATAGACTTACTTCTGTATTCTTATTTTTCCCGCAGAGTATTGTCTCTTTCAAGAATTTCGCATAACATTACACAAAAAATACATTTTCACATATAATTTCATTAAATTAGTAATATATATTACTAATTTAAAATAAAATTCATTAAATTATTAATATATGTATGTATATAAAATTGGTAACAATATTTTTCAGGATCTCTTCTTTCGGATGTGATCCTAACCATTTTCTCCGTTGCTTGACTCTACGCATTAATTTTCTTAAGACTCATTATTAGCGATTAAAAATCACGCGATATCTGTTTCATTACTTCAGTTGCTGTTCGGTAGACAGAATAAGATTTTTTCAATCTCGAGAGCAAACCATGATTACCCATTTATGGTTTCCATTTGTAGGTTTTAGAGACTTCTTAATCGATATTTAGTTATTTATTAGGAAAACTCCTCTTATAGCTATAGTCTGTTACTTTAAATAGACACTTCAAGGCCTTTCCGGCTCTCCTCCCGGTTGGTTTCGTGACGCATGTCGTCATCACAACAAAACATTTTTTTCCATTTTATTTGAATCTAAAGTTCAAGTCAGCCATCGTTCGTACACTTGAAGCGAAACTCGCTGAACAGAAAGGAAGTGGAAAAAAAAAAAAAAAAAAAAAAAAAAAAAGAATTAGGAGACTCGATTATCTGCCACAGCTGTCATAATCATGGTTTGAAGAAAAATTACTCTGAAATACCTATTTTAAAGTAGCAGAATATAGTAACACATGCAGCAATAATAAAGAAGAATACAGATTTGGAACTGCATTCCGAAGAATGCAAGTTAGAGCAAAATGAAAAAAAAAAAGAAAAAAAAAGTCACTAGTTTCCACCTTTCTATTTCGTCTCCCTTAGCAGTAAAAGAAATAAACTTCTGGTCGAAGAAGTCTTCTTTATTAATGCCATTGTGATCATCTTGCTCATCTTGCCATTGTGGTCCTCGTGATCATTCATATTTTTCACTCAATAGTATCTGCGGAGAAAGGAAAATAGAGTAAGAATATAATAAATAGAGTAATAATATAATAAATAGAGTAAGAATATAATGTAATAGGCTGTTGAAATACCTTTGTAATTTCTTCGAATATTCTGTCGACAGAAAAAGCCATTTCTCATCAATACAAGTTCATAAAACTATTGTCACCTCTTGATTTTTCAGTTAGCATCATTTTTTTCTTTCCGTTTTGATGCTGTATGACTTAAAACTTTAAAATTACTTCTAACATAAAAAGTGCTTTCCTAAAAAACGGGCAGCTTTGAACGAATTGCTCTCCTTCCTCCTTTTAGTTACGCCATTGTTCAGATGACAAAATCCAGGTGACGAAAGGTTCACCACGTTTTAATTTGGGAGCAAGCATAAAGAATGTTAGTCATTTTTGAAGGGGGAGGAGATAAATGAGAAGAGAAAAATCAACTGTCCTTGTTGGAAATCAAACCACGGATCTTCCATTGGTTAATGGATGTGTTAACTAAGTAAGGTGTTTCCAGAGTTCTAACAAGTAAGCTCTAGTTCAATCCTAAAGCTTGTAGGCAATGCTATCCGTCATAGACAAGTTTTGACGTGTTTATGCAGCTATCCCTTGTAATGTTGTTTAATCCAAATTAGTTATTTGACTGATATTGGCGCATTTTTGTAGCACTGTTTTTGGAACCATGGAAGACGCGAAGAGCAATCATTTTTGTTTTTGTGGAAAGAGAGGGTGGAAACTTCAGAGATTATGCAGCGTCTGTGAGGAGTATTCTGTTCCCACATTTTTGTTCTTACATCTGTTCCCACACCTAGAAAAACTTTACGGAATGTTCGAGTTGAAAGTTTAACCATGCGATAAATAAGTGGATTGAGAAAACACCGAAAAATTAGGAGGAAGACTTAAAAATTAATTTTTGGTTGGGATAAGAGCATTCAATTAAATGGGATTGTGTTGAAGAACATACTGTGATAGTCCTGAAATCTGACGAAATAAAATAAATATACCTAAATTCCTACAACTCTGGGACAGATCTCGTGTTAGCACTATAAAAGACCTACAGGTGAAATGTCATAATTAAAATGTCATAATAGTGAAATGTCATAATAGCAGAACAAAAAATATATATACTGTCGGCACAGTTTGGTATTGCTTTTATTTCCTAATGGATTTGAATTATTCAAAAGTCTCATAGCTATCACTTCTAGTTTGTACGTTATTGAGCACAGTTATCGATAGAAGTCATGTTACATGTATCTGGAGGGTCCACCAGCGGCCGAGCGGTAAAGTCACTGAACACTGGTAGTTCGGTCCGAGGTTCGAATCCCGCGAGCGGGCTGGCTGCATGGGCGTTTTCGTGGTTTTTCCCCATGTGTAACGTGTATACGAGCCAATTTCCCTTAGAAACTCCTCCACGAAGGCATCCGTCCCCTTAGGCAGATAGCCCTCGAGGCTTATGTGCCATAATCTCACACACACACACACATACATGTATCTGGATATTTAAAACAATTCACGGGTGTATTGGAAGCAATTGTATCACACTGATGAAGGGTTGAGGTCATTGAATTGCATTGTTTTCGACGCGGCATTCGAACTTCGCAAAAAATGATGACTTGAGGGGATATGACAAATAAATCAGCCGTTTCTTTTACAAGAAATGCCGAACAATACGAAGTGAGTACACAAAGCAATGCTTAAAAAAAGGAGGGGGAAAAAAAGAAGAAGAAGAGGGGGGAAGTGGCAGCTGTTTTAGCACTTTGGAGTCGTAACAGGTTTTGAGCAAACAAAAGAGCCACTAGCACTCATGAAATGTTTCGAATTATTTACGGACTTTATACGATTTCAGATTTTTTAAAGAATGTTAAGAATTTATAACGGAATCCTGTTCGAAAAATAGTTTTAAATCATAATAAAAGACATAACGCATATGAAAGAAAGGATATTTTGTGAAAGATATGAGTATTAAAGTGTACACTATTTAATCATATTTTACTTTAAATAAAATACAGCTAAAAAATTTTATACTACAAGCTTTTATTAAAAATGATAATTAATGCACTAAAGGGAGAAGAATAATTTATCATACTGTTGCATGTGTACGGGTTCGTAATGGATTGAATGCACAAGTCGGTAAAAAGTTAATAAAACTTATTCTTATTCCAAGAAATAAAACAAAATGCTGAAATTTCCTCAAAGATATTCGTACAATATCACAATATCCCTCAGTAGTTATATTTTAAAGTACTAAAACGTTAAACAGAACACAATTCAAAGCAGAGACAGTTAATCCAATCTCACCGCGAATTCGCTACAATCAACAACAAGAACTAAGTACACAATTGATGAACAATTGAATTGAGATGTTTTCCTCCAGCTTTTATAAGCTTTCTAATCATGCAAGAGAACATTCTGGTATTTTCTCGAGGTTTCTGGAAGGCAAAAGAGTATAATTACGAGATATCTATTTATTAAATGTTAAATGTGCGCGCTCCTGTATTTTTACTATTTCGGCGCAGCTTTCTCTTTAGATAAGTCTCGTGCTGCATTTCACGGAACTATAAAGCAATTTTAATTACAAATTCTACTAAAAATAGCTAAATAAATGCAAAATCCGTAACACTGCCCCCTTCCCAAGGACTGCACGTCCCGGGCTGTACTATCCCTGAACAGGAAGTCAAACTTACAATTAAGGCATCAGTGCAATAATAAACATTACATTAGAGTAACAAACAACATAAACAATAATTGCAATATATAAGTTAAAACAAATCAAATACTATTAAATACTAAATACAAATCAAATTTAGAAACAAAAAGGACCGTGGTCTTATACTATTTACATTATATACACTATGTACTATGGCCATAGTAAAGAGCTAACCTGTCGTAATGAACGACTTTAGGCTTAGAGTTCGATGACTTAGGGATCGGAACCACGACGTCGTTCAGCCTGTGTACGGATCATCCCAAGGTGACTGTAGTTTCGGACAGAGTCCTTTCCGTCGAGTCGGATTCTATAATCATACCTTGTCTCCTTCGTTAAATTGATTATTCAATAGCTCTTGTGCCGTATCTGGTCTTCATCTTTTCCGTCGCCAAGCTGACTCGCTCTCATGCAAAATTGTGCATCACTTCAAAGCCGGGCCTGGAGATCTTGGATGTATTCCTCAGGCGGTGAAAGAGCATCCAGAGGGCGACCAAAGAAAAGGTCACAAGGCAGACGAAGGTCACGACGGAAGAGCATCCGAGTTGGAGAATAGCGGTAGTCTCGTGAACAGCAGTGCAGTAAGCCAGTAAAAACATTTCTAACTTCTTGTCCCAGTACTGTTGGCTTCTGGAAACCACCGATGACCGATGAAAGGTTATTAAGGATGGTTCGACTGAGCCTCTCTACCATGCCGTCCGACTGAGGATGTAAGGGCGTCGTATGGGTTTTATCAATGCAGAGTAGCTTGCAGAGTTCTTTGATTACTGCCGAGGTAAAATTCCTTCCCTGATCGAAATGTAACTTAAGAGCCGCTCCGAACCTGGAAATCCAGTGCTGTGTCATCACCTCTACTACTGTGAAAGCCTCTTGATCAGGAATAGGATACGGTTTAGGCCACTTGGTGAAGTAATCAATGACAACGTGAATGTATTTGTTTCCATAAGCAGTTCGTAGCAGAAGTCCCAAGATGTCAAAGGCGCTCCTACGTTGTAACGTTTCAGCTTGCTTCGGCTACGTTTCTTCGGTCCTTTCCGACTCACACAGGCATCGCAAGATCGGCACCACTTTTGGCCGTCATCCTTTGCAATATTCCAGCAAAAGCGCACACGAACTCTCTGCAAGGTGTTCATTATTCCGAAGGCTCAGGTGCTGGGCACTTCAACAGGCTCCTAGGCTGGGAAAGCCACATCCTGTGTGTAGCTCGTGTAAGATCTTTTCTGGCATTCATAACAAAGAAAAATTCTCGTGAAAAGCAGTGAATATCGTGATAGGCAATGAAAAAGATAAGCAGTGAATGAGCCTTGCGTATGCACAGTTCTAAGAGTCAGTTGGATCATAAGCTGGAGATGTAAATGGAGATACTACTGCTTCGTCTTCCGGCGCTCAAATGAAGGAGAAATAAATTGAAAAGCAGGTCTATGTAGAGCTGGGTGGAGCTACTGGGTCACGTGAACCAATGGTTGACCTGGAAAGAGAGTGCATTTTCTTGCTCGTCAGGCATTGGTTGAGGGCAGGGTTTAATTATAAATTTAACTTAACGTAAATTCAGAATAACAGCGAAGTTAATACTGTTAGAATTAAATAGAAAATACGTTTGAAAATAAAAGGATCGTGTGCTGAGATAATGTATGTTGGCCTAAACAAATATTATGTGGGAAAATAAAGATATTTTGTAAGACAAGGTAGTGAGAATAAATTAAGTAATGCAAGGTATTAAATGTAGATGGCGACACTTATGCGTGTCTTAAAAATAAACCTAAAAATAGTATTAAAAGTGCAATTATACGATGAAAATTTTAATTAAAACATAGAAAAGTGATTCTCAAAAGTGAGTACAGCAAGGTACAATTAAATTAGGTGCCGGAGTACTGATCTGGATCTCTTTTTGTTTTCGTCGTCAGTATAATCGTAGTTCAATCTGGGAATGGAACTATTATTGACTTTTTCAATGTTATTGAAGAATTTTTTTGCAATTTTTGCTATGCAAATGCTAATGCTGTCAATGTTTAGTTCATTATGAATGGCCTCGTTTCTGAAAAACCAGGGACGGTTGGGAATTATACGTAAAGTCATATTCTGGCATTGCTGGATTTTAAGCATATGGGTTTCACATACATAACCCCAAACGGAACAGGCGTAAATAACAATTGGTCGCAGCATGGATCTAAATGCATGAAGTTTGTTTTGGATAGATAAAACAGAGTTTCGGCCAATTAAGGGGTTGAGTAATGCTCTAGTACCCCGAAACTTATTCAAAATATATGTGATGTGTGGGGCCCAAGTGAGTTTTTGGTCTAAAATGACACCGAGGTATTTAACTTGCTTAGCCCAGGGAATGCTGACGTCTTACATCTTGAGGGTAATATTTAGATCAAGATTTTTTTAGTGAAGTAAACAGCTTCAGATTTTTCTACATTCGGTTTTTATCTTCCATTTGATCATCCAGGACTCTAATGCATGGATGTGTTCTTGTAATGTTTGTACGACTGAGGCCATGGACGCGTCTTGGTAGAGGATCGCAATATCATCTGCGTAAAGTGCTAGTGTAGTGAGAGGGTTGTGAGGAATCTCGTTCGTATAAATTGAAAATAAAGTGGGCGAGAGTAAACTTCCTTGAGACAATCCTGCGAAAGCTACTTTTCGTGTAGAGTGAGTATTGTTATAACGAACGACAAAGTGTCTATCGTAAAGATAGGAATTGATGATGTTTATGATGTAATCTGGGAAACCCAGAGTGATTAATTTGTAGGTTAGGCCCTGTAACCATACACAGTCAAATGCTTTCGAAATATCGAGGAAGAGAGCTCTTGTGATGAGTCTTTTCTGGAATCCTTCTGCTATCATCTCTGTGACACGATAGAGTTCGTGCGTGGTGGAGTGTTTACTCCTGAATCCATACTACTGAGGGATGAGGATGTTGTTTTCTTCTAGGAAGTGTTGTATCCTCTTCAGTATAACGGCTTCAGCAATTTTACTTAGGGTCGATAATAAGCTTATCGGCCTGTACGATGTAGCCAGGGTAGGATCCTTTCCTGGTTTTAGAATTGGTGCGATGATAGCTGTTTTCCAATTGGTTGGAAAATACTGTAGGCGGAGCATGGCGTTCAGGAGTTTGGTAAACTCGCATAAAATTTTTGCTCCCATCTCCTTGATTATTTTGTTGCTTAACTTATCCAATCCGGGGCTTTTTCGGGTTTTTCTCTTCTCGATATAACTAATAACTTCTGATGGCATAATTAAGGGTGTGTTGTTTATGTATGTTTTTTATTGGAGTTGTGTGATGAGTGACGTAACTGGGAGTTCCGAAGTTCCTCCATTATTCCGAAGACACTATTCCGAAGTGACCTCCTGTAGGGCTGCTATGTAGTTCTTTAAGGACATTCGGAATCCGGGATCTTGCAAGTATCAGTTGCCATCGGAAAGTCTTCCCATCATCCGATTCGAATTTCCGGTACAAGACGCCGTTTCGAATATGTTGTGAGTCCCAGAGTGCTCAATATTGTTTTGTCGTAGGACTATGGCTTGAAATGTCCTGCCAGGCAGGTGTTCTGTTTGAGGTTTCCATTAAATCTATTATGGTTTTAATGTCGCCATCTTCCAGCCGAATTTTCCTGACGTCTTTGTCACTCCATGGGTCTTGATCAGCCGATATTGATGTAATTTGCCGTTCGACTGGGTTAATCAGCTCGTGTTTCTCTACGAATCGCAGCTTTCTGAACAGGCTCTTTCATACATGGCTTCGGCGTTTAGAGGTGAGGATCCCATCTGATGATGGATAGTTGTGTTATCTGATGCTTCAAGCCGTTTATTGTTTTTGCAGTCCAAGGAAAAATTGTATTTCTTTAAAAAGTCCAATCCGAGTATGAAAGGATCTATAATATCTGCCATATATGCCGTGTGATGGTAAGCGCAGTTTCAAAAGTGATGTTCACGTTTAACTTCCCATTTATATGAATTTTATCACCAGACGCAGTCTGGAGGGTAACACAGAATGGCATCCAAATGAAGTTTTCTTTAAATCGTTCAGCTAAATCTTTCCGAATGATGGTAACATTAGCTCGTGTATCAATGATCATTTTGTAAGGATCTCCATCGATATGTCCATTGATGGATAGTCCATTACTGTTGCCACTCACTGCAAAAATCTTGAGCGCTTTAAAAAGGAATTTTTCACTATCGTTCGAACTCCGCTCCTCGATATGATCATTAATTTGTTTCCTGCGTCGTTGCTGGGAAATTATCTTATTTTCCCCTCCCCGGAGTGTTCTGCAGTTCTTTTCATACGTGGTTTTCAGCTCCGCGATTCCTGCACTTTGGTTTCTTGTCACTCCTTTCCCGTCTCAAGGCACTAACTGGTGTGGTCAAATCGTCTGTTTTATTTTCCGTGCCCTGGGATGTTTTGCAGTTCCTTCGTACGTGGTCCTCAGCACCGCATTTCTAATATTTTAGAGTCAATTTCTTCTCACTCCTTTCCGTATCAAAGCATTGATTTGTCTGGTTAAAACATCTTAACATTATCCACGAGCCAGTGGATCAAGTGAAGGCTTGGCTGGTCAAAGCCAAGCCTTCACTTGATCCACTGGCTCGTGGACATGCACAGCTCAGACCGGGTGGCGATCTCTACTAGTTGCTTGCTGGGCTGCCTCAAATTTAACGGCGTACAAAAGAGTGATTTTTATGTCTTTGACTTCCGCCACTCGTAGGGCTTCCTGTATTTCCGAATCCCTAATCCCATGGATGAAGTATTGCAGGAACAGGATTTCCCTTATTTTTGTACGGCACTCCGAAAAAGCGAGGTGGGACAGCCTTTCAATATCTGTGAGTGTTTCCGTTAGCTTCTGTTGACGGGATCTTAACTGAAGCCTGCTGTAGTCTTTTAAACACTTCTCACAAAGTGCAGCTCCAACGCGCTGGACAGAGATTCGAAATCTAGCCTTTTGTTTTCGGGAAGAGTCTGAAGGATATCTGTTGCGTCTGCTCTCAGAGAAGCGGCGAGATGACAGGTCTTAGCTTGGGAATTCCACCCATTTGCTTCCGCCGCTACAGAACACTGTGTCTGATATACTTGTCAAGATGTCTTCACATCATATGTGGATAATTTAAGGGAGGAAGGAGAAGGCACGGATAAAAATTTAAGTCCATCAGAATTGCTTCCTACTGTCACTATGCATTTCTTTAAGGTGTCAACTTCTTTGGCGACTGCAGAATCCCTGTCATCAACTTGTTATTCGATTTGTTGTTGAACGGCAGAAACACTTTCTTCAACTTCTACAACTCTGTTTTCAACCGTGTCAGTTCTGTCTTCCATAGCTTCAAATTTGTTTTCTATTATGCAGGTGATTTCTCTTTTCATTTCCTCTTGGCCCACTTTCATTTTTCTTTAACAGCTTCCTTCTTTAATTGAATGGATTTCATCTCCTCTTTAACTTTCTTTTAACTACGCTTTCATCTCTTCTTTGACAGATTATTGGCCAGCTTTCATCTCCTCTTTAAATTTAGCAAAGGCTGCAATCAGGTGTCTTAACTGCTCTTCCATCGCTCTTGCCACTGGTTTTCAAACCCCGCTTCTGAAACCAAAAAGTGTTACGTGCGTACGGGTTCGTAATGGACGGAATACACAAGTCGGTAAAAGGTTAATAAAATTTATTCTTATCCAAGAAATAAAACAAAATGCTGAAATTTCCTCAGATATACTCATACAATATCACAATACCTCACAATAGTTATATTTTAAAATACTAAAACGTTAAATAGAACACTATTCAAAGCAGAGAAAGCTGCGAATTCGCTACAATCAACAACAAGGTATAAGTAAGCAATTGAATTGAGATGTTTTCCTCCGGCTTTTAAAAGCTTTTTAATGATGCACGAAAACATTTTGGTATTTTCTCGAGGTTTCTGGAAAGCGAAAGAGTATAATTACGAGATATCTATTTATCAAATGTTAAATGCGCGAGCTTTTGTATTTTTACTTTTTCGAAGTAGCTTTCTCTAAAAGCTTGTCACGCGCTGCATTGCTCGCGGAAATGAAACAATTTTAATTAAAATTCTAATAAAAATAGCAAACTGAATACAAAATCCGTAACACTATAATTTAATGGGAATAATAGATTGAACAATTCTATTTACAGAATTCATCTACAGTTTTATATGGCGAATAATAAAAGGATGGGGCACCCATGATAAATTTTAAAAAAAAAAAATAGTGGATTGTACATTTATCAATGCAAGTAAATCAAAATCGAAAATTGAAAAAGATAATAGCTTATACATTTGACAATGAAATTTAGTTAAAAGATTTCTTTAGAAGTGTCTTATGCTTTTCTTATTAGCGATATAAAATTGTAGATAAATTCTTTAAGTAGAATTATTTAACCTGTTATTCCCATTAAACTATATGTTAAATTATTTTTCTCCTTTTAGCGCATTAATTAGCATATTCGTTTTAAATAAAAGCTTAGTCTTTAAAACCATTTTTTTAATTGTACTTTATTTTCTTTTTTTTTTTTTAGGCTCAGTTACATGTTATTAATAAAAAAAAAGAGCTTATAAAACCGTACTTTCAGGAAAACGAGACCCAATCTTACATTAATTTTTGCTACAAAAGCGTGCTAGAGCTTATTTTCAGGGGATATCTTATTTTTCATGCACACTAATTAACACTTGTTTACATTCAAGAAACACATTTATTCAGGTTCAAGAATAAGTGTACTTAATCACATAAAAAAAAGTAAAAAATGAAATAATCATTCATTCTGATACAGCCATGTCATTTTCTTCTGCCACCTTTATGCACGTCAGTGACTATTCACTAAAATAAAAAATCTGATGTGTACACCACATGACTTCCTTGTACGGAATATTAAATTAAACGCTTTTTTCTTGCATTTTATTTAAACTTATTAGATTGAATTAAACTTACTTTGCCGACAGCGCATAAACCACAATAGAATAAATGCATTCTTTAAAATTCCACATGTTCTATTCAAATAATATAATAAAGCTAGAACTATGTATAAAAGAAATTAAGCAAACAAAACGAAAAAGAAACAGTTTTTCACAGACGATTGAGTATTTCTCATTTAATTAATTCAGTTCTCACTTCGCGAGAAGGCAAAAATACATAAAAACTCAAAATATCTATATTAAAAATTACGAAATCTCAAACGCTTATTTCCTCGAAAAAATTCCAGAAAGAATTAAGCATGATTTAATTGGCAATAATATATGAATGCGTTATCTTTGTTGTTGCGAAGCTAAGTTTCTCTAGATTGGAAACAAATCCACTAGTCTCCTGTTTCAAATGTAAACATCAATGGCCGCCATTAAAAACAGGCTTATTTTAAATTCAGCAATTTTAAAATTAAACAACTTTAAAATTGCTGATAATTCTAAAAATATTGCACACGGATTTACTAAAGGCATAAAATCCTCAACCGGAAGATAAAAACAACATAATTCAATCATTTTTAAAGCAAAACATGTACAATTTACAAACATATAAGAGTAAAGAAACTGAGATCACTGAGCCGGGTAATAGAGTAGATATATATATAAATATATTTATATACGTTTGATGCGGCCAATTGCAACCAAAATACGAGGTGCACATCTACATGTTATAGCAGTCATATATACAAAATTTCAACGTTCTGAGGCTACTCGTTTTTGTGTTATGCGAGATACGTACGTACGCACGCACGTACGTACATACGTTCGTACAGACGCCACGAAAAATTCTCTTCAGAATTAATTTTAAAGCAGTTTTATAATTTTTTTTGAAGGAAAAGAGTATTTTATTCTGTCCTTACGTAAATATATCACGCAAAAACATCGTTAAATTGCATTCGATAACGGTCAAAGTGGATATTTTCGTTGAAATATGCTGCCTGAAATTTTCGCGATTGCAATACTTCCTTTTTACTTCGTATAAGTAAGTAAAAAACGACAATGGACGGCATCTTGGTGAAGGTACCACTTTTCGTAGTGTAGTCAGTAAGAAAAAAAAAAAAAAGTCAGCCAGTAGGGGGGCGGGGAAGAAAAAAAATTGAAAGGTTTTTAGGTGTTAAATTACGTCTAAAGGGGCTTTTAACATTTTGTGTGTTACCTTTATTTATTAAATATCACGTTCTTCGCATTTAAAGCATAAAATTCAGTTCAAGAGCATTATCGCAAAATATTTTTAAATTGAGCATATCTTTAGAATTTCCGATACAGAGTCTCGCGCGCTGGAGATAAAAATGTTTTTTCTGTACAACGTTGCCATTGCTCGCTTTGAAATCCTTGAGTTTGTTAATCCAAAATTCGTTAAAGTTTTACAAAATATGAAATAGATAATAAAACAAATTCCAAATTTAAATTTAGGCTTCCACATGCCCGTATTCGTAGGAGGATTACGGCATTCAAAATTCGACGGCTCTATGTACCGTTGTTTTATCACAATGCGAGAAATATACATATATTTATGCAGATTCTTCATTATTTAATTTCTTCAAATATAATGCAGGACTCTATCATTTGGTGGCAACAGTTTGAAAAATGAAACGGACATTTATAGTGAACCAATGCAAAATCGCAAAACGAAAACAATAGTCCTTCAGGGACAAAGCCCCTTTGAACTTAAAAAAAAAAAAAAAAAAAAAAAAAAAAAAAAAAAATTCTTTATATGACCAGAACGTCTGCTACCTCCATACTTATATATGAATCCGCTGTGTCATATATAAAAAGTTTTTTAAACACATTTTTGAGGTTTGGAGAAGGAAGTTCTGAATTTTTGTCTGATATTCTGGCCCAACTCTTGCATATTCGGCGCTAAGTATACTTGACGCCCTGTATTAATTTATCGTATTAATAATTTAAAATAAAATATACTTTCATTTAGTTGTTGTTTGCAAGAAAAACTCAGCTGCCTATGTCGCATTTTTTTGGAGCCAGCCCTGCCTACATTAATGAGCTTGTAAGGTTTCATTTTAAATTCAAACCATCCGATAAGTTTTATTTTTATATGGGTCTCGATGGCTCGTTTTCTATCATCACTCACTCTTGAAGTATGCAAATTAATATTCTGTAAAAACACATGCCTTGCGAGTGGCCAGCTGGAGCTAAACCAATACACGTAAAGAATTTTCAAGCTTAGCAAAAGTAAAGAGATGTTTTTAGTGTCCTTTTTTTTAGTTGAGAAATTACTGAGAGTTTTCGTTTTCTTCCTTCACAGCGGATCTTCCATCTTTGTTAAACAGTAAACTTTGTTAAACTGTAAATTGCAGGGGATTTTTTAACTTGTACTTATTAGGAGTCTTTGTAATTGCTAAGAAACAACTGCCTACTACTGTTTAAGTATCGGTATCTATGACTCCGAATTAATAAGTTAGAAAATTTTGTTTTAGTTCGTGATATCCAAAACTGATTCACTACGGTGTGACAGAATGAACCAGTTCTAACTGGTTCTATACTTGTATTTACTTAATCCACATATTCTATGCTTGTATTACTATAATATTGTTGCGTTTTTTTTTCTTCTGACACCAGTTGTTACATTATTTTCTTCCTTCACGTTCGTACGGGGTTCGTAGATTTGGAGTGAATAACGACGACACTTGATAAAGTATCGAAACACACTTTATTGGCCAGTATTAATCAGGACAGCTCCAAAACACTTTTACAGTCGTCGAAGATCTACAATAAACACGATGGAACAATCAGCGACACAGCCTTCACACTATCAAGCAATAACCTTCACTGTAAAGCACCAGATTACAGCTTCCGACTCTGCTCAGTCGTTCTCGGAACTCCACGTACTCTCGAGACTCTCCCCGCTAGAACTCGCGATGCACTCGACGACACACAGAGCACAGCTCCCGACTCTTCGGTTCAGTCTTTCGCAGAGCTTGATACACTCTTTCGACGGTGCACTAACCGCGATACACTAAGAGACTCTTCGATGCCCTCGACGACCCACTCGGCACTCGCTGGCCGACTGCCAACTCTATCGTGTCCGCACGGACTAACTAGATGAGACACACTAACTCGCACTCGACGAGGCACACACTCACCCACACTGACTGCGGACCAGTAAGGTTTATATAGCTTTCGGCTTGTGTTCGAGAACATTCTGGGTTAAACCGGTAAGAATTCGTTCCAGAAGGTTCTCCATCGGTCCATGGCATATCGCCAATTTTGTCGCCAAATGGGCGATTTCTCGCAAATATGGCAACCCTGCCTTCCTTGCTATTTTATGGCAAACCTAAACCTGCTTTGCGGGAAAGCTATCTCACCGCGCCTGTTTATTTCGTAACACTATTATATACGTGCATTACTGCTGTTAGTTACTGTAATATTCTATACTTGTATTATTTCTATAGATTTTATATACTTCCATTACTGTTGTTAGTTACTATCATATTCTATACTTGTATTATTGCTATATGTATTAAGACTGATACATCGTAATAAGTAATTCTAAAAACTGTAGAATTCAGGACCGTATCTAGAGAATTCACGAAGAATTAAAAATGCTCCAATTATAGATATACTGTTATCATTTACCAAGAATTTTCATAATAACCAAGATAAAATTACTAACTCAGAAATTAGAATTTGTAACTACAATTACTGTAAAGAGCAAGAGGTCGAAGCCTGTTCTTGATCTCCAAACAATCGTTTAATATACCTGTCCATAGTCTAGATTTTTATCACGATTTTGTTCTTGCAATCTATTATATTTTAATTTCCTGCTGGCACCAATGGATTGCACTGTACAGATATTCTCTCTAACATTCGTGTTTATGCTTTTCACCATTTGCTATAGCTCAGCCGGCTTCTATTGGAACTTTGTGCAACTTCTTGACATTTTGCTTGCATACTGTGTAAGCTATTCATATGTAACAATTCTAAAGTCCAATTACTTTCGATTTGGGGTCGGGTCTGATGCCCAGGAACACAGTGTTTAACGCCATTTCTACATTTAGAATTCATACACATTTTGACACAATTTGCTACATTAATAGAACTTCAATTATTCGCAAAATTTTCCCAGTTACCAATCGTCCAGTTAAGCGCAAAAATGTAAGAAAAAGTCTACAAAAGTCTGCAAAAAGAGTCTACAATTTTAAAGACCACCATAATGCAAGCCAGCCAGCCAGTTGCCGAATGTGGGGAACGTATAAGGTTTCACTTGAGTAATCACTTCACGCATCTGCGAGCTATTCGTTAATGTCTCAACAGTCAAGTAGTTAATACTTTATCCGACAGAGCACGTTGGCGCTTATGTTTTCATCTACTACCACTCCAAACATTAAAAAAAGGGGGAAGAGAGAGAGAGGGAGAAAACAAGACAAAGGGACCAATACCACCTGCAATAAGCGGGCTTAACGAGATTGAATAATAAGAGAACTAGCTTGATACAATCGGGAACCCTAATCCTATAATTGACAAGTTTGCATGCAGATTGATCAGTTGTGAAGTTAACGGTTATTTCCTCCCCCTGGACAAAGGCTTTCTATCAGTTTGTTCTTTGTTGCTCGGAATGTTCTAAAAGAATAAAAGAAGGATTTCGACCGTTAAATGATTGGCCTGTTCCATTCAAATGCTTCACTTTAATAAAAGAGCAAGGTATTCACAAAGACTGAGTAATTGAGGTTTTTGTTGAGGCTCTCTATTTGAAAAATGCTGAACTATTGAAAATCGCGTTGAACTAGTTGGGAAATGAAGCCAGGAGGTAATAATATCCTTTAAGAATCTTCGTTTCTTTTGTGGGAAGAGTTTATAGCTATTGATAAAGGTACTGATTTAGTTTGGCTAATTAGTTATGGGAAAGCACTCCATGTTGATAAGGAGAAAGGATTTTTTTTTTGAATTAATATAATTTTATATAATAAGGTAGAAGATTTCTTATTCATTAGCTTTTTATCTATTTATACATATTTTAAATTTAACAACTGGGATATTAGTTGACTGAAATATGAACTCTAGGTCAGATAAGGCTTTAATAAATCAAACATAAATCTAAAATGCGTTTGACAAGCTTGATTACCCCTCAGGCAAGCAAAGTCCAAGTTCCAGATTTTAGGAGAACCCGAATTCCTGCTGTTATTCTATATAATATTGTTTTATCCTCATGAAAATAGAGAAATCGGGTATTCAGAATTCCTGAAATAACTTCGTTCTATATTTTCCTACATATATTATAATCCTATATTGTCTTAACTGAGCACTGCGCGCGATATACCTAATCTAATGAACCCGATAGCTTAGAATAAATGGGTTTGGTGTGCTACAAATACTCGTACTTTTATTAGCCTGCAGTGATGTACAGTTGCTATAAGTAAGACGTATTTTATGATAAAATATGGAATGTATAGTTTAATTTTTAATTACTGCATTAAAGTGAGAAATAGAATTCGCATACGGGAAATCACAATTACTGTACGAAACTGAAAACACACCGAATTTCAAGAATGTTTGAAATATTTTTTATGCTCAATAGTACAGCTGCTGTAGAAAAAGGTCGAGAAATATTATTTCTTCTTGTAAGACTTAAGAATGGCTAGAAGATGGCGTATTACAGCATTGATAATTAATGAGAATTTAACAGGCATACCACTTTTCCAAAAGATATCACGTTTTGTTTATAAAATTCATAGGCAAATGCATCTTGTTTTGCTAAATTCTTGCCAGTATGTGCTGCACATATACATGGCATACAGCTTATTGCACGCAAGCAGCTCATTTCCATTACTTCCTTAGGGAAATAAATTTGCAAGAAATTAGGCACTCGAAAAGCTTTATCAAAACTATGACAAAGAAAATACTATGACAAAGAGGATATGCAAGCGTGGTAGTAGAGAATAAGGTCCGGTTGTTGTTATATATTAAATCACTGTAAGGCAGACATAACACTTTGCAAAAACATAAACATTGATGCAGTCAAGAAATTAAAATAGATTAAGCGAAAATCCCTACGGCTCGATCCCTAAACATTCTTCAGTTTCTGAATTTTCTAAAGTTAAAACATCTGTAAAATCATCCCGTATACACCTAATCCAATTAAAAAAATTCACTTATTCCAGCTATTGCTAACTATTAAGTTTTACACTCTTCGCATAGTTTACAAAACGGAATTACCTTTCACCCATAGTTTTCAACTCAGAAACAGCCTCATGATCTATAGCCAAATATTTTATTTTTATATTTATCTCTATTAGATTCTAATTTCTATTTTCTACTTTATACCGAAAAAAAATTCTTTAGAATTTGTCAATAAACTTTTAGAGACATTAGGTATTTTTGGAAGCGGACAAGATGAAAAAATAGCAAAGCGTGCAGACCACTACACCACGAAGGCTTGCTAAGAAGGCGGGAGAAATACCTTATAAACTTAAAAATATTTCTCTTCATCATTCAGTTTGGTACCCTCTGACAATTTTTACAGATGTCTCAGTCAAAGAAGCATTAAACTATCTTGAAATCAGATTTAGTGAATTTCATTTCATACACAGTGAAATTGAAGAATAAATCTCTCTCTTGGCATTTCGTTTTCGAAAGTAATCAGTATGGAGAAGTTGAAGAATTAGCGATAAAAATACTCTCAATTCAGTACTTGCTAACATTTGCATGCACTATTTTTAAGTCAAATTATTTGAGGGGGAGGGAAGGGACTGTATTTTCCATTATGGACTAGCTATATTAATGATAGTTTCGCGCGTTTTGATGCAAGTGAAAAACATTTAACGAAGATTATATCCGTTAAGAATTCTACTGAGCCACGCTTTCTGTGCATTTTTGAAACTCCATTTTTTTTCATTGATATCATTATTACTTTATCATTATTACTTATTATCAAGGATTGCAATGTTTTTTCGTTTATCCGCTACAAATTGTTTTGCTTTGAGTCACATGTCTCGGCAAAAGCTGGTGAACATCATGTCTTTTTTATAAAGTTGTACATCTTGGTTTAGTATTCCATTTATGGTTAGTACAGATGTATTTAAAGACTTTGCAACTGATTTTTGAGTTTGCGGAATTTCTCTTGTTACAAGAATTTAACTTGAGAAACACTAGAAATATTATGTACTTTTTTTTGGGGTATTTGTTTACAGATTTCTTTTCATGTTGAAGTAACGACTGATGGCTTTCCAATTTCCAGTTTGTTTATTTTGTTCTTCGAAATTTTATAGCCATGCATACTAGATGAGTAATAGCATAATTTTTATAAAGGAATTTTATTTCAATTATATTTCATAATACATCATAGTGATAAACACTTTTGACTCCTTAAAAATCTTTATACATTTAATTCTAATATTAAAATTGTATTTAACTGTAATAATTAATTTTGCTTGTATTTTATAGTGATTATTTTTTTTAAATTTATTTTTAGTTCTTCATATTATTTTTTTTATTTACTGTTATTTTAATTTATTAGCCCAAAGCGGCGGTAGCCTAGAAAGGCTGTTAGTTTTGAAGCGGCATTCTGCGCTGTTTTACTATAAACGTCCGTGTCTCCTTGCAAATTGTTGTTACCAAATATTATCACCCTGTATTATATGTAAAGAGATTAAATAATGAAGAATCTGCATGAATACATGTATGCTTCTCGCACTGTGACAAAAACGACAGTATCTAGAGCCATAAAATTTTGAATAATGTAATCCTTCACCCGAACATGGGCATCTGGACGGCCGAATTTGTTTTAATCTATTTCATATTTTGTAAAACGAATTTTTGATTAACAAACTCAACGAATTCAGAGCGAGCACTGTACGAAAAATAACAGTTTTATCTCCAGTGCGGAAATTCTAAAGATATGCTGTTTTCAAATGTATGTGGTTTACGGGCGAAGAACATGATATTCAATAAATATAGGTAACACACAAAACTTTAAAAAAAGGTTCCTTTTGGGCGTAATATAAAATCTGAGTGCTTCTAGATTTTATTTTATCTTTTTTCTTTCTCTTCATTACGCTCCGAAAATTTTATGCTACGAAATTTATGAATTGTTAAAATAACTACTCCACTTTAATGTTAAGAATTTAATGATCATGTAATCAAATAAATATGATCGTTTCGTAATGTTATTACAGTTTGGAAAATCACTGCCTGAAAATGTTCATTAAATTTTTTTTTTAAATTATCAGATCTTGTTTAATTTTACCTTATTTATTTCAAAGCATCACGTACTATCAATCTTATTTAATTTTACTTTATTTTTACGCAAAATTAAGTTCACAAATTTTGTGCTTAGAGTTTTTACCGTTCTTGTAAAGATGTTTGTACAAGAATTACGCGTGAAAAAAATGCGCGAAATGCAGTAAAAAGTGCTCTAATGAGATATATTAAATCCTATTTGGAAAAAACTGTGGATTTCATAATCTCATCACTATACAACGTATCACATTTAATAATTGAAAAGAGTTATGTTATACAAACGCCATAGGTTTCAGTGTTAGAGTAAACCAGATCGTCCCTACTCTTTCTTGCCGACATGTCGGTGACGCGCTCCCCGCCCACTGGGTTAGTCTATCTCTTATAAGGTCCATGTAAATACCCTGATGACGTCATGCAATCGTGCCAAAAAAATTAAAAGATTAAGCTCTAGACATTTAATGCCAATTAAATATTTATAAATATCATAATGAAATTGGTAACAATATCAGAAACGTGATGTGTAAAAAAGCGAAGTTAAATTATCTGTAAAAATTTTCTGAGCTTCAAAAAAATAGTTTCATGATTCTTTGTAAAAATTTTGTTGAACAATTTTGGGTTAAAATTGCTGGAAAATTTAAATATTCTTTTCGTAGTACTTTCATTATGCTGTTAAATTATATTTCTTGATTTTTTATAATTTGTAAAAAATAAATAAAAAATCAATTTGTAGCAAATAAATAATAAATTTGTGAAAAATAAATAAAAAATAAATTTGTAACAAATAAATGAATAATAAATTTGTAATAAATAAATAAATAATAATTTAACATTCTGCTACTTAAAATTAAGCAAAATGCAACTTAAGATTGAAATTGGTTTCATAAAGAAACAGTATTTTTTTCAAGAAAAAATATCGTGAGCATCATAATTTCGGTTTCTATTGCAAACAAAATAATGTGGCTGTTTGAAGATGACAGAATTGTGTTACTTCTCCCTGGCTATAGGCAAAGTAATTTTCTAAAAAGTATCAGTTTAAAGCTGCCATCTACGTAATTTTAATTTTCAGATTGGCGTATTTCAGTTCTATACATTCAAATACTTAATACGGAACAGAATGTTCAATATATCCAAATCGATGCAAAATAATTTAATATTCTTTAACGTCGTTCAATCCATTCATTATACAATGTTTCATCTCGGCAGCTATTAAATTATTTTTTCAAACGCTCTATCCCTTTATTAGATAAGAAGTACTGCAATTATTGAACATTCTTCCTCAATGAAGAGGAAAAAATGTTACGATTTATTGGCAGGTGTGAGAAACTAAAAAGATTGGCACGGGGGAGAAAAGTGCGCGTGTGTAAACATACGAATCGAGGGCAAATGAAAGGAGAGTTGATAAGATTGAGGCCCACAACATGGGGAGTTTTCTTGCTTCAAAAATCAAGACCTTATGGCTGAAACATATAAAAGTTACTTTACAGGAAATACCAATTTAGTCGAGGAAAGAGGAAGAGGATTTTATTTCTTATCTAATGATAAATTGTAACTTATTTGATTGAAAGTTGAATAGTGGAAAAAGCATCACTTGGAAAGATGATAAGAAAAGAAAAATGAGATTGGGAATTAAATCTGCACTATGTGGCTCGAATGAAATACCTTGATGAAATGTAGTATGTGTGTAGCATTTTAGAATTATCAGTTGCGAAGACGTACACTGACTGCAAATATAATTTTGAAGCTATTTTAGCTTTGTAAGTTAGAAAAAAAGTAGAAAAAATATTCTAAAGAACAATCTTTATTGTTTTTAAATCGTTTATTTTGTTGCTCATTAACAGACCTATTAAATCTGAAAGATAAATACCTTAAACTCTGCCAAATGGAAGCTGACTGGTAGGTAGAAGATAAAAATATTTTTTTCAAAGTAGTGGAATATATTGCTTTTGAATAGTCGAATTTGTGAATTAAAATTGAAATATCTTAAATTTTTCCGAATGGCAATAGCCTGGCACGCTGGAGATAAAAATATTTTATTTCAAACAGTGTTGCCACTTCTCGCTTTCAAATCACTCAGTTTGTTAAACAAAAATTCATTAAATTTGTACAAAATATGAAAAAAATCAAAAACAAATTCGTCATTCAAAATTCGAGCTTTGCGGTGCCCATGTTCGAGTGGAGGACTACGCGTTTCAAAATCTGATGACTCTAGGTGTTATCGTTTTCCCACAGCGTGTCGGTTCTCCTTGAAACCACACATATGTCGGTTCTCCATGAAAAGACAATTCTGCAGTGGTCGTTGCAACATGATGGAGAAGCCTGCTGACATCAGAAACATTGATCAACTACGATCTTAACTCTGTATCGAAAATTGGGTATTATTCACGAAATCCTTTCCGCCCATACTAGGTCGTTCCAGATTTCCGAATTTTTCTTTGCAATAAAAGCCCTTTTTTTCCCAGACCAGCCGTGTTCACCTGACTTCCCGCAAAGTAAATTTACCTATTTCTTGATGACTCAAGGATGATATGTATACGTCTTTGTCAGGAATGCAACGTAGATCTATTTCTGTTGTTCGGTAATTGACAGGCTTAAGTTTCCCAACGCGACAGAAAAACAGATAAAAAAAAATCTGAAAGGTTTCAGATTTTTAATTACGTTCAAAGGGACTTTTTTTAACATTTTGTATATTACCTTTATTCATTAAATATTATGTTCTTCGCACTTAACCAAAAAATTCAGTTGAACAGCAATATCACAAAATAATTTTAAAATGAGCATATTTTTAGAATTTCAGATACTTTAGAATTTCAGATAATTTAGATAAATCACGATTTAGTCTCACGCGCTGGAGATAATCTTTTTTTTTTTTTTTTTTTTTTACAAAGTTGTCTTTGCTCGCTCTGAAATGATTGAGTTTCTTAATCAAAAATTCGTTAATGCTTTACGAAATATGAAATCGATAATAAAACAAATTTCAAATTTGGGCTTCCAGATGCCCATATTCACAGTAGGATTACGTCATTCAAAACTGGATGGCTCTAAGTACCGTTGTTTTATCACACTGCGAGAAACATACATGTAGTAGGGGAGTTGAAGATGCTAAATAACAGTTCCAACTTTGTTTTCCACACCACAGAACATTTAATAAAGATAATCAGAAAAGGTACAAATTAGATTAAATACAAGTGCCGTTTGATACAAAGAGGATTATGATAGCTTTTACCAGTCTTATCACATAACCGATTAGTGCCTACTCGCATTTGCTGATGTATTAAACAGTACAGTCCAATTTACCACCTTCGCGTGGAAAACTACAGTTCCTTATTCTACACCTTCACGTGCAGCTCACCACCTTCGCGTGGGATAGCACAAGAGTCTCTCTGTCTATGTCATACTCATCTTTCACCTCGCTGCTGGCGCATCGGTGAGGCCCTCTGGTGGTTGTGTCGCACTTACGGATACTACAGTTCGGCCTTCCTGACGCTTTTTCGTCCTCGAAAACACGGATCAGCAACACTGGAACATCAAGACAGCACCTGAAAATAAATTTAAAAAAAAAACAAAAGAAAAGGGAAAAAAACAAAAAGAAAAGTGCGGAAGAACCACACATGGTTTTATATAGTAGAAGTCCACGGCTTCATGAGATCAGCTGCTGTAGTGGTACATCCAGGACCTTCATGGTGTCCCACTTTTTCCACCTGGTAACGATCTTTGCCTTTCCTCGCTGTTACACGATATGGACCGAAGAACTTTGGCCTTAACTTTAGACCACCTCCATATTGCGTTCTTTGTATGGCAACTAAGTCGTTCACATTGTATACTTGTGCCTCTTTCCTCTTTTTGTTGTATGTTTTTCTATTCTCTTCCTGAATTTTTAGAATGTTTTTTCTTGCTTCTTCTCTCATATCTTCTCGATCTTTCATCATAGTATTTCTTTCTTCTTCTTCAAGAATTTCCATAATCTTTAAGTCCTCTCGATTTCTCATTTTAACACCAGTGAGAAGCTCAAATGGAGAACTCTTTGTGCTTCTGCTCTTAGTGCTGTTTAAGATCCTTTGTACATCGCCAACATATTTGTACCACTTGGTTGGATCATCTATGGATAATTTAGATAGGACTGGAATCAGAGTGAGATGAATTCTTTCCACTTGTCCATTTCCTCTAGGAACGCCTGTAGTTGTAAATATGTGCTGGATCTTCTCTTGATTACAGTAATCTTCAAAGTCTTTAGAGGTAAACGCCGTACCTTTGTCACTTATAATTCTCAAAGGATTACCGAAAGTTAATTGTTGCAGTTTCAGCTTCTGCAATGCCTCTTGAGCTGATGTAGACTTTACTGGATAGAGCCATACAAACTTTGTGAATGCATCAACCACGGTTAAGATGTGATTGTAGTTCTTATTTGTCGAAGGTAATGGTCCTATAAAATCGATATGAAAAGTGCTCAAAGGGATACTATCTTTTGGTATGGGATTGAGCAATCCTTCGCTCTTACCTCGTTTTCTGTCGCACAAAATACATTCTACACAATTTGAAATAACTTGCTCAATTCGTTTTCTAAGGTTAGGAATATAAAAGTCGTTTTTTAGCAGATCTTCTGTTTTAGACACTGCGAAATGTCCATTGTTATGGATACTACGTATGATTTCTAGCTCTAATGCTTCGGGTACCACAAGTAACTCATGACCTCTGTCAAACTTGTATAATATTCCATTTTTCACTAGAAAATCTTTCTTTAGTCCTTGCTCGACTAAGGATTTTAGCAACTGGAGACGCCCATCACTTCTTTGCGCAGCTGCAATTTTGGCTGTAATTTCTCCCTGAGAACAAGTAACCATCATGACCGCGTTTCTACTTAAGGAATCCACATGCTTCATTTGTTGCCCAGATCTGTGAACAATTTCGTAGTCAAATTCTTCTAGAAGTAACGCCCATCTCGCCACTTTAGGAGTTAGATCTTTCTTAAACATGGTCTTCTGGAAAGCATCGCAATCCGTAACTATCCTGACCTTAGATCCTAAAAGGTAATTCCTGAATTTCTTTAGAGCTTCTACTATAGCTAAAACTTCAAGCTCATAACTAGATAGCTTCTCTTGTTGGAGACTCGTTTTTTTACTCATGAAGTAAATGGGGTGTAACTGTCCATCATCTGACTTTTGTAGCAATACAGCGCCGAAACCATGACTGCTTGCGTCTGTATGCAATTCTAATGGTGCTCCTTGTTTAAAAATATGAAGAACCGGACTTGTGGATAAAAGTTCTTTCAATTTATTAAATGCATCTTTTTGTTCAGGCCCAAATTTGAATTCTGCTCCGTTACGAAGAAGATCACTTAATGGTTTCGCTATTTTTGAATAATTGGCAATAAATTTCCTAAAATACCCAGTAAGGCCCAAGAAACTTTGAATCTGCTTAAGGTTTTTGGGTTCCGGGAAATTTTGAACAGCCCTGGTTTTTTCAGTAGAGGGGCGAATTGTACCATCCTCAATAACATACCCGAGAAATTCTATTTTTCTTTTCAAAAATTGGCATTTCTTAAAATTAATCTCCAAACCATATTCTTTGGCTACTTCTAAAACGTATTTCAACTTTTCTAAGCCTTCTTTCTCATTTCGTGCTGGAATAATAAAATCGTCCATGTAAGTAACAACAGTGTCATCCCGAATTAAATTTCTAAACACATTATAAATAAATCTTTGAAACACACTAGGGGACGTGCACAAACCAAAAGGTGCTTTTAGAAATTCGTACAAGCCTGAATGAGTAATAAATGCCAAATATTTAGTGCAGTTTTCCTCAATTGGAACATGAAAAAAACCATTCTTTAAGTCTAATGTCGAAAAAACCTTTGCTTCACCTAAACGATCTAAAACTTCTTCTACTTGTGCCATAGGAAAAGAATCCTTAACTATTTTTTTATTTAACTGCCTAAAGTCAACACAAATTCGTGTCTTGCCCGATTTTTTCCTACACAAAACAATTGGCGAAGCATATTCTGAACACGACGGCTTTATAATCCCATCCTTTAACCATTCATCTATTTGATTATCAACAATTTTTTGATCAGCAAAAGGAATTCTCCTCGAACGCTGAGAAACTGGAATATCATCTTTTAATATTACTTTCATTTTTAAGTCTGTACTGCGCGGCTTTTCTAACGGTTTATACTCATTAATAAGAGTGGAAACGGTATTGCGTAATCCTTCATCTTTAATATGCCATAAATCTGTTTCGCTGTCTCCCTCAATGGCTGCAGAAATAAAAGACAAAAAATTCCTTTCCGAAGAGACGGAATCATTTTCATATTGCGTAATCATCACCTGGTCACAACAGATCATTTTTAGACAGGAAGGGGGGAAAATACAGTCTGTTATCAATTCATCAACTATCGCTGCTTCAATCTCTTTTTGTTTTTTGCTTTCGCATAAAGAAAAAATAAACTTAGCCGTTTCCGCTTTAACCACGTGACCAAACGAACTTTTGAGTTCTATATATCCAGTTGATAATTTATTCGGAAAAAGGGATTTCTTTACAACTATCAATTCACTTCCAGAATCTATTAAACATTTTACTTTTTTACCATCAATCAACAGTTCAATAAATTCTAACTTATTTCTAGCTGCATTATCCGAGTCAATCTCTAACCCAGATACCTTTTTTGGAGACAAACTTTCCTCCTTTCCTAACCGTTTGGGACAATTTCTAGCAAAATGAAATAATTCCCCTTTACTCCCACAAACATAGCAAATACGTTCTGGTTTACTACTGCCCTGATTTACAAACTTCCCTGAATCCTTGAAATTGCTCTGAGCTTTTCTAAGATTGTTTTTGGAAAAATTAAGCTTTTTATTTTCTGGAGTTTCGATTCGTGTGTTATTGGTATCAACTAAAGATTTACCCCTGGATGAATAAAATAAATCACATTCTCTTCCCAATTGATTAGGTGGGAACCAACTTTGACCCTCCCGAACACTAATATGTTCCTTTGTTTTAGAATCAAGAGTTTCATACAACTTATCAGATACAATAAGATCACACAATTTCTTAAAGTCATCTACCTCTCTTAACTTGCAATAATAATTGAAAGTTGCACTGAGTCGAGACGCGAACTGAACATGTGATTCAGATGAATGTCTCTGCGCATTTTTAAAATTGTTCAAACACTCACGCGGTGTTGGCTGAAATTCTTTCAAGATTAGAGTTTTTAATTTATCATAATCCGCGATTTCTTGTTCAGAAACATACGTTAGAACATTATTACATTTATCACCTAATATATTAATCAACACTTCTGATTTTAACTCCACTGGTACACTTTTAGTAGTAAAAGCTTTCTCAAGTGACTGAAAAAACAAATGCATAGCTTCCGGTTTCTGAGGTACAGCTATAGTTAGTGTTTTGACGCTTTTAATAATATCTTCAACACTAGTCTGCGCGTTTCTTCTATCACTCGATAATGATTGTGATTTTAAACTTTCTAATTCAATCTGCTTCTCAATTTGAGCTAATGTAAGACGTTCGATCTCTAACAAATAGTGTTCATTACTTGTTTTAGGCGTCCGATCCTCTGCGATCGACTTGACGACGCCACGAACAAATTCAACGTTCGTTTTGAAAACATCAGAATTTTCGATAATTCTTCTAATTTCAGCTTTTTGAGCATTTTCTGGAACAGTCTGTCCAATTTGTTCCGCAATTACTATTAAATCACTTTTCTTTAAATTATTTAGGAAACTCATTTTAAAAACGAAACAAAAGTATCACTATCTTCAAGAAAGAAATTAAGCAAAGTTTTCACAGTACCTTCTCTGAAGTATCCAAATATCCAAATATCTCGGACAGGGCCCCCAGATTTTCTGTAGTAGGGGAGTTGAAGATGCTAAATAACAGTTCCAACTTTGTTTTCCACACCACAGAACATTTAATAAAGATAATCAGAAAAGGTACAAATTAGATTAAATACAAGTGCCGTTTGATACAAAGAGGATTATGATAGCTTTTACCAGTCTTATCACATAACCGATTAGTGCCTACTCGCATTTGCTGATGTTTTAAACAGTACAGTCCAATTTACCACCTTCGCGTGGAAAACTACAGTTCCTTATTCTACACCTTCACGTGCAGCTCACCACCTTCGCGTGGGATAGCACAAGAGTCTCTCTGTCTATGTCATACTCATCTTTCACCTCGCTGCTGGCGCATCGGTGAGGCCCTCTGGTGGTTGTGTCGCACTTACGGATACTACATACATATATTTATGGATTGGACTGGGTTATTTAATTATGGCACAGCACACGAAGGCTATCTGCCTAAAGGAAGGGATGCCTTTGTGGAGGACTTTCTAAGGGAAACTGGCTCGTATACACGTTACACATGGGGAAAACCACGAAAACGCCCATGCAGCCAGCCCGTTCGCTGGATTCGATCCTCGGACCGAACTACCAGTGTTCAGCGTCTTTACCGCTCGGCCGCTGGTGGGCCACATACATTTATGCAGATTCTTCATTATTTAATTTCCTCAAATACAATAAAGGACGGTAATATTTGGTGGCAACAGTTTGAAAAGTGAAACAGACATTCAGAGTGATTCGACGCAAAATCGCAAAACGAAAACAATAGTCCCTCAGGGACAAAGCCCCTTTGGAGTAATAAAGTACTGGTTGAACTGAAGATCATCTAAGAAAATGGGAGTTCAAAAATACTTCAAAGACCTAATACAAGAACAAACAGAAGGATACTAATGCAAAAGGGTTTTACTTTAAAGGTGGATATATGGTAAGAATTTACAGATGCAATCCCCAAACTTTTGAATTCTACTCTATATAATCTGTCTAAACCAGGAATTAAAACTTTTTATTCCTCACCTTCTCATAGAGGTATTAAAACTGTGTTTCGGCTCAATTAAATAAGTTTGTGCACAAAAGTTATCTTAAATCTATCTTATCAATCCTTCTCTTTTTGATTTCCTAGTTTTTAATTGTACATTCCTGAATGATTATGTAGCCGTCAACACCAAGTAAAAACAGCCACATCCTAGGGAGATTTAGTGACAAGGCTTACTTTCATTATGCATTTCTTTAACCTTAGTATGTGAGCATTTTGCCTTCAGCAAACTTATTTTAAAACTGTAACGAACATTCAGAAGGATAACGAAATTTATGTCCACCGCTCCTAACTATGAAGTATGAGGCAAACATGACAAGTACAATTATATCCTTGGAAATCGGACAATACGAAATGTTTTAGAGTACTGTGCCAAGAAGTATAAATGTTTAGTCAGACAATTTTATTTCTAATTGGACCTTCTTCTTCACCCCCTTTAAAATAATACTGATGTCTTAAATATGTAAAACGAAAGTTCTGAATTCCTTCAGGAACTGCCTACAAAAGAATGTCTTGATACATTTGGAATTGGTGTTACTTTTTATAACGAGTTCAGCTGCTGAAAGTTCGTAAAAATGGCTTTTATACACCTGTATTGATACTTGATCAAAGGATGCTTGCTGCTTTATTAATTGGTAAATTTTACCCTACTCTGTAAAGTAACGCTGCATCTTATGAAGGCTGCAGGTATCAAAACGTTATTTCCCAGTTGTAGGTAGACAAGTAAATGTGCAAGCTAATTAATGGTATGCTCTTGTGGCAAATCCTGTTATGCATGTAAAGCACTTCTTTTGTCCGTTACATTATTAGAACTTCTTTCCGAAAGAAAAGTGAGCTCGCCTACCCTTTTGCAAAGTTGTTACACGCAAAAAAAAAATAATCAAGAAATAAATAAAGTAGTAATGCTTGCACTATAGAAAATTCCGCCGCCGCCGGAAGGCAAAAAATGAGAGTAAAAACGAATTGAAAAACTCAGCGAACGACTGACCGCTGAAGGCGAAAAAAAATCCGTTACGAAACTTAGCGTAGGGAAAAAATCCCACGAAGGGGGAAAAAATTCAAATTACTCGTCCGTCTTGCCGAGGATGGTGGTCGAGAACGCACCTGAGATGAACCACACACGGTTACAGTTCGCGCGAGAGACAGCGTCCGAGCAGTGCACCGGTTTTTGTCTTTCGGTGAGAGTAGTACTTGTTTCAACGGAAAGAGCGGGATGGATTTATTCCACCGGTCGTTTTGAAAGCTTCTGCTGAGAAAGGTGAGTGGTGAAAGCATCTTTTTTTTTTTTCTTTTTTTTTCCCTCCACAAATTACTTTCTTTACTTGTAATTATATATAATGGCATATTTAATTGATTAAAAAAGAATACTTTGTTATCTATTAATTTATATTAAAATTATCTTAAACAAAGTGTCAAAACTGATGGAAAATATATCGAAATTTTTACTACAGAGTTGCAAATCCCAAAAAAGAAATCTTTTTTTTTTCTGAAAAGATACAATACATTTTGTTATAATTTAATGAATTATTTCCAGCCGCTAATAAATGAGTAAATTTGTGAAAGAAACATTTTATGTTTATATTATTCTGAGCAAATTTTAAAGAATAACGACTGCATAAACTAGGTTAAACAGAAAGATTGTTCCTATAAATATTTTGAATTTAATTTTTCTTTCTTTCATTTCGTTCTCCATCCTTTCTCTTTCGCATTACTCTCTTCTTTTTTGACATTTTAAAAATCTGTTGCAGACTATGAAACTGGACAAATTGACTAATTCCGAATAAGTAATGAAACAGGGACTTTTTAAATTTTGAGCAGCAGCTTTATTACATCAAGCTCTGTAGAAAATGCAATAAAAATTGCATTTTATAATACATAGTTTATAATTTAATCTAACTGTATAATGTTAAAAATAATATTGACGATAATATTTTTAAAAATTCTATACATTTTAATATAAAAAATTATTTTTTAAATTCGGATATAAAAAATTATCATAAGTTTTTATATTAATAAGAATCGTAAATTATGTTTCTTTATTATTGCTAATAATCTTACTTTCTTATTATGTTAATCGGATATTATTTTGTCATCTTATAATTATAGTATTATGTTGTTATTATCTTGCTACAACTTCCAGGGAATATTTATCCCTATGTACGCATTTTGGCAGCTTTCATAAATGGACCGAATGTTTACAGTTCGTATTTGCTGGTTACAATCCAAAATAATAACAGTAATTTTAGAAAATTACTTTTATTACACTTTAGAATAAGTTAGGATTATGCATTTTAAATTCGAGCTTTAGAAACATTCTGAAAATTGTTCCTAGAGAAATAAGCTTTGAAATAATTCGAAAGAAGGGAAATGGGAATTATAGTTGATTTTATTGAAGTACGCGGAGCTTACTTGGCTAGCAGAAAAGCCAAGCGCTAGCAGAAATCCGTGTTTAAGTTTTAATTCTCGATGGTATTAAATATTGAGAGTGTGCTGAGCAGAAGCTTATAATAAGTACGGGATTTATGTATATTTTATGTATAGTATGTATCAAATGATTTATTCTTAAAATAAAGTAAGAGATAAGACAGAAAATTGCGAAGAAAAAGAAATCCAAATTACGATATCGAAAAGTAATGTAACGTGTTAATCGTATCGAAAGTTTATAAAATGAATAGCCAAGCTGTGTGCACACAGAAATATTGGTTTATATGGCGAAAATTGCCACGAATGTTATTAGTATCAACGCTTGAAATCAAGAATGATAAAATATGTATTTACTAATCAGCATATTCATATACTGATAACAAAGCAATATTAAAATGATTTTCTTAAGGTGGAAAATAGATATGTTCGCGAGAGAGTATAAGAATATAGCTGTATTAAAATGTACTTATAATATACAAAAGGTGATTTCAAATTTTTCTCAAAGTATAAGCAAATTCCACCTACCTTACCGTGTGCCATTGTGGCGTAATTTGTAGCACCTCCAGTCAATATTCTGAAGATACGAAGTTTGAATCCTGATGAGGGCATCGCTGAATTATACATTTTCCTAGACTTCTTAAAATTATAAATAGGTTTTACATTGAGCACGGATAAAATGTAGCGAACTATAATTCGTTATCACCTGATTTGGCAACTGGGTCCCTTCCATCGCATTCGTCCTTTAAGTGGAGGAGAATACTACAGAATTGTTATGAATTTTTCTTTGCTTCTTGGAAATACTTTCGACATAAGTAGAGACCCTTCATCCGAGTTTTACTGTGTAATTATTTATAGCAGTGTTTCAAAGATCATTCGTCGGTCCTTCCAATGGTTAAGTTCCACAATTTTGTATATATAAAGATTATGCCAGTAGTTCAATTTACTAACCTTACCGGTCCGCAATAAAATACTCAAATATTTTATCGGTCCTACGAATAAATTGTGTTGAGGAACACTGATGTACAGTATTGTATGAAATATTATGAAAAACAACATAGAGCACTTCAAAGTGATGTCGCGATTATTCGCGTGTTTATATTGTTTTCTTGCAGTACATGCAGAACATGCAGTACTTTAAGTTGCTTTCATTATATTTTGTGCAACATTGTAAACTTTAAGTACACTTTTAATGTTTTAATTCGATGCTGAATTTAATTGAGTAGTCAAACTAATCACATGAAACACTAAATGCAGCTACTCATAGCAACTCATTTATACCCTATGATTAGTACACGGTATGAACTTGATTAATTTTATGCAAATGGAATTTATTATTACCTTGTAGGGTTCTATCCTATCTAAATCCAATTTGAATTCCTTTAAAACGAGCTTAGATTGACAAGCGAATTATCCTTCCGTCTTCGAAAGTACTGCAAAGTTCCAAAATGTTTTATAAGTAACCTTTTTATTAAAAGCTTAACATACAAATTAGAAATTGTGTATGTGGGTAGTGGTAGTGGTTGAGGGAAGTGGACAACAAATCTTAAATTTACATATTAAAGTGGATTCATAGTTGGAAACTACGGTACCGGGCGAGTTATAAAACGATGAAAACTATTATTAGTGTTTATTTTCTTTTTGCAGATGGTATTATATGATACAGTTGAATAATACGTTTCCTTCCATGTCCAAATGCAATGTCTGTCACTTTAACCAAGTTTGAAGAACACGTAACAAAGTTTCTCATGTTATTTGTTTGCAAACTTCGGCTTTTAAAATGATCCACGTTATGAATGTTCTTTTGGTACACAATCGATTTTATGTGGCACCAGAGGTAAAAATTCAATGGCATGATGTGTGGTGGACTGTATGGCGACTTCGCCGGACACGTCGACCGATTCAATCCCCAGGAAACTGTTGAGCCAACCATTAACACACTTCAATGCCGTAATGCGGTGATGCCCCGTCTTGGTGGAAGAACTCAGGGAAGTTCACACTTTCGTCCGAAATTGATATAAAGATGTCATTTTTCAAGATACCGAGATAACCCCTCGCGTTGAAAGTTTCTCTCAAAAAAAAGACCAACAATCATGTTACTCTGAATCCTGCAAAAGGCCATGAGTTCTCCATACCTTGAATTTTGCAGTCCTACTGAAATAAGGATGGAACTAACAAAAACAAACGTTCAGTGCCCAAACACTGAACTCTGCCCTACCGTCAGGATCGTCCTCTGTCAGATGCTGCAACATCTGTAGCTCATACGGGCGCCACCTGTTAGCAAAATGCGCATGCGCAAAATGCGAATAACACTGTTGTACACGAGTGCGAATGACACACGAGTAGCCTCAGATCGTTGAAATGTTGTATATGGGACTGCTATAACATGCAGATATGCACCTCGCATTTTGGTTCCAATCGGCCGCACCAGAAGTATATAAATATATGTATAAATGTAAGATAAAAATATGTAAATCAGCTTTATAATTTAATTTAATAATAGCTTCATTCCTCATTTTTAATCTGGGTATTTCCTCTTCATTCTAAAAAAATAATATAATTTCTGGATTGCGTCATTTCTAGATAAATCTATGGCAAACCTTGCCTAACGCTTAATGACGTAGGTGATTCGGAAGTGAAACTTTCCTAACCGAAACCAAAACCTTCCATACTCGATAACTGCGCACTTCTCTTGTATCTCTGTAGCTGCTTGGACGTCATTTCATTTCGCATAAATTAATTATCTAACTCAGTGGTTTAAAAGAAATGTGTTGCCGAAACAAAATATTTTTGTGTTTGGGCAAAGATAGGTGTAGGATATTTAATTTTTAATTGAAACTGGATTTGTTTATTAAAGGGTAACAAACCATGCAATAAAAACAATAAACGCAGTTCTTTACCTTTATTATAATTAATTACTAGTATAGGAAAATGTAATGTTAAATATTTCACTATATTCAAGAAACAAATTTTACACGTAATTTTCTGCTTATATTTGAAAGTTCCTCTTTTATTACTTAATTACTTTATTATTGAGCTATTAAGGTCCCGATTCTCTAGCGACTCGAATAATGCTTTAAATTAAAATGACGAACCAAAGTACCTGTGTCTTGTCCAACGCGCAGTCCTTCTTTTCAATTCCCAAATGATCTCTCTCGAATAATTTTTTGACGCGTTAATATTGATGTTAACTCGCACGCATAGAGCGAACTAAAATTTCTTGTTTAATGATCTTTGTCAGAATTGTTTTTAATTACTCTCATTTTCGAAAACATTACTTAGAAATTACACTTGTAAGTTACATTAATGCCTTAAAACTAAACTCTAAACAGTTCACAGAAATCAAATCATAAAATTAGAACATAATAATAAGTCTTATAACACCGTATAGAGCGCATTACTAGAATCTTAAAATTAGCAGTTTTAAATATATAAAAATACCTTTTTTTAAAATAAAAAATTTAAAACTTAGGATTCCATTTAAAACTGCTTCACAAATCGTTTCTATAAACAGCTTCAAAACAAAGAATAATTTAACTAAACATTTTGATATTACAGTATTTTAGGATAACTGATTTAGTATTTTTGTGTGTTAATAGTCGGTATAAAGTTTGCGCATAAATATCCCAGAAGAGCAAAAAAATGAACCAGAAATTAGGAACTTTTTTTTTACTATTCCAATCAATAACACTTTTTACAACTGATGATATCCGGATTATAAATAGTATAGGAAATACGGAAAAAAAAAATGTATGGCGGCACTTAATATACTTTGTAAACATGAGCATTGATCAGCTGACTGTGTTCACGGCACACATTTTTTTTTTTTTGTCTGCGCCCTTTCTCGCCCGAGATAATGTTTTATCAGTTTCTTATGCAATTGTGGCTGAAAAACAGTGACGAAATCCATGATAAAATATATTAAAAGAATTTGTATTTTTTTTTTTTATTTAGAAATTTTATGCATAAAATTTTATTAATTTCCTTTCAATTTTTCGAACAGTGAGTGTATGTTTTTTCTTAAATCAAAATGATGAAAAATAATTTTTTAAAGTTTCGGGACTTTAATGAACAAATGACTCCCGTTTTTTCCCCCGTAGTATTTTTAATTGAAAAACGTAAGCGCACGTCAGTCACGGCGCTCTAAGATGTCGCATCCCACGCGTCGTTTTGTATTCGTCGTGAATGGCAACGAGGACATGGGATGAAATATGTTTCCCTTTTCAAATGTGAGCGTTGGGGAGGGGACATACTCTGAAATTAATTGAACTCTACGAAGACTCGTTCTGTTTCGTTACATGCATTCAAACTGTGAAAAAAATGGCCGGGTGGGTACTGTAGGAGGGAAGAATAGTAACCTGATTAAAATACTCTTTTCTTTGTTTGATCCCTTTTCCTGATTGACTCAGAGAATGTCGAATTGTCTCATAAAAGGAGTGCCGAAGCTTTTAGTTTTTTTTTTTTTTTTTCTCTTTCACTGTAGGTCTAAGTAGCACGTAAACTATGGATTCTTGGAAGCTTTGTAACTGTAATAAATACAATGTGCAAATTAATCTGAACGTATAGTAAAATAACATAATGTAAATGTAAGATAAAATAAAAAATACTTGTGCCTTTAAATCGTCTTCCACATGTCCGGGCATTGATTTCACCAGCTTTTGACGTATCTAATTAACCCGAGGATTCACCGGAATTTTTTTAGTAAAATCATATTTTTTTCCCATAAAATAAAATTTTTTTAACTAACTTTAAAACTTCGCTTGCTAAATATTTACCAAGACGTATATAAGCAATAACACAAAAGAAAAAAAATAAATATATATTTACTTTGTGTCTGAAATCTAAAGTTTGACGCCCGCAAGACATTTTTGTTAGTTGCACTTTGTAATTCAAAGATATTGGCAGCTAAATATAATATTTGGGACTGATATTTTTTTCAAATAATTCTAATATGTTTAATTAATAACTTCCTTTAATTTAAAATAAAAATTTAAAAAATATGAAAATTTTCTAAGTTTTCAGAGAAAACTTTTTAACTGGGATAAAACTTAAGAATGAATAATGGCAATAAGTTTCATTCTGTTATTTATTAAATATTTCTTCGATACTTGAGTTAAAATACATATGTTCGTATTTAAATAATTATAAATTTTGTATGGAAATGCAAAATTTGTTTCCATAATGTCAGTTAACTGGAAAAACTTTCTCTTAATAAGTTTCAATATTAAATAACTACGCACTTTGCTTCTGCTTCTCAGCGAAGATAGACTGCTGCTTACTGCTTCTCTTTTTACCGCATTGCAATCAAAATTGTGTGGCCACAAATGCCAGATGAAATAAAAAGGAATATTGAATCTGTTTCGTCTGGCTAGTTTTCCGTTCAGTATTGATCAATATTTCTGCAACATCATCACATGTATATCATATCGAACCTTAGCCGGTTCATGTGTATACGAGCCAGTTTCCCTTAGAAAGTCCTCCATGAAGGCATCCCTCACCTTAGGCAGATAGCCCTCGAGGCTTTGCCGTAATCAGCCAGTTCAAACCTCAGCCAGTTCACACCTGATCGGCAGAACTAATGGGTCAGTGAGCCGGTTTATAAAACTGAATTGCAATATATTTATTTATGCAATTTATTGCCACTTAGTAGCTAGTTTAATCGCTTTATTTACGCAGCGAACCAGTTTATGAAGTTTTGGAATCCCATCATTGAATAGGTTAAACCAGGACTGATGACTGGGCTCCCCTTCCCATCATAAGAAAAACATCTTAATCGACAAATGCAACAATCGAATCCCTCTCAACCGGGTCAATACTTGTGCTGCTATCCACAGTTAACTCAAAATCGCAAGAAATCCGAGGGCAGTTAAAGAAACTACAGTATAAAGGAATAATCCATATTATAATTAACGAAAAAAACACTAGCTTTGCATTTTCGAGCATTTTAATCTGTAGGAAAAAACTTTGTATGGTTACGTAAATTAATTCAAAACAAAAAGAATGCATTATAAGTAGCGGAAGAATAAATATTATTAGAAATTAAAAAAAAATAAATGCAATAGCATAATAGCATAAAAGAACCATATTTACTAAGAGAAATTATACAATATCATTATAACTCGAGTAAAATAGACAGGATTTCCTAGCCGTTTTTTAGCTAGCAGATTTCGTCTGCAATCCTTGTTGTTTAACTTACGTATTTTTTTTTTTTTTTTTATTATTATTATTCTTTTCTGTTTTCCCCAGACTTTGTATTGATCTAATGATTTGTGATAGTAATTTTTGCATTGTTCTGAAATGAACAAACTTATGTTATTTTATACAAGACCCGATTAATCCGAAAGCCGGTCTATCCGCCGTTGTTTAATCCGGAGTTTTCGCTACAGCGATTAGATTTGAACTACTCCGTTCATCAATTGTATCAATTCGCCTTTCCGTTAGTATGGATATTCAAAAGGTTCATACGATTTAAATTTTTTGTTATTAATTTAATAACATAATTATAATAATCATAATTTAATTTAAAATATGATTATTATAATTTTTCAATAAATAATATAAGAATAAAAAATCCAAAATTTTTATGCATATTATGCTTAAGAATGTTTTAAATGACACAAAGATTTATGTTTTTGTAGCCTTAAATTAGTAAAAAATAATTTTGTACAATATATGAAATCTAAATTTTTATACGTTCTTCACATCTCTATACTTTATGTTTAGGAAAATGTTTGCTCTTTATAAAAAATAAGTGCAAGGATTCTGACACCGTACAGCAAACACTGATCGATTAATATTTGATATTAAATTCGGGAAACATATTTAGGGGCCGTACACAAATTGAAGATCTAAATGTTTGCATTTGTGAACTAAAATTATTTTTTATATAAAAGTTTCTGATAATAAAAAAATACACGAAGTGCATTTCTGTTCACTTTATTGCGAAAAATATTGATCAATATATTTTTTTTTCAAAGTAGAGATCGTATTTAGAGAATCTTTTAGAATTCGTATTCTTGAAAATACTGGCAGGCATCCGTATCGACGCAGAATCAACTTGGTAGCATTAATTAAAAAGGAAAAATTTTATACTTTAATGAATTTTTACATAATTACCGATTATGATTCTTAAATAATAAAACTTCACAATAATATTAATAACGTATTTTAGACTTTGAAAATTTATGAATTACTTGTGTGAACATTCATTCGCCTACCAAATTGAACAAAATTTTAAACTAAAGACACTAGTCATTCATAAAAAAATATGACTGAATACTAAACGGAAAAAATCAAGTTCAAATTCTCCTAATTTATTTTTAACCGACTATTCAATGCAAATTGAATATGACGTCAACTATGACAAATTTCGAAATTAAATATCCCGGTTAATGTTTTTGTACGAGTGTACCTTTTATAACGAGTACAAAATTTTCCCATGTATAAGGAAGGATACGGGCAGCAGGATCATCTAAAATGTTAAATTTCGTATATTATATAAAATTATTTTTTTTAAGCTTAAAAGTATGGAAACATGAATATTTGCTTCATTTAAAACATTTTTGTTACTGAAAGTACCGTATTTCCTCGCGTATCCCCCTTTCTTTTACTAATTTTACCCTAAAAAATCGAGAGGAGAAAGTATGCGAATAATTTCATTTCCGAAGGACGCGGTTATAGAAAGAACGTAACGAATGAAAAGGAATCGTGGATAAACTACAGGTAATTAACAAATTTAGAGTTGGACGATACTCTCCGGAACCGATTCAAAGAACCAATTCACTTTACGGAACAAATGATAAGCTCTCCGGCGAAAACGGAACAGCAGTCCATTAAGAATTCACTGAGGGCTGTTGTTAGGAAACGTGCCAAAATTCGTAAAATTTGATTCGTAATTAAAAAATTTTATTCCTCTTAATGTAGAGAAGTACTATTATTTACCGGAAACATCTCTGACCAACTTTTTATGTGTTTATGGTTGTTACGCATGTATACATATGTGCTTTTGGTTTGCTTCTGTTTAGTATTTAAAAGCAAAACATTAAACAAACCAACGCATCTCAGCGAAACTGACCACCCCTGTTTGCAAATGGATGAAGGGTTCCCCCTATCTGGTAGTGCGATGATCTGTATTTACTTATTTTACTAACGTCTTGTAATCAAGAGCTGCGGATTTATCTTTAAGCTTCTTTAGAATTAGTATATATTTATAAACATGAATTTTTCTATCTAATGTATTTTTTAAAGGTTGCAGAACAAAATGTGGATCCTACCGAACAGAAGAATAGTATCATATGGTCATATGGTCAAATTAGAAATTTGGTATCATATGGTCAAATTAGATAAAAGAAAATAATAATAATAAATAAAAAAAAAAAAAAAAAAGGAAAATGCCGGTATTTTCAGCAGACAATTTTCTGCTCTTTGGGATCTGCCTCCAAACTAAAAATTTGTTTTTACTCTGTGTTTTGTAGTAGCAACAAAATATCAATTACAGTAATTAAATAATGTAATCTTTAGCAAAAGTGAGTTCATTTTAATTATTCTTTTAACTTATAGCATTTTTCATTTTTTATACCCGAATTGTATTGTTGCTCTATGTGGAAAGTGGTTTTTTTTTTTTTTTTTTTTTCTCCTTAAGAGAATCTCAAAAGTATAGTTGAAAGAAATCAGCCCAAGGAGTGAGCAGTTTGGTTGAGTTGATTTCAGCGATCCCATTCCTTGTTCAATTATTTCTGCTTTCCCCCATCTTTGTATACCGCTCTTGATCCAAGCCAGTTCCGAGCGCAGTCATTAAAGTCATTGTTAGTTAGCGGTGAATCGATAAAAAGAACTGATTTACTTCAGTGAGCGAACGGCTCCGATCTGATCCCTTAAAGGAGCGGTTTGGCCATCTCTAATCAAAAGATTATTTATTTAAAAAACCTTACATTCTCATAAGAATACATAGTAATGTTAATTGAAGCTCGCCGCCTCTTATTGTTGTCTTTGCTACTCCTTACTTCTTATTTCCTCAAATCTTCCAAAAATAATTAGAGAAGGTGAGTGTGCTGCTAACTCAGCGAAATCGCAGATTGAATGTCAGTTCGTATTTGCTTCGCTGTGATAGGTCAGTTCTTATATAAGCAGACATAAAGTACAACTTTTCGAAGGGAAACGTTCGCCGTGACCTTCGCAAGTAGGTTCGCATGGGTTTGTGTTTGTTAGTACGGCGAAAGCAATCACTATGTGGACGAACCTGTTTTACAATTTAAGGAAGCTCGTTCTCCAAACTCATTAAAGATAGGGAAATCCAGCGATTTTATTATTATTATTATTTTTTTTTAATTTTTAGAACTTAGCACTAAAAGGCTAAGGGGAAAAACACTAAAAAAAAGCTAAGGGCAGTACTAAAAGGCTAAGGAAAAAACAGGCGAGGAAGTACTATGCCTACGACCAACAACTTCGGAAATAAATTTTGTGAAAACGGTATATGTATTTAATATAGCTTCTGAAAGAATTCTGCTGGAACCGCCTTGAATATCACTAATTTTTCGAATGGGGAAAAGAGTGCAAGTAAAAGCACTTTTAACGCTGCCAGTTTTAAATAGTTAAAGATGAAAATAAGCTGAGACGTTTTCTGAAAATTCTTACCGTTAAATGACAAATCAATTACGCATTGAACTATAAATTACTTTTTTGTTTCGATCTTCGTATGCTCACTCTGTTGTCCTATTAATCTTTTTTAGTTCAACTTCAAATCTGACTCGACAGCACACATCGCTTGCCAAGCCCATCGTGAAGCTTCATGCGACACTATTTTTACATCGAATCACATCACATTAGGGTGTGATCTCGCTATTTCTTACGTAATGGCTTGGCGTTTTCTATCACAAATGTGTTTTCCTTTATTGGTGACTCTTCCCGTTCCGAGATAGGCATCAGTTCATTGAAAATAGTAAAGAAATTTGCATAGAATGTTGCCGTAAGCTGTGTTCAAATCTCACTTCTGGGAGGCGGTTTTGGAAATACACTTAATTTTTTTATTTTATTTTATTATTTTTTTTTTATTTTAAAGCACCAGGGTTACTGTTTGTGTAGGCCTTCTCTTGTTAGTTCGAATCACTTGTTTGTCTGTAACAGGTTTCAAATAAAATTAAATGTGAATGTTAATGCTATCGAAATAGTATTATTTTTAAAAGAAAAGGTACAGTGAATGTAAAAAATGTATGGCAACATTTAACACGCTATGCGGAGTTCTAAACATATCCAGTTTTTAAATATTATGCAGTTTTTAAATATTTCATGACTTTGCTGTTGAATTTAATATCATGTAAATGCGTTGTGACATTTAATAAATAAAGTTAAAAAGAACAAGATAAAGGCTGTATAAGTAATTTTACTAAAAAGCTGAACTCTAAGAAAAGACTGAAAAACAATTTTTTAAATGTAGGGCAGCATTTAAGAAAAACTTGTGGATGTCTTCGGATTGAACGGCGCAGTCACAAAGGTGCCTGTGCCCGAGGCACTATTTTTGTGGAATAATTTATTTTTTCAAACCATGTCAGTTCAAAGATTGTCTATCATGGTAAGTTGTTAAGTGCGAGAAGTTTCCATAATTTATATTTCCGGAGTAGACCATTGTAGATGAATTTTGTAAAAAGAATTATTTAATCTCTTGTTTAATTTATCTTAATATGTATGCTGCATTTAATCTTAATGTGTAAAATTGATTTTGTACTTCTAATTCAATAATTATTTTAGAAGTTTTAAATAAAAACTTATTTTCTCAAAACTTTTTTTATTGCGAATCCAAAACGCTGATACGCGTATCAGTCGTATTTGTTGTTATGTATAATAAATGCGTCATCCTACTTTAAAAATAGGAAGCATTAAATGTTGTGTCCTATATACGTAAAAGTTATTTAGTTGCCAATAAATTTTTCTTTTATTGTTATTTATCTGTGGGCGTATTTGTCCACTTTTGAATTTTGTATGGCAGAAAAAAATTCTCCTGAGACAAAAAGAAACTAGTTAGAGTAACGTATACATGAGCTAGACCTCATAGTGTTGCCCAGGTTTCTTTCATAACTGGCGTATTTAAGATATTTTTCATTATTTTTTTTATTTTAATTCATTTGAAAATAAAAAAAATAGGTTTCGGTTTTGATTCATTGGAAACACTAAAACAATGAGTTCTTATTTCAGTTGTTTTCTAAATAATCAATCATCTATCTAACTAGCTATACTTTTTTTTTAGCATAAACGAAAGAAATAGAACCAGCTTATTAGTGGATAGGTCGATGCAACTTTTGCCTTATTGTTCGAATTTTCCTCTTCGATATCGTTAACCCTTGCATTTTTCGCAATCCAGAAAGCAAGTTTTTATTTTGCAGGATAAAGAGCTTTTAGAACTGCAATTATTTAACGATCAATCATAGTATCGCATACCTGAGCGTGGTTACTTCGTTTCTTGCTTGATTGTGAATGTGGTCTTCGAAATACTTACCAAAAGTTTCTGTGTGCTTCTTTTGCTGAAATATTATACTTACATGAGCCATTTGTCTCAAAGACTCACGGGCCATTCATCAGCTTTAGTGTCAAGTACTTTAAGGTTTTTCATTGCATCAAATTCACATCTTTCGAATCAGCTGCTTTTACAAATGAATATTGCAAAATAGAAGGAAAGCTTTTTCAAAGGGATATCATTTTGAAGGACTTGGAAATGTATAAATAAGTCATTTTGTACGCTGGTACGTTTTTAAATAATAATCGGGTTACATGTATAGTATAGTCTTTCATGTTTCTGAATCGAGATTTAGGTAGAATGCCTTCATGAATGAATTTCTAAGGAACGTTTTTCATTACGAAGAACCATCAGAATTAATTTATGTAATAATAGTAATCATACGGGCGCAGCTCGGCCCATCTAACAACAATAAGCCCGTTCTATGGCCATAAACGAATTGGCTAAAAAATAATTAAATAAATAAACAAAAGGAAACAAGCACTGAACACAAACAACAATCAGACACTAACCCCAATGGCTCGCGATTCAAACTGACAACAGCCATGACTTACGTGAAAATTTTCTTTGACATTTTCAAATTCAATAGAAGTTTCTTAAAATTGAATTTATCATTAACAAGACTATACGTATCTCACACTCCCTGGCTGGACGCCTGAACGAAGTGTACTTTACCAAGGATATTCGTCACAGGTCGGCACAGATTAAGCACACGTCGTAGTCTTGAAGGCCAAATTTTTTCAAATATGCTGGATACCAATCATGGCCGGTGAAGATTTCATTTAACTCGATATTCAGACACATTTGTTTTCTTAAAGTTATGTTCTCCAAATAACCAGTTTTCTTTTCCGACGCGTACCATTGCCCTTTCCAGCTACTTAGTTGAGTAATGCAGTTCTTAAAAATATTTTTTATACTTTTAAATCTGGTTGATTTAAATAAAAATGCATTTAAATCATGAGCTGTCTGATTAGAAATATTAAGTATTTTTATGGCATGGCTGTAGCTGAACTCATTAAAATCTTTATACACTTTTTGCTGATGTTAGGTCATGAAGATCAGAAGCTTTGCATTAAGCATGATCATTGATATTTTAGGGTTTTTTGCGTTTTTATGTGTAGGTTCTACATGAATGAGTGGTGAGGTTTCATGAGGTTTCTGTGAAATATGCGTTATGTGTGATGAATTGAGAGTGCTTTAATTTTTTTTATTCAGTTTAGGAAAACATTGCGCTATGCGCTGTATTCCATGAAGTTTATTGCCATCAGAAGTCCATTTTACGCAGTAATAGACAGTCAGGTCTAAATCAAATGTGTTTGACATCGTGCATAATCTGTATAAAATTGAACATTGAATCTAGTGGAACCTCAGAATTACATACGATATGTCATGTATATCCTCTTGCAGTATGCGTATAACGCTGGAGCGAGGTACACCAAAGTCGTGTTCGATTGTTGTGATCCTTGTTCCCGGATTCTTGTCAATCGAAGTGGCTGGTTACTCAGAAGGCTCCAGTTTCACTTAAACTGTTATGCAATTGTCCGAACAATCAATGATTTGATAGATGTCTGTTTGGAAAGCGCTCTCGGTACATGCGTTACGCGGCTTGTCCATTTCCATCCACTTCCTCATAAACGTAACGAATATCGGCCGATTATCCGTTACTGAGCCGATGCATGAACTTCTGCAGGATCCTCGCTTAAAACGATCCCGGTTTCCGCTCTCCAATACGCTTGCGAACATCACCCTATAGCAGCGTATAGTGACGGTATCGGACACAACTTTCTATGTAAAGTTTGTTCATCATGGTCTTGAGATACCAGTACTTAAAAGTTTGTAACTGACCTTTTGGGACTCTCTGTATATTGCATCATTTCATAAACCTATTATATCTGTACCGGCATGTCACTGTAAAAGATTTCAAAAGAACATTTATTTTTTCTAATAACACCAATAGAGACGTAAATGATATTGTGTAAGAAAGGCTTCGTCTATGAATCGAATACCGTTACAGGGATTGAAGATAATTTGAGAGAAGATGAAGGATACGAACTTGATGACTGGGTCAAAAACTGATTTTTAAAGACATATGACATTGTTTGTTTTAAATTAGTGTTTAAAGGACACACATTTATTACGTTTACCTCAAATATTAGGTAACTTAATTTATCTTTCTTAGAGAATGTCCTCAGCATATCAAGTGCTTTAACTCTGCAAACTTCTTTTTGTACTGACTTATTAATTAATTGTTCTTTTCCTTCTATTTTAAAATTGCTTCACGAAAGCTTCTCTCAGACAAACAGCCCTAGTGTGCTTAGGCATGCTCAATTAATTCGATAACTAGTAATGAAAACAGTTAATGTAGTTCTTAGTACCAAACATGAAATATACTCAAGTCTCTGTTCGAACTATATATACTCCTATATATATTTAAACAAATTTAAATTTAAATTTTAACAAACACGTATGTATAAAAGTAAAAAAGCAAATTTAAAGCCTAAAAAAGAAAAAAAGCCAAAAAAATTTCTTAAAAAATTTTTAAAAAATGTGCAAACATATAAAAGATTTAATTCTCGAACTAATCTACTATATCATTTAAATTTAGAAGCATAAGCAAATCAAGTGCAAAAACAATCCATGAAAATAAATTCACTAATTTAGCAAATTAAAATTAAACTAAACAATTTTTTAAAAAATTCATAAGTGAATGACTGTTGAGTAGGCAGGAGACAGACTTATCAATGGGAAGTTGCCTCCAAACCTAACTCTCCAATCATTCGATTCGTGTTTCGTCATTCATGCAGGCAAGGGTAAAAGTCAAAACCAAAAGTAAAAAGTAAAAAGAAATACCAATAAAGTGGTATCCTTAGAAATTAACACCCAAGAATTAAATTCAAGAACAAAGTTCCAAAAGGAAAATACCAATGAAGTCCCCTTAGAAACAAGCAAGTAAAGTCAAGTACAAAATTAAATTTTTTTAAAAAAATTAAATTTCTTAAAAAACTAATTTTTTATAAAAAATAAAAAACAAATTAATTTTTTATAAAAAATAAAAAACAAACTAGAAACCAATGTATCCTAGAAACCCTCGTCTACAGAAACCTCCCCGACACGAATATGCATATCAATAAAAAGAAACTAAAAAAGAATTAGACATAATCCATATAAACCAATAAGAAACAAAAAGAACTAATTCACAATTTTTAAAAAACAAATATATATTTAAAAATATAATTTCATATTTAGCAAATAGTTAAATACTACATAATTTTTTTTTAAATACTTAAAGCAAGTAAATAGTAAGTTTTAATTCTAACTTACCTACTATATGAGTGTTGGGGTCTGCAAAAGTGTTGTTAAAGAGAAGTAAGTGTGTTCTTCAAATTATATAGATGGCGCTTATGTAGGTAAAGTTGAGTGTCAAGCTGCTATCTTTGTAATATATAATAATATATACTCCTATATATACTATATATACTCCTGGTATATACTATACTCCTGTATATATTTGTAATATATACTCCTATATATACATATATACAAGAAAAATAAAGAATATGTAAAAGATTAAATTAGCAGTGTAAATTAATTTCCCTTCTCTATTCTAAAAATAGCAACATCTATTTCCACTGCGTCATTTCGAGAAAAATCCATATCATATGTCCCTTGCGTAATTCTGGTGATGTAAATTGAACTAAAACTCAAGCAGCCAATAATAATTTTACAGCAATATTAACTATCCAATCAAAATGCTTTGAGAACCCAAACTAACTCAGTTTGACTTCAGATTTCATCCTGAACATTACGCACTTTCTGTCTACGCTTTGCCTTAGCTGGACTGCAGTCTGTCTGCTTCTTATTTTTTGCTGCAAATCTATCAAAAATGTAAGCCGTTCGAAACAGCCACATTTAATGTGCCGACTTGTGTGTAGCCGCAACATATTGCTGAAAATAAAACTGAAGATTTAATCTGCCTTCGCCTTCAATTTCCTAACCATTATGGATCAACACTTCTACGCCATCAAAATTCCTGCTCCTGAATTTATTACATATATATAGAGAGAGATAGATACCATTTTACATCTATATGTATACTCGTACATATATAGATGTAAAATATAAGAAATACGATGGCTTTGCTCTACGTGAACAGGCAACTTCTAATTTATTTTCCGCAATTTCGGGATCTTCTCCCTAAACCAGTACTTTCGAGAACATTCTGACATTTTATGTAACTATTAGTATGAATACAGAGTTCGCGCCCTTTTTCGTCAGACTGCTTCATACTATCACTGCTAGACTCTGCGCTGCTCTGTCCATTACTCTTCCTTTTGTTAGAATAGTTATGACGTCAAAATCCTAAGTTTAACCGTATTTTAATTTAAACCATTATTAGATATGTAATTTGGAGAATTTCATCTAAAGTAAAAATGATTCATTTGAATTGAATAAAGATGTGTCATCAAAACAACTAACTTCTTTTTGTCGTTGTTGAATACCGCCTTACACTCAGCCACAACAATACCAGGTCTCTGATGCCAAGCTTCGTCATTCCTGTGCCTGCCTACCACAATATTATATACATACATATATATAAATTAAGCAGTAACTTATAAATGTAAGTTTAGAACTTTTTCTTTCATTGTGTTAAAATACAATATATAATTAATATTTTAAAATGTATTCCTTTATAATCATAATTTGTCTCTGCCTGACTGAATAGTTAAAGTCAATACAAAGCTTATCAAATCTGTCAATCAGAGGTAACTAGAGCGCCTCTGAAACGTATGGACAAAAGACAATAGTTAATACGCGATCCAATTAAAGATGTCTGTAATGTCCTTCGGTCATTACAGGTCGCTGACCAATTAGGCTTTCCCTGGGAAACTAGCCTCGAGTGTGACCCTTTAGCCCATCGATCTTGTGATACGTGTCAACGCTAAGCTATTACCATCACCTGACATTTGGCGATCTTGTACCGCGGAAGATAAGGTTGAAATTCAGTGTGAAATCCATAAGCAAAGCTTCCACCCACTTTTGCTGGAGGTCAGGTTTCCAAGTCGGATCGTTTCTTTCATTTACATTGAAAAGCAAACTGAATCCTGTGGCAGGGACACTAAGCAATTAAGAGAGATGCCACAATCTGAATGATCGATTGCATCTACCAGCGACACCTACTTTGATGAAAAATAACTAAAACGAGCTCCCATGTTCTCTCAGCTAAGAGAAGGAACTCTTATCTCTTTTCTGCTGAATGACATTAGAGTGGTCAACCCTTATTGAACGTCGTGCGAAACGAAGAAAAAGTGCGTAAGAGTTAAAGAAAGCCAAAGAAGAAAACTTCTCAGGATGAGAGAGAAAAGGACATACACCGTCTCCACAAAATTATTTACCGGGCCTTTATTTTCGAAATCATTGGTCTTAGACATATGCTCCTAGTACAGAAATATTTTAAATGACGCAAAGAATCGTGTTTTCGTATTTTTAAATTAAATAAAATAATAATTTTGCATAAAATGCCAAATTTTTTATACCTTCCTCCAGTCCGTGTATTTAAGTTTAGGAAAATTTTGTACTCGTTAAAAAAATAAAATACAAAAAGTTTAACTCCCATACGACAAAAATTTATTGAGTTATTTAATTCCAAAATTTGCGATTTTTGACGTCATATTCAGTTTCCATTCAGGACTCGGTTAATAAATAAATAAATTAGAATAATTCGAGGTTGATTTTTCTCCCTTAAATGCCATTCAATGATACTATTTTCTGATTTACTTCTTTTTATTTATATTTTATTACATTAGGTATGCCGCAAGAATTTTTGCACAAGTATTTTATGAGTTTTTAAAGCATAAAATTAGGTTTTTAATATTTTCATCAAGTTTTATTAATTTAGAATCATAATCTGATAATCGTAAAAAATTCATTAAAGTATAAATATTTTTCATTCTGAATTAGCGTTAACAAACTGGCTATGTTGGCAGTACGGATACCAGTGTTTTCTAAATACAAATTCTATAAGATTCTCTGAAAAAATTCTCCACTTTGTAAAAAATTACGTTGATCAATAATTTTCACAATAATCTGCATAGAAATGCTCTTCACATAATCTTTTAATAACAGATATCTTTTTACTAAATTTTAGTTTACAAATGCAAACATTTAGCTCTTTATATCGAGTACGGCTCCCGAATATCATTCCCGATTTTAATATCAAATATGTGAATCAATGTATGTCGCACTGGAGTCACATTTTTCTTGTTTTGTTTTTTTATAACGAGTACAAGTTTTTCTTAAATATAAGTATAGTGACTGGAGAAACGTGTAAAAAGTTATATTTCGTAATTTAAATATATATATATATATTATATATATTTCAACTTAAAAATGCCAGAACACGAATATTTGTGTCAGTTAAAACATTCTTGAGACTGGAAGTTATGCGGTTGCAACGGGGTTGAGAAAATAAAAGCGGAGTAAGGGGTTTCTGTAAGCACTATGTATAATATTCTCGCGTTTCATTCTTAGCGAAGATGTCTAGCAAGAAGATCGCTATTGTAAATTATGTATGATTCTGAAATTGATACTATGTACTGTAATGTATTTTGCAGTAATTGACAAAATAACAGATAATTTTCTTAGTAAAACATAAATTTTATTTTTAGTTTACGGAGATAGATAATTTGAATACAGTCTTTTAGTTACAAATTTTTCATGTATCTACTAGCTAGTAAAACTTTAGAATTCTAATTTTAAACAATTTGTTACGTTGCTGAGCAACGATTACATTATACAAATATGGCGTTGCCACTTCAATAATAAATATAGTTATTTGTTAAATAACAAGATACTACAGTACTAATTCTACTTTAATGTGAACTTTGTAAATATAGCTATTATTTGTTCTTCAGTTTCCATAAGGCAAACAAATGATCTCGAGAGGATGGGGAGTATCATCAGGCAGATGAAATATATTTCTTAAGAAATTTTGTAATTAAAACTTGAATATTTTTTTTTTTTTTTTTTTTTTTTTTTGTTCAAGATGCATTTGTTTCTCTTAACGAATAATGAATGCGAAGGTGGTCTTCAGTGTTTTAGTTACATTAATTAATGCTTTTATAATGAGTTTTATATGAAGGAAGGTTGCTGCTGATCAATGCCTAATTGGAAGTTTGCACATTAATTAATGTTTTGAATGCCGACATGATGTTACAAAAAATTCAACCTATCAATGAATCATATTTATTTAGTATTAAATAAATGATTGCTTAATTAAAGGTATATATATATATATATTAACAATGAGGGAGGATTATGATGTTTATACTTACATATATTGTCCACAGCAGTGAATAAAATGGTGATATCTTTGCTTTCGGTTGATTCTATATCCTTTAACTACAAGGTGCACCAATAAAGTAACTGAAAAATTAAAAGACCATAAACTGATTATTATTTCGCTTGCATATAAAAACGCCGGAATCATTTTCATTTTATGAGATAACATTGCAAAAAAAAAAAAAAAAAAAAAAAAAAAAAAACCTGTTTCGAGATGGAACAACGCTGCAACATTAAGTTTTGTTACAAATTAGGTAAATATGCTGCCGAAATCATAGTTAGTTCGAATAGTATGTGATAATGCATCATTATCAAGAACACAAGTGTATGAGTGTTACAACCGCTTAAAATGCGAAAGCGAAAGCATTGAAGGCAATGCAAAGATAGGGCGCCCTTCAAAAAACCAGAAAAATGGGAGGAAAATTCATTCTTTGGTAAAAGATGATAGACGTGTAACAACTCAGCAACTTTCAGACATGCTTGGGATAAGCAATGAAAGCTGTATGTTGACTTTAATTGAAAATCTGAAAATGAGGAAAGTTTGTACTTCGGATTTTGGCAGAATAGCAAAAAGAAGAAAAGCTTTCTATGAAGACTTGCTTATTACTAAACAGCACAATTTTTTAAAGTGTATAATAGAGGAAGATGAGACCTGGTGTCTACAATATGACCCATAAACAAAAAGACAAAATGTACAGTGGGAAGAACCGCGTTCTAAAAAAGGGGGGACACAAATAATAATTTTTTAGTTAATAAAAGATAATTTTAAAAAAATGTTTGCTCTCGAATCTGGATAATCATTTTCATTTCTTATGCAATGCTTTCAGCTATATATGTAAAAGACGGTGCATGTGCTTGTTCTCCTTCAAAATGGCACACTGAATGGGCATTAAAAAATATATATATCTTTTTATCTTTTGGAACATAAATTCGATTTAGCGGACTTCCGGTCATATAGGACGCCGCTTATTCTCTGAATAAACTATTAAGTCAAGGGTTAGTTATCGGTATTCAAATAATTGAACTTTTTTCCGTTTTTAACAAAGAATGTCACCAATGGCGAAATAAAAAATTAAAACATTCTTTAGAAACAAAAGCAGACTACGATAGGAAAAGAAAGAATTGTAATCGAAACTTCGTTATCAGCTTGCAAGCAGGCATCCGTTTTAAACTTTTAGTTTTTGCCCCGAAAATGTTGGGCATTATGGGAAAAGAAATAAATTGTGTGTGAATCCAACGAAATCAAGTAAAAATAAATTGTTTTCTCTCCCACCTTTTTTTTAGAAAGACACAGCAAATCTTAGTTTCTTTAAAATTAGAGTTAGGTGGAATTGCTTTGTTACTAATAACCCCTCCCTCCCAAAAGGAAGTTAAAATTGTTAAAGCAAACTCAATATTTTTATTTACTTAACTATTATCTACCTTCCGTTGTTTGAACTGAAATAATTTTGCTAAGTTAATGTAAACATTCATGAGGATACTTTGCTTAAAATATCTGGTGTTTTGTATAGATGGAACTGGAGAGCTGTTTTATATAAGTATAGAAATGCTTAAACATGCGAGCAATTCTAATTTTGAGATTTTAGTGTGCAGATTTTTATCTTAGGGAAGATAGCGTGCATGTAATTAATTATAGAGATGTCTTCAGTATCATTCCTAGCTCGAAAACGGGGCAGTTGGGTTGTGATTTAACCCAATCTTAAAGGACTCAGTTCTTCTTAGGAAGTCCTATATGAAGGTATCCCTTTTAAAGTAGTCTTGCACGGTTTTGCTGTAATAAGTTAGTTATTCGTTTATTCCTTAAACATTTACACAAAATATTAAGTACATGCATGCTCCTTATGAATTTTCATTTCCAAAAGCATCCCTACTTTTAGGCAGATAGCCTTAGTCTCGTTTGCCGTAATTAGTCACTCGAGTGTAATTCGATCTACAGATTTGAAAACGAGTCTCATAGTTGCTGTGAGACACGTTTACAGTAAAGACTCTCATAGTTACTTTTTAAATGCAGCTCCGATTTAGGGCTCATCTTTCGGCGAACGGCCTAATTGTATGAACGCTTCGTGGTTTTCTTAAACAACACGAATGCGAGCCAGTTTGCCTTAAAAATTCCATCCATGAAGACATCTCATCCCTCAGACAAATAGCCATAATGTGCTTCGCCCTAATTTAATAATTTAACTCAGTAGCTCTGGTCTGAGTAATTATCCCATTTATTTATATCTGAAGCGGATTGTAGGAGAGAAAAAGTTGGTTTATTTGATAACCGCAAAGCACGAGAAGAACTATCTACGCGAAGAAGAGAATGCTTTCGTGGAGGGTTTTCTAAACGAAATAATTCGTATCCATGTTACACATGGGGAAAAACAGGAAAACGCTTATGCCGCCAGCCCCTTCACCTGGAATCGAACCCATGCTGAGCTATCACTGTTCATCGACTTTAATTCTCTGCCGCTGGTGGGGCGTAGGAGAATAAGGAATCTTTGGAAACTCCACGCTTTTTAACTCAAATTTATGTCATTTCGAATCGTAGATATGCTTCCCCTGGAAGCGTCACTGAAGCAGTACAAAAAAGGACAATGATCCTAGAATGCGTGTTCTGCCCTCTTTATTTATGGACACACATTTGCAACCCTGATTTCATTCGAATGTAACAACCACCACTATTCGGCGAAACTCTTTTACAAGGGCCCCCTCCCCAAAGGATATTTCCTGTTTGCCGATTTTGCTCGTTGAAACACAGAAAGAGCCTTTTTCTTTTTCTGTAATCATCCTAGGAATCGTTGTGTTTTCATTTACTGAATGTAGACCAACTGCTGTTCCCATTTTACGATCGACAGCTGTTACCACTCGAATTCTTGTTGGTACGGGTAGGACGTTTTTGCTTAACGAAAGGCAAACAGCAAGTCGATATATTGCTTTTCCAATACTGTAAGTACTTCGAACTTAGGATGTTTACTTTCAAGTCCTGTTTTTTAGGTTTGATTACCTTTTGAAATTCAGCTTTTTTGAACCCTATTTGGATCTGATGCAAAATTATCGGATCGTAATTTGTGTACTATATATGAGTTATGTTAAAGTTTGGTTCTGTAGAATCTCAGGCCCAGATGAAGCCTATTAAGTGGTTGCGTGTAATTACTGTTAAAAAATCAGTTTTTCAACAATTTCAACAACAACCTTTCGCGAGAGTTATGTTTCCTTTTAATAAATGGGTTTGGCACCCTTTCAAAAGAAAACGTATTTTTGTTTCAAGCAAGTTTTACAAAAAACCGTGTGTATAAACGATTGAACGAAATTAAGTGATAGCTATGTCTTGAATAGTTTAGTCTTTCTTTATAAAATAAACGCATACATTATGACGTTAATTTATGATTAAACAGTATTATAGCCAAATTTTTTTTCCTGCCATTTGGCACTACTATTATGATCGGCTGGTTTAAAATATGTTATTCTATGTATTTAATTCCTGGACGATTAATTTTATTCCTGGACGATTTATTTAATTCCTGGACGATTAATTTTATTTAATTCCTGGACGATTAATTTTATGTGTTGAATTCCTGGACGATTAATTTTAAACTAGTACTCTAATCGTAAATGTTTCGCTTTAAAATTGTTTGGGGGGGGTTTAACTGGAATCTGCATGCAAAGATCACATAGCAAGTTTTTAAAATCATTGTGATTTTCCTATTTTTAAATATGTTTTTTCTTTTTGGAACTGTAAATTTTTGAGATATTAAACTGCAATCTGAATATTTCAGATTTCAATGTATTTTATTTCGTTACGTTTTATTTTTATTTAATTACTTCTCCTTTTGTTTTATCGTTTTATAGTGATTTATGTTGAGATCGTCAGTCTAAATCTATTAATTGTTTCAGAAAGCTGCTATTTATCTGAGTATAAGGAAGAAAATCCGTTATGAAAAGACGTATGTTATACCATTACCGAAGAGAGAGCAATAGTATAAATGCACTCCAATATTTGAAGTGATTCAATGGGAAAATAGTGTGAACTAAACTTGGCAATGGGATTGATCAGTGGTCCCAAATTTTGTTCATTCGCATAACCCTTGGTAATCGTTTACAGTAATTTGTACCTTTTATTTCTCTAAATTGTGGCAAACTGCTCAGAATTAAAATAGCAACTCTAATTTCAAATTTTTAATGTGACATATAAATATACAACCTAGTTCAGTCGTGTCTTTTGTAATCCTGAAATGAAGAAATGAATAACATATAATGCGTATATGCTAATAATTCAAATGATAAATAATAAAATGAATGGAAATGTGGTACATTTTTTCCTTTAATTTATTAATAATTAGAAAAACTTAATGTCTTTTGAAATAATATTTGTAGAAAAAGGTAACAAAATTTTGACGTTTTTGTAAGTAAAAGCACCCAATTTTTTAAAATCAGGGTCAGTTGATGTAATAAAGTCACAAAACTGGAGCTATTCAAAACTGACTCCGGTGTTTGCTTTCATATATGATGCTCTGATTATTTTGTTGGTATTCTGGCTTTCAGCAAGAGAATTTTTCCCTGCTTTGGCAGATCTTCAGTAATCCCTTATAGGGCTTGACCCATGTAAAGCCTAACTGGCGAAGTTGTCCGCACGAGATGGAACTGTAAAGAGAAAAACGAAATTGAGGCTCCTTTCTTCTGCAATGGTAATCCTGACTGAAATAGTTTGTATACCTGACAAGTTTTGTTTTAAAATTCCTTGGGAACAAAAAAAAAAAAAAAAAAAAAAAAAAAAAAAAAAAAAATGTCATTCTACTGTTTGATATTACTTGGCCATGCCACCCTAATGGATAGAGTGGTTATCCTTGCTGCCTGCCGTATCGTTGGGCAACAGTGATACGAATTCCTGAAAAGGCTTGAATGTATGGCAGCTAGAGCCACCAGATCTTGAAGACGCAGAGTCCTCCACCCGAAGCCCGAATTTCGAATTTGCTTTTATTTCATATTGTGTGCGAATTTAATGAATTCTTGATTAATAAATTCGCGACTGAAAAGTATTGTCTTTTTATTCGGCAAAGAGTAAGTTATTTTTGTTTCAAATTTATTGATTATCAAGTGGAGTACCCAAAAAGTGTTACAAGAATGTTCTTTGCCTCATTTTCCACGACGATAAATTATGCAACAAGCCATTTGTCTGACATGTTATTTGTCATTTCATTTTGTCAAGGAGCTTGGAGTTTTGGATGATTTGAAACCTCAACATTTTGTCATTCATAGTGGCCGCCGAAAATATTGCGATTGAAAACATGGCTAAGAAAACAGCGTAAAGGGATGTAGAAGGAAAAAAAATTGGAGAAAACTAAGATTGCTATACTAGAAGGTTTGCACATGTGTGACGTTAGTGACTCCTGCTCAAAAGCAACTATTAGCTTTGTGCCTTCGTTTCTGCTGCTTATGTAAATAATTGATGCTAGAGTTGGGAAGAGCCTAACCTTGTTCGTCCACTGATTTTGGAGAAAACTTAATTGCAACTTTAAAACATCATAATACAAAACGCCGTGGTAGAATAGTCCACGGTAAATAGTGAACCTGGTCCGCCATAAACAGTGATAATATTTAGCACCTTCCAGACGTTTCCTTAAAAAGTCAAGGAGCTACAAACATCGAATGACAAATGTTTTGCAGAACTGTACAATTTATACGTCTACGATGCTTCAATATTCTATGAAAAGTACTTTTGCGAGTCCAGCATTCTTTGAGTGGTAGTGGTCTTCTTAGAGAGGATTTACTATGCTCAAAATAATATCGTTCGCAAAAGTATGTTTCATAGAATTCTGGACGTTTCAGAAGCATTAAATGCATAATTTTGCGATTTTTTAAGCTGCCTTATTTTTAGACATGGTGTTTTGTATGACGATATTTAGAAACTTCGAATTTTTTAAATATTTTCTGCAACAATGCTTTTATTGCTATGATTTAGAGGTGTGAAGTTTTCCCCTTGCCATGATGTTTACCTTTTGTGTTACTTTCTCCGGGATGTTTTTGCTGTGATGTTTCCACTGGCAACTCAGATTCGTAAATGATTACTTCATTCCGTGATGGATTGAAAAAGGAATCAACATTCATTTCATAATTTCCCAGACAACAAGATTTAATTCCATATGTCGTTTCCCTGTAGGGGTTTGATGAAGAATTATCGTACGCAGCAGCGGCTCGTAATCAGGAAGCGTTACGTGAGAGAATTTCGCTGCATTCAGAAACTCGACAGTCATAAATGCTTCTCAGCATTGAGAATGAGTTGACAGTCACGAATGCTTCTCACCTCCTCCAGAAAATATTTGACATTTATAAAAAAATCTTTCGAATCCACGTATCTGGAAAATTGCATGTTGCTATTCAGTTATGGTATATTCATAATGTAATGTGATAATTTCTTTTATAGATTATCTAAATGAGACATTCCGTATTTCAGCGTTGTTTGTTTTCATTCTCGTATAGTTTAGTTTATAGAAATCCTTTTTAGTTTATACACTTTTACATAACTTGAGATTGTTCCAAATTTTATGAAAGACAACTTTTTTCGTGTGCCTTCGTGATTTTCCTTATGTGTAATGTGAATACGAACCAGTTTTCAATACACAGTTCTCTATGAAGGCATCCATCTTCTTTGCATTTGGCCATCGAGTGCTTTGCCATGACCAAATAATCCAGTCCAGTCACCGATCTGATAGACTTCCTTTAACATTACAGCATATGTTTATACTTTGAGGCTTATAGTGTTCTTTAAGGGAAAGCTGAAAACAGAAAAAGGCTGAAAGGGATTTGGAATGATATTGGATTTGGTACTGAACGGGTGCAAAGAATTGTTTCGTTGTTAAAATGTAACGCTGTTCGTAAGAAGTTTTATCTATCATTGTATTGCTAAGCTTGAATAAAAAAATCCCAAAAGACAGATATGTCTTCTGTTCCATCCGGGATATTTCGGCAGCATTAAATCGGACTGCCGTAAATTCTGAATCAGTAACACGACATTACATTTCCTTACGATCTCATTTTAGTAGTCCGTTGTTTTAACCAATAATAGTTCGAACGCCTGCTGTTTCTCGCAGTGCTGTGGTTGTGTTTCATTTAATTAGTGAAATTTTTATTTTAATTACAATGAAACTGTATATTTAATGTTACATTTTATCATTGCTTGTATCGAAAGAAGGACTAAATTGCAGAGGAAAAGATTTTTATCTATATATGAGCTCAAAATTTATTGGCAGTTTAATAATAAAAGCTGAAATGTAAATATGAAGAAGAGAAGTAAACAATAATTTGCTTTACATTTCTGTTTCGTGAAGTACATTATAATTATCATGTCAACTTACTAAAATAGGTGTCAGCTTTCTGGTGGCTCTGAGTCTTTGATCCGAATGCGTGGTAATTAAACTGTTTCCAGACTTGAGAATTTAATTGGGTCTAAAATATTAAGCGATGAGTGTGAGCTAAGAAACGTAAAAAAGTTCCTGAAGCGTTAATTCTTTCACTTTACTGCATATTATTGTTAAAAAGTTTCCTTTCTTTTGTCAATAATTTGCAGTATGTTTGCAGTAGTATCGAAGCTCTTGTTACTGCACAGAGTTATTTTGCTAGTAATTACTAATTAAAATAACAAGGAATAAAAATAAATACTGACAGCTTTTCAATTCGACGTTTTTCAGAATGCTCTGCTTGCTGCTAAAAGCAATTTCGTAGTTGAAGATCAATTAAGTTAAAAGAGAAGAAATCCTAAGAAATGCAAAGTATGCGAGAAATGTACCACAGAAGGTTTTATGGATAGGACGATGTCAAAAATTTCTTTTATTTTTGCAGTAATAATTTAAATACCGGTACTTTTTTCTTTCCTTTCAGAGCTTAGTAATTCAAAAGTTTTCAACATAATTGTCCCCAGTGTCCGTGTATTTCTTCAGAAAATGAATTTATAGTTGCTGATGTTCACGACCAAAGTAATTGTCTCCAGTGATACCTTAGAAATCAATTACTTTAAGTTCCAGCCTGTTCTTCTGATCTGGAAACAGATGATTTCTGGCCTTTTTCGAAAATCAAGATACCATCTCGTAAAGTAGGCTATAGGCACCACATTGAGCTCATTAGGCCAATCCATGGACGACTGGATGGATCACTAAAGAATGGTAATTTTCGAGAATATTACAAATTGTAGGTTCTTTGTTTCAAGAAATGCTCTGACTAGTGGAGATTATATTGAAAACTGAAGGATGAATAATTAAACTTTCTAAAGCAAAAAGACTCTAGATAACTACTGTGAAATTAAATGTTTTTGTGGACCACTTACCACTCTTTCCATCTATTTCATCAGCAGTCGCCAGATAGTTCTTTTAGATTTAGTTTTCATGAATCTTGGTAGGATAACAGAGCTGTATTCTCTTTTAAGCAAAATACGCACATGCTTAGGGCATGAAGGAAAGGGGGCACCACAAAAAAAAATCTTAGGGGCTCGAGGAAAGGGGGCACTCCCAAAATTTCTCATTTACGGTTTTAGCATGGAATATATATTTACAGCTAAACGAAGACTTAGAGGGAAGGAATAGGAAAAAGACAGGCATTTTTATACTTTAAATGTATGTGGGCACTAAAATCTTTTAACTACTTTGATCTGTAAAATGTCTAATCTGGCCCTACAGGAAAATGAAGACTAAAGGGAATGAAATATAAATAGAATACATTATTACAAGAAAAGTAACATATGTGTGTCAAACAAATGGCAAATGCATCGCGAAATGAATACAAATACTCTGTTGTCAGTCATTGACATCTGGAAAGGAATTAAAAAATAAGAAATATACTGCAAAAGAGCTTCTGTGTGAGAGGATGTGTTTACGTTTTCCCATCAGATTTTATGTCTGTGAATAGAATATCCATAACGCTATGCTGAGCATGGAATGATTTGATTACTGTATTTAATGAGATCATTTCTTGCAAATACTGCTTTTCTGTCGCTTTTTCAGATATTCATATTCACATAAATTGAGTGCGTATCTGGTATTGCTGGTAACCACTGAGCAGATTTATTACAAGAAAATGAAATAACGCGAAATTTCCATTTATAAGATGATTTTATATAATCAGTTTTTAGCTCTTTAGCTTATATAAGATTTATACTGGGAATCAGAGATGTGCCAAGAATCGAGCAGCTGAGGTACTTATTTTAGGTGAAAATTGATAAAAGAAGAACAATTAAGATTCAGTGAAGTAAGTATTAATGTGAAAGTGATAAAAAAATTTGTCGTTCAAATCTGAGACTTGCTTTAAGTTTCGAAATCTGTTATCACGATCGTAAAGTTTTTCTCTCTACTGACCGCCTTTCGTGGAATAAATGGGTGTAGGTGTGTGTAGGTGTATTTAATTATGGCAAAGCACACGAGGGCTATCTGCCTAAGGGGAGGGATGCCTTTCGTGGAGGACTTTCTAAGGGAAACTGGCTCGTATACACGTTACACATGGGGAAAACCACGAAAACGCCCATGCAGCCAGCCCGTTCGCTGGATTCGAACCTCGGACCGAACTACCAGTATTCAGCGACTTTACCGCTCGGCCGCTGGTGGGCGTGGAATAAATGGAGAGCTTGCAGTCGGTAAGGTCCAGAGTTTGAATCTTGGCGAGGGCTTTGTACATCTTTCACGTCTGCTACTCCGCAGCAAATTGCTCCATGGTCTTTACACGGTCCATCGTCTTTAGTTTCGGGTGCATTAGCGCTAAGAACTGTAAAATTTTCTTTTATTTTATGGTGTTCATTTAGATTCCGGTGAAACTTGCAATATTTCTAAAGCTAAATTTTTTTAATTACCCGGAAACCTTTTCATTCTTCACCTTTTTCTTTTCAGTTATTGAGATTAGTATTCAGTGTGAGCAATTTTGTCTGGCGGGAATCTTCGAGGAATTCAGTATCGTGCTGCTTATAGCACTTCACATTGAATCTATGAAACTAAAATTCATAGGTAACAAATTTTTATGACGTTTGTTTGTCACATTTGTTTGTCACATGTCAAAATTCTACGTGCATTCCTCCCTTTTTACCTCCGCCTGCCCCTTTTATTATTATATTACGTCTAATATAATTTAAATAGGATACATTTCAAATGTATCACTCTCTTTCTTTTATTTGAATTGATTAAGACCTACTTTTGAATGCAGTCATCCAGAAACATCAAACTAATATGTATCTAGAATATGATCCTGGTTAAAGCCATTAGGTTAGGCAAGTTTATTTTATTTTATTTTATTTTATTTATTTTTTTTTTTTGTGTGTACTTCATTAAATACAGGCAGCTGTTTTTCGAACAGACCAGAACGGAGTTTTATTAATTATATTTCTGCTTAGTAAGCAACTTTACTATCACCGACAAAACGAAAAATAAAGCTTATTAAAATGCAATAATAAATTCATGAATTAAATTAATTAGACATGCTAACTAAGTGGTTTCTTTGTTAATAATTTTACGTTTAAAACATCACTTTATTTGAATTTCTTAATTTGCATGAGCAGTGTAACATGTTTTTATCCCTAGAGGGCTATTAATCTCGAACTCAGTTTTGTCCTGATTCGCTGTAAATGCGTTGCTTTAGTTTTCATTCGAGACCGTTGCAATGCAAAATGTTAGTTATTAATCTTTCAAACTTAATCCGTCTGTTATATTTGAAAGCAATAGATACAGGTCTTAAAAATATTATTATTATTTTTTTTACTTTTTAGTTGCACTGATTTAAATAAAAATGCCTTTAATTTGTGATATATCTAATTTAAAGCATTGAATACTTTTGTCGAATTACATTTCATATTTTTTCACTTTTTAAATATACGGAGGATGCATAATGTTCCTATGTTCTAAATGTATATTCGTCTAACATTCTAGAAAATGTTTCGCTGCTGGCCCATCTCTGTCGATAATCTATACCAGAGTTTCTTAAATTGTGGGTCGCTGCAGTAGGAGGTCGCCAAAAATGTTAGCATTTTGGATATTTCTTATTATAATAATTTTACGATTACCAAATAATTTTGCATAATACACCTGAAAATAGATAACGATAACACAATACAGATGAAGAAAAAACGAAAACGTTTCGACGCATTTTTTTATAATAGAATCGTTCATTTTACTTTAAAAATTAAAGTTAATAACTTAAAACAGCAATAGTACATTACAAGTGAAGAAACTGACAGTTTCACTCACGCGTGTGTCGGATTTGCGCAGTGTTTATGGGGTTCTACAAAATTTTCGTAAATATTATGGGGTCCCAACAGCAAAAAGTTTAAAGAACCCTGATCTATACTGATAAACCGTATTGAGCCTTTTCGGAGGACCGTTGAAATGTGAACCTTTCAGGTTTTATTTATTTATTTAATTTTAATCGACATGATAAATATCGTTACAGTGTTACGAAGCAGAACAAGTACCTCTTTTTCTTTTGAAAAAGGTAAATTATTTTTCACTTTGCTTTTTCAAATTTCGTAGAATTTACTCGCTGTAAATTATGCCTTAAAATCGATATATTCAAAAACAATGAATATCTTTTTCTTTGGTTCGTTTCGATGCCTTTAAATTTGTTGATTTGTAATTAATTCTTTATACAAAACAGATAAATTCTGTGAAATTTTGTTGGTTTCAGTCGAGATTTATTAATCGTGCAAATGTTTTAGGTGCACAGTTAATAACTGGTTTCACATAGCCGCGACTGCTTGAAATTTTCTTGATTTTACCATTCGGACTTGAAACGTTTAAGGCCGTACGCGACTTCTTAAAATTATATTTATGAAATTTCTTTTCTAACAGACATCTAAGCCATTAAACATTAAATATCAAACACTTTTCATTTAGTCGAAATTTCAAATCAATATGCAATTATAATTCTATCACATTTACTTTTATAAACAGGTAGATCTACGTAAATTTTACTGACAATTAGTTAACTCTGGAGCTCAAAGAATATATTCACGTGCAAGGAGAATGCGCTTGTGATCGAGGTAACCGTTTGAGGCAAGATATTTCAGAATAGTGGTACGATTCAGATCTGATATGAAAAGGCGTGAATAAATATTATATATGATACTACGCCCTTACGGTTTATTTAACTGAGAAATTGACCGAGTGCCAATGAACTCACTGAAATGAGAGGGGGTGGAAAAGTGGAATACTCTACGTTCTTAACGAATGTGATTTCCAGCCACGAAACATTCTTCGCGACATTGGAGCTGCTCTGGTCGCGAACTTCGCTCGAAACACGAGACAGGCAGGGGAAGAAACCAGGTTGTTGCACGTTCTTTGAGCGTGAGCACTTTCTTTTTAAATCTCCTGCTAATCAGAGATTTTCATCTGGGACGTGTTTGATTTCAGCAGGTTGGGACACGATCAGCCTGGGGACACCCTCAGAGCTTTCCATTCTACGATTCAAGAAACTATTTATTCCTTTGCTGTTGCCGTTTGCTTTTCACTACCCGAGCTATTAAGACATGATTAGGCGTTGCTGGTTCAATCAGAGATAGCTGATAGTCATCTGAAAATTATTTCCCGCCGAATTTTCCTCTTTTCTTAGCGAGCGAGCCGTAGACTTTGCGATTGCCGTTCGAAGCTTTGTTTCCATTGCTCCTCGCCTTTGACGTATAACTTTGCATAATTAGGATGTAAGATAGTTCCATTAAAGGGAAATAATAATAAAACTTCAATTTCATGGGAGGGAAGAAAAATAGTAAGAGAAGCACTTGACTGGCGTTATACCGGTCAGTTAAAGGCAAATCATTTCGAATCTTATCTTTCAGTAATAGTTACCGTAAACCTTTACTGAATGCGTGGGTTATGTCATAAAATAATGCGCGTACGATTAAATCATATTAATCTGTTTATCGATTTAGTAGGCATTAAATAACTGTGCTCCATTCGCGGTAAGAACCATAGTTACTCTCAGAATTAATGAATGCGTGCCAACAAATATTCTCTTCTTTCTTCATTTGGATCAATTTCCACAGCAAAATCAGACTATCTTTCGTTAGCCTTTCTTAACAATTCGATTAAGTTAAAAGTGCTTTATAACTGCTTTCACTTTTGGCTGGTGGTATAAGATCACCCAGTTCTTCATGCGTCATTTCTCTATTTATTCTTTGACATCTCTTTCTTCCATATCTGAAAATTCTTCGCCGCCAATTGCTTTTGCTATTTGTATGATTTTTTGGCCTCATTTTCAGTCGATGGAGATCTTTTGACACTGCTGATAACTTCTGGCCAGAGCCAATGCCAACGAGCATGCAGTGTTGATGAATGAACGTTGAGCGGCATATGAATGAAATTATAACGCTGTGAGTTAAATGGATAAAACTGAGAAAGCGCGTACATGCATAATGCATATATGCGTGCATCGGTTTTGGGTTATGAACTTGAGCACAAATTAGTTATAGTAAAGTTTAAATAAGCAATCACCTGTGGTACAGGAATAAAAAAATTAATCTATTTTACATAAACTCCAATGGAGAAAATTGTTTCAGTTTGCGAACATTTCTGTTGACGAAAGGCTTTCAGAAAAGAACTAAGATTGTGAACTGAGGTTTAACTGCAGCCTCGTTTTCCATTATTACGTTCAGCAATGGCTTACGGTTTCAATTCTGTAATCTGGCAGAGCAGGTAAACACACTTGGCGTCAGCAAACTTGCGTAAAAGTGCTTGATCCGATTAGTCAAGATATTAACTGTTTCGTGTCGATTGGCATATGCAAGTTTGGCGCCAGCTGCGCATAAAGAGCTTTGTGGAATGTGATGACAGTATAAGAATAGAAGTCGCTCTGAATAAAAACCTGAAAGACTAATGACTATAATAACAATGTCTGATACACGAAAGAAGTCAACAGGCTTTACATTTCCAAATTTTTTGGAAATACAAATGAATCGTTATAGTTGTGTGTATTCCGTTGATGTTTTATAGTAAAACATGTATTATTTTGGCCTCTCAGTAAACGTGCTGTATTTCCAGTGGACATTCACTCTTCTAAAAGTATTTTCATTAAAGATTCTTGTTTAGAAAATTGCTGCAGCTCAGAAAAGCAATGACTGGAAAGAAGATCTAACTGATTAGTTAAAATGAAAACATAGCTTTCAGTGTTTTTCGAAGATACCTAAGTCTGACTAAGTTCTGATTATTTTTAGTCCAAAAGGGCAATGTGCCCAGAAGGCTTATTAATTTCGTTTTGGCATTTTGCGTTGGTTCACTATAAATGTCCGATTCACTTTTCAAATTCATGCCACCAAGTATTATCCCCCTTGTATTATATTTAAAGAAATTAAATAATGAAGAATGAAGAAATGTATATATATTCCTCGCGCCGTGATAAAACAACGGTACCTAGAGCCATCAAAATTTGGATAACGTACATTTCCACCTGAATATGGGCAGCTGGAAGCCCAAATTTGGAATTTGTTTTATTATCGATTTTATATTTTGTAAAACTTTAACGAATTTTTATTATCAAACTCAAGGACTTCAAAGCGAACAATAGCAACGCTGTACAGAAAAAACATTTTTATCTCCAGCGCGCGAGACTGTGTATCAGAAATTTTAAAGATATGCTCATTTTAAAATTATTTTGCAACACACAGAATGTTAAAAAAATGTAATTTAAAATCTTAAACCTTTCATATTAATTTTTTTTTAAAATTTTATAATCAGTACAGTGATGTAGAAAAGTGATGAAATCGCTGCACACTTTACTTCGACCCTGTGTCAAATCTTGGCAAAAGGAGTGGCTACAAGGCACTCCGTTTCGGTGGGTTTTCCCATGGGTAACATGAATACGAACCAGTTTCCTTGGAAAGTTCTCCATAAAGACATCCTCCTTAGAAAATGGCCTTTGCGTAATGGTTGTTTGGTCGTAATGCAAATAATCAAGTCCAACCGAAAGTAATGGAAAACAGTCTAAACTGAAGGATTTTTAAAATTTGAATTTTTCATACGTTTCTTTTAGATTGAAATATTCATACTGTTTACATAAACTCCATGCCTATACAGTTGCCTTACAGTAAAAAGCTTCATGTCTTTCCGTGCTAAATTGACTGCGCTGTAAGAAAACGAATTTACCGATTCGTTTCACTAACTCAAGAGTCTTTGCAATACATATCGCTGAGCAAATATGAAAAATTTTCAGTTAGATTAGAGAAAAAAATATATAAAGTAAAAATTGCTTCTTTAGAGAACTGATTCTTTTTTACTGAGCAAAATAGCATTTCTTGTTAACTTTGTAGATAATACTAAAAATTATTAATTGCAAATACAAGTCTGGGGATTTGGCTAGATCATATTTAACGTAAAACATATTTTTCTGATAAGGGATAATGAATATTTTACTGATTAGATTTTTAGCTCTTCGGTAACCATATTCTATTTGCAAAATCCTTCTTGATTAGGTTTAAGTTATGCCAAAACACGTGCCCACCAGCGGCCGAGCGGTGAAGTCGCTGAACACTGGTAGTTCGGTCCGAGGTTCGAATCCCGCGAACGGGCTGGCTGCATGGGCGTTTTCGTGGTTTTCCCCATGTGTAACGTGTATACGAGCCAGTTTCCCTTAGAAAGTCCTCCACGAAAGACATCCCTCCCCTTAGGCAGATAGCCCTAGTGTGCTTTGCCATAATTAATTACACACATGCCAAAGCACGTGAGCGCTGTCTGTCGAAAGAAAGGAATATCTTTAAACAGTATTTTTAAAAAAAAAAACTGGTTTGTATTTAAGTTACAAATGGAGGAATAAACTAAAAGCCCCATACAACAAGCCCCGTTCGCCAAAACTTTAATTGTAGTCGAACTACCAGTGTTCAACAGTTTTACGCTGGTAGGTCTTAAAAATCATTCCATCCCACACTAAAAACATTTTAATTCAATTTTCTGCCTTATTTTTAAAAACTTTTAATTAGAAATACGTGTCTAGGATAGGATCAATATTTGAGGAAATAAATCTTATATCCCTATTTTTCCTGTAAGCAACAAAATGATATTCAGTATTATATTTCCAATAGTACGAATTAAAATTTTACTTATTTTTCTCCGAAAGAAGATATATTTTTAAAAATTAAATACGCTGTGATAGAACAAAAGATAAAATTTTATTGAAGAAGCAGAATACAAAAGAAAGGAAAAAAAAATCTTGCTTGAGAATTTCTTCTTACAAAAAAGGGAGAAGGGTAGGAGGGAGGGAGAGAGGAAATATTTCTTGTTTGCCTTATTCAGATTTTAAACTGCTTATAATTCTCATTTATGTAATTAATTGCATTATTACTCGCATTTTTGAAATTTTGCAGCTGTTTTCACGAAGTAAAGCGTGGCGTTAAAAATTGCTTAACTTATTCTAATTAATTCTCCTTTGTCTGCATGAAGAGGTTTTTTTTTCTTTTGTTTTTAATAGCATAGTCACGAAGGGTAAAAAATAACCGTTTGGCATGAAGAAGAAAAGTTTCCACTCCAGGATGGAATGTGACTATGCAATTTTGTTGCCATCTCCTCCTTAACAAAAACAACAACGACAAAAAATTCCTTCTACTGAATTTATTTGCGCAGTAAAATAAAATAAAATAAAAAGGAAATGGAAATACAAATTTCAAATATAAAAGTATTACGACTTATCTTTTCTTTCCCTTCATAGCCAGGAACTTTTTAATTATGCATCAAAATATTCCAGAAACAAACTTAAAAGATATTTAGTTTTGTTTTCTTTTTACGGAATGCATTGAAATAGGTAAAAAAATATGATTGCCTAAAAGTTTGTTTAATTTTACAGATATAATTTAGATGCGTATACTCTCATTCTCCGACTACCGTGCCGAAGGACCCGGGTTCGAATCCAGAAAAAGGCATGGATGCTTGTAAATGCATTCTGCCTGTGCGGCATGAAGGGACTCAAAATATGTGGCGAGCCGAAAGTTCTCTCGAGAGGTTGGTGGTAGGGAAAAAGAGGTGAAAGACCCTCGAACTGTACCCGTGGTGTGCCGTCCTTCAAAATTGGATCGAAACTAAGCAAAGTTGTACTGTATGTTGCCAATATGGTATATTTGCATCACAATACCTAATAAGATATCTTCATTTCTACTTTCTTTATTTCGAATTTCGCTAGCTACTGCTGTCTATATTTGCTACTCTTTAGGCCTTAAATCATGCACTGTAGTTGGACTGCTATCTGTGTCTTTTGCTGCAGATTGCAAGTCGTCGCCGTTGTCATCGTCTTCTTCACCGTTTAGTGTCTTCTCTCGTACAGTGATTTTCAAAACCTTCAACAGCATTAGATATTCCTTTTTTTTTCCCATTTCTGAGTGTCTTTAGGAAGGGGAAAATTACGTGAATATTGAAAATATTTTCAGTGCCTTGCTCTAAAAGATTCAGGGGGAATTACGAGAATAAATATGGTATTTTGTTTGAAAGCTTAATTAATCAACACCTTCTTGTTTCAAACATAATCACTAGCACTGTAGATGCATTTCTTCAAATGGTTTCACTATTCGTAACAGTATTTTTGAAATCTCATTTCACCAGTTATCTAGGTAAACTATCTCCAGACTTTTTTGATCGCATACCCCTAATACGAAAATAATTATAAGTTGTATCCTATGTAATATAATGTAATGAAATATGCATGTGCGCTTATAATGTTGAATTCTCCAGATGCTACTGAAATCGGACACAGCGACCAATGAGAGAACCTCGCACTCATGTGATATACGAAGATATGCTCGCAGGTAATTATAAGCTTACGTCTTTGGGTACCTTCGCATACTCCCTGAGAAACGTGCACTTTGGAAACCATTGATTTAGATGACTTTTACTACTTTTATCGCTACTTTTCCTCACTATATAGTTGCTTTGGTTTTCAAGAAAAGTCCAGAATTTATGTGCGCCACGCTTGTGCCAATTTTATTTTAATGGACAGAAGCTTCTTGATGGGATATATTTGTGAACAGCAGATGCATGTGCTGAAAAAATGTGTCAGTATTTGCCGCGTGATAAACACTGTCGAATAGCTAAGTTTTCAAAAGAAATTAACCAAATGTATAGATTATTTCTCTGAAATTAAATGGGCAGTTGACCTTTCTACGTAATATGATATTTACCACTAAGAAGCATGTTTCTTAAAACAAGGAAAACAAATTTGATTAACATATTTGAGAGATTCAGTGTGTCCTTCTTCCGCTGAAATATGTGCGGCGCCCATGGAGCCACTCAGTCCTCACAAATTTGAAAGAGCCCAAATTCTGGAACCTAGCGCATATAGAAGCTCTTTTGGGTTAGTGGTAACGAATTTCACTCGCATGAAGCAGACTCAAGTTCTATAAAGCAAGCCTCCGAAATCTCTTGCACCACGTTAGTTACCAATCCTTAACATGGAGTCACCGTATGAGCGCAGCATATCGTCGTCACCCCATATAAAATGGTCCTGTGCTGTTTGACTGTAAAAAGGTGACACAAAAAGGATCGAAAACAATACAGAGCTCAGTAAAATAACGCAAAAGTAATCCTTCTTAGAATATGCCCTGGTTAACGTTTACAATGCTTTGCTAGGAAATAAAATTTTAGATGTTTCTAAAAAACGACGTTAAAGGGTTCATGTTAGCATTGGTTTTCCCCATGTGTAACGTGAATACGAGCCAGTTTCCCTTAGAAAATCCTGAATGACAGCATTTTTCCATTTAGGCTGATAATCCGTCGGTGTTTTCCTTATTCAAATAACCTAACCTGACCTAATCCAAAATATTATAATTAATGTTAACTTTTGAATAAAATTTATTTCCCACCTGATGGCTGAAAAATGTAAAATCGCTCGATTGAGCAATCATTTGATACTTCGCATGATTAAGTTATTATGATAGACGGTTTAAATTTTAATAGGTTATTCAAATATGACAAAGCACAGAAGAACTATATGCCTAAGGGAAGGGATACCTTTTTGGGGGAACGAAGGGAAACTATCTCCTACTCATGTTACACATGGAAATGCACGAACAAAAATCATGCAGCTAGCCTGTTCATCTGGAATCGATGCCGGTTCGAACTCGCAACATATGTTTTCCCTGTAGGGCACTAAGTTGCTTCCTACGGCATTACGCTGGAAGACAAAAAATGAATTATAGAAACTAATTCGCTTAATAAAATCAAATTATTAGTCATCTTCACAGCATAACAAGTTTTAGAGTTATTCCTTGTAACACAGCTCCTTGTAACAGCTCCTTGTAACCTTGCACAGAGCTCCTTGTAACAGCTCCTTGTAACCTTGCACAGAGCTCCTTGTAACAGCTCCTTGTAACCTTGCACAGAGCTCCTTGTAACAGAAGCATGTTACAAGGAGCGTGCGTCTGCACTGAACTCCGAACTACAATCATTCACAAAAATATAGTTACAGGTACCTCCTCTCTTACGTTTCTTCACGGTCAAGGATACAGTTAATATATGAAATAATGCAGTATATAATGCAGGTATATGAAATAATGCAGTTAAATAAACGGTTAGAAAGTAAATAATAGTTCAAAACTCCAGTTACCGTTAAATCGCCACATATCTACATCGCCGATATTAATACCTCAGGTCAAGTTACTCTTCTTTTTGGTATTCAGATGTAAGCGCGATTTTACAATTTATCGTGAATCAAGTCTTTATTTAGCTTTCGAAGTGAATCATCATTAGGGAAGGTTTTATTATATTTCCATATTTATATCTATTTGGCTACCACTCAGTCTTTAGCAGGCTTACCTCTTGAAATTTCCAGATATTCAAATTCAATCATTTGCATAGAAAAAGCTCGCTTTTCCGGCGCAGTTAAAATTAAAACTCAGCATAGACTTCAATGAAATGATAACCCGTACTCCATTCAACTCAGATTGTTTCTTTGAACATCTGCTCTTCCCTTTCCAATGTCTTTCTTCCCACTAACTATAGTTAGTGAAAGGTTAAAAATGGTAATATTATGGTAGAATTTTTATGATATAGTAAGATTTTTTTATGTTTTCGTCACTTGCAGCAGGAAGCTTGAGATCTAACGCTATTTTCGTTTTAGGCTGAAACGGGTAGCCCTTCAGAAAGCCTGAAACGAAAATGCCTAAAATGGGACATTACTCTAAGAGTTCACACCCGGTTCCACTTTAACAAAATTAATCAAATCAGGTTACATTATAAGCAAACAAAAATTATTTCCCTGCAGGTGTCCAGAAAACTACAGCGATTTTTTCTTCTGACATTTCAGCTTAATCAGCAATATAGCAATGACGAAATACTTTGCTTGCATTTAATTTAGTTATGTGCACAGTTTCATTAGATATTATCGAATCGTAAGTATGCAAGCAGAAGACAAAATATGAATTCTTACTAAACCACTGCATTAACAATGAAGTTCAATTTGCGTATGCATATTTGTGCTGGTAGTCGACACTGCTTATAGAAGAAGCACTACGCTCATTTTTGCTGGAACACTCATAGTTACGCAACATTTGTAACACAAAACAATGAAGTGCATTAACAATGAAGAATGTATGTGCATTAACAATGAAGTTCAATTTGCGTATGCATATTTGTGCTGGTAGTCGACATTGCTTATAGAAGGAGCACTACGCTCATTGTTGCTGGAATATTCATAGTTACGTAACATTTGTAACACAAAATTTATTTGGCTCTTTAAAGTTAAAACGTTTAGGGAATCACAATAGATACGAGAGCAATATTTTTTGTAATTGGAATATATATATATATATATATATATATCGCTTGGTGTATGTCTGAAATATTTTCCAAATACTCTTACTTCTGACTTACACCGATAAATGTCGGAATATATAAGAATAGTATTATATTTTCTTCGTAATTCAGTCACGAAAAACGCACTTGAGACTTAAAATAAGAACTTAAGAATATAAGAACTTAAAACACACAGTACATTCAAAATGAGAAAGGAAAATAATAGAAGTTAAAAACTTTCTAAATTATGTGATTCAAATCTTATTTATTGCAACAACTTAAACTATTATGACACTTTGAATTGCCCTTGCTTTTACAACTGCATTTTTTTGTGGAACACTTCCTTTTGCAATGACAGCGTGTACATATACTCCTCTCTTTTCGACCTACACCAGAGCATACCTGTGATTGTTGATATACACCGGTGAGGGTCCGAATGTAGAAGAATGTAATGCAATATTCGATCTTTCACCGACGTATTTGGTGAATGTTGACATTCTTCGGTGAAAGTCGACATTCTCCAATTTGGTCTTTCACGGTAACATATACACACACGTGTGTGTATAAATGGTGCATAAGCAGTAAAGGGAAAATTAACAGCGCAAATTTCGTGTTTCTGTACAATTCTTTTGACAGATTTCCAAAGTTTTGTACTATGCATTTCCCGTCAGTGAGAATGCATTGTGTTTGTTATTTCGTACAGTTCTTCTTTCGAGTTTAAGGGCCCGCGTAAATGATAAACAAACATTTCGTTTTGAGGCTTTTTTAAGCAAATAACATAGATCCATTCATCAAACTGATGCATACTATTGCACGCATGAAATCACTGCACATGTCTAAGCCGTCGATAACAACATAGATTCCATTTTTAATTATAGTGTTTGATCAACTGCTTCTTCCGTAGGCATTGATTGATTGTGAGAAATCTCTACTCAGAGCTGCATTATTTAATAATAGTTTGTGATTCGCTCTTCAGAACTATCAGAAGAACCTGAAGGGCAAATACGAAAAAACATGTACGAAAACTTAGCTCTCTTCTTCCCCAATTTAAAAATGCGCTGTCTATAAAAAGAAAGAAAGATGGATATGTATTTTTTAAAAATTGTTTACAAGAGGAAAAAAATATATATATTCTCCTTTGTTGTTAAGATTGTTGTCCGAAATAAAATATTATTAATTCAGTGGTCTGGGCAAAACGTAAAATACTTTATATATTATTACGAGAGAAATCTTTAAAAAAAAATTCTGAAAGCTTTCAGATTTTTATATAGCGCCCAAAGAGGCGTTTTTTTAACGTTTTGTGTGTTGCATTTATTTATTAAATATTATGTTCTTGGCAACCATAAAATTCAATTCAACATCAGTATCAGAAAATATTAAAAAACAACATATCTTTAGAATTTCCGATACATAGTCTTGCGCACTGTAGATAATTTCTTTTTTTCCCCCCCGTACAGTGTTGCCATTGCTCGCTTTGAAATCGTTGAATTTGTTAATAAAAAATTCATTTAAGTTTTACAAAATATGAAGTAGATAATAAAAAAAGTTCGAAATTTCAAATTTGGGCTTCCAGATGCCATATTCGAGTGGAGGACTACGTTATTCAAAATTTGGTGTCTCTAGGTACCGTTGTTTTTTCACAATGCGAGAAACATGCACACATTCATGCAGATGTTTCATTACTCAATTTCTTTGAGTATAACGCAGATCTCTAACATTTCATGGCAACAATTTGAAAAGTGAAACAGTGTTTTATAGTAGACGACACAAATTGCCAAAACGTAATTAATAGCCCTTCCGGGAAAATTGCCCCTTTGGACTAATAATGAATAATAATAGATTTAAGACAAGTAAAATGTAAAATGTTCTTATCTTTTTCGTTGTGTCAGTTGGGTAACATATTGAATTACAAGAACGATTAAACTTTCCCGGTCACCCGTCGGGGCTTTATTATCATCCAAAATATTCATTTTTTCTCCTTTACTTTAAAGTGAAGGCCTTTGAGGAAATAGATAACTGATAATATGTTAATAATACAATAAAAATAAAGATTTTTTTTTTAATATTTCGATGAAGAATTTTAAAAAAAGGCCAATGTTTTGGAATAAAAATTTCTGGCAACAGTTTTATTTTTAAAAAGTAATATCTATCTTTTATATTTATTCTTCTTTCAAAAGTGTAAACAAGCAGTGGATTGAAGAATATGTTTTTGAAAAGCATTAAAATCATGAGAAATCTCATCAAAACTGTCAAATAAGTTACTCTAGTTGGAATCACTCAAATCATTCCATTCTTTTTTGCTTTTCTGCGATACCTCTACACTTTAGGCGGCTGGCCGTGCTGGCGGCTAATTGCAAAAAATAATATAGTTACTATAAAAGAATTATTTTAACCCCTAACACTCGTTGGGAATTCTAATGATATAGTGTTTTAAATATTTTGAGATTTTTCTGTTGAATTTTATGTGACGTAAGTACGAAGAACGTGATATTTAATAAACAAAATTAAGCACAGAAAAGTTAATAATAAAAGACCCCCCCAAAAAAAAAAATTGGGGATCATCTTTACCAAGAAAATTGAATATTGATTAGATGCTACTGAGAAAAGACTGAAAAAAAGTAGAAAATGTATGTCATCCGAAATTTTAAACATATACTGCTATGCTGCTTTTAAATATGTTGTGATTTTGCTGTTGAATTGCATGTAGTGTTAATGCAAAGAAAGCGGCGCTTAATAATAAATCTAAAAAAAAAAAAACAAAAGCAAAAAATTGTGTTAGTAGGAGTGAATTCTAGAGCAGATTGGTAATCTGAAATGCTCAGCGTGAGCAAAAAGAAACTTTAATAACCCTCCGGCGCGACATTAAAATCTGAATCCTTTCATATTTCCTTTTTTTGTTTGTTTGGTTTTTTTGTGTGTGTGTTTATGTGCATTTTTAATATTAGATTTCCAGATTAGATTGTAGATTTGAAAGCGATAAACCTAATTTGTACCCCGAATTTAATGAAATTTCTCCGGTAGAAGCAACGCCAATGGTTCCGAAGATAAAGAGTCTATACCCCTCTTGATATATGTACAGAAAAATTAACAACATAATTTTTGGCGTTTTGCTGGACCCACTGGAAGAGGCACGCAATGCCCCAGATTATTATCCACGTAGACAGTACCGACAGATGGTTTTCACTGACATAACAGCTGCGACGGCATGTGGTTGCAAATGGGCCGGCACGCGTTTGTTAACAAGCGAGGGCATTTGTGTAGAAATTCAGGGCGAAGCTAACTAGTAACCGAACACGTTCATCGTCACGCACATTTTAACTTACTGTAAGAAGAGAAAGTTTGAAAAACTGTCTGGCAAATAAAAAGAAAGTTCCGTCAACACAGGAAACACGTTTATTCGAAGATGAAAAATTTATATATTGTGTGGTACTGAAGTTGCTGTTTTTCCAAACTTAATCTGCAATTTAAATCTAAATATTTTTATTGATATCTTAAAATGCAAAGATAGAAATATGTGTGTTTCATTGTTGTAATATTCGCTTCATAATTTTTTGTTTCATTCCAGGAATAACTCAGATAATTCTTAACGACAGTGATTGAAAACGACGTTACTGAAATGCGATTTGGGTACGATTTTATGATAAATATTATCGCTGAATACACATAATGGAATAAGACTTTAAAGTTTCAAAAAATAACCTTTGCAACACTTTTTTAAAACTAAATAAAAAGATATAACAGAATAAGGTTTAGGTTTGAAAAATTAACAAAACTACTCCATTTCAATTTTGTAATTTTTATTAATATGTTTATAAAAGCATCAATAATTGTTCAATATTAGTAAGCCTTCAATTCTCTTAACGAATCGAATAATAAAATTAAGCCGAGTGCGTCCACCCCACACACACTTTCTTTTCCCCTGCTCATTCCCCCCCCCTTTTTTTCCATTGCCGTTTATTCTTTTCCCTTTCTGAATCATATTAACTGAGATGCTCATGTCACTGCTAACGCTGGAAATAATAACTAAAGTAACAATAAATAATAACTGAAGTATACAATAACTGAAGTAGGCAACTCATGTCTCAAAACTTATTCATCTCCTAATATCTTAAACTCTCATCCAAACAGTTCGCAGAATGCAGATCGTAAAATTAGATCATAATAATAGAGCTTATAATATCCTGCAGACTGTATTACTGTAATCTTAAAATTCACAGTTTTAAATATATAAAAGTAATATCTTTCCTGTTTTCCAAAATAAAATTTTAAACTTAGGATTCCATTTTAAACTGCTTTACAAATCGTTGCCATTAACATCTTCAAAACAAAGAATTATTAAATTAAACACTTTGGTACTTTCCAGTGCTTTCATACACTGAACTAGTATTTTGTGTGTTACCATTTGCACAAACTTTGAGAATAAAAATACCAGAAGAGCAAAAAAATAAACAAAAATTTGGAACCTTTATTATAGTTCCAAATAGTAACAATTTTTACAGGTGAAGATATCCGGAGCAAGAGCCAGTTTCCCTTAAAACGACCTCCACGAGGCATCTCTCCCTTCCCGTATAGTGCCTATGGGCGGAGCACGGAATAAGGGAAAAAAATATAACTACTGTAAAATAGCAAATATAAAAAGAAGTAGGGCAACATTTAACACTTTATAAACGTGAACACTGATCAACATCTCTTATAATCTTGCAGTGTTCTTTAATGTGTTAAATAGAAACAATGTTATTGGAATGCCATATTTATACGCTTTACACGCAGTTAAATGAAAAAATGTGGTTCTTAAATCCATGCTGTTTATCAATAGTCTCCGGATGTTTAGAATTTTTATTAAAATAAAATTATATATTTCCGAATACATTTTGTTTAAGTAGGATCAAAAACCAGAGAAAATTAAACGAATTTTTGTCTTACACAAATTAGTTCATCCTGTGTAATGCAATAAACCCAGTGCTCTGCTTAAACGTTGTTTATTTATTCTTTCGCGTGTGTATAAATACAGATTTTGTATACGCTTTCAGAAAGTAGAGCACAACGTAGCGCATTTCATTATTTTCCAAAGCTAATAAATAATATGCACCTTTGCTTAGTGCAAAGGTAAAATAAAGAACATTTTCAAGATAAGAAACATGCACTTAACCATTTTTTTCCACTTAACCGCGTATACTCTACTGGTTTCATTTAAAACAGTCTTAATTTTATTAATGCCGCTCGATTCTGATACAGTAGGCACCGCTAGCTTCAAACGAAACTAAATAAAATAACATTGCCAAATAAGGTTGAAATAGAAAAAAGAATTTGCGAAATGGCAAAGACATGTCACTAAGTAGCTTAGTTTTGATTTAAGACAATCAGGGGTGGATTAACCATTAAACAGTGTAAGGACGTATTTAGGGACATCAAGAAAGGAGGGGGGCACCATTACGGAAAGAGGGCACCAATATATTTCCCATGGCCGAATCTACCGTGGAATTGTCGTGCAGGTAAAACCAAAACCGAGAGAGAGAGAGATGGGATGAAGAAAAAAACTGGCGTAAACGTATGTGGGAACACCAGAATCTTTTAAGCGCTTAGGGTCTCTAAACGGCCTTAATCCAGCCTTCATATAGCCAGCCTAATTTCCAAGTTTTAGAAGAATAACTTTTTCAAGTTTTAGGAGAATTTCCCATGTTTTAGGAGAACTTGCATTTTCCGCTCCAAAATATCTGAGAGTTCACGTTGAAGCATTAGTGAAATAAGAAGATGGTATATAGTAGTTTTCTAAAGTAGTTTCTAAACTAGCTAGTAGTTTTCTAAAACAAATCCGTAAGCACCATGTGATAAACTTTCTGAGGGAAAAAATAATGAAATTGGTGAATTTCCTGCAAATGGTGAGGGATGATTTTCGGATATTAATTCTACTTGTATTAAATTAATTAAAATCCTTTTGAAATTTTGAAATATATTTTTCTCATTACTTAATGTTACCCAAATAGTGAGGACAAACATGTTCACATAAAGTATTTCCTACTGTCATTCCTATCAATTCAGAAGTAATGCTACTATCAATGCACTTTTCACTTGCAAAAGAGCCTTACAAGAAATGGATGTTTTCGACTGTAGTGCCTGTGCAGGCTGATGGCACTTGAAATCAGTTAATATGAAAATCTCCTTGATTGAGTAGTAAGGGAAGAAAGGTACAAGACATTCGAATTCTATTCCCCGGATAGATTTGCTCATAAGTCAACACATTGTTGCTACATCGTGGATACGACACAAAGTCTACGGCAAAGGTTCTAAACAGTTTTTTGCCCCATGCACGTCTTTCACAATTGCTAGATGTTCATTCCCCCTTCCTTTCCAAAAGTGTAAAAATGCAGGCATATTTATTTATATTTAATTATTTTTATTGCGTTTCATAAATGAAACAAGAAAAAGTATAGAAAACTTTGATAAATTCGAAAATTTGAATAAAACTAGTTTTTGTATTTATAAATTAAAACTAAATACTTAAAAAGTAAATAAAAGGCTGAAATTTCCAATTTGCCTTGAAACTATGAAGTCCCTTCAGGGGGAGGGATTCTTCCCTGACTGAGAACCCCTGGTTTACGACCAACGAGATCCAATCCCACTTATGACAACTGATAGACTTGTGCAAGAGAGAATAGTTTTACAAGTTCTTGAAAGCAAAATATTTTTTCATGCTTATATATAACACGCTAAGCTTTGCACTCAAGTCGCACTTTTTTTAAACAGTTTTTGCCACATGAATGATCTTATTTTTCTTCCAGAAGGAAATTACTTTTTTCCTAAAATCGATTCTTGAAGTATCTGTTCTTTCTCACATAAAAATAGCCCGCAGCGCCGCGAAATAGTATATACTCTGAAGCACCGTTTTTTGTACGTTTGTTGAAGCGCAATAACTGTAACTTTAAGAAGCGGAAAGAGCTGAAGATAAGTCATTTTTCTAAACTTATTTTCTCTTTAACAGAAATGTAAGTTTTTGTTGTATTTTGCTAAGTTGTGTTGATCGTTTTTGGAAAATTTGATTAGCAGAGATTGGTTATAGTGCTTGATTTACTCTTTGAATACCTTTTTTTTTATTCAGTGCTACCGTTAAGAAGTATCGTTGTATAGTTTTTAATGCTATTGCAAATCTGTATTTTTCTGAAGCTTAAAGAGAAGCTCAACAACGATAGAGCGCTAGCAATAGTAGATCCTACCCGGGTTCAAATCGTAAGCGAACAAGGCTGGGCTCAGAGTTTTCGTGATTTTCGTAGTGTATACTACGAAAGTTATCCATTTTCCCTTAAAAAAACTGTTTATGAAGGCAACTCTTTCTTTAGGCAGATAGCCCTTCCGTGCTTTGCAGTAATCCAAATTCATTCCATTCCATTTTGGAGCTCAAAGTTGAGAAATGTAAACTGTGTTTTGAACATTATTCTGTATATCTAGATATGCGTGTCTGTCATTGAAGAAAAATGTTTTGCAAATGCGATTGAATGACAATTTTTATGCATAGTTTTCCACAACATAGTTAACTATAACATAGTTTATTTAACTTAAATATAGTTTCCGTAACATAGTTTTCCATTCTACAAAACTGATAATTGATCATGGGTATATTTAACTGGATTGTGAATTAATCCGGCTTTGTTACAAAAATGCTATGCTTATTTATTGCGAAACGATGGAAAAATTATTATACAAACCTATTAGCGTAAAACAAAATTGTCTACGGAAAATACACCCCCCACCAAAAAAAAAAAAAAAAGGAAAAGAAGATGCATGGAATAACAAAGCTAATAGCAGATGATGTCTGCCAAACAAATTCTGGGGAAAAATATGCGAATTTTAACTCAGTAATACACTTCAAGTTTTTTCTTTAAATGGTTTTCTTTAATTCCATTTATAATTCCATAAATTTTTATTTCACATTTTCCATTTCTAATAGCATATATTCTTTCGTTAATTTGGCATATTAATTTAATTTTCGTAAGCAAATAAACTTCTCCGGATTTAACTGCTGGAAAATATTTGACAATTATTAATAACATTGAACATATCCATATACTCTTTATTAATTCTTATTTATTCTGATTCTTATTTATAGAATCTGATTCTGAGTCTGATTGATATCTGATTCTTAATTATAGAAATTATTTACGCTCATGACCTATGTCATCACTAAGTAAATATGAGTAAACTATGGGTCCAGATAACATCACGTGCCATCGTTCTAACTTTAGCTGTAACGTCACTAGGCCTACCAGCGAGCGCATGAGCACCATTCGTATAAAAAAATCTGCTTAACTTTTCGGATCAGTTCCATTCTCTTTTCTGTGCTCATTCAAAAGTTTAAAAATTTGTTCTGCAGCTGTATGAATTCATGGGCCTTCGAAAATAATACATCTTCATGAATGTAATGTTAAACTCACACTTGACATAATTATATCAAGTGCGTATCATTTTGTTGTCTTCTCTATCTGAAATAAATAATTTTTTTTATTTTTTTATTCTGGTCATAAGACCAAACTTTTAAGTCACACATCTGAACTTAAAAGTCCCGCTTCTACGTTATTGGCCATCGCATTGATTCGGCGTGTGATTGCATCGTTTGAAATTGGTATTAAATAATTGTACTTAAAAATATTTGCTCTAAACATTGTTTCATTTATAAGATGCTATCTAAATTATCTGGAGTTAAAGTTATCTGGGGGGCATGTTACCTGTGAGGCGTTTCTTCGCAGAGTTCAATTTGTACCAAGAACAAAACATAAGAAGGGTAAAGACCCTTTTATTTCAGCCCAAGAATAATATAAACAGATGGCACTCCTGATGCATATAGGAGTCAGGACTTCGCCAACACTTTTGGCGGCAACTCTAAATAGAAAACATAAAACTAATGCTAAGCTTAATAAATCAACCAACGCTACACAGAGGTATATAACACGTAGTTGGCCCTTAGATACCATCGGCGTAAACTAACCGGCAATTAATATGCACGGCCGTAAAATATCAAGCTTAACTAGCAAGGAAACAACTTGGCCGAAAGGCAGAACGCGCTCTCAACACGCTCTTAACGCGCTCTGTCTGAAGTACCTCAGACACCAGGCTAAATAGGAGCTTTCTAACCTATTTTCTGTAATGCGCGAAATTAAAATCTCATGCTGCCAAGAAAACTTAAGTTGAAACCGAGAGTTTATAGGAAACGTTGCTTCCAAAATAAAATAAAAAAATTAAATAAAACCCCACACAACGGTATCTTTCGTAGCTGGGAACATTGGTAGTATCCCTAAATAGAAATGGTATTTTCCGCTTTTCTCGATGTGAAGCCTTGCAAGAAAGCTAGAAAGCTTTTAAAGTCATTACAAAATTCTATAAAATTTTAGTTTTGGGAGAAAATGTGATGGTCAGCTGCAATTGAGATTTTTAGCTATGTGTGGTATACGAGTTGAATTTTATTTCTTATCTTTTTTGGAAAATCAATAGGACCACATTCAGGAGTTTCGGCACAGATGATTCACATTAATTACAAAGAATATATGATATAACAATCTCTTACACGATTCAAAGGCGAGGAGCCTTTACGAAATGAAACAATTACTGTCCACTGTGTAGTAAATCTCTCATTCTAACAAAGGTTTCCTTAAAAGTACAAACAAATCTTAAGACCACAGATAATCGTATAGTTCCTCATAATACTATTGTTACGAATTTTATACATAGGTAGATGATTTTAATGTGAAATTGCTCTATTTTTCTGTATGATGTAACATGAAAATGTAAAGAGACGATGCTTTGCCAGAAAAGTAAGAATACAACGGCAAGTCTATTTAATATTGTGTAAATGGCTATCTCGCTAATTTATCGAGATATCGCCAAATTAGCAACGGTTCTGGCGACTCATTTTCGTCGACAAATTTGCCGAGAAATCACCAAATGCTCGCTAAAGTTGGCGAGCACTTGGAGTCATCTTGGCCGGTCCCTGTATGACTGTAATGGATGTTACAACAATAACTGTAATTGATGTTCTATGTAATTCTAACCGTATTCGGTCCTCATATGCCTTTCAGTAATTTTGAAAAGCAGAAAGTATTAGAAATATCTCGGCGGCCGGGTGAAACTTTATAAGATCGGAGAGAGCATCTGCTGTCAGTTGTTAGTTCAGCTGAGTCGGAGTACTGATATATCTCCGGACTAGCTTCTCTGTTTAGATGCGCTTTGCACTGCGTTGTGTTTAACGTTTTTGGGAGTTTGAAGTACTCTGTGATTCCCTGAAAAGTTGTGTGACTTTTTTTTTTTTTTTGTATAAAGTTCGAAAACTTTGAAGCCTTTCTTTGTATAAAATAAATTTTATCAACCTATTATTAGATATGTTTGTATTCAATCTAATAAGAACCCGTAGACACGCAACACTATTTTTCTTTTATCAAAACAAGAAAAATGGGCTTTGGGAACCCTGAGAGAACACTTCGCCTGAAATTTTAGACTAATTTACTAACTGGACCTTGATCGAAGGCTGACCTCAGATGAATTGGTTGACAGTTTTAACTGATGACCACTATCAAAATAAAAAATAATTGATGATTACGTGTGCCAGTGTGTTTCCACAATGCCGAGGAACACATATATACACACAAATAACTGGCTTAACGAAAAATACTCACTATTTTTCTAACTGTACTAAATGATATCATAAGCGAACGTAAACGTGAGAGAGAGTTTCCATATGCGGTTTTTTTAAAAAAATCTAAAAATACACTAATTTAGAGTTTTAAAATTATATTCTTGCTTCTGTAGACGATGTTTGCCCATTTAAAGAACAATTTTAGGGCTCTTAATATTAAAATGCAAACAGCATTTTTTGATGTGATAGCCTTTTTTCTGAACTCTAATTTTGCATCGTCATTTCCATGATAGAAGGGCTTTTCGTAAAATTACCAGGAATATTGATTTCCATTCCAGTTCCACTATTTTCCACAGCCCATCAATCATGGTGGGTTTGCGCTTAGAAAGACCTCTTTTTGAGAGACCAAAGGCACAATATTCCAGAGGTGAAACGTCAGGGGACTTCGCAGGAATACATTGAAAAGGCACATATGCAATACCTGTCATCAGGCTTCATTTCTCCAAGGAATAAATAGTGGTGCTTTTCGAAGTATGACTTGTTTTGTTTTGTGAATTTTCTCTTGGATTAAGAAATGGAATTTCTTCTTTAAATATCGGGCGTAGAACTTTCTCCTGATAAACCGTTGAGTTGATTTTAACATTTTTTCCACTCTTCTTATATTTGATTTCTTATTGTAAGAGAATCCTGCGCCAGTCATAAACCCCTTACAGTTATTTTCTTTGCATTAACGGAAGCAAGTGTATACAGTTTTTAATCTTCATTTTCGATAGTAAATAAATCCTTTTGTTGTTGTTGCTGTCATTAAAGTAACCCTTGCTTCAGGAGGGATAACCATGTATTTTCATTTATCACCGAAATAGTTCTCATACAGGATTCCACAAATTGTTCTGCATTGAGTCACATGCCTCGGTACAAGCTGGTGAACATTATGTTTTCAGCTTTTTCAAATTGTAGATCTTGGTTTATTATTTTATTTATTGCTGCTACAGACGTATTTAAAGATTTTGATTTCTGAATCGGAGGATTCTCTCTTGTTACCAATGATTAAATTCTCAAAACATTTGAAAGAGTGCATACCTTCTTCGGATATTCGTTTGGAATCTTCTTTCCATGTAGAAGTAATGATTGACGGTGGCTCCCTTTCCGATGAATAATATTGCTTATTTTGCACTTGGAAATTCTAATACCATGCATTCTAATACCACAATGTCAATGCAGGAGTATTTCTCTTCGGGGAGTGCAAAAGCATATCCTTAAATCTACGACATGTTTACATGCGACATTTTGAAAGAAGAATAAATTTAAAAGTGGTAGACGATATTTCTGATTTCAAATAATAAACCGTGGACAGAAATTTACTCCAAAATATTTGCTTTTTAAATTTTTTATCGAAATCATGTAAACTGTGTAACCAGCCTCTGTATTTTTGTATTTAATACCTAGAAAATTAATATTGATAATACTCATATATATATTTTTAAAATTCTGTGGGAGCATTTGGTGACCCCCTTGAAGCTGGAATCTCGGGGCGCGTACCCCTTTCGCCCCTGCAGAAATCAGGTCCTGATAACTTGGGAAAGTTAGCCATTAAAACTACGCAAATACTTTCTTTACTGCCTCGATTCAAAAAGTCAAAAGAACACGGCGAGCAGCAGTTGCGTGACGCACTGTGTTTTTTGTATGGCGATTGTCGATGCATGTGAGGGGACAGGAAATTGTCTTTCCCCCCTCCGCTTCTTCCCATCTGTGTATTTTTTTCTTTATCATCTTGCTGTTATTTATTTACATTTTTTTCTCCTTTCTCTTTCTGTTTTATCAGGTAAGCCTTTTCCGGTATCAGCATGACTTACAGCGCGCGGGGTTCCAAAGTGCAAAGGAAGGGTGGGAAGGGGTCAGTGGTTGAAATGTCACTGAACTATTGTCTGCGGTAGACAGCAGCGAATAAAGTATTGATGGGCTTCTGATTCTTCCTGAGGTTCACCCTCCCCAAATCATCTAGATTAGCTCTTAGTTTATTTATTTATTTTTTTAATTCCTTCAAAATTCTGTGTATTAGATTGGACGTTTGCTAAAATTGCATTGAAACTTACCATTTCGGCAAAATAATTAGAGAGTTTCTTCCAGAATGATGTCAAATCACTTCCTGCTCCATTTTTTTTAAGTCTAATCTTAAGATTCTAAATGGAATTAAATAAAAGGTGATAATTAAAATACTCGTTATCAGCCGGTGCGCAGACGATTTTTCTGTACCGAAATACATAACATATAGTGTTAAAAAGATTTTTTTATTAATTGCAGAGACGATGTAAATAATTCTGGGTACATAATAAAAACTCAATCAATCCTTCTATCAAGGGTTTTCGCACGTAGATCTTTCGTCATTTTTGGTCACGAATGAAGTATTGCATAAAAAACATAATTGTATTCGCGTATTGTCGTTCCACCAGTTATTGTTTTACCGTTTCAGGCGTTCGAAAGCCAAGTTGTCGATGTATTTTTCTGAGATAGTTTATTTGTGTGTGGAGGGGGAGGCGGGAAGAATTTAAAAAGAAGCATGTAGTATTATTAGTTTTACTCTATTATAATTATTCTTTGCACGTGGAGGACTTTCTAAAAGAAACCGGCTTGCATTACTATTATTACACATTAGAAAAGCACGAAAATTCTTATGCAGCAGCCAGTCCGTTCTCCTGAACTCGGATCGAACTACCAGTCTTTATCTCTGTAAGCCACTCTTATTTGTGAAACAAAAGGAGTAAAGGATACTCTATAAGGAATTATCACCCTTTGTTGTGCGTACTGTCATGGTGTAAGTCAGTGGTGTCAAACTAGCGGCCCGCGGATCACATGCGGTCTCCGAAGCAGTTTCATGCGGCCCCCGAATAAATTGTAATTATGCACTTGTTCCGAATACGTTGTTGCAAAGGTTTCGAGAATTTAATTATTTGACGTCCGAGTTTACATTATTTTCATTACCTTTAAAAAGGAACATGGATAACTGCAGAAAATTAATATTTATAATGTGATATAAACCTTATTCAAAGACTTGAGAATACAGATTTGATTAACTTTTATAACTATATATAACTGGATTGACTGATGAGCATTTACAGTCCGCGACGAAGATAATTTCTAAGAATTTTTTCCCAGCTCACAGATATTATGGAAACAAATTTTGCACTGATTTTCAAAATTTATAATTATTTAAATGCAAACATATGTGTTTTAATTTATGTGTCGAAGAAACATTTAATAAATAAAAAAAGAGATTAAGTTGTTATTATTCATTCTTAAGTTTTATCCCATTTAAATTAAAGTAAGTTATTCAATGATTAATTAAACATACTAGAATTATTTGAAATAAATGTCGTAAATATTTAGGTATCAGTATCTTTGAATTTCAAAGTGTAAACAACAAAAATGTCTTGCGAATGTCAAAGTTTATGTCTCAAACAAGAAATAAATACAAATTTGAATTTTTTGCCCTTTGTATTATTATTATTATTATTGTTTATATTTGTTTTGATAAATATTTGGAAGGAGGAATTTAAAATTTACTTAAAATGTTCTTTATTTATTTTTTATTTTTATTTATTTATTTATTTATTTTGAAAAAAAAAAAAAAAAAAAAAAAAAAAAAACATTTTATATATATATATATATATATATATATATATATAAAATCTGTTCCGTCAGCTGTTTTTAGATAGCGCATTTGGCCCGCATGCAAGTTGAGTTTGAGACCAGTGGTGTAAGAGGTAGCGCATCCGGGTGATAATCGAAAGTAAAGCAAATTTAACATCATGATCAGCGTGATAATAATATTCTCTCGCTATTCGCAGTGTGGCAAAGAATTCGTTATGCGAACTATTTTTCTTTCGTTCATTATACGAGGCACCACTGTATATTCATTTTAAAATTTCAAAAATATGTGCAGTGAAAAATCTGTAGTTTGTACAAAAATATGTACACTGTGCGAAAAAAAGGAGGGAGGACAGTTCTATGTCTTCCGTTCTACTGGGACGATTGACGATATTCAAATTGCGTTTTCCATGTCTCGAAAGCGCGATTTAGGATATATATTAGATTTATATATAGCTTTTGTTCTAACATAGGTATTTTGACACAAAATTGGACTAATTCTAAAATAACATACAACGTTTTTCCATATTTCGATTCTACGATTCGAATTATCCCTACATATTAAATTTTGTAATTTGGGGTGAAAAATTTAAAAATTTATCTTGGCGATCAAGAAATGAACTGATACTTAACGTTTCCTGGTTCCGAAACATTGTTAGAGAATTTCTATAAGATGCCTGATTTGGATCTCAATTTGTTTTCTGTTTATTTTTTATGCTTATTTCTTTTTCATAGAATATTGCAGAATAGCATTTATATCAAGCGAATACTATTTATTTGTAATATAACTACAAATTTAACCGATTTCTCTATTCTGACATAAATGTCGTTTCTGTGAGACATAAACCAATAAAAGCCAGTACACGCAAAAGCAAAATTAAATGATTATAAATTTTTAATGGTTTCTTGATCATTTGTGCATTATCGTTTGCACGTAACCCATTTTCTTCTTCAATTCCACAGGCTTATGCCAAAGCAACCTTTACGAAATACGACGGACATGCAGCACTATTTCTTGCTGGCGTCTGTCTGCTATTACATTTTCTTCCTGCTCGACAATGACTAAACATCGCTGCTTTCATCAGGACCATAGCACTCAATCATTGGCTTCAGCTCCAGAGACAGTCACGCAATTGCTACCTGTACAAGTCAATTTTCCTTTGTGCACGCCATATGCTACCTGTTCTCTACCGTTTTTCCCCATTTAGCTTCACTCCACACAGTTTAAATCAATGGCGTGAACGCATGACTAAAATATTACTCGAATTATTTATCCGCAGCGTCAATTCATGTGGGGCATTAACTTCACATTTAAGAATTATCCAAAAAACGTAGCACTTGTACGGAAGCCAGGGTGGAAGATGAGATTATTTTAGATGGTTATTTTTGTAGTGATGGTTATTTTAGTAGTGATTAATGCATATCGTATCTGGCTTGTGAATGAAAGAACAAAAAGGGGGAAGCAAATTAAGTATTTATTTTTGAATTATGTTTCAGATATTTATAGTGGGTGTTTGCACATTTTTAGAATTATTTTTGGGGCTGTATAATTAATGTTAAAACTATAAAGAGTATTTTTTAAATATTTGATTTGATTGCTTGTTGTTGCCTTCTACTGGTTCGTGTATTTGGAGTGATTGATGATCACACTTGACGAAGAATCGAAACTCAATTTATTCGCCAGCATTGCAGAGGACAGTTCCAAAGACGCGTTTACAGTCGTCGAAAAACTACGATAAGCATACTGAAAAAAATCAACAGCACAACCTTCAGGCTATAACGATAAAGACAGCTTCAAGGCAAAGCACTAAAGTACAGCTCCCGACTCGGTCGATCGCTCTTAAGCTAATCTCTGAACTCAAGGCACGCATTACTTAGCGTATAGGCGAGGTATATATAACTTTAACCTACCTTCGAGAATATTCCCGAGGAAACCGCTAAGAAATCTTGTTCTGGAATGTTTTCGCTCCGTCTATTGCCAATTTTGTCACCAAATGGACGATTTCTTGCCAAATCTGGCAACCTTGCCTTTACCTGTCCCTTTTTGGCAATCCTAACTCCGCTTTGCGGGGAAGCTATCTCACTGCAGATGGGCATTTCACAACATTATTTCTGGACTATAGGTTTGCATCGTGATTTTCATAATAGAAAAGCTTTTTGTAAAATTTAAAACAGAGGTATGGATTTTGATCCCTCTTCTACTACTTTTTAGAGTCCTCAGTCGTGGTGACTTTGTGCTTAGAAAGAGCTCTTTTCAAGAGACCGGGGGCACAAATAGTCCATAGGTGAAACGTCAGGGGCATTCGCAGGAATATTTTGAAAAAGCACATGCGCAGCACCTGTATCAGTCTTCATTTTTACGAGCAATACAGTTGTATTTTTCGAAGCACAACTTGTTACTGAAGTTTCACTCTTTGAAAGTCATTGGGATAAGGAAATGGAATTTCTTCTGTAAATATGAGACGCAAAATTTTCTCTTGATAGTACGTTGTGTTGATTTGAACATTGTTTTCCACTCTTCTAATTTTTAATTTGTTATTGTAAGAGAATCCTTCGACAATCATAAACGTCTTACTAAAACTTTCTTTGCCTTGACGGAACCAGATGTTTACATTTTTTCTCTTCGTTTTCAGTAATAAATAGAACTTAGGTAAATACATTTAGGTAAACCCATGCTTCATCAAGGATAACAATGCATTCCCATTTATCTCCTAAATAGTTTTGATACAGAGTTCTACAGATTGTCCTGTGCGGAATCACATGCCTCGGTAAAACCTTAGTTGTTAATCTTTGCTCATTATTTTATTTATTGTTGCTACGGATGTATTAAAAAAGTTTGCAATTGATTTCTGCGTAGGCGGATTTTCTCTTGTTACCAAAGATTAAACTTTATAAACGTTAGAAATAATACGTATACCTTTTTTGGTATACTTTTGGGGGTCTTCTTTCGATGTAGAAGTAATGATTGACATGTTTCGCCTTTCCGATTAATAATGATGCTTATTTTACCCCCCCAGAAGTTTTAATAACATACATTTCATGATGTTCTTGAGTTACGGAATAGGAATATTTCTCTTCGGGGAGCACAAAAACCATATCCTTCAATCCACGGCTTGTTTACATGCAACATTTTGAAAGAAGACTAAATGTAAAAGTAGCAGACAATATGTTTTTTTTTAAATAATAAGCTTTTGCCATAAATTTTTATTCAAAAATATTTGCTTTTTCTTCCCTTAATTCAGTTTTCCCGTGTTGATGTCAACTGAATGTTTTATATGAGAATTTTGAAAATTATATCAACGCTAAATTGGCGGTGGCTCTAAAGAAAACTTTGTGCATTTTGAGAGAGAATGAATATCATCCTTCTTTAGGAAGGAGCAAACATACTGTGCTCAGCAAAATTACTTCAAGGCGCCGCATCTATATTTCAATTTTTTAATCGATGTGAATATTCAAAATGAAGTTCTCTACTTGTGCGATGAATATAATATGTGATGTGATATTTGATGCCTTGCTTCAGTTTTGTGTCTCTTCAATCTTAATAGTTTTTAATCCAGAGACACTATCTGAAGTTTGTAAGGCATCGAATGACAAAAGCAATTGCTCGATTTCTGTAAGGAATTGCTCTCTTATATTTTTATAAGCGTATCTATCTTCATATTTCTCTAACGAATGACATTTCACGTGCGGATTAAGACAGACATTTATTTTCATTTTTAGTAACAGCTGAAACTCCTAATCTGATGTACTACCCTTTTATTGTCTTGTTTATTAACCATTTGTTAGCTAGAATTTATTTGTTAAGCCGAATTGATTGAGAACAGAGCAAGCTGTATTTCACTGGGAAAGAGAAATAAATTCATTTTATACTGATTGGAAAAAAAGTAGTTTTATTGGATTTTTTTTTAAATTTTATTTTTCTGTCATCATATTTTCCCATTGAGAATGTATCCATTTCCTTTATTAAATAGAATTTTCTTACACAATGAAAATTATCGCAAGTAAGCTGTATTTAATTGAATGGATTGAATTCGAATTAATTACTCAACGATAAGAGGCAGATAGCATTACCTTAATTAATTAATGAATCAGAGCATTATATTAGTTTGCTAGGTCTCCGCCGTTAGATGCAAATGAAAAATCAACTGCAGCTTTCTTTGATGGTATGACCAACGTCTTTTAATTTCATTGAATATGATAGTAAAGAAAAGAATAATGGAATGCAATCATCATACTACGTCAATCATTCAGTTAAAACTGGTAGCTGAAGAAAAGTAAAATAAGTAAAAAACATTATTTTACTTTTCTGAAGCTGTATAGCAACTTTTAAAAATTCTTTTTTAAGAAAACTTTTCTCTTTCTAGCGACCTATGCAATAATTAAATAACTTTATTTGATTCATCTGATTATGACAGTGCAGATTAAGATTATTTGCTAAGAAGAGGGATGCCTTAGAGAAGGAGTTTTTAACGGAAATATCCTTTTATTCACGTTACATATGGATCAAACCGCCAGACCCCCCATGCAGTCAGCTCATTCACAGAAATTTGATCCCAGGTCGAACTAATAACTTTTAGCGGTCCTGTTCACTTGGCTTCTTGTGAGCCATGGAAGAAAATTTAGGCAAAGTATACGAAGCTACTATTTGCCGAAGCATTGCTTGAGTTTTGACCAAGAGCACTTCGATGGTCTTCTACATAAATTGTTCCACCATTAATTTCTTGATAGGTCTTGCATCTCGACAGATTTTAAGTATCCTTATTTTGTCGAAACAACTCAGTCATAATTTACCACGCCTTTTCTTGGATTTCAAACCAGAATCAACGGTATGTGCAGGTAAGCTTCCCCTAACTACTATATGGCTTAAAATGGAAGGAAAACCAGAATGAGTATACAGTACAGCCGCTTTTTAAGCTCACTGGTTAATAAACTCAGCCATTTATTACGTTAAAATTCCCAGGAATCAAAGCAAACACAGTACCCGTCGTTTTTAAAATTCATTTCCGTATTTTTTATACATATTTTTTTGTACATAATACATTTTATACATAATTTTCAGCAGCATATTGCACGTAAATACTATTGGGATAATTTTTTAATGAAAGTTTTGATACTACGTATTGTAAGTATGTAATGATTTTAAAAATGCGTAGATGAAGGCATTGGAACTTTACAGCTTTCGATATTGCGTAGATGGTTGAAAAGGCCGCAGTGGCTTGATGGTACAGCTAAGTGGAAAAACATGATGACATATTTAGGACAACGGGATCTTGAAGAATCAGAATCTTTATTTATTTATTTATTTTTACGTATATCAAATTATCCTTTTGCAGACAAGATTTTTCCTAATTAAATTGGAATACAATAAGTTTCATTTTGAAGTACGACGTCATCTTAAGTAAGCGGCAGCTGCATGGATAAAAAGCGTCTTGCCAGCAGGAGAGCTTATGCGAAAAAAGGGAAGAGTGTCTGTCATAGTACTTCAGAGGAAAAAGGTTGGAAGTAGGAAACGTTTCAATTCCCGAGTTTTGGTTGACAATTAATTTAATTGGACAAGAGGTATCAGCATTAAAACGTTACGTAACATAGAAAAATCTGGAACCTGGGAGAAAAGATGAACCCAGGGGGAGATCAAATTTAGAATGTTGATTTTGAGGTCGCCAATTTTTTTTTTAAACAGCTATCATATTTTGTTATATCTTACACACACACACATATATATATATATATATATATATATATATATATATATTCCCTAAATAATAAATTTGCGTCTTTAGAAATTTGGAGGTACAACTTTCAGATAGAAGAAAAATTCAGGATAACCCCTTTTAACTCGCAGTAACGAAACCTCGACCATTCCGGATAAGTGACGTTTTCGGATAATTGAGTATATAGTTCTAGAATTTACTTGCTCATATCTTGTGATGTCGTCTGTAGAAATCGCAACATGTGAAATCCGTCAGTCGGGTTTTTTTAAACTACCAGTCAATTTCTAAGGGTCATGGCATATAACTTCGAATGTGGGCCTGTTTACAAGACTGTCACCATAGTTGTACACATTCGCTGTACATAAAATAAGACTTCATAACATCGTGTATTGATATGAACATGTCAGTGTTTAACCATTTCTCGGAAAATCTTATGAAAGTCTGCAATCTTTCGTTAGCTTCCTTCCACGTAAACTTTCTCGTTTCGAATTTCGTCTTCATTTTCATTTTCCCCCTACTCAGTATTCTCTACACCCATCCAAACTTTAGGAATGCTATTCTTCACCGAATACGAATATGTAACTAAATTCAAGATGTCGGCCACGGGCCCAAATGTGTGTTAAAATAAAAAGTGCCTTCGTCACTCGACTCGTCATCTACGAACATAATAATAGACCACAATTTTGTCCAAGAAAAAGACAAAACTGGCAACTTTCAGTTAACACTGAAAGACCGTTAACACGGTCTTTAAAAATCAAGGACAATACCATCAAAGTATTCACGCCGGCGCATAAAAAGAGATCGGTAATTAATCTTTACATTCTGGGCCATTTGCTGAATATGTATTGCTACATTGGGGGCAGAAGCATTTCACAAATATTTTCCGCAAATTAAAAATTCATATTTTAGCCATATATATCAAAAACTGAATTGAAGTAAATATAGTAATAAATCGTAATAAATTGCGTAATATTTTCTCAAAAGCTGCATACACTTTATCTCGAAAGCCTGAATCCGAATTTTAATTTAGAGCTTCAAAAAAGCTGTTACCTGTTACTTTGATAACAGCTTTTTTGAACAGCGGTTAACTGAGTGCCGGTTAAGAGAGATTTTGCTGTAATGCAAAATTACTGATGCGTTGAAAACATTCCTTCCTTTCTTTGTCATTACTTTTACGTGTTTAATGTACTTATAACTTCTATTTAAACACTAGCTGCTCGCGCGGCCTGCGGCCTGAAAGCGTTATTACAAAAAAGAAAAAACATATATATAATAATTTTAATGAAACCAGTTAATGAAATTTCGTATATGAATCTTAGTAGTTAAAAAAAATTCTGAAAGAATTCAGATTTAACGTCGTACTGGGGGGATTGTTAAGGGTTTTTATGTCCTCACTGAGCATCGCAGGTTACGAATTTGCTATTGGACTGCTGAATTGCTATTGGACTTCTGATAACACGTTTTTTTTTAGTCTAAAAGGGACAATTTGCCCAGAAGGACTATTAATTTCGTTTTGGCATTTTGTGGTGATTCATTGCAAGCTTTGTTTGACTTTTCAAATTGTTGCCACCAAATATTATCACCTTGTATTATATTTAAAGAAATTAAATAATGAAGAATCTGCATGAATGTACGTATGTATGTTTCTCACATTGTAATAAAAAAACCCTTACTTAGAGCCATCCAATTTTGAATATCGTAATCCTCTTACAAATATGGGCATCTGGAAGCCAGAATTTGAAATTTAGAATTTGCTTTATTATCGATTTCATATTTTGTAAAACTTTTAACGAATTTTTGGATAACAAACTCGAGGATTTCAAAGCGAGCAATGGCAATGTTGTACATTATCTCCGCGCGAGACTGTGTATTGGGAATTCTAAAGATATGCTCATTTTAAAATTATTTTTTGGATATTGCGGTTGAACTGAATTTTACGGTTTAAGTGCGAAGAACATGATATTTAATAAATAAAGGTAACGCACAAAATGTTAAAAAACGCCCTTTTGGACATTATTTAAAATCTGAAACCTTTTAGATTTTCTTTCTTTTTACCTTTATTATTAAGGATCGCATTCTTTGCACGTACGCCGCATAAACACTAAAACAGATTACAGATTACAGATTTTTAAAAGCAGTTACAGATTTTTAAAAGCAGCGTAGTTGCATATATTTAAAATTCGTGATATAATATTGTGTGTTGGTATGCATTTTCTGGGTTCCTACCCCCCCCCCCCCCCGGTATTTCCGCAGTTCGTCATATCATTATTCAGTTTAATTTCTAAGACGACTGACAAAACTTTTTTGTCTCTTTATAATTAACTTTTTGTGTGTTGTCATTTATTAAATATCACGTTCTTTGTACTTATTCCACATAAAATTTAAGAGCAAAATCACAAAATATTTAAAACGTATATCATTAGAATTGCCGATAAAGTGTTAGGGGTTGCTAGAAATGTTTTATACTAGCTATATTATTTTTTCAAAGAATAGTTGTTGGGCGGCCAGCCACCTAAAAAAAGTTATCCTAAAAAAGAATAAAGCATATAGTGCTTTTTAACGTGTCCAGCTAATGTTAACTTATTTGATATTTTTGATTGGATATCTCATGATTTTAATGCGTTTTTGTTTAAATCAGTAATATTAAAAAGTAGAAAAAAACATTCTCAGAAACTGTATTAATTGCCTTTAAATTCGTTACTTTGTTACTAAGTAACCTTCCACATTAAATTTGAAAGTTAAATAAATATCTTAGGCTTTACTGAATGACAACACTCTGGGTCGTGGAAAATAAAAGTATTTTATTTCCGACCGTGACAACACATTGCTTTTAAATAGCCCGGCTTGCTGATTAAAATTAAAAGATGACATTGCTTTTAAATAGCCCGGCTTGCTGATTAAAATTAAAAGATGACATTGCATATTTATCTTACATTTCGCCGAATGACAACGGTTTGGCGCGCTGGAAATAAAAATATTTTATTTTTGAAAAATTTTGCGACTTTCCTTATTCAAAGCGCTTTGTTTGTCAATCAAAAGTTCATTAAATTTGTGCAAGATATGAAATAAATCAAAAGCAAATTCGAAATTTGGACTTCGGCGGTGCTCATGTTCGGGTATAATTAAAAATTCGGTGGCTGTACGTATCATCGTTTTTCATTGCTCGAGAAACATACAAACATACATACAGATTTTTCATTATTTAATTTTTTTTAGTAACACATGGTAACATTTAGTTTCAACAATTTGAAAAGTGAATTTCGATACTAGTAGCACCTTTGATACTAAAGATAATGAAAAGGAATCTCCTTTACTTTTGAATCGCTTAATTTATTAATTAATAACAGTGTAAATTTGAAATTAAGATTCAGTTTGTTACTCTTTGATGACAGACAGAACACTGTTGTGTGGAAGGTAAGAATATTTTAAACCATTCGGCAGCAATATATTTATTTTAAATAGTTCAGTTTAATGATTAAATTTCGGAAGACAAATGTTTCCATGCGTGGCGACACACTTCATTTATATCGCGAAATTTTCTGATTAAATTAGAAACATAAATGTCTTACGCTTTGTCAAGTGGTCATAGAAGTCATAGAATGATTAACTAAACGTTCCTTAAGTTCGCAAGAAAAATAAAATAAATTTTAAAAATATCGAAATTTAAAATTTGGCTTTCGAAGTGCACATTGTTCGGGTGGACTACGTAGGTTGAAAATTTGGTGCTTCTAATTGCCGCCGTTTTTCCGCATTGCGAGGAGCATACATTATTTACCACCAGAGATTAATTTTCTAGTTTTTAAATTTTGTGATTTTTTTATTAATATCACATCGCCATCTTTGGATGAAGTTCTTCGTAAAGCAAGGAGTATAAAACTTCGTCATGTGCAGCGTACTTTATACCATGATACTCGCTGAAAGAGGACAGTATGGTACATAAAATAAATTAAATGCCTTGGGCTTGCGATAATGCGCCTTGAACTCTTTCAAACGCTTAACGATATTTTGTCACGCAATAGGCATTCTCCGAGGTATAAACGAAGTTCTAGTACCTAGAAGGAATGGGGACGATAAGATAGAGAAGTAGTAAACGAAAGAAAGAAAAAGGAAAAGACGCTTTTAAGTAAGGTGCGCGCGACGAGCTGTGTGAAATCACAGGGTGAACCTTCCTGAACTACGAAACATTTGTTATACCCTCCAAGTTTCATGCTTCGTCGAATCTGCTGATGAGGTTTTCGCTGTTGGTGAGACAACTTTTCCCTCTCGCCACTGATGTCTCTTTTCCCACCTTTGTTCTTTATGGAGTGTTGCCACCGGTCTTTCGTAATACTGCCTATCTTCATCTTCCGTCTGTTTCATTCTGCTGCATAAGGGAGCTGAAGTAAGAGAAAACATTCCAAGGAGGTTGGTTAAGTTTCACAAATCGCTGATACAGCATGGGTCGTGAGGATTAATCCGATTGATTGATCTAGCTTAATCTTATTTCGCAAAGCTTATCAAGTGACTTGGCGAATCATCTTTAAGGCCAACCTGAAGAATATGTTGATAATTTGCTTTATAGGTAATAAAATTGTGATATGGGTACCGAGAAAATGTAATTCTTGTTAAATTATACCATTAAACTTTATTTAGGGGAAAAAAACACACACAGAAAGCAAAATCTAATTATTTACATATAAACATTTTTATTTGCATTTATGTTCCAGAGAAAAAATTAACAAATAAAAGAAAGAGACTAAGTTGTCATTATTTATTTTCAAGTTTCGTTCCACTTGGAAAATTTTGTTTGAAAATTTAGAAAGTTTTCATACTCTATTTATTTTAAATTAAAGTAAGTTATTTAATTATTAGTTAAAGTTATCGAAACTATTTTAAATAAATGTCAGTCTGAAAATTAAATATTTAGCTATTAGTATATCTGAATAACAAAGTGTAACCAACAAAAATCCCTTTGAGGGAAATTTGCGATAGTGTTATTTATGTATATTATGATACATACGTAGTAAGCGAAATTTAAAATTACTATTATTTGTTTTTATTTATTTATTTATTTATTTATTTTTAGTTTGCTCTCTCTCTCTCTCTTTTTAAAGAAAAAGCTAGAAAAGACATTCTGGCCCGCCAGCTGTTTTTAGATCGTGCATTCGGCCCCATGCAATTTGAGTTTGAGACCACCGAGCTAATGTATTTAAGCGCAGATTTGTTGAAATTGAAAGTGAGTCTTTGGCAGATATCACTGACCGGTTGCGTGTCTTCTGAATTAATTGTCGGTTTAAGCTTCGCTAGCCATCATTGCTTCATCAAAATATAGAGGAGTAGGGCAAAGTTGAATAACCGTAAATTAAATTTTACTTAGCAATCAAATCTGATTTTAATGTTAAATAAAAGTGTGTTCAAAATTTCCCGCAAGCTACTTAAGAGGATGTGTTCTGTAATGTTTTTAAATTTTGTGTAAAACCGTCAAGCTGTATTAACGCACGGGTATATTTTAACCGTGGTAATTCGGAGATTTATTTTAAACCTTTATCTGAGTTTATGGTTCCTGTAACTTTAGATGGTAGCATAGGTCATTTTTATGGTCCTAGAAGTTAGTGTCTGAAGTAGGTAAAACCACACATTTTGAAATATTGGAAATATTTAAAAAGTTAATCTACAAAACAGGTTAAGATAAAAATATGTAAAGCAAACTTCTGATTTGAATTAGCAATAGCCTCCTTCATTTCAGTATGAGTAGTTCCCTTTAAAAAAGTTACTTTATGTAATATATCAATCTAAACTCCGTTTTTTCAAATTAATCCGCATCACGTTATCTTACATAGCGCTACAGTGCCTTCGAGGAAGATAACATGATTGAAATCAATTTTGTTTTCGGTACCAAAACATTGTGACACTCTCTCAGGCTATTTTCTGAATGGGTCGTACTATCCCAATTGCTTGCCTTCAGCTAACACCTTGAAGATCACTTCTCTGTGTCATCCATTCCATTTCTTAAGATGTAATAAATTTCCGAGCACTGGATGCACGTTGCAGCCAGGATAATATGTGAATCAGAATATAAATCTGAACAATTAGCTTGCCCAGAAACAGATTGTGTGAACCTATAGCCTATGTTCATCTTTCTATCTATGCAATAAACATTCTCGCGTTTATATATATATATATATGTCAATATATTAAGGTATATTATTTACAATTTTATATATTGATATTATTATTGACTGTGTATTCTTGATTATGGAATTTTATTATTACATATATATACTTCGGTATTATAGTATATCTGATACTGGAGATTTAGTATTACGCTCTTTTCTTCAGTAGGTACCAAGCTGATGATGTATCCCTGCCATTAAAAATATGATAATATGTTTGTATGACTTGTGCATCCGTACAGTAAACATGCGAAGAATCCGTGCGATTCAAAACTCACTTTATACATACATAATAACACACACACACACAAAAAAAAAAAAAAAAAAAAACTATTAACTTATAGAAAGCATAAAGAGGAAGTCTTCTCTTTTATGTTTCCGTGTGTTAAATTTAAACTGGCCCTTTTTTTACTCTAAAATGAGAATACAAGCTTGTATAATGTTGAGAGACCGTTCATTTCGGAGCCTCTAAAAAATGCTTAAAAAGTGCTACAAGAATAAAAAGGAAACTAAATAGTACAATTTTTCTATTCGTTATATATTCTATTAAGGAGCAAATTGTATTAAAAGAATGAAACATATTCTGGAGGCAAATCATTCATCCATCCATATTGTTACGAATTTTGTATATAAGTAAGTAAATATTTTTAAATTATAATTTTTTTTTTTTTTTTTTTTTTTTAATAATGCAGCGTGAAATGCTTGGAAAACGAAGCTCTGCTCGAAAAATAAGATTAAAGGGGCAAGTCTATTTAAGATTGACGTAAATGGCTGTCTATTTGCGAAATATCGCCAGTTTCGCGATGGTTTTGATTATTAATTTGTGTCGCCAAATTCAGTGAGAAGTCGTCAAATGTCGCCAAACTTGGAAATCATTTGGCGACATTCTGGTCCGGTCCCTATATAACTGTAATTGGTACCGTAATTGAATAGCCTTAATTTATTTCTATATGTAACTGTTCTATGTATTCTATATGTAGTGTCCGGAAGAGTTTCTCCTTTTAGATGCGCTTTGCATTGATTTATTTTGAATAATCTTGGTAATTTGAAGTATAACTACTGATTGTGCTGTGTGACCCTGAGAAGATGTGTACGAGTGCTTTTGTGGAAAGTTCTAGAATTGTAAAGCATTTCTTTCGTGAAAATAAATTTTATCAGGCTGTCGTAGGTTCTGTGTGCATTCAATCCATTACGAACCCATACGCACACAGCCGTTTTTGGTGTCAGAATTGGGACTGAATGCCGGTGACAAGAGCGATTGAGAGGCAACTAAGACAGCTGTTGATATCCTTTGTTGCATACTAAGAAACGATGGAAGAGGCCGTAAATTCCGTTAAAGAAGAGATGAAATCCAGTCAAAAATCCGTTAGAGGAGACATGAAAGCTGGCCAAGATTAGATGAAAGTGGGCCAAGAAAAGATTAAATCAGGTAACGAAGAAATAAAAGGAGAAATTACTGCCATAATAGAAAACCTCGAGGCTGTGGAAAGCAGAATAGACAATGTTGAATATAAAGTTGGAGAAATTCAATAAAGCGTTTCTGCTGTCGAACAACAAATCGAAAAAAGAGTTTCTACTATCAAACAACTAATTGATTACAAAGTTTTTACCGCTGTCATCGAGAAATTTGACAGCTTGAGGACATCCATAATGACAGTTGGTCACAGTTCTATCTCCTTCAAATTCGGACATATGCCATCCCCATTCTTTCTGAAGTTATCCACATATAATGGAAAAACCTCATGGTAAGTGTAGAAGACTCAGTTCTCTATAGTGGCAAACGCAAATGCATGGGATTCCGAAGCTAAAAGCTAATCTCACCACCTCTCTGACATTAGACGCAGGAAATAGCCTGCAAACACTTCCCGAAAATCAGAGGCTAGACCTCGAAGCTTTTCCGGCGGGTTGGAGTTGCGCTTTGGGGAAAAGTGTTTAAGACTATACAATCTTCAGGTAAAATCTCGCCAACAGAAGCCCACAGAACAGAAGCCAAAAAAACACTGAAGTAACTCGCCACAAATGTTGAAAGACTTTTCGGTCGACTTTTCGGACTGCCCAACAGAAACAAGGGAAGTGATGCCTCTGCAGTACTTCGTCGATGTCATTCAGGATCCTGAGACACCAATGACGGATCTCCAGGATTTAAAATCGCCAGACGGCTAACGTGCAGTATTACATCTCATTTTTGGAATTTAACCAACGAATTGCAAAAGATGCAGCGATGCTTTCTGCTCGTAAATTGCTGGGCTGCATGTTGCACAATCTGTGGCTGATTGTTTTCAGCTGAGAAGCCTTTGTCGCTACGACTTGATTTCTGAGATGAAAGAATTATTAGATGCCATTCGTTTCCGAACTGTTGCAGAAATTCTTTAGTCAATAAACTACTCCATTTGAATCATCAAAGAATATATCTTCCTACAGGTACATTAGAATAGGCAATTACTATATTCTTATATTCTGAGAAATCTGACAAACAAGAAAAGTCTAATTTATCACCTTTTTAAATTTCATTGCATTTTCGATTTCCTGTTGTTGGTGTTTTTTCATCTTTTCCGCTAGGTCTAGCTAGCTCTGTCGCTTGGCGTATTTATCGAAATTTGATATTTTGCTTGGACCATCAGGTTATGTGTTCGAATCGATCTGAATTTTGCACTGAAAACAAATGCTTTATTGTTTTGGTAGTCAACTAAATTCTGTTAATATAAAAATTATTAAAATCTGTATATGTAACATATAATAACTATTATAATTATACGTAAAGAACTGATTCATTTTCCTTCGTTTATGTAAATGAATGATTAAATAGCCATTCGGCAAAATATAAGATATTTATCCCCGGAGGGATGGGTCCGGAGGTCTCCCGCCCTTATTTCCCTACCATCGGCCTCTCGATAAGACTTTCGACTCAACTCATATTTAGAGTGCCCCATGTCGCGGACACACTATACATTTACAAACAGCTATTCTATCTCCGGTATTCGAGCCCGTGTCCTTCGGTACGTCGGTTTCAGTCAGCGTCGCTAACCACTCCCCCGGGTGGGCGGTCAAAATTATATATACATTTATTTAAATTTAGATTATTTTTATTTTTAACGTGTTTTATAAATTAAAGAAGAAAACGGTAGGAAATGCTCATAAATACCGATACTTGAATTAAAAGTAATTTTATGTATTCATTAATTAAAACTGAATACTTAATAGTTAAAGACTGAATGCATTCTCCCTGAAACTATGAAATTCTCCCCCCCCCCCCGGTTGAGAAGTTCTGCTTAACCCTGTGTAGACGAACTATCGCACTTTATTGCATCGCTGAGCAATTGTTTCCTCCTATAGACGGGCCTTAAGTGAAGTAACGAAACCATAGCATCTCGAGAGACAGTTCCTGCTTTGTCTGGCCGTAGGAAAAATTACGCGGGGCATTTATTCTTCAGCTTTATCTCTAATTAAGCAATAAATTAACATTTAGGTTTAGAGTACTAATTTGTTTACTCTAATTAATTACATTCTTCTTGTTGAATTCCACGCCTTCAATTTTACGATCAATAGAGTTAGAATCCTAGGTAGCGAACGTTCAGCTTGCCATATAATTTTTCTCGAATTAATTATGGTTGCCTTTTTTAATTCTTTATATTTTTTTCTTTCGAGTAGCTTTATTAAATAATAATTGTTCTGCGAATTTTCATCTGACAGTGGTTGGTTTGAGATGTTTTTGCTAGCTGAATTGCGTGCGTAGTTTGGTTTCCGTAATTTACATTTCTTTTTATTAAAAAAATTCTTCGTCATATACAACTTGAGAATTGAGCTTTATATCAGTTCCCGTTCAGGAAAATTCCTACGAAGGAATTTATTAAAAATGGCAACAAAAGAATTCTTCTGTAATGAATTTTCATTATTAAAAGGAACACCTTATGACCTAGCTATTGTTTCTCACAAATGCCAACGTTCGTGTGCTCAAATATATGAGTTTTTGCTTATCTTTATTCAATTTCTTTTTTTTTTTTACTTCGGCAAAGTTTTAGAACAAAGGGACTGATGTTATTTTCTTAAAGTGTTTGAAGATCTCATAGGGTTGCATTTTTTCCCCAAGGTGTTTATTGTTTTAACCTACGGATTTCGTGTCCTAAGAAAATAGAAAGTATTGTCACTTGAGGGAAATATGAGTTGAAAGCCTCATGAGAAAGCTATCCAGTGAAATAAATGCGCAGTACGTCTTGTGTAATCAGGGTTTAATTTCTAAAATTAGAAGTGTCCGAACTTGTGGAAGACAGTAAGGACCGAAACAAAATAATTAATAATTAAAATGTAATAAAACATAAGGAGATACGTACATAAAAATTAATAAGTCAAGAGTAATTAATAATATATAGTTAAATTATAAAGCAACTTACCGCATTTCATCATAATCTGAGGCTCCGGTTCAATAAAAATCTAAGAAATACCACATCTGGGATGGTTTCTCGCTGAATTTAAGCCCTGAATATGTTGTATAAAGTACTAATTCAAAGAAATAAAAGAACTCACATCATCTCTTTTTCCGTACACCAATGCGAAAAAGTAAAATGGTTAAAATGTTACTAATGGAAATGTTAGAAACAGTTTTAAAATATGGAATAAAACTTCAACGGAAATAGTGGGTACGAAAACAGAGTCAAAAACGCTGGTCACGATTTTCAGCCAATGTAGTTATAGCTGCTAATATAGCTTGTAGCTATATTTTCTCCTTTCACTCTGCTAAAGGAGAAAAAAATGCCCCCAAATCCGAGGATTGATCTTTGAGCTGAGGATAAGATTACGTAGAAGGTAAGATTACATATAAGTGATCATTCTCCTCCCGTGTTCCGTTACGTTGGTCTGAAAAATCCTGAGGTGCTCTTTTCTGTGGGAAAATGCTGATATTGGAAGTGTTTGGGCCATTTCTCTTAGTATTTCACTATGTTAGGCTCGTTGTTAATCGGCAGGCAATTTATGAACATAAACAATGGTTTCCCTTCCCTGTCATGTAAATCTCTGATAGCTGAAACCACTAATATCGAGTTAACAGACCAGATGGTTTAACCAGGATGGTCACTACAAATTTATCCGTTCCCAAACAAGCTGTCGTAAATTTATTGCCCTTCCTGGAAAATAAATTTATCGGCATGTGGATGGTTGACTTTTTTGTCCTTAAACACCTCAACTTTCACACACTCGTTTATTTCCTATGAGAAGAATGGTATACATTCGGAAGGCAGTATTGATTTCGAGTCTTATTTATTGTTAAAATATAATGTGTCGACATCAGAAGAATTTTCTGCCGAAATTATGGTTTAGTTTCATAAAAAGGAGTTCCGGAACTCATCATTTTATTTAGGGCTTCGGTGCACGCCGCCTTCGAATATGTTTTATCTCAGAAACTGAGACATTCGCAAGCTGGGTAGCTGTGGCGCAGTTTAAGCACTCGGTGTGTGATTAAATCTGCTCTTTATTAAATAATTATAATTTTATAAATAATATTTATTTCTTTATTAAATAAGTGTTTCTGAGATATTATTTAGGATGAAAACGTATCATGACAGCTTTTCTGATACCATTTAGCTTTTTTTGTTTTGAAGAACTAACTTTAAATATAAGATTTTAGGATAATATCTAAAATTTTAGGAGCTCTAATTATACAGAGGATGTTTATACATTTTTAGAACAATTTCGTTAAAGAATTTTAAAAAAGCTAGTGTTTTGGAATAAAACCATCAGGCAACAGCCTATTATTTGAAATAAGAAATATATATTCTGCTGCTTTTAAATTTGTTCTTTGAAGATGTTGCATGTAAACCAAATCTGGATTGAAGGATATGATTTTGCGCTTTCCGAAGAAAAATATTCATATTCCGTAATTCAAAAACATTGTGAAATGCTTGCTATTAAAATTTCTCAGTGCGAATAAGCAACCTAATTACTCAGAAAGAGAAAATGCCAGTCATTACTTTCACATGACAGGAAGACTCTAAATGAATATCCGACAAAGGTAAATGTTTCTAAAATTAAATCTTCGGTAAAAAGAGAAAACCCGTCGACTTAGAAATAAAAATCTTTAAATATGTCTATAGCAGTAATAAATAAAATAATAAAGCAAGATTTATGACTCAAAAAGCTAAAAAACATAATGCTCACCAATTTTTGCCGAGGCATGTGGCTCAACGCAGAACAATTTGTAGAACCCTCCGTGAAAACTATTTAGCAGGAGATAAATGGAAATACATTGTGACCGTTGACTGAGTATGCGTTTACCTACATGACGGCAACGAAAACTGGTCTATTTATTATCGAAAACAAAGAGAAAAAAGTGTACAAACCTGGTTCCGTCAATGCAAAGAAAGTTTCAGTAAAGGGGTTTATGATTGCCACTCTTACAATGGGAAATTTAAAAAAAAAAAAAAAAAAAAAAAGTGTTAAAATTAACTCTACTTTCAAGAGAATTATTTACAGAAGAAATTCTATTCCTTTATCCCAATGAGTTTCATAGAGTGAAACTTCATCCAGACAAAGCAGCAAGTCATAATTCGAAAAGTACCACTTGCAAAAAAATTAAGATATTGCGTCTGTGTCTGTTCAACGTATTCCTACGAAGTCCCCTGACGTTTCACCAATGGACTATCGTGCCTTTGACCTCTCGAGAGAGCTCTTTCTAAGCGCAAACCCACCACAATTGATTGACATAGGAAAATAGTGGAAGAAGAATGGAAATCAATCCTCTTGGAAATTTTACCAAAAGCCTTTCTATCAAACATTAAAATTAGTTAGATCAAACATTAAAAAAAAAATACTCTTTGCATTTTAAGCATTCATTAAACATTCCACAAATCGTTCTAAAAATGTATAAACACCGTCTGTAATTAAATTACTAGGCCTCTTGTAACTGCTTAGTTTAAAAATGTTCCTCATATAAACTAAAATCTGTATACTAAGACTAGATTGAGATTTCGCTTTAAGCTTATGGATTTTTATGTTTGAACTTTTTTCTGTGAAACCTGTTTAAAACCTTTCTTTAGAAACTTTGTCTGAAGGTTTCAGACTGCATTTTGTTTTAAATTAACAGTAATTTAAGTAAAAGTAAGTAAGCAAAATATTAAAATGTTATAATTTGTACCCAGTCACTGATTAGGTTCGAAATTTATAAGGTATGTTTATAGGATTATATCGTAATTACACTTAATTTAAAAACTGGATAACCTTTCAAGTCTGACAAACAATTTCCACCCTCCCCCACCCCCCCAATCCGCATTCAACTTAGAACCCGACAACGTAAAGTAATAAACAATAGTCGCAAAAATCAACTAAAACTCATTTCTACTTTGACTTGAAGTTACGAAAATTAAAGTGCTAACAGGTATTTTTAACATCCACATCTTACAACTAATAGTGCAAAAGCATTTCAAATATTAATTTAACAAATATCAAATTAGAAACTAAGAACCTAGCTTCGACGCGTTAGAAATAAAGTAAAAATACAAAACACACTAACAATCAGGACAACATGGCTCGTAATAGTAGTTACCAACACTTTTCGGATAATTCAGATCTCACTTATTCCTCAGACTCACGCATGGAGGTAGGAAGTAAGATGGAGTCGCCCTAAACAAGTTTCTCCGTACCCTGCTCTGAAGCACCAGCGATCCCTACGTGGTGACCAAAACATTGGGTCATTTACCATTGAGTTCTATGGAATTTGACGCGTTCGGGTGTAAATATTTTGTAATTACGTCGCAAATATACATATAAATGTATATATTTTCTTTTTCTACAACACTTCAGAGTCCTAAGTATGTGAAAACAACATATTTTTAAACAACATTTCATTCTGAACGGAATTAAATGCTATACTTTTCACAGGACAGTTTTCTCAGAATGGTTTAATTTGAATGAAATATTTTCACAAGTTTTCGTTAATTACATTAGAAAAAAAATAATGTAATTCGATTTTATTCGGTTAAGGTAAAAAAATTAAGATCAAAGTTTATTGTATTATTAATATTAAAATTATGCATTATTTCTTTTCTATTTATAGAGCTTCTTCCTAAAATACTTTCTTAAATGTGACACGATTTTTTGGCTTCTTTTAAATCGAAAAGTGGAAGTCAATTTATAATTAATGCTCTATGCGGTTCATTTTAAATTAGAGAATTATTAGGAATTAGCGAAATACTTTAAATAAGTATTTCGCTAATTCCTAATAATTAAATAGGTATTAAATAGTATTTGACTTTCTCTGAACATTTCTGAAAGGGAATAAAATAAGTTTTTTTTTTAAGTATTATTTAAAACTTGTAACTGAGTTATTATAAAATGTAAAGGGAATAATTCTTTTAATTATACTTATCAGATTTTTTTTACCCTTCATTTCAACAATACATATTCCAAAACTCTTTATTACGTTCTTAAGTGCGCATCTCATAGCATTTGCTTTACAATACCTTTTAACAGATTGCTTTCCAATACGAACAATTCTTTCTTAAATAGTTTTATAACGTATTTGTCAACAGGATTTCAATTTATGTTTACAATTCAATATTAAGGTTATTATATATTTAGATAACATTTATAATCATTATAAATTCGATACATTTAATCATTAGATTTCTTCACGGTACTTTCACAGTTGTTTATAAGTGAATAAATTCTTCATTTCAAATACATTTATAAATAATTTAATGAATATTTAAATATTTTGTCAAAGGCAGATACATGCTTTTTGCAAGCACATGCATAAATACCCATACATATTTCCCATTTATCATTTCCGGCATGTGCAAATCTTTAATTTCTGTGCATTCACTATATTTTTCGTGTAAAGTAATTTACACTAATTTAGCATACACCCGAAAGTTTTACATAAAATATATATATGAATATAATTTGAATGAAAATTATAAGTATTATTTTTAATACCCACTCAAAGGTCAGTTTTTCTTCAAAATTCCTCCACGATGGCATCTCTCTCTTTAGGCAGATAGCCCTTGCATGCGTTACTCTATTTAATAAAAACTTAATCTGACCTATGTGCCTAATTACAAATATTTTAACATACATAATTTTATATTTACATTTAACCATCAAGTTTCAAACTTTTCAAATCTTCTAGAAAATCAATTTTGGCAGATCTCTTTTAGCAATTTTCTTAAAATCTATATTTTTGTAGTGCAACAGCTTAGAATTTTATAAAACAAATTCATAATCAAAATCGCTGTTGTTAGTTATCGAAAAATAACCAAGATGTGATTTTTGCGTAAATGTCAGTAAACTATACAAATTGCTATTATCCATCACACTATGAATGTTTCTTTCATGCGAGAGTGTCCCTTTTTCGATTTCTATGGAACTGTCGTGTGTCGAAATACTATCAGAATCTTGTCAAGCGAGCTTCTGAATGTAAACAAATAACACCCCGTCTGGTGACCCAAGCTTCAAAGCAGTGCTTCACTTCTAGCGCGGAATGGCCCCTCCTCCCTTTCCTACCTCCATGGACTCACGTAATTTGCTTTTTTGATGGAATTCACAGAAAATAGAAACGCTTATGTTGAGACCAGGGTTTACGACAAAAATCATTGAGTACATAGAGCTATTTAAGTTCAGAATACACACGCAGGTTCATGCTTAATTGCTGTTGATATCTGTTTAGAAAAGTGTGTACTGTTATTTTTGTCTTAATCGTAAAAGACGTTCGTTGGCGGAATTTCTGAATTTACGTTTTTCTGAATTAACTTATTTACTGCTATCTGTCGTATCTCTTATATTCAAAATCTTCAATCACTGGCGATTCTGGCAAGGTAATTGATGAAATGCATCGGTTTCATGTCTGATAAAGGATTCCGCTACAGTCATCAATCACAGGCATTTGGGCAATCTGGAGGAGATCAGATTCCATTCTGAAGGTGTATCAAAGCATTCTGTGCATAAGCTATACGTTGAATGTTCTTCAGCAAATGGCTACACCTTGATGGCATATCTTGAAAACAAATTGCTTCGCTCACTGAAAGTCAAATCATGATATTTTAATCTAGCTATATTCAAATTTCTCAAACAACGTACTTTCGCAACTTACTCAGATTCAATGAAGTAAGGGATGATGTTTTTTGTATTCTAATTACTTGGTCCAGCTGTTTGTGTTATGTGTGCGACATAATTTTACGAAACTTTCAAAGTTCAATCATTAATCGTTTTGAGAATTAACTAAATTCTTCCCTGATCTGATAAAATGGGTGCTCGAAAAAGGTGTCTTTCGGGCTTTATCTCTTTACATATTAAAAACAGACGTTTGTTTATGAAGCTTCTTAGAATGAATAGAACCATAAATAGAATGTGTGAATTCATGGACAGAATTTTATGAAAACATTTTCAAAATTATAAGTTGGAAGATTTTGTTTTTAAGTGATGCATAGAGATTAAAAGTTTTGACTAGTAAAACAATAGCCAAGCCTTTAATTAATTAAAAATAAAATAATTCGATTTTTATACGTATAAATTTGATCAAAATACGCTTAATAAAAAATAAAAGCGCCAGGTTAAATTTGTTGACTAGTGCTGTTTCTACAATAGTTGATCCATTAACGACTAAGATGAGCTATATTTGTTTCGTAGCTACTCTCTAAATTTCTTAAGAAACGAATTGAACTGATTCTGGAATAAGTATAGGAAAATTAATAAATTCGTTCTCGAATATCTTCGTAAAATTTGCACATAAAACATACAAAACATTATTTCGTTTCTAACCAGATTATAGCCATTTTCTTCTCGATTACTCTATATAATTACCATACCGTCGGATAAGGTGAATAATCGGTATCTTATACTGAATAGACACAATATGGTTCAGATATAAACGCCTTGAAATGTGTTAGTGATCTATTTAAATTTAAAATTCACCCGAACATGTGCACGTCTAAGCCCGAATTTTAAATTTCGAATTTAGTTTTAATTTATGTCATATTTTGTGCGTGTTTAATGAATGTTAGAGTAACAAACTCAGTAGTTTAAAAGCGGTATGCTACGATTAGACAAATCGTAAGATATGCATGTTTGAAATTTAATCAGAAAACTTGGCAATTTAGCAATTTAGAAGCAGTGTATTGCCACATGGCAAACCGTAAGATATTTGTTTTGATTATTCTGATTTAATCAACAAATTTAGCATAAATGTATTGCCACTGCCCGAAATGAAATATTTTATCTTCCACGGGCCATTTTGCAAAACGCAGCCTGTTTGATATTTCTCTCAGATTTAATGTGTCTGTTATTGATTAGCAAACTAAGCAATTTAAATCTAATAAATTTAGTTCTTCGTGTCTATTGATATTAATTACTATTTGAACTCACTAAAATCATTACGTGTTACATGTAGTACCTGTTTTTTTTTCTTTAAATGGCAACTCTACTTATTCGTTGGTTGTCCTACATCACATGGCTAGCATATAGCAAAGCGCAAAAACTGCGCAGAAGAGTTTAGCTTCCCAAATATTTTCATACGTGATAAAAACGTAACTGGGCTCAAACAAGCAGTAATTATTTCTAGCAGTTAACAGATATAAACAAGTGCTTTTATGGTTACTCGCTATTTCCGAATATGACAGTAGAAAAGGAGTTCATTTCAGTGCTTCTTTTGTATAAAAATTCATACTTATGTTAAAAATGATGCCAAAAAGACATTAGGAAACATTTTAAAGAGAAGAGTTCTATTCTAACATCAAAGAGAATGTGGTAGAAGAAAAGCCATAGAGTTTAAGATAAAATATTTTTATTAAGAAAAGGAATAGCATAGACGTAAAATGTCTTGCACCTCGGGCGTGATAATACAAGTATAAACAATGAACAATGGGCCCAGTGGTGATTCTTTTCTGTAGAAATAAACCCATTATATCTTTAAAATATACGACAACACAGAAATTGCTTTTTTTTCCTCTGTTGAATGGCTGTTTAAATTGGTTTGAATGTCGGTAATACCACAATAGAGGAGAAAGGTTTCCGTTTAAATTCATTGAAAAATACGATGACAGCAACTATGTGTTATCGGAAGTGAAAGGTTCGAATAATGAGTTTTTCCCAGGATATTACTTTCTCTATCTCTCTTTTTATAAATTTTTTAGGGTTTTAAATCACATCAGTACTTTAAGGTTAAATATTGCATTATTCAAAGAGATGGATGGTGGGTTTTGATAATCGCCCGTCGTAAATTCTAATTTTTTTTCAAATATCTGTAGCCGCGAGCATCTTGGAAAGTACAAGGAGGTTTCGGCAGCCATTTTGGATTTGGTTATCCGCATCCATTTTAGATTAGGATGGACATTCCAGGACTTCCAGAATATAACATTCTAATATACAACTTTCACGCATATCTGGCAATCCTGTGATATCATTTATCCCCCAACTTGTTTTACGCAGTATACAGACTTGATTTCTCTCTCTGCGTGAGCAATTAAATTTACAAGGTAACCACAAAGTCACTGAACAACTTTAACGGCTTGTTGTTTGGGAATGGAACAATTTATAGCTTTGGCACTGGTCACACATTCACTGCTCAGATTCAAAGTTTTTGTGATAAGTGACAGAACCTCGACATGCGACAAAATGACCTCTGGTCGACGGTCCTCCAGTTGCATGCACGTGTAATTAATCACTGTAACGAGATAAACTCTGGATGGGATTGTGTGTTCTATAAAATTAATTAATCACTGTAACGAGATAAACTCTGGATGGGATTGTGTGTTCTAGAAAAATGGTCCTAAAATCTTGCCATGTAACATTCCATGCCAGGATTCAATTTCGAGCTGTCCGCCTTCAATTCCCTTGCGACATGAGGATTTTCAGACTCCCAGAGCTTCACATTATGTGTCTATTAAGCCAAAACAAATGGTTGGAAAAAAACTTCGATATACGCGTAATAACATTACAAAAATATACAGCACTACTTCTTACAATAGGTGTACAATAATAGGGTAACTTTATTCTGGGAGTCTGTGGACACCCTACATATTTTAGATACGTGTGTTGCACATTTTTCTTTTGAAACTGATTACTGCTACATTGGGTGGAAATTAGAAACAATAAAAGCAGTCATACGAAAATTTATTGCAAGACTTGTTTGAAATTATTGCGAGACTCATAAATCACCAAATGATCCAGGAAATGAAACAATATAAACTAGTCCTAGATTTCATTGGTGTCTCTGCATTGGCGAAATGAGAAAGCAAGTTTGTATACCTCGTGATGGATGGTTTAGTGCCAGTTTAGCCCGTCTCGAATTTAGGCTCGAGAGAATTAATGATATTTCAATCTTAGAAGGAAAGCTTCAGTAGCTATATAAGGTATTTTCTCCCTCCTTTCCGCATGCTTTCGTGGCGTAATTGGAAGCGTACTCGACGTGCATTCGAAAGGTCCAGTTTCGAATCTCGCCATGCACATATTACGTCTCCTGCTTCAAAAAAGCCTAATGACTCTACAAGTGGCGTCCGAACGAAAAGGGTGGTAGATGGTAATTCATCACCACCAGGATTTGGCGAGTGGGTGCCCTAATCCGCAGTCCCCTTTAAATGGGAAAGTGTATAAGATATTTTATTCTGCCTGTGCACGTGCTTTCGTATTGTAATTAGAAGCATACTCAACGCGGATTCGAGAGGTCCAGGATTTGAATCCCGGCGAGGGCATATCACATTTTTCACGTCTACTACTTCCAATAAATAAACGCTAATGAGTCTACAACTATATACTTATTTCAGCAGCTCTTTTTATTTCAGTTATGTATCTTTAACAAAGTGTGCTCATTTTACACAAATTTCTAATGATAAAAGAATGTGAAGTCACGACTTTCGGCAAAATAACACTTTTATTATGTTGGTTCAGCTTGTTAGGATATGATTATATAAAAACAGTATTGCATAAGTATTTTGGTTTAAATTTTATTTTAATGAAATTAGGTCTTAAAAAAGAGGTCGAGTTAAAATTTTTAACCCTTTCGGGCCCATGGGACATGTGTCCCAAATACGCATCTCTCAGTCGAACAAATAAGCCTCATTTTACGTTACTATTTTACGTAGCGCTTTTTCAGGAACAGATTTCGTATATTCAACTAAGTAAGTACAATTCTCATGACTCTTACCTACACTTTCACTGTTACGTTTGCATAGTTTCAACATTATTGCAATTGAGAAGAAACTGAAAACCATTTCTGCTATAATTAAAGGAAACTATATTCATTTATTTTTGTGATAAATTGGTCTATTGATAAAAACATAAAATTGCTATTGTGGCAGATAAAAATATGAATATTTAACTATTGTGTATTTATGGGACACAGAAATCTTATTATGTTTTTATATATACGTCCCGTATTTTTCAATATGGGCAGAGGGGAAATTGACTCAGATTGGACTTGAGTTCTTAGTTATCAACTGGAAGTAGGTCCAGGTCCGATCTAAGAAAAATCCGGGTCTTAAAGGGTTAAGTTGAAAATATCTAACCTTTGCAGCTGGTTTGGGCACTTCAGAGTTATAACAGCTGTACTGCTCAGAGCAAGAAGACTTAAATTCAACTTATGTCCAGATTTTAAGTTTTCATAATGGCTCTGAGCGTACGTTAGACACCTGGTGGTATGCGAGGGCCTCCACTGCTCCGAAGGGTTTACCTGGTCGAAAGACATTCATTCATGTGGTGAAACTTTCGAATCTCTCCAATTAAATGGGAAATTTTTCAATAAAATTTTTCGAGATTTGAAAATTTGAATCTGTGGCTTGTTCTGTGTAGGGGGCATTCGAGTCATTATCTTGTAGAGACATTAGGATTTTTCGAAGGAAGATAGATGAAAAAGGAGTAACGCCTTCGCCGAGAATCGAACCACGGACCTCTGGAATACACGCCCAGCGTGCAGACTACTACACTACGAAGGCATGCTAAGAAGGCGGGAGAAATACCTTATAATCTAAAAAGCTGTTTAAACATTTAAACTCAAAATTTTAAAACTATTAGTTTTACTAACGTTCAACTGGAATAAAGAACACGATTGTTGCACTTCAGCGACTTGGTCACCAGGATTATTTCGTGGTGGCTGTAAATGCCACAGTTCTAATTTTTTTTAAAGTTTCGTTTTAGAATTTTACGTTGAGTATTAATCTACGTTATTAATTTTTACTTCTTTGCACTTGTTTTGATTTTTAAATATTCCGGAAAAATGCAAAAAGAAAAAAAATCTGAACTGTTACTCAAAATTATTTTGCTTTTATTCAAGTTATATTAAGAACAGAAACCTCAAGATTTAAGAAATTTAATTATGTATTTCATTTGCTAAATATTGTTTATATCTTTTTAATAAATACATCAGGTATCTTTTAAAAATTTATATCTTTAAATTTGTCTTTCATTAAACGCAGATTTGAAATATTACTTTAATAATTTATTTTAAGTAATTTCTTCCCTTTTTCCTTCTAATTATACTTCTTACCTTACACGAACGATTCCGGTTTTGACAATAGGGTGATTACATTTACCCATCATTTACCCCCTAAACTACATTTACCCATCATTCCGAAATCCCAGCTGAAATTTAAGTTCTGCTTTAAAATTGTTTTATACTATTCTATGAGTATTATCTGCTTGAAACATGTATCCTTAAGAAAGTTCACTCGAGCCTCTGATCACAAACAAATTATTTGACCAAACAGTTCTTCAGATGACGAACAAGCCTACAGCAAGTAACTTACAAGACCAAGAATTTGGCTTGTAGGAAGTTATGGCCACACTGGGTTGCAGGCAAATTAAAACTTTAAACATTTCGACACTTAAAACGTTTTTTGTTATTTATGATATTGCGTCTCAAGAGCAGACCATGGGCTAGGAACTTAAAAGTGAGGACCATAAAAATGAGCTCAACAAGAAGTAAATACAACTTAAGACGTAGCAATAAAAAACGATTGTGGGAGAAATATCTCAAGAATACGAGAGGAAAAAAATTAACTTAATTCTCTTATTTGCAATATTTTGGTAAAATGAGAAACGATGAAGCACATAATGATATCACCTTGATAAAGCAGTCACAAGCTACAGCATAAGAATTTTCAATGACAATGTCATGTCTTCCTTTAGAAACTTTTTAAAACACAGGCAACAACAAATTACATTGAGAAAATTTTGAATGAAGCATAGGCCCAGTGAATTTCAAGTATAATCGAGTGGCGATTTTTATTTATTTTATTTATTTTTGTCTTTAGACAAAAATATATTACAAAATAAATTTTTTAAAAAACTGAAAGCTTTCAGATTTTACATTACTACCGAACGGGGTTTTATTTAATTTACAGACGCATACACGTTTCGAAAGCATTTGCTCAAATACTCCCTAAAATTAATAATAAATATTTTCACCACTAACGCCACATTGTGCTAAAAATATTTACAAAGAGCATATCTTTAAAATTTTCAATAGACAGTCTCGCGTGCTGGAAATAAAAATGTTTTATTTGCTACAGTGTTGCCACTGCTTGCTTTGAAATTGTTGAGCTTTTAATCAAAAATTCGTTAACGTTTTACAGAGTATGAAACAGACAATTAAGCAAATTCCAAATTAGAGCTTTCAGGTGCCCATGTTCGGGTAGAGGACTGTGTTATTCCAAATTTGTTGACTCTTGGTACAGTTATTTTTTCACATTGCGATAAAAATACTTACATTTATATAGATTCTTCGTTATTTAATTTCTTTAAGTATAATACAGGGCTCTAATATTTGGTGGCAACAATTTAAAAAGTGATTCGCTGTTTATAATCAACGGAAATTACACTGTATAAGTTATAATTACACTTTATCAATAACACTGTATAATCAACGCAAAATGCCCAAACGAAATTAATAGCCCTTCTAGGCAAATTGCCACTTTAGGGCTAAAAACGCCCTTAAGACTGGTAGTTACCTGACCTTTTTTTACAAACACTTATTACGGTTTTCCAATTAAGCTATTCACTCTGCTTCGGGCGGTAAAATGAAATCAGTTTTCGTCTGTTTATCTATTTAATATTATGTTTATTTTTCGTTTTTTATATTTACTAATTCCCATTGTTTTTCTGTTATGAACCTGAGCTTAAAGTACAATTGTAATGTCTAAATTAGCAATCATATGTGGTCCAGGAATGAATTAATTCATTTTACTTTAATTCCCATGAGAAAAGTTGTTTTGACTTATGAACATGTCAGTTGACGAACGGCCTTCAGTACGGAATTAAATTCCAGAATTCGTTAAAAAAAAGGTTTCGAAAGGCAACAAGCCCTTCTACTTGCTTTTTCCCAACACAAGCCAATTTCTGAGGTATGAATTCACATATTGTATTGACGATTATCTATAAAACATTTCTTTCGTTTAATAATTATTTGAAATTTAATTATTTTCCGGACGTATTTTATAAATACTAGTATGTGTTAGCTTCTAAAGCTATCTTTCAGAAAGTTCAAGGCACGTGATCAAAAATGGCAGATGACTCGAGTTTTTGTGTTCTTAACTACATAATAAATGAAAGCAGGAATCACAAACCGTAACCTTAAATCTTTATTTACCTCCCATACATTTCATGAGCAAGGTAATTTAAATGCCGCTTTAACATATTAGCATTCGATACTTCGCTGGTAATCTCATGTTATGAATTCAATCGTGGGACATAATTCAAAATTTTACGTTTCAAATTTGCTCTCTGAATACAGGTCTTTTGAAACTTTAGGATTTTGTATGCAAAAAACATTCTTCAATTGACAGTGAGTAGAGGTGATGCACTTTTGTGGAAATAACAAATTTCGTCTATCTAGATTACTACATCTGTAAATGAAACAAGAAGAAAATCGTTGAATTTGTTCTCGCTGTTTTAAAATACATTGAGATTAGTGACGCACTGGAGTTGTGTAAGATTTAAGAATTTTGACAAGATTTGCATGAAGAAATTACTTTTAATTATGTAAAATAATTTATTTTGGAGCTACGAAAAAAAATAATAAATCCTTTTCTAAAAAATAGAATTATATTGCTTTTAACATAAGTCATTTTAACTATACATTATTTTTCAAATAAAAAAACGAATGAGCTTAAAATACTAATTTCTTTATGCAATGCTACGCGCAGTGCGTATTACTAATATTATACGGATGACAAAAAGGTATTCTTAGCCCAAAGGGGCATTAGCCCAGAAGGGCTTTTAGTCTCGAAATTCATTTTGCGTTAAATCACTTAAATGCAAATAATTTATTTTGCATTTTGTCAATAGTCATTTTGCGTTGAATCACTTAAATGAGATGTATCACTTTTCATATTGTTGCCACCAAATATTATCGCCCTGTATTATATTTAAAGAAACTAAAGAATGAAACATTTGCTTGAATGTATGTATGTTTCTCAATTGTAAAAAAACAACTCTAATTAGAGTCGTCAAATTTTCAATAACATAGTCCTCCATCCAAACATGGGCATCTGGAAGTCCGAATTTGGAATTTTTTTATTGTCTATTTCGCATTTTGTAAAACTTTAACAAATTTTTTATTAAAAAACTCAACAATTTTAAACCGAGTAGTGGCAACACTAGGGAATAAAACATTTTTGTTTTCAACGCGCGAGACTATCTATTGGCAGTTCTAAAGCTATGCTGTTTTTAAATATGTTTAATTTTTAGCTCAAAGTGGCGTTAGCCTAAATGTTCACGAAATGTGTATGTGTCTGTAAATATTACGCCCAAGAGGGCGTTTTTTTACATTTACAGCCTACAGACACATACGCGTTTCGAGAGCATTTGGGGCTAACTGCTAAAAATATTTAAAAACAGCATATGTTTAGAATTTCGTATAGATAGTCTCGCGCGCTATAGGTAAAAATGTTTTATTCCGTACAGTTTTGCCACTGGTGGCTTTGAAAGTGTTGAGTTTTTTAACCAAAAATTCGTTAAAATTTAGCAAAATGTGAAATAGACAATAAAACAAATTCCAAATTCGGGCTTCCGAGTGCTCATGTTCGGGTGGAGAACTATATTATTCAAAATTTGATGTAGGTACCGTTGTTGTTTCACTATGCGAAAAACATACCTGCATTCATGTAGATTTTTCATTACTGAGTTTCTTTAAATATATATAATACTGGGTCACTTAATGCAAATCCTTCTTAATTATATTTGGTGGCGACAATCTGAAAAGTGATTCAGCCGTTTATGGTGATTCTACGCAAAATCCCGTATTGAGACTACTAGCTGTCTTCTGAGTTAACGCTCCTTTGGGCTAAAAAATGCCTGTTTGGGCGTAATTTCTTTTTTTTTTAAATATAAAATATTTTAATACCTGGAATATACATTAAAAACAGCGAATATATTAAGGATATCTAAACAAGTATATAAAATTTCACGCTTACAAACCAGTTATAAAGATACTGAATCTCAGATTTTTAGTCCAAAGGGATTTGAATCCCGAAGGACTATTAGTTTCGTTTTGGCATTTTGCGTCGGACTCATAAATGTCGGTTCACTTTTCAAACTGTTGCCATAAAATGTTAGAGTCCTGCATTATATTTGAAGAAATTAAATAATGAAAATCTGCGTAAATGTATGTATATTTCTCACATTGTCATAAAATAACGGTACATAGAGTCATCGAATTTTGAATAACGTAATCCTCCAACGAATATGAGCATGTGGAAGACCAAATTTGAAATTTGAAATTTGTTTTATGATCGATTTCCTATTTTTTAAAACTTTGACGAATTTTTGATTAACAAACTCAAGGATTTCAAAGCGAGCAATGGCAACGTTGTGCAGAAAAAACATTTTTATCTCCAGCGCGTGAGTCTCTGTATCGGAAATTCTAAAGATATGCTCGTTTTAAAACTATTTTGCGATATTGCTGTTGCACTGGATCTTATGGTTTAAGTGCGAGGAACGTGATATTTAATAAAGAAAGGTAACACACAAAATGTTAAAAAATGCCCCTTTGGACGTAATTTAAAATCTGAAACATTTCAGATTTTTTTTTTTTTTTTTTTTTTAATATAGCTAGATACATGACTCCTTAAAGTGTTTATCATTCTTTAACACGTTGATACATTACAAACATTTTCGTTAAAATCTATATTCGTTCAATCCAATAGCTTAAAATTTTGTAAAGAAAATTATAATAATCCAAATCGCTATTTCAAGGTGTCGAAAGATAATGAAGAAGATGCGATTTTATACGGACCTGCCACTAAAGTACATAAACTACTATTACTCATCCAGCAATGAATGATTTTTGTGCACAAGTGTCCCTGAGTTTCGACAAATGCTACTAAACTTCTTGTAAATGCGATTTTTCACTAACGTTTTGAGAGCAATATAAAGAGCTTTAACTGCTTATATGTCCTATGTATTTTTCTTATCCCATTGTGGCATTGCTGAGAGTGGACGTGTAAAAGCACTATTTTGATTTGTGGTTTCATATGCAGCACCTGATACGCATGAAGTGGATGTAGTGATTTATGAGCTTATCTTGTCTTCTTAAGGATCATTATCTGTAGCAAAGAATATTAAATGAAACCTTTTATCTGGTCTAACTATTTATTTTAAAAGGATTTGCATTAAGTGACATAATGGTTTATGGTTGTTTGTTGTTCAGTGGGCGTTTCGCGGTGCTTCGCATAACTAAATGGAGTTTAATGTTAATCTTTATACTGTTAATTTCCCATTTGATTTCAATTATCCAGCGAAGATATATTTTAAACAGAAGTCATTTATATATTACTTATCTTTTATTAAAAGGTCATTTCTTTTATGAAGGATTGTTATTGATCCTTCCTTGAAATTTTAATCTTTTAAGGCGGGGGAAGATACTCCTTTGCATGTTTAATAAAGGTATATGCTGTTACAGGATACGTTAGTGATAATAATTGGTTGATATAATTATAATTTCTTAAAATAATAACTATCAATAGTTAAAAAAATTACGTTACTAATGATAATTGTCTAAATGTACTAGCTCATATAATTCTGGCAGTTGCTAATAAAATCAAAATGTCGTTTTGATTCTTTTTGAAGTTTTGCGATTGTAGCTAACACTTATCGTGCAGTAAGGTTACAATACAGTTTACATATACATTATGCAGGTTTATAATACAGTAAGGTTTATACTGTATCTAAATACAGTATAAACCTTAGTGTATGATACACATCAAGCCGTGGTAATTGCAAAACTATGTTTAAAATTCAGTGTGATTTAAAATACATTTGCCCTGTCAATGATATTTAAAATATATTTGTCGGTAACAAATCACAACTGCGAGATCAGAGCACATGTCTTTTCTTTTCTTCTAATCTCAGGAATTAAATTTCGAGGTGCCTGATGATCTATATCCTAGTCTAGAATATCGTCTAATTCTAAAATTTCGACTAAATAGATAGCTGGTTTTTCGCATCAGTGACAATTTATAAGTTCTCAGATATTTTTATTTTAAGAAGTTAAGTTTATATAAATTAATTTGAGAAACTAGTTTAAGTTGGTATTACTTCGGACTTGAAGAGCAAATAAAAAAATTCACTTATGTCGGACAATAGACAAAAATAGCAGAAGTTAAATGGAAATTGCAAAAAAAATGAAAATTTTATTAATAAACTGCATTTGATTTACTTCTATAAGTTTTTATTTAGTAGTTTACTCAAAGCGTTTCACTGTAGCTGGAATTTGTCATCGATTTTAAACCAACTTCTTGATAAGCTATCGAGTTCAAATTCTGTATACACGGTTTCTCGATGACAATGCATTGTGATGAAACGATTTTTTGCACAAATCTTCTTTTAATGAACAGACTAAGCATATAATTTTACTGCTTGCACCATCGAATACAGCGTAAACAAATCTTTTCAATGTAACGTACGTGAAAACTGTGGCAAGTTCTGAGATTTTGGATGCGCTCTGTTTTTAAGATTATTGGACGTTTATGATTGTAAAATTTCAGCATCTAAAATGTATCGGATATAAATTATTGCAATTTTTACAGATTATAAAACAAACTTTCCGCCCTCTTTCAAAACAAGAATTATAAAAAAAAGTATTAATTTAGCGTTTCTATACATTTAAAACAAAATGTTGCATTCTGAAACAGAGGAAAGAAAAAAGCGTTTCTTAGGGCACATTCTAACGAAGTTTGCAATCTTGGCGCACTTTGACGAATTGGCAATATAATGTCTTCAGAATAAATAAATGAGTTCCAGGCCATTTAGAGAGATTTGAAGTAACCTGGAATGATGAATATGCGAGAGGGCATGGTTTAGTGAATGTGTGTGTGTGGAGTGGTGATACATAACAGCTCAGCCATACTCAATTAGTTTTTGTCTGAAATTCACTAAAATGTGGTGCCAAGCATTGCCATGACTGGAAGATTTCGAAACTTGGTCAGTTCTGGACACTTTGCTTGGACGATGTCTTAATTTTAAAACTGCCATTTGGAAACAATATTCATCCAAATATATTGTCTGATCCGGTGGCAACATTTCATAACGTATAAATGTTTGTAGTTTCTCTGTACTCAAAGCATTACATTTTGGCGTTGTAGCCTTCCCTGTTCATGTTATTAAAGAAAGTTCTTTTGGCTTACCTCATGATCTTTTTCTTATAAGGCTATTATATAATATCTCATCTCCATACTGAATTCATTCAAAAAAGGACCTTCTTTATTTTTTCAGCAAAGAATAACATACCGGAGCAACTTGAACAAACATATTCTGGTCTTTTAATGTGCGTGGTACTTACACATCTTTGCAGCTTACGCTCCGATTCTTTTTCAGGTGATTATGCACTGAACGTTTTACAACGTTTAGTCTGTCCGGTAGTTCCTGAGTTGCATAACTTGGATTTTGAGCAATAGCTTTTTTTAAAAGGTCCTTGTTTACAGAGGATGATCGTTCAGAACGGTCATCATCTTCGAGACTGAAATTTTCAGGCTTTAACTTCTCAAACCAAGTTCGAACTGTGACATAAGAAACAGAACTTTTCCCATTAACAACGCAAATTTTATGACTAGTTTAATTAACATTTTGTTGCCTTTTTACTTCCTTGTACGAAGTAAAAAGGAATAAAAAGGAAGTATTATAATCGCAAAAACTTTCGGGTATCATGTTTCAACGAAAATATCCATTTCGAGCCCTATCGAATGCCATTTAACGATGTTTATGCGTGACATCTGTACATAAGGACAGAATAGAGAACTCGCTTCCCCCCAAAAAAATATAAAACTGATTTAAAATTAATTCTGAAGAGATTTTTTTCGTGGAGTCTGTACGTACGTATCTCGCATAACTCAAAAACGAGTAGCCTCAGAACGTTGAAATTTTTTACATACGACTGAAATCCTGAAATTCGCTGAGTTGGCTTCCGTCCCAGAGTATTACATAATCTATACAGAATTTGACTGCTATAACATGTAGATGTGCACCTCCCATTTTAATTTACTTTTAATTACTTTATTTTGAATTTATATATATATATCCACCCTCTTACTCAGCTCAGTGAGCTCACTTTCTCTATTCTTACATGTTTGTAAATTGCGCATTTTTTTCTTTAAATATGATTGAATTATGTTGTTATGGTTAGGATTTTTATGCCTTTAGTTAACCTGCATGCAATAAATGTGGAATTATCAACAATTTAAAAGTTTTTTAAGTGCACCTAAGCCTAATTTCTGATTACCATGGCAGTCAAGTTTGTTTACATTTGAAACTTAGCAGAATAGTGGATTTGATGCCAATCTAAAAAAAGAAAAAAAAAAAAAAAAAAAAAAAAAAGAAGCTTTGCAACAATAAAGTAACATCTTCTTTTATTATTGCGAATTAAATTACGCTTAATTCATTCTGGAATTAACATTTAAGTTATTAGCTTGTTTTGGCGTAGAAACTGTAATTTTAATTGTAAAAATTGTTTCTGTAATTATTTTAACTATATTTGGTGTTTTATGTTTTTCTATAGCTTTCAAATTTTAATGAAAATATTTTGAATTTTTATGCATTTTTGCTTTGCCGCGATGTGAGAACCGAATTAATTAGTAGCGCATGCGCATTAGGTAAGCGGCGCTGAATCGTCTGCCAAGAACTATTTCTTTTTTATTTGTTTGATTTCTTTTATACATCGTTGTAGATTTATTACAGTATTTGATTAGAACTTGGGGTAATTCTTCAGATGACATAATTTTTGTGCACTCTGAGTTATAAAATTAATGTTAATGCTGTTAAGTGAACGTAATGCCAAAGTGTCGTTATGGTCAATAAATATAGTTAACTTTAAAGAGCGCATTTATTCTATTGTGGTTTATGAGCTATTGTGGTTTATGAAGTAGATTTAATTCAAAATTCGTTAACTGTTAATTCAATATGTTTAAATGAAATGAAGAAAATTGCGTATAATTTAATATTCCGTACAAGGAAGTCATGCGGTGTACACATCAGATTTTTTAATAATAATAATAATAATATGACAAAATTGTATGTTAAATATGGGGGAAACCACGAATATGCTCAATAAACCAGCCCATTCGCTGGGGAACCTTGATCGAGCTACCACTGTTCAACAACTTTATCACTCGGTCACTGGTGGGTGACAAATAAAAGTTGGTCATCTTATTAAGAAAAATTGAACCGCGATATCACAAATTGAAAAAGGACTGAGGCAACACTTGAAAATTCTAAAGATACGTTGCTTTTAAAAAATTCTTTTGCTTGCTAAATCATTGATTTGTCAGTCTGAAACAATTGTTACGAAATGTCCAGGCGCTGTAAGATGGCTTTTCCGCAAAGCAAGTTTAGGGTTGCCATAAAACAGCAAAGGAAAGCAGGGTTGCCACTTTTGGCGAAAAATCGCCCATTTGGCGACATTTGGCGATAAAATTGGCGATATGACATGGACGGATGGAAAACCTTCTGGAACGAATTCTTGCTGGTTTAGCCCAGAATGTTCTCGAACACCAGCCAAAAGCTATATAAACCCAGCTGGTGCGCGGGGAGTTAGTATCGAGTTGGTGTCTCGTCTAGCGAGTCAATCCCCGCGGAGTCGATCGAGTTGATCGCCGAGCAGCGAGTGCCAAGTGAGTCGTCGAGTTCACCGAAGGAGTCTCTTAGTGTATCGCGGTTAGCGCATCGTCCAGAGAGTGTGTTAAGCTCCGGGAACAACTGAACCGAAGAGTTGGGAGCCGTGCTCTGTGTGTCGTCGAGTGCATCGCAAGTTGTAGCGTGGAGAGTCTCGAGAGTACCGAGAACGACCGAGCAGAGTCGGGAACTTTACTCTGATGCTTTGCAGTGAAGCTGTCTTCACCTTTATTGCCTGACAGTGTGAAGGCTGTGTCGCTGATTGCTACAGCGTGTTTATAGTAGATCTTCGACAACTGTTAAACGTGTTTTGGAGCTGTCCTGATAAATGTTGGTAAATAAAGGTAAAAAAGGTTGGTAAAAATCGAAACACACGATACTTCATCAAGTGTCGTGGTTATTCACTCCCAATCGACACAAACCCCGTACGAACGTGAAGGAAGAAAATAACGTAACAACTGGTTTCAGAAAAAAAATAATGCAACTCTATGACCTCAGAATATACTTCGATTGGTGCGATACTTTCAAATCAAAGCATGAGGACGAATGTGTGCACGAGCACGTATAGGTATCATTTTCCATTGTATGGGAGAACAGGAACAATAAAAATGAGTAGCGTTTGTAATTAACACTGAGCCATAAAAGCTTACTAACTAATTAGATTTTATTTGAAAACGATTAACTGTAAGTGACAGTTTACTACTTAAAGCTGGTTGCTATTTTGCCTGTGTCATGTCTTAATATGGAATTGGCGGGAGGTTATGGCTGGCCACATCAGTTTTTTTTTTAATTATTATAAAATATATATTTATTTGTAAAGTAAGTAAGTATTATCTTCTATGTTAATCAGAACTATTCAAGGTTCAAAACTTCGAGACATGCCTTTCATTAATTGGCATTTGCTTGCTTGAATGTCACTTTTATGTATTATTCAAGAGTTTGAGTGTGCATGTTCATTAATGAATCATCACACAAAATTTTATATTCACAAAATGGTGAATACGGTAGCTCCCAAAAGTGTTCCTACATTTTAGCGCTGTAGACCGGAATTGAATTCGAATATAAATCCTAATATTTTTTTCATATCATCTCCATGCGATTTTGAATAAAACTAAACATTTTTCTTTAATACTGACTTATTTTCTTTTTCTAAAATTGAAAATGTAGGGAGTCATAGATAAATCACGGTAGAAAAGTGATCGTACAACCGTAGCAATTTCGTAAAATTGCGTAAATAAAATTATTAACTGCCACCTTTTTCTTATTTTCGCATTTTGGTGACGTTAAAAAATTGCCTTAGCTTTATTCTTTGCTTGTTCACTTCATTATATTTTATGTAATATTTAAAACATTGGTCCGTAGTTGTATAAGGAAACAACAAATATCATTGGAAAATTGATCTGTTTTCAACATAAGGGTGTAAAATCGATCCGGGATATCGCTAAATTGGTAAATTTAACCCATTCTACGGAGCAGTATGTAAAAGAAGAAAATCGAATCGAAAATAAAGAAATCGTTCGGCAAAGTCGACTCAACGTGATCAGAAATTTATAGTTAGAAAATTTGTGAACAGTCCACGTTTGAGTGCTGTAACTATTTCTGTAGAATTTACTGAAAATTTTTCTGCGTCAGTTTCACCTGAAAGTGTTTGACGAGTGCTCAGATTACGTGGGCGCTGCTCTCAGAAAATTTTTTGTTAAATGCAAAAAATAGAAATCTTATTCTTTCCTTCGCAAAATCAATGGTAAATAAGCCCGAAGCATATTGGAATCATGTCTAATTTGTAGATTGAAGCAAATTTAACATTTTTGGTCCCTAGTCCTTTCATTGTGTGGAGCAGAAAAAATGAGGAACTTAATCCCAAGACCTTGGTTGGAACAGTAAAGCAGATGTCCTTGTGTGGGAGTGCATGTCAGCATCAGGATTAAGTAATTTAGTATTTTTTGATGACATAATGAACCGTGCTCTTTATTTAAATATTTTAAAAGATAATTTAAAATTATTCTTCCAAAATTTGGGTATCGGGAACAACTGTTTTTTAAAATCAGGATAACGATCCTAAGCGCACGGTTCTCAATGTTTCCTTTGGTGTGTCTATAATTGTTGACAAGTTCTGAAAGCACCACCTCAGTCACTAGATTAAAACACGATAGAACGCATTTGAAGATAATTAGAGGTTAGAATGAGTATAAAGAACACAACATAAAAACGAAAACCGAACAAAAAACAGAAACGATGGAAGAATGGAGGAAGGAACATTAATGCAGATATTATTAAAAAAAACTGATGTACTCTGTACCCAGACGCTTGAAAATGTAAACTGTAAATGTGACCTGTAATGCGAACTGTAAATGCTGCAGGATATCTTATAATCTACTAACTAACATAACTGCTACAACATTTACTAATACGTGGAAGTGTGCAAAGATTTTTATGAAATAACTTTTCTGATACATTTTGATTACTGATTTTCGAAAAACGAAGCTTTACTATGTTCATAAAATAACTAATGTGTTTCTGCTAAGAGAAATGTATAGATGTTATTAAAAAAATCTCATCCTTAAATATTATTTTTTATTAATGAATAAATCACTATTTCACTGAAACTCGTAAGTGTATGAACACTTTGGGGAGCCAATGTATATCAGTACATCCGCTCCAAGTCTAACAACGTTAAAACGTCAAAGTTCGCGCCAGACGACACCGGTGGTTATTAACCTGCCTTAAATCAATAAAATCCCTTTTATCGGCTGCGTGAATCGAGAGCGAACGCTGTTTGCTGAGAAGTAAATCGGGCTGTCTCTGAAATTCTGAAAAAATACCAGGTGTTGCTCTCGTCTCGCTAAAAGAATTCTTCACCACGCCCTTGACATTCAGACAGTGCCTTGGAACTCAAGAATCAAGTTTTCAGTATTGTTTCAAAAGAGAAAATTCTCACGTGAGAATTCTAATGAAATGTGGGCTTAACCTCGGTCGCATCCCCCGCATTTGAAAAGAACAAAGATTTTAAATAAATAAATGGATAAAATAGAGTAAAAGCATTATTGATTAAATGTCTTTGAATGAGCATTGTTTCGATGCAATGTGCTGTGTTGATAACTTTTAATCCTAAAAACCGATTAGTTTTCTTGCTCGATTTAAATTTAGAAGTCGGTTTTGATTAAATTCAAATTTATTTTTTAACTTATTTAATTATTTTAAAGGATTTTTTAGGGAAAAAAAACGCCCACGGATATTTGGATGTAATGCTTTTGAAAGGTAATATATAAAAAAAATCTGATATGGGCATCACATGACTTCCTTATACGGCATATTAAATTATACACAGTTTTTTTTTTTTTTTTTTTTTTTTTTTTTTTTTTTTTTTTTTGCTGCACTTCATTTAAGCGTAATTTTTCGAATTTTTCTAACTTAATTAACCGAGTCTTCAAGGCCAAGTTGAAAATGACGTTATTTTCAACGTGCTGTCGTGGTATAATGGACAGCACACTCGGTGCGTATCGAGAGATCCGAGGTTCGAGTCCCGGAGAGGGCATTGCTCATTTTTCATGACTCCTGTTCCCAAATAATAAACTAATAAATATACATTGGCGCCCGAACTAAAAAAGGTGGTAGATGATGATTCTGCACCACTAGGATTTGGCGATTGGATCCCCTAAACCCAGTCGCTCTTTAAAAGGGGGAGTATATAAGGTGTTTCTTCCGCCTTCTTAGCGTGCCTTCGTGGTTTAATGGTCAGTATACTCGGCGCGTATTCGAGAGGTCCGTGGTTCGAATCCAGGCGATGGCATTGCTCATTTTTCATCTCTTCTGCTTTCAAAAAAATACCTAATGTTTCTGAAAATTCATTAAAATTATTTACATTTATATAAAATTCGTGACAATATATATACTTTAGGTATTGCTGATTGCAATAAAAATTTTGAAATTGCAAATTTTGAAGTTAAATACTCAGGTCAGTTTTTGTCTTACAAGAGTCAAACTTATAATGTTATTATTTTTTCATAACGCGTATAAAACTTTCCTTAATATAAGTATAGGAACTAGAAGACGCATTAAAAGTTAAATTTCGCTATTTATCGAAAATCAATTCTTTTTTAATTTTGACATTGCCAACACATGAATATTTTCGTCATTTAAAACACTTCTGTAATTGGAAGTTTACGAATTACGTTTATGACCAACCATCGCGAAAATAAAGGCCGATTAAAGACTGTGAAACCGGAAAAGAAGGGTAGGTATATTTTTTATTGTTTGGTACATACGTTCTCCTAAAATGCACACAGAACTGATGATAGCTTGGTATTTTTTTCCTCCTAAAAGAGACACTTTACAGTTTTAACTTCCCGCAAAAACGCTGGTACAGCTCTTCTCAGTATCACAGAGCGCAATCATTTGTTATAATTCAAACAACTAAGATTGTTAAACACAACGACATGCAAAGCGCATCTAAAAGGAGAAGCTCTCACTGAAATCTCAATTGTTAAACACAACGACATGCAAAGCGCATCTAAAAGGAGAAGCTCTCACTGAAATCTCAATACTCCGAGGTCAGCTCTTAACTAACAACTGAGAACTCATTCTGTCTCTTATCTCTTATAATTTTCTACCGGCTGCTGAGAAATCTCTAGTACCTTCCATTTCTTGAAATTACTGAAAGACATATATGGTTAAAGCTACGTATAACAGTCAGATACGGTTGAAGTTAACACAGGGATCAATTACAGTTACTCAATCTCAGTACCAATTACAGTTATACAGAGGCCGAAACAAAATGTCGCCCAATAGTCGTCAAAATCATAGCCAGCGTGGTGAAATGCCGCTAATTTAGAGATACCCATTTACTTTAGTGTGAAAGAGACTTGGCCCCATAATCTTATCTTTCCGGCAGATCTTCGCTTTTCAATCATTTCATGTTACATTATACAAAAGGTACTACAATATCACATATAAATTCACTAAAATTATTTACATATATACAAAGTTCGTAACAATATATATACTTTGGGTATTGCTGATTGCAAACTGATTTACAAAGTTTTAACGTTCTACGGCTAATCGTTTTTGCGTTATGCGAGATACATATATGCATACGTACAGACGTCAGAAAAAAATGGCTTTTGAATCCATTTTAAATCTATTTTACAATCCGTTCTGGAGAAAAGAGTCCTTTATTCTGATCATTTATTTTATCTATTCTGTCTATTTATTCTTATTATAATACAGGTGACTGGTGGCGAAGAACAAAAACTCCTGGTGGCTATCAAAGGTTAGCAGGAATTGTCTTAACCCTCCTTCGAGGAATTTATTACAACATATGTCACGCAAAAAAATTGTCCAAATGAATTCGGGAATGGTCAAAATCAGTATTTCCATCGAAATATAATACCTGAATTTTTTAAAAATTTTTTTTATTGCAATATTTCTTTTACTTCGCACAAGAAAGTAATATGAATTTTAATTTACTGGTTGCCACTGAGTAAAAAGAATCTGTTCTTCGTGATACTGCAATTAAAGCTTGGGATAAATGTAATTTCATTAACTTTTAAACGGTAAAGTACATTGGCTCACATTTGTTTTTGGACACTTGTATATTTCATACTTATTTGCATAGATCTTGTACTAAATATTGAAATACAGATTTCGATTTTTTTGACTGTATTATCTTTTCTCTATTTTATAAACTCTTCTAGTCTTAAAACTAAAATCATAAAAATATTCCTTGTGATAAAATAAATTGTTCAGAAAGTGATAATCAGTAACTCACATCATAGTTCACACTAAATTCTTTGGGCAAATTTATTAATCTGAAATAAACATGATAAGACGCTACAAATTAACGAGCAATTCTATTAGAAATTTAATAACTCGTCTTTTTTAAAGATGGTAAAAGTATTTTAAGTATCCTAAGAATCCGTTATAAAAAGCATTTAACTACTTTTGATGTAGTAAAAATGATGGAAATTAACACGGAACTGTTGAAACTGCAATGGAGTCTGGAACGCATTCCAAACTAATGCCAAGGAATCGCAAATTTATTCTACGAAAAATTAAACAATACCCAGTAATTAGTGCTATGAAACGTTCAGCAGATTTAGTTTGTAATGAAAGTCAACCTTGAAACTTTTAAAACACTCACCTAGGGCACGTGGATAATTCTTTGTCCACAAGAAACAAGGAAATATGCATGCCGTTTGCAAAATCCATCATAAGCAAATATTTATCATATTAGATGATATTCAGTGGATGTTTTATCATATTGGATAGCATATATATGAATATTATATTTTAAGAGCAGTTAAATCTAGTATGGTTAGGTCTGGTAGATGAACTAATAGGTGGCGAAATCTAAATAAAATATTTAATTTGAAACATATATTGCTTAGTGTTACGCATGGATGTAATGGATGGGTTTGGGGATATCTCGCTGCCTTTAAAATAAGAAATTTAGTGTTTATCGAAAATAAACTGGATTTATATTCTTAATGAAATACTGAAAGCACCTCCAAGAAATCTTGGAATTTAAAATACTACATTCAAGTTCTGTTAGAATAACCATCCTAAACATGTAGTCCTAAATGTTCGCTTCTGGTTATACGATTGTCCTGGAGTTATCAAATCAAAACTTCTTCATATTATTCGCACTGAAATAATATGAAGAAGTTTTGATTGAAGAAGTTTTGTATGAAATGTGTATGGAGTGGATTGGAAAAAAGGATAAGGAAACATGATACTTTTTGAAAAGCTTTACTAAAACCAATTCTCATATAGGACTAGAAGAAATAAATAATCTTACATGAAGAAATTAGTTAAATCCATGCTAAAGCGCATGTAAAGTATAATCGTAGCTAAAAGTTATTCAACGAAATATTGAGTCCCCCTTTATTTTTATGAAATATAAATTGTTCAAGTATTCTTTTGAATGATATTTTTAACCAAAAATGTTTTGAATAACCTTTTTCAAAACAGGCAAGCTTAAAATCAGATGATCAATACTACGCGTGGAAGAAAAATGAAATTATTTTATGAACCTTTAGTGACTGACGAATGCAAATTAAAATTGAAAAACATAACTTCCCGGAAACAAATGTGACCCACTATATGCCGACCAATCCAAAAAAAATTGCATTTATTATGCTCCGCAGTCGGAAAGAAAAATCTCTCCCAAGAGAATCTTAAAAATCCAAGAAGGAGTAAATAAAAGATTACCTACTCAGCCTCTTCTCTTTGACAAGAGCATCATCTTTAGAGAAGTCTTTCCAAAAGTTCTGTTACATTATGTTAGATTAAGCTTTCAGGCATTTATTTGTCTTGCATGCGATGTTATAAGTTTTGCCGTTGCGCCAAATATAGGATCTATAATGTGTCTTCCTTAATCACCTTGTAAACAGTTCTCAGAGGGAATATCATTCCTAAAAGCATCGAATCTTTAATTAATCATTTAAATTTTATCACTTTGTAGCTGTATAAAAGTCTGAATGCTTTAACAATAACTAATTAATAGCAGGCTTCTCATGAATAAAAGGTATTTCTAATACCATATACTGCGCATTTAGCTAAAAATCGTTTGGATTTTTATTTAATGATTTCTTTCATAGCATAATAATAATTTATAAGTGTATATATTACATTTTATCTGTAAATGTAAGCTGTCCAGTATGTGACAGTTTAAAAGGAAATTATTCAAGAGCTCTTATGGTATCCTTATTCATTGTTCTTTGAATGGTGCGTTTCAGATTAGTAAGAGTCTCGGGATGGTTCACGTATTTCTTTTTTTCATGCAATAAACCCATTCAACTGGAATTAAGTCCAGTGAATATGCTGACTAGGCCAAGCACTCATGCACTCATCTTCCGGCAAGATTGAATTATCTGGATTATGGAAAAGCGCGAGGGCTATCCACTTAAGGGAAATGATACTTTCGGGGAGTACTTTTGAAGGGAAGCTAGCCCGTATTTACATTACACAAAGAGAAAACCTTGAAAATTCTCATACAGTCAGCCCTTTCACTGAAATGTGAACCCAGCATTCAATGGCTTTATTTTTCGGCCGCTGGTGGATCTGTCTTCCAGTACTGAAGCTTCCGCAAGTGGCTTTTAATTAGCTTTCAACCGTTCTAATATCTGCAGATTACAAGAATCTGTAAATCATAATTCCTACCAATGTCTGAATGGAAAAGGATTATAAATGCTGGAACCTCAATCCAGCTTCAAATCCCGCCGAATATATGAACATTTTCATCGTTTTCACCTTGCATAACGTGAATAGGAACCAGTTTGCTTATAAAACCCTCCACGAAGGCATGTCTTGCCGTTGAGCAGATACCCCTCGAACTATCTGCTCAATTTGCTATGATTTTAAAGTAAACAAAATGGTAAATTGTACCGAACAGATATTATTGAGCATTTTCACCAACTGTGTAAAACTGAAATTACTAAGTGCTAAGCTCAAGTGTAATTTCCATCAGTTACGATTATACGTTCAAAAACGCACTATAAGCAGCAATTTGCGTGTTTACTGAGCATCTTTACAGTGATCAATCACTTAGCGCCTGTTATTACACTTACGTCTTAAATTACTGGGTTTACTCTGCAATTTTCCACTTATAATGCATTATCCCTTAATTTTGCAGAGTAGTGTACAAAAGCAGATTATTATCAAATAGGAATTCGTAAGCGAAAAAAAATCACTCGCTTATTTTTTTTCCTAGCAATAGTTTAATACTTCCTCATTAAATAAGGAAGAAAAAAAATATGGTGGTAAAATAAGGGCAATGATTTGCTGTACCAATCATGCAAATTGGTTCCCACGGTTCAATAAATGTTTCACTGCTTCCGTTGAATGTTAATAACTATCCTAATTCAATGAGTTAAAAAGCAAATCATTCTGGTTTGTTGACTTAATCAATCTTTTGTTTCAATTCCCCCTAGACAGCTGACAAATCGATTAAGCAAGGCTTAATTCTTCGTACAATAGTAAATTGTTTCAATTCACTATTGTATTGAAACAAGTCTTTGTTTAAAGAGAAATATCTAATTTCTAAAATGATATATCATTAAAATGCATTAGATAATGATGTTCCGATACGTATGACGAAGAGGGCTAATATTCGGCACCGTTTATGTCTACTGTACAGAGAGTGTTTACATATTTTAGAACCATTTTGAGGTCTTTTAATCACAATTTAAAATTTAAAGACTATTTTTAAATGATCGATTTGATAGCTTTTTCTCTGGACTATAAGTCTGCAATGTGATTTCAATGACAGAAAGGCTTTTCATAGAATTTCGAAGTATATTGATTTCTATTACTCTTCCACTGTTTTAAAGAGTCCATTCATCATAGTGGATTTGGTCTGAGAAAGAGTTATTTTCAAGAGAACAAAGGCACACATGTCAAATATATATGATTTCCATATGTGAAACATCAGGTTACTTTGCAGGAATACGTTGAAAACGTATATATGCAAGACCTGTAACAGTCTTCATTTTGTCATTTGTTCTGTAAATATCGGACGTAAAACTTTTTCTTGATAATATAATACGCTGAATTACTCGGAAAGAGAGGTTCGCCTTCTTCCCCTGTGATTTTAAACATTTTCTCCACTCTTCTTATTTTTAATTTCTTATTGTAAAAGAATCCTTCGACAATCATAAATGTCTTACTGAAACTTTGCATTGACGGAACTCGATTTGTGCAATTTTTTTTTTTTTTAAATCTTTGTTTTCAAAAGTAAATAGGTCTTTTTTTGTTGCAGTCATTTACGTAAATCCAAGCTTCATGAATGGTCACAATGCATTTCTATTTATCGTCTGCTAAATAGTTTTCATACAGAGTTCTAGACAGAGTTTTGCGTTGAGCCACTTACCTCATCAAAACTCGGTGAAAGTCATGTATTTTAGCTTTTATAAGTTGTAAAATTTGCTACAGATGTTTAAAAGGACTCTGCAATTGACTTTTGCGTCGTCTGATTTTTATCTTGTTACCAACGATTTAACTTTAGAAACGTTAGAAATAGTACGCACTTTCTTCGGGTATTCGTTTAGCATATGCTTCGCATGTAGAAGTAATGACTGACGGTTTTTCCCTTTCCGATTAAAAATGATGCTTATTTTGCATTTAAAAATTTTAATGTCGTACTTTTGACAGCGTTCCTTTATTATAAAATAGAACTATTTCTCTTCGGAAAACGCAAAGCCATATCCTTCAATCCACAGCTTCTTTACATGTGACATTTTGAAAGAAGTATACTATTTATTTTTGCAGTTAATTTGCAGTTTATGTAGCTCAATGACTGTATATATTTTTATGTGAAAACGCAAAGCCATATCCTTCAATCCACAGCTTCTTTACATGTGACATTTTGAAAGAAGTATACTATTTATTTTTGCAGTTAATTTGCAGTTTATGTAGCTCAGTGACTGTATATATTTTTATGTGAAAACGCAAAGCCATATCCTTCAATCCACAGCTTCTTTACATGTGACATTTTGAAAGAAGTATACTATTTACTTTTGCAGTTAATTTGCAGTTTATGTAGCTCAATGACTGTATATATTTTTATGTGAAAACGCAAAGCCATATCCTTCAATCCACAGCTTCTTTACATGTGACATTTTGAAAGAAGTATACTATTTATTTTTGCAGTTAATTTGCAGTTTATGTAGCTCAATGACTGTATATATTTTTATGTGAAAACGCAAAGCCATATCCTTCAATCCACAGCTTCTTTACATGTGACATTTTGAAAGAAGTATACTATTTATTTTTGCAGTTAATTTGCAGTTTATGTAGCTCAATGACTGTATATATTTTTATGTGAAAACGCAAAGCCATATCCTTCAATCCACAGCTTCTTTACATGTGACATTTTGAAAGAAGTATACTATTTATTTTTGCAGTTAATTTGCAGTTTATGTAGCTCAATGACTGTATATATTTTTATGTGAAAACGCAAAGCCATATCCTTCAATCCACAGCTTCTTTACATGTGACATTTTGAAAGAAGTATACTATTTATTTTTGCAGTTAATTTGCAGTTTATGTAGCTCAATGACTGTATATATTTTTATGTGAAAACGCAAAGCCATATCCTTCAATCCACAGCTTCTTTACATGTGACATTTTGAAAGAAGTATACTATTTATTTTTGCAGTTAATTTGCAGTTTATGTAGCTCAATGACTGTATATATTTTTATGTGAAAACGCAAAGCCATATCCTTCAATCCACAGCTTCTTTACATGTGACATTTTGAAAGAAGTATACTATTTATTTTTGCAGTTAATTTGCAGTTTATGTAGCTCAATGACTGTATATATTTTTATGTGAAAACGCAAAGCCATATCCTTCAATCCACAGCTTCTTTACATGTGACATTTTGAAAGAAGTATACTATTTATTTTTGCAGTTAATTTGCAGTTTATGTAGCTCAATGACTGTATATATTTTTATGTGAAAACGCAAAGCCATATCCTTCAATCCACAGCTTCTTTACATGTGACATTTTGAAAGAAGTATACTATTTATTTTTGCAGTTAATTTGCAGTTTATGTAGCTCAATGACTGTATATATTTTTATGTGAAAACGCAAAGCCATATCCTTCAATCCACAGCTTCTTTACATGTGACATTTTGAAAGAAGTATACTATTTATTTTTGCAGTTAATTTGCAGTTTATGTAGCTCAATGACTGTATATATTTTTATGTGAAAACGCAAAGCCATATCCTTCAATCCACAGCTTCTTTACATGTGACATTTTGAAAGAAGTATACTATTTATTTTTGCAGTTAATTTGCAGTTTATGTAGCTCAATGACTGTATATATTTTTATGTGAAAACGCAAAGCCATATCCTTCAATCCACAGCTTCTTTACATGTGACATTTTGAAAGAAGTATACTATTTATTTTTGCAGTTAATTTGCAGTTTATGTAGCTCAATGACTGTATATATTTTTATGTGAAAACGCAAAGCCATATCCTTCAATCCACAGCTTCTTTACATGTGACATTTTGAAAGAAGTATACTATTTATTTTTGCAGTTAATTTGCAGTTTATGTAGCTCAATGACTGTATATATTTTTATGTGAAAACGCAAAGCCATATCCTTCAATCCACAGCTTCTTTACATGTGACATTTTGAAAGAAGTATACTATTTATTTTTGCAGTTAATTTGCAGTTTATGTAGCTCAGTGACTGTATATATTTTTATGTGAAAACGCAAAGCCATATCCTTCAATCCACAGCTTCTTTACATGTGACATTTTGAAAGAAGTATACTATTTATTTTTGCAGTTAATTTGCAGTTTATGTAGCTCAATGACTGTATATATTTTTATGTGAAAACGCAAAGCCATATCCTTCAATCCACAGCTTCTTTACATGTGACATTTTGAAAGAAGTATACTATTTATTTTTGCAGTTAATTTGCAGTTTATGTAGCTCAATGACTATATATATTTTTATGTGAAAACGCAAAGCCATATCCTTCAATCCACAGCTTCTTTACATGTGACATTTTGAAAGAAGTATACTATTTATTTTTGCAGTTAATTTGCAGTTTATGTAGCTCAATGACTGTATATATTTTTATGTGAAAACGCAAAGCCATATCCTTCAATCCACAGCTTCTTTACATGTGACATTTTGAAAGAAGTATACTATTTATTTTTGCAGTTTATGTAGCTCAATGACTGTATATATTTTTATGTGAAAAGTTAGCTATTATTTTTCGGGATAAAGTTAAGTTCTTTTATTTCTTTTTACTTCCTTGTACGAAATAAAAACGAAGTATTGTAACCGCGAAAAGCTTCAGGCAGCATATTTCAACGAAAATATCCACTTTGACCGCCTTCGAATGCAATTTAACGATGTTTTTGCGTGATATCTGTACGTAAGGACAGAATAAAAGACTCTTTTCCTCCAAAAAAACTAAAAAACTGCTTTAAAATAAATTCTGAAGAGAATTTTTCGTGGCGTCTGTACGAACGTATGTACGTACGTACGTTCGTGCGTACGTACGTATCTCGCATAACTCAAAAACGAGTAGCCTCAGAACGTTGAAATTTTGTATATAAGACTTCTATAACATAGATGTGCACCTCTCATTTTCCTCTTAGGTAGATAGCCATCGTGTGCTTTGTCTTTATGATTGAATTCTGCTTTCTAGGGCTTATAACTAAAGTTGCCAACAGTCGTTTTTTGGAGAGAAGAGTCTTTTAAACAGCTTTTCTGTTCTTCTTCTTTTAATTAAAAAAAATGTTCTTTATTTCGAAACCAAAAACCCCTTACGTTCTCATTTCAAAAAGTTCCCATTGTAAAAAGCAGACCAACTGAATAATTGTTCTAAAGAATTCTTCAAACTCCTTCTAATTGATGATAATTCTATAAAAATCACACCGATTAGTGAAATATTTTTATAGTTCTCGCAACATTTAATGTCGATATTCAGCCTAGCCGTTAAAGAACTAGAAAACATTTTGGTGCAGATACTTTCAGTGTTTTGAGAATCTTAAGAAATAAGTTTAAAACTCGATATAATGATCAATTTTTTAGATCTCAAGTTCATTTAAAAAAATTAGATAAGTAGTGTCTCAAAGATTGTTGAAAAATATTTTTTATTATTTTTTATTTATTTCTCCAGCAATTACTTGTTCAGAACACTTTGATGAAATTTCTACATTTGGCAAATTATCGATTCTAAGTTTGTTAAATAATTAATTCACTTCCGACATACCAAAAATTTGTTGAAATTACTAAAGGCTCGAAGCTAAACGAAAAGCAGGGTTTGAAAATGGATGACCTTTTTTGATGAAGTAACATTTATTCAAAAAACTTATAAGATCCGAATCATCAAACAGCAAATGGGATATGATTTTAAGAAGTGCTGATAATAAATGTATGAAGATTTAAAAAACAGTTTCATATATGTTTTCAGTTCCTGTAGCATCAGTTGTACTATGAAAGAATTTTTAATGTCTTGCCAACCAAATGGAAAAATGAACGAAAGAGAAGTTCATTTGAATTTACAAAAAATGAATTATTTATATATTTTAATTTGAAAGAAAGTTGTTCAGAGTTTGCCAAAAACTAAAATGTGACGCGCATTTTCTCAAGTCTGACAAAAATATGATTTCAAAAATTAAAGTTTACTTTAGTTTTAAAAGTTTAATGTATTTATTTTAAGTTTTATTTTAAGTATTTATTTTAAGTTTTAAAAGTTTAATGTATTTTTGAATTAACATTTTTTAAACTTGAATTCTAATGCCTATTCTAATAATACATCTTTTGTATTTAATGGGTTTTTCATAAATAAACTACTCCATGAAAACTTTTCTATTTGTTTCTGAAGTTTTAAAAATTGTGGGTTCTCATTACCTCTAAAATTGTAACAAACTCTAAAAATTCTAAAACTTAAAAAGTGGAAATTAATATAAATATATTGTTACGAAATGTACAGGCGCGGTGACATGGCTTCCCCGCAAAGCAGGTTTAGAGTTGCCATAAAATGGCAAGGGAAGGCAGGGTTGCCACATTTGGCGAGAAATCGCCCATTTGGCAACAAAATCGGCGATAGGCTATGGACGGATGGAGAACCTTCTGGAACGAATTCTTACCAGTTTAGCCCAGAATGTTCTCGAATACAAGCCGAAAGCTATATAAACCCTGCTGGTCCGCAGTCAGTGTGTGTGCCTCGTCTAGCGAGCTGATAGTCAGTCATTGAGCGAGTGTCTCGAAGTCTAGCGCCGAGTTGGTCGTCGAGTGCATCGAAGAGTCTCTTAGTGTATCGCGGTTAGTGCATCGTCGAGAGAGTGTGTTAAGCTCCGGGAACGACTGAACCGAAGAGTCGGGAGCTGCGCTCTGTGTGTCGTCGAGTGCATCGCGAGTTGTAGCGTGGAGAGTCTCGAGAGTACGTAGAGTTCCGAGAACGACCGAGCAGAGTCGGGAGCTGTACTCTGGTGCTTTGCAGTGAAGTTGTCTCCACCGTTATTGCCTGACAGTGTGAAGGCTGTCGCTGATTGTTCCAGCGTGTTTATAGTAGATCTTCGACGACTGTAAAAAGTGACTTTGGAGCTGTCCTGATTAATATTGGCTAATAAAGTGTGTTTCGATACTTCATCAAAGTCTGCGTTTCCTCCGCCATGGCTTTTATTTTCTTCAGGCGGGTGATTGACATTCACTCCAATCCCACTTCTGACACCAGTTGTTACGTTTTTTATTCTTCTGATACCAGTTGTCATCGTTATTCACTCCAAATCGTGTGTTATTCGTCACGACATCACGATGTCGCCGTTATTCACTCCAAATCGTGATGTGTCGTAGTTATTCACTCCAAATCTACAAACCCCGTACGAACGTGAAGGAAGAAAATAACGTAACAACAGGTGTCAGAAGGAAGGTCAGAAAAAAACGCAATAACCCGCGATGCACTCGACGACACACGAGCACAGCTCCCGACTCTTCGGTTCAATCGTTCCTGGAGCTCAACACGCTCTCTCGACGATGCACTAACCGCGATACACTAAGAGACTCCTACGGTGCACTCGACGACCCACTCGGCACTCGCGCCGGCTGTCAACTCGATCGTCTCCGCACGGACTAACTAGATAAGACACTCTACGAGGCACACACACTTAACTGATTGCGGATCAGCAGGGTTTATATAGCTTTCGGCTTGTGTTCGAGAACTTTCTGGGCTAAACCGGTAAGAATTCGTTATTTTGAAGCTGTCCTGATTAATACCGGCCAATAAAGTGTGTGCTTGGATACTTCATCAAGACGTATTGTCATTATTCACTCGAAATCTACACGAACCCGTGAAGAAAATAACGCAGCAACTGGTGTCAGAGATAAAAACGTAAGAATATTTGTAGTGTTCTTTATTGTGACTCAACGAAGTTCGTAACCCTACTTATAACTGTCGAGCGCCTTCGCCATATTTAATGAACCAACTAGTTTCAACAAAATACTATGAGTGAAGGAAAAATAAATGCACATAAGTCGCTGTTGCACATAAGTGGCTGTTGCACGTAACTATGCGTGTTACAACGGAAAACGGTAACACTGGATAATCAAAATTTAAACACGATGGCCAAAAATATCTTTGCAATAAACAGTGCTGTATGCAACGGTAAAAGCAATAGCAAGCTAAATAGTGAGAGTGAATACAGGAACGCAAACAACTTAAATGATATCCCAGTGCCCATGAAGCAGAAGTAAAACGAGAATTGGGATATACATCCATCAGACTACTGTGAGGGAAAAATGCTGAGTAGCAGCGGTAACAATCATGAAAACACTTGGTCGCATAATGCCCAAACTCCCATTTCAAGGAGAATCACTGAATGGTTATCTGATGAAGTGTCATACTACCACATTATTAGCGTTCGTGAGTCTCGCAGCCATTGCGCGAAGTCACATTGCGAAAAGTACTCTTGAACGCGAAGCATTTTAGAAGTCATAAATGAAGAGAGATAACCAAAGAAGATACTTTCTCTGTCTCAAATGGCACTTTACTAACGTTATTATTTTATACCGCCAAGGGGCTCATTAAAAACATAGCAAATAGATAAAATGAGGGAAACTGCAAACATGGAAGCTATGGCAACGGTGAATTATTGCTAAAAAATGTGCAAGTATCTGAGTAAAGATGATTACTTCTTCGCAGAATATTAAGACTTTTCCAGTGATGGCCGTTACTTTAGATGTAAAAATTTTTGTAATGTGCTATCAATTCTTCTTCTGTTAGGATTTCAACAATATATCTTTCATTCACCATTTTGTTTTGACTGCATTTCTTCCTTAAACAGTTTTGCAACATTTTCACTTTAAAATCCAAGCCCTTCGATCTTTTTATTCAATTCTGTTTTGATGTTTAGACTTTTCTTGAGCATTTCACATATTATAATTATTTACTACAAGAATTACCTGCTAGCGCCACCAGCAGCTTAAAATCGTTATTATAGAAAAGAAAAATATAAAATACTATTAAAAAAAGTTTGAAAGCTTTCAGATTTTATATTGCACCCAAAGGGACATTTTTTAACGTTTGGCGTGCTACCTTTATTTATTAAATATCATGTTCTTCGCACCTAAACAACATAAAATTCCATTCAAAAGCAATATGACAAAATATTTAAAAAAACAGCATATCTTTAGAATTTCCGATGGATCGTGACGCACCTGGGGAATAAATTTTTTTTCGTACAGTGTTGCCAGTGCTCGCTTTGAAATCGTTAAGTTTGTTAATCAAAAATACGCTAAAATTTTACAAAATATGAAATAAATAATAAAGTAAATTGGAAATTGAAAATTCGGGATTCCAGGTGCCTACGTTCGGGTGGAGAATTACGTTATTCAAAATTTAATGGATTTAGGTACCGTCGGTTTTTCATAATGCGAGAAACATACATACATTGATGCACATTCTTCTTTATTTAATTTCTTTAAATATCATACAGAGTGATAATATTTGGTGACAACAATTTAAAAAGGTTTAGAGACATTAGGTTATTTCGAAGCAGAAGATACCCTCGCCGGGACTCGAACCACGGACCTTCTCGAATATGCGTCGAGTGTGCTGACCACTATGCCACGAAGACATTCTAAGAAGGTTGGAGAAATACCTTATAAAGTGATTCGCCGTTTATAGTGAAGCGCCACTAAAATTCCGTTTTGAGACTAATAACCCTTCTACGTTACCGACCCTTCGGGCTAATAATGATTTTATTGAATCCAGGTAATTTAATTTCACGGGTCCAGCTATTAGTTAGCAATGATAGAGAGGAAGAACTACTTTTCTTGCTTTTAAATCAGTTCCTTTGTTAATCATTAACAGATAAATTAAACTGAGTGAAAAATTAAATTTTTTTACGCTTTGTCGAAGAGCAGCACACTGGCCGAGGGAGATAAAAAATGAAATATTTTATTTCGGGCAGTGATAATATATTTTTTTAAGTAGTTAGATTTTCTGATTAGATTTGAAACATAAATATCTTGCGCTTTGCCAAATGGCAACACATTTCAGATGGCCAAATTTTTTTATTAAATTTGAAACAAATGTTTTACTCTGTGCCAAGTGGCAGCACATAGCTTTTATATGCCTGAGTATTTAAGCTAAAGTTCTGTCAATTCGTACAAAATACGAAAAAATGAAAGTAGATTCGAAATTCAAAATTTGGTCTTCGAGGTGTGTATGTTCGGATGGAGGATTATTTGCGTTGAAAATTTGTTGGCGCTAGGTACTGCCATTTTTCCGTAATGTGAGGAACATGCATACATACATGAAGATTCTTCAATATTTGATAACAAAGAATAGAGATATTAAATGTTAAATATGTCCTCAGGAGATTATTTTTCGGCCGCTCATCTATGGAAATATATTCAAAAGTGCAAGAAATGCACTTGCAAGAAATTACCGTTAATTTTTATTGGAAGTTGCTTTGATCAAGAATGATCTAATTATCGCTTGCTCCAGAAATCAGATGTAACAAAACAACAAAGTATCAATCAATTAAAAGTTTATTCATTCCACAGCTTCTGGTTCGACTAAGGAATTTAGTAAGGAATTTTCTCCCTCCTTTCCGTTGCCTTCATGGTGTCACTGGAAGCACTTCTGTCTAGCAGTTGGAAGGTACGAAGCTGGAAACTTGGCATTGCTGAGTTTTCGTCCTCTGAATTAAACCTAATAATCTACTGACTTAAAGAACGAAAACGAAGTCGTTACTTGCAGTATAAATTCGCAGTAACTGCTGCAATAATACTCGGTACAAGGACGCACACAGATTGTTTTCTCTGTCAAACTAAATTGTTAACTCTAACATATCCCTCTGCATGATCTTAACTGACTGCTAATAATAGATCATGAACAAACGTCGCTTCAAAAACCAGCGTTCAACACCGTCTGATCCAGCAGCAGCGTAAGTTGCAGTTTAGATGCCCTATTTAACCTCACTTGTGCTAGATGATATTTGCAAAAGTTTCTGGATTGAGCAAATTATTGTAACGAAAGTCGAGAAGAAATAGGACACTATGCTTCTTAAAGCAGGGCTTCTTCTCAACCGGGGAAATTTAACAGTTTCAGAGGGGGGGCATGCGGTCAACTTTCTATTTAGTTGTTAAGTATTTAGTTTTAGTTTATGAATATAAAAAATTACTTTTATTCGCATTTTATTATTTAACAGTATTTTCTATATTTTTGTCATTTAATTTATAAAACACATTAAAAAATAATATAAATATAAATAAATGTGTGCTATATGTATTTTTCAAGTTTTGTAAAGGAGGGAAGCAATGATCTAGCAATGGTGAAAGGGGTTGTGAAGAAGCTGACATAAAACTTAGTTTGTTAATGAAATAATTAACAACAAGGTATTATGTGTAGTGTTTGTTCTAGTGCCTTTTTGCACTACTGTGGAAAGTTCTGTGTTCTGGCTGATGCAAAAGTTTTAGAAAATAAGTGTGTTTGATCGCTTAACCCCTTCGCTCCGACTGTCACGTATACGTGCCAGCAACGAACGCACTTACCTACCGGCCGACACGCAGGCGTGCCAGAGGATTGTTCCGTTCTCTACCGACTGTCACGTATTTGTGCCAGTACTTTGGAACGTTTTTCAAACTATAATTTCTGCCACAAGATGGCACTGTATGTCCATATGGTTTCAGATACATGTACTTTAGACCTTCTACTCGAAATGAGAGAAGCATGACTCACATACACGTGTTTTTGATTATATAAACAAACGGGAAACTAAATGTTTCCGAATGGCGTGATTTATGACGCACTTTATTCGCACGTGGTAGTTGTTTACTGTAAGTAGAGAAGTTTTATTTGCTCTAAAGCGTTGGGTATTTCGGTTTGCAGTTCAGTTTTTAGAAAATAATTAGATCTTGTTAGACGTGAATTCTTTGTTTTTACCGTTGCAATGTCGAAGCGTCGAAAATGTTTAACAGAGCATGAAATAGCAGAAATGATGCAAAATATTTCAGATATTGATTCTGAAATTCTGATATTCATTCTGAAAGATTAACTGAAAGACATTTTCCAAAAATTTGTTCAGAAGAGACTGATAAGAAAATGAGACGACGATGCTTCGTTTGTTCACATTCCCGGAAAAATCCTCCAAAACGGCAAATGAGTTATTACGAGTGCAAGGAATGTAACGTAGGACTGTGTGCAGATCCCTGTTTTCAAATTTTTCATACGAAAAGAGAATTTTAAGTAATATATTTAGTTTTGAGATGTATAATGTTAAAATTCATAAAATGGTGAGTAATTAAAATAAAATGTGTAAAATATGCATTTAAACAAGAAATAAGGTAATTAAAGTATATATATAAAAATATCTATAAAGCATAAGCCGTTTAAATACTCTATAGAGCATTTTTAAACAATGCGTTGATACTTCGGAAATTTCATGGATTTAGGCTTAGTAGCAAAAAAGCCCCCGGCCCTGGAGAGACGCTCGCGTAAGACACTGCCGGCCTCAGCGATAAGCGCGCGTTTTCGCTACCCGGCTCGAAGGGGTTAAATTGACACATTTTTTTTTCTTGCCTGTAGAAAGCCAAACAGCTTAGCTTAAACCCAATCTTCCGTAATGAATGTTACTGTTTTTCCTACTCCTTGAAGCTCTGAACGATATTTTCTCTCCCCCCCCCGTTTCTTCTTTCTGTTGTTGTTGCTGATGCTCACTTGGCTGCCGTATAGTCAGGCGAAGCACATGAAATTCCTCTTGGCAAAAAGCGCAAAATACGCCTGACCTTAGCAACAGCCTTCAGCACCTTACAGGTATAGTGTGATTTAGCTGAATTCAGCTTCCAATTTTGATGAAGAGCACCCCAGGGGGACGGGTCCGAAGGTCTCCCACCCCTCTTCCCCTACCATCAACTTCTCGAGAGGACTTTTGGCTCGCCGTATGTTTAGAATGCCCCCATGCCGCACGGACATTATACATTTACAAACATCCATGCCTTTTCCGGGTTTCAAACCCGAGCCCTTCGGCATGGCAGTCAGCGCCGCTAACCACTATACCTGTTGAGCGTCTCGCCTTTCTTCTTGAAGGTGTTCGAGTCGTCTTCGTCTTTCTTTCGATTAAAGGGCAGTAGAGAGATTAGTCGTAAAGCGAAATAACATACACTTTCATAAAGTAAAAAATACTCTGAACCAGGTTTGATAAAATTATAATTTGGAAATGCATTTGATATTTTTGCTTAGATTTTTTAGGTACGTTTCGCTGTAAATAGAGTAAAAACCTTCCGAGTAATAATAAAGAGAACAAATCTTTTTTTTTTCTCCTAATAAAAGTTTCGAAAGTTATCGTTTCACCAATCTGAAGTTTATGAAGTTCTTTTCAACATTCTTTATACTTTTGTTTCATTTTATAGTTCTTTGTCTTTACAATTGTTCTCCTTTTGCAGGCCTCTGGAAGGATTTTCATCACTGGAAAGTCTCAGATGGTTGTGGAGATATGTGAAGAATTCCAGCCCCTCATCAACACACCCACTGAGTTACAGCTAATTCATCGCGGAAGAAAAGAGCCGCTCTCAGAAGGGAATATAAACAGAGAAAGAGAGAAAGCATCCTCAGACAAGCATCGCTCGCCCATTGACTTTTGACCCGACCGCACCTTTCGAGAACCCTCCCATCGCAGCTTGGAATCTCTGCCAGTGCTTATGCTCAACCACCCATGGCAAGAACAGTGATGAACGTTTTATATCGTTCCAAAAGGGTGGATGGACCAAAAAGCTGTGAAACCTTCGCCACCAGGCTGAGTCAACAAGGATGTAATGTCTGTGTGAACGAAATTTAATGACCTTCGAGCATTTGAAAAGGAACGATTTGTGCAATTTTATGTTGTAGAAGACGCCGCTTATTCCATCTTTCTTTTACGATGGTGTTGTGTTTAATTCAGATCACAACATCGAAATAGATTTTAAATGATAGAATTTCTACTTATATAATGGATTCTCATCTATCTTTTTGTTTCGTACAAAAGCAGTTTCAATGTTTAGTGTTGTTGTATTCAAACTGTTTCACTACAAAAGATAAAACTTATTTAGTGTGGTTGTTTGAAACATAGTGCAATCAGTATTTTAGATTAAATATATATAATATATAAACTTTTCTTCGTTACTTTATTTGTTTATAAGCTATTGTAAAGTCGCTGAGTTTCCTGTCATATAGCATACTCAACTGAAGCTGAATATTTTATAAAATTATTACGTTCTTTTTTATAATCAGATATCAAAATCTTGAACACAACTCTTTTGTAAATATATAACAGCACCATGCCATTGGACATATAACTATGCACTTTCAATGAGCAGAGGATTGCGGAACAGTTACAAATATATTATTAAAAATGGCAGTATTCTTACGGAAACCAATAATTAGATTTCAAAAGAAACGGTTGACTACCAAACCGTAGCATCTAATAAAGTAAGCAAACCGTAGCTAGAGTAAAATGCTATACGTTCAGAGACTCTTTGCAAGTATTTAACTTCTGGACATCTAATGTATAAAAGAAATTATTTTCTTTTATTGATTTAATGATATTTGCTGTATAAAATAGGGTTATATCTAGTCAAAATAATTGCCTATTATGATGATGCACCTGATACAGACATTCCTTGTTATGTTATGAAAAGAACGTAACTACTCAACCTAGATGGAGAAGCCATGCAAGGTATCATAGTCGATATTTATCGCAACCAAAAAAAAAAGAAAAAGAAAAGTACGTTTAAATCATAGTCTGTCTGGTTGTGAATACTGTCATCTAAGCAGTTTAAACTATGGAAGCAGGAACGCCATTTAAATAACGCCTGCCATTTTTTTATTTGAAAGCATAGCTTGTTTCAACTCGTATATTGGACGCTTCTGAAATCCTTCTGGGTTGCCATTATCGTGAATCTCTTTTGATATTTATATTACCTTCCACCCCCGCCTTCAAGAGATTTAAGACCTGAGGGGCGGGTATATTTAATAGTTCTGGAGAGACTTTCTCCGATGGCCTGGCGGTCACATGCTAAGGGTCAGCGATAAATTCGAAATCGGGAGCGCCTTGAATGCTTCAACGTCGTCCCGCCCACGACCATCTTGACAACATCATCTCTGTTGTCTACGGTCTTCTTCAGGTTCGCGTGCCGTCGTTCGAGAAATGTATTCAATGTTTATTTCATCTTGTAGTCACAGCTATATAGAATGTGGATCACTTTGCTGAAAGAATATAAAGTTTACATGATAGTGCCGGCTTATCTGTGTCATTTTATGAGATTTGTACAGCCTTGTGATTCTTCTGGATACTTCTAAAATTAAATGTGTTTCGAATTTTCGCAGCGTAATTCTGATGTGGTTTACAGTTTACGATTAAAGAAAGCTAATCTCAGCTTGATACTGAGGTAAAGAGGCTCACTTGAAATTCATAAAAATAGGAAATGCATATCACCACATGATATCCATAATTTCAAATTTATCTGGAGAAATGAAAATTGTGTGTGTTTGACAGTTAAAAAATACTGGCGTTTGGCATCGTATTAAAAATTTTGCATCAAAATTTCTGTATTCTGATATATAAAAGTGTTTAAAACGTGTTTACAAAATATGTATTTTATTGCAGATTTTTCTTTAAAGATTCTTTTAACTCGAATCGTTTATTTAGCTTCGATGCATTTTAGTTCTATTTAACAAAGAACTAGAATTTTTTTAATTACTAAATTATTAATTTTTTAATCTTGAGCTCACTTCTCTTTGATAACTTCTCAGACAGAACTATTATATTGAAATTTGCAATGAAAGTAATTATTACATTCATAATGACAAGCATTCTTTAATTTTAAATTGTTGCAGCATAATTTTAATAAGAATAATTTTAATTCTACTAATTTTCACTTAGAATAATTTTAATTGCTACTAAAAGCATTTCATTCAGTTTAATCCGAATTTGGGGCAGTTTGGTTTAAATCGGAGGTTTCAACAGAGGCTTCAAACGGAAAGATGAATTTATTGATAATATGTAATTTTGGAGCTAATTTGAAAATATTTTGAACTTTATAATATTAACTGTTTCAAACAAAAGAGTTATCGTATGTTTAATTAATAATGACGTAGATTTAGGCAAAGGAACAACTAAGAAAATTAATTCGAACGCAGTGGGATAAAAATTCGGTGTTTTCATAATTATAATTATCCCAAAACAATAATTCAAGGAAATTAGATTGTAGTATCTATTTGATATTTATAAATAATTTACTAATATTAATAAAAAATAATTTCCTTTATAGTTAGTTATAAATTGGTTTTTCTCAAAAACATTAAAATTTTTTAGAACCTAAATCTGATACAATAACTGCGGCCTCTGTATAAAGAGAGAAAAAAATAGTCCTTAGAAGTTTGAAACTAAAGAAGGGAGCTATTTTCGTGGGCTTTAAGAGGCCCTCTTGGTCACGGGCACTTCTGAGTCTAGCCATTCACGAAGCTGTTGTGCTTCCAAAAATAGTTAAGAGTTCAAAAAGCCTTTTCCCAGGAACTGCCGTCTTTTTTTTTTTTTTTTTTTTTTTTTTTTACTCAGTCACGTTGTTGTAAGGATAAATCACGAAACTAACATTTTCTGAAATACCGTTTTTTCAAATCGAATTTTATTTTAAGTACGGGACAAGTTTCTCCAAGAAATTTCCTTTATCTTTCCGGATTTCAAAAACGGTATTATGAATTCTTTTGTCATCATTTTTATGCCAATTCATTTCGAGATAAAAGATGTTTAAAGCAGAAGTTCTAAATGCAATAACCATTGCACTTCAGTTTAGTTTATACAAGCAATGTTTCTTCGAAAAATCTCAACTTGTAATCTAATATGAGAAAAATTAAAGTACCAAAATTTTGAAATGCTGCTTATTTATCTCATATTCGGCGACACTGTCTTGTGTGCTTTTGTCAAAAATTATAGGTATTCATTTTACTTCTGAATCTATTACCTATTCTGTGCTGTTATCCGCGTATGCATCTTGAAAGAGAAAAAGAAATTCAAAAGTGTGCACAAAGTTTCAAGAGTCAGTGAAAATAGTTGACAGTTTCATTAGGTGTTCTTTAATAAATCTTAAAAGATACATTTGTGGACACAGATCTACGCACGGCCACTCAGATAGTCTCTCTCATGGACAAGAGACAACCTCGGCGTCTGCAGAAGCCATAGAATTTAGAGCACCGAGCTTAGTAAAGCTTCGCAGAAGAATCATAATAGAAGCCTTATTTACGGAGCAGCGCATCGGCTGCTGAACACATAAAAGAACTGAAAACGTGCTGAATTCGATTCACTTAGCTAACCACCACAGTCGTGACTTTGAGAATCGTGATCCTATCTGCCTTTGTTCGCCCGGAGTGGCTCGTCGTATGTGTGCCTTTCTCTTCGTTGTCTTCCGTGCTGAAACTAAACTTATGCGTATTGTTCGTACCCTGAACTTCACGCATTTTTTTTTTATAAATACATATTCGTTTCGAATTCCTCAGAGTGAAAATTTGATAATCGAATTTACCTTCAAACCTTGAAATTCGAAGTCAAATACTCTTTGTTCTTTTTTGGAGACCGTCTGCAAGCGTTTTCTCATAACTTCGAGAATACAGTTATTTAGAACGAAATATCTGGAATAATTCACGGAGCAAATGCAAGCTTATGGACAAAATTATATTGTTCTTCGCGATGTTGTGCAAGATAATATACCCTCACATTTCTTCGTTTCAATACAATTTTAGTTAGTTAAGTACTTCAAAAAATAACAGCGCTCTTTTTGACGAAGCTATTAAATGAAGCAATAAATAAAGATAATTACTGAGTTATTCTTGTGATGATTCACATAACCTTTAAATATATTTGCTTGCACATAGAAGCGTGCAGTTCACCTTCTTCAATATGTCGACAGTGAGTATAGAACCATCTACTTCTCCAACACCGTCTACCCACAAACTGAACGGAGGTATAAACCAAAGACTCAACATAAGCACTCTGAGTGCTTCATCCGCAAAGCACCTTCATGGAGGCTCTACGATGACAGCACCTGTCGTAGGACATAGTACAGCGCCCTTAAATGTCAATCCTCAGAGTCCTAGTGTTGGTGGACCACCATCTAGTGGAGTGGCGAACATTACCCTCAACAGTAACGCCACCTCGAAGCCATTGTTGGACATATCTAGGACTAGTATCCATCCGGGATCTGTTCTGGAGACATCCCGGAGGACACCCAACATCACCCTTGGAGGTGAAACAAATGATGCGGACGACCGACATGGAATTTACCAAATGTTGGCGTCTCTAGCTCTTTTATGCGTTTTGAGTCTTCTAATGTCTTTTCTTGCTTTGTTTTTTCTCCAGAAACTTGGACCGATGATGAGTGTTGTTCAGACTCTGGATCCATTGCCCGCGGAAAGAACATCAGTGAAGACTTCCGCAACAAAAGCTCCTCCTAAGAAAATTGTTGTTACTTCTGAAGAATACATGACTGTGTACCAAGTGTCTGTGGCTTTGAGTACGTTGACTATATCATTAGATCTTTGTTGCCTTTTTGTGTGCTGTATTCAGTTTCTCTTCGCAATCAAGCTTCTGAAGACGCCACAAGGAGATGAACGGTAAGATTTTTATTTATATTTTTTCTTGCTTATCGTTATTTTATGTGTGCTGTATTATTTCTTAATGTTATCGTTATTTTATTATCAAAGTCTTTATTTATTGTTTTTTAATATGTCTGAAAATTCTTTTACGAATATTTGAAAAATTTTAAATAATGAAGAGTAATGGAAGCGATTTCGAACATACATTGTTTAGCTGCCATTTGTAATACATTTTTTTCTTCGCTTCAGGCAAAACGTTTAAGGAAAATTTATTTATAAGCATATAAGCAGGTGTTTAAGAAAATGCATCATTTATTATGGCAAATATATATTGATTAAAAATTTCAGAAATAAACTGTACTTCTTAAAAGAGGTATCAGAGGATTATCTAGAATATTTAAACTATTTATATAACACAGATTTGACTGTATCATATTAGCAGTATTTTAGAACCATAGATGGAAAATGCGGTATTTACTCGCATATTTCCGCCCTGTTTTCTTACTAATTTTACCGCCTGAATAAAGAGAGGGGACAAGTAGGCTGTGTATGAGACGGCTTAAAAAAAGCATTCATAAAGACGCACTAGTATATTATGTAATTCAAAGAACTTATTAATTTCAGTAATATTCTTTTGACTTATATAAAATACTTTCCTATTTGCGCATGTAGTTTATATTATTATTTATAAAATATAAAAAGAAGTTCTTAAATGATATGCTGAAAAACTAGCGAGGGAGACAAGCAAGTAAATACGGTATGTTGAATGCTTATTAACGTTTTAATATTATTAGATTCAACTTATCTATTAAAGTATACAATATATTATATTTCTGAAGCGAGAAATGTAAAAAATCATTCATGCTTTCTCCAGGATTCTAACGACGGATCTCCATATTGCCAACTGGATGTGCTTACCTCTTATACCACAAAGAAAATTTACGGAGAAATTCGCTGTTACATTGTCGTCCATGTAAATGGCGACTGGGTCTCATGCGTCGCCCTTCTAATTGCCCGTTAAGTTAATAAAAGCTAATGAATATACATAGAATAATTTAAAATAATTTGGAGGGCAAAAGTATTACTGCTAACAAAATGCAGTGTATCTGAAAGAACACTTACAGCAAAGGATTCAGAGTGCCAACACTCGTGTTGGAAATCGTGTTCTTAATCTTAAATATGACTTATTTTGTCAATGCTTAAAAAAAAAAAAAAACAGAATTTTGTTGTCAAAGTAATTTTATATTTCCTATATAATATTTATTTTACCTTCCTCGTTATCATTTCAAAATGTGGGATGAATGGAATCAAAAGTTTGTAATTTCAAAATGGTTTTCTTAAACATTCATATGCAAGGTCCAGAAATGGATCATCGGCATAATTTAATTTATTTAGAGTGAAATATTTAACTTCATTAGATACTTACGTTATTAGAATTCAAGTTAGAATTGCTAGAGAGCGTTTAGGTTAAGTTCTTGTTGAAATCATTTCGGTTAAATTTAGAAGAATATACAAAATTTAATTCAGAATTAGCTCATTTATTTACACATTATTTCAGTCCTTTTACTTCAGCAATTTTGAAGGACTAGTTTTGATGATTTAACTGTAGAACCATCGAAACTAGTCCTGCAAAATTTACAAATATGACGCTGATTCTTGTTGTTTGACTTTCCCATCAGTATTAAGTGTCGCCATGCACTTTTTAGCCCAGAAAAACCTAATATTCTCGAGCCTGACTTTTGAATCGAATTATTTTGTTTTCCGTTTCTCTTTTCAAGTAACTAGCCGCTGGTGCGGGAAGCAGCCTAAAATAATTACTACAAAAAAGAAAAAATATGTAATGCTTTTAGTAAATCCAGCTTGTGCTATTTTACGGCTCCAGCTGGTAATTAATAAAGGAGATGAAAAAGCTGCGTTTACTACTTTTAAATCGCTTAGTTTGTTAATCAGTAACAGGCAAATGAAATTAAAAAGAAAAATTAAATACTTACGCTTTACCAAATGGCAACAAACTGATGCGTGGAAGTTTAAAATATTGTATACCGTTTATTTATGAAATTCCTGATAAAGTGTTAAATGTTGCCATATTTTTTTATAACTCACTATATTTCTTTAACACTCGAATACTATCCTCAAGAAACTTACCTCATTGCTGTCGTTGTATCTCTGAGATACATGATGTAAATTCTGCAATATATCTATTTTTTAAATTAGTATCTTAAACAAAAGGAATAAAGAAATAGAAGAAACATTCTTTAACATTTTTAATAGCCGAAATCTTACAAAATAGCAAATGAAAAAGAAACTATAACTAAGTACATTATAAAAGCAAAGAAATAACTACAATTTTGTTTCACTCTTTAAGAAACATGCTAAACTAATAAACACTTAAGAAAAATTAACTCTAGCAAACTATTCACAGTCTTCTTCGTTCTCTGACATTCTGTGCCATCCATCAATATAAATTCATCAGTGCCTCTAAAGGCCTCTAGCTTTTCGTCAATTGTGATATCAGATACAACACAATAGCGATCTCAGCAATTGTTTACTAACGCTTTAAAGAAATCAGGAATATGTGCTTTTTTAAACATTCAACTGCTCTTCTTTGTAGTCTGTTTTCCTTATCATCAAATCTCAGAGTTTCTAGTAATAATGTAAACCTAAAGAGGGACATAGTCAAACGGAAAATTTCTATGCCAAACCCATGTTTATCCCACAGATCTTCAAGATTGATTATTCCAGCTTTTTAGTGTCCTGTCAAATATAAAAGTCTTGTGAAGGGATATATTTCAGTACTATCAGTATGGTATGGAAACTTAGGCTGTGAATAATTTGGACTTACGTTGTCAATATGCTGACTTGTATATCTAACAGTATTTGATACTGATTTGTATATCAGAAGTAACACCTGTGCTGCTCTGTTTTCGTGTCTTCCTTTTAATCTTCATTTCCCTCTGAAGCATCAGTGTTACATTCTTCCTCTTCTAAATCATAAGATGAAGCTCCACGTTGAACTTCATCATCACCTATGCCATCAAATAAAATCTGGTGGATTCTTGCTATATCATCTGGATTATTCAAGTCCAAAAATTGTTTTCGTGATGTCAATATGCATCTGTAACGGCAAAAATTAAATGTAAGTGCATATTCTACTAACGTATGGCTATATACAAGTAATATCCAGTGAAATTAATAAATAATGAAACAAATCGAAAGGACAAGAATAAAAATCCACATAATTGCTAATCTTATATTCTGAGATACATATGCCAGTATTTTTTAAGAGAACATAATTTCTGGAAAAATGGTAAAATTAATGATTGACTAGATTATGTAAATGTTAAATAATTTCAAAAAAATACAATTAAAAACAAAAATATAGATGATAAAAAATACTTACAAATTTGCTGTCGAGCCACTACAGAAGACGACCTTCACTTCACAAGGATCAGCAATACACTGATGTTTGACTTTCTGCAGGTAAGGAAGGTAGAGGACCCGTCACTTCACGGCTGTGCTTGCAGTTAGAAAAAAAAGTCAGTGTGTATCTTACAGATATAAGAATAGCATTCGAGTGTTAAAAAAAAATGGCGTCCGCCGAAAACATTGCGGCAAAAACATCGACGACGAAAACGTCGCGGAGAAAACAACGCAAGGCGAAAACGTCATAGTACGAAACATCGTGGGAGAAAATAAAGCAAACAGAAAACATTGCAGTTCTAAAACGTTGTGGTTGAAAATTAAGCGGTTTGAAAACATCGTCGTCCAAAAACACCGTCTTGGTAAGTCCCTACAAATCATCGCATGACCGTACTTTGGCATACATGCGTTTTTCAGGTTTTAAAAGCTGTAAATGCATATTCGCATAATCATTTGGGAGCGTAAGAAAGAAAGAAGGATATTTTTACTTCTATATTTCATATTTTTGAATGAACTACTAATTATTGTTGAAAACGTAAGAAGGAAACTTGAAGTATTTAAAAATTGAAAATGAGTAAAAAATTAATGCAAATTAAAGCCGTTAATATAAGTTTAAATTTACATAGTAAATTAACAAAGGTCATCAATAAATTAATCTTTAATAAATTATCATTAAAAATTAATCTTTTTCATAAAGTTTTACTGATAATAAAAACAGTCTAAAAATATTTACAAAAAGAAAGATAAGTAACTGCATGAGGTTACCTCTATAAAATTTTTTAGTTAATTATCAAATTGTTTTCTTTCACGTTCCTTAATCTGATATTGATGTAGTGAAAATTATATCTTGTTTTGCTTCCGTTTATTCTTAAGCACTTTCATGTATAGCGTGTAATCAATTATTTGGGTGTCGATTCCTTAGTTATGACGAAAGTCAGTTACGTAATATGTCAGTATGGGATTTGGATTTATTGGATTATGCAAAGCGCACTAGGGCTATTTGCTGAAGAGGAGGGATGGCTTTGTAACGTACTTTCTTACGAACTGGCACATATTCACATACAAATCACGAAAATCTCATGCAACCAGGATCGAAATACCAGTGTTCAGCGACTTTACCACTCGGGCAGTCATTTTCAATTTTTAAATACTTAAGTTTCCGTCTTACTTTTCGAACAAAAATTTATTATTTCATTCAAAAATATGAAATATAGAAGTAAAAATATCCCTCTTTCCTTCTTGCGCTCCCAAATTATTGTGCGAACCTGCATTTACAACTTTTAAAACCTGAAAAACGCATGTGTGCGATATTATGGTCATGCGATGATTTTGTATTCATTTTCAAAGTAGATAATATGTTCAATAATCTACTAGAAAAGAAATTATTATTTTATTACTTTGCAGCTTTAACGTAAACATTAGGCAATTTGTTACTAATAATTACCTTAAATATATATATATATAGATGGAGGACAAAATAATGTGAACACCTGTGAAAAAGTATGACGTATTTTACACCTGCAGTACAGCCGCGCCACCTGCAACAGAAGCGTGCCACCTAGTGAGCGTGAAGAGGAAAGTATCAGTCTCTCAACAGCAGTCACCTGCGTTGCATGCTTCGATCAAACTGTCTGTGAGAAGTTGAAATGTCAGACCTGTCAGAGTTCCAAAGAGGAATGATAGTTGGAGCGCGTTTAAGTGGAGCATCGGTTACGGAAACAGCAAACCTTGCGCGGTGTGCAAGGAGTAGGGTATCAGCCGTTATGACAGCGCACACGAAAGAGGGTAAGACGACGTCTTCAAAGCACAATAGTGGCCAAAAGTCAAAGCTGGCTGACAGGGATAGACGGGTCTTGAAGCGCATAGTAGCCCGAAAGCACAAGCAATCGTTATCCGAGATAACATCCGAAATGAACAGTCATTTCCAGGACCCTGTTTCAACAAAAACTGTCAAAAGGGAACTTCATGCTGCGAACATTTATGGCAGAGTGGATATTCGTAAACCCTTTGGTGATAGCAACTAATGCTTTCAAGCGACGCCAATGGTGCAGAGATCACAAAGGCTGACCCCCACAGCAGTGTCAACAGGTAATATGGTTAGATAAATCGTCATTCACCCTATTTCAGACGACCGGACGCGTCTGAAATAGAACTCTGGAAAACGCCCAAAGAAGCGTTTCATCCTGTCTGCCTCTTACGGAATGTGAAGCATGGGGGTGGCGCCATTATAGTATGGAGTGCGATATCTTGGCGCGGTCGTGGGCCACTTGTTATTCTGCATGGGAGGATCACATCCAGTCACTATCTAAGCATTCTAAGGAATCATGTCCATCCTTTTGTCCAGACTATTCCCTGGGGGGCAACCGCTTTTTTCAAGACGACAATACCCCCATCCACACAGCTAGGTGTAATCAAGAATAGTTAGAAGAGCATGACGATGCAATTGAACATCACGCTTGGCCCCCCTCAATCTCGGACTCGAATATTATTGAACATTTATGGGCATATTTGGAGTCCAAACTTCATTCCCGATTTCCTCTTCCATCCGGACTTTCGGAATTAGAGACCGCTCTGCAGGAGGAATAGCTTAATATTTCTTTAACCTTTATGCATCTATCCCATATCGCATTCAATCTGTACTTCAGTCAAAGGGTGGTCCAACCCCCTATTAATAAAGATTTTCCATTATTTCACAGATGTTCGTATTATTTTGTCCTCCATCTGTACATATATGTATTCAAAATATTATTTCTGTAAAAGTAATGCATAGAGATAACATTTGGTAACAATATTCTTTTATTTATTTGTGTTGTCATATATTTTTTATAGTCGCTACATTATTTTTTAAAAATAACATATGGCTATAAAATTTAATGGCAACATTTGAAATGTGGTACGGACAAAAAATGAAGTTTGAGACTAATACTACCTATAATGCTAATGAAATTACTGTTTTATCGCCGGATTTCGAGTTGCGAATCTTCCATTCGCTAGCTAAACGTGCTAACCACAAGAGCACTCACGGTGAAATGTGATAATTCATTACGTTCCCACTTAAAGCCTAAATGAGTAGGGGCACGAGACCCTATAAACGAAATCCAGAGGAAATGTCATGCTTGTTTATAAATAAATCATAGACTTTAATGAAAATAAATGTACTTGAATAAAAAAAATCTTGACATTTTGCATATTTTAGATAGGCCTGAAGAGTGGAGGGAAAGATTAAAAGAGAAGGGTATTTCCTCGAAAAGGTGAACATCTCATGTAATTCTGCTTGGAAGAAGGCTGGAAAAGTTGGATCTAAACATGCTTCATACATTAGTTATACATTAGTTATACATATGTTACACAGTTAATCACAACTACGTTTCTTCGAAATGCGAGTATAGGATGAGTACTGTAAACTCAAATTACCTGTGGGCCGAATGCACAATCTAAAAACAGCTGACAAGCCAGAATTTTTTTTAGCAAGTTGGAAATCCTTTATCAATAATAAAAGAAAATTAAACTAAATTTTGACTTTCATATTGACTTTGCTAAATATTTGTCAAAATATACACATATAATAATAATAACAGTACAAAGGGAAAAAATTCAAATTTATTTTCTCTATCTGAAATCTGAAGTCTACTACCTATAAAATATTTTGGGGGTTGTAATTCATAAATATTGAAAGCTAAATATTAATATTTCAGACTGACATTTACTCCAAAAAATTCTAATGTATTTAGTTAATTATTAAATAACATGCTTTCATTTAAATTAAAAAAAGCAAATTATACAAAAATTTCGAAGAGGGGCAAAACCGAAAAATATATAAAGCCAACCTAGTTTCTTTCTCTTATTTAATTTTTTTTCTACCAATAAATTGGAACTTATATGTTTGTATATAAATACAAAATTTGTTAGCATAATGTACGTGACCGGGGGGGGGGAATTCTAGAAATTATCTGCATCCCGGATTGTAGATGTTCATAGGTCAATCGGGTTCTTTTTAATTTTCAACTGCGAAAAAAGCTATTAACATATAAATCTACTCCCAAACAAAGCGATTACTTTTAGTGCAAAACTTAATAACTAGTAATTTATTTTCTGGCAAGTATAATTAAAAATTAATAACGTCTGTATCTTCAAATCTTTAAATAAGTTTTATATCACAATTATAAATCAATTAGCTTTTTATAGATTTTTATGGTGCTTTATTTATGTTCGTTTTTAATGGAAATGAAAGTACTAATATGAACTCGGACTTCAAACAGCAAAAATCTTGAAATCTTTGCAACACGGATTTTGCAATAAATACATTAATAAAATGTCTTTGTGGGCCGCATAAAATTGCTTCGGAGGTACTTAAGTAGTATCGCAACCACCTTAGCAGAAGTCGCTGAATTTTCAGAATGAGCCAGACAATGGCAGCCACGCTCATAGAATCCTTTAGTAAAACAATGTCGCCTTTCGTATTCGTTCCTTTTGCTGAGTTCCAAGTTCCAACGGTTTTTTTTAAACTAATCTTGATATTTTTTTGCCTTAAACTCAATTTAAAATATGCATTAGTGGAACTTAACAGCAATTTAAGAAACTGAGATATAATTTCTGTAGGGATGCATTTCGCGGAAAAAATCACTGAAAGGAACACTGATGAAGCGTTTAGTAGATAGCCAATATGCAATGCTGAGGTTGTGAGCGATGCCAAGGTTGTGATATTCTCTGATATTACTTCCTTGTACGAAGTAAAAAGAAAGTATTGTAATCGCTAAAAGTTTCAGGCAGCATATTTCAACGAAAGTATCCATTTTTACCGCTATCGGATGCAATTTAACGATGGTTTTGCATAACATCTGCACGTAAAAGACTCTTTTCCTTCAAAAAAATTATAAAACTGCTTTAAAATGAATTCTGAAGAGAATTTGTTTCATGGTGTCTGTACGTACGTACGTATCTCGCAAAACTCGAAAACGAGTAGTCTCAGAACGTTCAAATTTTGTATATAGGACTGCTATAACATGTAGATGTGCAACTCGTATTTTGGTTGCAATCGGCCACACCAAACGTATATAAATATATTTATATATATATATCCACTCTGTTACCCGGCTCAGTGATCTCAGTTTCTTTACTCTTATATGTTTGTAAATTGTGCATTTTTTGCTTTAAAAATGATTGGATTCTGTTGTTCTTATCTTCCGGTTAAGGTTTTTTATGCCTTTAGGAAATCTGCAAGAAATATTCTTAGAATTATCAACAATTTAAAAGCTTTTAAAGTGCGGTTAAGCCTAATTTTTAAATAACATGGTGGACATGTTTGTTTACATTTGAAACAGCAGAATAGAAGATTTGTTGCCAATCTAGAGAGACTAAGCTTCGCAACAACAAAGATAACGCCTTCATTTATTATTGCGAATTAAATCATGCTTAATCCTTTCTGGAATTTTTTCGAGGAAATAAGCGTTTAAGATTTGCTTTGTAGTTTTTAATATAGATATTTTGAATTTTATGTATTGTATTGTATGTATTATTTATGATTGTGTGAGTTTATGTATGAGTATGTATGTACGCCTTCTCGCGAAGTGAGAGCTGAATTAATTGAATGAGAAATACTGAACCGTCTGTGAAAAACTGTTTCTTTTTTGTTTCGTTTGCTTAATTTCTTTTAGACATCGTTCTAGATTTATTATAGTATTTGAATAGAACATGTTGCAACGATTAGATAATTCTTCAAATGATATAAATTTTGTGCATTCTGAGTTGTAATATGAACGAAATATAACACTGTTAAGTGAACCTAGGGCCAGAGTGTCGCTATTGTAAACAAATATAGTGAATTTTAAAGAGTGGTTTATGCGCTATCGACGAAATAGATTTAATTCAATCCAATAAGTTTAAATGAAATGCAAGAAAAAATGCGTTATAATTTTATATCCCGTACAAGGAAGTTATGTGGTGTACACATCATATTTTTTTTAAAACGAAAACTGATTGCTGGATAAAAAGGGAGGAAGCTGGAGAAAGGTGTTGAAGGATTTTGCGAAAAATGTCATTTGAAATAATTTGGTATGTTGGTAATGTTTGTCCACTTACAATAATATGGGTAGTTTCGGAAGTTCTTTAAAAAATTTGTGAAAATCGCCAGCTTACACCTGAAAGTAACTTCCTTTTTATCTGTAAAAAAAAAACGCCACATTGCGCCAAGGTGGTTGCATTAATACGTAAGTATAGCTTCAGGGGCCGCCTGCGGCCCGCTCGACGTCAGTTTGAGACTACTGCGTAAACTTCCTTTTGTCATAATAAAACATTTATGGTAGTTATTTTACGTTATTTCCTCCTAAACATGAAAAGGGAAATCTCTACAACTTCGATACCCAGCGGCATGTTTCGGCTGCCGAAAGCTGGTTGACCCGCGTAGTGACCTCCGTCAAGGTCAGCCTTTGGGCCAATGGCCAACTTTCGCTGGAAGAAGCCTTGGAAAAAAAGTGGAATTTTAAGCATCCCTCCCTTTTCTCCTCTTGCGCGCCTTTCGAGATGAGACTTTTTTTTCCTCTCAAGTCTTCGCGACCTTTTTTAATCAAATAAGGTGGAGCACAGCGTGATACCAAGTATTTAAATTTTGTTACACATTCGTTTGATTGTTGCCTCAATTTTACAGGAAATAAATTCAACAGTATTGTCTGATTTTTGCGCTCCTTTTCTACTATGTTTATAATAATTCTATCATTTACTGGGTGAATTAAAGTTACAGTTAAAATTTTACTTTAATTGCTGGCATGTTTAATTATCATTTATTTCTTTGATATCTAATTACACAGAAAAAATAATTATTACGAGTGAAAAATATTATTTATTTTTATATTTGCAATTGTAGACACAGGACTTAACCTCTTTAACCATAATGAAGACTATGTATTTGAAAATGTATGTTCTTCATATCGTAGAAAAACGGGGCAACCTAGAGAAACCAAATTTTAAATACACATAGTTCTCCACCCGAATATGTGCACCTCAGAGCCATCTTTTGTTCCCGAACTTTCGGTTTCTATTATTTATTTATTTAAATTTCGATCTTCTGTCTTATGTTATGAAAATTTAATGACATTTTGATTAATAAATTCGAAGATTTATAACAATGGTTTGCCACAAAAACTCAGAGATTTAAAAGAAATATGGTGCCACTGCTTGACATAAAATACTTTTATCGTCCACCAGCTAGTTTATTACCATTTAGCAAAGCGTAAGATATTCAAGTTTTCTTTTAAATTTAACCTGTTTGTTACTGATTAAAAAACTAAACAATTTAAGAGCAAAAAACGCTGTTCTTCATTTCTGTTATTATTAATTACTTGCTAGACTCGCGAAATGACACTGCCTGGACTCATTAAAAGCATTACATATTTTTTTTTTCTTTTGTAATAACTACTGTAGACGACTGGCAGCTTCAGCGGTTTATTTCTAAAATTAGAAGGAAATACAGTGGAAGACGTTCGGAAACGCTAAGAAAAGATAGATAAATAAAATAATGAATAAATAATTAAAATTAAATAAAATGTGAAGAAACGAATAAAACATTAATGAAGTGAATTAAAGTAATGGCAATTAAGATAACTAATAAATTACATTAAAATTAATGTATTATAAAAAAACGATATGAAATAATCAAGAAAAGTGAGATAGGTAAATAATTGGTAGCAAGATCATGGGACTAAAAATGGATGAATTTTTTTTTAAATTAGAAATTTTCTATATCATAAAAATTTACAAAATAATTGATGTTTTAAAAGAAAAAATAATTTATTATACAGTTTAAGGGAACTAAGAGATTCAATCATTCTATTTACAAAATTCATGTACCATTTTGTATCACTAATAATAAAAGTATGGGCGCCTAAACAACGAAATTCAACAATCTAATTGCATTATCAAAAGCATACGATGTTATCTTTTCAGTTTGCCGAGTACCCCGCATGTTTTTATTATTCGTAATATAAAATTGTATATGTTCATTAATCGAACGGAATTAAATTCCGTAAATTCTATACGGAAGTTTAAAAAAAAAAAAAAAAAAAAAAAAAAAAAATAGACATGTATAATTATAACCTTGCAATTATACTTTCCAGCAATGTAAAAGTGGAAGAAACGATACTTCGCCTTCTGCTTGATATTGTAGCATATTTTTTAATATGCAGAAAATTTCCCAATTGTTTTAAAAATATGCGACGAATTTGTTTTACAATCTGTAGAAAAAGAAAATTGTGTAACCAGTTAATTTTGAGATGCTGAAATTTTAAAATCATGGACCTCAAATAATCGAAAACAGTTAGCTAAAAACTTGTTATAATTTCGCTTAAAAGTTTTTTCCCGCCCTATTCAGTTGTGTAAACTGTAAATTTCTGAGCTTTTTAGTTAGTTCATTAAAAGAATGTGCGAAAAATCATTTAATTAAATTTAAAACAAAATCTAAATGTAATTTTGAAAACAAATCTCTTAACTATATTGTAGTGGCGTCTACCAACATTGTGTATAGAAAATTTGAACTCGAAAGCATAGGTTGAAAATCGATGACAAACTTATGACCGTAGCGACAAAACACTATGATTTAATTAAATAAAAGCTTGTAATAATAAATATTTTGAACAGTATTCTTTTGCAGTGAAATAAAATTGCAACTTTGTTTTGATTTCTAATCCATTTAAAGTTTTCTTTGGTTGATTTTGACTGAAATAATAGCATCATCCCAAGTGGTATCATCTTAGCATCTGCATAAGATTTCCTTCATACAAAACCTTACTAGCGCAAGTTAGTTACTTACTGTATTAACTAAGTAAATAGTTAATCTATAAAAAAAACCTGTAGCTTAGGTAAGTATCTGAAGGTACTTACTTAAGCTACAGATTTTTGAAAGATTCCTGATCATCCTATAGTTAAACTTAGTTATCTTATAGCTAAAATATTGTTTGATGTCATAAAAACAAAGAACATTGGCTGTAGGACCTTAATGTCAAGACCTCCAGACTGGTTTAACTAGCCTCTGTTCGTATACGAATAATCATTGTTTTGCGAAATTTCAGTCTTCGAAAAACTTAAATTTGTATCTTTTTCATTTAACGAAAAAAAATTCAAAGTTTATTTTCGTTTTCATGAAAAAAGGAAGAAAAACAAAAATATGGTTCAACACTTATTTTATTACGATCCTGCTCATAAATCTTTATTACGGAATTTTAATTACAGAAGAGGATTATGGTGTTCTAAACTTTTTCATACATTTTACAAACATATCTAATTCATTGCTTGAATTCATACGATCATGTTCTTGATCCTGCGAATCAGTAAATTCCTTAAAACCAGTAAAATTTACTGGATGAAAATTTAATTTATTCGTAACCGTTCCCATGATTACGAGTCAACTCGGGTGTCGGAAAATAACTTTGAAGTTCGTATTAACAGACTGTAGGAGGGGAAATTCTGCTCATCTGTGAAATTCTAGTTAGTAAATTCTCAATAAATTGTTTATCCTGTTTCTTCCTTCTCATTTAGTTTTATTTTATTCCAAGCTGCTAGCGCGGCCAACTATCTAAAATAGTTATTATATATATATATATATTATTATATTATATATATATATATATATATATATATATATATATATATATATATATAAAGAAAGAAAAAGAAAAAATATGTAATGATTTTAATGAATCCATCAAGTGTCATTGCAGGGGTCTAGTTAGTAATTAATAAGAACTGAAATGAATCTATGTTTATTGCTTTTAAACCCCTTAGTGTGTTAATTAATAGCAGAATAAATGTGGAAGAAAAATTAAATATCTTACGCTTTGCTGAACAACATGAAAGACAAACATATTTTAAGTGGGGCATTGGCAACACATTTCTTATAAATCGTTAAGTTTTATGATTAAAATTAAAATACAAACATATCATTTTGCCGAGTGGCAACATACTTTCTTTTATGTCACCGAGTTTTCTGGTTAAATTTGAAACATAAATATCTTACGCATTGTTGAGTAGCAAAAACTTTATATCGTTGAGATTTTAATCAAAAGTTCCGTAAATTCACACAAAATAGAAAATAAATAAAATAGAAATTCGAAATTTATAATTTCGGCCTCGGGGTGCATATGGTTGGGTGAAGGATTACATGTGTTCAGAATTTGGTGGGTCTAGGTTTTCCACCGCGCGAGGAGCAAACATACGTACATGCAGATTCCTCAGTATTTAATAATAGAGATAACAACTCTTTTCATGTCACAAATATTCCAGGAAGAATGGAAACATTACATATACTGGTAATTAAATAGTAAGCGTAATAATAAACATGTATTATAGCGGAAGGGGCACCGCGCCCATCAGATGTATTTGCTTTTACCATGGAATCTTTTTAATCTTCAGGCTTGCTCTGTGTACATAACACTAATTACCGCTATGTTTACAAAACTGTAGGTTGAGAATCCCTATTTACTTTTTTAACAATACGTGTTCGAAACCGGTTCTTAGGGCGGGCGATAAAATGCACTCAGTGTAAGACACGATCTTATTGTTTACATTCTCCACTAAGTGAAAAAAAGTAATAAAATGAGAATGAAAGAAATTTGCTGTTTTCATTCTTACTTTAGTGTTTTTCTTCCAGAATTGCGTAATAAAAAAGGCGGATCAAGAAGAATCTGACGCCGGTGACTTCACTTTCAAAAGCAAATGTTTTTTACTACATTTTTAACTCTCAGCTATTGTAGTCTGATTTAATGTTGCAGTTTCACCAGATTATTTAATAGTTATAGTATTAGTGCAACAATAATAATATTAAGAGATCGATTAATATTATTTTCAAATCTTCTTTAAGCTACGTTTATTATTTTCGTAAATGTTTTTAAAACTTTTTTATAATTAATAACATAATTTATTCACAAAATTTAAAATTAAGCCTGACAAAATTAAAAATTATGAAGACGGATTCGACAAAAAATTTAATAGTTTATTATTACTTTTCGAATATTCAAAAATGAAAACGTAATGGGCCTTTAGAACGCGTGAGTCCTTAGCCATTGCCTAATTTTGCCTGTTTATAGCTACGTCACTGCCTGGATGTCAAAAAGGGAAGTTTTAACTTGCGTAATCCATAGCTTCTTGGCCCTAAACTCAAGACTTCACAGCTGTTGCCAGACTTATATGAATTTCTTTTCCAGCAACAATGTGATACTTCTGGCATTCCAGAGTGAGCTCTCATTTGCATTTGTCTTAAGTTATGCCATCCGACACTGGCTCTGGATTTGAAGAGCGTCCGACCGAACCAGAACTAGTTCCTGACGGTGGGCATTGACTTCCTCAATTCAAACTTCCATTTATATTAGCATCATCTCCATGCTCCAGGGCCCCACTCTCTTCTTCTCTTAGATGAAAGATTGGAAATTATCCCTCATCTTTTATGCTAATTGTTTCTGTAGGGATAAATTATCCCTTTTATTACTTTCTTGAGGATGCGTTCGTCCTTGCCTAGACAAGACTATATCTAGCATTCTGAAAGATTACTTTGATAAGAACAACAACGATTTGGTAATTGCGTTTAAATGATTCACGAAAAGCACGTAATTCGATGCAATTAAAATAAAAAGTATGATGTAGATTTATCAGGAAGTGGTTGAATTCGCAACCTTTATTTAGTTTACGTTAGTTCTTGTCGCGCAATTAGTCGTATGAGGTTCGATAGCTTTGTTCATTGAGATAATTGTATTCTGCTACCAGAAGAAGGTTATTTAATAAAATTCTGTTAAATTAATGTTTTCACTAATGGAATTAATTCTGATTGCAAAGCAATTGAAATATATAATTTTATTCGAGTAGTGTATTTACATAATGGTTTGCATCATTTGTCCCGCTAAATTAATCATTTACAAGCATAATTTAATTAAAAAAAACGTTTTCACTAGCTAAATAAATTTCATTGTCATAAAAACTTAATTATATGTCCTTATTTTACTTTAATGAATGCAGTTTTTAATAAATAAACTTTTGTAAAGATTACTTACATCAGCTTTATAAATAAGAATACTTTCATTACTTTGTAGAGACATTAGGTTAATTTGAAGCAGGAAAGATAAAAAATGTTCAATGCCTTCGCCGGGACTCGAACCACGGACGATGCGCGCCGAGTGTGCTGGCCATCACAACAGGAAGGCATGCTGAGAAGGCGAGAGAAATGTCTTATAACTTTTTAACAAATTTTCAGAGCAGCCTCAGTAAAAAACTTTGTATCCAATTCATTTTATTGAGCAGCGTGACATAGGCACCTGAGTCATATGAGCATGGCGAAGCTCACGAGGACTATCTGCCTATTACAGGGGTAGGAAAAAGTCGTACACATCAAGAAAATATAAAGTAGTGAGACATCTAAACAGTTGTGCAATGTGTAAGAAATGAAATTATATGTTCAAATTTTTAACTTTACCGCAGTAACTGAAATTATTCTCAACGTGGTATTTTCAAATATTGGTATTTTCAATATACTAGCCATACATAAAAGTTCTTATAAAGTTCATCAAAGAATACCAATTTGTGATACAAACATTATGCCTGAAAGCAGAGCAGGATTTAGGCTTGATAACGTCCTAAGCTATTTGAGATATGGGTCCTTTATAAGTCTGTTATACTATATTTTAATACTATATTTATAATATATTTTAATTTTTTGAGGGGACCAAGAAAATTGGGGGCCTCTAAGCTATAGCTTGTGTAGCTTATACGTAAATCCTGCATTGCATTAGAGCATCATAAAAAATCGCTGCAATAAATTTGGTTGAGTCAATCATTACGTGCAGTTCAACTGAGACACATTTTCTTTCATTACTTTATATTTTAAATTTTTTATTGCTTTCATAGAACACAATTGCAATTTAATTTTATTATTATGCAACTGCAGTGTGCTGTAAGCCTAAGTTATGGCTTAGCATTTAAAAAAATAAGACTACTGGTTTTTTGGGGGGTACATGTCAAGTTGTTGAGACTCGTCTTACTTCATTGTGCAGCAGGTGAGACTCCTGGTGATTTCCTTTTTTTTATGCATAAGTCTGCTTTTAAGAGATCGGGATTTTATACAATTGATTTTCTTTACTATCAAAGTAGAACGCTTATTAATTACACAACTAATGAAAAAAATCAAATACACAAAAAATTCGTGGAAGAATCGCTAGGAATGTTCACTGTGAATCGACAAGTCATCTGTGTTTATATGGGGCTAAGTTTCGAGAAGTTTCTAGAATGTGCAGTTATCTGCTAGAGGAGACACAAAATTCAGGTTGGCGAATTTTCGCCTTAAAAATATTTCTTAATTTCTGTTCTTGATTTTGCTTTTTGTTGCTCTATTTTCAATTTCATTCAGTTTTTATTTATTTTAATTTCCTGGAGCAACTGAGGACCTTGTACGAAGTACAGACGAAATACAGATTGGAAACAGCTGCCATAAAGTATTACACAGAGCTATAACAAATCGAAAGAAATAATAATTCGACTAATCTTTGAATAAGAGAAGAAAATTCGAGGACGATACAGTTCCAAAGAAAATAGACAAAAGTGATAAATAAATTGTTAATGTTGCGTTTAGAAGCTTTATAAGTTTTAAGAAATAATTATTTTTCAAACAATGCAAACTAACCTAAATCTAATGTCGTTTAAAAAAAAACCACCTGATTCTGCCTCCAGACCTGATACGTGTATGAAATAATATTCCAGGGAAACCTACCCGATGGTCTTTAAACCAATACCATACATTTTTTATCAAAAATAATTTAACGTCGTGTAGTTGCAACAATAATAATATAACATTTCTACCTCCTATAGTTTAGTATTCTTCCTATGCCGAACACTTGTAGTTCATTCTGTTTCCGACTCCTGGTATTAAACATATCGGCTGTATGGATTACACTTAGGATTTTCGTGAACAGACCGCCTAGAGCCGAGTAGATAAGACTTTTGAATAGTGGTTGTACAATCGAGGTTCAGATTCCGTGGAACGGGTTGTCATCTGCATGAGTACTTTATAAATTTTAGCTAACCAGGAATGGTGAAACCGCTTAGCATTTGTAATTCGGTACGAGTTCATATACCAAAGAGCAGGCTGGCCGCATTTTTTTTTCTTTTCAATTTATGATATGAATACGAGCCAGTTCCCGTGACAATTTCTTCCTCTGCCTTTAAGCAGATAGCCATTGAGAGCTGTGCCATAACCTAAACCAGTGATCTTCAACTCAAACTGCAACTCAAACCGAATGCACAATCTGAAAACGACTGACGGGTGAGAATTAATTTTTTAACAAAACAAAAAAATACTTTAAATTAAATATAATATTAAAAAATATTTAAATTTTAAATTTCGATTTCTAAGTATTTAACAAAAATACATAAACAATAATAATAATAATATCGCAAAGGAAAAATTCAAATTTATATTTCTATTTATTTTCTATCTGAAATCTAAATTTTGAAACCTGTAAGACATTTCTGTTGGTTATACGTACTTTGTAATTCAAATATATTAACATTTAAATATTACATTCTTAAACTGAAATTTCTTCTAAGTAACTCTAAAATGTTTAATTAATCGTTAAAAAAAACTGTTTTATTTAAACTAAAAGTAAGCAAATTATTAAACTTTCTAAGTTTTCGGAGAAAAATTATTAAGTAAGAAAAGAACTTAAGAATAGATAATAACAATAATGTCTCTTATTAAACTTTTCTTCGACGCATAAAAAAATACATACGTTTGTCTCCAAGTAATTGTAAATTTATTTATTTCTTCTATAGCTTGACGGCGATTCGATTCTGTTAAAGTTTCTACGCTTGGAGAGAAAATACTAGACATTTTTCATTACGGATTTATCACGAATTGTAGATGCTCTTCTGTCAATCGGGTTCTTTCCTTATTAATTTTCAACTGTGAAAAAAAACTATTCACTTTTAAAAGCATTTCCAAACAAAGCGGGCCCACCAGCGGCCGAGCGGTAAAATCGCTGAACACTGGTAGTTCGGTCCGAGGTTCGAATCCCGCAAACGGGCTGGCTGCATGGGTGTTTTCGTGGTTTTCCCCATGTGTAACGTGTATACGAGCCAGTTTCCCTTAGAAAGTCCTCCACGAAAGGCATCCCTCTCCTTAGGCAGATATCCCTAGTGTGCTTTGCCATAATTAAATACACCACCACACCACACCACCAAACAAAGCGATTATTCTTACTACAAAAATTCGTAAGTGAGCGTTTTTATTTTTGACAAGGTTGAATAAAAGTTAACAAAATCTGTATCTTCAAATCTTTGAATAAGATTTGTATCACGTTTTCAATAGTTTACTCCATTTATAAATTTTTCTCGTGCGTCATTCATGTTCATTTTTAACAGAAACGAAAATAATGTAAACCCAGACTTCAGACAGTTTATATTTTGAAATCTTTGCAATTATTTTGCAACAAACACGTAAATTAAATACCTTCGCGGGCCTCATGCAGCTCACGGGTCACCGTTTGAGACCGCTGACTTAAACAGTCCAATCCAGTCATCTTGGTTGTTTTAAGCAAGCATTACTCCGCTTGGTTTGTCCTTAGGATGGAGGCCTTCTCAGGGGGTTTACCCTTAGAAGGTCCTCCGCGAAGACATCTTTTCCCTTTTAGCTTATAACCGTCGAGTAGCTTGCCGTATTCATTTGAAGAAATTTTGTCTGTGGCATGAATTAAGGATTTAGGCTGAACAAACTCCACCATGACCGCATATATTCTTAAGCCATGTTAGTCACACGTGTTTTGCCATGATAGCTAACTTACTTTATGAGATTTCTCGTCAGTAAGATTGTTAATCATATTCATAAAAGAATATTTTGGAAAGAAAATCAGATATCTCAATTTCTCCAAGAATATTTGTTTCATTTATTTCACGATACTGAAAAGTTTAAAAGTATGTGAACTATAACTTATTTTTTTGTAACGAAATCATTGATTGCATGGTCAGTACTCAGTGGTTAGATATCATTATGAAAGTAATGTACTCCAACTACTGCATTACCTTGATGTACTCTGTTAAATTACATTTCAGATTTGGAAATTACGTGGAGGCAATTTCTGTTTTGTAAATGGTTAGTTTCTGCCCGCCTCTTGATGAGAAACGCTGAAGCTGCAGTTACTCTTCTTTGATTCGATGGATTAATACGCAGTGGAAATAAATCATATATAACTTCTGCCGATAAGGAAAGCGAAAATACGTTACACTTTTCCTATACTTTTTTTCGATTAAATTGCAACTTTGCTTTAAATGAGATTTTTAATACGTCAGAATTTTCGGTAAGCTGACTGAATTTAGATTTCGCAGTTTTTTTCTTTGCATAAACACGACTGAAGTTAATAATCTGTAGCCTAAGAATAATCTCCAAACGTTCTCGAGTGTAGGAATATGTTCTCGAACAAAATCTCGAAAGTTGTTTAAAATTTAGTAATTTCATATATCAGCAGCGGGAAGGATTCGCAAATTTATTTTATCTTTCGTCACCAGTACGCGATATTTCAAGAACAAAATGGCAACTGAGAAATAAATTGTAAATTTTGCAGTATTCAGGTGGAATAATGTTTGCGATGTTACATAAATAATAATCAAAGGACTTTGCAGTATTGATTGTGTGGAACGTTGAATCCGTAATAAAGAGGAAGAATTTTGATTGCGTAAAATGTTGATCCATAATGAATAGGAAACTGGAAGCCGAGGTAGATCTTCAGTAAACATGTAGCGGCCACACACAACTTGACACATTATTTGTTCCTATTTCAAAATATTTACATCTTTGATAGATTAACAATAAGAAGAGAGCAGTTGACAAAAGCCGAAGAGTAGAAAAAGAGTATCATATGTTTAGGATGAAATCTTAATCCAGACTGAGTTTTTAGTTTTGGTTCTCAATACATTTTGATTGGATAAGTAATACTGTTTGTAAAATTAATTATTAGTGGCTGTTTGCGTTTTAGTTCCATTTACGTCATCAGAATTATGTAAGAGTCATATGCATAGTATGCAATGTAAGAGTCATATGCATTAGTCTAGAAATAACGTAGTACAGTGACAGATTACTGTTTCTAGAATACAGAAGGGATTAAAATTTAAATTATAACTTATCTTTTACATATTCTTATTTTTCTTAAATATATGTAAAAAATAATGAATCCAGCTAGTGCAATTTCACGGTTTCAGCTAATAATTAATAATACTAGAGATGAAGAATAGCGTTTATGCCTTTTAAATCTCTTACGCTTTGCCGAGTGTCAATACATTGGCGTGTAGAAGACAAAAATAGTTAATTTCAAGCTTTGGGTTTTAAATCGCTGAGTTTACGACGAATGGCAGTACATTTGATTTAAATGGCTGAGTTTTCTGATTAAATATGAAACATAAAATTTTAAGTTTTACCCTGGCATGTTTCTCCTCTCTATTAAACATCTTGCAGTTTGTCGAGCTGCAAAGCATTAGATTTTAATCTCCGAGTTTCTTAATCAAAATTTCATTAAATCCGTATAAAATATGAAGTAAATAATATAAAGGAATAAATAAATAATAATAAACCCTAATAAAGGAAATTCATTTTTGACTTCGAGTTGCGTATGTTCTGGTATTGGAATACCGTGAGTTCTAAATTTGGTGGCTCTAGGTGCCGTCGCATTTTCACGATGGAAGGAAAATACGTGCATTCTTAGAGATTCTTCTTTATTTAAAAATTTGACATAATAATTACGAATTGAAGGCATTCTACACACATGTACTTGATGGTGTCATGACCATTTTAAAGGTCTTGGATTCGATTTTTGTCGAAGTTGGTTATTAACGAATCCTACTTATGAATTTTCTAACTCTACAGTACTGCTTATGTTAAATTTATTTCTCATTCAACATTATTTATTTATTCATTTTGTTAAAAAAGCTATATCAACTGCACGTTCTTGGAAAAATTGTAAGACTGCAGCCAATCTACGAGCACTAGTGATGAGTCGGTACTACCGAACCGGGTATTTTGTAACGGGTACTTAGTTGTAACGGGTACTGAAAATCGGTACATCCAAGTACCCGTTATTTCAGTACCGAAATCAATACTTTTCAGTATTCGTTACTTCTGTACCGAAACGGGTACTTTTCGGTATTCGTTATTTCTGTACCGAAACGGGTGCTTTTCGGTATTCGTTACTTTGTAACGAAAATATGCGTCTCTTCTCGGTGTTTCGGTATTCGTTACTGGAGGATCGATGAGGGTTCAGCTCACTTCGGTTTTGGTACGAGGACAGTAGTATCTGGTTGTATTTGCGAAATAGTGATATGCGCTCCTTGTGTCCATGAATGGTCTGCTCCTCAGACACTTCCGTAGTTGACATGTTTTCTGATATTCAAAATCTTACTCCGTACAGATAAAATCAAACACGTGGTGACGTGGCAGAGTTCCTTCAGTGCGCAAAATCGTTAGCTGCGTATTTCGGTACTCCAAATCGTTACTAGGGCACTTCGGTACTCCAAATCGTTACTAGGGTACTTCGGTACTCCAAATCGTTACTAGGGTACTCCGGTACAGTAAACCGTTACTAGGGTACTCCGGTACAGCAAACCGTTACTCCGGTATTTCGTTACTTCGGTACTCCAAATCGTTACGTGGGTACTCGGTACTTGAAATCGGTTTTCGGTACTTTTCAAAGTAACGGTTACTTGAGTAACGGGTATTTTGTACCGGGTACAAGAATGTACCGAAGTTGCCCATCACTAACGAGCACACACCTTTCCTTCGCTAAGGAGTACGAGTTCCTCGATTTGATTTATTTTAATTAAATAACCTTATCTAATCAAAATCTCCATATGATAGGGCGGCTGATATTATTGCTGCTGTAGATATATTTTACTTAAGAAGGAAACTCGGTAGTTCGACCTTGACGATGCTTTGAATAATGTTAACCCTTGTCTTCGCAGTCCGAATAGATATTTCATATTCATAGATATTTCAACCTAAGATATTTCATCGTCTCGAAGCAAATTGATCCAGTGAACGTAATAAATTAATTTTAATCTGCGTTGAATTTTCAGATATCAAGAAGTCTATTATCTGTATGCCTATTTGGGGCAGTCAACTCTTTAAAGTAACTTTTCTACAAAATTTGCTAGTGGATGAAATCTGCGCTTTTCTTCTGCCATTTGAAAAAGTTTCAGGATGTATATATTTCAGAGAATCAGTTAGCAGTAATGAATGTTTTATTACCATCTTCCATGACTAAAATTTATTTTCGTGCACATAGCATGGCAACCCCGTAGCGATCCGCAGCAAATGGTGACTTCGCCAGGTGGCAGAAGTGTTAAAAGTTGCAAGGAACTGGTAGTGATTCCAAACTCTCTCACTGTGTGTGATATGAGATTAACAGTTCTCCTCTTTTTTGTATATGTTCATGTCAGTGTTTCTGTATGCATAGTAAGTGCCGTTTTTTAGAAAGAAGTTCATTTAGAACATCAGGTTTATTATGAGTTTTTGAAACCTGGCAAAACCAAATGATCAAAATAATTTATGAAATTTCACCATGCGGAAAGTAATGCACAAAGTTTCCACAATGTTCCAAAATAAAAACGAAAAAATCTTCGTTGAGAAATTTCAGTGAAAGATTTTGGATAGTTTCACTAGCCAGCACTTTTAATTGTGAAAGCAATTCCCCAATATCGATTTACTTTATGAATCTCCACATTTTAAACCTGAAAAATATCGGAAAATTGATTTAGTATAAAATGAAATCAAAATTTGTTGTGGGTTATCATTCTTTATAAAAATGAGGTTTTATTGAAACGCTGTAAAGTCAGATTAATGGAAAACTTCTGGTTCCTCCGTAGCCCCTTCTCAACACAGAATTAAGCACTTTTTTTAAATCTTTAAAATAATATTTAACCAGAGGATATTCATTTTGCAGGAAGAATAGAATGATATAAAATCGGAATGGGCTGTTTTTAAGCAGTAACATAGAACTGAAGTATTGTAATCTAGCTCGAAAAATGGCCCGAATTCTTTCAAACTAGTTTTCTAATAAATTTAGCCCAGAGATTAATGCATTCACTCAAAATGTGACAGGTCTGCTTTCTGAAGTACAAAGAAGCCGCATTTCTTTTGAAAGTGATATCAATACAACATGCAGATGCTTCCATTATTTATTGAATGACAAAGCTATTTTTATAGCGTTTCATGCCACGAAATTTCATTTAAAAAAACGAATTGAAAGATTGTTACTATGATCCATTCATTGTCAAAGCCTGTTTAATTATAACCAAATATATACCGTGTTCACTAAAGTCCTTACCGACCTTTATTTTCGCAACCGTTGGCCCTGTATATATACTTTCAATTACAAAAATGTTTTAAATAATGCAAAGATTCATTTTTTGGTAATTTTAAATTTAGATAAATAAATTTATGAAATATAATTTTTTACACATTTCTCCGGTTCCTATACTTAAAGAAGAAAATTTGTTTTACGTTATAAGTGAGCGGGACACTGGAGATTCATCGTTATTTCTACATGTAATAGAACCATCGCAATAAATATAAAAATCTGATGTGGGTTTCTCGTGTCTTTCTTGTACCCCTATTAAATTATACACAAATTTTTTTCTTTTTCTTCCCCCCCCCTTTGCTTGCTCCATTTCGTTTAAATTTATTTCCTAGAATTACTCTAACTTAATTAACCGATTCGTAAAAACAAGTTGCAAATGACATCAAAAATTGCAAATTTTGAAATTACATATCCTGGTCAATTTTTGTCGTATGGGAGTCACTTCTAGCATTTAATTTGGAATTGCCAAAACATGAATGTGTTCATCATTTAAAGCCAAATGTCACATGAATGTGACATTTGGAAGTCAATGTCAACGATTGCGAAAATAAAGACATATACAGATTTTTAAGAGGGAAAGGGTATCTATCTATATCTGTAGCTATATATATATACTTTTAATATGGCCGATTGCAATGAAAACCGGAGATGCAGAACTAGATGTTATAGCAGTCGCACTCACAAAATTTGAACGCTTTAAGGCTAATCGTTTTTGAATTATGCGAGATATATACGTACATACAGATTTCACAAAAAAAAAAAAAAAATCCATTTTTCAATTCGTTTTGGAATAAAGAGCCCTTTTTTCTGTCCGTAGGTACCGTTATACTGTAAAAAGAGGGCTGCTGGCCCTGTAGCTATAATTAATTAGCCTTACAGCATTATCATTGTCTCTGCAGTTGCCATTTATTACTTTTGCGCCAACAAACAACACTGAAGCTATGAAAAGGAGAAAAAAGAGCAAGGACATAAAAGTAACGTCATAACTAAAAGAATCACCGTCTTGTGCACACTACAGATTCTAAATGTTAAATCGACGTTAAAAAGGTAATTAAAAACATAATTGCTGGGAAGAGAAATGTACAAATTGCTTAAAAAAATATAAAAAAAGGGAGCGGAGGGCTGCTGAGAGTCTCTGGAAACGAAGTCAATTTTGCACTATGTGGTCTGGGTATACCTAGATGCCAGATGGCGTAATGAATCATGCAGCTATTATTCCATGAGACTAAGTGCCTTATTACACATTGGTGTTACCTACAGATACATATATATAAAAATGCATTGGCATATCAATTACATAAACATATCCTACCTACATGCAAATAACTACTGTTACTTACATTGCTAATAGGTAGCGATATGACGTTTGTAGATTTAGTTACATTAATACATACACAATATCACCACATATTTTAAACATGCAGTTTTGTTACAATTCACAAGCACAATTCCAGATTATCTAAACAGACAGTTACATGCACTCTACTGTGGCCTAAATATGAGCCGCAAGACCTAGGCCAAAAATAGCCATGCAGAAACTATTCAACTGACCGTAAGTACAGCCGTCATGCAAACACTGTCTGTAAGTACAAACGTCATGCAAAAAATGTATCAAAAAGGGTTCGTAAGTGTGCAAAATGAATATTTCCATTGAAATTTGAAGTCTGAAATTTTTCGCGATTTCAGTCATTTTATCAAACATAACACTAATGAGAAACACAGATTAAAAGTTTTAAAAGTGTACTGAAATTGTAGACAAAATAATTTCTAGATGGTCTAACCAAAACACGAACGCAGTGATTAATAACTCAATTCGTTCATAACACAGGTGAAACATTGGCACCAAAGGAGACTCGTTACTAGTTTTGTCAAGAGATCAATTCCATTAATAAAGGGGGATGCCCACAACATTTCTAGTGCGTACCAGTGATATTTCAGTCGTGAAACATATGTGCTGTTTAGTGAAAAATGAATAAAACATTATTTTGTTATAAGGTATTTCTCCCGCCTTCCTAGCGTGCCTTCGTGGTGTAGAGGTTCTGCACGCTGGGCCGGTATTCCAGAGGTCCGTGGTTCGATTCCCGGCGAAAGCAATTGCTCATTTTTCATCTTGCCTGTTTCCAAAAGAATACCTAATGTCTCTACAGTGGCGCCCGAACTAAAAGGGTGTTGGATGACGTTTCTCCACACCCAGGATTTGGCAATTGGATCCCCTAAAAAACCCAGTAGCCCTTTAAAAAGGGGAGTATATAAGGTATTTCTCCCTACTTAGCGTGCCTTCGTGGTGTAGTGGTTCTGCACTCTACGCCGGTATTTCAGAGGTCCGTGGTTCGTTTCCCAGCGAAGGCAATTGCTCATTTTTCATCGTGCCTGCTTCCAAAAAACTATCTAGTGTCTCTACATTGTGTAAAACAGTTTTTTCCCATTATTCATAAGGATTTTTTTTCATCTTAAACGCAGATTTACATTAATATTTGTTTTTTACATATTATTACGTACCTATTTTGTTAAAATAAAATAACAAGCTTTAAAAAAATATTTTCAGATGGATTTTTTAGCAGTTATGTTTACTGATTTCATAGATTCGAAAAGGATCTCCTTTTCTAACCATAGATACAGTGCCTTTTTTACACGTCTTCTTTAGAAACGGATTTATCGTGTAAAACCAGAATTAGGTCTACTGCTTAGAATTGAGTCAAGAATATATTTTGCTGATCTACTTATTATTGAGCAGAGACACATCTTTTCCGAATAGAAAGGTGAAATATTAGAAGTTAGCATCTTTTGAAATCACAGCAAAAGGAACAAGGAAATTTCAGCTATGTGATCATGATATGTGAAATTTCCATGAAGAACTTGCATGTATGAAAGAATTTAGTTAACAAATAGGTTTTCAGCTAATCGAAGCGAATCAAGCTAACGATAACAAACGGCAATGCTTCCGAACTCGCTTGTCGCTTGAACTTAACTCTGTTGTCAACCATCTTAAAGAATGGAAAAGAGTACTTGTTGTTAACCATTTTTTTTAATCGCCATAGTTGTCAGAGGTAGGCTACTTTGTGTTTCCTGAAGAAACATCTCATCGTAGAAATAATAATTTTGAAAGCTTTTCAAGAATTCCGTAGCGTGTCACAGAAGTGCAAGGAGTATCACAACAGCTGATTTCGTTTCCGAGCCCATTCAATATTCAATGAACGTATTCAACAGATATATACAATTAGAAGATATGTGTATGGAAAACTAAGCAAAAATTAAACTGCTTTTCGAATTTTTATGAGTTCTGCCATAAACCTCTCAATTTTATTGCTGGCAGAAATACTTGCGTTTTGAAACGAAAGCCTTGTAATGTCCCCTCACTTTTATCCTACTAAACTAAGTGTTAAGGAACCTTGTGAACTACTAGGCAAATAATCGAAGTCCAAGAACAGAAACGTAAACTCGAGAAGGGTTAATTACAATTTATTGCTCAAAATGAAGATTCTCAGATGGCCCCTTTCTTAGGCAACAAAGCCTCCACTTGGGATTAAACTCAAGATTGTAAGAAATAAGAATTAACTAGTGATTAACTAAACAGATTTAGCCGAAGCTAACACAAATTCTAAACCAGTTAGCCCTTAATATTAAATTAGCTGGTGAAGCTACCAAAAGGCACATAATACGGCCGAGTGTAGTAACAGTTAGAGAGACGTAGCCAAAAGGCAAATGTCCGATCCTAGGTCCGATCCCTAGTGACCGATTTATCGGAAGCCTTCTGCTATTAGTATAGTCAGCCAATAAACTCATTGCCGTGCAGACTGCCATGATACCGTAAGTATAATTGAATTTTATTTCTTGTGATCTCAAAATCGATATTAAAAATTATCATAATCGAATTCGATATGTCGAAGAAGGCATTTGATGTCGATTTCATTAAAGATTCTTATTTTCATATAGAAATTAGGCTGATATAAATTTATAATAATACTCCTATTCCGAAGTATAAAACACTGATTTATGAACTTCATTTTAAAACAATTGTAACAAAGACAATATTATTAACGCTATTTCTATCCCAGTTATTTCATTTTTTGTGGGGACATCTGAGTGGAGACCTGAGAATGTAATTTGAATGAAAAAACATAAATGGCTTTTTAAATGAGCTGCATCGTTACTAAATGTGAAATGCGTTTGACTTTCCGTTTTAGGCCCACGATCGGACGCTTTCGTACCGGAGATACGCTCCTTGACGTTTGACCGCTCGAATCCACCCTCAGGGCCTTCCTTCTCATGAAGTGTGACGAAAACTTTATCGCTTTATAGTTTAAACTTGCACTAGTCTAAGATAGCATATCTGATTGAGTTATCAATATTTGCAAATGTAACATATAATTCTGCATTAATTAATTAACGAAGAATTTGTATATTTCTAGTACTGTGGAAAATTTGACGGTATTTAGAGCGATCTAATTTTGAGCACACGTAATCCTTCAAGTGAGCATAAGCACCTCGAAAGCCGAATTTTGAATTTCGAATTAAAAAGTTTTTTTTTGTTATTATTTATTTCATATTTTGTCAGACTAGAATGGATTTTTGATTAACAAAGTAAGATGTTTTAACAGCCGCAACACTATTCGAAGTAAAACATTTCTTTCATCGTCGCGCCAGAATGTTGCTATTTGGCAAAGTGTAAGATATTTTTCTTTCACTTTAATCAACAGACTCAGGTTTTTTTTAAACACATGTTGCCATTGCCTGAAATAAAATACTTTTATCTTCAACGCACCAACCATCATGTTGCCTTTCAGTAAAGCGTAAGTTATTTAACTTTCAAATTTAGCCTGGAAGCTTGATAAATAACAAACTAAGCGATTTCAAAGCAATAAATGCATTTAAGAATATTTCTTCTACTTTCCAATCTGATTGATTTAAACAAAACTGCGTTTTAATCATGATATGTCTAATTAGAAATATTAAATATTTTTGTGAGATGACATTGGTTGGATTCATTAAAATCATTATTATATATATATACAGAGGCATTGATAAATGTTGAATTAGTTCCAAATTGTCAATTTTCTAGTAGCCACTTACTATTTGCAATTGTATACAGTTTCTTGTATAAAGTTTTGTTTTGGCCATTTTTACATTTTTGTACATTTACTCCACCGAAACATTTCCTGATGCAATGAATTTCAATTTTAATTTTGATTTAGCTTTTGTATTTACAATACATTTGGCAAACTGGATCTGTAGAAGTGTCAAGTTTCTTCGCACTTGATTGTTGGTGAATGAATTTCACACTTTTTTTTATTTCACTTGTTATAGATAGTAAGTATTATTTGAAGTAGATTAATTTTTATGAGTGAAATTATAATGAAAAAAAAAACTATCAAAAAAATCTGAAATGTTTCAGATTTTAAATTACGTCCAAAGGGCCGTTTTTTAACGTTTTGTGTGTTACCTTTATTTATTAAATATGATGTTCTTTGCACTTAAACCATAAAATTTAGTTCAATAGCAATGTCGCAAAATAATTTTAAAATGAGCACATCTTTAGAATTTCCGATACACAGTTCCTCGCGCTGGAGATAAAAAGTCCCCCCCCCCGTAGAGTGGTGCCACTGCTCGCTTTTAAATCGTTGAGTTTGTTAATCAAAAATTCGTTAAAGTTTTACAAAATATGAAATCGATAATAAAACAAATTCCAAATTTCAAATTTGGGCTTTCAGATGTCGATATTCGCAGTAGAATTCCTCGTTCAAAACTGGATGGCTCTAGATACCGTTGTTTTATTCAAATGCGAGAAATATACATACACTTATGCAGATTTTTCATTATTTAATTTCTTCAAATATAATGCAGGACTCTAAGATTTTGTGGCAACAGTTTGAAAAGTGAACTGACATTTATAGGAATCCGACGCAAAATGCCAAAACGAAAGTAATAAACGAGTCCTTCGGGACTCAAATTCCTTTGGACTAATAACTAGAGCTAGGACAAATCCTTAATTTTTTTTTTAGTCCAAATCCTAAAACATTCTCAAATCGAATCCATAGTATTATAACAATAATAATAAAACATTTTTTAAAAATAAGCTTTTATTTAAAAGTGATAAAATATTTAATAAACTAAAAGTAGAAGAGCAATTTACCATATAATTTAATGAGAAGAAGATGTTAAATCATTTTCTTCGCAAAATTCATCTGCAGTTTTATATCACGGAAAATAAAATCATGGCACGCCGTTGATAAATTTATAAAGATAATGGTTTATACCTTTATCAATACAATTCTATGATTAGATTTCGTTATTTAGGCACCCACGCTTTTATTCTTCGTGATTTAAAATTAAAAATAATGTTGCCAAGAGAATTATTTATTAGCTTGTTCCCATTAAAACATATGATCAATTATTTTTCTGCTTTTAGTTCATTAAATATCTTTATGAGTTTTAAATAAAAGTTTATATTTTAAAAAACTTTTTGTGTTTTATTTCCTTGTATTAAATCACAATTACATGTTAATGATGTAACTATTCAGCTTAAAAATTGTTTTTAACACTGAATATTGGCATATGAGTATATTAACTGCGATTTTAAAAAAAATAGTCGTTTGATCTTGATCATTTTGGGCAGTGTACTCACATTCTCTCTATTTTCTGTAATGCATTATTATTATTATTTATATATGATTGGTCTCCAATCAGCATTGCTGATCAACTGATGAATTTTTATCCCTTCCTGTGACTTTATTGCGATAACAGCAAATGTATTTGACCTTCTGCGCATGATTATTTTCTTAGGTTAAATTACCACATCTGGCATGTCCTAGATCTAGCGATTTACGCAGTTAGTTTTAAAGATATTCTAAAAAGACACCTTATGAATATTTTTTATCATTCTTATTTCAAAACAGGATGAAGAAGGAAAATGTGTACAGAGTCAAGAAAAAATAGTGTGACGTATAATGATAACTTCAAATTAGGTTTCCGAGGAAATCAGGTGTTGTCTACCGCTTCTCTGCTTTAAGGTCATAATAGCACAGCATATTTTGTTTAAAAAATGCATAAAAATCACCCAATTTTTATCTTTTTTTTTATTCATTTATATTTTAAAAGGGAGCGAAAAGTTTGTGTTATAATCTGAGAAAATTTTTAAAGTTTACAAAAGATACTTTTTTAGATATCGAAATTTTAAAGTAATGGACGTCGAATCATTGAAATCGTGGAGCAATTTTCAAAAATTCGCCAAAAGTTAAAAATTTCATATAAATGTTATTTAAAAGACTTCTTTCTGCTGTATCCGCTGGTGGGAAAAGTAAATTTTTGATGTTTTTAATTTGTTCGTTAAACGAGGATATGAGCGAAAAGTGATTTCAACGTAAAATTTAAATAAAAAATCTAAATTCAATTTTGAAAACGTCGCAGCACCATATTGTTTAATGCTCCATAAGCAGTGCGTGTGCAAATTTTGAACAGAAAATAGTTTAAAAATCGATGACACACTTTTGACCGTAGCAATAAACACCAGCTAAATAAAAGCTTATAATAATGACGATTCTTTTTAGGTTAAGGACTACGTTTTTATTTATAAAATATTTGAAAAAAAGCATTCATAATCTTTGATATCTAAGGTATACGCTAACATGTGTTTCATCATTCTCCTATATTTATAGAACCTAAATTTCGATAAACAACGTTTTTTCCATAAATTATATATTATATTAGAGTATATTATGATATCATTCTCGGCTGCCAAATATTCGTTTTTAGCAACATAGGAAGTATTTGCAAACATTTTCTGTATATATTCGTAAATATGTTTAAAAGCAAGTAAATTTTGAGGAAAAATGAACTTATCCTGCACTGACTTCCTGGTACAATATTTTGGTTCATATAATACCTGAATCGTTTCGTTACATACTTATTTGCAAGTCGTTTCTATGTAGCTGATATGTGCTTATCTTCGTTGAAATGATATTAATAACTAGATACAAGTCTTATCGGACTTTCAGATTAGCTTTCTGTGAATGCTGCCAAAAATAATCTGTTAATTTAGATGCAAGTTGGTGAAAAATCGGATAACATTTTCTTTCCTTAGTAGCTGTTTTCTGTTTTAAATTTTATTCTTTTGAGAAAGCGGAAATGCAATCGATTCGCGCGAAAGCTTAGTACTTTTAATGTATTATGTTTTTTCCCCCTTCTTCATGATGAAAACAGACGCTGTTTTTAAATATCTTCCGCTTTTTAATGGCAAAATACGGAATAAAATATAGATAGCTGTATGGGTGTATTAAGGCGTGCCGATGGCAATGGGCGTAAGAAAGCGATAAATAAAATAATGAAGAAAAGAAGATACGGGAAGAAGGCGGTATATATTTTCAAGTCTTTCCACACACTTTCTAGAGTTCATGGTGCGTTACAGTGTTGAACTTTGCGTAACAAAAAGATCGATACTGAAACGTAAACGATTGGGAAGGGAAAGAAACTACAAATCAACTTTAAAAAATAATAAACCAATCGGCTGACTACTCTTAACTAAATTCTAAAACTTGCCAGAGTATCATCACATATAATCAATGACAATGTCTAGTTCTTCTGAATTTACAAAAATAACCCAAAAAAACTCTAATAGAACTTGTTCTTCCTATACCACTAGTCGCTGGCACGATCAGCCACCTCAAATAGTAAATATTTAAAAAAAAATTGTAACGCATTTAATGAGTCCAGGTAGTATAATTCTACGGGACCCGCTAGTAATTAATAACAATGGATCTAAAAAATGCGTTTAGTGTTTTTAAATCAGTCCGTTTATTAATCAGTAAATTAAATTTGAAATCAAAACGAAAGATTGTATGCTGCTGAATGGCAGCAAACGGACGTGTGAAAGATAAAAACATGTTATTCAGTGGCTATTTTTTGAACAACTGAGTTTTCTGATTAAATTTGAAATACAAATATCTTACGCTTTGCATAATGGCAACACATTACTTTTCAGTCGCTAAGCTTGTTAATCAAGAATTTCCTCATCTCCTTTCTTCTTGCTTAAAAGCAAGATTGCTACTGCTAATCAAGAATTCATTAAATTCGCACAAAACATTAAAGAAAAACTTAATTCGAAATCCAAAATTCCAGCTTCGAGGTGCACCTGTTTGGGTAGAAGACAATGTCTGTTCAAAATCTGGTAGTCGCTAGTTTTACACAGTGCAAGTGTCTTAGGTATATATTCTTAATTATTTAATAATAATCAGTAACAGACAAATTAAACCTTATGCTTTACCGAATGGTAACGAACTGGCGAATAAAAATATGTTTTATCGGACAGTGGTGGCACATTTCTTTTAAATCGCTGAATTTGATTTAAATTATAAGGATGAATCTAGTGCTCTGCCGAATGACAACACATTGTTTTTAAATCGCTGAGTTAATTAATCAAAATTTCACAGGTATGGTGTAGCATAAAAAATAAATTTATATAATAAAAATATGAGAAAGTGTATTCATCTACGAATCATAGCAACGAGTTGGAAATGAATTTCATACTATGATTGATGACATAATAAAGATATGTGTTAAATCATTCGAGTCAATACCGCTAATCGATGTAATCTATGTTAAGAATTATATCGTGAGTCAAAAGAATTTACTCACGAGAAATACAACTGGCTTGTATTCAAGCTTATGATAAATTATTATTATAATAGTTTTTTTTTTTTAAATTTTGCTAAATATACAAAATTTACAAACTTATTCATAAATGAGTAACCAATAGGGATTAAACCAAAATTTGAACATTTAGTTCATAACGATAGCTGAGTCATGTGAGTGGTTAGTTTAAGCAAGCTCTTTAATTGCTCCTCTTAAAGCAAATATATTATAATTTTTAATATTGGGTAACGTATGCGACAGTGCACGACCTCCTTCTTAAGCGGACAACCTCTATGAGTGACCTAATATCTGTGATATCATAAGTAAACCTTGTTGCTGAATATCTCTCTTTTCTAAGGCAGTAACATACCTAGTAGCTCGGGATCATTTGAAACCGAAGGTGATTGCCTTTCAGAGTGTTTACTGTCTTTTTAAACATATATCGAATCTGTTAGTAACTATAACTACGAATTAAAAATATCGGTCACTAAATTAGCTTAAACTCGAAAATTGATTTTGATAGCTCATACTTGTTGAAGTTGTAAAAGTAACTTAAGTGCAGGGATCCCGTTACATCAGATAAACATGTGTTCCGAAGAATGTCTAAACAGTTTTAGAAAGTAACGCCGATACCGGGCACTATAGAATGCACTGGAATTTTGTAAGGAATTCAGAATTTTATTTCTAGTATAGCTTTAAGCATTACTTTAAACGTTATGTTAATAAGAACAGTCGTGAGGAATACAATAGGTTGCAGCAGTCGCAGGAATTTGACAGCCATGTAAAAAATACAGAAGATATGTAAGTGGTTACTTTTTTGAAATCTTGTAAAAATTCCTCTGCTGTGAGAGGAAAAAAACTTCCAAGACAGGTTTGTCAAAAATTAGGTTTGTCAAAATTCCGTTTGTCAAAAAACTCTTAATTGAAAACTATCAGCAAAATAATTTCCTTCATCCCATATTCCATGCTGGGATGGGTTTCATCTTCTCCGCTTTTTTTAATTTAACTTGATAACATTTCTTCAAATAAAAAGTGGATTCTTCGAAATTAATTTAACCCATTTTGACAATGTTAACAATTTTAATTAAGATTTTAAGAACTACAAACTTTACAAACTATTCAGTTTTAAACATTTTTCTGCTAGTATCATTTCTTATATCAAATTTTTAGAATACCATTCTGTTGTTGCCTTTCCAGCGAAACTATATTTCTGTTTTATTCGTGACTCTGGATCTTTATTTTATTTTTATTTTCGTTTATTCATTTATTTATATATGTATTTTTATTTTTTATCAAATGGAAGTTATTTATGTTTAAAATTCTCAGAACATTCTATTGTAGCATGTTTATGTCCGATGATTACGCGAAAAATGCCAATTTTAGATTTAACAATTCAAATTAATTACAAATATTTTTTGAATATTTTCTTTCTTCGTTTTCTTTCCTTCCATATCAAATCAGATGGAGAAGATTTAAAGATTATTGATTCTGTCGTCGTTAGCTTGTTGAATTTTTAAAGATTCCATCCCGCAGAAGATATTTAGCTCAGTGCAGTTTAGGAATGCTCGCTGAATAAAGCGATCAGAATTTTCCGAAATCAGTGTGGTATAAAATGCTTCAGTTATAGGAAGTGGTGAATAAGAAAAAAGACTTTGAACCATAGTCATCTTTATAATTTCAAATAAATAATATGCTTAGTTGTTTGCTTATATACTACAATGCAACCAGCCAAGCAAACCCACAGTTACAAATGCTTTAGTCTTCTGCGAAGATATTCGCCTTCGTAAATGCTATTATCACTTATGTCAAAAGCAGTGTTCAGAGGGTGGGTCCAACTGGATTTGCGATGAGATTCCGGCAGCTTTTATTTTTCATTTTGGTCATTGCTCTCCAAGACATGGGTTCCCTGACACCGTTATGAAATTCCGTTTATGTCATGGAGAATGTAATCTTCATCAAGGACACCATTAAGTGAATGGTAGCCGAATCGCATAAAGGTGCCGGTACGCTATGAAAGTTGGTCGCAAGAGTGTCCTTTACCTTTAAGTCGACTTATACCGTGACAAATGCAATCTTCGTCAAGTTGTCGAGACGTCCATGTGAAGATCTTGTGAATAATGGCCGAATTGCATAAAGGTGCGGGCATTGTTATGAATTCGTCGGGTTGGCGGGACATGAAAAAATCCCCATTTTATACCATGGAATAGACCTAAATTTGGAACAAGCTAACGACGACGGAATTAAGACGCTGAGTAAGACCATTAGTTTATCTTCGAATTTTCTTTATTTATTTCTTTTTTTAAGTGTCACGAATTCTTTTCTTCAACCGTTTCTGGCATACCACCGGCCGAGCGGTGAAGTCTCTGAACACTGGTAGTTCGATTTGGGATCGCATCCTGGCGAATGGACTGGTTGCATGGTTGATTTCCGTGGCTCCCTCATGTGTAACGTGGATACGAGTCAGTTTTCCGTAAAAGAGTCCTCCGCGAAGGTATCCCTTCGTATAGAGAGATAGCTTTCAAGTTGCTTTGGCTTAATCAATTAACTTAAACTAATATAAGTTCTTTTTTTGTTGTTGTTGTTGCTGATGTTGTATAATTCTGAAATTGTTAATAGTAATTCATCTGTTTTTAAACAATCGGTATCAGATTGCAAGGCGAACCTTTGGCCACCGGCGCTTCGGGAAATTTCCGGAATACCTGAAAGACCCATCGGCTTCTGGCAGTGTTTATTCATATTCTCAGATATGCTCTCCGTTTTTAGAAGTAGGCACTGTGAGATGTTAAATCGTATGATTGACGAAATACGTACTGTGTTGCTACAGTTGTTCTCAATAAGCGACGTTCAGTTGTTAATAGATTTGAAAGAAACATGAAACCCCGCTTCATTTCAATCAGTTTCAGTTTTATACTATTCGGACAACTGTTTAACTTCATAAGATTTTGAGTCTTTCACTATCGTGACTTGTGACCAACCTTTTGGTAGACGTAAAGCGACTTATCGCTAAGTATGAAGTAAGAACAGTAACTGAAGAAGAATACAAAAGACCCTTAATTTAAATTCAGTAAGATAAACCGAAGGCATTCCGCCAGCATTTATAGCGAGAACTCGAAGTAAAAATCTAAATGCGAAGTTAAATTTAAATAACTAATGGCCAAAGTCTCCACAGAGCAATTTACGTAAAGCTGGCTCGGACTTACCGGCGTGAATTTAACTAAAAGCAAATATAATGCAACTCTATCTAAACAGTCTCACGTAAATACAGAGAATTCGTTAGCATTCTGGCGGGAAAACGGAAAGAGAGACGTGATGGTAAAGATTCAAAACATAAAATAACTGGCCATTCATATTAAGGAAACCTTCCAACTTTTCTGGTATTTCTTGTCTTTCTAAACACAATAAATAGTTCATTGAATAATTTGTCACCAGAGAATTTCTCTGCTTCAAAATAATCTTTTTCCCAAGTTCAGTTTACCTTTATGCGCTTACGTTCTTTGCGCTCTATGCACTCTTTCAAAAAGCTATTCACTTAAAATTCTTCAGATGATTTGACTTCTCCAGTTGTTTTCCTAGTATGAAACGTAGCTGGAATAGAAATCCAGAAATTATTTCGCAAATCAGTTTTTTATGGACCTCGTGAGTTCCCTGAAGGATTTGCGGACCTCGCTTATTTGCCAAAAATGTATATCTAGAAACCATGATTTCTTGGTTACTGTATATATTTCTCATTCCAGGGAAACATCTGCATGACCCTAAGAAGTATCACTAACAAAAATCATGTCAACTATGTTTACAAAATCCAGAATATTTTCCGGGGCGTACTTTGAAGCAGGACCTCGCATTCAAATGCGGAATTATTCTGCACAATCTGGGATGTCTGGTCACTTTAAAGCAGAGGAAACTTTAATTTCTTTCCACGGATTTCACTTTTCTGTTATTAGCGCAGAGGTGCTATTAATCTCGAAACTCACTTTTTGTTCGTATCACTTTTGCATCCGAATCACGTTTCAGATTGTTCCCACCAAATGTTACCCGAATGTATTATTTTTTTTAAATAAATAATGAAGACTCTATATGTATTGGAGGAGTTAAAGCAGTAAGAATCAGCGAAATATTCATAAATTTGCGGAACTAGTTTCGAAGGTTTAAATATAGAATCTTCGAAACTACTCCCGCAAATTTATGAATAGTTTACTGATTCTTGTTACTTTAACTCCTCCAATAATAGTTATTCGGAGTGTTATTTTTTGTCATAGCTATATGAATGAATGTATGCATGTGTGTTCTTCGCATTGTAGAAAAACGGCGGCACCTGGAGCCACAGAATTTTTAATACGCGTAGTCCTTCACACAAACACCTCGAAACCGAAATTTTGAATTTGTTTTTGATTAATTTTCCTATTTTCTACAAATTTAACGGATTTTTGTTTAATAAACATCGCGATTTGAAAGCAAGAGGTGGCAATACTGTTTGAAATTAAGCATTTTTATCTCCGGCTCGCCAGACTGTTGCCATTCCGCAAACTTTAAGATAGTTATCTTTCCATTTTAATCCACAAATTCGGCTGTTTGAAAGCACTGTGTTGCCACTACCTTAAATAAAGTATTTATTATCGCCACGCACCAATGTGTTGCCATTCAGTAAAGCGTAAGATATTTCACTTTCAAGTTTAATCTTTCTGTTATTGAGTAGCAAACCAAGTAATTGAAAAGCAAAAAGCACGGTCTTAAAAATACTTTTTCTCCTTTTAAATCTGATTGATTTAAATAAAAATACATTTAAATGATGAAACGTCTAATTATTAAATATTTTTATGAAATGACACTAGCCTATGACAACCCCTAACACTCTCTCGGTAGGCGTGAAGTTACGCTGCTTTTAAATATTTTGTGATTCTGCTCTTGAATTTTATGTGACGTAAATGCGAAGGAAGAGATGCTTAATAATAAACCTAAAAAGACGTGGCAAAAAATTGTGTTTCAGGAGTGAATCCAAAGCATATTAGTGACCCACATTGCACAGCGAGAGCGTTAAAAAAAACCTAACAAACAAACAAAATAAAATAAATAACCTCCTGTGCAACGTTAAAATCTGAATCCTTTCAGATTTTCTCTTTCTTTCTTTTTTCTTACCCCCCCTTCCTTTTTTTTTTTTTTTTTTTTTTTGAAGTATTATTCCAGTCTAATTTGTTAGAAAAATAATATATAAAATTATTTTCGGACCAGATGTAAGATTCCAATTAATTTGTCTTCCGATGTTAGTCTTTCAAAAATTTGTCTAAAACTTACGAACATGCCGTCATCTCTTCCGCAGATTAAACAAAGCAGTGACGTTTAGTTCAACGGATGCAGTCTCTGTACGTCAAATCTGAGACGTCGAACGAGTTCAGAAATATTAATGTTATTTTGCCCACATTCCGATGCATTATGTAACCAGAACTAACCTTAGCACGCAAGTGGCAAGAGCTGCCATCTTCCTCGATTTGATGAACTCGTCTGTCAACAATTGTGAATTACGCTTATTAGCGGCGGGGCTCTGATTCATTGGCAATGCGCTAATTCTTTGACAGATTCTGATGAACCCGATTTCGAAATTTTAGTAAGTGTTTGTCACCGGCTGAGACAAATGACTGTGGAAAGAGAGATTGTTGCATGCTTCATTATAAACCAAAATAAAATTGTGTGCCAAAAGGGTACTCTTTATTATTGTTGTTATTTATCTCTACGTATAACAAAAGAAAGAGTCTGTGTGTCTTTCGTTCGTGTTGCGCGTAAGCTAATAGACCCAGAGCTATGAAATTTGGTATTGTTACGAAATGTACAGGCGCGGTGAGATAGCTTCCCCGCAAAGCAGGTTTAGGGTTGCCATAAAAGGTAAGGGAAGACAGGGTTGCCACATGTGGTGAGAAATCACCCATTTGGCGACAAAATTGGCGATATGCCATGGACGGACGGAGAACCTTCTGGAACGAATTCTTACCGGTTTAGCCCAGAATGTTCTCGAACACAAGCCGAATGCTATATAAACCCTGCTGCTTTTTTCGAATTATTACTGCTTGAAATATGTTTCTTAGAGTATATCTATTTTTTACATTTCATATTCTCAAATTGTCCACAAATATCCATGCTAATATGAAATTGCTCATATTTATTGTTATTATAAAATTGCATGTAAATACAAAAAATGCCCCCCCCCAAAAAAAAATTAATGCAACATTAAAATGCAAAAAAAAAATTTAATTAAATAATAATTTTATTCTTTCCTGTATTGAAATATAAATAAGATTATTTTATAATTATTTTTAGAGTTTTTCTTTTTTTTATGCATTAATGATTTATTACTCGCATATCATTCAAAACATCCTTATAATATTTTCATTAAAATTAATGTAAAAGTTTGTAAAATTTAATATTACAAAAAACTATTGAGATTAATCAGAAAAATAACTTTAATAAATATATTATAACAATTCTTTCATATTCTATATAATGTTATTGAATATACTGAAAATGGGTGATCTTGCACATAAATTTCATTTTGTAATCGAAAACGAATGCATTTCATTTTTAGAAAGCAAAAACTGAAGATAAGAAAATCCAATAAAAAATTCTGCGCGCGAATTCAAGAAATTTAAATGTACTAGAGGATGTGCATGAGGTAAATATGACCCCAAAATAATATTTAAAGCACTTATTTATTAAATAAAGAAACCATAACTTTGGTCTAAATTAAAGGTCATAACTTTTATATTAATTTTAATGAAAATTAAAATTAATATAAAAGTATGACAATTGCTGAAGAAATAAAGTGATACTGAATCACAGATTAAAAGCAGCATTCTGTTGCGAAATACCCAGGGGCTGCGCGGTTTAGATAACTTCCCCACAAAACGGGCTTAGGGTTGCCAAAAAGCGACGGCGAAAGGCAGGGTTGCCAGATTTGGTGCAAAATCCTCCATTTGGCGATATGTTATAGACGGAGAGAGAACATTCTAGAACGCATTTTTAGCAGTTTTCTCGAGTATATTTTGGAAGGTAGGTTAAGCTATATATACGCTGCCTGTCCTGAGAGAGAATAATGTTTTGAATTCAGAGATGAACTTGAAAGCGATCGAACGAGTCGGGAGCTGTACTTTAGTGCTTTGCCGTGAATCTGATTTCACCATCATAGCCTGATGGCTGGGTTGCTGAGTATTTCAGCGTATTTGTCGTAGTTTTCCGACGACTGTAAACGTGTCTTTCGAACTGTCATGTTTAATATTGCTTACTGGCGAGTAAATTGTGTTTTGATTCTTCATCAAGTGTTGCCATCAGTTACTCCAAAACCACAAACCCGTATCACGCAACACTATTTTACATAGGTGAGGTCAAGTAGACCATACGCGCGTGCTCGTGGGTTTAACTTACCTATTGATAAACTATTGAGTCCAAATTTTATACGCATACTGGTTATGAAAGGCAATGCAATGTGGTGAAATGATTTTTTTCCAAAATTTGATGTAGACTTTTTTTAGTATTTAATGGTTTTAATGTTTAAACGATTTTTCGCTCATACCTTCGTTTAACGAAAGGTCTAAAAATATCAGAAATTTACTGTTCGCACCTTCGGATAGAGCGGGAAAAAATCTTTTTAATAAAAGCTTTATTAAATTTTTAATATCGTTTCTGATGTTTTGGCGAATTTTCGAAATTTGCTCTATTTTTTCGAATATTTGATGTTTATAATTATTTTAATTTCAACATCTAAATTGTATTAGTTACAAAATTTTGAACTTTTCACTGATGAAACAAACTCTTCGTTCTCTTTTAAAACAATAACGACACAAATGTATTAATTGGACTATTTCTAAATTTATTTAAAAAATATGATACACTGAGACTGAATTTGATGCAGCACTGAATCTAAAGCTTTTAGAACGTAAATTAAGTGTGTCTCTTTTTTCCCCTTCAGTCGCATTTCGATCAGAGAATTCTTCAGGATTTTTAGCAATTTAGCTTTTTTTAATAATCTCTTAAAAAACTTTTTTTTCTTTCTTTTCCTTTCAGTTACATGTGAACACGTTTTTACTTTATATATTAATTAGCGCGTAAACCATTTTATTGTACCAAGGTTCTTATACATGACATTAGAACAATAGCATGGCCGGAACTTTTATCACTCCTTTCAATGCGCATTAAAAAATGTATAAAATGCCAAATCGATACATGGAAAATAAATATAAGCTGTTTGTTTATTTTTGAAATAAATCTTTATTTCAAAAATTCTAAAGGGCTGCTTTGCCTGTTGGTTCGGTTAGAAAATCGTAGATGACATTCTAGAAATTTATTTCATTATCCCAGTTATTATTCTGTAAACAGCGCAGTAAGATTTCTCAAATTCAAGGTATTCATTTTTTAGATCTAATGTCCTTCTTCATGGATTTGTATTTTGAAAAGTTCTTGTCACAGCAAGTAACTCTTAAGCAGTTCTGAAGAAGATTAGCAGTAATGTTACAATATTTAGAGCCCACCAGGGGCCGAGCGGTAAAATCGCTGAAACACTAGTAATTCGGTCCGAGCTTTGAATTCCATTCTGTTCATATGGTAATGAATGCATAGATGTTGAGCATTATGTTATAATTTGGAAAGCAAATTTTATTTTTATTTTTCTTTTCTTAACATTTTATTATTACTGTTTGGCGTTGAATCAAAATTTAAATCTAGCAAAGTCTTGTGATTTTTCGCTGCATATGCAATGCTCAATTTTGCTTAATATTATAGTTCATTTGAATGAACTTAAAAACTCAGCAATTACTGCATTGTGAATGAGCCTAACATATTCAGAAATTAAAATTTGTAACCAAATATTTTTCTTATTTTCTTGATGGAAGACTAGAAGGAAATTTCATGTTCATTTAAAATTCTAATTATTATCTCGATACAAATAAAGACAATAACAGCTACTTCAAAGAGCAAACAAAGAATTCATAAGTAGATAAGAATCTGATGCCGAAATATTAATCTTTCATTCGTTGTTATTAAGTTAACGAATTAAGTTAATCATTTAACTTTTTTAATTACTTTTTTCCTTTTGTGTTCTAATTTTTCTGTATCACGCGCTCTTCAACAGTATGTAAACTGAGTTAGTATAAAAGACGATTGTAAAGCAGTTAAAGAAAGCTGCAAAATGTAGCAGATTTGTGACTTCAAATGTTCCATTCGCGCAATTACTTAGGTACCTTTTTTGGTTGTTGCTGTCTGTAACAGAAACTTCAACATATGCAAAAGCTAGCTGGAGATATGCCTACTTTTTTAGTAAGTAAAGTTTCGCGTGTTTAACTTTTATCGAGATTTAACCCAATTAAAAGATTCCTTCTGAGCAGAAAGACTGAATTTTATTGTAAGCTTTTATCTAGTTCACGCATGGTGTTTCATAGTGGAGGAATTTTATCATTTTGTATACACACTCTTTGCCGATAACAAGGCAGTGCGGTGACGCGGTTTTTTTCACATTTATATAGTTTTTATTTCATGTTTAAGCGATTTTTCGCACATATCTTCCTTTAATGAACAAACTAAGTATACCAGAATTTTAGTGTTTGCATCATAGAATACAGCGGGGGAAAAAAAACCTTTCAGTTAATATTTTATGAAAATTGTAACTTGATTTCAGAATTTTAGGCGAAGGTTTGAAAATCGCATTGAGGTTTATGATTTTAAAAAATTCAGCCTTTTATGAGATTTAAAGTTCTGAAGTTTTCATAGATTATAAAACGAACTTTTCGCCTTCTTTTAAAACAAGAATAATAAAAAATAATATTAATTGAGTGATTTTCTACATAGTTTTAAAAAATGCGTAGCAGTCTGAAATAAACGGAAATTCGTTTTTTCATTTTAAGTAAAGTACTTCTAACATTGTTAGTGCATCCAATTTCCAAAAAGGAACATTCAAAGCGATTTCTTCATTCTCTGAATGACTTCATTTATTTATTTTTTCATTTCATAACTTTCTTATAACTTATTGCGTCTATTTTAATAATGACTGAAAATTCCATCATTAATAACGTGCAGTCGAGACTAAAAATTTAAAATAAAATATAGTTTATGAAAAGTTTTCTTTATACAAAAAACTTTTACTTAAAATGGATATGATAGTTACAGCGCTAAAAAGAGAAAAATAATAAATCATACAGTTTAATAAAAATAACATATTAAATAATTATATTTACAGAAATCATCTACAATTTTATGTAGCGAATTATAAAAACTTGGAGCTCTCATGATAAATTAAAAAATATAATGGCATTTGACAATTCAATTAAATTAATAGATTTCTTTATTTAGGCGCCTGACACTTTTATTATTCTCGATAATAGAATTATTTAATCCGTTATTCCCATTAAATTATGTCATAAATTATTTTTCTCTCTTTAGTGCATTAATTATCATCCCCATTTTTAAATAAAAGCTTTAAAAATTTTTTGGATTGTGATATCGCGCATTTAGCTTACAGCTCTTGCATCTATCGACGCATGCGTAGTTCGTCCTTAAGGAGCATTGTGATTACGTCTCTGCTGTATTAATCAGTCTCCGCTATATTTATGTATGCATATGCTTTGCTTGGCTTGCATTCCTGTGCGTATGCTGTCAATAGCCATCTAATTAAAATGTCGATTTATATTATAATGTCTACAGACTCATTTTTCCTTAAAAAATACTGTAATAAATACTTCAAAAATACTGTAATAAATACTGTAAAAGAACTTTTTAAAATTTTATTAATAAAATGGCATTTTTAATATTAATTATATAGTTTACTTTAGTAAATTATTTACTTATATTAAATAATGAAGTTTATTATTTACTTTAGTATATTATATATTACTTATATAGTTTTATTGTCGGGAAATGTCTAAAAACGAGCATTCGAGATTTTCATTTTGAAACAATCCTCTCCGAAAATTTCTTACAGAATTCTATAAAAGAATCCAGTGTTAACCTTTTTTTATAATCCTTTAAAATTATGGCCCAGTTTTCTAGTCAGAGAATCTTCCTTAGAGTTCTATAAATTTTAGATAGAATTTCTACCGAGTTATGTACGAAAATCCTGTATATATATATATATATATATATATATATATATATATATTGTACGGAGATTTGTGCAGAGATTCTATAAAATTGTGCATAGTTTCTAAAGGTTCCATATATAGAATATAGAATTTTATATAATGAGTATAAAATCAACTGATAGAATTCTACTAAATATATAGTTTTCGATTAAATATATAGTTTTCTACTAAATATAAGTCCTTAATAGTTGGTTTATAGAATATTAGACCCATAACTTTAATAAACAAGTCTCTTTGCTTTAGTTTTCTATAAAAGATCCTATAGAGGCTTTTGAGTATTTAAAACCCGTATAGATTCTTTTTTTTTTTTTTTTTTTTTTTTTAAGTTTAAAGACAATAAATTAACTTTTCATTTTCTAATAGAATTCTTTAAAATTGTTTAAATTTTGAAATAATCTATGACATGGATAAGGAAAATAAATATTTTTTATTATTTATAATATGATGTGATTTTTTTCTAATAAAAATTTCAATATCATTTTAAATTTAAAAAAATATTTAAGTAAAGTAAATACAATTTAATTAATGGTTAAGTTTAATCAAGATTAACAAACAATTTCTGTTATCAGGGATAATAACAATAATTAAAATCATAATTCCAATAAGTAAAATTTTATAAATAACAGCTTAAATTTAATCTTTTAGCAAATTTTATGATTTTACAAGATTTAATTTTTGTATTATATAAAAAAAATACTGGCCAAAAATTTGCGCAAAATTATCCAGAAATTTAGAAGCTAAAAAATACTAAGCTAGAGAGTAAAAATCAAAAATTAACATTCAAAAAATATTCGACGCTTTTGAATAAAGTGTATTTACAGTGGCTTCCATTTCTTTTTGGACACTCGTATTTTTGAAATTTATTTGCATACATCTTTTACTAAATATTAAATAATGAAGACTCCAATTTTTTTTCTAATATATCGTTTTTTCTCTGTTTTAAACTTGCTACAAAATAAATACCATCAAAATATGCCTTGGAATTAAATAATTTTTTTCAAAGCCTTGTAGAGTTATTATTATTTTAATTAACCAGTTATTTATAATTTCAGCTATTACTATTACTTCTCCTTTCCGTTTCGTCACCAGAATGCAAATCAGTTTGAGAGTATTTAAGTCGAGGGTTTCGGAATGTAAGACAGAGCGTGTTTTTGTCTCTCGAAGCCACGTTATTAAGTTTCACCAGCTCTGATAAGATTGTAATTTTTTGGCCTTGCGTTATTACTGCCGACATTTAATTGTTACACCGGTAAGAAGTTCTAAGCCAACTTAGAATTTAAAATCAATTGTGTAGTCTTTGACTAATAGGCATAGTTTTAAATTTGAATTTGACTCTTACTTTAAGTTTCATCGCTACAAGTGGTGTTTGATTTGTTAAGTACGAGATGTGCGTTTATGTTTTCGTGTTCTGCTTTAATAAAAAGGCTGTTTTAAACCTTTTCAATACTTCTGTTGTCATTAACAAATGTAATTGTTGTTACTAACAATAATATTTTTGCTTTTTTGTACCCCATATAGTGCATAAAGAACTGAAAATTTACTTTGATTACAGTTTTGAAATTTCGTACATCTCTATAGAATACCATTTTATAAAAGTATTATAAATTTCTATGTAATTTTACGAAGCAACATTTCTGTAGAACTTCGTTTCGTGGAAGCTTTATAAAATTTCTGTAGAATTTTATAAAGAAACTTTTCTATAGAGGATTACCTATAAAGTTCTACGGGAATTTTCTCAAAAATCTATCAGCCTGTAATTAAAAAAATATAATATAATAAGTGTTATTTTATTACTAATTTCTATGCGTGAATGCCATTGAATTTATATGATATTGTTGTTTCAGATTAGTTGTACTAAATTTAGAGCAGAATATTTTTTGGTGTGTGTGAAATACTTTTTATTGCGGAAACAATTTTTAAACAAAATTGTTGAGTCAAACAACAGACTTCGGTTTGCAGTGTTATTTGTCGATGTATTTAGCGAGATAAACTATATCAAAGCGTTGCCATCAACAAGAAATAAATACTTTTAGTACTAAGTAAAATAATTTGAGAATTGTAATACGACAAATGAGTATATAAGAAGAAAAATCATAATGGTTTTTGTATAAATTAATATGCAATAAAATTGAGGGGGAAAAGAGTAAATCTTGGAATATGTAACGATTATATTTTTTAATATAATAAGTCTTCGACGAGAATGCCGCATTGCAGCACAAAAAACAGTGTCGGAATATCGAATCAAGTGATTTAAGATTTAAAGAACACGTTTCGCTGAATTTCTATACTTTTTAATATAAATATTTCTTAATCTGAAAAATATTAAATGAACTTTTAATCCCTCAAAACTTACCGCATATTGCTCTTTAATTCAAAGTTCACCGTACTTACTCTTTCTTACTCTCGGAAAAAGAAAAACTTTCAAATTCTTTCATACTTTCTTCATTCATTATACATTCAATTACTCTCGTGATTATTCAGCAATTCACTTTAAACGGCTGTTATTCTCCGCCAGATGTCGCTCCCTATCCAGGTGAAATTGATTTTGCAGTTACCATTTTTAGCGCTTGACTTCTCAAACGTGTTTCTCCATTATTCGAAAATTATAATAGAATAACTCCTTCCTTACTTCAACCTATGTTATCTACTTAAGAAGTTTGTACTTTTGCCTCATCAGATATGTTTTACAGAATACATTGGGTAATTGTTACGCAGTTTCATTCGCGCAATCCAACTACCCAGGAATTTCACCTTTTAGCAACGAGCGTTTTTTTTAGTCTCCTAAGCTGTTGCTAAAGAAGTTTAAGAATTCTAAATTCTACAAACCAAATTTTGTTCAAATACAAATCAGCAAAAAAATTCTTACAGTATTCCGCTTCTCTTTTTAATAAAAGTAGCGCCATCTGTTGCTATCTAATAAAATAACTCTTAATAAAATTCAAGGCGATATGAAGAATTTCAGCCTCTATATATGTTGAAAAATTTTATTATTATCATTAATGTAACAAATATAATAAATTATATAATGACAAGCTTTTCCGAATAATGGGTTTTCCTTTTGATAAAGATATGACAACAGACGAGTTGCAAAGAAGGTGTATGACATGTAATGGATCTAAAATGCCTTTTATTTAGTTCGCACGTGGTATTTCATTGTGGAGTGGAATTTTGTCATCAATTTTAACTTACTTCCTGAAAACATTCGGTTTCAAATTTTGTACACACACTGTTTGTCGATGACAATGCAAAATGGTGAAGCGGTTTTAACAAAATTCGATTCAGATTTTTTTTTAATTTTAAATTTAAACTATTTTTAGAGCATACCTTCAATTTAATGAACAAATTAAGCATATCATAATTATACTGTTTGCACTGTCGAATTTTTCGGGAAAAAATCTTTTCAGTGAAACTTGTATGAGAATTGTAGCTTAATTTCTGAATATTTGAAAATCGCACGATTTGTTTTAGACTATTTGATGTTTATGATTTTAAAAGTTTAAGATCTAAAAATGTAACAAATATAATGTTTTAAAATGTTTCTAGATTTAAAAAAAACTTTTGACCCTCTTTGAAAACAAGAATGATTTAAAAAGGTATTAATTGAGCAATTTTCTTTTTTTTTTTTTTTTTTTTTTTTTTTTTAAGTGCGTTGCAGTCTGAAGCAAACGGCATAAAAAGGCTTTTTGAGTTTGTCATCTTGGCGCGCTTAGTGACGAAGTTTGCTATCTTGGCGCATTAATGATGAATTGGCAATATTCATTTTTGTCATCTTCAAGTAAAATGCTTGTTGCAATATTGTTATTATATCCGTTTTCCAAAACTAAATACTCACAGTTCTTTGTTCTCTGAATAACGTTCAGTTAGTTTTCTTTATTTCGTAATTTTCGTATAATGTCTTGGTTACGATTTAAAAATGAACAAAAATGTCATCATTGATAACATGTAATTAAAAATGAAGAACAGAAAATAAAATGACGTTAAAGAAACATTTTTTACACAATAAGCTTTTATTTAAAATGAATATGATAACTAATGCACTAAAAGCAGAAAAATTATTTATGATATAGTTTAGTGGGAATGATAGATTAAATAACTCTATTTAAAGAATATATTGCAAATAATAAAAGCGTAGGACGACTAAATAACGAAATTTATTCATTTAATTGCATTGTACAAACCATTAATTTAGCCCACCCTTTTATTATTCTCAAAATAAAACTTTAGATGAATTATGTAAACAGAATAATTTATTCTACCTTTCCCATTTAACTGTATAAATTATTTTTCTCTTGTGAGAGCTTTAATTATCATATTGATTTTAAATGAAATTTTTAATTAACAAATGCTAGTAATCCTTACAAAGTGCCAAAATTATACTTAAAGATAATGATAAAGCCATTGCATGAAGATACGCGATGGGAAATGCAGACTATCTGTTAAGTAATTCTGTTGCCATTGAAAAGTATCAAAATATTAAAAAGTTCGTTTATATATATATTTGAATATATTTACGTTATTCTTAAAATGAAAGGTTTGGACCACTTCAATTAGCTGCTGCTTCCTTATGTGCAAACTTTCAGAAAATATATATACCATCGAATACATATATATAAACACATTCTTCTGTCATATTTATGTACTTAAAAGGACACCGAAATCAACAGTTAAAATTGGTAAATTATTTCGTAATGTGTGGAAGCCATTTGTATAATTTTTAATGGAATGTTTAAGGCTGAAACGTTGTAACAGAGCTACGATTCAGGACCGCATTTCCGCTTATATTTAGTATGACGTGTTTTTTTTTTATGAGAACAAATTGTAAATTGCGTAGAATGCTTTGAACCGTATACTTTGTTCCAGAAAAAAAAAACACTTATTAGGAAGTATTTCGTCACAGCTTCATTTTCCAACAACTTGACATCTTTAAAGTAGAAATAGAACAATCGAGTTTAATCTCCACAAGCGACTTATAATGTTTTTATTTCCTTTAGGAAATGCATGCTTTATCTGCCGTAAACAATTCTGGAAGAATATTTTTCGTCTATGGGTATTCAAATGAAAAATTTTCTTTCATGAGAGCAATGCATAATTTTTTCTTTTCATTAATTATCCTGTAAATAATAAAAGCAGATAATAGGTATCAAATCATTTTATTTACAATAAGTTTAGGTTCGACATCTGGCAAAAATTTTGATAAGTGTTGGAAAATATTTTATATTAAACCAAAGTGTTCGACATCTGGCAAAAATTTTGATAAGTGTTGGAAAATATTTTATATTAAACCAAAGTGACCATATTTTTTCGAAGCCAGTGTAGGAAAAAGACAGTTTCTGTTACTTGACGAAGGGGTGGGGAATCTTTGTTGTTTGAGGTTTTTATTAGCCCGAAAGAGACGTTAGATCCGAATGGGATATTAGTCTCGAATTGGCATTTTGCGTGGGAACACTTAAATGCGTTGTATGTTGTTGCCACCAAATATTGTCGCCCTGTAATATATTTAAAGGAAATTAAATAATGACGAATCTGCATGAATGTATGTATGTTGCTTGCATTTTGAAAAAATAACGGTACCTAGAGCCATCATATTTTGAATAACGTAGCATGGTAAGTCCGAATTTTAAATTTTGAATTCGTATTATTACCTATTTCATATTTTGTAAAATTCTAACAAATTTTTGATTAACGAACTCAACGATTTGAATACGAGCAGTAACAACACTGCACGGAATAAAATTTTTTATCTCCAGCGAGGAGACTGTCTATCGGAAATTCTAAAATTATGCTGTTTTAATATTTTGTGATTTTGCTGTTGAATTGAATTTTATGTGGCATAAACATCAAGAACGTAGCATCTAATACATAAAGAAAACACATAAAACAGAAACAATAAAAAGACAAATAAAGCTTTATGTAAAGCCATCTTAGTAAGAAAACTGAGCATTGATATGAACTGAGAAAAGACGAGAAAAAAAATCTGAAGGCTTTCAGATTTTATATTACGCCCAAAGGGCCGGTTTTTTTATTTATTTATTTATTTATTTAAATTTTTTTTTTTTTATTATTTTTTTAACGTTTTGTGTGTTACGTTTATTTATTAAATAGTATGTTCTTCGCACTTAAACCATAAAATTCAATTCAACCGCAGTATCGCAGAATATTTAAAAGAGCATATCGTTAGGATTTCCGATACACAGACTCGCGCGCTGGAGACAAAAATATATTTTTTCTTACAGTGTTGTCATTGCTTGCTTTGAAATCGTTGAATTTCTTAATCAAAAACTCATAAATGCTTTACAAAATATGAAAAACAAATTCCAGATTCCGAATTTGGGTTTCCAGATGCCCGTATTCGGGTGACGACGTACGTTATTCAAAATTTAATGACTCTAGATACCGTTGTTGTATCACAATGCGAGAAACATACATACATTTATACAGATTCTTCATTATGACAATTTAAAAAGTGAGTCCCCGTTTATGATGAATCACCGCAAAATGCCAAAACGAAATTAATAGCCCTTCTGCACTAACGCCCGTTAGACTAAAAATAAGGAAAAAAATTTTCAAAAATCTGCACCCTCTCGCTAAATAATTAAATATAAAATCTGGAAAAACTTTACAAGCTGATGGATAGTTGTGATACAACATTTTCTATACTTATGAAACTTTTTGTAATGGGAAATTCTGTAATTATCTTCTTTTTTCTTTATTGTTTGTCTTTTCGAAATAAATCTTAAATTTTCTTTTTAGTTTGTCAAATTGCAAAAACAAATCTTTTTTTTTTTTTTTTTTTTTTTTTTCTATCAAGAAGAAAGATGTGTCTTTTTTAACGATTGTTATGAAAATAAGTCTGTCGCCACAAAGAAAGTGACAAGGATTGTTACAAAATCCCAAAATTGTTTTTTCCCGGTTAGCAATGTTTAGTGTTTATCGTAATTGTGCCTTCAAAATCGCTAAATAGAATTATCACGCAAAGAAATTTAAAAATTAAATCTTAAAAGTATTTTGCGTTTATTGATGACTTTCGTTTAAAGAAACCGTATACTTCACCCATTAGATACAAACATGTCTCACGTAAAAGTATTTCAAGTACCAGAAAGAATAATGAGAGATTCGTCAGAAGATTTGAACAAATTTGGGAATTAGATTTAAAATCTGTGGAATGTTTTTCCTTTGAAATTACTTAACAGAATTATCACTTGTGTTCGAAAGAAGCGCAGTTTAATTCTTTTCTGTTGCCAACAGTTCGAAGAAAATATTCGTAATTTAACATTTACGATTATCAGTTTTTCAAGAAGCAGCTTTCTTACACTGTTGTTCTAAATGAGACATTTCATGCCTGTCGTCACAGCAAGGGTTATTACCCCCTGCTTTATTCGCATTCATAAATTCATCATGGAAATCCCAGTAATTTCTAACCACGGTAGACTGTATTTGCGTAATCATTCTACGACTTCGAAGATAGATTCGATATATGTTACGAAAAAAGATACAACATGCCTACAAGGAGGAGTATCATCTTCATCGCACGAGTCAGCGTGGAACGCCCCTTGCGTCGTGATTATACTTGGTAATTAATTATAATTCGGAGGGAAAGGTCAACGAGCGATGCCGCCATTATGCGTAAGGACTTGTGTCTTCAATCTTCATACCAGTTTGTATTTAGTTGTTTAGTTTTTTACTCCGGATGAGCACGGTTTTTTCTTTTCAGTTAATTAAGTATACTGCCATAAAAATGGATCGCTACTCTCGTTTAGTTTCACTGGCAATATATTTATATAAGAAAAAGTGTCTGACGGTTGGAAAATGTATTTGTTTCTTTTTTGGGGTCCATGAAATATGAATTACATTATTATGCCAACAAAAATACGTATTTTTATAATGGTAGCCGCTTACGCGGCCAAACGCTTAAAATAGTTATTATAAAAAAATGTAAAACAAATTTAATGAGTTCAGTTACTGTCATTTGATGGGTTCAGTTAGTAATTTATAACAACAGAGACAAAAAATTGCGTTCATTCCTTTGAAATCCTCGATGTCCCATTTAAGGCTTTCCGCAAGTGGTAACAAAAATCTTGCCATTTTAGGCCTTCCGTTTTTAACTTTCCATTGTAGTTGGTGGGAAGACATTGGACGAGAAGGACATTGTAAGGTAAAATTCGTTAAGTTACTCCGTAATAAACTATGGGCGAAACAAAGAAAACTGGGGAAGGGAGAATCGTTCTTAAAAGTGTATAAAGAACAATTATTTCAGCCGGAAAAAGAAGCAATATCTTTTGCTTTAATACCATATATTTATTCCGTTCTGATGACGGTTGTGAAAAAAATGCTTTTCAAGATAATAATAACACTGACCTGCAATCAAATTTTTAAAACATCTTGTTTTCCGTTATACGGTGTAAACGTCAGTGTCTTTAATGGTTTATCTAAGCCGTGCCTAAAGCCAGTTTAAAGGTTGAAGATTTTATGTTGACCCTGAATGAAAAGGCTGAAATAGGAATCGTTCATACGTATCCAGTCAATAGAGGTTGAAATAGCACGATTTTTAAAAACGCCTCAACGGAAAAGCCTAAAATAGGACATAACCGAAATCTTTTAGGCTCTTCTTTTTAATAACAGACAGATTACATTTTAAGAAAAAGTTAATATCTTAAAAGTTTGCGGAATGCCAACACATTAGCGCGTCGAAGATGAAAACTTTTTATTTCGGGAAGTAGCAATACTCCCCGAATCCCTCCTTTTAAATTGTTAATTCTGTTAATTAAAGTATCATTAAATTCGCACAAAATAGGGTATACAGGAAGAACAAATTCAAAATTTAAAATTTGGGTTTGAAATGCATATGTTCGGATGGAAGAAGACGTTGTCTGTTCAAAGTTGAGTGCGTCTAGATGACGCCGTATTACCACAGTCCGAGGAACGTGTATACATGTATGCATACATGCAGACTCTTCTTTATTTAGTGAAAGAGAAAATCGATAAAAAAAATAGTTTAAAGAGAATTTACGCCTGGTACACAGTTTTAAACTAGAATGAATGGAAATTCTATGGGAAGAGATAGGTAGTTAAGTTAAACTTGACAATTACTAATTGTTACTTTTCAACGTATTATTGGAATATTGTTAGCATTAATAGCTTAACTTTGTGAAATAATGAAAATATTGCTGTGAAATAAATGAGGATTATATAACGAAAGTAATATTACTAACGGCTTAATGAAACGAATTATAAGTTAGCTTTTATTTTATTGTTAATAATGATGTAATATTTAACGAGAAATTTTATTTTCCATTGAATATTAAATGTAATATAGTATTAATTTTAATACTGAGTTAATTCAAAATTTCTTTTCAAAGTTGTACACCAATTGTTAAGTATTTCCCTTTAGCATGATTCTGTATAAAACTATTTATAATTTTCTAAGTGCTTTTTACGGAAAATCTGCTGTAATGCTGCTTTAACTAATAGTTATACATGTGAGTTTTGCACTTCAAATTTAATCTTAAATAGAATAATAAATACTTATTAATATTATTTGTGTTAAAATACATAAAATCGTGCAGAAAATATATGCCTTACGGTTAATCTTCATCACATCCGATTATCTCAGTAAATAAACGATCTTCTTGTCAATTAGATTAATATTTTTTTCATGCGTAGCGTAGAAAATGAGCAAAGTCAATCTCCAGTTTGATGCTGCCAGAGGTTCTACATTATAGATTTAATAGCGTACGTCAAATGCAGACGATTTTGATTAATACAACTACCATGTAATACGGATCGAACATTATTTGGAGCTTATTAATTGTTTAAAAAGAAATCCTAATCAATTAAATTAACCAAAGGGCTTTCTTTGTTGAACATCATGCCATTTAATTGGGTATCTGGCAGATCGAAGGAACATTTTAAGCTCAGCACTTAGAATTTGAATGTTGAAAGAAAACATAGTATTTAATATAAGTTTACTTAGACTTGGTTACTATATTAATTGTATTGTTGTAGTATTAAAAAAGTGTTTTGTAACCTCATTTTCGAAATGTTTGTTTTCTGTTTTATTCTTTTTTGTTTTATAATTTAATTGATTGTCTCAATTATATAACAGAGGAGAGCGAGAAGTCATCTTCCTAAATATCAACAATTTGTAGCTGTAAAATGCATTAGATTATTTTGATAATCAAGCTTCTCATAGCTGAGACAGCAACTTAATTGGGCAAGTATAAGAAAGTTCTTCATGATGACATCATTGCCTTATGGAATAGTCCTTTTGTGCAATAATTTAATTAATTACGCTCGCCCAACTGACCCAAAATATTATGTCACTTTGCATCACAGTTAACCAGAATCGAATATGTGTAATTAAATAATGGATAAATATGTATGTTCGTATGAATGCAAGTATGTATGTTTCTCGCATTGTGTAAAACCGAAGGTACCTAAAGCCAACAAATTTTGAACACAGTAGTCGTCCATTCGAACATGTGCACCTCGAAACTTGAATTTTGAAATTCGAAATTGTTTTTTTATTTACAGTGGCTCACAATTTGTTTTCGGACACTTGTATTTTTTTAATTTATTTGCATAGGAACTAAATATTTAAACACAAATTTCAAAGTTTTTTCTAATATATTATTTTTTCTCTATTTGAAATTTTGCTTTACGCAAAATAAATATCATCAAAATATTCCTTGTAATCAAATACATTGCTGGATATTAAAACCGCAATACCAGGAAGGAATGATCTGACGAACGTCAAAATTACATGAAAGGAAGAAGAGATTGGGATATACAAATGAATAGCGTTTCAACGCATGTAGATGACGGAGAAACATGTGAAGCACTGCATAAAAGAAAAATTGTGTAGTGGATTTCTCTTTCGAAAAGCGCTTTGCAAGGTTAGAGTTTGCTCAGAATATCGAGTAAGAAAAAACATGCTTGCCAATAAGTGCCGGATTTCGATAGAGGTAGGATCACTGCCTATCAAGATTGGGGATTATCGTCCGTGATATCGGCCGTCGCACTGGTCGACATCGAAGCACTGTCGTGCGAATAATGAATCAATGGATTGCTGAGGAACATACTGAACGGCATGCACGATCTCAACGCCCTGCCATAACTAGCCCGAGAGGATGGAGATATTGTGAGGTCAGCCCTGCAACACCGTACAACCACATCACGGACCATTAGTCAGGAAATGGGCATGTTTGCAGCACGCCTAGTATCCGCTCGTACGCTGCGTCGACGTTTGAAGCAGCGTGGTCTATCGGCACGGCGACCATTACTTCGGCTTCCCTTTAACAATGCAGCATAGAGAGAGACGGCGACTCTAGTGCGCCGAACGCCAAAACTGAATACAGGAAGGGCACGATGTCGTTTTTTCAGACAAGTTCCGGCTTAGTATTCTGATGGCCGTATACACACGTGCCTGGAGTCTCCGAGGAAAGCACACGTAGCCCGCTTGCATTCGATATCGGCATAGGGGCCCTGCATCTGGTGTGATGGTTTGGGCAGGCATTAGGTACACGAAACGCACATCCCTAGTTCGGATCGACGGTAGTTTGAACGCAGATCGATACATTTCTGACATCTTACGTCCGTTGGTTTTGGCGTATCTTCGAGGCCTGCCAAACGCCATCTTCCAATAAGATAATGCAAGATCACATGTTGCACGTCATGTTCTGACCTTCCTCGTAGTAGTACCAGCGTATTTATTCGACTGCTGGCCTTGCTTGCACGGTCTCCAGATCTGTCTCCCATTAAAAATATCTCGCTATGGCTTGCTGAGAGACTGGCCTGCCACCCCTTTCCAGCTTATGCGGTTGATGAAGTGTGGCATAGACTTGAAGCAGCATGGATAAATTGCCCCTTTCTGTCATCTAAGCCCTGTTCAACCTCCATGTCTAACCGGATAAGGCCGTTTTAGCTGCCAGGGATGGCACTAATTTCGTACCCCTGTAAACATCCAAATTGCTTACAAATTCAATCATTTTTTCTTCATGCCATTTTACTTTTTACGTACAATAAATATCTATTTTGTATTTGCTTTCCTTCATCGTGTTGCAGTTTTAATGGCCAGCAGTGTAATTTGTTCGAAAAGTTTTAATGAGTCACATGATAATTCGGACATACCAAATTTTTGCTGATATCTATTGGAAGACAATACTCTTGTTATAATTTTTGTTTTAAATGAAAATTCATCACAAGAATCATCGTTTGCGTTTGGAAATTTCTACTTGTTCAGCGAAATGTATTTATAGTTCCATAACTGAAGTGTATATGGAAAGACGCTACAAATAACGGCCAATTCTGTTAGAAATTTAATAATTGATCTTTTTAAAGATGATAAAAGTGTTCAAAATATCCAAAACATCCTTGATAAGAAATGTTTAACTATCTTTGATGTAATAAAACAATGGAAATTACATGGAACTGTTGAAAATACACTGAAGTCCGGGCTAAATAAGACGCTAATACTAAGGAATCGCAGATCTATTCTTCCAGAAATCAAGCAAGACTAAAACCATTTTACTGCAAAACGTCCATCGGATTTAGAAGAACGGTTTGCAATAAAAGTTAACCCCGAAACTTTTATAACAGTCATTTAGGACAAGCGGCTACAATGGGCGATCAGCAAGAAGGAAATTCTTCGTCAATAAGAAAACAAGTAAAATACTCCTGGCGTTCGCAAAATCCATGATAAACATCCAATATGATATTGTTGCGAAATACCCGGCTGCGGTAAGATAGCTTCTCCGCTGCAGAGAAAAGTAGGATTCCAGCTCTGGCGCGAAATCGCCCATTTGGCGACGTCTGGAGAAAACAATTGGCTATATGCCATAGATGGCGCGAGAACATTCTAGAACGCATTCTTAGCGGAATGTATTTATAGTTCCATAACTATCCTCGGGTATGTTCTTGAAGGGAATTTAAAAGGTATACATACGCTACCTGTCCCTGCCTGTACGAGTAGAAAAGAGTATATTGAATTCAGTAGTGTGGTAGTTTATAGTGTCTTGATTTGAGTGATTAGCTTGAGAGCGATCGACCGAGTCAGGAGCTATACTTAAGTGCCTAGCTGCCTTCACCGATATAGCCTGAAGGCTGTGTTGCTGGTTGTTTCAGCATGTTTATCGTATTTTTTTAACGACTGTAAACGTGTTCCTGGAACTGGTCTGTGTAATACTGGCGAATAAATTGTGTTTTGATTCTCCATCATGTGTTATCGTCAATTACTCCAAATCCACGAATCCTTGAATATAGAATGCAACAATGTGTTTTATCATATTGGAACAATACTTTAATTGTAGAAAAGTCAAAATTTAATATATTTGGGCCACAAAGACTAGGTTTTTCTCAAACCTTTTCGTCCTATGCGCTTCTTTTATCATTGCTAGAAGTTCATCCCCATTCCATTCCATATTATAGATAGTCATAAACTAAAATTAAACACTGTACTGCTAAATAAATCGCATCTCCCTCCCCAGAACATTCCTCCCTAATTGAGAATCTCCTCAATAACCTAAATAAGTGGCAACATTAGAATTACGAATTGAATTAAAAAAGCTTGTTACCTAATGTTACGCACGGGGGTAGAGGCATAATGGTTCGGGGATGTTTCACTGCCTTTGGAATAAGAAATTTATTGTTAATCTAAAATAATATGGATTGGTATAAATATACAATTATTTAAATGAAAACCTGAAACCATCTGAGAGAGAACCTCGAATGCAAAATACGTTCAAGTTCGGTCACAATAACGATCCAAATCATAAAGACCTAAATGCTCACTTGTGTTTATATTACTGTCCTGAAGTTACTGACAACAACTGTCCTGAAGTTATCAAAAGTCCTAACAACTATCCTGAAGTTATCAAAAGTCCTAAAAACTATCCTGAAGTTATCAAAAGTCCTAAAAACTATCCTGAAGTTCTCCATATTCTCAGCACTTAAATCCAATGGAACGTGTATGAAGTGAAGTATCTACTAAAACCAGTAATTACGCTGGTATTTAACAGATAGAACATTCTTACACAAAACAATTAGTTGAATCTAATGCCAAAGCACATGAAGAGTGTAATTTTAGATAAAGGATATCCAACGAAATATTGAATGTTTGGTTATTTTTGAACTTTTATTAAATATAAACTGCTTATTTGAAATGTCCGAGTATTAATGCGAGTTCATTTTCAGTAACTGATATTTGCAAATAAAACTGAAAAACACAAGTGTTCGAAAACAAATGTGAGCCACTCTATTGAAGACTTTGTGTGAATTTAAAGAATTTTTGATGAAAAACTCAGTGGTATAAAAGCTTTGTGTTGCCTTTCGGTGAAATACAAGATGCAATGTTTCAGATTTGATCAAAAAAGTCGCGGATATAAAATATGTGTGTTGCTACTCGGCGAAACGCAATATATTTGTGTTTCGATCTTCAGCAAACTCAGCGATTTAAAAAAATGCGTTAACACTGCCCGAAATAGAATAGTTTTAACTTCTACGCGGCAGTGTGTTGTTCAGATAAGAGTAAGATATTTAACTTTTCCTTCAAATTTGTTCTGTTATTAATCTATAAACTAAGCGATTTAAACCAATTAGTGTGAAATATTTCAATCATTATTATTAATTGCTTGCTGGACCGTGAAATTTCATTAATTTAATTCATTAAAATCATTACATTTATTTTCAGTGAAATTTATAGTGCGTACATTTTAATTTTTGTCGAAAATATTTCCTGAAAATTCCGTCGATGCGCATTTGCGAAAGAGTCAACAGAGATTAAAGTACAATATTCAAGTCAAACGCAATGATGTATTTTTATCCTTACCTAAACTCTGATTTTATCTATTGTGGCGAAATTAATTTTTCTTTATCTATAGCTTATCATTGATTTGTCTTTCTTGAAGTCAAGATGTCTTCGTTATCTTCATAGCGTTTCATAGCATTCATTTGTCTTACTTTTCTCTTGAATCAAATAGTTTACCTTCATCCATACATCCAAATCGAAGGTAATTTCCTCATTTATGTTGCAACAAAAACATCAGTCTTAATCTCGTGCTTGAATAGCTATGTTGTATAACTGTAATGTATGAGTTCTTTTCGATGCATCTAAAATTGAAGATTTGTTTCCGAAATGAAGGGTGTGTCGCTCATCTGTAACGACCATGAATGGGAAACAAATGCCCCCTATGACAGATTCTAAATCTATAGCCAACGTTATTTTGATACATTTTCTGATTTTAGAAAGATAATAGCACAATCCTTAAGTATCAATGCTGTCATCCATCTCAACTGACCTGTAAAATTATTTTCACTCGAAAGATTACAAAATAACAGTCCGTAATACTTCAGAAAGATACGTTTTCAGGTTGAAAAAAAATCCCATGTAGTTGTTACCTGAGCCTGTCAGTGAACCTATGGTACGCCAACGTTCATCGACAACGGACAACAACTGTTCTATCTATTTGAGTTCAAATCATGCTTGAAGTGCTTTAAAATGCAGACTTTCAGAGTTAGACCTAACCATGAAGATTCAGCAACAAAAAAATTACTACGTAACATCAATAAAATCCAAAGCGAATTCAAGGGAAGAATCCACTAAAACCAATGGCATTTCATAATGTGTTATGCGATTAGTTAAAGTATATACTATTTAATTTTTGCTTTGAATTAAAATTTTTACCCAACATTCCCATTTTTATTTCCAAGCTCTCTGGAACTAAAAAAAATTTATCTCGTAATACACAACATCACCTATGACTGGACCATATTTTTTAAACAAACGGATATGTAAATAATTTTTCTGTTTGTTTAAAGGCCCTCTGTTGTCAAGTCGAGAATTTTTAGAATTTTTGACATTCAAGCCGTGACTGATATAAGCTGAAATATCTTCTTGTAATGGAATAAGTCGCAAATGTTAGCAAGTTCTTTTTAAGTAAATGCACTGGCTGCGTGGTGTTTCCAAGTTCTTCCTGCGCCTGGTGAACAAGTTCTTTAGAGAAATCCATATGAGGCTCTTCTTAATGGTCTTCTTATGGGCGTCCTTATAAGATCGCCTTCCCTTGTGGAGCAGCCTGGAGTGTTTTGCCACTATTAGTTAACTAACTGACCTATTAAGGTTGAGAACTAATGGTCATAGAAATACCCTCTATATTAGCACCGGATCTGTTTCAATATCAGGAAGGAATATGTATGATTTAAATCTAAGAATTTGTATCCTATTCAACTCTGTAAAGCGAAGCAAATGTATTTCATGTTATTATCGTGTTGTTGTATTTCATGAATATTATCTGCCAAGCGGCTGATGTGATAAGGCAGGAGAAATCCCTAGTTCAAATCCCTTATTAAGTTAAGATCTTTGTTATCTTCCAGTATGCTGAAGTCAGGGGCTCTGGAAATCTGTCCGAAACGGTCCAGAAGTTGACTGTATATTGATGGCTGAGGAAGAGATGCGCCAATTCCTTAGTTACTATCCGCAACCAGGTCGTAACGAACACAGGTACAGTTCCTCGGACCCCGAGCGTGGAGTGGCCTAATCAGGAGAAAAAAATATGCTGAATTTTATATATATTGAAGTTTTATTTAAAAAAAAATTTGAAAATTCAACTTCGCTAACGATATAGTCACTATTTCAATATATTGGCTCGAGATTTAACTTTTCGAGCAGAGTAACTACTTAACTAGCTAGAAAAATTAATAGCATCAAAGAATTAGCAGAATTGTTGATAATAAATCGTAGTTCATTTCCATCCAGTTTTCCTGTTGTACGCACAGCATGCTACATGTACTTAACTGTTGAGAGTGTAATTAAAGCTGACGATCATTCTCTAAATTGAAATTAATAAAATAATTATATGCGAAGCAGTATGGAGCAGAAAAAGCTCGCCAATTTACCTTTGCTGTCGTTTGAGAATAATCGATTCCAAACATCATTAAATACGAGTAATGAATGAGTTTGCTTCCTAACAGTTAGAAAACAGAGGTTTTTGTAATCAAAGTATGAAAATAAAAATATACTAAATAATTTGTTAGTAAACATTTTGCATGAATGATATTGCATAAGTTTCATATTAAGCCCTGTATGACGTCAAAAAGCTTCAGATATCGCGTTCTTTTTGTCTTAACAGAATAAAACAGGAATAAAAAATACCATATAGTAGGACACATCGATGAGACGTTTATCGAAAAACGTTTCATTCGATTAACCTTTCGATGGTCATAAACGAGCTCAACTCGCATTCTAGCTGCGCACTGCAGAGGGCGCAACTCGCATTACAAATTTATGACTAACACGTATCGTACGTATTTGAGATGAAAGAATTTCTTAATCTTGCAACCGCCGAAGAGTTAAAATATGTAAAGCTACTTTAATTATTGCTCAACCATACCTAGAAAAAAAAGTGTTTTGGAAAAAACAATATAGAGGGAGTCCCACAGTAATCTGCTGTTCCGGGGCCACGATGCCTCTAGTTTCAGCCCTGTCCCCATCATCAGTATGGTGTCGATCAAAAATGAAATGGCGTTTGAAAACTAAACGTGTTTTCTATTTACTTTATTGAGTGATTAAACGATATGTGTATAAAACTTAAAGATCTCAGAGAACGCCATATACATAAGACTCATATGTTAATTAACAAAACCCACCAAAAGTAAACTTGCGCTGTTAATGAATGTGATGATGAGGTACACCTTACTAAAAAAAGGGGACAATTCTGAATCTCCCGTTCCACTGGGCCGATTGACGAAATTTAACTTGCATTTTTCATGTCTGGAAAGCGCGGCTTAGGATATGTATTAGATTTAAAAGAGCATTGTTCTAACATAGGTATTCTGAGAAAAAAAACCGGCCAGCGTTGTTGCGAGCAAGCATTCATTGTTGATGAATGCACTTGTTCCATGCGAGTTTAATCATTTCTATGCAGTGTCTTATTTTGGTGTGTCATGCTTTCCTTCGTGTAGCGCTTTATTTTCGGAGATTTAAATATGCTTGAAATAACAGATTTAAATATATTCTTTGATCCATTGGTTGGATTAAGGAAGTTGTGATCGGTGGAAGGAATGAAACATCTATATTTGGAATGCAATGCTATAAGAGCTTCAGCAAATTTAGGGAGAATTAGAACTTTAAAATCTCAGGTTTTGCTGTTATGAGTAATACTTCTTTAATGAAAATGAATCTTCAAAGCAGACATTAAAAAGGACTATCGCAACGCGGCCGACACTCTGCAGCATATACCATATAACTGAATTCTCGCGTTGGAGAAATTAAATGGAGACAAGATAACGCGTATAAGCAAAAATCGCGTTCCGCGAGTCCGCGTTCGGGAAGAGTGTACTGTAATCACTTTCTTAACTTCAGCCCTATGCATTTAAAACCATTTTGATAAACTGTACTTCCATTAACGTAAAAACACATGGTTCACGTCTGAGTTTTGTGTTTTGTACTCAAACCGGAAGAAAACCCGTTGTTCCGTGCGACTGAGTAAGCCAGCGAATGAGCGAGCATCCTACTGCTTCAATAAATGTATAAATAAATAAACAAACAAGTGAAAGGGTAAAAAAGGGAGGAAGAGATTACGTTGAATATTCATTCGAGGCGGGAAAGTGTATATCTGTACATCGCCCACCTTTTTTATCCTGACATTGCGAACGGAGGGGTGAAAAGACTATAAAGAAAGACATTAGAAATTTAAATACGCCGCAAACCATGCGTTGCTGGGTTTCGGTATTATAAAGGAGAATGAATCACTGCGTGTCCTTATTTATTCCCTGGGAAAGTTGCTAAGTGTGTCACGGATAACCTTTTTATGCGTTTTCCGCGTATAGGAAAAGTCAGGGTTGTGCAAAATACGCCGTCAAAGATTATTATCCATAATTACATATAGTAAAAATTTCTTAATTCCATTTGAGCTACGACACCCGTAACTAATCTGAAAGCTTCTTATAACATTTTCCATTCCTTTTATCCTACCGTACAATAAAGCTGTTTGATTTTTCTCGTGTAATCTCGTGTAGCTTTATTTCTAAAATTAGAAATAAGGAGTCCTGTGGAACGTTGTCAGGAAAAAATGAACGAAAATATAAATAAACTAATAAAGTAATTTCGTATTAAAATAATAAAATAATTAAAATTTAAATTGAATAAAATGTAATACTGGAAATAAAATAAAATACCGGACCTCGTCTTATTTGAGGTTCGGAGTGGAATAACCATTTTGCTGAAAAATTCAGTCGGATATCCGACTGAATTTTAAGTTATAATAGAAACGAAGATCTCTCGTTTTCTAGCTCATTGATAAAAAAAATGTCAAACGGTCAATGCAGCTAATGAGAATAGAGACAATACTCGAAATACTAATATGAGAATATGGAAGGCAATTTTAGCGGAGTTCTATAGGTATGAAAACAAAGAGCGGGAAGTCCAACACTTCCTGACCATGATCCTCTTCTCATATAATTCTAGCCATCAAGCAGAATGTGACAGAGGAAAGCGAATTTTTTTTTTTAAGGTTTACTTATTATCCAAATAAAAGTTTCGAAATCAAAAACATTTTCGCAGAAATTGACGATAATTACATAAAAGATGTACCGGAGCCCTTTTTTTTAGGGCTGCGACTAGAATTATAATTTCGCTCAAAAACTACCGTACTGGAGCCGGACTCCGGCGCAGTTTAAGCTCTGCGTGTAATAAACGTACTTGAGCATATTGATCTTTTTTGCGGAATCTTTTCAAAATTTTTGGAATTTGGAGAAAGAAATTTCGATTAAAGTGCCGTACCTTTATAAAAGTTTCTGCCTTGACGTAATCTCCACCATAAAGGAGCAAGCACCTTTATACCCGAGCCACAGTTTCCCAAAGACACCCTGCCATAAAGGTGCCCGCACCCTTGTGAAGCCGGCACCATTCGTTTTATGACTTGAAGAAAGCAACTTTCCTCGAAGCACCAGATACCTCTATACCACACTATCCGTATTAGGAGCGAAAACCGCTCAGAAAGGTAACGGCACTGTTATCAGGTTCATTTTATGACTTGAAGAAAGCTATTTTTCTTGAGGGGCTGCTATCTTTATATCACAGTGTCTTTATAAGAAGTTTTGGGCGAAAACCCCTCAGAAAGGTGCTGGCACCATCGTCCAGTTTATGACTTGAATAAAGCAATTATCCCGTAGCTTCTGGTATCTCTATTTCATACTACTTTTATTAAGAGTTTTGACGAAACCTCCTCAGAAAGGTGCCGGTATTATTATCAAGTTCAGTTTATTACTTGAAGAAAGCAGCCTTCCCATTAAATGCTGATATTTTTATATCACGCTATCTTTTATGAGTCTTTGCGAAAGCCCCTTAGAAAGGTGCTGGCGCATTATCAAATTCAGTTTTATAACTCGGAGGTGTGTGTGTGTGTATTGAGAATACGGCAAAGCACACTAGGGCTATCTGCCTAAGGGGAGGGATGCCTTTCGTGGAGGACTTTCTAAGGGAAACTGGCTCGTATACACGTTACACATGGGGAAAACCACGAAAACGCCCATGCAGCCAGCCCGTTCGCGGGATTCGAACCTCGGACCGAACTACCAGTGTTCAGCGATTTTACCGCTCGGCCGCTGGTGGGCTTATAACTCGGAGGAAAATGCCGTCAACGTTTCGTCACAGCACCTTAACGATGGTTCCTGTCTTGGAAACAATTGTCGAATTGCATAAAGGTGATGTCTTCTTTAGTGACAAGGCTCACTACAGCCTTCGTCGCCTAGAGAAATTTCCCGAAATTCTGGTAGCCCCATCTCCCCTGATTATAATATCTTCTTGTTTCTAAAAATTAAAATATCGGGTTTTAACGAAAGTTCCCCGCCACCGCAAATATCGTCTGCGCAAAAATTTCGCGTTGGCGTATTTAATCATATTTTATCAAAAGATTTTTGGCATTTGAAAGAAAGAGACTTCCTTTAGAACAATGTATTGTGAAATGTGTAAAAAAGATATCGTTATCTTTAAATACAAGGTGTGTGAAATGTAATTGCCACGCTACCAGATTAGAACAATCATTTATTTCCAGTTCTGTTGCAAAATGTCAGCTACAGAATATCACCAAATCATGTGTACAGCTTTAGGTACTAATATTGTATCAAATGACGCTGTAAAGGTTTGGTACCGAAAGTTCAAAAACAAGGCTATATCACTAAAAACGTTCTCCTCAAAAGTAAAAAATCTCATAATGGGGGACAGAGGGAATAAATGATGGTTCGCGGCATGTATACGCAGTAATTGTTTCCCAGCAATACATGATATTTAACATATCTTTTCTTTTTTATAAGCTTACGAAAATAATTATAGATATATATGTAAACTTAACTAAACTTGCTTGGCCATCCTAAAATAGTTATTATAAAAAATAAATAAATATATATATATATATATATATATATATATTAATGCAGCCGTAGTGGCTGAGAGTGAAGGCATGATGAAGCAGCTAACAAAACTGAACTTGAATTATCACAATCTTTATTTTCACGCATATCAAATCATTTCGTAGTAGACAATATACTTTTTGGTCATAGTTGAATGCAATAATTTTTATGTATACAGGTTTTAAAAGTACGGCGTAAGCATCTTAGACGGTGTGACGTCGTGGATGCTTCAGTGGGAACGGAATCAACACTGGTATTGGTGATGCATCACTTTAATTACACAACATTACACAGATACAACATTTAATTAATACATTTAGAAAAACTTGAGTACATATCCGAGTTGGTGACACGATCAGAGACGTTAACGAAGATAGCACTCGTCATCACTGGACAAATTTAGTCTCCACACCTCAGCTCGCTGGCGGAGCTTCCCAGCACTCTCTCCTCTCTGCCAGGTGTCTCACAGAAAACTCATCTCTTTACGCATGCGTAATTCTCAGTTAAGTCGTTGCCATTCACAGTTCTTTAAAATATGAATAAAAAATGAATTATAGTCCTCGTAGTGTGATCTCTAGTCGAGAGCATCATAGATCTTTCTAGTAGAGAGTTCAGGAGCGTTCTTTACAACGGGAAGGCATAGCACCGCAGATATGCTTTCACGGCAGAAGTTAGGAAAAGGAATGACGTAATTACTCGCGAGGTGCATAACTACAGCTAAGTTGCGATTGGTTAATTTTAGGGTTTAGTTCCCTTTTCCAAGCAGCGTTACGTAACTTGGAAAGATCTCAAATTTGGGAGAACACATGAACTAAGAGAAAGAACATAAAATCCAGAATGGTCAATTCTCAGGTTGCTAATCATTTCTTAGCGCAGCCATCGTATTTTATTACATCTTACACACATTTATATAGGCGTATATATATCTATATATATCATATAATTTTAATGGGTTAGCTAGTGTAATTTCATAAAAATATTTATTACTTTAATTTTAAACCAAAAGTATTGCTTTTTGATTATACTTTTAATCAATTGTTTCAGTCCCACGATTCTAGGCTTTAAATGCAATAAAAATTGCACAACTACAGCTCATTGTGTAATTGAGCCGTTCAAATTGTTTGGCCATTGTATAATAAATAGTTTATTTCAGAAGCTATTTTGATTAACTCCGTACTCTAATGTAAATCGTTGTAAAAATTTAATTAAAATTCAGTAGCACGTGCTTAATATTAACAGTAAACATTTTAGTGCCATATTATCAGAACTGAAATAAAATAAATTTAGTCAGTCACATTCTAGTTGCCGAAGAATCAAGTATTGTGTTTCAATTATTTTAAAGAATTGTTTCAGTTCGATAGTTATTTCAAAGAAAATAAATTTTATACCGTTATACTCAAGATGAATGAGACTAATAACAATTTGGATGTGGAAACTAATACATCATCTAATGGTCATTTAATATAATTTAATGACAGGAAGTATGGCTTAAGAAAACAATTATGTTTTCCTTCGGATTTTTCTGACTGCAACTGTAAAAATATTGCAACAAACACATTGATTGACAGAAAAAGAAGCTGTTATCCTGTTAATAGGGTCCGAAATTTATAAAAGCATAAGAGCACAAAAATATTTGTCATGCGGAAATAGAGGAGGAAACTTAATACCTACAAAAGCATTTTTCGATTTAATATGCAAATGTCGTCAGAAGTGCAATCAAAACTTTATTTCGGATGAGAGACAGGCTGCCATGAAGGTATTTTATAGTTTATATAGTCAGCTTGAGCAAAATATTTTCTTAATAGTTGTATTGAAAAAAACAAAATGAAGACGCGTCACGAATAACATTCAAGAACCATGATTACATTCCTTTCCATATTATTTTTGAAAAGACTGACATGGTATTCGCGTTTCTAAAAAATATTTTAGGGGTACTTATCAGGTGAGTGACGAGTGGATATACAAATGTTGTGCGAAAGAACAAGTGACGCATTTCGTTGATCAGCGCAATGTCCGTGTTGCAAGCAATAAAATGGAGGGCATACATGTTATAAAACATATAGTAATTTTCAGCCTACACTAGTTACTACTCTGAAGCCCATAATCGAAGACGACAGTGTTTAAATCCTGACTTAAATATTAAAAAACTATATGAGCTTTACGTTATACTATGTGAAAAGGAGAGGAAAGTGTAGTACCAGCGAAAATAAATAAATATTATAAGAAAAATATACTGTTACTAATTTTGCATATAGATACATCATTTTAATGCAATTACATGTGAAACTGCCGTACATTTTTGTATATAATGTAGTATTAAAATCTAGAGAGAGGATGTTCCACCCGAAAAATGATAGAGTACAAGGGCAAGTATACTTAACATTGAGTACATGGCTATCTCGCTAATTTGGCGAGATATCGCCAAGCTGACAACAGTTAGGGCGACTAATTTTTGTAGCTAGATTTGGCAATAAATTGCCAAAAGTCGCCAAACGTGACGATCATTTGGTGACATTTTTGTCCGGTCCCTGAATCACGGTAATAGGTATTCTAACTGAATAACTGTAATTAACTTTATATGTTATAAGGTATTTCTCCCGCCTTCTTAGCGAGCCTTCGTGGTGTAGTGGTTTGCACGCTGAGCGCTTAATTGAGAGGTCCGCGGTTCGATTCCCGTCGAAAAGGTTTCTAATTTTTCATCTTGTCTGCTTCCTAAAATACCTAATGTAACTATAACCGTATCCGGCCCTCATATGCGTTTCAGTTATTTCGAGAAGCAGAAAGTACTAGAAACATTTCGGCGGCCTGGAGAAAACTATATAAGACCAAACGAGAGCATCAGTTCCTCAGTTGTTATTACCTGTTTAGTTCCGCATAAGTTCTGAGTATTAAAATATCGCTGTGTGAGCTTGCTCTTTAGATGCTCTTTGCATTGCGTTGTGTTTACCGTTCTTAGTAGTTTGAGGTGTAACTGCTGATTGTACTCTGTGATACTGTGAAGTATTACAGAGTATTACGACTATTTTCAAGGAAAGTTTCAGAAATATGAAGTGTTTTCTTTGATAAAATAAATTTTGTCAATCTATCATCGGACCTGTGTGCATTTAATCTATTACGAAACCGTACGCGCGCAACAGTGTGTTCAAAATATTACATATCTTTGAAATTTACAAGGTAAGCCGATAAAGTAACCGAACAATTTCTTATAAATAAATAAAAAAAAAAAAAATAAAAAAATAAAAAAAAAAGATTATTGACCTTCAAAATAACCACCAGAGTGGCCTGTACTATTTTTCCAATTTTCTTTATATTATCGAAACACTGTTCATAGGCGGTGCAAAGTGCGCGTAACATTTGATTTAATATCCGAGACATTTTCAAACCCCTGTCCTTTCCTGGCTATCTTACGCTTCGGAAAAAAGAAAAAAATCAGTTGGCGATAAGTCGGGAGACTATGGTGAGTGATTTTTGACAGCTATTGAATGCTTAGCAAGGTATAATTATACAATGTTGTAAGTCGCCTAGTATTATCGTGTAAAAAGAAATCATTACTTAGAATCTAAAAGTTTCTTTCTAATACGCCTTATTCCATTTTTAATCGAAAAAGCACCTCCTCGTAAAAATACTGATTAATTGATTGATTTTCGGGACAAATTCATATCGAATAAGCCCTCAAAAATTACAGTCAGCGTCACTTTAATCTTTGATTTCAACATCCGTGAGTTTTTAGTCTAAATTGGCAGTTTGTCCAGAAGGATAATTAATTTCATTTCGGCATTTTGCGTTGAAATGTCGGTTCACTTTTCAAATTGTTGCCACCAAATATTAGAGCCCTGTATTATATTTAAAGAAATAATGTAGGATCTGCATAAATGTATGCATGTTTCTCGTATTGTGATAAATCAACGGTACCTAGAGCGATCCAAGTTTGATTAACGTAGGTTTCCACCCGAATATGGGCATGCGGAAGCCCAAATTTGAAATTTGTTTTATTATCTATTTCGTATTTTGTCAGACATTAAAGAATTTTTGATTAAGAAACTCAACGATTTCAAAGCGAGGAATGGCAACACTGTACGGGGGAGGGGAACATTTTTATCTCCAGCGCGAGACTGTGTATCAAAAATTCTAAAGATAAGCTCATTTTAAAATTATTTTCCGAAATATTTGCCGTTGAACTGAATTTTATGGTTTAAGAGAGAAGAACATGATATTTAATAAATAAAGGTGATATACAAAACGTTAAAAAAAACACCCATTTGGGCGCAATGTAAAATCTGAAAGCTTGCAGATTTTTATTTATTTATTAATTTTTTATGGGAGAAGACGACCCTTTCTACTGGGAAATTTGTCTTTTTGTTTCTGGGTTGTACTTTAGACACCAAGTCTCATCTTCCTGTATGATACACTTTAAGAATTTGTTTTTCTGTCTCTCAGAAGTCAGCAAAACTACACAGTAAGCTTTTCTTTTATCTTTTTGCTGTTCTGTCAAAATTCGAGATACAAACTTCCCTAATTTTAAGATTTTCAATTAAAATTAATCTGCATCTTTGTTTGCGTATTCCAAGCATGTCTGAAAATTGCTGAGTTGTTACACATCTCAGCTTTTACCAAAAATCGAATTTTCTTCTTTTCCGCATTCTTTGAAGTTTAAGGGCGTCTTACCTTTGGTTCACCATCAACACTTTGATGTCCAGATTTAAAGCAGTTGCACCACTCATCTTCCTGATAACGATGCATCACCATATGCACTTTTCGAACATCTCTAACGTTTCGGTAGCAGATTTACTTAATTTGTAATAAAGTTTAATGTTATAACGTTGTTCTATCGCGAAATAAATTTTTTGTACAATGTCTTCTCAATAAGTGAAAATATATCCGGTCTTTTGATATGCAAACGACAAAATAACCAGTTTAAACTGGTTTTAACAAGAGTTGAGATGTCACTCTTTCTAAACATAAATTTATTCTTTCACTTGTTTATTTTATCGTTTGGTCCTTTAATTTGTCCAATTACTTTATGGGCGCACCTTTTACTTATCAGGAACCCCACAATCGATAATAAATTTCGTTGACTTTATCGAGGGGGTAGGGATAAAGGGACTTAAGAATCACCAGAAAAATCGAGTAGTTCGTCAAAAACCCCAACGAAGGACGTGTATTAAATAATCGAAAGAAATAAATAATGCATTCGACGTATGAGTGGCACCTCTCCCCCCATTTTAATCCTGTCCATCACGTGATCGCTTTTACGTGCTTGCTGAAGGCAGGTGATTCCAAGGCCAAAGATCATTAAACTTAAGTATGCAAGTGTTATGTATACACATCCCTAGGTAAGCAAACTCCGTAGGCTATTAGAGCAATAAGCGCTTGCCCTTTGATCGGTGTGTTTCATTGTATAATTTCCTGATGATTAAGATAAAAGCTTTTGGACTCGCTGCGAAAAGTATGAAACTAATTCTTCCTTGTAATAAATATGTTGAACAGTATGTTAAAGACAACAGATTGTCTAGTTCAGGTACCCCCAACCTTTTTCCCCCAGCCATGTTAAAGGAATATATTTCTTGATCGACCGCTCTAACATTTTTCTCTGTAATATGTAGCATACAACATAATCATAATACAAATAATTGTATATCATAACTTAAAAATAACAAATCGAGAAAGAATAGATTAAGTATAATGAACAAAAGTTTTGAAAAAAAGATTTACTAGATTTTTCGTATATCTGCGATGTGAAACTGAATTTTTGCAATAGAGCAAATTCCCAGTCTAGCGGAGTAATGGCGCTAAGACGTCCACGGTTAACATAAAATTACAGTTAATCAGAAGCCAGTTAAGAAAACCATGCACACACAGAAAAGATAGCCCATAATGTAGTAAACAGAAAAATAATGTTAGCAAGGTAATTTCAAGCGATTTGATCTGGAGGATAAGTTCATTCAGTTGCGTGAGTTAAGTTAGTATACAGAATAAAAAGAGCGCATTGTAAATAATAAGCATAGTTAGAAATGAAGAAACTGAGTTAGAAATGGCATATTAAAGAATAACGTTTCGAGGAGAACTTGAATGGTATCATGGGGTAGTTTGTGACAGTAATGTTTCTGTCATTCCGCGGGAAAAAAAATTAACCTCTCCCTCAGACAGAAGGGCAGACAATCTACCTTCGATTAATCGAGAGTTAATGATAGGGAAGAAGAGCACATATATTCTTTCAACTTCAATCAAATAAAATGGTATTAAAAATAATTATTTTTCTTTCATTGATAAACCAATGTTGTATATAATTTTAGCATTTTAATCGTATTTTGAACTTCATATGGAAAATCTGTAAAAATATCTTTTGTTTTAAATACCTAACTTAGAAAAATAATTTATATTTTAACTTTTGCTCTCAAAGTTTTGGTCCTTCGCATAAAAAAGTTTGCTAACCATTGTTATTCTTTATTGTTTTTAGGAGATTTTTCTTATTTCTTAGGGTATATTAAGTATGTTAACTGAATGTAGCAAGACTTACGAGAACTATCTACCTAGGGGGGTGCTTTCATGGAGAACTTTACGAGAGAAATTGGCATATATTTATATTATACATGGGGAGAAACCATAAAAGCTAGCCATACAGTCCGACTCTTAACCTGGAATCGAACTACTAACATTCAGCGGTCAGAACGTTCGGCCACTCATGGCGCCCTCACTTCTCAGGAGATTTGTAATTAATAGATCAGCTTAATGCTTTTACACGAAATGTTAAAAAATAATTTAACCCAGTTATGTTATTTAAATATTGATGAGTTAAATAGCATAACTGCATTAACTGTTCTTTCAGTCGTATTATGTAATTATCGATGCCAGATCCGTATATCACGAATTGCGAAGACAGTAATATTACAAATAGCGTATAGAATTAGAATGATGTTTGGGACAGTTATATCCGTAAGAATGAAATTCAAATTTTTACATAGCCCCTCTCAAACAAATGTTCTGTTACCTCTCCGCATTTCTTTTTCCCTTGACAAATCCATATTCGGTTTCTTTTGTATATGTAAAAACAATGTAATAAATAACTAAAAGAGTTTTCTGAATTGTTCTCTGTTTTCAGGAAAAGTTTCTGTTAATAGATTCGGGGACAATACAAAAACTGCAGTACAATACAAACCCTTGTCGAAGCGGGAATTGCGTCTTAAACATATTGCGCTTACGGCAAAATCGCTTGGCGGAAAAAATAAGATCACAGGGGCAAGTCTATTTAACATTGAGGTAAATGGCTATCTCGCTAAATTGGCGAGGAATCGCCAAAAGTCGCAAAACTTTACGACCATTTGGCGACATTTTGATCCGGTCCCTGTATAACTGTAACTGGTCCTGTATAACTGTAACTGGTAACTGTATAACTGTAACTGTAACTGGTATTGTATTAATTGATCTCTATAACTACTAATATTCGCGCCCGAGCAGGCTCCGGACCAAGCGTGATACTAATACGGTAGGAATAGGTGATGGTATCACCTATTCATCGGAGTAGATCTTCCTGCAAAACCGGATGACAGAACAGACAGCATTATTATGTTTCTATAGAAAGTAATAACAGGAGTAAATAAGGTTCTTGAAGAGAGTACGTGCTTTCAGTTGTACAGACATCGTTATGGTGCTTTTTACAAATGAACAGAGTTTTGCATTACATAACATGCATACAGATTATGTGCAATATAAGATAAATGCACATTTCAGTTCTAGATGTACTTTAAGATTTAACAATATACGTATCAAAGTTAAGAATGAAATGATACTAGAGCAAGTACATTATTGTAGACAATGGTATGCAATTAGATATAATTGCTGGTATGATTCTAGTCAAAGTTCATAACATATAGACATAGATATGTGCGCATTACCTATATGTGTACGAATTATCGCTTTTTGACCCCTTTATTATCACACCATGCTCTGAAAAATAATACAGTTACATACATAAAAACGAATTCCATTCGTAGTAGTTCATAAGAATGCCTATTTTCCTCGTACGTTAATATACATTTACTGGCTATTCTTAATGCAATTAAATGTAAAATTAAGGAAAGGTAATAAAAGCTATATACACCTCAAATATGAATAAAGAGCTAATTGATTAAGTATCCTATATAGTAAATATTGGTACGTAAAGCCTTATATGCTTATAAAAAAACACATTGACAGACACACAGATGATGACACATTGTTGTTATGTGCAGTACATAGTACTATTACCTTACCTGAGAGAACAAAAACAAGTATAATACAAATTGCATATTCAGAACAGTAACACACAGCTAACCAACAATACTCAGTATTGGAATATACGGTTGCAATTCTTATTTCAGATAGGGGCCTTAAAACATGCAGACTAAATTTATGGGAAGCATACAATATTGTTACGTTATTTTCTTCCTTCACGTTCGTACGGGGTTCGTGAGGATTTAGAGTGAATAATGACAATACTACTTGATGAAATATCGAAACACACTTTATTGACCAGTATTATCAGGACAGCTCCAAAACACGTTTTTATAGTCGTCGATGAACTACTATAAACACGCTGACACGATCAGCGACACAGCCTCCAGGTTATCAGGCTATCACGGTGGAGACAGCTTCACGGCAAAGAACTAGAGTACACCTCCCGACTCTGCTTGGTCGTTCTCGGAACTCCACGTGCTCTCGAGACTCTCCACGCTACAACTCGCGATGCACTCGACAACACATAGAGCACAGCTCCCGACTCTTTGTTTCAGTCGTTCCCGGAGCTCAGCACGCTCTCTCGACGATGAACTAACCGCTATACACTACGAGACTCTTTCGGTGCACTCGACGACCCACTCAGCACTCGCTGACCGGCTGTCAACTCGATCGACTCCGCACGGACCGACTCGCTAGACGAGGCACCAACTCGATACTAACTATCTCGCACTTGCACTCTAGACGAGGCACACACTCACTGACTGCGGACCAGCAGGGTTTATACAGCATTCGGCTTGTGTTCGAGAACATGCTGCGCTAAACCGATAAGAATTCGTTCCAGAAGGTTCTCCATCCGTCCAGGGCATATCGCCAATTTTGTCGCCAAAAGAGTGATTTTCGCCAAATGTGGCAACCCTGCCGTCCCTTGCATTTTATGGCAACCCTAAAACTGCTTTGCGGGGAAGCTATCTTACCGTACCTGTACATTTCGTAACAATCTATTTCAGTTGCAGGAAAGTATATATTATACTATTCATTCTGCTGTGTAGTACATTTTTACCTTATGTTAAATTGTACGAAAGTATAAACTTACATTTTATGGCATACATTCTATCTATATTAATGCTAACATATATTTTTAAAATATACATTCAATTCATTTAAAGCATACGTTTCACATTAAAACATACATTTACATTTTAAAGCATACCTTACAATTGTTTTAGCTTACAAGTATATATTAAAACTTCTGATCAAAATGCGTGTAGTTATAGTGGTATGTGTACTAAAAAACTAAACTCAGTGGCGTAACAGCCCTAGTGGGCCGATGCCTGCAGTGCTCGAAATCTGCTTTCTTGACCGTGGGCCCCGGGGTGCGTAAGCATATGCCCTGAACAAGTAGTAGCTTGTCACAGGACCCCCAATGTTTAGCCCCCCAGCGAACTTGGTACTCATTTTATCCACCCAAAGGATGGAAATCAAGGGATAAAAGGCTGAGTCGACCTTGCCCAGCCCGGGAATCGAACCCCGGACCTGTGGTGCTGCTGCGCGATGTGCTATGTGTACTACTAGATAACAAAAACACGCTGGTTTGGCAAGTAGGATTATTGTGCAATGCAAAAGTTTATCTTACAAAGGGTCACATATGGAACTAATACTGCGGCTGCGTAACCTTCATATGGGCTGTTGTGCAGTAGCTCATGATATTTTCAAGCTTATGCTGTGCTGTTCTGTTTTCTATAGCATTGGCTGTCCAGACTGGCCACTGTTCTTTACAAGGCTAACATAAATGGGAGCCCGCTGCATTCCTGCATTCAAGTGTAAAGTGATCTGGATCACCGCCGCACTCATAGTTGGTTAGAGCTTTTGAGTTAAAAGCGATGCAGACACGATGGAAAAGGCCGATGTCAAACTGTAACCGTATACAGCCCTCTTTAACCGTACATGCCTTACAGTAATTTCGAGAAATGGAAGGTACTGGAAGTTCCTAGGCTGTTTGGGAAAAACTGTATAAGACCGGAGAGAGCATCAAGTTCAGTATTGAGTACTTTGGAGTATTGAGAGATCTCCGTGCGAACTTCGCTCTTTAGATGCACTTTGCATTGCGTTGTGTTTAACGTTCTTAGTAGTTTGAAATGGTAACAATTGATTGTGCTCTACCGTATTGATACAAGCTGTACGAGTACTTTTGTAGAAAGTTCCAGAACTGTAAAGTGTTCTTTTGTATAAAATTAAATTTTATCAAGTTATCATCGCTTCTATATGCATTCAATCCATTACGAACCCATATGCACGCAACAATGTTATGAGCTCTTGCCTGAATCCTTTTAGAATAGACTTAATGCATTGTCTTCCTCTTATAATCCGAAATCTTTTTCGAGTGTAGATTAGAGTATTCGAAATTCCTCCGTGGCATACCTTCTCATGAGCATCTTTTAATTATAATTTCAGTCAAGCTGTGCTTGGCACGCAATAGCATCGGAAGTTTTTCATAAAACTTCATTTTTGGTTTTTATAATTTCGCGCAACAACTATAATTTCTTTCTCATCTAAGGCTGGGTTCAGATATCGAATCTTTGATTCTTTGGGAATACATTTTCCTTCTTTCATATTCTTTAATTCTCCTGAATTTTTTTTCCCTGTATTTTTTTGATCCAATAGGTTTTTGCATCAGAAATTTAACTGCCACCTTATTCAAATTGAATATTTTCTTCCTTGATTTTACTGCACGTGTTAAATATGATTCTTCTAACATAGGCTATTATTCTGTACAACTTTGTAACTGAACTATAGTACTTAATTCAAATGTAGGAGGTAATTTTCCTTTTTTCGTCAAATGTCCCATTAATTGATATTTTGAACTTTGTTCGCATTAATTGATATTTTAATGCAACTAACGCAACTTTAACTGATATTTTGAACTTTGTTAGTTTCCTTCCTTATCAATGGATCAATTTTAACTTTTCTGTAAGGCCATTTGTCTTCAGGATGTTGTAACCAGTTGGTTTTCTAAACTAATTTTCGTTATTTGCTAAATCTGCCGCACAACACACTCTTGATATTACATCCCTTGAATTATCTCGGCTGATGAAATGTCTCTGAATCTCTGGATCGGTTAAGTCTTGAATATCACTAACTCTATTCGCGATGAAAGTTTCTTCCGCTGTTTGGGATTTCTGTGGATCTGTTGTGGAATCGATCCACAAGAAGAAATTATTCTTCATGCGAAAATTGGGTTTTAAGAAGTTGAGTATAGTTACTGCAATCAGTGCTGCTAACCGCTGTAACCGTGGCAAAGCTAACTTCTTCACTTGGTGCTGCTTTAGATTTAGGTGTATGCGACAACCCCATACGCTAAAAAAGTGGGTAAAAATATGTAATTGAAATTCGATGAGATCTGTTTTGAAATAACATTCTAAGTATTGACAAAGTTTCCAATTTTAAAATGTCCCTACTCCAAGTGTCCCATTTAACTTTCAAATCCTCTCTTAGCTCTTTATTCCATCTTTAAGATGCCAAATGATCAAAATATTTCCCCATAATTCTTGAAATAGGATCTTCACTCTAATTTCAAATGGGGTAATTAATGGAGCTGGTAGAATAGTTTGTTTTTAGTCCAAAGGGGCAGTTAGTCCAGAAGTACTATTAATTTCACTATAAATGTCGGTTCGTTTTTCAAATTGTTGCCTCCAAATATTAGAGCCCTGTATTATATTTAAAGAATTTAAATAATGAAGAATCTGCATAAATGTATATATATATTTCTCACATTGTGATAAAACAACGGTACCTAGAGCCATCAAATTTTGAATAAAGTACGTTTCCACCCGAATATGAGCATCTGGAAGCCCAAATTTGGAATTTGTTTTATTATCGATTTCATATTTTATAAAACTTTTTTTTGATTAACAAACTCAACGATTTCAAGCAGGCCATGACAACACTATACGGGGGAAAAACATTACCTCCAGGGCGCGAGACTGTGTATCGGAAATTGTAAAGATAGGCTCATTTTAAAATTATTTTGCTATATTGCTGTTGAATTGAATTTTACGGTTTAAGTGCGAAGAACATGATATTTAATAAATAAAAGTAACACACAGGCGTAAATGTAAAATCTGAAAGCTTTCAGTTTTTTTTAATATATATTTTTAGATATGAATGCAGATGTTAATCTAAGTTCAGTGAGTCCAGCAGTTTCCGAGTAATAAGTGTAAGATCACTCGGCACTGGTAGTTTGGCTCGAGCTCAGATTCCAGCAAATGGATTGGTTACGTTGGTGTTTCCGTAGTTTTCCTTGTGTTTTTTAAAATCAAAGCTGGGCTTTCTCTAAAACTAAAGCGAGTCTAAAATTGGATTTTGTTCATTATATGACCAAAGAAAAAGATGCCTAAAGTTGAATTCTTAATTTTAAAACTAAAGCATTTTTTTTTTCCTCCATCTATCCACACCTACACATATCGAGGTTACACTTAAATAATGCGGAAAAAAATAAAAGGGTCACAACCGGAGTTAAAGATTTTGCACACCGACAATCTATGCCTCTTTCAATCGTTTGAATAATTAAGGAGCCGTAAATTTCTCCTGAAGAAACTGAGATGCGGACAAGTCGCACCTGATTTTTCTTCTTCGAAGGTGCTCGAAGAATGTCCCTTCTGTCGTCTGGGAGTGTTCGATAACGACCTAGTGTAGTATGTGTATATGTCCCCAATTTTAATCTTTAGAGTGCACTTTCTGAGATAGACAGCAGGTGGGTGTGTCGTTTTGTCTCAGCCACCTGCAAAAATAATGAAACACGATGAATTCTTCTGTGATAAGCCTCCTGACGTTTCAGGCGGTGCCTCTATCTCTGTATCGAGGCGATGAAATGGAATGTTTATCGTATTCCATCTCTTATCTACATAAACTGACAAGCTAAATTTATAGTCCGTTTCTACTGACAGTTGTACTTTTTTAACTGCGTTCGTTTTATAATCTCAATGTTGATAACGTTGCGCGTGTAACACTGTTTATTTTTTCGAATAATTCTACGCAATTAATTATTTTTCAGACTAGCCGCTTGCGTGGCCAGCGACCAAAAATAACCATTATAAAAAAGACATATTTTAATGAGTCTGCTGGCGTGATTTCATAAAAAATACTTAAGGTCCTTTATTTAGATATATCAAGAATTAAATGCATTTTTTATTTTAAATGAAATCAATCAGATTAAAAACCTTTTTAAAAAATATTGAACTGTGTTTATTGCTTTTAAATCGCTTAGTTTGCCTAATTAATAATAGACAGATTCATTTTGAAAGATAAATATCTTACACTTTGTCGAATAGAAACATACCAGAGTGCGGAATATAAAATTATTTTATTTTTGGCAGTGGCAACACTTTACTTTTAAATGCCTGAGTTTGTTGATTAAATTTGGAAGACGAGTATTGTTATGTACAGAAAGAACTCTGTTTCGAGCAATTAGTGAGAAGCGTCTACCTATACGCGCTCCAAATTTCTGAAATACGTGAATTTCGAAATTTCTTAATTATTGCATGGTTCAAATCCGAAGCATTTACGATAAGCTGGCCAAGCGATTTCATGAAAAATCTCGTTTAATTCACAATGAATATGTGCATGCATTTCATTATAATGTGTATGACGTAAATAATGCAAAACGCCCCAGGGCTATTCTTAATGAACATATATTGTTTAACGACAGCAATATAAGTTTTTCTTGCTTTGCCTTTTATGAAAATTTACTATTCAGTTATGTACTTGTGCCTATTCTCCTAAGAACTTCTTGTGAATATTATTTTAAACATTATACAGATTTATGATGATTGAGCGTTGCAATAATGACAACTTTTGTTCCACAGAAATAGTTCTTCGAGCACAGGCACTCAGGTATAACACCATTCTACTGTGTTGAGACAAATATCGTATATTTTGCAAGATGGCAGCTCGTTGCTTTTTAATCGCCGAGTTTACTAATCAGAAATTCCTTAAATTCACGGAAAATATTAAATAAATAAAAAGTAAATTCGAAATTCAAAATTCGGGCTTCGAGAAGCACATACTTGTTCGGAGAAGTATGTGCGTTGAAAATTTGATGGCTCTTAGGTGTCGCCATTTTTCCAGACTGTGACTAAATTTGAAAGCGAAAATATTGCGTTTTTCCCAGTGGCAACTTATTTCTTTTAAATCGCTATTGCTGAAACCTAAATACCTTCTTATCTTTGCCGAGTGGTAACACAAAGCTTTTAAACGGCTGAGTTTTTATTCAGAAGTTAAATTCGACAAAGTATGAAATAAATTAAAACCATATTCGGAATTCAAAATTCCGGCTTCGATGTGCACTTGTTCAAATATTCAGTATCGAGTTCATCAGAGAGTTCAGTATCGGAATTACGTGTATTTAGTAAGTGGCGATTCTAGATGCTGGCGTTTTCCACAGTGAGAGGAACATACATGCATACATACATATTGCTGCGTGCCGTACGGGTTCATAATAGATGGAATTCACAGAGCTCCGATGATAGGTTAATAAGTTTTATTTTATCGAATGAAACACTTCAGATATCTGGAACTTTCCACAAGAACACTCGTACAATTCTTCATAATATCACAATCAGTAGTTATACTTTAAACCACTATGAACGTTAAACACAAAGCAATGCAAATCTAAAGACGAAAGAACGAAGCTAAACAGGAGAACTCACGCTGACCTAACAGCTAGCAACAGCAACTAAGAGCAAATGCTCTCACTGGCCTTATATAGTTTTCACCCGGCCGCCAAGATATTTCGAGCACACTCTGCTTCTTTAAATTACTGGAAAGCAATATGAGAGTCGAATTACGGTTAAGCTAATACAATCAATTAATTGCATTTATTCACTTGCAATACTTATTACGGTGGTACAGAGACCGGACCAAAATTTCGCCAAATGGTCGCCAAGCTTGGCGACTTGACGATTTCTCTCCAAATTTGGAGACGAAAATTAGTTGCCAAAATCGCTGCCAGCTTGGTGATATTTCGCCAAATTACAGAGATACCCGTTTCCTCGATGTTAAACAAACTTGCCCCTGTTTTGTTATTTTTCTGGCATAGCTTCTCTCGCGCGATTTTTCAAGTTAAATTACACAGAAAAATACAACAATTTCACATATAATTGCTCTAAAATTACCTATCTATGTACAAAATTCGTAACAATTTATACAGATTTTTCATTATTTAATAGTAGAGACGAGGTGGGTTCGTGCTAATAATTCGTTTAGAAATTTTTCAGTATTCGTTATTTAATTCGTTCTTCAGTATTCGTTTGGGCTATCCAGCGTATTGTTGTTAAGTTCCTTTCTTGATCTTTTTAGATGTTCTTTGAGGAAGATTTGCTAGGTTTCGTTGCACAGGTAAAGAGAGAAAAGAAATGTTACTACAAAAATAATATGTGTAAGGATTACTATCGATGGATTTGATGATGGGATGATGTTTCCTATCATCTGAGAGCTGACAGCTATAAAACGAGCAATTATTTTCGCAACACAACGGAACGTCAACTTAATTACTAATTTGTCGGACAGTCAGGCAGCGGTTCAATCAATCGCAGATAACAGAAATAAATCTCCAATTGTACTAAAGATTCGTGATTTAGCACTGAAAAAAGCCAATACTAAAATAGTAATAAAATGGGTACCATTCTGGACAAATGTGAAATGAAAAAAGCAGATATTCTTGCCAAAGAAGCAGCACAGAATGAATCATTGCCTACAACGGAAATACTACTGCTAAGGATACATTTCAAGAAGTCTTTAAGTAAAATAGCACTTGAAATCTTGAAAAACGAATGGAAGGAAGCATAAGAAGGAAGAAGAGTATGTAAAATGTAGAAATCCCTTATGACCACATCTCATATAATTTCTCGATAAATCTATTCATAAAGGGCCATGTTTTTTTTTCTACATACTGTTTTGCTCGTAACCTAAGCGAAACAGATATAGGAGCATATAGGAGAAAGAGACGATCCCAAAACCACTGCAGAATCATGTAGGCTATCACACCAGAAGATATCAGATATATCCTAAGCGTGAAGCTATCAAAACAAAAAATCTTTAAAATTATGATGCAGCTCATGGCATATAACAGAACAGAAATAATTCAATATAATCCTCTATTAAACAAATAAAAAGTATGCCTATGAATAACGAAATATAAATACGCACCGAAGCATTATCAAAATACCAACTGATATTTCAAAATAATTGAAACTGTATATAAAGAAATGCAGACTGCGTTACTGAGACCGATAACATAGTGACCGTACAGTCGGAGAAAGGTAAGAACGCTACTTACTGTTAGATGGATCCCTTGTAGGGCCGGCTCCCGAGGCGAGTGCTCCATTAGTCGAATTTGTTTGGGCATAGGAACTCTTGATTTTAATTACCAAAATTATTTTTTATCTGTAAGTTACTGTTAAAGAATTATTTTAAAAAATCGCATTAATAAAAATTAATTTCTATTAATGATTCACTTTAAACTGATAAAAAGAGGTATGTGTATGATTTATAATTTAAAATACTTTTTGTTTCTTCAACAGAACTCACAAATTTCTGAAAAGAAGCTCGCATACTCGTATTTTGGCCATTGGTGGTTTCTTCCTCTCTATACCGCTGTTTTTCACTGGTAAGTATCTGTTACCTTCTTATTATTTATATATATATATATATATACAGAGAGAGATTTTTTTTTCTTCTTCTTTTCTCTATCTCTCTGTCTTTATTTATAAAATGATAACTTTATCTGAATGAGACTTTATATGCAAATGAAAGTTGTACGTTACGTTATTAAACAACACATAGATTTAAAGAAAAGAAAAGGAAATAATCTGAAAAGATTCAAATTTTAACATCATATCAAAGAACTTGTTAAATTTTTATGCTCTTTCTGAGCTCTCAGTTTACCAATCTGCTCCTGGACTCACTCCTGCTAGTGCAACACTTTTTATCTTTTTATTTCTTTTTTTTATTATTATTATTTATTTATTTATTATTAAACATCGCCTATTTTTCGCACTTACACCACGTTAAATTTAACAGCAAAATCACAAAACTTTTAAAAACGTCATATTCTTAGAAGTCTCGTAAGTGTTGCCATAGATTTTCTATTTTTTAGCTTTTTCTCAGTTCATCATATCAGTGTTCAATTTTCTTAACAGGATAATTTACTCAGTTTTTTTTTTAACTTCATTGTTAAGCATAACTTTCCTCACACGTACGCCACATAAAATTCAACAGCAAAATCACAAAATATTTAAAAACAGCACATCTTTACAATTTCCGATATTGCCATATATTTTTTATATTCGCGATATTATTTTTTAAAGTAATACATGGGGATAACATTTGGGGAAATAGTCTTTTATTTGTATTGTTAAATTTGTTTCATATTCGCTATATTATTTCTTTAAAAATTTATACATTTAATGGCAGATTCCTTTTATTTGAAAAGCGATACCGGGAAAAAAGTGACGACCGAGAATAATAGCACTGCTGGCGCTTAAAAGAGGATCTCTCTAAACTATTTTTAATTAGTTAAATAAGCTTAACATTATCATTTATAAAGTTTGTATTCGAAGGAAATATACAATGAAACCTTTGCATACGAATCCAATTCTTTTTCGATGGCCGTTCATCATCCGAAAATTTCGTAAGCTGAAATTGCTTTTCCCATAGAAATTAATGTAAAATTGTTAAATTCCTTCTTCGACCACCGATGATTACTTACTTAAATTTTACAACAGTACCTTGTGTACTATACAAGTTTATAACTGAAAAATAATGGAAATTATTAAGTCTGAAGCAAAAAAGATAAACACAGTATTAAACAGATAAAATGGGCAGAAACTTAATTTAATTGTAGTATACTTGTACGAAGGGGAGTGTACAACTGAAATGGAAAGTGATGAGGTAGAAATATTTTTCTTTGGACGAGAATTTATTGTCCATAAAAACATCAGGTACCTACCTATCTTCTTGAAATATCTTTCATCTTTTCTTTGTCTCACAGCGCCACTCAGCTCTGCTTTAGAATCACTGGATCTTCGTTTCCTTCAATATTTTTCCTAAGTCATTTGTTAATATCTGAGTTTTTAAATGTTTAAATTAAGACATGGCATGGTCATTAAAAATGCGTGTATTGTAACTTACTAACTACTCTATCAGGGTGATACTGTTAAGAGAATATTTTGCATCGTGTCCCTTTTGCAAACTTTTCTCCAGTCGAAGAACTAGGATCATCTTTATTTCCCTCCTCAGTTCCTCTAAAGATATTTCTTTCACAAGCGGCTTTAATTACTGCTTCTGAAGTTAGGTCTTCTAGAGTTTACTTTTATGGTTCTCTAGTACAGTGGTATCAAACTGGCACCCCGTCGTGGACTGCTTGAGACCCCCGAAGCAATTTTATGCGACCCGTGAAAACATTTCAAATATGTATTTGTTATAAATACGCTGCAGCGAAAATTTTAAGATTTTAAATATTTGAAGTCTAGTTTTTCGTTATTATTAAAAACTAACGTGAAACCGGGAAAGCTACACATTGAGCTAAATAATTTACAATATGATATAAATCTTATTCGAAGATTTGAATACATGCATTTCTTTCATTCATACTTTTCAAAAGATAAATAAGCTCCATTACGAATTTTTTTCACTAAGAATAATTGATTTCTTTGGGAGTACATTTGTTTGTAAATAGTATTTTTCGCGGTTGAAAATTAGATTCCATTGGCCGCCGATGAATATTTACAATCCTTAGTGAAGATAATTTCTAATAATTTTTCTCTAGTGCACAGCTGTCATAAAGAAATTGAATACATTAATACGAAATTTATAATAATTTACACTCAAACAGAAGTGTGTAAATTTAAAACAGCTGTTAAGTTAAATTATATGCCGAAGAAAAATCTAATAAATAAAAGACCGAGGGACTACGTTGCCATTATTTATTCTCTCAAGTGTTGTCCCATATGGTAATTTTTCTCTAAAAACGTAGAAAATCTTCATAATTTGCTTCTTTTTAATTCAAATTAAAGTAAGTTATTTAATGATTATTTAAAATACAAAAGTTCTTTGAAAGAAAGAACAGTCTGGAAGTTTAATATTTAGTTATCAATATATCTGAATTACAAAGTGTAACGTGCAAAAGTGTCTTCCAAGACTTTAGCTTTCAAATAGAAAATAAATTTAAATCAGATTTTCTTCTTCCCTTTGCATTATTATTAACATTGTTTATGTGCGTGTCGATAAATATTTAGTGAGCGAAATATAAAATTTAATTAATTAGTGGTAAAAATTTTTCATTTTGCTTTAAAACAATTCTGGACCCGTCGGCTGTTTGCAGATATAGTACATTCGGCTCGCATGCAGTTTTAATTTGAAACCGCTGCTCTAGTAACTCCTCGTCGTTATTTACTCCAGGCCGAGTTCATAGTCAGACGCCCCTCCTACAGCGGCCGAGCGCTAAAGTAGCTGAACATTGTAATTTCGACTTGTGTTCGATTCCAGGCGAACGGACAGCCTGCATGGGCGGAGCCAGTTTCCCTTAGAAATTTCCCCACGGCGTCATCCTTACCCTTAGGCAAACAGCTGTTGAATGCTATGTCATAATCAAAAATAAACCGAAACCGAATTCATGGTCCTCTAAGTCACTTGCTACCAGGCTTTGTTTATGAGAGTTAAGTTATTAAAAGGATGTTTGAAAAGATCCCTGTTAATCCTGTAGCGTAAGTTACTTTCAAACCGCATTTGAAAATCATTTGTGCCGACCTGAGTGTTAACAACTTGAGAAACGTTCGTGATCCAATACATTTCTTGTACTGGTAAATTAATTCATGAAGCGTACTGTTCGCGATGTGCAGTATTCGTGATCCATAGTTTCACTGTATTCTTCTTATTTAGCTTAACTACTATTGTATGCATACACTGTTAAAGAAAATTTATTAAAAGTTTTTCTTTTTAATTATATTGGGATAATATAAATCTTATGATTTTTTACCCTTTTCAAAAGTATTAAAGAGAAAATTACAGAAACAAATAGGTTCTTATTTTCACTCTTTTTTGTGTCTTGGGACTAGTTCCCCCTTTCCAGGTTGGAGCAGTAGACTTAGAATACTTCAGACTAGTCCTCCCCCACGATCATTTTTAATGCAATACCTATTATGATGCAATTATTTTTAATCTATAATGTTTCGAATTCCTTATTAAAATTGCCGGCAAAAAATAATTTTTTCAGTTGACTCTGCTTTTCGGTATTATCTAAAACTCTGCTAAAACAACTTTATTTCTCAAAATATATGTTTTTTCATAAATACATATTTTCACCCTTTTTAGCGTGAGTTATATTTCCGATGTAACTGAAGAGTTCGTTTTGTTATGTAATTAATTCTAAAGGGCTTCGCAAGAGTTTGTGACAGCACTATTGGGATATGAGCTTATCCAGCTAGTGTTTTAGTTGTACGCTGCAGTAAAAGTAAAGGCCTGATTACGTTCTGATCCATATAGGCCCAGCACTACGACTTAGGGTTTAAAGAGCTCTAAAATTATATCTTTTAATTCTTCACTAAGCTTTTTTCCCCAAAAAACACAAAAAGTAATAAATGGTGAATTTGTAGAGACATTACATTTTTTTTTAAACAGGAGATGTGAAAAAAAGCAATGCCCCCGCCGGGACTCGAACCACGGACCTCTCGAATACGCATCGAGAGTACTGACCACTACATCACGAAGGCATGTTAAGAAGGCGAGAGAAATACCTTATATACCCCCCCCCCTTTTAAAGGGCGACTGGGGATTAGGGGAACCAGTCGCCAAATTCCGGTGGGGGAGAATCATCATCCACCACCTTTTTTAGTTCGGGCGCCACTGTTTTTTGAAACAGCAAATGGGGAAAAGGAGCAATGCCATCGCCGGGACTCGAACCACGGACCTCTCAAATACGCGTCGAGCGTGCTTACCACTACACCACGAAAGCATGCTAAGAAGGCGGGAGAAGTATCTTATAATTAACAGTGAGTGTTTTAAAATCTGATGAGAAAAATATTTTAAAAATTTGTCGAAAATTGGTTGGAACCTTCTTAACACTGGTTGGAACCTTCTTAACACAACCACTTCTCAAAATGAGAACTTCGATATTGAAAAAACGATGTCAAATACGCCCTTCCACAGAAGACCAAAATCATTTGTAATCGTAGATGACCTTTTATTGTAGGTGTTATTTCCTACTATTAAAATAAATTTACGCCTTTTAAGTCTAGAATTGTTGACTTTCCTTCTTTGCCTGATTAAGGGAGAGATAAAACAAAGATAAGAACGTTAAAGATAACAATAGATGGACGAATTTTAAACAGATTATCTTTGAATAAGGAGTACTCAATGAAACCATGGCAAATTTTCAGTAGGATGTGAAATTTCATTCCGAACGGTCCGTTCAGTTTTATCAACAACAAACCGGGAAGTAGAAGGCTATGTCCATTTCCCAAGCGGTCAAAATTTCCTCTTTCCCTTTTAAATCACGTTTTCGCAACTCGCTTGTGTATCCCTAAAGAGTTTTGCAAGGCTACGCTCTGATGTTCATTTCAATATCGCACAAAAGCAGAAGTCTGTGGGGATGCAATAAATTTGAATACAATACTTAGAAATTGCATTTCCTTTTACCGTCATGTTCGATTTCTAAACTGCATAAAAAATTTAGAATTCAAAACTTTCAGCATCCTTCTCTTCATGACTTGGAAAATGAATATGTTACTTTCTCTTGCAACAGAATATGCTTTCGAATATATTTGTGTTTTTATTTATAAATTTAGGTATGGAATTGTTTTCTTAATAAAATACGATTTATAAATTCGTAATTGAATGAAATTCTGGAATAACTGAAATTTTAATTATATTAATGCAGAATATTTTTTATTTTTTTTTATTTTTCAAACAACATTATTATCTGCGATCAGAGAACTTAACATAAAATTTAAAACCATATATCAAAATTTTATTTGATGCTAATTAATTTTAGAAATGCGCATTCTGAATGAGTATTACATAACTAAGATTTGAAAATATTTGATGTGATTATTAAGATACAGGCTCATTAAGTATAGAGTGTGATTGCATTTATTAGAATTACTAAAACATTTCTACGATATCAGTGGTGCTTCTACTTAAAGTTCTATTTTATTAATAATAATGAGTCGTATTTACGAAAGCAATTGAAGACTTTATAAAGGCTCTTAATTTTCGTGTTATATCTTTTATATTTTTAGCAATATATATTATTTTTGCCGTATCATCATTTGGTTGTGATTCATAAAAAACTTGGAACTTGTTGAAGCTGTACATGCAAGAATATTTTTTTTAGCAAAGTACAATTGTCCTCAATATCTGAAATACACTTTTAATGGCTTACAGACCTGGTGCCACTTCGATGGCTAGCTGCCACTGCTTTCTTTAATAAGAATGAAGACTAGGACTTTTACAAGGATCTAGAACGTGTTACAGGAAACTCAATTAGCTGGAGAAATAGCTACAAACTGATCTGCTTCTACAACCTTGCAATATTGATTACGGATTTATGTAATAATATGCAATATAATACTTAATGATATTCATTGCAGGTTTATTTAATAACGTGGGCAAGCGCACAGCCCATTTTGACTGCCACCCTTTCAATAAAATAATATCTAAATAGTATGATGACTTTAAGATCCTAGAAGGTGAATCCTCTAGATGGAAGCCAAACCAAGGGAGAATATATCCTTATTGCCCTTTGCGTCTTCTTGCGTAGGGTTTGACTACCGTTAACACAACCTTGGCTGATATTCCGCCAAAAGACTTGCCAAGTAGGATTGTCGCTTAAAAAACCTCACTGATAAGGACAGGACAGGAATAAGCAAACGGTACATCAGGACTTCAGCGTATGGTAATAAGTTAGTGTTCCGCCCGATGTTGTTGATCCAGTGAAGTATCCTATTGAGGCTCTGCGCTATTTGTCCAAAACATTTTCACGCAGTTATTATTTATAAGGGTGTGTACACTAAATAAAGACTGCTTCATCACAGTTATTGCTTGCGAATATCTTGGTCTTGCTCCGAAAGATATTGACAATATTGTTGATTTTGTGATGAAATTTTAGATTGTTTATGATATGTTTTCAAAACTTGAGTTCGTTCATAATTGGTCTAATACTGCGATGTGCTTGTATTAATGACGAGGGAAGAGGCAAGTGCTCTTGGTGTGCGTCTTTCTCCGCAAACACAGTTATCTGAGAAAGAGATATTTCGCCCATATTAACAGGTAGAGAAAGGGCTGTATCCAGATATGAATTGGTTTAAATGAGGTTGATGAATTGGTTTAATAAGACGTCTTTTTCCGTTCATTACATTAATTAGCTAATACGTTTTCTTGCTTTGGAGAACAGAGTTCCATTTGTTCTGCTAAATTTAATTTTTTTTAAGGTATGACTTTGACTATTTTCAGTTAATAACTTTGGAATCGGGTGTACTAGCTTCGTCTTTAGCGAAGGACTCGGCATCTTCGTTTCCCACATTCCGTGTCTGTGGTTTCATCCAACCAAGCGTAATTTTAAATTTGGCCATTTTCTTAGAGGAGGTGAAAGATTTGTTATGCTAATGGAAAAGGGTGTTAGAAGTTCTCAACTGCACGTAGCGAAAAAACATCATCAAACTTGCATGATTCAGCATCAAACTGAATCATGCAATGACTGTATTCATTATTAATTGCAATTTCTAATCATTAATTAAATTTTTAATTATTAATGCATTCATTATTAATTTCAATTTTGCCTTTTTTAACAGCTAAAACTTCTGTTTGAAAAACAATATTTTCTGAACGCAGGCGTTCTTTCCGGGGTATTTTTAGATTTTCGGCTAAATGGAAAATAAACCCGGTTTCTATTTTTACATCTATTTTTGATATCTCTCCCTTTCGAATCACAATCACCTATACCATTTTGCGAAGAAATCGGGCAGAGCGACGAATAAGTATTTTTGCCCATGCTCATTTTAGTTTTCATAGTCCAACTGTACGTACCAAATTCACAAATTTCTGGAGTGAGTTGAGAAAGAGGAATAAAGGATGATAAAATAAGTAGTTAAACTAAAATCTTACAAATGTCACACATCATCTCGTTTTGATATTTTGTAAATATTTTAATATTATTTTCTGCTATGCATTAAAAGAATACATTCTTTAAATTTCATATGTCCTTTGTGTCTTCGTCATTGGGTAAAATTCAAAATTTCTGACAGCATTTGCATTAGTTTCAAGTATTCAGTACACAGATATAAATTATTGGGCATAAGAATGAACATAAAGATATAACTGTTGCCGTCTTTCGCTTCCCAAGATGTGGATCTAATTGCAATTATTCTTTTTTTCAGGCGTAATTCTGTTTACCTTCATCCACTTCAATGAGATACCTGCCATGGCCACTAGTGTTGTCATCGGGCTTGGCATCGTCTTCTGCGGAGTCGCCAGTGTCCACAATGTCTACCTATGGCAATGGGAGAAGACCAGAGCGTGCAAAGAACTTCAGCAGAGTAGGCTTAGCCAATTAGGGTTAGATCCATCTTCTCAAAGAGCCATAGAACTGTCTACACTAGTGTGATGGACACATAGCATTATATGATGAAGGATATTTAATTACTTTTACCCTCAGCCAGTTAGGGTTGAGTTCATCTTCTCAGCGAGCCATAGAACTGCCCGCACTAGTCTGATGGACATCTAGCATTAGGATATTGCAGAACTTTTTTTCGTTGATTGTGGTAATCATTACCATTGTCTTTTGCAGCTTGTATTTCATGTTGGCGGTTCTAATGATAGAGTGGTTTAATTTTTTTTACTTGAAGTAGTGTTTGTTTTCAGATTTCGTACGGCTGAGGAAAACTGAAGCATTTTTATGATTTATTTTATAAATCTGTTTCAGATATTTGCTAGAAAGCTTTAAGTCTTTCTCAAGCAAATGCATATAGGAATGCCATATCGAGATTTATATGAAATGAAACCAAATTTGTTTTGTCGTATACATGATAAAAACGGCTAAAGTAGAACAAATAAATATGTGATTACGAATTATCCCGTCGACCGTGAAAGTTGGTTAACATCAAACAATGATGTCGCCAAAGTTGCACCAATCATTCCTCCGAAATTGTGAAGCAACTCTGATTTCTTTATTTAATAAATAGTGAATGTTCAACTGCCTCTTTTTTGCGCTTCGTAAATATACTTTTGTCGATTTCCGCTACTTTGTTAGACTGTCCAGTCTGACCGGAAGCTCTGCTTAAAATGCTGTAAATACAAACTTCTTGCAGATAAACTATTACTGTTTTGTCGGTCATGTTCAGTTGACCCTATCGTGTCCATTACTACACATATTATTAGTATTATTTTTATAGTAGAATCTCATAACTTAGAAACTGCTTGCTGTTATGTAGAAGCGCCAAATCCAAAGTTTTAATTTTTTTTTTTTTTTTTTTTTTTTTTTTTTAAATGCGAGAGGAGAAATAAATCAGCAGCAGCTAATGTATATCCTCGTTTGGTGGTTTATTGAGAAGCAGTCGGTACTACATCAAACGAAAGTGCACATGTTATGAGTGTTGTTACGTCATGCTTATTCATGATAGACTCTAAATCATACTGTTTGGCGATAGTTTCACGGTCGTTGAGATAGTACGTAAGTACCAATAAGTATCTAAAATGGGGTGAAAAATCTTAAGATGATAAAGAAGAGTTTATGAAATTGTGAACGAACAACCCAGAATGTATACTTTAAAGAAAACTTCTTGGCAAATTGTTTTAATGTGTTCTGCTGTATTTATGTATTAAACAGTGTGAAATAAATACTATACTGTAAATATATTTCACTGCTAATTTGAAATCTATTCAATTTTCCCTCTTTAATTAATGAAAGTAAATGTATATCCTTTTTAACTGTTAAGATATGTATTCTTAGAATATTTTTAAAAGTAGCAAAAACCAAAAAATCAGTATTCTATTGTATTTAGCTAATGCTGTATTTTATTTTTCGGAAACACTCATTTTGAGGTTTTCTTATTAATGTAAACATGATTATCCATGGGAAATAACAATAGTTTTAGTACCTTTATACAGATAACCTCTTTATTCCACTGTAATAATAAGATTCTGATTCAAGAAAAGCAAAATTTGCTTTGAGTTTTTGGTATCCTAGAGCTTCCAAAATAGAATTCGTGTATCAACTGTGACCAGATCCTTCTCCAAATTCCTGAAATTTTTGGTAGCTTGACAATTCCATTTTAATTATCTGGTAAAGTATTCTTTATCGAAATAGAATAGCAGTTCTGGATTATCTTGATTTCTAATTGGAATAGTAATTTCTAATTGGGGGGGGGGATAACAACACAAACAGTTGCGGAGATATCCTTAAAACATTAAATGATGCTGAGTAAAATAAATTCTTAAATAGTGTTAGAGCCTAGGCAATTAATTTGCATCACATTTTTAAAATGTTCTACTAAATTTTTTATTTCATTTTTAAAACTTATTTAGCTATATATGTATTATCGCAACCACCTTAGTAAAAGTCGCCAAATTTTCAGAAGGTGCCAAACTCTGGCAGTCGTATTCTTAACGATATATCATTCACGCAACATCGCCATTTTCCGTATGGCGGTCTTTTGGTTGTATCCTAAATTCCAACGTTTTTGTAGACAAATCGTGATAATTTATGCCTTAAACTCAATTTTAAGATAACGCCTGTGGAAGTAATCGCGGTATCATTTCTGCAAGTATAAATATTTTGCTGCAAAATCGCTGAAGAGAACAATTGTTTTGAATTTCTTGTTAAAGCAATTGCCATAAAATTTCCATGAGGACAAAATAAAAATCAGCTCTCGAGTAGGTTAACTGATTGATTTTCGGAATGAATACCTAGTTAGAATGTTAAAATATTTGTAATAATGTTTATATATTGTAGTAAGTAAATTTTTAGTATTGAAAATGAATATTGACTTGCATCATCCTCCATTTTCTTCTGTAACAATTGTTTTGAATTTCTTGTTAAAGCAATTGCCATAAAATTTCCATGAGGACAAAATAAAAATCAGCTCTCGAGTAGGTTAACTGATTGATTTTCGGAATGAATACCTAGTTAGAATGTTAAAATATTTGTAATAATGTTTATATATTGTAGTAAGTAAATTTTTAGTATTGAAAATGAATATTGACTTGCATCATCCTCCATTTTCTTCTGTAAAAGATCATCAAATTACGCCAAGGTGGTTGCATTAATTTTCAAGTATGCTTACTTAAATAACGCGAAATCAGTTAATATCTTTTACTTTAAAAAACAAATTGTCTGAAATAATATAATCAAATTCTAGAAATAGTTACTTGAGTTTGCTTTTTATGTTTCGAATAGTTAAAATTCTTTTAGCAATTAAAATATAGATTAGTAATCACAAATATGACGTTCAGAAGCCTTATTTATAACGCTAAATATAACAAGCTAACGTAATGAAAAAATTCACACGATATTCAAATATCACACATATTACATAGGTAATGAGAAATCAATGATTATTTTAATTTTTAAAAACTTATTTTGCTTTGTAAATGAATATATTTATTAACAGTTTTATCAAATAAAACTGGTAGCTATTTTGAGAACTACCGAATTTCGTTTTGCTTAATTTTGAAGCACCTGTAACTATTGCTTCTAAACGCATCTAGTCGCTATTTTTCCCCCTGAACTGTTTGCTGTTATAAGCGAGTTAAAAGTACATCTTAGATCCGCCAGTACTTGCACGTGTTTAGGATCATATCTGAAGATACAAATGTATAGTTTCTGTTTATAGTTTTACTTGTATATATTAAGTGCTGTACAAAGTTTTCATTTTTTTTTTAAATTCCATTTGTTTTTTTACTTGTATTGAGATTAAATGCATCTTCACACTTCTAGTACAACGTTACAGTTTCGTGTTTCTGTTTTTATTCTCTGTACTTTGAGTACCAATATATACTGTGCAAAATACGATTTCAGTTTGAAAGTTTATTTTTATTGAATTCAAAATGAATAAAAAGTAATATTATTTATGTTGTTTGTTTCTTATTTACTGTTGCTTTTAAATTTATTGTATTTTATATCAGAATTTACTAGAAATATTTGCTTTTATATTAATACTACGAAACTCTTAAACTTTCCGTGTAACCATCTGTACCAATGGTTCCCAAACTTTCTGGATTCATGGAGTCATTAGTGAAACTATAATTTTCCACAGCTCTCTAAATCAGTGTGTAATAGTTACAATGTGCAATAAAGAGTTTGATAGGTTTTAAAAAAGGAGATAAAATACGTGTGTCAAACCCACAAATAATATACGTAAAAAGGATTCAATTAGCACCTTTAAGAAGAGTGCGATGTTCTAAATATTTATATCCTTTTTAATTGCACTTTCTTTTCCAACATTGTGCGTTTAGTAAAATTTGTGGCCATATGTTTTGCAATGAAGTGTTTATGTCTAGAATTGTAGATCTTTCCATTCTGAGGGCAACAGCGTTTGAATTGTAAAAATAGCTCAACTAGAATCCAAGATATGGGCAAGTTCGCTCCTAACGGGCTTTGGCGACAATTTTTGTCGCCATATTGGTAATATTTGGCAATTTCTCGTATTTTACTTAAGCTATTTTTACAATTCAAATGCTGCCGCCCGACCGGGATAGTGGTTAGCGACGCTGACTGCCGTACCGAAGTGCCCAGGTTTGAATCCTGGAGAGGGGCATGAATGTTAGTAAATGCATAGTGTCTCCAAATACGCGACGAGCCGAAAGTCCTCTCGTGAGGTTGGTGGTATGGGAAGAGGGGGTGGGAGATCCTCGTTCCTTTCCCTCCTCCGGGGTGCTCTCCATTAAAATTGGGGACGGAACTGAGCAAAGTCGTACTGTAACTGTATGATGCTCAGAGCTCTTGCCAAAGTTAGGCGCTATCTTATTCTTATTATATCTGGCCTTGTTCTGATGTTACTGTTATACAAGCGACATAAAACACAACAACAGCAATTCAAATGTTACTGCACACAGAATCGAAAAATCTAAAATCCTACATAACAAATAAACACTTAAATATAAAGCATGTGGCCACACGTTCGATTAAATACGAAATTCTTATCCTAAAACCAACAAATACAGAAATAATTAAGTGAAACAATACACAATATAAAAAAATACAATCCAATAATGATTTAAATATTTACAGCATCAGAATTTGATATCATAGAGTGCACCGTAATTAATGGCACGGATAACGGATAATATAGTTTCACTGCAATCTTCTGAAATTTTGAAATCAAACTGAATTAAGCTGCCCTAATTTCCTTTTCGACGAAAACTTACTCTGTAATATGTCTTACTTTCTATCGTAGCCAACTCAGCTTCGTGCAAATGTGGTTAGTTAGGTGAAATTATTCAAATTCGTAGAAGCACACGCGTTTTTCTGTTTAAGGGGGAAACTTTCTAAAAGACAGTAGCTCATATTCACGTTACATATGGAGAAAACCGCGAAAAACGTTCATGTGAACCCGTGTCAAAAACGAATATTCAACGGTCTTGACCACAGGGCACTGTTGTGGCCTCACGTGAACATGGTGTCGGAAATAGAACTGATATTCTCTTAGCTCAACTATTCAGCAGCGAATGTTCATCTTTATTGGAATCCAGAAATCATTTAGTTGTATGCAAGTCCGGCCTCCAACATTTTCGCCGCCCTAGGCGATCAATATATTTGATGCGCCGCATAAATTAAACTTTTAATAATTCAATGAAAAACTTATTTAGTTGTGGCTTGCGAGAACTACTTAGTTGGCGCCTTCCGATAATCGTCGCCCTAGGCCGCTGGCTTCTCGCCTATGCTTAGAGCCATCCTTGGCCCAATCTCCGAGCTTTTGCATTCTCTGCATTGCCACTAAACTGCCCAGTAAAATTTCCATATTTAGAAGTCCATTTAGATACAGCTTTAGTCGTACACGGGCATGAAATCTATGCGACCTTGTCGTTATCTGCTTTTTTAAATAATTGTTCAGTCCAGTTTGTAAACTCATGATGTATGCTTTTTAAGAACAATGTCTGTTAATTTATAAGATAATCTTTTGTACAGTTTCCATTAAATACTTTCCTGTCATAGCATCTACAAGAATTGCAATGACCAAAATCATTAGTTCCGTGAGTTGTGAATGCTATATTAACGAAGGTAATGAAATATTTCACGGCTTCCCTGTAATTCAGTCACGATAGGCAAAGACGCCGAGATGCAGAATTTCAGGATCACTGTCTATAAGGTGACTTGAAAGTATAAAAACATTATATTTCTTATAATTTTTTTTAAAACATTGCCGTCAATATTGCACTGGACTGAAAATTCACTCACGTAAGATTTCGCAAATAACTAGTCTAAATCAGTCGTTCTCAAGCATTTTTTACATTGTACTCAATCAATGAAATATCTAATGTATACTGTGAAAAAAAGAGGGGGGCAGTTCTACATCTCCCGTCCCACTGGGCCGATTGAAGAAATTCAAATTGCGTTTTTCAAGTCTCGAAAGCGCAACTTAGTATATATATCAGATTTATATATAGCACTGTTCTAATTTTGATACAAAGTCGGACTTTTTCTGAAATGGCATGCTAATTTTTTTTCCATATTTCGATCCTACGACTGAAATTATGCCTAAATATTAAATTTTGTAAAATTTTGTTCGAAATTTATGGAGAAATTTTTAAATTTATCTTGGCGCAATTTTTCAGTGTGCGTCAAGAATAATTCACTCGGCGAACTTCTAAATACATGGCAACCTATTTTCCTTTCCATTTTTACATTGTGCATGAGCGGGAAAAAAAAGTTCATCGTTCATTATTTCAAATAGTTTTAACTATATATTCATATATATATAGCATTTATATATAGCAAACTAAAGTGCGTAAACCATATCCGACGTTATTATCGCTTACAAAAAATATGCGAAATTTCAAAACGCGCCAATATGTAAATTCACGCATATCCCTGGAAATTTTCAATACAAAACTTTTAATTTTTTGCAGGTATTCTTATAAATACATATTCTTTAAAATGATGTTAAAAATTTTATAGGTTATAATTCAAAAATGTTTTCGAAAAATTTATAAAAGTTATTTAAAAAAAACAAATTTAAAAAATAAATCATAAAAAATGGACGAATTTTATCTGGAAGGAACCAAAATTTCGAATTCTGGAAGAACGAATCAAGTAAGTTTAATAAAAAAAAAGAGGTATATTAATTAAGAGGTTAAATATAGTATATCAAATTCAGTTAACACTGAGGAGCTAAAATTTTTAGAGCTAATTTTTTAAAAACTTCTCGTGCGACTTTTACAAAACTTGGCAGTTTGGCATAATTTGAGTCGTAGAATCGAAATATGGAAAAAAATCGGTATGTTATTTCAGAAAAAGTCCGATTTTGTGTCAAAATTCCTATATTATAACAATGCTATATATAAATCTACTACATATCATAAGTCGCGGTTTCGAGACATGAAAAACGCAAGTTGAATTTCGTCAATTGGCCCAGTAAAACGGGAGCTATAGGACGGACTCATTTTTTTTTCGCAGTGTACCTGAGAATAAAATGCCCTAAGCGACATGTTTTAAAAAATTTGAAATATAACTTTGAAGGAAATCATTGAGGTAATTCTTTACTTATCTAAAATAAGAGACATTTAATACGTACGAAAGCTATAAAAAGAAACGGTTTTCTGTTGTCGTCGCATTATCTCTTTTTTTAGTCATTGTTATCTTTATAATTAAGCAATGAAGAATTTGTGCGCATGTATGTATGGGCCTTGCGGTGTAAAAACGACGGTGATATATAGACCTACCCCCAGCTTTGGAATACTGGTAATCTTTCACCTGAACAAGTGCACTTCGAAACCCGAATTCTGAATTTGAAATCTGTTTCTCATGCACACTGCTGGCCATTAAAATTGCAACATCCATGAAGGAAAGAAAATACAAGAAAGTTATTTATTATGACATGAAGACAAAATGATTAAATTTGTGAGCATTTTGGATATTTACAGGGATGCAAAATTAGTAGAAACAGCCAGATGTAGCAGCTGAAACAGCCCTTACCCCATTAGGCTTGGATGGCGGAAATGGGCAACTCATTCCATGCTGCTTCAAGTCTGTGCGACACTTCATCAACCGTACTAGCTGAAGAGGGGTGGCGGGCCAGTCTCTCAGCAACCCATGATCAGATGCTTTCAATGGGTGACAGATATGGAGACCGTGCCGGCCAGGGCAACAGTCGAATACCCTGTGTATTGAGGAATGTCAGAAAATGATGTGCAACATGTGGTCTTGCATTATCTTCTTGGAACATATCATTTCAGGGCCTCGAAGGTAGGGCACAACCACTGGACATAAGATGTCAGAAATGTACCCATCTGCGTTCAAATTACCGTCGATCCGATCTAGAGATGTGCGTGTCGTGTACCCAATTGGCTTCCCAAACCATCACACGAGGTGCATGGCCCCTATGCCGATATCAAATGCAAGCAGGCGACGTGGGGTCTCCTCGGTCACGCCAGGCACGTATACGCCCATGAGAATACTGCACGTAGAACCGGGACTCGTCTGAAAAGGCGACATTTCGCGATTCCTGTATCCAGCTTTGTCACACAATAGCGAACACGTGTCTGTCTATGCTACATTGTCAAGGGAAGCCGAATTAATGGTCACCGTACTGATAGTCGAAGCTGCTGTAAACGTAGACGTACCTGACTAATGGTCTGGTATGTCGGTCTTTATATGTTTTTTCTTATGTTTGTTTTTCTTATATCTGGTCAGTCCCATTTTTTGATCATACGGCCAGCTAGGAGGATCGGGGCTATACCGTTATAATGATAATGGCTAATGGTCCGTGATGTGGTCTTACGGGTTTGCTGGGCTGATCTCACAATATATCTTTTCGGGCGTTAGTCATGGGAGGACGTTGAGATCCTACATGCCATTCAGTATGACCCTCAGCAAACCATTGATTCCATATTCGCATGACAGTGATTGGATCTCGACCAGTGCGACGGGCGATATCACAGAAATATAATCTACACTAGGCAACGATCCTGCCTCTACCGAATTCCGAAACTTGCTGGTAAGCATTTTTTCTTATTATTCGAAGCATAACGCGATATTCTGAGTAAACTTCGAACTTACAAAGCACTTTCTGAATGATAAATTCACTACACAACTTTTCTTTTATGCAGTACTTCAGAAGTTGTTTCTCCCTCCTGTGTCGTCTAAATGCGCTGAAATACTATATCCCAACTTCTTCCTTTCATGTGATTTTGACGTTTGTCAGATTATTCCTTCGTGGTGTTGCAATTTTAATGGCCGGCAGTGTATTTCAAATTTTGTACAAGTTTAACTAGTTCTGATTAATAAATTAAGCGATTTAAAAGCGAGCAGTAGCAACACTGTTTCGGAATATTACATTTTTATCCCAGAGCGGCAGACTGTTGCCATTCAGCAAAATGTAAAAATTTGTCTTATTATATTAGTTAGCCAGGTCGGCTATTTAAAAGCAAGGTACTGCCACTGCCTAAAATAAAATTTTTTATCTTCCACGAGGCAGCGTGCTGTCATTCGGCGTTCGCAGGATTCGAACCTCGGACCGAACTACCAGTGTTCAGCGACTTTACCGCTCGGCCGCTGGTGGGCCTAAAAATTAAATGAAAATCATATGTATGATGTGAAATATGACAAAGTAATTTAAGCTCACTGTGCGTTAAAAACTGCAATCATGAGAAAGTAGGAACGAAGTTAAAAATTTTACATTTAGAATTAAGTAAAGGTTATGTATATGACCAGAAAATATAGAAACTAAGTTAAAATCAAGTGTATGTTGGAAATTACGAATGTTAAAATGTATGCAAGAAAATAAAATTAAATGAAAGTCATGTATATGGTTAAAAAGTATCATAAATTAGTTAAAAATTAAAGTGCGTTAAAAATTACGAAGGTTAAAATGTACGAAACAAGCTAAAAACTACATCTAAAATTAATATAATAAATTAAAAACGCGTAACTGAATAATTGCACTCGTAAAATTTAAATAAATAAGTTAAAAGTATGCTTGTTTAAAAAACATGAAAATATCTTTGGCTTTTCACCAACATTATTAATCAAGCAGTTAAAAAATTCTCATCTCAACACACTAAAAGCCCCACTCTTATTTTAGGAGATTATAAAAATTCTGTTGTCATTCCCTTCTTTCCATCAATTAGCTATGAAGTTGCACATATTTTGCAGAAATTTAACTTTCGGGTTGTTTACTCTCCCATCAATAAAATTCCAACTTCTATACTCAAGGACCCCATTCCGGATATGAATTCCTGGGGTATTTATAGGATTCCTTGCCAGTGCGGTTTAATTTACATTGGCCAAACTAAGAGAGCCTTAAAATTTCGCGTCAAAGAACATGAGGCATATGTTAGAAAAAAGGAAACACAGAAGTCTTCTGTTGCTCAACATTGTTGGTCCGAAAATCACACTTTCAATTTTTCTGCTGCCAAAATTATTCAAAAAACATCTTCCATTGGAGAACTGGATTTTCTAGAGGCATTTCACATTCATAAAAATCTTTCTGTTCTAGTTAACGATCCTAATTCCAATCCAAATTTGCCTTCGGCTTTTAGAGAAATTATGTTTTAGTTCTGGTTTCGCCAACAGATGGCGCCACTTGCTTATTCTTGTCCAGGCTTTCTTATCTTATCTAAACATCATTTCCTATCTTTTTCATTTGCGGTTTTGCAGCTGAAGATGATGGTTCGGTAAAACCATCGAAACTAGTCCTGTGAAAATTTTGTGAATTAACGCTGATTTTTGTTGTTTGACTTCTGAATCAGTATGAAAATATCTATTAACATTAAATTGAGGAAAACTTAATTATGAAGTGAAAATACAAGAAATACGTTAGAATTAAGAGTATATCTTAAACTATAAAGCTATACATGGCAGGAGTAACTCTAAAATTAAGGAGGCCTTGCGAATCAATCATTAAATTTAGGCATAATAAATTTAATGATTAACTTTAAACTGTACATAGGAAATAACCATTATATACGTAATAAAATATCTGGAATATAAAGGAAAATACAAAGGCTGAAAATCCTAAAATGAAAGGAAACAACCGTTGGAAAATAATCTCTTATCAAACTGGAACACTTCTCTCACTCGCACTACCCTTAGATTGCTGGCTGTACGCTGCACCGCCTGCAGACTTGCACCGCGCACCTTCTCCTGTTGCTGAACTGTCACTTTGATACTACTTTTCTTTCTATCGCAACAATATCAAAAATGTAAGTATTCGGGAAAGACACAAGATTAGAGTGTCAAGTGAAATGTGACCACAACTGTCAACTAAGAAATGAATATATAATCTGTCTCCGCTGTCAAATTGCTCTTAATTATGAATCTCAATAACGCAATCATTACACCTAAGACTACAACAACATTACATATATATATATGTTCTTCATGACGATTCTGATGAACTTCATGATGAACATCGTACAAATGGTGTCTCCGGCTTATGCTTTCCGTTTTGGTTATCTCGGATTACACGGAACTGTCACTGCTTGAGAACTGACGTATAACTCCGTCATGCCCCTTTTTAAGACGTTGTGGTGTGATCGCGGGCTTGCGTTTTGTGCTAATTTTGGTTACTTATTTGCATTCAGCGATGCAATCTCTACCTCATATGTAAATTGTATGGTTCAATTTTCCTTTTTTACTTTCGTCCCTTTCATTTTTGTGTTTTGTTCCTTATTTTTAGCACGAGTATATATATTATAATTACTGTTTTAGGCGGCTATTCATTTAATAAATCACACAATAACACTGTAATAATGACAACAGATTTTAATCATAAAATGTTTGTAAAAGTGTTTCAAATACCTTTCCTTAAATTCGTTCAAAAATAACGTTCCTGGTTAAAGTATTAAAAAAAAAAAAAAAAGAAATGAATCATCAGTGTGTGGAGAAAAAAGAATGTAACTGCACTGCTTGATACACCGCTGTAATAACGAGTTGACCACCTCAAGCGCTTACACGGAAGCTCCAAATTTAGTTTTATATGAAGGGATGATAGCCTATGTTCACAGAGTTGCAAGCGCGTTGCTGAAAAAGTCATTATAAACTTGATGGCTCTGTCACTGTCTACAGCAAAAGTCTTCTAAAGGTATTTTCTTAAAATTGGATTCTACGGTTTCATCACCAATAGTTCATTTTTCTATCGTTAAAAGAAAAATACATGTATAATATAGTGGTGTTTTCTAGTAGATGAAAATCTCTCTCGCATGGAAAAAATTTTTCCTAAATTTTCAGAAAATATTCAGACAGGCTTTCATTCGAAGTCAGATAAAATTTTTTATCCGGTTGATAACCCAGATACAAGGCTGCGATATTTTTTTTTCCATAAGATGTTTTAAGAATGTTACGCATGTGTTCAAAACTTCTTTTGCTGACAAATGAAGCTTTTATTTTATCAATAATACATGTTTACCCAGCAATCGCTGCAGAGTGGTAATGCTGGAGAAAGAAACTCTAAAGCAAATTTTTAAATGCCAAAATCCAGAAAGATTACTGTATAAAAAAATTTCATTAGCATTTATAATAAATACAGATAATAATTATCAGCACTACCTTTGTTACAGAAACATACTTCATAAATATTCTTAGGTGTTAATTTTTATCAAAGATGTTGTAACTTCTCCATCGCTCTTTCTTTTTATAGGCTTCATTTAACAGTTCACTCAAGGGGTTGATTTATATCCTACGGTCCTCTGCTATAGTCGGAAATTTGTCGTTGATTTTTAACCTATTTCCTGAGAAGCTATCGTGTTCAGATTTTGTATACGCACTCATTGTGGATGACACTACAACTTAATGAAATGATTTTTCAAATCGATTTATATTTTTGAAATGTGATGTTTAAAAGCGTTTTTTGCACATATCTTCACTTAACGAACTAATTAAAAATATCAGAATTGAAGAAATTCTCAGAACCTTTTGCACCATCGGATAGAACGGAAAAAAATCCTTTAACTGAAATTTATTAGAGATTTTAATGTAATGTAATTTATGTTTTTTTTTTTTCTATTTGAGAAAATATAAACAATTGTTGAAAATAAAATAATGGTTATTCATTGTCGGAAAAGAATTTTTGAATTGAATAAATTGATTGATAACATTGAGATTGGTATCATTGAGACTAAAAAATTTAAATAAAATAATGTTTTTATAAAATAAGCTATTATTTAAAACTCATAAAATAATTAATGAACTAAAAAAGTAGAAAAATAATTTATTATGTAATTTAATGGAAGCAAGAAATAATTAATTATCTTTACAAAATTCATCTACAATCTGACAACATGAATAATAAAAGCGTGAGGGCCTAAACAACAAATAACAATCAAATTACACTTGTCATAAGTTACACACTTACACAAGTTAAGTACAAGTCATTAACTTTATCAAGGACGCCTCACGATTTATTATTCATAATATGAAACTGTGGAATTTTGTAAAGAGAATTATCTAATATCTTGCTTCTATTAAACTACATAAAGCATTTTTTTTTCATTTTTAATTCATTAATTCTTTGAGTTTTAAATAAAAGCTTATTTTATAAAAACTTTTCAGAAGTTCAAAAGGGCTATTAGTCACGAAACACGATTTTACTCTGATTCATTTCAATGCGTTGTTTCACTTCATTTGAGTCTTTTGCTATTCGGCAAAATGCAACATATTTACCTTTCCGATTTTTAGTAGTTTATGAAAAATATTTCTTGTTGTACGTAAAATTTGTGAACTTGTTCTGATACTATAAAAGAGTGGGTTAAATCGTAAGAATAGATTAAAGGTATAATGTCTTGGAGAAGATCTCAGAAACCAGAGCTTAATTTCTTGAATTAGAAATACTGGAGCCCTATGGGAAGCAGCCAAGAATGGTAAACAAAATCAAATCAAATAAGTAAATTTAAAAAAAAAAATCTGAAAGCTTTTAAATTTTATATTACGTCCAAAGTGGCGTCTTTTTCATTTACAGACACAGATTTCGAGAGTATTTGGGGTAATGCCACTTTGGGACAGAAAAATTTACAAAACAGCATACCTTTAGAATTTGCGATAGACAGTCTCGCGGCGCTGGAGATAAATTTTTTTTATTCCTTCCAGTGTTGTCACTATTTGCTTTGAAATTGCTGAGATTTTTAATCAAAAATTCGTTAAAGGTTTACAAAATATGAAATAGACAATAAAACAAATTCCAAATGTGAGGCTTCCGTGTAGCCGTGTTCGGGTAGATGACTACGTTATTCAAAATTTGATGATTTTTAGATACGGTTACTTCTTCACAGTGCGAGAAACATACATACATTCATGCAGATTCTTCATAATTTACTTTTTTTAGCTGTAATACAGGATGATAATATTTGGCAGCAACAATTTGAAAAGTCATTCAGCCCTTTGTAGTGATTCAATGCAAAATGGCTTTTCGAGACTAAAGCCCTTCTGGGCTAACGTTCATTTGGGCTTATAATGAATCATAAAATTAAATGAGATATAAATAAATAAATAACTGCAATTAAATAATGACAAATAATGAAATAAAAATTTAAATGCTGGAGTTCATTTAATCAGGATTTCCGGCCGGAATTACAATTTTACTCAAAGGCTGAGAAGGATCGGACTCGCACTTAGGCTGAATTTTAAGCCCTAAAGTATGTCAATTTTTTAGAAGGACCATCACAGGTAGCAAGAATTAGCTTTAAAACTATTAATTTTTTGAAAGAATGATTTTACATTCTGCAATATACTCATTATTTGAAGCTTTGCCGTACCAGTACAAACGTAAAAAATGTATGGTGTATTGAAATGGATTTGTAGAAAGCAAACTTGAGAGCTCTCTCACTAGTGGCTGAGGGCCCACCAGCGGCCGAGCGGTAAAGTCGCTGAACACTGGTAGTTCGGTCCGAGGTTCGAAATCCCGCGAACGGGCTGGCTGCATGGGTGTTTTCGTGGTTTTCCCCATGTGTAACGTGTATACGAGCCAGTTTCCCTTAGAAAGTCCTCCACAAAGGCATCCCTTCCCTTAAGCAGATAGCCCTAGTGTGCTTTGCCATAATTAAATACACCAACACTAGTGGCTGAGTGGTTAAGACTGCTGAATCGCTGGGAGTACGATCCCAGGCGAACGGACTGGAGTTATATGGTTCTCAGCATGCGTAACGTGAATGCGAGCCAGTTTTCTTTTGAAAGTCCCCCGCGAATGCATCTCTCCTAAGCAGGTAACCCTTATGCCCTTTGCCATATTACAATAACCTAACCTTAGAAATTTAAGAGCATTTGTATGGGAATGATAAGCTTTATTTATTATGTTCAGATACAGGGGTCATGAGAAAACTTGACATTTTGGGCAGCAATGTAAATAGCGAAAGACATTCTTGACATGTCTGGAAATCAGAAAATAATAGCTCTATTCTCATTGGATTAAACTTGAATACCGAAATTGCCGTTTCCGTAATGTTAATGATATTGTAAGGACAACAAAAATTATATTAAAAACTTCAGACCTAAAAGGGCGATGTTAACTTCAAGAATTAAAAAAGTGTTGTTTCTTATTATTAATATTCATAAAACATATTGTACTTACAATGCTTAGTATCAAAACATATTTAATTTGAAAAACCTTTTGAAAAGAACAAATATAAAAAGGAAGATTTTCATTTTGTTAAAAACAGCGTTCTGAAAAATTAAGGAGGACATCATTTGTTAAAGAGAACCTAATTGTTGGGAAAAATCTCAATAGTCCATATTTTACTAACAAGAACTCCTCAAAATGAGTGAAAATTATTGAATGATCCTGAGTTTGTTACGGTATATTGAGTGAAATCTGAATGTGGTGCATGGAAGTCTTTTGAAAACGTAGTGACGTTTTACGTAAATAAGTAACAGAAAACAAAAAAACAAAACAAAACAAAACAAAAAATAGCGATCATCTTAAAATCTGTAAAGCATTGGAGTGTAACACGTCTCTTGAAATTCATTTTCTGGATTTCTCTCTCCATTTTTCTTCAGAAGACTCCGGAGCTATGAGCAGATGAATATGAAAAATGTCACCGTCAAGGTATATGAACAAAAGGAAAATACGTGTTAGAAGAAAAATTGAACTCTAGAATGCTAACCAATTACGTTTATATTCTAGATAAGGGCTAGACGATCATCTCCTCCTTTCTTTCCCCCACCAGAAGCTGAGCGGTAAAGTCGCTGAACACTAATAATTCGGTCCAAGATTCGAATCCCGCCTAACGGGCTGGCTGCACGGGCGTTTTTGTGGTTTTCCCGTGTGTAACAAGTATATGACCCAGTTTCTTAGTCCTCCACGAAGGCATCCCTTCCGTTAGGCAGATAACCCACGAGTGCTTTGTGATACCTAAATAAACCAAACAAAATCCTCTTCTTTCCAAAACTCGGAAATTAGATTATTTTTTATGTGCTTTAAAAATTAAGGAAGAAAAAGTATAAAAAATTTTAATAAATACTAAAACTTGAGTAATTTTTTTTAATTTTATTTATTTACTCATAAAATAAAACTAAATACTTAACAGGTAAATAAAAGGCTAACCGCATCCCCGTGATTGAGAACCCCTCTTCTAGAGGTAAAATATCGAAGTAACAAGATATGAATTTTATTCTAAATGCCATTATTGCTATTTATAGTGACTTATATGAAAAATAGAGGAAACGTAAATATAAAACACCTGTACTCAATGCGTGTTAGAAAAATTTGATCACCAGATTTAAAGTGAGCACAAGAAAATCCTAGAAACTTATCTTTCTGTGATTTAAAAAAAAAAAAAAAAAAAAAATCTGATGTGCACACCACATGACTTCCTTGTACGGAAAATTAAATTATACGCATTTTTTCTTGCATTTTATTTTAACTTATTAGATTGAATTAAACCTACTTCGCCGACAGCGCATAAACCACAATAGAATAAATGCATTCTTTAAAATTCACTTTGTTTGCCATAGCGACACTCTGGCGCTAGGTTTACTTAACAGTATTACATTTTGTTCATATTATAACTTAGAATGCACAAAATGTATATCATTTAAAGAATTATCTAATCGTTGCCACATGTTCTATTCAAATACTATAATAAAGCTCGAACAATGTATAAAAGAAATTAAGTAAACAAAACAAAAATGTACGTGCGTACATACGTTCGTACAGACGCCACGAAAAATTCTCTTCAGAATTAATTTTAAAGCAGTTTTATAATTTTTTTGAAGGAAAAGAGTATTTTATTCTACATTCTTATGTACAGATATCACGCAAAAACATCGTTAAATTGCATTCGATAGCGGTTAAAATGGATATTTTCGTTGAAATATGCTGCCTGAAACTTTTCGCGATTACAATACTTCCTTTTTACTTCGTACAAGGAAGTAAAAATGTTAAAACTTTTTGGGACGGATGACTTTGTGGGGGACTTTCTAAGGGAAACTGGCGTGTATTAAATGTTACACATGGGGAAAGCCACCAAGGTGCCCATGCAGTCGCCCCGTTTGCAGGATTCGAGCCTCGGACCGAGTTACCAGTCTTCAGGGTATCGCTCGGCCGTTGGTAGGCCTCAAAGAAGATGAAGATAGCGTCTACTAAAAACGTTCCGAAACCTATTCTCGGATAAACTATTAAAATAAAAGTACCTGATATTGATAGATTAAAAATGGATCCAAAATCACTAATAGCGGTTATTACAGATATTAAAGATGACAAATTTTATGTTCTTGGTACTAAGTTTTGTAAATTAAAATCATTGTACACAAAAAACCAGTTTACTTTTCGCAAAGAAAAATTTTTAAACATTGAAGAAGTTGGTACAGAAGAAATAAGTATACGTGAAGTAGTAAAAAACTTTCAGTTAGGAAATGGAACTCAGAAAATGCAGCCTTTCAAAGAAGTATACTAAGAACGTGTGTTTTTGCAAATCAGCTGATCTACTTTGTAATTCAAAATGCCATAACAGTCAACCTTGTTGTAACAGGTCGTAAGAAATATTAAAGTAAAAGAAAAATATGCTACAATTTTCTTATTTTTTAAATTTTGTAATTTTTAGTCCAAAGAGGCTTTGTCCCTTAAGGATTATTGTTTTCGTTTTGCGATGATGCGTCGGTGTATCACTTTTCAAATCGTTGCCACCAAATACTATCGCTCTGTATTATATTTGAAGAAATTAAATAATGAAGAATCTGCATAATTGTATGTATGTTTCTTGCATTGTGATAAAACAACGGTACCTAAGCCATTCAGTTTTGAATGACGTAATCCTACTGCGAATATGGGCATCTGAAAGCCCAAATTTGAAATATGTTTTATTATCGATTTCATATTTTGTAAAACTTTAATGAATTTTTGATTAACAAACTCAACAATTTCAAAGCAAGCAATGGCAACATTCTACAAGGTAAAAAAAAAAACTTTTTATCTCCAACGCGCGGAACTGTGTATCGGAAATTCTAAAGATATGCTCATTTTAAAATTATTTTGCGACATTGCTGTTGAACTTAATTTTATGGTTTAAGTGCAAAGAACATGATATTTAATAAATAAAGGTAACACGCAAGACGTTAAACAAAACGCCCCTTTGGACGTAATTTAAAATCGGAAACCTTTCAGATTTTTTATTATTATTATTTTTATTTTCTTTTTTGGGCTATCAGCTTAATTTTTTTAACTACTGCCACAATTAGTTTTAAAAATTATTGAAATCTCTTAAATCGAGAGTAATCGAGAGAATTATGCATTAGTTCAGCTTTTTCACATGGGATCTTGTTTGTGAAATGGCATAAATATGGCATTTTTTTTTATTTCTCTTAACTATTTGAAAAATAATTGTTCCACCGGCATAATCTTAAATCATACTTTTGATCACTTTTACAATGATGATCCAGATCGCCAATTATAATTCTTCGAAGCAATGTTAAATGCAGAAAGATAAGGTGATGGCATCATTCCAAAAGTGTATTAGTCAAACAAAACGAATCAAACAAAGCGAAAGGCCCTGTTAATAGGTATAACTATGTCTATTACGCAATAGAAAACCTCCGTGTAATATTTGAAAAACAATTCAGTCAGCCTGGGATTACAGTTTGGCCGAGCATCTCATTGGACCTACTTTTTTTTTAATTGATCTGTTACCCACAACTTGTATCTTAACAGGCTGTGGGACACTATTATTCCACTGTTACAGCGACATGATAATGACGGCTTCTATCTAAGATGGAGCTCCTCCTCATTAAGCAGTTATACCTCCTCCCAATGGATTTTTCTTTTGAGGTGTTGTTAAAGATAAAGTATTTTCTAGGCAACAATGCACTATTGAAGACATGACTAATTTCATAGTTTCATGACTAGCTCATACGAAAAAAAGTAACTATAAAAATCTTTGTGGCAAAGTGTACTTGAATATAAAATTTAGACCACAGAAATTTGTAATTGCTGAATAAAAATTAATTTAAATCATGAGGTATCTACATAGAAATTTTAAATATTTTATGAAATGAGACTTACTAAATTATTTATGAGCTGTTTTATTATTATGATTTTTAATGAGCTGGGTTTTACATCCTAATTTTTTATGATAAATCTTTTAGACGACTGAGAATTCGAAAGGCTGGTTTTCAAAGAAATAATATAGGGAATATAGAAAAAGTTATGGCTACCCCTAACAACCTATCGGGAATTCTAAAGGTACGCTGTTTTTAAATATTTTGTGGTTTTGTTCTTGATTTTATGTGGGTTGAGTAAGAAAACAGTGATGCTTAATAATAAAGTTAAAAGGTGGAAAAAAAGTTGTATTAGCAGGATTGAGTCCAAGAGAAGACTAATAACCCGCGATGCTCAGCGAGAACATGAAAAATCTTGATAAAATCCGCTTGTCTGAAATCCCTCTCTGAATCCTTTCAGATTTTGTTTTTTCTTTTCTAATTATTATTTTTATTACTTATTTGTTTGTTTATTTATTTATTTATTAGCCCAAGAACTCTCGAAACACGGTTCTCTTTAAATGTCATCCACCGTAAATGCGTTTTTTCTCTTTTCATTAGAGTTTGTTGCCATTCGGAAAAACCTTTCTAATTGAATTTATCGGTTATTGATTAACAACCTAAGATATGTAAGAGCTATAGATGCAGTTCTTACGAATATTATTATTTAATTTTTAATTATATATATTTAAATAAAAATGATACATCTAATTCAAAACATTCTGTATTTTTAGAGAATGACATTATGCATTTTTTTCAAATACACAGAAGATATATAGTTATGTTAGTCTAAATTTATATTCATCTAGTATCTTCTAAAATGTTTTGCTTTTCCACTTAGGCATTCTCTATCGACAATCTCTACTGATAAACCATATTAAACGTTTATAGAGCCCTTCTGGGGACATTAAAATCTGAACCCTTTCAGATTCATTTATTTATATATTTCACTGTTGAAATGCTTGTACGTTTAGTATATAAACCTCGAATAATACTTAATTCTTTTATGGTTGTATAATTAATGAATTTTTGCAATTATGGGATAAAGCTAACTATGCATTATACAAATTTACTTGAAAATAAATTATCAAATAACCATTTATGTTTAATTAATTTAATTAAATTCACTATATGGACAGTCCCTTATTGAAATCTAAGTGACAACGAATAAAATAGAAAACACAAGCTTTTAAATAGAATTCGGGTTATTCGAACTCTATTTCCAGGTCTCTCGATAAGGAGTTTTGATTACAGTTCAGAAACCATGTGACGGGCAGACGTTTTTTATCATCAGAATTACATAGCTCTGGAAACGGGAAACCTATTCTTAGTTACAGAAGACAAACGTTTGGCTCGTGGCTCTTCATATATAGAATATCAGTTCTTCAGAGCACGAAATTATTTACTTTTTGCTGATACTGTTTAAAATTTGTGAGGCTTCTGTCTTGTTACGATCTCCTAAAACTGAAATACTCTGAAACACTAAAAGAAATATTATAATTTTGTAATTCTATACCCACAACTTCATTAGAAACAAAACATTACGTAAAAGAAATAAATGTACAGGTTAGCAGATGAAAGAACTTATTCTGGGATAACAAACACAGAATCTGCTTCACTCTTTTTTAAAGCACCATGGAAAGGAGAAGTTTATTGTTGTAGATCTTCGATAGCGTCTTGTTAGCGAAAAATAGATGCTATTGCCAGTTGACCATTAAATGACATTTTACCTGTCTGCGATATTACAGAAGTTCGTACGTATACGTCGGAGTAGAATGGGGGACACCAGGGTGCCTGTACCCTGACGAATAAAACTTTCCATTGCAAATTATGTGTTTTAAAGAATATTCGTTAGAGAAATCTGTAAAACGTCCAAAAGAATAAACATTGCCTTAGGAGAGTAGTCACAAACACATAAGTGAATTGTAAACATTCATAGAAAGTAACCAAGAGAACCTAATATTGCTGCTCTTAAACAATATTGTTATGTGCGTATGGGTATGTAATGGATTGAATGCACACAGAACCGATGAAAACTTGATGAAATTTATTTTCCGAAAACTCTTCACAGTTCCGAAACTTTCCACCAGATCTTCTCAGTATGACAGAGCAAAATCAGTAGTCACCACTTCAGATTACTATGAATATTGAGATATTCGTAGTGAAGGATATTTACAAGCTAAGAGCCCCAAAAGCGTAAACTGCCAATGTGATCTCTCAATACCGTAAACTCTCAGTACTCTGAGATAAACTGAAAACTGATGACCTTGTAGAGGCATTAGGTTATTTGGCACGCTAAGAAGGCCGGAGAAATACCTTATATACTCCACCTTTTAAAGAACGACTGGGGTTTTAGGGGAACCAATCGCGAAATCCTGGGTGTGGAGAATCATCATCCATCATCCTTTTAGTTCGAGCGCCACTGTAGAGACTTTAGGTATTTTTTGGAAGCAGGCAAGATGAAAAATGAGCAATTGCCTTCGCCGGGAATCGAACCACGGACCTCTGGAATACCGGCCCAGCGTGCAGAGCCACTACACCACGAAGGCACGCTAGAAAGGCAGGAGAAAATCATGTTTCGTTTCCCATCTATCGAAAGCACCTTTACGTTTTGCAAAATCGTCTTTCATAACTTCGTATACTTTGAGTTTTTCTTTAAATTCGAATAAGTTTTTGCATCCCTACAATATAATTTTGTTTTCGTGCCTATCATTTATCCCCTTTATAACATTGTGGCGATGCTAAAGGAACTTGTGTTCGCTACTCAACAACCGCGTACCCGAATCTCTAGCTGTAACTGTAACGGAGATTTTCGGGACCTGTCGCCATCACGTTCAGTCGCATTTGTCCTCCGATGCAAATGTCTTTAGTGCTTATTTATTGAGTAGTTATGTGGTAATTGTTGTAAATAAATGTTTATTATTTAAAATCAGCCATCTCTATATGTGTGATCAATCATGCAGTGAAATCTAGTCAGGCCTCTACGGATATTAATTGTCGCACTCAGCACCCCGCGACAAATGGTGACATGTGGACGTGCTTTTCTTTAATCGGAATGAATCCGAGCAATTTCAAGGAAAGAGGGAAATTTCTTCTATTACAGTGTTTGGTAATAATGCATCTCATGCTGTAGATCATTTGAACCCAGGTCCTAACATCAATTATTTAGTGCTTCTTATATGTATTTAGTGCTTCACGTGCACTGCAAATGCATTCCTGAACTGCATCATTTTATTTTCATCACTGTTTATTTACATGTATTTAGTGCCTCACGTGCATTGCTACTGTATTCCTAAACTGTATAATTTTTTCTACCTGTGTTTATTTATATGTATAATTGAAATGGCTACTAGCGATCCCTCAACCGCTGATTACAAGCAAATGGCTCGCGTTTCTGTAAAACCAGCCCCATTTTGTTGTAATGATCCCAATCTTTGGTTGTTTTCAATTAGAAGCCCAATTCAAGCTTGGAGGTATAACACGTGATGACACGAAATTTTATACCGGAATTTCTGCCCTCGACACCGAAATCCTATAGTCAGTCCGCGAGGTAGTTCTGAAATCACCCTCAGATAACAAAAATGAGGAGTTGAAAAATAAATTAATTTCAGTGTATGAGCAGCTGTTGCAGGATTTGCAACTTGGCAATATGCGCCCATCCCAGTTATTGTCAAAAACGCAGGAACTTGCAGGTGACAATTTTAAATCGAATATGTTACAATCATTGTGGCTCAACCTTCTCCCGAGCAATATCCAGGCTATTCTTCATGATATACTCAAGCCACAAGCAATTAATAAAGTTCAGCATCCCAGTGTTGATATTTCATTGTGCCAGCAATAAATCCAAGAATTATTATTGCCGGTCGCAGCTTTACAGACACGATCTCAGTATCACCCGCGCAGCAGATCAAAGTCAAGGAACCGGCATAATAGGAACTACCAACGCACACAGTCCAGTAAGAAAAAAGAAATTTGTTTCTATCATTAACGATTTGGTGATAAAGCGCGTAAGCCTCCATGCGCATTCCAGCAAACCTCTTTAAACTGAGTGGGCAGTCACTCGAAGCCACGAGTGGCAGTGGCCAGCGCATTAGTCGATTATTTGTAACTGATGAATTGTCAGGCAGGTGCTTTCTTGTCGATACAGGTGCGAACATTTCAGTCGTACCTCTCTTTCTTGCCGAATCAAAACGTACGCCAGGAAAATTAAACTTATTTGCAGCTAATGCATCAAAAAATCGCAACAATTGGAGAGATATTAATGTCTTTGGACTTAGGTTTGGATCACAAATTTCAATGGCTCTTCATCATGGCTGAGGTTTCGCACCCAATAATTGGTGATGACTTTAGTGCTGCAAAAATTTTCTATTTTGGTCGACATTTAAAATTGACGCTTACTCTACTCAATTGCACAATTGTCTACTGTAGGTGTATTTTGGAATTAAATTAATCGCCGGTAATTTTCCTCTCCACAAACTAATAGAGCAGTATCCCAACGTCATTCGCTCGGTAACCGGAAAAACCAACTGCTGACCACGGTATTGTGCATCACAAAGACCACTGGACCACTAATCTTTGCCAAAGCAAGGCGGTTGACTTCTGAGAAATTAAGGGCCGCAAAAGAAGAATTTAAATATATGCTTGAACAGGGAATTTGTCGGCCCTCAAAAAGTTCATGAGCCAGTCCACATGGTTCCCAAGAAAAACGGTGACTGGCGTCCTAGTGAGAACTACCGACGTTTTAATACAGTTACTTTGCATGACAGATATCCGGTTCCTCATATTCAGGACTGCATGTAAGTCTTGGAAGGCAAAAAAAAAGTGTTTTTTCTACGTTTCGTGCTTATCATCAGATCCCGGTTAATCCACCTGATATACCAAAAACTGCTTTCATAACTCCTCTTGGATTATTCGAATTTTCTGTTATGACTTTTGGGTTGTGTAATGCCACACAAACGTTTCAGCATTTCATAAATGAAGTCCTTCATGATTAGATTTTTGTGTGCCATATTTCGATGATATTCTTGTAGCTTCGACAAACGAAAACGAGCACATTGAACACCATCGTTTAGTCCTTGACCGATTTCAGTCCTATGGTGTAGCTGTCCATCCATCAAAATGTGTTTTCGGGAAATCCAAGTGTCATTCCTTGGTCATGAGGTTTCCTCGAAGGGTGTTCGCTGATAGAGTTACTGCAATTCAAAATTTTCCAGACCCCAAAACTGTCCAGGAGTTGCAACGTTTTCTGGCCATGTTGAATTATTATCCTCGCTTCCTCCAGCATGCCGTTGCAAAGCAGGCGCCTTTGCATACATATTTAATCGGCAGCAAAAGAAAGATACGCGACCAGTTATTTAGTCTTCCGAATCTCGCACAGCCTTTGTACAATGTTAGGAGGACCTAGCGTCGGCAGCAGCTCTTAGCTCCCTTCTAAGCATCCGATAGCATTAGTGGTTCTAATTCAGCCATACGCGTCTAATTCAGCCATGGGCGCGGTTTTGTAACAGCTTATAGACAGAGCATGGAAGCCACTGGCATTCTTCTCAAAAGCGTTTTCTGCAGCACAATTAAAATACAACACGTATGATCGTGAACTTCTTTGTCCGTATGAGCCAGTCAAACATTTTCGTCATATGGTGGAAGGTCGATTGTTTTCTATCTATACCGACCACAAACCTCTGATTTTCGTCTTCCAACAAAAGCCTGGCAAAGCTCCCCCAGGTAAATGCGTCACTTTGATTACATAGAGCAGTTAGTCATGTTGAAGGCTCTCAAAATACGGTCGCTGATGTTCTGTCCAGAAGTAAGACGTTCAGTTGCCTTCAACAACAGATTTCTCCGCCGTTCCAGAGTGTTAGAAACAAGATTCAGAATTACAAAATGTTTTGTTTGACAAAGCTTCACATGGACTTTATTTATTACCTATACAGCTGGAACCAAATCTTTCACTGTACTGCGATGCGCGGGACAATGTGGTGCGGCCATACATTCCACTGAAATTTCGACATGGTATTTTTAGCAGCATTCCAATCCTTGCATCAGAGCTTCCCGCAAGTTAATTCAACAGCGTTTTCTGTGGCCTGGTATGCAGAAAGACATCGCTGTATGGGCTAGAGCATGTGCAGACTGTCAAAGGTCAAAAATCCATAGATACACTTGAACACCATTGCAACACTTTAAGTTACCATCTGCTCGCTTTAACCATATCCATATCGATTTGGTTGGACCCTTACCTCCATCACAAGGTCATACATACCTCCTTACGTGTATCGACAGGTACACACGTTGGTCAGAGGCTATCCCTGTTGTGGATATGTCAGCTGACACAATGCCCAAAACATTTTTTTTCGCGTGGATCTCACGGTTTGGAGTACCCGAGTGCATTACCACGGACCAGGGATGGCAGTTCGAGTCTCAGTTATTTACTGCATTAATGAAATACTTGGAAACTAAAAAGATCCGCACATCACTGTACCATCCGAATTCCATTGGACTTGTTGAGAGGTTTCATCACTGTCTTAAACAGGCCGTTAGATGCCATACTTCTGTTCACTGGGTTGATGTTCTTCCCACAGTGTTGTTAGGATTAAAAACGGCTTTTAAAGAGTATCTGGGTTCTTCGAATGCTGAAATGGTCTACGGCAAAGGTGCCCAACCTTGTGCTCGCTGATCGTTTTGTATGTGCTCGCCAATCCGATCAAGTACTACGAACAAAAAATATTGTTACGTTTTTCTTCTGACACCAGTTGTTACGTTATTTTCTTCCTTCACGTTCGTACGTGGTTCGTTAGGATTTGGAAGGAATAATGACAATACTACTTGATGAAGTATCGAAACACACTTTATTGGCCAGTATTGTCAGGACAGCTCCAAAACACATTTTTAAATTCGTCGATGAACTACTATAAACACGTTGACACGATCAGCGGCACAGCCTCCAGGTTATCAGGCTATCACGATGGAAACAACTTTACGGTAAAGCACTAGAGTATAGCTTCCGACTCTGCTTGGTCGTTCTCGGAACTCCACGTACTCTCGAGACTCTCCATGCTACAACCCGCGATGCACTCGACGACACACAGAGCACAGCTCCCAACTCTTCGGTCTAGTCGTTCCCGGAGCTCAACACGCACTCTCGACGATGCACTAACCGCGATACACTACAAGACTCTTTCGGTGCACTCGACGACCCACTCGGCACTCGCTGCCCGGCTGTCAAATCGATCGACTCCGCAGGGATTGACTCGCTAGACGAGACACAAACTCGAGACACTAGCAGGGTTTATATAGCTTTTGGCTGGTGTTCGAGAACATTCTGGGCTAAACCCGTAAGAATTCGTTACAGAAGGTTCTCCATCGATCCACGGCATATCGCCAATTTTGTCACCAAATGTGGCAACCCTGCGTTATCTTGCCATTTTATGGCAAGCCTAAAACTGCTTTGCAGAGAAGCTATCTCACCGCGCCTGGACATTTCGTAACAATATTTTCAAAATAACCATTCATTTATATTTCTTAATTATTAAAATATAGTAAGCATTTATAGTCATAAGAGAGATCTTGCAAGACGTTATAAAATAATTGATTGCTGACTGATGAACTTTATAGAGAACATGGTATCTTATTGTTTCATTCCGATGTTAGCTGGCTCAGCAGGGTAGAAGTACTTCAACGATTTGTACAACTTCTTTCGCCAATAAAGCAGTTTTTGGAATCCGGAAACGAAAGTTATAAAGAATTGGACGATAATAATTGTTTATCCGATCTGTATTTTCTCATGGATATAACAGCTAAAGTGAAGAAATTGAATGAAGATCTCCAGGGAAAAGAAAAACCCTTTTTTTAATTGACTGGGACTGTAACTGCTTTTCAGATAAAGTAACATTTGTGGATAAATCAGATGAAAGAAAAAAATTTCACCCATTTTCAGAATTTATATCAATAACCACAAGGCAATTGAAACAGAGAAATACTTGGAAAACCTAAATGCACTGAAAAATAATTTTGAACTGTGATTCTCTGATTTCCATAAAGTTCAACCAATATTATTATTCATCTCAAAACCATTTGCCAAATTAATATTATAGATGAATCACATAAGATTGGAAATATGTTTAACAGAAATGTTGGTATTTTGGAAATGTGCTCTGATACGCCAAATTGTGCTCTCAATAGGCCAAAATGTGCTCGCGAGAGGCCAAAGGTTGGGCGCCACTGGTCTACGGTGTCAATTTAAAATTTACCTGGAGATTTTATAAACCTCCAAAAAAAATCAATCATCCTCAGCTGCAAAAGCGCAAACAGCTTTTAGACACTTCGAAACTTTTTGCGCTTTTGCAGCTGAGGATGATGGTTCGGTAAAACCATCGAAACTAGTTCTGTGAAAGTTTGAAATTAAAACGCTGATTATTGTTGTTTGACTTCTAAATTAGTACTTTTTCTTTTGTTTTATATTCTTTTGTTTATTATTTAAATATTAAAAATATATTTGTAAATCGCTTATCTTGACACTTGTGATAGATTTCATGGACGTTTTTGAAAAATGTATTTATTTCATCCACGTGAATGCAACTGATGTTTTCTTAAAATTTTATTATTCAGAGTATTAGTCAATTATGACAGAATGCCGGATTTGTTCCCATTATTCAACACTCATATGAACTTCAATATTCCAGATCTCTCATGTAACTATAATTTTTCCTATCTGCAATAAGAACACGAAGGGAATAAATGCAGGTTATGATGACAGGTAAAAATCGTCCAGATGTTAAGGTAAAATTCTGGACGTCAAAGAAATTCTTTAGATCTAGGAAATTCAGTACGATGTGCAAATATTCATCCTATTCGAAGCTTATTTTTAGAATGACATGGCATATACACTGCTGGCCACCGTAAATGCAAATAATATGAAATTTACAACATGCATTAGCGGAGGTGAGATATGCAAATGATTAGAATTTCAGCGTAGACGCACATCACGCGCGTCTGTGGCGCCACTTCAAAACGCTATTTGGATTGGAGTTTTAGACGATTTCAAGTTCGGCAATTGTGTTTTTCTTGTGGTTTTTTCAAAAATACGATCAATTATGCCTCGTAGTGAACAGCGATCATCGTTTGATCAAGTATCCGAGTTCGACAGAGGAAGGATAGTGGCCTACCGAGAGCGTGGATTATCTTTCAGAGAAATCAGTACTCGTGTTGGACAAAATCAAACAGCTGTAATACGGATATGTGACCTTTGGATGCAGGAGGGTACGACAGACCGACGTGTTCGATCGCATCCACCTCAGTGCACCACTTCACGTGATGACAGGAACATTGTGCGCGTGGCAATGACGGATCGCTCAGTCACAACACGAACCATAGCACAGCACATTCAGTCTGTAACGCATCATCCAGTGTCTGTGCGTACCATTCGATGCTGTTTACAGCAGAGTGGTCTGTCCGCAAGACGGCCATTGCTTCATCTACCCTTAACGCAGAACCACAGACGGCTCCGCCGCCAATGGTGCGATGAAAGAAGAATGTGGACGGCAGAATGGAAGGAAATTGTCTTTACTGACGAGTCACGCTTCTGTCCGCAACACAACAGTCGGATGCGAGCCTGGAGACACCGTGGTGAGAGGATGCTGAATAGCTGCGTTTGCACCGCCATACTGGTCCTGCATCGGATATTATGGTATGGGGCGGTATTGGATATCACTCTCGCACTCCTCTAGTACGCATTGCCGTTACTTTAAGCAGCCAGCACTATAAATTTAATCATTTGATACTTGGTCAACATGTTATCTACTAAATAAATTTTGATGTGATATCTCTTGTCTTTCTAGGTGCTGTTTTTTTGGGTTGCCAGAAGTGTAAAACGTAAATTTACTAAAACGAGATTGCTTCGGCTTTCACTCGCTTACAACATCAAAAGCCTTTTACACAAAGCTCTCTCCTCGCTTTGTTAAAAACCTGGAAAGAGAATAATTAGTCCCTTATGTCTGGAAACCACACTAGGGGATTTCCTCTGCACCTTTCTTCCAAAGGTCTGCTGTCCATTCTGTCGCTGAGAAAAAGAGTTCTCATTAAACACCTGGAAGTCCGAGGGGTGCATATGTGTGAGCGTCAAAACGTCGTCACCTCTCACTCCCTGTTTCGGGGGGAAGCTCTTCTCTTCTGAAAGTCCAGCCATAGAGCATCATCGACCGACTGCTACTACGAATCATTCAAAAGGAAACTGCTTGTCTACAAAGACTAAGACATATATTCTCATGTTTTTCTTTGTGCAGACATAGTGAACCCTTCCTTGCACACACCATACAGCAGTCCTTATAAAGTGCTTCAACGTAGTGATAAAACTTTCACCATCTCTAAAAAAAGATATCACTGTGTCTATTAGACAGGGTAAAACCTGCTTATTTGGTGCCAGGAGATGCATCTGCATCTCACATTTTACCTGTTGTTAACAAGGCCTCATCGCAGCAAACAGCTTACCCACTAAACGAACAGACTTAAAAAAAAGTGCTTCTGCGATCGCAAATTACCAAACACGTTCTGGATGCCATGTTCACTTTCCAAAATGATTTGTAGAAAACTAATATTTTTCTCTTTTACAGATTTTTAATACGATTTTTTCTGGGAAGGAAGATGGTGTGGGGTTATATCTGTCCCCCAATTTTTCTAACATTAACAATGGCGTCACGTCTGATTTCTTCCTCTACCCCATACTTGCTAAGAATCTTAACTCTGTGAGACTCCAAAAGAACTCTCCCCTTCTCTTTTGCAAGTTCGTCTACACACCCTGTTTACCGCTGAGATTCATGTCATTCTAACGCCATATATATATTTTGATTTATTAAAAGAATTTTTTCCTTACAAATTGGTATTAAATAATCATGTAAAAACTCCAAACTGTGTTACATCAAGTAAAAATATGGGAAAACTACAGAATCCTGTGATAGCAGATCATACACTGATTATCATAAATTAAGGAAAAATCACAAAAATCATGATTACTGGAAAAGTTACATGTCGAATTTAATGAAACTTACCCACAATATACAATACATAGTAGGGTATCAAATAACATAAAAAGAAATCACCAGACAAATATGATAGTATAGAAATTAGCACATGTATAAAATGAACAAATCGAAGGTGTCAGTTTGCTATAAAAAAGTACCTTCAATATGGAATACAATCACCTCTAGAAGCAATACAGCACATTCAGCGATGTGTGATGCTTTCAATTACGCGGTCTATCAGTTCCATACGAAGCGAGAGCCATAGTTCTTGCAAAGCAGTTACAAGGGTCTAAGGGATTGAGAGCAGCTAGACGTCTCCCTAAAGCATCCCAAACGTGCTCGATAGGATTCAAGTCCGGGGATCGAGCTGGCCACTCCATGCGCATAATTGTTTCCTGTTGAAGATAATCATATACGATGCGAGCCCTGTGTGGTCTTGCATTGTCGTCCTGTAACAGGAAAGCATCACCTATAGCCTAGGCATACGGGTACACATAAGCATCATAGATGTCATTTCTATAAACCGGAGCATTCACGGTTTCCGTTCGAAAGACATGGAGGTCTGTGCGTCCACCCAAAGAGATGCCAACCCAAACACAGACACTGCCTTTTCCGTAGGCGTCTCTTTCACGGATGTTTGACGGATGATAACGGGTTCCAGGTTCTCTCCATAACAAATAATGCCTACTATCGCATTCTAGACTAAACCTGGACTCGTCTGTAAAGAGAATAGCCCTCCATTGCTCAGGCGTCCAGTGGACATGTTTTCGTGTCCACTGCAAACGGTCCCTACTATGGCGTGACTTGAGCAGCACGTAAATAATTGTTCGCCTCCCATACAGACCACCTTTGTGAAGCCTTCTACGCACAGTTGACGTTGACACCAACCTTCCGGTGGCTGCAGCAAGGGAGGATCTAAGAAGAGTTCGGAGTAGCGGTTCTATTCCTGCGTGCACATAATGTCAAATATCGGTCATCGGATCGTCGTAGCAGTTGGCCGTCCTTAGCTGAACCTCCTAGATGACGAACCTGTGGTTTGAAATTGCCTCCAAAGTCTATGAACCACAAAAGGACTCACATTTAGCCATCTGGACACTTCTGTTTGACTTTGTCCTGCCTCTAGTCTCCCAGTGGCTCTCCATCGCAGTTCTGCAGGCAAATGATGCCTGGAGGTCATTGTTAAGAATTAGCTATCTCAGATTTCTGATGTCACTGTCATAGTGAAATATGTGGGCTTGCTCTCAAGCATGGACTTTTATGCTCCTCGCAGGTGACGTATTCCGAAAGCAGCGCCACTAATTTGCATATCGCAGTTTTACTCAGCTACTCTTACTTGGCAACATATTCAAATTTTACACGGTTTGGCTTATTTTTGAGGGAGTTATCGCTATTTTTGTGAATTTTCCTTAATTTATGATAACCAGTGTATTTTAATTTCAATAATTCCTTAAAATCTGGATGAATTTATTTGCACCTAGCAAGTAAAATTTAAAGCATGGATAGTTCTTGGTCTCACGGGACTTTTTATTGCCTCTTACATACTACCTACATGATTATATTCTTAATTATTTCTCATTCAAATTGATAAATATTATTCAGATTATTAACCTTTTTACACCGGCGATTGGGTAACTTTCAGGTGTTTAAAAATTATTAGGTTTATCATGCATTATGTCTCAAACTGCGCCTTCTTTCAAGAGATCGCTCTCTATTTACATCTGTAATATTCGTTAACTAATTAACTAATTTTAGTATGTATGTATTTACCACAGAATAGTGGTGATACTGAGTCTTCTAGTGCAAATCCTTAAAATTTAATACAGAGGAGTGGTACGGAAATATAAATAATACGTAAAATATAGGAATATTGATTTCAGCTGGCATTTTGAAAGAGACTTTGGGATCGTGAAGTCTGGGAGCTCACCATATCTCCTTAGCAATGAAAATGTAAGAAAAGGAATGTTGAGTATACCAGACATAGTAGTCCTTTCAAGATGCAAAAACAAAAGCTGCGGTCGTATTGGTTATTTGAGTTCCAAAGAGCTATATAGTATTATTCATGAATACTTTATTCGCTTTCTTTTAGAAGTAATGGATCAAATGTTTTAAGAATTAAACAACCTCTCTATCGCTTTCTTTTTGCTCCGAATACCTTAGCAATGCTACATTTTATCGATTCTAAAAGACAGCGTGCAGAACGTAATTTAATCATAGTTGTTTGCTGGATTTATAAATTTGATAGTTTTTTTTTTTTTTTTTTCCAATTAGTAAGTCATTTAATTTAAAGACTCGCCTGTGAATCATATGACAGGCCACGCTATCTGATTGTATTTACATCACATGTGACAGCTCAACTTGGTTAATAGCTGATTGTTGAAATCATTTATCACGCAACGCAATAAGTGCAAATGTCCTTCGAACTTTAAAAGTGTCTGGCAATTTTTTAAAATGTCCTCACCTGTGAACAGAAAATACCTTTTAATTCTCAGATAAATGTTTTCACAATAAATTAGCTTTTGATCTTTATTTCTTTCTTTTAACTGAAACGAAAAATGTCTGATGATCATAGTGTGAATCTCAGTGAAGATGAGGAAGATATTGAAAATGGCTTTACTCAGCCGGAATTACATGGAACTCTTAGCAAATGGACAAATTATATCCATGGATGGCAAGATCGGTACATAGTTTTGAAAGACGGTACATTAGCATATTATAAATCGGAAGATGATACAGCGTATGGATGTCGTGGCGCCATAAGTATCTTTAAAGCTGTCATTAAGGTGAGTCAAATGATATTTTGTTGGGATAGTATTTTCATATCGAAATATGTGACATTGTTTTTAGGAAGCATCTACTGTGCTGGTTGTTTTTAGGAAGCATCTACTGTGCTGGTTGTTTTTAGGAAGCATCTACTGTGCTGGTTGTTTTTAGGAAGCATCTACTGTGCTGGTTTCGCTGTTTGTACTTCAGTATTTTTCTGCAATAGTTAGTGAGAATTATATTTCTGTGTTATTAAAGTCCAAAATCTTCATTTTTTATGTAAATAAGTATAAATAGTGACTTTGAGTAAATATCGCTTTTGTGTGTTGTTATAAAAGAGTATTGTTAGCTGTAGTTCTTGTGAATTTTGCTAAGGTTGCATCTCTGTTATATTTTCCATGGGCACAAATCCCATAATCTTATTACTGTCCTCATCTGCTGAAAGTCTTTGATTGCGCCAAGTTTCATTTTAAATTGTGTTGGACATAATGTGTAATTTTATTGAGGAGGAATATCCTAGGAAACTGACAGCAACATGTTAGCGTGAGTCATCAGCATTTTGTTGTTATGTAACCTTTAATTGCTTATGAAAGATATTTTACTCATTAACAGTGCATACGAAGTAATAGTACTTCATACTAAAGAAACCAAAATTACGACAGGATATGATGTAACACTTTTTAATACATGCCACATACTTCCATAGTGTTGATATGAGCTCCGTTTTCCAAATCCTTAAAACTCGCAGCGTAATTTACCGAGAAGTGAACAAAGCCATTTAAATCTTCATTTACGCACCAGTCAATTATTATTTCCCAGTCGTTCTAAAGTGTACAGAAACTTCAGATTAATCGTACCACCAGCAGGCATTTTACAATGTAAAGCACAAAATAAACAATGTACTTCCAAACCAACATCCAACACACAAATAAGCCCTTACAAATATTTTCCCATCTGTCTTAAATTGTGTGTTCAAAGCGTGGTTTTTGCAAGTGCGAGAACTGCGTTTTTTTTAAACATTTTAGGCTTTAATATCGAAATGTAGACAATTTAGATAGTAATATGGCACCGTGGAGTTTCTCGCCAAAAATATTTGGCAAGAAATTTGTTGTCAAGCGAAGCCGTATACAAGAATAGTTCTAAAGTAAATTTACGGGTACCCCTTGGCGGTACATAGATACCGAGTTTGTGTAATTCTATTACTTGTTATTGTGGTTTGTGATTTAAATATTTGATACTAAGTATTTGTAATGCTTGCGGTATGAATTCGTTGGTGACGTGTATAATGTAATAGATGATTTAGAGGTAAAAGTTTTTGGATATTTTATTTATTTTATATGTGGAAATGTTCATATTTGTAAAGGGTAAATACTTTTTCACGATCAGATAATTTCATATATGTTCTTTTTACCAGGTTTAAAGATTGAGAAAATTGTCATGTATTTTCGTGAAATTTTTCTAATTTATGAGAAAAAAGCAGTGTACATGGATATAGTGAAGAGTGCGCAATGCCATTTTTGTGCAATTCTGGGATGTTTTTTTAAGTAAAAATAAGTCGGCGTGTACATGGTTTATGTGTATGTGTTATTTTGAAAAACGCGTAAGGAGTATGGTATTGTGCACTTCTTCCCAATTTTGCAGTGAATATTTGTCATGATTAAGCAGTTTTGTTTGATAAAATTTCTAGCATAAGTGTAATTCGGCTAGTAGATCGTTGGAAGAAGTGTTCAGTAGATAAAAAGAAAAGAAACATGTCTTTACTTCGTGGAGACAAAATGGCGGCGGGGAAAAAAAAATAGAGGGTTGCTGTAGGAGAGTTGGTTGCCAAATTTTTGCCAAAAAATCGCCAAGTTACCATAATGTAAAGATCAACCATAGATTTGAATGGGTTTGTAGAAAGGTTCAGATGGTCACTATGTGAGGCGTTCGATCAGAAAGAGTACCTAGTTTGAAAAAGGTCATTTGAATATGATTGATATTTTGATTTTTACGTGGCTCTGGGTGTACAAACGAACTCGAAAATCATGGTAAGTGAATATTCGCTTTTGGTAGTGCTTAAATGTATAACATGTTTTTCTTTGTTTATGTTATTTTATTGTTTGGTTTAAAATGTATTTTATTGAGATTATGTATGTTTTGTTTGCCTATATTGAAGAATTTGGTGTTCCTTTGACTTTTTAAGAGAAAATATATCGATGTGTACATGGACAAAGTAAAGGGAGTGCGCAAAGCAAGTTTGTGCAATTCTGGGATTTTTTTTAAAATGAAAATAGGTCGACGTGTACATGGATAAAGTTAAAAGAGTGCGCAATGCCATTTATGTGCAATTCAGGGATTTTTTTAAGTGAAAATAAGTTGATGTGTGCATGGATACCGAGTTTGTGCAATTGCTCGTCTTGTTATTTTGGCATCGCCGCTTCGCAAGCCAAAATAACTAGTCTAAGAATTGCACAAAATCGGTATCCATGTACCGCCAAATTTCGCTAAGGGGTACCCTAAACTATACTTTTACCTACATTTTAAATCAAACAATGAAATAACATAAAAAGGAAATTCATCTTTGCACTATACAAAGGAAATATCCACTTACCTTATTTATGTCTTCAGTCATGTCTTAGTCAAACAAAATTTCTGAATATGTCTTCAGTCAAACAAAATTCCTGAACAGCATCAAAAACTTCCTAAAATTATCTGAACTAGAATCTGTATACTGGCATAGCCACATTAAATTCACAAAATAAGAGTAAAAAATATCCTCTGTAGTGTCGCTAGTCCGACCATACGCACTTCCTTCCTACAAACAGGACATGTAATAATGGCTTCTAAGTAAACCTTCATTTACATACCAGTGAATTAATGCTTTTTTCCCCGTTCGTTCTAAATTGTATAGAACTTCAAATTAATCTTATCATATTCAGCCATTTTACCGTGTAAAGCACAAAATAACAACATATTTATCAAAAATCTGACGCACTTTCCATACCTTTTTCCTAATTCAAATTGACCGCAATCATGCAACCAATTACATCGTAATAGAGTTTTCATAACATTCAACTATTCAGGTTAACATAAATAAACCACCACTTGGCAATAAATGAAACAACAACTTGGCAATAAATGAAACAACAGCGCGGCGGTAAATGAAACAACTTCACGATAATACAAAGGGTACCCTTCTCTCTACTCTAACCATCCATGCGTTATAGCAGAGGTCATCAAAAATTTTTTTGAATGACAGATTATAAAAATTTTTAACTTGGCCACATAGTAAACTTGATAACTGATTAGATATTTACATATGTAACAGCTTATCTTATTGTTCATAGAACAATGAAAAAAGTTTCAAAATTTTCTGTTAGGAAGTGACATTTTTATATAATATTTGGTACTTTTCCATTTCGCCGGCGCAAATCTCGCCAAGCAGACTTTATTGGCGACAACACATTGTATACACATAAAAAATATTTAAAAAATTTTAGTTCTAAGAATTCTCTTTTTGAAGGCATAAACATTTTAATATCGTTTAAAAATTTACAAAAAGCCAATAAATAAAGACAATAAATTTGTAAAAAGACATTAATTTAAGAATTTACTATGCTTTCATGGTTCAACATACTAATTCGCCGGTTCATATCACGTGACCCCAAGCGATCTCATCACACGTAAACTACTCTACAAAAATCTAATGCTCTCAGTAATTATCTGCATTAATTTCAAGTTAAATCTTAATTTGGAACACAAGTTTAAATGCAAGAAATATTTCAATGCGTATGAATAGCTTACTCAGAAATTATGTAAAACTCCAGTGCTTAACTTCACTAATGCATTCTCATTAGAATTGATGAATTTAACCCTTGACTTTCCTTTTCTATATTTTCGGCTTCGGGTAAGCGCTGTGATTGCATCCTAATTAATTACCGAAAATGGCCTTAGACATAAAACTGAACTATCTGATAAAAATTCTATGTAATAATATGCCAGCATTGAAAGAAACAATCAACCTGATAAGAAAAAGCTGCAACTTGTTTTGAAAATGAGGCGTAAAAGGTTACCAGCGAGAATATTCCGTTTGGCATCGGTTGTACCATTATTGCCGACTTTATCGCTTGCGCCGGCAAAACGGAAAAGTACCTAATATTTATATACATTCTGATGATGCTTTTAAAAACATAAAATATTTAGATTAATTGATGTTCATATTATAGGGCAGAGTAAATTTTGCTCTAAAGCAGTGAATGTAATATATTGTTACAGAATGTCATGGCTCAGTAAGGCAAAGCAGGTTTAGGGTTGCCATATTTGGTGAGAGATTGTCCATTTGGTGATGTCCTCACCTGTGAACAGAAAATACCTTTTAATTCTCAGATAAATGTTTTCACAATAAATTAGCTTTTGATCTTTATTTCTTTCTTTTAACTGAAACGAAAAATGTCTGATGATCATAGTGTGAATCTCAGTGAAGATGAGGAAGATATTGAAAATGGCTTTACTCAGCCGGAATTACATGGAACTCTTAGCAAATGGACAAATTATATCCATGGATGGCAAGATCGGTACATAGTTTTGAAAGACGGTACATTAGCATATTATAAATCGGAAGATGATACAGCGTATGGATGTCGTGGCGCCATAAGTATCTTTAAAGCTGTCATTAAGGTGAGTCAAATGATATTTTGTTGGGATAGTATTTTCATATCGAAATATGTGACATTGTTTTTAGGAAGCATCTACTGTGCTGGTTGTTTTTAGGAAGCATCTACTGTGCTGGTTGTTTTTAGGAAGCATCTACTGTGCTGGTTGTTTTTAGGAAGCATCTACTGTGCTGGTTGTTTTTAGGAAGCATCTACTGTGCTGGTTTCGCTGTTTGTACTTCAGTATTTTTCTGCAATAGTTAGTGAGAATTATATTTCTGTGTTATTAAAGTCCAAAATCTTCATTTTTTATGTAAATAAGTATAAATAGTGACTTTGAGTAAATATCGCTTTTGTGTGTTGTTATAAAAGAGTATTGTTAGCTGTAGTTCTTGTGAATTTTGCTAAGGTTGCATCTCTGTTATATTTTCCATGGGCACAAATCCCATAATCTTATTACTGTCCTCATCTGCTGAAAGTCTTTGATTGCGCCAAGTTTCATTTTAAATTGTGTTGGACATAATGTGTAATTTTATTGAGGAGGAATATCCTAGGAAACTGACAGCAACATGTTAGCGTGAGTCATCAGCATTTTGTTGTTATGTAACCTTTAATTGCTTATGAAAGATATTTTACTCATTAACAGTGCATACGAAGTAATAGTACTTCATACTAAAGAAACCAAAATTACGACAGGATATGATGTAACACTTTTTAATACATGCCACATACTTCCATAGTGTTGATATGAGCTCCGTTTTCCAAATCCTTAAAACTCGCAGCGTAATTTACCGAGAAGTGAACAAAGCCATTTAAATCTTCATTTACGCACCAGTCAATTATTATTTCCCAGTCGTTCTAAAGTGTACAGAAACTTCAGATTAATCGTACCACCAGCAGGCATTTTACAATGTAAAGCACAAAATAAACAATGTACTTCCAAACCAACATCCAACACACAAATAAGCCCTTACAAATATTTTCCCATCTGTCTTAAATTGTGTGTTCAAAGCGTGGTTTTTGCAAACATTTTAGGCTTTAATATCGAAATGTAGACAATTTAGATAGTAATATGGCACCGTGGAGTTTCTCGCCAAAAATATTTGGCAAGAAATTTGTTGTCAAGCGAAGCCGTATACAAGAATAGTTCTAAAGTAAATTTACGGGTACCCCTTGGCGGTACATAGATACCGAGTTTGTGTAATTCTATTACTTGTTATTGTGGTTTGTGATTTAAATATTTGATACTAAGTATTTGTAATGCTTGCGGTATGAATTCGTTGGTGACGTGTATAATGTAATAGATGATTTAGAGGTAAAAGTTTTTGGATATTTTATTTATTTTATATGTGGAAATGTTCATATTTGTAAAGGGTAAATACTTTTTCACGATCAGATAATTTCATATATGTTCTTTTTACCAGGTTTAAAGATTGAGAAAATTGTCATGTATTTTCGTGAAATTTTTCTAATTTATGAGAAAAAAGCAGTGTACATGGATATAGTGAAGAGTGCGCAATGCCATTTTTGTGCAATTCTGGGATGTTTTTTTAAGTAAAAATAAGTCGGCGTGTACATGGTTTATGTGTATGTGTTATTTTGAAAAACGCGTAAGGAGTATGGTATTGTGCACTTCTTCCCAATTTTGCAGTGAATATTTGTCATGATTAAGCAGTTTTGTTTGATAAAATTTCTAGCATAAGTGTAATTCGGCTAGTAGATCGTTGGAAGAAGTGTTCAGTAGATAAAAAGAAAAGAAACATGTCTTTACTTCGTGGAGACAAAATGGCGGCGGGGAAAAAAAAATAGAGGGTTGCTGTAGGAGAGTTGGTTGCCAAATTTTTGCCAAAAAATCGCCAAGTTACCATAATGTAAAGATCAACCATAGATTTGAATGGGTTTGTAGAAAGGTTCAGATGGTCACTATGTGAGGCGTTCGATCAGAAAGAGTACCTGGTTTGAAAAAGGTCATTTGAATATGATTGATATTTTGATTTTTACGTGGCTCTGGGTGTACAAACGAACTCGAAAATCATGGTAAGTGAATATTCGCTTTTGGTAGTGCTTAAATGTATAACATGTTTTTCTTTGTTTATGTTATTTTATTGTTTGGTTTAAAATGTATTTTATTGAGATTATGTATGTTTTGTTTGCCTATATTGAAGAATTTGGTGTTCCTTTGACTTTTTAAGAGAAAATATATCGATGTGTACATGGACAAAGTAAAGGGAGTGCGCAAAGCAAGTTTGTGCAATTCTGGGATTTTTTTTAAAATGAAAATAGGTCGACTTGTACATGGATAAAGTTAAAAGAGTGCGCAATGCCATTTATGTGCAATTCAGGGATTTTTTTAAGTGAAAATAAGTTGATGTGTGCATGGATACCGAGTTTGTGCAATTGCTCGTCTTGTTATTTTGGCATCGCCGCTTCGCAAGCCAAAATAACTAGTCTAAGAATTGCACAAAATCGGTATCCATGTACCGCCAAATTTCGCTAAGGGGTACCCTAAACTATACTTTTACCTACATTTTAAATCAAACAATGAAATAACATAAAAAGGAAATTCATCTTTGCACTATACAAAGGAAATATCCACTTACCTTATTTATGTCTTCAGTCATGTCTTAGTCAAACAAAATTTCTGAATATGTCTTCAGTCAAACAAAATTCCTGAACAGCATCAAAAACTTCCTAAAATTATCTGAACTAGAATCTGTATACTGGCATAGCCACATTAAATTCACAAAATAAGAGTAAAAAATATCCTCTGTAGTGTCGCTAGTCCGACCATACGCACTTCCTTCCTACAAACAGGACATGTAATAATGGCTTCTAAGTAAACCTTCATTTACATACCAGTGAATTAATGCTTTTTTCCCCGTTCGTTCTTAATTGTATAGAACTTCAAATTAATCTTATCATATTCAGCCATTTTACCGTGTAAAGCACAAAATAACAACATATTTATCAAAAATCTGACGCACTTTCCATACCTTTTTCCTAATTCAAATTGACCGCAATCATGCAACCAATTACATCGTAATAGAGTTTTCATAACATTCAACTATTCAGGTTAACATAAATAAACCACCACTTGGCAATAAATGAAACAACAACTTGGCAATAAATGAAACAACAGCGCGGCGGTAAATGAAACAACTTCACGATAATACAAAGGGTACCCTTCTCTCTACTCTAACCATCCATGCGTTATAGCAGAGGTCATCAAAAATTTTTTTGAATGACAGATTATAAAAATTTTTAACTTGGCCACATAGTAAACTTGATAACTGATTAGATATTTACATATGTAACAGCTTATCTTATTGTTCATAGAACAATGAAAAAAGTTTCAAAATTTTCTGTTAGGAAGTGACATTTTTATATAATATTTGGTACTTTTCCATTTCGCCGGCGCAAATCTCGCCAAGCAGACTTTATTGGCGACAACACATTGTATACACATAAAAAATATTTAAAAAATTTTAGTTCTAAGAATTCTCTTTTTGAAGGCATAAACATTTTAATATCGTTTAAAAATTTACAAAAAGCCAATAAATAAAGACAATAAATTTGTAAAAAGACATTAATTTAAGAATTTACTATGCTTTCATGGTTCAACATACTAATTCGCCGGTTCATATCACGTGACCCCAAGCGATCTCATCACACGTAAACTACTCTACAAAAATCTAATGCTCTCAGTAATTATCTGCATTAATTTCAAGTTAAATCTTAATTTGGAACACAAGTTTAAATGCAAGAAATATTTCAATGCGTATGAATAGCTTACTCAGAAATTATGTAAAACTCCAGTGCTTAACTTCACTAATGCATTCTCATTAGAATTGATGAATTTAACCCTTGACTTTCCTTTTCTATATTTTCGGCTTCGGGTAAGCGCTGTGATTGCATCCTAATTAATTACCGAAAATGGCCTTAGACATAAAACTGAACTATCTGATAAAAATTCTATGTAATAATATGCCAGCATTGAAAGAAACAATCAACCTGATAAGAAAAAGCTGCAACTTGTTTTGAAAATGAGGCGTAAAAGGTTACCAGCGAGAATATTCCGTTTGGCATCGGTTGTACCATTATTGCCGACTTTATCGCTTGCGCCGGCAAAACGGAAAAGTACCTAATATTTATATACATTCTGATGATGCTTTTAAAAACATAAAATATTTAGATTAATTGATGTTCATATTATAGGGCAGAGTAAATTTTGCTCTAAAGCAGTGAATGTAATATATTGTTACAGAATGTCATGGCTCAGTAAGGCAAAGCAGGTTTAGGGTTGCCATATTTGGTGAGAGATTGTCCATTTGGTGATGTCCTCACCTGTGAACAGAAAATACCTTTTAATTCTCAGATAAATGTTTTCACAATAAATTAGCTTTTGATCTTTATTTCTTTCTTTTAACTGAAACGAAAAATGTCTGATGATCATAGTGTGAATCTCAGTGAAGATGAGGAAGATATTGAAAATGGCTTTACTCAGCCGGAATTACATGGAACTCTTAGCAAATGGACAAATTATATCCATGGATGGCAAGATCGGTACATAGTTTTGAAAGACGGTACATTAGCATATTATAAATCGGAAGATGATACAGCGTATGGATGTCGTGGCGCCATAAGTATCTTTAAAGCTGTCATTAAGGTGAGTCAAATGATATTTTGTTGGGATAGTATTTTCATATCGAAATATGTGACATTGTTTTTAGGAAGCATCTACTGTGCTGGTTGTTTTTAGGAAGCATCTACTGTGCTGGTTGTTTTTAGGAAGCATCTACTGTGCTGGTTGTTTTTAGGAAGCATCTACTGTGCTGGTTTCGCTGTTTGTACTTCAGTATTTTTCTGCAATAGTTAGTGAGAATTATATTTCTGTGTTATTAAAGTCCAAAATCTTCATTTTTTATGTAAATAAGTATAAATAGTGACTTTGAGTAAATATCGCTTTTGTGTGTTGTTATAAAAGAGTATTGTTAGCTGTAGTTCTTGTGAATTTTGCTAAGGTTGCATCTCTGTTATATTTTCCATGGGCACAAATCCCATAATCTTATTACTGTCCTCATCTGCTGAAAGTCTTTGATTGCGCCAAGTTTCATTTTAAATTGTGTTGGACATAATGTGTAATTTTATTGAGGAGGAATATCCTAGGAAACTGACAGCAACATGTTAGCGTGAGTCATCAGCATTTTGTTGTTATGTAACCTTTAATTGCTTATGAAAGATATTTTACTCATTAACAGTGCATACGAAGTAATAGTACTTCATACTAAAGAAACCAAAATTATGACAGGATATGATGTAACACTTTTTAATACATGCCACATACTTCCATAGTGTTGATATGAGCTCCGTTTTCCAAATCCTTAAAACTCGCAGCGTAATTTACCGAGAAGTGAACAAAGCCATTTAAATCTTCATTTACGCACCAGTCAATTATTATTTCCCAGTCGTTCTAAAGTGTACAGAAACTTCAGATTAATCGTACCACCAGCAGGCATTTTACAATGTAAAGCACAAAATAAACAATGTACTTCCAAACCAACATCCAACACACAAATAAGCCCTTACAAATATTTTCCCATCTGTCTTAAATTGTGTGTTCAAAGCGTGGTTTTTGCAAGTGCGAGAACTGCGTTTTTTTTAAACATTTTAGGCTTTAATATCGAAATGTAGACAATTTAGATAGTAATATGGCACCGTGGAGTTTCTCGCCAAAAATATTTGGCAAGAAATTTGTTGTCAAGCGAAGCCGTATACAAGAATAGTTCTAAAGTAAATTTACGGGTACCCCTTGGCGGTACATAGATACCGAGTTTGTGTAATTCTATTACTTGTTATTGTGGTTTGTGATTTAAATATTTGATACTAAGTATTTGTAATGCTTGCGGTATGAATTCGTTGGTGACGTGTATAATGTAATAGATGATTTAGAGGTAAAAGTTTTTGGATATTTTATTTATTTTATATGTGGAAATGTTCATATTTGTAAAGGGTAAATACTTTTTCACGATCAGATAATTTCATATATGTTCTTTTTACCAGGTTTAAAGATTGAGAAAATTGTCATGTATTTTCGTGAAATTTTTCTAATTTATGAGAAAAAAGCAGTGTACATGGATATAGTGAAGAGTGCGCAATGCCATTTTTGTGCAATTCTGGGATGTTTTTTTAAGTAAAAATAAGTCGGCGTGTACATGGTTTATGTGTATGTGTTATTTTGAAAAACGCGTAAGGAGTATGGTATTGTGCACTTCTTCCCAATTTTGCAGTGAATATTTGTCATGATTAAGCAGTTTTGTTTGATAAAATTTCTAGCATAAGTGTAATTCGGCTAGTAGATCGTTGGAAGAAGTGTTCAGTAGATAAAAAGAAAAGAAACATGTCTTTACTTCGTGGAGACAAAATGGCGGCGGGGAAAAAAAAATAGAGGGTTGCTGTAGGAGAGTTGGTTGCCAAATTTTTGCCAAAAAATCGCCAAGTTACCATAATGTAAAGATCAACCATAGATTTGAATGGGTTTGTAGAAAGGTTCAGATGGTCACTATGTGAGGCGTTCGATCAGAAAGAGTACCTAGTTTGAAAAAGGTCATTTGAATATGATTGATATTTTGATTTTTACGTGGCTCTGGGTGTACAAACGAACTCGAAAATCATGGTAAGTGAATATTCGCTTTTGGTAGTGCTTAAATGTATAACATGTTTTTCTTTGTTTATGTTATTTTATTGTTTGGTTTAAAATGTATTTTATTGAGATTATGTATGTTTTGTTTGCCTATATTGAAGAATTTGGTGTTCCTTTGACTTTTTAAGAGAAAATATATCGATGTGTACATGGACAAAGTAAAGGGAGTGCGCAAAGCAAGTTTGTGCAATTCTGGGATTTTTTTTAAAATGAAAATAGGTCGACGTGTACATGGATAAAGTTAAAAGAGTGCGCAATGCCATTTATGTGCAATTCAGGGATTTTTTTAAGTGAAAATAAGTTGATGTGTGCATGGATACCGAGTTTGTGCAATTGCTCGTCTTGTTATTTTGGCATCGCCGCTTCGCAAGCCAAAATAACTAGTCTAAGAATTGCACAAAATCGGTATCCATGTACCGCCAAATTTCGCTAAGGGGTACCCTAAACTATACTTTTACCTACATTTTAAATCAAACAATGAAATAACATAAAAAGGAAATTCATCTTTGCACTATACAAAGGAAATATCCACTTACCTTATTTATGTCTTCAGTCATGTCTTAGTCAAACAAAATTTCTGAATATGTCTTCAGTCAAACAAAATTCCTGAACAGCATCAAAAACTTCCTAAAATTATCTGAACTAGAATCTGTATACTGGCATAGCCACATTAAATTCACAAAATAAGAGTAAAAAATATCCTCTGTAGTGTCGCTAGTCCGACCATACGCACTTCCTTCCTACAAACAGGACATGTAATAATGGCTTCTAAGTAAACCTTCATTTACATACCAGTGAATTAATGCTTTTTTCCCCGTTCGTTCTAAATTGTATAGAACTTCAAATTAATCTTATCATATTCAGCCATTTTACCGTGTAAAGCACAAAATAACAACATATTTATCAAAAATCTGACGCACTTTCCATACCTTTTTCCTAATTCAAATTGACCGCAATCATGCAACCAATTACATCGTAATAGAGTTTTCATAACATTCAACTATTCAGGTTAACATAAATAAACCACCACTTGGCAATAAATGAAACAACAACTTGGCAATAAATGAAACAACAGCGCGGCGGTAAATGAAACAACTTCACGATAATACAAAGGGTACCCTTCTCTCTACTCTAACCATCCATGCGTTATAGCAGAGGTCATCAAAAATTTTTTTGAATGACAGATTATAAAAATTTTTAACTTGGCCACATAGTAAACTTGATAACTGATTAGATATTTACATATGTAACAGCTTATCTTATTGTTCATAGAACAATGAAAAAAGTTTCAAAATTTTCTGTTAGGAAGTGACATTTTTATATAATATTTGGTACTTTTCCATTTCGCCGGCGCAAATCTCGCCAAGCAGACTTTATTGGCGACAACACATTGTATACACATAAAAAATATTTAAAAAATTTTAGTTCTAAGAATTCTCTTTTTGAAGGCATAAACATTTTAATATCGTTTAAAAATTTACAAAAAGCCAATAAATAAAGACAATAAATTTGTAAAAAGACATTAATTTAAGAATTTACTATGCTTTCATGGTTCAACATACTAATTCGCCGGTTCATATCACGTGACCCCAAGCGATCTCATCACACGTAAACTACTCTACAAAAATCTAATGCTCTCAGTAATTATCTGCATTAATTTCAAGTTAAATCTTAATTTGGAACACAAGTTTAAATGCAAGAAATATTTCAATGCGTATGAATAGCTTACTCAGAAATTATGTAAAACTCCAGTGCTTAACTTCACTAATGCATTCTCATTAGAATTGATGAATTTAACCCTTGACTTTCCTTTTCTATATTTTCGGCTTCGGGTAAGCGCTGTGATTGCATCCTAATTAATTACCGAAAATGGCCTTAGACATAAAACTGAACTATCTGATAAAAATTCTATGTAATAATATGCCAGCATTGAAAGAAACAATCAACCTGATAAGAAAAAGCTGCAACTTGTTTTGAAAATGAGGCGTAAAAGGTTACCAGCGAGAATATTCCGTTTGGCATCGGTTGTACCATTATTGCCGACTTTATCGCTTGCGCCGGCAAAACGGAAAAGTACCTAATATTTATATACATTCTGATGATGCTTTTAAAAACATAAAATATTTAGATTAATTGATGTTCATATTATAGGGCAGAGTAAATTTTGCTCTAAAGCAGTGAATGTAATATATTGTTACAGAATGTCATGGCTCAGTAAGGCAAAGCAGGTTTAGGGTTGCCATATTTGGTGAGAGATTGTCCATTTGGTGATGTCCTCACCTGTGAACAGAAAATACCTTTTAATTCTCAGATAAATGTTTTCACAATAAATTAGCTTTTGATCTTTATTTCTTTCTTTTAACTGAAACGAAAAATGTCTGATGATCATAGTGTGAATCTCAGTGAAGATGAGGAAGATATTGAAAATGGCTTTACTCAGCCGGAATTACATGGAACTCTTAGCAAATGGACAAATTATATCCATGGATGGCAAGATCGGTACATAGTTTTGAAAGACGGTACATTAGCATATTATAAATCGGAAGATGATACAGCGTATGGATGTCGTGGCGCCATAAGTATCTTTAAAGCTGTCATTAAGGTGAGTCAAATGATATTTTGTTGGGATAGTATTTTCATATCGAAATATGTGACATTGTTTTTAGGAAGCATCTACTGTGCTGGTTGTTTTTAGGAAGCATCTACTGTGCTGGTTGTTTTTAGGAAGCATCTACTGTGCTGGTTGTTTTTAGGAAGCATCTACTGTGCTGGTTTCGCTGTTTGTACTTCAGTATTTTTCTGCAATAGTTAGTGAGAATTATATTTCTGTGTTATTAAAGTCCAAAATCTTCATTTTTTATGTAAATAAGTATAAATAGTGACTTTGAGTAAATATCGCTTTTGTGTGTTGTTATAAAAGAGTATTGTTAGCTGTAGTTCTTGTGAATTTTGCTAAGGTTGCATCTCTGTTATATTTTCCATGGGCACAAATCCCATAATCTTATTACTGTCCTCATCTGCTGAAAGTCTTTGATTGCGCCAAGTTTCATTTTAAATTGTGTTGGACATAATGTGTAATTTTATTGAGGAGGAATATCCTAGGAAACTGACAGCAACATGTTAGCGTGAGTCATCAGCATTTTGTTGTTATGTAACCTTTAATTGCTTATGAAAGATATTTTACTCATTAACAGTGCATACGAAGTAATAGTACTTCATACTAAAGAAACCAAAATTATGACAGGATATGATGTAACACTTTTTAATACATGCCACATACTTCCATAGTGTTGATATGAGCTCCGTTTTCCAAATCCTTAAAACTCGCAGCGTAATTTACCGAGAAGTGAACAAAGCCATTTAAATCTTCATTTACGCACCAGTCAATTATTATTTCCCAGTCGTTCTAAAGTGTACAGAAACTTCAGATTAATCGTACCACCAGCAGGCATTTTACAATGTAAAGCACAAAATAAACAATGTACTTCCAAACCAACATCCAACACACAAATAAGCCCTTACAAATATTTTCCCATCTGTCTTAAATTGTGTGTTCAAAGCGTGGTTTTTGCAAGTGCGAGAACTGCGTTTTTTTTAAACATTTTAGGCTTTAATATCGAAATGTAGACAATTTAGATAGTAATATGGCACCGTGGAGTTTCTCGCCAAAAATATTTGGCAAGAAATTTGTTGTCAAGCGAAGCCGTATACAAGAATAGTTCTAAAGTAAATTTACGGGTACCCCTTGGCGGTACATAGATACCGAGTTTGTGTAATTCTATTACTTGTTATTGTGGTTTGTGATTTAAATATTTGATACTAAGTATTTGTAATGCTTGCGGTATGAATTCGTTGGTGACGTGTATAATGTAATAGATGATTTAGAGGTAAAAGTTTTTGGATATTTTATTTATTTTATATGTGGAAATGTTCATATTTGTAAAGGGTAAATACTTTTTCACGATCAGATAATTTCATATATGTTCTTTTTACCAGGTTTAAAGATTGAGAAAATTGTCATGTATTTTCGTGAAATTTTTCTAATTTATGAGAAAAAAGCAGTGTACATGGATATAGTGAAGAGTGCGCAATGCCATTTTTGTGCAATTCTGGGATGTTTTTTTAAGTAAAAATAAGTCGGCGTGTACATGGTTTATGTGTATGTGTTATTTTGAAAAACGCGTAAGGAGTATGGTATTGTGCACTTCTTCCCAATTTTGCAGTGAATATTTGTCATGATTAAGCAGTTTTGTTTGATAAAATTTCTAGCATAAGTGTAATTCGGCTAGTAGATCGTTGGAAGAAGTGTTCAGTAGATAAAAAGAAAAGAAACATGTCTTTACTTCGTGGAGACAAAATGGCGGCGGGGAAAAAAAAATAGAGGGTTGCTGTAGGAGAGTTGGTTGCCAAATTTTTGCCAAAAAATCGCCAAGTTACCATAATGTAAAGATCAACCATAGATTTGAATGGGTTTGTAGAAAGGTTCAGATGGTCACTATGTGAGGCGTTCGATCAGAAAGAGTACCTGGTTTGAAAAAGGTCATTTGAATATGATTGATATTTTGATTTTTACGTGGCTCTGGGTGTACAAACGAACTCGAAAATCATGGTAAGTGAATATTCGCTTTTGGTAGTGCTTAAATGTATAACATGTTTTTCTTTGTTTATGTTATTTTATTGTTTGGTTTAAAATGTATTTTATTGAGATTATGTATGTTTTGTTTGCCTATATTGAAGAATTTGGTGTTCCTTTGACTTTTTAAGAGAAAATATATCGATGTGTACATGGACAAAGTAAAGGGAGTGCGCAAAGCAAGTTTGTGCAATTCTGGGATTTTTTTAAAAATGAAAATAGGTCGACTTGTACATGGATAAAGTTAAAAGAGTGCGCAATGCCATTTATGTGCAATTCAGGGATTTTTTTAAGTGAAAATAAGTTGATGTGTGCATGGATACCGAGTTTGTGCAATTGCTCGTCTTGTTATTTTGGCATCGCCGCTTCGCAAGCCAAAATAACTAGTCTAAGAATTGCACAAAATCGGTATCCATGTACCGCCAAATTTCGCTAAGGGGTACCCTAAACTATACTTTTACCTACATTTTAAATCAAACAATGAAATAACATAAAAAGGAAATTCATCTTTGCACTATACAAAGGAAATATCCACTTACCTTATTTATGTCTTCAGTCATGTCTTAGTCAAACAAAATTTCTGAATATGTCTTCAGTCAAACAAAATTCCTGAACAGCATCAAAAACTTCCTAAAATTATCTGAACTAGAATCTGTATACTGGCATAGCCACATTAAATTCACAAAATAAGAGTAAAAAATATCCTCTGTAGTGTCGCTAGTCCGACCATACGCACTTCCTTCCTACAAACAGGACATGTAATAATGGCTTCTAAGTAAACCTTCATTTACATACCAGTGAATTAATGCTTTTTTCCCCGTTCGTTCTTAATTGTATAGAACTTCAAATTAATCTTATCATATTCAGCCATTTTACCGTGTAAAGCACAAAATAACAACATATTTATCAAAAATCTGACGCACTTTCCATACCTTTTTCCTAATTCAAATTGACCGCAATCATGCAACCAATTACATCGTAATAGAGTTTTCATAACATTCAACTATTCAGGTTAACATAAATAAACCACCACTTGGCAATAAATGAAACAACAACTTGGCAATAAATGAAACAACAGCGCGGCGGTAAATGAAACAACTTCACGATAATACAAAGGGTACCCTTCTCTCTACTCTAACCATCCATGCGTTATAGCAGAGGTCATCAAAAATTTTTTTGAATGACAGATTATAAAAATTTTTAACTTGGCCACATAGTAAACTTGATAACTGATTAGATATTTACATATGTAACAGCTTATCTTATTGTTCATAGAACAATGAAAAAAGTTTCAAAATTTTCTGTTAGGAAGTGACATTTTTATATAATATTTGGTACTTTTCCATTTCGCCGGCGCAAATCTCGCCAAGCAGACTTTATTGGCGACAACACATTGTATACACATAAAAAATATTTAAAAAATTTTAGTTCTAAGAATTCTCTTTTTGAAGGCATAAACATTTTAATATCGTTTAAAAATTTACAAAAAGCCAATAAATAAAGACAATAAATTTGTAAAAAGACATTAATTTAAGAATTTACTATGCTTTCATGGTTCAACATACTAATTCGCCGGTTCATATCACGTGACCCCAAGCGATCTCATCACACGTAAACTACTCTACAAAAATCTAATGCTCTCAGTAATTATCTGCATTAATTTCAAGTTAAATCTTAATTTGGAACACAAGTTTAAATGCAAGAAATATTTCAATGCGTATGAATAGCTTACTCAGAAATTATGTAAAACTCCAGTGCTTAACTTCACTAATGCATTCTCATTAGAATTGATGAATTTAACCCTTGACTTTCCTTTTCTATATTTTCGGCTTCGGGTAAGCGCTGTGATTGCATCCTAATTAATTACCGAAAATGGCCTTAGACATAAAACTGAACTATCTGATAAAAATTCTATGTAATAATATGCCAGCATTGAAAGAAACAATCAACCTGATAAGAAAAAGCTGCAACTTGTTTTGAAAATGAGGCGTAAAAGGTTACCAGCGAGAATATTCCGTTTGGCATCGGTTGTACCATTATTGCCGACTTTATCGCTTGCGCCGGCAAAACGGAAAAGTACCTAATATTTATATACATTCTGATGATGCTTTTAAAAACATAAAATATTTAGATTAATTGATGTTCATATTATAGGGCAGAGTAAATTTTGCTCTAAAGCAGTGAATGTAATATATTGTTACAGAATGTCATGGCTCAGTAAGGCAAAGCAGGTTTAGGGTTGCCATATTTGGTGAGAGATTGTCCATTTGGTGATGTCCTCACCTCTGAACAGAAAATACCTTTTAATTCTCAGATAAATGTTTTCACAATAAATTAGCTTTTGATCTTTATTTCTTTCTTTTAACTGAAACGAAAAATGTCTGATGATCATAGTGTGAATCTCAGTGAAGATGAGGAAGATATTGAAAATGGCTTTACTCAGCCGGAATTACATGGAACTCTTAGCAAATGGACAAATTATATCCATGGATGGCAAGATCGGTACATAGTTTTGAAAGACGGTACATTAGCATATTATAAATCGGAAGATGATACAGCGTATGGATGTCGTGGCGCCATAAGTATCTTTAAAGCTGTCATTAAGGTGAGTCAAATGATATTTTGTTGGGATAGTATTTTCATATCGAAATATGTGACATTGTTTTTAGGAAGCATCTACTGTGCTGGTTGTTTTTAGGAAGCATCTACTGTGCTGGTTGTTTTTAGGAAGCATCTACTGTGCTGGTTGTTTTTAGGAAGCATCTACTGTGCTGGTTTCGCTGTTTGTACTTCAGTATTTTTCTGCAATAGTTAGTGAGAATTATATTTCTGTGTTATTAAAGTCCAAAATCTTCATTTTTTATGTAAATAAGTATAAATAGTGACTTTGAGTAAATATCGCTTTTGTGTGTTGTTATAAAAGAGTATTGTTAGCTGTAGTTCTTGTGAATTTTGCTAAGGTTGCATCTCTGTTATATTTTCCATGGGCACAAATCCCATAATCTTATTACTGTCCTCATCTGCTGAAAGTCTTTGATTGCGCCAAGTTTCATTTTAAATTGTGTTGGACATAATGTGTAATTTTATTGAGGAGGAATATCCTAGGAAACTGACAGCAACATGTTAGCGTGAGTCATCAGCATTTTGTTGTTATGTAACCTTTAATTGCTTATGAAAGATATTTTACTCATTAACAGTGCATACGAAGTAATAGTACTTCATACTAAAGAAACCAAAATTATGACAGGATATGATGTAACACTTTTTAATACATGCCACATACTTCCATAGTGTTGATATGAGCTCCGTTTTCCAAATCCTTAAAACTCGCAGCGTAATTTACCGAGAAGTGAACAAAGCCATTTAAATCTTCATTTACGCACCAGTCAATTATTATTTCCCAGTCGTTCTAAAGTGTACAGAAACTTCAGATTAATCGTACCACCAGCAGGCATTTTACAATGTAAAGCACAAAATAAACAATGTACTTCCAAACCAACATCCAACACACAAATAAGCCCTTACAAATATTTTCCCATCTGTCTTAAATTGTGTGTTCAAAGCGTGGTTTTTGCAAGTGCGAGAACTGCGTTTTTTTTAAACATTTTAGGCTTTAATATCGAAATGTAGACAATTTAGATAGTAATATGGCACCGTGGAGTTTCTCGCCAAAAATATTTGGCAAGAAATTTGTTGTCAAGCGAAGCCGTATACAAGAATAGTTCTAAAGTAAATTTACGGGTACCCCTTGGCGGTACATAGATACCGAGTTTGTGTAATTCTATTACTTGTTATTGTGGTTTGTGATTTAAATATTTGATACTAAGTATTTGTAATGCTTGCGGTATGAATTCGTTGGTGACGTGTATAATGTAATAGATGATTTAGAGGTAAAAGTTTTTGGATATTTTATTTATTTTATATGTGGAAATGTTCATATTTGTAAAGGGTAAATACTTTTTCACGATCAGATAATTTCATATATGTTCTTTTTACCAGGTTTAAAGATTGAGAAAATTGTCATGTATTTTCGTGAAATTTTTCTAATTTATGAGAAAAAAGCAGTGTACATGGATATAGTGAAGAGTGCGCAATGCCATTTTTGTGCAATTCTGGGATGTTTTTTTAAGTAAAAATAAGTCGGCGTGTACATGGTTTATGTGTATGTGTTATTTTGAAAAACGCGTAAGGAGTATGGTATTGTGCACTTCTTCCCAATTTTGCAGTGAATATTTGTCATGATTAAGCAGTTTTGTTTGATAAAATTTCTAGCATAAGTGTAATTCGGCTAGTAGATCGTTGGAAGAAGTGTTCAGTAGATAAAAAGAAAAGAAACATGTCTTTACTTCGTGGAGACAAAATGGCGGCGGGGAAAAAAAAATAGAGGGTTGCTGTAGGAGAGTTGGTTGCCAAATTTTTGCCAAAAAATCGCCAAGTTACCATAATGTAAAGATCAACCATAGATTTGAATGGGTTTGTAGAAAGGTTCAGATGGTCACTATGTGAGGCGTTCGATCAGAAAGAGTACCTGGTTTGAAAAAGGTCATTTGAATATGATTGATATTTTGATTTTTACGTGGCTCTGGGTGTACAAACGAACTCGAAAATCATGGTAAGTGAATATTCGCTTTTGGTAGTGCTTAAATGTATAACATGTTTTTCTTTGTTTATGTTATTTTATTGTTTGGTTTAAAATGTATTTTATTGAGATTATGTATGTTTTGTTTGCCTATATTGAAGAATTTGGTGTTCCTTTGACTTTTTAAGAGAAAATATATCGATGTGTACATGGACAAAGTAAAGGGAGTGCGCAAAGCAAGTTTGTGCAATTCTGGGATTTTTTTTAAAATGAAAATAGGTCGACTTGTACATGGATAAAGTTAAAAGAGTGCGCAATGCCATTTATGTGCAATTCAGGGATTTTTTTAAGTGAAAATAAGTTGATGTGTGCATGGATACCGAGTTTGTGCAATTGCTCGTCTTGTTATTTTGGCATCGCCGCTTCGCAAGCCAAAATAACTAGTCTAAGAATTGCACAAAATCGGTATCCATGTACCGCCAAATTTCGCTAAGGGGTACCCTAAACTATACTTTTACCTACATTTTAAATCAAACAATGAAATAACATAAAAAGGAAATTCATCTTTGCACTATACAAAGGAAATATCCACTTACCTTATTTATGTCTTCAGTCATGTCTTAGTCAAACAAAATTTCTGAATATGTCTTCAGTCAAACAAAATTCCTGAACAGCATCAAAAACTTCCTAAAATTATCTGAACTAGAATCTGTATACTGGCATAGCCACATTAAATTCACAAAATAAGAGTAAAAAATATCCTCTGTAGTGTCGCTAGTCCGACCATACGCACTTCCTTCCTACAAACAGGACATGTAATAATGGCTTCTAAGTAAACCTTCATTTACATACCAGTGAATTAATGCTTTTTTCCCCGTTCGTTCTAAATTGTATAGAACTTCAAATTAATCTTATCATATTCAGCCATTTTACCGTGTAAAGCACAAAATAACAACATATTTATCAAAAATCTGACGCACTTTCCATACCTTTTTCCTAATTCAAATTGACCGCAATCATGCAACCAATTACATCGTAATAGAGTTTTCATAACATTCAACTATTCAGGTTAACATAAATAAACCACCACTTGGCAATAAATGAAACAACAACTTGGCAATAAATGAAACAACAGCGCGGCGGTAAATGAAACAACTTCACGATAATACAAAGGGTACCCTTCTCTCTAGTCTAACCATCCATGCGTTATAGCAGAGGTCATCAAAAATTTTTTTGAATGACAGATTATAAAAATTTTTAACTTGGCCACATAGTAAACTTGATAACTGATTAGATATTTACATATGTAACAGCTTATCTTATTGTTCATAGAACAATGAAAAAAGTTTCAAAATTTTCTGTTAGGAAGTGACATTTTTATATAATATTTGGTACTTTTCCATTTCGCCGGCGCAAATCTCGCCAAGCAGACTTTATTGGCGACAACACATTGTATACACATAAAAAATATTTAAAAAATTTTAGTTCTAAGAATTCTCTTTTTGAAGGCATAAACATTTTAATATCGTTTAAAAATTTACAAAAAGCCAATAAATAAAGACAATAAATTTGTAAAAAGACATTAATTTAAGAATTTACTATGCTTTCATGGTTCAACATACTAATTCGCCGGTTCATATCACGTGACCCCAAGCGATCTCATCACACGTAAACTACTCTACAAAAATCTAATGCTCTCAGTAATTATCTGCATTAATTTCAAGTTAAATCTTAATTTGGAACACAAGTTTAAATGCAAGAAATATTTCAATGCGTATGAATAGCTTACTCAGAAATTATGTAAAACTCCAGTGCTTAACTTCACTAATGCATTCTCATTAGAATTGATGAATTTAACCCTTGACTTTCCTTTTCTATATTTTCGGCTTCGGGTAAGCGCTGTGATTGCATCCTAATTAATTACCGAAAATGGCCTTAGACATAAAACTGAACTATCTGATAAAAATTCTATGTAATAATATGCCAGCATTGAAAGAAACAATCAATCTGATAAGAAAAAGCTGCAACTTGTTTTGAAAATGAGGCGTAAAAGGTTACCAGCGAGAATATTCCGTTTGGCATCGGTTGTACCATTATTGCCGACTTTATCGCTTGCGCCGGCAAAACGGAAAAGTACCTAATATTTATATACATTCTGATGATGCTTTTAAAAACATAAAATATTTAGATTAATTGATGTTCATATTATAGGGCAGAGTAAATTTTGCTCTAAAGCAGTGAATGTAATATATTGTTACAGAATGTCCAGGCTCAGTAAGGCAAAGCAGGTTTAGGGTTGCCATATTTGGTGAGAGATTGTCCATTTGGTGACGAAATCGGTGATATGCCATAGACAGAGAATCTTCTGGAACAAATTCTAAGGTACTATTCCGTTTAGAGGGCCGTAAAAAAATTGCGAAAATGTATGCGCAAAAGCGCCAAATCTAGCAAATGCGCCCATTTAACAGTGCGCCAAATCTAGCGTACGCGTTGATTTCAGATTATGGAAGTTTATATAGTTCTATATTTCTTAAGATGCCACTGAAATACTAGTTTAATTTTTAAATCCTTTTTTTTTTTTTTTATATATATATATATATATCCTATGGATTTAACAATTTGGGAATTGACCATGACAAAAAGTCGACAATAGAATTTTGGGTAAAGTGCAGAATCACCCACTGCTTGATGCGTTTTTAAGAATTGCACATACTCGGTATCAATGTGCACATTGACCTATTTTCACTTCAAAAAAAATCCTAGAATTGCACAAAAACGGCACTGCGCACACCCTTGACTTTATCTATGTACACATCAACCTATTTTCACTTAAAAAGTAAAAGGAAATTGACAAAAATCCAATTGTTTTTACTCTTGTAAAAAGCGGCAAGCAAATAAGTGAGTGATTCTGCACTTTACCGACAATATGTTTAAAGAAAAAACATCATTCATTATAGAAAATTACGTTTGAACAACCAACGAGATGAAATTATGCTTTAGCGATAAGTCGGTAGCGAAATAGCGATGCAGGCATCCATTCAGTTATGTTTAGCAATTTTTATATAAATTATAGTAATGATCTGAAATAGTTATTTACTGTTATGCTTCCATTCAGTCGTGTTTAGCCTTTTTCATATAAATTATAATAATAAAAAAGTATTACAGTCAAAAGTCGTTAAGTCGGACCTTAAAGCTAAAAACTTTCTGCGCATGCGCCGCGTTGACACATGCGCATAGGCATTTACGCGTGCCCGTAAGACCTTTATGACTGCGCATATGCGTGTGCGCAAGTGCAAAATACGTTTTCGCGTGCACGCTAAAATTATCTGATTATCTATTTCAGTTAATGTTGATGATTGTGTTGTTCCTTAATCTTCGAATTGGATCCGGTTTATTATTTTTTGCAGACTGTAAGAGCAATTTTATAAAAGTAAACTTGAACTTTTGATTATGTCAAATAGAATTTCCGATGCTGGAGCTCCCAAAGGATCTACAAAGCGAAAGTATGTTTCGATGTCCATCAAACAAAAAGTGGAATTGCTGCAAAAAATGGATAAAGACATGAAGAAGGTGACAGAGAGGTTAGTGAAAACGAAAAAATTTCAATTGGCAAGTTAGTCGGTATTCTCGGCACAGCAATTACCGGACTTGAACAGCGGAACTTTGTAACTGAACAAGAAATTATGATTGTTTATAGAATTAAAGAGAAAGTATTATCACATAAAATGAAGCAACTTAAACAACTTACATTGAAAGAAATGTTTAATAAAGTAAACAAATAAATATTAAGCTTTCTTTTTTTTTTTTTTTTTTTTTTTTTTTTTTGTGTAAATTTTGATACTCTTTAGATCATAATTGTTCTTTATTTCATAAATTACGGTTTCATATTTTTAATTTTAGAATTTCTGCATGCCATCTTATGAGATTTAAACTGATGATCTATAATCCGAAATCACCAAAGTCCCGATGAGTCCAGATTAACGACTTTTGACTGTATATGAAATTAACCTTTCATCTAAATTAAAACATCAAGCTTAGATAGTTATTTACTGTTATACTTCCTTTCTTGCCACAATTATTTTTGGCAGCATTGGCATCAACAATAGTTTGGCGATTTTTTACGCCCCTCGAAACCAAATAGTACCAGATATTTACATATGTAACAGCTTATCTTATTTTTCATAGAACAATGAAAAAATTTCAAAATTTTCTGATAGGAAGTGACATTTTTATGTAATATTTATGTACATTCTGATGATGCTTTAAAAACATAAAATATTTAGATTAATTAATGTTCATATTACAGGGCAGGTTAAATTTTGGGTTAATCTTTGGATTATGGTAACTTGGCGAAAATTTGGTGACCAACCCTGCTACAGCAACCTGCTAGTTTTGTTTTTGGATGCCATTTTTTTTTCATTAAGTAAAGGCTTTTTTTTTTTTTTTTTTTTTTACTCAACATTTTTTTCCAACAATCTGCTAGCCGAATTAAGCTTATGTTAGAACTTTTATGGAACAAAAGTGCTTAATCATGACGAAGATTAGGTGCGAAATTGGGAGAAAGTGCAGAATCGCCCACTGCCTGCCACGTTTTTAAGAATTGCACATACACGGTATCATCCATGTACACATCGACCTATTTTCACTTAAAAAATATTGCAGAATTGCACAAAAATGGCATTGCGCACACTCTTTACTTTATCCATGTACTCTACTAAAGTCCTAGCTAGTAACCTTTATCGCCTTACCAAAATGTCGCCAAACTACCTGTTACCATATTCGAAAGATAGCCAAATTTTACTATAAAGCAGTGAATGTAATATATTGTTACAAATCGTCCAGGCTTGGTAAGGCGAAGCATGTTTAGGGTTGCCATATTTGGTGAGAAATCGTCCATTTGGCGATGAAATCGGTGATATGCCATAGACAGAAAGAGAACCTTCTGGAACAAATTCTTACTGGTTTAACCTAGAATGTCCTCAAACACAAGCCAAAAGCTATATAAACCTTACTGCTGTGCAGAGAGTCAGTCAGCGAGTGCTCAGTGCCTAGTCGAGTCAGTTAAGAGAGTGTGCCTCGTAGTCTGGTGCCGATTTGGTTGTCGAGTGCATTGAGAGAATCTCTTATTTGCATCGTCGAGTTTTATCTTGAGTGTATTGAGCTCCGTGAATGACTGAGCAGAGTTGGCAGCTGTACTTTGGTGCTTTGCCGTCAGGTTGTATCCCCTATTATACACTGGTGTGCAAAAATTAAGGACGAGGCGGTTTTTTCAATATAACTTTGTTCAAAAGCTTTCCAAATCAACACATTTAATACTGTAAGATCCCCAATACGTAAGGACATGAGTAATGTAAGCAACACTTACTAAAAGAGAAATCAGAGGGATAAAAAGAAGCTTTATTGAAAAAGTAGCATGGAGCGCAATGCGACTGAAGGCCGAAACATCCCTGTGATGGGTGTCCAGGAAGAAACATCGTGTCTTTAATAGGGGATATGATCTCCCCTGACTGCTAGGTAGGTTTCACAGCGTCTGCCCATGCTGAGAATGAGGGTGTCAATGAGTTGTTGAGGCATTGCTGCCCATTCATCTTGCAGCGCCAATCGAAGCTCCTGAATCGTTACTGGTGGTAAGGTACAAGCTGCCAAGCGTCTGCCTAGAAAATCCCATACATGCTCGATGGGATTGAGATCGTGCCAGCCAATCCATACGTTCAATATCTTCACTCTGTAAGAGCTGTTCGGCAGCTACTGTGCGATGACATGGTGCATTGTCGTCCTTGAAAAGGAACTGCAGACCCATAGCGCCTCTAAAAAGACACACATATGGAAGAAGAATGTCGTTACAATAACGGGTCCCGTTGACTGAATCTGCGTCGAAGATGTGAAGGTCTGTACGACTACCAAGCATGATGCCTCCCAAAACGAGAACACCGCCACCGCCATACTTGTCCCTTTCAATGATGTTCGAGGGATGATTGCGGCTTCCCTGCTCTCTCCAGATGAATATGCGATGAGAATCGCTACTCAGACCGAATCTGCCCTCATCTGTAAAGAGTACTCGTCCCCATTCGTTGTCTCTCCAATTTCGGTGTTCCCGGCACCACAGAGAACGCCTTCTCCGATGGGCAGGCGTTAGAGGTACACACCGTACAGGGCGTCGTGCAAACAGGCCACCACCGTGCAGTCTTCTGGCCACAGTAAAACGCGATGTGTCGTGTGTGTAGCAATTTCACCCGCTGTCTGCCGCATGTTTCTTCTGGCCTGTAAGGCAATATACCGGTCATCAGCGGGTGTGGTTCCTCATGGACGACCACTACTAAACCCCCGGATAGCTGTTCCTGTAGTTTGAAATTGTCTCCAAAGTCGTGAAACGATGCTGTGAGCAATTCCAAACTCTGCAGTCACACTGCGGCCTTCCTCCAACTTCCCAAAGATTGACCTCGGATAAAAGCATCCAGATGTCGTCTAACAGATTGATTATTCGCCATTTCTCGCTGAGGCAGCAACTCTGTGTGATTTTAACTGCTATACGGCATGCAATCTCTTTGATAGAAATACTGATCTTACACCCCGACAACATGCTTTATACTACTCAGACACTCCCCCATTACGTCTACCTGCATATCTGCGCATGTGCTACCGTTCATCACCTTACTTAATCTCCTGATTGGTCTTTCTGTCCGCTCTGCCTCTTCGTTCAGCTGATATGCTAATTTTTCGACTTCGTCCTTAATTTTTGCACACCAGTGTAGTCTGAAGGCTTTGTTGCTGATTGCTTCAGCATGTTTATAGTAGTTTTTCGACATCAGTAATTCTGTAAATGTGATTTTGGAGCTGCCCTTAGTAATACTGGCTAATAAATTATGTTTCGATACTTCATTAAATGCTATCGGCATTATTCACTCCAAATGCACAAACCCTTAAGAAGAAAAATACGTAACACTATATATTTTTTGGAGGGCTGAGATAATAAGCTGACTTTTATTACTAATGCCTTATATATATTTTTATTATTATTATTATGAATATATTACATTGGAATGAAACATTCCATTCTAAGTGTTCCTTAATTTTGTACAAGTTTTGAATATTATTTTATTTGCTTAGTGTTATAATGACAATGTATATTGTACTTTTTTGGCACAGCTATTTTAGCATCGCATAATAAATATAATACTTTTTTTTTTTTTTTTTTAATTATGTGACAAAATAATTCACATTCCATTCTGCTTTAAAAGCATGACCTTCAAAGTCCACTTTTTCTTCTCTTACTTGGTTTTGAAAGTGACATGGTAATAAATCAAATGAACAAAATATCACGGAGCATTTTAACAAACAATGCCACCTGTGCTGCTAAACCAAAACTGAAAGAACTGGTAACACTTACTTGCAGTATTAAACAACAGAATGCAAATGTTGTAAGTCATGGACACTCATTATTCACAGCTTCTCAGCACAGCCATCAGCTGTTGTATTACTGTTCATAATTTGATTTTCTTTTTTAATTTTGCCACGTAAAAAACAATATTAATTTTTAGGCTTGATTGACAGATCAAGCCTAAAAATAGTTTAATAGTTTGTTGACCCCTTCTTTAATCATTTAGACAAGCTCTATAAATTAAAAGTTATTCATTTAATATTTATATATTATATAAATGTAATTTCTTTGCCATGTGACTAAATGTTTTATTTAATTACAGCCTCATGAATTTGATGAATGTCGTTTTGATGTAAGTGTCCATGATTGTGTATGGTACCTACGAGCTGAGTCACCTGAAGAGAGAAATCGGTGGGTGGACACATTGAATGCATACAAGGTAGTAAGTGCCATTTCCTTGTTTTCTGTAGATGTAATTTGCAGGTATAATAAAGAGCTATTCCCTTTATAAGGCTTATAATATTCTAATGGTACTAAAAGATATTACTTGCATGGATCTGAAAACTTGTTTTAAGTACTTGTGTTTTATTCTTGATCAAAAGCATTTTAAAGTACAAAAAATGACAGTAAGTTGCCGATAAATGTCTTCCTGTTGCAACCATGCCATTATCCTTCAGTATGTTCATTCAAACATGTGTTTACATATACTGTCAGTCTTTTTTTAATTTCAGTTTATTTTCTTGAATGTAAATAATTCACTAAATAGGAAAATGGAAAGCTATAAGATATATTTACTTTCCTATTTTAACATCTATTTTAAATTGATATTCTGTGAAATAGTTAGGTAACAATTAGTAAGAATGTGAAAGGTAAAAAGCCAATCAGACTGTTTTACTTTTGTAACAATTGTGTCATAGTGCCATTAATAACCCAAATTGCCTTAGTGCATTTCTACTGGTCTTAGATAAAAGGCAACTCTTCTAATCCGAGTAATTTATCTATAAATAGACAATTTAAATAATTTTTGCATTTTTTCCTCCACTGACTTCATCATTTGAATTTTTACTGACTGTATCTTCACAGGGAAAAAAACTTCATCTTTAGTTATGAGTATTTTATATGTAGAAATCTTTTTGCAGAACTTTTCAATTTGTTCAGACATATTTTTTGTGAGTTAATCAAAAAATATTTCAGTATATTTCTTCTTTACTGTTAACTTACACCTTTATGAGAATGATGTTGAGATAATAAATAAATGATCTTTTTGGCCATTTAATATGTTAATAACTTAAAGAAATTTTTTAGCTTTGCTGCTGATTTGCAGCTTTCTGTCAAATGATGTAATTCAAAAGAATTAATTTGTCAGAAACTGTTTTGAATGATTTTTAATGAGATCCAACAATTTTACATTTTTTGCTGGTACTTACATATTGACATACACCTTGGTGCAGTTTAGCGATTTTGTACAGAAGAAAAAGATAATTTGGTATGTTTTGGGATTTCAGTTTGCAAGGGATATGGTTACCTGAAGAACTGTTATGTGCGTGGTTCCCAGAGTTTGTCAACTTTTTTCAACTAGAATTTAACGGAACAACTTGTCAACAACTAGAATTTAACGGAACAACTTGTCGAAATTCAGCGAGTTCTACCAAGGTGGTTGGGATAATACATAAGTACCTTATTATAATTGGTGATGTGAACAGTTCTAATGATAAATGAAAAAATGTCTACATTTAAATAAATGTTCAAATTGTGATTTTTTTTTTTTTTTTCTTTTTTTCTTTTTTCTAGAATTGTTAATTATCTTTAATAGTGATTTTCCTTTCCTCCCTTCTTTTTTGAAAACATGAATGTTTAATTTTTAAATTTCTTTAATAGATTGATTCTGCATATGGTAGTGAAAACAGTCTCAGACGTCATGGTTCTGCTGTGTCTGTCGGTTCTACTAGCCTTTCAAATGCCAGTATATCATCTTTTAAAAAAGCCCGTGGATTAAGAGAAAAATTGGCTGAAATGGAAACATTTAAGGATATTTTATGTCGTCAAGTAGATACTCTCCAGAGTTATTTTGATGTCTGTGCTGAGATGCTAAATGTTGATGAGAGCCATAAGGATAATGATGTTCACAGTAAGAGCTAAACAGTTAATTCAACTTGATGTTTATGTATAAGAATTTCACAGTTTTATGTATTCTTTCCTATCAAATATGCTGTTGTTTATCATCATTATAGGTGTAAAATGTTGAGTTGTCGGGGAAACTGTTTCCGCATTCTTTTTACATTAGAATAAAAAAGTTTTTTATGCAAATAAATAATTCTATTTGCATAAAAACATCAGGCATAATGCATCAGGCGGTAAGATATCTAGCACTGTCCCTCAAGTCTTAACTATATGGGGGAATTTATTTATTCAGAACTCTGATAAGCCTTAAGCATGTGCAAGAAATAGACATAAATATAATAAATAACTAAACTAATACAATTCAGGCTTAATTGTCTCGGTGTCGATAGAAGCATGATAGAATTTAACGGAACAACTTGTCGTTAGTCGCCAAGCTCATGAGGCATAGCCAAATATGTATAGTAAAGGATAGCTAAATATGATGATGATAGCCGCTAATTTTAAAATCATGAATGGCGAAAACTGTAATGTTGTTCTAGATCTAGAAAATACCGCTACCGGTAGTGAAGAAAGTGACAGAGAACTTACTGAAAACCAGAAAATTTCAATTGACAAGTCATTTGGAAATCTTGAAACAAAAGAAAAACTAAACAAAACAACTTGCATTGAAAGAAATGTTTAATAAGGTAAACAAATATTAGTTTTTTTTTAATAAATTTTAATACCCTTTAGATCACAAATACTTTATTATTTCATAAATCACGATTTCATATTATGAAGCTTGAACCATAGTCTTCTTCATTCAGTGTTGCTGTGAACAATCTATTTTTATCACCTGTTACTAGTGGTGTCAAAAATGGATCATTTTGATTGTGTTTCAGAAACAAATGACATATGTTGGTGTGCTGTTTTAATTGAATTTCATTTTGTAGGATTTCAATACTGAGCTTTTTCAAATGGTCACCAGTGTTAATGTACTTTTATGATGATTAGCGTAAGTCAGTGTATGTAACCAGCAATCATCAGTCTCAGTATGCTCTACCAGATTGTGAATCACTTATTAAGAATTATAAATATATGATTCGTATATGATAGAGAACAGAAAATTCACCAGAATGAAAATTTTCAAACTAATTCTGGAGTATCATGTTATTACGTCATCACCATGTATGCAGAGTCGTAGCTAGGGTTTTCAGCGCCCAGGGACAACTGAAGATTTTGCATCCCTATTGCTTGCCAAGGATAGAAAACATTTAATTCTAAAATGTCGTAACATCAGTTTGGCGTCGCTTGGATTCTGCGCCCGGGGACAGATGCCCCCCTCTAGCTACGCCCCTGCATGTACAGTACAAATTGTTTTATGAGCATCTGCAGCTGTTATTCTCGCAGAAAGGAAAAAACTACAAAATGTGATAAAAACATTGTTTTTTATCTTTGATCCTACAACATAAAAAACTATATAAAATATGTATACATTCCATGATTATGGTAAATATTATTTAAAATGTGTACTTAAAATACATCAGTTGTTATAATTTACTCGTATCTTACAGAAACATGCTGTAGTTAGGGGGCAGGTGAGACATAGACTAATCGGATATTGTCCGGATCCCGCAACTATTTGAACTCGTACTCCGTAATCAATATAAAGTACATGGCCATACAAGGGCCATGTAGTTTGCCCTTGTATTAGTTAGGGGGACAAAAATATCAAGCTTGAATATGTTATTAGATAATAATGTATCAGTATCTTCATTTGAATGCATTGCCTACATAATGTGGCGTGGTATGAATACTTTTAAAACTATTGATATTATTGTGAACTCAAACTGATCGCTTCACTTTGTATAAGAAAATTTTCTGAAATTTTAGACTTTTAGAATATGCTTAGCTGCTCGCCTCCCCCCAAAGTTTATTAGAGTTACAGATTTAAAAAATGAATAGGAGATTAAATGTGGTTTAAATTGTTTTTTTATATAGCTCTATTTTACTGTTCTTAACCATAGAGAATTTATTCATCCGACGTTGGTACATTTATGTTAAAACTAAAGATTGATGGCAGAGATCAGGTGTGATGCAATTGAAATCATATAGCCTTGTGATTTCAATTGAACCATAAATATTATCTTGATTTTCAAACTTAAATTTATCTTGGTTTTTGGTAGTTGTAAACAGATATGCTAGGATTAGAAGCCTGGGAATGAATACTCAAATTCATAAATTTAGCTGAAAGATGAACCTTGAATGAAATTTACAGATGCTTATAATTGTGGCTGTTTGAAATATTGTCTTGATTTTCAAACTTAAATTTATCTTGGTTTTTGGTAGTTGTAAACAGATATGCTAGGATTAGAAGCCTGGGAATGAATACTCAAATTCATAAATTTAGCTGAAAGATGAACCTTGAATGCAATTTACAGATGCTTATAATTGTGGCTTTTTGTATTAAGATATCAAAAATCAATTTTTTTCAATAAAATTCTTAAAATTTTCTGTCTAAAAAGAATTTACTGTGCTTTTTACAAAAATCTATAACTGATTTAGTGTGATTCTATATATTTGAGAGTGTATAGTATAATTTTTAATCATGATCATCCTTTTGATCAGTCATTTATCTACAGTCAGTGCAATTTTCTGCATTCACTTTGTTATAAGGGAAAAGATACTAAATTTGAGAATTTTTACTTAAATATTAAAAAATTATAAATTGTATAAAATAAAATTAAAGAATCCAGTTTATCATCTATTGTGTTATAAGTTTAATGAGAATTCTCAGTGTTATTTTTATGCAGATTCATAGTTTTAGTTTTTTTTAATATTTAAAAATTTTATATATATTATGAATAGGAAAAAGTTTAAAATGTTTTAATTGCTTTTATCATTGCAAATTTTAAAATTGCATTGTTTATCATTGAAGAAATTATGATAAATTGATGCAGTAAGGGTAATATAAATGTATAGTAGGAAGATTTATATTTCTAAAGCTTAAAACTATGTGCAAAATCTGAACCTCTGTTGCTAATTTTAGTATTTAATGTAAAGTAGATTTTTGTATTATTTAACGATATAGCTTATGTTATCACTCTGACTATGTCAGCAACATGCTATGTCATTATCAAATTTATCTAATCTTTTATCTTATCTCAGTGCTAAACTTTTATCTTATCTCAGTACTAAAGTCTTCTCTGGTAAAAGTAATTGAAGTGTGATATGTTTCTTTTCTTGGTTTATATTAATTGATTAGACTTTATTTTGAGTTTTATACAAGGCTTTTTTCATTGCTTTTCTTTTGGAATGTATATATACATAATTAAGATTTAAAAAAATTAGGTTATTGTTATCTGACTTTTCTAAATATATGTAAAGCTGATAAAGTAATTTGTTAAGAAAAAGAATTTTTTTTTTTTAGTGGATGACATTGATGAAGATTATGATGAAAGTGCTCGGGACATAATTGAGCAGCGAAATCATGAATCTCCTGCTCATCGTTTTAAAGGTGAGTTCCCCTCCTAAACAATTATTTTATAAAGCTTGACATTTCTTTAAGTATGTATTTTTATTTTATTACCCATGGTTTAATCTTTGTTATACAGAATTGTAGGATAATCTTATAATTGTCATAAAATAGAATAGCAGTAAAAAGAGTTAGTGTAATTTTTTATTAATTAATTCTGTGTATTTATAAGTGAAGCATTTATTAATTTATTTATTTAAAAAATTCAATTTAGGGTTTTGTTAGGAGGATGATTTGAAAAGAATGTGGAATTTTATTTAGGATTGAGTCCAGAGTGAAATACCAGACTTCGGTGTTCTCGAAAAAGAATTTGTAAATTTAAAAAAAAAAAAAAAAAAGAAGGCATTAAAAATAGAATTAAATTAAAAAAATAAGTTAGGACCTAAAATTGTAGCACAAAATCAGTAGAAATTTTGCTTTTTGCTTTGCCTTCTCTTCAGTGTTGAATGAAATTGATTTGTGCACTGAGAGTTCTTTGAAGATGATGGAAGTATGGAGCTGTAAAATGTATAGCTTCTGTGTTGAAGTATTGCTAGGAAAGAGTTTGTAGGATGACACTAACATTAAAAACCAGGTATTGTAGTAATAATAATAATCTTATTTAAAAAATACTCTTTCATTAATTTTTTTTTTTTTTTTTTTTTTTTTTAACATTCAAATAAAAAAACATGACAAAAAACCAGGGCTGTGGAGTCAGAATGAGTCAAGTAGATTTTGGGATAAAAGGAGTCTGAGCTGGAGTCGCTAAAAACAGGTCGACTCCGACTCCAGTTTTTGTTGTACAGGTTGAATTTGAAATGAAATTAAAATGAATTGAAAAAATAATGATAAGATGAATTATTATTTTTATTTATGGACTGCATACATTAATAAATAGTTATTTTCTATTTTATTGACGTATTAATAAATAAATATAAGGGAGAAGGATGAATGTGATATTTGCCACTAGTGATTAAATTGATTCATTTAGTTACAAATCTCACTGGCAAATTTATGTAAACAGCAATAACTCCCAAAATTGATGACATTCTTAGGAAGCGAGCAGGAAAAGGAGCAATTATTGATCAAGTAACACGATAAGGAAGTACATATTTGATGATAAAGTGTTTTTAGAATTAAGGACTTTTTTAGAAGATGTAGATAACCCTAATGTTTCACTAACAGAAAGACTGTGGCAGAATTATAAACTCTGCTTTCTACACCGTATGTAACCACAAAAAAGCTACAGTCTGAAGAGTTGACTGGAGGTGAGAATGGAAGAATGGGATGTTTGTTCTTTCTGAAATGGAGCTTTATTGCAGAAGGAATCATTTCTTCAATTAAAAAAAGAGAAACTAGTTTGCAAGAATCTTACTGAGTTCAATATATGTAGATCTGAAACACCGAATTTTCTTCGACGATGAACAATTTAAAAAGGCAAAGAATGCCATCTATGAACTTTCATTAAGAATGAAATTATTCTCAGAACAATTGGATAATTCGAATCAGGACAGTCAAACTGCAGACATTGCAACTGAGTCTCTATCATCCTCTTTAAGTGATGAATTAGATTTTGAGAAATATTTTTGGATAATATTGAAAAGGCTAAGACAAAGCGAATGAAAATAAAGAACCAAAAGCCTTTAGATATAAAAATAAAAAATTATAAACAAGATTTCTACACGACCTTTGAAGAAATAGAGAAATATGATTGTGCTTGCAAGACCTCTTTTAGGACTTATAAAAAGTCTATCCTGAAAAGTTAAAAGAAGTAGCCCTAACAGTAATAGCTCTTCCTCCTACTCAAGTTAGTGTGGAAAGTTCTCAGCTCTGAAGTTTATCAAATCGGATCTATGGCCCTTCAACAAAGAAGGTCTTGCTGAAGTTATACTGTTTCTTAGAAATAACTAATGCCAGTTTTTCCATTTCATAATAAATGCTAATTAATATAAATAATTTGCTATGCCATCATTTTTTTCCTGTAGCATCTACAGTGGATGGACAAAAATATGGAAACACCTTGTGAAATGCATGTTTGAAAAGAAAGATTGATTTTAATGAAATATATAGGTGGCGCTGGTGTTTTTGACTACTGACGCCACCTATACAACTTCGTAAATGTGCTAAACAGTTCAGTTGTTGTCGGAGTACTGTTATGTGAGGTTATCCTTGCATTATGTCAGAGTTAACAGACTTCGAACGTGGGCAAATTGTTGGAGCACGTATGGTAGGTGCTTCCGTAAGCAAGGTAGCCGAGGTGTTTAGTGTTTCAAGAGGTACTGTATCGAAGATTTATTCCGCATATTTGAAAAGCGGAAAAACATCATCTGCTAAATCACAGCGCGGACGAAAGTGTTTCCTGAGTGATCATGACAGACGATCATTAAGGGCAATTGTGACGAAAAATAAGAAGACCACAGCTGCAAAAGTTACTACTGAAATGAATGTTGTGTTACCGAACCCTGTGAGTACCAAAACAATTAGAAGGGAGCTTCATAAACAGGGAATTGCTGGCCGTGCTGCAATTGAGAAGCCACTCATCAGTGATGCTAATGCCCGTAACAGGAAAAGGTGATATTTAAGTCATAAAGCCTGGACTATAGAGCAGTGGAAGCGAGTAATATGGTCTGACGAGTCTTCTTTCACATTGTTTCCCACTTCTGGTCAAGTTTACGTCTGGAGACCGCCATCTCGAGCCTATAATACAGACTGCTTGTTGCCAAGAGTGAAACATGGCGAGGGTTCTGTTATGGTTTGGGCAGCCATATCGAGGTTCTCTGCTAGCCCCATGATAACTGTGTCAGGGCACATGACTGCCAAGACTTATGTGAACATTTTGGCCGATCAAGTTCATCCCATGGTACAAATTTTGTTCCCGATGGTGATGGTGTCTTCCAAGACGACAAAGCCCCTGTTCGCACAGCTCACATTGTCCAGGACTGGTTTTCTGAGCACGAGGATGAGTTGTCCCATCTCCCCTGGCCGCCACAGTCACCAGACCTGAATATTATCGAACCTTTGTGGTCTACATTGGAACGGAAAGTGCGTTCTCGTTATCCACCGCCAACATCATTATCTGAACTTACCACCGTTTTGCAGGAAGAATGGTATAATATTCCCTTGGCAAACATACAGGAACTGTATTTATCCATTCCGAGAAGACTGCAAGCTGTTTTGGATGCCAACGGGTTTCCTACACCATATTAAGCAAAGAAACATGTTTTTTTAAAGGTGTTTCCACATTTTTGTCCAACCCCTGTATTTACTTCTTTTATATTAAAAAATAAGCTGTAACCCATGTGTATATGTTTACATGTGAGGGAGTTGGAGTCTGTAAAATTCCAGGATTCGAAGTGGGTCATTTTCCCTACCGACTCCACAGCCCTGCACAAAACGCACTTAATGTGAACAGTGACCTTGCATTTCCTTGGAAGGTTTGGAAAAGTGAGATTTTTTATCCCGTCATTTTTAATTCCAATCAGGATTCCAGGTTCTCATCAATAAGATTTCTAAATTTGCTTTTGATAAGATTCATGCTTGAAAAAAAGATTGTTTGCATAAATATATAAAGCCAAAGACTGAAAGAACAGTTAATGCTAGTTATTTTAACTCATCATGTGAGTCAGAAATACTACTCCAGGTGTTGAAAATTATCATATCTTCCTTTTTCACTCTTTTAAAGCAGACCACTTTATCTGTGAACTAAGATCACATTTGCTTTTCTCCAGTTTTTTTCATATCAGCATAAAGGATGTGTTCAGATTTGAAATTCTGTAATTCTATGTTTTTTAACTCCAGTAATTGTATTTCAAAAGCACCAGTATCAATATTAAAGGAGGAAAGTATTTGTAAAGAAATGTAATGTTATTTAAAAATATGCAAGATTTTAAATTCATTGACAACCATTCTCTCAGGTATTTTTCAGTGTCATAATGTCCTTTGCAAAAATGTTATATTAATACGTGTTAAATTTTTAATTCTGAGGATTATATATGTTTATAATTTAATATTAAAGTAAAAATTGCCAATGGATTTTTATTTACCATCACAAATGTATTATCCAAATTTGCTGTTAGTTCTTGAATGCTTAGAGTTTTAAACTAGTACACAGCCATATTTTAAAGTGTAATTATGATGTTATTATTGATTTCAAAGTGTTAATCATTTAAGCATTATTAGTGCAGGTAAATGTGATGGTTAAAAATGCAATGTTAAAATCCATGGTATAGGAATATAGGTAGGAGTATAACAAAATGGTTATCACAGTAAAATGCCTGCAGACCATGAGCCATAAAAAGAAAACAGTTGGTTTCATATTACCCCTCTGACTGCTCAATTTGTGGACCAAAATCGCTTCCCCCACCTTCTTTTCATATTTTAAATCGATATATATATTGGAGAATGGAAAAATCCACTTTTTCTTTCTAGAAAATATTTTTTATATAGGTTTTTTAGATTATGAAACTAAGTTGCCAGAAAAACCAATTTCAGATGTTATCACTAAAAAAAAAATTTTTTTTTAATAAATTTCAGTCGAATTACGGTTAATTTCTATTTATTGCATAATATAAAAAAGTAAAATGTGTAAAATTTAAGATAATATAAAGTACTGAGGGAAAAATACTTTAGAAATGCAGTTTAGTATGATTGATTTCAAAACAGGGTTCGAGGCAAAGTCCAACTTCACAGTCTTTGCACCAGATTCAATAAATCTAATTAATAATCAATCTAATTATTAATCTAATCAATAAATCTAATTAATAATTCAATAATTTAATTAAATAATAAAGATAATCGCTAAACGTTTTCTTGCAGCCATTTGTAAGGGAAAAAAAAAAAGTGAAGTTTGAGCACTAATACCATGTGCCTTCTAACACCGCAGTTTAGTGGACAATTAACGATATCTGTTGGCCATATAATTTATTTCAGTGGTTAAACGTGGAAAAATAGGATCCGCTCCTCAATAAAGGGAGAAAAACATATGCCCGCAGGAATCGCGGGATGAGCAGATTTTGCTACATTTGAGTTGCCCGTGGAAATTGCAGGATGATCAGACAGAGGGTTAATAATGTTTTTGTATTGTATTTTTTTATCTTTGGTTAAGACGCTCGTGCGGGACGGAAGGGAATTGAAGGCAGTCACCGTACAGGATGGAGGTTTTGCATCACTAAGCATAATTTTATATATAAAAAAAAAAAAAAATCAGAAAAAAAAAAAAAAGTTTCGTTTCCTAGCTCTTATATATGTTAAAATTAGTTCTTAATAACATTTTTTTCTTTATTTTATATGAAAATATACTTAAAAAATTGCTTATCTTGTAAAATAATTTTCGGTAGCGCTATTCAAATTATTCCAAAGTTTTAAATTACTAAAACAACACATTAAAGACTATTTACAGTAAGAAGTAACAAAATGTAAAATGAAGATTGGTAAATCTCGAAGCACAGAGAAGTATCATTTTCTAACTCTTAGAAAAAGTATCACATTCTAACTCTTTAGAAAATGAATTATCACTCTCATCTGCGTTAATAAATGGTTCATTGACCAGAGGAGGGTATTCTTCCTCTGGCGCCTTTTTGCCATAATAGACTGGAGGTGAGGCTTTCCGAAATAAAAAGTGAAGAACCGGAAATATATCTGAAGGGCAATGCAAAACATAACAGTACTCCACATACTAACCCTAAAAGCCCGTACATAGTAAAGGAAAAAATAGAATAAAAAAAAAGGATTGGATATAAATCAGACACACGAATGTTTTCATTAGCATGCAGCGATTTAAAGAGCTCACCTCTGTTTACACTTTCCCTCCCTCCCCCCCCCTCGCAAGAACTGATGAGTAAAATACCAAAGTCAAGCAGAATATATCAAACTCAAGGTCAGGAACTTAAAACTGTGTTCATTTCAAAATTAATGGACATAGGATGCCATCTAGTGGCCTTCAGAAAAACGTTCCAGCTTAAAATGCGTATACGCATCACCTGTCCTCTGAATGCAATCTCTAGCGATGCGTGAATGGGACGCCCAGCTGTAAGAGACATTCTTAGGGAATTCATATATGGGACGCCCGTCCTGAAAGGGTTAATGCAGTTACTTGTTGAGTTTCTTTAAGATCATGTAGTTGGAAGTTTTGGAGGAACTGCACAATTTATATATTATTTTGCGCTTTTTCAAATATTATGAACTTAACAAAGTTAATTATGTACTTGGTTCTTAGATTTACAAAGCCTGACAAAACCTACAAATTTAAAAAGTTTGAATATTATTTAGATAATTTGAAAATTTTTTAAATTTCTACTTTCAGAGTCTTCAAACAAATTTGGAAGTAGTTACTTTAATTTAGCTGGGTTCTGCAGAAATTTTTCTGTGTAAAAAAAAAATTTTACAGTTGGAGTTGAAAAAGGATAATATGAATGTGTATGTAAATGTCCTTTAGTGTGACCTTAAATCTTAGCTTGCATATTGAATACCCAGCTTTTTTCTTTTCTTTGCTTTTTTTAAAAAAAAAAAAGCTTTAAAAAAGTATTATTGTTTCAGCTATCCCCCCCAAAAAAAACGAAAATATGTAGTTTTAAAAGGTCATAAGCACAAAAGCATATTGTTAATTGGGGATAAATACGGTCATTTATTTCAGTTTGTAAAAGTATGTTTTTCATCAGTAACTAAATAAATTGTTTTAAAAATATGTATAAAAAAGATCCTGTAATACTGGTTGACATTTTAAGTCTTTCCTCAAGTACAAGTATTTTACGCAAGATAACCATGGATGAAATGAAGTAAAATTTTAATCATTGTGTAATCTTACTATTAAAGGTTTTTAACCATTTTCATTGTAACTAAGATATTAAAACACAATCATTAAGAAATATATGCATTTATTAATATTAGAATCCTTAGTTTTTTTTGGGGGGAATGATTTTTGGTTCTTAAGAATCCTTTATTTTGGTAAAAATTTGCAAGCAGTCCTTAATTTTTCTCATTTGACAGTTCCCTCCATTTTCTGTGACTGTCATTCAAAGTAGGAATAAACATTATGAATATATAATTCAAACCATGTGGCTCTTAATGAAGTTGTCCCAAATATATGTTTGTAAGTAGTGAAAAACACTTAGTCATTCCTGAACAAAAGTTGCAAAATTCCTGATTGCTTTCTTGTGCACTCTTTTAAAATAGGCAAAGCACCATCTGTTTTCAAGTTTCTTGAACTTTAATCTTACGGAAAAATTTGACTTTCAGGAGCAAAGTTCGAACTTCATAAAGCTCACACTTCTGCTGCTTGTTATCCAGAAGCTCTTCATGGGTAAAGACATGAAAAGGGGGAGAACATTCTTCAAAAACATTTGCTGGAAGTAATTTAAATCTCTGGGGAACCACTTATTTATGTAAAGGATTCATATGCTGCTAGAAACAATGAGGTTAAGCGAAGGTTCTGTACAGGGTCTCTGTTGACACTAAAGAGGCAGTCCTGGATGTAGCGGGGGCAAAACGCTGGATCGTATTTAGTATGTTGTTCGCTAAAACAGCTCTCTAATTTTAATACAATGTTAATAGTTTTAAGGCCAAGTTTAGAAACCTCTTTTAAAAAGATCTGTGATTAATACTAAGAACCCTTTTAAAGGAACATGAGTTGAAATAAAGTACAGCCGATTACAGCTATAAATATAAGATCAGAAAGAGGCCAATAGAGGGACTCCAGACGTCACTGATAGAATCAGATTGACCCTATCAGTAAAGTCTGGACTCCCTCTATCGTTTCTTGTCTCGCTGGGGTGTATTCAAAACGAGAAATAGAACGATATCTTGTTGAAGAATTTGCCTGGCTTCCATAGCAACGTCTGCTCAGAAATGGAGAAGCATTGTAACTATTTTCTAAGACCTAATTTAAAAAATTAATCTTGGGCCATCCTAGAGAAATGAAATAATTCAAATTAATATTCATCGAGTATATACAAGACACCGACATTTTGTCTTCAAAATGAAGCAGGGCATTTAGATTTTTTTCTAGCCAGTCGGCAACTTAGGCTCACCTTTGGTTTGACTCAAAACAGTGAAGCGCATTTTGGATTTTAAAGGAATAGTGGAGTGCATTTTGGATATATATATATATTAGTTTTCAGGTCTCTTCTGTACTCTCTTTTTTTTTCCGGTTCCCCCCCCCCTTTTTTTAGATATGCTTGCTTAAGCCGGCACTTTATTTTGCAAGACATAACCATTTATTTAGGACTGTTGAGTGTAATTACGTCAATTCTTAGTTATTCTTATTAAGACAATTCAAAATATGTTTCATTAAGATTAAAAGAAACCATTTGTGTGCCAAGGGGGAGAAAAGCGGAATATAGAAAACAAGCCAAAGTTAAGACCAAACGGAGAAAACAAATTTCAGCTAAGATGAAAAAATAACTTCACAGAAGAAGTAAACCGTCAGACCCTGCCACAATTTCGGTTATGCTGAGATTCTAGATGGTATTAATATTTCTTGCAATTTGCACTACAAAACATGACTGCATATATCATCCCCAAACAATCTACAAGTCAGCATTTGAAAGAACAATCTTTTTCATCGAGATCAAACAAACAGCTGGAGGACATGAAACTATTATATAAAGATCTCTTCATTTAGATGGGGGCAGGCAGCAGAAAGACAAAAAACTAAACATTTTTTATTTATTGGACTCGTACAGTTGGTTGGTCATAGAAAAAAATTGAACGATCACCAACAATCTTTCTTAAGCAGTCAATCAGTAGCCGGTAAACATCCAGAAAACGTAAACTTCAGTCCCATTGAATGTGATGGCAGACATTTGACATTAATACAGAACATTAGTATTAGGAGCTTAGAAGAAAAGAGCTTTAGCAAGATTAACTGAGCAAGAAACGTCTAGAATACACAGAGGTGCATGATTACGTGGAAAATTCGAGTACAACAAATGAAATCGTGCTAAGGCATCGACCGCAACACTGAGCGACTCATTCACACAGAAAAGAAAAATGGAGAGAAATTATATATAGTCATGAATGTGGTACTGTATCTTTCAAGAAACTGTCGTCCTTTTCTTGGGTCTGATGAAATCCCAAGTAGCCTGTTCACAAAGTGTCCTCGACCTAATGAAGGAAATTTTCTGAATTTAATTTCTCCGCTTGCCAAACATAATTCAACTCTTAAGTACCAGTCAAAGCACCTAACAGAGGGAAAGGAATCATATTTATCAAAGACAATTCCAAATGAAGTTATTAACTTAAAGTAAATCTTTTGCTAAAACCTGAATTTAACTAAGATACAACTTGTGCATATAAAATCAAACTCTGCCACTTTGCGCGTATTAGATAACAGAAAATTGTAGTTACATATCTGAAATGCATTCTTACCAAGAGACTACATAATTTTACTTAACTAAGCTTGGCTCAGACCTCTAATGATACATGGCTAACAAAATGACGAATGTCAGAATACTAATGTGGCAGAACTGAGGGAGGGCAAGCATCATTCCCAAGAACTCTATATGTACAACTTTCAAAAACCTGGCCTTTAATAATCATACCTCGTTTTCATCTTGTTGAGAGCTAATGAAAGGAGAATTGACCATAAGATCTAAAAAAATGTGTTAATTAACATAAAATATATGTTTTAATTTTTCTCTTGTAGGTCATCCAGGTATAATTACCAAAGAACTACTTGCACAACATGGAGCCCATGCAATAGATTTCAAAGGTGAAGCCATAACATTTAAAGCTACTACAAGTGGTATTCTTAATACACTATCACATTGTATTGAGTTATTTTCTCAGAGAGAAGAAAGTTGGAAAAGGAGGTTAGAAAAGGTAACTGGTAAAGTTTACAAGCTTGTTTTGTTAAGTATTGTTTTGACTTTATACTTTATCAAAGTGATTATGAGGGCATGAATGCATTCAAATAATTTAGTGCCCTTGATCTTTGGTTTTTCATAATGAGTGTTAATATTTTTTATGCATTTTAAATTTTATACAACAGTCGTAATTATTACATTTTTCGTAATATGTATGCTTTATACATACTATGGTGTTATCATTATCTGAAATCATTAGCTGGCATAGTCTAGATTAAAAGTAATTATGTTAAACTCGTATAAAAAGCCATTAGATAAAGATTCCTAAGGGCAAGTTGGGTATTTGACACCCCTGGAGGGGTCGATGAAATTTTAGAGAGGGTTATATTCTAATATGGATAGGTTTATATTGGCATTTAAAAGAATTGCATTATTTTGGTAATTTAATGCTATTGTGTATTACTGAAAAGAATTGTATTTCATCAGAATATATTGTTATATACAAGTCACAAAATTTAAAAGAGGATTTTAATGCTGTCTTCCGAGACATTGAATATTTATATATGGCTGCATGTCTCATAGAAACGCTGAACTGCACTGTATCATTTTAATATGATGCAAAAAGAGTTGATTGCATTGAGAGTGAATGTTCAAGCATAAGTCTTATTCATAGCATGTGGATACAGTCAGTAAGTTTTGGAATTTAAAAGTCATCCGAGAAAAATATTCTAAAATAAAAGTTATTGCCAAACCAACATTGACTCTTCCCTCTTCTTACGTAGTAAAAGCAGGCTATAGTCAAGTCAATAATTTGCTGTGGAAAACAAGAAACAAATGAATATTTTTTAGACAGATCATTTCAGAATTTAGTAATTTTAAGCCAAATATAAACCTTTAGCACTAGGCCCACCAGCGTCCGAGCGGTAAAGTCGCTGAACACTGGTAGTTCGGTCCGAGGTTCGAATCCCGCGAACGGGCTGGCTGCATGGGTGTTTTCGTGGTTTTCCCCATGTGTAACGTGTATACGAGCCAGTTTCCCTTAGAAAGTCCTCCACGAAAGGCATCCCTCCTCTTAGGCAGATAGCCCTAGTGTGCTTTGCCATAATTAAATACACCACCACACCACCAAACCTTTAGCACTTCACTAGGCTCCTGTATAGTAATATTAGTATGTACACTCATGTCCATAAATTAAGGATAATTCGGAGTCACGCGGAAATCGAACTCTAAAATAAATATATCACCTGCAAAATCACTACACACATCGTCAAGAATCATATGCAAATTTCAGAAAGTAACCAGATGACACCGATAGTACGTCACAATGACGAGAGTGATATATAAGGAATACAGGCAAAGAAGTAAAATTGTTCGCAGGCGCTTTATGAAGCGTTCGCATTTCAGTGCAATAACCGAATAGTTATGACACAAAGGACGCATTTGGATGATTTTTTACGTGGTAGAATTATCGGCCATGTGGAATGTCGGCGTACCCAACTGGAAGTATCAGAGGAACTTGGCATTGCACAAAGTGTCATCTCCAGGCTTTGGCAACGATTCCAAGATGATGGTAATGTGAGTAGACGTTACAGCACAGATCGCCCCAGAGTTACAACGCCGAATGAGGACCGGCATTTGGCAGTTACTGCCAAAAGAAACAGGCGGAGCACAGCCTCAGACTTGTTTCGTCAGCTCTCTTCAGCCACTGGTACGACAATTTCAAGGCAGACGGTGTACAGACGCTTAGGGCAGATTGGTCTATAGCTCGTAGACCTGTCAGATGCGTTCCACTTACTGCAACTAACTGTCGCCTGCGGTTAGCCTGGAGTAGAGAGCATGCATTGTGGACACCACAACAGTAGGCTTGTGTGATGTTTTCCGACGAGTCCAGGTTTAGCTTGCAGTCTGATTCTCGCCGGACTTTCATATGGAGAGCTCCAGGTACCCGTTACCACCAAGAAAACATCATTGAACGACACCGTTACGGTGGTGCAGAGGTGCTCGTTTGGGGTGGAATTATTCTGGGTTCTAGAACTGACCTGCATGTTCAAATTGGAATTATGACAAGCCAAATCTATCGGGACGTTATTTTGGAATAACATGTACGTTTGTTTCGGGGCTCCATGGGCGCACAATTTGTGTTTATGGATAACAACGCCCGTCCTCACCGTGCAAGCATCGTAAGCTAATGCGTTTAATCGGAGGATATTACCCGTATGGACTGGCCAGCATTCTCACCGGACTTGAATCCAGTAGAGCACGTGTGGGATATACTTGGCCGATGAGTTGCAGCCCGTCAACCTCTTCCTACATGTCTACCGGAACTTTGGAGACCATTGCTTTTTGAGTGGTGTAATATCCTCCAAGATGAGATCGATAATTTGATACTCAGCATGCCTAGGCGTTGTACGTACTGTATCGCATCGTCTGGGAGATATACAATGTATTAACAATCATACCAACCATGTAATATTGGTTTTTTGTAATTTGCTCCAGGGAGGAAAAAATCGCTAATTTTTTTAATAATATCAAACATATAGCATCTTTTTTTGCTTGTTACCTTTTGTTTAATAAATAAGCTTTAGAAATAAGTCAAATTTGTTTTGCTTCTAAATCTTCCTTTGCCTGATTTTGCATTATCCTTAATTTAGGGACATGAGTGTATTAGTAAGCATTTCTCATTAGTTCAGTAATTCCAGTAGCCCTGCTGTGGATGATTATGCTTAAGATGTTAAGTCATTATTGGCGTTAGAATGTTTTAATTGCAGATAACAATTTCAAAGTCTAATACTGAGGTTACATTATTTTAAAACTCTTTTTATGGTTTAAAAATATGGGGACAAACGAATGTTATGATGAAAATTTAGAGCTGAATGATAGTGAAGATGCACTTGATTTTCAAGTATTAAAAGATAATTTAGAAGACATTGTTGATTATGATTCTAGTTCTTCAAGTAGTGGTAGTAAAATCACACCACCGAAGAGATGAAGAATGAGAATTATTAATAGTGAAAGCAAAGATTTGTTAGAAGACTTAGATGAATGGTGTGATGTTACAGAAAGTTAGTATTCCAGAAAGAATACATTTTAGTATGTTGTCAAAAATCATTCTACCACAAGTTCCTTCAGATATTGTACAGCTGATACAATAGTTCAAATTGCTTTTCGCAGATGAATTGGCAAGTGAATGTATGAAAGAAACCAACAACTGCGCAGAAAATGTTCTAAGCTTGAAAGAGATATTCTATTAACTTCATTTGGCAAGCATAATGTGATGTGGAAAAAAGATGGATTTTGCCCTTTTATCAGAGTTACCATCAATAGAGGTGTGATACCTCTGGCAAATATGCAGGAATACTAGTCAGTTAAGAATATTAGAATCCCTTTCTTTAGTAACATCTATTCAAGGATAAGATTGTATGATAATCTTGGTGTTGCATTTGAAAAAGCCTAATTGTGTGAGAAATCATATTAGAACTTGTATACAATGAGCAAGTATTTTTTTTAATATATAATTTAAACATTTTACACACCTTGGCAAAATATATGAATTGATGAGTTTATCATAAAATATAAGGGAAAACTATGTTTTATTACACAGTCCCAATAAACTGACTGAGTGGACCATTCGTATATACGTTTGGGCAGATTCAAAAACGGGATATGTTTATAGCATCCTTTTGTATTATGGGAGCATCGCTTCCGAAAATCTGCTAGATTGCTAGGCCAGATTTACTGATCAGCACCAGAATTAACCTGCAACTGTACCAAGAGTTATTGAATGGAGTACCTAAAGCAAAAGGATATCACATGCACACCATTAGGTATTACTGTAGTGTATTCTTAGCTAGAGTTTTAAAAAACTCACTGTTGCATGACCAATACGATCAAAAAAAAAAAAAAAAAAAAAAAAGAATTTACAATGCTGTGAGTGTGGTAAGATAAAAAGAATGGTGTTATTTAGCAACTGGTATAATGCTCGAATGATAACTACTAAAGATTTGTATGAGGTGGTACAGAAGAAGTAATCGAAAAGCCAAGTGTATTTATTAGATACACAAAGTTGATGGGTGGTATTGTTCGAGCGGATCAGTATGCTTCTAATTATTGCTTTTTAAGGAAATCACTCAAGGGGTGGTGGAAACTGTTTTTATGGGGATTGGAGATGTCAATAATAAATTCATACATTCTGTATAAAACTGTATAACATAATAAAAATGAGAAAGCACTGATGTATTTAGGTTATCAGAAAATTTTAGTCGATCAGCTCGTAAAAGATTTTTGTCAGGATAGAGCAAGAGTTTCTGCATCAACTTCTGATGCAAGATTGAAAAGAAAACAGCATGTAATCAGGAAAAGTGGAAAGAGAGACTGCATTGTGTGTTCAAAAAGGCAAGAAAATTATGTCAGACTACTGAGTACTATGACATTTGACCAAGTAAACCCAGAATGTACATGGGAGGTTATTTTTTAAGATATCACATGGTGGTGAATTACAAAATTTTAATTTTATATTATATTTTTGTGTGGTTATTTGCATTGTGATTATGTTGTATGCTGTATATTATAGAGAAAAATGTTAGGAGATTGGTGAAGAAAACCATTAAGGATTGGGAATCTGCACATTAGAACATTTTGCTTCATAGCTTTAAAAATGTTTATAGTAAATTCTTCTCAATTTTGGGAGCCATTAAATTTATTGCTACTTAAGCATTTATTGTGATAAGGCTATAGGAAGTGACAAGTTGCTTTGAGAGCTTTAACTTCACTGTAGTGTAGTTCTCAGTGTGTTATTAGTATGGCACAAGTTGTTCAATTTATTTTTGAAATTTTAGTTGTAATTGCATTTCATTAAAATAAAATATTTTATATATCTTTATTTTTAATAGTATATTCAACTGATAATTTTATGAATATATGCACCATCATTATAATTAATAAAAGAAAGTTTTTAATGCAAGTTACATCATTAATTTAAAATTTTTATTTATATAGTGCAAAGTATGAAATCGGGAGGTTCAATATCCAGATCTCCAAACCATCAGCATTTTTTTTTAGCCCAAACAAAAAAGAGCTGTTAGTTTTAAAACGTGATAAAACGTATCATTTACTAAATCCAAGAAAAAACGTTTGATTCTTATTTTTCTTTCAAATGTATTATATTATCACTCTTCCCCATTCATTTTCTCTTTTCCCCATTCAATAGTCGTCAATTTTCTGCATCAACTATAAATGAATCGGAGTGCAGTCAGAAATGAAAATGTAGAACTCTCGAACCACGTTCCGTTTCAAATTGACTCTTGCGTGGCACAAACCTTAACGTTGCAAAGCCATTGCTTCTCAGTTTTTAAATAAAGTGCCATTTCGTGGCCCACATTTTTTTAGGCTGGTAAGATTCTATAACTTTAGAAATATTCAACAGCATGCTGCAGTTGTAGGCAGGTCCCAAATTTTAATTTTTTTTAATGTGTGATGGAGAAGGAGTCTTTACTCAAGAATAATAACTAGCACATGTAATCAAATTTACACCAAAGCCAGCATGTTTGAAGAAGACTTTCCATTTTCAGTGAAAAATCACGTAGTTTAACGTCTCTTTCTTCAATAGGCAAAAATGGTTGACAGGATTTTCCACGAGTACCAATGTTTCACTATTCCGCCTGTGCCATCTGTATGATTAAACCTGAACCCTTTTATCTATTTATTTATTTTTACTACATTACTTAGGAATGGAGAATATAATAATAAAGAAAATATAGGTGTATCATAAAAGCTATTTTTCTCCTACTAAGATTCCTGTTATGTCAGTTTCGAACCCTGCTAGCTAAGGAATCGCATGAGACCATTGACATTATTCGAGATACCTTTGGCCCTTAGTTATTATGAAAGTTATAGGCATAATGTGTTTCTGTCTGACCCCCAACACATATTTGTTTCTTGTGGGGATATTACTGATACTGGTTTTATTTCGTTGACAGAACTGTGGGAATAGAGAAAGCATTGTAGCATAGCACTCTTTCTTAACTAGTTGGATCCAGCTTATTTTTTGCAGTCTTATTATTACAGCTATCTTATCAAGATTAAGTATGAATTTTCAATTATGTCGAAAACAAATACCTTTTTATTCTGAAGCTGTAGCCAGGATCTGCAAAGTGAGAGCATATTTAGTACTTGCTTCCTGTAGTGGGTTTGGTGCAAGAGAATGAATGCTGTAGCCATCATTTGATCTTAAAAAATGTGATTGCTGTTTTGCCTACTTTTGAAACTTTATTTTGTCACAGATTGTAAACACTATAGAAGGCAAAATTTTCCAGATAATGGAATTTGTGAAGAAGTAATAATAAATGAAAATGATAAGCAGATGTTTACTATTTGTGATGACAATGGCCCAGTTGGCAAGCATTAGTGAAATTTGTAGTATGGTTATAAATCTAGAAAATATGCTACCAATAGTGATGAAAGTGACAGATTTTTTAGAAGGAAAACATTATTCTTGTTAAACTTACGCAAGACGCTGATTAACAGCTTAGACTAGCAGACTTTTGACTAACTGAAGAAGAAATTATGTCTGTCTATAAAATTAAAGAGAAAGTTTAAAGTAGAAGAAGTAAAAGAAAGAAGAGAGCACAAAAAATTAAACAGCTTAAATAATTAACACAAAAAGAAATTTTAAATAAAATAAAAAGATATTTTTAATACAAAGAACTCTTAAATATATATAACATATTTTAATAAAAATATATTTTATATATTTAAGCGTTTTTTGTAAATTTTGATTTTATTACCCATAAATGCTTCATTATTTTATAAACAAGTATAATGATCCAAAATTTGACATCACTGAAGTCCCAATGATTCCAGATCTCAAACTTTGTACCATATCATTTATTTATTTACTGTGATTAATTTATCTGGGAAAGATTCATTATCTTAACATTTTTACCATTCGAAATAAATGTATTGAATATATTTTATCTTAGTAATAAAAGTTTTTAACAGTTTCTATGAATAACTGATTATTTATGATTCCATCATATGTTACACATAGAATTTTCATCATGCAAGTTAAAACAATCAGAATCCAAGTAAATATTTCATCATATTTAGTTAGGGTATTGAGACTAACCAGTGAGCACTTAGTTTTAACATAAGAATTATTTAACAATGTTACTAATTGATTTAATTTGTAATGCATTTAAGTTTTTATGATTTGTAATATACTTAACTGATAAACTGATAATGTATAAAAACATTTGCTTCGTTATTATAATTAATAAAAGTTTGTATATCTTAATAAAGTATAATAATTTATGTTCTGTTTAACAATGAGTTTTAATTTTTTCTTTGGTTTTCTGGTCTTTCCATTAGTCATAAGCTTAAACTACTCAATCTTTATTCCTGAACTAAAAGTAGGAGGAGTGTAGGGGCGTTATCAAGTCTTATTTTATTATTCTGGTTCATATAATCAGTAATATATATCTTTGCAATTAAACAACAATTATAGCAATTTTTAATGAAGTCTTGAAAGTTTTTAATAATATATTTTATTAGCACTGGAAGTTAAATAAAATTTGTAAGATGTAATAAATAAATAATTAAAAGCTTTTCTGTTAACAAAGTGCACCAGTCACAAAATGTGGTGAATTTTTGCAGTTCTCTAACTTTTCTGAAGTGAAAACAAATTGCTGTGTACAAGGGGAAAACTTGGTCAAGTATATTGCAATTTTGTTTTTTGCTTTAAAAAAAATCAAAGAATTGCACTAATTCAGCAACATGCTCAACTTCGAAACTGTGCGCTGTACATGATTTGCATATCATTAGGCTAGCCAACATTTACGTTTTGCATAGATGAAAGAAGTGAAAAGAAAAGTTGTGCCTTTTTCTTTTCACTTCTTTCATCTTTATGTAGTCTTTTGTTCTTTGATTGAAATTTTTTTTCTTGTAGTAATAAAAATAATATCTTTTATCAATCGGCATATTTATACATGAAAACCCTGATTTAAAAAGTATAAGTTAACTCTGTTCATAAATTAGCAAAGCCTTGTCATTGATTTAAAAGTAGGGAAATTTAATGCAGAATGTGAAGAGGTTGATCTGTGACAGTAAAATCAGCTCCGTTTTCCATGTTATTTTTATCTGAGATTATTTATAGAAAAGTAGAGGAAAATGTATGCTTTGAATATTCCTGAGACTCAGTATTCTTAAACTGTTCTGTAAGGGTTTCTTGTACACAGTTTTTAGTTAAGGATTTGTGTGATGCAAACATTCAGAAACACGATGTAATTTAAATCCTTCTTTAGGAAGCTGACAAAAGGAGAAAAATTGAAGAAGCCTATAAACAAGCATTATCGGAAGTTAAAGCTATACGACCTATAGTTCTTGGTGGGCCAGATTATGAAGTAAGTATTAAACATCACACATTTTATATGTTGTACATTTTGTGTTATATAAAAGGGGTTCGTGTAGTTTGTCTGTAACAGCAATTTCTGCCTAGAAAATATCTCTTATTTGAATTTATGTGTTATGTTACTGTTTATTTGGCAGAGAAAATTGTAAGATTTTTTTAATGCGTTTTATGAATTAAAAATAAGAGAGATCTTAAAAGGCTTGTGGAATCACGAATCTTGTGATTGGAACTCACAAATCTACATCTGTGTATAAAAAAATAGAACTTTTACATGTAATTTTATTATTTTAATCTACATTTAAGTAGGTCATTTCCAAATCATCAAGTGAGGTTGTGCTTCCTTCCCCCTGGACATTAAGTGGGGTTTTATTTGTAAGGTCCTGTATTAGTAGTAAGATTATCTTCTATAGAGTATATATGATGCATGCATACTATTGCATGTATATATTTAACATGGAAAATGTACATAACATTGCTCATACCGGACTGATCTGTGCCTCATTTCATGGTGTGAATCAGGTATTCAAATTTAATTCATTTTGTGTACTGCTATTTCAGTTTCTGTTTTTTATTCCAGATGTATTTTAATCATCTGTCAATATTTATTTTTTGTAATTTGTATTATTATATGCTTGTATGTTGTTATAGTATATAACTTACATATATATATAATATATTACATGTTGCAACTGTAGTGTATTAAGTTTAAATCTTAGTTTCTTGTATCCATTTATTAAACCAAAGGAAATATTCTGAAAAATAAGCTATGAAATAAAAACTGATTTCTGCTCTGTTAAAATATATGTATAGTTTTGTCTGTTTTTTAAGTTTGTTAAAAAAGGGAATTTTTTTAATTGTTTTAAAGGAAGGTCCTCATTCTATGATCAATGAAGATGAATTTTTTGATGCAGTTGATGCTGCTTTAGATAAAAGTGAACAGCAAGAGGAGGAAAGGGTAATGAGTTTGTTCTATCTTAAATGAACCTTTGGTGCTATTTGTATAAAAAGGGATAGTGGCATTTAAAAATATCTATCTGTCTATTGTTAAGTGTTTGAGATTGTGGTGTTATTTATCAAGATTTTTGTTATTTGCTGTCTCTGAGCTGTTAGCTGTTGTGGATGTCAATCATTATGTTATTAACTTGAAAATTATATGCAGTCTCTGCAAATCCTTAAGGTTATATTGGTGATTAGGATGTATTTGAGAATCTATCTCATGGAAAAAATAGAGTATGTAATCTGGAAATAAAATTTTAAATATTTTTGTAACTTTTGTTATTATCAAAATAGATTCTAATAAAAATTATATTTGTTTATGAATTTCATTTTGTGACTGCCTTTCATTATTCTTTTAAGTTTCATAAATTGTAATTGTCTGATAGTTAAATTGGGAATGTTTTCATACATATTTTAAGTTATTGCTTTATTTTTTTTTTCTTTTATTCATATTAAAATCACCTATTGTATATATGAAAAATTTTTAAATTTTGTAAATGCTTGGGTAATTTCATTTTGATGTAAGGAACGTTCTTAACAAAGTCTTTCCAAAAATTTATGGTGCTGTACTGCATTATGCTCTTAAGACTTTATCCATTGCTTTCTGTTGCCACTGCAGATACATAGCTATTGAGCTTAATCCATTGATCACCACTGGCTTTGATAATCACTATTTTCCTTCTCTTTCAGACCACTTTAACAGTTTATCTAAGTGTACTGCATGGCTGCACACCATAGCCTTATGGATTAACTGCCAGTAGTAATATGTCATTAGTGACCATTTGCTATGATGGGCCTTGTTTTCTTTTTATTTTCAAATTTGCTTTTATTTATTCCATTCTGGTGACAGCTGCTATGCATCATTTTTTAAGCTTTTAATAGTTTTGTATTTTGAAAGAATTTAATTAAAAAAATCAAAATTTTTGAACAGTTATTTTAATGTTCTTTGTTGTTCAGCCTCACAAGGTTCAAAATTATTTACTATGTATGATCAGCAGATAATTATATTTTTAAAGAATATTTTAATTTACCTATTTAAATTATAATGTAAAACAAAATATTTTATTAAAAACTCACCAGAAACATCTTATGGTAAGCAGTATCAATATCACATTAGTACAAATGTTTTATTAATTAGAATGTTTCATTTCTCAGAAATGTAAAAGTGAATGTATGAATTATTTGAAGTATTGTAAATAAACTTTCGACCCATAATCAGTTTTGAATTAAAATTATTTTTTTTTATTAGAACAAGTATGTATGGGGAAATTTATTTCAGTTTAAGCAGAATAAGCTATTGATATTATAAAATGTGAATACATGTTTCATAACTATACATCTGAAATTTGTTGTGATGTGTCAGTTTTGTGATATTCTGTCATTAAAAGGAATGTTATTATTTTCACAGAAAATGATCTAGAAAGGAGGTAAAATGTACAAATTAATAATTTAGCTTAAAATAAAATATCTGCTAAGTACTTTAAATCATGCTAATAGTCGAGTTTAAAAAGCTGAATTCTTCACTGTTTAAGGTGTCAGTAATTACCAGCTGTTTCATTTTGACTAAATTTGTTAATTTAAAGGTTTAATTCTTCATATATAGTGATTGGACAATGAAACTGTGAAGTATTTGTATTGCAATACTTGTTTAATAAAATATGTGCCTTCTTTTAGAGACTAACACTGTAATGATGCTTGGGAATGATTGATACAAATCTTATACAATCATTAAAATAATTTTAGCTATTCTGCTTGCAAAACAGTGATTATTTTCTTAATTCACCAATGGAACATTTTTTGATTAATTTTGGCTGCAGAAAAATGTGATTTTCTAACCAACAGAGTTGTCCAAAGAGGATATATGTGTTCCTTTTTTTCTAACATATGCCTCATGTTTCTTAACGTGAAATTATAAGGTTATCTTAGTTTGGCCATTGTAAATTAAACCACATTGACAAGGAACCCTACATATCCCAGGAGTTCATATCCAAAATGAAATATGGAACTGCAAATTTCATTAACAGAAGAGAAAATGATCTGGAAGTTAATTTATGTAAAATATGTGCAATTTTATATCTAATTCATTTATGGAAGGAAATGAGTGACGATAGAATTCTTTTCATCTAAAATAAGATGATGCTTTTTGATGTATTGAGAATTTTTTAACTTCTTGTTCAGTAATCTTACGTGAAAAGCTTTTGTCAATAGTGACTGCTTTTAAGTAATTTAGTTCTTGATCAAGACCGATTTGGAGGAGCAATTTTGAAGTGCACAGAAAATAAAAAAATAAAATGAGGCTAACTTCTGTTTAGTCGAATGGCAAGATTTGAAGTGTGGTGAAAGGAAAACAGATGAAGATTTACAGTAAGCAATAGAACTGAAGTTGGATATGTTGCGTGTGACCAAGATGTCAAGGAACAAAAGAGAATTGGTTGTGTCAAGTTCAGAAGTGAACTGAATAGCAGGATGAGTGGAATTCATTATTGAAGGAACCTTATTTAAATCATCTTAATTACTATCAAATAAGGTATTGTCAACATAGTAAAACCATGCAGGGAAGTTTAAAATTTCAAATACTTTTGATATGTAATAATGCATATAAATAACAGCAAAGGTTACTAAATGGGCTTCGCATGAATCTCTCAATTTGGTTGTAATACTTGTTTTGGAAAAAAAAAAATGTACTTATTTCAGATAAAGGGAAATTAACTCATCAATTTCCTACAGACATAATGAAATTCTGAGAAGTGCAGTTTCTAGACATTTGAGGGCACCTTCCACTGGAAGATTGGTGTATAATGATTTTGCATCAAAAGAAACCATGATGAATTTTCTATGGGAAATGCTTTTTACTTTTTTTATATAAACTATTGTAATTTTTATGGTGTAAGTGTTATTATATAACAAAGTCAATTGAGGATCTAAATATTTAGCTAATGGGTATAAGGCAATGTTAAATGGGTCAGAAGGATTTGTGAAGATTTAATCACAGTTTTTGTTTTTGAGAGGTCTGAAGGTGAAGGATCTTTAGAGATCAGATTATATGGGCCTTCGTTTAAAAGGTTGTCAACTCCATCGGTACGTGTGTTTTGGTCTATGACGACTATGCAGCCAGCCTTTGAAATCATAATGTTTAAGTTAAAATAAATTTTGTGCAATGAATCTTCTTCTGTCTCATTTAGGTTATAAGTGAAATGTTTCCTGTTAAATTTCACATTATGGGTGAAAAGATGTTTAATCATTTCATTCTACATCTCTGAAGTTTTATTGAATTAGAAAGCTTTTTAGATAGGAGCTAAAATCTTTGGAATCAAAGGTTTTCAGTTTGTGAGAAGTTAAAATTATGTTTCAGAATTCTCTTTTATTCTTCTGATAAACTAACATTAGAAATACTAACTATTGGCTTTTTATTTACAGGATTTTATGAAATACTTAAATTAGAAGACTGTGAAAGGAGATTTGGGAATTTAAGTTTTTTTATAACATTAAATTGCATTCTGTTGTTCAATGGCAGCAAATTTTGGATATGAATTTGCAAGTTCCAAATAAAGCTTACATAGCTCAAATTCAGTTTTGGATAACTGTTGACATGTTTCCCTTATGATGGATCAAAGCAAGGCTAGTTTGCAATTTAGGAGTTTTTTTTTTTTTTTTTTTTTTTTTTTTTTTTTTTTTTTTTATTTATTTATTTTTTAATGCAGTTGGAAGGTGTTTGATTATATTTAATCTGAATGAAATTGGGGATAACTTTTTTATGTTCACACTTTAGTAAAAGTTAAGGTGATTTAGAATTTTATTGTTTCAGTCACAATTTTGTAAAATTATTAGTGGTCAAAGGCATAATAAATGTATATTTAGACCTACAAAACTAGTCCTGCAAATTTATGAATACTGTGCTGATTCTTGTTACTTTTACTCCACCAGTAATCATTATTTGGCATGTTTTTTTACTTCACATCTGTCACCAGAAGTGTGGTTTGGTGCATTGTTATCTTAATTTATATCTCCCTTGTGGTAGTGTTTTCGAACAATTAAGCAGAGTGGCCATTTAAAATAACTTTGACGTAATGTAATCATCAGAACTTATCAGTGTTCCCAGCGACTTCCATGCCTCATTCTGTACACCAGATGATCTGGGTCATATGGTTCATAAAGAGTTTGACACATATATACTATTGCAAAGATGGACAGATTACTGAACAGTATGCATTTTGTGTTGTTTTCCATTGAAATTTTGTACTCCTGACATGGTTGGAACCAGTATATAGCATGAAGACTGCTTAACAAAGGCTTTACTATAGCTGTCTGTTTCTGAACATTAGCCCTGCGTTAAAATTCTAGTTGGGAACTCTGGAACCAAAAGTGCATATTCTGGGTTGAAATCAAGCAAGCTATGATAGGAGTTGCTTTATGCAATCCCATTTGTCCACAGCTATTTTGATAACATTAAATGATGAAAAAAATATCCTTCAAAGTAGCAATGGAATTGAATATAAATATAACTAGAAATATAAAAATAGGTGCTTTTACAGCATTTTAATTAGTAAAATGCAAAAACATTTTTATGAACTCTTCATAAAATACTAAAGTTCTTTTATGAACTTTTCATAACATTTCTGCAAATTATTTGGCGGCCAATTCTATACTCTTGATCTTAATACTTGGAGAGCATCCCTTATTGGAAGAGAATGTGCCTATGTAAAATTAGGCAAAAAAACCAAGGTTAGTTTGGCAGGAATGCTTTTATGGAAATTTTTTTCTGAAGGGGAAAGAAAATAGTACTTCCCCCCCCATGAAGAAGAGGGAGCTGTGCCTGATTGCCATCGAAATCCAAAATCAATACAGTCATTAAAAAACTGTGTTAAACTTAAGTTTTTTTTTTTTTGTTTAATTTTAAATGTTTGATTAAAATAAAAATTATTTGGCCACTTTTCTGTGTCACTTGGGAATTTTTATGATCTGTTTTGAACTTATTTAGTGACTTTACTACGGTTTAAAAAACTTTTATTGTATTGAACTATTGATCCATATACAAATGAGCAGTACCTTGGGAATTAGATATCAGGATCCAAATGATCGTATTAAGTGGCATCTATTATAATTTTTAAGTGTCAATTTTATTATTCTTCAACATCTGTGTGTTATAAGCAACAACAGGTAACTATTACAAAAGGTGTCCTTTGTTTCTGGTTTAGTCATTGTAATTATGTGGTGTCGTTGAATTGAGCTCGTGAATATAGCACTTCTAAAGTTCACACTAACCACTTCGTCATCCATAACGCGTCTAGCGCGTTCAAGTGAAACTTGTACAGGACGACAGTAACGCGCTTCAAGCGTTCTTCTACCTTTTAAAACTTTTTAACGTTTAAAACGCTTTCTAAATGTTTACTTGTTTGAGTTTTTATTTTTGTTTGTTCTAATACCTCCTAGAGGGCAGTACTAATCAGGCATTCTATTTCTAATTGAATCCCCCCCCAGGTTTATGAATATTCGCACCATTTTACATAAGATACAAGACAGTGAGAGATGGCATCAACGTCTACTCAGCAGAAAAAGAGAAAAAATGAGGTTGTGAATTGGAAAGATAAGAAGGATATATGTTTGATGAGTACAGTCCGTAATAACTGTATGATTGATGTTGAAATAAGGAAAAGAACTGTAAAAAAACCAATAATTGTAAAAGATTACAACAACAAAATGGGAGAAGTGGACCGCCTGGGTCAGATGTTATCAAATTAATCCTGCTGTTAGAAATAAGCAGAGATATTACTTATCCATTATGCTTTATTTCCTTATAATTTTTTTTAATATTCATTTACATTCATCCACTACGAAAGTTATGATTGTACAGAGAAAACAACATTACACACTGCGAAAAACAAAAAGCCGCTAGGGAGAAATTTTCGCGGACAGGAGAGGAAGGCAAAAGGGTTAATATATATGTCCCACATTATAATTTTCAATATTTCTCTTTTAGAGGCTGATTCGAAGTTATAATAAAGATGAAAATCATTCCATGTCTCCTACATCTGCCTCTCATCATCCCCTATGGCCACAGGTTAGTTCCCTTCATTTAAAAGATTTATTTATCGAGTGTAATTTCTCATTCATTGTGCAGTTTCAAAAAGTACTTAAAGTCATTCTATTTTTGAATAATTTTGTCAGTGTGTTTAAATCATATTGTGTTTTTTTAATTAAAATCATACCTATAACTTACACAGGGTTCGTACTGGTCCTTACAAGTGCTTATAAGTCTTTATATTTGAAAATAAAATATAAAGGCCCTTATAGGTGCTTACTTTTTCTTTACAGCCCTTATTTTTTATTTATTTATTTATTTATTTATTTTTGAGTGCTTATTGTTTGCTTTTAGTGCTTTGCTTTTAATGAACGCACATTTTTTCCCCGTATTAAAGCCAAAACTAAACAAACAACTTTTATTCCTTTTATGGAATGTCAGATTGTGAATCATACTCCCGAAAATAGCTTTTCCCCTTTTCTCTGCATTAACATAACCTTTGGTGGGCGCGAGTACAGGCAGGTGCACGTCGTTCTATTGGTCAAAGTATTGCGAAAGTGGTAGAAAATTCCGTACATTCGGTATTCTTTTCCTCTTACCCAAATATTACACACGTTTGAATTTCTATCAAGATTTTAATAATTTGCAGTCTCATTCGGTGTGGTCAGTTTATATTCGCATTTATTATGATCGTTATGCTTATGTTATGAGCATATGTATGAATATTTATAATAATATAGTTGCAGTAACTGCTGAAGTATAGATGAACTTCCAAAAATGGGTGTGTTTTAACACAGATTAGCTTTCTAAGGAATAATATTCAGAATGTTTTAAATAAAAGGAAAGTAATCGAATAGTCAAAAAAAATTTCCCCCAATACATTTTACAGTACGGAGGTTGGGAGGTTCTTCCCTGTCTCCGCAAAATTTCGAATATTAAACCATTACAGTTCACTGCAAAACAAGGAGCAGACTTTTTTTTTTTTTTTTTTTTTTTTTTTTTTTTTTTTTTTTTGTCACTTTCCAATCTGGATTGAATGGGGTTAAAAGTTCTGCAGTCTACCAACCCAAGCGAAGAATGATTCTATTCAAGAAATTTACAAAGTCTGTTCAAAATTAGAATAAAAAAACCCCACATTAGTAAGTCTCTTTCTTTTCCTTTATTTAGTTCCTTATTCTCCGAATACTGGCAGCTGTTGATTCTGATTGTGTAATATCACATACGGAAGAATTACAGCGCACGTATTGTGCAATGACGTTTGCGATATTTTGCAGAGATAATTAATTTTGATGTTCAGTCTGTGATTTGTTTATGAACTCTTACTGTGCTTGCTAAGCAGAATATTTTCTAGTTCCGTTGGTCTATTTTTATATGATGCACATATCGAAATGTCAAAAGCATTTATTTAACCGAAAAATCTAAAGGACACAATCTACCCCTCCCCCTACGCGAGGTTTAAGCTTTTACTGTTAAAGGATGGCTGCATGAAGCAATTTTCCATCTTCTGATTTCAGAAATGTTCCTCTTTTTTACTTAAATTACTTTGCTTGCAATATCTGTTGAGGAAAAACTGTTATACAATAAAAGTTTAGAAAATGATCAGAATTTTGATTCATGTTAAATTATTTAAATATCAATATGAATGGAAAAATAAATTGTATTTATTATAAAGTTCCAAGCGAATACAATAAATGTGGCTTATTATTATTTATTTTCAATATTTTGAACTGAAATTTCAACAATAACATGATCACAACTTTTCTTTACAAAGTTACATGATCATTTTTAAAGTTAGGTTTATTACAAGCATGAGGTGAAAGAAGGTTGTTTTTACCAATATTAAAGATATCTTTCATCTGATATCCATCAATTTGATTGGATAAATACTTGGAATAGCCTTCAACAGATTCACTTGGGATGTATTTGGATTCTCTGAATATGAAACATGAGATTCTGTAGTAAAATTTAAGCCATCCATTTGAGAAACAGTCGTCCTCACATTCAGTTGTGGTATATCTTTTGTCTTTTATATTAGCAACGCACATTCACTGCATCATTTAATCATGCTTAAAGTGAAAAATTCAAGAAAATTTATCTTGAATCTTGGGAAATGTTTCACCAGGGAAACACCAATAGATAATCTTATTTTCTTGCTTTCAAAAGTTGTACTATTTTTGATTTTGTATTATTAAATTCTTTAAAAATTTGACTCTTAGCTTTTGAGAAGTATGCCTTTTGTTAGACATTTTAATAGTAAGTTATATTTAAAGAAGAACACGAAGGACTTATAGAGGTTGATTTAAAATGTATTTACAAAATAATGCAGGGAAAAAGAGTCTTCCATTAGTAAAATTAGTAGTCAACAGATTATGTTATCTGTTTTATTCATCAAACCTATTATTTGTCTATTTATCCACTATTCAGATTACAAATCCTGTATCAATCTGGAATGTCTATGTCCTAAGCCTGCCCACCATTCATATTTACGTACTAATGAAAGAGAAACATCATCTGGAGAAAATATTTGAGATGCAAAATGAAATATTAAGAATAAATCAGAGAAAATGGCATAAAGTCATACATGTAGGAAATATTTTACTATTAACATAAACAGAAATGAATTGAGACAGAGATTAAAAGGCGTACAAATATCAAAAATATGTAAATGTATTTAACTATTGTATACTTTTTTTTAATTTATTTTGTGGTAGGAAATTATTGTTGCATTCTTTCTTTATGTAAGTACAGATTCATGGATTTGGAGTGAATAACAATGACACTTGCTGAAATATCGAAACATTATCCAGTATTACTCAAGACAGCTCCAAAATCATGTTTACAGTCGTTGAAGAACTACTATAAATACACTGAAACAATCAGCAACACAGCCTTGAGGCTATCATGGTGAAGACAGCTTCATGGCAAAGCACCAGAGTACAGCTTTCGACTTTGCTCGAACTCTACGTACTCTTGAAACTGTCCACACTATAACTCATGATGCACTTGACAATACACTAGAGTACAGCTCCCAACTCAGTTCAATCATTCTCGAAGCTCAACACACTCTAAGATGAAACTCAATGACTAACTCTGATACTCTAAGAGACTCTCTCGATGCACTCGACGAGCAACTCGGCACTAGACTACGAGACACTTGCTCGCTGATTCTTAGCTTACTCAACTAGACACTCACTGGCTGACTATCAACTGACTCTCCACGCACCAGCAGAGTTTATATAGCTTTTGGCTTTTGTTCGAGAACATTCTGGTCTAAGCCAGTAAGAATTCTTTCCAGGAGGTTCTCCATCCGTCTATGGCATACCGCCAATTATGTTGCCAAATGTGGCAACTCTGCCTTCCCTTGCCATTTTCTGGCAACCCTAAACCTGCTTTGCGGGGAAGCTATCATACCGCGGCTGGACATTTAATAACATTATCTATTCACAGGGACTAAGTACCTTAAGATTTTCCATTAAATATTTTTTTACATTATATTATGAATAGTTTGAAGACTGAAAAAAGGTCAGATTCTTCTGGGAATATTGTCATTATGGCATGAATTGAAACTACTTTTACTGCAGTATTTGTACAATGTATACCAGTATTTTAGCTATACTGTTTCTTCCTTTTCTTTATAATATGTGTCTTTGTATTGTATTTTCCACAAAAGTGCTTTCGTATGTAGATTCTTCAAGCAAAGAAGATTATGTGTAAAATGTGGTCTTTTGTTTTATTTTTTCCTTTCTCTTCTTTCTAAATACATTTACTTTGAAATTTCAGATAGATCATATAACCTTAGAACAGTTGAAATACGCAAAAATGGGTGTAGGGGAAGGAGGGTGGCAACTTTTTGCTGAAGATGGAGAAATGCGAATGTACCGGAGAGAAGTTGAAGAAGGGGGTATTGTTTGTGATCCATTAAAAGCTGTTCATACAGTAAAGGTAAGGAATTTTCATTAATATTGATAATAACTTCAGTGGTATTTTGTTCGTTATTGAAATTCAGTAGCGAACATAAAAGTGTAGGTAGGCTAATAATTGAAATAATGATTACCGTATTTGACGGCATATAAGACGCACCCTTATTTAGAAGGCCACACACATGTAGATGTAGAGAAAGTTATGTGTGTTTATACCTTTATCCGGGCAAAAAATAGCATTCAGTATTGAAAGTTAACCTGTGTCCTTCACGTATAAGACGCAGGTAACTTTTTTGAGACCAAATTTAGGGGAAAAAGTGCATCTTATATGCCGTCAAATATGGTATTTTGTTTTTATAAAAGTGATTATCATTTCTGTAATAAATTTTTTCTGTTCAGCTGCACAGTCCAGTTCCCAGAAGTAATGTAAAAAAATTGGTACTATTTGAAAGATATTTGTATTGGTTTCTTTCAGATGTTAATTTTATTGCCTGAAAACATCTCATTGTTTCGTAACTAGATAGTGAATATTAAAGATGTATAATTATAGGAATAAGCATGAATCAACCAGATTTTGTAGTATTTTAATTCGTGTATAAAATGGGTTGTGGTTTTGCAGATGTTTCCATACTGTGTCATGAACTGTGTCCCCCAGAGCACACCAGCTAAGCAGTAGGCATCTGGTATACTAAAGTATTGTAAGCTTAAAAAAAAAAAAAAAAAAAAAATTAAATGTTAAACTGAAATCTGTATACCAAGATTAGATTGCTATTTTTTTATTATTATTTTTAATTTATTTATTTATTTATGTTTAGAATGTTAATTAATTTTTTTCTGAAATTTTAATTGTAAATTCTTTGAATTCATTTTGGATTTGTTATTTGTAACTTCGACTGTAATTTAACAGATTTTTTGGGATGTTGAAAAGCAACTAATGACTGAATGTTCCTCAGAAGAATATATTTCAAGTGTAAATGGTTATATTAGTGTGTGAGCCTCCCCCCCCAGTTGACTTATTCTTAATTTGGATGAAGATAATTTATTTAATTTGGATGAAATATTTGGTAAATTTTGTGTTATGTACTGGCCGCACATTTTGGTGGGATGGTGCCATTTGGGGACCAAAACATTTGTGTATGTGTGTCTGTGCTTAATTTAACACATTAGTGTGTGTTTACACTTAAAAAACCCACCAAAAAAAGTGGCAGTATATTACGAAAAAGTACCATCAAATAATATATATAATTCCTTTCTAAAATGTCTGTATATAAAATACGTATTATTTTGAACCATTCGAGTTTTGCAATTTACATGCATATTCCGCTTACTTAGTTCTTTAAATTGTGTGATGAAATAATTTATAGGTGAACATCATAAAAATTTAATATGCAATTCAATCTTTTCCCTAATCGCTAAATGATATCTGCTGGTCAATAAGAACATAATCTTTCAAATAATTTGTTGGTTTATTAATAACTAGACTGTAATAATTCTTAACGTTACCTATACAGTGCATACTTATACATTTTAATTACTGTATTATTGTAATAACAATGCATATTTATACCTCTGAATAGCTGCATATTTTCCTATTCTGTTCAAGGATTTGTTATGGTTTTCTGATTTTGTGATTTTTCTCTCTCTTTGTGACACTATTTCTTGGAACCTTGTAATGAATATGGAAGAACGGTTTTTGTTTTTCCATGGAAATTTCAAACTACCCTGTTCCTTCCTCTAACAAAATGACTGAAGAAAGTAAGGTAGCTTCTATCATTCACCACTCATATTTCCTATTGCTAGCAATTAGCAGCTTTGCCTGAAGGTTACAGCTGTAGGCTGTAAGCTGAGTTTTCAGTTTATTCTGGGTAGAGTTTCTCAGCTTATATCCAGGCTTACAAGTGTTGTGTTGTCTATCCAAGTGAAAAATGTCTTAACGAGAAAGAAAAAAATTAATATGACAATAAAAATGAAATTAGTTACTTTAAAACTGGCCGTGGATGTAGGTGTTGCATAAAATATCATGAGCTGTGCATAGCCTGTTCCTTCTTCCATAAAACGAGATTTTTCTGGTTAGTCCTCATCATCTTCTCAGTCCACACTAGGTTGATTTTGTGGGATTTTTACTGTGCTCTTTTTTTTTTTTTTAATTCCTAATTTTGCCAGATAATTTCTAATTTCGTGCAGAAATTGTAAACCTAAACTTAAAATTGATATCAAGAGGGGTGAGAGTATGTATTGCTTTAAAAGTTATTTTTGTATATTTATTTTCAATTTTACTTAATAAAGCTGTAATGTTCCTAAAAGAGAGTATAATATTTAATCACAATCCAAATATTTTAATCTATAATAATATAACAAAAGTATATTAAAATATATTGAAGAAATTTTACACAAAGCATAGTAATATTTAAAAAAAAAAAAAAAAAACTCCGTGTTGCAAACACCCCTAATGGGCCAATGCCTGCAGTGCCTCGAAATCTGCTTTCTTGACCGTGGGCCCCGGGGTGCGTAAGCATATGCCCTGAACAAGTGCTCAGCTTGTCGCAGGACCCCCAGTTTTAGTCCCCAAGCAAACTTGTTACTCATTTTATTGACCCAAGAGATGAAAGGCTGAGTTGACCTTGCCCAACCCGGGGCTCGAACCCCGGACCTGTGGCGCTGGCCACTGCAACACCGGGCCTTAATAGTAATATTTATTCAATGTAAATATTTTTACTCATAAGTTCATATAACAAAAGTGTTCAAATATATTGAAATTTTTATAAAAATAGTAGTTCTTCATAAATTTTAAGGCCAGTGTAATAATGGTTTCAATTTTATCATTATTAAAAAGATAACTATTGAATTTTTCTGCAACTTAGAAATTACCTGAGTTTGCGCATGCACGAAAGATAATCAGTGCAAGCTAACATAAATTACATATGTGTATTGTGATTTTTTTTTAATTAACTTGTTGATAGTTTATAGTTAGTATTCTGTAATTCTCTTTTATTGTGTGATTTTTAAAAATAAATTTTGTAAAATAAATTTTGAATTATATTATGAAATTATTTTCAACTGACAGCTGTGTAAATGTTTACTTCTCTTTTAGGGTGTGACTGGTCATGAAATGTGTCATTATTTTTTTGCACCAGAATATCGCTTTGACTGGGAAAGTAAGATAACTTATTTCTTATTCCAATCTTTTGGTATATTATCATTAATGTTATCTTTCTTTGTCACAAATTATCAACTTCTCTAAATTATTATCTGTTTATTATAGCAACTGTTGAAAATATGAAAGTTGTAGAAGAAATAGATTCCAAAACTCTTATTTTCCATCAAATACACAAAAGAGTGTGGCCTGCAACACAGAGAGATGCTTTATTTTGGTCACATATGAGGCAGGTTCCAAATGATGAAGATAAGGATGCCCATGATATATGGATTGTTTGTAATAATTCAACAGATCATGATGCTGCTCCTGTAAGTATACTCTGAAAAATATGCCAATTTCCGGTAGAAAAGTGAGGGTTATATACGAACAAAGTATATAACCCATACTTTTTAACTTGTACTGAAATTTGTTTAAGACCTATACTCAAATTAGGCCTCAGCAAAATTGTATTGCAATAATTAAATAATTGTAAATCAATTTATTATTAATAGTTATCTTCAAATTCTAAAAAGTAAAATATATATGTATTGGGGGGTTCCCTTCAAAGGTTTGCTGCTTTACTGGTAATTGAAACTGAAAATTAAAGTGATTTCTCAAAGCTCATTTTTTGTTTGTATTCATGTTTAAAAAAAAAAATTTTTTTTTTTTTTTTTTTTTTTTTTTTTTTTTTTTTTTTTTGGGTGTGTGTGTGTGTAATTAAGATAGAGATCTTGAATTTTTTTGTGTTTGTTTATTGTTATATATGTAATAAAACTGAATACAAAATTAACTTTTGTAGTTTTTATTTTATTTATTTATTTTAATATTTAAGAACTAAGTAGATTTTTTCCCCCCTCCACTAAGCATTACAGGAAAAAAAATTCTGCCTAATTACAAAATGATCCAAAATTTCCATGCAAAATCTTTATATTTAAAAATGTAGCAAATTGAATGACATTTTTTAATAATTTTAAATTATATTTAAGCTAGCAAAATATTTTTTAAAATGTAATGCAACTGCAGTTTTCACTGTAAATTTTAAAATTAGAAAAGAAGGTTCATTGTCCCCTTAAAAACTGTAAATCACTAATTTTATTGAAACTGATAACTATTATTTTTCATCTTAAGTTGTCACTACCAGCATCTGTTAAGTATGTTGTACTCTTAGATGATGTGAAATATTCTGTGTGGCCTTCTGACTCATCCACTGCATTGGGAATGATCATAACTTAAAAACTTTGGACTTTATTTCCTTTGCCATTAGTTTCCATAAAGATATATTTCATTCTTTCAACTGAAATAAGAACATGTAGATTTACTGCAAGGTCAGTACAATTTCCATTACATTGTATTTCCATTCATGGTTGAAACAGCTGGATGAGCCTTAAAATGATGGTTGATGAATACATCAATTAGTAGCATTTTATTCATCTCTCTTGATCTACAACTACATCACATCTTTCCTCAACCATTTTCCTTTCGTGCTTTTGATCAGATGATCTCAAAAGTTGTGGATATATTTTTATTGCTGATATTAAGAGTGCATCTGGGTGTTGAAACCTAACTGACTGTATCTAATCCATATAGAGTTCCCTTGAACTGTTACCAGTATTTGGCATAAGATGCAACTTAATTTCATAATATATTATTCGTAGCATTATGATAGGATGCTGCTTTTTTGTCTCTGCTATTTGTACCACAAATATTTTTTCACGTGCATAATTGGCTGTAGTATCACTTGGTATATGAATAATAAAAAAAAAAAGAGTTACATCATTGTTGTCCATTGCTCACTATGTTGTTCTGAGGGCACGTTTCCAAAATCTGTTTTATTTTGGTAGATTTCTGGGAGTAGCTGCACCACTGAATTTTGATTTCATATCACAAGCTGATATTGACCCATAAAACATCTTCCCTGCTATAACTCCTTTTGAGAATTTTAGTATTTTAAGCAGTCCTTCAGGCTTTAAACCGAGTCATCTGAGCAGACACGGGGAAATCTAATTTACTTGAATTTCATGGGTATATCTCAGTGGATTTGCCTCTAGGTTGGTATAATCTGATATCTTTCTGTGAAATGATTTCTGTGAAATTTCTGTGAATGATTTTGCAATGTTATCATGAGGACATTTTTTGTGTTAATCTTACAAAAATCAAGCAACAGAAAAAACATTTGATGTATATCAAATGTCTGGAATTTGCAATATTAGTATATTTCTGTAGCTTCATGTCTCTGGTGTTGTCTGTTTGTAGAACTCTTAAGATTTTTATCTTTCCCAGTTACACTGTTTCAAAAACAATTTGCAGCTTTTGCATATGTGAACGTGGTAGTTATATTTTTGCCTTGACTTTAAAATTATAATCTCTTTTTTACATGTAAAGACTTCAGTGTTATTGATGAAGTATTTAATATTGAATAATCTGAATTTTCCAAGCTAAATAAAACTATCCATAAATATGCTGACTTCTGTCTTATTGTTTGCGTCAGACATCTACATCGGTATCCATAATTATTTTTATCTACATAAAAATGATATTTTATAAAATAAATAAAAGGCAAGTGTTACTAGTCCAGTTTTATCAGTTTGCCTTTCAAACACAAATAATAATAGCTCATTCTAAGGCATGGTAAAAGTTTTAGACAGAGTAAGTTGCCACTTAAACTTCTGCAATTAGGGTGTTAAGTTTAGTTTTTACTTCCTTGTACGAAGTAAAAAGGAAGTATTGTAATCGTGAAAAGTTTCAGGCATCATATTTAAAAGCAAATAACCATTTTCACCGCTATCGAATGCAATTTAACGGTGTTTTTGTGTGACATCTGTTTGTAAGGAAGGACTCTTTTGCCCCCAAAAAATTGTAAAACTAATTTAAAATGAATTTTGAATAGAATGTTTCTTGGCATTTGTGCGTACATACGTATCTCGCATAACTCAAAACCGAGTGGCCTCAGAACATTGAAATTTTGTATATAGGACTGCTATAACATGTAGGTGTGCACCTCGAATTTTTGTTGCTATCGGCTGCACCAAAAGTATATGAATATATGTATTCATACGTTCATTCATAATAGATTTTGGAAACATGCCCTCAGAACAACAGAGCGAGTAATGGACAATGATGATGAAACTCTTTTTTTTTTTTTTTTTTTTTTTTTAAATTCACATACCAAGTGATACTACAGTCAATTATGCAGGTGAAAAAATATTTGTGGTACAAACAGCAGGGACAAAAATATTAGCATCATATCATAATGCTATGAATAATATATTATGAAATCATATATATATCCACTCTGTTACATTTGCAACATTAATGTAACATCAAATGTAACATCTTGTTACATTTGCTCGGTGATTTCAGTTTCTTTTTCTTTATGTTTGTAAATTGTGCATTATTTGTTTTGAAAATGAATGAATTATGCTGTTCTTATCTTCCGGTTAAGGTTTTTATGCCTTTAGTAAATCTGTGTGCAATAATTTTAGAATTATCAACAATTTAAAAGTTGTTTAAGTGCTGCTAAGCATAATAATTTTTGCCATGTTTGCCATTGCTTGTTTACATTTGAAACAACAGAATAGTAGATTTGTTGCCAATCTAGAGAAAGTAAGCTTTGCAATAACAAAGATAATGCCTTCTTTTATTATTGCTAATTAAATCATGGTTAATCCATTCTGGAATTTATTCAAGCAAATAAGTTTTAAGATTTACTTCATAATTTTCAATACAGACATTTTGAGTTTTTATGTATTTTTGCCTTGTCGGGAAGTGAGAACTGAATTAATTGAATGAGAAATACTGAATTGTCTGTGAAAAACAGTTTCTACTTTTTTTGTGTGTGTGTTCTTTGCTTAATTTCTTTTATGTATCGTTTTAGATTTATACAGTCAAAAGTCGTTAATCCGGACACCCATAATCCGGATCTCAAAGCTACAAACTTTCTGCGCATGCATTAACCAAGCTTACTTTTATAAAATTGCTCTAACAGTCTGCAAAAAATAATAAGTCGGATCCTATTCAAAGATTAAGGAACTATGCATGCACGTTTAATGTATAATGGACGGTATAAGCTAAGCTAAAATTATCTAATTATCTATTTCAGTTAATGTTGCAGATTGCGTTGTTCCTTAATCTTCGAATTGGATCCGGCTTATTGTTTTTTGAAGACTGTTAGAACAATTTTATAAAAGTAAGCTTGAACTTTCGATTATGTCAAATAGAATTTCCGATGCTGGAGCTTCCAAAGAATCGCAAAGCGAAAGCATGTTTCAATGTCCATTAAACAAAAAGTGGAACTGCTTCAAAAAATGAATAAAGGCATGAAGAAAGTGACAGAGAGGTGATTTGTTTCTCTAACCATTCCGAAATCTGTTTATCAATTTCACGCTGCTCTGCGGAAGGGGGGAAACGTTGCAATGCGCAATGAACTGGAAGTTGATCTGTCAGCACTATCCTTATTTTCAGGGCAGATGTTTTTATTTTATTCGGCTTATAATTCCATACGAAATGTAGTATTTCATCTCGATGTACTCCGTCTTTGATATGATTTAAATCAAATTCCTCGTCATTATAAATATCAGGAATACACATCAAGTAGTTTTCTGGTTGCAATTTTCTAAAATCGACTATGTGTAATGTATGCTTTGTGCATGCTCGCGTTGAAAGAAATGTTTAATAAAGTAAACAAATAAATATTAAGCTCTTTTTTTTTTTTTTTTTTTTTTTTTTTTTTTTTTTTTGTAAATTTTAGATCATAATTGCTCTTTATTTTATAAATTACGGTTTCATATTTTTATAATTTCTGCATGCCATCTTACCAGATTTAAACTGATGATCTATAATCCGGAAAAACCGATAATCCGGAATCGCCAAAGTCCCGACGAGTCCGGATTAAAGACTTTTGACTGTAATAGTATTTGAATAGAACATGTGGCAACTATTTGATAATTCTTAAGATAATATAAATTTTGTGCATTCTGAGTTAAAAAATTAGAAATGTAGTGCTGTTAAGTGAACCTAGGGCCAGAGTGTCGCTATGGTAAACAAATATAATGAATTGTAAAGAGTGCATTTATTTTATTGTGGTTTATGCGCTATCGACGAAGTAGATTTAATTCAATCGAATAAGTTTAAATAAAATGCAAGAAAAATGCGTATAATTTAGTATTCCATACAAGGAAGTCGTGGTGCACACATCCGATTTTTTTCAAATATAAATAATTTTTTTATGGTGCTAAATTGCTGTTTGGAAGAATCCTTATGGTATCTCTTGACTATTTAGAAGCAAGGCAGGTAGTTATGGAATTCGCAAGATAGCTAAAATATTTTGAGACAAACATTCTCTACTTTTTAGAAATAGATTTAGATATTTTCAAACTGTTACAGTGGGTGATCAGTTAACGAACATAATCTGTTACAAGACTATGTTCGCTATCCGAATTGTTCGTTAACCGATCATCTATTTACCATAGAAATTTTTGTTTTTTGTGAAATCGATTAATTTGTTCTGGAGACCCTAAAATTAAATTTAAAAAAAAAAAAGATGTATAATTTCTTAGTAAGTTTATTAAAAATCTAATATATACAAAAAAAAATCATGCATTTTCTGAGGCAACTGATGTACTGTGGTTTGCTTCTAAATGAAAGTAAACTATCCTTCCATTCACTACTATAAATTTGCTGGATCAGCGATGTGAATAAATGAATAGAAGAAATTGGGAGGGAAATGAGACACATATCATTTCACCGTGAGAGGAATGGAGTCTGCCGTCTGGTATTCGTCATGGGATGATGAATGAATGAGGGGGGTGGAGGCACTCAAAATGATATTAGTTTCAGTTTTGAATGAATTCAGAATCGAAACTGATGGTCTTCTTTGGCTCTGAATATTCTATTGAGGGGGGAAAAAAGATATGCAAGCAACGTAATTCAAGAGAGATGAAAAATGATTTTTGGTCCTTTGAGTTTTGGCAACCCTGCACATTATGCTCCGAGAGCCAAGTAGTGTTTGTTGTCCGGACAAAAAAATCTTTCGTGAAAGTGTTCGCAGTCCGAACTGTCCATCAACCGATCACCCACTGTATTTGGAAACTCAGACATAGTTGTAGAAGAAAGATAACCATTTCTGAAGCAGTTTTAATCAGACTGCTTATTGGAACAGGAAATTTAGAAAGCATATAAACCAAGGACTTTATGGTTATAGCTGTTACTTTAAAAAAAGGTTATCATGACCCTTCATTCTTTTAGTCATAATATGTGTTTTTATCACTGCACAACGAAGGTTAGAGGATTCAGTATTTTTTTCAGCAACAGTTGTTGCCATAATTTGGAGGTGAATGGCCTTAAAGTACCTATTCTGAAATAACAGACTACAGTCAAAAGTCTTTAATCCGGACTCGTCGGGACTTCGATGATTCCGGATTATCGATTTTTCCGGATTATAGATCATAAGTTTAAATCTGGTAAGATGGCATGCAGAAATTATAAAATTAAAAATATGAAACTGTAATTTATAAAATAATGACCAATTGTTATCTAAAGAGTATCAAAATTTACAAAAAAAGAAGCTTAATATTTATTTGTTTACTTTATTAAACATTTCTTTCAACGCGCGCATGCGTAAAGCATACCCTACGCATGGCCGGAATTAGAAAATTTCAACCAGAAAACTATTTGATTTGTATTCGTGATATTTATAATGAGGAGAAATTTGATTTAAATCATATCAAAGACGGAGTACATCGAGATTAAATACTACATTTAATAAGGAATTATAAGCCGAATAAAATAAAAACATCTGCCCTAAAGATAACGATAGTGATCAACTTCCAGTTCATAGGGCACTGCGAAGTCTCTCCCCCCTGCCGAAAGGGTTAGATAAACAAAGGATATGCCTTTATCCATTTTTTATAGCAATTCTTTTTTTTTTTTTTTTTTTTTTTTTTTTTTGATGGACATCAAAGCATACTTTCGTTTTCTAGATCCTTTGGGAGCTCCAGCATCCTAAATTCTATTTGACATCATTGAAAGTTCAAGCTTACTTTTATAAAATTGCTCTCACAGTCTGCAAAAAATAATAAGCCAGATCCAATTCGAAGATTAAGGAACAACGCAATCATCAACATTAACTGAAATAGATAATTAGATAATTTTAGCTTATACCGTTCGTTTTACATTGAACGTGCACGCGAAAACGTATTCTGCGCTTGCGCAGACACATATGCACAGTCGTAAATGTCTTGCGCGCACGCCTAAAACGCCTATGCGCATGTGTCAACGCGGCGCATGCGCAGAAAGATTTTAGCTTTGAGGTCCTGATTATAGATCATTCCGGATTATGGGTGTCCGAATTAACGACTTTTGACTGTATAGCATAAGTTAAACTTCCGTTACTAGGCAACCACGTTTCACTACATCACAGAAAATAGTATAAGGATTTTGTTTATATGTTCTGATGGTTTAGCTATATAATAGGCTGACATAAATAATGACCAGCCACAGCAAGGCGAACACGAACCAATATCTGGTTGACGATTTCACCAAATCGGCTGCAGATTCACACATATGCAACGTTACTATCCTTGAGTATCTATGCTTAAATCCTGTTTCACAGGTGTGCACAAAGCTAATGACTGTGACAATTGTGATCAGCTGTATCATCGTCTGATTGCTTCCTTATTTTGCAGCAGCAGGGAAATTTTTTGATTTCATTAAAGATAGTTATTAACTGCAATAAGTGTTCAGTAGGAATAAAATCCAACTTGTCATTCTTGAAGGAAAAAATTGGATCATGGAATGCACCTTTTTTGTTAATGTAAATGGAGAAAAGAAAATTTGAAACTTGGTTTTAGTATAGGAAATGCAACTATAATTGTAAACTCTCCTTGTTTCATCTCAATTATAGGCCAAAACATCACTGTCATGCATTTGAAGTTATTTTTAATCATTTTGTGAATGTTATGAAAGAAATTTGTCTATTAGTAGATACTTATCATTGTGAGACATATGATAACTACTAGTAGATGCAGAAACAATTCAAATTAAGTCTTATGAATTTTCTTGAGAGCAAAAAATAAATGAAATAAATTCCAGGTAAATCAGCATTTGGCTCAACTCTCCCTAAAGTGCTGTGGGTTTTCATTTTGTATACTTCAGAATCTGTAAAAAAAATTACAGAGAAAGTGATAGTATTTCAACTCTTCATAATAAAATGCAGCATTAAAAAATAAAATAAAAAAAAAATTAACATCTCGGATGAAGTAAGTTATGCCAAGTAAACTCCAGTGTATTTTGGTGTATCAGCAGATTATATGGTAGAAGAAAAGAGGACATGAAAAGTGAAAATCCTATCAGCAGGAAGAGAAAAAAACTGTGCATTACTACTTATGTTTATGTATACTTCTGATTGGTATAAACTTCATTTATTCATTCCTTTCAAGATCAAGACACCATCAGAGATATATATATTTCTGAAAAACATCATTGTATACATGAACAGAAATGAATAGTTTACTGAAGGTGTGGTGATGGTATGGTTTTAGTTGTTACAAAGAAACACCAACCCTTGGTTTTTCAAATTATATGAACCTGTTGGTTACAAAATAATTCATAGTAAAGAGCTTCCTATATTTTTAATTCATTCTACTTGGGGTAAAATTTCATTATTTTAATACATATTTAATTTTATACATGTTCTATTATTTTAGTTGATATAATATTCATTTCTTTTCTCATTAATAGGTTGGGAAATGTGTTCGTTTGGTAATGACAGTATCATTAGTATGCCAAACCTTTGTAGATCCTCCAACAGAAAACCAAGAAATCACTAGAGATAATTTGACATGCCGAATCACGTATTGTTCCAGCAGTAAGTACTTTCTTCTTATCATTTTTCAATTAAAATAATAATAATAATTTTAAAGCATTCTGAAAGCTGGGTGAATCACTTCTGAATGCTCTGATAAAAAATAGAGTGAAATTAATAATTTCTCTGTTTAAGGAGAATTTAAAATACTCATATAAACATGTACTCAAACATATACTGTGCAGCCATGACCCTGTTTTCACGAATGGAGAAAAGTGGGAGAAGAATGCCTTGTGTAAGTTTTAAAATTTAGCCAGGCAAGAATGGATACTAACATAGTGAAACATAGTGACTCGAACCATTCTAGTACAGTACAAAGTCTAAGATCTGAAATCATCAAGACCACAGCGATTCCAGATTTTAGATCATTGGTTTAAATCTAGTGAAATGACATGTGGCCATGGCAACATTGGGCTTCACTTATTATTTAGATTGGATTAAAAGTATGATCTTAGCCAACATCAGTATATCAATCAATTCATTATCACTGACCATGGTGTCACTCCTTATCCAGCAAGTGTTTCAAAGTGACATGTGGGGAATCTCAGTTAGTGGGGAGTATAATCAGCCACCTGCTTCTCTTCTTGAATATTATATTCTCCATTTCCAGACTCTGTTAGAGGTGAGAGGAATTTTTATTTACATGTTTATGTATTTCTCGGATAATGTAGTCTTAATATTAACATTGGATCTTTAGGGATATTGGATTTCGGGTCTGCTGTTTTTGTATGGCTTTAAGTTTCGGTCCACTATAACTAAAGACATATACGGATGAAAATGATTCTTCTCCTAGTAGACTATTTATATCATTTACAGGTATATAAACATAAAGTCAAACATTAAAATTATTTAATGCTGTTATTAAGTTTCACATTAACTATTACTTAATCAATATTATTTGTTTCAAATTATTTAAATTTGTATATGTAACAACATGCAATTGAAAGCATGTTACAAAATCCAAAGACAATATATTTTCTGCTGTTATTATTAATAATTTGATTAGTTTTTATGCTCTTGCTTCCTCAAACTTTACATTCCATGTGCTTTTAATTTAACCGAGCACTCGACTTAGCATCTGTTGCATCTCACATGATTTTTACACTTGGGGTCTTTTCTTTTCGTGGGGAAAGTAAAGCTTGTATTCTGTAGCTAATTTCAGTATTTGTCCTCTGTAGCAGCCTTGAATTAAATACATTTCTGCATTAACAGGTACCGATTAGTGCATTGTGAGCAATTAACAGTTACTAATCTAACTATAGCTGTTTTTCATTGTAAAATATTATGCTTACTGTTTTCAAAGAAGGTATAGTTGATCTTTGAGGCATTATTAGCAACAATCGCAGATAGATACCAGAAAGGTTCTGTAAAAAATGAATTGTATATACCAGAAATTCATTTTATATATAGTTGTTCTTTTTAAATTAATTGCTAACAAAATTGTAATAAATAAGGTAAAATAATAGAATTTTCTAGGATGTTTAATAATAAATCTAATTTCTTGGTTTATTTTAAATAGCTTGCAGACAAAATTATGTTAAATAGTGTAATAAATGAAAGTTTATGACAAAGTCTTTCTTATATGCATATAATTAATAATTAGTATCATATAGATATTAAATAGATTGTGTTTTGTGGATGTTTGTAAAATTTGGCAACAAAATCTGACTTTCTAAAGCCTAAATTTAAATTGCACCAAGGGTGCTACAGAAGGTGTCACCAAGAGTGCTACAGAAGATAAGCACCTTATTTTTAGTATCAGTCCTACAAAATATTAAAAAAATATAACATGAGTAGATTTTTCTGCAGCTATTATAATTATATTACTAATCTCTCTCACGTGTGGGACAGAACAACTTTTTTACCAGATTTAACACTCGGAGAAAAGCTTGCATTTGTTTCTTTCTTCTAAAAAAACCTGCAGATTTTTCCTCTTTTATATTGTTATTATCTGTTTATCATTGTGTGGTAACTAGTGGTCAGCAGTAGTTGGTTGTTTTTCATTTGTGTGTGGTACTAGTGCTCAGCAGTAGTTGGCTATTTTGTGTTATGCGACAAAGTGGACAAAATGTTCCAAAAACTTCTTCAATTATTTTCTTTATGTGGTAATAACTTTAGAAGTCTTTTTTTACTTTTTAACAATAAAAATTTTAATTACAGATTTTTAATGTATATTATTACTTAATTTTTAAATAATTTACATCCTATATGTATGTTAAATGTGGCACTGCAGTGTACTGTAATTTTTTTCTTATGTGTATAGTAAAGCTGTAGGTTATATGTAAAAGATGTAGATGTAGCTTATGTTTGTTAATTTCATTTTATTAGTTAATCCAGGAGGCTGGGCTCCAGCATCAGTTTTAAGAGCAGTGTATAAGCGAGAATATCCAAAGTTCCTAAAGAGATTCACTCAGTATGTAAAAGATATGACAGAAACAAAGCCAATAATGTTTTAGATGGGCTGTGTTAAAAATAATGTGCCTCATTCTGTATAAAGCTTGATAAAGTGTTTTCTGTTTCATTTTTACAGAAGTTTGATCCAAGGAGTAAAAATTTGAAATCTGTCTGTAGTTATGTGTTTCACTGTGAAATGTAAATAAAACTGTTTTTTATTATTTATTCACAAAAAACTGTCTTTAAATTATATTTGTGACACAGTATTATTTTTAACTTAGAAGGAATTCAGATTTCAATATTCTGTAAAATTTTGTGAAAAAATATTCTTTTATTTTACGGCATTCTGAAAAATGCTTGTGTAAAACAGTTTTTTTACTGCAGTGGTAAAAAATTTTTTATAAATGCTCTTTTAGGTAATAATTACGATCATTTTTCACTCCTTGCCTGAACTTCTATGTATTGATGTGATTGCATTTATGAGAGTAACCCATGCTCCATATAAATGCCTTTAGAAATTGTGACTTTGCCGCCATCCATACAAAGTAGCATTCTATTTTAAGAAGTGTTAATAAGAGTGATCGTTGAAATTGACTTTTTTAATGTTACAGGTAAAGGTGTTTAGAATTTTTGAATTAGATATACCATTTTACTGAGCGGGTTAAAAATAAAGTGATTGTTAAGTCTTTTTTAAAGGAAATTTGTTACTGTTAAGGCAACAAATGTTGATAAAGTTAATGGAAGTTCTGAAACTTTATCCTCAGTCAAGGAACACTTTCTAGATGTGAAACTATACCCTATGTTTTTTCCTCACCCACCTGAAATATAAGAAAAAGCTTTGCATAAAATTGTGCATCTCTTTATTGTGTGCAAATAATTTTTGTGAAAAACAAATGGTAATTTTTTTAGTGCTTTTATATTTTAGGCCATACCTTTTTAAATGAAGAAACAGACCAATACTTTGAATGCATGTATTATGCCATGTAATCATCTTCTATCATATTCTACTGGAGATTATCCTTAAAGAATTTATTTAAAGCCAAATTTTGCTCTCAATTTTGTAAACTGTCCTTTTGTATTATTCCTTCAGTACATCATATTACCTTCTTCATTCTCCCTTCTTTTTTACAGTAAGGCACTTCTCATTTAGGCATTTTTGTATGTAATAATTTAGCATTAGAGCACATGGTATATACATTTTTTACTGAATGAAATATATTGTAAAAAGAATGTGAATTCTCCAGCTTATACATATATTTGTACTTTTTGTAAACAAGTTCCTTAAATATGGTCTAGTTGAATAGTTAGTTAACTTTTTAAAATAGAAATTTAAAATTTTTGGAAGTGTATTGTTCTTTCCATGTTATCTATGAGAAGGTGAAGTTTATTCTAAATCTTGCTATATATGTATTGTTTGTTATTTCACAGTTAGAAATGCAAAATTGTAAAATGTGTTTTTTGTCCTCTTTATTAGCTTTTCGCTTTTTAAGAAAAGCTTGAAAAATATTAAATTGTAAATTACTGTAAATTTTTAGTACATAATGCACTAATCGAAATGCGATGTTTTTATTGCATTAGAAGTCAATTTAAATTGTAAATTATTCTTGTACAGTTATGAATTTTCATTGACATTTACTGAGTTTGGTTGAATGTCTGTTCTGTTTATATCTTTTGTATATTTATTTTATATCTGTATATGAATGCCAAAATTTTTATTTTCATATTTATTTTTTAATGTGGTGTTCTCCTTATTTAAAGAATAAGGTTTTGCTTGAAAGTTGTTCCGTTGTGATGAGAATAAAAGCTTTTTATAAATCACATATTTTTATTATTCTGAAGATTTGAGTAAAATAATCAATAGTTACTTTAAATATAGTACTTTCTAAGATTTAGTACAGTTGCTATTGTTGGTAATTGTTCCTTTTCTTTTACTATATTAGGACCAGCCATTATAAAACATACACTTTATTTTCTTCATTGTAATTTAGCTGGACTCTTAATAATAATTTGATTTTTTTTATGTAAAGTTATATAAAAAATCAAAATCTTTTATACTCTTTATCTCAATTATAAAATTTATTTTTGAGTCAATTATAAAGTTAAACTAAGCATTTCATAGACATCCATAATCTTTGATAAAGGCATTGTGAAGCATAATATGAAGTATTTTTTTAATTTTTTTCATATATTAGACTTCAAAGGCAAAAATATTATTTTATGTGCTATATTTTAAAAAGATACTGGAAAATGTCATAGAAATTCAAAATTTCTTGATTTGTTTCTCAAAATGTTATGCAATTTTGTTAGTCATATTTTTGCATGCAAGTAGTTTTTATGAACATATGTGAGTATTTGTGATTCCAATAAATATGTTATTTTTTCCTTATATTTCTAAAATATTAATAAAAGTAATTCTTCTCCAAATTTTGTAAATCAGTAATACAACAATTTTATAAAAATTATCTAGGCATGAAAACACTTTTTCATTGCTTTTAATGTTCAATTTAGAATTTATAGTGGTTTCTAATAATGGAATTTTCCTTGTAACATCTTTCAGTGACTGACCATTTTTTTTAACATTCCAGTTTTTTTGGGGGGGGAGTGAACATTTTGCTTTCAAAGTAATCATATTGCTTAAAAGGCAGTCGCAAGTTCAAATTTTTGTGTACCAGATTGAAAAATTGAATCATCTTTTAGTGTTTTAGTCAATAAACTGTGGTGTTATTTAAAATGTGTCTTTGTATCATTAATTTTGTTTTGTTTGTATTGCGAAAATTGATCAAACTGAAAACACTTAATAAATGAAAGCTGATTAAACAAAAATGCATTGAATTTTTTTCTTTGAATTTTTAACACAGTTTTGATTATTCATAATTTTATTTTTTGAATTGTATTTTAAATAATTATGTAAACTAACATAAAATGTATTCTTTGGACTTACACTTGCAATAAATGTAACTGTATTTAATCTAAAAAAATATTTTGATCTTATTAAGTTATAATCTATAATATATGAAATCATCATATATAAAAATAAGTGATTTGTTGTATAATGTTAGATAAAGCATATTATACATTTATTGCTTTATTCTTTCTGTTTTGTCAAAACTTATACTCAGTTTATTCTGTTAAATGGTCTATTGAAAAAAAGAGAAAGAGATAAACCTTTATGAAAATAAATAAAATATCAGTAGAAACAGAGATATGTTTTTGACAAAATCAGTTATTTCAGAAAATATTTAATCTCTTTCTTAAAGGAATTTGTTCTTTAAAAAGAAGAATTTGAAAAAAAAAAAAAAAAATCATTAAACTGCATAACTGCAAGATTTTTACACATAATGCATGAAATTATGCATTTTCACAATATTTTGTGATTTATTGATAAATATGTTTTTCCATTTTTTTCAAAACTAAGTTTTTCTGGTTGTTTTTCATGAGGATACATAGCAGTGGGAAATTTACCTCAAATAATTTTATGTCATGAAATGAATATAGTCTCCAATTTGTTTAGATATTCATAGGAAGTGTATTTTTGATGACTTTTAAAAATATACATAGGATGTTTCCAAAGGTCTAGGAATTTAGGTATATATATATATATTTCATCAATTGTCATCAATGTTACAATGCAGTTTTGTATATAATCCCCATTCATTTGAATAAATAATCCCAATGAAAAGCTGTTCTGAAAGCAACCCTCAAAGAACTTTTTTGATGTGTCGTCCCTCTCTCTTTATGGCATGATTAAACTCTCAAATCATACACCCTGTAAATGCCCCCCCCCAAATGTGGGAACAAAATACTCCTCACAGACATTGAACAATTTTTGAAGTTATACCAATCTCTTTCAACAAAAACAAAATGCATCTCCCATGTTTATGAAAACTGTGCTACAAAAAATTCACTAGTATCAACCAAACAACTGAATTGGATTACACCAGGGATGGCAAACCTATGGCAAGTGACAGTGTCACGTCACAGATACATAGTAAATTATTTTTATTCATTATATTCACTAAAAACAACGTTCTTCTCCCCCCTCCAAGACTAGCTGGCATTATTCAGAAACGAACCTGAGCATGAGTTCATTACGTCATTTTCTAGGATGGAAAGGGGAGATTAGCTTTTTCTTGGAAAAGTACGTGAGTGGTATGAGTTGTAAAAACAGCTATATTGAAGTTATACTATACTAGCTTTACCTACGGCTTCGTTCACGTTGATGTCCTTAAATAAGTTTCAACTCCTCGTGGATTTTAAAATTATGCCCCACGTAAAATTTCAAAATAAAGAACATTCGAGCGCCTTAAAATGATAAAACAAAATTTTTTATCGCACACAGTAAAATGTAAAGAACATAAAATGTAAATGCAATTTTTCAAGCAGCAATAACAGAAATATATAACACGAATGAATATATCTTTAAAAAATACAAAACAAAACAAAATATATCACAAGTCGAAATGTTGATAATAGTTTCAAGTACATAAGTTAATTAGAAGGTATTATTTTAAAATGATTTTCCACATGTAAATCCGTGAACTATGCCAATCCAACGGCCGGTCGACCGTATACCAGCCCCCCCCCTTTCGAATCTCAGCCTGTCAACAAAGAGTTAACAATAGCAAGCAGAGTATTGTTTCATCTGTGATTAAGCTGAAAATAATTAAGTGTTAAAAAACAATTACACCACCATTGCTCCTATCATGCAAAAAGCGACACAAGTTCCTAAATTTGGATAATTAGATCAAAAATTATAATTTTTTTATCACCAATTTACTGAACCCACATGGGAAGACTCAAGAAAAAATCCCTAATGTCGCTATTGAGTCGCATTTAAATTAGCGTTTTCAGAGTTTTTAATTAAAATTTCAGCTGATTAAAGTCGTACGAAGATGAGAATGGTATCGATGGATTCCAACGAATTTTTGGAATCTGTGGATATGTGTCTCGAAATTCAACTAACCACCATTCCATAGATATTTTTGAAAATATAAATTGGTACGTAGCCAAATCCCTTTAATAGGGAAAAACCCAACAAAGTAAGTGAAAAATGTAGGGAAAAGTAGTCTTTAATTAATATCTCAGCTAATTAAAGTCGTACGAAGACATTTTATAGCCTATAACCTTTTCTAATATATCAAAAATATTTCTTGAAAATTTCATGATGATTGGTTAAGTAATTAAGGCGCAAAAGCATAACAAACAAACAAACGCACATTCGCATTTATAATATTAGTAAGGATTGAAGATGGTGCAACAGAACCCCGATGTTTCGAGATACAGCGGAATGCTGTTTTGCGAATGAGAGCAGTTGTGAATGCTAACGTCTCCTTTATTGATTCATACAATTTGATTTTATATATATATAATAATCTGAAAAAGTGACAAGGTGAAAGGCTTCTCTACTATACAAAAACTGAGTTTTTAAATAACTGTCGCATAAAACCTTTATATTAGAACATTAGTTTTCATACTGTGCCAAGAGGACAAAGAATAAATTTTGAAAATTAAACATTTTAATGTAGAATCAATGCGAATGAAGCGAGTTTCCATATCACGGGAATTTAAAGCTTCAGGTTCTTTAAAGAAAGGGGGGCAGAGATAATGCACTGATGTATAACTACACTAAATATTTAATCATGGCTACCCTGTTAAAATTAACTTTTTTATGAAGGTATTTGGCTACTTCAATGAACTTCTTTTCCTTTGTTTCTGTTTTTAAATGCATACACAAGTGATGCAAGATTTAAGAAAAAAAGAATGAATTATTCTTATTCATATACTGAGTTGAGAAAACCTGCACAAAAATGTGTATACTATGTTCAGAATGTTCCAGAGAGGCTGAGTTGTGTTTGTATATACCTTTCCCCTCTTTGATGCTAATACAAGGAATTGCACAAAAGTAACTGTTTGCAAATACAGCCTGGTAGCATATTTCTGAGTTACAAACAGTTTTCCTGTTCACTTGAGTTATAAGAGTTTTAATTTGCAATTGTATCTTATTCCTTGTGTTATGCAAACTAATTTTTTCCCCCTTGAATGTGAACTATCAAATATGCTCCTGAGGGGAAAAAAAAATTAGTGAGGACAGTGGCGGAATTTTTCAAGAACAGTGGACTATGGAATAATAGGAAAAAAAAAAAAGTTCTGCATTGCTTGTGCTCCATAATGTTAATATGTCACATATTTACTGTAAAGCATCATTTTGAGATGATTCATAAAAATGTTTGCTTCATGCAAAAGGAAGAAAGTTCATTGCACAAAGTGAAGCAGTATGCAAAACAAACAGGTTGTTTTATAATTCTCATTTAAGCCAAAGAATAACACCACTGAATTCTTTGGCTTAAATGAGAATTTCCATATGTCTCACTGCATAGCACAGCATAGGAAACTATGTTCTGATGATGAGTTTCTGAAGACTCCTTTCTTAGACATCCGACAAATTTCCCAACAAACAACAAATAATCTGTACTATTAAAAGATTATGCCAGTAGGAATACTGTGAAGGATAGAATAATAAAAATGAGTGAAGATGTTTCAAAGCAAATGAAGTTGGCTAGCATCCCGATCTTTTCAACGTGACTATATAAGCAAGGTTAACTGTTTTCGTTTGATTTGCTTGCAGAAATGTAATGAGAGAGGAATTAGTTGCATTGCTGAGTGTACCAACCATGACCATAGGTAAAGTTATGATGAATGAAATAATGCAAGACTGTAAAAATGGAGTTTGACCTGAAAACTGCATGTAACGACTGATGGTAGGAGTACATAATGGGTTTTTCTGGATGAAGAAGTTCAACACAAATCTTTCATCAACAACCACTATGTGAAAAAGCTAGTATGCAGTCATTTCAAAATGTTCTATGTGTAATAACTAAAATTGTGAACTTCATATCGGCACATGCTCATAATCGCCAGTTCTCGAAGTTGTTACAGAAAGTGGAATCTCGATGCGGTGGATTTCTTATGTATAGTAATGTTCGCTGGCTGAGTTGTGGACAAGTTCTTCACAGGTTTGTTGAGCTTTTGGATATTTTTTTTTTTTATATATATATATAGCAGAAAAAAGCAAGAATTTCCAGAAGTCATAGATCATATTTGGCTGTGTGATTTAATGTTTTTCAATGACTTTACAGCACTATATAATGATGTAAATAAGGACTTTAAAGGAAAAGGACAAATTGCAAATAGATTGTTTGCGATCTATTTCACTTGAGATTCTGTAATACTTGATGTATTCTTTAACGATATTGAAGCAAAGAGGTTGAAATATTTTCCTTCACTTAAAAGACACTTAGAACTGACATCCAGTTTTACCAATAAATTATCTTCCAAAGACATAGAAAATATATTTAAAAGCTATTTAGATATTTTAGAAATTAAAAGGAAATAGTATCAGCAAGATTTTCTCAATTTCAGAATCTGGAGAAAACATTGTGCTTTATTTCAAGACCTCACTTTACTAAAATGGATGATTAAAGTGACATTTTTTGAGTTTGTTGTAAAACCGACAATTTGGAAATGGAATTGAGAGAATTTCAAGAAAATTCTGCATGGGTGAACAAATTTGTCAAACTTGATGAAGCTTTAGAAGAAGTGGAGTGGGGGAATTCCAAATATTACATCCAAAAGTCAGAAAACTTGATACTTGAACAATGGAACGATCTCCACAAAAAGTTTTGGCCAATGAACTCCATAAAATCGACGATAAAAAACAGCGTTGATTTAGATTTTAAGTGAATCTTGTGTGTTATTAAAGATAACAAGTTATGATCCAAATATTGTAAGGTTCAGAAACAAATATCAAACTAAATGGAATTAAATGCATGTAGGTTTTTAATGTAGTAGTGTAGTATATGTTTTTAAAATTAAATTAATGTGTTTTGAAAAGTAAAAAGTATATATCAATTGAAGCATCTTGAAGACACCATTTTTGTAAGTGAAAAAGTAAATGCAATTTAATAAATTTTGAATTGTATTGATACATCTAATTTTTCGTGCTATTAAAAAATTATAACTTACAATAAAGAGGGTCCATCTTAAGGCACATTCATGGCCGTTCCTAGCGGAGGTGCAGTGTGTAAAGATTATGCAGGCGGCCGCACTCTCGCGATACCATGACTAAATAATTCATTGCAAGTACTTTTTATACAATTTGTCATATATATGTACTTATTTAATATGAAATAAAAATTTTATTAATCATTGAGCTTTTTTTTAATTTTGGGGGTGGCAGTCCTAGGAAAGTACTCAGGCAGCCAATGGCCCTGAGCACTTATACATTATCTCACTATTAAACTGAAATATTTTTTAAATGCTGTTTATTCAGTTTATATGTGATGCAAGTTCATAACTAAACAGCAAAAATTTAAATATGTACAAAGATTTGTTTCTCTTCCTTTTCAATTTTTTATACAATCTTTCTACTATTATATAACTGGCAAATCTTCTTCCTTTTAAAAAATCGGGCTTCTAGTTAAAATTAGTTTCCTATTTTAAAAAATAGGGCTTCTAGTTTCAAAGACGTAATGTACCTCAAATATGTGAAGACGTTTATCTTTTTTTATACCATATAGTTTTCCTTTTCCTCAATTTTGAGCCAGTACTGCTTTCGCTTTAAGATAAGTAAGATTTTACAGAAGACAGCATTAACAGGATGTGATGTAGCCGTTCCTCAATAGACACTAATGCCGGCTAGCTTTAAAAGGATTTATTAACAGAGCACACAGGAACGGTTACAAACAAAAGAAATATATATAAAAATGAAACATAAACGAAATGGAACATCAAACATTGAGAATAACGTAACATAGTAAGCTATCATCATGGCGGCTGGAGGTCGACTGACGTTTTTTCATATCGCCACGAGATGGCGTTTAAATAAAATAGTTCGGTTACAGTTCATGAGTTCATGGCGTGAATAAAATAGTTCAATTACACTTAAATAGGTCTGTTACAAGGATAGGAAATTTTGAACACTTGTTTAAATACTTAGTTCTGCTGTTGGACACTTTGAACCTTATCACATACTTTTTCCAAGAACGACAATTTTTTGCATCTCCAGAGCTTCTGCTTTGAATTTACAATCAATTTTCATTTCAAAGGTTGTCCTGAGTTTTCAGTAAGTTTGCGTTTTTTTCAATTTCTCTTTCTAATAGGTTTTCAGGTTTTAACTGATTAAGGCTCAGATTTGATTGTATTATCTAAAGAAATCTCTTTGAAAAGGTTTTTATTTATTTATTATTAAAAGTTTAGCATAATCGGGAAAAACCCATGGGTTGTTCCCGATTATGCTAAACTTTTTTAATTTTTAATTTACCCAATTTTTTGGGGGTTGTTTAAATGGCAATTTGGTTTAAAGTTTATTTGTACTGCTCTTTATTTTTATTTGCTTTTGAATTTCGGATTTGCATATAATGAGTTTTTTAGACCAAATTGTTTTTTATGAGTGGTCATTTTACATAATGTAAAGTTTTGGGGTTTTTTTGAGGAATCAGTTTGACACAATGTTATGTTTCATTTTTTTTTTTTTTTTTTTTTTTTTTTTTTTTTTTATGTTTCAAAGGCATGTAGCCTGGTATATTTGAGATTCAATTTTTCGGTTTTATATGAATTTTCATGTCTTAAATGAAAATTTAATTGATTCTTTTTCCGGTTTTTGATCTCAAATGAACCAAGAGATTTTCTCCTGCTGAGTTCTGGAGTTTCAGTAGATGGAAATTAATTTTTAAATTGTATTATTAGTTCGAAGAGGCTTTCTCCCTGAAGGACTATTGTTTACGTTTGAAAACTTTAAAAGGCTGTATCACTTTTCAAATCGTTGCTACCAAATACTATCACCCTGTATTATATTTGAAGAAATTAAATAATGAAGAATCTGCATATGTTTCTCGCATTGTGATAAAACAACAGTACCTAGAGCCATCCAATTTTGAACGACGTAATCCATTTGGAATTTGTTTTATTACCGATTTCATATTTTGCAAAACTTTAACGAATTTTTTATTGACAAATTCAACGATTTAAAAGCGAGCAATGGCCAAAAAAAAAACCTTTTTATTTCCAGCGTGAGGAACTGTGTATCGGAAATTCTAAAGATATGCTCATTTTAAAATTATTTTGGGACAGTGCTGTTGAACTGAATTTTAGGGTTTAAGTGCAAAGAATTATAATATTATTTAATAAATAAATGTAACACACAAAACGTTAAAAAAAAAAAGCGCCCATTTGGTCGTAATTTAAAATCTGAAACCTTTCAGATTTTTATTAGTCTAAGGGGGCAATTTGCCTTGAAGGACTATTGTTTTGTCTTTTCTTGTATATTTTTTTTTTTTTTTTTTTTTTTCCTTTTGCATTTTTATTTATCGAATTTGCACTACTATGAATTCTTATTTTGATTTGTTTAGATATTGTCTTAATCCTCTTATACACAGTTGCACTTATTAATATTTGTTAAAGAATTGCCTTGCTTTGTTAACTTTAAATGCTTTAAGTTTACTATACTTCGATCCTGCAGCTATAGCGCAAAACAGGTATAAAAATTTTGTTTTTAATTTTTAGCCTTATATATAGCCACTCTGTTACTCGGCTCCGTGTGCTCAGTTTTTGTATTCTTATATGCTGGTGAATTGTGCATTTTTTGCTTTAAAAATGACTGAATAATGTGGTTCTTATCTTCAGGTTAGTTAACCCATTAACCTCCAAAACTACAAGTAATGATTCTTTTCTCATGGAAATAATAACGAATACTAAATTAAGCATTTATAACATAAATTTACATTGAAAATTTTTAAAAAATTCTCTTACTTATGGAAAAAGCGAGTATTGCGTTCGCGCAATGTCAGCGAAATAAGACTGGGGATGTTTAGTGACTAGGATTGTACTCGTGCGATGTTTCCTTGGAGTGGAGCACTGGATTACTCTTTAGTTGTATGTTGTTTTTTAAATCTACAAATCACTTTACTTGTAATGAATTTAATATTAAAATATACATTTTATTTCTTTTACAAATACTGATTATTTCAATTGAAAGATTTAAGCATGAAAAGCTTCACTACAATCATGATGTAAAGCTACATTACATACTTTGCGTCTATAAACAGTCTGGCTATGGCACTCTTTACTACGAAGTCTTTTGTTATCATCGGACTTTACGATAAAATGTCTACCATCTCCATGCAGTGGTTTTTGAATGCTGAATTTACTAGGTCTTTCTGTTGCTGAGGTATGTCTGGCTAATTCTACACTCTGAATAGGAGTTTGCGAAAGGAATAATGCAAGCTCGCGCCTGAAATCTAAAAGAGACTTTTTGTTTCCAGTAGTAGAAAGTCGTGATATTTAATAAGTCTAGATACAGTCTCACCTTATACATTTTATCAGTCAATTTATTGTCAATTTGACTATTGTCAGCTAAATGCAACGTCTGTTTCATATTCCTGTACTGCAAACGTGATATCGATTCTCGTACAATAGCAGCAGAAATGTCCTTATCAAGAGGCCAATGCATTTCTTCTTGAGGTAAAGAAGTATATCCTGTAAGCAATAATATTCCAATAAATCTTCGCATACAGGCTTCAGATGCAATAAATTCTGGGAGATTTTTTTGCTGAGCATATATATTTGTCTTTTCAACGAGAAGAGAGTAAATGTCTAAACCAAAAAGAAAATCGAAAATCTCTCCACAAGTTTTTACCTTGTATTTTGTCTTTTGTAGTTCCTCTTCTACCTCTTTCTTTATTTTCTTCCTGAGACATAACTGACGGTTCCTTTTTTATCCATTTCAAGTTTTCAGTTTTCAACTTTTTAAACTTTTTCGTATGACTACCACTGCTTTTAGAAGGCTGAAACTTCCAAAAGTCGTAGCTAGGGTTTTCAGCGCCCAGGGACAACTGAAGATTTCGCGCCTCCTACTGCTTGCCAAGGATGGAAAACATTTAATTCTAAAATGTCTTAACATCAGTTTGGCGCCCCTTGGATTCTGCGCCCGGAGACAGATGCCCCCCTTGCCCCCTCTAGCTACGCCCCTGCTTCTTACGTCAATTTCAACTTCCCCAGCAATATCATTTGGTAAATTATCATTATCATTATTTAAAACGTTATCATTCCCTTCTTCTTCATCACTAGCTTTTGCAATTTCTGGGGGAACAATAACAATATCAGATTAAGGTCGAAGAACTGAGTTTATTCTGAGAAAGATGCGACTGGTAAATTTATTGCATTGGGAAAAACCCGATGATGAGCTTATCCAAATTATACTGCCCTTGTTGTTGCTGCAGATTCAGGACTTTGTGAAATTGCGAAACCTGAGCACGTTAGAACAATTGTTTCAGCTCGCGGTGAAGATTGAAAGTAGTTGGGTAGCAGAAAATACCTGTACATTAGGATATGGCCAGAGATTGAAGGGACAATTTCGTAGGCTTGTAGCGGAGTGAAGGTCAAGGTTTGATGACGGTACATATTTTGATCATAGAAGGAAATTTTAACACACGAATGGCGATCGCCAAGATAAATCACTAAAGAGAAAGCAGGAGGAAATTGGTTTAGCAGATATGTCTCTCAGATACGTCTTTGTAAAGAAAGAAAGGTTCTACAGACGTAAAGTAAACCAATTTCACTACAGTGCCGCTATACCGAGGAGGGACAAATTCTCGTCGCCAAATCGCCATGTCTACTGGAAATTGAGGAAAATAATGATATGAAACCAAAAAACTAATAGGATTCGTTCTTTGACAAAGTTTTCTCTATAATGAACTCGGCGTACTTGGAAAGTGATGAGCAGTTCGGGGAAGATTTACTTTCACTTGCTGTTAATTGTTCCATATCGCAGTTTGACTAGTGATTCAATTTACGTCGATTCAATGGGGGGGGGGGGGAAATGCTATCAAAAGTTTGAACTCGAATAAACGTGACCTTCAACCTTCGTCAACTGCTCGACATCTATTTCGCTCATACGCATAAGGCTGGATGGATGCCTCTCTTCGGTGTGGCGGAGCCACTCCTACTTTGGCGAAGCTTTCGTTCTTATCATTACAAATTCTTTGAGGAAGTAGACTAAGTCACTAAGACGTGTGAGTGTAAACCGACCGACTTCTGATCGCACTGTCAAAATTAGAATTAAAAAAAAAAAAAATTGGGAGGAGGATTCGTGCTAAAACAAAAAATTCATGTAAAAGAGTTTATTTGCTCTTATTGGTGAGCCGTGTTATTTCAAAATCGTGTAAAAAAAAAAAAAAAAAAAAAAAAAAAAAAAAAAAAAAAAAAAGAAGTTGTTTGTATTATGATTTTAATCTTTTCTTTAACTTCTTTCTGTATTTCTCACCTTAAATTCCAATTAAGTTGTAGTGTATTTAAACTGAGGGGTTGGGATCATAGAGAAAGAGAGAGAGTTTCTGGCATTCGTTTAGCATTATTTGAATTCTGCCAACTCTAGCTGAATGTAATTATCTCGGCATTCAGTTCTCTCGTAGCCGATACTTAAAAGTAGGCACCGATAAATTATTTGAGCCAACTTGTAGCTTAGTTATTTAACTGTGTAGTCTTAGACTACAGATCAACATTTAAATTTATTTGACTGTTGTTATTCAATTTGCATCGCCACAAGTGGGGGTTAACTATAGTACGAACCGTTCGCTGTTTTATTAAAAATTTAGTTTAATAAAAATGTTGTTTAAACTTTTGCTAGTCTCGGTTATACTATTTTCAAACGCAGCGCTACCTGTTTAGTAAGGTTTTAGGACTAAACTTCCAGTATCAAATCAATTATTAACCGTATAACCAAAACTACTTGATTACAGCTGCACTATGCGAAGAGAATGCTTCTTAGGATTAGTTGCCAGAGTTCAGTTTTAAAGTTTGTAGATGTAGCTTATGAAGTAATAACATTTCTGAGAAAATTATTTGTATATAAATATTTTAATTTATGTAAAGAAAATCAATTTTTCAGCGCTGTTCGCGAAGGATATGTAGAATACTTTGGGAATTTTGAGTGGAGATCATCCGAAACTAATGCAGAATATAATAATTTCTTCGAATTTCTTCTAAATTCTTCTCCATGAGCTGTAATATTTATTTTTTAGTGTTGGAAAACATTGAAATTAATATGAATTATACATTAATGTGATTCCATTACATTAATGTATAATTTTCAACATGCCTTCATGATATTTATCTGCCCTTTTCGCTACGAATTTGAGATACTACTAGGAATTATGATGGTCATGCCATAATGTGAATAGGTGGCTCTGTTATTAACATAACTTTCATAAAGCATAGAAACAGGTTTTCGTTGCTGGGAGACAGTACGTCACGAAGTTACAGTTCCTGGCATTAGGTCTGTAATAAAAATATTCCAAGAATTTAGCTCCATGCCTCGAAAAGGGGAAGAACGAATCGAATCGATTAGTAACAGTTTACTGGAAGGAATTTATTCTTCTCGTAAAATCAGCGTTAATATTAATCATAACAATGATCTTTTAACGCTTTTCGAGGAGAAAAGCATTATAAAATTTCGGTGTTTGTTACTGCTTTCTAATTGTTGTGTAACATAAAGAGGGGCATTCAGTTTTATTTTTATTTCCACTTCCTTGTGTGAGTATGTGTTGTACTTCTCCTTTTTGTTGACTGGAAATTGCCTTCTAACATTAAAATAGATGTTCAAGAATTTTCAAAAAATATGTATGGTAGATAAAGACGGATTTCTGAGGTCACGCAAGTAGCAATCCGACGGAAAAAGGGCTTCGAATATTTTTTTAAAAAATAAACTTACCCTATTATCTTACTATGATAGATCTTCAAAATTCGAATTCAGTGGACCCTACTTCATTAATCCAAGAAGATTTATTTGAGAATTACTGAAGATTTATGCGAGAAAAGCGTATGCTAAAGTCTGCCTTTTCATTATTGGTTATCCAGTGGCCAGAGATTTCTAATTATACTCTTGGCCAGACGGTGATCGAATCCATCGATTACTTCGTCGTTTCATCTCCGAGAATGTTCTCAAAATGCAGCACAGAGCTGATTGACATATTTTTGTAAGGAAGAAAAAGAAACTTCACAAATCGTCATGGTTTATTCGTAATTTGTACTCTGTGTGTTGCCAGCGACCATTAGTCTTCGTTCATGCGAAATTTTTGTATCTTAAGGCGTCCGTTCCCACTTGTCTAAGAAGATTTAAGCGGTAGTCATTCGGGGAAAGTAAAATTCTGCTTACGTAAATGTTCAGCTGACTCAGAGAAACCATCCATCGAATGTTAGTCCGTGTTTGCTTATCTGTGATTGGTTGGTTCTTATAACAAGCTGGCATAAAGTCGAAAAGTTAGAACATTTAGGCAAAATCTTTCAACCAGTTTTTGTGACGTAGCAAGGTCTGGTTGTCTAGCAATGAAGCTTGCTTTAACTCTTACAACCGAAAAGCTCTTGTATGAACGAAACGTTAGTCACTTAATGAACCATGGCGACGAACAATAAATGGAAAATGTTTTAGAAATAACAGAAAGTAAACCATAAAATTTGTATCTCGTTTGCTATACTTTTAAATACCCAGGCAGAGAGGAAACTCGCTTGTTGTTATGCTATACAATTTTTGTTTACTTTTTTTGAAAATGAATTCTTATTAGAATTACATACTCATCAATCATACTGAAAATGGCACTTCTTTGTCTAATGAGTTGTCAAGATGTAAACATAAACTGACTTTTTTCGCATAACACGAAAAGCTCATCAAACTTGCACAGCAATTTTCAATAGAACCCGGTTATCCGAAATAATGTAAATCGAGGCTACATCGGATAACTGCAGATTGGGATATAATATGAAAGACCGTAATCACTTTGCATAAAAAATTTCGCCAATATATGAGATAATATCACTTTAAGCCATTTTCCATATCTTGATAAATTTGATTTTATATGCACACAAAGAAAAATACATGAGCGCAAGTAGTTTTATGATACATAGTACGTAAAGTACGTACACTTTGTACGTAAAAATTCTTATGTGGCTCGACAAAAAACCTTTCTGAGAAACACATTCTTTCTAGAAGTACAAAAGAGGACCACCCAAAAGTATACTGTACACAAGAAGCGTCCTCTTATGGGTTCCTCTCCTACGTGAAACAAAGCTGCCAGCGCAATTATTTCCCCTAAATCGTAAAATATTGTGGCTACGTAAGAGAAACAGTTCGATAAATGCGACTGTTGCCCAAAAGCTGCAGCTAGAAACATTCTGTCCGAATTAATGTTGAGAGAAAAGCAACTCTCGGAAAAGTTTCTTATTGTGTTGCCCATCGATCTGATAAGGCCATACGAAACTTTTCCGAGAAATGCGTTTCTTCCAACATTAATTTGAAGGCGAGACTGTTAACTGCAACTCAGGGCAACAGTTGTACTTGACGATCTTCTTCCACGTATTTAGCAACAGTAATTTGCTATTCTGTGTGGGGGGAGGGGGGTAGTTGCGCTGGCAGCTCTGAATAGAAGAAGATACCTCTGCATCTTGCATATAATATGGACGGTCTTCCCTTTGTATATCTGGGAAGAATGTGTTTCTCAGAAAAGTTTCTTATTGAGTTTCGCGTCGATAGGTCTGATTAGGGTTTTACATTCTTCCACTTAAAAGGCGACTGGGGATAAGCAGGAGACAAGTTAACAAAATTCATGAGGTGAAAATTATTATCCACTACGTTTTTAATTTGAGACTATCAGATTCCTCGAGCAGGAAATGTAAAAACGAAAAACCGTAATTTCGAAGCTTATTTTAAAATAATGTTTCTTTCTCAAATAGTTTATCTTAACTTCAAAAGACTCATGATATCTCAACGCCACCTATATCCAAAAATCATTCAAATGCACAAAAACTCAGTGCTCTAGGACTAGACTTATGCCAAGTCACATCTTAGGTATGAAAACGAAAGAGCGGAAAGAGCATTGATACTCCAATAATTGATTCTCAGCAACATCAACAATTTCCGTGATGCTTCAAAACACCAAACATACTGAGTCCTTGAACTTTATTTATGAACTCTGGACTGTCAGTAAAGTCTTACCTGTAACAAATATCTTCACATAATAAGAAACAGACTCGCAATATATTAATTAGCAAGATCAAATCCCATATGTTTATCTACTTGCATAAAAATGCCAAAATTCCATTGCAACGATCTACAAAACGTCCACTTTATTGTATTTATGTAATTCAATAATTGTAATAAGTATACACAACAGTTTGTCTTATATTATGTAACTTTGCCTAATTTTATGTTATTATCCTCTTATGTTTAAATGTAATAACTCCGATATATAACTCCATTGTTACTTAGGAGAAAAAGCATGCTGTCAATTCTAGTTTTTCACAGTGTAGTAGTTAGTGTATTGGTGGAATACCTATTCGATTCTGTAGTGAAGTTTCTGCTGCTTATGCGCTTTTACCTGTTTCTCGAATAGTTTTTTTTCGCAGCTTTCGTTGTCCTGTGTCAATTGTTTTATTCTTTGTAAAGGAGTGCCGTGTGAATTAAAAATACTCACCTTACAGTTTGATTGAGACCACTCTTTTTTTACAGCTGTGTTTTTGGTGATTGGAATCTTCTCTTTCTGCCTTTCAACAAATTCTCTTTATTGCTGTCAGTGCTGCTGTAATTTTTCCAGTTGTCTTCACTGTGAGATGGGAATGCTACGTTTCTCATATTCGGCTTTCATATCCGAAATGCAAATGCATTATGCAGCAGTTTTATAGCATCACTGTGAAATGTCACTGTAACTTAACGATAAAAGTAGAAGGTCCCAACTAGGTGACAGGTGAGAGCAGGTCCGAACCCCCGGACGGCTTGCAGAGACTAATCGGGTATCATCCGCATCCCGCAACTATCTGAAACCACACTCCGAAATCAATACAAGGGTGAAGTATAGATTTTTCTACCATGCGGAATTAAACATTCTCCTGGCTCCAGTTCCCAACTAGGAGGGAATTCCCTCTAAGAGGTATTTCATACTTTCAGTAGAGAATGCTACGTTTGATTACAGTCTTAGGGTGATGGTGGTATGCTACTCTGATGGCGCGACTTCATAGGAAAACTGGTGTTGGTTGCGTTTCTTAAAGTTCATATCACTTACTACATATAGAACTTAAATACATTTGATATAAATCTATGAGATTTTTATCTAAATCTCTGAGGTTGTATTTACTATAAATCTATGTATTAACAACACAGAAATAATTAATGTAAGTTGTTCACATTATTTGAGGATCTTGCTAGCGGCAAGAGTTTAGGAGAATTCTGAGCTCTTGTCTTCTCTAAAACAGTTTGCAGACTGAACTAATCATGCCTTCTTAATTTTTCGGTTGTATTTTACGTCTTCTGTTTCGCTATAGTTGAAACGATATTAAAGGAGCAATAGGATCATTGATCCGTCAGCCTCCCTGAAATCGAGAGACTTTGGTGACAGACACAGTGCAAATCGCTTCTTGACATTGGTGGTGAAATTATGATTCTTGTAATGTCAAATGGAGCTGTAACTGAACGAATTATTGCTTCGGCAATGCCTGAGCCTGTCGTTTCACACCTCGTAACAGTTCGAACACTGCGACCTGTGGGGAACATACACATGACTTTCTTATCTTAATGTTGTATGCCGCAGTCTTCTATTTAGCTGTTAAGCATTTAGTTTCAGTTTATTAACATAAAAATGACTTATATTAAAGTTTTAGTAATTATCAAAATTTTCTGCACTTTTGTTGTTTAATTTGTAGAACACGATACAAATAATCTAACTCTAAATAAATGTGTATATGTAATTTTCGAGTTGTGTAAAGGGTGTGTGTATGATCTTCTAGTAGTGGTATAAGAGGTGCATGGGGGAAAATAGTTTTAAAACCACTGGATAAAAGCAAGCTATTCCCTAACAGTTATATAAAAGATAACCATATTGTGAAAAGTCATGTTAAATTAATTACGATTTGGATAGATCCCTCTCAAATAAGGTTCATATGATGTTCATAAATTATGTAAAAATCGTCAATATTCTTGGTTTCCTGGTTGCAAACTAATGCGAATCTTGGGATTTATATCTAGAAATACAAAAGGCCCCGAAAGAAAGTGATGACTGGAACATCCGATTACAAGGGGATATTCCCTACCTCAGTAATAAATTTCTTCTTTTCGGCGAAAACTCTAGTATGATTTTTCATCTCACGGCACGTAATCAACACCTCATGTGGACGAATCCAGGGCTTAATTTCTAAGATTAGAAGTGCCGGAGCACTATGACCGTCAGCAAAGAGGAACAAGCGTAAATAAATAAATAAAATGACTATTAAACTCATTAATAATTTAATTATTATCAAATTAATTAGTAGCTATTTATTTAATGTTTATAAATTGTTATGTAATCAATAATTATTAAATAATTAATTATAATTTAATTGATAATTATTAGATAATTATTATTTATTGAAATAATTAAAGATTGAAATAATTAAATAAAATGTGAAGAGATAAACTGAAATTTAATAAGCGATTTTTAATGTAATTTTATTGTTAAAATAAAATTTTCGAGATAAAATTTCTACTAAAATTGTTATTCAATTACATAAAAGAAGTGCCGCAGCCTTCTTATTCAGAGCTCCGGTGCGTTCCGGCTAGAATTATGATTTTTATGATTTATTACAAAAAGCACTGGCCCAATTTTAGCTCTGATCGTAAGGCGGGGAGAGAGAAGTTATTTTATCATCACAAAAATAAAATATGCTTAAAGTATAGCTGAGGAAAATTACAGGGCTAAACAGAATGAGGGTATGAGTGGGTGGAAACAAAAAATGAGGGGAACCTTGGTGAGAGAGAACGTTCTCTTTGACAGCGGCTCTCTGCTGATATAATTATAGCCATCACGCAGATGTGTCTCAGGGGTAAAATGAGTCCTGAATCTGACTCCTAAGGATTAATGTAAAGTTGTTGGTTACGCTTTCCCCCATTAGTGGATATTGCGGGAAGACGATGTATAGGACGTACTTGAGCAGTTTATCTTAGTATTTCACTCTTGTTGTACTTGCTGTCACTTAACGCACATTTAAGAACACAATTTTTCCATCCTGCGAGGATAACTAACTGTAAGCATCGATAACAATACACTAGATACGATAGCATGGCGAGAAATTTACGCGTTCCTAAGCAAACTGCACCAAATTTATTGCGCTTCTTAAAGGGAAAGGTTTCCGCATGTGAGTGAGGCGACTTTACTTGAACCGTCTTATGTTCTCATGAGTTCGTATTTCTAGGGAAGGTGCATTCTATTGCAAAGTGTTTATTGTTAAACTAAAACGTTAGGAATTATAATTTTTTTTTTCTCTTTAAATTGTGGTTCACTTTTATAAAAAGAAGTACCGGATCCGGACTCCGGCGCAATTTAAGCACTGGACGAATCTGAGTAACTTGGTAGAATGCCAGCTGAGGTTACATTTTCAATGAACGAACTATAATTAAAAATACGACAGTACCCACCCGTATTCCTATTCCCAAGAAGAAAAATGAAGTTATAGACTTTTCACGAATAAGGCTCTACATTGCGCACTTTTAGGCTTGTGCGATATTGCGAGGTACTGCGTTACATAGTTCGACCGCCTCAGCCGCGACCATGAGTGCAAACACGCATGCACGATTCGGACCGCTCCATTCTCTAAATAGGTTGGATGGGCATGAATCTTGTAGTAGGGATATTTCCGTTCTTGTTTTTTCCCTGTCTATTTCAATGGCGAGTAAAGAGCACAGAATTAAAAAGACAGAAAATTACTTTTAAGTAATCTAAGCTGATACGCTTTCATCATTTATAATGAGCTGTTTTATTACATTATTTAAATTTCGTCCAAAGTGTTTTCCAAATTAGTTTTGCTATGTATACATTATTTTAATATTAAAGGTAATAAATAAATTTTATTGTATTATAATTCTTTCAGTTACTTTGTTTTATTGTATGATTTTCATTTTCTATATAATTGTAATTCTAATTATTCAATTATTGCATTTTATTTAATGATTTTCATTATTACGTCATTATTACGATGAATTCTAGCAACTTAATTGTTATGATAATTAATTATAATAAGTATACGACAGTAAATAATTATTATATTTATATTATAATTGATAATTATTTATTCTATGCTTTTTATATTTTAGCTAAAAATATGCTCCTACAATGTTGCTTGCTCTTTTCTTGGACTGTGAGTTGGGAATGTTAAGTTCTCCTTTCGCAGCTTCTGTGTCAAAAAATATAATGATATTATGTAGCAGTTTCGTATCACCACTTGTTTTCACCAAATGAACTCATTTTAAGGATAAATACAAGCTATCCCTTACACAAATGCCATTAATATTGGCAAATGGCAGGTTAAAATCAACTAATATCTAGGTAAATCACAAGCAGATGGAATGGAAATCCTGTTGTATCATAAATTATAATACGACGTTTAGCTTAAGAGAGCTTCTCCTGACGCATGCGCCGTTCGCGTTTATCCGCGCGGTGATGAATGATGACGTAACTGTTTATTACGTATGTATGTATACCATTCTTATTTCTTCGCCCTTTTTCTCTGCTGTATGCAACTATGTTTAAGTTAATCTCTGTCATTAAAAATGTTCATTGATATTACAATCTATTTAGGCTCATTTATTTCTTCAATGGTTATGGGCCCAGGAACGTTTCAACTGTGCCTAATTAGCAAAATACTTATTTTAAAATGAACATTTTGAAGTTTTCGAGCATTGAACTCTTAAGCCTAATTCAGTGCAAGAACTGTTACGTCTAATCAACGGTAAGAACTGATCAGCGTTCAGTTAAGCCTATTTTTATAGCGCTCAATCTTGTTTTTTTGGCTGTGAGAGACTGTATTACATTATGTCGCATTTGACTACTATAGAAAAGCTCGGAAAAGATAATTTTGACAGTTGGAAATTACAAATAGAAGCAGTATTGATTAAAAACGACCATTGGGATTATGTAACCGGTAAAGCGCTAAAACCTGCTGAAGGAACCGAGGACGAAAAGAAATGGCTCCAAGCTGATCAAAAAGCTCGCGCAGATATAATTCTTGCTATTAATCCTAGTGAACTGTGTCATATAAAGCATTGTGTGACATCAAATGCTGTGTGGAATAAACTCAAATCAGTATATGAATCGAAAGGACCTGCGAAGAAGGCTACATTATTAAAACAGCTTTTATTTAGAAAAATGGCGGAAAGCGAAACGATGTCTGAACATTTGAATAATTTCTTCGAAATAGTTGATAAGCTTAAACAAATGGAAATTGACATAGCTGATGATTTATTATCGATTCTTCTGCTCTACAGTATTCCAGAAAATTTTGAAAATTTTAGATGCGCCATCGAATCAAGAGATCAGTTACCTAGTCCCGAATCTTTGAAAATCAAAATGTTAGAAGAATGGGAAGCAAGAAAAGGGAAAACGTCTCAAGATTCACAGAATGCATACTATACTGATTATAAAAGAAGAAATCAAGAACAGAAGAAAAATGAAAAATGGAAGGTAAATTCAAACAAAAATTTTCCAGCTGAAAGAAATTTTCGAAATTTGAAGTGTAATTACTGCTCGAAAATTGGGCACAAGGCATCTGAATGCAGAAAGAAAATAGCTGATAGAAAATATGCACAATCAAATAAGGGAAATCAAGGTTCTATGATGGCTTCTAATTATGAAGAGCAGATTAGTTTAGCAGTAAACAATGCTTATCAGAAGACCTCCTCATGGTGCTTAGATAGTGGCTGTACATCTCACATGTGCAATGACAGAAGGTTATTTTCAGAATTTCACCCTCGAACGAATTCAACCATAAAGTTAGCAGTTAACAAAACAGCAAAAATTACAGGAATTGGAACTGTCCTTATAACAGTACCTAACGGAAATAAGACAATTAAACTTACGCTCAAAAATGTGTTATGTGTTCCGGAATTAAAATGTAATTTGCTGTCAACATCTAAAGCTACTGCAAATAATCGTTCAGTGATTTTTACAGAACGACATACTAGAATAATAGAACCAAATGGATCTATACTAGTGCAGGCTGTTCGTCATGGTGATCTTTATTATATACATCCAAGCACTGAAACAGCTGCAATAGCACAGGTAAGTGATTTTGTAAAGTGGCATCTTAAATTAGGTCATTTAAATGAGTCTGATTTGAAAAGACTTAAGTCTGATAACATGGTTAGAAATTTAAATTTTAATAACACTGAATCTCTAAAAGACTGCAAAGTCTGTATCAGAGGTAAACAAACTGTGCAACCTTTTCAAAAAGAATCAAAATTTCAAAGTGATGAATTACTGAACTTGATTCACTCAGATTTGTGTGGACCTATGAGAGTCCCATCCCATGCTGGTTCGCGTTATTTTGTTACTTTCATAGACGACAAATCGCGTTATGTCGAAGTCATTTTTCTTAAAACTAAAGATGAAGTGAAAAATGCATTCATTAAATACAAAGCTGCGGTCGAAAATCGTCTAGGAAAGAAAATAAAAATCCTTCGGACTGATAACGGTCTCGAATATTTCGGAGAAGAATTTAATAAATATATTCTAGAATGCGGGATTAAACGAGAATTCTCTGCACCAATGACTCCTCAACAGAATTCGAGAGCTGAACGCATGAACCGCACTTTAACTGAAATGGCCAGATGTTTGTTACTACAAAGTAATCTTTCCGAATCCTTTTGGGCTGAAGCCTTGAACTGTGCTGTTTATATTCGTAATCGTTGCCCGAATCGAAGCCTGGGAGTAAACAAAACACCTTATGAATTATTTTTTGGCATCAAGCCAACTGTATCTCACTTCAAAGTATTCGGACAGAAATGTTTTGTACTTAATAAAAGGTCTAAAGGGAAATTCGATCCTCGATCAGAAGAACATATTTTTGTAGGATACTCAAATGAATCGAAAGCATACAGGCTGTGGAATAAAAATTCCAGAAAAATCGTTATAAGCCGAGATGTTAGATTCATTGATGAATTTGAAAACTGTACTAATTATGATAAAGATTTAGAAGTTTTATTTCTCGAAAATATTCCTGATAAAAAGAAGGAAGAACCTCTGAATGTAAATCAAATATCGGCTGATGAAATAACGGAAGACCCCTCAAATATGGCGGAAGCATCTGCTGAATCATCTGATAATGAAGATTCTGATTCCGAAGCACTACCTGAAATGCAGATTAAAAGGGGGCCAGGTCGTCCAAAGAAAGTCAAGACTGGGAAGCCAGGAAGACCAAAAAAGGAGTACCACAATATACACATAGAAAAGGAAGAAGCACAAATTGCTGAAGAAGATACAAATCCGACATTAGAAGAAGCATTAAATGGAAGTTATGCTGAAGAATGGCATAAGCCTATGCAAAGTGAGTATGAAGCACTTGTTAAAAATGGTGCATGGAAATTAGTAAAGCGACCACACAACAAAAAGGTAATAGGATGTCGCTGGGTTCTTAGAACGAAATATAATGCAGATGGAACAGTTCAAAAGAGAAAAGCTCGATTGGTTGCTAGAGGATTTGCACAGGAACCTGGAATTGATTTTAATGAAACCTTTGCTCCAGTAGCCAGAGCAAGTTCTATAAGAACTGTGATTGCACACAGTGCTGAACAAGACCTTATGTTATATCAACTAGATTTTGTTATGGCTTATGTTAACGGAGATTTAAAAGAAGAAATTTTCATGGAACAAGCTAAAGGTTTTGAAGACCAAAATAATCCTGATTATGTTTATGCTTTGCAAAAGTCTCTTTATGGTTTGAAACAAAGTGGACGACAGTGGTATGAAAAATTAGACAAAAAACTCAAAAACTTTGGATTACAACCATTACAATCAGATAAGTGTGTATACAGGATGAAAACATCTCAAGGTGAGTTAATTCTAATTTTATATGTTGATGACTTAATAATAGCAACAAATAGCTGTGATTTATATGCTGAACTTAAAGGTTATCTTTCTAAAGAATTTCATGTTAAAGATTTAGGCAAACTTCATTATTGTCTTGGAATAGAATTTAATCAAGATGTAAATAATAATTCTATTAGTTTATCTCAGCAGAAATATGTTGATAATATTCTACGAAGGTTTAATATGCAAGATGCAAAACCAGTAGCAACTCCTTTAGATCCTAGTGTAAAATTAGTGTAAAATTAGATCCTAGTGGAATAGAATTTAATCAAGATGTAAATAATAATTCTATTAGTTTATCTCAGCAGAAATATGTTGATAATATTCTACGAAGGTTTAATATGCAAGATGCAAAACCAGTAGCAACTCCTTTAGATCCTAGTGTAAAATTAAGTAAAGAAATGTGTCCTTCTGAAACTGAAAAGGAAGAAATGAACAACGCACCTTATCGCCGTCTAATTGGTTCGCTTATGTATCTTTCTGTGTTTACTAGGCCGGATATTACATATGCTGTCAGTCACCTGAGCCAATTTAGTAACAATCCTGGAAAATTACACTGGTTGGCTGCAAAGCGCGTTCTTCGTTACTTAAAAGGAACTAAAAATTATTGTTTAAAATTTCGAAAGACTGGAAAAGCACTTATTGGATATACCGATGCCGACTGGGCGTCTGATGTTAATACTAGAAAATCATATACAGGTTACCTATTCAAGCTTGCTGGAAATCCGATAACATGGGAATCACGAAAGCAACAAAATGTCGCATTATCAAGTACTGAGGCAGAGTACATCAGTCTTTCAGAAAGTGCCAAAAAAGCAGTTTATTTACGTCGTTTTCTTAAAGAATTAAATTTTACTGCTGATTATCCAACCATTATATATTGTGATAATCAAGGTGCACAAAAGCTTATGAAAAATGCTGTTTATCACTCACGCACTAAACACATAGATATTAGACATCATTTCATTCGTGAAATTTATGAAAGAAATGAAATAGACGTTAAATATGTGCCAACAGAGAAAATGCCTGCAGATGTACTGACAAAAACATTGACTGCTTCGAAACATTCTAAGTGCTGTAAATTAATTGGAATAACTGTAAATGATTAATGTTTATTTTTTTTTCAGCCGCCAAACGTCGAAAGGGGGATTGTTGTATCATAAATTATAATACGACGTTTAGCTTAAAAGAGCTTCTCCTGACGCATGCGCCGTTCGCGTTTATCCGCGCGGTGATGAATGATGACGTAACTGTTTATTACGTATGTATGTATACCATTCTTATTTCTTCGCCCTTTTTCTCTGCTGTATGCAACTATGTTTAAGTTAATCTCTGTCATTAAAAATGTTCATTGATATTACAATCTATTTAGGCTCATTTATTTCTTCAATGGTTATGGGCCCAGGAACGTTTCAACTGTGCCTAATTAGCAAAATACTTATTTTAAAATGAACATTTTGAAGTTTTCGAGCATTGAACTCTTAAGTCTAATTCAGTGCAAGAACTGTTACGTCTAATCAACGGTAAGAACTGATCAGCGTTCAGTTAAGCCTATTTTTATAGCGCTCAATCTTGTTTTTTTGGCTGTGAGAGACTGTATTACATTATGTCGCATTTGACTACTATAGAAAAGCTCGGAAAAGATAATTTTGACAGTTGGAAATTACAAATAGAAGCAGTATTGATTAAAAACGACCATTGGGATTATGTAACCGGTAAAGCGCTAAAACCTGCTGAAGGAACCGAGGACGAAAAGAAATGGCTCCAAGCTGATCAAAAAGCTCGCGCAGATATAATTCTTGCTATTAATCCTAGTGAACTGTGTCATATAAAGCATTGTGTGACATCAAATGCTGTGTGGAATAAACTCAAATCAGTATATGAATCGAAAGGACCTGCGAAGAAGGCTACATTATTAAAACAGCTTTTATTTAGAAAAATGGCGGAAAGCGAAACGATGTCTGAACATTTGAATAATTTCTTCGAAATAGTTGATAAGCTTAAACAAATGGAAATTGACATAGCTGATGATTTATTATCGATTCTTCTGCTCTACAGTATTCCAGAAAATTTTGAAAATTTTAGATGCGCCATCGAATCAAGAGATCAGTTACCTAGTCCCGAATCTTTGAAAATCAAAATGTTAGAAGAATGGGAAGCAAGAAAAGGGAAAACGTCTCAAGATTCACAGAATGCATACTATACTGATTATAAAAGAAGAAATCAAGAACAGAAGAAAAATGAAAAATGGAAGGTAAATTCAAACAAAAATTTTCCAGCTGAAAGAAATTTTCGAAATTTGAAGTGTAATTACTGCTCGAAAATTGGGCACAAGGCATCTGAATGCAGAAAGAAAATAGCTGATAGAAAATATGCACAATCAAATAAGGGAAATCAAGGTTCTATGATGGCTTCTAATTATGAAGAGCAGATTAGTTTAGCAGTAAACAATGCTTATCAGAAGACCTCCTCATGGTGCTTAGATAGTGGCTGTACATCTCACATGTGCAATGACAGAAGGTTATTTTCAGAATTTCACCCTCGAACGAATTCAACCATAAAGTTAGCAGTTAACAAAACAGCAAAAATTACAGGAATTGGAACTGTCCTTATAACAGTACCTAACGGAAATAAGACAATTAAACTTACGCTCAAAAATGTGTTATGTGTTCCGGAATTAAAATGTAATTTGCTGTCAACATCTAAAGCTACTGCAAATAATCGTTCAGTGATTTTTACAGAACGACATACTAGAATAATAGAACCAAATGGATCTATACTAGTGCAGGCTGTTCGTCATGGTGATCTTTATTATATACATCCAAGCACTGAAACAGCTGCAATAGCACAGGTAAGTGATTTTGTAAAGTGGCATCTTAAATTAGGTCATTTAAATGAGTCTGATTTGAAAAGACTTAAGTCTGATAACATGGTTAGAAATTTAAATTTTAATAACACTGAATCTCTAAAAGACTGCAAAGTCTGTATCAGAGGTAAACAAACTGTGCAACCTTTTCAAAAAGAATCAAAATTTCAAAGTGATGAATTACTGAACTTGATTCACTCAGATTTGTGTGGACCTATGAGAGTCCCATCCCATGCTGGTTCGCGTTATTTTGTTACTTTCATAGACGACAAATCGCGTTATGTCGAAGTCATTTTTCTTAAAACTAAAGATGAAGTGAAAAATGCATTCATTAAATACAAAGCTGCGGTCGAAAATCGTCTAGGAAAGAAAATAAAAATCCTTCGGACTGATAACGGTCTCGAATATTTCGGAGAAGAATTTAATAAATATATTCTAGAATGCGGGATTAAACGAGAATTCTCTGCACCAATGACTCCTCAACAGAATTCGAGAGCTGAACGCATGAACCGCACTTTAACTGAAATGGCCAGATGTTTGTTACTACAAAGTAATCTTTCCGAATCCTTTTGGGCTGAAGCCTTGAACTGTGCTGTTTATATTCGTAATCGTTGCCCGAATCGAAGCCTGGGAGTAAACAAAACACCTTATGAATTATTTTTTGGCATCAAGCCAACTGTATCTCACTTCAAAGTATTCGGACAGAAATGTTTTGTACTTAATAAAAGGTCTAAAGGGAAATTCGATCCTCGATCAGAAGAACATATTTTTGTAGGATACTCAAATGAATCGAAAGCATACAGGCTGTGGAATAAAAATTCCAGAAAAATCGTTATAAGCCGAGATGTTAGATTCATTGATGAATTTGAAAACTGTACTAATTATGATAAAGATTTAGAAGTTTTATTTCTCGAAAATATTCCTGATAAAAAGAAGGAAGAACCTCTGAATGTAAATCAAATATCGGCTGATGAAATAACGGAAGACCCCTCAAATATGGCGGAAGCATCTGCTGAATCATCTGATAATGAAGATTCTGATTCCGAAGCACTACCTGAAATGCAGATTAAAAGGGGGCCAGGTCGTCCAAAGAAAGTCAAGACTGGGAAGCCAGGAAGACCAAAAAAGGAGTACCACAATATACACATAGAAAAGGAAGAAGCACAAATTGCTGAAGAAGATACAAATCCGACATTAGAAGAAGCATTAAATGGAAGTTATGCTGAAGAATGGCATAAGCCTATGCAAAGTGAGTATGAAGCACTTGTTAAAAATGGTGCATGGAAATTAGTAAAGCGACCACACAACAAAAAGGTAATAGGATGTCGCTGGGTTCTTAGAACGAAATATAATGCAGATGGAACAGTTCAAAAGAGAAAAGCTCGATTGGTTGCTAGAGGATTTGCACAGGAACCTGGAATTGATTTTAATGAAACCTTTGCTCCAGTAGCCAGAGCAAGTTCTATAAGAACTGTGATTGCACACAGTGCTGAACAAGACCTTATGTTATATCAACTAGATTTTGTTATGGCTTATGTTAACGGAGATTTAAAAGAAGAAATTTTCATGGAACAAGCTAAAGGTTTTGAAGACCAAAATAATCCTGATTATGTTTATGCTTTGCAAAAGTCTCTTTATGGTTTGAAACAAAGTGGACGACAGTGGTATGAAAAATTAGACAAAAAACTCAAAAACTTTGGATTACAACCATTACAATCAGATAAGTGTGTATACAGGATGAAAACATCTCAAGGTGAGTTAATTCTAATTTTATATGTTGATGACTTAATAATAGCAACAAATAGCTGTGATTTATATGCTGAACTTAAAGGTTATCTTTCTAAAGAATTTCATGTTAAAGATTTAGGCAAACTTCATTATTGTCTTGGAATAGAATTTAATCAAGATGTAAATAATAATTCTATTAGTTTATCTCAGCAGAAATATGTTGATAATATTCTACGAAGGTTTAATATGCAAGATGCAAAACCAGTAGCAACTCCTTTAGATCCTAGTGTAAAATTAGTGTAAAATTAGATCCTAGTGGAATAGAATTTAATCAAGATGTAAATAATAATTCTATTAGTTTATCTCAGCAGAAATATGTTGATAATATTCTACGAAGGTTTAATATGCAAGATGCAAAACCAGTAGCAACTCCTTTAGATCCTAGTGTAAAATTAAGTAAAGAAATGTGTCCTTCTGAAACTGAAAAGGAAGAAATGAACAACGCACCTTATCGCCGTCTAATTGGTTCGCTTATGTATCTTTCTGTGTTTACTAGGCCGGATATTACATATGCTGTCAGTCACCTGAGCCAATTTAGTAACAATCCTGGAAAATTACACTGGTTGGCTGCAAAGCGCGTTCTTCGTTACTTAAAAGGAACTAAAAATTATTGTTTAAAATTTCGAAAGACTGGAAAAGCACTTATTGGATATACCGATGCCGACTGGGCGTCTGATGTTAATACTAGAAAATCATATACAGGTTACCTATTCAAGCTTGCTGGAAATCCGATAACATGGGAATCACGAAAGCAACAAAATGTCGCATTATCAAGTACTGAGGCAGAGTACATCAGTCTTTCAGAAAGTGCCAAAGAAGCAGTTTATTTACGTCGTTTTCTTAAAGAATTAAATTTTACTGCTGATTATCCAACCATTATATATTGTGATAATCAAGGTGCACAAAAGCTTATGAAAAATGCTGTTTATCACTCACGCACTAAACACATAGATATTAGACATCATTTCATTCGTGAAATTTATGAAAGAAATGAAATAGACGTTAAATATGTGCCAACAGAGAAAATGCCTGCAGATGTACTGACAAAAACATTGACTGCTTCGAAACATTCTAAGTGCTGTAAATTAATTGGAATAACTGTAAATGATTAATGTTTATTTTTTTTTTCAGCCGCCAAACGTCGAAAGGGGGATTGTTGTATCATAAATTATAATACGACGTTTAGCTTAAGAGAGCTTCTCCTGACGCATGCGCCGTTCGCGTTTATCCGCGCGGTGATGAATGATGACGTAACTGTTTATTACGTATGTATGTATACCATTCTTATTTCTTCGCCCTTTTTCTCTGCTGTATGCAACTATGTTTAAGTTAATCTCTGTCATTAAAAATGTTCATTGATATTACAATCTATTTAGGCTCATTTATTTCTTCAATGGTTATGGGCCCAGGAACGTTTCAACTGTGCCTAATTAGCAAAATACTTATTTTAAAATGAACATTTTGAAGTTTTCGAGCATTGAACTCTTAAGCCTAATTCAGTGCAAGAACTGTTACGTCTAATCAACGGTAAGAACTGATCAGCGTTCAGTTAAGCCTATTTTTATAGCGCTCAATCTTGTTTTTTTGGCTGTGAGAGACTGTATTACATTATGTCGCATTTGACTACTATAGAAAAGCTCGGAAAAGATAATTTTGACAGTTGGAAATTACAAATAGAAGCAGTATTGATTAAAAACGACCATTGGGATTATGTAACCGGTAAAGCGCTAAAACCTGCTGAAGGAACCGAGGACGAAAAGAAATGGCTCCAAGCTGATCAAAAAGCTCGCGCAGATATAATTCTTGCTATTAATCCTAGTGAACTGTGTCATATAAAGCATTGTGTGACATCAAATGCTGTGTGGAATAAACTCAAATCAGTATATGAATCGAAAGGACCTGCGAAGAAGGCTACATTATTAAAACAGCTTTTATTTAGAAAAATGGCGGAAAGCGAAACGATGTCTGAACATTTGAATAATTTCTTCGAAATAGTTGATAAGCTTAAACAAATGGAAATTGACATAGCTGATGATTTATTATCGATTCTTCTGCTCTACAGTATTCCAGAAAATTTTGAAAATTTTAGATGCGCCATCGAATCAAGAGATCAGTTACCTAGTCCCGAATCTTTGAAAATCAAAATGTTAGAAGAATGGGAAGCAAGAAAAGGGAAAACGTCTCAAGATTCACAGAATGCATACTATACTGATTATAAAAGAAGAAATCAAGAACAGAAGAAAAATGAAAAATGGAAGGTAAATTCAAACAAAAATTTTCCAGCTGAAAGAAATTTTCGAAATTTGAAGTGTAATTACTGCTCGAAAATTGGGCACAAGGCATCTGAATGCAGAAAGAAAATAGCTGATAGAAAATATGCACAATCAAATAAGGGAAATCAAGGTTCTATGATGGCTTCTAATTATGAAGAGCAGATTAGTTTAGCAGTAAACAATGCTTATCAGAAGACCTCCTCATGGTGCTTAGATAGTGGCTGTACATCTCACATGTGCAATGACAGAAGGTTATTTTCAGAATTTCACCCTCGAACGAATTCAACCATAAAGTTAGCAGTTAACAAAACAGCAAAAATTACAGGAATTGGAACTGTCCTTATAACAGTACCTAACGGAAATAAGACAATTAAACTTACGCTCAAAAATGTGTTATGTGTTCCGGAATTAAAATGTAATTTGCTGTCAACATCTAAAGCTACTGCAAATAATCGTTCAGTGATTTTTACAGAACGACATACTAGAATAATAGAACCAAATGGATCTATACTAGTGCAGGCTGTTCGTCATGGTGATCTTTATTATATACATCCAAGCACTGAAACAGCTGCAATAGCACAGGTAAGTGATTTTGTAAAGTGGCATCTTAAATTAGGTCATTTAAATGAGTCTGATTTGAAAAGACTTAAGTCTGATAACATGGTTAGAAATTTAAATTTTAATAACACTGAATCTCTAAAAGACTGCAAAGTCTGTATCAGAGGTAAACAAACTGTGCAACCTTTTCAAAAAGAATCAAAATTTCAAAGTGATGAATTACTGAACTTGATTCACTCAGATTTGTGTGGACCTATGAGAGTCCCATCCCATGCTGGTTCGCGTTATTTTGTTACTTTCATAGACGACAAATCGCGTTATGTCGAAGTCATTTTTCTTAAAACTAAAGATGAAGTGAAAAATGCATTCATTAAATACAAAGCTGCGGTCGAAAATCGTCTAGGAAAGAAAATAAAAATCCTTCGGACTGATAACGGTCTCGAATATTTCGGAGAAGAATTTAATAAATATATTCTAGAATGCGGGATTAAACGAGAATTCTCTGCACCAATGACTCCTCAACAGAATTCGAGAGCTGAACGCATGAACCGCACTTTAACTGAAATGGCCAGATGTTTGTTACTACAAAGTAATCTTTCCGAATCCTTTTGGGCTGAAGCCTTGAACTGTGCTGTTTATATTCGTAATCGTTGCCCGAATCGAAGCCTGGGAGTAAACAAAACACCTTATGAATTATTTTTTGGCATCAAGCCAACTGTATCTCACTTCAAAGTATTCGGACAGAAATGTTTTGTACTTAATAAAAGGTCTAAAGGGAAATTCGATCCTCGATCAGAAGAACATATTTTTGTAGGATACTCAAATGAATCGAAAGCATACAGGCTGTGGAATAAAAATTCCAGAAAAATCGTTATAAGCCGAGATGTTAGATTCATTGATGAATTTGAAAACTGTACTAATTATGATAAAGATTTAGAAGTTTTATTTCTCGAAAATATTCCTGATAAAAAGAAGGAAGAACCTCTGAATGTAAATCAAATATCGGCTGATGAAATAACGGAAGACCCCTCAAATATGGCGGAAGCATCTGCTGAATCATCTGATAATGAAGATTCTGATTCCGAAGCACTACCTGAAATGCAGATTAAAAGGGGGCCAGGTCGTCCAAAGAAAGTCAAGACTGGGAAGCCAGGAAGACCAAAAAAGGAGTACCACAATATACACATAGAAAAGGAAGAAGCACAAATTGCTGAAGAAGATACAAATCCGACATTAGAAGAAGCATTAAATGGAAGTTATGCTGAAGAATGGCATAAGCCTATGCAAAGTGAGTATGAAGCACTTGTTAAAAATGGTGCATGGAAATTAGTAAAGCGACCACACAACAAAAAGGTAATAGGATGTCGCTGGGTTCTTAGAACGAAATATAATGCAGATGGAACAGTTCAAAAGAGAAAAGCTCGATTGGTTGCTAGAGGATTTGCACAGGAACCTGGAATTGATTTTAATGAAACCTTTGCTCCAGTAGCCAGAGCAAGTTCTATAAGAACTGTGATTGCACACAGTGCTGAACAAGACCTTATGTTATATCAACTAGATTTTGTTATGGCTTATGTTAACGGAGATTTAAAAGAAGAAATTTTCATGGAACAAGCTAAAGGTTTTGAAGACCAAAATAATCCTGATTATGTTTATGCTTTGCAAAAGTCTCTTTATGGTTTGAAACAAAGTGGACGACAGTGGTATGAAAAATTAGACAAAAAACTCAAAAACTTTGGATTACAACCATTACAATCAGATAAGTGTGTATACAGGATGAAAACATCTCAAGGTGAGTTAATTCTAATTTTATATGTTGATGACTTAATAATAGCAACAAATAGCTGTGATTTATATGCTGAACTTAAAGGTTATCTTTCTAAAGAATTTCATGTTAAAGATTTAGGCAAACTTCATTATTGTCTTGGAATAGAATTTAATCAAGATGTAAATAATAATTCTATTAGTTTATCTCAGCAGAAATATGTTGATAATATTCTACGAAGGTTTAATATGCAAGATGCAAAACCAGTAGCAACTCCTTTAGATCCTAGTGTAAAATTAAGTAAAGAAATGTGTCCTTCTGAAACTGAAAAGGAAGAAATGAACAACGCACCTTATCGCCGTCTAATTGGTTCGCTTATGTATCTTTCTGTGTTTACTAGGCCGGATATTACATATGCTGTCAGTCACCTGAGCCAATTTAGTAACAATCCTGGAAAATTACACTGGTTGGCTGCAAAGCGCGTTCTTCGTTACTTAAAAGGAACTAAAAATTATTGTTTAAAATTTCGAAAGACTGGAAAAGCACTTATTGGATATACCGATGCCGACTGGGCGTCTGATGTTAATACTAGAAAATCATATACAGGTTACCTATTCAAGCTTGCTGGAAATCCGATAACATGGGAATCACGAAAGCAACAAAATGTCGCATTATCAAGTACTGAGGCAGAGTACATCAGTCTTTCAGAAAGTGCCAAAGAAGCAGTTTATTTACGTCGTTTTCTTAAAGAATTAAATTTTACTGCTGATTATCCAACCATTATATATTGTGATAATCAAGGTGCACAAAAGCTTATGAAAAATGCTGTTTATCACTCACGCACTAAACACATAGATATTAGACATCATTTCATTCGTGAAATTTATGAAAGAAATGAAATAGACGTTAAATATGTGCCAACAGAGAAAATGCCTGCAGATGTACTGACAAAAACATTGACTGCTTCGAAACATTCTAAGTGCTGTAAATTAATTGGAATAACTGTAAATGATTAATGTTTATTTTTTTTTTCAGCCGCCAAACGTCGAAAGGGGGATTGTTGTATCATAAATTATAATACGACGTTTAGCTTAAGAGAGCTTCTCCTGACGCATGCGCCGTTCGCGTTTATCCGCGCGGTGATGAATGATGACGTAACTGTTTATTACGTATGTATGTATACCATTCTTATTTCTTCGCCCTTTTTCTCTGCTGTATGCAACTATGTTTAAGTTAATCTCTGTCATTAAAAATGTTCATTGATATTACAATCTATTTAGGCTCATTTATTTCTTCAATGGTTATGGGCCCAGGAACGTTTCAACTGTGCCTAATTAGCAAAATACTTATTTTAAAATGAACATTTTGAAGTTTTCGAGCATTGAACTCTTAAGCCTAATTCAGTGCAAGAACTGTTACGTCTAATCAACGGTAAGAACTGATCAGCGTTCAGTTAAGCCTATTTTTATAGCGCTCAATCTTGTTTTTTTGGCTGTGAGAGACTGTATTACATTATGTCGCATTTGACTACTATAGAAAAGCTCGGAAAAGATAATTTTGACAGTTGGAAATTACAAATAGAAGCAGTATTGATTAAAAACGACCATTGGGATTATGTAACCGGTAAAGCGCTAAAACCTGCTGAAGGAACCGAGGACGAAAAGAAATGGCTCCAAGCTGATCAAAAAGCTCGCGCAGATATAATTCTTGCTATTAATCCTAGTGAACTGTGTCATATAAAGCATTGTGTGACATCAAATGCTGTGTGGAATAAACTCAAATCAGTATATGAATCGAAAGGACCTGCGAAGAAGGCTACATTATTAAAACAGCTTTTATTTAGAAAAATGGCGGAAAGCGAAACGATGTCTGAACATTTGAATAATTTCTTCGAAATAGTTGATAAGCTTAAACAAATGGAAATTGACATAGCTGATGATTTATTATCGATTCTTCTGCTCTACAGTATTCCAGAAAATTTTGAAAATTTTAGATGCGCCATCGAATCAAGAGATCAGTTACCTAGTCCCGAATCTTTGAAAATCAAAATGTTAGAAGAATGGGAAGCAAGAAAAGGGAAAACGTCTCAAGATTCACAGAATGCATACTATACTGATTATAAAAGAAGAAATCAAGAACAGAAGAAAAATGAAAAATGGAAGGTAAATTCAAACAAAAATTTTCCAGCTGAAAGAAATTTTCGAAATTTGAAGTGTAATTACTGCTCGAAAATTGGGCACAAGGCATCTGAATGCAGAAAGAAAATAGCTGATAGAAAATATGCACAATCAAATAAGGGAAATCAAGGTTCTATGATGGCTTCTAATTATGAAGAGCAGATTAGTTTAGCAGTAAACAATGCTTATCAGAAGACCTCCTCATGGTGCTTAGATAGTGGCTGTACATCTCACATGTGCAATGACAGAAGGTTATTTTCAGAATTTCACCCTCGAACGAATTCAACCATAAAGTTAGCAGTTAACAAAACAGCAAAAATTACAGGAATTGGAACTGTCCTTATAACAGTACCTAACGGAAATAAGACAATTAAACTTACGCTCAAAAATGTGTTATGTGTTCCGGAATTAAAATGTAATTTGCTGTCAACATCTAAAGCTACTGCAAATAATCGTTCAGTGATTTTTACAGAACGACATACTAGAATAATAGAACCAAATGGATCTATACTAGTGCAGGCTGTTCGTCATGGTGATCTTTATTATATACATCCAAGCACTGAAACAGCTGCAATAGCACAGGTAAGTGATTTTGTAAAGTGGCATCTTAAATTAGGTCATTTAAATGAGTCTGATTTGAAAAGACTTAAGTCTGATAACATGGTTAGAAATTTAAATTTTAATAACACTGAATCTCTAAAAGACTGCAAAGTCTGTATCAGAGGTAAACAAACTGTGCAACCTTTTCAAAAAGAATCAAAATTTCAAAGTGATGAATTACTGAACTTGATTCACTCAGATTTGTGTGGACCTATGAGAGTCCCATCCCATGCTGGTTCGCGTTATTTTGTTACTTTCATAGACGACAAATCGCGTTATGTCGAAGTCATTTTTCTTAAAACTAAAGATGAAGTGAAAAATGCATTCATTAAATACAAAGCTGCGGTCGAAAATCGTCTAGGAAAGAAAATAAAAATCCTTCGGACTGATAACGGTCTCGAATATTTCGGAGAAGAATTTAATAAATATATTCTAGAATGCGGGATTAAACGAGAATTCTCTGCACCAATGACTCCTCAACAGAATTCGAGAGCTGAACGCATGAACCGCACTTTAACTGAAATGGCCAGATGTTTGTTACTACAAAGTAATCTTTCCGAATCCTTTTGGGCTGAAGCCTTGAACTGTGCTGTTTATATTCGTAATCGTTGCCCGAATCGAAGCCTGGGAGTAAACAAAACACCTTATGAATTATTTTTTGGCATCAAGCCAACTGTATCTCACTTCAAAGTATTCGGACAGAAATGTTTTGTACTTAATAAAAGGTCTAAAGGGAAATTCGATCCTCGATCAGAAGAACATATTTTTGTAGGATACTCAAATGAATCGAAAGCATACAGGCTGTGGAATAAAAATTCCAGAAAAATCGTTATAAGCCGAGATGTTAGATTCATTGATGAATTTGAAAACTGTACTAATTATGATAAAGATTTAGAAGTTTTATTTCTCGAAAATATTCCTGATAAAAAGAAGGAAGAATCTCTGAATGTAAATCAAATATCGGCTGATGAAATAACGGAAGACCCCTCAAATATGGCGGAAGCATCTGCTGAATCATCTGATAATGAAGATTCTGATTCCGAAGCACTACCTGAAATGCAGATTAAAAGGGGGCCAGGTCGTCCAAAGAAAGTCAAGACTGGGAAGCCAGGAAGACCAAAAAAGGAGTACCACAATATACACATAGAAAAGGAAGAAGCACAAATTGCTGAAGAAGATACAAATCCGACATTAGAAGAAGCATTAAATGGAAGTTATGCTGAAGAATGGCATAAGCCTATGCAAAGTGAGTATGAAGCACTTGTTAAAAATGGTGCATGGAAATTAGTAAAGCGACCACACAACAAAAAGGTAATAGGATGTCGCTGGGTTCTTAGAACGAAATATAATGCAGATGGAACAGTTCAAAAGAGAAAAGCTCGATTGGTTGCTAGAGGATTTGCACAGGAACCTGGAATTGATTTTAATGAAACCTTTGCTCCAGTAGCCAGAGCAAGTTCTATAAGAACTGTGATTGCACACAGTGCTGAACAAGACCTTATGTTATATCAACTAGATTTTGTTATGGCTTATGTTAACGGAGATTTAAAAGAAGAAATTTTCATGGAACAAGCTAAAGGTTTTGAAGACCAAAATAATCCTGATTATGTTTATGCTTTGCAAAAGTCTCTTTATGGTTTGAAACAAAGTGGACGACAGTGGTATGAAAAATTAGACAAAAAACTCAAAAACTTTGGATTACAACCATTACAATCAGATAAGTGTGTATACAGGATGAAAACATCTCAAGGTGAGTTAATTCTAATTTTATATGTTGATGACTTAATAATAGCAACAAATAGCTGTGATTTATATGCTGAACTTAAAGGTTATCTTTCTAAAGAATTTCATGTTAAAGATTTAGGCAAACTTCATTATTGTCTTGGAATAGAATTTAATCAAGATGTAAATAATAATTCTATTAGTTTATCTCAGCAGAAATATGTTGATAATATTCTACGAAGGTTTAATATGCAAGATGCAAAACCAGTAGCAACTCCTTTAGATCCTAGTGTAAAATTAAGTAAAGAAATGTGTCCTTCTGAAACTGAAAAGGAAGAAATGAACAACGCACCTTATCGCCGTCTAATTGGTTCGCTTATGTATCTTTCTGTGTTTACTAGGCCGGATATTACATATGCTGTCAGTCACCTGAGCCAATTTAGTAACAATCCTGGAAAATTACACTGGTTGGCTGCAAAGCGCGTTCTTCGTTACTTAAAAGGAACTAAAAATTATTGTTTAAAATTTCGAAAGACTGGAAAAGCACTTATTGGATATACCGATGCCGACTGGGCGTCTGATGTTAATACTAGAAAATCATATACAGGTTACCTATTCAAGCTTGCTGGAAATCCGATAACATGGGAATCACGAAAGCAACAAAATGTCGCATTATCAAGTACTGAGGCAGAGTACATCAGTCTTTCAGAAAGTGCCAAAGAAGCAGTTTATTTACGTCGTTTTCTTAAAGAATTAAATTTTACTGCTGATTATCCAACCATTATATATTGTGATAATCAAGGTGCACAAAAGCTTATGAAAAATGCTGTTTATCACTCACGCACTAAACACATAGATATTAGACATCATTTCATTCGTGAAATTTATGAAAGAAATGAAATAGACGTTAAATATGTGCCAACAGAGAAAATGCCTGCAGATGTACTGACAAAAACATTGACTGCTTCGAAACATTCTAAGTGCTGTAAATTAATTGGAATAACTGTAAATGATTAATGTTTATTTTTTTTTTCAGCCGCCAAACGTCGAAAGGGGGATTGTTGTATCATAAATTATAATACGACGTTTAGCTTAAGAGAGCTTCTCCTGACGCATGCGCCGTTCGCGTTTATCCGCGCGGTGATGAATGATGACGTAACTGTTTATTACGTATGTATGTATACCATTCTTATTTCTTCGCCCTTTTTCTCTGCTGTATGCAACTATGTTTAAGTTAATCTCTGTCATTAAAAATGTTCATTGATATTACAATCTATTTAGGCTCATTTATTTCTTCAATGGTTATGGGCCCAGGAACGTTTCAACTGTGCCTAATTAGCAAAATACTTATTTTAAAATGAACATTTTGAAGTTTTCGAGCATTGAACTCTTAAGCCTAATTCAGTGCAAGAACTGTTACGTCTAATCAACGGTAAGAACTGATCAGCGTTCAGTTAAGCCTATTTTTATAGCGCTCAATCTTGTTTTTTTGGCTGTGAGAGACTGTATTACATTATGTCGCATTTGACTACTATAGAAAAGCTCGGAAAAGATAATTTTGACAGTTGGAAATTACAAATAGAAGCAGTATTGATTAAAAACGACCATTGGGATTATGTAACCGGTAAAGCGCTAAAACCTGCTGAAGGAACCGAGGACGAAAAGAAATGGCTCCAAGCTGATCAAAAAGCTCGCGCAGATATAATTCTTGCTATTAATCCTAGTGAACTGTGTCATATAAAGCATTGTGTGACATCAAATGCTGTGTGGAATAAACTCAAATCAGTATATGAATCGAAAGGACCTGCGAAGAAGGCTACATTATTAAAACAGCTTTTATTTAGAAAAATGGCGGAAAGCGAAACGATGTCTGAACATTTGAATAATTTCTTCGAAATAGTTGATAAGCTTAAACAAATGGAAATTGACATAGCTGATGATTTATTATCGATTCTTCTGCTCTACAGTATTCCAGAAAATTTTGAAAATTTTAGATGCGCCATCGAATCAAGAGATCAGTTACCTAGTCCCGAATCTTTGAAAATCAAAATGTTAGAAGAATGGGAAGCAAGAAAAGGGAAAACGTCTCAAGATTCACAGAATGCATACTATACTGATTATAAAAGAAGAAATCAAGAACAGAAGAAAAATGAAAAATGGAAGGTAAATTCAAACAAAAATTTTCCAGCTGAAAGAAATTTTCGAAATTTGAAGTGTAATTACTGCTCGAAAATTGGGCACAAGGCATCTGAATGCAGAAAGAAAATAGCTGATAGAAAATATGCACAATCAAATAAGGGAAATCAAGGTTCTATGATGGCTTCTAATTATGAAGAGCAGATTAGTTTAGCAGTAAACAATGCTTATCAGAAGACCTCCTCATGGTGCTTAGATAGTGGCTGTACATCTCACATGTGCAATGACAGAAGGTTATTTTCAGAATTTCACCCTCGAACGAATTCAACCATAAAGTTAGCAGTTAACAAAACAGCAAAAATTACAGGAATTGGAACTGTCCTTATAACAGTACCTAACGGAAATAAGACAATTAAACTTACGCTCAAAAATGTGTTATGTGTTCCGGAATTAAAATGTAATTTGCTGTCAACATCTAAAGCTACTGCAAATAATCGTTCAGTGATTTTTACAGAACGACATACTAGAATAATAGAACCAAATGGATCTATACTAGTGCAGGCTGTTCGTCATGGTGATCTTTATTATATACATCCAAGCACTGAAACAGCTGCAATAGCACAGGTAAGTGATTTTGTAAAGTGGCATCTTAAATTAGGTCATTTAAATGAGTCTGATTTGAAAAGACTTAAGTCTGATAACATGGTTAGAAATTTAAATTTTAATAACACTGAATCTCTAAAAGACTGCAAAGTCTGTATCAGAGGTAAACAAACTGTGCAACCTTTTCAAAAAGAATCAAAATTTCAAAGTGATGAATTACTGAACTTGATTCACTCAGATTTGTGTGGACCTATGAGAGTCCCATCCCATGCTGGTTCGCGTTATTTTGTTACTTTCATAGACGACAAATCGCGTTATGTCGAAGTCATTTTTCTTAAAACTAAAGATGAAGTGAAAAATGCATTCATTAAATACAAAGCTGCGGTCGAAAATCGTCTAGGAAAGAAAATAAAAATCCTTCGGACTGATAACGGTCTCGAATATTTCGGAGAAGAATTTAATAAATATATTCTAGAATGCGGGATTAAACGAGAATTCTCTGCACCAATGACTCCTCAACAGAATTCGAGAGCTGAACGCATGAACCGCACTTTAACTGAAATGGCCAGATGTTTGTTACTACAAAGTAATCTTTCCGAATCCTTTTGGGCTGAAGCCTTGAACTGTGCTGTTTATATTCGTAATCGTTGCCCGAATCGAAGCCTGGGAGTAAACAAAACACCTTATGAATTATTTTTTGGCATCAAGCCAACTGTATCTCACTTCAAAGTATTCGGACAGAAATGTTTTGTACTTAATAAAAGGTCTAAAGGGAAATTCGATCCTCGATCAGAAGAACATATTTTTGTAGGATACTCAAATGAATCGAAAGCATACAGGCTGTGGAATAAAAATTCCAGAAAAATCGTTATAAGCCGAGATGTTAGATTCATTGATGAATTTGAAAACTGTACTAATTATGATAAAGATTTAGAAGTTTTATTTCTCGAAAATATTCCTGATAAAAAGAAGGAAGAATCTCTGAATGTAAATCAAATATCGGCTGATGAAATAACGGAAGACCCCTCAAATATGGCGGAAGCATCTGCTGAATCATCTGATAATGAAGATTCTGATTCCGAAGCACTACCTGAAATGCAGATTAAAAGGGGGCCAGGTCGTCCAAAGAAAGTCAAGACTGGGAAGCCAGGAAGACCAAAAAAGGAGTACCACAATATACACATAGAAAAGGAAGAAGCACAAATTGCTGAAGAAGATACAAATCCGACATTAGAAGAAGCATTAAATGGAAGTTATGCTGAAGAATGGCATAAGCCTATGCAAAGTGAGTATGAAGCACTTGTTAAAAATGGTGCATGGAAATTAGTAAAGCGACCACACAACAAAAAGGTAATAGGATGTCGCTGGGTTCTTAGAACGAAATATAATGCAGATGGAACAGTTCAAAAGAGAAAAGCTCGATTGGTTGCTAGAGGATTTGCACAGGAACCTGGAATTGATTTTAATGAAACCTTTGCTCCAGTAGCCAGAGCAAGTTCTATAAGAACTGTGATTGCACACAGTGCTGAACAAGACCTTATGTTATATCAACTAGATTTTGTTATGGCTTATGTTAACGGAGATTTAAAAGAAGAAATTTTCATGGAACAAGCTAAAGGTTTTGAAGACCAAAATAATCCTGATTATGTTTATGCTTTGCAAAAGTCTCTTTATGGTTTGAAACAAAGTGGACGACAGTGGTATGAAAAATTAGACAAAAAACTCAAAAACTTTGGATTACAACCATTACAATCAGATAAGTGTGTATACAGGATGAAAACATCTCAAGGTGAGTTAATTCTAATTTTATATGTTGATGACTTAATAATAGCAACAAATAGCTGTGATTTATATGCTGAACTTAAAGGTTATCTTTCTAAAGAATTTCATGTTAAAGATTTAGGCAAACTTCATTATTGTCTTGGAATAGAATTTAATCAAGATGTAAATAATAATTCTATTAGTTTATCTCAGCAGAAATATGTTGATAATATTCTACGAAGGTTTAATATGCAAGATGCAAAACCAGTAGCAACTCCTTTAGATCCTAGTGTAAAATTAAGTAAAGAAATGTGTCCTTCTGAAACTGAAAAGGAAGAAATGAACAACGCACCTTATCGCCGTCTAATTGGTTCGCTTATGTATCTTTCTGTGTTTACTAGGCCGGATATTACATATGCTGTCAGTCACCTGAGCCAATTTAGTAACAATCCTGGAAAATTACACTGGTTGGCTGCAAAGCGCGTTCTTCGTTACTTAAAAGGAACTAAAAATTATTGTTTAAAATTTCGAAAGACTGGAAAAGCACTTATTGGATATACCGATGCCGACTGGGCGTCTGATGTTAATACTAGAAAATCATATACAGGTTACCTATTCAAGCTTGCTGGAAATCCGATAACATGGGAATCACGAAAGCAACAAAATGTCGCATTATCAAGTACTGAGGCAGAGTACATCAGTCTTTCAGAAAGTGCCAAAGAAGCAGTTTATTTACGTCGTTTTCTTAAAGAATTAAATTTTACTGCTGATTATCCAACCATTATATATTGTGATAATCAAGGTGCACAAAAGCTTATGAAAAATGCTGTTTATCACTCACGCACTAAACACATAGATATTAGACATCATTTCATTCGTGAAATTTATGAAAGAAATGAAATAGACGTTAAATATGTGCCAACAGAGAAAATGCCTGCAGATGTACTGACAAAAACATTGACTGCTTCGAAACATTCTAAGTGCTGTAAATTAATTGGAATAACTGTAAATGATTAATGTTTATTTTTTTTTTCAGCCGCCAAACGTCGAAAGGGGGATTGTTGTATCATAAATTATAATACGACGTTTAGCTTAAGAGAGCTTCTCCTGACGCATGCGCCGTTCGCGTTTATCCGCGCGGTGATGAATGATGACGTAACTGTTTATTACGTATGTATGTATACCATTCTTATTTCTTCGCCCTTTTTCTCTGCTGTATGCAACTATGTTTAAGTTAATCTCTGTCATTAAAAATGTTCATTGATATTACAATCTATTTAGGCTCATTTATTTCTTCAAATCCATTGACCGGATTCTTTTTTTTTTTTAACTACAAAAAGTATTCTTTCCCTAAATAACACAATTTGATGACTTTTAGAGAAGTAAAGTAATTTTAAAAGTAAGCAATCAAATATACGTTACTCGTATAAAGTTCATAAATTATGAAATAGAAATCAACTTTCTTGCTTTCTGGGCGGCAAATTAATACGAATCTTAGCATTTATTTCTGCAAATAGGAACCAAAGGCGCGAAAGATAATTGACGATAGGATCACCCGATGACATCGAGAATTTTCCTCCCTCAGTCGTGTAAAATTCGACTCTTTCCGGCGAAGAGAGGACTTTCACGTGACATCTCACCTCGCGCCCCTTCTGAACAATTTTATACGTTTTGGCAGAATGCCAGCCAAAATTGCGTTTGAGACGGACGAACACTAATACATATACATTGTGGCGCAGTGGCCGAAACCGCTACGCAAACCGTGGGTTGTGACACAGGGTTGAAATAAACTTCAAACTCAAGTTTTAACAATAACATGAATTTTAATAAGATGAAAACCTTAACAGTCGCATATCTTGACAGTATGGGACTTGGATATCTTTAGCCCCGTAATTTCAGAATTTTGTTACAGGAAAAATGCTCTAACGCATTATACATGAGGAATGATCGTTCTCAGCAGGCCAACATGCCCATAGCTCTAAACAGAAAAGTCTCCCACTCTTCTCAGGAAACCACCTTATATATCTCCCTGTGTTTACTTGCGTTGAACTCCCAGGAAGAGGGGAAGATTCTTTCACTGATACCTAACAAAGTGTCCATCTCCTAAACCTGATAAAAAGACTTCGCTTATCTCTTTGTCACTGGAGCAACCTTCGAGGCTGCAACCGGAATCGTTAACAAAGGCAGAGGATTTCGCCCCTGACATGAAAACTATTGCACTCTGAAATCACTCACCCTCGACAAAGAACTTTATGCCACCTTATCACAATATGCTAATGCATGTGATAGTGCGAGTTACTGTGTGTGATGCTACGAGCCTACAGCTATTTTCTAGAAATCGAATTCTATAAGATTCTGTGAAAAAGATACCCTTCTTGAAAAAAATTATATTGATGAATACTTTTCGCTACTGTGCGCATAGCAATGCTCATCGCTTACTCTGTTAACATCACGAACGTTTTTGTTAAACTGATATTTGATTTTTTTTCGCGTATGAATGTAAGCATTTCACGTTTTAGTTGGTAAAATTAAGAATTAAATATCTTTATCAATGTCTGTCGTCAACTTTTTATGTTTTATTTTTTAGAACGAGTATAAACTTTTACTAAATATAACTACAGAGACTGGAGAACCGCATGAAAAGTTAGATTTCCTGATTTTTACAAAATCCAATGGTAAATGGGAAAATACCAAAACATAAATATTCACAGCATTTTACGGTTTCTAAAATAAAGGCGATATGAGGACTTTTATAGTACACTTACATAAATTTTGAAAACAGAACAATAAATAGCACATTCACCTCGAAAGCTTAATTAATTGATATTCTGCTGCGTTATAAGTTATTATCCTCTCCATTTATTATGAAACCGCTTAATAGTTTTCGTGACAACATAACGCTTATAGACAAAACCCAATGTATTCATAGTGTGGTGATTAATAATCAAAATACGAAGTGCAACTTATGATAATTATTAATCCGGTTTTCGTCATTGCAAAACAAACAGGACTACTGACTGATTATAATAAAGTTTTCTTGTCATATTAATGCACTAGCGCTAGTTAGACAGAAATAAAAAGAATCAATTATACTTCGTGTAATCTTTTCGTTTAAAGATTCTGCTGGATTAAACGGTAATGCTTTTCTTGAGCAGCATAATCGCTAGAGGAAGTACTTAGCCGCTGCAAATATTTTTATTTTAGTATTTCCTAATCGAACTCATAAATAATCTTTTGTGTGTTAATGCCTCAGTTTTCAGACAGCGGTAATTTGCCATTCAAAACAATTACCGATACTTTCCTTGAAGTTTGAAACGTGACCTTAAAAGTAAACGATAATTACTTGTTACTACCAGGTCGTTAATATATCTATTAAGAATTGATTATAGTTTTTGTAGTCTTCTCTACGCAGCTGTTTCTATATTGAAGTTTGAAACACCATTTTCACGAAACAAAAAGAATATTTTTCAGCTTTAAAAATTTTGCAGTTCCGAGAGCGTACCTGTAATCAATACTTTAGTTGAACTCGATTAAGTGTATCATTGAGTTTGTTGTGAAACTGATTAGCTGTATCTAACAAATATTAAAAACAAATCTCTTCATTTTGATGTACGAGACACAGATGGCGTTGGCTGTCATTGAAGTAGGAAGAAAAAAAAGGGTTTTCCCTTTTCGACCTCGTGACGTGAACTGATTAAGTGTGTAATAACTTTCGGGGCCAGAAAAATTTCCCGACAATTGTTAAAAAATGTATATATTTTGTAGTATAGAGAGAATATAATTAAATAAATCAACATATTAGAGTTTTTATTACAGATTCAACATCACACTACCCAGGTAAGTGAGCAAGTTTTGTCTTTAGTTTTTCTGGATTGCTCGGTATCTGGGATGAGTGAAGGAAGTATTTTTATTTTAATGATATTTAATGATAAGACTATGTTTTAGTACGTCTGTAGATTAGGCGATAAAATTCTTTCAAAATCGATAATGAGGACGTAGAGGAAGAATGAAACAACGTATTAAAAAGCCAAACGATTGCCGAGGTCCATAGTGAAGATAATCAAGTAATACTCACGGTTCATACAAACTGTTAGTTAAAATTGCTGCTATCTTTGACTGCAACAATTAATCTACATCTAATGAGATTCACCACGTCTGACTTTACATATTGTGATTCGGTGGTAAATTATTTTAGCCGCTACACATCATGGCAGAGGCGTAGCTAGGGTTTTCAGCCCCCGGGGACAACTGAAAATTTGCGCCCCTTTCTGTGTGCCAAGAATGGAAAGCATTTCATTCTAAAATTTCGTAACATCAATTTGACGCCCCCTGAATGCTGCGCCCGGGGACGGACGTCCGCTCTTGCCCCACCCTAGCTACGCCACTGCATCATGGTTTAAAAAACGATTTTGTTAGAAATATCACAAATTCTAATTTTAAGAATCTGTTTAAGCTACATCTAAAACACAAATAATAATAATAATAATAAAAGTTCTTTTTCTACTTGGCATTTATTTGCTTTTTAAAACCATATTTTGTTTAAGTCAAGTGTTTTTTAGTGTATATTGCGCTATCTCTTTATGGTAGTGCAATATACACTAGAAAACGCTACAAGTTAAGTATTAAATAAGATACTTGAAAAAAAAGTTCTGAATGGCGATTGGACAAAGATCTTACAGCAATGTAGACGCCATAATGCGGTTAGTTGTTTAAGTGACGCAGTTTAGATTGCATGAATGAGACGTAGCCAAATTAAAGTTAGTAATTTTGAGTTTCATATGTGTGTGCATTAAAACGTCTATAGCGAAGTCTTTCCGAGTTTTTTCACCGTTAGGTTACGTTACGAGATAATTTTCTTCACCCATAAACTCTAGCAAGTGCTGCCATACTTAAAATACTTAATATATAATATATATATGTATATACATAATATTTAATATATCTTCTAAACAGGCTGGCATATAGCCAGCTCTCAGAACGCTGTCATTTCTCTAAGTGCAAAAATCGTAAAATCTTCTTTCAAATTACAATTGAAATTGTTTAACAAACTGAAGAGTTTAAACTTAATAAATGTTTTTACGTTTATATCAAAAGGTGAAACAAGTTATTTATAAGATATGTAATTTATGATTATAATATCTATAAGAACATTTACGATATTATTGAAAGGAATGAGTTTTTTTTTTTTTTTTTTTTTTTTTTTTTTAACGTCATGTATTACGTACTTTTGTACAGAATTGCTTGATTTTAACTTGTTTCGAAGTCTTGAGGCTCCACCATACTTTGTATAAACCTTTTTTTTTTTTTTACTATCACTGTTACCACCTGTGGCTTCCTCCAAGTCCTAAACTGAATTCAAAATTCTAGCAGAAATGGAATTTCGTTATAAAATTTTTATAAATGAGCACTTTAAATTTTTTTATTAAAGTACTTGAAAAAAATTTCATATAAAAAGTAATTGTTTAAACTTGCTGACACTTTTCACAACTTTCAACAACTACAAAATTTGATAAAAGTTAATATTTCTCTGAAAATTATCACGAACTCGTTTCTGCTTACAAAGAACCAAGGTTCTTCTCTTGCGAAGTGATCTTAAATAGTCATATTATCTCTCCATCATAATTAAAAAAGATATGAATTAAATAAGTTACTTTGCCATGTTCTTTCTATCATAGTTAACAAGTTAAGTAGTATTAAATAAGATTCAGAAGAGAAAAAACAAGAATAAAAGGAAAGTTGACGTCATTTATAAAGCAAAAAGAATAAAAATTTAGAAGAAGATACGAACTTTGTTGATAATTGTAATTTATATTAATATAAAATTCTCTTTTCCTAAACCGGCACACGAATTTATTTTTTGAATATTATTCTCAGTCTCTCAATAGATGGCAGCACACTACCTTTTCAACATATACTTATTATTTCCCCTTGAACAGCAAAGGAACAATATTCGTCCAACCAATCAAAGATCTTAAATCTAAAATCTCGGTATCTCATTGGTTGCAGTTTTAACGCTGAAAAGCTGGGGAAGGGGGTAGTGTAGCGCTGATAGTTGCTACACTGCAATGGCGGTCGGAAAAGGAACTTGCTGTGATGCCTGGAATATTGTAACCGCAACTGAGTTGTAACTTTCTGATGAGGTTTGAACGTCTATGACCTTAGATACAAGCCAATTTTTCTATAGTTACAGGATGCGCTGAAAAAATGTGCATATATTTTCTGCGATAACTCGAATAGCTGATGAGTAGATGTCATACGTAGGAGAAGAGAACGTTTGTTGGTCATCTGTTACTTGTAACAAATTTATCACTGCTTAACATTACGTGATTATTTTTTAGCTTTTTTAAAATGCAGACAACATACAATTCAAAGGGATGTTTAAACAGGCAGTTGTGTTAAAACGGCTGGTAAACTGCTAAATATCTTCAATTTCTGAGGTTTAATTGTTATTGAATTTTGTATTGATAAAACGTGAGAAATTTGAAAGCAAAATACTAAATTATTTTGAACGTTATACATAGATATTGGGCTATAGAACACAAGTTGCGTTGATTAGATTGGATCGCCTTTTAAAATCGATCATAAACATTAATTTCCTATTATTAGAACTGAAAGAAAACAGACTTCGCGTTATCAAGTTTGCTATTCAATTGAAAGGCTTTTGATTTACGTCAAAACTAGTAGGTTTTGAACTTTGCAAAAAAAAAGTTAAACATTGATCTTCTATGGACAAGTTCAGATTTTTTTGTTTGTTTGTTTGTTTGTTTTTGTTTTTGATAATTTTAGCTAGATTAGAATATGCATACAAGTAATTATTGACAGAAATCTGTAATATCTTTTGGCAAAATATTACCTTAAATTTAAGCGAATTTAGAATTTTTTCAACCTTACTGCAATGTTCAACATGTCATTTAAAAATTTTATTAATTTATTCGAAGATGAGCTTTTGCTGGAATACTTGCTGTCGGAAGACTTCTTGCATTTTGCCATTATTCATTATGAAGATCATAAGTTATTTGAGTATATTTCTGGCAAAATTTGTCATAAATCTGGCAATAGTTCCGATTTTGCTCGGAGAGACGTACAGTTATTTTTATTTGGATTTCTTTTTCGTTTCCCATTGCATTTTTATTAGCCGTGGGTAAAATTCTTATGTAAATAAATGGTTTTAAGTACAATAAAATGCTGTTTATGTTTTTTAAAAATTTAATGAGGAACGAAAGTGCCTTTTAAATTTCTTCTGATGAGCACTTTAGTGGCCAACAGTCTTTCGTTTTTTAAATGAATCTCATCTCGATTTTGCTTCAAATTTTGCGGCATCTTTTCGTTGCTTTTTTTACTTTGCTTTTAATAATTCGTTTGAAATCTTTCTGTTTGATCGTCTGCCAGCTTAAGGTAAAAAACTTTTTTTTTTTTTCCTTCTAAGGCACCTTCAAAATTTTTTAAATACACAAATAGGAAATTTAGAAACATAGGAACAAAGCAATTAAAGCGAATAAACGTTTTAAGTCCCATTTGATCGTGGTAGTTTTGCAGTTTTTCAAGGGGGGGGGGAACTAGGTCAGCTTTTGAGAAGGTGGGGTGGGGGGGAATTCAGACGCAGAAATACCTTTATAAGGCACTTTCTTTAAACTCATAAAAAATAACGTAACTTAAGAAAGCATCGCGATATAAACGCTACCACTTATAATAGGCTCATATTTCTTTGTCCCCTCCTTCCCTCTAACGTTGCAGAAATTTGGTAACCCTAGTACTTTCCGGGTACACAATTAAAAAAAAAAAAAAAAATTATTGAAGGCTAATTTATCTGATTTTGTGGAAAGAGTTATGCCGTTCAAATCCGGTTATATCTCGTGTTCGACCGTAATCAATATTCATTTCATATTTTCAAGCGGATTATTTGACGATAAATCAGATCTAATTCTAACAGATCAATTGAGTTCTCAAATCAAAATTCTTGTTCTTCATTACGATATTTTAATTCTTTTTTTTTTCGACATTCATTTCTTAGTTTTAAAAATTTTACCTTTTATTAGCATATTATAGCAGCATAAATGTAAAATGCTTGTACTGTAGCAATTTTACTCTATAGATGGACCATTCATTTAAAATTAATAATAATAAATGCTCTCCCCCCTACTTAACTGTATTACTTAGAAGTCAAAATTTCTAATTTTTAATTTGTTTTTCATTTATTTCATATTTTGTGTGAAGTTAATAAATTCTTGATTAATAAACTCGGTTAAAAAGCGATGTGTTGCCACTCTGCAAAGCGTAAGATATTTATGTTTCAAATTTAATCAGAAAACTTGGCGAATTGTAAGAATTGTGTTGCCTTCGGCAAAAAATAAGCATAAGATATTTATCTTTGATATTTAACTACAGAACTTAGTGATTTAAAAAAAAAAAAATGTGTTGCCACTGCTCGATATAAAATAATCTTCTACGTGTGTTAATCAATGTGTTGTTATTTAGCGAAACGTAAAACATTTAATTTTTCTTTAAAATATAATCTGTCTGTTACTGATTAACAAACTAAGCGATTTAAAAGCAATAAACGCAATTCTTTAGTATCATAAACGTAGAAGTGCTATAAACGAAGGTTGTTGTATGTTACGAAGGGATTCCATATACAATCTGAGATACATTTCAGGGATTTCTCCAACACAGAGACTTCTGAGAGACTCTAGTTTTATTGATCTTGTGCGCATAGGAGGAAAAAAGGAAGCGTGGAGGCCCCAGGAAGGCTAAGGTCAAGAAAAGCGCTGCTTCTCCCATAATAAATTACTTCATGCGCGTAATCCTGTGATCTTATCTCCAGCCGTGGGGTTATTTCGAGACGACTTCGTGCTGGTTACAGGCATTCCGCACATTCTCGCAAATCAAATATGAATCCTGATTTTCCTCAGGCATTTTTTTTAGAATTTGCAGTTGGCCTTTTTTTCTTCCTTCAGTCCATCGTTAATTACTAATAGTTACGAAAATTCTGTTGTTTCTTTTTTAATTCCTTGATCATTGACTTCATGATGCCGTGAGCTTATTACTGATTAAGTATTTTACCCACTCTATTGGGAATTTAGCCCTAAGGTCCCGACATTTTAGGAATCACGCTAATTAGTGTTGCCAAATTTTTTTAATTAAGCATTTTTTTAAACTAGTATTAGATAAATTTAAAATAAAAGTGGTGAACGAATATTTTGAACAAGTCTTTATAAATGAATGAAAATGTCTCGAACAGAAAAGATATTGCACAGTTTGTTGATGATTTTCCACTTATTAAGAAGTGATGCATATAGATAATAAGGGTTATTTTTATTTTTTAAAGTTTAATATCCCAGAAATAATTTAAACACCTGAGTTAGTTTTCTCTTCTTCTTTCTTAGCTTACTTGTAAAGCGAAATATATTATTATACTCCTAAGATTCTTCAGTGCAATCACAGCCATTATCACCTGACTTCTACTATTATTCAGGGTAAACTGCCTTGTTTGTAAGTTTATTTAGAATATTTATCTGTGTGGGTTAAGACACTAACATATTTCGTCTAGTGACATTAATTCTCCTTATATAGATAGGATTAGGCACTCATTTAGGTTGTACATATATCTTTCAGGAATTAATGAGGGAACTTATAAAAAGGCAGTTATTCGCCAAGAAAATTGTCCTTAAAAATTTTTTTTTAAAAGCCTCATTTTTTTTTTTTTTTTTTTTTTTTTTATGTGGCTTCTAACTTCAGTGCACTGTGGACTTAAATGATGGTAGAAAATTTCCCCGACCCAAAGTCCATTTCTTTTTCGATATCCATCTCAAACCGACATCCTGAATGGTTATTGATTGGACGTGTCATTTCCCAAGGTCTCTATTGTAGTCTCCCCAGATGACCCCATCACAAGCTCCACATTCAGGTAATGTTTAGATCCTTGAAGACCACGCTGCATTTGTGCCATTTCGTGTGCGGTCAGCTGAAGCTAAACAGCCGGCAGGCAGACAATGCCATCAAGCAAAGGCATCATTCTCCTCCCTCCCTTTCCTTTAGTGAGCGTTACCGTAACCATAGCAACACTTAATTTCTCCCCTTTTCTTCCTTACCGCTGTCCAGCCTCTGCACCAAACTGACATGCGCCCGGAGGAGCACAGGGAATTATAAACGAGTCTGGTTCCATTGTGTTTCGTAATCTTGCTAAAACTGTTTGCCCTAGGTCCCTAAACGTTCGTCATATCGGGAAGAAGTAAATGCATCGTGGAATGTCATTTCCGAGATAAAGTGAGGGAACACATTCTATTTCTTTATTTATCGGGCAAGCATTTATGGCAAGATGGCTAGTGTCACTACTATTCCATTATACGCTTTGGTGAAAGAAATCCGAAAATGTGATGCAGTTGCAATGGTTGTTTTGGGAAAGCCGAAATTAAAATGAGGAATTACGGGGCTATTGCTAGTTTACATTATAATTTCAAGCTACTGATTTTTTAATCTTACACACACGACATAACATGAATGATTTGATTCTGAATGCGGTACAAACTTGCATTGAAATTTTCGATGAAACAGGACTTTAAACACGATTCATAGCTTAACAAACTCGTGTAGATTTCTTCATAATTAGAACAGGCCGAAGAATGTAATGACAGAACAATTATTGAAGCATTGAAATAAGAACGCTGAGACGTAGATGCGTAGAAATATTAATTGCGTAGATACTTGATGCTTAAAGCGTCCATTCATTTTCAGCAAGAAGAAGCAGTCGAGACGGATTAAATTCCTTTTTTATTTAAATTCTCACTTTGTGGCCACAATTCACTTGGCACTCTACTCGTGCCTATTAAAGAACATTATGATTCAGCATTTCTGCGCATAGTGCTTATAAAATTTGCGCTATCATTACGATAAAATGGCACAGCCGATTTTCGACCCTAGAGGCGTAGAACTGTTGATCCATAATGACTAGGAAATTGGAGGCGAAGGCAGATTAAATCTTCAATTTTATTTTAAGCAACATGTTGCGGCTACACACAAGTCAGCACATTAAATGTGCCTGTTCCAAAGGGCTTACATTTTTGATAGATTTGCAGCAAAAATGAAGAAGCAGACAGACTGCTGTCCAGTTAAGCCAAAGCGTAGAAAAAAAGTGCGCTATTTTCAGGGTGAAATTTCAAGTCAAACTGAGTTAGTTTTGGTTCTCAAAGCATTTTGATTGGATAGTTAATATTGCTGTAAAATTATTATTGGCTACTTGAGTTTTAGTTCAATGAAAGAAAACTAATAAATTTAATTAAGCAATAGCCCTTTCAATTCCTTATTTTAGTTTGGCTACATCCCCTTCCTGTTCAGCGCACTCACTTTACGGGCTAGCGTCGAGCTGTGCATCCGCTTCTCACTACCTTTTTGCTTTCAATTACTCTCCGCGAGCTCAATTTATCAGGCCCAGGCCCCGGTCCGAGGTTCGAATCCCGCGAACGGGCTGGCTGCATGGGTGTTTTCGTGGTTTTCCCCATGTGTAACGTGTATACGAGCCAGTTCCCTTAGAAAGTCCTCCACGAAGGCATCCCTCCCCTTAGGCAGATAGCCCTCGAGGCTTTGCCGTAATTAAATAACCTAACCTAGTTCAATTTATGTATTTATTTCATATTTTCATGTCCAAAAAGGGACTATTTAAGGTTACTGATAAGATCTCCTTTTGTAGCTGTAAGCTAGTATAAACAGTTTATAGTCATTATAGTTCGTTGAAAGTTGAAAGCCCTTGTCTTGTGACCAGGTATATGAAATTGTGGAGTGCCTATCGCATCCATAATAATGATGGGCAAAGAAGAATATTTGTTCTAAAGAATTAGTTATCAGGAAATAAAACTATGTGTTAAATTGATACCATATCTGCAAATATTTCTTCTCTGTTATGCACCTTGCGAACCTATGGAACTCTACCATTCTATATACGCTGTACAGAATCATGAAATATCTGCAGATATATTGTACATATACCTAGCAAAATTTTATTTCATTTCATATAAAGAAAACTGCAGTTTCAAATACTTTTTTGCTAGCGAACGTTTGTGTCTGTTCCACAAATTGTCTTTCGCACACAGATCGCGTTCAAAGCATGTGCAGCGCCGATGAATGGATGGCTTTTCTGGCTTTTGGAACCTATGTTATTCAACACCCACCAGTTGATCGCTTATCATATGGAAAAGTCTCAAAATGGGTTCTTTTATGCTCTTATTCCCCCCCCCACCAATTCCAGGTGCTCCACATGGGGCCTGGACTGCAAATGGATTAAAACTACATTTCCCCCCTCCGACAACAAAGCGAAACTAACAATGTCAATTACTTCCCTCCCCTCTCTCTTAATGTGGGAGTCCATCCAGAGCAAGGCGAGTAAGAACAGATGCTCACCAGGGACCAAGAATCGTTCCCGTTGCGGTAGGGGGAGGGTTACAACGGAATAACCCGGTAGTAGTTCGTACCCCCAACACTTTGCTTCCCCCCACTTTCTGTATGATTTATTTTAATTTTACACGTTTACATTCAAACAGAGGGTGAAGTTCTGTCGCATGATTAAATTCTAACCGCCTGTGATTATTTTACCCCAGAGAATTGTTTGCGCTTGCTTTTTAATGCTTCCCCTTTCTTCCTCTTTGCTAAAAGAGGTAACTCCCTGGGAAAAAGAAAAAAAAAAAAAAAAAAAAAACATGCCTAGTTTTCTTGTTTCTATCGTAAAGTTTATCGTTTTATTTCTACAGTTCCTCTGATATACATTAAATACATAATATGTAATTAATAACATCTCTCTGCCAAGTGATGATGATTAGTAATGGATGTCATAACAAGACTTATTAATTTATTAATTTATTTTCTTTTATCCTTTCTTACCTGTTTATATATAGCTTAAGATATCCATTCTATTATTATTATTATTATTATCTTTTTTTTTAAATTTTTTTTATTTCAAACGTAATCGTGTCTTAAATAATTAGATTTTTAGTTTTTTAAGAACTTTTTTGGAGTATGTTTACTAAGATCAGAGACAATCACATTATGTTCCACAGAATATTTTCAGTAGTTCTGTGGTTCTTTTTTGCAATAAACTCGAATTTAAAAATAAGCGAAAGTATTATGAAATAATACAAATTAATAATTCTTATATCATTTAATAACAATTTTGCTAATTTTTCTGCCATTTAAAAATTTTGATAATGATATTTTATCATATCATATTTTGATAATCATTCCATTTAATGAAGAACATTTATTTGGTTTTCAGATTAGTTGTATGTACTGCATACGTTAATTAATTAAACCGGGTAAAAGTACAATTATTCTTACAAAATTTAATGATAGGTTCACATATATGGTATGTGAGTGATAAAAGAGTTTTTCTTTACGATTTCCAAGTTTCTCACAAATATTCTACTAGACTTAAATTTGACATGTGTTTATAAAAAAAAAATCTGTATAATTCATGATAAACATGGCTATAGGATAATTTAAAAAAAAGTACTGCATGTATATCGACAGGATATTCGAAACTTTAAAGCTAGTGGAAATTCGAAAAAGGAAATACAATGCATAGGATATTTGAAGATCGTGGTATATTTTTAATAATTCCAGTTCTTACAGTTTTTGCTTCTATTAAATATTTGAAGGCATAAGTTCTTTTAATGTGTAATAAACTAGGCAGACATTTCCCACTACAAAAAATCATTCTGTGACATTCGAGACATTTTTCAGCTTTTTTTCTTTTGAGAACAGTTGGTTTACGAGACTCATACTTTAATTTATGAGACAGTTCTAATTTTTTTATGGAGAATCTTTTTTCTAGTACATCTATATGAAGGGAAGAATTTTTTCCCTCCCCCTTTAACCAGGAAGTAACCTCTTCTCACATATTCCCCTTCTTTTCAGTTCTCCTCGACAACAGCTACTGTCACAAACCTTCAAAGAAGAGCTTCAAAGGACCTTCAAAGAAGAGCTGTCACTTTATTCCGAAGAGTTTTGAAGAATGTTCCACCCATTATATATCCAAGAGACATTCTTCGTGAAAGACCGCTGAAGAAAGATTCGTTTTTGCGATTCAGTAAACCACGTCATTCAACTTAGGAGTATTCCGAAGAGGCGTGGTAAAAAAGGCGCTCTTTCTAAAAGCTATTATATATGCTTAATTGCATCTCATTTTATGAAAAAAAATAAAATGCTTTTTATTTTATTTATTATTATTATTATTATGATTTTTTTCAGCGCGCGAAAGAAAACTTATTATTTACCTTTAACGATGCTATTTGTCTACTGATTCTTGCCAATGTTTATCATTGGGAATTTAGATTGAAGTGGACAAGATGAAACAGTTCAAGTTGGGAACAGGAATTTCCAAAGCTTGTTTTTAGTAATATAAATACAAGTTTATACAATAAATGGATAATTAATAAGAAAATAAAACGGAACGTATGGAAGCAATGGCGTATATTGCAGTATACACATTGTAAAGTTCTAGGAATGGATTTATAAAACTTAAAAATTTTAAGAAACAAGTTTTTTCACCACTCTCTTTTTTCCTCACTGCGCGCTTCATTTATAATTCTTTATATCCTCTTGGTACTTTCAAGAAGTTTCTGCTTGCTTTCGTAGAAGTTAATTGTGAGAATACGCCTTAACTGCAGTTGAATTTCATTTGAGGAGTTAGAAAAAAGGCCCACAAGAGGATGCCATTATATGAAGGCGTTACCATGCCATTACATTCGTTTGCTGGCATCTTTATGAAGGTCGGCCTAGTATTCTTCAATTCAAATATCTGCACGACGATCAGATTTTTCGAAGAGCTCTGTCAAGTAGGAAAAGTTCTATCCTGCCCTTTATAGCCTTGAAATTTGAGTATTAAAGATTGCTCGGAGACTTCACATTACATAAAGCAACTCCTCTGTGTGATGAGATACGAAGGTTAATATCTAAACATAAAATTTTGACAGGGGACACCAAAACTTCAAAATGACCTTTTAAGGTATAAAAAATAGGTAGTATTACTGATGAAAATTAATCTGAAAGATTGTATCGAACATAAACCCAAGGACCTCAGATAATACTGCCAATGTTAACCCTTTAACTGTCAAGTTATTTTAATGATTTGGGTACACAAATTGTTAAATTTTTTCCGAGATACAGTCGGGTTTGACAAAAAAATGAAGCCGAAATAAACGTCTCCCGATATATATTCGGGTATAACAATACGATGCACTCAAAAAAAAAAAAAAAAAAAAAAAAAAATTACCCCGAGTAATACTCGGGCGTGACATTTTCAAACACCAGTGCTGTACCCGAGATTATCTCGGGCATGACAGTTAAAAGGTTAATGAGACATTCATAAGGCTTGTTGAAGAATCGCGAAGTCAGCTTCTGGCATTATACAACTGCAAAAACTTTTAACACAAGATGAATTTCTAACCTGAATAGAACAATTGCTGCAAAGCCAACAATTGTATTTTGACACGTGTGATAGAAAGATGGAATTCTCAGAAATTTTACTTTAGACGGCAAATTGGCTACTCGACCTATTTAACAATATTTTATGATCTGATCACTCAGTGTTTCAAATGGAAGACTATGTTAATAGGTATAACTGGGTTTTCTGTTTCAGGTGAAGATTTGACTTTTTTTTGAGTAATTGAGAATTTTTTTGAGCAATTTTTGAGTAATTGAGATAGAATCAAAAATAAGGTTTACTGGAGACATGTACGCCACTCTGCTTGGGTGGAACAACCTCGTTTGGTGTATTTGGAAGCTATAATTTCACTTTCTCTCAGTAAGATATGGAAAATATTCTTTTGCCACTGATGACAGCAACACAACATTCGCATCGGCAGTAAAAATTTGTAACGCGAAGGGTATACTAGAGCTTGTGTGGAATTTTGAAATCAAGTACAGCAAAACCTCAACGAACAGTGTATTATAACAACACTAATTTCAACAGAATCAACTGCAAATACTAAGATAGTTATAATCATTAAAATTTAGGGAGAGATTTATTGATATCCAACATAAATCACTTATTATTCTCAGCCAAATTCACTATTTATGTGATTGTCGCGATTCATCTAAATAAGCTGAAGGAAAATTTTGAATAAATGCAAGTAATAATAATAAAGATCTATTAACGGAGTTATAAAAAACTTAGCATATTTGATGACCCCCAACTGATGGAATTGACTTCCTGTTATTTAACAGTTCAATTCCATTTTATTTGTTTAAATTATTATGCCTTGAGGCATATATTTAAGGCTTGCAAGAAAAGGCATAGCCACTCTGCAGTCGAGATTAGAAGTAATTGAAGTCAGAGGTTAGGTAACATTTACTGTGGTTCATAACCTCTAATTTCTGACCTCTGACTTTTATATTCTTATTTAGCAAAAAGCATGTGTAACTTGATGTTTGTATGCTGACGTTTGAAATGAACATGGATTTTGAAGCTAGCTATTTATTAATGTGTTTTTATTTCTTACTGATTACATTTTCCTCCTCTGTCTGGAAATTATGCACGTGGGAAAGGCAATTAAGTTTGCATAATAAAGGTATATTAAATTGATAGCTGCCATTCAAGGTAAAGAGTGAATATTTCAATTAACAAGGAAGGCCAAATAAATTTACCTAAAAAATAACAGATGGTATAGTTTTATTATAATTTTATGTATTAATTTTTCTAACTTTAAGGGGAAAGGCAAAATTCTAGTTTAGTTTTGACTTGTTAATACTTTGCAGCGTTTAGAATGTGATATTCTTTACACTTACACTATTCTGCAGAAAAGTCCTTTTTATAAAACTGAGATACAGTTTACTCAGATGCTAGTCTTTAAGTGTTCCGTCTAAAACCATTTTTGTGAAATGAATTGTTTTTGATTAGGAAATGGAAAAGCAAAAATGAATAAATAAATAAAATAAAATATTACCGAAGTAAACATTTTTATTTTAGGCCACAGTTACATGTATGTCATGTAATAAGAATCATACTCGTCAATTCACAACTTACCAAGTGCAAAACGCACATCAAGTGTTAAAAAAATTAACACTAGAGCAAAAATATTATTGTCCTGATGCTTGGAGTTAAGCTATTGGTACAGCTCGCAAAATTAGAGATATTTTATGAGCTCTGGTATTGATATGCCCACACAATTTTACTGTGTTTGGCTGATATTGAAATTTTTTTTACAAATCTTGGACTTGTGGCAATTCTGCTTCAAGATAATGAATGACGCCATTTTGCAAAACGCATTTCTTTTGTTTCGAGTCAAATTTAGGATGTTTTGAGAATTTTTGGTAATTTAAAAAATATTCCAAGTTTTTCCCCACTATTTTTTTATATTTAAGTTTTTTCCCACCTTTTTATATTGAAATTAATCCAAATAATTATTGTACAACTATTCGATTAGTTTTAGTTACTGTACTTACTAGTTCAACTCTTCAAAAGGCCTTTTGTACTCTCCTTCGAAATGTCTCATTTAACACGAATTTTGTTCTCTTACACGTAGTTGTAACTAACGCCTGAAGAAATGATTTGATCATAAATTATAAGATTTATTTTCCTAATATGGTTAAATATTACGTATTAAGATAGAGTTTTGCTTTTAATATCACATTTAACATTATTTGTTAGCGAGACTTAATTCCTAAAGTTAGAAATGCCGGAACCCTGCAGAAGGCCATTAGAAACGGTGAAAAAGAATAAATAAATAAAATAATTAATAACACAATAGCAAGTCATTAAAAGTAAATGCAAATAAGTAAATAAAAATACAATTAAATTAAGTTTAATTCTGAGGTAAAACTGCGAATCAATAATATAACAAAAAATCTGAGCACTTCCTCATTTGGAGATCCCTCAAAAACTGAAGATTACCGCAGCCCGGCTTCGGCTGAATTTAAACTGTGCTTCTAAGGCGATTTTGAAATTTCAGTTTACAATTTTAACTTTGCTGTGGCAAAAATTGTTCTAAAATGGCATTACTTACACTGTCACCGGCGTTTATTGTTTATTTGATCAGAAATTTTCACCCATCTCTTTTAATTTTTGTATAGTTTCAAATCTCAGCGGATGTGCTTTTACAGTAGTTCCTTTTTTTGGGGGTTTTCAACAAAAAAAAAAAAAAAAAAATGGTTGCAGAGTGACATTTTTATATGTTGTCTTATACTGCTAAAAAGCGTTCAACTGTATGGCGAAGTCTTCAAAATTTAGGAATACAGAACAAGGGCGGCAAAATTTTTAGAATTTACAGAAACGCCGAGCAGCAAAATTTAGGAATGGCTTTTTTTTTTTTTTTTTTTTTTTTTTTTTTTTTTTTACGAATATGAGGAAGACACTGTACTCAACAGAATTTAAGGGTGGCAATTTTTCTTTTCTTTCTTTCTTTTTTTTTTTCTTTTTTTTTTTTTTAAATTCAGGGAGACAACCGGGCAATACAGTTTAGGACCTGCAGAGTTTGCACCGGCAACTATTAATCTATTAATATTTGAAACAAAAGTGCGCAAAAGTGACTTCCGCTTTTAAAAGTGTGTGTTTAATTTTGTTTATTGCTAATATTGTCTATAAAGTACATTTAATTCTTTCTCTCCTTTCCCTTCCTTGCCTGGTTCACAACAGACCTACAAATCTCATTTATTTAAACATATTTTTACTGATAAGAATATTTCAATTTTTTTCGCTACTATATTAAATTTAAGGCTGTAAATTCCACATCTGTTATTTCAAATCAGACAAGAGATAAAAATTCTTAAAAAGAAAGAATATCGGTTAACAAAACGAAATGCCGAAAGCGTATAATTAACTTCTTACGTCAGTATGTGTAACGTGAATACGAGCCAGTTTTCCTTAAGAAGGCACCTTTCCTCTCAGATTGTCCTCGTGTGCTTTGTCGTATTCAAAGTAACAAAACCAACCATCTTACAAATCTTTAAAATGATAATAAGAAGAACGTCATTCCTGCATAAACTAGAATAAGTGTAGCGTAAACGTAATAAGGGCCGTTCCCATTGGGATTTATCTGAGCTAACGGACACAGCTGACGTAGCCGACCCATTTCCAAAATAAGTTTTTTCCCATAGGACAGCAAGTTAAAAAATCTGAATTGCAGGCATAGCGGAGCTAGTCGACATAAATAAGCTCCGTTAGCTCAGATAAATCCCAGTGGAAATGGCCCTATAACTTTCGCATGGACTCAGCAGTTATATCCATGTGACTTGTTTCATTGTGGTATTCACGTTACCGTAACTGAACTGGAAGTAAACCTCCAGTATTCGTGAAATAGACCTGTATCTCAAACCTTAGTAGCTTGAGGCATTTCATTCAGTAACAAAAAAATAAAAGTAACCTTCAGAATATAAATATCGTTGATCAGTTATTATTATTATTATAAATATACGTTGTTCTCACAGTAAAATAATTCAAAATTCCTTTTCCTAAAACAAGAGCTGTTTTTTCAAGACAAGCAATATTATGAATAACCAAGTTTTCTTGAAATTTGCAGTTTATTATTGCAGTTCTGATATTAATCAGAATAGAATTAAGCTCTGCATTTGTAAAAAAAAAAAAAAAGTTATACTGTTTCATAACTCTGTTTAAACTCAACATTCTCTTGTTCGGTTTCTTAAACAACATACAGTAAATAAACTCCATCTCTGATATATTCCCCACTTCAAACGACTGAACACTCTCCAAAGATGGAAATGACGGCACTGCAGTTAATAATGAATCCCTCCTGTTATATTCCTCTTGTAAGATGCAACGATCCAAAATATTGTATCTCCTCAGCAGGCTCATCGATTACAATGTTGCCAGCCAAGCCCTCCTCTCAGAGGTCGCAGACAAATGCGCATGCGCTGATCGATCGTTCAAGGGGAGGGAGGAGACGAAGGCATCGAGAACCGCGATTCGCAAGTACCGTGTGCATTTCCGAAAACAGAATAGGTCAGTCGGTGTGCTTCGGTAGAATTTGGTAACCCGATTCTTTGGTGCATTAATTGTCTTCTGGCCGCAAACCGTCTTTCAAAGCAAAATTCTCCGATTTCTCTGAACTTTCGGCTTTTCGCGAAAATTTGTTTAGTCTAATCAAAAGGGGGCAGTATACATAATCTCTGATTTAGTTTGTTGGCTGTATTTCATTTTCCATGAACTCCCTGCTTATCCTTCTTTTGCTCTTTAGGGGCATAATTCAAGAAGGAGCTGGGTTTTAAACTAAATTCAGGTTGCATTAAAATAGTGGCAGCTCTTTGGAGGGTTGTCGGTAAAGTTCATCACTGTATCATCAAAATGTCCAATGTTTGTCAACGACTACTAAATATCAGTGTTTTCAAGAATTTGGCTTGTGAAAATATATGCTTAAATTACGTTATTGCGTTGCTAATCCTCATTTATGTGATTTTGCTTAAAAATCAGACCAGAAATCTTTGATGCCCCTGATTTTGGGTGACGTCACTGGCTCATCGTCTGCTCCAAAACTATGTCTTCTTAGACTCTACATTATACCGAACTATTAAGAAAAGCAACGTTGTTGGTTCGTGAATTCGAGCCCTAAGGGCACATGACATGTAGAATTCTGGACGTGGAGACCATCTCCGAAGAGAAAACGGAGGGTAAAGAAGAGAAGTACCAAAAAGGAACAAGACCGAAGAATCTGACAAGTTCTCAAAAGTGACGAGGGAGAAGAGCTTTACATAAGAATCCTGAGACAATGCAGGTTCAATGACAATAATAAGAGAAATACAATATACAACTCTGGAATCAATGACTAATCTCTAATACAACAATTCTACTACAATCAATACTACGAAAAATACAACACAACCTACAATGCAACAATACTACAGGAATCTGGACTACGAATTTACAACACAACAATGCAACACTTCTACGTACAATACAACACAACTTCAATTACTATAACTTCCAAAGAACTACTTCCAAACAGCTTAGAAACAACAAAGTAATAATCAGCAGGATTGTGACAGCTACCGAGTATAGATAGCTACCAATTGAGGAGCTAAGTGATGAAGTTGTCGTCTCCGCCCATGAAAGTGTGAGCTGCTAGTGGCCGGATGCTTCGATCTTCAAAGAGAACTTCATAATTAAATACTTGAGAATAATTTACGAAGTCGCATTGTATGGCTTTGGTGAAGAATTTCCATCTTTTGATATATTCTAGAATGTTTCTCCCTCTTCTGTAAGTGAAGCGACGTCACTGAATTCGAAAGTCGGGAAGAGTCTAACCTTGTCTCTCTATGACCTTGCCATTAATGTCACTCAGCAAATTATCGAAAGACTACAAGTTTCAGAACTAGTCGAACTAATATCATCCGGAAAAAAACTTAATCCCCCCCAACCCCCAACCCCGCAAAATTGAGCGAAGTTTTAGGTAATATTCTTTATTTAAAAGAAAAGTGACACGTGTGGCATTTAATTGCTCATCCTGTGTACTCAGTAACATATTTCAGTTACTTTGACATGGATTTGGTGTTTTGCTTTCCCATCCCCAGTGTGAGGATTACTATTAATGCCTTTTTGATTCGTGGTTTTGCACAGAAATATTTATGCCCAGATCTTCGCTTACGTTAATCTCTGGGGATCGTGATCGACTCCCAATTTTCTTTCTTATAATTTTCATAAGGTAATTAATTGTATAGTATGCAAAAAGAGTACAACCTTTTCCTTTTTCAATTAAAATATAATGTCCTACATCAGCCTTAAAATGTCCTCCTTTTTCGAAAATGTTCATGCAGTATAAAACTGTTTCACTGTGAATGCCTTTATTTCTACAATAATACTATTTTTACATTCGAGCACAGCATGAGTTGCCACGAATGATTCAGACGTGTGGAAAATCGCATGACTGATTTCGCAACCTGATGTCAATCCTCAAATCTGAAGACAAAATCCATCGAAAGTTATAATCTGCATGAACAATGGACGGTTATTATTATTATTTTTTAAATATTGTTACAATATTAATTGCCTTTCGGAGTTACTAAAAATTTATCAATTTTATTTTGCATTTCTGCTTATAATGCAGACAATGAGAGAGTTTTTTCATTAATAAACTAACTCTCAATGGATCAGGGAACGGAACAGACTTAAATGTTATGTCAGTGAAGGCGATAATACTCAAACAATACAATTTTAAGAGTATGGCATGCTTGGATTTTTATAGCTATTTGTTACGAAATGACAAAAATAGGTAGCCCTGAAAAATGTGTCCAAGTGTCTAATTGGTATAAGCACTATACTTTAAACGGGTGTACTCCAACTGCGTTAATGAAAATCCCCCCCCGGGTCGAGCTATAGTCCAACTGCGCCAATCAAAATTTCTTCCCCCTGCTGCCTACAGGGTTACAATTTAACTTTTCGAAGCCAATTGTAGCCAAGAGGAAAATAAAAATAAATAAACAGAATTACATATCACAAGAACAAGTAAAAAATATCTAACAATCAGGTTAATTATTTGAATAACAGTAATAAATGCGAGAGCTAACAAAGAAAATAAAAGGTATTGGTAAACATACATATTAGCATTACAAACATCTTTCGTTTGTTATAATAATATTGTTGCGTGCGTACGGGTTCGTTATGAAATGAATGCACAAGTCCGATAAAAAAAATGAACAAAAATTTATTATTACCACAACAAAAATGCTTAAATTTTCTCAAATTATCACGCAGTATTACAATATCTCACAGTAGTTTTCTTTTAACTACTCAAGTGTCCAATGGAACGTAATTCAAAACAGCTAAAGAACGCTAATCCGCGAATTCGCTACAATCAACAACAGTAGTTTTCTAAACAACAACAAACTAAGCAACTACTACAAACTGAGATGTTTCCCTCCTTTTATAAGATTTTAAAATCACGCGCTAGAATTTTCCAGTACTTTCTCGAAATCAAAAAGAGATATTTATTTATTTAATGCACGCGCTCTTGTATTTTCAATTTTCCGGCTTAGCTTTCTTTTAATATTCGTCACGCGCTGCACTGCGCGAGAAATAAAACCATTTAATTTATAATTGAACTAACATTAGCTTTTTAAATACCAAATTCGTAACAATATCATAAATTAAATAATTATAAAGCATACAAATTATATTTTTAATAAATTACATCAATAATAGTCAAGATGTCTGAACTAGACCGGAAAATTTAATAGAGTTCACAGCGTGCAAAAAATTATTACATATCAAAGTGTGCTAAAAATATTTTTTGTTAATTAAAGTAATCATGTAAATGTTTGCAGAAATTAAATTTAGTTAAATTTAAAAAAAAGCTTAGCATGAAATCTATTATAACAACATTACTATGCATTTGGAACACTGACGTATAAATTGTAAATAAATTTAAATTATTATGCTAAGAAGTTTTTTCTAAAATTTATCTAGAAGAAAGGAATTAGATAAACAATACTGCAAATTAATATAATCAATCAGGCCTCTCAATAAATAAAAGTTCATTTTTTTAACCAAAAATTAAAAACTGGCATGCAAAAGTTTGAGTAATATACTGGAAATTATCAGAACATATAATTAATTAGAAATGTATAATTAAATTAATAAAAAGCTAATTAACAGTAACATTAAGCTTAATTTCATTCAATCTAAAACAAGCAATCGATCAGGAGCTCCGCATAACTAAAGTTTTAATGCTATTTACGTAGATTTGCGTATAAAATAAAAGTTGCACTTGTGAAACAAGTGAATAATATACTGATAGTCAACAGGAATTAAAATACAGTGGTTAAAAATATAACTACTTGTCAGAAGATATGCAAAGTTGCCATGGCTAGAGAAATTGAATAATTATAGAAAACTCATAAAGTTAAGCGCTACAGTGTGAAAAGAAAATTCGGGAATAAACATGTTAAGAAAATTAGATGGAGAAATAATCCTTAATTTATTGATATCCATATGAACTTTACTGGGACTAAAAACTCGGGTGGATCTACCAATGTTTAGTGACTTTTCTGCTTGATCATAAGACCTTTTGAAATTAGGCTGAACAATATATTAAAGAAAATAGAAGATACAGCACATGTAAGAACAAAAGTGGGCTGAATTATAGGTTTACATGTTTGGTGAATGAGTTCTTATATATATATATATATATATATCAGTGACTAAAATCTACAACTTGGAAAGTTTTTAATTCTTACAGAGAATAAAAAAGATCTGGCTCATCATTGCTTTAAGCATCATAAAACTTTAAAATGAGTGTAAAAGAAATTTATTTTTACTTTAGCACACGCCAGACTTTAAATTAATATTTGTTTTGCATGCACAATTTTTACAATACTGATAAACGAAAACAAAGGCTTGCAGTTTCAATAGAATGTTCCATTAATGGCGATAAATGACTTTTTGTAGCACCCAATCTTTTTGGGAAAGAAATAGGGCACAAGAAACGTCGCGCAGTTCGTGGATTAGAAAAGAGGGGACGGGAATCTTCGATCAAATTTGCGCAGTTCGTACCCTACCCTTTAAACATTATTTTAATGCTGAAGTTATTTTTTCTCACAATAAATGATGCTTTTATTTATTAATCGTAAATTTTAATTTATTGCCTTTCAAAATAATTGTCCTCCTTTTTCACTCTTACATCCGGGTCACCAGATGTAAGAGTATAACCTGAAATTGGGAAAGTTTGCACTAATTTCAGCTTGTTATTTTTGATCTGTGTTTGATGTTGCTGCATTTAAACATTAAATCTTGCCTCAAACCTAATTTCTGGGCGCTTTCTTTTGAGGTTTGGCTTTAATATGTTAAGATCTTTCTTCTTATTTTCATAACTCTGTCGATAAACTATTTAAGTTTTCATAGATACATAAAATACAGACATATACTTGCGATACAGTTATTTCTGTCAAGGTCTTCTGACTAGACATACTTCCACCTAGCAATCTCGAGTTTCCACACACCTCAAGATGAATGTCGAGGTTTTTGTTTAAGTTGAGGAAATGGAAATGTGTGTTTGTTAGTAAAAAGTGGTCATTCTTCATGCAATCGAGCTATAAAAACGTCTTTAAGAAATAAGAAAGGCTCTTTTTTTTAAATGAATAGGATAGATGGTCAGTAAATCATGAGAATATTTAAAAAAGTATTTAAAAAATAATTTACTGACCTTGAAAGCCAATCGAAGTTTAAAGATTCGGAAATACTTGTCATCAAAATTGGCCGAAAATTATTAAATATCACGAGTGTGACGATCATTTTTATTGCCAAGATTCGGTAGGAGGGTTTTTATCCACATTTCTGCTTCTATTTTGAATTTCACCACAAATTGATACGAATTAAAAAATCCATAAAAATAACACATGAAATATTCATAGGTTTTCAAAAACTTTAAAGATGTAGCCAGTTTGGCGTAATATCTCAAAATGTCTCCAATTTGGTGACCATTTTTATCGTTAAAGTTCGGCAGGAAGATTTTGATCGATATCTCTGCATCTACTTACAAATCCAAGACAAATGGGCACGAAGTTCAATAAAATAACATATAAATTAAACACATACAAACAAAGAAAGGGGCCAGAAATTCAAAATTTAATGAAATGCCTAATATGCATAAATGGGCATAAAATTACCATACAAAATACATTATATAAATAAATAAAAACAATATATTACAAAAATACATCAAAAACGCTATGATCAAATAAATACAAAAATTTACAACAATATGGTTTACATGAGGTTTCTGCATACACTGGTATCATATTCTAAATTTTATCATTAATAATGTTAGTAATCTTGGAAGATTAAGCGCAGCATTTAGTTCAACTAAATATTCTGGCTTTAACCTAGTACTCCTAGCACAATGATGATAAATAAACGCACGCCTCGCTTCAGAAGATGCATGCCGAGAAGTAAAATTAATGCAGGTGTTTAAGATGGCTAACAAATTTATCAAGACGAAACAAGAAACTTTGGTTACAAATTTCGCAAGCAGGAATTCACTTGAATTTTGGGTATTATATTTTTGGAAAGAGGAATGATCAGCTTATAAAGTTACGTTTCTTATCAACCAATTATTTTTCATTTGCCCAACGCTGTTCATTCTAATTTTCTTGATTGATATCACTCATTCTAGTAGACATTCGAATTTGGTTAAGAATAAAAGAAGCGCAGCTTGATTCATGTTAAGATAGCAAACAGTCAGTCTAGATTAGTTATGCTGAGCGAATATCGTTGGTTCCCCCCCCCCATGCATTTACCTAGTAAATAAAGACTGCTCAAAGAAGATTCACTGATTTCGGATCCTAAATGAATTGCAAATTAAGTTTTATTTCTCAAGCCAAATTCTGTAAGAATAAATTAATCATTTTATTTAAGTTAAGTCTATGTTAAGTTACCTCAATAAAAGCTTAGTTGGATGTCATCTGCAATTAGCTAGACCAGGTTCTTTTAGTAACCCTTCTTTATTACGGAATACACTTAATATATATATATTTGTTAATAATTTTTCCTTATAGCTTTAATGGCCAACAGTTGCAGCTTTTTGTAGCAATAGCTCACTTAAGTGTTGTAGGTTAGAGATTAGCCCGATTTATTAATTCAGTGTATAAAGTTCACGTTGTAGTTTTGTAATACGATACAGAATGGACTGATCGTATGAAGCACTGACAAAGAATGGGGCTCGTACATCTGTTGCTCGTACATTGTTATAGAATATTTAGACATTATATAGAATGCCTGGCATTTTAGGCAAAATATGATATACCCAAACTGTTTTAATATTATATATACTTTTCCTAAGTATTTTATGTAATACTCAAGCACTCTATAGAGTGAAAAATCTTATTTAGGCAAAGTATTAAAAGAGAGTCGTATAATCGCTTTTACAGAAAGAAAAAAAAAAAAAAAAAGTCGGTGTTCATGCGATGCGTGCGTTGTTATACAACAATTTCAAATTAACTAGAAGTGGACTGTACTAAATATTTTATTCGACAACTTTAATCAAATGCGTGCCATCTTTCAAGCGATGACTTACTACTAACAACAACAGCAATAAAAAATAAAACTGAGTAAGCGTTTACAGGGTTGCTGTAATGAACATCTGCGCCATGCAAGGCGCCAAGAAGAGAAAAAATTACGTAATCCTACAGTTAAATAGTCTTAATGACTTAACATACCCCCCGGCATTGAAGGGTTACTTCAATAATTTCGTGCGATAATACTCATAATAACCTACAAAATTGTACAATTACTACCTTATACAATAATGCAATACGAATAACATCTCTTAATTCAATATAATAATATTCAATTTTCAATAAAAATTTTTATACACAATACAATGTACAATACAAGTTTTATAATAATAAGCTAACACTTAACACTTAACTAAGCTACTTCTTGGGATAAAATTGCAATTTTTGTAATTCCACGCTTAATAATGCCCTTTGCTGTCTGTATTTCTACTACTCTAACCTTACCGTCAACTCCAGGAAAAATTCTTGTAATGCGCCCTAACACCCATCTACAGACAGGAAGCTCATCCTTCTTAACTAGTACTAGCATACCTATTTTAATATTCGTTTGTTCTACCTTCCATTTTGAACGCTGTTGTAGTGTGTTTAAATAGTCCCTATGCCAACGATTCCATATCAACTGGACAAATCTGGTAGTTCGTTTCCATCTTGAGAGTCTGTTTTCAGGTATATCAATTAATTCGGGTTCTACTATAGCATTCAAGGGTCTTCCAATGAGAAAATGACCTGGTGTTAATGCCTCTAAATCATTTACATCGGAAGATAAGGGAGTAATAGGGCGAGAATTTAAAACAGACTCTATCTGAGTTACTACAGTTAATAACTCCTCGAAAGTCAACCTTGCATTATCTACAATCCGCTTTAAGTGATATTTCACGGATTTTATTCCAGATTCCCATAGTCCACCAAAATTAGGTGTCCGTGGGGGAATAAACTTCCATACTATTCCTTCTTCACCTAAATAATCTGCTAATTTTTTGTCAGGATTTCTAATTAAATTGTTAATTCTTTGCAATTCGGCATTTGCGCCAACGAAGTTTTTTGCGTTGTCTGAGAAAATGATTGAGCATTTTCCGCGCCTAGCAATAAATCTCTTTAAGGTGGCAATAAATGCGTCAGTGGTGAGATCACTCACTAGTTCGAGATGCACTGCCTTTGTTATAAGGCAAATGAAAAGAGCTAAATATACCTTATGAAGAGTTCCTTTCCTCTGTCCCTTGTACCTAATAAAAAATGGACCGCAAAAATCGGTGCCGACATGATTAAAGGGTGAGCTTGGATTTACGCGCTCTGCAGGTAATGACCCCATAATTTGTTCGATAGTGACTGGTTTATTTTTACTACAAATTATACATTCATGGGTAATCTTTCTAGTTAAATTCCTACGTTGTAATGGCCAAAATTTCTGTCTCATAAAACACAATAATGCTTGCGAACCTACGTGTAAATATTTCCGATGATAATGCTCAGCAATCAGCTTAGTTAGTTTGCATTTAACAGGCAAAATTATTTGATGTTTTTGTGAAAACATTAATTACATTGGCCCCTTGTAATCGGCCTCCTACTCTCATTACATTATTTGCATCCAAAAAAGGGTTCAAAGAAAGTAAATTACTTTTATTATTAACGGGTTTACCTTGTGCGAGGGAGTTGTATTCTGAATAAAAACTACATTTTTGAACCTCTCTTACTAAAAAGGATTCTGCCTCATTTAACTCCTTTGAACTTACTCCTCCTGTTCTTCTCTGTGCTCCTTTCTGTTTTGCACACCTAGAGTTCCAAATGAACCTGAAAATATAACTAACAACACGTAATAATTTTAAATAATTGTTAGTGATATCTAGGACATTATCAATAAATTTTGAAGGCAAAGTGCATAAACAAGCAATGTCAGTTCTTTTTCTCAGTTCATTAGAAAATGTCTCTGTTTTTTCTAATTGTTCAAAGTCAATGTTCTTGTTAGGTATGACACCCTCACTCAAGAATGGAGGACCTTTCCACCACAGATCAGCATCATGCAGCTTGTCAAAACTCAGTCCTCGGGAAATAAGGTCTGCTGGGTTCTCCTCTGAACGCACATAATTCCACTGGCGTGTATGTGTTAGCTCTTGGATCTGCAACACTCGATTAGCAACAAAAGTTTTTAGTACATGCGGGGGATTCTGAAGCCATGCTAACACTATGGTTGAGTCACACCACAGACATATTTTGCTGATGTCCAATTTCAATAAAGGCACCACCTTTGCAACAAGCTGTGCTAGCAGTACAGCTGCGCAGAGTTCCAGTCGAGGTACTGTCAGCGGTTTTAGTGGAGCTACTCTGGATGTGACTACTCTACTACTCTGCAAATGTGAAGATAAATTATTGTCACTTCTACAGCGTAAATAGATGGCTACTCCGTATGCGTGTTCTGATGCATCTGAAAATCCATGAATTTGTATATCAGAAAAACTATCCTGTAAAACATATCTACTGACTTTCAAATTGTTGATATATTGCATTGAATCAATAAAAAGTTGCCAATCCTTAATTATCCTTTCGGGTAGCGGATCGTTCCAATCAAGCTTCAATAACCAAAGTCTTTGGATGAAGATTTTTGCTTTTGTTATCCCTGGACCAAGCAGTCCTAATGGATCATAAATGCGAGCAATATCAGACAACACTGTTCTCTTTGTGTAAGTATTTGGTTTCTTGATGGTTGATTTGTACGAAAAACAATCTATCTTTGGATTCCATAATAATCCTAAAGTTTTGATGCTCTGATCGTCATCGAAATTACTGAAAGAATATTCCTCTTGTCCATCCGGAAACTGCAAAAGATCAGGATGATTAGCACACCATCTGTGCAGACGCATTCCTCCACGTGATAATAGGTTAATCAATTGCGACTGTAATTCTTTAGCCTCTATTAGAGTATGGGCTCCTGTGAGTACGTCATCGACATAAAAATCCCTTTGTACTATTGGCGCTGCTAACGAAAAATTATTTTTCTCGTCTTCTGCTAATTGATTAAGTGTGCGTGTTGCTAGATATGGTGCGTTGGAAGTACCGTAAGTTATAGTCTTCAGTCGATAGACCTTAACTGGTTCTTCTTCACTACTCTTCCATAAGATGCGTAATAAATCTCTTTGATGTTCTTTAATCAAAACCTGACGATACATTTTTACAATGTCTGCTGTGAAGGCAATTTTATGCGTTCGAAATCTGCAAATAATATCAAATAGTTCGTCTTGAACTAACCCTCCATTCAGCAGAATATCGTTTAACGAAATTCCAGTAGTCGTAGGAGCAGTGGCATCGAACACTACCCTAAGTTTAGTGCTAGGTTTCTCGGGCCTGAAAACCCCATGGTGAGGAAGATAATATGAGAAACTAGAGCTATCCCCTTCATCAATTTCTTCGGAATGGCCTAATTCATTATATTCCTTAATGAAATCTTCGTATAAATGTTTCATTGCGGGATTGCGAGTGAAGCGTTTAAGTAGATAATTCAGTCTTTTGCTAGCGTTTTCTCTCGATTCCCCTAAAAGGCTAAGTCCTTCCTCCTTAATTGGCATTTCCACTACATATCTGCCATCATCTTGCCTCGCGTGTGTACGAAGAAAGTGCTGTTCACAAAATTCCTCTTCCTGACTTTTCACTTTTTTTGCTTCATTAATACCTTCAATCTCCCAAAACCTTCTCATGTTGTCAGATAAATTATCCCCATTTTCCACAAACCCACAAAAATTATCAACACTGCCTTGCTGCGGCATGCGTACTGACCCGCTAACAATGTATCCAAAAACTGACTGATGGAGAATCAGGTCTTGCATATTTATTCTATTTGTTCCCAGTAAATCAAAAAATATTTCGTTAGATAATAAAACATGTATTTGACCAGGTTTATAAAACTCTGGATCAGCTAAACCAATGAGTTGCAACTGCTTAACATCAGAAATGTTTATATATCTAGCAGGCGTTACCCGAGTTATTTTTGGAACAACAAAAAATTGTAAGGTACGAATAAAATCTCTAGTAGCGTTAGCGATGGTTGCTATAGCGTTTTCCTTAACACCCATAACTGTACCACTGATACCTGAAATAGAAGCGTTTATTTTTCTTTTCTTCAAATTCAATAACTCAGCACCTTCTTTAGTAATGAAATTATTTTGAGAACCGGAATCCAGCAAGGCTCTCAACGAGATAAATTTTCCATCATTACCCTTAACAAAAATAATTGCAGTTGAAAGTAGAACTTGTTTATTAAAAGAACTGGAAATATTCAGCGCAGTACCGTTAATGGACTTTGCTTGGTTGGTTTCATTAGTGTCACTAACCTTTTGGCTGCTTGCCATTGGAGTAAATGTATCAGCATTTGGAGAAAGATTACTGCTAAATTTATTAGTCTTGTTTGTGATTTGATTCGATGTGCCATTTGCTCTATCGAAATTTTCTTCATTTCGATCAAAATGTAAGAGCGAATTGTGAAATTTCTGACATTTTCTACATGTATTAGAACTTTTACAGTCCTTGATTGTGTGGACCGAAGATAAGCAATTGAAACATAATTTTTTTGTCTTTACAAATTCCAATCGTTTCTTGACTGTTAGATTTAAGAATTGCGCACATTTCAACAATAAATGATCAGCTTTACAATAAGGACAATTTTTTGAATTTTCAGAAAGTGATGTAAGAGCCTTGGTATTAAATGAACGTTTCGATTCCCCATGCGGAGGTTTGTAATGTGATAGGGTGCGAGCGTGTTCCTTCAAAAAACATGTCAGTTGTTTAACCGTTCCTATCTCGTCTTTTTTAAGTGACCTTTCCCACCAACACCGAGTATTTCTATCCAACTTTTCAACTAATAAATAAACAATTAACGTGTCTGAAAATTCTTCCACCTTTTGCTCCAATGCTTCCAAGGATCGTAAACATTCATGCACCTTATCGATAAATTTTAAAAGCGACGAAGTAGAATCACTCGTTTGAGGTATAGAAATTAATTTCTTTATGATAGAATTGATCAAATCTTTTTTGTTGCTATAGCGCTCAACCAACAGATTCCATGCTATGTCATAATTCGAATCTGAAATTGGAATGGACTGAATAATATTTAACGCGTCTGCCTTACACGAACTCTTTAAATATTGCAATTTTTGCGCATTAGTTAATTTGCTATTTTTATGCACAGCTGCGGAAAATAAATCCTCAAATTCAATCCATTCTTCGATTTTCCCACTAAATATTGGAAGAGACAATTTAGGCAATTTTATATCCGAAACAATTATGTCTTTACTCGAACCGTTTTCATTTGAACAGCTATTCCTTTGAGAACGGATTTCAGAAATTTTTCTTTTAATTTTCAAATGAATTTCATCGAGATTATCTACTACATTTTCCTTTTCCTTAATGAATTCGTCAGTGTCCTTTTCTTCACAATGTGCAAATAAATAATCGAAAATGTTACTTAATTCCTTTTTAAATTCTAATATTTTTGATTCGTATAACTCCAATAAGGAAATATCTGCTTCATCCACTGTAGAATTTACCTTATTTTCAAACTTTCTGATACTGCATTTTAAACTTTTTTTGTTAGCTTTAATCGCTTTCAATTCACTCATCATGAACAAATAAATAATTTATCACTTACCGTGATTGCAGATTTCTCGACAGCAACACCGGAAATGAACGATGACACAGTATCCAATCTTAATTGCGTAATCCACACGAAAACGAAAGCATTCCAAACACTCTATATGAAGTTATGCGTAATACAACCAAACGAAAGTATTCCAAATGTTCTAAAAAGTTAATTTTAGCAACGATATCTTTTACCTGTGGCTCGGCGGGCCATAAAGTGTTCATGCGATGCGTGCGTTGTTATACAACAATTTCAAATTAACTAGAAGTGGACTGTACTAAATATTTTATTCGACAACTTTAATCAAATGCGTGCCATCTTTCAAGCGATGACTTACTACTAACAACAACAGCAATAAAAAATAAAACTGAGTAAGCGTTTACAGGGTTGCTGTAATGAACATCTGCGCCATGCAAGGCGCCAAGAAGAGAAAAAATTACGTAATCCTACAGTTAAATAGTCTTAATGACTTAACAGTCGGAACACTCAAGAGTTCTACCTCCTTCTTTAATAGGATAAATTCAGTTTACTTTTGTTTACTAGTCACACTATGGCAGTTCCGAAGCCAGTGTGACGTCGTGGATGCTTCAGTGGGAACGGAATCAACACTGGTAGTGGTGACGCATCACTTTTTAATCACACAACATATCACAGATACAACATTAATACATTTAGAAAACTTTAGTAGATATCCGAGCTGGTGACACGATCAGAGACGTTAACGAAGATGGTACTCGTCATCACTCGACGAACAAAGTCTCCACACCTCAGCTCGCTGGCGGAGCTTCCCAGCACTCTCTCCTCTCTCACAGGCGTCTCAACAGAATGCGTCATCTCTATACGCATGCGTAATTCTCAGTTAAGTCGTTGCCATTCACAGTTCTTTAAAATATGAATTAATAATGAATTATAGTCCTCGTAGTGTGATCTCTAGTCGAGAGCATCATAGATCTTTCTAGTAGAGAGTTCAGGAGCGTTCTTTACACCAGTATTCCCGTGATTACTCTTTTGAAGACAGCTTGGTGTTTTCCTAGGTTATACTACATAGGTTGCTCTTCTCCATAAAGGTCAATCAGCGAGGTGACATCGACGTCCTGTCCTGTTCCAAACCAATGTATTGTTGTTTCTCATCCTCGTGACCAGCAGAGCTAGATCAGGTCCATGAGCCCATTCACCATGAAAGAGTCCAGTACAAAAAGGGGGGGGTCTTGAACCAGATCCTGTCTGGTAAGCCTCAGACAAGATAAGATGTGATCAGGAGAGGCCTGTGCGGTAGAACACTTAGTGCGTATTTCAAAGTATTTATTACCACCGACAAAAGTCATTGATAATAAATAGATGGCCACTAAGGAATCTAGTAAGTGCAGCTTGATCTCGTCTGTTGCTGGAACCAAGGAGCCACCGGGCACTTACTTTGATACCATGGGTGCACTGGTGGGACCATCGAAACTGCCTTATTCTTTGCCTTAGATTTAGAAAATAGTTCCATATAAGTAAGAGAAGCGGCAGGTGTTGTGGTCTCGCTAGCACCAAGCTGTTCGCAATTTCATCTCTAGCAATGTCGACATGGGACGGAATCAACTGAAAGTGGATCCGATGAGAAAGGGAAAGTTGTTTTAGTTTCCTGAGGATTTTCCTGAGGATGTCTGCACTTGTATTATTACCCCCCCCCCCATTATGCCAATCAGCCAAGTGCTGGCCGGCATTTCTACTATCCGAAAAGACCCATATATCTTTCAACTGAGAAAGCCACATGATGGAGTTCAGACCATCCAGAATTGCAATAAGCTCGCTTCGAAATACCGAGCAGAAGTCTGGATTTCTTCTTTGAATTCTTATTTCTTGATCCCGAAATCTAATATAAATGCCACTGCCAGAACTGTCATTAACAAGTTTACTGCCGTCCGTATACATGTGGACAGCGTCCATAGGGACATTATTAATTATTTCAAGAGCTAACTGTTTCAAGTAGCACGGCAATTCTATCTCTTTGCTGACTTGGACAGAAAGGTTAACATGAAAGTAAACCCCATCGAAACCTTCAGAGGGGTCGATAATCTGAAATAGCTGTGATGTTCTATAGAACTGGCGATAAAGTGGTTAGAAACAACCTGTCCAAAGGGACTACCGCGTTTGAGCCTCTGATTATTGCTCCATGACCCTAGAAATTTCGAGGTACGATTCTGGAGACCAAGAATGGAGAACTTATTGTAGTACTTCACTAAACATGCATTTCTCCTAAGACTTAAAAAGGCTGCAGATTGGCTTCATAAAGCACAATATCTTTCGGACATGAATTGCGAGGCCAGTAATAAATAATCCTTGCAACACTAAGCTGTATACATTTAAGTTTCTGTAGGTTTGAATCAGAGGCACAACAGAAAATGGGGAAGCCGTACCCCAAAATGGGTCGAATACGGGAAACATAGGTGTTTCGGAGGGTACTAGCATCGTCACCACAATCACGGCCCGAGATGTACCTAAAGATATTCTCTCAAAACAAGATGTTCCAAGTGACTATTACTCAAAATCTCAGGATCCAGTATGAAGCCCAAATACTTTGAGTGTTTCTCCACTTCCAAAGGCTGACTGTTCAACAGGATTCTTGGTCGAAAATTATATAATTTTCTATTGGTTGTGAAAAAACTCACACTAGACTTTGAAGGGTTAAAACTTAATTTGTGGTCTACAGCAAAGCTCCACATGTCAGTTAGAGCCAGATTCATACTCTCCTCCACCTTTCCAATATCAATGTTTCTCCCACTTTTGTAAGTAAAGTGACATCACTGAGCAGAAAGATAACATGGTCACTGTCTCGAGCGTCGTAAAGAGAAAGGTTTGATATTGAAAGAACATAAAGTGGGTCTTTTCCTCACTAACTTCTAATAAGTAGTTTCGGTTAGATAAACTTTGTTTTTGCAGCCACTGATGGCACTTCAGACATTTCCTCGTAGAATCGTCGTTGATACCAACATGGTACGATTGCTTCCTTTGCTCTTCAGTTTTCATGCTACGGAGTAGAATTTTTGCTGAACAAATTCATAGCAGTGTATTTCACCACATCCGAATGAAGACTGAAATGCAGGTGGCGATTTCTCTGTGTCTTGTCACGTGATATTAGCGGGAGTATTTTACAGTTTGCCGGTTTGTCTTTTGGCATTGCACAGAATGCTTAGAAAATGTGGTAAATATCAACTGTTTCCTATTTTCATGTTCACTTTACAACCTTCTGTATATTGACTAAGGACTCTGTACAGTATCTGCTTTTACACTATGCCGGCAACATTTCCATTTTGATTTATAGATGTAGAGAATGATTGTTCAATAAAACGTGGTCTAATATGCGTGCTATTGTCTTGGTTTTAGACTAGCGGGTATTGTTTTGTAAATTAACATAATGGATTATATTATATTCCAGTTAAAAATAAATCTTCATGGTTTCTAAATCTTTACCTTTATCAAAGGGACAATACTTCCTGGAGTAAATTTATTATAATTTAAAGCTGAATGACGCTATGTCAATTATATTTCAAAAAGCTGCAAATTTATGTTTTTGTGCTATTTCTTGAAGGGCATGAATGGAATTCGCTTTAATAAAACACTAATCTCTTAGTTATATGCTCTTCTTTGGATATTCTCAGGTATAAATTCATCTTTCAATGGTCCAAGCTAAAGTCATGAGGAAATAATGTAATTCGATTTTTGCTTATGAGTCTCAGTCTCGAAGCCATCTCTTAGGTATGAATCACGGAATTTTTCGCTTTATACACCTGCCTCTTGAATTCAAGTTTATAAGTAAATTCGTTACGAAAGTCTCTTTCTACCCTCCACTATATTTCCTAACTTAACAATAGGTATTCCTATGGAATAATGACATCTTTTTTTTTTTCTTCTGTATTTAAGACATATCCTAATTCTGTACACACTTCTTGGATGATAAGGCACTTTCCTACACTCAAAAAAAAAGGATCAATGATAATAACTTACGAGCAAGTTTGATAAACAGCTCATTTTCACATAACATTTCACTGCTGTCGATAATATTTCCTTGGCTGACACATGATTTTTGGCTTCGCAAATGGATATATGAACCAAGTTAATTATTTCATTGAAAATAGAAGTGATTAAAGAGTCTGAAAAATACCTCATGATTTATGAATTCTTGGAGAAAACATTTCGATATTCACTCAGGGATTTTCCACCTGGATTTTGAAACACAATGATGAGGGTATAATAGCTCGTAGTCAAGGCCGGAGCCAGAACCAGTGCAACTTGTGCGGTTGCAGCAGGCGGCAGAATTTAGAGGCAGCAAAATTTTTAGAATTTAGAGAAACAATGAGCAGCAAAATATGGAAATGGTAAGATTTTTTTCTAAATTTAGGAAAGGCACTGGGCAGCAGAATTTAGGGGTGAAAATATTTTCAGAATTTTGGGAGGAACCGCACAGCGGAAATTAAAGATTGCACCGAACGGAAAAATGCGCGCTCATAGTAAATGTTGATATTATCTGCATTATTACAATAAATGGAGTAGATGCAAACAAAGAAGCTCCATCGATTAGTACAACTGCTTAAAGAAATTCATACCTCCAGTAACATTGCTTATTAAGTTGTGAGTTAAGTTATGTTAGACTTTCCGGGAGATAGGGGGAATTCCGCATCATTACATGGATCCAGAAAGTAAAAAAGGAAATATCACGGAATAACTATTTGTACTATAAGTGCAAGCGTTTAAGAAGTTGATGCTGAACAAGGGTTAATCGCTTTGCCAAATGTGCTGAAAGATTGCAAACTTAAAACAAATTAATAACAAACTTAATCTTTCATTCACGATGAGACTTGATAGTTTTCGGAAAGATGACTGAGAAAAGCTGAAATTTCTTACTATCCAGAAAATAAGAGGTTATTTTTGGTCTTTTTTCCTTTAGCTCTTATAGCTCTGTAAAAGTATGCCTTTTAATCATAATAATCGTTGTGTTTCAGATGGAGGGGGAGGGACAAAAAAGAAAGCTATATGAACATAATTGCAGAGGGGAAATGCATGAATGAAATTCAAAAAAAGATAATCGGAAGATTCAGAATGTAAATCTTTTTTTTTTTTTTTTAATGTTCTTTTTTTAAATGGCCAGACACTTGCTACTCAAGACTGATACCAATCAGTCATTCAACTGTCTCCTCACCGAGGAGATTGCCAGGGGTGCGCGAAAGGAGCGACCGAGTTCCAGCTATGTAAAAGGGTAAGTTCAGGACAATTTTCATCAAGAAGAACACTCCGTGGGATAACTGTGGGAATCTTCCAACATTTTTCCCTACCATCAAACTTCTCGACAGGATTTTCAGCTTGCCTTTATTTTAAGTATCCCCATGACGCACAGACACTTACCAAAATCCAAATTTTCTTCGATTCGAACGCGTATCCCAACGATACGCAACCAGCATCGCAAAACGCCATACCTACCAACAACGGAAAGATTAAATGCATTTTTTTCTTTTTAATTTGTCTATTTAACTAATAAGCTTCGATTCTGCAACGAAGCGAGTAATGAATGCTTTAAATTGAAATGGCTAATCAACCTACCTACCCTTGTGCTGTTCAAAGTCAGTTTTTGCTTTCAATACCTAATGAAGGCTCTGTCTTGAATAATTTTTTTATGTGTTAGTATTGATGCTAACTCGTCGAGTGCACGGAGAGAATTAGAATTTTTTGACTGCTCAATAATCTTTCTCAGTCTATTCTTGAGTATCCTCACATTAAAAAAGATTACTGTAAACATTATTAGCTGAGTGCTTCCACGCCACACACATTTTTTTCTCTTCGCCCTTCTTTTTTCTTTGCTTTTTTTTTTTTTTTTTTTTCCTTCGCCTTTTTGAATGATATTAGCCAAGATGCTGATATCTCTGCTAACGCTGGAAATGATAACCAAAGTAAACAATTGCTAAAGTAGGGAACTCATGCCTATCAATCATCTCACAGTATCTTAAAATAACATCTTAATTGTTCGAAGAATGCAAATCCTATGTATTGTAACTATGAAATTTTAAAATTCATAATTTTAAATATATAAAGGTAACATTTTACCTTTTTTTCTAAAATAAAAGTTTTAAAATTCAGGATTCCATAATAAATTTTTTTATAAATCGTTGTCATCCACAGATTCAAAACAAAGAATAATTAAATAAAGCATTCTGATATTTTCCGATGCTTTCAGATACTGAATTAATATTTTTGTGCTTTAACACTTCGTATAAACTTTGTGAATAAATACGCCAGAAGAGCAAAGAATAAAACAAAAATATTTAGAACCTTTATTACAACTCCAAGCAATAACAAATTTTATAGGTGAAAATATCCGGAAAGAAACCGCTGCAATTTGCAACCCGAATATCATTTGCAACTCAAATCAAATCAGTTTCACCAATTTGCAGCCGAAATATAAAAGAAAATATGGCAACACTAATTCTGTGTAAAGGTGAACATTGATCAACTGACTGCCTTCACGGCGCGCACATTATTTTCTTTTCTCTTTTTCTAATATAAGGCTTTTACTTCGTAAACGTAACCAAGAAAATTTCTTTAGAACATTTATTTTAAAATAAATAACTAAATAAATCTGACTCTTTAAAAGAAATAAGGTGAATTAACTTAGAAATTATCAACGTAAAGAACAAAGAAATAGAAATAGCATATTCTCACGTTTATTACGTAAATCGGAATCAAAGAAAACACGAGTTCATATATGTGAAAACACTAATTATGTTCCCACACATGGAAAACCAAAACCACCATGCACAGGTTTCTGCATAATTATTTCTTTACACAGTGCAATAGTTAAAAAAAAAGCTGGAATCACAACCGGTCTGTTAACTTTGAAATTAGCTGAAATCAAGTAATTGACGTTATTACGTCCTGAGTATCAGTAGGTGAGACAGGTTTGAGTTAAAACGCTTAATGGATGCAAATCCATGCTTAACTTTTACAGTTGATAAAATTTAGCTTTTTTTAGCTTCCTCCGCCTTTTTAGTAGAATTAGTTTTAAAATGTAAGAATTTCTGTTTGAAATGTGTCCATTCGAAAGCAGCAGATGTTGATTTTTTTGCCAATTGCAAGTTATCCCTTACATAGTCATAGGCTCAATTTCGTAAGTAGAAAATGAGCAAGGGCTATAATCTATTACTTTAGGATAAGCACATTTTCTCTTCCTTACTTGCCTCGTAACCACGGTAAAAAGAGCCGAAGATGCCAAGTCCATTATTTTTCCCCACTTCATTTCTATTTAACATGCTTTATTTCGTAAAAAGCGCGCGGGTGAAGATTCACTTGAATCCGTCTCAGATGAGGTGGGAAATAAAAATGCTGTGCGATGATGACGAAGCGCGTTTCCATTGTAAATGAGGGAGGGTCGCAAGGCCTTGAAATACATAGTTTCATCTAACAAGTTACAGTAATAGTGAAGGCGTTTCATAGGATAATTCGGAATTTCATAAAATGTTTTAAACATTCGTAATAAATAAACTACGATGAAAATTTTAATTTAAATAATAACATAATACTTTTAATTTAAATAATAACCAAAAATAAAGTACGAAGAAAATTTTAATTTAAATAATAACATAATAATTTTAATTTAAATAATAACGAAAAATAAACTACGACGAAAATTTAATATCATTACCCCAATGGGTAACGATATTAAATTTTATTTTACTGAAATAGAAACTAATGCAAGTTTTTTTCTCACTTCTTTCACAAAATCCTAGAGTGGCTAATTCTTCTTATACAGCAGACATCTATGCGATAATCCGTTTCGGCCGACAGGAATATTATAATGGCCCATCGACTAGAATCATAGCATTGCGGAAACATAAAGACTCCCACAAGAAAAGTCAACCTGAAAGACTCCCATAAGAAAAGTCTTTGGTATTAAATCCGAAGACCAGGGTGGCCAATGCGTTATCTTCATTCTGGGCTTTTATGCACTTCCGTGACAAATTCTGACTGAAAGTGGCAAATTCTAAACGAGATACTTTCTCAAATGGTGTCTCTGACAAATTTTGATTTAGATATTCTCGCAAATTGTCTCAATAATAGTCTTTAAGGTAACGAGCGAGACAACAGTTCTGACTGAAAAAGTTAATCATCATTGTTGTTTTCATTCAGATCCTGTATCAGCTGTTTTAAAATTTTCTAACGAAACATAGATGCCTGATGTATCAGAGAAGGTGGAAACATTTAGGGTTTTGTAAAATACCTGAGGTAGAAAAAATCTTATTTTAACCTCCTTTTTCAATGTCATGAAATATGATATCGGTGGCATAGTTTAAACGTATATTATATTTTCGGGCACTAAATTATTTATAATATTTATTATTACTATATTATATTGAATTTTGGCATAGTGATTCTGCCATGAAAAAGACAACTATTGAATAAGTATCTTCAGAAATTTGCTATCATTTAACAGTCATAAAATACACATTTCTATATCATGCTCTTGAATATTTATTCGGATTTATATAACGGTTTTATAAATGAGATTGCTAAAACAATCCAAAAACAAAATTTGCATTCAGCATATAATTCGTATTTGTATTTACCGTGACACATATATTACATTTTGCTAAATTAATCTTTTCATAGCTTTAGACAAATTTTAAAGTCTTTCGCTGATGAAATATTTATTTGATGAATATTTTCATGCATAATATTAAGACAGAAAATTTCCCTAAGCGATAATATGTACCTCTACTATATAATTATCGAAATTATGCCATAGTACAATGTCACCTCGTAGACAGTAATTAAACTGAAATAAAATTCAACATGAATAATTATTTTATTCCTTAAACTTGGCAACAGTAATATTAAGACAACTGAATTTTTCATTCAGAGTTGGAAAATTTAATTACGAAGCATATTCATACAATATAATAGCTAAATCATTTAAAACTTTCGACATTTTAATGCTGTTATAGTTCTAAAATTTAATTGAGAAGGTAATCTTTGTTTTTCAGATTAAACACGAGTTTAATACGGAAACAGGTTTGGATAGTAATGCCATTTATATTTTGTAATGCAGCAATTTATTCGAACATATTGTTTGTTCCTTAACAATATTTTCATATTTGCTTCTCTCTGCATTGTTTGTATATTAATTAGAGAAGTTGCTTGATTACTCCCTCCCCTTGAATTTAATAACGGACCTTTTCAGAATAAGTAAATATATTTAAAATGAACTATATTGCAGTTTATTCTAAATTTATTGCTGTGAATATTACCTTTTAGATACAAATTAACGGAATGTAGAAGAGAGAGGGAAAAAAAACTGCAATCTAATTTTTCAGGTTAAAGATTTAAAAGATTTTTCTGAAAGCTATCATAAAGTGGTCCCCCTTTTAAAAATACTATAATTATAAATGCATATAATAAAATATACAAATTCATACCTTTCCCCCCAATAAAGAGAGGGAAAGGGAAAAAAGAAAAAGAAATGGTGGTGTGGTGTATTAAGAATACGGCAAAGCGCACTAGAGCTATCTGCCTAAGGGAAGGGATGCTTTCGTGGAGGACTTTCTAAGGGAAACTGGCTCGTATTCACGTTACACATGGGGAAAACCACGAAAACGCCCATGCAGCCAGCCCGTTTGCAGGATTCGAACCTCGGACCGAACTACCAGTGTTCAGCGATTTTACCGCTCGGCCGCTGGTGGGCCAGGGGGCGGGGGAAATAATAAAAATGAAAAAAATAATAAATAAAGATAAATATTTATTTTTGGATGTCAGTCTTTAAGCGGGATGTGTAAACTCTATAAATATTTAAATGGACATTTTTTAATAATGAATTTATTTGCACGCATCACACTTAGTTGTGATATGTAACTAAAAAATCTGTGTAAGATATTAATTAATTCTTCGAAATGAACTTTGCTAAACTATAAAACAATAGAAATCGCAATACAATTTCGCTTCTCTATTTAAATGAAAACAACAGCCACCGTTCTTGTGCAAGAAATTAAAATTTCTATACATATGAACAGCTCTCGAAGGGAATTTTTTTTTGAGATATTTATTTATTTTATTTATTTATTTATTCTGCTTCCGGATTTTGAGTCATGGCAATATAAAAATTACTGCCACTTGAGGGAAATATTTGTTATAGTTCTCGTGCATAACCAATCAAATCCACAACTATGTGTTGAATATTAATTCTTTTTGTTGTTAAATATGATCACTAATCTTCACATGGCGGTAATTTAGGATGAAATAAATATCGAAGCAATCTTTTTCTTACCATATGCCATTTGTTTTCGAACATCTCATTTTAAGTGTAGCATATGATGTTCTATAACTTTCATTTTTTGAAGGACTTATTCTTTGAACGAGTAGACCCATCGCAACTACTTCGTTCCTCGTGAAGACTTGGAATCAGCTTTAATCGAGAAAAGATTGGTTTATTCAAGGCGCAACTGTGTATTTATTTAACTGGATCACTTGCGTAACAGACTTGCAGCAGTAATTTCCCTGGACTGGTAATTGTTTCGATTTTATCATAATACTAGATCCTCGAGATGAAAACGATTAGCACCTCGATACGGTTTCCTTCGACGTTTCGAGGTACATAAAAACAGAAATGTAATAGTAATTTAAAAAAAGCTAGCGAATCTAAGTAAATTAATAAAATTACAAATATGAAAATGAAAACAAAAGTATATGTGCTAATGATTAACTTATTCATTACTTCGTCCAAGAACCTCGTCCGGTGTTCGAATTCAGGAGAATAAGCTGGCTTTCTTGTTTTGTGTGAAGTGAATACGAACCAATTTCCTTTAAAAAGGCATTAAAGGCAGATAAGATTCCTTAGGCAGATAGCTTTCATATGCATTGCCGCATTTAACTAATTAACTAACAAGTAACAACGGCTGAAAAACGCTGTTCCAAAGCTTAGACTCATAATTTAATTACGATCTAGTTATATGCTATGCGTAGGAAAAGAGTTTATGTGAAATAGTTCATTTACTTCATATATCCTTCTTTCACCAGTCTATGGATAGGTTGGGTTGCTTGAATATGGCAAAGCACACAAAGACTTTGCCATTGCTAATAGACTTTGCTAAAAGGGAGGGGAGCCTTCGTGGACGACTTTCTAAGGATAACATACTCCACCATTCTATGGCAATGACTGATGAATACCGTATTTCTTTGTGTACTTTTCTCCATCAAGTGTTCTTCCCTTAGCTTTTTAGCGAGAGGTTCTGAAAATTAAAAAACAATATATTCGTGTAATTCCCCCCCCCTTTTCAATGCATTCAGAGAATGAACTTCCCTAAATTTCAAAATTAATTCGTCCACGCAGAGATTGTTTTCGTCTTATTAACAAAGAAAAATCCTCGCAAACTACCGACGAAGGTCATGCCGAACTTTTTCCTTCTAACTGTTGAACTTTAAGGTAGCGTAATACAAGAAACGACGAATCATAGAGAAGGAAACACGAACTGATATTCAGTCCAGGATTTCACCGAGTCAGCTGCACATTCACCGTCTCTAATTATTTATGGATGATTTGAGGTCTGAGGAGTAGCAAAGGCAACATTAATAACAGCCGAGATTCAAGTTACGAGGAAAGAGAGATGAAGATTAGATATTGCAATATTAATATAACTAAACATTCTTATTGGAATGTAAGTTTGTTTTAAAGAAATATGACAGTAACCTGTATTTGATCCACAACTACTTTTCATTTGTTATGTTCTTACTGTAACTATTCCCTTCGGAAATTAAATTATTCGCATAATTTCGGACGAAAAATTAGCGAAAGAAGGGAATATATACACCAGGAAATATGATATAATGTATGTGAAATAGACGATTCACATATTTCTAACTTCTGTTTGTACTGTTTTTGGCAATCTAGGAAAACTGGAATATGATATGGAATACTACTCACCCCATTATTATAAAAACATTTTGCTCCTAGCTAGAGAACATTAAAATAAAAATTAAATAAAATTGTTCTGTTCTACTGGCGAACGATGAATTTTTCTTGAAAAATTACAGATAATAATTTACTGAGAAAATGCTTATAAAGAAACTGCAAAAACATATGTCTGCACTCTTTCTTCAACACATTTCGATTAAAAAAAAATATGAACCACGAGACAGGAATTCTCTTATCCGCGTTCCATACTAAAGGTTGTAAACAAATTCTCTCAGATCTCTCTACTGGCTTGAATATACCCCATGCTTCTGGAGTACTGCACGTAGTGAAGACAAAACCTCTTTGAAAAACATAGTTAAGTTTGTTGTTAAACAACTTGGGCGTGTCTAATTGAGAATAACGCATCCGTAATTACGTTTTCATTTTCACGCTCTTTCGAGAGGAGTTGAGCGAAACTCGGACTGCATCTCCAGTGGACCTCGTCTCTCTTAAGATAATACCAGGTAATCAACTATCATTACTAAGAAATTCTCGGCGGATTCTGAAGGCGAGAAAAAGAAAAAGAAAGAAAAATATGTTCGAGAAGTTTTAAACAAGAGTTTCCTAAAAGAATACCGAGTTTGATAGAGATTGGGATAGGGAGGAAAAAAAGAAAGAAAGATGTGCATCCTTAATCCACGGAGGGAAAAGTTCAATAATGCGTTAAAGTTCTAAGAAAGGGTAGAAGGGGAAATTGTTGCAGAGAGGTTGAGGGAGGAGTAACTCGCAAGGAAATTTTTAACAGAGAAAATTTTTTTAAAACCCCTGCAGCATTTTTTTCTTCCCTCCCTCCCTTCGCTGTGCATTCGGGAAAGAATGAAAGATGACAGAGGGATTCGTTGGGATAAAAAGGGATTTCTTTTTATTAACTTTTTTTGTTTTCTCTTCCATCCATCTTTTCTTTCATTCTTGCGTTCTCGCCCCTTGCATATATTATGTCATGATATAGCGTGTTAAAGGATCGTAACACTATCACCCTATTTAGTGCTCTAATGTGTTGTAAATAGGACAATAATAAATGTTAAAGATCATTATTATAATAATCACAGTGTAGAAAATAGTAATGCATACAACAAGGGATGGGTTTTTGTTCAGAAATAATGAGAATGTTTCGCAAACTTTATATTGTTTTCCTTCTTGTTCGCGTAGCATTTTTTAAAATGTTTCCCAAACGTAATGCAAGCACCCTGCATCTTAATGCTGTTTTAAGTAGCATTAGTTTTGATTTACGCCTTACAAAAATTACCAATTTTCCTTCCACCCCCCTCCCCCATCCTCTTAATACTGCTTTTAACATGAAATTTTCTTACTATTCGGTAATTATTATGTGATGGAAATTATATGCAAAAAATATTAAACAAATTTACCAAACCGATAAATATGTTAAGATTTATATAACGTACGAACAAAAGCTCACACGACAAAAGCCAACCAAAAATATAATTCCAATGTGATGATTTCCCCAAGTAGCAAAAGCTCACATTGATAAGCCCTGACTGACAAAAGCTCATATGTAAGTATGTGCCACATAAAAGATAATTAAACACCCTATATTAATAAAAATCGTCTGCCCTTTTTATGCGGGATTTTATTAATTAAGTCTTTTATACATTATCCTTCCGTATGGGCTTTTTTGAATGTGCGCTTTCATCCGTATGGGTATTTGACATGAGGACAATCATCACAATGGGTTTTTTTCTAACTGAATGATTTAGTACATTGACAAAATTATGCCATGGTTTAAATCGCAGTCTGCTTTATCGAGTTTATGATACTTGTTTCCGTTATGAATTACGTGCATACTGCATAGTTTTTGGTACCTTCTTCTTCTTCATACACACTACATATGAAATGTGCAGTTTTAGTCATTTTCTCTAAGCAATAACTGCTATACCGTAGTCACATAGAACTCATCCTTTATTAGATACTGTGTATGAGTACAATAACCTTTTTTTTTAAGAAGTATAAGAATACTCTGTACGCAAAGTATCAGATAATTCAAAGGAAACAGAAGAATTAAAATTTCAGTAATTCGAAAAGTTTAGAAGGAAGCATGATACAGTCTTTACAGAAATGTTTAGAGAGAGATGGGATTTTATTTAATGACGAAAAATTCTCATCGTTAAACCCTGGAATGATTGAAATGCCACAGCGAAGTAATTATTTTTTACGCGTTGCATTTCTTCCTTTGGTGTCACGTGATTCGCTTGAAGATTCGAACATGGACCTTATAAGGTCCATGGATTCGAAATTATGATGTCATTGCTGCTGTTGTTGTTCGGTATATATTTCCGTAACTCCAGCTTTATTTATTTATTTAATGTTCCTTCCGCTTCTAGAAAAATTATTTGTAAAGAAATTAAGCTTACTATAGAAACTTTTGCCATTATATAAATGTTGTTTCTTTTCCCGCGTTTTCTTTGTAAACATTAAATAAAATATTAATTTGGTAATGTTCTACATTTGTTAAGATAACAATACAATATGGTGAAACGATTTTTTTTTTTTTTTTTTTTTTTTTTTTTTTCAAAATTGGATTTAGAGATTTTAAAATTTAATGTTGAAACAAATTTTTGCACATATCTTAGTTTAACGAACAAACTAAAAATCTCTGAATTTTACTGTTTGCCCTATCGAATAAAACGGGTGTAAAAATCTTTTCAATGAAGTTTTGAGAGATTTTAACGTAATCTATATATAAAAAAATAATCTATATATAAAGAAGAAAGTATGTTTGTTTGTCCTATAATAATTCAGTCACTACTATAGCTATTGTCGCCAAACATTTTACGATTCTTTTCTGGGTCCTGGTAAAGGTCGACGTCCACTTTAAAAAAAAAAAAAAAAAAAAAAAAAAAAAAAAAAGCTAAAATTAAAGGTATTAATTAAAAACTCGTAAAAACGATAATTGTCGCCCTCATTTTTCCAAGTGGCAACAGTTTCGCGAGCTGGAGATCAAAATCTGCTTTATTTCGAAAGTTGTTGTAACTGCTTGCTTTCAAATCCTAGAGTTTGTTAATAAAAAATTTCTAGGTTTCATGATGAAATAAAAATAGCATTGCCAAACATTAGATACATTATTCCTAATTCCAAAAATTCGTGGGAAGCCATTTCGATTATTCCCATCTTCGTACGACTATAATCAGCCGAAATATTAATTAAAAACTTCGCAAACATTAATTTTTGAACTCATTTTTCCGAGTGGCAACAGTCTCGCGTGTTGGAGATAAAAATGCTTTATTTCGAAAAGTGTTGCTACTGCTCGCTTACAAAGCGTAGAATCGTAGAGTTAATAAAAAATTTGTAAGTTTTACAAAATCTGTATATATATATAAGGAAGAATGTCTGTTTGTTTGTTTGTTCGCGTTATTGATTTCTGATTAATTATGATCAGTTTTTTGCCACATTTAATCGACTCAAATTGAATATAGGTGAAATATTGGATGGAACTTAAGCTTTTACGACTATGTGATTACAAAGACGACAATTATTAAAAACTGCGTACCATTGTTGCTTATATAATGAGAGAAAGAATTAGCTTATTTTTCAATCGATATTTTTTATGTGGGTTCCATATTGCGTCAAACTGAAAAATGTATGACTATGAATCGTAGTTTTTGCATCGTTTTTAGAGAAGGATTACAACAGTAACTTTCTCTCTGTTGTTAGATGCATTACTCTCAATCTAACTTAACTAGCATCGGATACTTCCGCTAGTTTCTGATATTTTGGCAAAATCGCTGGATTTTTTTTTTGACCATTTGATGTAATAATATTGTCGAAAATAAAATAGACATTATTCATCTTTGAAAAATGATTTTTCAAGTTATTAACTTGATCGGTAACGTATCATTCAGTGTAAAAAGATGAATATTGATTTTGATATTGACCATTTGATGTAATAATATTGTCGAAAATAAAATAGACATTATTCATCTTTGAAAAATGATTTTTCAAGTTATTAACTTGATCGGTAACGTATCATTCAGTCTAAAAAGATGAATATAAAAAAAATTTAAAAAGAGTTTTGTAAAATAACGTTTTATTTAAAACTTATACAATAATTAATAAACTAAAAATAGTAGAAAAATAATTTCTAATAGATTATAATCGTTATAAATAATTTTCTTTACAATATTCCTCTACAATTTCACATCACGAATAATAAAAGCGCAGGCGCCTAAATAACGAAATTTAGTAATCGAACTGCATTTCCAAAAGCATAAGCCGTAATTAAACTTTATATATTTATCAAAGGAGCCCCACGCTGTTATTATTCTTGATATAATTGTAGATGAATTTCGTAAACAGAATTATTTAATCTCTTGTTTCTGTTAAACTACATGATAAATTATTTGTTTTGTATTAGTTCATTAACTATTTTACGAGCTTTAAATAAAAGCTTTTTTTATAACAACATTTTTTTTTTATTATTTGTAACACTTTTTTTTAAATTTTTTCATTGGTCTAAAGTTTTTTCCCCTTCTTCTCTGTTTCACGATGCAGGAAAAAAGGATCCCTATCAGTTTATAAGACATTTTCTCCCACCTTTCCGCATATCTTCATGGTGTAACTGGAAGCTAACTCGACCCTTATTTGAGAGGTCCAGAGTTCAGGACACTGCACATTTTCATGTTTCTAGCTTTAAAAAAAAAAAAAAAAAAAAAATCTGAAATGTTTCAGATTTTAAATTACGTCCAAAGGGGCGTTTTTTAACATTTTGTGTGTTACCTTTCTTTATTAAATATCATGTTCCTCGCACTTAAACCATAAGATCCAGTGCAACAGCAATATCGCAAAATAGTTTTAAAACGAGCATATCTTTAGAATTTCCGATACAGAGACTCACGCGCTGGAGATAAAAATGTTTTTTCTGCACAACGTTGCCATTGCTCGCTTTGAAATCCTTGAGTTTGTTAATCAAAAATTCGTCAAAGTTTTAAAAAATAGGAAATCGATCATAAAACAAATTTCAAATTTCAAATTTGGTCTTCCACATGCTCATATTCGTTGGAGGATTACGTTATTCAAAATTCGATGACTCTATGTACCGTTATTTTATGACAATGTGAGAAATATACATACATTTACGCAGATTTTCATTATTTAATTTCTTCAAATATAATGCAGGACTCTAACATTTTATGGCAACAGTTTGAAAAGTGAACCGACATTTATCCGTCCGACGCAAAATGCCAAAACGAAACTAATAGTCCTTCGGGATTCAAATCCCTTTGGACTAAAAAAAAACTTAATGACTCTGCAAGTTTTTTCTTTAAATACTTACGACATCACCAATATCCCCTTGTCAAAATTCACATATTTTTAAAGTGAGTTTCCGAGTGCTCTTGCCTTCAGTTATTCTGTAATCGACTCCCCTTAGTTTCTGACAATATTTATATGCGAGCGATAATTCTTTCTTTTGCTTACAGCGTACCCTATCCAAACGTTCTGAAGTTGTAATAAAGTTATTCTTATACCAACCTCCTCCCTATCTGTGAGATCAAACAGGAACTGCGAGCACGCATTCATCATTCTTGAATGAACCAAATAAAATGCTTTTGATAAATGTTTGCGAATATTTGCAATGTTTGTTACTGCGTGACACACGAAAATAAACATTCAGATATTTAACGAATGAATTTTTTAACGTTTTCCTTCCATACCTAAAAGAATGAACCTCAGACTCATTTTTTGCGTTCTCCACGACTTACCGAAGCCCCAAAATTAACTGCACTTGCGTGCTGTTTGCTCGCCGACGTCAAAGTCACTTGCAAACACATGAGAACAAATAAGGGAAAGAAGGGGAGGGTTACTGAGAGAAAAGGGGGACAGAGGGGTCGGGAGATCATCTGCATTCGAATGCTATTTGAATTTGAATCGCGTGAGGTAAGAAACAGAAGGAAATAAGCGAACACGTGAGGAACTTTTGAAAGTAGTTCTTTTTGTTCTTGCACATTAAGTAAAGGTATTAACCGAAGACCGGAATTAAAAAGACATGCATAGAAAACAGGCATTATTCTTTTCTTGGAATTATTTTTCAAGTAGTTTGTTTAGATTGGGAAATCGAATGTCTCGAGAACCAACCAGAGAGAGGCTGCAGGAAATGAATTATGTTTAAGATGTAAAATTAGGTCAAGCAACAAAGTCGTAGATTTCATCAAGAGTGTATCGATTTCGAGGGCAAGCAGGTACAGGTCCCTCTTTATCAGGAGTAAAGAAATCTGCAACGGAGGTAAAACCACGGTTGTATTTGTACCCAAAAGGAGTAAAGCGAACGAGAACAAGCGTCTCACTTTTGTGTCTGAATCACTTATCATCAAATAATAGAAGGTTGCCACCAAAATGTTATTGGCATGTATTATTTTTAAAAGAAATAATGTAGTGAATATTAAATATATATATGCCAGCACTCGACACACTATCGGGAATTCTAAAATATGCTGCTTTTAAATATTCTGTGATTTTGCTGTTGAATTTTACCTCTTGTTTCTGTCTCTTGTATATGTGAAAAAGATGTTTCATAAATAAAGTTAAAAAGACAAAAAAATCATAATATTAAAAAAAGAGCTAAGAAAATTGAACATTGATATGATGAATTGAGAAAAGACTGGGGGGGTAGAATAGAATCTATGGCAGCACTGAACACTCTACAGGAAATTTTAAAGATATGCTGTTTTGCTTTTTTTTTTTTTTTTTTTTTTATAATTTTTGTGATTTTACTGTTGAATTAGTTTTATGTCTCGTAAGTCCGAAGAAAGCGATATTTAATACTAAATATAAAAGAAAAGTTGTGTCAGGTCGACAAACTGCAAGCTCAATAAAAGCATGTAAAAAAAAAAAAAAAAAAAAAAGACCTCTGATGGGGACGAAAAATCTGAATCGTTTTAAATGTTCGCTTCTTTGCTTCTTTTTTGTTATGTGCTAGTAATAAAAACAGTTTATTATTAAAATTTGTTATATGTCATTTTTTTCGAGTGTATTTTGAATCTTATAGCAGCAACGCTTTGCAGATTATTTAGATGTATTGTTATTTTAATTATTAAAGTTTATTTCAGTATGGAAATTGATGACAGTAGAGTCTCAGATCAGTTATCCAATTGTTCTCAAATTTGATTTAGATACAGGGTTTGGACAAAAATAGGGAAACACCTTTAAAAAAACATGTTTCTTCGCTTAATATGGTGTAGGAAATCCGTTGGCATCCAAAACAGCTTGCAGTCTTCTCGGAATGGGATAAATACAGTTCCTGTATGTTTGCCAAGGGAATATTATACCATTCTTCCTGCAAAACAGTGGCAAGTTCAGATAACGATGTTGGCGGTGGATAACGAGAACGCATTTTCCGTTCCAATGTAGACCCCAAATGTTCGATAATATTCAGGTCTGGTGACTGTGGTGGCCAGGGGAGATGGGACAACTCATCCTCGTGCTCAGAAAACCAGTCCTGGACAATGTGAGCTGTGTGAACAGGGGCTTTGTCGTCTTGAAAGACACCATCACCATCGGGGAACAAAGTTTGTACCATGAACTTGATCGGCCAAAATGTTCACATAAGTCTTGGCAGTCATGTGCCCTGACACAGTTATCATGGGGCTAGCAGAGAATCACGATATGGCTGCCCAAACCATAACAGAACCCTCGCCATGTTTCACTCTTGGCAACAAGCAGTCTGTATTATAGGCTTGAGATGGCGTTCTCCAGACGTAAACTCGGCCAGAAGTGGGAAGCAATGTGAAAGAAGACTCGTCAGACCATATTACTCGCTTCCACTGCTCTATAGTCCAAGCCTTTATGACTTAAACACCACCTTTTCCTGTTACGGGCATTAGCATCACTGATGAGTGGCTTCTCAATTGCAGCACGGCCAGCAATTCCCTGTTTATGAAGCTTCCTTCTAATTGTTTTGGTACTCACAGGGTTCGGTAACACAACATTCATTTCAGCAGTAACTTTTGCAGCTGTGGTCTTCTTATTTTTCGTCACAATTGCCCATAATGATCGTCTGTCACGATCACTCAGGACACACTTTCGTCCGCGCTGTGATTTAGCAGATGATGTTTTTCCGCTTTTCAAATATGCGGAATAAATCTTCGATACAGTACCTTTTGAAACACTAAACACCTCGGCTACCTTGCTTACGGAAGAACCTACCATACGTGCTCCAACAATTTGCCCATGTTCGAAGTCTGTTAACTCTGACATAATGCAATGACAACCTCACATAACAGTACTCCGACAACAACTGAACTGTTTAGCACATTTACGAAGTTGTATAGGTGGCGTCAGTAGTCAAAAACGCCAGCGCCACCTACATATTTCATTAAAATCAATTTTTCTTTTCAAACATGCATTTCACAAGGTGTTTCCATATTTTTGTCCATCCACTGTATATAAGTGAGGTTTCAGCTTCAAGCAATGAAGTGAACTGGGGGGAATTAAAACAGAGAATTCCGTTTTTGACCTCTACGCAATCACTACCTCTGTACTTGTGTATTCTTCTTTATTTACTATTATTTCAAACCTTTATTTCTTTCAAATCGGTCTTCTTCATTTCCTTTCGTCTAAACGAAATAATCCGATCTATGAATGTGTTACTTCTAAATATCGAATTTAAAGCACTGAAGTTAGTTCCCTCACTAGAAGTATTGCGAGATAATGCAATTTTTCGCAAATTTGCTACTTTTGACGAACATGCGCCACATTAATTCATTTGGCTATGAGTATTTGCAAAATTTCTGCTGCTCCCTCATTTCGTGGTGCTGATTTTCGCTACCTCAAATATTTTATATGTATCATAAAATGAGTATATGCTAATGCAATGTACGTACAGAGTTAATTTATAATAAAAATTAATAATTTATTTAGGCTTTTATGAAAGCTGGTAAGTAGAAAACCCGCGTTAATAGCCCATGAGTACATGTGCACTTAGTTTTCAAGAATAATCGTTGGTGTTTTCACATGTTTGTTTGATTTGATATTTTGTTTAATATTTTGATGATTTGTGAGTAGGATTTTCAGAGCTTAAATTAGATTACAGTTACTTGTTAACTAAAGTATAAATTATGAGTGACTTGAAAAATTCAACACAAATTTTTTAATTAAAACAACGGGGTTCCATTGAGCACCCATGATACTCACGAGAATATTTTATATATATATATATATATATTTTATTTTATTTTAAAGTGATAAAGTAGTGTGTTCTGCTACTGGATGTTCAGAAAGAACTGATGCATGAAAATATAAAAGAAATTAAGCTTAATTAATTAATTAAAGTAATTTATTTTTTCCCTTTTCATTCGCATTGTTTCTTCTTTCTTTTATGTTCGAATTCTCAAGGCGTCTCTAAATTTTTGCACTGAAAGTATCTGTTTACAGATTACATTGAAGATAAGATACTGTTATGAATTTTGTATAAATGTAAATAATTTCATTTAAAATTTGCGTAAATTGTAGTTAGTACCTCTTGTTTAAGAAACGAAGCACCGTTGGAAAAATAGTGGTACAGGGGTAAATCCATTTAACATTGAGGTAAATGACTTTCTTGCCAATCGCCAAGCTGGCGATAGTTTTTGGCGACTAATTTTTATGTTCTTGGTGAGAAATCGCTAAAAGTCTCCAAGCTTGGCTACATTTTGGTCCGATCCCTCTGTAAGTGTAATTGTATCCGGCCCTATGTTACTGTAAGTGTGTAAGCCTTTCAGAAAGTTCGAGAAACCAGATACTGGAAATTTCTCTAGGGAACGGGGCAATAAGAAAGGAAAGAGCATCAGTGTTCAGTTCAAAGTATTCGATTATACCATTCTCGCCGAAGATAGAAATATTAGACGACTAGCGGCCCACCTCCTGTAACTCTAATTTTCCTATGGAATTAACTCATTTTTGTATATATTGTACATATGTATCTTATTTTGTGTATTTTATTTTTGTTATTTGTACGAATTTAATAAACTGCATTTTGCATATGTATATTTGATTGTAAAATACTCATTTTCACATTACACTTGCCAGGACTTTATATTCATTCTTTACAATTTTGCACACTGTTTCGCCTCTCCTAGTCTGTTGTTTGTGTTTGGATTTTATCCTTGTGACGCTTGGTTACCCCCTCCCCTCGTTTTACCACTTTAAATCCCGTTCCACCGGTTCGGACATTTCTAAGTGGGGCGCCCTTTGGGCAAATAAATCAGGAGCCGGACACATCGCGTATTCTCAGCGATATTCCGGGAATACCCGACTGGACAGTTTTCAGTTTAGCTTAGACTTCAGAATACTGAGGGACTCCGTAGGAGCTTTTGCCTTTTGATGCGCTTTGCACTGCCTTGTGTTCAACGTTCTCAGTAGATTAAAGTGATAACTACTGATTATGCTCTGTTATACTGTACGAGTACTTTAGGGTGAAAAGCTCCAGAACTCTGAAGTGTTTTTAGAAAATAAATTACATCAAACTTTCATCTGCCCTGTGCGCATTCATTCCATTACGAACATGTACGCTCGTAACAGTACTAATGCTGGATATATAGAACTGGTGTTGATAATGCTGGTGTGAAGTGCTGTTTCTTAACTTTTTAATGGATAACATACGTTAGATAATATCTTATAGCATGATGGTATTATTGATAACGATTACTTAAAGAATTTTTTGAAAATGAAAATGTGATTACGTAATTTTTAATTACTTAAAATTAATATTTGTTTAGGTAAGAAAAATCAAATAGTGTTTATGTTTTATGTTAATCAATCGCTGTTAAGTATCATAAAATATTACTGAAATATGTATCGAGGATAAAAATTATTTTTTATGCTTTTCTTATTATTTCTTAAACTAGAAGGAATTTCGAAAATTTGATTTTTTTCAATAATTTCTTTAAATAATTTTCAAAATTTATTTTGATCAAATTGAATCTTGAACGATCTCAAATAGCTTTGTTTTAAGAATGGTGTGCATTAGTTACATAATGAGAATAAAAGTTATGAAATATAATTTCTTAACGAGACAGGATCTCGTTGAGAAAAAATTAAGCAATACATAAGTTTATTATTTCAAAAAATATAATTAATTTTCTTGATATGTAATTAAATTAGATTTTCTTGATATAATAAATTTATGTGTTGAAAAGTAATTAATTATAACAAGTAAAATTAAAATGCAACGAGACATAAGTTCTCCTTTTCATAATATTTTCTCAGAATTATAGTATACATTTCTGTGTATGTGACAAAGAATGTAATTAAGGAAGGTATTTGCATTACATGGCCTCCATTGTGATCTATCTTCCCTTTTAAATTTTAGGGTGTAACTTAAAAAATTCTGCTTATTAATATGCAGATCTATTTTTCATTTTTGTTTAATGTACTTCATAACTCTTGTTAAATTTTGATTATTTGAATGAGGTATTATGAAGCAAATATTCAAATTTAGCGGGGAGTAAAAGATTGCGTAACTTATATTGTCTTCATGGAATCTATTTTTTTAAATTTTAGATGAAAATCCATATTTTCCTTATTTTTTACGCTTATTTTCATTAAGTACAGAAAACAACTAACTGCTTTGAAATTACAACCCCATGCTTATCACAGCTTTTAAAGGCATTTATTAGTATTTTATTTTACGCTTATTGAAAACTGCGAATGCTTCTTCAATTAAGCTATGAGAAAATTAAAATCTTTTTAATTGTTTAACAAAATATTTTTAGTTTAATTACAAGACGGTGTTTCTCTCAGCATGTTTAAAACAGCGGAAAACGCATAGAGTTACATGAAAATGGAAATTAGACTCGGCCGCTAAAAACGAGTCAAACAGGAAAGCCTATCAGCGAAATAGCTTCAAACGCTGGTACAGTGAGGGGGATTGGTGATAGTTGCATATTTTTCTATTTCTGTGGAACAAACTAACTGGAAAACATTAATCTAAATTAACTAAGAATTAATTAAAAGAAGAATTGGAAATTTAAACGATGAAAGATTGGTAATATAATTTTAATATTATTCTCAAAACTAATTTGCATAATAAAATGACCAAGAATCGAATTACAATCCCTAATATACGGCACCCGGAGGTTGAATTTGGGGTGACATCAGAGGTCATGTGAACTCATGGACCTACGACGTCACATTGAGAGTTCTTTGTCGTCACGTGCTACCTTTTATTACTTTTTTATTCTTCTCTTGCTACTCTAACGCAAAAATATCTGGCAACGCTGGTAATCAGTTCAGATAAATGGATTTTACTTTAATTAAAGTAGCGCCGTATTAATATATAGAGGTATTATGGACGCTGCTGAGGGCCCCATGAGTTCAGGAATTCTATATTTTTGCAAATTTGTTATTATTGAGAGATTTCATATGCATAAAGGCCTTGAAATGATGCAAATATACACCACATTAGGATGTCACTAAATTAAGGACAAATTAGCAACTCTCAATTGCTAACTTGTTTAAAAATAGTGAGATAATAATTACGTTATGAAGTAGGAAAATCAACAATTAAGAGTGTTAAAAAGTTGAAATGATGAGATGAAGTTAATTAAATTTGTGGGGGTTTAACGCTTAATGCTGATGAAGGTTTAACGCTTATAAAAGCGATGAAACCGACAATGGACGATAAATTACAATCTGCGCAAACTTGTTTCCTTCAGTACAGAATCAAAGGTAAGCTTTCGAATCTGTACTCATGGATAATGAAATAATTACATTCTTTTAATTGCAGAAAGGAATGAGGACGAGGGAAAAAAATAACAAATTAAATGATGGTGATCTGGATGATAGTGAAATTTCTACCGTTCGCGGAAGCTCATCGTGCTCTTGAAACTGTAATGACTCGAACATTATTCGAAATTGTAATTAATTAAAACTGCCTACTTCTTTTTTCCCACTTTCTTTTTTTTGTTTATTTAAAGTTTTTAAGTATTTATTTATTTTTAAATACATAAATTGATCCTGAAATGCGTATCGTTATGTTGGTATAGCAAAAAGATAATCACTTTTTACAAAACAAACCGAATTCACGTAAGAGATCTATTCTGGCGATTTAGCTGAATCGAATATTTATTTTCTGATTAAATTTTTAACGAAATGAATTCAGAAACTGCATTTTGTTGAATCGAATATGTTACTAAATAAATACTTAACAAACTGAATTCACATAAATTTTATTTATCTGAATTCCCCAATAGTGTCGGTTAAAAGCACTTTTTTTTTCTGAAATGTCTCCGTTCTGCCTGAACGAATGCTTAACAAATTAAATTCCCAAGGTTAAATAAATTTTATTTATTTTATTTATCACAATTCTTAAATATTCTACTTCTAAGAGCCGAATTTTCTAGGATCGAATCCTGTTTCCTTTTACATTGGATGAAATATTTCTAACTATACATCTTGAAGTTGATCCTTCCTCTTTCGACAAAGCTTCCTTCCTCAACGTGCATCATTACACCGTTCTTCAGAATGCATTTCAGGAAAACGTTTTTCATTTTGTTATTCCCATCATGGCAACCATTTGAAAATCCACTGTCTTGGTTTAAAAAAAGAAAAAAAAGTCTTTTTTGAAACAACGTACTATTTTCATGGGTTCTTCTCGATTCCAACCCTCCCTGTATACTCGATTCCGATTACGACGGATAATGGAACTCAACTCGACGGGAAATTCGCCGTTTAAATTCCCTGAAGTGCATCGAAAAGGCCCATCATCGGACCGAATTTTGAGTTTTATAGCATGCAATCGTCGGATAAAAGTGCGGGCCATTGCAGAGCCTAAGAGCGCCTATTTGTCTCCGGAAAAACAATATAAAAGGGAATACAATGTTTCTTTTCTTTCGGTTTTTTTTTTTTTTTTTTTTTTTTTTTTTACCTTTCAACCCCGCCAGCTATCTGCAGAGTTTCTCTTTAGCCGGAAGTATCTATGATAAGAGGTACGGAGAAGGGTAAACTCGGGTTTCGAATTCATGAATAAATATGTAAACAGTTATTCCTCTTTCTCGAATATTGCTCCTGAAAAGAAAAGATTAAAATTTAAAATAAGAAGAAAGAGTGGCCCACTCTAGATCCCAATGAATGACAAATCGATTGTTCCGTGAAAGGCACCAGAATCTTTAGTTAAATACTATATTTATCTCTTGAAAATTGTGTACACAAGAGATAGATATTCTAATTCTATATATTCTATTCTCTAATTCTTTATAACACTTATTTATCTCGCATATTCTATTTTCATATCTCTTGTGTAATTGTAAAACTTTTACGTCACGTGCCCATTTAAATTTTTATTTGGCAGTGCCCTTTCTATCTTTGTTCCCAACTCATTTTAAGGTATAAAAATTTAAGAAATATTATAAAATATTCCACGCATTTTGTTGAGATATAATCTTAGGCTTGACAGATCAACACACTGTTCCTTTTTTTAAATTAAATTTTATTTTCTAAAATTTATTACACTGTTAGTTTATTTTGAAGCAGGGGTACATGAAAAATGAGCAATGCCCTCACTGGGATTCGAACCTGGACCTATAAAATACGCACCGATGCTAACGTTGTACCACGAAGGCATGCCGGAAGGAGGGAGAAAATTATATTATGTATTCAAAATTATTCAATTAAACTGTAAGCACAAATCAAGCATTTTGTTCAGCTTAATGTTTTTAATAAAAAGTTTGTTTAAATGTTCTCTGATAACTCGCTTGACTGTCTTAACAGGGTTTAAGAACTTTTAGTTATTTTTAGAGAATCACTTTTTAAATTGTTGCCACCAAATATTAGAGCCCTGTGTTACATTTAAAAGAAATTAAATAATGAAGAAACTGCATAAATGAATGTATGTTTCTCGCATTGTGATAAAGCAACGGTACCTAGAGCTATCGAATTCTGAATAACATACATCTCCACCCAAATATGGGCATCTGGAAGCCCAAATTTGGAATCTGGAATTTGTTTCATTATCTATTTCATATTTTGTAAAGCATTTATGATTATTTTGATTAAGAAATTCAACGATTTCAAAGCGAGCAATGGCAACACTGTATGGGGGAAAAAACATTTTTATCTCCAGCGTGCGAGACTGCGTATCGGAAATTATAAAGATATGCTCTTTTAAATATTTTGCGACATTGCTGTTGAATTGAATTTTATGGTTTGAGTGCGAAGAACATGATATTTAATAAATAAAAGTAACAAAGCATTTAAAAAAACGCATCTTCCGGCGAAATATGAAATCTGAAAGCCTTCAGATTATTTATTTGTTTTGTAACGGATCTAAAACACAATGGTACCTAGGTACATGTCCGCTTGAGAATAAGTCCAACGCGGTGTACTTTACATCCCTGTTTGGACGGAAAATTTTGTTTGTTTATATGACATTTGCTTGGAATATGACTCGAGTTCAATCGGTCCCGACTGCGCATGCAACACTTGTTTATCTCTTTCGAGACAATGTTACGACTATCTACGAGCGTCAGTGCGCCTGTTGCTACTATTTAGCAAACAACCTGCGCTATTACTTTTAATTTTCAAATGATTTTGTGTTTGTTGCGTAAATTTGTTTAGAATTCACTAACAGTGAGTTTAAGGAAAGTTAAAGAGAAGACTCAAACAGCGAAGAAAACTACTAGGATCACCATGGGGGCGTAAAATGAGATTGTTGAAACGTATGAAGATGGTATGCATATGTATGGACTTGGTAATTGCATATGTACGCAGAGCATGATGTTGTCAACGGCTGTGAAAAACAAGCAAGCTTTTAAATCGGTTCAAGTTGCGAAATGGGTGAAATCGATTACCAAACCAAGATCAGAGACGGTAATTCATGTTGAATAATTGCTTTTTATCTGGATAGCAGAAAAAAGTTTATGGACTGTACGCCGTGCAGTGCTTCATTTATGTACAGTATGTATTTCACACACGCCGCCCAGACGGTATAGTGGTTAAGTGAGCGAGCCGACTGCGATACCAAAGAGCTCGGTTTGAATCCCGAAGAAGGCATGCGGTTGTAACTGTCCGCCTCCTTTATAGGAGGCGAAAGTGGCCCACCTATTAGGTGCCCCCATAATAAAGTGACTACCACTTCCGACATTAGTAGTGGCCAACGTCTAAGATGTCTTGTACTCGCTTAGATGTCTTGTACCCGTCTAACATACCAACCACCGGTTCTGACCTTAGCAGTGGCCAAAGTCTAAGATAGATTCTAAGACGGATTTTCCACCATTGGAAAAAAAATATTTCGCACACTGCGCTTGTATTTTAGAACTAAAGCAGTGTTATAACAAAAGCAATTAATTTTTTTCATTAGAACGGTTAATTAATTTCCATTTATTTTTTGATAGAAAAGTTCGTTTCGTGTACGTCTAACGAAACGAACAGATTAATGAGGTATACCGAGATACCACTTCATTTTTCTGAATAAATTCGCATGAAATATTTTTTCTGTGCATTTATCCTGTACGCATACACGTTAAGCATAAACACTGCATTAACAGATAGATATTTCGAAATCCAAATTACTGCGCCGCAAGATCCTGAGTATTCAGTTACGCGTATCACCAGTTGAAAAACGCTGGGAATCTCTTTCTACAAGAATGCTCAAGCATCCTTGTAGAAAGGCGATCCATCAACATCATGAAAAGATCCGCAGAGCGGGTCTAATTTACTAATTGCAACAAGGAACTCGGTGAAAGCTTAAGTTACACTTTGCTTATTCCTTTGGCAAATAATTTTAACTTGTACAACGTCACTCAGAGTTCTTCATAACTTTCTAGTCTTTGGCAGGCGTAGTAGAATTTGAAAAGTAGATAATTTTTAGCTGTGCTAATAGGAGTAGTTAAGAATAGGTGTATTTTAATTACGCTTCATTTCTTTTTACGCTATTTTAGAAATTTTTATTATTATAAACAACAACTCAAGAAGTAAAGTTTAAGGCTGGGCAGAGCTGAAGAGATTGGTAAGACATTATGATCACAAGCAAGATATAGAGTCATATAAACTAGACTTTAATTATTCATTAAAGATTATGAAGGAACAAAATCAAATATGACGTTATGCGAATTAGACAAAGCGAGTATCTTAAAGATAACTATGAAGAGAAGGGGTTAGAGATAAAAAATTAATAAAAATAATACACTACTTCCACAACAGTTCTTGCTCGCTCTTTATTTTCGCAATTGTTGGTCGTACATATATACTTCAGTTACAAAAATATTTCAATGGCGCAACTCTTCATATTATGGCACTTTTTCTTAATTTGAAGAACTCTGTTTTAAAAAAAAATTATCTAGGAAAAAAATATATACTCATTATGAAAATTAATTAAAAAAAAAAAAAAAGAAAAGAAAAGAAAGAAAGAAAATACGAAATTTGACTCGCGTTCGAGGAAAATTCCTTGAGATATTTCAAAATTTTGGACATTTTGTAGAGACATTAGGCAATTTTTGAAAGCTCGAACGATGAAAAATTTGCAATGCCTGCGCCGGGAATCGAACCACGGACCTCTGGAATACGCGGCCAGAGTGCAGACTACCACACCACGAATGCATGCGTAGAAGACGGGAGAAATACCTTATATACTCCCCCTTTTCAAGGACGACTGAAGTTTTTAGATGACCTGATCGCTAAATCCTGAGTGAGGAGAATCATCATCCACCCTTTTAGTTCGGGCGCCATTTTAGAGACATTAGGATTTTTTGGGAAGCAAGCAAGATGACAAATATGAAACGCCTTCGCCGGGAATCAAACCGCGGACCTCTGGAATACGTGCCCAGTGTGCAGACCACCACATCACGAAGGCATGCGAAGAAGGCGGGAGATATATCTTATATTTTGACATTTCCATCGTGCACTGACGGGTGGTTAATAGATAAATCAAAATAATTCGAGGCTCCATTTTTTTTTTCTTCTCAAATGCCATTCAGTGGTATTCTTTTGTGACTTACTGGTGTGAGATAGTCTTTAATTTATAATTTGGTTGCAATTGGTATGCTTAGAAATCTAACCTCCTTGAGGCTCTGGTAACCATTCTTCCATGAAATTCATGGACAAGACAACAACAATAACCGCTATGCTGAAAGTATTTTATAAACTTTTCAACGCCAAACGTATGTTATTAATATTCTCATGAAGTTTCATTACTTCACAATCAATCTATTAATCATTCAAAAAATTCATTAAACTATACGTATTTTTCATCTTTAACTTTACAAACAATATTATAAGTTGGCTGTATGCCAGTTATGAAAGCTTAGTACTGTTTTCTAGATCACGAATTCTAATAAGATTTCCTCTTTCAAAAAAAATTATGTTAATGAATATTTTTCTCAACTATCTGCATAGAAATGCTCTGCAACTAATCTATTAACATCAGAAGCACTTTTTTCTGTACTGGAATTTGTGTAATGAATGATTGAATTTAATTTCCCGTTTCAAAATGAAATATTTCGGCCAATTTATATCGTATAATCCTACTATAGTATTTTACATTTTTTATGAGTGATCCCGCCTACATTCTACTGAAGAACTCTCACGGAAATTTTCTTTCGGAGCAGCACATAATGCCAAAAGTTGTAGATCATTTAACGTTACCCAGGGTGCATTACGAGGAGGTAGATCTAGGTTGCACCCCCGATATGTTTGTATTTCTGACTGTAGTTGTCTTCTAATCGGTCACTGGAAATTCAACAAAAGAAAATTATGAGTAAAAAATTTTTCTAAAAGTTGGATTTCGTAATTTTTGCAAAATTGATATCTTTATATTTAAAAATGCCATTTGCATCATTTAAAACATTTTTATAAATGGAAGTATCTGTCTGCGACCAACGGTTGCGAAAATAACGCCGGATAAGGACTTCGGTAGACACGGTATACCATAACAAGTAGCAATACAAATTTAATTCACTCATGAATATTTAGTCAATATTTTTTTTCCGACAGTTTTTGGTTTTTTGTGACTACGGCAAAACTTCGAGGGCTACCTGTGGAGGACTTTCTAATGGAAACTGACTATACACATTACATAATGGAAAACCCCCATGCAGCCAGCCCGTTCGCGAAATTCGCATTTCGCAGCCGAACTATCAGTGTTCAGCCACTCGGCCGCTGTACGCAATTTTTCAGATAGAAAATAATTTCTGAGATACACGTACTGAAGCCCATATTTTACGTTAAATTCCAGAAGAGGGCTTTCAACTTGAAGTACTTGTCTGCACAGGATGTTCAGTCCAGGGTCGGCATTAAGCATTTTGTCGCCCAGTTCAATCTCTGCTTATACTAAATTCTGCTGCCTCCTGGTGGTTTCATAAATTCCAAAAATTTTGCCTCTTCTAAATTCTGACAACCAGTGCCTCTCGCAAATTCTCAAAATTTCACCATTCTAAATTTTGGTGCTTGGTGCATTTTTTAATTTCTGCCGCCTGGTGCGGCTGAAGCTCTGGAGTTGGCTCTGTCTGAAATACATGAAATTTCAATTAGATTAGGTTATTTGAAAATGGTGAAGACACGAGGGCTGTCTTCCTAAGAGGAGGGATAGCTTCGTAGAGGACTTTCTAACAAAAATTGCCCATAGTCACATGGGAAAGACCACGAAAACCAAACTTACAGTCAGCTCATTTGAATGGGTTCGAAACCCGAAGCACGTCGAACTACCAGTGTCAGTGATCCGATCCACTCGGTCACTGGTGCGGCGAATGGAACTTAGAAAACTGCAAAAAATATGCCTGTGAATAAATAATTACGCGATATATTAATTTGCAGGAAATATTGATATTACTTCTATTATTGTGTTGTGTTTATACGAGAACATACTCATTAAACATCACTTAGAAGTGTGGAACAGAAAGGAAGTTGGGAACTGCTTTTCTCGAATGTTTCATTCTGCTGCTTCCCAACTCTCAATAACTGAAAACATGAAACTTTTAATTTAAATATTCATTTCACGTTATGCTGAAAATTATATCAAATTGTATATCATCCCATAAAATCTACCAAGATTAGTACAGCTAAAATATACTAATATAAGCTAAAATATACTAATATAAGCTAAAATATACACATAAAATTCAGCTAATATTCATTTAATTAAAATTTAGCTAATAAAATAAATGTCATCTAAAATATAGACATAAAATTCAGACTAGTCTTCGTGTACTATTACTAAGCTTTTTAAGAACTATGATGGGATGTTAATAGATTATATAAGAAACATGATGACTAATGAGATTTGTAGATTAATATTGCCATTAACGCAGATCATCGTTAAAAGCTGTTATTTTTTGTTTTAATCTCAAACCTTCTTTATACCAAATAATATAACCAATTCCAATTAATTCTATAACTAAATAAACCTTCTTTATACCAAATAATATAACCAATTCCAATTAATTCTATAACTAAATAAACCTTCTTTATTTTTTCTTAATTCTGCATTATCGTAAAGAACTCTCGTTAAACAACCGCAAAAAATATAATTCTTTACGATTTGCAAAGTCGTCATGCTATAACGACAGAAGGATAATATAAATCAATTTGTAATAATTTTTTAAAAATTTATTAGTCCAGAAGGATTATTAGTCTCGAAACGGCATTTTGCGTCGAATCGCTAAAAGCGTTGAATCACTCATCAAATTACAGCCATCAAATATTATCGCCCTGTATTATATAGTTAAAGAAATTAAATAATGAAGAATCTGGGTGAATGTATGTATGTTTCTCGCATTGTGGAAAAACAACGGCACATAGAGCCATCAAATTCTGAATAACATAGTCCTCCATCCGAACATGTACACTTGGAAGCCCGAATTTTGAATTTCGATTTTTATATTTCATATTTTATAAAACTTTAATGAATTTTTGAGTAGCAAACTCAATGATTTGAAAGCGAACAGGGGCAACTCTGTACGGAAAAAACTTTTTTATCTACAGCGGGCGAGCGTGTCTATCGAAAATTCTAAAGCTATGCTGCTTTTAAATATATTTATCGCAAAGGGGCGTTAGTTCAAATGCTCTATAAACGTGTATGTGTGTGAAAAAAAGGCCCCTTTGGCCCCAATATAAAATCCCAAAGCTTTCAGTTTTGTTTCCTTTATATATATATATATATTACTTTAGATTCTGCCCTACTTTTGAAATCATGTTAAATTAACCAATATTTGTATTCAAAGTTAAAACATAATTCACAAAGTTTATTTGAAAAGTAAATAATTTACAAAGTCAGTATTTCTACTCTTAATAAATTGGGCTTAAATTTCCTATTAAAGTAATTTTTTAAAAACTTGAAGAAAAATAAACTACATAAACCATTAAAATAACAACGAGAGAGATTTAGTCACGTAGAAAATACATCATGAGCAGATTATTTAACAAAAACACGTTAAAAAGTTTACCTTACTATAATTTTCGAATGTCAAATCTTATGGGCAATTTAATGCCTAACTGGATTTGAAAATTTGCTTAAAATTAAAAATTAATTATATTAAGAAAAAAGCGAATTAGTTTTAAAAAATATTTTTTGCCAGAAAAGGAAGAACTATAAACTTTTGAAATAATCCTTGGCATTCCTTTACAATGTTTGCACGGTGAGGACAGGCGTTGTTATCCATAAACACAAATTCTGCGCCCATGGCACTTCCCATGGCAATTCTGCGCCCATGGCACAAACGTACATGTTGCTCCAGAATGATGTCCAGATAAATTTGGGCTGTCATGGTTCTGATCTGAACATGCAGATCTATTCTGTAGCCCAGTATAATTCCACTCCAAACGACCCATCGTACACCCCCGTAACGGTGTCATTCAATGATGTTGTCTTGATGACAGCGGTTACCTGGAGTTTTCCACGAGAAAGTCCGACATGAAACAGACTGCAAGCTAAACCTGGACTCGTCGGAAAACATCACACAAGCCTACTGTGACAATGTCCACATTGCATGTTCTCTACTCCCGGTTAACCGCATGCGACACTGAATTGCCGTGAGCGGAACACATCTGACAAGCCTGTGAGCATATAAACCAATCTGTCCCAAACGTCTGTACTCGGTTCGCCTTGAAACTATCGTACCCGTGGCTGAAGGTAGCTGACGAGACAGGTCTGATGCTGTGCTCCGTCTTCTTCTTTTGACAGTTACTGCCAAATACCGTTCGTCATTCGGCGTTGTAACTTGGGGAGCGACATGTACTGCAACGTCTACTAACATTTCCATCATTTTGGACTTGTTGCCAAAGCCTAAAGATGACACTTCTGGCTATTCCAAGCTCTCAGATACTTCCATCTGAGTGCGCCCACATACCGATAATTCTACCAAGTTAAAAATTATCCACATGCGTTCTCTGTGTCACATCTATTCAGCTGTGCACTGAGAGGCTTACAAGAAGCTTCTGAACAATTTTACTTCTTTGCTACCTTTCTTTATATACACTCTCGCCATTGTGACGTATTATCGGCGTCATCTGATGGCTTCCTGTAATTTGTATATTATTCTTGAAGATGTGTGAGATAATTCTACAGGTGAAATTTTTATTTTAGAGTTTGATTTCTGCGTGATTCTGAATTATCCCTAATTTATGGACATGAGCGTATAGAGGGGATAAGTGAAGCATTTATTACCAACAAGTTAGAAGCCTAAACACATTGCACTAGGGGTAGCATGATCGCAACATACCCCCCTCCCCCCAAAACTAACCATTTGCGAGACCAACCGCATAGAACTGTTATTATGAAAAGGGAAAACTATATTGTTAAAAATTTTGTGTATACATAAATAATTTCCGTAAAATTATATGCATATTGTAGTATGTCTTGTATAATATAACATGAAAGGCCTCTGAAAACAAAGCATCACTGGAAAAACAGAATTACAGGGGTAAAATCATTAAATATTGATGATGTAAATGGTTATCTCGCGGCCAAACATCGATGGTTTGGGGGACTGATTTTTGTTCCAAGTTTGCGTAAGAAATCGCCAAACGTCGCTAGGCCTAGCGATGTTTGGCGACATTTTGGCCCGATCTCTGTGTAACTGTAACTTTCTGATCTCTATATAACTGGTTTTTTTTTTTTTTTTTTTTTTTTTTTTACCCTTCTGTTTCAGATGGCAACACATTTTTTTGAAAAATCGCCCAATTAATATTTTTCATCATATTTGTTTTAAAAGCGGGAGAATTTTCTTTATAATCTTTGAAAATATCAAAGCTTTGTATCGTATGCACTTTAGGTTTTGAAATTTTAAAATAATAGACGTAAATATGGTCGAAACAAATCGAGCAATTTTCGAAAATTTTCCAAAAAAATCTGAAATTATGTTAAAACTTCCATACTTTTCATAAAGATTTTCTCGCTTCTTTTATCCTATGGTGCAAATAGTAAAATGGTGAGACTTTAGCTTGTTCGTTAAATGGAGATATGTGCGAAGAATTGTTTGAAAATTAAATAAAAATAAATTCTGAATCGAATTTAGAGAAAAAGAAAATCTGAAAGCTTTCAGATTTTACATTACGCCCATCAAAAAATTTACCTATTTCTTGATGACTCAAGGACGATATGTACACGTCTTTGTCAGGAATGCAACTTAGATCTATTTCTAGTGTTTGGTAACTAACTGACAGGCTTAAGTTTCCCAACGTGACTGATAAAAAAGAAAAGAAAAAAAATTGAAAGGTTTCAGATTTTAAATTACGTCCAAAGAGGCGGGTGTTTTTTTTTTTTTTTTTTTTTTTTTTTTTTTTATTATTATTATGTTTTGAAATCCTTATGTTTGTTAATCAAAAATTCGTTAAAGTTTTACAAACTATGAAATCGATAATAAAACAAATTCCAAATTTGGGCTTCGAGATGCCCATATTCGCAGTAGGATTACGTCATTCAAAATCAGATGGCTCTAGGTACCGTTGTTTTATCACAAAGCGAGAAATATACATACATTTATGCAGTATTCTTCATTATTTAATTTCTTCAAATATAATACAGGGCGATAATATTTGGTGGCAAAAGTTTGAAAAGTGAAACGGACATTCAGAGTGATTCGACGCAAAATCACAAAACGAAAACAATAGTCCCTCAGGGACAAAGCTCCTTTGGACTATTAGGTCTTCCAGATGCCAATATTCGTTGGAAGATTACGATATTCAAAATTTGATGGCTGTAGGTTCCGTTGTTTTATCACAATGCGAGAAACATAAATACATTTATGCAGATTCTTCGTTATTTAATTTCTTTAAATATAACACATGACGATAATATTTGGTGGCAACAGTTTGAAAAGTGTACCGACATTTAACGTTTTCAACGCAAAATGCCAAAACGAAATTAATAGCCCTTCTGGGCTAATGCCTTTTGCTTTAAAAGAAATCGCTTCACTTCATTATATCGTCATTCACAACAAAACAGTGTATGTCTAAAATTTGAGCTCGATAGCTTATCAGGAAGTAGTTTTAAAATCCATGACAAACTTTTGACCCAAGGACAAACACCATGAGTGGGCTAAATAAAAGCTTATAAAAATGTTTGCCACTCAATGGAACAACTTCTAAAAATTTCTATATTAACTGGCTTTCCACACTAAACCAATTCTGATAACTTTTTAATGGGAAATAAAACCTTTTCTGGTTTTAACAAAAATCGATTTTTTAATTTTGACTCTAAAAACAGAGTTTACTTTTCTGATCGTTTTTCTCAAAATAATTTTTATTCTCATTATTATTCAGATACATTTTCTAAATTTTTAAGTGCAAAATGTGTTATTTCAAAGAACTGTCAAGATGTTTCCGCAGAAATATAATATTGAAGATTAAAATTACAATTTTACTTAAATATAACATCAATAGTAATGTGTAGGTTTAGAAATAAAATATTTTGAATCTAAAATGAGTTTTACTACGATAATAAAAAGGTTGTTAATATGGGACATTTTCACATTTTTCGCTGTCGAAAAACTATTAGTTACACTTTTTCGACAGCGAAAAATGTGAAAATTTCCCATGTTAAACTCAAAGGTAATTTACGTTACCTTGTAAAACAACGCTCACTTTTAAGAGCTTAAGAGTGCAAAAACCCATATTAAAGCGTGTTGTTTACTTCTCCAGTTTTTTGAAAATTTAATAAACTGGAAGTTCAAAATATGTTTCTACTCCTCTCTTTAAGTTACGCATATTTTGGCTATCGAACAGATGCGAGTTTTAGAAGCACACAGCACTAATGAAATAGAAACTACGCGAGAGGAAAAAAGTTCTTTCTGCTCTGCCAGAGTTATTTTCGTTTGGAAAGGGGAGAGAATTCGCTTTGAAGGGGGCATGGACTCTTTTTTATATATTTTTTTTATTCCTTTTTCTTTTTACATCCCCCATCTCCCACCAACAAAATAACACTCCATCATCTTGACGTTAATTCTCACTTATCTAACTCTTTCCTCTGTCCATTACATCCTTCGTTCTATCAGCCGCTGCTATCTTCTTTTCATTCCCGCTGCGTACCGTCGATCGTTCATGCTTGGGGTTTTTATTTGTTATTGCTATTTCTACTTCATTCTCACTCGCCCCTGCGATCTGCCCCCCCCCGCCAACTTTCTTCTGCTTCGGGTTGAGTTGGTGAAATTTTAACGATGGAAAAGTTCTCTAAGCTTGAACCTCCAGTTGTCGATGGTAAGAGAAAGGAAGAAGTGAAAAATAAAAGTTATTTATTTATTTATTATTCTCGCTCGCGCTGAAATTGAAATTGAATTAATTTTCTCTCGTCTTCCCACATTTGTTGCTGCTGTGAAGGGGGGTTTTGTTTACAAATCAGCTGCTATTTCGCAGGCGGAATTTGGACCATGAAAAGCGTATCTCTTGTAAAATATAATCGAAGGTGGTTTGTTTGCTGAAGAGTGTGGAATCCTGGAAGAACGTTTTATTTCGCTCGCTCATTAAAACCGGTGCTCTGAGAGACGTTAGATCGATTTATTTCGTCGGTGGAATGACAAGTAAACAGTGGGACTATCATATCTTTCGTATGAATTAATTTAAAGAACTTTAGAAATTTTTGTCATCGAGAATTTGTGAATTAACTATTTATGGGAGTTTGTAAATCGATTTTTCGACGAATGAAACGAACATGGCACATTAAAAATGATCGTAATACTTTAAGATACGATTACACAGTTAGTTTAACGAAATAAATTGTTACCCTTCCTAAAAATTGCATTAATTTGCAAAGACCTGTTTGTTTCCGTATTTTAGGCTAAGTATCACACAGTTCTTTAATTTTTGAAAATTCAGCTTAGCCTATCATTAATAGGCATATTAAACTGAGTATTCAAATCATTTGAGAGTGGAGCTTAGAGATAAAGAAAATGTAAAAGAAGATGTCGCCTAATGACAATTACCTGATGCTTTTTATGAAAGGCAGAGTTGGATTAACCAGTAAGCAAAATAAGCTCGTGCTTAAGGCTGCATTTAGACGGTGGTTTAAATGTCATAGCGATAAGGCATAAAATGTGGGAGCTCCATTCACACCTGCCAGACACAGTCTAACTAATTAGAGAAGTTGAATGCGTCTACAGCTTACCGCTCCGTTTTCCTACTCAATAGGTTTCCCGCGTTCGCTCTGATTTGTCGACTCTTATACCAAGTCGGCATAAGACTGAAAACGTCGAACTTTATGCCAAAATTCCTAAACTAATTTTTGTGACGTAGCAAGGTCTGGTTACCTAGCAACGAAGCTCAGCTTAACCGATTATGACATTTATAAAACCTTCTGAATTAGAGAGGAACAAAACCGCTCTTTAAGAGATCAGATCGGAGCCGTTCGTTCACTGAAGTAAATCAGTTCTTTTTAACGATTTACCACTCACTAACAATGACCTTGATGAATGCGTTCCGAACAGGCATGGATCAAGAGCGGTGAGCACAGATGGGAGAAATTTATTTTTCTGTTAGATTTAATGATTTTCATAGGCTTATGAACTTGTCTGTAAAGGACTGTTATAAAGTTTAAATAAACAATCATCTGTGATTCAACAACGAATGAATCCTTTTTCATTAATTTCTATGGGGAAAACTGTTTCTCTTTACGAACATTTCAGATCACCGTTAGGAAGAAATAAAGTTCGTGAGTCGAGGTTTCATTGTATTTGTAAAATGAAATGGATGATCAAAAAACGGGATTTCATCGCATATTTCGATCATTCTCAAACATATCGGAAATAATCTTCAAACTTTGTTTAATAATATCTATCAGTAAACAGGATTCAAAAAGTAGAATGTCAAGATTCAAAATTGCCAGTAGCATTTTAATGAAGTACATTAATCGCATCTATGAGACTGATTCTATGCCTGATAACTCAATACAATCTGAGTTATCTAGAAGCCCCATATTTCCAGCGCAATGGATATTTTATACGCCGTATATTATCACTGTGAACCTTTTATTTGTTTAGAAATGTTGGTCTACACTAAAAAAGTAGGTCTAGACTAGAAATGCTTTTGACAAAGTATGAGTTTCTCAGTTGTTGTTAGTTGTTACTCCAGCGTAAGTCGGAGTACCGAGATATCTCCGGGTTAGCTTTAGCTCTTTAGATGAACTTTGCAGTACGTTGTGTTTAACGTTCTTAGTATTTTGCAAAGTAATTATTGATTGTACTCTGTGATTCTGTGAAGAGTTGTACGACCTTTTTTTTTTTTTTTTTGGTGTGTGTGTGTGTGTGTATACGTGTGTGTTTCTTTTTGTATGCAGAACTTTTTTTTTTCATAAAATAAATTTTGCCAAAATATCATCGGACTTGTGCGCATTCAATTTATTACGAACCCGTACGCACGCGATATTATTTTTGATCCAAAAAGTACTGTCATTGAATTAAAAGTTTTATTGTCTGTTAATTACAGATTTCTAGCTATAATTAGTTATTCAGTAGCCATATAAGCATTAAACCAGTATCAAGTAAGAAAACCGAAATTTGAATAGTTGCGAGAAATAAAAATTTTCACGTGAAAGCCAAGAGTTGATAACTGAGCTTGGACTATCAAATAACTTGAAAAAGTAGACAATTTTTATTAAAAGAGGTTTATTTTCTAATGTGACAAATTTACGTCTATTCATGCAGCATATATTCTAAATGTGAAAGAAACAATGACATATTCGAATATTATTTCAAAACATACAGAGACTCAAACTTTTGATGTCTTTTGGACATTGCTTACATTCCGTAGAAACAGTTTACAAGTATTGCATTTTAGGCAACTTATTATATCAAAACTGTCCTGTGGCATTTAATGATGTCTTGATCCTTTCGATGCAAATAGTGCTTCGATAAGAAGAAGGGATTAACGCATAAAGACAATAACATCTTCATATTTCTAACTGGGAATAGTCGCGGGAGAAAGGAAATTGAGTCAGATAGAGGAAAAAATTAGACGAATAAGCTATCTTATTCCTTTAATACGAAGAGATATAACGATAGAAAGTAAGCAGTCGTAATAAATGTGGTGTTAAGGTTACAAAGCAAAAAGAACTGACAACAAGGACTTCTAGTAAAATTCATAGATTGCAGATGATTAGAACAATAAACGACCACAAACTTTTTTTAGTCCAAAGGGATTTGAATCCCGAAGGACTATTAGTTTCGTTTTGGCATTTTGCGTCGGACGGATAAATGTCGGTTCACTTTTCAAACTGTTGCCATAAAATGTTAGAGTCCTGCATTATATTTGAAGAAATTAAATAATGAAAATCTGCGTAAATGTATGTATATTTCTCACATTGTCATAAAATAACGGTACATAGAGTCATCGAATTTTGAATAACGTAATCCTCCAACGAATATGAGCATGTGGAAGACCAAATTTGAAATTTGAAATTTGTTTTATGATCGATTTCCTATTTTTTAAAACTTTGACGAATTTTTGATTAACAAACTCAAGGATTTCAAAGCGAGCAATGGCAACGTTGTGCAGAAAAAACATTTTTATCTCCAGCGCGTGAGTCTCTGTATCGGAAATTCTAAAGATATGCTCGTTTTAAAACTATTTTGCGATATTGCTGTTGCACTGGATCTTATGGTTTAAGTGCGAGGAACATGATATTTAATAAAGAAAGGTAACACACAAAATGTTAAAAAACGCCCCTTTGTACGTAATTTAAAATCTGAAACATTTCCAATTTTTTTTTTTTTTTTTTTTAAGTCCAAAGGGGCTTTGTCCCTGATTGTTTTCGTTTTGCGAGTTTGCGTCGGAACCCTATAAACGGCGTATCACTTTTCAAATCGTTGCCACCAAAATACTATCGCCCTGTATTATATTTGAAGAAATTAAATAATGAAGAATCTGCATTAAATGTATGTATATTTCTCGCATTATGATAAAACAACGGTACATAGAACTATCGAATTTTGAATGACGTAATCCTCCTACGAATAATCGCATGTGGAAGACCAAATTTGAAATTTGTAATTTGTTTTATTATCGATTTCCTATTTTGTAAAACTTTAGCGAATTTTTGATTAACAAACTCAAGGATTTCAAAGCGAGCAATGGCAACGTTGGTCAGAAAAAAACATTTTTATTTCCAGCGCGTGAGTCTCTGTATCGAGAGTTATGCTCATTTTAAAATTATTTTGCAACATTGCTGTTGAACTGAATTTTATGGTTTAAGTGAAAAGAATATGATATTTAATAAATAAAGGTAACACACAAGACGTTAAAATAACGTCCATTTGGGCGTAATTTAAAATCTGAAAACCTTTCAGATTTTTCTTTTCTTTTTTTTCAACTGAAGAAAGAAACATCTAACACATTATTGAGTTTTTTTCCAAAGCAGCACCTCGAACTCTGAGGCAATATTCTACCGATCACAAGCGATCCAAATAATTTATAGGAAATGAATTATCATATTATACTTTACGCTTACTTTTGGGGTCTCAGCATCTGTAAAAAACTGTTTCTCTCTACTCCTTCGAGGCCAATAGCAATCAGATGGGTATGTAAGTTCTCAAAAAAGATCCTGGGAACATAAAACCATCATTTTATTTCAAGATCATAAAATCACGATCGTACTTTTTTAGAAAAAGGACAACAAAGGAAGCCTATGATATCTTTCGAATTTTGAATGGTTAAAAAATAGCCTACAAATACTTTTTGTATTTGGAACGGTTAGGAAAAAAGGAAGTTCTTTTTTCTCGATTTTAATGATTTGTTGACGTGAATTAACTCTTGCAACTGTAAGTGACTCAAACGACTTATAAAAAAGCAATCCAATCGCATATTCAATCAACTGGAATAAGAGTTCCATTCTTCCCTTTGCCCTAAACTCGCTGATGAAGAAGAATTTTATTGTGTTTAATGTTGCGAATAGTTACTGCTCTAAAAGTATTCAAATAAATTTTAAAACACCTGTAACATAAAAAGTAATTTGTGGTTGTCTAAACACCTTTCGTAAAACATTTACATTGCGATTACACTGGATATTATCTAATTGAAGATCTTGTTACTGTGAATACTGCAGATATTTTGATGTATTATTGCCTTTAAATATATCGCATGAATAATAATTTTGTTAATAACAAATTCATCGGAATCTACAACTGAAAATAAATTACAAAATATGAACCCCAGAAAAATAACGATTCAAAACTAAGGTTACTTACATGTTATCGCAATCACCTCAGCAGAAATCGTGAAATTTCCAGAATATGCCAAACTCTGGCAACCGTGCGCATACCCATTCTTCAGGCAGGTAGCTATGCTCATAACAATCCTTCAATAAAACCAAGTCACGATTTTCATGTACTTTCTTTTTGTCGTATTCGAATGATTTTTATAAAAATAAAACTTGATATCTTTTGATTTAAACTTATTTTTGAAATATGCGATTATGGAATTTGCCAGAAAGATTGTGAAGAATATAAGCATTTTAATTTTTTAGTATATCAAGTAATCCTTAATTTAATAAGTAAAATTTGTTTTTTAAATTGCTAAATACGTTTTCCTTTCCTGTATTGATAATACCTACCTACGATAACAAGCGATAATTTGGGAATCTTTCTTTAAAAAAAAAAAAAAAAATTAACAAATTGGGGGGGGGGGGAATCCAGCATGCGCCGGATAAGCAACTTTTATTTTTTCATATGTAAAAAATCACCAGACTGCGTCAAGGTGGTTGCATTAATACGTAAGTAGCATTTTAAGGCTTTTTTGTCAATTAGAGATTGTATTTTTGCTATGTGACATGTGCTAGATGATATGTAATATGTTGGTCACAGAACAATGTTATTTCATCAGAAATACCTCGGTACTAATAGAACAGTATTATTATCAACAAAAGTGCCTCAGTTACTCGTTCGATGTATTGATAGCTTAGCAGTAAATGAACACTTTCAGAATGGTTATTTGAATTTGGCAAAGCACGCGTAGACTACCTGCCTAATAGGGAAATGGGAGGATGTTTTAGTGAAGGACATTTTAGGGAAAAACAGGCTCATATTCACGTTACATAAAGGGAAAACCACGAAAAATACTCATGCAGCCAGCCTCTGAGATCAAATCCAATATTCAGCGGCCTCTCGGTTACTGGTGGGCTTTTGCTAATAAGAATACAAACCAAATCACTTGGCTTTTATATGCTAATCAGATTTTCCTCAGTATACCTACTTCTTCTACCAAAATCCTTCCGGAAAATCAATGTTGGGAATTTACGTAGAAATTTCACAGGTATGTGCACTCCATAGGTTTGGTTTGGTTTATTTAATTACTGCAAAGCACTCGAGGGCTATCTGATTAAAGATAAAGGGTAAACCCTCTGAGAAAGTCTCCGTCCTAAGGACAAACCAAGCGGAGTAATGACAACTCAGAGGAAAATTCGAGAAAACCTGGCCTACCGGATGTTTATAGCTTACACCGAGGTACAGAGGCGTATCTAAGGTTTTAAGATCCCGTGGACACCTAAAGATTTTGCGCCCCTTTCTGTGTTCCAGGAATGGATAACATTTCATTCTGAAAGGTGTATCATCAATTTGGCGCCCTTTGGATGCTGCGCCGGGGACGGATGCCCCCTTGCCCAACCCTAGCCAATAACCCACAACCGAGGTAACTGTTGTCTCTTTAAGTACCGTAGACGTCTTGCATGGTGGTACTGCGTACAATTCGCTGATGTATGTTGCATACAATAAAAATGCATTCCCTAGAAGGCGAAGTTACATTGCATAACACTGAACTTAGCAGTAGTATATGTCTCACACTATAGGACATGCCATTTTTATATCAAAATGCAACAAATGACCTACAGTTTGCTAGAAATATGTTGTTTTCCCATAGTTAATGACATATGCTGTTTACTTACAACATTTTTGTCGACTATGATACGCTCAAAAATTTGAGACAATTTTCTTCAATTCTAATAAAACAAGACTAATTTAATTAGTGTAGTTAGTTTAGTGTCCTGTCGTATAAGACATATGCTGTTCTTACATTACATTTAAATTATGAAGATGATAAAACAGTACAGAATACGATATATTCCATTGCATGAGGATACATTGTGGTATACAAAACATTGATCAGAGTGCAGTACTTAACATTTAAATTATGCAAATGAGGAAACAATACAGTAAAGACTAAATTACATTGCTTGAATATACCATACGGTATACGACACATTAATATCAGTGAGTACAGATTTAACATGCACTGTCTGAGATTACTTAGAATGTTAGTATAGTTAGTGTTTCTCCATGTGTAAGCGGGATACAAGCCAGTTTTCGTTTAAGAAGCCCACCACGAAAGCACCCTTCCTCATAAGCATATGCTCCTGGAGTTGCTTTGGTTTAATTAACCAACAAAACCTAACCTTCTGCTATCAGTAAGTCTTATCATTGCACGGCATCAAAGACATCATGTCGGTAGCTTTTTGCTTAACATTTACGTCATTTTGAAATACTGACGGGGATTCAGATCTAAACACAAGGATGATAAATAAAATGTAAATTCCAAAACAAAAATTTAAAGTGGCTGTCTTTATGTGCAGTCATGTTTGTTTGGGGTAATTCAGAATGATGTGCAGATTCCCTTAAGGAAGTGTGATTTTTTTTTTTTTTTTTTTTTTTTTTTTTTTTTTTTATGTATATATAATTTTAATCAGAGATTGAGCATGATCATATAAATGTTGCCAAGATGCTTAACAAATTTTTAAAATCTGCATAGCACATCATTATAGTTATGTTATTAAATAATGAAGAACCTATATGTGTGTATGGATGTATGTTCTTCGCATTGTGGCCCTGGAGCCACGAAATTTTCAACGTATGTAGTCTTTCAACCCAACACGATCACCTACAAACTCAAATTCTGAATTTCGGATTTGTTTTTTATTTATGGCATTTTCCGCCGAATTTAACGACATTTTGATTAACAAAAATCGACGATTTAAAACCATCGTGTTGCCAATCGGAAAGCGTAAAACATATGTGTTTCAAATTTAATCAGAAAACCTCAGTAATTAAAAAAAAATACGTTGTCACTTGGCAAAATGTGAGATATTTATATTTGAAATTTAATTAATTAATTAGAAAATTCAGCGATTTAAAGAAATGTGTTGCCGCTGCTCGAAATAAAGTATTTTTATCTTTCAGGAGTCATTTTCTTTCTATTTGGAAAAGCACCAGATATTTAATTTTTCTTTCGAATTTAATCAGGCTGTTACTGAGTAACTAACCAAGCTGTTTAAACACAATAAACATAATTCTTCATCTCATTTGTGGTAATTACTAGCTGGACCCGTGAAATTTTATTAGATGAATTCATTAGCATCATTAAATATCTTTTCCTTTTTAAAATTTTTTTTATAATAACTATTTTAGGCAGCTGATCGCACAAAGAGCTAGTTAAAAAAACAGTTAGTATTTTTTTTAATATTAATTTTACTGTGGCAGCATTCGCAAAACTTCTCGCAGTACGTGCTATCAAATATGAATTCTATGAAAATTTGATTAAGTACTATTCTTACTAATCTTTCTGAACCTGTTTATCAAAATAGCAGTCACAGTATTTTCAAAGGAATCAATTGCTACTGCCAATAACAAAATGAAGCTGTCCAAAGAATTAAATAATATAATCATTAAACAAGAAGATAAAACTGAACTTTCCTCGCTACGACAGGCAGTAAAGCAAGAGTCGTTCTCTCCAGTTCCATTTCCAGCAGTTAACAAAAGGCCATTGCATGAACGAAAAGAGGTACAGTCTTCAGTCTCTGGGACATCAGCGAGAAAACAGTCTGTACCTTTCAGCAAGCAAAGCTACAGACTGTTTCTACACACTGTACAAAATTTCCGAATAGTCCAGGCATCATCAATAAAGGCAAGAGATACAGAATATCTTCAGACGTATTAAGAAATTTCAAGCGCTATATAATGAGGGTGAAAAAGAAAACAGCTCCTGACATGCAGATTTCATCCAGAACTTTGGAAGAGATGAACGATTTTATTTCCGATGTACTGCAAAAGTTTTTCGATGAGATGGAACAACTGTCAAAAATCAAAAAGTCCAAGACACTAAAGCCACAACAACTCGTATATGCAATGAAACTTTATTTGCCTCCGTTTTTGTACAATTATGCAATCAAATTTTGTCACAGAAGCTTCTTCGCTATGCAGCAAGATAAATGTTAACTAATAACTTTAAAATGATATTATAATTAATAAATATTATTCTTTATTTATTAGTTTTATGAATTTATCAAATATTTTTAGTCCTACAACGTCAAAGGTCTTAAAGAACTGATATTAGAGACATATGAATTTGGCATTCTGATAACAATTTCTTTTCTCCCTTTGATGACGGTTATAATTTTTATAATATTTGATAACAGTAAAAGATTTTTTATTATTTTTCAGATAAAAACTATAGTTAAGATTTATTTAAATATTAACCCGTTTCTTTCTGGTTAAAGTTGCCTGGTGAAATTTGAACATCGCAGATTGGGGATTTAGTTTATTAATTTACTTGACTATGCAATGACCGTTTTAATATAGAAATACCTATTAATGCATAGACTGGAAGTGTGAACATAAATAGTTTTTATCTATTAGAGGTTATTAAAATCTTTTCTCTGTGGGTTTTTTTCCCATGTGTAACGTGTATACGAGCCAATTTCCCTTACAAAGCCCTTCACAAAAGCATCCCCCCTTTAGGCAGATAGCCCTCGAGTGCTCTGCCATAGTCAAGCAAACCAAACCAAACCAAATAAATTTTGTTTCACATCAAAAGCATTAAGAGGGAATGAAATTAACGAATATTCTAATTTTAAATCATAATATCCAATTTCTACTTAAGAACTAAACCTATACCTAATTTGAAACTAAAATGAAAAATCTGATGTTTGTGATTTTATTGTTAAATAATAGTATAATAGATTTCGTAGATTTTCGCGGTACTTACGTATTATAGTAACAACCATTTTACTTCCATACTAAAAGTCGCCAAATTTTCAGAATGCGCCAAATTGACAACCATTCACATGTAATTGAGTTTTAATAAGCAATGACGCCATTTTCATATTCTTTCTTTTTGTTGTATTTCATGTTCCATACAGATATATTGCGATAATTTTTGTCTTAAACTCAATTTTAAAATATACGCTAACAGAAATACAGTCATATATTCCAGAACTGCTAAACGAGGCAATTGTTTTGAATCTGTAAAACGATGCCTCAAAATTTTCACTAGAACAAAAGAAACAAAGATTCTTTAGTAAATAAGTTTAAACTGTTTTTAAGGTTAAATCCCTAATCAAAGTGGGAAGATATATGCAATAACATCTATGTTTGTGATAAGTAATTTTTTTTGCAATTATAAGTTTTTTTTTTTTTTTTTCCTCTGTAAAAGTTCGCTATATTGCGCCAGGGTGGTTGCTCTCATACGTAAGTACCATTTTCACCACGAGAAGTTGTTTTTTTTAGTGCATTATTAGTGATGTCCATTTTATAAACTGTTTTGGTTCATACTTTGACTAAGAACTGTTTATTTAAGATCAATTCATCCTGTATGTGAAGTTAATTTTAATGTAAGAAACTTATTGCCTTTCAAGGAACGATGGCATAAATCTTATTACACTAGATATGAATTATTCTACGTTATCCAATTGATTCGAGTTTTACAACGACAACACTAAAGTCTCTTTAAGTCATCAGCACTTGTATTGTTGTAGGTGTACAAAATATGCCATTCAATATTATCATATTGCCATCAATTTATCACTCAGTATTATATTCTTGTTCATGTTTGATCTCTGAAAGTATTGGAAGACGTGGGGTCGAATACCTATCTGCTTGAAGTCTTACAAAGATCTTGTAGCAAAAGTTTCAATAGCTGGCACAAAGCCAGTGATCTTTTACAGGTAATCGATCTTGATTGCTACGACTCCTGGCCATCCAGTAATGTGGACCTTCAGTTGTAATCATTAGGCCTTCAATCTAATGATATATGTTTTTGGAAAACATTTGTGCTGAACTGCCTTGCTGTACTGCTGTTGTAATGTCTATGTCTATGTTGAACGAAAAATGGAAGTATTAAAAAAGGCTCAGTGATACTGTAATTTTTCTTGAGAAATTTGAAAAAGCTACCAGAATTATAAAATAATTTTCAACGTTTTCAAAAGCTCCACAGGAGCAATCTGTCGGCATCGCATCAGATTGCCCACCAGCGGCCGAGCGGTAAACCCGCTAAACACTGGTATTCGAACAGTCTGGCTGCATGGGCGTTTACTTGGTTTTGTAAGGATCTTAAGTTTTACTAACGTTTATTTTATTTTAAATCTTTACTATCACTTCTTATTTTCTACTTCCGGCCAGAATTATAAGCGTTAAGGTTTTTATGCAAAGTTTGTCTGGCGGACGCCAAGTATTTAAGTTGTGGCTTTTTGCCAAGCGAGAGAGAGGAAGCAGTGAGTTCGAAGCAGGCCGCTTACCTTAGAAGTTACGCAGTTGCTTGTTGCCTTCCAGGCCAGAGGTTTTAATCCTCTTGATAAATTTTAAACGTATTGTAGTGTTCACAGTTCTCTGTACTACATACGTTTCCTGTTAATATAAGGCCAATCTTTCACGTCTATTATTCTAAAGTTAAATTAGAGTTTAGTTTTATTTTTATACTTTTACGTTTTGACCCCAAGTAGCGGGTCGGTGTATTCCGAAGTACGGAAGTCATTGTAAATAGAGAAAAATAATTTGTTTGTATACCCTTCTTGTGTATCCTGTTTACTTACCACAGTTTTGAACATAGCTTTAGTAAGCTCTCTGTTCCGAGTCAGGTCCTTGCATGTTTCCGAAGAAGGTTAGAAGGAACATTGACCCTGATAGTGGCGCCCAACGAAGAAGAATAACCATGGTCGAGTTTCAAGAAGAACCTGTGCTGCCTGCAGAAACGGCTCAGAATCCAGAAATGCCAGCTGCCGCCCTGGAAGGATTTGGTTACATCGTCCAGACCATGCGCGCTTCGATGAAACCAGAAGCAACATTTAATGGAAACTCACCGGTAACCAGTTTTTTGGAAAAATTGGATGACCACTTCATGCTCTACCCCGTGCACGAGTTTCAAAAAGTTACCTTAGCTACCAGCGCTTTGAGGGGCCAAGCGCTTAACTGGTTCAAATGTATAGGCAGAAGTCTCTTGGGTCAAGCAGGAAGTCCCACCTATACTTACGAAAATTTCAAGACTGCCCTACTAAAAGCCTTCCCTGTTGTAAGGGATCGTGCGAAATTAGAAACGGAACTTTTCAGTATATATCAACAAAGAATCGAAAACCTATCGAGCTTTATTTTAAGAAAAATTCACGTTTTCAAGCTCTTGTACGGAAACCGTCCGGATCCTGAAATAATTCAAGTGATTTTGCCGAGGTTACTATCCCAAGTGCAAGACTTTATTGAATTGAGAAATCCGACTACACTGGAAAAGTTATTTGAGCTAGCAATCCAGTTTGAAACTAGAAGAACGGCGGACGTCGAAAGAAGACGCCAATATCAACAGTGAAACCAATTTGGTACGCCAAGACTACAGCAAACTCAAGCACACGGCTACGGAGAAAAAGCGAATCAGTGGGCAAGGAAACTCGAGCATTCAAAAACAGCCGGCGAACGTCGACAGTTCAATAGCAACCCAGGAAAAAAGTCTCAAGGCCAGTGGAAAAAGAAGGAAAGCACGGAAAGGAAAAATAATTTAAACTAAAACGGATTTCTGCTGACGGCAGGGTGCGGAAATCCGAAGGCCAAGAAAACCCCTCTTCCTACAAGTTAAATACAGTAATGGTGAAAAATTTGACTCTTCCGAAGATTGAAGTCTTGGTGAATAATATCCCAGCCACCGCACTCCTGGATACCGGCGCGCAGTGTTCCTGTGTGGCAGAAGATTTTTTTAGGAAGTATTTTCGCAAATACCGCATATATAATTCGGATAATACGACAGTGTTAGCGGCGCAAGGAGAAAAATGTAAGTGCGTAGGTAAAGTACCTTTGTATATCCGTATCAAGGACGAACAAGTAAAGGTGATGTTTTTTATAGTAAAGAATCTGCAAGCACATTTAATTTTAGGAATAGATTTTCTTTCAGAAGCACAAGCTACGCTGGATTTTAATGAAGCGTCCCTTAAGCTGACAATGAAACTAGTTCGTACAGAAAACGCTGAACCGCCGATGTTAAAACTTGACCACCTCTCTAATGACGAGCAAGGAAGAATCCGACAAGTGGTAAGTGAATTTGCTTCGTTATTTAGTGATATTCCAGGATTTACTCAGGTTACTAACCATAGTATTGACACCGGAGATGCAATGCCAGTTCGTCAAAAACCATACCGGTATGATAAGAATAAGGAAAAAATTATAGAATGGCATATTACCGATATGCTACGTAAAAAGATCATAACGCCCATCTCAAGTAGTTATGCTAGCCCGGTGGTTTTATGTAAGAAAAATAATGACTATCCTTTGACGCATCCAAAAAGATGGAGATTCGCTATTGATTACCGTAAATTAAACTCCATAACTAAATATCCGGTATATCCGTTACCGATCATAGAAGAAATTTTAAGGAACATAAAATCAACCAAATTTATGACGACTTTAGACTTAACGACTGGTTATTTTCAAATAGGGGTTAGGCCTGAGGACGTGCCTAAGACTGCTTTTATAACCAAGTCTGGCACTTATGCATTTTTGCGTATGCCGTTTGGCCTTTCAGGGGCCCCGGCAACATTTCAGCGATGCATGGACATTCTGTTAAGACCTGTTCTTGGAAAGTCCACATTTATCTATTTAGACGATATCATTATTACTAGTGATAATCTCGACCAACATGAATTGTTAAGCCTCCGCGAAATTAGTTACTGATTCTATTTTAAATAAATATATTTTAAAATACGGGGCGCCCCTAAAAGTTATATCGGATAATGGTCCTCAATTTGTAAGTAATATATTTGAAGACATGTGCCAAAACCTGGGCATACGTCATTTAAAAATGGTCCCGTATCGGCCGCAATCAAATATAGCGGAACGGGTCAATAGAAATATAGTGAAAATTATCCGTAGTTATGTTAAAAATTTTCATAAAAGCTGGGATAACTATGTCAATGAATTTGCTTTCGCCCTTAGGACCGCAAAACATGATACAACGGGCAAAACTCCTGCTGAGTTATTTTTAGGCAGAAAGATTATAACGCCGTTAGATAAATTATTTTATGTGCAACAAAGAGCCCCAGAATTTAAAATGGGTGATATAGAAAAACTAATTAAGGAAGCAAAGAAGAATACGGAAGTAGCACAAAGAAAACAGAAGCTCTATTATGATTTGAAACGACGGGGAGTAACTTATAAAGTAGGGGATGAAGTTTTAAAAATTAAGCATTCACTTTCTTCAGCACCAGAAGATAAGACTGCCAAATTTTTTACACGATTTGAAGGACCATATGTTATAGAAAAAATAACTCACGCTGTAGTAGTGTTAAAAGCCAGAAATGGTGAAACCTGCTCCGCAAACATTGATCAAATCAAACCCTACTTCGATCGTAATAAAATGCAAATATTTTCAGATCTTTTGCAGGATCCGGCACGGCAGACACCGCAGGCACAAGCTCCAGAGGTGGAAAAACGACAAGTACAAGGGCAAGCCAGTAAGAGGCAGGAGCAAGTGAAAAGAAAATTTCCCCGCGGAAAAATTGAAGGGAGCAAGAAAAAGAAGCCGTTCCACCGTCCAGAAAAGAGAGTTCACGAACACCCCCAGAATGAAGAAGGGAGAAGGACGACGGATGTGAAGAGAACCAGGAGAAATGACGGCAACTATAACCCGGCTCTAAAACGGAAAATCTACTCATCCGACAGGACTCTCCGCAGCAAAAGTCGCCGAACTGCGGAAGGGCCATCAGCGGCGGACGAAAAGGTACAAGGAAAATTTGAACGGCCAGCAACGAGGTCCAAGCAGGAAGACGACAGAAGTTTCCCGGTTCCGCCAAGACCAGCTGCCATTAAACGGCCAAGACCACAAGCAGAGGAGAAAAAGAAGGTATTCAAGGGTGACCGAACTGGTGAAAAAAGGAAGCTTCCAGAGGAAAGCACTGAAGGGCGAGCCCGTACAAGAAGGACGATAAATCAAACTACTATCTGCAATACCTTTAAAGACTGGGCCCAGAAAAGGATGTCTGAATATCACAAAGATAAGTAAAATTTTATGTTACTTTGCAAACTTAAGTTAATCTTTCATTCTTACTGCAAGTGGCAGATTTCAAGAAGTTTTACCTCATGCGAGGTCTACCTTTATCGCCAAAAGGGCGAGAAATCAGTTGTTACCGATTTTGATATTATGTTTTTCAATTACTCGCGCGTAAAACTAAAATTGATGTATAATAGCGTTGTGTAAAGACTTAAATATTGTAAAATTTATTGTATAAATTTTATTTAAAACATTCTAGCAGGAAAGAAGTTTAGTCTGAAAGACTTTTTGAAATGTATTATTTCAATGTAGAAAGAATTGGCACTTGCTTTGAAAAGAATAGAAGTTAACAAGGTACTACTAATGTATGTTCTCAAATGTGTAAAATTAACAGCATGTTGATATGTTCTTATATAATGTGAACTGTTATTTTAAATGTTAAGAAATACCGTGATATGGTAAAAGTGAATGTTAAAATTTTTATTCGTGTGACTGTAAAAAGACTAAAGCATGGCGAATATGTGTTAAAGGTTGAATGATGTAGTTAGGCTCTCTGACGCTACAGTTTAGAGTTAGACACTTTCAGAATAGTACCTCAGGGTTTAGAGTTGAAATTAGGGTGTGTTAAGAGGTCTTGTTATGTTGAATTTTAACACGTTAGTGTTTTGATTGTAGGAGGAAGTGTGGAACACGTAGACAGAAACACATTCGTGTTTGGTGTTCTTTTACAACACATGTCAGAGAGCACGGGGAGAGATAATTAAAATAGTCATGAATGAAATAAGAATGTTAAGGGAAGTATAATTGTATATGTTACTTGCCATTTCATTGTGTAACATTTCATTAAACTAGTTTTCCTTCCAGATCTCTGGAAGGAACCGGAATTGAATAAAAGCTCCTGTTTAGATGCAGTACAGATGAAAAAAAATTGTTGTATATCCTGGGAGCTGCTATTGTAAAAAAAAAAGACAAATTTCTTTCTTTTAAATTTCTAGTTTCTAGCGAAGTATGTTTGTAAAAGATTGGCCTCGCGTTAGATTCTAGAGCTAAAAGTTTTCAACAAGGTCGTTTTAGACCTCAGTTTCAAACTAATTAACTCTGGCGGGAGGTATGTAAGGTTCTTAAGTTTTACTAACGTTTATTTTATTTTAAATCTTTACTATCACTTCTTATTTTCTACTTCCGGCCAGAATTATAAGCGTTAAGGTTTTTATGCAAAGTTTGTCTGGCGAACGCCAAGTATTTAAGTTGTGGCTTTTTGCCAAGCGAGTGAGAGGAAGCAGTGAGTTCGAAGCAGGCCGCTTACCTTAGAAGTTACGCAGTTGCTTGTTGCCTTCCAGGCCAGAGGTTTTAATCCTCTTGATAAATTTTAAACGTATTGTAGTGTTCACAGTTCTCTGTACTACATACGTTTCCTGTTAATATAAGGCCAATCTTCCACGTCTATTATTCTAAAGTTAAATTAGAGTTTAGTTTTATTTTTATACTTTTACGTTTTGACCCCAAGTAGCGGGTCGGTGTATTCCGAAGTACGGAAGTCATTGTAAATAGAGAAAAATAATTTGTTTGTATACCCTTCTTGTGTATCCTGTTTACTTACCACAGTTTTGAACATAGCTTTAGTAAGCTCTCTGTTCCGAGTCAGGTCCTTGCATGTTCCCGAAGAAGGTTAGAAGGAACATTGACCCTGATAGTTTTACCCATCTGTAACACATATACGAGGCTAGTTTCTCTTAGAAATTCCTCCACGAAGGCATCCCTTTCCTTAGGTAGATAGCACTAGTGTGCTTTGCCGTAGTCTCAATACACCAGACCAAACCAAACGCAGCGGAATACTTAATGCGTCAAAATCGGCAAAAACAAAATTCGTCAACAAAATATTTCGATGGCATTCTTGAGAAACGAATTAGTTTCGAACAGCACATGCTACATGCACTCGGATAAGGCTAATGACATTCCTAAAACTTTTTCCAAATTTAGCACTGGAACCAAATGTTTATGGTTCCAACGTCAAAATCAGTTACGTTATAAACCATGTTCACTTAAGCTGTAGTTTCTACATAACAGAAGAAAAAACTCCAACCTATTCAGTTTTCAGAATTTTTGAAGCTATTTGGTAAAGAAGCCTCATACACAAGCTTCTGAACTTGCCATGTATAGAAAATATCATGTAAGAAAATTCCACAAAAAATACAAATTATTGTTATTCTGAAACAAGGAACTTTACTGATTACGATGAAATGATGTTTAGGCCACTTTTCATTATGAAAAATAATAAGCCTTTCAACTCAGATGCTGCACGTTCTTCACTTCTTGACTTATGATGAAGAATTTTTACGAGGCGTGTTAATAAAACGCGAGTTCAAATTCATGTGTTTAATTCTTGTTTTTTTAAAAAATCGTTTTTGAATTATTTGCCTGAAAAACAGTTGACGTATTTTGAAGCAGAATCTTTTCACAACTAGTAATTTTTTTTATATACCAAGATGAATCAGTGCACCACCTGGAATCATAAAACCCTCAAGGAAGGAGATAAGACTCGACTTTCCCCAATGTATCAACAAGAAGAATTTTCTGATTCTATATCAGCTGTGAATAATAGACCGTTACGTCAGCAATCAGAACAACGGACAACGTCTCAAAGTTCTGTAACAGCTGTGGCTGAAAGTATGACCAACGGTAAAAACAAAAAATTCCGTTACTCCTCGGCTGTACTGAAGAGTTTCAAGCGCTACATTTTGAGAGTGAAGAGGAAAATAACACCTAAGATGATGCTTTCCCCCAGAACACTGGAAGAAATAAACGATTTAATTTTTGATATCCTTCAGAAGTTTCTAGAGGAGCTGGAACAGCTTTCAAAAGTCAAGAGGATAAAAACACTGACAGAACAGGAAATGGACTGTGCAATGAGACTCTGTTTGCCTCAACGGCTGCAGAGTTATGCCATCATATTTGGACGCAGAAGCTACTTCGTTATGCAAAAAAGATAATTGTCGCCTTAAATAGCTCTTAATTTTCATTTATTTCAGAAAATAAATACTGCCCTTTGTTCTTCATCAATTATTTTAATTCGTGAATCACTTTGAATGTCTAATTAGTACTACTTATCTTTTGAATTTCGAGACTTTATCATGTGACAGTACTACGAGGCGTTTTCTCTCCACGACTTTCAAAGATAATGCAAAATATATGCTTTTCCGAAGCATCCTTATTTTATGTAATCTAATACTATTTATTATTGGAGCTAATAAGCAAAGGCTTAGCTAGAGCTTTCGCCGCCCATGGCGGTCCCTGATATTGCCGCCCCTTTACAATAATACACAAACAACTAACTTCAGTATACAAACAAATAACTAAAAATGTCAAAATAACACATATGGAAATAAATATAAACACTTACAACTAAAAATTTTTTAAGAAAATTTTTAATTTCAACATTTTAAACTTCTATTATTATTTTAAGTGCTTTTTTGTTTTCAAAATCCTCGATGACAGATTAGAGGTTTACTTGATTGCTCCTGTTGTTGTGATGTATAGACAATATTGGAAGATTTCTTTAATGCAAAATAAACAGTCATAGTTCCAAAATACTTTCTAAATGATTTTTATTTACAAAATTCTTTTCACAACCAGCAGCGCTTACAGTAATTCGAGATAAGTTCGCTATAGTATTACATAGTATACATTTGGAACTTTCGCCCTCAAAACTGGTAGAATTTTGAAACCGAGATTGTGTTTTAGTATAAATTGTAAAATTCAAAAGAGCCAGCCTTCTACCACCTCCTTTTTCTCACCTCCTTATAGCTACGCTACTGCTAGTATGTGATCAAAATGTTAAAGCCATTGAATACTGGTTAATTTCTTTCTGGGATCGACGCCAAATTGATCTGGTTCCTTTATATCAAAGTACGGCATCAAAGACAGATACTTCCTTGTTAAAGCGGCCATCGCCTTAACCTTTGGGGATATTTGAAGCTTGGGAGTCAAAAATGGAGCAATTAAAGTTGCCAATTTTGGCGATTAAGCACGGTGGTCGCTTTAAAAAGGAAGTACCCAAAGAAATTTTGATGTTTAATATTTACGGTTCTGTGGCGGAAATAATAGAATGCAAATGGCTAAAAATTTAAAACTGAAAAGGGGCAATGCTTGTATTGAAATAAAAAATGAATCATGTTAACTGGGTCAATAACTAATTACTTCTTTGTTCACAAACTCTTACAACTTAGAAAAACTGGATAAATATAGACCAAGATAAATATAGACCTAAAGAACGGTATGAAAAAAATCCTATTGTTAGTCCTCTCTGAAAGTGCCCGAATAGTCGACAGCACTATATGCATGCATATTTTTTCTGACATGAACGTTTGCTGCATATGGATGAATATAATGATTCCAAAACCATAGCAGGGAACCATACAGTTGCGTATCGAGAAGGGAGGTCGGTTTACCATGGCTGGTACATTTTTGGAGAAGGAATTTTGCTCGAAGCATTGTTTTGTAGGGGTTAATAACATGAATCATCGAAGGATATGAAGAATAACGAGATTTTGAATTGTTCCATGGAATTATATTGAAAAAAAAAAAAAAAAAAAAAAATGGTTTCTGCACCAAAGAAATCAGTACGCGATTTCAACTATTACATAGTTATACCTTCTTTGTTCCTTTCAACGTTTTGAATGAAAAATATGCATATCAAATGAATATTTATTACGATAGTCTTAATAAGGAAGGATTTCTCGCTAAGAGAGAAATATTTCAGTGTTTTGTTTCTATTATTACTAGAAATATTTCTGAATCAGGTATCGATAACGGAAAAGTACGGAACAAAGTCAGAAATATTCTAACACTACCACGAACTTTTCTTAGAATTACTATAAATTTTGCCGTAATAAATAAAATTGTAAATAAAATTGGTGCGAAGAGTTGTCTAGATAAAAAATCTTTTTGGGAGTCTACAAATATACATTTTGCATTTTAAGAATCTTTCTATTTACTGTATCCAGAAATGGTGTAAACATTTTCAACTGCAGAAATGAAGAAGACAACTGTTATCCATAATTTTGTAAACAAAAAAAATCAATCAATAAATAAAATAAGAAAATAATAATACAATTTAAAATGTTGTAACTAAAATTTTACTTCAAAAGTAAACATATTTTAGAGTCTTCTTTAATTTTTGCAACAGTTATTTTTATAATTAGAAACAGATTTCCTTTACTTCCTTATTTTCCTAACTGAGTTTTTCTGCCAGAATGAGTTTTCAGTTTCACGCTTTATGCAAATTAGGCTAGAAATAACTATTTGAGGTCTGAGCATCTTCAGTTACAGCGTTTTGGTCCTAGTTTACGGCCGTGCTTTTTAAGTGCCTTTTATTCTACGCCGGCGATTTTACCTAAGAATCAATTACGTGTTTAAACAACTCTGTGCAGCTTAGGCTGATTATTCTTAGCATTAGTTTAGTTTTACATTTTCTGTTTTAAATTCAAGCCATAATTGCTGGGTTCCTGTACGCCTAAGAGTTCCTATCTGTGAATATCTTTGAATTAAAGATGAAAGGGTATTTTATTCCTTCTTCTGAGTTGTTACTTACATAACAAGAACTTAGTCGTTAAACAATTCTACTAGGTTCTAGCAGTAACTTTAATTTAGCTAGAACACTACAACATATTTTAAATTTATTTCCTTATATGTCATTTTGACATTTTTTAGATATTTGCTTGTGTATCGAGAGAGGCAGAAAACTCATGGATCGCCCCAGGCGGCAAAAGCTCTGCCTACATGTGTGGACCCATAGCAAGTTCTTTAAGTTTAGATTTGAAATTCTACAGTGTGCCCATGAAGTTTCTATAATATTATCATCAAACGTTTTATTTCAGTGTAATAAAATTTTAATATAATTGTCTAAGGAATATGTATGCCTTTTCTCCTATAAGTTTTTGCTCTTTCCAAGACCTTTTTATGACATTTTCTACATTCCAAATGCGACCAGGTCTGAACCCTTCCCTTCTACATGTTTCAGATAATGTGTGCCTATTACCTAAGGAATTATACTTGATCAATTACATCTGGAAAGTTACGTTAAACCAACAGCGTAACACCGTTAGGTTTGCTTTATTGAGATTACTATAAAGCCCACTAGGACTACCTACCTAAGGGAAGAGATGCTTTCGTGAAGGAAAGTATCTCTTCCCTTAGAGAGAAAGTGCAAAACTGGCAAAACTGGCTCGTATATACATTACACATGGAAAAAAACACGGAAACGCCCATGTAGTCGTCTGCATCGAACTCAGGTCGGAACTATACCAGTGTTCAGCGACTTTACCGCTCGACCGCTGGTGGGCTCCTATAACATCATTAGATAAAGCCCTTAGCACAGAAATATAGATCAGTGTGTGAGGAAAACCTTTATCATAGGTGTTTTGTGTTTCAGTGCGCTAAAGGTAAGTTCAAATTGACTTCCTGTGGCTTCTCTCTAAGAAATTCATGTGTATGTGCAGTCTTTTGTGTTTGGAGTTGCGGTCAAATTGACCCTGTATGGTTTCTTTTGAAGAAAATGTGTATGTGCATTCATATGTGTAGTGTTGTGCAAGAATTCGTTTGTGGTTTAAGAAAAGATCAAACGGACCTCTTTTGACGTAGAAAAATTTATTTCTTATATATTAAGTACGCTTCTGAAACAAAATGGCCAAATTGATCTCTTGTGACTTACAGAAAATTTATTTGTAGTGTATAAAGTTCGCTTCTATTAAAAAAAAAAAAAAAAAAAAAAAAAAAGTCAAACTGAACGTTCATAATTAAGTGTGTAAGGTTGATAATACTGCTTTAGCCTCAGCAAAGTAGACTCAAGGATAATATCTTGTTACTTCACTGTATTAATTTTTTTTTTTTTTTTCACTCTGAATGTAATGAGAGCAAATCCATGCTTTCTTTTCCTCTTCTGGTGGAAGATTTCAATTTTTTCTCTCGAGAAAAGTTCTCCCAAGGGGGAAGGATTTGTAATGTCGTTAGATTAAGTAAACAGTCATTACATTTGTACAGATCTTTAATCATTGAATTTTTTTTAGAACAACTTAGTTAGTTACATATAAATTTTTTCCGTTACAATTCAAAAAATGTAGAACTTCCTTTATAATAACAATACAGCAACTTGAGGTTATTTAATTCCGCTTTGTTCCCATGTTTTTTAATTATGCCCCTTTGGATAAAAGGTTAATACGGTTAAGAAAAGAAAATTCTCTAGTGTTTGCCCATAGAGAAAAAAGGCACCTTGAAAATCTGGATTTTCTTAGGATAGTTCAGCTGTTTTTGAGTTTCCTGGTATAAATCCTGCATCAGTTAGATATCTAGCATTAATTTTTCTTCCTTTTCCTAGCGGGGTATGCGCTTCAGCAGCTGCATAAATAGAGTACTGGAGAAAACAAGACAATCGATAAACCAACAGCATCGATTCAGAAATGTCGATATACGAGTAGTAATATGTATGGCGAAATGGATGGGCTGGACATCTTCACGGCCCTGCATATACAGCGAAATGGACGAACGAAGAAAAAGCCATTTTCAGCTCCTCCTGTGAAGAGGCGCCTGTCAAAATGAATATGTATTTGCTTCGCATAAATGCTTCCCAGAATCCTCGAGACACGTGGGCTAACTGACAAGATCTGGAAATGGCCTAGACCCTGCAAATGCAAGAAGACAAAGCTTTGCAAACCCGAGCGTGGCCTCTGTCAGAACTTATAGTCTTCGAACTCACTCCCCCGTCTCCTACCGCTGCTTAGATGTAATGTGGCGTGAAAGGGATCAAAAAGACTCCCCAGCCTCCCTCTATAGAGGATATTACGGATGTCGCGGTGACATCTATTGTGAGAGAGGAGAAAAAGGAAATGTAAGCTGTTGCTCGAGTTTTCCCCTCTCCAATCAGCCGAGCATGAATATTGGGGCACTAAGCACAAAAATACCAGTTACCAAATGGCTAATATTTGCGAGCATATGTTGAGATATTTGAAGATCAGATTCTGAATAAACTGTTGAAATAAATACCACAATCAGAAATCAAAAATTAGTCATATAAAAGTATTGGTATCGCAGTACCTAAAAACTGAGTATATAATCAAATTTTATTATAGTTTACTAAGCATTCGGGATCGTTCATTTCGTTATCGTTTGTCTGCTAAGAACGCGTCTTTTGTGTTTACCAATCGGATAACCTTTTCTATGATAAATCATTTCGCAGTTTTTGATTTAAAACGAAAATTTTCCGACGCTTACAACCAATTGTACGTTTTTCATAATAAGCTTTTATTTAGTCCACGCCTAGTGTTTCACTGTGAGTATCATTTTGCCATCGATTTTTAGCCTAATTTCTAATAAGCTATCGAGTTCAAATTTTATACACACATTGTTTGCCGATGAGAGTGCAATTTTTAACAAAAATTTTTTCTATTTAATGTTTAAACAATTCTTCGCGCACATCTTCGCTTAAGGAAGAGACTAAGCATATTAGAATTTTAACAACAAATACAGCAAACCAACAAATACAGCGGGGAAAAAAATCTTTTCAGTGAAACTTGTATGAAAATTATAACTTAATTTCAGAATTTTCGAATAAATTTTGAGAATCGCTCGATTTTTTAGACTATTTGACATCTATAACTTTAAAATTTCAACATCTAAAAATGTATTGGATGTAAAGTTTTGAAATTTCCAAAGATTATAAAAATGTTTCGCCCTCTTTTGAGAAAAGAACGATAAAAATTTATTAATTTAGCGATTTTGTACATTTTTCTGAAAAAAAAAAAAAATGTGATGAGTCTGGACAGACGAAAGAAGAACGCGCTTCTCGCGGAAAAATTGCTTTTGAGTTTGCCATCTTGACGCACTGAATAAAAACTGGAGATATTCCCCCTTTTTTTTTTCATTTTAGCTTCAACTAAAACCCTGTTTGTAATATTATTACATTTAACTTCTGAACTAAATATTCAAAGTGATGTCTTCATTCTGTGAATGACATTCAGTTTTCTTCTTTATTTCATAACTTTCCTATAATTTTATTCTATGTTAATAATAACTAAAAATGTCATCGTTGATAACGCGTAAATGTGACTAAAAAAGAAAGAAATATTACTTAAAATGGATATGATAATTAGTACACTAAAAGGAGAAAAATAATTTATCATGTTGTAGAGATAGTAGGTCATTTGGATGCAGGAAAGATGAAAATTGAGCAACCGCCTTCGCCGGGAATCGAACCACGGAACTCTAGAATACTCGCCCAGTGTGCAGACCACCACACTCCGAAAGCATGCCAAGAAGATGGGAGAAATACCTTATAATGTAGTTAAATAGGGATTCTATTAATAATAATAATAATTAATAATTAAAGAAATCTATTGACAGAATTCGTCTGCAACTTTATATCGCGAATAATAAAAGCGTGGGGTGCTTAAATAAGGAAATCTATTAATTTGCCAGTGTAAAGTGTGTAGGCCGTTATCTTATATAATTTTTCATGTGTGTCCTACCCTTTTATTATTCGCGATATAAAATTGTAGAGGAATTCTGTGAATAGAATTGTTTAATCCATTATTCCAATGAAACTATAAGATATATTATTTTTCTCCGTTTAATTTATTTATAATCATATCTATTTTAAATAAATGTTTATTGCATATAAACCTTTTCTTTAATTGCATTTTATTAATTGTTTCAGTTTGAATGTATTATAAAGCTTAAAATGTTGCCAGAATTAACAATTTGTATATCAAAGTATGAAATTTACAGAATATAGTAATATCCCATTCAGAAATGAACAATTTTCAGAATATACAAAAATATATAATAGTCATCTGAATAATTAAATAGTAACAAAATCATTATTGCTTTACCTATTATTTACCTCTTCAGATGACTGTTAATACTAGTTAAATGCAAAATAGCCATTGTATGACTGTTATTTCTCAGAATAAGAATAAAAATTCCTGAAATACTAGAGAACCACCAGAATGTGACACAAAGGCTTGAAACGGGCAATTAAGCTAACTGAAAACAGCGCCGATTGTTTGTACAGATATACGGAAGTACTGTAGTCGTTTAAGTTTTGAATGCATAACACCTGCTGAGGTAACTTAAAATACGGTATGTTTTTTCTAAACCTTTTAGTCAAACTGAATGTACGTATTATGAAAATTAGCTTAAAAAATTTTTCCGTTTTCAAGAAGAAAAAAAGTATGCTTGGGAAAAAAAGTTAAAATCTGAAAGCTTTCAGATTTTATATTACGCCCAAAGGAGCTGAACATATTAGAATTATATTTTCATTTACACACATATACACGTTTCGAGAGCATTTGGGATAACCCCCCTTTGGACTAAAAATATTTAAAAACAGCATATCTTTATAATTTCTGATAGACAGTCTCGGCGCTGGAGATAAAAATCTTTTATTCCGCACAGTATTGCCACAGCTCGCTTGGAAATCGTTGAATTTTTTTAATCAAAAATCCGTTAAAATTTTACAAAGTATGAAACAGATAACAAAATAAATTCGAAATTCAAAATTCGGCTTCCAAGTGCTCATATTCGGGTGGAGGACTACGTTATCTAAAATTTTTACGCCTTTAAGTGCCACTGCTTTTTTTACAATGCGAAAAACATACATACATTCCTGCAGATTCTTTATCATTTAATATCTTTAAATATACGAGTAATATAGGGCAACAATTTGAAAAGTGATTCGACGCTAAATGTTGTTTTCAGACTAATAGCCCTTCTGGGCTAATAATCAGTATTAATGTTTTAAATATTAACGAATTCTCTCGTTTAAGAATGATGTTCTAACCATTTCCATGAAAGTGATACTTTTATGTTAGAAATATAAATTTTTAATTGCATTTGTTACGCCCTTAGGCTAGTGTTATACCAATATTTTATCACTAAGTCTAATCTTCTGACATGGTATAATTGAAACGTCGCATTGAAAGCACTATAGATTTAGTGACTCATAACCTAATGCAGCTGAGTAACTGGATTATTGATTACTACTATTAAACTTCACATCTATGGGTTTCTAACCAATTATTCTTAGCGGTGTCTTGAGGAATTACTTTTCAGTTTGTCATCTTATTACAGTTACTGACGAATTGACTTACTTCAAACTTTCTCTTTCCCTCTATAGCGATTGCCACCACCTAAATATAATGGCGAGAGCAATTCTCCTGGTAGAAAGGCTGCATACTACAAGATTTGCTCTTGTATGACGTCATTGACTCTCAATCATGGACCTGCTCTCATATGGTCCATGCTCTCAATATGTTGAAAAATAACTTATTCCCTTCGTGTCTTCGTTTCTTGCAATTGTGTAAGTAACGTCAGTTTTGGAAAGAGCCTAATCTTTTGTTTTTTACCGATTTTGGAAACATGTAAGGTGAAAAGATTCTTTACTAAACTCACTTAATGCAAAGAAAACACAATATCAACTGAGCACTAATTTATTTATGAAGTGATAATTACTGCTTGACGAGGGTTTGGGTTTAATTAATTATGGCAAAGCATACTAGAGCTATTTGCTTAAGGGGAGGGAGAAGTTCATAGAGGACTTTCTAAGGGAAACTGGCTCTTCAGGTGGAAATCTCACGAATGCTGTTCAGCTTAGGAATACACATAATGTTAAATGATCTTTTCACAATTTTCGTCTCTTTTGTTCAGTTAAATATAGTTCCGACGACTCTATAATACATTCGATTTCTGGATTGCGCAAATGAAATATTCAAACTAAAAAATCCCTCTACACAGATCACCTCCATGCTGTAAAGCCCTTGAAGTACTTATTTTAAATAACAGACTATAGCCGTGACCTACATTTGCTCCGTAATTATCTCGACTGTTACAACTGAGGCTTTCACGCTGTTTAATAAAAATAAATATAAATAAGAAACGAATTGCATGAATTGATCAAAAATAGCACTGACAAAAATATTCTATTGACAAATTTTAATTTTCTATTTTAATAGTTATAAGATATTTTCTCCCTCTTTTCCGCGTGCCTTTGTGTTGTAATTGAATAACATGTCCTTCTAGTCGTCGGGAGATCCGGTATTCGAATCCCGAGAAGGGCATTGCCCATTTTTACGTCTCCTGCATCTATAACCCTTATGATTTTAGATAGTATTAAATGTCTTAAATTACATAATAAAACCAAGTGATCTTTTAATAATTAGGGTAATTCCAAAAAATGTTCGTAAAAGTTTTTAGTCGAATATATTATTATAACTTACATCGGTTAGATGCTGTTAAAACATAAAATAAAGATATAAGTTATTAAGATGCACTTTTATTGCTTTTGAATCTCGGAATACTTTTTTATCACATATTCTTAAAAGTTGAATAATAAAGGTCTTATGCAACATAGAATGGCAACACTCTGAAAAACGGTTGTTTGGCCTTTTGTGTAAAATGTGAATTAATTACCATAAGGGTTTTAGGATGAAAGCGCTTGCCTGGTTTGTATATATACTATTACTTGGTAGCACAACTTGACATATTGGGTTCCAATTGTAGTCCTATAGATATTTTTAATGTCAATAAAACTATTCATATTAGTTAATAACAGTAAAAACGTGCATAGACGACATAGTCAACATTCCTGTATAGAAATATCTAATGTCAGTAAGTCTGTAATAAATATATAAAAAATAAAGACAATGAAAAAATAAATCGAAATATTAAGGGAAAATATAATACTGATAGTAGTTGCTGTTGTGTAAGCAAATTTCCCCCCCCCGAAACATCTAATCTGTGTGGTGCAGTCCTTTCAAATAAAAGTGCCACCCCAACCATTTATTAACGAAAGGAAGCCGATTCGCAATTTTATTCATATTAGTTAATAACAGTAAAAACGTGCATAGACGACATAGTCAACATTCCTGTATAGAAATATCTAATGTCAGTAAGTCTGTAATAAATATATAAAAAATAAAGACAATGAAAAAATAAATCGAAATATTAAGGGAAAATATAATACTGATAGTAGTTGCTGTTGTGTAAGCAAATTTCCCCCCCCCCCGAAACATCTAATCTGTGTGGTGCAGTCCTTTCAAATAAAAGTGCCACCCCAACCATTTATTAACGAAAGGAAGCCGATTCGCAATTTTAATTGTTGAAGTTTTTTAAGTGATTTCGTTGTTACTTTGAATATTACAGGGTAGTTAAAAAAAAACTTGACCGATATATGAATTTCTAGCGGCCAATCTGCACAGCCTATCAAAATGAAATTTTAGGCGGTATTATTTGAAGGTAATCGCAAGAGATTGGGATGATATTAAACAATAGAACTCTCACGGTGACTGTTACAATGAAAAAAATTCGAAATTCTCGCAACATCAATTTTTTTCCTGGGCAAATTGATCAGCCCATTAAAACACCATAAATGGCGACGTTACACATATGACGAAAACTGCCAGCAGAAAACATTTTCAAAGATGAGCATTATAAAGGACTAATGAAAACACAATAAAGGAAAAAACTTTAATTGCAATTACAAGTTTTCAGTGTGCTCTCCTGGACATCTTGAATTTACTCTTCAGACTATAAAGATGCATCAGAGGGCGAGTTCATAAGGCACACGAAGGTAATGACCGAAGATCATTTGAGATGGGGAATAGCTAATAATCTCGTGGATAGTGATAAGATAGTAAGAACAGAGGTAACTTCTGATCCAGTCTTGTATTTTTCTGAAAACCATCAGCACGAGGTTATTAAGGATGATTCGATTAAACCGCTGTACCATATGCCGTCTGAGTGCTGATGTAAAGGAGTCGTTTAGGTTTTGTCAATGCCGAGTAGCTTGCAGAGTTCTTTTAATACAGCCAATGTAAAATTTCTCCCTTTGATCGGAAGGTAACTGAAGAGGCACTCCGAACCTGGAAATCCAATGCTGTATCAATACTTCTGCTACTGTGACAGACTCTTGATCAGAAATAGGATACACTTCAGGTAATTCGGCGAAGCAATTAGTGACAACGAGGATGTATTTGTTGTCATTAACAGTTCGTTAACCGATGTCCCAGGATATCAGAAGCAATGCATTCAAAAGGCGCTCCTTCATTGTAATGTTGCAGCTTCCCTCAGCTGCGTTTCTTCAGTCCATCATCCCTTGCATTACTCCAGCAGAAGCGCTCACGAACTCTCTGCAAGGTCTTCATTATTCCGAAGTGGTCTCCTGTAGGGTTGCTATGTAGTTCTTTAAGGACGTCCGGGACCGGGATATTGGAAGTACTAGTTGCATCGAAATGCGTTTCCATCAACCGATTCCAACTTCCAATACAAGACGCCAATGAGTCTCAGAGAGCCCAATATTCTTTTGTTCTAGGGCTATAGATCGAAATGTCGTGCCAGGTAGATTTCCTGTTTAGGCTCCAAAGTCAATTACGGGTTTAATGTCGCCGTCTTCCAACTGGTCCTTCCTGACTGATTCAATATTCCATGGGCTTGGGCCAGACGATGTTGAATTCATAACTTCATTTCGCTTCGCCCCTGAAACAATATCGGTAGCTTTCTAGGACGAGCCTGCCAGACAGGGGGTTGGCGTTTCCATGTGATCATCCCTTCCGATGACGGATAGTGATCTCATACTCCCTGAGTCTATGTATACATCGGGTTATTTGCCCTTTGGGATTTTTGAAAATTAATAGCCAGCTCAACGGTGTATGATAGTGCGAAGTAGGAATTTTCTGCCGTAGAAGCAAAGGTCAGAATGTTCTGATGCTTTAACTACGACGAGGAATTTTTTTCTGGTGATATAGTAATTCCTCTCCAGTTTAGAAAGATTACTTGCTCCAGTATGCTAGAACACGCTCTTGATCGCTTGGAAATTTGCTTGCTCGCTGTCAGTTTGTGAAGGGGATCTTGCGATGGAAGAAAAATGCCTACCTGCATTTGTATGGGGAACAAACACTTTCATGGAGGTTAAGACTTTTAAAGAAAGAAAAGCTTCTATCCATATATAAAAGGCTTAGTCTCCAGGTAGTACAATGAATTTATGAGAGCGGGTAAAATGTTTTCTTCCAGAAAGCACTAAAAGTGATTACCTTGGTTTTTCACGCCTGCCGCTAGTGACCTCTCATTGCAGAGCTCCTGCAGTCTTCTTTGTTTTCGAAGCTACACTTCTCCATTAATTTTTTTTTTCCAGAGTCTCAAATTGTTCTAACATTCTGTCAATTTTTATTAGTAACGCTTTAATCGTTTTACTTTTTCCATTGGTGTGCTGGAAAAAGAGGGTTTTTGTTTCTCTCATTTCTTGTATGTTATCCCGTATATTCAAATTGTATGTTATCCCGTATATTCAAGGCTTTAATTCAGCCAGACTTGCTGAATTATTTTTTAGTTTTTGAATGAAAGGGAATGAATGAAATTTTGATTGAATAGCCAGAGTCCAAATAAGACGAAGCCTGACGTTTTATTTCTTTTATTTAACTATTTATCACGAGTTTAATGATTTATTAAATTTTCATTTATATCTTTATATTTTATTGAATTTTAATTTAAATTTCATTATTTCATTATTAGTTATTTATTTAGCTTTCCCTTCTTCCTGACGGCCTCTCTTAGATCTCCTACAGTTTTGAATTTAGAAATTAAGCCTTGGGCTCTCCAAAGACACAACGCTTGGAGGACCATTGGTTCGTTTAACGCAGGTCATTGGAGCACATGCTACAACCATTCGCCTTTCTTAATAACTTTCGCTTTATTACTTACATTGGTAACTCTCACCGGGATGATGGTCCTCGATAGATCGACAAGTACCGAGGATATTAGTATTCCTTTCGGGCTATTACAGTTTATGCCATACCAAAAATTTCTGTTTTCAGCTACGGATCCAAGAAGTAAGATACTGTGTGTGATATCCGCTTAAGCTATGATTTGGTGGTCAGGTTTAACTCCTTCACCTTTCATTCCAAACAGGGTTGTGTCCACAGAGGCGTTATTTTTAAGGTTCCAAAAAAGGGAGGAAATCTGCAATGTTTAACACGAAACTGAGCGAAAGTCGCCGCCACCTCTCAGAGTTGCGGCCGGCCTTCTATATTCATTACACATGAAAATTTCTGCTAGCTTTTAATGTATCTGATTTCGGTTTGGATGTATATTGGAAGAAAAGAAATCAAGGTACAAAATGAAAGAGTAATTTTTTAATTAAAATCAAGACAATACCACCTATTCATGACATTTTGAGGAACTTTGAAATTTTAGGGCTAAACTCGTAACGTTCGGAGGGTTAAAAAACGTTGAGTTGTCACTCGAAGGAATTAAGCATGTGCAAATGGATGGCAGCCATCCGCAATGCCGAAAAAAAGCTGACATAATGCAGGTTAATTTTTCGATATTACGCAATTTAGATTCAAGGAAGAAATGTTGCTGAGTTAAATCTAGTAATTCTGAATTTCATTTTTTAACAAACTCTTTGAAAGAAGGCGAACATATATTATATAAAATATGAAAGAAAATTATTGACTTTAACTATCCTTTTAATTGATAATTTTAATTTGGCTACGTCCACTTTAAACTGCATCGCTTAAAAACTTCGCACTATGTCATCTGCAATGCGATTAGCTTTTGTACAATCACCTTTCAAAACTTGAACAAATGATTTCATTTCTTACCACTTTGCTAAAATGCGCAGTTACTTTTTTACTATGTCTTGCCCTGCTTGGCTTTGCTTCGTTGTATCATCTAGTGTCTCGAAAAATGACAAGTTGTATATAAAATAGTGCACCCATACTGTCGCACACATAGAGCGGGGGATAGTTGTTACTCCCTTGAAGTTGGAAAGGATTGGATCTCCTCTCCGGAACCGATCATTTTATGGGAAGAGATCTGAGGTTCGATCTGGACCTTCTGAGAGTGGGTGGAGCTGCTGGGGCAGTGACGCGCTACCTTATAGCCTCTCCTATCCCAATCCGACATAGGCGTCCTCGTGGCCTCTGCCTTTAACCATGTTCGCCTGGGCTGATGATGTCGGACACCATTCCTGGGGTTCGTTTGGGTTGGAATTTCCCGAACTGACCATTTACGGAAGGAGACCTGGGGTTCTATCCAGCCAACTGTCTAGACAGCCCGACTTCTGAGGTAAATAATCAGTCTTCACAGGACTAGAGCCATAGATTTTTCGGTGGTTGGTTCAGGCTTGGCAGGGACCGTACTGGTGCTGTCTTGTCTGCCCCTTGGATGTGGGAACGTTACATGGTCAGATATCGAAGTTTGTCCGAGGGAGTGGCGCCCCTCGGTCAACACTTGAGGACAGACAATGTCTGACATCTGAAGTAGCCCTGGGTTGGCCTAGGGAAGTGGCGCCCTTTCGGATAGCCGCTGGAGGTTCGGGCACTTAATCTAAGTAAGGCACTTTCTAACTCACCAGGGAATGGAGCCCTTATCCTCTGGTTTGCCTGTCTCACCCAGAGTGATGTGAAAAAAATAATATGTGTTCTATGAAATTATTCAGCAAAAAATAAAATTATATATCTTGTTATCTATACCAACGTCTGCAAGTTTCTTCTTCCATCACGCATCCTATTTGTATGGCAGCAACATCTCGGCCAGAGGAAGACTCCCAGACCTAAACCTTTTTCAAGTCCTTAACACGGTTATTGTGCTTCCTCCTCCACAGGCGATCCAGAGGGAGCATAACCCTCTGTCAACCCAGGGAACAGTAATGCACACAGTCAAAGTTTTAAGATCACGAGTCGGTGGCGACCGGGCCTTAGCGGGTCACCTAAAAAGAGAACGAAGTCAAGTCAAAGATTGTCTCCTAGTGTTATCAAAGCGAGTCAAACACCCAAGGCCAGCCATCGATATCTAACCTTGTAGCATCCCCACAAGCAAGGACAGTACTAGTACGATCCCTGCCAACCCAGAGTCTACCACCGAAGAATCGATGGTTCTAATCACTGTGAAGACTAATTATGTATCCCAAGAGTCGAGTCTGTCTAAGTATAAGTCTTATTCAAAACGCCGTGGTTGCCTCCCAGTCAACCGCCACGGTAAGTCCGTACGTAAAGATGTCACGCAAAAAATAGTCAAAATGGGTTCGGAAACGGTCAAATGGATATTTCTGCTGAAATCTGATAACCGAAATATTTCGCAATTACAGTATTGTTTTTACTTCGTACAAAGAAGCAAAAATGATATATAACCTCACTTGCTTTCAAATAGCATGTGTGTAGATGTATTTTTGATTACTCTTGGTCTGTGGTCTTTCGAAGCTTGATAAATATCTGCTGCTTCTTATCAGCTTAATAATTTAATAGCACGATATTACTAATATTTATTTGGTTATTTTTTACTAATTGCTATCATTATAATTCAGCTTGCAGGCTATTCTAAGCGTTCTACAACCAAAAGCAGCGCTTTAAGTTCTTTTCTTTCCATGCGCCATTTTCTTCTCATGAAAAATTTCTATATCATTATTTTGTTTAAATACTTCTGCGGCCGCAGGTGGCAGCGGTTCGCCGATATATTTTATGAATCTTTCATAAGCGGGTTACTTTTTCTTTTATACCTCATCAACCTTAGGAACCGGAGATAACCTCAAAAAATACTTCATTTGCATTCAGTTCAAGCTATTGATTGTAGTTACACCATGTTTTTCTCATACTATCTCGTTTCAGCAGCAGACGTTTCACAGACGGTGGTTGACATCGAACCACGCTGTCACATCATCTTCTTCCTTTTGAGTAAACACCTTGACTTAGTTCGTCCTTTGGACATCACTCAAATAGCTTGCGAACTAAAAAGTTTTATTTACATTATTACTGCATGCATATTAAATAAATTCTCCCGACCCCGTTGGGGGGAGAGGAGTATAGGTGGGGGGACGCATAATTTTCTTTGGCAACTAATCAATATCCATAAACGTCAGCGCCACCTGGCGTACATTTTCCCTCGTTAGGATTTTCTCAAGCGTGATGAGGAAAGTACGGAAGAAAAAAAGTCCTTTTTTTTTTTTTCTTTTTGTATAATGGTTTTTTTTATGTTTTGTTCTTTAAAAAAATTCAAAGGCAGTATACGTTAATTAAACTAACAAGGCTTATACGTAACGTTCTCGAGGCAGAAGGTTACTTGCAGCATTTATAAACATTAAGGAAGACTTTTGTTCTATTTGTTTTTAACCGCACACGATTTTATTTGGATCGATGCAACTTTTAAGAAGCAAATTTCCTTCTTTTTTTTTAACGAGAAGTACGACCTTTTTCTTCTCTTACAGAAAATATATTTATTTTTGTTTCTAGACGAAGGTTTAAAAAAAAAGAGGGAGGGGTGGGGAGTAAACTGGTTTTGAGAGTAGCGTACTATTTGAAATCGATACTGCACTTGCGTTCTGGGAGAGTTTCAGCTCTCCATCTCGCTTGGACTCAGAATGTTGCCACAAGCACAGTAGAACTTTTTTTTGTAAGGATTGCTGGTATTTTGCGATAGTCATTTTCAGTTTTATTTGATTTTCGACTTAATACTTTCATTCACTGCAAGTATATTAAAAAATGAATTCTTTAAGTTTTAATGGATCCAATGCATTGCTAATTTTTAGCTTAAAGCCAATCTGATATTGCGCCTTCCTTTCGTTTTGAATTTTTTTTTTTTTTTTTTTTTTTTTAAGATTCACCAGGTAGGGCCCTACTTACAAACTTGGAGGCCATAGACAAGCCTCTTAGGGAAGCTTCTCGTTCTCCAATTCTTTAGACATCGTATAGGGATACCGTATACCTTTAGATACCGTATTTACTCGAAAATAAGATCCTCGTTACATTTTAGGATAAATTTTAAGAAATAAAAGTACAGAAATAAAATATAAATTTGAATTCACTTTTTCTCCTAGCTAGAATGAAAGCGAGATACCTAGTTAAACACAATACTTTACTATGATATACAAAGAAAAATTAGGAGAAAGTAATGATACATTACAATCTATTTGTTTTCGGGGCATACCAGTAACAAGTGTTTAAGGTAGTTTCTCTCTCTTTACTGTGTGCTTTCGTAGTGTAATTGGAAGCAAGTTGGACTAACAAGCGGGAGATTTGGAGTTCGAATCCCAAAAAGGGCATTCTTAATTACTTACGTTTTACGTTTTCCGGCTTCAAAAGAAATTCTAAATGACTCTTAAGTGGCGTCCGAGCTAAAATGTGTTGGATCATAATTTGTCACCACTTGAGTTTCACGACTGGGTTCGCTCCTTCCCACTCGTCCTTTGAGTGTGTGTGTGTGGGGGGGGATAATGCAAAGAATATTCTCCCTCCTCTCACGTCCCTTCGTGGTTATTTTGGAAGCACGTCCGCTACACGGCCATGGAAGATATTTATTTATTTTTCAGTCTGAATCTGCGTGTTATGGATTAACAACCTAAGCTATTTGAAAGCAATAAATGCAGATTTTAAGAATATTGTTTTTTGACTTTTGAATAGGTTTGATTTCAATAAAAATGCATTAAACTTGTAACAATACTTTTATAGAATGACGTTACATATTTTTTCACTTTTCAAATATAAAGAAGTTATAGAATGGATCCCATTTTATTCTAAATGTATATTCGTCTAGTATCTTATAAAATCTTTCGATATCCAATATGCGCCATGTATACTGCTAATCTCTACTGACAAACCATGTTAAACTTTAACAATTAAAATATTATCCCATTTTAGACTTTTTAGTCCAAAGGGGCTTTGTCCCTGAAGGACTATTGTTTTCGTTTTGCGATTTTGCGTTGGTTCACTATAAATGTCCGTTTCACTTTTGTATATTTCTCGCATTTTGATCAAACAACGGTACATAGAGCCATCGAATTTTGAATGACATAATCCTACTGCGAATACGGGCATGTAGAAGCCCAAATTTGAAATTTGTAATTTGTTTTATTATCGATTTCATATTTTGTAAAACTTTAATGAATTTTTGATGAACAAACTCAAGGATTTCAACTGAAGTAATGGCAACGTTGTACAGAAAAAACATTTTTATCACCAGCGCCCGAGACCCTGTATCGGAAATTCGAAAGGGATTTGCTCAATTTAAAACTATTTTGTGATATTGCTCTTGTACTTAAGTTTATCGTTTAAGTGCGAAGAACGAGATATTTAATAAATAAAGGTAACAGACAAAATGTTAACAAAACGCCCCTTTGGACGTAATTTAAAATCTGAGACCTTTCAGATTTTTATCTTTTATTTATTTATTTTAATTAATTTTGTTCATTTACGTTATTTATGGGAGCAGAATGTATTTATTCCTCGCCGAAGAGGGATCTATGTCACGTGCTTTCGAAATGCACATAGCTTTTCTATAAATGCCAACTTATGGCTTAATTTTATCCAGTTTTATATAATGAATAATGAAAATGAATTTATCCGTTTCCTGTATATTCTTTGGCAGTAGAGGAAGGGGAGGAAATGTACCAGCTCCGAAATAAATATTCAAAATAAAGTTATTCCCACGTATTTATATTACAAACTGCTTGCAGGCCTGCCTAATTAGAGTAAACAATCTTTCATGATCCCTTCCGATAAATTTTGCAATAATGGAGACAAAATAACTCTCCGTGCTATTATTTAGACGCGCGATAATTGTTCAAATTAGATTTTCGTTAACAGGAAAATCAGCCGCAATTATTTTCAGCTTACGAAGATTATCACGCCGTCCGATTGATTATCTCTTAGCGGTGACTGATATCGAAGCTCTTTGTGCAATTAGTGTTACGGAAAACGAGTTTCCATGTCTGTGTGCTGTAGCAGAAGGATTAAATTAAATTATACGAAGCATTTTATTAATTCTCTGCTGCTAAGTAAAGGGTTCTCTCCTCACCGCCCCGAAATGCTTCTAGCACTCGCCCTTTTGGGAGTGCTTTCCCCTTTAGGGAGGAGGGGGTGAAAATAATGCCAATTACCTTTGAACGTTCTTACTTTATTTTTTTTTCTAAAATCAAATTTGACCGGCAGATGTGAGTACAGTCTTAATAATAAAACTTAATCTTACTAGTTCTCATCGACGTTGGGGATTCCCGACTTATGACGGTTCAGCTTACGATTTTTCGCTTTTACGTTGCTGTGAAAACTCTGTGCTAGGCTTAGGGTTACAAGAAATCCTTTTTAAATTAAAATACAATATCCTACATATATATGAAAATATCTTCTTTTTAAAAAAAAATGTTCGTGCTGTATAAAAGTACTTTCGACTTTCAGTGTGTTTATAAAGCATCTCTTGAATATCTGACAAAATAGCTCGATAACTGTATGAGTTTAAGTATTTTGAATGGATACTACTCAAAAAGTACAATAAGTATAAATCTAAAGATTTGATTCTTTGCATTAAATTCTTATACAACAAAGAGGTGCTATCATCGGTAGCATCGGACATGAAACTGTAACATCAATTTTGCAGCGTGACGCTATTCTTCAAATCTGAAGATAAGGTGTGTGTATGATTATGGCAAAGCCTCGAGGGCTATCTGCCTAAGGGGAGGGATGCCTTCGTGGAGGACTTTCTAAGGCAAACTGGCTCGTATACACGTTACACATTGGGAAAACCACGAAAACGCCCAAGCAGCCAACCCGTTCGCGGGATTCGTACCTTGGATCGAACTACCAGTGTTCAGCGACTTTACCGCTCGGCCGCTGGTGGGACCCTAAAGATAAAGAAATTAAGTCCGTGAGTCCCGTTGCTTTTCGCAAACATTGGGGGAGGGATTGGTTTACGCTGATAAACTCTCAATGGACCAAGGAACGGAATAAAGTGGAGTAAGAAGACGATAATACTTATACAATACAACTTTAAGAGTTCAGCATGCTCGGATGTCTATAATTAAAAACTTCTGTCAGAAATAGGTAGCTCTGAAAAATAGTCGAAAGGTCTAATTGGCATTAGTGGTATGTTCTAAAAATTATTTTAATGAAGTTATTTTTTTCTGAGGTAATTAAGCTTTATTTTTATTTTAAAATTTCCCTCTTTCAAAATAAATGTCCTCCTTTTTCACTTTTGCATTTGGTGACCCTAGCTAAGCATGCGAGACTCAGTGCCTTGACTCATCTTTCTGCGACCCTCCGTTCATATCGAGAAACTAACAAAAACATGATGCAACGAATCTGCAAAATGCCTTACTCATCCTTTATTTTCGCAGCCGTTAGTTGCACACGTATACACCTAATTACAAAAATGTTTCAAATGAACGCTTCGTGGGTCTCTAGACTCATATATCGGAAAATTTTATACTGATTATACGAAATTAAACACAAACTCATGTGACTCACGTACGATAAAAACTACTCAATATATTTGGTATTAAAATCGAGGATTTTATTTACGCTTCGTATACATTGGAAGAGCGAAATATGTGCATGTTTACGTAATAAAATGTAAAATTCAGTTTAGGAAAGGTTTCTCAAGTTAAGAGATTAAGTGAGGAACATTTCTATGCAGATATATGTGAAACGTGTTTATCAATATAATTTTTTTCAAACAAGACATCTTGTTCCCGAAATTTTATAGAATTCTTGTACCGGGAAACATTAGCAGTCTCAACTATTGTCATACGTTCAACTCATAAAGTTTTTGCATAAATTGAAGTTTAACAATACTTCTAGTTTCATGAATTTTTTTGTGAGATCACTAAATTATGATTCTAAAGGAATAAAACTTCACGAGAATATAAACAATGTATTTTTAAACTTCGAAATCTAATAACTTACTGGTGAGAAAACTCTTTCGGCGTACGAAATGTAAAAAAAAAAAAAAAAAAAAAAAAAAAAACTATAAATTAAATGTGTAGTAATCGTAAAACAATATCAATGCATGCGTTTAAGAGGGAAAAAAATCGTCCTCGAATTATTGCGATTTATTTATCAGCCGATCTGTTAATGCAAACTGAGTATCACATTAAAAATCGCAAATCTTGAAACTAAATATCTCCATCAATTTTTATCGTATAGAGATCAAACTTTTGAGTTTTATAATGAGTATAAAATTTTCATAACTAAGAATAAGAATATAGAATCCGGAGGAACAGATAAAAATTTCTTAATTTCGTAATTTTTAGCGCAAAGGGGAGTTAACTCAGAAGGGCTATTGGTCTCGAAACAGCATTTTACGTAGAATCACTGAAAACGTTGAATCACTTTTCAAATTGATGCCACCAAATATTATCGCCATGTATTAAGGTATTAAATAATGAAGAATCTGCATGAATGTATGTATGTTTCTCGCAATGTGAAAAAACAACGGTACTTGATCTGATTTGCTAATAAGAAAAATATAGTTTTTTAAATGTTTTCCTTTATTGCACTGATAACACACGCATTTAATAATAATTGCAGTTTTTAATAACATAAATTTACAATGCATTTCATTTAATAACATAGCCATTAGACAGATGTCAGGAACATTTGTAACACTGCGAATAAAGTGAATTACAAAATCTCACAGTAATTGAAAGGTAAAATTACTTTCGTCTGCAGACTGTCAGCTGATTCATCCGGTGTTCGCAACTTCGTATTTACACGACAGCTGAAAAAAGAGAGGCCAAACTTTCTAGAAAGTAAGTCCTTGTGTGTCTAAAAAATACTTTTTAGAAGCTTCCAAAACGCGCCATATTTGCGAGAAATCTCCATTATGTCCCGACTTTGGCGACGAAATTTAACAACACACGCATAACGATCTTTACTTAAGGAGCGGTTCCTAAATTTAACGACGCCAGTAACCGTGGAGGAAGGAAGGAGCAGCTGTACGGTGACTGGTGCTTAAACCCGTATTCTTCACGTTCCTTGTTCTTATACCGAGGGCTTCGTTCGTTAGTTTGTTAATTCAGATGATATCATTGCAAGGCGGGAGAAGAAGCAATTAGGCGAGATATTTTTTTAGTTGGTAGTTGAATTCAAAAGTCGCTTTCCATATTATTTTTGTGACAATTTTGCTTTGTCATGGAAAGGAAACCGAAGAAGCGTGCAGCTCGCCTAACAATTAAGCAAAAACAACTTCTTCTGAAATTTGCTGAAGAAAATCCTGACTTTCAGAGAATAAAAACTGATGATAATTTTACTTTAGAAAAGAAGAACAAACTCTGGGACAGGGTCACGACCTTATTAAATTCTGATGGTCTAGGTGCTGTGAAAAGTCCACACGAATGGCGTAAAGTAAGTACAGCATATTTGTAAAACAATTGAATTTTTATATGAAAGTATTATTATGAGAGCCGTGCTTAGATATGTTTTCAACAGAGGCAATGAGCTGATTCGCGCCCCTGCGTAAAGCCGAATTAACTATATATGTACATTTTTATATTTCTCGATGGTAATTATTTTAAATTATAATACTCTAATTCTTATAATATTTATAATCGTACATTTATAAATTCAGAAAAGGATGCAATGATTTGTATTTTTTGAATGAAATGTTTTACAATTGACTTAGTTTTTAAATAAAAAAAAAGTTTTAAAAATACCGATTTGGTAAATAGCAAATAATACTATAATACTTAAGTAGCATAACAAGTAGGATAATTGACGTTAAAGCGTTTTCGCGTAATTTATTCAAATTTTTTTATAACTTGATTTTTCTTGCCTTTAACAATGAAAACATCTCTGTCTTTATATATATATATATGGTGTGTGTGTATAATTTATTTTCTAATAGATTATGTAGTATATTATCTACTTTGACAAACGTAATTAGAATTCTATTGAAATTATGTAACTGATAAGCATATTTAAAAATTGAATCTTGAATAAATTTAAAATGGAAACATTAAAAAGGTTTATTTAAAAGTGAAAATGCAATCAATACACTAAGTAATTATCGTCATTACTTAATGACTGGAAATTAGCTAACTTTTCAAGGAGACCATACTAACTTCTGATTAGTTAACATTAATTAATAAATGCGAAAGTATTTCGTCTTTTTCTCAAGTAAGAATTGTGACAAAAAAGCTTCTTAGTAAAATGAGTGTAAGTTAAGTAGAGTTGAGTTGAAGTGAGATGAGTTTAAATTAAATTGCTAATTAGAATTCGGTAATAAATTGGCTGTACGGTCAAGTTTTAAAGTCAATCTTAAAATCGGGATATATTCTTATCAGAGTGAGTTTTACTTGCTACTTGAGAAAATTGTCCCCGACACTTTCGCCTTTAATCATATTAACTCAATGCAAACCTTGTAAAAATAATTTATACAATGCAATATTTGTAAAAACAATTAAACAAAGAATAAAAGGTGAATAAAAAGATATTCACATAAAATTAAAAGGAAATATTAAAAATGTATGAAGAAGTAATTTACATAATAGACATTAAAGCCAGAAGATGAATTAATTAACTTACATATTTGCTGGATCTTAAGAGATGCAAGTTTGTTACTTCTTCGTACTCGGAATGGAATTTGGAATTCGAACCAGGATATATTCAAATTCTACTTCATTACTTAATTCATATTTTAAACGGAGTGAAGTGAAAGATGGTGGATATTTTTTTATTATTATTATTTTAAATTTGTTGAATTTTGTCTTACTACTAGCAACAATAACTGACAATGTTAAAATATTCTTAACGTCAGTTTTCAAATTCCGATATGATTGAACTAAACTATATTCGTGATTTATCTTTTAAAGCTGTAAACTTTTAGCTGCTTAGTGTCCAGATATATCGTGAATTTTATATTTTAAGTAGGAAGAGATAATCCTTTTATTATATTTGTTTGCTTACTTAATTCATAGGGGGGCAATCACAGCGAGGCTATTTACCTTCTACTTACGACACACTTGCGAATAACTATACAAACTTATGCTTCATCGAGATTCGAACACTTAATTGCTGTTTTAAGAGTGCAGCTTTATGTACAGTTAATGATTGCAAGACATTAGTTATCTTCTCAGTTTCTTGCAATACCAGGTTAGGTTATATGAATAGGCAAAGAGAAGAGATGTTTCCGTGGAGATTCTTAGAGAAACTGGCTGAACTTTTCGTGCTTTTCCCCGTGTATAACCTGTATATTAGCCAGCCTCCCTTAGGCAGACAACCCTCGACGCTTTGCCGCAATCACATAAACCAAACCAACTACGTCACATATGGAAAAAACAACCATGCAGCTGGCCCGTTTGCCTGGGCTAAAACCAAACCACGTCGAATAACCAGTATTCAGCGGTTTTAACCGTTGGGCCACTGGTGGGTGCCTAGCAATGTTAAATTTGATGCAAATAAGGTACACAAAATTTCGTGTGATCAAATTCCGTGGTTTAAATAACAGCGAGCCTAATAAAAGAAAAAGCGAGCCTAATAAGTAAAATATTACTTCCTATCGGATCGTTCATAAAATAAATATGTTTGGTTGTTCCATTCTATTTATAGAAAAGTCTGTAATGCAAAAGTTAGGGTTCTTTTATTAGGTATAACTGGCCATGTGTAAAAAATTGTTTTTTTAAAATTTATATCGGCATATAAAATGTTTCCCCATTATTTCTTTTTATTAAAAAATTTAGGTTATTTTGAAGTTGAATAATATGTCGCTTAATTGATTTTTAGTTAATATAAAGTGTTTGTAATATATTTAAAATAAATACTTTGAAACGAATGCCATAGTAAAAAAAAAATAATAAATAAATAAATAAATACGGAAAACAGACATTTTTGGAAGTTTAATGTAAGAGTTTTAGCGGAAGAAAAAACCGTCACACACATGTACACAGACAGACATGAGAATAAAATTAGTCAAAACGTGTTATGGAACCTTAATTCATATTTGTTCACTGAAAATTCACTATTGCATATTTGGACCAAAAACATTACATCCCTTACCTATGTCCATAGGTTGGCTGGAGGTGGAAAATAATTTTATGACATATTTTTTTTTTTTTTTTTTAAATTTTTACGCCTAATCGGCGTAGATGAAGAAAATGAGTGTCTCTGCAAAGTGCTGGAACACCTTCGATTACTGTAGTGAAAACAGTATTATACACAAAATCAAATTAGAGTTTTTCAATTTGCATTTTTATCTCTTTATTCTGTTCTTTACAAAATTATACATGAAATTTATACAAATAAATAAATAAAAATTAATAGCAATGCAAAATGAAAGGAAAAAAGAAGTTCCGCAAAATGTTTGAAACACACACACACAAAAAGAAAAAAAAAAAAAAGAAAAGAAAAGAAACTGTCAAAACACGAGAATGCTTAACTCTAGCATTAACATACAAATCAATACTTAAAATAATTTATGAATATCTAAGAATACTTAAGCGGATTACTTAAAATTATTTGTTGATATTTTTTCAAGAGTTTCTTTTATTTATTTATTTATTTTTTTTAACTTTCATCTCTGTTATTAAATAATGAAGAATCTGTATATATGCATGTGTGTTCTTCGCATAATGGAAAAACGACGGCTCCTGCAGCCACTAAATTTAAAAACCGGAACCTGAATGTGTGCATTTCGAAGTCTGGATTTTGAATTTATTATTATTAGTAGTATTTATTTTAGGTTTTGTGCGAATTTAAAATAACGTTTTGATTAACAAACTCATGTACAAAAGCAATTTGTTGCCGTTCGGCAAGAGGGAAACAAACTGGACTGTGCTAGGAAAAAAACTCCCAGTAGAACCTTTTTATCGAAAAAAGAAAAAACTGTACCCGGATTTAAGGTGTCTAAAGATGCCGTGTTGTCTAAAGATCGTCTAACACTACTTTTCTTCAGTAACGCGTCGTCAGTAACAAGGGTTTTATCAGAAAACCCTTGTTAGTTTACAGATCTTTAAATCCTCGTGCACTTAAAGGCGTAAATAAAAACACCTTGTCGGTATATTGGATAGCAAATCCAAGAGCTTGGGTAACTGGAAATTTATTTAAAAACTGCCTTTTAAATTATTTGGACCAGACATTGAACGTTATTTAAGGCATAAAAATTTGAGCTTCAAGGCGCTATTTCTATTAGGTAATGCTTCATGTCACCCACAAGATTTGAATCATCCCAATGTTAAAATACTGTTCTTACCACCTAACACTACTTCATTACTCCAAACATTGGATTAAGGTATTATTTATACCTTTAAAACGTATTACATAAGAAGAGCATTCCAGTGGATTTTAGGGGTAACCGATTCAAAATCAATTAATATAATGGAGGCTTGGAAGAAATTTTCAATCAAGCACTGTATCGGCATCATATCGTTGTCGCTGAAAGAACTGAAAACATCAACGTTACATGCGTGTTGGAAGAAGTTAGATAAAACAGTTAAAATATAAAACGTTCAGTTAAAATATAACACGTGCGTGAATCTTCAGAAAATGAAATTGGTGGCATATTAGAACTTTCTAAGTCAATCGGAGGCGAAGGTTTTCTGAATATGGCTATTGAGGACGTTCAAGATTTATTAGTGGAAGAAGAAATTGAAGAAGCAGATTTGATGGAAATGTCATCCGAAGCTGTAAATCAAATCGATTCTGAGGACTGATGAAGATTGTACAGTTAATAATTAACCAGAAAAAAAAATTAAAAGAAGGCCTAAGCTTAGCTGAAAATCTTAAGTTATTTTTCTTGAATACAGACTCTTCCGCTGAAAGAAGTCGAAAATTCAAAAGGAAGCTGTAAAACTGTCTAGCTCCATATCGAGAAATTTACAATGACCTGGTAAGAACTAGTAAGCAAAGTAAAATTACAGATTTTTTAAAGAGGGAAGAAGGTGCCAGAACTTTAAATGAAGAAAAAATTCTCATAATGAAAGCGATCTTATTCCACCAAAAAAATGTTCTCGGTTGAGCAATGATGACAAAGTTTGTGTTTTACATACATTTATATATTTAATAAAAATTAAAGTTATTTATGTAGAATTCAAAAAAATATTTGAGTTTAATATGAAACCAGTACAGTAAGTTTTTGGAACGTAATCCCCTTTTTTGTACTGGCTCTGGGTCTCGTACAACACGGCATTTTCTAGGAACCTATCTACCGTGTTATAGGAAGGTTACCTGTATTTTTATTACCATGCTTTAAATTTTAAATTTCTATATTTTGAAAAATTTTATAACATGCTGGGAAATTTTCAGACATGGAACTGCTGGAAGTCATCTGTTCGAACACAATATGCTAAAAGTCATCAGTGCGAAAAAGGACCGGGGGGAATAATGCGTATGAGCGCAGAGGACGAGGAACTTTTGGGTCTCGTTGGTGTGTTAGGCGGAAATCCTGGAACTGAGAAGATGAATTACGAGGTAATATTTTTTATTCCTAGATTAATACAGCCTTCCATATTATTATTTTTAAATTCTTCACAAGTTTAAAAATTTAATAAGCTTATCCAATTTATTATAGAATTAGTTTTATCTGAAAGTAGACACAATAAAATGTTTTGCTAAAATGATAGAACGAATTGAATACAGTACCTTTCGCTTATTAAACTCACTGATTAATAAAATCAGCCGATTATTACATTCAAATTTCCAGAAACCAAAACAAATATATACTAACCCAGTTATGTCAAACTGGCTGCTTCCGTGAATTTTATACGCCCCGTGAATACATTTCCTTAAAAAATTAGTATTATAATGACAAGAACTGGAAAGAAAGGTTTAAGATTTGAGTGATTTGGAGTCTAATTTTACCTTTTGGTTATCATTTAAACAAATGTGAGTGACGCCCCAGAAAATCTATAATTGAAGCTAATGAATTTACTGTGATATAAATCTTACTCCAAGATTTAAAGATGCAAATTTAATTATTTTTTCCCTTTCTAGTCCAAAGAATATACACCCTCAGTTACGAGTTTTTGCGTTAAGAATAATCGCTTTCTTGGGATACATGAAAGTGGATATATGTGGAAAGCTTTTGTGCAATTGAAAATTAATAATTTTCCTCCAAGATTAAAATTTTTATCAAAATCGAAACGTTATGAAATGTTACAACTGAATGTTTTAGTAAGAAATAAAGAAGTTTATATTAGTACAGATATATGTGCTTTTCTATATGAGTCAAAGAAAAATTTAGTAAATAAAGAATGAGGAATAGGCTGTCATGATTTATTCTTAAGTTTTATCTCAGCTATCAAGTTTATTATGAGTTTGCAGAACTGCCTGTCAAACGCCTTAAGACCATTTTCCATGATCCGTCATGGTAATAATTGCCACCGCCATTTTAGAACGACCGCATTATTGTTTCAAGATAGTGGCCTGTCCGATGGGCTAAACTTACTCATTAAATTAACTATTAACTCACCTTAGGGCACAACATAAAAAGCAAGAATGTATATTGGATGAATTACGGTCTACTTGAACGGACAACTGATAAGGAGTTGAATCCTACCACATTTGAAACTGTCCGCTGGGATACACAGTCACAGAAGGGTCTCAGAAAACTTCAGAAGCATCTCGCTTTAGTAAATGTTTAGTGCTTAGATGGCGTCCTCTGTACATGATTGACGATGTATCTCGATAATGGAGAGTAAAGACACGTTGTTCCGCTAAATTTTGTCTTGCTTCTGTCTCATGTTGGGGAAATTAGCTGCTACATTAAGAACTGTTCGTAAATTTATATGTGATGACTGTATAGAAAGTTTTTTTTTCCCAAAACAAAAACTGCTTCGTATGCATGAGCTCACAGGACATGGTAAAAGTTATTTGCAGTACGAAGATGTGCCCGTTATGTGATTTTAGTTCAACAAAGGCAGAATTACTGAAACAGTTTGAAAACTTTCATGACGTATATATTATGACTGAAGATTTACAATTCTCTTTTTTTTTTTTCCCGTGAATCTGTTGTTTGGAACCATAAGAACTTTTATAATGACAGTAAATATGAGATGAAATACCAAATAAAAGTACACTGGGAAATAAATCTGAAATAAGGCTACATTAATTGATTATTTCATCTAACAGAAACCTGCAGCACGAATTTAAAGCAATTTAAAAACATAAACACGAGTGTAAAGACAATAAATAACCTCTATTTTCGCATATGCTTAAGGTTTATTTAAGTCCCGACGAGCAGATAAATTCCCACATATAAGGCATATCTGAATAATAGATGAGTAATTCTTAATTCTACTAAGATTTAGATTTATAATTCATTATTTCTGGTCATCAACACACTCAACTAATCGCTACGCAATTGCCTAAGCGTGGCTCGCCAAGCGACGAAAATGACATATATTGGGAGTAATATTTTCCATGTGAAACATATTACAGGGTTTAGTCATATGAATCATCAAAACAGATAGATTAATTGAGATTGACTGGATTGCAGCAAATGATCTGTCTTGAAGGTTGGGATGTCTTCGTGGAGAATTGAATTTCTCCTCAAGGCTTAAAAAATGGGAGGTGGCTCATATTCACTTTGCGAAAGAGGCACTGCCTTGTATTCAAGTTATGCATGCCTGAATATAACATTACATACTCTACGTTACACATAAGACAGCTAGCCTGTTGCTTGGGATTTGACTCCAGGTTGAATTAACAGTTTTCAGCCATCTTTTCCATTCAGTCATTGGTGAAGTGAAGAATCACGAGATGTAGAATTGTGATACGAAACTAAATTGAAGAGAGAACTGCTTTTACACTGGACAGAGTATTCAAAAAAATTTCAAAGAGATTTAATAGCTTCACTTTCTTGCTATACCTTCCTTATTCCACCAAAACTTTTAAATGGAAAATACGAATGAGCATTAAATTATGATCTTAACGATATCGATAAGGAAGCCTTCCTTAATAAAAGATAAATACTTCGGAGTTTTATTCCTGTTACTGCTTGGGAGTGCAAAACCGAGAAGTGGAAAATCAGACAGTCACATTCAACTTTCACAGTTTATTCTAAAATAAAAACTAACGAATTCTAAAACCAGAATGAAATTCAAAATACTATTATAATTCTATTTCGAATCTTCCTTACAGCTGTTGTAAGTACTGCTTGTTATGAGAAGAGTTTTGAACTGATTTTTTTCAACAAAATCTTTTAGCGAATGATACAGTTGAACATGTTACTTTTTAACATACTTCTTTTCCAAGTCGATACATCGTTGCCAATATTCTGGAAGCATTTTCAGGCCTCTTCCATAAAAGTTTTTCAGTTCTCTATGAAAACGGTTCCCGAACACTGACTGCGACGGCCTCATTACACACAGACTACATACCTCTTAAGTGGGATTCTAAGTGGACTCCTGGGTCTCGGGATTGAACTAAAAGAACCATGTTTCACTGACGGTCGCTATAGGCGTCCAAAATGTATCTCCAGCTTCAAAACGCCGTAGGAAAAGCATTGGTAGTTTTTATGGGCATCACTTTGTTCCCGTCTATCAATGTCCATGGAATCAACCGGGAGTATATTTTGCCCATGGTGCAAATGTTTTTTACGATGATTTCTACACTTCCACCACTGATTGAAAGTACAGATGAACTTTCCTGATACTGATGCGCCTATTCTCATGAATAACCGCATTCGTACGATTAATGTTTTTGAGGGTTACGAATGTTCTCCATGTGCTCTTGTCCCTCAGTGAAGCACTTATACCACTCATATGCATGGGTCCTAAAGAAATACTATTCCCCATGCTATGCTTGGAGTCTGCAAATTTCAGATGGCTGGAGGTTTGCTCAAACGAGAAATTTGATTACAAAGCATTGTTCCATGCTCCGAGACAGCTGCTTTTGTTCAGCACTTCCGCGACTGCCAGACACAGTTGAAACAAGGTCTAATTTGCACGAGAATGTAATGGCATGTACTCATTCAAGGGCACACAGCGCTGTGCATGAATAGTGGTTTGTACCAACACAGTTCCCGGTCGTATTTGAATCCCCTTGTAAATTGAAAAGAAGACCAAATGGAGTAATAAAACAACTTCTAAAATGTCGTCAACGATTTTGCTTAAAAAAAAAAAAAAAAAGCAAACTAGCATTTTTAAATGCTAGATTTGAAGTTTTATTTAAAGAACTGAACTGACATAGAGTTTTATTTATTCCCCTATATGTCAATCTGACATTTTATAGATTTTTATTTTTATGTGCATTACAAGGGGCTACAAAAGCTTTAGCTAAGCCATTGTGCTTCGGACGGAAATTATGAAAATTCTTTTCTGAAATACTTAGCAGTTGATAATAATGAGACAGCGTGTGAAAAAAAAGCTTAACTATTGTATTATAGAAAATGTTAAAACAGTTGCAGAATGGGAAACTGACAATGAAGGTGATACAGGAGAATTGGGCTACATACCAGCTTCAATCAAATCTAGAAAAAACACCGCGAAATCTTTAAATACTCTTGAATTGAAAAATGGCAATTTTACGAACTTGAAAGTACAATTGTCAAACTGTTGACGAACAATGTGTAACAAATAAAATTCCATCAGATACCTAATTACAAAAAATAGTTTAATTTTAGCATTAACTTTTAATTTATTATTTAGGTATTACTTATAAATTGTTAGTTACTATCTTACTTGTAGATAATTTAAAACTAATATGACAATTTACATTACTTAAATCTCCGCCTATTAAACTAAGACGGTTAATAAATTCAAATATTTTCAGAACGGAAGTCATCCTAATAAACGGTGGATACTGTATGTTTGTTTGCTATTAAAATAAATTCTGAAATTATTCTCAGTTGTCTGAAATTATATTCAGTTGTTTGGACATATAGTATTTGTTTTATACGGTATATTGGAAATATTTCACTCTAATTATCAAAGTAATTATTAGTAAGTATCAAACAATGCTAACTTTATCTTAAAAAGTAAATGTTTTTCTTCATGAATTTGAAAGACAGATACAGATGAAAATTATATGGAGGTGAGAGTCCTAAGAAATTCAGGAAGTTTAATCCCAGGCAAAGAACCTGAAAATTCTGAAGAATTTATTCCAGAAGACAGGTAAATAATTATTTTAGAAATAAGATCTTTTTAAACCTACTTTATTCTGCATTTATATGCACATTAGATTGAAGCAAAAAAATGTTTAAATTGTATAATTGTAACGTACTGCACCTCAAAAGTTGTGTATTAACTAATATACCATTTGTGAATTTTTTTCAAAATTTTTGTACATTTCCAGTAAGAGCCTTGAAATTTGCAAATTTTACATTAAATTTCCATAATATATTGGTAAGTTATTTTTCATATTAACGCTATAGACAATAATGCAGTATGTGAAGCATAAGCTATCTATAACGGTACTTATATATATATATATATATATAAATCAAAAAGTAAATGTCGGAAGAAATTAAATAAAATTTGTTCCTTCTATATTAAAGGTTTAACCTTCCTTTTCCGGGTAAAAAATTACCAAATTGAGTAAACTTAAATTAATGAAACTTTCAAAAACGTAATCTGACGTAATTTTTTTTTTTTTTTTTTTTTTTTTTTTTCAATTTACTGAGCTCGCTTCATCAGCGTAATTTAATGCGTATCTTTTGGCACAAATTTATAATTCACAAAAAGTTAGTTTTCGAGTAATTGATCCGCTCTTGTTTTAGGCTTTACATAATTCGTCCGAACAATTTATTTTTCAATTTTGAAGGGAAAGAAAATTGATTTATTAATTCTTCATGTAGAATTTTTATTCTTGATTTAATTTAGTTTATGTAATTAGTTTGTTTTGCTTTTTTTAGGTTCTTTTTACAAGTTTTTTACTATTATTTAGCTTTTGTAAATAATGTTTGGTCTTATTTGAGTACGAATGCTTGTAGGGAAAAGATCTGAACATTTGAGGACAATTAGAATGTTGTTTTAAAGTGAAGGTTTGGTACAAAAAAGCGGTTTTGGGTCTCAAATGATTCAGAGGAATGAAACATGTAGTCAGAATTAATTAATCATCTTGGTTTAAGGCTTCGAAACACTTTTCCCTTGACAAGTTCTGTTTAAACGGAGATTAATAAAAATGTTATTTTGTTTTGTTATATATAATGTTCTATATTTTTTTTTTTTTAAGTTTCTCTTTTCGCATATTAATTTTTAGTTTAAGATTACGTTTTTGAGAGGTCATTAATTTATGTTTACTCAATTTGGTAAATTTTTAGCTGGGGAAGAAAGGTTAGACCTTCATATAAAAGGAACAAAATTTTATTCAATTTCGTTCCGATATTTACTTTTTGATTTTAATAATTTTCAATCCAGCAGCACAATCGCAGATTCGTCTCTTTGCTATGTTTAATGTTTATTTTTTAAAACTTCACATACATATATATAAGCGACCCGACCTTATATATGCTCGGTGCTCGCAAATAGGCTTCAGTTTTATTATTAAAAAAATAAAATTCTATAATAATATAAAAATATATGCAAAAGTAAGCGACTGCGTCAATCGATTTCTTCTTCTGTGAGAACACGGCGTCAGCCCCTATCGCGTTGCTAAATAATTCAGTTAAATATCCGATTCCCTGCACAACGCACGACAGTTGTATCAGCGAAATATGTCTCCAGCTAGAGACAATGAAATATCGCATTAATCCAAGAGACTTTGATTGTAATATTCTGCCCACGGAAGAAAATGTGTTAAAGTATTATAATTATAATTGGATTGGGCTACAGAAGGGTAATTCTGCACAAACAAGGAAGTTTTAAAGAATCTATGTTGATTTTTCTGGATGCCGAAAACTTAGATGTATTCCAACTTATAGCTGTTAGATGCAACAGAATCGCAGTGAATACAGGCAATTCAAGAGATGTGCTTTGTGTACTAGATAAAGAGTTCTGAAAATCTGAAGATACATATTTGCAGTTGGTAGCCAGTTTCACGAACTACCATTAACACACGTGGTGAATCATCTGGACGGACCGACAGAGGATCCTTATGCATTTTACTAACCTATAGATAAGAGTTGAGAGTTGCTCACAGATTTTCACCCAACTGAGGAAAATTTGTCAGTTGTAGAAGAGAATGGTGTTTTAAATCTCGGCACGTACCGAAAATATATGTGGGATATAAGCCGATTTATTTCAAGTAAAGGACCAACGAATCTAGAAGAACGAAGTATTGGGGAACTTTTTAATGCAGGATGGCTTATTATAACCAACAAAATCTTTCAAGTTTACTTAAGCAGCACTTATTCATCTGCCACCTTGAATAAGATGGCCTCTTTTAACTTGAAATTATATGCTTCAACATAGTTTTATATTAAATGCAATCCAACCATTAAAGAGCGCTTGCAAAACCTACAACTTACTATTTTATTCTCTTGGTACTTCAGCGATTACCTGCGAGTCACCATGGATGATTAGATTCAGCGAAATTGTTATGCACCGGACCTTGGTAACTATGTTTGCAGAAGAGTAAAAACATATTCGAGGGTTAGGTGTGCGAAGAATTTTTTTGTACGAGTTTACGGTCAAAGGAGGCACCCCTGCTAGGTGTTCAAATTCTAGATACAGTAATCAACGTTAGTGCATAATACTACATTGATCTCATGGACTGTCAGCATTGTAGAGTTGCAGAGCCATCTGTTGCATACCATTTATCAAGGAAAGAAGTGAGAAAGCAGTGTAGTTTTTTGGTCCTGGGTTATCTGAAATCTAAGGTGTATAAATTAAATCTACAAAGTTTATCAGCATTCAGAGATGCCATAAATGGCGAAGTTATGCAGATTCCTCATGCGATATTAACTCCGACATTATTGTCAAGAATCTCTCACGCGCAGTGCGTTATCGTCTGCGAAGGTGGCAACGTTGAAAACTAGTATTTCCAATAAAAGTTTTTTCCCCCCTCTCCTCTGTTGTATTGTCATGGGTATTTTACAATGCTCTTCTTTTTTGCAAATGTTTTACGCCAGCAATTTTCGCCATTACGTGTATTGTTCTCACGCCATTTATGATTTTTTAATGCGCTTGTCAATCTGCGAAGGAAAAAATGTGTGTTGCCATTCGAAAACTTAAAAGTATTTCACTCTAACCTTATATACACTATGCCCTTAAAAGTCCTTATATGGCCTTTATTTTCGCAATCTTTGATCATAGACTTAAACTTCTAATTATACAAATGTCCTAAATCACGAAAATGTGAATGTTGTGGCATTTTTAAATTTAAAGAAATTAATTTATATAAATTACGAAATCTAACTTTCTACACGTTCCTCTTGACCCTCGTACTGCAAAACTGACAGAGATATTTCGTATTAAAATCGAGAATCATATTTAGGAGCCGTACACAAATTGAATAGCGAAATGTTTGTATTTGTGCGTAACTGCGAATAAAATATAGTTTAGAAAAGGATTTCTGGTGTTAAGCGATTCCTATGCAGATTGTGAAAAATATTGATCAATATAAATTCCCTATCATCCCCCCCCCCAAAAAAAAGCAGATCCAAAGTCAAAACTCTTATAGAATTCTTGTTTCAGAAAATAGCGGTAGGCTTCAGTACTGGCCATGTAGCCAACTCTTAATATTATTCGCATTGAAATGAAAAATATTTATACTTTAATAATCTGTCATTAATAAATCTATAAAAGTACAGAGGGTGTTTACACATTTTTTGAACAATTTCCATAAAGAGTTGAAAGAAAGCAAGTGTTTTGGAATAACAATTTCTGGCAACAACTTATTATTTGAAATACGAAATCGTTTGCTACTTTTAAATTTATGCTTCTTTCAAAATGTCGCATGTAATCAAGCTGTTTATTGAAGGACAAGTTTTTGTGCTTCCGAAGAGATATATTCTTGTTCTGTAATTTAAAAAGGTAGTAGAGTGTATGTTAATTAAAATTTCTAAGTGTAAAATAAGCAACATTATTATTCGGAAAGGGAAAAACCGTAACGATTCCTTCTACATGAAACGAAGACTCCAAACAAATGCCTGAAAAAGGTACGTACTGTTTCTAATGTTAAATTAAATGGTTAATAATAAGAGAAGAATCCGCCGATGCAGAAACCAAGTTCAAAGTTTTAAATACATCTCTAGTAACATTAAATAAAATAATAAACCAAGTGTTCATCAACTTTTGCCAAGGCATGTTATTCAACGCAGAACAATTTATTAAACCCTGTACGAAAACTATTTAGTAGGAGAAAAATAGAAATACATTTTACCCTTGATGGAGCTTGGGTTTACGTAAATGACTGCAACAAAAAAGGTCTATGTATAATAGAAAACGAAATGAAAAAACGAACAATTCTGGTTTCATCAATGCAAAGAAAGTTTCGGTAACAGATTTATGATTCTCGCAGGATCTCTTAGGCCCATATCACACACGCATTTGTTTCACACGAACAACTGTTTCGGACAATTTTTCTGCCTAGTTTACTATTGAAAGAAAGACGCGCGATTTTTTGCTTCCTTTCGAAAAAAATTGCAAGTTGTTCGTTTTCAACCAATCAGCTATCGGCTGCGAATGCTATTAGCTTGTTTGTAACGGAGAAACAGCTTTCCCTGTATTAACCCTAAGATGATCTATGGGAATTGGCTGTTGTGACAAAGGAGAAAAAGGTGTTTCAAACAGTTGTTCTTCCGAAACAAACGGATGTGCGATAGCAGCCTTACAGTGGGAAATTAAAAATAAGAAAAGTGGAAAAAAATATTAAAATCAACTGTACGTACGTACTATCTCGAAAAACTATCAAGAGAACAATTCAGACCAAACGTACCAGCAAGAGAAGGTTTTAGGTCCGATATTTGTAGGATAAATTCCGTTTCTTTTTTCCAAATGACTTTCAAAGAGAGAAAACTCATCAAAAGAAAGCAACAAGGACACAACTTCGGATGATACTGCTACATTCTTAGAAAAAAAGGAAGACTGAGGTACCGCATATATATCTTGTATTCCTGCAAAGTCTCCTGACGTTTCACCCATAGACTGTTGTGCGTTTGGTCTCTTGAAAAGAGCTTCTGAGCGCAAACCCACCATGACGAATGGACTCTGGAAAGTAGTGGGCGCTATATGGAAATTAATATCCCTAGAAATTTTGCGAAAATCTCTTCTATCATGAAAATCACGATACAGATTTATAGTCCAGAAAAAAGGGCTATCGGATCGAACACTTTAAAAAGTACTCTTTACGTTTTAAACATTAATTAAACGGTCCTGAAATTGTTCTACAAATGTGTAAGCATACTCTAATTAATATATATGTGTGTTTGTATATATACATTGTATGTAATTTAATGCTTACAGTTCATCTGAAGAAAGTGCCTTTTCTATCATTCCAGTGTCAGGGCAATTTCAAGGTCATGTTGAAAACAGTCAACGTAAGTTCATTTTTATGTCCTATAACTAAATAATAACAATGAATAAAAAAATTTAAAATATGCCGAAATTGAAATATTTATATTTAATTTTTACCAGCTGCTTTAAAGGTCAAATCATGTTTTGTTATGAGCAGAAATACACTGCTCGATACTGAAAATGCAACACCAAGAAGGAGTTGTTAGAAAGTGATGAAATTTGGAAAAAGACAGAGACAGCAAGCAGCAATAAGTGATCTTTATTTCAAAATGATAGTCAGAATACAGAGCGAGAACGGCGTCGGCTCAGTAGGCTGTAGGACCACCGCGGACAGCGATGCACGAAGAAACACGTCTATGTATAGAGTCAATAAGAGTGCGGATGGTGTCCTGAGGAAAGGCTCTCCATTCCCTTTCAACCATTTGCCACAGTTCGTCTTCTGAACGAGGCAGGGACAGAGTCTGCAAACGGCGTCCAATCACATCCCACACATGTTCGATTGGTGACAGGTCAGGAGAGTACGATGGCCAGAGAAGCATCTGTATACCTTGCAGAGCATGTTGGCAGATGCGAGCACTGTGTGGTCGGGCGTTATCCTGCTGAAAAATTGCACTAGGCAGTCGCTGAGGGTAGGGGATTGCCACCGGGCCGCTGTACATTATCCAAGTATCGTTGGGCAATCATAGTGCCCTGAATACGAACTAGAAGTGACCTGGAATCGTAGGCAATAGTGCCCCAAACCATTATGCCACGTTGTCGCGCGGTGGGGCTTTCCACAGTTACTACCGGACTAGATCTGTGTCCACGTCGACACCACACACGTATACGGCGAGTGTCACTGGATAAACAGAAGCGTGACTCATCTGAGAACACGACGTTTCGTCATTCTGTCATCCACATCGCTCCAGTCCGGCACCAATCTAAACGTTGGCGTCTATGCTGTGAGGTCAATGGCAGTCTTTTTAACGGACGCCGTGAGTGCAGGCAACGTTCAACCAATCGACGGGAAATGGTTCTGGTCGACGCGGGAACATTCAAGGTATCTTGCACATGCTGCAGAATCGCGGTACAAGTGACTTGCGGGACCGGCACGGCTTGTCGGGGGATGCGTCGATCCACGCCACAGCCAACTCTATAATGGCCTTGAAGCGCAAAAGTCACGTGATCAAGATGGTCGATTTGTTCTGACCAAGGAGGTCAGAGGTCTATTCTAACCCCCTTGGTTCTTATGGTAGCGTGTGGCTACGAAACTGTGGTCGTGAATTTTGTGGATATATATTTTGCCAATAGTGTTATGTAAGTAGATTATTTTGGTATTCTAAGTGATTTTAAATAACGTGAGCTTTATGTAATTATAAATAATAGTTTTATCTATATTTCGTTTTATATATTTTTTTTTAGATTTATTTGGGAAAATATGTAGCTGTTTTCAAGCCTATGCAAGTGTTTCGTTTTAACAGCGAATGCATTTACTTTAGTTTGAACATTTTGAGTAGTATTGGTTTGACTATTTGTTTGGAAATCAGGAATTCTTTATTATTTTTGATTATTTGTTTCTAATAACATATTGGAATACAGAATGCCTCGACATTGCAGTGTATTTGGCTGCAAATCCAATTACGACAAAAATGAGAATGTCACTACTTACTCTTTACCTAAATCACCTAAAAGAAGAGCTCAGTGGTTAAGGAAAATTCCGAGAGATTTAAGCAAATTAAAAAACCCCGTAATTTGTATAAAGCATTTTGATGAATCACAGATAATAAGAAAGGACTGTGTAATCTATAAAAATGAATATAAAGAATATGACAGAAAAATCCCTGGTCTCATTCAAGGCGCTGTGCCATGTATATTTGAAAATGCTCCCTCATATTTAAGTACAAATAAATCCAAACCTCGCAGACTTGTTGATGTAGAAGAAGTAAATTATAAGAAAGCCGTTCAGGAAAGTTTACTTCAGCAGAAAGCTGATTTAGAAAAAAATGCATTAAAATGTCCTCAAGATGTGGTCAATTACTTTCGGGAAAACATATGTAAATATAAAAATAAATGGTTTTACTTAGATGACGATGATGATGATATAATTCGCTTATGTTTATATGCAGCTCATGAAAATTGTCCAAAAATTTTGGGATGCATCATTATAAGTACTGACATGAATTTTGAAGTATACATTGAAAATCGGAAAGAAAGTAAGAAGAAATTTTCAAAATCACCCGTTGTTGATACGAGGGCTATCCAGAAAGTAGATTACGTTTTGGAATAAAAAAATAAACAAAGTATAGGAAACAAATTTTATTATATACAGATGAAAGCCACACTCAAATACTACTTTTCTACATAGTCACCATACAAATTAAGGCATTTATCGTAGCGATGTACGAGCTTGGAAATTCCTTCGTCGAAAAATTCGGCCGCCTGCGCCTTCAACCACTTCGTTACCTCTTCTTGCAGCTGTGCGTCGTCATCAAAACGCTGCATAGCCAGCCACTTCTTCATTGCTGGGAATAGGTGGAAGTCGCTCGGTGCCAGGTCGGGACTGTACGGCGGATGAGGAAACAACTCCCACTTAAAAGATTCAAGAACTTTACGAGTGACATTTGCCGTGTGGGGCCGGGCGTTGTCGTGAATCAACAAGATCTTAGAGCTCAACATTCCTCTGCGCTTGTTTTGAATTGCTCTTCTGAGTTTTTGGAGAGTTTGGCAATACCTTTGAGAGTTTATTGTAGTGCCTCTTTCCAGGAAGTCCACCAAAATTACACCTTTTCTGTCCCAAAAAACAGTCGCCATCATCTTCCTTGCCGACATTGTTTGCATGCATTTCTTGGGTTTTTGGGGAGAACTTGTGTGCCCCCACTGCATTGATTGCAATTTCGTTTCACAGTTCACATGTTTCACCCATGTTTCGTCACCAGTAACGATGCGATCGAGTAAAGAGTCACCATCCTTATGGTAAGCGTCCAAAAAGTTCAACGCTGCAGCCATTCGCTGATTTTTGTGGTCCTCTGTCAAGATTTTTGGAATCCATCTTGCACAAAACTTGTGGTAACCAAGCTTTTCGCTGATGATTTCGTGCAACAAACTTCGCGAAATTTGTGGAAAACTCAAAGAAAGTTCCGTTATTGTGAAATTTCGATTTTCACGGACTTTAGCATCGACTTTTTCGAGAAGTTCGGCGGTCACTATGCTGGGTCTCCCACTTCGATCTTCGTCGTGAACATTGGTTCGGCCATTTTGAAATCTTATGACCCACTGACGCACTCCACCTTCAGTGATAATGTTGTCCCCATACACTTCACGAAGCTGCCGATAGATTTCTATCGGTTTACAGTTTTTTGCAGTCAGAAACCTTATTACTGAGCGCACCTCGCAGCTCGCGGGATTTTCAATTAACGCAGACATTTCAAACCGTCACAGTATCTGAACGGAGCACAGCACGAACCTCTCACTAGCACGGCTAGATGCAGACTGAGCTGCGCAACGCTCTGACTCCAAGATGGCCGCGCTAGCCCCGCCCCTAGCGGACACAGACGGAAACGTAATCTACTTCCTGGATGGCCCTCGTACAATTTCAGTATTACATGATTTAATGAACAATGTTGAAACTTCTGTTACTAATACAACATTTCCATCAGTGTTAGAATCAGCAATTACATTACTAAATTCTGTTGATTGTAATTTAGATAATTCTGAACATATTTCTTTTATAATAGAGCAATTACAATTGTTAAGAGTATCAAAAAATAATAGGCGTTACAGTAATAGAACTTTAATTTTAGCTTCAACATTATTTGTGCAATCTTCTTCGGCATACAATGCTTTACTAAACTGCGACTATTTGTGCATTCCAAGTACTCGAGTCTTACGCAATATTATGAGTAGTTATTCATTGTCAAAATTAAGTTTGGCTGGCAGCATTAATTATTTAGAGAGGAAAAAATGTTTTCTTAATGAACAAGAACTTGTAGTAAATGTTTTATTAGATGAAATTTACATTCAGCCTATGTTCAACTTTAAAGGTGGTTCTATTTATGGAGGTTCTCATGATAAACCAGCACTTGCTGCCAAAACAGCTCAGGTTTTCATGATAACATCAGTTTTCTCTTCATATAAGGATGTAGTTAGTATTGTTCCAGTTAATGGATTGCAAGTTAATGAGCTACAAGATATGATTCAGCAGATTTTAATAGCATTAGAAAATATAGGATTTAAAGTTGTTTGTTTGATTTCTGATAATAATGCTGTGAATAAACGCGCATTTGAACTAATGACCCCTAATAAAACTTTGCAGCCATATATTAAGCACCCTTTAGATGATTCAAGGCTTCTCTTCTTTCTTTTTGACACAGTTCATATGTTAAAATCAGTACGCAATAATTGGTGCAACAAAAAATTAATTACATTTCCTGATCTAGAAAATAATGATATTTTAAAGAAAGCTAACTTTAAGCATTTGGAAATCATGTATGATATAGAGAAATCTTCCATTATTAAATATGGCCATTTACTTACAAATAAAGCTCTTTATCCTTCAACAATTCAGAAACAAAACGTGAAACTAGCACTTCAAGTCTTAAATGAAAAAAACATAGCAGCATTAAAATGTATATCAAAGGATCATGCAGATGTTTTTGTGAACTCAGATGAAACTTGTGATTTTATTTCAGTATTCACAACATGGTGGAAAATTGTAAACTGTAAAAGCAATTTTGAAAGTAAGCGCTTTAATGATAAATTTCGTGGTGCTATTAACTCTCAGAATGTTGAGCAGATTAATTTCTTAAAGAAACTAGTATTGTGGCTTAAGATATGGAAACAGTCTGTTCCAATAAAAGAAACTTTATCACCACAAACATTTCAGGCATTGATAATAACTACAGATGCATTCATTCAATTGATTCCATATTTGTTTCAAAAGTATGAGGCTGAATACATATTATTAGGAAAATTTCAAACTGATGCTCTTGAATCACGTTTTGGAATGTATCGGCAAATGTCAGGTTCAAATTATTACATAAATTACCTACAATTATTAGAAAGTGAGAAGAAGCTTCGTTTTAAAAGCAATATTATAATTTCATCATCAAATATCAATATCCCTTTAACTTCTCTTTTACCAGATTATGATAAGGATTCTATCTTTACCTTTGTGAATATTGATGATTATTCAAATTTACTAGTTAATGATTTTTCTACAGAAAATGTTCCTTCTGATATTTTACCAGTGCTAGTTTATATTTCAGGTTATGCTTCCATGAAAGAATTAAGGGTGGTAAAATGCAGTATTTGCCAGGACTGGTTGCAAAGTGTTCATTCGGTAGATATAGCAGATGATATTCTTGGTTTTCTTAAAGAATTAGATAGGGGTAAATTAACTTTACCGTCTGAAGTTGCTTTACTAACATCTTCATTTGTACATTTCTTATTTGGTGGAATTCTCGAAAGCATGGAAGATACATTTCTTATATCAGGAAAGCAACTGGGTATTTTATATAAGTTATCTTGCATACAGTTAGGTAGAATTAACTTTAATTTAACAGATTCTTGCATTTGTGGAATGACTTTGCAAACCCGATTAGAAAATATCTGTTTGATAACTTGTAAAATAATGTTAAATAATTACACAAAACATAAAAATGACAAAATTAATATAAAATGTTCATATAAAAAAGTTAAAAAATTTACCAGTTAATTTCAGTTAATAAGTCACAACTGTTTGTTTTTATGTATGCTTCTGCATAAATGATGTATGAGTGTGTATATGGCACAGCTCCAAGTTTTATGAATCTATTTTTGATAGTGGAATAGGCCTGTAATTTGGGGACACCACTGTAAAAAAAAACGAGCCTAATCACTTACCTCTTCGGTGGTTTGGAAAAAGTGATACAACATAAAATTGGAGCTGGCACAAATAGAAGGTTGTCCTTTTTATGAATGTAATTAGCATTTAATTTGCCAAAATTTTCTTGAAAGATTTATTTATAGCATAACATGCATGTAAGTTTATTTTTATACACAAATTTCCTAGCATTTAAGGAATTTTTAATTCATTTCCCTGTTTTGATAAAATTGTGATATTTAAGTTTTTATTAGTGAATGAAGTGATGAGAGATGACTATGAATATTTGCATTCTAAAAATTTATATAGCTGATGCGATGGGAACGGCATGAATTTTTACAAAATATTCTGCTCTTAATATTTATTTCAGTGTTAAGAAAATCTAAATAAAATTTACATCTATAAACCTATTGAATTTTTCCCCTTTTGTGGATTTTATATTATTTTGGGAACAAATTTGATTTAGATTACATAAATGGATTCCATTTTTATTAAAATTGCAGAAATAACGTTTTTTTCTGGTGATTCTCAATGATATTTTTAGTTACATAAACAAAGTACAATTGTTTTAAAAATTATTGAAGATATTCATTTTACCGGCTGTGAAAATATTACACTATGAAAAATTTAATGCAAGTCATGCGACCTAGTCACGTTTATTAATTTTACTTATATTTATATTAAGAGAAAACTATTATTTTTGGCAAGTTAAATTTCGCGCTTATAGCGAAGAGAAAAAGATCGACTATTTTGATCACGTGACCTTCCGAAACTGATTTCGCTTCAAGGCCATGATAGAGTTGGCTGTGATCCACGCGTGCTGACGTCACTCTGGTTGCAACTGCACCCCTCCTTCTTCCCACATTTCCTTGTTCCAACCATGTTCGCCGTAGCCGATGCACCGTGCTCGCATCCATGTGGTTATCAGCTGCGATTTGACGTAAGGACCAACCCGCCCTTCTCAGTCCGATCACCATACCCCTCATAAAATCGTCTATCTGCTGGAAGTGCCTTCGTTGACGGCGGCCTGGCATTCTCTCCTATTACACGTATCCTCTGAGACAAAAACTAACTTTCTTCAATAATTCGTCTGGCAGAAATAACGACACGAATATTGCCCATTCTGCACGTTCCTTCCCTTATATCTTACTTCACGTGCGTTGATTAAATAAATATCATGTTCATCGCACTTAAAACACATAAAATTCAATTCAAGAGCAATATCACAAGATATTTAAAAGGAGCTCATCTTTAGAATTTCCGATACACAGTCTCGCGCGATGGAGATAAAAATGTTTTTTTCCTTACAGTGGTGCCATTGCTCGCTTTGAAATCGTTGAGTTTGTTAATTAAAAATTTGCTAAAGTTTTACAAAATTTGAAATAGATAACGAAACAAATTCGAAATTCAAAATTCGGCTTCGAAGTGCCCACGTTCGGTTGGAGGACTACGTTACTCAAAATTTGATGGTTCTAGGTACCATTGTTTCTTCACAATGCGAGAAACATTCATGCATTCATGCAGATTCTTCATTGCTTAGTTTCTTTAAATATATACATGGCGATATTATTTGGTGGCAACAGTTTGAAAATGAATCGACGAAAAATGCCGTTTTGAAATTAAAAGCCCTTCGGGGCTAACGCCGTTTGGGTAAAAAAAAAAATGAGAGAGAGAAAAAAGAGCAGTCTGCAGGACCAATTTTACGACCCCGTAAAGAGAACTTGCACAAGGAATGTTTTTTTCGCCCTTCAGGCACTACAGAGTTCTTCTTACTTTTTACAGAACACGTTTAACAAAGTTGGGGCTTTAAAATGAAATTGAGGTTTTACTGTTAAGTTCTACTCTTAAGCCAAATCATGGTATATAGAGTAGAAGAAAAAAATTTCATTTTTATAACTTCATTCATTATATTTCATTCCCAAGAAATATTGTTTTAAGATTTTATATTTGAAGCTGCGCAGAGGATCGTGCATGCGAAACTTTAATATTTAATTCTGATGGAATCAGAATTACATACCTGCAATTTTTTAGCATATAAACAACATTTATACAGATGTCGAAAGCATGAATAAAAAAAATAATAGTGTCACAATTAAGGCGATATCTGAACAATTTGCTTTTCAATGTATTCATGAAATTCTTTTTATGTGGCCTTTATTCAATTTTGCGTTTTATTTTTATTAATTAATTTTTTATAGAACTTACGTATTATACCGTCGACGTTAATTGCCAAGCAGCGCGATTTAGCACCAATTATGAATAAACGTGACATAACAACTCGCTCATAGCATCTCGCTTTCATTTGATGTAATCCCGATTTATTCGCGATAAAGGAGACTTTGTTTTCATGAGCAAGGATATAAATTAACTCTCTTGTTATAATTTTTCCTTGCATATATATGAAAAAAAATCTGATTTGGAACTTGCCTTTTACAGAATACCAATCAGTGGAATATTTTTAAAGTTATGGGATCCTACCATAAAAAAAAAGTGTGTACTAATAGGCACGGTATGGTCGCTGAATAAGGCCGCTAAACAATAACAGACTAGAACAATTACCTGCGGAAAGTTTGTACACACAGCGTTCTAAACAGAGCTTTTAATAAAGTTGGAGGGCCTAACAAAATAGTAGAAATCGACGGAAGCCTTTTTATGAAACACAAAAGCGAAAGCCTTTTTATCAAGCACAAAAAGAGGCATCAGTTCTTTCAAAATACCCAAGAAACTATTGGCGCAACTTTGGCCTTAACAGACGCTACATTTATGGTGCACCTCATAAATATAGCACTATATCAGTTAGTACTAAGAATATATTTAGTAGTGAGGCTGCAATAGAAAAACTGAACTAATGATCCAGTTTGCATCAATGAGTTAGTAATTACAAAACTGAAATTAGCTCTTTTGTTTGTCTTGAGGTTAGCTATGTAAGAAACCTACGCTATTTATTTGTTATATAAAACTCTTCCTAATCTGTCTGCTTCCGTGGAGAGTTTTCTCCCCTCTCTCTTCTGAAATATTTTTAATTTCATCCGTGAGAAGGTTCAGTTAGGTTGTTTGAATACGGCAAGGCACACAAGAGCAAAGGGGAGGGGAGGCTTCGTGTAAGACTTTTAAAGAAATCTGGCTCATATTCACGTTACTTATGGGGAAAACCAACCATATGGCCATCCCATTCGACTTGCATCGAACGCGGGTCGAACTCCCAGTGTTGAATCCAGAGCTGGATTTATGTATAAGCTACACAAGCCATAGCTTAAGGCCGCCACTTTCATGGGGGGCCCCAAAAAATTAAATTATAGTTTAAATTGTATTAAAATATACAATTATAACAGACTTATAAGGGGCTGGTTCAACGGTCTTAACTACTCGGTTACCATTGGGGCTTATTCGTGGGTAGGATAACAACGTATTTTTTTTTTTTTTTAATTATTCATTTATATACGAATGAAAAGCGTTTTATATGATTGTAAAGACCGTTATATCTGTTCTGCTTACTTTTCCAATTTTCTCCTGTTAAAATCAGTTGATAATTATAACGAAACTCAGATTTTAAGAAAAAAATTGGAAACCAGAAGATAATGCTTCTTTCTTCCCTCTTTGAAAAAGACGTAGTCAGTGCATAAAAAAATTTTTTTTAACTTTGCGTATTGTCGGAATTACTTTCCTGAATATAGAGCAAAAGAAACAAGAGTTATTTAATTATATTTATGCTAAATAAATTATAATGAATCATGAATAATCAATATGATATGATGTCATATCATTTACAAAGGACGGTAGTTTCTGATTATCCACGCCGCCACAGAAATGTCGCGAAAAACCATTGATGGGGCAATACACCATGTGACATAAATGTATTCATGTGGCAGCCGAGTATGCACTTGCACACGTGTATTTGAGTACTCTTGAAAATATACTTGAAATCCAACGGTCATTTTTCCGATTAGTATCTTTTGGCATCGAGTAACATTTGTTTTTATCTCAACGAATCATAATGGGACTTGAAATGTCTGTGAAACTATTCTGTGAAGTTTATCGGTTGATAAAAATAAGAAAATGTTGCATTTCTTCAGGAATACAGCGTTTTACCCAAAATAGAGAGTGCAAAATTTCGCATTCTATGGAGATGTACTTCTTAAACGACTGAATTTTATGGGAAGATAATGTAAAAAACTGCAAGCAACGTGTTTGTGAAACTGGTTTGAAGAGAGCCATATTTGGTTTACGACAGTTAACCAAATATGGCTTTATTTATTGTCGCTTTATTTATTGTTGGACTAGGAACTATACATCAGTGAAGTTCTGTGAAGAACTGGAATTATCCTCATATACAAATATCAATTGGTGTAACTGACTCCGAGAAGTGTGCGTGTCTTCTCTGGGAAAAAGAAGAACGTAAAAAAATAACCGACACTCACTGAATGCATCATTGAATTAGAATACTCAAACAAACATTTCTCGCCGAAGTCGACAAAGAGTTCGCGATTTTTCTGTAGGGGTGCGAATAAATAAAAAGTATCCATATTACTTGAAACTTTTTTTTTAAATAAGCAAAATTAGTCAAATGAATTGCAGCTATCGGTACATCTACTTGCAGTTCTTCACTTTTTTTTTTAAACCCGACATGCGGCCCCTGTACACAGGAAGTGTAGTTCTTTCTGATACATGCACTGAACACATTTGCAGCGACTATATCTGAAAAAGGAACATATGTGCCAGACACACGGCATTGACAAAAAGCTACTGCCAAAAATTTAGACGACGAAATTCCATTTCTATTCGAATTACCGAGCACTTCGGAATTCGTCGATGCAACAATTGTCAAGATTTCGCACATTCAAGCAAATTCTGCACTTATTCAACTCATTGTCTATACTGCGGAGATAATCATCATATCTCGCAATACCAAGCTCCAGCTCCAACCTGCATTAACTGTCAAATTAATAACATCGATTTTAACACCGATTTTCAAATCTATCATGTTGCAAATGACGTTCACTGCCTTCTCATCAATTAAAAGTCTCCAAAATTAAATCAAGAAAATACTACTAATGTATTCTCATAAAAAAATAAGAATATTACAAATGAATTTACAAAGAGATATACAAGATATGATAATCATCATATCTCGCAATACCAAGCTCCAGCTCCAACCTGCATTAACTGTCAAATTAATAACATCGATTTTAACACCAATTTTCATATCTATCATGCTGCAAATGACGTTCACTGCCCTTCTCATCAATTAAAAGTCTCCAAAATTAAATCAAGAACATACTACTAATGGATTCTCATAAACAAATAAGAATATTACAAATAAATTTACAAAGAGCTCGTGCCACTTTACCGAATGCTCTACAGTTTGCAAAAGAAGAAAATATCAATATCATCTTTGCACAAGAACCATATATTCCGTCAACAAAGAAATTGGAAATTCCATTGGGAATATTTTCTCAACTTTCGCATTCTCAAAAATCTGCTATAATCTACATCGAGCCTCTAACTCCAATAATAGTTCAAAATACTCCACATACAATAACTATCAAATTAGAATTTCTTATTCATCGTTTATTTTGTACCTCCATTTATGCTCCTCCATCAGTAGACTTGCAAGAGATACTTAGAGAACTGGATTCAATTCAACTGCCTCCAAATTCAAATCATATCATTGCAGGAGACTTCAACGCACATAGCCCTGTATGGAGAGCGCTGGTAGAAAATAATAGAGGTAGACTACTTTTAGAATTTTTTCGAGAAAAATGACTTACAATTTTAAAATAACGCAAATACTCCACTACATTCCTGACATTAAGAGCACAAGGTTGGATTGACTTAACTCTCGCAACGCCTAAAATAGCAACCTTAATCTCAAATTGGAAAGTTTCTGAAATATAATCTTTTAGTGATCACCAATTCATCACCTTTGAAATACAATCCGATTTCACTTTTAATAAAAAACGTCGCTTCAAAATCCAATGTGGCGGACACAATAAATTTATAGCTAATCTACAAAATTACTCTGCCAGTATTCTTCATTCCTTAAAAACAGCTTCTTCAAAGGCGGAAGTCAATACCTCTTTCATACCTCATAAACATTACAACAGAGATCTGCAACGCCTCATATAAACAATGCTCAACTACCAAAAAATCAAGTACTCCATGGTGGAACCAAAATCTTGCAACAAAAGGAAAAAAAGTAAGAGCTCTCAGAAGATACAAAGCCTGTATAGAAGATACAGAAAGAACTCACTATAAAATAGCATTCCAAAAAGCAAGAGCACAATATAAAAGAAATATCAGAATATCAAAAATTAATAGTTGGAAAACATTTTGCACTTCCACCTCCAAAATTTATGGCTCCGCTTTCAAAATAGCGCACAATAAAATGTTCACTCCTTCTTCATTATCAATGTATAGCTTCTCTGAATGAATTCCCTCTTCCCAAGGTGCGTTAGAAATTTTATCAAAACTATTCCCTCAAGATGAATATGGATCGAATCATACCACAGAAGCATCTAACAGTTCTTCTACATGTCGTCCTAATCCACCAACAGTTACCATCCCTCCAAACATAGATGAATTGGAACCGATGGAATCGACAACATCATCTTAAAACTTATTTTTATAACAATGAACAAATTATTAAATCATTCATTTACGCCTGCTGGTCTAACTTAAAATTTCCTAATATATTAAAAAATGCAGAAGTTGTTTTGCTCTTCAAGAAAAATAAACCAGCCACAAACCCTCTATCATATACACCAATATGCCTTCTTCCCACGTTGGGCAAACTCCTTGAAAAACTAATCCTTTCAAGACTTTTATATCATCTAAATAAAAATAAAATCTTGCATGAAAATCAGTATCGATTTACACCAAATAAATCAACCTGTGAGTAAGATTTCAAATTTTCAGATTACATTTGTTGTGTTAATTAGAGTATAAAATATGAGTAACGTCAAAAAATTCAGCATTACCTTTCAAAATACTTTGCTCAAAATATCTATGTTTGAGAATTGGTTACAAAGAAATGAAAATATACGGGACAAAAGTATATTGCAATCTATGTAAATATGAGCTGAAAACACGTTAAAAAATATAAACTATATTAATAAAACAGTGAGTCTTAACAATCTAAACGGGGAAAAGAACTTAACAATGGATATGATCAAATAAAATGAGTAATAACAACCTAAATTAACTGGGAATAAGTTAAAAGAAGAAGAAATGATGATTCAAGCAATGGAAAATTAGCAGTATGATTTAAATATTTTTATCAAAACTAATATGCGTGTAAAACGAGCAAGAATCGATTTACACTCCGTAACTTATGAAGGACACTCCTTAACATACGAAGACTGAATTTGTGACGACGTCAGAGGTCATAAGAATCCACGAGCCTATCATGTTACAAAAACCACGTGATTTCTGCTACTTCTTGATACTTCTCATGCTACTTTAGCTCAAAAATTTTCTGGCAACATTGCCGTCGATAGTGCTCTTAAAAGGAACTTACTTACAGAGTGAAACTTATCTAAGGTTTTCTCACTCCTCAGTTGTTGTAAACTTCTATATAATGTTAAGCTTCCCCAAATCCTGCATGAAAACGAAAACATATTTGATGTTATATACTTCAGATTTCGCATCTTTCAAGACAGACAGGAAAAGAAATGAAATTACAGTACGGTAACCCTGATGCTAGATATAATGTCAAATCTTTTTCAGATAAATAAATGGATGTCGAAAACTTTGCAGAAATATCACCCTAAAAAGCTTAGATGAGCATAACAGAATGGTCTGGAATGAGCAATATCACATTTCCGAAACATCCTAAAGAAGGCAGTTCGGTACATGTCTAGTTTGATATAAGTCCAAAGATCAGATACGAATTAATAATGTATATCAAGGTATCACTATAGTTTCTAAAAAATTCACAGGGCAGAGAAAGTATGTCTAGTTCTTTATTGATAATACTGCAATGTATTTATTGATATATAATTTATGTATTCTTTCTCCAAGATGAATGTCTATACCGGCCCCGTCAGTGGCTAGCTATTGAAAAATTGTGAATATTATATTTAACGCTGATATAAAATTTGATGTACCAAATTTTGTGCACATTTGGTGAAAATATTTTTCTGTATTTATATTAGGCATCCATGATATATCAGTCGTGGAATTGGAGATCAAATATATGTTTAAATACAAGATATGGTACTTAGGTATTATCCTGTCGTGCGTGAAACTGTCGCCAAGCAGTGCGATATAGCGCCAGTTATGAATAAGCGTGACGTAAAAATACCCTCTATTATCTGCGCTTTCGTTTGATACAACCCCGACTGATTCTCGATCAGCCATGTTTTATTTTTATGAACAAGTTTCCTAATATTTCTGAAGTTAAATAAACCATTATTGCTGCACTTTTTTCTTGCGCTTTGAAAGAAAAACAAGTGTTTAAATTTCAAACCTACCTGATACAGAATAGAAAGCAATGGATTATTTTCAAAGTTACGGAATCCTACCACTAAAAAAGCGACACGATATGGACGACAAAAGAGTTGAAGATTGAAACAATTACGTGCGGGACGTTTGAACTCGTAGAGCTTTCAATGAAATTCTAAGTGTTAAAAAGATTGCAAAAATCGACGACAGCCTTTTTATGAAGAGAAAAAACGAAGCGGGTCGAATACTGATTGTTTATTAAAAGAAGACACGCCTGTTCCTTCAGAATTCCTCAGGAACGGCTGGCGCAACTTTGCCGAGATTTTCTCTAAATTTCATGTTAGACGGTAGCCAAATTTCACGGTCGATGGGATAATATCCGTAAATACCCAAAATTTTTATCTTATCTTCTATTACAATACATCAGAATGAAATTTACTGCAAACAGAAGCAGCAGCATCTTCGTATAACTTTCAATGAGTAGCTTCTTTACATTATTTTTTTAAATTAATACTTTAGACTTGCTATTCAATTATATAAACATGAACTATTGTTTTAAGTTAAAAAAATCCTCCCTTGAAAATTTAGCTGAACCAACAGAAACAACCCAAGATACTGCTGCACCTGGTCCAAGCCGTCGCCAAGCAATACTAAACCATCAGAATCGTAAGTTAAACTATATCCATGTAATTTTAGTAAAATTTTCTACATGCCATTTTGAGATATTTTTCCCAAATGTAAAACTTGACTATAAATAAAATATTTCGCACATTTACTATTTATATGTCTGTACTATTTTTATGTACATGCACTTAAATAGAGAGGATGTTTACACATTCTTATCGATTCTTATCGAATATCAATAAAGAACTAAAAAAAAAAAAATGTTTTTTTCCGAATAAAGTTTTTTGGCAGCAGCTTATTACTAGTCACCTACTTTTAAATGTGTTCTTGCAAAATATCGCATGTAAACAACATGTAGATTGAAGGATGTGTTTCTGTATTTTCCGAAGATAAATATTGTTATTACTTTATTCAAAAACGTTGTGAAAAACATGGTATTAAAATATTTAAGTGCAAAATATGCAACATTAATAATCGGAAAGAGAAAAACTGTCAAGCATTAAAATTCTACGTAGAAAGAAGAATCCAAATGAATAACCTGAAAAAAGAACGTACTGTTTCTAAAAATCAACGGTAACAAGAGAAAATCCGCCGATGCAGAAATCATTTCTAAAATCTTTAAATACTTTTGTAGCAACAATAAAAGAAATAATAAACCAAGATTTACAGCTAAAAACAAAATGTTAACCAGCTTTTTGCAAGTGGCTTAATTAAAAATTAGAACTCTCAATGAAAATTATTTAGCTGGAGATGAATGGAAATAAATTGTGATCCTTGATGAAGCATGTGTTTACCTAAAAGATTGCAAAAGAAAAATAAATAAATAAATAAATTTAAAAAAAAAAAAAAAAACTGAAACTTTCAAGTTTTATATTACGTCCAAAGAAGTTTTTTTTTTTTTTTTTTTTTTTTTTTTTTTAACGTTTTGTGCGTTACCATTACCATTATTAATTAAGTATCATGTTTGTCGTTCTTAAACCATTAAATTCGCAATATCGCAATACAGCAATATCGCAAAATATTTCAAAAGAGTATATCTTTAGAATTTCCAATACAGTCTCGCGCGATGGAGGGTCCCCCCCCGGTACAATGTCGCCATTGCCCGCTTTGAAATCCTTGAGTTGTTAATCCAAAATTCAATAAAGTGCTACAAAATATGAAATCGATAATAAAACAAATTCCAAATTAGGGCTTCCAGATGCCCATATTCGGTGGAAGATTACGTTATTCAAAATCTGATGTCTCTAGGTACCGTCGTTTTTTTCACGGTGCGAGAAACATACATACAAGGCAGGGCTCTAATATTTGGTGGCAACAATTCGAAAAGTTAAACACCGGTTACACAGTCGGTTATAGTGAGCCGAAGCAAAATACTAAAATTAATAACCTTTCGAAACGAAATTAATAATCCTTTTGGGTAAATTGCCCCTTTGAGCTAAAAAAGACTTATTTATTGTAGAAAATGCAGAAAGCAAAATTACAAATCTGGTTTCGGCAATGCAAAGAAAGTTTCAGTGAGACTCTGTTCGGAGGGAGGGTATAAATGTCATAACTGGTTTAAGCCGAGCTTCATTGCTCGGTAACCAAGCCTTGCTACGTCACAAAAACTGGTTTAAGGACTTTGGCATAATGTCACAGTATCTCCTACATACATGTATGTAGGAGATATTGATAAAGTTCGAAGTTTCGAACTTTATGCCGAACTTGGCATAAATGCCGACCAATCAGAGTGAGCGCTCGAAACCAGAACGGGAAAACAGAGTAAGAAAGATGTAGACACATCCACGCATGCGCAAATTTAGCTTCTCTAATTGGCTACGGCGTATATTCTGTCTCGCATCTGTGAATGGAATTCCCGCATTCTATACCTTATGACTAAGCCTCTATGATATTTATAACACTGTCTGAACGGAGCTTAAGGAGTTGATTGTAGCAAGATTCCCTTAAAGTGGGAGAAAATGTTGTAATTAACTCAACTACTATGAAGACAAAGTTTTGCGTCTGATATTTGCAGAAGAAATTCCACTTCTTTATCCCAATGACTTTCAAAGATTGAAACTATACCAAAGCAACAAGTTATATTTCAAAAAATACCACTTCATTCCTTGGGGAAAAAAAAGGACTGACACAGGTATTGCATATACATATTTTCAATATATTCTAATGAAGTACCCTGACGTTTCACCTATAAACTATTGAGCTTTTGGTCTGGAAATACCTTTTTCCAATCACAAAACTACCTCAATTGAAATGGAATTTGGAAATTAGTGGAGGCGGAATGGAAATCAGTACATCTGGAAATTTTACGAAAATCCTTTCTACGAGGATCCTTTCTACGTATCATGGAAATTACGAAGCATATTTATAGTCCAATAAAAAAGGCAATCAGATCGAACATTTAAAAAATACTTTTTATATTTTAAACATTAATTAAACGGCCACGAAATCATTCTAAAAATATGTAAACATCTTCTGTACACACACACACATATATATATATAATTCTGGCATGTAGAAAGATTATATAACAATATTCATATAATTTTTCTACGTGACAGAAAAAGTATTTAATAAGTTCTTTGAATGTGTTAAATATACTAAATATATATATATATATATATATATATATATATTTTAACTTTTTGTTATAAAATTTTCAGGACGAAGAAGAGAAATGGAGTTGGACAGAGCCTCTCGGCAGTTCGTAGAATGTCAAAAACAGCAAACAGAGGCCACACTACAGTTGACTGAAGCACTCAGAGCACATACGCAAGCTATGGTCAAATTTACTTCCGTTTTAGAGAAACTTATTGACAAAATGGCTTGATATAAGAAATATATATATGTATCTAAGTAAATAAAATAAACACCAAGCTGTTTTTTGCCTGGCTTTAAATTTTACATCTACATGTTTGTCTTCCTATTAAAATGGCTGAAACATTCAGTTGCCTTTTATAAAATGTATGTTGTAAATAAACTGCATTACTTTTGGAAAAACTGACAATGATTTCACATGCAGTGTTATGTGTGTATTTAAAATTTTATTGTATAAATCAGCTCTCCCTAATTTTTGACACAAGGTACTGAAAATTTTAAAAATATTCGCATAATTTTTCCCTATCCGTGTAGTTCTAGTCATTCTGCGTCTGAGAAAATCGTTTGTTTTGTCATTGAAAGATTGGGTTCTAACGGTGACTGCTTCAACTGCTCTGAAGTTCGGAATATTAATGGCTATAAGAGGCTGCTGTGGTCGATATCTGTCAAGCGTCTGCGGAAGTTGATTCGTAAATTCGAACAGATCGGTTCTTTTGACACGAGATCTGGCACATGAAGGAAAGAAGTTGCTTCGACGTGAGTGGGAGATGTGGCTATAGAAAAGAAAAGTGATCTGGAAATATGCAGTGCAAGGGAAATTGCCCGACCTTTAAGACAAGCTATCAGCATATCATCGGTTCGTAAATCTTTGTGAAACATCTTACAATGCTATCTAGTCAAAATTATACACGCTGATGAGTTGCTTCCTGCTCACCTGCCAATACTACAACAGATATTCTTGCATTACAATTTCTTGCTCTGATGGAAGTGCAGAGTGCATGGCCCTGGAATGTTTTGTGGGCAGACAAAGCTCACCAGCCAATACTACAGACTTTTGCATTACAATTTCTTGCTCTGATGGAAGTGGAGAATGCATGGCCATGGAATATTTTGTGGCGAGAGAAAGCCCATTCTCAGTTTCTGTCAATGCTCAAAATAGCAGAACATTGCAGATCTCATGTCAAATGAACCGGATTCTTTGAAGTTACAAGTCATCTTCTACAAGACAGACATCGGACCAGAGTCGCGTTTTATACCCATTAATGTCCAGAATATCTTCAGACTAGTTGAAGCACAGTGACTGTTCTTGAAAAAGCTTCTCGAGCAGAATCCGTTCCATCACTGACAGAGTGATAATGAGCTCCTTTAGACTCAGTATAATGGGAACTCTTCAACTCTCGCTGTGTGCTATGATTAGCACGAAGGTTTCGTGCTGTGTTCCGGCTGTCTTATCGTCTGGTGTTTTAGAATGGCGTTTCAAGTAAAATAAGCGAACAGTAGGTCCAGAAGGACAGAAGGGGGGATGGCAGAGGGGCGTGACAACTTTGTCACGACTGCAGCTGTCGACAGCGTAACTGGTTGAGTAGCATTTCAGATGTGCTGAAAGTTACAAATTGGTACAAATAAAAGGTAAAATAATTTTTAAAAAAATCCGAAAGGTTTCAGATTTTAAATTACGTCCGAAGGGACTTTTTTTTTAACGTTTTGTGTGTTACCTTTATTTATTAAATATCATGTTCTTTGCACTTAAACCATAAAATTCAATTCAACAGCTATGTCATTCTGAGCTGAGCCTTCGAGCGTGTAGCACACACTTTGGTTTTCTGCTTATTTTTCGTACTGTACTGGCCCAGTTCCATAGGCGGTCAGTGACTTAGTGACGCCTGCGGTCAGTCTAGTTCTTTGAGAACTTTTGTGTATTGAGTGTGATCCCTTTGGGTTTCACTGGAAATTATGTCCTTTTATAGGACACCTAACACCGATGAGGATATAAGTGAACTTTCGGACTCTGAACAATCTACTATCTCACTACCAGTTACTTCGAAACGAGATGAATTTCTTAAAGATCTCCGACTCTGGAAAAGGGCAAAGGAAAAAAATAAGGAAAAATGTCTGAGAATAAGGCGAAGATGATGAAAAAACTAGTGAACCGGAATTATGTAGATTTATCAAGGAACGTGGAGCTGAATAAGCGATGCGACACGTAGAATTCACGAAAAGAATTGCAGCTGTAAAGACCCCTGAAGAAAAACAAGCAATCGTGATGGAATTCGCTACGGAAACAGCTAAACATCTCATGAAGAAGCAACGTTTGGACCAAGCTACCAGTAATCCCGATACGGAAGGAGAATGGACCATACCTAAGAAAATTGCGAAAATACAGGAAAACATTGAACCGATGGAAATCCCTCAAGAAAATCGTTTCCAGCTACTTCGAAAAGTTGCCAAACAGAATTCTGAAGGAGGAAAAAAAAGCCAGTGCATAAGCCCCTCCACCCACTGTATTCTCTCATGAAGAACGCGATTGGATGATGTTAGACGAAATGTTGAAGAAAAACTGTTCTGAGTCCCATGAGAGCCAGATGAGAGCGAAATCCATTTTTGTCTTCGCGAAAAACTTGAACGATTATAGTAAAATGAACTAGCTCCTGCTAGATAAAAGAATACCATTTCACTTATATTAATACGATTGTGAAAAGCCGTCACGAGTAAAACTAAAGAACCTCCCCGCCTCTGTCAAGGAAGACCATCTACCAAGACCTTGAACGTAGGAAGTATCCCATCACGAAAATCAAGCAGTTCACCAGAAACCAGAAAGGACAAGTTACTAAACTGCCAATTTTCCTGCTTGAACTGAAGAAAAACAACGATGGAAACATGATACATCAACTAAATATATTTAGTTTCAACGTGGTAATTGAAAAATTTAACCCGACAAGAACACCAGTTCAATGTTTTCGCTGTCAACAATTTGGCCATTCCCAGTTCTGTTGCAACAACTCCGTGAGATGCGTGAAATGTGGGAATCAACACCGTAGTAATCAGTGCACTATGAAAACCGAAATGTATTTTTTTTTTTGCGGACAAAATCATGTGAGCAGCTACAGAGGGTGTAACGAATATAAGAAAAAATACGAGAAGAAAAATTTCCAATCTCAACCTTAAGTTCCCGAATTTACAGAAGAAAATTTCCCCAGCACAAAAACAGCTCCCAATCCAGTTCAGAAAAACATACCTCAAGTTACGTTTAGCGAAAAACTCAAAGGAAAAATTACGCCGCCACCAGAAGACGTAAATGAAGCAATAGCTTGGCTTAAAGACAAAACAATTAATTCATTCCTGGCCTCCGTCATCTCACTCATCGGAAAAATTAAAAACGCGAAAAACTTACCAGAGAAACTACAAACTGGCTTCCAGGCAGCGATGTTACTCATCCAATTTGCCGAATCTGAAAATTTAGCGAAGTATTGTCCGCAATCAAAGAACCAATAGCGATGCAGTTAAGTGCATAGCAGCAAAACTCTCAAATCCCCCTATAAGTAATCTATTATTTCTAACTAGTCAACAGTCAACTAACAGCAGCAGTCAACTAACTTCTTACTCCGGTCTATGCAAAGACTCATCCTTACGCATCGAGAATTTTAATTCTCTCTCAACCTCCCACTACGTTATGGTAAGAAAGTTATATTCTTTCTCCATGCATTACGTACAGGATGCGTTTTCGGCCCAGGCGCCTGTTACCATGTGTGTTTAGCACTTGAGTCTTCAACAGCAATGTCGCAAAATAATTTTAAAATGGGCATATCTTTAGAATTTCCGATACACAGTTCCACGCGCTGGAGATAAAAAGGTCCCCCCCCCCAGTAGAGTGTTGCTGTTGCTCGCTTTTAAATCGTTGAGTTAGTTAATCAAAAATTCGTTAAAGTTTTACAAAATATGCAATCAATAATAAAACAAATTCCAAACTTCAAATTTGGGTTTTCAGATGCCCATATTCGCAGTGGGATTACGTCATTCAAAATTATTACAATACGAGAAACATATATACATTTCTGGATTCTTCATTATTTAATTACTTCAAATATAATACAGGGCGATAGTATTTGGTAGCAACGATTTGAAATGTGATACAGCATTTTAAAGTTTTTCGACGCAAAATTGCAGAACGAAAACAATAGTCCTTTGGGAATAAAGCAAAATCAATAACTACATATAGTACATAAATACGTCATCGTAAAGAAAAAATGAGAATGCAGTATCCAAAGTCCAGTGAAAACAGGGTAGCAAGTCACAAATGTTGGAGATTGAGAAATCACGTGATGCATGTAGACAGTCTCTTCTTAGCAATAAGAATGAAAAGCATATGCAGTCCTACTAATTTTAAATCAATTAATATGGCATATTATAGAAAGAAATAATAAAATTTTTTTTAATATAGCGTACATACATTATTACAACACATAGTCCAGTAATAATCTGCACGCGTGCAATATACAAGATTACCCACCCAAGCACTGACTCTAGCCAGTTGCAGCTTAAGAATTGACTTAAACTCAGCAAGCCTTCGTAGGAATAATAGTTACAATAATGAAAATAAAAGCGCATAATTCAGTTGATGAAGAAAGCAAAGCACATATTTACATGACACACAGTTCTACAGTAATCCGCATGGTGGAAAATACATGAAGAGAAAGTTACGTGGGGTGGTCGCCTACCCAAGTCGTGGCTCTTAAAGTTGCTTTTAAGTTAACCAAATCCAAGGAATTCCTTCTTGTTTGTAAAATTAGGCAGTAATTAGCAACACAATTTAGGGTTATTAGGTTGGAAAATTTTGATTAGCATTTAGGAGATAGCCGCGTAGGGCCTGAGATATTTATCTTCGTTAAAATTCCATAAATGAATGTACTGAAGGTAATTCAGTTGGTCGCAGTCTTGTGCATTAGTAATGGGAACTGAATGTACTCCGTGTTTTATAAGTCTAATATGTGGTGAATCCAGCGAATAAAAGTGGGTAGGGGGTCTTCGGCCTGACCGATAGTGTTTTCGTAGTGAGAAATCTTAGAATCATCCTTAAAAAGGAACAATTATCAAAGCAAAAAAGATGGAGTCGGCGGTGAGGTGAGCTAAGCCCAAACCCTTAATTTCAGGAACTGCAGGTCAAAGATTATAACCGTTCGGCTGCTGAATCTTCTGGTAAGCATGGCATTTGGTCATCTGATAAGCAATGGCATTTAGTCTTCTGAAAATTAAGCATCAGTTCATCTGTTTTAAAGGCTAATAAAATTTTTTTGGTGGTACTTTTGGTGTTTTTCATTTTATGAGCAATTTTAGTGATGTTTTGAATTAAGTAAAATATTTTCGGTTCTTGAAATATTTCATAATATCTGAAGTGCTCTTCTGAGTTTAAGTTTTTCTTTAAGGCTGCACTATAATTTAATTTAGAGGTAGAGGGTTTTTCTGAGCTATGATTACAAACATGACTGGAAATCTTCTTTCTGGGGAGAAGGAGCTTTATTCCATGCTGTGCTTATTTTCTAGAAATGTTTTTGGTAGACTTTACAGCCCGTTTAGGAGCTGAAATGATTTCCTGAACAGAAGATACATTTTTTTTTTAATGTGCAGGTGTTACTTCTATGGTTTTGCGTGCATTTGCAACATCTGACTGCCTTGTAACAATTAGATTGGGTATGGCCGAATTTTTAGCATTTAAAACACTGTACTGGACGCTTTCTGGGAGGGTGTTTTTCTATTATCACGTTGAAGTCGAATATTTTGTTTAATCTATGAACTGCTTCCCCGGCAGAGTTTCTGTGGAGTTCTAAGAAATATATAGGGAGGAGAAGTTTTTGATCTTTTTGGAAAATTGTCTGATTTTAATAATAGGGAAGTCTCTTCATGCAAGATCTTAAAAAATTTCTGCTTCTTTTACAGTACTTGGCATATTTTTAAAGATAACTTTAACATCTGAATTAATCTAGAAGGTATGAAATTGGATTCCGGTTTCCTTGAGATTAGCAACTACGATTTTATTTCGTAGGTAAATAGCTCTGTTTTTCATTTCAGCTTCAATACTTTCTTTACAAGTTTCGAGAAACATTTTATGGATGGATCTCCAGTCAGAGTTAGATTCAGTAATTATTATAGGTGGGATTTTTTTCGGAGTAATATTTTCAGGTTCTATAATTTCTATTTCAGAATTAAGTCTGTTTTCCTGTATAATTTCGCTGTTTATCACTTTTTCATTGATGAGCTTACACGTTTTTCTAAAAGTTTTCCATTCTGAATTTTGTGTTTGAGTTTCGTGGCGTGCTTCTGTAGGATTTGTCTGTTCCATTTTTGAGGCTAATTTACTATGTTTGGGCGTTGAAATAATTTTAGTCGGTTCCTGTCTGGGAGTATTTTCTTGTATCTCATTTTCTAAGAGTTCTTTAAGCTGGTGATATGATTGGAAAATCGGATTATTGGGATCGTGTTGAACTATTTTAAAAATGTGGAGCTAAGCATTTCTAGTTTTCTTTCTGGAGCTACTTCGATATGGTCCGTTTGGCTGAGAGCGGAAACATTTTCATTTGCGATTTCTTGCTGTCCTGCTATTAAATTTGCAAAAATATTTTTGAACTTATAGAAAGTCAGGGTAACTTCTTCTGGCTGCTTAGTTGAGTGAGATGCTGACTGCTTTATTCTTATGAATTTCTTCTGATTAGAATCCGAATCGCGTTAGCTGGTTTTTAGGAAATCCTGACGTTTAAATTTAGTGCTTGAAGTCGAAATGGTTGAGCAATCCAAGTCCATAAAATCATTGTCACTGTAATTTCTATCTGCCCAAAGTTTGTCTGGCGTATCTTTGCTGACCATTGCCAAACGAATTCCCATTCCATCATGTACATTCAGGTTAAATTTCAGATCATTCTGACCAGCAGTTCTTTTTTACAGCCTTTTGAAAGTGGACTTGAATTATAACTACCCTATATATGCTTTTACGAGATGCTTACAGTCAAGCAGGCTTGGGATAATGGTAAATATAATACCATACATTCCAAGCTGTTTCATAAATTGAACCTTGATCCACTGCTGGGCGTTAGAGAAAATTTACTACCGTTAGAGAAAATTTAATCTAGTTTAGTGCCGGATTAGATTCAATGGTTCAAATCCATCTGCTGAATGAAACCTGACTGACTTTGAATTTGAGGTCACTTCCAGCTGTCTTCTAATCATAGCCTATTGCGAAAAATGTCTAAGCAATCAGAAGCTATAAATAAATGTTCGTGATCTTATTGCTTATTTAACTGTGTTCAGTAATATCAACAATTTCTTTATCTATATTATTAATGAATGAAGCATTTGTATGTATGTTCCTCTCATTGTGGGAAAATTGCAGCACTTAGAGTTACCGAATTTTGAATACGTATGCACCTCAAAGCCCGCATTTTGAATTTCGAATTTTTTTAAATTTCATATTTTGTGCGAATATTATGAATTTTTGATTAACAAATTCAGCAGCAATGCGTTTACATTCGGCAAAACGCAAGATATTTTGTCTTTCGAATTTTGTCAACAAATTCGGCGATTAAAAAACTGTTGCTACTACCAGAAGTAAAACATTTTATCTTTCATGTGCCAGTGTGTTCCTATTGAGCAAAACATGAGATATTTAACTTTTATTCCGAATTTAATGTATGTTACTGATGAACAAACTAACAGACTAAGCAATTTAAAAGTAATCAATATATTTCTTCATCTTTAGTATTATTAGTTACTCGATAGACCCGTAAAAATGCAATAGTTGAACTCATTAAAGTCATTATATATTTTTCTTCTATAAACCAACTTTAGAGCGTTTTTAGACGGCTAGTCTAAATAAAAGAGCAAGTTAAACACAAACTTTGTTCTTTATTGCTTTATGTAACTATATAATTGCCCTAACTGAATGAATATTTTTATCTGGTTAAACTGCTTGAAAATTAAATTGTTAATAGCGATTTTCTCTTAATTATGATATGAATTATTCCTTTTTCATGTCCTTTTTTTATCTTCCATTGGACGACCTGGTATTTTAGATTAACAGTGTTTATAGTCCCTGGTGTTATCATAGTTACCAGTCGGCCCAACCAGTGGCCGAGTGGCTGAAACCACTTGATACTGGTAGTGCAACCCAGGTTTAAGCCCAGACCCAAAAGACTGGCTGCATGGATGATTTTTGTGGTGTTTCTGCGTGCAGCGTGAATACGAGTCAATTTCCTTTAGAAAATCATCCACGAAGGCCCTTGAGGCCGATAGCTCTAGTGTGTTTATGTTATGGAACTTAACCTAACCAACCAAAGTTAATCGTTAACTGAACGCATTGCGTTACTTCTTTTTTTACAAATTTGAACTACGTCATTTCTGCTCCGAATGTTGCACATAATTGCATCATCTCTTACTTTAAATACTTTCATAACAGAAGAATATAAATGTTTGAAATGTTATGAAAAACAAATTAGTTTCTGCTCGCTTTATTTGTACATCTTCCATATAAATCAAAACTATTTTTTAAGTAGATTTTACATGTTTATTCAATCAGTTTCAAATGAAATGATAAAGTTTAACAAAGTAATCTTTCGAAAATAAATTCGCGAAGTTCAAATATTAGAAAGTATTTCAAAGAGCGAGAATTATGATTTATTTTTAATCCGTTATTTAACTGTGAATTTCATCTTCATCTTTTAAAGTGTAATTTTAATTACTTTCCATTTTTAGAGACGATCTAATTGGATTTATTGTTGCTTCGGAGCAAAGGCAATTAAAATTCCAAAATAAAGTTTTTCAATGCACTTTCATTTGAGAGATTCTAAATCGGCTTTTATGTTCGATTAATGGATTCGTACGTTGGCAATTTTGCTGAATTAGTTTTTTTTTTTTTTTTTTTTTTTTTTTTTTTTTTTTTTTGAATTAATTAAATTATCGGAAGCACAAATCTGAAGATCAAACGAGATTTGGTAACAGGGCGACATGAAAGCTAAGTTTTGACTTTCGTTTCATCAAAATGTAATATTACTTTCTTGAGGATAAGCCCAATTATCATTAAAATATTCAGATTATATGCAAAGCCCTTATTTTAAGAATGTGCTAGGAAATGCTCCTAGCGTAAGAGTTGGCAAACATTTTGTTACCATGAGCGTAATAAAAATTTTAAAATCCAATCAGAAAACAGTTTTTTTAAAAAATTAAATTACATACTCGCAATGGATTTTAAAATTTAATTTAATTTTATAACTATTACAAATAAATAAAATATAGAAGAAATTTAATCATTTTTAGAACGATATTGGGGCCGTTTGATTAACATTTAAAATATGAAGAGTATTGCATCTAATAGCCTATTTTCTGGATTATAAGTCTACGTCACGATTTCCATCGCAGAAAGATTTTTTTGTAAAATTTCCAGGGGTACTGATTTCCATGTTTCTTCCATTGTTTTCCAGAGTCCATCAATCGTAATGGGTTTGCGCTTAGAAAGAGCTTGTTTCTAAGAGACTAAAGGCACAATCGTTCATAGGTGAAACGGCAGTGACCCATAGGTGAACGTTACGGCAGGAATACGCTGAAAAGATATATATGCGCAGTACCTGTATCATTCTTCATTTTTTCAAGGAATACGGTGATACTTTTCGAAGTAAAACTTGTGCTTTGTCTTGATGAAGTTTCACTCTTTGAAGATCATTGGAATAAGGAAATGGAATTTCTTATGTAAATACTTAATAATACTTTTAATTTACGGATTTATAGTATACCTAATACAGAGTAGCCGGCCTTTAAATCTTTAAAACCGAGAGATTTTTGCGCCAAAATCGGGAGGTTTTTCAAGCTGCGCGGCTGCGTGATTTCAAAGGAACTCCAAATTTATTTTAATTCACTTTATAATGAGTCGTTCAGGTTATTGGACTATTTGTAATTCAGTTTAGATGTAAAATATGTCAGCAATTAATTAGATATTCTAAATTTTACATTCTTTGGCTAATTTCATTTTTTAATTTTCTTACACTTTTATGCCGAGAGAATCTCGAATGGTAAAAAAAAAATAATAATAAAATAAATAAATAAAATAAACCACTTTTAATTATTAAAACACTTTTAAATATCATGAAAGAAAATTTATAATCAATATACGTAGTATTTCCATGGAATATCATAGTATTGTGCCACATATTGAAGTAAACAAAATTAAATACAAATATTAACTGATTAAACATTGCTTAAATCTTTATAAAAATCGACATATGTCTGCAGTAGATTAAAACAACTCAGACAAAAAAAAAATTAATAAGGTAAAAAAAATCTTTTAAGTTTTCACATTTTAACCAATTTTCCAAAAGGGCTCTTTTAGAGTTTAATAAGGTTTGTCAGACGAGATTGTCGATACAGATGGCCCAGGTGGAATAGCGAAACATTTTTTGGACTAATAGATAAGTACACATTTAGACTAACATATGGGAACGTTATACATCTTCTTTATATTTCAAAAGTGAAAAAATGCATATCATTCTGTACAAATATTTAATGTTTTTAATCAGATGTATCATCAGTTCAATGCATTTGTATTTCAATGAATCAGGTTAAAAAAGTAAAAAATAAATAAATAAAAAGTAATATTCTTCAAAGCTATAGCTATATAACAAACAGATTAAACCTAAAAGATAAATATTGGTACGAAATGTACAGGCGCGGTGAGATAGCTTCCCCGCAAAGCAGTTTTAGAGTTGTCATAAAAATGGCAAGGGAAGGCATGGTTGCCACATTTGGCGAGAAATCGTCTATTTGGCGATATTTTGCGACAAAATTGGCGATATACCATGGACAGATGGAGAACCTTCTGGAACGAATTCTTACCGGTTTAGCCCAGAATGTTCTCGAACACAAGCCGGAAGCTATATAAACCCTGCTGATCCGCAGTCAGTTAGTGTGTGTGCCTCGTAGAGTGTCTCATCTAGTTAGTCCGTGCGGAGACGATCGAGTTGACAGCCGGCCAGCGAGTGCCGAGTGGGTCGTCGAGTGCACCGAAGGAGTCTCTTAGTGTATCGCGGTTATTGCCTGACTGTGTGAAGGCTGTGTCGCTGATTGTTCCAGCGTGTTTATAGTAGATCTTCGACGACTGTAAAAAGTGACTTTGGAGCTGCCCTGATTAATATTGGCTAATAAAGTGTGTTTCGATACTTTATCAAAGTCTTCGTTTCCTCCGCCATGGCTTTTTTTTTTTCCTTCAGGTTTTTTTTTTTTCTTCTTTTTGTCAGGTCACTGACATTCACTCGAATCCCACTTCTGACACCAGTTGTTACGTTTTTTATTCTTCTGACACCATCGTCAGAAGTGTCGTCCTTATTCACTCCAAATCGTGTGTTATTCGTCACGACATCACGATGTCGTCGTTATTCACTCCAAATCGTGATGTGTCGTCGTTATTCACTCCAAATCTACGAACCCCGTACGAACATGAAGGAAGAAAGTAACGTAACAACTGGTGTCAGAAGGAAGAAAAAAACGTAACAACTCGCGATGCAGTCGACAACACACGAGCGCAGCTCCCGACTCTTCGGTTCAGTCGTTCCCGGAGCTCAACACGCTTTCTCAACAATGCACTAACCGCGATAAACTAAGAGACTCCTACGGTGCACTCGACGACCCACTCGGCACTCGCTGGCCAACTGTCAACTCCGCACGGACTAACTAGATGAGACACTCTACAAGGCACACACACTAACTGACTGTAGACCTGCAGGGTTTATATAGCTTTCGGCTTGTGTTCGACAACCTTCTGGGCTAAACCGGTAAGAATTCGTTCCAGAAGGTTCTCCATCCGTCCATGGTATATCGCCAATTTTGTCGCAAAATATCGCCAAATGGACGATTTCTTGCCAAATGTGGCAACCATACATTTCCTTGTCATTTTTATGGCAACCCTAAAACTGCTTTGCGGGGAAGCTATCTCACCGCGCCTGTACATTTCGTAACAATATCTTACTTTTCCAGAATGGCAACAAACTCGAATGAAAAGTGAAACAACGTAAAATCGTGTTTCGAGATTAATAGCCATTTTAGGCTAAAAATATATTTGAAAAGTGAAAACATATAAAGTAATTCTATAAAAATGTGTAATGTTTTTCTTAGATACGTTATGAATTAAATGTAATTTTAATTAAATCAATCCGATTCAAAAGTAAAAAAAAAATAATATTCTTAAGAACTGCATCAGTTGCTTTTAAATATTTTAGTTCAGCGGTTCTCAACCGTTGGTACGCGTGCCATGGTGGTACGCAAGAGAAATATAGGTGGTACGCAAAAAAACAAAGTATGTTTAACTATTAAATTCAAAAATCTCGGGAAGAAAAAAGAAATTGATGGAAATTTCCTGTGATCAACTCTAACTGAAGATTTCAAAACTAACACACTTGTTAACTTTTGGCTGAACTCAAAAAAGGAATTTAAAGTTAAATTTGTTTTGCCTTTTTGCACAACCTATTTGTGTGAACAAATTCCTTCCACGTTTTTTATTTGAAAAAGAAATACAGAACAAAATTAAAATTGAATCCTAATTTAAAGTTAAGTGAAATAAGACCGGACATAAAAAAATTGGTCTCTCTTAAAATAGGCCCAAATTTCACACTAAATTTTAGAATAAAAGCATTATAACTTAAAAATTTTGATAACTGAAATGGTAACCAGTTTTTAATCTAATATTTTTTATGTGTGTACATTTAATACAAATAGCCCATAGGTTGTGCAAATGGCAATACATATATATTTATATTTTTATTTTTATTGAGAAATTGAAAAATAATCATTGTAAAATGTGGTAATGATACTAAAGTTTTTCAGTTCTTGTTTAGATGGTACGCGTTAGTCAAAAGGTTGAGAACCTCTGGTTTAGTTTGTTAATGAATAATAGATTGATTAAATATGAAAGGTTAAAAATTAAAAATGGCTGATTCGATTATATTGACCTGGAGACCGGCAGATGTGATGAAATACCTGAAGTCTCCCGGTAAACTTGGGACAGCTCGCAGCTATGCTAATGGATAATTTTACCTATTTACACTACTTTTTTGATTGGTAAATTGTGTTTTTTGTGCCATTTGCGCGTCACTTAGCAACACGTTGCCCACTCCCCTTAATTATTATAATTTCTTGTTGGGCTGAAATTAGAATAGAAACCTGCAATATTATCGAAATCTTAAAGGAAATAATAATAATAAAAATAAAAAAATCAGTGATATCTTCCTTAATTCCCTATTTCCTGGCCTTCTTCTTGGCTTTAAATCAGAATTTTAATCTAGTATTCCTGAACCCATTCAAAAAACACTCACGATTATTAGTCCCAAATTCATGAATGCTTCTCTTGTAAATATCAAAAGCCATTTCGATCATCAGATACAAGCCAACGATATGGAAGAGGAAAATCCAATAAAAAGTTTTCCACTAAACCTCTCTTCTCCGACTCAGAACATTCCCATCTTCCTACCCCCTTTTTTGACTTAAGTATTCCGGTAAGAGGAAAATGCGGTTTTACAAGAGTAAGAAACCAGTTTATTGCTGCATACCACAGACAGCATCCATGGTGGAGTAAATACTCTCTACCTCAGATTGATTTCTCCCGCATTCTTGGCAAAAGCAGCTCTTCTCTCAGAAATTCCGATTGTGAACCCTTACCAGTTTTCCTTTAAAGCCCTTTCCCGGAAATCTGAGTTCGAGGATATTTGCAAATAGGATTATTCTCCTCAAGAGACCATATTGCCCATTTGCGGATATTTTTTACCACTGGCCTTTTCATTCTCCAGAAGTAGACAAGATATTTGCATATATGTAATCCGTCTAGGCGTAGATAGTTTAGTAATATTCTAAGAACTGTCATTCTCGAAATCGGAGAGAAGGACTTCTATTTATTTGTAGTTTAGAATTGTATGCTTCGCAAAATTTCAGCTGCACTTAGTAAACATGCGGATAAAAGCTGCGCGATTTAAAGCTCGCAAATTGAAGACATTTTCTCCTTATTTTGAAGAAGATTTTGAATAAAACTCTAATGATCTGGATGAAATCGATAGAGATTTGTTCAAAATGGGCATCATTTCTCTCTCTCTCTCTTTTTTTTTAAATTCTTTTACTGCAAAAAAAATTTAAATTGGATTTATGCTTGTGTCTCTCAATTGTTTTCAACCTTAGAAATAGTTTCTCGTTTTTTTTTTTTTTTTTTTTTTTTTTTTTTTTTTCCTTGACGTTGGAAATAGCTACTACTTCCTAGTTTCTATTTCTTCGTTGACGTTGTATTATCTTACGTTGCGCTACCAGGGCATTTATCATCCGCACGACCTCCTAAAATATTGTCATTTGACGAGACATAAAATCTTAATTCTTTCGTTTATGATGCAAGCATCCTTTCAAATTTTTCTTGTAAAAGAAGTTATCGTTCGACGTAGCAAATGATCTTTAATTTACGCTTTAAGATTATATTATACGTTCCTTAAGTAAGTAACTAAGTAATATGAAAGCAATACATGCATTTCTTAATATAACTAACATCTTTATTTTGTATCTGAGTAATATCTCTAAGTAATATAATATGTCTAATTCATGTGTTTCACGGTATACGTAACTGATAGTTTTTGTAAACACGCAATACTTCAAAGATGTTTCAAACGCTGTACGTTGCCTACCTAGGTACAAAATAATCGTTTTCATAACATCAAACAACGAATTTTAGAAATCTGGCAGCGAGATTTTGCTTTGGAGAATCCCTCCCCTTTTTATAATTTTGATATTGTAACATTTAAAACATTTCACAATATTTTTAAAAAGCATAAAGTTCTGAGTTCCTTCATTTTTTTCTTCATATGATGCGCTGTTTATTTTGTATGATGTGTGAGCTATATTTTTGAAAAGTTGTTGCCAAATGACCTGACATTTGCAACGGATCAGAAACGCCCCAAAATTCATTAATCATTCAGCCACCTCAGGATGTTTCATATAAGGCACCAGCGGAAACGAAAAAGTTCTGTCCCAAGTTTGATGAAGAATACCGCGGAGAAGGGAATCAAGAGTCTGCCTTCTTTCTTACCCTACGACAACCTCTCGACAGGAATTTCGGTTCGACAATACTTTTAATGCTGTCATGCCGCAAAGATACATATATTCAAAAGCATGCATGCCTTTTTCGGGAATCGAACCGGAGGCCAACGTTATGGTAGCCCGCTTCCTGACACCATGCGAACAGAACGGGTACTTTTTAAAAGATGTCAGATGCTCGAAATATTTGTTTAAATGAGCTTTCAGAACTTACGCATCAACTTGAAATTAGGCCTCGACATTCTCCTTATTATTTTTTTCATCATCCCCTTCAGTAAACTGTATTTTTTATTTTTATTAGCACTGAAGGTGCTGTTAGTCTAAAAACGCGCTTTTTATCCAAATCACTTTTGAAACTATTGCCACGAAATGTTATAACGATCTATTATTTTAAAAAAAAATTAAATGATGAAGAATCTGTATGTATACATATATATGTGTTCATCGCATCGTCGAAAAGCTACGGCACCTAGAGCCATCAAATTTTTAAAACACCTAATTCTCCACCCGAACACGTGCACCTCGAAGACTGCATTTTCAATTTCGAATTTGTTTTTGATTTATTTCATATTTTGTACAAATTTAACGAGTTTTTGTTAAATCTGTAGCAATCTTGCTTTTAAGCAAGAAGAAAGGAGATGAGGACTTTGGCGAACGCCGTTTCGTCCAGTCCGTGAGGATTTGTTAAATAAACTCAGCGATCTGAAACAGAAAATGCCAGAATGTTGCCATTCGGCGAAAGGTAAGAAATTAGCTTTCAGTTTTAATTCACAAAAACGGCTATTTGAAAGCAGTGTGTTGCCGCGTCCTCAAGTAGAATACTTATTATATCCACGCACGAGCGGGTTTTCATTCAATAAAGTATCAGATATTTGATTTTCAAATTTAATTTTTCTATTACTGAATAGCAAACCAATTGTCTGAAAAGTAATAAACGCAATTCTAAAAAATATTTTTTTTTCTACTTTTTAATTTGATTGAATTGAATAAAAATGCATTTAAGTCATGAGATATCTAATCAGAAATATTAAATATTTTTATGAAATGACTCTAGCCGGACGCATTAAAATCATTAGATACTTTTGTCTTTTTTATGGTAACTTTTTTCAGGCGGCTGGTCGCTCGAGCTGCTAGTTTTCAAAGAAATAAATATATAGCGTATATAAAGAAATAAATAATATAGCGTATATATCTAGTAACACCCCTAACACTCTACCAGGAGTTCTAAAGATCTGCTTTTTTTAATTTTTTTTTTCTCCCCTTGAAATTATGTGGCGTAACTGAGAAGAAAGCGATGCTTACTAACAAAGCTAAAAAAGAAAACAATATATATATATATATATATATATATATGTCAGTAGGAGTGAGTCCAAGAGCAAATTCGTAATCTGCGATGCTTAGCGAAGCATAAAACACCTTAACGAATCCTCTTCTGAGACTTTAAATATGTGAATCCTTTCAGATTTTATCCCTTTTTTTATTTTTATTTTATTTTCTTATCGATGAGTACATAAATACTACTACTGAATTAAGAACTAGAAATTCATGCTGATGCAGTATTTTTTACATGCTGTCAAAAATGCGATCTTTTGCAGTTAATTATGCTCGGAATCTTCATTAACAGCTGTCCAATCCCCATAACTGTCATTCTTGTAGATAATTTGTGTTTGGTATTCAACGCATCGCTTCCGCTATCACTTGAGTATTCAACAGACGCAGCAACGCTTTTTTCTTACCCTTCTTTTTTTCGGTTTTCTTTCTTTTTTTTTTTTTTTTGTGTGTGTGTGTTAGAATTATACTTGAATCTATTACTGGAATCATTTTCACTAAATTCTTCCACATTAAGGTCAGTTACACTACATTCATGTTCAACGTCCCGTGAGCGCGGTCTATCCTAATTTTTATGACGTAACACACATGTCTTTTTCTTTTGACGCGCGCAGCAGGCTGTAGGAAATGTACATGCACGAAGCATTAAAAATAAGTAAATTTGCGTGGCACTTACGCACAAATCTGAAAAAAAAGGGCACTTACGAATAAGTAATATTTACTACTGGAAGAGTAATAATTATTTGTATAGCTTAGTGGTAGTTCAGCACAAAACCTTTCTGATTATCTTTCGATAATTTGGAACAGGGACTTGGATTATCAATTTGTTTAGTGTTAACGTGTAAAGAATGATGATACTTTAAAGAGTCAGATACCTTTAAAGAGTCAGATACCTTTAAAATGTCAAAATATGCCCAGAATACAATATATTTTGAAGCTCAATATCTTTGTAACTGGTTTACGGGAGGCAATGTTTTATGTATTTATTTTGATATTCTTAATAATGTATTTGCTACTTTCATTTTATGTTCCAAATATTAAGATATTTTAAGTAAGACACCTTTTTTTTTCAGGAGGGGGAGGGGAATCATCCACATGATATGGTAATATGCACTGCATGCAGCACTGTATAAACGAGTCAGTATTCTTTTTTTTCCCCAAAAAAATAGAAAAATAGTAGTTGTCTTGTCCATATTACACGGAACAATGTTTGCCAGAGCCTACTACTTCAAAGGGCCCACCAGCGGCCGAGCGGTAAAGTCGCTGAACACTGGTAGTTCGGTCCGAGGTTCGAATCCCGCGGACGGGCTGGCTGCATGGGTGTTTTCGTGGTTTTCCCCATGTGTAACGTGCATACGAGCCAGTTTCCCTTAGAAAGACCTCCACGAAGGCATCCCTCCCCTTAGGCAGATAGCCCTAGTGTGCTTTGCCATAATTAAATACACACACACGCCTACTTCAAAGAGACGTTGGACCTCTATTTTCCACCCCTATTTTGAGGGAGAGCACACCATTTATGGGGATCCGGGGGTCTCCCACCGCTCTTCCCTTCCACCAGTTCACACTAGAGAACTTTCGGCTAGCCACATATTCAGAGTGCCGCCAAGCCGCACCGACCTTATACATTTACAAACATCCATGTTTTCTCCTGGGACTTCGGTTTGTAGGCTCCCCTAACCACTATATCGTCTGGGCGACAACTGAAAAATAGTGTATAATTAAAATGACATACGTTAAAAATAATAGAAACGTAGCTTCTCAAAGCGTTTTTTTTTTTTTTTTTTTTTTTTTTTCCTGTTTTCGTAATTCCAGAATCGATCATTTGTTAACATAGTTAAAGATAATTTCTTAAGTTTTTATTGAAGAGGCATAAGTAGTTTCTCATTTGAAACTAACTTGGAATTTATACAATTGGTCTTTTTTTTTTTTTTTTTTTCCCTTTTAATTCTGATCAATGGTTTCGGAGGAATCGTGCACGCAAGCAAGGGAATTAGTATATTTATGAGAAATTTTCATTTAAAGACGTAATTACCTTCAAATCTTGTAAATGCATATTATTTTTTTTTAATAAAGAAATATAAAAATTTACTTATAAACTAAAATTTGTAAGTATGCCTAATTATATATTTAAGTAATATTGCATACATATCAGTAGCGATCATAAATTGCAGCGGTTTGCGTTTAGATATTTCAGTGAGAGTGCAATTCTTATGTCGTAAATGTTCTAAAAAGAACTCGGAGAAAAAAACTAATAACACAAAAACTCAGAGCAGGAATGGAGAGAGGGGGAAAAAAAAAAAAAAAAAAAAAAAAGAAATTCTTGTCAATTGATTGCTTCTGCAATTCTATGCCGAAGTGTCGTTTGTTGTCCAGAATTGCCACAAATGGTTCCATCCTGTGCGGAATTAATGACGAATTGATGATATCCATTTTTTCATTCTAGCTTCAAGTAAAATGTTCGTTACGTTATTACATCCAATTTCCGAAACTGAATATTCAAAGCGAATTCTGGATTCTCTGAATGATTTTCAGTTATTTTTTTGCTATTTCAATAGATTAATTCTTAGATTTAGAATCAGAGTTAGTATTTCAATCGTCCGGATCAGCAGAAGATAAGAATTTTTCTCTTAATAGCGCAGCTTTAAAATGCAGTGCATACTTGAAATTAGAATGCAGATTATTAAGCACAGAAATTAGAGTAAGACTGATTTTCTGAGAAACGTTAACTCACACTGCACCTAACAACCTTCAAACCACTAAACGCGCTATTCCTCTGGGAATTAATTTTCCAAGTAAGTCATTTCCTAAGCTGTCAGACTATAGCAATCCCTAGTCTTCTCATAAGCCGCTCGTGAGTCTCCGAACTGCGATTAAAAAATAGCCTGTGGCATCAAAACGCAGTCGCCGAAATGGTAAAGAATCATGCTTTGTTTCTTATCCGGTACTAATTTTTCGGCCATTAAAAAGCCATCTTTTATCCCGTTACACCCTGTTCAAGTCCACTCCCACATGCCAAGGAACCGCGACGTAGCGATAAATAATTGCCAGCTGAGGTTCTGTTTTAAAAATGCAAATTTGTTTTTTAGAACGATTGGGAATGACCTTGTATTTCCTGCTACCGTCAGAACTTTTCTTCAGGGAAAAATGCAGAAGAAAATTGCCAGTAGTAAAACACATCTTCGGTGTAAATTTCCCTTAACAAAGCTTAGCAAACAATTTCAGAATCCTGTTTTTAAATCTTAAATTTTATGCAGTAGTGTTTTTAAATTACTGTTTAAAGTCGGAAGTCTGATTTTCTTTATCTAAAGTATTTACCTTTCGTTTAAATAGCATTCATATCAAATGGAAAATCTGTTGAATGCATACGACAACAAATAGTTTATAAAGAAACCAAACCAGTAACTTCTTTACTGCAGATGCGCTTGCGTCAATCAGAATTGAAAAATCCTTGGCACTCATCATTCACATCTGTACATGGGACTTATTTCACTAGTTTCTTTAGATCTACAAAAATTGGTATATAAATGATTCGAATAAGTGATTTAGTAATACTGAAAAAATGATTTTGTTTGGTAATTCAGTATTTAATTTACTTTATCGAAAAAACTTGCTTTCTAGGAAAATACCAATCTTTGTAGAATTTAAATAACAGTTCGTTATTATCACTTATTAAGCATGTTATTACTGTATTATCTAAATGATAATGGCGTGGTGAATCACTCAAATTTCTACGATTTATCTAAATAGGAGAATACCACATTTAATTCGACATGCAGTGAGTGATTCAGTGGTGACTGTGTTTACATCAACATTCGGTCTAGTTTTAAAACGAAGTTATGCGAATATCACAAATAAAATAATCTAATCTAAGATCTAACATTCAAGCTATATTAAGTAGAAGAAGTCAAAAGAATGTTCTGTTTTCCGCTGTTGCTACTTATCGTTTTATAAATCAGTGTTCTACTATTTTTCGTGTTGCCATTAGGTGATAGAGAAAAGTGTTTATTTAGACCGGAATAGCCAATATTATAGTAGAAGCGAGTGGAAACAGTCCCTTGGTACGGTAGTGAAGGATGAATGCGAAGAAATATTGTTGCAGAATCCAAATTATTGCATCAAATTAAAAGCACAGGTTCTGCAACTGATACCGCTTTCTGTGTGACTCGAGACATCCGATGATGTACAAGGCGTAATCTTAGTAAAGGTATGGTAATGTCCTCATTCAAAGACCAGGTAGAAAATGTCTTTGTTGTCATCCAGGCTGAAACTATCGAGTACTTGGGCCACCCGACAGCTGCTACGCTTCCAAACATTCACTCCCTGCTGGAAAAAAAAAAAAAAAAAAAAATTATATGAAGTTAAAGGAACTTCTGTTGAAAATCCATTGTCATTCCGGTGTAACCCCCATTTCTTCGGGCACTTTACACCTTCGCATAGGATTTTGACATCTAAGATTTTAGTAAGGAAGTAATTTTACTACTACTTGCCTTAGTTGCGATTCTTCCTTCAAGGAATCTCTATACGAAAAATGTTCCATATTTACTTTATTTATGCTGAAATCCATCATTTGATCAAATTCCACTGAAACGAAATTTTGATTAAATAAAGTCGAAGAGGTTAATTAAGTAGGCATTCAAAGCTATCTAAGAAGTCTTGCTTTCCTTGAAGATTTTCCAAGGAAAACTGAATAGCTCTGTATATAACCACGAATTTCTCATCCACCACGAACTCTGTATGTAAACACGAATTTCTCATCCGTAAAGTAAAGAATCAGCGATGCTAGATTTAAGTACCATCGTTCTTTTATTTTACCATTTCTGCAGGCCTGCAGTGAACCGAAGGCTGATTACCGTTGAATTAAAGCAGAATTTGGGGACTCAGTTTGTATCTAATCTACATATATCAAATACGATCTCGGATTCGAAATACCTCCATATGCGGTCAGGTCGTAAATTTACAATCCTTTTTTTCAGGGGGAGAGCTGACAAGGAGGGGACAATCTTGCTCCAGATCTTTTGAAAATGTGGGGGTTGTTTAAACATCTAACATCTTGTCTAAACATCTTTCAACCTTTTCACGGCTAAGGACTGTTTCTCAATTACATTGTGGTCGCTGCTTTTTGGTTAATTTTCTAATGACATGTAACCAATAATTGTTTTTATTTGAGACTTATGCATAAAATAACGCAAACTAGACTGCAGAAAATTCTTAAGAATGAAGTTAAATAATACTGAAAAATACATTATTGATGCACTTTTGGGTTTTATATGTAGTAGTATTAACTACTACTATAATCCTTAAATGAAATCCTTAAATTATATATATATCTATGTATAGGTATATATAAATGGAACCAAATATAGAACAAGGTATAAAATATCTATATTATACAATGTTCATCACCATACCTATATTTACGTAATATCAATATAAATAGTTAGTTAGGTTTCGTACATATATAATTTATTTTTATATTTTGTATTTTTTGTATTAGATTCAGTATTGTATACGTATCTGAAGTTTAATTTTACTTGTTCTCTTTTTGGGTTACGACTTTAAGTGAGAAAGAATTGTTAGGGCCGTCATAGGGATTACATTATATACAATCAGTTAGGATTCGACTTTTCCTTTCTTTTAATCATTATATATATTTAAATACTACTTGATAAGTATACATAAAATATAGCAGTTTTTTAAGCTACTTATTTATATATCTATTGTTTGGTCTTGTTTGTTTGATTATAGCAAAGCATTCGACGGTTATTTGCCTAAGGGTAAGGGTGCCTCGTGGAGAACTTTCGAAGCAAAACTGACTCTTATGCACGTTACACGTGGGGAAAACCTCGAAAACGCCAATACAGCCATCCCCGTCGATCCGGATTCGAACCCCGGATCAACCTGCCAGAGTTCAACGACTTTACAGCTCAGCCGCTAGTGAGCCACACACACACACACACACACACACACACACACATCCACACATATACATTAAATAGTATTTACACGTCGTTTATAAAGTATAATTGAGTGCAATTTAATCATAAAGAGTTAGAAAATATTCTACGGAATTACTTCACTTCGTAGATTTTTTGTTAAGCTTCACCATATTTCTTAAAGACAATCTCAATGCTAGTTCCATTTCCAAGCCGTTTATGTACCTCATTTTTCATGCTTTGAATTATATTTAGAAAATTATTTCACTTAATTATAGCTGAAAATGCAGTTTTTTTATTGAAGAATTTAAGGGTAAGAAGAGAGTTATGTCCTTTTCTAATTATTCTTGAAGCATTTAAAATTTTTTAAAAAAAGCGCACATTAATACGGATCACTGAACTAAAGTGCTCGATACAGGACAGATTAATTAACTACTAAATTTTGATTTTCATTGAGTAAAAATGAATTCATCTGCATTGTATAAGAAATAAATATTCAAAAAATGTTTTTTTTCCTATTCTCGCAATCATAATATTTTTCTTAAATATTCAGCTAATTCATATTCAAATATTCCAATCCATTACAATTAGGAATAAATCGATACAGTAAATAAATAATTAAAATCAATTAAATGGAATTTTAATTGATTTTAATTACCATTTTCCCTCTGATAAACCCCTCTTTAGAGTTTAATAGCATCGATCAGCTTTTGTTGGGGTTCATTTTTCTTTATGGTATGCTTACGTTATATATGTATGTATTATGCATTGCTCATACTCGTCAATTGCAGCTTTTAATATCTTTTGGAAAAAAATCAATATGAGAATCCAGAAAATGATTCTTAGTGACGCTAAAACTATTATTCCTAGGCACAGTTATGCCACAGTGTTTAAAAAAAAAATCCCATTGTTTAAAGGTAGATTCTATGCTCATATCCTAGTCTAAAATTAAAAGCTGCGAGTCAAAATTAAGGGGGTTGCTCTTAGAAAGCCTCAATTAGAAGTAGTTATATGAAATGTTAATCAATAATATTACGGATTAAACACTTAAAAACACTTATTCCCTATTTGATCACGTGTATGGCAAACAGATATTCGTCATTCATAAGAAAAGAAAGGTGAATCAAAATGAGTTTTCAAGCCCTAGTGCATACATTAGCAATACTTATTCTCGTAATAACAGATACGTATGTGTTATTCTCTTCGTAATTTTCAAAACATATATTTATATTTATAATTAAGAAATCTTTTGAAAGCAGCGTCAAACAGCTGTGAAAATTATGTTTTAAAATTATTATTTAGAAATGCGCTTATAATGGTTTTTATATTTACGAAAGATACTTCCCGTTTACTCAGGCTCACTGTATTCAAGTCGATAGGACCAATTGAATGGAAAGATCGATTTGTTAATTCATTTCCAAGTTTCAAATCGGATGAATGGACTCGCGAATAAAATGGCACATTAAAATACGGTCACTGAACTACAGTGAGCTATGAAAATTTTAACAAAGGCTTCGTACTTTATCTTATGAAAACAAAATATCAGGATCTAATTAAATGTTTCACTTATTAGAAAAATAGAAAATATAAATATTTGTGAATAAAAAGAAATTATCTTTAAAAAAAATAATTTAAATGAAAAAAAAGACAAAAGAATTACAAAATATTGCAGAAATTACATAAAATAGCGAATAAACTTATTCGGCACAAGCTCGCTAAATGTAAAACAGATTGTACAGTCAGAAAGCTCGCCTTGTCACACAAATGTACTGTTCATCGGGTTTAAAGGTTATTCAGACTAATGTGCGAAGTTCAGTGAGTAACTTGTATTTTCCTTTGAATGTGTAAACTAGCCAAAAAACACTTTTTAAAAAAAAATATATCTCCCCTTATGATCCCTGATACAGCCGTTTACTTTCCCCTTCCGTAATTAACGTCAGTCTCCTGCTCTTGACCGCATTTGCCAAGCCACCTCGGATTCATGAACCCACTGGGGGCGGGGGCACGGTATCCAAAGGTCCTTATTGTTAAGTATACTTTTTTTCATTTGCGGTGTATGTCTCTGGTTTATTTGGTTTTGTTTGTTTGATTACTTAAGTACATGAGAGCTATCTGACTAAGTGTGTATGTCCCTGAAAAGAAAAGAAAAAAAAAGGGGGGACTAAAATTTTCTAAGCAATGGCTCTAAATGTAGTTTTAAAGGAGTGGCTACGAAACGAAGTTTCTCGAGGGCCACCGCTAAGGGCTAACTCTACGTTATCCGTTGTTACAGAATTAATATATAATTATTATTAATTCAATAATAAAAAATTGCTAATTAGCCAATATTATAATACTATATTAATATTTTTAATGAACTGTTAAAATATAATAAAAGTAATTTAATGATAACATTTATTTATTTTTATGTGAACACATTTAGAAGTTCAAGTCGCAAAACAATTATTATTAAATGCTTTATTATTTAAAAATTAATGAAATTAATAACTATTACTCATATAATAGCTGTTAAGCATCAACTGAAATATTTGTGTAAAATGAATTATAGGTGTGTATCGAGTTAATACAGGCACTTCAAAGTTTACTGTATTTAATCGCGAATCCCCTCCCTCCTATTTATCAAACGAAAAGCGAGGAGGGAAAATTATGCGAACAATTTAATTTCCAAAGAACGCGGTTACAATAAGAACATAAAAAAGTATCCGTGGATAAACTACGAGTAACTATCATTATAAAACTTAATATTAGTAAATATTAGTAATATTAACATCAGCAATATCTAATAAGATATCTTCTGTATCTTGAATCTCGGCCCCTCTTATTTTTGTCCCTTAGTACTCCCTAGGCCTCAAATCATTTAATACTCCTGCAATTGCTGCATCGTCAGCTGCAACTTGCTAGTCCTTGTCATCGTCTGCGTTGCTGTTCAGTCTATCTTCCCAGATGCAATGATCTTCAGAACCATCATGAGCATTAGATATCCCCGTTTTCGTGTAGCAAATCGATCACTAAGATGAAAACAATCACACGTGAAGGAATCCATTTTTAAAATTTAAGCTCTCTGAACGCCTCGAGGAAGGGTGAAATTACGTGAATATTTAGAACATTTTCAAAACCTTGCCCTAAAAAGCTGAGAAGCAAATACGATAAATATGGGTTTTGTCCCTCCACATGAAGTAGAAATATAATTATATATTAACATTTCTTTCAATATTGAGTAAAGATTTATAATGCTACAGTTACAATACAGGAAGAGAATTTTTTTTTTTTTTTTTTAACTAAATCCTCAAACCTGCTTTTCTGTATCCCTATCCAAAACATTTAATTTAATTGTAGATGAAAACATTGAAAATCTTATGATAAGTGTTCAAATTTTCCAAATAATCATTTCCACAAGGATGACGGATTTCTGCTATTTCAGTTATTAGTACGTATCTTTTTATTTTGCAATAAAAATTCCGATACTTTTTCACGTAACTGGTGTTAAATTCTATTACTGTTAAACACACCTTTTTTTTTTCAATCATATAACAATAATGAGGTAAAATAATATCACACAAAATAAATTAGATAACAAATAAAATCCCCGAGTGACGAGAGGAACGCCTTCTGCTCATTTTCTTTATTTATTACCTCCAGAGTTTTGCACGAAACGTTAATGCATTTTCTGATATTTGCGAATGAATCATTCTCATGTTATCTTAATTCTAACACTAGGCACGCTTCAGCACTTTTATTTACGGAATCCTTCTTGTATCACGAGTCTTATTACTCACCATAAGGAAACAGCAGTTTAGTAAACAAGCTTAGATTGGATTCTTTTCCTTCCTTGAGCAGACGATTTTCATACAATAAGAAATGAAAATCGTTCCATTTAATGCAGTCAATGTTTGAAGCTCGATTTAACTTAGTAATCGTCGAATTTTTGAAGTATGATTCCGAAATCGCTAGACTGGTAACATGTAGAAAATGTTCGAAACACTTTTGCCGCTCGCTCTTTGAATAAAACGTATAGGGAAGGGAAAAGTGCAACTTGATTACCACTGTTTAAGAGAAACTGGTTCGTATTGTGATACTGCTTTAACAATTTGAAGTAAACTCCAATGATGGAACACAACAATAACTTTTATTTTACACTCAAAAAAGAGCGACATACAAACAAGAGAAGAAAAAGTGTATATACTTATTTAAAAAAAATAATTACATGCTTCGTGCGAGAAAATGCATGCGGCTTTCAATATTGCCAGTACATTATTTATTATTCATCTATTTCAAATGTATGAGAGATTAATAAAGATATTAAAGCTGTTACAGTATCCATGTCAAAACGGATCCATCTGCAAGATACCCTAAACAGGGCATCTAAAGAAAGATTTCCCAGAATTTTTATTTTCAGGATATCTGATTATTTGACTTATGCAAAAACCGGTTCTTTGAAGAAATCGTACGAGGGACAAAGCTTCAACAGAAACATTTCCAGTTCTGTTTCAGAAAGGCCCGCGTGGTTAGGCGGGACTCATATTTCAGTGAACATGTTTGGGCTAGGAATCCTCCAGTGGTAGGACACGGACAAGCTGTTTTCTAGGAAAAGTTTCTTCAAATGTGATAACCGCATTATACATGTAAAAAACTAAAAAAATTTCCATGCAGCCAGCTTGCTTGCCAAAATATGAAAACTCGGGTCGAACTACCTGTTCAGAGCTCTTACCGCTCGATCACTGGACTGTACACTCTGCACACACACACACACACACTCTCAAAAAAAAAAAAAAAATTACCATCACCATTCTATATCTTCCGTTCTACTGGGGCGATTGACGAAATAAAACTTGCTTTTTTCATGCCTCGAAGCGCGACTTAAGATATATATATCATATATATATATATATATCACTGTTCTAACACAGGCATTTTCACACAAAAAACGGACTTTTCTGAAATTACATATCAATTTTTTTCCATATTTCAATTCTACGACTAAAATTATGCCTAAATATTAAATTTTTTAAAATCTGGTGAGAAACAAAGAAATTTAAAAAATTGTCTCGGCACACTTTTTTCCGTTTGCGCTTTCTCTTGGCGAAATTCTTAATTTATAGTAACCTATTTTCCTTTACATTTTTTCATTGAGTACGAGCGGGGAAAAAAATGGTCCAACGTTCATTCATTCTTTTAAATAATTTTAACAGTGTGCGTTAAACACATTTGGCGTTATAATCGCTTATAACAAATATGCCAAATTGCAAAACGCGCCAATATATAAATTCACATATATCTTCGGAAATTTTGAGTAAAAAACTCTGAAATTTTTGCAGGTGTGCGTAGATTTATAAGAATGACTAAAAAGTAAAAATTTAAAAAGCAAATCAGAGAATATCTACCTTTATTTGGATTGAATCTAAATTTCGAACTGAGATATATATATATATATATATATATATATATATATGATTTTAATGCTAGTGTAATTTCATAAAAATATTTGGTACTTCTACTTAGGTAGCCCATGATTTAAAAGCATTTTCTTTTTAAATAAATTAGATTAAAAAGTTAAAAAGGCATTTTTAAGAACTGCGTTTTTTGCTTTTATTCTCAGTTTGTTACTCAGCAGCATATAAATAAATATCTTACGCTTTACTGAACATGAACATACTGGCTCATGGAAGATAAAAATATTTTATTTCAAGTAGTGGCAACACATTGTTTTTAAATAGCCGAGTTTGCCGATTAAAATTCAGATAATTAATAATCACATTTGGCAACAGTCTAGCCCGCTGGAGGTAAAAGTGTTTTATTTCGAATAACGTTGCCACTGCTCGCTTTCAAATCGCTGAGTTTATTAATAAAAAATTCACTCAGTTCGAACAAAATATGGAATAAGTAAAAAGCGAATTCGGGCTTCCAGGTGTACATATTCGTATGAAGGACTATGCGTATTCAAAATTTGCTGACATGAGGTTCCGTCTTTTTTGCACATTGCGATAAACATACTACATACATACCTACAGACAGTTTCTTCATTAAATTTAATAATAATAAAGATAACAGAGAAAACGCATTGACAGAAGAAAAACACATTAACTATTTAAAAAAATTCGAAGTAGAATTCTAAGCTGTATTTTTTAAAGCAATGAAAACTTGCAAAATTTTCCTTATTTATTCATCGAATATGAATGTCTGCATCACGAGAGTTTCTTTTTCTTTTTTCTTTTTTTTTCCCCCCGTATTCATTTGCATATTCTTTTTCTGAGGTGTTTTTACGTACCACTGTTCCCTACCTGCTTTATTACGAAGAAGCAACATTTTTCTTAACGAATGGTAGTTAACTGGAAGGAAAACAAGTGCAATTGCTTGGCGAGAGAAAAACTTGTTTCCCACTTCTTAACCACCAATTATACGCTTAGTAAACACTGGTTCAAAAAAAAGGTACTTTTGCTTTTTTTTTAACTGAGCTCTCGGATGGTTGGTTACCTTCCTTTGGCAAACCGCTTTTTAAGAACTTGATATTGACAATCAGTTATAGACATGCAAATTGCTTACAGAGAAATTCTAAGAACGCGACGGGTTTTATTTTTCGGTTTTTTACACTTGGATGAACCGAAAATCTGTTTTTCGAAATGTAACATGATTTTGTTTGCGATTTCAAAACCTGATATGTGTTTATTTTTTCACTGGAACTTCTTCTGGATTTATACAACCTTGAAACACTTCACCAGTATTGAAGTAAAACTATTTTTTGTTATACAGTTCATAAATAAAGTCTGTAGCTAAATAAAACCTCAACTCTGTCTTATTAAATAATGAAGTATATGTAAGTATCTTTCTCGCAGTGGAAAAAGCGGCGGTCTCTAAAGAGCCACTGAATTTTTACTACACGCAGTCATGGCACTTCGAAGCCCGAATTTTGAATTTCAGTTTCGTTTATATTTATATGTTATATTTATATTATATTTATATTATATTATTTCTACATGTTGCGCAAATTTAAAGACTTCTATTTTGAACTTTTATTTTGGAGGTTGGACTTCTATTTTCCACACCCACTCCTCTCCACTCCCACCAATCCACACGAGAGGACTTTCGGCTCGCCGCATATTCAGAGTGCCGCCATTTACAAACATTTACAAACACATTTACACACATTTACAGACATCTTCTCCGGGATTCGAACTCAAGCCCTTCGGTACCGTAATAGGCTTCCCTAACCACTATACCGTCTGAGCGACAGCTGAACAATAGTGCATAATTAAAATGATATACGTTAAAAATAATAAAAATGTAGCTTCTCAAAATTTAAAAAAAAATTTTCCTATTTTCGTAATTTTAAAATCAATTATTTTTTAACGTAATTAAAGATAATTTCTTAAGCTTTTATTGAAGAGGCATAGGTAGTTTCTCATTTTAAATAAATCAATATCTTTTATTTATGGCACCCAATTTATACTAAGGATCACGCGTACCTCAATGGCATGCTTCTTGTAAACTTTAACTATCATGATAACGTATATGTATAGATGTATATATGAATATGAGTGAGAGTATGTATACTTTTATTTGTTTCGGAATATATATGTATGTAAGTGTGTATATATATATCTGTATCTGAGTTGGTATTTATATGTATATACATATATTTTGATTGTACTCTTCTTCAAGTGCCTTGTATGCACATGTATATTTCTTTTTTGCATTTTATTAATGTCGTCTGCTCAGCCGGGGCTGCACAGGGCTGCGGCCTGGCAGCTAGTGGTTGACTCCCGCCGAGTCGATAACCAATTCTGATAGATATATCTATACCTGGGTCGGAAGCCAACTCAGCGGTTTACTCCCCTAAGGTATGAGTTCAAAAGCAGATTGGTAACTTGCGGCGCTCAGAAAAAGCATACAAAAAAACTTAATAAATCCTCTGGCGCGATGTTAAAATATGAATCCTTTCAGATTTTCTAGTTGAAATAAAACTTAAATTTTTGTTATTGCATAATGGAGAATCTGTATGTATGTATGTATGTATGCATATTCCTCGCGTCGTGGAAAAATACTCAGTTCTGAACACACGTAGTCTCCCACCCGAGCATGTGCACCTCGAAGCCGGAATTTTGAATTTCCAATTCTTTTTATTTATTTATTTCATAAAGACTTCTTGGGTAACAAACTCGACGATTTAAAAGAAATGCGTGTCCACTCCGCAAAGATTAAGAAATAAATATGTATGTTTCAAATTTAAAATAATGTTACGAATTTGGTATTTAAAAAGCTAATGTTAGTTCAATTATAAATTAAATGGTTTTATTTCTCGCGCAATGCAGCGCGTGACGAATATTAAAAGAAAGCTAAGCCGGAAAATTAAAAATACAAGAGCGCGTGCGTTAAATAAATAAATATCTCTTTTTGATTTCGAGAAAGTACTGGAAAATTCTAGCGCGTGATTTTAAAATCTTATAAAAGGAGGGAAACATCTCAGTTTGTAGTAGTTGCTTAGTTTTTGTTGTTGCTTAGAAAACTGCTCTTGTTGATTGTAGCGAATTCGCGGATTAGCGTTCTTTAGCTGTTTTGAATGACGTTCTATTGGACATTTGAGTAGTTAAAAGATAACTACTGTGAGATATTGTAATACTGCATGATAATTTGAGAAAATTTAAGCATTTTTGTTGTGATAATAATAAATTTTTGTTCATTTTTCATCGGACTTGTGCATTCATTTCATAACGAACTCATACGCACGCAATAATTTTTGGTGTCAGAAATGGGATTTGAATGCCAATAACAAGAACGATGGAAGAGCAATTAAGGCAGTTGATCTCAGCCTTTGCCTCGTTGAAAGAAGATATGAAATCTAATCAGGAAAAGATTGAAGCAGGACAGGAAAAGATTGAAGCAAGACAAGAAGAGATGAAAAGAGAAATTACCTGCATAATAGAAAATAAATTTGAGGTTACGGGAGGCAGAATAGACGCGGTTGAAATTAAAGTTGGACAAATTGAAGAAAAAGTCTTTTCTGTGAAAGAGCAAATAGAAGACAGAGTTTCGGCAGTAGAACAACAAATAGGTTACAGAGTTGATTCTGTCAAAGAAGAAATAGAAGGAAGAGTTTGTTCTGTTCAACAACAAATCGAATCCCAAATTGATGATAGGGTTTCTGCTGCCGTCGCCAAAGAAGTTGACAGCCTAAAGAAGTGCATAGCGATGGCAGGAAGCAATTCTGAAGATTTTAAATTTCTATCTATGCCTGCTCGCTCCTCTCTGAAGCTATGCACATATGATGGGAAGACATCCTGGCAAGTGTATAAAACACAATTTTCTATCGTTTCGGATGCGAATGGATGGGATTCCCAAACTAAGGCCTGCCATCTCGCCGCTTCTCTGAGAGCAGACGCAGCGGATATCCTGCAGACGCTTCCAGAAAACCAAAGACGTGACTTCGAAGCTTTATCCGGCGCATTGGAGCTGCGCTTTGGCGAGAAATGTTTAAAAGACTACAGCAGGCTTCAATTAAAATCCCGTCAACAGAAGCCCACCGAATCACTCCAGGAACTCGCCACGGATGTTGAAAGGCTGTCCCACCTCGCCTTTACGGAGTGCCCGAGAGAAACGAGGGAAATCCTGTCGCTGCAATATTTCATCGACGGCATCCGGGATCCTGAAATACAGAAAGCTCTTCGAATGGCAGATGTAAAGGACATAAAAAGCGCTCTGTTGTACGCCATGAAGTTCGAGGCAGCCCAGCAAGCAACTCTTAGGGATCGCTACCCAGTCAGAGCTGTGCGAGTCCACGACCCAGGGGACCAATTGATGGCTCGTTTAGATGATTTATCCAGACAAGTCGATGCTTTGATACGGAGTAGCAGTGAGAACAAAGTGGCTGTAAGATGTTGGAGATGTGGTTCTGAAGGTCACCTACGACGGCATTGCAGAACACCCCAGGGCACGGATAATGAAACGGATGAGTTGACAAGACCAGTGAATGCTTTAAGACGGAATAGTGGTGAAACAAAACCGACCCTAAAGTGCTGGAATTGCGGTGTTGAAGGCCACTTACGAAGGAACTGCAGAACTCCCCAGAGCACGGAAAATAAGGCATATGATTTAAACAGACAATTAAATGCCACGGGAAGGAAAAGGACTGACAAGAAACCAAAGTGCTGGAACTGTGGAGCTGAAAGCCACGTACGAAAGAATTGCAGAACACCCCAGGGTACGAAAATTGAGACAATTTCTGAGCAACGACGCAGGAAACAAATTAATGACCATATCAAGGAACGGAGTTTGCCAGATAATGAAAAACCCTGTTTTAAAGCGCTTAAGATCTCTATAGTGAGTGGCAACAATAACAGACTGTCCATCAATGGGAATATCGATGGAGTTCTTTGCAATATGATCATTGACACAGGAGCTAATGTTACCATCATTAGGAAAGATTTAGCTGAACAGTTTAAAGATAAACTTATTTGGACGCCATCCTGTGTTACCCTTCAGATTGCGTCTGGTGACAAGATCGACATAACTGGGAAGTTAAACGTAAACATCACGTTTGGAAGTGCCGCCTACCATCACACGGCATATGTGGCGGATATTACAGATCCATGCATACTCGGACTGGACTTTTTAAGGAAATACAATTTTTCCTTAGATTTCAAAAACAATAAGCTGCTTTCAGCATCTGATGGCATGACTATCCATCCTCAAAAGGGATCCTCGCCTGGAAATGTCGACGCCTTGTCCGAAAGATCGAGCTCGGGAAGCTGCCGAAGTCATACCAGGGTCGAAAAGAAACTCAAGACTACCAGCTATTCTCCATCCCAGAAGCTCTTCGGTCGAGACCTTCGTCTGCCTTGTGACCGCCTGTTTAGTCGCCCTACGGATGCGCCTTCATCGCCTGAGGAACACATCCAAGAGGAGATTCTTTGTCCAAGATGCCCAGGCCCGGTTTGAGGGGATGCACCGTTCTGCACGAAAGCGAGTCAACTTGGCGACGGAGAAAATGAAGACCAGATGCGACACAAGAGCTACTAGACAGAGATCCAACAAAGGAGACAAGGTGTGGTTGTGGAACCCAATTCAAGGAAAAGGACTGAGTCCTAAATTACAGTCACCTTTGGATGGTCCATATACAGTGCTGAACACGAATGACGTCGTGGTTCGGATCCGTGAGTCTTCGAACTCTTACGACAGGTTAGCTCATTACTATGGCCATAGTACGTAATGTAAATAATTGTAAATAGTGTAAGACCATGGTCCTTTTTGTTTTTAAATGTGTATTTGATTTGATTTGTATTTAGTATTTGATTTGCATTTAGTATTTGATTTGTATTTGATAGCATTTGATTTGTTTTATTTATTGCATTTATTGTTCATGTTGTTCATAATTGTAATGTAATGCTTATTAATGCATGTATGCCTCAGTTGTAAGTTTAGCTTCCTGTCCAGGGATTGTACTGCCCGGGACGTGCAGTCCTTGGGAAGGGGGCAGTGTTACGAATTTGGTATTTAAAAAGCTAATGTTAGTTCAATTATAAATTAAATGGTTTTATTTCTGGCGCAATGCAGCGCGTGACGAATATTAAAAGAAAGCTAAGCCGGAAAATTAAAAATACAAGAGCGCGTGCGTTAAATAAATAAATATCTCTTTTTGATTTCGAGAAAGTACTGGAAAATTCTAGCGCGTGATTTTAAAATCTTATAAAAGGAGGGAAACATCTCAGTTTGTAGTAGTTGCTTAGTTTTTGTTGTTGCTTAGAAAACTGCTCTTGTTGATTGTAGCGAATTCGCAGATTAGCGTTCTTTAGCTGTTTTGAATTACGTTCTATTGGACATTTGAGTAGTTAAAAGATAACTACTGTGAGATATTGTAATACTGCATAATAATTTGAGAAAATTTAAGCATTTTTGTTGTGATAATAATAAATTTTTGTTCATTTTTCATCGGACTTGTGCATTCATTTCATAACGAACTCATACGCACGCAATAATAAGAAAACTCGGCGAGTTACAGAATTAATCGTAATAATAAAACTCCGCGATTCAAAGGAAATGTGTTGCCACTCTGGAAAGTTTAAGATATTTGTTTCAAATCTGATTAAAAAAACTTTGCGAATCAAAAGGAACGTATTGCCACAGCTCGCTATAAAATATTTTTAAGTGCCAGTGGTTTGCCGAAAGCGTAGAGTAATTAATTTTTCTTTCAAATTTAATGTGCCTGTTATTGATTAACATGCTAAGCCACTTCATCGATAAATACAATTCCCAATTGCTAGATGGACTCATTAAAAGCATTACATATTTTTTTCTTTCTCACAGTAACTACCTTAGGAGGCGGGTTGCGCCAGCGGTTAGTTCATAAAATATTATTATAACTATTTAACTATTCTGTAGACTGAAAATTAATTAATTTGCTAGATTTCTATGACGTTTTCTATTTCATGCCATAATATTTCTTGTTGAACGCCTGTAATGCATTTTTATTTCAATTTTTAGTCGAGTTAATTAATATTTAACTAATTAATTGAACATTAAAATATGAAGATCATATTATTATTTTAAGAATATTGATTAAAAATTAATTATATCTATTAAAGGACAGTGAATCTTCATAATTTCCTGTTACTTATTATTTTTTATGCTTTTAGAATGTTCTCTCTGCGTATTCTTTTAAAATCTGTATATTTTTTTAGTTATTTTTAGTGTTTAAGAAACTTTTCATTTTTGGTTCCTTTACATATTTTTTCTTTTCAGCCCAAACAAGCTATTAATCTCGAAATGCGATTTTGTGTGGTCTGCTGAAAATGAGTTGTTTCACTTTTCATTCGAATATGTTCCACTCAGAAAAACGTAAAATATTATTCTTTGATATTTAATCTGTCTGTTATTAAGTAACAAACTAAACAATTTAAAATCAATAGATGCAGTTCTTAAGAATATTAGTTTTTTACTTTCAAAAAATACAAGATCTATAACATTCTCATATTAGTCTAATGCTTTATAAATAATCATATAGTCATATAATGCAATTATCCTATAATAATCATCTAATATCCTGATAAATGTTTCACTGTTCCACTTAAGTCATGTCAATAGATAATCTCTGCTGATAAACATAACTTTAAAAAGAGCGTTTTGGGGTGATCACTTAAATCTGAATCCTTTCAGAATTTTTTCTTAAACATTTTTATAACCTTTTTGGTATTAAGTGTTTAAAACTCTTTCGGTGTTATTTTTAATTTATCTTTACCAAGCCTGATCGTAGAATTATCAGTAACCCAAGCCAATGTAAAATCACGGAAAGCCAAAGTAAAATCACGCAAAACAAAGTTCTTTCTAAATTACATTTATGCTTCAGTGGTTGTTTCTCGAAATTCAAAAGAAATCTCTTGGCGCTCTGGCAAAAGCTATAAAATGTCAGCGTGTGTATTTAGCCCGTCCTTGTTTTCACAAGCGAAATTTTCCTGAAAATTTATTCACGCGAAGTTTGCATTTAAAGTTACGGCTTGTTTCCTTTTGCAATTTATGTACACTTACAAGCGCTTTTCTCAATCGTTAACAAAACAAACAAACAAACAAACAAACAATAATAATAATAATAATAATAATAATAATAATAATAATTACACTGAAAGTGTATTTTTTATTAGCTCTGCATGAGTTAATTTTGTAACACAGTAAAAGTCTGTAAATCCTTAGTTTTCAAGGACAGGATCGATTTGATTTTTCGTATTTTTCATATTAGTATCCCTCTCCAGTGACCGACTGCTTTAAGAACGTTGAATACTGGTAGTTCGACCTGGCTTGGGTTCGAACCCATTCGAACGGACTGGCTGAATGGTTGATTTTCTCCATGTGTAACGTAAATACGAGCCATCTTTTCGCAGAAAGTCATACACGAAATATCTCAACTCTCAGATAGATAACTCTCGTGCTTTTGCTGCATTCAAATAACCTAACCTAACGCGGTTTGTCGCCCAAAATAAAATGAAGCAAAGATGATCAGGTTACAGTGGACAGTTTATTTCTAGTAAATAATGTACTTTTATTTGCCAAAATTTTAAATTTTCAGAGTAAAAAATATAATTGGGGAAATTCTCTCTAATCCTTGTTTCAAAGCTACATGGTACAAAATTTTCCCAAATTTGTGTTCGGGGAAGGGCAAAAAAAGGGCGCTTTTCTGTTAACGGAGATACCATTCTGTTAATGCAATGTTTAATGTAAGCAGTGCAAAGACTGTGTGCCATGGCAAATTTTTTAAATTCCCTGATGCTTTTTAAGCGAAAACAGATGCGTGGAGAACTTTGCATTCTAGAGAATAGCATGAATTCGGCAAGAACACTATTTTTATCTAAAAATACACCACAGAAGTAACTGTACAAATTCGCGGCACTGTGGATGTTAAACATTATATGTCTCACATTACTGTCATTACAAATTTATTCCCTCCCCCATGAAGCTTTACATATCGTTAGGGTTGCTGTCATCTAGTTATATTTCGTGCTAACGTTTAGGTTTGGCGCTAAGTGGTGCCCCGTTAACAGGAAAATACCGAAAAATGGTGTAATGCTTGAAATAGCGTACGTTTTCAAGGTAAAAGCATTTTAGTTAAAATTTCCTTTTCAATTATTATTTAGAGGAAAAACATGAGAAATATCTTTTTCTAAAATGAAGAATACATTTTAATGTCTTCGGAATTATTCCCAAAATCTTCAGAGAAGTTTATCCAAACCTTTTGGAACATTGTGTTACGTTACGCTACCATAAATTTATTATACAGGCGACTTGTAAAGAGTAGCCTAAAACGTAGTAATTATTTTCTGGCATAACATCTAACAATTATTACACTTTATATGCCCAGTATCAAAGCCATCATCTTGAAACGAACAAAATAACAATTTGATTAAAACATGATTTACAATGATTTGTTTGCATTTAACAAGTGCATCAAAATATACTTAAAATATAAGTAATTTACCGTATTTACTCGCGTAATAGTCGCACCCTCGTTTTGAAGCAGAAAAATTCGTCAAAAGTGTACAATACAGTATAGTAGATTCCCCGCCCCCATAATAGTCGCACCTAGACTTTCACAATGAAAAATTGGCAAAAAAAGTGCGACTATTACGCGAGTAAATACAGTAATTGGATGAGAGGAATTTTTCAAATTGTAGTTTCGAAACGGATTTAGCTTTGATAAACCAGCGATATTTATTTCTGATAATTATGGAAAAAAGTAATATAATTTCTAAATTTTGGGGGGACCGAAATTTGTGTATTTTGGTAAATTACCCCCCCCCCTTATTTTACGTAAGACTTCATTTTTCACAAGAATTCACACGGCATAGGCACATTCCATTTTTAGCCACATAACAACAATTTTATGTAGAGATTTACCTGCAGCCCTCTTTTATGCCGCTATACTTTGTAATGAAGAACATCTAATCTTCGTTAAGTTTTTGTTCTATTTCCTTCTCAGAACCTCTTTTATAAATCTGTCTTGCGAGAATTTTAGCAAAAAAATGAACAACCGAAATTCGGTTTTTCCTTTGTGCACCGGCCCACCAACGGCCGAGCGGCAAAGTCGCTGAACACTGGTAGTGCGGTCCGAGGTTCGAATCCCGCGAACGCGCTGGTTGTATGGGCGTTTTCGTGGTTTCCCCCATGTGTAATGTGTATACGAGTCAATTTCCCTTAGAAAGTCCTCCACTTAGTCCCTCCTCTTAGGCAGATAGCCCTGATGTGCTTTGCCATAATTAAATAAACCAAAAACCTTTGTGCACCACAATTTACCGGTACGCCTTCCAATGAAGAAATTCTAATCATCGTTAACCTTCTGTTCCATTTCCTTCTCAGAACCTCTTTTAAAAATCTACGTTGCGAGAATTTGAGCAGAAAAGGAACAAACGAACCTCTTTGTGCACCACAATTTACTCGAAACTTCAAAAGTAAAATTTGTTCCTACAACTGCTGCCGCAGACCCTGCACACTGAAGTTTTACGAAAAGGGATAATAGCGCCTTTCCGAGGATTCTGCCACTCGCTTTAGAATGTAGGGCACTGCCAATCTCCCTTGCACGCATGCGCGTTCGGGGGGGGAGATCGATTTTGTAATTATCTCTCAGCTCTTTCGCTTCCCTCACAACGTCGGTGGGAGGAAAACAGTAGGGAGGGAAGAGAAGTAAGAGATTGTTCCAAATTACGGCAGCAGCTGCAGGGGGGATGGGGGGCAGGATAATTCCTCTCCCCCGAGAGAAGTGGAGAGCGGGGGATCGAAAGTGGTTAGGGGGGAGGGAAGCGCTGGGTAATCAATGATTTGGGAAGTATTCGGCTCCTGCCAACTGCTAGTTCCTAACTGTGCTTAATAAAAGTTCTAGCTTTAGGCTTTGGCAAATGAAGTGATGTCGTACAATAAGTGAAGCTACGCGGGGGGGCACAGCAAAGAAGAAGGGGGAGTAAATAATCTATTATTTCTCTAAATTCAATAGAGTACAAAATTTTTCTTTCTCTTTCTCTCTCTTTTTTTTCTTCTTTTGTCTATCTTTTTCTGCGTTAACTGGTTCTGTTTTAAAACGTTTTATCGGTAAATTGATTTTGAATCATTTAGAGATATCGATAGTTTCTTTCCACTCAAAGGTTAGCAGAACGTGGTAGAAGAATGTTAAATCGCAAATCGCTTTACAAAGTAAAGTGTTAACAAATGCGTCTTTAAAGTAGTTGCAAACCATCAAAGAAAGCTCTTTTTGTTGCTTTTCGTTTTTAAAACATAATGAAAGAAGGTTTTTATCCGATTGAAGCTGGCAGTGTGTTATTTGCATATTTCATTAACAGGGGAAAAAAAAGGGAATTCTTAAAAAGAGGAAAATACATTGAAATTTATTTTTCTTTTAATACTGAAATTAAGAGGGAACTTCTCGACGTAAAAAAATTTTTTTTAATTGGTTTTTAGGAGCACCGTAGTTTTTGAGCGGCACAATAATCTTGTTTGGAAGTTTGCAGGTCTTTTGATATATTTTTGAAACTCTGAATTCGTTAAATGTAATAAATTCCCCAAAATAAATAAATCCACAATTTGCAACTACCAGATAAAATTTGGTTTCTCTGAAGTAAAGAATTAAAGTCGGCAAGTAAGATTTACATAACTTCTTTCCTTCTAAACGCTTGTTTTTGAAAGATGGTGTGGTGTATTTAATTATGGCAAAGCACACTAGGGCTATCTGCCTAAGAGGAGGGATGCCTTTCGTGGAGGACTTTCTAAGGGAAACTGGCTCGTATACACGTTACACATGGGGAAAACCACGAAAACACCCATGCAGCCAGCCCGTTCGCGGGATTCGAACCTCGGACCGAACTACCAGTGTTCAGCGACTTTACCGCTCGGCCGCTGGTGGGCTGTTTTTGAAAGAAAATTTCGGATTGGAAACGAATTGAATTTCAAACTGTCATTCTGAAATTCATATCCTTTGACCCTTTATCACAATTAATTGTTATCTCTGGAAGGCTCTTCGTAGAGAGGAAGCACAGCGCAACTAAATCAGTGCCGAGCCTCCAGAAACATTCATAACTACAAAACAAAATCAATTTTACAGAATTTCAGCCAGATGCCAGCTTTAAAGCTTGAATTGCTACTTCTGCTACGGTTCGTATTTTGAAAGAACAGTATCCGGACAGAAAACTTCTGGATTACAAAATGAAGTTTGATTGAATGCTATGAAATCTGCTGAAAACAAACCAGAAATAGGAATTTCTTATTTCACAGTGCGGAAACGGCGCTAAAACCGTTTTTTCGCCTTTGAGACATCTTGAGTATTTTCAGTAGAGATCGACACAAAAAGTAATTGCAGATCCTGAAAGATTGTAAGCGCACTGGTTTTCAGATTTGTGTCAAAATTTGAAAAGACCTGTAAAACAAGAAACTATTCTGATAATTATAAAAAATTAACAAAAGAAACAAACTCACTCTTCCTGTCAGCGATTTCATTTAATACAAATTGCCACAAATTTATGTTTTGATAAAATTTATATTTCACTTTAAATGTTGAGTTAATGTTTGAGTTAATAATTTGATGGAGTTCAACTTTTGATGAAAACTATTACAATTTTGAAAGAACCTATTCTCATATTTTCCGGTTAAGCAATGCAAAAGTATTATTTTCTGTTGATAAGTAGTTCTAAACATAAAGTCATCCGGAACGTTCTGCGGATTTTTGATAACAAATATAAATGAAACAGTACAAAAATATAGTTGCTGAATCACATAAGCACTGTTTTGTTCTATGATATTTTGTCATGTCTCCGGCAGGTGGAAAATTCCTTTTTTAAAAAAATCATTAAGTTTATTAGTAAAGACACTATCGAGGTGCTGTTTGACAGTCTCCAAAGAAGTAAACTCCAGACCGTTCAGAGAATTTTGAAGTGACCTGCAAGGATGAAAATCCGAGAGAGTAAATCCTCTTTGTCACATCTTGTTTTATTATACAAAAGAAATTGTCTGTCTGCTTATCACGTTATATAAATCGAGAGTTATTAGACAGAATAATCCGAAAAGTACAATACGTGATCATTTGAAGAAGATTGGGTATATAAGCCAATACGATGTATGGGTACCCCATACTTCGTACAGGAGCAGAATTTGCTTGCTCGAGTTTCAGCACATGATTCTTTATTGAAACAAAATAAAGAAGCTGATTTTTTTAAACTGTTCATTACTAGAGGTGAGAAGTGGATGCTATACAGTAATGTTATCATGGGGTAAGCCATATGAACTTCTTTGAGTAACATTGACAGGGAAACTGCATCCCCAAAATGTAATGATCGAAGAGCATCTGTGTTGGGAAACAGTCGTCGGCAGTCTCGTTGCCAGCACTACGATAGGCCAGCAAGAACAGAGGTAACTCCTAGTCTCACCCCTGTTGACTTCTAAACCCATCAATGAGAGTTTATTAAGAATGGTTCTATTAAACTTCTACCATGCAACTATGTAAAGGTGTCGTTTGAGCTATGCCGATGCCGAGTAATTTGCTGAGGTCTTTAATTACAGCTCAGATAAAATTCCTTTCTTGATCCGAATGTAACCGAAACAGCACTCCGAACTTGGAAATCCTGTGCTATAGCATTGCATCTATTACCGTGATCAGCAATAGGCTACGGTTCAGGCCACTTGGTGCAGTAATCAATGAAAGCGAGGATATATTTGTTGCTGTGAGCAGTTCGGGGCAGAAGTCTCAGGATGTTAATGGCGATGCGTTCAAAAGATGCTCCTATATTGCAACGTTGCAAGTTTCTTCGTCTTTTCCGATCCATAGGCATCGAAAGAATGGCACCACTTTTTCGCGTATTTTCTTTCTCTTTTCTACATGCCTTCGCGATGTAACGGTTAGCATACTCGGAGCATATTTGATAAGTCAAGATTCAAGTAATTGCGAAGGTATTGCTCATTTTTCACGTTTTCTATGTCAAAAATAGCCTAATGTCGTCTCTACAAGCCCATGCATTACTTCAATAGCAGCGCTCTCGAAATCTATGCAGTCTTCATTAATCCGAAGTGGCCTTCTGTCGTACTGCAATGTAGTTCTTTAAGAACTTCCTTAATCCGTGATTTTGAATGTATCAGCTGCCATCGGATTGCTTTTTCCAGCTTCCGATTCGAAAATTAGACATAAAATGCCGTTTTGACTAAGGGGTAAGTCCAAGAGAGCCCAACGACCCAATGTAGATTCGTCCTACCGACTATAGATCGATCTGTCCTGCCAGTTATGTTTCATATTTGAAGATTCCATTAAGTCAATTGTGTTTAATGTCGCCCTCTTCCAAATGGTCTTTCTAGGCTTCTTCCTCATTCCACGGTTCTGCAAGCAACTCTTTCCTAGTGACAAAGTAGTTCTTCTCCGGTTTAGCCACATTTGCTACAGTCTACATTTGCTGCAGTATGCTAAGACATGTTCTTGACCGTTTAATTCTTGGGACAAAACAGCACCGAAACTCTCATTGCTCGCATCTATGTCAAGAATAACAGATTTGTCGAGATGAAGTTACTCTCTGTTTGTTAAATGCAACCTCACTTTTTTGTCCACAAGAAATTTTTCTTGATCTCTCTCAGTCTCTGAAGGAGTCTTGCGATGGAAAAAAAAGTTTTTACAAATCTCCAATAGTGGGTGCAATGCCCTAAGCAACTTATCAGCAGAGGAACAGTTACGTGGTGTCTCCAGTCTTAAATAGGCAAGACTTTTCCTGGATCCGTACACACACTTCGGCAGACATGACTTGTCCGTGATAAGTCACTTCCTGCCTGTAAAACTTACATTTGGAGGGACTTAACTTTAGACCGACTTCCTTCAATTTCTGAAGTACCTTCCTAATATTTTCCAAATGTATTTCACAAATTTTTCTGACGATGACGATATCAACCAGGTATATCAGACAGACTTCATTGGAAAGGCCTCTCAACACGGTCTCCATGAAGCATTCGAATGTTGTCGGCGTATTCGAATGTTGTCGAACGATGACGATATCAACCAGGTATATCAGACAGACTTCATTGGAAAGGCCTCTCAACACGGTCTCCATGAAGCATTCGAATGTTGTCGGCGTATTACATAATCCAAATGGCACCACCTTGAATTGCAAAAATCCTTGACCTGTAGTAAATGTCATCTTTACACATAGGGATTAATTACAGGGTGTATCTCTGCCAATATCTACTCTTTAAATCAAACGTCCAAAACCACTTGTTTCTAGAAAGAGCATCCAAAATGTCATCAATTCTATGAAGAGGGTAGCTGTCTGTCTTTGTAACCTCGTTCAGCTGACAATAGACAACGCAAAATCTAGTTAGATCGGCTTTCATTTTGACTAGGACGATGGGACAGGCCCAAGGACTTGTTGAAGGCTCGATAACGTCGCTTTCTTGCATACCCTTTAGAAGTTTTTCTACATCTTCCTGTTTAGCAGTCGATAGACATCTTGGGCGTTGCTTGATTGGTAGATGACCTCCTATGCTGTGTCAAACTGGTTCGACCTACGTCAGAAGATGAGCGGGAGAAAGCATCTTGAAATTCTTGAATGACACGTTCGGCAGTACTTCTCTCTTCATCACTTAGTTATGCATTATGCAGTACTCCGATGTACTCTTCGAAGACACAGATTCTGGAAGGTTACTGTTTTGTTTAACGCAGTCACTGGAGTACATGCTGCAACTATTTCACCTTTACTTATGTCTTTCGCCTTATCAGTTGCATTGGCAGCTCTCAACCGAAATTTTATTCCCGGACACAGTCTGGAAGGTAACGCAAGGTGGCGTCCAGATAAGTTTACCTTCCAATCATAGAGCTAAGACGTTTCGGATAATGGTAACCCTGGCTACTATATCAATGGTCATATTGCAAGGAGCCACTCATGGCAGAAATATGAAGGGCTTTAAAATGGGGCTTCTCATTATCTGGAAACCTCCGCCCAACGGGACAGTCCCTAATAAGTCTCCCTCCTTCTTTCTGGTAGCGGTCTTAGCTTCCGTTCTTTGGGGTTTCCTGCACTTCCTTCGCACGTGGTCTTCAGTGCCGCTATTCCAATACACTGGAGTGGATTTCTTGAAACTCCTATTCCGTCTCAAGGCATTGACTTGCTTGGTTAAATCGCCTAGACGAGCCAGTCAGTTGATCCACTAGCTCCTGGACTTGAGCATCTCTAATTGGGTTGCGGTCTCTACCAGTTGCTTGCTGGGTTGCCTCGGATTTCATGGCATGCTCTAATGAGCTTTTTAAATCTCTGTTATGGAAGTAATTTCTCTTCTCATTTGTTCTTGACCTGCTTTCAGCTCTTTAATGTATTCTTGGCCTGCTTTCAACTCCTCTTGGGCTGTTTCACAGCTTCTTTAACAGATCTTTTGTCCGGTTTCTTTTTTTCTTTGAATGCAGCAAAGGCTGCCACCAGCTGTGTCTTAATTGCTCCTCCATCGCTTCGCTCTTGTCACCGGCATTCAATCCCACTTCTGATATCAAAATTATTGCGTCCGTGCTGGAGTAAGGCGTAAGTATTGGAGTGAATGCAGACAGAACCGATGACAGCTAGATAAAGTTTATTTCTCTCCCCCCCCCAAAAAAAAACACTACTGAGAACACAACTACTACTGAGAAACTAATGTTCTTCCCGGTGTTATATAATTTTCTTTCGGCCGCTGATAGCTTTCTAGTATCTCCCACTTCACGAAATGAATGGAAGGCGTATGAGGACCGGATATGGTTATAGTTAATTTAGGAGTACATTCTCAATACCAATTAGTTATACAGTGAACGGAGCAACATGTTGCCGAATGGTCGCTAAATTTGCGACAAAATTAGACGTCAAAACCGTTACCAGCTTAGTGATATCTCGTTAAGCAATTTACTAAATGTTAAATAGACGTGCCCCGGTTTCTTATTTTTCAGGCAAAGGTTCGCTTCTTTAGATTTTCCTCTTACATGATACAGGAAAAAATACTAGAGTTTCACTAAAATTATTTACATATATGTACGAAATTCGTAATAATATTGTTTTAATAAAGAATGCAATACAGTTTTTATCTCTAAATTATGTTACTCATTCCAATTCAAATTCTGCTGTTTTTAAACATAGTTAAAAAAGGTATTTAAAAAATTAAAAAGTGTAAAATATCATAAGATTGAAAAGAAACTACAATTTAATCTATACAATAAGTGAACTAGTTTAGGAATTTGTTCGCCAGAAATTAAAGATATAAAATAAAATTTTTCATATTTAAAATGAGCTTTTCAAATTAGTTCAATGAAATCGTAGGGAGAAAAATTATGTGGTACTATTTCTTTTGCAAATTAATGCCATTTGCAGATCTTTACTTACGTAACAAAAGATTTAATTACTCAAGACACAATTGTGCGTATATTTCAGTCGATCGCTTACGCACGAGGTTTACAACAAACAGTAAATCTTATTTGGCCATAGCGCAAAATCCGCAAACTGAAAGCAACAAACACAAGTTTGTTAAAGTTTTCCTTTGAGGTTAAAAAGATAGTTTTAGACTTGATGAATAAGATTTCCTCAAAGCAAACTTTTTGACCGAAGGGCCATATTAGAGATTTAAGGAGAGGGAAGGAAAAAGAAGGAAAAAAAAAAAAAGAAAGTTTTCTGTTTATTTGTTTTCTCGCAACGTACCAGTTCACGCACACTTTCAAAAACGATATCGTTATGATGTTTTAAAAGTTAAGATTATCAAAGGTTAGAACAGTTGAGTTAACTCATCATTTGGAAGGCCCCCATGCCGACAACCGGTTTCATCCGCTTTTGTCACCATGGTGTTTGAACCAATTTTGTTTGCTTCCGAAACTAGTTTCACTTAGCAAACTGAAATAAATATTTTTGCTTTTTTTCGTGTCCTTGAGCATGACCTTCTTCATGTTATCTTGTTAATGGCTGTATTACATGACTATCTTTAATATCTATATGTATTTATAATTTTCTTTTGCAAATATTTTTATCTTTGTACACACCGGGGGGGGGGGGGGAGAAAGTGCGAATCTTAAAAACTTCAGCTTAAGCTCTAACTCCTCAAGAGAAGGTTACCATTAAAAATGCTTAAAAAGTAAAGTAAATAAATAAGTATAAAAATATACAATACAAATGCTTGGTCCCCTTTTTAAACAAAAATAATATCTACTATCCAGAATTTGTTTTTCTATTTTTTAACATATACAGTATAAAAATTACAAAATATTCCAAATGTATATCATTGTTTGAATAAAATAATAATAATAACAATAATAGAAAACTAAATAAAGAAATTAAGTAATGTTAATAAATGAAATAAAGAAATAATGAAAAATGAAATAATGAAAATAAAGAAATTAATCAATGTTTTAAAACAAACTTTAAATCTAATCTGTTAGATTTTATTTTTAAAGCAGAATAAGTATACTGTACCCAAGAAAGAAAATCAGAATACGCAGTGTTAGAAACCTATTTTATTCATGAAAATTGACATACATTACTATTATGAAATAATAAAGAATTTGTATACATGTATGTATTTCGCATTCACCTAAAAACAAACACCCACCAAATTTTGGACACACATACTTCTCCGCAAGAACATGAATGAGCTCCTCGAAGCCCAACTTTTGAATTTCGAATACATTTTTCATTTGCTTTAAATGTTATATCAGTTAAATGAATTTTTGACTAAACTACTGAAACATTTGCGCCGAGCATTTGAACGATTTACGCCGAATGAGTCGCCGAGCAAATAAGAAGCATAACGCATTGGGAAAACTGATGTCTTTCCCCTTCTGTAATGATGCTGTCAAGTTACTTTTTAATTAACCAAGATTAAGTTTTAAAATAAATGTAAAAAAAAGAACAACTGGTTTGAGTTTTTCCAGCACGGAAGTTCGGCGACTTTACACACAAATGGTCAGCTAGATGCGTTTTCCCACATTTTCCTAAAAAAAAAAAAAGAAAAAGAACATAAATAAATACATAACATTGAGCTGGATGCTCTTCGCCACATTCTAATAACGAAAAACGCAAGGAATAAAAACGAAGATAACAAATGAACGAAATTCCTAACGAAATAAACAAATACGCCGGTGTCGCTTTAACTTAAAGAGCTGAGATTCCCAATTTGTTTACACCAATAAATCTATCAAAACCAGAAGCACAGAAGAGAAATTGGTGCTCATACATGAAGGTCAAAAGCCACATGACTTAACCCGATGTGAAAACCGTTACCATTTAGCACCATCTACTGGCATTTAAAAATTATAAAAAAAAAAAAAAAAAAAAAATCAGCTGTTAAGAGTGGAATCATTGCTTCGGGTCTACGCGACGTTGGTCCTGAACGGGTTGTGTTGCCACTCGGTAAAGCGTAACATACTGTTACGAATTTTGTATATATGTAAATAATTTTAGTGGAATTATATGTGAAATTGTAGTATTTTTTGTATAACGTAACGTGATATGCTTGAAAAAGAGAAGTTCTGCTGGAAAAATAAGGTTAAGGTAAATGGTTACAGGTTTAATATTCATAAATAAGGTTACAGGTTTAACATTCAGGTAAATGGACTATCTCGCTAAACTGGCGATATATCGCCAAGCTGGCGATGTTTTTGGCGAATACCTTTTATCACAAAATTTGGCAGAATATCGCTAAACTTGGCGACATTTTGGTCCGGTCCTTGTATAACTGTAATTAATCCCTATGTGTAACTGCAACCATATCCAGCCCTCAGATGTTCCTTTAACCGTGTATGCCTTCCAGTAATTTCGAGAAATAGAAGTTTCTAGAGATTTCTTGACGGCTGGGTGAAAGTTATATGAAACTAGAGAGAGCACCTGTTCTCAGTTTTCAATTCAGAGCTGATTTCGGAGTACTTAAGAGATCGTGCAAGCTTCGCTCTTTGGACGCGCTTTGCATTGTGTTGTGTTTAACGTTATTAGTAATTTAAAGTGGAAACTACTGATTGTACTCTGCGATACTGTGAAATGTTGTACGACTGACTATTTTTATGGAAAGTTCCAGAACTATGAAATGTTTCGCTTGTTAAAATAAATTTTCTCAAGCTATCAATTTTGAGTGCATTCAGTCTCTAACGAACCTATACTCACGCAAAAATATGACAACAGCAAAACATTTCTATAGGAATATTTGTATAAATTTTTCCAAGAACACATGCACCGAATTGTCGAATTTTCAACAAATCTGAGAGAATGTGACATCGTATTGAAAAAAACTCTCTCTCTCTCTTTTTTTTTTTTTTTTTTTTTTTGCATAAAATACGCCGTATTTATTTATTTGCGTTTTATTATTCATTTTATGTATTTTATTTCTTTTGCGAAGCAGCGCATAATAAATACAGAATCTCTTCAAAACAAGTTCGACACACGAATATAAGCATTCATTCCTGAAAATATACTAGCCAAAAATAAATAAATAAATAAATAAATAAAAAAGAAGGGGAAAATGTCGTTTTGAACAGAAAAATACGAGTGTCAGTTCCGGCCGTGGAAGGTGCAGCGCCGAAGGAGATGCTTGTAAGTTCTACGACTCTCTTCTCAAACCCCTTCAATTCCGCGAAAATAAATATACAACAAAAAGAGAAAAAAATATGTCTAGAAGAAGGAATTTGAATGAATCATCGAAGTATCTCAAAAAGCTTCTCGCCGAGTGACAGAAAAGATTGCACTTTCACGTAAATGCAGTCGTCTGCGAGGGGGGGGGGATTTAAAAAAAATGAAATAACTAAACCAAAAAAGATATCAGCAGTTCTAACTCGCCAAGCAGCGTGTCAGTGGAAACATTTTATAAATGGCTTCTATTTTATCTTTTATCGCGTTTTTCACTTTATTTTTCTCCGCCTTCTGTCTGTTATCAAAGTTGATAAACAACTCTGTCACGTAAACGAAAACGAATTAAGCTTATTATTTTTATTTCATCATCGGTCACCGAATGAGTAAATTTTCTGGAGTGTTGAGTATTAAAAAATAAATAATAGAATTAAAAAAAAAAACTATGTTTATAATAAATTTACTTGTCTAGGCTATGAGTAGGTACAACTTTCTCTGTCCGTTTTTATTTAGAATGATAAATTTGGAAGTTGAAATAAAAAAGGGGTATTCAACTCAAGAAGATGGTTGCTAATTTATTAAAAATAAAGAGAAATCCCCTCCTCTTTTCCCTACTTTCGTTACGTGCATATTTGTACGGATTCCGCTGTCAGGATTTCAGATTTTTAAGATAACGCAACTTGTAATTTTTCTTTTCTTCTTTCTCTTTTTAATGTTTTGATCATTCTGAGGTCGATGGCTTCCGCGAACGTGACTGTTTTTATTAATAATTCCCCCTCTTCCCTAAACAGAAATTTGTTGACAAATTTATCGTCGAATATGCTGAACATGCAGCTTTGTATTTCCCAATGAAATAGTTTTGCTTTTATACACCATACATTCTTTCAGTTCGCAAAAGAGGTGAACTGAAGACCGAAACAATTTTTAACTCTTAATTAAAATACGGTGGGCGTTTACACATTTTTACAAGTATTTCGATTAAAAAAAGTGTTTTAGAATAAAAAATTATGGCAATGTCTTATTTTAAATGTGAAACATCGTCTGCTATTTTTAAATTTATTCTTCTTTTGAAAGGTGGCTTGTAAACAAATTGTGGATTTATGTTTTGTCGCTTTCTGGAGAGAAATATTTTACTATTCCATAATTCAAAAACGTTGTGAAATGCAGGTACTAAAATTAAAATTTCTTGCAAAATAGGCAACATTATTAACCGGAAAGGGAAAAACTGTCAATCATTATTTCTAATATGAGAAGAAGACTCGAAACGAATACCCGAAAAAGGTAAATACTATTTCTAATGTTTCTAAAGTTGAATCGTTGGCAATAACAGAAAATTCACCGGCGCAGAAATCAGTTACAACCTCTATAAATACATCTGCAGCATAATAAACCAAGAACTTAAAAAAAAGCTAGGAGACATAATGTTCACAGCTTTGGCCCAGGCATGTGGCTCATCGCAGAATAATATGTAGAACCCTGCATGAAAACTATTTAGCAGGAGATAAATGGAAATCGATGATGAAGCATGGATTTACCTAAATGACTGCAATAAGAACAAACAAAAAAAAGGGGGGTCTATTTATTATTGGAAACAAAGAGGAAAAAAATTTACAGACATGGTTCCGTCAATGCAAAGAATGTTTCAGAAAAGTGTTTATCATTGTCGGATGATTCTCTTTTAATGGACAATTAAATACAAGCAGAGGAGAGGAAACAAATGTTAAAATCAACTCAGCGTACTATCAAGAGAACTTTTTACGTTCTGTTTCTTTATCCCAATCTTCATCAAGACATAGCAACAATTTATACTTCGAAAATTATCACTGTATTCCTTGAAAAACATGAATGCAAATATTGCATATATACATTTTCAACGTATGCCTGCAAAGTCTTGCGGCGTTCAACCTATAAGACTGTTGCGCCTTTTTATCTCTTGAAAGGAGCTCTTTCTGTTCAAACGCACCACGACTGATGGAAAATCGTGGAAGGTGGAAAGTAGAAAAATATGTATAAATACAGTCAAAAATCTTCACTCAATATTAGCTGCTACTGAGTTTTTTTAAACTACAACTAGTTAAGTTTATAACAGTAAAGATGCCAGAAGAAAATACATTAACAGAATTTTGAAGCTAAATACAAGATGCTAAATACATAGTATTGAAGATTTGTATAGCTTGTATTTAAGTTAAAAATACCTAACTTTTATTTCCTCGTTTTTTAGCCAGAAATAATTTTTTAAAATATATTTACCTCCAATACTTGTTCAGACATTTTCAAAGTCATTGCCTTGTGTTTCTTAGAATTTCCTCGACATTTCCACCCCACTTCCTAACATTAAGTAATCCTTGATAAGTAGCCAGTCACAGACATTCCTTTTCAAAATGTTCTTACCAAATCTGAATCGACTAATAGAGGCAGTGGCGTAGTTAGAACTTTTGTCGTCCCTCTTGATATACAAACAAATAACTACAACAAATATCCGAATGAAATGTAGGGAAATGAATTAAAACTCTGCGTTTCCTTCTGAAGACAAACTTTAATTCCAATTCCCCAATATCAGCGGGGCGCTGGTGTAGTGTTAGGTGACGAAGATGAGGAACGGAAAGTGGAGTAAGTTGTTAAGGCTCTAAATTAATTAGGAGAAAAGAAATGCGAGATACCAAAAAAGAAAGAAAGAAAAAAAAAGAAATTAAATTGATTAAATAATTAAAATATGAAGGGGCTGGGCCTAAGATTGGCTGTTTAGAAGAAGGATATCTAAAGAAAGGAAATTTAACAGTAAATTGCAAAAAATTGGTTAGAAAGTATAACAACAATTAGGGTAGCTGGAAAAAGAAAAAAAAATTAGATTAAAGTCAATTAAGTGTAATTAATATGGTAATTACAAGGTGACTAAGGGTAGAATAATAAAAATTATCAAAGTGTTCTGGGAAAATGCTAGCTAACTGATATTAAAAATTCGACGTTCTAGTACTAAAAGGATACATTTGGAGGCTTAACGTTGTAAGGACTTATTTAGTATTAAAGCAACCAGTTTTGTTCACTTTATTACCTTTTATATTTTCTCTCATTTCTATTTCCTCCCAGAATGATATTTAAGTGTCGCGCGTTATACAGAATAGAGTACAAAGATACTGTTTAAGTTGGTGTCCCTTCAAAAGAGCTTCCGCAAAATTATCTCTGATTCGTCCTTAAATAAATATATATTAAAATATAGGAGTCCTACTAAAATTTATTTCAGATAATAGAACGCAATTTGTAAGCCGAATTACCGAAAACTTATGCGGAGGGCTTGGACACAGCATTTAAAGATGATCCCGTATCGTCCGCTTGCTAACATAGCGGAGAGTTAATGTTGTCAGGAGACGTATGTCTCTTCACTTGCTTCGGGAACATACTGTGTCCTGAATAAGAACAGGGAGCTTACTAAAGCTCTGTTCCAGATTGTGTGGAATAGACGACACAAGCAGGAAGGGTATACTAAACCCTTTAATCTCTATTACTTTACAGGTACTCCCCAACTTCAGGATACAGAGACCAACCACTTGTGGTCTGAACGCAAAAATATAACTACTAACTAAAACTCTTACTAAAAGCTAACTTTGAATTAGTATACAAATGCCTAGCACTAAGACTGGCCTTTATTTAAAAGGGTACGTATATAGTACGTCGAGCTGCTAAAACTACAATACGTTTTCAAATATCAAGAGGGCTAAACCTCTGGCCTTAAAGGCAAACAGCAACCGAGTGAAAAACTCGTAAGACTGCAGTGGCAAGCGGCTCGCTTCCTAAATCTCCTTCTCTCTCTCTGTTTTGGAAAAAAGCCACGACTTAAATACTTGGGCGTTAGCAAGACAATTTGCATAAACAAGTTAAAGCATTTAATTCTGGCCGGAAGTAGAAAATAAGAAAAGATAGTACAGTTTTAAAATAAAATAAACGTTAGTAAAACTTAGGATCCTTACAATGTAGTCAAAATGATTCGTAGTTATGCGGAAATGTACTGTGACAATTTGCACAGTTGTTCTTTGTCATTCAGAAAATTTTATTAAAATATGGACTTAGAATATTCTCTGCAGTCTTGAAAATTCACTAACATTACCGCAGAAACGTATCATGCAGGAATTTAAGAAAAAACAAATATACAAATGAGTTCTAAGGATTATGATAATTTTATAACCAGTTAAATTTTAAGTTCCTTTCCTGTCAAATTCTTAACTTCAACTTACTAATTCCGGCCAGAACGTACTTTTGGAATCTTGCTGAATATTTAATGAGAAGGACCGGTATTTAAACCACGAAGTTACTGAGTGAGAGAGAATCAGAGTTTCTGATTTACGCGCGTCTGCCTTTTTGGCCGCTCTCTCTCTCAAAGCTGTTGTTACGCACGGCCGTACTCAGGCCCTTGCTAAGCTTCGTAGTAAAATAAGTTAAGGGGCCAACTCAAATTGAACCTTGATAGCTTCGGCTATATTTCTTTAGCTAATCTTAGTTTTAGTTTAATTCTTAGTCTTTTTAGTTCAAGTCCAAGTGCAGGCTTTGCTTGTACACTCTCAGGCGGAGTTTGTTAAATCTTATTAGAATAATAAAGGGTTAGTTACCCTTCTATCTTGTTGTTTCTTGTCACCGAACGCAAGCGATTATTCGCTTATCAGTTCTTAGATTCCTCACTTCCAACATTAACTTAGAATTGCAAAGTGAGGTACTCTACAGAGTGTCCAAGGAAATTCTGCAAAAAGATATCAAGACCGATAAAAATTAATGATATTAAACAAACTAATAATGTAATGCAACGTAAAAAGCCAGAAAACAACTATACAACATCTAAAACAGAATAGAAAAATTGTTGCAAGTTTCCGTTAAACAGTGTGATGGCGCGCAACCTTGACCAAGGTGAAGTTTTTGTTGAAAGAACAAACTTAAAATGGCTATACGCAAACTGTAGTGGCTGCTCAGTGTCTCCAAATAATAATAAATAAATAAATAAATAAAAGAAATGCAAACGAATTGGTTACGTGAGAAAAAATTATTATTGCGAAGTAATACCCTAATCACCGGAAAGAACAAGTGCCCACCTTCCAGTAATAATGGTAATACGGTGGTACGCAATTAATTCAAGGAAATTAATGTCGAAGATTTATCGACCTATTTCTGGACTTTGAATTAAAAAAAAATTATCACACAGTGCTGAAAGAAGAGACGCTGGCTAGGAACACGAGCTCAAAGCACAAATTCACATAATACAGATTTCTTGGAAACTGTTCGACGCACAATGACAAACCATATATCCACATGAAGCTTAAACACTCACTACTACCTCATAAAATAAAAGTAACACATCTGAACACTAATTTAGCCGCTATTAATTACCATTTGAAGCCGAGCTCCAAACGAAAGTGACTTAACTACACCGTAGTCCCAACGCTAGTTAATGTGAAGGTAGTATACAAAGAAGGCCGCACTCGTGCCACCACTGAAAGGTGCATGCTACCTTGCTTATCGAGACATGTATGAGCACACTGGGGAATGGCTGACTGTACACGTCGCACCAGTTTGATATTCACCAAAATAGACGCAGCAGGAAGACAAGCAACTAAATCACTTTCTGTAGTAACTAGGTCTTGACAGACCAATTCCTTCAGATGGCCCCATAGGAAGAAATCCAAACATGTAAGGTCTAGTAGTCGTGGCGGTCGTAAAACCGGACTCCCATGTCCATTTTAACGGCCTGGGTATTCCACATACAGAATACATTATAACCACACAAAGATTACCGGATGCTTTAGTGGCATTTATCAGGAGATGCTGTCCTTTTTCTTACCAATTCCGTCTAGTGACCCATCTAGGGCCTGACATATGAAAAAAGCCGAAGAGAAGTTTTATTCATAAGAGGTAAATCGTAAAAGAGAAAGAGAATTTGAAGGTCTTTGCCTCGGTCCGAAATGTTCTGACTGAGAAGGACTTTGATACTGAACGTTAGGTTGGTGTCAGCGCGAATTTCATCTCGCTGTTACGAGCGTCTGAAGTGACACAGGAAAGGGGAATCCTCACATGGAAAATCTCAAGAAATACCACAAATGAGTGAATTGCAGATGTGGAGAAGGACTCCAGGTTCCGCAAGTCGCTGCGATAACATGCAAAATGCGTGTTGTTTTCCGGCTGTCTTGATGTAGTTGCTTCAGTAGGCGCTTGAAGCTTGGTCGATGGGTCCAGGAGGACAACTAGGATGGATGGAGGATGAGAAATTGATACATAAAACAGTCTTATAACAGACTTAGTCGTTATGCAGAATAACTTGGATAACAATACTGATGACAGCATACCAAATCAGAATTTATGATCGCGTGTATCACGTGATTTGGGTTGAATTCATCCGAAAATGTAGTAAACAAAATACATTACAGTGGAATAATAAATGAAGATATAAGATTATATATAATTAGTTGTAGAAGGCAGTCCATGAAGCTTTGAGAAAATCATAAGTGCTAAATTTCAGTTACAGGAGCTACATAGCACAACGAGCAGAATCCGGGGTCACGTGGGTAGTTACCCACCCAAGTGTTGTCTCTGGAGAATGCTGCTGGAATCTGGAGGAATTAAACTATGAAAATAAAATATATCTGTATAAACTAGTGTCATAACTGTACAAGAACTTTTCATAAGTGGGAAAGTCCTGGCTTTCACTGAGGATGAAGGCTGCATGGCAGCGAAGTTATCTCTTTGTTGAGCACTTCATGGTGAAAAGTTCGAAAAAAGTTCATTTGGTCACAATATTCAGCACTTTGGAAGAGTTTTTTATTCGTTTTCCTGAGAAAGTTATACAGTGTATCCAGTTTGAAGTCAGCATGTAGAAGTTTATTTCGAACAAAATAGTGTGCATCAATGCTGATCCTTAAAAATCTGTTTTGTGATTCTTAAAAAACTTGAAGCTTGTGTATATCCGAAGGAGTAGCAGTAGCCCAAGCTGGCGAAGCATAAGTCATCAAGGGTCTAATACTTGAAGTGTAGATGACATTTTTCCTTGAAAAATCAAGCTGTGAGTATTTCCCTAGGATGGGAAGCAGGCACTTCATGACTTTGATTGCTTTGCTTCTCATGTGATCAATGTGATGTGACCACGTGAGTTTGTCCTTAATTGTGATTCCTAAGTAATTAGCCTTTAAAACAATGGGTACCGGCTCGTTGAAAAGCTAGAGATTTTTCTTTGGTTTTAAATTCTGCTTTTTCCGTTTAACTAGCAGGAGCTGTGACCTTTTGGGTGTTAATACATTTTTTTATATACACCACTGTTCATTCTCGGAATGATGGCTTGCAGCATTTTAATGGCGTGGCTAACTTTTGCTGATTTTATCGCCTGCATTGCTGTTAATTGCTTTAAGTTACACACTAGGAAAGTTGCACATGTGTTAAGTTACACACTGTTACATAAAACAGATAAAATACGGGACTGATTATCGAACCCTGGAGCACTCCTTTTAGGATTTTTCTGGAAGAAGATAAAGCATCTCCGACACTTGAAGTTTCAAAGGTTCCGATGTCTGAAGTCCTGAAGATTCTATTCGAGATGAAAGAAAGGATGAGCAGGCTAAGTTCTCGATCTAAATGCAGATTAATGAGCTTGGTACTGAGTCCCTCATACCAGACGCGGTGGAAGGCTTTCGCCACATCTAGCATGGGAATAGCAACATTCATTTTGGAGTGCAGGACTGCCCCTGCGAACTCTGTTATCTTCACAAACTTTTTTGTAGTGGATAGATGTTCACGAAATCCAAATTACTCAGGAAGTAGGAACTTGAAGTAAGGTTTCATTCTTTCCAGTATTACACATTCAAACACTTTACCTAGACCAGACAAGAGGCTGATCGATCTATAACCGTCAGATTGTACATGACTCTTACCCGATTTCGGTATCATAATAATTTTAGCCTCTTTCCATTGTTTTGGAAAGTATGAGTTTGTGAGACATGCGTTCAAAATACTGTCAAATTTATATATGATATTTCTGGGTAGATTTATGATGGCTTTGTTGGGGATCCCATCTAAGCGAGGAACCTTTTTTAATTTAAGTTTTCTGATGATATCCAACGCATCAAGGGATGTATTCAAATTAATTAAATTATGTGCATTTGGCAAATTTAGCCAATCGAGCACATGGGGGAGTGTTTTGAATCGGATTCACGGATGACATGGTATCCTTGTGAAACCAAATCCTCAGTAACATCCTTTGGTAGCATATAGGAAGGAAGGCGAAGGCCTCTGATAAACGGCCTTTACGAATTTGGTCTCAAGAAGTTGATAACAATGGTATTAGATGCCTTCATCATTTAAGACTTTAGTAATTTGCCCGTAAATTGAGGACAGTTTTGCTTGAATTTTAAAACCATCTTTAATTTTCTGTCCTTAGTAATCATTAGTCCAAGTAAAATTATGGCGTGAAAGCAATGTGCGAATATGATTCCAATTTTTTCTGGGATCTTTAACGATGATTAGAGAAGGTTTAAGTCTATCTGGTAAAAGGAGGCTGCTCAACGTCGTTTAGCATGGGAAGCATCCATATTCTCAGGTGTGCTTTGATTGGCTGCAGGCGGACCAATTGGCGAATCAGAAGAATTCTGGGCTGGTTAAGTGATAGGCTTTTGGAAGGGCTTACGGGTTCTGCATGTAAAGTCTCCTCTAGGGTCGCTGTCTGAATCCGAAGAGTCATCAAGGGCTTTGTTATATCATCGTCAGATTTTGCCAGGCTTTCGGCACTCTTGGTTTTAGCTTCAGTGGGAGGTAGCGGGTAGAAATTCATCCATAGTTTCTCCTTTCGAAGAGGTAGTATCTACAGTCGTATTGGGGAACCGCTCAGCATTCATCTTTAGGAACTCTTGGTCACTCAACGCTTTGAATCTCTGGAAGAATATCAGATCGCAGATTCAGTCTCTGTAAGGTAGCCTCGTTCTTCATCAAGTAGCTATAGGTTGGTGATTTCAGCTCCGAGAAGGTCTAGGAACCGTTCCAAGATGTCGAAAATCAAAACAGTACAGAAGCAGAAAATGAGTGCAAAGCACTGCTCATGCTACAAGGCCGTTTTACGGCGGGAAAGACCTTTCGCAGAAAGAAGTTCTCGAGGCAAGTCTCTGTCGTCAGGCCCAGTCTTACTTCGATAATACAAAAACAGTAATGTGTACAAATGCACCTTAAAACGCAACTGCATTCGTTTTTTTTCTCCAGCGTTTCCATATAAAGTTTGCGCAAATAATAACTACGCCGGAGAAGGACTACTAGATGCAGTGTTTTAAATACGATTCAGGGGACGGCTTGAAGTCATTCCATGGCGCGCGCATGCATGCCTCGATATGCATGGTAGACATTTTGATTATCTTCCTATGTAAACATATGCAAATACCGATGTTCACGTTTCCAATAAAGTTCATGTTTTTTTTCCTTTTCCCGGGTATGGCATCATGCTTTTCTTTCGCGCGTATATTAAAAACTGTAAGTCGTACAGGTACAGTTCTTTAGGTATTTTTTATGTATTCCAAGCAAGGAATCTGGCTTTGCAGAGTTTGGACAGTCTTGATGGGACACACTGTATATACAGGTAATCTAAATTCTGCAGATATCTTGAGATTAGAAAACAGCTGCGCAGACACACAAGATGCCATAATGGAGGAAAAAAACTTCCAGGTATGGCCGTTGATTCAACATAGTTATATTTTGTAAGAAAGAAAGTCTAGATAAGCATAAACATCTTCACATCGTCATTATATGTGAGCTAAGCACCCCACAATTTTATAGCTATTTACATCTTTAAACAACACATGAAATGGAACAGGGAACGATAAGTAACGAGCAACAGCAAAGAGAAGCAGGAAGAAGGGGACGCGCAATTAGTATTATAGACTTTTTTAAAAAATAAATTTTGAATTTTGATTGGATAAAAGTATCCGTAATGCTACTCTTACTTAATGGCATGATGCGGATTAATTTCCAGATGAAACACTTTAAGATTCATATATTAGTAGTTTTAAGACAGGCAGGCGACATAGCCAAATTAAATTTACGAATTAAAAGGACTTTTACTGAATTAAAGTTAGTGGTTTTCTTTAATATTTTATATCTTACGGATAATCTTTCTTTACATCTTAGGTGTAAATGGTGTAAAAATATTTATTGCGGAAATGAACTTTCCATTATGTAAGCGGCGATTCAAAAAGATGGTCAAAGAAATTTTCTGTAGTGAACGACTACGTTGAACTTTTCACTGAAACATCCGCGCAATATAAAGGTAAAAATGATACCACCGATTCTTTTATAAATGTAGTAAGTTAGGATGCGAGAAATAATTTTTATCATGGACCAATGGTTGTAGGTGATGCTTAGTAATTGAGTAGTTTAAGGATGCAATTCGCAGCCAAACGTACATAGCTATAGCTTCAACACATTTTATTTCTTTTATAACATAATTCTTGAGACGCGTGTTGTGATGTTATCGTGCGTGTAATCTTCACCCACATTTAGCCCATCTTGAAACAATTGGATAATACTGAGAAGTTGATAGTGGGAAGTAAGGAAATGATAAAGTGCGACTTATTCAGAAGAAAGCTTGTGAGAGTTTCAAAACGTTTTTATTCTCAAAAATGTTTTGAGTTCAATTAAAATATTATTGACTCATTGGCTAAAACGAACCTGCATTGCAGCGTTATGTAAGATCGTATGATATGCATTAATTTGAAATGACGCGCTTTAGTTTAATGTATTAAAAAGCTGTTACTCTTTTAGGACAGAAAGGAGATATTCCCAAAATAATATGAAAAATAAAAGGGGCTATTGCCGATTGAAATCAGACGTTTGCTTTACACATTTTTATCTTATATATATGTGTATATGTAGAGAGAGAGTGTGTGTGTGTGTGTTTTAGATTTCATCAAATAATTTTTTACTCCTTACCAGTCTCTCACACCAAAACGCCGAGCAGGAATTCCGCTTTATTACTGATAGTCGAAAGTCTTTCAGCCTATAGAAACAAAAATGGCGTATGCAATAAATTCGAGGAAAAATTCTCCACCTGCCAACTACTATTTCTACACCCGAGAAATCTGCAAATACAGGTGTTCGCAAGTGATTTACGTTCTGAGAAAAGTTTTGTGTTGATAAGATTGCGTGACGTCATGCATTTTTGCTTTCCTGAATCATAAACTCTGCTGAGGCAATCATTTTAGCGAAAGCTTGTAGTTTATCAGCTGATTTCGATCACAGAGGCGAGTTGCTGTAAGAATTGATTGCTCTGATTCAAACGCATTCAGTGAGACGAAGTTAGTTTACACTGCTAAATAGAGAATGATAGATTTTATGGCTCTGTTCTTTCCTTAAAGACAATCATATTTTTAAGGTGCAGCGTATTTAATGCATATTATGCTGGGATTCGACTGAATTTACTGCTTGTATTGAGTAAATTTCACCTAATCCGAGGGAATTAGGAACAAAATCGTCATCTTCAAAAGAGCGTCACTTTGCCGAAGTGCATCACTTAGGGCAGGGATGGGCAAACCTTTCCGGTCTCGGGCCAAAAATTAAAAAAAAAAAAAAAAAAAAAAAGTTTGGCAAGCCAAGATAAATTTTTCTAAAATTTTAAAACAATATACAAGTATTGCAACTTCAATATGTCAATGAGATGAATGAAATTGGGATTTCATTTTTAAAAGTTCCTTATATTGAGGTTCGAAGTGAAATGTACTGATTCTAAGAAACGAGGCTAAATGCTCATCTGTTAGTCTACTTCTGAAATAATTCTTTCTAAGGTTCATAGTTGAAAACACTTGTTCACATATGTAAGATGAAAGCAAACGTAGATATTAAATTTTGGAAACTTACTTTCGATAATGATTTGTAAAAATTTAACTTATTATATCCAACATATTTAGAAACAACTGCTTGAGATGATTGTTAGATTGCAGCTCAAATAATTCAAACTACAAATCTGACTTGACTGCTTCACAATTTACGTTAAAAGGCATAATAAAAATATTCAGTTCTGTTTGAAATTTGTTCTGAAATCTTGAAATCTACGTTCGAGCTCAAAATGCAGTATTTTCAAGCCGTCTTCATAATTCTTAAGCTTCTCTTCATTTACTGAGAGTACTGAATTTAAATTTGGGAAATGAGACTAGTCGTTCTTAGCTAGCTGCCCAGAAAACAGATAAAGATTTAGTTTAAAAGCTTTGAGATGTGCCCAGTTGATTTTTCCCTTACATCTTGACATTCAAGTTGCTCCTATGACAAAGAAGATCTGTGAAAAATGGAAAGCCCGAAAAACATTCTGTACCTTTTAACAATTCGCACTCCGCAGAATTCTGTTTCTCATAAAAGAACGACACAATGCTGTCTTTCATCTGCCAAACTCGCTCGAAAACACATCCTGCACTAAACCACCTTACTTTCGTGTAATACAGTAGATCAGAGTATTCAAATTGAACGGACTGAAGAAAATCTCGAAATTGCCTGTGAGTAATCCCACGAGATCGAATAGTATAAGCTTCACGACTACATCGAGCATAGGCTTCATATTCAATGCAAATTTGCACAGAGCATCCTGGTGTATAACTTAATGTAGAAAAATGTTAAGTTGTCCTGGTGTATAACTTAATGTAGAAAACGTTTTCCCCGGGATAGTTTTGATTAAAGAGTTCAAGAAATCCAGATTTTTTTTTTATATCATACTTGGTGCTCCATCGGTCTTAATATTACATATATTTGTTATAGGCACTTTCAAAGTTAAAATCTCTTCCGGAAATTCACGAAAAATATCACATCCCATTGTACGCATCCATCCCTTTAAAGAACGCATGCACGCCAGTTCCTCGGTAATTTCAAAGCTCTCATCAACACCTCTTATAAATAATACTAATTGAGCAGTATCATTTATATCAGTGCTTTCATCCATAGCTATGGAGCAAAATTTAAACTGGCCAATCTTTGACTCTAATTGTGACGTCAAATTATCGATGTCTTCGATTCTAGAGTTCACCGTTTTTCGAGATAAGCTTACAGTCTCAAAATTATTTTTCTTGTCAGGACATAAAACATCACAAACTATAAGCACGCATTGTTTAACGAACTTCCCATCACTGAGAGCTTTATTATTTTTAGCAACATTGTACGCTAGAATGTAACTCGCACGTGTAAGCTGCTTCTTGGATACTGTTGACCTTGGAAAAAAATCTGTCGGCCTGATAATTTTTTACAAAGACTTTCTGCATTTTGTTTTCTTTCATATTTGGACACTGCTTCGTAATTGGAATTCTTATTCTTAGATTTGAAATGACGGGAAATGTTATATTCTTTGAAAACTGCTACAGCTTCATTGCAGGTGAAACACATTGGATTATCTTTTACAACTGAAAAAAAAATATTTGCAGGTCCATTCATCATTAAAAGCACGGCACTCTGAACCAACTTTACATTTTTTAGTAGCCATTTTGGGGTTGAAATATTTTACAAATAATCCGAACAAGCACTAGGTACGCTATACTTTTAATTAATTTCACGACTATTCACAATGCTGCTATATGTCCGTAATCTTTCCATACGCAATCGATAATATTAGAACTCGCGCCAAAAGAAAAAGCCGCTGGCTGGAGCTTAAAACGCGCAGTCTGCCACATGTGAGATCTAATCCACCTACATTGGATTCCCATATGTCTGCTCCGCGAGAAAGAAAAAACGCTTGTTGGCCCCAATCTACAGCTATAACTAACAAAGAACTCCTGCTTTTAAAACTTTACCGATTGAAAGCTCAGACCGGCAAATTAAAATTATACCCGCGGGCCAGATAGGACCTTCCGACGGGTCGTAGTTTGCCCATCCCTGACTTAGAGGTGGAGTTATTAGAAAATGACGATGTTGCTTGACTGAAGGATAGTTATGACCAGGGATGCCTAAAAATGGGTTGCGAGACTACGGCACATTCTGAAAATTTAGCAACGCGTACTAAGGTGGTTGCGATAACACGTAACTACCAGCACACTAGGCTGTCTACTTAAGGGTAGGGATATCTTCGTGAAGGTTTTTCTAAGGGAAACTGGACCGTATCCATGTTACCCATGGAAAATCACGAAAACCAGCTAAAGAAAAGCTAGTCTGTTCGCCAGGGTCGAATTTCCAGTAATCGCTGCTGTTAACACTCAGCGTTATTTAAACAGATGAAAATAAATAAGTAGTTGACAAAGCAAAATGGGCGAAAACATATCAGTAGTTGACAGAAAAAATAGAAATGCACGGAAAGGATTCAGAAGTAAAAATTCAACAGATGCAACAACTGGGCAGCATAGATTACAATCAGGCGTTTTAAGAAGTAAGAAATAACAGCTTTGGAAAAACGAATAATATCTTCTACTTCTTTTTAAAGCAGCCTGCATATTCAGTGTCATTTTAGAAAAGAAACACATATGAACTAAAAATTAATTTAGAGAAAGTTTTCCAGCCAATGATTAAATAAATAAATAAATAGAATAAATTGCATTTCGTGCACACAATTTTTTCAGTATTTTACTTCATTTTACAAAAGTCTACATAAATAAACATACAAATTTACAGAATTGTTCTTATTTTGGTGAAACTGAGCACACTTGACTATCAGAACAAGCAGAAGGTCACTGTCTACATAAGATTTATCAAAAATGCGTGGTGTGCACTCTTTGTATACATATATTTTACGCTAATTTTAACTAACTTTTAACTGAAAACGATTTAAAAGCTTCTTGTTGCCACTTTGCAAAGCTCAAGTTATTTATGTTTTAAATTTAATCAGAAAACTCATATAAAAGAAGTATGTTACACTTGGGAAAACGCAATATATTTATTTGTCCTTAGAATTTAACAAATAAATAAACTCAAGAATTTGAGAAAAATGTGTTGCACTGTCCAAATTAAAATGTTCATAAAGTGCTTGCTCAGTGAAGCGTATTAAATTTTTCTTTCAAATTTAGTCTGTTATTAATTAATAAACTAAACGATTTAAAAGCAATAAACACAGATTTATTTAAGTTATTATTTATTATTGGTTGGAAGCGTGAAATTACACTGGCTGGATTTATTCAAATCATCTGCATATATGATGTGTGATCTTACGTGAAATGATTTGCTTATAGATGGGAAGAGATAACAGTTAACTTTTTAGTTACGGCCGGAGTGGTGATAGCGTGATAGAAGTGGCAGACATGCAGAATACTTCGTAACTAGATGGAATTTTGGAAAACACAAATAACTGGATAATCACAACATAGCTTTATTTCTTGACGACTAATCTATTTCGTCATATCTTCTTTACCGATGCAACATAAGCTCCCCACAATTTTGTATACTCAAATCACATTGTTCACAGTAGATGAAAGCTGCCAAGCCTGGCTAGAGCAGGGGAGAAAAATAAACCATTGAGTTGGCTTTACCATAAGGTCGAATGGAGTTACGAGAGCGAAGCTCCCTTTGCTCCGTATGTGTTACAAAGTATGTTTTAAAAATTCATCACTTGAATAGTAAGAGTGCACTTAAGGGAAACAACAAAGCAGGCGAGAAAATTTCCTAAGGAAGGCTGATTTAGAATTTGTGATAAAAAACCTCGGAACGGATTAGAGATGTGGATCCGAAGTCTACAAAAGTAGACAAGGAAAAGAGAATTAAATTATCAGAGTGTTAGTAGGGTAAGCATATTTTTCCAGTGGAAAGGGTCCGTGTTTTTGATTGCGAATAATTGGATTTCGATGGTGTTTGACTGAAAGGTAGAACTTAATGGTACTGTTTCTAATGTAGTTATTGATATATTGAATTTTAAGGTCATGGTGGATGATAGAGTTCCTGATATACCAAGGAGCGTTAACTATCATTTGGAAATTAGTGAAGATTGGATTTAGCAGCTTGGCTCCAAATAGAAGATGCGTAGAGGAGAGCAGGACGAAGGACAAACTTGAACAATATAATCCTGTTTTGGATGGACAGCTTTCTGTGGTGTCCAAGAAAAAGGAACACATTGCAAATAGTATGATTAAATATTTCATGAACTCTCTTTTAAAATGATTTTTGAAGGTGAGCTTGCTGTCGAAATTTACTCCAAGATAGGTAGTGTTGCTAGTCCATTCTGTTGGTTCGCCAAACAGAAGAAGGGCATCTGGAGTCCTATTGGAATTTTTTTTTTCGGATGATAATTGTGGCAGATTTTTGTGTGTTGACAGCAATGCGCCATTTGGTAGACCAGTCTTCGAGAGTAAGAAAGTCGCTTTGAAGGAGAGTTCTAACGTACTTGAAGTTGGCTGTTTGGGTCAAGATAGCAGTATCATGCGGAAAAAGACCGAGCTGATTCATGGGATCGCGAGGGATGTCATGAGTGTATATAATGATGGGCCCAAGAGCAAAAAATAATCTATATTTAGCAGCTGGGGTACTTATAAGCTCGGCTGCTTTGTTTCAGTTTTGAATTGTGATTGGGCAGAAGCTTTTGCATAGCAGATCACTGCGGAAGAAATTAATGACATAGCTGACGCAGTACAGATTCTTTGGGATTTTCTCCCTCCTTTCGGACTGCCTTCGTGGTGTCACGGTTAGCACACTCGGTGCGTATTCGAGAGGTCCAGGTTCGAGTCCCGGCGAGGACATTGCTCATTTTTTATCGCTCCTGCTTCAGAATAACTTAATGACTCTGCAGTGGAGTCCGAACTAAAAGGTGGTCAATAATGATTCTTTACGATCGGCGATTGGGTGTTCTAATCCCCAGTAGCTCTTTAAAAGAGATTTTCTCCTTCCTTCCGGTATGCCTGTGTAACTGTTAGAACACTTGGCGCGTATTCGAGAGGTCCAGGTTCGAGTCCGGAGAGGGCATAGTAATTTGTTAGCAATTATCTTTCATATTTTATAACTTACCACACACATACACACACATATATATATAAGATATAATAAAGTATGAAAGAACAGTCAACAGTCCTTTTTATTCCCCATTTTAATTTAGCTTTATAATAAATTTCTGAACTGCGTCTTCTGAAAATTAATTCGTTTCCTAGTTTCTTATGCAATCATGCTGCACTACGGACGACTCTTATCCAATCAGATCAAAATTTAAACAAAGGAAACAAATCTTTAATGCTGCTACTAACTGTGCAGCTTCTTTTCCTGCTTCGCCTGGCTGCTGATAGTTTGCCAAGCATAGTTTGCTATTCCGCTTCGTCCTTCGTTTAAAAAGATGTAAGCTGTACAAAATTTTGTGGGTGCATATCGCATCCATAATGATGATGTGTGAATATCTTTTTGCGTATCAGGCCTTGCTCTATTACAAGATAAAACTATGCTGAATCAACTGCTCCAACTGAAACTTTTCTTTTCCGCTATGTCATCTCAGGTATCCACGCAACTATTTTTCTAATCTCAAGATATCTACAGAATTTATATCCTGAGTACACATTGCCTATCTTAGGTTCACGTTACAGATGTTATGTTCCCTTTATCAGTTCGTAGTAAAACCATTAGATGGCGTTATGTTCGTTTACTCTCAAGAAGAATGTAAAACCTTTATAGCAGAATTTAAGTGCACTCTCCTCCATCAGTTTTTCACGAAGATTTAGAAAACGGTTAAAGAAATCAGCCAAAGTGGATGGTGATTTTCCAAAAAAAGACACAACCGATGACAAAGCAATTTGAGTTCTTACTAAAACCATTAGAAATATCTCTTTAGAACAGTGTAGAACTCTTAGAGCAGAATTAAATTGCGCTCTCAATGAACTTTCCATGAATACTTCGAAAATGTACTTTCATCCTACTAAATGAAGATTCTTCACCCTGCATAAAGCCTGGGCAATGCTGTGTACTTCAGCTTGTTCAAAAACAAAATTTTAAAATTAAACTTGATTTTAGCACAAAATAATAACGATGATAATAATAGTCATAAAAGCAACAAATTTTGTTCATGTAGTTAGGAAAATATCGTTTAGAAATTTATTTAATGGATTATGCTGAGAAAATTCGGAAGCGTTCAAAAATATAACACAAACATTTCAGACACATTGCTACATTAGCATGATATATTTTTTGAATTAATATATGACACGATTCTACATCCTAAGCAAAACCATTTTACAAGCAATTAAATTCTGCTTCTTTTCAAAAAAACTTTTTGTATATTCCTCAATTCTGATAAAATATGTGCGAATAAAACTCCGAAAAAAAATTTCAAATGAAAAAAAAAAATGAGCATACCTTTTACAAAATATCTTTCCGTGCTCTAAAATGAGAAATCTGTATTTCAAATCCAAATATCAAAAATACAAAGAAAGAAAATCTTAAAAGATTCCGATTTTAACATCGCACCATAGGATTCGTTAAAGGTGTTTTTTTGCTCCCGCTGCGCACTACAGGTTATCAATCTGCTTTTGGATTCATTCCTGCTTGCACAGTTTTTTTGTCTTTTTAGCTTATTAGTATTAAACATCGCTTTCTTCGCACTTATGCCACGCACAGTTCAAAAGCAAAATCACAAAATATTTAAAAACAACATATCTTTAAGAATTTCCGATAGAGTATTATTGGTTCCCATACACTTTTTTATATTCGCTGTGTTATTTCTTTGAAAACTAGCCGCTCGAGAGGCTAGAAGCCTAAAAATATTATAAAAAAAAGTATATAATCAGTCAGATTAAAAAGTAGAAAAATGTCCTTAAGAACTAACTACGTTTATTGATTTTCAGTCACTTAGTTTGCTGTTTAATAATAGAAAGATTAAATTTAAAAGTTAAGTATCTTATGCTTTACTGAATGGTAACACGCTTGTGCGTGAAGATAATAACTTGTGCGCTTGTGCGTGAAGATAATAACTATTCGATTTGAGGCAATAGCAACATATTCAAGTAGCTGAATTTGTGAATTAAAAGTCTTACATTTTGCTGAATGGCAACAGTCCGGCGGAACGGAGATAAAAGTATTTTATTTCGAATAGTGTTGCTACTTCTCGCTTTAAAATCGCTGATTCTGTCAAACAAAAACTCGTTAAATTTGTACAAAATATGAAATAAATCAAAAACAAATTCTAAATTCAAAATTCTAGCTTCGAGGCTCCCATGTTGGAGTGAAGAACTAACTACGTGTATTATAACTTCAATCGCTCTAGGTACCATCGTTTTTTCCCAATGCGAGAAACATAAATATATATACACACTAGATTCTTAGCCCCAAAGGGCTATAGTTTGGAAACGGCATTTTGCGTCGAATCACTTTAAATGTCCGAATCAGTTTTCAAACTGTTGCCACCAAATATTATCGCCCTCTGTTATATTTAAAGAAACTAAATAACGAAGAATCTACGAGTACATGAATGTATGTATGTTTCTCGCGTTGTGAAAAAACAACGGTACCTAGAGTTATCAAATTTTTAATAAGTCCTCCACCCGAACATGGACACTTGGAAGACCGAATTTGGTATTTGTTTTAATTGTCTGTTTCATATTTTGTAAAACCTTAGCAGATTTTTGATTAAAAAAAAAAAAAAAAGCTAAACAATTTCAAAGCCAGCAGTGGCTGTAAGGAATAAAAAATTTTATCTCCAGCGCGCGAGACTGTCCATCCGAAATTCTAAAGATAAGCTGTTTTTAAATACTTTTAGCCCAATGGGGCGTTATCCTAAATGCTCTGGAAATATGTATGTGCCTTGAAATGAAAAGAAAACCGCTCTTTTGGGCGTAATATAAAATCTGAAAGCTTTCAGACTTTTTGTTATTAATTTTTTTATAAAAACAATACATTGCATTAGCAACAATTTGAAGAGAAATTCGGATACGAAAGGTTACGGACAGAAAGAGAGTTTCGAGACTAAAAGCACATCTGGGGCTAAAAATCAGTAAGAACAATTGCAAGTTTTTCGGAAAAGGTAAGATCTGATTTAAAAATTTAATAAATGCATTGTGCTGAGGAAATTCTAAATTGCACAAAAATATATCATAAACACTTGCGCTTGAGTCGTTTCTATCTATTAAACTAGTAAACTACTATCAGTTGTAATAATTCCTTTCTGTATTAGCTCCATAGGTAAATAAATGCATATTATTCTAGGAAAGACGTTTCATTTGCGCCGTTCTTATCAAGATCTGATTTCGAGGATGAAGAGAAATTATTGGATTCACGGACAGTGTAATGCTCAGTCAGAACATGTCAATCATAACATGACCATATTGTCCATCCATGACAATGACAGTGAGAAGTTAATTACAGTTATTGATTTTGGAGTGATGCATGGTGGACCATTTCACTACACGTCATTAAATCCAGGGCAGTTTCCAGAGTGTCAGCAGTCACGCAAGCCGTCACGAAACTAATGCAATGTCAAATATGAGTGACTGTCGTTGATAACCGTGTACCCATTTTCTGCTAGTGCTTTCAATGGATTTCAATGTCGGAGAGAGTATTGAACTTGTTACTTTATTTATCAACACTTTATTTACTTTGCCCTTTTATTGTGAGCGTAGATTGACAAATAAGCTTTCTGCTTGAAAACGTTTGGAGATAAAGTTAAGATATCTTAATTTATCCTTTCTCGGGGAAATGAATAGTTTCTCCACAAAACCAAAACTAACTAACTAAATAAAAATTTTTAAAAATATTCTGAAAAATTTTAGGTTTTATTTTACGCCCAAACGGCTTCCCCCCCCCCATTTACCGACACACACACGTTTTAAGAGCATTTGTGCTAACGTCACATTGTGCTAAAATATTTAAAAACAGCAAACCATTAGAATTCTCAACAGAGAGTCTCGTGCGCTGGAGATAAAAATGTTTTATTCCTTACAGTGTTGTCAATGCTTGCTTTGAAATTGTTGAGTTTTTTTTTTATTATTATTAAAAATGCGTTAAAGTTTTACAAAATATTAAATAGACAATAAAACAAATTCCAAATTCGGGCTTCCAGATGCCCATGTTTGGGTGGAGGATTATGTCTTTCAAAATTTAATGAATCTAGGCAGCCTTTTTTTTTTTTTTTTTTTTTTTTTTTTTTTTTTTTTTTTTTACAATGCGAGAAACATACATGCATTCATGTAAATTTTTCATTATTTACATGAAATATTATTATTTGGTGGCAACAATTTGAAAATGATTCAACGTAAAATACTGTTTTTATGGACTAATAGCCCTTCTGAGCTAACACCCATTTGGGCTAAAAAGAATGCAAAGCTTGTAAAAGAAATATTTTGAAAATTAGTGAAAATTTATTTCACGATTTTATTGAATAAGATCGGTACAATTACCTTTTATTAATTATACATTATTGTAAATGTTTGTAAAAGTTCTGAATCAAACATAAGAATTCATTCAAAAGTGTAAAGACCTCTTTCCCGATCTAAATCATGGCAACCCCAGCAACCCCATACTGAAGTTTAGGAGGATTATACAAGGTATGGCATTTAAAGTTGGCCATTTGGAAAGGAGGATAATTACATTGGTTTGGGATAGCAATGAATGCATGAGAACATAATTAAGTGCGTCTATGCCTTGCATTAAAGAAACAGGACGCATTTCTTCAATACACCAATGGGGAGACTGAATTTCACTTCTTTCGGGTCTTTCTAAAACTTATTGTCTATATTGATTAATTTTCAGCAGAATATTGCGCGGAAATAACTTGGGATAATTTTGTTTTGAAATAAAAATTTCTGATTAGGTTCAGCTAGTAATTAATAATAATTGAAATAAATGTGTGTTTGTTGCCTATAAACCGCTTAGTTTGCTAATTAATAAGAGAACTAATTTGAAAGAAAAATTAAATATCTTCACGGGTCTGAACAGCAATATACTGACTGCCACGTGGAAAATAAAAATATTTTGATTCGGACAGTAACAACAGATTTCTTTTAAATCACCGAGTTTGTTGATTAAATTCAAAAGACAACGCGTTTTACCTAGTGGCAAAACAAAACTTTTATACCTCTGAGTTTTTAATCAAAAATTCATTAACGGACCACAAAACAAGAAATAAATTTTAAACAGAAAATTAGGAAATTAAAAATTTTTAAATTGAAGTAAATTTTCTGAAAAATTATTACAAACTGCAATTAATTATTAATAGTTTAATGTTTCAAACAGACGCATTAGGGGGGTAATTATTTAAAACATTAAACCAGAACAATTAAGAAGTTTTGAAAGCACGTTTCCTCCTTCTTGACTATTTGAGTGAACAAAAAAACTAATATTAAATTTGAATACACAATAAAACTATTTAAAATTTTTTTTAATCCCCATTCTCAAAGAGTCGATATACACCAACGTGATTTCGCTCAGACATATACATAGATTCTTCATATTTAATAATCAAGTTCTGTGGCAGTTATAATTATCTCATGTGTAAATGTTGCGTCCAAAAATTCATTTTTTCAATTTATTAACGTGAATTCCTATTTTTATCGTGCCGTGGAACATCAGCAGCGTGTGTGTGTGTGATTATGGCAAAGCCTCGAGGGCTATCTGCCTAAGAGGAGGGATACCTTCGTGGAGGACTTTCTAAGGGAAACTGGCTTGTATATACGTTACACATGGGGAAAACCACGAAAACGCCCATGCAGCCAGCCCGTTCGCGGGAACATCAGCAGCGAGAATACAGCTAGTTTAATAATGAGTGTAACTAGTTTAATCGATAATAATGTTTGAAAAACCAGGCACATAGTTGTCCAACTGACGTTTAAAGGCGTAACAGTTGTTTCACATTAATACGACAGCAACACAATATAAACTAAATTAATGATAAATAAATAATCTATACATATATAATAAGAAATTTTTTTAAATAATTGATTAATAAAAGACGTTAAATCTGCGTGATGGATTTGAACTCCAATTTCAGTTTCTGCGTAAATTTCTTTTTTCTCATGCGTTTTCCTCTTAATCATTTTTGGATTTCAGACGAAACAATTGCTTATTTTATTGTAATATTCTAAATTCTGGTTTAATTTTTTTTTCTTTAAGGTACTTTTATTTTATGCCATTCTTCCAAACAATCTGTTTCCTTTGGCAGAATTCCAGTTTTATGCTAAGTGCACAAAGGAAAGCTTAAAATAATGACATTTCGTATGCGCAGATATGAAATTCAGCCAGAATTATACATTATGCAACAGATTTGAAAAACATCAGTCATGTCTATCGATATGATATTAAATTTCACGTCTTAGCCAAAAGAAACTGTTGGATATTCCATATTTATTCGAAAGGCATTTCTTTCCTTTATTTTATTCATTTATTTTCTTGGAATATGATGAATGTTCTATAAATTTGTATTCTTGGTTGAAAATATCGTAGATACATTTTTTGGATTTATGAAGTAAATGCAAAATAAAATGTTTTCTGAATCGCTTGCACAAAATACAAGCTCAGTTTAGGAATAATTTACGAATACACTGCTCAAATAAATCAAACACATTTAAATAAATTTTTAAAAAATGTTTCTATGTTAATCTACCAAAATTTAAAGATTCCCCCTCCAATATCTTAATATTCCACAGTTTCGAAAGAACTTCAGTATAGAAAATCAAATGCACATCAAATCACAGAAACAGGAATAATATTTAAGAATAATTTATTGATGTAATTTAAATGGAATACATGTAGAAAAGCAGTTATTGTATTAATTACTAATAAATAGCGAAGAATCTTTAGGAGTGCATTTCTATGTATATATGTTCCTCGCATTACGTAAGAACAGAGCCATCAAATTTTGAACACACGTAATCGTTCACTCCAACACATGAACTTTGAACCTTGAATTTCGAATTTGTTTTTGATTTATTTCATGTTTTGAGCCGATAATTTAACGAATTCTTAATTAATAAACTCGGGATTTAAAAGCAATGTGTTGCCATTTTTCAAAGCGTGTTATATTTCTGTTTCAGATTTAATCATAAACCTCAAGAAGGTTAAAATAAACCACCTCCGTATGCCCCCCTGCAATGAAAATGAAGCCATAAAACGTCACAGTATGACGTCACGACTTATTATGGCTGCTGCTATACGCGAGCTTCTGGTTGGTTTGGTTTACATTGTAATTGGTGTTGTCTACATGTTAGCTTTCATCAATGAATATTTGTTTTAAGTCCCCAGTTTTTAATACTTAAATGACTTTCTGCTTAGTACATAGAAAAATCATAAGGGTTGCAAATAGCCTTTTCAAAATTCAATAAAATCTAGGTACATGAAAATGTATAAATGGTAACTATACGACATGGTACACACCAGTAAATGTTTCAACGGTATTTTACCCAAATTATGCCTGAGCCTCCGAACATTGATATTTACTCTCAGAGTAATTTTATTTAACGATATGTTTCATAGTCTTGTCCGTACGCTGTATGGCGGCCATGATAAGCCGTGACATCACGTTGTTGACATTTCTTTAGCTTCATTTTTGTGATGTTATGCTTACTCCATGTAGTCTAACCTGCTTAATAAACCTCAACACAATAAAGAAGTGTGATGTCATTCTGCAAAACGAGACATATCCGTCTTTAGAATTTAATTAATAAACTCAGCCACCTAAAAGAAATTTGTTGCCCCTGCCAGAATTAAAATATTTTTATCACCCGAGAGGCAGAGTGTCGTCGTTCAGTACAGCATGAATTATTAAATTTTTAACTCAAATTTACTTTGGTTTTAATTAACAAACTAATGGATTTAAATGCATTAAACGGAGATTTATTTCAGTTGTTATTAATTAATTACTAGATGGAGTCGTGAAATGACATTAACTGTATTCATTAAAACCATTATATATTGATTTTAATATTAAAAAAATATTTTTTCATTTTTATAATAATTAAATATAATTATATTTTCTCATTTTTATAATAACTAAATGTAATTTTTAGGCAGCTAGTCTATTAAAGTTAGTTCAGTTGATAGCTAATATCCACAGGTCAACATTTTCGCTAAAACAAAAACAAAAAACAACAGCAGATCTCCTATTTTCCAGTTTTCAGATACACGGATTTCCAGTTATCCGGATCACTTACTCTTCGCTCTGAGGACCAAATAAAAATTAAGTTCATTGCTATGTATTTTTAATTTTTTTAAATTAAAATATTATAAAACAATACAGTGCATATTTTCATCGACGTGCCATAGTTTTCACCAGAGGTGACTAGGCATGAAAAAGTATTGTAATCTTCTCTAAGACGACCACCTACGGTTCCAGAGGATTTGGGTGCTCAGTAGTGGTCGTCGTCTTAGAAAAGTGAGGCTAGGTGTCAATGCTTATTTATGTGTTCAGAAATAGTATATTAGTGTATGCTTATTTATGTGTTCAGAAATATATATATATAAATGGTTTTTCGAAAGTGGTCGCCTTTGGGATGATAAAGTTTACTATATTTTGAATACGAACAATAATGCATGAAATGCTCTGAAAAATTTCTGTGCCTGAAACACTAGACCTTATAATGAAATGCATGAAAGTACTGCCCTGGGAAGCGAGGAAAAAATATAAGCTTTTATTTAAAAATTTATAAAATTATTAATGAACTAAAAGGATAAAAGTAATTTATCATACAGTTTAACGAGAACTGGAGATTAAATAATTCTCTTTATAAAATGCAGCTTCGATATTATATCACGAATAATAAAACCATTGAGCACCCTTGATAAATTTACAAAGATTAGGCTTATGCTTTTGATATAAATTGCATTACATTATAGAGCCTACTGGAAATCTATGCATTTTATTTTGATTTGATTTAAAGTTCTGATTGTGCTATATACGCTACAAGCAATACGGTTTCAGAACTAGGCGCAAATGTGGTTGAATAGAGCACATACTTACAGGCAATGATCCTCGTATAGAAGAAATTCTTAAGAAAAAGTGTTGCAAAAATACATAAACAAAATACTTTTTTCTTTGAATTCTCTTCTAGATCAGCGAATGCCAAACTTTTTTGACCGCGTACCCCTAAGACTAAAATAGTTATACGCTGTATGCCATGTAATTTAATATAATATATAATGTAACGTAACCACAATACAGTAAAGTGTAATATACATGCGCTTTAAAACCGGTTGTTCTGAAATTGAGCTCCTCAAAATCTAGTGAAACCATAGCTTGGACTTAATAAGAAAGATATGGACCTTATAATCTTATGCAGTCCGTGAACCTGACACAGCGACCAATCAGAGAGCCTTGCAGTCGCGTGATATGTGATCTTACACGCGCATTCACGTGATAGTGAGTCTACTTCGTTGGCGTATCCCAAGAATCATTTGGCGAACCTCCTGGTGTATGCGTACCCCACTTTCGAAACTACTTATCTAGACTAGTGTTTCTCAACCTGATTTACTTGTAGTATCAGGTTCAATGTTTCTTCTAACCTTCTTCGGAAACATACAATGACCTGACTAGAACAGAGAGCTTACTAAAGCGATGTTCACTAATTGTAGTAAGTAGACAGGATACAGACGAAGGGTATACAAAACCCTTTATTTTTCTTTATATACAATGACTTTCGTACTTCGGAATACAATGACCCTCCACTCGGGGTCTAACATAAAAGATATCAAAAAAAAAACTAAACTCTAATTTAACTTTAGAATAATATACGTGTAAGATTGGCCTTATAGTAACAGGAAACGTATGTAGCACAGAGACTGTGAACACTACAATACGTTTAATTTATCAAGAGGATTAAAACCTCTGGCCTGGAAGGCAAATAGCAACTGCGTAACTTCTAAGGTAAGCGGCCTGCTTCGAACTCACGGCTTCCTCTCTCTCTCTTGGCAAAAAGGCCACACTTAAATACTTGGCGTTCGCCAGACAACTTTGCATAAACTCCTTCACGCTTATAATTCTGGCCGGAAGTAGAAAATAAGAAGTGATAGTAAAGATTTAAAATAAAATAAACGTTAGTAAAACTTAAGATCCTTACATACTTCCCTCCAGAGTTAATTAGTTTGAAACTGAGGTCTAAAACGACCTTGTTGAAAACTTTTAGCTCTAGAAACTAACGCGAGGCCAACCTTTTACAATCATAACTTAGCTAGAAACTAGAAAATTTAAAAGAAAGAAATTTGTTACAATAGCAGCTCCCGGGATATACAACAATCTTTTTTTTTTTCATCTGTACTGCATCTAAACAGGAGCTTTATTCAATTCTGGTTCCTTCCAGAGATCTGGAAGGAAAACTAGTTTAATGAAATGTTACAGAATGACATTGCAAATAACATATAGAATATACTTCTCTTAACATTCTTATTTCATTCATGACTATTTTAATTATCTCTCCCCGTGCTCTCTGACATGTGTTGTAAAAGAACACCAAACACGAATGTGTTTCTGTCTACGTGTTCCACACTTCCTCCTACAATCAAAACACTAACGTGTTAAAATTCAACATAACAAGACCTCTTAACACACCCTAATTTCAACTCTAAACCCTGAGGTACTATTCTGAAAGTGTCTAACTCTAAACTGTAGCGTCAGAGAGCCTAACTACATCATTCAACCTTTAACACATATTCGCCATGCTTTAGTCTTTTTACAGTCACACGAATAAAAATTTTAACATTCACTTTTACCATATCACGGTATTTCTTAACATTTAAAATAACAGTTCACATTATATAAGAACATATCAACATGCTGTTAATTTTACACATTTGAGAACATACATTAGTAGTACCTTGTTAACTTCTATTCTTTTCAAAGCAAGTGCCAATTCTTTCTACATTGAAATAATACATTTCAAAAAGTCTTTCAGACTAAACTTCTTTCCTGCTAGAATGTTTTAAATAAAATTTATACAATAAATTTTACAATATTTAAGTCTTTACACAACGCTATTATACATCAATTTTAGTTTTACGCGCGAGTAATTGAAAAACATAATATCAAAATCGGTAACAACTGATTTCTCGCCCTTTTGGCGATAAAGGTAGACCTCGCATGAGGTAAAACTTCTTGAAATCTGCCACTTGCAGTAAGAATGAAAGATTAACTTAAGTTTGCAAAGTAACATAAAATTTTACTTATCTTTGTGATATTCAGACATCCTTTTCTGGGCCCAGTCTTTAAAGGTATTGCAGATAGTAGTTTGATTTATCGTCCTTCTTGTACGGGCTCGCCCTTCAGTGCTTTCCTCTGGAAGCTTCCGTTTTTCACCAGTACGGCCACCCTTGAACACCTTCCTTTTGTCTTCTGCTTGTGGTCTTGGCCGTTTGAAGGCAGCTGGTCTTGGTGGAACCGGGAAACTTCTGTCGTGATCCTGCTTGGACCTCGTTGTTGGCCGTTCAAATTTTTTTTGTACTTTTTCCTCCGCCGCTGATGGCCCTTCCGCAGTTCGGCGACTTTTGCTGCGGAGAGTTCTGTCGGATGAGTCGATCTTCCGTTTTAAAGTCGGGTACTAGTTGCCGTCCTTTCTCCCGGTCCTTTTCACATACGTCGTCCTTCTCCCTTCTTCATTCTGGGGGTGTCCGTGAACTCTGTTTTCTGGACGGTGGAACGGCTTCTTTTTCTTTTTACCTTCAATTTTTCCGCGGGGCAATTTTCTTTTCACTTGCTTCTGTCTCTCATTGGCTTGCCCTTGTACTTGTCGTTTTCCCACCTCTGGAACTTGTACCTGCGGTGTCTGCCGTACCGGATCCTGCAAAAGATCTGAAAAGATTTGCATTTTATTACGATCGAAGTAGGGCTTAATTTGATCAATATTTGCGGAACAGGTTTCACCATTTCTTGCCTTTAACACTACAACAGCGTGAGTTATTTTTTCTATAACATATGGTCCTTCAAAGCGTGGAAAAAATTTGGGAGTTTTATCTTCTGGTGCTGAAGAAAGTGAATGCTTAATTTTTAAAACTTCATCCCCTACTTTATAAGTTACTCCCCGTCGTTTCAGATCATAGTATAACTTCTGTTTTCTTTGTGCTACTTCCGTATTCTTTTTTGCTTCTTTTATTAGTTTTTCTATATCACCCATTTTAAATTCTGGGGCTCTTTGTTGCACATAAAATAGTTTATCTAACGGTGTTATAACCTTTCTGCCTAGAAATAACTCAGCAGGAGTTTTGCCCGTTGTATCATGTTTTGCGAAAGCAAATTCATTGACATAGTTATCCCAGCTTTTATGAAAATTTTTAACATAACTACGGATAATTTTCACTATATTTCTGTTGACCCGTTCCGCTATATTTGATTGCGGCCGATACGGGACCATTTTTAAATGACGTATGCCCAGTTTTTGGCACATGTCTTCAAATATATTACTTACAAATTGAGGACCATTATCCGATATAACTTTTAGGGGCGCCCCGTATTTTAAAATATATTTATTTAAAATAGAATCGATAACTAATTTCGCGGAGGCTCGTTTTAAGGGAACAATTTCGGTCCATTTACTAAAATGATCAACCATAACAAGGAGATAGCGACTTTTGTTTAACTGACTTTTTGGGAAAGGGCCCAATAAATCTATGCCAATTATTTCATTTGGAAATTCGGATTTAATACTATTTAGAAACCCGGCCGGGCGGAAATTAATATAATTAACGGCTTGACATGTTGGGCAGGACTGGACATACGCCCTTGTTAACTTTTGCAGTTCAGGAAAGTAGACTGCCTCGCGTACGCGTTGGATAGTTTTTCGAATACCAGCATGAGAAGCTAAAGGGCTGTCATGGAGCTCTTGCAGGATATTTAATCTAAGACTAGCTGGGATAACAGGTCGAAATTCGTTGTTGGAATTCACAGTTTTTGTGTAGAATAATAGACCATCTATTAGTTCGTAATGGGCCGCCCTATTTCTTATCGCCACAATATCTTGGTGGCTAAAATTTTCAGGATCCTTCAAATACTCATAAATACTTCCAAACTCAGGATCCTTACCCAGTTCGGTTATTACAGTTTCTCGGGAATTTATTGTACACGCTGTAAGCATTTCAACTTTTACGGTATTACCCTGTTCGTCTAATTTAATTCGTGATAGGGCATCTGCTACGATATTTTCCTTTCCGGGGGTATGCTTGATTACCAGATTATATTCTTGCAGCTTGAGTGCCCATCTTATTAACCTTGGGGATAAATTTTTCCCTGAGTACAATCTAGTTACCGCCGCATGATCAGAATATACTGTTATCGGCGCCTTTCCAAAATAGACTCGGAACTTTTGCACTGCTAACAGAACTGCAAGTGCCTCTCTCTCGGTCGCGGAATAGTTTCTTTGTGTTTGATTTAAAGTTCGGCTAAAAAATGCCACGGGCTGCTGATTTTGCGAAAGTACCGCTCCTACCGCATAGTCCGAAGCATCCGCTGAAATTTCTAAATTTTCATCCTTTTCAGGAAATTTCAACACAGGGGCTTGCGTTAATGCTTGTTTTAATTTTTCGAAAGCACTATTGGCTTCGGCAGTCCACGAGAGTCTTGCCTTTTTCCTTTTTAATTTTAACAATGACTCAGCGATAGCCGCAAAATCTTTTATAAAGGACCTATAATATGAACAAAGTCCTAGAAAAGAAGAGAGCTTCTTTGCCGTGTTTGGAGTCGGATACTTTTGTACAGCGATTATTTTTGATTCATCTGTCTCGATCCCTTTTTGCGATATTTTGTAACCTAAATATTTTAATTCAGGGGCTGCAAATTTGCACTTTTCGACATTAACTTTTAGACCGGCCTCATTTAATAAAGAAAACACCTGTCTTAAATCCTGTATATGTTGGTCGAGATTATCACTAGTAATAATGATATCATCTAAATAGATAAATGTGGACTTTCCAAGAACAGGTCTTAACACAATGTCCATGCATCGCTGAAATGTTGCTGGGGCCCCAGAAAGGCCAAACGGCATACGCAAAAATGCGTAAGTGCCAGACTTGGTTATAAAAGCAGTCTTAGGCACGTCCTCAGGCCTGACCCCTATTTGAAAATAACCATTCGTTAAGTCTAAAGTCGTCATAAATTTGGTTGATTTTATGTTCCTTAAAATTTCTTCTATGATCGGTAACGGATATACCGGATATTTCGTTATGGAATTTAATTTACGGTAATCAATAGCGAATCTCCACCTTTTTGGATGCTCCAAAGGATAATCATTATTTTTCTTACATAAAACCACCGGACTAGCATAACTACTTGAGATAGGCGTTACGATCTTTTTACGTAGCATATCGGTAATATGCCATTCTATAATTTTTTCCTTATTCTTATCATACCGGTATGGTTTTTGACGAACCGGCAATGCATCTCCGGTGTCAATACTATGGTTAGTAACCTGGGTAAATCCTGGAATATCACTAAATAAGGAAGCAAATTCACTTACCTCTTGTCGGATTCTATCTTGCTCGTCATTAGGCAGGTGGTCGAGATTTAACCTTGGCGGTTCAACCTTTTCTACACGCACTGGTTTCATCGTCAGCTTAAGAGACGCTTCATTAAAATCCAGTGTAGCTTGTGCGTCTGAAAGAAAGTCTATTCCTAGTATTAAGTGTGCTTGCAAATTCTTTACTATAAAAAACATCACCTTTACTTGTTCGTCCTTGATACGGATGTACAAAGGTACTTTACCTACGCACTTACATTGTTCTCCTTGCGCCGCTAATATTGTTGTATTATCCGCATTATATATGCGGTATTTGCGAAAATACTTTCTAAAAAAGACTTCTGCCACACAGGAACACTGCGCGCCGGTATCCAGGAGTGCGGTGGCCGGGATATTATTTACCAAGACTTCAATCTTCGGAAGAGTTAAATTTTTCACCATTACTGTATTTAACTTGTAGGAAGAGGGGTTTTCGTGGCCTTCGGATTTCCGCACCCTCTCGTCAGCAGAAATCCGTTTTAGTTTAAATTATTTTTCCTTTCGGTGCTTTCCTTCTTTCTCCACTGGCCTTGAGACTTTTTTCCTGGGTTGCTATTGAACTGTCGACGTTCGCCGGCTGTTTTTGAATGCTCGGGTTTCCTTGCCCACTGATTCGCTTTTTCTCCGTAGCCATGTGCTTGAGTTTGCTGTAGTCTTGGCGTACCAAATTGGTTTCGCTGTTGATATTGGCGTCTTCTTTCGACGTCCGCCGTTCTTCTACTTTCAAACCGGATTGCTAGCTCAAATAATTTTTCCAGTGTAGGCGGATTTCTCAATTCAATAAAGTCTTGCACTTGGGGTAGTAACCTCGGCAAAATCACTTGAATTATTTCAGGATCCGGACGGTTTCCATACAAGAGCTTGAAAACGTGAATTTTTCTTAAAATAAAGCTCGAGATGTTTTCTATTCTTTGTTGATATATACTGAAAAGTTCTGTTTCTAATTTCGCACGATCCCTTACAACAGGGAAGGCTTTTAGTAGGGCAGTCTTGAAATTCTCGTAAGTATAGGTGGGACTTCCTGCTTGACCCAAGAGACTTCTGCCGATACATTTGAACCAGTTAAGCGCTTGGCCCCTCAAAGCGCTGGTAGCTAAGGTAACTTTTTGAAACTCGTGCACGGGGTAGAGCATGAAGTGGTCATCCAATTTTTCCAAAAAACTGGTTACCTGTGAGTTTCCATTAAACGTTGCTTCTGGTTTCATCGAAGCGCGCATGGTCTGGACGATGTAACCAAATCCTTCCAGGGCGGCAGCTGGCATTTCTGGATTCTGAGCCGTTTCTGCAGGCAGCACAGGTTCTTCTTGAAATTCGGCCATGGTTATTCTTCGTCGGGCGCCACTATCAGGTTCAATGTTTCTTCTAACCTTCTTCGGAAACATACAATGACCTGACTAGAACAGAGAGCTTACTAAAGCGATGTTCACTAATTGTAGTAAGTAGACAGGATACAGACGAAGGGTATACAAAACCCTTTATTTTTCTTTATATACAATGACTTCCGTACTTCGGAATACAATGACCCTCCACTCGGGGTCTAACATAAAAGATATCAAAATAAAACTAAACTCTAATTTTACTTTAGAATAATATACGTGTAAGATTGGCCTTATAGTAACAGGAAACGTATGTAGCACAGAGACTGTGAACACTACAATACGTTTAATTTATCAAGAGGATTAAAACCTCTGGCCTGGAAGGCAAATAGCAACTGCGTAACTTCTAAGGTAAGCGGCCTGCTTCGAACTCACGGCTTCCTCTCTCTCTCTTGGCAAAAAGGCCACACTTAAATACTTGGCGTTCGCCAGACAACTTTGCATAAACTCCTTCACGCTTATAATTCTGGCCGGAAGTAGAAAATAAGAAGTGATAGTAAAGATTTAAAATAAAATAAACGTTAGTAAAACTTAAGATCCTTACAGTAGGACCGGTAAAATATTTCAGTTTTTTTATCGCGAACCGGTAAGGTTAGTAATTTGGACTAGTGGCATAATCTTTACAGATACAAAATTGTCGAACTTAACCTGTTGGAAGGATCGGAGAATCGTGCCTGCATACCGGCACCGCTCTGCGAACCGGCGGTTGAGAAATACTGATCTCGACCATGGGTAATACTCCTGACATATTCAATGAATCTTCTGGGAGACGACTATCCACGCCTGCGGATGATTTTACTCTACTGTAGAGGTGCTCATCTCAGAAAAGTGGTGCTCCAATACCGTTGTTTATTTATAACCTCGGAAGTATTAGCTACTTTCAGATATCGTCTTCTTATAGAGATGGTTGTCATGAGAAGATTCACTGTAATTAAGTAAATATCTTCTATATATTAAAAAAGATCGATGATCTCACTCGTTGATGCGTAAAAGTTTGATTTCATTTTGTTTGTTGGCATTTTTATTATTTTCACAAATCATTTACATTTTCTGTCATAGGTTTAGGATTTCATTTGAGCGAATATCTCTGTAAAGGTCAACGATAGCAAAAACCTGAATACTGATTGAAGCTTTGAGCTAAAATTCCCTGTCATAAACATGAGAAAGCAAAAACTCGTATCACTTAAGGAAACCAAAAATTATAGCCATCAAAGAAATCCTCAGTAAAAAAGAAACAATTTTAGAATTTTTTGTTCAAATTGCGCGAGTATGTGAGCTGTCCAAGATCTTCCCTTAGGCAATCAACTTTCTAGAGGTTTGTCATAATTATTAACGAGCCAGCCAAACAAAACGAGAGATAGTAAACAAATGGCAAAGAGACAATCTTCATACAAGTGACCAATTTCAGCGTTGCGATAGCAGGTGATCTGCAAGGCAATGCAGTATTCTCTCAAATAAAAGAACAGGTTGATCTAAGAGCATTTTAGACAGGAAACTATCGATGGCACTTTTCTGCACACACCCAAATCGTAATAAAACTGGATCAGCGCAATAGCTTAACTGAATGCTTTGTATGTCAAGAGAAATTTAGCACACAAAACAATTAATCTGTGATTTCAATAAAACGGATTACAAGAGTTGTTCGTTTCGTCTGTTTCTGCTCAGCTCACGAAACAGCATGACGAAAACAGCACATGCAGAGTCTCATTTAGAGCAACAATTAAAAATCTTATGAGACTTAATGAATTATGATTTAATGTTTGATAAAGATGCCGCCCAAATGATATAGCTAGGAAGGGTTAGGGGTTATTAGGTTATGAAAGTTAGGGGAGCCTGACTACGATACCGAAGGGCCTGGGTTCGAATTCCGGAGAAAGCATGGTTATAATTGTCCGTCACTTCATAGAAGGCAATGGTGGCCCACTTATTAGGTGCCTCCATAGAGAGACCACCACACCTGGCCTTAGTATAGATTAATGGACTCTATTACAACTGTAACTGTTCACAATCTGCCATTGGTAAAAAAGAATGTTTGATAAAGATTATGGATTATTTCTTTTGGTATGAGTGGCTTTAAGCTGCATTTCTTAATAGCTTAAGTTATGGATTTCATCAAGTACTTGAAACTCTTGCCCTTTCTTTTCCATATGCGTGTTAGAGATGACGAGCAATAGATTACTCTCAGCATACACTGTTCGCAGTATATTTTTGGCGTTGGAGATCCAATGCTAGTTAACAAATATTTACATACAAACATAGTGCCAATCCTTTTTCGGACGTCTGGATTAATTTTACCCTCTGAAGCAACAGGGGCAGTAGCGAAAAATCCTAGGACTCCAGGTGGCTTTCCTCTCTTTTTTTATTGTCTTCATGTTATAGAGACATTAGGTATTTTAGAAGCAGGCAAAATGAAAAATTAGCAATCGCCTTCGCCGAGAATCGAACCATGGACTTCTGGAATACCGGTCCAGCGTGCAGAACCACTACACCACGAAGGCACGCTAGGAAGGCGGGAGAAAGACCTTATAATGTAAATGTATGAAGGCTGACAGTTACTGCTTGAACACAGTTTAATTTTTATTTGCAGTGGTGGTTCATTTCGAAATAAAATCTAAATTCGCTAAGATCAAATCTGAATTGGCATGTCAAATTTCCGTAACTGTTCAGTGGAACCTCGAAAAGCGTTTAATTCATTCCAGCATTGAGCTCATATAGCGAATTTCTCGTATCTAGAAACAAACTTCCCCATTGGAAATAATGGGAATCCAGTTAATCTGTTCCGCACCCCCAAAAATATCAACATAAAAATCAATTTTTCTAATAAATAACACGTAAATACAAGTAATATAACCGTAGTTTACCTTTATGATAGCTTCCGATAGCGAATCGCCTTTTAACTGCTTCTCGTTAATCCACACCAACAACAGCTTCTCAGCATCTTCTAGGAGTTTTGGACGATGCTTCGAATTATCGGTAACTCCTTTGGCCACATCAAGTTTCTTAATTTCTTCCTTCTTCTTCAGAATAGTGGAGATCGTCGAATGTCGAACGGCCATAACTCTTCGCCAATTCCACCACGCTTATGTTTATCTCTGATTTCTTTCTTAATTTCAAAGGCCCATGGCTTTATTCTTTTTATTTGTAGCGCTATCTGAGGCAACAATCTTCTTGGAAGACATCGTGAAATAATTATTTTCACGTTAAATGTAAAATATAATTATCTCACAAGGACACAAACACGTGTAGATCAAAGAACACTGAGCGATCTGGCGAGGCGATTCCTTGAGTCGTACTAGATCAAGAAATAGCGCCAGGCATACCAACAGCCTGTCTCATTGCTCGTATTTAGAGACGAAATTTTCGCTCATACTTTCCTCGTATCTCGAATTCCTCGTATATAGAAGTATTTGTATCTCGAGGTTCCACTGTATTATACACAGTTCTTGATAAATGTCATCTGGCTCGAGTACTTAAATACGAGGAAAGGGTATAAAGTTATGGCAATGGGTTTATATGTATCAAAGTATTCCTTCACGGAGCAAAATTAATTTATATTCTCCCATTTACTCCTATTTCTGTAAATTTATGATTGCATTTCCCGGAAGTGCTGGGTACTGCATCATTTATGGTAATGTGACGGTATTGGCGCTTCTAGAATTTCTTTTTCTGTATGGAAATGCTTTACTCTACGTGAAATCGTGAGGATTTATTTTGGACATTATGGTCGAGTACAGTGAAACCTCGGTTCACGAACTTAATTTGTCCCTGAAGACTGTTCGTCAATCGACAAAAATTTCCCCATAGGAATTTTTGTAAAACGGATTAATTTGTTCCTGAACTTGATTGCTTACTTAAACTTTATAAGAGTATTTTGTGCACGAGTTCATAAACCAAAACCGATGAAATCAATATACCTGTGTAATGAAATAATTTTATTCGTTGAAGTGATTTGTTATGGGATGAGTGTCTGACTACGGAAGACATTATTTTGTAGTTACGAGTGTATTGTAATCTCAATACCTGAAAATATCAATTCCGTTGTATAAGATGCCCGAAAACTTTTGAAGAATTACAAAAATCACTTGATAATACAATCATATCTGTATTACCTGTTAATTAACAGGTAATACAGACGACATGGCACATCACATCTCTCTATGACATGGCACATCACATCACAATAGGGGAATCTTTACCCCACATTTTTGTGATGACGTATTACATTTTTGCCAAGCAAGAGACGTCCTTCGGCTAACAAGCGTAAGTGGAGAAAAAGAGAGTAATTGGATTATAGTAAAATTTTTCGTTGAACTGATTGGCGGAGAATTAACTATACAGCGCTGAAAGTTAAGATGGAATAATGCGAAATTAGTTTTCAGATATAACAGAGTTTCGAAAAAGTTATTACCACTTTTAGAATAGAGAGGGGGGAGTGTTCAAATCAAAAGGAGGAATTAAAAAACTTTTTGCTAAACTTATAATTTTGACTTACTTTTTTTTTTTTTTTTTTAAATCTTACATACAAGTATTTCTCCTCTTCAAGGAGAAAAGCAAAATTCAAATTAGGACGAATAATTTATATAATCAAGCTTTGTCTTAGATATTTAATAAACGTTATTTTATATTAACCTACAATTTAAGAAGTTTTCTGGAGTTTACTTTGAAGAAGCCAGATTGAAAGGAAACAATCAAATTTGAAAGTATAAATTGCATAATTAAATTTAGAATCTGCATAATTGTTTCGGGAAGGCCTTTTAAAATTTTCCACACGATATTAAAATATAAAAATTTTGAATACATCCATTAATAATTGAACACAATCACAACACATTTCAAAAATTTTATAGCTAATTCTCATTCTATATAACTTCATCTTAAATTAGTTTTATTAACATTATGCTTTTGATTATTATTTAAACATTTCTAATTAAAACTAGAAAACTCCACAGCTTTCTTCTAACTCTAACATATCTACCTTAGGGAAAATCCACATTAAGAAATTGATGTATGAATTTTCACCAATGCTTAATGGGCTGCTCGCGGCAGTTACTTCTAAAACGCCTCTTCCTCGTTAAAAGGCAATTGGCCTTTTTGATCTGCATTAAAGCATTTCATTTAGTATAAAAATAAAAATACAAACACACTCTATAATAAAAAAAATAATTAGATACGAAAAAATTATAAGAATGCAGCTTTCAAAGTTTATATTCACTTCATTCTTAAAAGAATTAGAAAATTCTCAGAATTCAAATATTTAAACAATAATCTCTTTCTTAAAACAATTAAAAATTCAAAATATTAATTCAAAAGTATTTATGCATAATTCAATGTGTATATTAGTCATACTGGTAACATTCCCAAAATAATGCTTTACAAATCTTTAAATTCGTTACAAATTTTATTAAACATAATTATGAAAAATTAAATTTTTTGATATCATAACATTTTATTCAATTTCATATAATAATGCAAAATTTTTTAAATTCTGTATCGTAAGAAAAACAGCGTTTGATATCTAAATGTTCAATATAAGAATAATGATTAAGAATTTCTATATGAATATAATGTACAAATTTCTACCTGCACTTTATTCATAAAAGCACTCATGTTAAATTTAGAATTCATAGCACTATTTGAGTTTTGTTCCACTGAAAATGAACCTAATTCCGAGTTAGTAATTTTCAGTTTTCTTTTGACAAGCTATGCAATTCAGAAAGCGGAAGCAAAAAAATAAAGTTCTTGCGCTTAAGCGATTGAAGCACGTAGACTAACGACCTTGGAATCGCTGCAATGCTGAAATAATTTGGTTGATGCATCATAGTGTTGAAAACACTCATGAGACCACTTTTAAAATAAGCACTTTGCTGGATTAATATTCGAAGCCCTGCGGAAAGATAGAATTTTTTCTGTCAAGAGCTGTGTTTTATATGGATCTCGAATAAAATAAATTCGTTACCATAGCAAAGCTTCAATCCACGTCGTTAATGCACTTAAGAATTCCACAGATGAATATCCACTGTCTGGCCTGTTATTATTTCGACGCAAAATTTCCTTCCCCCCCAAAAAAAACAGTTAACTATCTGTAGGTAACATTCTCCCCCCCCTCCGAAATGTGCTGTTTACTCTCACAGGACCTCTGTTTCATTCAAAATGTATCCAATGTGATTGTGTGCACTAGATTTTAAAAGGTTTCTACATTGATACGTAGCATTGTCATTAAATATATTGTTGTGAGTGTGAGGGTTCGCAACAGATTGAATGCACACAGTAAGATGATAGGTTGATAAAATTTGTTTTATCGAAAGAAACACTTCAGAGTTATGAAACTTTCCGAAGAAATAATGGTACAACAACAAAGAGTACAATCAGTAGTTACACTTTAAATTACTAAGAGTGTATACACAACGCACTGCAAACTGCAGCTAAAGAGCGAAGCTAAACCGAAGACAGTACTCAGAAATCAAGCGAAGCTAACAGCTGATATGAACAACTACTGAAAGCCGATGCTCATTTCGGTCTTATACAGTTTTCACTCGGCCGCCGAGATATTTCTAGCACTTTCTGCTTTTCGAAATTGCTTGAATGCAATAGGAGGGTCGAATTACGGTTACAGCTAATATAAAGATCAAATGCATTAATTCAGTTACAACACCTATTACGGTGATACAGGGACCTGACCAAAGTGTCGCCGAAAGTCACCAGCCATTTCACGCCAAATTTCGCGATAAAAATTTGACGCCAAATCCTTTGCCAGCTTGGTGGTATCTCGCCAAATTACCGAAATACTCATCTACTCTACGTTAAATAGACTTTTCCCCTTACTTTTCAGGCATAGCTTGTCTTTCTGGATTTTTTTTTATGTTACATTACACAGAAAAAAACAACAATTTCACATATAATTGTCCTAAAATCATCTATCTATCTAAATATTCGTAGCAATATTTTTGCTGCTTTATCAGAGCGATATCGTTACTTGAAAAGTTTGCATCTTACCCCATTTTGCACATATTTCGCGAATCAAACAGCTAAGATAATTTTTCTTTCTTCCTTTTCGTCTGAAGTCATTCCTTCCACAGTTGTTTTCTATTGCTGTTTCTGGAGTTCTGGTAGTTCTTTCACGTTGAGCTTATTTTTGTCTACTGTATCCTCCATCTTTTTATTAACTTCGAACCCATGATTTTGCCTAGAGAGACAATATCACAGGTAACAAGAACAGGTCTTAAGTGTCGAAGTGCTCCAAGTCTCTGCCTGGAGCTCAGTCTGGCCATAATAACATTCAAGCCGAATTCGTCGTCCGGTCCTGTAAATCATTTGCTGCTAGGCTTTTATTAATGAGAGCTAAACAATGAAAAATATTAAAAAGGTGTTTCCAGAAACCTGATTGTTAATTATACGTTTGAAAATCACATGTTGTAATTTGTAAATCTTGAAGTTATTTGTTAATCCACTTGACTCGTGACTTGAGAATTCGTAAATCGAGTCAACAGTTTTTCGCTCAGATAATTTGTTCATGAACTAAACTGTTCATGATCCAAAGTTCCACTTTCTTTCCGCCGCTACCTAGACGGGATAGTGGCCAGAGACGCTGACTGTCGTACCGAAGAGCCTGGTTTCGAGTTTCACAGAAGGAATGGACGTTTCTAAGCTTAATAGTGTCTGTACGGAAATAGGACACACAAAAATCGCGACGAGCTGAAATCTTTCCTGGTGTTAGGCGACGAAGGGTGAGAGACCCTCCGACCGCACACCGCGGCGTTTTCCCTCGGAATTTTGTATCCAGATCATATAATGGGGCACCTAGGAATATTTCTGTTCCGGGCCACGATAATTATAAGTCTGCATCACTGTTGCCACAAAAAATCTTTAAAATGAAAAATAATTAATGGGCACTGAAGAAACGAGTGATATCATAATACATTAATATTTATCAAACGTGTCGAAAATTAACAACTGAAAAGCCAAAATTCTCACTAAAGCTCTAACGGTCTCTTTGGCGGTTAACTCGTCTAACATTCAGCAGATGGTTTTAGACCTTCATGCTGATTCCAAATCGCTTTCCTGACAGATACGCTAGAGTACACATTCTAAACATTACTGTTGTCATTGTAGTATGTCGCACGTGTAATAGCAAGGTTCACACAGATAAAGCTTTAAAGGGAAACTGGTTTAAACTTCAGCCGAGTAGCGAAGCGTAACAGCGTAACTTGGTTCTGGCGAAGTCCCGCTAAAGAATACTTCATCAGCCAATTCTGAACTTCCATATATTTTTTTTAAGTGGTAATTTGAAGCTAAATAGTGTCTTTTTACCAATCAAAAGTCACGGTTTCCCAGACTAACGCATGGATGCCAAAGCGATAATGATACACGGAAGTCGACATGATGTCATATACTTCGCTGGGACTAATTCGTTGGTTTCTTTTTTTCACACCATTCTTTTACACAAAGCTGAGAGTTTAGAATTTTAAAACATAAGCTTTTTATCTGTTCCGTCTGATGCAACAATGTTTCGTGGCTTAGCAGTATAGGTTCTACTTATTATAATTACTGGTAGTTGTACCATAGAGTGAACACTTCTTTCAGAATCTTGGCATAATATAGCATAACGGTAAACCACCTATGGCATAATTGTTAACGCGGTAAAAAATCACAAAAGCAAAAGCAGAACTTCCTTGCTTATCGACGAAATCTTGCTACGTTCTGCAAAGTTTAAAAGCTCAAATTTTTCACCTTTAAACCCAACTGGTATAAAGCAGAGAAAAATCGATGGCAAGTCACAGCGAATAACGAATGTCATTTTTAATTGCCGTTTAGCAGTGTGGTATGTCATCCAGCCTTAGGAAAAATGCCGCTGTATGTAGAGAAATTCGAAAATTTATAATATTCTGTTTTCATTATATTAATGTTTGGCTAGGGTAGCACAAAATTAAAAGACTTAAAAAGAGAGAGAGAGAGAAAAGAAAGAAAGAGAAAAGAAAAATGGAAAAAAGTGAAGAATTTCAGATTTTTAACGTCGCACCAAAGGATTTATAAAAGTTTTTTAAGCTCTGAGTATCGCAGATTACCACTCTGCTCTTAAACTCACATCTGCCAATTTTTTTTTTTTTTTTTTTTTTTGTCTTCTTAGACCTATTCGCTTTCTTCGCACTTATGACTCAGAAAATTCAAGAGCAAAATAACAAAATATTTAAAAACAGCATATCTTTAGAATTCCCGATAGAGTGTTGGGGGTTGCCATACATTTTTTTTATACATATATTCGCTATATTTTCTTGAAAATTAACCACTCGAACTGGCAGCCGCATGAAAGAGTTATAATAAGAAACGAAAATAGCGTAGAATGATTTTGAATGATTCTAGCTAGTGTCATGTCATAAAAATATTTGATATTTATAACTGGATATCTCCTGATTTAAACTAATTTTTATCTAAATCGATTAGACTAAAAAGTAGAAAAAATATTTTTAATAACTGCGTTTATTGTTTTTTCATTCACTATTTAGAAAGATTAAATCTGAAATTTAAGTATCATACGCTTTACTGAATGGCAACGTGCTGGTGAATGAAGATCAAGGGAGTTAGAACAAATGGAATAAGCCTCTCCCGTATGTCCCGTGCAATGAAAATGAAGCCATGAAATGTCATGGTATGACGTCCCGACTTACGGTAGCCTCTGGCATAAGCGGACTTCTAGTTGGCTTTGTTTGCATTCTAATACACTACTTCTGTTACCTATATATTAGCTATTCATCACTATATAAATTATAAGGCTCCCGTTCTAATTTTAATATTACGTAACATAGAAGATTTTTCTACTGAGAACATAGAAAAATCGCAAGAACTGCAAATAACTGTTTTAAATTTATTAAAAAATCTAGTTACATAAAAATGTGTAAATAGTACTACTATAACACAAATATATAGATGGTAAAACTTGGAAGATCAGTGGAAATTTCAATGGTATTTTATGCAAATTATAACCTGACGACACTTTTCTGAGCTGCAGATGTTGATATTTGCTCTCAATGTAATTTTATTTAACAATACGTTTCGTAGTCTTATCCCCTACGTCGTATGGCGGCCTTGATAAGTCCTAACGTTACGTTGCTGGCACTTCCTTGGCTTCACTTTTGCGGCATAGGCTTACTGCATCTATTCTACCCTCTTTGGTAGAGATAAGTATTTTGTTTGAGGCAGTGGCAACATGTCGCTTCCAAATAGCCGTTATTTGGGGATTAAAATTTAAAGATAGGATCTTAAATTTTGCCGAACGGAAACAGTTTGCCGCCCCGGAGTTAAAAAAATTCTTTATTTCGAACAGTGTTGCCACTTCTCTTTCAAATCGCCGAGTTTATAAAACAAAAATTAGTTACATTTGAACAAAATATGAAATAAATGAAAAAAATTCAAAATTCTGGCTTCGAGGTGCCCATGTCCGTGTGGATTATTACGAGTATTAAAAATTCGGCTTAATGCAGTTTCGTCCTTTCTCGTTTCACCCTTAGCTCGAAATAGCGCGATTTCATCTGCAGCTTCCCCCCACTGATTCTCTCTTTCACGTTTCATCCGCCGTTCGAAAAATCATTATACCATAAAATGAACACCTGTTTTCGCCAATTAAAAAGGTTTAGACGAGACGACAGTTACTACTTTGACCTGACATAGCTTTTGATTTCTAATATTTATAAAATATTTTTAGACAAATTATTCTGATGAAATTAATAAATTTCAGGTATGTTCAAAAGGTATGAATCTGAAGCTAGCTACGTTTTCGTTATATAGTGTCCATTAAAAAAAATAATTTTAATTTCACATACATCTAAAGCAATAGAATTATGGTTGTACTGCCTTTAAAACAACTATAAGTAATATGCGATTAAGAGTAATCCACACGTTTCATTTTGCATAATTATAATGAGCTCTCCTTAAACGCGATCGTTTCGGAACTCTGCGGATGGCGGCCTTAAAAAGGGGTGTGCGGAAAAAATGTCACCCGAAAAAAAAGAGAAACGGAAAGAATGTCCCCGGAAAATAAGGAACGGAAAAAATGTCACCCGGAAAATAAGGAACGGAAAAAAAGGAACTCTAAAATCTCGCCAAATAATGCCGCCAATCGGAGTTGGGGAAACCTGCCAAATTCTAATTTAACCGGCAGGGTTATAGCAGGCTCTCTTGAGGGAGGTTTTAAGGGAAAGACGTTAAGCTGGCCGCAGCCGAGCAAGGTCATTTCGATAGCAGATTTTCCTAACTTGCCTACGGGAAAATCGTATGTTCTTCCCCGCGTTTGCTTCACCCGTTTCATTTAGGAAACCGACCCACGTCACCCAGAAGGAAAGAATTCATAGGGAACAAATGCTTCTCCTCTGTTATACCCATAGACCTGTTATATACAGCTCTATGGTTATACCAATGATTGCCGGCCTTGAAACTAAATTTCATCCATCCCTTACTGAAAGCTAACAGTTTGTTCACATTAAAGTGTTGATAAATGACGAATTGTCAAAATAAGGGTCTCTTTCGGATCTCTTAGATGTGTCGCCAATAGGTGATTCACTGGAATTATATTTAATAGATAATGGAAATAATTTAATCAATGTCAGTTAGAAAAGGGCCCTTAACACTAACAGAAATTTAAGAGCAATATAACTGTAATTTTTCTTTCAGAATCAGGATTTGGATAAGCTTAACTGTTTTCTGCATATTTTTCATTCTATGTAACTGAAATATGTCCATCCGCATACAACAAGTATACAGCAAATGCAAGATAGCAAAATACATCAAATGCACAAATATATGACAAGACGCACAAATATATGATAGAATTTTAATTTTAATTTTTTTTTTTTTTTTTTTTTTTTTTTTACTGCATGTACTTAAGTTTCTCAAATACAATTTAAACAGGTTTCATCGCATTAAAGAGGAAAGAGGATTCATACAAAGCCAGTTTCTTTTGTTACTGAACAACTTCATAACTAACTTCTTCCGTTTGGGGAATGATAAGAATAGGAATATTTCAATGACTTTTTCTGCAGAATTAAGGGGGAAAGGAAAAAAAAAAGAGGTCCGTTATTCCTATCGGATGAACTTATCTGAAGTTATAATTCTCCTGTGTCAGCTATTTTCAAATAATTGCCGCTTTTGGAGCATTCTAGAACATTTGCTTAACATTCTCGTCTCATTCTCTTCAAGACAAAATCTGACTCTTCAAATGTTACACCTTATATATTAAAACAAATTGTTACATTCTATTTTTGAGCTTAAGCAGCAAGAGAAGAATCGAAAAGTCTCAAAAAGTTGTATGCGACGTTAGAGATGACGTGTTTTTTGTGACGTCATAGGTGCGAAAGTTCACATGATGTCTGACGTCATCACAAATTCAGTTTGCAGACTTTAATTTGATTCTAGCTCATTTTATACTTATATTAGTTTTGACGAAAGTTTAAAAACCATGCTGCTAACTTTTCATTGTTTAAATCTCCATTTTTTTCTTTTAATTAATTCTCAGTTAATTTAGGTTATTATTTTTCAATTAATTTGTCATCTCGTAATCCTTTAGAGTTGGATTTTACGTGCCCTCGGTTCACATTTACATTGCTTATAATATGTAATATCTATTTTCTTTGTCTTACCTACTGTGTTATTTGTTTTCATTCTTTGTGACCATTTCTCGAAGTTCTCAGTTACAAGATATGTATTTTGAAAAATGGTGCTGAATTTTTTCACATTACATTGTTTATATTTTAATTAACACATTAGCTCTTATCTGACTTTATAATCGCATTCACAGATCTGCAAAATAACAACAAAACAGTCAGTCAAGCGCGGGAAAACACCAGCGACAAGTTTTGAAAACTTAGTGCGTAGGATTGCCATTTGTCAGTTTTATTTAAGTCCAAATAAATTATTATTTTTTATTATTAATTAATTTAAATAGATACATTGTATTAACACTACCACATATTAAAAAATATTTTAAGGTAGCAAAAAATTGAACGAGAAAATGATGGAGTATTAAAAAATTTACAAAATCGCAAAATTTTAGTACCAAAGTTTTGTCAAACATAGCAAATTTGCGAAAAATAGCAAATGATCTGGTAACACTGGTAGAAATGTGCAAACATTCACACAAGGAGTATTCTAACCTCCTTGCATTCACATCGCAGCTAGCAGCTAGGCGTTAACTGGCATCTAACTCTTCTCTGCGTTTTGATAAATGTTAAGTAAATTCTGGAGTTGGTTGAGTAGAAAATTAGATAAAAGAGACACAGCAAATTAAAAATTAAACTATTAATGCAACTCAAAATCCCTGCAAATTGCCCAAAGCCATCTTTTTTTTTAGCTTAACATAGCTAAAAAGAAACAGAAAATTCTCTGTCCCGACTTTCGAAAGATATATCTCTGTATTCACCATTTCCTCGACCATCTTGTCAAATACGATTTAATTCGGAAGAAAAAGTTAGATGTCCATTACGATCTTCCCGCATTATTTCAGTTGCTAAATTTTTAACGTTCCTCTCAATCGACCAGAACCTTTTTAACCCTCGTCCAGTTTCCGGAGAAAAAGAACTGTGGAGGAAGGAATCGAGGAGGGGAAAGGAAAAAAAAAAAAAAAACTTTTTGTAAATAAAAAAGACATTTCAACAAAACAAAGATAGGGGAAACGTAATGGACGATCCTATCGATTTGTTTTCTTCGTCGTTAAGACTCTTCTTTCACTGCCTTTTTAAAAGAACTCCGAAAGAAAAGAATTTTCCTTAAGGAACAAAGTGAGAAGGAAAAGGAGCGGATAGAGAGGTGAGTAGGAGGCTAAATTTAAGAAAAGGCATGTCATATATTCCATGAAACAGGGGAGCAAAGACAAAAGATGCATTCTAAGACCGTTTTTGGTGAATTTCATTGCACCGAATATCACTTAAGGCTGCTTCTCTCCCGACAGCCTCCCCCCCTTTTTTTTTTCAAATGAAAGAAAGATGTCGTCTTTTGTTCGGGAAGTCATTGTGGAGAGAAGGTGATGCAAAAGAATGACTTTCACCAATAGATTCGAATGAATGGTACGAAACAGAAGTTCCAAACGAAGCACCGCTTCTCTTTCTGTGCCGAAGAGAGGAAAAAGAAATTGAGGGGATGTTTCTTCTTTCAGAACTCAAACTCAGCTACACTCTCCTCCCATTTCACTTCACCAGTCGTATGATTACTACACGAATAGTTCTGAAATAAATAGAGGGTGAGTTAAGGAAAGGCTGTTTTAAAACCGGTCTTCATATTCCGATACCGCGCTGCGAATTTTATAGAAAATGCATAACGAAAGATTCTCAAATGAGTATGAAAAATCTTTCTGAATATGTGCCAAGGATTTTATATGCTGTTAAATCGTTTCGATTTTAGAAAGATTAGAATGTAAAAAAAAAAAAAAAAAAAAAAAAAAAAAAAAAAAAAAAAAAAAAAAAGGAGCTGTGTGTAACAAAAATCTATCATATATTACAAATGGGCTCTTTCTTTTATACTTATAAACTTTATTTCCGTTAATTTTATTATATTTTGTTGCGCTTTTCTCTTCTTCTGATACCAGTTGTTACGTTATTTTCTTCCTTCACGCTCGTACGGGGTTTGTAGATTTGGACTGAATAACGACGACACTTGATTAAGTATCGAAACACACTTTATTTACCAGTATTGTCAGGACAGCTCCAAAACACGTTTTACAGTCGTCGATGAACTACTATAAACACGCTGACACGATCAGCGACACAGCCTCCGGTTATCAGGCTATCACGGTGGAGAGAGCTTCACGGCAAAGCACTAGAGTACAGCTCTCGACTCTGCTTGGTCGTTCTCGGAACTCCACGTACTCTCGAGACTCTCCACGCTACAACTCGCGATGCACTCGACGATACAGAAGAGTATGGCTCTCGATTCAGCACAGTCTAAGACAAAACTCGGCGATGCACTAAAAGACTCTCTCGATGCACTCGACGACCAACTCGGCGCTAGACTTCGAGACACTCGCTCAATGACTGACACTCAGCTCGCTAGACGAGGCACACACACTAACTGACTGCGGACCAGCAGTTATATAGTTTTCGGCTTGTGTTCGAAAACATTCTGGGCTAAACCGGTAAGAATTCGTTCCAGAAGGTTCTCCATACGTCCATGGCATATCGCCGATTTTGTCGCCAAATGGGCGATTTATTGCCAAATGTGGCAACCCTGCCTTCCCTTGTCATTTTTATGGCAACCCTAAAACTGCTTTGCGGGGAAGCTACCTTGCCGCGCCTACGGCTATTTATGAAAGCTGGCTTTCTATAAAACGCCTAGGTATTCTATTCCTAAAGCCGGCATTCTATAGAACAGGCGTTTTATAGAATGCCGTAAACCGGGTGGCAATGAATGAAACTAATCTCACTTCATACATTTTCTAGGCATTTAGAAAATGCCAAATGCCAAACCGACAAAATGAACTACATCTCCTAATCGTTTCGTCAGTTCTGCATACATTTTCATAAATATGGGAAGTTTAAAACTTCGAGAATTTGGGATGATAACTGATGGATGGACAAAATGTTTCCTAAACAATTAAATTTAAACTTCATTTGTGAAACTCAGCGTCAGTTCTTTTAAAAGCAAACATTTTAGCCTTACAGCTAAACGACACAGTATCGTACTAGCTTGTTTGTTCCAGTACGTATTAGAACATATTTGAAATGGAAAATAATCACTTTCCTTTAATCCCCCAAATTTTTTTAATTAAAATCAAAAAGAATACAGATTTAGACGTCGTACCAAGGGTTTGTTAAGGTTTTTATGCTGCCACTGAGCTTACAATTTACCAGCCTGCTCTTGGACTCACTTCTGCTGAGACAACTTTTTTTGTCTTTTTTTAATTTAGTATTAAATACCCTTTTTTTCGTAATTTCACGAAGTAAAATTAAACAGCAAAATCGCAAAATTTTTAAAAGCAGAGTATTTTAAGAATTCCCGGTAGAATAGTAAACTGTTGACATACTTTTTTTTTATATTTGCTCTATAAATTTTTTAAAATTAATACTTGGTGATAGCATTCAGTGGCAACATTCTTTTATCTGATACGGACATAAAAGTAATTCGAATAAAATAAAATGAGGGTATACATTAAAAACATTTCTGGTGCTAAAAAAAGACTCGGGTTCAACTTTGCATTCTTTGTGAAAGTCTAGCTCAGTGGTTTCTAAGATGTTTTGCATTATGCGCTCCTTTTACCATTGAAGAACCTCCTCCTTTCCAAAACTTGAAAATACATTTATTTATATTTAGATTATTTTTAACGCGTTTTTATAAATTAAACAACAAAAAGTATAGAAAATGCTGATAGATACCAAAACTTGAACAAAAGTATTTTTTTTATATTAGTCAACAAATGACAAAGTGAAACAAATCACAAAGTCGTGAGAAGGTTAAAATAACCTTTTATTTAAGTCTTAAATGAACAGAAAACACTGCTTGTGCGACAGAAGAACTTTCGTGACTTGTAAGTATTTAAATTAACATAACAGCGAAGTTAAATTTCTGCACAGGTAACGTAGTCTAAGACTACATAAAACAGGCTACTCAAGCTGGCTCAGATATTTAACGGCGCGTGTATTAAAACATCGGCTAGCCAGAGGCTAAAGCCGGAACAGAACTTAAGCAGAGCGAACGTAAGAGCAAGACGCTGCAGCCAAAAGCTGTAATCTATACCGTCAAATCCCTCATCTTAAATACAAGAAAACAATTAATTTGCATTCTGGTGTAGAATATGGGAAGAAGTTATAGTAAAGGCTTAACTCATAATAATGGGTTAATTAACATAAAATACATTAATAGCTGACCTCATTCCACTGTGAAACTGTGTGAAATCTCCACAAGGGGGGAATTTTTCCCAGGTTGATAATCCTGTTCCAGATTTTGAGTTTACTAATTTAATTTTAAATATATTGATGTAGTTTTAATATTATAATTGTCAAACGGGGCTTAGTACAGTTTCGAACTTTCTTGTTTCATACTAAATAATAACTCAAAATAGTTCCCATTCATCCGCTGCCATTTTTCATCGATTCCCTCTAGTGATATAAAATTTGTAATGTATTCACTTAATTATCCCACTCGCTTCTGATTTAACAAAACTATTATCCCCTTTCCGGAACTCCGCCATATAATGCTGTGTAGCTCTTTTGGAAGGAGAAAAATTTTTAATGAGATTTAATTCAAAGCTGTTATAAATTTCTCAAAACTTTCCGTTTATGTTCTGTTTTAATAGGTAACCAGTTTTCTCGTAGACCAGTTTTCTCGATATAATAAAGCTGCATGATAATTTTTGCTCTTAAACTTTCAAAATTCTATAGTATTTTTTTTTTTTTTTTTTTTTTTTCTATTTCCGGATAAGAAGACATGATTTATTTACTGAGAGATTTCAAAAGAAAGGAAATTTTCCTTTTCCAAATAGCAAATTACTTTAAAAAAAGTCTTCTACTATTATAATTTCAAAAACTAACTGCTTCGTTTTCATTTCTGAAAACAAATGAAGTGCAAATTCCTACATAAGAAACACCAAAATATCTGAATAATTTGATACGTTAATGAAGGCTTTCTGATTCTTCCGAGGAGGCAGAAAAGAAAAAACTAGAAGGAAGAAACGAAGAACCAACTTAAATAAAAAGCTTCTCCCCCCCCCTTTCAGCAGTATGTCCGTCGACAAACCAGGAAATACGGTAGTTAAATAGAAGTCTGTTTTTAACAGATTTTTGATAAAATGACAGATTGTTTCGAGCTTAAGTGATTAACATACTTAATTTCCTTAAAATAATAATAATAACCTCTGAAGCTATAGTGTTATTATTATGAAATTTCCGTGCTCACACTTGCAACAAATATGAAGCAAGCATATCATTAAAGCATTATTAAATGTGTTCTTCCCGCTTAAATCACATAAAATTCAATTCAACCGCAATATTCCAGAATATTTAAAAATAGCATATCTTTAGACTTTTGCACTTAAACCACTTAAATTTCTGGATTATAAGTCTGCATCGTGATTTTCGTCATAGAAGAGCTTTTAAAATTTCCAGGGGTATTGATTTCCTTTTTTTTCATCCATTACTTTCCAGAGTTCATCAATCGTGGTGGGTTTGCGCTTAGAAAGAGGGACCAAAGGCACTCCATAGGTTATCCATAGGTTAAACGTCACAAAATTTCACAGGAATACGTTGAAAAGGTATATTTGCAATACCTGTATCAGTCTTAATCTTTTTAAGGCATGCAGTAGTACATTTTGAAGTATGACTTGTTTTTCTTCTGTCAGTATCGGACAGAAAGAGATGCGCTAATTTTTTTTATGAGTGAATTTGTTCTGGCGCGTATCCGAGAGGTTCAGGTTCGAGTCCCGGCGAGGACATTACACATTTTTCACGTCTCCTGCTTCAAAATAACCTAAGGACTCTACAATTTTTTAAAAATATTTATTGTAAGTGGGCAGTTTTTAATAGCATTAGCCGGAATTCGGTCTATCGTATACTTATTACTCATGTGACTCCAAATAACAGAATTATTTAACATTACTCGAAAGGAAATAACGGAAGTACAATGATTCTTTGCAAAAGAAAGGGAAAATTTCGTTAAATAAAACATAACACAAGAACAAGAAAATATTCTTTACCAGTAGTGCAGCTAGCTATACAGGAAGATCCGGCCCGGGCAGCCTACTTTTTAGGTCGTCAATTTTTGCGTGATTTCAACGCCTACGAACTTTTGTCATACCTTTTTTATTCAATTGAAACTTTTAAATGCAAATTTCGAATGTCAATTACATTATGATCACGGTGACATAAGTAAGAATTCTTCGTTAAGAAAGAAGTATTTCAGAGCCGTATTTCCGCTGTTGCTAGGGAAAACGAAACAGAACCGTGGAAGGGCGTTCCTATCGAAGTTTTGCAGTTTATTCTAAAATACGATCTCCAGAACTAAGTTCGAAATATTATAAAACCAGTGCGAACTTTTCTCTCAGTAAGTGTGCTGATTGTTTACCAAATAAAAATAATTAAAAAATATATAACAGTTACAAATGTATATTTTCAATTTAAGAAATCTTTCTTTACTGTCTGTCTACCAGCAAGAGCAATGAAATAGCCCTCTACAGCGTCTCTGATGGTTTTGTGAATAAGGAAACAAGATAATGCTAGATTTAATGTTTTTCTTCAAAAATAAAAGTAGAGGTTTTATTGATTTCCTTAAATGTCGTTTTGAAATGTTCTATAGTTATATGGTTGTAAGTCAACAGTGCCGGCAATCAGGATACCGTGCCGGGCAGTGAAAGTTCTATACCTACGTCACTGCTTTTTACTCAGAATAGCTTTGCCACTGCTTGTTAAAATATTAGTGTGCCTACAATATATTGATCATCTCAGCCTAACTTTTAGCTGTGTTGTACGGATTTTGTTATGCTCTGAAAAGCTTTATTGGTTCGAGAGGGTCGAAACTTATATCTTTTTGAAGCCCTTCAAAAACTACGTTTAAAGATGTAATTTTCATTCTTCCATCTACAACCTGTCAGGAGTTGTTTAATTTTGTAATATGTAAATTGTAAGTTATTTTGTCTCAATAATGTCGCTCCATTGAATTCATTGTTAACGTCTGTCTGAAGCCTTTTAATTAAGCCTTTCCCTTTAGTGCCTTTGCTTTTTATTTTCATATATATATCATTGAATAGCAGAATTTTTTTTCTCTTTTCAACCATATAAGTCTCATATATATATATGTTATGTTTTTCAAATTATATTGCAAATTCTAAACTTCTTCAATATAATTAAATTAAAAATTTTTCATTAACATTCTTGTAATATTTAGCATCTTTAGCAATCTTGCTTTTAAGCAAGAAGAAAGGAGATGAGGACTTTGGCGAACGCCGTTTCCTCCAGTCCGTGATGATTGTAATATTTAACCATTGCAATAGATTTTAATGCTTGAATAAAGTTTATAGAGCTAAATACTTTGAAGATGTATGCCATCTTATAGCTTAATTTCTTCTCTTTTTAGCCATATATGTTTTATTAAAATATTTTCATAATTGGGAGGAATATTAATTAAATACTTCATTTCATTTAATATTTATTTTAAAGATTTTCTAAAGCATTGTTTTTAAACACGTAACATTAAACTGCACATGCCAATATTATGACTCTTAAATAAATTATTTTTACATTTGATTTTGATATATATTATTGTGTTAAAATGTTTTCATCTAATAAAAGGATCCTAACTACTCAACTTTTGAAGCTGAAATTATAATTTTTTTCCTTTTATTGTATATAAACTGACTGCATTTTTATATATTAATCTTATATTGACTGAATTATTGTTTACACTATATATTATTCTACATATTTCAATCGAAGCAAAATTTATCTTCATTGTGAAATCATACATGCTCTGTGAGAGTATTACTAAGTGGAAGACTTTACTTGTTTAAACTTAGTCATTATTAAGAAATACTTCATTTCAACAACAATGCCTAGAGCTGCATCTTCAAAAAATTCACTGAGAAATTCTCCACCGATTCTTAATCATACAACTACGTACTCATTAATTGAACCAAGGACCGCTATCGAACAATTTCATCCTTCCAAACTACCAATATTATCTCTAATGTCTTTAAACGTTGACCAACACGATGAAGATCATTTCTCTACATGCACGACCACTGACCAATGTGATCGTCAAACTAACGCACTCACTTCTGTACCAATCAACGCAGCTTGCGAAATCTACTCAAGCTGTTTGGAAATAAGCAATTCCAGACACAGATCAAAATATGTATTACCCACAGTCATAAGATAGAAACTACAGGATTTACTCACAGCTACAGTTTCTACAACTGGTGACTCTATCACTTCAGTCCCACAAGAACTTCACCAAAATTTCAGCTCAGCAAGTTGCATGATACCTGCCCCACAAGAAAGACAGCAAATCCCTATTTCTACACCAATAACGGAACAGTGCACAATCCAAAGTAATCATCAACAACTTTCGAATGTTGAAGAAAATAGATCAAACCTTATTGCAAATCAAGCTACCGAAGAAGTACAACACGGACGTACATACGCCCAGGCATTAAAATCAAATCAAAACGATCCTGTACTCCTAATCTATGCGAAAGACGCACGACACATCTCCAAACTTACCTGATAAACTGCAAACCATAGTACCGATTGAAAAAGTGGAAACTCAAGTTAAGAAAATATTTCCCATTAAAAAAGGAAGAATTGCCGTACACTGCAAGACCAAAGAAGGTGTTGAAGAATTAAATAACTTACTCCAGCAATTTGAACATGCACACGATATCATACTCACTAGAATTCCAAAAAAGTGACCACCAAAATGTTCCGGTTCTATGTGACACGAAAAATGCTTCAAGGAATTATTCAAAATAAAAAGATTCAGAAATATAGATTTATATACTGCAATAACATTCATAACACTTAAATAAACTACCAGTGTGTTTATCTTCCGAATTTTAGAAAAATAATTCTAAAAAATACCGTAAAATCGAATAACTAATATACACGAATCACCTAACATAACATGAATTTCTTGAAGTAAAAGAGAAAATGCTTCTTAAGGCTTTGAAACCAATAAATCAAAATTCAATTTATAGTCGAGAAGAAAAAATATATTTATAATAACTGTTTACGTATACTGCTTCCACTGAAACAACGAATCAATATTCATTGCAGCATAAAGCTTTTAAATGTAATAAAGCTATCTAGTATCATTTTTTCTCTCTCCGAGACTATAAAGCGATTCAGTTGCTTTCTTTACGAAACTAAATTGAAAACAATTGAAACCAACGCAAGCATTTGGTATTTTCTTCAAACCAAATGCTTTATTCAGCAATCAGTAATACCTGCTCTTTCAAATTTCTTCCCAGAATAAATGATCTAATAGGATACAAGTGGCTTCATTTTCTTTTAGTAGCCTTTCCAAGAAGGGATTTTTTTTTTTAAATTTTACTCTTGTTTTATTTTTTCAAAGTCTATGTTACATTTTATTATTATTATTATTATTTTGTGTATTACCTTTGATACCTTTTGAAACATTTTGCGAGCATATGCTGAGAGTTTCTAAACTCATGGAACAAAAGTGATTTTTTAGTTTGGAAATAGATACCATATCTGTGGCTCTAAATTTAATATATTTACGTCTTTTAACTTAACCCGCTGTTAAAGTACATGTCGGATGCAATGCATCTGCAAATTATTAAGAATAATATTATAAAAATATGATATTTGGAAAAAAAAAACTGCTGAATATTTATATTGCTACTAAGTTATTTTTTCGGCGCTGAATGCTTAGATTAGAGTCAGTTGTTTGTTATTATTTGACAGAGTAGTGGTTCTTAATGTTTTGTACTCTATTCACCTCTTTCACCGCTGCGAGAAGATTATCCCCCCCCCCTCCTTTCCAAAACCCGAAAAATACATATAATACCTTTATTTTAGATTTAGATTATTTTTAACATGTTTTTATAAATTAAACAACACAAAATATAGAAAATGCTGATAAATACGAAAGTTTGAGTAAAGATAAATTTTTATATTCATAAACTAAAACTAAATACAGAGTGGATTTTTTTTTAAACTGACACAAATGGAGGCATCTACAATTCGGTGTATCAGCTGGAATGCCACCAAAGTTGATACACGGCTAATGACGACAGGAAAGAAGCTTCTGTGGGGGGGGGGGGAAATTGTTTCGAAAGTTGCCGATAGGGAGAAATCTGACGCTGTAACTGAAAATTTGCGTGAAACGCAGGTAAAATTTGAAAATGCGAATGCTCGTTTACGTAACCCGAAGCAGCATCAATAAATCAATCTGTAAAGATAAGAGGAATACGCTGAAATACGTTTGGAAAGTTAGCTGGCGTTACTTGTGAAGTTGTTTTATCTTTGCCAGTTGAATAGAACTGCTTCTTGGTAGTTCAGAAACCGTAATATATATGTAAAGGCCCTCTACCAATTTAGCATTCCAAATTTAGTGTTTATCTGTGTTATAGTTTTTGAAATAATTCTCTTCCTTCTCCACCTGCTTTAGTTTAAAAGGTTCTGGGAAAAATGTAAAAATCTATACATATTTTATCAAACTACCCGCCTGAAATAGATATTATAAAAAATAAAAAATAAATAATGAATCCAGCTAACCTGATTTCAGTGGTACAACTGGTTGTTTATAATACTTTGTAATAGAGTTGACGATTTGCATTTATTGCTTTTAAATCGTTTAATTTGTTTATTAGTAATAGAATAAATTTCAAAGAAAAACATTGACGCTTTGCTGCATTGCAAGACTTGACTCTTGAAAGGATTAAAAAAATATTTACACTTTTCCTTTAAGCCGTTGAGTTTGCGGATTAAATTCGAATGACAAATATGTAGCGTTTTGAGAAGTGACAACACATTTCTTTTATATCGCTGAGTTTTCTGATTAAATTTGAAACGTAAATAAATATGTTATGCTTTTCAGAACGGCAATACATAGCTTTCAGCTGAGTTTGTTAATTAAATTTGAAAGATACATATGAAGCGTTTTGCCGAATGCTAAAACACTTCTTTTATAGTCGAGTTTTATAATTAAATTTGAAGCATAAATATTTTACGCTTTGCCGAGTGGCAACACAAGTCTTTGATGTAGCTGAGTTTTAATTAAAAGTTTAGCTCAAAATACAAAATAAATAAAACAAATTCAGGACTGAAATTACGGCTTCAAGGTGCACACATTTATGTGAAGAACTAGTGTGTTCAAAATTGGGTGGCTCTAGGTGCTGCCGTTTCTCCACATTGCGGGAGAATACATACAGACAGATTCTTTATTATCTAATAATAGAGATAAGAGATTAATTACATCGATAAAATGAATTTCATAATTTTTTAAATTATGTACTTTATTTAGTTAATTTCCTTTTTATCTTTTTAATAAATACAGGCTTATTTTTGAAAATTATAATCTTAAATTCGTTTCTCATTAAAAAGAGATACCAAGTTTTTTTATTAGTCCAAAGGGGCTTTGTCCCTGAAGGACTATTGTTTTCGTTTTGCAATTTTGCGTCGGACTCATAAACGTCGGTTCACTTTTCAAACTGTTGCCACAAAATGTTAGAGTCCTGCATTATATTTGAAGAAATTAAATAATGAAAAATCTGCATAAATGATTGTCTATTTCTCGCATTGTGATAAAACAATGGTACATAGAGCCATCGAATTTTGAATGACGAAATCCTACTGCGAATATGGGCATCTGAAATCCCAAATTTGGAATTTGTTTTATTATAGATTTTATATTTTGTAAAACTTTAACGAATTTTTGATTTACAAACTCAGTGCTTTAAAAGCGAGAAATGGCAACGTTATATATATATATAAAAAAAAAAAAAAAATACTTTTATCTCCAGCTCGCGAGACTGTGTATATCGGAAATTCTAAAGATATGCTTAATTTAACATTATTTTGCGATATTGCTCTTGAACTGAATTTTATGGTTTAAGTGCAAAGAACATGATATTTAATAAATAAAGGTAACACTCAAAACGTTAAAAAAACGCCCCTTTGGACGTAATTTAAAATCTGAAACATTTCAGATTTTTTTTATTTTAAACTTTTAATAAGTTTTTGTATACTTACTTTCCTCTTTTCTTTTTTACTCGCATAAAAAGGATACGAAAGATTCAAGATTGAGGAGATTCGAGAAACTATCAGGAATTTGATTCGAGAATATTTAGAATTTATCTCATCCCTTTTAATGTAACTCTTCATTTTTTTTTTTTTTTTTATGTGCTAAACTAAATTCTCCAAAATATAAAATGATGGTTCCGTGGTTGAGTTTAATTGAAGAACCATGACGCTGATTAAAAAATAAATGATTAAAAAAAATATTTAAAATTCTAAAAAAGAAGAAGAAAAATCTAAAGGATTCAGATTTTAACGATCGCCCAAAAGAGTACTTTTCTGGTTTATTAGTAGAGAATATCAATAGAGAGATTCCAGATGGAACAATGAAGCATTTTATAGATGTAGATGAATATACATTTAGATTAAAATGTAAACTTTCTATGTCTTCAGGCGCGGCCAGAGGCCTAAAATAATTACTATAAAAAGATTGATATATAGTATAATGCTTTTAATAAACCCAACTAGTGAGTGTCATTTCACTGGTTGAGATGGTAATTAATAAAAGAAATAAAGGTCTGCATTGATTGCTTTTAAATCGCTTGGTTTATCAGGTTCAATGTTCCGCCTTACTTGCTTTGGGAACATGCACAGACCTGACTCGGAACAGGGAGCTTACTAAAGCTATGTTCAATAAATGTGGGAAGGAGACAAGATACACAGGAAGGGTATACGAAACCCTTTATTTTTCACTCTTTACAATAATTTCCGTACTTCGGAATACAGAGACCAACTACTTGTGGTCTGAACGTAAGAATATAAAAATATTAACTAAACTCTAACTTAAATTTGGAATAATAAACAAGGGCCTACGTGGAAGATTGGCCGTATATTAACAGGAAACCGTATGTAGTACAGAGAACTGTTAACACTACAATACGTTTAAAATTATCAGGAGGATTAAACCTCTGGCCTGGAAGGCAACCAGCAACCGAGTAAAACTGCTAAGGCAAGCGGCCTGCTTCGACTAACTCCTTCCTCTCTCTCACTTGGCAAAAAGCCACAACTTAAGTACTTGGCGTTCGCCAGACAAATTTGCATAAATAAGTTAAAGCTTTTAATTCTGGCCGGAAGTAGAAAATAAGAAGTGATAGTAAAGATTTAAAATAAAATAAACGTTAGTAAAACTTAAGATCCTTACAGGTTTGTTAATCAATACCAGACAGATTAAAAGAAAAATTAAATATTTTACGCTTCGTCAAACGGCAACAAGCTCGTGAAACTTAAAAATATTTTGCGTTGGATATCCAAGGAGGTTAGAATAGATGGAGTAAGCATGATGTCATAAAAGTGAAGGCAACAAAATCTCAACAAGGTGACGTCACGACTTATCATGGCCGCCATACAGCGTATGGATAAGATTTCGAAACATATTGTTAAATAAAATTACACTGAGAGCAAATATCAACGTTCGCAAGCTCAGAAAAGTGTTTTTAGGCATAATTAAATTTGGCATTTTAGGCATAATTTGCATAAAATACCATTTAAACTTTCTCTGCTCTTCCAGGTTTTACCACTTATACCTTTTCATGTACCTAGATTTATTAAATTTGAAGCATTTATTTGCAATCCTTATAATTTTCTACATTCTAAGTAGAAAATAAATTATATTAAGTAATGTAATGTAATGTACAAGTGTGCTGCAACCCTCATGGCCGATAATAATGGGCCTCATGGTTAACGCAGCACACCCAACACAGATTAAAACAAAAACGCAGTTAAAAACATCAAACTAAAATTCCCAGTATTTGTTCCATTGCCATCTATAAAAATTATATTAAGTATTAAAATTAGAACGGGGGACTTATGAACATTCAATAACGAATAACTAACATGTAGAGAACACCAATTAGAATGTAAAGAAAACGAACCAGAATTTCGTCTGTGGCAGCGGCCATGATAAGTCGTGACGTCGTAGCATGACTTGTCATAGCTTCACTTTCATTGCACGGAACATACGGAGAAGGCTTACTCCATTTATTCTAACCTCCTTGCGGATATCTTTAGAATTCCCTATAAAGTGTTAAATATTGCCATACATTTTCTTATATTCGCTATATTATTTCTTTAAAAATATTACATGGCGTCTGGTGACAGCATTTGAAAAGGAATAAGGACAAAAAGATAAGATTTGAGACAAATATCACCTCTGGTGTTAAAAAGCAGACAGAGAGAAAAATGGTATCATTTTACTTTAAATCTGTTTTCATTTTCTACCATAGTTTATAAACACAATTCGAAATTTGCAGCGTAAGTTTTTTTTTTTTTTTTTACCTTTTCATTCCACACTGAGATGAATCTTCTCTGAGATTCCACACTGAGAATCATCTTCTCGCACTTTATTGAAATAAAGTAAAAACTAGGTTTCTCTTAATAAAACCCCATCTTTGATAAAACTAATAAATTTTATCTAGAATTTTCAAAGCACAAACCTATAACTACTCCATCTTAGCAGAACTACAAAATGCCATTTTTATATCAAATCTTTAGAACATTCATCTGAAATTGTCATTGCGGCAAAACATAACTCGGTTTCCTTTACTTATGACTTTGTTTTCTTTTATTGTCTGCGAAAGCCATTTTAATTTTAAATCCACAGAAGTGTAGATACTGGTTCAGAAAGCGTCTAATAAGCTGAATTTTCTGCTTCAGTTCGGTCCCGAAAGCAGAGGTAATGCAACGCAATTTTTTCAACCGTGCAGAAATTGACAAGAGTTCTAGCATCTGGGTAGTGAAAAATCGTGATTTTATCTTTTTCTGAAGTGGATAAATCACTACTTGTCATCAAAAGCTACACGTTCGAAAACATTTAGAATCGCTAGCAGTAAGCTCGTCAGGAAAAAAAAAAGATCGCAAAATTGCCAAACATAACCCCTGCGGAGCAGAAAGATACTCTTATAGACTGAAAATCTACTTCAGGGAAATCTGCCGCAGATTTGAAAAAAAGGTATTTCTGGATCAAGTAGCAAAAGGCGGATATCGATAAAATCAGTCATTCGTAACAGTGCATGATATCTTTAAGACAGCTTACAACAAGATCTGACAAAGAAAAATTAGTACAGAAGCTTATCCGGAAACACGTTCAAACGAATGAAATTTTCTCCACATATTTAGCTGAGTTCAAACTGGTAGATACATATCATCAAAATAAAATCCATTTGTAAGCCTCAAAAATAAGGATTTGTTGAACTTACAAATGGATTACCATTGGAAATAATTATGGGTAATAATCGTAAATAACTTGTAAATGGTTTGGATAATTTTCCACTTCACTTATAATATGAATTTAGCCTAAAGCCTTTATAGTGATTTTTAGCTAGCAGCGACAAATCAATAAAATAAAGTATAAATACGGAGTTTATTTAAATCCCTTTTTTTATACGTTTTACAAACAAAATACAAAGAAATCTGGCAACCGATTCTTAAAAGCAACATTTACTGACAATGTAGAACGACGAAGCTTGCATCAAATAATGAAAATGTGCATGATCTGTAAAGCTGAAACCCACTATTTCTCTTAATTATAAATATTTACTCGTACGCCTGTATGGCATATAAACTAAATAGAAGTTAAAGATAACGAATTTTTTAAAACAGAATTTTGCTGAAATAAAAATTCGTTATGAAACCTTGCAATTACGTACATTTGTGATTTAGGAGAGTAAAATTATATTATCCAACTAAGAAACTGAAAAGCATAAAGTCAACAAATATGTCGAAGCGAGATATATGGAATGTGGCAGTGCCTTCGCAAAGATTCGAATTCTGGAGAGATTTTTCGTTGAGATTCGATTGCTAGCCGGACGTGCTTCCAGTTACACCTCGAAAATACACAATAAAAAGTTAACAAATACCTTAGATCCTCCCCCACTTAGGGCAAGTGAAAAGGCGGAGATCCAATTGCCAAATCTTGATGTTGACGAATTATCGTCAATTCCATTTTAATTTGATCACCACTGTAGAATCGTCAAAAATTTTAGAAGCCAGGAAACCAAAGAAATGAGGGGTGCCCTTGCCGGGATTCGAGCTTCGGACCTGTTGACCGATAGTCGGAGATGCTTCCAATTACATCTCGAAGGTACACGGCAAGAAGGAAGAAAATATGTTATAAATATCGGTGTATTTTTATCTTTGCTATGTACATGGTACATAGAATTTTGTTAGTGTCATTAGAATTTTATTTTGTATGTAGGAGACAATGTACAGTATACAGAATGGAAAGTTAGAGAAAATCTGTGATCAAGCTATATAACAAAGTAGTTAGAAATGCTTTTATTTATTTACTAATGGTATGAATTCTAATAAAATATATGAAATTGAAATCAATTTAAAGTATCTTTATATGAACCTGGAAGCATGTTTTTAAATTTGCATACCATTAGGTAGTATCTTTCGAGTGTTACTAAGAAAGTATATTAAAAGAACGAGCAATAACATAAAAATACAAGACAGCCCCTTAAAGTGTCAAAGTGGTAAACAAGAGAAGCAAACTAAAAATTCAGTATCAATACCTGAAAATGCCTTTCAAATATTAACGGTAATTAAAACATGAAAATATTAACATATGAAAAGCCTTTGAAATGTTAATATTGCATCAACACCGCGAAAACTTTAAAACCTAAAAGTGTCTTTCAAGTGTTTGTAAATAAATGAATAAATAACAAAAATACGAAAAAAAGGCTTTCACTCTTGAAAGGTGGAATTATTCAGATGGACTAGCTGAAACAAAATACATCTGCGTCAGATATTCAGTTGATCTGGCACAGTATTCACATTATAGCTTTAAACAAGTCAGCCAGATACTTCCAGGTTGAGACAGTAAGAGCGTTTCAGTTGATAAGCACGCTAAAAACACAGGATGTTGCTCATTTCAGCAATTTTCAAGAAAGTGATATGTCCGGTAGGAAAAGTACTGCCCGTTGAATTCTAAAGAGTACGAAATGCTGATAAAGGGTAAATGCACTAATATTTTTTAAAACAATGTAAAGTTAACAAGATTCCAAAAGCTCATCTAGTAAAAACTTTTGACTGTTTCAATGAGAATAACATTGAACAGTAGCAGTAACAGTAGCAGATTTTATACGGTATAAAAATACCTTTCGCTGTTTCTAATGTAAATTACTAGGGTATTTGTTTATTCTGCTGTCCAGAGTTAATCTCAAATGATTTTTGATGATTCTTGCATTGAAAATAAATTAGCAAATAATAAAGATGTTCTGATATGACCTTGATGTGGCTGAATCACCACTGTCTTTCTATGTATACGGAAGACATAAAGTTACTTTGTACCATAGCACGGTATCCTGATATGGTAAGTAAATATTATGTATAATTTGAGGTAAATAGTAATTGGCGACTGAATGTCTGGTCGATGGCTCCAATTTTTCACCATCACAAATAAGAAGTTTTAAAAATCCGTCTAAAACCGCAGAAATTAAATTTAAGCTCCAGAATTCTTCCTCTCTCTCTTTTTATTATTTTTTTTTAAGGTTTAGTTATTAAAGAGTTTTCAACACAATCATTATCGATTCTTCAAAGGAATGATCCATTGGTTCTTGGTATCTGCTGATGGATATATGATAATGTCTGCTGGAGCATCAATGACCAATAAATTTCTGTCTTCTCCGAACTCGACTCATTCTGAAGACAGCTGATTTCCTGAATTTCTTGGAAATCAAGTCTCGTATGCATAAGAAAAATCTGTGAAGACTACGATAAAATCTTCAAAGCAGTCCATAGGGAACTAGGTATCCTGCCGAAGACGCTTTTTGCTAATGTTTCAAAAAATCAGTCATGTGAATAGAAACATCGACTATAATAGCCATTCTGTCGAAAATTAATAAATAACTTAATTCTCAAAACATGATACTTGGCTTCTGTAGCGGCCTTAGTGAGAGAAAAAGCCGTTGGCGTAATTCGGGCTTAAGAAAGAGCAATTAGTTGCCAAATGATGTAAACTAAATTGATTACGGTAAACAATAAATCGGAAATTCATTCAACAATACAAGTTATTTAACAAATACACACACATATATATATATGTCATGATTTTAAAATGCGTAAATGAAAACATTGGAACTTTTTAACAGCTAACGATATTGCGTAGATGGCTGAGAAGACCGTAGTGGCTGAAGGTAGGGGCTGAGTGGAAGAGCATGATGAAGCATTTAGCACAACTGGAGCTTGAAGAATCACAATCTTTATTTTTTACGCATATCAAATCATTCTTTTGCAGTCAAGATATTTCTTAATTATAGTTGAATACAATAAGTTCCATTTTAAAGTACGGCATCATCTTAGGCAAATAAGCAACAGCATGGAAAAGCAGCGTCTGGCCAGCAGGTAACCGTAAGAGAAACGGAACGCTGGAACACAGAGGAAGAAGGGAGGGAGTCAATAGTTTCAGTTCGAGGTAAAGAAAGTTTTGGTTTACAATTAATTTGATTGAACAAGAAGTATCTGCATTAAAACGCTACGCAACATAGAAAGAGCTCGAACCCGGGAGAATAGATGAATTTAGGAGTAGAGCACCAAATCTAGAATGTTAACTTTGAGGTCGCAGTTATTTTTTTTAAGACAGCTATCGTATTTTGTTATATCTTACATATTCCCCCTTTAAAAGAAAGGTTCGGAGAGCAGGGTGGCAGAAAAAAAAAGCATTAGAGCAGCAAAATATGAGAGATATAATTTTCAAAATACAAAACATAAAATTGACTTTCGAACAATTAAAAAATTATAAGTCGTAAAATTTTGACTGAATTTGACATTTCACTGAAAGGCGAGAATTTTGAATTCAATAATAATTTTAAGCACCATATTCTTTTAAAACAACCGCAAATTTTTAGAGTCCTCAAGTTGTTAGAATGTCTAATGAAAATTGTCTTGACGAAAATAGTTTCACAAAGTAAATGTTCAAATGTTTTTCAGATTTTCTTGATGAAAATATTTCCATTATAATATATATTATATCTTCATTTTTATATATTGCGTTTTTATTTTTCGAGTTTGTATTACTATGAATTCTTATTTTAATTTTGATTTATTTTGATATTGTGTTCGGCCTCTTAGACACGGTTGCAATTATTACTATTGTTGAGGAACTGCCTTGCTTTGATTACAATTTACTTTTAACTTTAGATGCTTTAAGTTTATTTTACTTCAATCCTGCAGCTGTATCGCAGGGTGGGTATGAAAAGATTTTGTTTTTAATTTTTAGCTTTTGATTATGTTTCTTTATGTAATATATATAGATATATATATCTATATCTATATAGATATATATACAGAGAAAGAAGGGATTTAATATAAATATGTATTCAGTTTAGTATTTATGTAAATTTGTTAGCAAGCGTTTAATTGTTTCTCGATATGAGCAAATCAGCAGTAACTGTTTGTTTCTCGCCAACGCAGAAACGCACCAAATCTATTTTCTGGCTAAAGTTGTTGGAGAGGACAAGTAGAGAAAAAAATTAACCTCGTAATTAAATCATTCATTTCTGAGAAATTAAATGAACTTTAAGGACCTTTCCATGCAGAATTTTCTATTTTTGTCCTGGATGATATACTAGTTGGAGGAGATTGACTATGAACTCAAAGTAAGGGAGTGGGTTTGATTTTTTTTGTGTCCTGCTCCTTTCTATTGGTGTAATCTCTCTGGTAATCCTAAACTCTATGATGAAAACATCTCTATGATGAAACGGATAAAACGGATTCAGCCATTCATGAAGAGATGCCTTTAAAAAGTATCTGGCCTTCGAGGGGGGGGGGAATTACCATTGCTGCCTAGATGTGCTTCATAAAATTAGAATATGTATTTAGCTCAGAATAAGCTATCAAAATTTTCTAGTTATAATGATAATAATAATGATAATGGATAGTATTAATTCCTTTCAAACACATTACAACAACAAATTGCTGTACTCTAATAGAACAATTTCTGGAAAGTAATCAAATATTAATAAATGTGAAAATGCACTGTCTAAGAACGGTCAAGGCATTAGAATCAGAATTCTAAGGGAAAATCAAAATAGAAACATGTATATAAATCACTTTAATGATGCAAGAAACGAATTAAGTTGTTATAGCACAAATCTGCAACGAATAACAATGTCGAAACATGCCCCTTGGGTTATTAATCATTTTCTCGTCAACGTTTCATCACGGACGGCATAGTCAAAACGAGTATTTTAAAACCAAAATGAATCGATTCTAGCTCGTTTGGTGGTTAGTGGCACAGGTCCTTCGCTGTCGGAAATTGAATTTCGGCTCATTTGGTAATCTATATAAGCGTAAACTAATCAACGACAATTTCGCAAGAGGAAACTGCTAGTAGTAATAAATAACTGAAGATTATTCTCTCCGTTTTGCCTGCGGAAAAATCATTCAACTATAAAAATAATTGCTATGGCGGTAAGCAGAGTAGAATGGGGAGAGGATAACGTGACGTCACCTTTTAATGAAACACATTGCACCTGGAGAAAAAAAAATTGGGAGGGGGGAGTGTGAGAGGTAATGTTGAACTGTAGTATCCGCCATGTTTAGACACAGAGATGCATATTCTAAGTTAGAGTTTTCAAACGTTTAATCTTGAAGAAACACTTGAAAAGCTTTTCAGATCACAATGATCCCCTGCAAAAAGAATCAAATCAAAATTTGCACTTTAGCATTGTAGAGTTCCTCACTTTGTAAATGCTAATTTACAGTCGAACGTGAAGAATCTTAAGAACTGATAAGCGAATAATCGCTTGAGTTCGTGTGACAAGAAACAACAAGATAGAAGGGTAAATAACCTTTATTATTCAAATAAGATTTAACAGAACTCCGTCTTGGAGTATACACTAAAAGCCGACACTTGGGCTTTAACTTAAGAGGCTAAGAAGTAAACTAAAACTAATCTAAACTAAAGAGATATAGCCAAAGCTATCAAGATTCTAATCGAGTTGGCCCCTTAACGCTAATTGACTGCGAAGCCATCAAGGGCATGAGTACGGCCGAGCGTAATAACAGCTTTGAGAGAGAGTAGCCAAAAAAGGCGGACGCGCGCTAATCAGAAACTCTGATTCTCTAATGAACGAATGAACGAAGCCCTGTGAAAGTTTCCATTCTCTGCAAACAATGTACAATGGTATGTACTGATACAGATTACAGTGTAGAACAGATCCTAATCCTTGCACTAGAGCTCTTGATGCTACTGTGCGATTCATCATTGACATGCGCACATCATATCTTTCTCTTTTTCGGTTGTGTAATGAAGCTGATACAACCGTTCCTATCGGTTGATCCCTTCCTTCGTCACTCCCCGTTTTCATATTTGCATCATTGTACTGTGGAAGTAGATTCTTCGCTTACTTTCACTTCCACTTCAACTCAGCAGAGCCATGACGTAGCGCAGCTTGCAGAGCAGCAGACGAACGTTGGAAATGCTAGTATTAAGACGTAATCGACGCACAGAGCAGATAGCTTCGAGATGGAATGGAAGTAAACAGACGGCCCGCAGGTCCTCCAAGATGCTTGTCTAAATCCAAGATGCAGATCCTCCAAGATGCTTGCCGTACAAGGGCAGACGGGCCTTTGAATGTATTTATTGAGGACTGTGTGTTAGTCATCGTTACATGAATCCTGTAGAACTGTCTGGAATTACTTTCATCCTGAGATTGCCATCTGAATCATTAACTTTTACTTTTTATCTTTTATTTCATTTATTTCCTATTAGTAAAATAAAATAGTTAAATTATGCTTAACTTGTGCTCTACTATGCTATTTTGAAAGTAAACCCCACAATACCTTGATTTCGTTCAACGCGAGTACCGATTACTTGGAAGGGTAATCTATAGTCTCTCTGAGTCCCAGTTCTTCCGCTGTCAAACTCAGGAACTTGCTCGAATGCCTGTTGTTTCTTTCAATTCTAAATGCTTATCCAGCCTATTGCTCTCTCGTATCGTAATGCTTTTAGGAAGCGGTGTTGGCACGCATGATTAATACATGTTCTTCAATGGTATTCATTTCCATGTTCTATCGAGATCTACACATGATGCAAAATTCAAGCATGTTGGATGCTTCCTTGGATGAGCAACAGTGCATTTGTTTTATACAACGTATTAGCCTCTGTTTTGGGGGCATTTTTATCCTTTTCCAAGGATCATCATATCGCTCATTCACTCAAGTTAAATAAGAATTCTCTCATTCGTAAGAGTCGAAATAAGTAATGAGTTTATTAACTCTGTGATGATTCCTGATTAACGACACCAGTCGAAAAAACAATCTTCTAGAATAAATGTTATATTGATTCAACTTGAGCAGCACGATTCATTAAAATTCATCGGATTGCTCATCTATCTGATAAACATCTGTATAGTATAGAGCAGATATAATAAATTTTCATTCGATTTTAGGATTTTTCTAATCAGTTTAATGTATGAATAAAAGAAACTTTTGAATAACAAAGAAAATTCATTCGCTTTTCAGATTTTTTACTAGTTTTAGTTAATTTTAAGATCCTTCTCTTAGTTTTATGATCTTACGATTCTTAGCTTTAAGATCATTTATTAGTTTTATAATAGTTTTGCACAACATTTGATGTACTTCTTAAAATTTTCTTCAATCACTCAAACTTTTAAATAACAAAAAATCAATAAAAGTGTTATAAAGTTATAAAATAAAAGCCAAAAAAATAATATTTTATAAATTACAGAATTTTTGAAAAACATTCCATGGAATTCAATTCGAGTAACGCCTCACCTATGGCCGAGTGATTAAGACCGCTAAATTTGGTAGTCGACCTGCTTTGGGTTCGATTCCAGGGTTGGGTGTGGTTTCTCCCACGTGTAACGTGAATACGAGCCAGTTTCCTTCAGCAAATCCTCGACGAAGGCATCCCTCTTAGGCAGATAGACCTCTGGCTTTGCCATGTTCAAATAACGTAACCTAACCAACTCGGATAACATTATTTTGACCTATGTAAAATATCACGTTTTATAAGTTATGAATTAAATTGTTCATATCTTTTCAAGTTACAGTTAAAGCTATGATTGTGAATTCTAAAAGAAAAACCAAGTATCGCATTTTATTAAAACATTCAATAATAGTGATAAACAAATAACTTGTTGACAAAACTGTCTGAAAAATGCCGTCTGCGCGCAAACGAGTTGCAGAAAATCTGTTTGCATTTTGGATACGTTAAAGAATAATGTGCTTCCTTCGTGAGTTTTGTAATTAATTTTTAAAGGATGAATTATTTATATTTCTGCGAATGATTGTTGAGATGTTTCATTTTATTCTCAAACATAATGTTTTTATTCTTTCTTTAGATAATTAAAATTGGTGGAAATCGCTAGGGGTAGAATAGTAGTGTTTGATTACATTAGAAGGCTCATTTGCTTTCAAAAGATACTTTTTTTCATTACTTTCCCCCTTTTATTGATTGTATAGTGTAACAGCAGTAATTTTTCTGAAGTATCTCTATTGTGTTAGAAGAATCGTTTGCAAGGAATAATTATTTGTGACTTCCCTTGTGAATTTGTGTTTTCCGTGCTCTTTTCGTTTTTTTTTAGTTAGCAAACTGGATAGCTGATTTACTGGGTTTTTTTTTTTTTTTTTTTTTTTTTTTTTTTTTTGTAATTTAACACAAAACAAATCGCACTTTTAGCTACTTCTTGATGCTCTACAGAAACAAGCATTTTACTAATCGCTAAAATACTGTCAGCTTTCCTCTCATTTAAATGACTAGCCGCTTGTGAGGCTTTTATTGAATCCAGTTGGTGTAATTTCATAAAAATATTGAGTCTTTCTAATTAGATATCTTATGATTTAAATTCATTTTTATTTAAATCAATTAGAATGAAAAGTAGGTTAGGTTAGGTTATTTAATTACGGCAAAGCCTCGAGGGTTATCTGCCTAAGAAGAGGGATGCCTTCGTGGAGGACTTTTTAAGGCAAACTGGCTCGTATACACGTTACACATGGGGAAAACCACGAAAACACCCATGCAGCCAGCCCGTTCGCGGGATTCGAACCTCGGGAATGAAAAATAGGAAAAATATTCCTAGAACTACGTTTACTGCTTTTAAATCGCTTGGTTTGTTACTCAGTAAATGACAGATTAAACCTTCAAAGTTAATATCTTACTCTTTACTGTATGGCAGCATACTCTTAACTGTATGGCAGCAGAACAAATCGAACGAGCAATGTTATTGTACCGGTTAACGAGGTTGGAGCGAAGAACGAAAAGAATCGAACGAACAGTGTAGTTTTGAGATTCCCCAAAACCTCCTTCTTACACAGATTTAACAATAAAGTTCTAGAATAAAAATTTTTCAGGAAGTCGGAAAATGATAAAAATTAAACTCACTTCTAAACATTTTGTCTCCTTTAAAATAGAAAGGTGGCTCTCTTTCAACTTTGTTGCGTTCTTTTTTCGTGAATCAAGCGTCAGCAGTAATGTCCTCGGCAAAGTGAATCAGTTCGTGAGTGAACTGCAGATCTCTGTTCCTGGCACGCTTCCATCAAGAGCTGTCCGTGAACTATAAAAGAGCTATAAATCCATTTTCTGGAATCGGAGTAAATTCGCTCAGTAAAGGGAATCAGATCTTTGAATCATTTCCGAAGTGAATAGTCCAACACTATCTTTAATGAAAATTCGCCAGCATAGCTCCTTTGATTTCCCATGGAAGACAGCACTATCACGTTTAATCAAAGTGAAAAAACATTTTGTATTTTGTAATGCTTAAAAATCTCGTCTTTCTTTACTGTGTAGCAATCGTTTTGAACGGAATTCCAGAAGGGGAATTCCAGAACAGGGGCTGCCCCTGTTTTCAAGAAATGGCATGCTAAATTCTTATAAGCTGTCTGTATATAGCCAACACTTCGTTAAACAGTTTAAGAACGTGTTGACATAGCTCATTAAACAAGACGCGTGACTTGTATGGTGCGGTATTTGTTAAGGATATTATTATTGCCTCCCCTTGTTAATTTCCAAGTTCTTCGCAATTACACCGCTGTAGCTTCAATCGAACGTGGTATACTGGTGCGCCTGTGGGACGAAATGGAATATCCCATAGATGTCTGTTATTTCAGCAAAGATAAATACATTTAGCATTTGCAAGATATGTAAAAATTCTTGGTTGGTTACTTTTGTTCTGATGCAATAAAAACTGGTATCGGTTGCTTTAGTTATTTGCTATGAATTTGCTTTTAAATGTTTAATTGAATTATGAATAACTCAGCATTGGAAAACAATACTGCTGTTTTTAAATCTTGAATTGAACTCACTCAGAATATTTTGTAAACTGTAAAGAAAAATTGAGAAATACAGTACTCCTGCCTTGAATTTCGATGCCAAATGATTGCAGCGTGGAAAGTATATCAAGCGATTTTTTTATGACATAGCATAGGGAAATTTTCGGAGATACTAAATTTTTGCAAATTTCACTGGACTCTGTCCTGATTCACCGTTATCCCTAAGGAGCCATGACAATTTTACTACCAAATCGTAATGGCTGTTTAGGGATAGCGGAAATTTCCATTCATTTTCATTGATGGACCCGAAGCGGACATTTTCATTGGTCATCATTCCCATTTCAACCTCCGTTTTCCATCCTCTGGCGTAAACGTAAAAGGAGAGTGAGTGTATGATTCTTCACCTTTCGATCGTTATGCCAGAACAATTGCTGATTCATGTCAGTCTATCTCCGCATTTTACATTCCTAAGGACCAATTTCTAGTAACAATGTCCCATTCCTTTTCACTTTTGTTTCCTTGTAGCACTGTACTGCGCTGGTTATTTTAGGAGAAAGAAATATTTTTAAAAGGTATCATGAAGTATACCAGAACCCAGAAGAGCCAAAAGGCCCTAGTTTATGATGTTATGCCTTTCAGATTGATGTGTACATATAAAAGTTGGAATATGTAATGGGTTTGCAAATCTAATAGTCGTATTGGAAGTATTCTCGTAAGTACAGACAAGAAAGAAATGACTTCCCCTCTAAAAAAAAAAAAAAAATTAAAATTATGCACGTACAAGAGATGAAGCAGAAACTCAGGTATAGCAGAACACTCAATTTACATTCTTTTATTCATAAAAGTGATGCAATAACTCAGCTTTTATGAAGAAAATGAGACGATATTTTAAAATAGGGCTGAAATGGGAATAAAGCTGCTGAGTCTTTTCCTCAAAAATCGTTATGCTCTATGAGTGAAATGGGAACAAAACTGTTAAAACTCAATTTGGAAAGGGCTGAATCGGTACTAAGTCTTACCAATCATAAAAATCTTAGTGGTTTACGGAGGAAGTATATTAAAATAACCAAGTCTCAGGGGGGGGAGGAATTATCTGAGAATCTCTCGTCTTGGGTTCACTGCGAAAAGGAAATCCAGGAGTTCAATCAGGAGGCGCATTCCTAAGAACAAACCTGTTAACAACATACCGTACCCAGAGAAATGTCTATAAAATTCTACGTTCCAGATAGCGCTGGTAAATGTATCAGATGATATAAGAGAGCGAGCAGTCTATGGAGATCCGAGTAAAACAAATCAGTAAAGATCCGAGTAAAACAAATGAGTTTCTTTACTAGGTGAAAACTTTTATCAACAAATAGAAGGCCAGAGATGGTTTCTTGCTTGTTTGTGGTAATTTTTATGTCGACCTCCTCTATTTATTTACTACTGTGCACATAGTGCACAAAGTTATAATCAAATATTAACTTTTAATAAAGGTGTAAACGTTTCAGACTTATGAAGAGCAATACGTGGAACAATAAAATTAAAAATTAAAGTGTTTGAAAATCATTAATGGTAAATTAGTCGTATATAAATTTGTTAGCATTTTGTTATGAACTGACATTTTTCTCTTTCTTGCACATTCAAAAATAAAAAATATTTAATACATATGATCTTAATTTTCTTGAATAATTTTTTTAATGACTAGCATCTATTCTTTTTGTAAACGTAACAGCAAACAAAACTTGAAAGCAGTTTTTAATTTTATGACCAGACGTCCTTCTTTCAGCCACATGCAATAAATTTTAAGAACCAGAAGAACGAGGCTGTTACTTTCGGTTCCTCCTTCAGGAAAAGAAATAAAAACTCGTATTCGAAAGACATTTTTAATTACTGTATTTAGAATTTTAGCCAAAGTAATAAAAATGAATGTTAAAAAGCAGGATTTAATTACTAATAGTCATTAATAAAAACATATTCAAAAGGAGTGAAAACTTTTTTTTTTAAACCCAGAGAAAGAGCTAAAATATTTACTACCTTAATAAAAATTGTTTAGCGACATTAAATTTTGTAACGAGATTATTGCTGCATATTCTGAAAGTCAAGCAAAAGGCTCTTGAATTATTCTGTGTGTTTACAAAAGCATTTCAAGATAAGCTACAAAAATTCCTAATTTATTAAACATATTTCGTTTAAATTAAACTGTCGTAGTAATTCTTTACGAAATAAAGATAAAATACTCACTATATAATTCTATTCATACTTTACGTACACTATATAACGTCATTTCAAAAGGAAACAATAAACCTAGATTACTTATTAACCTTTTATGTACTTTTGAAGATTTGTTGCATGCCTTTTTGAATTATTCTATTTTTCATTTATTTTATTACGAGCTTAAAAATATTTTTGCTATTTTAAAAATAGAAAGCTTAATATTTGAGAATTGATCATTTTTCTCCCACATGAAAGAGACAAAAATAGTTATTCTTCTAGAGACATAATTCAGTTTGCGAGAAGAGCAAAAGCTTATTTTGATTTTTCTCTTATCTTAAAATGTTCCAAATTCTTTACGCAGATTAATATAACAGACTTTTAAGAATTTCGTAACATTTCCTTAGGTTCTATATTTAAATTTTAAAATTTTCAAAAAACGAAACCAGTAAATTATGATTTATGGCAGTTTATTCAGTACCGTCTGAAGTTTTTCTGAAACAGGAAATGAAGCAAATAACAAAGACAGTAAAAGTCATTAACATTTAATAAAATACACTTAATGGCAAAACGTAACCAAAAAGGTAGAGGTAGAAAGGTAGCCATAAAAAGAGGGGGAATGTTATTAAATTCTTGTTTGATAATTAAGTAATCTCTCAAATACTTCAATGTTCAGTTTGTAAAAGTGCTATTTTTAAACTTCATTGGATTGGTAATCAAATCTAAACTTAAGAGAAAAAATTCAATTTGCAAAATTTTGTAAATTACCGTGAATTTATTAATTTTCCTGTTCCTGAATGTGTTATGATAGACATTTTGATTTATAAAGCCATTAACTAGAAATTTATGAGTGATTTTGTCCTCGGAACTGAATTCTCTAGCTGAAAATCAAATATGAAATCACATGTTCCTTTGCATTATTATTTCAGTACAAAATATTTTTTTACAAAAATGAAAACAAAATATGTAAAGATTTTAATAAATACTGATAATGTCAAGGGTCCAGCTGGTAATTAGTAATATTTAAAATAAATCTACGTTTATTGATTTTAAATCATATAGTTTGTTCATCTATAAAAGACACTAAATTTGAAAGAAAAACATCTTACGCTTTGCTTAATGGCAACAAATTGATCCGCGAAAGATAAACATATTTTACATTGGGCAGTTCTCAGTTTTCTAATTAAATTTGATTACACTTTGCAGAATGGCAGCACAAAGCTTTTATATCGTTGAGTTTTAATCAAAAGTTCCTTAAATTCGTACAAAATATGAAATAAAAAAAATCAGAATTGAAGCTTTGCATATGTTTAGGTAGAAGACTAAGTGTGTTGAAAGTTTGGTGGATTTAGGTGCAATCGTTTTTTTATAAAATGAGGAATATAATAATAATGTTTGGATACGTACAGATTTTTCCATTATTTAATAATGTAGATTAGCTTTTTTTTTTCTTTTTCTTTTTCTTTAGTGTAATTTTTTTGTGTGCGTGTTGTTCAAAAATACAAAAATTATATTTTACAGTCAGTTTTTTTTTTCTGAAACATAACTATACAGTAGATTCCAATATTTGAACTAGTCCTGCTTCTTTCCTGAACTCATTCATAACAATAACATCAGAAATAATAAATATTAGCATTAACTTTGGGTGCTACCTTTGTTAGGATATGGTGGGTTGACGCTCTTAGTACGATCCACATCGCCCATCTTGGCGTGACTCCACAGTTCTAAGAAACCGAGGGGCGTGGCAATGATTATGTCACATGACAGACCGCGCCTAGGTAACAAATATTCAAATGACACGACACGACACAAATGACTTTACTGCCCTCTCTTCTACCGGATCTTTCTTTTTTTTTTTTTTTTTTTTTTTCTTTTTTCTTTTTTTTTTTTTTTTTGGTTCTCCTTATGCTGTCAATCTCACTTTCGTTGTAGACTAAAATGAAGATTAATTTTGGGATCTAGTAGCATGGATGATAAATTATCGATGATATCTTGAGCTTTGCAAAAGTTTCCTTGAAAGACTTTCGAAAATCAATGTATAAGTAAATATGTCCTACCTCTTCTTTTCTTTGCTTTTGAATGAGTATACTAAAAGGGTTATATTATAAAAAATATCTAAAATATTCGTCATTTAAAATGCATTATTGATAATTTTGCAAACGAATTTTGACAAAAACATTTCAATAGGTTCGAAATTTTGTCAAGGGAGAATGAACTGAAACCATGAATGCTAGGTACTGTGATCAAATTCATTGTAAACGCAAGTGAACAGCAATGAAAATATACTGATGGACAGTTGCTAAGGACGGATTACAAGCGGCTATATAGCGCTTAAAAAAGTAAGCGTGGTGGATGTCAAATGAAATAAAGTAATGGCAGAATACTGGGACATAACAATAAAGATAATTTATTGTGCTTTGAAATCCAGAAGGCTTTGAAAAGAGTTCAAGAAACAAAATGGTCATTTTGTGCTGAATACGTAGAAGTGAATAAAATGCAATTATAGCCCACATTTATTCTGGTGTAAGATGTCAGTATGGGATATGGTCACCATGGAGGGTGATGCAAGATTCCGCACGTCGAGTCATGCTTTGCACAATATTATCCAGCAGCTGTTGCGGTAACTTATTCCATAACTCTGTCAGTGCACGGATGAGTGTGTCCTTGTTTATTGGAGGGGATTGTTGACAAGCAAGACTCCTCCACAAAGCATCCCAAACATTTTCTATGGGTTTCAGATCTGAAAACGGGCTGGCCATACGAGATGTTGAATATCTTCGCTCTATAGACACTCCTGGACAGCAACTGTTCGATGAATTGCTGCACTGTCCATGAAATGAATTAATCATCAACAGCACTAAATATGCAAACGTGAGGCAGCAAAACATCACTGATGTATCGCTGGCCAGTTATAGTCCCGGTGGAAGCACGTAGAGCGACGTACGGCCGTTTATCATGATCCCAGCCCATACTACGACACTACGTGTTGGATAAATGTCATCTTCCTGTATGTTTGCAGGATTATGTACAGTACCACTCTCACCACAGATCAACTGGAGTTTACAATCCGATGACAGATAGAACTTACCCTCATTTGAGAACAGTTCACAAGCCCAGTCGTCTTCCCTCCAATTGCGACGCTGACGACATCGATTGTCTAGACGTCTAGACGGTGAAGTCTAGACAATAGAATGCATACAACAGTACGGCGGGTGTATAGTCTTCCTTGATGGAAACATCTGGCTACAATTTTTCGAGAGATTCGCTTGCCAGTAGTAGCCAAGTAACTTACTTGCTACCTCAGTAGCTGTACTGCGCCTGTTCCTTTTTGTCGATAGCACTATGTACATATCTTCTGCAGGCGCGGTACATCGAACACGACCTCCCTCGTAATGTTTGTTATACATGCCATTTGTTTGAAATAATTTCCAAAGCCTTGAGACAGCACTGTGGCTGACGTCGCATACCCTAGTAACATCTGTTAGTTTTCGCTTTTTTCAATCTTGATAATAATATGGCCATGCATAAAATCATCTAAATGATGTCGGAAAGACATACCTAAAATTACAAGTACTTCAACTGATTCTTTCCCATTAAATTTTTCTTTTGAACAACTATGGTCAATACGCGTCAAATCCTTTATATCTCTTATCAGCGTTGTCTCGCGACGAACAGCTTCAGCAGTCCAAAATTTGCATTTGCAGAACACATCTTAATCTCGCTCTTAGGCTAACTGCGATGTTTTTCGGTCTTTCATTGTGTGGCTGTTACTGTCATTCACCCTTAGCAATAGTCCGCCAGGGTACTATAATGCTATTAAAATTAATTAAAGATAAACTGTTGCTAAACAAATAGCTATTTGAAGTGTTTAGGTAAATCTTTTCTAATTATTAATAAAAATCTAGGCTAAAATTCTGATAAAATATAGCAATTTATCTCCTTTGTAACTTTATTCCAGTCTTATGTTATTAAGAGATGCACTTTTGATTATTATTTCATGAACTTTTTAAGAAACGCAAAAATGAAGCTTTGATACTTTTGTATACAAATTGTTAAAATAAACGAATGAACAAATTAATCGATTTCTGAACGTTAAATAGACCTACACGTTTAACTCACTGTAAATACGCTTACATAAAACTGAAGGTTAGGTTGCCTAAGATTGAAGGTATGGTTCGGTAAAGCTTTAATGACGACGAAAGTAAAAGTACATTCAATAATGAACCAAGATAGCTTAGTTATTGGAATGTGGCAAAGCAGATGAGAGCTATCCGCCTAGGGAAAGAGCTGATGGAATGTATAACTAAATCAACATCGAGAAAAACGGAATGAAGAAAAAAATTTACAAAAATGCATGTGAGAGGACCAAATCATCTAAGAGATTAGGGGCTCCAAAAATTTATAATCCAGCCCTGCCTAGGGGCAGGAATGTCTTCGTAAAGTACTTTCTAAAGTAAACTGGCTTATGTTCACATTATGCATGAGAAAAACCACGAAAAGCAACCATGCAGACAGCCCATTCGCTCGCGATCCAAACTCGACCGAACCTCTACTAGCATTTACACAGGATGTTCACACTCTTTTAGAATGATTGCGAGGCCGTTTAATTAATGTTCAAAATATAAAGCGTATTTTTTTAAAGGTTTGATCTGTAAACCTTTTCTAAGTCTGCATTTTGATTAAAAGTTAGTAAGAAATATTTTTGCTAGGTGGTGATCCTAGATGGACAATTGGACAACTTCTTGAAACCTGGATTTCTAGGAAAGGCACCAAAGACAGCAAGAAAGTCAAGAAGTCTTCGAACTTTGGTAGTAGACTGGGAAGATTAAAACTATTTTCATAACCAAAAAAATTTAAGTTTGTAACACAATACGTGTTGTTTTCAAATTTGGGCAGCTTAACACATTCTTTCCAACGTCTGTCGGTCGTTTAGCCATCTCATCACCGAGAACGTTGCCCAAAGTGCACTAAAGGAAGCAACCAATTTTACACCCGCAAGAAGTTTCGTTCCAGTGATTACAGCGCTCCAGAGGACGAGTCCGAGGGCCTTCCCACTAAAATCACTCGAGAGAACTTTCGACAAGCTGTGTATTTTGAGTTCCCTCATTTCGCACAGACACTGTTTTCTTACAAACATCCATGCGTACTTTGGGAATACAACCCGAGCCCAAAGATGCAACCGTCGAGAACTAACCACTGTAGTAATCAGGAAGCTCGAATACGAGGCAATGACCAGCCCTACATTTTGCGATGAACGCGCCTGGATGACGTGGAAGGCACGTGATCAGGTGGAAGTGGTATTTAACTGCTGCTGGAGAGTCTGAAGAATCATTCTTTCACTTACTTCTGTGTGTGATGAGAAAGGCTGCGGAAGAAAAAGGGACTCTCTGGCATGGTGAAGCAAAACCGGAGCCAGAGAGTGGCTCAGCTGACAGCCGAATACAATGCAGGGCCAAGTAGAAAAGTATCGGAGCACACTGTTCAGCGGGCACTGTTGGATATGGGGCTACGCAGCAAACGTACCACTCGTGTGCCTTTGCTGACCAAGCGTCATCGCCAACTGCGCCTGCGCTGGGCCCGGGAACATCGCGACTGGTCCATGGATCAGTTGGAGAGAGTTGCCTGGTCAGATGAATCACGGTTTGTCATTCATCATGCCGATGACCGTGTCAGAATACGCCGTCTTCCGCCGCTCCCTCAATGCACAGTAGGTCATACACAGGCCGGTGGTGGCGGTATTATGCTCTGGGGGACGTTCTCTTGGGCGTCTCTGGGACCCGTGGTTGTGGTAGAGCACACCATGAATGCTACAGGGTATCTGAACATCATTGTGGACCAGTTGCACCCTTACATGGTCTCTGTTTTTCCAGCTGGAAATGAAATGTTCCAACAGGACAACGCCCCGTGTCACAAGGCTACAATTGTGTTGGAGTGGTTCCAGGAACATGATGCTGATTTCCAGTTAATGTCCTGGCCGCCTAACTCACCGAATCTCAATCTGGTAGACACATTTGGGATGTCATATGCCAACAGCTCAGAGGTCAAAGACCACCAATTCGCAATATCTCAGATGTGCGTGACCGTTGCTACAACATCTGGTACAATCTGTCTCCGGCCATCTATCAAGGACTTGCGGCATCCATGCCAAGGCGGGTTGAAGCTGTGTTGCGGGCCAAAGGTGGCCCAACTCGTTATTGACAGGTGTTCATAATGTTTTGGCTCTTGAGTGTAAGTTACAATGTTAAAAATCATACATATTATAATAATACATTTTATGAGCCTAACATCATACGTGTTAGGTTTAACATTATACATGTTAAACTTTTAACGTCATGTAAATGATTCACGATGTTCAAACAGTGGAGATGCTACACAACTCATTATGTGTGTGTTAGGATTAACATGTATGAGCCTAGCATCATACATGCTGACATCTTGCATGCTATGTATGTCATACCTAAATGCATTCTTAGCATAATGATCCATGGTAAAAGTATCACCAGTGCTGATGGTGTTTTTAATATGCTAATGGACTCCCCCCCCGGATATTTGGTGGTTTTTAGACTATACTCAATAATATATTTAATTTATCATTCTATCCTGGCTTTGCAATGCGTTCGCTAGCTTTCATAATACGAGTCTAGATTTTGTCTATGAGGTAACTACAGGAAAGCAGATGTCTACAGTTTTTCATAACAGGTACTGTACTGGAACAGACGGCATTTGTTATCCGAAGTACCAATGCGATAATAACATCGTTCTTGCAAAGGAAATAACGTAAAAGGACTTTATCGTAGAAAAACTGTACCTGCAAAGCGTAATGAAACGAGTTAGTTATACCTACATACCTGTATGTAACATGTTGAGGAAATAGGATTGGTGATTGGGACACCCCGCCCCCACAAAAAAAGTGCTATAGTGGAAATGTGCAATAGCGATGTATGTATAAGTAACAGATCTTCATTGCCGTAGATCAGACCTATAAATTTCATGTTTTTTTAAGTACACAGCCCACCTTAGAAAAGGATATGGGAAAGGAAGATGGGGGGAAGACAGAAAAGGCACCCCTCAGGAAAAAAAAGGAAAGCCAAAGAAAAGATTCCTGTTTTAGTTCAATACATCCAACTATTTTTCTTTTCCTCTTTATTTCTCTTTTCTTTTTCTTTTTTATCATCCTCAATCAATCCTCGCTGGCGTCTAAAACTCTTTTGCTCTGCGCACACACGAGTAAAATTTTTTCCTCTTCGCTATTCTCATAGCTTTTGATACTCGACTCGAAATTCTTACTGATCCAGGCGCACGAGAACTGCCATCTTTTTTTTATTATTATTATTAATACTTTTTCCCCTTTCCTCCCCCCTCTTGTCGTTGGAACTTGTCAGAAAAGTTCTATCTACGATAAAAAGACGGAATCTGCATAATTAATTTCTCAGAGATGACTCGGAGAGATTTGCATGTATTATGCAGAACGGATTCTCGCATTTTAGGAAAGATGTTTGCTCGAACTTTGTTACGGCAATCAAGAAGATGATGGAAGACATTATTTATAAGAGAAATGAGTTTTGTGACGGATGATATTCTAAACAATATGTCTACTTAAGAAAGTTTAAAACGTTTCTTTTAAAACGAACAAAGGCTTATAAGGTTGCTCTAAGGCTTAAAAGATTTTCTCTCTTCTTCCAGCATGCCTTCGTGGTGTAACGGTAGCACACTTGGAGCGTATTCGGGAGGTTCAGGCTTGAGTCCCGGCGAGGGCGTTGCTTATTTTTTGTCTCCTGCTTCGAAATAACTTAATGACTCTACAGGCTGTTATGCTATTTTTTCGTCTTAAAATTATTATATCCTTCTTCTCTTGTTTATTTAAGTGCTTGACTTGATCAGAGTGCGAAACATGCAGGATAATTAAAAAGGAATGAAACAGTTTACATACTTGGTATGAAATAATAACTCATGATAAAGGAATCATTCATGTACATTTGGACAACTGACATATCCAATTTTTCTCTTTTTTTAATCAGAAAAACTTAAAAAATTTTCTGTGCATATGAACAACGTCCCATATGCCATATGAATAGATAGCAATCGAGTTCTTACTTTGCGCATTGCGGCAAATACATGTCTATGGTTTATCAAGTAGACATCTTAATCGAATACAGGGCCGGATTAAGACCTTCAAAGCCCTTTTAAGCACTGAAAAGATTCTGCTACTCCCACATATGTTTACTCTAGTTTTTTCTTCATTCCTTCTCTCTGTCGGTTTTAGTTTAGTTGTTCCATGATAAATGGCAATGGGAAATGTTTTTAGTACTCTTTATCCCGAATACCTAAGGGCATTTTTGTGGTCCCCTTTTCTCGATGCTTTAAGAAGAACGTACTTATAACGCTTAATCAATGTTAATCCAGCCCTGATTGAAAAGACATCCACGCCAACGGTTTCGATGTCTATCGTAACAATGTACAATATCTAAGTACAGATAGCATATACATATCGGCCCCGACATAAAATAAATCAAGGGAAATTATTCTGTAACTACAGACAATAATAAACACCAGAACTGGCCAATTGGGCTTTTTTGCGTAAGACTATTTTAAAGAAAAAAATGTTTTTAGTCCAAAGGGACGTTAACCCAGAAGGGCTATTATTCTCGAAACGGCATTTTGCGTTGACAAAATGTTGAATCACTTGTAGGGTTTATATTTATTTTAACTAACATTTATTTTAAGTTTAAACTATCTTTCCTGTCAAGCCTTACTTTCCCCTGGAACTGCCAATGCCAGAATATGTAAATTTTAGTAGAACGCGCAAGGATTCAAATTATCAGCGGAAGTAGTATGATTTAAATAGAGAGGAAACAAGTTCGGTGTGTGATATTCTTACTGCACGAGCGCGGAGGTAGTTAGCGAGAATTGAAGAACCCCGCGTTGCGGCCTATGTGCTTGGCGGGAAGTAGTGGTAATCGTTCCAGTGAGCTTCAAGTCTGCTGAATCAGCAGCGGTATTGTAAAACGCGGTGAGTTAGTTATTTTAGAGAGCCTCGTAGTTAGAATCTTGTCTTTACTTTCTTTTCAGGTTATTATTTTTATTTGACTGCCAAGTTGGCACAGTCTGTGAGCGTCAAGAGCACGCAATTGTAATTTTATTACGTTGAATATAAAGGGACTTAACCCCTTCACAAGGCTCTATCTTTTATACAAGTTTTCACAGTCACCTCTTGGTTGCGTGCAAGTTGGAGGCGCGCAACGTTATATTGGCGCCCGAACACTTATCTAACTGAAATGGCCGAAAACTGGATGGAAGCCGCTGGACAACACCAAGAAATGACAAGTCAGTTAGAAGGATTTGGATACCTGGTCCAGACTTTGAGAGCATCAATCAAGCCAAACGTCCATTTCGACGGAAAAAATTCGGTGGCGGTATTTTTAGAAGGTCTAGAAAACCACTTTCAGCTCTACCCTTTGCCTGAAAGACAAAAAATTGCCATCGCCACATCAGCACTAAGAGGACAGGCCGCGCTATGGTGGAAAAATATAGGAAAATTTCTACTAGGTGAATTTGGAAGCCCGACATATATATTTGACAATTTCAAAAAATCGTTAGTAAAGGCCTTCCCCATAGTGAAAGATCGCGCACGGCTGGAAGCCGAACTATATAGTTTCTACCAACGGGATACAGCAGAATTGACGGACTTTATTTTACGAAAAATCAAGCTAACGGATATGCTGTATGGAAAAAAACCCGATGCGGAGATTATTGAAATAATATTACCAAGATTGTTACCCGCTGTCCAAGACTACTTTGAAATTAGAAACCCAAGCACATTGCAGGAACTTTTCGAATTGGCGGTGAAGTTTCAAAATCGCAGAATAGCGGAAAAAGCGAGAGAGGAAACATATTCTCAACATACCCGAAGGAAGGAGGAAACCAGAAATGGAAATCGCTCATATGGGGGAAAGAACTATCAAGCTAACGCATCGAAACTCGAAGGTCAAGGCCCAAAAAGAAAATTTGTAAATAAGCATCCGCGTACCCAGAAGACACAGATTGAAAGGAAAGCTTTAAACGACTAGAGGGGCCTGTGAAAGGGAGGGTCCAGACCCCGGAAGTTTTAAAAAAACCCTCAAATAGACATTTAAACACGGTCATCGTAAAAAACTCACAGTTACCAATTATACAAGTCCTGGTTGGCGATGTACCAGTAGAAGCCCTCATCGATACAGGAGCAGAAGGAAATTTTATGAGTGAAAAGTTCTTCAAAAAGAATTTTTATAGGATACGACTATTTAAAACCAAAAATACGGAAATTATAGCGGAGCAAGGAAAAACATGTCACTGCATCGGGAAATTATCATTAAACTTACAGGTAAAAGAGGAAAATCTCAAAGTATTAATTTTTGTGGTGAAAGACCTACAACACTCTCTTATTTTAGGTATGGACTTTTTAAGGGCCGCGAGGGCCAAATTAAATTTTCAAGATAGTTCCGTGGTGTTGGAGATGGACCAGAGGGTGGTGGAACCTGTGGAGACACCTGAAGTGGACCTTAGCCATCTGAATGACCATGAAAGTAAAGCAATACAGCAAGTGGTGAGTAATTTTTCTCATTTGTTTTCAGAAAAACCAGGAAACTGCCAGATAGTAACTCACAAGATTCAATTAAATGCCGAAAAACCTTGTAGGACTAAACCGTATCGTTATGATAAACAAAAAGACCTAATCATCGAAGAACATATTCAGGAGATGTTAAAGAATAAAATAATAACGCTCATAAATAGTGAGTACGCGAGTCCAGTCGTACTATGTAGGAAAAAGAACGAGTTTCCTCCTTCGGATAAAAGGGCTTGGAGGTTTGCTATTGATTACAGAAAACTAAATAGTATTACTAAATTTCCAGTTTACCCTTTGCCGGTTATAGACGAGATCATTAGACAGATCAAATCGACAAGATATATGTCTACTTTGGACTTAACGTCTGGCTACCATCAAATAGCTATGAGACCCGAAGATATACACAAAACCGCGTTTATAACAAAATCGGGCACTTATGCATTTTTACGCATGCCCTTTGGGTTGTGTGGGGCCCCATCAACATTCCAGAGAGCTATGGACATTGTTCTAAAGCCTGTCCTAGGAAAATCAACTTTAATTTATCTAGATGATATAATTATAACGAGTAGTACGTTGGAACAACACATTAATGACCTCGAACAAGTTTTTAAATTATTAAAAGAGGCCGGTCTTACAACTAACGCCTCAAAATGCAAGTTCGCAACTAAAGAACTTAAATATCTCGGTTATAAAATTTCGCAAAAGGGTATAGAAACGCAAGATTCAAAAATAAAAGCTATTAAGAATTTCCCACCGCCCAACACCGCCAAGAAACTTTCGTCTTTCCTTGGATTATGTTCTTACTATCGATCTTTCATAAAAGATTTCGCTAATATTGTTCAACCACTCTTAGTAATCAAAAGAAAAAAGAGTAAATTTACGTGGGCAGCGGAAGCTAACACAGCTTTTGAAAGATTAAAAGAAGCGCTTATTAATGCCCCTGTTTTAAAATTCCCTGAGGGGGACGAAAACCTGGAAATTGCGGCAGATGCGTCAGACTATGCGGTGGGTGCGGTTCTTATGCAAAATAACCATCCGCTGGCATTTTTTAGTAAAACATTGAATCAGACACAAAGGAATTATACAGCTACAGAAAGAGAAACATTAGCCGTATTAATGGCTGTACACAAATTTCGAGTTTATTTCGGCAAGTCGCCAGTAACAGTCTTTTCGGATCATGCGGCTGTTGGTAGACTTTACTCGGGAAAAAACCTAACGCCCAGGTTAATAAGATGGGCTTTAAAACTCCAAGAATATAATATCACAATAAAATATAAACCGGGTAAGGAAAACAATGTAGCTGACGCACTTTCTCGTATAAAACTGGACGATGAAGGAAATGAACTTAAATGCGCTGTGTTGACTTCAAAAATTTTAGATACTAGAGATACGGTTATTACTGAACTGAAAGCTGATCCTGAATTTGGAAATATCTATGCTTATTTGAAAGACCCCGAAAGCTTTGAGCATACAGATATCGATGCGATAAGAAATAGAGCAAAAAACTATGAAATAATAGATAATTTATTATTCTATACGAAAACAACAAACGAAAATCTTGAGTATAAGCCAGTCATCCCAGCCTCGCTTCGATTAAGCATTTTGAAGGAGTTGCACGAAGAAAAAACAGCGGGCCACCTAGGGGTCAGAAAGACTATAAAAAGGGTACGCGAGGCGGTATATTTCCCGCAATTATACAAAATAGTAACGGCGTATGTCAGGTCCTGCAATCAATGTCAGTTAATAAATGATATTAATTACAGCCCGGCCGGGTACTTAAATAGCATTCGCGCTACATTTCCGAATGAAATTTTAGGCATAGATCTCCTTGGTCCCTTCCCCCAGAGCGAGTTAAATAAAAATCGTTTTCTTTTAGTAATAGTAGATCATTTTTCAAAATGGATAGAAATTGTTCCACTTAAACGCGCGTCAGCCAAAACAGTCGCAGATGCATTCTTACACAGATACATTTTAAAATACGGTGCACCGATAAAAGTCATTAGCGATAACGGAAAACAATTCATTAGTCAAATATTTGAAAACATATGCAATGGACTTGGCATACGCCATATCAAAATGGTTCCGTATAGACCACAGGCTAACATAGCAGAAAGAGTTAATAAAAATATAGTAAAAATAATTCGCAGTTACGTGAGCACACATCACAAGCGCTGGGATGGCTACATAAATGAATTAGCTTATGCTTTAAGAACGGCACATCATGATACTACGGGAAAAACTCCAGCAGAATTATTCTTAGGCCGAAAATTAATTACGCCTTTAGATAAATTATTCTTTGTGCAACAAAGAGAGCAGGAGTTTAAACAAAAAGATGTGCAAAAGCTCATTGATCAGGCGCTTAAAACCTCGGATACGGCAAGAAATAGGCAGAAACTATATTACGATAGAAAACGCCGTGAAGCAGATTTTAAAGTTGGGGATAAAGTATTGAAGCGGAAATTCTCTTTATCAAGTGCCCCAGACAATTTTATGGCAAAGCTAGCTCCAAAGTTTGAAGGACCCTATGTAATTCAGGAAATCAAAGGAGTAGTCTTATATCTTAAGAACGAGAGAGGGGAAATCTGTAAAGCAAGTCCCGACCAGGTGAAAAAATACTATAATCCAAATGATTTTGAAATCCTTAAAAGTTTCTTGCAGGACTCAAGTCTAAACGAAGTAGAAGAATCAGAGACTACAACTATTCCACCACCCAAGAAACAGAGAACTGAAGAGAGACCTAGCACTTCTACAACCCGGACGTCGGTATCAAAAAGAAAAATTATTTTCAAACTCCAGCGTTTAAGAAAAACAAAAATACAGATGCACCGGGTAAAGAAACCGTGGTAAAGAGAAAAACACCACCTACAAAGGATAGCAGGAGAAATTACACATCAAGGAGAACGCGCACACGGCCACAGAGTCAGGTGCCAGCAAGGCCGCCGTTCCGGAAACTGAAACGCCAGCAGGAGGCACAAAAATACGAGGAACAGAAGAAATTCAAGAAGGACTCCAGACCGGAGGACGTCAAGACCAGCCGTCCCAGGCAGAAACGGAAAGGCCAACAACCAGACGATTACTCCGTCAAGAGGCCAGCATGTAGAGGACGCAAAAGAAAAAGCAACGTGGACGACACTCGGAGATCAATAAGGAGAAGATTGACATCCATGAAACCTCTAACTTGGGATCAATTTTGCCAAAAACGGATGACGGAGTTTCAAGCATCGAAAACTCAAAGATAAGTTAAAACCTTCTATAATTTTTTTTTTCTCTCTTTTGTTCCGAAATGTTATGCATAAGTACGAAGTTCTATGTTTTGACGAAAGTCAATATGTCTCGGTTGAGACTTAGCTTTGTTTTACTTTATTTAGCTAAGGCAAAAGTATTATTTTCTTTAAGTGTAAAAGCTAAAAACAGGCATTTTCTGTTGGTCGAAAGACTAATTCTGTTATGTTAAAGCCAAAATTTGGCCGAAGATAAAAATAACTTCGTATTCTTGTATTAGTAAGAATTTTAGTTTCAGTGCCGCCAGCTTGGCGAAGAATGAGTAAAGTAAAAATTTATTTTCTCTTATTCATTTTATGGTAAATTGTAAAAAGCATATGTATTAAAATTTTGTAAATGTACGTAAATCCTTGAAGGTTATGTAAAAGTAGAATTTAGTCTAGAAGCATAAAATTGTAGATGCTAAAAGTGAATGCTTAAAAGCAATGAAGTCAAAATTTAAGTAGTAAATTGTAGATAAAGTCATGCTTTAGAGCGAAAGCCTGCATGTTTAAAGATGAATGAGGGGGAAGTTAGAATGAATGTGTTTTGTAGGGTTCTCCACCTACATTTGAATTTTTAAGAATATTAAAGTAGCTCATTGAGTTGTAGAATGTCGAGTAAGGTGTGTCTATTTGGTCGTTGAATTCTAACAAATCATGGTGGTTAGGGGAAGTGTTGTAAGACTAAAACACGAATATTCCCGTTTGACGCCACACACGGTGGAGAGACAGGGTAAAGTTAAATTAATGCTTGAAAAATTGAATGAATGTGAAGTAAGCAATAACTAAGAAAAACGAATCGTTTAAAAACAAAAATTTATTGTGTCAAGAAAGTGTAAATTATAATGTATTTAGAAAGATACTGATACTTATTCCTTCCAGATGCTGGAAGGAAAGACCAAGATTGATTGATGAAGTCCAGGAAAAGTTGCTGTAAGAAGAAAGTTATAACGAGCAACAGAATTTTAGTATATAATTGTTACATAAGATTTTTTTTGTGTAAACGAGGTTCTCGCCAGTTAGTTCAGAATTAGAGAAACTTACAACAGGTCGTTTGTAGGACCTGCTTCCAAGTTTTCCAAATTCTGGCAGCGGCAAATGTAGGGTTTATATTTATTTTAACTAACATTTATTTTAAGCTATCTTTCCTGTCAAGCCTTACTTTCCCCTGGAACTGCCAATGCCAGAATATGTAAATTTTAGTAGAACGCGCAAGGATTCAAATTATCAGCGGAAGTAGTATGATTTAAATAGAGAGGAAACAAGTTCGGTGTGTGATATTCTTACTGCACGAGCGCGGAGGTAGTTAGCGAGAATTGAAGAACCCCGCGTTGCGGCCTATGTGCTTGGCGGGAAGTAATGGTAATCGTTCCAGTGAGCTTCAAGTCTGCTGAATTAGCAGCGGTATTGTAAAACGCGGTGAGTTAGTTATTTTAGAGAGCCTCGTAGTTAGAATCTTGTCTTTACTTTCTTTTCAGGTTATTATTTTTATTTGACTGCCAAGTTGGCACAGTCTGTGAGCGTCAAGAGCACGCAATTGTAATTTTATTACGTTGAATATAAAGGGACTTAACCCCTTCACAAGGCTCTATCTTTTATACAAGTTTTCACAGTCACCTCTTGGTTGCGTGCAAGTTGGAGGCGCGCAACGTTATACACTTTACAAATTGTTGCCAACAAATATTATCGCCCTGTATTATACTTAAAAATAAATTAAATAAAGAAGAATCTGTAATGAATGTATGTATGTTTTTCGCATTGTGAAAAAACACCGGTGCCTACAGCCATCAGATTTTAAATAAGGTAAGTTCTCCACCCGAATATGAGCACCTGGAAGCCCGAAATTTGAATTTCGAATTTGTTTTATTATCTATTTCATATTTTCTAAAATTTGTAATGAGTTTCTGATTAAAAACCTCACTGATTTCAAAGCGGGCAGTGGCAACATTTCGACAGCAACCACAATTTTCATGAGCCTTGGTTTCTAGGAAAAAAAGCCAGGAGTAAACTAGTGTCATATCAGAAGAACAGGGTGGATCTCAAATAAGACTGAATGAGTTCCCAGCAGTGGATGGACAGCGCTGTCTTGATCACAAGCATTTCAGATAACTATCGTTTGAAGAAATGCAATGACAACGACACTAAAAAGTTTTCGGTAACTTATAATAAGCTAATCACATAATTAGCTTTCAAGGAGAAAATTAACGAGGAATCCGAATTTTTTCTAGAAAATTAACACTTTTAGGGTTTTCCGCACTAAAATAAATTTATTATTCTCTAAAGAATAGATAAAGGAAAATTCTTAACTATCTCTTAAAACAATAAAAATTCTGAAACAGCCTGAAGATTTGGATATAAAAAATTGGTTAGAAGCTAAAGAACGTTGCTTGAAATGGCTGCTTTTCCAAAAAGTACCAAGAGAACAAATCCAGGCTGTATTAGCAACCCTAAGGTTGAGGACTTTCAAATAAGCACACGTCTGTTGAAACAGTTCATTAAATACCAGTTTGCAGACGCTCCTTTTTAAATTAATGCATGTGATCGCTTTGAAAGTACAATACTCTGCCTATAAAGAACATACAGTAAACTAAGTTTCACTAGATCATATTTCTAATTTCAGTCTAGCTTTGAAGCTTGAGAGAAATGTATTCAGATAGGAGCTTAATCAGGTTTACGGTGGTAAACGCAATGTTACAGAAACGTAGGGGTATCTTTAGCTAACCACGTGCAATATTATCACAAAAGACATAACTAAAGTGATCACCACTTCTCGCCTTAGTTGTGGACAAACCGAAGTCGGCTGAGGGCCCGCCATTTGGGGGAAAAAAAAAAAAAAAAAAATCACAAAAGATTACTCTTTCTTAGACTGCTTGCTAGCTGTTAACAGGCTCAAGATCGGTGATAGGTGTTTTGTTACCCGGTGCAGTATCTGCTACTCCTAAACTCTGCTATCCGTTGCCACTAAAATTTGCCGCCCAGTAGAGCGGCACTTGTTGCCTTAGGCCTGGAGAGGCCCTTATTATCACCTAGTGCTGTATAGGTCGGTTTCAAAGGAATGATGCGTAAAATCTCAAACGAATGTCTTATTCGACTGTTGCCGTTGAACTTTATGATTAAATTTACCTGGAAGCCTAAAATTGTCTACTCCACCTCACCCTTTTTTAACATAGTTGCCAAAAACTGATAAAAAAGCTATAATTATGCATAAAAGGTTCTGAATCTCTCATCAGTAGTCTGTTCCGCTGCTTTTATTAAGCGCTTATTGTTATAACTTTTGGCGAAACTCAGTGAACTGTATTTATTTCTTCGTGATGAGGTACTTATGGTATCGTATTCTCACGGAGCTCATGCTTCATCTCCCCTATGAATAGGATTTTTACAGGAGTTTTGAAATGCTGGGAAGTTCATCTCGACGTATTTTGAGAGTTTTGGTTAATCCGTCGATTTTTTCCCTGAGATTTTGAAAGTATTATCTATAACTATAAGCTATAGAATAAAAACTCTTATAGCTAGAAACTTTGCATTCTTTCCTCTGTTATTTGTACGGAACGAAATGATGCGTATAATAGTATAAGTGTCCTTCACTTATTCCTTACATGTAATATTTTTCGTAAGGGGGATGAGGTAGTATCCCTTAGAAAATTCTCCGTAAGGCTACTCTTTCCTTTAACCTTTGTATTCTGATATCGTTAGTATGCTTTGCCATATTTAATTAAAGAGACAAATAATTAGACTGAAATACCTAGTCGATATCGTTCTCTCTAGTTTCAGATCAAGTTCTAAATCAGATCCCTAAATTCAGATCAACTACTGTAGGTTAGCTTTTCCGTCAAGCAAACTTACCGCGAAATTGCTATGCTTTCAGTAAACTCCATCTCCGCTTGAACGCCGCAGTGGCTGGATTTGCTTCTCAGTCCAGGTTAGAACATAACATCACATGTTCTACTAATTCCTTTTTTTTTTAATTTCCACCTTTAAATAAGCGATTAAGTGTTAGATTCGTTTGGTTACAACATCTATCTTTGCCGGCGATTTAGTGTATCTAGTATCGGACAACCCCTAGCAAGCAACGGTAGGATTCCTTTTCATGCCCGAGTGGCTCACCATTCGCTTCTCACGCATCGATAAATCACACCAATGGAGCGAAGAGCTGATAAAAAGTAGAAAAGTCCACCCTCTACTCCCCCCTCAGGCATACACCACCGCCACCACCACACCACCGCACACACGTTCTGAACACTACTGCTGTGGAAGGGAATTGAATTTTCGGGACAAGGTTTTGTTGTGGAATATAACCTTCCTTCCTCTCCTACCCTCTCCATTAAATTCAGTGTTCCGTGAAGGAAAACGATTTACGCTTGGTGAGAGTGGACAAAACAATAGATTGGAAAGCATCTGCTGAATTTCCTGAGCGAAGTTAGAAGGCGTGTCGAATAGCTAGCTATCTTTAACACGGTGATAGAAATAACTGCGATGTGTTATGCACTTTTTAAAATTTTTTTTGTCGAAAAATATTCCCAAATGTCTTTTCTGAGAAATTTCTGTGTTTCCGAATGTTAGTTGCAGAGACTCTCCGCATTCAGTAGTACATGTTTTAAGCAATTTGCTGCTGTTTGTATTTACGAAACCATTTTTATAGCGTAATGAGTGCATAGGTATGTCCCGTCAATCCATCATATTCGCACATATGAAGAAGGCTTAGTTCCTACAATTAAAAATATCGAAGGTCATCAAAAAAGTGAATAAAAATGATAAAATAATGTGTAACTAATAATTCAAATTAAATAAAACGTAAAACGATAAATGAAAATTAATGAAGTCATCTAAATTAATAAAATATTCGTGTTTTAATCAGAAAACTCAGCGATTTAAATATGCTGACACTCGGCAAAACGTAAAATCCTTTATGTTTCAATTAAAAAAATACACTCAGCCATTTAACATAAATGTGTTGCCACTGCCCGAAATAAAATATTTTTATCTTCCATCAGTGTGTTGTCATTCAGAAAAGCGAAAGACAGTTTTCTTTCAGATTTAATCAGTGTGTTATTGGTTAACAAACTAAGCGATCTAAAAGCAATAAACACAATTCTCGTCTCAGTTATTACTGAGCTGAACCTGTAAAACTATTCTAGATGAATTCAATAATATTATTTAATAAAATTATAGTTTCCTCTTTAGAATAACTACACTGGTCTCCAAAAATTAAAGGAAAATTACAAAAATAGCAATAACTCGTTCAAAAATAATCCAATCGGTATAAAATTTGAATATGTCGTCAAATACGAATTGCTGTGTAAAACTGCAATATTAAAATTAGTGGCAATTGAAATACGTCATCTATGAGGAGCATAAAATCGCATATTTCAGAACAAACCTGCAGATTTCGCTGTGATACTGAAGTACGAAAGCAGGGACAGCCAATTTCTAACATTGACTTCCAGGCAACATCCATCCGAAGAATTTCGATGGAGAGCTATTGGGAGACTAGAAGGATAAAGTCAGACAGAAGTGGCTAAATGTGTGTCCTTCTGTGGTTCTGTCTTTGGCAACAATTTCTAACCACAGATTCGACATCCAGGAGGTTCAGCCACGACGGCCAAACGCTACGACGAGCGCATTCCCTTGCTGCAGGCACTGGAAGGTTTGGGTTATCGTCAACCGTGGGTAGAAGGCTTCACGAAGGATATCTGTTAGCGAGGCGACCAGCCATTTGCGTGCCGCTCAATTCACGTCATAGAAGGGAATATTTGAGGTGTTCACGTCAGTATGTCCGCTGGACCAGTTGATCAATGGAGTGCTGTTCTCTTTACGGATAAGTGCAGGTTTAGCCTTCTGGATTCCAGGTTTAGCCTTCTGGATGTTTCTACGATGTAGGCGTTAATTGATTTGGAGAGAACCTGGAACCCGTTATCATCCATCAAAACATCCGTGAAAGAGATAGATACGGAGGTGGCAGTGTCTGTGTTTGGGTGGTATCTCTTTGGGTGAATGCACGTGTCTCCATGCCTTTCCACGTGGAGCATGAGTGCTCAGGCCTATAGAGCTGATATCCTTGATGCTTCTGTGCGTCCTTATGCCAGGGCAATGAATGATAATTTTCTGCTAGAAGGCGACAGCGCTACACCGCATAAGGCTCTCATCGTGAATGAGAATCTTCAATAGCAAACAATTCAGTGCATGGAGTGGCCAGCTCGGTGACCGGATTGAATCCTATCGCGTATGTTTGGGATTCTTTAGGAAGACGTATAGCTGCTCTCAATGCTCTTCTTCAGACTCTTGCCACGCTTCCAACTGCTTTGGAAAAGTAAAGGCTCTTATTTCCTAAGGAACTGGTAGACTGAATAACTGACAGCATCGCACATCTCTGTATGTGGTGTATCCCTTCTAGGGAAGATCATACTGGATACTGAAGGTTATTTTCCTTTACCAGGTAATTTCTTTTCATGTTATTTTATACCTTACTATGTGCTGCATACTGTAGGTCAGTTTCATTAAATTCTACAAGTAACTTTTTCAGTAATCATCAATTTTGTAATTTTTCCTTAATTAATGATAACCAGCGTACTTTAGGGGCTAGCCGTACAAGCAACTAATTTTAAATGTAATTGAGAATAAAGAGCAATTATATTGAGCTACACTGAAGGGTAGAATAGAGACTAAAAACAGATCTATGAGAAAGAGGGGAGGGAAGTGTATACGTAATCGGTTTTTCAGATTCTGTTCTAAAGGGTGTATAAGACTTTGATTAATTTTTTACCAACGCTAACATTCCTTTTTGATCTCGCTCATTTCTCGGTTTGGTTGATGTTGCCTCTAACTTAAGTATGCAAGAGCCTGTTGCTATCATAAAGTGACTTAATGTTTTTATTTTAAAAATTTGCATTTGACCAATTCTAAGAATTTCAAGTTAAGATTAAAATGTACGACCATCATTTTACTCAAGTTTAATGGCAATAGTATTAAATGAATTTTTTTTTTCAATACTCCCAGTGTCGATTCAAAAACGGTAGTAAATTTTCAGAAATCCATGATAAGAATTTCGTAGTTTTGGAAACTCGAATTTTCTTCCTCCATCGTAAGTATGAGTAAGCTACATATTTCAAATCTTCTGTCAATTCAGAGTTCAATTTGCAACCTTCTTCTAAAAGGTTACAGTAGTAAAAATAATAAACTCGCTGTAACAATAACGAAAAACATGAAGCGACAGTAAGAAATATAAAATTTTATTATAAATTAGGAAAATTATGACTTGCAGATGTTAACAATAGAGACATTTTGCACGTTCATATGTCTTTTAGTGACACAAATGGATTCGATCACGACGGCGAACAACATCCAAGCAGAGCAAAATTGACAACGCCATATAGATTGTGCCAACGGATCGATCTATGTGTTTAAAATTCCCTGACAATTTTACTAAAATAAACAAAACTACTATTTTTCTCAATTTATGGTGTAGTATACGAGGGAGAGAAGCATTTATTCTCAGTTTGTTCCGTACTCGTAGAAACTTGATCAAGACAACAAATACAGATTCAGTTTTCTTGAAAACAATAGTGACTGGCAAAGAAACATGTTATATTTCAGATATGAGCGAGATAGGACACATGGTTACGAGCCGTTTACAAACTACCTTAGTTCAGTTTCTGAAACTCAGGTAGTCCGTTGTCTCTCCATCCCACGAAACTGCACGTACAAAAAAAAAAAAAAAAGGAGTTTCCCATGAAGGTAAGGTTATTAAATTATATTGTAATGAAATCTTCACAAAGAATTTGTCTCCAATGGACAGAACAATCAACGAGAAAAAGTTCGAAAGCTTTATTTCGTAAGAATCATCTTCTCCCGCAATACAGTATAGACAGGACATTTATATCCTCTTCATGTCAATGCGACATGTTACCGTTAATGATTATTTCTGATTTGGGGGTTTCAATGAATTGTTTTACTTTATCACTGTCAAATTCTTAATTTTTTTACTTTAGACTATTTCTTGTTAAGAATACTTAAACTGGTGCACACATTTTAGTGATGTTGAAGAGCTTCAAAGAGTTTTGAAGGTATTTCCGAAAGCTATTCTTCTATTCCAGAAAAGGACTGTCGCGAGTACGAAAGTTTTCCTTTGCCGGCTGGGAGTTGTATTCATTCGCTTTAGACATTTCACTGAGAACGGTTCTTCCTCTCTTGAATTTATGCTTCGAACTGAATGTTGATATACCAACCTTATAATCGAATAATAAAGTATGCATGTCGTGTTTTAAGAAGTGTGTTAATTTCGGATATTAGACATTGAACAGGTAGGAAAAAAAGCACGAAGAGAGAGCACTGAAAAACTGTGTGTATGTGGCATTGATTGCACAGATGCACAGTGTAACGTTAGATTACAAATGCCTCATCTCATGACCAATTCGGTTCACGAACAAGTTATCAAATAAAAATGCCTCTAAGACAAACGATGTGTCGAATTACGAACACCCCAAACGGCAAAGTATGATTTTTTTTAAGGTGTTTTGAAACCTTATACCGTATAATTAACTTTGAGGGATTCCTATCCTAATATATCATTTTAATATTATGCGCAGACTGCGCTACAGACAGAGCCTTTCAGCCCACTGTCACTCAAGACCATTTTTGTTATCAATGATAATATGCGTCTAAAGAAAATCATGGTATAAGAAGTTAATATTAAAGACGTGTAAAAATTACCAAAGAACCATAAGAAATAAGCTCAACAAGAAAGAACTAAAATAATTCTAGAAGCAGCAATGAAAGGCAACTGAAGATAAACTGTCTTCAGAAGAGTAAGAAGAAAGAAAAATTATCATATTCTCTGATTTGTGAAATATGTGCAAAATGAAATAAGATGGCAAATTTTTCTTTTAGTGATATCACCGTGACAGATACGAGAAAGTAGCAAGCCACAGCATAAGCGTTTTTAATGACAATGCGATATCTCACTTTCGAAATACTTTAAAACCTAGGCAACAAGAAATCAAATTGGAAAACTTTTAAGCGAAACAGAAGCCCAGTGAGTTTCAAGCACAGTCGAGTGGAGCTTAAAAATAAAGAAAAATTAAAAGAAGATGTTCCCCAAACAGATAGTAACCTAATGTTTTTATGAATGGGAATTTCGCTTCCAAATTATAACATCTGCCTCACCATTTTTCGTTTACACTGTTCCCTTTCCTACGTGCAAGTATAGTAAAATTAAATTAATTTTTCATATACTTTATATGTTAAATATTGTGTTTATATTTAATGATTTTCGTTTATAGTTAATGTGCATTTATATTTAGTTATGAACGTCAGCATATTTAGGGTTATGAACGCGTGGTGAAAGTACTGTTGTAAAGCTTGAATAAGCAATCGTCTGTGATTTAGGAAAGAATTAATGCATTTTACATTAGTTCATACGGGAAAAATTATTTAAATTTGCAGACATTTCTGTTGACGAATGGGCTTCAAGAAAGAATAAAGTTCCTTAATTTAGGCTTCATCGTATATAGATTAAATTTGAATATTATTCACTATATAGCTTCACAGTTTCCTGTTATATGATTGCCAATTTTTCCTTTATAAGTTCTGAAAAGTATGAGATCCGCTGCTCCGTGTATGCATAACCTTAGTCACAACATGCGATGCACTGTATTTCGACACACCAACTGCCTTTTATTAAAACAGGAAAAGCCTGCTAAGTCTGGGTTCCAATCAGTAATAGCCCTATGTGAATAATAATTAATGACGGGGTAACGGACTTTACCTAGTAATAATTTCAAGCAAAATCGGACGATGCATTTTAACGAGCCGGTGAATGTTGAAGAAAGAATATAAAAGTTGATCTCACAGTACTTTTTGGACCAGATAGTCGGTAGTTAGGATGGCAGACCAATAGTAGACAATCAACTCCATTTCGCGGTAGAAAGATTCTTTATCTTGTAATCAATCCACCATTCGCTGTCTCTTAAATCTGATAAGACTACTCACATATGCACCAAATGCTGAATTTTATCTCTGCTTTCCTAATTGTGTATGCTTTTTGAATAACAAATTTCACTGGCAATCATAATTCAGAACTTACTCGAAACTAAAATGGAAATAGCGTTACTAAACTGGAAATAGCTAATGTTGTCATGTATTTTCTAAATCTCAGTTACTTACGAAATCTGTTTGAGAGATTTTTTAAAATCTATCATTTCGAAGTTTTGATGAAAATTTCGAATTTTGTTGAAGGATTTCTTAAGCATTTTACTGTTTTCCAAACGGTAACACAACGACATGTAATAGATTCTTCATTATTTAATAAAAGAGATAGAGATATGATACGAAACTTTCTAATTTCACCTGCTTTTGCCGATTAATAAGAAAACGAAAGTTAGTCTTTCTAACTATGATTGTAATTCCAAAGCACTTTTACAATACATTTCATTCAAGCTGGATTACAATCGAAGAAAGTGAAAACGAGACAAGAAAAATTAATTGAACGTCTGGCAAAAAGAATCGGAAAAGAACAAAAACACACCTGAACAAGAAAATAAATATAAAAATAACCAAAAAAAAAAAAAAAATTCTTTTTTAATTGCGTCCTACCCTCATTACGCGGGAATATAACAAAAGAAAAATGAAGTTATAATTAGCGATTCCTTTCCCCCGTTGCCAAGCGGATCTAATTAAAAATTCTTTTCAGCTCCGCATAAAGTCCTAATTGTGCAGGAAATAATTAATTCGTGTCTAAACGCGTATAGATCGAAACTTTTTAACTAATTTCTTTTTGCAGATTTTACTTTCCGTTGTTATGATTTTAGACTCATTTTATATAGCAAAATTTTTTGGATTAAATTGCTTTCTTTGTCACGAACATTATTATATTGATTTTACGTCGGAAATCATTAAAAAAAAAAAAAAAAAAAAAAAAAAGAAGTTAAGAATAATTTTAACTAAAGGGTTAATGAAACTCAATTAAGAAAAAAAGAGAGAGGGAGAGATCGATTCAGTGATTGCATATTTGTTGACTTTTCCATCATAAAAATGATCTAGTATTGTTGTAAACTTTTGTATCAGTTTGAATCAATTTGATGGTATTGTTCCTTTTGTGCATTTTGATATCATTCTAGCAGGCAAGCCCGCGGCCAAAGCAAAATTTATAAGCTCTATGTACACCTGAAAAGAAAATGCATAAAAACATTTTATTATCAATGAAATCAGTTCATTCTTTCAAAGCAACAAACAATTCGTAAATATTTTTTTTTTTTTTTTTTGTTGCAAACCAAAAAAAAAAACAAAAACTTTTGATACTTCCAGGTTAATAAGCATACGTATGACGTCATGATTTAAATTTAATGTCATATAACAAATTTTTCTCAGTATTAGTTAAAGAATTAACGTGACAGTTTACATAGCGTATCAATTGTCCTAACCTAAAACAAAAAAGTTGCCAACAGCAGCTATTTATTTAAAATGCTGGCATTGATGAAAAATTTTCGACACACAATGACGTCACATGCAATCGCGTGTTTTCTTCAACATCAGAATATGACCTTGTGTAATAATTATATGCTTAATGTTTGGTAACGCTATTTTTATTTCATATTTTGTAAAACTTAGAAATATTTTACAAACAACTCTACAAAAGCGAGCTGTGGCAACACTTCTCGAAATAAAGCAGATTTTTATCTCCAGTGCGTATGACTGTTGCCACTCGTAAAGATGAGTGCGAAAATTAGCATTTCCAGAGTTTTTAATTAATATCTGGGCTGATTAACGTCGTACGAAGATGAGAATGGTCGAAATAGCTTTCCATGAAGTTTTAGAATCCTCTCTCCAAACTCAACTCCCGCTGTTTCGGAGGAGATGATGTTACAATCCAACTAATAGACACATGCTCACAAATTTTATTCTTATAGAATATGTATTGTTTTTATTCATTTATTTGTTTAACTGTCGAATTCTGTGCAATAATTTTAGAACGCACTTTCCTGTAACTCAGCTTGTTGCCACTTATTTGTATGCTCCCTGTCACAAAAGCCCTTACCCGAACTTTATTTTCATAACCTTTTTGGTCTTAGACATATATTTCCAGGTACAAAAATGCTTTAAATGACCCAAAGATTAATTCTTGGGTAAAATTATTTTACATAAAGTAAAAAAGCTTAACTTATTACACATTCCTCCGGTCTCAATACTTATATTAAAAAAAAAAAAAAAAAAATTGTACTCGCTACAAAAAAAATCAAGCACAAAATTTTAACTCTTGTATCTAAATTGATCTAATTATTAAATAATATATCACGTAATGCCTTTAACTGGAAACATAAATTAAAAGTACTATTGGCTGATGTATTTATAAAGTATTTAAGCAGGTGTTGTGAGACTCTACCTGAATTTTAATCATTCAGTCGGTTCTCCATTAAATAAACGAAAAACAAAAAGGGGGGATTTAGTAATCAAAAAGCAGGCAATCCACCTACGTAATTAAAATAAAACAGGCAATACACCTCAGTACGAATACATGGCCAATGATTAAAAACTACAGAGTGCCTATGGTTCAAAACCATGTACCTCCTCATCGGAATTATATAAAAGCGAGCAGAAATAGGAAAATTGCATACGTACGCATTCTCGCCTTTCGTTTTTATTATTCTAAGCGTAAATAAAAAAAATACGGTGTTGCCAAACCGTGAAAAATAACTTTCTGGAGAACTGCTCGCGACAACAGGAATTGTACGTTCCATCTACTAATAGGTTATGGAAAGCATAATATTTGAGATGCTATGCATACTTAAAACAGTTGTAAAGTGGAATTTTTAGAATGCGTATTGTTGAATATAAGAACAAAATTTTGATAGGCATTAAAATAATTATTTCTTTGTGTTTTATACTAACTCAGTTGTAAGACTTCAAAAATATTAAAAAGAATTTTTCGTTCTCCTTTCCCTTATAGAAAATAAATTACATTGGAGTCAAAAATTAGTAATAAGTAATATTTAACGTACTAAACTATTAAAGTAAAAGGAGTGTTAATACGAAAACAGCATTAACTGTAGCTTGAATATGATTTTTGATTTAACCGACGCTTCATCTAATATTCCAGCTAAAAATCATCTAATATTTGAGAAAATATTTCAGAAAGACACCCTGGAAACAGAATTTCTTTCTAATGTAATTAACGAAAAAGTATGAACAAATTTTAATAAAATTAAAAATATTTTGAACACAGGAAAATAAATAACACTTAATTCCGTTTAGAATGAAATACTGGACTCTTTATCTTATTCCTCCCTCCGTGAGAATTCCCGTCAGAGTGTTAGGGGTTGGCACACTTTTTAATTCACTGCATTACTTCTCTGAAACTAGCCGCTTAAAAGCGTTACCATAAAACAGAAAAAAGTATGTAATGATTTTAATGAGTTCAGGTAGTGTCATCTCATAAAAATATTTAGTGTTTCTTATCAAACATCTCAGTATTGAAATGCATTTATTTTTAAATCAATCACATTAAAAAGAAGATTAAAGATTAAATATTGATTTTGAAAGATGCAGTCCAGAGAAACAATTTCTATTTACTACCACTTAGGACAGAAAGGGAAGATTGCCAAATTAAAATGGGGAATCAAAACGACTTTGCCAAATTAAAGTTAATGAGTTTTCATATTATATATTTATATATATATATATGCATTATATTTCACAATTAATTATTTTTATTTTTCTTCCACTACTTTCCAGAGTCCATTAATCGTCTGCATAGAAAGAGCTCCTTTCGAGAGACCAAAGGCAGCCCATACATGAAACGTCAGAGGACTTCGCAGGAATACGTTGAAAAGGTATATATCGATACCTGTATCAATCTCCATTTTGAACTTCATGTGTGAACTTCAACGAAAGTGTATCTTAAGCCTAGACTCCTGCAGAAGATCCGACATTATCACAGACCTGCTCACCAAATCCCTAGAAATACCTGTGTTTGAAAAACTTCAAGAATCGGTGCAGATGGTCATCCTGCCCATGAAATAAGGTGTTAATATATAGTGATTAGCAGCGCTCATCACCACTAAAACAATAAAAATTCCATTCCAGCTGTGCTTCTGTGGAAGAATTGGAAGATTAACAATACTTCAGTCATTCACGCTGATGTGAAAGGACTGTAAAAAGAACTCTTGGCATAGGTGATAGCTTAAACTTCTATTAAAAATGTATTATGATGTGCAAAAGCATCGAACAATCCTCTCCAAATATGTGTTAATGTTTTTCATACCATTTACTGTACAAACTGTTCGGATTACCCAAGTAAGAGACAGTGTGCTGCCCACGAAGTATGAAAATTGTTTCTTTTCCTTATTCAATTAATTCTTTTATAATCATTTACAACCCTTTGTTAGCTAGTTTGTGAATTACTGTGTAATTTAAGGTTTGCATGATATAATACAGAGGGTGTTTACACATTTTTAGAACGATTTCCGGCCGTTTAATTAATATTTAAAACCTAAAAAGCATTTTTTTAAATGTTGAAACTCATAGCCTTTTCACTGGGCAATAAGTTTGCATGGTGATTTCCATGACAGAAGGGCCTTTCATAGCATTCCCACGGCTATCAGTTCTCCCACTACTTTCCAGAGTTCATCAATAGTGGTGGATTTGCGCTTAGACAGAGTTTTTTTTCAAGAGATCAAAGTCACAGACAAAGTATATATGCAATACCTGTATCTGTCTTCATTACTTCAAGGAATGCAGTGGTATTTTTCGAAGCACTACTTGTTGCTTGATCTTGATGATGTTTTTCTGTTTGATAGTCACTGGGAAAGAAATGGAATTTGTTCTGTAAATATCGGAAATAAAACTTTCGCTTGACAGCACATTGAGTTAGATTTTAATACATTAACAATGTCTGGCAACCTCCGCTCCACGAGATGGTCATTAATTAGTTTCCCTCCGCACTGTTGGGAGCGGTCTTACCTGTCGTGTCTCAAGCTGTTCTGCAGTTCTTCATATGTGCCTTTCACCGCAGTTTCAGCACTTTTAGAATCGGTTTGTTTCTACTCATATTCTGCTTTAGGGCATTGAATTGTCTGGTTAAATCTTGTAGACGGACAGTCACTTGATCCACTGGCTCCTAGACTCGAGCAGAATTAATGCGGGGACAGAATTTTCCTTGTTTTTCGTTGGGCAGTCGGAAAAGGCGAGCTGAGACGGCCTTTCAGCATCCGTGGGTAGCTCCTGAAATATTTTCGTGGGCTTCTGTTGTCGAGATTTCACCTGATGCCTGTTAAAGTCTTTTAAACACTTGTCGTCAAAGCACAGCTTCAGCGCTCCGCCTAGAGCTTCAAAGTGTAGTCTCTGGTTTTCGGGCAGAGTCTGCTTTCACAGAAGCGGAGAAATGACAAGCCCTAGTTTCGGAATACCATTCATTTACATTTACCACTACAGAGAACATATGCACTTGCCAGGAGGCCTTTCTATCACAAGTGGATAGTTTCAGAGAGGGTCGAGAAGACATAGGTAGACGTTTAAAGGCATCAAAATGTTTTTCTGCTTTTCGATTTGGTGTCTGACAGCAAAAATTCTTTCTCTGATTTTTTTATTCGACAGCAAAAACTCTTTGCTCAGTTTTTTTAAATTTTATTTTTCAACCGTGTCTACTGTTCCTTCCATAGCTTCGAATTTGTTTTCTATTATGGAGGTAATTTCTCTTTTCATTTCCTCTTGACCTGTTGAAATCTTTTATTAGCCCGCTTTAATTTCTTTTCCAACGGACTTGAGGACTAACGGACTTAACCCTTCCATCTTTTTTCGAACAGCTTTCAACTCTTCCTTAATGAATTCTTCGCCCGCTTTCACATCTACCTTAACTGACTCCACGGTTCCTTCGATTTTTTCTTGATATGATGCGAAGGCTTTCAACAAGTGTCGTAATTCCTCCCTCATCGCTCTTGCCACCAGCATTCAGTCCCACTTTTGAAACTTCCACTTTTGCATTGAATGCTCACCGAACCGATGATAGCTTGATGAAATTTATTTTTCCAAAAGAAACACCTTACATCTTTGGAACTTTCCACAAGCGTACTCGCACAGGTTTTCTCAGTACGACAGAGCACAATCAGTATTTTCTGATGCAAGCTACTAATGCAATGCAAAGCGCATCTGAAGAGCGAAGCTCGCATAGAGATCTCTCGATAATCAGAAGTCAACTCTGAGCTTAAAACTGAAAACTGATGCTCTCTCCTCTCTGATATAGATTTCGATTTCCCTCTGCCACAGGGAAATTTCCAGTACTTTCCATTTATTGAAATTACTGGAAGGTATATGCTGTTTCGATTATACATAAGGGCCAGTACAGATACAATACCAATTACAGCTATGCAGCGACTGGAACAAAATGTCGCCAAATTTAGCAACTTCTTGTTGAATTTGGCAAGAAGTAATTTATAATAATAATTAATTAAAGATAAAAAATAAGTTCCTCAAACGATCGCAAACTTGACGATATCTCGCCAATTTAGAGAGATATCCGTTTACCTCAATGTTAAATAGACTTGCCCTGTAACCTTATTTTTCTGGCAGAGTCGAAGCACTTCACGTCACATTATACAAATGTACTACGCTATTACATATAGTTTCACTAAAATTATTTACATTTATACAAGACTTTTAACAATAGTTATCATATAAAGTTCTAGAAATTGCTCTGCGTTGAGCCACATGCATCGACAAAAGCTGGTGAACATTTTGCTTTTTAGTTTTCTTAAATTCTAAATCATGGTTTATTATTTTATTTATTATTGCTACAGATGTATTTAAAGACTTGCTATTGATTTCTACATCGGAGAATTTTTTTCTTGTTATTAAAGATTTAATTTAACATTAGAAACAGTGCGAACCTTTTTCAGGTATTTGTTTACATACCTGAAAACAAACCTTTCCGATTAATAATGTTGCTTATTTTGTACTTAGAGAAATTTTAATACCATGCAATTCACAACGGTTTAGAATTACGGAATAAGAATATTTCTCTTCGGAAAACGCAAAAATTTATCTTTCAATCCACAGCTTGTTTACATGCATCATTTTGAATTGGATTGGATTGTATTATTTAATTATGGCAAAGCACACTAGGGTTATCTGCCTAAGGGGAGGGATGCCTTCGTGAAGGACTTTCTAAGGGAAACTGGTTCGTATACACGTTACACATGGGGAAAACCACGCATCATTTTGAAAGAAGAGATAATTTAAAAGTAGTAGACCATATTTCTCATTCCAGACGTGGAATTTCGGTCCACATAAGATTTCGAAAAACCATAGCACGGTTTATACACTCAAGGCGTTTATGTTAGAAAGTTGTACTCAAGTCACTCACCTAGGCTTACGTCGCCATTGTTACGTTCGCACTATCAGTGGAAGTCGTACATGCTAAACAAGGAATTTATAATTATTTATTTATAAAAAAATAAACATTAGTATTTCTACACAGTTTCAGTTTTGAAATCACGTCATTATTTTAGGTTCACATCGCCGTTGTTGTCCAAATAAATCATTTTTATTTCCGTTAGTGTTGCCACTGATCGCTTTTAACTCGCTCAGTTTGTTAACTGAAAATTTATTAAATTCGCACAAAATATTAAATAAATAATAACAGAATCAAAATTGCGGTTTCGAAGTGCACATGTTCAGGTACAGCACTGCATGCATGCAAAATTTAGAGGCTCCTTTTTTTTTTTTTTTTTTTTTTTTGATGTGCCGCCGTGTTCCCACAGCGCAAGGAGAATACATAGATACATATAGATTATTAATTATTTAATAATACATATTTCTTATTTTAAGTGAAATTAAAGGATTTTTTTTTTATTAACAAACTCGACGATTCGAAAGTAATTTGTTCCCACTCGACTAAGCGTAAGCGGCAATTTATGCTCTGAATTTAATTAGAAAACTCAGAGATTTAAAAGAAATCTGTTGCCACGGTTTGAAATAGAATATTTTTAACCTTTCTCCCTCCAATGTGTTGCTATTGGATACAAAATTAAATTTTCTTTTGTTTATCTTAATTTAATGTATTTTACTGATTAAGAAAGCGATTTAAAAGCAACAAATGCGCAGGTCTTCCTCTCCATTATTATAAACTATACTAGCTGGACTCGTGATATGACACTTACTGGATCCACTAAAATCATTATATATTTTGCGTTTTATAATAAACATTTTAGGGGTCCGGTTGTACAAACGGCTAATTAATAATAACAAAGAAAAGAACTGCTTTTTATTGCTTTAAGTCACTTAGTTTCTTAATGAATAACAAACAGATGAAAATCGAAAGAAAAAATTAATATCTGACGCTTTGGCCCAATGATAGAATAGAGTATGGAAGATATTTTATTTGGGTAGTGGCAACACATGCCTTTTAAACTGATGAAATTTAAAGAAAAAAATTCAAAATTTCGGGCTTCGAGGAGCACATGTTCGGATGAAGAATTACATGTGTTTAAAATTTGGTGGCTGCAGATGCTGCCGCTTTTTCAAAGTGAGACGAACATAAATACATACAGATTCTTCATTATAAGAATTTAATTATTAGCAGTTATTAAAATCCCTTTAATGGATGATAGATTTCAAAAATTTCTACCGCAAGATTGCAGACTAAGCTATCATATACCACATTCACTTAAAGTGGCACTTTCGGATGCATTTGTCGTCGCCCCTATATACATTTCTGACGCATGCAGTTCTCACCCTTGCTTTTCAAGCGTGTAATAATGACTTCAAGCATACGTTTGCATAGATGGAGTGAAGTTGAGGAAAAAATGAGTATCAGACGATTACCATGGCTAGTGAACTTAATCATGGGGACTGCACTACGCATGCATGACCCCGAGGGGATGAGTCACGATTCTCAACCCCCAATCGTTCCTATTGACATGAAAATTTCCTGGGAAATATTTTAAATACTTTCCATCCGGCAGTGACTTTATTCTGCTGCAGTCCATTGGAATATTTTGTTTTCACAGAATATTTGAAGTGAAGGCTTACGTAGCAATTATTTTACTTAATGGGGCATTAAAATCTACAATAAATTACGGATGTACTAATTCGATGATGTTAAAATTAAGGTGAGTCAATATTCTCTATAACTGAATGGATCTAAAGCAACAGATTAATAAATGTTTACGATATTATTTTATGAATGTGTTTATTAAGCTCCACTCAATTAGACAGCATTCAATTATTAGTAGATTCATCACGTCTGACGTAAGAAATCAAATAAAAAAAAAATCTGAAAGCTTTTAGAATTTATATTACGCCCAAGGGGGCCTTTTTTTAATGCTTTGTGTGCTACCTTTATTTTTAAATATCATGTTCTTCGCACTTAAACCATATAAAATTCAATTCAACAGCAATATCACAAAATATTTAAAAACCGCATTTCTTTAGAATTTCCGGTAGACAGTCTCGCGGGCTGGTGATAAAAATGTTATTTTCCGTACAGTGTTGCCATTGCTTGCTTTAAAATCGTTGAGTTTGTTAATCAAAAATTCATTTCAAAGTTTTACAAAATATTAAATAGATAATAAAACAAATTCGAAATTCGAGCTTCCAGGTGTCCATGTTCGGATGGACGATTACGTTATTCAAAATTTGATGGCTCTAGGTACCGTTGTTTTATCATAATACAAAAAACATATACATTTATGCAGATTCTTCATTACTTAATTTCTTCAAATATAACACAGAGCGATAATATTTGTTGGCAACAATTTGAAATGTTATTCAACACAAGATGCCGTTTTGAGACAAATAGCCTTTCTGAGCTAACGTAACTGGTAGTTTAGTGAAGCAAGTTAATGAGTGTCAAAGCAAATTATTATTAAAATTTTGCTCGTAGTAAAGACGAATGTGTGGATCGTCGGTAAATGAAAGCAGATCACGTGATTATTTTGATAACAAGAACACAGGATGAAAAACTTTAAACTCACCTTTTCAACAGATAGGAAACGCAAGTTGCGTTAGGGATGACGGTATAGAGGGCTATTGCTGATTTGGGCTTAGCTGAGAATAAAACTGTCATGGCTGAGTTGGGAATTGGTTGATTTGAGACTTCAGCAAATATTTCAGGTCATATTTCTTATAAGAGGAAAAGTTCTTTCCCTCCTATTTTTTAAATCAGTTGGAAATGCACAGCATAAAAGGTTAAGTAATTTATGATTTTTCATAACTATCAATATTATTTCCTCTTGCCATCTGTCTGGCAGCAGGTTTATTTCACTCAGATAAAACTGTTCTATTTCAAAAGCAAATAATAGTTAAAAAAAAAAAAAAAAAAGTCTAGTAATGCCGTTTTTACTTTCTCTGCATAATCGAAGGTATTTTGCAATGATGGAGGTAGGTGATAATTTCGTATGTGCAAGGTCGGAGAAAATATTTCCCAATCCCTAGTCCAATAGTTTTTATCGATTGAGGTTTAGATACTACCTGAAAGTCTGTTTTCGTCTAATCGCTGGCAGTAAAGGTCAGAAATTATAGCTTGGTTTCGTATAAGCATTTACTTCCTCAGTAAATTATTCACTTGACATCCCATCACATACTTAGCAAAAGTTTTTGTGGTGCTACATACATGATGGTGCAGATTATGCAACTCAGCACACAGTTTTCCAGGCTTGAGATTACCATACAGCACCCAATTCTCATCTCCCACATTATTCTTTCTAACAATGATTGCTGTCTAACAAGAAAATATAAAAATTCAAGAATCAACGCTCAATACTTCGCAGAAAGCTAGCATGACACCAACTGATCGAATTCGTTGATGAACTTATGCTCTTGATATATTTTTAGTCTGCTATTCTATGCACCGACGTTTCTGCTAGCTTGACGAAATGAATGAGAGTTATTTATTAGGACTTGAACTCAGTACCTTTCTAAAACCCATTAATAGGCGTCCAGAATGTGATTATTTTTGTATTTTCTCTCTCCATTCCGTATTTCCAAAAACGATGACAAGTGCCGTCAACTGCATTCTTACCATACATTTAAAAACTGTATTTGCAGTACCAATTTTCTGAAATTTTTACAATAAGCAGTTTCTGGTGCAGTCCTTGTCTCTTATTACTTTAAATTACTGAACACACGACTTACTCTTACAAATTTAGTGCCTGTATAAGCTCTACTGTTCTACGCTTGATAGGACAGATATCCAAGTCGATCCAGCATTATTTGTGTCATACGTGATCAGTGCTTTTGCTAATAAGAAATGATCGGAATTTTCGCAAATACCCAACATACCGTTTATAACTCCATCAGAGTTCGATATTCTTTTAAATATCACACATTCTTAGGAAGGATTCGCGTCATGGTATAAATAACGCAAGCAGATTAATAAAAAGCTTACTGTTAGGCAACGACACTTTGTAGCGCCATTACCGGAAATACAAAGTTTCAAGAGTTGAAAGTTTGTTATTTAAGGAGAAGGGGGGGAGGGAAGCCGTAATTGAAATGGAATTGACAAACAATGCAAAATATATAGTATTTTTAGACTTTTTGAGTGTATATGTTAAGTTAACGAAAATGCAGCCTTAAAATTTAGAAGCTTTTGATGTGCTATTTTTACGTTTAGGTTCATTTAATTATGGCAAAGACTCGAGGATTACCTGGCTAAGTCATCGTTGAGGGCTTTCTTAGGGAAACTGGCTCGTATACACATTACGCATGGGTAAAACCACGAAAACGCCCTTGCAGCCGGCATTCGATACTAGAACCGAAGCATTCAACCTAATGTTCAACGATTTTACCGTTCAGCCGCTGGTGGGCATTTTTACTTTTGAGGTAATTATCTAGCATTTCGTAGTGGTGGTCAAAGCGCATTTTGACAACAGCAAATGGCTACACATTAAAAAATAAAAGGAATTTGAATTTTTCAGGAAAACGTCAAAGGTGTGTTTACGTAAAAAGTACATGCAAATAGCCGCAAGATAGTCCTACATCCCTTGATGATAGAAGTAAGACTTAGAGAATAAACCTAAGTGGTGTTGCTACAGCGAACGATCCTATGATGCTGTGACGTCGTGAATATCCCAGACGCAAGGAAGATAGCATTCATTTTTTATTCTTATCACTATTACAACACATGAAGACACAGACATAAATTGCAATTTGCATATGTTTAAAAATATTGATAAATCTCCGAGTTGATGACATATTAAGAGAGAGAAAAAAAAAAAAAAAAAAAAGCCCATTATGGTATCCGTCACACCTCTGTCCTCGGCACACAAAAAAATCTTCACACTTTAGCTCGTTGGCGGACCTTCCAAAAATCTCTCATAGAGATACAACGTAGAATAATTTACTCACGCAGATGCAGTATTTCGGATGAGCCTGGTTGCCATCTAGGGTTATGGAATACTCGTTAGAATTTATTACAATGCTTAGAACTGAATAATTACAACAGTAATGTTAGGCCATACTTCATTCCATTTGAACTATCTCACTCCCTTCAGCTTCATAAAAGAGGGCTGAATATGCATTATTTTTTTATTACTAAATTCAAATTATTTTCCAGAATACCCACCAAAAGATAATGAGATATATGGTAACATTAATTTTCACCCAATACTTTATTAAATTTATTCTAACCCAACAAGTTCTTGTCAAAAAGATGTGGCCACATTTTTTTGTTGGGGTTGACATTTTTAAAACGAATGCTGAAGAGAAAAAAAATCAGAAATGAGCTTCGAAATCTAATAATGGTTCACATAACATTACTGCAATAATCATTGCCCAATGCCGTCATCAAAATCTAATTCAAGACCAGAGCCTTGTATTAGATTTCGATGACGGCATTCGGCACAGATGACATAGGAAATTACATTAAATTATAGAAATAATTATTGCAGTAATATGTCTGAACTATTAGTGATATTAATTGCAGTGATATGTGTATGTTGGTCTTTAAAAAAAATATCCGATACCCGCCGACCGACGAAAAATTGCTTCAGCATCGACCAGTTATATACAGTTCCGATATAAATAATTTGAATAAATAACGACAGAAACAAATTCGTCTGAATGGAGATTTATTTTTCATAAAAATGCAGCGATTGGAACAATATATGTCAGAGAAACAAACGTGACTTCTCCACTTTCAAAAGGGAGAACTGCTGAAGATCAATTTTAACACTGTGTACACAACACATATGTACAATAGAGTACAATGTTTCACCCGTAGGGAAAGATAATATATACATAAGATATTTGAACTTTTTTATTTTGCATATGGAATTCGTTTTCGGCGAACAATTACAAGTAATAACAATCACTTCGTGCTTATAAAGAGTTAAAGGACATTAAATAAATATGGCATTTATAGAAAATAAATTTTTACTAAAAATCTATTATTTAATAAAGTGACAGCTTTTATTATAAGGATATTTCAAAAGGCGTCGATTTGGCAGTTTGAAAGATTTCTGAACATAAGATTAGATTATACAGGACTTGATAACCATCTACTAATAAAATTCATTAAATAAATGGTTTTACTGTTAAATTATGTGAGCATATGAAAGTACCAGTCTTAAAAATTCTCAACTACGCAGCATATCATTACGAAAGAGAATACTTTTAATACAGAAATAATACAGAAGTAGACTAACAACTTTAATTATTAGCAATATTGAAATTGTAACAAATATTAAATACAAAATTCAGTTCTATTTTCATTTCATATCTGGTTATACAAATATTAATACATCATGTACTTTAAATACAGAAATTTCTTTTATAATTCAAGCGTCACAAAATAGGCGGTCCTCGACTTTCGCACATTGTTGAAGATTTTACTCGATATTGCAATAATTCTCCCCTTCTATGCAGGCGGTCACAGACAAACTCATTATTGATAGTAGCGGACTTCTCGGAATCGTTGTGACGTCACTAAGGTTCCCGGCTGTGGTGGCCATATGTATACAATACATTAAAGAGGTTTAGTCATGCGTTAGGGCACGTGTCGACGAGTAGTGCGTTTTGCCAATTAATTTGTTTTATGTTTAAATATTTCGCCCTTATAAATTTATAAACATAGTGATAAACTGCATTGTTGATATGAATGATAAGAAATTATCAACATCATCAATGGAAACAAAGATGGAAATAATTAGACGTTCTGAAAGTGGTATTTCTTCTGCTTCAATCAGCCATTCATACGACATAAACAGGTAAAAGATACATTCAAATTTGGGAGAAAAAAAAAAAAAAAAAAAAAGAGAGAGAGAAAGAATGAAAGAATAAAATTAAGGAATACATTCAAAACTGTAGAAATATATCTTCAAAGATTGTTTCCAAAAGACCGGGTAAAGATCTTTGTCATCATGAATTGATGATCAACATCAAAACAAAGTTCCTATGAGTTTTTCAATTATTCAAGCTAAGACTCTTAGTTTACACAAAGACTAAAACACTAAATTAAAAGAAGATTCTAATACAATGTTTAAGCAAGTAATTTAAAATAAGGTATTTTTTTACATAATATTTAATTTACTGGAAACTCTGCTGGTGCAGTTAAATATGCTGCGAAAGAATTTATTTCCTCATTGTCCAAAATTATTGTAGATAGAGATACTGTATTACAAAATTATTGTAGATAGATAAGATTCTTAGACAAATATTCAATGTAAGCAAGATGGAGTAATTCTGGGGGGGGCAAAAACGCCTAATCGTATATTCTTATTGAAGAATCAGTTGCCTTTGGAACGATCTAAAGACTTCTACAAAACGATTGACATTGCTTTATGGTGGAAACAGCTGGTGACTTAAAACTGAAGCCAGTGTTGGTTTATTAAGCAGAAGATCCCACAGCGATGTACGGGAAAAATAAAAAGCTGATTCCAGTCATTTGGAAATCAAATAAAAATGCCTGGGATACTGCTTTAATATTTAAAGATTGGTTCACAACTTAAAACATTTTTAATCTTACATGCTTCAGAACACTCAAAATCTCTGCGGAATTCATACTCGGAAATCAATGTTGCGTTTCTTCTTCCCAATACTACTTGTCTCAAGCAGCCCATAGATCAAACAGTGATAAATTGAAATGATATTATATGAGAACAATAATGTATCAGGCCACAAAGACAACTGGCAGGGAAGGAAGACCTACATTAAGATATTTTTTGGAAGACTATAAACTATGAAATGCAATAAACAATATTGGAGACTCGCGGCTTGAAATAAAACAGACAACAATGAAAGGTTCCTGAAAACAGATTTTTATGCACACAAATTATGAGTGATTTTTTTTAATTATGAAGAAACTTCAAAAGCTATCACAGATGAAATATACTAATGAATGAAATATTATGCATTGATTAAATGTCACTCAGCACCTTTGTCAAATGAATACTTAATTCAGCAACAAGAGTTAAATACACAAAGTGAGAAAAAAATGTAATGGGTGGTATTCAACTAACTCTTGACTTAATAAGGAAAAAAAAAAAAAAAAAAACCCCGAAAAGCACTTAAACATACCTCGTTAACTTAATTATGTATATTGGCAAATAAACATTTTAAAATACAATTTTTAAAGCTTTCTTTAACATTCCTCTTCTTCCGAAAATTCAACATTCAAGCATATTTTCAGGAACCAATTACATGCAAAAGTCGAGGACCGCCTATTTTATTTTTTAACAGAGAAACTATATTAACAGACTTTAACATGCAAGAGAAATAATTAATTTTAATATTGCACCCCTCTCATCTTTTTATCTAAAGCAAATAGTTCTCTTGTCTGTCTCAAGGACTTGCTGCAATTCTAGGGGTTAAAAAAAAAGACTGTCACTCTAAACACCACTTAGTCATAATATGTATATCAATGAAATCAAATGCATTTTAAATTATATAATTAAATAACAAAATTGAGACTATACGCAGACATGTCTGCTGCCGAAAGGAGATTTTTTACATTCGGTGTTAAAAGATTATATAGCTATGCCCAAGTTCAAAATAGTGGAATTTAAAAATTAGAGATAAATGGAAAAAGCCATTTGGTTAGGTTATTAAAAATTCCGCACATGATGACAGAACTGGTAAGAGTATGGCGTTTTAATATAAGAATATTAAAAAGTGAACGAGATAGTTAATTTTAAGGTGCATTACATAATATGAAATATATAGTCTAAAATACATTTTAATAAATTAAAAGCAGGCTATATATTAAAATCACAAACTTACATAATGTAACTGAAATATTCAAACAAATATAGATGCATTTAGCATCTTTTTTCTTGTTACATGAAAAAAGTAATTAATAACACACAAAAACTATAAAAATATATTATATGGCTGCCAATTACCAATTTAAGTCTATACGGAAGATACTGAAATCTCAAGAACGCTAACATGAATTAAAACTTTTAAACCTGCCTAACAGGGATGACACGTGATGAAGATGTTGAAGCTGGAGTGCTGCATTATGAATTACATCCATTTCAATAAAAATGCATAAAAGAAAATATCTTCACTAATAGATTTCAAATTTGAATGTGATCAAAATTTTCCTATGCTAAATAAATTTAATAAAATAATAAAAAAAAATTAATGCATGAATTTATTCTGCATTAGTTATATTATTATCAATATTAATGTTAGTATTTATTATACTAACAAGCATCAGTGTTTAAAAAAAAAAAAAAAAAAAAAAAATCAGAAACTGTGTCAATAAATTTCAAGAACTGAAGCAAACTGCTGTTCCTTAAAGTAATTAATAATATCATTGTACCCTCAGCTGAGTTAGTGATATAAAAATTATATGCATATAAAAGGGAAAATATATAATTATTGAAAACTTTTAGTCATTATTTTTTCTCTTTGAATATATCAAATTTGAAGAGTAGCTGCATTTTTAGTTTTTACACAAGTTTAAAAAAATGTTTTTAATAATGACAATATAAACTTTTTCTATACTTATATATTATGTGTTCAATAAGTACGTAATATCTTCTACTAATGCAATAATGGCATGTTACCAATATTTAAGTCAACTTATAATCAATTAAGTTTTTATATAATTACACTGCTACAGAGAAAGGTATTAATTAAATCCATGAAAACCTGGCTGTTATTGAGGTTTGAAGATAGTCATCTAATTAGTTTTAAACCATACTCAAGTTCTTATGTAGCAGGAAATATACTTCATAACACATTAAAATTACTAAAGTATTAACAAACCAAACATTACATAATCATCAGCAAAAGGAAATCTGTCATTTGCAAGAAAATAAAATATCTTGGACCAGAGCAGTACATGAAAATGTTCAGCAAAATATATCCCTATTAATTAACATTCATAATCTTTCCCTATGATTAAATATTTCCAAAGTAAGCTACAAATATTTTGTTCAAAATATTACAACTGTCAATACATACAAAAAATGCATACTGCACACACAGCATCTAAAAAATGCCATTAACAACTAATAGCTTCATATTTCTCTTTAAATAATTTTCAGAATTTTAACAGTCTACTAAAATGCCTTTAAACAACAATCTGTACATACTCTAATTTCCCCATTATCCATTTATGATCTATTAATATCAAAATAATTACTTACAAATTTATCAAAGATTATATGAATAGCAATCTACCAATATTTTACAGGCCGACTTCTAAACAGCTTACACAGAGAATACAAATTTTAATACCACTCAGTTTTCCTTCATGTATAAATAGCATGCTTCAGTCGCATACAAAACAGCCTCACCAGGAATGCTATAATATTAAACTTTTCATAATTAACTTATGGCTTCTAAGCATTGATATCTTTAACTATAGAAACAAATAATCCAATAGAAAATTAAATAATTATATATATATACATATGTATCATACAAGTTTTTTAAAAGAGGTTGCATCCATTTCTAATGGCACATATTTACTTTGGAGATTGAGATTGTTATCTGATAGCATTGCCATAAGTCTAAATAAATTCAAAAGCAAAGAATCATTCAGTAATGTATCTTTATTTCATTTATATAATAAATAATTTTTTTAACCAAATTATATATGTCACAAAATTCAAATGAAGCAATTAATGGAATTATAATTTTATAATAGATACTCTCATTTTACAATATGCTTTAGGAAATTAATTTTGAGCCTATCTGTACAACATCTGCATCTGAACATAATAAATTACAAATTAGAAGCCTGAAAATTTCAGTCTGGTTAATTTTTTCTTTGATTTCAATACACATCATCATACTTACAAAAATACAGAAATGTTAGAAAAGGCAGACTTTTAACCCTTTCCGGCACGCTATCTTTTAAAGTTGGAGTTTTGATTTAAAAAAAAAAAAAAAAAAAAAAAAAAAGGCAGTCTTATTAGGCCTAGATGAGTACACAAGTAAAATTTTTTGAAGATAGCACTTATTATTTTAATTCTGTGGGTGTGCCTAAACTGGGCACACTGATTGAATAGAGCTTCGAAAAGAGTGCTGAAACGAGCGTTGTTGTCAATGAACTGACCGATAAGATGTGGAGAAACAAAGAATACAGACTCTCAGTTGTCCTAGATTATCGGTGAGCCTGGTCTGAGCACACCTAGGGTTCACCGTTTGATTTTAAGCAAGATTTCAAGGTAAAAATTTAAAACTAATATAGGAAGGAGATTAGCATACAGCCAAAAAAATAACATAGAAATTTCTTTTATACCCTAAAAAAATCTGGAAGATTTCTTTGAAAAATGAGGGTCTTAAAAAAAAACTAAACATGGCTAAAATATATGGACTGGTTTGTGTTGAGCTGCCATCTACTATAAATAAAGAAGGTTCACAGTAACCTATAAATCCTTTTTCATTCAATTTTTATGTGCATACAGAAGGAAATTTTTAGGTGCGTCCAGACTGGACACACTGTGCGGCAAAAGGTTAACATAACAAAATTATCCACAATTACCTTGCATATGATTGAATGAAAAAAAGAGCCCCAGAAACTCAAACAGCTGATGTTCCCGCACTCAAAAATCAATAACACAGTGCAGTGGTTCTCAAACTTTTCATAGGTAGAACTCCCAAGTCATGACTCGCATTTTGCCAGGGATGTTCAAAAGAATTTTATAACTATCTAACACAATTTGAGGACCTAATTAAGATAGTTTGAAGCCTTCAAGAAATAGCTCTTTCAGTAATTTCCAGTGCATTTTTTAACCCTCTTTTCTTTTTGGCAAGAGAAAAATCACAGTTATGAAGAGTTACAGGACGATTTTTAGGTCCCTGAAACATGTGGCCTTAGGTGGTAATCAAAACCCTGACATATGGAAATAACTTTTTATGTGTTCAAACAATGCATTAAGAATATTTGGAAGCTATTAAACAGTCCTATTGCTGCTGCTTTAACTGTATCATTTTCAAAGAATCATTATGATCTATCAATAAAATAAAACAAGAAATGTAATTTTATTTTATACACATTTTCTTCAGAAATTTCGTTGAATAAATATGGAACAGCAGTTTCTTCTAATAAAATTTTTTTAATTATAATAATATATATTATAATTTTAAAGTACAGGAATTTTAAATCCTCAAACATATTCTGTGCCAGCATGTGACTGAATGGTTTTACATAGCTTTCTGATATCTCATGATATAGTGAAACCTGTATGATGTAAATAGGAGCCAGTTTGTTTTAGAAAGCCCTCCATGAAGTCATTTCTCCCCGTAAACACATAACATAAACCTAGTGTTCCTTGCTTATAATCCAATCCATTTGAAACCTTCAGGAGGCAGTCCAAAATCTGGTAAAGCCAAAATCTGGTATTCATAATTCTTGTACTTTAGGTAGAACATAGATGACAAATCATTATTATAACAGTTTCCTCACAGGTATACTGTAAAGAAAGTCATCATAAACCAAACAGCATGGCCAGCACTCTGAGTAACTGTTTGCCAAGATATAATTTTTTTTTTCTTAACTTAAAAGATGAATAAATAACATACATTTTTTTTTTTCTCTCCTCCAACAGAGAATCTGCTAACATACTACCCTTAAAAAAGTTACCTGCATAGTTTGAGGGTACATGTGCCACAGTATGAGAACCACTGACATAAGTTACTATTGCAGATGACCCTGTTTAAAGTATCAGCAAGGCTCCTCATGTAATTATGTTACAATAATAACAAATACAATTGTTGTTATAAAATACAAATATACTTTATTATAAAAATTGTCAAAACAAAATCATTTTCTCTTGGCAAAGGCATCTTAATGTAATATCAGATATCAAATATCAGTTGTTCAAATTCACAATTTTTCTTTTTATTGCTGTAGATGGAGCTAAAGAGCTGACAGGCATGTAATGCATGATTACATACACTTTAAATGGTAAAAAGTTAAACAGTTTTATTTAAAGAATGTAATGCTTTTCAGATGTGGCTCTGAGAAGAAGAATCAGCATATTTAAAGAAAAAAGCATATCCAGAGAAATACCTTTCACAAAATGGCCTGCTAATTTTGCTTAGAGGAAAGATTTATAGAATCTACTCTTACTGATGAAGAGTCATTGAATTTGAGTCAACAGGAAATATGCAGTTTTTATGCTGCATTAGATATTTTAAAGAAGTAAATGTTAAATAACATGAAACACACAACATACCATTTTTTTCATGATACCTTTTATAAGACAAATTCACAGAATTAATTCTTAAAGATTTTGAAGTATCACATTTAAACATTGCATTTTAAAATTGCATAAATATTTTTTTGAGTAGCCTTTATTTTTACCTAATTGTGCTTCTAAAAAGTTCTGTTACCAATTAATGCAATCAAAATTTTTTGACATTCAATTAGAAAAAGCAAGTTAATCCCCCCCTTTTTGGCAAATGTCATGAACAAAAAATCCTTCCTCTAAGCAATGTATTTTTGACATACAAAATAGTTGCCATTTTTAATGCATAATTTAAAAATGGTAACGACTTCATACATAAAAAACTTTAAAAAAGAAAACAATATAACGATAAACAAATGAAAACTCTTAGAAACATACAGAAGTAATTTGCTAACCAGTAGGAAAAAATTATTCACTTTGGGCTCTGAGAATGATTTTCAAGTCCTGTTTAATCCACCTAACTCTTCAGTAATTAATAACAATAATTTAAAAAAATTAATGTAATAAAATTCCATTTCACATTCGACCTTGGCAAGCACCACAACAAATGTTCCTTCATGTATTAGGTCACTAATTACAATAACTGTACACATTTCAATGAGATCACTTCCATGAACATAGCATAAATATTACATTTCTACACAAGAATTGTAAGTTATATATATATATGTATATTATTTACACATCCTGTTTTGGACTAAACAACAGCATTTGAAACATTATATCCGAGATAAATATTTTATCTGGGAATGCAGTTTCAGATTCCGATATGTCCAACCATCCATTTATTATTCAAAGAGAGTTTCACAAATTACAAATGCTCAAACTAATATAGCGAGCATGCATTCAATTGAAATAGTAAAACATTTAATTATATGTGGAGCCAGCCACTACAGAATGAAATCCAGAACAATCTTCCTGACTCAGTAAGCTATTTTAATGGCTGTGACCTAACAATAAATATACACTTGACAAAGCGAAACCATCACATACATCAGAATGCAGTGATTTAGGGCCTGAAAATGTCCAGGTTGGTCACTGACAGTGTTCCAAGTTCTCCACCAGGAACAACTTATTGCCAATACCGCGCCCCGGCGGCTGCTGGTTTCACTTGCAACGGATGAATCGGCTTGCAGTCCACAGCAGGCGCTGGACCAGAAGCAATGATAGCTGAAAGAAAATTCAACAATTACCATCCATTTCTGATGACAGATTGCATTTAAAAAAAATTTTTCTGTTAAAACTAACACAATGAAATAGAGAAATTCAAACAGAAATTGCTCTTAAATTATCCCAAATTGAAGATCAGAATAACATTTATTTATGCCAGTGTTCTAGTATTTCTCAATTTTTTAAATAAATCATAATTCTAGATGGAGGGTACCAAGAGGGATCAGACACTTCTTTTATGTAACTGGACTAATTTTAAGAAAAAAGAAATTTAAAAATTTAATCTTGACAATAAATTAACATTAAAATTTGATTCTCTCCCCCCCAACATGTTTTACTTGATAGCTAGAATTATATTGGCAGGGGATAGTGGTCTGAAAATGTTGAACTTGTCTTTCTTTGTTTTTATATCTACCCATCTCCTTTAAAATATGCTTACATACTATCACACTGTTTTTAGTATTTCTTGACTGCCTTTCATAGGACTCCAGCACTAATTTTAGAAATTAAGCTCTGAATGCTTTTTTTTTTTTTTTTTTTAATTTAACAAAAACTTGACTCAAATGAACAAATTATCCAAGTGTTTATACACGTGTTCCATTTTGTGCACTTAATACTACACTATATGAAATAACACTAATAAAACATTTATTAACCCTATAAGTAGCACAGCTTTTTGGATCTGCTCAATTAAGACCTGCATTTAAACAGCACGTATTAGCTAAATTTGTAAAATTACTTATTTAAGTCCGCTTTTATTAACTTCCATTCATTAAGATGACATTTATGTCACTAAAAAAACTAAATATCTTAAATTATATGCTAATATATATCAAAAGGCAAAAAAATTTTATGACTCGATAAAGCTGGTTATGCTACTTGGGTTTAACTTTAAAGAATAAGAACAATAATTCTAGCAATTGTAAAAAATCTCATATATATTCTGAAATATTTTGTAGCATACATAATTTGTTGCCATTCATTCAATGGAAACTTCGTTTTATTACAATGAAGTTATATAAACATACTTTTCTATAGTCATTCAGATTCATTCTCATGTTCCAAAACTTAAATTTTAAGGTTCATAATATAAAAAAAAATTCTCAAGGCCTTCATATTACACATAACCCAACACATAACTTTTTCTCACAGAATAAGTTTGAAACTTGATTTTATTATAATAAAAAATGGTGGGTAGGCAACTGATGCTATGATATAAGCTTGTCTTCTGCGATATGAATCGTACATCAGGTGAACAGACTTTTCTTGCACATGTTCAAGTTTTATATATTAATCAAGCAGTATTGTGGAAAAAGTAGATCATAAAAGCTTCTGCAACAGAACCATTCCCTTCAGTATCTTGGACACACAGTACCTACTTTTCTAAAGTTCCTTTCGTTAGATTACAAATTTTGAAAAACTGACTGAAAATGTGTCACTGTTATGTATACATAGAGTGACATTTTTTATATCATGAAAATTAAAAAAATAATTAACTTCAAATGAACTTACGAGACATACTGCCATATTTTTTTAAGTTGTAAATTCATTCATATTTGCAACAAAAGTTACATATCAAACATTGAACAGGTGAGATAAGAAAGCATTAGGAGCCAGTATTTTCAATTTTTACAAGAATAATAGGGGAAAAAAAATTCTATTGATAAGCTTTTTTTTTTTCTTTTTTCTTATTTTTTTTTCCTGTTCTTATATTTTCATATATAGTTTTTTTAATGCAGGTTTTTGGTGACAGACTCATAAACACATTTCTTCACACTTGGAATACTTACAGACTTAAATTATAAGAAAAACCGAAATTAAAAAAAATCATAGCCCGTTCTTTCTCCTCCTCCTACCAATTTCAATTATTTTCTCATGCTTAAATAAATAATAGAAGAATCTCAAAATGGCTTGAGTTACTCTTAAAATAGCATTTCATTAAGTCAACATGATGATCTCTGTTCTACATTTATAAATACTATTAGAACAGAGTAACTTTTTAAATTTGGCAGCATAAAAGTAAATGAAATTATATTAGGATCTACAAGGCTTGAATGTAAAACAGCAAAAACATGATAAAAATATTCACTCATAGAATTAGGATCTAATTAAGAAATTCTGAAAATCTATGCATAGCCTTCTTTCAAAGACCCATACTGACCAATTTTCTCGTTCTTAGGTGGGGAAAAGAGGGCTGTGAGAAAGGCTAAGTTTGCCATTAATTGTGCATTGTGCAGCCTAACCTCTGTAGGCTTATAATTAGGGCCTACACAAAAAATGATGTTTATGCACATCAGTATGTTCTTCGCAGTCTGGTACAGGCCTGAAAAGCAGCCCAAGCAAATAAAGGGAAAAGGAGCCTGAAAGTGATTTCTTCAAATATAATTTCTTATTCTGTGCAGTGTCACACAACTGCCCTATTACACATTTATACACATATTTATTGCACAAAACTTGAGCATATATGATAAATATTTAAACACTATCTGTCACCACCAACACTAGCAAATTACTAAGATTGGCTATTATATAGCAGAATAGCAGGCCCACATAATAATGTTCCATAAAATGTGTATACTTGTGCTAGCAGCAAGAGGTTGTAGGAATGTGTGATGTAGGATAATACACAAAATTTTATATTCCACTTGAAACTCTTCGGTTCTTGGCATAGCACCTTTTGGAAGAAAGGAGGTAGGCAGGAAGGCATTGGATGCTACTATTCACTAGACTGTCATTTCGGTAACAGTTTATACTAAAATCTTTTCTACATTCATCAAAGTAGTACAGAGAGCAGTTTTCACACAAAAGGAAATTCTCCATTACTTCCTTAATGACTACGCAGCTACCTCACATTAATTTTTTTTTTTTTAGAAATTTACAAATATGATTTGGGTAGTTATCTATTATGTCTATGTCCCCCTTTCCTTCGTGCTGCACATAACTAATAGACCCACGGCTACAAAATTTGGTACATAGGTGCATCTGGACAAGAACCAGTGCACTTTGAAGCAATTTTTCAAAATTTGAATGAGATTTTTTTAAATTCTGTTTTTTGATGAAATCAAATCAAATGGATAATTCTCTCTCATTATATCAGCACTGTTGCTACTTGGAAAAACGAGGGTGATAATTCTGTGCAGTTTTTAAATTTAATGTTTCCCATGGATACTGAACGTTTGTTGAGAGAAGGCAATGGGAAGTTGGTTAATTTATTATTTATTAGGATAATTAATATTTGTACAAAGGGATATTGCTTATTTCATAGTAATTTTTTATATGTAACACATTTTTATTGAATTTTTTTTTTCTTTTTGATAAAGTTGTTTTGCAGAGTAAAATTCTGTGCACTTTTTAAATTTAATGTTTGGTTTTTTCCTTTAGGCATTTTCACGGTACATTTAAAAGCCAGCTGAAGGCTGGCCACGTACCGGCTAGTTTAAAGTAAAGCAAAGCCTATGACAACTACATGCCATAGAAAATATGTTTCAGGGAAAACTTTGTAATGGAAAATAGAGCAGTTATAAGTACAAAAGGAAATTATACAAAGAAATATAATCTCAAATGCTTCTTCATAATTTTATATCCAAATTTTGAGCCTTTTAATCATCAGGATGTAAAAACATGATTATAATTTAATATGTTTTAATTTTCAAATTTCCTTAATCCTAATTTAAATTTAAAACTGATGTCTGCTATTTTTTTTTTTTTTTTTTTTTTAAATATTGGTGAATTAAAACAAACTAATGACCATGTATGCTTTTCCTCTCTCAATAGGCCTCAACCGGATGGTACCCCCCCTCCAAAACAATCAGTGTGCCTCCCACAATTTCTATTTGTTCCAAATGAAATAGCTGACACATTGTTAAAAATATCAATGCTGTACTTTTTGGCATATTTCTCCAGCTATAGTTTAAAATCATCAATCTTGGCCTAACCCAGTGATCTCAAACTGGTGGCTCCTGAATATACTTCCTTAAATTAATTAGCATTCTTATAGCAGGAATGTTAAGAATGTTTAAGATTTTAATGATTCTGTGATGAATTTTACATTATTTTCATTACCATTAAAAACAAACATCAGTAACACCCCAGAAAGTCTACAATTTTCACAAATTAATTTACAATGGCTTATAACGTTTACTCAAAGATTTGAATAAGCTTTTTTTGTATGTGTTAAAAGATAAAAATACTTTCAGTTATGAATTTCGGTAATAAGGATGAAAATCTTGTTTGGGAATACATTTATATGTGAAATTCCCCCCCCCCCAGTTGAAAATTAGCAAGTCTAGAAAAAATAACCATGTTGATCAATGAGTATCCTGATAATGACAGTTTCTAGTAACATTTTCCAGGATTTACAAACTTTATTGAAATCGAATTGCCAGGAGATGTGGTGGTTGAAAGCTGTAATATGAAATAAAAAAAGTTTGTAATTACATAAAATATGTGTTACTTTCTCTGTATGCATTGAAGACAAATTTATTAAATTAAAGAAACAGAATCAGTTGTCCTTATTTATTCTGAAATTTTTATAACTTGAAAGGTTTTCATATTTTTTTTTATTTTTAGTATAAGTTATTTAGCGGTTATTTCAACATATTAGAATTCTTTGAAATAATAAATGCCAGCCTGAAAATTTAATATTTAGAGCTCAGTTTGTGCGATTTACAAAGTGTACACAGAAAAGGTTGGGATTGGCAATAACACACAGAAAGTTATTGCCAATCCCAACCTTTAGAATTCACACAGAAAATTTAATGTAAATTGAATTTTTTCTTTGTGTCAGTATTCTTAATGTTTATATATGTTTTGACAAATATTAAGTAAATAAAATTTAATTTAAAAAAATTATTTTGTAAAGAAACCTGATGTGGACACCAAGACTTGAACAGCCTATTAAATTATGCACATTTTTTGCTGCATTTCATTTAAATTTATTTCCCTGAGATTTTATTAGAGAAATATTTCTCATTCAAACAATTCAGTTCTCACTTTGAAAAAATGCATAAAAACTCAAGACATCTTCATTTCAAATTGTAAAATACAAAACAATTAAAAACCGTTAAAAAACAATTTTTACAATTAAAATTAGGCAGGAAGACACTGTAGTTGGTGCAGAAACTGACTTAATTCACTATGCAACTAAGTTTCAAATGTAAACAAATGACGGCATTGTTAGGCTTAGTGAAACTCAAACACCTTTTAAATTGTTGATAATTTTACAACTATTGCATGCAGATTAACTAAAAGCATAAAAATCTTACCTGGAATATAAGCACAATATAATTCAATCACTTATAAAGTAAAAAATGAATAATTTACCAATATAAAGGAATAAAAAACCTTAGGTCAACGAGCTGGATAACAGAGTACGTATATACACTTTTGGTGCAACCGATTGCAGCCAAAAAAGGCAGGTGCACATCTACATGTTATAGCAGTCCCATATACAAAATTTCAACATTCTGAGGCTACTCGTTCTTGAGTTATGCGGGATAGATACCTACGTATGTACGGAGAGATGTCACGAAAAAATATCTTCTGAATCTACTTTAAATCCATTTCAAAATAAGTTTTGGGGGAAAAGAATCCTCTATTCTATCTGTATATGCACATTTAACGCCAAAACATCGTCCAAACGGAATCGAGAGCTGTCAAAATGGGTATTTTCGTTGAAGTACGATACTCGAAATTTTTTACGATTACAATAGGAAGTTAAAAGGGAAGCATCAACATTTTACTTCCTTGGATGAAGTAAAGGAAGTATTCTATTCACGAAAAATTCTGAGTATCATATTTCAACGAAATTATCCATTTTGCGTGACATTTTTACGTAAGGACAAAATAAAGTACTCTTTATCCCCAAACGGATCATTAAATTGTTTTAAAATGGATTCAGAAGATATTATTTTCATGATGTCTGTACGTATCTTGCATAACTCAAAAACAAGTAGCCTCCGAATGACTCGTTCAGCTCGGTTATTTTTTTATTCTTTATGTTCGGTAAATTAAGCATTTTTTGCTTTAAAAATGATTGAATTAAGGTTTTACGCCTTTAGTTAATCTGTATGCAATAGATGAAGCATTATCAACAATTTAAAAGATGTTTAAGTATGGCTAAGCCTAATTTTTTTTTAACCGCAGCAGCTACATTTGTTTACATTTGAAACTTATGAGAATAGTGAATTAGGTCAGTTTCTGCACCTTCAGTATCTTTTTGTCGAGTGGAATCAATAGTAAACTTTCAGTTTTGTGCACCGAACAATTTACCTTCTTGCCTGCTGGCCGAATTGCTTGTTTTTTTGCTTAGAAACTGTAATTTAATTTTTTTAAAAAAAATTGTTTTACTGTACTTGGTGTTTTAGGTTTTTCTATATATTTCAATTTTTAATGAAAATATTTTGAGTTCTCATGTTCTTGAGCTCTCATGAGATTTGCTTACAACAGTTTATTTTTGCCTTGCTGCGAAGTGAACTAATTGAATGAGAAATCTATCTCTAATGAAACTCAAGGAAATAAGTTTAGATGAAATGCAGCAGAAAATGCATACATTTAAATATTGCGCTAAGGAAGTCATGCGATGGCCCTATCAGACTTTTTAGATTTGGCTGGCATGTAATTTGAGTTTGAGACCACTGATCTAATCTACACTCACACTTTCCATCAAGTTTTAATTATAGAATATTTACTCGTATTAATGTACATATGCCAATTATGCATTTTCCCACCATTAGTTAATTTAAAAAATAAAATCTTAAATTTTCTCTTTATTGCCGCATTTTGCGGAATATTTTATTGGAGATAAAACAATAAACAATTTTTTTGAAAATTTTCTGTTTATCACTGCATCTTACAGATTATTTTATCGAAGATAAAACTGCCAAGAATTTACTTACTTGATTTTATATTTGACTTAAAGGGGAGAGTAATTTACTGTGTTAAAAATAATACATAAAAACTTAATTTCTACCACTAACTTTTTATAACTTTAAAGCAGTTTAAAAAAATACACTTCTACAATATGTCTCTTTGTCTCCTCCTCCTCCAGAAATATTTTTGGGGATGAGAAGGAAGAATAAAGAAATAAATAAATAAACAAAATAAAAATGCTGAATTCATTTTGCACAAAAAAAAGGTTTCAATATTAGTAAGCATCCTTTAAACCAGGGCTCGGCAATGCGGTGCTCACAGATGCCAGTCACCCTGTCCCAATGCGCCCTCACTAAATTATTCTGCTTTGTGCACAATTTTGCAGTTTTCCATTTGTGCTTATAAAATACATATTAAAATTATATATTTTTACATCTATGCATCAAACAGCCACTGCTCAAAACGTTTCATTTGTCCAGCGGAACCGACTGAAGTCGGATCGACACGATAGAGCGGCGCAGCATGGCGTGGTTGATGCATTTAACCATAACCTCTCTGACGCAATTGCCAGTACATTCTCTGTGATATTTCCGATTCATTCATAAACAACTTCCCAACTTTTAGAACAACCATTCATAAACAACTCCCAACTCCGAACTTCCCAACTTTTAGACAAACGTGAAATCAATAATTACAAGGTATGTACTATATCATTGCTTTCTTATTAGATACGTTTACGTACTTTTTAATCGTCCAGGATGTTTTCTTACAGAGATTTGCTTACAAACTGATGACTGTAACTACTCGCGATGACCACAGCTAAGTGAGCATGCACTTACACTTTAAAATGGAGCATCCTGAATTTCGAAAAAATAAAATTTTATCATTAAAGGTCAACGATTTCAAAGCAACAGTTTACTTTTACCAAATGCCTGGAAACATCAAAGGCAGCAATAATCGCATCGATTAAAGTTTCACATACATTCGGCTTTAAAAAAAAATTATGGTTTTGATTAACCTTATGCTTAAAAGGTGTTACTTCCCTGACTGTTGGAAAATTGCTGCAGTCATTCCTATTCCAAAACCGGGTCAAAATTTAAATCTCCCCGTCAACTACAGGCCTATTAGCCTCTTATCATCTGTCTCAAAAATATATGAATTTGTTTTACTTAAAACGCGTGAATAAATTCTGCCGTGATCGAAATTTAATAATCCCGTAACAGTTTGGCTTCCGGCCTGAACACTCCACGGTACACCAGTTACTCCGTGTGGGGAATTCATTCACGAGGGCTTTCATAAACGAGATAAAACTAGAATTGTCTACCTTGACATTGCCAAGGCCTTTGACAGGACTTGGTATGACGGGCTTATTTACAAGTTCATGCGGCTTGGTTTTTCGACACAACTCATTAAAACTATCAACTCGTACCTGACGGGTAGATCCTTTCGGGTACGAGTTCGCGATGATAATCAACTCCCTGCCCGACCTGTGCTGGGGTCCCACAAGGAAGTTTGCTCGGACCTCAAATGTTCAACATCTACGCAAATGCCATACCTAAGTCACCTAATGTCCATCTAGCTTTATATGCGGACGACACAGCCATCATAAACCAACATTCCAACACCTCCACGGTAATTTCTGCAATGCAGAATTATCTTTCAAGCCTAGAGCTCTGGCTCAGACTGTGGAAGATCAAAATTAAAATGTTGCTAAATGTGCTGCTACTTTATTTATCCGAAGTACTTTCCCAAATTTACCTAACTTCCAGTTCTTCGGACAACCAATTCCGGGGGCCTACTTATAAGTATCTAGGAGTGATACTTGATTCAAAATTAACTTGGCAACCTCACATTCAAAAAAATAATTTCCAATGCGAAGGTTGTGAAAACCCAATTACTGCCTTTTTTCGCTAGAAATAGTGACCTGTCCACGAAAAACAGGATTTTGCTCTATAAATCAATGATACAGCCAATTCTGACATATGCTAGCTAGGTATGGGGCGCAGCAGCAATTACTAACAGGAAACATATCCAAATTTTTCAGAACATTATGCTACGGCAAATTTATAAAGCTCCTTGGTTTGTTACGAATGAGGACATTCATAATGCAGCCAAAATTCTCCCCATAAATTGCTTTATACAGCAACTTTCGGCTAACTTTTTCCAAAAGATTCCTTCGATCGGAAACCCCGTACTCCACAGCCTCCCTGTTTATCATCCAGGAAGTGCATCGTCAAAGAGGAGACCCAGAGCTATTCTGAAGAACGCATACACTTGTTCGCTTCCCGCCCCCGGCCTGAGTGAATTCGCCGATCTTTCAGCTTCCCTCAGGGTCACTCTCTCTTTGTCACATAATCGGGCAATCTTACTTCTTTCAACCGTAGGCGGTTGTTATCAGGCTCTAAGCACATCTTTGTTCCCTTCTTAAAATGGTTCTAGTGCAAGGATTACTTAATTTAAATGTAATCTATTAGATTGTATCTAATGTAATTATTAGAGTCCTCTAGGTTTGTGTTTACTTTTTAGCCGGTAACTTTTGCAATGAAAATTTCAAGTGATTAATTAATTCTGCTATCAAGCGACTATGGGTGTTTATCTTTTTCTCCGTTCTCGCTAAATTGTGCTCTCCTATTGAATGAAAATGGTGCCTTTTATGTCGTCAAAGTAGGTCAAGTTTATCGATCAAACGAGTGAGTGATGTGTTAAGTGTGTGTGTTTGCACGTGGTGACAAATGTGCACTTCTTCTGAAAGATTCTAATGGTGTTTATAGTGAAAAAAGTGTCATCAAATATTCAAGTCTGGTATTTCACAATTTTTTCCTTAAGTCTAATTAGTGGTGCTTCTAATTGTTTTTCCGTGCATTAAAAGCAAAGAGACTATCGGCGCTTGAAAATTTTTTTTTGAAAGTGTATTAGTGCAAATTAGAGAATTTAATGCTTTTTCATTATGTATCATAACACTTAAAGTTAATGGAATCTTATTATATTTATAAAAGTTTCTCCTCCGAGGCATTGCTGGCTGTGTCTCTTTAATTCAAACTCGCGTAACGAGTTCCCGCTTTTCCCCTCCCTCAGACCCATGGAGGTAGGAAAGGGAGGAGGGGCCATTCCGCTCTAGAAGTGAAGCACTGCTTTGAAGCTTGGGTCACCAGACGGGGTGTTTTTTGTTTACATTCAGAAGCTCGCTTGACAAAATTCTGATAGTATTTCGACACATGACAGTTCCATAGAAATCGAAAAAGGGACACTCTCGCATGAAAGAAACATTCATAGTGTGATGGATAATAGCAATTTGTATAGTTTACTGACATTTACGCAAAAATCACATCTTGGTTATTTTTCAATAACTAACAACAGCGATTTTGATTATGAATTTGTTTTATAAAATTCTAAGCTGTCGCACTACAAAAATATAGATTTTAAGAAAATTGCTAAAAGAGGTCTGCCAAAATGTATTTTCTAGAAGATTTGAAAAGTTTGAAACTTGATGGCTAAATGTAAATATAAAATTATGTATGTTAAAATATTTGTAATTAGGCACATAGGTCAGATTAAGTTTTTATTAAATAGAGTAATGCATGCAAGGGCTATCTGCCTAAAGAGAGAGATGCCATCGTGGGGGAATTTTGAAAAAAAAACTGACCTTTGAGTGGGTATTAAAAATAATACTTATAATTTTCATTCAAATTACATTCATATATATTTTTTATGTAAAACTTTCGGGTGTATGCTAAATTAGTCTAAATTACTTTACACGAAAAATATAATGAATGCACAGAAATTAAAGATTTGCACATGCCGGAAATGATAAATAGGAAATATGTATGGGTATTTATGCATGTGCTTGCAAAAAGCATGTATCTGCCTTTGACAAAATACTTAAATATTCATTAAATTATTTATAAATGTATTTGAAATGAAGAATTTATTCACTTATAAACAACTGTGATAGTACTGTGAAGAAATCTAATGATTAAATGTATCTAATTTGTAATGATTATAAATGTTATCTAAATATATAATAACCTTAATATTGAATTGTAAACATAAATTGAAATCCTGTTGACAAATAAGTTATAAAACTATTTAAGCAAGAATTGTTCGTATTGGAAAGCAATCTGTTAAAAGGTATTGTAAAGCAAATGCTATGAGATGCGCACTTAAGAACGTAATAAAGAGTTTTGGAATATGTATTGTTGAAATGAAGGGTAAAAAGAAAAAAATCTGATAAGTATAATTTAAAAGAATTATTCCCTTTACATTTTATAATAACTCAGTTACAAGTTTTAAATAATACTTTAAAAAAAAAAAAAAAAAAAACTTATTTTATTCCCTTTCAGAAATGTTCAGAGAAAGTCAAATACTATTTTCCTAATAATTCTCTAATTTAAAATGAACCGAATAGAGCATTAATTATAAATTGACTTATATTTTTCGATTTAAAAGATGCCTCAGAAGCCAAAAAATCATGTCATATTTAAGAAAGTATTTTAGGAAGAAGCTCTATAAATAGAAAAGAAATAATGCATAATTTTAATATTAATAATACAATAAACTTTGATCTTAATTTTTGTACCTTAACCGAATAAAATCGAATTACCTTAATTTTTTTTTCTAATGTAATTAACGAAAACTTGTGAAAATATTTCATTCAAATTAAACCATTCTGAGAAAAGTATAGCATTTAATTCCGTTCAGAATGAAATGTTGTTTAAAAATATGTTGTTTTCACATACTTAGGACTCTGAAGTGTTGTAGAAAAAGAAAATATATACATTTATATGTATATTTGCAACGTAATTACAAAATATTTACACCCGAACGCAAATGACCCAATGTTTTGGTCACCACGTAGGGATCGCTGGTGCTTCAGAGCAGGGTACGGAGAAACTTGTTTAGGGCGACTCCTTCTTACTTCCTACCTCCATGCTCAGACCCGAAGCACTTGCGACATGAAGTTTTTCGCGAGTGTTTCCACTCTCTGTTATTAACACCACATGACCATTGATCAAGGAAACATTAATGCTTTTCAAAATTCATGACGTGACCCCTCCAAATTGATTCTGGCCCTTATTCGACACCAAAATTACTAAATTAAGTCCTTCAGTGTTTTTACCCCCTCCAAATTGATTCTGGCCTTTATTCAACACCAAAATTACTAAATTAAGTCCTTCAGTGATTTTACCATTTTTCACTGTGGAATGCAGTTACTCTTTTTGTTAAATTAACAATTTGGCATTAAATTTAACTCTTTGCGGAACACTCTTTTTGGCAATAAAGATAATTCTTAGATGATGTGGGGATAAAGGCTACATGCCTAAGAGCCCCGTAATAGAACCCTTCCTTGGTCCGTCCTGAAAGGGTTGAGAAAATCGTTAATGCCTTTCCCAATCTGAAAGGGCATAATATTAATACAGACTCATATCTTCAAATTGTACCTGCATTTTTAATTTTGATTCAAGATTTGTCGACTTTGCGAATTTAGTGCCTATTTTAAAATTCTTTAAAAATCCCTTTAACACTGCTGAGGAAGAAAACATGGCTACAGCAATTTTTAACTATTTTCATCTTAACAATATGGAAAACTTAGAAATAATAAGAATGCAAAATGATGTTATTTTAAATTCGTATATTTAAAAGGAAAATAAATATCCTTTATAAAAAAGGATATTTTGGAGCTAGGAAAACAGAAATCAATATCCTATTAAAGTCTTGCACGGTAAAGATTAATTCCTATTGCTCAGGTACCTATAATTGTGAGATGTTTTCGAATACGACTTGTTTGAAGTATCATTCAAAACTTACTGATTCAACTTAGATAATAGTTTAAGAGCATGCAACTCAAATTATATTGTCGATTATAAGTTAGCAGAAGAATTACAAACACAAATTTCACTTCATATATGTAAAATAGAATAGCTGATTTAAAAATAATGGGCAACCTCAAAATTAACAATTCTAGATTTCATGCTCTACCCCTAAATTCGAGATCCTATGTTATGTAACAACCTGAGATTAAACAATCATAGCTTAGAGTACTTTCTGCATGTACTTAGTTTAAATACTCTTGCCACAAAAAACGTCCTTTTCCTAGCTTCGCCACTGCTAAGATATATCCCCGCTGCTTTGCTACCCCGTCTAAATGCCTACCTCTTATTTTTAAAATCGGTGTACACAGGAAAATATGTACTAAGATTATTTTATATGCGTGAAAATAAAGTTGGGACATCTTCAAAATTCATTTTTGTGTCGGCGTCATCTTCCTGTCCTGCCACTCTGCCATCACGACTACGCATAAAATTATTATATACTTTAAAAGTCTGACAGAATCAACCTGGTGAAAATTTCCCCAATGGGATTTTCCAGCTCCCAACAATCTCCAGTGGCTGGGAAAGAAAAAATCAGGAAAGTGATTTAATATCGTACATTGAAGGTCATTGACGTTTATTAGTCCTCTAGGTTTGTGTTTACTTTTTAGCGGGTAACTTTTGCAATGAAAATTTCAAGTGATTAATTAATTCTGCTATCAAGCGACTACGGGTGTTTATCTTTTTCTCCGTTTTCGCTAAATTGTGCTCTCCTATTGAATGAAAATGGTGCCTTTTACGTGGTCGTCAAAGTAGGTCAAGTTTATCGATCAAACGAGTGAGCGATGTGTTAAGTGTGTGTGTTTGCGCGTGGTGAAAAATGTGCACTTCTTCTGAAAGATTCTAACGGTGTTTATGGTGAAAAAAGTGTCATCAAATATTCAAGTCTGGTATTTCACAATTTTTTCTTTAAGTCTAATTAGTGGTGCTTCTAATTGGTTTTCCGTGCATTAAAAGCAAAGAGACTATCGGCGCTTGAAAAATCTTTTTTGAAAGTGTATTGGTGCAAATTCATCGGAAAAAAATCTATTTTGGGTGTCATTAAAAAATGTGTTTCAGTAATTTAAATTCTTTAGAAATTTCAATGCAGTGTTAATTTTGTGTTTTGGTGTAATGTGAAATGCAAAAACACGATCCCAAACGAAAATGTCTGCAGAGAAAAGTGAAATCGCTATTGTCACTATCCAAAAATGTCAGTGCGCCGCGTTAGATGAACAAAATTCGGGTTTACCAAGTGATAAATATCCTTTATTATTTGAGAAAAAATGCCAAAACAAAAATATTGGAGGACAAAGATATATCGTTGACATTTTCTGAATGCCTCCCTGGTGAGACCTTATCATGTTATTTAAGACAGTGTGTTATTAGTTCAGGAAACGTCACTATTAGTGTATTAACTGCACTTACTCTGAATTCAATGATATGCAACAAATACTACACGCAAAAGTTGAAATTGGCATAAAGTCTAAAATTAGATGATAAAATAATAATTGAATCGTTAAAGTAGGGTCTGCCCGAGCAGCAGAAAATGTTGCTCACTATATAAAAAGTAAGTATGGTTCAGGAAGGAATGGATATGTTTGGCTAGATGTTAGTCTACTTTAAGTTCATTGGGTGAACTTAATCAAACACAAAAATTCTTAAAACCAAAACAAATTGTACCACGAAATGTTTTTCAACCAAAATTTTACCAGTCGAGATATGGTTCTGCCAGATATTATGCTCCCTGGCCGTCTCCTGCCCACTACTATACTCCTCAAAACCAGGCATGGAGAAATTTTTAGCCATGGCCAGTGGCTGGAACCAGTAGGTTAAAGAAGTAGTCCAGTAGATTAAAGAAGGAACTTATCCGTGAGAATTTTCACTGTTGTAGGTTAAAGAAGGAAATTATCCAGAAAAAAGTGTTCATAAAAAATGAAATTATTTTAAGGTAAATGTTCATTTTCGATACCAGGATCACAGGTAAATGTGATATCTGAAAGTATTTTAAATTTTATTGATGCAAAAATTGAATCTATTCAAAATCATCCTAATACTAAATTATATTCTTTATTTAGAGGTCTTGTTGTAACTAAAGGAATCAAATTACTATGTAAAATTGGTAAAATTAGTAGTACTACAGTCAAAAGTCGTTAATCCGGACACGTTGGGACTTTGGCGATTCCGGATTATAGATCATCAGTTTAAATCTGGTAAGATGGCATGCAGAAATTATAAAATTAAAAATATGAAACCGTAATTTATGAAATTAAGAACAATTATGATCTAAAGGGTATCAAAATTTACAAAAAAAAGCTTCATATTTATTTGTTTGCTTTATTAAACATTTCTTTCAATGTACGTTGTTTAAGTTGCTTCGTTTTATGTGATAATACTTTCTCTTTAATTCTATAAACAGACATAATTTCTTCTTCAGTTACAAAGTTCCGCTGTTCAAGTCCTATAATTGCTGTGTCGAGAATACAGACTAATTTGTCAATCGAAATTTTTTCGTTTTCAATACCCTCTGTGTCACTTTCTTCACTATCGGAAGCGAATTATAATGAAGAAGAATCTGATTTAAATCATATCAAAGATGGAGTACATCGAGATGAAATACTACATTTAGTAAGGAATTATAAGCCAAATAAAATAAAAACATCTGCCCTGAAGATAAGGATAACGCTGACAGATCAACTTCAAATTCATTGCGTGCCACGGCATTTAAAAATTATTAACAGAAATTTGTACAAAAGCATTAGTTAACATAAATTACAATGTTTGTCAGTTGATTATTCGGAAAATATTAAAATTGAAACCAAATTTATGGAAATTGAAAAATGATGGAAAAATTAATCCACCTCTTGTTGAAAATTTTTTTTCTTTAATATGGTGTATGGTCATCTTGGACAGATATACATACTTCACATCTTGATTTCACCAAAGCGTTGATCAGATCTCGAGGAATTGTACACCACTCTTATAAAAGTACATTTTTTAGCTCCTGGAGGGTCCAGTGAAGAATTTAGCAAGCTGAAATTCGGCACCTTAAGGCATTCCCCACATGCTCAATCGGGTTCAAGTTGGGTGAGTAAGATGGCCAATCCATTGGAGTGACATCTTCTGTTTGCAAGTATTCTGACACCTAATATTGCTATCCATTAGCAAAATATTTTAGGCCAAATGCATCCATAACAAACCTCCAGATGAAAACACGTCTGGAATCACTGTTCAGACTATATCTGGACTTGTCAGTAAATAATACTCAGGCCCAGTTCTCTTGGCTACATTGAACAGGATGATGGCACCAGTTTAAATGGGCCCGTTTGGAAGTTGGAGCGAGTGCAATACAAACCATCGGTTTTTTTCGCATACAGTCCAACTTCATTAAGACTTTGTGCGGCAGTAGAACGGCTAATCCGAGTTCCTATTTAGCCTGAAGGTTTAAAACTAAATCTCTTGTAGTTGCTTCACAGTTTCTTCTAGTCAACGAATACAGAAAACGATCTTCTGATGCAGTTGTTGCTCTTGATCCCCCATGATCAGGATGTCTATCAACTGATCCAGTGCTTAAAACGTGTCTCCAAACTCTTGATATGACACTTTGAAGGATATTCAAATCTTGGATGCCCTCCATTTACGTTTCATCTTCATTGATTCAACTAATTATTTACCACTTTTGACCTTCACTTAAATTATAACTTTGAGCCATAACTACTCAATACTGATCACTCTCAGAAACCACATTCACTTTAAACAACACTACAAACCGGAATTCTAACATGTATCCATTGTGCACCACATTGTCCAATTTGCATATTTCTGGTGTTAACTTATGCAGGAAAGTGCAGTTTTGTATTCAATAGTGTTTAATTAACACAAATAATTACAGCACTGCGCATTAGGTGACACATTAACCTAATAAGCATATTTTTTTCTCATTTTCCTTTAATTTTGATGACCAGTGTAATTTGCATCTGATAAAAATAAGTTAAAGGGTGAAAAAAGTTATAAATAGCATTCACGCTGTTTATATTAGTGAATTATGCACAGATGATGTGGTTAAGTTTTGGCACTATGAATTAGGAGCTCTTGACTCAAGCTAGAGGCTCTGTTTTTATCAATACCATTAATTAATTGGTAATTAATTGAATAAGTTTTAATTTAGAATAATAATTTTTGAATTTTGAATAACTAGCAAAACAATTTAAAAAATTATTTTCAGGGAACTAACATGGGAATTTAACTTTTATGAATATATGATCATGTAATTCTGGCAGTTTTATTTTTAAATTAAAATAAATACCACAGAATTTTTTGAATTTATCATCGGGATAACTAGTGGTTGCATAATTACAAACACACAATAAAATTTTATCGACGCTACGTATGGTAATTGTTGCTATCACCTGTCATCCTTTTACATGTTAGATTCCAGTTCCCTCTTCATACTTATTTTTTACCTGTATATGTTAGACGGTTACATGCATATTTTGTTCATTCTAGTTCTCCCTTATAACCACCACCTGATTTTCATATATAAGCTTTCAAAATTAAACAATTACCGTGTTTGACGGCATATAAGACGCACCCTTATTTAGAAGGCCATGGCCACACACATGTATATGTAGAAAAAGTTGTGTGTCTAGACCTTTATCCGGGCTAAAAACAGCATTCAGTATTGAAAGTTAACCTGTGTCCTTCACGTATAAGACGCAGGTAATTTTTTTTTGAGACCAAATTTAGGAAAAAAAAGTGTGTCTTATATGCCGTCAAATACGGTGATTACATCATAAAAAGATTTTGATCTTGCCACATGGCTGACAGAGGAACTTTCCAAAAGTAAGAACCATTATGATTACCATTCAAAACTTTGGCAATAATTCTTAAGCTTATATTTGAAAGGTGCATACTGGAGCTTTGCATGCTTATTCATTTTAAGGTTTTTTATATCAGTAAGCAGAGTTTGGGTGAAATTGATGACACAAAGATCATATGCTCCCATGTAAGGCAATTTAGTCTAATAAATTTACATTTAAAAATGAGAATTTTTCTGCCCTGAAATTTTGATGAATAGAACTACATAATAATAGCAATTTAAAAATAAATAAATAAATATTCCTAAAGAAAGGGGAAATTCAGGAAAAGTAAGCATTTGTAATTACTTATTTATTGCTCTTTTTGGTTAGCTTTTTTTACACATAATATACATAAAGCAGAGTGAAGACATTTTTAACAGACAAATTAATCAGCGAAATAATCAGCCGGCTCTATTGCCGACAGTCAAGCCTTTAACATATCCAGAAATTCAGAAACATCATTCTGATGTCCTTTGCATGCCATCAATGACTAGCATTTGCCTTTGACTTCTGAAATGAGCACAGCAGCCATGCTTACAAGTCTATAGTATCACAGGCCAAAAAACGACAAGTCAACATGAAGTTCAAAAATCAAACATTCAATGCTTTGTTTGGAACGTCAGAAACAATTCTTTCTCCTTCTTCAATCACAAATGGGTTAAGTTCTTGGTGTATTTTTGGGGGGTGGGTGGGAATATGGTGCAGTTACAGCACTCAGTCCATTTTTGAAAATCAAAAATTAGTCCTTCAAACAAATCAACTATAATGTTACAGGCAGGAGATTATAATTATCCAGTAAACCTAATGTTCACTGACAATATCTTGATATTTGCATCAATATACCTTGAACAAAACTATGAACTCGTTTCTTTCAGGTATATGATTTTTGGGCAGCAACTGAAAGAGAAGAAACAATAATGAAATAAGCAAATTTTAAAAAAATTAATACGTACCAAAAAAAAAAAAAAAAAAAAAAAAAAAAAAAAAAAAAAACTAATCCGCCAAATGTTTTGTGAAAATAATTTTAATCAGTCAAAGGGGAAATGTTAAATATTTAATGTAATAAAAGAATTATTTTTTCTTCTATTCTTCAGAAAACTGACAAAAATGATTTTGGCTACTATTTAGACAATAGAAGCAATAATATGGATTATTTGAAAGGTTAATGACCATATTCATTAATAATACTAAACATTAAAATTCTCATTTTTAAGTGTGAATAAAATTTAAATGATCATAATCCCTTAATCATAAAATAAAGTAAATATAATCACACTTTTATAAAGTTACTTACCTTATTTAATAGTAAAATATGCTGTCTTTAGTCGCAATCAGCCTTAGGACTGCCAAAAGGCAACTTAGTTTTTCTCTGCTTAAAAAGAACCCCATACTTTGGCCCTTTACAATTTTTTAACCCAACGAATAAATACATTTAACAAGTAGCTATACCTCAAACCACAAAAATACAATATATAAAATATAAACACAAAATATGTTAAATGCTGTATTTTGACCAATATACAGAAAATCTTTCTGGTATTATAAACAAAAATATAATGAGCAATGGTTTCACTATAATGCAATCTAAAAGTAACAATGTCGCAATATATCATTGTGTTATATAACAAACTTAAGCAAATACACTTATTATAAATCTATGGAATTTAAAATTTTTATATAAAGAGCTATAAAAGAAGCTTTTAACAAAAAACTGTTAAGAACAAGCTTGAAACTCTACTATGCATTTTGACACCCAGTACTAAATTCTGCAGCCCTCCTGAACTCTAAACAGTTTGCCACAGTTCAGTGTAATTGCATAGGCTTTGGTGTTGCCCTGTCAAGTACCCATTCATTTAAGCTTTAACCCTTTAACTGTCAAGTTATTTTGATGATTTGGGTACACAAATTGTCAAATTTTTCCCGAGATACAGTTGGGTTTGACAAAAAGATGAAGCCGAAATAAACGTCTCCCGATATATATTCGGGTATAACAATACAATGCACTCAAAAAAAAAAAAAAAAAAAAAAAAAAAAAATTACCCCGAGTAATACTTGGGCGTGACATTTTCGAACACCAGTGCTGTACCCGAGATTATCTCGGGCATGATAGTTAAAAGGTTAAACCTGTATCTCATGCTTTCATCTTGCTTGATTACTTTTTATTTATATTTTTACAATAATAATGTTATACAAGAACATATTAACCGAAATTTAACATTATTATTCAGTATAACAAAACCTACAGCAATGCACCATCCAACTTTACAACTTTAACTCTATAACTTAAACTTTTTTTGAAACTTTGTTCCTCTTCCGACATTGTATTTTGTTTGAGAAACTTTTTATCTAACATTCTGTCACATTCTTGCAGATATCGATACCTGGATGGAAAAACAACACAATAATGAATAGGTAAATTTCCTGAATCTGATTTTCCTTTTGAATTCAATTAAAATATTGTGTGCATACCTGAAGGAGGTTCTACTGGGCCGATAGAAGAAATTCAAATTGCGTTTTTCATGTCTTGAAAGTACGACTTAGCATGATTTATAGATAGCACTGTTCTAATACACATATTTTGACACAAAATCAGACTTTTTCTAAAAGGACATGCCAATTTTTTTTTCCACATTTCGATTTTAAGAATCAAATTATGTCTAAATATTGAATTTTGTAAAATTTGGTGCGAAATTTATAGAGAAATTAAAAAATTTATCTTGGCACATTTTTTTTAAAGCTTGAGCCAAGAATAATTCACCTGGCGAACTTCTTAATTTATAGCAACCGATTTTTTTCCCCCATTGTAAATTGGGGGGGGGAAGAATAATCGTTCATTATTTCAAATAATTTTAACAAATATGCCTAATTTCAAAATGCTCCAATATGTAAATTCACATATATCCTATGAAATTTTGAATAAAAAACCATAATTTTTTGCAGGTATACTTAGAAACACATTTACTTTTAAGATGGTAAAAATTTTATAGGTTATAATTCAAAATTTTTTCCAAAAAATCAATGCTATATATAAATCTAATACATATCCTAAGTTGCGTTTTTGAGACATGAAAAACGCAAACTGAATTTTGTCGATTGTCCCAGTAAAACAGGAGATATACAGCTGAAAAAATGACAGTGTGTGCAATGCCAAGTTTGTGCAATTCTCTGATAATTTCTGAAGCTAAAATAGATCACTGTGTGTGGGTAGAACAGCATAAAAAAGGGAATTGTTTTATTATGGATGTGTCATGTGTTTTTAATTTTGTTAATTGGTTGCTGTTTTGCATAATTCTTAACGCACTGCCATTTTTCAAAATTGTTGTCGTCTTTTGTGCTTGGCATGAAATTAGAAAGAAATAATCAGAAACTGCCATCATATTTGCCATGATTTTTGCCCACGGAAATTAAGTACTTTTAAAGACCATTAATGGAAAAAATTAAGGACCTATGAGCAAATGGAAACAGAATAAATTCAATTAAAAATATTATCTATGCCTGAACTTCGCTTTTGTAATACCATCCTAAAAGTAAAATAGATCCACACGTAGGATGCATTATTAATAAATGTAACTTAATTAACATAACTATTAATAAGTTTGAGAATAAAATAAACTTCATGAAATTTATCAAGTAGCATTAAATATTTTATAATAATTGGACATATTTGAAATAAGATAAGTGACATTTTATTTAGGCTTTATCAACAATTAGCTTTATATTGATTTTTTTTTAACATCTCATTTTGTCACATACTTGCGAGTCTAGAGGTTAAGTAAACAGTAAGTAGATTTTATGTCAAGTGACACAGGTTAAAATGAGTACATAATCAGCATGACTTAAAACAGAAACTGGCTGTTGTCACCGCTCCTGCTTGCCTAGAGAGAGATCTGCTGATCAGAAGAAATCTGAAAGGCCTAAAATAAGCACTGTTGGCAAGTTTTGAAAGTTAGCTGGACTCTGACGACTTAGTGTCGTAGCTTCATATAGAGCTCCAGGTGTTGTAACTCGGTTAATATACTTTAAGGTTCTAATAAGCCACTAAAGCACCAGAGGTGATAAGTTGTTTTGCATTATTTTAAGTCTCACTAGATGCGAAGAATAAGTTTTACATGAATTTTTATATTTTCGTGTTTTATTTTGTGACCATGGTAAGGGTTAATGAAAGGCAATAACTCGCTTTAATATGCAGAGATAATTTTTAAGGGTAAGCAGTTAGTTGTAAGTAATCAAATTGGGTATTAGATAACCTTAGTCATTATGGATTTACAAGGCCACTATTAAATTTTATTTATTTTTTAACAATATTTGTTAAAAAAAGGCTTTTTAAAATCACAATCTAATAAAATTTCACAGTTTAACCCTCTGAGCGGCGCAGGATTTTAGATCTGTCATGAAGACCGATATTTAAACAGCATTTATTAGTTGAGTTTGTATAATTACTTATTTTTGACTGTATTTTCATAAACTTACATTCATTAAGATGATATTTACATTATTAAAGAAAGTAAGAAAGCAAAATATCTTAAATTATAAGGTAATATATGCCAAGTAGTAAAACTTCTGTTTTAACCCTCTGAGCGTTATGACCGGATAAACCCGGTCACAACGCTCAGAGGGTTAAAATACGTGCAATTTATGACATTGATTCTTAAACGATATTAGGATAATTACACATTAAAAGCTACAAACCATTTATGTTTTGTACCAAAAACACTCAACAAAATAGTTATGCATCTTTTCAATTTTAAGTCTTTCCAGACATTTTGGCTAATTTATATAGATTTCCTTCTCTTTTAAGCATCTTTTCTAACAATTAGAAATTTGTCTCAGTATGCAAAAAACAGTGTCCTCACTATTTTCTGCGTGTTTTATCTCCTAACCTGTCAACCTCTCCACAATGTACCTATGAGGGTTTTACTTGAGCTGGTAAAAGTTAAATAGTCCAAAAGCCCCCCCCCCAACAGATGCGAAGCAAATGATTGCTATGTCTGAAAGTAACTACAAAGTCAGAAATGTTTAAATAAGCTTCTTATTTAAAAAAGAACTTTAAATATAAAGGCATGTTCTTATGCTAACAAAGTGAATTACAGCTCGTGGTGATGTAATTAAACAAGAAGAGTCAAATTCAAACCACAAATATAGACTAGTGGTCAAAGACTATACAATTTAATTTCATCCTAAGCTGGCTCAGTAACTCTATCATCATAACAAATTCAAATGTCGGCAGGCAACGGTAATACAAAGATGAATAATTACAAATTATAAGAGCTGGCAGAAACTAATGCAGGGAACAAGTGAAGGTCAGAAACACACTCTTTACACTCAAAAAACCTCAGTTTTAAACTGATTTTAAACTAAGTGATTTACATTCTGGTGAGAAAATAGAAATGGGAAATTATAGTACAGGCTGAAATTTTAAACAATTGGTTAATTTACATAATAATAAGTGTACATACATATCTTTGAAGAATAATTTTCTTTCTCTTTATGTATTCAGTTTTCTTCTTCAATGTTTCCTTTTCATTTTAGAATTTTTAGATTTAATTAAAGATTTCTGTTATTCTGAAAAAACTAAATGCATTTAGATTGTAAAGAAATAGCTGCTAATTTTATTTCTCTAGTAATATGAAATATATATGGTAAGGTTCGGTTACAGAGCTGGTGTGGCATAATTTTTAGAATTTAGTGACACACCGAGTAACAAAAATCTAGGAATAGCAAAATTTTTAGAATTTAGAACAGGCATTGGAAGCAAAATTTAGAAAAGCACCAAGCAGCAGAATTTAGGACCCACAGAGATTGCATCAGGTGGGGAAATGCCTAGTGCCAGCCATGTGTATGATGCATGAAGACATATTAAATAAATCTTTTAAATTGTCAGTTTTCAATTTTTTTATTAATAAAAAATTTCTTTTCTATAATGCTTGTTCATATGATATATTTTTTATATTTTCCATGCTTGTGTTTAGTGAAAAGTAGAAAAAATAAAGAGAAGATAAAATTGTTAAGAAAAAGATTCTCGTATCAGAAGTAAAATATTCTAACTACAGTCAAAAGTCGTTAATCCGGACTCGTCGGGACTTCAGCGATTCCGGATTATAGATCATCAGTTTAAATCTGGTAAAATGGATTATCGATTTTTCCGGATTATAGATCATCAGTTTAAATCTGGTAAAATGGCATGCAGAAATTATAAAATTAAAAATATGAAACCGTAATTTACGAAATAAAGAACAATTATGATCTAAAGGGTATCAAAATTTACAAAAAAAAAGCTTAATATTTATTTCTTTACTTCATTAAACATTTCTTTCAATGTAAGTTGTTTAAGTTGCTTCGTTTTTTATGTGATAATACATTCTCTTTAATTCTATAAACAGACATAATTTCTTCTTCAGTTACAAAGTTCCGCTGTTCAAGTCCTATAATTGCTGTGTCGAGAATACCGACTAATTTGTCAATCGAAATTTTTTCGTTTTCAATAACCTCTGTCACTTTCTTCGCTATCAGAAGCGAATTATAATGACGAGGCATTTGATTTAAATCATATCAAAGACGGAGTACATCAAGATGAAATACTACATTTAGTAAGGAATTATAAGCCAAATAAAATAAAAACATCTGCCCTGAAGATAAGGATAGTGCTTAAGGACCCTGATTTTCTGAAAAATTGAAATTTTGTTTACTTATATTCAAAATGAATTATTTTAATTCTATTATACTATCGAAATTTTTGTGAAGCTTTTATTTTTTTCTGTAATACATTTTTTCTAATAAACATGGCTTAACTTCTTACATTATTTAATGATTTGAAATACACATCTTTAGAGATATTAATTCAGAATTAATTGATTTACAGTTCTTTGCATGAAAAAATTTTGATCAAGATGCAAATTTATCATTAAGGAACCCCCCACACGGGCATTTTTGCCCTGTAGTTGATTTAGTGTTAACATCCCCCCCCCGAGGTACAAAGCAGGCAGATCTATATCTTGTATTACGTTACTTGGGGGAAAAGCATTTTGAGCTTGGCGGTTCCAGAACCCGAGGGTCTATACGGCCGGACCAGGGAGGATTGCAGAAGTCCCTGAACTGGGGGATCTGGTAGCATAGTCAGTCAAGTAGTAGTCAGTCAAGCGTAGTCAGTCCAGTCAATTCAAGGTAACGACCCTCAGTGTTGAAACTAAATAACGTTTGCATAATCCGAGTTCAGAAAACAAAACATTTATTTTACATATTTTAAAGAAATAACGTTCTGAAACAACATGTTTCATCTACACAATCAATCGACGCTCTCACCAGAGCATTACGCCATCAAACTTGGCACACATCCAAAAGTTCAAATTGAAGAATTACAGAAGCGTTGTTGCCACACAAGAAAAGACATATAGTTACAACTTCACACAATAATAAAACAAAAACACACTTTTGAAAAATAGACAATAATAATAAAATTCTTAACAATATTTTCTCGATTATGCAACATCCAGAATATTGTGGAATTTAGACAATGATACTTTAAGGTGTAATATAAATGTAAATATGATAACTTGTGATACTAAGGTAACTAAGAGACTGATTCTGTCTATTGTACAATCAATTTTTGATCCAATTGGAATACTTGCACCAATAACTTTGCTTCCAAAACTTTTGTTACAAGAAACATGGAAGTTGAAATTTTCTTGGGACGAGGTATTGCCTCATGATTTTGTAAGTAAATTTTTTGTGTGGTTATCTGATATACTTTTGTTGAAAAATGTGGCAATACCCCGATTCATTGGAACCTTTGCAACAGTTGAATTGCATGTATTTGTCGATGCCTGCAAATATGCTTATGCAGGATGTATTTTCGCGAGAAGTGTTGATTCATGCAGTGTAAAAATTAGTCTCTTAAGAGCAAAATCTAGAGTAGCTCCTATTAAGAATTTGACGATTCCTAGATTGGAATTAATGTCCTGTTGCATTGGATCCCGATTATTATATTCTGTTTGTAAAGCTCTTAATGATTTTGATATAAATGTAATTTTATGGTGTGATTCCACAGTCGCATTATGGTGGATCAGAAATCCTGGTAATTGGTCAAACTTTGTAAGCAATCGTGTTAAAGAAATTACTAAGTTGACAAAACCTGAATCATGGAGGCATGTGCCCGGTAATATGAACCCAGCAGATGTGTTATCTCGAGGTTGCTCTGCTAAACAAATGATTAACTCGGAGTGGTTTAAGGGACCTCTCTGGCTAAGAGAAAGCCCTGAATTTTGGCCTACCAATATTGTTTGTCAGCCGAGCGAAGCTGACTTGGAAAAGAGGAAGGTAAAACTTATTAATGTTAACTTTTCAGAGGATACCACTCCTTGGTATGCAAAAAGAGTTTCTGATTATGAAAAAATGATTCGTGTAACCGGTTGGGTGTTACGTTTTATTTCTAACTGTAGGAAGAAGTCAAATTTGTGTAAAGAATCTAAACTAACTGTTGCTGAAATCATAAATTCCGAAAAAGTTTTGATTCGGTTGGTTCAAAGCTCAAATTTCCCTGACATTGGAGCTCTTAATCCACTTGATGTATTCATTGATAATGAAAAAATTATAAGAGTTAAAACTAGAATATTGGAACGCAAAGACAATTCTGAATTTTTAACACCAATTTTGTTACCGAGTAAATGTATCTTTACTACATTGTTAATTGAGTCAGTTCATAAGAAACATTGTCATGCTGGAACTCAAATGCTTCAATCTATTTTAAGAGAAAGATTCTGGATACTAAAACAACGTAAAACTGTGCGTAATGTGTTAAAAGGGTGTGTAATATGTCAACGATATAAAGCGAAACCGATGTCTTGCGAAGTGACTCCTCTTCCTGAAGATCGCGTAGGAGATTATAGGGCTTTTGAAATTTTGGGAGTAGATTTAGCTGGCCCATTGTTTTTGAAAAACGGTAAGAAGGTTTGGATGGCACTCTTCACATGCGCTGTGTACAGAGCAATCCATCTAGAACTGGTGACTTCGTTATCAACAGAATCTTTTCTTTTGGCTTTAAGACAATTCATAGCCAGACGTGGCAGACCACGAACCATTTATTCTGACAATGGGACTAACTTCCGAGGAACGTATAACGAAATGTCTAAACTTAACTGGGACATAATAGAGAATGAGGCAAAAATAAAGAGAATAGTATGGAAATTCAATCCACCAACAGCCTCCTGGTGGGGAGGTTGGTGGGAACGGCTAGTTCGCATGGTTAAAGAACTTTTAAGACGTTCTTTGGGAAAATCGGTTTTATCTTATGAAGAACTGGAAACCTTAATTTGCGATTGTGAGTCGGTAATTAATTCTCGACCTTTAACATATATTTCGGAGAACTCTGAAGATGCTATCCCTTTAACTCCATCAATGTTTTTGATTGAAAATTGTACTTCGAATGTAGCAGATATAGATAAAATTGACTCTCAGCATTTTTTTAGAAGAATTAAATACCGCACAAAACTTCTTAAAGATTTAAGGAACTGTTTCCGAAAAGAATATTTGGGGCAATTAATAATGAAACAACCACAAAATAAAGTAACCCGGTTGCCTAAAATTGGGGAGATAGTCTTAATAGGCGATGATTTCAAAAAACGCTTGTATTGGCCTTTGGGTAAAATTATAGAGAAAATTCCTGGTCGGGATGGCAAAGTTCGAACAGTTAAACTAAAAACTCAGAATGGGATTTTCATAAGGCCCGTTCAGCGTATTTATTCACTAGAGATACAACTAAGTGAAAATTATTTAGTTGAAGAGCCTAACGTTAACGACGATAAGAAAAACGATCAGACTGACGTACAGCATATAAAACAGAAATTTACGTCGTCAGGACGGCTTGTTAAGAAGCCTAATGTACTAGACCTTTTTAATAGGATAACATATGTTTTTGAGTCGTTTGCCACTGACTCAAAAAGGGGGGAGGATGTTGCATAATCGAGAAAATATTGTTAAGAATTTTATTATTACTATTTTTATTATTATTGTCTATTTTTCAAAAGTGTGTTTTTGTTTTATTATTGTGTGAAGTTGTAACTATATGTCTTTTCTTGTGTGGCAACAACGCTTCTGTAATTCTTCAATTTGAACTTTTGGATGTGTGCCAAGTTTGATGGCGTAATGCTCTGGTGAGAGCGTCGATTGATTGTGTAGATGAAACATGTTGTTTCAGAACGTTATTTCTTTAAAATGTGTAAAATAAATGTTTTGTTTTCTGAACTCGGATTATGCAAACGTTATTTAGTTTCAACACTCGGTGACGGGTAGCCATATAGTACTGACAGGGACACATCAACGACCAATCACAGATCGCCAAATTGACATGGGTGCCTATTGAGGGCCTCCCTTCAGGGTGGTCTCCGAGACCCGAGGTGTATAAGCATCCGGTGGCTCGGTTCAGCCCTGGAGGATTTGAGGCACCCTGGCGTAGCTAGAGTACTAGATTAATTCTCTAAGAGGTCATGGCAGACATGCCCGGCCCTCCCACCTAATAAGGAGGCTGATTACGGGTGTCTACCCTAGTTGCATTAAGTTGCAGGAAGGGCATGCTAAAATTGACTTGACTTAGTGCTAACATAAGTGACTGCAAAGCATGAACAGTCAATTTTTTAAAGACCCACATGGTCTTTTATTGATTATTCATAAAGCACATCTAATGATAGTCCTAAAAGCAATCTGTAGGTTTTTTTTTCCCCCTCCCCTCAGAAATATTGACACTTTCCCATTCGCAATACCATTTCAGATAGGCTTTAAATGTCAATTTGCAAAGTCACCAAATATTTTTGTGAATCAAGCAGATAAATAACATCCAAATTTTATTTCAAAATGCTTCTTTGCTAAATGGTTATCTGATACATGATTCTTGAATTGAGATGACACGGCTAATACAAAAATACGAGAATTTTATGCAACAATATATGTGTCCCATGCAAACTGCTTTCATCTGTTTAATGATAATAAAATAATAATAAAAAAACTATACTTTAAATTTTTTATTTAAAATCCTATACTTTTTTCTCCCTAAAACAAGTGTAAACAAAATTTAATAACACAGATAAAAATCTATTTACCTGACATTTTTATTAGAATCTCCCCCCCCCAAAAAAAACTTGCATAGAGCATAAAGTAATACATACTATTGATTCACATATTTATTATAAAATAATTTTTCTTTCAGATACAATATACTCTAAGTAAAAACCATCTATTGAATTTGTGAAATAATTACAAACCGAATTCTGTCTCTCTGAAAATGAAAAGTAAATGTCTTTTCTTTTTTAAACTTAAGAAAGAGGTAGGAAGGGAAATTTGTGCTTCATTTTTCACTATGAATTCTGCAAAAAACAAAAATTAAATTTTTTCCAATGTTTATATTTTTATAAAGTACAAAAAAATTATTTTGTTAAGGCTTCAAAGTAATTATAGAGGACTCTAATGACTACAAGAATAGTTCTATACATCAAAATTCTAGAACATTTTTCAAACCAAGTTAATTTACATTACTGGTTATATTATTTTCAAAACATAAAGGGAAAGCTAATTAGTTTGAATTTAGTAGTAGGAGCTTTAGACTGAGTAAAAAGGAATCATGATTTCTTCAAGTGCAACTTACAATTATACCAAATTCATAATAAACAAAAAAACTTTTTTTTTTTTTATGAAACTTTCTTTTTTCTTACAATGTACAAAATTTAGCCCAATACTGTCACTAATCAAGAGAAAAATATGCTCAACATTATTTCCAAAGATACCAGATTTGGTCCACAACTGTTCAAACTCTTTTTTAGATTCACGGCAATTTAAACAAGTAAAATACACAGATACATGTACAAATAATTTTTAAAGATACAGATTTAATTAATTTTTTTTATGTTTAAATCTGTACATTTTAAACACTTAAATATATGGAAGCATATACTTTTGAATGCAAATTTAAATTTAATAAATGTAACACATTAGGCTTTAAGGGTTGCAAGATTAAGTATTTATAGAACACAACAAATATATTACTTAAAACTTCTTTGCATTTATGTTTCTTAGATCAGCATAAACAGCGAAAAAAATCTTTAACATTGCATCCTAAACATTTACTGGAAAACTATTTAGTACAACATTTTAGTACCTTTCTCAAAAGTTTTATTAATGGGAACGAAACAAAATGCTGTATTTCAGTAAAAAACTTTGGATATAATATGAATTAGCACAGCAAAAATACTTTGAGCAAATTCGACTTCACCAGAAAATATTCATTAATTATAATTTAATTTTACATAACATATTTTAAAAACTACTATAAAACCTCTTTCATCAGCCTTCTTCTTAAACTGAAAGATATATATTGTTTTAACTCTCTGCAAATTCAAAAATGCATGCCTGCAGTTATTTACAGAAAAAAGTATGATGTGTCATTTACTCTCCTTGCCTACAAAATGAAAAGAAACAGGATCTATTTTAAGTACTTCTTTTAAATTCCATCTCTATATCTAATGCAATGCCATGGACTAGATTATGAAATAAACTTATACATTGTCAAGCTTCTTACCTCCATAAGGGTCGTATATAGGGTATCCAACTCCTACATGGGTATGATGATGGGTATGCAGATGCCGCTGTGTAGGTGGGGATCGAGAAGCATCTCGTGAGCCCCCAACTTCCATTTTAGCAACAGTGACAACAGGTTCAGCTGAAGTTGATTTTCCATTGCTGGAACTGGATGCTGTAGATGGAGTAGATGAAGGCGTGGATGTAGGAGTGGGAGACATTAATGCATGCTCCTGTAGTTCATGAATTTTATGAGTAGTTGTATAGTGTTGCGAAACTTGGTGCAATAAGTCCAAGGCTTTTGGTGCCCCAGCTGGATGTAATTTGTTACTCATAGAGTCTGGAGGTTGAGAATGAGAGGGTAGTTCACAAGTTCCAGGTGTCACATACCTTAACTGAGGATGAACATATGGAGAATTACCATAATGTGGAGCTGACACAATCATTGGATTTATTCCACCACGATACATAGCATGGGTTGGCTCAAAAGGCATATGTGAAAAATGAGGAGGGGGTGGCTGTATATGATAAGGTGGATGAAGATAAGCATAAGAGTTTGTAGGTGGTGGTGGAGGTCCCGTAGTTTCCATTGTGGGTTTTTGACCTTCAGGCTCAACTTTCGTTTCAACTTTATTTTTATCACTTTTTTTCTCCTCTCGCACGGAGCTTTCTGATCTCTCAGAACTTTTGTTTTGTACATCTTTTTTACTTGATGTACTACTCTCCCTGCTTGAGGCAGAACTTAAATATTCCTTAGAACTTAATGCAGTATCTCGAATACTACCTTTAGGACTAGAAGTTGAGTTTGAATGGGAATTTTTAATATGATCAGATTTTGCTGGAGAAACAACAGATGACCTTGTGTTATCTCCATAATGACTCGATTTTGCATGACTGGGAATGGAACTAGATATTTCTTCTTTATGAGTTTTGACAGATGACGACGAATATGATGCAGATGCAGTTTGTATATGACCATGTGACTGAATGGTTTGATGGTGATGCGTATGGTGATGAATACCTGGTTCCAGTTTTTGGTGGTGCTGCTCTAGAGTCCGATCCTGATACATAGTATAATAACGTCTCATATCTTCTTTGTGTCTTTCATAGAGCATAGCCATTTCATACTGATTTATTTTGTTTTTACTATCATCCATTTGAGACTTCAACTCAATATTCTCTTTTAAAATTTGATGATTTTCGTTTTGCTTTTCTTTCAAAGCAGCAGCTGATGCAGAAGATGTAGAGGAATCACTCCTTGCCTGTGCAGGTAAAGATGGTGGTCGCGTTTCAATTTCACGAACATCGTGATCTTTATTCGACACCAAAGAAATAGAGGAATGCTGAATTTTACTTGAATGTTCCACAATTAAATTATTAGTAGACAGTTTGTCAAGATTTCCACTTCTCTCTTTACTTTCTCGTCCTCTGTCTCTGTCTTCCTTTGCAGATGAATGATGCTGAGATTTGTTTTGATGATGAGATTGATGTGAATGGTGATGAGGCTGATGAGAATGATGCTGTGCTTGCTGTTGCAGCTGCTGTTGTAACTGCTGTTGCTGATGATGATGCTGCTGTTCTTTGTACGCTCGCTGCTGTTCTTCAACGTATTGTTTATACTGTTGCTTATAGTGTGGGTCTGATTCTAAAAGATGCATATGATATGCTGGCTCCATTGGATAAGGGTAAGTTTGCGGATAACCATAAGGATAAGAATAATGTTGCTGAATGGGATATTCTGCCATAGGACCACCTGTTAAAGCTGGAGATGAAACAGAGTTGGAATTCTGGGCATTTTCATCTCGTGATGCTTTTTTATCTGACTCATGGTGATCTATGTGCTGCCGCTCTCTAGATTCAATACTTGGATTACTCCACGGTCTGCTTTCTTTAACACGGTCTTGATCACTCTTTTTAGTTAAGTCACTCTTTTCAACTATGTTTGGACCTTGTGATCCAGACACCGCACTTTGTGGAGACACTGAGGGTATAAGATAAGGCGGGTGACTATAATATGGATACATTCCATATGCACTAACGTTTGCAGCTGGAGACTGTGATGCATCAGGTGTTGTCTTGCCAACTTTATCTTCTTTCTCTTTGCCTGATGGTACCTCTGACTCTAAGACAGGTGCTGTATCATTAGCATCTGATATGTCCGAATAAGCAGGACTTTGAATATTTTCATTCATACTGTCATCAGGCAAACTCATATCCATGGAAGATTCTGGAGGTTTAGGCTGAGAGACAAGAGGAGACAGAGTAGAATGAGGAGCTCCAGGAAGTGGACCAGAAGATCCAGAAACAGCCTCTAAACTAGGATATGAGGTCAGTTCCATAGCTTCACATTCCTCGTTAGGATTCATTCCTAACTTTGTAGGAGTAAGAGGAAGGGAAGGAATTTTCTTTTCCCTTTCTTTATCCTTATCCTTACTTTTCTTTTTATGCTTGCTTTTCTCTTTCTTCAAGCTTTCAAGAGCTGGGTTAACAGTTGAAGGTTCTCCAAGTATGGTTGGTTTAGGCTGTATGGGTTTTAACTGTGAATTCACAACACTATGAGTATTCATACCAATACCAGGATGAACAGTAGGTATATTTGCAGAAAGAGCAATTAATTGTGTAGGAGCAGGTACTATTGGCCTAATTGATGGCGTTGCTAAGGGAGATTTAGGCTTATATTTATCAGGCTTCTCCTGCTTAATTTTACTTTTATCAATCACTGGAAGTATTGCAGAAGGACTTGATACAGTTGTACTAGCAATTGAAGATATTGAAGCAAATGTGGAAGTAACACTGGCTGAAGATAAATTACTTCTCGATGGAGAAAGTGGATTAGAATTATTACATACAACAGTTGATGTTGTATAAGTAGAGGCAGTAGTAATATTAGATCCAGAAATACCCTGATTGAAGATGACATGAGATGATGGAATGCTCACAGTTACAGGTTGTGAAACAGGAGAATTATCTACAGTGCTGGAAGATTGAATCACAGAAGTTGTCACAGCTGATATAGCTGTAGATAAACTTACACCACTAGAAGGTGATGTAGTAGCCGCAGGTAACGCTGGAGAAGAAACAGACACAGAAGGTGGTGAGGAATTAGACATTGGGACAGGTAATACAGATGTTGGAGTGATATTATCTCCATCTGAACTACCTACTGATAAGTCCTGAGAAACTGCAGAATGCAGAGCAACTGGAACAGGTCTTGATGAATTATTAATTTTCTGACCAGATTTTGAATCACTAATAGCAACGGAAGCTAATGTTGACAAATCTGTAGTTAAACTGTAGGGATCACTATCAGGAAGACCATTCACACTTGAGGAAGACGAAGCAGTTTCGTTAAGTAGCATTTTACCACTATCAGGATGTGCAGGAACAGTATTTGCAAAAGTGGGTGCAGGACTTGTAGACACACTAGCACTTTCTTGGAGGCTCTCTTCATTATCAGAGCTATTGGTAACATCTTTACTATCCTCTGTTGTAGTATCGTCCATTTTACTACTGTCCGATGCACTATGTGCATGTGTTTGGTGATACCGAAGACCATTGATATGTTTGTACTTTTTGCTACAATTAGGTTCTGGACAAACAATCAACACTGGAGAGGACGGTTGGGGAAATTCTGCAGGGGCAGAAGAGGTAGGCATCGTACGATTTTGAGTCCGACTTCTTTTGGAAGATTTGCTGTCCACAGGTGGTGTGCTGATTTCTAAATCAGCTGGTCTACCTTTTCTTTTATTATTCGATCCACCACCTTCACTTTTTGCAGGGCTGTTTGGTACAGTGAATCCTGAACTCGATGCATTACTATTTATTGTAGTACGCCTTCCTTTACCATTGCGCAATTTACTTTGTACACAGTTCCGAGCATCAGCAAATGAATTCATGTCACTAGAACTATTATTGCCTCCTCGTCCTCTTTTTCCACGTCCTTTAGACGTTTTAGAATCTACATCACTAGTAGGAGATTCACAGAATCTAGGAGGAGCCCAATCATGCTTTGTGCAGTCCAAGAGAGTGCCAACATATGTTTTGCCACGCCATGTCACGTTGACAACCAGCACTCCTAAAAAAGAAGGAAAATGTATTAAATATAAAGCAGAAGTTATCTTTCAGATTTTATCCAAATAACAGATTAAATAGTTTTTTTTTTTCAAATAAAAAATAAACACTTGCCTCCTTCTGTTTCTTGCCAAACAATGCCCTCTAACATAACACTTGTTCCAGGTTCACATGGACCTAAACAATCAGGCTCGGTGATAGTACCCACTGATGTACAAGTACTGGTATCTTTCATCTCTGGAGGAATAGGAGATCCTGGAGATTCATCCTGGGAAAAAAAATAAGTAGCATGCAAAACAGAGTATTCATACACAATATCATTAAATTGTGCTTAACAACAACAATTAAGTTTTCAGAAAAAGCAGCGTTCACAAAAAAATTATAAATATTTAAAACTCTATACATGTTACGGTAGATGTCTAAAATATAACAACTAAATTTTCTACTCATTTGGTGAGTATTCATCATTAAATCAGATAAATAAATAAATAATTTAAAAATCACAGTATTTTTGTGTTTATTTTTTAAATTTGGAATTAAGACGGTACTAATTTACAAGTCTAAAAGCATGCAAACTTGATTAATTCTTGTGCAATAAATGCTTAGTCATTAAATTTATTATAGTATCTCTGAACCCTATCATAAAATAAAAGACTAAGGAATGCCTTCCTAGTAATTATGGTGGGAATATAGAAAGTGATAACTTTGGCTTGACTCACTGGAATTTATTAAATGACATTAAAACATTTAAACAATAATGATGTCCCTTCCTTGTATTCTTATTTTATATTTACCACACAATCATACTATTAAGGAAATTATTTATTTAACTAAAATGGAATTTTATTATTATTACAATTATGCTTGAAAATTACATTTCATATTTATATACATAAATAACACAATAACAAATGTAAAAATATTCAAATCCTTGATTAAAGCTATAGATGGCTTTTGCAGAGACATTTCATTCAAATATAAAATGAATATTGAATTTGCATGAACTGCACTTCTACAACTTCATACAGCTGAATATGAAAGTCATGAAAAATCAGGTTTCATAATCACATTTCATCCTACATATTTTAAATACACAGAACAAAATTCTGAATATATTCTTTGTCTAATATATAAAACAAAAAAGGGGAAGGGAATCCCCAAATTTTTAATTGCATTAAGTGTGTATAAAATTGTTGCAGTAATAAGAAGTTATAAAGCAAGTAAATTATTGGCTTAAAATGCTGCAAAACCTTTCCCAAATTTAAGCTCAAAATTACAAAATTCATACAAAAATTAACTTGGGGAAGTGTTAAATTATTGCCTGTTTCCTGACAAAAAAACTAATTTTTCATCATCATTCCATTTTTCCCTTTCATTAACTTAATGGTATCTTCCACTGTCTTTTGCTTTCTATGCACACCGATAAGAAACAACAGGAAGAACGGATTCTGACATTTGACTGCTTTAAAGTAGTCATTTATGGTGTGCTTATGGTCTATAAAATTTTTTTCTATTTACATACAGAAAATGTAGATAACATTTTGTGAAATTTACATTGCTACATTCTTTTTGCTTTTAAATAAGAAATTCATGAATTTAAAGACTACAAATAAATACTATGCATCTTTAAGCATTTATTAGTACTAAATATACAAATACATTTAATAAATTGTCACCATTAGAATCTTATGCTGCCAGATGCACACACATTTTGATATTATAAAATCTTTTTAAAGTAAAACATGGTCATTTTTCACTTTCCAAAACCTCAGAAATATGAATTCCTAATTTGAAAATAAAATTTTAATTTAAAAAGAAATCAATGAGAATTTGAACATAAAGGTGTTAAGCTTTCTATAAAAATTCTCTTCCCTAGAGTCAAAGAAAAAACACTATTCACCACTGCTGTTTCACTGTTGTCGCTTCGCAGTCATCCCATTTCACCTTAGGGCCAATTCACCATCAAGACATTTTTCTTTACATGACTATATTGTTACCTAGCCATAATAAATTAAATTTAATTATTTTGTTTATCTACTGTATATCTCTGGCTGTCTTAAATTTTAACAGAAAAAAAATTGTAACTAACACAATTTCTAGAAATTATAAAATATCACCTAGAACTAATAATTTTTTCCCAGTCATTGTCCAATGACTTTCCCTGCTGCTTTTCTGATGACTCTTGCAGCTAAGTACTACTCACAATTATTATAGGCTTTCATAAATTCCCTTTCATTTTCTCTCAATGGCGGAATGTTAGCTCAGAGCAGAAATCGCTTCCCTATGTTTCTTATAATACACTTGTTCTATACCATTCTAAACTAATACTGCCATTTAAAAAATGCAAAATGTTGTGCCACACAATGAAAATATAATCAATTAAAAGATTTAACACAGGAAAGAAAAATGAACAGTGATATAGTCGGAATGATAAAATATTTAATACAATACAAAGGGAGGGGGAAATCAATAATAATAAAATTAAAAAAAAACACTAAATGAGATTATTTAACAATGAACTTGACATACATCAGTAAGAGACCCAACTGCTGTCTACTATAATACCAACATAATCACAGAATAAAACATATGGTAAAACTGTCTCATAATATAATTCAGTAGTGCCAGTATAAGACTGAATAGTAAGTACCATATATTATTATTCTATGTGTATATTTGCATTATTTTGTAAGACACAGAAAGTAAATAAAATGCTATAGGAACAGCAGAGGTTTTAACAATATCAACAAAATTTCATCAAGCCATGGTAAATAAAAATATGATGTGACTGCCTAGTAAAGTTCATATATAGCATGCACCATAAAACAGACTTTGATGGCTCTTTTCCCATACATTAGATCATGCACCTCATCAAGCTATGCTCATTCATCTTTAATACCACTGACATACTACACTACTAGTTGGCGAAATTTAAATGAAGATTAACAGGATGGTCATAACAAGTATAATTCATACTTCCAAGATACAAACAAAGTATTTTAGGTTTGCTTCTGAACACTCATGCAAGAAATAGACCTATTTATAATCGACTGCTTAAAATCAATACACACAATATGCAAGAATGCACATACAATAATTTATTGCTCAATTTAAAGTACTGCGGAAGTTAAATGCTCCAAAGATCAGTCTACGATCACAGACCATTTTAATAATCAATTTTTCATAATAATTTCATTTTTAATTAAGACAATTTCAACAAATATTTAAGGATTTAATACTTAATGACTTTGAAGCTTATAAAAATTACTTCATGATTTTGAAGTTTACAAATTAGATTGCTATAAATAGGCTTAAAATATGTTTTCCATATCTATTGTTTATTCTGGGGGAGGGGGGTTAACTATGCAAACAAATCATCTGGAAACGAGTAATTACTATCCAACATTATACAGTATAAAGTCTTTAATCCGGACGTCCATAATCCAGAATGATCTATAATCCGGACCTCAAAGCTACGAACTTTCTGCGCATGCATAAACACATAATGCGTTTATGCATGAGCATAAAACCTTTAGTATGTGCATAATATGTTTACGCATGCGCGTTTCATGTATAACAGACGGTATAAGCTAGGCTAAAATTATCTAATTATCTATTTCTGTTAATGTTGCAGATTGCGTTGTTCCTTAATCTTCTAATTGGATTCGGCTTATTATTTTTTGCAGACTGTTAGAGCAATTTTATAAAAAGTAAGCTTGAACTTTCGATTATGTCAAAAAGAGTTTCCAATTCTGGAGCTGCAAAAGGATCTACAAAGCGAAAGCATGTTTCGATGTCCATTAAACAAAAAAAGGAATTGCTGCAAAAAATGGATAAAGGCATGAAGAAAGTGACAGAGAGGTGATTTGTTTCTCTAACCGTTCCGAGATCTGTTTATCAATTTCACGCTGCCCTGCAGGGGGGGGGGACGTCGCAGCGCGCAATGAACTGGAAGTTGATCTGTCAGCACTATCCTCATCTTCAGGGCAAATGTTTTTATTTTATTCTGCTTACAATTCCTTACTAAATGTAGTGTTTCCTCTCGATGCACTCCGATGTGATTTAAATCAATTTTCTCGTCATTATAAATATCACGAATACACATCAAATAGTTTTCTAGTTGCAATTTTGTAATTTCGACTATTAACAATGTATGTTTTACGCATGTGCGCGTTGAAAGAAATGTTTAATAAAGTAAACAAATAAATATTAAGCTTTTTTTTTTGTAAATTTTAATACCCTTTAAATCATAACTGCTCTTTATTTCATAAATTATGGTTTCATATTTTTAATTGTATAATTTCTGCATGCCATCTTGATTTAAATTGATGATCTATAATGCGGAAAAAAACGTAATCCGGAATCACCGAACTCCCAAAGAGTCCGGATTAAATACTTTGTACTGTACTTTGAAAAAAATGTCAACCAGATAGAAGTCTAAGAAACTGAAATTTTAAAAAGAGGATTATGATGTGAAAGAAATAGTAATGCAATCCCCCCTTTTTAATCCAAATTTCTGTTTGTCTCTTCCATCAAAGCTACACCAATTACTTTAAGCTTTTATATAAATGGTCTGGAAAACTGCACATCACTTGACTGCTCACACTGCTTCATCAATAAAAGAAATAGCTTCCACAATTAAACCAATTAGTTTCTAAACAAAGTTAATTTTAAAATTTAGACAAAATTATCAATGACCATCTTGAAACTTCACAAAGATCTGAACAGGAAAAAGTATAATGAATATGTATAAAATAAAGGAGGAAAACACACATTTGAAAATATTTAAGTAAATTAACTAAAGGACAGAGCAACTACAAGATTTTCTTTTTATAATTTTCTATAATTGAATCCTAATACCACAAATTTCTATTAATAATGCACTCAATTTAGCGATTAGTAAAACTAGCATTGGTACCAACTACTGAATGCATGATTTGCTTTCCCATGGAAAAGCCAAATATTTGGAAAAACCTTGACACCTGGGGGGAAAATACCCAATACTGAATAGCAGTAATTTCAGGTAGACGAAATTTATGCATTTTACCCATCACTTCCCTAACTAACATTAAAGGAGTATTGATTTTACCCACTTGACCAAAGAACTTAAATGAGTTAGATACCAAAATAAGGAAACAGTTTTATACGACCATCATATATTATTCAGAATAGTTTTTACCTTTCTTTGAATCTCTAGCACTTGTTATCTTTACTCGCCTTTCATTTGTTTTGTTATTTTAGACAAATTTTGCAATAATTATTTTAATTTATAATTTATCTGTTTTTTATCCACTGTTTTTGACTATAAATTAAGCCCTAGTGACACATCTTCAATATATCATTCAAATGTCATTATTTCACACTATATTTTGTACCACTATTTATGTCTGGTGCAACTGCTGTCCAATTAAAGGAAAAGCATCAGAATTTTTAACATTTATTTACAACTAGAACTAAAATACCACTCTCTAATTGTATCAGAATGGCAAGTTTTAAACAAATCCTCGATTTCTCTGGAAATAATTGTCAAAAATGAATTTAGAACAACAAAACTGAAAGTAATCTGGAAGTAACAACAGTATAATTTGGAATAATGGGAACTTAGAATATCCTAATGATTTAGAAAACACACTATTGTAAAAAAAATTCAAAAATAAAAAATTGTGTATTTTTATTATTGTTTTTTTAAACAATTAACTGCTTTATGTACTTATTATGTTTTACTTTTTCTAGCGTAAATCTAATGATTTTCATCCATGACTCAAAATATGTTCAAGTCAAGAGCTACCACAGTCTTCTCCAGTACTTCCAGATTAACTTAAAAATATTTATTTCAAAATGCACATATGTATAAAATACTTTACTGCACTTCTCTTTTTATTTCCTGTACTTCCAAAGACCTATTTCTTTTAAATACACTACAATCTTTAAATATCTTTTGAACTTGGAAAAAAATATATATATACCTCTGCAATTTTGTCCGAATTTTCAAGCTTTATTTTCTTCAGAGGTGGAGAACAAGGTCTATCCTCCTGTTTGATTATGACAGCTGGAACAGCAGATGACTGAGAGATGGGACTAGGTGCAAATTTATTTTCCAGCTTCAAAGTTAAGTTCGGCATTGGGGGAGAACTAGAGGAAGAAATACCCTGACTTGGCAAATTAATTAGTGCAGTTGTGGGTTGTGTAGTTTCTTGAGCACAGTTACTAGCAGGGGAATTGGCAACATTTGTGCCTGTTCCACTACGAGGCATGCCAGGAGAAGCTACAGAATTGTTGCTGTTGCCAGAAGGCAAAGGTGATGAATTTGAACACAAGGACGGCGGTGCTGGGCTTGACAAGCTCACTCCACTGTTTGTGATTTTCAAGGGAGACATTACACCAATTACACCATTCATTTCACTGGTTGGTGCAGAAGTACTGTTGCGAACACTTGAATTTTTATCTTTATCCCTGTTCTTCTCTTTCTTTTCACGATGACTACTGTTTCTCCCCTTGCTTGAAGAATGTTTTGATTTAGGAGTGTCAGAGCTTGCTGCAGGGGAGTTTGAATTAGAAGTACTATTTGTGCAGTTATTGCTAATGTTGGAATTATTCATGCTCTCAGAGAGTGGGTGTGAAGCTCCAGAATTGGATTTTGTGTCCGATTGCACGATTTCATGTTTTGCTTCAGAATATTTATTTCCCACAGTCTTTCGTTTAATTTTCATTTTCAAACCTTTATCTACAGTTGCCTGATGCTCAAATGTTCCAGAAGCAGAAGCATTAGCACCATTATTATTGCTGCTGCCAGATGTTGACACCACTCCAGCTCCTGCTGAGGATCCACTAGTTCCACTGCCCACAGCACTATTCCCAGCGAGGCGAGGGGATTTCGTATTGGACATGGCTGCCGCCAAGTTACTGTTGCAGGGGGGTTGGGACCCTAGAAAATTAAAAGCAGTCGCAGAGCTGGACGCGTTTGGGGAATCAATAATAGATGAATTGCCCACTGAACTGCTCCCTGGGCTGGATGCAGTGCCGTTTTGGTGGTGACTGTGATGATGGTTGTGATGGTGGTGATGATGATGATGATGGTGATGACCGTGAGTTTGCTGAGGAGAAATACCCTGTTGTGTATTGCCACTACCACCGCTGTTTCGTTCGTTGGTTTTTTCAATGTCTGCGTCTAAGTCTATGATTAAGTCTCCGATGCCCAATTCCCATTCGTTATAATCATCATCAAAATTGGTTGCTGCACTTCCGTCGTTGGCAGTTGTAGCACCGGCCGTGGATGGGGGACTCTTCAGATCGCACTTGATTCCACTGTTAGTTGCGTTACTGGCCGTTGAACAGAGCTGTGTGGCGTTCCTCGTGGTGTCGGATAGAGCCACCTTTCCACGGTGGCCATCCAGCGAGTTGTCTTTCATTGGCCTCCGTTGTCACGCCACCACAAGCAAGGAGTGCACATTCCCAGAAACGCTTCTTTAACTCCACCTCAGCCTCATGAATTGAAGAGACAGAAGTCGTCAATCTTATATGGTTTGGTTATGAGAGAGGATGAACCACTCTGTTTCTGTTGAGGAGAAAAAAAAAAAAAAAACATACAGATATCTAGTAAAAACTAGCATACATACAAAAGACAAAAAAAAAAAAAAAAAAAAAAAGAGGGGGGGGAATCTGTTAAAATATTTCTGAATTATTATTGTTAAAAAGGGGACATTTGTTTAAAGTTAAATAACTAAGGATATCAGAATTCAGAATTACTATTAATTCTTGGCAAAAATAATTTTACATATTAAACTAACTGAACACCACCACTTTACGAGGTAATTTATCTCGCGTTTGATTCCTGGAAAAGGAATGGGTTAATTGTATTATTATTTTTTTTTTCTTTACGCATGCTTAAATATCAATAACCTTTGATTAGAAAGGTTTTCCATACAACCCTCTTTTTCAAGATGCACAACCCTCAAGTGCTTTCTCAAAATTAACCACGAAAAAAATTATAAATTTCAGTAAATATTTCACACGTCAGAATTTTAAATAAATTATTCATATTACACTTAACATGAGCTTCTCACAGTTTTCTTATTTGTAAGCATTTTTATAGAATGACTCAAGAAAGTAGATAAAACTAAGAGAAGACAAATAGATAAAATTTTACTTTTTATGGATAAGTGCACAATCCACTCTCAAATGACAGATTACTTTCAGAATGTGAAAGCTATCAAATTAACATTAGTGTAGTACAACCTTTAGATTTTGGTGTCATTAAGAATTTGAAAATGTTCTACAGGCAAAGATTAGTTCAAATAAACCTTCAGAATGTAATTGCAGGAAATACACAGAAAAATTTAAATATTCTTGAGGCTACGAATACAATTTCACTTGCCTGAACTTAAGTAAAACCATAAACAATTACAAATTGCTTCATTAAAGGGAATTTTTGAACCAAAATTCAGAGACATAGCTAGGGTTTTCAGCGCCCGGGGACAACTGAAGAATTTCCGCCCCTTTCTGTGTGCCAAGAATGGAAAGCATTTCATTTTAACATTTCGTAACATCAAATTTGTGCCCCCTGAATGCTGCGCCCGGGAACAGATTTTCCCCCTTGCCCCACCCTAGCTACGCTACTGCCCAGAGTCAAGTGAAAGTATTCAGGATGAAGAAAGAAAACAAGATGTCTGGAAACTATTGGGATTAGACATTATAATTGAGGAATATGTAAACTGCGATGCCAATGTAATGATGCCAGTTTGACACATGATGTCAATGTAATGACCCAGTTTAAGAACTGACTAAAAACATTTTATCATATGAACATTTACAATAGCAGAGATGATGAAGAAAATGAAGAAATAATTCCAGCTTCTTTTCTAAATGCTATCTCCTGCATCCACCTATCCACAGAAATTTTATTGTGTATAATAATCAAGAACTGAATTTAGCACTTTGCTTAAGATTCAAAATCAAAAGACACATCAACTGAGAAAGACTTTTTCCTTAATAATAACAATAATAAATAAATAAATAAATTAAAATAAAATTTGCCTTAAACATATTCTTGGGGAAAAAACTTACTTTGAATAAGTAAGGTAATTCCAATGAAAATACGTCTTTAAAAAAAAATTATGTAACTACATAGAGAAAGTTGCATTCTTATAATTTTAAAAATATTAAATTTACATTAACATCATTTTAAAATATAACAATTATTATATTTTAAAAATGATTTAATATAATATTAATTTTAAATTTGTTTGAATATAATTAATATTTTAAACAGATTGAAGGCATGATAATAAAATTTTGCATGTATACATTTCCCATCTTAAATTAAAATTTGCTTTACAAGTTTTTCACATATATACATCGTTTCTGAACAGTCCCTTGAAAAACAGATAAACAGTGTTTCAAGGTAAGAAAAATCACTAGAAATAGATATAATTATTATTATACCCACTAAAAAGTCATTTTTTCAGAATGTTCCACGATATAATGTAAAACATTCCAAATTCATCAGATTAGTTATAGGAAAACAAAGATACTTTGCTGAAATCATTTTTAACATCACAATATCAACACTACAGCAAAAGTAAATTACAGGAAGTAAGTAATTTACAGGAAATGGAATGAGATGTAAGACTAGAAACTAATAGAAGATGTGACTAGAAGAAATTATTCTTTTATTTGATGGTTTCATTAATGTAAATAAAATCTGTACAGTTCTTCCATACTAGAAATAATCATTTCATATTTTCAGAATGTTTTTGCATACTGTGATACTTTTTTGTCAAATGTGAAAATTTCTTCTCTTACAATAATGCTGCATTATAGCATTTTATGTAAAACATGTTGAAATTCTGAATGGCAAACACACCATTTGGAAACAAAAATAATAATTCACAGGAAACTAGAAAACAAACATACATAAGAACTTAATTCAATCTTCTTTCTACATTCACAACATTGAATGAAACCAGAATATATGACAGACAAAATGGAAAACTTTATTAAAAAATCTGATGTGAACACCACATGACTTCCTTGTATGGAATATTAAATTATACGCATTTTTTCTTGCATTTTGTTTAAACTTATTGGATTTAATTATATCTACTTCGGCGACAGCGCATAAACCACAATAGAATAAGTGCATTCTTTAAAATTCACTCTATTTGTTTACCATAGCGACACTCTGGCGCTAGGTTCACTTAACATTATATTATATTTCGTTCATATTATAACTCAGAATGCACAAAATTTGTATCATTTAAAGAATTATCTAATCGCTGCCACATGTTCTATTCAAGTACTATAATAAAGCTAGAACGATATATAAAAGAAATTAAGCAAAGAAAACAAAAAAGAAACAGTTTTTTTCACAGATGATTGAGTATTTCTCATTCAATTAATTCAGTTCTCACTTCGCGACAAAGCAAAAATACATAAAAACGCAAAATATCTCTCTACTAAAAATTACTAATTATTAAAAATTAAGTAAATCTTAAACACTTATTTCCTCGAAAAAATTCCAGAAAGGATTAAGCATGATTTAAATCGCAATAATAAATGAAGGCATTTATCTTTGTTGTTGTGTAGCTACGTTTCTCTAGATTGGCAACAAATTCAGTACTCAGCTGTTTCAAATGTAAACAAGCAATGGCCGCCATCAAAATAGGCTTAGCGGCAATTAAACAACTTTAAAATTGCTGATAATTCTAAAAATATTGCACACAGATTTACTAAAGGCATAAAAACCTTAACCGGAAGATAAAAACAACATAATAATTACAATCATTTTTAAAGCAAAAAATGTACAATTTACAAACTAAGAGTAAAGAATCTGAGATCACTGAGCCGGGTAACTGAGTGGATATATATATAAATATATTTATATACGTTTGGCGCGGCCAATCGAAACCAAAATACAAGGTGCACATCTACATGTTATAGTAGTCCTATATACAAAATTTGAACGTTCTGAGGCTACTTGTTTTTGAGTTATGCGAGATACGTACATTCGTACAGATGCCATGAAAAATTCTCTTCAGAATTCATTTTAAAGCAGTTTTTTAAGTTTTTTTTTTTTTTTTTTTAAGAAAAAGAGTCTTTTTCTGTCCTTACGTACAGGTATCACGCGAAAACATCGTTAAATTGCATTCGAAAGCGGTCAAAGTGGATATTTTCGTTGAAATATGCTGCCTGAAGCTTTTCGCGATTACAATACTTCCTTTTTACTTTGTACAAAAAAAAAAAAATAAAAAATAAATAAATAAATAAAATAAAATAAATAAATAAATAAAATAAAAAAAAAATAAAATAAAATAAAAAAAAACCCACACTTATAAGAATTTCATTTTATACCCTCATCTGCATGGATTACAGACTACATCTATGAAATTTAATTAATTGCTATAGCTTTGGAAAAGACAGTTTGAAGCTGAAAGGTTTTTCACCATTTTAAAAGTGCATCACAAATATATATATATATATACATATATATATAAAAAAAATTACAAAAATATGTAAAGAACTTTGAATGGTCTAAATATGTTCGACAATTTAATGCCCTGTATCTGCGTAATAAAACGAGTGCTAAACAGCGCATCAATGCCTACATATGCGTACGCGCCTGAATAATTATAATTATATAAAACGTAATAAATGCTTCACATAACGTGATATTCTTAGCAACAAAATATATGTTGCGGTTAGTTTTAAAAATTTGATCATAAATATTGAAAAGTTAGCCACCCATACAACCATCATTAGGAAGAAATGTGCGAAGAAACTATCATATTCCATTTCATAGTCAGATTTCTTCAGCAGCAGATTATTCGACGGTTAAAACGTTCCCTTCTATCTGCCACTGCCTCTTGTCTTTTAAAACAAAGGGTGGGAGAGTTTGGATTCCCCCCTTTCTGCTCAAACGATTCGCCTAGCTCTCGGGAGATGATCTACAATTTGTTTCCGCGGTTACCGCAGTCATCTAAATAATCGAGAACTGCTTTTCGGAGAAGCCTGCCAACCAAAAACGATCGATATTCCTTCGGGGAGAATTTGGCTACACATACTGACTCTCCCTCCCAAATATATACACACATACATCCATCCATCTCTAACACCCGCTTTCGTATTGATTTCCCAGAAAACGGGAGAGGCGAGCCAACCATCCAATTTCTACAGCGCTATAAATTGAATTTGGGCGCATCTGAATTTCAAAACCATGGTAAAAGCGACTCGCCCCAAATACTGGCGTGCGTAAAAAGAAGTAGAACGATAGAATAAACACTTCACCGATCTTCTGGTTTGCATATATGCAAAGGAATATGTATATTGCATGAAGTAATTTTACGGCCTTCTATAAACACTAGCAAACATCGTGTATTAATGCGAAGATACTTACATGACGTGCAGTTCGGTGAAGTATTTCGCATTAAAATATATGGCTAACAAAATGAGTGATTCAGACGAACGCAGTATGCGAAGCGAGCCCACACGTGGCTGCGCTTTCCCCGAATGTCCATATACAAGAGGAATTTCATAACTTTTGATAGGCAGAACAAGGGCAATTCCTCGATAAAATGGACGTTATCTTAAAGCCTGATCAAATTTAGCAATTTCAGACCTGTTTATCTATATGAAGGCATTGAAATAAAAGGATCTACCTAAGGAGTCACGGAGGCGTTCACCTTACACATGGGGGAAAACCAAGAAAATATATACACAAGTAGTTCTTTCGCAAGATTCGAATACGAATAGATGTTCATCTATTTTAAGCATCTGCCTATATGTAAACGTACTTCACAACTGAAAAGATTGCCGGACGTTATTTTTTTAACAAAATTCATGATCATTGCAAGGTCGAGAAATTGACAGGCTTTTCAAACGCTTTTGCGACCCATTTCTTATCAGTCAACTCTTACCACCTGTTTATAGACTTAATAACGGAAAGCTAGATGGATGTTAATAGCTATCATACTTAGCTCATCATGAAACTTTGATGCCAACTAATTTTGCAAGAATCTGCAGTCTGAATATAAAAAACTCTTGGGAAACCAAAATACTATATATACCTGAATGATACTTACGTTCACCAGAAAATTTTTTCATAGTCTGAATTACGAAAACTAATAATTTTTGCACATTAGTTCTCTCGTTTGAATCTCATTCTATATTTTAACTCTCACTACGTGACTTTTCTTACATGATTTCCAAACCCCAAAAGGAAACAAACTTTAGAAAGAAATTAATAAAACAGCCCGATTTCGATCCAACACTTCATTTACATTAAAAAAAAAAGTCGAAAACCACACCGCCGCGTTTTTACTACAACGTTGGAAGTAGTTACAAATAAACTGCAAGACGAGAACTAATTTTGCAAGAATCTGCAGTCTGAATATAAAAAACTCTTGGGAAACCAAAATACTATGTATACCTGAATGATACTTATGTTCGCCAGAAAATTTTTTCATGGTCTGAATTACGAAAACTAATAATTTTTGCACATTAGTTCTCTCGTTTGAATCTCATTCTATATTTTAACTCTCACTACGTAACTTTTTTTATATGATTTCCAAACCCCAAAAGGAAACAAACTTTAGAAAGAAATTAATAAAACAGCACGATTTCGATCGAACACTTCATTTACATTTAAAAAAAAAAAAAAAAATTCGAAAACCACACCGCCGCATTTTTACTACAACGTTGGAAGTAGTTACAAATAAACTGCAAGACGAGAATTATATCAGTTAGACCTTCCCTAAAAGTTATAATAAAAGAAAAGTATTTACGGGATCTTTACAGGGGAGGGGGGTGATATCAGCGAAGTCATGGTCCATTTCACGAATGATGTTAATTTCAAAAGTCATTCACTATCATTCAGTCAGATATGTGGTGGAGGCTCTTATTTTCTCTGGTTACACAGGAATCCAGAATACATAACACAAAGTACAGAATATAAAAGGAGCATAGAAATGAATATATGCAATCGTTTATCTGCGAGTAAGTCAAAATAACATTAAGTACGTTTATACAAATTTTATGCCCTAAACGATACGTTGTAAAACATTTTTATGAAATATTATATAAACATCTATCAGATTTATAACATATCTTCAGAAAAATTCATTAATGATCATACATAAATTGCTCTCGTTTGTAAAATTTAATTTTATGTTAAAGATAACTGCATCGCTTGAATGGTATCCACATATTTTAACTTCAAAATTAATTAAGGGCTTATTTCGAAGACACTGTGTTACTTCGATACACAAACAATTAGAGCATTGTTGCTACACTTGCATCCACATCTGGATTATTAATAATATGCAGTTTCAGAAAAATTCGGATAAATCCGACACTGCGATATATGGAACAGGGAAATAATAAGCAAGGTTACTAAGAAAGGATCATCCGATTTTAAATTTGCATACTTTTAGAAATTAAAAACATGAAATCATATGGAAAAATATCTAAATTTTATTAACGTGTGTTTGATATAATTTCCTTTACTTATAACTATAATGCCAAGAAGATATGAAAATTTCTGCGAAACGCGTTCCTATATGACAATGATAACCTTTTCTAAAACAGAAATGCGTTTTCTAAGTTAGTCTTATGGGCGACTGATGATAGCGCAAAAGAAATACGTGAAGAATTAGGAGGCCGGATAACCAAACCATATGTTCCACTGCTGCCGACCGATGCACAAACGATAATACATAAAAAGCTTTCTGCTGTTTAGACGCAATTTTAACATTTCTCAAAAAAACTTTTTAAATGACAAACAGCTCCTTTATAATGTTCTATGACAGTTTTCCCCAACATTTATCACTTTATTTTGTTAACTTTTAAAACTACGATAATTTTATTCACTTCGCAAACACTATTCATAAGCACTTATTTTATTAAAATTTTACAACTACAAAAATTTTTAATCTGATTATTCTGTCTGGATTACCCTGCGCTTCGCTCGAAATGAGTCTTCTTTTCCCGGCCATGCCAAGACTAATATTAGCGCACGTGGCTACAAACACATTAGTAAGTCACATGCCCACATCCGCATAGAACACTACACAATTCTGCGCTCATAAAAAATGACGAATGGTGTCACTTGCATATTTGTGGCCATCATTCAATGACGCTAGAGTTTAATTTGAATACTTCTTTTCCTTTTCCAGGTTACTGGGCCAACGACACGGGCGTCACACTACCAAACGACCAACGTTAGTCTTGTTATCATAATGGTATCTACATTGCGACAAATTTGTCGCATCTTTAACCATAACAAAAAACGCATCACCTTATGTAGGTCGACGAAACGTTTAGTCAAAAAAGACGCGTGCCTTGATCCCACAATCTGCCGCTTCACTGGTTCAAATAAAACACTATTCATTCAACATTTGATCGTAATATTATTCATTTCGCATAGAAACCTGTCACAAATCTAACACCATGAAATTATTTCAATTACAGGCGAAGTTTCAAGACGCTGTATATATATATAGGACATAAGTGGTTTTTGCAGCAACAAGTAACTCGCTCGCTTGAATTGTTCTCAAGCTCCAATACACAGCAGGGTTCGAATGAATAGTTCAGAGACATATTTTATTGGACAGTGTGCGCTTACCATACGATGGCTTCTAAGAAATCCGCTGTATTTAATAAATGACTTAGGCTTAAATTATGTTCTACGGCACAATGGAAATCTCTGTGCATTAGATTTGTATTGGGATTTAAATTGTCCCGTTATATATTATAAATGGTCGGAAGGAATTTAGATTAAAAATTTCAAATTCAAGTAATGGATGAAATATACCATACTCATAAAGGAACGACCATTGTAGTATAAAACGGAATTTTACACACATAAAAAAGGGGGATGCAAGAATGGCAGACATTCTTCCTTTTTAACTACTATCCGCCTTTAAGCTTGAGAAATCAACCGACCGATAATTAAATCTTTTACATATTAAAAGCATTACCGCCAATTTTAAGTTGCAAGCAAAGTAATTTTGTCCTTTTTCACTTAATTACAATTTTTGTTCACTTAATTACAGTTTTTCTAAAATTATTAGCGGGCACTCGGGCTTTCAGACATCTTCGCTTCTTTAAGGCTACGTAAGTGATTATTTTTTTAATAACATGAACATTTTAAATCATAATTAAAAACTGGAATTTTACTAAAACAGCGAAAATTACAAGGAAAAATATACGATTTGGTTATTTAGGTAAGCAATATTGATCCCGACGATTACATAATTCTGTATATTTGCTTAGCAGTACAGCTTTTTATCAGAAAATAATAAAAGAAATGAATAAAAAAAATTTTTTCCCCTCGGCAATAAATTGGTTACTTCACGATTTAACGATTATAAGAAAAATATGAGTTCGCAACATAGAAAAATTAAAAAAACTGCGGTACGATTACAGTACCTGTCCGAAATTATGATGATTTTTACATCACAAAAATCCACTTACATATGCATACATAACATTTACAGGTACTATTCCGTTTCGAGGACCGTAAAGATCGCCAAACTATTGTTGATGCCAATGCTGCCAAAAATCATTGCGGCAACCCTAATAATTGAGGCAAGAAAGGAAGTATAATAGTAAATAACTATCTAAGATTGGTGTTTTAATTTAGACGAAAGTGTTAATTTCATGTAACACTTTTTTATTAATATAATTTATATGAAAAAGGCTAAACATGACTGAAGGGAAGCATAAGAGTAAATAACTATTCTAGATCATTATTATAATTTATAATGAAAATTGCTAAACATTGCTGAGTGGATGCCTGCCTCGCTATTTCGCTACCGACTTATCGCTAAAGCATAATTTCATCTCGTTGGTTGTTCAAACGTAATTTTCTATAATGAATGGAGGCCTTTTCTTTCAAAATATTCTCGGTAAAGTGCAGAATTGCCCACTTATTTGTTTGCCGCATTTTACAAGGGTAAAAACAATTGAATTTTTGTCAATTTTCTTTTACTTTGTAAGTGAAAATATATGTGTCGATGTGTACATAGATAAAGTCAAGGGTGTGTGCGCAGTGCCATTTTTGTGCAATTCTGTTTTTTTTTTTTTTTTTTTTTTTAAAGTGAAAATAGGTCGATGTGCACATGGATACCGAGTATGTGCAATTCTTAAAAACGCGTCAAACAGTGGGTGATTCTGCACTTTACCCAAAATTCTATAGCCGACTTTTCGTCGTGGGCAATTCCCAAATTGTTAAATCCATACGATATTAAAAAAGGATTTAAAATCAAAAAAGGCTTTAAAAATTAAACTAGTATTTCAATGGCGTCTTAAGAAATATAGAACTATATAAACTTATGCAATCTGAAATCATCGCATACGCAAGATTTGGCGCGCTGTTAAATGGGCGCGTTTGCTAGATTTGGCGCTTTTGCTACAATTTTTTACGGTCCTCAAAACGGAATAGTACCCATTTACAAATATTTTAAAACAATTTATTGCTTATTCTTTAATCTTTACATTAAGACGAAAACATATTTAGTTAGGGTTGTCGCAATTATTTTTGGCAGCACTGGCATCAAGAATAGTTTGGCGATTTTTTCCGGCCCTCAAAACCGAATAGTACCCATATTTATTTAGTGTTATCTCGAAGTATTAAACTTAGATTACCTGGTTAAATTGCTCATTAAAATACCTCCAAGTTCGTGAGGTCGTTTTACATGCCAGAAAATTTGTTCTCTACTAAAATACTTCCGAAATGCAATATTTTAATATGGCAAAGAAATTGAGGGCTATCTGCTTAAGTAGGATGACTTCGTGGAGGGCTTTCTAAGAGAAACTGCCTCGTATACACGTTACACACAGGGAAAACCATAAAAACGCCCATGCACCCGACACTTTCGCTGAAGTCAAAGATAAATTCAACTACCAGTGTTCAGCGACTTCACCGCTCGGCAGCTGGTGGACGTAATGTTATGAACTATAAATGACCACGACAATGGCAATCTAAAACTGAGAAAGAAAGCAACAGTTTGATCTAAAATAGGAAAACCTAGGAGGTAATGGCAAAAATATTAAAGACAGTGGGTGTAACTGACTAAGAACTACAAATATTTGAACACTGCGAAGTAAATCAATACAGCTGAGCAAATCTCCGACGTCTCCAAGTAATTCTGAAACTTCTGCAGCAGCATGACACGAGTTCAGAAAGCATACCACGGATGAAGAAAAGAAAAAAAAAAAAAAAAAAAAAAAAAAAAAAAAAAAAAACTTCTTTTTCTTTAATAATCCAGTGGCTCTGAAGTTTTGCTCGTCCTACACAGTGTCTTCCACAAACATTGCAGAGTATTTGATACGTGTCTCTTGCTCGTAGCAAGAAAAATCTGCATTTTAAGCACATGAAACACGTTGCAACATTAATCCGATATGCTTGTCCTGATTAAGATACGCAAATAAGCATAAAAACTCGGGTGGGCTGAACAATCACGTCTAGAACTATGGTTATGCTTTTTGAATGAGAGCCTACAGAAGCTTTGCAGTATACTTGTTTGAATATTCAAGCATATGAATTAACGTACCTTAGAAATGTTCATATGCAACCACTCTGAAGTAAACTGCTGTGTTTTTTCAGTTGCAGTTCATAACATTTAATCGCTTAACGCTGAAACTGCTTCTAGGTTTTTAATATAATTAATGCAGTTAGTCTTATTTAGCTTGCAGCCTGAACCAACATTTCTTATCACATCTTCCCCATCGCGCAACTATGTAAAGCAGAAGTGTATCTGAGCAGTATATTATACGGATTATCATAAATAATTTACGTCCGGCAACAGTATGCGCTCAGGATGAAATCTGCGTTACATTCCAAAAATGCATGCGCGGAAGCGCATGACTATTTATTCAAACACTCCACGGGATTTTGGTTAAATCCTATTTGGCGCAGCGTTAGACTAAGCGAAAGCATTGCTGTCAACTCAGAACGACCAAAACTTCTCAAATTATAATGCAAACAAAGGATAATAGTCATTCATTTAAAGATAAAAGGTTTTCTACTTAAATTCGCCTCATTACTTACGACGAATCAAGAATTACGTAACGTTACAAGCTGTAGATAAAGTTTACTAAAATATTCAAGATTGCAAGCTTATAAAATGAAGTTTCCTTCAACTAGCCACCATGAAATTCGCTAGAAGCAAAATAGGTACTAAAAGCGTTCAATAGCATCCATCACTACACGTTTTCTTCTTCTGATTACTGTTATGAAATAGAGGTGAAATATGCAAACTTTACGAGACTTTTACGAAAAAAAATTCGCAGTTTGAATTGTCGCCATTCGAATCATAACCTAAAAATCCATTAACTATTTTAACTCAGAACTTAATTTCATTAATATTAAACAGAAGCTTTTTTTTTAAAGAAAAATCTGATGTGTACACCACATGACTTCCTTGTACGGAATATTAAATTATATGCATTTTTTCTTGCATTTCATTTAAACTTATTGGATTGATTTAAATCTACTTCGCCGACAGCGCATAAACCACAATAGAATAAATGTATTCTTTAAAATTCACTCTATTTGTTTACCATAGCGACACTCTGGTGCTAGGTTCACTTAACAGTATTATATTTCGTTCATATTATAACTCAGAATGCACAAAATTTATATCATTTAAAGAATTATCTAATCGTTGCCACATGTTCTATTCAAATACTATAATAAAGCTAGAATGATGTATAAAAGAAATTAAGCAAACAAAACAAAAAAGAAACAGTTTTTCACAGACGATTTAGTATTTCTCATTCAATTAATTCAATTTTCACTTCCCGACAAGGCAAAAATACATAAAAACTTAAAATATATATATTAAAAAATTACGAAATAAATCTTAAACACTTATTTCCTTGAATAAATTCCAGAATGGATTAAACATAATTTAAATCGCAATAATAAAAGAAGGCGTTATCTTTGTTGTTGCGAAGCTTAGTTTCTCTAGATTGGCAACAAATCCCCTATTTTGCCGAGTCTGAAATGTAAACAAACATGGCAAAAATAATTAGGCTTAGCCGGACTTAATAACTCTACAAGTATTGCATGCAGATTTACTAAAGACATAAAAACCTTAACAGGAAGATCAGAACAACATAATTCAATAATTTTTAAAGCAAAAAATGAACAACTTACAAACATATAAGAGTAAAGAAACTGAGACTACTGAGCCGGTTAACGGAGTGGATATATACATATATTTATGTACGTTTGATGCGGCCAAGAGACGTTTTCGATGGTTAAAAAATATTAATTACATGATAGCTGATACGCAAATTTAACTGCGAATACATTACCTATTACTTTTTCTTCAATGACAACAAAATGAGAATTTTTAACAAATAATGTTCTTGATATCATTCTGTTCTTGATATCAAACGCTTAAATAAGGATTTTTCATTTGCTGTCAAATATTCCCAAAACTTGGCGACATGCTGTTGATAAAGGCATTCTGATAACTATGCAAATGATAAGGAAATTCTAGTGTTGTTAAACGCGAACTCATTTATGAAAAGCCAAGAAACTTCAACCCCCCCCCCCATTTTCCTCTCTGCAAGGACTTAAAACGCACGATTTACTCGGATTATGTTTTGAACTATGAATCATATGCTATACTTGCGCATTTCGAAATCAATTTTGCCAACTTTAAAAAGCTAATAAGATTGTATTAGTCCAACGTTTTGCTTTAAAAATACTAACAAGGAATTTCTTTGTATATCGATAGCAGAATCCTGATTACCCAAGGTTTAATCTATATTAGTCAAGACGAATTTGAAAGTAAATTATATTAGTCTGCATTTGCAAAAAATTTGCCATTAATGCTGAAAACAGACAAATCCATCCATAAAACATAATCAAAAAGGCATTTTTGAATTCAGAAAAGTGACTGCGGTGCATTACGGGAAAGAAGCTGAACTGCTTCCCTTTAAAATATTTCGAAAGGTTATTCTTCGTTCAATTTGACAAATGAGTTACAAATGATTTGTTACTTATCGTGATTCCAATTCTTAAATTCAATGTCAGACAAACAATTCAAAAATATAATAGTAATAATGCATTTATTAATTGAACACTAAATAATGTACCAAAAAATAAATTTGAGGTATTTTTGTGTGCTTATAAAGCTCAAGAAGTGGCTCACCCTATACTACCAAACGTTTTTGTCAAATTTTTAGTTATACTACGCAGCATCAATCCATATCACCAATCATAAATGAGCGTCCCGTTGTAATATAATTAAATTTTAACACGCGAAAAACTCCAGTTTTATTTATCTCTTATTCTGTTTACTACTCATTAACCTTTTGCACTCGAAACCTCCTCGTAGCTAATTTACCAACAAATCGACAGCACTCGATCGCGAAAATGTAGATGACGAATTGCCAAATTACATAATAATAATCAATTTCATTTCTATACTTTGCAACTTTTTGAACGTCTATTTTTGCTTAAGCTACAGTCTTAGACTAGCTTGTCTGTATTTTTGAATTATACGATAGTCTACGGAGAATTATAAACAAATCTACTTTGCATGTGTAAAATGCTCCTTAGCCATTCTTTAGAATGGAGATGATAACGCATCGTGTTTGAACTTCATACGTTTTATCCTGCTGATTTTCCTCTTGTGTACTTAGATATAAAACCCATACTTTGGTTTCACGCTATTTCGACACAAAAAAATTAAAACATGCATTTTTCAAAGTGTTGTGCTGGTATAAGTTTGCCTACATAATCACTAAGAGAGGTGACATCTGAATACAATGCTATACATCTTCAATACATCAATACCCTGTATCTCCACAAAGAGGACAATGCATTTACATAATGGGCAAACCAGAATAATAAATAATGGACACTGTACGGGGAATTTCTGTTGTTACTAATACTTATTAACGGTGATAAAATATTATACATCTACTTCTGATACTAAGCGTTCGTTTTCAAAACAAATAAACATTTAAAAAATACAGTATTTAAAAGATCATTACAGGACATTTAGAATACTGCATATGGAATTTTAATTCAACAATAAAAAACTAATTAAATTGATCAATAAAATATTTTACCTCTTTAAAATGTTGAACAACTTTATTGAAAACTTAACAAAACAAAAAAAGATAATCTGAAAGGTTTCAGATTTTAAATTAAGTCCAAATGGGCTTTTTTTAATACTTTGTGTGTTACCTTTATTTATTAAATATCATGTTCTTCATACTTAAACCATAAAATTCAGTTCGAGAGCAATACCGCAAAATAATTTTAAATTGACCTTTTCTGTACAGCATTGCCATTGCTCGCTTTGAAATCCTTCAGTTTGTTAATCAAAAATTTTACAAAATATTAAATCGATAATAAAATAAATTCCAAATTTGGGCTTTCAGATGCCCATATTCGCAGTAGAATTACGTCATTCAAAATTGGATGGTTCAAGATACCCTTTGTTTTCTCACAGTGAGAGAAACATACATACATTCATGCAGATTCTTCATTTACTGCAAAAACGCCTCTCTTTTCCTCAAAAGCGATCTTGGTTTCGTTGGTTAAGTATTACCTTTTTTAAGAGTTTGAAAAAAAAAAAAAAAATCTAACCTTCCATTGAGTTAGAAATTGCCACTTTGGCTTTCAAAAAAGTGTATATTGAAGAAATTTTAAGCTCGTTACAACGGGAAGTGTAAAAGACTATTTGGCGTCTGAAACGTCTTTTAATAAATATACAAAATGTTTCTGGAAATATATTTACCATATATATTACGAATTATGTCAAAATAATTAATATAAATAAACAGAAGTTATTAAGAAATGCGTACGGAATACTTTTTAAATCTTTCACTTGTTGCATGTTAGACAATGCATTTATAATTTAAAATATAAATTGAATTTCTCCAGCGCTTAATTAGCTGTAATAACGTGACGTATAAGAGAAGCTAAGATTTCCTACAACAATATTAATGCCAGCTTTTTAAAATCCTGCACCCAAACTTGATAATAACTTGAATTAAGTATCGAAATAAATTAAAAATATAGGAAGGAAAAAGCGCACTCTTCCTATTAGCAGCGCAGTTACACTTCATAAATAATAACTGTTTCCAGCTTTTCTGTATATCAATGTAGGTTCAGAGCTTTATGCGCGATGCACATCTTAAACGTCGGAATAGCTGCAACAACTAAAAAAAAGGGGAGGGGAATTACGAATTACATAAAAGTGGCCGATACTTTCATAAAAAAGCGCAAACTAGCAAGCAGAAACAAAAAGAATCGCCTACTACCCAAGTCATCTACTGAAGTGTTCTGGGAATGATAGAAAGGGTCAAGGAGGGAAAAGAGCTAACTTTTTTTAAAAAGAGCAACCAGTTTGAAAATTCATTCTAGCAAATCAGGCGATAAACGCTTACGTGCAAAAAATTTCATTTGATTAATGGGTGAATGACTTAACGTCACAATCCTGAGATAATTCTCAGTCTTCTAGCTATTAATAAAGATTTAGGGAACTGTACAAAAACTACCAATCACAACGAACGCAATTGAAGTAAAAATGCAGAACTTCACTGTAAGCGTAATAACGATTTAAAAACAAAAAGAATGCTTACATATACCACACAAATATACGAAAAATCTCTTACGTGTGCCGTTCTGTGCCTTTCTTACATGGCAGCTAAACATGCTGAAGTATTTTTATTTCTCAACGTGAAGAAGATCGCCATGCCACCTTTCACAAGAATGGACCCATCACATTTCTCAATGACTACACCAGATCTATTAAACACTCATCATTCAGGACAAATGGCGCAATCTTTTAACTGTCGGGAAGAGCAGACAGACCTCACATTATTAGATTTCTCCTTTCAGGATATTATTAACAACGATAGATTATGCTGAAAAGGGACAGAAACATTGTAATTATTACAGGCCTTCACAGACATTTTTCCTTGTCTCGCAGCACGTCACTTTCAGGTCATTTCAAGTCAAACCAGAATTTCGTACATATCTGAAATTTACAAATTTCATTATAAATTAATTTTATTACAAATTTCGTACATATCTGAAATATCGGAAGGAAGTCATCACTAGCGACTGTTTGTCGGTAGGTAAACAAGTTACTCACCGTCAATCATCTCGAATGAATCACTCAGTCACTTCACTCAGATCCTCAAATTAAAATAACCAAATTTTTACGATTCACACACTAGTTTTCACCACATGTTAATTATTATTTTTAAAATAATATTCCTAACATGAATTATAGAACATGAAAATTAAAAAAAAAAGAGCGCCGAAACGAATTCTTCAAAATTCATGTATCAGACAGATCTGATCTTTCTTGACCGATATTCATAAACTGTTTTCATCAACTAAAAACAAAATTTTTTAAAACGATGCCAATTTAAGTTATTTAACATCAATCACTACTTCGGCGTCATAAACAAAGGAACAAAAGTGGTTTGTCAGAAGTATAAAAAATAAGACATTTTCACACAATCATCTTAATCAAAATGTAAAAGGGTAAGGACAATATTTTCAACACATGACATTTATCTGATCGCCTTCCCATCTTAAAAAAATAAGCAGTTGTGGTGAGGTCACACTATCCTAGATAGCTTTAAGACATCTTACGCAAGCAAATTTATCAGAATTGTGCTTATTCATTTCCTCCATAAAAACTTTCCTTAAATGGGCCTCTATTAACTTCATGTCACTCTTCATTCGAAAGAACGGCATGCAAAGCAGAAAACAACTCTGAAGCAAAGTATTTCTGATGGAGGAAAAAGATAGCATGCATCGAAGAAAGGGGGAGATCGGAAAAATAATTATCTTCAGTTAAATTATTTTTACAGTAGCCCAGTATACAGAAATAGGGTATAGGGTAAATTTGGTATATCATGTGTTTAAAAATTTTTTTAGCATTTTCCAGATTGTTAATAAAGCAAGGTATATTAATGACGATGCACAAAATGAAAGGTAAAAAGGTAAGCAGGAAAGAAGCTAATACATTTAAGAAAACTATTATAAGAGGTGCTAAGGAGGCAACAAAATTAGCGTAATATTAATTGGTTTCTAGAACTAATTTCGAAGGTTTAAATATAGAACCTTCTCCTTCAGCTGCAAAAGTGCAAATAACGAAAGAGAAGGCTGTGAGCAGGCGAAGACATGAGAGCTTCTCTCTCGTTTTAGAAGATATTAATTAGTTTTTCATTCCTTTTTTTCCATCGATTAGCTATAAAACTGCATACATTTTACAGAAACTCAAACTTCAGATCAATTTTTTTTTAAGTCACAGTTCTATTTCCCATTCCTTATATGAACTCCTGGAGCATATACACAGGAGTATTCGACAGTATGGTTTAATTTACGTGAATCAAACAAGAAAGCCTTAAAACACTGAGCTAAGGAAAATAACGCATATGTTAGAGGGTAGAGGAAACTCATAAATCCTCATTGCCCAATACTGTTGGTCAGAAAATCACATTTTCTATTGTTTCTGTCGCCAAAATTATTCAAAAACATCTTCCATCAAGGTTCATAGCCACATATTAGTTTAAAAAATAAGCACCTGTCTAATTACATTATACACAACTGCATAACCTTAAAAGAAAAATTAGACTTTTAATTTTAAAATATGAGAAATGCAATATAGTAAAACTCTTTTAAATATTCATAAACTGACTCACTGAACAGCAAAATTAATTATCTCTGCAAAATATCGCAAACGTTATTGTGCAATACGTGCGTCGTAATTATTTCTTACGTGATATTTCGCAATCGGAATCAACAGCTGCCAGTATTCGGAGAATAAAGAACTAAATAAAGGAAAAGAAAGAGACTTACTAATCTGGGGGATTTTTTTCATTCTAATTTTGAACAGACTGCGTTATACATTTCCGGAATAGAATCATTCTTCGCTTGGGTTGGTAGACCGCAGAACTTTTAATCCTATTCAAAATCTAGATTGGAAAGCCCCCCCCCAAAAAAAAACGTTGCTTATTTTGCAGCGAACTGTGACGGTTTCAATATTCGCGATTTTGCGGAGAAAGGGGAGAACGTCCTAACCTCCGTACTGTTTCTGGAAGTTTATCTATACTTCAGCAGTTACTGCAACTATATTTTTATAAATATTCATACGTAGGCTCATAATATAAGCATAACGATCATAATAAACGCGAATATGAACTAACCACGCGGAAGAGAATTTAAATTATTAAAATCTTGATAGAAACTCAAACGTGTGTAGTATTTTGGGGTGGGAGGAAAAGAATACCGAATGTATCGGAAATTTCTACCGCTTTCGCAATTCTTTGACCAATAGAACGACGGGCACCACATGTCTGTACTCTCGCCCGCACCAAAGGTTACGTAATGCAGAGAAAGGGGGAAAAGCTATTTCCGGATGATTCACCATCTGAGATTCCATCTAAGGAAGAGAAAAGTTGTTTATTTAGTTTCGGCTTTGGTGCGGAGAAAAATGCACGTTCATTAAAAAAAATAAATAAATAAGCACTTATAAGAGACATTATATTTTATTTTCATATATAAGGACTTATAAGCACTTGTAAGGACCGCTACGAACCCTGTCCATTGGCGAATCAGATTTTCTAGAGGCGTTTCATATTCATAAAAATCTTTCAGTCCTAGTTAACGATCCCAATTCCAATCCGTTTTTACCATCAGCTTTTACGGAAATTACAACTGTTTTAATTTTTCAGCAATAGATAGCACCAGTAGCTCTTGACTTCCTCTCGCCGTTTTTGCCTGAGCACAGGCTTTTCTTTCGTCATTTGCATTCCTACATCTGAAAGTTATATTTAAATCTTCGAAACTAGTCCTGCAACACGATTCTTGTTGCCTTATCACCTCCAATAATCGTTATTCGGCGTGTTCTCTACCTCAGATATTTACAAAATTTTTGTTAATTACAAACTTTTACAGATATGTGGAGTTTCATTTTCATGTTGATGCTTCCAGAAATTAGACCTGAAATAAATCCACGTTAATTATTCTTAAATTACGTGTTTGTCGTTAATTAAGACGCAAATAATCAATGTCTCCACGGTATTTTTTTACAGTTTAACCTCTCCCCAACCTTAGAATACCCATTTTATCAAAAGAATCGTTAACAATCTCGATCCATTTCTTCAGATGCAGAAACCATTCTATATAATCCATTCTTCGAGATTTCCCTTTTTCAGCCATCTAGCTGTTTCTCGCTGCTAAAGCAGCTTTCCACAGGACTTCCCGGAACCCAGTTTGAGGTCATTCCGGTTCCACAGACATTTATCCGTATAGAAGATTACTTTCAGAAAAAGTTAAGAATTGTGCTAGATCAGCAAATACAGAACAGAATCAGATTGATTTCTGAAGTTTCAACAGGCGTGATTTTCCTGACCAGGGTTCAGTTCTTCATTAGTAAAAATAAATATATCCAGATTTCTGGATTAATTAGATATTAATTAGGATTTAATAACTAAACCTTCGCGGAGGATAAAAAATTAAACACCTAGCTTATTTCTGTGAAACTATAGAGGCATTAGGTTATACCGATGGAAGAACGTGAAAAATATGTGACGAGCGTGCTTCCGTTACACTATGACGGCATGCGGAAAGGATGGAGAAAATACCTTATAAAATTAAAGATCTTCTCAAGAAGTCTACAGCAATGACAACTATGAAGCCTCAGAAGCTTTACTGCACGCAAAAAAGTACATTTCTCAATCACTTGAATTGAAACTGAAATTACCTTATAAATCCTGTTTATCAGCACTTAAGAATGCTCATTCAACCATATATATAACACAAATCAACATTTAAAAGGCAAAATACGAATCAAAAACACACTTGAACAGCATACATTTAGATATTAAATCCTACACCTCAGATAGTTTTATACTATTACAACACACTTTTTGACATTTATGTTATCTTTTGGGAAGAACATCAAATTTCCTTAAAAATAAAGTCCTCATTACATTATTCGAAATTGTTTTTAAAGAAGATTATTTTATCGTATTGTCCTATGGTTCACCAAATTAACAACAAAATTCATTAAAATTTAACAACACGCAAGAGTGCTTAAAAAATATAATAAAAATAACATTTATCAGTTCTGTCAGAGGTTACTGTCAGAGGTTACCGTAAGCAAATAAAAGAATTTAGAAATAAATCGTCGCGTGCATTACAATGTTGTTATCAATACATAGTTAGCTTGTAAAGCAACAATGACACAACATACTCCACATGTTTGAAATTACACAACACAATAAAACAACCAATCACAAGGTTAGTTCTTTTCCCACAATATATCAAAGAACTTTTTTGTTTTATTTTTAACCCTTTGGTTCCCGCACAACGTTCAGCACGCTGCCATGTGTTCTAACAATGGATTAAACGAATCATTGACCCATTTTGAACAACACTCGAGTGGTTTTTCATTCTTTTCCAGCGAACCGGAACCGCTGCCCAACCAAAAACAACAAGCAGAAAAGAGCCAGTGAATAACTACTACTACTACTACTACTACTACTACTAATCTTTAGTTTTTTAACAGGAAAAGAAAGAATGGGAGAGCTTGCTTTAAGACGGATGCATCTCCAAAGTTTGGTCAATTTTAATTATTGAACGGTCAAAAATAATTTCAACTGAATGTTGTCAGGAAAAAGCAGAGCCAACAACCATATTTCAAGTTGTAATTAATTATATGTCAACCTATCTCTATTTGGTGTAGGAAAGTCTATGCTCGCAAGATGCGATTTTTTTTTTTTTTTTTTTTTTAATGAAGAGCAATCTAGCACTGAATTTTACCAACCCTTATTAAGCAGGCCAACAGAGGTAAGTAATACCACCATGGAATTTTTTTATTCTTTTCAATAACACTTGTTAAAAATAGCGGGGAGATTGCAATGCTTGATGTTTAGTCATTACAAGAGAATTTTGATACAGTCTGGGGCAAGAATGATGAAATTCCAAACTCGATTCCGCCATGGCGGAAGTACTTTCCTTCTTAACTCATTAAACCATGAACTACTGCACAGATTTTAAAGGGAGTAAAATATTTCGAGGGTATATCTAAAACTACTTCGATACTTCCAAACATTTTTTTTTTTTTTAAAGAAAGTTTGATGCTGCACTTCTGCAGTATCTTTAATTTCTGTTCGCTGAAGACAGGCATAGAATACATAATACATAATAGAAAGAATAACATCTGAGAACTAAACAAGATGAGAATAGATCTCATATTTACTCGAAAACAGTTCCACGGGAGATTAAAGAGAAGAGCGCAAGTTTTAAAATTATACAACACTCACATTTATACTGGTTTTATATGAAAATTGAATGGTTAGATGTTATTTGCTTAGTGTTTAATATATATATATATAATTTATTTTCTAAACAATATTGATTAATTGATTATATTATCTCTCTCTCTATATATATATATATAGATATAAAACAAAATTAAATTTAAAAAATAACTTATATAGTTAATTTTGCGACATCGTCCTCAGAGTTATTAAATTTCTCAGGATTCTTTGCGAGTTATCTCTAATTAATAAAATCTGTTAATCATTTCTTAAAGATCCCATTACGGAATTTAATACTTAAATTTTATAACATTACTTGTTAATGCGATTTAATATTCATAAGGCAAATACTAAATGGTTCAAATTTCACATAAGACAACAAATCTCATATCGTAAAGAATTGTTGCATTCTCTTTTACAGGCTCTTGTTCCAACTACCAAGTAGAAGATCCGTAATTTTAATCCCGGTAAGGGTAATAAAGTTAATCCTCATCCAGTTCCTCGTTTCGAAAATGCCAACGATTTCTATTTCTTGTTCATTAACTTTTATTCCGCTACAATTACCCAGAAAAATTCACAATCAGACCTGGATTAACCATGAGGCAAAATATGCGGTCAAGAATGGAAGAATGATGTCAGTTACCACGGAGGTCAGAAATAATATATTACAAATAACTATTTCTACCTTCTTTCCTATGCTAATTACGTAAATTAAAATTAATATTAAGTTACATAAATTAAAAGCAGAAGGTAAACGAATGTGCTAGAGATCTAGAGGAGATATTTTTGTGCTTAAGGCATCAAGGAAGGGGATAACGCAAAAAGGTTGTTAGGGGCTCAAGAAAGGAGACCCCACAATAACTTCCACCTGTCAGTTTTACTATAAATGTATAGAGCAGCTAAATCAAGATTTAGAGAAAAGTAATGGAAAAAAAAGGGGGGCCCAAAATGCATGTGATACATGAAAATCTTTTGAAGAAAATTTTTAAATTCACTTTTAAAAAACAAATTTCAAATAACGATTTTAATTTTAATCCTGCTTCTCTAAAACTGCTAAAAATCGTAATCTCATAGTTTTAGACCCTTCTCATTTGTTCTATAGATGCTCTCCCCCCCTTTTTTTTTTCTTACTTGGTTTCTTTGCCTTTTTCAGAGATGTATTATTGGTAAAATGGTGCACAATACTTTTGTTTCTTTATGGAAAAGAGTATATGCCACATTCCTTTGAAATTCATGCAAGTAATCAATACCAATGAAAGACCTGACTTTGCCTAAAACTGGAAGATACCCACCCGAATAATATCAAAGATACTTCCTAAACACTCGAAAATGTACTTTTAGATCAAATGGCCGACTTCCGTTAATAGCATATGGTCAACTCTCCGAATACCTAAAAAATATATGAAAATACCAAAAAATTTCACAATTCTTCTTAGAATGCAGCAATTTCTTAAATTTACAGAAAAAATAGACAAATCAAATTAAACAAAGATGAGCAAAGCATAACCGATTTGAGACGGTTGGCACCTTCCACACTCTGGCAATCAACTGGTTCGTTCAAACAATGGAACTAAAATGGCGGATATCGTTCCGCCTCGTGCGTTGGCCTGGCATTATTTAGGTGTCGGAGATGCAAAAAAGCAAAACATGCAGCTGTTAAGAAAATGCTGAAACAATAGGACACAAATGCAACAATTCCATCAAAAACATACCCAAAAATAAATAATGATAAAAAAAGCTAATGCGTGCCTTTTAATTATTACAGCAAAACTTACAAAGATAAAACAAGATAAAACGGATTTAAAAAAAAAAGCAAAAACGTATTTTTGCAATGAATAATAAAATGTTAAAGATCAAAATAAATATGCTTACATATAATGCAAAACTACCAATATTCTATACTACATATATTTCAGATATCAAAAACTTGATCAATTATTGAATATCTATACTATTGAAAACACGTTAAATTTATCTTTGAAACATGCATATTAAATATACTGAAATAACATTATAAGTGGTAAACAGTACTTCTCAAATGGGCAAAGGAATACGAACATCTCACACAGAAACTAATATAACAACAAGAAATCCAATTTTTTTAATTTCAGTATTTAGTTCCATAAAAAATCCCAGTCAGAACGAACCTCCACATACACTAATCCCAAATGTTATTACAAGTTCCGACATAATCTGGGAAGATACACAGGTAAAATTCGCATATCGTTTTCTGGAAGGGAGACCGTACCTTTTAAACTTGATCAGCATTGTTTGAAACGATAGGGAAAAAAAAAAAAAAAAAAAGTGGATGTATTCTGCGTTGTTTATGAACATTCATTTATTCTAATGGTATCTATACTTAGTTGATTATCTGTGTAAGTTATCTCAGTTTCGCAAAACAACCAAGGAACTAAAACAAATAACATATAATTTTAAGTATACTCGTCCTTTGAAAATCGGTTACACGTTCTGAGCTGTACATTTGTATAAACATCGTTCAAAAAAAGAGATTTTTCCGTGACGTATTCGAACCCACCAGCGTAGTACTAGTGTACCCACCACGTAGCTTAAACACTGGTAGTGGGGTTCAAATCTCGGCGAAAAGGGTCTTTCGCGGTTTTCCCCATGTGCGACGTGTATACGAACTTTTTCCTTAAAAAGTCCGTCACGAAAGTCATCTCTTCTCTTAGCAGTGCTCTGCCGCAATTAAACCAAACCGGTATGTATTGTCTTTGCTTCCAACACAATGGCATCAATCTAACAATAAAAGTTTTGTCACCCTCCGTACGAGTGTCCTTTCCCATATGAAATGGAAATAAAAAGCAAAAGACTAAAATTATGTCACAGGAAATTTCGTGAAGCCACAGAAAGCTAGCTGCGATTCTACAGAACAAAAGCATCGATGAGAATTCTTTCTGTAGGCCTTTTACGTTACCATGTGATAATATTTCTGCCAGCAAAGACGTCGCAGTTTGTGATTTCGTACCCTAAGAAAGTCAAACGCGCAACTTAAAAACATAATCCCGGAAATCATAGACTCGCAGTTTGTGATTTCGTAAAATCAAACGCGCAACTTTAAAACATAATCCCGGAAATCATAGACTAACTCATGAGCGCAAACTAGAGGAAATGAGATACATTCCGCAAGAGAAGAAGAGGAAAAATGTAGTCACGTGATTCAAGAAAAACAACAAACGCATGTGCTATGTTTACAATGGAGTCGATAGCAGATATTCCGCTGAAATTAATTGATTTTTCGAATTTAGAAATGTATGCCTATTGGGAGAAATTAAAAAATACGCTTGGAAATGATTCTCTTTCCTTGATGTCAACAAGAAGGATCTTTTGTTATTCATGGAAAAACATGTGAACAATATTTGTTTCAAAGTAATGCCGGATATTACGGTACTTGTAACAAGCTGTGTTAAGGCCGAAATGAAGCAGCATCCCAGGAAACTACAAAGAATACCAAACTTCTGCTTTTAGAAGTGGATATGCGTGAGGCCACGTACCTACAACCTGATCATTTTTAAGTAAAATGATACTGTGTTATCACAGTGCGGATAATATATGATAGCATCCTGTTCCGGCACGTGATTACAGCGATAAAAATCAGTTCTACGTTGACAATGAAAAATGGTAAATCCCGCTGCTTTTGTCTGTGCAATAAAAGTGTATATTACATATCTCCTGTCTCTGCTATTTCTGTTTTATACAGTGAATTTTGTATAACCAACACCGGACAACAGAATTTAAAAAAAAAAAAAAGAGGGAGAAATAATTTTGGCTTAAAACTCTATATTAGGAGAACTATATTAGAGATGAACGCTTTATCAGACGACAAAGAGAACAATCAAGTTCGGTAACACACGAGTACATACAATTCGACAAAACGCATTGCGACATTTAAAAGGTAATCTCTTGGCTTCACGAATGAAGATAGTTGAAGAAGTCAGTTAATTATCATTGACTGCTTCAGTTACCGATCTTCCTCAAATAGGAATGGATGTATGAATTTTAAGATAAAGTTAACACAATGAAGGAAATGTCATTTTAAAAGCCGAGAGGAACTCCCTTTAAATTTGAAAGAGTTTATAGAGAAATAAAAGTCATTTCGCTCGTGTGTTAACCGTGATAAATTGCCATTTAAGATTATACGCTCGAAACTATACAGGAGAAGTGAAAATTCGCTAACCAGCAAACCTGTTATAACAGACCCAAAATTATTTAAAAGCTTTGATTTATTATAAATCGAGATTTCATTGGGGTAAAAGTTTTATTTAACAAACAAAAACAAAACAATTTTTTTAGGCTGAAATTAAAATTTAAGGAGGAAAATAATTAATGGGAGTATGCTTTTCATCATATAATAGTTTATCATTATGTCTATAATAAGAATCATTTCACGAATACATTTTGTACACAACTGTTACATAAACGCTAAGTTATAATTACGAAAAAAAAAGTTGCAGAACGCTGGCAACCGAATAAATGTAAACAATACAAGATTTCCTGATATTTTCATTTGTACTGATTCACAAATATTTTGGGATGAGAGAATATATGTACAATTTTAAAACATCAGTGAGGAAACCTTACTTCACCGATTGATTTTATTTCTCTGTAACTGCTGCTTATCGTTTTCGTTGAGAAAAACAAAAGTATTTTAAAAAAGTTACTAGAGCGTGAAATGAAGTAGAAATGAGCAGCATCCGATTAAATGAAACCAAGGGACAGTTTTACATACATTTTTTGCTTTGTTCGACATTACATCGTCCCTCATCCACGAAACAATAATCTTTGTATTCAGACAAATAACACTTCGATGCACTCATATAGTTCAAAAGGAGGGAGAGTCGGCAAATAAATATGAAAAAGTATATGGAAATGAAACACATAATTTGCGCTAAATAAGCTTATTTCTGAAAATGCAGGATGAAACGGAATATTAAAAACAGAACACATATACGAAGAAAGAACTATTTTGAAACAAGATCAAATACAACTGTGCGAGCATCTTGAGCAACATACCAAGAACCGGGTTACATTACCTATCACAAATATTTTCTAACTCTGTATACCCAACTGCTTCAAGTCCTATGTTTACAAATGACAGGCGTTGCTAATCGTGCAAATGCAATGTGTTGTATTTTTTAAACACTTACTGCCTCATCTTTCACCAGTAACGCTTCAGCACCCTCGCTATTCTTTTTATTGCGCTGAGCAGCCATCTTCTCAGTAATTCTGAGTCTGCCGCACAAATGTCAACAATGTACTTTACGCGATCCCAACATTCCTTATATCTAGAAATATTCCTGCTAGTAATAAATAGTAAAAACTATTACAGTTTCATATATGCACGTGTAGGAAATCTTCCATTCCTCTTCCAAACAGTTCACGATGCTCCACTAATATGCATAGTGCCCTTTAATATTTTATGAGGTATACAGCATTTCAAGTCCAGCTTTGTGTGTCATTTTCCGAGTCGTAAGTTTGTAAGATTATTTGTCAATAAATTTTCATTCCTTTATGAATATGCTATAAAACCTTAGAATGCTGAAATTCATAAATAGCGACCCGGGTGGAAATTTGTTCTCATACAAGCATTCAAAATGCTTCATGGTCCCAAAATAGACTGGTTGTTCACATCCCACTCGCTGCAGCACACAAGAAAGTGTGTTTAGAATGGTGCAGACAACATGTGTCTTGTACTAGACTTCAGACACCGAGCTTTTTAGAAATGAGTCGAGATTTAGCCTAAACACTAAGTCTCGGCATCCCTGCATCTGGAAGCAGTCTGCAAAAGGATACCATCCCTCCCTCATCAGGATTGATGGCCATAGAGACGAGATTACAGCACTATGCTCGACTTTTCACAGGCACAGTTGGGCCTGGGTTCCTGTTAATGGACAACACTCGTCCACATAGGGTTCAGCTGGTCGACAATTACCTAAAAGTGAAGATATTAGCCGCATGAATTGTCCAGCCAAATATACTGATCTTAATCTACGGCATGTCTGGATCGCTCTTGGAAGGGCAATTTCATCTCGCATTCCTCTCCGAGAACTATACCGGAGATGAAAACTGCCTCGATGCAGGAGTGGGAACGGCTGTCTCCTATTCAGTATGCGGTCACGCTGCGCAGCCTGTCTGCTATTTTTAGGGGGCCAAAGAACTCCAAGTGACTGATGAGAAAATTTTAACATTTAAATATAACACTTGTTTTTAAAAAGGTATTTACAGTTTAAAGGTACCTCATCTTTTTGTAATTTATAGTAACTATGTCCGATTCTGATTCTTGCAGACGAAGCAACGCAACGTTACTCGATTAAATCCTAATGGTCTCATGCAACTTTTTCTGTAAACTATACTTTGTCTTCTGTAAACCTACAAGTTGTGACTGTAAATTAATTTTTCAAAAATGTTAACATGAATTCACATTAAAAAGCAATCTAAATTTAAGTCTCTCTATAAGCCCTTTCAGACTATAATTTGCAAATAAACAGAAGGCTTTAGAAACAATCATTTGACGAAAAAAGAATTCTGCATTGCATGAAGGGTGAAAAAAATTCAAAAGTCACTGACTATCGCATAGTGTTGAATTACCAATGATTTGGTAACTACTTTTTAGAGCATATCCAAAATTGTACAACAGCACTCCAGTGTCCATTCATGCAGAGAAGGGCATAGCCGTCTGTTGTTAAGTGCCGAAAAGAGCTGCTGACTGCCAATCTACAACATACAGCTAGCAGACAGGGAATAAAATAATCAACAAAAAAAAGGGGGGAGGTTCGGCAGGGGAAAGAGGGAAGGAGAAGAGAAAGCAGACAGCGCTTAGTCGAGCGTGACGTTCAGAATGACCCTTGCTGGAGTTCCCATCATTTGCCCTTGCAGTTGTTGTCCCCCCTCCACTCGCCGAACGGCCTTTTAAAGAGCGTTAATTGCATGGAAAATGCAACGGCTGGAAAGCGTGTATCAGTTTTGCACCCGATATTAAGCCGAAAATGACACCACCGCAAATTATGAAATCATCCGCAGATAATTTTTCGTGAGTTTTATGCGGTCGGGCCAATCATACCGGGGGGGGGGGGAGGAATGCCAGATGCTTTCTTTTCCGCTTTAAATCAAAATGTATAAGAATCAATTACACAAATGAAAATATTACTGTATTTCGCAAGATTATTCAAAATAAAAAATAGCTTCGAGAACGTTGACTTAACGAATTATTCTTTAACGCATGAAACAGAATCGGCGGAACTTACCCTATCAGAGTTTGAATAGTCTATGACAGAGTTTCTTACACTGTGGGGTCGCCGGACCTACAGCAGGGTTCGCCAAAATATTTTAGCAGTTTAGATATTTCTTATAATAATTTTACAATTACCAAGTACTTTTACACAATGTATCTGAAAATAGATAAAGATAAGACAACACAGAGAGAGAACAAATCAAAATGATTTCGACGCATTCTTTTTATAATTAAAAGTTCATTTTACTTGCTTTGCACGTGAAGATGTCATTTCATCTATTACTTATTTAAAATTTTTACATTGTTCTATGTCTTAAAATTAGAAATTAAAGTAAATGCCCTAAAACTGCAATAGTATACTACGGTAACAAGTGAAAAAATGACAGTTTCACTCACGTGTGTGTCCGATTTGCGCTATGCTATGGGGTCCCACAAAATTTTCGTAAACATTATAGGGTCCTGGGATAGAGAAAAAAAATCTCAGTGATAAAATGGGGTCGCGAGTGAAAGAAGTTTAAGAAGCCCTGGTCTCATGAACATCTTAAAAAATACGAGAATATGTCATATATCCTAATTCATAACCAGCTTTTCTTTTACTTCCTTCCTTGTCAGATTTCAAACTAAAGGACAATCAATGATTGTCTATCCGTCCTCTGAGAGATAATCGTCACGACTAAGTTCTAGGATAGTTTCCAATAGCTTCCTCAGAGCCTGCCAAAAATGACTATTTGGAGGGGGGGGGACCGTAGGCTTTCAGATTTTATATTATACCCAAAGGGGTGTTTCTTAACGCGTTACCTTTTAAAAATCAATCAAAGATACGTTGAAGTGTTACAAAATATGAAATCGATAATAAAACAAATTTCATATTCAAATTAGGGATTCCACATGCCCATATTCTACGGAAGATTACGTTATTCAAATTTTGATGGCTATAGGTACCGTTGTTTTATCACAATGCGAGAGACATGCATACATTCATGCAGATTCTTCATCATTTAATTTCTTTAAATATAATAAAGGGCGATGATATTTGGTGGTAACACTTTGAAAAGTAAAACGACGCGTATCGTGAATCGATGCAAAATGCCAAAACGAAATGAACAGTCCCTTCTGGGCAAATTTCTCCTTTGGACTAATAACAAATATTATTTTTAAGAGAGTATAATTCTGTTATTTTCTAACGTAGGTCATTTTTATTTTCCATTACTTTTCTACCTTTTAGGGGGGAGGGGGGAACAGCTAAATATACTGATTTGTAATATGCTGCGCGCAGTTCATATTACAATGTTCTGTGGATGATAAAAAAAGGGCATTTTATTTAAATACTGTAATATTGGAATGTAAAGTAGTAAATACGTTATTAAAGATATCGAAATAAGTGCATACAATTTCATACTCATACACCAATTATAAATATATTAAGCTTAAAATGTATTGGGTTTGGATAATATTTTGACAGTTTTAAGGTGCCTAACACCTTAAGTTGTTTATAATTCTTTACATGTCAATACATATTTAATATAAACATTTTGTTAAAATCTATATTTGTGCAGTCTGATAGCTTAAAATTTGCAAAGTAAAATAATAATCCAAGATAATCCAAGCTATGGAACGATAATCAAGTACATGCGGTTTTGTGCGGAACTGCCACTAAACGATATAAAATATAAACTTTTATTTATTGAGAAATGAATATTTCTTGTGGGCAAGTGCCACTAGTCAAAATATTTCTACCTTCTAGGTACCAGTGCACTGCCTTTCAGAAAAGCGTAAGAGATTTATTTTTTCCCTTTCATATTTAACTTGTTTATTATTGATTACCAATTTAAATGATTTAAAAGCAATAAACGCAGTCTTTCATCTGTATTATAATTATAACCTACTAGCTAGACCCATTAAATGACACTAGCTGAACTCATTGAAATCATTATCTTGGCAATTATTGAGAATCTTGCTTTTTGAACACTTAAGTGATTTATACAATGAATACTAAGCCAAAACAACTAATCTGTATTTTCTAAGATTTTTTCGATGTCTTTTGCTACGTTTAAAAGGGCTTTTGTTGCGCATGAACAAAAGAATTACGTAGAAGCGATAAGATTGTTATCATGCAATAATTCGATATCAGAGCATGTCAAATCTTGACAAATTACTCCTTAAAAAAGGATTTTTCATTTTTGCGATTTCTGCCTGGTGCTACGAAAATTCAGCCAAAGATATTTTGTTGGAATGAAGGCAGCTTTGGATACACATGCAATTCTGCATCAGGAAGTTTCATATGCCATAGTTTAAAAAGCTAGAAATACTTTTTTTTTTCACAATTTTTTAATGAAAGTCAAAAATAAGATAAACCGCCATTCTTCAGACAGAATACGTTTAAATAACCAATGCTCATGATTTTAAAAATTACCATATGAATGCGGGTCTTTATTATGAATATATTTAAAATGGGTTTAAATATGAAGATTTTATCAATTCCATTCAAGGTTATTAATATTCACGCTACACATAACGACAGACGGTTCTTCCCGTTGCACTAATACGCGAAATATGCAAAGCGTTATTTTTCGTTCTGCGGTTGCTATCTTAAAAAATTCCTCTGGCGAAATGCCCGTAACGCAACAGCCAAAAACCTCGAAGAAACAAACTTCGCTTATTTAAACACTCCACATCACGAGTGGAACTGGTAGTTCTTTATGTTATTTACGTAGTTTTAGACAGTATCCTCGTAATATTCGAGTATAAAGAGCATCGTTAGTATTGTATGTCTGCCTAAAAATATCAAAGTATAAATTGATACTGCTTCTGATGATTGGTTTGCTGTATTTTAGCCAAAACAGAACTTGGTATTCATACAACCAAAATGTAAGTTCAGAAAACTTTGTTGTTTTCTGCAGGAAAATTCTTGCTCCCGCCAAGTTCAACAAATGCGAAATACTGAGATAAGATCGCGACTTCCCAGCTTACAATGCATTCATTTTAGTGCTAAAACAAACAGCGTATCTTAAACAAACTCCACCATTTGTAAACAGCCAAAATGAATGCACAACTGTAAAAGAACAATAAAGTTTCAAAAATTTCGAAGCAAGGATATTTGTTCACTTAATAGAGTATCACAGCGCGTAACTAGATAATAAGTATATGGTCTCAAAAACAGAGGCACAGTCTATCAGAAAAAATAAAAAGTATCATATGAAAATAAATCTCAGCACATGACAGTTGAAAAAGTAAGCAGGAGCAATTAAGATCAACGATCATCATTTTTCGTGACATGCAAGATAAAATAAAATTTCTCACATTAACACAACGGTTTACAGCTTTTGTGAACGTGTTACTGAAAATATAAATCACATACAATACTTTAGAATTCTATTAGGATTAAAGATCATACAGCTTGTTTATTCGAAATAAAAAATAACACAAAGCAGTCGTCAATGGTTATTTGCGGGCCACTCCTTCTGCGGTCTGGTCTGATCAACAGAACCTATACGGAAGATGTAAGGAAAAGTATCCGATGATTTGGAGGGTGGGATAGGGGGGACGTTAAAAGAAATCTACCTACCCTATAATCAGATGGTAATGCAAATTATAGGGGTTCCAAACTTCAGCGAGCAATTTTTAACCAACGTTCGAGAGTAAGGCAAAGTTCGAGAGTAAGGATTAGCGCAAATCCCATGTAACCTTCAATTCTACCCATGTGCTTTGTACAGTGAGATGCTGAATACAAAATAAGGAATTAATAAAATCTATTTTATAGCAGATTCAAATCTGTATTATTAAGAAGAAAAAAATACGCACGTAATATCTTCTAAAAGTACAAGTAACGGTACTTTTCCGTTTTGCCGGCGCAAGAGATAAAGTCGCCAATAATGGTACAACCGATGCCAAACGGAATATTCTCGCTGGTAACCTTTTACGCCTCATTTTTAAAACAAGTCGCAGCTTTTTCTTATCAGATTGATTGTTTCTTTCAATACTGACATATAATTACATAGAATTTTTATCAGATAGTTCAGTTTTATGTCTAAGGCCATTTTCGGTAATTAAGTCAATTAGGATGCAATCACAGCGCTTACCCGAAGCCGAAAATATAGAAAAGGTAAAGTCAAGGGTTAAATTCATCAATTCTAATGAGAGTGCATTAGCGCAGTAAAGCACTGCAGTTTTCCAAATTTTCTGAGTAAGCTATTCGTACGAATTAAAATATTTCTTGCATTTAAACTTGTGTTCCAAATTAAGATTTAACTTGAAATTAATGTAGATAATTACTGAGAGCATTAGATTTTTGTAGAATAGTTTGCGTGAGATGAGATCGCTTGGGGTCACGTGATATGAACCGGCGAATCAGGATGTTGAACCATGAAAGCATAGTAAATTCTTAAATTAGTGTCTTTTTATAAATGTATTGTCTTTATTTATTGGCTTTTTATAAAATTTTAAGCGATATTAAAATGTTTATGCCTTCAAAATAAAAAATTCTTAGAACTAAAATTTTTTTAATATTTTTTATGTGTATACTGTATGTTGTCGCCAATAAAGTCTGCTTGGCGAGATTTGCGCCGGCGAAACGGAAAAGTACCCAAGTAACTAACTGTCTTTTACGAAGAAAACTGCAATACAAAACAAACATCTTTGGATGTGTGGATAGTATGAATCATCATGAACTGTCTAAACAATAGTTGAAACAAATGAAGATATTATAGTAAAATATGGTCATTTTGTCTCAACAGTCAGCTAGTTCTTCTTCCAGCTGCAAATGTTATATATCAGTTAGTTTTAAACTCGGACGTTTTCTCAACTGATTTCCGAAAGGTCATCGTAACATTCAAATTGTAGCTATTTCATTGAACTACGCTGGAATGTTGTGAGGCATGTTTTTAGGCGCATATGCTTCGATACAAGATAAAATGATTGGAAAAAGTGTTGCGTAATACATTACGTAAATAAGGTCGAATAGAATGAACAAACATGTTACACGAATGATCAGATTGATTAAATAATCCAATGATAAATTTAAATCCACCACAGATATAGGTTTCACACTTGGAAACTAGATGTCAGTATAGTATGGTTCAACTGAATTTCTGCATATATATATTCTCTTTAAAGCCGTACCATACATTCGGAATAACAACCGTTTAATGCAACCGTTTCTCCGTTCTGTTACACGATATAAAAGAGCCAATCGCCATGGGGTTAACATGCATAAGAGAAACTGGGTCTCCGTTACAAATCACGGAGGGTGGGATAGAGGATATTATTACTACGGATGATATTATTCCTTCATTCGTGTTACAAACACAAAGATCCAACAAAGAAACCCCACTTGAGTTAGTTCAATGCTGATTGAGTGAAAACATACTAACTACAACCCCCCCCCCCAGGAAGGGATTAAAAAAAACGCGAGTCTTTCTTTCAAGGAAAAGCCAATAGAAAACATTGAAACAGTTGTTCTTGTCCGAAACAGAAAAGTGTATGATGCGCTCTAAAATGAACAGAAGGTGAATGGCGATTCTTCGGAAGATTACATATTAATGAATCATTTAATATATATACTGTAATTTTCACGAATAAATTATATGCTTTCACGAATACGCCTTTAGAATCTAAAAATTCGAGAAATAGCAGAGTAATGCCAACTTATTAATACAGAACGATTTACGTAATTTATTTAATTATGGCGAAGCACAGTAGGGTTATTCTACCTAAAAAGGTTAATGCATCCGTGCAGTATTTTGTCAGAGAAATTCTCTCGTACTCATGAGGAAAACTACCATCGGCTCATTCATCGAGTTTCGAACCCAGATCGACTACCGGTATTCAGCCGTCTTATCCATTCGACCACTTGTGGGCCAAGAGACATGGGAATGCAGTTATACTAATACTATTTTACCACATAATGCAGCAATTTTAGTATTCACTGAACTTATATGCCGCAGTTTCCTTCACAAGTATACGGCCCCAACACTATTCTTTTCCACAATTTTTACCAGCGTCTATGACTACCACCGCGGAAGAATATGTATTTAATAGCAGTTGGCGATGGCAGTGGTATTTATTAATAGAACATAATCTAGTTAACGTTATTAAAATTGCGAAAAAAAGACAAGTTAATGCTATACAGATGAATAAAATATATAATACAAATATAAAAACAAGATAAAACATGAAAACGTTAAAATATTAGATAAAAATGATAAACTAAATTAACTTGTATTTTTCAAATATCGAAAATGATTAAAATTGATCTTTTCCCCCCAATTTAAATGATCAAGAGCCACATGAGAATCATTAATACTTCAAAAGAAGTCTGTCAGAACAGGAACGTTCATAACATACTGAAAGACTAACAATGCAATTCGGACAGACAGATTCATTCTCGGGTTTCAGAAGGTAACTAACTCTTGAGTAGAGTGGCGAATTTTAATAAAAAAGCATCCTCTACACTTTCCAGAAGCCTATGCCCTTCTCAAATTATAATACTGGACGTCCCAATGTCGTTGCCATTTATTCAGGACCATCCTGCTTGATAACAATGCTGACATCTCTGAAAAGAACAAGGCGACTGAACAATTCAACGGGCAGATTTGGCTGTGATATCTGCCAGTTCATTACCTTATATTCTTACATGGCCAGAAACGCAGCAATAAGAAATTTGGTATCCACTGGCTCCGTAAGTTTGCACTTAATATTAAGACTTTAACAACTACCAGATTCTGAATATCGGAGAATGATTTTAAAGCTTTTAGAGCACTAAACGGGTTAGAGTAATTTCTTCGGCATATCTTAGATATATATATAAAGATACATAGCAGTTAATTCAGATATTAGGCTAGAATAATTATCATGCACTTGTCCTCTCACAATATGATTTTAACAGCAAAGCTATAGTATTAACATTCTGATCTACATAGGTTATCCTTCCTCGACTCTTTGCAAGAACTTTTACCGCAAATTAAGAAAGGTTTTTGACTTTAGAATATGAAATGCATTTAAAAAAAACTGCTTAGGAACCACATTAGGCAGACCCATTTTTTAGGAAATTCGCCATCTGATACATCTTTTAAAACACATTTAAATTCTTAAACTTGCCATAACATATACCCTTTCAAAACGTCTAAAAACTTACATGTATCTTTAGAAATCCTCATACTTTAATTAATTTTCAAAGCATTTCGTCCGCTAAATTGATATGCAAATTATCAAGCACTTATCACGACTTCAATCTTGCTATTAAAAAGGTCAGCGTGGTTTAACGTTGCCAAGATTCATTACAAATTCGAAACATTTATTTCCTAATTTAAACGACATTCACCATTCAAATGCCTATAATCTAAGCGTAAATGAGCCGATGTCAATGATAAGGCGTTAACTGCCGAAATCAAATCTATGTAACTTAGAAAATGGCTGTGTTTTGAGAGCGGGAACGCCCCTTCTAGTTCATTAACTATCACGAGATGGTCTGTGACGTAACGAGAGATTTCGATTTCTACGACAGAGGAAATTTCCTCCGCTGTAATGAAATCTCGAGTGAGCGAGTTGGTAACATCAACCAACCTCATAAAAGCAGAAAGAATTACTGGTTGCCATGGGTACCCTTTCATACTAATACTCAAGAGACTGGGGCCATCGTTTCAGAACTCAAGCGCGTTTTTACTCAATTCAACTTCATGCCCTGTGGCATACTTGCACGGAACACGCTAACGATGATTAAATAATTTTACAAGATGTTACCTGCTAATTTACATGCAAATGCAATTAATATATGCGAGATGCTGACATGGCGAATGCTGTCGTTGTATATTTAACGCTGAAGGACTTTTACATGAGGAAGTTGGTCAAAATAATTTTTTTCGAAATGTTTTTCTTGCGAAAAAGACAAAAATAACAGAGCGTGATTCATTGTTGCTTACTCAAAACAGGTCTTTTGGGGGGAAGCGAACTTCTATTCCTCGAATGGAAAGTATCTTTCGATCTGTTCCGAAAAAAAGTGGAAAGTTTTAGTCATCGTTTCAGAAATATATTGAGAACTGATGGAAACTTCGACTCAATTGTAAAGCATGTTATAAAACATTTTTGGAGGTGGGCTGAAACTATACAGAACCGAAAAATAATGCGGTTTCAGATTATTATATAAGCCAATGGCCGTTAACTTCGATCTAAAGTCGACATAGTGTGTCTTCAGCACCCCCCCCCCGAGCTTGCAAATCGTAATGTCCATATTTTGGAAATGGACAATGTGGGAAAGATTAGCTGCCTTCTGGGATCGTCTCCGGTGCGTGAGTACATAAAAACCGTATATGGGCTACTCGATGACCCGAGTCTGGGTGTTTCTTGCTCTGGTGCGCTTATGTTCAGACCGCAGGTGCACATGTCAGGTTTAGGAATATATTCTGGAATAATAAATACTAGTTACTTCAAAGACGGCTGTAATGTTAATTTCAAATATTCTTAATATGAAGGCTGCTCTACTAAGATCAGAAGTATGAAAATAAAAAATCAATCAACAGTAACAAACTTTGCTAATTAGCCATGGATTGCAAAAAGAGACCTTACAGGCCGTGAGTTCCACAGACCACAAGTTGGCTGTCAGAGGCATAGGTGATAGCAAACACAACGGAATACGTTATACAATATCTTCATTGAAATAGTTTCTGAAACACATTTTGGAAAGTACACATTCCATGTCTCCATTAACAGCATAGAACACGTCAAAATCATTTATTCATGGTTCCAACTCCCTTACGAAGACATACAATACCATTATATACAAATGGTAGCAATTGTTGCATTGATTCTCCACCTCAAATGGAAATGCTTCAAAATCTTTTTTCAGCAAACGGTTTTTCAACTGACCGCAAAAGAAGAAAGCCAACAGGATATGATTCAAGCCTGGAAGGTAATGGATCCATCTCCTCTAGTACTCCAACGTGATGAAAAACGGAATAACGATGATCGGACATTTCTAGGCACTAATTCTGCAGAAATAAAAACTTCAGTATGTCTACATACATGCTGTCGTTAGCCAAGATCAAGACATCACATAATTATTTCTGGATACTCGTGATGACAAATGGCATTGTAAAGACTCGCAGATAATTTCGTCATTTTTTAAAAAAGTTGAACTATGATTTTAGTTAACTGAGTTATAAACAGATACGATATACTCTTTGATGACAAGTGAAACTCGAAAACCTATAGCAATGAACAATTGAATTTTCGTTATTATTATCATTTCAGAGATTTCTCAATGACATGATTCAACAAGTACTTAACCATTCAAGTACTTAACCATTCAACAACAGTAGGTGTTGCATAAGTACAAATCCAGATTCCGGTTCTTAATATATACGACGAGGATTTCAAACCATAAAAACCACTTTCATTACTGCATGAGTCACTTTATTATCCTATTTACTTTATGCGTATCATTCTAGATTTGCAACTGATAATTAGCCTCCTTTAAAGAAATTCAAATTGCGTTTAGAGAATTAATTCTCGTTTCAAGGAATTGTGTGACAGTTACTAAGATAGATATTTAGATTTATATAATTCGGAAACGGAATCAGAATTTCTAAAAACCGTTAGCAGAATTTTTCCTTGCACGTCTGAAGGTTAAATACAAAATTCCAGGATTTCTTTAAAAAATAAACCTACAGATAACATATTTTACTCCCCCCCCACTAAACACTCCTGCTTAATAAGTCATGAATCACTGTTTATTAGTTTGCATCATGCTACCGAATCGATTTTTTTTTTAGCCACTACCGATTGTCTGTCACGACATTTCTTCGTCGATAAGTCTGGGTATTGGCGGTGACTATAGTAACGAAGCTCTTGAGTCAAGCACATATCTTGTTGTTTTTGGCAGAAGTTAGCAGCACAAAGAGTTTACAAATATCATTTTCTTTTACTTTCTTTCACTTATATCATGTTTAATTACTTTTGTAACTAAAAACAAGTAAACTTGAAATTAAAATATTAATAATTTTTTTTACTTTTACAACTGTCCTATTTCTTTCAAACTGTCCCAGGTTCATTCCTTAAAAACTTCGAAATGCACCTCCCTCACCCTTAGAAAAAGAAGAATCCAAATTACGTAGCACTGGGAAGAAGTTCGTTCTATTAATAGTTCAGGGCAGGGGTTTTCAAACTTTTCAAATTTTGTACCACATAAATAATGAAAATATATGTGTACCATAAAATATATGTAATATATATATAATGCTGACATTTTAAATTCATTAACATCTTTCATCTAAAAACTGTACCACCAAAAATAATGTAATGCACGGTTAATGATACACATACCATAGTTTTGAGAAATTCTGGATTAAAGATCGTCATCTTTCGCACACATCCCGCGCAATATATATTTTACGACGAAATTCTAAAAACTTATTCCCAGCGATTATTCAAGTATTCAAGCTAAGTATTTGCTAACGAAGTAAAATACTTATTCTCCGGTAAAAGCGCCATTAAGTATTATTTAAGACTAGCATCACGCATTTAATGACATAAGCCCTACTACATATACTCGTTTACTTTCCTCAGATCGATCATTTCGCCTCAAGTTATAACCCGTTCCTCGAGTAAAACCTGAATATACGAAATTCTTTAAGTCACCCATCTTATCGTGCATCAAACTGCGATTTTACGCCGTGTGGTTGCCAAGCAACGAGTTACGATGTTTACATCACAGAATGAACTCGTAATACAGTTCTCGGTTAGGATGCTTTGACTTCGTAGAATTGTAAATGAACATATGCTAGGCTCCGAGGAAAGCGTTCCCGAGAATAAAAGGCTTATAAACATTAAGTTATAAACAAAGAAATTCACGAAAAATACAAGAAAATCAACTGTTTCGTTTAGAAGCTGAAATAATGACATTAACTATCCTGACAAGCAGTTCCAGATTTTCGATTTAAAGAACTATCTTTCCAAGACATAGCTAATGATCAATTTTGAAATCTTCATATTTCAATTGTGTAAAAAAAAGCTTAAATCATTTTCAAAACCTTATCACAAAAGACAGGCTGGGAAATAGAAGGGTTATCTATCTCCAAATACCACAATAATAATTTTAGTTCAAATTAAAATTCCCCAAATCCTTAAGCTGCAAAACGTAAAAGTTACTTCAAAGAAATGACAAGTTAATGCCGACCTGATTCTAATTACTCCCTTTTTATCCAACTTTAAAAAAAAGAGAGAGAGAGGAGCAGGCAAGAAAGAAAATCTGAAAGGATTCAGACTTTAACGCGGTACCAGAGGATTTGTTAAGGTTTTTAATAGTCTCGCTGAGCATCGCAGGTTACCGATCTGCTCTTGGACTCAACTCGTACTACCACTTTTTTTCCCCGGGGGGGGGGTCTTTTTTATCTATTAACTAAGCATCCCTCTCTTCGCACTCACGACAAATAAAACTTCAAGAGTAAAATCACAAAATATTTAAAAACAGCATATCTTTAAAATTCCTGATAGTATGTTAGAAGATGCCATACATTTTTTCATATCCGCTATATTACTGCTTTGAAAACCATAGCATCTCTCACCTTCAAGTAAATAAATAAAACTTTTTTTTTTAATTACTAAAATTTATATGGCGATAATTCATCTTATGATCTTATCTCAAGATTACATCTATTTCAGATTGACATATTTTGCACTAGCACAATCAAAACTCAGAATTAAATTTAACTTCTTTTAACTATACAAAATATCTATATTACAGAAAAGCATAAACATTTTACACTGTATATTTAGTGTCATTTTACACTGTATACTTAAACAGAGTAGAAAGGAGGCGTGACCGTCATGCGAGAGAGAATAAATAGGTGTCGAATTCTTATCACCTTGTACGTGGCTGGCAAAACAAAATGTAAATAAATGACTTCCATGAATGACTAAATACTGACAGGCCCCTTCGCCCGATTCAAGTTCATAAACAGCCAATGTGTGATACACGATGTTTTACTTCGGCCATTGCACTTCTGATACAAGAGTTACTCACGAAAAATGAGCTTAAAAATGCCAAGAGTAAAACAAGTGCGTATTCAAAATGAGCACACACTACCTTTTAATGAAGCTGGTAAGCTTCTAATATTAGGTAAGCTGAAGGGGAAGGACGTTGTTTGAAAAATAATTGACAATTATGAAATTGAGTTAATAAAATTTAGGAAAACGCGCTTATTCTGCCTCGCAAAAATTTGCGTTAGTTAACCCAGAAACAAACTTAAATTTCCAACAATATAATCGATAAAAACTTCTCTCCAACAAATAAAAGAAATCTGAATTATCTTTCAAACTCTGAAAACGTTTTTTTAAACAATAAAAAATTCTTTTTAAATTGTAAAATCAATTCAACACCCTTTTCTAATATATTAATTTAGGTTTTCCTAAGAACAGATTAATATTTAAACCTTATTTTCAAGAAAAGGAAGAATTCCAAAGCAAAGTCTGGAAAGTATACATCGCGACATAGCACAAAAAAAGAACATATGACAGTTACAGCCCAACAGACGATGTAGAATGTTATAAAAACTATGGGCATAAAGAAACTTATGCACAAAATATACTTTATAATTTATCGTCCTTTATTTCTTATTAGACAGAATCATCTATCTCGTTACATCTGAACTCGTAAATATTTCTATTAGTATCAGCGGTTTATAACGGACTGTATTTTAATATAAGAAGGTGGAAACCTCAAGCCAAATTTTTAACATTTATAAAACAAAAGAAAAATTCCATGACACTATGTTGTACTTTTACCAAAAATATACCTTATACCCGGGTTACTTCTACCAAAACTTCTTTGAACTTTCAGAACACCTGACATATTCGTCGTAAATATTCCACGCCCTTTTGCAATTTTCTAACCACACGGCTCAACGAGCGCCACCTAGCGACCGTCAGAATTAACACCAGCCCAAAACAAAAATTATAGCAGTCAGTCGGCCCACCAGCGGCCGAGCGGTAAAGTCGCTGAACACTGGATGTTCGGTCCGAGGTTCGAATCCCGCGAACGGGCTGGCTGCGTGGGCGTTTTCGTGGTTTTCCCCATGTGTAACGTGTATACGAGCCAGTTTCCCTTAGAAAGTCCTCCACGAAGGCATCCCTCCCCTTAGGCAGATAGCTCTCGTGTGCTTTGCCATAATTAAATACACCAACACTATAGCAATCAGTCGATGTACGAGAGTCATGAACTAAGCATGCTCTTTTCTCGAGATGTTGTTCCACGAGATTTACTTTGTAACTTAAATGTGTAATTATAACGCCTTAATTGTAATGTTTTATCTTAATTGCGTTTTGTTAATTAAAACTATTTAAAATGCCCAAGGGAGTCTTTGTTTATGTTAGTTTTGATTATAATTTTATATTACCCTAAACAACGGGTTGGGGAAAATTATGCTTTTTGTTGTTTTATTTTAAGTAAGGTTTGTTTTTTTGGTTTTATTAGATTATGGCAAAGCACTCGAGGGCTATCTGCCTTAAGGGAGGGATGCCTTCGTGGAGGACTTTCTAAAGGAAACTGGAACACGTTAAACATGGAGAAAACCACGAAAACGCCCATGCAGCCAGCCCGTTCGCGGGATTCGAACCTCGGACCGAACTACCAGTGTTCAGCGACGTTACCGCTCGGCAGCTGGTGAGCCCTTATTTTAAGTAAGCTTCTAATAAAATGGGTTTTTGTTTGTTTGTTTGTTGTTCAAAGAAAATGGATCGCGCTTTTGCCATATGTTTTTCTACAAAACGCAGTCTTTGATTTTTTTTTTTTCCATGCATTATATTTACGTACAAGTAATTTGTCTTCTACGTGCATAACCACACAGAAAACTTTTTTTAGGTTTACATGTTTCCAACCTATTTAGAAGAGCAAACAAACATTTCTGAAAAATTAATACATATAAGTTGCTCTTACTAATCTCACTTGTATGAACATGGATTACCGTGACAAGGAGTACAAGATTGCATCTGCCATTGGCTGACCTTGAGCACCATACAGGCGACAGTCTGACTTTATGCACAGTTTCGCCTCAATTTTGAAGTAGAGGTGGTGGATCCGAAGCTTTCCCTCTCCTACTACCAACCTCTCTCGAGAGGACGTTCTGCTCGACGCGTATTTTAAGAGCCCGCATACCGCACAGACACAATACATTTACGCACATCTATGTCTTCTTCGGAATTAAAGCACGGGCCCTTCAGCGCAGCAGTCAGCGTCACTAACCACTTTGCCGTCTGGGAGGCATTAACATAGATACAGACAATCATTAGATAATACTAGCAACATTTATGAATAGATAATTGTAAGCAGAGACGAAGTTTGCAAAACAAACACGAAAAGCAAAAACAAACAAGAAAAGTACTGAGTAAATTGCCTCTATCAGCCTTTTGGCCTAAACCGGCTTTGACCCACAACCCGCAATGCAGTAAACGTTTCGCCGCCATTTAAAAGACCTTTTTTACTACCAACACTCAAAAGAACCAAAGAACTTCAAAAATAAAATCTTTTATTTAAGTGTCGCTCTTAACCATCGTTTAAACCCCAGCTATAAATATCGGCGGGCGGCAGAGTTAAAAAAATAAATAACAATGGGTGGGAGGGGGGAATATATCTTCTAAGGAAGTCGAAAGAAGAAAGGAAAAGAACGAAGGAGGCAAAAGCAGCTACTACTCCCTTTTTCACCAGGCATAAGCGCTCGAAACGTTCAACTGGCGCAAGTAATCGATCAGCTACCGTTCGATGGGGCTTTTATCGGGAAGGAACAGCTGCAACTTTTTATCTTCGCCGGTTTGAATTTCCTTTTCTCTCAGACTACGCTAGGAAAAGGATAAGCTCTTGGGTTGGAACGACCAATCCCCGTTTTTCCAGGATATTTAGAATGTGTGTTCTATGGCAGCTGTCCTACACTTATCTCGGAGTTTTTGAATGAAACAGCTACAATGTAACAAAGATCACAACTGAAAGTGATAGTATAAAAGCGCAAAAATGAAACAGTGTGTATGTGTTCTGGTATCTTTGAAGGCAAAATTAAAAACTCAGAAAACTAAGAATATTTAATTTACAACATGAAGATGGGAAAATATTAAAAAACAATAATATATATTACGTAAATTACATGTAAGATCAGTTTAATAATGAAATAAAATTTATTTACAACACTTTGGAGGTTCGAACAAAGTTTCTACTTACATCAGCTCATGTATCACTGTTGCCAATCTGCGCACGCTAAATACTGGAAAAGAAAAAAGTGCGGCTGGTTGATATCCAACAAGCTGTTCATTATTCTAGCGTATAAAAACCATCAGCTCACCATCGGCTGGCTATGCGCAAGATAGATAACTACCTATACCTAGCAAAATTTCGAATATAATCAATGTGGTAATTTTTTAATTTCAACTGAATTCAACAAGCTTTGTTATGACTTAATCAAATATACCTTTAGCTGATTTAAAATATTACATGGTACTTCGCAAAAAAACTCCCAAAGAATATTAGAAGTCACATTATCACGCAACTTTTTTAAGACCAAACATCAGTTCTTTAGAAATAAATTTTAATACTCGCATTTCTCAAAATTCCATAATGATCTAAATAATTACTATGCGTATGCAGGATGTCTCGACTTCTAGACCAAGTTCTAATAGTTCCAATAAAAGACGATTTTATTTTTAAAAAGCCCTTTTGAAAATCAGATCACTTTTACATGCAACTAAGCACTTCAAAATACGTCAATACATTTAACATTTTAAGAAAACACATTTGTTGAATTTCACTTCAAGAACTCATATTTTAGACTATTCAATTCTCCTTGCAGGACATCCTCAACACATCCAGCTCATATATGGATCATATACAGAGTCTTATTTTCTAGTAAAATATCTTCAGAAGTACAGGCCTGTCTTTTGAATCTTATACTAATTTTACCCTATGTTTTTAAAAATATAACACAAAGCACAAATAACTTTACTCAATTTTTTCAAGTGTCTTAAATAAATATTATTCACGTCATTTAATTGTAGAACACCAACCAATAGCCTATTCAAATTACGCACAATTCTTTTAAAAACTTCTCTTCGAAATACTAATACTTGTAAAAGAAAATTTAATTTCACTCTTCCTGGATGCCAAGCCAAGATTGGAGTTAATGAAAATATTTGAAGCAAAATAAGGTTTGGTTTTGGTTTGGTTTATTTAATTATAGCAAAGCACACTAGGGGCTATCTGTCTAACGGGAGGGATGCATTCGTGGAGGACTTTCTAACGGCAAACTGGCTCGTATACAGGTTACACATGGGGAAAACACGAAAACGCCCATATAGCCAGCCCATTCGCGGGATTCGAACCTCGGACCAAACTACCAGTGTTCAGCGACTTTACCGCTCGGCCGCTGTTGGGCCTAAAGCAAAATAAGGAAATTAAAATAAAAATTAAAAAAATATGATGTGTACACCACATAAATTCCATGTACGGAATACTAAATTTTACGCATTTTTTCTTGTACCCATTTAAACTTATTTCCTCGAATTTCATTAGATACATTTCTCAGTCAATTGATACAGTTCTCACTTCGCGACAAGCAAAAATACATAAAACCTCAAAATATATTTCTTAAAAATATAGAAAAATATAAAACACACAATACAGATAAAACAATTTTAAAAAACAACTTTTACAGTTCAAATTAGAGTTTCTTCGTAAAAACAAGCAGTTCGGCCAGCGGGCAAGAAGGCAGATTTTTCGGTGAACAGAACCGAAAATTTACTTTTGGTCCCACTCGGCAAAAAGACACTAAAGGTGCAGAAACTGAGTTGACTATTCTACAGAGTTTCAAATGTAAACAAATGGCGGTTCGTTAGGCTTAACTTACCACTTTGAAATTGTTGATAATTATACAACTACAGCATGAAGATTAATTAAAGGCATAAAAACCTTAACCGGAACAAAAAATGCATAATTTACTACCAACATGTAAAATATATATATATATAATATGAGCTCACGGAGCCGAGTAACACACACACATATATATATATATATATATATTTATATACTTTTGGTGCAGCCGATTGCAACCGAAAAGGCAGGCCCCCAACTACATGTTATACAGTCGTACATATAAAAATTTCAAATTTCTGCGGCTACTCGTTTCTGAGTTATGCGAGATACTTACATACATACGTCTATTGTTAATCCATTTTAAATCTTTTTTGCAAACCGTTATGGGAAAAACAGTCCTTTATTTTGTCCTTACGCACAGATGACGCGCAAAAATTTCGTTAAATTGCATTCGATAGCGGTGACAATGGATATTTTCGTTGAAATATGACACCCCAAAAATTTTCGCGTTTGCAATACTTCCTTTACTTCGTAATAGAAAGGGATATAAAAAAACAATAAATTTGTATGAAACTTCAAATTCTAGAAACGAAAATTTTAGAAGTTCAATAGAAAGAATAGCACATTAACGAACCATTAAGTGCTAACGATTATTAAAAGATTAAAATTTCGCTACAATAATTTCGCCAATACACCGACTTCAAGAGAAGTTAGGTAAATACCTATAATAAGTTACTTTTGAAATCCTCCCCAGCAGGGCTTAATTTCTAAAATTAGAAGTGTCGGAACCCATGCAAGACCGTCAGGAAAAAGGAACAAGAGTAAATAAATAAATAAAATGGCCATTAAAATCATTAATAATTTAAAAATTAAATACTTAATTATTACCAGATTAATTAATAATTATTAAGTCAATATTTGTATTATTTAATTACTACTTATTGCTCAGTTAATAATTAATTATTAGTCATTAAAATTAAATTACAGAGATAAATTACAATTTAATAAGCAATTTTTAATATAATTTTATTGCTAAAAATAAAATTTTCGAGATCTGATTTCTATTGAAAGTGTTGTTCGGTTACACAGAAGTGTCGGAGCCTTCTTATTTAGGGTTCCGGTGCGCTCCGTCTAGAATTAGGATTTATCCCCGAAACTAAGAAGTACTGGAGCTAAGCTCCGGTGGGTTCCGGCGCAATTTAAGCTCTGCTCCCCAGAAAAAAATTCACATATTATTTATCACGCTTGGGGGGGGGAGAAACAAAATGCACAACCTAATAAACAAAACAACATACGTATTAACTTAAATAATATATATTCAGTTTTAAACTCATCGGAAATCCTCGATATTAAACAGCTGTTAAGAGCGGCAAAACATAAAACAGAGGATCTGAATGTAGTTACAGTCTGTAGTATTTTAGCGAAGCGAAGCTGTAAGAGCATATTCATGGAAACTTAACATATCAAGCACGAAGCAAATTAGGGTGTCGTTGCTCGCATTTTATCAGGAATATATGCGACTTATCCTTTTAGATCCCTTTTCCCATTTTAAATAAATATCAAGCTGACTACATTTTTCTAAGTTTAAAATAAATATTTTTATTAAAAATGCAGAAAATTAGTCATTCTTCAACAGCGCGATTTGAACAGCACTACATTACGATAATGTCACTTTAGTTCGGTTATCACGTGAATTTTCTCTTGCATTCATTCTAGGGTTAAATATGATAAACTCAAGGATGTATAAACAGTTGACTATAATCTGCAAGATAATTCAAAATATAAGAGCTCGGGCGCATTAGATAAAAGGAAAATGTCACACACCAGATAACCCATGTTTAAAAGACTAGATTCAAAGGTCCTGTTCTCACAACAAATGAAAGAAGGTAATATCATGTGATACCAAAAATGATAAGAGCCTGAAAAAGGTAGCACGATTCCTAAACATCAGCCAATTAGATGGCCGATTTTTAATTGAAATTCCTTTGAAATCGAAAAGGAAGGAAAGAGGGTCTGAAAACAGCGTAGAGTAACTTCTGCGTCTCCATCTCCGTATAAGCAACAAAAGAACTTTCATTATGTAAGAAAGAGAATTGGCAGTTGTCCCAAAGTTCATTTCACTTACTGCAATAGCAACATTACCACAGATTCTGGAACCTTTTTCCTCCAAGGAAAAATGCACAGAACACAGAGGAGGAAAAACAAAAACACGGGGGGGAAATTTATGCACCAAAAGGTTGCAAAAAACAACTAGCTCATTTGCATACGTTACCAGTGAACCCAATCGCCACCAGACAGCGCGCGAGGATACACTTAGGAATTCAGCCACATCAGCATTCTCTTTTTTCACTGGCATTTCGCCAAGGCGATCCGAAAACGGTAGTGCATTCTACTGAGCAAATACAAGGAATTTTTGCACAAGATATTATACTCATACCACGAAATCCTAAACATAAAATAGTGTTGCTAGCTTTAACAGACAAGGAACTATCACAACAGATATATTTCCAAATATATGTGATTTTACGTCATCACCGACTGTAAGTGAACCTGGGAAAGCGTTCAACTTCTTTATCTAAAGTTTAAAAAACAAACAAACTAGATGACGTAATGCCCACAGCAAAATTAGTAAGTGAACTATTCTAAAGTGCAGAATGTAATTAAAAAACCAAATGAACGTTATAATTGGAGATATTATGCATTAAATATTTATACTTGCATATCAAATATATTTTTTAAAATTTAATAACGATTTAATTTATTAAATTGTTATTCCGCTGCTTTCAAACAGTTCATTTTCCCACGCATATACAGTTTTTATTTGAAAAATATAAATCTTAAGGACCATCGAATGACAACATTGAAAAATTATCTTAATCACCTAAAGAAAAGTCAAATATGGGAAATATATATATATACAGATATCAAGAATGCCTAATTTTTTATTTATTTCCAATAATCTATACGCGTATTAATTACAGTTCTCTTAGGCTACCTAATACGAGTCAATTAAGTATTACTTGTCGTAGTACATATGAGTACAACGCATGCGCTTTGTAAAGTGAGCATACCTTGTTTACTTAACTTGCATATTTACCAATAGTTAATTGTAACGTGCGTGGAAACAAAACTTCTCTGTGCAGGTTACTGCAATACCTTTAAAATCATTAGCAGCTTAGGGACATCTATTGTCGAGTGGATGATATAAATGTCTGACAACGTGAAATGACATGATGCAAAGACATGCGTACGGGTTCGTAACGGACTGAATGCACATAGAACCGATGAAGGCTTGATAAAATTTATTCTCCCAAAAGATGCACTTCACAGTTCTGAAACTTTTCACAAAAGTGCTCGTACAGCTCTTCTCAGCATGATAGAACACTATCAGTAGTTATCATTTCAAACTAGCATGAACTTAAAACAATATAAAAAGCCTCATTGCTCTTAGTGATCTTTCAATACTCTGAGCAGAACTAAAAACTGCAGTTCTTCAGTTTCTCAGTGAGGCACTTACACATACACATACACATACACATAGTGCCGGGTACAGTTACGTATAGGGATCAAACCAATTGCAATTATACAGCAATCGGACCATAATGTCGCCAATTTTGGCAACTTTTCGCGACTTCTCGCCAAATTTGGTGATAAAATTAATCATCAAAACCATCGCCAACTTGGCGCTATCTCGATAATTCGGCGAGTGGGGAGATGAGCATTTACTTCAACGTTAAATGGATTTGCCCAGTAACCTTATTTTTTCGGCGAAACTTCACTTTCTTGAGGTCTTTGATGTTACATTATATAAAAGATACACTTTTACAAATAATTTCACTAAAATTATTTGCATATATACAAAATTCGTAATACTATAAAACTTGTCGACAGACTCTGCAACAAATGCGAGAAGCGTTCAATAAAACAGGAAAGTAGCAGGAAAACTTTATTTATTACATACAATCCAACAACTTCAGCAGTGATTTTTTTTTTTTTATGTAATCACTTATCACTACAAATACGGTTGTTCCAGCGCCCAGAAATTTCCTTTAATAAAGACTCTGTTTTATTTTCTTCCTAATTTATAGCTTTTAACTAATTAACTTAAAGGGGAGGGGGCGAAATCCATGTAAATTTTTTAGTCCTAGCTCATTAGATGCATAGTTCATCTGACACAGATGACATGTAAAAGCAAATCCAGATTGGTCTAAGGGAGTTCAGTGACGTTTTCTCTCTTCCGAAAGCAACAAATGTTCGAACGTCATTACGATGTCATGCCTCGGAAGAATGGATAACTTAACAAAAATGTACATCAGCTAAATATGACTACCTGTTACAAGAATAGGACTCCGGCAAGGCTCGCTCGGATCCACTTTCGAGCTGTAGGATGGAAAACCATCTCCGGAACATCACACACATGAATCTTGTAATTGCATTCGTCACAGTAAGAGCGCAAGCAGATCTACTGCAGAAATGATTAATGGCTCATTGTTAATAGAGAAACGAAGTAAACAAGAAATAAACATATGCAATGCTTTTCATCCATGAAGTGAATATGTTAGTGGGGGGGAAGGGCTAACCTCTTAGACTCCATAATTGCGATTTTTTTTTTTTTTTTTTTAAGCACTGCACAGATCAATCTCCAACATTGGCCAGTTAACAACTGGCGACCTCTGCTAACGAACAGAATGATGCCAACCGAGTCAAATCATCTGCAAACACTTATCACAGTTAAGTAAAAAAAAAAAACTGAAAATTTTTTTTCTGAACTTAAGCCAACACATTCCGAATTACGACGCTCGGTAAGCCGTTTCATATACTAACAGATGCAGCATCAAAACACTACACATGTTCAAGATCCCGGTAAATAACTAACCATGCAATTGCATATATGAACTAACTGCCATCTCCTCATGTAATCTAAATGATATCTATACTGTATAGCCCATAATATACGGTAAATTCTACATTTAAAAAAAATCCGATATGGACACCACTACCTTATACGGCCGATTAAATTATACACACTTTTTGCTGCACTTCGATTAAACATATTTCCTCAAATTATTCTAACGAGTCCCTTACGGCCTAATCAAATTTCAAAAATGGTAAATTTTAAAATTAAATATCCTGGCCAATTGCTGTCGTACGGGAGTCAGATTTCTTATAATTTTATTTATTTATTTATTTATTTTCATATCGTGTATAAAACTTTTCCAAATATAAGTATAGGAACCGGGAGACCGCATTAAAAGTTTGATTTTGTTATCTGTCGGAATTTTTTTCTTTTAATTTTTAATTTGACGCAGACAAAACATGAACATTTTCGTCATTTAAAACACTTCTGTAACGGGATGTATATGACCACGATCAACGACTGCGAAAATAATGGCCAGATAAGGCAAAAGTATATATACCAAATAAAACAGACTGCATCCCAGCTCTTTCTTATTAGCAAGATCCGATTCTCTAACGAATCGAATACGCGAACGAAACTCTCTATGGCATGAATTGCACGGGAATGAAGTAGAGAGAGAATTAAAATTAGAAAATAAATCTAACTTTAAAACTGTATGCATAGTTTGAGACTTGGCGATAACATTAACCCCTTCGCGCCGACTGTCACGTATACGTGCCAGCAACGAACACACTTATCTACCGGCCGACACGCAGGCGTGCCAGAGGATTGTTGCGTTCTCTACCGACTGTCACGTATTTGTACCAGTACCTTGGAACGTTTTTCAAACTATAATTTCTGCCACAAGATGGCACTGTATGTCCATATGGTTTCAGATACATGTACATTAGACCTTCTACTGGAAATGAGAGAAGCATGACTCACATACACGTGTTTTTGATTATATAAACAAACGGGGAACTAAATGTTTCCGAATGGCGTGATTTATGACGTCTCTTTAAATCGCACTTTATTCGCACATGGTAGTGTTTTATTTGTAAGTAGAAGTTTTATATGCGCTAAAGCGTTGAGTATTTCCGTTTAAAGTTCAGTTTTTAGAAAATAATTAGATCTTGTTAGACGAGAATAATTTCTGTTTTTACCGTTTCAATGTTTCATGAAATAGCAGAAATGATGCAAAATATTTCAGATATTGATTCTGAAATTCTGATATTCTGATATTGATTCTGAAAGATTAACTGAAAGACATTTTCCAAAACTTTGTTCAGAAGAGACTGATAAGAAAATGAGACGACGATGCTTCGTTTGTTCACATTCCCGGAAAAATCCTCCAAAACGGCTAATGAGTTATTACGAGTTCAAGGAATGTAACGTAGGACTGTGTGTAGATCCCTGTTTTTAAATTTTTCATACGAAAAGAGAATTTTAAGTAATATATTTAGTTTTCAGATGTATAATGTTAAAAGTCATAAAATGGTGAGTAATTAAAATAAAATGTGTAAAATATGCATTTAAACAAGAAATAAGGTAATTAAAGTATATATATAAAAATATCTATAAAGCATAAGCCGTTTAAATACTCTATAGAGTATTATTAAACAATGCGTTGATACTTCGGAAAATTCATGGATTTAGGCTTAGTAGCAGAAAAGCCCCCGGCCCTGGAGAGACGCTCGCGGAAGACACTGCCGGCCTCCGCGATAAGCGCGCGTTTTCGCTACCCGGCTCGAAGGGTTAAACAAACATGAACAAAATTAAATAACAAATAAAGGAAGGTGGATTAATTATTTGTTTGTTTTATTTCACAACATAATTTGGAGCAACAAATGCAGCAAAGTTAACAAACAAATCATGATATTCATCAAAAACTTCGCCGTATAACAATGTTTCGGGTAAAAACACTGTTAACCCTTAATAGCTTGCAGAAAAAAAAGGGGGGGTCAGTTCTGCATCTCCCGTTCTACAGGGCCGATTGACAAAATTTAACTTGCGTTTTTCGAAAACGCAACGTAGGATAAATATTAGATTTATATATAACATTATTCTTACATAGTAGATATTCTGACGCAAAATCGGACTTTTTCTGAATGACTCGCATAATTTTCCCCCGTCGAATTTCGGAAGACAATTAGTTGAAAGGAGAAATACGCGAAGAATATAGTATTTAAATCTGCTTCGGAAGACGACCAATGCATTTCAAGCCTTTTACCAAAAAGTAAGTTTTCAGCAATGAAGACAAGATTAAAACGCCTTACATAACACATGAACACGGAATTACATAACAATTGTTAAAACGGGGAATGACTTAAAAATTCTTCCAAGCCTGAGTGACATTGCTTTTCAACTGGAAAATATCATTAGTTACGCTACCGATATTCGTTGTGTGTTGACATGACAACTGACACAAAAGTTTAAGTTTTAGAATTTTTAGAAATCTACAATGAAACGGAAAGATAAATAGCTTAAAAAGATTAAAGGATTTTTTGCCAATCCGTTCTTTTATTTCATTTCTACTTGCTGTAATGATGAATTTGCTTTACATTTCAAATTAAATACCATAGCTGCCAATCTTGAGATCTTAAGAAACGGGAAGTGTTCATTCTGCGCAGCAACACCATTTCACAGGAACTCCAAACTGAATTTAATTCACTTTATAGTGCACCGTTCAGGTTAACTATTGGCAATTCAATTCTGATATAAAATATATTACTCTTTAATTTGATATTATAAATGTAATGCTCTTCGGCTAATTTAATTTTTTAATCTTCTTACACTTTTGTTCGTAGATTAAAATAAAATACAATTCAGATTAGATAAAATTTTAAAAATAAAAATTATACTTAAAGTAATTAAAGAAATTTGCCCAATTTAAGTTTCATTACTTCAATAAATTCCATTTATTGCCGGGAAACATCTTCCTTACAGGCTCGGAAGATTCAGTAATCGTAATGGAAGACCGGGAGATGTGATGAAAAATCGGAAGTCTTCCGGTAAAAACGGGAGCGTTGGAAGCTACGAAATACCAGTCTTATATACAAGGAGTTGTGGCACATAATTTTAATTGTCAAGAACAACCTCTTTAATTTGTAAAAAACACGAAATGTGACCGATAAAACAAGCAACTCCATTAAAATAAAATGCAAGAACATATTTATTTACATTTAGTAGTTAGCCACCGATAGCTAAATCTAAACAACTACCTGCGATAGAAGTGCTCAGGTCTGTCTTTGCGCAAATTTGTAATAGTCTGCAATTATTACGAATCTTTCACATGCACAAATACTTCAGGAAAAAAGCGCTCATTGCTGTGAAAGAATATAATAAATTTAGTTACATTTAGTTAAGCAAATGCCCACCCACTTCGACGGTGAAACATGCACTACTACTTATGATCTCGAAAGGATATTAAAAAGTCGACAGACGGAAAATAAGTTCTTGTCAGTCCATGATGGAAAAAAGGAGGGAGAATCAAATGGCGGTGATGAAATTTTGCACCAACAGATTAAAGAACCCCTTCTTTAAAAAAAAAAAAAAAAAAAGGCAACGTTATTTTAATTATTTTAACATTTATTTCTATTTCTACCATTTTGCATCCAGAGAAAACATAGGAAAAAAATTTTCCAGGTTTTAATTTTTAATCGAGTTTGAATACTATTCAACAATAAAAATTTAGTTTATTTTAATACATTAAAACATTTACACGCTTTTTCCTAGCTTTATAATTTCCAACGGTAAACCCTTCTTTAAAGTCTCACAGCAGATGTTAAATATTAATTTTTTATTTTAGTTTATTTTTGACATTACAGTAATTACGAAATAACTTCACGCATGTGCTTTTTCGTATCTACTACGCCACAAAAAGACATTTTAAACTGCTTTTCACACTGTCTGTTTCTGATTAAGCTGGCGATTTTCGATCACAAGACAAAAGCGCAGAAATCATTTGTTCGCACCTAATCTAGCATATTCAATTCACTTTAAATTATCAGATAATTTTAAGGCCTTACGTTTGTATCAAAATTAGTCCCCACATCATTTAATGCTGTCAGTGAGTAAATGTTGGCAACCACTCAACCACCGCAAATAGGCGTTCTCCGAATTAACGAAAAAAAAAAAGTTTTGGAGGTGGAGAGGGAGGAGGCGGAACTGAAGTTCCGTGATTATCACACATTGCTAACATTCTACTTCCAGCAGACTTTGCTACTACTTTGCAGACCGCAGTCTTGTCACGCACAGTGATGTCATATTTTTGAATTTCCTCCCCTCCGATAACACGCCTCCAGAAACAAAATTGACTAGACTCGAGAGAGAATTTTTCTTCAGAAACAGCCTCCTTTTCTAACACGATTTCATTACATTTCGATCATCCGTAATATGTTTATTCTGAAACGAAAGTTTTACAACAGGTAGTTCTCGACCGGGTTCAAATCCCAGAAATATGTTGCTTGCAATGAGCGTCTAATAGTACACCGCATGTTCTGCGAATTGTTAAATTAAAATAACATTCACAAAACATGACAGAAAATAAAAATCGCGATCCCCAATTAAGGTAAAGTGGGTCGTATTTTCAGGTGATAAGACACTTCGGAACAGCTTAACCCCAAGTGGCATTTGCGAACATCATTGCAGTCGGCACACTCACAGACGGAGAATAAGGCCATTATTTAAAAGACGTTCATTCCTCAAAAATACAAATGTTATGTAGAAACAGTATTCAAATACATAAGGAAAAATGAAACTGCAAAGGAAAATTAATTCCTTTCTTATTAAAGAAAACAACATGGATTATGTACGAATGTATTAAATGTATGAATATTCGAAACGAATCTGAGATATTGCGTGCGTACGGATTTGTAGCGGATTGAATGCATACTAGAACCGATGATAGTTTGATAAAATTTATTTTACACAAAGAAACAATTTACAGTTCTGGAACTTTCCACAAAAATACCGCACAGCTCTTCTCAATATCGCAGAGTATAATCAGTAGTTACACTTCAAATTACTAATGACGTTAAACACAGCGCGATGCAAAGCGCATCAAAAAAGGAGAAGTTCCTTCGGCCCAAGGCCCAAGGCGTTTGACTTCCGGAGTACCTTTGCATCTTAATGCAATTACCTCCACAACTTCGATAAGGAAACTGAGTTGAATAAGAAAAAGCATTGGCTAAAGGAAAAATGAACAAACCATTAAGGGTTTACTATGAAAGAAATGAATAAGGAGTCCACATAAGGGACGAGTAATTCTCTCTGCTTTCAACTTGTAGTTCAAGATTGAAAGAGAGAAAGGTGTTGATTGAGGCGAGTTCCGGAACGCATTGCGTTAATGGAATCGGAAAGGTTGGAAGAAAACAGCCGGGAAACATGGTGTTCCAGGGCTTGGGAAAGGTAATATTAGGTAATACGGACAGCCGCAGTGATTGCTAATGCCTTGGGGATGAGCGGGGGCGAAGAGTCTTGCGACTAAGACTGGAGTCCAGGGAAGAAGGAGCGAAGAGGAGGGGGGGGATAGTCTATTCAGGAAGGCGAAAAGTTCTCCGACCGCCCGAGAGATCTCTCAATACTCTGAAAACTTATGCTCTCCCGAGTCTTAAATAGTTTTTCTCCGACCGCCCAAAAATCTCTGATACCTTCCAGTTCAAAAATTACTTAAAGGTATATGATATGACGACCAGATACGGTTAGTTACATACAGGGATCAAATTATAATTAATCAATTACAATACCAATTACAGTTATAGAGGTACCACACCAATATGTCGCTAAATGATCGCCAAGTTTCCTGACTTCTCCAAATTAGACGACAAAACTTTGTCACCAAAACTATTGCCTCTTGGCAAGATCTCGCAAATTTGTCGAGATAGCCATTTACCTTAATGTTACATAGACTTGCCCTATAACCTTATTCATCCGGCAGAGTTTCGACTCTTTCTTTCACGCATTTTATGTTGCATTATACAAAAGATATACAATTTCCCACACAATTTCACTAAAATTATTTACATATATATATACAATATTCGTAACAATATACTTTGCCGGTTTGACATTTGTCATTCTATAGAATGCCTACGAAATGTATCAAATGCTGATCGTTTCATACATTGCCCGCCAATTTTCGTCATTTAAAATGCCTCGGTATTCTATAGATTGACAGCTTTCATACGTTGCCGGTACCAGTTACACTCACATTTGATTTGAACGAAATTAAGAGAATGCATCACGTGCTGGACTACGAAACAAAGCAAATTCAGTAGCCATAAATAAACGAATTTTCGCTTCATAAAGAGTTCTCGTGAAAACAAATTATACACACGGAATTCGAAAAACCTATTTTAATATCATGACTTACGCAGATATGGCCATTAACAAAAGCGGAACTTTATCCCCCCTCCAATACACACACACACTGGCAATAAAGCGCAAATCTAAAAAATGACGTGTCTGTCTCATTCGGAACTCTGGCCAGGTGAGCAGGGTTACACGATACGCTACAATTAACGCGCCCGACAAGGGATTCATCAAAACGCAATAGCTATGACTAATGGCCGCGCTCACTTTTTGGCTATTTCCAGTCCTCAACTCACGCGGTCGGGTACACAAAAAAGAAAAGCGGTCACGCTCTGGCGGATGCTTGTTCTCGCGTGAACGGTTCTCATAACTTCGCTCGCACGTTCTTCCGCCTAAAAACTCCACCAATTAATGCGATAAATGCAGGGGCAACAAATAGACTTGACCAACTAATAAATGCTCGTTGAGAGGGAAGATTTCAAATAAGTACGCATACACAGAGAAGGGAAACTCGCTGGTCTCTTGAAGCCAGAAATTATCCAGAATTCGTAATTCAAAAAAGTACTACAAGCGGTGAAATAATCTTATCACGATTTTTGTGTCTTGTATATTTTGTTGCATTTTTTAATGATTTTTTTCTCTCATTTTATAGACATATTATTCTCTTCTGAAAGTTTAGAAATAAAATGTTTCGTTCAAAATACATGCGGGGGATTACTGCTCCTTCGAAATATTGTTAGTGGCATTTGATACAATCCATCTTCGAAGATCTGAGATTTCATCTGACTGGTGACGACAGCAATCGAATTGGAGGGGTGGGTGTTAAATTATAAAATAAAAATTATTACCTAACACACAAACTAGCGAGCCACAAACCAATATTCTGTGTTGAAGTACATATGTAGCTTCAAAATTCTCTTTCATTGTTTATATTATGTAAAATACATCATTAGTTTTAAGAATTTTATTCACTTAGATACCTTGATTCTTATGTTTCTTCTGACTGATCGGCCTACGCGAAACATAGCACAGATCAAACTTCTAGTCCCAATCGTCGTAAAGCTGCCAACAGAAATTGCTGTTGTAGTTATTCGTTACGTTTCTCTTTCGCAAGGTGTGATCTGGGATTAAATAGGACCATTTCCGCAAAAAAGGCCAATCGTCTGGAGCAGTTGATGGTTGTCCTGGAAAGGGTTGACTCAGCATATCACCTAGTTATCACCAACCATACAAACGTAAAATAATTGTTAGAACAATATGAACTTTAAAATGTGTATGCAATTGCGAAACGAATATTGACCAAGACACTTGACCAAAATAAGGTAAAAAGGTCTTTACACTAAGTGGATCACAGATATTCATTCTCGGAATGATCCTATTTTTGATTTGACTATACAGCAGAAACATTGCATTTTGTCTTCGATAATGAGAATTTTAATGCAAGTTCCGGGTGGTTACTTGCTAAATATCTCTACAACACACTTGAAAAGTTACTTCCACTACTTTATGGGACAAAAAAGCACCGGATAATGAAAATACGGAAGAAAAATTAATGAAATACAGCTTCAGTATAAGCCTCTTGATGTCTTAGATGCAGACGTGATTAGTTTATTTTAGCAGCTCTTACCCATAAACATGTCTTCCAACACATTTGATTTTATGGATTTATTCTTACTTGTTTCTTCAGCAGAATACGACAAAGCATGCGTGGGCTATATCACGGAATTATTGAATCCAACAATAAAAACGCATCACACAAATAACCTTTAAAAGGATTCTGGCAAGATTTACGAAGAAAGAACGCTAGAAGATGCACAGCTGGAAAATTTTAAAAACAGAACAGATAAGTTACCGCTGAAAGAAAGGACGCTGAACACTATCACTGGGTCGGTAAATGTATCGGGGGGTCCGAGTTTTAGCGAATTCCAAGGTCTTAAAACATCAAATTGGCCTCTAATGGCAAGAAAATACACTAATTTCAGCCTTTTCCTATTGTAAATTTTATTATAACAGCTATATTTTTTTCCAAAATTTTTATGTTAGGTTACCATGCATTCATCATCCATGCGACTTAGAAAGTGCCATGACTGCGCGAAAACGCAAAAAAATTTTATATTAATAATACATGTGACTGATCCAACTTGCAATACGTTTAATTAACAATAAACTAATTGATAATTTCTATTTATATCTGTAGCACGTTAATTTGCAAAAGTTGCTTCTAACGTTATATACTACGTAACATCATTACAGGAAATTGAGTTTTTAAGTAATCCTTCGATAAAGTAAATTTTATTACTACTAAACCTTCTACTATAACAGGGTTGGCCAAACTTCATGTCAGTAAGAGCCGCACGTTTGAATTCAGGAATGTTCGAGAGCCGCATCTAGATTTTCTAAAAGCCCCAAGTTCATATTTACATCATTATAGAAGTAGTGTTGGAGGTTTTAAACAAACAAAAACAAAAACAAAAAACAAAAACAAAAAAAAAACTGATAACTTTGTAAAAAGAGTCTAAACTAATTAATTAATTCTTTTTGGACATTGAATAGTTTTAGTTTACCATATTTCATACATATATTTTATATGCACGAGCCACACAAATTGCCTGCGAGAGCCATATCAGGCTCGCGAGCCGCACTTTGGCCACCCCTGTACTATAATTTAAACAAAACAACACTATACTATAATTTAAAAAATGCATAGTAAAATAATGTTATTCTAAACGACAAATCAGAACTTAGTGCTTTTGGAACACTAAAAGTTTTCGTACATTATACGAAATCATACACATTAACCATCTTCATTGACGAGCGATCTCTTTTTCTTACGCTAAAAACTAATGCAGTACCCCCTACACACACACAAAAGTGCATAATGCAGCGATGAGCAAACTGCGGCCCACTGTTCCCAACAGAATATTTTAATATCAGCTCGAGGTTAATAAAATGTGCATACTTTTAATCATCTTCAGAACCGTATTCAAAATTTGTTGAAAATCACTCGAATCTGATTTGGTGAACTTACTTTTCGCAGAAACGTCGTCAACATTCTCAGTTTCCATTTTATTTTCAGGCTCAAGATTTTAAAGACGCATAAGGCTCAAGATTTTAAAGACGCATATTTCCGAATTTCTTTCTGCAGTCTTACATTTGGTTCGTTAGTATTGTCTGCAAAGCTTACTTAAAATTAATGCCACAAGAATCTTCATATGATCGGTGTTTATTATCCCAAGGCGTATTTGAGTGTTTGCTATACAAAGTATGTTGGTAGCTCAAGCCACAAAGCAATATTGTAGTTGGCCCTCGGGGCACAGAAGGTGGCAGGCACTGATAACAAATGTATCAAAATGCCGTTCTCACAATAGAAACGTACTATTAAAGTCAAAAAGGAGTTCGTACGATAAAACCTGATCAGTTTTACAAGGCATTTTGTGTTGTCAATAGAGACAGATACCAGTCAACTCTAAATAATAAAGCATAAATACAATGTGAAACTCTGGGAAAAGGCCAACGCCTACATATATCAAGTAGATAGCTTAGTTACTGTAAAGAAACTTTCCGCTATACGAAAATCGTTGCAATTACGGTGATGTTCCATTTTGGGCTTCAAAAATTCAAGTTTTCTGAAGGTGGAAAGAAAATCTTGCCATTCCAGGCCTTTTCTCTCTCCTCCGGGTGTTCTGGATGAACAGATCAAAAATCGTACCTTATCTGGCTTTCATCCTTTCACTACAGCTGGCGGGAAGGCATTGGAGGTAATTAAGCAAATCCGGAATAACAGCGAAAGAAAGAAAACTGAAAAATGAAGGCTTTTTAAAGGTGCATAAACAACAATTGTTTCAGCCAGAAAAGACGAGATATCCATTGTTTTTTAAATCATACAGTAACTCTGTTCAGCAGATGGCTGTAAAAAATCAGTTTTCCTATACATGTCATAAAATTCTCTTCAACGATAAAATTCGGCCCACCACCAGCAGTGGTTGAACACTAGATAGTTCGGTCCGGTGTTCAAATTGGAACAATGAGCCTCGTGGTCGATCGTGGTTTCCCCATATGTAATGTACGTACGAGCCAGTTTTCCTTTGAAAATCTTCCAGGAAGGAATCCCACCCACTAGGCAGATAGACCTCGAGTGCTGTAATCAAATAAACCCAGCCATTCGAAAAATCACAGTTTTAAAAATCTTTAAAATAATCCATTTTATTAAAAATTATATAGGAGAATTATTGACGATTTTCACACAGCATTGCATTTTTAATACAGATTTAATGCCAGCAAAACCCTAAAAAGTTTTTATTTTTCGCTTTCGTATTCTCCTTCTATGCTTCAATTTTCAAGATAAAGAATTCTCAAAATATTTTATTCGGGTACTATTTTTTAGAAATCGACTTGATCCTATTTCAAGATAACATTACTTAATTGAAATCAAATTTTTAAAAATCTTGCCTTATGCATTAAATATAAACACCAGCGTTATTAATGGTTTATCTAAGTAGTGTTTAAATTAAGTTTAAAGGCTAAAGCGTCATTGTGACATCCCTTTATACATATCTCACAATCACGTGACCTATCGCGCTTTTTCGATTTTACGTTGACCCTTAATAAAAAAGCTGAAATGGGGAACGCGTTCTTACATATTCTATCAAGAGGCTGAAATGGGGAACGTTCTTACATATCCTATCAAGAGGCTGAAATGGCAAGTTTTTTTTTTTTAAAAAAAAAAAAAAAAAAAAAAAAAAAAAAAACTTCAACTAGGAAAGCCTGAAATGGAACATAACCGTAGTTAACGAAGTTTTAATGTAGTATGTTTACGGGTGGACTTAATAATCTTAAAACAACTCAAGAATTCTCTTCAGAAGAAAATGAAGGTCAGTACATTTACGTTAATTAATGTTTTGAAAAATAAGATTCAGTCAGCACATCATCTAAAACAACTAAGCAAGAATAATGAATTTTTTATTTAAAAAAAAGACGATGATTTTTGCATATGTAATCATAAACTGCTTTATTCTTTATTAGTTAAATAAAATACAAAATGTTTAAATCTTTGCAAACAAGAATTTTGATTATTAAAGACAATCGAATCTCGCTGAAACAATTACTCGTTTTGGCGACCTTCCCATTATAACGATCAGTACAAAAAATCCCATTTGGGGGGGGAGTCGCCTTAAATCCTTTTTCATTATATAAGACACTTGTTAACGAGTCATTTTCTTGGATGACCCGAGGGACGGTTAAAACGCCAAATGTAGTAATTTGTTACGAATAATTAAATTCCTAAGCCTATAAATCAAAATATTTTAATTCTTCAATTATTCAAATAGGACAGAATGCAATTTATTTATTGATTTAATATTATTATTTCGGCAGCATTCTATGTAACGAACATTTCACATCATTTTCAACGGTTCCTAAAAGGTATAGTACAACTGCCTATATATTAAAATATTTTAAAACCTCAGTTATTCAAATAGAACATTATTACTATTATTTCGGCAACATTCTACGTAATGAACATTTCACGTCATTTTGAACGGTTCCTAAACAGTTGAGTACGACTGCGGTAAGTCGGCGTACGACCTTCGCGCATTCATTATCATGTAGGGGCTGGCTAACAGGTTAGGAACCCTAAACGCGGATGACGCTTGGCTGTCGATGAAAGCTTCACAAAATTTACAGTTCTGGAGCTCGGCTCTTCTCAGTATCAGAGAACACAATCAGAAGTAAGCTCGCACGAAGATCTCTCAATACTCCGAACTAAGTCGGATCTGAAAACTTGAGAAATTGCTCTCTGTGGTTTTATATACTGTGGGTAAAAAAAGTATTTGCACAACTACATTTTTGTTTGCAATTCATAAAAAGAAGCATTAAGAAATAAAAAAATTGGTATTGCCAAATCAGAATAAGTTTAATCATCCAAAACAAACAGAAAAATTACAATAATATAAATAACAATGCTTTTTTGTAACAAAATTAAAATATCTCGTATCAAAAAAGTATTTGCACACCTGCATGAATACAAAAGAAATAAAATATATAAGGAAATTTCAAATAACTAATATTTAGTATGCATTCCTTTAGCATCTATTACTGCTTGAAATCTTGCTGGCATTGATTTAATTAAATTTTCTGTAACAGTAGGGTCAGTATTCGACCACTCTTCAATAAGAGCTTGTTTAAGGGCAGATTTGCTTGAAATCTTCTTTTTTCTTATTTTTAAATCCAAAGAATTCCACAAATTTTCCAAAGGATTTAAGTCTGGTGATTGTGGTGGAGTGGCAAGTTTTCTGGGTACATTATATAGCAACCACATGCGTATTACACCGGCAGTGTGCTTGGGATCATTGTCTTGCTGAAAATAGTACGAATTACTGATACCCAATTTTATTGCACTTTGTGGCAAATTATCTCGCAACACATCAATATAGGTTCGAGCTGTCATATTTCCATCAATGAAACACAAATTACCAACTCCTTTGCTAGCCATGCACCCCCAAATCATAACAGAACGTACTCCATGTTTAACTGTAGGCTACAAATTTTTGGTATGAAAAGCAGTACAAGGTTTTCTCCAAACTAATTTCCTGCCATCTGATTTAAAGATATTGAACTTACTCCCGTCGGAGAATATGACATTTTCCCAAAAATCAATTGGCTTATTGATATATTCCTTAGCAAATTCAAGTCTCTTCAGTCTGTTTCGTTCAGTTATGAGAGGTTTTTTCCTTGGTGATCTCCCATAAATGTGTGCATCGTGCAGGACATTTCGAACACTTTGGGCACAGATTTGAACTCCAGATGTTGAAGCGACATCATTGGCTAAAGTAATTGCACTAAAAAATGTATTTTTTTATGCTTCTCTTATGATTTTTCGCTTCATTCGCAGTGAAAGTTTCTTTGGGAGTCCAGAGCGCAAGTTATTTGATGCAGATCCTCTTTCTTTATAACATTTTATAACAGTAGAGAAGCAAACATTTACTTTTTTACCTATTTCTCAATAACTTAGGGCATTTTCACGTAGAGAAACAATTTTTTCTCGCAATGAAATCGGCAATTCAGTTTTCTTAGGTGCCATTAAAATTTGAATCGAGAATCAACTGATAACGTTTCGACAACACCTCCTTTTATAGTCGTCTTACGTATGTTATTTACTGAGGGATGACTGTCAAATAATAGCCTAAAAATGCAAATTTGCTAAAGTTGAGTTGAGTGTGCAAATACTTTTTTGACATAAGCTATTTTAATATTGTTGCAAAAAATGTTTTTATTAATATTATTGTATTTTTTGTAATTAATTTAAATGAATAAGCTTATTCTATTTTTTAAATGCCAATTTTTGTATTTCTTAATGCATTTTCTTATAAATTGTGAACAAAAATGTATGTGTGCAAATACTTTTTGTACCCACTGTAGTTTTCTTCCGGCCATTAAGGAATTTCCAGTAGCTTCGATTTCTCGAAATCGCTGGAAGGCACACACCGTTACAGTTACATAGGGTCTGCTGCGGTTATAGCTACATAGTGATAGGACCAGCTACAATTACACAGAGGTTGGACCAAAATGTTGCCAAAAGTTAAATTTAGCGACAAAAATTAGTCGCCAAAACCATCGTCAGCTGGGTGATTGGCGAGATAACTATTTACTTCAATGGTAAATGAACTTGCCCCGTAACCTTATTTTTCACACAGAAGGTCACTCTCTTGAGGTCATTGTCTGCCGCCGGTACGAATAGCCTGTTGTTAATAATTCAGAATCATAGATGCTTTAATGTTGGTGGTTACAATGCGTGTCTTAATGGTGTGCTTAAATGTTGGTGCTTGTAATTACGTGTCTAAAGAGTGCTTTTAAGTTTTATATTCACTGAATCCCTAACAGCTGCTGATTTACCTTATTAAGCTTTTGAAAAAAAACGAGTCTTCCCCCCCCAAAAAAAAAATTCCAAGGAACGAAATTGGTCCATAAAATGCTAGAGTTTTGAGGAGGATGCAACTTTTGAAAAACTATGTATTCGTATTCAGCAGGCTCAGAAGAAAACAACTGGTGTATCGAAAACAATTCCGCTCATAAAGAATAAAGCTAATATTTCGCCTATCCTGTCTACTTCTGGAAAATGAAGGATAATAAAATAATAAAAACTGGAACAGGCTTAATGAAAAACTTATTAAAAAACCAGAAACAATTTCAAACCATAATTTCTAACCCCTTCCCCCCCCCAAAAAAAAAACTGACTAACAGCGCTTAGCTCTCACTGTATTTGAAGAACAAAATCGTCTGAAACCAAGTGACTCAAAAAGCCTTCTCAAAGCAGAACAGTAATAACATTTGTTAACGGGAATGAACTGCATTAATGTAAAAATTATAAATATTCAATGAATGCAATTTTGCAGTTTGGTTCTGTTATTAATCTTTATTAGCTTAGTTCCGCAAAGCTGTGTATTTTCTCTCAAGGATAGAAACATTCTCCAACTTTTGATGGTATCAGTTTGCTTACGTAACTGATTTTAGCAAGTGAAGCCGCGAATTTTCACGGCTAGAAAATCATTTTTATTACTATTATTCCATCTTAAAAAAAGAAAGAAAACACAAACACTCCTAAAGCAATTACTGATCGGTCAGCAACGACAGACTCAAATTCATACTTAACTTTAAAAAAAATAATGATAACTAAACATAAAACGCAGAGAGTAAAGCAAGAATCATTTAAAAACACCCACAACATAAATCAAAGCTTATAATTAATTGCTTATCCACTTTAACGAGCATAAATCCACTTACATCAACAATTGCAATATTATTTTATAAACACGGCATTAGCTTTGAACTTGCCAGGCAAAAGTTCGAAAAAAAAATTCCCACATATCCATAACAAACATAAATAAATATTTCGCTCGGATTATTTATTGGCAAGAAAAAGACTAATTTAACTGATAACACTCAACTTGAGAAATGGGGAGGGAAAAAGTTCATTATAAAATTCCCACAACGAAAAATAAAAGTTGGTAAGCGTTTTAAGTACGAGGTGGGAAGAAACGCAAAAATAAAGGAGAGTGGTAAATCTTCCAAAGGCGTGACGTCAAACGAAGAATGATCTCTCTGGAGCACGCTGAAAAGAAACACATGGCACTTTGCCAAATTTTTATCGCGAAGTTGCAACACGCGTATTCATCATTAGCAAGCACCCCTCTCCCCTTTCATAATTCACACACACATACATAACATCGCACTATGTTGAAACAAGTGAGGCAATTTCTTCAACACACCGACTTTCATTTTCCAGTTAAAATGATTTCCTAAAAGCCAAGATTTGACAACTCCTCTGAACCGAACCAGTTCTTATTATTAACTTGTCCTATTCTGTGAAAGGAAGGGAATGAACAGCAGCTGATCTTTTGTTTCGCAAAAGACTTTAAAAAAAAATAATAAACCTTTTGACGTAATTTTCTACGTTACTTTCTCGTTTAACAGATAAAGAATGAAAAGAGTGTGGTGTGAGGTTAGGGAAGTTCATTACTTTCAGAAATTACGAAAATTCATTGCTGCATTGTTTTACAATTCTACGGAAAAACTTGATCAAAATTAGTCGGAAATTGTGACGAGAGAAAAAATAGATTTTTTAGGCGAATCTCCAGCTGAAAATGCCTTCATCTGTTTCCTACAGGCTCACTAACTTTGAATTGCACATTTATAAACCTAATCGTTATAGTATTGTTTACATAATTAAAGAGTTATGAAATGATAGCGTAGATATTAGTTTTATATGCATTTTTACCCTGCCTTTCGCGTCAAGCATTTTAAAAAATCAAATTCCATACATAATACACAACAAATAATCTTACATTACTTTTAAATTTATTAGCCCAAAAGAGCAATTAAGACTCGAAACGCGATTTTGCGTTCACTCTTCGTTTCGAGTCTGTTGTCATTTGGAAACACCTAAGATATTATTCTTTCATATTTAATCTGTCATTTATTAATTAACAAACTAAACTATTTAAAAGCAACAGATGCAATTCTTAAGAATTTCATTTTTTAAAAAGCTTTTTAATGTGATTTAAATAAAAATGCCTTTCATTCATATCTGATTAAAAAAAAAGTTAAATATTTTTATATATTACATATTTTTTTACTTTTTCAATATACAGAAGATACATAACATTATCGTGTTAGCCAAATGCATATTCATCAAATATCCTATAAAATATTCCGCTGTTCCATCTAGCTCATGCCTATGGATAATCTGTACAAATTTAAACTTTAAAAGAGCCCTTCCGGGTGATCGTTAAACTCTGAACCCTTTCAATTTGTTTTAATCAATTCATTCACACTGTAATGAAATAAACTATTTATTATATAAAATTCAAAAACTTAATAATTTTTTTCTTAAATGCTTTCAATTCGGAACATCAGCAGGTAAATGATTAATGCACTGCAAGACAAGCTTCTTTACTGTCGAAGATAAGTACTTTATCAGTCGGAACTTTTTTGATAAATCATAATAACGACAGTATAGAATACAGTTAACTCAATGACGAAAACAAAGGGGAAATGAAATACAACAGTTAGTATAGCTAAAAAAGAGCTGTGTTTTAAAAGCTTGTATTGCGCTAGATACAAAAAAGAAGAGACAGTCACGGAGTTTCTTAAAAGCCAGAATTAAAATTTTTACATATCAAATGTTCATTCACAGAACTAGGTTATTAAATCACATTTCGACATTATTCGCCCCTCGGTATCTATTATTAACTAATTAAGAATACGTATGTACGTTTCTCGCATTGTGGAAAAACGGTGGCTCTTAAAGCCACCCAATTTTCATATAGTCCTCCACCTGAACATGTGCACTTTAAAGCCAAAATTTAGGATCTGATTTCTTATTTATTATTAAATCATTACGAATACGTATATATGTTCCTCGTATTGTGGAAAAACGGTAGCTGAACATACATAGTCTTCTACCTGAACATGTACACTTCAAAGTCGAAATTTAGGATCTGATTTCTTATTTATTTCATATTTTGTACGAATTTAATGAATTTTTGATTCAACAAACTTAGCGATTCAAAAGGAAGTGTGAAGAATGTTCGAACATTTTTCATCTACAGCGCTAATTGTTGCCTTCCCACAAAATGTAAGATATACATCTTTCAATTTTAATGGCCCACCAGCGGCCGAGCGGTAAAGTCGCTGAACGCTGGTAGTTCGGTCCGAGGTTCGAATCCCGCGAACGGGCTGGCTGCATGGGCGTTTTCGTGGTTTTCCCCATGTGTAACGTGTATACGAGCCAGTTTCCCTTAGAAAGTCCTCCACGAAAGGTATCCCTCCCCTTAGGCAGATAGCCCTCGTGTGCTTTGCCATAATTAAATACACCTACACCTACACCTACACCTTTCAATTTTAATTATAATCGGCTTATTGTTAAAAGCAACGTGTTGCCATCGCCTGAAATAAAATACTTTTACCTTCCAGGCAGGAAAGTATTGCCATTCTCTGAAGAGTAAGCTTTCAAAGTTGATCTGCCTTATTAGCCATTAACTAAACCATTTAAACCCATACTAAACCATTTACAAGCAGTTTTTAAGAATATTTTTTCTACTTTTTAACGTGACTGATCTGAATAAAAATGCATTTAAATGTCTAATTAGAAATACTTTAAAGTAGCTGCACTTACCGGACTCGTTAAAATCATTACATTTTTCTTTTTCCCCTTTTTTATGATAAGTATTATACGCGGCTGGCTTCACACAGTTCACAAAATAATCTTTAAACAATATGCACATATCTTGAATTCTTAGGATATTTTTAAGAGCAATTTTTAGCAATCAGTGGCATTCATTATACACTAGTTAAGATAACAGAATTTTGATTTCTGTGTTACAATGAAAGAGTCATCGTCAGGATTAATAAATAAATACACCTTCCATGACTAACCAATGAACTTTGACAATTCTTTTCGTTAAACACGCGCCAGTTCACCTTTGAAAGTACTCCATGAAGATATCCGTCTCTTTTAGTCGTCGTATGTATAGTTAGTTACATTGAATTGAATAACACAATCTTCTGCTTATAAGAATGTTACAAACCAACCACCATTGAATTAAATTTCTCTGAAAATCATTCCTCTTTCAATAACACAAATTTATTTTATGAGTTTAATCGCAATCTTCACAAACCGAAACATTTACGCACCTTGTCTGATCCATTTTCGTTTCGGCTTCCCTTCCTCTTCTTATTGGGCTCAAAAGGTGTTACATGCTTATTGCAAGAAGAATAAATAACACCAATACATTGAATGTTTTTTTTTACAGCAAAAGAAATAAATATTGTAAATTTTGTCTTTCGAAATGCATTGGTTAAATCAATACTAAACATGCTCTGGTTATTTGATATTAGTCATGAAAAAATTTTCGACATAAATTCCAGACAAATACACAAAGTAAGCAATAACTGTTAAATCAAACAACTTTCGGAATATCCTGTAACATGAATTTACATTGTCAAATTTTTACTATTTAGAAACAACAATGAGGACGAAGAGGCAGCTAAAAGATGTCCCTAAATATGTAAAATCGATCCGAACAAATACCTGTACAATTGGCTTCGACTAGAGCTGCCATGCCGCACACGATCCTGCTACTAAAGCATCTTTTAAAAAAATAAACAATGCTTATATAACGCGATCGAGTAACCCACAGAAAAGATCAGTTGCCAACAGACCAGAAAGATAAATAATAAAGGAATGAAACAAAACAAGAAAAAGGTTGCACTTCCAAACATGAAAGGCGGAGCTCTCGGCAAACAGTTTAATAACACGGTTACGGTTTGCTGACAACTTGCTAGCGGAAATATAATTAGCTACAGCTCGAGGCTGAAAAAAGGGGGAAAAGACAACGAGGGGAATGGGGGAAATCAAAAATAAAAAAAAAAATTCCTAAGACGGCGAATGGGATGGTGGTGGAGACTTTCCAAGCGGCGCGCGAAAAGTTCCCGAGAGCAAAATTAATTACATTTATTGAAATATTGCACGAGTGTCTTACATAATGAGATAAAAAAATTTTCTTTTTTTAATATAGTCATATTTCCTTTAGATGCATTTTCGGTAATTGGACTAGGCGGCAAAAGAAAAATGAAAGCTTCGATTCCCACCCCCCCCCCCAAAAAAAAACGTTTCTTTAAATAAAAGGAGGAAATCAATTCCTTAAAGAAAATTACACCCAAATTGACGCGATAATAGATTTAGTTCCTTTAATCGGAATACCCAGAGATGCAATTCACTCGAAAAAATTTAAATGACAGTCGTCAGAGAATTACATTTGGTTAAGTGGCCATATACTTCAAATTGAGCATGATTAAGCCCTTGCTTATCACAAATATACTACTCACTAACCATTTCCTACAATCCTACAGGTTTAGTGGCACTTGCGCACAAATCGAAAGGGCTGGGGCATTAGCGCAGAAAAAACATTCACTGTTAAACGGGTAATAGCAGTTTGTATAACTTTACTGGCAGTTCCGTACAAAACCTTCATTAACTTTCGATAACTTGGTTTATTAATTTGCTCTACAAAATTTTAAGCTACTGGTCAGCACAAATATAGATTTAAAAAAAAATTATATCGCGTATGTATTTAAGCGTACAGAATGATAAATACCTTAAGGTAAAATGCCAAAATACCCCGTGGTTAGAGTAGATTTAAGGGTGCCCCTTGGATTATCGCTGTTTCATTTATGGTAACCTGAGTAGCTGATGCTATGGAAACCAAATTATGACGTAACTGGTTGCTGTGTGAATGATGGGAAAAGATTTGTAAAGGCTTGTTTGTGTGTTGGATCTTGGTTAGGACGTACGCTGTTATTTTGTGGTTCACACGGTAAAATGGCTGAAATGTGGTTGGTAAGATTAATTTGAAGTTTCTGTATGATTTGGAAAGAAAGGGAAAAAAGCATTAATTGACTGGTGTATAAATGAAGGTTTAATTAATAGCCATTATAAGTGTCCTGTTTGTATGAATGAAATGCCGTATGGTCGAACGTCGGAGGATACCGGCACTACAGAGGATATTTTTTGTGAATTTATGTGGCCACGCCAGTACACAGATTCTAGTTCAAATAATTTTCGTAAGTTTTTGGATGCTGTTAAGGAATTTTGTTTGACTGAAGGCAGAGAAATTAGTAAATAAGGTAAGAGGATATTTCCTTTGCGTAGTGCTAAGATGAATTTCCTTGTTTATGTTATTCCATTGTTTAATTTAAAATGTAGTTTATTGAGATTATATATTTTTTGTTGACTGCTTCTTTGACTTTTAAGTGAATATAGATCGAAGCGTACATGGACGAAGTCAAGGAAGTGAGCAATACCTAGTATGTGCAATTCTCCGATTTTTTTTTAATGAAAATAGGTCGATGTGCACATGGATACAGAGTTTGTGCAATTCCTTGACTTGTTATTTTGGATTTGTATAGCGGCTACACAAAGCCAAATTAACAAGTTAAAGAATTGCACAAACACGGTGTCCTTATATAGCCAAGGGGTACCCGTAAAATATTTTTACCGTACTGGCTTATAAGCGCGAAATTTAGTTCATTCCTATTGCACTTTTTCATTTTCAAAAAGGAAAAAATACTCGTAAAATTTGCGCTGTATACGGACGAAATACCGTTTCTGATGACAAAGTACGAAGATGTTTAGCAAAGTGTAACCGTTGAAATTTCAGCCTCGATGATGATACCTGCTCTTGACGACCATCCTTTGACTTTCCATCGTGACAATGCTCGGCCTCATATTTCGAAGATTGTCTGAAAAAGATTTGAGTATTACTGAGATGTTTCGCGTCATCTTCCATATTCACTGGACCTGGGCCCCTCGGACCTCAATCTATTCAGGTCACTATGAAATTCTCTGAACGGCCTGGAGTTCACTTCTTTGGAGACTATCAAACAGTACAGTTAAAAAAGGGGATTTTCCAACTCCCGAAAATATAATAAAAAGTCATAGAACTAAATGGTGCGTATGCGATTCAATGAAATTTTATTGTATTTGTACTGCTTTATTTGTATTTATCCTGAAAAAAACCGCATGACTTTCCGGTATAACTTAATAATAATGTTCAATTAACTACAGTATCGTCTTTCCTGTGCATCTGCCCCCCCCATCCTCTATCTACGGATTAACCGCAATTTTGAGCTAACGGCCCCGGGTGCGATCCAAGTTACTCGGAAATTTATACGCTTCGAGTTTCGCAACCTTTACGGAAATAACAGAAATAATCGCGATAATCCAACAAGGTAGGGCTTTTGTACAGTCAGCTTCACGTCGAAACCAGATAAGTACAGAAACAACTACTTCGAGTAAAACGCGTTTAAAGCACGTTCTGGGTCTGAGAAATCGAAGCTCTATAATAATAGTTTAAAAAAAAAAAAAAAAAATCTTGATCTTTGCCTTAATAAATAATAAAACAATAAAAGCAATCTTCAAATTGCATGCAAGCGGGGAGGGCGAAGAATCATAATAGCGGTTTTGATGTTACCGACATATTGTTAAGAATTTGGTATTTAAAAAGCTGATGTTAGTTCAATTATAAATTAAATGATTTTATTTCTCGCGCAGTGCAGCGCGTGACGAATATTAAAAGAAAGCTAAGCCAGAAAAATTGAAAATACAAGAGCGCGTGCATTAAATAAATAAATAACTCTTTTTTCATTTCGAAAAAGTACTGGAAAATTCTAGCGCGTGATTTTAAAATGTTATAAAGGAGGAAAACATCTCAGTTTGTAGTAGTTGCTTAGTTTAGACTTTGTTGTTTAGAAAACTGCTCTTGTTGATTGTAGCGAATTCGCGGATTAGCTTTCTTTAGCTGTTTTGAATTACGTTCTATTGGACATTTGAGTAGTTAAAAGATAACTACTGTGAGATATTGTAATACTGCATGATAATTTGAGAAAATTTAAGCATTTTTGTTGTGATAATAATAAATTTTTGTTCATTTTTCATCGGACTTGTGCATTCATTTCATAACGAACCCGTACGCACGCAACAATATTTAGCAAAGATTTTCTCTTTTTAATACAAAACAGAACGTTACAATATGGAATGAAGACCATATTACACCGATGGGTTATCATTTATAATAAATTCAACATACGATTTTAATTTAAAACTTTAGGCTCCATAAATTTTTAAAAAAAAACCTCTATTCATTTGTAAGAGATTGAGTACTATCTGGAGGGGACCATAAATTATTTGGATGAACAGCGACAAATTCGCGTTTTCTCTGTATTTTAATACAAGTTCATCACAGTTTTATCTCAGTTGAAAGGCAAGCAAGCGAGTGACTTCGAGCTGTTGAGGCTGGTGACAGAGAAACCATGCAGAAATCTAATTTTAGTGTCTAGTAGACATACCAAGGGTGCAGTATGTTGAAAAGAGCATGAAGTTAACACGGAAGGTGACGCTACAGATGTTGCAGAACTTCTAAAGGAAATTGGCTGGTATTTGTATCACCCACGAGTATATGTGCCTTTACGTTAAAGACCGATGTCTGAGATGAGGACAACTTTATGCCGGAATTTTATGATGAGCATTGTTATGAAGGCGTCCGTAATTCAAACACCGAAACCGTCAGACTATCTTGAAACGAAAAGTAAAACCATGAAAAGGCAAACTCACTTCCGAAATCATTTAGAAAGGAATACTTTGAGATGGTTTCCGTCTTAGCGAACCGTGGCCGACTTGCATAAATGCGCAGGCACTTAATGGTGGGGCATCGTTCTAAAAGCGTCCCTAATTCACAAAATACCATTTTGAAACAAGAAGTAGAACAACGGAAAGGCCTAATGAACTTCCGAAACTTTTCGAAAGGAGATGTTATACAAATTTCAATACATAAAATAAAAAGCTGTTTATTTTACGCTTCAAATATGCATCAAAATAATATTTAAGGCCTTTAAACCATAATAGTAACAGCGAGTCAATACGATCTAATTATATTTTTCTTGTGAACTAAATGATATAAACAGCAAGAAAATGCAGAATACATAATGAACGACATCTTAATAAAATACTATGTTTCTTACTGAAATATGCATACATATCATGAAACGAAACGATAACATTCTCACAAATACACAACAATGAAATTTAAAATTTTCATTAAGCTCCATGTTACTTAGATTGGCTCTAATGTAGAATTTGGTGCCATTTCGATTAGCGACATTTTTTTTTTTTTTTTTTTTTTTTTTTAATTTTGGCGATGAAACCTCACTTCTGGTTACCATGACAGTTAACTTTGTTTTAGCTTCCCGATTCTATTTAAATGAAAATTGATGTGTACATGGACAAATTTAAGGCAGTGCCTAGTTTGTGCAATTCTAAGATTTTTTTTTTTTTTTTTTTTTTAAGTGAATACGGATCGATGCGTACATGGACACAGAGTTTGTGCAATTCTTTGACTTCTTATTTTAGTTTTGTGTAGCGGCCATCTTGAAATTGTGCCTTCCTGGAGCCAATCTTGGCCTCAAAAAAAGAATCGCCAAAAAACAAGGGGCACCTAAATTGTAAACTTTTACCCTTACATTTTTACACATTACTATTTAATGAAATGAAATAAATTAGTTTTCTTTCGGACATTAAGTAGTTTTAGTTTACTACAATTTATATATATTTTTTATATTTGCGTAAGAGTCGCACCACTCGCCTTCGATAGCCCTGCTGTAGACACTTCTGCTATAATCTGCTATTTTAAAATAGGTAATTTAGGGTCATTTTCTCTTACACGGCTTCCATGGTAACAACAGGAGAGTCGAGTAACGGTTACTTTTTTTTTTTCACTTCATTTCCATTTAGCTTGTTTCGCTTCATGAAAAGCGCACGAATGAAGGCTAATGTGAAACTACAGTCTCAAATGAGGTGGAAAAAATAATGAGACGTATTTTTCCGAAACAAAACAATTTTTCTGATGGAGCTTTTCATACGCAAAAAAAAAAAAATAATAATAATAATAATTATAAGGAACTTTACTTGAATTAAATCGCATAGAAAACATCGGTTTTCAAAATTTTCGAATAACAAACAATAGTAACCTGAAATTCCCAATTCCAAATTTTTAGGTATAATTTTTGGGTTTTTTGTTTTTCATCATATTCTAAAATTACAGAATGTAAAATCAAATCCATTCAAGATCATTTCAAAAGTTAGGCATTTAAAAAAAAATTTTTATCGGCAATATTTAAGAGAAAAAGCAACACCGTATATCAATCTTGCGCAACAAATCATTTTCCACTAGAAATGAATGAATAATAACACGTTTTATTATACTTGCTGAAACACGCATACATGTCAATTATTAAAAACAGATACATATCTAAATGGGAACATCCACACTACATATCTAAATGGGAACATCCACACAGTCGATATCTTAAAAATGCATTAGCATAAAAGTCTTGCATACAAAATGGTTTTTAATACAAAATGTGATCAAAATTCAGCAGTTACCTGGTCGCATCAAAATCACGACATCGCACCAAGCACTGCTAAATGGCGACAATACAGGACACATACTTTCTATTTTTACGCATCTTATTTATGGATTGAAATCTTAATAATAATAATAGATCTTAGTTTTTAATAGTAAGAAAATAATACAAATTCGAGTTTCAAATAATTCATATCTTCGAATCTTTATAACACTCATATAACTGAAATGTCTTCGCGGGCCGTGTAAAATTGCTTCGGGGCCAGATTGAGATCACTGTTCTAATACATTACACAGACTGCATGTTTTTTGTAATATCCCGTAAAAAAAATAAACGCATTAACACTCAACAGAATTAATTAACCCACGCTAAAATATCATGACTACAGCCGATTTCAAAATTTGGATTTTGTAAGCTGAATAATCACACCGAATTATACAGGTCAAGGTATACTTTCTTTTAAAACTAGTATAATAAAAAATGATTAAAGAAAATAACATTGTAACGAAAGGTTTTAATATTTGTTCTTTCGCTAATGATCTGACTCTAATATCAAACATACACCAATTTAATGAGATCGCAGGTTGAAGCAAACAAAACGAAAAAAAAAAAAAAAAATCGCAGATTATAAATCTCTACTTACGGTTAATTTATTTCTGGCTGTTGAATGAAGCAGATAACAGACAAAAGCATACAAGTTAACGCATAGCTGATAACTTTAAAACGTTTAAAATGAAAAACACCATGATCATGATCTGAGTCACGTGTGTTAACAGCTGATATGATAATTTCGTTATTGTCATGGTAACGTCATTTTTTGAATTCAAATGCCACTGTCGCATTTGAAACTTTCGGTTATGCAATCTGAAATTTTTGATAGGTATTTCAATAAATTATTTTCGAAACAAAATTAATTCCAAATTGAATTTTTTAAACTCGCAAATACTGAAGAAACACTAGTAGTATATAATAAGTCTATAACTGAAGACGCCGAAAATAACGATAAAATTCGAGTGGTTAAAAAATTTCCTCCAAGAACCAGAAGTTTACCAATTTAAAAAGCCAACTTAATCAGGAAGACTATTTAAAAGGGAATTTTTGCCTTGGCGTGAAGTGACTGAAGAGAATTATATCTCTAACGAAATTGGAGGAAACAAGTTTAAATGAACTGCAACAAAAATGTGCGTAATTTAATGGGACGTATAAGGAAGTCATGTGGTGTCCATATCACTCTTTCCTTTGTTATATTAAACATGTATAAAAATTTTAAATTACTAAATACCAGCAATCATAAAATATTCCAAACTATCACCGCTTAATGCCGTAATGACATGAGTCACAATCATTGATTTTGCTTGAAAGTACTTTTTCTTGCTAGGCAACTGCTTTTCACTTTAACATGAAAAGTTTCGATATACTTATCATGAAATACTTTGCCATAAGCTGAAATATGAAAACTTTCAAGTATGATAGGGAAGACATTTGATCGAAAAAAATAACATGGCGCCTTGCATAAAGTTATTAAATTATCTTTATTTCTGAAGGTAATTTAAAAGGTAAAAATAATGAAATTATATTTCAATCTCTAAACTACTAGAATACAAATCTACGAAAATCATAAATGGTTAAAGCGGCAGAATTACATAAGAAAATATTATAAGGGTACATTATTTTAGGTGGTACAAAAATATGATAGTAACAGGCAGATAAGTCAGAGTATATTATAAAGAAGTAATCAATTTGGGTTCTTAATTAATATATATTATTTTAAATAGCATATATGAATCGGATTTCGTATAGTCACAGCCACGGATTCTGCTAGATCCACGTCTTAAACAGCGCAACGTGTGTTAACAGTAAATAATGCACAAATAATTAAATAAAATAAAATTTTCAAAAGCTCGTTATCCTTTCGCTTTTTTTACCCCGCTTTAAAATGAAAATACAAAATTTGTACTGATTGGATTTTGGAATGTCTACAATAATCTTTCTAGGTACCAAACGTCATTTTTAACTTACATTCTTTCAAACTGTTCCATTTTTAATTATGTCGATGTTAGGGCGGTGAAATCGCCAAGAAACGTTGAGGTTTCATTTCAACCAATTTATTCACAGAATCTTCTGCCCTTACCATCATTATGTTTATATTCCTATTTTAGTTGTGATCAAACTAACTACTCTTCTATTAAGCGAACTGGAGATGTAGCATATAGTAATAATAATCATGATAGAGAATAGTAAATGCTTTGTATATTATATTCTTTATAAAGATGCGGAAACACTATTAAATATAAATAAAAAAATTAACAGAAAAATTCCGTACACGGGAAAAAAATCTGAAGAAAAAGGGTGTGGGGTTAAAAAGGTGCAAGCTGCGAACAAAAATAGTCACAACCAAATTTTAAAAGATTTTGTTTTAAAAGCAAACTAATCGTGACACTTATGCATAGATTAAATAACGTGAACAACTACGGCACAAAAATGGCTTTATGTGGGAAGGATTTTCTAACAAAAATTATCTTGTATTTTACCCTGATTACTTGGGAAAGCTTCAGTAACTTTACAGCAATCTGCTGGTCTCGAGGAAACTACCGTTATTAAGGATTATTGTCCATTCGTGCAGCAAGTCAAGCCCGAAGATGTTTTCAATGATACATTCATTGCTCGTAACTTCCACTCAAATTTTTATGGAACAGTTATCAGTAATGCAACTGAAAAATAAACGTCGTAAATTATCTTATCTCTTTTGAAGTCCAAAAATCTGTTTAATTTCACTGATGAAATTTGGATATTTGATTGACCTCTTTGAAAGCTTACTTATTTCAACACTTTTCAATATAATCGTCGCCAAAGACTTCAAGACAATAGATCAACTGTTTAACGGTCTGAATGATCTTGTTCCTTGGAGCTCCAGATGTTAATATTTTATCTATTCACCGAATTTCGCATCAGGTGATTTTTTGCTTATTAGAAATTAGAACCAGTGTTGATATAACTGGCAGAACGACTACTTTTGCAACACTAGAGCCTTTTGCAACACTAGATAACTTTACGAAGTATATTACACAACTAAATTTTCAACTTTTAAAAAGTATCTAAATTAATTACTGTTGTAAAAATTAAAGGTACTTCTTTGTTATAGCGGCCCTCGAGATTGAAACGACAGTCAACCGAGATATCTCGCTAAAATTTGGCTGCGTGTTCTATCTCACCAAGTGATCGTATATTAATACCGTGTTACATTTTTGCTCTCGTCGCGTTGTACTTATATTATTCATTTTTGATGAGGTTTTCGAATTTAAAAATTTACTTATTGCTTCTGTTGTGTGTGTGAATATGACATTAACAATCTTTAACTTACTCAGTTATGATGTGAATGGCATTCCCCATCCCCCCCCCAAGAAAGAGGTCTTTTACCTGACAAACGAGTGTGCCAAAACGGCCACAGCATGAAACTTTATCTTAATGACGAAATCATTTGGAGTTGCAATGTTAAAAACTGCAAAAAGAAGAAAGGTCTCCATACTGGAAATAAGTTCAGCTATTCCAGAATATCGTTCGCCACTGCTTTACATTCATGTATTCTTCAGCAGAGGGCTCGACGTCCATGCAATTGTGTTAACAAACAGCTTAATATGTGTAAAAGTGCTGCAGTTGACTGGAACCATTACATGCGATAAAATAATAATAAAGATAAGGATTCTTAAAAATATTTAGGATACGACATGTGAGTATTATTGCTATTATTATACTCATTATTATCGTATATTATGTTTATTTTACATTCGCGCTTCGCGAGCATGGCGAAATTATAGCTGAAATCTTGGCCCAAATATAAAATCAGCAAATATGGTTGAAAGCCGCTACAACAAAGAAGTACCAAAATAAATCCCAACGTGATGTCTTCACGTATTTTGAAGAAAAGAACTTATATGCAGTGAAAATTTTTCAAAATGTTATACCTACCTGCATTATTCAAAATCTTAAATACTGAATATTATTCAGTCTCAGACAAAGTTCATAACACATGAACGAAGCATAAGAAACTAAATGATAAACGATGAAATGTCAAACAAAGGAATGGTAACAAACCATGGAATGATGGCTATTACTGAGTTAACTATGAAAACAGCGATCATCTAAAATAGCAGGTTAAAAAGGTTTCCACGCAGGTTAAAAAGGTGTTCCAAACTTTTTTTATATTTAGTAACCCATCAGACCAAAATAATCGTTAAAATACGAGAGACCTTGCAAAATGAAATGGCACTGCTCTGAATATGAACGCAAACTGTTGGCAACGCTCCAGTGCTTGTCTTGCTAACAACTCGTGATACCAGGCGATGAGAAATAAATGGAGGGCGGACAGAAACTAATCTATTATCCTAGAAGTTACAATTGCTTTAACAGGTTTCTGCCGTTTCACTGATAACAATATTTGATTCTCGTGCTTGTATTTTTCATCTAATCCATTTATCGCCGAAGACGGTTGGCATTCCAGACCAACAATTAAGCAAGCCTTTTGTCGTTTTGTAAATCAAAAATGGCTTCTTTACCCCTTTGTCTTTTTTTAACCACACAGAAATCTTAAAAATAATACCGAACTCTAGAATATTCAGCTTCCAACCTTAACCCTTGGTTAAGGTTGGAAGCTGAATAACCAAGCTACCAAGCTTGGTTAAGCTTGGTAATCTTCATTTGGGGACTTTCCGCATGCGAACAATTTGTGAAATCATGTTTGTTACAGTTGATACACAACAACACGACAGTTTAATTTCATTCTGTTAATTTTAGTGTATTGTACCCCCCCCCCAGGTATAAGTGCAATTTATTTAGTACGTCAGAGATTTCTTTCTTATTAAAAAAAGCAAAGGAAATGTTTCTTATACTAACTGAATATTAAGAATCAATACCGTATATACAGTGTTCGACGGCATATGTTTAAAGACGAATGACCAGATTTTGTTCTTATATTTCTGCAACCACGCACCGTCCGTACAGTTTGAACGGTTCTGACCTTCTGAGTATCGAATAGCTATCAATTTTTAAATAACGTATCGCCTCAACTTAGATAAAAGGCCGAAAGCCTTAGCACTAATCGCTTAACTAAAAGATCTTGAACATAATATCGAATAAGGTTTCTTTCTGTCGCATTTTAAAGAATGTGCTTGTAACGTAATTAACTGCCAACTTGGATGAGTTGAATAACAACATCACAACTGCAATAATCTCTGTAGAAGAAGATACTTTCAAACGCGTTTGGCATGAATTCAACAACTGTCTCGAGTGCTGCCCCTGAAGCAGGCGGAGGACAGACAGATCATTTCTAATGAGTGAAACTTAAGAACTTTCTTAATAATTTGCATTTAAACACCCTGTGATATTCTGCAACGCGGCAGAAAATTATTTTGGAGCTGCTATGTTTCCCAAATAAGGATCTGTAGAAGAAATACGTAATTGTCAGCAATAATGGTTTGGTTTGGTTTATTAGATTACGGCAAAGCACTTGAGGGCTATCTGCCTTAAGGGAGGGATGCCTTCGTGGAGGACTTTTTAAGGGAAACTGGCTCGTATACACGTTACACATGGGGAAAACCACGAAAACACCCATGCAGCCAGCCCGTTCGCGGGATTCGAACCTCGGACCGAACTACCAAAGTTCAGCGACGTTACCGCTAGGCTGCTGGTGGGCCTCAGCAATAATTAAATCTGGCTTTAGGGGGGGTTATTCTAGTGTTTTCTTGTTCCATTAATCCTAAAAATCAGTTCGGCACCTAGTTTTACTTTTTACACATGAATAATAATTACTTAAAAATTACTGCAGCAAAATATATAAATGTGTATTAAAATCATATAACAGTTTAAAAAAGAAAGAAGCCGGAAACGGAAGAATAAGGTGCAATTTTCTGAGGTCGAGGAAATAATTTTACTCATATAAATAAATATACGTGTTTGTGAAGCATCGATGATTCACACGGCTTTAAACAATACAAAACCTGTTCAAACGATACAAAAAATAAAAACACAATACAAAAACTGTGAATCATATTGGATGCACACGGCTCCAAAAAGTACAAGCGCTGTAAATCATCGGTGAAGCACATGCCATTCAAGGTGTTAATAAGTTAACATGAAAGCCTTAAATTATTAGCTAACTTTTTCTATCACTCGTTATAAATTCCAAAAAGAGATTTTCATATAGCAATTTTCTATTAAAAAATTAAAATCTAAATATTGTACTGTTCGGAATAATAAGATAATGAATGCTTCACTCGCCGTATAATTTTATAAAATTACGACTCGCCTAATGAAAATTCGCCTAACTTGAGGGAGGGGAGAACATCTTTGTTAAAGCTGTCACCGCGGTTTGTCGCCAAAGTTAGCAAACTGTGTAAAAAGGAAATTTCAAATGTCGGCAGGTCGCTAATATTCATTTATATTTTTGAAATATATCTTAGTAGGAACCAAAACCATATGAAGTTTTTTAAAAAAAAATGTAATAAAATACAGTCTGACCACGTTAAGCTGATCTCCGCGATGCTTCTGCACATGGGCGACGAAATCTATTTGCAGAAAAGAATAATTTTCGCAGATACGTCGGTTTATTTCACGTTTTAGTAAAACCTAGCTTCTGTCTCTCTTTTTAAAATATTACTTTTAACCTAAGTAACCAAAAACGTATAAAAAAAACCTTTCAGAACGCTTTTATAGTAAATAATAAAGAAACTTTAGTGTCTGCATGAGACAGGATATCTTAAAGAGATTCTTTCCTAAAACGGGAATATATTTCCTTGTCACGCTTCCAACAAGAGTTCCACCATTAGCGGGTTAACTGTAAAATATATTTTCTTAGTTTTACTTCGAAGTATGATACTTATCTAATTACTTTCTTATTATTTGGCAAACGTCTTTTAGCATATCGGCATCATATATACCAGGCTATCTTATATGCATCAATCTTCCTTAAAAAAAAGTGTGCTGGTACGATAATTTTTGTATACAAAACAGGACAAATATTAACTTTCTACTGTTTATTAATATTACGAAAGTATAAAAGTATTTACTAATTGCATTATTCATTCGCTTTAGCCATTGAAAAAGCAAAATAAAAAAAAATCAACCGCTTAAATAGGCAGAAAGCTTATAAAAACGTAAGTAAGCAAACTTACATCATTTTAATCGCTCAATTACATGTTTTAGACTCTAAATCAATTTTAATTTTGGTGCAAAAATCATGAGGCATTGGCAGATACTTCGGTGTTTTTCTGGTATTCAGCATGATGATTCGTTCCTGCTCTTGTCGGCATCCTCAGATAATCCGGACTGGGCCTGACACATGTTGAAGTCTGAAGATGAGAGTTCTCCATACGAGGTTCAGAGGATAGGCTATTTATATACGGCTAGGCGGTGCAAAACTAAGGAAAGGGATGCCTTCATGCAAGGGTCTTTTAAAATGGCTTCCTATTCGCATTACATATGACGAAAACCACGAGAATTTCCATGCAACCAACTCGCTCGCTGGAATTTGAATTCGGTCTACTGAAGCAGTGTTCAGTAGTTTTACCGCCGCAACTAAAAGTTAGGCATATATTTTAGTTGACAAAGGACACGAAGGCTATTTGCCTAAGGGAGGTATAACTTCCTGGAGCATTTTTGAGGTAAGCTGGCTGTTACACATTGTGCAAAGCACGAAAACGCCCATGCGGTCAGCCCATTCACCTGAAATCGAATTTAGGTTGAAATACCAGCATTCAGCAAGTTACCGTTCGAATGGGCTAGGCATATCGTTTGATTAAGAATATTGTAATAAACGCTCAAAGTGTTAATAAAAAAACCTTGATTCAATGTCCAAATTCAAACTCCATGAGAAATTTATGGAACTATGTTTCAAAAGAACTAAGAAAGAAAAATCTATTCATTTCAATAAAAGTACACTTAAGTACATTTAAAAAGCGGAGGAAGATTATGATCCACATTTTTCGCAAAAAAAAACTAGTTTCATCATTATCTCATCAACCGAAAAACATCTTAAAAATAAAAATGGCAAGACTAGGAAGAAAATAAATTTGTCTAAAATTCGGGAGTACGGAAGAAAGGCTGCAAATTTTTTAACTCCGAATTTGTCATGATATTAATTTAATTTTAATTATATTTAATTTTTCAAATTTTGCGATTCGAATAAGTTAGGTTCGCATCGGTCAAAAACTTAACGTTTCAACTTCTAAAATACAAATATACAAATTTCTGAATGAGTGTATATTACGCCTTTTTACAAATGGATCAATACAGTTTTATCTTTCACCTTTATATACAATTATTTCAAAATTACGTTTAGTTTCATTTGGCGATAAATAACGACATTTGGTGACTGAAACTGGAGAGCGAACAGAATTAATTTGTTAACAATTGTTAACTGCATAAAGCTATAGAAACTGACAAGTCTATCCTTTCTGGTAATTCGCGTCTTCACGAAAATATTCATGTTTCACCATCTGGGAACCAGGCGAATCTTTAAACAGGATGATGAAATGCGTGATGACTGGTAGCCTCATGCAAGTACCATATGAAAAAAATAATTGACCTAAAACTGCGAACATCATTTGTCAACAACCCTCCCATGACCCTACAGGCACACTTGCTGATATCCTAAATTAACAGCTGTTTTTGTTTAAATATTTAAAAGAAGAAAGAAGAGTTAATTGCAGCATAAGATCCACAAGCAACGTTTTTCGAAAACGAGCCCAGCTTATTACTAAAGTTCTGCAACACTTGATGACGTTTCAGTTTCACAAGAGATTTTTCTTCTCTTTTCTCATAACTTATAGTGTAATGGTTTCCAATTTCTTGAGACATCAAGGTTAAAAATTGTTATATTCGAAATTAGCATCACTTTTTAAAATGGTTATCAACTGCTTAAAATGTGCGTTTCTAAGAGGTTTCAGGATGCATCTAAGCTAACTTCAATAAGTTCATCTGTTTAGGTTGATCCTTAGAATTACTAATGATAATTATTCCAAGGATCAATGTATTTCAAATGATAATTAACATCAGTATGAAAGGCATTTGAAAATATTCCAATGTTAAATAAGCATATATTTAATCTGATGCAAAAAATTAATGCAATTAATGTTTTCAAAATAGATTACAAAGAATGCCTTTACCAAACTAGTTATGCCAATTTAAGTCCTCCAAGAACTGGATTCCCCCCCCCTTTTTTCCAACAAAATTGACAACAAAATTAAAATTCCCAGTTTGTAAGATAACTCAGATGAAGGAACAAAATCGATTCCATCCTGGTTCAGAGAATTAAAAAGTAAATTTTAAATAAAATTACAGTAATGCGAGGAGAAATCCTTGAAAACAGAAAACATACTTATAGTTCTGTGCAAACTTTTTACAACAAACACGTATTTTGAGAATTTGAACTCATAACAAGTATCGTTATTTCAAAATCATAACTAGGATTATATTTTTTAATCACTTCCATAAGGAAGTCAAAAATATTTTACAGATTTAAGATTTACGTTATTAGTAAAGTGGTTCATATGTCGATTTCATAGAAGATCCTTTGCATTTTTGAAGTACTCGTTGTTTCAGCGCTGCAAAGTATATGACCATCTGTTAAAGTTGAGATATTTCCGAGGATGACTTCTAAAAGAATTTAAAACACATTCGCTTCTATTTCTGATATTTTTTAAGATAAGGTTAGGGTTTCACATACAAAACGGTCTGACAAATATCAGCGTAAAACTCTGAAAGCATTCTACTTCTAAATTGCACATTTTGAAACGAAAATAAATAAACAACATATTTTCGTTTAGAAAACGTAAGTAAAAAACAATCTTAGCATATTTCTTAAATGCTAAGGCTCTAGATATAAAGTCAGGTCTGAAAGATAGTTTAATGAACAATGCCTTTCATTCAAGACAATATAGCATTTCAAGTAAAAAAAAAAAAAAAAAGTAAATATAAAAGGTAACTCTTGAAAAACGGAATTTCAAACATATATGTACTAGTATTTGCGATTCACGAAAAGAAAGAAAATTATTTTTATATACGAAAAACGTAAAGTTACAAAATATTTTCAATAACCTTAATACTTATTTCGGTTAATTTATAAAAGTCTAACGTGCCGCTCCGAAAAGCACCGATGTAGAGGTAATCAATTCAGATGGCTAAGAAACAACTGCTTAAAACGGAACACTCAATGAACCTAATCAACAACTGCTGTAAAAGGAGTTCCTTATAAACAATTCCGAAATCAATTAAGCTTCTACCAGATTAAAGCAGGCCTTAAGGATTAGTTTAGACTTTCATGATCAGCAGGGTGTCTAAACCGAACCGCACACCGTAGACAGTTGCGATCTGCCCACAGGCAACCAAACTACATGCAACCATCCATATGCGTTAATTCCACGGCAATCTGGAATGAATATATTCACAAACTCTATGGAATCCATTACACAGATCTTCGCTCAAGGTTTATTCCCTCATCAGGAAAGCAAGCTCTACGGGAGGTTCATTATTCGCATGGTTTTCGGAATCTTGATGAGCTTTCGGTGGGGAATTTGTGTGAGCCCAACATGAATTTACGAAATGGCGTGATCAGGTTTCGTTTGTGCTGGGCGGAGCGCACGTACTTGATATAAATCACCAGTGGTACTCCCGAATCCATATTCAAGAGATTTGCGTTGGTAATTGGGATTCTTGATAAACGACGCTAGCTTCCAAGAACCTTTATCATCAACGGGTAAAGATAAGCAAGAAATCTAGAAGCGAATGTGTCAAATTCATTAAATATGCTCCTGACTAAAGGTAAACTAAGTTATTTGGCTTAGATATCATTCCGTACAACGAATCATTTCAATGTATTTCGACGACACATAAACTAGGGAATCAAAGTACCTGATTATTTTTAAACTCGGCAATTAACCACAAAAGTAACGGATTTCATTAAACAAAATAAAGGGAGGGGAACAAAATTCCGTGATTAATGAAATATTTTTCACATTAAAAATATGTATCGAACTGCTATAGGTCAGGACCCGAAATTCTTTTACATTTGTTGAAGAAAATTCACAATTATTTCTTAGCGTGCAATGGAGGAATTGCTGGCATCAAAATACTGTTATACACTCAAATATTTTTCGATTTTACATTCAATAACGAGATACGTATCCTATGTATGGCCTAGGAGGTAAAGCATTTCAATTGATACATTAATGAATAAGATTTTTATTTTATTACTATTTATTTTATTTTGAAAGGAAACGGGTGAAACTAATCAAGAAATGATACTAAGCGATAAAACATCGATTTGAAGCAAATCCGATTTTAAGATTGCACAGAAAGATAAACATCTTAAAAAAAATAAAAATCATAAAATAAGGCTATTTTATGAAATAAAATTAAGGTACTGTTCTGTTATCGCAACCGGAATCAGAAATGTATCAATATATGTGAATATGCACATATACATTCGTGCTTACATATACACACAGATTTCTGAATCCGGTCTTGATAACCAGTATCAAAATTAATCTATATTAAACAAACACGCATTACTTATGTATAACGAGGTAATAATTAGCAAACTTCAGAGACAGTCCCCTCCCTCACACTTCAAAACATAAAAATGATGTATTTTCGGTACACCTTCTTCAGATATTACAAATCTGACATAGTATAATCTGAAAAGTTTGCTGCCAGGGTGCCAATCATATGACAGAAAAGAAAGTGGCACGTGAACGCCCATATTAAAAAATTAACACTCGTTCCTATGTTTCTCAAGTGGTCAGGATCACGTGAGCGAAAAGAATTTAGTGAAAAGAAAAGATTTAAAACTCTTCCAACAAAGGTACGCGAGTACGAATTTATTACCGAATTCCGAAATTTTGATTATCATATAATAGCTATTACTTTAGCATTGATATTCTAAAATATTAACTCGAAAGGTATTAATGTTTAGGGCAGAAAAGAAATTATTAAGGAATTATAAAGAAAACATTTGAAATGTTTACACATTTAATTTGACTAATTGTTTTCAAAATAAATTACTTAAAAAGTTTTTTTAAAATGCTGTCGCATAGCAATTATACACAATCCCCCTTGTGACAAGCGACAGGTTAGCATGTTTGTTTTGTTTAACTGAACACGATACAGTATACAAGAACCAGCTGCCTACGGAAAAGGGCGCATTCGAAGTGGAAGAGAAAGTGGATCATATTTTCATCACATGCGAGAAAAAACCAGGAAAACACTCATGCAGTCGGCTACTTATCAGGATTCGCGCCTATATCGAACTAATCGTACCCAACAGATTTATCCACTTTGCCCCTAGTGAGCTTACAGGGCGAGTTCATCTATTATTTTTATGATTATTGACAACAGAACTATCTGAAAAAGTCTAAAGGGGAGGGGGAACACATAAGCATCAGTCAACTTAACCTTTCCTTAAAAAAACAATAAACCGAATGATCATGGCTAATAATTAAAAAGGTTTTGACAAATTGTAAGTGGCAAGGCCGCCATATTCACATCTTCATTAGTGACATTTAAAACCAATAAGGCGGTTTACTGTTGTTAATAAGACGAAAACCACAACGTAGGTGAATCCATTTTAAAATTTAGGTTCAAATACAGTGAGGACAGGGAAAATTAGGCTAATATTTTCTAAATTCTTAGACAATGGCGTTAAAAAAGTTAGCGGGAAGAGTACGAAAGAAAATACGATACGTCTTATTGTAATTCGAATATAAAAAAGAGCAAGTGCAATAATGTTGAAATTTCGACTGAGTGGATGCGATTTGCTACTATCACTCCACTTTGTGGGATGGCTGATAAAAATATTGCACTAAAACAAAGGTCACAGTCATTAAGTTCCATTAACAGTAAAACCTTTTGGGAGCAGCACTTATATCTATCCCACTCAAGGAATCACGTGATATAACTTGAAGAAACTTACCTGAATCAGCCGATGAGTTAAAGTAATTAGGTACCAATGAAACAAAGCAATTAGGTGCCACATACAGCTCTGTTTTTAGCCTTTGAATATTAAGACGCTAATTTCAGAACGTCGATTAAATAATGTATACGAATGCATAATACATATGCAATGCTTAAATTGCGCCGGAGCCGGTACTTTTCAATTTTTAAGATAAATTACAATTCTAGTCGGAGCGCACCGGAGCCCTAAATAAGATGAGCTCCGGTACTTCTTTTTATAAAACTGAGCCACAATTTCAGGTAAAAAAAAATTAGAACTCCTAACGTTTTAGTTTAACAATAAGCAGACTTTGCAATACTCTATTTCCCTAGAAATACGAATTCATGAGAACATGAGAAGTTGAAGTAAAGTCCCCTCATTCACATGCGGAAACCTTTCCCTTTAAGAAGGGCAATAAATTTTGGGGAGTTTGTTTAGGAACGCGTAAATTTCTCGCCATGCCATCGTATCTAGTGTATTGTTATCAACAGTTAATTTTCTTCACAGGAAAGAAAACTTATGTTCTTAAATGTGCATTTACAGCGAGTACAATAAGAGTGAAATACTGAGATAAATTGCTCAAGCACGTTCTCTAACATCGTTTTCCCACACTATCCATTAACGTAACCAAATACCGGGGGGGGAGTGTAACCAGCAACTTTACATTCATCCTTAGGAATCAGATTCAGGACTCCTTTTACCTCTGACACACATTCGCTTGATGGTTATAATTATATCAGCAGAGAGCCGCGTTCAAAGAGAAAGTTCTCTCTCATCAAAATTCCCATCATTTTATGTTTCCACCCACTGATTCCTTTCACGCCCTCATTCTGTTTCGCCCTGTTTTTATCATTATCTGAATTTTCATCAGCTATACTTTAAGTATATTTAATTTTTATGATGATAAAAGAACATTTCCCCCTCCAATCAGAGCTAAATTTGGGCCGGCTCCGGTCTTCTTAGTTTTTGTAATAAATCATAATTCTAGCCGCAGGGCACCGGAGCCCTAAATAAGAAGGCTGCAGCACTTCTTTTATGTAACTGAATAACCGATTTCAATAGAAATTTTATGTTGAAAATTTTATTTTTAGCAATAAAATTATATTAAAAATCGCTTATTAAATTTTATCTCTTTACATATAATTTAATTTTGATTATTTAATTACTTTAATTATTTCAATAAATATAATAATTATTGATTAAATAACAACTTATTAAAACTTATTAAATAACAACTTAACTAAATAGCTAATTATTAATTTGATAATAATTAACCATTTAATTTTAAAATTTTTAGGGAAGAATAACTAATTTTAAGGGGTAGGCAACAAAACTAGTTAAAATAAAATGACAGACTCCTCATTTCTAAGTATCGTTTCCCACCTGAATAAATCACATCTATAACCGGAGGAATTCTCTGAACAGTTAGAAGGACACAATACACTTAGGAACTGAACTATGTAACCTGTAAAGCAGAAGAGGAATTGAATGGTGGTGTGGCTAGAGCGGACGTTGTCAGAGCGGACAGTGGTTACAGCGGACACGTGAGGGGAGCTGGGTGGGCAGAGCGGACATTCTTGCACCTGTTGTGTTATTTCCCCAATCAGTCAAATGTGATCTATTGTGAAGTTTCGAGCTTTGCACCTGCTGTAGAGATAAGCCGATACTTTTGAGAGAGAAGGCCTTTCTCATTTTCTCAGTAGATGTTCGATCCTGAAGTGTGTATGTCGTTTTATATCGTCGAAAAAATCTGTGATGAACCCGTAGCCATTTCAACAAAATTACTCTCTACAAAAAAAAAAAGGAAAAGAATGTTTAGTTGTAGATGATTACCCACACCGTTTACACCGAAAAAATAAATTAGGAATAAGTTGGGTATGTGTAAAAGAAAAGACACATCATTGTAAAGGAAATGTGAAGACAAATTTTCAGTACGAAGTACTGAAGAAAACTGAACATTCCTGCCCGCCCAACGTTGCTGAGATCGAAGTTAAAAGGAAGTTAGAGACTTGCAGAAAAAGAGTCCGAGAAGAAACATCAGTTCCCGTTCCCCAGATATTTCAAGAAGAACTTTCAGAATTATATCAAAAAGGTTATGATTTCGTTGCTAAAATACCGACATACTCCAATGCCAAAACTGCTTTATGTAAGGAGAGGAGAAAGGCTTTGGGAGCTACTGAAAATCCCCAAAATGCCAATGACATTCAGTTTGCAAACGATACACTTTTGCTTTCTAATGGAGAAAACTTTCTTCGCTTAAACTTTCAAAATGACCAAGGTAACAGAATTTTAGTATTTGGAGGAGAAGAATCTCTGTACCTTTTGGAAAATGGAAAGACTTTTTTCTTAGATGGAACATTTAAAAGTTGTCCGAAACAATTTGCTCAAATATATACAATACACGTCGATTTAAGGAGTACAGCAACTGAGACCAACGTTTACCCAGCGCTTTTTGCATTTCTGCCTGATAAGAGACAAGCAACTTGCATTGCAATGCTTCAGGAAGTGAAACGTTGGTGCCCTAAGTGGAAGCCGGACATTATAAAATTGGATTTTGAAGCCGCAGCCATCAATAGTTGTATGTTAGAATTTCCCAGTTCGACTATTTCCGGTTGTAACTTTCATTTTAATCAATGTTTGTGGCGTAAGATACAAGAAGTGGGTCTAGTAAATGAATATAAAGAGAACGAAGATATAAGAAATGTTTGTAGAATGATTTCTGCATTAGCTTACTTGCCAATGGAACACATAGATGATGCTTGGAGCATTGTATGGGAAAAAGCTTTTAGCATTGACAAACTTACCACATTCATTGATTATTTTGTCGAGCAGTGGATGGACAATCCAAATATGCTCATTAAAGTATGGAACGTATATGGACAGCGTCATAGGACAAATAATTCTGTTGAAGAGTGGAATTCCAAATTAAATGCAATCACTGGCAGAAACCAGCCTAATGTCCACTTATTAGTCAAAATACTAAAAGAAGAAACACAAAAAGTGCCTTTTAATTTGAAATCCAGAGAATTAGGCGACCCTGGAATAAAAAGGAAAAAAGCATACGTAAAATTGGATGAAAGAATTGAAAACATCCTTAAGGAATTCGAAACATCAAGCAATTTAGAAAAATGTCTGAAATCTTTAAGTTTTGTAACTAGGTTGGACTAAATCCAATGGTAAATGATATTTATGCCTTTATAATAAAGGTTAATTAGTATTTATTTACTTGTATTTATTTTTCTGTCATTTACTTGTATCTGTTTTATATATTTTACTTTTAGTATTTATTTTTACTTACATTAATGAAACTAATTAATTTTATGGCAGTTGCATCTGTTCTAATATTTATTTGACTCTAAAATACAGTTTTCCGCAAAATCCCTGGAGTTCGTTCATACCCTTCATTCTATTGTTACTTACTATTAATTTTTAAATATTTCTCTGACAGTTTTTATTTTTATTACGTTTTGCTATGTTTAAAATGCATTTGAACTATCATATCTTAACAATTTAATATAAATAATTAAATTTGATTGGTAAAAATGTATTTATCTTTGTAATTCGATAATCGAGTGCAAAAACAGAAAACTTCGGTGAAAAAAACGTTATCCCACGTGAAAGAGATTTGCCACTTAAAATACTGTTTTAAACTATATTTGTGATTTTTAAAAGTATTTATTTACTTATTTATCTGCACCCTTTATCTGTTCCATGATGGGGAAAAAAATGTGTCCGATCTGACCACGATGAGTTTCGCAGTGTCCGCTGTAACCACTGTCCGCTCTGGCCACGTAACCAATTGAATACCCAGCGTTTGCATGGTTTCACTATAGTCCCCATTCAGCACACGCAGGCTGCATGCATTTACGCAGACAACAAGAGGAAGACAAAAGGAATCCATGAAAGGAAACTATGCCTGCGGGATTCCATCCTTAAAAGCGTATTCAAATGCCTGGACAGCACCTTTTGTGGAAGATGAACAGGATGAAAGACTTCTGGGAAAGAATTCATAGCGGGAGGGTCTTCCTCTATATGAACATTAAGTATCCTGAAGATCCCTGCAGTAATCATTTCGACAGCAAAAAAAAAGGTTTCTATTTATTGAAAAAAAAAATGGTTTCCTAAAATCTTCCTAAATAAAAGCATACAAACATGCTGATATCTTAAGTTTTCTGAGTATTCCACTTTGCAACCAGAACTCTCCAATGTTTATCAATTCACTTTTTCGATTTACTGCCTGCTTTATCATGCATACTTAAACGCAAGGTCTGTCCATTTTACAGTAGAATAATTTTGTATATAAATAGATTTACTTAATTTTTACTCCCATTTGGAAGTGATTGATCATTGGAGCGTTACTAGATCAAGACACATTTACAAACTTAGGCTGAAGATATAAATAATAATAATAAAAAAATGGTTACTCATTCTCAGCTGACGCGGTTTTTCCCCCTTTCAATTACTCAGTGATTGGGAAGGGATAGAGTTAGTACTGCATTCCGATGCTTTTCGATTTTCGTCATTAGTTTGATCTCAACACTGCTAAACATAGCAAGAAATGTTTGTGGTTAGAAAATCGCGGATTGTGGTTAAAAAGACGTGTTTCTAGGTTGCTGAAAGGCTACATAATATTTTAATGAAAAAAGGCTTTTGTTTATAAGCTGTAAGACAGATGACACCATATTGTTGTTAGACATATAACATTACCATCAAGAAGTCAAATTTCAAACAGTGAAAAATATATACAATGGACAGTTTATTCTCTCATGTCATGATAAAAAATCTCTTCAATAAGATAAAAAGAACTATCAAAACCTGAATCTGCAAGAAACAGGACAGAAGTAGTCGACATCACAATTTAACAGATACTTACGTATTATCCCATCCGACCGGCCAAGTGGCGCGATTTTACGTCAACTATGGATGGTCGTGTCCTTTACAGTTCCACAGTAACGATTGGCGACAGAAATTTCCACGAAGAGCAGATGGGATAACACGTACGCTTTAACGTTACTATAACGTAAACTATAATGATTTACATTCTTCTTGACCTTGCTAATATCTGTATAATTAATCATTGGTATGTTCTTTTTTTAAACATTTCGCTGCACTACTTATAAAGTGTCAACAATATCCTAGAGCAAATTAAGAAATTCTGTGACCACGGTTCAAAACCCTCTAGCCAAGAACTCTGTTTCTATAAGAGAAAACTAAGATTATGACGACTTACAGAATGATATGAAAGCCCCCTAAAATTGGTGCCCTACGCCAAGGCTTTTTTGCGGCACTTGAAGCTTTAATAATCCCCACCAACACCACCATTTAAAACTCAAATTGCGTTTCCATTAAATTTCTCTAAAAAATTTGGTTCACATTCATTTATGATTTATGGTTTTACCATACGAGTATTTTTTTTTTTTTTTTTTTTTTTTTTTCTGTTAAAGCAAATTGAAGGAAAGCGTGCTGTCTGTTAGCTTCTTATCTCATGTTATGTATATCTAAACCGGGGAAAAATTTACTCGAGAATTCCATAGTTCCTGAGAGGAATACAATCAGCCTGACGTGCTTCCTGCTGTAGCGTTAAAATTAATTAAAATTAATCTAAATATACATGTATTTTTACAGTTTTGGATACAGAGGAGGGAGAATGATCTAGCAATGGTACAAGAGGTGCATGAAGGAAGGGAGGGAAAAAAAAAAAAAAAAAAAAAGATCTAAACAAAGACAATTTTTAATTCTAGTTTATAAAATTCCCCAAACACGAAATGACTCAGAAATATTTAAAATTTCCGTTTAAACTGGTTTTCAATTTCTGCTTTCATTTACTGCACCTTTTTACGCAATAAAGATCTAAGATATGCGATCTAAGAATACAATTTCACGCTTCACATAACGATCCTTCAAATTATCAATACTGCATGAATACTGTGACTAAGAACTATGAATGAACCATGAAGAAGCTACTTCAAACGACGCTTCGCATAATATGAGGGAAGACATTCTGACCATTCTTGACAAAAAACATCAAGAACGTAGAATGTATTGCACTCAAACGTTAAACAACACACAATAAGTAACAAAGGAATAGTAAAATGAACAAAAGTTTTATCTCTTATTGTACAAATGGATTTCTCAATCGGTGAGCTCATAGAAAAAGATTTAGCAATGAATTCAAGGGCCAAAGCGAATAAAAGTGTTTTGATACGTCGAAATAAGACAGAATGAACAATCTACTATTCAAAAAAGGCATGGACTCTCTTTTTATTTCAAAAAGGTCCAAAAAATGACAAAAGGGGATAGGTTCAAAAAGAGGGGACCAGAGGGTTCAAACTCGCGGTCCCTGGAAGCAATTTTATGCGGTTCGCGAAAATATTTTAAGCACGTATTTGTTGCAAATACGATGCTTATAAGTTTTAGGGACATGAAGATATTGCCTCAGCTTATGTGCGAAATTGCAACTGAAGGTAAAAAGATCAAATGAATAAATGGCGGGAGCTTGAATTTATCAAATTTTTCACTTAAGTACAGCTTTAGTCTGGTGAGACGCGCTTCATTATTCTGAAATTTTGGCTTTTCTGGTCACCGTCAAAAGCAATTTATTTAGTGGTTAATTCACCGTATTGGATAAATATATATAATATAAATATAAGTCTAAAATTTAATAGTTAGCGTTTACATTATAAAATACAACCAATAGAGGTTTTTTGCAAATACAGCCTCTAGACTTCAGACAGAAAATAAATTTGAATTTTTTTTGTTATTATTTATGCATACTTTGATAAATACTTAGTGAGTGAAAATTAATTTTCTTTTGTTAAAAATTATTTTCTATTTTGTTAAAACGAGTGTCTGGAACATTAGCTGCTTCCAGATGGAACATACGGAGTATCTGACTACGTGCCTACAGTTTACGTGGATTTGACATTGAGACCACTGCCCTACACGATAATATCATGCAATTTACTTATTCTACGGTCCGACACCCGAGAAAATAACGTAAGCAGAAAAATCAAATCTCAAGACGACAAGCTCATGTAGCAATTTTAGGGTTATGTTCGGTTTGTAAAAATTCAGCGTATCTCACAGTTAAACAAATGGTTGCGAAAGTAAATTGACCACTACGAGGAATGAAACAAACGAATGTGTTAAAACAAGATTGCATTTGTGCTGAAACTTTTTTTTAAGTCCCCAAAGCGGTAATCAAGGTATAACGCAAAATTACTCCAGCTTACTACCTATCGCAACCGCACGCATATCATTCAGAAGTTTACAGAGACCAAGGTTATTTTTCTAGGTAAAGTGAGCCAAGATAACATTTACACAACTATAGTAGACAAATTAAAAAAAAAAAAAAAAATTAGGCATACACAAACTGTGTTGCCAGTAATTTTTCAACTAAAGCAGCAAAAGTCGTCAAAGATCACGTGATTTTTATGACATCATAGATATGCATGCTCACATGACCTCTGACGTCATCACAAATATACCGACTTTTGGTTCCGTAAGTTACACACTGTTCTTGGGCGTTCTAATTACGTATCATAGCTTTAACGAAAATTTTAAAACTTTATTGCTTATTTACAATCGTTTAAATATCCACTTCTTCTTTAATTAATTCACATTTAATTTATGTTCTATTTTAAAATTAATTTGTGCATATCCATTCTTAAGAGATTCCTCACGTTTAAATTGTTACCGCTTTTGTACCAAATTTGAGTTGGTGGTTTTTTTTCCCTCTTAATTGTGAACATTTTAATTGAGAAATCTTTTCCAGTGAGTTTTCCGTTCTGCCTAGCGGGCTTACTTCAGATTCTGATTACTTAAGTAAGCCTTGTTCTTTCACTGTTAAATTTATTTCTGTTATTATTAAGAAAAATGCCGTTGCTTTGATTTTAAAGTCATTTCCGTTGCTTAGTTGTTCGCAATATTATTATAATCAGGAGCAGGAATTTTATTTCTTTCTCTGCTTGGGTACCCAAAATATGGCGCCCAAGCTGAAAGTTCTTTTGTTCGATTTATCGAATATGCGGGGTGAACTGAAAAACAAAGTGCACGGGAGACGAGGGAGGAAGATGAGAGTTCCCGAAGCAGTGTTTTTTCTTTCCCAATTTTTCCCCCTTCTCGTTATGCTGACGCAGGCTGCGCAGCCTTGAAAAGAAAAGCTCACATGTAAACCAGATTGCCAGGTGCCAAATTCTACTTAAGCCTAAATAAACTTTTTTTAAATATAAATTATTTTTAATTGATGCATTATTTAACATGTAAGCATTTTACGATATATTAAAAAATCTTTGAAGTCGCAAAAAGTAGCATAAGGAAATGATGGAGGTCGCAAAAATTTCGCAAATACTAAAATTTTAGTAGTACAAGTTTGTCAAAAGTCGCACATTTGCGAAAAATCGCGCGATCTGCCAACACTGAATACAATCAACTGACTGTAATCCAATACTGCAGAGCTTGCTTGATGAAATAACGGCAGCGGAAGCTTTCATTTACGCATAATCGGAGACGTCTGAACAGCTGTGCCAGGTGTTACATATTTATTAGATGCCCAACAGATATATATACAGTTTATAAATCTTCAACCAGTCAAAACTCCCTTACCATCACCTCCATTTTCTCCCCCCTCCTGCGGAAGAATAATCATTATACTGGATGCGATGAGACAAAGAAATTAATATTTCCAAATAGCAATTTCCAGGTAACTGGCATTTCAGCACTGATAAATTTTATTTAGCGACTGAGTAAATATATAGATGTATATAACAGGGAACGATGGCATGCAATTATGGCTATAGTCTGATAATTTTAAAAAAATTCACAAAGAGAATGGTTTATCTGAATTAATATAGATTAAAGTCTTGGTAAAGTACTGACATGAGGCGCTTATAAACTATCTATAGTCATCTCTCCAATAACTGTTATATTATTAGTAGTAAAGACAAGATACAAACTGTCTAGTAAAAATACAAAAAATTAAATGAGCGCAATATCAACAGTGACAGGCAATCCTTTTTATTTTCAACAGCACGTAATTTAAATTACATGTAATCTTAAATATATACAAGCATTATTATTAAATAATAAGAAATTCATATGTATGTTTGTTTATATTTCTCGGATTGGAACCCAGAACCACCGAATTTTGAATACACATAGTCCGAACACGTCTAACTCGAAGCCACAGTTTTGATTTCGTGTTTATTTGATAGCCACAGTTTTGATAGTATGTGCGAATTTGTGGAATTTTTCATTAATTTCAGTAATTTAAGAAAAACAATGCTTTAAGTAAAAAACTGGCAATTCTTTAAGATACTTGTATTTAAAATTTAAATAACATTCTCGGCGATTTAAAAAAATATGCTGCCACCGCCTCAAATAAATTTTTATCTTCCATGCGCCAGTGTTTTTTTTTTTATCTTCCAGACAACAAACTATACAATTTAAAAGCAACAAACGCAGTTATTTATGGCAATTTTAATTATTTGCTGAACAACGTAAAATAACATTAGCCAACCTCATTATGCAACTTTTGTATGACTACTTTATGACGTTGTCCGGGTAGGCGGTTCATAGAATTAAAAAAATTAATTTGACCGAAATTTTCATGCCAGTACTGTTTTTTAAAGTCAGTTATAACTTGGTTTCTTTTCTAATAATGACAAGTGAAATTCAGTTTTTTTCGTTCTTTCATTATTTATAGTTTATTCTTTTTGGTTATGAATACTAATCAAATTTGCATAACCAAATGAGTTTATTCTTCAGTTTTTAAGTGTTTGAAAATAAAGATAAATTGTTGACAGTATTTTAAAATATAAATTATTTATCATCCCTATCACTCAATCTTTTTCCTTACCTTCGAATTAACCATGCTCGTCGTTGCCGGGACTGGCCCCGTTAATAGGAACTTGACCGCTTGTGCAATTTACATGGCTTTTTTAACTCTTACATTCAAAAACCTTCAGTCCATGTCGATGTAAAGTAGTATAACATCAGTGAAACTGATTGAACAATTTACAATTTGGTGCAGACTATACCATTCAAAAGCCATCATCTTGTATCGTGTTTTCTGTGCATCGATTAGGGATGCAGGTACTTATGTACTAACACAACCACCTTAGTAAAAATCCAGACTGACTCAAACTAACACAGTACGAGACATAATACTTCTTCGTACTTAACAACGTCGCAATTTTCGTAAACGATCCTTCTGTTGTTGTTCCAAGAATTAGTTTTTACAGACAAATCTCATCATTTTTTGCTTAAACTCAATTTTAAGTTATGAGCTTTTGATATTTGCTCTGACCAAGAAAGTGCTGTAAAACTGCAGAAAGACTATTTTGCTGTGAAAACTCTAAAACAACTGTTTGCATCTATTCTTATTTTCACTCAAATAAAAGAGAAAAAAAGTAACTTGTAAGTAGGTTTTTTTTAAACTAATTTTCCGAATGAACACCTAATTAAAATGTAAAATACGGTTGATATAATATGTATGTAGCAATTATCAGTCATCGTTCTTTTTCTTCTATAAATTATCGCCAACCTTATGCCAAGGCGGTTGCGCTAATACCGAGATGCCGTTAGTAGCTGCAAATACATGGGTATGAAATTCTTCAAAAAAGTAAACACAATTCCATTTATTTTTTACCGGATATTAATGTAAATTAAACTCAACACGGCAGATGTAACACTATAATACGAAGAATGAAATATAACGAATTAACAATGGTAAATGGCCCGAAAGAACCATTTATTGATAACGTTATCGCTCTTCAGGCGTGTAGGGCATTCGTTCTCTGCGTATTTACAACTTTCTGTTTTATCAATTTCGCTGAAAATAAATTGGTAAATGGTAAAATTGACAATCTGTAAAATCTTATCCATATAACGCACAAAATAAATATGTAATTTAATGACATCAAAAATTGACATCACTGACTGCTGACGATACATTCTACTAAACATCTTAACGGATCTTCTCATGTGATTAAATTCAGCGAATTCCGGTTAATCAATCAAAAATTTGATCACAACAAGGGAAACGCTTTGCATTATTACATATTTCATGCATTTTACAGGTGCTATAAATATTTTCATAGTCCGTGCAGCCTTTTCTGCTGCGTTTACGGCGACGCTAATCAAGATAGTATTTTAAAGAAAAAACATGCGATGTTTATCTACTATTTTTCATTTGCGTAAATAAATCACCCACCTTATAATAACCTCTACTTTTTAATTATGCACAGCCATCCAATATGAATCGATTATATAATCATTAAAAAAGATCCATTTACGCTTTTAAAATGCGGAGTTCAAATAGTTTTAGTTCAGAAATATTCGACATTTTCGACTCAGGTTTAATTTATGAAACTTAAATAATGTCGCACAAGAACATTATTTTATATATGTCAATAAATAATGGACTATAAAAATTTCTTGAACATCCGTAACGAATTTAACGGCGAGTATTCGGGATACATACAGCAGCTTGAAATCTTAATATGCGACATCGAATTCTCATAACACAAAAGCCGTTTAAGATTCTTTAATTGCAAAACTTACATCCTATCATCATCGATTCTATGCTAGAATCATACGATAAACTCTTAGTGATTTATTTGTTAAATAATCAATCAAAATCTATCAAAACTATGCAGCTTTTTTTGCAAAGGTCGGAAACGAAAGATAGGTCGAAACTCAGCACATGCAACGTTTCAATAACTATCTCCTTTCTACTAAATATACATTTCAAGTTAAAAATTAGATATATTTGAACAAACGCAATACACTAGAATACAAATAGCACATTAATCAAAATGACTTGGAAGCACAACACCGTAACTTAACATACCTTTTCGTTCTTCCGTAAAAACTACGTTTTTAATGATTTTAAATGAGGCCATTAAAAAAAGAACTTTAAGGAATTTTATAGGCATGAGTATTAATGCCAGTAAACTTCGATTAATTTATTTGTATAAAACTTAACTTTAATGATCATGTGTTTTACGGAGATTTTCGGCAACTATATAGGCAGATGATAAACACAAATGATATGAAAAGAAAATGAAATATATTTGTCTATTTGGGAAGAATATTCACTACTTGCATATCAAATGAGATTTCATTTTTCATTACTAGTGATGTATAACAAAAGAGTCACTAAACGTTCTTCCAATAATTACCTAAGAACATCAGAATAACTTATGCAAAATCTATTTATTAAGACGTTATAAATTTTACACCAAATAAATCTGCCCAAGGTTAGTGTCTTTAAATAATCGTTCCACGGAATAATTATTCAGCACTCATTTGAAATACATATTTAACATTAAGAACAATAACCGTCGCTACGACTGGTAAAATACAGTAATTTCCTCAAGCAACCATTTAAGAGGAAAAAATACAGTAGTTAATTAAGAAGTTTCAAAACACTTTAATAGCCAATACTGTATTCTGATAAATTTTGGTACAGATTAATATACCTTACATCCTTCTTCCCGTTTAAAAAGACATTTTAAAAGCGTAAATCGAAATTTTCATGAACTGTATGAACATAATGAATAAGTGAAATTCAAATTGTGACAACAAACTACTACAGCTCATCTAATTTATATTATAGTTACTGCTAACTTTGTTAATGATCTTTCATACGAAGGTGAAAGTATCTCATGAAGAGCGTTACAACCTTAATATTTTTACAGTTCAAGCATGCGAACAATACGAAATACAATAATCTAATTTATTATCTTTTAGGTGAGAATATATAACTTTGCGATGGTAAATGAGTACTTTTAATTATGATCCGAAAAACTTCGATACCTCGCAATTTGAAGTTCACCGATATAAAACCCGAGTTATCGATTATATGCATTTTCTGAATTTTTGGAAAACCACTAAACCATCAGAAATCCTATTATTCAACATTTTGTCAAAAATTATTATTATCAAATCAAAAATATATGCGGTAAGACAAAATTTTATACCATCTAAACGGAAAACAACTTTAGATTACGAACACTTCGCAAAGTAAGTCTTTTCATTATGACACAAACTAATTGCTTGAAATAGCTACAGTAGTCATACATTAGGAGGTATTAGTTATTACTGTTAAGATATAAATTGTACCCATTTATATTTTTGACGTGATATACAAAAACACCGGGAGTTAAATCTTTGCATGAAGTTTTAACGCTGGTCTTCGAAAATTGCATTTTTTTAACAAAAATTCCTCGAAACACATCATGCAGAATCTCTACATTACAAAAACATTCCTTAATAATCACAATTCATAAATCGAAAATGTAATTTACTAATAAAGCACTAAGAAATACGGATGCTTTCGGAAAGATATACGAGCAACTCGTTTTGGACAAATACGAATAATAGACATGCAATGACATCGATGTCCATTTTGGAAGAAGGATATAAATTAGAAAAAGGTGAGGAGAATTAAAAAAAAAGTAGAAGTTTTTATTCTACGGGTAAATATCTAAAAATTTGAAATTACAAATAAACCAGCAAACAACGAGCAGAATCTAAGTATTAAAATTTTTAACGCCAACACGTAAATTTTTGCTAAAAATAATTAACACAAAAAAACAAACAAAAGACAATAGCTGTACATATACATACCGTGGTAAACGACGAGCAATTTCAGCCGGGCGTATTGAGTCGCTGGTTCCACATACGTAGTGGCCACATCGAGAGCCCCTTTTCGCTTAACTCTGGTTTGGAGCACCGTAGCGTGCGGTAAAAAACGGAGGGTGCGGCGCCAAAATGACACTGGAACTGCACATAAATATTATATGCACTTCTGAATTTTCTCTTTTAAGCTAGGTGTAAAAAAATTGCCGAAACTTAAAAATCTTCATCTTGATTCACTTCAAATGGATACATATCCTTCAATGGAACGCTAATTATTCACATTAAGGAATTTGTACGGATAATCCACATAGAGCTTGCAGAAAAATTCGAAAAATAACTTTCACGTTGAGTTTTTAACCAGGATGGTAAAAATCGTGCTATCGAACAGAAATGACATGGTAATGTGTGTAGTAAAACCTTGGCTTAAATTATCCATGGGGGGAAAAAAAAGGTGAGCTACTTATTTCTGAGGTAGAAGTGTTGCAATTAATAAATGCAAAGGACTAGTTAAAAATCCCAAGCTTCACTATACATTCATTGGAGTGTAGAGATCCTCTTGGTTTGTAAACCCACAGGCCAAAATCCAAGAACATTCCGATGGAAATTAATCCACTAATACACACCAAACAATCCAGTGATGAGAATTACAAATTTAAAAAATTTTTCCTTTGTTTTGAAACACAAGAAAAAAACTTCCTTCGGCGGCACCTATTTCAGTTCCTTTGTGAACACTGGAAACACCGAACTCCACTGCTACCAGCACCGGAGAAAGACGAGCTAGTATTAGGGTTGCCATTCGAAACCAATCTGATCGTAACGAGAGGAAACTTTTGTCGCCAAAATAGCCAACTTCAGTACTTTTAACTCGCCAAATCTTTGCTTGACGCAGTTTTATGATTGATTATAACTGAAAATCGACTATTTGGATCGACATATTTAATTGACATATTCGATAAAATACACAGTTTATACTTTGTTGACTTATGTACAGCTCTTGCTGGTTAAGCTATAATTTCGCTATGTTGTAAATAAGCAGATAAAAAAATATCTCGATATCTTTATTTATTTTTATAAATGAATGAAAAATTTCTCCAGCCTATTTATTGACAAAAATTTCGGAATAAAATAGACTAGTCTTTTTAACATAATATGCTGCTTAGTTTACATTATTAACGACTATTAAGCTAAACAAAGAAACTAAATATAGTAAAAGAGGCATATTTACATTATTTTAAAACGTTTCAATAATAGATTTTACAATTGTTTCTATAATAATTCTATAAGTTTAGAGTTTAGATTAGTAATTAGTGTATTTATTTCATAAGTTCAATTACTTCAGTCAAAAGTGTGGTATAGTAGATAAGATATAAAAGTGTTAACTTAGCAAAGAAAGGAATAAAAAAATAAATAAATAAATAAATTAGTTCTTCAAATTCTGAGTAGAAGTTTCATTACAATTTATCGATTGCATTTTATTACAGCATAATACCGTATTATATAAATAATAGATTCCTTTCTACTACCGTTAAATTATCCTTCACTATATGTTACCTAATTGAAGCAGTATTTTACACTACCTATTATAGTTTTCTTCACGCAACATATCCTTTAGGTTCTTGGAATTAGGAGCAATATGTATCCTTTGTTGTTTCGCGCTAGGGTGTGTCAGAGGCGGGGCTAAATATAATTGACAGTTGAGTGATCTATCATGGGCAGTTGTAAGGAATTCTCTAATTGGTCCATTTATGTACAGAATGACCATGGGTTGACAGTAATTAACCAATAGCGTCAATCGAGAAAAGCTTTCTTCTCCATTCGCTTCCACAAAACAGCACTGGAAACTTAGAAAATAGCAATCTTGAAAAACACCACTGAAATTTGTCACTAAAAATGTTAAAGCCAATCATATGCTAATTCAAATATTTAGGAGATAAAGCTTTAAATGGGTTAAGCCAGGGGTTCCCAACCGGTGGTACGCATAGAAAAGTATTAACTATTAAATTCAAAAATCTCGTGAAGAAAAAGAAAAATTGATAGAAATCTCCTGTGATCAAACTCGAACTGAAGATTTCAAAAATACACTTGTTAACTTTTGTATGAACCGAAAAATAACTTTAAAGGCATTTCAAATAAAGCTATTAAATTTTTATTGCCTTTTTGCACAACCTATTTGTTTGAACAAGCATTTTCTTCCATGTTATATTTAAAAATAAAATACAGAACAAAATTAAAAGTGGCTCTTAATTTGCGGTTAAAACTAAAGTGAAATAAGACTAGACACAAAGAAATTTGTGTCTCTTAAACAGGCCCAAATTTCGCACTAAATTTTAGAATTAAAGTATTATAACTTAAATTTTGATAATAAAAATGGTAACACATTTTTAACCTAAAATATTTTTTATGTATTTTATGTATGCATATTTAATACAAATAGCCAGTAGGTTGTGCAAATGGCAAAATATATTTATTTTTAATATTTCTATTGAGAAACTGAAAAATAATCATTGTAAAATGTAGCGTTTTTCGGTTTTTATTCAAATGGTACGCGTTAGTCGAAAAGTTGAGAACCACTGCATTAAGCGTCAACACAACAAATACGTTTTTTTCATTCGGCACGTTTGGCAAAAGGGACGCTCATAAAGCTTCTTTGATTGTGGCTTTAATTTCTTTTTACTATACAATTGTAAGCATTTCTTGGTCTGTAGACAGAATGCAAATCTAGTCAAATTCATTAATCACGTTTTTAGTTCTAAATTACATGCACTTTCCGCTAATACTAAAATCCGTTTCTTTTTACTTTGTTTTTTTATATAATAATAAGAATTGTTAAGAACAATTATTCAAATTTAAGAGTAATTATTAATGATTTTAATGTCAGTAGACGTTTTTATAGAAGCAGTATCGTAAGTTTCACTCTTTGTTTTTAATTCAATAGATAGCGCTAGAGTTGTTGCTTCCTTTACTTTTATTTCTGCTGTATAAATAACTATTTTGCAACAAAATGGTATGGAATATCGTTGATTTCAGAATATCCCTCTATTTTTGCTTTTGTATCTTAGTATGGTACATTATTCTACCACAGCATTTATCATGAAATTGAACTGGCAAATGAATGGCCATTCTGGGAATAATTTGCCATCCCAAAGCCTTTAAAAGCAGCTGATCTGCAATTACCAGTTTTCAGAGCTGTTTTCATTAGATGGGAGATAATAACTTTAATTCATCTTACATCATGTCGCTAAAAGATTAAAAAACAATCTTAATAATTTACAGCTTTATTTTATTGCTTAATGCAATTTGTAATTAACTTCTGCTTAATACAATTCGTAATGTATCTCATTCACTCATATAATTTATAATGAATCTAAGATAATTCCTATACGCTTTTAGACCTTTATTTTAAATGACAAAAAAGTGTTTCCAAATTCATTTGTTCCATTAACATCTGACACGATATTTTAAATTTAGTAAATGTGGTAAATGAAATAATGCAAAATTCTAGATGTGATTTACAAATTGTGACTGACAATTTACAAAATCTTATATCAGAATTAAATAATCGTAGATCAGATGAAGCGTATGAACATGCAATTACCATCGCAAGTATCATTTGCTGATGGTTTGGGGGTTGATACTGATTTTCCACTAAGTCGAAAGTTTAAAAAGAAACTATTTCAAGATGAACAAACCGACGAACCAATCAACAATCCAGGACAAAAATTTAAGGTTGAATTTTACAATATAATATTACACACTGCTATTTCTTCAATTACTGAAAGATTCAGTCAATTAAAAGAATATTACAATTACTTCACTATATAGCTAATTTAAAAAACTGAAGTGACAATGAAATTTTAAAACATTGTAAAGAATTAGAACAAAAATTAACGGATACTAAAATGTTAATGAAAAGGACATTGATGGATTAAATAATAAAATCTTTGCGACGTTTTACCAAAGAGGATATGTCACCTATTGATGTTTTAAATTATATTTATGAAAACAATACATTTCCGAATATTGCAATAGCTTTATGGAACCTTGCCAGTTTCGCTGGCTACTGGAGAATGAAGTTTTTAAAACTTAAAATTATAAAAAAACTATATGCCATCTACCATGGCGCAGGAGAGATTATCGGACTTGTCAATTATATCCATAGAGAGCGAAATTTTGAATAAATTAAATATAAAGGAATTGATACGTGCGTTCGTAGCTGCTAAGGCTAGGAGAATCAATATTTGAATATCCTATTTTCTAATTTTTATACTTTACTTAAAAATGTTTTATCATTGTTTTGTTCTTAAAATTTATGAAATAATAAAAAACAATATGACAAACCTGTGTTATTATAATTTATGAAATAATAAAAATAATAGACAATTGTGTATTAATATTATAATTTATGAAATAATAAAAAACAATAGACAAACGTGTATTAATATTATAATTTATGAAATAATAAAAAACAATAGACAAACGTGTATTAATATTATAATTTTTGAGCTTTTCAATTCGAAAGTCAAATTTTGAATACTATAAAAGAGTATTTCACATATAATTTGCAGCACTTTATAAGTGTGCAACAGAACTTCATAAAGGGGCGCCAAATTTCAATTTGAACAGGGGCGCCTAATACTCACGTGGCGGCCCTGGGTACCTAGAAACATGAATAACGTAGTCCTCCATTCGAGTATGGGCCCAAATTTGTAATTTGTTTTATTATCGATTTCATATTTTCTAAAGCTTTAACGAATATTTGATTAACAAACTCGGCGATTTCAAAGCGAGCACTGTACGAAAAAAGGAACATTTTTATCTCCAGCACGCGAGACTGTATATCGAAAATTCTAAAGATATGCTGTTTTAAATATTCTGTGATATTGCTGTTAATTGAATTTTATGGTTACATTACTTATTTTACTTTTGTTAAGCCAGAATGTTTTTAATTCATGACATACCTAATTAAAAGCTTTAAATATTTTTAATAGAATTACATTACATATGTTTTCACTTTTATACACAAGAAAATACGAAGAACCAGTGAAAAATAAATAAATGCATTCTTCCTTAACTTCATGTAGCTTTTTTCTGCAAGAATCCATTTAATACTTATTATTTGATTATTCCTTGTCATTGTTTTGATTACAGTAATTGTGTGTTATTCTGAACCATCTTACTTCCATGTGATATAACAGAATAACAAAATGCCAATCAAATCAAAATAAGGTGAGTGAAGGATTTTGGATTTTCTTGATATATTTTCTCCAATATTATAAAATGCAATATGTAGCATTCCACCTATTATTAAAATAATCGTCTGAGTTATAAAATCGTGTAAGTTACATGCAGCAAACGAATACTGCCATTTTTAAATCACAAAAGCCAAAGAATATTTATACACAGTTCTGGGACACTAATTTCCTGTACCTTTTCATATGCAGAGAGTCGTTTTAAAGCACAACACATATATATATATATATATTGCTTCTATGAATTAATACTGTTTTTAGAAAATTTTAGAATTCTAAAATTTCTCTTCTTACATAACTAAATTAAGTAATTTGAGACGTGTTAAATTTACGCATCTTACTTTTCTTTATGAATAAATACACTTAATTAATATTATGTGTTATTGAAAATTATTAAAAGTTGTGTATGAATTCTGAATATTTTATTTGCTAACTCAAAATTTCGTTTCGAGACTAATAACTCTACTGGGATAACGCCCCTTTGTGATACAAAATCAGTTTTCCAGTTGAATAATTATAAGCATTTGAAAAGTAGAATTTCAAACAAGTAACTAACTGTCACTACAAGGAAAAAAACTCTCATTAAGTAGCAATAATATGTTGTTTTACAAATAGACTGATAGTTCAACTAACGCACTCTGTTTCTGAAAGATTACTCACGCATTAATTTCACTCTGACTCATTTACTAAGCCATTAAATCAACAATTTTCTCATTTGTCGAGTCATTAAATAAATAAAATTTCCTTTTTCTATCAAGTGAAGAATCACACTCCGAAATGTTATTCAAAAAAGGACGTATACAACTAAGCACGCTGTTATTGTGATGAAATGTAAATTACTGATACGAGCACGAGAAACAATAAGTTTTAAAAAACCAACTGAAAGCATGTTATGAAGAAAGAAAAAAATGACACTGAGCGTACAACATCGGAGAAAAAACAGGATAAAAGCTTCCACTGATTATGCCCAGTGAAGTGTTTCAGTAGTAAAACACAGATGTACAATTAAAGTGCACAAAGGAATGGCAGTTGATTCAAAGGATAATATTAAAACTAATTCCAAGGAACAAACAACCATTTGGACTGAACATATTAAGAAGAAGACTATGTTCTTGTATATTGATTCAATAATCCCCGGATCCTCAGGTATAACACAAAGAAGCTGAAGGATAAACAGTATTAATGGTTAATTTATTACCTCTAAAAACTAAATAGATCTCAGAGGACAGAAACATATTCGGGCGAAACCGAACTCATTTACTTATCACTATCTGGCATTTGGACAAAGCCATAATTAGCGCCGAAATCTAAAATAAAAACGAGGGCCAATATTTTCTTATATTACTGAATTGCAAAAAGTAGAAATTCTGCTGTTAATGGAGCTTCTTTTAAGTGTATTGGTGTATTTAATTACGGCAAAACACTCAAGGCCTAAGGGAAGGAATGCCTTCGTGGAGGACTTTCTATGAGAAATTGACTCGTATACACGTTACACATGGAGAAAACCGCGAAAACGTCCCATGCAGCCAGCCCGTCCGTCGGGATTCGAACCCAGAACCAACTACCAGGGAGTTCTTTTAAGTATTTGGTGAAAATAATATATTATTGAATATATACTTCCTTTCTTCACCAACAGAAATAGGCAAGGAAACTTAAACAATTGGGAAAGAGGCTTCCAGATGCGATTCTTCCATTAAGTGGAATATTTATGGGAATCATCCATCCGGTCAATAACAGCTTAAATTAATTGAAGCAAAATAATGAAGCAAATTTGTCTCTTTTTGAGGAATACTGTCCCGATTAATCTTCTATGTCGATCTTATTAACTCACCCATCTTTCATTTCTTTTACTATTACGTTTAATTTTTGTAAAGCAATCTTTAAATTTATTTACCAATTTTTCATTGATTTAAATTAATTTTTTAGTATTTTTATTAGCCCAAAACAGCTATTAGACTCAAAACACTGTTTTGCATTTTTTTCACTTTTCATTCGAGCCTGTTCCTTTCAAGAAAATGTAAGATATTTATCTTTATCTCGATATTTTTATTTACACTCGAATGCAATTTGAAAGATAATCGAATGCAATTATCTTTCAAATTGCATTCGAGTGTAATAGATTAACAAACCAAGCTATTTAAAAGCAAAGATGCAGTTCTTAAGAATATTACTTTTAAATTTTTAATCGGATTTATATTGAATCCATTTAATACATTGAATTGATAGTATTGAATTATTGAGTTTAATACATTGAATTCATAGTATACCTAATTAATAGTATTAAATATTTTTGCAGAACAGTGTTATATATTTTATCACTTTTCAATACACAGATGAAGCAGAACTTTCTCGCATGTATATTCATCTAGTATCCTATAAAGCGATTCGCTATTGCACCTGGGCGATCTCTATCGATAAACCCTACTGATAAACTTTAAAAACGCCCTTATGAGCCGACCGTTAAAATATAAACTCTTTTCATCTTCCCCCTCCCTCGAGTTTTCTTTTTCAATTTTTTATTTAATTTTAATTGTTTTTACTTATTTACAGTTTTATTTATTATTATTTTATTTATCTTTGTTCACCGTTTATGACAGTGTTCTGCCATTCTTTCTTTTAGAAATAAAGCTTTGATTTCATTAATACTATTGTGAATAAAAGAAACTGTAAGAACATTTACTTAAAAATATACGAGAAAATACAGTGCAAGCGATAAGTCGCCAAAGTTGCTCAGCATTTGTAAATACTTAGGCTGACGTTGCCGTTCGCTGTAGCAGTGGGAAAAAGCGCGGGGACAGCAGAAAGAATTCTTTTTGCCACCCCCCTCTCAATCTTTGGTTGTCACGTGACTGCTTTTACCCCACGGCACGAGTTGTGTGACTGATTACTGGGAGGACTGACTGCTTCGCTGGCTTTTGGAAGGATGGAAGAACAAAATAATAATAAGAGAGGAAAAAAAAAGAAACAAGAAGAAATGGCAAAAGAGATGTTAAAAAAATAAAGAAGAAAAGTTAGCGTCGACCACAACGAGAGTCTGTATTTGATAGTCACGTCATCAACGCGGATGGCTGATTTCTCAGCTTACTTTAGAAGCCTAACTTTCTTCTTTTGACTTTTCATCTTGGCTGTTTTTAAATATATCTTGAAAAGAGTCTTTCCAGACTTGCTATTGGCTCAGCCGGTTTGCCAGCTTCGCTAGTCTTAGAAGGATCTTCAAGTCTAAAGCGCGCTGGGGGAGCGAGATTATATTAACATAAGAAAGCAAAAATTTGTATTAGGCAGTAAGAAGTATGAAAGTTTTAGCAATGAATTTGCACTTTATTATCTTTAAAAAAAATATCTACTTCTAATTAAATGTTTCACTTTTTTACAAAAACAGAAAATACATAAAATAAAATTAAAAAAATAATATAAAAATAAAATAATATAAAAAATTAAATATCATGTTCTACGTACCCAAATCATAAAATTCAGTTCAACACCAATACCGCAAAATAATTTTAAAATGAGAATATCTTTACAATTTCCGATACGGAGTCTCGCAAGTTAGAGATTTTTTTTTTTTTTTTTTTTTTTTTTTTTACAGTGTTGCCATTGCTCGCTTTGAAATCGTTTAGTTTTTTTAATCAAATATTCGTTGAAGTGTTACAAAATATGAAGCCGATAATAAAACAAATTTCAAATTCAAATTAAGACTTCCACATGTCCATATTCTATGAAAGATTACGTTATTCAAATTTTGATGGCTCTGGGTACCGTTGTGTTATCACAAAGCGAGAAACATTCATACATTCATGCAGATTCTTCATTATTTAATTCCTTTAAAAATATAAGACAGGGCGATAATATTTGGCTGCAACAAATTGAACAGTGATTCGCCGTAACGGAAAATGCCAAAACGAAATTAGTCCTTCAGGGCAAATTGCCCCTTTAGACTAATACTTGTCCATGAAAAAAAAAATATATATATATTTAAATACAAAAATATTTTTTAAATTTTTTTTAAAAATCTGAAAGCTTTCAGATGTTACCTTTATTTATTAAATATCATGTTCTTTGCACTTAAACCATAAAATTCAGTTCAATAGCAATGACGCAAAATAATTTTAAAATTAGCATATCTTTAGAATTTCCGATACACAGTTCCGAGTGCGATAAGAAAAAAGTTTTTTTTTTTTTCTCCCGTCGTAGAGTGTTGCCATTGATCGCTTTGAAATCCTTGAGTTTGTTAATCAAAAATTCGTTAAAGTTTTAGAAAATATGAAATCGATAATAAAACAAATTCCAAATTTCAAAATTTGGTCTTCCACATGCCCATATTCGTAGGGGGATTACGTCATTCAAAATTAGATGGCTGTATGTACCGTTGTTTTATCACAATGCGAGAAAATACATACATTTATGCATACTTTTCATTATTTAATTTCTTCAAATATAATGCAGGTTTCTAACATTTGGTGGCAACAGTTTGAAAAGTGAAACGGACATTTATAGTGATTCAACGCAAAATCACAAAACGAAAACAATAGTCTTTCAGGGACAAAGCCCTTTTGGACTAATAAGAAAAAAAAAAATTACAAAGTATTACAGAAATTATGCAAAGTAAAAAAATTTTATATAAAGTTCAGTGTTAAATTCTTTTCAAAGATTTCCTTGTTTAAGAAGATTGTCATTAAATGCGAAATGGAAAATGTACATTCAAAGAAGATCTTGTGGAAATATACTGGCTATCGAGCTGATAAGCTCGTACAGATTCAGGGGTAATAATAGCGGTAATAATAACGACGGTAGGGCTAACAATAATGACATTAGCTATCTTTAACTGTTAAGAATTTCGGTATGCACTTTTTTTTTTTTTTTTTTTTTTTTTTTTTGTGTGTGTGTGTGTAAATTTCTTGAAAAAAAAAAAATATTATTTCGAAAATCATTTACAGTCGTACCGTTGTATACGTGGTTCACAACGGAGATAGTTCTTTAAAGTTTAAAAAACGGTAAACAAACTATCAGTGGCGTAGCTAGAGAGGGGGGATCCGCCTGGGTGGCACATTTATGATAGCGGCACTTTTAACCTGAAACATTATTCTATATGGTTTAATCATGTGGATCGTCGAAGCAAGTAAAGAATAATGAGATTCTGAATTGCCATGAGGAATTAATCTAAGAAAATAGTTTTTACTCTAGAAATAAACAATTCAAAGAAATCATGACGAGATTTCAATAGCCACATACTCTTGTTGTGCCTTTTTTATTCCGTTGGAACTTTTGAATGAAAATTCGGAAGAAAGAATTCGCCCTTTAGAGAGAAATATTTGAGAGTTTTATTCCATTATTGCTAGAGGAAATCAAACAAAACATAGAAGAGCGATCCTTTTGGTTTGGTTTATTTAATTATGGCAAAGCACGCCAGGGATATCTGCCTAAGGGGAGGGATGCCTTCGTGGAGGACTTTCTAAGGGAAGCTGGCTCGTATACACGTTACATATGAGGAAAACCAGAAAAACGCCCATGCAGCCAGCCCGTTCGCGGGATTCGAACCTCGAACCGAACTACCAGTGTTCAGCAACTTTACCGCTCGGCCGCTGGTGCGCCGGCGATCCTTTTGAATTATTACTGTTTTATCAGTAATACCATCTGCAGAACAATGTTAATACAAACAAAGTAAATACTGCGTGGAACAAAGTTCCAAATATTGTATTACTTTTTGGAACTTTCGTCAAAATTGCTTAAGAGTTGTTGTCAGAAGAGTTTTCTAAATAAAAATTCTTAAACAGATATTTAAGAACTGCAAATGTTTATTTTGCGCAAGAAATCTTTCTTTACTATCTACATAACAGCAGTTAGCGCAATCAGTCATCGATTGCTTTGTGAACAAAAAGCAAACTTTGTGGACAAAATGTCGTAATATAATTTTGAAATGTTGGAACTGAAGTTTTCTTCAATATTAAACGTACAGTTTAATTCATTTTCTATATGCCACTTTGATTTATTTGTATATCAAGAGGGGGGTACAAATTTAGAAAAACCTCGGGAAAAACTTCAGCTACGTACTGCACCCCAAGACCAAATGTAGCCACTGAAACAAACCAAGCAATGTATTCCTATAGTAATCACGACTAAAATTACTATACTACAAGCTCTGCTCTTCCATGACGTCACTGAGTCCTTTTCTGCTCAAAAGCAAATATTTCCTAATTCCTTTTGTGTATTCTTTTTTTCCCAATTTTGTAAGTAAGTGGCGTTATCGCTGGAAAAAGTCAAGCCTTATTTGTTTACCGACCTTGATGCGGACTATATGCACGAGCACACACTTTTCAGAAAATGTTACTAAATGAAAGGATGAAAATGATCGTCTTCGGAGCGTCTCGGGTTACAGGTAATTTTTCGTAAATGATTAATTTCTTAATTCATGGTGATAAAAATATTAGCACTGTTGTCGTTGTTTTGACACTGCCGGTTAATTAGATGCCGGTTATGAGGGATTTTACTGTACTTCTTTGGGAAACTAACTGTAACTGTGCCATCGTTTCTCCCACTTTAGTAAGTCAAGTTATATCATTGAACTCGAGCACTGAGAAGAGCACTACCTTGTTTGTCTACTGACCTTGGATTGTACTTGAACAAACATTTCCTGGTTGCATGATCTTTTCTTTCCATGATCAACACATTCTCTTAAGTGGCTAACTCAACTCATTCTCTCTTTCGTGCGATTACTTTCTCTAGGACTATGTGAAGTCTCAACTGTATATTTACAAACCTAAGAACATTGACAAACTCATAGGAACACTGTAAAAAACAATTGCAGCTATATCAATCATATTGATCTAAAAAGCAAGATAAAATCTGTAAGACAGATTGGAAGGGCGTTGCACAAATAACGAAGAGCATTTGAAAAATATGTTGCTCAGAAAGAAAGTGGTTGGAAAGAAAAATGATGCTCTTATAGCAAAGGGTATTGCATATCCCATTCTTTTTTTAAAATACGAGATAAATATTCGAGTTTCCAGTACTCACTTTACACTAGAGGTATGTTATGCCGATGTAATATTTTCTGAGTTGGAAAACATGAGTGGCATTCGAAGTCGTTCAAATGAAATGAAGATGCCTTTGATAAATAAATCTGTAAACATTGACGATCAATAACGTTTTTAATTTATCATCGTTATTTCTCCTTCGGCCTTTTTTATTCATGTTTTGTGATAAATGAATTTTGATAGTGAGAAGCAGTTCGTCGTATAAAAATTTTTCATGGTTTTTGTAGCTGCACAAAAAGTTTAATAGTGGCGGAAAGAAATTTTAGTAGTGCTAGTATAGTAATGGTTAAAACGAAATTATGTTACTAGAAAGAATAAACTTGTCGAAGAAAGATTTTTATTGGATTTTTATTGTATGTAGGATTTCAGTGGCGTTAGTATTGTTACAGTAATAGTTGGAGTGAAATTATATGTCTAAAAAGGAATAAATGTGTCGAAGAAATATTTATTGGAAACCTGTGTGAGTGATTTTTTTTTAACCGATTTATAATTTTACACTTCATCAAAGATTTTTCTGATTCCAATGGTTACATTATTTAGCTGCGAAAACTATATTTCTAAGGTTTCGCTGCTGTTATACCACGCTTATGTTATTTTTTTTTCTTCTCGCAAGCCTCTTATTAGATTAGTCCAGTCATTAGGCTCGGCAAATCTCAGATTACATAATTCTACTCTCTCCTAAAACAGTGAAATTTTCCCTTGGGAAGAATTTTTTCCGTGAAAAACTCCTTTCCTTTAAAGTAAATCACCATTTATGAGGTTTTAAAAAATAAATTTAAGTAAACCAAAAACTGAACCTAAAGAGTTGTTTCGTTGAAAAAATTTTAATCTCTATACAGAGTAATCCCGACTGAAGGTACTTCTTCTTTTTTTCTTTAAATTTAAATAAATTTTTTGAGAGGAAAAACAGGTACATTAGCTGTTTTAAATAATATGGCAAAACCCGCGCAGAGCTATTTATGATGGCTTTAATTTGGGACTCATTATTTACCTACTCGGTTTTATATATTCATTTCAGCGTCCTACTATGGCCGAGCATGCTACGATACCTGCATCTTCATTACGTGAGTTAAAATTCCAGTGATTGTAGTGGCTGCATAAGGCATTTTGGTATCTTTTCCTTGTCTAAATTTTAACATATTAGTTCAGAACATCCTTCGTGAAGTCATTCGTTCGTTAGGGAGATAGTTTTATGTGTTTTGCCTTAATTAATTGAATTAAGAGTGAATCACCGTATAAAGAATGAATTGGTTTAAATTAATTGTTCAAATGGCCTTATTCTTGTTATTCCCCATTTATTTGGCCGTGTTTCATTCACTTAACCGTACCTATTTGCTGAAATAGCATATGTAACAAATTTAGCCATTTGTCACCTTTCTTTATTTTGTAGACATTCAAAGTAATGTGGATTTAAATATTTTCAACAGCAATTTTTAAAAAATACTGAATTTAAGTAATTTACTGTTTAAAGGAAGCGATAATGGCAATCTTCCATTATATCAAACAGTAGAAACCAAAAATAAGTTCACAGGTTTAGACATGATAAATAGATGTGATCTTCTTAAGAAATAGTTTATATATAGAGAAAGAGATGTAGGTATATAAATATATAGATGTATATTGATTAACTTTGAATTAAAATTAAACAGACAAAAAATAATAAACTCATAGAGGAAAAATTTTTTACTCATTATAATTATTTTAAAAATTCTGAAGTTAAATATAATGGGCTGTAAATTGGAAATGGATTAATTCAAAAAGAAACGCTTGAAAAAAATATAATTTAAATAAAATAATACGCTATGACAAAATATAAAATGGGAAAAAAAAACTGTAATACAATTTTCAGATTTTTCACATTAATTATCAAGGGATTCTTTACCTGGCTTTTATTTTCGCAATCGTTTCTCGTAGTCATCATCATAAGGGCACAGCCCCGATCCTCCTAGCCGGCACAAGCCGGCCGTATGATCAAAACTTATAGTCATATATTTTTAATTACAGAAGTATTTTGAATGAGGAAAATATTTATGTTTTGGCAATATCAAATTTTAAAAAAAAATCGGCAGATAATGAAATCTAACTTTTAATGCGGTCTCTCGGTTCCTATATTTAGATTCTGGGAAATTTTAATACTCGTTATGAAAAAATAGTAATACAAGAAGTTTGATTTCTGCCCATCAAAAATTGAGCGGGATACTTATTTTCAAAATTTGCAGTTTTTGATGTCATTTTCAACTTACTTTGAGAGATCGATTAACTAAGCTAGAATGATTTGAGGAAATAAGTTTAAATAAAGTGCAGCAAAAAAGTGTATTTAATTTAATAGACATGCAAAGAATTCATGTAGTGTCCACATCAGATTTTTTTAAAAAATTGCAGTCTTATGTATATTGTTACAGTCTTATTATAAATAACAACAGAACTGAACTTAAATGACATGGGCCTTAAACACCACATGAATGACAATACAACTTCGTCCCTCTCCTCTCCGATGGATAACCACAGGGAATAAATCCGAAGGTCTCCCAACCCTCTTCTCCTACGATCAAACCTTTCTAGAGAATTTTCGGTTTGCCGCATGCGCTCATACCGCACAGACACTATACCTTTAGAAACTTCCCCGACTTCTTCGGGATTCGAGCTCGAACCCAAAGAATGATACTATAGCAGTCAGGAGCACTAATCGCTATACCGATCAAGGTGGCAACGAATATCTTTGGAATGCTAATTAACTAGTTAAAATATTCTAAATAGGAAAAAAAAAAAAAAAAAGAATCTGTTTATTGGACGGCATCGCATAATCGCCCTCATATCCTGTTACTTGAACTGATATATATCTCAGGGTTATCTTCAAGAGAATGTAATAAACTTTCATATCATATCGTTACATATCATTGCTTTTCCGAACAATGAGCCAAACTACTTTTTTTAAGAGAGACTACTTAGAACAATGGATGCAGCACAAAATAATAATACTTCTGATGCTTCAAATGTCAACAGATCGCAAATATCTCTTAAGATTCTATTTTCTAAGAAATTAAAATTATGGTTACTGTATCGGCTCTTTCTGTATCTCAACACTTTTCTGAAACTGAAGACCACAGCAGTGGTTCCTTGTTGCAGTTGGGTAATGATCGTTGCGTGACGTTTGACTGGTTCCAGTTCGAGACAGAGTTTCCGATGTGCCGACCGGTGTAAAGCCTAGAATTCGAAACGAATGCTAATAAGGAGAGCGAACGCCGGGGCTAAACGAGTAATTGTTATCGGGCAATGCATCATTATAATCTTCGAGTGATGGGAGAGTCACGCTGTTGAGCAGCAGTTGCATTGTCCGCCGATTTCCGCTATGGCGGACTATCGCGTGGACACATCTTTTCTTGTTGCTTCTCCCAGAGAAAATTGGTAAAGAGAATGATCTCAAAATTGGCAGCTTATAATGGTGCACAGTGAAGTACTTTTCCTCATGGACAAGCCATGATCGATGAAATAAATGGAGATTATGATTTGTGACCAAAGATTTTTTACTACAGTTACCTGCTTTCGGAGGTAAAAAGAGCCTAAATTGCCATATATATATATATATATATATATATATGACAGATTACAGATAATTTAACCCATCTCAGCAAAAATTTATCCAAAGACTAAGACTGATTGGTTAAACTCACATGTGAAGGAAACACAAAATGAAATTGTTCGTATTTCGTTTCTAGGTTAGGAGACTTTCCTGCAAAAGTAATCACATGTTAAAAAGTGCCCATCAACAACAAAATGAATATTTGAAGGGAAATGCAAATTGTTATCATCTTTGCTATAAGCAATATTGGCTATTCATTGGCATCATTCTATTCCGGGACTGTGTTACAGGTACTACATAAGAAATAAAGTTTTCATGCGATTTGCTTTTGATAAGCTGTATCTAAGGAAATTTGACTCCTACGAACAGACGTGAGCTATGTCTGGCGACTATTGATGTCATTTTATATTCTTATTTGCAAGAAAATAATAAAACGGTTCTGGAGCTAAAACTGAAATACAAGAAGTTTTTTAAAAATTGATAGGGAAATTAATGCGAAATATTTAAGAAAATGCTTATGTAAAGAGCTCGTTGATGCTTTGGCTTTTGAAAACTAGTTTTTCTTGATTTAAGAAGAAAACTATTTACTACAAATTGAATATAATTGACTGAAATTTGAAATTAACTCCCTAATTTTCATTCAATCCTGTTACAAAGTATCTTTGAATTTTCCTGCTAATTTTCGACAGAGTGTTAATAAACATAAGTTTCCTTAATAGAAAGTCAGGTAAAATGTATTGTGTTGTACAGTCATTAGGATTTTTCGTTGTCAGGAAACTCAGAAAAATGAGCAATGCCCTCTCCCGGACTCGAAACATGGACTTCTCGAATACGCGAAGCATATTTCCGATTACACCACGAAGGCATACGGAAAAGAGGGAGAAAATATATACCTAATTCTGTTTTAAAATGGATGTCTTTTACCCAAATTTGATTTAATATGATTTGGAGCAGTCCGAGACCAGTTACACAATCTATTTTGAATTCAGCTCACTCCTCCCCACCCCCAGTGTCTTTACATTGAAGTTTCAACGAGTTCACACATTTTCCCAGTTTTCTTAAAAAAAAAAAAAAAAAAAAAAATTGAAATGTTTCAGATTTTAAATTACGTCCAAAGGGGCGTTTTTTAACATTTTGTGTGTTACCTTTCTTTATTAAATATCATGTTCCTCGCACTTAAACCATAAGATCCAGTGCAACAGCAATATCGCAAAATAGTTTTAAAACGAGCATATCTTTAGAATTTCCGATACAGAGACTCACGCGCTGGAGATAAAAATGTTTTTGCTGCACAACGTTGCAATTGCTCGCTTTGAAATCCTTGAGTTTGTTAATCAAAAATTCGTCAAAGTTTTAAAAAATAGGAAATCGATCATAAAACAAATTTCAAATTCCAAATTTGGGATTTCAGATGCCCATATTCGCAGTAGAATTTCGTCATTCAAAATTCGATGACTCTATGTACCGTTGTTTTATCACAATACGAGAAATATACATACATTTATGCAGATTTTTCATTATTTAATTTCTTCAAATATAATGCAGGACTCTAACATTTTGTGGCAACAGTTTGAAAAGTGAACCGACATTTATCCGTCCGACGCAAAATGCCAGAACGAAACTAATAGTCCTTCGGGATTCAAATCCCTTTGGACTAAAAAAAAAAAAAAAAAAAAAAAAACCCCTCTTTACTAAAAGATAATTAAAGCATAAGCTTAAATGCATTTAAAGAAATATGTTTTTAACCGACAATGAATTTAAAGATGAAGTAAAGCTGGTTTAGTACATGTATTGACGGATTATCGAGACATTATTTAATTTTTTTATGCTGGCTTAGAAAAATGTACTTACGAAAAATTGTCCAGGAGCAATTTTAGTCGAAATGAAGGGACATAAAATAAAAACGGCAATGAATAATAGTAGTCTATAAAACATAAAAAGATATATAATTACATAAAAAAAGAAAATTAAACCTGAACTAAAGATTATGGTGCAATTTATTTAAAAACAAATTATTATCACATTGGTTTTTCGTTTTTTTTTAATATCTTTTGTTAGATTTTTACACGAACTTATTTTTCCTTGGAGTAAGAAAGGCGAACTTTTAAAAATTTACATGTTGTGCAGAATTTTTTAAGTAAGGTCAAGAGGATGAGAGGTTTAAGGCTCCAGAGGGATTTTACCAATAAAGAATTTCCGGAAGATCGGTTCCTGGAAAAATACGAAATTAACCACACTAACTCACTCACGGAGTTCTTGTGGTCAACTAAGACATTTGCTACAGAGTCTGTGGTCACCTGGAATTTATTCTTTTGTGAATGAAACATAAACCGTTTACTCATAAATTTTGCAGTTTTTATCCTTATAATTTAAAAATTTGCGGGCTAATTGTTTCGTAAATGATCAGCAGTAGCTTTAAATATTTTCTCAGTAATCTGCGCAACTTTACATAACTAATCGATTGCCCAGCCAGTAGCCTAAAGTAGTTGCCATAATATATATATTGTTGCGCTTTTCTTTTCTTCTGACACCAGTTGTTACGTTATTTTCTTTCTTCACGTTCGTGTGGATTTGGAGTGAATAACGATGACAGCACTTGATGGAATATCGAAACACACTTTTTATCAATATTAATCGGAACAGCTCCAAAACACTTTTACAGTCGTCGAAGTTCTACTATAAACAAGCTGGAACAATCAGCGACACAGCCTTTACACTGTCAGGCAATAACGGTGGAGACAGCTCCCAACTCTGCTCGGTCGTTCTCGAAACTCCCCGCACTCTCGAGACTCTCCACGCTACAACTCGCGATGCACTCGACGACAAACAGACAGACGATGACGACACAGACACTCGACGACACGCACAGCTCCCGACTCTTCGGTTCAGTCGTTCCCTCCCGGAGCTTAACACACTCTCTCGACGATGCAATATCGGCGAGACACTAAGAGACTCTTCGATGCACTCGACGACCCATTCGGCACTCGCTGGCCGGCTGTAAACTCGATCGCCTCCGCACGGACTAAATAGATGAGACACACTAACTCGCACTGAAGACAAGCAGGGTTTATATAGCTTTCAGCTTGTATTCGAGAACATTCTGGGTTAAACCGGTAAGAATTCGTTCCAGAAGGTTCTCCATCCGTCCATAGGATATCGCTAATTTTGTCTCCAAATATCATCAAATGGGCGATTTATTGCCAAATGTGGCAACCCTGTCTTCACTTGCTATTTTATGGCAACCCTAAAACTGCTTTGCGGGGAAGCCATCTTACCGCGCCTTTACATTTCGTACCAAAATATATATGTATATATAATAAGTCCAGATAATGTCATTTCATTAAAATATTTAATATTTTAACTGGACATCTCATTAGTTAAATGCATTTATTTAATTCTATCAGATTAAAAAGTAGAAAAATAGAGCTACATTTATTACTTTTAAACCGCTTCGTTTGTTATTCAATAACAAACAGATTAAAGTCAAATATTTTACGCTTTACTGAATGGCCTGGCACGTGGAAGATAAAAATATTTTATTTCAGGCAGTGGCAACATATTGCTTTGAATAGCCGAGGAAAGATACATAGCCGAATGGCAACAGTCTAACGAGCTGCAGATAAAAAAGGTTCATTTCAAACTGTTGTCACTTTCTGCTTTTCAAATCGTTGCTTTTGTTAATTAAAAAATTCATTAAATTCATGCAAAGTAGGAAATACGTGAAAAAATAAATTCGAAATTCAAAATTCGGAATGTTAGTGGAGAGGACTATATGTATTAAAAACCGTCTTTGCCAAAAAATCATAAATCACATATAATTAATCACAATATAATTAATCACATATAATCACATTAAAAATCACATATAAATTTCCTTAAAAAAATTTTTAAAAAAGTTTTTTTTTTAAATCCGTAAAATTCTAAGGTGTAAGCGAAGGTATGAGCGTAAAATCATTTGAACCTTTAATAATGAAAATCTTAACAAAGTCCAAATCGAATTTAAAAAAAAATCAGTTCACCACATTGTTTTGTTATCTACAAACAGCTTGTTTACACAATTTGAACGCCTTATTTTATCAGGAAGTAGCTTTTTAAGTTTGAAAATCCAGTAGTAGTATAAAAATCGATGGTAAACTTTAGACCGTAGCGACAAATACCATGAGTTAGCTAAATTTGTAATTTACAAAAAACACTAGATTTTGAAATATTATCACTTATTTAAACTATTCCAAAGAGAACTGGTAAAATGCTCCTTAACTAGAGCGTTAAGATTTTGGTACAGTGATATTTAGATAGCTAATTTTAAGAAATTCTTCAGGCAGAACGGACTTTATAAAATCAAAAGGTATTTTTGCGTAGTTTCATCTAGTATGCTCTGTTGGTTAAGAACAGCAATCTTTTAGAGATTACACATAGAAGAATAAAGAGCTAGATAAGATGTCGGAATAATGTTATAAGAAAGACTTAGCTTGCTCGACCATGAACGTTAAGCTGGACATGTATGACATACGAATTGATGAGATTATTAATGGTAAGACACACTCGTCCACATACAATAAATAAAACGAAAAAGTAGAAGATAGAAATGAAAGCGTTCATTCATAAATATTTATTATAACCAGAATTCCATAAAGATATCTGTGATGTTGCATCTGTCTCCAAGGATAAGTGATTTCACATGTACGTAACTGTTTTGCGATAGTGGATTCAAATTGTGTCCATCAAGAGATAGATCTAAATTGCAACCACTGAATACACAGCAATATTTTCTATTAGCAGTAGCATCTTAGAACATTGTGCTATAACACCTTGTCCATAAAAGTCCTTACTCGACCTTTATTTTTGCATTGGCCCCAGTCACATATTTCCAGTTACAGAAATATTTTAAACAACATAAAGATTCATTTTCTAGCATTTTTAAAATTCAAAAGCAATTAATTTTGTATTAATTGCTTTTGCGTACAAAATTTAACTTTTTACGCATTCTCAGCTCACCATGCTTACGTTTAGGAAAATTTTGTACTCATTTAAAAAAATTAAACGCAAATATTTAACTCCCATAACAACAAAAACTGACCTATATATTTAATTTCAAGATATTCGATATTTAACTACATTTAATTTGTACTGAAGGGGGGGTCCCTTAATAAAAAAATTAAATTAATTCTTGAATGATTTTTGCCATTAAATGCCATTCCATGATATTCTTTTCCAATTTACTATTATATGTATAATTTTATTACATTGGAATTGCGAAAGAATTTTCACACAAGCAATTTATAAGTCTTCAAAGTTTAAAAATATGTTAAGTATGTTCTCATGAAGTTTTATTGCTTCAGAATCAAAATCTGGTAATTATTGAAAAAAAAAATCATTGAAATCCAATTTTTTTTAATGAATGCAAATAATATTTCGAGTTGGCTACATGTCCATACTGTTTTCTTGCCACTGTTTTCTTGAACAATAATTCTATAAAATGTTGAATTAAGATTTCCTTCTTTTTTAGGGGGGAAGGGAATTTTATTGATCAATATTTTTCACAAGAATCTGCATCAAAATACCAATCACGTAATCTCTTAACATCAGAATCTTTTTCTAAGCCATAATTTATGTTTAGTTATTTATAAATGAAAACATTTCGCTCTTCAATTTCTGTAAGGTCCCTGAATAGGATACCCGGTTTTAATATCTAATATCTTAGTCACTTATATTGTCGTCGTCACTTATATTGTACTTATATTGGTCACACTTTTGTGTGTCATTTTTTATAACCAGTACAAAATATTTTTAAATATAAGTACAGAGAACGGAGGAACGTATAAAAAGTTAGATTTCGTAAATTTTACAAAATTGATTTCTTTAAATTTGAAAACTGCAAAATATGAATCTTTGCGTCATTTCAAACATTTTTGTAAGTGGAAGTAATAGTCTACGACCAACAATTGCAAAATAAAGCCTGGTCACGGTGTGTAGTCAGAGTTTTATTCAACGCCATTTTGCGACGTTTCACTTTCTGCGTTGGTTCACTTTTCAAACTGTGGCCACCAAATATTTTCGCCAAATATTATATTTAAAGAAACTAAATAATGAAGAATCTGCATGAATGGGTGAATGTTTCTCGCATTGTGACAAAACAACGGTACCTAGAACCATTAAATTTTGAATAACGTAGTCTCCATGGCATGAGCCATGGAACATGGGCACTTGGAAGCCCGAAGTTTGAATTTCGAATTTGTTTTATTATCTACTTAAAATTTTGTAAAACTTTAGCGAATTTGTGATTAACAAACCCAAGGATTGCAAAGCGAGCAATGGCAACACTGTACAGAAAAAAAAAAAAAAAAAAAAATTTTTATCACCAGCGCACGACACTGTGTATCAGAAATTCTAAAGATATTCTGGTTTGCTGCTGTTAAATATTTTGTGATATTGCTGTTGTATTGAATTTTATGTGGTTTAAATGCTAAGAACATGATATTTAATAAATAAAGGTAAAATACAAAACGTTAAAAAAAAACGCCCCTTTGTAATATAATATAAAAATATGAGAGTTTTCGGATTTTTTCTTTTTTCCTTGAACGAATGTTACAGTTTCAGACTGATATTTAATGAGGAACAGAAATAAAACAATTAGCAGCGACATTTGTTTGCTCAGCGTATAATTGGAGAAAAAAAAATGAACAAGCTTAGCGAACCAAATTCTACTGGCTTCCGAACTACTTAACATTCCAGCTAGTAGCATTTGGCTACGGTTTAGTGATTTTACTTGTTTCTCAGAGAGTATATCTATCAGTATCTCAGAGAGTATATCTATGGGATGTAAAATCTGTTAAAAACAAGATTGCATTCCACGAAATGCAAATGTGGATGTTCATCAGCAGTTTTCCGTGTCATATGCGGTTTTTTTTTTTTTTTTTTTTAAAGTCCAATATTTATTCGAGGGGGGAAAAATCATTTAAAAAATCTGATGTTTATACATTTTATAACACCTTTCTCAAGATGGACCAAGTTTCTCAAAATAATCGAGTATTTTTTCGTGTTCTTCCAATCAAGAACAGACAGCCCTTTCAACCTATCTTTCCTTTTTTGCAACCTTGTGATTAACTAACCACTTCAAAAATCTAAAATATTACCGTACGCTTGACGGAATTCACATCATGAAACAAATTTACGAATGTTACGAAAGTCAATTCTGACCTTAAAATTGAAAAGTCCAATTAGAGTATCGGACAATGAAAAGATTGCTCGAAAAACACTTAAATTATCAAAATTATTTAAAATAACGGTAAAGAACTAAAAGCAACTAAATGCCGTGCACTAGCTAGAATTAATAATATTTTTAAAAGCACTCTTTATTGAAATTGAATTTCAGGGTGATTTTTGACTATTAAGGAGACCTATAAGCTTATTCGGACGTTTAGATGTGATAATGGGAAAGATTTAAAATTTTTACCTTTCTAATGGTATACATTTAAAATGTTTCAAACTGTTATATCAATTTACTTTCAACTTTTTAGTATTTCATCTAGCATTTATTTCAGCCTAACGATCCCTTTCCCACTTTTCACTTCACTTTTATTTATAACATTTTAGAATATTTTGTTTACAGTTACATAGCCTTGAATTTTTGAAAAATTAAATTATTTTATAAAATTAAAATTATTTTTTAAAGTTTTTTTTTACTATTCATCAGGACAATATAATGTCCTGATGAATAGTGATTTACTTTCTTAATTTATATTGCTTACCTAATCTAAGCTGCTTTTAGTACTTGATTTTTGTTTTGAAAACCCTAATTTCATCTAATTCGAATTTTATATTAAATTTTACACACAATATATATATATATATATGAATTCATTCTCATTTTGTTTAAAAATTTGCTGGCATTTCGATTCTGACAATGTTTGTAGCCTTAGAGAAAAATTACCAGAAACCATCTTCTTCGCGGATTGTGAATCCTCATCAGTGAGTAAGGTTTTTTTGAGGTGTTTTTCCTTAGCTTTATTAGTTTTCAACTTCGAAGAACACGGTACATATAAAAATATATACTCCTAAAATTAAAGTATTTATCTTTTGACAAGTACGAATAAAAATTAATCAAATCTATATCTTCAAATACTTGAATAACATTTGCATCACCATGGTAAATTAATTACCTTCATTTGTAGATTTACTGGTGTGTTACACACATTGGTTTTAAAATTAATAAAAATATATAAAATTAAACTATAAATTATTAAAATCGATATAACATCATAATAATACGATTTTTCTTGAATAATTTTGAGATTTTTCTTTGAAATAATAGAGCAGGATTTAGGGCGTAAGACCCCTTAACTGCAGTTCAATGGCTCATCCTAACTTCACCGGTGCATGAGTTTAAAGTATCAACCGATTGCGAGATATATGCAAAGTCGGTATAATTATATTTAGCTACAGCTGTCAGAATTCTAATAAAGGTACACGAGTGTCAGATCTAAAAGTCCTCAGCTTAAATACGCTGCAAATTAATTCGCATTCTTGAGAGAAATACGGAAAGAAGAAGTTAAAATAAAGATCAAAATCATAAATGTTAGTTTAACATAAGAACCTTAGAAGTTTACTGCTTGAGTCATGTGTTGCTGTGACTGTTTTTGTTGCTCATCTTATAAAGACTAGCAGCGTAAATCAGTTCACTGACATTGGGCATCCCAAAGTAATCCAGAACCATCAATGGATTGTCAGTAAGGTCCCGCCAAAGAACCCCAAGGAAGCCATAATGCGATCGGAGGAAACTTGCGCAGAAGAACACTTGGTGCAGACTTCAAAACTCTTGGAACCCTAAAAAAGCGGTCAAAGCGCTAAGGTGCCCATGAGGGTGGTTAATCTTACCTGTTGCAAAAAGTACCAGACAGCCACCAGGCCAATTACTGTGATATTAGAATGCATCGGTGGAACAAGTTAACTGGTTTTATTCTTACATTTAAGCATGACGAAAATTTCCACATATGTGACAGGGCAGAAGGCAAAAAACAAAGTAACTTCAGCACCGGCTTTAGCCAGGCTGTTTGCATTCTCATAGCCTAAGATGTCAACATGGGTAAGAATCCACTGTAGGTGAATCTGAATTGCTATGACTGATTTTGCTTGTCTGATATCACAGCATCCCACGAAATTCATCGTGGCCAAGAGGGAAGATTGTGCCTGTCGTTGGCAAGAGTCTTGGGCACCATACAAGTGACAGTACAACTCTGATCAGTTCCACCTTCCAATTTTGAAAAACGGCACTCAGGAAGGACGTGGCCGACTTTGTTTCACCATTCTTCCTCTACCATCAGCCTTTCGAGAAAATTTCGGGTTGCTGCATATTTAGAGTGCCTCCATGTTTCACAGACACTCTACATTTACAAACATCTATGCCTTCTCCGAGATTATAACCCGGGCCCTTCGGTACCGCAGTCAACGTCACTAATCACTATCCCATTTGGGCGGCTGTTTTAGTCATTGCTTCAATAAAGTTATCAATCTGCAAACTTTTGATACTGTATTTTTTAAAAAATACGTAATAAAAATGTATTCGGGGGCCGCATGCGGCCTGTGGGCTGCCAGTTTGAAATCACTAGCGTAATACATGTTAAGCAGGCTAGAAGCATGTCGTTAGCAAGAAACAGAAAAGATACTTTTAAAGATTATTACGTATACATAATCAATTGTAACTAATTATGTATACGTTCGACTTCTTAATTCCTTTCTTAATTTCTTAATTCCTTTCAAAATAACAAAAGTGTTAAAATTCGACGTGTATTAAATTGAATTAAATAATCGAACAGCGTTTTTACAGTGTCAGTAATTGACAGTATTAAGTCCGCAACTACATTAAAAAAGGATCTCTTTTATTTATTTACTACTTACAACTGCCAGTTAGAAAGTTCATTTCTCAGAACAAGATCCCTCTCATTAGTGTCAGCTGCTCCAAAACCAGTCTGCGTTTTCCCACTTTTTCTCCCCCTCCTTGACCGCTCGCTGCAAGTGCAATGTATGTTAATTTAATGTAAATTTTACAGTATTAACACTGTTAATTTAATGTAAATTTTACAGTATTAACAAATGAAAATTTATTCTTCGTTGCTTTCAATCACTTCATACAGTCCATTCTGGTTAACTAGCGCGCATCTGGATTATAATATTTTGATCCAAATGAGCGACTTTCTCATTTAAGCAAAGCTTGATTTTTTATCAGAACCAGAATCCAGATATCCGAATCATTCTTCTAGGTCAGTAAAATTCGCCTTGCTGCTAATTTTATTAACGTGGGTTTAATGTTTTTATTGTTGTCGTTAATTTATTAGCATGGTTTTTAACTTTGTTTTATTTATTTAAATTACATAAAAACCAAATATGATAGAGTACATATTTTTTAATGAAGCTCTTAAACTAATTTAGATAAATGTGTACAATTTCTTTAGCTGACGTAGAATTCTTAATTTGCCAGCCGGCTTTCGATCATACTTAGCATAATGGATTGCTATATATTTTAGCAATCTATTAATATTCTATATGATGAGTAAAGTAGTTTCTCATGTTAATAAAAATGCAATCTTCAGTTATTTTAGACAATGTTATGCTATAATTTACAGGATTATGCGTGGTCTCCTAATGCCGTGCTTTGAAAGATATATTATTACCTCTAAAATTAAAAACAATTTTAACCGAATGACAACCTTTCTAATAGAAATCGCTTTTCTAATTGTAAATTAAAAAGAAATTTATGTGTTTCTAACCACATTTGATTTCCTTAAGGAGGCCATGATAATTAAATGTTGAAGTAATCCAAATTCTAAGAAAACTTTGTTGAAGAATGGGCAAAAGGACAAATATTTACATCTTGTTGTCCGTGCCGTAATACTAAGTAATGCCGTAAATGCACATATTACATTTATTACAGATGAATTTGTTTAAAGGCTGACTAGTATTTGAAGACTTTTGTCGCATGAAATTCTTATTCTAAAAACGGATGAAACTTTTTAAGCTTATTTTGAAGTCTTGCCACCCAACCGGGATTGTGGTTAGCGACGCTGACTGCCGTACCCAAGGGCTCGAGTTCTAATCTCAGAGGAGGCAGGGTTGTTTCTAAATGTACAGTGTCTGTGCAGCATGGGGGCATTCTAAATACGGGGCGAGACTAAATTCCCATCGAAAGGTTCTTGGTAGGGAAAGAGGGTGGTGTGTGATCTCCTCTTCTCGGACACGTGCCTCCGTCAAAATTGGAAGGGGGGATTCTTTGGTCGTACTGTCACCAGTATTACACTTAAGGCCCTTGCCAACGAAAGGCATAATCTTGCACGCGTTGCCAACATGAATGTCGTGGGCTTCTTCTGATGTTACTGTCAGACAAGTGAGATAAGTCACAACAACATATTCAATTTTTTGAAAAAAAAAAAAAAATTATTGGTGTGTAAAAGACTAAGCATAAAAGCATAGTTCAAAAGAAGACACATTTACAATTTTTGATAATTTTCCAGACACTAAAAGGGTCTAAACCGGTCTTTGACAGATAATAATAAGTAAAGATCAATGTATAAGAAAATCGAGCTTGTAGCCACATTTTTTTATCACAAAGATGAATGCTTGTAACCCGACATTAAGCATTAACGTAATCCTACCTTTCAAAATCCGATTGTATACGGCTGTATTCAGTAAGTTATGTAATTCAGACGAACGAAACTTTTAATTTTTATTCATTAATGAAAACTAAAAGTTATGACTGATTTGTAAAGGGAAAAGATTCTTTTAATTTCTCAGTTAAGTTGGTTAACAGCAAAATCTAAATTTAATTCTTATTCGAGTGGATAAACATTTAATATTTCAAACCCAATTACTGTAGTACACACACAAAAGAAAAAAAAAAAAAAAAAAAAAATCTGAAATGTTTCAGATTTTAAATTACGTCCAAAGGGGCGTTTTTTAACATTTTGTGTGTTACCTTTCTTTATTAAATATCATGTTCCTCGCACTTAAACCATAAGATCCAGTGCAACAGCAATATCGCAAAATAGTTTTAAAACGAGCATATCTTTAGAATTTCCGATACAGAGACTCACGCGCTGGAGATAAAAATGTTTTTTCTGCACAACGTTGCCATTGCTCGCTTTGAAATCCTTGAGTTTGTTAATCAAAAATTCGTCAAAGTTTTAAAAAATAGGAAATCGATCATAAAACAAATTTCAAATTCCAAATTTGGGATTTCAGATGCCCATATTCGCAGTAGAATTTCGTCATTCAAAATTCGATGACTCTATGTACCGTTGTTTTATCACAATACGAGAAATATACATACATTTATGCAGATTTTTCATTATTTAATTTCTTCAAATATAATGCAGGACTCTAACATTTTGTGGCAACAGTTTGAAAAGTGAACCGACATTTATGAGTCCGACGCAAAATGCCAAAACGAAACTAATAGTCCTTCGGGATTCAAATCCCTTTGGACTAAAAAAAAAAACTTTAGTAACAAAAACGGAGAGCATGTAAGCAGAGTCAGAATAAGGGTCAGGTGAACAAGAAGAGAAGCTGACAAACTGACTACGGCTGACTGATTTGTATCAATCATCTTTCGCGGAGCGGCGTCTCTTAATTCATGTTTCTTTACAGCAGACGCCGCTTAATGTGATCGCGGTTAATGTTACCATTCGGATATTGTAAAGGAATTAAGTATCCTTTGTAAACAAAAACATGGAAGATACATCGCTTATTTATTGTTATCAACAATTCAGTTAATATAATCAGTATATTATAGAATAAGTTTTTTATACTGAAAGTAAAGTCGTCAAATAAGTACATTATACAAATTGCCAAATTACTAAGAAATGTCACCAAATAATGGATTAAGTCGCTCAACATCTTTGTTTTGTTTAGTCAATCATTTAAAATTAGGAAAAAATACAAAAGGTTATTTGACCTAGATTTTCAATAATTCTATCGATTTTGAGGTGATCAGATACAGATCCCTCTTCTTCGGGAGCACAAAACTGTCTGCAAAAGAAATTCCCTGAAAACATACGCCAAACTAAGATTACTTTTTTGTCTTAATTTTAAATTTTACAATTGCATGTTTTTTTTCCCCAGCGAATGAGGCATGTCCTCCAAATATTAAGGTATAGCATCGGTCAAATTATTTCCAGAAACATTATGAACCGTTCATAAATGAGTTTTTGCATAGAAGCCATGAACAGTTCTTAAACAAACTTATGCATTTTCTTGATTAAAATGCTGTGAAAGTGCCTACTTGTGTGTCTAGCTATATTTGTAATTAGTTAAATTTCATCGTCATTTTGAGGGATATTTTTCTCATCATTTAGTGCTATCAAAATAGCCGTGAACAAATGTGATCATATCAAGCGGCGCTTACTGTATCACGTTCTTCTTAATTTCGGTAATTTACATTGCACAAAGCTTATTTTCAACATAATAAACAGCTCAAGCTATTTAAATAATGCATTAAACTGTTTACGTTATTACCTTCCTGCAGTCAAGTAATCTAATAGTTATTTTTTGTTGCACGATTTCCATTAATTTCAAGGACGCAATTAAAGTTTATTATTATAAATAATTCAGCTGAATAAAGAGAAAAATTAATGACATTCTTTTCTTTTTTTTTCCCCTGAAAGATTTGCAGTTTCAAACCATTGAATGCACCGTTTTTTAACATTCAACTTTTTTATTGGAATTACAATACTGACATTGATTTACATTTTTGAGAATGAACTGCCTAGACCGAATAAGAAATACCACGCTGCCGTTGTCAGTGACTTTGTGCCGTCTCTTATTAATTATATCTCTTATCGCAGTTTCTATTGCAAAAAATGCCAATTTTCCAAAGTTCCAGAACTGAACTTGGAAGACTCAGTGATTTCCCAAAGTTTCTTTTAGAAGACCTAGTGCACAAAAGTTGATTGGAATGGCATGAACAGATTAAACAGTAATGTATGAAAAATAAAATTTGCCATATTGGCACTTCCTTTATTCCAGACCGCTTTTCCCATTGCTTATCGCCAATTTTTTTTATATAAAATTTATTGCTGAACGAGTTTATTCGAGTTTTTTCGGTTGCATTAATTTGCTTAACTATACAGCTTATTTCATTTATAGTTATTCAAGGTACAGTTACAGTTATTGCTAGACGAATTAAACGAATCAGCACCTTAGTTTAGTTGGATTGGAATGTAAAAAGATGAAGTGAGGTATAAGTTTCCCCCCCCCCCGACTTGTTCTTGAATTGTTTAATGTAAAAAAAAAAAAAAAAAAAAAAGAGCGGGAAAGAAGATTAGAATTTTGAATATGGAAGAATTAAAACTCAATATTCTGGCTAATTTTAAGATATTAGAGACTGCAAAAAAAAAAAAAAAAATTATTTTTGCCAATAGCGGGTAACACCTAAAAATTCGGGTTTAAAAGGAAACAACCCGTTAGGTCGATCCGCAGCAAACAGCTTGACGCCTTCACCTCTTCATTAGATATAAATTTAAAAATAATGCTTCACTGAAAAATAATAGTGAATAAGAGAATCAAGATGCTCTTGCTCTGTTAGAGTGGATGCTCGGGACGCTTTCATAAAGAAGCCCTGGCCTAACCTTTATGCTAGTCTGACACTATTCGAAAAGAGAAAAATATTCATAAGGGTGCCGCGGCATAAAGCAGCGTGTACAAACTGAAGATTAGTTTCTCGTTTCAAACTGATTGTCGGCACCTTTTATGCCAATCTGATGTTTTTCATAAAGAGGCTCTCACGCTTATGTAAGTCCGATTTTCGTTTCAATTACTGATTAATTAATCAAGCAGGATATGAAATAAATTTTAGGCATCTCTATGAAAAATGGAGGATTGACATAAAGGCGATTGCTCCTTTATGAAAAATGCCTAACTGTCATCGGGTGCCGAAGTTACCGTCAATCAGAACAATTTTTCAGGGTATGCATTTAGAAAGCGGACTCAGGTATTTCGGTAAATTAAACTTTATTTTTACCAAAATGAGAAACTAATGTACGCATAAGGGGCAAAACAAATGCGTATAACTCTTTTTTTTTTTTTAATGTGGAAGGATAAATGTAATAAAAATGTCATATACTAAATCATCAATATTCTATCAACTATTCAGTTTTCCGTGGGTTCTATCTAATAGTTTAAATATTCTGTAGGATTTTCTTTCGCTTTTCAATGTAAATATCGATTTCAAATGTAAAAAGATTATTTTTACTGTTAATAATGAAATTTTCTGAATCCTCCCATTTAATTTGTAATTTTAATTTTAATTTTATTCATTTTTTATTGTTATTATTTAGTATGTGTGTGAGTGAGTGTATGCGTGTTTTCCAAATTTCTTAGCATTGCTCTTTGGAAAAAAAGCTCAATGTTCGAGCTCTTTGGAAAAAAAGAAAGTTGCTTTCTAAAATTTCTTTAGGAAAATTTGCTGTGTGTGAAAGAGAAAGAAGGAATCTAGAAGAAAATCTTGCTGTAATAGGTTACTAATAAAGCAACGTGAATAACTATCAACAATCAGTTAATAACTTAAATAAATTTACACAACTGTAAAACAACACAAAAAAATTTCAAATATCTCTTCACTCCTCAAAGAAAAATAATTTCGCAGCGCAACCTATCTTTTGGGATCCACTCTTTAAGTTTATTCAACGTTTGAAATCCAGTAAGCACAGCAAGGAAAGGAACAACGCGAAAGGAAACAACGCAGATGCGCCCCTTTATGAAAAACATGGAATTAGTATAAGGCTGGCCGACGATCAATTTCAAGCCAGAAACTGATTTTCAGTTTGCCGCAGCATCGATATGAAGATTTTGTCTTTTTGAACAGCGGCTAACTTGCATAATGGTGCCACACCGATGAGTTGGTCCTCGTACCCTCCTTAGAGACTTGGAATTACTAGTCATCAATTCCCAGAAGAACGTCAAGGAATCACCTCCCTTGAACAAACCCTATGAATTGAAAAACATTCCTGTTGAAGAGGAAATAGCTTCGGTTCCCTATTCTCTTCCTCTCTGCAGAACGGTATTTGAGACACCAGGGTGCCTGAACCAAGGCTCTACCCCTTGTAGAACAGTTTGATCATTTCCAAAGGTAGTATACAATAACCATGGACCTTACAAGAAATAGACTAGCCCAAATGGATTTTCTCTCTCCTGTGAGGCGTTGCCGGCTGTCACCTTGATCACATCCTGAGGAATAGGGACAAAGAATATGTCTCTACCAAAGAAAGTACATAGACTTCATTTGGTAGGGACCACTTGCAGAAATTGGTTGCCTATTGCAGCGCGTATAATTGTCAAGAAAAAGTTGGTTGTACCGCCTCATTTCACAAATTAGAATTTCTACATATTTTTATTTTTGAAATTGAGATTGATTTTTTAAAATTTATCATATTTATCAAGTATAATTAACGTTTCGAATAATTATAAAGCTATTGCATGCTTTCAGGAATGGATATTTTTTAAGCTTTTCCTATTCTGTAAGGAAATTTGTAACTGCTTCTTTTAGAAAATAATATTTTAAATCTGAACTAATAGAAAATTTAAAACAAGCAATTTTCTCTTGAAATTTTTATGCTTTTTATTGGTGTAAATAAGTAAAAAATACTAAAATATTTAAAAACGAATTTTTGAAAGTTTTGTTTAAAATTCTAAATTGTGCTACTTTTTAAAAATTATAGATGAGTATTATAGCACAATTTCTATAAAAGAATTTTATTTCAATTGTATTTCATATTTCATAGTGATAAACCCTTTTGACTCCTTAAAAATTTTTATACATTTAATTCTAATATTAAAATTGTTATGCTGTTTTCAAATGTTATTAAAATTGATATGCTGTTTTCAAATGTATGTGGTTTACGGGCGAAGAACATGATATTCAATAAATATAGGTAACACACAAAACTTTAAAAAAAAAAGAGTGCTTCTAGATTTTATTTTATCTTCTTTTTTCCTTCATTACGCTCAGAAAATTTTATCAATTATTAAAATAACTAATCCATTTTAATGTTAATAATTTAATGATCATATAATCAAATAAATATTATCGTTTTGTAATGTTATTATAGCTTGGAAAATCACTGCCTGAAAAAGTTCATTAAATTTTAAAAAAATTTTTCAGATCTTGTTTAATTTTACCTTATTTATTTCAAAGCATCGCGTATTATCAATCTTATTTAATTTGACTTTATTTTTACGCAAAATTAAGTTCATAAATTTTGTGCTTAGAGTTTTTACCGTTTTACCAAAGTAAAGATATTTGTACAAGAATTACGCGTGAAAACAAATGCGCGAAATGCAGTAAAAAGTGCTTTAATGAGATATATTAAATCCTATTTGGAAAAAATTGTGGCTTTCATATAGTCTCATCACTATACAACGTATCACATTTAATAATTAAAAAGAGTTATGTGATACAAACGCCATAGGTTTCAGTGTTAAAGTATACCAGATCGTCCCTACACTTTCTTGCCGACATGTCGGTGACGCGTGCTCGCACACTGGGTTAGTCTATCTCTCTTATAAGGTCCATGACAATAACCGAAAGATAAATCGAATAATTTTTTTTTCTTTTTTTGTAATAATTTTGTTAAGGTCAGAGTTTCCTTATTCTTTGCAGAAGCAATAATTCCACTTTAGAAGAATGAGAATTTACTTCCAATTATGTCCTCATTCACATGTGACATGAAAAGAATTACAGTCTTTATTCAATCACCGCAACATAGATGATTATTTCGCCACCCTCACAAAGGAAAAAATCAGATTAATGTCCACCTCAGATGCTTTGTCTGAGAGGACCTTAATTTGAGGAAAGTAGATGTTTAATTAAGTACCTTTAGGAAAAAAGGCCGACTTACGCATCAAAATGATTTTCAAAGATTGTTTGTTAATACTAGCATCAACAAAATTCGTGAGGAGCTCCGTTACAAGGTGTTTCCTATCACAAAGTTTACCCAATTTTCGAAAAGAAATGCAGATGAAATAGTGATGCTTCCTTTCGTTTTCGCTTAAGTTCAACACACCAAAATGAGAAGACATATATATCACCTCAGAATGTTTGCCGACCAAAACATCAGCGTCAGAAAAAAAAAAAAAAAAAAAAACTGACTGCTTTTAGCAACAGGAAGAAATCTTCTTACCAAAATCATCCCACGCATGCGAATGCTGGCCATATCAAGTCACTGTTGATAGACACTGATTTAATTCACCTTATCAGCAGCATTACTGGTGTCATCAAGGAATGTAACATGACTAAATTACCATTATAAAAGCTTTTACTTTCCTTAAATAGAAGTTTAAAAAAAAGCTAAATTAAATCAATCTTCAAGTTTTTCTAATCATTGTATAATGATTCTGCATCAGAAATCACACCCCTCTGCCAACAGATGATCGCCTATCACACTTTCAGTCAGCTATGATCAACTTCCTTTGATTTCTGATGATGAAACTATGATTTCTGATGCCAGCCCAACCACTTATTTATAGAATACACCGGTTTTCCAAATTTCTTCTGTAACAAAGCCTCTTAAATTCCCTCATCACCATATTCCCTCGTTCCGGCAAAAATAATCAGATTTTACAATCTTATGCTTCTTAGCGTAAAGGTTTACTGTAATATTTTACTACAAGGAACGGAAATCAAACTTAAACGCTGTAGTATAGCAGTAATAAAATCACTTTACGCCTTTATTCCAGCAAAGAACTTTGCAGGATTTTACGATTCAGAGATAAGACACTGCCCAGAAACCCTTTTCCCGTTGCCTATTTAAAGACAATCGTGTTGGTGTAGTAGACGTCTTTTGGTAAAATGCCAGCCAAAATTTGGTATTGTCAAAAGCTGAGTCAAGAAATTGTCAAATAGTAACAAATTCCAGCTTCCTCAAACTACTCAGGATTGGATACTTGACTAGAATTGCATCTATTTGCCAATTATCTATTCACGTATATAGAGTAGGCAAGTGCCTTAAAATGTTCTCAACATCACCCATCGCGCGAAAACACCAGAGGTATCTTCATCGGAAATAACGACGAAAATAACTCTAAGAAAATTATCACCTGTCAGTAAAATTAATCATTAATTCCATATCTTGTTTGGCGATCCTTTGTTTATCAGATAAAGACTTCAGTGGTTTCACTAGGTTACTGCAAAATATGTTCGTCGTCATGAAACTGTGTCCGTAATTTCTGCTAGTTTTTCTTTAGATGGAATCGATTTGGCTATTTTCAGCTTTTCAAAAATTACATAAGTGTTCTGTTTGTAGACAGACAAAGAAAAAAAAAAAAAAAAAAAAATCTAACTTATTAACGAGACCAACAGAAGATAGCTGTAAAATTCAATATAAATCAAATTTCAAAATAAGAATTTTTTAGAGGGGTTACACTTTTGCAACTATATGTGTCATAACTCAGAATTTTGTATACGTTTCCGATATATAATTTTGAACTATTTGTTCATTTGAAAAAATAAAATTATATAGAAAATCTTGTATTGAATCTGAACCTAGCTGGCCACAGTTTGGATTACAAAACTAAGAGAAAGATTCAAAAACAATTACTCAGTTTTTTTAAATGATTTTCAAAATCGTCTTTAAAAAATCTAGCAGTTTCTTAGAACACATATTTATATATAAGTATAATACATATCTATATACAAATATAAAACTGAATATGTGAAATTATTTAAATTTAACGCTCTTAAAGAGCATAAAAATAACTTAAATGACATCTTTTGTGGAAGAGAAATAATCTTTCTGATTTCCAAGCTGTATTTGGTAAATAGAAACTAAATCGACAGATGTTGTAATACGTTGAGAAAATACCGTTAGAAAATAATCATAAGTTTTAAATACAATTGAATTTCATAATTTCAGAGCACAAATTATTCAGTAAATTTTAATAAACGAAACAGCTGTATTAATTCTGAGTAAATATTTACCTGCGCTTGTTCATTAACGAATAAACGTCTTAATGCCGAAAGAGAATTCGATTCTGAAAATGCAAATATTCGCCATTTTTATTTGGACGCTATGATAGTGATTTTATTGTACGCTTTATTTTTGGGAGCGAAAGTTACTTAATGATTAAATTCTTTATAAAGATATGTAATACGCATTTTGTTAAACCTATGTAATCCTTAAATGAATTGCAAATAGCGGAGAAACTTTTCTTTGAATTCAATTAAATTGTAAATAACTAATATTATTCTCTCATTTCAGTATAAATTTACTCTGATAGAATATTTTATACAATTTGCATTAAGTTAATTTAGGTGTAATTGAATAGCTCTTTCAATTTATTTACTTATTTATCAACAGAGATTTAACGGTTTATTTGGAAAATAATGAAATCCAGCTCAAAATTTCCATACCTTTTCTGTCACAAGAAGTTTTGATTTTATTGAGCTACATTCTATGTACTTATGTCAATGCTTCCGTTGGCATATATACATTTCTAATTACAAAATGCTATTTGCTTTTAAATAATAACAGGTTAATTTTCACTTAAATACATCTCTGAGGCAAAGATTCTTTTCATTTACTCGTTAAATGTGCTTCTAATTATTGCCTACTGGCTTGAACGTAAACAGGGTTCACACTTCCGAATATTCTGCACTTTTCAAAGCATTTTATGCGAGAAAGAAGGGGGAGGGAAAAGAAAAATTTCATTTGGGCTTAATAAGTTGAAGATTTACAATAAAAATTATTCTTTATCGAAATCATTCTAAAATCGCGTAAACACCTCCTGTATATGTGTCAATATTATTCAATTTGGAGCTGATATAATCCTATGATGAAGTTTTTTCATTTCATTAGTGTGCGAATGATGAAGTTTTAGGATATTTATTTTGAACATGTGCACCTTAAACTCCGAATTTTGAACTCCGAAAAACTTAATATTCCGATCCTTAAACTCCGAAAAACTAAATATTCCGATCTTATAATCGGAATCCTTTATTTTTCGAATTTTTTGTACTCATTTCATAGTTTGGACCAATTTAAGGAACTTTTGATCAAAAACTGAGCTATTTAAAAGCAACTTGTTGCCACCTAATAAAGAGTAAAATATTTATGTTTCAAATTTAATCACACAGAACTCCGATTTAAAAGAAGTGTGTTACCAATACTCGAATTAAAATATTTTTATCTTCCACGTACCAATGTACTGCCATTCCGCAAGGCGCAAAATGTCTATTTATTTATTTTTTCAAATTTAATTTGCCCGTTACTGATTAGCAAACTATGAGATTTAAAAGCTATAAACGCAGTTCTTTATCTCTTCTATTATTAACTACTAACTGGACCGCTGAAATCCTATTAGCGGTCTCATTAAAATCATTATATAAATATTTTTTCTTTTAATTTTTATATTGTAATTGTTGCATTTTTAGGCGGTTGGCTACACAAGCGACTAATAAGATAAAATGCTCGGACACGAAAGGTTGATCAATGCAAAATACCAGGGAAAAAAGATTTTTTAAAATTTGCTTTAAAAACTTCAATTATTCCGAATTGTTCCCATTTAGATGTATTTCTTTCTAGGGAAAACAAATTCATAACGTCATACAATCAGTACATTACAAAGGAGCAATTATTTGATATACTCTACTATCCCTCTGAAAAAAATTTCTTTTTTCCAAAATAAGCAACTTATTAAATACTATGCCATATTTCACTAAAATACGGTACTATGTCTCTGCTTTTAAGTAAATTTCAGCTGCCATTTCTTTTCACTTCATATAGCTGAAATAACAAATCAACAAAAATTTGCGAAGATAAAGCAATGTGGATACATTTCTAGCTAAACCGTTAAAAATTTGCGGTTGCACTCCGAGAGGAAATAGCAAGGTAACGAGATAGAGATACAAGCTTCTTTCAAGGAAATAATTTACAACTTGCTTAGTAAGCCCCTGTGTGGTTTCCAGCAACTGAATTGCGGCTTGTTGTCTGGAATTATTTTCTAGCAGGAATGTCATTCTATTATTTTCTTTTGTTCTCATACAGTATCCTGTAGTTGAGACGTTGGTGTTCTTGTATGTAGGAAACTTACTAGACTTTTTGGAATTTCAGCAATATGCTCTTAGACCTTTATTTCTATTGACAAACAAAATGGCATTAAGTACTTTGAAGGTCCAGTTTTACTACTCAATAAACATACATTGTGATAAATACAGTTTATATCAATAAACATACATGATAAACAGTGCAGTTTATACACATTGCCAACTACAACTTTTATTATGAAAAGCCGTTTTCATCGTAAGTCATTGAAAAACTTGTTTTTAGTGATTTAATTTAGACACTTGTGGAGAATTTTGTTTGTTAACCTAATAAAGGCTTCAATAGGTACCGAATTTCATATTAAACGTTATACTATTCCGTAACATTTCATAATGCAGATATAAGTGTGATCCTCGTAAGAGGTTCCATAAAAGATATCGAGAATTCCACAACTTTTTACATTAGTTTAAATTTTCTTGTATCATTTTATACTTCAGAACTTTGTAGTTATATTTTAAAATGAAAGGAAAGTTATTAAATCAGACAAATATTTTAAATAATTATATCATGATCTAGATATATGCAATATGATACTTTGTTTTTATGAATGAAATCATTTTTATTTAGACGTTCTATTATTTGCTTGCCCACCAACGGCCGAGTAGTAAAGTCGCTGGTAGTTCGATTTGGGTTCGAAACCGGCGAGTGGGCTGGCGGTATGTTTGGTTTCCGTAGTTTTTTCTATGTGTGACATGAAGCCGAGCAGTGGCATCTCGCCTTAGCATATATTATGCTTCGGTGGAGTAATTGGTTGGCATCTGTCATAGACAACTGGCAGCGCATCTTGGTATTGCAGACTAAAGACACTATGGGAGAGAAGGAAATTAACACGCTACAAATTTTTCAAATTTATTTATCTTATAATCGGAATCCTTTGATTTCTCAGGAACAAGAACCTACATAAAGATATATTGATTACAATAAAGACTATGATAATAAGCTAAAAGAAAATTTCCATCATAATGCAGAAATTAGTCATGTTGCAAATTTCGCTAAAATCTTATAATACGAAATCATTTCAGAAGATTAATTTTCAAATCCCTGTGCTGCAGAACTGTTGAACATATTAGATCTATATACATAATTGCTTGCTTACATCATCATCTCTCTCGCACAATTTTTAAAAATGTAGGAAAATTTCCTTCTTCATTTTAGATATCTTCAGTTTTATTTCGCTTTTTTCAATATAACGTCATCATAGTGGATAGTACCGGGTAATCTAGAGTTTCAGATCAACAATTCGAACCCATTTGATGGCGGTTTTTTTTTTTTTTTTTTTTTTTCGTTTCTCTCTCATAAAAGGTCATTGTATCAACCAGCCTCTGTTCTGCAATATTCATCGAAAATTATATTATTTTCTGGGTCTAGTCTAATTCTAACTAACTTTTAAACATTCGAAATCTGCGAAGTTCTATTTCAAAATCTGAACTTCCCTCAGCTTATTGATTCGGTTCTTTGAACTTTCTCCCACATTCTATAGATCTAAGATTTATCCTTAATCACGTATGTAATTGTATTTAAAAGTGCCTTATTTTATTTTCTCATTTTTAACTGTTTTTTACTATTTCGCAACGATGTTAAATTTGTTTCGCGATGTGAAGTGGCGAGTTTAAATTCTAGTATTGCTAATTCTAATTGAAACAGAATATCTAAAAATTGAAATAAATGTAAACTGAGGAACTTTTATGATAACAGTAAGTATAGGTTGAAATACCAAACAAAAATGCACTACGAAATAAATATGAAATAAGATTAATTTAATTGATTATTGCACATCACAGAAACATACAGCGTTAATTTAAATCAATTCAAAAACCCCACATAGCACAAAAACATCCTTGGGATATCCCGATGATGTTGCTCGCGGGATATGCGCACATCCTCAGGACATCCCGGAATATCCCGCGAACCTCCTAAACACCTCCTCCTGAGTGCTTAATGTCACATCCCGGGATATCCTCAGGACATCCTAACTAAGTCCCATCGACAGCGTGCAGGATGTTATTAGGATATGAACTCCTACTTACTACATCCTCAGGACATCCCGGGATATCCCACTAACCTCCTAAACACATCCCATTATATCCTAAAAACATCCTATCTATGTCCCATTGACAGCGTATGGGATGTTATTAGGATTTAAAGTCCTACTTACTACATCCTCAGGACATCCCGTAATATCCCAGTTTCCTCTAAACTCATCCTCCCAAGTGTTTAATGTCACATCCCAGTATATCCTTAGGACATCTTATTTAGATCCCACCGACAGCGTATGGGATGTTACCAGGATTTGAAATACTAGTTACAATATCCTTTTAACCTCTTAAATACATACTCTCAACTGCTTAATGTTACAGCCCAGTATATCCCCAGAAATCTTTTTTATATTCCAGTGAAAGTGTGTGAAGGTGTGATAACCTGAAACTTGCTTATTTTCCACAAAAAGTTGTTAAGGAATATTCTTTGATATCGCCAAGAGATGGCGTTAGGAGTCCATCTATTGGCTTACTTGACCTTTCCCCTTCTGAACACGTGACCTGAAAAAATATTCTTCTTCTTGAAGGTAGAATTTCGATGCACTACGCAATAGAATTCGATTTAGATTTTAGCTAGAACTATTCAGTTCTTGCCTTTTGAGCATTAAATATTCAATTCAGGCATTTTAGCCTACATTGTATATATGTAAATATTAAGTTTAATTAAAATTTATGGAAAACCTTCCAGGCCATGCATCTCGTCTTTTGGATTATGAGTGATTCGACTTTGATCTAGAACTTTCGTTACATAATGGTGCATCGGCCGGGAAAAGAATCTGATTAATTTGAAAATTTGTGTTTTTTGCCTTTTGGATTAGCTTTGTAAGCGAAGACTTCTCACGGTAAGTCTCCTTTGATAATTTATTAAAATGGAACAGAAGACACTAATTAAGAATCGAGCACATATACGTGCTTCTGTAACTCAAATTATTAAAAATGTAGATGAGTATTTAAAAGAAGAAAACAAGAAGAGTTAGAAAATTGTTTGGAATTGTTAAATAGTAAAGAAACGGAACTACATGATTTAAATGAAAAAATACAAAATTTGATTGAAGATGAATCAAAATTAGATTCAGATATTAACACTTCTATGGAATATAACGATAAAATAATAATAGCGAAGTCTAAAACCAACCGTTATTTAAGGAAATACAATACTCAAAATATCAACACGAATTTAAATAATTCATCTACAGAAGTTGAAACCAAAAGGCAGATTGAAGGCAATGTGAAATTGCCCAAACTCTTAATTCACAAATTTTCCGGAGACTATAACGATTGGATGAATTTTTGGAATTCATTCAAGGTCACTATTCATGACAATGTTACACTTTCGAAGATAGAAAAATTTAATTATTTGAGAACTTATTTACGTGGAAACGCAGCATCAGCCATAGAAGGTCTCTCAATCTCAGAGGCTAATTATGACTCTGCTATAGACATTCTTAAAAATAGATTCGGCCAAAGTGACCTTATTATCAATACACACATTTCTAATCTCTTAAATTTAAATCCCGTTCAAAGTTCAAGTGAAGTGGCAAAATTGCGAAAACTTTATGATACAATTAACGTTCAAGTCAGAAGCCTTTTAGCATTCGGTGTGAAACCAGAAACATATTCCAACATGTTTATTCCAATTTTGATGAAAATTGTCCCGAAGGATATAACTTTAGAATTTCATCGTACAAATACTGAAAATCCTTCAACCTATGATTTAAACAAATTTCTAGACTTTCTCCGATTAGAAATAGAATCGCGAGAAAAGATTAATTCGTTATCCTTTCCGCGCAAGTCAAACCGGGAAATGAAAGGTATTAACAGATATCCACCGACGCTGAAACATAAACAAACTGTCACCACACATGAATTTATGGCAGCCGCGTCATCAAATCGAAACTGCATTTTTTGTTTTCAAAACCATGACTCAGAGTCCTGTTTATGCCTTACAGTTAATGAGAAGAGAGATATTTTAAAAAAACAAGCGCGTTGTCTTCTTTGCCCGGCCCCTAAACACAAAATCTCACAGTGCCGGCAACGCCAAACTAAAGTTTGTAAAATTTGCAAAGGTAAACATTCAGAAGCCATATGTTTTAAATCCAGTTCGATAGTTAAAAATACACCAAGTGATAAAAAAGATAGTATATTAATTTCGAAAAATGATACACAAACTAAGGAACAGAAAGAAGAAATTGTTTCGGCCGTTTCACATAATGCAAATAATACAATTCTTTTACAGACTTGCACGATAAAAGTTAAAACAGCTAAGGAAAAGGTGTTTGCCAGACTTCTCTTGGATAGTGGAAGTATGAAAAGTTTTTGTGCTCGCGAGTTAGCGGATAGGTTAAACCTCGAAGTCATAAGAAAAGAAAAATTGACTGTCTACACTTTTGGGAATACTTCTCCCATCCAAAAGAATTATGACGTAGTTAAATTAACTTTAGAACATAGAAGTTCTCCCGATTCTAGAATAGAAGTTGAATTATTAGTAACTGATCATATATCAGGTACAGATATTCCACCTCCTAAATCAGAAGAAATTAAGCAAAACAGACAATTAAAAAATTTGCTGCTCGCAGATTTTCCCGATTGTGAAAAACCCATTGCCATTCTAATTGGTGCAGATTATTATTACAACATAGTAATGGGACACGTTAAATACTTAAGCAAAAATCTTGTTGCAGTGGAAACTATTTTCGGCTGGTGCCTACATGGACGAAAAGGTGATGATGTCTCTTTAGCTTTCAATGTAGTTGTAGGGGAAGATTTGATTTCCAAACAAATAACAAAATTTTGGGACTTGGAAAACTCAGGACTTATTGATAAGAGGGAAAACTTCGATTCAACTGAAAATGAAGTCGTCGAATATTTCGAATCAAATATAACATATGAAAATTCTCGCTATAAAGTTAGATTGCCTTGGAAACATGACACATCAAATCTAAATAATAATAGGGAAATCGCAGAACAAAGATTTCATGGACTTAGAAAACGATTTAAAAAGGATCCTAATCTATTTTCTGAATACAGGAATGTATTAAGAGATCAGTTAAAACAAAATATTATCGAACCAGTTTCAGAAATTTCAAATGAAGAGGATGTCGTGTTTTACTTGCCACATAGGGAAGTTATACGCGAGGATCGAGCTACAAGTAAATTACGTATTGTTTATGATGCATCATCGCATGCCCCAGGATCCATTTCTTTAAATGACTGTCTACATGTTGGGCCAAATTTATACCCTGAAATATTCGAAATATTGTTAAGATTTCGGTATAATCTAATAGCCTTCACCGCAGATATAAAACAAGCCTTTTTACAGATTCTCATACATGAAAAAGATCGAGACGCAACCAGGTTTCTGTTTTCCGATTTCCCTAATGATGAAACCATTTCTCCTGATATATATAGGTTCACTAGAGTTTTATTCGGAATAAATAGTAGTCCATTTCTATTAGCCGCTACCATTAAACATCATCTGAAAAAATATAATAAACTTTATCCTACAACGGTTAACTTTTTGAATGAGAACGTATATGTAGATGATGTGATTGGAAGCCAACCAACGATCAATGAAGCATTAACTACGAGTCTAGAATCGGTCCAAATATTTAAGGAAGCAAGCATGCAGCTTCACAAATGGCATAGTAACTCGAGACAATTACATGAATTGTGAGTAAAAAAGGGTATTGTTCCAGATGAAAATCCTGAAGATTTTAATAGAGAAAATTTTCCATTTAAAGTCTTAGGTATGGCATGGGATAATTCAAAGGACTTACTGTATTTTGATGTTCGGAACTTATATTGTCTTTCACATCTAAACCAATAGAAACAAAACGATTTCTTCTACAAGTGTTGGGTCGGATATTCGATCCGATTGGAATTTTAGGACCTTTCACTGTTAGAATAAAGTGCTTAAAACAGAAGATTTGGTTGTCACAAATAGATTGGGATGAACCGTTACCTGAAGATTTGTCCTCTGAATGGAGAAAGTGGTGTGAAGAGCTACCTCAAATGGCTGAATTCTCCATCTCTCGTTACCTTTTCATGAACTCGAACATTAATGTCGAAAATCTCGAACTACATTGCTTTTCAGATGCAAGTGTCAAAGCCTATGGTACAGTCGCATATTTACGTTTCACGACAGAAAATAAAGAAATCAAAACGGCCTTTGTCTCTTCTAAAAATAGGGTAGCCCCACTAAAATCCCTTACTTTACCGAGATTAGAATTAATGGGGGCATTGTTATCAGTTAAGTTAGTCAGCAATATTCTGAAAGCACTGAAATTGAGAATTCCGTGCTATTTTTGGACAGACTCAACAATTACTTATTTTTGGATCCAGAAACAACCTGAAGCCTTCAAACCCTTTGTCAGGAATCGTGTCGAAGAAATACAAAAATTGAGTTCACCTCAAGATTGGCATTATTGCCCAGGTGTCGACAACCCTGCAGATCTCGTATCTCGGGGAACGAAGATTTCCAAGTTAATAAATGAGACCATTTGGACGCAAGGTCCCCAATGGCTTCAACTCCCTCACGAACTTTGGCCAAGATTAGATATTAAAGAAACAATAGATGAAAACAAGCTGGAATACCGAAAGAGATCCGGTGATATACATCAACTTGAATGTACAATCGAAAAAAGTGCAGATGATCTTTTCGACATATCAAAATATAGCAAATTAGAGAAGATGTTAAGAGTCACTGCTTGCACAACACGTTTCATTAGAAAATTAAGAAAAACTAGCGACATTCAAGGAACCCTCACAGCTGAAGAGTTACAAGAAGCAGAAAATCTCTGGATAAGATCAGAGCAAAAGAAGTTTTTTCCCGAAGAATATAAATCCCTCAAAGAAGGTAATTTAGTTGGAAAAAATTCTCCTTTGTACAATTTTCTTCCTTACATTGATGAAAAGGAAATCATGAAGTTGAGAGGAAGACTGGAATTTTCTGACTTCTCACTAGATAATAAACATCCAATAATCTTACCTAAAAATTCTCGACTAACGATTCTGATTGTTTGCAAAGAACATGAGAAGATAATGCATGGAGGAATTGCTGCGACTTTAGCTAAAGTCAGATCACGCTTCTGGATTCCTAAAGGACGACAGTTAGTCAAAAAAGCATTAAAAGGTTGTATAATTTGCCAAAAATATTTAGCTAAACCAGCAGACCAGATGACAGCACCCTTACCAAAGGATAGAATCCAAGAATTTGCAGTCTGTGGAATTGATTTCGCCGGACCAGTTTACGTAAAGAATTCTAAAGACACTCGAAAATCCTATATTGTTTTGTTCGTTTGTGCAGTAACTCGAGCTGTACACTTAGAACTTGTATCAGATATGTCAACAGAATCCTTTTTACTTGCATTTCGCAGATTTTTGAGCAGAAGAGGAAACTGCGTAATCATCTACTCTGACAACGCCAAGACCTTTAAGAGGACAAAGAACTTGAGAGAATTTTTCAAAAGTTTTAAAAGATGACAAATTCAAGAATTTCATTGCCAAAGAAAGAATCCATTGGAAATTTATAATCGAACGAGCCCCATGGTGGGGAGGATTTTATGAGAGACTTGTTAAATCTGTTAAAGAATGTTTAAGAAAAATCGTAGGAAAAGCATTGTTGACTTTCGAAGAAATGTCTACACTACTTGTCGAAGTGGAGTCAGTTCTTAATTCACAACCTCTAAGTTACGTTTACAACGACAATGACGAGCCGCAACCGTTGACTCCAATGCACTTCTTAAACATTGGACAAACTGATTTGAAGTATCCTTTGACTTTTGCTAGAATCATCGGTAGCGAAACGACAAGAGAAACGCTGTTAAAAAGAAAGCGTTATCAAGAATTGCTGTTAAAACAGTTGTGGTGGAAATGGAAGCAACAATATTTATTAGATCTTAGAACTGCCCATTTCTTGAAGAATCCGCAACTTCAACCAGTACTAAAAGTAGGAGATGTTGTTTTAGTCGAAAGAGATAATAAAAACAAACTCTTATGGAAACTTGGTAGAATCATAAAAATTATTCCTGGACGTGATGGTAAAGTCCGATCATTCGAATTAAAAACTGGTAATGGGACCTTAAAACGTACTGTTCAACATCTATATCCTCTTGAACTTTAGATATTTGAACTTTAACGATTTAGTTATGTTTTTATTTTTTTGGGGGGGGGGAGGTCTATTAATGATTAAATTGAATATCGTTAGTTAAGTTTGTTCAGTAAAGTGGAAAATATTTTAAAATTTAGTTCATTTATTAGTTATAACATTTATTATTTGATACATGAAGTGTATAACCCGTATTGGAATTGAAGTGTTTGACTAATTAGTATTTTTTAATATTTTTATAGAATAGTGATTTATGTACTTGATTGTATGTATAACTGAGTTAGATGAACTCTTGTCAGAGTTCAGGTGGGGAGTGTGTTTAGGAATATTCTTTGATATCGCCAAGAGATGGCGTTAGGAGTCCATCTATTGGCTTACTTGACCTTTCCCCTTCTGAACACGTGACTTGAAAAAATATTCTTCTTCTTGAAGGTAGAATTTCGATGCACTACGCAATAGAATTCGATTTAGATTTTAGCTAGAACTATTCAGTTCTTGCCTTTTGAGCATTAAATATTCGATTCAGGCATTTTAGCCTACATTGTATATATGTAAATATTAAGTTTAATTAAAATTTATGGAAAACCCTCCAGGCCATGCATCTCGTCTTTTGGATTATGAGTGATTCGACTTTGATCTAGAACTTTCGTACACAGTCTCATGTCCTCCATCTGTGGTTACTGTGGAAAAATAAGAAATGTTAAGAATATTTATGCAATTTATTTAATAATTTGTAAATGTATCTAAAAGTGAGCAAAAGACTTGAAATGAATTATTAATACAAAATATAATAGGAGAAAATTTTGCTTTAAAATATTAAAAAATCTTTCGATCATTTTTAACCATTCAATAGCCCAAAACTGAATTCTCCGATATATTCATAATTAAATTATTCTGCGAATTCAGTTCTGACTTCAGTTAATTTGTATTTAAAATTCAATAATAAAATTAAGCATTTAATAACTTTTAAGTAGTGGACCACATGTGTGTAAATTTTGAAATTCTGAACTTAAGTCGGTTACGTTGATTGAATCATTATTCATGGCTACAATATGATTAAACAGTTCATGAGTTCGTCTTGCTATTTGCTGTAATGGAGCGGAAGATTTTCTAATCAATTTTTTTATAGAAGATATATAGCTTTCAAATTTAAATGCACTGTAATTATCTAACGGCCCAAACATTTTTACATCTTCGCAAATATGCAGTAAGCCGTGAACATTATGAGAAATATATTGTTTTTCATAATAAAGCCCAAAATTTACTACGAAGAGTTTTAATAGAGACTGTGCGTATTCATCAATTGCCGTCTGATTCTGTATTTTGCATAAGAGTCTAATCGAAATATGAAGTAGAAAAAAATGATCAATAGCGTTTTGTTAAATTTAAAAAAAAAAAAAAAAAAAAAAGGTGTGCTAGTGTACAGTAAAAATTGACGGTATTTTGTAGCTTTCCAGTGTTTCAATTCTTTTAGAGTTGGTTCCTTGCAAATTCAATTGGTACATAAGGCTTTAAAAGCTGGTCATTAAAAAAAAAAAAAAAAAAAAAAAAAAAAAAAAAAAAAAAAAAAATTAGTTCAACATTTTTATGTGGTAATCGTGCTTGTAAGGTGCCTCCACCTATCCTAATAGTAACCATTTTTTGTACTACTCCTAAGCACACAAGGGGCATAAAGTCTAACGGAATATTTATTAGTCCTATATTTGGAATATTCCTTAAAATGGGATAATCGTTTGGTAATCGTCATCAGTCAGTTCTTCTTGAGACATAAAAGTTCATATTCTGAATCACAGTTTGAAATGGAACTTAAAGAATATTTGCTAGCGCGAAAATTCGGCACAGGCCTTTTTTCATAATTAAATGCTACTTCATCTTCTGACGAATCCGATAATAAACATTGATTTATTCTGCTGTAAATCCATCTTTTAGATATCTGAGATAATTTTTTTTTAGTTCTGATCATTTTTGTAGAATAAAGGAAAAATTTTGAAACTTACTTTTGACACTCTCTCAATGTAACGCTTGCAAGCGTCAGCAAGTCAGTTGGTAACTGAAAGAGAATTTGGAACGACGGCTATTAACGTTTAGCAGAATAGCTGAATTCTGGAAATCAGAAAGTAAGTACGTGTACTTTCCACTTTGTGGGGTTCTTCAAGGATATCACTATTACGGAGCAATTAAAACCGTTGGGGGCATTCTGCGTCCTTTGTTGTGAAGGGATGTTTCCCTTGTAGGGGATACAAAGAAGGAAAGGTCTAAGACATTAATCTGCCACGTTAACAAAAGAGAAATCTTCTTGGGGCATCGGCTACAGAAAAAGTGCTCAGAGGTGTTGCATTCTGAGCGGAGCTCGGTTTCTCAAAAGCAAAGGAAATTTAAGAAGCAGTTTTACGAAAAATGATAGTGAATGGAAACAAACATTTAAGATTTTCAAATTCAATTGTTATTTATAGTATAAAATAAAGTAATAAAACTGCTGAACGCGTTTAATTTAAAAATTAAATCATTTTAAATTAAGGTTTGAACATCTATTTAATCCGTTATCTAATTTTGAGTTTTCATAACAACATTTAACTTTGTGTTATAACCTTGAAGAAACGTGTTTACTGCATTTTCTGGATGTTACAAATAAATTAATAAAGCAGTAATTATTGTTAAATTATGAGGAGTCGTGTAGCATTGCCGGCATAACTATAAGACTGCAGAGCGCTGGATATATTTTTTTCGCGCTTTGTTTAGCAAAGACCGAATATTTGTATGGTTAAAGTGGTAGCAAAGTGAGGTTTGAGGAGAGTAAGAACTTAATGTTTGTTCTTCCCATTCTTAAACTTCATTTTCCTATTTCAGAGAGGTAAAAAATATGTTACTTCTTACCTCAGTCGCTTTGAAAGACTAATTCTCATTATTAAAGAACTTACCAGAAAATGAACGAAGAAACTGCAATGAAATTTTTAGCCCAATAAAATTATTCTTCTGTTTATAAATTCAAATTAAAGCAAGTTAAACCTCGTACAGACTAGTTTTTAACTACGTCTGTAAATTAAAATTTCGTTTGTTTAAAAAAAAATTATTGTTACTTATTACTGCACAGCACTAAACATCATTCATTACTAATATAATAGTGTAACAGATCAAAAAGTATTTTTTTTCTTTTACAGTTTCAAAATATAGTTATTTCTATGCTAAGAACTATCGATGAATTTAATAGAATACTTTTATAACTTGATATTTCTGATTAGTGCCTCAGAGACGGGTAAGTGATTAGTGGCTGATTGCCGTACAGAAGTTCGAATGCCAGATAAGGCATGGATGTACATCATGCCCATCTGTTCATAGGATAAATGTCTTCGTGAAAGAATTTCTGAGTTAACTTGTAACGTAAATAATATTTGTGTTCAAAGATATTAGAAAAGTATCTAAAATAATGTTTACAAAATATATTATGTAGCAATTAGAATTTAATCGTAAAAACACTTTTAATATGAAACTCAAAACGGCTGAAAACACGTGCATATAATTTGTAAGAAAGTACTCTGATCACTAGACACTGTGAAACAAAAACAAAAATTTGAAAATATTATTACTTAATACTTACAGCCAACATATAAAAGACAAAAACCAGTGTAAGCATAACAATTAAATTTTCATATGCGGAATAGGTAATCCATAGAGTAAGATTTCGATTCTTATAACATGACTTGCGTGTGGTACAAGGTTACTTTACTTTAATATTTTCAGATATGAGCTTTCATAAAAAGTAAGTACTGAAGATATCTGAGAAACAACATCCTCAGGAGATTATCATATATCCCGGGATATTACGACTTGAACAGGACATCCTTAAGATGTTGATTTACGAAGTCCTCAGGATATCTGAAAATCAACATCCTGAGGAGATCTTCATGTATCCCGGGACATTGAGATTTGAATAGGATATCCTCAGGATGTTGACATAAGAAGTCCTCAGGATATTTTAGAATCAACATCCTCAGGATATCCTAACTGCTTCCCGTGACATTGCGACTTAAATAGGATATCCTGAGGATGTCTTGTGTTATGGGGGACATAAGCAAGGATGAAAAAACAATTTAGTCTATTTCAATCGAGTGGTCAATTGAAGTCTATTTTCGCATATGCTTTTCAAATTCCAAGTAAATAAATTCCCACATACCTGGGCTTATTTGAATAACAAATTAGTAACTCTCAATCCAAATAGTACTATTAAGTACTTTTTTTTGGCCTATGAGTACTGTTTAAAAATTTATTTTTTGTATATGGAAAGAAATTTCTGTTAAATTTCTCTTTGTCAACACAACATTCCTTAGCAGTTGACTATGTGTAGTTAAAGTCTGCATTCGTAGCCAACTAGTGAAAGACCTACTGTACATGCGTAAAGCTTGAGGTATGCTAAGGCTACTAATGTGAGCCAGTTTTCCTCAAGTCCTCCTCGAAAGCGTCCCTCCTCTTAGATAAATAGCCTTGCTTTTCAGCGATCAAAAAATAAACCAAACCTTAAGAAAATCTTCCATGAAATCTCAGTTACTAAGCTGAATTCATGAAATTATATTAGCTGGACTAATTAAAAAAATATTACGTATATATATATAAATCTGTTTTTTATAATAACGATTTTAAGCTTCCGGCCGCACAAACGATTAGTATATCAAAAGATGTAGCTTTTAAGAACAGTTTGATACAGAAACGTACAGTTTAACAATTTTTACAGATTTTACTTCAAAAGATTATAATAAAAGTTTTTATAATATGAGCGCAATCACCTTTTTTGAAGATTACATGAATAATATATAGGAATTTTGTTGCCCCCTTCCCCATTTATCATCACTAGTGGGTTGCCAGTGAAACTCATGACAAATATTCGTGTGATTTTAGCTGATCTATAAATTATTTATATATATAAATTTTTCATCATATCTGACTGCGGATAATTTTAATATTCAAAATTCTAACTTAGCATACATAATAGCATTAAAATTTTTAAGATTTCCCAATATAAATTTCTGCTCTACATTCGCGTTAATCTCTGTGTTCAAGGAATAAAACTTTGTATTTTTCCTTAGTGGCTTGTGTATAACCCAAGTCATTCTGAGGTCTGTGTTACTATAAACAGTGCAAACACTCATCTTGAAATGGTAACATATTCCATTACAAACTTCGCTTGTTCTCGTAATAATATTTAACGTGCTATAGAAATTAGACTTTCAATTTAAATTAAAGAATGCAATGACTGATATTGGACTCACATTATTATGATCTGAATCAATATAAATACTTTAACTAGTTGGAGTTTAGACGCGTACTTCAACTTCAAAAGGTTGGCACAGAAGTATTTTGTTCGACCCACACTTTTTAACATTTACGCGAATGACATACCATCCACACAGGACACAACATTAGCTATGTATGCAGACAACACTGCGATCCTAGCACGAAGTGCATTTTTAGGTCCAGTTATTCAACGATTACAAACTACATCAATACATTAGAGACTAGTCTTACAAAATGGAAAATTCAAGTCAACGTGGATAAAACACTGGCTATTATGTTCACCAAAAAAAAAAAAAAGCAAATTCAAGAAAAATCTCATCTTCAGTGGCACCCCTATTTCTTGGGCCAAGCAGGTCCCTTAACCCCTTATCTTCGGGTGATCCTCAACAAAACTCTTACTTAGGCCCCACACATTACATCTATTATCCAAAAGTTTCGATTTCGTAACTCTAAACTATACCCTTTAATTGCTCGAAACAGTGTTTTATCAATTGACAACAACTTACTCATTTATAAGTTCGTTCTCCGTCCATTACTATGTTATGCTAGTCCAGTTTGGGCCTATACCAAAAAATGTAATAGGAAAAAAATTAGACTTGCCAAAATTTTGTTCTTAGGCAAATATCTACAGCGGATTGGTATATCCGCAACAATAGAATTCATGAAGAACTGAGTATGGAGCAACTACGCTCACATTCTTATAAACTTGCTAAAAGTTGTCATGAAAGACAAAAAAAAAAAAAAAAAAATAACAACCCGGCCATTAAGATTTGCAATTATGACTAAAATGACCTAGCAAATATGGACAGGCCCATGGCCCAATTGAATGCATATATTATGTAATATTTATTATAATGCCTTTACGGTTTATGTTAATCTTCTCTTATTGTATCTGCTATGAATTCTTTTAGTCTTACGTTCCTAGAATTTATGTCTTACTTATCGGATTCAAATTACCAGTGTTCGCCTAACCTTGCCGCATTCATTTGACATTGCTTAACATTTTAATTAGCATTATCTAACTCACTTAAATATAAATTTTTAATTCTTAATTATTCATTTTAAAAACTTTATTATAAAAAAACAAATTATCTAATCTTATTATAAATATTATAATATATATTATATCTAATCTTTATTATAAAAAACAAATTATCAAATTATCTTATTTTATTATAAAAAACAAATTATTATTATTAATTTAAACTTTATTATAAAAAACAAATTACTTTTAGGTTATTTCATCATACCATTCGCAATTTGCAAACTATTCTACAAGGGGTAGAGCCTTGTCGCTCAGGTACCCTAGTGTATCAAGAGAGAGAGTATTTTAACATGTTTCGAATACACTCGGTACTTAAAATTCGGATAAGAACTGACTGGAAGACTGGAAGAAGATAAGAAATGCTATCTATATCTATTTCTTTTTTTTTTATCTTTATCAGCACTCACTACCAAATCAGTTTCATAAAGGAAAATCAGTAGTCTCTTGGAATAAAAGTTCTCAAAAGTATTCCATTTGGAGAAGCTGATTTTATTGTCAGGTATCTTTAAAAGGTATTCTGTTAAAGGAATTTTCCTGTTCATCACAAATGGGAAATGTTGTAACACAGTAAGGCCAAGGGCAAGCTCTCGTCAACTAGAAATTCAACATTGTCCTAAGTCAGATTAGAAAGGAAATTCCCGTTTCTCAAATAAGTGTCTAGAGTGTTTCGACATGTATCTGAAGAGCTGCATTATTGAGGATTTCGTCTCTTACAACTGATATCAGCTCCTACCTTCAGTTGTAGGAGTTGTTTCAGTTGTTGAGGGTTTTATGAAATAGTTGTCCCTTCACTGGAAGGCAGGAGTCCCCACCCCGTTTCAGGACGCAGCATTGACAATGTATGGTCGATGCCTTTTCAAGAATTTCCTTTTTAAAAGAAACTTGTGGAATCAGAAATTACTAAACCTGAATAAAGAAATAATTGGCGGTGAAAACACACTCCATGACAGAATTTGCCAAAACAGCGAAAATATTTTTGCAGCTGACATCTCTAAATATGAAATTCTATGAATAAAATACTGCGATTTTTGTGCGGCTGTTGATGATAGCGAGCCTATAAAAATTAATAACTGTTATCTATTACAGTTTTGTATTAGGAATTTCTCTACTGTCTTATGAGGTTTGAAAGTATAATACTTCGCTTGTATATATTAAAATGTGACTCATTTCTAAGTAGATTGAGCACGATAGTTAAAGAATAAAATAACAGTAAAAGTAAAGAAAGAACATCTGATAGAATTCAGATTTTAACGTCGCACCAGATGGTTTGTTAAGTTTTTATATCCTCTATTTTGCTGTGGTTTGTCATGTTCTGATTGATTAAGCTTTGGTTTGTTAAGCTTGCTTCTCTGTTAGTGTTCGAGTGGTTAGGACCACTGTTCGACCTGGGTTCGAATCCGGACGAACGGGCTAGCAGCATTAGAACAGGCTATGCATTAGAACCGGCGAACGGGCTAGCCCTTACCAGTTTTCCCCATACACTGCTTTGAAGCACTGGCTATCCCTTCGTGGTGACCAAAACATTCAGTGTCTTACCATCAAGATCAATGGGTTTTGACACGATCGGATGTAAATATTTTGTAATTACGTCGTAAATATGCATATAAATGTATATATTTTCTTTTTCTACAGTATTTCAGAGTCCTAAGTATGTGAAAAGAATTTCATTCTGAACAGAATTAACTATACTTTTCACGGAACAATTTGCTCAGTACGGTTTAATTTGAATGAAATATATTCACAAGTTTTCGTTAATTACAGTAGAAAGAAATTTTAAGGTAATTCGATTTTATTCGGTTAAGGATTACAAAAATTAAGAAAAAATGTTTATTGTATTATTAATATTAAAATTATACATTATTTCTTTTCTATTTATAGAGCTTCTTACTAAAATGCTTTCTTAAATATGACATGATTTTTTTAGCTTTTGAGGCATCTTTTAATTCGAAAAATCTATAATTAAAAAGCATTAATTATAAATTGACTTTTAAATCGAAAAGTCAATTTATAATTAATGCTCTATTCGGTCCATTTCAAATTAGAGCACCTTTGATTTTAATGGTGAAATACGTTAAATATTGGTGCTCATTTCCATGTACTTAACTTTCTCTGAATATTTCTGAAAGGGATTAAAAAAAAGATTTTTTTTTTAAATATTATTTAAACCATGTAACTGAGTTATTATAAAATGTAAGGGAATAATTATCAGTTTTTTTTTTTTTTAAACCCTTAATTTCAACAATATATATTCTAAAACTCTTCTTTATCACTTAAGTACGCATCTCATAGAATTTGCTTTACAGTACCTTTTTACAGATTGTTTTCCAATACGAACAATTCTTGCTCAAATAGCTTTATAAAGGTATTTGTCAACAGTATTTCAATTTATGTTTACAATTCAATGTTAAGGTTATTATATACTTTTTATAATCATTAAAAATTTATATATATTTAATAATTAGATTTCTTCACAGTAACTTTGCCAGGAGTTTATGAATAAATAAATCCTTCATTTCAAATACATTTATAAATAATTTTGTAAGGATTAATTTTATTAATGTAATGTTGTAAGGATTAATTTTATTAATGTAATGTTGTAAGGATTAATTTTATGATGTAATGTTAATTTTATTAACAGTTAAATTTCCTTTCTTATCGATTCTTAATTTCATCTTACCACTTCCGACCAGAACGTAGTTTTAGAATCACGTCTGAATGCTAATGAGGAAGAGCGGTATATAAACGCGAAGTTCTACAGTCTTAGTGAGAGAGATACCAGATATTCTGGCTACACGCGTCCGCCTTTTTAGGCTACTCTCTCGTTCGGCCGTACTTTAGGCCCTTGATAGCTACGCAGTCAATTAACGTTAAGGGCCCAACTCTAGAATTCGGCTGTATCTCTTTAGTTAAGATTAGTTTAGTTTAATTCTTAGTTTCTTAAGTTCAAGCCCAAGTGTCGGTTTTATTGTACAACTCCAAGACGAAGTTTTGTAAACTTTATTTGAAATAATAAAGGGTTAATTCACCTTCTTACTGGTTGTTTCCTGTACACGAACTCAAGCGATTATTCGCTTAAGATTCTTCACTTTTAACTGTAACTTAGAATTACACAGTGGGGAATCCTAAATTTAATAAATATTTACGTATTTTGTTAAAGGCAGATACATGCTTTTTGCAAGCATATGCATGTAATGATATTTTTAAATCAATTGATTAAATTAAATTCTATTAATATTGCTTAATAACCTGTTGGCAATTCTTTACCTAAATTGCATCCCTGTTCCTAAATTTTGGCGAAATCCTTTCTTTAGTATAAAATATATTAACCTGTTGGCGCCCGCCAAATCGCCAAACTCATAAATCTGTCATATTACATAAAGTACTTAAGAACACTCCTGATGAGAAGATAGCGTCACCTCGTGATTTCAATTAATATCGCTGATTGGAGGAGCCTCGTGACGTACACATATGTATAAGTAGGGCTTCTGCTCAAGGTACGAGGAGAACGCTTACGAGAGATGGATGCTAAAATACACCTACCACTTTATATTCCAAAATTTGTCTCATTCCTTTTGCCCCGGCTGCACAAAACAAATAATGTAGGAGAAATTACATTTCAGAAAGCCGGTAGGATACCACCTTCAAAGGGATTATCTAAAAAAGAAGATACCCCAAGGATTATACGGATAAAATGTTACGCACTTAAGATGAATTTGCCGCTGTGCGACTTCTGTGTTTCTACATTTTTCGCTAGGCGTTCTTGCTTCAAGAGAATCATCCTTCTGTTACCTGTATTCTGGTATTCTGCAGATTATTTTACGTCCAGAGAAGCATCCTTCTGCCCCCTGTGATGTGTGATTTGTGTTTCCATCGAAAGTTCGTCGTTCATCAAATGTGCTCTTACCGTTGACCTACTTTTGAGGATGGAAATCTTTCCCTACGTCTACGCCGTTCTGTGTTGCTCTCGAGAGCTTTGTGCTTGTGTGGTGATTGATCGTGTTTTGCGAAAATCTAATCAAGAGTGCACAAAAATGTGTATTTTCGTGTCGATTTCATCACTCGTATTCTCGTCACAATAAGTCAAACAGAAGCAATTAGTAAAAAGATTGGCGATGCAAATGATATTATTATTATTGAGTTATAATTACTGATTTAATAATAGTGTTTTTATTTTGAAAATTTTAAAAAGTATTATTTTGGTATAAATGTATTTTAAATTTGGTATTTAAAGGATGTATTTTGGTTTTAATATTGTTTTGGGGAAATTTAAAGAGTATTATTTTTGAATTAGTTTTATTTATAAAGTATTATTAGTTTTATTTATGAAAGTATTATTAAAAGAATAATGGCTAATGAAAACCTCTCTGATCCTGATGATTCATTAAGGGCAGCTAGCGCTGAACCTGAAACAAGTATAATTCCCTTTGACGCGCAGAATGATATGATGGTAATTAAGAAAAAGAATTTTTATAAAACTGTAGTACCTAAATCTTTAAGATTAAAATTGTTGAATAAAACCCATGAAAATTTTGGTCACCCGGGAGTTCAAATTATGCTTAACTTAATCACCCCTCAATATTATTGGCCTCATATTAGCGAAGATATCGGAAATTTTGTTAAACATTGTCATACTTGTCAACTTAATAAAAAGAAAAAACAGAAAAAATTTGGTCTTATGCAAGACGTACCCCCAACCGACAAACCTTTCGAATGTCTCTCTATTGACACTGTGGGAGGATTTAATTATTATAATTCTACAAAAAATATTTGCATATAGTTATTGACCATGCAACAAGATATGTCTGGGCTTTTCCCTCTAAAAGTGTAACTTCAGAAACCTATGCCAATTGTCTAAAACAAATATTTCAAATACAAGTCCCCGAAAAAATTGAGTGACAGGAATGCAGCCTTCATTTCCTCTAGATTTAAAAAATTTCTAAAAAAGCATAATGTTAAACAACTTTTAACTTCATCTCACCATCCCCAGACAAATGGTAAAGTAGAAAGAGTAAATCAATCAATAGTAAGTCGACTAAAATGTAAAGTAAATTCTTCTTCTAAAAAAGTACCATGGACTAAAGTGCTAGAGCAAGTTGTTATCGAATATAACAACTCCCCTCATACGGTAACTAAGTTCACCCCAGCATACTTACTATTTGGTAACCTCCCTTTTGAATCTCCAATTGATCAAAATAAATACCCTTCCTTAAATGAAGCAAGGGCTTTAGCAAAGAAAAGAACTATCGAATACCACCGAAAGAATAAAACTAGATATGACATCAGATTTGTAGAATCTAAATTTCAACCTGGAGATTTTGTCCTTTACGAGGAATTTGAATACCCAAATACTAGAAAATTGACTTCACCCTATTCAGGCCCTTATCAGATTATGAATAAATTATCTGAAGTTAATTATGAAATCGACAGGGAAAATTTTCACACGAAGAAACCAACTGAGATTGTACATGCGTCAAAATTAAGGTTCTATTATCCACCCGAGAACTTTAAATTACATCATGAATAAATCAAAATTTATAAATCAATAAACTATCCATAACCCTTCTTTTAGTTTTCATCCTGTTGTCCCTCTTAATAGTTGATTTATATCTCGGTGTGTGAAAAGTTTGTCTGCCCTTTTCTTTTACTGGGCTCCTTCAAACTTGAGTTTCATGTTCAATGCACTTTCCGTGTGGGAAACACTCAATTGAGGCTATACTACAAGTAGAGTACTATACCCTCACATTTCCTTGAGCTCATGTTTTCCTATGTTTGTGTTATAAATTGTAGCAACAGTTGAAAAAGTTAAATTTCAGTTGTTGAAACTTCTGAATTTCATTTTATGTTTCTGCAGCATCGTGTACAAAAAACTGGTATGGATGTTGGAAGTTAAATTTTGTTTTGTTATCATTAATAAGAGAAAAATAGAGTGACAAAATGTGTTAAAAACCTAGCAAAATGTGTATTTTCAACAAGAGTATAAGAGCTCTAGTATCGTGACATAAAAACTCAAATGTTTTCAGTGCCAATGCTAATCCATAATTCTAGCGCTAATTAAATGATCCGGAGATCTCCAAAGACCAGTAAAAGACTGAAGATGAGACTGAATGACAACTCTAATGATTGTATGGACTCATACACAAACTGTGAATGGCATGCCCTAAGATATAAACTTACAAATTCAGTTATATTACTATTTCCTATTGCCGCGTAGCTAACCAGCAATATGTTATTAGTGATTTATTTGTTCTGCACTTAGTTACTATATTATAATCTCATTAATCATTTATTATATTTTATATATTGTATTAATTATATTCAAATATTTTATGTCATATTTTATGTAAACATTTTATATTTTATGTAAACATTTTGTGTGCCTTGAGGTAAATCCAATCAGTTTTCCTACTCACTTAATTTCCTAATAACTAAATTTTCTGCTCTCACTATCTGTACTGTCTTGGGTCGACGGCCGCGACTGCAAGCCTTTTCAGATGGGGGGGATAATCAGTAATGATATTTTTAAATCAATTGATTAAATTAAATTCTATTAATATTGCTTAATAACCTGTTGGCGATTCTTTACCTAAATTGCATCCCTGTTCCTAAATTTTGGCGAAATCCTTTCTTTAGTATAAAATATATTAACCTGTTGGCGCCCGCGAAATCGCCAAACTCATAAATCTGTCATATTACATAAAGTACTTAAGAACACTCCTGATGAGAAGATAGCGTCACCTCGTGATTTCAATTAATATCGCTGATTGGAGGAGCCTCGTGACGTACACATATGTATAAGTAGGGCTTCTGCTCAAGGTACGAAGAGAACGCTTACGAGATGGATGCTAAAATAAACCTACCACTTTATATTCGAAAATTTGTCTCATTCCTCTTGCCCCGGCTGCACAAAACAAATAATGTAGGAGAAATTACATTTCATGCAAGCCCATACATATTTCATATTTTTCATTTTAGGCATGTGCAAATCGTTAATTTCTGTGCATTCACTATATTTTTCGAGTAAAGTAATTTAGCATATACCCGAAAATTTTACGTAAGAAATATGTATAAATATAATTTGAATGAAAATTACATGCATTATTTTTAATACCCATTCAAAAGTTAGCTTTTCTTCGAAATTCCTCCACGATCTGTTCATCTGTTCCTTTAGAAAGATAGCCCTTGCATTCCTTACTCTATTTAATAAAAACTTAACCTGACCAATGTGCCTAATTACAGATATTTTAACATGCATAATTTTATATTTACATTTAGCCATCAAGTTTCAAACTTTTGTATAAAAACTTAAAACGAGTTTTAGTATGCATTCATTATCAAATTCAAATCTTCTAGTAAATATTTTGGCAGAGCACTTAATAACTTTCTTAGCGATTTTAACCAGTTTAATAATTCTCTGATAATATAATAAATAATAACTATTCATTTCACATTTAAACATTAACCGCATATTGTCATCAGATCGCCATCTTGATTGCCTTGCTCCGCATAATATTGCTTCATTCGCCAATGTATCCGTCTTTTGTTCCAGACATTTGTGTAAAACTGTACATTATTTTACACAAATGCATGGTTACAATTCAAGGAAAAGTTAACTTACTGGCATATCTGTGTGTATATTTATTAATTTTGATGAGGATTGCAGCCTTTGGTAATTTTATTTTTTAATTAACACAAATAAGTGTAAACCTAAAGTGATTATTTTTCTGTTATGTAAAAATAAAATGATGAGCTCAAAATGAACAGTTATAAAGCCTCTCCTCTAAACATTTTTAAAAAGTACATGTTACAATAATATGTGGATGAGAAAAAAAAAAATTATTTTATTTAAAACATTTTGGCGTTTGGAACATAAAAGTAGCGAATACTCTATCAAGGGTACCGAAAGACGTATGCAATTTTAAAGCTACCGTAAGGTACTTTTCATTCTTTAAGTATAACATTTTTGTTAAAAATCTATATTTTTGTAGTTCAACAGCTTAGAATTTTATAAAACAAATTCATGATGAAAATCGCTGTTGTTAGTTATCGAAAAATAATCAAGATGTGATTTTTGCGTAAATGTCACTAAACTATACAAATTGCGATTATTCATCACACAATGCATGTTTCTTTTATGCGGAAGTGTTCCGTTTTTCGATTTGTATGGATCTGTCGTGTGTCGAAAGACTATCAAAGCGCTGTCAAGGGAGCTTCTAAATGTAAACAAAAAACACCCCACATGGAGACCGAAGCTTCGGAACAATGCTTGACTTATACTGCAATGTTGGTGTTGGGCCCTCCTTCCTTTCTTACTTCAATGGTTAATACGAACAAAAAAAGTACTATCTCCAAAATAAAATTATTGCAAACTTTCCTCACAATTGCTGCAAGTATTGCTATTATCAGAAGAGGATTCTAAATAAACATCATTCAACAGTTATTTAAGAACTATAAATGTTTTTTGGCTTTTAAGAGATGTTTCTGTATTGTCTACGTAAAAACTATTGAAACACCCAAATAGACAGACTTCTATAATGCCATCCACGGTCTTGCGCCCAAAAAGCAAGTAAATAATATAATTTTGAAATGATGAGATTAAAGTTTTTTTTTAAAATATTGAACACGGAGTTTCATTTGCTTCCCTTTGCATCATTTTGACTTGTTTGCATATTGGAAAGTTAGTTTTGTCTTACACCCCTTAAAAGAAACTTTCTGAGGATTTATCTGTTTGTTTTACTCAAGTAGGACACCTCGCTACAGGTATATTCTAATGTTCGCGCTGTTGCCTTAACAAAGAAAGTCTATGTACAATACATATTCTTTGGCCTTCTTTGGCCTTAAGCAGCACCATTTGGGGGAGGTCGTAACGACGCAGAATTGTGGTTTTGCCAGTTTCCTCTCCCCTGCCACAGGGCATGGCACCACCCCACGTGCGACCGGTTGGCGCCTTTTGGGTGCGGTTGCCTCTAGAAATTTATATCGCCCGCAATTTTTCACGCTTAGCGGATTTAGGTAGAGGTAAGCTAGGAAGCACGGAAGATATTCCATCTCTTAATGCTGGAACATGCAACGGAAAGGAGGGAAAAAAAGCGCTTTAATACACAGAATTTATTAGGTAGAAAATTCTCTCCAATAATATATATAGAGAGAAACTATGAAGTTTTCGTAGAAACGCGACAAAAAATTTCATCCTTAAAAATTACATCTACCTTGAGAAATACGCCCTGCTTTGTGTAAATAGTCTTTTATTTATTATTTTGCAAAAGATATTTACAAAAAAAAAAAAAAAAAAAAACCGTTAATATCGAATAAGAAAACGAAAAGGAAAAAAAAAACAAACTGAATGGAAAAAGCGAACTTAAGAGAACACAAGGAAAATTTCGGAAATATGTGATCATGATTTCAGAAGAATGTGTGCTAGTGTATAAGGTATTGTCCCCCTCTTTTCTGCATGCCTTTGTGATGTAACGGTTAGCACAATCGGCGCATACTCGAGAGGTCCAGGGTTCGAGTCCCGCGAGAGCATTGCTCATTTTTAATGTCTTCTGCTTCAAAAATACCCAATGTCTCTCCAGTGGAGTCCGAACTAAAAGGTATTGGATGATGATTATTCACCACCAGGATTTGGCACCTGGGTCCCTTAATTCCCGATCGCTCTTTAAAAGGAGTAGTATATGAGGTAATTTCACCTTCCTTTCTCTATGCCTTTGGGGTGTAATGGTTAGCACACTTGGCGCGTATTCGACAGATTCATGTTCGAGTCCCGGCGCAGGCATTGATTTTTACTCACTTCTCCAGCATCAAGAAAATACCTTATAAGTGTATGGAAAAATATCACTGATACATTTCTACTATTAAATAATTAAGCATCTGTATGTATGTAAGTACGATCCTCGAATCGGGAAAAACGGCAGCACCTAGAACCACCACATTTTGAACAAATGCAGTCCTGAACGCAACCTAAACATGTGTATTTTTTAAAAAAATTTATTTAAAGGAAAGGAAATTCTCGTGCACCACAAAGTACACACGAGACTTACAAATCGTAAGTAAAAAAAAAGGTAAAATCGTAAGTAATAAAATCAATTTTCAATAACACAATGAAATCATGCACAAAGAAAAGAAAAACACACACCCACACCCCCCACAAAAAAGGGGAGGAATACAAAAGTATAAAAATGTGTAAAGAAATCATTTACAATGTCTAAAATAAAAGTCAACAAAATCGTTGAAAGCTCGGTAGGCCGATGCTGAAGATACGAAATCATAACATTTCGGCGACCAATGAATTCCAATTAATTTTAATCTGCATTTGAATAGATTTCTTTCTTTATCAAGCAATGGGCAGTCAAAAAGCAGGTGCAAAACACTTTGCTGAACGCTAAGATTGCAATAACACAAACTGCAAGACGGGAGCTTAAACCGTTCAAGACCAGTTACTTAAACCAGTTACACAATTTTTGTCTGGACATGCTTAACTTACCATGTCCAGACAAAAATTGCGTAACTTTAAAATTGAGGACAAGTCCTTACTTTTCAGTCCTTCAAAAGTAGTTGGGAAGAATGTTTATGTAACAGATCCCTTATCAGAAGAGATATAATCACATTTCCACTGCTCATTCACTTTAGCTTTGGACACAGGATGTGGTTTTATAACCCGGATGTCTGCTGATAAGTGTTTCTAACACCCGAGTCTTTAACTTTGGAAATAAGCATTTTAGCTTTTTTGAAATAAGATTTTGAAATATTTACATCAACATTAACATACTTTTTAGTTTAACTCTTAGCAAGCCAATCAGCTCTCTCGTTTCCATAATTACCCGAATGACCACGGACAAATGTAAAAAACACTGAAATACCCTTCTTCTCCAGATCTCCGAGCGACTGCTGTATATTAACAGTAATATCATTACCTAAAGAGGTATTTTTAAGGGACTCCAGGGAAGAGAGTAAATCCGTACAGATTAAGTAGCTGGAACTACGTCCATCCTGGCTAATTATCCACTTAATTGCAAAATTAATACACAGAAGCTCAGAAATATATACAGTACATTCATTTCTAATGCGAAATTGGTAGTACTCAATTTCAATATCATCTTCAAAAATAACATAAGCAAAACTAACTTTATCATCAATCCTACTACTATCTGTATACAACACACGTGAGAATGAATTTACATCAGTCTCCATACTATACAGAATCTGTACTGGTTGTGGAAGGATGTGGAAGAACAGACAAGGACAATAAACAATCAAAATGAGAACTGGAGCAGTTTGCAAGACTATTCCTGTAATCTATAAAGGTCAGAATAAACGAATCCAGCGGTGGAAATCCGGCAAGAGAGAAAACAGCATTGCAACTAATAGTTTGGTAACCCATTATAACTCGCAGTAAAATTCATCTTTGAATTCGAAGCAGGCGTTTAGAGTTAATTTTCTTTTTTAGAGACAATCCCCACATCCATATGAAATAAAGGGTACAATGCCTTGTTTATAAATAATTGCGCTAACATTCGATTTAACACCAAAACTATTACATGCAATTCGAGTCAGCCCACGCTGAAGTCTCTCACATTTATTAGAAAATGAAGGAAATATAACATGTGTACTTTGAAGCTCGAATTTCAAACGTGTATTCTTTATTATTATTATTATTATTTATTTGTTTCATATTTTGTACGAACTTAATGAACTTTTGTTTAACAAACACAATGATTTCAAAGCGAGCAATGGCAACACTGTACGAAAAAAGAGCATTTTTATCTCCAGTCTGTGAGAATGTCTATCGGAAATTCTAAAGATAGGCTGTTTTTAAATATTGTCAGCCCAAAGGAACATTATTCCAAATACTCTCGAAACGCGTACGGGAATTAAAAAAATTAATTAGCCATATCCTGAAGTTATATTATGAATAAAAAACAAATCTGAAATTTCAAAATTCGAACTTCGCGCTGCGCATGTTCGGGTGGAGGACTATGTTTGTTCAAAAGTGGATGGCTCTAGATGCTACTGATTTTCTAAAGAAGATACTTACCTACATAGATACATACAATATAGATTCTTCATTATTTAATAGCTGATATTTTGAAATGGGCTTTACATTCTTTAGAGTTAAACGTGACTGGTCTGTGACATCTTGCAGCTAACTGTTAAGATAACATTTAAAAGAGTGCACTGCAGGTGTTTTAAAAGATATTAGATTTTGTGTCTCTGATGTAATTAATGTTCTTATTAATCTTCCTAATAATAAATAACACGAACGCTTACGGGCATTACATGATCCTACTACATGATCCACTGTATGACCTTTTATCTTGGACGCAGCTGTGAGCTGTCAACAAACTACTTTAAAGTCTACCTGCATAACATGAATGAAAAAATGCTGGTATCATTTAATCAGTACTTATTATAACACTCATACAGGCAGTGAACCGCTGTGTTAGCTGTCAGTATGAGTTGAAACAGGTGACAACTTGTATTTTTGGTAAAGGAATCAAATATCAGTGTAATGAATGAGCACTTAAAAAATCCAGACTGTAATTTGTGACTTGAAATTAAAAATCTTCCTTGATGCAGAAGAGAAAGAATGAATACTATTACGTAAGTTGAAATATTCGCTGTAACGAGAGAAAAAAGCATATTGATAACAACACATTCACTTTTACTGAAATGCGATAGGAAACAGGTATGCAACTGAAAACTTTAAATTAAAATATAACTTCTCCAGAAAGAGTTTAATATTAAAATTTCTAAAACCGGTAAATTTAGGACAACCCAAAATTTAAAAAAAAATTAGGAAATGACTAGGATTACTATATGTTTGGGATTAATCCGACCTGTCTCGGATTTAAATAACATCCGGAGTTGAAAATATCCGGGATTTTTAAATGAGACTGATTATACATCTAGTTAATCGATTTGTCTTCTAAATACATTACAGACAGACAAAGGCCACTCATTTATGGGATTAGATCAGAGTCATTTACTCAATCGGTTCTTTTTTTTATGATTCATCACTCATTCATAATAATCTTGATGAAAAAGATCAGAAATAAGGCACGAATCATGAGCGGTTAGCGAAGAGTGGAGAGAATTGAACTAGCACCTGGAATCGGAAGCGAGGAGGTTGAGTCGAAGAGTGAGAATCGAATGATAGGTTGAATCGGAAGGATTCATTGAATGAAACAGTAACTCCCAGAATTAATTAATTTCAACTGTAGTTTTCAGATTCCCTAAAAGCAACTTTCTATATAGAATTAACAATAAAATTCTGGAATGAAAAGGTTTTCTAGAAGTTCGGAAATAATAAAATCAAACTCACTTTTAACGTTAGTTCGGATAATTAAAAAAAATTCGGGTAATCGAGATAGAGCATAATGACCTAATATACATTTCTTATAGCAAATAGTGCGGTACTTTTACTATCTAACAATAAAAGGAAGAGAAATTAGACTTTTAATAATATTTTTTAAACATAACAAAATTATCTAAATTAATATTCTATCTTAAAACTAAGTTCAGTTTGTATGAAGCTTAAAACAGGAGCTTATATAGGCTTTGTTTGGTTGAATTTTTAAGTTCCGGTGTTACCAAAACACTTAGTGTCAGTAAAATTAGGAATGTTTCTGATCGGACTTGGCTTGTTTCTCAAGCCACTCTATAGAAGTTGAAGTTTTGCGATCTTTCCACAGTTTCATCCTCGGTCAGAGTTCGATACCAAACATCGGTATTATAAATCCCTAACCACACTTCTAAGATATCAATTTTTCCTTGAACTGACAAAAAGTAGGCTTAATGCTTAGGATTAGGAGTGCGAATTTCTATAAAAATTGTAATTGAATCTTGAGAAATATGAGCACATTCAAGTTGTATATTAAATTAAGCACAAAATGTGCAATTTTCGTTAACACTGTGCCTGATAAACAAGTCCTCGAAAAAATCTTAGTACGTGGTTAAATCATACAAGTTTCTTGAGTAATGTGTGCGATGTGTAATTTGTGCAAAAGAATGCTCAAATGGATAAATGAATTCGTCGAAGTAGTGGTCGTTTTCATTCATTTCATTAATTCATTTACTCGTGAATTTTAGGTGACTGGCTCTGACTGATGAAGCAATTATAGAGAATAGCTTTAAGAAAACAGGAATAGATAATGCTCTTGATGGTTCTGAAAAATTACTGCATGAGAGAAGACACAGTGAGAGACGACGAAAATGATGACGACTTGCAAAATGTAGTAGACAACGTATTTCCAGCAGCCCTTTTGATTTGAGGACTACGAAGTGACTGTGAATAACAATAAGAGCGGAAGAGCTTCAAAATAGCCGCGCCCTTCCGAAATTAAATTATTAGCCTAATTTTCCCCTCTCGATTTTCATACGAAAAAAAAATTAGTAAAAAAGCGAGGAAATACGCGAGTAAATACGGTACATATATACATTTTTTTTTTTTTTTTTTCCATTTTAACTAAAACCTCTAATCAAAAGCTACTGAGGTTGTACTATATTTTCTTAATTTCGTTCAACTTTGAATTGAATCGTGCTTTGGAGCCCGTTAACGGTTCTTCTACAGGTGGGAATAACTTGTGTAAAAAGCATAAATCTTCAGTGAATCATACCTTCAAGTGGATTCTTCCAGCTGTGAATCTATTACTTTGTACAACCACGATTCAGAACGTGTTAGAACCGTTGTGAAAATCCTAATCTTCCATTCTGCTCTCTCGTCTTAGGCACCAACTTGAGACTTTCCAGGTAGAATACCCTCCTCCATTTGCCTTTTGTGGAGGAAGGGTAGCTTTTACGTAGAGTAAAACAGCTGTCATGCCCAAACAGGTAACAAAGGTAAGGGACCCTTTCTGTGCCTCTCTAAAGGAAACTGAATACCACTCAGAATGCATGATTGATTTCGTTGAAAATCTGATCTTTCTGTAAAAGCAATTTTTAGCCTCTTCAAGTGGGGAACCTGTGTTGTGGAGAGGCAAAGTTTTCCGCCTGACAACTAAGCGATTTTCTTATGCTGCTGTGGTCTTGATTTAGAAGAAAATTTTTAGCTGCCACCTTGTAGAATTTTGTTAACTTGGTACCTATGAAGCGAGTTCTCAATTAACAGAGCCGGCAATCGGTTTAAAGGAATCATTGGAAAAAATGTAGTAACGTTAGAAGCAAAACAGCAAAAATCGATTACGTACACTAATTAGTTTATTTTTCGGCTTTTCTTATCAGTGATGATTCTTTTTAATAGCCATTTTATAGCAAATTGAAAAGTTGCAATTGTCGGCAACAATGTAGGGCTGGGATGGAAAAAAAGCGAAAATATTTTGCGTACTTGAGTCAACAGCAGCTTTGGTTGCAAATTCAGCTCTTGGAAAAAAAAAAAAAAAAAAAAAGAAGACAAATTGAATGAAGATTTCTCCTTATGGTGTAGTTAAGATATTATTGTAAAAATAGTCAAAACTTGTTGAGGGGGGCATTCGTGTTTATTCATTGAAAACTCCTCACTCTCGAATTTTTGGATTCGAAAACATTGGTAATGTTTCTCCTACGTGATGCGACACTTGCGCATATGGCAGTTCCGCAAAGATGGCATTTTGCCATTTCTCTGAGGAACGTGAAATTTTTAAACACGTGTAATTAATTTCGGTAGATGTAGATGGCAGTTGCTCCGTAATGTTAGGTCAAAATCATTCCATAGGTCAAAATAATGTTTTCACCTATGGAATGATTATTTCATCATAAAAGCACTTTTTGTCAGTTAACTTGTCCTCCTCAGGCGGTAAAGCAATTATATCTGACTGAATCTTAGAAAACGCATATTCTAATGCCTCTTCGGTAGTGTAAAACACTTTACGCCCGAAAATTTTGGAAAAAATGAAAAGGGGAAAAACAGTATTAGTTACCACTAACGCCCAGCGATTTATTTATAGATCAGCATGTTTAAGCTAAAAAATTAATTATATGAACACTTATTTTTCTAATCTAAATAACGCAGAACAATTAAAGAGGTATTGAATATGTAGAACACGTAAGAAAAGTATTCCCCCCCCCCGGTTGGATACAAAATCGAAAGCTGCGCTATGAGGCATCATTTGGCTAACTTCAGACGTTATATGCTGAACTGTTCTGGAAAAGAATGTTTCAAAACGCCTTTTGAGGTATGGCCACATGTGTAAGGAAATCAGCCAGTAACAAAAAGAAGTGATTAAAAGATATTGTTCTCAATGGTCGTTCTAAAAGTAGGTGATCTATAAATAGATCACTGGACGGTAACGGATTAAACGGGATGATTCCTAATAAATAAATAAATAAATAAATAAATAAAAAACGTAAACGATGTACCGGCTACGCGGGAATTTTTGAAACCTCGCCGAAAATGTTTCAGCTGGAGCTCTGTCCTGAGCAGAGATCAACCAATCAGACGAAAGTTCTGCTTCTGAAGGATAACGTGATCCCAATCTGAGCGATAATCGGTTACTGTTTGGCGTTCAAGTCTTTGTAGTAAGGAAAATGGTAACCTAGCTACGTAGGTTTCGTGAAAATGGGCGAATTCTGAGAATTGTCGCTTTCGACGTCCAGTCCCTCGTAGCGGAAACATATGTGATTGGGACTTTACACCGAAAACAGAGATGGCGCGAATGTAAAAAAATTTTTTTTTATTACGAAAATAAACTTTATTTTATGTATATGGATATTTAATTTGGAAAACTAATGATGCTATTATACCTATTTAACTATTATCACGAGAAGTCAACCAGCTTTTTTTAACTACTTGTGATCTACAATTACTTATGATTCATTACTACAATGAAATTAAAATTGTTAAGTTCAGAATATTAAAATATTTATGCTAAGAAAAAATTTTTCAGCTATAATACGTTACACAAAATCAGGTAAAGTTTAAAATGCATATGCAAAGCTATGACAATAATAATAAAAAAAAATTTAATGAAATAATAATAAAAAATCTGAAAGGTTTCAGATTTTAAATTACTTTCAAAGGGGCGTTTTTTTAACGTTTTGTGTGCTACCTTAATTTATTAAAATCATGTTATTTGTACTTAAATCATACAGTTCAGTTCAACAGCAATGTCACAGAATAATTCTAAAATGAGCATATCTTTAGAATTTCCGATACCCAGTTCCGCGCGCTGGAGATAAAAAGTTTTTTTTTTCCCCCCGTAGAGTGTTGCCATTGCTGGCTTTTAAATCGTTGAGTTTATTAATAAAAAATTCCTTAAAGTTTTACAAAATATGAAATCAATAATAAAACAAATTCCAAATTTTAAATTTGATCTTCCACATGCCCATATTCTTAGGAAGATTACGTCATTCAAAATTCGATGGCTCTATGTACCATTGTTTTATCACAATGCGAGAAATATACATACAGTTATGCAGATTTTTCATTATTTAATTTCTTCAAATATAGTGCAGGACTCTAACATTTGGTGGCAACAGTTTGAAAAGTGAAAGAGACATTTATAGTAATTCAACGCAAAATCGCAAAACGAAAACAATAGTCCTTCAGGGACATTTCAACGCCTAAGGCTTCTAATGAATGTAGTAGCTGACAGCGTCGATACAATTTTTCTTTTCCAGATATTTCTGCAAAAGCTTAAAACGTAGAAATAAATTATTTCTGCTATTTTTCTGTTAATGCAATTAATTTTAATTAATAAAAGATGCTTCTAACGCCCTATATTACATACTATAGTACAGAATAGACGTTTACACAAACCTAACAATGAATTCTTAATGATTTGATCTTCCTGAAACACACTGTAGAGAGAGAGAAAAATATATAATACTATCGTTCTATTAGCCTGTTGCCTTGCTTAAGTAAAATCGCAGAAGCTGTCATTTTTAGGCAGATCAACGACCATTTGGATACCAACAAAATTATAATTCTGTAACAGTTTGGCTTCAGAAGAAACTTTTCTCAACTATACAGAGTAGCAGGGGCGGACTAAGGCCTAGGCAACCTAGGCACGTGCCTAAGGCCCGTAATTTTTGGGGCCCGAAAATTAGGTTTTTAATGTTTTTTGTTTTTATAATTAATTTTTATTTTTATTTAACAGAAAAAAGTGATATTCACAATTATTCCTGAAACGTATCTAAATCATGCCAAATTGTGGATTAATAAAGTCGACAAGTGTGGACAAGCGTTCCCGTGCTTATGCATCCACGCCCGCGAGTGTCGATGTGTGTAAAATACGATCGAGCCTCGCGCCTATCGAGCCTTTACTATGCACGTGTTTAAAAAGTCAAACGTAGCTATTTAAAATCAGCGTCTCCTGAACGTATTGCATGTTATGTGAGTTGTGATTGAAAATTGTGCAAATATGACTATGTACCTAGACTTGACTGCAAATAGATTGTTTTGGATTCATAGTTAATACTTTCTGGAATTCCTAAAATAAAAATGTAAGTTTTTATAAAAGTATTACATTATTTAATTAAAATAATATATAATATAAAATACCACAAATTGCGATTTTGTTTGTGATTGTGATATTGGGTAAAAATAAATTTAATTGAAGATCATTTTCTTCTTTCTTTTTAGTACGTGGTCTTTAAAATGAGTTCCTATAAACATTTAAGTGGAAGTGAAAAAAGAAAACGAAAAGCAGATCGAGATAAAGTGGCAAAACAAATGAAAAGATCGTTGGACAAATTTTTAACTGTAGATGGAGAACAATTACAACAATCGTCATTATTTTTACACATTTCACCTGCTCAAACTCCAGAAACATCATTTGTCTCCGAAACTATTCTGCAAAAAGACCAGCAGGAAAAACCAAGCAATTCCGTTTGTGAAGATGAAACAAAAAGAGAAAATATAAATTTAAAAGCATCTCAAAGTAATGATGAAACTAAGAGTCTTGTAAACGATATTGCATTATGGCCAGAATACTTAACAGACGCCATGCGAGAGTATTATATAAAAAATCCACCAAAATCAATAAATGGAACTTTGGAATCATTTTCTATTCGATGCAACGAATGGTCAAAACAAATCACAAGAAAATTAACTATTGCCTCCTTCTTCAGAATATTTAATAGCGGAGAAAAAGTTAAAAGCGATTGGTTGGCTTATACTGAAACCAACAACTTATTGTACTGTTACGTCTGTAAATTATTTTCCAAGCAAACAACGCTAATGATAAAAGGGACGAATGATTGGAAAAATGTACATAAAAAATCGTCAGAGCATGAAAACTCTAGTAGACCACAGTAACTCCATTTTAATATTATAACTAGATCTAAAATTACCGGACACATTGACACTGAACTGGAAAATCAAATTATAAATGAAAGAAAATATTCGAGAATACTTAAACTTGTGGTAGCGACAATCAAATTTATTTCTTCATACCCTTTAGCGTTTCGTGGTAAAAATGAAGTGTTTTTTAGTGAAAATAATTTTAATTATATAGGTGCTTTGGAATATTTATCCGAGTTCGATCCATTTTTGCGAGAACACATGAAAAAATATGCAGACTGCGGCACCGGTACTATAAACTATTTGCCGTCTACAATATGTGATAAATTTATTTCTATTATATCGAAAGATTTACAACTCACAATAGTATATCGAAAAATTTACAACTCACAATAGTGAACGAAATAAAGGAAGCCAAATTTTACTCTCTAATTATTGATTCAACACCTGATATATCTCACGTAGATCGTCATTATTCGCTATTTTCTTCCAAGTGATATAAAAGAAAGATTTTTGGGATTTCTGCCTATATTTTCTCAGATTGGTGAAAACTTGGAGAAAGTTATTTTAGAATTTTGAAATAATATAGATTTAGACATCAGTAACTGTCGGGGACAGAGTTATGATAATGCGTTATATAGGTTATGATAATGCGTTATATATGATAATGCGTTTAATAGGTCAGGCAAATATAAGGGACTCTAATCCAGAATAAAACTACATATTTTTTCTGCCCATTTTATACCATGCGCAAATTATTCATTAAATTTAATTGGAAACGTTGCTGCTGAAAGTTGCATGGAAATGACCACTTTTTTTTTCAATATCGCTCAGGAATTGTACGTATTTTTTTCAAGTTCTATACATGGGTGGAATAGAGAGAATAGATGCTTCACACAAGACTCTTCAACAAAAAGACGAATCCCTAAATACAGCAGTTTTAATATATGATTCATTGATAGATTTCATACAAACTGTTAGAGATGATTTTGACAATTTAGAAAAAGAAGCAGAAAAAATTAGATATTGCATATACTAATGATAAAAAACGGCAGAAAATACGAAAACTATTTCAGCACATGAAATAAGATTCAGTCGCAAAGAACATTTTAAAGTTAATATTTTTTTTTTTTTTTTTTTGTATGCGATTCTTTAATTAGCAACATTAAAAGAGATCTGAGGGATATAAAACTATTAACAAAAAATTCAAAACTATTTTTCACGATAGTGATGTTAGTGACTCTTCAATAGAGGAATTAAAATGTTATGAACAAGATTTAAACCTAGCAGAACTGAAAAATGAAGTATTCCAATTTAAGACTTTTATAAGTAAAGAAAATATTATTTCGCCTGTATCCATGGGCGTCATTCATTCAGGAAAATAATATTATTGCAACACATTCCCTAATTTAAACATAATTCTGAGAATTTATTTAACACTTCCAATAAGCAATGCAAGCGGTGAAAGATCATTCTCAGTAAGAATAAAAAAAAAATTAAGATCCACATTAGGCTAACAAAAATTAAATAGTTTATCATTACTTTATATAGAAAGAGAGTTATTAAATAACTCTATCAATTATGACAAACTAATTGACGAGTTCGCAGAATTAAAAGTGAGAAAAAAGGCAATATAACTAATCAATCTGGGTATATTTGTTTAAGTATTATTATTTGTTTTAATAAATTATGTTTGTATGTTTTAATAAATTATTTTTATTTAATTTTTGTACATGTATATTATTTTTTTCTCTTGGAATACGATAATTAAATAGAACTACATAGTACATATGCTTTAAAACCAAACTATCAAACGCAAAGTATGTGTAATGACTGAAAAATAGGCCCGGAATTACAATGCTGCCTAGGGCCCGCTTTAGCCTTAGTCCGCCACTGCAGAGTAGTCGAACTGATTCTAGAAGGCCTTCAAGCCAAGGAGATAACCGCAGGTTTCTTCATCGATATTGCCAAGGCTTTCGATCGTGTCTGGACGGAGGTTCTTATTTACAAAACCTACAACCTGGGCTTTGCGGATTACATCACACACAAAATTAAATCCTGTCTAACAGGTAGACACTTTGCCGTTTGAGTCTCTAACATTTTCTCAACCAGCCGTGCTATTGCACCCGGTGTACCATAGGGTTCCTTACTTGGCCCCACGTTTTTCAATATCTTTGTGAACGACACGCGCACTCAACACTACATTTGTAATGTACGCTGATGACACAGCGATCTTTGCACAAAGCTCATCTGTTCTACTAGTTCTCCTACATCTACAAACCCACATTCAGGCATTAGAGACCTGTCTAGCTAAATGGAAAATTCAAGTAAATGTGGATAAGACGGCTGCCATTCTGTTCACCAGGAAGAAGAAGATTTCTGGTAATATCCATTTTTATGGTGTTAAACTCCTGGGCTAAGCAAGTTCCTTATCTAGGGGTGGTTCTCACAAATTCTCTCATATGGACCCCACACATTACATGTATCATTCAGAAGTTTCAAGCACGTAAAGTTAAAAGTAAAGTTAAACTCTTCTCCTTAATTTCTGGAAACAGTGTTTTATCTATTGATAGCAAATTACTCATTTATAAATCCATTCTGCGTCCCATGCTCTGTTATGCCTGACCAATCTGCGCTTATTCATGCAAGACAAACAGGAAAAGATTACAAGCTACTCAGAGCAGCGTTTTAAGGCAGATTACAAATGCCCCTTGGTACATCAGAACCAATAAAGTTCACGAAGAATTAAAAATTGTGCAGTTAAGAACACACTATTATAACCTCGCGTAAGTCTTTCAATTCATTTTTAAAAAAATGAGGAGTTTACAGAATACGGATATAAAAGTTTATAATTATGACTATCATGATAGTAACAGCAAAAAACGGTTTATGGCAAATCCCAATTTCTTACTGAATAACTGTATTTATATATATATAGCCATAGTATTGCTTTATGCATATTTTTATATTATCTGTTATTTGCTTTTTTTTTTTTTTTTTTTTTTCTTAATTCTATAATGTATACCAATACTAAGTGTGTTGTACTTGCTTTTGTATCAACTTCTCCAGCTCAGCAGCTTTTTGTTGCCAGTTTTTAAGTAGAGTTTATTAAAAAAATTGCTGTTATATATTTTGGCGAGTTAATAATGTAACGATTTTCGTAATTGTCAACTTTGTTCTAGTAGGGATAAGGCAATGAGCCTAGGTAACCTGGTGTCCGAGCACTGGCATCCCTGTGCGCTTACCTTGGTCAAATCCCTGTTACTTGATGAACCCGCACTCTAATCACCCCCTTCAACCTTTTAATAAACCTTTCGAAGGAAATTGTTTTTTTATGCTACCTGCTTGCGATTTTAGTTCTTTCTTTTTTTCCCCTTTAAAAAAAGTATTGATAGTGTGCTTTTACTTAAGAAGTTGTAGAACTAGTATATCCTATCATAAGTGCATGTTATTCTCTGTATTGTACTGTTATTCTCTGCTATCAAAACAGTCTGACCAAAGAGTTTACTGTAGCGTTTCTTTTTTCTTGAGGGTTTTCGCTACCATTTTTCTAATTCTCTTCTTTCTGTTAACTGAACATCTCATCTTTGTTCAATTTTCATGTAAGCACTGTTTGTTGTATATTGATGTGAATGATATCAGTAATAATTAATGCATAGTAATAAAAGCGTAATTTAAAAGTTATGAGCCAAAAAAGAATAATGATATGACTATCGATTCACTTTTATTTGTATTAACAAGAGCGCGGAAGCAAGGGCATTATCAAAAGTTTACTCTCATTTTTATCTCGCTGCTTAAAAATTTTATTTAGAGAGTTTTATTTGGTAGCTATAATTCAGCTTGTGAAAGCTCTTGCTTTTAATATTAAAAGATAATGTGCAAAAGGAATTTATTTTATGTACTTTACTGCAGTACATTGCATCGCGCTCTGCTATTTTTCAAAGTTAATTTCAGAAATCAATTAATTACTTACTTCTATACAGGATACTTTGCGACATATTACCGATTGCAACCGTGTGTATTCTGCCTTCCATAGCCTCGAATTTGTGTTCCATAATGGCAGTATATTTTCTTCTTATTTCTTCTTGACCAGTTTCATATCTTTTTAACGAAGTTGACGGCTTCTTCCATCTTTCCTTGGCCGCATTCAACTTCTCTTGCACTGTTTTCATCTCTTTGACGGATCCTTGTCCTGCTTTCCATCACTTCTTTGATGGAATTGACAGCCCTTCCATCTTTTCTGGGAATGCAGCAAAGGCAGTCACGAGCTGTCTTAGTTGCTCCTCCATCGCTCTTGTCATCGACATGCAATCCCATTGCTGACACCTAAAATTGCTGCTTGCGTACGGGTTCCTAATACATTGAAGGCACACCGCTCCGATGATAGGTTGATACAATTTGTTTTATCGAAAGAAACACTTCACAGTTCTGGAACTTTCCACAAAAATACTCTTGCAGCTCTTCAGCGTATCACAAAGCACAATCAGTAGTTACACTTCAAACTACTAAGGACGTTAAACACAACGCAATCTAAACAGCGAAGCTAAAACGGATATCTCAGTACATCGAATTCAGCTCTGAATTAAAAAATAACAACTCAGAACAGATGCTTTCACCGATGTTAATAGTGTTCAACCAGCCGCCGAGAAATATCTAGTACTCCTCGAAATTACTGGAAGGGCCGGATACGGTTACAGTTGCATGTAAAATGAATTAAAGTTATTCACTACCTATTGTAGTGATACAGGAACCTGACCAAAATGTCACCAAGCAATCGAAAAGTTTGGTGAATTTTTGGCGATTTTTTGCCAAATTTGGCGATAAAAATTAGTCTTCAAAACCATCACCAGCCTGGCAGTATCGAGCAAATATTGCATTGTTTTCATCTCTTTGAATGTTAAATAGACTGAATGTTAAATAGAGTTGCCTCTGTATTATGATTTTTTCGACAGAGTATCGTCTCTAGATTTTCATGTTGTATTACGAAAAAAAAATAAACAATTCCACATATAATTTCGCTAAAATTATCTGCATATGTACAAAAATCGTAACAGTGTAAAAGAAGTTAAAGTCTCACCTGCTGCACTGTAGCTTACGCTTTATTGAATGGCAACTGGCTGGTATATGAAAATGATAAGTATTCTTTTTGAGGCAGTAGCAGCACATTGATTTCAAATAACTGAATTCGTAGATTAAAATATAGGTCATTAAAATAATCTCATATTTTAACAAATAGGAACAGTCAGGTGGGAGCTGAAGATATTTTTTTAATATTTTTTTAATATTTTATTTATTTATTTATTTATTTATTTTTTATTTTTTATTTCAATCAGTGTTGGCACTGCTCGCTTTTCAAGTCGCTGAGTTTGTTAAACAAAAATTCCTTAAATTTCTATAAAATATGAAATAAATCCAAAATAAGTTGGAAATTCAAAATTCGGACTTCGAGGTGCAAGTGTTCGGATAAAAGACTATTTGCATTAAAAATTTTGTAGTTCTAAGTGCCGTGGTTCTTCAGTGCCTAGAACATACATACATACAGAATCTTCATTATTTAATTTTATTAAGATAAATATGTCGTCGTAACATTTGATGCAGGTGATAAGGGACAAAAAGTGAGTCTGGTGACTAATAATCCCTCTGGAGCTAATAACAAATATTAAAATAATTATTGAATAAAACAATTAATGAAAGCGGTAAATGCTAAATAAATAATAAATAAAAATAGTAAATAATAAATACAAAATAACAAATAAATTTAAAAATACGATGCAAAATTATGTGAGCCAGTAAGTTATTTAGTCAAGAAAAATTAAAGTCAGAGAATTCAACTTAAGCAGTAAATTGGGAGATCGTAATCTATATGCTAATATGCCTTTCGCTCTTGACTATTTCTGAACACAGACTTTGGCTGTAACACATTATGATGGTGCATTTATTTAGGATAGGAATAAATTTTGCAATATGAGAGATTTAGACAGCTTTACTCTTTATTTCTGGCGGAGACTCTAAGCAGAATATTTCCAGCAAAAGAATCATGTGGGAAGTTTCAAAACGTTTTTCAAAAATTACCATATCTACGGTTAATTGAAAATTAATTGTAGGAAATCAATGAAGGCACCGCTTAAGGAGTGCCTCGTTATTCTTCTCCTACCTCTGAGGTAAAAGAAGATTTTAAAAAAATGGACGGACAAGAGTAATTAATTTCTTTTTAAGAGTGTAACAGAACCTCGATTAAACAAGATTCAGCGATTAATCAAATCCAATGGAAGACTATAGCACAATATTTTCTTACCATTCATGTAATACTGATATGGACGCGGAGAAAATCCATGTAAGATTTTTACACGAATAAGCTGTAAATATCATCAAACAGTATTTTTTACAGCAAGCTGTTGTACTTGTTAATATTTAGATGCTAGGTCACGAAAAAATATCTCTGTTAAGAGACAGAAATAGGCAATAAGATTATAAAAAACATTTTTAAGGAAAATCAGCAGTGAGAAATGATTTCTTGCTTTGCTCTTACGAATTGATACTCGATTTCTCATTTCACTTTTAACCTTAATGGACGACAAACCATCGATTTTGAAACCATCGATTTTATTCTAAATAATTTTAACTTTATTAAAAAGTCATATGCAATCGGGTTACGGCATTCAGAAATCTGCGGTTTCCCGTACCCGCGGTAAGTTTTCGAACGTACTAATCGCGAACAATAGGCACGCCACAGTATGATAAAATTAAATTTTTCTTTGTTCTATCAGCTACAGCAGTTACGCATGAGAAAGCTATCTAGCTGAGGAAGGAGATGCCTTTGTAAAGGACTTTTTAAGGGAATCTGACTCGTATTCGAGTTACACATGGCGAAAATCACAAAAGTGCCCAAACACCTACAGCCTGTCTCTCGCCAGTTAGTCTGCAGCTATTGCCATAGAAACGAGCCTTGACCCTATTTTCCGTAGAGGTGTCTTGAAGACGAATGAAACTCTTTTTTCCTCAGCCAACAGGCGCCGAAAACAAAATAACAATAAAGGTTCCCACCTATTTGAAATATACTAGGCCTATTGCTATAGCGAACGCCACCCGCCAGACACTGTGGCGGGAGCTGTTCTTCTCGTACACAGGCAGTACCCTTTTCATTGTGATAAAATCTTTTTATACGCTCGGCCACTGCATCGAGTGTTGATATGGACAATAAAATATATTTTGTTTAAAATATTTTACTATTTGGAATATAAAATAAAAATAGCAAATATATTATTAAAGATATCGAAGTAAACATGCAAAATTTCACTCCCAGAAACCAGTTATAAAGATACTGAATTTTAAAGTGTGTTATATTTGGGGGATATTTTAATATTTCAAAGGTACCTGACTCCTTAAAGTATTTATTATTCCTTAAATAAAAATATATCCATAAAATAAAAATTTTTAAAATATCTATATGCAGTTCAGTAGCTTAAAATTTTGAAAAGCAAATTAATAATTCTAGTTAGTAATAGAAGTAGTTATTCCAAGTTGTTGAAAGATAATCAAGAAGATGCGGCTTTGCGCACAACTGCCATTAAACTATACAAAGTGATATTAACCATCCAGGACTTGCATTCAAACTAATTCAGCTCAATTTTTCGAACCACTTTATTCGACTTATTGCCTCTTACCTCAGAAATCACACTTTTGCTCTCAAAGTTGGGAACACCCTCTCAACTACTAGAAATATTACCGCAGGTGTCCCTCAAGGCTCCGTTCTCTCTCCTTTTCTTTACAATATTTATGCTCAAGACATTCCAAAAGAATCTCATATTACTATCGTTTTATTTGCCGACGATACCGCTATCCTATCTCAAGCTTCAACCATCAACACTACAAATTTTTCTACAAAACTATTTGGAGCTTCTTGAAAACTGGATGACGCTGTGGAGAATTGCAGTTAACACTGACAAAACCAAAGCCATTATTTTCAGAAAAGGACAAACAAACTTCCTTCCGCCTAATCCCATCTTCTTTGAAGACGAAATTCAGTGGACGGATAAAGTGAAGTATCTCGGAGTCACACTTGACAAGAAACTCACTTTTCGGCAACATTTACACGAAACTGTCAGGAAATTCAATATCTCAATAGCTACTATGCGTCCTCTCCTTGGCATCTGACTATCAACAATAAGCTTATTTTATACAAGTCCATCCTTAGACCTACTTTACGCCAGTCCGGTATGGGAACACGCCGCTGAAACCCACATTAAAAAAATCCAAGTTATTCAAAATAAAACCCTTCGTGAAATTATTAACGCACCCTGGTTCATCCCAAATTCATATATTCACAGAGATCTTCAAATTGATAATATACAAAATTATATAAAAAAACTTGCAACAAATTTTCCCCTTTCTGTACTATTACATCCAAACAGCTGTATCAGCTCTTTGCGATGCTCACCTTTTCCTAGAGCAAAACACAAATATCCTTCGGATATTCTAACTTAACATTTTGTTAATTATTTGAAGCACCTACTACCTTACTGATCCAACTTTTTTTCACATTGCTGGTCTATTTTCATTCATTTCAGCTTTCTTCGCCGACTGATGGCGGCTAAGTGAAATATCCCACTCTACCATCTTGATTCTTCGCATTTTCCTTTTGTTGTTCCAGACATTCTTTTATCTGATGCAGAGTAAAAGCACGCTGTCACTCTCTTTCCATTCGGCACAAGTCAAGTGGATGTTCTTTGTGCGCAGGTGTTCCTGCTTTGCGATTTGTGCACAAGTGTCACTACCTATTGAGCGATGAGAAAGAAGACAGTATGCAATATTAATGCCCAATATGTTTGATCAATTATTGCTTTGATAGGCATTATTGTAACAAAATAAAAATAGTATAGTCTAATTTTCTTTTTCATTTCGTATGAATGAAAATATGAATCAAACTTCTAATTTTAATTAGCAATAGCCTCACTTATTCATTTTAACTTGGGTATTTCACCTTTCTTTCCTAAAATTGGTAACTATTTATAATATATCAATCTGAACTGCATCATTTCAAAATTATTGAAATTCATAACATCTTAAGTGACGCTGCAATGCAGGGACCTTTTATTCAATCACTAAATAAGATTTCTATTGAAAACGTAAAGCTTCTAATTCTCATCCAGGCTTCTTCTGAATGCGGCGTCTCTTGTTTGCTTACGTGGCCAGAGCGGACGTGGCCAGAGCGGACAGTGGTTACAGCGGACACTGCGAAACTCATCGTGGTCAGAGCGGACACATTTTTTTCCCCATCATGGAACAGATAAAGGGTGCAGATAAATAAGTAAATAAATATTTTTAAAAATCACAAATATAGTTTAAAACAGTATTTTAAGTGGCAAATCTCTTTCACGTGGGATAACGTTTTTTTCACCGAAGTTTTCTGTTTTTGCACTCGATTATTGAATTACAAGGATAAATACATTTTTGCCAATCAAATTTAATTATTTATATTAAATTGTTAAGATATTATAGTGCAAATGCATTTTAAACATAGCAAAATATAATAAAAATAAAAACTTTCAGAGAAATATTTAAAAATTAATAGTAAGTAACAATAGAATGAAGGGTATGAACGAACTCCAGGGATTTTGTGGAAAACTGTATTTTAGAGTCAAATAAATATTAGAACAGATGCAACTGCCATAAAATTAATTAGTTTCATTAATGTAAGTAAAAATAAATACTAAAAGTAAAATATATAAAACAGATACAAGTAAATAAAAAAAAATAAATAAATACAAGTAAATGAATACTAATTAACCTTTATTATAAAGGCATAAATATCATTTACCATTGGATTTAGTCCTACCTAGTTACAAAACTTAAAGATTTCAAACATTTTTCTAAATTGTTTGATGTTTCGAATTCCTTAAGGATGTTTTCAATTCTTTCATCCAATTTTACGCATGCTTTTTTCCTTTTTATTCCAGGGTCGCCTAATTCTCTGGATTTCAAATTAAAAGACACTTTTTGTGTTTCTTCTTTTAGTATTCTGACTAATAAGTGGACATTAGGCTGGTTTCTGCCAGTGATTGCATTTAATTTGGAATTCCACCCTTCAACAGAATTATTTGTCCTATGACGCTGTCCATATACGTTCCATACTTTAATGGGCATATTTGGATTGTCCATCCACTGCTCGACAAAATAATCAATGAATGTGGTAAGTTTGTCAATGCTAAAAGCTTTTTCCCATACAATGCTCCAAGCATCATCTATGTGTTCCATTGGCAAGTAAGCTAATGCAGAAATCATTCTACAAACATTTCTTATATCTTCGTTCTCTTTATATTCCTTTACTAGACCCACTTCTTGTATCTTACGCCACAAACATTGATTAAAATGAAGTTACAACCGGAAATAGTCGAACTGGTAAATTCTAACATACAACTATTGATGGCTGCGGCTTCAAAATCCAATTTTATAATGTCCGGCTTCCACTTAGGGCACCAACGTTTCACTTCCTGAAGCATTGCAATGTAAGTTGCTTGTCTCTTATCAGGCAGAAATGCAAAAAGCGCTGGGTAAACGTTGGTCTCAGTTGCTGTACTCCTTAAATCGACGTGTATTGTATATATTTGAGCAAATTGTTTCGGACAACTTTTAAACGTTGCATCTAAGAAAAAAGTCTTCCCATTTTCCAAAAGTTACAGAGATTCTTCTCCTCCAAATACTAAAATCCTGTTACCTTGGTCATTTTGAAAGTCTAAGCGAAGAAAGTTTTCTCCATTAGAAAGCAAAAGTGTATCGTTTGCAAACTGAATGTCATTGGCATTTTGGGGATTTTGAATAGCTCCCAAAGCCTTTCTCCTCTCCTTACATAAAGCAGTTTTGGCATTGGAGTATGTCGGTATTTTAGCAACGAAATCATAACCTTTCTGATATAATTCTGAAAGTTCTTCTTGAAATATCTGGGGAACGGGAACTGATGTTTCTTCTCGGACTCTTTTTCTGCAAGTCTCTAACTTCCTTTTAACTTCGATCTCAGCAACGTTGGGCGGGCAGGAATGCTCAGTTTTCTTCAGTACTTCGTACTGAAAATTTGTCTTCACATTTCCTTTACAATGATGTGTCTTTTCTTTTACACATACCCAACTCATTCCTAATTTATTTTTTCTGTGTAAACGGTGTGGGTAATCATCTACAACTAAACATTCTTTTCCTTTTTTTTTTTTGTAGAGAGTAATTTTGTTGAAATGGTTATGGGTTCCATCACAGATTTTTTCGACGATATAAAACGACATACACACTTCAGGATCGAACATCTACTGAATAAATGAGAAAGGCCTTCTCTCTCAAAAGTATCGGCTTATCTCTACAGCAGGTACAAAGCTCGAAACGACACAATAGATCACATTTGACTGATTAAGGAAATAACACAACAGGTGCAAGAATGTCCGCTCTGCCCACCCAGCTCCCCTCACGTGTCCGCTGTAACCACTGTCCGCTCTGACCACGTCCGCTCTAGCCACACCACCTCTTGTTTCGCCGTCTGGTTCGCTCTTCTAACTTGTAGCTGCCACTATCTTCAAAAATGTATTTTTCTAATTTATCGATAATGGTGTAAAACGCGCGATGGCGCCTTTTTCCTTTCCATTGGATTAATGAAAAGTGTGTGCCAGCCTTGAATAAAAAAGGGATAGAGAAGTATATATACATGTATATAATACTTAATAAATGCAGCTAGTGTAGTTTCACGGATATGGCTAGTAATTAATAATAACAGAGATAAAGAACTGTGTTTATTGTTTTTAAATATCTCAGTTTATTAATTATTAGTAGATGAGTTAAATTTGGAAGAAAAATTAAATATCTTACTCTTTGCCGAATGGCAGGAAACTGGCGCGTGGAAGTTAAAAATATTTAATATCGGTCGGTGGCAAAATATCCCTTCCAAATAGACGATTTCTTTGATTAAATTTGAAAGACAAATACTATCTGCTCTGCCTATTGGCAGTATGTTTCTCTTAAATTGTTGAGATTCTTGATTAAATTTGAAACATAAATATCTTACGCTTTGCAAAGTGGCAACACAACTTTTTAATGGCCGAATTAGTCAAGAATTCATAAAATTCACGCAGAATACGAAATAAATTAAAAATAAACTCGAAATTCAACATTCGGGCTTCGAGGTGACCATGTTCGAATGGAAGGTTATGTGTACTCAAAATTTGGTAGTTCCAGGTGCCGCCGTGTTTCCAAAATGTGAGGAACATTCGTACATACTACATATATTCATACCGTTGTTTAATAACTGAATTTGCGAAAGCATGAGAACGGCTGTAAATATCAGCATGTATAAGTTATAATTTTTTATTCTAGGGAATAAAATAATAAGAAACAGTACTTTACAGGATTGAATACAACAGCAAGCTTATGAACCGTGACTTAATGATATAAAAATCTTTAAAAAAAATACACTTGACGACATTAGAATTTGAAACTTTTCGAACGTTTTAAAATTCAGATTTATTTAGGCTTCTAGAAGGAAACCTCCTTATAAATGTTTATCATTTTCAGTTAAGTGTACGTGGCATGCTGCCAAAATAAAGAATATTGCTACTTGAGGGAATTATCTATCGGTGGTTACATACGCAAGCGATCCTGTAAAATAAACAAAGAATTTAACTCTTGAATATTAAAAATTTTTTAAACAAAAGCATAAATTGAAAAAAAAGGGGTTGATAATTTATGATGAGATAATAGAATAGCAATTTTTTCCTTCCCCTGCGTTTTTAATGCTTCTGTTTAAATACATTATTTAACAATATACAGCTTGAATTCCTGGAGGATTAATTTACAAATAATAGACTAAGCATAACTATTTAACTTGAAATTGTTTCAGGTGTTAAACTACAATCAGCAGACGAAGTTAAGTTTATCATTTATTTTATTTATATAGTTTTATTTAAAAATTTTTATTAGCGCCTCTGATGCTATTAGTTTCGAAACTCACTTTTAACCGATCATTTTTGTGTCCGAATCACTTGCCAAATCGTTGCCACCAAATGCCATCGTGAGGTATTATTATTTTTTTTAAAATTATATAATGTATTTCTATGTATGTAAGTTTGTTTCTCGCACTGTGGAAAAAGCTTGCCAGATATGGGCACGACGAAGCCCGAATTTTGAATTATGAATTTGAATTTTGATTTATTTCATAATTTGTACAAATTTAAGGAATTTTTTTTAACAGACTCAGAGATTTGAAAGCGAGCAGTGGCAACATTGTTCAGAATAAAATATTTTTATCTCCAGCACACTAGGCTGTTGCTATTCAGCAAAATGTAAGATATTTATGTTTCGCTTTTAATCTACAAACTCCAGTATTTAAAAGCGATGTATTGTCATTGCCTTAAACAAAATGCGTGTTATCTACATACACCGCACCAGCGTGTTGGCGTTCGGTAAAGCTCAAGATATTTAGCTTTCACATTTAATCTCTCTGTTATTGAGTAGCAATCCAGGTGATTGAAAAGCAATAAACAAAATTATAAAAGACAGTTTTCTACTTTTTAATATGATTGATTTAAATAAAGTTCCATTTAAATCATGGGATGGCTATTGAGAAATATTAAATAGTATAAACATCAAAATACTTTTATACGTTATACTTTTTTTCTTTCTTATAACTCTTTTAGGCGGCTGGCAACTCGAGCGACTAAATTCAAAGAAGTATAGTGAATTTAAAAAAATGTATGGCAACTCGTCTTAGCTATCTATCGGGAGTTCTAAACATATGTCATTTTTACATATTGCGATTTTGTTCTTGAATTTTTATGTGGCGTAAATGCGTAGAAAGATATTATGTGTTTTATGTGGCGTAGATGCTTGATAATATAGTTAAAAAATTGGTAACTTGCGATGCTCAGCTAGAGCATAAGGAACCTTAAGAAATCCTCTGGCGTGAACTTAAAATCTAAATCCCTTCAGATATTCTTTTTCTTTTCTTTTTTTTAATTTCTTTCTTTTCTTTTTTTTTTTTTTTTTTCCCCTTTTCCCTTTTTTTTTTTTTTTTTTTTTTTTTTAGTTTTCGAAATAGCTCAGTATGTTAGACTGAAATCTGTGAAATCTGATATTTCGAAATTACTCTTATATATTTTGAAACATTAGTTATATTAGTCAGGGACTAAAGTACACATACCTATGAAATGAATATTAAGCTGGAGAACTCGAGACTAAAATAATGCAATTAAACTCATTTTGGCACGCGTAATGCCTCTCGCTTGTGAGCATTTGTTGGGAATGTAGCAGCTGAGATACGAAATAATGCAATCCTTAGACAATTTTCTACCATAAAGGAAAAGCACTTGCATCCATTTGAGAAATTCAAAAAGAAAAATATAAAAATATGCAGATTTCCTTCTATGAACCACAATACATCCCGCTATTTGCAAACGAGACACGTAAAGCGGAAGACATGTTATGAAATAAGTACTAGACTACGTTATTAGAATAATTTAGGTGCTTTTAACGACAGATTACTAAATTACAGCGATCGTTTAAGGGTTCTGTGTTTAAGCAGTGTTATTATGCTCAACCATGCGATGTAAATGGAAGGATAATGCTCAACTACTGACCAATTCAGACTTCGGAATATTCCACGTAGCCATAGAATTAAGCTTCGCTGAGGGAAATTATTTACAAGGTTACCTAGAAGTGTTAATACACAAAACTAAAATGTTTGTAATTAACAAATATTCATATAAAAACAAGCGGGCTGCTGCTAAAGCATGTTTATTAGTTCTATATACACCTGAAAAGAAACTGCAAAAAAACATTTCAGTACGAATTAAATCAGTTTATTCTTTCCAAGCAACAACCAATTCACAAATATATATATAGTTTTTTGTTGTTGCCAAACCAGGAAACAAAAATCTTTGATACTTCAGGTTAATACGTATACGTATGACGTCATGATTTAAATTTAATGCAATATAATAACCTTTTCGCAACAGCAGTAAAAGAATTAACATGGCAATTATATATCGTGTCAATTGTCATAACCTGAAATAAAAACGTTGCTAACAGTAACTATTTATTTAAAATGCTGATATTAAATACAAACAAATTTATATTACTTACAAATTAAAACACTGAACAAAACATCAAAATATTTCTTCAGTGAACTTTTCACAGAATTTTACATTTTACATATTTTTTGACGAGATTTTATTCAACTTCGCTTTTCTGTTTTGGGGTCAACTCATAAAATCAATTCTTTTATTCTCTTCTGTTGAATTGATTAATCGAAATTCTTCAAACAATGCCTTTTGTGATGAAAATGCAATGCTCTAGTGGTCTCAGACTTGCAACCTTTCGTCTTCGAAGCAATTTATGCTTCCCGCGAAGATATTTTTAATTATGAATTTATTGCAAATATGGCGTTGCAAAGGTTTTAGGATTTTAGTTATTTGAAGTTTGAGTTTATATTATTTTTAATTTCCATTTAAAACAAACATGAATAACGCACTAGAAAATCTATAAATTAATTTAATTAATTTACATTGTAATATAAATCTTATTCAAAGATTTGAAGACATTTTATTCGTACTTGTCAAAAAATAAATAAGCTCAGTTACGAATTTGTGCACAAGAGGAAAGAATTTCTGTGCTTTGTTTGAGAATACATTTATATGTAAACCGATATTTTCACAGTTGAAAATCGATAAGAAAAGAATGCGATTGACCGATGAGAATCTACAATCTGTGATGATCATAATTTCTAGTAATTTATCTCCAGTACTCGGACATTATACAAACAAACTTTGCGTTTACTCTTTTCGGATATCATATAAACAAATTTTGTGTTTACATAAAAAATTTAAATTTTTTACATACAAACGTATATATTTTAATTTATGTGTCAAAAATAATTAATAAAAAGGAGAAAGAGACTGGGTTGTCATTATATATTCTCAAGTTTTGTCTCACTCGGTAAAAATAATGCAATACAGCTTGGAAATATAGCTAAAGTTATGAGAGAAAAAATTCATTAAGTGGAAATCTAAATATTAAGAAAACAGATGAATGAAAAGAAGCAACTTCCGATTTAACCGTATGTAATGTACAAAATATATTATATAAGCGCTTGCAAGTTTCGTTTTCGAAGTACTTGGTGGCAATAAATTATGAAATAGTCTATCGAAATTTTCTCTAGGAAATGCAATTTTGAAGGAGACCCAGCCCGAAATTACTTAAACTGGCCCTGGTATGCGCGCTTTTCTTGAGGTCGTGGTTCATGATTTTGAATTGAAATTATAGAGCTTTGATTATGTTTTAATACTATTTATAGAGCTTTGATAATGTTTTAATACTGTAGTAAAACTAGTAATGTATAAGGCTGGCGCACACGCGATCTACTGCTCACTCTTTTTTTGGAATGAGTTTCTCCAAAGAACCAGTAATCCGAAAACTGCCAACTTTTTACTGATTTAAAACTTGCAGTTAATGTTAAGTTGATTGAAAAATTTTATGATCACCTCTATTTCTCTTTCCTAATGGTAGAAAGAGCAACCCTATAAAGGATGACCTTTGTGAGGTCGAGGTAAAAGTCAACGTTCACAAGTTTAAACCTGCAGATGGATAGCCCCAGGCTTTAGTATTTGGTAACAGGTCAGTAGACGCACTTTGTTCGATATAAAGTAATAAATCAGAAAGACATCTCTGTGAAAATATGGCAACTATGTCACTGAATTCTGAGTTAAACTTGAAAACACGACAATGAAGGGCTTACGAAAATTGTGGTGAGACACCTAGTCGTATTCAGGATTTCATAGGAGAAAACACTTCAGAGACAATAGCACGCGAGTGGTTGACAAAGTGTATCCTCGCAAGCCGTCCGTTGGTGTCAGTAGCGCCAACAATGTCAAGCCATGGGCAGACTGTGAATAATAATTATCGTACAATTGTCCCGAAAATCCATCTGCATTTTGGAAGAAAAAACGGAATTTGCTTGAAGATAGCAGTTTTTGTTCATAAAAATGTTGTCTGTGTCTTGCTGCCTTGACGCTGGCAGTATTGTCAACAATTGATGGTACAGCACTAGAATGCCTCCCATATAGCTCGTTGAAATTCTAGTGGGTACCTGCCCACACCGGAATACTGGGTATTAGTCACTCTGTAAATTGTTCATATTCATAATTAATGCACTATTTAGCTGATTATAACTCAGTTATACCTATACCTGTGCTTTAACTATCCACAGTACTCATTTATTGTTCATATTGTGGATGACTATTGACAGCACTTAAGTTGTAACAATCTTTCTGTAATTATGTACATGTAAAACTGAAATTGTTCTCCTCACCCGCATCGCACCCTTCTTCCATCACTGCACCAACAGGAACAGAAACAGTTGAATGGCTAGACAGCATTTAGCAGCCTCCGCTGCTTTAACCGCCGCTTTTGAGAAAATGTCCTAAGGCGTTGGGGGGTGATTATAAAAAAATTAAGGTGATACACCGTGCCGTTACAGGCGAAGCTAAACTTGTACATGAGGGGTGATTTTGAAGAAGTAGGTGGATAGCGGCCGTCGAGCTATTCGAGGAAGAGGAGATGACTATGCGATTCGTTAGGGCCAGTCAAGCTGCTGGAAACTGAAGAGATGAATGTTGAGCAGGAAAAATTATTTTAGCTGAGACAACTAACCTTCTATTTCGGCAATTTCCATAAGATACTGAATGGTTTGAAAACCTATCATAAGTTTTTCAGTTAAGTTTCTAACTTTCCTTAATTTCTGGATCATGATCATAAGTTTCTTCATGTGGGTAAAAATGCCTGCATTTTGGGCGAAAGCTTGAAAGGTCTAGAAAATACTATCTTGATTTTCGTCTGAGGGTTTGTTCTTCAAGATGCTGCTGAAACTGGCTTTACTATTGGCTTGTGGGTCATTAGTCTTCATGGATTAATTTGAGGGAAGTTTTCTAGATTTTTCTCCGGCACTGAGATTCTGTTTTGTGACTGCACTTTTTGGCTGGGGTTTCACAGGATCTTTTTCTTATGAATTTCTTCAAGTCTCTTCTGGTATTCCGGGCATCCGGTAAAGGAACTAACGTGGTTTGATTGGCAAAAGGCGCACTTTGGTGAGTCCTTCTTCTTTAGATTACACTCGTTCGTCCTATGGTTAAGTCCGCATTTACAGCAGCGAGCTGCATGGTGACATCTATGCTGAGTATGCCCGTACCTCTGGCATTTATAGCAATGGGTAGGGCGCCTTCCTGAATTTCCAAATTTCTCTATTCGGACGTTAAAACTAAAGATGCTGTTTACGTTATATATTGCATTACCTTCAAAGGAGTTGTCTAATTGTATGAAGTAAAGACGAAGTTTTTTATAAGCTTCTCCTGATTTCCTTGTGAACTGTTTGATTCGTTATTGGGATTTTTCTATCTGTTAGATTTTGAAAGATTTCCTCTTCAGGGATGATATCAGGGATATTCTTAATTACGGCTTTTATGGTTCTTTCATTATCGAAAAGATAGGTACGATAACTTCTTTTTAGCTAATCGGGTGTTAACGTAATATTTCTGTGGTCTTCAGTGTTTTTCGGATAAATGAAGATGGACTTCCTTCTGAGCTGAGATTCGTATTCTGCAATACAGATATTCTGTAGGATGCCGTCAAGCTCTGACCAATTTAGTTTTTCCAGCGTGATGACTATTGGCGGTATTCTACTTCCTTCATTACTAGAGGTATTATCGGTGCGGTTAATCAATTGAAATTTCTGACGGTAGTTTACCGAATCTATTTTACTGCGGAATTTCCCAGCTTACGGAATCGTTATCAGTGTAAAGAACGCTCCTGAACTCTACTAGAAAGGCCTATGATGCTCTTGACTAGAGAGAACGTCGTTAGCAAACACCTCACATTACGAGTACTATAATTCATTTTAACACCTTATTTAAAGAACTGTGAGTGGCAACGACTTAACTGAGAATTACGCATGCGTAAAGAGATGAGAGTTCTGTTAAGACGCCTGTCAGAGAGGAGAGAGTTTTGGGAAGCTCCGCCAGCGAGCTGAGGTGTGGAGACTAAATTTGTCGAGTGATGACGAGTGCTATCGTCGTTAACGTCTCTGATCGTGTCACCAACTCGGATATGTACTCAAGTTTTTCTAAATGTATTAATGTTGTATCTGTGATATGTTGTGTTATTAAAAAGTGATGCATCACCACTATCAGTGTTGATTCCGTTCCCACTGAAGCATCCACGACGTCACATCAGTAATTTTTGCCGTTTTGCGCGGAAGTGTCCACTCTGAGCTACCATTTGTAGACTCTGCAGGTTTGCTTAATTCAGCTATTCCTTTCATCAGGTTCGGAAAAATTTTCTTCAGTTTTTCATTATGTTCGATTTTCTCATTTTCCTTAACAGCTTCCTTTAGTTTGCGTAGTTTCCTTTTATGTCTATCTTCGAAATGCTCTTCAGTTTCTGCAGCAAGAAATTGCTGAAAGTTTGGGTCACAGGGATTAACTGGATCGCTGCCAGTGGATCGGCTGCCTCGCTGTCGGTGTAAAAAAAGCGCTGAAATGAACAGCACGAAAATTACATTTCATCATTTTAAATTGCCCACAATGAACGAATTATGTGACCATAAAATAGTCTGGTTTTGAATAACGTGTCTTCAGACTTCTCAATCAGCTACATTGGAGGATTGGCGAAATAAAAAGAAAAAATCTGATATGAAATTAATGTCATAAAATAGTAGTGAATATAAGAAATAATGAAAAATATTAAGAGAAGACAAGTTTATTACGAATATTTTAAAGTAATTGCAAACGTGAGAGTGGAATGCGTTAATTAAAGTTATTTTAAAAACTTTGATTACAGAATCATATAATCATTTCTAACGCAAACTTTTTCTGTTTTGATGTTTAGAGCTAGTAACCGCACTTTCAAGCGAAAACACTGCAGAAAAACTGTTTATCGTTTGCCGAAAATTCTTGTGCTTTTAGCTGAAACAGGTCTTCTCGACTTAAAATAGCTTAGACGGTTGAACAGAACTCATTAAGACAGATAAAATCATTGTTTTCATCAAAGAACATTCTTTATAGTAATTCTTTTATCTCTTTCTCAGTTTAGAATTAGTGATTTTTTTTTATTTGCTGTCCATTTTTAATTATACGACCAATATTTACATTTTCTAATATTAGTAACATTTTGTGGGCATTAAAATGAGATAACTTGAAAAAATGGCGCAAGCTTCTTTACTACTTATTTCTTCTTAAATGCTTGAATCTAGAAATGTTCTAACTTTAGTGATATTCAAACTAACTTTCATGGAATTTCGAGTTCCTATAGAACGTTAATAAAGATTTAACAATAATCTATAAAAATTATAAGATTAGAATTCTGCGCCTGAAATAGAAAACATTCGAAATAAAATCTTAACGCAAACATTCAGAGAAATAAATTTATTCTCTAATATAATTCTATTTAAAAGAGAATCGTAGTCAAAATAGTCATTAACTTTCGGTTTCTTGTTACAACGGTATCTGATTGTACTTTTAGGTAAAAACAATTTCATTACACACTTCAGTTGCTCTGAAGTCAACGTCTTTGTTTTCTTGGTCTTAGAAAACACTTTCAGCTCAATGAATAAATAACCCGTGAAAGACATTAGAAATCAAATTTTTTTTTTTTTCTTCGAGAGTTTTGTTGGTAAGTTTATTTTTGGCCATTATTTTCTTCATTTTCAGGATGTAGCGTTTGAAATTCAGTTAGTATTTCTTTTGTTGATATTTTGTGTTCTTGTTCTTAGTACCTGTTGCTTGTTTATCCTCGATCATTAATGATACAGACTGTGATACCTTGTGGTCAGTGAAACAGAGAAAAACCAGTTATTTCATTGCTTTCTTTAATGATTATTTTATTCTATGCAAAGTACGTCTTTATTTCGTTTATAATGGGGGGGGGGTGGGAAAGAAAGAAAGAAAACTTACTGTATATTTCCAGATTATAATGTGAGGGGGGCGTATATAAGACGATTATAAGCCACAGGATTTTGTTGTAAAAATTCAGCCAATTTTGGAAACTAGTGTATTATCCGAATTTTAAATATCACCCTGTAAATACATCTACATATATCTCTAAATGTGCAAAAGCTTAATCGTCTGGGAAAAAAAAAAAAAAGTGGAAGGAAAAAAAGGTTCAAGTAATATAACAATAGTGTGATAAACATTTGAGTTGCAAGGTTATTTCGACCCTACTGCAGCGGAATATCTGCTGTCGACTCCATTGTAAACATAGCACATGCGGATGTTGTTGTTCTTAAACCACGAGACCACATTTTTTCTCTTCTTCTCTTGCGGAATGTATCTCATTAAGATGCGGATACCTTTTGAAAGGTGCCCGGCAGCCTTGTGAAAGTCAATTTATACCACGAAAAATGCAGTCTTCATCAAAATGCCGAAAGGCTCATGTGAAGATCCTTATCTAAATAAAAAATTGGTCACTAACATAAAGATGCCTGACGGTTTTGTACGTTGGTGACAAGAGTGCCGGGCACCTTCGAAGTTAATTCATACCATGAATTATGCAATCTTCATCAAGATGTCGGAATTCTCATGGGAAGATCTTCATCTAAACGAATAGTATCCAACTTGCATAAAGACATGGGCTTTGTTATGAAATCGTCCAGGTGCCTAGGCATGAAGGCTATCCGCTTTTATGCTATGCATGAAGTAAAAAATTATATCGAACAGTTATGATTTTTTAAAGTTAACGACGAAGAGGTTAAGACGATGGTGTTGTCGCATATGCGGTCAAGAAGGGAAGAATGACGTTAATTACGATCGTAATTAACGTCATTCTCCCCTAACGGGTGTATTAAATAAACGGGTGTATTAGAAGTCATAAGATGAGATATATTGTAAAAGAAAGTTGTCTTTAGGTCATGTTCAGTATCAATATATCAGGAATAAAAAGCTGTCATATGTTCTTTATTGTAAGTCAGTAAATGTCTACATGGATATACATATTATCAAAATGATGACAAAATATAATGGCAGCGAAAAGTTTTGAAGCGTTCTTTTTCCTTTAAGTATAATTAAACAGTTTAATAATATTAGTATTTCCTTTTTTGGATGATTAATACTATTAATGGATATTGCAATATATATCTACATAATTATAATTTTCATTGGTTATATCTATTTGTTTATTAGCATTTTCTTAATATATTATTTTCATTCAGGAATTTACTTTCTCTTTTCCTGAGTAATATATACATTATGTAGGTCACGAAGCTGAAAATCTTGGGAAACACTGTTATAAACAAATAATTCGGTTCAATTCCAGCTGAACAGCGCTAATTAGTGTAATTGTTTTGAAAATATTTTAGCTTTTCTAAAGGCTTCGTACCAGCTAACATGAAATTAATTACTTAATCATCTTAAGGTTAAGGTAAGGAGGTAATTACTTAATCATCTTAATGTAAGGAGGTTTTGTGTGTTTATTCAATTGGATATGGCAAAGCATAGGAGGGCTGGCTGACAAAGGCAGAAACTCAGAAATATCTTTTAAGTAATTTCTCAACGTCATAAATTTTGTTCGATCTTGAAAAATCGAATTAGACTTTTAGAGATGTCTATAACACTTGCTGTTTCCTTTCACATTATATTGTGTTAAGATATCCATAGCATTAACCACACATGTATATCGCAAAGAGTTCTGAGAGTTGTCTTTCTCTGAGCATAAGCTTTTGAGTTTAACTTTCAAATGATAACAACGCATTGCTTTTCAGTTTAACAAGCGAGTAGTTTAAAAACAATCATAGAGATATTTTTCATGTATATTGTCTGATGAAATTTTTCCAAATATCAGCACATAATTAATAATATTTTTTTGTTCTTTCTATCAGCACAAAAACTGAGGTAACTAAAAAATAAGCTTTTTGATAATATAAGCCATGAACATCAGTAATAAATAAAGTATTTATAACTGTTTTTACTAATAATGTAATAGTTCCCATAAATATTCACACATTAATGTAATTAATGAAAACCATTTGAAACCAAAATAGGATTTGCATTAGCAAATTATAGTTAAGAATAATGGCTACCATTGTTCTGAATAATATTGGAATAATTTACAAATTAAATCTGATAATTTCTTAAGATGGTTTTGCAGTCGGAAAAACGAAAATATAACTTATTTGTTTAACTTTTCTTTCCTTTACAAGTGCCGAATATCTCTTTTCCATACACTTGATGAAATAGTGAATTAAAGTTTCATCCAGATGATAATATGAGGCACTGATTAAAATTTCCTGTGACTACTTTTTAATTAAGAATTCCTATCAGCAACTCTCTGAATTTTGATTTTCAGTTTTTATCTTTAGACCAGAGTATGCTAATATACCTTTAAATAATGGGATTTTTTTAAAATGTTGTGACATGACAATGCTTAATAATAATAATCTTAGCATCATTAAGAATCATTTTCTGGATTCCCATTTCGGTTTTTCCTCAGAGATGTTAAAAGTTGAAAGTGACGAAGCATATTGTAAAGGAAAATGAACCCAAAAAGTGCTAATCGACTGCTACTGAACTCTGAAGAGGATGTATCAGAGAGAAAATGACAATTAAAATTGCATTTTCAGGTAGTTATTATTAATTGCAATGGATTGGAATATTTGAATAAGAATTATTTAAAGACTTAATTGTGACTGCGAAAATAGAATTTTTTTTAAATACTTCCTTTCTTAGAGAAGGCCCATAAATCCATTTTTACTTAAAGAAAAACTAAAATTGATAGCTAATGGAGCCCCTTAGTTCAGCGATCTGTATTAATAGGCCATTTTTTTAAAAATTTAAATCTTTCAAGAATAATTACAAAGAGGCCTAAACCTCTTTTTTTCCTCTTCATTTATAAAATTGCATTTCAACTGTAATCATGTGAAATAAATATAATTCAGTGCACAAAAAATGAGATACAGAAACGACTAAAAAATGGAATCGGTATTGAGATTCTCTTTAAGAAATATAATGAAACTTACTAAAATATAGGAAGCGAAGTAAATCCGTAGAACATTTCATAACTCTTTATCACTGAATTGCATTGAATTACTCTTTATCAAAGACATCTAAATATAATTTAATGTGTATATATACTATATACATATATGCATACATACATACACACACGCACACATATAACACATACATTTATTGGAAAGTTCGGAATTAAAAATAATTAACTTTTTGTTCACATGGCATTAGAAAATTAACGAAAAAGCAGCAATCCACAATATATCTGCAATCTGAGAAACGGTCCTTAGACGTGAAGAGATCGGAAACCATTTCTGTTAAGACCATTTCTCAGATAGGCTGATATTCATATAACATAGTATTAATATAAATACAAAATTCAATATTTACAATATAAATTCATTGATGTAACAAATTTGTATCTTTCTATGTCTTTAAAAAAAGATGTAATCTTTCAACAATCCATTTTCATAGTATAAATGTAGGTTTTAATTTCAAAGCAGAGCACGAATATTGCATTTTTAAATGCTTTTATTTTACTAATAAGAAATAGATAAAAGTAATAAAGATAAATTAAGTAAAGATTAATGTTGCAGGATTGAATTATCAGTCCACAGGATTCATGTAATGATGCACAGACACTATTAGTTCCATGGGCGTAGATAGAATACGTTAGTCCACGGCTAGCTTTAAATAGTATGATCAGCTAAAGTCACTTGAACACCCAAGAAGACCGTCTGTCTCTTTAACTCTTGAAGACGAGCAAGCCGTCTGCTATGCTCCACTCTCGTCCACGTCTGGACGCTATCTGGAATGCTCCGCACTGCGCTGTGCTGCGATGACGTCATGATGCTGGTATTCGCTAAGTCAGCATCGGTCGTTGATGATCTCCACAGCTTCGGCCAGCCTGAGGGGCATTGTCCTCGATGTCTGTTGAGTGGACGTCATTATCATATACCTGCAAAGATAATAAAAAAAAAAAAACAAAAAAAAAAAAAAAAAAAGAAAGAAAGTATCAGGTCTTTAGGTTTTGAGCTGATACAACATTAATCAATTTGACCATGGCTTCATATGGTCAGCCGCAGTAGATGTCAAATTCTGTCCTTCATGGCATCCTACTTTTTCGACTTCATATCTGTCATTTGATCTAACAGCTATGATTTTATACGGTCCATGAAACTTAGGTCGTAGTTTCAAACCAGTCCCATATTGAGTTCTCTGAATGGCTACCAAGTCTCCAATCTTGTACAGTTTCGGTTTCTTTCGTTTTTTGCTGGAATTGCTTACGATTCTCTTCTTGTATCTTCAAAATGTCGTTTTTCGCATCTTCTCTCATTTCATCACGTTCTTGCAGCAACTACTTTAGATATTCTTCATTCAATATCTCACTAATTCTTAGCTCTTCCTTGTTCTTCATTTTCGTGCCTATGAGCTTCTCAAATGGTGAATATTTTGTACTTCTCGTAGTTGTACTGTTGATTATTCTCTGGACATCTGGAACATACTTAAAACATTTCTTGAATCCTCATGTGATAATTTCGACAAAACAGGAATCAAAATTTTATGGATTCGCTCAATCTGTCCGTTACCTCTTGGAATACCGGTAGTAATTTTAACATGTTCTATGCCTTCTTCAGTACAATAAGCTGAAAATTCTTTCGATGTAAAGGCACTCCATCTGAAATGATTCTGGATGGATTTCCAAATACAGTCTGTTGTTGCTTCAATTTCGAAATAACTTCTTGCGTAGTTGGTGATTTCACTGGATAGAACCAAAAAAATTTCGTAAAAGCATCGATAACAGTTAGAATGTGCTGGTATCTCTTGTTCGTCGATGGAAGAGGTCCTATGAAGTCGATATGATACATACTCAAAGGAACGTTTTCTTTCGGTACAGGATGAAGAAATCCTTCTGCTTTTCCTTGCTTCTTGTTGTACAGTATACATTCTATACAGTTAGCAATTGCTTTTTCAACTTTGCATTTCAGTCTGGGAATATAGAATTCTTGCTCTACAGCATTCACAGTTTTATTTACAGCAAAGTGACTTTTTTTATGTACATTCTGTATGATTTCGTTCTGTAAGGATTCTGGCACTACTAGCAGATCTTTACCATTTTCAAATTTGTAGAAAATATCATTTCTCACGAAGAATCCATTTCCTTCTCCTTTCTCAACTAAATTCTTTATCAATTTCACATGTTCATCTTCATTCTGTTGTTGTGCTAACCGAATTTTCTCAGTTACATCGGATGTGTATGATGTTAAAATTAAAGCATTTCTACTTAGAGCATCAGCATGTTTCATTTGGCTTCCTGAACGATGTACAATTTGGTAATCGAATTCTTCAATAAACATTGCCCATCTTGCAATTTTGGGAGTTAAATCTTTCTTATCTAAAGTTTTCTGAAAAGCACTACAATCAATTACAATTTTGAATTTAGTCCCTAACAAATAGTTTCTAAACTTCTATAACTATTCTATAACTTCTATAGTTTCATAGCTTCTATAACTGCAAGGGCTTCTAATTCGTAACTACAGAGTTTCTCTTGCTGCGGTGAAGTCTTCTTACTCATGTACTGGATTGGGTGATAATTACCATCATCAGATAATTGGAGTAGTACTACACCAAAGCCTTGACTACTAGCATCAGTATGAAGTTCTAACGGATATCCTTGCCTAAATTTATGTAGAACCGCTGCTTGAGAGAGAATTTCTTTTAATCTGCAAAAAGCTTCCAGTTGTTAGGAATCGAACTTAGACAATACCCTTTCTAAGCAAGTTACTAAGAGGTTTAGCTATTTTAGCATAATGAGGAATGAATTTACGAAAATAACCTGTTAGTCCTAAAAAGCTTTGTAGTTGTTTACAGTTACGCGGTTGTGGAAAGTTTTGAACAGCAACAGTTTTGGAAGGTGATGGTCGAATAGTTCTGTTTTCAATTACATGTCCTAAAAATTCAGTTTTACGTTTTAAGAATTGGCACTTTTTGAAATTTATTTGTAATCCATATTCCGAAGCAGTTTTGAATACTCTTTCCAATTTGTCTAAACATTCAACTTCATCATTAGCCGGTATGACTATATCATCCATATAAATAATTAGTACACCTTCATTTAACAAGTCACGAAATACTGAATAAATATACCTTTGAAAAACATTTGCACTAATACATAAACCAAAGGGAGCTTTAAGAAATTCATAAATACCTTATGTGTTACAAACGCAGTGTATTTTGTGCAGTTTTCATCTATGTATACATGGAAAAAGCCATTTTTCAAATCTAGGGTCGTGAAGACTTTTGACTATTCTAAACGATCAAGTACTTCTGGAATCAAAGGCAGTGGAAATTTGTCTTTAATAATTTTCTTATTTAATTTCCGATAGTCAATGCATAATCTTTTAGAATTATCTCGCTTGCTACACAAAACAATAGGCGCCGCATAGTTAGAGTTGCTAGGCTTTATTATTTTTTCTTTCAGCCATTCTTTAATTTGATCGTCAACAATTTTTTGTTCCGCGAAAGACATGTATCTTCTATTTTGACAGACAGGAATTTCATCGCATAAATTTATTTGCATCTTGAAGTCAGATTGTCTATTTTTCCGAGGCTGGTACGAATTAATTTAATTACACAGTCTTTCTTTATGTTTCTCATTTGAAATATGCGATAAATCAATCTCGTTGACAGAAATAGCATTCACCAGATGTGAAAGGTAATTAATTTTCAAGCCACTTCCACTTTCGGGGTTTTTGTTTACATTAACAGAGACGACAGGCGATTGAGAAAGATCATAGACATTCTTCAATGACACAGTAATATTCAAATTTCCCATAACTCAACGGACGTTAGCATTTCGAGATGACTCAGCAGTTCTCAAGTTTACATTACTTTTATTCCGATGAGAAATTATTTGAAGGCCATTCTCGGTAAAGAAAAAGTTAAACTGATTCATTACATCCAAACCTAGTACAATTTGATTACATAACGACTGACCACATAAATTTTCGTACGAAGTGAAAAACCATCAATTGAAATATCAGAAATAAAAAAGGCCGATGGGATGCGTTTGCTTTGATTCAATTCCGTTTAATGTGATATCGCTACAATTTAAACTTGGAGAACCAATTTTCTTATGCAACTCCACGCTACATATCGTGACATCTGAACCAGTGTCAACTAGACTATCAACTAAATGATTATTTATTTCTACAGTCTTCATAATTCTATCCTTATCAAAAATTCGTTGTATTAAAGCTTGTTTCTCGGGATTCTGCTCTGGACAGTCAGTTGAGTTATGCCCAAACCTTTCACATTTTATACCCTTCGATTTGTTTACACAATGATTTGACTTATACCCATATTCCTCGCAATTAAAACATTTAACCTTATCAATGTTAGATTGATTTCGGTTTGATGACGCAAGCTTACTTCTATCTTTAACTTGAGTGTCTACTTTCGGTTTCGGATTTTTAAACTTATCATTGTCCGATCTCATTTTATCATAAATTTTTAGCCTTTGTTTAAATTCAGATATTGTTTCGCAACCATATATTATAGTTTTCCTCACCACAGAATCGGGAATACCATCTATGACATATTTAATTAATGAAGCATCTTCAATGTTACCTCGCGAACACATTTCTTTCATTTCAAAAAATACGCATCTAAAGATTCATTAGGCATTAATTTACGCTAACATGACATTTTATGCAACTCTGCAGAATTAAAAGCTTTACCAAATTCAGATTTCAAAAGCTTTTTCAATTTACACCAGTCATTAACTTTAGGTTCACTCTGAATAAATAGTTTCGCTTTACCTTTCAATGATCTTTTAGCAAAAACTAATTTATGAAAATCACTCAATTTCAAAGAATTTATAACATCTTCAAATTCATCAATCCATTTATCAACATTTTCATATGCATTACCAGAAAAAGGATTAACAATACTTTCAATATCCGAAAAAATAAGATGAGGTTTAAAATGATCTTGAATTGGAAGCTACATACTGTTATTTACTTGAGACACGTTAAAACCAGGATTGTCTCTTTGATTATCATCAAGCATTATTTCAGAAATTTTATTAACAGTTTCATCTTCGATATCACTATTTTCTTCATGCAAAATATTTTCAAATAATACAGATAAATCACATAGGAAAGAGACAATTCGGGCTACTACTTCTGATTTTAAACCTTCTGAATTTATGCACAATACATTGCAAACTTTAATTAACTCATTCAAAGTAAAACTATTCTGCACTGTATCTATTTTCTTTTTAAATTCTTCAGAATCTGGTTTAAATATAAAGACAGAAAATTCACGTAATCTTTTCCGGTTATTTCGATCTCCATCAGTATTAAAAATAAGCTTATGCAAACTTTTGATTTCAGAACTTTTACTGCTCTTTAAGGCTGCTTCCAATTCTGGAATTTCTACTAAGTTCATATTGGAAAGAAAGTTTTGTACTCACCTGACAGATGATCGTCTTCAATTAGGGTAATCCACACACTTAAACAGTAATCCAATAAATCCAATAGCTTGTAAGAACAGTTCACTCAGTCAGTTCAATACACAGTTCAGAATCCTACTCGCACACTTTCGAGTTCGTTGATGAGCTCTTTGCTCCACCTTGGGCGCCAAAGTTTGTAGGTTTTAATTTCAAAGCAGAGCACGAATATTGCATTTTTAAATGCTTTTATTTTACTAATAAGAAATAGATAAAAGTAATAACGATAAATTAAGTAAAGATTAATGTTGCAGGATTGAATTATCAGTCCACAGGATTCATGTAATGATGCACAGACACTATTAGTTCCACGGGCGTAGATAGAATACGTTAGTCCACGGCTAGCTTTAAATAGTATGATCAGCTAAAGTCACTTGAACACCCAAGAAGACCGTCTGTCTTCTTTAACTCTTGAAGACGAGCAAGCCGTCTTCTATGCTCCACTCTCGTCCACGTCTGGACGCTATCTGACGCTGTCTGGAATGCTCCGCACTGCGCTGTGCTGTGATGACGTCATGATGCTGGTATTCGCTAAGTCAGCATCGGTCGTCGATGATCTCCACATAAATTTGCATTCATTCCAAGAATTCAAGTTTTCTGTATTTTCCTCTTTATAAAACTAAATGCGGAGAAGTTAGATGTTAAAGCGGCCCCCACATTTTTCCACAACTTCGAAGCGCACAGTCCCCCCATCTTTTTTTACCGTTCCCGTATTTCTTCTCCTTTATAATTATGACATGACGGCAACTGAGGAGTATTCAAGAAGATACGTTTTACCATCTCTGGAATTTCTTTTTTCTCGGGAGAAGGGGAGTTATCATTAAATATTTTTCTGCAAAGAGTTCTGTTTCTCTCTCTCTCTTTTTTTTTTTTTTCCTTTATAATTATTCTGCAATTATGAAGAATGTTTCATCCTTTTTTTAAGTAGTCGATATCAGATAATTAGGTAGACCTATGGCCTTGTTATCTGATAATTTCCATCTACCCTGTTACTGTGTTATAATATTGACACTAACTGAATATTGTCTAACAATAAGTAAATTAAATAATATACATTTTCTCTAATGAAGCATTCGTAAGAGCTAAGCAGAAAAAGCCTTAAACTAAGAAAATTTAAATTGTTCTATATATAAGGAATTAGCTCATTCTCCTATGCAGGAGAACCTCTCTTAGGCCGTCCAGCTAGTAGATTCTCACGTTAGCAAAGTATCCAGCTAGCCAACTCATTCAGTTGGTTGCTGGACGTCCATATATGTTAGCAAACTGAGAGATCCCTTATTCGAATCTCAGCGAGACCACTGCTGCTTCGAAAAACCTAATTTACTCTACATACGAGGGGAAGAAAGGGGAACAGCTCATTAAAATACAAACAAAACAATTATTTTATTTTAAAATTATCTTTGAATGAAATAACTCAAAGCCAATTCTTCTAAAAAAATTTCAAAATTCTTATCAATTAACTTTTAATCTCTTCGCACTTGCATTGGATGTTAGAGACAGTTTTATTTATGTAATACTTCTTTAAAACTATGATTTTAAGCATCATTATGACAGTTGGATTTAAATCTGTAGAGAATACCCATATCCACTCTCAAATAATTCTCTTTAGGCTTCTGGGAACGTCGCCATTTTTAGCTAGCCTTTTCTATGATTGCTATTTATTTTCCTTTTGACAAAACACCTGAAAGGTGTGCCATAAAAAAAAGAAAACAAGATCCTTTTGTACAAGCTCTGTTGAAAGCATTGCTCACGAGGCAGTTGGTTTCCGCGAGTGGATTAGGAAAGGGGAAATTATCTCCGGTATTTCGTTCCATTCACAAAGCGCAGATTACAGATAATGAGCACTAATCCTATTTTTGTAAAGAAAGCTGCTTAGGGCATGTAGTTCCCCTCCCTGATCTTTGTTTATGGATATGGTTGGGACATTCTTCGCTTTAGGGGCTGTCCTCACTACAGAAGAATTTTCCTCACTGGGCGCAAAGTTGACTGGCAAGTCGCTCATTCAGCTCTCCCATTGCACGCCAAGTAAAAACGAATTTTCATTGTATTCTTTGTAAATTTCATTGTAAATTTTAAGCATGCTGGTTACCTGCATGTCAGTGCTCCATGGCTCCATACACCAGAAACGTCTCTCCAAAGTGACAACCTGATTTTTTTTTTATGTTTTTATTCAAGTGCAATTTTATGAAGTTATTTTCTGATGTTTTATGCTATGAGGGAAAGGAGGTACGCACTTAAAGCAACATTTTCTAGATAGTTCGGTAGACAACTTCTAGATAAACTTTTTTTGAAACGGTGGCATAAGGGTCATATTTTTAGGAAGCATCAAATTTTCTTAAAACGCATTTTTTTCAAAAGTTCGACTTTGCCATTTCGTGATGTTGGGATGGGGTCGAGTATATTGTGCGAACGAAACTTTAAAGTGTGATGATTACTTTTATCATTTTTTTTTTAAATACATAATTTGTTTTTTTATTTTTATCTGCACTACCATGCAAATGAAATGCGCATTTTTTAAAAAGATATCTCCATGCTAATTGCTTGAGTCAAAATACGCAATAATTTGATAAATAATGCGAGATTCAAATAAATTTAGAAATCATGAATATATCCCTCTAAAGAATACCTTGAAATATTTTATCAAGCATAGCGATACCACGTTTGCAAGTGCTATATCGAAAATTGATAAGAATTAGTCTGATCAGAGAAATTCAGGCACCCAACAACAGAAATTCAGCCCAAGAAACATCAGCAGTACCATTTTGAGTTTTCTCTTTTTAAATTATTCATTTCGTTCAACATATTAGCAGGAGACTTTTATGCTTCTTTTTCTATCATCATGTCATCTATTCATTTATTTCAAATTAAAATACAACTGAACATGAAGTAAAGGTTACAACTTGATATACCGACTCGACTCAAACGACTCGATCTTAAACGAACACTATAATGATTCATTTGAACAATTCAGTTCATAGCCATTTATCCAAACGCACGTCCCTGTGCCACTATGTAGATATTTTGATCGATCTGCCGAGCCGAGATTATGGACTAAATTTGACAGATAAGTATTTTATATTTTTCAGACAAGTATAGATGAAAGAAGGGAAAAAAAAAAAAAAATCTATATTTCAGATTTTAAATTACGTCTAAAGGGGCGTTTTTTTAACGTTTTGTATGTTACCCTTATTTATTAAATATCTTGTTCTTCGCACTTAAACCATAAAATTTAGTTCCATAGCAATGTTGCAAAATAATTTTAAAATGAGCATATCTTTAGAATTTCTGATACACTGTTCGACGCGCTGGAGATAAAAAGTCCCCCCCCCCCGTAGAGTGTTGCTATTGCTCGCTTTTAAATCGTTGAGTTTGTTACTCACAAATTCCTTAAAGTTTTACAAAATATGAAATCGATAATAAAACAAATTCCAAATTTCAAATTTGGGATTTCAGATGCCCATATTTGCATTAGGATTACGCCATTCAAAATTGAATGGCTCTAGATACCGTTGTTTTATCACAATGGGAGAAATATACATACATTTATGCAGATTTTTCATTATTTAATTTCTTCAAATGTAATGCAGGACTCTAAAATTTTGTGGCAACAGTTTGAAAAGTGAAACGGACATTTATAGGAGTCCTACGCAAAATGCCACAACGAAAGTAATAGTCCTTCGGGACTCAAATCCCTTTGGACTAATAAGTATTTTATATGACAGTACACTTGTGCGCCGAAGATAAAAATGTTTTATTTTGAGCAGTGCTTGCTTTGAAATCGTTGAGTTTTGTAATTGGCAAGTTATCACATTTATACAAAATATTTAACTGAAACACAAATTCCAAATTCATCGGTTTTCGAGATCCACTTTCAACTGGAGAACTGTGTTAAACATTTGTTGGTCGACGTTTATCCACGGTGCGAGGAACTTACATACTGTTGCGGGCTATCGGTTCATTTATGCACTGACTTCCGAAAATTAAGCACGCAATAAAAATTACCAATTTTTGAAAACATAGTTGAATTTGAATGGCTGAAAATCGCTGCAGATGGAGATGGCAGTATTCAATGTCGAAATCTTAAGGCCAATCACAACGAGCATGTTCTAATTAGACAGTCGTCGAAGACGCCGGTATTTTGAAGGGTTTAAGAAGATTACATTTAAATGCTGGCACGAAATCCTTCTAAATTTCGTAGGTTAATGCTTGATGATAATCGTGTTTCTATGGCTGAAAGAAGACGAATTGCAAATAGTGAGTGCTGGTATGCTGTTGGACGTATTGAAGCAGACAGTCAATCAAAAGTGTCATCTTTTCATTTTACATTAAACATTCGGTAATTTTTCGAGTGTAGAAGCAGTTCCAAGCAAGTCAAACAGTTATCCAGAGACTAGTGTCCGATTTATTACCAGTTCTGAAGAGGAATATATTACTATAGTAGTCAAACAGAATCGATGCACGACTTCTGCAACTGTTGCATCCTTGGTTGCAGGTTCACTTGTTAAAACAATAACCTTTTAAGACTAAAATGCTTCACATCAAGGGACTCTACCCCCCAATATCAAATGTTTGTGTTCCACTAACCCTCCAGTCAAGAAGACCAAGATTAGAGTGGTATCGTTACCATCTGAATTGGACTATTTCAGACTGGCGCACCGTGCTGTTCACGAAAAATCTCTCAGCTACAACAACTCTGACAGGACTGGATCTTGTGATTAACTGGACGGACAGAGAGAGGTACGAGCCTCTTTTCCACCGTTTATCATAGGAATTCATTGTAGACTTTCAATCTGCATACAGGCGAGGACACTTTTTGCTGAAGATCTGGTGACAGAGTCCTGGGAGGTTGTAAGAGGAAGAATCAAAATTTGTGGTAGCTGAAATCTAGATAGGAGTGTATGGCCGAGTGAGAATGTGATCCCCAATTAAAAGTGAGAGAAACATGGAGAATTACTGGAACAATATATGTGAGAATGATGGAGATTCGGTGTTAGGCGGGTATGCAGATTTTTCGATGGGAGAGGGTGTGTTCTTTTTTCTTTTAGCAGTGAGTTAGTTTTGATGATGTTTGGCAGAGAGGTAAAATTTAATTTTATTATTCCTGATGTAGTCATTTACGTACTCGATTTTCAAGTGTTTATGTGTAACAGAGCTCCTGACGTACGACAGAGCGTTTCTGATTAAGAACTCCGAGCTCTCTTACCTATATTAATATAAGGGATGAGATTCCAGGAAATTCAAGATCTGTCGCATTAAGAGTTCTCGCGTTTCACTTAAGTTATTTTTACATTCGTAACGTTCAACAAAGTCAACAATTCAATATTGGCATACCAGGTCGAACGATGTAGAACCAGGGTACTAGTGCAGAAAGCTCTTATCGAATAAATGCTTTCTTCGAATATTTATGGCAAAATAACTGTATTGCTTTTAAGTTATATATGTATTATGTTTGAGTTTGACGGCAAGAAGATAAATAAGTAATATAGAAAGTTCTATTATATGGTGCTAAACTATCATTATACAGTATATTATAGAAACTTTTTTGGATTCTGAATTTTATCAAAAATAAACCAAAGCTGAGATCGGCCATTCCCCTGAAGATCTCCGAACACAGAGCAATTAATTTTCGTTACTTATTAAGTTTATTATTTCTTTATCAATGGGCCTTATTTCATTTTCAGTTTTTTAAATTTAGCCACTGCCTAAAAAAAAAAAAAAAATGTTTACTCTCAGCTGATGCCTTAATCATATTAATAATCATGCCGCCATTAATGCCTTAAATTCTGTAATTAATTTTAAGGGCCTAGGACGTAGATTTTACTCTTATATTTATTTATTTGCTAATGTATGGTTTAGTATATTATCTCCTTTCATAAAGGTAGTTAGAATTCTATTGAAATGAAGTAATTTATAAACTTATTTAAAAAAGGAATCTTGAAAAATTTTAAAAATGGAAACATCAAAAATGAATCAAGAATAAATTGAAAATGGAAGCTTTTGAAAAGGTATTATACTTAAAATTGAAAATGTAATCAATAAATAAACAGCATATGGATACAATACATACATGCAACACAGACTTCTCATCGTTTAATAACTTTCAACCTCTGCAAAGAGTTAAGATAATAATGTTTCCAATTTAATTAGAAAATTCAGGGATTTAAAAGAAATGTGTTGCTACTTGGCAAAGCGTAAGATCCGAATTCAATCAACACGTTTAGCTATTTTAAGAAAATGTGTCGCTACTGCCCGATCAATAATAAGTAAACTCTAACATAATAAGTATTTTTATCTTCCACGAGCCAGTTTGTTGCCATACGGGTTTGGTAAAATGTTTTTTATGTTTGACTTTTTTAATATTTAATCTGTTTGGTACTGATTAACAAACTAAGCGATTTAAAAACAATAAATGCAGTTCTTTATCTCTAATATAATAAATTAATAGCTGGAACAACACTATCTGTATTCATTAAAATCATTATATAATTTCTCTTTTTTATAGTAATTGTTTTAAGAAGCTAGTTTTAAATATAATTTATAAAGGTAAAATTTTAGCGTGACCGTAGGCTATTACTTATTTTTCTTACATATTTCAACGATGTTCGCCACATACATATTACTGTGCTATAATTGCCAGTTATATCAACCATCTGCTTATTATTGTGCTTTAAGTGTCAATGACGCTGGTCACGTCTCTTCTCGCTCGTTAGGGCCGCTCGCTCGTTATTGGGATACAGTTATACTTTTTTGTTTCCAGTCGAGCATGTAGGAGTCTCTAATGTCATATGCGTGCTTCGCTGTAGTATTCGCACATGAGTTTCGAAATAAATAAATAAAGTAAAAATTAATAATAATAACTAAATAAAAATAATAAAATCTGAAAGCTTTCAGATTTTCAATTATGCCCCAAAGTGGCGTTTTTTTTAACGTTTTGTGTGCTACCTTTATTTATTAAATTGATAATAAAACAAATTTCAAATTCCAAATTAGGGCTTCCGGATGCCCATGTTCGGGTGGAGACGTACGTTAGTCAAAATTTGATGGCTCTATGTACCGTTGTTTAATCACAATGCTAGAAACATACACACATTGATGCAGATTCTTCATTGTTTAATTTATTTAAATTTAATGCAGGGCGATAATATTTGGTGGCTATAATTTGAAAAGTGATTCAGACTTTTTATTTATTTATTTAAGTTTTCCACGCAAAATGCCAAAACGAAATAGCCCTTCTGGGCTAACGCCCTTTAAAACTAAGTATAAAAAAAAAAAAAAAAAAAAAAAAAAAAAAGTAACAGTGAATGCGTGCCATAAATCAATTGAGTGTACTTCTTCAACAACCTGCTTGCTGATTTATTTTGTTTTTAAATAACTGGAGAACGTGAGACATTTATCAAACATCCATCATCCACGTTTATACGTTTATTAAAACCTAAAAGAGGTACAGTTGTTGTTCTTTTCATTTTGCAAAGAAAATATTGTTCCAATAAAATATGATTCTTTTGTTAACATAAGGGCATAAAATCTATTTATCTTCAAATTATTATGCGGTGCATTGTTTATCAAGACTGTAAGCTAGTGGTCTCAAATTGCATGCGGGCCGAATACACGATCTGAAAATAGCTGACGGACTAGATTTTGTTTTAACAAGATGGAAATTTTTTATCAACAAACAAAAAATATTTTTACTAAATTTTGAATCCCTGAATATTTATCAAAATATGCATAATAACACAAATGAAAACTATTCAAATTCATGTTTATTTACTATTTGAAATATAATAATTGTTATTTACAAGATATTTTTAGGGTTACCCTTTCTAATTCATAAATATTGACAGCTAAATATTATTATTTCAGACTGATGTTTACTCAAAAAAAAAAAAAAAAAAAAAAATTCTAATATGTTTAGTTAATCATTAAATAACTTACTTTAATTTAAATTAAAAATAAGCAAATTATACAAAAATCCCCAAGAGGGACAAAACTTGAAAACATATAATGACAACCTAGTCTATTTCTGTTTTTTAATTTTCCTTCTACGCGTCAATTAGAACACATATGTTTGTATGTAAATACAAAATTTGTTTGCATATCGCCAAAGGCTTATACAGTGGCTGCTTCAAGAAAAATATGCGGAAAATAGTCTAAAATTTTACATAAAAACGTTATGGGAAAATGTTTTTATTCAGTTCTAAAACTGTTACATTAGCATTCTTAAATAAATAACAATTACGTACTGTAATAAATAATATTAGTTACCATTTTTAAGATGTGAGCATGGCATTTACTGGGTCTAAAAGTATCTGATATACAGGATTATATTCAATATTTCCATGTGTGAGAATATAAGCTGACGATTCTTTCAGCTCAGGGGATTCCTGTTTTTAAAGAAACTGCTCAGCATCATGATAAAGCAATAAATCGTATAATGTAAGTACACAGAGAAGGAATTCATTCGAAGTTGCAAAGGCTATTCGCTTTTATATGCACATTATTGTTTAAATCTTCGGTTCTGACAAATCCATCGAGTTTGGTTCCCAAGATGTGAATTTCTTCTAGCGCTTCTCCTCAACTGCACCTTTTTAAATTTCCGAATCATATATGAGCTAAGTATTTATAGCTATGTAATGCGAAAAGTTTCAACTTTAGGTCTTTGATATTGACAATTGCTCAGATTGGCTTGATGATTGCTGCTTCCATTGAATCTAGGTTGCATATTAGGCATGTTATTAAATCGAAGTTTTGGCAGAAGAAAATTACTTTCCTGAAACTAGGTATCCCTCCTGGTTAAAATGAAGAATTACGATAAATATGGCCAGGGGCGTAGCTAGAGAGGGGCAAGGGGGGCATCTGTCCCCGAGCGCAGAATCCAAGGGGCGCCAAACTGATGTTACGACATTTTAGAATTAAATGTTTTCCCTCCTTGGCTTAAATGTAGTGGGCGCGAAACCTTCAGTTGTCCCTGGGCGCTGAAAACCCTAGCTACGACTCTGAATATGCCACATGGTTGAATTTCAGAAGGAAGGTCGTTCTGTAACTGTTCAAAACCATGTAGCGTCACACATTACCAGAAGCAGGAATTTTTTAAACTGTAGGCCCTCCATCGACAGCTTTAAGCATGAATCCCTGCATTTATCTCGTCGTGTTGGTATATGTTGAATTTGGATTTCACCCATTCACCAGACAATGGAAACGCGACCATATTTCAAATCAACCTTTGTAATACGCCAGTTTAATACGGATTGAATCTTACTTCATACTTGCCATCAATCTTCTATATACTCTTGAAAATACTTTTGTGAACTGCTAAGTGTTTTTTTCTAATAGTTTCCTTTAAGCATACTTTGCCTACTAGTATTCCTTTAGGCATACTTCGAGGAAAGATTTGAATACAGGATTCTTTATTTTGTAGACCAGCATTCTGCCTGGACTTATACTTACTTGCACAGGGAAAGATTTGAACTGAAATTAATGGATAAATTTATGCTTTTCAGTTCCATAAATGAGGGCTTGTGCCACAGTAGTTGTTTTGATTATGATTTTTGGATTTCTTCATTCTTCTCAAGCTTATTGTATACTAGTTTATTTTGCCACCACGACATTTCGCATAGATTTCAATATTTACATTTCAAACTCTGCATCCGAGAATTAGATCATAAATGTTAATGGACTGGCTCCCAAACTTTTGTGAAAAATTGCATAACTTTCTATTCTTTGGCATCTTTTTACTGAAATCACTGAGGACTGAAATGGAGACTTTTTGTTGACAGCAAATAGTAACCATAGACATGAAAGACTGGGGATTATAGAGCTATAATAATGCTTCAATGACAGAAAATGAAGGAATAATATGCTGAATAATAAAAAAAGATATTGCATTTATTAAATTATGACAAAGCGCACAAAAACTATCTGCCTAAGAGGACGGATGTCTTCTAAAAGGCTCTCTAAAGTTCGTCTTTCTTTCACCATATGAATGAAACCATAAAAGCTCTTATGCAGTCAGTTCATTCGCCAGGATTTGAGCGCAAGTCTCACTGGTGCTTAAATCAAAGAAAAGGGTAAAACGGGAAAACGTGTCTACTTAGTGATGGGATTAGAGAATTCAAGAATTAATTCGCTGCCTAAATCAGCGATAGAAATAGTTATTAAGCAGGTATGGAATCTAGATAAAAATTATAATTCGAATTTAGCAGCCGGTTCGTTTAGGAAGCGGTTCTGACAAGCCGGTGTAAACTAGCTAGATTCCATTGTTGATGTTACTTTGTTTCTTCCCAAGAAAAATGTTGCTTGAAAAAAAAAAAAAAAAAAAAAAAAAAAAAGTACAATAAACTATTGTGGGGTAGTGGCCAAACCGCTACACAAACCCCGGGTTGTATGTAATACAGGGTTGAAATGAACTTCTAACTCAAGTTCCAACAATATAAAAACATTAGCAATTGCAAATCATGCCAATGTGGAACTTGGATGCATTCAGTCCCGTAATTTCAGAAATTTCTTAACAGGAAGAAGGCAATATCGCTATTAACATTATATACGAGGAGTGATAGTTCTAGCGTGCCAATATACCCATAGCTCCAGCAGGAAAATCCTAGCTCTTCTCAGGAAAACCACCTTCCTTATTCGCTGCTCAAGACCTTAACCACTTCGCCGGCGAGCAAAACTTCTATATTTTGTACCATTTTTCTCTTCCAAAGGTAAACATTTTGTGTCTGAAATTTAGCTCAGTTAACGAGAGAAATATTTCCTTCCCCCTTCCACTACCTGTGAGGTCTATTGAGAAATTCTATTGAAATGAACCTGAACCCCGTACTTCTCACACTCAAGGACGTCAGTGACAACCCCATAAAGGCGACCATCGAACACAAAAGCTGGTACCTCGTAGAGGAGATATTATCAGCTTTGACCACACTACCATTTAAGACCAAGCTATGTCGTCCCTGGAAATCTGTTTTTATAATTATTTTAAATATAGGAATAATTTTAAAGTGTAATATATCATACATCATTTTATAAATAATAAAACTATATTCGTACGAAATATTCCTAAATTAAAAATCTTACATAAAAATAAATAAAATATCTTAATATCTTATATAATATATATATATATATATATATATATATATAAATGTGTGTGTGTATTCGGGGTAATAATGTGATGATAAAACGTGTTAAAAACTCGCATACGTCTCATCTAATGCTATGCATTTTAGGACTTTTCGATTTGCATCTGATAATTAGTAAGAAGAGTAAAATCGATTGAAAGTTATTCAAATGCAAATGCCATTTTTGATTGTGAAATAAAAGCTTTGTTAATTAAAGCAAAAATCAGTATATTTGCTTATTTGAAATAGCTATAAATAATGTTTTGCTACTATTTTTCTTAATGCACTGTAATAAAACACGCTCGAATTACTTCTCATATATTTTCATACATTTAATTATTAGCCCAAAAGCGCTATTAATCTCATATCGGGATTTTTTGTCCTGTCACTTTAAATGTCTGAATCATTTTTAAATTGTTCCCACCAAGTATGTTATCGCCTTGCATTATTTTTAAAGAAATTAAATAATGAAGAATCTGCATGTATTGTGAAAAAATGATGGTAGATACAACCGTCAAATTTTGAATAATGTAATTTTCATGCGAACATGTGCGCCTGAAAGCACAAATTTTAATTTCGAATTATTTTTTCATATTTTGTAATACTTTAATTAATTATTAGTTAACAGTCTCAAAGATCGGAAAGCGAGCAGTGGTAACACTATTCCAAATAAAACATTTTTTATCTCCGACTCGCGAGACTGTTGCCATTCGGAAAAAAAATAAGATATTTCTCTTTCATTATCAAATATTTTGTCATTTTGCTGCTGAATAGAATTTTATGTAGCGAAAGTTTATATTTAATAAATAAAATTCACATACGAAAACTTAGTAATAAAAAGAAACAAAAAAGAAAAGTTCTCTAAGCCATCTTATTAAGAAAACTGAGGATTGGTATTATGAAATGAGAAAAGACTGAATAAAATAGAAAAATATATTGCAGCATTTAAAACTGCATCGGGAATTCAAAAAATAGGCTGCTTTTAAAAAAGTTGTGATTTTGCTGTTGAACTGTATGCGCGATGAAAGCAATACTTAATATTAAAGCTAAGAATACAAACAAAAATGGGTTAGCAGGAATGAGTGCAATAGAGACTAAGGACTCAGTGAGAGTGTTAAGATACTCTATCAAATCCGTTAGTTGACCGTTAAAATCTTAAAATTTTCAGATTTTTTTTTTTTTAGCCCAAAAGGACTATTAGTCTCAGTTTTACCATTGCCATTGAAAATTTGCGTTGTGTCATTTTTCTGTCTGTATCACTTTTCAAATTGTTGCCACAAAATATGCTATCTCCCTGCATTATATTTAAAGAAATTAAATAATGAAAAATCTGCATAGATTGTGAAAAAACGATGCTACACAGAGCTATGAAATTTTGAATAAAGTAATCCTTCACGCGAACATGAGCACCCGAAAGCACGAATTTTGAATTTCGAATTTGTTTTTTTATTTTTAGTCCAAAGGGATTTCAGTTCCGAAGGACTATTGCTTTCGTTTTGGAATTTTGCGTCGGACTCATAAACGTCGGTTCACTTTTCAAACTGTTGCCACAAAATGTTAGAGTCCTGCATTATATTTGAAGAAATTAAATAATGAAAAATCTGCATAAATGATTGTCTATTTCTCGCATTGTGATAAAACAATGGTACATAGAGCCATCGAATTTTGAATGACGAAATTCTACTGCGAATATGGGCATCTGAAATCCCAAATTTGGAATTTGTTTTATTATAGATTTTATATTTTGTAAAACTTTAACGAATTTTTGATTTACAAACTCAATGCTTTAAAAGCGAGAAATGGAAACGTTATATAGAAAAAAAAAAAAAAAAAAAAACTTTTATCTCCAGCTCGCGAGACTGTGTATATCGGAAATTCTAAAGATATGCTTAATTTAACATTATTTTGCGATATTGCTCTTGAACTGAATTTTATGGTTTAAGTGCAAAGAACATGATATTTAATAAATAAAGGTAACACTCAAAACGTTAAAAAAACGCCCCTTTGGACGTAATTTAAAATCTGAAAAATTTCAGATTTTTTTTATTTTTTTTTTTTTATTATTATTATTATCTTTTTTCATATTTCGTAAAACTCTAATTCATTTCCGACTAGCAAACTCAACGATTTGAAAACAGTGGCAACACAATTCGAAAAAATTATTAAAAAAATTTAACATACGAAAATTTAGTAATAAAAAGAAAAAAATGTTTTGCAAGCGATCTTACTAAGAAAACTAAATATTAATGTTATGAAATAAAAAAAGACTGAATACAGTAGAAAAATATATGGCAAAAGTTAACACTGCATCGGGAATTCTAATGAAAATAAGAAATGAAAATAAAAAATGAAAAATGAAAAATAAAAAAATTTGAAAATAAAAAAAAATGCCCTTTTGCTCGCTGAAACTCGCTGAAAACTGGTAGTTTGGTCTGGGGTTCGAATCCCTGCGGAGAGGCTGGCTGCATGGGCGCTTTCGTTGTTTTCCGATTTGTAACATGTATACGAGCCAGTTTCCCTTACAAAGGCCTCTACGAAGGCATCCCTCCTCTTATGCAGATAGCCCTCGAATGCTTTGCCGTATACATCTGAACCAAACCGAAATACTTTGGGGAATGAACAAAAAGAAGAATAAAAAAAAAAACTGATGTGAACACCACAAGACGACTTATTTACATCATACATATTTTTTTTGCGTTTCATTTAAACTTATTTTCTCGAATTATTCTAATTAACCGATCCCTCATGCAAGTTGAAAATGAGACGAAAAATAGCACTGAATATCCCGGGAAATTTTTGTCGTGCAGATGTCAAGCTTCTTGTAACTTTTTTTTTTTTTTTTTTTTTTTTTTTCATAACGAGTACAGAACTAGCCTAAATAGGCATGGGAACCTGAAGAACACATTGAAAGATAGATTTCAATATTTATCCAAATAATTTTTTTTCTTTTAATTTGACATTGTCAAAACATGCATATTTTCATCATTTATAATACTTTCATAATTGGATATACATGACTACCACCAAAGATTGAGAAAATAAAATAAAAGCCGTGTAAAAACATTTAAGCTGGTAAAGAGAAGTGCACAACTAGATGTTATAGCTGCCCAGCATACAAAATTTCATTGTTATAGGACTAATCGTTTTTGAGTAATGCGAGATACATACATACGTATGTACGTACCATACAGATGTCAGGAAAAAAAATCTATTTTGAATCTATTTTACTGTTTAACTACCCATTTAAGAAAAAATGACTTCTTAATTCTGTCCGTACGCACAGTTGGAAAAGGATTGTGAAAATGGATTTGGGAACGGGCAAAATGGATATTTCCGATGAAATATGAACCCCAAAACTTTTCGCGCTTATAAACTTCCTTTACTTCTCACAGTAATAAAATAAAACAAAAGCGAATACAATCACTTCAACTAAAAAACAGCCAAATAACATGAAAAAGTGGTACGTTTTTCAAAGTGAATTCATTTCTCTACATTCAAAAAGTTAAAAGGCCCACCAGCGGCGAGCGGTAAAGACGCTGAACACTGGTAGTTCGGTCTGAGGTTCGAATCCCGCGAACGGGCTGGCTGCATGGGCGTTTTCGTGGTTTTCCCCATGTGTAACGTATATACGAGCCAGTTTCCCTTAGAAAGTCCTCCACGAAAGGCATCCCTCCCTTTAGGCAGATAGCCCTCGTGTGCTTTGCCATAATAAATACATCAACATCAACATCAAAAAGTTAAAAAAAAAAAAAATTCTTCAAGGAATCAAAATTAAAACAGAAAATATTTTATTTATACTAAGTTAATCATGAAGGGGTAAGGGAATTATTTCTATGCGAAATTCTTATTACTTCAGAAAGAGTTCAGAGTATACAGTGTATGTACTCAAAAAAAAAAAAAAAAAAAAAAAAAAAAAGGCCACGTTCGGATTTGAAAGGATAGCATTTAAAACCTTCAGTTGTTTGTCAGTTAATGGGAAGGTGTGTGAATTGTTGTGCATCTCTCGAAATCTGTGTTAAGGGGGATTATTCCCTCGGAAAAAGCGATCTCCCGTCGTTTGCTTTTCAGGTACAATCTGTGGAGTGAGTCTGGTCAATTAAGCCATCAATCACTTCTTTTCCTTTTCGACTGGTACTGAGGGGTAGGAAAAATAAGAAGCGTCGAATCTCTCTCGGGGGTCACGGTTCATGCCAAATTTCACCTCGACGATAGTCTGCCGTCGCTGACGGTTAAATAAACATTTCAAACTGACGATACTCTATCGGGGCAAACGGTGAAGTGGTTAATAACTCAGGGTGTCGTTACCTGCGCTGAACTCCGAGAGAAAGACCATTACTTCACTCGTACATAGCAAAGGCGTCCATATTCTGACATTCGAGGCTGCAACCAGAATCATTAACAAAGGCAGCTCGTTGCACATGATTTCTCCTGTGGTCTTAAAGAGATACCATTGCATTCGGAAATCATTGATCCTAGACAAAAAAAGCACTATACGACCTTATCACACTACGTTTAATTCCCTTTTATTTGATATCTTGACATGCTTACTTCAAACAATGTATATGAAAGTAGCTTTATCTCTTGAATGAAGTAACACCTTAAATCTTTTCCTTACTCATTAGCCTTTTTCATGTGCAATATAAGCTACAGGAATAAATTGAAATTAATTAAATTAAAGGTAAAATTTCCATTGAACATATTTTAGATGAATCAAAGAAAAGCCTCCAGTTTTCCGAGTTATGTGACAGCCTATAGTATTATCGGTTGGCCTATATTTTACTATTATGATAATTTCATTTTCCCACATTTACAACAATTTCCCCTAATTCTTTTACCCATTTTATTTTCATCACTTGTTATGAGTATTCCAGTTTATAGAGCTTATGATTAATTCTAGTAACAGGGTTGCAAATAACGTATGATAAAACTGCTTTCTACAGCAACAATGCTTACCAATAAAACTTTCAAAAGGAAGTGCCAAGGTGGGACTCAAATTATACAATATTAATTAGCTCCTTACAAAGTACTTTGATACAGAATCACGGTAATAAAAGCAATACTTTGTCGCCTTAAGTTTGGTGAAAAAGATGACAGTCTTTATAGGTCAAATTATTTTCCTGTTTATAAATGGAAAAACTTTATAAGAAGCAACTTTATGAGCAAACCAAAAATGTTATATGCATTTATACAGCCAGTGCATATATATGAATTTTTACAGCTAGTGGGATACTGCTGAGAAATGATAAGATTTTAAAACGAAAAGCATGAAAATCCACGTATATTCACTCAAACACATATATGGTAAGATATGGAACATGGATTAGCTATTATCACATTTATACTCGAAATAACACTATAAACATGGAAGCTATTAAGGATGCAGTTAATCATAAAGAACTTTAAAACTGTTCATTGTATTGGAAAGGATATGAAGACTTAAAAAGCATTAAGTATTTTAAGAGCAGCAAGAACGAAATGCTATAAACAAATAATTCCTAATAAATACAAATGCAGATTAGTCTTCCACTTCTGCAAAAAATATCAATAAAATAAAAGGAAATACATAAAAGTCTTTGTTGCCAACTTGAACTAATAAACTTTTAACGCTAATTACCTTGCAGCATGTCAAAATGCTAATAAAAACATCAATTAATTTTTACTACTCAGTATTCATAACTGTAACATTAAATTCTGCATATCTAATTTCAAACATAACACTTACCTACTAACAGATTAATTAACAAATTAATTTGAACGAAAAAGAATGGCTTAAATCGATATAGTAAATAATTAACTTAAAACGGAAGGCAGCAACTATGCTTGGTATGAAAATTACATATAATTTTTATTAAACTTATTTTGCATGGCAACGACCAGGTAATAAACGCTGTATTCTAATATTTTTATTAATAATCCTGGCACAATCATTCATTTAATAACTGTGTATGTCATAAGAAGAGTTTAATAAATATCAACCAATTTCCTACTTAGAATAAAAGTTTTAGAGAAGCGAATGTCAAGGTTGTTATAATGATTGAATCTTCGCTCTATAAACGACGATCATCTAAAAATTTACAAGCATTTAGAGCATCAAGATCGCGTCCTGTTCCTGTAAAATTCGTTGAAAAGCGAAAGAAATATCCGAATGAAACAAGTCGCATTAATTTTAAAAAGTGTATCTTAAGCTTAAAAAGGAAATTTAAACCAGAACTTAAATTCTCAGCGATATGTTTGGAAGAAATGGATAATTTTATGTCTCACTTTTTGGAGAATTTTTTGATGAAGCTATGTATGCTCTCGAGTCTTAAGAGAAGAAAGACTTTGACAGTGACACAAATGGAAAGCGCAACTAAATTGTGTTTACCGAGGGCGCTCGATGAATTCGCCATCGAATTTGCCAGACATGCTATCTCTGCGGCCCAGAAAGACTAATAAAGAAGTCTGAAAATTAATATCATTTCTAGTTCCAAAAAGTATTTATATGAATGTTTTAAAATTTCTTTTGAACTTAATAAATGACTTGTATTAAATATAATATTATATAAATAAAATTTGGTAAAAATGAGCTATCACCAGATTCCATTTCTTATGAATAATGTAAGTAAAATAAGCAAAGCTTTTGTAGTTATGGGATTGAAAAAAATAACTGAATCTGGGATTCCGAAAATCAGTTATTACAATTTTATTATTAAATAATTCATTTTGCCATTTTCTCATTTTGTTATTCTTTTAGGCTAAAAGTATGTTTTGGGATAAAAACGAGTGATCTTGATCTGTAAAAATAGTGAACTGCAGAGTCGTAGCTAGGGTTTTCAGCGCCGAAGGACAACTGAAGATTTCGCGCCCCTTACTGCTTGCCAAGGATGGTAAACATTTAATTCTAAAATGCGTAACATCAGTTTGGCGCCCCTTGGATTCTGCACCCGTGGACAGATGCCCCCCTTGCCCCCCTCTAGCTACGCCCCTGGTGAACTGTGATTCAGGGTCGGGCTAAATTTTTTGCCGCTCTGTGCAATCAATCTCTGTACTTTTAAATGCTCTCGCCTTATGTCTTATGTCTCGCCTTATGTCTTTCTAAATCTAATCTCGCCTTATGTCTTTCTAAATTTATTCTAACAGTTTTGTTACTCTACATTCTGTCAACACCCTCTCCCCCCCCTTTTTTTTTTTTTTTTTAGGCACGGCATAACAAAATGACACCGCAGTTAGCCAAAACGGCTGTTCTTACACTCAGCAACAAAGCTGTTCCTAAGTTCCTAAAGGCTGCGAAGAGACGGAAAAGATCACCTATTATTTTAAATTATATAGATATGCAGATGGGCTATGAGTATATTTGACCTTAAGAATTGTAGACGTGATATTTTTTCTCTACATTTGACTATTGAAAATGCGTCGCTATGAATAAACTGAAGAAAGAATGTAATTCTAAAAGATTCCATCCTCATTTGTTTGAATAAATTGGGGACTATTGCATTTAACTAAATTTAAAACTTCTTATCTGTTTTACAATTTAAACAGGTACAGTTAGGCAAGACACCAGAAATTCGCTATTGGTTGTACGGGTATAGTCACACTGCACTATTTGCGCAGTTCTGCCTCAACTTTGAGGAAGAGCAACCCGGAGAACGGTCCAAGGGAGGACGTTTGTCTTGTCTTGTATTTTGAGTACCTCTTTGCCTCACAGAACTTTACGCTTACAAAATTCATGCCTTCTTCGGGATTCGAACATGGACCCATCTATAACTTTACGCTTACAAAATCCATGCCTTCTTCAGGATTCGAACATGGACTCATTTATACGACAGTCAGCGTCACTAACCACTGGGTACATCTACCAAAAGCTTGGCGACAGACAACTGAGATAACAACGTAATTTAGTGAAACTACTAAAAAATGTTGCGTTGTCTAAAGTAGTTTGAAGCGGCTCGCTAATATATTTCCCGCAAATAAATAACCATCATTATGATATTAATTATTATGACATGGATATGAAGATTTGTTTATGATTTTAATGATCTGCGTTTAATTTGGCATTATTTTCATGAACGTGAGTCACATCAGCAAAATCTACAAATACAGCTAATTTATTTACACTGCTGTGTACAGACCTTCTTCAAAGATTTGAAGTTACAGACTTACTATTTTTCGCACTTGTCAAAAGATAAATACCCTCGATTACGAATATTTACAATAAGAATAATGGCTTTATTTGGGAGTACATTTATATGTGAACAGTGCTTTTTTTTAAGTTCGCAGTTAAAAGTTAATAAGTGCGTGTGGGGGAGGAGATCAATAAGCACCTACAATTCGTTATGAAAATAGTTTCTAGTAATTTTTCTCCAACGTTACAAACTATCAAAGCTGAACTGTCATGAGGCTTTGTAGTAAGAAATATTAAAGTTTATAGTTATTAACACACAAATATTATATTTTTTCTGCATGCATCAGAGAAAAATTTCATAACTACGTAAAAAGAAATAGGTTGCCATTATATTTATTCCCAAGTTTTATCCTACGGGGAAAGTTTTCATAATTTGTTTATTTTTAGTAAATTATTTAGTGTTTTATTCAACACATTTAAAATTATTTGAAATTCATATTAGAGAAAATATCGGTTTTGTGATCAGGCGATAGTTGAGATAAAACATGGTTTTTTCATGCTTTTATCTGTTTATATATATATATATATATATAGATAATAATTTATTTCCTAAACAGTATTGATTAATTGATTATATTATCTCCTAAGTTTAATTAAAGTAGAATTATTTTAAAAGTGTGCATCCATACTGGTAAGTTATATTTTGAAAGATGTTTTGAAGTAATTTGAAAGCAAAATGTTAATAATGTTTTAACGGGGACTGGAGTTAAATCATCACGAAGAATAATATTACAATTGTAAAAGTAAAAATTAAAACATGTAATTATTGTCATTGATCGGAAATTAGCTGACTTTTCAAGGGGAACAAACCAACTCCCGTTCAATGATCAATAATTGATAAAAATACGTAAATATGAAAGTGTTTCGTCTTTACTCGAGTTATAAGTTAAAGCCAAACCGGCAATTCTAGTCAGGCCAAATATTTCCGTGAATAGTTGTTACTCAAAGAACTGATTCTCATGAAGCATTTTAGTCAATTCAATTTGGAGTAAAAATCAATTACTGTAGAGAAATCTTGTAAAACTCGAGTAATCGTCCCCGACACTATCATCTTTATGTATTTGAGTACTATATTATTTGTAGAAATTAAACATATTCATGAAATGGGGGAAGACTGTCTGATACGCTACAAGAAATTTCGCATCCATATTATACTGAAACTAAACAGAAATATCTCTAATTGTTAACATGATTTCAATCGGTAATGTATTAGTAATTAAAAAAAATAAGCTCTTTTATCTTTAATTGTCTTTTGTCCATTAACGTGCTGCGAAGAATAACAGAAAACTGAAAAAGAAACTATGTACATTTTTTGAAATTTAATGGATAGGTTATACTATATGACTATGCGAGTAAATTTAAGACAAATATCGGGTTATTAACAATTATCGAACATATAGATGAATAAGCACATATGATAATATTGTTCCAAATTTTATATTTTCGGTTTTCTTATAAGAATTCAGTAATAATTGGTACATGTAGAGTAATTGGTACATATAAGTTGTAGAGACATTAGGTATTTTTGGAATCAGGAGAGATGAAAAATGAGCAACGCCCTCGCCGGGAATCGAACCACAGACCTCTGGAATACGCGCCCAGCGTGCAGACCACTACACTACGAAGGCGGGAAAAGTACCTTATAAAGTAAACTGCGATTGTTTTGGCATGCTAGTATGTGTAATTTAGAAACAATTCTTAAAGCTGGAATGCAATTGTGCGAAAACATCTATTGGAAAGTGGCCATGAAAACTTTCGCTGTTAGAGACGAGTTCCGTTTTTATGATGAATTTGTTTTGAGCACGTACAAGCTTTTTCAATTGCTATCTTTCCAAATTTGTGAGGAAAATATCTCGGGGAAAAGATCTGAAATCTGTTATGAATCTACATCACTTAAAGTCTTTCATTAACCTTTTAAGCTGTTATATTAGTATATTTCTTCTGCTGAAACAGAATCAGCCATTAAAAGCAATATGTATTTTTTAATAATATAAGATTGTATGAAAGTTAATAAAGCTTTCAAAGAATGATATTGAAATTTCAATATAGTATAACGAAATAGATATTTAGAGCTATTACTGAGTATGAACTGAGGACGAGTTAACAGATAAGGATAGCAAAAATAGCATTCATGCATGTTTTAGGAATAAAATTTATGCTGCTGTCAAATTGCAGCTGTTCACATTGCTCGTCCCATTGGTTGATCTCGTGAATCCATTCCTTCAGTAAACTCTGTAATGAAAAATTACAGGATTTCAGGTCTGTAGATATGTGTAACCATTGAAGCTGAAAGCCATGGCTCATTTCATAATTTTAACCGAAAGTTGAAAATAAAAAAGAAACAAGAGGAAGAGATCTCCCATCCTGATTGAAAGCCATAAAATCCAATGTCTGCTTTTCTCTTCTAGCATGGGAAATAATGGTGTTTTGTATAATGCTGGATTTTAGAAGGGATGTTCCAAAAAGAGAATAATAATTGCAATTCAAAAATTATCTAATAAAATTTCATCTAGTAATTTTATCTAATAATATTTTATCTAATAATTTTATCTAATAATATTTTATCTAATAATTTTATCTAATAATAATTGCAATTCAAAAATTATCTAATAAAATTTCATAATAAATTTAACCGCAATTTCACTTATTTCAGCGCCAGTTGCATTGCTATACACTGTAAATTTTCAGAAAGAAAGTCCCATCAAAATATTTTATTAGCAATATGCTAGTTCTTCACACCGGGGGGGGGGAGAAAGGAGAGTACCCCTGCCTGACGCATAAAATATTAGAAAAGCTCACAGAAGCACAACAGGAAAAGTTAATATTGGAAAAGGAATAAATTACAAATATAAAAGTTTTTTTAAAAATTTTTATTGTCTTGGATAAATCCACTAAATAGCTCAAATTTATTAAGATTTTCAGAGTATTCTTTGTCATAAAAGATTAAAAATAAAATCTGGGCTTGCTAATGGTGACAGATTTTAAATCAAAGCTGTCAAACAGAAATTCAGCTCACTGAATGTGGCAAAACTCTCGTAAATGGTCTCGGTAATGCTCTGTCTGATAAGGAGTTAGATAATTGTATTGCAGAAACAAGGTAATATTTCTTAATGTTATTTTTTCGCATTTAACATTGTCATTCACCAGTTTACCTGTAAGTCTGGGGCTCCCATCACTCATCCGAAAAATATCCGTTTCGGACGAACAACTGTTTCAAACAGTTTTCCTACCTGCTTTAAGGGCGTATTACACATTCAAAACATTTCAATATAGTATAACGATTATATATTTCGTAAGCACAATTATTTAGTACCATTTGTCACATGATATAAAACAATCAATCACTACGGATCACTTTGTGGTTACTATGTAAAGGAAAAACTAGTTCTTCATTAAAAATGATGGTTGAGGAAGGGATGGAGATATCTGATTGATTGCTGAAAACTAACAATTTTTTTTTTTTTTTTTCTTTCTCCGAAAAGAAAGTAAAAATTGTGCGTCTCAGTAGTGCAAACATCGAAGTACCTGATTCCTGGAAACCTATCTTCATCGAGAAATGCATTTTTTCCTTTATATTAATAATCTTTGAGTTAATTTAATTATGTTCGAGTTAATATCTGGATGTAATGGCAGTTTTCGGGCCCAAAAAAAAAAGTTCTTAATAAAGGTAGGGAAAAAAAACATGAAAGTAGTGCGGCTAGTAATCACCACCCTAATCTATGATTTTCTGCCAATGTTTTGGTAATTTTTTTCAAAACTTTCATCCCAGAAACTTGGTGTCCGCGAGTTCAAAAACAGATCAACCTCATTTCGGACGTCCTGCGTAGAATAGAAGACAGCACCAGCAAAATGTAGCTGAGGTGCAGGGGCGTAGCTAGAGTGGGGGCAAGGGGGGCATCTGTCCCCGGGCGCAGAATCCAAGGGGCGCCAAACTGATGTTACGACATTTTAGAATTAAATGTTTTCCATCCTTGGCAAGCAGGAGGGGGCGCGAAATCTTCAGTTGTCCCTGGGCCTTGAAAACCCTAGCTACGACTCTGCTGAGGTGTGAAAAAGGTACAAGTTCGAAGGAGCGATGTCGGGGCTATATAGTGGGTGTGGCAAAAGATCCCATTCGGATCCGTACAGAGCCCAGCCAGTGAATGTAGACACATGTGGTCTTGCATTATCTTGACGGAACATTACCTTTTTGCGCGGGATCTCAGTTCGACGTTTTTCCTTAATACCAGCGTCAACACTGACTATCCTCTCGCTGTATACTTTACTGTCGAGAGTTTTACCTTTTTCCAGATGATCTTTGTGGATAATAAATACCATGGCAATTTCAACAGATACAATTCTTTTTGTTAGTCAAATTGCGCTTTGCGACGCTGTCGACGGTTCAACCGGATGCAGACCAACCTACTTTTTGGCCTATGTTGTTAGAACAAATCCACGTTTCATCACAAGTGACATTCCGGTGCAGAATTTTGTCCTTGCGTTGATATTCGAGCAGATTATTGGAGGCTCGAACAGGTCTGTCCTAATCTGCTTAAGTCAGCTCATGCGGCACACAGCGATTGAACTTGTACGTCAAGTTTATGCGATGTCTAGCGCGACTAATGGACATGGCACTAACGTCTAACTCCTTAGCAAGCTCTCGAGTGTTTGCATACTAATCTTCTACAAGTTCTCGCTGATGAGTTTCATCAACAGTAGGCCAGCCAGAACGCTCTGCTTCTTGAATGCAACCTTCATAGTCCTTGCTTTTGGACTTTCGGTACCAAACCTTCATAGTTGCAAACCTTCATAGTCCTTGCTTTTGGACTTTCGGTACCAAACCTTCATAGTCTGATATTAGTATCTAAAGCTGTGCACATGATTTGGTGACGTTCTGTAGCTGACTTTTTGCAATAGAACTGGAAGCAAATGATGGTTCTAATCTGGTAGCGTGATAGTGCCATCTCAGACATTTTTTACTTAATGATAACGCTATTTTTTTTTTTTACAAATTTCACAACACAGTGTTCTGAAGCAAGTCTCTTTCTTTCAAATGCCAAAAATTGTTTGACAAAATATGATTAAACACGCCCACGCGAATTTTTGTGCAGACGATACTTGCGGCAGGGGCGTAGCTAGAAGAGAGCAAGGGGGACAATTGTCCCCAGACGCAGCTTCCAGTGGGCGCCAAAGTCATGTTACGAGTTTTTAGAATGAAATGTTTTCTGCTGTTGGCAAACAGCATGGAGGTAAGAATGAACATACTGCCTATCTCTATGGCAAAGAAGAGGAGGGCGTGAAATCTTCCGTTGTCCCCGGAAGCTGAAAACCCTAGCTACAGCTCTGACTTGCAGTGGCAGGAAACTCGTTAAAACCCAACATGTAGCATGATTGTCAAAAAGGCTGTCGTAATTTTTAAGGCACATAATGAAAAAGTAATTTAGCAAGTGGAGTATGAAATATAAAGAGAAAATTAGTATCCAGAAATGCAAAACATGAGTCAATAGAATTTAAAATTACGCTAGAGAATGAGATAAAAATAGGTAATTGAAAATTATGTATTATCAGAAAATTAGTTAACTTTCCATGTGGGATACACTTCCTTTGAAAATTTCCTCTATAACGGTGAAAACAGTAAACATTTTATCAGTCGAAGATCGAAGCGCTTCGTATTTAATCAGCTTGCCGCTATGGTTTTTATCATATCTCAAATTAAATACTCCCTGAAGATTCTGTTGATTTCCTTAATAATTGTCATAAAATCTGTAAAGTTCAGAAAATGCTGTATTTATTGTTGTTATATTTATTACTTTAAGTCCTATATTTCCATGGAACAAATTCTTTACCAGAATCAGTTCTATGAATAGAGGATTATTTCATTATCATTTAAATTTTTACTTGGAAGAATAGGTTTAGTAGATTTGGTTGGTATTTCTCAAGTCTCGGAGGCAATTCATCGCGAGTTTCCAATTCGAGGTACCAGGGGTTTTGATAAATCCTTTTGTTAAATCATTCAGATTAAAATGTAAAGAAAATATTCTTAAGAACTGCGTTTACTGGTTTTCAATCACTTGGTTTGTTAATCAGTAACGAATACGTTCAAATTTAAATATCTTACGTTTTGCCGACTAGAAACTTGTTGGCACGTGAAAGATAAAAGCATTTTATTTCAGGCAATGGCAACATATTGCTTTTAAAAAACCGAATTCGTTCATTAAAATTGAAAGATCTTACATTTTGCCGAATGGCTGTATTCTGGTGCAATGAAGAGAAAAACATTTTATTTCGGGCAAGAGCGCTTTTAAGTTGCTGAGTTTATCAATAAAAAATTCATTAAATTCGAAAAATAGATAAATAAATAAATAAATAAAATCTGAAATGTTTCAGATTTTAAATTACGTCCAAAGGGGCGTTTTTTAACATTTTGTGTGTTACCTTTCTTTATTAAATATCATGTTCCTCGCACTTAAACCATAAGATCCAGTGCAACAGAATATCGCAAAATAGTTTTAAAACGAGCATATCTTTAGAATTTCCGATACAGAGACTCACGCGCTGGAGATAAAAATGTTTTTTCTGCACAACGTTGCCATTGCTCGCTTTGAAATCCTTGAGTTTGTTAATCAAAAATTCGTCAAAGTTTTAAAAAATAGGAAATCGATCATAAAACAAATTTCAAATTTCAAATTTGGTTTTCCACATGCTCATATTCGTTGGAGGATTACGTTATTCAAAATTCGATGACTCTATGTACCGTTGTTTTATCACAATACGAGAAATATACATACATTTATGCAGATTTTTCATTATTTAATTTCTTCAAATATAATGCAGGACTCTAACATTTTGTGGCAACAGTTTGAAAAGTGAACCGACATTTATGAGTCCGACGCAAAATGCCAAAACGAAACTAATAGTCCTTCGGGATTCAAATCCCTTTGGACTAATAAAATAAATAAATAAATAAATAAATAAATAAATAAATAAATAAATAATAATAATAATAATAAAAAGCAGATTCAAAATTTGGTCTTCGAAGTCCGTATGTTCGTAATTTGGTGGCGCGAGGAACCACCGATTTTCCACAATGCGAGGAAAATGTATACTTACTGATCTTTATTATTTAATAATAGTTATTATATAGTTCTAAAGTATTTCTACTACCTTGTATCTGGACATTTACTTCCCAAAGAAACATCTGGAAAAGGGTTTAGTTCTGAAAAACGTGTCTGACACAAGATGGTGTGCAAGAGTCGATGCGACTGAGGCTTTGTCAGAAGGTTACAAGAGTTCCAGAAAGCTTTGCAGTCTGTTACTGACGATGAGACTCAGACATCGCAAGCCATTCACGAAGAACGATGTATATTAAAGGATTCGGAAAAAAAAAAAAAAAAAAGGAGCGTGCCGTAATGGCAATATTTTGGGCTGCCATATTGGATCGAATCAATTGTGTCAGTATGCCATTACAAAAACCAACTATTGAACTTCGAACGGCAGTCGATCTTTTAAAATCTCTTTTAGTTTTTTTTTTTTTTTTTTTTTTGCTATCACAGACAGCGAGAATTATTTGAGGATTACAAGATGAAGGCAAATGAGAAAACCGATACCGAATAGAGCGATGAAAATCAGCGTGGGCGAAGAAGAAAAGGCATCACGATGACGGATCTGCAGAAGTTGTGATCAGAGGAAGAGATAAGTTAGAGATTGAAACTTATTTGCCTGTACTAGACATTATGTATGCAGAGTTGTCGCATTGACTAGAAGCTTGTTTTGAAATTAATTCTCTGTTTGAATTTCTAACAGATTTCATGACAAAGACGACCAACGATGAAATTAAAGAGGCTTGAACAAAATTTAGTGAACATTATTCCGAGGACATTGAGCCCGAATTTATAAACGAGATGGTGCAGTTCAAGTACTTCATCTTACAATTAGAGGATGTGGGGAAAGATAAAATTGTACCTGCCAAAGGAATCCTCTTAATTGATCTTTGATAATATGCCACAATCAGCTTTCTGGAATGTAATGATAGCATTGCAAATACATAGAAGTCTGATGATATCAAATGCAACGAGTGAACGTAACTTTTCAAATTCAAAACTAATAAAAAACTGTTTTAGTTCGTCTGTCTCAGAACCGTTTAAATTCATTATCGATAATGGCTACTGAAAATGATGTATTGAAAAAGGTCAACTTTCAGTATGTTATGAACGACTGCATCCAAAAAATTTAGAAAAGTTAATATTTAAACTTAACGTACTTGAGAAAAATGTTTTCTTTCGTTTATTGTATTTAACAAGAATAAAGTTAAAATTAAAACACCCGCGTCTCATTTTCCTCACATTCCTTCATCAACTTGAAAAGACCTGATGAACTTCAAAAGGCTGAAAGGGGGCCCCGAGAATTACATTGCCTAGGGTCCCCGACATGGTTAATCTGACCCTGCCTAGAACAACAAGTCATCTGTTTTGTTTCTATCCATTATATATGTCTAATGAATTAAATTAATATGATTCTTTAGGTAGTTGGAGGTGAAAAAAAAAAAAAAAAAGCTTAACTAGTTTAATCTGTTTGTTTTTTTCTTTCTTTTGCAATAAAATTAAAGCTTATCTATACTTTTATTTTTAGCTTGGTTTTAAGTTATGGTAGTTTAATCAAGGTGAGTTTCTTTCTCAAGCAAATCGAAGCTTTAACATCACTGCTAACGATATTTAAATCCTTAAATGGTTTATCTTTAAATGGATCGAGAATTTTTCCCATGAGAGCTATAAAACAAGATAGAATGATACTTAATGAACTTTTATTCCCACGAGGAGAAGATTTAACGTTCATAGATCACTTGTCTTCGCTTAATCTATAGAAAGAAAAATCAGGATTTCCTCAATAACAGAGGAATCTCATGAGTTAACATCTGTATCACGTATTAGCTTAGAAAGTATAGTAAATTATTCGAGAATTCACATAAGAAATGAAAAAAAGATTTAGCAAAAAATGTAATCGAAATTTTGTTTGACTCATGCAAACCTTAATTTAAGGGATTTATTAAGAAATTCCTGTACCAGAAAAAAAAAAAAATAATAATAATAATAAATAAATAAAGATAATAATTTATGCAAATAATTTTTAATTATTCGTTAATTAAGAAGTAGAGTGGTCTTTCTCGTAATAAATATAATCTGTCTGAAGACGTTTTTTCATCTCAATTATTAAGGAAATAATCTTAATACGTTTCCAAGCCAAGTCAAAAACAGCATTAACATCATAAAAAAATTTCGAAGAACGTTACAATGCTACAAGTGTTAAAAGTACAAAAAATTATTAATTTGTTTGTTACAAAGCATATTTATTTACATATTCTATTTATTAAATGCTTAAATGTATAAAAATAAAGAAGAGTTACCGTGGGTGTTTGTCTTTTATACATCTACAGTTTTATTTCATACATCTACAGTTTCATTTCATCGACAGTTTTATTCCGATCTTGATGAAATTTGACCCACTTGATCTTCAAAACAAGAGGAAGGTCTCTGTCTACATAAGCTTTCTCAATAACCGCTCTACGGAGTCCGCACTTTTTATATACATATATTTTACGTTAATTTAACGAATTTAATTCTTAATTGATTAAAAATTCAGTGATTTAAAGCTTTGTGTTAATACTCGGAAAAGTATGGGATAGTTAAGTTCCAAATTTAATCGCAAATTTGGGTGATATAAAACAACTGTGTTGCCCATCGAGAAACGCAATATATTTACTTGCCTTTCGAATTTAACAAAGAAACTCAGCACTTTAAGAGAAGTGTGTTGCCATTTCCCTAGTTAAAATATTTTTGTCATCCATGCAGCAGTGCATTGTCGTTCATAAAAGGATAAGGTATTTTTCTTTCAAATTTATTTAGTTATTAATTAACAAACTATGCGATTTAAAAGCAATGAAGGCAGGTTCATTTCAGTTATTATTAATTACTAGCTAGACCTCGGAAATTACATTAGCTGTATTCATTAAAATCATGTACTAATCTATCGCTGTATATATATGTAGAAGAGTATCTTTATGTGTGTGTGTAATTCATAGATAACCTACGGTTTTATAAGGGTGTTGATGAAATTTTTCTTACTTCACCTTTAAGCGGCCATTCACACTGGGGTTTATCTGAGCTAACGGAGTCAGTTCCGTGTGTCGTCTAGATCCATTATGCATGCAGTTCAGATTTTTCAGCTTGCTGTCCTGTAGGGAAAAACTGATTTTGGAGATGGGTCGGCTACATCAGCTGTCTCCCTTAGGCAAACCTCAGTGTGCCTTAAAGCAAAAGAGAAAGTTACTGTCTAAGTAAGATTTCGAACCCCACGGAGAGAAAATTCAGGGTGTATATATTAGAATGTTGCTTTCACGAGACACATCTTAGTTTTACATAAACGTTGTGACATTCGAACTACCAGTTTTTATTAAAACCGTTAGGCTGCTATCACACGTCCGTTTGTTTCGGAACAACTGTTTGGAACAATTTTCCTGCTTTGTCACAACAGCCAATCACCACAGATCGCGTTGCGGTTAACACAGGGAAATCTGTTTCTCCAATTACAAACAAGCTGATAGCATTCGATGCTGATAGCTGATTGGTTGAAAACGAACAACTTGCAATTTTTTCCGAAAGTAAGAGTAAAATCGCGCGTCTTTCTTTCAATAGTAAAACAGGCAGAAAAATTGTCCGAAAGAGTTTTTCGTGTGAAACAAATGCTGTGTGATATGGGCCTTATATGGCGGAGATTAGAACAGTGTAAAACTTTCCAAAACAATGTAGAAACTTTAAAGCGGAATTTAAGTGTTAGGAATTTGTGTTAGGTTTTCGCCAGTATTTTGAAAACGGTGAAGAAATCGGCCAATGTAGGTAATGGTTTTCTGAAAGTTCTTTGCCGAAAAAAGACATAACCGAATGTAGGGTTTATATTTATTTTAACTAACATTTGTTTTAAGTTTAAACTATCTTTCCTGTCAAGCCTTACTTTCCCCTGGAACTGCCAATGCCAGAATATGTAAATTTGAGTAGAACGCGCAAGCATTCAAATTATCAGCGGAAGTATTCTGATTTAAATAGAAGGAAACAAGTTCGGTGTGAGTGATATTCTTACTTAGCGAGCGCGGAGGTAGTTAGCGAGAATTGAAGAACCCCGCGTTGCGGCCTATGTGCGTGGCGGGAAGTAGTGGCAATTGTTCCAGCGAGCTTCAAGTCTGCTGAATTAGCAGCGGTATTGTAAAACGCGGTGAGTTAGTTATTTTAGAGAGCCTCGTAGTTAGAATCTTGTCTTTACTTTCTTTTCAGGTTATTATTTTTACTTTGGCTGCCAAGTTGGCACAGTTTGTAAGCGTCAAGAGGACGCAATTGTAATTTATTACGTTGAATAAAAAGGGACTTAAACCCTTTACAAGACTCTGTGGTTTATACAAGCTTTCACAGTCACCCTTGGTTAGCAACGTTATATTGGCGCCCGAACACTTATCGAACTGAAATGGCCGAAAACTGGATGGAAACCGCTGGACAACACCAAGAAATGACAACGCAGTTAGAAGGATTTGGACACCTGGTCCAGACTTTGAGAGCATCAATCAAGCCAAACGTCTATTTCGACGGAAAAAATTCGGTGTCCGTATTTTTAGAAGGTATAGAAAACCACTTTCAGCTCTACCCTGTGCCTGAAAGACAAAAAGTTGCCATCGCCAGATCAGCACTAAGAGGACAGGCCGCGCTATGGTGGAAAAATATAGGCAAATTTCTTCTAGGTGAATTTGGAAGCCCGACGTATACATTTGAAAATTTCAAAAAATCGTTAGTAAAGGCCTTCCCCATAGTGAAAGATCGCGCACGGCTGGAAGCCGAGCTATATAGTTTCTATCAACGGGATACAGCAGATTTGACGGACTTTATTTTACGAAAAATCAAGCTAACGGATATGCTGTATGGGAAAAAACCCGATGCGGAGATTATTGAAATAATATTACCAAGATTGTTACCAGCTGTCCAAGACTACTTTGAAATTAGAAACCCAAACACATTGCAGGAACTTTTCGAATTGGCGGTGAAGTTTCAAAATCGCAGAATAGCGGAAAAAGCGAGAGGGGAAACATATTCTCAACATACCCGAAGGAAGGAGGAAACCAGAAATGGAAATCGCTCATATGGGGGAAAGAACTATCAAGCTAACGCATCGAAACTCGAAGGTCAAGGCCCAAAAAGAAAATTTGAAAATAAGCATCCGCGTACCCAGAAGACACAGATTGAAAAGAAAGCTTTAAACGACTAGAGGGGCCTGTGAAAGGGAGGGTCCAGACCCCGGAAGTTTTAAAAAAACCCTCAAATAGACATTTAAATACAGTCATCGTAAAAAACTCACAGCTACCAATTATACAAGTCCTGGTTGGCGATGTACCAGTAGAAGCCCTCATCGATACAGGAGCAGAAGGAAATTTCATGAGTGAAAAGTTCTTCAAAAAGAATTTTTATAGGATACGACTATTTAAAACCAGAAATACGGAAATTATAGCGGCGCAAGGAAAAACATGTCACTGCATCGGGAAAGTATCATTAAACTTACAGGTAAAAGAGGAAAATCTCAAAGTATTAATTTTTGTGGTGAAAGACCTACAACACTCTCTTATTTTAGGTATGGACTTTTTAAGGGCCGCGAGGGCCAAATTAAATTTTCAAGATAGTTCCGTGGTGCTGGAGATGGACCAGAGGGTGGTGGAACCTGTGGAGACACCTGAATTGGACATTAGCCATTTGAATGACCAGGAAAGTAAAGCAATACAGCAAGTGGTGAGTAATTTTTCTCATTTGTTTTCAGAAAAACCAGGAAACTGTCAAATCGTGACTCACAAGATTCAATTAAATGCCGAAAAACCTTGTAGGACTAAACCGTATCGTTATGATAAACAAAAAGACCTAATCATCGAAGAACATATTCAGGAGATGTTAAAGAATAAAATAATAACGCCCATAAATAGTGAGTACGCGAGTCCAGTCGTACTATGTAGGAAAAAGAACGAGTTTCCTCCTTCAGATAAAAGGGCTTGGAGGTTTGCTATCGATTATAGAAAACTAAATAGTATCACTAAATTTCCAGCTTACCCTTTGCCGGTTATAGACGAGATCATTAGACAGATCAAATCGACAAGATATATGTCTACTTTGGACTTAACGTCTGGCTACTATCAAATAGCTATGAGACCCGAAGATATACATAAAACCGCGTTTATAACAAAATCGGGCACTTATGCATTTTTACGCATGCCCTTTGGGTTGTGTGGGGCCCCATCAACATTCCAGAGAGCTATGGACATTGTTCTAAAGCCTGTCCTAGGAAAATCAACTTTAATTTATCTAGATGATATAATTATAACGAGTAGTACGTTGGAACAACACATTAATGACCTCGAACAAGTTTTTAAATTATTAAAAGAGGCCGGTCTTACAATTAACGCCTCAAAATGCAAGTTCGCAACTAAAGAACTTAAATATCTCGGTTATAAAATTTCGCAAAAGGGTATAGAAACGCAAGATTCAAAAATAAAAGCTATTAAGAATTTCCCACCGCCCAACACCGCCAAGAAACTTTCGTCTTTCCTTGGATTATGTTCTTACTATCGATCTTTCATAAAAGATTTCGCTAATATTGTTCAACCACTCTTCGTAATCAAAAGAAAAAAGAGTAAATTTACGTGGACAGCGGAAGCTAACACAGCTTTTGAAAGATTAAAAGAAGCGCTTATTAATGCCCCTGTTTTAAAATTCCCTGAGGGGGACGAAAACCTGGAAATTGCGGCAGATGCGTCAGACTATGCGGTGGGTGCGGTTCTTATGCAAAATAACCATCCGCTGGCATTTTTTAGTAAAACATTGAATCAGACACAAAGGAATTATACAGCTACAGAAAGAGAAACATTAGCCGTATTAATGGCTGTACACAAATTTCGAGTTTATTTCGGCAAATCGCCAGTAACAGTCTTTTCGGATCATGCGGCTGTTGGTAGACTTTACTCGGGAAAAAACCTAACGCCCAGGTTAATAAGATGGGCTTTAAAACTCCAAGAATATAATATCACAATAAAATATAAACCAGGTAAGGAAAACAGTGTAGTTGACGCACTTTCTCGTATAAAACTGGACGACGAAGGAAATGAACTTAAATGCGCTGTGTTGACTTCAAAAATTTTAGATTCTAGAGATACGGTTATTACTGAACTGAAAGCTGATCCTGAATTTGGAAATATCTATGCTTATTTGAAAGACCCCGAAAGCTTTGAGCTCACAGATATCGATGCGATAAGAAATAGAGCAAAAACTATGAAATAATAGATAATTTATTATTCTATACGAAAACAACAAACGAAAATCTTGAGTATAAGCCAGTCATCCCAGCCTCGCTTCGATTAAGCATTTTGAAGGAGTTGCACGAAAAAAAAACAGCGGGCCACCTCGGGGTCAGAAAGACTATAAAAAGGGTACGCGAGGCGGTATATTTCCCGCAATTATACAAAATAGTAACGGCGTATGTCAGGTCCTGCAATCAATGTCAGTTAATAAATGATATTAATTACAGCCCGGCCGGGTACTTAAATAGCATTCGCGCTACATTTCCGAATGAAATTTTAGGAATAGATCTCCTTGGTCCCTTCCCCCAGAGCGAGTTAAATAAAAATCGTTTTCTTTTAGTAATAGTAGATCATTTTTCAAAATGGATAGAAATTGTTCCTCTTAAACGCGCGTCAGCCAAAACAGTCGCAGATGCATTCTTACACAGATACATTTTAAAATACGGTGCACCCATAAAAGTCATTAGCGATAACGGAAAACAATTCATTAGTCAAGTATTTGAAAACATATGCAATGGACTTGGCATACGCCATATCAACATGGTTCCGTATAGACCACAGGCTAACATAGCAGAAAGAGTTAATAAAAACATAGTAAAAATAATTCGCAGTTACGTGAGCACACATCACAAGCGCTGGGATGGCTACATAAATGAATTAGCTTATGCTTTAAGAACGGCACATCATGATACTACGGGAAAAACTCCAGCAGAATTATTTTTAGGCAGAAAGTTAATTACGCCTTTAGATAAATTATTCTTTGTGCAACAAAGAGAGCAGGAGTTTAAACAACAAGATGTGCAAAAGTTGATTGATCAGGCGCTTAAAACCTCGGATACGGCAAGAAATAGACAAAAGTTATATTATGATAGAAAACGCCGTGAAGCAGATTTTAAAGTTGGGGATAAAGTATTGAAGCGGAAATTTTCTTTATCAACTGCCCCAGACAATTTTATGGCAAAGCTAGCTCCAAAGTTTGAAGGCCCCTATGTAATTCAGGAAATCAAAGGGAATCATTATATCTTAAGAACGACAGAGGGGAAATCTGTAAAGCAAGTCCCGACCAGGTGAAAAAATACTATAATCCAAATGATTTTGAAATCCTTAAAAGTTTCTTGCAGGACTCAAGTCTAAACGAAATAGAAGGGCCAGAGACTGCAACAACTATTCCACCACCCAAGAAACTGAGAACTGAAGAGAGACCTAGCACTTCTACAACCCGGACGTCGGTATCAAAAAGAAAAAATGATTTTCAAACTCCGGCGTTTAAGAAAAACAAAAATACAGATGAACCGGGTAAAGAATCCGTGGTAAAGACGAAAACACCACCTACAAAGGATGGCAGGAGAAATTACACATCAAGGAGAACGCGCACACGGCCACAGAGTCAGGTGCCAGCAAGGCCGCCGTTCCGGAAACTGAAACGCCAACAGGAGGCACAAAAATACGACGAACAGAAGAAATTCAAGGACTCCAGACCGGAGGACGTCAAGACCAGCCGTCCCAGGCAGAAACGCAAAGGCCAACAACCAGACGATTACTCCGTCAAGAGGCCAGCATGTAGAGGACGCAAAAGAAAAAGCAATGGGGACGACACTCGGAGATCAATAAGGAGAAGATTGACATCCATGACACCTCTAACTTGGGATCAATTTTGCCAAAAACGGATGACGGAGTTTCAAGCATCGAAAACTCAAAGATAAGTTAAAACCTTCTATAAATTTTTTTCTCTTTTGTTCCGAAATGTTATGCATAAGTACGAAGTTCTATGTTTTGACGAAAGTCAATATGTCTCGGTTGAGACTTAGTTTTGTTTTACTTTATTTAGCTAAGGCAAAAGTATTATTTTCTTTAAGTGTAAAAGCTAAAAACAAGCATTTTCTGTTGGTCGAAAGACTAATTCTGTTATGTTAAAGCCAAAATTTGGCCGAAGATAAAAATAACTTCGTATTCTTGTATTAATAAGAATTTTAGTTTCAGTGCCGCCAGCTTGGCGAAGAATGAGTAAAGTAAAAATTTATTTTCTCTTATTCATTTTATGGTAAATTGTAAAAAGCATATGTATAAAATTTTGTAAATGTATGTAAATACTTGAAGGTTATGTAAAAGTAGAATTTAGTCTAGAAGCATAAAATTGTAGATGCTAAAAGTGAATGCTTAAAAGCAATGAAGTCAAAATTTAAGTAGTAAATTGTAGATAAAGTCATGCTTTAGAGAGAAAGCCTGCATGTTTAAAGATGAATGAGGGGGAAGTTAGAATGAATGTGTTTTGTAGGGTTCTCCACCTACATTTGAATTTTTAAGAATATTAAAGTAGCTCATTGAGTTGTAGAATGTCGAGTAAGGTGTGTCTATTTGGTCGTTGAATTCTAACAAATCATGGTGGTTAGGGGAAGTGTTGTAAGACTAAAACACGAATATTCCCGTTTGACACCACACACGGTGGAGAGCCAGGGTAAAGTTAAATTAATGCTTGAAAAATTGAATGAATGTGAAGTAAGCAATAACTAAGAAAAACGAATCGTTAAAAACAAAAATTTATTGTGTCAAGAAAGTGTAAATTATAATGTATGTAGAAAGATACTGATACTTATTCCTTCCAGATGCTGGAAGGAAAGACCAAGATTGATTGATGAAGTCCAGGAAAAGTTGCTGTAAGAAGAAAGCTTTGTAACGAGTAATAGAATTTCAATATATAATTGTTACATAAGATTTTTTTTTTTTTTTTTTTTTTGTGTAAACGAGGTTCTCGCCAGTTAGTTCAGAATTAGATAAACTTACAACAGGTCGTTTGTAGGACCTGCTTCCAAGTTTTCCAAATTCTGGCAGCGGCAAATGTAGGGTTTATATTTATTTTAACTAACATTTATTTTAAGTTTAAACTATCTTTCCTGTCAAGCCTTACTTTCCCCTGGAACTGCCAATGCCAGAATATGTAAATTTGAGTAGAACGCGCAAGCATTCAAATTATCAGCGGAAGTATTCTGATTTAAATAGAAGGACACAAGTTCGGTGTGAGTGATATTCTTACTTAGCGAGCGCGGAGGTAGTTAGCGAGAATTGAAGAACCCCGCGTTGCGGCCTATGTGCGTGGCGGGAAGTAGTGGCAATTGTTCCAGCGAGCTTCAAGTCTGCTGAATTAGCAGCGGTATTGTAAAACGCGGTGAGTTAGTTATTTTAGAGAGCCTCGTAGTTAGAATCTTGTCTTTACTTTCTTTTCAGGTTATTATTTTTACTTTGGCTGCCAAGTTGGCACAGTTTGTAAGCGTCAAGAGGACGCAATTGTAATTTATTACGTTGAATAAAAAGGGACTTAAACCCTTTACAAGACTCTGTGGTTTATACAAGCTTTCACAGTCACCCTTGGTTGCGTGCAAGTTGGAGGCGCGCAACGTTATACGATAACAAAATTAATATTAGTTGCTACTGTTAGAGGTGATCCAGCTTGACTCATCAGAATGGCACACATTATTATAAAACTAGGTTTATTAACGAACTAATTATTTACATGTACACACCTAAGCTGGGAATAACACATCGCCATTGCAATCGTAAGCGCTCTTTTGTCTGGTGCTTCTCAGTTTTGCGCCCTTTACCGGAGGCTTTTTTACAGTGCCATCTGTTAGCGAAACTATGCTGCTAAAGGCCTTCTCTTTCCTACTTCGCTCTGTGTAAAGCCCGAGCGACGTCGGACACTTCGGCTGGTAATTCATTAGATGAAACAGTTTTAAAGTTTTCCAGTTCCAGTTCAGTTTAGTTTGCATCTTCTCTACATTCCTTGGAAAGCAGAATGCTCAAGCATCACTTTATCGGTCCCTTTCTTGTGACTACTTCATAGAAGTGTCCCATCATAAGGATACGTGTACCCACCCTTATGCAAATCGGTTGCTGTTCGAAAGGATAGAGACCTTCTTGAGAGTGTTCTGGTATAAAGATGCTGCACTCTTAGGAAAATCAGTTTCTAATTTGAAAAAAGCAACTTGGTTAACATTGCTGGAACCTTTATTACCAGGGCACCCTTATGCGAATTTTGTCTGTTACTAATTAATTGCTTCAACTGAAGATTAAATAAATCTTCAGATAAAGATTAAATAAAGTTCATAAAAAACGGGGAATTTTCAAAAATGTTGAATTGGCATAAAGGTGTCGTCATCTTTATCTAAGTCTAAACCTTTGCCCAAGTTAATGATTTTGCATAAATGTGCCAAAGATTTATTTTCTCCTCTCTTTAGCTTATAATTAATACTGCAGATAAAAAGCGGACTTGCATAAGAGTGATCCGGCACAAAGGTGACCACGTCTTATAAGGATTATTTCTTACTTCTTTGTACGAAGTAAAAGAAGTATTGCAGTCTCGAAAAATTTCGGTTATCAGATTTTAACTGAAATACCCATTTTGACTAACTTTTTTGCTTAACGTCCGTCCGTACGTACAACAAAATAAACGATTCTTTATTTCAAAACGGATTGTAGAATTGACGTTTCGTGACGTGTGTATGTACATATATACCTCGCATAATTCAAAAATGATAGCCGTAAATCATTGAAATTTTGTCTGTGAGAATTGTATAACTCTAGTTGTGCAACTCACTTTTTTTTGTTGTAATTGGTGGTACCAAAAGTATTTATATATATATATATATCAAGAAGATATAATAAAGTAGTCAAAAGTGTTTAAAAAAATAAATAAATAAAATTAAAAACCGAAAGAACAAATAAGACTTTAGTGCCTTGAGCTGCTAAATTTTTAGAAAATTAATTCAAATAGGTAACGAATTTAAAACCTAACAAAAACCGCTTAAATATTTGAGGGTTACCTATCTTGTTTCCAGGAACACGTTGTGAAAATGAAATATTTAAAAACTAAAAATTTTACAGCAAGAAAAATGGGGAAAAAACAAAGTACAAAAAATTTTTTTATTAATCTCCTCTGTTTAAAGCTTCAAACAGAACTTGTCAAGGAAAGAGTGTATTGAAGCCTCAAACCAAGTTGATTAATTAGAAAAACGTAAACTTGTTTATACCATCCCCGTTCAAAAGTCGTTACCCGGCCTTTATTTTTGGAAACGTTGGCCGTAGTCATACCCACATAGCACAAAAACATCCTTGGGATATCCCGAGGATGTTGCTCGCGGGATATGCGCATATCCTCAGGACATCCCGGAATATCCCGCGAACCTCCTAAACACCTCCTCCCGAGTGCTTAATGTCACATCCCGGGATATCCTCAGGACATCCTAACTTAAGTCCCATTGACAGCGTGCGGGATGTTATTAGTATATGAACTCCTACTTACTACATCCTCAGGACATCCCGGGATATCCCACTAACCTCCTAAACACATCCCATTATATCCTAAAAACATCCTATCTATGTTCCATTGACAGCGTATGGGATGTTATTAGGATTTAAAGTCCTACTTACTACATCTTCAGGACATCCCGTAATAACCCAGTTTCCTCCTAAACTCATCCTCCCTAGTGCTTAATGTCACATCCCAGTATATCCTTAGGACATCCTATCTAGGTCCCACCGACAGCGTATAGGATGTTATCAGGATTTGAAATACTAGTTACAATATCCCTTTAACCTCTTAAATACATACTCTCAACTGCTTAATGTTACATCCCAGTATATCCCCAGAAATCTTCTTTATATTCCAGTGAAAGTGTTTGAAGGTGTTGTGATAACCTGAAACTTGCTTATTTTCCACAGACAGTCTCAGGTCCTCCATCTGTGGTTACTATGGAAAAATAAGAAATGTTAAGAATATTTATACAATTTATTTTCTAATTTGAATTTCAATTTATTTAATAATTTGTAAATATATGTAAAACTGAGCAAGAGACTTGAAATGAATTATTAATACAAAATATTATAAGAGAAAATTTTGCTTTAAAGTATTAAAAACCTTTCGATCATTTTTAACTATTCAAAGCCCAAAACTGAATTCTTCGATATATTCATAATTAAATTATTCTACAAATTCAGTTCTGACTTCAGTTAATTTGTATTCAAAATTCAATAATAAAATTAAGCATTTAATAACCTTTAAGTAGTGGACCAGATGTGTGTAAATTTTGAAATTCTGAACTTAATTCGGTTATGTTGATTGAATCATTATTCATGGCTACAATATGATTAAACAGTTCATGAGTTCGTCTTGCTATTTGCTGTAATGGAGCGGAAGATTTTCTAATCAATTTTTTTATAGAAGATATATAGCTTTCAAATTTAAATGCACTGTAATTATCTAACGGCCCAAACATTTTTACATCTTCGCAAATATGCAGTAGGCCGTGAACATTATGAACAATATACTGTTTTTCATAATAAAGCCCAAAATTTACTACGAAGAGTTTTAATAGAGACTGTGCGTATTCATCAATTGCCGTCTGATTCTGTATTTTGCATAAGAGTCTAATCGAAATATGAAGTAGTAAAAAATGATCATGTAGCTTTCTGTTAAATTAAAAAATAAATAAATAAATAAATAAATAATAATAATAAATAAGTGGGGTAGTGTACAGTAACAATTGACGGTATTCTGTAGCTTTCCAATGTTTCAATTCTTTTAGAGTGTGTTCCTTGCTTTTCTTGCAAATTCAATTGGTACATAAGGCTTTAAAAGCTGGTCATTAAAAAAAAAATCAACATTTTTATGTGGTAATCGTGCTTGTAAGGTGCCTCCGCCTATCCTAATAGTAATCATTTTTTGTACTACTCCTAAGCACACAAGGGACATAAAGTCTAACGGAATATTTATTAGTCCTATATTTGGAATATTCCTTAAAATGGGATAATCGTTTTGGTAATCGTCATCAGTCAGTTCTTCTTGAGACATAAAAGTTCATATTCCGAATCACAGTTTGAAATGGAACTTAAAGAAGATTTGCTAGCTCGAAAATTCGGCACAGGTGTTTTTTCTTAATTAAATGCTACTTCATCTTCTGACGAATCCGATAATAAACATTGATTTATTCTGCTGTAAATCCATCTTTTAGATATCTGAGATAATTTTTTTTAGTTCTGATCATTTTTGTAGAATAAAGGAAAAATTTTGAAACTTACTTTTCACACTCTCTCAATGTAACGCTTACAAGCGTCAGCAAGTCAGTTCGTAACTGAAAGATAATTTGGAACGAAGGCTATTAACGTTTAGCAGAATAGCTGAATTCTGGAAATCAGAAAGTAAGTACGTGTACTTTCCACTTTGTGGGGTTCTTCAAGGATATCACTATTACGGAGCAATTAAAACCGTTGGGGGCATTCTGCGTCCTTTGTTGTGAAGGGATGTTTTCCTTGTAGGGGATACAAAGAAGAAAAGGTCTGAGACATAAATCTGCCACGTTAACAAAAGAGAAATCTTCTTGGGGCATCGGCTACAGAAAAAGTGCTCAGAGGTGTTGCATTCTGAGCGGAGCTCGGTTTCTCAAAAGCAAAGGAAATTTAAGAAGCAGTTTTACGAAAAATGATAGTGAATGGAAACAAACATTTAAGATTTTCAACATCAATTGTTATTTATAGTATAAAATAAAATAATAAAACTGCTGAGTTTAAAGAACGCGTTTAATTTAAAAATTAAATCATTTTAATTTAAAGTTTGAACATCTATTTCATCCGTTATCTAATTTTGGGTTTTCATAACAACATTTAACTTTGTGTTATATACCTTGAAGAAACGTGTTTACTGCATTTTCTGGATGTTACAAATAAATTAATAAAGCAGCAATTATTGTTAAATTATGAGGAGTCACGTAGCATTGTCGGCATAACTATAAGACTGCAGAGCGCTGGATATATTTTTTTTCGCGCTTTGTTTAGCAAAGACCGAATATGTGTATGGTTAAAGTGGTAGCAAAGTGAGGTTTGAGGAGAGTAAGAACTTAATGTTAGTTCTTCCCATTCTCAAACCTTATTTGCCTATTACAGAGAGGTAAAAAATAAGTTACTTCTTACCTCAGTCGCTTTGAAAAACTAATTCTGATTATTAAAGAACTTACCAGAAAATGAACGAAGAAACTGCAATGAATTTTTTAGCCCAATAAAATTATTCTTCTGTTTATAAATTCAAATTAAAGCAAGTTAAACCTCGTACAGACTAGTTTTTAACTGCGTCTGTAAATTAAAATTTCGTTTGTTTAAAAAAAATTATTGTTACTTATTATTGCACAGCACTAAACATCATTCATTACTAATATAATAGTGTAACAGATCAAAAAGTATTTTTTTCTTTTATAGTTTCAAAATATAGTTATTTCTATGCTAAGAACTATCGATGAATTTAATAGAATACTTTTATAACTTGATATTTCTGATTAGTGCCTCAGAGACGGGTAAGTGATTAGTGACTGATTGCCGTACAGAAGTTCGAATGCCAGATAAGGCATGGATGTACATCATGCCCATCTGTTCATAGGATAAATGTCTTCGTGAAAGAGTTTCTGAGTTAACCTGTAACGTACATAATATTTGTTTTCAAAGATATTAGAAAAGTATCTAAAATAATGTTTACAAAATATATTATGTAGCAATTAGAATTTAATCGTAAACACACTTTCAATATGAATCTCGAAAACGGATGAAAACACGTGCATATAACTTGTAAGAAAGTTCTCTGATCAATAGGCACTGTGAAACAACAACAAAAATTTGAAAATATTATTACTTAATATTTACAGCCAACATATACAAGACGAAATCCAGTGTAAGCATAACAATTAAATTTTCATATGCAGAATAGGTAATCCATAGAGTAAGATTTCGATTCTTATCACATGACTTGCGTGTGGTACAAGGTTACTTTAATATTTTCAGATATGAGCTTCCATAAAAAGTAAGTACTGAAGATATCTGAGAAACAACATCCTCAGGAGATCTTCATATATCCCGGGACATTACGACTTGAACAGGACATCCTTAAGATGTTGATTTACGAAGTCCTCAGGATATCTGAAAATCAACATCTTAAGGAGATCTTCATATATCCCGGGACATTGAGACTTGAATAGGATATCCTCAGGATGTTGACTTAAGAAGTCCTCATATCTGAGAATCAACATCCTCAGGATATCCTAACTGCTTCGCGGGATATTGCGACTTAAATAGGATATCCTGAGGATGTCTTGTGTTATGGGGGTATACTTCCAATTACAGAAGTGTTTTAGGTAACGAAAATTTTCATGTTAAATTTTCATGTCACATTTTCGAATTAAAAAATTAATTATCTTGGACAAATAATAAAATCTGGCTTTCAAGATAGTCTTCTCGTTCCTATGCTGAGCTGGTATAAATACTTGTGAAAATTTTAATATTTGCTGTGAGAAAATAAAAACGCTGGAAGTGTGACTCCCGACGAAAAATACTAACCGAGTTTTGATTAATTTCAAAATTTGCAATATTTATGTTGTTTTCAACTTGCCTTGAGGGATCGGTTATTGAGTTAGAATAATTCAAGGAAATAAGTTTAAAAGTGTTATTCGAGGAAATAAGTTTAAAAGTCTAGAACAATAAAATCTTTTTCTTATTAAATAATGGCACAAGTCTCCACGCGAGGTTAATTTAAGGTGAAATAATAAACCTAGCCACTTTCCATTTGGGTTCTCGATTTTGAACAGCTCATTTTAAAATAAAATTTTATGTTCTTTATATTCTCAATTTCTACGGATCCAATTCATGAATCGGTAAAATAATTCGTAACTACTCAACTCAAAACTTGCGGCGTTAAAGCGAGATCTGTAAACGAGGGTCAGATTGCAAGTTCTTTTCAATCTTAAGATTTTATATTTTAAAATGTTTTTTAATGATATTTTCGAAGCTTTAATAGGAAACTCTTTTAGGTGTTAGACTGTAATCTGACGCTCCCAGATTGCAATTTTGTTTCATTTTGCTTATTTTTATTTATTTATTTATTTATGTAATTTTATGTTATTTCTCTTAACCTTTAAACGTCGTTCACTATACACCAGAGTTTAATCCACAATTTTGTCGAATATTCTTATCTAATATTATTAGGGTGAAGATTTGTGAAACAGTGCTCTAGATTTCTAGCATAAATTTGGCATGCGAAAAAATGAACAATGGAGCGCCGCAACGTATTATATCAAACAGGGAGAGAGAATCACTTCAAGAAATAATTACTCAGCAACTTTAATCGAGAAAGTGAAGACAAATCAAAGGATTAAGAGCACAATTTGCGGAGACGTCTAACTGGGAAACGTATACACGTAATAAAAAAGCAATCTGCTTTTAACAATCCGCAGTAAAACATATAAAAGCTGTTCTTGCCGGCACTACAAGAAGAAAGCTTTGAAAATACAAAAAAATTAACTCTTTTTTTTAAAAAAATAAGAATAAAAAAATTCCAACGTCTCAAGGATAGTTAGAATGGCAATTTAAACACTCGATCATCCTTTTAGCAAGGTCAGGCTTATTTCTAAACGTCAAAAGGGAGCATAATTTCTATTTAGCCTGACAACTTAATCAGTATATCCAGAGTGAAATACAAAGAATCGCGAGGCGGTGTTATCTATTCTTAATTTCTTGTTCTGTCGCTTACGGTGTTACCTTCAATTTTTACATCGACTCTAGCGCGAGTAGATGGTATAAAGAGTCTTAATCTACGAAAATAACCGTAATTTAGTTAAAGAGAAATACTAGTGTCGGAAATATGTATAAGCAACAGAAATGCACATTTTGAGGAAGCTGATAAAATGTAATTATATAAGTGGAAAAATGTACCAAATTACAGCTTTCTAGAGTAGAGCTGATAGGATTTGCGCTTTATGTATTGCACTTACGAGAGACACGATGAGAAGGGAAGATGCTTGCATTATGTCGTAGCTCGAACTGACTTAAATCCAATATTTAAACTCTGGCTGTTGCTAAATATTTACACAGAGTAGCAGTGTTAACTTCTTTTATAGTATAAATCGTTTCATATTTCAAATAGCACGGTATTATGTTTAAAGAGTTTGGCAACGAATGGTTTTAGAAATCTGAAATTAGGCTTAGATGTGAAGTTAAAGCCTAGAAGCTTAGGAGTTGTGAAGTTAAAGTTTTAAAAGATTAATCTGTTGTTCTCCTATATTTAATTTACACTCTACGTTCTGTGTTAACTAAATCCATGGATATCGGTGTGTTTTTCTAAATAAATAAATAAAACAAGTCTTTAAATTACGATCAAATGTAATAATTATATAAAAGCCTATCAAATGTTCATTTAAGCAATTTTTTTCCTGCTGCTCAGTAGTTCAATGTACACAAATGGGTGCCATTTGTGTACATTGCCCCTAAGTGTGTAGAGATATTAGATATTTTTGAAGCAGGAGACTTGAAAAATGAGCAACGCCTTCGTCAGTAATCGAACCACCGACCTCTAGAATACGCACCCAGTGTACTGACCACTACACTACGAAGGCATTCTTTTGCGTAATCAAGCTGCTGTTCGACAGCTCTCAGCCAGTGATATTAAAGAAATGATTTACTGTACATCTAGCGATTTGATATTGCATATCCCTCTTTTCTACTTCGCCCGCTGCCGCTTAGTCTCTGTTGTCCATTATTCTGAAAATAATAATAATAATAATAAAAAAATGGTACATAAATATTGTATAACTGTATAAAATTGTGGGGATGCATAGCATCCATAATGATGATGTGTAACGAAAAAGAATATTTGTCCCTAGAGTTAGTTTAGAATCTTTTCAGTTTTCTGAAGTATGTTATACATAAATTTATGATAAGATTAAGAAAACACTTTAATCCATAAAAATTTGCAGGCGTCACGACGAATATTTTATGAGCCCAGCCTCCTTCTGACGAAAATCCTGAATTTGCCATTAGCATTACCGCATTGTATTGTAGTAAATGCAAGTCTTGTGGTGCTGCTTGCTGAACATTAGAGTTTCTCTGTCTAGAACTGAGGAGAACTAACAGAGGAAGAACTTCCAGGATCTGGAGTGCCACAGAAGGCAAGGTTCCACATACCCTGCAGATTCTTCAATTAACCAGTGGCTCTATAAAATGAAATTAATCGTATAGCATAAACAATCTCTTGCAATTAACGTGTAATTTATGGGAGAATAAATTGTTCAATAATTCTTTTGAAAAATACTAACAGTCTTGTTTAATTATTTTGCATTGCCTACGAATGCAGACAATTTTACAATTTAGAAAAATGCAAAAATATTAAAAACTTATATCCAGAAATGATTTAATTTTCAGGTACTTGAAGTATTTTTCGTTACCTTAATCAACTGTCCAATTTTATTACTACTATATGATCCACTAGTAAACATAGCTGAAAATAAACAAATTAGGAAGTAATTTATTTTATTAGACCGCCACTGCGTATGGTGGGTCTTAAACAAAGAATCTCTAAGGAGAAGAAGTAAAGGTTCTCCGAGGCAAATGTGGCTCTGTCGGACCGAAGAGACACATTATGTATATCCTTGAAACTTACTTTAAAGGGGCAAACCATCCCAAAGCTATCCACCCTCCTTACCTCACTGCGCATGTGCGAAATAACATCAGGAGGCAACAAAGCAGCATGCTGTCGGCCATATTAGCAATCTTTTACCACGTTGTTCGAAAAGGTTGTTGTTGTAGTCAGAGATACTTGGTTTTAGTTATGTAAAATTCTTTTAAAGACTTTTTAAATGTAATGTAAAATGGTTTTGGGTATTGGGTGAAAACTTTGCTCTTGGTTTTCACAATAGTCATTCCAAATAATTGTCTAAAAGCTTTCATGGTAATTTGTTTTTAAAGTCGTTGTCGGATAATTATAATGTATTTCAGTGTTTTCAATTTATTTAGGAGTGCCTTTAATTGTCTTTAATTATTTTTTCTGTTTCAGTTAGTTATTGCAAATTTTGCTTTTAAAATTTCACTGTAAAATTTTAACTATGGATTCATAAAAATTTATTACGTTTTGTATGGCATGTGTTTTTCCCCCTTTTTAAGTTTACAGAAGAAAAGAATTAAGAAATTTATTTCATTTAAATTTTGTCTTCGTATGGCTCGCTGTTTAAATTCAAATTAAAAATTGGACAGGATTTGTATAATTCGCCCAAAATTCCAACTAACATCCTTTTGCTCATAAAACTCCAGAAATGTATGAAAATAAAACTTGAGTTATTTCAAAGTAAAAAATTTACTATCTCCTCGAACTGCGCTGTTTAAATTTCACCCTGCGCTGGTGTTTCATTGCATAGCTGTGGCTCTTCGGTACAGCGGCGCAGAGGCGAAACAGGTTTACATTGCGTCTATGGAAGCTTTCATTCTTCTCCTTAGAGATTCTTTGGTCTTAAAGTCTCGGTTTGCCTGTTTTGAGGTTGAAATACTGAAAATTTCTTGGAATTATAAAACTCAATGAATAGGTATAGTCGATTGTACGAAGAGATATTGACCTATGAAATATTCCTCTAATATATGTTCTGACTTTAACACCACCGTATAGCTATAGATTTCTTAAGCCAGAAAAACAATTTTTGCAGAAAAAATCAAAAATAGTATGCACACAAGGTAATTTTTCATAGTGCTGACATTTAAAATATATACTGTAGTATTAAATAAGTGAAAACTCAATAATTTTCAAGACTGTGGTACAGTTGTTTATTTTTCTATTCAGAAAATAACATAAATGATAATAACTAATAAATAAATTCAATCTTTTAAGATGCTATATTGCAAGTTAAAAATCAGAGCCATATCTGAACATTTATTCTAAGACACTTTATATTTCCACTGCTCCAACCTCGAAATCTTATAAAAACCGGGAGATTTTTGAGAGAAAATAGGAAGATTTCCGCGCTGCGCGGTTACAGCACGGAATTTCAAACTGACTTTAATTTACTTTATGATGCATGCTTCAGGTTACTGAACTACTTGCAATTAATTTTTAATATAAAATGTATTAGCATTTAATCAAATATTCTAAATTTTACGTTCTTTCGTTAATTTCATTTTAAAATTTTCTTACACTTCTATGCCGAGAAAATCCCGAATAGTGAAGGAAAAATTTTATTTATCAAAATAGTATTAAATAAGACGAAAATAAAATTGATAATTAACGCACATAGTATCCGTGCGGATAAACTAAATAATGTACCATATACTGAAATAAACAAAATTAAATACAAATATTAACTGATTAAATTGATTACTTGATCTTCATATAAAAATTTACAAATGTCTGCAGAAGATTCAGGTAAATCAGATTTAATAAAATGAAGGTCAATAAAATGTAATAAGAAAAAATATAATTAAGATGAAATAAAATGTAATAAGAAAAATAATTCTGAAAATCCTTAGAGGTGGAAAAAGGGAGTTTTTAAGGGAGCAATTTAGTTTCATCAATTTAATAAATTTTATGTATTACTGAAAATATTTTCCTTACTAAAGGCTAAAAATTAAGAACCAGAAGATCAGTAATCTGCTGCGAGACGGGGAGATGGAATAAGCACCCGAGAGTCTCCCGGTTGAACCGCTATGTATTTCATTACACGTTTATAGTCTGAATAATTTCAAATACTTCTAATATATGACAATAGAATTTTTCATCCTTCAAACTATAACCGAAAATTATTACTTTGAGTAGATATCAAACAGTGATCTCTTTCCTGTTATATAAATAACAAAATTGTAGTCTGTTAATTTGTATTCTCTGTTGTATTTTCTGTTAATTGTAAAATATTAGCAATCAACTAATGCTTGTGATATTTGCTACTGTACTCCATTTGTTAGAAGATGTGACACTACATTCCGAAACGGTTAAGCGAGACGGACCCTTTCAGTCAACAACGAGAAGACTTTTCCTTCCAGTTTTTTTCCTTTTAATAAAACAGGATTCGAGAATGGTTACCCAAATCCTTCACTTCCCTATCCACGTTTTTGTTTTTCTCCGTCATTAGGCTTATCAGAAAAGCATTCATTCTGTTGACTTTCCACTCACGTTTCCCCATGGAAGAATATCGGTGTCGGAACCCCATTAGGTGTACCTTATGGACAAAGAGAGGAAATTATCAGTTTTCATTCATGGCCCCCGGATGCAAAACCCGACTCTCAACAACTCGGTCCTGTTGACCTCTTCGACGACCCTTGCGACCGCATACGTGTTGCATTGCGAGTTCCAGAACGTTCCAGAGTACCCTCGTGAAACGTTGCCCCCCGGGTAGGGCCTAGATGAGGGATGTTTAAATCTACACTCCCTCCCCAACATTCTGAATGCCGAGTAACGATCTTTGAGACTCTCCAACAGCTGGGAAAGAGGAGTAAAGCAGAATGGTAAAGTTGGCTCCCAGTTGGTGGTGGGAGGACGCGATGATACGATCGGCGTGACTGATCCGCATCCCTCCCCTCGAGGGGAGGCCTCCGAAAGGGGGTAGAAACAAGGGGGATATGTCCCCAGGGCGAAATTTATCACCTCTTGCCACAAAGGCTGGTTTGGAGTGGCGCCGCTCTCTTTCTGGGGTTTGGTAAAAGTGGAGAGATTTCATTTTAGTTTTCTCTTGATCTTAGTATCTGGGCTGTTGTCTTTTACTCGAGGGTCTTGTTCTAGTACAAGGAACAAAAGAGTTATTCGGAGGTTGCTCAGCATTTGCTTTTAAATGTGCTTGGAAGACACAAAATAGTTTTGGCCATTACTAGGAAAAGGAAAATTCTCTCTTATTGCAATTAATTCAGAGAGATATAGTGAACATGGGTTTGAATTCCAAGTTTAATAATAGAAAACTTCATTTTCTTGAACGGATGTTTAAAACCTAATACACTCGCTTGGGCTGCCAACTATTACAACAAAAATCCAATTTTGTTCCAAAAATGGTATTTGTATGCTTTTTTGTGTCCCTATTGTCCCAGAAATGTTTTATTCAAGCGACCCACATGAATATAGTTTATTACTATTTTCTACGAACGTGTATAGTTACTATAATACAATTACTACGAAGATACAATTACTATGCTGGGATAGGATTTTTTTCCCGCACACCCCCAGCGGTTGCAACTGAGCATTAGTTCACCAAGGAATATAGTCGTAACGAAAAGGCGGTCCCTATAGAAGAAATAATAAAGTAATAAAGAGAAATAACTGTACGTAACTATTAACAATTTATTGATAACCATAAATTAATTCGTAATTACAAGTAACTACATACAATAAAAAAAAATGTACCAGAGCTATTACCGACTCCCAAAAATTACCTCCAAACTTCATACGATGAAAGACCTCTAAAACGTAGTAACTAAAAAGCCTTTTCCTTGAAACGCTGCTGAGGCAAAAAAAAAAAAAAAAAAAAAAAAAGAAAAAAAAGAAAAGGCACCACTTAATTTGCAATAGCCGAAAGGACAGTATCTCGCTAAATGCAATTGAAAATAATTGCCAAGTTTTTGTGTGGTTAAGATTGTAACAGGCATTTTTGATCGAAATGCTGGTGATTAGATGTTGAGCTAGCTGCATAGAATCAGATTACCTTCAAGGAAGGTTTTCCGAGATGGATTCCTTCACGACGGTTTTTTTATTTTTATTTTTATTTATTTTATTTTATTTTATTTTGTGTGTGTGTGTTCCATAGGCAGTACCATTGCAAACTGTAGATGCTCCTGCTGCTAGTCTTTAACAGTGTTTACATTTTTCAGAAACAGAGCCGTATTAACTGATGATCTCCCGGAATACTTGTATATAAAAGAGAGCAAAATTAATACATGAAAGAAAACTAATTATAAAACATCAAAGTTGGTTAAAGCAGTTTTGTCGCATAGATACATTCTTCTCTGGTGTGCGGAAAAAATGTCACCCGGAAAAAAGGGAAACGGAAAGAATGTCCCCGAAAAATAAGGAACGGAAAAAATGTCACTCGGAAAATAAGGAACGGAAAAAAAGGAACTCTAAAATCTCGCCAAATAATGTCGTCGATTGGAGTTGGGGAAACCTGCCAAATTCTAATTTAACGGGCAGAGTTATAGTTTGCTCTCTTGAGGGAGGTTTTAAGGGTAAGACGTTGAGCTGGCTGCAGCTGTCGCCTTTATCCTGTCCAGCGCTCAGAAGAAAAATGAAACGAAAATCATGCCACAGAAGAAAAAAAAGGAACTTTCGGATATCGCCAAATGAAGGCGGGGAAAACAGCCAAATTCTCATTCAATTAACAGGGTTACAGTGGCTTTTCTTGCCTCCCTGTCCGAAAATTACAAAATTTCTTTACAGCCCACAGCATGATTTTAAATGACTCATCCTATTATGCATATTCGGTGAATCTACCCAGGATTCAATATGATTTTGGTCTGTGAAAGTTGTCATCTTTAGATAATAGTTATTACCAGATTCTGCTTATGTCCTTGACATTTTTTATTGTTTTAGTGGTTTATCTTATGGAAAAGGTTGTTTGAAGAGATTTCAGGTTATACTTATACATAGCGAGCGAATATCTCTTGGTGGATTACATGGTATCGCATGTTCTCTCACTTTGTAGAGAAATTAGGTTTTTTTTAAAACAGGAAGACGTGAAAAATATGCAATACCCTCCCCGGGACTCGAACCTGAACCTCTCGAAAACGCGCTGAGTGTGCTAACCGTTACACTACGAAGGCTTGTTGAAAGGAATTTGGCTGTTTTCCGTAACTCGGATTGCCGATATTATTTGGCGATATTTTAGAGTTCCTTTTTTTCCGTACCTTATTTTCCGAGTGACATTTTTTCCGTTCCTTATTTTCCGGGGACATTCTTTCCTTTTCCGGGTGACATTTTTTCCGGACACCAATTTATAATACTATAAATGTACAGTGAACTGTGAATATGCGGCGACTAATAGTTCACTGTATATTTCTAAAAGTGAACTATTTTTTCTGATAACATATATAAATAATGCTATCACTAATAATATTTTTTTTAAGACAAGATCTTTTATTGGCAGATTCAATATCCTGAAAGCATGGGTAGTTGTCCCGGGTTAAAATTAACAGATAACATCTGATTAATTAAAGGTTGCTATATTTTTTATTTTGTAGTTATAGGTACAGAATTAGTGGATATTTAAAATGATACAAGCTCCTAAAATTGAGGAATTTACTGATTAGTTTTTTTATTCCTCTCCCCTGCAAAATAACGAAAGGAAAATTGTCACTGACTTCCTCTACTGAAGTTTCAAATTATCCAATAACTCAGAAACTTGAGAGGTAAGGTGTCAGAAGAAACAAATAAAACATAAAGAAAAATGAAAGTGTAATTTTCTAAAAATAAGTTTTGAATAAATCTAGTTTTGCCTTGTAATATGTATAATGTGAATATGAGATACTTTCCATTAGAATGTTGCTGTGAAGGCACCTCTTCCTTTATGAACATAGGCACCACAAGTGATTAATTCCACAAAAAATAAACATTCGCGTATAATTATATGATGTCCGGGGGGAAAAATTGGAAACTGCAGAATAACGGTGCCTTACTTGCTCTTTAAAAAAAAAAAAAAAAAAAAAAAAAAAAAAGATGGGTGCCTTTATTTGCGATACCATTTTTTTTTTTACACTCATAATTATCTGCACTGGAAAGAAAAGACAGCTATAAAAGAGACTGTTATAGATGACATCAACTATAGGTGATCGCAAACATTTTATTGTTTTATTTAAATCAAACTGTTAAAAGTGCACAGACTAAAGAAAGTTAATATTTCTGTTAAACAAATAAACACTTCTGTGTGTGTTTATAAATAAAGTAATGAGGCATGCATAATGTATAAGGTACTTTTCGCATGTTATCACACTTCCTATGCAACTAGCAGGGAAAAAATGAAAATAGTTTTGTAAAGTTTCATATACTATAGTCATATAAATTCAAGAGGTTTCTTAAATGCAAATATTCTGTGAAAGAAGTAGTATAGTATTTGGTTGTAGTTTACAATCGCTGGTGCAGCTAAATTAGCATTTAGTTTCTGCTCTAATGTACTCGTGAATTTTTTTATGATTCTTGTATTTTAAAAAATTTAGCATCTCATTTCAAGTTTTTTTTCTTCAGCCTGATACTGCAAATGAAAGTTCTGAAAAACGGGAGCAGAGGAGATTGAAAAGGGATTTCCTTTTTAAACTTTTTATGGATAGAAAAAAACTGGAGAGAAAAGTTTTACGAATTGGAAAATTCCCGCTTTAATATTGATTCGAAATTTTTTTGGGCATAAAAATGCACGCATTTGTAACCTGGCATCTTATTTTTCTGCTACTGTTTCCGAAAAATACGTTATATAATTATAGGCTAGAGTAACCAAACTTCACGTTAATAAGAGCTGCATGTTCACGAAAGTTCGGGAGCCAAAGTTCCAAAAGCCGGAAGTCCCTATTTACATTATTTTAAAAGTGAAACATGTTTCAAATTCAAAGAAACGTATACTTCTAAAGAATGATTTCAATGACTGTTTACCTTACTTTCTTTTTAACAATGAGTAATTTTAGTTCATACGTACATTTTTCAATGAGTAATTTTAGTTCATACGTACATACATCATATTTCATACGTACATTTTATTTGCATAAGAGCTGCATCACTCGCCTACGAGAGCCGCACTTTAACCACGCCTGTTACAAACGTTTAGCATTAAGAAGGCATGATAAAAGTTATTTTTCCTGAAATTTTTATTCAGAGGTGCCAGTTTTACCACAATTTTGCAATAAGTGGTACCGTTTTCCCAAATACCTTTCATTCTAGTAGACTTATTTTAGGCACCATTTTTTTCAGGTACCTTATTTGGATACGCTCTTCTATTTATATTTTTACTTTCGCTGAATTTTCGTTAGAATACTTTTAATTAATTTAAACCAGTGATATTCACTTTGATTACAGAAAACTAGAATGATTTCATTAACTAACAATTTTTGTTTTTGTCATATTGTTAAAAATGTTTATTGAACTTTTGCGTTATTCGAAACAATAACTACTTTTTAAGTTAAATATTACTAATTAGCACAAACCTTTTTAAATAGTAGCCATACTAGATTAAAGAGATAAGTGATTCGGTTTTCATATCGAAATTGCGTTATTCGAGTTGAATCGTTACAGTATTCGTTTCATAAATATCAGTTCCTTTCAAAAGTGAAATTTTCAAAAAGAATTTAATCTATCCTGTATTCAGATGACTCACCGAACTCCAAATGAATGGAGGAAAATAAATAAATAAATCTAAGGAAAATATTCATGACTGAAAATACGCTACCAACGGTAATCATATTATTATACCTACAATTTACTGATCAAATTTATGTGCTGTTGGATGCATCCATGCGATAAGTAAAACTTTTGAAGAATTTTGATGATTTAAATAAAGCTGCAAAAAGCATCAATATGTTCCCAGAACAACAAAAATAAATATTCCTGAGTATAACACTCGTATCGGTAGTATAATATTCGCATTTAGTAAACGATCTATTCGTGCTATCAAAGTGAATTCTATTTCTGTTTTTACAAAATCTTTTGCAAGCTTTTTCCGACATTATTTACTTTCATAGTGAGCAATTTATGGGTTCTCCTAACGTCCAGTTCTGTTAGAAACGAGCTTGAAATCTCCTGAAATAAGATTCAGATTCAGCAAATGGCTTCTACAACAACAATGCATCAAAGTTTACAAATCGTTTTCGGCAACAATGGATTGCAAACAGCTTATTGTAAAGGCTCTCGGAGCTCATAAAAGACACAAGGATGGCCGATTTCAACCTTGACCGGATAACTGTTTCCGTATCTCCGACAGTTCCCTATTGGGAGCGGATTGAAAATATAGAGAGAAAAGTCTGCTGTCTGCAACCGAATTGCAGGTCATTTGTCTTTCTCTGGTGTTGATGATTTCGCTCGTGAAGCAAGCAAGATGTGTTCCGGTTGAGAGGCAATGCACCTCCCAATATCCAGAAGCCATTACAAACAAAGAAACAAAGCTGTGCTGATGTGTGTGTGGGCCCGAGGGGATACATAAATCTCAAAAGCAATCGAGGTGTTGAATGCAGGAAGGATTTCAGAGTGTCATTTCCGAACACAATTAATAGATGCGGAGTGAAAGGAACGAAGCGTAAAAAGAATGGCTTCTACTCTTGAAACCCAATTGTTTTCAACTGGTTGACTTCAGTTTATTAAAATGCTTAGCTGTAATTGAGTTTATGGAAACGCTGCATTAGTCGCTTAGCATAGCGAAAGGTGTTGTTGTTTTCAATATGTGATTAACTTTGATTATGAGAAAAATCACTGTTGCTTTCCTCTAAGTGGCAATTTTTTCCGTCTAAATGTAAACTAAAATTAAAAACACAACAGTAAAATGCGTTATGAAAACAAGTAACAGGTAGGAGCGGGCGGGACACCGGAGACCTACCGCCCCAACTGGGGATTTCCACTCCAGTTTTCAAGGGAAGATCCGAGGGGCTCCTTCTTACCTCTCGAGTGGACTTTCAGCTCGCCGTGTATTTTGAGTGCCTCACAGATACTATACGCTTAAAAACATCTCCTCCTTTTTCGGAATTTGAGCTCGGGGCCCATCGGTATGGCAGCCAGCGTCATTAACCACTCTACCGACTGGGGGGGGGGGGGCGCTCTAACTGTTGTGCTATGCGATTTTGAAGCTTTAAAAAAAATGTCTTTCTGTGTGAAAGAGTATTATGTGAAAAAACACCATCTTCATCAAAAAAGCGAAATAGGGTAAGCTTCTGACGATTTATGGCAATACACTGGCCCACCAGCAGCCGAAAGGTTAAAACCGCTGAAAACTGGTAGTTCGGTGCGGGATTCGAGTCCCAGCAAACGGGCTGGCTGCTTGGGCGTTTTCGTGGTTTTGTCCGTGATAGACAAGCCGATATTTCTTAAAAAGTCCTCCCCGGGACATCCATCTCCTTTTGTACAGTGCCTAATGACGTAGCACGTAACAAAACAAAAATGGTAATATGTTATTTTGTTTTTATAAGTATCAGAAATAGGTTAATTAAAAAGAATTAAAAAAAAAAAGTCTCTAAATTATATTTTCAAGCTCTAGTACTCAACATATTTTGCAAATTTTCGAATCCCGTACTTGTGAATGGTGGCGTACTTGTAATAGCCGTTGATATTTCTTAACCCTGTTATCAAAATCAGACTGAAATCACTTCTGAACTCTTGCCTTTATGACATGGCATAGCTTCAGGAGTCACCAGGACACTATCCCATAAGAGCTAAAATTTTATAGCCTCTCGTCTGAAGCAGTATTTCATCCAACACCCATGCCGGTGAAGGCATGGGTGTTGTAAGTGAATAATGTCTTTGTGGCATAGGGCACTTAAAATACTGTCGAGACGAAAGCTCTGTCAAAAGGCATTTTCACGAATTTTAAATCACGTCACGTTCGAATAATATGCATATTAATGGACCCTATTCCTAGTTGTGTATGTATTTGTTCACTCGCAGATATAAGCCACACCCTTAAATTTTTATCCCAATTTCATAGTGATAAGAAAGTTCTAAGAACAGACAGCTTTAATTTTTTTTAACAGTCCAACAGCTGCAGAGCGGTAAAGGTGCCGAACGGTGGTACTTCGGTACGAGGTTCGAATCCAGCGAACGGGGTGGCTGCATGGACGCTCTGGTGGTGTTCCGCACGTGCAATGTGTGTACGAGCCAGTTTTCCTTAGAAAGTCCGCCACGAAAGGCATCCCTTCCCTTAGGCAGATAGCCCTCGAGTGATTTGCCGTAATCAAATAAATCAAATCATTTTTTGAGCAATCTCAAGCGAAAAATTCATTCATTTTATTGCCCTTTTTCTACTTTTCATTTTTCGGTCTTGCCGTCTGATTTAAATTTAACGTTTCGGCAAAGTATGATACTTTTGCTCTGTCCGAATTGAATGTCCTTTAAAAAGAATCTCTTTAACATCACATTAAAATAACGCTCAAGGTTTGCAATTTAATTTAAGTAAAAAAAAATTATTAACATTTCTGAAAAAAAAAAAAAAAAAAAAAAGTTAAAAAATACTGTAGTTAAGCTTTGTTACAGGATTACAGGTTAGAATACCGGTTAATTTAATAAACGCTTAAAAAAATGTAATTCCTCAAGTGGGAATTCCATGCTTGTAAATGGGATGATTCCTTTTCTCTACTTTGAATAAAATGAAATTCTATTGATATTATGCTACTTCATATATCCGCCCATTGCGAAATGGTCAGCGATGACGGTTGCCATGTCGTTGGACCCAGCCTCGAATCTCGGTGAAGGCATGGGTGTTGTAAGTGAATAATGTCTTTGTGGCATGGGGCACTTAAAATATTGTTGAGGCGGAAGCTCTGTCAAAAGGCTTGGTTGTAAATAAAGAGGGATGAGAGACTCTTGTATCTCATCCCCAGGGTATTCTTCAAAATTGGGACAGAGTTGTACAGCAGGAACGATGGACTATACCTGCTAAATCATTGGCGAAATTCCACTTCTTCCTCAATGCAAGCTAATTCTAAAGCTTTATATATGTATCTTCTTAACTGCATATAATTCAGCCCAACCTTTTTTTCCTTCCTCTGACGTGTGATTTAAGAGCTGATATATTCTTCAAACTCAAAAATTAACCTCTAAATAAACATAGAGAATTTAATTCATAAATTATGAATTTATTAGATAGCTTTTGTTGCTGTAATTAAAAGTTAATATATAAATTCATGTGCATTTTAAAGTTAAGTAGTGAGAGAAATACGCAGTATGTTGAATTTGCCTCTTATCATGTTAAAACTAAAATATGTGGATTTCTAGCTGTTTAAGGGGACAGAAATTTTTCGTGCGTTTTTCTGCATTTTCAAGGCTGAAAGCCAAACTGCTACTGGACTCCTGCGTATGGATATTATTAAACTTATCTTTGCAAATGATGCTTTTTATGACCATTTCAAAGGAGTTAATGTAACAAGTCCATCAAAATGGTGTATTAAAGCTTAACAAGGCTGTGACTACTATTTGCATCACAGCTTCTTAAACTGAAACCTTTTTATACAAAATACTTCCTTTATTTTTGAAGCATAAAAAGAACTTCAGATGAGTACATTTCGCTAATATTCTAAATGGAGTAAATAATTATTCCAGTCAATTAAAACACGCTTTCATTTTCAGCATTAAAAAATATTGCTAAGCAACTTCGTGTTAAAATTAACACCGTAATTGGGTTATTTGAGTAATTCATTAACCATTGAAATGATATGTACAACCACATTATTAGATGCTCTAGAAACCATAGTCCAAGAGTTATTTCATTATATGATAATGTCCCGATTATGTGCTTATTAATATCATGCATTCTATCTAATTAACCACTAGGTATTGCCTGAATGAGCGAAAGAGAAATACATGTTGGTTTGAAAAGAATAATACTTTAAAAAGGTTTCTTAAAGAGTGGTATTTTAATTCTTGCAAGTAATTAAGAAAGCTCGATAACCCTTGATTAAATGGCCTGTTGTCAAAACCTTTCCTGTTTCCATGAAATAATCAACCTTCATTACACCCTTTTCCCATAGAAGTTATATAATGGGGGCCATGGCCCCTCCTAATATGTGAGGAAAGCAAATTTTGGTATGAAGAAAGGGTTTTTAAGAGGTATAGACAAAAATATCAACCATCACAGAATCTGAGCATGAATGAAGGCAATGTTGTATTTAAAAGGGGAGAAAGACGCTGCAATGATTTTGAGTATGAAATGGAGAAAAAAAAAAAAAAAAATTCGCTTCCAAACTCATAGGGCAAAAATAATATCAATATAGAGCATTCTTCCGAAATTCTCCATAAAGGTGATTTATAAGACAGCATAAGTATTCGTTGCGAAAGAAAAAATAGGTTAGGAGAAAAATATAATCCGAATGCCATCGCGGCTTTTGACAAAGCTTGCCCCAGTAAAAAGAAGTTTTTTCCTACCTTCTGTAAAAGGTTAAAGTCATGATTGAGAAATATAAGGCCTAAATCTCGATTGAATGGACTTGATTTGTTAATAATTTGTTAATTTCAAATATTTAATTCAACAATTTACTGTAGAATAATTTAAAATAGGTTTGTTATTTGAACAACGTACCACAGAAATTTGTAAAATATATGTCACGATACGATAGTATGAGTAATTTCTCTCAATCAGCGAAAACTTCTGATCTTTTTATTATAATAATTTATAAGATTTATATATATTGCTACGAATTTTGTATATATATATATATATATATATATAATGTTGTATGAACTTAAATCCATTTAGTGCGAATACAAGTTATTATTACTTGCGCAATTGCTGCAAATAATATATATATATATATATATATATAACAAGCAAGGTAGTTAGTACAATACTGTATGACCAATTTGGTCTAGAAAACATTTTGCGCAATATGCTGCAAAATAAGTAAATTAGAAATAGTAGTAAGCTCGCCTAAAAGTTACCAAGAGCTGTGGCTCCAAAAAGTTCAACACGTTTTTAAAAAACAATGTCATTGAAGGGTGAGAAATATGCTATACAAGAAAGGGGAAAAAAAAAAAACACAGTAAAATACTCAGTGTTGGAAACTAGTAATGGCAAAAAATACAGTAAAATACCTATGGATGTGACATTTGAAAAATTAATACACATGAAAATCAAACCAAGTAACAAGTAAAACATAAAACAAACAAAATCAGATAAAAATAGAAAGCGGAAAATGGTAAATTAGCTGAACTCGACTTCCAAACTGGCTTTTCGAGGGAAATATCTGATTTGAACGTCGAATCAAGCTAACTCCATTACGCGTTTCGCCGAAACAGACAATTGAAACTTTTACGCTACAAAATTTTTAATTTAGACAAACTGTCTTGAAAAATTTATTAGTCTCAATTCTCTGTTCCAATTTCCCGACGCGTCCGCACAAAATGACACATTAAGGTGTTCAAATATGTAAAAACAATTCCGATTACATCTAAAATCAAGACAAAAATAAAAATAAAAATAAATAGCGGTCTGCTATTAGTCCTAAATATACAAAAACATACGGGCTGGGCCTGCAAGCTTAAAGATTTATTCTTTTATAGATTTTAGAAACCTGTAATTAAATTTAAATGAAAATTAAGATGAAAACGAACACAGTGGGTCTTGCTAAGACCAAGGAATAAATTATTTTAGTGAAATTATATGTAAAATCGTAGAATGTCTTGAACAATGTAGCCTCGAGAGAGTGAAACTTCACCGAAAATAAGCTTAGAAGGGCAAGTCCATTTAACATTGAGGCTATCTCGCCACTCACCTAATTGACAAGATGGCGCCAAGCTGGCGACTCAATTTGGTCGCCAAATTGGCGCCATCTTGTCAATTAGGTGAGTGTACTGCGAAAACTGTACACAAGTCGCCAAATTTGGCGACCATCTGTTTTGATCCCTATATGAAACCGTAACTGCATCCTGCCCTATATATAATTGTATTTGTATACGCGTTAAAACAATTTCGAGAAATCTGATACTTGACATTTCTCAGCGGACAGGCGGAAACTATATAAGACCAGAGACAGTATCAGTTCTCAGTTTTTATTTCAGTGTTGAATTTAGAGGGTGCGCGGGAAAAAAGGAACGGAAAGAAGGGCACGTGAAAATAAGGAACGGAAAAAAAGGAATTTTAGAATCCCTACAAATAATATCGCTAATCGTAATTGAAAAATAAAACAGCCAAATTCTCATTTACCCAGCAGGGTTATAGAAGACTGTCTTGGGGGATGTGTTAAGGGTAAGACGCTGAGCTAGCTGCAGCCTAGTAGCTGAGATCGGGGTATTGAAAGATATAAAAAGCCTCTTGTATAATGTACGAGCTTCGATCTTTAGTTGCGCTTCGCGTTTTGTTTTGTGTTTACGTTCTTACTAGTTTGAAGTGGTAACTACTGGTTGTTCTCTGAGATACTGAGAAAAGCTGAACGAGTTCTTTTTAAAAAGTTCCAGAGCTGTTTAGTATTTCTTTTTTGGGAAATTTTACCAAGCTATCATTAGTTCTGTGTGCATTCAATCCATTCCAAACCGCCTACCAGCGGCCGAGCCATAAAGTCGCTGGACACTGGTAGTTCGGTACGAGGTTCGAATCCCGCGAACTGTCTGGCTGCATGGGCCTTTTCATGGTTCTTCCCATGAGTAACGTGTATACGAGCGAGTTACCCTTAGAAAGTCCTTTACGAAAGCATTCCTCTCCTTAGGAAGATAGTCCTCGAGGCTTTGCCTTAATCACATAAACCAACCATTCCAAACCCGCACGTGTGTAACATATATATATATATCAATCAAAGATTGAATTAAAGTAAATAGATTTATATTTACATACTCATTAATATAATTACTGTTAGTAAAAATGAGTAGTTATATAGTGCATTTTTAGTCAATTTAGTTTTAAATAATTTTAAATTTATATAAATACACAAATGCAAATTATTAATTATTATTAACTTATTTAGCATTATTTCATTATACATTGCTTTTCCAAGTCTTCTATTTGTCTTAATACCCCCCTTTTTTTGTAAGAAAAACTATACTTTGTGAGTCACTTGCAGTTACAAATGAAATTCTGGTTTGCAAATGAGTTAAAATTTATGTCTGTGGTCGGAATTTTAAGAAGTTTGGAAAAGAAGTTCAGTTACATTAAACCTTTCTAAGGCGACTACAGAGCGATTTTGTTCTTTTGTGACGATGGATATTTTATAGTTGTGAGTTTAGTATTCGTAAAAAATTGTAATATTATGAAATTTAATAAATTTGATTACTAAAATTACTAACCTAACGAAGAAAAAGCAATCCAACTTTCCTTCATACTTTTCCAAATTTAGAAATGGCAGTAAAAGATACTGGCCCGTTTAAAAATTGCACGATGTTGATCACTTTTTTTTAAAGTTATTTTATAAAAAATTTTGGACATCTTTTAGTCGAAATTTTATAGACAAGAAAGTGATAATAAGCATTTTCTTATATTTTGTGATCCGTTAAACTCCTGCACTGGATTCTTTCGTCGTTTTTGAGTACATTTTTTTCTACTTTTCTCTTCTAAATTTATTTAGAAACGATCAAATAAAAATAAAAATAAAAATAAATAAATAATAATAATAAAAAAATAATAATAAAAAAAAAAAAAACACTTCATTTTTCAAAAATTTTTATCAGCTCTAGTTTCGAGTTCGATTTTTCTGATTTCTAAGGAAATTTAATTCAGGATGCCATCTTATTACAATATTGTTTATCCTGTGTAATTTTCCAACACAATTTTTATAAAATTTCAGTCAGAAATATGATTTTTCATTGAATAACATAATCTCTCATAATTATGCTTCTTTTATCTAAGAGTAAGCAAAAGTACCACCTTTATCTCATTGGAAGTGCTCCCCAAATCAATCTAAATAGTATGAATTTGAGAAAGTTTTTGAAATACTTTTAAAAGTTCCATTCATAAAGAAAGTTTGACAGCTTTTCATCACGTCTTATCTGAAAACAAATTTGGCTATCTTTTAAATCCTCAAGCATCAAGAAGCTAAAATTATCATCCATTGCTAATTTGCAGTTTCTAAATCTTCCATACAAGTAGTTTCTCTAGCGTGTCTTTTGGCACTTTGCCTAGAATGGTACAGTGCAATTTTAAGCAGTTGTGACAAAAATGATGAATTATTGTACATAGACATTCTTTGGTTGTGCTACATTAAAAGAGCAGCAGAGCAGTTGCGATGCATTAAAAGAGCAGTTGAGCAACAGAGCGGTCGTGATACATTAAAAGCAGATTGATTAGTTTGCGAAAAAATTGGAAAAACTTGCCTAAGCAGAAGAAAAGGCAAAACTGTTTCAAGAAGTTGAAAAATAAAATGACGGGAAAGTAATTTCATTTGAGGCAGAGCCAATTATGCTACAGCGAAGAAGATTTGCGTTTCCAAGGTTAGCGGAAGAAACTGGGGAAAAGGAATTTTAATCACTTTGGGAAAAACTGAAAATTCGTTTCGCTCCTATTTTGTTTGCTTGTAATACAAATTTCGTTAAATAAAGTTTATTGCGATTTTTTTTTTTTTTTTATCAATGAAGTTACACAAAAACTCATTTTGCTCAAAGTTCCTGTCGATGAATACAAATGGTTCCCCCCACCTCGAGTCCGAGTCTTCAGCTGTTTCTTTGTAAGTCGAAAATATCCTAGTTCGAATTTTCGTCTATGAAATTTAAAAAAAAAAAAAAAAAAAAATTCTGAAATGTATCAGATTTTAAATTACGTCCAAAGGGACCTTTTTTTTTAACATTTTGTGTGTTATTAAATTATTGTATTTATTTATTAAATATCACGTTCTTCGCACTTAATACATAAAATTCAGTTCAACAGTAATATCACAAAATAGGTTTAAAATGAGCATATCTTTAGAATTTCGAATACAGAGACTCACGCGCTCGACATAAAAATTTTTTTCCCGTACAACGTTGCCATTGCTCGCTTTGAAATTCCTGAGTTTGTTAATCAAAAGTTCGTTAAAGTTTTACAAAATATGAAATCGATAATAAAACAAATTCAAAATTTCAAATTGGGTCTTCCACATGCCTATATTCGTAGGAGGATTACGTCATTCAAAATTCGATGGCTTTAGGTACCGTTGTTTCGTCACAATGCGAGAAAAATATATACATTGTATGCAGATTTTTCATTATTTAATTTTTTTCAAATGTAATACAGGGCGATAATATTTGGTGAGAAGAGTTTGAAGATTGAAAAGGACATTCAGAGTGATTCGACGGCAAACGAAAACAATTGTCCAGAGACAAAGCTCATCCTTTGGACTAAAAATTCTATGATTCAGATGCACAGTATATTTTCCTGACTGTTATTAAATCTTTCTTTATGTTTTGCCACTTTACATTAAATCCCATATATTATAAAGCAGATATTATATACAAATCTCATTCTAAGAACGGGAAAGATGTTCCAAATCTTGGCTACACTAACGTTGTTTCAGATAAATGAAGTTTGGAGTTTTAAAATATATTTTTGGAATAAAACTCAACATGAATAATTTAAAACGGCGCCTGGTGTACAGGGCATCGACATGAGTTATTCATGACGCTTCGAACATCGCACAGAATTCAGAATGAGACGAAATTTCGCTGAGGACTCATTCGTTATTCCCGCCACGGTAGTTCACTTTAACGAGACAACACCATAAAATTTTCATCTATGAAATACGTGCGACCCTCTTGCCCTCAAACAATTCCAAATTCGGCTTCAAATGACGTGAATATTTTCTACTTACAAAACTATTGCCATTTTTGGTGCACAATATTCCTAAATTCCGCAAAGATTTAGGAGGAAAAAATTATTTTCCTCTCGAATGATTGAGAACTGGTAGTACAAGATTTTAACACTTAGTTCTATTTCTTAAATTATGTTATTACATTGGCTAGCTTACATAAGGGAAATTTGTGGCCGTAATTGAAGTTAACTTAGTAAAGAAAGACACAGGAGTTTAGAAGAGTAATTAAGCGTTAACTGCTCACCAGATACAAAAGTAAGGGTAATCACAAACTAAATTTTTACTCCTTGGGGGTAAACATTGCAATTTTAATTCTAAGTAATAACTATGTAAGTGTAACTTAAGTAGCCTTAAACTGAGACTAAATGAAACATTGGCTGTCGCATAATTAGAGTTTAGCTGAGCGTAGACACCAAAGGTCAAATTTAGAAATACACTTGTGACAAGAATAGTACTCATGTTTTATGTTATCGAATTTGAAAGTTAGATTACCCGTTTTACTGAATGGCGGCACGCTGAAACGTAGAAGATTCTACGTTCCTATCATATTTCAGGCAGTGCAGGTATAGGCTAGAGCAAGACTAGCACCTCTGATTCCAGTTAAGCATATTACGTGTTCCCGGGCCTTGCCAGTTGGCAAGGTTCCGCCACGAATGAAATTTCGAGAGATAACCCGAAATGCGATCCGAGGGTCTCCCATCTCTCTTTCCTGTCGGCGAGTCTAAATCCCCTGGAGAGGATTTCGACTGCCCGTCTACTTTGTGTGCCCCTTGCCGCACAGACACTATACGCTTACAAACAGGTAGATTTTTTTAGGAAGACTTAAACTCGGATTTATTAGTTAATAACAGAGACCGGAAGAAATCTGCTTTAAGAAACAAATCCTAAGAAATAAATTATTGAGAAAACTAATATTATGAAAATATGTAGTATTAAAATTATAATACTATATTAGTTTATTTAGATTTTTGAGAGGTGCCATTCCGTGTGGTCGGCACTAGGTTTATTTCCAGAATGCTACGAAACATAATACTATTTAAGTAGCCTCCTATGTATATGGCTTAGATTAGCGGCAGGTAGCCCAATGTCTAACGAATAACACCTCCCGTGAGAAAGCCTATTACATTAGTTAAATGAGAATTTGAGTCTTTTTCTTAACTGCGTTTGACAACATTTAAAGGTTCCTTTTTTCAAAGGGCCATTATTTCCGTTTTCCTTGTTTCCCAGCACCCTTATGGTAGTATTTATTAACGAAATGCCGAATATTTTCATTAAAAGCGCAATAAGTTATTTTTCTAGGATTTTCTCTTATATCGCAAACTTCCGGTTCAATACAGGAAAGCAATTACCAATCACACAGCTCAATTCAGTCTTACATTTTAGTATTAGTATTTACAAAGCTTACTGATTTAATAGCATTTGGAAGAAAATATTTTTTATTAGCAAATTCGGAGATTTAAAAGAAATATGTTGCCACTGCTCGAAATAAAGTATTTTATTTTCCACGCTCTAATGTGTTGCCATTAAAAAAAGGTAAATATTTAAATTTTCTTTCAGATTTATTCTGCTATTAATTAAAAAACTAAGTGATTTCAAAGCAACCATACCCAGATCTTCATTTCTACATTTTTTTTTTTTTTTTTACGAACTTTGCAGGGCAATTTCTGTTGACATACATTCCTATGCCAATGAAAACATTTCTTGACTGCATATATGCTTCTGTTGAATAACTTATATTTAGTATTAATAAATTATCCCTTACGAGCATTAGCTCAATAGCGCATACGTATTAACAATCGAGCAAAACGAACAGCTAATAAAAATATCTAGATCTTATTAACATGGTTCAGGAATTCCAACATTTATTCCTAAAATGTTTTTAAAAATACTCTTCATGAGCCCTGCTTGTGGGCGGAATATTGCACTTAATACTGAAATCAAATAAACTTTTTTTTTATGCTACTCCTTAATTATTCCTCTGCGAAAGTTTTAATCAGCGTCAAATGACATCTAGCGAAAACACTTTTTCTTTATCTGAATGTTCTATTTATAGTCGCATGAAGAGCTTTCTTAGATTTTATTTCTTCAAGAGATCCAATTTGTTAATCAGTTTTCGATCAGAAAAATTCAGACAGAAAATCTAAATTACATTCATTAAAATGGAATCCGATGCCAGGCCTCTTAGGAGGAGAAGGATTAAGTTTTCGAACAGCCTTTTAACATAAGTGGCAAATCTTAAGGTAAGCATTTACTTTGCTCTAGTGGGGCGGCATAGTTTATGTTCAAGGTCATCCACTGGGCGTTCCATTTTTTTTTCCATCTATATTAATCTTGAGTTTAAATAACGTCTTCATTTCTCAGCAATCGTTCTTCTGTGTCCTGTACTCTCTAATCGCCAGAAACTGCTCAACCGCCTCATGTTTCCACGAAAGCTCAAAAGAGCGAAATAGGAGTCGACACTTTTCTCCCCTCTCTTCCACCACACACACACCATCTTTCTTCTTCAACAACCCCCTACCTATTAAACTCAACCATTCCCTTCTTCCCCAACAGAAATTTCTTTTTGGAACTCCACCAAAGACTTCTATTCTGTCTTCTCTTCTGATCCCCCACAGCCTTACTCTCCTCCTCACTCCTGCAGTTCCTGTAATTTCGACAGTGGGGGTGCTGGTGCTGTAATCCCCCCTTCTAAAAGCTTGTTCAATCTTGGGCGGCCATCTTTACAACCTGCAGGGGTTGCCCGAAAACCTTTTCCTTTCTTTTTCTTCCCTTTTGAAGTCGTTTTTTGGATTGCCGGAGAATGTCATTTCGCCAAATGGGTGGAAGGTTTGGAATTTTTTTTTTCTATGTTCTTTTTTTATTTCGAACTTAAGTGGTTTTCGACTGAGATCTGTAGTTTTTTTTCAGTATATCTCTTTTTTTTTAAATATATATGCTTTATTTGATGATCGCTAAGGAAAGATAAAAAATGACATACTTTTTTTTAACTAGACCAGAACTACTATCTAGTAGTTTCCACGAAAATCTGTGCATTTATCAGTTTATTCTTTATCTAAAGAATAAACTGATAAATGCACAGATTTTTCTAAAAAAATGTAAAACTACTTTGTAAGCAAATCTGGTAAATATAGACTATTTCAGATTTAAGTAGATCACCTTAAAGATACTTCACTCGATTAGTTTGGGAACGTTCGAAGCAGAAACAAAGGAAAAAAAAAATTTTTTTTTCTGCCAAACATTTCATTTTTAATTAACTGCAATATTCTCAGGAATTCTTTCTTTTTAATATATAAGAATGGCAGTAATCAGAAAAAAATTAGTAATTAGTTTTAATATCTGGTGACTTTTACCAGCGAACAATTAATTTGTAAGGATTAATTGTACATAAATTAGAAATTGTTTTGTTTTCCATATTTATTACAATATTTAGAATATCACTAGAAATCAATATAAATAATTAATTTCATAATTACTACAAATATTTTATTGCATTTGCAAAATTTGCAGTATATAAAATACTTTGTTTTAAGATAATGCTTTCCCCCTTAAAACACGCGTCTATAAATCATACTCATGCAAATATTTAAAAGATTCATTAAAAAGTTTTATTACCCAATCCCGCTAAACTTTCTTTAGCATATTTGCTTTAACGCTTCAACTTGCTTGTAAAAGCAAACATAATTGTTTAGTTTCACCTCGACGAAATGGTCTAAACCAGCATTTATCAACTTCTACCCTTGTCGACTTCCTGAAATAATACTCATAAGTCAGGGTGTCAGGGAATATAATAAAAATGATTAAACATCCTTATAAGTAGAGCCCCCCCCCCAGCTTTTATAAAAATAAACTTTTTGTTTTGGTAATAGGTTTAAACAGAAAGCAGTTCTCATTTTTCTGTAGTGGCTGATAATGCATAAAGGAAACCGACATCAAAAACTGACTTTCCTATAGACCTTATAAAAATAATATGAAAACTTTTCTTTCTCAAAAACACAAATCAATAAGCATAAATAACCATTATCGTATTCCACAAAATCAAACGCAACAAACAGAAATAACTAACATAATAGCTTAATTATGTTCTGAAAGTGTTAAAGATGAATATGATAAATCATGGTAAATTACAACAATTAAGTAAAATTGCTCTAACCAATAAAATTTAATAAACTAGTAAGTGCAAAAATGAAATTAAAGTAAAAAATAATTGAAATAATAATTTTACGTAATTAATAAACTTTTCACTAGCGTTTCGAGGGGACCTGGTTGAGGAACCTGGATCTGGTTCTTTGACTAAATAATTGATATAAAAGACTTTCTTGTTTACATAGTAAAATCAAGGTAGCCGTCATACATTCAATCAAATATAGTAGTACATATTTTAAAAATTGTTCACAGATTTGAATTAAAAAATGTTTTGCTTTTGCAATAAGCAAAAATTCCTGGTTTCTGATTTGATGTTATTCGAAAGAAAGGGCATTAGCCCGAAGGTTTAATTAAGTGCATTTTAACATCTATAAAAAAAATTCATTTTTACAAACACACCCCTCCTTTTTACTCGCAAAAAACTCACTTGCATTGCCATAAAGCGTTAATTAATGTGCTTGTGTGTTGACTATGTGTTGATTGTTTAATAAGATTTACTAATTTTTCCTAAGAGCTAAAACAGATGGATGTCATAATAAAAAAAAGTTATTAGAGGGGCAGCAGGAATTTTTTAATTTTTTGAACGAAATGGTTACAAAGTAAATGTAAAATGATGCCCAAAAAAATAGCAAAAATAACCGAACTCATTTGCTTTATTACTGAAAATGATGAAGCATTTCTCAGGAACAGTTAGCAGAAGATATCGTTTAAATTAAATAACATTCAAATAAATAAATAATTTTTTAAAAAGGCTTTTTATATGAAATTTATATGATATTATAATTATTTATATGATTTTTATAAGGTAAAGCAGTTGAAGTAATATTAAGTTTCTAAAGGTGGGTTTAATCATTCCGTTTAGAATAACAAACAAAAAAAGGGAACTGTGTACATTCATGAATAGAAAGAAACTGCAAACGATGCAAGATGCTATCCGGAAAAGATGTATTAAAAATAATGAGCTTTTTATGTATACGTGATATCATATCCAGAGTACCCATAAAAGTGTCACATAATACTTCCCAATAAAATAAATAAATAAAACTGAAAAATTTTAAAAGTTTTTCAGATTTTATATTACGCCCAAAGGGGCGTGTTTTTAACGTTCTGTGTGTTACTTTTACAAAATGTGAAACAGATAATGAAACAAATTCGAAATTCTAAATTCGGGATTCTAGGTGCTTATGCTCGGGTGGAGGATTACGTTTTTCAAATTTGAATGCTCTAGGCACGGTTATTTTTTCACAGTGCGAAAAACATACTTACATTCATGCAGATTCTACATTATTTAATTTCTTTAAATATACATAATACAGGGCGATAATATTTGTTGGAAACAATCCGAAAAATGATGCGCTGTTTATAGTGATTCAACGCAAAATGCTAAAACGAAATTAAAAAGCGTTCTGGTGTAACGCCCTTTGGGCTAATAATTAGCGTTTGAAAAAGTATAATTCAATCACGTAGTTTAAATAATTAAAATAAAGTTCTAAAAGAAAAAAAAAAAAGGTTCTTTCTCCTCGTTTCCCCTACCACGGAAAAAAATTTTTTTGTGCAGATTTTAAGGGCCAATCGGCTTCTTTTGAAGTTTAATATGGTTTATCGGTAGACATTCTCGACAGACAGGGCCGAAATGGAGTAGAGAACATTTTATAGGATATTAGATAAATATGCCTTTAGAACTAATATGGGAACGTTATATATTATCTGCCTATTTAAAATATATATGTGTGTGTAATGTAATTGAATGTTTTTAATCAGATTATATCACAAATTAATTTCTTTTATTTCAATCAGGTTTAAAAGGAAAAACATAATATTCTTAAGAGTTGTATTTATTGCTTTTAAATAGTTTAGTTTGTTATTTAATATCAGACAGATTAAATATACGACAGAATAGTATCTTACATTTTTTCAATGAAGCAACGCGAACTCATGTTTCGAGACTAATAGCCCTTTTGAGCTAATTCAAAAAAATTAATTAAATAAATAATTAAAAAAAAGAGAAGGTTGAAAGTTTGAATGATCACCGCACTAGATGGTTTGTTAAAGGGTTTTTTTTTTTTTTTTTTTTTTTTTTTTTTTTTTTATGCTCTTGCTCAGTTTCAGTAGACCAATCTGTTCTTGAACTTATTCGAGCCAACACAACATTTTAAAAAAATGTTTTGACCTTTATTATTAAACATCGTTTTCCTCGCATTTATATCACATAAGATGCTACAGCAAAATCATAAAATATTTAAAAATAACATATCTTTAGAATTTCGGTTATATTGTCGCCATTAATTTTTCAGTTTTTTTCTCAGTTCATCATATCAGTCATTCATCATTTCTTTGTAAGATGAATTACACAACTTTTCTTTTTTTTTTGTCTTTTTATTATTAACTTTTTGTCTTTTTAACTTTATTTCTTAAACATCTTTCTTCGCACTTACGCCATATAGAATTCAACAGCAAAATCGGGGGGAATAATAATAATAATAAATGGCATATCTGTAGAATACCCGATAGAGTGTTAAGTCTTTTTTTTTTTTTTTTTTTTTTTTTAATATTCGCTACATTATTTCTTTAAAAATAATGTATGGCGATAGCATTTGGTGGCAACATCCTCTTATTTGAAAAGTGATTCAGACACAAAAGTAAATCAACGAAAGAGTGAGGCTGTTAGCACCAATAAATTTTAATGCATAAATAAATAAAAACCGAAGGAAAACTCAATACAAAACCCACCGCCATTCCAAGAATAAATCAAAGTCCGAAAAATGGTCATTTAGCTCTCCGCCACTTAAATGTGAATACCTAGAAGCGCCAATAAAACGATAAAGCAAGCACAATGGCAGTCAGGATCGCTCAGGTGAGGGAAAATGAGTTTTGGGGGAAAGGCCATAAATTCAGTCCTTCTCCCAAGCATCCCACCTCGCCTCCAATCACTGCTAGCTTGTTCTCCTGAGCATACAATACTGTCTATTCTCTTTTAGTGACCCCCCCTTTTATGTTTTTATACTTCTTTCTTCTTATACACTCGCCCTTCCTTTCCTGCAACAACTTAGACAAGGAGTGTGTCTCCCCGCTTCTGCTTTTTTAAAAATGACAACTTTTTGTGGTAGCAGATGTCCATCATCAAGGAAAGGTGTTTTGCATTCTTACATATACAGGCCGTCTGGCACGGAAGTTGTGTTTGTATTAAGAGTTGAGAGTTTTTTTTTTCCGTTTTCTCACAAGCTTTTAAAATATCCATTTGCATAAGTCAGTGAGTGTTAATACTGTACATTCTTTGCGATGAGTAAGAAGTTTAGGCCTCTTAAAGTGAACCATCAATCAAACCGCTCCTTCAGAAAAGGCACTTATTGGTTTTTGAAATAGTTTTTACGGTAAATAGGAAAAAAAGTGTGTCTGTCTCTATCATTAAATAATCGCATGGTGGTTCTGTTCGTTGCATTGTGGAAAATCGGTGGTACCTGGACCGTGAAAACATAGTTCCGAACATGAGCACCTCGAAGTCCGAATTTTGAATTTGTTTTGAATTTTTTATTAACATTTATTATTATTATAACATTTTATTACACTGCTACATATTATTAAGTTATAAATTTCGTATAGTTATAGCATTAATAATTAATATTGCATTAATAATACACACTATATAATTATTATGTATACTTATTACATATAATTATTACTCATTATTAAATATTAGTTTTGCATAACATTTTATTAAATGTTTATTATTAACATTTTTTAATTATTTTTTAAACTGAATTTCTTACTAACAAACTCGGCGATTTAAAAGTGAGCAGTAGCAACAGGGACGAAATAAAACATTTTTATCTCCAGCGCGCCAGATTGTTGCCTTTATCTTCTAATTTTCCTCAACAAACTCGTCTATTTAAAGGCAATGTGTTGCCTCCCCTTTCAATAAAATACTTTTATCTTCCACCAAACAGCGTGTTCACATTCGGTAGAGTATAAGATATTTAACTTTCAAATTTAATCATCTTTGTTATAAAAATAAAGTTCTTAAGAACATTTATTTCTACTTTTTAATCAGTTGGAAAATTTAATATCTAGCTGTCAGTACGTTTGAATTAAAGTGTAACCAAAAGGCCTTTGGATTTCAGGCCTATTGGTTACACTTTAATTCAAACGTACTGATTTTTGACAGGCCTTTAGATTTCAGAAAGAAAATAAATACAAGTTTAAATTTTTTCTCCATTATTATTATTGTTTATGTACGTTTTAATAAATATTTAAAAAAAAATTAAAACGTAGTTAAAAAAAACTATTTTGTTTAATAAAAATGCTTAGTGTTCAATAGCAGTCGATCAGTTTTTGTCGGGGTTCATTTTCTTTTACGGTATACTTGCGTTTATATATGTGTTAGGCATTGCTCGTACTCATCAACTGCAACTTTTATATATCTCTTGGAAAAAATCAATATGGGAACCCAAAAAAGGATTCTTAGTATCGCTAAAATTATTATTAGATACAATGCTCGTATACTGGCCTAAAAATAAAAGCTGCGAATCAAAATTAAGGGGGTTGCTCTTAGGAAGCCTTAATTAAAAAATAGTTATTGGAAAGGTTAATCAATACTTAATATTATCTCATGGATTAAATACTTATTCCCTATTTGATCCCGTGTATGGCAAACATATATTCGGCATCCGTAAAGAAAAGAAAGGTAAAACCAAATAAGTCATAGTCCTGTTTTCCAACTGTAAAACCATCTTAAGATACTATCGAATGTAATCTTTAAATTATTCCAATAATATTCAGAACAATGGGGTCCATTATTAACTATAATTTGCAAATCCTATTTTGGTTTCAAATAGTTTTCTTAATTACATTAATGATATGAATATTTCTAGAAACTATTAGTAAAAACAGTTTAAATACCTTATTATTGATATGGTTATGTACTATTTTATTAAAAAACATATTTACTAATTACCTCAGTTTTTTGTACTGATAAACAATAAACTATTATAATATGAAAGAACAAAATAAATAAAATTAATTATTTGCTGATATTTGGGAAAAGTTCATCAGGCAATATACAATAGACATATCTATAATTGTTTTTAAACCGCCCACTTGTTGAAATGAAAAACAATGCGTTATTATAGTTTGAAAGCTAAATGCTCAAAGAAAGCAACTCTTAATTTGCGATTTAGATGAATGGTTAATGATATGAGTAGTAAGCACAGGTACTCGTGCAGCCAAAAGAAGCCGCCATGACGTAATAGAATAATGGATGACGCAACGGGGGCGCGTGGTCTCCATCATCTGGATGACGTGACAAACAGAAGTGACATACATGGATGGGATGACGTTGACGGAATGACATCATCAAAGTTTCGTTTTTATTCTGTGGCAACGACCCTATTTTTGAAAGTTTTTATTTTTTGTGGCAACGACAATTTTTTCCTGCGGCCAAAGGATGCCGCCATGACGTAATAGAACAGTAGATGACCTCAACGGGGGCGCGTATGATGCGCTGCCTTGGATCACGTGACAACCGCATGTCTTCCCTTTCTCCGGAAGTGATGCATTGGAATGAGGTCATCAAAGTTTCGTTGCTATTCCGTGGCAACGATTTTATGTTCTCAAAGTTTTTATTTTTTGTGGCAACGACAATATTTTTTTAGGATTTATGGCAACGAGCTCTTGAACCACGTGTTTGGAATGACACCACTATTAATTTATTATTTTTAATTATTTAACACGTGATTAATATTAATTATTTTGTACTTAATTACTTTTTATTATTTTATCTTTTTAATTAGTATTTTAATTATTTAGTATGTCATTATTTTAATTATTACCTTTAATTAATTTTTATTGAATTTAATATTATTTTCCCTGAACTTTAAAAACAACTCGACGAGCGGAATTCGAACCCACCATCTCTTGTATGGGAGGCCTGAGTTTTAACCACAAGGCTATGCTTTATCTCTTGAATCTTTTTATTTGACACCCTCCTTGTCCGATTGACTTATTTGCACCATTGATGTCACGAGGCTGAAAGTCTGCGCATGCGCCAACCTGGCTTGACATGAAAATCACGTCACACATTTCTTTTTTCAAGACGGCGAACGAATACAATCTTGATGGCGAATCAGATTCTTGCTAATAATATCCTTTTTCGTAACCAACAATGAGCATGTTTTGTTTCTTGAAACGGATTAGGATTTTCTTTTGGCTTCTAAATCATTACTTTATTCAATGCTGTTTTAAATGTAAGATTTCCCGCATTTTAAATTTCTCTTTTTTATTTTATTGGGATATTTTTAATTGTTTTCTTTTCACTTCTCAAGCTTACTAAAGTTAATTTATTAATTTTTCATTCAATTTTTTTTTTCTTTTCCAAACATAAATTTTATTTTTAACTTTCGCAAATTGACGTTTATTTCTACAAAAGTGGATTTACATTTTCTTTTTATGCTTTATTTTGCAAAAGTTTTTTTTTTAATTTATTCCTGTCTGTATTTTTACTGTAATTTGTTTTTTATATTTAAGTTTCTTTTTTGGTTTTACAAAAATAATATTTATTTTTAAGAATTTGATTCTTCCTTTTCATTTTGCCATTTTGCAATGTTTTTATTTTGCAATTTTTTTTGTTTGTTTGACAAAAGTAATATTTATTTTTACAAATTTAATTTTTTCTTTTGGCTTTTTATTTAAAAAAAAGCTGTTACTACATTTTTAACTTTATTTTTTTCACAGAAGCAATATTTATTTTCATAAGTTTAAATTTTTTTCAGTTTTTTGTTTACATAAATGCAGTTTTTGTTTTTATTTTTTCCCTTATGTATTTTACTTCCAAAAGTAAATTTTAATTTTTTTTTCTTTCCTTTAAATTTTTTCCTTGTTACATTTTTATTTTGCCTTTAACTTTCACCCCCCCCCCTTGTTTTAAATACAACATAATGTTACATATCCATTTCTCAAAACGTAAACTTACCTACATTTCTCTGTTCTACGAATTTTTAAGCAGGAATTTACATGCATATAACTTCACTGTGGAAGGATAATATTTTCTGTAACTTTAAACCAAATACGTACAGTGTTCATACTATACAGTTTAACCGGAACACTACATTTCTTACTTTTTTTCTATACTACTAAGTTGGAGATACTCAAAACTTTCTCTTCTAATGAATTATACTAACTATTAATGGCTGTATTAACCTTTTGGAAAACTACACAACACTTTGTTGATTCTCTTTTACACGTCTTACTTTTATTCAAAAGATTCACCAAACTATGTCTGACAAATGTAAATTTTACACTTTCCATTTATACATTTACCCTTATATTTAACTTATAAAACATATTCATGCTGTATTTCTGATTCCTTTCCCCCCAAAAATTAAATATAGACTTATACAAATTTCGTTATTCCAAGACCTACTGACTTTAAACAAATCTTATAAGGAGCAATAAATTTTAATGGTATGAAGCCCAATCAAACCAATGCATGAGGCATTTCAACCCAGTTTAGTTTAGATACGTACCAATAGTACTTCATTTCTTCTTATTTTACTCTACAGACATTTATGCATATATATTCAGACCACTCCCTTTTATTCAGTAAGATTCATTTATACTACTACTAACACAAATTTTGCTAACTCTTTGAAATATTTTACAAAAATATCTTGTATTTTCTTGTACACATAAATAAACAAATAACAAATTCAAAATTCATGATTCTAGGTGCTGTAACGTCGTCAGCTATTTTCCCACGGGCTCCCACGAAGTCTGGGAAAAGGAGACTTCAAATGGGCGCCAGATGACCACCCTGATGACACGAATTCTTGAGGTCGAACGTGACCCCCAACAAAGTGCGGAAAGCATATTGTTTTTACGAAAGGAGAAAACTTTCATACAAGTTCTCACGGGTTGTGGAGTGTCCATTGTGTGTATGTGATAGACTGTCGCCAACTGCCTGTTTCTCGAAATAATTTAGATAGACCTCCCAAAAAGACGTTCTGAATTTTCCCACGGAAAATTTCAGTTTCTCAGGCTGTCAAGACAGTATCTGAGAACAAATCAACGCCTGTTGACCAATGGAGAGATGCTCCAAAAAAGACGTTTAGCGAATCATTGCAGCAGACGCACAAGACACGCCCAGAAAACCTGGACATAAACACAGTGAGTGAAAATAATTAGAGAGATTTTAGTCTGCAGAATACGCAGTCGTTGCGTAGAGAAGAGAGAGCCTTTCTCTTGTATTTTACGGCTCTTCCCGAGTCGCTAGTAAGCTTTAGAGAGCCCCTTTCTCTCTTGTGTATTTTACGGCTCGTCCCGAGTCGCTACTAAGCTCTGTCAAGAGCGGAAAAAGAAACCCTCAAAGAAGCGTAGCTGGACTTTTTTCTCCGCTACCTCTGTTTGAACTCAAGTGATTATCGTTTCCTATTGGAAATGGACTACTTTGCTAAGCAAACTACTTTGTTATGATAAGCAGTTGAACTTACCTTAAAATTCAATTTGCGAAATTTAACACTTACCTTATTTTTAATTACGCTACCAATAATAATTGCTACAGCTAAAATCGCTACAGTGCACATGTTCGGGTAGAGGTCTACGTGTGTTGAAAATCTCGTGGTTCTAGGTGCCGCTGTTTTTACGAAATGCGAGAAACATGCATACATTCTGATTCATCATTAATTAACAGTATACAAACGGAGATTTAAAGAGCTATTTTTTAATTTTTTGAAAAACAGGATACCATAATACAATGTATTTATTGTGATGCAATAAAAAACTTTATTTTCGTTTTTATTTGTAAGCTGTGCCCATCAGCGGCCGAGCGGTAAAGACGCTGAACACTGGTAGTTCGGTCCGAGGTTTGAATCCCGCGAACGGCTGGCTGCATGGGCGTTTTCGTGGTTTTCCCCATGTGTAACGTGTATACGAGCCAGTTTCCCTTAGAAAGTCCTCCACGAAGGCATCTCTCCCTTTAGGCAGATAGCCCTCGTGTGCTTTGCTATAATTAAATAATCCTATTTGTAAGCTAGGAAAAAAAGGATTTATGAGAATTGTTTCTAGTATAATGGAGCTAATATAACAAACACGGCTTTGGCGATTATCTGATTTGCACTGTGTTTAAAGTATTAAGAATGTGCCAATAAGATTCAAGTTTTAGGTGTTTATTTGAATTTCACAGTGCATCATTATTGTTAAATTTAGTAGTAATAATAATAGCATTGCAATAAATATAACTTTTAATATTTCAGAAAAAATTTCAATTTGTTGCGAAGTTTTTAAATTTCACGGTCGCTATAGATCATACAAAAGTAGTATCTCTCCACACAAAAGAACAGTGAAAATTTATTTCAATATAATATCGAATTCGAAATTCACCGAGACAGTTGAATATGTAATCAACGTTATTTCAATGGTCTTCTGAACTGCCATTTCAAATTGTGAGAATTATTTTCATATATTCTCATCAACTCAAAAATAACATTATTTGTTTAGATTCGAGTATTTTTATTGAAGTATAATTTCTATTAGAATAAATACAGCTTTTGAACATTAAAAAATATTTTCCTTCCCTGTTCAAAATTCTTACATTGTTCACAGAAATACACATGGAATTATTAACATTCGTTACATTAACAAACAATTGTTGTCAACAATGGGAACTGAGGCTGAAATTCTAGGATTGAATAGTAATTTACACTTTTTCCCGAATGTAAGACATAAATGGAAATCTTATAACTAAATATGTAATAAAGCTAATGCATATCATTATGTATTAGTGATTTTGAAGCTAATTATATACATTGAAATAAATCTGGATCTCACCATAATGTTTAACAGTGTATTTAAATTACTGTTATAATGGTAGAAATCATGCCCTCATAATGCTTTTTTTTTAACTAACTTATCAGTTATTGATATTAACATTGGCATCAACGATTATAAATCTCTGTTGCCGAATAAACTTCCAAAATAAGTCTTGGAGGTTGTGTAAAATAGAGTAAACTGAGGGTAATCGCTTTCTCCTTTGTGCAATTCGTTTAACGAGAGAAAACGAATGTTGTTGCTAATCGAGGCTAAACATTGTCATGCCACGAGGTTAATTTTGAGAAGGAATTTAATTAACATCTCTCAGCCAGATTTGTTACTTAGGAAATGATTTATTCATCCAGAACATTGAACAAAAATAAAGAATTCTATTCAAACTACTGTAAATAATCAGAACTTTGCCGAAAGAGAACGCTAATCAGGAGGAACGCTTTCGCTTTTAAACCAGTGACATGAATGGCTGCTCTTCCTTGTCCCTGTAAAATCCCTAAGAGGAATATGTTTAGGGAATTTCGATATTTCCCAGAACTTCAATAAACTCTAAATAACTCTAATAAAGCGAGAAAAGTAACTAAGACAATTATTTTCCTAATGGATCGTTTGCACGAGTTGAGTGCTAGGTAGGACATTTTTATTTTGCGGCAGTGTGGCGGTGGCCAGGATGGATGGAATTCCGTTCAAGAAGCTTCACCTAGTCACTGATGAAAGGAATTCTGAAAATTAATACGTTGATTATTATTGGGTAAATTGTCAGAATTAATTCTTCGTTAATAATATTGATAACTCTACTCTAGAGAGCACGTTATATTTCATTAAAATATATTACATTGGAGTAATTACTTCGAAGTAACATTTTTGACCTGGATGGACTCAGGAGCTTTTTAATACCTGTGGGAGGGAAAAAAAGAGTGAAAATAAAAATGATTGCTAAGTTATTTCAGGCGGATACAAATGTGTAACGAAATGAAATAATAAAGGCTCAGGTAAACTTCGAGTTAATAAACAAATCTGAAATGTTAATAATTTAATCATTTTAACAGATGTTTCGTTGCCTGTTTACATTAAACTAAGCGCTTGCGCGGCCAAACGATATATATAATAGTTTTTATGAATCTAGCTAATGCAATTTTACGGGTCCAAATAATAATCGATTATAATTTAAATGAATCTGCGTTTACTGCTTCTAAATAGCTTAATTAATTAATAACACATAAAATTTCATAGAAAAATTAAATAGCTGAGGCTTTGCCAGCTGGTAACGCACTAGCGCTTGGAAAACAAAAATACTTTATATTGGATAGGGGCAACAAATTTCTTTTAAATCGCTGAGTTCTTTAATTCAGTCTGAAAAACAAAGAGAAGAGACCTTGCTTTTTTTACATAAGCTATACACAAGTCACAGGATCTCATGAACGTATCTCAGCATCTTACGTTTTGTCGACTAGCAGTTATATCTACGTGTTTTCCGATTAATTTGAAAAATAAATATTGTTATTTTCTTCCTTCTTACGTGCGTACAAGTTCGTGGATTTGGAGTGAATAACGACGACAGCACTTGATGAAGTATCAAAACACACTTTATTGGACAGTATTATTCTAGACAGCTCAAATCACGTTTATAGTCATCGAAGAACTACTATAAACACGCTGACACAATCAGCGACACAGCCTCCAGGCTATCAGGCTATCAGGCTATAACGGTGGAAAAAGCTTCACGGCAAAGCACCAGAAGACAGCTCCCGACTCTCCTCGGTCGTTCTCGGAACTCCAAGTACTCTCGAGACTCTCCACGCTACAACTCGCGATGCACTCGACAATACACTAAAGACTCCGACTCCTCGGTTCAGTCGTTTCTAAAGCTCAACACACTCTTAAGATCAGACTTGATGATGCACTAACTCGCGATACACTCAGTGACCAACTCGGCTCCTAGACTACGAGACACTCGCTCGTTGACCGACTGTCAATTCGATCGACTCCGAACGGTCTCGTGATCGACTAGCTAGACGAGACACAAACTCTCCACGTACCAGCAGGGTTTATATAGCTTTTGGCATGTGTTTGAGAACATTCTGGGCTAAACCAGTAAAAATTCGTTCCAGGAGGTTCTCCATCCGTCTATGGTATATCGCCAATTTTATCGCCAATTGGGCGATTTCTCGCCAAATATGGCAATTTTAAACCTACTATGCGGGAAAACTATCTTACCGCGTCTGGACATTTCGTAACAATATCTTATGGGTTACAGTGTAGCAGTGCAAAGCTTTCAGATTGGTAAGTTTTATATCAAAAACTTTTTAAATTCCTGCAAAATATGAAACAAATCAAAAACAAATTCGAAATTCAAAATTCGGCCTTCTAAGTGCACATATTCATGTAGGGGACTATACGCGTTCAAAATCTGCTGGTGAAATTTATGTGCCGTCGTTTCTAAACAATGCGAGGAATATGCATACATACATACATACAGATTCTTCATTATTTGATAGCAGATCTATCTCGTAGTAGATAATTATTATATTTCTGTCTTGGTAGAAAAATCGCCAAGCTCTAATTTGCAGGTTTTAGAGAAAAAGTACAGTCGACGACGCTCGCTTTAACGAGCGCTCTTTATACAGGTCAATACATCATTGCGGTGTAATAAGCTCTCAGCTAATGAAAATTTATTTAATCTATATTATTTTATTGTTGTAATCATCTTTTATAATATACTTTTTCTTTCAGAAAGCGAATGCTCGTTTTAACGAGGTTAACTGTATTTTGATTCGATAAGTGCAGGGAAAAAAAAAAAAAAAAAAAAACTACTTTAATACTACATTTTTCCTGACACTTGAAGAAGTGGTTAAACTCTTCTTTTAGAATGAATATATTGCCGGCAATATTATTGTGATATTTATTTTAAATTTAAAGACATTCTCAAGAAAATAAATTCCCATGTTACGCTACACTACCGTGCATATACAAAGTGAATCCTAAGTCTCCACACAAATGGTGAAAACGGTGACTAATGTTTATTTTCTTCTTAAAAATGGTGTTATATGATGTTAAATTTAAATAATATATTTCAAATGTTTCCCTTCCACGTCCAAATGCAATGACAGTCGCTTTAACCAGTTGTGGAGAATACCTGACAATGTTTCTCATGTTATTTGTTTGCAAGCTTATGTGATTCTCCTTTTAAGATGATCCACATTAATGTTTTTTTTTTTTTTTTTTTCCTCGTACCCAAACGATTTTAGGTTGCATGAATGACAAAACTCCACTGGAGTGATATTTGGTGACTCGAATGGCCATTCCACCGGACGACGTCGACAGATCCAATGTCCAGGAAACTACTGGGACAACCATTGACGCACTTCAGTGCCGTAATGCAGTGGTGCCTTACTGGGTGGAATAACGCAGGGAAATTCCCACTTTCGTTCGGAATTGGCATAAAGATGTCATTTTTCTACATGTTGAAATAACCTCTCGCATTGAGGTTTCCACCAATAAAAGAAGGACCAACAATCATGTTACCCCAAAATCCCGTACCGCACCATGAAATAATGCTTTTCTGCTGAAATGCTGCCGCACTTCGACATTTACACGGCGCTTCATTTGGTCCGTTATTATGAGATTCTTTAAAAGTTCAAAATCGGTAACTTCCAAACCTGCTATCCATTCTTCAAAATAATTCCTTAATTCAAAGGCAAAATCTCTCCAATTGGTTAAAAAATAGAAAAGAAGTTAAAAATTTACACGTAAGTCAAGTATATGATCTGAAAATATAGCAATTATGATAAAATTAGGATTATATTGGAAATTTTCAAGGTTAAAATGTATAAAGACATCAAGTAAAAGTCAAGTATATAGTGGGAAAATATAAATTGGTTAAAAATTAGAGTATATTAAATATAATGAAGGTACAAAACAAGCTAAAAATGTTACATCTAAAATTAAATACAGGTCATCTATATGATAAGAAAATATATGAAATAAGTTAAAATATGAAATAAGAATGTGTTGAAGATCACTAACGTTAAAAAGAACGAAAAAAGTTAAGAATTACATCTAACATTGAATAATATAATACACGAAAGCGCGTGTTTTAGTAATTACACTCATAAAATGTAACAAATAAGTTAAAAGTATTGGCTAACACGTCTGAAAAAACTCTAAGTAAAATGAATTTAATAATAAAAATGAGTAATGTAATTAAGATTACGGAAAGTATATCTGATATTATGAACAGAAGATTTAAGAAATACGGTAAAATTCTGAGTGTATAGGATCACTCAATCATTAAATTTCAAAATAATCATCGTTAAGGGTACCTAGGAAATAATCATCATATACGTAGTAAAACAGCTGGAATACGAAGAAAAACACAAAGGCTAAAACTTTATTAACGAAAGAAATCACCTCCGGTAAATCAGTAAAATATAATCTCTTATTAAATTGTGATGACATGTAGCAGTTTTGTAGATATTGTCATAGGATAAATACAAGTAAGAAAATAATTATCTTCGAAAGAGGTTATACTGTGAAGGAAACATTTTATTATACAGTAATTTCTCTTTAAAGAAAATAATTGTATCAGTCACTTAAAACACTAGCCTGATAAATGTTTTTAAGAACTCAATATAAATTAAGTATGTTAACACATTATCATATAATTACTAAATGCCTAAATCACCAAATTAATAAAACCTAAGCACATGTCCTTTTCTTTGTGTGTGTGTGTCTTTTTTTTTTTTTTTTGACTAAGCCTACTCTATAAGGCTCCCTGTCCCCATTTTCAGATAAGCCTCTCTCCCACGGCTGATCATTCCTTCTCTTGAGCTCGCTCAACTCCCGCTCCTGGTGCTCCCTGAGCCAGAACTGTCATTTTCTCTACTTACGCAACTTTATGCAAAATGCAAAAATGGCTCAATTAACAACAAAATAAGCAACTTTTTGAGATTTTTTATTACGCCCAAATCGGCGTTTTTTTTTTTTTTTTTTTTTTTTTTTTTCATTTACACCTACAGTGGCGAGAAAACACGTTTTTATTTTTACACATAACAAATGGTTTAATATGCAGATTTTTGTCTAAAAAAATTAAGAATACACCAATGAAATTTTTGTGATATCTTAATACAAAAAAGCGTCAATATTTTGTTGCATGTCCTTTGGCTTTAATGATCTCTTCCAAAAGTCGTGGGACCGATTCGACCAACCTTTTGTCATATCTGAAGATATTTTATCCCATTATTCTTGCAACAACTGTTTTAAATGAGCTTTGTTTCTAATTTTGTATTTTTGGACCGCTGTTTCGAGTGTGGCCAGAGATTTTCTATCACACTGATGTCTGGGGACTTTAGTGGTGTATGCAACTGTTGTTTAGATTTAAAAAGACTCCACATTTTGACGTTATGAGTCTTGTGTTTGGATTCACTGTCGTGCTGGAGTATGAAATTTAGATCTAAACCTAACTTTATATCACTCACTTGTGTAGTATATCCAACAGATTCATAATGCCATCTATAAAAAATAAATTTCTTACCAGTTGAAACCCTACAACCTCAAACCATGACGGAGCAACCGCAATGTTTATCTGTAGGACGTAAATTTTTTGGACCCAAAGCGGTATCGTTGAGTTTCTTAGTCACAAATTCAGCGGTCTCTCCAGAACCTCCATGAAACGCTGAATGTGATGGGCGTCAAGATGAACAAAATGACAGAAAAAACAAAGAAACAATTCCAGGAGGTGGATGAGGCAATCATTGGGCTCCTAGATGATTTTATCAACGGTGCTTTAAGAGAAATATCCACTATTCTAAGAGCGACACTAAACATAGCCAACGTAAAGTGGAAGGAGAAATAACTAGCAAAGGTACAGAAGAAGATGAGGAAGAATAGCAGCCACGTGTTTAAGACTCCAGACGTCGGCCAACTTACAGACCAAGAATAGTTCTTCGAAGACCTGCCAAGGAGATTCACATCCTAGAACCAAATCTTCGGAGAAACAGACAGAAGAAAATGACGACGATGATAATGACGGAACTTCAAAAGCAACATCCCAAGCGAACTGTATGCAAACCACTGCATTATAAAGATACTGTATAGGACTTATAGAGCTTTTTTTTAAATTATATTTCATTTTATTTTTTCTTACTTATTATTATTGTTATTAGCCCAAAGGGTGTTAGCCCAGAAGAGCTATTAATTTCGTTTTGGCTTTTTGTGCCGTTTCACTATAAACGACGCTTCACTTTTCAAATTGTTGCCACCAATTATTATCGCTCTGTATTATATTTAAAGAAATTAAATAATGAAGACTATTCATTAATGTATGTATGTTTCTCGCATTATGATAAAACCACGATACCTAGATCATCGTGGCTGTCTTTATTTGTTCTTAGACGGGCTGAGCCCTTTAGATCATAAGGTTCAACAGACCAGGAGAATGGGGCTGCGCCCTGTTTTGTTGTTACCTAGAGCCATCAAATATTGATTAACGTACGTCTCCACCTGAATATGGCCATCTGGAAGGCCAAATTTGGAATTTGTTTTATTATCTATTTCATATTTTGTAAAGCATTTATTAGTTTCTGATTAAGAACCTCAATGATTTCAAAACGAGCAATGACAACACTGTACGGAGGGGGAAAAAAATAAAAATTATCTCCAGCGCGCGAGACTGTGTATCCGAAATTGTAAAGTTGTTGCTGCTTGCTAAATGAGACATTGCTGTTGAATTGAATTTTATGGTTTAAATGTGAAGAACATGATTTATATAGTATATAAAGAAGAAAGTCTGTTTGTTTGTTCGTTGATAACTCAATTACTAATGACGTGCACTTAAAAAAAAATGCTATTGTTGCTGATATAATGAGAGAGAATTAGTTTATTTTTCTATCGAAATTTTTTATGTGGGTGCCATATCGCATGAAACTGAAAAATGTATGACTATGAATAGTACTTTTTGCATCCTCATTAAAGAAGGATTACATCGGTGTCGTTCTGTCTCCTGTTAGATACATTATCAGGTTCAGTGTTTCTCCTTACTTGCTTGGGGAACATTAAATGACCTGACTCGGAACAGGGAGCTTACTAAAGCTATGTTCAATAAATGTGGGAAGTAGATAAGATACACAGGAAGGGTATACGAAACCCTTTATTTTTCTCTCTTTACAATGATTTCCGGACTTCGGAATACAGAGACCAACCACTTGTGGTCTGAACGTAAGAATATAAAAATATTAACTAAATTCTAACTAAACTAACTTTGGATTAATAAACAAGTGTCTACTTGAAGATTGGCCGTATATTAACAGAAAGGCCGTATGTAGTACAGAGAACTGTTAACACTACGATACGTTTAAAATTATCAAGAGGATTAAACCTCTGGCCTTGAAGGCAACCAGCAACCGAGTAAAACTACTATGGCAAGCGGCCTGCTTCCAATAACTCCTTCCTCTCTCTTGCTTGGCAAAAAGCCACAACTTAAGTACTTGGCGTTAGCAAGACAAATTTGCATAAATAAGTTAAAGCTTTTAATTCTGGCCGGAAGTAGAAAATAAGAAGTGATAGTAAAGATTTAAAATAAAATAAACGTTAGTAAAACTTAAGATCCTTACATACTGCCCGCCAGAGTTAATTAGTTTGACACTGAGGTCTAAAACGACCTTGTTGAAAACTTTTAGCTCTAGAATCTAACGCGAGGCCAATCTTTTACAAACATTTCTCACTAGAAACTAGAAATTAAAAAAAAAAGTCGCTTTTACATTATCAATTCCATGGACAATTACTTTTCATCTGTACTGCATCTAAAGAGGAGCTTTTAGTTGAAATCTAGTTCCTTCCAGCTAGTTTAATGAAATGTTACACAATTAAATGGCAAGTAACATGAATATTTATATTTCTCTTAACATTCTTATTTCATTCATGACTTTATTTAATTATCTCTCCCCGTGCTCTCAGACATGTGTTGTAAAAGAAAACACCAAACACGAATGTGTTTATGTACAAGTGTTCAACACTACCGCCTGCAATCAAAACACTAACGTGTTAAAATTCAACATAACAAGACCTCATAACACACCTTATATTCATCTCTAAACCCTGAGGTACTATTCTGAAAGTGGCTAACTCTGAAGTGTAGCGTCAGAGAGCCTAACTACATTCATTCAACCTTTAACACATATTCACAATAATTTTCTCTTTTTACAGTCACACGAATAAGTTAAAATTTTTTGGCATTACTTTCACTTTTAACATATCACAGTATTTCTTAACGCTTAACATAACAGTTCACATTGTATAAGGACATCTTAACATGCCGTTAATTTTACGCATTTTAAAACATACATTAGTAGTACATTGTTAACTTCTATTCTTTTCCAAGCAAGTGCCAATTCTTTTCCATTGAAATACTACATTTCAAAAGTCTTTCAGACTAAAACTTCTTTCTTGCCAGAATCTTTTAAATAAAATTTTATACAATAACTTTTACAATATTCAAGTATTTACACATTCCTGTTATATATTAATTTTAGTTTTACTCGCGAGTAATTGAAAAACATAATACCAAAATAGGTAACAACTCATTTCTCGCCTTTTTGGCGATAAAGGTAGACCTCACATGAGGTAAAACGTCTTGAATTCTGCCACTTGCAGTAAGAATGAAAGATTAACTTAAGGTTGCAAAGTAACATAAAGTTTTACTTATCTTTGTGATATTCGGACATTCTTTTTTCTGCCCAGTCCTGGAAGGTAGCGAAGATTAGCGTTTGGTTTATCTTCCTTCTTGTGCGGGTTCGCCCTTCAGTTCCTTCCTCTATGAGCTTTCTTTTCCTTCCAGTTCGGTCACCCTTGAAGACCTTCTTTTTCGCCTCTGCCTGTGGTCTTGGCCGTTTGATGGCAGCTGGTCTTGGCGGAACCGGGACACTTCTCTCTCGTTCCTGCTTGGATCTCGTTGCTGGCTGTTCAAATTTTCCTTGTTTCTTTGCCTCCGCAGCTGGTGTTCCTTCCGCAATTCGTCGACATTTGCTGCGTAGACTCCTGTCCGATGGGTAGATCTTCCGTTTGGGAGCCGGGTTATAGTTGCTGTTATTTCTCCTGGCTCTCTTTGCATTCGTCGTACTTCTCCCTTCTTCATTCTGGGGGTGGTCGTGCGCTCTCTCTTCTGGTCGGTGGAACGGCTTCTTTTTCTTGTTACCTTCAATTTTCCAACGGGGAAACTTTTTTTTCAATTGCTCCTGCCTCCTAATGGCTTGCCCTTGTGCTTGTCGTGGTTCCACCTCTGGAGCTTGTGCCTGCAGTGCCTGCCGTGCCGGATCCTGCAAAAGATCTTTAAATATTTGCATTTTATTACGGTCATAGAATGGTTTTATCTGGTCAATGTTTGCGGAGCATGTTTCACCATTCCTGGCTTTTAACACCACTACAGCCTGAGTTTTTTTTCTATGATATATGGTCCTTCAAATCGTGGAAAAAATTTGGCGGTTTTATCTTCTGGTGCCGAAGAAAGTGAATGCTTAATTTTTAATACTTCATCTCCTACTTTATAAGTTACTCCCCGTCGTTTCAAATCGTAATAAAGTTTTTGTTTTCTCTGTGCTACTTCAGTGTGCTTTTTTGCTTCTTTAATTAATTTTTCTATATCACCCATTTTAAATTCTGGGGCTCTTTGTTGAACATAAAATAATTTATCTAACGGAGTTATAATCTTTCTGCCTAAAAATAACTCAGCAGGAGTTTTGCCCGTTGTATCATGTTTTGCGGTCCTAAGGGCGAAAGCTAATTCATTGACATAGTTATCCCAGCTTTTATGAAAATTTTTAACATAACTACGGATAATTTTCACTATATTTCTATTGACCCGTTCCGCTATATTTGATTGCGCCCGATACGGGACCATTTTTAAATGACGTATGCCCAGTTTTTGGCACGTCTTCAAATATATTACTTACAAATTGAGGACCATTATCCGATATAACTTTTAGGGGCGCCCCGTATTTTAAAATATATTTATTTAAAATAGAATCAGTAACTAATTTCGCGGAGGCTCGTTTTAAGAGAACAATTTCGGTCCACTTACTAAAATGATCAACCATAACAAGGAGATAGCGACTTTTATTTAACTGACATTTTGGGAAAGGGCCCAATAAATCGATGCCAATTATTTCATTTGGAAATTCGGATTTAATGCTATTTAGAAACCCGGCCGGGCGGAAATTAATATAATTAACTGCTTGACATGTTGGGCAGGACTGGACATACGCCCTTGTTAACTTTTGCAGTTCAGGAAAATAGACTGCCTCGCGTACGCGTTGGATAGTTTTTCGAATACCAGCATGAGAAGCTAAAGGGCTGTCATAGAGCTCCTGCAGGATATTTAATCTAAGACTAGCTGGGATAACAGGTCGAAATTCGTTGTTGGAATTCACAGTTTTTGTGTAGAATAATAGACCATCTAGTAGTTCGTAATGGGCCGCCCTATTTCTTATCGCCACAATATCTTGGTGGCTAAAATTTTCAGGATCCTTTAAATACTCATAAATGTTTCTAAATTCAGGATCCTTACCCAGTTCGGTTATTACAGTTTCTCGGGAATTTATTGTACATGCTGTGAGCATTGCCACCTTTACAGTATTACCTTCTTCATCTATTTTTATTCAGAATAGGGCATCTGCTACGATATTTTCCTTTCCGGGTGTGTGCTTGATTACCAGATTATACTCTTGTAACTTGAGTGCCCATCTTATTAACCTTGGGGATAAGTTTTTCCCTGAGTACAATCTAGTTACCGCCGCATGATCAGAATACATTGTTATTGGAGCCCTTCCAAAATAGACTCGGAACTTTTGCACTGCTAACAGAACTGCAAGTGCCTCTCTCTCGGTCGCGGAATAATTTCTTTGTGTTTGATTTAAAGTTCGACTAAAAAATGCCACGGGCTGCTGATTTTGCGAAAGTACCGCTCCTACCGCATAATCCGAAGCATCCGCTGAAATTTCTAAATTCTCATTCTTTTCAGGAAATTTCAAAACAGGGCTTGCGTTAATGCTTGCTTTAATTTTTCGAAAGCACTATTGGCTTCGACCGTCCACGAGAATCTTGCCTTTTTCCTTTTTAATTTTAACAATGGTTCAGCAATAGCTGCAAAATCTTTTATAAAGGACCTATAATATGGACAAAGTCCTAGAAAAGAAGAGAGCTTCTTCGCCGTATTTGGCGGCGGATACTTTTGCACAGCGATTATTTTGATTCGTCTGTCTCGATTCCTTTCTGAGATATTTTGTAACCTAAGTATTTTAATTCAGGGGCTGGAAATTTGCACTTTTCGATATTAACTTTTAGACCGGCCTGATTTAATAATGAAAACACCTGTCTTAAATCCTGTACATGTTGGTCCAGATTATCACTAGTAATAATGATATCGTCTAAATAGATAAATGTGGACTTTCCAAGAACAGGCCTTAGGACAATGTCCATGCATCGCTGAAATGTTGCCGGTGCCCCTGAAAGGCCAAACGGCATACGCAATAATGCATAAGTGCCAGACTTGGTTATAAAAGCAGTCTTAGGCACATCTTCCGGTCTAACCCCTATTTGAAAATAACCAGTCGTTAAGTCTAAAGTCGTCATGTATTTGGTAGAAGTTATGTTCCTTAGAATTTCTTCAATAATAGGTAACGGATATACCGGATATTTAGTCATAGAGTTTAATTTACGATAGTCAATCGCAAAATGCCACCTTTTTGGATGTGTTACTGGATAGTCATTGTTTTTCTTACATAAAACAACCGGGCTAGCATAACTACTTGAGATGGGCGTTATGATCTTTTTATGTAACATATCTCTAATGTGCCACTCTATAATTTTTTCTTTATTCTTATCATACCGGTATGGTTTATGGCGAACTGGCAGTGAATCTCCGGTGTCGATACTATGGTTAGTAACTTGAGTAAATCCTGGAATATCACTAAATAACGAAGCAAATTCACTTACCACTTGTCGGATTTTTTGTTGCTCTTCCTTAGGCAGGTGGTCAAGGTTTAACATTGGTGGTTCTGTTTTCTCTTCTCGAACTGGTTTCATCGTCAGCTTAAGGGACGCTTCGTTAAAATCCAGTGTTGCTTCTGCTTCTGAAAGAAAATCTATCCCTAAGATGATATGTGCTTGCAGATTCGTCCTTGATTGTTCGTCCTTGATACGAACGTATAGCGGTAATTTACCTATGCACTTGCATCTTTCTCCCTGCGCAGCTAACACTGTCGTATTATCCGAATTATATATACGGTATTTCCGAAAATACTTCCTAAAAAAATCTTCTGCCACACAGGAACACTGCGCGCCTGTATCCAGGAGTGCGGTGGCTGGGATGTTATTCACCAACACTTCAATCTTTGGAAGAGTCAAATTTTTCACCATCACTGTATTTAACTTGAAGGAAGAGGGGTTTTCTTGGCCTTCGGATTTCCGCACCCTCCCGTCAGCAGAAATCCGTTTTAGTTTAAATCTTGTTTTTTCCTTTCCGTGCTTTCCTTCTTTTTCCACTGGCCTTCAGACTTTTTTCCTGGATTACTACTGAACTGTCGGCGTTCGCCGTTTGTTTTTGGATACTCAAGTTTCCTTGCCCACTGATTCGTTTTGCTTCCGTAGCCGTGTTCTTGACTTTGCTGTGGTCTTGGCGCACCAAATTGGTTTCGTTGTTCATACTGGCGTCTTCTTTCAATGTCCGCCGTTCTTCTACTTTCAAACTGGATTGCTAGCTCAAATAACGTTTCCAGTGTAGTCGGATTCCTTAATTCAATAAAGCCTTGTACTTGGGGAAGTAACCTCGGCAAAATCACTTGAATTATCTCAGGATCCGGACGGTTTCCATACAAGAGTTTGAAGACGTGAATTTTTCTTAAAATAAAGCTTGAGAGATTTTCAATTCGTTTCTGGTATATGCTGAAAAGTTCCGTTTCTAATTTTGCTCGATCCCTTACGACAGGGAAGGCTTTTACTAGGGCAGTCTTGAAATTTTCGTAAGTATAGGTGGGACTTCCCGCTTGACCCAAGAGACTTCTGCCTATACATTTGAACCAATTAAGCGCTTGGCCCCTCAAAGCGCTGGTAGCTAAGGTGACTTTCTGGAACTCATGCACGGGATACATCATGAAGTGGTCCTCCAATTTTTCCAAAAAACTGGTTACCGGTGAGTTTCCATTAAATGTTGCTTCTGGTTTCACCGATGCGCGCATGGTCTGGACGATGTAACCAAATCCTTCCAGGGCGGCAGCTGGCATTTCTGGATTCTGAGCCGCTTCTGCAGGCAGCACAGGTTCTTCTTGAAACTCGGCCATGGTTATTCTTCTTCGTCGGGCGCCACTATCAGGTTCAGTGTTCCTCCTTACTTGCTTGGGGAACATTAAATGACCTGACTCGGAACAGGGAGCTTACTAAAGCTATGTTCAATAAATGTGGGAAGTAGACAAGATACACAGGAAGGGTATACGAAACCCTTTATTTTTCTCTCTTTACAATGATTTCCGGACTTCGGAATACAGAGACCAACCACTTGTGGTCTGAACGTAAGAATATAAAAATATTAACTAAATTCTAACTAAACTAACTTTGGATTAATAAACAAGTGTCTACTTGAAGATTGGCCGTATATTAACAGAAAGGCCGTATGTAGTACAGAGAACTGTTAACACTACGATACGTTTAAAATTATCAAGAGGATTAAACCTCTGGCCTTGAAGGCAACCAGCAACCGAGTAAAACTGCAATGGCAAGCGGCCCGCTCCTAATCACTCCTTCCTCTGTCTTGCTTGGCAAAAAGTCATAACTTAAGTACTTGGCGTTCGCAAGACAAATTTGCATATATAAGTTAAAGCTTTTAATTCTGGCCGGAAGTAGAAAATAAGAAGTGATAGTAAAGATTTAAAATAAAATAAACGTTAGTAAAACTTAAGATCCTTACAACATTACTCTCAATATAACTTAACTGGCATCGGGTGTTTCCGCTAGTCATTTAATAAATAATGGTAACACGAAAAATGTTAAAAAACGCCCCTTTGGGCGTAATGCAAAATCTGAAAACTTTCAGATTTTATTATTGTTATTTTGTTTGTTTGATTGTTGAGATTTACTTCAATTGAGGAAAATTGAAAAGTCAGGATGGTCCAATGTAAGCATGATTGTAAATTATTTATTATTATTAGATAAAATATCTACGGAGAAATGGCAAGAGCTAAATCTAGATGTTTCATTTTTTTCATTCAAAAGACGTACAAAAATATGTATACAGGTTAGATGGAGTAAGAACATGTGTTATGATACGTTTAAGAATAAGTTACGTGTTAGGCTTAATAATTTAAGAGTACGATTTATCTTTAAATAAAGGTATAAGGTATTTCTCCCACTTTCCTAGCGTGCCTTCGTGGTGTAGTGGTTCTGCAGGCTGGGCCGGTATTCCAGAGGTCCGTGGTTCGATTCCCGGCGAAGGCGATTGCTTATTTTTCATCTCTCTGGCTTCGGAAAAAAAAATCACCTAATATCTCTACAAAGGTTCGTTTGTCTTTTAGAAATGTCTTATGATTAATTAATTTAAATACAAAAGAAACTAATAATTGATCAGCTGACTGCAGCCATGGCACACAGATTTTTCTGTCTTTGCCATATCTGGCATGACATTGCACGTAAGATGACATTGCACTTCAGAGGTAAGAATGCTAAAGATATATTTTAGTTACCTGAAACGTACATCAGAATGCAAGCAAACGTGCACACGTATTTTTAGAGACTGAAGAACGTATCAGATATAAGCCATAACATCTATTACATATATATTATTTATGGATAATACGTCATTAAGTATTAAACGTATACTTAAGTAATGCGTTATCATTTCTATCACAATAACATTAGTTGTTGAAAAGGCAGACAACATTTACACCATCAAAATGTCGTTTTCCAGAAAACGATATTCTGAGAAATGTATCACTGTTTCTGTATGCAATTTTCATGTTAAAAGACATTAAATAGCTTTTAAAAAGTAAGGCCTTTTTTTATTATAATTTTATGAGAAGTTTGTTCTTTATTAATAGTCCAGTTAATTAAATATGTATAAAAATAAATTATCTCATTACATAAGCACAGTTGTTTATACTAGTAGTACATTAAGCGAAAAGTAGAGAACAACAAAACGTGCTATACATAACAAATTCGTTAATTATGCTACAGTTAATTTCCCTCATTGCAAAATCAGTTCCAGTTTTACCCGTATTACCGTGAATTACGTAAGAAGTAAATTTTATTTTCAGTTCAAGATTAAACAGCTGCGTGATAGCGAACACTTTTAAATAGAATTTTAAGTAGAATTCGAGGCCACTGAAATTTTAATTTTTGAAAGTTGGCACTGTTGAATAAATAATTTCTTAAATAATGTAACTTTAATCTAGCAGACGATCGCTGAAAGCTATAAAATGCCTTGAACTAAGCAAAGATTTAATTTAGCACTTAGTGCTATACTTGAAATTTATATAATTTTTTTTTAACTTTTTGTAATTGTCATTTTAAGTGTATTATTTATAATACTTTCCCTGTTTTTCTTTTTTTCTTCCCTTCTCTCTGTTTAAGGGAAAAAAGAAACATTCTGAAACATTCTTTCAGGTGTTTTTTTCTTTTATTTCCTACTGATCATGCTCGGTAAAAAAGCGACAGCGTTAGCTGTTATCAGAGTAGGTGAAATAAAATTATCATTTATGTTCCACATTAATAACATTGCCTATTTGTTTGCATAATACATCTATTCATATAAAAATATTCACAAATAACTCTTTTCATTGTGCTTCGTTTTATTGTATTTCAGGGAAAGTGTGGTTTTTTATTAATCTAATCTTGGTGCAATATGCTACAACAAAGCCGTCAATCGATGCCATTTCCCCAACTACATTTGCTAACTTCCTACACTCCGGTAATTAACAAAATAATAATTGTATAATGGCTTTAAAATGGTCATTCGGCGCAATAATGTATTGTAGCGTGCGTACGGGTTCGTAATAAATTGAACGCACAAGTCCGATGAAAAGTGAATAAAATTTATTATTATCACAACAAATAAAACAAAATGCTTAAAATTCCTTAGATATTCGTACAATATTGCAATATCTCACAGTAGTTATCTTTTAAACTACCAAAACGTTCAACAGAACTAATTCAAAATAGAGAAAGCTAATCCGATTTCACCGCGAATTCGCTATAGTAAACAAAAACATTTTTCTAAACAAACTCATAAATCAACTAACTGAATTGAATTCCTCCTTTTATAAAGCCTTTTTAAATCACGCACGACAATATTCTGGTATTTTCCCTATTTTTTCGGAAAAGCAAAAGGTGTAATTACGAGATATCTGCTATTTATTAAACGCGGTGTGTTCCTGTATTTTTAATTTTTCCGGCGTAGCTTTCTCTTCAAATAAGTCGTGTGCAGCATTTCACGGGGAAATGAAACAATTTAATAACAATTCTTATTAAAAATAGCAAACTAAATAAATCAATACAAAAAACGTAACAGTATTTTATTTTATGTCTTCGAGACATCTGTTTAGTCTATTTCATGATAATAATTTAATCTATTCCATGGTGAATTTGTTCGTGTCCTGAATTTCAAGGTGTATAGTATTTCTTTAAATTTTGTAATTAACGGATATTGTAGCGATTTTAGCTGTAGCAATTCTTATTGGTAGCGTGAATAAAGGTAAGTGTTAAATTTCACAAATTGAATTTTAATGTAAGTTCAACTGCTTATCATAACAAAGTAGTTTGCTTAGCAAGGTAGTCCATTTCCAATAGGAAACGATAATCACTTGAGTTCAAACAGAGGTAGCGGAGAAAAAGTCCGGCTACGCTTCTTTGAGGGTTTCTTTTTCCGCTCTTGACAGAGCTTAGTAGCGACTCGGGACGAGCCGTAAAATACACAAGAGAGAAAGGGGCTCTCTAAAGCTTACTAGCGACTCGGGAAGAGCCGTAAAATACAAGAGAAAGGCTCTCTCTTCTCTACGCAACGACTGCTTATTCTTCAGACTAAAAACTCTCTAATTATTTTCACTCACTGTTTTTATGTCCAGGTTTTCTGGGCGTGTCTTGTGTGTCTGCTGCAGTGATTCGCTAAACGTCTTTTTCGGAGCATCTCTCCATTGGTTAACAGGCGCTGATTGTTCTCAGATACTGTCTTGACAGCCTGAGAAACTGAAATTTTCCGTGGGAAAATTCAGAACGTCTTTTTGGGAGGTCTATCTAAATTATTTCGAGAAACAGGCAGTTGGCGACAGTCTATCGCATACACACAATGGACACTCCACAACCCGTGAGAACTTGTATGAAAGTTTTCTCCTTTCGTAAAAACAATATGCTTTCCGAACTTTGTTGGGGGTCACGTTCGACCTCAAGAATTCGTAAGTGTCATCAGGGTGGTCATCTGGCGCCCATTTGAAGTCTCCTTTTCCCAGACTTTGTGGGAGCCCGTGGGAAAATAGCTGACGACGTTACAGCTATAGATTCCTTCCCCCTTCGGAAGAACTTTTCTCGAGTTGAAACGAAGAGGAAAGTTCTCCTCATCATTTCACTAACTAAAAAAATGACCCGAAATAAACTGTTCTCTCGATAGCACTTTCAAACACACCTTTACAGGAACACCGCTATATTGATTAATAACAGTACTAGTAATGTCACTATTGAAAAGTTCACATATAAGTCAATAAGGCATTAACTCTAGAGGCGAGAATTAATGGAATTTTTAAAATCAGAATCACACACATATATATACATACACATACACATCACAAATATTCTTAACAAAGGGACAAAATAACTGATGATATATTCTTATATTACACTTTGACTGTATACAAAATACTTATTCAGATAAGAAACTGGCATGATCACCTCTTTACACTCTATGTTTCGCCCGATTCGAAACGACTCAGCCCATCAGCATTTTTATTCAATTTGCCTGGGCGGTAAACTACCTCAAAGTTATAAGGTTGCAACTGTACTTACTATAAAGCTAAGGAACACAATAAATCCTAAGTAATTCTAAAAGGATCAACACTCAATATACAAATACAAAGTTCTACAATAAACAAAACAAACAAAAAATTATTGTACTCAAAACAAGTTGTCGGCTCCTATTGGTACCTAATTCAGATAAAATCTCGATTTATTTGGTGCGTTTTCGCACCTATGAGCTTTCATTATGTCTGTGGGTTTCCCACTTACGGCTAAATATTTTGTGTTTCTATCTTGAAAACTACTTTGCCAGTGATCTGTTCGATTTCGATGTTCAGTTTCAGATTTCCGAACAGCACATCGTGAATGGAAACGCTCCGGGGGTCTTCCTGCACTTCTTTCTTTCCGAGTTTTTTCTTCCGGGATTCCAGACAAAAATTCGTCCTTACGGACCAGCATTTTTTTCTTAGAAATGTTTCGCTTTCTTCGTAAATCTAAAGAAGTCCATGCACTTCGTGGGTTAATGACCGCTTTTGTTATCTTGATTTGTCCGTTTCTTGACCTGCTCTCCGAACGGTGAGGACACTTCACCCTTTCTTTGCCTCGGACGTTAGCTGACTGAACGGGGAAAATTTCACCCTCCTCCTCGTCATTCATTCGCCCCGCGGGGCGCTCAACTTCTTTATTCTCTGGACCTTGACTAGGGGAATTTTCTTTCCTGCTGCAAGCTTTCGTTTGACTGCGAGTCATAACAGCATTGATTTTATGGGGCTGCATTTTATTCTGTTCTATCAATCGGGCTGTTCGATTTCCCAGCAGATAATATTCTTGATTCAGGTCGGAGCTAATCACTGCGGCTTTAGTAATGACTTTCCCAAAGTCCTCTCCCTCTAATTCAATTCGAGCCAAGGGTAAACACCAGGGATGTAAATCTAGCGGCTGCTTAACCCACACTGTCTCTCCTAGAAGCATCTGATGTGTTACTTGGTCCCATCCGATCAGATCGATAGTGGAGCCAGTATCTCGGAGTACAGGCATTTCTCGATTATTTACTCTTGCTATACTAATATAGGGAGCTAGCCATGTATCTGGAGATTCTGAAGTGCCTAGTTTGTTTACAGCTTCAGCGGCCTCTTGTCTTTTTAACCGAGGACACTGAGGTCGGAGATGACTATCTGAATTACATTCATAACATCTAGGTATTCTTCGTTTTTCGAAAACACTTGATTTCCATTTCTCCGCAGTTTTTTTCTTTCGAAACATTATCATGGCGACGTACTCGATCTGAAAATTCTCCTTTTTTCCTTTCGTTAATATTTGAATCCTGTTCGGTATTTTTAGTAAAACCTGTTGGTTTTTTTACGGTCTTTCGTACTGCTTCATATTCATCTAATTTCTTCACTAGTTCGGCAGAAGATATTATACTCGGCCACTCATTCACGAAGTGTTCGCGAATTTCGCTGTTTACTCGACGTTTAATTTGATCCGTCAACATTAAGTCTTTTAGCGCATCGAAATCTCGTACGTCTACTCCGTTTAACCATTCATCTAGATAGTTTTTTAACTCAAAAGCAAAGTCTTTATATAAACTACCCGCACGACGCTGGTGTTGAACAAATTTGACGCGGAACGCCTCTGGGTTCAACTTAAATCGCTGCAAAAGAATTTTCTTTACGTAGGAGTAATTATCTAGCTTCTGTTCCGGCTCTCGTAGAATAATAGAAACAATGTCCATTGGCAATAGAGCCATCAAATGTGACACCCAGTCTCTTTCCTCTACCTTCGCTTTGCGAGCCTGACGCTCAAACATTGCTAAGTAAAGCGAAATATCCGATGATTCGGGATTATATCTCTGCATTAAATTTTGCAAATCTCTCATAGATCTCGGAATATTATTTTGAGAATTTTCTCTGCCATTATTGGCGTTTGTTAACCTTAGACGTCCTAATTCAAATTCTCTCTCCTTTTCCCTTTCAAGTTTACGCTCTTCGGCTTCTTCGCGTCTATGGTGTTCGATTCGCGCTTCGATAATCGACTCTAGTGTTGCCTCGACGAATTTTTCGTCATACTGAGGGCTCTGTACAATGAGGTTTTTAAGATCTTGTATTTTTGCATTTGGGGAAACTTCTAGACCTAATTCTACAGACAGATTTATGAGGTCTTGCTTTCTACCCTTGCCAAGATATGACATTTTGCCAGTGACAAAATTTTAAAGTGATACAATAAAATAAAACTAAAGGTACCAGTTTGTCTACTCTGAAAGTTTCACACTATCCAGAAATACTACAGTAAAACAACATAGCAATGCAATTTATGGTATGTATGACATAAAATACGTACCATTAGCAACATAAAAAAAATTAAAGTAAATTAAGCATTTCTTAAATAATCTGTTGCAGCTTAACACATAACCATACATAATGCAGTATATAAAAAAAATTTGCTAAATACTTATTGGCAAAAGAATATTAGTCACAAAGAGCAATACTTATTGACTCAATTTACAACTGATGCGTGCTTTCTAAAGGTTGAAAATACTATTATAAAATTCTCTACTCATCAAAAACAAAGCATTTACGAGTAACCATTTAAACATATAATTTCGATACACAAAAGACAAACTCCATTAAAATGCCTCTTTAAAAAGATAATGCCATATCAACTTACCCATTGCAGACAAAAAAAATAACAGCTCTTCTTTCCTTTCTTTTCTATTTGCACACGCGATTCAATGACCGAAGAAGGAAACCAATTGAACAATAGTCGACTGGGCGATTCTTCTTTCACTAAACACCAAAAGCACTTTCACTGCACAGAGGGTGGTAAACACCAAACGCGAATTCACAACACTTCACTCTTGTCTGGACTTCTTGTGTCTTGTCTTTACACCCGAGGGAGAATTTTACTTCACACTCTTTCCCAGGCACTTCCGGAACTAGTCTTTGTAGTAGTTGATTCTTCACGAACGCTTCTCATCGATGATCCTTTTTCAGCTGCTGGTTAAACTCTCCAATCTTTACTGCGAAAGAATTCTTTTCCACTGCTAGAATCGGCTGATTCTGAATGAAGATAAGAACCGGGACGGTTCTCCAAAACGATCACGTCTTTGTTTGTCTATTGGGGTTTTACGATCCCACCGCTGCCACCAATTAACACATACCTTCTAGCTGTAGCGATTTTAGCTGTAGCAATTCTTATTGGTAGCGTGAATAAAGGTAAGTGTTAAATTTCACAAATTGAATTTTAATGTAAGTTCAACTGCTTATCATAACAAAGTAGTTTGCTTAGCAAGGTAGTCCATTTCCAATAGGAAACGATAATCACTTGAGTTCAAACAGAGGTAGTGGAGAAAAAGTCCGGCTACGCTTCTTTGAGGGTTTCTTTTTCCGCTCTTGACAGAGCTTAGTAGCGACTCGGGACGAGCCGTAAAATACACAAGAGAGAAAGGGGCTCTCTAAAGCTTACTAGCGACTCGGGAAGAGCCGTAAAATACAAGAGAAAGGCTCTCTCTTCTCTACGCAACGACTGCGTATTCTTCAGACTAAAAACTCTCTAATTATTTTCACTCACTGTTTTTATGTCCAGGTTTTCTGGGCGTGTCTTGTGCGTCTGCTGCAGTGATTCGCTAAACGTCTTTTTCGGAGCATCTCTCCATTGGTTAACAGGCGCTGATTGTTCTCAGATACTGTCTTTACAGCCTGAGAAACTGAAATTTTCCGTGGGAAAATTCAGAACGTCTTTTTGGGAGGTCTATCTAAATTATTTCGAGAAACAGGCAGTTGGCGACAGTCTATCGCATACACACAATGGACACTCCACAACCCGTGAGAACTTGTATGAAAGTTTTCTCCTTTCGTAAAAACAATATGCTTTCCGAACTTTGTTGGGGGTCACGTTCGACCTCAAGAATTCGTAAGTGTCATCAGGGTGGTCATCTGGCGCCCATTTGAAGTCTCCTTTTCCCAGACTTTGTGGGAGCCCGTGGGAAAATAGCTGACGACGTTACAATATGTTGTTAATTCTTAAAATAATAATTTTTTTTTAGCAATAATGTGTTGAAATCAACCAGCTTGTTACATGGTGGCAGAAAAAAATAACATAGATGTTTTCTACATTGGAAATTTTAGGTTTAGCCCTTTCATTACGTATATTTTAACCTCATAAGTCTAAATTTTGGATTTACATTTAGATCTTTAAAAGTGCCGTCAATTTGATATTACCAGTTAATTAAGTGTCGGCTACGAGTGATTTTACTGTACATATTTTCTGTTTTTGTCCAAAAAGAAGCTTTTCAAATTATTATTATTATTATTATTTGACTTAAACGCATTAGGTATGGAATAATCTGTGCTATGGGATAATTAAATGAGGGAATTTTTTTATATTTTTTTCCACACATCTCCCATTTATTTAGTAAATTGTAAGATTGTTATTTTAAACTTAGTTATTTATGATTTCAACCTTTACTATAACTTCTCCTTTCCGTTTCCTCACCAAAATACAAATCAGTTAGTATTTAAGTTGAAGTTTTTGGATTATAAGACACAGCGTATTTACGCCTTATTATTACGTTACGTTAGTCTCTGCCAGCTCTGATTAAGTTTGTAACTATTCGGCTTTGCGTTATCGCTGCTGACATTTGAATTTGAAACGCCGGTTAGAAGTTCTAAGCCAGCTTAGTTTAAAATTTAATTCTGTAGACCTTGACTGCTAGCCTACGTTCTTAAATTACAATATAGTGTTCCTTTTGTTATATCACTACAAGTCGTGGTTGATGTTGGTAGCAAAAGAACATGCACTCACTCATGTTCTAATTTCTGTTTAATGGAGAAAAAAAAATCATTAAAAACTTTGTAGTTACTTAGAGTGATAATTCCCTTATCGTCTGATAGTTCCTGATCAAGTAAAGCTCTATAAAACCTCACAAAACACCTTCTAAGCATGATTTTAAAATTCTGTTATAACATTACGTGTTATAGTTCCGTTGCTAAATTTTTGATTTAAAACTAAATTGAACAAACCTAACAAAATGTTGGGTAGAGGTTGGAATGCTTTATGTTACAAATTCATTAAAAGCTTCGGGTCTTGAAAATAAGAGCCTCCTCACTGAAAGAAATAATATCTGCGCCTCTAAATCTTTCGGGTGTCTTTTTTTTTTTTTTTTTCTTTTTTTTTTTCATTTTCAAAGACATAAAGAAAACTTTATTGCATTTGATTAAGAGTTATATTTTGATGAGGGTTTTCCTTAAACTGAGATTTGCAAACTTCCAGCGGCCTTTGAATTTACACTTATGGTCCGCAAGGGTTTATTCAAACTAAAACTTGATTTTCTATAAAGTTTCACAGAAAAGAAATGTAATAATAATAATATAATCTGGAAGGTTTCAGATTATAACGGCTGCCCAGAAGGGTTTGTAAGGGTTTTTTACTATCTCGCTGAGCCAGTCTTCTGTTACACTCACTCCTACCAACTTTTTTTTTCTTTTTCTTTTTTTTTCTTTTCAGTTTTAATATTTATTAAGTACTATTTTATTTTCTTCGCATTTAAGCCATATACAATTCAACAGAAAATTACAAAAAAATCAAAAGCAGCATAGCAGTATATGTTTCGAATTCTTGATGCAGCATTAAGTGTTGGCATACACTTTTCTGTTTCCTCTCCCCCTCCAGTCTTTCCTCAGTTCATCATATCAATGTTTCGTTTTCGTTCTAAGACAGCTTTACAAAACTTTTTTTTTTTTGGCATTTTTATTAGTACCGTTTTATGCATTAACTTTATTTATTAACTATCATGTTCCCTGCACTTACGCGACATAAAATTCGATTCAATAGCAATTTGCAAAGACAGCCTCGCGGTGGAGATAAAAATGTTTATTCCGTGCAGTGTTGCCACTGTTTGCTTTGAAATCGTTGAGTTTGTTACTCAGAAATTCCTAAAAGTTTTACAAAATCTGAAATAAGTAATAAGACAAATTCGAAATTCAAAATTCGAACTTCAAGCTGCAATGAGAAGGTGGGAAACTGCGTTATTCAGAATTTGATGGCTCTAAGTACTGTTATTTTTCACAATGCGAGAAATATTCACACATTCATGCAGATTTTTCATTATTTAATTTCTTTAAATATAATGCAGGGAGACAATATTTCGTGGCAACAATCTGGAAAGTGATACAACGCTTTTAAGTCTTTCGACGCAAAATGCCGTTTCGAGATAATATCCCATTCGGGATTAACGTTCCTTTTAGGCTTGTAAAAATACAACTCAATTCAATATTCAGAGATTCAGAAAAGTTTACTTCATATGATAGGAGTCCTGGAAGTCTTCAAAGTTAATATCTATTGCGCTGTAATATTGCTAACTTGGACTGTAAGAGAAACAGAGCCAAATACCGCCAAGAAAACTATTCAATCGTCGATTTGTATTTTTATGGATCAAATCAGAAATAAGGAGCATTAAAAATATCTGGGTTCTCAAAATTTAACTGTTTTATAGATAAGCATGTTCGATCATTGAAGTGTGAAAAATCTTGTAAATCGTTTTATTTTGAAGAAAAATTATTTCCCTTAAAGGAGTAATTTCTTGAAGACAAAGTTACAAAAACATTGCATGCAGTTTTCATGGAAATAACTACAGTATGCTAAAAAGCCAAAAGGACAACAACACTCACAAATTCAAAATAATCATCGATTGCTAATCACCCGAGGGGGGGGTCGAGTTTCTGGAATTTTGTTTAGAAAAAGGAAAACTAATCTGGCATTAGCGTGAAGATCACTGGGTTGTCGGATGCTAATCTATTTCCTTACTTTTCTTACGCATTTTAAAGCTGTTATTATTTTCGCCGAAGATTTCGCTGTGCATTATGATTTGGACAACAGCAATGTTTATGTTCGAAAATCTAACATAATTGTAGTTGGAACTTAAAATCCAACCAAACTCTGCAAAAAATATTCAGTATATACAAGAATTCTGCAAGAAATATATAGTATAAAAATTTGTGCAATACTTGCGAATTAAAGTTTGATATTTATGACACCTACGAAACTTATCGGCCCTTTGCATTATGGCAGAAAACAAAAAATAATGGTTACAGTTACAGTTACAGATATAATATATATTGTCAAACGTGTTTAAGTTTACAAAAAGCTAATACTAAAGAAACAACGGTATCTAAAGAAATACCTAATGGTCCATGGGAAATATGGGAAAAGATCTCTTTTACTTTCAGGGAAGGAATTATGTGATAGTTATAGATTATTTTAGTAAATATGTTGAAATTGGACATTTGGAAGATTTGTCAAGTGTAGCAGTGATAAAGCAATTGAAATCAATTTTTGCAAGACATGGTATTCCGAAAATAGTATATTTGGATAATGGTCCACAATATAGTTGCAGGAAATTTAAAGACTTTGCAAGAAGATGAAATTTTGAAACCAGAACTTCAAGTCCGAATTACCCACAATCTAATGGAATGGTTGAAAGACATATTCAAACTGTCAAGCGAATGTTAGAAAAAGCTGTAGTTGACAACAAGGATCCATATTTAATATTACTGGAATATCGTAACTCTCTTATTTCAGATGAAATTAAGTCACCTTCAGAATTGATGTTTGGAAGAAAAGTAAGTGGATTGATGACTATAAAAGAGAGTTTCGTCCAAGCTAAACGATATGAAGACCATAAACAACATTTACTGAAGGGCCAAACCTTACAAAAAAGTTATTATGATAGAAATACAAGACCGTTAAAAACCACTGAAGGTAGGAGATCGTGTGTAGATAAAAGAGAAAGGAAATAAACTAAATGAAAGAGGGAAAATTATAGAAGAAGAACAAAGACCACGTTCATACAGGATTATAAGAACAGATGGAAGAGTTGTAGAAAGGAACAGAAGAGACCTTCTTAAAGGAACTAATCAGAAAGCGTTTGCAATACAAAACAACTATGAGAATGAAGTTATAGATGAACCCGAAATACCTGAGAATAGCAGGAGCACTTCAAATTTAGATGTCCCGGTAAGTCCATCAAAACCTAACAGAAGTGTCACCAAATACTGAAAGAGGTATAATATCATCAATTACGTTACATAATTACGTTACTCGATTTGGTAGGACTGTTAACAAACCTTATTATTTAAAAGAATATGTTTAATTTTACTATTATTATTATTTTTGATATATATGTATATTTGAATTATATATATGATATATATGTAACTGTAACTGTATCAATTATTATGATTAAGTAGATTAGCAATGTAGAATAAAAAATGTTTGTGTATGTACATCTTGTAATCATCACAGAGCACATATAAAACACATAAAAACAATACAGGGGGAGGGACTCATATCCTGTACTACAAGTAATGGAAAAGAAATACTTTTTTTTCTTTTTGTTAGTCTTAAATCTAAAAAGTAAGGATACAATTTCCTTCTTTTCTTTATCTGAGATCTCATAAACTGTTGCCACTTTCTTGAACTATACAACTTAAAATCTGAATTAAACGCTCTTAAAAATTATGGAACAAATTATTAAGTTGGGTAATTAAAATAAAGTTTTTAATTTCCCTCGAGTCACTGTTAATTAATTTAAATGAAGCTGACTACTGTGTATTCTTGCACCCAAAGAAATTCAGATAAAATAAGTAATTTCAGTAGCTTCACGAAAAAAAATAACGCTTTGCTTTATGTCGATTATCAAAGTAAACGTTTTTACTAACCCTTATTTTGGCAACAGTGATATGAACAGCATTCGAAAACCATTCATCGGCAATACAAATTCAGACAAAATAAATAGTCTCAAAAGAGGGTAGAATCTAGAATTTTCCTTTGTTTATACCTGAATACTAAAGTAAACATCTTTATTAACTCTCACTTTAACAACAGGGATTCAAACAGCATTCGAAAACTATTCAACTGCAACAGAAATTCAGACGAAGTAAATAATATCAACAGTTTCACAGAAGCGATTTTGCTGTATTTATGCCTGATTACAAAAATAAACGTTTTTGTTATTTTTGGCAACAGTGATGTGTATATTTTTCTCCATTTATGTCTGATTACCAAAATAAACGTTTTTGTTAATCCTTACTTTGGCAACAACAATATGTATATTTTGCTCTATTTATGTCTAATTACCAAAATTAACTGGCAACAGCGATTCAAACAGCATTCGATAACCATTCAACGGCAATAGCTGCTTTTGCAAATATATTGAAATCTTAATTACCTTTTCCACTTGCTCTTTTTAATATTTTATACATCCAGCATATAGTCGGAATTCAAATCTGCAATGGAATTATTATTCAAAATAGAACCAGAGAGGTTGCCTTCAAAATATTCTTACTGCTTGCAACATCTTGAAGATTATTCCTGCTACACATTCAAGACTAAAACTACGAAGAAAAAGCCTGCGGCACCTTCAGCGGGTACTTTTCAAAGTATCATCAAGCGAATCAAGAAGAAGTTACAACCAAAGTGCCAGCTTTCTGCCACAGTTTTGAGAGACGTTGACAGCATCGTTACTCACGTAGTCGATATGTATCATAAGGAGCTGAGACGGATGTCAAAAATAAAAAAGCCGAAAACCCTTACTGCCACGGAGATTGAATACGCCACCAAATTGATTTTACCCAAAGCCTTAAGAGTTTTTGCCATGGAAAAGGGAAGAAAAGCCGTTTTTGAAGTTACCGGCAAAAGGTGAGCTCAAGAAAGAACTGAAGTTCCACTCCCTGAGACATATCGCACTCAATCCAAAATTAAATAAAATAAAATTATAGGTTAAATATTGATATATTATTTCCATTTTGAGCACAATTTTACATTTTCACTCCAAAAAAAAAAATAATTCCAAAAAGGTAATGAATATATTTTAAACATTTAATATATTTTAAACTAAGATATGTATTTTAATTGCATGAATATTTTAGTTAACATACGTCACCTAAGCGCATTTCATTCCTTTTATACGCAAGATTAAAATGTATTTTGATTTCGCAATCATAATATTAAAAATATTTTGCAAATAAGCTTAATAATATTTTAAATGAAATGCATTATTAAATATTTAATATCATTTAAAACAGTTTTAAATATTTTTATTTTTAACATTTTTTGGGTAAATATACATTAATTTTTAATAACTGGTTACATATAATTTATGCGGAATTACTACTTAACAATACATAATTAAAAGTTATGCTTAAAAAATCATATATTCGCTCATGAAACTGTAAATTTTTTTTAATGAAATGAAAAAATATAACGTATATATGAATGAATAAGCGTTTTTGCTTTGAAAGATAATTGCTAAAAATGCATTTTAAATTTTATTATAAATAACAATTTTCTCTTTTTTGTTAATATTAATTATTCATGCAGCAAGTTTTTAATGTCGTTAAATATTTCGTACTATTTATTTTTACTACTTTTAAACTCAGAAAAAAAAAATAAATAAATAAATAAAATGGGAAAGAAAGATTATTTTTTAAAAGCGTGTCAAGAATGTTTAAAAAGCAATTTGCTCATGTATACAAAGTGCATGATTAATCTGTTTATTCATGAAGACGAATTCTGAAATTTTCTCTTCATTTTCAATAATAAATAGAAAGATATCTTCGTAACTTAAAATAAATACAGTTCTTCTTATGTTTTGATGAGTAATTCGTTGATCTGTGTTGCCAGCTCTAGCCGATGGCTAGCACGGACTGCAGTCTGTGGTTAAAAAGTCTCATCTCAGCACATCAAAAGGCACCCTCTCGTTTTAGAAGATTATAAGAATTTAGTAGTCATTCCTTTTTTTCCATCGATTAGCTATAAAACTGCATGTATTTTATAGAAATTTAACTGTTTTCTTCCATCAATAAAATTCACACTTCCATATTTAAGGACCCCATTCCGGATATGAATTCCTGAGATATTTAAATGATTCCTTGCCAGTGTGGTTAAATTTACATTGGTCAAATTAAGACAGCTTTAAAATTTCGCGTTAAACAATACGAGGTATATGTTAGGAAAAAGGAAACACAGAAATCTTCTGTTGGCCAGCACTGTCGGTCAGAAAATCACACTTTTCATTTTTCTGCAGCCAAAATTATTCAAAAAAGATCTTCCATAGGTGAATTAGATTTTTTAGAGGCGTTTCACATTCGAAAAATCTTTCTGTTCTAGTTAACGATCTTTATTTCAATCCAAATTTACTCTCAGCCGCTAAGGAAATTAGATTTTAGTTTTCTTATTTCATCAATAAATGGCGCCAGTAGCTTGACTTCTTTCCAGTCATTCTTATCCTATCACTATATTCTATATCGTTCATTTGCACTTTGGCAGCTGAAGCAGACGGTTCTGTATTTAAACCATCGAACTAGTCATGCAAAATTTGCAAACATTACGCTGATTCTTGTTGTTTAACTTCGTCAATAATCGCTATTCGGCGTGTTATTTTAACATAATTTAATATGCTTATAGAAGTTATAGAATAGAGGTTAGGTTAGAGAACTGTCACATGAAGTCAAAATGTTCTCCTAGAGCATATTTGTTTTAAATAATATTAAAGTACCTTGCAACACTGATTGCATATTTTTAGAAATATTTCTTTTTAAAATTATTACGTAATTGACATAAATAACAGGCAGACGAGGATGACAAATTTTATTATCTCCATTTGGCTGCTCTTCTTACCACTTCATACCTCTCATCGACCAGTTTTCCATCCCGCATTGCAATTTTTCTTGTAAACTGTTTTATATATTAATTACCTAACTTTTCAACTAACTTTTATTGTGGCAACAGAATTTAGCTCCGAATTAATTTTGCTCAACCTAAGAAGGAACAATTTTAATGTTAAATAATTTAATATCGGTTAATTTACTGAAAAGCAGTTTTAACTTGCAAGGATTTTTAAGAAGAAGCAGGAACGAAAGCAAACCCGTCATAGAAAACCAAATTAAGATGGTTTTTTTTTTAGTCCAAAGGGATTTGAATCCCGAAGGACTATTAGTTTCGTTTTGGCATTTTGCGTCGGACTCATAAATGTCGGTTCACTTTTCAAACTGTTGCCACAAAATGTTAGAGTCCTGCATTATATTTGAAGAAATTAAATAATGAAAAATCTGCATAAGTGTATGTATATTTCTCGTATTGTGATAAAACAACGGTACATAGAGTCATCGAATTTTGAATAACGTAAATAATCCTCCAACGAATATGAGCATGTGGAAGACCAAATTTGAAATTTGAAATTTGTTTTATGATCGATTTCCTATTTTTTAAAACTTTGACGAATTTTTGATTAACAAACTCAAGGATTTCAAAGCGAGCAATGGCAACGTTGTGCAGAAAAAACATTTTTATCTCCAGCGCGTGAGTCTCTGTATCGGAAATTCTAAAGATATGCTCGTTTTAAAACTATTTTGCGATATTGCTGTTGCACTGGATCTTATGGTTTAAGTGCGAGGAACATGATATACGTATAATAAAGAAAGGTAACACACAAAATGTTAAAAAACGCCCCTTTGGACGTAATTTAAAATCTGAAACATTTCAGATTTTTTTTTTTTTTTTTTTTTTTTTTTTTTTAATGCAACCTGTGCGCAACCATCGTCTTCATCACCATCGCTCATCTTATCCTATACTGACAAAACTTGAAATGTGTCTGAATTTAAAGACGAACATTGGATCAAATTTATATTGTATGTTGAAGTTTGAAGCTTTTCAGCAAATATGCTTTTAGATTTTTCCAAAGTCCAGAAACAATGAAATAAACATTAGATTGATTGCCATTTCTGTCTATGAAATGCAGTGCTCAATCTCTTAAAACCACTGTTGGTGTCAATTCTCTTAAACCGCTATAGTGTGATCTTTGAATTTACAGAAGTTAAACATAACTGCTAGCTTTAATTTTAAATCCTCGAGAAAGAGCATATTATGAACAGACATTAGAAAATACGTAAAGTAAATACTATATATACTACTTTAGCTACTGGTTACATGCAGAGGGCGTTTACACATTTTTAGAACAATTTCGATAAATAATTTTCAAAAAAAGCAAATGCTTTGGAATAAAAATTTCTGGCAACAGCTTTTATTTGAAATGAGAAATATCATCTGTTACTTTTAAATTTATTCTTCTTTCAAAATGTTATATGTAAATAAGCTGTATGATATGTTTTTTTGCGCTTTTCGAAAAGAAACATTCCTATTCTATAATTCTAAAACCTTGTGAAATGCATGGTATTACATTTTCTAAGTGCAAAATAAGCAACATTATTAGTCGAAAAGGGAAAAACCGTCATTCATTTCTTCTACATGGAAAGAAGACTCCAAATGAATGTCTTTGAAAGGTACGTATTTTTTCTAATGCTTCCAAATTAAATCGCTGGTGAAAATAGGAAATTCACTGACTCAGAAATCAATTGCAAAGTCTTTAAATGCATCTTTAGCAACAGTAAATGGAGTAATATACCAAGTTTTATAACTTAAGAAAGGTAAAGGACATAATATTTACTAACTTTTGCAAGGCATGTCGCTCAACACGGAACAATTTATATAACTCTGTATGGAAACTATTTAGCAAAAGATAAATGGAAATAAATTGTGACCCTTGATGAAGCTTTTATTTACTTAAATGACTGCGATGAAAAAGTTCTAGTTATTATAGAAAACAAAGCGAAAAGAATGTACAAGCCTGGTTCTGTCAATGCAAAGAAAGTTTCAGCAAAGCGTTTATGTTTGTCGCAGGACTTTCTTACAGTGGGAAATTAAAAACAAGAAGCGTGGGAAAATATGTTAAAATCAATTCAACGTACTATGAAGGGAAAGTTTTACGTCCGATATTGAAAAAGAAATTCCTTTTTTTTCCCCCTCAATGACTTTCAAAAACAGAAACTACATCAAGACAAAGCACCAAGTCATATTTCGAAAAATACCACTGCATTCCTTGAAAAAATTAGGACTGATACACATATTGCATAGTATTCCTGCATGCTCTGACGTTTCACCTGTGGCCTACTGTGCCTTTGCTCTCTTGAAAAAAAAAACTGTTTCTAAGTGCAAACCTACCACAACTGATGGACTCTGGAAATGAATGGAATTTACTACTCCTGAAAACTTTACGAAAAGCCCTCCTATCATGAAAATTACAGCACAAACTTTTAATTCAGAAAAATAGTTATCAAGTCGAACATTAAAAAAATACGCTCTACATTTTAAGCATTAATTCAGCGACCCATATATCGTTCTACAACTGTGCAGAACGATATTCTATATACTTATGTGTTTACCCTCTATACTTATTACGTTTAAGCAAGGTTATATAAAAACCTCAATTCACCTTTCACTATTGAAGGGTAACCAGATAAGAAACAGATTTAAGGATAGGAAACTGGTCTTAATATACGTATTAAGAAGTTTCATCCTGGTTTTTCTCTACTTTACACAGACTTGAAATTCTTATAATGATTTTGCTATAAAACTGATGCCTACGAAATATAAAATATGCAAAATCATTTTCGAAACTAATCTTTCAGTGCATCAAAACAGAAATGAATCAGGTATCAATAACATTCTCTAAGTTTTTTAAAATTATAACTAATTATTTTTAATTATTTAATTAATATAATTTAATTTTAATTTTTGTGCAAGTAATTTCCATATAATTTTCCTTTCCGTATTAGTTACCTGAAACTTAACTGACGAAGACAATCTTTTGCTGATGCAGAATTTATGGATGAAAGTTGATTTTTGAAAGGTCCTGGTGAGATGAGCGTTGATTCTTTACGAATTCTCAGTTTCAGTTAGTTCTTGATGTACGAAGCGCAGTGCTCTTTCTTTTTACCGTTAAGTTGGAAATAATTACTCAAGACTGACATCATAATTAGACTGCGGCACAGATAACTGCATCAGCAATGATTAAGCAAAGGTATGTCGTGAAGGATAACAGCTCAGAAAATTGGCTGCTGGAGGGTAATAGAACACTCGTTAAGGACTAGGACAAAGATTTTAATCATATTTATTTTTCTATAAGCCTTTACCAATTAAACGCAGATCTCAAATTATCTAACTCCTCGCGCATCAACTTTCCTGTTAGATCTCTGGAACTGCTCCAGCAAATGACAAGAGGCATGAGTTTGATTAAATTTTGAATTCTGGCTTGGGAAACTGTGATTAATTCCTCGTTCAATTAAGCCATCAATTTTGAAAGGTAACTTCGTATGGAAGCTATAATGCCATAAACAGACTCAGAGATATTTATGACAAAAGCTTACAAAAGTGGTTTGATTTTCCCAAAGAGTCTCCTTCTTTTTTCTTAAAAAGAAAAAAAATAAATAAAATTTTATAAAACGTATGTTATGAGTAACATATCCACAAGATTAAAAATAAGGACAATTTTTAAGCAACTATTACAAATTTAAGGTTTGAAGACCAAGTCATTCTGGAAGAAGATGGAATAAAGATGGAAATAAAAAAAAAAAAAAATGGAAAAAGATGGAAATGATTCTTTAAAAGATGGACATGATCCCCGAGATTCTTACGCAGAAAATTGAAAACTCAGAGGAGCATAACTCGAATTAGAATCGATTTTCTTTCTGAAAACTGGATTGAAAGCTTCTAATCCCCTTTTCCCTCAAGTGCAAACAATGTTTCGATCGGATGGAAAGGAACTCGTCAAGATATCTGCCTTGTGTGGGAAGGATGTCTACTCACAATAAATCCAAAAGTTGTCTAATAGGTTATCCGATGTATGTTTATCCACTTGAAAAGAGAAAACAGAGTAAATTAATTTACAGAATTTTAATTTGTTTCAGTCTGTGAAATAAATACAGTACAATCCGAGATTCTATGAACCGGTGCTGCCTCAGGTAACAAGGAAAGCAGTATCCTTTCTGGTTAAAAAAAATGTATATGTAAAAATTGATGCGAATTTTCATGGAAAAGTACCCCTTTTAAGCCTCCTTTCATGTCTTAGTGAATTTAATGCCGTGTATAAATAGTAAGAAATATACGCCCACGTTTACTTTTGAGATTTTTTATTTGTTATGTTGTAGGCGATGTTTTATGTATAAAACATGTGTTGTGCCGTAGTTATATTTTAACATAAAGTACAAAACTGTTTCGAAATGAAGTTAAAATAATAAAAATGTAGCAAAGGTAAGTCATTTATATACGAGGGCCATCCAGGAAGTAGATTACGTTTCCGTCTGTGTCCGCTAGGGGCGGGGCTAGCGCGGCCATCTTGGGGTCAGAGCGTTGCGCAGCTCAGTCTGCATCTAGCCGTGCTAGTGAGAGGTTCGTGCTGTGCTCCGTTCAGATACTGTGACGGTTTGAAATGTCTGCGTTAATTGAAAATCCCGCGAGGTGCGCTCAGTAATAAGGTTTCTGACTGCAAAAAACTGTAAACCGATAGAAATCTATCGGCAGCTTCGTGAAGTGTATGGGGACAACATTATCACTGAAGGTGGAGTGCGTCAGTGGGTCATAAGATTTCAAAATGGCCGAACCAATGTTCACGACGAAGATCGAAGTGGGAGACCCAGCATAGTGACCGCCGAACTTCTCGAAAAAGTCGATGCTAAAGTCCGTGAAAATCGAAATTTCACAATAACGGAACTTTCTTTGAGTTTTCCACAAATTTCGCGAAGTTTGTTGCACGAAATCATCAGCGAAAAGCTTGGTTACCACAAGTTTTGTGCAAGATGGATTCCAAAAATCTTGACAGAGGACCACAAAAATCAGCGAATGGCTGCAGCGTTGAATTTTTTGGACGCTTACCATAAGGATGGTGACTCTTTACTCGATCGCATCGTTACTGGTGACGAAACATGGGTGAAACATGTGAACTGTGAAACGAAATTGCAATCAATGCGTTTTGATGACGACGCACAGCTGCAAGAAGAGGTAACGAAGTGGTTGAAGGCGCAGGCGGCCGAATTTTTCGACGAAGGAATTTCCAAGCTCGTACATCGCTACGATAAATGCCTTAATTTGTATGGTGACTATGTAGAAAAGTAGTATTTGAGTGTGGCTTTCATCTGTATATAATAAAATTTGTTTCCTATACTTTGTTTATTTTTTTATTCCAAAACGTAATCTACTTTCTGGATAGCCCTCGTATTTTATCGCTTTGAATTCTAAAAATTTGTGATTTAGAGGTTTTGCTTTGTAGTTGTATTTGGTTTCTTTGCTGTATTTTTTTCCAGTTGCGTAAATATGAGAGTTCAGTAGGTGTCTTATCTTTCTACCTTCCAGTTTGAGAAAGGGTTGCTCCAATAATATTTAGACCATGTATCTGTTTAAAATGAGACGTCTGTATGAAAATCTTACGTTTTCTATTCGTGTTCAGGCATAGTACTCTCGGCATATTTCTTGTGAAGATATTATTTAGTTTCGCGGCAAGTATTTAAAACATTTTTGGTAAAACTACCGGTAATTAAGATTTTTTTCTTTTTGTATTTTCATTTCAACACAAGAAAGTATATTTTAAGTCTTTCTCATTTTAAATGGATTTCGCAATTCAGTGAAGATTTTACTAATTTATTTAATGCATCGATTCCTTTGTTCTGAGCTTACCATTTATTTATCAAAGAGTTATTATATATCAGGTATACCGCCATAACTAACTGCTTTATTTTGCAAATTCTTTGGAATGCCTTTACGTGGCCACGATGAAGTACGAGGTTGCAAACGTAAATTTTCAAACGCAAAGATTTTTTTTTTTTTTTTTTTAGTAGAATGAAGTCGACAATTTTTTAAAGAAAATGTATAAATTATCACTATGGGGATAGCTTTATTTTTAAAATATAGGATGCTCACAAATGATGCATACACTCTGAGGTTGCTTGCAGAACGAAACTGCACAGTACAATAAAAAAAACGTCTAAAGTAGACATATGATCCAAGTTTTGTATAGCTTAATCAGTATGTCTCCACATGAGCTTCATTGGTTGCTTGGAGGATATCCAAATGATATTCCAGTTCCTGCCACGCATGCTACTAAATGTCTGATACGATGCGTTGGAAGGTTGTAATGCGCGCGAGACTTCAACAGACGTAACTTATATCTTATAAGTCGTAGATCATACCCTTCATATGACGCCTTAGTAAAAAAAAAAGAAGTTTTTTTGTTGACTGAAGCCATGACGGAGACGCCATTTCTGTTTATACTAACGAAGAGCCATAGAATAGGATTTTCAATGCTCGAGGACAGTTGAAGATTTCATACCCCCTTCGGAACAATGGTATAACAGACTTCCAAACTGATAATAATAAATCTAAATAAATCTAGACGAATTCAGTCATTTAAAAGTTATTTTCAAATAATTTAAGTTAGCTTTATAATGATCATATCTGTGAAAGTATATGCAAAGCTTTTAGTACACTCGCGAAGAAACACTAGCTGACTTTTCCAAAGAATAACTCCTAGCATTTAAGATTCCTTTTTTCTAATTTCCCTATTACTGACGGAAGGAAAGGAGTAAGTATTCTCTAATTTGTTATAAGACTTTCTTCTCTCACAGGATGCCAAAATAATTATCTGTAGCCATATATCAAATTTAACACATCGGTACTTCGGTACTTGGGAACAAAAGTAGAATATCCCCGAAAAAGTAACTTGGATGAAAACCACTTTTTTAAGAGGAAATTGTAATACCTCATTAACCAGAAATCGGAGTTAAAACAGCGTTCTGGGGCAGATTATGGAACATTTCCGACATTCTTCGGTATGAAAATACATTTACACTATGCCTGATGAAGTAATGTTATGCCAGTTTTGTTCCTGGGTAACGATATGTATTCTAGACAGAAAAAACTTGAAGCGAGTAGTAACTCATGAAGCTATTTTGTTAATTGATATTGAATATAATGCGCACGAGACGTAATCGTCGAGGGTAAATCGTCAGTCAAAATTTCAAGTCAAATATTAAACCGCAGTTTATCTGAAAATATATTTTCTTATGCAAATTTTACAGAATTTTACAGTCACAGATTTTACAGAGAATACAAAGTAATTGCTAGTTTTTTTTTTTTTTTTTTTTTTTTTTTTTTTTTTTTTTTTTTTTTTAAAGGAAATAAACACATACAATACGCATAAAAACGGATAGTTTAGATTTCCGTGTTTTTCTGTTATCCGTGGTTTACTTCCCCAGCATTAGCACAGATAATCGAGAGTACACTGTACCAAGAACAGTAGAGTAATAGTACTTTTGCTTAATGTATCATCAGTTAATTGCTGTAGCGCTGGGTCTTCTTTAATAAAAGTACAACTCCCTCCAGAAGTCTATAAATAAATTTATATAATTCTGGGACTAAACAATACGAGGAGAAGGGAACTGGAAGAGCAGACCGACAAAAATTTAACCAGTTAATTTAAATTTAAAAATTTTAATTCAAGTTTGAAAAGGAAGCTTATATATTCATAGGCCAAGTGAGAAGAAATGTTTTAAATTTTTACTGATGGGTACAAAAAGCGCTTCAAAGTTTTCAAATCATTTACTACAAATTAAGATTCTTGATCCTGGAAATCTTTTCGGCCATTTGATTTTAGTATATATACAAAAGCTTTCCCCCACGTAGAATGCAGGTCTTCAGAGGGATAACGATACCTCTGTGAAACCATAAACGCAGAATTAAAAGCCTGCAATAACGTTCCAGAATTAACCGGCACTCTTTTCCCGGGTCACAGAGACATTACCATAAAAAAACACGGCTCATTTAAGCTTCTGTTAAATTCTTGTTCCCGAATCGAACGTTACATCTGAACGGAATAACCATGAAGTGCCACACGGCAAACGAGAAGAGAGCCCATTACAAGCGATTACTTTTCTGCCTCGACATCATTGCAGCGTTTGCGCACCGTCAGTTCGCATAAAGGGATTAACCATTAACCCCTTGCTCCTCTGATGGAGTTGGGGCCGTTGGTTTTGAAATTCTGGTCATGAACGAGGGGCCGTCCATATATACACGAACATGAATAGCACTGTTTTCGTATTCATTAATCTACCTCTCTATATCTCAAACTCAAATTGCACGCGAATACGCGATTTAAAAGCAGTTAACTAGCTGAATTTTTTTTTTTTTTTTTACCAAAATTTTTTTAACAATAAAACAACAATAAAAATGATTTAACAATAAAAATATTTTTTTAACAATAAAAATGAAAAAGAAATCTTTTTAGCAAAACGAAATTGTAAACTTTATTTATTACATATGTATTAAATCATACATAGTATGCAGTAATAAAAATAACATAAAAAAATCCAGTTCATATTTATTTTTTGTCTGAAATCTAAAGGTTGGCATCTGCAAGAAATTTCTGGTGTATGTAAACTTTGTAATTCAAACGTACTGATAGCTAAAGATTAAATTTTCAGACTGAAATTTATTTTAAACAGTTCTAACGTGTTGAATAAACCATAAAATAATTTACTTAAAACAAAAAATAAAAAATGAAGAAAACTTTCCAAGTGGGAGAAAACTTGAGAACAAATAATGACAAAATATTCTCTTTCTTTCTTTTTTAAATGTAGCTTTAATGCACAAAAAAATGCATATATTCGTAATAATTATAATAATATATTATTAATTAATTCGTAATAATTATAACTTGTAACCAATTAAAAACTTCCCCTACAACACTTCATTGTTTTTCGACTTTAATAAAGTTTGTAATTTTGGAGAAGAATGAGATTAGGTAATAATTTAATCACGAACTGTAGATGCTTATTGACCATTTTGGTTCTCTTTTAAGACTATTAACTGCGGAGGGGGGAAAAACTGTTCACATATAAATGTACTCTCGAACAAAGCGATTATTGTTATTGCAAAAATCGTAACTGAGGGTATTTATTTTTTGAGAAGTAAGATAAAAAGGTAGTCAAATCTATATTTTCAAATCTTTGAATAAGATTTGTACCACGGTGCAAATTAATTAGCTCCATTTGTACATTTCTTACGTTTGTTTTTTATGATAATAAAAAAATTCAAAATTAGGCTCCAAATCAATAAAATTATAAACCTTTCTTTAAATTTTTGTCATAATAATACTAATTAATTTAAGGAAATGTATTGGCGGACTGCAATAAATTGTTTCGGGTGTGCAGTGTGCATGCGGCTCGTGGGCTGCCCGTTTTAGGAGTTACGTCTTGACAATATGTAAGGAGTCACTTGGAAAAAATCAGTTTGGTGTTCTTTTGGAAGACTGAAGATTCGACTTTAACTAGTGAAGAAATGCTAAATATACTTCCTCATCTGCAGAAACCAGTCTCCTAAAGAATAATTAGGATTATCGCAGACTCCACGGAATGGAAAGCACGGAAATGTGATATTTCTTAAAGGGAATGATTAAAAGATCTACTTTCATTTGTAGAAAGAAGAAGGGACTGCTAAAGGTTAGTTATGACTGTAGGTTTGACCAAAATTTGGATATTGAAGAATAGCTCTCCAAGTTATCTAATTATTTAATTTTAGAAAACTGTAATAATAACTTTGAACAGTAATATTTAGGATTATAATTTTAACCAGGAGTTTCCAACGAGATCGGTATTGATCCGTAGGTCGATGAAATTTGAAAAGGGAACAATGGCGATCAAGGGATGGACAGGAACTGATCGGCATAATCCAGATCCCATTGTTTACAAAACATTTATTCATAAAACTGATAATTAATTGTTTATTGCTATAAAGCTATACCATGTAGTAAGGAAGAAATCGTAAAATAAATGAAAGAGAATAAACATACATAAAAATTATTTAATATATTCTAAAACTCAACAATATGTTTCTAAATTATACAAATTCTTTACGCAGTAAATGCAATAGGAAAAGTAAAACCCAGGAATACAAGAAAGCACACAAGCACGCACACACACAGAAATAAAAAAAAGGGGGGGTATCTATTACCGAAATTTATTTTTTAAAAAAATGTTATCGAACCAACATTATTAACTTTTGCCTCTTCTTACCTAGTAGAAGCAGGCTTTATTCAAGTCATTAATTTACTTCTGAAAGCAAGAAACAGCATGAATATTTGTGAACGAGGTGATTTAAAAATTAAGTTAAGCTAAATACTATTAATAAAAAATTGCTCACTTTATCAAGCGCATTCATCACATTCATTCAAATCGAACTTATGGACAACTGGAGTCTGCGATTTTGTTTATGAAAATTTGTTTATATTTGTAAAATTAATAAAATAATAATACAAAATTAATAAAACATAAATGTAACTGTTACCTTTATGTTATTTATGTGCAGTTATTTGTGTTAAATTATATAACGTATGTCACAGAGAAAATGGTAAAGAGATCGATAATGAAAACCGTTCTTTTAAATGGGGTTGATACAGGAAAGTATTTGGTAATCCCTGATTTGAACCATAAATCTGATCATCAAAAAATTTATTAAAAAATCCAGTTTCACAATTACTGAAGTTTTCGAGGTAGTTCTGAAGAGTTAAAAAAATAGATCACTTATAGTCAAAAGATATTATTTCTTGCTTTTGACTTTACGTTGTATTGAATCGAATGTTGTTCTGGTTTGACAAAAATATAAACACTAATACTATTAAAGGATACGGTTAATTCTACAGGACTTTAAATCCCAAGAGAAGAGATCGTATTGAGTACTTAAACCCCTACCAGTCCAGAAAATATACTTGGTTATTCTTCTGGGTTTGAATTTTAAACTAGTAAAATCTTTGCTTAATTTCTGAACTGATAACTTATCAATATAAATGAATTAAATAACATTTAAAACATTAATGTATTGCTGTGAGTCTCATGTTTAAATCTTCACGTTAAGTAATAATACAGGTTAGCTAGTAAATTACAGAACTAAGCAGGTAGTTCTGTAGCTTGCTAGTTAACCTGTATTGTTACTTAACGTAAATAAAAGCATTCAATAAACACAAAAGGAAGTGATTCATTAAAACATTTATTTGTAAATAGTAACCTACCAATTATATAAGCTTGAAAAATGTAAGGGACTAAAATTTTTACTTCTTGAGGACATAAATATTTTTGCCTTAAACATAGTAACATTCAATAGCTACTAAGGAACTGATAATCTTCAGTAATCTCTACTGTGAAGGATAATCTGCTAGACTAACGTGATTCCAAATAATGAGAACTAAAAGGACAAAATAATTGGAAATTTTATCTGATTAATATAATTTAAAATAAAACATTATAGCTTCCTAATCTGCTGTGTTTCATACATATTTTAATAACATTCTCTTGTTTACAATGTGGATAATTTCTTTCATTTTTTTGTTGATAATTGTTTTTTTCCAAATTTTTCAAACTTTACATTTAAATTGAATTAATGAAAGAAAAGCCGATTTGTTGTTCTCTTGCACAAATCGGGTGTCAATATGTAATCATCTCCAGAAGATACCGACTTATCAAGAACTTGAAGCAATATGTCAATGAGCCCTGTCGAAATGAATTTAAAAGAAAAAGCTTAAAAGAAGAAGAATCTTTTTCACGCCATTAACAAGCATACGAAGTGTAACATAAAGATGAGAATAATTGTGTTTTACCCCTTGTCAAAAACGTTCTGTAATACCTGCTGCAACAAAAGATAACGATTACATTTCTTGTAATGGTTCATTTAAATCAAAGTACTGAACGGATTACTGGATTATGCAAGCAGAAACTGTGAAAGGTAAACGCATATGTATTTCCCAATGTCTTCAATTTATTAAACATGGCCAAAGTTATGTTCAGTAGTTTCTAAAAAGGTATTCTACTACATGACCACGGTTTGCAGGATTTTGTTTATTCATTATAGTAGATGAAATAGCCGTATGAAAACAGCGTTGAGAGCAGTAAAATTCAGCAATTACATCCTTCATGCTCTATCATTCATTGCAGAAGAGAGGACAAGGCTCTACTTTACTTCCTGCTCCACAGGCGAACGCTGTGGCCCTCAAACACAGTCATGCTTTGAAGCATGCCAAAACAAAGACCTTCCTCAATTATCTACTCATTTGATTTCGTCTGGGATTTGCAGTTTGGTTTTCATTAGTATTTCTTTGAGACTAAAAATTTCGCCGAATCCGCTATGGTCAAGTGCTTTCTGGTAAGGATTATTTCTGAGTAAATAACAACCGCAGTAACAACGTATTATTTAATCGTCTGTGAAAATGTCATTTAATCACTTTAACGAAAAGGATTAAGATACGTAAGGAAGCTTGAAGATATTCCAAAGACATGATGCGTGACCTTTCCGAAGCTACGCTTCACATGAAGAAAGACTCCAAAAAAAGAATTTCTAATTTAAATAAGTTATATGTTGTTTACGTCTTGTACCATTCTTCTTCGCTTATGTATATGATATTTTACTAATTGGTAGTTTCACATGTCTTTCTTTTTTTCCTTTTAGTTCATTTCCTATATTTCAGTCAAAAAAACGGTAGATGATTTTCATAAAAAAGCAATTATTTTAATGAGTTGGACAATGCAAAAAATAAAGAGCCATTAATTTCCCCATAATTAAAACAGCTACTGTGTTGGATTCCTAGTGGCTGGATATGTGTATTTTCGGTCATTTTCCTAATACTCCATTTAATACGATCCAGTTTTCTTTAGAGCAATGATTTCAATCTAGGTTCAGTCCTGAACACTTTTCTTTATATATGATTTTATGTGTCTCTAATGATAAAGATATTGCAAATTCTTTTGCGAAGTTTTATGCTGGCTCTCAAAGATTGTAAACTCCTTTAGAAAAGAACCAATGCCATTCATTCGGTTTTCTACTCCAGTTTTACCATCATGGAACTCAGTTAGGCTAACCTTCTGTTAAAGTGTGAAGATTATGAGACCTATTGCTCGCTCGGCTTTTTTTGCGCTGGATCTGGCAAGCGGTATTCCCTCTTTTTGGCTGAAAGCAACTGTTATTCCTATATTAAAGAAGAATAAATCTAGTGATCAAATTAACAGTTACAGACCTGTGATTAAATCAAGATCGAGTTGGTTTTTTGGAGCATAGTAATTTATTATCTCCTGCGCAGGCCGGTTTTACAACTTAAAACTGTATAGCTCAGCAAGTCATCTACTTTAGCCAAGAGATAAAGGACTCCCCAGATAAACGTTAAGTCCACCCTGGCAGTCTTTGTAGACGTTAAATCCTTCTATGACAGAAACTGTCGCTTAATGCTTATTGAAAAACGTCACTCCCTTGGTGTAGAGGGCGAAATGCTGGCCAAAAAAATGCTGGATCAAAAATTTTATAAACCAAAGATTTATTACGGTTTGCTATGGCCAGAGAATGCCTCGCTATGGCCAGAGAATGCCTCGCTATGGCCAGAGATTCGCTATGTTTCGCTCTGGCCAGAGAAATTTTTAGACAGACAAGAACTGGTCTTCCTCAGGGCACTGTAATGAGTCCCTTATTATTTAATATTTATATAAACAATTTGCCTGTTATTTTGATGTCTGACCCTGCAGTTACGACTACGCTATTCGCTGATGATCAAGTCTTCTGGAGCTATGTTCGAAAGAACACACAGCAAAACCTGAATGTTAATCTCAATGATGCCTTGTGAAGATTGGATCTTTGGTGCAGGAATAACACGATTTTACACCTAGACAAAACTAATTGCCAGTTTTTTACCTTGAATGAACAGCATTTGGCACCACACCTTCTTTATCGTAATGAAATAATCTGTATTAGTAATAATAACGTTACCTATTTTCGTTACAAACTTGATTCACGTTTGAATTGGATTGAACATATCTCTTATATAAAGGAAGAAACTTAAAGGAGACTTCCAATTTTGAAACGGCTGGTGGGATGGCGATGGGGGTGCGACAGAGAAACTTTAACAAATACATGCAAAATGTACATTCAGTCATTATTTTATTACTGTAATGAAGTTTTGGTGATTGTTTCCATCAGTACAGCCGAGGTTTTGGCAAGATTACAAAACTATCTCTTCGACTAACAGCAGGTGCAGTTAAATCTACCCCCATAGCCGTCTATGGAAGCGTTAACCGATGTTTCTCCTGTCATGCATGACATACGTAAAAATGCTGCAATTTTGTTTCAAAAACTTTGCAGGCTCTCAAATAATAAATATTAGAGAAATTACAATTTGAGCAGTGATAGAAATTTAAAGACACAAGTTGGTTTCAATCAAATTGGTTATCAAGTAGCAGAAGACCTCGACCTTGTCGAGAAATGAATGCAGTGACTGTACCTTTCTGTCCTCTTGCTTAAGGTGACTTCTGTGTATATCTTGAACTTGACGAGAAAACTGATAAAAGTGAGATAGATGCCTACTGCCCAGATCAGAACCATTGCTTATGAAACTACTGAGAAGATATTCCAGTAACCTTTGGACCCATGTTTACACCGATGAATCCAAGATTGAACGAGGTACTAGAATCTGTTGTAACCGGTGAAGTTGAGACTATATTTATTGCTTTGAATCAAGCGCTCGAAAGAGCTCTCTGGCTGTTATTTTGTCAGATAGCGAAGCGCTTTCCAGACTATCTCCGACAGTAAATTTTGCACTTCCTAACGTATTTACGAATGCAGGAAGATTCCCAACACTCTGGCTGACTCATTTGTCTTGCAATGAATTCCTGCTCATTGTGGCATACAGGGAAATCAAAGAGCCGACTTCCTTACAAAGAAAGAAACGATTATTCGACAACCCACTAATTACCATAATACGGCAAAACTCCTAATTAAATTAGAATTTAAGAGCAGGTTTGCCTTCTACCATTTAAATGAAGCTAAGGGAAAGGCCTGGGAGTGTCTCACTAGTTCAAAGCCAGTTATTCCAGATTTTCCTCATCTTGTAGCCCGTGGCGTTATTTCGTCTTTTGACTGGACACGATTGTCTCAATGCTCATCTTTTTAAAGTTTGACTTAAGGGCTCTTTTGTCTGTACTCTTTGTAACTCTGGACAGCCCATGGATAAGGAGCATACTGACGAATGCATTCCACTATTTCCTTTTAATTCCATTGTTCTCAAGTATTTTGAAGGCTGATCAAGGTTAATGACTTAGTGGTCAAATGTCTAGAATGTGTATAAATAAATATATACATGATTTTATAAATCCTTTCAGCTTTTTTTGGCATTTAAAAAATTTTGTTAATCACATCTTAAATCGGTCGAATGATCATTAGAGTCGGCTGCTCTTCAAGATTGATATTTTTTTTTTTTTTTTTTTTTTTTTTTTTTGAGCAAGGGGTGCCCAGTAAATTCTAATCAAGCAGAATATTCAGTTTTTATATTGATTATTTCATTCTTTTTATTCATAATAAACTAATTACTTGAAATGGATTATACAATGATTTTTGCCGATAGGAGAAAATGCATAATATCAAGTAAAGCTCGAATAAAATGAACAATGAACATATCTGCAGTGTGAAAAATGAAAACGAAACAATTCTGTGTAGACGGCATAATGTCTGAAGTCTGTTTAGCGGCTTAATTTGTTTTCCTCCATTTCCATTCAACATGTTACGCTTCATAAAAGCCATGCGGATGAAGACTACGAACTACAGTCTCAAATGAGGCGGAGAAAATAAATGCTGTGCGTTGATGACGACACGAGTTATCACCACAAAAAGGAAAATGGTAATGGCCTTGAAGTGCTTATTTTTAAGGTAATGTCCACTTTCAGTCGTGGAAGTTGATCCGAAAAGGAAAATAGAAGCTCAAAATACCCAAATAAAATTGAAAGTTAAAATTCATAAAAATTTAGCCCAAAATACCTCCCTTCGGGTTAGGAACTTAAAGAACCCCTACTTAACGTTCTCGAATGCTCGCTTTTTAAATAAAAGACTGTAGTACTGTAATCCATGGGGGGGGGCGCAGATTGAAACTTGTCTAATTGTATGGTATTAATTGTGAATATTACTAGAGTTTTCTACTAAAATATATAAAATAATCATGTATCATTGATCGGAAGCCGATTAGTTTTGAATTAAAAAGTAAAGTTATCAGAACTACATCGGATAATGGAGATTATAAGATAAAACTTGTCTTTTATCTTAAAATCTCCAGTCATTTTATTTATTACTTCCTTTTTTGTCGAGTCTGACCGTATTGATACGTTAAATATAGTTCGTTTAAAACATAAACCTCGCATGTTATTTGTCTTTTGCAAAACAAGCGGTATCTTGGAAGCGGAGAATTAATGGCTTAAACTCGTATGAAACAGTATATATCCTTTATAAGTATGAGGCAGCTCCAAACGGAAGCCATAGGATTGCAGATATCGCTGAGGATAAGAGTGTGGTCACAGCAGAAAACTAAAATTTAGGAAATGTTAAAAAAGAGAGAAAAAAAATTTTTTTTTAAAGGAAAGTTTAAAACGTACAGAACAATTTGTTTTACTTACTTTTTATCATTAGCTCAAGAGATATTATTCTAGAAACACGTTTTTGCGTTGGTTCACCGTTAGTTCGAGTCCGTTGCCTTTTGGAAAACGTAATATCTTCCTCTTTCACATTTAATCTGTGTGTTATTTATTAACAAAATAAACTATTTAAAAGCAATAGATGCCATTCTTAAGAATACCATTCATTTACATTTTAAACGGATTGATTTAAGTAAATATGCATTTCATTCATGACATAGCTAATTAAAAATATTAAACGTTTTTACAGAATTAAATTTACCTATTTGACTTTTGCAGTATACATAAGATATATAAAATTTCCATATCACTTTAAATGCATATTCATCTAATATTATAAAATGCTTCGCTATTCCACCTGGACCATGTCTATCAATAATTTTCACAATATTAAATTTTAAAAGAGCCCTCTTGTGTGATCGTTGAACCCTTTCAGATTCGTTTTAATTTACTTTTAATGTGAGACAATATATTCATATTCAAATGTGTTACTGAGTTTGCTTCTGAAACTAAAATACATACCAAATGTATCATAAATGATGAACTACAAAAGTAAGTATGAAAAGCAAGAAGTACTTCCTTGTTGAAGAAGAAATGGGGCGTAGTCAAACAAAACAAGCAAACTTAATTGCCCAGTCTGTAACCTGTAACGCGCATATTTCGAATGTTGCCAAAGGTATACGTGGTACCGCTTTTTAACAAGGAAATACCAAAAAGGTCTTCCCCCCCCCCGTTTTTAGTAAGATATTAAATTCATTCAAGTGTAAAGGTTTAAGAATGATTGTGTACGGTATATTTCAGACAAATTTTTCATATGCGTCTTCCCCCCCTCAGAATGGCTCTGGTCTTCCGCGTCATCTTAGCTTTGAACTGGTTTGACTGATTATGGCGAAGCTTGTAAGGGCTATCTGCCTATGGGAAGGGATGCCTTCGTGGAGGGCTTTCCGAGACTCCAATTTTGAATTATCAGAAGAATATGAATTTTATATTACACATATATGAGAATAATACGAGTTCCACATTACATCGGATAATAGATTAATGGAGATTGTATTATAAATAATAATTAAGTAAAAATTAACCTCTCCAACCTAAAGTACTGGCTTGTTTGGCTTGTTTAATTGTGGTAAAGCACTCGAGTGCTATCTTTCTAAAGAGAGGAATACCTTCGTGGAAGGGTTTTTTAAGGGAAACTGACTCATATATAGATACACAGGGAGTTAAAACCATGAAAGCATCCATGCAGCCAACTCGTTTTGCATCTAATGGTTCTGTGAGACTAAAGGTGCATCCAAGAGATAATAAGAGGTTTTGTTAACAATAACAACATTTATTTACAAGAAAATATACGAAAATTTCAATCAATTAGAGATATATTATTAGGCATCTCTGCCTTCCACGTCTTACACCTTTAGTATCCTGCCTGCCACTGACTATTAGGACGAACGCAGCGCCCTCTAGTCAGAATGACGGTGAAAATACGTAATACTCCCCACCTGAACTCACTTGAGTTCACTTACCATTGAATTAACTAAATTTACATTCAGGAACCATTTAAAATTACAAGAATAAAAATATAAGTAGCATATTATATCAAATACAAAGCTTCAAAATTATTCAGTGACTTAACATACAAAAACCAATTACATTTTTAACTTCCAAAGAAAATTGTTCAAATATCAAGCATTAAAATATAAGCACAATTAAACTATCATTAATACACAGATAGAACATTAACACGTTGCAACTCAATTAAACTAACACAATTAACGATTAATTTCCAAATTATACACAAGTTGTACTGAGCGTTTTATTTGTCCTTTAGGAGTCTGAATAAGAAGAGAACGAACTTTTCCATCTCTTCCTGGATATAGCTCTAAAATTTTTCCCATCATCCACATATTTCTGGGATAACGCTCATCATTAATCAAAACAATATCATTCACTTTAAATGAAACTATATTACCTGGTTGTGGAGAAATATAAGCTGATCTTAGATTAAGTAAATATTCCTTTCTCCACCTGTTCCAGAAGTGATTCAAAAGTGTTTGCTGATATCTATATTTCTTTACCAAAGAATTCCTATTAACATTTAAATTTTCATTTTTATGTTTTATTACAGGTAAAGACACCAACCTTTTACCAATAAGAAAATGAGATGGGGTTAGTGGAGAGGGTTCGTTGTACAGATACGTGATAGGACTGGAATTAACCAGAGCTTCAATTTCCGTAAAAACAGTTTCCAATTCCTTCAAAGAAAGAGAGGATCGTCCAACAATTTTCTTTTAGCAGGTTTTAACCGTCCGTATCTGTCTCTCCCAGAAACCTCCCCACCATGGACTTTTTCCAACTATAAAATTCCAAACTATACCTTTAGAAGCAAACAAATTTTTAACTTGATCATTATCTATCTGATTCCACCATTTTTTCAATTCACTATTTGCTTTTTTAAAAGCTTTGGCATTATCAGAATATATAGTGGAACATAATCCTCGATGAGAAACAAATCGTCGGAATCCTAACAAAAAGGAATCAGCACTTATGTTAAGAACTACTTCTAAGTAGACAGCTCTTGTCATTGCACAGCTGAATATAAGTAAATAACACTTTGAATTAAAATCACGAACAAAAAATGGTCCGGCAAAATCCACACCGCATACATCAAATGGTGGATGCTCTTGAATTCTATCAGGCGGTAAAGGGGCAACCACCTGCATTCCAGATTTCACTCTGAATCGTCTACAAATCAGACAGTTATTTAACACTTTTTTCACAAATTGACGACCTTTAACAATCCAGAATTGTTCTCGTACATGTGTTAAAGTTGCATCAACACCTAAATGGCACATTTTAGTATGAGAATCACAGATAAGTAGTTCCACAAATTTATCATTAGATGGAAGAAGCCAAGGATGTTTGGCTCGCATATCGTTACTTGAAAACTGTAAACGTCCCTTTAAACAAAGTAAGTTATTATCATCAAGTTCAGGATTCAAATTAAATATGCGTGAACTCTTATCGATAGTTCCTTTAGAAAGAAGTTGGGTAACTTCTGTACTATAATGCTTAAATTGTGTAGCTTTGATCCAAAAACGCAAAGCTTGCTCGAGTTCTGGAGCACATATAGGTCCATTTAATTTTGTAGAATTAGGTTTAGAATTGTGCACAAACCTTTTAATCCAAGTAGTAACACGCAGTAATCTACTTAATTCGCTGAAGTCATTAACGTCCAGTAACGACGACATAGGTAAGTTTCCATTAGCTGAACTGGTTACCATGGAATTAACCAGTGCAGTCCGTCGCTCTTTCACTATAACGCGTTCATCACAGATGTCATTAAAATGTTGTAGCGATTCTTGAAGATGCCACGAGTAAAGCGGTTTAGACAACCAAACAGGGCCTGACCACCACAGAGAACTTGTAAGAATCCTCCTAGCCGATTCTCCTCTAGTAGTAAGGTCTGCGGGATTGTCGGAGCCACTGCAATGGTTCCAACACTCTGGTAGAGTCAGCGACTGCACTTGAGCTACTCTGTTGGCGACAAATGGTTTCCATTGTTTAGAAGATCCTTTCAACCAATGAAGGACGATTTGAGAGTCGCTCCAAAAGAAAATTTGTTTCGCGAAATTAGGAAATAGACCTTGTAAATAATTTCCTAAACGTGCAGCGAGGAGAGCTGCCATTAACTCTAATCTTGCAAGAGTCAAAGTTTTTAAAGGAGCAACTTTACTTTTTGACATTATAAAGCTCACTTTGATTTGGCCATTGTAATTCACGTATCTTAGGAACGTAACAGCCCCATATGCCTTGGGACTGGCGTCACAAAACACATGAAGAGAAACTTCACTTATTTCTACACTTTCAAAAAACCTTCTTTCAATAGATACTGATTCAAGTTCACAAAGTTCAGAACACCAGGTTTTCCATTTATTTTGGAGGTCACTTGGCAAATCTTCATCCCATTGTAGACCACGTTCCCACATCTCTTGCAGAAGAATTTTCACAGTGATTACAAAGGGACTAATGAGTCCACATGGATCAAATATCTTTGAAATAACTCTCAAAACATGACGCTTGGTGATTCTAGCATCAATGGAATCCCTAACATCTCTTAAATCTAATTTAATTTTATCCTCAATCGGATCCCACTTCAATCCCAAGAAACCTGTTCCTTGCCCGAAGTCAGTATTTTCCTCATATCCGTTTTCATTCCAAAGTTTATACAATTCCGGACAATTAGTTTTTAATTTCCTCAATTGAAATCCCGCTGCTTTTAATATCTCTATTGCCGTAGAAGTTAAATGATAAGCATCTTGAACGGTATTGGCTCCATAGCAGAGATCATCAACATAAAGAAAAGAATTTAACATGTCATAACATTTTGGATGATGTTCCTTAAATTTCTTAATGTGAAATTTCAAAACGCAAGCCAAGGAAAATGGCGAAGTAGTTAAACCAAATGGGAGACGATTTAAATGGAGAGTTTCGGTTGAATCGCCTACCTCTTCGGGAAACCACAAAAATTTAAGGTATTTTCTATCTTCCTCCGCAATCTCTATCATAAGAAAAGCTTTCTCTAAATCTCCGCAAAATGCAACTTGATATTCTCGAAATTTAAGAATTATGTCCAATAAATTTGCATAAAGATTTACTCCTGATTCTAGAGACTCATTAAGAGATTTATTATTTTCATTACCTTTACTGCTACAGTCATAAACAATTCTAACTCGAGTTGTTTCCTTGTCATCCCTAATTACCGCTCTGTGAGGCATATAATATCCTAAATTTTTATCTTCATTAACACATTTTCCCACAATCTGACATTCTAACTGATCCGATATAATTTGTTTATACTGGTCATAAATTTCTTGATTTTTATTTAGTTTGTGCTTTAACGAATCAAAACGCTTTTTCGCAACCTCATAATTAGAATTCAACCCAACTGCAGGTCCCAAGTTTTCCTTCCACATCAATCTACAAACGTACCTTTCCCCATTAAATTCCAGAGAATTTTCAAATTTTTCAATCAATTGCTTGTCCCATTCAGAAAAGTTTTGTTTGTCTGACTGAAATTCTTCTATTTCCCACAATATCGCACAAAATCGCACAAAATGGAAGAAGAGTCCATGACTAAACATACATTTTCATAATTATTAGTTAATTTATTACTTCCTTCCACTCCCGCTAGTAACCAACCGAAACAAGAATTTATCGCAGTAATGTTTTCATTTAACTTTACTCTCTCGTCATAAACAATATCCCAAAATGAATCACATCCGATAAGTATTTCCGTCTGACAGTCGCCAGAAAATGAATCAGCCAAAGGTAAACCTCTTTCCTTCAACGCATTGCGAATAGATACATTAGGAATTTTCAAGGACAAATTAGATATATAATCCGTTATGACAGCTTCTAACTCGTACGATTTCGAACTTTGATCCCTATTGCGCAACGTCAATGAAACGATACCGTATTCCTTCTCACGTGCTATTTTGTCTCCGAAAGCAAAAATAGCTATTCTTTCGTAGCGTATTGGCTTTAATTTTAATTCTTTAACTAATCGAGATGAAATAAAACTTCGATGACTACCATTGTCTAAAATAACATTAGTTAAGACTGAATTTTTATCCGAACAAGCTAAAACTGTACATGTTTGTAAAAAGGGCTTATTTTTGGTACATATATTACTATGAGACACAGAAATATTCTCGGCGCTTTTATTAGATTTAGATTGTGAGTCATTCAAAACAGTTTCGCTTTCCACTTGCTTCTCACAACCTTTCAAAGTAACATTAACGGGTTTATTTTTTCTACACACTGACTCATGATGAAAATTGCTTAAACAATTTTTACACCATATTTTTTCCCTGCATACGCGAGACCTGTGATATTTCTGGAAACAACACCAGCATCTAGCTTCAGTCCTAAGCTTATTTATTTTTTGTTCTACATCCAATTTTTTACAACTTACGGAATCGTGATGACCGTCACAGAATAAACAAGCATTTTTTATTTGTGTATTTAACGCTGAAGCGGTTGATAAATTTTTAGGCTTTGAATAGTTTTTCTGATAAGTTTGACCACTTTGATAATTTTGGGAAAAGGATCGTTTTGTTTCGTAACCTTTTAGGGGGCTCATCACAGTTTCGACAATTTCCCTAGATTCGACTTCATTCCTCAAAAACGTAATAATTTCCGAAACCTCACAATTCACTTCCCTGTTTCGTTTTCGGTGAAAATCTAACACCAAATCTTGTGGTAGCAACTTCAATAATATTGGATTCAATAAATGCCCATATGAACCCTCCGTTACATTTAATGAACGCAAATTTCTTATATTAACTTCTATTTCATCGTATAATTTACGCAAACCCTTAACATTAGACGAACTTCTCACGGGTTCTAAGCTTAATAATTTAGTCATATAAGAATTTATAATAGAATCAGTTCTACCATATCTTTGTTTTAAAAGCTCAAGACATGAGTCATAGTTTTTCTCATTCAATTCAAAACCCGCAACAACGTTATATGAAGGACCAGAAAGAAGAGATTTTAAATATTGGAATTTTTCAATTTTCGTAAGTGAATTGTTTGAACCGATTGCGCTATCAAAACAGTTTAAGAATTCCATAAATTTGCCAGAATCACCATAGAATCGCGAAATTTCTAACTTTGGTAATTTTAAAGCCGTAACAGTGTTTTCCGAAACACTATATGTGTTAAGAACTGAAGAAGTCCGCGGAACATTTTCTGCTGCTAATTCTTTAATTTTGCTTTTTAGTTTAATCTTAGCTAACAATATTTTGTCATCGTATTCTTTCGAAGCCTTTAATTCACCTTTAAATTTTTCCGGATCGTCTATGAGTGCTTCCACCTCTAAATCATGGCTTTTCAAGATCTGCTCTTTCGTTTCTAATAGTTCCAGTAGTTCTGATAATGAACTTACGTCTTCGACGGCTTCATCAAGCTTCTGCACTCTTTTAACTAGTTTAGTAACACTAGCGCGAACGTTACTCCTTTTTTCAATTATTTTCGAAAGCTTATCCATATTAACTCCGAATTTGTGAGTTCAAAAGGTCTTACCTCCACAGTCCAGTATGCAATATTGCGTATCCAAAAGCGTGCATAAAGTATCCAAACTTCTCAGAAATATAATCCAGTAATGATGACTAATTACTTCCGATATTCCACATTCGCGGACAAGATGCACCAATTTTGCATCTAATGGTTCTGTGAGACTAAAGGTGCATCCAAGAGATAATAAGAGGTTTTGTTAACAATAACAACATTTATTTACAAGAAAATATACGAAAATTTCAATCAATTAGAGATATATTATTAGGCATCTCTGCCTTCCACGTCTTACACCTTTAGTATCCTGCCTGCCACTGACTATTAGGACGAACGCAGCGCCCTCTAGTCAGAATGACGGTGATTAATAACTCGTTCACCAAGATTCGAAACCCGAACGGAACTGCCAGAGTTCAGCTACCTTACCGCTCGGCCGCTAATGGTCTTGAAGCTGAAGAAACTATTTGATAAAAACAGTTTCAACTGTGGTGATGCAATGATTCTTAAAGTACATTTAAAATTAAAATTTTCTTAGTGGTATTTGCGATTGCTAATTTACAGACTTAGATCCCATTCCAGTAGCTATTGCTAAGCAATTTTCCCCTGATTTAGAAAGAAACTGTGCAACACAAAAGCTGCGCGACTAAACAATAGTTTCGTTAAAAAAATTAAGGAAAAAAAGTCCTCTTTATTTCAGTTGACTACATAAGACTGTTAATTACTAATAGCTCCAGGGGCTTTCCAAGTAAAGCTTGGAAACTTTTTTTATTTAACATATTGAAACTTATTTAACATTTTACGAATGAACTTTTCAACCTTCGAGAACCACGATATACGAAATTACATTCTGCATTATGAACCTCTCTCTCTCTCTCCAGTTCTGAAAAACATAAAATAACATTACAGTTCACATAAAATTCTCCATCTCATTCTGAGGAACTTTATAACTGGAAGGATAAATATTTAAGAAACTAATCAATTTTTGTGCAGCACTTATGGGCCATAAATAAAACAACAATCGCATTGTCGAAATGGAAAGCTTTCCTCTTGAGCGTAATGTGTTTACAATAGTCAAAACTGGTAGAAAATTTTCCCTTGTTTGCTTTCAAATTTCATTTCAAAGCGCTTACATGATATAATCTTCCCATTTCGATTGTTGTAGACGGAACGACTTCCTTGTAGTCAAGGGTTTTTAACATTTTTTTGTTTCCGTGTAGAATGATGTTGAAAAAATAATTCTCGTAAATTATTCAGAAATGCTGTTATTTTCAGCATGCTTCCTTCGTGTCGCATAAAATGACTCGCTTGAAACGCAGAGCGTTAATACTTCTTCTGCAATCAGTCGCATGTTGCTTCAAAAAGAAAGCATATTATACTTGTTGTTAAAGCTGAGTCCATGCTTAATGTTCACCACGCTAGCAATTGAGCTGAAGTATTACTGAAAGCAATTTTGCTCTGCTATGCAATGGCAGACTTTACAGGCTTTTAATGAAAAAAGGCACGAGAGCAAAGAGTAACAGCGAGCAGAAATCTGCCTTTAAAATAATGTAGGTATAGCTATGGCGTAACGCAAACAATTTGATGTTATTGCTGTTTATCAAAACTCCCTTCCCCCTCAGTGTTATAAATGTATGGTATACGTTCTGCTCCTTCCTTTTGTGACAATTTTTTTTTTTTTTTTTTTTGTAATTTGTTCTACTTCTTCTGCTGTAGCATAAATATGGGTAATTTGCTTTAAATCTATAAATCGCTATGAATTTGATTAAATATTTCATTTTTTTCCCATTTAACTGACTGATTTGTCTAGTTTTTGAATAAAGCTTTTAATCGGTTAAGGAATATATACAGGGAAAGCACAAAAACAGTCCCTGATTTCAAGGTGTTATAAAATTAACAGTTACTTGGATGCGTTGATAAATGTAATATCCACAACTCAGTTAACTCAAATATTTTTCATTTCTTTTCTTTATAGAATCACTACGCATGACTTCGACTGCTAGAGCGCAGTGACATCGAAAATGGCGTTCACCCCGCAGCAACGAAGCTGGTGTGTGTGACAATTTGCAAAAACAAGCAGTGTTGTGAGAGTGCAGCGTAAGTTCAAACGAAACTTTGATGTTGATCCCCCTAATCCATTTTGAATCGCAAAATCCATTTTGAAGTGGCATAAAACATTTAGTGAGACAGGGTGCATTTGTGATAAAAGAAAAGGACATTCTGGCCGACCTTCCGTCTCGGAGGAAATTGTTACCCCAACTCTGAATGATCTTCAAGAAAGCATCAGTGCTGCTGTCAACTCCATCACACCGGATATGCTTCACAACGTGTGGTTGGAACTGAATTACTGAATCGATGTTTCCCGCGTAACAGGTGGCGAGCACATCGAGTGTTTGTGATTCAAATCAATACCACCAAAAGGTTTATGAGTTTATGTAACTATGTTAAAATTTGGGCAAGATAGTCCTTTCGGTATTAAAGTTATCCCCTTTCGAAACCGGGGACTGTTTTTGTACTCACCCTGTATATATATAAACATTCAAAATCTACTAATAGTTCTAAGAGGACTTCAGAATTAAGAAGCACCAACCACCAGCTAAACGGAAAAAAGGATGAACTCTGGTAGTTCGATCCGGGTTCAAATCCAGGTAAACGGGCTGGCTGCGTGGTTTCATAGTTTCACAATGAGTTACTTAGGCATGAACCAGTTTTCTTTTCAAAGTTCTCCACGAAGGTGTCACTGCTTTTAGGCAGGTATATTTATCGAGCTTTTCCATGATGTAATAAATCGAGGTTAGATTAGGTTAGGCTATTGAATATGGCAAGGCACTCAAAGGCTATCTCCCTAAGGGAAGGGGTGCCTTTGTGGAAAACTTTATAAGGAAAATTGGCAACGAGGAAAACAACGAAAACCAACCATGCGGCCAATCCGTTCGCCTGGGATCGAACTTCCAGTATTCAGCAGTCTTAATCACTTGGCCACTGGTGGGGCTGTGTAATAAACCCAATCCACTCTTAAGACTTATGGATTTCCATATTTTTTAACTTGATAATAAATTCTAAAAAGCAAAATTAAAAAAAAAAAAAAATCATTAAATTTGGCAATTTTTTTCAGTTCTTCGAAAGCCTGAGGTGCTGCTTGCAAACTCAATAAAATAAGTTAAGACTATGTTGCGTTAACTTATCAAGACTTGTGTTCCTCTTTACTTGCCTTGGAAACATGAACTGTCCTGACTCGGAACAGGGAGCTTACTCAAGCTATGTTCAATAAATTGTGAAGTAGACAATACACACAGGAAGGGTATACGAAACCCTTTATTTTTCTATCTTTACAGCGATTTCCGGAACTTCGGAATACAGAGACCAATCACTTGTGGTCTGAACGTAAGAATATAAAAATATTAACTAAAACTATAACTAAACTAACTTTGGATTAATATACAAGTGCCTAACTTTAAGATTGGCCGTTATTTAACAAAATCCGTATGTAGTACAGAGAGCTGCTAAAACTACGATACGTTTAAAATTATCAAGAGGATTAATGCAACCATTGAAGGCAACCAGCAACCGAGTAAAACTACTATGGCAAGCGGCCTGCTTCCAATAACTCCTTCCTCTCTCTTGCTTGGCAAAAAGCCACAACTTAAGTACTTGGTGTTAGCAAGACAAATTTGCATAAATAAGTTAAAGCTTTTAATTCTGGCCGGAAGTAGAAAATAAGAAGTGATAGTAAAGATTTAAAATAAAATAAACGTTAGTAAAACTTAGGATCCTTACAAACTGAATACGGCAAAGCAACTTGGTGGCTATTTACCTATGGGGTGGAATGCTTTCGTGAAGAACTTTTTAAGGGAAAATGATTTATATATCATATTACACATGGGAAAAACCACAAATTGTCCCATGCAACTAGCCGTTCACTGGAATTTGAACCTAGTCGAATTACGAATGAACGTTCAGAGAACGCTCGGCGGCTATTGGGAGTAAAATGAACAGGAAAGAAAATATAGTTTCATTTGGTTTGGCTTGATTAATTATCATAAAACAAATGAGAGCTATCTGCATAAAAGAAGGGGTGTCTTCGGGAAGGTCTTTTTAAAGCAAACTGCCTCGTATTTACAAAACACATGCGAAAAACTTAAGAAAAAAAGATGCAGGCAGCTCCTTTACCGCAATTGGAAACCGAGTTGAACTATCGAACTACCAGTTTTCAACAACTTTAACTACTCGGCCGGCGGTGAGTTTGAACACATGTATATAGAAATTTCTGAATTTTTGACTTCTATTAGCCCTTCAGATAAAGCTACCTGGGATGTATCGACGAAGTTTTTTCTGTCTTTATGCGGAATTCAGCGAAAGAAATTCATCTTCACTAAATGGTTCACAGTAACTTTTGTTGTCCTTCGATCTTTGGCATTCTTGTGGACTTTTTTCTGTTAACTCTTCTTTTGGCGTTCGTGATTTATAAAATTCACATTGGAATAGAAATTTCTGGAGGAGTACCAATTTCATGGAATACTTTTCCAACGATATTTCAGCTGCATTAGAGCTACCTTTTTTTTTCTCGATAACTGTACTGAGCATAATAGTTTCGAATCTAGAAAGGCTAAGATTTTCATTCATTAAATTTTTGAATCAGAAAATCAAGTAAGAATCACTAAAATGCAGCAACATATATTCTTCCTTGTAAGAATGTTTTTATTACGTACAATTTTGCATCTTCCAGTACAATAAAATATTTATAACTTATTCATAGTTCGCATATCTTGCATAATTCTAGTAAACCTTAGTTTTATTTTCATAACCGAACAAAGTGTGCTGCTGCTAATAAACAATAAATACCTAAAACTTCTGTGTGCATGGGGGATAAAGACACATTTTATATTCTCTTTGTTTTATCAATAATAATTAATGATGTAGGTTTGCTTTTCTAAAAAGCCGCTCGCGCAATGAGCCCCTTAGTTTGTTAATTTACTACAGACAGATTAAATCTGAAAGTTAAATTTCTTACGGTATGGTGAGTTGGCATACCGTTGGTGAGTGGAAGATGAAAGTATTTTACTTCAGGCAGTAACAACATTTAAATAGCCGAGTTTGATTAAAATTGAAAGGTAAATAAATATCTTACATTTTGTCGCATGACAATAGTTTGCAAATCAAAATACTAGAATTCCTAGTCAAATTTCACGTGTCATCATTTTGAAAGTAAGCAATGGTTACAAAAAAAAAAAAGTAGACCAGAGTATATGAGAAAGAAATGTCAATGGCTTTAATAGAACAGTGGAGTCGTGCAGACAAAAGGATACTGGATTCGATTCTTGACTAAGAAAATCTCCTGCCTTTACTTTGCATGTTACATTGAGAAAAAAAAAGAGAGAGAGAGAGGAAATGCATTATTAAATCCATCATATGAGCAACTAAGCACTGTTTTGTCTTCCGTTAAATCAAATCTTAAAGCAATTAGGAGTTCTAGAGCTTTTGTGAAAATCTCTTTGCCTACAACAAGAAAATTATTTTTTCATTACAGAATTAAAAAAACATACAATTCGGCCAGCGGGCAAGAAGCCAGATTTTTCATTGCACAAAACTAAAGTTTACTTTTGGTCCCATTCGGCAAAAAGACACTGAAGGTGCAGAAACTGTCTTAATTCACTATTCTGCTAAATTTCAAATCTAAAAATGTATGGCTGCTGTAGTAAAAAAATTAGGCTCAGCCGCACTTAAGCAATTTTTACATTACTGATAATTCTACAACTATTGCATGCAGTTTAATTAAAGGCATACAAACCTGAACCGGAACCTAAGAACAACATAATTCAACTATTTTTAAATTAAAAAATGCACAATTTACCGACATATAAGAATAAAAAAAATTGAACTCACCGAGCAGACTAACAGAGTGGATATGTATATATATATATATATACTAAAAAGGGAGATTACAACTGCATGTTCTAGCAGTCCTATATACAAAATTTCAACGTTCTGAGGCTGCTCATTTTTGAGTTATACGAGATACATATATACGTACGTAGGTACAGATGTTGAAGAAAAAAAAAAAAAAAAAAAAAAAAACTTTTCTGAATCCATTTTAAAATCCATTTTCATCCATCGTAAAAACATCGTTAAATTGAATTCGATGGCGGTCAAAATAGATATTTTCGTTGAAATATGGTACCCGAAATTTTTCACGATTGCAATATTTCCTTTGCTTCGTACAAGAAAGTAAAAAGAGAAATATATTTATTATCTATCTTTCTCTTTAAACTGTACCTTCAGAAGCATTTAAAAACAACGTTTGTTTGTTAAAATTGTCGTAAATTAACTATAAAGAACGGTATAACTGTCATCCTGGTCAATAAAAGTGCAGAAACATGCAACGCTGCATCTTTTACGTGTGCAAGAATTTCGCCTGATTTAAGCATGTAATTTAGCATTCAGGGAACACTCAGTTAAGCAGTCAAAAATTATTTCTCTCGGTAAATATCCGTCCAGACAGTTTAAGTAGCACAACTCATCGTTAATAACTCATGTTTCCCTCGGCAGATGTGTCTGCCTTTCAAGGTCAAAATGGTTACAGCGGTTCACTGTAGGTTAGGTACCAATTTCTTTCTTCTCACTGTCGGTCATGCGTTAGCCCATGAAGAAAAAACCGGCGGAAGTCAAAATTTGATTTTGCCGGAGCTGCACATTATTTCATTTCCAAGCCGTTCAGGAAACTATAAAACGGACTAGAATGCACGAAATGTACACTTAAGCGATTAGCCCAGCACATTTTCTGAAAGTATTTGCTTTTCTCGACCTGGATTCCCCGGATCCCTGATGCTTCGCGAGAATTTTCTAGATGCTGCATAAGACAGTGATGAATAAGCATACATAAAACTTATAAATGTGGCCAAATTTAATTATTTCTTCCTTATTCATGGTTGAAACACACTTTTCACTCAGCCAACACTTACTAAAATGGGTGTTATATAAGTTCTTAAAGAATTGGTGCCTAGAAGACAGCAAGTTGCAAACGTGCGAAGAGGGAAGGCAAAAGTGGCACATTTAGGTGAAGAGTGAAACAAACTTTGGTTTGAAATAGAAATTTTAAATCTGATTGGATAAAAAGTATCGGCGCTGCATGTTACGTAAGGTAATGCGGATCAATTTTGAAATGAGGCAATTTAGATTGATACATTATAAATAGTTATTATTTTTAGTAAAGAAAGGGAAAATGCCCGAATTATAAATGAAGAATATCTCAAAATTAAAATTCATAATTTGTTTTCATATTTTTTTTCACTTTTAATTTACAGACAGCCTGTGTTGGCCCTATACATTTTTCCTCAGATAGTATAATCTTTTAAAAAATCATTTCTTTTTTGAACTTATATATATATATATATATATATGTTTAGGTTTACGATGTGTGTTCAAAATTTGGTGGCTCTGGAGTACCGCTGTTTTTCCACAGTACGAGGAATATATATGCACATGCATGCATACAGATTCAGCTTTTCCAAATAGGAGCTATTTGGCTATATTCCTATTTGGAAAAAATAGGAATATTTCCAAATAGGTTGCGAAAGAATTAAGTTCGGCAGTCAGGGTGCCACTGTCTATTGTAGAGTCATTAGGTTAATTCGAGGCCAGAGAGATGAAAAATTAGCAACCGCCTTCGCCGGGAATCGAACCACGGACCTCTGGAATACCGACCCAGCGTGCTACCGTTACACCACGAAGGCACGCTAGGGAAGTGGGAGAAATACCTTATACTATGATAATAATTATTTCATTGGAGCTTATAGCGAGTCATAGTTTATATTTTAAAGGTTCTGCAAGAGTAAAGTACTCAAACTATTTTGGAGGAGCCACGAAATGAAGTTGAAATATTTAAACGCGTTTGCTTGGATTTCCTAGATCACTATCATACTGATCAGGAAATCAAAAGCAAATATGGTCCATATATATATCACGTAATTTATAGCATATCCTAAAAACGTTTAAAAAAGTACCAGTGTCGCACGTTGAAATGTGCATCCTAAAAACATATTTGTAACGCGCATGATTTTAGCACACCATGTAGAACGAATTTCACAGCAATACTGGGAACATTTCGGGAAACTTTACTGTTACACCTTGAAACATAAGAAGAATATAATTGTAACACACATACACACACACCACTTTAAGAACGTCGTGAAGAACAAACTTTATAGCACCTGTTGGAAAGTTTAGAAAAATACCTGTATTGTACATAGACATATACGTCCTAAGAACGCGATTCTAACACTCAGCACTGAACGTGCTCTGAAAACGTTCTGGTGTTGCTTGGATGTTTTTAATATTTGGAATTGAGTGAATTAAATATTTGAGTGAGATGCTGTGGTTTACTAGGAGTGAGCCTATTAACAACCAACTAATCCAACTTAATTTTACCAGGTGATTACATTCTTTATCAAATAACTGACCTTTTATTAGGTTTAGATAAATATTTTATTTATATCTTCTAGAAAAATGTTTTCAGCCCTTGTGTTAAAATTTGCGAAGTGAAAAGGAATTCGCAAAAGCACAGTATATGTATTTCTTGTTAGTTAATGCACGTAAGAACTATAAAATTTTGAACACATTAAATTTTCCTCCGAACATGTGCATTTCGAAGACCGAATTTTGGATTTCGAATTTGTTTTTGATTTATTTTACCTTTTGTGGGAATTTAAAGAAATTCGGCAATAAAACGCAATATATCGTCACTCTGCAAAGAGTAAGATATCTATGTTCCAAATTTAATCAAAAAACTCGGCGGTTAAAAAAAAAAAAAAAAAAAAAAACATATTGCTACACTCCAGAGAAATAATTTAAGAAAAAAATTCAGTAATTTAAAAGAAATGCGCTGCCATTGTCTAACATAAAAAATTTTTTATCTTCCACCAGTCAGTTTGTTGCCATTTGGCGGAACTAAAGATATTTAATTTTTCTTTTTCATTAGCAAACTGTACGATTTAAACGCGGTTCTTTATCTCAGTTATGATTAATAGCTAAATCGACTCGTGAAATGATGGTGTCACCTCAGATGCGGTCAAACAGGGAAAAGTGTCATAAATTAGAAAGGGGAAAGAAAATGGGTGTGCTAGAAGTCACAAGGTATGATAGTTTTTAATAGGAAAGTTTAAGTTGTTTTCGCGTCTCAATGAATATCAGTGCATCAGGCAAGAAATGAAGAATATATGATATTTTTCCTGATATTTTTCTTAATTTTGCAGAGGGCTGAAGAATGATATTTTATTAAAGAACATCTTAAAAGGAATTGGTTTTATGCAGAAATTTACGAGCAAGTTTATTTTCAGTCTCAAGAGAAAAATAGTGAACATTCAACTGAAATAATTCGTAAGACTATTACTAAGCATATTTAGTAAAATTTCGGGAAAACTGAAATAAGAATTAGGAAATTTCTATGCTTTCACAATGCACGTAAATTGTTATTAGAACCATGTTCGTATATTTTCTTGGCCATATTACGGTTTCACAAAACAGGAACCTCATTCCACATTTTTCGATACATATTCTGTTCTGGAAGGAGAGGAATATTATTGTTTCTGTTCGTGCTTGCTTTTTTGTGACTGTTGCTTTTTCATTGAAATAAATTGAGAAATCGTTATTTCCTTTATATGGAGTTCGCATGAATTTTAACTTTAATTAATAAAACCATACTAAGTAATAAGACGCATCCACGCTGAATTCATTAAATGAAATTCCAAAAAATTTTAAAATTTTAATCGCCTTTTATTGAACTCTAAAAATGGGTATATCAGAGAAAAATGTACTAAAATGAAATAAAAGTTTATAAGTGTGTAAAAATGACTTTTATGCGGAGAATAGCTTTTCTTCCAATCAATCTTCATTGACAATTTTTATCTCCAACAAACAGAATTTCGGTGAAGCTATAGAATTAGATCACTTCTATCACTGTTTTTAAATAATTAAGAATATTGTATGTGTGTATGTATGCTTTTACGTTCCTTGCATTGTGGAAAATGGTGGTACGTAGAGTTACCTGATTTAGAACACAGGTAGTCCTCCACACGATCATGTGATCGAAATTCGAATTTTGAATTTCTTTTTGATTTATTTCATATGTACATTATGCAGGAATTTAACGAATTTTTGATAAATAAACTCAGCCGTTTGAAAACGAAATGTTGCAACACAGCTTTGAATAAAATTTATTTATATCCAGCAAGCCAAATTGCTGGTTGCCATTCGGCAAAATCTAAGCTATTTATCTTTTATTTATTTATATACTTTTATTTGATTACAGGTTCACAGGCAAGTTCCCGATCATCTACAGAGCACCGTACAATAATTAACCACCCCGTTTTTTGTGGCTTTCTCTTTTATTCAATAATTCGACTATTTAAAGCAATATTTTGCCACTGCCTGAAATAAAATATTTTAATCCTTCACGCGTCAAGTGTGTTGCAATTTGTTGAAGCGTAATGTATTTACTATTGCTACGAAATGTGCAGCCGCGGTAAGATAACTTCCAACCTTCTTCCTTCAACCTTCTTTCTTTTGGCAAGGAAAGGCAGGGTTGCCATATTTGCAGAGAAATCGCCCAAATGGCGATATACCATAGACGGATGGGGAACCTTTTGAAACGAATTCTTCTGGTTTAGACCAGAATGTTCTCGAACACAAGCCAAAAACTATATAAACACTGCTGGTACGCGGAGAGTTAGTGTCTCGTCTAGCTAGTCGATCGCGAGCCCGGGCGAAGTCGATCAACTTGATAGTCGGTCAGCGAACGAGTATCTCGTAGTCTAGTGCCGAGTTTGTCGTCGAGTGCATCGAGAGAGTCTCTCAAGTGTATCGCGAGTTAGTGCATCGTCGAGTTTTATCTTAGAGTGTGTTGAGCTCTGGGAACGACTGAACCGAATCGGGAGCTGTAGTCTAGTGTATCGTCGAGTGCATCGCGAGTTGTGGCATAGAGAGTCTCGAAAGTTCGCAGAGTTCCGAGAAGGACTAAGCAGAATCGGGAGCTGTACTCTAGTGCTTTGACGTGAAGCCGTCTCCACCGTTATAGCCTGGAGGCTGTGCTACTGATTGTTTCAGCGTGATTATAGTAGTTCTTCGACGACTGTAAACGTGTTATTGAAGCTGTCTTGAATAGTACAGGTTAATAAAGTGTGTTTCGATACTTCATCAAGTGCTGTCGTCGTTTTTCACTCTAAATCCACGAACCCCATACCAACGTGAAGAAGAAAAGAAATGTAAGTCTATTCTAATTCAATCTGTTTGTGACTGGTTAACGAACCAAGTGATTTAAAACCAATAAATGTGGTTCTTATGAAAATATTTGCAATTGCTTGTTCGTTTCAGTATTGCTTGTAATTCACGAAGGGAGAAAACACTTTGAAATTTTCCACAAATGTTAAATTTATGTTCCCATAAGAGTTATAGATTTATAGAATTATTATTTAAAAAATTATATTAACATTTCATATTAGTATGCCTGTCTTTAAGGCACCAAAGTGTACTTCTCCTTCTTCTACGACATGGATTCGTTAGTGCACGCCTACGGCTATCGTGCAATTACTTCTCCACTATGCAGGCCGCAAGTGAGTTATTCCTTGCGGTAATCAATCGCCAGAGAGAGCTACTGACATTTTCCCTTTGAACATGCTAGAGGGGGGGGGAATCAGACCCTATAATATTTTCTCTACTTTTTAATGGTATATCTAATTAGAAATATTAAATATTTTTATGAAATTACGCTAGTCATTAAAATCATTATGTATTTATTTATTTTATAATTATTTTTTAAGCGGCCAATTGTTAAAAAAAGTGACTATACAGTTAAACCTCGCTGTAGCAAACCCCGTTCAGAACGAATTCCTGAACACACTAAAGAACTTTTTGGTCCCGTTCAGTGTCATTTAGTATGTTATTTTATATGGTATAGCGAATATTCAAGTCTATGAAAATCAGGTATAAATATCTCTATGGATATCTTCGCGATTTTTTTTTTTTTTTTTTAAATTTTCATAGCTTTGCTAAAATTTCTACATGCTTCAACAAAAATTACTAGCCCTTAAACTTTTGTTTAAGCTACAACAGTAACGAGAAACACTTTAAAGTTTCTAGTCTTTTAGCTTCATCATCACTTTTACCTGCGCTCTAAACGAAAACTATTCGAGACAGTTCTAACATCCAGCTCTTCGATCTACACGTATTTTAGGAGATTCTAGTGGGCCACGAAAGTTATTATTCGTAATCATAAATTTTAGAGAGGGCTATGCATTTCAAGGAAAGATGCGAAATATGATATTAATAATATAATAATAAGTAATGCATCGTGTAAAATTGTTAACGTGTGTTAATACAAAAAAAAGGGGGGGCAGAAAAATAATCTAAAAGGATTCAGATTTTAAAGTCGCACTAGAGGATTTGTTAAGATATTTTATGCCTTCGCAGAACATTGCAGGTGAACAATTTGTTTTGGGGTTCACTTATTCCTTTTAGCTTTATTATTGAGCATTACTTTCTTTGCACTTAATTTACAGAAAATTCAAGAGCATAATCGCTTTTCAATGACATATTTAAAAACAGTATATCTTTAGAGTTCCTGATAGAGTGTTAAGACCGCCATGCATTTTATTATTTGCGTTATATTATTCTCTTGAAAACTAGCGGCTAAAGTGGCCAGCCGCCTAAATGAGTTATCATAAAAAAAGAAAAAAGAACATAATTATTTTAAGTCTATCTAGTATCCTTTCATAAAAATATTTAATACGTCGCATTACATCTCATAATTTAAATGCATTTTTATTTATATCAATCAGATTAAAAAACTGGAAAAAAATCTGAAAGTTTTCAGATTTTAAATTCCGTCAAAAGAGGCGTTTTTTTTTAACGTTTTGTGTGTTACTTTTATTTATTGAATATCATGTTCTTCGCACTTAAACCATAAAATTCAGTTCAACAGCAATGTCGCAAAATAATTTTAAAATGAGCATATCTTTAGAATTTCCGATACACAGTTCCGAGCGCTGGAGATAAAAAATTCCTCCCCCCCCCCGTAGATTGTTGCCATTACTCGCTTTGAAATCCTTGAGTTTGTTAATCAAAAATTCGTTAAAGCTTTACAAAATATGAAATAGATAATAAAACAAATTCCAAATTTGGGCTTCCAGATGCCCATATTCTATGGAAGACTACGGTATTCAAATTTTGCTGGCTCTAGGTACCGTTGTTTTATCACAATGCAAGAAACATACATACATTCATGCAGATTCTTCATTATTTAATTTCTTTAAATGTAATACAGGGCAATAACATTTGGTGGCGACAATTTGAAAAGTAAAACAACGCAGAAAATGAATCGACGCAAAATGTCAAAACGAAATCAATAATTCTTCTGGGCAAATTGCCCCTTTGGACTAGAAATATTTTAAACCGATATTTATTGTCTGGGATTTAATCATAAGTCGAACTACCTATATTCAATCATCTTATCCACTCACTCGTAAGATGTATCACGAGATGCTAAATAGTTATATGAAACTGAACTGAAGAAGTATTGTTCATGTACTGGATACAGTAATTAAAAAGAAAAATCTAAAATCGTTTGGGCGTTTATTTATTTTTTTCATTTATAGATACATACACGTTTCGAGAGCATCTGGGGTAACGCCACATTGTGCTAAAACTATTTAAAAACAGCATATCTTTAGAATTTCCGGTAGACTGCCTCGCGCGCTAGAGATAAAATGTTTTATTCCATACAGTGTTGCCACTATACGTTTTGAAACTGTTGAGTTTTTTAATCAAAAATTCGTTAAAGTTTTACGAATTATTAAATAGAAACTAAAACAAAGTCCAAATTCGGGCTTCCAGGTACCCATGTTCGTGTGAAGGACTATGTTATTCAAAATTTGATGAATATAAGTACCGTTATTTTTTCACAATGCGAGAAACATACGTGCATTTATACAGAATCATTAATTTCTTTAAATATAATACAGGCCGATAACATTTGATGGCAACAATCTGAAAAGTGATTTAGCGATTCAACTCAAAATTCCGTTGAGACTAAAAAGACTTTTGAGACTCTTCTGGGGTAAAAATTACAAAGAAACTTCAGAAGCTTCACTTTCTAGTTATTGCTTTCTTACTGTCGAAATTTTTGAATAAAAGGCTCGTATAGCAGTTAAATTATGACTTACTGTCATAAATAATGAAGACTTTTTCACTAACAGAAAAATATTTCCTGTAACTGCTCGGGAAGTCGAAATGGAGAGGTGGAAGAGTAGTCGATTTGAACTGTTACAAATTATTTTAAAATAGAATATCGAAAACGAAATTTTGAAATATTGTAATTCTACTTCGAATTTTCCTCGCACATAAAATTCTTCGAATTCTATGAAAAATATAAAATATTGAATCATAATCATATTATAAAATTCTTCGAATTTGCTGTAAATATTACGTGTTATAAGACGAGTTTTCCTAGCTACAAATCGGTTAAGAACGACTTAAAATTAAATATCTTGTATTTAATAACACTGTGCTGTCTAGAGAAGTTCAAATGGAGTAATAAAGGAAACTTCTACAATTTTATCGACGATTTTGCTAACTGAAAAACAAACAAAATAGCACCTTAAAATGTTGAATTTAAGTTTTATTTAAAAAATTAACGCAGAGCTTTTATTTAAATCCCTTAATGTCGCTTTAGCATTTTAGAGATTTGATTTTGGTGTGGATTGGAGACAGGCGAAAACATGTATAGCTACGGCTACTGCCTTTCAAGTTCGTTATAACGGAGTTTAACTGTAGCTTGCTCTTTAGCAATAGATAGAATGAAAGCACATCGACGTGGAGTATAAAACTACAACATCTGGAACAGCTGTTATATAATCTGGGAAAATTAAATTTTCGCTTTTTGAAGAATAGCGGCATGAACTGGAATCTTATGAAACACATATCATTCTCTTTAAAATTAACTAACGCTGAATTATGCCTAATTTTATGTTTCTTAATAAATTAAAATGTTATTATTCCCAATAAATTTCATAAATTGTTGCAACAGCTTTACAGGAACAGAATTCGTCATCCAGACTGACGGCATGAGTGGTCAAATACAGCATTTTCCTCTTCCTCTGGGGTGGGGAGTGAATGGAATCCAAACACAAGGTTATAACATGTTTCGGTGTAGAGGAACAGCATGTCTCTTCGCCGACCTTCCACAGAAGAGAGACGGGAACACTGCATCGCATTCCAGTGCTCTGTTCCCATGGAAACCGAACAGAAAATCGATGGGGCCACGTCGCACATCCGAACACCGTGGCGACCGCACTTTGCTTAGCTTACAAATCCTCCCCCCCTTTCTGCCCTTAAGAAGAAACTTCCATGAAAAAATTCTGAGGGTAGGAGGGATCTTACGAAAAGAAGATACAGATGTGCAAACGAACTTCGGAATACTTTTAACGAAGTTATTCTTACAGTTTAATTAATCTCTGAACGCGACGACGGATATATTATCGTATTATTCGTCACTATTCGTTGCAAAAGTTTTCTCATCCGAAACGGTAACGAAAGGTGTAAGTGGCTGAAAAAAGTTTTAAACTTATTGCTTGAAATTGTAATTAATTTTTTTTGTTCCTGAGCATAAGGTTCCGCATTTTCATAGCTGAGTTCAGATTCCTAAGATGATCTATTAATTCACTATCGGCTGGGTCATTTAATACCATAGAAGGGTATAGATTGCATCCCTACATAACTACTTCTCAGGCTCTTGGGTTTTGTAAAAATGATTGTGAATCTCCCCTTTTTTTTATGTAATACGATTATAGTATTATAGATTATTATATATTATTAATTAAATAGATTACGTTTTGGAATAAAAAAATAAACAAAGTATAGGAAACAAATTTTATTATATACAGATGAAAGCCACACTCAAATACTATTTTTCTACATAGTCACCATACAAATTAAGGCATTTATCGTAGCGATGTACGAGCTTGGAAATTCCTTCGTCGAAAAATTCGGCCGCCTGCGCCTTCAACCACTTCGTTACCTCTTCTTGCTTTTCGCTGATGATTTCGTGCAACAAACTTCGCGAAATTTGTGGAAAACTCAAAGAAAGTTCCGTTATTGTGAAATTTCGATTTTCACGGACTTTAGCATCGACTTTTTCGAGAAGTTCGGCGGTCACTATGCTGGGTCTCCCACTTCGATCTTCGTCGTGAACATTGGTTCGGCCATTTTGAAATTTTATGACCCACTGACGCACTCCACCTTCAGTGATAATGTTGTCCCCATACACTTCACGAAGCTGCCGATAGATTTCTATCGGTTTACAGTTTTTTGCAGTCAGAAACCTTATTACTGAGCGCACCTCGCGGGATTTTCAATTAACGCAGACATTTCAAACCGTCACAGTATCTGAACGGAGCACAGCACGAACCTCTCACTAGCACGGCTAGATGCAGACTGAGCTGCGCAACGCTCTGACCCCAAGATGGCCGCGCTAGCCCCGCCCCTAGCGGACACAGACGGAAACGTAATCTACTTCCTGGATGGCCCTCGTATTAGTCTTTTGCGCGGGCAGCAACCTAAAATAGGTGATATGAAAAAGAAAAAATATATAATGATTTTAATGAGTCCATCTAGCATAATTTTCTAAAAATCTTTAACATTTCTAATTACACATCTTATGACTTAAATGAATTGTTATTTAAATCAATCAGATTAAAATGCAGAAAAACTGCGCTTATTGCTTTTAAATTACTTAGATTTTGACTCAATAGCAGACAGATTGCGTTTGAAAGTTTAATACCTTACGCTTTAGGCAACACGCTGGTGCTTGGAAAATAAAAGTATTTTAGTTCAGGCAATAAGCCGCACAGACGGTATACTGGTTAGGGTAGCCGATTGCGATACCGAAGAGCCTGGGTTCGAATCCCGGAGAAGGCATGGATGTAAATTGTCTGTCCCCTCGCAGGAGGTGATGGTGGCCGCCTCCTGAGAAAAGCGTTCCTTCCAGAATTGTAGTTTGAATGTCCTACGACTTTGCAAAAAGAGTTCTGTCCAGCGATCTGTTTCGCTTACATACTCACAATATTCTGTGACGCTGGAAGCGCTGTATCACGTAGGTCAACTACTCAGAGAAAGTGTCTGCTTCTGTATAATGTATTTCTGGGAGATGCATGCTTCTAGGAAAAGTTCTTTACTGCGTAAATCTGAAAAGGATCTAACGTGAATATTTACCTTTTGATACACTCTTACTGCCATGATTGCTCTACAAATTTTCCTTCATTTCTACGAACCTCTCAATGCTATTCTCAACGTTCGGAAAAGGAAAAACTTCACTAGACTGAGATAGGGCTTTGCCCAGGCGCCCAAGACAACTGAACGTTCGTTCACCGAGGAAAGTTCTCCATCAAATCACCCCTCCCTTAAGCAGTCAACCCTAGTGCGCTTTGTCATAATTCAGGGTTTGTCAGTCTACGGACCCGCGGAATACAAATGGTCCTCGAAGCCTGTACTTATGGTTCTTTTAGATTTCCAAAAAAGACAAAATTTGAAATTGAAGTTAACTGCGTATCTGGGCTCGTGATCCTTTCCATTGCGATTCTGAATATAGCAAATGATCATTGAATGAAACAAATCAGTTCATTGAACACTTGAATAACACCGGACTTAAAATGAAATTCCAAGCAGAATGTAAGACTAATTGCTCGATCTAATTATCAGAGAGAAGAGAATGCAATGACCTGTACAGTGGTGCTTTAGTGGGCTAAATCAGTTTACCTCTGTGTATCAGTAACAGAAGGGGTTGAAATAAAAAGAACAAGCAAGCAAGAAATGAAATGAAAACAACAACCAAACAAGATACTACAGAATCTGAGAAATATCTGATAAGTCAAGTTAATACGTAGGCTATGAAATGAAGCTTAAAACTAATAGGGTACCATGCAAATTGCTAACATTTTCCACATCTATAATTCTAAATTCGAAATAGTTGTGGACTTTCGTTTCATACTAATCAGTTATCAAAAGTATCAAGGGTCTACATTACGGCAGATAATGGATGTTTTATTGCGGTAGATATGCTTTGCACATGCATAAATGAAGAAGAAAAGTCAAACAAATAATAACCTTATCAGAGAAATGATGTATGATAAAAAAACAAGTGGATGCTTTCTACTTGAAAGATGATTTTATTTGCTTTCATTGGCTGGTCCTCAGATGTTTCAGTTCTGAAAAACTTAAGAAAGCATGTATGTATTATTTGCATCAGATACAGTGGCTCACATTTATTTTCGGACACTTGTATTTTTGAAATTTATTCGCATAGATCTTGCACTAACTATTAAAATATAAGCTTCAAAATTTTTCAGAACATATTATTTTCCCTCTATTTTAAACCTTGGTTGTTATAAAATAAATATCATAAAATATTCCTTGCAATAAAATAATTTATTCAAAAAGTGTTAATCAGGAACTCGCATAATAATTCAGACACTCAAAAAATTTGGTAAACGCTGTTTGTTGTTGTAATGTTTTGTATTAAATTAAAATATGTTAGCTTCCTTTTGTAGTTAAGTTAATCACTCATAAAACAATTGTAAAAGACAAACAAACATTTATTTAAAGATAAATCGTACTCGTTACTTAATAACGTACACGTTACGTATTCGTAAATGTATATAACATAACAGACGTTCTTACTGCATCGTACCAATATACATTTCCATCGTACTACATCTTAATATTTTTTTTTATAAATAATATCAAATAGAACGATATCCGGAAATTAGCTGTTGCCATTTCTCAATAGATATTATGTCTAATAACAATAAATAATTTACAATCGTGCTTACATTCGACCATCCTGCCTTTTCGATTGAATTGACTCAATTGAACCAAATCTTAACATACATTAAAACAACAAATAAACAACAACAAAATATAATAATAAGTTAGAAAAAAATAAAATAAAATATAATTTTTAAAAAATTATGTGTCCTACACGAAGTCTCTATAACGCAATGGTTTACGCACTGTTCGCTTGCGCCTTTTAAGTTCGTCATCGTCATCGTCATCATCATTTGCTTCTGCATTTTTCCAAGGTTTTAGTTGACTTACATGTGCAGTTGATGCATAAAAGCGGACATCGCAGTCTTCTTCTAGTTGTGATATTCTATAAGTGTCGCTCGGAAGTACTTCTGTCACAACCATTGTACCACCATACTTAGGTTGAGTTTTGGTTGGTTCTCCTGTAGATTTTGAATTTCTTTTAACTACTACTATTTTTCCTCGTTCAAATGATAGAGATCCCGATTTCTTCTTGTCATAATAAGTTTTAATTTTTTCTTGTTCTCTAGCTTCTTTTTGTAGTTTTTCCGGTTCCTTCCAAACTTCTGCTTCTTCATCAGAAAGTAATCTCAAAACCCCATCTTGAAATCGGGGAATCCATGAAGTATTTCAAATAGGTATTTTCTCAATAGTTTTATTGATTGTGTTATTCAGGTTTCTCTCAACTTCTTTAATTATTTTGGTCCAATCCTTTTGATCTTTACTTTTCATTGAGGTTACTAACGTTGATAAACTTGTTCTGTTCGATTTCTCGACCATACCATTTCCTTGTGGGTGGGAGATTCAATTTAATGTATGAAGAATTACCTTTTCCTTACAAAAGTTTTGAAATTCCTTTGAAGTAAAACAAGAACCTCGATCTGATATTACACGATCTGGTAATCCAAATTCTTCTATGAAACTCAGCAATTATTTCAGTACGTTTTTCGAAGATGTGTTTTTCACAGCATACAATCGAACGGATCTGGTCATATTGGCAATGACGACTAACAATTCCTTGTTTCTTTTCGAACTTGTGCTGAAAGGTCCAAGATGATCAATGTGTATTGTTGCAAAAGTTCTGCTCCCTGGGGGGGAATAGGATGCAAAAGACCCTGTCTTTTCCCACTTGGAACTTTGTTTATGAGGCATTCGAAACACACTGATATACGTATGTTGACGAACATATATCTTCATAGCAGGAAACCGGTACAGTTCTTTGATTTTTGAGACAGTCCTATCAACAGCAAAATGTCCCATAAGGTCATGAAATTTTACAGCTATGCTTTTTCTCATTCTTTGAGGTACGACTTCTTCTTTTCTCCATCCTTCACAATACGGAACAAACAGTGTATTCCTTTTCAAAATATAATTCTCCACATTTTGATTTTCTTCTTTGGTTCTTTCACTTTGGTCTTTCTTCATGATCATTATGAATTCTCTTAACTTTTCATCTGCATGCTGTATCAGAAGAATTCGTTCGTCTAAATTTAAGGTCAGACAAACTTCTAAATTATCTTATATCAAAGAATGCATGGTGTCTGATGAATTAGTAACAGAAGCTCTACTGATTGCATCAATATGAGACATTTTAATCCCTGGTTTGTGGCGTATTTCAAAATTATATTTTTGAATAAGGATACTCCAACCAGCAATTTGGGGGATTGCTAGATTTCTTCGCATTTATGTAAACCAATCCTTGGCAGTCGATAACAACCGTAAATTCAATTCCGAGTAAGAATTGTGGAAGTCCATCTAGAGTCTAGACGATGCGATTTGCCGTCACTTCCGAGTTGAAGTAACATGCTAGCAATACCCTCTGAGCATGCATCAGTATGGATTCTGTTTGAGCTTTAGGGTTGTACAAAGCTAAAATTAGTTGATTCGTCAGTTCATTTTCAGCACTGTAAAAGAATTCCGCTGACTTTCTTCCCATCTGATTTTTCTTAGTTGAGTCAATGGTCTAGCTTTAAAGGCATAATTTGGAATAAACCTTCTAAAAAACTTGTTAAACCGAGAAATCGTCGAACTCCATAAATTTTTTCAGGTTGGGGGAATTTTTATATTATTTCAACTTTTCTTGATCCTGGCTTTATTCCGTTTTTATTGATGATAAAGCCTAAATAGTCTATTTCTTGTTTGGAAAATTCGCATATTGATAACTTCAGGGTTAGTTTAGCTGCACGTAGTGCTTCAAATACTTTAATTAATTTCGGAATCAATTCTTCCCAAGTCCTTGCTGGAACAAGTTTATCGTCAAGGTAGCACAACACTTTTTTATTACATAATGAGGATAATGCATGATACATCAATCGTTGAAATTCCGCAGGAGCGTTTATCAAGCCATAAATCATTCTTTCAAATTGTCCACTTTCCTCCGGTGTTACGAAAGCAGTTTTCAATTTTGCACTTTCAGTTAGTGGAATCTGTAAATATCCGTGTGCTAAATCTAGCGTTGTAAACAGACTACACTCATGCAATTGTTCTAATAAGTCATCTATTTTAGGCAGGGGAAATTTATACTTTATAGTTTAACTATTGAGACGCCTGTAATCAAGAAATAATCTGTATTCACCGGTCGTTTTCTTTACTAATATGGCAGGACTAGCATATGGGGATCGCGTTTCTGTTACAATTCCGTTTTCTTTCCATTTTTGAACTATTTCTTTGATCGCAGCTCTTTCAGAGGCATTTGTTCTCTATAAGGCTTCACGCAAACTGGCTCTGAACCTTCGATTTCTTTAATGGCCATTCTTATGAGATCTGTGCACCCTAGTTCTGAAACATTTAGTGCAAAGCAATCTCTGTATTCATTCAGAAGAGGCAGTAACTCTTGCTGGTGATCAACGTCGAGATCCAAGCAGGGCTTAATTTCTAAGGTTAGAAGTACCGGAGCCCTATGGAAGACCGTCAGCAAAGAGGAACAAGAGTAAATAAATAAATAAAATGACTATTAAACTCATTAATAATTTTAAAAGTAAATAGTTAATTATTATCAAATTAATTAATGTTTATAAATTGTTATTTAATCAATAATTATTATACAAACAATTGATTATAATTTAATTGATAAATAAATTATAATTAATTGTTATTTAATTGATAATTAAATTATAGTTAATTGTTATTTAATTGATAATTAAATTATAGTTATAATTAATTATTAGACAATTAATTATAATTAATTGATAAATATTAGGTAATTAATTATTATTTATTGAAATAATTAAAGACTGAAGTAATTAAATAATTAAAATTAAATAAAATGTAAAGAGATAAATGGAAATTTAATACGCGATTTTTAAATTTCTACTGAAATTGTTATTCAAATACATAAAAGAAGTGCCGCAGCCTTCTTATTCAGGGCTCCGGTGCGTTGCGGCTGGAATTATGATTTATTACAAAAACTAAGAAACACCGGCCTAATTTAAGCTCTCATCGTACGGGGGGGGGGAGTTCTTTTTTCATCACAAAAATTAAATATACTTAAAGTATTGCTGATGAAAATTCCTGGGTGAAACAGGATGAGGGCATGTGTGGGTGGAAACAAAAAATGAGGGGAATCTCGGTGAGGGAGAACTTTTTCTTTGACCGCGACTCTCTGCTGATATAATTATAGCCATCAAGCAGATGTATGTAAGGGGTAAAGTGAGTCATGAATCTGTCTCCTAAGGATGAATGTAAAGCTGCTGGTTAGACTTCTCTCCATTAGTGGATACTGTGGGAAGACGATGTATAGGACGTGCTTGAGCAGTTTATCTCAGTATTTCACTCTTATTGTACTCGCTGTCACTTAACGCACATTTAAGAACGCAAATTTTCCTTCCTGCAAGGATAAGTAACTGTAAGTATCGATAACAATACACTACATACGATGGCATGGCCAGAAATTTACGCGTTCCTAAACAAACTCCCCCAAATTTATTGCCCTTCTTAAAGGGAAAGGTTTCTGTATGTGATTGAGGAGACTTTGCTTGAACGTCCCATGTTCTCATGAGTTTGTATTTCTAGGGAAGTAGAGTATTGCAAGGTCTGCTTATTGTTAAACTAAAGCATTAGGAATTCTAAATTTTTTCCTTTTAAATTGTGGTGCAGTTTTATAAAAAGAAGTATCGGAGATCATCTTATTTAGGGCTCCGGTGCGTTCCGGCTAAAATTGTAATTTATCTTAAAAATTGAGAAGTACCGGAGCCGGGTTCCGGTGGGCTCCAGCGCAATTTAAGCACTGGATCCGAGCCAATTTTAACTTCACTTAAACTTATAGGAACTTTTATGTTTTTAATATTTTCCGTTTTTCCTAAGTTCGAACTCAATTCAGAAATTTCAGTATTTAAACATAGTTCAACTTCTTCTGCTCTCTCAACGCATTGCTCTTTTTGGAGCTTAACACTTCTATCGTCAACATTAATCATTGGTATACAAGTTTCGCTATTTTTAATTGCTAATAAACAGCTGATACCTTCGGAAGGATTTTCTATCATAATTATCTACAACATCTGTTTGAGAACTGATAATACTGATCGCATTTGTCTCAAGAGCTTTAAGGCAGACTCGATTTATTTTTTCATCTATTTGGAGGTTACTAAATAGTTCATCTTCCCGATATCCGAAGTGAAATCTGTTTCCTATTCTGACATAAGCGATATGAGGGAGATCAAGCCATGTCCATCCGATTATTAGATCAACTGGCTGTGCATTATCAGGAACAAGGTATATATTTATGCCTTGGCCTTTTACATTATCAACTTCAATATCGGCTTTAATCATTCCTATAGAGGTCACAGCAGGCACCCTTTGATTTCCAAAACCATACAATTCATTCACAGCAGGTTCGGATTTCACTTTAAGTTTCTGAGCAACTGAAGTCCTTAAGAGACAACAAGAACTCCCCGTATCAATTTAAATCTGCACTTCTTCAGAATTATTCAGTTTTGCTTTCTTCAAATATGAATTGCTCTCTTCTGAATTTTCGCCAACTTCCTCAACAGAGTAATTTTTACCATTTGAATGATTATTTCCAGCTTTAGTAATACAATTTTTAGCTTTATGACCTGTTTTATTACATTTTCGGCGTTTTACTGTTGGTGTGGGCAGTGGACAGTCCCTTGAAATGTGTCCAAAATTATTACAGCTGAAACATTTTGGTTCACCTTTTTTATTATGTGTGATACCCTAGAGATTTTTCTTTTCGTTTAAAATGTAACATAAGAGTTATCGTTTGAATTTGGAAATTATTACTTGTTCAGCAAAATATATTAACTGTTCCATATGTGAAATGAACATGACAGAATGCTACAAATTAACTATAAACTCTGTTAAAAATTCAGTTATTCATCATTTTAAAGATGGGTAAAAATTTAAAATATAAAAAAATTCCTTGATTTAAAATGTTCAACTATCTTTGTTATTGTAAAATTAGGGAAACTGCTGAAAGCGCACTGAAGTTTTGATTACATTCCAAGCTAACATAAAAAAATCGAAGTTTTTTTCTGCGAAAAATTGAATAAGACCCAAAACCTAGTGTTGTAAAACTAACAGCGGAGTTAAAACAATGATCTGCAATAACATTTAATACTAAAACTGTTTAAAAGAAATCATAAGAATGCATGGATACATTGGGCGATCAGCAAGAAGAAAATTTTTCGTCGAGAAGAAAACATGGTAAATACACATGGAATGCATATCCATGGGAAGCAGACGTTTATGGCATTGGAACAGTGTAAATTTTCAAACGGGTCACAATTTAATGTATTTGGGTTTCATGATCGAATTATTGTGCGGCGCAAATGAAGAACGCAAATAAAGAACTGAATCCGAAAACCTTAGTTAAACTTTAGTTAACTTTAGTTAGTTAAACTTTAGTTTAGTTTTTTAAACTTTAGTCCTTAGGTTATACCGATGCAGTGAAAGTGAAAACTGTATAATGCCGTCGCCGAGATTCGAGCTCCAGACCTTCCGAATACGCGTCAAGCATGCTTCTAGTTACAGCATGAAGGCTTGCGAGAAGGGGGGAGAAAATACCTAAAAAGAAATAAAATCTGAAAGGTTACATATTTTACATTACGCCCAAAGGGTCTTTTTTTTTTTTTTTTTTTTTTTTTTTTTTTTTTAACGTTTTGTGTGTTACTTTTATTTATTGAATATCATGTTCTTCGCACTTAAACCATAAAGTTCAATTCAACAGCAATGTCGCAAAATAATTTTAAAATGAGCATATCTTTAGAATTTCCGATAAACATTCTCGGGTGCTGGAGATAATTCGCCCCCCCCGTACAGTGTTGCCATTGCTCGCTTTGAAATCGTTGAGTTTGTTAATCAAAAAATCGTTAAAGTGTTACAAAATATGAAATCAATAATAAAACAAATTTCAAATTCGGGCTTTCAAGTGCCCATATTCGGTTGGAGGACTATGTTATTCAAAATTTGATAGCTCTAGGTACCTCTCTTCTTGTAAATTTTCTACTTTTTACATGTATAAATATGCACAATCGTTTCTGCGAATTCATGCAATCATTCCTAGGATTTTGGGAGTCAGTAGAATAATGATTTAAACAATTAATTTCTGAGAAATTTTTGGAATTTTGCGAGAAATTACCGGAAGCCAAATACTGTACAACTGAAAAACACTTCTTCCATCTGATGTTTTTTCAGAATTCTTTTCTGAAGTTCAGCAACAATGCCCAAAACAAACTGCAGTTATTTTGTAGCATTCCAGCTAAATTTCTTCATTCATTTTTTGGTCTCCTTATCCCTCTAAATAGGTTAATAAATAGTCAGTAAACAGCAAATTACTCGGGACACAATAATTACAAGTTTTGCAACAACTTTAAACATTATAATTGTTACGAAATGTACAGGCGCGGTAAGATGGCTTCCCCGCAAAGCAGTTTTAGAGTTGCCATAAAATGGCAAGGGAAGGCAGGGTTGCCACATTTGGTGACAAAATTGGCGATATGCCATGGACGGATGGGGAACCTTCTGGAACGAATTCTTACCGGTTTAGCCCAGAATGTTCTCGAACACAAGCCGAAAGCTATATAAACCCTGCTGATCCGCAGTCAGTTAGTGAGTGTGCTTCATCGAGAGGGCGAGTGTGTGTGCCTCGTCTAGCGAGCTGATAGTCATTGAGCGAGTGTCTCGAAATCTAGCGCCGAGTTGGTCGTCGAATGTATTGAGAGAGTCTTTTAGTGCATCGTTCGAGTTTTGTCTTAAACTGTGCTTGAGTCGAGAGCTATACTCTTGTGTATCGTCGAGTACATCGCGTGGAGAGTCTCGAGAGTACGTGGAGTTCTGAAAACGACCAAAACGACCGGAAGCTGTACTCTGGTGCTTTGCGGTGAAGCTGTCTCCACCGTTATTGCATGACAGTGTGAAGGCTGTGTCGCTGAACGTGTCAGCGTGTTTATAACAGTTCGACGACTGTAAAAGTGATTTTGGAGCTGTCCTGAGAATATTGGTAAATAAAGTGTGTTTCGATTCTTCATCAAGAGTCGTCGTTATTCACTCCAAATCTACGAACCCCGTACGAACGTGAAGGAAGAAAATAACGTAACAATATTTTCTATTGAAGTATGATTAGATATGCACAAATACAGGGGTTCAAATTTTTTCGATATTTTTCAGTTTTTATTTGCAAATATCAGTGAATAGATATTAGCAAAATGGCTTTGATTTTACTTTTACATACACTATTAAATCATCTTTTTTAAAACGTTTCTTTTTTTGTTTGTTTTGAAAAAGTTATTCGAAAAGTTTGTTATGAAAACAAGTAGTTTATTCAAAACGTCCAGAAAATAAACTTACATAAGTATTCGGATACTTTGACGAAGTAGTATATTTAACAAAAATATTACTACTGACTCCCAAAATGAAATTAAAGGGACATCTAACATTTTGTTAGATAACTTGTGGTTAAAATTACACTTTCACTCGCTTTGGCATGCATTTAACTCCTTTTTCGTGTAAGAATGTTCCACTGAATGCCATTCCTCTGTAAGAATAGCATTTAATAAAGCTTTCGAAGAAATTTGATGTTTCTATATTCTCGTCTCCAACTCTCTGCGTACATATGCGATAGTATTTAAATGAAGAATATGGAGAAGTTTTGATAACTTCAGGATAGTTGTATAATAACCACAAGCGGAACGTTTAGGGCTTATGTTTAGGATCGTTATCCTGATAGAACGTGAATGCATTTTACATTTCAAGTTTTCTAGAACCTAGGAGATGCTTTGAGATTTTCATTTAGAACATTTATATATTTATATTTTCAATAAACATTAAATTTCTGATTCTAAATGTAGCAAAACATTCCGAAACCATTATGCCCTTGCGTAACATTAGGCAATAGATTTTTCGAATTCATTGCTTCAGTGTCAAATCGAAATATGTAAACTCGGCGTCTGGGGGATTTCTAGGCTGACGATACACATCTAGGTGACTAAATTATTTTATTTAGCTATTGGTAGAGATACATTAATGACTATTTACAATTGAAACAAGAATGATGATTGAGAGGTTACATATTCGTTGCCTCATCATTACGTCTTGGTCGAAGCGAACACACTCTTCTTATTTCCCATCATCCTTTTTCCAGCGAGACAGTCAGTCGTATTGAGTTGTCACAGTCCTGATATTCACATTCGAGCATCCCGATGCGACAAGCCCTTCTGGCGATGATGGAGTTACAGCAAAGAATTTACATATATTCGAATCCAAATATATTTAATTTTTACTATTCAGCAAATATAACATTGTTCCAATACGCTAAAACTTTGCTTACCACAGATTTTGTGAACGCCAGGAGTATATTCCTTGTTTGCTTGTCGATGAAGAATTTTCTTCTTGCTGATCGCCAATTTATATTCAAATCCTCGAATGACTCTTTTAACAGCTTCAGGGTTAGTCTTTATGGCAAACCTTTTTCTAACTTCGCTGCAAGTTTTACAGCACTTGCAGCTTTACAGCCTTCAGTGCATTCTAAACAGTTCCACACAATTTGCATCATTTTAATATATCAAAGACAGTTAAACGCTTTGCATCACTGAGTTTTTTAATATTTTGAATGCTTTTACTAACTTGAATAGTTAAATTTAGAACGGAAATTGTTAACTTGTAAACTGATGTTAATTTCAGGTATAGGAGTGTTAATATATTTTGCCAAACAAGTAATTATTTCCAAATGCAGACTATAATTCTTGAAATGCATTTTCATTTACAACAAAAAATATATGCCAAGAAACATAATCTTCGAAAACATTTCAACAAATCTTTCGACTGTCCGAATTATTATTTGAGTTACTGATTAACATTTAGTTCATTGCAAAGAATATTTTGATGATTTTTATTTTGTTCAAAGAATATTTTAATGATTTTTATTTTGTTCAAAGAATACTTTGATGGTTTTTATTTTGTTCAAAGAATATTTTGATGATTTGTATTTTGTTCAAAGAATGTTTTGATGATTTTTATTTTGTAAGAAACGAGTCTAAAAAAGAAGAAAAAATAACATATCGAGAAAACGGTTGGAGTTTATGTTTAAATATTTAGTACAAGATGTCCACAAATAAACTTCATAAATGCAAGTGTCCAAAAGCAAATGTGGCCCGCTGTATTATTTCATTCTGTTTTCATACATGGAAGAGTATCAAGTTTCATTTCCGGCCACAATTTTTAAAGGAAAAAAAAAAAGGTGGTGTGGAAAAAAAAAAAAAAAAAAAAAAAAAAAGAGCATAGTGTGCATCGTACAGTCTTTTCTTCCTATAGGTTGTCTATTTTTTACAAGTATATTCAATCAGGTCTTTGCATTTAGGCAGTCATTCTTAGGGTTGGGGAAGTCATTAACGATTTAAAAATGCAAATTTAGGAGAAATCTCCCAAAATTTATGAGACATTCCTAAAAGTAAAGTATTACATAATTAAGAAACTCTTCTTCCATCTGACGATTTTCCAAAATAATAATAATAATAATAATATCATTTACAGAGCCTAAAACAAATTACGGCTATTTTTTATTGTTAAAATTATATTCCTTGGTTCTTTCTTTAACCTCTTTATCCTTCTAAGAAACCTATTAATTAGACAGCAAGCATAAATTACTCCTGACAAAATAATCACACGTTTTACAAAAACTTTAAATATTATTTTTGTAATGACTAATGATTACATACTTTGCAAGTCATTCATTCTTCAAATATACTTTGTTTATTCATTGTGTAGTCACTATTGTATTTTGTTACTATGGAGATGAACGAACAAAAAAAGCACTCAACTTATTGTTCTACGAAACGCTAGGAAGTGACTTCAGTAATGATTTGTGAACACGAATTGTACCACTATTAATGTATAAAAAACATATTTTACTGTCATCGTAATAATGCAAAAGTTTTGTATTTACTCCTTGTACTATATTTGGAATGAGAAATAAAACATTTTGGAATACAATTTAAATAAAATACATTTTAAATAAGTTTCATTCCTTGACTACATTAAAACACGAAATGCCTAAAAAATTAGAAATTTAGCATTTTTTTGAAGGGCATATCTAATCAATGTCGCGGTTGCTTAAAGAGATCGAATTTTGTTTTTCCTAAATTAATGCCTTTTCTCATCGCATTATATTAACCGTAACAAGCACAGCAGAATGTTTTACTAAAATTTAAATTTATGTAATGCACAGTTGCTCACATTTGTTTTCGGACACGTGTTTTTCGATTTTGTTTGCAAATATATCACTAATATTAGTAAATATTAAAATGAAATGAATTTGTTTTCTTTCCCATATATCATTGACTACTTTTTTTTAAAATCTGCTTATTCAGAAAAAAATATTCAAAACATTTTTAGTAATAATAATAATAATAATAATAATAATAATAATAATTTATTCAAAATGTTCCGAAAATGAACTCACATAAATATAATAACGGTATGTTCAATATTTTAGCCAAAATTATACTTTTCATGCACTTTCGCATGAATTTAACAATATTTTACCCCATGTAAGAATTTTCTATTTCGTTCCATTCCTACGTAAGAATTGATTTTAGAAACATGTCAACGAAATTTCTTATTTTCTTATTCTTTTCTCCAACTCACTCCGTACACGTTCCATAAGATTTAAGTCGGAAAAAATATGTAGGAATTTCAATAACTTTAGGACAGTTATATAATAACCTCAAACGAACATTTAAGGCCGAATTTTTAAGATCTCTATCCTGATAGAACTTGAATGTATTTTACATTTCAAGTTTCCTTGCAGATGATTTCAGGTTTCCATTAAGAATATTTGCATGTTATACTTGTAAGGAATTTTTCTCTCCTTAAAGAGTGCTGTCGTGATGTAATTGGAAGTACGTCCCGCTTCTAGTCCGGAGCTCGAGTCCCGGCGTAGGTATTCCATATTTTTCCCGTTTCCTACTCCAAAATAAAACGCATAATAGTCTCTACATACTTATCCAAATTATTACCTATAAAAACAAAATGTTCCATCTCAGAGACAATGAAACCTACCCAATCCATTATGCTTGCACTCTCGTGCTTAACAGCAGGCAATAGGGTTTTTCGGATTCAAATCTTCCTTTGGCTTACACATACCAATTCATCCATCGGAACTAAATATATTAAATTTTGACTCATCTGCGAATATAATATTGTTTCGATGTGATGAATCTTTGCTTACCACGGATTTCCGCTAAACATCAGGAGTATTTTCCTCGTTTCCTTGTTGACCAAGAACTTCTTTTTTGCTGGTCGCTCATTGTAACCAAGTGCTCTAATGACTGTTCTAATAGTTTTAGGGTTAATTTTTATTGCAAACCGCTTATCCAAATCTGTTGCAAGATTTGCAGCCCTAATTTTTGGTTTTGTTAAATGTCAGTTTCTTTCGTGTTAACTTGGAATGTGGTCCACACTGCAATGTATTCTACAGTCCTATGCAATTTTCCAAGTTTTAATATATTAAATATAGACAGATAGTTGAAGTCTTAGTATTTTTGGGGGTATTTCGAATATTTACAGTTTTTAAATTGGTGAATAATTGCTTGCATTATGCCTTTATCCTTAAGATTTAAGGACACATATATATTTCTTAAAAAATATATTCTAAATAGCATGTTACATTCTTTTGTGCAATTTTAGTTTCAGTGCTATCGTCCGCAAAACTCCTTAAAAAATTGTCTAAAATTACTGCTACAAATGTGAACTCGGAGTCTACAGGATTTTAGGCTGACGATACACATCTTTAGGTGACTAAATTATTTTATTTAGTTATTGATGGAGGTACATGAATGACTATTTACAAATGGAAAAAGAGTGATAATTGAGAAGTTAACAGCTTCGTCGTCTATTATTACGTCTTAACCGAAAACATGACTGCTATCTTTCGCATCCATCATTCGTCTCCCTGCGATCCGTTAGTTGTGTTGAGTTGTTGCACTCCTGCTACTGACACTCGGGTATCATGACACGGCAGGGCCTCCTGGCGATGATGGAGTTACGGCAAAATCTGAAATGAGTAATTAAAAAAGAAAAAAAGAAAAAAAAAATCGTTTGGATGTATCATCTTGGAACGTCTGAGGAGGAAAAAAAAGAAACATCATTTTCTTGGAGTGTCAATGCATCATCTCGAGGGGAAAAGGAATGTTATTTCTCCAGACCGTCTTAAATGCTCAAGCGTCTTTAGGAGCATATCTGGGATATCTTGGTGAGGCAAAAAAAAATCGAACATCTGAATAAAATAAATCCTGTATATATAAAAATTCTCTGTAGAGAGGAAAAAAAAAAAAAAAAAAAAAAAAAAAAAAACCCACTTTTTAACTAGTTAAAAAAATGAACAAGAAGAAGTATGAAAGGTAGTAAATACTAAATAGAATGTCCAATTGTATGGTATATCAATTCTAAATTAAGAGTTCATTCTTGAAAAAGCCATGGTTTCATCAGATCAGCAGCTGTAGAAGTTTTGTTAGGACCTTCATGTATTCCAACTTTCTCTACCTCATAGCGGTCATTTGGCCTCATAGCTGTAGCCTCATACTTTGTAGGGTCCAAAAAATCGGGGACAAAATTTGATTCCAGTTTCAAATTCGTGTCGATGTTACAGTCCAAGTCGAATTGGTATTTGGTCTCCAAGTTTATATTTGCAGGCCGGTTTTCGACGTTTCTTATACTGTCGTATATTTGATTGCCCTAAACAGAGGAGATTCGGTTGAGCTTCAATGCATAATGCAGTCTTTTTATCATCTTACTGCGTCAGCAATTTCATTGTCTTTGAAGTCCGTTTAAATCTTCTTCGTTTATACTTCCAGGCTCTTTTCTTGCCATGTAAAAAAGGTAAATGTTATTGCTAAACTGTTCTCTCTCTCTCTGGTCTTTTATTTTTCCTTGTTTCTTTTCTTCTTTCATTTATCCCTTTGATTTTGTTAATTGCCTTAGTGTATTACGCCACTGATGAATCGATGTTTCAGCCTTTGGTTAAAGGGAAGTGAAAGGCTGTCACATAAATATTAACTTCATGTGCTAATTTTTCTGCACTTAATTTGAATGGTCTCAAGCTCAAATTGTACGCGGACTAAATGCACCAACTGGAAAAAGCCGACGAGCCAAAATAATAATAATAATAATAATAATAAAGGAAAACTTTTTGTTAACAAAACATTTTTAACTATATTAATTTTTGTAACTTCATATTTGTCAAACAAATAAAAAATTCAAATCTGTACATATTTTCTGACTGAAATCTAAATGTTTGTTTCTGCAAGAAATTTCTCTTGGTTACAGTTTGTAACTCAGACATATTTACAGCTAAGTATTAAAATTTTCAAGTAAACTTTATTCAAATACTTATTGTAATATATTGACGTAGCCTCTAAATAACTTAACGAAAAATATGCAAAAAAAGAAGGACAAAGCTTGAGAATAATAAATAATAACAACATATTCTCTTTCTTTTATATATTACATTCTTCTATAATGTAGACAGAAAAAATACTTATTTATATGTAAATACTTATAAACTTTGTTTCTTACTACACATTTTGTCGCAACAACTCATGGCGTTTCGATTTTCGTACAGTTTGTGACCTTGGAAGAAAATTTCAAGAAAGTATCTTTATCACTGATTGCAGATACTCATCGGCAGACTGGTTCTTTTCGTAGACTTCTTAATTTTCTACTACAGGAAAAAAAAAAAAAAACTGTTTATTTGTAAATTTACTCTCAAAGAAAGAAATTAATCTTAATTAAAAAATTCATAACTGAGGATATTTGGATTTTTACCTTTTTTTTAAGAGAGTCATTACAATATTTTTTGAAGCAGGAGACAGGGAAAATGTGTAGTGCTTTCGCCGGGACTGGAACTCTAGATTTCTCGAATACGCGTCGAATATACTTTCAGCTACACCACGAAGGCATGCGAAAAAAAGGGAGTAAATACCTTATATACTCCCCTTTTTGTAGGTGACTGCGGATTAGGGGACACAGTCGCTAAGTCCTGGTGGTGACGAATTTTCGTGCACCACTTTTTTTTACATTTTTAATTCCGGCGCCATTGTAGAGACATTAGAGGGTTTTTTTTAAGAAGGAGAGAGGAAAAGTGTGCTCTGCCCTGGACTCGAACCCTGGAACTATCAAATACACGTCGAGTATGCTTTACTCCACGAAGGCATGCAGAAAAGAGGGAAAAAATACCTTATAAGTTAAATTAAATTTTTACCCTCAAAGCTTTGAATAAGATTTATGTCACAGGTAAAATTAATTAACTTGATTTCTAGACTTTTCGGAGCTTTATTTACGTTCGTATTTGGTAATGAAAACAATGTAAAACTGGGCTCCAAACTATTAATATTTTAAACGGTTTCTTCAAATTCTTGTCCTTCAAATCCGTGTGCGGGCCGCACAAATTTATTTCGGGGCCACCTGCCTGAAACCACAGAAAATTTTACATGACTTTGTAAACGAATTAAAGAGATGAATTGTTGCAGCACGAGTTGTTAGCTTCTTCTAGATTTCTTTTCAGAAGTATTCATATGCTTTCACTAGTTTTAATAGTTTTCAGAAAAAAGGAACATTTTTAAAGAATAATAAATTATTTTAAATTCTATTAAAATGATACGGAATAATCCCTATAGAAGTAAAATGTGTTGAATTAAGGGGTTTTAAAAAAGCATGTTTCAACTAAAGAAATGTCGCTTTGACGTCCTAGCAACGAATTATGTCAACTTAGATACCAATAAAAATTACATTTACGAAGTTTTGCATACAACTTTGTTTCATAGAAAAGGATTGTTGATGTTGAAGGAAGTAATTTTCAGTGAAATTACACCATCAGTATCATGCAATCCGAAAGTTACATATTTTGGAAATTTCAAGCTTTCGGCAAAAGAATCTGATCTCTTTTCGTTGCCAAATAAAACATCATAATTTTTTAAGTTAATAAGTGTGAATAATGAGGTTTCTTTCATCGTAATGAGATTTCTGTAACGGATAGTTTATTATCTGTAGATGTCACCCTTATTTGTCTTCTGGGATAGATAAAAACCATTCCTATAATCGGTTTATCTATTAAAAGAGTTAAAAAATGTCCTAACGTTCAGTGTTTCCTATAACTTTTTAAGTGTTAAAAAAGTTTTAAACATATAATTATATTAAAAAAAAAAAAAAAAAAAAAACGATTTTATAAACCCATGCAATCATTCTCAGGAATCAGAAATGTCCCAGGAAAAGAGAGCGAAATTCTGAAAGCGAAAAATGCAAATGGGGAAATCGTAAATTTTTACATAAAGGTTTAATTAGACTTTTGTGTTTAAATATATTGTTAATTTCTTTAACATTCTACATGAATTTCTCAAATGGGAACTTTTGATTTAAACTAACCTTTACCCTACTGCTGGCAGCTGGGAACTCCCATAATTCCCTAGCTTCGAAATGTATGTACGGTTGCAGGGAACTAACTTTATCAAAATATGCAAACGCTATCCAAGAGCTCTCGATATCTTGATTCTTAAGTCAATACACTTTTCACACGGAGTGTATTCACTTGCTTATTCTACGATAACGATACCACTCCTTTTCATCGATTAAAGGGGAAAGAGCACAATGTAAGATTCTGTTTCATATGACGGGTTTCTATTGCACTGATAAAATGGCGCTTGCAGATAGATGGAAAGACCGCGATGAAAGTTCAGATTAAAAACATTTGCCGATGAAGTGATGAAATAGGAAAAGAGAGGTTATTTATTCTACTTCGTAAGAATTTCTTGATTACAAGTATTGTGCACTACTATCTCCAATTAAGATTTACTGTTCAGCTATTCAAACAAGGAAAGAGATAACCTTTTACACAGAACAGTAAAAGTGCAACTTTACTTTCAACAGTTAGTAAATTGTTAACTTCCATTTTTACAAAACTACGCTCTCTTAGTTATAAATCATATCAAATATATTTCATGATTTTCACTCGTTTCTGTGCTCTTAGGGGGAAAAAAAATGTATTTGAAATATGTGTCAAAACTTGTGTCTGGATCTTTCTGAGGAAAAATATTGAAAAACTTTGAGCAGACCATTTCAACATTTTACGTAATAGTTCATGAACGTACAAAAGATATGCAGGTGAAAGTTTATTTTATTGTTCGGTACTAAAAAGAATAGATCTAAATAGAAACTTTTTCTTTCATGTGAAGAACATCAATAGTATAGTTGCGTGCGTACGGGTTCGTAATATAATGAATTTTCTTACAAATGTTCACAGTATCATAGACTGCAATTAGTAATTACACTTCAAACTACTAAGAACGTTAAACAAAATGCATTGCAAAGCGCATCTAAAAGGCGAAGCTTTCACGGAAGCGAAGCTCAATACTCCGGAGTCGCTCTGAACTAAAAACTCACGACTGAGAGCAGATCTCTCGGATAGCTTTCACCTAGTCACCGAGAAATGTCTAGTAGTTCTCGAAATTAGTGGAAGGGCATATGAGGGCCGGATACAGTTACAGTTGCTTATGAAATCAATTACAGTTACTCAGTTACAATACCTGTTACGGTGATGCAGAGAAAAAACCAAAATGTCGCCAAGCGATCGCCATGTTTGGTGACTTTTGCCGATTTCTCACCAAATTTGACGACAAAAATAGTCGCCAAAAACCATAGCCAGCTTGGCAATATCTCGCCAATTTATTCAATGTTAAATAGACTTGCCCCTCTATTCTTATTTTTCCGGTAGGGCAACGTCTCTTTAGATTTTCATGTTACATTACACAGGAAAAAATATAACAATTTCACGTAAAATTTCCCTAAAATTATCTACTTGTGTACAAAATTCGTAAGAGTATGTAAAAACCGTTCACAAAAACCCTTACCCGCTTTTATTTTAGCAACCTTTGGCAGTGAGTAGACATATACTCCCAAAATGCAAGAAAGTATTAAATAACGCAAATATTCATGTTTTGGCATTTCCAGATTTTTTGTTTCTTAAAAAAGGTCAATTTTATAAAAATTATGAAATTTAACTTTTTATACGGTCTATCGCGCCCTGTACTTATATTTAAGAAAATGTTATACTCATTATAAAAAATAAAACACAGAAAGTAGTTTGATCATACAAAAAATTCATTATGCTCAAAACATTTTTAATTTTTAGTGTCTACAAATAATGTTACGAGTTGGTCAATAAAAGTCAACACAATTTTAAGAATAAGATCTCTTTTATGAAAAAAATATATTGATCGATACTTTATCGAACAATCTATATAGAACTGCTCGTCTCTTAATCTGTTAACATAAGAAACCTACTTCTAAATCCATATTTTATTTTTAGTTACGTACAAATGCAAACATTTCTCATCTTAATTCGTGTACGGTCTCTGAATGTTATACGTAACTTTAAAATGAAATATCTCGGTCAATTTGTGTCTACGAAAGTCAAAGCATTGGTATTTTATTTTTTTATGACGAGTATAAATGTAGGTATAGACATCGTGGAAACGCATTAAGAGTTGAATTTCCTAATTTGAAAGAAAAAAAAAAAAATCGGTTCTTTTTTAAAATTTAGAAGTGTTAAAAAAAGATGTTTACGTTATTTAAAACATTTTTGTAATTGAATGTATATGTATACAACCAGGGGTTGCAAAAATAAACCAAGGTAAGGACATCTGTGGTTATGATGTACACTGCGGGAGAGAAGGGGGGACAGTTCTATATTTCCCGTTCTACTGGGCCGATTTATGATATTCAACTTGTGTTTTTCATGTCAGGATACGTATTAGATTTATATATAGCATTGTTCTAATATAGGTATTTTGACACTAAATCGAACGTATTCTGAAATAGCATGCCAATGTTTTTCCATATTTCGATTCTACGACTCAAATTATGCCAAACTGCTAAGTCTTGTAAAAAACGCACGAGTAGTTTTTAATAAATTAGCTCCTCAATGTTAATTGAATTTGATATATATTTATTAATATCTCTTTTTATACTAAACTTACTTCATTCATTCTTTCATATTTTGAAATCTAGGTTCATTCCAAATAAAATTCGCCAATTTTTTATGATTTACTTTTAAAATTTGCATTTTAAAATAATTTTTATAAATTTTTCGTAAACAATTTTGAATTATAACCTATAAAAGTTTTACCATTATATTAAAGTAGGTGTATTTCTAATACCTGCAAAAAATTAACGTTTTTTATTCAAAATTTCCTAAGATAAGATATACGTGAACTTACATTTTGGCGCGTTTTGAAATTTGGCGTTTTTATTATAAGCGATAATAACGAAAATGTGGTTTACACACTTTGTTAAAATTGTTAGTCCAAAGTGCAATTTTCCCTGAAGGACCATTAATTTCGTTTTGTCATTTTGCGTGGAAAACTTTAAAAGGCTGTATCACTTTTCAAATTGTTGCCACTCTATATTAGCGCCTTGTCTTATATTTAAAGAAATTAAATGATGAAGAATCTGCATAAATGTATGTATGTTTCTCTCATTGTGATAGAACAACGGTACCTAGAGCCATCAAAATTTGAATAACGTAATCTTCCATAGAATATGGGCATGTGGAAGCCCTAATTTGAATATGAAATTTTTCGTTGAAATATGATACCCGAAAATTTTCACGATAATACTTCCTTTACTTCGCATAAGGAAGTAAAAATGACGTACTGACAGAATACTATTACAGTCGGAACAAATTGGCTGACTCTCCGCTTTCAGTAGGTAATTAATTATTTGTAATCCGGGAGTGGCCAGTTCTAGAACATCTTCCCTCCGATTTTTAGTATTTTCGTAAAACTCCATTCTAGATTTCAAGCTTCGCAACTTATTACTTAAATGTGCATCGAAGATTTCTTGCTATTTATTTAAGACTTTTTGCTTTATGATCTTGTTGACATCTCTAAAAGGAACGAGTTGACTAGATTGTTCAACTACATCTTTGACTGTGGTCCAATATCTTTGACTGTGGTAAAATGATGAATGATCAAGATAGTTGAAAGCATGAAGAAGCCGAATTTGCTGATTCTTCCAAAATGGGAATTAGCCCCGCTGGAAATGCCCTAAATGAATCTTCTTCACTCAGCGTAGCGCAGGTAACGCTGGGTGATTCAGCTAGTAGTAAATAAATATCGAACATAGAATAATTGTAACACATAGTTAGGTACTGTGATGACTATATCATTTTCTGTCTCAATTTTGAGAGTTTATTTTTATTTAAAATTTTTATAGCAATATTATATAAATAAAATAAATTCAATAAAATATCAATTTTACGTTATTGAAAACTGTCACATAAAAAATACGTAATCTAAATTATCTGCATTTACTACACTGCACACGATCCGCGACGAGTTACGATAAAGTTCGATTACCGTTTTCTCCCTTTTCTGTTATTCGGCAATAGTCAGGTTCGAAAACTGGATTGAAAACTAGCTTCAGACCCCTTCAATCAATCAATTTTCTATAGTATTCGGATTGTTTAAAGATATCCATGGTTCTCAGTACTTGAGTAGTAATGAGGATCGACACCCTTATACCTATAGCTCTTCAAGGATTAACTGTATGACTTATTTAATACTTCAGTAAAAAGCCTTTCAGACACCTTTGTACAACAAAACATAGAAAATACGTCGCTTATTGTGGTCAACAATTCAGTTAAGATTATCAAAAGACTACAGAATAAAGTTTTTAAACTAAAGTCACCAGATAAGGTCGAAACAGAATGAAGAAGTTGCTAAATGGCAAACACATGTCTCCAAAGGGATTAAGTAGCCGAGTAGCTTGGTTTTGATTTAAGATTACCGTGTGGGCAACCCGTTTTCAAACTCTTAGAAAGATTTATCAGAATTAGCGAATAACGAAGCGGAAATCTAAGACGACTTTGCTTTTCCGGGCCAAAATATCTGAAAAGAATTTTTCGGGCCAAAAAAAAATCTGAAAAAATTCAAGATCCATTGAAATTCAGATCCATGAAAAATTCAGATCCATGAAAAAATTCAAGAAGCAGCATCATTGACGAAAGAAGATATCTTATAGTAGTTTCCTAAAACAAATCCATGATCATCATGCGATAAACTTTCTGAAGAGGAAAATGATAAAGTTGATGAATTAGCTACAAATACTGAGATGAGTTAAGAATATTAGTTACATCCGTATTAAATTAGTTGAATTCCGCTGATATTTTGAAAGATATTTTTCTCATCGGTTAATAATAGCAGAATAGTCCTGGGCAAATGGATCACATTAAGCAGCGTTTCCTTTGCAATAATGTCTTCGCGTTTTAACAGAATAGAAACTAGCGAAAAATCAATAAGCATTTCTACTAGTCATAATGCCATCATCGTCTGATTTCAAGGCCGCGACCTAGATCAAAGATTGATACAGACACAAACACAGACAGTTAAGTCAATAACGAGAAAGAATTTCCCGACGAGAAAGTTTTAGTAGTTATCTTTAGTCAACATTGCACTCAGAAATTATTACGTTTATCTTCACTTCATTGGAATAAATATTTAACAGGATATATTTCATTTTATGTTCAACAGCGTTAACAAGACAGGAAATAAAAGGACTTTTCCGATATAAATGGAAAATTAATCTTGAAAATATCAGACGCTGAAAGGCGAAATAATAGCTTTTAGCAATTTCCATGTAATAATGAATTTCATTTCTGGTCTTTAACTGCTTTTCGTTTTTTTGTTATTTCAAAGCTCTTCCAATTATTCTGAATTATTGTTACATTGTAACGCTTTATATTATTACGCAGAGCTTTGTTCTGAATTTATATCGAGCTTTATTTGTATTTTAAACGTTGTATAAATGATTTAGATCAAGTTTAGTTGCATAAATAATTATTTAATCTGAAAATATATACAAAGAGAAAGTATTTTAACGGGTCTAATTAAGCAATCATGCAAATTCAAAATAAGCATTTTGAGAAAAAGGGCACTAAAAATCTTATTGTTCGAATTTAAATAAAGTAAATAAATAAGAAAAGCTGAAAGGGTTCAGATTTTAGCAGTAGCTCATAACGACAGTAAGAGATTATCAATACAAATAGTTTGGTTTATTTGATTATGGCACAGCACTCGAGCACTATCTGCTGAAGGAAAGGGATGCCTTCGTGAAAGACTTTTTGAGAAAACTGGCTCGAATCAGCGCTACGCATGGGTAAAACCGCGAAAACTTTCGTTCGCCAGGATTCGAACCCAGACGAACTACCCACCAACGACTTAAACGCTGGTGGGCTCAGTAGAAACCCAGGGGGAACAGTGAAGCATTTTATAGGATACTACTCGAATCAATTGCGTGCCGTGGCTTTTGCCGAAGCGGATTACATATTTTCCATAAATAATTTATTTCTTTAGTAAGAAATATGCATATGAGAAGAAAATGTTTTTTGGGTTTCTTTCAAACATACCCCCGCCCTCTCCCAAAAGAAATTATAGAAAGAAATTCACGTTTTACTGAGACGGATGTACTTTCTTTTTTATGTTTTTAAATTAAACCTTGGTACAATATGTGACACTGTTGGACGTAGAGTACCTTCAGCGATTTTCATCACTGAACGATATTTGAATTTAATAAGCGTTAAAGCTTAAAATGTCATTTCACATAGGTTTAGAATGTTGAATGGCAGAAGAACATAAAATACCATTTTAGAAAGTGCGGAAAATGCAGCTCTTGCTCCGACTCAGAATTCAGTCAATGATTTTAACGCAAGTTTTGAGTTACTCCGTAGCTCAATTGATTCTTTTCGAGCTTTATGTGGTAAGTGATTAATCTCGTTAATTTCAATTAAAGCACTTTCTTTAAAAGTCTCATTAATACAGTTTCTTTTAATGTATGCATCTGAATTAAGTTTTCGTTGCCCCAACATTCCCTTTAGGATCCGATTTGGGACATGACCCACAATTTAAGAAACGGTCTAGTCCATTGACACCACATCACTGATGATGCATATACTTTTGGAGCAAAGCTTCGCTTTTTTTACAATCCCTGGACAGGATGTCATATTTACAACTAAAGAAAATCAGTGCAGTACTAAAACAATAATTTAAATAAATAACAAATCAATAAATAAATGCAATAATTTAGAGATCTGTATACAGATAGGGCCATGGTCTTATTATGCTATTTACATTATTATGGGGAGGATGTACCATGGCCATAGTAACTAAGTAGCCTATCGTAATGAACTACTTTAGGCTTAGAATTTGATGACTTACGGATCTGAATTACGAAGTCGTTCATCCTGTTCAAGAGCGCTTAAGTACCGTTCGAGGGTAACTGTAGTTTAGGAGAGAGTCGTTTCGTCAAATCGGATTCAATAACCACACCTTGGCACCTTCGCTGAATCGATGACATGAAGCTTTCGTGTCCTGCAGCACTTGATCTTCTGTAAAATTGCTCTCGTGTAAAATTGTGCTTGGAGATCTTGAATGTACTCCTCAGGCGATGAAGACGCATCAGAAAGGCGACCAACAAGAGGCCACAAGGCAGTTGAAGGTCACGACCAAAAAGCATCTGAGATGGGGATTACCCGATAGTCTCGTGGATAGGCTAGTAAGAGCAGAAGTAACTTCTGGTCCCAGTCTTATATTGCTTTCTGGGAACCATCAGTGACAGTTTATTAAGGATGGTTTGATTAAACCTCTTTACTATGCCATCTGGCTGTGGATGTAAAGGTGTCGTTTCGGTTTTGTCGATGCCGCGTAGCTTGTAAAGTTTTTTAATCATAGCCGAGGTAAAATTTCTCCCTTGATTGGAATGTAACTGAAAAGGCATTCTGAACCTAGAAATCAAATGTTATATCATTATCTCTGCTAACCATGATAACCTCTTGATCAGGAACAGGATACATTTCAGCTCATCTGATGAAGTAATCAATGAGAAAGAGGAGGTATTTTTTCCCAGTTCGTTGCAGAAGTCCCAGGATGCCAAAGACCATTCTACATTGTAACGTAGCAGTTTGCATCGGCTGCGTTTCTTCGGTCCTTTCCGACTCACACAGGCATTGCATTATTGGCATCGATTTTGCACGTCATCCCTTGCATTACTACTTTGAAAGTGCTGTCAAACTCTATAAAGAGTCTTTATTATTCCGAAGTGGCCACCTATTGGATTGCGGGATACGGTATCTTGGAAGTATCAGCTGCCATCGGAATGCCTTTTTCACCATCTGATTCGAATGCCTGGTCAAAGACGCCGTTTCGAATTCCAAAGAGCCCAATATTGTTTTGGCTTAGGACTATAGATAGAAATGTCCTGCCAGATAGGTTTCCTGTTTGAAGATTCTATTAAGTAAATTATGGGTTTAATGTCGGCGTCTTCCAAATGTTTTTTTTTTTGGGGGGGGGACTTCTTCATCACTCTGTAGGTCTTGTCAAACGATACTGAATTCGTAATTTGACGTGTGACTGAATTAAGTAGCTCATATTTTGCTTAGACCCTGGAACAATATCTTTTTGGGCTGAGTTTTCTAGACAGAGCTTCGCCTTTCCATATGATGATCTCTTCCGATGACGGTGTTTTAGATTATGTTCCGGGACTCTTTGTATCCATTTGGCTATTTGGTTAACAGGTTACTTGAAATTTAAAAACCAGGTCAACGATGGATAATCTGTGCAGAAGAACTGTCTGCAGTACAGATACTGATTCAAATGTTCTAAGTTTTTAACTATGGTGAGCAACCCTTTCCCGGTGACACAGTAATTCCTCTACGGCTTAGACAGACAATTGCTCCAGTAGGTTACGACACAGTATGTTACGGCTTGGGACAAAACAGAACCGATACTTTCATTGCTCGTATCTGTGTCAAATATTTTGTTGAGTTGAAGATACGTCAGTATTGCCTCATATTAAAGCTTCCTTCATTTTCTTAAATGCATCCTTACTTTCTTTTGTCCACCAAAACTTTTGCTTTCTGTCTGTCAACTTGTGAAAAGGGTCTTGCAATGGAAGAAAATCCTTTACAAATCTTTGATAGTAGGTGCAAAGCTCCAAGAAATTTCTCAGCTGATGGATATTTTTGGGGCGTCTCCTCGATTTAACTGCCGACACTTTTTTTCGATCCGTACACACCTGCAGCAGAGATGACATGTCCGAGGCAAGTCACTCCACACCTTGTTTTTAGAAAAATTGTCCAGAACATAGTAGTTCTAGGAAGAGGGTAGATATCTTTCTTCATAACCCCGTTCAAATGGCTATAGTAAACGCGAAATCTAGTTGAACCAACTTTCTTTCTGACCAGCACAATGCGAGAGGCGCAATAATTGCTGAAGGGCTCGATAATGTCGCTTTCTCTTATGTCCTTAAGACGTTTTCCTACCTCTTCCTGTTTAGCAATTGGTAGACGTCTTAGATATTGCTTGATTCGTGGATGATCTCTCGTATCAGTTCTATGCTGAGCCAAATGGTTTGACTTGCGTTAGAAGATGAGTAGGATAAAAACATCTTGAAATGTTTTGAATGACACGTTCAGCAGCACTCTTTAGAAGTTTATTCTAGAACAGTTCAATATTAGGTGCTCCGAACACAAAGACTCTGAAGGGCTACTGGTTCGTTTAACGCAGATCACTGGCACATACGCTGCAGGAACATCGCCTTCTTTAATGACTCTCGACTTATCACTTACGTTGGCAAGTCTCACCTGGATGACGGTCCCAGATAGGTCGAATAGTGCCGAGGATAATAATGCTTTTTTCTGTGTGTTACAGTTCTTAGGCTATTCTATGATGACATAGCGGAAGTTTCTGTTTTCCGCTATAGACCCACATAGTAAACAATCTGTTCTTATTCTGTAATTTGAAATGGTCTTGAGCTCTTATTTGGAGGACAGATTAAATTCTTTAATCTTTAACTTCGAACAGGGTTATTTCCTCGGAGGCATAATGTCGTCTGTTAGTTTTCAAAGGAAAAAGTCAAAGGAAAAACTTATTAGAAATTTATTATTTAGAAAATCTAATTAGAGTATGCAAGGGTCTATCGTATTTGACACATATAGCGTGTGATAGTAGGCGGCATTTCCAAACGTAACGTTAACGTTGAATTTTCCATCGATGTCGATTTCACCCTCGGACGCAGTTTGGAGGGTAACGCATTGCGGTGTTCAGATAAGTTTACCTTCCCTTAACAATATATTAAAAAGAAATTTGCAAAATCAATTGTTGAAAGAAAACGGTAAATAAATGTTAGAAATCAGAAGCTATGCCAGGTGAAAGCAGTTAAGTCCCACCTCATCTAAACCGTTTTAATAGATAAAAACCACTGTTCGCTGCTCCGAATATGACTTTTCGAAAAAGGGGTGTACCGCAAAAGGAAGAATCGATGGATGGCGGAAGCGAGTTTAGTGGAAATTAAGCCCATTCCCAATTCAGACTTAACAGTGTGTTCCCATTTCAGTCTTAGAGGGAAAGATTCAGCAATTTTATTCCCGTCTCAGCCCATTCAGAAAATATATCCTCATTTCATTTACAACGCAGTCTACGTGTTGCACATCTTTTATAAATAAAAGAAAGTACAGTCAGTATTCTATGCCTTAAATTTTGCTTCATTCCTTACACATGTATGACATTTCTGGACATTACTTTATCGTTTGTACATAGGAGAATATTTCTATTGCAAATGCTAGATGGAGAAACAAATCGATTATTCCCACTTTTATAAATATGTCAGTCTGAAAGACCTGCCATTGTAACTGTGGCTTTTTGACTCTTCTTGGGTTTTATTATACTCCATTAATTATAGAATACCTTTTTAAAAGAACTCCTAATTTTTCTCTTCGGGAAAGCTCCCTTGAGAAATACTATTCCGGAAGAACTCTATTTATCGAAAATAACAGAAAACAAAGGGACATTCGCACAGACATCGTGGTAAAAATACTTTAATCGAAACATATACTTCCATTTCGCCTTTCTACAGAAGCGTGATTTTATTACGAAACCTCTTCTTTCCGGGAAGTCTAGTTCATCTGGCTGTCTACTAGACCGGTGGCTTTACTATAGCCGACAGAGGAGATTTTCTGTGGTGTGAAGTGGGAAAAGTACTTCAAATACCTCTTCTCTCCTCCCATCAGATTTCCGGAATATTTGCTAGGTCTCTAAAACGACAAGAGAAACAAATCAAGAAGGTAAATCGAAGATGCGAGAGAAAATACATTTCGAAAAGAAAAGCAAAACGAAAATATACGCTGGAAATACAGTTTCTTTCCTATCGCCTAGGAAACTGGTGGAAAAATTTCTCAAATAAATCAAGACATAAGTGGCTGTTCTGAAGGAAATGCGGGAGTAGGCGATGTGATATGGAGTGTACTCGGCAAGGGACGATATCCTAAACTACAATTTCAATTTTAAGCCTTATGCGAGACTAGACTAGCCATAACTCAAAAAATAATGATGGCATTCCACCAGTCGTTAAAAAGGCATGTGCCAGGTAAAGCAGAAGGTATTTTCCAAATCAAAGATATGGGAATTGCTTATTTCCATCCAGGATTCAGACTTCGGAAAATTTTAGACTTTTCAAAATGAGTTGAACATTCGCTTTCTAGAGAGAGCAGTTAGAAAAGGTGGAACCAGCCGACATCAGCTACGCCATCTGAATCATACCTCATTAGATTCATTGATCTGAGATCATATAACAATACATTAGGAATCATGCAGGAATAATGCGCAAGAAGTCTTTTTATTTACTACGGTAAAAACAAACATCAGCTAAATCATAAGAAAAATTCTAAAAGAAAATTGAGAGATTTTCCTGTTTAGAATTAAAACATTACAAATGCAATTTAAAACACTTCAAATGTTAACCTTTCTTATATTTTGGTCCTAAAAATATAAGTTAAAAATGCCTTTTTTATTACGCAGAAGAATCATGTAAATAAATTTTTGCGTTTTGCATTCGGTATTTCTATTATAATAGGCTCAACATGCGCAAGCGGAGTGCATTATTTCAGAAAAATTGCACTAAGAGACCTCGTGACGTTGTAAACACGATAAAAGTGAAGAGAGACCAGGAGAGAGCGTTAAGATAAAAATGAAGTGCTTCGTCTCTTATTTCGATATTAAAGTCAAACAAAAGCGAGTTAGGAAAGAGCAGAACAAAAAAATCTGCGAGAGAGATAATTTCTAATCAGGCTGCCAGGGTAAATATTGACCTTTAAGTCGGAAGGCAAACTTCCATCGTCGCAGACGTTTACTCTCTTATCGATGTTTATCCCCCAAAATGCCGTATGTAATACTAATCATAAAATAGTATAAAAACTAAGTCAATTAAGGATTGTAGAGAAGATGACGCCAAGTGTAGAGATTTTTGACCTCTTGGGTATACAATAACCAAAGAGGTTTTCCGGTTGGTATGAAAGAATATAAAATATGAAGAATATAGAAAGCTTAATTTGTTATGAATATATTATGTAATTATTCTCCCAATAATAACACAAAATTTGAATACAGTAATTACAGTTACCCTTATTGTTCACTGTTTGATATGACGTAGGGGGTCCCGCGAGTCAAACTCCATGGTCCCGTGAATCAAAATAAAAATTCGAAAATAAAATTACCAAATACTCCAAAACTTAATATGTGGTCATCGTAAGTCAAAAAAAATATAACGTTCAAAACTTTTAGAAAGTAAACAATTTTCTGATGGAAAATAAATTGAATTTAGATGACAGTGTTAAAAAATATACAATGGAGAACCTAACAATTTTGAAGTATTTCCCAGGAGAAAAAAACTGAGTATGACTATATGAAAAAATCCGTTTGAGTGCAACGATAAATCAGAAGGTTTACCAATGAAGAAAAAAGAACAAGTTATTGATATATAAACAGATTCGATGATCAAATCTAAACTTAAGAGCTGCTCCTAAATTTTTGATTGCAGATTCGTGAAGGATAACCAACAGTTTCTCAGTCAGCTATAAACAATTCGATGCCATTCTGAACAGCGCATTTAAGCGAAAAAAATCTTTTCAACGTATGTGGCAACAAAAACAAAATATAGAAGCAAATTAAATCCAGAATATGAAATACGACTGTTGGATAACATGAGTAGAGATAGACTTCGAGTGTTTGTGCAAAAAGCGCAAACACAGTCCCTGTCACTAAGTGTAATGCAAGGGTAGGCGACACCTGGAGCACGATTTAATGCTATTAACGAATAGATGACATTAATTTCATATTAAAATCTTTTAATAAAAATACAGTTTTCTTTAATTGTCTTTACACAAATTACAGGTTCATCTACTTTAAATATTATTTTCAGAAGCATTTTTCTAAGGGTGGGATGAGCCACGACCTTCGGGAATTTAATTCTCCAGTCGGCGGTGGATAGGCTTACCCAAAAAAAAAAAAAAAAAACTTTAGAATTCTAAGGGTTTCGAGAGTCGACAAAGTTTAAATTCCATTGATATACAACATTGGCCGAAGAATAAAACAGTCTCACACATAAATCAAGACGATCTTGAATTTTTCAGAATGCTTTACAAAACGGAGGAAAAAAATACTTAATACTAAGACGGTGAGACGCAACATCAAAGGGAAGAATCTGCATTATTTTACTATTTTGTGGACCCTTTTATTATATTTTTAATAATAAAAAAGAGAAATGCGTAGTTTCTGAGACATGTATGTGAAAATTATGATATAAATGTCGTAATTTGATTTTTCTCAAAAATTAACGCATCATAAACCGCATTTTTCTCAGAGCAGTGATTTTGTAGAAGCATTGAGACAACGATAAGGATCTTGCTGTGTCTAGTATGTTCTAAAGAAAGTTAAATTAACGGTCTCTCTCTCTCTATGTATGTAGATACCAACTTGAGGCAAAACTTATCATGAGGCAAATATAAGTTATAATATAATCTTGAGGCAAAATTAACATGCTTTCGTTTAATATAAAAAAAATTAAATGATAAGAAATAATTTAGCATAGTATACTTTTTTTAAGCGTTACACTTTGCACAGACAAGATGGGGCTGCTGTCAGAAGGGAATTTCAAGAGTAGATAATCAACTGATATTAAAAATGTTGTAGTAAAAAGTTTCATCATAATATGAGTAAATTTGCAGGATAACGGTTTCGAAAGTCATATCAAACCTTCTTGTTCAGCTGCAAACTGCAGGAGTGAAAATGACGAAGGAAAAACGTGCTCTTTCGATAACAATCGGCAAAAAATTCGAGAAAGTTCCAGCTAAGGAAGGTGAATCAAAGACACTAGCTCTATCTGTTAATAAAAAAAAAAAAAAATAAATAAAAGAAAGAAAAGAAAATTAAAGAAAAGAAAAGAAACCTGGAAGTAATTTGTTTAAAAGTAAAGTTAAGGATGGATATGAATTGGGATCGTTAAGCAGACTGAAAGGTTTTTAAATAAATTAAATCGGAGATAACATTAACTAGAATCGAAAGATTTTTAAATAAGCTGAACTGGACATAATATTAACTAAAACTGAAAACTCTTAAATAAACTGAACTGAAAATAACATTAACCAAAATTGAAAGCTTATTAAGTAAACTGCACTGGAGGTAACATTAACCATAGTTAAAAGATAAAAGTCTTCTGAACAAGAGAAAACATTAACAAGAATGAAAGATAATTTTTTTGCGGGGGGGGAGGGGTTCTGGTTAGGGATTCCAATTCTAATCCACTTTTGCCTTCAGCTTTTCAAGAAATTATATATTTCATAATGTCTTTCATTCACTTTTTGGTCGATAGATGACGCGAGTGACTTTTTTTTTTTTTTTTTTCTTTTCTTCTTTTCTCTAGCTAGAACTTCTTGAATATTTTGTCTGCTATTAACGTCTGAACATATTTCTCGTTCGCCTATTTCACTCTTTACACTGTAGAAGATTCTAGTAGCCTTCGAAATTTACGCGTGTTACACTAATTCTGTTGTCATAATATATTTAACGTACTTTCTTCAATGTGTTCTTTTTGTTGTAATCTCATATTAGATTCTATGTGCTGTGTAATTCAGATACAAATGAGAGGAATACGATCCGATCCACGTGATCTAAAAATAGACCTTATGATCTTTTTTGGGTCGCCTCTAAGTTCACTACAAAACAAGGAATCTCACCACAAAACAAAACTCAAGCACAATCACAACATTAAAACACAAACTATAAACACACAATATACACATAAAAAAACGAAGTAGTAACGAAAGTTAGTAAAACGAAACCAGGACATACAGAATTAAGAACTCATAAGGCATAAAATCATTAACATCTCATTCAAAACGAATAAAATTACAAATAAAAACTCCATATCAGTTCTATTAAATTCTAAAATCACTAAAATACGAATAAAAATACAATAATAAACAATTCTTAGTTAATACAGTCATAAATTTGATTATGTCAACGGAGTGCACAACATGCACTCCGTTCCTACAATCTCTTTGGCAAACTTACGTAATTTATTATAACTTATATTTTCAAAATTTGCAATTTTCATTTGTTGTGGTACATTTTCTGTTAATTTAATGTACATTCAAATGTGAAGTGCCCTGCGGAGCCAGGTGAATTACAAGCTAAGCATAACGAGTTTTCCTGTATACCAAATCCACTAAAGTACTTCGGAAATCTACCATGATTTGTTACAAACTGATTTGCATCTATATCATAATACATTGGCATTTTTTGAGGTATTTTTTTATTTTTCAATAAGCCCTTATTTCTTATTGAACAATTCCATTGTTGCAATCATTTATGAAGATAATATTTTTGCATTACTCTAATTGCGTATTTCTTTGAACTGGTTATTTTTTATAAAATTTTCATTTTCCACCATGGCCGTCACCTTAGCCAGCACGTCCGCCCTCTCGTTGCCGGCAAAGCTCACATGAGCTCTAACCCAATGTAACAAAATACAATGTTTCTTCTTTATATTTCTTAAATTTTCTTTGATTTCATTAATCAATGGATTTTTAGAAACCGGACTAGACAATGACTGTAATAAGGAAAGGCAATCTATATAAGTATTAACATGAAAAGAAATACTCAAGTTTCTTTTAATCCAAATCAAGGCTTTATTGAATGCACGGCATTCGGATTGAAATCCTGAGTTATAATATTTCAGTCTATACTTTACAAGTCAGTTTCAATTCCATACTACGAATGCTGAACGATAATTGTTATCCTGTCCGGGAGCCCGTCAGTATAAATGTCTATTACTCCAGTCTTTGGCTCGTATTTATAAGTAATTGACAGGTTTGTAGATGGAAGTACGCTATATATATTATAAACCTCAAACACATATTTTGTTAACAAGTCATTTCCAAATAGTTTAAAGTCCTGTCTCTGTGTCCTCAGCAAAAACTTATCATAAAAATGTTCATAATAAATTGAAAATGGTGACGTACCGTCCAAGACGCAAAGCACCTGGGTGGAAATTTTTCTAAAGCTTCTTGTCGTGGTTAGGCACTAGCCCTGCGTAATTCAGGTATAAAATTTCGTAATATTCAGTTTGTTTTTTCAACACGTACTCTTTACTAAACAAAACATAGTATGCGGGCAGCGGCATTTACACATATAAAAAATGGCAGAATTTTTTTGCTCCTGAAGAAAAAGGACATTTATCTCTTTACCCTCAAAATCAAATAGAGTTTTATTTAAAATTTGTGCCAAAATAAGATTATTGTTTTACCTAGTTTTAAGTTTTGCCATTACTATTGAACTGGTCTGTTACCAAATAACTGATCATTTCAGTAATATTATGATTAGACCATAAACACAATACTGAAACTACGAACCAGAACTTTTTTCCTGCTTCCCCTAGATTTATTTGCTTTTTTTTTTTTTTTTTTTTTTTTTTAAAGATTTTACTTGTACGGCAAAAGAAACAGCTGCATATTCTGTAGCAAAAAAAAAAAAAAAAAAAAAAAAAAAAAAGAGATGACCAATTATTGGTCAGCCGAATCCTCATATTTTGCACGACTTCTTTTGCTTTAGCCTGAGACAAGATTTACAAATATACGTAATTTTTTTAAATTACTGACCGTGGACTTCAAAATGTGCGTGTATATTTTCATGCATTCTTCTGATAACGTACAGTACACAGATACATCGCACATAGATGTACAGTGCACAAGAACATTTCTGCTAACGTACAACTGAAAAATGATTTCAGTATACTGGCTGCTTCGCTTGAATATCTACAATGTTTTCGTTAGGTTGCAATTTCTTTTAATTTTATAAAAATTTGTTTTGAATGTTTATGTGCTTAAAATGAGGAAAAATTGTGTTCAAGACCGCATTCGTGACTTTTTATGTGGGAAGATTTTTCATTTAATTTCTATCTACAAATTTAGATGCAAAGTTAACTGGAAGAAATCTTGCGAATATCCTTGGAATAATTCCTGCATATTTTTCCAGAATGTATTTCTTAAAAATGCCTAAACGAAACATATTGCGCGAGCCGCGGCAACAACACGCTTCTTAAATCAGTCTGGAGGATATAATGTTGCACCTCATTGTCCTATGAGAAATACAAAACTGATTGTGAACATCATATATTCATTTTATCAAAACTAAACGCGTGAGAAATCTTTAAACCTATTTTTCTCTAAACAACAGTTTGGGCGTGCTGTGGACGATAAAGACTATAGGAAAGTATAGAAAGTTAGATGTCGTAATTTCAGCAAAACTGATTTCTTTAAATTTAAAAATGACGAACATGATATATTTGCTCATTCGAAACATTTTTTTTTTTTTTTTTAAATGGAAGTATGATGTTTATAACCAACAGTGCCGAAAATAAAGGCTAGGTAAGGATTTTTGTAGACATGGTGTATAATATACTTAAAGTGTCTTTTCATATTGTAAAAACGAAGTATCTGTTCATATTTGGGAATTTGCTGTTCGTCCGTTTAGGACTAATATATGTAATGTTGTAGTTACCGTTCATTATAAATGGTTTATTTTATTTCCTACTGAAATGGTGGTGGGGGAATTAATGGCTAGAACTTAGTAAATTTCCTAGTAAATTTTATTGATTTGAATTTACTTAAAAGTGTTTTAATTTATTTTTATTATTGTTTATACTTGATTCAATGTTTCGCAGTTAACAGAATATTAAACCGTCTTTATGCAGTCAACAAGATTTTTTGGATAAGATACTTGTATTTTGCGCAGATTTGCAAGACACGTACTTAATACCTCTTGTAAATTAATCTGCATAGAGTGTTGACTGACTTGGTACAATGATCACGGATGAGTTGGTTGGTGTCTTATCAATTGAAAAATCAATAGCCAAACCTTTACTGTTCAATACTGCTTTAGCAAGTTAAAGGATATGAACTGTGTGACGTTTTGTTGAAAATATTTGTTAAGATTTTGATGTAATGCCAAACTTTTAATGGATCGTGTAGATATGTTTTGAAATAAATTGAGGGCTAGGATAACTCTAACAATTATAACGTGTTAAGCGTTCTGAATGATTCTTATTCCTCTATGATGTTTGGTTCTTAATTTTTAATGGCTTGAAAAGTGTCACTTTTGGCCTTAATTCTGCAGATTGGCAGTTTCATTTCTATCTATCTTTGTTTGATTATGAATCTTTTAACAACATTCGCATTACGATGCTCAATGGGACGATTCATTTCTTTGGCTAATTCATCGGCAGTCTTAATTATCTTCGATTTTGAAATGAACAGGGATCCATCGCAGAGTATATAAAATTTCTTCAGTTTACTAATATTGTCAAATAAATGTAGCATGCTCGCAGGTCTTGAGTAGCCTTTTTGCAATGCTTTAAGTGCTGTCTTGGAAGTACTCAAAATTATTAGTTCATTCCCTTTAATATTCCCTTTCCTTAAATTCATAAATCATTATTTTTAAAGCGTTTGTAGCGCCTTTTAGACCTTGGAGTTATTTTGTTCTTTTTCAAAAATGACTTATTATTATTCCTACTATTAATTTTTTTCTTCCATTCAATTTCATAAAGAATTCGAAGCTTTATCCTAGTCACTTATTTAAACTTAAGCTACCTTAGACCAAGTTTTGATAGTAATTTTTCAAATGGAATATGATAGGAACATGGTTCGTGAACAAAGAGAAATGAATTCATTATCTTCATTGATAACTTTATCAGACTACAAAGGGTTCTGCTCGTGTCAGTAAAATTATGTAGCAGTGTCACGAGTGGCTCTGATAATTTCTGATTAATTCTCTTTAGAACAGATAACAGTAAAAACATTAACAAGCTTTCAAATATTACCAAGTCCAGCTGTAAATTCCTATGGAATTCTACACTTACTTAATCCTAAATGAAATCTTACACACACGTACTTTATCTGCCACTCAACACAATCTGAACGCAAAATTCCAGATTAGTACAGTTAATCTCAATAGTCCTATTTGAAGACTCAATAGTCCATTAAAACAACCATGGGTTTCATGATGCCATCTTTTAAATGATCTTTCCTGCCTTCTGCGTCACTCCATGAGTCTGAATTAGCCAATGTGGAAGCTGTAACTTGACGTGCGACCAGATTAATCAGGTCCTATTCCACCTCAACCCTGGAAGAATTTCGGCAGGTTTCTGGGCAGGGTCTTCTAGACAAGGCTTCGGTGTTTCCATGTGATGATTCTTCCAGTGATGAATAGTGGTGTTATACTCCTGGAGTCTCTGTATCCATCTAACAATTTAGCTTACGGGATCCCTGAAATTTAAAAGCCAGGTCAACGATGGATTATCTGTGCGGAGCTGAAATTTTCTGCCGCGGAGATAATGATGGAAATGTTCTACGGCTTTGACTATGGCAAGCAACTCTTTCCCGGTGGCAGTGTAATTCCTCTCCGACTTAGAAAGCCTTTTCGGCTTATCTGACCGTTTATTTCTTGGGACAAAACAGCACCCATACTCTCATTGCTCGCATCTGTGCCAAGAATAAATAGTTTGGCCACTAATTAGTTTCCTTCCTCTTTGTTGGGAGCGGTCCTAGCTCCCGTTCCTTGGTGTGTTCTGTAGTTTCTTTGTACATGGCATTAAACTGCAGTTCCAGCACTTTAAGATCGGTTTGTTGCCTCTCAGATTCCGTGTGAAGGAATCAACTTGTGTGTTTGAATCGTATAGACGAGCCAGTCACTTTATCCACTCGCTCCTCAACTTGAACAGCTGTGATTGGGTGGCGGTCTGTACGAGTTGTTTGCTGGGCTACCTCGAATTTGAAAATTGAAAGCGCATTTTAGATCTTTGAAATCAGTCATTCGCAGGGCTTTCTGTATTTCAGAATCCCGTATACTACTGATGAAACATTGCAGGGATATGTTTCTTTTGTTTTTGAGGAGCAGTCAAAAAAGCGTGATGAAACAGGCTTTCAACATCTGTGGTGAGATCTTGTAGTATTTCTGTATGCTTCTGTTAGCGAGATTTTAACTGTATGTATAGTCTTTTAAACATTTCTCGCCAAAACGCAATTCCTTCGTGCCGCGTAGAGTTTCAAACTCTATCCTGTATCTTTGGGCAGACTTTGGAAGATATCTACTGCATCTGCTCTCAGAAGCGGCGGGATGGCAAGTCAGTTTGAGAATCTCATCCATTTCCATCCTCCGCTATAGGGAACTAATAAGGCTTATACACTTTTCATTTTATGAGGCCTTTCCATCATAAATCAATTTTAGAGAAGGTCGAGGAGGTATGGAAAAAAATTTGAACCCGTCAGAATTGTTTCGCTCTGTTGCTAGGAATTTTTTTAAGCTGTTGACTTCGTCTTAAGAAACTGTAATTGATTTGTTGTTCGACAACAGAATCACTTTCTTTGATGTGCCGTTTGACAGCAGAAACTCTCAAAACGCATCTAGAGAGCAAATCTACCACGGAGGTCTATCAATACTAAGAGCTCAGCTCTGAACAAGTGAGATCTGATGCTCTGGTTTTGTATAGTTCTCGTCCAGCCTCCAATGAATTTCCATTACCTTCCATTCCTTGAAATTATTGGAAGGCATATACGGTTAAAGTTACATGTTAAAGCCGTATACTATTACATGTAGCGATTAATTACAGTTATTCAATTACGGCACGAACTGCAGTTATATACTGCGGACAAAAATGTAACTAAGTGGTCGCCAAGTTTGGCGACTTTTGGAGATGGTTAGAAAATTATTCGCCAAACCCGTCGACAGCTTGGAGATGTCTGGCCAATTTAACGAATAGACATTTAGCTGAATGGTAAATAGATTTGCCTCTGTAATATTATTTTTCTGGCAAGGCTTCACTTTCTTCAGGCCGTTGATGTTCCAATATACAAAACTTGTTGGCAATATTAAAATTCCTCTCCATTACCGTGTTTAATGATATTTATTAACCCAAAAACGTGTTACCCCGACTGGGCTATTCGTCTCGAAACGGGATTTTGCGTCGCCAACAAATTTGTTGCCGCGGAATACACTGACTACCAATAAGTATTTGGACACCTATGTAAATGACGATATCTGCGGTCCTAAGGTACGTCACGGACTCCGCCGGTATATATCGTGTAGGAAACAGCATCGGCTTTAGTCGCATGCAAAATGACTCGCAGTTCGGAGCTCTCTGATTTCGAGAAAGGTATAATTATCGGGTAACACAAATGTGGCCGATTCTTAAGGGACATATCTAGCGATCTGAAGTACCCAAAATCGACAATGGCCTATGTGATTAAGAAGTGGAAGGTGAGCGGTGATTGTCGGAATGAGCCCCGAGTCGGCAGACCAACGAAACTGGGAGATAGAGACCAACGAGTGCTGTCCAGAGAAATTCGGAAGAACCGCACCCAACCGATGGCCCTCATCCGCGAGGAGTTTCAACAGGTATCCGGGAGTATTGTTTCAATGAATACCAACCGTAAGGAAGCACATCTGCTCGGTTTTCATGGTCATGCTGCTGCCCATAAGCCTTTGATCACAAAGTCCAACCGCGCTGCTCGGTTAATGTGGTGCAAAGCACATCGAAATTGGACCGTAGATCAGTGGAAACGGGTTCTTTGGAGTGACGAATCAAGGTTCACCCTTTACCGTTCGGAAGGCAGGATCTGGGTCTGGCGTCTACCTGGAGAACGTCTCCTGCCAAAATGCATTGTGCCAACAGTCAAGTTCACTGGAGATGGAATTATGGTCTGGGGGTGTTTCTCCTGGTATGGGCTGGGACCCTTGGTCCCCATTCATGGTAAGCTCAACTCCGATGCCTACTGCACTATTTTGGATGACAATGTGCTTCCTACGTTGTGGCAGTTTTACGGGTTGGACCCCTGTTACTTTCAGGACGACAATGCCAATTGTAATGTTTCGACGTTAACCAATGCTTGGTATGGTGCCAATGGAGTTCATCGAGTGGACTGGCCTACCCAGAGTCCAGACCTGAACCCTATTGAGAACCTCTGGGACGACTTGCATCACCGAATTTAGGGGTGCACTACCCGTTCAAAATCAGTGAAGGAACTTCTATGTCTTCTCTAAGCCGAGTGGAAGAAAATACCACTTGCTGTCATACAAAGACTTGTGGAAAGTATGCCCCGGAGGTTCCATTCTGTAATTACCTCTCGTGGAGGCTCTGCCAACTATTGATTTTGAATAAAGTTAGTTTTTCTTTTCTATCACAGGTGTCCAAATACTTATTGGTAGGCAGTGTATTTTCGTCGTGAATTATTTTTGAAGGCCACAAAACGGCCACGTATGTATTTATGTTCCTCGCATAGTTAACGCCTAGAACCTTCAAATTTTGTATAACGAAGTCGTCCATCCGTACATGTGCACCTGGAATCCCGAATTTTGAATTTCGAATATTACATTTCGTATTTTGTGAAACTTTAACGAATATCTGATTAACAGTCTCAATGATTTGAAAGCGAGCAGTAGCAACACTGTACGAAATGTAACATTTTTATCTCCAGAACGCGAGACTGTGTATCGGAAATTCTAAAAATATGCTGTTTTAAATATTTTATGATTTTGCTGTTGAGTTGAATTTTATATGGGGTAAATGCAAAGAAAGTGATATTTAATGAAGGTTATTACACAGACCATTAATAACAAAAAGACGGGAAAAAAGTGTTGTAAAGCCAGCCATCTTAACAAGAAAACTGGAAATTGATATGATGAACTCAGAAATGACTGAAAAATATATAAAAATGCATGCCAGTGCTTAAAATACCGCATCGAGAATCCTAAACACATGCTGCTATTCTGCGTTAAAATTTTTGTAATTTTGCTGTTGATTTGTATATGGCGGCAGTGGGAAGGAAATGATGCTTAATAATAAAACTAAAAAGATAAAAAGAAATGGGTTGGCAGGAGTGAATGCAACAACAGACTTTTAGACTGCGATCTCAGAGTGAGAGAATGCAGAACCTTAACAAATCCTTTTGGGCGATCCTTAAATCTGAAGCCTTTCAGTTCTTTTTAAGTATCTTTCTTTTTTGTCTTTTTCTTTTATAATTTAAAATTTTGTTTTTAAAATTTCTATACTGACTTTTATTATTATTATTATTATTACGTATATTTCAATTGAATTTCTACTTGGTTGCCACCAAGAAGGGCTTTAGTAGTACATTTTCTTTGGAAAAATAAGGCTACTAAAGGAAAATAAGGCAACTAAGATCAATTTATGGCGAATATTCTGCTTCGTATTAAAAACGGAATAACAATTTACTAGAAAACTAAAGTATGTTTGGAAATTTGATACTACAATGAGCAGGTGAGCAAACTTACGCAAGCAAGAACTTGAAGTAGCCGATTTCAGCAAGAGGACATAAAGATTTATTAATACCTCGTGGCAGCTTTATTTTACGAGATTGAAGTATTATTTCGGAATCAAAGTTTACGTTGGTTAAAGATGTTTAAATAACGAAATGCATTCAGATGATATTTACCTGATATTTCTTGAAGTTTATACGCTTGAAATAGACTTAATTCTGCTAACAAGAATGGGAATAATACGTAGAGAGAAATTAAATGATGAAATAGAGTTTTGCAAGTAAAGTTAATTTTAAGTAAATCGTGATAATGCTATTTTTTTTTTTTTTTTCTTTAGAAAGTAGTGTGGCAAAATGAATAATAAATTTACAAATCCTTGTAAAATTTACTTTCCAAGGATTTGCTGATTTACTATTCATTTACAAATCCTTGTAATTTGTAATAAATACAATTTTAAAGCATCTACAGCCGTTTAAAAAAATACAAATTGAGGATAATATTTTCTGGAAAATTGATTGCATTACTGAATATCTACTTTAGATATTAAAGCTTTTAGCAGATTAAAATATTTTGTACAATGAAGCCAGTGGCAGGCTAATTTGGTCTAACGGCTTCAACAACTTGAAAAATGTTACCGTTTCGATACTTACTATTAACGCAACCACCTTTGGCGAATTTTACAGAAGAAAAGGAACAATTACTTTTATTACAAAAAACTATATATTGTACGCATACATATTATTACATGCATTTTCTACGTTTAAACTATATATTTATTCCAAAAGACAATCAATAATACTTATAAACGGTTTTTGCTTTTATTTTGGTGGAAATTTCGTAACGATCGCTTTTAGAAAGAATCCGAAGCGTTGTTCTTTTAGCTATTTTGCGGTAAAATAATGTCTTCCGGTAGAAAATTTCACCTATCTTTATTCTATTATAGGAAAATCTTATAAGCACAAATTTTAAAATCAAGTTTCAAAAAATAATCACATTTTTTCTGTAAATGCTTAATTAGGTCTTAAGGTATTTCTTTCCCCTTCTTAGCATGCCTTCGTGATGTAATGGTCAGCACACTCGGCGCGTATTGGAGAGGTCCTAAGCTCGAGTCCTGGAGAAGGCATTGCTCATTTTTCATCTCTCCTGCTTTTAAAAAATACCTAATGTCTCTACAGTGACGCCCGAACTAAAAAAGGGGGTAGATGATGATTCTTCACCACCAGGATTTGCCGACTGGGTCTCCTAATTCCCAGTCACCCTTTAAAAGGGGAGTATATAAGGTATTTCTACAACCTTCTTAGCATGCCTTCGTGGTGTAATGTCAGCACATTCAGCACGTATTCAAGAGGTCCGTGGTTCGAGTCCCGGAGAGGGCATTACTCATTATTTTATCTCTGCTTTCAAAAAATACCTAATGTCTCTACAAGGTATGCAACAAAAAGAACGCATATGATGACGTTGGAAACTGAATATTTATCACGCGCATGGTTGCCTGAATCATTGTTATGCCAGTGATTACTAGACTTTGGCGTATTTTGAAGCTTCGCCAATTTCTACTGAAGTGGTTGCAATAATATATAAATACCCTTTTCATAATTTCCCGTTCTTCACCAAGGCGCAAGGTGCAGTACCTTTTCCGCATGCTGACCACCACTCGCCAAAACACAAAGGTACCAATGTGCCGGCAGACTTGTGAGATTCGGTATCATGGTATAAAATATACCACTCATCAAGGCCGGCGGGACACAAATGTGAAGGTCTAAATTTTGGCGAACCGTTGTTTACAGTTGCATAAATGTACCGGCATCCTTATAACATTTTATAAAATCATCCGATGGTAGGATAAGAAAATTCCTTGCTTTTATATAATTATGGAGTAAAGAATTAGATCGAACAATTATAAATTTTCAAATTTTCGCGAGTTAACGACGACGGGGTTAATACATTAAGTTTAATACGGTTATCATTAATTTATCTTTTTTTTTTTTTTTTTTTTCAATTTCATGAATTTTTTTCTCTTTCTGAGTTTATCATTTTTTGCTGCACGAATTCTATTTTCATCTAGCTGAACCACCGATTTGAGGTAACAAAGCAACGACGTAGGCACTAGTACCTTCGAAATTTTCAAGAATTACCGATAGCCCTATCCGCCTCTGATTTAAGCCGATTTGAGAATTTCTTTAACAGCCACGATTCCGTTTCAAAAAATCCTTTCATTTCACTGCTAAGTCAATGCACAGCTGATCCACTAGGCATTTGGACGGCAAGGCAGTATATATACGGCCTGAGAACGTATTTAGGTACTTTACCGTTTTGCCGGCGAAAGTGATAAAGTCGCCAAAAATGATACAACCGATGCCAAACAGAATATCCTCGCTGGTAACCTTTTACGCCTCATTTTCAAAACAAGTCGAAGCCATTTCTTATCAGATTGATTGTTTCTTTCAATACTGGCATACAATTACATAGAATTTTACCAGATAGTTCAATTTTATGAAGTCAATTAGGATGCAATCACACCACTCACCCGATGGCGAAAATATAGAAAAGGCAAAGTCAAGTAAATTCATCAGTTCTAATGAAAATGCACTAAAGAAGTAAAGCACTGCACTTTTACATAATTTCTGAGTAAGCTATTCGTATGAATTGAAATAATTCTGTAGGGTTTTCCTTATTTTGCATAACAAATTTATTTTAAGTTTGATTTCCTGTCCTAAACTTCTCAACTTCCCCTCACATTCTCTCGCCAGGATGTAAATCTAAAGTTAAGTGAAGTGCTATTTAAACGTGTGAATATTTCAGTTTATTCAGAGCGTGTTTCGCTAGCCAAGCGCACGTTTCGTTGTTATTTCGCTGTCACGCTAGTAAGCCTCTTGGCCTTATCAGATTAGTATCACGCCGGTTAGATTTCTGTGAATCCACCTCTTAGGCGTAAACTTAAGTGCGCTCTTGCACTATATATTTCAGGTTTGACTTGTATTATATTCTACGTTTTAGTTCCCACCGCAAGTGGACGGTGTTTTTGTAACGCACGAAGTCCGTGCCTTTCTGTTAAATTAGTTTGAATTAATAAATGGTTATTTTTCGCCCTTCTTCTGAGCTGGTAATTAATTCACGCCTGTGCGAGAATTCGCCAGGTTCATTGTAGGATTTAATTTAGTTTATGTGGAATAACAGAGATAGGTTTTACAATTCTTGCATTTAAACTTGTATTTCAAACGAAGATTTAACTTGAAATTGATGTAAATAATTAGAGAGAGTTGTATTTTTGTAGCGTAGTTTACGTGAGATGAGATCACTTGGGGTCACGTGATACGAACCGGCGAATCAGGATGTTGAACCATGAAAGTATAGTCAATTCTTAAATTAATATCTTTTTACAAATTTATTGTCTTCATTTATTGGCTTTTTACAAATTTTTAAACGCTATTAAAATGTTTATGCCTTAAAAAAAATTTTTTTTTTAATTCTTAAAATTAACATTTTTTATGTGTATACTGTATGTTGTCGTCAATAAAGTCTGCTTGGCGAGATTTGCGCCGGCGAAACGGAAAAGTACCCGTATTTATACGTGCATCTAAAAATGTATCAAAGAAATTAAGGCAATATATTAAAAGTACATAAATTTAGGTATAAAGTACCAGGGATATTTTAACATTAAAACCAAGAAAATAATTGTTTCTCCTGGTACTTTCGGGAAATTTATGCGCTGTTAGCGAAAACCCGGTCAGAAGACTGGATAAGCACTCAACGTAGACCTTTATACAAATAGGCACTGCATGGAAGTAGGACCTTTATCGGGCACCTTTGTACAAGTAGACAACTGTCAACGTTTGTGGGTAAATTGCACAACCTGGGATTATGTCCCTTGAGGAAAGTTGCAAAAATGCATAATGGTATATGAGAATAATGATTTTTATAACGTTTATAGTATGCACATTGACATGTGTCCAGTTTCTAAATTATGAAACCCTGTTACTGTTAACAGAACACCTTGTAAGCAAATAACATTTTAACTTGAGGTAATTATGCAGCTAACATTTAGGTACTACTAATAAGGGAAAATACAATACATCGACGCACTACTGATATACAATGATTTTAGGTTCAATGACAGTGACAGTGATTTACAGTGATTTTAGGTTCAATGACAAACATCCAGTTGCTAAATTGTGTAACAAGAAAATAAATTCCAAGTGACAATTACAGATTTAAATGTGCAACTTAAAATCTTGCACGAAAATAATGGAAATTGAGAGAACTTTATTCGTTACAAAATTAGAAAGAAAAATAATTTAAAAATAAGCATTAAGATTAGGGCGGCAGTAAATGTCATTATGAATACCGCTTTTCCTCCATTTGCATTCAAACGTGATTCTAAAACTACGTTCTGGATGGAAGTAGTAAGTTGAAATTAAGAAGCGATAGGAAAGGAAGTTTAACTCAAAATTTAACTGTTAATAAAATTAACATAATCCTTACAAACTTTACTGAGGATCACTGGCTATATCTTTTTAGTTAAGATTAGTTAAGTTCTAATTCTTAGTTTCCTAAGTTGAAGCCCGAGTGTCGGCTTTATTGTAAAACTCCAAGACGGAGTTCTGTTAAACTTTAGTTGGAATAATAAAGGGTTATTTCACCCTTCTCACTTGTTGTTTTCTACCCCACGAACTCAAGCAATTATTCACTTACTAGTTCTTAAGATTCTTCACATTCAACTGTAACTTAGAAGTACACAGTACAGAATCTTTTATAAGTTTCTCCCAATTCTTTGAGAAACTGTTCTTTGGGGAGTTTCTATAAGCATGGAAGTGTCTTGCGAATAAATATTTAAATTATGTGTTGGGATATACTGAAAATCCCTTGCTAATGGCTGATTTTAGCTGTTATCAGTTTAACAATTCGGTTTAACAATATCAGAATAACAGTTTCGTTTAACTTCTTTTCGAGCAAAATTTCTCGAGGCCTTTTAGTTTGAAAGAATTTTGCGTAGTTGAGTCTGACCTTTACTTTCTTCTGGCTGACATACTCGAAGTATTGCGTCGAAAGAGATTTTTTTGCGATCGATGTATAATACTACAGATACCTGGCGCTCAAATCAATTCTGGAGGAATGTGTTTTAGCTAGACCTTTTGCCGTCACAGGCGATGGCTGAGTTTGTAGCCTAAGGTGGTCCCTAAATTTGCTGTTCGTCTCGATACGCAAGCAACTTGCTGAAAAATGCCAAAATGGCATATGCTTCATTGTTCGAGTTACTGATATGCAGATATTAAAGAAAGATTTCGTAAATGCAAAATATACTTTTTTAGATCTTAAATACTTCTTAAATGATATTTGATTTAGAAATTTAAATTAAAAAATTTTAGATGTTTTCTTAATGATATTTTATTTTTCTCACAACTACTGCGAACTTTTCTTACAAGAAATGCAGCAATTGTCAGAATTCACGATAGCATTGCAATGCTTATAACTGTGTTTTAGACTTTATAAAAAAACTGTAAACGTTTGAAGGATGTTGAGGGGACCGACCTTCAACTTCCTTGTTTCATTTTACCTAGCAATAACAGAAATAAATTTGTAATATTTCTTTTAACGAGGAATTCTTCTTTCTTAATGTTATCGTGATTATAGCTTAGTTTATGTTTCTATTTTTCATTCAAAAGTTTCGTCGAAGTAAGGAAATCGCAACAGCAGTATGTAACTGTTGAAATCTTGCAATAATTTCTTTAAGTACATTATGCAGGGTAAAAGCCATTTTTTCCTTTGAATTTAATTCCATATAGCAATTTTGAAACTCGTTGCTATGCACCTGCATCAACGATCCACTAAACTAAACCCCCATAACGAGCCGAAGTTATAGCGAAAGACGGAACTATCAAAGACTCAACTGACGTAGATCTCTCTATTTCTAGACTCAACTGACGTAGACCTCTCTATTTCTGAAACAGCGGTCAAGTACAAGATCAGAAGCGCGATTCTAGCCGAATGGCAAACAACATGGCAGGAAGAGGAAACAGGAAGATATACTTTCAACATCTTCCCCACCGTCAACACAAAAATGTTTAAATCAGACCATAGATTCATTAAAGCTTGCACAAATCTGCAAGAGCATAATATGTATTCAAAATTGCAGGCAAGTTAGGCGTATGACAAAGTATACGGTTGACAAGGAATGAGCATGATATAGAGTTCCAGTCTCATTCCTTGTTACTGCATGCTCTCTCCAACCCTTACTTTTCTGGAAAAAAAAATGAAGGAAAAGAAAAAAGAATCGTAAAGTATTTCAAATTCTTTTGGTCACTGCTATTGGTCTAATATTCGCTTGGCAAAACCTTTTAGTTAGTTTTCGCTTGACCATCCTATGGGCTGTATTCATCGCGTTTGATGCTATACGGGACACATAATATAAAATACGTACCTTTCAAATACTGTAACGATCCGGAAATGGATGATAGCGATGAATATGAATACATATATCCAATATCAATGCTTTATGGTTTATATAGCTAGAATTCTTTCCAGCTATATAAACTAAAAAAGAAAAAGCTTTTAAGAATTAAGAATTAAAAAAGCTTTGTTCTGTGGAAGAATGGTGAGAAGCGAAGTTCCCTTATGGCTCCGTTTAGAAGCGGGCTTTTCTGTCTTAGGAGGAATAAGCTGAGTTTCGTTGCTAGGCAACCACATTTTGCTACTTTAAGAAACCTGGTTTAAGGATTGTGTCTAAATGTTCTAAATTTTCGATTTCAGCTCGGTACATAAACCCACCAATCACAGCGAAGAAAACATAAAGTCACATTCGGTTGATTATTTCGCTGAGTCGGCTGTACGCATGCGAAGCGTACTGGCTGGCTACGGCTGGCTGAACAGATTTGATGACCTTTTACACCTTAAGTCACAAAGGCTCCAAAAAAGGCTTAAATTTAATTCTATTGTGTCGTAAAATTTGAAAACTTAAGATTTTTTCGATGGGTTTGTAAAGAAAAGGATGCATCGAACGCCTGTGGATGACGTTGCAGATTTTCGTGCCCAAGTTATGAAACCAGCAGGACTGCCCACAACACTGTGGCTTTCGAACATGTTAAATTATCGCCTAGACTAAGTTGGAGCTACAAATGGCGCTCACACCGAGATGTACTAAAACTTCTTGAATAATTATATTCAACTATGCAACTAATAAATATTGCAAAAAATTGTTTTCGGATATATATATCATTCTTTTTCACTACTTCATTCCTGGGCACCTCACACGGTTGCAAGAAGAGGCAAACAAGTTTCTAATTTTTATTTGGTTTCACAGATTATTTTGGCGTATCATTGATAATATTCGCCGTATTTAATCAAGTTCATATTTTCCAAATTATACCAACAGGTTCAGCAATGACCTACCTCATATAATACACAAAATGTTGGTTTATATATTTGTTGTTAAGTTTTGTCATATTGTTAAGTTCAATAATTTCTCTTCGTTTGAAATATTTTCTGTGCCACTCAGGTTCGTCTTCTCTGCTTTTAAAAAAGGCAACGTATGTGTAGTGAGATATGTAGCTGAAAAAAAAATATGGATTCCTGATCAATATTGTATATGTTGAAGAATATGACCATCAGAAAACATGAAGATGCCAGAATAACCGGTTAATCCGCACAAAATTATTAGCGGAAATATAATATTTTTTACTCTAATTACTCCGCTAAAATTCTGATATTTTTGTGCACTTTAATTTATAATCTGCATTTATATTCTACACTGGCAGACTAGCGTACTACGTAGAGGTGATCCTCGTTACCAAGAACTCTAAAACGTGCAATCTAAATATAAATAAACCTTTTCTAATTTTGTTAAGCGGAATCTAGCCTCTGATGTTGAAACAAAAGTAAAAAGAAAAAAGAAAAAAATTAATAATATGCTCTTGAAATCTAAAACTTCAGACCTTCAAAGATTGTAAAACAAGTATCCTAAATATGTAATCACCCTTTAGATGTAATCATCTAAAGTCTATACTTCCAAAATAGTTGTACGAATTTTGCTAATTAGTAATTTTTATTTGATTATAAATAATGACAATTAGATAATGCGAATTATTTTTGCTTATGATAATTAGATTATACCGACCGATTTTGGTATTTTCTTTTGATATTTTTTATTCTGGATACTCTTCTCCTGGCTTAAAGAAGCTGAGTTAGCTTAACAACTCGTTGTCAACAAGCTATGAATAAACTCACAAAGGTATTTGTTTTAATACAATGAATATTTTTTATATTTTTTGAATATTTATGTATATATGAATTTCAGGCGAATCGATAAGGAGGTTTGAGGTTTAGCTTTCTGAAGTTTTTACTACAAGAAATTTTACTAAAAAAAGGGGGAGTTATAAAAGGACAGCAAAACGAAGAAACTGAGGAAACTGAACTGAAAACACTTCTCAAAAATCAGATTACACACATTTTACAAAAGCGCAATTCAGGCATTAAATTTTGGTAATAAAAATTGAATTTATGCGAATTTAGTTTCAAATAATTAATAAGAAAAATTAAATTTGTTTTATGCATTTATTAAATTACACTATCTAGGAGTATCACTGCTAATTTAACATTACTTATTAGCATATTTATTAGTATAATTACCGAATATTTACCACTGCCATTAAAAATGCTCTTCCTGTTTTCAGAGCAATTTTGAAGTGCATAGGATATTGTTAGAAGACTTGTTTAAACATCTGAATATGGAATGACATGCAGTATTTAAAAAAGTTAAGAGTCATTTAATTTAACAGTTCTTAAAAATTGTTTTAGTGGCTCAAAAACATTGGCACAGCTTTACAAGATTGCCCTAAAGTGGTTAAAATAAGGTCAGACATACACAAGAGGCTCTTCTAATTTCTACGTGACAGAATTAATGGAAAATTCTTCCTGAGATTACCTGTCAGTATCTTTTATAAAAGCGTACGGCATACAACCTATAAAAATCTCTTCAAAATGCATTAAAAAAGTTTTTTTAAGCCCAAAATCAGTTTTTTTTAATACGAATACTTTAAATTCGTTAACATGGAGAGAGTATAATTTCTTAAAATTCTTGCTAATATTTAAAATCACTCACGAACTCATTATACACTTATGCATATACATATATGCATAAATATGTACATTTTATAATTATAAAATATTTTTTAAAAAATTAATCTTTTGTTAAAGTATATACAAGTATACACATACAAATACTTTCGAAAATATGCTGAAGAATTTTTTTCAAAAAATAGTTTTTTTTAAGTGGTGAAAAGTTGACAGTCACTAAAGACCAACACAATATTCAAGTCGTACATTTATTATTTAAAATATGAATGAATTACTTTTAAATAAATGTATGGATGTAATTATACTGTTACGAATTTTGCACACAGATAAGATGATTTTAGTGTAGTTATATGTGAAATTGTTGTATTTTGCCGCGTAATGTAACACGAAAAATCTTAAGGAAGAAGCGAAGCCGGAAAAGTAAGAATACAGGAGCAACTCCATTTAACATTGAGTAAATGAGTATTTCGGTAATTTGGCGAGATATCGCCAAGCTGACAGCGGTTTCGGCCACTTATTTTGTCCCTAAATTTGGCAAGAAATTGCCCAAAGTCGCCAAATTGGGTAACTATTTGGCGACATCTTGGTCCGGTTCCTGTAGCACCATAATAGACATTGCAGTTGAATAAATGTAATGGATCATTGTATTAGTTGCAACCGTAATTCGACCCTCATATTGCTCTCCAGTAATTTTGAAAAGCAGAAAACACTGGAAATATGTCGGCAGCCAGTTGAAAACTGTGTAAAGCCGGAGAGAGCATCTGCTCTCGGTTGTTTAGTTATTGTTGTTGCGACTTGTTAGTTCAGCGTGAACTGAGATGTCTCCGTTAGCTTTCTCTTTAGATGCGCTCTGCATTGCGTTGTGTTTATTCTTAGTATTTGAAACTAAACTACTGATTGTTCTGTGTGATGCTGTGAATACCTGTACGAGTATTTCTGCTGAAAATTCTTGAACTTTGAAGTGTTTCATTTGATAAAAATAAATTTCATTAATCTATCATCGGGCCTGTGTACATTCAGTCTGTTACGAGCCCGTACGCACGCAACAATACATTCAGTTCAGCTGCTAATTTTAAAATAGCAGCATATTAAATGTTTTGAATTGGTAAGAGTTTATCCAAAATATACTTTTCTGTCAACGCATTTTAGCGCCATTTCGCAGTGTTCTGGCTCATTTTTTTCCCACTTGTTTGGTTCGATACTATAAAGATACGACGAAATGGAGTGATCGGGGAGAGCAGTAAGGAACATTTTTTTTAACTACGTAACAAAATCCTCCCTAACGGCTACGTACCCATTTTGGCTTTCCGTCATATTTTAATTCCATGAGATGTTTATTATGTTACGCTTTGCTGAATGGCAACACATTGCCTTTAAATCGTTGAATTTGTTGATTTAAAATTCCTTAAATTCGCACAAAATATGAATAAATCAAAAATAAATTCGAAATTCAAAATTTTGGCTTCGAGGTGTACATGTTCGGGTGGAAGACTATGCGTACTCAAGATCTGGTGGCTGTAGTTGTCATCGTTTTTTCGCAGTGTGAGTAATTTATACACAAACATACAGATTCTACATTATTTCATATTAGAAGTGAAACAAATATAATCAATTGCTATACGCTTCGATCGTTTGCACTATCGAATGAAAGCTGATTAATGGCATAATAAAAATATGTAGAATCTTAAGTTAGGAAGACTTAAAATTTAAATCAGCCTAAATGAGATGAAATGAGTTCCAAAAGTGATCCGCCTTACCAACCCTGCTTGTTCGGGCCCCTGTAACAAATAGTTCTACGAGCAGTTTATCCGCGAAGACGACATAATGCATGTGGGTCATAAATGTCGACGCGTTTATTATTTCATTGCGCGGTAACAACAGCTGCTTCATTCCACCCGCATGGCATGACGTCATACTGATATGTATATCACTATTTGGCTGGCAGAACCAGATGCTCAGGCTATGAGAAAAGCCCTTAACTCGTTATGTATGTCATGCAAACATACCTCTATTTATTAAAATGCTGAAATGCTTTTTTGCACGAGTATCTTTTCTGATAATTACTAAAGTCTTTCTATTTTTCACAGCATTACCAATTGGGGTCGGATCTCAGGGAAATGCTTTTCTTTGTTATTTAAAGTCTTTCACATAATTAATATTTCCTTAAACACAGACGTATCACAATGAGCTTTTATTATTCTCATGTGAGACAAAATATAGATTTCAGTAACCTCTCTTCAGAAAGTATTAATTTTATTTTGAAGAATAACATTATACATTTGGCAAAAACAATTTTAAATAGCATCATGAGTCAGCTGTGTGCGTTTTATAAGTATGCAGGATAGCTAATTTCTAGCAAAATGTGGAAATGAGTCACTACCAGAACCCGCACTTAAAAGTAATTTTAAGGCCCGTCTACTAGAAAACAAATTTACTGAGCGATACAGAAAGGTCTTCCTCGCAGACATGTCGCCTGACAGCATTTCGTCTACACAAGGCGATTTTGTATCTAAGTTCTTGACAGCTAGTATTAGCCAATAAGAGTAATCAAAGCAAATGCCGTGTTTGGTGTCCAATTGGAGACTTTTACTGGTCTCGTAGCAAACACAATAGTATGCAAAGTTTTAAATAATTTAATTTTTCAGAGCTTAATTCTTTAAATGAGTTATAATAATAATAATATTAAACAGTAATATAAGAATAGTAATATTAAACAGGAGGCTTATTAACAGAACAAAAGTAACAGTCATTAAAATTGCTAAATGTGAAAAATATATTAAAAACGTAAATTCAAAAAAATAAAATCAGTTAAGAGGAAAAGGAAAGCAAATTGTTGTGAAACGTGAAATAATTGAGAATTATTTATATATCTACGAATTATCTCTTAGGAGTATTATCTCTTAGGAAATCCGAAATGAAATTTAGAATGTAGAAGTGTGCTATTGTAATAAAAAATGGCAAATAAGAATGCATGTTTGAATGCCAATATGCACAATTAGGGAAAAATAAAAGAAAAACAGTAGAATAAAACAGAAGAATCATTGTGGGTTCCATAAAAAGATCCCGACTTTTCAAGAGGAACTTGAATTTCTCCATACAACCATCAACAATTCATGATAAACGCCTGTCGTCATCTAGCAAATCTGAAAAAAATCTCCTTTAACTAACAAGTAAACATATCCCGAAACTCATCTTATAATTTCAATAGCGAAATAATTCTCCGATGCGCAACCAGACCATTTGAAACAATCAAAAAAGAGAGAAAAAAAAAAAAAAAAGAACAAAGTAATCAACAGAACATAACATAATTCTGTTAGTTACAAACACAATAAAGTATTTGTTTTGAGTGGAAAAATCCAAAAATAACTCAGACGGATTCGAATTGATAGCTATGCAAACTCTGGCACTTCGGTAAATGCGCCAAGCATCGAACTAGATAGTCCCCTTGGGCAGACAGCCCTCGAGACTTTACCGTAATCACATAAACCAAACCAAACCAAACCGAATTAGGTAGGCTTAATCCAAACCATCCCGAACAATAGGAAACCGGAAATTTTATTTAATGCAAACAGACGACAAATTATGATTTTGCTGTTTATAAGACGTCTCGGAATATAAGAATATTTCTCCTTAAACAGGAGGAAATATTCTAGCAGATTTAGATAATTCTAACAAATCAGATCAAAATTGCATTTGTTCTGCAGCTTATAGTAAACTAGTCGCCTTTTCCATTTATAAAGAAATCGATCGGAAATTATGATCTCAAATAAATAACGCATCGTAAATTTTCCATCACTTTTCGGACATGGGGTTTCCATAAACAATTTTATTGGCTATCGCTAAATATGTTTGAAGTTGCAATACAGGGTGTTTATAAAGTCCCAGGCCCATTTTGATGTTTAATAACTCATAAAATAATAAAGATATAAACAAAGTTATGGCATTTATTGACGGAATAACTTATATATTTTCCTTTTCAGGTTTGAATATCTTTACTTTTGTAAATATCGTCTGCGCGTGTGGTTAATTTCAGATAATTTCATTTTCCAGTCTAAATATCTGTACTTTTCTGAATATCGTCTGCTTATTAATTGCATTTTTCTTTCTTTTGTTTTCGGCAACTATTGCAATGTTATGTTTACTTTTGATGTGTTTGTTCTAGTACTTTTGTATGTGATGTTTTTTTATTCGACCGGATATTAAGGAGAATGCATACAACACAAGCAATAGCCTCTGTCGATGCCGACATGCTTGCCGGTACCTGGCGTGAAATTGAATATCGACTTGATATTCTCCATGCGACGTGGGGGCACACGTGGAAGTTCATTAACAAGAATCATGAAACTTTTTGAGTCTATCTAACCATTTATGTTATTAATTTTAATCTATTTTTATTATGTTATGAGTTATTAAACATCAAAATGGGTCCGGGACTTTATAAACACCCTGTATATCCCGTCATAGTCTATGTTCTCACCACCTGGCGCAGATGCAGCAGACATGCATCTGATGAGGATATGTATCGGGGATATGTTTTCCAGTGTAGACGAACTGGTGCGGGTGCCGCAAATATCCTGAGATATTTATTCGGATGTATATCTCCTCGTGCAGACGGACCTTTAGCGTGAAGTATGAATAAGAAACACGCCAAATGGAACATGTAAATTTAGATAAAAATCAAATTTAAATTGGCCTTAATTTTCACAAAAAAGAAAAAAAAAAAAAAAAAAAAAAAATGTATGCATTTCGAGTGAAACTCACGCACATTACATTCAAGAATTATAACACCACCATCATGGCATGGCGTCTTACATGAATTCCACTGTTTGGCTGGCAGAACCACATGCTCGTCTATGAGAAAAGCTCTTAGCTCGTTATGCATGTCATGTAACCACACGTGTACTTATTAAAAGCTGAAGAAGTCTTCTGCACAAGTACCTTTTCTAATGATCTTTAAGCTGTTACTCTTTTTTGCAGCCTTACTAATTGGGGGCAGCTGCCCAATTAGTAATGCTGTGAACTGTCGAAAAATTGTATGCATTTTGAGTAAAACTTACACATATTCCTCTTCTTCAAGGAACTAAAAATATTCTGCCAGGATTTAAAAATTATTTCAAATCGTTTATGCTTTAATGAAGATTTACTTCGATAAGTACAAGTTACAGTAGAGCATTTGTAACCCCACTCGTTTAGCATGACGTCATACTGAATGCATGTCACCGTTGTTTCACACAGTACGTATGTATTTCAAAAGTTCAGTCCTGTGATCATTATGTTGATTCCTGTAGCTTCTTATTTCTAAATATATTTAATTGCAGTTTAAAGAGCCTGAACTCCGTCGTTATGTGAAAATCTGCGTGACTCAACAACTGGTACTTGATTTTGATCTCCAGTTTCGTCTTCATCGCAACTGACAAAAACGACGCTTTCTTTTCTAGTCATTTAATACTAATCATCATGCTTCATCCAACTTTTGATTTCTTGCAAAGATGTATCTTCACAATCAACGCTACGTTGTCCTAATAGCAGAATGGCTTCGTCTGTGGTTTCTGTTGTTATACTACTACGAATTTTGTAACATGTAGATAATTTTAGTGAAATTATACGTAAATTGTTGTATCTCTTGTATAATGAAACAGGAAAGGCATCAGATGCAAAGCATCGCTGGAAAAATGGGGTTACAAGAGTTAGTCCATTAAATAATGAGGTGAATGGTTATCTTGCCAATCCGGCTCTATGTAACTATGCATGCCTTCCAGCAATTTCCAGATATCGAAGATACTAGAAACTTCTCGGAGACGGGGGAAAACTATATAACACCGGTGAAAGCATCAGTTTTCAGTTGAGTTCAGAGTATTGAAAGATCACCGTGCAAACTTTAGATGCGCTTTGCATTGCCTTGTGTTCAAGGGTCTTTGTAGCTTGAAGCGGTAACAACTGATTGTGTTCTGTCATACTGAGAAGAGCTGTACGAGTAATTTTATGTGAAACGTTTCAGAACTGCGAAGTGTATTTTTAAAAATAAATTCCATCCCGCTTTCACCAGTTTTGTGAGCATTCAATCCATTACGAATTTGTACGCACGTAACAATATTTTCATCACCGCCTAGCAGCTTCTTCCACGATTTGGCATTTGCTGTAACCTTTACGTCAGTCTAGTCCATACAATCTAATAAGCAACGTCATTTGCATTGTTGTATTTCAGTTTTTTGATAATATCTTGTCCTTCTACAATTTCTTCTATCACTGTACACAAGAGCTTCCTGCGCCAGTTCATTATCGTTTCCAAAACACACTGATCCATAGGTTGACACACGACGGTTACATCATAGGAGGTTGCAGAAACATTGCCTTAATGTCACCATCTTGAAGCTTCTCGGCATTAGAGTGCGATGGAGCATTCACTATCTAGCAACAGAACAATTTTTCTGGGTTAATTATTTTCTTTCAAACATTTTTCTGTAGAAGGAATGAATTCCTTAAAGAACCAGTCTGAAAATTTCACTGCACTTTTCTATTATTTTACAGGAACGCTTTCTGAAACTGTTTTGGATTTTGAAATTGTTCATTATAATTTGGAGACTTTCTAACCATTACAAGGTCTATTTTGAGGTTTGATGTAGTAGTATCGCATGCTAAAATTCGCGCCCCCCTCCTCTCTCTCTCTTTTTTTTTTTTTTTTCTCACTCTTAGAGCCAAGGGTTGCCGCTTCAATTCCGGATGATAGACTATTAGGTAACTTTTGTAATTAAGGGCTCACTGATCACAGTTACGTACCTAAACATTCGTCAGGCTTTAAATTTCAATTAATTCCTGAAATTTTTAATAAAACATTTCCTTCTTCAAAATTCGATGACACTTTTTCACTATAATCACTTAATTGACGGATACCGTAGCATTTCTTCCATCGATCGAGCCAATCAAAACTTGCTGTAACATCTGAGGCCCCCATTATTGAAATCATTACGAAAATGCAACGCAATTTGCTGTAAAGTAAGCCCTGAAATAGGCACGCCTTTGTCTCTGAACCGTGTAAACCAAACATGCAGATCTTTTTCATAGTGGCATTTTTCTTTTTTTTAATCACCACTCTGTTTCTTCCGGGATGAACACCATGAAACGTATCCAATGATCTTGTTTATAAGAAAATAAATGATTTGAAGAACACATGACTCAGTTGTGCATATATGCACATTTCAAAAAAGAAAAAATACTCCACTCTCAAAGCAGAGGGACCAATGTTAAATTCTATCAAAGTGCACAAAGCTTTTTACAAAATTAATCATACACTCATTTCGAATTTTGCGTTAACGGTAAAGTTAATTTTGCCATAATTTTCATTTATATGACTGTACAGTTAGTTCCATGGATTTTAAAACTGCAAATGATAAAAATGGGGATTACGAATTCATGAATAAAGGGGGAAAAATTGTGCTCCATCGGAATATCAATAAAGAATAATACTTTTTTAATGCGATTAATTTAATTTGAGGTAGAAGTTTGAAAACGTTTAATACTTTTGTGCTTACAAAAGCAATTCAGAATAAAATTGTGTTAAGGTTAGCGAAAAAGCTAATTTTATTTGAAGGACCGCTATAGATAATTAGAAGGAATATTCCAGCATAGAAGAAATTCTGTTTTATCATCGGGTTTGAGATCTCAAATGTGCAAATTTAGCTGTCAACATTTTCAAGTTAGAAATATGAGAATCTCAGTACAAAATGTAATCTTTAAAGCAAAATTAAGTGAATTTTCAACGAAAAGAAAATTATGCTGGATTCAGGTAAGTTCGAAGACCTAGGTATTTCTCTGAAAGCATTCCCATTATTTTTGCTTGCAATTTTTTTTATTCTTTTCACTTCAGACGCAATAACACGCATCCTTTAAGACGACTTTTATATTTTTTCCTAACCTTCTCCTTCGAGGTATCGATCGGGTGTGGATAAAATGATCCGTAAAAAAAGGCGCCCGCGGATACCATCCGGAGGAACATTACGAGAGTGAGACTGGCAAGAATAATGGGCTTTTTTCGTCTAATCTCTCTCTTCCGATTCTGTTGCGCAAAATGGGTTTTATGGGTCGGAGGCACGCCGGTAACGGAAAGAATAAATTTCATTTTTACGTCCCCAATCATACTTAAAATGTGGATGGGAAGAAACCGGGAAATGGAATTCCAGATTTTTTCCCGCCATGAAAAAAAAAAAAGTTGCTTCGAATTTCATCCGTGAATTAAAGATGAAAGGGAGACGGAAGCCATTTCGTGAAACTTTTTTTTACTCCAGCTTAGGTGTGAGAATCGGTTAAATAAATGGTTAGAATTGTTGCCTATACCCACCGTCCTCCCATTTTTAGAAACTTGGAATCGATTTTGATAGAGTGAGAGCACAGGATTTGAACGAGTTTCCAAAGCTTTAAATTTCATCCGTTGACAGTATGGGATCAGAATCCATTAAATAGGGATTGCAAGGAATTATGGGATGAATCCGATGAAGGACTACATATAACTTTTCATTAGGTCTATGGAGTCTTGATTTTCTTTATACCAATTAACCCAATTTCTTGTGATTTGGAAACTGAAATAATACTCGTTTTATTTTACTTTTGTGAACTCTCACCAGGATGTAGACGAGTTAAGAGTATTTAAGCACGAGTTTTTGAAAGCTTAGACAGTGAACTTTTGGCGGCGACGCTGACCGTAGTATTATTCTCTCGCCCAGCTGAGTGCTGACAAATAAGTACTGAAAAATAATTCTTTTACTCAGAACAGAAAAGAATAATATATTGTTGCGTGCGTACGGATTCGTTACTAAATGAATGCACAAGTCCGATGAAAAATGAACAAAAATTTATTATTATCACAACAAAAATGCTTAAATTTTCTCAAATTATCACGCAGTATTACAATATCTCACAGTAGTTTTCTTTTAACTACTCAAATGTCCAATAGAACGTAATTCAAAACAGCTAAAGAACGCTAATCCGCGAATTCGCTACAATCAGCAACAGTAGTTTTCTAAACAACAACAAATTAAGCAACTACTACAAACTGAGATGTTTTCCTCCTTTTATAAGATTTTAAAATCACGCGCTAGAATTTTCCAGCACTTTCTCGAAATCAAAAAGAGATATTTATTTATTTAACGCACGCGCTCTTGTATTTTTAATTTTTCCGGCTTAGCTTTCTTTTAATATTCGTCACGCGCTGCACTGCGCGAGAAATAAAACCATTTAATTTATAATTGAACTAACATTAGCTTTTTAAATACCAAATTCGTAACACTGCCCCCTTCCCAAGGACTGCACGTCCCGGGCAGTACAATCCCTGGACAGGAAGCTAAACTTACAACTGTGGCATAAATGCAACTGAGACATAAACATTACATTACAATATCAAACAATATAAACAATAAATGCAATAACTAACTTAAACAAATCATATGCTATCAAATACTAAGTACAAAACAAATAGTAAATACAAATCAAATACTAAATACAAATCAAATACTACATACAAATCAAATCAAATACACATTTATAAACAAAAAGGACCATGGTCTGATACTATTTACAATTATTTACATTACGTACTATGGCCATAGTAATGAGCTAACCTGTCGTAATGAACGACTTTAGGTTTAGAGTTCGAAGACTTACGAATCCGAACCACGACGTCATTCAGCCTGTTTAGGACTGTGTACGGTCCATCCCAAGGTGACTGTAATTTCGGACAAAGTCCTTTCCGTCGAGTCGGATTCCACAACCACACCTTGTCTCCTTCGTGGAATTGATGTTCAGTAGCTCTTGTGTCGTATCGGGTCTTCATCTTCTCCGTCGCCAAGTTGACTCACTCTCGTGCAAAATTGTGCATCACTTCAAACCGGGCCTGGAGATCTTGAATATATTCCTCAGACGATGAAGGAGCATCCGGAGGGCGGCCAAGCAATAGATCACAAGGCAGACGAAGGTCACGACCGAAGAGCATCTGTGATGGAGAATAGCCGGTAGTCTCGTGGACAGCACTGCGGTAAGCCAGTAAAAAGAGTGGTAATTTCTTGTCCCAGTGCTGTTGGTTTCTGGAAACCACTAATGAGAGGTTATTAAAGATGGTTCGATTGAACCTCTCTACCATGCCGTCCGACTGGGGATGCAATGGCGTCGTTTGAGTTTTGTCAATGCCGAGTAGCTTGCATAGTTCTTTGATTACTGCCGAGGCAAAATTCCTTCCCTGATCGGAATGTAACTGAAGAGGCACTCCGAACCTGGAAATCCAGTGCTGTATCATTACCTCAGCTACTGTGACTGCCTCTTGATCAGGAATAGGATAAGCTTCAGGCCACTTGGTGAAGTAATCAATGACAACGAGTATGTGTTTGTTGCCATCAGCAGTTCGTGGCAGAGGTCCCAGGATGTCAAAGGCGATACGTTCAAAAGGCGCACCTACGTTGTAACGTTGCAGTCTGCCTTGGCTGCGTTTCCTCGGTCCTTTCCGACCTGCACAGGCATCGCAAGATCGGCACCACTTTTGCACGTCATTCTTTGCATTATTCCAGTAAAAGCGCTCACGAACTCTCTGTAAGGTCTTCATAATTCCAAAGTGACCTCCTGTAGGGCTGTTAGTATGTAGTTCTTTGAGGACATCAGGAATCCGGGATCTTGGAAGTATCAGTTGCCATCGGAACGTCTTCCCATCATCCGACTCGAATTTCCGGTATAAGACGCCGTTTCGAATATGAAGTGAATCCCAGAGTGCCCAGTATTGTTTTGTTGTAGGACTACAGATAGAAATGTCCTGCCATGTAGGTTTTCTGTTTGATGACTATATTAAATCAAGTATGGGTTTAATGTCGCGGTCTTCCAGCTGGTCTTTCCTGACTTCATCATCACTCCACAGGTCTCGATCAGCCGATGTTGATGTTGTAATTTGTCTTGCGCCCGGAGTCAGCAGCTCGTATTTCGCTTCCACCCTGGAACAATATCGGCAGCTTTCTTGGCAAGGTCTTCTAGACAGGGCGTCGGCGTTTCCGTGTGATGATCCCTTACGATGACGGATAGTGATGTCATATTCTTGGAGTCTCTGTATCCACCTGGCTATTTGACCCTCAGGATTTTTGAAATTTAAAAGCCAGGCCAATGAGGCATGGTCCGTGCGGAGGAGGAATTTTCTCCCGTATAGATAATGATGGAAATGTTCTACAGCTTTGACTAGGGCGAGCAACTCTTTCCTTGTGACACAGTAATTCCTCTCCGGTTTAGACAGGCACTTGCTCCAGTAAGCTACTACACGTTCTTGGCCGTCTATTTCTTGGGACAAAACAGCACCGACACTTTCATTGCTCGCGTCGGTGTCGAGAATAAATGGTCTGTCGAGCTGAGGATACGTCAGGATTGGAGCAGATGTTAAAGCTTCCTTTAAGTTGTTAAATGCATCCTCGCATTCCTTTGTCCACAAGAATCTTTGCTTGCTCTCTGTCAGTTTGTGAAGTGGTCTTGCGATGGAAGAAAAGTTCTTCACGAATCTCCTATAGTAGGTGCAAAGCCCTAGGAAGGTTCTCAGCTGATGGACATTTTCGGGACGCGTCCAGGATTTAACCACTGATACCTTTTCAGGATCCGTGCGCACACCTTCTGCGGAGATGACATGTCCCAGGTAAGTCACTTCCTTTCGAAACAATTTGCATTTAGCGGGAGTCAGCTTCAGATTGGCCTCTTTCAGTTTCTGAAGCACCTTTCTAAGATTTTCTAGATGCTCTTCAAAACTCTTTCCGATGATGATGATATCGTCCAGGTATATCAGACAGGCTTCGTAGGAAAGGCCTTTCAAAACAGTCTCCATAAGACGTTCGAATGTTGCCGGCGCATTACACAGTCCAAACGGCATCACTTTGAACTGCCAAAGTCCTTGTCCCGTAGTAAATGCCGTCTTTTCTCGGTCATCAGGATGGATTTCTACCTGCCAATACCCACTCTTTAAATCAAGTGTTGAGAACCACTTGCTTCCAGAAAGAGTGTCTAGAATGTCATCAATTCTAGGAAGAGGGTAACTGTCTTTCTTCGTAACCTCATTCAACCGGCGATAGTCAACGCAAAATCTTGTTGAGCCGTCTTTCTTTCTGACGAGAACGATGGGAGATGCCCATGGACTCGCTGAAGGCTCGATGACATCGATTTCTTCCATATCTTTTAACAGTGTTCGCACCTCTTCCTGTTTAGCAAACGGTAGACGTCTTGGATGTTGCTTGATCGGGGGATGATCGCCAGTATCTATTCTATGTTGTGTCAAACTAGTTCGACCCACGTCAGAAGACGAGCGGGAGAAAACAACTTGAAGATCTTTAATGACGCGATCGGCAACATTTTTCTCTTTATCGTTTAATTGTGCATTCTGCAATAACTCCGATGTAATGCTCTCTGAGGACACGGATTCTGGGATGTTACTCTTTCTTTCAACGCTGGTTACTGGAGTACATGTTGCAACCACTTCACCTTTCTTAATAACTCTCGACTTTTCAGTTACATTGGCGACTTTCACCGGGATAACCGTTCTGGATAGGTCGACGGGTGTTGAGGCTACTAGTACTCCTTTTGGGATATTACAGTTATTGGGATATTCTATGATGCCGTAGCGGAAATTTCTATTTTCGGCTATGGATCCAGGAAGTAAAATTTCTGTTCTTGCCGGTATTGTGATATAGTCTTGTGCTATGATTTTATGGACAGATTTAACTTCTTCATCATTAACGAGAAATAACGCTATGTCCTCAGATGTAGAATGCAATTCGTTATTTTTAAAATCCAAGGAAAAATTGTATTTCCTTAGAAAGTCCAATCCGAGTATTCAAGAATCAGTGATCTCTGCTACATATGCCGTGTGATGGTAAGCGGCACTTCCAAACGTGATGTTAACATTTACTTTTCCGTCGATGTCGATCTTCTCACCGGACACAGTCTGGAGGGTAACGCAGGGCGGCGTCCAGATAAGTTTGTTTCCTAGTTGCTGAGCCAAATCTTTTTGGATGATGGTGACGTTGGCTCCTGTATCTATAGTCATATTGCACGGAACTCCATTAATATGTCCTATTATGAAAAGTCCATTACTGCCGCCTCTCATTGCAGAAATCTGAAGCGCTTTAAACGGGGGCTTTTCATTATCTGGCAACCTCCGCCCCGCGAGATGGCCACTAATTAGTTTCCCTGCTGCTTGTTAGAAGCGGTCTTAACATCAGTACCCTGGGGTGTTTTGCAGTTTCGTCGTATGTGTCCTTCAGCACCGCAGTTCCAGCACTTAACGGTCGGTTTCTTCTCACCAATATTCCGTCTCAAGGCGTTCAGTTGTCTAGTTAAATCGTCAAGTCGAGCGGTGACTTGATCCCCTGGCTCCTGGACTTGAGCAGGTCTGACTGGGTGGCGATCTCGACGAGTGGCTTGCTGGGCTGCCTCAAATTTCATGGCGTACACTAGAGCACTTTTTAAATCTTTTACATCCGCCATTCGTAGAGCTTTCTGTATTTCAGTATCTCGGATGCCGTCGATAAAGTATTGCAAGGACAGGATTTCCCTTGTTTCTGTCGGGCATTCCGAAAAGGCGAGATGGGACAGCCTTTCAACATCCGCGGCGAGCTCCTGAAGTGTTTCGGTAGGCTTCTGTTGACGAGATTTTAATTGGAGCCTGCTGTAGTCTTTTAAACACTTCTCCCCAAAGCGCAACTCCAAGGCGCCGGACAGAGCTTCGAAATCTAACCTTTTGTTTTCGGGAAGAGTCTGAAGGATATCCGCTGCGTCGGCTCTTAGAGAAGCGGCAAGATGACAGGCCTTAGCTTGGGAATCCCATCCATTCGCATCCGCCACGATAGAAAATTGTGTCTTATACACCTGCCAGGAGGTCTTCCCATCATATGTGGATAGCTTCAGAGGTGGACGAGCAGGCATTGGTAAGAATTTAAAATCATCACTCCTGCTCCCCGCCGACGCTACGAATTTCTTTAAAGTATCCATTTCTTTGGCAACTGCAGAAACTCTCTCATCAATTTGTTGTTCGATTTGGTGTTGGACGGCACAAACTCTTCCTTCAATTCGTTCCTCCACAGCAGAAACTCTCCCTTCTATATGTTCTTTTACAGAAGAAACTCTTTCTTCTATTTCTTCTTTCACCGAAGAAACTCTTTCTTCAATTAGTCCAACTTTATTTTCAACTGTGTCAATTCTGCCTTCCATAGCTTCAAATTTATTTTCTATTATGCAGGTAATCTCTCTTTTCATTTCTTCTTGACCTGCTTCAATCTTTTCTTGACCAGCTTGAACGGCTTTCATTTCGTCCTTAACAGATTCCTGGCCCAACTTCATTTCTTCTTTAACGGACCTAATTTCTTCTTTAACAGAGTCTTTCATTTCTTCTTTAAATGTAGCAAAGGCTACCATGAATTGTTTTAACTGTTCTTCCATCGCTCTTGTGATTGGCATTCAAACCCCACTCCTGACACCAAAAATTGTTGCGTGCGTACGGATTCGTTACTAAATGAATGCACAAGTCCGATGAAAAATGAACAAAAATTTATTATTATCACAACAAAAATGCTTAAATTTTCTCAAATTATCACGCAGTATTACAATATCTCATAGTAGTTTTCTTTTAACTACTCAAATGTCCAATAGAACGTAATTCAAAACAGCTAAAGAACGCTTATCCGCGAATTCGCTACAATCAACAACAGTAGTTTTCTAAACAACAACAAATTAAGCAACTACTACAAACTGAGATGTTTTCCTCCTTTTATAAGATTTTAAAATCACGCGCTAGAATTTTCCAGCACTTTCTCGAAATCAAAAAGAGATATTTATTTATTTAACGCACGCGCTCTTGTATTTTTAATTTTTCCGGCTTAGCTTTCTTTTAATATTCGTCACGCGCTGCACTGCGCGAGAAATAAAACCATTTAATTTATAATTGAACTAACATTAGCTTTTTAAATACCAAATTCGTAACAATATTGTGAATAGGAAAACTGCGTGAATTAAAAAATACATGCTAAAAATTATTAAATGTTTTTCCAACGGACGAGCGGTAAAAGCCACTGAATACTGATAGTTCGATCCGGTGTTCAACATTCGGCGAACGTGTTGGCTGCATGGTTGTGTTTTCCCCCATGTGCAGCTTCGATACGAGCCAATTTCTCTTAAAAATTCCTCCCCGGGGCATCCATCTCTTTCCGTCTAGTACCTAATGATAGAGTACGTTATAATTTGTTTTAAAAAATATTAATGTAAACTAATAATGTATAGTGGTTTTTTTTTACTTCAGAAAATTCACCAATTCAAATACTTCATTTGAATGAATTTTTATCATCTTCAGAATTGTTCCCAGATTATAGGAAAGGATCAGATTTGTTTTCGGCATAGATTGCTCAAAATCCAGTGACAAGCTTTTCGAATGCAAAGATTGCCACGTACTTGTGAATTTCGGAGATAAATATAGAAAGAGAAAGAGCATTTTAAACATTAAACGAAACAAAAAGTTTAAAATCTCTCCCCCCTCTTTAATGAACGTATAAGAGAGTTTGACAATAGCAGAGCAGCAAGCGAAACATTTTCACCCGAGTCGCAAAATTTTCTGCGTAAATATGCGGCACATTACTTCCAGCTAGTCTATTTCGGTTAAGGCCCCTCCCATTTAAACCAATTAAACCCGTAATTAAACTAAACCAACCGAAAGAAGAATTTCGCTTCTTGGAGAAGTTTCTTCTAGCATCGGGCTTCGTTAGATATAATACCCCGACAGCAACCAACTCCTTCCACCTCTGATTCAGCATTCTCTTCTTAAATGTTCCTTTTACTGGTCGATGAGTCTTTTAGAGGATTAATAAAACGTTTGCTCCCCCTCCCACCCCTGCAGAGATCTCCTAGCCTCATCCTCAACCCATTCTTACATATCTCGATTTCAATCTAAGGTACGTACTGCATATTAAAGTAATCTGCAGGGTCGCTATGGTATTTGGAACTGGGGTTTAAGCCCTGTAAGACTTACTCGACTAATAGCGAGTTACCGTCACATCTCAACAACTTACAAATGCAGGAGAAGGTTTAAAAAAAACCTTTTTAATTTAGTCGAAAACTTAGCATAAAGGCACAACTTATGCTACAGACAAACCACCACTCGGGGCTATTCAAATTAAGCAATAACAGGCAATTAAATTCAAACCCAGATAACGTAGTTTAAGATTAGACATTGAAGAGAATAAGTAATAAGCTAGATCAGTTATTTCACCGGAGCATAATTAGAGGCCTCTAGACCCTAGTTTAAAACTAGAGGCTAGAGGAAATGCTAGAAACCGGAATACCACTTTTATATTTGGTAAAAAAACTAGCTGCAGACGCGAGTGTCAAAATCTTTCTCCTTATAATATTCAAAATCCTCAGCTTAAACACAGTCAAAGCTAATTTGCATTTTAGTGAGGAATATGGAAGGCAGAATTTATGGTAAAGAACAAAGTCATAATAACTGGTTAGTTAACATCAGATGCGATCGAATTCTTTACTTATATTTTTTGCGTATAATGTACTTACTATATTTAAAACTTTAAATGTATTATTTACAGTTTTTTGATATTATTCATAACTATTATCTCACGAACACTGTTAGAAAATATGCCTAGCGAACTTAATAATATTTAACGAACAAATTCATGGTACAAACAGTCGTTCGGAATGTAATTTTTCTGTAAGGCGCAGAGAGCCTATATATAAATTTATGTCTTGCAAAGCAAATTCTCAGTATGCTTGGTGTTTATGACACTAGAAACGTATGTCTGTAATCCAATTATTGTTATTACTACTACGATTGCTGTTGTTATTCCTGCGTGAAATTTCAAATGTACAATATTAAAAAACATACAATGGGTAAATTAAAATCGATCATGGCGTAACTCAACTACTTTTTTGTATTATCATTTCACTTTTTAGTCAGTTTATGTTACTTCCGTGTTTCAAGCTAAAATTAATGAACGTCCGAGACATTATTCTTTTACAGACAGCAAGATCTTGGAAGAAACGAAAAATTCACACCTTCAGTTGTTCATTTCCAAAGAGCAGACTCCAGCGGGTTACGAGGCCATCGAAAATGGAGAAACAAAGAAAGAAAGAATATAAAATGATGAAAAAAAGGGGGAGAGAATAAAAGAATAAAAGCTTTCGCATAATGATTCCCTGAAGATTTGAAATCCCCTTCTCTACTCTACTTCCAACTACTCTTGTTTCTTTCCTGAGTTGTTACTATGACAACCGCATCCGGCGATTCAGCAAATCTGCCTTTAACAATCCCAGAAGATGAGGGAGAGCATCGAGGGAGGGAGGAAAGGGGGACACATTTGAGATGGATGGCAAACGATTCGGAACACAATAGCGAATGCGAAAAGAACCGGTGGGGAGGAAGAAGAGAAATACATTCGATGTCTGGAAACACTTCGTGGAAGGGGGGGGGGTTAGTGAAGCTATTGGAAGGGGGGAAATGTATAAACTTTTGCTCTTTGCTTTTTTGTTTCCTTTCCTCCCTTTTGAATATTATTAAGCGGAAAAGAAAAAAGGGTAAATTGGAACTCTTTTACGCATTTGAAACTTTCTTTCTCTTCTAATGATGGACCGAAATGTTGACTTACAAAGTAAATTGCTTGGCTTATCAGTTCGTGACCAGCAAACTCTTTGGTTGCTTATTTTTTCTACTTAGCAAGTTGAAGCTAATGAACATAGATCAGAAAATGAGCTTGTTTTATTAGTTCACAAATAAGCATCTAAGCAGTTGTTCTTCTGAAGAAGAAGCATTTTTACTTCCTCTTCTAAAATAAGACGTTAAATCCTTCCTGATATAAGTCATGGATGATTTTTATTAGAACTACGAAATAGTCCAGAAGTCCGTTTGATATACAGTTAATTTTTTTCCCCTTCAGAAAGTTTTGCTGTTCGATACGTTTCAGAGTTATTGCCCTAATGCAGATGCATTATCTTCAGGTCCATTATTCATAATACTCACAACCAAGATGATCAAGCTCCATCAAAAGCTCCATCTTATTTTTCTCACCTTTCAGCGAGTGATTTTCTAGTTCTTGAGTATCAAGACTTCTAATAATGAAAAAAGCTGCGAAAGCCGAAATGACGACATCAGGGCTGTAACTCAAAACTGATCTTATACAATCCTGGAATAAACAGGCAACTTCAGTTGCGATCACATTGAAAAACACGGTAAATCCTTACCGTATTTTATATTACCGTGTGCCTATATGGGGCCTATGTATCTTAATAGTTTCCATTATCTCCTACACTAGAATTTCATTTAAACGTGGTTCAACGTTCATTCATCAACACTGAATGCTTGCTGGCATCAGGTTTAACCAGATGGTATTGGCAAATTTAAAGGACTTCCATCGACTGAAAATGAAGCGAAAGAAATGTTACAAATTGCAAAAGCAATTAGAGGCGAAGGATTTTCAGATTCGGAAGTAAAGTGAGTGACAGAATTTATCGAGAAATATCAAATGAAGAACTGGATGATCTCATAAACCAGCAGAGAATAAAAGCAGTCTAAATGAAGATGAAGCGCCTTTTATTTTATAAGACATTAAACGAATTGTTAAAAAAAGCCACACAATCTCCACTGCTTTATTTTGCAGTGGAGATTAATCACAACGATGAAAGCAGCGGGCTGTTTATGATAGACATTGAAAACTCTGTCATCCTTACCTCGAAACGTTTAAAGAATTGCGTTAGTCATTGTCCCAAGCAAAAATCGCCAATGTTTTTTTTTAAAAATATAATTTAATTACTTACTTATTAAGTAATAATAAAAATATTCCAGTTAGCATTTGTTTCGTTTATTCCTTTTAATCACAACAATATTTAGGTTTGTTTATGATACATACTTTTTTAATCTGAATTATAAACACATTATACAAATTATACATACCTTTTTAATCTGAATTATACGTAACAGATTTTTTCTGCAGAAAATTAAGTTTACGGAATGCGATATTACAGTAAGCGCAATGTGTTAATGATGTAACCTGCATTCGGCAAGAGTTTACTGTATAGCAACACTGGAATATTTTCCATAAATTTTGCTTATATATCTTAGTTATCCCTTTTAATTGTTAGCTCGAATGGAACATCGAGTAGAATTCTTCATTGCTAGCCTTAAAAATCGCTGAGCAAAATTCCCGGTCAGCCTCTACTTTATTCCTTTTATCTAAGATACCTGTTTAAACTTGATGCTTGCTGGCATCAGGTTTGTGCCTGATAGTAAAATGCTAATTTTGTGCCTGATAGTAAAATGCTAATTTTGTGCCTGATAGTAAAATGCTAATTTTGTGCCTGATAGTAAAATGCTAATTTTGTGCCTGATAGTAAAATGCTGCGCATGAGAGTCGAATCTTCAAATCCTAGGTCTGAGAAATTCCAGGAAATATTGCTTGCGTTTCGCATACTCACTTCTGATACAGCTTTTAAGAGAGAACGCTTTCATGAACTGTTACGAAAGATCATGTTAAAAGCCATGGAATAATTAAGTTTTCTTAAGTTCAAATAATGCAGCTCAACATATAAGCGATTTTTATGAAAAACATTTTATGAAATTAAACACTTTCTTGGATCTTGCAACGTAAACGGTGTTACAGTATATACTCAGAGCATTAATTTAAATGAGCATCAAAAGATTCTCGAATTTGCGTAGATTTTAGGAATTAGCTTCCATTTTTCTCAACACAACTAATCGTAAAACGAAGCTAAAAAAAATAGAAAAACATTGTTGCTATAAAGTTTAGTTGTTGAAAAGTTTCATGATATAGTGTAATTGTACGGAAGAAGGTCAAGTAACAACAATGTAACAGAAATGTACTTGCTGTGAAAGACTGATATTTACTTCTGAAAGGTTCTCATATGTAAAGGATTAGATAAGTAGATAGATATTTTATATAGGATATCCGAAAATTAATGGCTGGATTTTGTGGTATTGTTAACGATATCATTTCCTCGATAGGATGCAGCCCCCTTTTCTTCTTTGTTCGTTTGAGGACGTGAAAAGTGTGACCAATTTATCTTTCACCATAACAGATCAGCAATGCAGTTTTCAGCGATTCTAAGAATTAAAAATTAGTTTCCAGAATGGTGGACTGGGCAATAGAAATCTAGGGAAAGCTGGATCAAGGCTCCAACGTGTATGGTTTCCCAAAGCTTATGGAAATTGGGGCTCTATAGTAAACTGTATCTGATCCCAAGTCCACATACAATTTAACAGAACCTCATGTCTTTACGTCTCAAGAAATAAGTACATAACTATAATTTAAAATGCGTTAAATATATAACTAAAATGCAGTATTTCAATATGCATTTTTATTACATAATTTTCAAGTTTGGAATTTAAAATACGACAGAGACGAAATATATATATACTTATTATTGCTCTTATACTTTTAAAAGACGCCGTTGTTATCTTCGATCATGGAAAAAGAAATAATTTCCACTGACCTCACATATTTTTTTATTCCTACCATCTAATCTTTTCAGATTTCTGCTTTTCGAATCAGATTAAAATGTATTTTTTAGTCAAACGTTTTAGAATATTGCGCATCTGATAGAATCACTGCAGCAATTGATGCAATCTCTAACTTTGGAAATTCTGATTAGAGCATGGGCCGCCACTGACTAATATTTCGATGCTCTTCATAACTCACAACCAAAAACTTTGCAATGCTGCTTACAGACTATATGAGCTATTAATTTTAAGAAAACTGTTTCATAACGTATTGCATAACTTTACCAAACTCCACCATTATTTTTTAGGCAATATGAACATGGCAAGGGACATAGATCTTATCAGCTTAAGCAGGCTTTCGATATTAAAATTCAAGTTTATTATGGTACTGAAACCGTAATACCATTACTACAATTAATCTCATCCGCTAATTCTATTTCAACCAAAGAACTAAAAAATGTTTCGCCAAAATTCAAGCATGTGAATTACGATCATTCTTTGCACATCAAGAAGTCAATTTTAAGTAGCATTCAACGACTTCTGTTTGCATACTGGCGCACGATACGCTTGAGAAAAAGTAATAGGCCAGGAAAAAATATTACGTAGTACAATCTTTCTCTTTGCTCTTCTTGTTAGTTGGTAGGAAGATTAGTCCTAATGCTTTGGAGGGGCAGATGCCAGGCAATAAGCCAACAAAGCTGTGGGTGATGTGATCTCCTGCTTTCGAACCGAAACTTCGGTTCTATTACGGGAAGAGAGAAACAGTCAGGGATTGTGGTTGCTATGGTAACTCATCTCTTTGATAACGAAAGACACCAGTGGCGCGGTTATCAAGGGCTATAAAAATCTTTTTGGAGTTCAGAAAAATGTTACATTGTATTTTCATTTTCATAATTTTCCCCCCCAAGGAAGGGGATACCCCTTTGCTACATTGAGTCTTCATTTCTAGAGTCAGTTTTAGTTTACCAGTCTTGCGAAAAAACATGTTTATCTTCACATTCCATCAGCAATTTATCAGCATAACTCAAAAATTCAAGAATAGTGTGTGCATTCCTTAATACAGGGTGTTTTAAAGTTCCGGACCCATTTTGATGTTTAATAACTCATAAAATGATAAAGATAGATTAAAATTAATAACATAAATGGTTAGATAGACTCAAAAAGTTTCATGACCCTTGTCAATGAACTTCCACGTGTGCCCCCTTCGTCGCACGGAGAATATCAAGTCGATATTCAATTTCACGCCAGGTACCGGCAAGCATGTCGGCATCCACCGAGGCTATTACGGTTGTAATTCAGGCTTTTAGGTCATCAATGTTCGACACTCTCCTCCTGTAAACGTTTTCCTTTACAAATCACCAAAGGAAAAAGTCCAACGGCGTTATATGAGGTGATTTGGGTGGCCAAGGAATTGGACCACCTCGCCCAATCCATCTTTCTCATCTTTCTGTAAAATTTTCATTCAACGAATTACGAGCGATGATACCCCAATGAGGTGATGCACCATCTTGTTGCAAAAAGACATGTGGCTGAAGCTCTTCTAGTTGTGAAAATACGAAGTTTTCCAACATGTCTAAGTATACAACTGATGAGACCGTGTTTTCTGTAAAAAAGAAAGGCCCAGTGACTCGGTCGTGCATTAGTCCACACCACACATTAACCTTTGGGGAATCCCTTTGTGCCTCACGGTATTCATGGGGGTTTTCAGATCCCCATATGCGCACATTATGGCGATTAACAATGCCAGAAAGATGAAAGGATGGTTCGTCGGAGAACATTATGCGTTTCAGAAATTCAGCATCATCTTCTATCCTCCTTAGCATATCTGTTGCAAAGGCCATCCTCCTAGGCCTATCGTCCGGTTCCAAAACTTGAACAATTTGAACTCTGTATGCATGCAGTCTTAATTTTTTCGTAATAACCTTGTACACCGTCGAAATTGGCAAATCCAATTCTCTTGCCGCTGATCTCACAGATCTTCTATGATTGTGTAAAAATTTCTCTCTGACACGCTCAACATCAAAATCACTTGTGCAGGGACGTTTCTTATCTGCGATACTTCCAGTTTCTAGAAAATCCTTTTTCCACCTCAATATGCTGCTTTTGGATGGAGGATCATTTTGGTAAATTCTTCTGCAATTTCTCTCTGTTTGCATTACGGATTTCGTTTCTATGAACCACCATAAAATCTGTGCTTTCTCTTGCGGTGTATGCATTCTCCTTAATATCCGGTCGAATAAAAAAACATCACATACAAAAGTACTAGAACAAACACATCAAAAGTAAACATTGCAATAGTTGCCAAAAAAAAAATAGAGAGAAAATGCAATTAATAAGTAGACGATATTCAGAAAAGTACAGATATTTAGACTGGAAAATGAAATTATCTGAAATTAACCACACGCGCAGACGATATTTACAAAAGTAAAGATATTCAAACCTGAAAAGGAAAATATATAATTTATTTCATCAATAAATGCCATAAGTTTGTTTATATCTTCATTATTTTATGAGTTATTAAAACATCAAAATGGGTCCGGGACTTTATAAACACCCTGTATATTTATTTGGTATAATATGAAATGCATATGATTACTAATATTTACAAACATTTGCACTGTAAGTGTGATTGATAAACATACATTTCAAAATCCATGTATCGGGTAGTCGTTGCAGAATAATCGTTTGCTCTTCTATAGTAATAAGTTTGTGGTACAACATTTTTTTAACCAATTTCAGCAAAGAGGCTAAACGATTATTGAGAGCATTTAGCTCATATTATGTAATGAAGAATCTCTGGGTGTGTATGTGTGTATGTATGTTCTTCACATTGTGGAAAAACGGGGGCACTTGGAAACATCAAATTTTGAACACACGTAGACCTTTGCCCAAAATTGTGCACACCAAAGTCCGAGTTTTGAATTTCGAAACGGATTTTTTATTTTCTTCACATTTTGAGCGAATTTAAAGAATTTTTATTAGATAAATGAAGACAAAAAACTAGCATCGCAACACTGCTCGAAATAAAACATTTTTATCACCGGGGCAGCAGACTGTTTTCATTCGGCAAAATAAGAGACATTTCACTCTTAATCAACAAACTCGACTATTTAAAGCAATGTACTGCCACTGCCTCAAATAAAATATTTTTACCTTTCAACGTGTTGCTGTTCTTCAGAGCTTCAGATATTTAAATTTCTAATTTAATCTATCCGTTACTGATTAGTGATTAACCAACCAAATGATAAAAGCAGCAGTGAACGTAATTCTTAAGAACATTTTTTCTACTTTTTAATCTGATTGATTTAAATAAAAATGCTCTTAAATCATGAGATACCTGATTAGAAATATTAAATATTTTTATGAAATTACACCAATCCGACCGATTAAAATCATTATCTATATTTTCTTTTTTATAATTAGGGGCTGACGACGCAAACAATTACTGAAATAGCTAAGATGGCTTTGCTTGAAATATTATCTGCTTACAGACAGAATTTCCGGGACAGTTTATGGGTTGCTTTAATCTAGTCTGCATCTGCTCCAATGAATTCGTAAGTAGACTGAGTTAATGATTTGATTCAAAAGGCAGATATTAATTTGTCAATTTTTTAAATTAATTATGTCTAAAGATAAAACATTGTTCTATTTTTATGATTCTGAGACAAAATGTCAAAAATTGCTTGAATTACAGAAGGTACAGCATGGTCATAAAAACTTCCTTATTAGAAGTCTGGAATAAATTCTGGACTTTTTTTTCGATTGGAAAGGGATAATTATAGGAAGGAATGTGCTCCTGGGTGACACAGGGTCATCTCGTATTTCATAAAGACGTAATAGAAGAGTTCTGAAGAGCATTCAGCTCGTTAGGCTTGTAAAAACTCAGTCGAGTAAGTGGTTTCTACTGCACGACAATGTGCCGTCACACAATTCCGTTCTAGTCGAGCATCTTCAAGAAAAGAAAAATGTCGCAACTCTAAGCCATCTTCCTTATTCAACATATTTGGAATCTGAAAATTACTTCCCCTTCCCTGTAGTTTAGTCTTACCTCAAGGTCATTATTTTAATAGCGCTGAAGTGATTCGGAAATTCTTATTTCGGGATTTAGTCAGTATTGTAAAAGATGAGTTCTACAAAAATGTCAAGCAGCTGTACTAATGTGCCAAGCATCTTCGAGACTTATAAAGTTATTATACTGGAAGCTAAGAATAAGAATGTTGTTTTCCTTAATTTTCGAGTTTTTACGAATTTAGATCTCTATTACTATTATTGTTGTTATTAAGTTCTCTTGGTAAATCTTTTACACTTTTCTTTTTAATCTAATAAATTCCTAACGTCTTGATTTTTTTAAACTGTAATTATAGCATTTTGAAGACAAGGATCGTGAATCTGCACGCTTATGTGTACCGAACCTTAGACATAAACTTTAAATCTAATGACAATGTAAGCCTATGTCTAAGCCTATGTCTATGTATCTAAGCCTATGTCTAGAGCATTTCACTTTATTTAAGAAAGAAAATTTTTTAAAAAATTAATGACGTTCAATTTTATATCACTAATAAAAGCCTGGGCGTCTAAATAACGAAATCGAATAATCGCATTGCATTGACAAAAGTCGCACCCGCTTTTATTCGTGATATGAAACTAAATGAATTTTGTAAAGAGAATTATTCACTCGTTCGTTCCCATTAAATTAAATGCTACATTATTTTTCTCCCTTTAGTTCGTTTACGACTTTATGAATTTCAAATAAAAGCTTATTTTATAGAAACATTTTCTTTCTTTTCTTTATTTATTTTTATTTTAGAGAAAGGCTTAATACATCATTCACTTTAGTATTTAATTGCCTGTTTAATTTTTTGCCTCTGTGACCCAAAACTGTTACAATAACATTTTCACCATTTTTTCATCGTAAAAGATAAAAATTCTGATAAGTCTCTAATCAAATTTAGGGAAGAACTGCTACATTAAACTCGAGCCAAGAAGATAGTTGCAGCCAAGACGAAACAGTGTAGCTCTGTTTCAAATTCTGATTTTGCAACCTCGATGTTGTTGATTTTAAAACTCCAATGTTTGAAGCACGCCATGAAATTTTCTGCACCCACTATTATATATATCTTTCTTTCTATTACTCGCTTACACTCTTAAAATCCAAAAATTTCGTAGGCTTCAAGAATTTTTAGGGGCATTATTAAACATCGGAAATGTTAATGATTGGTATTACCACTTTTTGGGGGGTTAGTTGAGCATATATAAAAATATTAATACCAAGACAAATGCCGTGTTCTTTTTTTCTACCTTATAAAATTTAAAGCAGTGAAAATCAGGTTGCTTTCAAAAGAATACTACGCCTACTGCATCGCAGTGTGTTAAATGTGCTTTAAACTAATTGCATTAAGATCTCCCGTGGTGCCCAACCTTTGCCCTCTCGCGAGTACATTTTGGCCTATCGCGAGCACATTTCCAAAACACCAACATATTTCCAATCTTATGTCATACATCTGAAATATTAATTTCGGCAAATGGGTTTGAGATGAATAATAATATTGGTTGAACTTTATGGAAATCAGAGAAGCGGAGTTCAAAATTATTTTTCAGTGCGTTTAGGTTTTCCGAGTATTTCTCTGTTTCAATTGCCTTGTGGTTATTAATATAGCTTGATATATTCTGAAAATGGGTGAAATTTTTTTCCTTTATCTGATTTATCCATAAATTTAACTTCTGAAAAGCTGTTACAGACGCAGTCAATTGAAAAAGGGTTTTTTCCTTTTCCCTGGATACTTTCGTTCAGTTTGTTCAATTTAGCTGTTATATCCGTGAGAAAATACAGATCGGATAACCAATTATTATCATCCAATTCTTTATAACTTTCTTAATGGAATCTTATTGCTTTATTCCGGATTCCAAAAACTGCTTTATTGGCGAAAGAAGTTCTACAAATCGTTGAAGTACTTTTCCCCTGCTGAGCATCTAACATCGGAATGAAGCAATAAGATCCCATGTTCGCTATCAAGTTCATCAGTCAGCAATTAATTATTTTATAACGTCTTGCAAGATATCTCTTGTGACTATAAATGCTTACCATATTTTAACAATTAAGAAATATAAATCAATGGTTATTTTAAAAAAAATTTTGGTTCATAGTACCTAATCGGGCTGGCGAGCACATACAAAACGATCGGCGAGCACAAGGTTGGACACCGCTGCTAAACCTTGTACTGAAGAGTACAGCATCTGTAAGTCTTTTTTCTACTCGTCAACGAATATGTAGTCTGTATCAGTGTAGTGGAGAATTCTCGGAATTCTCTTTTATAGCGCTGACAAAAATAATCACAGAGCAAGCCCTCAGACATAAAATATCCATCATATATATCTCTTCTTTCTTCACTGGAATCACACTCGGGAAACATCTGTAACTTTAAACGCTATTAATCGTTTTGACAAATCGCCCGTTTTGCCCTAACTTCTTCTACCCCCCCCCCTTCTGAGTGAGTGACGCTTCGGTGGGAGCCAAACGAAAATAAGCCGAGAGAGAGAGCGAAGTTCGTCGATAATCCTGTTAACGAGTGGAGTGGAAAAACATTCCTGGTTACCATTTGGCCTACTCTTATCCCCTTATTATTCCACATCCAGCCATCTCTCCTCCCCTGCCAAGCGATAATCCTCCTTCATGGCCTGCTGCTGCTGTTACTCTGCTCCCTCCCCATCTGTTTTCGTTCCCAAGTTCCTGTTTGGACAACGGGAGGGAGGCAGGGGGAGAGGTTGATTCGAATCTGCTCACTCCCCTCTGACATTTTTGCTCTTTTGTAGGTTGGTCAGACATGTTTTTACAACTCAGTTGTCGTGATAGAGTTGAGGGATCACTTCTTATTTTTTTATTCAACCTCAGTTTTAATTAGCAGCTCGCAAATTGCTTCTTATCCCTTAGTCCTTTCTTAACCCTCGTCTTAATTAGACTGAAACACCATCGCTCGCTGTGCACCCAGGAAGACTCCCTAGGCATTTTAGATGTCAAATGTCTGCGAAAGATCATTTGTGCTTACTTAAAAAAAAAAAAAAAACTAACATTTAAGGAATTAATTCTGCATGGAAAGCTGTAATGATAGATGAATCAATTTAAACTTAGCAGCTGAGTGGAAAAAACAATGTTCAAGGAAAGAGTCCCTAAACACTAATAGTTCGATCTGGTTTCGAATCCCGGAGAATGAGTGGCTGTCTGAGTACTTATGTGTTTTTTCTGTTAGTGTAACGATTTGTTTTTTTACTCTTCTACGAACTTCATTTTTACTCTTTTACTCTCCTGACTTGCACGTGTTTTGCCGTCATCGGTTAAAATGACAAGCATAGATTTGAACACATACACTGCGAAAAAAAAAAAGGGACAGTTCTATTCTCCCGTTCTACTGAGTCGATTGACGAAATTCAGATTGCATTTTTCATGTCTCGAAATCACGACTTCGGATATATATTAGATTTATATACAGCATTGTTCTAATATAGGTGTTTTGACACAAAATCAGACTTTTTCCGAAATGACATGCCAATTTTTTCCATATTTCGATTCCACGACTCAAATTATGCCTAGATAATAAATTTTGTAATTTTTGGGGAGAAATGTATAGAGAAATTTAAAAAATTATCTTGGCGCATTTTTTCCGTTTGCGCCAAGAATAGCGAAATTCTTAATTTATTTACATTAATTACTTAATTTATTTAAATTCTTAATTTATTCTTAACCTACTTACTTTTTTTTTCATTGACGCGCGAGCCAAAAAAAAAAAAAGGTCCAGCGTTCATTCTTTCAAATAATTTTAACAAAGTGCGTAAACCACACTTAGCGTTATCCTCGCTTATAATTAAATACGCGAAATTTCAAAACGCGCCGAAATGTAAATTCACGTATATCTTAGGAAATTTTGAATAAAAAACTCCAAGTTTTTGCAGGTGTACCTAGAAATACATCTACTTTAAGTTGATGTTAAAACTTTTATAAGTTTTAATACAAAAAATGTTTTCGAAGAATTTATAAAAAATATTTGAAAATACAAATTTAAAAAATAAATCATAAAACATGGGCGAATTTTATTTGAAATTAACCTAAATTTCGAAATGTGAAAGGAAGAATCAAATAAGTTTAATAAAAAAGAGATATTAATAAATATATTCAAAATTCAATTAATATCGAGGAGCTAAAATTTTGAGAGCTGATTTTTAAAAAACTACTCTTGCGATTTTTGCAAAAACTTGGCACCTTGGCATAATTTGAGTCGTAGAAAAGAAATATGGAAAAACATTGGTATGTTATTTCAGAAAAAGTACAATTTTGTGTCAAAATACCTATGTTAGAATAATGCTATATATAAATCTAATATGCATCCTAAGTCGAGTTTTCGAGACAGAATTCTCCCCCCCCCCCCACAGTGTACTTCTTACTTTACTGTTATTATTTTCCATGAACGTCAAACTTGATCGTCAAACAAATGACCAAACTTGTACTGGAGAAAGGAGAAAAATGATGAGGAGGAAGGGAAGGATGAAGATGATGATTCGCAAAGCAAGAAAATTTCGTAGGAGGATGCAGATAATAGATTGCAGAATTTCATAAGATTTGTCTAGCAATGTTTATCAATGTTAGGACATGATGTTACGAAGTTTTATTGTATACACAGCAAATATTTAAAACTTCGACAACGATCTTGTAAGCAGATGGATATTCGAAGTTATGTACTATCACAATAGGAAACTCGTAACAAATTCGTAACTTTCATCTGATATTAGGTAAGGCAATTTCGAAATTTTGTTTATCTGAAATATAAAGTTGTGTGTATGTGTTTTAATTTCAAATAATCTGATCGTTTTTCGATATTATTTATTGAATTGCGCTTGATGGAACCCACAACACACTTCACGTGCTACAATTTCAACAGATGGCATCATAATGAGGTAAGTTATAGAGATATATACTCATTTATCCGGAAAAATCTCTACTTCGGAATCGGCGAAGTGCCTTTGCAGCTAGTTAAGAGAAATTCTATTGCATATATCACAGTTAATTAACTGTCTTGACTTCATCCATATTACCTAGTATCAAACGAAAGGTAACTATTCTGTCTCATTTTTATTTCAACACCACTCTTTCCAGAATAACCTGGTACAAAGCAGTTATGTCTCATGTGCAGTACGTGACTCGAAATTCAACATCATTTTGATAGACTTAAGAAATCTGTAAGAGGGCTTGACCTTTCATATCAGTCATTGCACGTACGCTTTGTTTCGTGCGCCCCGTCAAAACTCATATATTTGATCCTTTTCTAAACAAACCGCTTTTAGATTAGAAGCTCAATCACTAAAGACATGGAAGTGTTGTCATGTCAAAATAATGATCTTTAACAGTTTTAATATTGCAGACAGGTTTTAATTATTATTTTTTTGGCCTTGAACGATAATGTCCTGCTTCAAGTTTCTTGAGGCAGAAGTTAGTATGGAACGCGACAAGTTATCAACATCAAAATTGCATTAATGACATAAGCATTGGTAAAACTTATCACTAAACGAAAGGATTCCGGTCGTTGAACAGATTATTTTATCGTATAATTTATTTATTATTTTATTTATTTATTTATTTATTTATTTATTTATTTTTTACTACGTGAAAAGCAGTAGTGCATTTTTCATATCAAAGAAAGAAACTGTCACAACGGAGTTGCAAGGTTGCCTTTTCGCACTTCTATTATATGGCAAATAACCAGCAACCTCTAGAATTTCTCCTTTACTGCTTAAAGACACCTATTGAAGTCAAAATGTAAATTGATGGCATGGTGCAAATGTTGAATTGAAGGTATAGAGATTTAAATAAAAACATTTCACTAGCCATATTGTGATTCGTGCTTAAATATCAAGAGCTAATTTTCTCTTGAGAGGGAGGGAGGAAGAAGAAGAAGCGTGAGGAGAAACCTCAGTAAAAACTTCTGAACAATTCCGAGATTCCTGAAGGTCGTTTTTCAATCGAAATGTTCGTAAATAGAAATAAATTTTCCCAAGAACTCGATAAAAATTTTTTCTCGATAACGATTCTGGATCACAGATGATTGCTTATTTAAATTTTATAACAGTATCAGCTCACAAGTTACCGTATTTCCGCCTTACGTTTTAGCTTCAGATTCTGAAAATGTTAAAAATATTCGCCCACTTTTCCTCTTCCTCAGTGCGTTCAGAGAATTTTAATGGATTCGTCCGCGTAATGATCGTTTCCGTCTTACTCACAAAGCTAAACGTTCTCAAACTATCTGCGAAGGTCACGCTGAACCTTTCCGTTCTAACTGTTGAACTTTTTACCTGCCTAATATGAGAGTCGGCGGTCATAGCGAAGGAAATTCGAACCGACATTCACTCTACGATTTCGCCGCGTCAACTGCACATTCATTTTCTATATGCTTCTGTATTTTTCCTTTTGTCACTATATCCATTCTCTTCCTTTCTTTCTGTAATGACTGCTGGAAAATGTTTACTTGCTTTCTGAATATGATTGCATCCCCCAATAAACTAGCTTTTCGAAATGGTTTATAAAATGGTTTTATAGAGAAGTTTCCCTGTCAAACGCTGGCTTCGAAGCCGATGTAGGAGTGCTCGCTGCCACAGATAGACAAAATAATCTGTAAATATCATTTGTTGCATTGGATAGCACATGTCAAATCCCCCCCCATTTGTTTAAATTCTTCCCTGCTGCTGCCAAACGGATTTTGAAAAACATATCTTTGCACCACACTGTATTGTCACCCACAATGATTGCAAAAATGATTGCAATGATTGCACAATATTTGCGATGTTAATATTATCAGAAAATAGTTTTAAAAAATTTATCGCAAAGTTTCGCCAGTAGCGACAAAAGCCATAAGTGAGTCAAAAAAAAAAAAAAAAAAAAGGGCTAATTTAAAAAAAATCTGAAAAGGCGTCTAATTAGTATTTTTTGTCACTCTTGTTTTAAAAGAGAGTGAAGAGTTTATTTTTATAATGCTTGAAAATTTCAACGGGTGCACTTATGATTATTAGAATTTTAAACCATCATAAAAAGTATAATACCATAACAAAATTCCCAAAATCAACTTTTAAACTGAAATGCTGAGAAAACGCAATTAAACTTAAGAAAAAAATTTAGAACGACGCTTTAGATTTTATTATAAACAATTTTAAACGCATATTAGTCGTTAAGCTGTGTTGTTTTTGAGATAGTAAATGTAGAAGTGATCAAAAACATGTGACGTAATGACATCACAACCTCGAACGTTTGGTTTGGTTTTTTGTGATTACAGCAAAGCCTAAAGGGAGGGATGCCTTCGTAGAGGGCTTTCTTAGGGAACTGGTTCGTACACACGTTACACATGGAGAAGGGCTGGCTACATGGGAAAACGCCCATGCAGCCAGCCTTTTCGCGGGATTCGAACCTCGGAACGAACTACCGGTGTTCAGCGACTTTACAGCTCGGCCGCTGGTGGGCCTAAACTCGACAATAATATGTCTGCAAGCGATGCGATGGCCGGAAGAACCGATTCACGCCCTCCTTCTGCTTGAGACTACAACACATTTTTTAAATACATGTAGAAAACCGCACACTTAGTATTTTTTTAGAATTCTTGTTTTAAAAGACAACTCCAATACTGCACTTTCCATGGAAGAGGAAGTTTGCCAGAGCCTTCGAAGAGGTTGGACTTCTATTCTTCCATTCCTACCCTAAATTGTAACCGTGCCATTTCCACTAGCATAGCCAGACTGAGGACAAAACACATGAAAGGAATGAAGATATCCTCTGATGGTCAACGAAATTATAATAGCTGTCCTCACTGTATTGATATCGAACTTTCTCCAAACCATCTTTTCGACGTCCTGCTATTTCGGCTAAGCTCTTCAGTACTGATAGAGCTCCCTCGCACCAACTCTTCTATTCTTCGAAAATTATTGATGCTGCTGCGGCTGTTCTGGATACTTTTGGCCCTATTTGACTCCTCTGCACTGACTCCTTGGACCCGACAACAACAAAAGTCAACTAAGTATTTATTATTTAATCTGTGAAAATTTCAAAACTATATCCGACACACATTAAGGTTCTGAAATTTTAAAAACCATGGGCATTAATTAAATAATAGGAAAAAAATCGAGCGTTTTTTTTAAATATTTATTTAAGTTCTTTAAATATTTATTATAAGTTCGCCTAAGAAATTAAATTAAAATTTTCATAAATGTTTCATTTAAAGGATTTTTTCTTCTGTATTCAATGGTACAAACAGTGAAATTTTGATATTCGTTTGTTAAATGAAAGTATATGCGAGAAATATATATATATAATGCGAGAAATATATATATATTTAATATTAAATCTGAAAACCTCTAAATCGAATTTTGGAAAAATCTTCTTACCAGATTGTGTTGTCATCCATAAACAGCACGTATACAAAATTCGAACTCGACAGCTTTTCGGAAAGTAGTTTGAAAATCGATGACAAAATTCCAGCCATAGAGAAACACCCTGATTAAATTAAATAAAAGCTTATTAAAAAAAGACCTTATTTTTGAGTAAATACAGGTCGCGATGGAATGCAACTATATGCGTAACGTATGTGCGTCATGAAGCAAAAAGTTATGAAAGCATTCTTTTATTAAAAACAAAACAACTGGTTTGAAGATTAAAAAAAATGCCATTCTATATGTTCTGAAATATTTTCCCTTCTAGCTATATACTCTCTCGTTTCGGACAGCCTTTAAAACTTTGCATTATGTGTTTCATTTTCCCTGAAGTTGAAAGTGAGGTGCATTGTGGTTGATTCTATTTATCGACTCAATTTATATTTTGTAATATTTTCCTGTGTTAAATGATGGTTCAGGTTTCATTCCAGTACGCAGCAAAATGCTGTCGTAGCTAAAAATGTTCAAAAAAGAATTGAAGGCATCCTTTTACCTTTTTTAGCAAAGAATAAAACCTTCATTGCAGTAAAGACTTAGAAATACTTGTCGCTGGAGCGACGAAACACTTTAAATATTTATTATAAAAAAGAAAATATTTATAACGATTTTAATGAATGCAACTAAATTCACGGCTCGAGCTAGTAATTAATAATAACTGAAATGAATCTTTATTCTTATAAATCGCTTGATTTGCTAATAATAACAGAATAAATTTGAAAGAAAATTTAAATATTATCTTACACTTTGATGAACGATAAAACACCGCCCCGTCGAAGACAAAAATATTTTAATTCGGACAGTGGCAACGCATTTCTTTTAATAGTTGAGTATGTTGAAAATATTCGAGAGACAAATATATTGCGCTTTGCCGAAGGGCAACACAAAGATTTTATGTCGCTGAGTTTGTTAATCAAAAGTTCATTAATTTCGCTTAAGATATGAAATAAAATAAAGAGCAAATTCGGATTTAAGCGCACATCTTCGGGTGGAGGATTACGTATATTCAAAATTGGGTAGCTCTAGGTGCCACTGTTTTTCTACCGTGGGAGAAACATGAGTACATAAATCTATATTTACATACAGATTCTTGATTATTTAATAGCAAAGATGAAGAACAATAAGGGATAGAACTTAAATTCTTATTGAATTAAACTTTTATAAAAGTGTTTTTCAAAAATTTGATCTTAATTTTTTAATGAAATAAATTTCAGTTTTTGAATGCGTTTTAAATTTAAAGAATAGATAGAGAGAGAAGATATTTTTTGCGGTGATTTTGATTGACATAAAGACATTGAAACTATTTAGATACTGATCAAAAATAGCAGAAAAAGAATTTTAAGGGAAATGAAAGAAAAAAAAAAAAAAAAATCAGATGTGTTAGAGATTTAGCCATTTCAAACAAGCATGTAACCTTCTTTCACTTGAGAGTAGCAACAACCAAGTGATTAAGTGTTTCTCGTATCTGAGTAGTAAAGATATTTTTGTTCTACATTATCATAATGTAAACACTCCCCCCCTCTACGTTCTTCCTCTATATATGTGTTTGTCTTGAATAAATATTTGTCGTAAAGACGTTTCTTCTTTTTTCGATTATTTCGAAATCAGTTCAGTTACAACTTCTGTGCTGTGAAATAACTCAATGTTCACCTTTACAAATACCCACTCAGAGTTATTTCAAGTAGTTGGCGAGTTATTACATTTAACAACTACTTTACCTCATTGGTATAGTGGTTAGCGATGCTAAATGCCGTATCGTTGGGCCCATTTTCGAATGCGGAAGATGGCTTGTATGCTTGTAAGAGTATAGTATCTTTGCAGCATAGGGGTACTTAAAAGTCATGGCGAACCAAAAGTCCTTTGGACTGGTTTAGTGGTAAGCGAAAAAGGGGTGGAAGATCTTTAAAACCGTAACCTAGGGGATTCTTCTATAAAGATGGAACAGAGTTCTGTCACAATTTCATGCTGCGAATTTCATATATAATAGAGCGTTCACATTAGGGTTTTGCGGTGAATACCAGCATAAAGCGAATTTTGTTATTAGTTGAGGATGAACATTAACCTTCTGCTCTTAAACTATGCCGCATGCCATTAAATTTTCATAACTTTCCAGTCTGAAGGAATACTGTGATATGAGACAAGGAAGGATAGGATTTAAATCAAATCTAACTGTTACTAAATCTTTTGTACAATACCCTCTTAGTGACTTTTTTTAAATGATTAAAGCAGTAGAATTTGCATATATAGAATGCTCAAAGAATCACAAAAATGCTTCATTTGGGGAAAAAAAAGAGAGAGCAATCACGCAAAAAATCATTTAAAAAAAATCCGAAAACTTTCAGATTTTGCATTACGCCCAAAGGGACATATTTTTAACATTTTGTGTGTTACCTTTATTTATTAAATATCATATTCTTCGCACTTAAACCACAAAATTCAGTTCAAAAACAATATCGCAAAATAATTTTAAAATGAGCTTATCTTTAGAATTTCCGTTACACTGTCTCGCGTGTTGGAGATAATTTTCTTTCCTTTTTTTTTTTTTTTTTTCTGTTCAACGTTGCCATTTGCTCGCTTTGAAATAGTTGAATTTGTTATAAAAATGTTTTTTTCTGTACGACGTTGCTATTGCTCGCTTTGAAATCGTTGAGTTTGTTAATAAAAAAATTCTTCATATTTTTGCAAAATATGAAATAGATAATAAAACAAATTCCAGATTCCAAATTTGGGCTTCCAGATTCGAGTGGAAACGTACATTATTCAAAATTTGTTGGCTCTAAGTACCGTCGTTTTATCACAATGCGAGAAACATACGTACATTTATGCAGATCTTTCATTATTTAATTTCTTTTAATATAATACAGGGCTGTAATATTTAGTGGCAACAGTGTGAAAAGTGAACCCAGAGTTAAAGTTTTCAACGCAAAATGCCAAAACGAAATTAATAGTTCTTCTGGGCTAACGTCCTTTGGGCTAAAAGAAAAAGAAAATATTATTTATATAAATAATTTTAAAGTTCAGCTCATTAAATAAAATTTTTTGGCTATAAAAATTTTTTTTGGTTATGTATGATTAAAAAGAGCTCTAAAGCTTCTAAAAATGACGATTTTAAGCCCAAAGTTGTTAAACGGAAATTTAAATCAAATGAACGTGATAATTTTTTTCTTATGTTCATTATGTCTTCATATTATTCCTACAGTTCCCAAAAATTCTGTTTATCTACTAGCACAATTCACGCATTAGTGCAGCAAAAGAATTTTAAGAAAGGTAATCGGCATCCCGCGACAGAAGTTTGTTTAAAAATTTGTTATTGTTAAAAGCCGCACAATAACTGAAAAGACTTTTTAGGTAGCTCACGATAACGTAAAAACGTAACGATAAACGTAAAAAAAAAAAAAAAAAAAGAAAAAGAAGAAGGCTTTAGAAGATTATTTTTTTATCTGTTCGATGATGCAAATACTCAAGTTCTGCGATGATTCCAAAAACAAGGATAACTGAGAAAAATTTAAGTTTAAAAAAAAGTCAGTGTCGAATTTTGTAAAAAAAAAAAAAAAAAAAAAAAAATTGCTATGCATTTTTTTATTTTTATTGCAAATATGTATAAGAGTAAAATGTGAATTAAATTGACTTCGAGGAAGGTCAAAAATTTATTTCTACGTTTATTTGACTCAGCAAACATGAAAAAAAAAATCAAATTAAATAAAACCATAATAATAATGCTCAATGATTCTTCTTAATCTCTTCATTATATGTTTTTTGCCCTTTGAAAGTTTTGCTGTTTAATGCATATTTTTTTATTGTGAAAATAAAAAATGCGCATTAATTTCCAAATAGAACGTCACTTAAGGTTTTAGGCATCGATTTTGGGACTCATTTATTAGTCTTGAAACTAATACATTAGAAACCAAGTTATATACTTACTTAATGCACTATATTATACACTAAAGATAAAGGTATATTAGAGAATAACTTAAATTTTTATTCACCTTACCCCCCTCTTTTATTTATTAACAGAATAGGACTACTAGTCTCGAAACGCGATTTTGTATTGTTTCACTTTTCGTTCAAATCTATTGCCTTTCAGCAAAATATAAGACATTTATCTTCCATATTTAATTTATCTGCTATTGATGAACAAATTAAGCTGTTTAAAAGCATCAGATGCAATTCTTAAGAATATTGTTTTTTGGCTTTTGAATCTGATTCAGTTAAATGGAAATGCATTTAACTTATGCTATAGCTATTTAACTTATGAAATATATAGAAGATATATAAGGTTCCGATGTTAGTTCTAAGTGTATATTTATCTACTATTCTATGATATTTTCTGGTATTCCACTTAAACCCTCCCCACTGAAAATCTCTGCTGATAAACCATATGAAAATTTAAAATAGTCTTTTCAGGCGAACTCTCTCTTTAATCTCTGAATACTTTCAAATTTTTTAAAATTGTTTTATTTTTATTCATTTATTTATTCATCTTTTGCATAAACATTGGTCCACTAGGGCAGTATTATTTTAAAAAACTTCGTTCTTAATATAAAATACTTCTTTTTCTTTTCAAATTAATTCATGTACAAATTAAAAATTTAATAAAAGTGTGTTGACAATGTAGGCAAAACATTCTGAGATTTTCCATTTTCCAAAATAATTCCATCCTCTTTACTCTTACGAAGATGAAACTTTAACATATTCTTTACGCATTTCAAATGCCTTATTTAAGAGCAAATTGAATTATTCATTTAATGAGACACTTGAAAACACTCCTCTCATACCATACCGTTCTTCCATCAAATGTCTAGAAGCTCTTTAAAACATTAAATCACTTTAAAGCAAGGTAAAGTGGAAATCTTCGAATTGTGTTTTATTTTGACACAAATTCTATAAATTCTTGCGATGAGAGAAAAACTTTAGGAAAGAGGAAAATCAAATTATTCAGGGATCTTCGAACATCTAGTTACCATGGCAACTGATCATAAAGTGCATCCGTCCTGTCGAGTGCATGAAGTTTCTCATTTTCTCCGATCATTTATTTGTTATTTTGAGATTTTTCTCTCTTACGTTTTGGATTTCATCTTCTCTCACTTCTTCTTATTAGTGCTGATCGAGTTTTTTTCCGGACTATTAATGAAGCACAAAAAAGTCTCAAGTACCAAGATTTTCATCGATTGCTACATGCTTATCATCGGTATCGTTTTTCGTTGACAAAGACTTGTGAAGCAGCTCTTAATGATAGCGAAGGAAATAAGCGAAATAAGGTAGATGGAGGTCAGATTTCTGGATCGATAATAAAGCATCGAATCAAAATCATTTGATATTAAGAGTCGAAGTTATTTGTTTGATAAATTTATAACATTTATTTTAAAATTTTAAAACTTTTCTGCCATACAAGGATAGAATGTGCATACATAAATTAAAGAATATTCAATTTCGAATATTAATCGGTTGTTTGATGAATGTAAATTTTATTTTGATGCGGCATAATTTCAATTGCAAAAAATTCTCATACGATATAAACTTTCTCAACAAAATGCTAACTGAATTTTTTTTTCTTAACAAAATGCTTTTCTTTAACAAAATGCTAACTGAAATTAGATTTTTAAATATTCTTAAACTTTGTAATAAAAAGCCAACTTAAGCAACTCAGCAGGAGAAAAAATTTACGTTTTGTTTCCAGCCATGGGGAGGTATGTTGCAAACCAAATCTTGTAAATTGCATAAGATCAAAAGGTGGTTGAAAAAATTACTTTTATTAACCTTCCTTTTTTTTCCACATTTTGATAAAAAAAAAAGGGGGGACAGTAAAGTGTAAGATGCAAAAAACTCGATAGATAATCTGAATTTATGATTTTTTAAACATCTTTGAATTCGTAAAATAATCACAAAAGTAATAAATGTAAAATAATATCCCAAAATTAAAGTTTTTTAAAACTAATGCGTTGAAAGTATGATGGAACGTCGACAATATCTTCAGTTTTTTTTTTTTTAATTCGTATAATTTTCGTTAAAATAGCCTAGAAAAATACCATACTTTTATATTTTTAGAGACATGATGCCCGAGAAATTCTGAAAAATTATAGCCCTTATAGAAACAACCAACGCTTATTGGTTTATTAAAGCATGAATATTACACACCTCTATTATCAAATAATGAAGAACTGTATGTAGTATGTACTTGTGTATGTTCTTCGCATTGTGGAAAACGACGGCACCTGAAGCCAAGCCGCTTAATTTTAGACACACGTAGTCCGTTGTTATCTTTTTGAAAAATGTAAGTTATTAGCCCAAAGGGGCGTTAGCCCAGAAAGACTATTAGTCTCGAAACGGCATTTTGCGCCGGTTCACTAAAGTGTCTGTTTCACTTTTCAAATTGTTGGCACCAAATATTGTCGCCCTGTATTACATTTAAATACATTTAATGACGAATCTGCGTGAATGTTTCTCGCATTGTGAAAAAACAATGGTACCTGAAATCATCAAATTTTGAATGACGTAGTCCTCCACCCGAATATGCGCACCTGGAAGCCCAAATTTCAATTTTTTTTATTGTTTATTTCATATTTTACAAAACTTTAACGAATTTTTTAATTAACAAACTCAACGATTTCGAAGCGAGCAGTGGAAACGCTGTAGGGAATAAACCACTTTTATCTCCAGCAAGCGAGATTATCTATCGAAAATTCTAAAGATATGCTCTTTTTAATTATTTTGGTTGCAAAGGAACATTAGCTCAAATGTTCTTAAAACGTGTATGTGTGTAAAAAAAAAAAAAAAACCTTCTTTGGGCGTAATATAAAATCTGAAAGCTTTCAGACCCCTCCTCTTTCAATTTTATTTAATAAATTCGGAGAGCATATAGAGTATTTTGAAGTTCCGGGAAGTACCCTCTCTACGCGATAATCACGAGTGTGAAGCCTGTTCTTTGTGTAAAAGGCGACAAAATATCACCCTAAAATGATGCTAACTGTTACAAAAGAAGAAAGAGTATTAGCCCTGTCCGCACGGTTTCTTTGGGGTCGAGTTTCGGAGTTTTGAACTGAAAGTATGATGATGCTGAATATTGTAGTAAAATTTGTGAGCAATTTTGTAAATGCGTTTCTTGATGGTTTAAATTTCTAAAATGGTAGGAATTGCAATTTTAATCAAGGAACTATTTAAAAGCAGTGTATTGCCACTGCCTGAAATAAGATACTTTTATCTCCCGCGCACCAGCCTGTTGCCATTCAGTAAAGCATAACATTTTCAACTTTCAAGTTTAATCTGTCTATCGAACCAAGAGATTTAAAAAGAACAAATGCAGTTCTTAAAAATATTTGTTTTACTTCTGATTGATTTAAATCAAAATGCATTTAAATCATGATATGTCTAATGAGAAGCATTAAATATTTTATGAAACTGCACTACCTGAACTTATCAAAATCATTATGTGTTTTCTCTTTTTTATGATTACGCATTTTCATCCCGTGTCTATCCGCGGCAGCGGGTTGTCTATTTAAAAATCGAAACTACAGAATATGCATTTCCAGAACTCCTTATAATTTTTTACTGAAATAACTCATCAGTGGCGGAGTGGTAAAATCCGTGAACACTGGCAGTTTGACTTGGGTTATATTCCAGGCGAACGGGGATGGCTGCATGGGCGTTTTTGTGTACCACGATATTTTCGACGACGATGTTTTTAAACTGCGAAGTTTTTGAACCGCTTTATTTTCGACGACGATGTTTTGTACCACGATATTTTAGGACTGCGATGTTTTCTCTTTGCGATGTTTTCTCCCACGATTTTTTGTAGCACGATGTTTTCGCCTTGCGTTGTTTTCTCCGCGACGTTTTCGTCCGCGATGTTTTTGCCGCGATGTTATCGGCGGACACCTCATTTTTCATATACGTAAGTACAGATATCATAAAAAAATCCATTTTGAATCTTTTACAACCCGCTTTATAACAATGAGCCCTTTATTTTATCCATACGAATAGATATCAGGCAAAAAAGTAGTCATAATGGATTCCGAAACGGTCAAAATAGATTTTCCGTTGAAATCTGAAAACCAAATTTTTTCGCGTTTACAATAACCCCTTTACATCGTGCAAGAAAGTAGAAAGAATCAAAATGATCCAGGCTTTGCACTTTATAGCACATCTGCAAATCTAATACTATATTTTCGACTCTCATTCCTTGTATCTGTTTATTTCTGGTACAAAATGAGATCGAATATTACTGATAATAAAATGAAATTGTATTGTAAATTTGTGGAGAAAAATTTGTTTTTCTTATTCCTTTAGATAAGTAAATATTCGGAAATTTACGTATATAATCCTGGTTATAATTCTGGCAGTTGAAGCATTTGAAACGAAATGAAGTGAAGGAAATACGCTTATGTTTGGTACAAAAAATTTTTCTGCACTTTTATGTGTTGTATAGCAAGTTTTTCTACAGAAGCATTTAATCATATTGCTTTATTATGCATTTAACAACAACAACAAAAAAAAGTACTATTGCTGTTAGCAATTTCGCAGAGCATCGTTAAGTGATGCAGTGAGTTTAAAGCATATATCAGAGATATGATTTACTGCGTAAAAGAATACATCAGTTCAAGTAGTCAAAAACAAGATTATCTACATAAATATGTTTTCTCTCATATCTGAGTTTTGTACTTTAGTCATAACCGGAGAGGGGAAGGAGGGTTTATCACTAGCGTATCTCATTGAAATACAAAAAACTGTGTAAACAGATTATTTTACATAACTCAAATTCTCACTTGTATTTGAACAATTAGGAAAAGTTATAGGAGAAAAAAGTTGATGAAATAAGGAGTCATAACTTATCCTTTATCGAATTATGATGGACGTTCACATATATACAGGAATTTTCCAGCTTAACTTTACTTATTAAGTGTAATGAACCGCGCTTACACATTGCTTTTTCATGTAATCGCCTGTCACTGCAATACACTTGCTCTAGGGAACTTTCTTAATTTCAAGCGAATAAATCTCTTTTGATTCTATATTAATCTATTTTGGCACAATGTCAGTAATTTGGTCATTACATCTCAATTTCTTCCTTTATAAATATCTGTCATAAATAATAAAGAATCTATAATATATGGCGCTGTGTTGTTGAAGGCTCTGTTATCTGTATTTCTAAATAATGAAGACTCTTGTATGTATGTATGTATTATAAATGTATGTATGTTCCTCGCACTGTGGAGAATTGACGCCCCTTACAAGCCTTCATATTTTGAACACACTTTATTAGTCCTTCAGCGAACACGTGCACCTCAAAGTCTGAGTTTCATATTTTGTGCGCATTTAATAGATTTTTGATTAAATAAAATACAATTAAAAAAAGGTTTTTTTACAATAAGCTTTTATTTAAAATGGATACGATAATTAATGCACTAAAAGGAGAAGAATAATTTATTATATAGTACTTTAATAGAAACAAGAAACAAAAGATTGAATAATTCTATTTGTAGAATTAATCTATGATTTTATATCGCGAATAATAAAAGTATGGGATGCTGATGATAAATTTAAAAGGACAATGTCTTAACAATACAATTAAATCAATAGATTTCATTATTTAGGCTAGTGAGTTATAAGTGAACTAAAAAAGCTCATAAAAGGAGCGATTTAAAAACAGCGTTGTTTACACTCAGATAAGAAGACGATATACACATTTCAAATTTAATTAGAAAACTTGCTAATCTAAAAAATAATATGTTGCCACTCAGTAAACGCTAAAATATTTATTTATCTTTCAAATTTAATCTACAAATTCTTCGATTTAGTAAAGTGACTACACGGATTACAATATTTTTTATCTACCACGCCCCAGTGCATTGCTTTTCGGCATCTACTTTGTCTTTAATCTTCTGTTGCTGATTAGCAACCGGAGAGATTTAAAGCAATAAATGCAATTCTTCATCTCTATTATGCAATTCTTCATCTCTATTATTATTTATTACTAGCTGGAGCCATGAAATATCCATAGCTGGCCTCATTAAAGTCAAAGTTTTTTTCTTTCTTTTTTATAATAACTATTGTAATTTTTAGGTGGCTTGCTGAGCTAGTGGATAATATTTTAAATTTTATGACGGTTCTGAACCTATGTTTCTCCACTATCAACACTTATTCAAAATTCTATTATTTCTCTGAAGAAGGTTTTCCGATCGATCCGAATTAACGCATCGATGTCGGTCAGCTTATATTAATAGATTGGGGTTCTCGGCCAGCAAACAAGCTCTCAGCTAGCCTTCTTAAAAAACTTGCACTAGTCTCACTCTGTAGATTAAGAGACCACTAAACTGATTTTGAAGTCTCAAATAAATCTGAGACAGGCCCTTTCTCTACTCAAAAATATACTGATGACTGGCTGAGCAATACTTTTTTGAACCTCCTCCGACTTGATTACAACTAACAGGAATGACGAAAACAGAAACAAGCCCTGCTACTGACAAGTTGTTCAAACATGTGTGTAAGTGCGAATGGAGGTAGTCTGACCAGAGCGGCCAACTTGAATAAATGTGTCTTAATCTGGGGACACGATTCAGCGGTTAATGGTCAACTTTGCATAATGTGCCGGCAACTTTATGCAAGTTTACCATTATACACCAAGGTACAAGTCTACCCCGACGTCAAGACATAAAGGTGCCTTCCTCCTTATGAAGTTTCGCAATTCCATGAAGGAAGCAGCCTTTATCAATATTCCGTGACGTTCCTGGGAAGATCTAAGTAAATAGTTGCCGACTTGAATAAAGATGCCTGTACCTTTTACAAGTCAGCCGTTCTTCATTGAGACATTAGGAATGATCGGCACGTTTATGAAGTTCAGTTTACATCGAAATGAGTGTAACCTTCATCAAGATGACAGCACGCTCATGTAAAGGTTTTTTTATTTTAGTGAACAGTCGCCGACCGTAAAGATGCCGGTCCCCTTATGTAGTTCAGCTTATAACTCGGAGAAAGCAACTTCCATCAAAGTGCAATATCTTTGTGATGGTATCTGCCATGGCAAAACCATCGTAAAGCTATCGATCGGAACCTTTATATTAGTAGACCACCGTTTGCCAGCTGGCATAAAAGTGCCCGCATCATTATAAAGCCGACACAATTATTAAGTTCAGATTATCGCTTGAAGAAAGCAACTTTCACGGAGGTACTGGTACCTTTATATTCGAATGTCTTTTAGTTTTGGCCGAATGCTCTCATATAGGTACCTGCAGCACTATAAAGTTAAATTTATAACTTGGAAAAAAACACCTTTCGTCGAGCGCCAAAATGTTAAATTATGTTAAAGCCCCTTTACAATCGCATCTGTCTTGGCGAACTATCACCGATTTGCATAAAAGTGTTAGCATCTTTAGAGACAAGGCGCCTTGAGAAGTTTACCGAATTTCCGATACGCCATCCACTTCTGCGTGAGTGTGTGTCTCGATTAGTCGTGATTACGTTGAACTCTTTAAAAGAAGGAAGCAACGGAACAGGTTCTACTGCACGTATAGGTATAGGCGAAGTGGATAAATAATTTCACGATTGGTCCTACAGGTGTAGTTCTCCCGCATTAGGTGAATGCTCCCGTCCTAGTTTTAATAGGAAACATTCCAGGGAACGGTCAGAGGGTCCTCCACTTCTCTTCCCCTACAATCAACTGCTCGAATCGTCGTCTTTTTTAGGGGTCCCATGCCTCACGGACCCTATACACTTACAAATAGCCATGCCTTCTCCGGGAACTCGAACAGAAGCCCGACGATATACTCGGAAGTAGTATCCGGAGGTCCTCGTACACTCAAAGAATGCCGCCCGGAAGACTTTGCGCAATAGAACAATAGATGATGCAAGAAGCTTTATAGGAGATTAAAACCAAAGCAGAACTTATTTGATCTGAGGAAAATATTCGAATTAATAAATATTGCCTAAATGAAGCAGTTTAATTTTTAACAATAAATACCATATAGATGACATTCATTACGATTAAAAAAATTTCTTGGACACCATGGAATATTATTTCCTTGAACTGCTTTGAAATAAAATGAAATACTTCTGGCAAAACGCAGAAAGTTAAAAAAGAATGATAAATATTATAAGGTATTGCTACCGCCTTCTTGGCATGCCTTCGTGGTGTGGTGGTCTTTGCGCTGAGCGCATATTCCAGAGGTCTGTGGTTCGATTCCCGGCGAAGGCGTTTGCTAATTTTTATCTTGCTTGCTTCCAAAAAAATACCTAATGTCTCTACAGTGGCACCCGAACTAAAAGGATGTTGGATGATGATAAATAAAATAAAAAATAAAAATATTTTTCTGTAAATCAATAGAAAACACCACTACCTTTAAAGATACTTATAGTAAGCTAAAAATTTACTCAGATGTCAAAAATATAACATTTTGTGCTGCAGATGGTGCTCCAAATATGATCGGAAAGAAAAAGGGTTGCCTAAAATTGATGATAGATGGGAATCCAGAAATGCTTCTTGTCATAGGGAAAACCTGGTAGCTAAAAACATTCGCCTGTTCTAACCTGACATAAAATCTCTTTCGAGCAAGCATCAAGCTCAAGGATCTCACAAAATTTAAGTAATAAATAATTGCTAAAAATAATATAGAAGAAACTTTCATTAAAATTATTTTGTACTTAATTTCAATTCTCCATTATATGTTTTGAAAGTTTACTTATTGTGTTTGATCACAAAATTTCCTTCTGATTTCCGCCTAAAACCTACCATTCAAGTTTCTTTCGTGAACATTTGAATTTTTGAATATTAAAAATTATGTATAAGCTAGGGGGAGCATACGAATTTTAGAGAGGATTAAGTGGAGCAATAGCACTTAAAGCTTTAAAATGATTCCATTTCATGTACACTGCGACATCTGGTGGAGCGAGAGAAAACTATTTCATCAATTCATTCAGAAAACTCTCATTAAAATTCGTCTTTGGAGATGGGAGAAAAGGAAGAAAAAAAAAAAAAAAAAAAGAAGAAGAAGAAGAATGAAAGAAATCGATATTCATTTGAACTTTTTATACTTTTTATTTGGTGTACCGAATTCTGCTGCAAAGCATTTCTGACAAAAACAAATACTCTACAACAGTTTTCAAATCGTAATAGTGATTTACATTCATTTTTTTGTACCATTTATTATTGTCTTTAGATCATTTGACAAATATTTTTTTTCGTGCGTGAAAATTGGAATATACTTAATTCAATTATAAATTATTTATTAAATTATAAAAAAAAACTAATTTTTTTTTTTTTTTAATTAAGAATTAAACCTTGTGCATCAAGTACATCATTTAAATTTCCACATATAAATTCCTGCATGTATTGTGAGATGAATTCAGGTAAAATAATAAAGTGCATACTTTAAAATTATTTTTAGAAGCATATTCCCACATATATTTTAAGTATTTTCTTGGTCAATTTATTCTAATAAACGTCATTATTTTTAGTTCATGTATACCACCAATAAATATGAAGTTAATAATTCACTCATTACATATAATTAAGACCTACGTAAGTAAAAGTTTAATTCCTTTAACGGGTATAAAAAGAAAAAAAACTCTACTATCAAGGTGATTTCATGATTTGTGTTAGGAACCTGGCAAAAGACAATATCAAAAAGAACTGAACTGAAGTGTGATCCGTGACGTAATGAGTTTTATGTAATGTCGAGAGTTTAGAAAGCGTATCATGTACTGAAATGTTATAGTATTAAGCGTTATTAAATAATTATGTTTTGCGGATATGTTTGCGACCTTCTCCGTCTCAAGTGTGATTATTTATTTGATGTTCAGCAGATTCTAATCGTCGGTTAGAAGGTAAAGAACACATGTAATACTAGTAGAATTAATATTAATAAATGATTTCGTTTTGATTTATTCATCGCAACAATTTGCCTCTGTTCTTCTACTTTCCCACACCTTATTCATTCGATTAATTAAAATGTTTAAAACTAATTCCATTGAAAGGTTTCCACGTATTATTCTCTTCCAAATCGTATTCAGTTATTAAAAAACCATAACTTTACTTTACTGTAACTAATCAGTTCAAGACAGAAGAGAAACACAGACAGAAATGATTAATTATGGAAGATTTGTTAATTTCGTCTTATCGGACATAAGTTTCGTGTTCCTTGATGGGAAACTTTAACGCTCTTTTGGTTTGGCTGATCTTGTCATTGTGTGTAGAAGTGTATTTTGTGATTATGATAGACATAAGATTTGGAACAATAATCTTATATTCGAAAAGGCGAAATTATTAAATCTTCGATAGTTAATCCTAGCTGGAAATTTAATCATAATTTTGGCTTTGGGTCTGCAAAAATTATCCATTTGTGAATTAGATTTTTTAAAGCTTTTCACATTAATTAAGGCTTATCTTGTTTGGTTAATCATGTTAATTCCAATCCAGTTCTTAATGTTTTTAAAATTCTATTATCTTAATTGATGGAGCTACCTTCTTTTTCTTCGTTTGGATATAAATAACCGCGGTGTCTCTTCATTGCAGATTTCTTTGTTCCTGATGAAGAGGAATCTGTAACTGTTTGCCCTCGAAAGCAAAAAGAGTCTTGACTAAAATCCACGCAATTAAGAAGACACAACAGTTTTCAAATCGTAATAGTGATTTACATTCATTTTTTTGTACCATTTATTATTGTCTTTAGATCATTTGACAAATATTTTTTTTCGATAATAAAGCAAAAAGAGTCTTGACTAAAATCCACGCAATTAAGAAGACACAACAGTTTTCAAATCGTAATAGTGATTTACATTCATTTTTTTGTACCATTTATTATTGTCTTTAGATCATTTGACAAATATTTTTTTTCTTTGCTAAATTGATCAATTATTTTGTTTCAAATTGATTATAAACGTTTTGGATGGGGCAAGCACGGTTCAATTTTTTAAATTAGAAGTGCTGGAGCTCTACGGAAAGCTATCAGGAAAGATGAATATAAATAAATAAATATAATAGTAATGTAGCCATGGGAAGGAAATTTCTTTCCCAAATAAAGATTTGTCCATTAACTTTAACAAATTAACATGTTTAATATGTCTAATTATTTAATTTACCAACCCAGCATAAAACAATCATAAAGAATATAGAATTATGGATGGCTGCGGGTTTCACATCTTTATACTATAGCCTGTTTGGAGTTGACCGTTAGCCTATTTTTACTCGCCACCAACGGAGGTAGAGTCAAATTTCAAAAGTTAGGGGGGGGGCGAAGCTCAAAATAAGGGAAGCAAGTTATGTAGTTCTTTTGGTTGGTTACAATAAATTATTAATAATTAAAATTAAATAAAATATAAAGTCGTATATAAAAAGTAATAAACTAAGTGAAATTAATGATGAATAGTTAAGCAATAAATTAAAATCTCGGAGCTCATTTTATTTGAAGCTCTGGCTAGAATTTCAATTTCATTCAAAAACCGAGAATTACCTGACGCTGGATCTTGTAGACTACGGCTGAATTTAACCCTTGCAGATTTGCCAGTTTTCCCGATTCAGGCAGGAGACTCCTGATTTCCGTCCGTACTTCCAGCTGACCCGATTTACAACATATTTCTCCCGCCTTTCTCTTATTCTTAAGATTTCTCACGATTATTATGTCGCTTCACTTAATACTTCGTTATTTGCACCTAAAAAGAGTGATTTTTGGAGTCTGAAAGTGCATAGTTTTTCTCTAGATTACATATAAAAGAAAAACCATTGTTTTATCAGTGAGACATTACGGCAGGCCTTCTGCTTTGTGTGTGAGAGCACATGTATCTGGAAACATCATGTTCCAGTTCTCCAATAAGCGTCAAACGCTGCTGCGGGCCATCTACCATATATTAGCCAAGATCGAGGTTGTTATTTCGTTCATCTCGCCAATGAGCTCTATGAGTTTCACACGCTTTCAAAAAATATTTAAAAAAATGGTGATTCTGCAAAAAAAGTAAAATATTCATGTACCTTTCAAAAATCTTACACAGATGACTTTCTTTCTATTATTTCCGTCAAAGAAATGTAATACCTTTGCAATTCTGTCATTGCGATTTTTTGATATCGTACGGTAGAAGAGCCGGTGTTCCGGTGTTCTTAAACATACGCATATGCACAAAAAAAAAAAAAAAAAAAAAAAAAAAAAAAAAAAAAAGATTCTGTGGAAACGAACGACCAAATAGTTATTAATGCAGAATGCCTGTTCTCTGCCTTTTCACTGGAGCACAAGCTGATACTGAATACATAGGATTCATGCTACAGTTTTGCTTACAAAAATGTTTCCCGATAGCGAAATTGCTAAGAAATACTCAAGTACAAGGACAAAACAGGCTGCAATTGTTAAAGAAATGAGTGGGAAAAATAAATTTTAAGTTACTGATTGCATTAAAACAGCTCCCTCCTGCCTCTCTGTGGATGGAAGTAATAATACCGGTGCAAAAATGCATCCAGTTTTGTGTTTCTTTTTTTAATTCAGAGTTTTCGGAAACTGAATCTTGTTTACTTTCTGTCTCAATTTAGAAGAAGATTATACAGGCATTAATATAGCACAACTAATTATTAAAACTTTAAAAGAAAACGCAATCCCTCTGGTTAATTGATTAAGCAATTTGGTGCCAACAACGCATCAATAATGATAAGTTTGAACACTGGTGTGGTAGGTCACTTCTTACATTTAGCAACTGAAAATTGGCAGCTCTTTACCACTAAAAGTGGAAAGAGTTGATATTTACTATATCAACCCTTTGAACACGTTGTTAATATTTACTATTATCTTGAAAAGAGTTCTAAAAGGAAGGAAAAACTGAAACAGCTCCAACAACTGCATAATACTGAAATAAGAAAATATTTGAAATATGTATGTACATGCTGGTTATCTTTAGAGAAATGTTTATTTAAAATTCTCCATCAATGAAGCTACTTACATTTAAGAATTAGTAACTGAGCTTTCAGATATTAATTAGTTGCTATTTAAAGTTGATTCATTATTTTAACAAATTCTATCTAGGTATTTTTATCATTAAAAATATTTTTGTCGTTGAGAATATTCTCCTGATTTCTTAAAAAAAATTACCTAACTTTTGACTGTCGTAGGTCAGCAAGTATGCTTGATACTTATGCAATACGATTAATGTGGTTTATGCACAAAAGAACTTAGCAGTAAAAAGCCTCAAATAATTCCGTATTTACGTTATTACGTAATTAACGTTAGAAACATTGTAGAGTCATTAGGATTTTTTGGAAGCAAGAGAGATGAAAAATTAGCAACCTCCTTCGCCGGGAATCGAACCACGGACCTCTGGAATACCGGCCCAGGGTGCTACCGTTACACCACGAAGGCACGCTAGGGAAGTGGAAGAAATACCTTATATACTCCCCTTTTTAAAGGGCGACTAGGGTTTTAGTTGCCAAATCCTGGGTGCGGAGAATCATCATCCACAACCCTTTTAGTTCGGGCGCCACTTGTAGAGACATTAGGATATTTTTTGGAGGACAGAGAGATGAAAAATTAGCAACCGCCTTCGCCGAGAATCGAATCGAACCATGGACCTCTGGAATACTGGCCCAGCGTGCTACCGTTACACCACGAAGGCACGCTATATATATATATATATATATATATATAATGCATATCATACTCAACTGATAATTTATATATATATCAGATAGTATTCGGTTACAAAATAAAATGAAAATTTGAATTATTTAGAACTTATTAAAAAACTTGTGTTTGCTAAAAAGTAACACTCAGAGAAGCGATTTTATAGGAGATAATATGCAGCAAGAAGACCTCATGCTTCGCTTAGTGACAAAAATTGTCCAAACGAACCTTTGATATATGGATGGTAGCATCTCTCATATGCGATTGTAGCATGTGTTGTCACCACCGGACAGTGGAATTAGGAGATTCTAGCTAATAAAAGGATTGAACCTTCTTTCTGCATCAGTCGTTGCCGTGATTATGAGTCATGGCTTCTTTTGGGGGGAAGGGGTTGAAATGGCCATGTTGTGCATGTTCTAACGAAATAGAAGTGAGTGTGTTTAGATTATAAAATTGAAAACTGCATTGACAATCACGAAATTTTGTGTCCATCAATGCACACGATTTGCTATCTTATTTATCCGCTTTAAAAAACACAACCTTCCTCAATTCTGCAAGTCGCCTCAAAGTGTGCTCTTAGCCGGCGAGGGGATATACCTGGGCGAACGGGCGAAGTACGTCGGGAGAATAATCTCCTGGAAGGGTCATCCAAAGCGTGAAGTCCGTTCCATTATGCTGAGCTAAGGCCTGCAAGCAATGGAGCAAAGACAGACTTCTTTCTTTGGACTTCGCCCAGGGGGCTCCAGTCGTTTTGACCAACAGAAGCTGCTCACTTCCTCCTCCGTATGGTTTTGTTGACTACCGCAGATGATGCTGCATCGTACGTCGCGCAGAATAATCAGGGACGCGTTCGGGGCTTTGGCAGAGGAACCGTTCGGAAAGTAATCTACAGTCGCTTTATAAGATAAAAACCCTGAAAAATCCTACAGTGGAACATAAATGGACTCTCAACAAGAGCTACTAGAATAAACTTGAACAAATTTTAAATATTGCAAATGCCCACGATGTACAAATTATAGCAATCCAAGAAACGAGGTTAAATACGACTTCAAACTTAAAAAATCAAAGGATTGATTGCCAACATTTATCAACTTGACAGACCCTCCGGGAGAGGAGAGGGTCTGGCGTTTCTGATTAGAGGTATCAACTACAAGAGCATTGATTTTATTACTCCTAGTTCTGACCTTGAGAATCAGGGCATAGTTGTCACAATGGGAGGCAAACCGTTTCATATCTACAATGTATACCACCCCTAACCAATCTCGACTTCCTGAAAGCCTTTCGTTGGCTCTGAAAGAGAACACGCTCATTTTAGGTGACCTCAATGCCAAACACCCCTTCTGGGGTTGTTTTTCAAGCAATGGCAGAGGAGAAGAATTGCTGCATTTAATAGATGACACTGGGTTTTATGATACTCAATGACGGTACCCCTACCCATGCTTCCTATAGTTATAACACCACAGAGGCGTTAGCCGTTTCATTCGTCTATTCAAACATCCATCAATTATGCAAATGGACTGTGATGGACTCTATTGGGAGTGACCGCCTACCTATTTTAATTAATATAAAGGAAAAACGGCGCATTCAAATCATCAGAGAATCATTCTAGAACTTTGCTAAGGCTGACTGGAACTCCTTCCATCAATCCGTTGTTAACTGCCATTCATACAGAGCGTTTGACCGACGATATAAACGCTAACTGGCTTAAATTTAAAGAAATAATACTATGTAATGCCAAGATATATTTTCCTACGGGTAACATAAAACACTATGTGCCGTTCTTCATTCATAAAGATCCACTTTTGACTTTTGGAACCTCTTTTAATGAAGAAAAAGCTCCTATTGCAGGAGAATACCGATACTGATAATAATCTTAGCTCTAGAGATGAATTAATTAAAATAAATACTAACATCAAGATTGCTTACGCACAACTATGGCAAACTAAATGGAGAGAGCTATGCAATAAGCTTGATGCTAGAGTGTCGGATTCTAAGCTCTGGAAAGTTATCAAAAGCATAAATACAGAACAGCCACAATCTGAGACTTGCAATGCTTTAATGAACTCTCTCCAGATGACAAGATTTCAGCCAAATTTCTGGGCTCGTTTTATCAAGAAACTAGCAGATTGAACTTCTCATATGAAGATAGACATATTAAGAAAAAGGCCAAGAACATTATCAATGGTTGTCACAGTACCGATCTTGGGTCCTCCCAATTTATTCAGACATATTCCTCTCAGATCTAGCCTTCTTGGATCTAACCAAGTCACCTAGCCCTGATGGAATACATGGCCAAATGCTGGAAAACCTGGGCTTAATTGGCAAGCAAAGACTTTTGGATATTATTAACCATTCTTGGTCCTGTGGACGGCTTCCTGTAGACTGGAAGAGGGCCACTGTTATTCCTATCAGAAAACCAGGCAAAGAAGCAAGCTCCCTTATAGACCTATAGCCCTTAATAGTATGACTTGTAAACTAATGGAAAAAATTATTCTTGCAAGACTTCATTACTTTATGGATCTCAGTCATCTGTTACCACCTGAACAATACGATTTTAGAAAAGGGCATAATACCACAGATCAAATCCTTTACTTTTGAAAAAAGATCAGGGACGCCCAAAACCTTAAACCAACTCGACATTCCGTGGCGGTCTTGCTGGACTAAGGCCTTTGAAACTGTCTGGAAGGACAAACGTATTGCTAAAATCCACGACACTTGCAACACTAGGGGTTCTGCCTTGGTTTGGATAGCTGACTCTCTGCACCAGAGTAAATTTAACAAGACCTACTCGAATCCTTTTAGACTGGGATAGGGAGTTCCTCAGGAATCAGTCTTAAGCCCTACTCTATTTTACCTATTTTTGGCTGGTATAGAGAAAAGGAAACCAAAACTTGTTGATATTGCTATCTTACCTGACGGCATTGTTATTTGGCATTCAAGCACAGATGTGAATAACATCGAAACGATCCTTAACACCACTTTGGTAGCACTCTTTGCAACATAACATAAACTGACTTTTAATCCAGCTAAATCAATAGTGACTTTTTTTACTACTAATAAACACCTTTATAACTACAAACCAAAGTTGTATTTCGAAGCTCAACCCTCACATATGAAAAACATCCAAATACCTAGGACTCATCCTTGATCCTGAATTCAATAGCAACAGATATATAGACTATTTGGTTTCGAAGGCCCGTAAGCGCCTAAAGATCCTTAAATATTTAGCTGGCAGAGATTGAGAAGCTGATACAAACATACATGTTTTGCTAATAAGACATATTCTAGAATATGGCTACCAGTTTATTCCTGCGCGTCTGAAACCAATTTTCAGAAATTAGAACGTATACAACTGAATGCCGCTCGAATTGCTTGGACTCAGAAATAGCTGCCTTCTGGTGTAGCCTTATTCGAGACTAACTTACAGCCACTGCATATTAGAAGAAGAGTTACGTATTTCAATAAAATATACAGCTATGGCCCCCAACATCGTACTTCGTTTGTATTTCCATACATGGCACAACAATAAAAAACTCAAGAAATACAGCCCTTTTAGCTTGGCAGAAACTCAGAACCTGATCTCTTGGGAGGTTATACCTCTAAGATCCGTTTTTGATCACTCAATGGGACTACCGAGAGTTTTTTTCCACTTTGATCTGAAATCCACTGCAAACAAACTCACCATAAAGACCTTCTTAGGCAACTGGCTATGGAAATTATTACTTGCATTCCTAAAGATGCGGTGCAGGTCTATACTGATGGTAATCGTACAGAAGATCGTACTGGCAGCGGTATCTTTATTAAGACCCCTCACTTTGAAACTACAATAAAGCAACGCAACCCTGACACTTGCTCTGTTTTTAGGAACGAGTTAATTGCGATTAATGTGGGGCTTGATGCCATCTTGGCTAATACTGTGATTTTGGGTAACTATGCATTTTATCGGACAGCCGCAGTGCACTACAACATCTTGGTGGCTGGTCGTCCGCATGCAATGAAAAAAGCATATCTATTCTGCTCAAACTGAGGAAGGTCTCTCAGACCCACGACGTCCATCACCAGTGGATCCCATCACATGTTAATATTATTGGTAATGAGATCGCTGATAAACTGGCAAAAGAGGGTAGTGAAAATTAAACGGTCACTCGCTCCTCGCTTACTTACCAAGAACTTTACTCAAATGAAAGATCTAAACTTAATGTAATATCATTCTATATTGAACTAATATTGGTGCGTATTCCACCTACGCACCATTGGTACACAGGAACATCCCCTGGCTCCCTACTGGAAATCAAGTGTGACCTGGCTTCCAGACTGCTCTAGGTAGACTAATAAGTTAAATGTCTTTCCTTTGATAGTGGCAGAAAAATCTACCCCGCTTGTAGAAAATGCTGTGACCATCCAGTTTCATCGGATCACATACTGGGTTGCATCGGACTTTCTAAGGAGGACTTCACATCCTATCCCCTCACTGTTACTGATTTTTTGACAGTCAACAACCCTTTGGAGTTGATCTGACATGTGTCAGATCTTTCGAGGATAAGCAACAACAAAAAACACAACTAGAAATTAAATGTAAATTGCAATTCCCAAATTTTTTACTCTCTTAAGAAATGTCTGTTGTTCGTGACCTTTACAAAAATAATATTGCTCCTAAAATGTGAGATAATAATTTTGTTTGTCATGGACTGTAGGTATGATATTTGTATTAGAAAAATTCTGAGGAATTTGTGTTTTGACATTAGAAACTCCTTAAAACAGTCTTTGTAGAATTTTTTTTTAACTGTTACATTATATTATCTTCCATCATTATTCACTCGCCTTAGCAAGTTTTGCCACTAAAAAAACCGAGAGTTTCTCAGACTGTTGCCATTGTCCAAATCATAACATTTTCAATTTATCCTATCCCCTCATTGTTATTGACATAATAATAAACATGCAAACAATAATAAAACATTTAGGAATAAACATGCATTTACGAGTATTTACAAAGTAAATATGCATGCAAAAATACTAACTTTTTATATATTAAATGGACTATTTTTATGAAGGAAACGGCAGTCCGAAAGAAAATACTGACAAATATTAATTAATAATTATTTATCAAAATTAACTAGTTATGATAAAATTCAGAAATCAGTTTCAGGATTAATTGATCGCAACCAAGTTATTATACCTGTAAACACAACTCAGATGTATAATAAGTATCATTCAATCAGTATATATACTCTTGAATTATACTTATTTCAATAATAAGTATAATTCAAGAGAAAATTAAATTAAATAAATAGTAGATAATAATACGTATTCAACATATAAATTTTCTTATAGCAAGCTTTTTGAGAAAAGAAGTTTCCGAAAAAACCATCAGTTGTACAATAAATAACAAATTTTGTGAGAATCAAAGTGAACTTAATTTTGTTTCTTACAGTTATACTAAATTTGAAGTACCATAAATTTCACCATATGACGTCAGAAAATTAAGGCTTAGAATTACTTAAGGGTCAAACATTAAAATTGTAGCCCAAAATGAAAGTATAATCCCCCAGAAGAAATTTTCATTTCTGGTCCATCCCCCATCGCCAGTGCTTTGAACAATTTATTCTCATCTTTTTCTTTTCTCCCCCCCCCAGCCAAAGTTACTGCTTCTTATATACTTTCTCTTTTTCCTTCAGGAAAACTTTGTTGTCAACTTAATTACCAAAGAGAGGCAAAGTGCAGTAGACTTGGATTAGCGCCCTGGCAGACTTCCGATCTTCTCTCCCCACCCCGTTCTCTTTCTCATCCAGTAGGATTCTAGATGATACCCTTTCTGAGTGATATTTTTCCTCTGGGCTTGGAAAAGATAAAGCCTAGGGATAAAGTAGAAATCAGAACCACATTACTCAGTTTGTTCAATGATTTCCGAGGACCACTGGTGCAAGTGGGCGACAGTTTATTCTAACTTACTTTCTTTTGTTTCCGATGACAATCATAGTAGTTATCTCTACTCCATTGCAGATAACAAAAGTAAAATGTAATAATTAGCAATGAGTACATACATCAAAGATTACTTAAATTTGTCTCTTTGCGACACTGGCATGCTGCCATCTCAACATGATGCTAATTGTTACAAAAGAAAACTATTAGCAGGGTTACACGAAAATTTCTTGAAGTCGTGTTTGTTGATTTTGCAAAATTACAATGTTTTTGCTAATGTTTAATATTGTAGTAAAAACTCTGAGCAGTTTTGGAAATGGTTTAGATTTTTGATGGTGTCCATTTTTGAATCAACATATAATGTGCTATTCTTTATAAAACAAGGAGCAGTATAGATTTTCCTATGACCTTTGTTTTGCAGAATTTAGATTTTATAGAGTTTTTTCCCGCAGCATATTCCTTTATAGAGAAGGTATAAAGTAAGGTTGGATGGATTATTATTTTATATAATATCATTTTATTATGAAGAGAAAGACTGCTATGTTTTCTGAGAAGAAGTCTTTAGTTATCTATAAATATTAAATTTATTTTTGAGTTTGGCAAAATGAGGTTTGTAAGGGAGTCAAGTACGATTCCTAAGGCATGTGACTATTTCTTTATAGTTTTCTTCTTCTTCAAGTAGCGTAGAATAGATGGTAAATTGAGTGAATGGTTTTTGTGAAATAGAATCGAACTTCATTTGCTAACATTCGGTGAAATTCTCCAATCTGCAAGCCATTTCAATAGAAAATTAATGTAATGCTGAAGTGGACTGTAAATAATTTCAAGTATTTTGACCTACGTCAGAATAGCTGTATCATCAGCGAAAAAGTGCTAATTGAATTGCAGGGTGTTGTGGCATGTCATAAATATATATGTTATAAGGACTTTGAATTGAGCCTTGTAGCTTTAAACGACCTCTGCGTTTTGTTTCAAAAAGTCAGCACATATGTAGAATAAAACTTCTATTGACCAGACATTTATCAAACGTTGTCTTTAGTCAACGAGCCAGATAACAGTTTAAAGAAATCATTGAGAAAATGTTGTAACTTAGATAAGATACAAAAGATTAGATTAGATATAAAAGATAAAACGAAATTCAGTAATATTCGCGAAATCTCTTAGTAGTTGATCTTTTGACATTTCTTATCAGTAATGGGTTCATTTAAATGGCCTTTCTATTGCACATCTCCATTATTAAATAATAAAGGATCTTTATGTACGAGGGCAATCCCAAAAAAAAGGTCTCCTATTTTTTGAGGACGTACAGAAAGTTTTAATACGGTTGTTGGCAACACTGTTGTGAGTGGTGCCTTCACTGCTACCACATAAACACGCAGGCGCTTCGCTAGGATGCTCAGTCTTGGCTTGGCAGCCATTCGAAATGGAGCTCCCGATAAACGTTGCCGCCAAGTGCGAAGTGCGCGCAGTTATTCGATTTTTGAACGCAAAAGGCGTTAAACCGGTTGAAATTCACCGCCTATTGACGGAAGTGTATGGACAGTCGTGCATGGATGTCAAAAACGTTCGCAAGTGGTGTAGAGAGTTTACAGCCGGTCGTACTGAAATTCATGACGAAGAAAGGAGCGGGAGGCCGTCAACTGCCGACGAGACAATCGCGAAAGTTGAGGAACTCATGCGTAAAGATCGGAGGATCGCTCTGGATGCTCTCTGCATTTTGGTTCCTGAGGTTTCCAGAACCACCATCCACAGGATTTTAACGGAAAAGCTGCAATATTGGAAGGTGTGTGCAAGATGGGTGCCGCGTATGCTGACAAACCACAAACGGCAACGGGTTGATTCTTCGCCGCTATGGAGACGAAAAGGACAACTTCTTGGACTCGATTGACGCTTCCTGAAGGGCATGGCGGCAAGCTGGTATGACATGGACATTGTAAAACTGCCACAGCGTCTACAAAATTGCATCGACCGAAATGGCGATTATGTTGAAAAATAAAGCATTCTTCAATCTTTAAAGTGATGTAGCAATTATAGAAAATAAACGGTTCTTTGTATATCTAAAAATATAGGAGACCTGAAGAAATAAAGAAGCCTAAATAGATTGTAATATCAATGAACATTTTTAATGACAGAGATTAACTTAAACATAGTTGCATACAGCAGAGAAAAAGGGGGAAGAAGTAAGAATGGTATACATATACATACATACGTAATAAACAGTTACGTCATCATTCATCACCGCGCGGATAAACGCGAACGGCGCATGCGTCAGGAGAAGCTCTCTTAAGCTAAACGTCGTATTATAATTTATGATACAACAATCCCCCTTTCGACGTTTGGCGGCTGAAAAAAAAATAAACATTAATCATTTACAGTTATTCCAATAAATTTACAGCACTTAGAATGTTTCGAAGCAGTCAATGTTTTTGTCAGTACATCAGCAGGCATTTTCTCTGTTGGCACATATTTAACGTCTATTTCATTTCTTTCATAAATTTCACGAATGAAATGATGTCTAATATCTATGTGTTTAGTGCGTGAGTGATAAACAGCATTTTTCATAAGCTTCTGTGCACCTTGATTATCACAATATATAATGGTTGGATAATCAGCAGTAAAATTTAATTCTTTAAGAAAACGACGTAAATAAACTGCTTCTTTGGCACTTTCTGAAAGACTGATGTACTCTGCTTCAGTACTTGATAATGCAACAGTTTGTTGCTTTCGTGATTCCCATGTTATCGGATTTCCAGCTAGCTTGAATAGGTAACCTGTATACGATTTTCTAGTATTAACATCAGACGCCCAGTCGGCATCGGTATATCCAATAAGTGCTTTTCCAGTCTTTCGGAATTTTAAACAATAATTTTTAGTTCCTTTTAAGTATCGAAGAACGCGCTTTGCAGCCAACCAGTGTAATTTTCCAGGATTGTTATTAAATTGGCTCAGGTGACTGACGGCATATGTAATATCCGGCCTAGTAAACACAGAAAGATACATAAGCGAACCAATTAGACGGCGATAAGGTACATTGTTCATTTCTTCCTTTTCAGTTTCAGAAGGACACATTTTACTTAATTTTATACTAGGATCTAAAGGAGTTGCTACTGGTTTTGCATCTTGCATATTAAACCTTCGTAGAATATTATCAACATATTTCTGCTGAGATAAACTAATAGAATTATTATTTACATCTTGATTAAATTCTATTCCAAGACAATAACGAAGTTTGCCTAAATCTTTAACATGAAATTCTTTAGAAAGATAACCTTTAAGTTCAGTATATAAATCACAGCTATTTGTTGCTATTATTAAGTCATCCACATATAAAATTAGAATTAACTCACCTTGAGATGTTTTCATCCTGTATACACACTTATCTGATTGTAATGGTTGTAATCCAAAGTTTTTGAGTTTTTTGTCTAATTTTTCATACCACTGTCTTCCACTTTGTTTCAAACCATAAAGAGACTTTTGCAAAGCATAAACATAATCAGGATTATTTTGGTCTTCAAAACCTTTAGCTTGTTCCATGAAAATTTCTTCTTTTAAATCTCCGTTAACATAAGCCATAACAAAATATAGTTGATATAACATAAGGTCTTGTTCAGCACTGTATGCAATCACAGTTCTTATAGAACTTGCTCTGGCTACTGGAGCAAAGGTTTCATTAAAATCAATTCCGGGTTCCTGTGCAAATCCTTTAGCAACCAATCGAGCTTTTCTCTTTTGAACTGTTCCATCTGCATTATATTTCGTTCTAAGAACCCAGCGACATCCTATTACCTTTTTGTTCTGTGGTCGCTTTACCAATTTCCATGCACCATTTTTAACAAGTGCTTCATACTCACTTTGCATAGCCTTATGCCATTCTTCAGCATAACTTCCATTTAATGCTTCTTCTAATGTCGGATTTGTATCTTCTTCAGCAATTTGTGCTTCTTCCTTTTCTATGTTTATATTTTGGTACTCCTTTCTTGGTCTTCCTGGCTTCCCAGTCTTGACTTTCTTTGGACGACCTGGCCCCCTTTTAATCTGCATTTCAGGTAGTGCTTCGGAATCAGAATCTTCTTTATCAGATGATTCAGCAGATGCTTCTGCCATATTTGAGGGGTCTTCTGTTATTTCATCAGCCGGTATTTGATTTACATTCAGAGGTTCTTCCTTCTTTTTATCAGGAATATTTTCGAGAAATAAAACTTCTAAATCTTTATCATAATTTGTACAGTTTTCAAATTCATCAATGAATCTAACATCTCGGCTTATAACGATTTTTCTGGAATTTTTATTCCACAGCCTGTATGCTTTCGATTCATTTGAGTATCCTACAAATATATGTTCTTCTGATCGAGGATCGAATTTCCCCTTAGACCTTTTATTAAGTACAAAACATTTCTGTCCGAATACTTTGAAGTGAGATACAGTTGGCTTGATGCCAAAAAATAATTCATAAGGTGTTTTGTTTACTCCCAGGCTTCGATTCGGGCAACGATTACGAATATAAACAGCACAGTTCAACGCTTCAGCCCAAAAGGATTCGGAAAGATTACTTTGTAGTAACAAACATCTGGCCATTTCAGTTAAAGTGCGGTTCATGCGTTCAGCTCTCGAATTCTGTTGAGGAGTCATTGGTGCAGAGAATTCTCGTTTAATCCCGCATTCTTGAATATATTTATTAAATTCTTCTCCGCGATATTCGAGACCGTTATCAGTCCGAAGGATTTTTATTTTCTTTCCTAGACGATTTTCGACCGCAGCTTTGTATTTAATGAATGCATTTTTCACTTCATCTTTAGTTTTAAGAAAACTGACTTCGACATAACGCGATTTGTCATCTATGAAAGTAACAAAATAACGCGAACCAGCATGGGATGGGACTCTCATAGGTCCACACAAATCTGAGTGAATCAAGTACAGTAATTCATCACTTTGAAATTTTGATTCTTTTTGAAAAGGTTGCACAGTTTGTTTACCTCTGATACAGACTTTGCAGTCTTTTAGAGATTCAGTGTTATTAAAATTTAAATTTCTAACCATGTTATCAGACTTAAGTCTTTTCAAATCAGACTCATTTAAATGACCTAATTTAAGATGCCACTTTACAAAATCACTTACCTGTGCTATTGCAGCTGTTTCAGTGCTTGGATGTATATAATAAAGATCACCATGACGAATAGCCTGCACTAGTATAGATCCATTTGGTTCTATTATTCTAGCATGTCGTTCTGTAAAAATCACTGAACGATTATTTGCAGTAGCTTTAGATGTTGACAGCAAATTACATTTTAATTCCGGAACACATAACACATTTTTGAGCGTAAGTTTAATTGTCTTATTTCCGTTAGGTACTGTTATAAGGACAGTTCCAATTCCTGTAATTTTTGCTGTTTTGTTAACTGCTAACTTTATGGTTGAATTCGTTCGAAGGTGAAATTCTGAAAATAACCTTCTGTCATTGCACATGTGAGATGTACAGCCACTGTCTAAGCACCATGTGGAGGTCTTCTGATAAGCATTGTTTACTGCTAAACTAATCTGCTCTTCGTAATGAGAAGTCATCATAGAACCTTGATTTCCCTTATTTGATTGCGCATATTTTCTATCAGCTATTTTCTTTCTGCATTCAGATGCCTTGTGCCCAATTTTCGAGCAGTAATTACACTTCAAGTTCCGAAAATTTCTTTCAGCTGGAAAATTTTTGTTTGAATTTACCTTCCATTTTTCATTTTTCTTCTGTTCTTGATTTCTTCTTTTATAATCAGTATAGTATGCATTCTGTGAATCTTGAGACGTTTTCCCTTTTCTTGCTTCCCATTCTTCTAACATTTTGATTTTCAAAGATTCGGGACTAGGTAACTGATCTCTTGATTCGATGGCGCATCTAAAATTTTCAAAATTTTCTGGAATACTAAAGAGCAGAAGAATCGATAATAAATCATCAGCTATGTCAATTTCCATTTGTTTAAGCTTATCAACTATTTCGAAGAAATTATTCAAATGTTCAGACATCGTTTCGCTTTCCACCATTTTTCTAAATAAAAGCTGTTTTAATAATGTAGCCTTCTTCGCAGGTCCTTTCGATTCATATACGGCTTTGAGTTTATTCCACACAGCATTTGATGTCACACAATGCTTTATATGACACAGTTCACTAGGATTAATTGCAAGAATTATATCTGCGCGAGCTTTTTGATCAGCTTGGAGCCATTTCTTTTCGTCTTCGGTTCCTTCAGCAGGTTTTAGCACTTTACCGGTTACATAATCCCAATGGTCGTTTTTAATCAATACTGCTTCTATTTGTAATTTCCAACTGTCAAAATTATCTTTTCTGAGCTTTTCTATAGTAGTCAAATGCGACATAATGTAATACAGTCTCTCACAGCCAAAAAACAAGATTGAGCGCTATAAAAATAGGCTTAACTGAACGCTGATCAGTTCTTACCGTTGATTAGACGTAACAGTTCTTGCACTGAATTAGGCTTAAGAGTTCAATGCTCGAAAACTTCAAAATGTTCATTTTAAAATAAATATTTTGCTAATTAGGCACAGTTGAAACATTCCTGGGCCTATAACCATTGAAGAAATAAAGAAGCCTAAATAGATTGTAATATCAATGAACATTTTTAATGACAGAGATTAACTTAAACATAGTTGCATACAGCAGAGAAAAAGGGGGAAGAAGTAAGAATGGTATACATATACATACATACGTAATAAACAGTTACGTCATCATTCATCACCGCGAGGATAAACGCGAACGGCGCATGCGTCAGGAGAAGCTCTCTTAAGCTAAACGTCGTATTATAATTTATGATACAACAAGACCTTTTTTTTGGGATTGCCCTCGTAGGTATGTATGTTCCTCTCAATGTGGAAAATTCAATTATGGAATTCAGATTCTTCTTTTATAAGTATTAAAATTAATACTTTTCCTTCTATTGGATTACTTATTTTCCACAGAGGAATATTTTGATAGAAGACGCAAAACTACAAATTATAAATAGAAAATCAAACTTTTTTTAAAATATCATGATTGATACTCATTAGGCACAGATAATTTAACATGGTTGTACCATGGAATTTCTCAATTCATCTTTAGAAATTTTGAATCGGACTGCATGAGTCCTCTTTTATACTTTTTTAAAATTTTATTTATTTATTATTATTTTCACACTATAGCCGTTAATTTCATTTCATAGCTTTGTATTTCTTATATTGAAACAGCTTGATATTTGCTGCTGAGACATATTCCAAGAGGTAAAAAAAAAATGCTGTTTCACTTGTTCATCTAAAAATTTAACCATTTTTCGAAGATGAAAACTAATTGTATTTCTTTTCCACCTCTGACTCCCACTTTGAGTTTGGAACCGATTCTGTCTGCTCAGAGGTAGAGCCTGATTAAGCAGCCTCATTCCCGTAAAGCTATAAAATTTTAAATAAAAAAGTGTTAATTACATTTTAGGGAGTCAAATAATAAAAGTATTTGAAAATTCCCATGAAATGAATCTCTTCCTCTAAACCAGTGATTCTCAAACTGTTTTGCCCCATGCATTCTTTTCACCACTGTAAGAAGATCATTGTCCTCTGCCCCGTTTTTCCAACTATAAAAATGCTTATACATTTATTTAGATTCACGTCATTATTTTTAACATTTCTCATAAATTAAACAAGAAAAATCACAGAAAATGTTACCAAATATCAAAACTTGAATAAAAGTGATATTTTATATTCATAAACTAGAGCCAAGTAGCTAAATAAAACCTTTACCCTAACATGGGTACCTCGAAACCCGAATTTTGAATTTGCTCATGATTTATCTCATATCTATGGTGAATTTAATAAATTTTTGTCACAAATTCAGCGATTTAAAAGCCAGCAGTAGCAACACTGTTCGAAATAAAACATTTTTATTTCCAGCGCTCCAGATTGTGTCTGTTTGGCAAGATATGAGATATTTATCTTTAATTTTAATCAACAGAATCCTCTGTTTAAAATCAAGGTGTTGCCACTCCTTGAAGAAAAGTACTTCTATCTTTCAGGTGCCAGTGTGCTGCCATTCAATAAAGCGTAATAAAATATTTAACTTTTAAATTTAATTTATCAATTACTGATTAACATACTGAGACATTTTAAAACAATAAACGCAGTTCTTAAAAAATTTTTTTTTCTACACTTTAATTTGATTGATTTAAATAAAAGTGCATTTAAATGACACACTTAATTAGAATTATCAAATATTTTTATGAAATTTGATTAGCTGGATTTATTAAAATTATTACATATTTTTTTTTCTCTTTTTATGATAACTTAGATTACGGTTTGTTGCTGGCTGCGGAAGCGACTAGTTTTTATTAAAAACATTACTATAAATAAAATACATATGTTCTTTCATATATGCCACCAGTTTATCTATGCCAGTTTGCCTCTAGACTCCTCTGGGATATTTTAAAATCATGTCGTACAATCGAAGAGTAGCAAATTTTCTCGAAACCACTACTATCGAATGTTGTAACAAAATACTCAAATTTGATCTAATCGGCTTTAAAATAAGAAAGGCAATAAAAGAAAGCAAGCGAAAGAAGATCTCTCAGTCAACATACCCTCTAACAGTCACTGGATAAAGCAAAAAATAAAAAACATCCCCCAGTGCTCTATTGTTGTAGAATCAAAACACATCCCTTGATGTGAACTGCCTTGACAGACAGGCAATAAGGACTCTATTTGCTCCCCCCCCCCGAGTTCGGGTTTTTTTTTTTTTTTTTTTTTCTTACTTATTTATTATTTTTTCCCCCTGTGTCTGGCACATGTTCACATCGGGTTGCGTTTGTCGCAAGCCAACCCTCCAAGTCATTGTCTCGCATAAAATGCCGGGAATGAATAAATTCGTCACTCTTCTATTTTTTACTCGTCACCATTCCTTTCCGTGAATTCCACCCCCCTCTCCATACACACATCGTTTAGCAGCCTGTATCAGAATTAACGCTTCAGCGTTAATGTTTATGAAGCCGGGTGCAAAGAAACGCTTTTTGTCAAGGGTAGCACACAAAAATGACATTTGAAAACCATTAACCATTTGGAAACTTCCACATTAAACTGTCGCCTGTAAAAAAAAGCAAACAATTAACGGCGTGAATCTGTTGTTCTGAGGACAAACGGTATGTTATAAAATGTTTCCTCACAGGCTTTTTAAAGCAAGTATTTATATTTAACTTTTTTGCTGTATTATTTTATTATATTTAGATTAAATTTTTTGCAATTTAAAGATTTTTATGATCAGGTTTTTAATTATTAAACTAAAAAAAGCTTAAAATCGTATGGATATTTTACCCTATTGTACACTCAGTGATTCCGCAATTTTTGCAAATCAAATTATTGAAGTTCTGTGCATTAATATTAGACAGAAGGAAGGGAAAAAAAAAAAAAAAAAAACTTTGTGAATATATTAAGAGGTCATCGTTATTATTGAAATTTTTACCATTCAAGAATATTTTTAAACTTTGAAATAAATGATAATCCGATTGTCCACGGAGCTATGTGGGGGGGGGGATGCGATATCACTTCCCAACCAAGCTCCAATGTTTTCGTACATGTTGCTAAAGATGTGCAAGGTCTCTGGGCCTTTATGACGACGTGGATGCTCCATTTGTAAGTTAAGTAACACTGGTATTGGTGATGCATTCACTTTTTATTCACAGCACAAAAAATACAAAATTTAATTAATGCATTTAGAAAACTGTTACGAGATATCCGAGGATGGTGACACGATCAGAGACGTTAAAAAAGATGGCACTTGTCATCAAATGCACGAATCAAAAGTCTCCAGACCTTAGCTTGCTGGTAGAGCTTCTCAACTCTCTCCGACCAGGAGTCTCTTCTCTTTAAGCATGCACATTACTCAGTTACGTCGTTGCCATCCACAGTTCTTTAAAATAGGTATTAAAAATGAATTATAGTCTTCGTAGTATGAGGAGTCTGCTAACGAAGTTCTCTCTAGTCAAGAGCATCGTAGGTCTCTCTAGTCGAGAGTTCAGGAGCGTTCTTTATACCTTGCACATCTTAGCAACATGTCGGGTAATATCGTCATTGTCGAGGAGGAGGGGGAACACGATTTCTTTATGTTTTGCCAATTCTGGCCTTTTCTTTTTGATTGCTTTGTCCAGTTTCATTAGTTGTTGGCAATGAATATCTGACCTGATTGTTCGGTTGCTTGGAAGGAGCTCAAAATACACAACACCTTTGTAATCTCAGCATCAAACTAACAGCATGATCTTTCTCATGCAATTTAGCTCTCAATATGATTTTTGCTGATTCATCATGCTTAGACCATGACCCTTTTCGATTAATTTTATTGTAGACGATCCATTTTTCATCCGTGATAATTCATTTAAAAAAAGGGTCGATTGAATTACATTTTGCATTCGTATCGGAAATAAGTTGCTGTGAATTTCTTTCAATTTATGCTGAACCGAAATATCAAGCTTCTTAACATGTCCAAAACATCTTATATGATTTTCAACTCTTATTTGTGATACTTTTAGCCTTTTTGCATTATCTCGTAGAGTTATATGAAAATTTTATTGAATCATTTATGGTTTTAATTTTATCATTATCAACTTCAGAACGTTGGTTACCTTCAAGTGAAAAATTTCCAGAAAGAAAATTTTTAAGCCAATTTTGATACATACAGTGGATGGACAAAAATATGGAAACACCTTGTGAAATGCATGTTTGAAACGAAAGATTGATTTTAATGAAATATGTAGGTGGTGCTGGCATTTTTGACTACTGACGCCACCTATACAACTTCGTAAATGTGCTAAACAGTTCAGTTGTTGTCGAAGTACTGTTATGTGAGGTTGTCATTGCATTATGTCAGAGTTAACAGACTTCGAACGTGGGCAAATCGTTGGAGCACGTATAGTAGGTGCTTCCGTAAGCAAGGTAGCCGAAGTGTTTAGTGTTTCAAGAGGTACTGTATCGAAGATTTATTCCGCATATTTGAAAAGCGGAAAAACATCATCTGCTAAATCACAGCGCGGACGAAAGTGTGTCCTGAGTGATCGTGACAGACGATCATTAAGGGCAATTGTGACGAAAAATAACAAGACCACAGCTGCAAAAAATATTGCTGAAATGAATGTTGTGTTACCGAACCCTGTGAGTACCAAAACAATTAGAAGGGAGCTTCATAAACAGGGAATTGCTGGCCGTGCTGCAATTGAGAAGCCACTCATCAGTGATGCTAATGCCCGCAACAGGAAAAGGTGGTGTTTAAGTCATAAAGGCCTGGACTATAGAGCAGTGGAAGCGAGTAATATGGTCTGACGAGTCTTCTTTCACATTGTTTCCCACTTCTGGCCGAGTTTACGTCTAGAGAACGCCATCTCAAGCCCATAATACAGACTGCTTGTTGCCAAGAGTGAAACATGGCGGGGGTTCTGTTATGGTTTGGGCAGCCATATCGTGGTTCTCTGCTAGTCCCATGATAACTGTGTCAGGGCACATGACTGCCAAGACTATGTGAACATTTTGGCCGATCAAGTTCATCCCATGGTACAAACTTTGTTCCCCGATGGTGATGGTGTCTTCTAAGACGACAAAGCCCCTGTTCACACAGCTCACATTGTCCAGGACTGGTTTTCTGAGCACGAGGATGAGTTGCCCCATCTTCCCTGGCCACCACAGTCACCAGACTTGAATATTATCGAACCTTTGTGGTCTACATTGGAATGGAAAGTGCATTCTCGTTATCCACCGCCAACATCGTTATCTGAACTTGCCACCGTTTTGCAGGAAGAATGGTATAATATTCCCTTGGCAAACATACAGGAACTGTATTTATCCATTTCGAGAAGACTGCAAGCTCTTTTGGATGCCAACGGGTTTCCTACACCATATTAAGCAAAGAAACATGTTTTTTAAAGGTGTGTCCATATTTTTGTCCAACCCCTGTACGTTCGGTTAAGCAATCAACACCATAAATTTTACATATCTCTTTGTGAGTCTCAGATGCTTTCTTGTTTTCATAAGAATAAAAAAGTAAAATTTGTTGAAAATGTTTATTTTTGCCCCCCTCCCCCCCAAATCTTAAAACTGAAAACTTTTGCGGACGGCCATGTTTAGGTAATTAATTATGTGCAAAGAGTAACTACTTTATATTTTTTCACCAATTTTCGCTCAGGGAGAGTCTCAGGGAGATGCGGTCAGCCTTTTATTTACCTATTAAATGTTCACTGTTAGTTTATGAAATGTAAGAAAACAACTCTTATTCAAGTGTTAATATTCGTAAACATTTTCAATACTTTTTTGTATATTTAAAAAAAAGTAAATGTATTTTTTTAGTTTTAGAAAGGAGGGAGGGAATGGTGAAAGACGTGCATAGGGGGAAAAAAAGGTTTAGAACCACAAGGGAGGATATACCAGTATCATCACAAACACTGCTTTGTTGAGCACTCCATCAATATTGTTTATTGTAAAGTATCCCAAAAAGGATGAACAATCCAACCCTCTATCAACTAAGTGAAGAAAAGGTAATGAGTGAACATTGTTTACGGTTTGTTGGCATTTTATGAAGCCTGTAAGAAACATCATACAGTGCAAAATTATAAATGCTGAGAGTGTGAGGAAGCCAAATTTTCGCTGGATTTATGGTGTACGTGTACGGTCAACTTTTTTCCAATTTCTTTTTTTGGATGTAGTGATTAAAACTGTGCCATAACTTATTTGTTTTATTTCATTTTCTTTCTGGAGGATGCACGGAAAATAAGTTAGACTTCAGTGTAGAAGAAAGTTACTGGTGCTACTGAAAGCTTTCAGATTTTATATTATGCCCAAAGGGGCGTTTTTTTAACATTTTGTGTGTTACCTTTATTTATCAAATATTATGTTCTTCGCACTTAAACCATAAAATTAAATCCAACAGCAATATCGCAAAATAATTTAAAAAGAGCATATCTTTAGAATTTCCGATCAGGGTTAAAGAGAAGGGCTAGCTCATTTCTTTGTGCGACTCCCATGGACCTTATAAGAAATATACCAACCAAATGGCTTTTCTCCCTCTTCTGACATATTCTCGGCTGTCACCTTCATCACATCTGGAGGAGTAGGGACGACTTGCAGAAACTTACAATGGTTGGCTATTGCAGTGTGTATAATTGTCAAGAAAATGTTGGTTGTAGCGCCTCATTTCACAAATTATAATTTCTACAAATTATAATTTCTACAAATTTTTATTTTTGAAATAGATCGATTTAAAAAAAATTACCATATTTATCAAGCATAATTAACGTTCCAAATAATTATAAAGCTGTTGCATGCTTTTAGGGCTGGATATTGTTTTAGCTTTTTTTATGCTATAAGGAAATTTGTAACTACTACTTTTAGAAAATAATATTTTAAATCTGAACTAATAGAAAATTTCAAATAAGCAATTTTTATGCATTTTATTGGTATAAATAAGTAAAAAATACTAAAATATTTTAAAACGAATTTTTAAAAGTTTTGTTTAAAATTCTAAATTGTGCTGCTTTTTACTTCCTTGTACGAAGTAAAAAGGAAGTATTGTAATCGCGAAAAGTTTCAGGCAGCATATTTCAACCAAAATATCCATTTTGACCGCTTTCGAATGCAATTTAACAATGTTTTTGCGTGTTATCTGTACGTAAGGACAGAATAAAAGACTCTTTTCCTCCAAAAAAATTATAAAACTGCTTTAAAATGAATTCTGAAGAGAATTTTTCGTGGCGTCTGTACGAACGTATGTACGTACTTACGTACCTCGCATAACTCAAAAATGAGTAGACTCAGAATGTTGAAATTTTGTATATAGGACTGCTATAACATGTAGATGTGCACCTCGTATTTTGGTTGCAATCGGCCGCGCCAAATGTATATAAATATATTTATATATATATCCACTCTGTTACCCGGCTCAGTGATCTCAGTTTCTTTAATCTTATATATTTGTAAATTGTACATTTTTTGCTTTAAGAATGATTGAATTATGTTGTTCTTATCTTCCGGTTAAGGTTTTTATGCCTTTAGTAAATCTGTATGCAATATTTTTAGAATTAGCAACAATTTTAAAGTTGTTTAAGTGCCGCTAAGCCTAACTATTTTTTTGATGTCGGCCATTGCTTGTTTACATTTGAAATAGCAGAGTAGTGGATTTGTTGCCAATCTAGAGAAACGTAGCTTCGCAACAACAAAGATAACGCCTTCATTCATTATTGCGAATTAAATCATGCTTAATCCTTTCGGGAATTTTTCGAGGAAATAAGTGTTTAAGATTTACTTAATTTTTAATAATTAGTAATTTTTAATACAGATATTTTGAGTTTTTATGTATTTTTGCCTTGTCGCGAAGTGAGAACTGAATTAATTGAATGAGAAATACTCAATCGTCTGTGAAAAACTGTTTTATTTTTGTTTTGTTTGCTTAATTTCTTTTATACGTCGTTCTAGCTTTATTATAGTTTTTGAATAGAACATGTGGCAACGATTAGATAATTCTTTAAATGATATAAATTTTGTGCATTCTGAGTTATAATATGAACGAAATATAATACTGTTAAGTGAATTTAGCGCCAGAGTGTCGCTATGGTAAACAAATAGAGTGAATTTTAAAGAATGCATTTATTCTCTTGTGGTTTATACGCTGTCGGTGAAGTAGATTTAATTCAATCCAGTAAGTTTAAACGAAATGCAAGAAAAAATGCGTATAATTTAATATTCCGTACAAGGAAGTCATGTGGTGTACAGATCAGATTTTTTTAAATTATAGATGAGTATTGTAGCATAATTTCTATAAAGGAATTTTATTTCAATTATATTTCATAATACATCATAGTCATAAACACTTTTGACTCCTTAATAACTTTTATACATTTAATTCTAATATTAAAATTGTATTTAACCGTAATAATTAATTTTGTATTTTATAGTGATTATTTTTTTAACTTATCTTTAGTTCTGCGTAAGATTTTTTAAATTTTTATTTACTGTTAAGTTAATTTATTAGCCCAAAGGGGCGGTAGCCTAGAAAGGCTGTTAGTTCCGAAGCGGCGTTTTGCGCTGTTTCACTTTAAATGTCCGTGTCTCCTTGCAAATTGTTCTTACCAAATATTATCGACTTGTATTATATTTAAAGAAATTAAATAATGAAGAATCTGCATGAATACATGTATGTTTCTCGCACTGTGACAAAAACGACGGTATCTAGAGCTTTCAAATTTTGAATAACGTAATCCTCCACCCGAACATGGGCATCTGGATGGTCGAATTTCGAATTTGTTTTCATCTATTTCATATTTTGTAAAACTTTAACGAATTTTTGATTAGCAAACTCAACGAGTTCAAAGCAAGCAATGGTAACGCTGTACGGAAAATAACATTATCTCCAGCGCGGAAATTCTAAAGATATGCTGTTTTCAAATATTTTATGATATTGCTGTTGAATTGAATTTTATGTGGTTTAGGGCGAAAAACATGATATTCAATAAATATAGGTAAAGCGCAAAATGTTAAAAAAGGTCCCTTTTGGGCGTAATATAAAATCTGAGTGCTTCTAGATTTTATTTTATCTTTTTTTTTTCCTTCATTACACACAGAAAATTTTATGCTCCGAATTTTATAATGAATTATTAAAATACATAATACACTTTAATGTTAATAATTTAATGATAATATAAAGAAATAAATGATCGTTTTGTAATGTTATTATAGTTTGGATAATCACTGCTTGAAAATGTTCATTAAATTAAAAAAAAATTATCAGATCTTGTTTAATTTTACCTTATTTATTTCAAAGCATCACGTACTATCAATCTTATTTAATTTTACTTTATTTAAACGCAAAATTAAGTTCATAAATTTTGTACTTAGTTTTTACCGTTTTACCAAAGTAAAGATGTTCGTACAAGAATTACGCACGAAAAAAATGCGCGAAATGCAGTAAAAAGTGCTTTAATGAGATATGTTATATCCTATTTGGAAAAAACTGTAGCTTTCATAATCTCATAACTATACAACGGATCACATTTAATAATTAAAAAGAGTTATGTGATACAAACGCCATAGGTTTCAGTGTTAAAGTAAACCAGATCGTCTCTACTCTTTCTTGCCGGCATGTCGGTGACGTGCGCCCAGCCCACTGGGTTAGTCTATCTCTTATAAGGTCCATGGTTGCATCTGCTCTCACTTCGTCTGTTTAAACAAGCTAGCAATGTGGAACTCCCGATTTAATTTTAATCATATATATTGCTTTCAAGTAAAGCAATGCCAAAGCCAAACTGGCGGCCCATGGACCGCATGCAGCCCTGGAAGCAATTAATGCTGCCTACGAATACATTTTCCATTAGTTAATATCTATAATTATGACAAAAATTTGAAGAAAATGTTAATAGTTTTGAGTCCAGTTTTAAGTTATACTCATTACCAGAAACGAATCTAACGCTTCGGAAAACCTAAAAATAGAGCTAATTAATTTACACTGTAGTATAAATATTCTTCAAAGATTTTAAGATACAAATTTGATTAACTTTTATTAGCACTAGTCAAAAGATAATATTTTAAGTTGAAAATTTTTTTCAAAAAGAATACTCCCTTTGTTTTTGAGTATATTTACATGTGAATAGTTTTTTTTTTTCATAGTTGAAAATTAATAAGTCTACGAAAAGAACGAGACTGTCGAAGAGTACTTAAAATTTGAGATGATACTTTTTAGTTATTTCCCTTCAAGATTTCAAATTTCATGAAAATCGAAATGTGATGAATCTACGAAAAGAACAAGAAAAGGTGTAGTAAAAAACAAAGATGTTTACAATAATTTACATGCAAATAAATGTTTTGTCATAGGAAAATCTGATAAAGAAAAGAAAGAGAATATTATTTATTTACAAGTTTTATGCCTCTTGAGAAGCTTTCATACATATACTTTGTTTTTTTAGTTTAAATTAAAAGTAAGTAACTTAGTAGTCCGATACCTTACAATTAGGGTTGAATAAATGCCAGGAAATTTTAATCTTTAGTTCTCTGTTTCAATTCCAAATTGCAACTAACAGAAATTTCTTGCAGATACAAACTTTTAGATTTCGGACAATATATAAGTATATCAAATTTTAGTGTAAATTTGCTATTTTTCATGGCGTTATTTCTATTCATATGATTTTACAAATATCTAGTAAAACATTTTAAATTTAAATAACAAATTTTGTTTTGTTAAAAAAAATCCTGTCTTTTTACTATTATTTTATTTGGTAATTATTGCCCGTCAGGTAAGCCGTTTCAGTTTGCGCATTGACTCATGTGCACTTGAAGTTTGAGACCATTGCTGTAAACTATCGTTTATGTAATACGTAATTGTGTCAAGTGCCATAAGGAAATGAGAAAGATACTGATATTGTATCTCATATTTTTTCAAAGGACAATTTGCTTTCGGAGAAAAAAAATAGATGCATGTATCGAACACAGGATTCTATCAATGTGAAAAATGCGCTATTTGCAACGAATATTTTCTTTGCAGTGATTGTCAAGATGACACGAAAAATTGCTTGTTTTGATTGGCGCAAAAGAAACTGTTAAATTTCAATAATGTGCCAAGAAAAGAAAAATAATGCAGAGTGCTTTTGAAAGACTACACGAATTAAATTTGAAGAAAATTCATTTTGAGGCCGATTACGGAAATGATGATAGAAATAACAAATCAGATAAGAATGAACAGTACTCACAAATAACAATGTAAATGTTGCTGAATGCCCTATGTGTAAAAATAAACAAGAACGCAAAGATCATTTGTAAAAACAAAACTAGCTCAGCATTTTAGGTAACTTATAATAATATAAAAAACATCAAAGTAATTTCGCATAAAAAAATCTTCCTCGTTTGCCCCTCTTTTGAAAGATTAAGTAATTAATTCTCTTTTGATACTGTCAGCACAGTTGTTTTGTCAAACTTAAGACAACCAACTTGTATTTCATGAAATGTAATGTATGAGTAAAAAGAGTACAATTTAACCAATTTCTTATTAAAATAACTGTTATTATATCAAATAGGAAGAGAAACACGCTAATGTAAAATTTATGATTAGATCAAAAAAGCAATTTTAGATTATATTAAATTTTGAATAAACTAGCGATTTCAAGGGTAATCAAACCCTTACTCCTCTGCTTTAGCTGCAGAAAAAAAAAAACTGATATATGTATATTCAAAACTTCGCCAAACCTAAGTTTTCCCCCTCCCTAACTTTAAAAAGCAGTTAAAGTCTTTAATTCGGACCTCAAAGCTAAAAACTTTCTGCGCATGCGTAAACGCATATGCATTTACGCATGCGCGTTTAATGTATAACGGACGGTATAAGCTAGGCTAAAATTATCTAATTATCTATTTCAGTTAATGTTGCAGATTGCGTTGTTCCTTAATCTTCCAATTGGATCCGGCTTATTATTTTCTGCAGACTGTTAGAGCAATTTTATAAAAAGTAAGCTTGAACTTTCGATTATGTCAAAAGAGTTTCCGATTCTGGAGCTGCCAAAGGATCTACAAAGCGAAAGCATGTTTCAATGTCCATCAGACAAAAAGTGGAATTTCTGCAAAAAATGGATAAAAGCATGAAGAAAGTGACAGAGAGGTGATTTGTTTCTCTAACCATTCCGAAATCTGTTTCATGCTGCTCTGCGGGGAGGGGGGACGTCGCGGCGCGCAATGAACTGGAAGTTGATCTGTAAGCACTATGGCAGATGTTTTTATTTTATTGGACTTAATAATTCCTTACTGAATGTAATGTTTCATCTTGATGTACTGCGATATGATTTAAATCAGTTTCCTCGTCATTATAAATATCCCGAATACACATTAAATAGTTTTCTGGTTACAATTTTCTAATTTCGAGTATGCGTAATGTATGCTTTACGCATGCGCGTGTTGAAAGAAATGTTTAATAAAGTAAACAAATAAATATTAAGCTTTTTTTTTTTTTTGTAAATTTTGATACCCTTTAGATCATAATTGCTCTTTATTTCATAAATTACGGTTTCATATTTTTAATTGTATAATTTCTGCATGCCATCTTACCAGATTTAAACTGATGATCTATGCTCCGGAATCGCCGAAGTCCCGACGAGTCCGGATTAAAGACTTTGTACTGTATTATAGTTATCTTTAGAGAGTAATAGAATTCTTCCACTCAGTATGCAGATGAAGAAAAAATAATGAATGTCATAGAATGCCATTATTTCATGGTATTTTATTAAATATATTATAGTTATATTTAATATGGTTATTTCATATATATTCCGCGTTACTCCTTATTTCATGAAACATTTTAATAATTTACAACAGTATTTATGAACCTTTTTTGCCCCATGCACCTCTTTCATCACTGCTAAAAGATCATACCTCCCTCCTTTCCAAAACTTGAAAAATACATTTATTTAGACTTAGATTGTCTTCTAACGTTACGCCCCCCCCCCCGAAAAAAAAAAAAAAAAAACTTTCTCCTACTAAAACTATGAAATCCCTCCTAGGGGAGAATTTTCCCTTGGTTGAGAACCCTTATGTTAGAGCATCCATTTTCAATCTGCAGCCCACATTTAACCTGGTTGACTTATACTTGCGACTTGAAACTAAATTTATTTATATTTCTTACAAACAAAAATTCAGGATTTTAAAAACTAAATTCTGCAAAATATCCAGTGCTCCTTGATTTATAAAGAATAGAACATTGCATATAGATTTAAAAACTGAAACTATCAAAATATACGTTTCCAAAACTGCTCAAAATTTTTACTGCAGTATTTAACATTATCAAAGCACTATAATTTCACTTCAAAATCACAAACCACCACAAGAAAAGCACAGGATACCCAGGTAATAGTAACAATTAGAATTACGATAGGGCGGCATTCTAACGTTTTTCACACAAAGAAAAATTTAAATGTTTTTAGAGGACATCCCACTGCTTTTACACCTCACTCTCACTACTTGCAACGTAGCAGAGTGTCTACTTCCTTAAACCTCAAAGAAGTATATGCTATTATATAAAATATTTTTAAATTCCACGTGCCAATTTGTTGCCATTTGTCTAAGCGTAAAATATGAATCGTTTTTAAAACTTAATCTGCCTGCTGTTGTATAATAAACTAGCAATTTAAAAGCAATTCTTTACATGTTTTGTCAAGTACCAGCTTGACCTATGAAATTACACTAGCTGGATTTATTATCATTATGTATATTTTTCCTTTTTATAGTAACTAGTTTAGGCGGCTGGCCACGCCAGCGAATAAGTTAGTTGGAAAATGAAACGGACTACAAATGTGTTTAGACGTAAAAATGAGATTAATAGCCCTTCTGTGCTAAGAAATACATGGTAACACTTAACGCTGAATTGAGTAGTATGGCGTACCACCAAGCTACACATGCGTAACACTTCTGTAATTATTTTGGAGGGTTTATTTTTAAGCATTTGGAGAATAATGCCTGTTATGGATTGTATAGGGAACTATAGCATCTGAATCGTCTCTATTAACAATTATGGCTTTGTTATTTAAAAATTTATTATAGGCTAAATTTTAATGATGATTTTTCCTAAGTAATAAAAGAGAACTTTAAACAACCTCTAAATTTCCAGTATGGCTGTTGCAACACTTCGCATTTCCAATTTCATTCTTTTTCACGTTAACATTTCCGACTTTTTACACGCTCCGGCATAGTTCACGCACCTAAGTTTTAACCTGCACACTTCGGATAAGTGAGTAAATTGGCAGTTATGAAACCTCTGTTCATCTAGTAAAAGAGTACCGGAATATTAAATTACACAAATGTAGAAATATCATAAAAGTTTCCCACTCCTAGCTTGTTAGCCAGTTGGACACGGGGACCTTGGTTTTAAAGCGGTGCATTCTATTAAAATATATATATATATAAGTAGTATTTTAATCGCGCAGGAGGAATCGGTACTTTTAACTTGTCATGGCTAGACATGGCTAAGTGGACCGGCATACAGATGACGATAACAAAACTGGGTTTTGACGAATCACCAATCTTTATTTTCACAAATATAAAATCATCTTGGTAGACATTCATTCAATCATAGTTAGATACGATACTTTTTATTTACACTGGTTTTAAAAGTAAGACGTAGGTATCTTAGACTGGGAAGCAAAGCATCGCGAATGCTGCATGGCGGAAGCTAGGAAAGGGAATGGCATAGTTTTTTGCAATGCAGTACTTATACCAAGTAGATGCATAAGTATATATCTAATCTGTGATTGGTTAATGTTGAGTTGTAGTTTCATTTTTTAAGCAGTATCATGTAACATGGAAAAATCTCGAATTTGGGAGAACATGAAATCTAGAAAGGTTAATTTTGAGGTCGCCAATTATTTCTTAGCACAGCCATCGTATTTCTTTATAACATACAGATATATATATATATATATATATTACTTTAAAGTTAAGAGTTTCTCAGTAATTTTATCAATCGAACAATCTACATGCAGACCTCTTAGTGCAACTGGTATTTCCGACTTGGGGAAAATTACATAGTGCTCGATATGCTTCTCAGCCAGATATCTGGACATAATTTTGTGGGAGTTTTCATTTTTTGGTATGACCTTTAAGAAATTTACCAATGACATGCCCTATAAAATCAGTTTTAATATCAACCTTAAGAATTTTGATAAGGTCTAAAAGTTTCACCTCAGGTGTGACCATAGATTAAAAGGATTATATAAGCGATTTGACGCAAAAATGAAGTTCGAGATTAATAAATAGCCTTTCTAGGATAACACTCAGGAATTCTAAAGATATGCTGTTTTAAAAAAATTTCTGATTTTACGGTTGAATTTTGTGTAGTTTAAGTGCAGAGAAAGTGTTGTTTAATAATAAAATTAAAAAGACAAAAAGAAGTTGTGTCAGCAGGAGTGAATCCAAGAGCAGAGACAAACTGCGAGCTTAATAAAAGCATAAAAAATGTTAATAAACCTGGCGCTACGTTAAAATCTATATCCTTTCAGATTTTTTTTCTTTTTCAGGGGGTTCTCCATTTTATATAAATAAGCAGATAATCTGAAAGCTCCATTTTACATTCCATATTATGCTAAATCTGTAATTACTGAATATATATTCCTTTGCTAATGAAAATATTTCGTCAAATAATAGTTACCTAAAGCACTTTTTTTAAATTAATTTTGCTATGAAAACTCGAAAGTTCATAATCTTACCATATTAAGTTCATAATACTAAAATTAAATTTAATACTTGAATTTGCATTGAGTATTCTTCAAATTTAATAAATACATATATACACAAAATATTTTTAAACTGTTTATTTCAGACTTTTAAGGGCACTTTTTAAACATTTTTAAATGAAAAACTAACACCTCTTGTGCTCTTCAATTTGCAATGTTACTTAAAAAATATTTCTATTTTTTTAATAGAACTATGACTCTAAAGTATTAAATCTTCATGAGAATATGAATAATTTACTTTTAGTATTTGAAAACAAACCATTAAGTGAAAATTCTTTTGGCATACCATTTGTAACAAAATTATAAATTATTAGAAATCACATAAGAATATCATTTTAGAAAAAAGAATTCAATCTTGAATTATTTTAATTTATATTATAACTCTTCCTTCAAGGCAAGCTGGAAATGCCATCAAATATCCCAAATTTTGAAATTAAATATCTCAACTTTTTTTTATTTATTTTTGGAGTATAAAATTTTGCTAGTTATGCTAGCTGGGACTGGCTTGCAATTTGTATAAAATTGCTTTATTTAAATTCCAAAACATGAATATTAGCATCAAAAGATTTTTGTGAGTGGAAGTATATATCTACAACAAACAGTTGTGAAAATAAAGGCCAGGTAAGGACTTTAGCAGATACGGTGTATATCATGTACTACCTATGGGTTATGACTTCTTCGAGGTAAAACCTGGTTATTATATGCATGCGATACAGATTACAAACCTGTATTTAAGCTAAGACCATTTGCTCTTCTTTTTTAAAAGGTATATGTATATATGTAGTCAGGATGTTTCAAAATTAACAGAAGAAACTTTAAAAAATAAAACACACTTTTTATCTTAGAGAATGCATGGTCGTACATTAAGTGAAGTGCTGGAGGACACTTCCCTCCAAATACACATTGTCTTGTGCAATACAAAAACACAAAACACAAGGTACTTTAACACGTGCATATAAAAGAAGTGTCTTTTTGTTTTTTAATGTGTACTATCACTAATCTTTTTTATTTGTATTTTGCTTATATGTGGTTCCTGGTTATAGCAAGAAGTTTCTTTTCAACTGCAAACTTTTATATTTCAATGTTTTTAATTTATAGTGTCTCTGGAAGACACGGTTAATTCTCTCGAACCATTCAAATACTTTTTGGTTAACAGACAATACTTCTTTACTTCACTCTTCATACTGCCCAATCAGCCCCAGATTTAATTATTGCACTAGCCTTTATGGACCTTATTTTTGCTGAGCTAGACATGTCCCACTCAGCTAAATATTCATGGACTAAGTCATCAGGTTCACGCACTGTAAATTAATTTGAAAAAAGATTATTTTTTTTTGTTTGTTAATTAAGAATCATGTTTCTTGTTCTTAATACAAGACTTAGGTTTCTAGTCTGTAATATAACTTTATGATACTAACAAACTCTTGCATTGTTCAAAATTACAAAACATTTGTTTGCATAGTACATTATAAGTTTTCAACCATTATCTGTGGCAGCTTTCTCTATTTTGAGGATGCCATTTAAGTGTATTTAAATTTTGCCAAGGTGCCATTTTGAGTTTAGCCCATAAGGGTTTGACTGATGAATGCACATATTGATTTAATTTGCATTTCCCTGATTTAAGATTAGTTTCCTGTATTTGTTCATTTTCAAGTTTGGATATAGGTTAGATATGTATAGATATGCATTTCTACATACAATTTCCATCACAAAGATATAAAATCCATCTGCTTTTATTATATTTTGAACAGAGTTGGTTTGCTCAGGTACTATGGAAAACCTCTCATCTTCTAGTTAGTTTTTTTACAATAGTTTTCGATATTTGCAACATTTTGTGCCAACTCATTATACAAAAATTAAATTTGATACTTGAATTTTCTTCGAGTATTCTTCAAATTCTTGAGTATTCACCTTTTAAATATTTTAAAATGAAAAACTAACACCTACCATAAAAAAATTCATTGGAAATAAATATGTGTTTGAAGATATTGTAAATTTATAACACATTCAATTTAAAAAAAGGTACCTTAAAAAGTTATTAAATAAATATTTTGAGCTTCAATTTTGCACAAATAAGTGCATGTATAAATAAAGTTAACAGAAAATGGAAAATGTATTATTATTATTTTATTTACAAGTTAGCAAGCAGAAAATAAAAACATGTAACTATTTCTTTTTGTTTTTCTTAGCCTTTTTAACACGACCAAGCTTAAGCTTGGCTTTGTGTTTCTTAATTGCTCGTTGGTTCATCCAAATAGGGTAGTTTCCATGTTCATTTCTTAATAATCTAGGATGGTACTTAGAACCAGGATTATCTACTTCCATGGTACCTGGAAGGTTATATATAAGAATAAATAAATAAATTTTTATTTTAAAATAGTATGCAAATTAATAAAAGCACTGAATTCTAAATACAGAAATACTACAGAAATTGTACATAGAATATTTTAACCAATTATAAAAAGCAAAATAACTCAAAGCATATAATTTTTGTGAAGATGAGAAATCTAGGTGGTAAGGCATTCTGGGGAAAAGTAAATGAAAATTTGAATAAAATTCATAACTTAATTTTTAAATATTAACTTAAGGGAGAAGTTTACTGCAAGTTTTAATATTTTTACAAAAATTAATCAATTATGAAATCAAATAAATGTAGCATAATAAATTTTATTCATGTAAAAACATTATTTTGAGAGAACATGGGGAGGGGATTGAAATTGGACAGGCTAAATTCTTAGAATTTTAATATTTATTATAAAATTATTTTAAACACTTATTATAAAAACTGTTATTTACTTACTGGATATGGCATTTTCTTCGGAATTACTGAGAGAAACATTTGATTCTTTTTCTGCCACACCTATAATTATGCTTTACATTAATGCAAATAAAACGGTTTTTTATATAAATAATACACTATATGTATTTCAGATTAAACATATTAATGACTAAAAGTTTTGATAATCTCTCCAATTCTGTGATAGTAAAATGCAGATGTCTCTGAAAATTTCTGGTCAACATTTGGCTTTGACAATTATAAAAAAAAAAGGGACATTCAGAATAAATAAAGCCCCAGATTGATTTTGTCATTTAAAAAGATGACATGAATTATCCTAGGATTGCCTAGCTGTTTTTTTTCCTATTATTTTATTATGCAATTAGGCAAAAGATCAAGCAACTAAACCAGGGGACCAACCAGAAAATGATGTAGTCTTAAAAAAAAAAAAAAAAAAAAAAAAAAACTTTCAGAAATTGAGGATCAAGACAGACAGGCTAAACTTCATTAAGTTGAAACATTTTTGATATGTTGAAATTAATTAATGAATACAGAAAACTATACACTCCGAAGGAGCTCTCTGCATAAAAAGTAATTTTATCTCATTTATTTCCCTACAGAGATTAAATATTAATAAATATTTAGCATTCACACGCATTATTATTTTGAAATTTTTCATGACTGAAATTCGGTGACTTTTCATTTTATCACAAAGGCTACATAAGAAACTCGAAGTTAGCCAGTTTTTATTAGAATTGTTCTTGATTTGTTCTGATTAAATTCATTTTAGCTCTAAACAAATTATTATCCATAACACCTTAAGATTATGCTTTCCATAGAAAATATGATCTGATTCTTACAAAAAGTGTTCTTAAGTATTACAGTTTTCATGATTCTGTCTTTATATATATATATATATATATATATATATATATATATATATAAAGGTATCTTTCTTCCCATAAACAGTCCATATCCATTTGCAAAATAATCATCAAAATCCCCATATGCACTAAAATTTCAAAAGGACAAAAATGCCCTTTCTAGCAATTAACAGTTCACAATGAAATGTGAATGAAACTGCTATTTTTTTAAAAAATAAATACGATAAAAACCCACATATTTTTTATAAATACAAAATGTTACAGAATTAATATTTTAAAAAATCAGAATATAATTACCATCTTGAACTGTTTCATTGAGTTCTTTATTCAGTTTTGTAAGACCACCTTTAGGAATAACTGAAATAATTTTTAAATTAGAGTACTATAAAATATGAAAAAAAAAAAAAACTAGTAATAATAGACAGACATTGGTAAACATATAGATATTGATAACACGAAATGTGAAACACTATTCAGCATCTGGGAAGGGAAACAATTAAGAATTAGCCAGATAATCTTTACAAAAATTTTCATTGCCGAAGTCCCGACGAGTCTGGATTACAGACTTTGTACTGTATATATATATATATATATATATATATATATATATATATATATATAGGGGTACACATTTACTTTTTTGGTTCAGGTAACAAAATATCTTGGTACGGCTCTGGAAGTATGGTATGTCAGTTTAACACCATTACATTAAAATTACACAGAGATGTACCAAAAAATAAATTTCATACACAATTTTTAAAAATATTCTTAAGTAAATAATATTTCAAAATACTAAAAAAGTGTCTTTGTGGAAAAACAAAAAATAAATTAAATGAAATTTCAAACCATAAATTTCTTGTAACATTATTTATCAAACTTTCAAAACATTAACCCTCTGAAATTTACTAATCCTTTCTGAGACAGACTATCAGCAATACTAAAAAAAATTCAATGTAATATTCAACTGCATTTTATTATCATTATTAACCTGCATAAAGCTACTTTCCTCAAGGACCAGCAATATCTTTAATAACTTTTAGCTGTGTTTTTAAGCTTAAAACTTCTATTTTTTAATCTGTAACCATTATAAGTAAGGATTAAGATTTATGAAATTTAAAAATAAAATAAAAATATGCAGAAATTTATTGAAATGCCAAATTTCAAATAAACTCAGTTAACTGTAATCAAATCATCAAGCACAAAAATAAACTGCTTTTGATGCTATTTGATTATACCAGCTACACAGATTTGAAGAGTTAATAAATATAACCATGATAAATACAAAATTAATAATTAAAAGAAAGCTATTTCAAAGCAAGCATATATGATAAATTATACGACACTAAATAGACAGGCTTTGACAGTTGGCAGGTAAATTTTAAATCATCACCACTGACTGCTGACTCCTCTAACAATACCATCTTCACAGAAAATCAAATTGTTGAAAGTTACAGGTGGTTGTCTTTGAAAGGATTTATTGTGTTTCACTGTAACCTTTACAAGTTCAAAGTTCAGTCTGCTGTATTAAGTAATCAATAATTTAGTTTTTGCTATGTTAGTGATATAGCAATTTTTCTGAGTATTTATCACTTTGAAGCAATGAATTTTCAACTGCACTAATTCAGCAATTTAAGGATCAAACTGGCAATATCCATTCCTGCATTACAGAAAATTCATAGGATTATCATCCTCCTTGGTCTAATTTTATTTGTTAGCTTTATTCATAAAATTTGCTGTTGCCTAAAACTGCAATTAATGTTCATGTTCTGCTCTTCTTTCAGCCTGGTTAAAGAATTCTTTATGAATCTTAACATAAATGGCTGTTAGCATATGGTTATATTCAATATAAGAAATTAGCAAAGTCCTATAAAATACATACATATAATATTAAATACAGTCAAAAGTCGTTAATTCGGACACCCATAATCCGGACCTCAAAGCTAAAAACTTTCTGCGCATGCGCCGCGTTGGCACATGTGCACATGCGTTTTACGCGTGCGTGTAAGACCTTGACTACTGAGCATATGCGTGTGCGCAAGTGCAGAATACGTTTTTGCCTGCACGTTGAATGTATAACGGACGGTGTAAGCTAAAATTATCTAATTATCTATTTCAGTTAATGTTAATGATTGCGTTGTTCCTTAATCTTCGAATTGGATCCCGCTTATTATTTTTTGCAGACTGTAAGAGCAATTTTATAAAAGCAAACTTGAACTTTCGATTACGTCAAATAGAATTTCCGATGCTGGAACTTCCAAAGGATCTACAAAACGAAAGTATGTTTTGATGTCCAACAAACAAAAAGTGGAATTGCTGCAAAAAATGGATAAAGACATGAAGAATGTGACAGAGAGGTTAGTGAAAACGAAAAAATTTCGATTGACAAGTTAGTCGGTATTCTCGGCACAGCAATTAACGGGACTTGAACAGCGGAACTTTGTAACTGAACAAGAAATTATGTCTTTTTATAGAATTAAAGAGAAAGTATTATCACATAAAATGAAGCAACTTAAACAACTTACATTAAGAGAAATGTTTAATGAAGTAAACAAATAAATATTAAGCTTTTTTTTTTTTTTTTTTTTTTTTTTTTTTGTAAATTTTGATACCCTTTAGATCATAATTGTTCTTTATTTCATAAATTACAGTTTCATATTTTTAATTTTAGAATTTCTGCATGCCATCTTACGAGATTTAAACTGATGATCTATAATCCGGAAAAATCGATAATCCGGAATCGCCGAAGTCCCGACGAGTCCGGATTAACAACTTTTGACTGTAGTTTTATTTGGTAATGAATATTTTTATATGTGCACATTTAGTCTTAAAGACTGGGGTAGAATATTTAAATATGGCTATCTGCCTGAGGAAAGGGATGCCTTTATGGAGAACTTTCTAAGGGAACTGATTTGTAGTCATGTCATACATGGGGAAAAGAACCACATATACAAACCATTTGCTTGGAATTGAACATGGGTTAAACTCTTAATCACCTGCCCATTTAGGCTTAGAAACAGAACTACTGCAATAAAATATTTGCATGTCATGGATATAGTTAATTACACCAAAATAAACATACCCTAGAAAAACCTACTTTATCTAACTTTGATAGATATCAAATATAAGCTAATATTGCATATTATGCGGCCATAAGCATTCGAGTAATCCAGATTGCTTGCTCTTTAATACACATGTATTACTATTAAGTCAACTTTTTCATCTTTCAAGAAAAATAAGAAGAGAACATTACACATATTTTAAGAGGATTTGGATTACTTAAATCAAAGATTTAAGAAGATTCATTTGGATTATTAAGATCAGCTTAGAAATACAGTCAAATACCGAAAATCCGCGCTGCCTCTCAAAATATAAACATTTATTTTATAGGTTCCGGAAACCGCAACATGGAGTACGAAATATCGAAGAAAAAATACTTACTCGATAATGATGTCACAATTACCAAATAATAATGAGTCATAACGAAAATACCAAATTATTGACATTATGAGTTTTTTCCCCCTCCAATCTGCATCGAGGTCAAAAAGCAGATGATTAACTCAACTCTTCTTTCAAATTCATGATTCTTGCTGTTGTACTTTCTGAGCTTTGTTATTTCATGAGATTGTTTAGTAATGTCGTTTTTTTTTATCTGGATATTTTGTGGATATATCAAGAATATTTTAAATTTCAGCGCTTTTTAATACAATGACAGATAAGAAACACACTCGTGATTTTACTGCTTGCAACGTTAAAAAACGTAATGAAAAAAGTGTAAATTCTGCTAAAGATGGACGCTTTCAAATTTTTACAGCAACAGTGATTCTAACACCAGAATCCAAAACCGGAAATCTTTACATGAGGAGAAATCGGCAAACCTCGATGCTGTCTTGTATGAGTGGCTCCGGCAGCGGCGGAGTGATGGCATACCTATTTCAAGACTACTCCTGAGAGAAAAGGGGAAGCAGATTAATGCTGATTTAAAAATATAGGAGAATAATGTAAATGAACAATATAATATAATCACTTTATATATGTCTCATAATTATAATTTAATGCATATAATTATTGTATTAATGTATATAATAATTTAATTAAATGTATCTAATATGCCTTATTTATTTTGCACTTTTAGTCTGAATATTATCTTTTCTGTCCTGAAATCCGCAAAATCCTCTGAATTTCTACTGTACTACATACAGCATTTTAAATTTGACTATTTTAAACCATTTGAATTTTTAAAATGCATAAGTAGCCTTTTGGTCATTATTTCCCCTCCACGTTTAGATAAAGGTACTTTGCCTTTATCTGCCTGCAAATCCTGTGCAGCGGAAACCAAGAAATAAGAACAAAAATAAATATCATCAAAGAAGGTGTTAAGACGTCTAGAAACCAGACTTCGCGAATTTCATTTCTCGTGCATCAAAATTGATAAGCTAATTTCTCTCACTCAACTCTGTTTGAAACAAACACATTTTTTTTCTCCAAAATAAATATTACAAGCAAACTGAGGGATTAGCCATGGGAAGCCCCCTCGGTCCCATCCTGGCTGATATCTACATGCATTATTATGAATCAAAATTGTTTGAAACTTTAAACTTCCCAGTATGGTTCCGCTATGTAGACGATACTTTTACCCTGTTTGAAAGTAATAAAGATGATTTAAAAAGAGTTCTTTCAACAATGAATTCTATTGATCCTGCTATTCAGTTTACTTTTGAACTTGAGACTTGCAATTCTCTTCCGTTTCTCGACATTCTGGTCACACGTAACACATCCAACTTCAGTACTACGATTTACCGTAAACCTTTATCATTTTGCCTTCCACCACACTTTAAATCATATCATCCGACTAAACAAAAGTTAGCTTCATTTTATTCTTATGTTTTCCGTGCTCTTCAAGTTTGCTCCTCCAAACTATCCCTTGATGAAGAACTAAATTATTTAAAAGCAATAGCTATTAACAGGGGCTTTTCACCCAATCAAGCAGCTAAAAAATTCTCATCTCAACACACTAAAAGGCACACTCTTGTTTTAGGAGATTATAAAAATTCTGTTGTCATTCCCTTCTTTCCATCAATTAGCTACAAAGTTGCACATATTTTGCAGAAATTTAACTTTCGGGTCGTTTATTCTCCCATCAATAAAATTCCGAGTTCCATACTCAAGGACTCCATTCCGGATATGAATTCCTGTGGTATTTATACGATTCCTTGCCAGTGTGGTTTAATTTACATTGGCCAAACTAAGAGAGCCTTAAAATTTCGCGTCAAGGAACATGAGGCATATGTTAGAAAAAAGGAAGTCTTCTGTTGCCCAACATTTTTGGTCCGAAAATCACACTTTCAATTTTTCTGCTGCCAAAATTATTCAAAAAACAGCTTCCATTGGAGAACTGGATTTTCTAGAGGCATTTCACATTCATGAAAATCTTTCTGTTCTAGTTAACGATCCTAATTCCAATCCATCTTTGCCTTTGGCCTTTAAAGAAATTATGTTTTAGTTCTGGTTTCATCAACAGATGGTACCACTAGCTTATTTTTTGTCCAGGCTTTCTTATCTTATCTAATTATTATATCCTATCTCTTTCATTTGTGCTTTGGCAGCTGAGGATGGTGGTTCGGTAAAACCATCGAAACTAGTCCTACAAAGAAAATATAGTGCTGATTTTTGTTGTTTGACTTCTGAATTAGGTGTAGTTATGTTCATGGCTGCCAGTTTCGTAACTTCTATCAAGGCAGTTGCAATAATATCAGAGTATCTCCTAACCTGTTCATGATAAGCATTTATATTTTAACCATGATTTTAAATTAGCATTAAAAAATAAAATATGCTAAAAAAACCCAATTAATATTAAATTAAAGAGAAAATATGAGGATATATAATATATCATAATATAAGGAATTTTTAAGCAACTAATATGTACTAACCATTGCATATGTCTTTCATGTCAACGTCTTTATTCTCAGCAGCTTCAATTATACTTTTCAATTGCTTCAGCTCTTTGACTCCATACCTCTCTCTCTTGATAGCACGCATCTTCCTTTTCCATTTACTCCTTAAACTCTTTGCCATGGTTATTTAATACTGCAAACAAATTGTAATAATTCAGATACAGAAACAAAAAGTATTTTAATTTCATTGTCACAGCATCATAATATCAAAACAAGGCCATATTTCAATTAATGAATACATGATAAGCACATTAATTTGAGCATTAATAATGGTTAAAAACAAAAATTTATTTAGGATTAAAAGAAAAGACTTACTGCCCATAAAATCAATTCCAAATACGGCTAGGGTCTTCCAATTATTCAATTTTTTAAATTTTAAACATATATATACTTAACACAGCAAATTTTTAAAAAGACCGAATATTAAAAAATGTTACATTTCTCAAGCTATAAAAAATTTATTCCCCCTTGCTCTAAACAGCATTTTTTTTTTTAATAATTTTATTTATATTCTGCATAAATTTTACTTAGCCTTCAGGATATTTAGAGACACAAATGAATTCCTCCCCCCTTTGGCTGAATAAATTTCTATGAACTTAAAGAACATGAAAATGCAAAGTTCAGTGTCAAGAAACTGGATTTCACAATTCTCTGCATTTTAGAGTTAAAAAAAAAAAAAAAAAAAAGAAACCTCACATAGTCCAGCTTTGATCAATATGCATTCTCTACAGTTCAGTTTGAAAATATTAAAATAATAAAAAAAAATATTGAATAAGATAAAAATAAGTTCTAAAAAAATTAGTGCACAGAATTATTTTTAATATATAAACCAGTTCTCCACTTTTACACAGCTAAGTCTATTTCCATGCAGTTTTAGTCACGTCACATAATATATATAACAGTTTTTTCTGGGGTTCTTCATATACGTATGTATCTATGCTTGGGCCATTTGGTTTTGAGCTTTGCGAGCTAATGCTGAAAGAGGTAGGAAAAGCACTGAAGAGAAATACAGTCAAAAGTCGTTAATCCGGACTCGTCGGGACTTCGGCGATTCCGGATTATCGATTTTTCCAGATTATAGATCATCAGTTTAAATCTCGTAAGATGGCATGCAGAAATTCTAAAATTAAAAATATGAAACCGTAATTTATGAAATAAAGAACAATTATGATCTAAAGGGTATCAAAATTTGCAAAAAGAAAAAGCTTAATATTTATTTGTTTACTTTATTAAACATTTCTTTTAATGTAAGTTGTTTAAGTTTTGCTTCGTTTCATGCGATAATACTTTCTCTTTAATTCTATTAAACAGACATAATTTCTTGTTCAGTTACAAAGTTCCGCTGTTCAAGTCCTATAATTGCTGTGTCAAGAACACCGACTAATTTGTCAATCGAAATTTTTTCGCTTTCAATAACCTCTGTTAATTTTTTTCGCTATCGGAAGCGAATTATAATGACCAGGAACTTGTTTTAAATCATATCGGACATATCAAGACGGAGCATATCGAGATGAAATACTACATTTGGTAAGGAATTATAAGCCAAATAAAAACATCTGCGCTGAAGATAAGGATAGTGCTGACAAATCAACTTCCAATTCATTACGCGCCCGCCGCGCCGAATTGAATCCCCCCTGCCGAGCAGCGTGAAATTGATAAACAGATTTCGGATTTCAAAACATACTTTCGCTTTAGATCCTTTACATATAAACAAATATATATCGGAAATTCTATTTGATATAATCGAAAGTTTAAGCTTACTTTTATAAAATTGCTCTTACGGTCTACAAAAAATAATAAGCCGGATCCAATCGAAAATTAAGGAACAACGCAATCATCAACATTAACTGAAATAGATAATTAGATAATTTTTGCTTATACGTTCATTATACATAAAACGCGCACGCGAAAACGTATTCTGCACTTGCGCACACTGATATGCGCAGTCGTAAAAGGTCTTAAGCGCACGCGTAAATGCCTATGCGCATGTGTCAACGCGGCACATGCGCAGAGAGTTTTTAGTTTTGATGTCCAGATTATAGATCATTCCGAATTATGGGTGTCCGAATTAACGACTTTTGACTGTATTCTACACTGACTTTTAACTGGATTTAGCAACAACACCTATAACTACAAATTTAGTAGTATCTGTGCCTACAACTGTTCTTAAATGTGAAGTGTATGAAAGACACCACTCTCGTTGCAGTTCGGTGTGATTGTAACTGCTGCTCTTACAACCATTTTAAGATTTTGCTCTAAAATGCTCAAATGTCCCCCAAAACGTATTTTCTTGATTACAATTACTAAACTGTCCCATTTATTCTATACCTGGCTATCTTTTCTTCTAATAAACATGCTCAACCACTTGATCATATTTTAGGATGTACACATAATTATTTAACACTAGAATGGCGGTAGGGGTCATTTTGACCCCTGAACACTTTTGATTGTTGATTACTTTTGTTTTATTGGAAGAAATCGTTTGGAATTTTCTGACTTTTCCTAAATAAATAACAAATATTTTTATAAAAAATTTCAGCATTCTAGGTTTGTTAGTTTTTGAGGTTGATCTTTACAATATGGTAACTGGTAGTTTGGCGACATTTTGGAGGCGATAAAGGTTACTACCTGGGACTTTGGTAATAATGTGAGCAGTACTCAGTTCCGATTACGCATTATTTTGTGTGAGGGAAATGAGAGATCATGGGCTATGTCATGTGATATTAATGGATGAATTACAGTTCTTGAATCGGAAAAGGGGGGAAATCGGGAAAAAATCTGGAAATTTTGTATTTGGTTTATTCTGTGTTGTGTGAAACAGTGTTCGTGAATTTTTGGATCCCATGGCCGTAACTAAAGAAAAGTTTATCGGACACGTAATCAAGATTCTGAAGAAGATTAGGTAAGTTAGTATTTTTAATTATTTGAGGATATTATTTTTATGCATTGTTCTAAATGTAAGGTGGAAGTAAAGGAATTTGGTATTATTGGGAAAATTGTTATCAGCAATGATTTAGTTTAAAGTAATTAGGATTGTAAGGTAATTTTTATTAATTTAATGTATGTGCTCATTTATATTTTAAGTAGTTTTTGAATTTAATTATATTTTAATTAAATGATAGTTAGTTTGTGAATTTTATGTTTGTAGGAATTTGGTATACGTTTCAGTTGAAGTAAACGTGCATGGAAATAATTTAAATATCTGACACTAAGTATTTGTAATGGTTGCGGTATGAATTCGTTGGTGACGTTTATAATATAATAGATGATTTAGAGGTAAAAGTTTTTGGATATTTTATTTATTTTATATGTGGAAATGTTCATATTTGGAAAGGGTAAATACTTTTTCGCGATCAGGTAATTTCATATATGTTCTTTTTACCGGGTTTAAAGATTGAGAAAATTGTCATGTATTTTCGTGAAATTTTTCTAATTTATGAGAAAAAGCAGTGTACATGGATATAGTGAAGAGTGTGCGCAATGCCATTTTTGTGCAATTCTGGGATGTTTTTTTAAGTAAAAATAAGTCGACGTGTACATGGCTTAGTGATATTTTAATTAAATGATAGTTATTTTGTGAATTTTATGTTTGTAGCAATTTGGTATACGTTTAAGTAAACGTGCATGGAAATAATTTAAATATCTGACACTAAGTATTTGTAATGCTTGCGGTATGAATTCGTTGGTGACATGTATAATGTAATAGATGATTTAGAGGTAAAAGTTTTCGGATATTTTATTTATTTTATATGTGGAAATGTTCATATTTGGAAAGGGTAAATACTTTTTCGCTATCAGGTAATTTCATATATGTTCTTTTTACCGGGTTTAAAGATTGAGAAAATTGTCATGTATTTTCGTGAAATTTTTCTAATTTATGAGAAAATGCAGTGTACATGGATATAGTGAAGAGTGTGCGCAATGCCATTTTTGTGCAATTCTGGGATGTTTTTTTAAGTAAAAATAAGTCGGCGTGTACATGGTTTATGTGTATGTGTTATTTTGAAAAACGCATAAGGAGTATGGTATTGCGCACTTTTTCCCAATTTTGCAGTGAATATTTGTCATGATTAAGCAGTTTTGTTAGATAAAATTTCTAGCATAAGTGTAATTCGGCTAGTAGATTGTTGGAAGAAGTGTTCAGTAGATAAAAAGAAAAGAAACACGTCTTTACTTCGTGAAGACAAAATGGCGGCGGGGAAAAAAAAATAGAGGGTTGCTGTAGGAGAGTTGGTCGCCAAATTTTCGCCAAAAAAACGCCAAGTTACCATAATGTAAAGATCAACCTTTTTTGAAATATTGGCAGTATTCCTAGAATGGCAGACGGGGATCATTTTGGCCCCTTTACTTTTATCCCTCTTTCTGCTCAAGGCATTGACAAATAACCCATGAAAAACATTCAATGATAAGGATTTTTCGATTGCATTCATACTATCTCCCAGAGGGATAAAAACCTGAGTGGTCTCACTACTTTGTAATGTCTTCATAATTTGTTGTTCCTTTGTTTGCAATTATCTATTCATTTGAGGAAAATACTGCAAGAAAGGTAGATGCAGGGTTTTTCATGCTTATATTTCTTTTCAGAAATAGTTTATTTTACAGATGTATTTTCCCATTTGTTAGTTCAGCTTACTTACTGCAGGTGATAACAGTTAGGACAGATGTTTTCTTGGTAATCCCAAATCAGTATTTCAATACATATGAATTCTGCTGTCAGGTTCATTATCACCTTTCCTTTACGCCAGGAGTGGTGACTTTGTCCATGTACACATCAATCATTTTCACTTAGAAAATCAAAGGAGCACCAAATTCTTCTTACTCTTGTAAAAACACCAAACAAAACGCGCCACATAAGTGGGTGAAAAACACAGATATCCACAATTCATCAAGAAAATAAGATTGAAAAAATATAAAACGACATATGGACTATGAATATAGAGAAAGCTAAAAATATTCAAGAAACACTTACCTTTATACCGATGTAAATTTCTTCATTGTAAACAACGTGTAGTAGAACTGTTGCCAACGTACTAAAAACCTAATGTGTATATTTGGTTCATAGTAACAGTGGCTGGAGAGCTGCATCCTTGCTTACAAGGTATGTACACATTTTTTTTTTTTTTTAATATGAATTACATTTGAAACAGAAATCATATATTAAACTAAGTATTCGAAAAATCTAGAGCAAACACAAATAGAATTTTCAATTTGAAACATAAAATTAAGAAAATGAAGGAACGCAATTCATCCTAAATCAGACAAGCAGGTTCGGACCTTGGGTTGGATTTATGTATAAGCTACAAAGGCTATAACTTAGGGTTACAGCACAAGCTATAACCTAAAAAAATTGTCCCATATCTCATATAAAAAAGTGTCACATATCTCAAATGGCTTAGAGTCTCACTGCTTAAATCTGGCCTTATCTATGCAAATAAATTTCAATGCATGTGTACGGATATACGTGTCCGAAACAAATGTAAGCCACTGTGGATAATGAAACAGAGTAAATTATGTAGAATTGAGATACAAAACTGTATCACTGACTGTTAGAACTTCTCTGAGAATGTGTTGAAAGATCAAAATGCTTGCAACTAAACTTCGTGAACGACAACTTCGTTCGTAGTACATTTATGATTATATAGTAGAGTGTATTACAGAAGAATGATGATAAACTTAATATAATTATGTCATAAATAATATAATTATGTCATAAACTTAATATAATTATGTCATTCCTATCAACTTTCTCGTGATTAAACTTTATCCCATTTTTTTCATGCCAATGTTCTGTGTTTGTCTCTAGAAAATATGCCAAGTCTTGCTAATAATTAAAGTAACGAGCAACACTACTATCCGCGATTCCAGCGCTCTGATACGCCATCTAGTGGCTAAAAGGTGGAAACATTAAAGCTCGGTATTTACGTTTGACAATGCTACCTAGTTTGTGAGGCGTGTTGTGATCGAAAAGTACAGTCGGTCACAAAAGTATTCGAACACCGGTACCCTATCAGAAAATGACAAGATGGCGTTTTTTTTTTCTCTTTCTCTCTGTGTGTCGTGTTATTCCACCCTAGGTTTTCTTCTCCCCCCCATCTTGGAAAAAACTGGAAAAAATTGGTTACGATCTCTTTTTGAATGGGGAGATGCCATTTTGAGAAAAAGCTGACGACCCTATCTTGGAGAATGAACATGACCGCTCTACACACCCTTTTACTCTCTCTCTCTCTCTCTTTGAATTGGGAAGCCATTTTGGGAAAAAGCAGACGACCCTATCTTGGAGAATGGAAATGAACGCCTCTCCCTCTCTCTTTGAAATGGAAAGCCATTTTGGGACCCTCTATTCTTGGGGAGGGAGAAAACTGAAGTCTGTATTTCGCTGTCTCTGAATGCGGGAAGCCCTTTTGGGAAAAGCGGACCCTCTTCTTCTGATCTTGGAGAACTGGAAATGAACGCTCTACACGATCTCTCTTTGAATTCAGAAGGTATTTTGGGACCTTCTAATGTTGGAAAACTGAAATGAACGCTCTACACCTTCTCTCTCTCTTTCTCTGAAATGGGTAGCCATTTGAAAACTCCCTAACTTTGGAAAAAAACAGAAATGAACGCTCTACACCATCTCTCTTTGAAAATGGGGGGGGTGTCATTTTGAGACCTCCCTCCCCTAAACTTGAAAAAAAAACTGAAATGAATGCTCTACACTTTCTCTCTTTGGACATGGGTAACCCTTTGGGGACCCTCTCCTCTTGGTATATATAAAAAAAGAACTGAAGTGAAGGCTCTACACAATCTCTCTTGGAATGGGATCCATATTTCGGGAAACGTGGATCACCTCATGCTGGAAAACTGAAGTGAACCACCAAGATTGGACTCTATATAATATTTTTTTTTAATTGACATCATGACCCTCCTCCCATTTGTTATTAAAAAAATTGTTTTTTTTGTTTTGGTTTTTATCCCATTTCCGATGTGATTTCAGAAATGCAATTCCATAACAGTTCAATTTCATTCGAGGTTAAATGATCTAAACAGTCTTTGACCCACCCATCCGTATGATTATTTTCTTCTCCTTCCTGTTGCACCAAATTTTGTAAGTCCATATAATCATTCCATACGGGAAGGGCTGTATCCTCACAAGGCTGTCTTGAAACACTTGGAGTCTCTTTGGGATGAGTGGAGGGATCTAGGATATCTGGACCCGGCTGAAATTCTACCTCCATGATTTCTGGACCCGTTGGAACTTGTGAACCCGGCTGTGATTCTGCCTCCATGATTTCTGGACCTGTTGGAACTTGTGGACCCGGCTGACATTCTACCTCTACGATGTCGGGACAGGTTGGAGGAGAAGAAGAAGAAGAAGAGGATACTGGAAGAGGTTCTGTCTGTGAGGAGTCCGAAAGAGGTTGCCTGTTTGAACAAGTCGGGGAAGAAGAAGAAGAAGAAGCTTCTGGATTCTGAAGCGGATCTTGCACGCCAGGTAGGTTCCGGTAAGTCGACCGTTTTTTAAGAGGTAATTTTTTTCTTCCTCCTCATCTTCAATTGTGATGACTTCAATTTCATTCCGTTGCCGGGTCGATTTTGTTTCGGGCCATGACGACGGTTTGGTCCAGCTCCTCTTATCATCTAAGGAAGGGATGGGTAAAGGTGGCGGAGGGTTTTCTTCTTCTTTTTCTTGAAACATCATCGGCGATTGGAAAGAAATATCCTCTTTCAATTGTTTCCAAAGCGAGTACGAGCACCGATCGACGAGAAAGAGACTCTTCTGGGTTGTGACGATGAGATATTGCGTTTTCGGGGGAACGACATAGTTTTGAAAAGGTCTTAGAATATATTTCTTATATTTCATCCTGTCGCTGACTTTAAAACTTCTTTCCTTCAGATTGGGGGACGATGATTCGTAATAGGCGAGAGGAGCGGCTGTGGTTTGAACAATATGAACTTCGTCCTCAGCCGTCGTTCTCACTCCAAACGTAAAATATCGTTTCGTGAGAAAAATATTCTTCCACCGAAAACTCGTGCGCGGATCTGTATATCGCCGGTCTGTTTGAATGGGCCGTCTTAAAGCTCGATCCATCCGATTCCAAGAGAAGGGAGATTCCTCTTTCGTTTGTTGCGATTCGAATAAATTTCTGTATATATTCTGAACGAGCAGGTTGGAGGATTCGACATCTTGGTTGAAAGAAACGATCGCTTGATGAGGTGGTAAATGCGGAATAAATGTCGCACAATGACACGCCAAAAAGATTTTCAAGTTGGAGATTTGCTTTAGCGTCTTCAAATCCTCCCCGTTCGAAATCCGTTGAGTTGGAAAAACGTCTAATAGCGACATGGCTCCCAATGGAAAAGAAATGATCTCGCCCAGTACTCTCGTCTTTTTATATATCTATATAGACACACACAGACACACATAGAGGCTCTATGACGTCCGTTTTATTTGTTTTTTTTTGTTTCTCTCTCTCTTCTTTCCAAGAAATCTTATCTCCATGACCTCTTTTTCTTTTCTTAAAAAGATGAATGTGTGTGGGAATGAGGAAGTGAAAGTAATAATTTAATAAACAAAAAATTATCCAACCATGACCTTCTTTTTTTTTTCAAAGTCACCCTTTCCAATCCAAGGACGTCCAGAGATAGAGGAAGCAGGGAGAGAGGAGGAGGAGGGAAGGGAAGGTCACACTCTCTTTCTCTCTATAAAAAAAAGGGGAGAGCCCCAAAGTCGTATTTTTGTCCAAGTGGATCATGAGGAGGCATCCCCAGCTCACTACGTGTATTCCTTTCAAATATAAATATGTTGATCTTTCCTTTTATATCATCCAAGGAGTCGTTTACCTGAAAGCCTCCGATTTTTCAAAATGTGCGGGTTATTATACCGTGGGGAATTATCAAAAGATGCGGGACGAATTTTTGTCCGACGAAAACGTGTTGATGGCTCGTGACATTCCACCTTTGGATGCACAAATTTTGTTAATGAAACGAGCCAAATATTTTTACACGTCCCACTTTCTAACCGTCTCGCAAATGAATAGGATTATGGATCGTCTTGAGAAGACAAAAGGGATTCTCGTTCATTTTAGTGAATGGTTGCATAAATGTTTGCACGAACCTCTCTCAATCGAGAAGACTGGGAAGAATACCTATTATATTCTTCTCGAGGACTCTCCTCCTTCGTCTCATCATAGAGAGGCCACGACTTTTGAAAAAATCCTCGAGCAAGAAAAAATAGAATGGTGGAACAACTACCCCATCCCTCTCCCCGAGCATCAAGAGGAGCCTGTTCAGAAGAAAAAGAAAAAAACCTTTCCAAAAGCCTATCCTCATCCTCCTCGATAATGATGGGGATGAGGAGAAGCCTGTTCAGATTCCTCTCCGTTTGTCAAAACCCGTCGAGGATGAAAAACCTCTCCCTTCCTCAAAACCCCTTGAGGAAGAGAGACCCCTCGAGAAGGAGAAATCTCTCCCATTGTCAAACCTCCTCGAAGATGAAAAACCTCTCCATTTATCAAGACCCCTCGAGAAGGAGGGACCTCTTTCTTTATCAAACCCCCTCGAAGATGAAAAACCTCTCCATTTATCAAGACCCCTCGAAAATGAGGGACCTCTCGATTTGTCAAAACCCCTCGAGGATAAGGGAACCAAAACTTCTCTCTCTTTCGAAGAGGAGGGACCTCTCAATTTGTCAAGACCCCTCAAGAATAAGGGAACCGAAAATCCTCTCCCTTTCTCAAGACTTCTCGAGGAGGAGGAGGAGGAGGAGAGACCGCTCCATGTCTCAAGACAGGACCCCCTCTATCTCTTGAGGATCCGAGGGAAACGATTCCTATTGAAAAACCATCTATCGACGATCCCCAGAAAAGGTCTTCGGAGGAGATTAGACTTCCATGTAGAAAACGAATCTGCCACAATCATCATCATCATAATGTGGGAAATCATACCGTCCAATGCTGAATGAGAATTGCCCGTTATGACGTCATCAGTATAGCATCACCCAGCGCAGTAAGAATCATCCCAGACAGCGCTGAGACCTGGTCGAGAGTGGAGGGCAGACGTGAGCAGACGGCTCACACGTCTTCAAGAGTTTATAAAAGGACTGTTGGTGCATCATTATGTTAATCCTGCATACCGTTAACTTCATCTTTATATACTTTTTTTATTTACTTTTATTTCTTTCTATTAAATAAACCATTTAAATATTACTTCGTGATCTCATGCTGTGAATCAAGTCAAATTCTACAAAAAAATATGGCGACCAACCGTGCGGCCTCGAATTCCAAAATGTGCGAGTAGTAGAACTGTGCTTTGAACTACTGAGTGAAAGTTATTCGATTTATTGGATTACTCGTATAAAGTGTGGATTACCCAATTGACGACGATCATCTGTCGGGTGAGTACAAAACTTTCTTTCCAATATGAAGTTAGTAGAAATTCCAGAATTGGAAGCAGCTTTAAAGAACAGTAAAAGTTCTGAAATCAAAAGTTTGCATAAGCTTATTTTTAATACTGATGGAGATCGAAATAACCGGAAAAGATTACGTGAATTTTCTGGCTTTATATTTAAACCAGATTCTGAAGAATTTAATAAGAAAATAGATGCTGTGCAGAATAGTTTTACTTTGAATGAGTTAATTAAAATTTGCAATGTACTGTGCATAAATTCAGAAGGTTCAAAAACGGAAGTCGTAACCCGAATTGTCTCTTTCCTATGTGATTTATCTGTATTATTTGAAAATATTTTGCATGAAGAAAATAGTGATATTGAAGATGAAACTATTAATAAATTTTCTGAAGTAATGCTTGATGATAATCAAAGAGACAATCCTGGTTTTAACGAATCTCAAGTAAATAACAGTATGCAGCTTCCAATTCAAGATCATTTTAAACCTCATCTTAGTTTTTCTGATATTGAAAGTATTGTTAATCCTTTTTCTGGTAATGCATATGAAAATGTTGATAAATGGATTGATGAATTTGAAGATGTTATAAACTCTTTGAAATTGAGTGATTTGCATAAATTAGTTTTTGCTAAAAGATCATTAAAAGGTAAAGCGAAACTATTTATTCAGAGTGAACCTAAAGTTAATGATTGGTGTAAGTTAAAAAAGCTTTTGAAATCTGAATATGGTAAAGCTTTTAATTCTGCTGAGTTGCATGAAATGTTATGTAAACGTAAATTAATGCCTAATGAATCTTTAGATGAGTATTTTTTGAAAATGAAAGAAATGTGTTCGCGAGGTAACATTGAAGATGCTTCATTAATTAAATATGTTATTGACGGTATTCCCGATTCTGTGGTTAGGAAAACGATATTATATGGTTGCGAAACAATATCTGAATTTAAACAAAGGCTTAAAATTTATGATAAAATGAGATCGGACAATGATAAGTTTAAAAATCTGAAACCGAAAGTAGACACTCAAGTTAAAGATAGAAGTAAGCTTTCGTCATCAAACCTTAATCAATCTAACGTTAATAAGGTCAAATGTTTTAATTGCCAGGAATTAGGGCATTATTCTAAGCATTGTGTAAACAAATCAAAGGGTGTAAAATGTATAAAATGTAAGAAGTTCGGGCATTATTCAACGGACTGTCCAGATCAGACCGCCGAGACACATCAAGCAGCTTTATTACAACGAATTTGTGACAAGAATAGAATTATGAAGACTGTAGAAATAAATAATCATTTAGTTGATAGTTTAGTTGACACTGGTTCAGATGTAACGATATGCAGCGTAGAGTTATACAAGCAGATTGGTTCTCCTAATTTAAATTGTAGTGATATCACATTAAACGGAATTGAATCAAAACAAACGTACCCTATCGGCTTTTTTATTTCTGATATTTCAATTGATAGTTTTTTACTTCGTACGAAAATTTATGTTGTTAAGTCATTATGTAATCAAATTGTATTAGGTTTGGATGTATTAAATCAGTTTAACTTCTCTTTTACCGAGAATGGCCTTCAAATAATTTCTCATCGGAATAAAAGTAATGTAAACTTGATAACTGCTGAGTCATATCGAAATTCTAACGTTCGTTGCGTTATGGGAAATTTGAATATTGCTATCTCATTGAAGAATGTTTATTATCCTTCGCGATCGTCTGGCGTCTCTGTTAATGTAAACAAAAGTCCCGAAAGCGGAAGTAGCTCGACGTTTAATTACCTTTCACATCTGGTGAATGCTATTTCTGTCAACGAGATTGATTTATCGCATATTTCAAATGCAGAACATAAAGAAAGACTGTGTAATTTAATTAATTCGTACCAGCCTCGGAAAAATAGACAATCTGACTTCAAGATGCAAATAAATTTATGCGATGATATTCCTGTCTGTCAAAATAGAAGATACATGTCTTTCGCGGAACAAAAAATTGTTGACGATCAAATTAAGGAATGGTTGAAAGAGGGCATAATAAAGCCTAGCAATTCTAATTATTCGGCGCCTATTGTTTTGTGTAACAAGCGTAATAATTCGAAACGTTTATGTATAGATTATCGGAAATTGAATAAGAAGATTTTTAAAGACAAATTTCCACTGCCTTTAATTTCGGAAGTACTTGATCGCTTAGAACAGTCAAAAGTCTTCACGACACTAGATTTGAGAAATGGCTTTTTCCATGTAGACATAGACGAAAATTGCACCAAATATACCGCATTTGTAACACATAATGGTATTTACGAATTTCTTAAAGCTCCTTTTGGTTTATGTATTAGTCCAAATGTTTTTCAAAGGTATATTTATTCAGTATTTCGTGACTTGCTAAATGAAGGTGTAGTAATTATTTATATGGATGATATAGTCATACCGGCTAATGATGAAGCTGAATGTTTAGACAAATTAGAAAGAGTATTCAAAACTGCTTCGGAGTATGGATTACAAATAAATTTCAAAAAGTGCCAATTCTTAAAACGTAAAATTGAATTTTTGGGACATGTTATTGAAAACGGAACTATTCGACCATCACCTTCCAAAACTTTTGCTGTTCGAAACTTTCCACAACTGCGTAACTGTAAACAACTACAAAGCTTTTTAGGACTAACAGGTTATTTTCGTAAATTCATTCCTCAGTATGCTAAAATAGCTAAACCTCTTAGCGACTTACTTAGAAAAGGTATTGGTTTTAAGTTCGATTCCGAACAACAGGAAGCTTTTTGCAGATTAAAAGAAATTCTCTCTCAGGCACCTGTTCTACACATATTTAGGCAAGGATATCCATTAGAACTTCATACTGATGCTAGTAGTCAAGGCTTTGGTGCGGTATTACTCCAATTGTCTGATGATGGTAATTATCACCCAATCCAGTATATGAGTAAGAAGACTTCACCGCAGCAAGAGAAACTCTGTAGTTACGAATTAGAAGCCCTTGCAGTAATAGAAGCTCTGAAGAAATTTCGAAACTATTTGTTAGGGACTAAATTCAAAATTGTAACTGATTGTAGTGCTTTTCAGAAAACTTTAGATAAGAAAGATTTAACTCCTAAAATTGCGAGATGGGCAATGTTTATTGAAGAATTCGATTACGAAATTGTACATCGTTCAGGAAGCCAAATGAAACATGCTGATGCTTTAAGTAGAAATGCTTTAATTTTAACATCATACACATCCGATGTAACTGAGAAGATTCGGTTAGTACAACAACAGAATGAAGATGAACATGTGAAATTAATCAAGAATTTAAATGAGAAGGGAGAAGAAAATGGATTCTTCGTGAGAAATGATATTTTGTACAAATTTGAAAATGGTAAAGATCTTCTAGTAGTGCCAGAATCCTTACAGAATGAAATCATACAGAAGGTACATACAAAAGGTCACTTTGCTGTAGATAAAACTGTGAATGCTGTAGAGCAAGAATTCTATATTCCCAGACTGAAATGCAAAGTTGAAAAAGTAATTGCTAACTGTATAGAATGTATACTGTACAACAAGAAGCAAGGAAAAGCAGAAGGATTTCTTCATCCTGTACCGAAAGAAAACGTTCCCTTGAGTACGTATCATATCGACTTTATTGGACCTCTTCCATCGACGAACAAGAGATACCAACACATTCTAACTGTTGTCGACGCTTTTACGAAATTTACTTGGTTCTATCCAGTGAAATCACCAACTACACAAGAAGTTATTTCAAAATTGAAGCAACAACAGACTGTATTTGGAAATCCAGCCAGAATCATTTCAGATCGAGGTAGTGCCTTTACATCGAAAGAATTTTCAGCTTATTGTACTGAAGAAGGAATAGAACATGTCAAAATTACTACCGGTATTCCAAGAGGTAACGGACAAATTGAGCGAATTCATAGAATTTTGATTCCTGTTTTGTCAAAATTATCACATGAAGATTCAACGAAATGGTTTAAATATGTTTCAGATGTTCAGAGAATAATCAACACTACAACTACGAGAAGTACAAAATATTCACCGTTTGAGCTTCTCATAGGCACGAAAATGAAGAATAAAGAAGATTTGAGAATTAGTGAGACATTGAATGAAGAATATCTAAAACAATTGATGCAAGAACGTGATGAAATGAGAGAAGATGCGAAAAACAACATTTTGAGGATTCAAGAAGAGAATCGAAAACAATTTAACAAGAAACGTAAGAAACCGAAACTATACAAGATTGGCAACTTGGTAGCCATTCAGAGAACTCAATATGGGACTGGTTTGAAACTACGACCTAAGTTTCATGGACCGTATAAAATCATAGCTGTAAGATTAAATGATAGATATGAAGTCGAGAAAGTAGGATGTCATGAAGGACCAAATTTGACATCTACTGCGGCTGACCATATGAAGCCATGGTCAAATTGATTTAATGCTTGTATCAGCTCAAAACCTAAGGACCTGATACTCTCTTTTTCTTTTCTTTTTTTTTTATTATCTTTGCAGGTACATGATGGTGATGTCTATTCAACAGACATAGAGGACGATGCCTCTTCAGGCTGGCCGAAGCTGTGGGAAATCATACCGTCCAATGCTGAATGAGAATTGCCTGTTATGACGTCATCAGTATAGCATCACCCAGCGCAGTAAGAATCATCCCAGACAGCGCTGAGACCTGGTCGAGAGTGGAGGGCAGACGTGAGCAGACGGCTCACACGTCTTCAAGGGTTTATAAAAGGACTGTTGGTGCATCATTATGTTAATCCTGCATACCGTTAACTTCATCTTTATATACTTTTTTTATTTACTTTTAGTTCTTTCTATTAAATAAACCATTTAAATATTACTTCGTGATCTCATGCTGTGAATCAAGTCAAATTCTACAATAATAATAATAATATACCCCCTTCTCAACAACAGAATCCTACAACATTTGCAGATAAATGCATTCAAACCAATCCCTTTATAGTAACCCTTTTGATTGGAGAACCCGTGCATTAGCCTCGAAAAATAAAATGAGATTCTAGACTGTTTCTATGACCAGAATGTTAAGCCAATAGATAGGTCTAGCTCAGAATTTTTCTTTTTAAAAGAAAATAAATAAATAATCCAAAGACTATTCGTAAATATAAATGGTAAAGTCTTGAGTCCGCTGGAAAAAAATTTTCAGAGCTGAGAAAAATTCTACAACTCAAAAAAAAAAAAAAAAAAAAAAAAAAAAAAAAGCTTTTGGTTAATTTTTATCATGTCTTAGACATGATAAAAATTAACGACCCTCTTCCCTTTTCGTCTGGGAATGTTGTCTCACTCTTTTGAAAAACAAATCGTGATTCATTCATGGAATGATTGCCATTAGAGAAAGGATGAGTCATGGTCTATTTTTAGAAAGGGTGAGACATCCTTCCCAGACAAAAAGGGAGGGTCATTAATTTTTATCATGTCTAAGACATGATAAAAATTAACCAAAAGTTTTTTTTTTTTTTTTTTTTTCATTAGAGAATTTTATTTCAGCTCTGAGAAATTTTTTTTTCTCCCAGCCGATTCGAGACTTTACCATTTTTTTTAAGAATGATTTCTCCCTGATCTATTATTTCAAAATTCCAAGTTTCGCTTCAGAACCATCTATGCTGTTGAAGAAGTAACATGATATATGTATTTTTTTAATGAGTTCTGTCAAGATTGAATTGTGCAGGATCGACCTTGCGAATTTCTTCTCTGTATCTTTAAATAATAATGATACGGAACTGCTTTTTGTAGAGCGCAATGGAAAAAACCTTTTGTATGGTTAGGACAATTCATGTGTTCGATCCCATTGTATTTGAGAATCTCTTGCGTCGATCCCGAAATGTAATAAATGGATCTTTGCAACCATTTCTCTAAAAACCGCCGTTTCATTTCTCCTCGCACCCAAATCATGTAAAAAGGTTCCGTCAACATCGTTAACACCCATGGAAAATAACTGTACGGAATTTCTCCTTCGTACCACGACAAGCCGTGATAATAATCACTCGCCCACACAGCGGTTCGTTTTTCTTTCTCGGTGAGCATTTGCCATGGAAACGGGGGTTTAAAATCAAATACCCCTCGAGAAGTACCGTCCAATGTGACGTAAGCCAATTCTTTCACAATAAAGGCTCCTTGAGAATCGTAGAAACCTTCAAAGTCGAGCACGAGTTCCATGTTTTTTATTTCTTTTTCTTTCCAAGGTGACCTTTATTATTATGATGATGGATGTGTATTGAGATACGCACGATATTATTCAAAAAACAAATATATATATATACGAATGTGACCTTTCCCAGAATTCATACGACCTGTCACGTGCAACCTTCTCTCTCTATATATATAAAAGAGGAGACGGCGAGAGAACGCTATCCATTTTTTCCTTCAGGACACACAGCGAGAGAGAGAGAGAATTTTGTTTTCTTTTTTTCCTCAATTGAAGAAGATGGACATTTTGAGTGCCAAACCTCTCAAAGATTCCTACATTGTTCTGGACATGAATACTTTCACTGTTATGATCCAAAGACGGGAGATATATGTTTCATCTTGAAAGAACTGGGCTACATCACTTGCGATTTAACCTTATGCGGATCCATGATTTTTCTCCCTCCTGTCCATTACGATGACTTATCGTCCCGCAATCAAGCTGTGGTCAACCAGACTACAAATAACCGACACGGCCTGCAATGGATCGAGGGTCGTCTTTCCTACGAGCATCTTCCTACGATCCTGAAAATACTGACCGAAAATGTGGAGGTGAACTACGTCAATGGATACGATAAAGCCGAATTTTTCAGCAAGCTCTGCCAGCGATCCGTTTACGAGTTTTATATCCCAGGGAAAACCGAGTGGCGGAACAAGTCGAAATGCACGCGACACCAATATTTTCAAAAGATGATTCATTGTGCCGAGAATAAGGTGAGAAATTTTCGATACCATTTGATGGAGGGTAGTTACGTTTTCCGGAAATTACATTGTTACCCCTTCGAGAGCAAAGCTGTCGAAGAGGAGGCGGAAGAATCTCCCCAGGAGAAATCGTGCGACGATGAGGAGGAGGAGGAGGAGGAGGATGAACTTTCTAATAATAATAATAATAAATGTCTAAGTTGGGATGCTTTAGAGACCCAAGAATATTGGTCTCAACCCTTATCTCACCTAGACCTGAAAGAGGATCCTCAAGTGTACTCTTTGTGGTCCTCTTCTAAAATTTGGTCTTGGAGAGAACCCTTGAATGTTCATGAATGAAATGGTATGTAAATCCCTAGAGGAAAAAATATAGAAAAAAAAAGTTCTTTTTTTTGTAATATGTTGATTTCTTTCCAATCCCATTTCTTTTCTATAACTCCAGCCCAATCGACGAGAAGAAGACGAATTTTCCAAGTTACACAAGACGAATCTTCCAAGTTACACAAGACGTAGAAAGATTTCACAAGGATTTATAAATCACACGCTCCCACATGATATATGTATAGAGAGAAAAAGACCCTCTGTTCTCTAGCCAATACGTCAAGACTTCCCTAAACTAAGAGAGATCATGAGTACCGAGGAAACCTTAGCAGAGCAAGTGGAAAGACTTTCAAAGAGATTAGAAGAGTTAAGACGGGATAGATTTACAGTTCCGCCGACTAAAGAGGAAATTATCATCGATTTCAACAAACCGCTGTACTTTCATCCCCTACCCCAAAGAATGAGACTAGTGGACTCGCCGTTGAACAGTTCCAATGAGAAACAAAATGTCACTTATTTGAATAGTCAATTTCAACACATGAATATTTCATAAGTATTTTTTTCCCTAAAGCGTAGGGAGATCGGATCAGTAGTTTTTCCCTTTTCATCGTCGAAAAAGATTGGGAGGAAAAATCTTTCTCAGCTCTCTCAGAAAAATTTTTCAGCCTTAAAAAAAAAAAAAAAAAAAAAAAAAAACTTTTTGTTAATTTTTATCATGTCTTAGACATGATAAAAATTAACTCTACCCCCTTTTTGTGTGGGAATGTTGTCTCACACTTTCTAAAAATAGACCATCACTCCTCCTTTCCTAAAGAATAGAATTCCAAGAATGGGATCTGGTCTATTTTTAGAAACGGTGAGACCCTATTTCCAGACAAAAGGCGGGTAGAGTTAATTTTTATCATGTCTAAAGTTCAGGGTCCATCCATCTTCTTATGTGAAACGGTGACCCTGACAAGATCGAGATAAACAAGTCCTGTGAGTTGTTTTGTAATCTTGACGCGATCCAAGAAAGACTTTTTATTATTTTTTTGAAATAGGCGGGGGGTGGGGAGAGAAAATGTTCTCACGACCCTCAGATATCTTTTCATTAATATATTTTTTTTTATCAAAGTGTTTCTTTCATTCCGATCCTTTTAAGAGGTTGGAATGACCCTGACATTTAGATGGGGTCGCGATCCCGACAGATGTCGCGCGAGTATAAAAGTGTGTGTCCTCCACGAGATTTCTTCAGAGAACAGAAGAAGACGTGAACTGAGCTGGTAAGTCCCTTTGGTCCTCTGAATATGGTTTAATCATAACTTCATTTAAAAAGACGTTTGAAACTTTGAAACTTCTTAACCCTTTGAAAAGAAAAATGTCTCTTTCAAGACGACGACTCTAAAACGTTTTATTGTTTTTTTCCCCCTTTCTAGATCTTCCCTGTTATACATACATACCTTTTCGATTCTTTTTTTTGCTCCTGTTTGTGGAAGACATCACCGTATTCATCGCCATGGCGTGTTCAGAAAACTTTATCGTGCTCGATCTAGAGGGTTTCCAGTCCTACAACCACAAGAAGGGTGAATTTACCTACGTTTTAAAAGAATTGGGCTATGCGACAAAAGATTTTTTGACCGTGGGATCGTTGACGTTTGCTCCTCCTCACCCCTTCCACCAACTGAATAAAAAAAACCAAAAGACGAATGCCTGGCTGACGAGAAACCGGCACGGACTTCGTTGGAACGAGGGTCATATTCCCTACAACCATTTAGGACGCATTCTCCAATCGCTCACTCACAGCTTCTCCACGATTTATGTGGTGGGATGCCAGAAAGCTAAATTCTTTGCTAAAGCCTTGGATTATCAAAAACCCGTGACGGAAATTTATGTGCCAGATGGAATCATTTGGAAGTATCGGGAAAAATGTGCCCGACATCATCAAAGGATGAAATATTTCCATTGTGCCGAAAACAAAGTGCGCAACTATCGATGGCATATTACGGAAGGAGATTTTCATATCAATCACGTCTATCCAGACGGAACGGAGAAAGAGGAGAGGATTCAGGAGGAAGCAGACAATCCTCTGCAAGCTTTTGATAAGGCCTACGATCAGTTAGAGAAGGATCCGTCCCCAAAAGCGTACGATAACCTCATCCAGAAATGGGATAATCTGTCCTGTTTCCAAGTGATGGAACATCCGGATGAGCATACGCCTTTAAACTTGATGGGCTCTTCTTCTTTGTCGTCAACTTCCTCCAATAACTCGAGGAAGACGGAGGGTTGGGGAGACATACCTGAAAATATTCCCCATTACGATCCAGCAGCCTGTTGGGACGAACCTTCCAAAGAATCTCATGAGACCCCCAAAATATCTTCAGAGGATCCAAAGACAAAATCCACTGAGTGTTGGGACAATGAACGGACGACTCATGCTCTAAAATCCACTAAGACTATGTCCACTGAGTGTTGGGACAATGAACAGACGACTCATGCTCCAAAATCTACTGAGACTATGTCCACTGAATGTTGGGACAATGAACGGACGACCCATGCTCCAAAATCTACTGAGACTATGTCCACTGAGTGTTGGGACGATGAAACCGAAAAGACGACAGAGAATTGGGATGACCGTTCTCAAAAGTATTTGAATTGATATATACATAAACTCAGGAGAAAAAAAATAAAGAAAAGATTTTTAGAAATAAGTAGGGAAAGGTTCTCCGCTTTCCCTATATTTATGGAAATGGAGTGAGAAGAGAGAGAGAGAGACGAATCAGGAGACCAAAAAAAATGGGTCTTGGAAGGAATGAGTGCAAATGCATTCGATTCCTTCCAAGACCCATTTTTTTTGGGTCCCTCTCTCATCTAATCTTGGAAAAGAACTTTGTCCTATTTTTCTAGGTCCATTCAAAAAGAAATGAATCTATCCATAAATTTTCTTAAAAGAAAAAAAACAAAAAGATCCTTTACCTCTTGACGGTCCAAAGTCGAGAACCTTGGAAAAAGTTATCCACTCTCTCCATCCAGTCAAGCTTCTCTGTAGAAAATCTAGTAGGTGCATCTGCATTCTTGTTAACACCCGGCAGTTATTATTGGACGCGAAACATCGAATGCTGAAATAGTTAACAGTGATCCCATTCTTAAAGAAACGGGGATGTTTTATTCATCCAGTCGAGTGCGGAAAAATTTCTGAGAGCCGGAGAAAAATTTCTCTGGTTGAAAAAAAAAAAAGAAAAAAAAATACCCCCCTTTTAGTCTGAAAATTGATGTCTTCAATTTTTCAAAAATTGAAGACATCAATTTTCAAATTTTCAGACTAAAAAGGGGGGTAATTTATTTTTCAGAAACTTTTCCCAGCCGACTCGATGTGAATAAAACTTTACTGTTTGTTAAGAATGTTATTTAATGGATCGATTTCAACCTATCGAGTTTCGCTTGAGTTCCGGGCGTGCTGTGGGCCCACCTGGATACAAGTTTTCCCCTTTTGGAATAGAATAAAACTTTACTGTTTTTTAAGAATGTTATTTAATGGATCGATTTCAACCTATCGAGTTTCGCTTGAGTTCCGGCCGTGCTGTGGGCAAACCTGGATACAAGTTTTACCCTTTTGGAATAGAATTTCCGTCAAGGTAGGCTACTTTTCCTCTTTTTGCATTTTTCATGTCATTTCATTTGTATTACAATATACTGAAAACGGGCGTTCGAACTGATTTCTAGGCTATTTCTATACAAATGGAGCTCAATCCAAGAAAGAAATGATGTCTTTTTTTTAATTTTGTGGACTGCCAATTTGTATTGGAATATACTGAAAACGGGTGTTTGAGTCGATTTTCAGTATATTTCAATACAAATAGAGCTCGGTCCAAGAAAGAAATAATGTCTTTTTTTTATTTTGTGAACTGCCAATTTGTATTGGAATATACTGAAAACGGGTGTTTGAGTCGGTTTTCAGTATATTTCAATACAAATAGAGCTCGATCCAAGAAAGAAATGATGTCTTTTTTTTTATTTTGTGGACTGCCAATTTGTATTGGAATATACTGAAAACGGGTGTTTGAGTCGGTTTTCAGTATATTTCAATACAAATAGAGCTCGATCCAACAAAGAAATGATGTCTTTTTTTTATTTTGTGGACTGCCAATTTTGTATTGGAATATACTGAAAACGGGCGTTCACGTCGGTTTTCAGTATATTTCAATACAAGTGAAGCTCGATCCAAGAAAAAAATGATGTCTTTTTTTTTATTTTGTGGACTGCCAATTTTGTATTGGAATATACTGAAAACGGGCGTTCACGTCGGTTTTCAGTATATTTCAATACAAATGGAGCTGGATCCAAGAAAAAAATGATGTCTTTTTTTTATGTTGTGGACAGCCAATTTTGTATTGGAATATACTGAAAACGGGCATTCACGTCGGTTTTCAGTATATTTCAATACAAATGGAGCTGGATCCAAGAAAAAAATGATGTCTTTTTTTTATGTTGTGGACAGCCAATTTTGTATTGGAATATACTGAAAACGGGCGTTTACGTTGGTTTTCAGTATATTACAATACAAGTGGAGCTGGATCCAAGAAAAAAATGATGTCTTTTTTTTATGTTGTGGACAGCCAATTTTGTATTGGAATATACTGAAAACGGGCGTTCACGTTGGTTTTCAGTATATTACAATACAAGTGGAAGTGGATCCAAGAAAAAAATGATGTCTTTTTTTTATGTTGTGGACAGCCAATTTTGTATTGGAATATACTGAAAACGGGCGTTCACGTTGGTTTTGAGTATATTACAATACAAGTGGAGCTGGATCCAAGAAAATAATGATGTCTTTTTTTTATGTTGTGGACAGCCAATTTTGTATTGGAATATACTGAAAACGGGCGTTCCCGTTGGTTTTCAGTATATTCCAATAGAAATGGAGCTACATCCAAGAAAAAAAATGATGTCTTTTTTTTATGTTGTGGACAGCCAATTTTGTATTGGAATATACTGAAAACGGGCGTTCGAGTCGGTTTTCAGTATATTCTAATACAAATGGAGCTCCACCCAAGAAAAAAATGATGTCTTTTTTTATGTTGTGGACAATGAATTTTGTATTGGAATATACTGAAAACGGGCGTTCGACTCGGTTTTCAGTATATTCTAATACAAATGGAGCTCCATCCAAGAAAAAAATGATGTCTTTTTTTATGTTGTGGACAATCAATTTTGTATTGGAATATACTGAAAACGGGCGTTCGAGTCCTTTTTTCGACTATTTCTATACACATTCCACTATATTAAAATGACGTCATGGTTGAGTCCAAACAGAGTCGTCACCGGATAGAGTCGTCTCCGGACAAAGTCGTCCCCGGACAATTTTATACCGAATTTGTATAGAAATATACTTAAAATGGGCTTGGAGGGGGGGCGGAGACCAAACAAAGTCGTCCCCGGACCATCTTGATGACCAGACATATTGCCTTTTCAACAGCCCGTATTATTCTGAACAAAAACGTGGAATACTTTTATAGAAAAGAGAAGAATTGAAAGTGAAAGTCAAAAAGCAAAATGGGATCGGCTGGGAAAAATTTCTGAGAGCCGAGAAAAAACTCTGAGTCAGAAAAAAAAAAGAAAAAATATATAATATATATATTATATAATATGTATATTATATAATATATATATTATATAAGATATATTATATAATATATATTATAAATACTTTTTGTTAATTTTTATTATGTCTTCTAGACATGATAAAAATTAACTCATCCCCCTTTTGTCTGGGTATGTTATCTCACCGTTTCTAAAAATAGACCAGAACCCAGTCTTTTCTTGGAATTTAAAAGGATGAGTCATGGTCTATTTTTAGAAAGTGGGAGACAACATTCCCAGACAAAAGGGGGGTGAGTTAATTTTTATCATGTCTAGAAGACATGATAAAAGGTTTTTTTTTTTTTTTTTTTTTTTTTTTTTTTTTTTTTTTTTTACATCTCAGAATTTTTTTCTGAGCTCTGAAAAATTTTTGCTAGCCGATCCCATTTCGTTTTTCGACTTTCACTTTCAACTCTTCACTTTTCCTATCCACTGTCGTTGGAATTGTGTTCACTGGAGGCTATTTCTTTTTTTGCAATCTCGCTTTTAGTTTTCTCTGAGATTCTTTAGAAATGGCTATACAAATTTCACCATCTATATAGAGATGATGTCCAAACAAAGGCGTCCCCGGACCATCTTGATGACCGAATATGTATAGAAATAGTCTGAAAATGGGCTTGAGGGCCGGTTTCTGGACGATTCCTCTACAAATTCGGCCGCATCCAGAAAAACAAAAATACATAGCTTCTTTTTGGGTGGACAGGAGATGATAAATTTCTTTTCTCTCTCTCTCTCCCAATATTGGAGGAGAGAGTGGCCCAAAAAAATGGGTCTCGGAAGGAATCGAATGCATTTTGAAATGCACTCATTCCTTCCAAGACCCATTTTTTTGGTCTCCTGATTCAACTCTCCAGTCTATGGAATAGGGAAAGCGGAGAACGTTTCCCCTTCTTTAAGCGACTGGAGACCATATCGCATCATCATCATCATCATCACCATCACCATCGTCCTCTTTCTGATACTTTTCAACGAAGGCTTGATGTCTCTGGATGATTTTGAGGAGATGATGGATCCCGAATTGAGTGATGAAAAAGAGAGGACTCTTTTTCCTTTCTTGTTCGTCTTGCACAGTCTCTCGGAGGGTGATATACGTTTCCCCGTCCTCCTCAATTTTCGTCAGAGGTCTCATGAATATTTTACACATCCAAGGGAAGAGCGACTTGTTATGCAGGGATTTCGAAGCGACGAAGGCCGCTTCATTCGAAGTGAGGACAATCTGGTTCGGTTGACCCCATTCTTTGGAGTAGTTGTCCAAATCGCCTAGTCGAAGAAAATGGTGTCGATTAGGAAAAAAGACTTGGAGAACACTCGTCGTATGCGAGACGTTCGTAGGCAAGAGAGTCAAGATATCTTTGGCATTCCAGTACAGGAATCCTAGATCCACATACGCGTGCACGTAATAGTCATCGTTATATTCCAGTTTGAGCAGCATGGCTTTTGTATTTTTTTTTTCCGTTCTCAAGGCGAAACACTCGTCTGATATGAACAAGAGCTCGCTGGCGATCCGTTTATATAGACTCCTCAGAGAGAGAGAGAGGGAGAGGGGAGGAGGAGGAACAAGGTTGATGAATTCTAAAATAAAAAAAAATGATAACGAAATGAGATCGGCTGGCAAAATATTTTCAGAGCTCAGAAAAAAATTCTGAGATTAAAAAAAAAAAAAAAAAAAAAAAAAAACACCTTTTTGTTAATTTTTATCATGTCTTCTAGACATGATAAAAATTAACTTACCCCCCTTTTGTCTGGGTATGTTGTCTCACCGTTTCAAAAAATAGACCAGAACCCAGTCTTTTCTTGGATTCTATTCTTTAAAAGGATGAGTCATGGTCTATTTTTAGAAAGTGGGAGACAACATTCCCAGACAAAAAGGGGGGGTGAGTTAATTTTTATCATGTCTAGAAGACATGATAAAAATTAACAAAAAGGTTTTTTTTTTTTTTTTTTTTTTTTTTTTTTTTTTTTACATTTCAGAATTTTTTTCTGAGCTCTGAGAAATTTTTCCTAGCCGATTTCATTTCGTTTTTCGACTTTCACTTTCAACTCTTCACTTTTCTATAAAAGCATTCCACGTTTCTGTTCAGAACAGTGTCTCTCTCTACCCAAATCTGAAACCCTAGTCACGAGAGAATATGAGACTAGAAAAATAGTTTAGCTTATTGATCTAAAAAATGTCCCATGCTAGAACTCAGAATTATAATCAGAGCGGGGCTTTCCAGTATCCACTTCCAAGATTTTAGATTTGTCATGGGTTACATGTTCCCAAATTCATAAATTCTTCAATTATAGTCCCCTTCTTTGACAAATGGCTAAGAAATTCTTAAAGAATATCATGATAAAGATTTAGCTATCTATATATAACATTATGTTTTCTTTTCAAAAAAAAAAATCCAGTCTTGATCGAAATGGACTTTACGCACAATTTATTGTGTCCCCCCCTTTCCAAGATTGGTTTGAAGAAGTGATCAAAAAAAATGGGTCTGGAAGGAAAAGGGTGCATTTCGAGAAAAGAAAAGAGGACCCTCTTTTTCTCGCAATGCACCCGTTTCCTTCCAGACCCATTTCTTTTGCCTCCTCAGAACTGTCTTTCTTTTCTCCTCCCTCTCTCTCTTAAGAGGGATTGAAAGAAAGAGGCTAGATGGAAAAGTTTCTTTTTTTTTCTTTCGAGAAGATAAAAAAAAATTTGGAGGAGGAGCAAATTTTTTTTTGGTGGTGGTGGTTGTTTTTTTTAGAAGGTGATAACTTTAGTGACATTTAAAGAGACCACCAGAGGATCCGTTTGAGTCTCGACGACCTTTTCTTGACGGGGGTCTGTCTGGCAATAAGCGCTGGCATATTGTTTAGGGTAAGTAGAAGAATCCGTCATGCCTGGATGAGGCGGTATGTAGCGCACTCCCAGATTAAAGAGGGTGATAAAGGGAAATTTCTCCCCCGGATAGAGCAGTCGGTAAACGGGTTGATTGGGTACAACTCGAACCAGCGGCTGAGTTAAAATGCTATACACCCAGGCCAGAAGCTGATTATTTTTAGGATTATTTTCGGCCAGATGTAACATTTCTTCGCTGGAGAGGACATATCCCTCTTGAGAACTGCCGAGACTCTCAAGATCTTTTATTTTCCTGAAGAAGTGGTGTTCGTCGAAAAACACGGAGAGAATGTCCCAGGTTCTTTTACTGGAAGTATGAATCAGAAGCAAAATGTCCGTAGCGTTCCAAAACAATCTTCCGTCATCCACATAACAGCGAATGCTCACAAACTCATTATATAAGACGCGGATCATCATCTTGAGTAGAAATATGGATACGCACAGCAGTCTCTCTCTCTGGGAAATAGAGTCTGTCTTCCACTCGCCTCTCTATATATACGAGAAGACCACGTGATGGGCGACGTGACGGTTGACTTCTAGAAAAAAAATCAACTTTGTCTATCTCTCTCTCTATGACCTTCTATTTTTTTCCTAAAGAACACCCCGTCACCTTTTCAAAGGTCATGGGATTGAGAGGAACGAAAGAAAAAAAAACAACCATCCTTTGTATACTACCTATGACCTTCTCCTAGAGACCCCTGTCATTTTCTTCTCCAGAGCTACGTGATGAAAGCTTTTTTTTATTCTAAAGTTTATCAACTTTGTAGACACATGACCCCGTCACCTTCTCAAAGGCCATGTCGTATGGAATGGGACCCTTTTGGTTTTTTCTTTTGAGAAAATAAAAAATAAAACAACTCTATAATAATCTCTTAATGACCTTTACAAACACTCATTTCGTTATCATTTTTTTTATTTTAGAATTCATCAACCTTGTTCCTCCTCCTCCCCTCTCCCTCTCTCTCTCTCTGAGGAGTCTATATAAACGGATCGCCAGCGAGCTCTTGTTCATATCAGACGAGTGTTTCGCCTTGAGAACGGAAAAAAAATACAAAAGCCATGCTGCTCAAACTGGAATATAACGATGACTATTACGTGCACGCGTATGTGGATCTAGGATTCCTGTACTGGAATGCCAAAGATATCTTGACTCTCTTGCCTACGAACGTCTCGCATACGACGAGTGTTCTCCAAGTCTTTTTTCCTAATCGACACCATTTTCTTCGACTAGGCGATTTGGACAACTACTCCAAAGAATGGGGTCAACCGAACCAGATTGTCCTCACTTCGAATGAAGCGACCTTCATCGCTTCGAAATACCTGCATAACAAGTCGCTCTTCCCTTGGATGTGTAAAATATTCATGAGACCTCTGACGAAAATTGAGGAGGACGGGGAAACGTATATCACCCTCCGAGAGACTGTGCAAGACAAACAAGAAAGGAAAAAGAGTCCTCTCTTTTCCATCACTCAATTCGGGATTCATCATCTCCCCAAAATCATCCAGAGACATCAAGCCTTCGTTGAAAAGTATCAGAAAGAGGACGATGGTGATGGTGATGATGATGATGATGATGCGATATGGTCTCCAGTCGCTTAAAGAAGGGAAAACGTTCTCCGCTTTCCCTATTCCATAGACTGGAGAGTTGATCCAGGAGACCAAAAAAATGGGTCTTGGAAGGAATGAGTGTATTTCAAAATGCATTCGATTCCTTCCGAGACCCATTTTTTTGGGCCACTCTCTCCTCCAATATTGGGAGAGAGAGAGAGAAAAGAAATTTATCATCTCCTGTCCACCCAAAAAGAAATTATGTATTTTTGTTTTTCTGGATGCGGCCGAATTTGTAGAGGAATCGTCCAGAAACCGGCCCTCAAGCCCATTTTCAGACTATTTCTATACATATTCGGTCATCAAGATGGTCCGGGGACGACTTTGTTTGGACATCATCTCTATATAGATGGTGAAATTTGTATAGCCATTTCTAAAGAATCTCAGAGAAAACTAAAAGCGAGATTGCAAAAAAAGAAATAGCCTCCAGTGAACACAATTCCAACGACAGTGGATAGGAAAAGTGAAGAGTTGAAAGTGAAAGTCGAAAAACGAAATGGGATCGGCTAGGAAAAATTTTTCAGAGCTCAAAAAAAATTCTGAGATGTAAAAAAAAAAAAAAAAAAAAAAAAAAAAAAAAACTTTTATCATGTCTTCTAGACATGATAAAAATTAACTCACCCCCCTTTTGTCTGGGAATGTTGTCTCCCACTTTCTAAAAATAGACCATGACTCATCCTTTTAAATTCCAAGAAAAGACTGGGTTCTGGTCTATTTTTAGAAACGGTGAGACAACATACCCAGACAAAAGGGGGATGAGTTAATTTTTATCATGTCTAGAAGACATGATAAAAATTAACAAAAAGTATTTATAATATATATTATATAATATATATATTATATAATATATATATTATATAATATATATATTATATAATATATATATTATATAATATATATATTATATATTTTTTCTTTTTTTTTCTGACTCAGAATTTTTTCTCGGCTCTCAGAAATTTTTCCCAGCCGATCCCATTTTGCTTTTTGACTTTCACTTTCAATTCTTCTCTATTCTATAAAAGTATTCCACGTTTTTGTTCAGAATAATACGGGCTGTTGAAAAGGCAATATGTCTGGTCATCAAGATGGTCCGGGGACGACTTTGTTTGGACTCCGCCCCCCCTCCAAGCCCATTTTAAGTATATTTCTATACAAATTCGGTATAAAATTGTCCGGGGACGACTTTGTCCGGAGACGACTCTATCCGGGGACGACTCTGTTTGGACTCAACCATGACGTCATTTTAATATAGTGGAATGTGTATAGAAATAGTCGGAAAAAGGACTCGAACGCCCGTTTTCAGTATATTCCAATACAAAATTGATTGTCCACAACATAAAAAAAGACATCATTTTTTTTTGGATGGAGCTCCATTTGTATTAGAATATACTGAAAACCGACTCGAACGCCCGTTTTCAGTATATTCCAATACAAAATTGGCTGTCCACAACATAAAAAAAAGACATCATTTTTTTTCTTGGATGGAGCTCCATTTGTATTGGAATATACTGAAAACCAACGTGAACGCCCGTTTTCAGTATATTCCAATACAAAATTGGCTGTCCACAAAATAAAAAAAAAGACATCATTTTTTTCTTGGATGGAGCTCCATTTGTATTGAAATATACTGAAAACCAACGTGAACGCCCGTTTTCAGTATATTCCAATACAAAATTGGCTGTCCACAAAATAAAAAAAAAGACATCTTTTTTTCTTGGATCGAGCTCCACTTGTATTGAAATATACTGAAAACAACGTGAATGCCCGTTTTCAGTATATTCCAATACAAAATTGGCTGTCCACAAAAAATAAAAAAAAAGACATCATTTTTTTCTTGGATCCAGCTCCATTTGTATTGGAATATACTGAAAACCAACGTGAACGCCCGTTTTCAGTATATTCCAATACAAAATTGGCTGTCCACAACATAAAAAAAACATCATTTTTCTCTTGGATCCAGCTCCACTTGTATTGTAATATACTGAAAACCAACGTGAACGCCCGTTTTCAGTATATTCCAATACAAAATTGGCTGTCCACAACATAAAAAAGAAGACATCATTTTTTTCTTGAATCCAGCTCCATTTGTATTGAAATATACTGAAAACCGACGTGAATGCCCGTTTTCAGTATATTCCAATACAAAATTGGCTGTCCACAACATAAAAAAAAGACATCATTTTTTTCTTGGATCCAGCTCCATTTGTATTGAAATATACTGAAAACCGACGTGAACGCCCGTTTTCAGTACATTCCAATACAAAATTGGCAGTCCACAAAATAAAAAAAAAGACATAATTTTTTTCTTGGATCGAGCTCCACTTGTATTGAAATATACTGAAAACCGACGTGAACGCCCGTTTTCAGTATATTCCAATACAAAATTGGCAGTCCACAAAATAAAAAAAAAAGACATCATTTCTTTGTTGCATCGAGCTCTATTTGTATTGAAATATACTGAAAACCGACTCAAACACCCGTTTTCAGTATATTTCAATACAAATTGGCAGTCCTCAAAATAAAAAAAAGACATCATTTCTTTGTTGAATCGAGCTCTATTTGTATTGAAATATACTGAAAACCGACTCAAACACCCGTTTTCAGTATATTCCAATACAAATTGGCAGTCCACAAAATAAAAAAAAAAGACATCATTTCTTTCTTGGATCGAGCTCTATTTGTATTGAAATATACTGAAAACCGACTCAAACACCCGTTTTCAGTATATTCCAATACAAATTGGCAGTTCACAAAATAAAAAAAAAAGACATCATTTCTTTCTTGGACCGAGCTCTATTTGTATTGAAATATACTGAAAATCTACTCAAACACCCGTTTTCCGTATATTCCAATACAAATTGGCAGTCCACAAAATTAAAAAAAAGACATCATTTCTTTCTTGGATCGAGCTCCATTTGTATAGAAATAGCCTAGAAATCAGTTCGAACGCCCGTTTTCAGTATATTGTAATACAAATGAAATGACATGAAAAATGCAAAAAGAGGAAAAGTAGCCTACCTTGACGGAAATTCTATTCCAAAAGGGTAAAACTTGTATCCAGGTTTGCCCACAGCACGGCCGGAACTCAAGCGAAACTCGATAGGTTGAAATCGATCCATTAAATAACATTCTTAAAAAACAGTAAAGTTTTATTCACATCGAGTCGGCTGGGAAAAGTTTCTGAAAAATAAATTACCCCCCTTTTTAGTCTGAAAATTTGAAAATTGATGTCTTCAATTTTTCAAAAATTGACTCAATTTTCATCAATTTTCAGACTAAAAGGGGGTATTTTTTTTTCTTTTTTTTTTTTTTCAACCAGAGAAATTTTTCTCCGGCTCTCAGAAATTTTTCCGCACTCGACTGGATGAATAAAACATCCCCGTTTCTTTAAGAATGGGATCACTGTTAACTATTTCAGCATTCGATGTTTCGCGTCCAATAATAACTGCCGGGTGTTCAAGAATGCAGATGCACCTACTAGATTTTCTACAGAGAAGCTTGACTGGATGGAGAGAGTGGATAACTTTTTCCAAGATTCTCGACTTTGGACCGTCAAGAGGTAAAGGATCTTTTTGTTTTTTTTCTTTTAAGAAAATTTATGGATAGATTCATTTCTTTTTGAATGGACCTAGAAAAATAGGACAAAGTTCTTTTCCAAGATTGGATGAGAGAGGGACCCAAAAAAAATGGGTCTTGGAAGGAATCGAATGCATTTGCACTCATTCCTTCCAAGACCCATTTTTTTTGGTCTCCTGATTCGTCTCTCTCTCTCTCTTCTCAGTCCATTTCCATAAATATAGGGAAAGCGGAGAACCTTTCCCTACTTATTTCTAAAAATCTTTTCTTTATTTTTTTTCTCCTGAGTTTATGTATATATCAATTCAAATACTTTTGAGAACGGTCATCCCAATTCTCTGTCGTCTTTTCGGTTTCATCGTCCCAACACTCAGTGGACATAGTCTCAGTAGATTTTGGAGCATGGGTCGTCCGTTCATTGTCCCAACATTCAGTGGACATAAGTAGTTAGGATTTGAGTATCCCTGCACCCCGGAAGTGCAGTCGACCTTCAAAAGTACTTGGATGTAGTAGTAGGCGGTAATGTAGGCGAGACTGTTTGTCATATACCATGTTTTTCTAAAATGGGATTGCTTTAGTTAGAGACTGACCTCTCGGTTGTTGACTTATGGAACATGTTTGTTGTCGTTCGGTAGGTTTCTTTTGTTTGATAGCCACCAGCTGTGAGTGCTTTTTTGTAGTATTTTTAACGTTTTTTTGGATGGTGTAAGTGAAGGACAGCAGCGACGTTGTGAATGCTTGTCCCCCTCGTACACCATTCATAAAACGCCTTCGATTTTCTTAAAAGTAGTATCTTCTTCTTTTCTTTTTGGTAGTTTTTTTAACCTTCTTTGGACGGCGGGGGGTCGGAGACGACCAGCAGTAACCCATAAAACGTCAGGTCGTTCATTGGGTTCGTTGTCTTGAGTTCGCTTGTGCATTTTCGTTTTTCTTTTTTTTTTTTTTTCTTTTTGGAAATATTTAGTATAAAAAGGGAGTTGAAAGTGAGAATTAAGAGTAGTAGATGCAAGATGAGTGCAACAAAATGGAGTATTTTTATTATAAATTTCGTTTTATTTTTGGCAATAACAATAGTCGTCGTAGGAATATTTTTCGGAGAATTAATGAGGAATTGTGAATGGGGTGAAGGGAAAGTGGATTTAAGAAATTCTACTTGTAAGGAATCGGTTTATATTGGTCGAAAATTGTTTTTGCATGTATGTGTAAAAGAGAATAAAACAGTTTATGATATACGTTATTTTTGGAAAGATATCGATATGTTGAAAGCCGATATAATTGGCGTACAAATGATGAGGGGGGAATTTATGAAACTATGCAGTTTTTGCAGACAAAATGTATAGACATTTGAGTCCTCGGATATCGGAAACGGTTGGATGAATGTAAATATATTTTTGTTAAAGAAAAAAAAAAAGGAATTTATCAGCGATGTTAAAATTCAAACATCCAAGTTCCTGTTTGGTTATTGGCCCGAGTCAATCAGGTAAAACTTCGTTGGTACGCGAAATGATACGAAATCGAATATATGAAGCCCCTATCAGAAAAGTAAAATGGTGTTATTCGTATTCCGCACCTTGGTTTTGGGAAGAACCAGACATTGAATTCATTCAAGGTCTTCCGGATAGATACGAAAAAGGGGATTTGATAGTGGTCGATGACCTGATGCATCGACTAAATGAGAAAATTGCCGATCTTTTTACTGCCGCCTCACACCATTGTGAAGTCAGCGTTATAGTGATATTACAAAACTTATTCCCTCGTTTAAAGGTTATGCGCGACATTAGTCTTAATGCGCATTATATCATTTTGTTTAAAAATGCAAGAGATGTCTCCCAAGTTAGTTGCTTAGGACGACAGTTATATCCTCAGAACTGGCATTTTTTGACGGATGCTTATATAAAAGCAACAACGAAACCCTTTGGTTATTTAGTTATTGACTTACACCCTCAAACATCGGAGGAGTATCGGATGCGCGAAAATCTGTTTCCAGATAAAGACGGAATACTCTGGTTATTTCGTCCGAAATGACGAAGAAGAATTTGAAAAAGCAGTATCATTTCTTGCGAATATTAGCTCATTCCCACCCATCGCAGAAACGTGCTTTGTTACAGACTGCAAATAAGGATCAAATTTTATCTCTCTGCGAAGTTTGTTTAAATATTTTGAATGGAAATATCCCCGTTAATGTACGTAAGCTGAAAAAATATAAGAATCTATTAAGGTTGCTATCTAAAAAACACGAAAGCATACAAAAGAAAAAAAAATTTAGTCAACCAATCGGAAGGCTTTTTACCATTGATTGCTCCGGCAATAATATCTGCCTTGGGTGGTATTTTAGGACCAGTTATTAGCAAACGACTGTAAAAAAATTCTTAATCCCAATTTTGGGCTACAATGGCCAAAAGAGTGGCTCTCATACCCGAAGAATTGGTATCGTCTTATCATCTTCAGAAGCCAGAATTGAGATTGGAAGATGACATAGACACGTTATTAGAAAGAGCAAAATTACCCGACGACATGAAAGCAAAGTTGTTGGGGCAACTAATCACGCGGTATCACAGAACAGTGCACGCACCACCAGAACCTATACGTGTGAGCCTTGCGAATGAAGCGAAAGAAACCAAAGAAGAGAAGGGATTCCAGCAAGTGGAAGATCCTGTTATTAGGGATATTATTCTATCAACACCCCAGAAATTTTCTAGATTGGTGCCTCTGGTCGCCGAAAAATTAAAATCGAGGCTTTATTCATGGAACGATCGCGGAGAAATGATTCTTGACGGTAAAACGATTCAGGGATCCAGTATGGTGGATTTCTTTAATTACCTAATGAGAAATATAAAAAATGCTCAAGAGCCAAGGCATTTCGATGTATTTCTAAAGGCTATCGAAGAAATTAATATACCGCGCTCCTGGATAGGGAATCAGAATGTGTTGTCTCGCATGAGAGATACCTCATCGCACTACCCCCTCACAGAAAATAAATCCTCGAGCGGCGAGGAAAATGTCTTTCGATGGCCCCCATCAAATGTGAAAGACTTCGATCATCAAACAAAAAGAAAACAGCAGAGATATAAAGTACAGCAGGAAAGAAGAGGGAGATCCCAAAGTCAAGCACCTTATAAAGAGAAATGGGAGGAGCTTTAAACGATGCCGACGCAATTTTAGAAAATATCTATTACGATATAGAAAACCCCGCTTCGTATGGCGGAGTGGTAAGATTGGCTCGTGCCGCACAACTTCCGTTGAAAACGACGCGTCGATGGTTAATGAAACAGGATGCTTATACGTTACATAAACCAGTTCGCTTTAATTTCAAACGACGGAAGGTGTTGTCTTTCGGAATTGGAGAATTAATGCAATGCGATTTGATTGATTTGTCTAAGCTCTCTAAATATAACGATGGTGTAAAATATTTATTAACAGCAATTGATGTGTTTTCTAAACGCGGGTATGCCATTCCTTTAAAATCGAAGAGTGCAGATTCTGTACTCGAAGGATTTAAGAAGCTATTTAAGGAGACAAATTTTGTGGTGAATTTACAAACAGATGAGGGAAAAGAATTTTTTAATAAAAAAGTTCGTGACTATTTTAGAAGACATGGAATACATCATTATGCCTCTAACAGCGAATACAAGGCGAGTGTTGTAGAGCGATTTAATCGAACGCTAAAATCTAAACTCTATCGAATATTTACTTACACCAATTCCTACAGGTATGTGCATGTCTTGAAATCAGTTTTGAAAAGCTATAATTTGAGTATTCATCGTAGTACTGGTTATGCACCTGCCGACGTGAAGCCGGAACTAGAAAGTGAAATTTTTGAAAAACTGTATGGCTATAGCATAAAACCGAGATACAAATTTGAGGTAAACGACCAGGTGAGGATTTCTAAAACAAGGCGAGCATTTCGCAAAGGTTATTTGCCCAGTTGGACGGATGAGGTTTTTGTCATATATAAGAGATATCCTTCGAGTCCTCCGACATATCTGCTTAAAGATTTAAAAGGAACAGTTCTGAAAGGAAGGTTTTACGAACAAGGGTTACAAAAAGTATTAAAGAGTTCTCACGATTTCTGGAGAGTGGAAAAAATTCTGCAAACGAGAGGTGTCGGTGCTAAGAAAGAATATTTCGTCAAGTGGAAATGCTTTGATCGACGGTTTAATTCGTGGGTGAAAGCGTCATGGATGAAATGACAGACGAATTCTACGTTACTCTACCCAGCAATGCGAGCATGCAGTATTTCCCTCTAAACAATCAATCATCTTATCGAACAAAACTCGCCTCTCCTCTGTTATTGAACGATTCTTGGGAAGTAGGTCTAACTGAAATTTTTATTCCACGAAATTGGTATAATGTGGGAGAGTATAATAATGACTATGTAATAACTAGGAATGTGGAGAAAAGCATTCCTATTAAATTTTCACGCCATACTTTATCATTTAATTATGGCGTTTTAGTTTCGGTAAACGCAGATGTTTCTCTAGAGGAATTTTTATCAAAACTGAATGATAAAATTAGTACCATTCTCGGTAGAGAGGACGCTGTGAAATTCGTTCTAGAACATGAAGGGAGGAGTATTCGCTGGGTTCTTGCAAATGGTTTCGAAGTACACATTTCTAAAAGAAAAGCTCCTAAAATGTTACAGATGTTTTACTTACCAGATGAAGATACTATTATTAAAAAATCTCAAGTGATGAGATTCAGATCAATAGCTGAAAATAAAGATCAGTTATTTTCAATCATAAATAGGAGCCCTTCTAGCACGAAACTGCATTTGATTCCGTTAACCTTAATAAAAGCAGATGTATCTAGGGGTCTCTTTGGCGACGTAGCAAAAAATATCCAAGATCTTAAATTGGAAAATTTTGTCACTTTCACCTACGATCAGACGAAGTCCCAACTAGAAATAAAGGTGTCAGAAAACATATTACTCAAGAAAGAGCATCCTCCCTTTTAAGGATACTCGGCGTCCGCGAAAACCTTATAATTTCGCAAACGCGAAAGTTTCCTGTGCTTTTGCCCCTAACTGTGGAGGAGGGGGAAGCTGTGGAACTTATAATTAAAGGATATCCCGAAGTAACTATGACTGAAAAAGAAACTTTGCATGTCAGCGCAGGCGTATATAAATCACCGGAAACTTTATTTCGCGAATTTCAACACGTACATTTAAGACAATTAGCGAATTCAAAAGTGTTTTTAGAAGTTCCTCCAGAATCGGAGCTGGCATTTGGGAAAGGGCTGGCAGACATGCTGGGATTCGTCAACACCCATTTCAAGAGCGGAAAATATATAAGCGACTATCCTTTAGAACTGGACGGGGGCATTACAGAAATTTTTGTGTACAGCGATTTAATCGAATCACATCACGTTGGAGATGTGCATGTTCCGCTGCTAAGGGTTATTCCCTGCGTGAATGAAAAAAATGATCAAATTGTGAAGCATTATGAAAAAACTATATATTTTCCTTTGCGAAAGCACTATGTGGAAACGATAGAAATAGAACTGAGAACGAGTAGCGGGAAAAAATTACCTTTACGGGAGGAAAAACATTTGTAGTCCTGTCTTTTCGCCGTAAGAAAACTATATAAATTGAAGATTTTTCAAGCTTTCCTCTCACTTTCTTAAAACATCCTTAGAGAAATGCACTTAAATCAGAAAGAGCGCGAATCCTATTATTGTGCTCAAGTTGGTGGTGGCGGTGGTGTTTACTTTCAAGGTATACCTCACCAACGAGGTTATGGGTTTTTTGGAGATTTGCGCCGATACATTACGCCGTTGGCACTTAGAGCCGGTCGTTATTTGGGCAAACAGTTGATGCAAACAGGAAAGAACGTCTTGTCAGATGTTGCAGCGGGATCGTCATTTAAGGACTCTGCTCGGAGCAGGTTACGTGAGACCTCTAATAAAATAAAAAGTGATATTTTTGAAAAATTACAGAGGGGAGAAGGTATAAAAAGAAAGCGCAAGAGGAAAAATCGTCAATCAAAGAGCAAGCGTTGTAAGACAAAAGCAGATATTTTTACATAAAGATTAATAGTAATGGAAACTCAGGGGGTTATATGCCTTAAGAGCGAATTGGATCTCTTTAATGGTGTCACCGTACAACTGGGCATCGATTCCTCTTCCTTCGTGGAAATCCACCTCGTATCTTCATTGTCTGATAAGACGCCCATAGAATTTTACATTAGCGGTAATGGTGAACACTATTTGGATTTGGCGCATACGATACTACACACACGACTTAAAATAACGAAAAAAAAAAACGATACCAATCTCACCGACGCCGACGGGGTGGCACCTGTTAATTATATTTTAAACACATTGTTTTCCGACTGTTCAATATTTTTAAATGATAAACAGGTTTCGTCACAAGTGAATTATTCTTATAGAGCCCTTTTGGAAAGTTTGTTGTTCTATTCCAAATCAGGTCAAGATAATCTACTGAGTGCTGGCTTATTTGCAAAAGATACTGCATCTAAGCATGATGTGGGAGACGAAAACGAAGGTTATACAACGCGTGCAAATCGTTGCAAGCTTAGCCAAAGCCTCGACCTCGTGGGACCATTGCACTTCGATTTGGCCACTCAACCGAAATTGTTAGTCAACGGGGTTAATGTACGCATTAAACTGGAAAGGCATAAAGATGTTTTCACTTTGATGTCGGCAAACGACAATTATAAAATTAGAATTCAGCTAGCAAAACTATACGTGAGAAAAGTCAGCGTGGCTCCCTCCATCCTAATAGCACACGAAAAGGCTTTAGAAAAAGGAGTTATTAAGATGCCCATTCGTAGGATTGACATAAAAAGTTTTGCAATATCGAGCGGTTTGCAATCGACAACTATAGCAAACGCTTTTATTGGTCAGCTACCCACACGTCTCATTCTAGGTTTTGTATCTAATGCCGCCTATAATGGAAGCATCAACAGAAATCCTTTTAAATTTCATCACTATAACCTAAACTACCTATGCATATTAAATGGGGGAAAGATGATACCTTCCAAACCCTATCAGCCCAATTTCGAAAAAACATTTTATGGGCGAAGTTATTTAAGCATCTTTACAGATTTAAATCGATATCATTCAAGCCCCAACATTAATATCTCCTTTGATGAATACAAAGATGGGTATACATTATATGCCGTTGATTTGACTCCAGATATGGCATCTAATGAAAGCCACGTAAGCATAAATAAGAGCGGAAACATAGCCATTGATATCAAATTTGCAGCGGCCTTGCCAGAAACAGTTACCCTGATAGTCTATGCTGAATACAGGAACATAATTGAAATAGACAAGTCACGCGGAGTCACGACAGATTATTAAAAATCATGGACGAAGTTTTGCAAATATACGGAAATGAAATTATCGAACTAGCTAAGGAGGCGGGTGCAGGCGAGGAGGTAATTCGAAGTATAGGCGATATGATGTTTTCCAATAAAATAGCGAACCTGCGCATTGCATTCTTTCTCGCTTTTGCCGAAAAAATTATTGAAATTTTCCCATCAAAGAAACATCAAGTGTACGAAGAAGTGTTTAAAAGCATATACAGAAATATTCATTTCGAACAAAGGCGGTAATGGATACTTTAACTCTGTGTCAATATGCCTGTGGCGACAGTCGAATCAAAAAAACATTTGGAGGTGTATATCCTTCCGATTTCATACCCTTACGAAAGAGACATTACTCCTCATTTATAGTGAATTCGGATCCGCATACTTTACCTGGGAGCCACTGGATTTCGATATATTTTAAGAAAAACAGCACGGCATATTACTTCGACAGTTATGGTCTTGCTCCATCTAACAAAAATATTTTAAACTTTTTAATGACCAACGCTAACAAAACATTTTATAATAAAATATGCTTTCAAGATGATACCAGTACATCCTGCGGAAAATTTGCTCTTTATTTTTTATTTTGTATGGTAAGAGGGTACTCTTTGAAGGACCTCTGCACGAAAGATAAGAAAAAAAATGAAATTTTTATTAGGGAATTTTTTAAAAAAAAATTCAAACGTCGCCGCTGTTGTCATGCTTTTCATGCCAAGAAACAAAATTGTGTGTCTTTGATAAATATGCGTGTTATTCCTGCAAAACATCACTAACGCTTCAGAAGTCGACGATGGAACGTTACGGCTATTTGCACACTGGAAACTCCGAAAACAGTCCTGTTGAAGAAGTACACGTTGAAAAAATTAATCATTTTTTCTTTAAAAACCTAAGCGACTGCATTCGTAATGCTCTTTACGATGAAAACACTAGCGGGAAAGGAAATCGTCATTACCTGAAAATTTTGAAGAATGCCGAAGTGGTCAAGCATATTCATAAAGCTGACCATCAACCACAACAACAATATGGATATTGCTACTTATACATTCAAAATGAACAAATAGCTCTTTTTTCGGCATGTAGTAAATTATATAATAGCATGTTGGATTGTGTTTCTTCGAAAAAAACTGAATATGAAAGTGAATGTATAAGAGATGAAAGCTATGTAATTAAAATTGCTTACTTTGTTATTCTGAATGATGATGCTATTGTGCGAGAATTACATCGCACTTGTGTGTAACACAAACAATTTGATCAATAAAAAGGATTTTTTTTCTTTCAAATGCAATTTTTTTTTGTCTCTGAAAAAAAAAAAAATATCAGATATATAGATAAATAATACATTTTTACACTTATTTATGAGCTGCCTTTTTCTATTCCACTGTTTTGTTTTCCGGTAAAAGCATCTGCCTTGAAGAAATTAATAAAATGTAAATTCCTCCAAGAAGATACTAAAACCGGACCTCTTGGATAAGGTCCATTTTTTTATTTTTTTTCTAAAGGATTACAGAAGCTTAATACAAAATAATCATTCTTGTATGCATGATACAATGAAAAAATCAAATGAAACAAAAAAACATATTACTGTTGTAAAATATATAAAGGTATCAAAAATTAAAATGAACATTTAAAAAAAATCAAAACGATTTTTCGATGTAAATCCAATATGGGAACTAACCCATTATTTTCATTATACCATGTGAGATGTTATATTGATAATACAATAAGTAATCAAATGAAACAAAAAGTACATTCCACATTATTACAAACATAAATGGAATCATTAAATATCAACAAAAATTTCTTTCCCTCCCCCCCTCTTTTTCGTCGAAACATACATGGAGGGGGTGTTTATAAAATAAAAATGATAAATCAGAATATTGCCTTAATGTGTCAGTATTTTTATTCATATTCGACAGTTAAAAGAAAAGTTTTCTACATAACCTCCATAACAATTATTATAACAGTCATCATGGTTAATTCGCGAGACATTCGTGTATCAAGTTTACAAAAGAAATACAACATAAATTCCTGTCGCAAATGAAATACAGAGAACTTTGCTTACATATCTCACACCAATTATCTTCATTTCGCATATAAGTATCAGAAATTAAAATGAACATTTAAAGAAATCAAAACGATTTTTCGTTGTAAATTTATATAGAAACTAACCCATTATCTTCATTACACCATGTGAGATGTTATATTGATAATACAATAACTAATCAAATAAAACAAAAAGTACATTTCACATTGTTACAAACATAAATGGAATCATTACATATCAACAAAAATTTCAGGGTGTTTATAAAATAAAAATGATTAATCAGAATATTGCCATAATGTATCAGTATTTTTGTTCATATTCGACAGTTAAAAGAAAAGTTTTCTACATAACCTCCATAGCAATTATTATAACAGTGATCATGGTTAATTCGGGGACATTCGTGTATCAAGTTTCCAAAAGAAATGCAACATGAATTCTCGTCGCAAATGAAATACAGAGGACTTTGCTTACATATCTCACACCAGTTATCTTCATTTCGCATATAAGAAAGGGTATCCCTTTCATTATAACATAAGAAATGATTGAATTTTCTGAAAATTTTACATTTCGTTCTGGTAGTGTCTGTTTGACATCGTAACCACAATTCTAAACATTTGTTGCAGCTTTTCAAATAAATATTAGACTCATTATTTTGAACAATTACATGTTTTACAAATGTGATATGTGCAATCTTTAGATGTAAAAGAAATATAACATCATCATCAAAGAAAAACCAGGCAATAAATTGTTTAGAAAACCACTTATTAAATCGAATTCTTTCATAGAGAGTTAAACTTTCATCCCAAAATACATCTCTGTTCTCTAAGGAGAAACTACTTTCAAAATCAATCCAGAATCGACCTTTCTCTATTATATCTCTTAAAATCATACGAGGAATATTCAGTTCTACATTATACAGTTCAGCTATACATAATATCGAAGATAAAATAGTTTGAATACACATATCTTGCAAAGAAATTGGTTGAAATAAAGCCATATCTTCTGGGTATTCTATGGGAGGGAAACACATTTTTGTTTTTTGTCGATCATTAGCATAAAAAAATATAAGTTGCAAAAATACAATGTCACACTCTACAATAAAATGTTACAAAAAAGTTCCATCATTTTTTTTAATTCATGTCTTCTTCACGCGTGTTATAGTGACCATAAGACAATGATTGAATTCCATCATCTAACAAATATTTTTTGTCATAATATCCCGAAAGGCTAGCTTTATTTTGAAAAATCGTTTGCAGTTCGTGCTTTTTTGAAATGATTGAATATTGAGAATTCCTAATCAGGGAAGCATTTTCGAAAACGTTTTTATACGTTTCAAATCCAATGTTTTTGAGCGCGCTCCTTTTGATTCCTTTCGCGGTCTTTTTAACAGTATCACCGAAACGAAATGCGTACATTTTGCATTTCAAACCCACAAATTCCGATATGGGGGTGAGTGTCTCACTTTTTAGAAATCCCAGTTTTCCACGGTTCTCTTCATTAAACATTATATGATTGGGTTCGAAATTACTGCAATCCAAAATATTTAAAAAATTCGTTTTTAAATCACTATATACATCTTCAGTTGTTATATAGAGATACAAAGAATCTGTATCTGTGTATAACAACTCGCATTTTTCTTTGTAAAAGTGTTTAAAATGGGAATAGAATAATTTATACATGTGCAACTTCGCTAATTCTAAAACGCTGAAACCTATATAAATCGGTTTATCTAGACACAAATTTGGATTTTTCATTTTGAAAACTGAAAAATTTTCATTAATTATTTCAAAATATTCCAGCAGAGGACTGTTTAATTTTTTTTTGGCATTGTTCCTCACTAAAAACGCCCTGTACGCGAATACGTTTCCTAACATTTTGACAGGTTTTTCCATAGAAAGCGTTATTCATCTTTTTAAAGAAAGATTTTTCAAATTCGCTAGACGCATTTTGTCTTTTCATATTATTGAAAGCAATGTATTCTTTAAGCCACGCTCGTTGTTTGAAAGCTAAAATTCTATGAATTTTCTTAATTATTAAACCCTGTTCTACGTAAAACTTTAGATTTAAATAATGAGCGATGTAATTTTTTTTTTCAAAAAAATTGGGTAATAATTTTTTGCATGGAAGTGTCGTCTCTAACTGAAATTTTTTGCTCAGGGTTTTGGCATAAGGCGATAGCATGTCAAAAGTGAGTTCAAAATGTTCCGGTGCTAGCGGTAAATCATTGTGTTGGTCATGCAGATGGGAGGGATATAACAGATCGGATTCGATAATATACCCCACATCACCGTCTTCAACACAAGACAAAATATCAAACACCTCCACCTCATTTTCCTTTAACCAGTAAAAACCTCCCAATGGCAGGTGCTGGCTCATTACACACCCGTATAGATTATTTGCGTCTAAGGCTAAGATATAGGTGTGTGGTAAATCGGGTTTATAACTCTCGGGGATATAAGGATTATTTGCAAGAGCATAACGTCTACCCAGAAAACAAATACCTCCTCGCATTTGGTTTTCAAACCAAATGTATTGATTCACATCTCCTAGAAGCTCTAATTCAATTTTAGACGCTTTCAGTCCGGCATTCCACGTTAATTCGGCAGCCGTTATAAAATGTACAGGATCCAACTGGTAATATTTTAGAGCGGTGCGTCTGAAGGATAAAAATACTTCGGCTAGCAAAATAACATCTGTATTTTGATATAACTCTAAGTAATCGGCAAAAGTGTTACATCCAAACGAATGAAACACGTGTGTGGCATGTACATAATCTTCGTCGGAAACTGCTTCTCCTTGTAATACATTATTAAACGCGCTCTGCGGTGGAAGCGAAATTTCATCCAACACCGATGTTGACGCAAAATATGAGTAAGGAAATACGCCTTTCCGCAATAACAATTCTCGTTGGGGATTTTTCTCAAAAAATGCATTAAACAATTTAAATTCATGTTGTGACGTTTTCAAATTCGACACCAAAGTGTCCAAAGACGCATCTAAAAATTGAAACGAATCAATAAATTTCATTTCATCTAGTGTAAACATGGTGAATTTTTCCAAATTCACCGGAATAATGTTAACTTTATTTGCATACATTTTCGGCATGTGTTTTAGTAACAGGTGACTATCATAATTCCTGAAATTATGAATTACCACCGGAATGTAGTTTGACACTTTAAAATTCAAATTACAGGAGCGATGTGCAAGACCTCTCACATGCCCATCACTCCAGTGGCAGTGATCTATGACCCGAACATCGCCTTCTAAGAAAGGATTCAAACATATATGACATATATTTGAATCGTAACTTTTTTCCGACGTCTCCTGCATCGGTAAACACTCTTTCATCTTTTGCAAAATTTTAGATTTGATTTCGCTCAACGTTGTGAAAAAATGTTCCATTACATTCTCTCCGCAAAAATATTCATGAAAAATAATCTTGTCTTCCACGTCAGTAACTATTAGGGTATAACTAATAGGAATATACTGTTCAATTGGGGTAGTATGACTCTGTTGCGGAGAAGGAAACGCAGTTTGAATCTTGCGCGTGAGGCATTCAAAATCGGTAAAGACACAAAAAGGATGATAATGCATTTTCATTAAATTTGTAAATTTAAGAAGTGTGTTTTTAGGAATGCTAACTTTCTGCGGTTTGTTTTCATTGCAAAGAGTTTTGTGATACTCTAACGTTTCCCTTCTCTGAAACCCACTTAAACAAGTTTTACAAAAAAAATTTACTCGTTTTTCGTTTGCGTGTAATAGACGATTAAAATTTCGAATACAAAAGAAATGTTTTTGAAAATATAGCAAATCTACTGTTTTTGTCGCATTTCGCTTTTCACTTAATTGCAAAGGTAATATTTCATTTTCCTCATATCCATACACGTTTATGGATACATCGTTCAGGTTTTCAAACATTTTTACATCGCCTAACGCTAAGGGAAATTTGAGGGATCCTAATTTAAAACGTGATATATCCTTTTTATACAAGTAAGCCTTCTGAGGATTTCTAGTGGATTTCGGAAAAACACTTGCGGCAACAGAATATAAAAAACAATTGTCGTCACCACATTTGATATTTAACAACGCTTTTCTATTTTTTAATCCCGTCGGTAAAGCGATGTTTTTACAACCACCGCGATTTTCCCGATAGTTTCCAACGTGTAAGTCAAGGTACTCTAACTTTTTTATTTTCCACCCGCTTCCATTACGCACAAAATTATCTATCAAATTTAAAATCTTTTTAAAGCATCTGTCAATGCTTTCGTAGATTTGGTTAGAGGATAAAATCCTTTCGCAATGAGAACAAAAATAAAAACACTGATTAATTTCTTTTTCATCTTTCCCCAGTTTCTCAAAACATATTTTCAAACATATTAAAATCCTGAGTCTTAAACTCGATCTAGTATTTAAAATGTTGTATATGGCAGGGCGTGCCGTTCTGAATATCTCATACGGATCTTTCTGAGAAGCATCGAATGTTGTTCTTAAAGTGCACAAATAGCCTCGGTGGGCTTGCGCTAACTGAATAAAATTCATCATTTGAAAAAAATAATAAATAAATAATGGAACTTTTTTGTTTACAATATTATATAAAATTCATATTAATTTACTAACTTCCACTACCGCTTTCCAGCAAAATCAGCATTTTGATATCTTTTTTTTTTAATTTTACATACAGTGGCTCTTAATCACCCCCAAAGCTTCGATTATACGATCAATACAATTCATATTTATATTAAATCTTTTGGGGGTGGCGGCGGTTTCGGGATACACCCTTACAAATGAAACATAATTGACATTTTTGAAGTCACAAGTTTCTATTGAAACATTTTTTCCAATGTATATTTTAATTTTTTTGAGTTTTTTGCGGGAGGTTTCGCCTTCCTCGGGAGCAAGGTTTAAAATAAGATCTTCCGACGGCTGCACATCCCCCAACGTGTCAACACATCTACGTTTGCGTTCTAAAATAAACTAATTTTAATTATAATTTTATGCTTAACATTTATCGCAGAAAGTATTTAACAATAAAAGAACAATAACAAAAAAAAAAAAAAAAAAAAAAAAAAAAAAAAAAAAACCTTACGTTTCACTCACCAAGTGAAAGTTTCACAAGTCTCGCCTTGTGCGCTTACAGGATGTTTACGCTTTCAAAACACGTATTTCATCAAATACTACTTTCACCTCCCCCTCAAAATCTTAACCTTGATCTAACCTTTCTCAAGGAAAAGCGACCATCTCGTTCCTAATTTAGCAATGCAGAATATTATCCCACCCACTCAACTGAAACCAACCCTTTCAAATGCGCATATTACATTCGACTGGTGAATTTTAATTAAATCATTTCCTTTTTTTTTTTTTTTTTTTTTTTTTTTATAAGCCTCTCATCCTTCATTTAACGCGCTATTTTAGAAAAACATGGTATATGACAAACAGTCTCGCCTACATTACCGCCTACTACTACATCCAAGTACTTTTGAAGGTCGACGGCACTTCCGGGGTGCAGGGATACTCAAATCCTAACTACTGACATAGTCTCAGTAGATTTTGGAGCATGAGTCGTCTGTTCATTGTCCCAACACTCAGTGGACATAGTCTTAGTGGATTTTAGAGCATGAGTCGTCCGTTCATTGTCCCAACACTCAGTGGATTTTGTCTTTGGATCCTCTGAAGATATTTTGGGGGTCTCATGAGATTCTTTGGAAGGTTCGTCCCAACAGGCTGCTGGATCGTAATGGGGAATATTTTCAGGTATGTCTCCCCAACCCTCCGTCTTCCTCGAGTTATTGGAGGAAGTTGACGACAAAGAAGAAGAGCCCATCAAGTTTAAAGGCGTATGCTCATCCGGATGTTCCATCACTTGGAAACAGGACAGATTATCCCATTTCTGGATGAGGTTATCGTACGCTTTTGGGGACGGATCCTTCTCTAACTGATCGTAGGCCTTATCAAAAGCTTGCAGAGGATTGTCTGCTTCCTCCTGAATCCTCTCCTCTTTCTCCGTTCCGTCTGGATAGACGTGATTGATATGAAAATCTCCTTCCGTAATATGCCATCGATAGTTGCGCACTTTGTTTTCGGCACAATGGAAATATTTCATCCTTTGATGATGTCGGGCACATTTTTCCCGATACTTCCAAATGATTCCATCTGGCACATAAATTTCCGTCACGGGTTTTTGATAATCCAAGGCTTTAGCAAAGAATTTAGCTTTCTGGCATCCCACCACATAAATCGTGGAGAAGCTGTGAGTGAGCGATTGGAGAATGCGTCCTAAATGGTTGTAGGGAATATGACCCTCGTTCCAACGAAGTCCGTGCCGGTTTCTCGTCAGCCAGGCATTCGTCTTTTGGTTTTTTTCATTCAGTTGGTGGAAGGGGTGAGGAGGAGCAAACGTCAACGATCCCACGGTCAAAAAATCTTTTGTCGCATAGCCCAATTCTTTTAAAACGTAGGTAAATTCACCCTTCTTGTGGTTGTAGGACTGGAAACCCTCTAGATCGAGCACGATAAAGTTTTCTGAACACGCCATGGCGATGAATACGGTGATGTTTTCCACAAAAAGGAGCAAAAAAAAAGAATCGAAAAGGTATATATGTATAACAGGGAAGATCTAGAAAGGGGGAAAAAAACAATAAAACGTTTTAGAGTCGTCGTCTTGAAAGAGACATTTTTCTTTTCAAAGGGTTAAGAAGTTTCAAAGTTTCAAAGGTCTTTTTAAATGAAGTTATGATTAAACCATATTCATAGGACCAAAGGGACTTACCAGCTCAGTTCACGTCTTCTTCTGTTCTCTGAAGAAATCTCGTGGAGGACACACACTTTTATACTCGCGCGACATCTGTCGGGATCGCGACCCCATCTAAATGTCAGGGTCATTCCAACCTCTTAAAAGGATCGGAATGAAAGAAACACTTTGATAAAAAATATATTTATGAAAAGATATCTGAGGGTCGTGAGAACATTTTCTCTCCCCACCCCCCGCCTATTTCAAAAAAAAAATAATAAAAAGTCTTTCTTGGATCGCGTCAAGATTACAAAACAACTCACAGGACTTGTTTATCTCGATCTTGTCAGGGTCACCGTTTCACATAAGAAGATGGATGGACCCTGAACTTTAGACATGATAAAAATTAACTCTACCCGCCTTTTGTCTGGAAATAGGGTCTCACCGTTTCTAAAAATAGACCAGATCCCATTCTTGGAATTCTATTCTTTAGGAAAGGAGGAGTGATGGTCTATTTTTAGAAAGTGTGAGACAACATTCCCAGACAAAAAGGGGGTAGAGTTAATTTTTATCATGTCTAAGACATGATAAAAATTAACAAAAAGTTTTTTATTTTATTTTTTTTTTTTTAAGGCTGAAAAATTTTTCTGAGAGAGCTGAGAAAGATTTTTCCTCCCAATCTTTTTCGACGATGAAAAGGGAAAAACTACTGATCCGATCTCCCTACGCTTTAGGGAAAAAATACTTATGAAATATTCATGTGTTGAAATTGACTATTCAAATATGTGACATTTTATTTCTCATTGGAACTGTTCAACGGCGAGTCCACTCGTCTCATTCTTTGGGGTAGGGGATGAAAGTACAGCGGTTTGTTGAAATCGATGATAATTTCCTCTTTAGTCGGCGGAACTGTAAATCTATCCCGTCTTAACTATTCTAATCTCTTTGAAAGTCTTTCCACTTGCTCTGCTAAGGTTTCCTCGGTACTCATGATCTCTCTTAGTTTAGGGAAGTCTTGACGTATTGGCTAGAGAACAGAGGGTCTTTTTCTCTCTATACATATATCATGTGGGAGCGTGTGATTTATAAATCTTTGTGAAATCTTTCTACGTCTTGTGTAACTTGGAAGATTCGTCTTGTGTAACTTGGAAAATTCGTCTTCTTCTCGTCGATTGGGCTGGAGTTATAGAAAAGAAATGGGATTGGAAAGAAATCAACATATTACAAAAAAAAGAACTTTTTTTTTCTATTTTTTTTCCTCTAGGGATTTACATACCATTTCATTCATGAACATTCAAGGGTTCTCTCCAAGACCAAATTTTAGAAGAGGACCACAAAGAGTACACTTGAGGATCCTCTTTCAGGTCTAGGTGAGATAAGGGTTGAGACCAATATTCTTGGGTCTCTAAAGCATCCCAACTTAGACATTTATTATTATTATTATTAGAAAGTTCATCCTCCTCCTCCTCATCGTCGCACGAGTTCTCCTGGGGAGATTCTTCCGCCTCCTCTTCGACAGCTTTGCTCTCGAAGGGGTAACAATGTAATTTCCGGAAAACGTAACTACCCTCCATCAAATGGTATCGAAAATTTCTCACCTTATTCTCGGCACAATGAATCATCTTTTGAAAATATTGGTGTCGCGTGCATTTCGACTTGTTCCGCCACTCGTTATCCCTGGGATATAAAACTCGTAAACGGATCGCTGGCAGAGCTTGCTGAAAAATTCGGCTTTATCGTATCCATTGACGTAGATCACCTCCACATTTTCGGTCAGTATTTTCAGGATCGTAGGAAGATGCTCGTAGGAAAGACGACCCTCGATCCATTGCAGGCCGTGTCGGTTATTTGTAGTCTGGTTGACCACAGCTTGATTGTGGGACGATAAGTCATCGTAATGGACAGGAGGGAGAAAAATCATGGATCCGCATAAGGTTAAATCGCAAGTGATGTAGCCCAGTTCTTTCAAGATGAAACATATATCTCCCGTCTTTGGATCATAACAGTGAAAGTATTCCATGTCCAGAACAATGTAGGAATCTTTGAGAGGTTTGGCACTCAAAATGTCCATCTTCTTCAATTGAGGAGAAAAAGAAAACAAAATTCTCTCTCTCTCTCGCTGTGTGTCCTGAAGGAAAAAATGGATAGCGTTCTCTCGCCGTCTCCTCTTTTATATATATATAGAGAGAAGGTTGCACGTGACAGGTCGTATGAATTCTGGGAAAGGTCACATTCGTATATATATTTGTTTTTTGAATAATTTCGTGCGTATCTCAATACACATCCATCATCATAATAATAAAGGTCACCTTGGAAAGAAAAAGAAATAAAAAACATGCAAATCGTGCTCGACTTTGAAGGTTTCTACGATTCTCAAGGAGCCTTTATTGTGAAAGAATTGGCTTACGTCACATTGGACGGTACTTCTCGAGGGGTATTTGTTTTTAAACCCCCGTTTCCATGGCAAATGCTCACCGAGAAAGAAAAACGAACCGCTGTGTGGGTGAGTGATTATTATCACGGCTTGTCGTGGTACGAAGGAGAAATTCCGTACAGTTATTTTCCATGGGTGTTAACGATGTTGACGGAACCTTTTTCCATGATTTGGGTGCGAGGAGAAATGAAACGGCGGTTTTTAGAGAAATGGTTGCAAAGATCCATTTATTACATTTCGGGATCGACGCAAGAGATTCTCAAATACAATGGTATCGAACACATGAATTGTCCTAACCATACAAAAGGTTTTTTCCATTGCGCTCTACAACAAGCAGTTCGGTATCATTATTATTTAAAGACACAGAGAAGAAATTCGCAAGGTCGATCCTGCACAATTCAATCTTGACAGAACTCATTAAAAAAATACATATATCATGTTACTTCTTCAACAGCATAGATGGTTCTGAAGCGAAACTTGGAATTTTGAAATAATAGATGAGGGAGAAATCATTCTTAAAAAAAATGGTAAAGTCTCGAATCGGCTGGGAGAAAAAAAAATTTCTCAGAGCTGAAATAAAATTCTCTAATGAAAAAAAAAAAAAAAAAAAAAAAACTTTTGGTTAATTTTTATCATGTCTTGGACATGATAAAAATTAATGACCCTCCCTTTTTGTCTGGGAAGGATGTCTCACCCTTTCTAAAAATAGACCATGACTCATCCTTTCTCTAATGGCAATCATTCCATGAATGAATCACGATTTGTTTTTCAAAAGAGTGAGACAACATTCCCAGACGAAAAGGGAAGAGGGTCGTTAATTTTTATCATGTCTAAGACATGATAAAAATTAACCAAAAGCTTTTTTTTTTTTTTTTTTTTTTTTTTTTTTTTTTTTTTGAGTTGTAGAATTTTTCTCAGCTCTGAAAATTTTTTTCCAGCCGACTCAAGACTTTACCATTTATATTTACGAATAGTCTTTGGATTATTTATTTATTTTCTTTTAAAAAGAAAAATTCTGAGCTAGACCTATCTATTGGCTTAACATTCTGGTCATAGAAACAGTCTAGAATCTCATTTTATTTTTCGAGGCTAATGCACGGGTTCTCCAATCAAAAGGGTTACTATAAAGGGATTGGTTTGAATGCATTTATCTGCAAATGTTGTAGGATTCTGTTGTTGAGAAGCGGGTATATTATTATTATTATTATGATGATGATTGTGGCAGATTCGTTTTCTACATGGAAGTCTAATCTCCTCCGAAGACCTTTTCTGGGGATCGTCGATAGATGGTTTTTCAATAGGAATCGTTTCCCTCGGATCCTCAAGAGATAGAGGGGGGTCCTGTCTTGAGACATGGAGCGGTCTCTGGTCCTCCTCCTCCTCCTCGAGAAGTCTTGAGAAAGGGAGAGGATTTTCGGTTCCCTTATTCTTGAGGGGTCTTGACAAATTGAGAGGTCCCTCCTCTTCGAAAGAGAGAGAAGTTTTGGTTCCCTTATCCTCGAGGGGTTTTGACAAATCGAGAGGTCCCTCATTTTCGAGGGGTCTTGATAAATGGAGAGGTTTTTCATCTTCGAGGGGGTTTGATAAAGGAAGAGGTCCCTCCTTCTCGAGGGGTCTTGATAAATGGAGAGGTTTTTCATCTTCGAGGAGGTTTGACAATGGGAGAGATTTCTCCTTCTCGAGGGGTCTCTCTTCCTCAAGGGGTTTTGAGGAAGGGAGAGGTTTTTCATCCTCGACGGGTTTTGACAAACGGAGAGGAATCTGAACAGGCTTCTCCTCATCCCCATCATTATCGAGGAGGATGAGGATAGGCTTTTGGAAAGGTTTTTTTCTTTTTCTTCTGAACAGGCTCCTCTTGATGCTCGGGGAGAGGGATGGGGTAGTTGTTCCACCATTCTATTTTTTCTTGCTCGAGGATTTTTTCAAAAGTCGTGGCCTCTCTATGATGAGACGAAGGAGGAGAGTCCTCGAGAAGAATATAATAGGTATTCTTCCCAGTCTTCTCGATTGAGAGAGGTTCGTGCAAACATTTATGCAACCATTCACTAAAATGAACGAGAATCCCTTTTGTCTTCTCAAGACGATCCATAATCCTATTCATTTGCGAGACGGTTAGAAAGTGGGACGTGTAAAAATATTTGGCTCGTTTCATTAACAAAATTTGTGCATCCAAAGGTGGAATGTCACGAGCCATCAACACGTTTTCGTCGGACAAAAATTCGTCCCGCATCTTTTGATAACTCCCCACGGTATAATAACCCGCACATTTTGAAAAATCGGAGGCTTTCAGGTAAACGACTCCTTGGATGATATAAAAGGAAAGATCAACATATTTATATTTGAAAGGAATACACGTAGTGAGCTGGGGATGCCTCCTCATGATCCACTTGGACAAAAATACGACTTTGGGGCTCTCCCCTTTTATTTATAGAGAGAAAGAGAGTGTGACCTTCCCTTCCCTCCTCCTCCTCTCTCCCTGCTTCCTCTATCTCTGGACGTCCTTGGATTGGAAAGGGAGACTTTGAAAAAAAAAAGAAGGTCATGGTTGGATAATTTTTTGTTTATTAAATTATTACTTTCACTTCCTCATTCCCACACACATTCATCTTTTTAAGAAAAGAAAAAGAGGTCATGGAGATAAGATTTCTTGGAAAGAAGAGAGAGAGAAACAAAAAAAAAACAAATAAAACGGACGTCATAGAGCCTCTATGTGTGTCTGTGTGTGTCTATATAGATATATAAAAAGACGAGAGTACTGGGCGAGATCATTTCTTTTCCATTGGGAGCCATGTCGCTATTAGACGTTTTTCCAACTCAACGGATTTCGAACGGGGAGGATTTGAAGACGCTAAAGCAAATCTCCAACTTGAAAATCTTTTTGGCGTGTCATTGTGCGACATTTATTCCGCATTTACCACCTCATCAAGCGATCGTTTCTTTCAACCAAGATGTCGAATCCTCCAACCTGCTCGTTCAGAATATATACAGAAATTTATTCGAATCGCAACAAACGAAAGAGGAATTCCCCTTCTCTTGGAATCGGATGGATCGAGCTTTAAGACGGCCCATTCAAACAGACCGGCGATATACAGATCCGCGCACGAGTTTTCGGTGGAAGAATATTTTTCTCACGAAACGATATTTTACGTTTGGAGTGAGAACGACGGCTGAGGACGAAGTTCATATTGTTCAAACCACAGCCGCTCCTCTCGCCTATTACGAATCATCGTCCCCCAATCTGAAGGAAAGAAGTTTTAAAGTCAGCGACAGGATGAAATATAAGAAATATATTCTAAGACCTTTTCAAAACTATGTCGTTCCCCCGAAAACGCAATATCTCATCGTCACAACCCAGAAGAGTCTCTTTCTCGTCGATCGGTGCTCGTACTCGCTTTGGAAACAATTGAAAGAGGATATTTCTTTCCAATCGCCGATGATGTTTCAAGAAAAAGAAGAAGAAAACCCTCCGCCACCTTTACCCATCCCTTCCTTAGATGATAAGAGGAGCTGGACCAAACCGTCGTCATGGCCCGAAACAAAATCGACCCGGCAACGGAATGAAATTGAAGTCATCACAATTGAAGATGAGGAGGAAGAAAAAAATTACCTCTTAAAAAACGGTCGACTTACCGGAACCTACCTGGCGTGCAAGATCCGCTTCAGAATCCAGAAGCTTCTTCTTCTTCTTCTTCCCCGACTTGTTCAAACAGGCAACCTCTTTCGGACTCCTCACAGACAGAACCTCTTCCAGTATCCTCTTCTTCTTCTTCTCCTCCAACCTGTCCCGACATCGTAGAGGTAGAATGTCAGCCGGGTCCACAAGTTCCAACAGGTCCAGAAATCATGGAGGCAGAATCACAGCCGGGTTCACAAGTTCCAACGGGTCCAGAAATCATGGAGGTAGAATTTCAGCCGGGTCCAGACATCCTAGATCCCTCCACTCATCCCAAAGAGACTCCAAGTGTTTCAAGACAGCCTTGTGAGGATACAGCCCTTCCCGTATGGAATGATTATATGGACTTACACAATTTGGTGCAACAGGAAGGAGAAGAAAATAATCATACGGATGGGTGGGTCAAAGACTGTTTAGATCATTTAACCTCGAATGAAATTGAACTGTTATGGAATTACATTTCTGAAATCACATCGGAAATGGGATAAAAACCAAAACAAAAAAAACAATTTTTTTAATAACAAATGAGAGGAGGGTCATGATGTCAATTAAAAAAAATATTATATAGAGTCCAATCTTGGTGGTTCACTTCAGTTTTCCAGCATGAGGTGATCCACGTTTCCCGAAATATGGATCCCATTCCAAGAGAGATTGTGTAGAGCCTTCACTTCAGTTCTTTTTTTTATATACCAAGAGGAGAGGGTCCCCAAAGGGTTACCCATGTCCAAAGAGAGAAAGTGTAGAGCATTCATTTCAGTTTTTTTTTCAAGTTTAGGGGAGGGAGGTCTCAAAATGACACCCATTTTGAGACCTCAAAAGAAGTTAGGGAGTTTTTAAATGGCTACCCATTTCAGAGAAAGAGAGAGAGAGAGAGAGAGAGAAGGTGTAGAGCGTTCATTTCAGTTTTCCAACATTAGAAGGTCCCAAAATACCTTCTGAATTCAAAGAGAGATCGTGTAGAGCGTTCATTTCCAGTTCTCCAAGATCAGAAGAAGAGGGTCCGCTTTTCCCAAAAGGGCTTTCCGCATTCAGAGACAGCGAAATACAGACTTCAGTTTTCTCCCTCCCCAAGAATAGAGGGTCCCAAAATGGCTTTCCATTTCAAAGAGAGAGGGAGAGGCGTTCATTTCCATTCTCCAAGATAGGGTCGTCTGCTTTTTCCCAAAATGGCTTCCCAATTCAAAGAGAGAGAGAGAGAGAGAGAGAGTAAAAGGGTGTGTAGAGCGGTCATGTTCATTCTCCAAGATAGGGTCGTCAGCTGTTTCTCAAAATGGCATCTCCCCATTCAAAAAGAGATCGTAACCAATTTTTTCCAGTTTTTTCCAAGATGGGGGGGAGAAGAAAACCTAGGATGGAATAACACGACACACAGAGAGAAAGAGAAAAAAAAACGCCATCTTGTCATTTTCTGATAGGGTACCGGTGTTCGAATACTTTTGTGACCGACTGTCTGATTATACTGGGAGAACCATAAAATCGGAAAAGCGATGGGTTTCACAGTTAACGAGGCAATCGAAGACAGACTGGGAAAGAGAGATCCTTTTTTTAGCTGAGAAGCAGATTGCCCTGGAAATCCGTGACTCTAACCATATAATTTCTCCATAGACTCTTTGAACGGTATTCAGGAGACATCCTCCATGAGGGAAAAAAAATCTCCCCTTCCGCTTCTAAATCGACTGGAAAGAGAATGAGGTGGAAGAGATCCATCCACGAGAGATCATACTCTTGAACGTCAGACAAATATGAAGTCGAATAGCTTAAACAAAAAGTGCTTGAAATGTCATCGAGTCTCGAAAATCTAGGCCTCTCTCTCTGAAGGAAATGAGAAAATGGGAATCTGTGTTTTTCTTCCTCAACGGCTTACATTCATCTGAAGTGACACTCGAAATGTTTAAATAGATAAACGAGAATCCATTCTTAAAAAAAATGGCGCTGTGTCGTCAATTGGAGAATCGAGTCGGCTCGGAAAATATTTTGAGAGCCAGGAAAAAAAATTTTCTAACTCTGAAAAAAAAAAAAAAAAAAAAAAAAAAACACTTTTTTTAATTTTTATCATGTCTTTAGACATGATAAAAATTAACTACCTTCCCCTTTTGTCTGGGAATGTTGTCTCACCGTTTCTAAAAATAGACCATCACTCATCCTTTCTAAAAAGAATAAAATTCCAAGAATGGGTTCTGGTCTATTTTTAGAAACGGAGAGACAACATTCCCAGACAAAAGGAGGGTAGAGTTAATTTTTATCATGTCTAGAAGACATGATAAAAATTAACCAAAAGTTTTTTTTTTTTTTTTTGAGTTATAGAATTTTTTTTTCCAGGCTCTCAAAATTTTTTCCCAGCCGACTCGATTCTCCAATTGACAAGACAGCGCCATTTTTTTAAGAATAAACTCTCGCTTATCTATTTAAGCATTCCCAGTTTGGCTTTAGATGAGTGTCAGCCGTTGAAGAAGAAGCATCCTGTCACTTGGGAGAGACATATTTTGAGGAGTCAACATGTTGTGTGGACCGTTGAGATCGATTTTTCTCTTCCCATTGTGTGGACATTGTTGAGCGTTTTGTGAAGCTTTGAAAGAATGGAGGGGTTTTGATGGAGAATATTTCTTTTTATTGAATTTTTAAAAAAAGATTTAAGATTCACATTTTATAACAGGTTTTACATGGAAAGAAGATTTTTCTTCTAGTTTGACGACTTCTTTTTCTTGGGAGATGCTTCTATTGGAAAGATGGAAGGAAAGACGATTCCCACATTGAAGAAGGTTCATGAGAAACTCGTACGGATCTTGGTTCTCTTCTCGAGCCGATATATCATACGGAATCCGGGACATAGTTTTGCAATCGCTCCAGTTCCTCCTCGTATTTTTGCTTGCTCGCCAATTTCATGCGGGGACGAAACTGGTCCAGAATATACAATCCCTGGGGTTGAGTCACTCGAGAAAAAGCGACATATTGCTGAAATCGATTAAAAGGTCCGTGCATGTAAATTGCGATCGACGGAAAGGTGGCTCCTTGGGCTTTATGAGCCGTAATCGCTTCGGCTAACATCAAAGGAAACTGTTCGCGATAAAATGCGAGTGTTTTCGTCGAACAGGTGTCAATACGAATGGAGACGCGATCGATAGGAGCTAGACTATTCGAAAATTGCAGCCAGACACGCGTCACAACTCCGTCTTCATCCTGGTCTATTTGGTGTAGTGTTCCAATCGCTCCATTCATCCATCCTTTGGATCTGTCGAGCGTTTTAGTCAATTGATATCGCGCTCCTCTTTGTAAATGGAGGACGGATTCGAGATTCGCCATCTGAGATCGATGTAAATGTTGGCTCCGTTTCATCATCCTCTTCCGCAATTTTTCGCTCTCGGAATAAATCACGTCTCGAGCCAGACACGAACAGTACGTCCCTCGGGATTGGAGACGTTTCATATTATATTTCTCTGCATCCTTGCTCGAAAAACAGAGAATAATAGCTTCGCGAGGAATTTCGTCGAAACTGCGAACGCGGGACTGGAAAAATGCCACATCGTTCGGTTCTAAAAAGTGATTTCTCGTTAAACGATCGAGTCTCTCCTCGTAATCCAGAGAGAATCGCATACATTCGACTAGTTCATAGTAGAGCGTGGATTGAGGCGTCCACCACCCTTCAGAATAAAAAATGGGCGTGTCGCGAATCGGTTGGAGCTGCTGCAAATCTCCGAATTTAATCATATGCACATTCCCAAACGGTTTATCCGGCACATGATACAATTGTCGAAGTTGCTGGTCGAGGCGCGAAAATAAATTGGATCCGATCGTGGAAACGTCATCCAAAATCACCATCCGTAAAGGAGCATACAGGGGTCTGTAATAGTCTAAAGTCTCTTGGGTCAGAGGTCGAACAAAAGTCCCGTTCATTTGAAGACGCAGGGCATGATGCAAAGTATCTCCCGTAATGTAAACCGCTCCTTGAGCACTGAGTGCGAGTTTGAGAACCGAGCACGCCTCGCTAAAAAGAGGCGTTCGAATCAGAGTTTGGTATAAAGCTTGGATCAGGAAAGATTTACCCGTTCCGGCAGATCCTTGCACAATAATATCCAGAGGAGGGGGACGTTTCGATTCAGGTAACGCGTAATAAGTGTACAAACGGACGAGAACGTAGATCAGGAAATTGTATTGCTCTTTATTACATTGTCGAATACATTTTTGATAGACTTCTTCAGACCACATATCCTTATACTGCAAATTCGTATAGCTTTCCCACTGCTTGGGAGGAAGATGTTTCTTTCGCGGTCGGGAGTTCTTTTTAAGAACAGCATAACGTTCCCTTTGAAGTATTCGTTCTCGCTCTCGATTAGCTGAATTGCTTCGCCAGCGTCGTTTCTGTTCACGCATTCTCTCCCTAAGACGTTCTCTACTGGAGAGGCTCATCGTGACACCACTCAAAAAGGTGAAGTGTGTGTATGAAAATCACTTCCTTTAATTTATATACATATACTTTTTGAGGAGGGGGGGATGTGAAATGACCTCGTCTCGAAACGAACCAATAGCACTTTGAGAAGACTTGGAACGAGATAGGTTTCTTAGAGAGAGAGAGCGACGCAAAAAATATATAAAAAATCAGAATGATTTATCCGTCGACCTCTGGGCTAAAAGTAAACAAACAAAATTTGAAAAGGTCAAGGTGAACTCACTGAATTCATCTTAGAAATCAGATAGGAAAAAAAATGAGGGTAACCATGTTTCCTCTTCAACAACACAGACTCATCTAAAACGAAACTCGGAATGCTTACACAAATAAAGAAGAATCCATTCTTAAATAAAAAATGGGGACGTCTTGTCGATCGAGTCGGCTGGAAAAAATTTCTATTACTCTGAAAAAAAAAAAAAAAAAAAAAAAACTTTTGGTTAATTTTTATCATGTCTTCTAGACATGATGAAAATTAATGAACCGCCCTTTTTGTCTGGGAAGGATGTCTCACTCTTTCTAAAAATAGACCATCACTCACCCTTTCTAATAGCAACAATTCCAAGAATGAGTCATGGTTTGTTTTTTTCGAATGGGTGAGACATCCTTCCCAGACAAAAAGAGGGGACAGTTAATTTTTATTATGTCTATAAGACATGATAAAAATTAACCAAAAGTTTTTTTTTTTTTTTTTAACTTAGAAATTTTTTTCAGAGCTCTGAGAACTTTTTTCCCAGTCGACTTGGATGGACAAGACATCTCCGGATTCTTTCTGGAATGGACTCTATGATCTATTTAAACATTTCGAGTTCCGAGTTTCGCTTCAGTTGAGTGAGAGCCGTTCAAGAAGAAGAAAGCATCCTGTGACTGGAGAGAGAGAACTATTCCTTTTTTCCATTCACCCGTTGTGTTGAACCGTTCAGATATTTGCTTTTATTAATATTTTTTTTCCTAACCCACCCGTCTTTAAACAATGGAATAGTTTGAAAGGGTCAACCCATTTTATAGATATCAACCTCATACCTTCATCTCAACGGGTCTCGAGTGTGAGGAAGGAAGGAGCAGGCGACGAGAACTAAGCATGTCTGTTTATCGAGTAGACGCATCGGGGAAAGAACGATACCCGACCGACCCCCAACATCCTCATTACGAATTATACGTTACGGATCCTGAAGGAAATCCTATCTTGGCTCGAGACGAAAACGGTCATGAGTATTACGCGGTAGATTTAAACGGAAACCAATACATTTTAGCTCCTCGACGGTATGCCCGAACGGCTTTTGGACGAGAATACTACCCGAAATTTCAAAATGGGGACGAGTATTCGCTTTATACGTCTGTTTTATTCCCTTATGCCAAAGACGAATCGGGGCATGAAATGTATCCTAAAAAGGCGGATGGAGTCGAATATTGTTTAACGGCCGGCGATCGAATTCGTTATGCTCGCGATGCTTGGGGAAACGAGTTTTATCCTCGAAGAGCGGATCAGCAAACGGAATACCTCTGTGAAGAAGTGGGGTATGCGAAAAGAGCCGACGGATCCGAAACGTATCCTAAATTTTATATCTACACTTCTGGTTAAGATCTCTCTCTCTCTATCGAAAGAGAAGAAAATAATAAAGAGTGTGTTACTGCAATGGAGCATTCTGACGCGGAACCTGTTTCGTATTCCATTTGGTGTGTGAAATGCCGAACCAAGACCGATACGGTCGACGTCCACTATCGCATGTCCAAAAATCGACGGCCGATGATCACGGGAAAATGTCAGGCGTGTGGAACCAAGAAACAACAGTTTATTACAAATGCTTCCGTTCCACCTGGAATTCAGTTCCTGGATGAGGAGGAAGAAAAAGGAAAATGTTCCGAGTAAGAAGAAACAAGTATATTCAAATCAAAAACTGGAAAAAGATGGATCTTACTATTATCTGCTCTCCTAAAGCGGGTGGTTCTCCTTTACAGTTTGGCATACAGACGGATTCGCATAATCCGGTTCCAAGACTCGTGAATTTTCCTCAACCGGCAACTCCACCCTTAGATACTTCTTCTTTGAATGAGTTTTCTAGCATTCTGAAAGAATATCTAAACGTCGTGAGAGAATTGATTCTTCCCCTGCATCGAAATGTTGAAGAAAAGAGCTCTGAATGTGGAAGCAAGGACACGGATCCAAAGCCAAATTCGGAGGGTTGAAAGGGATAGGTGAAAATCCATTATTAAAAAAAAGAAACAATGGTCATGTCATGTCTTGTCGATCGAGTCGGCTAGAAAAAATTCTCTAGATAAGATTTAAAAAAAAAAAAAAAAAAAAAAAAAAAAAAAAAACTTTTGGTTAATTTTTATCATGTCTTAAGACATGATAAAAATTAACTCTCTCTTCTTTTTGTCTGGGAAGGATGTCTCACCCTTTCTAAAAATAGACCATCACTCACCCTTTCTCAAGGCAATTATTCCAAGAATGAGTCATGATCTATTTTTAGAAACGGTGAGAGAACCTTCCTTGACAAAAAGGAGGGACAGTTAATTTTTATCATGTCTAGAAGACATGATAAAAATTAAACAAAAGTTTTTTTTTTTTTTTTTTTTTTTTTTTTTTTAGAGCTCTGAGAATTTTTTTTTCCAGTCAACTCGATGATCCAAACAACAAGACATCCAAAATTGTTTCTAGAAGAAACTCTCGCTTCTCTATTTAAACCCCTCGCGTTTCCAACTTCAGATCCGTGTGTGCAGTGCACTCAACCTAGAATTGCGCTTCTCCTCCCTCCTGCAAAGAGCCTTTTTTTTTCCTGAGCTCTTAGCATTTTTTCTCAGCTTCATTTCCATTCTCCAGGTTTCTGTCTCCTCCTTTCCATTAACACTGCAAAATTTCTAAATTTCTCATCACTCGGAGCTTGGAAATCTGTCATCCAAAAAACATGACATAGCTCTGCTTTCAAGGAGTCGGTTTAGATTCGTTAGGATCATGGCTGATATTCCATGATGGCTCTCCAACCGCAATATTAGAGTTTGAAAGGAATAAGGTAAAAAAGTTCGTCCTAGATATTCAACGAAACGTAAAAAGAGCGACGAGGATCTAAAAAAGCTACGACCCTTTCCAGAAGGGGAGGGAGCAATGGATATTCAGGTGAGTCCACAGCATGGACTGCACGAAAATGAAACGACTTCCGCAGATAACAGAATGTTCGAGATGTCTGTCGTCGATCAAGTCAGCTGGTAAAAATTTTCTAAGAGCTGAGAAAAATGTTCGCATACCTTCACAGAAATTCTTTCCAGGAGGGAGAAGTGTGTATCCAGGTCGAATTCACAGCACAGACTGAACTGAAGTTGGAAACACGAGTGGTTTAAATAGAGAAGGGAGAGTTCCTTCTAGAAACAATTTGGATCTATCTTGTTTGGATCATCGAGTCGGCTGGGAAAAAATTCTCAGAGCTTTGGAAAAAATTTCTGAGTGAAAAAAAAAAAAAAAACTTTTGGTTAATTTTTATCATGTCTTCTAGACATGATAAAAATTAACTCTCTTCTTTTTGTCTGGGAAGGATGTCGCACCGTTTCGAAAAACAAACCGTGACTCATTCTTGGAATAATTGCCATGAGAAGGATGAGTTTTGGTTTCGTTTTCGAAACGGTGAGACATCCTTCCTTGACAAAAAGAGGGGACAGTTAATTTTTATCATGTCCATAAGACATGATAAAAACTAACAAAAAGTTTTTTTTTTTTTTTCATTACTCAGAAATTTTTTCTCCCCCTCCAACCAACTCAATGGACTAGACGATGAGTTTTTAAGAATGGACGTTTTGTTATTTATGCAGATATTCCGAGTTTCGCGTCAGGTAAATGCGCGCTCACCTTAGATTGGATTCCCTTCAGACAGGTCTAGAGATTGGATAACCCATCAAGAATTCTTCAACAGGTTTTTGGAAAAAAGAAATCGTCAAGAAGTGAGTATTGATTTTGATATTTTCTTTTCAACCTTGGGTCAGTTTCTAGTACATTCCTATACTAATTCCATTGTATTTAAAAAAAATAATGTGAGCACGGACTGATCTGACCCGAAACGCTTGCCCATCCAGTTGGCTGCTGGAGGGAGGGAAAAAAAAAGAAATTTGTTGTGAAGGATATGTCAATTCTTTTCTAAAAATAGATTCCTAAGAAAAGAATGAACCTTTGTTGGAAATCTATTTTTAGAAACATGTCTAGACAACATGTTGACAAGAAAAAAAATTCTTTTTTTTTCCTGAGAGTGAAATGATTTTTTTCTTTCCACCCACTTTTCTTATTCTTTGGGAGGAAGGAAGAACTTCCCTTCCCCCCGCCTTTTTTCCTCTAGTATTTATATAGATCCGAGTTTTTCTGCTTACAGGGTTCATTCTCGTTCTTCCTTCTCAACCGAGCAAAACTAAAATGTCGACCGATGCCGTTGCAGTTCTACCTACCCTGGTGGAAATCACGCCCGTCTGTCATCTCGAAGTAGCTGATCAATGGGAACCGCTCTCCCGTTTCGAAGAATGGTTTCGGGACCCGGAGCGTATGGAACAAATCGTCCAAGAAACAATGTGCTATTTATCCTGTTACGATGGAAAAATCCTGCATTATTTTTCGTCCATCGAAGTTTTCAAGCACTTTGCTTTCCAATCGATGATGGAGGCAGGAACCTTTCGCTTACACGCTTATCTGCGATGGGAAAATGTGATCGCCGTCGATGCTGGAACCTTTTTAAAACTGTTTTACGTTTCACCCGAGTGGGTTCATATTCTTCAAACCGGAGAAGCTTCTATCCGTCTTTATGGATGGGAAATGGAATCAGAAGCCGACGGGTATCGTATGATTCCCTATCGACTGCGAGCTCGCTCCGTGTACATTATTCACGGACCTCTTTACTACCAACTCCAATTTCATGACAAGACGGTGTTTGCCGTAGACGCCCTCTCCAGGAAGAAAATGGAGTCTTTACGAGCGTTGCATCCTGAACAGCATTTTCAATTCCCTGCTCGCGAGGAAGAGAGGAGAAGGAAAAGATCCAGAAGGAGGAGACACCTAAAGAGGTACTAAAAAGAAGTCGGAAGGTAGAAGCATATTTTTTTTTCATTAACGGAAAAAAAACTGTGGATCATTCTTTGTATATTTCTTGGAAAAAAAAGAAAAGACTAATAGTCATAATAGAGGGAGTTAGGAGGGACCCTATCTATATATATAGCTCTCTATATAAATCGGAAGCGTCAACAGGACGGTCCACCGAAAACAATCTACCTTATCTTTCTCAGAGCAGAGTGAAAGAAAGGCCAAGATGCGTGGACTCATTGGAAGCAAAAAAATTCGAGTGGTTTAAATAGATAAATGAGAAAAGATTTTGAGAGGTGTTGTTTTATGGATGGAGCTGGCTGGGAAAAAAAATTGGCAAAGCTCAGAGAAAAATTTCTGAATTGAAAAAAAAAAAAAAAAAAAAAAAAAAAAAAAAAAAAAAAAAAAAAAACTTTTTGTTAATTTTTATCATGTTTTGTAGACATGATAAAAATTAACTCTCTCTTCTTTTTGTCTGGGAATGATGTCTCACCGTTTCGAAAAAAAGACCATCACTCATCATCCTTTCTAAAATAATAGAATTTCAAGAATGGGATATGTTCTATTTTTCGAAATGGTGAGACATCATTCCCAGACAAAAAGAAGAGAGAGTTAATTTTTATCATGTCTATAAGACATAATAAAAATTAACCAAAAGTTTTTTTTTTTTTTTTTAACTCAAAATTTTTTTCCACAGCGCTGAGAAATTTTTCCCAGTGGACTCACTCATCCAAACAAGACATCTAAAATTGTTTCTAGAAGGAGCTCTCATTTTTTTCTATTTAAGGAACTTGAGTTTCGGCTTCCCATCAGTCTGTACTCTGCATTCAACCTGGATACCCATTCTTTGGAGATAGGGGGGAAACTTTCGCAGTTTTTTTTTCCTGAAACCCTCTATGGATCAGAGAATCTCACACATATCCTCCTCCGTGGATCGAAATGGACTGACCGCCATATCTGTTTTAGATAATAATTTTGAATTTTCCACCTCCTCCACAAGATTGGACTATCTCAATATTTTTTTTAAAGGAAAACAAAATTATTTTTTATGATTATTCTACAATTTTTAGGTTTTCTTTCCCCCCCACTCCTTTTTAAGAAGAATAAAAACATAAAGCACATTGAAACAGTTCCGATAAATTTTGAAACTGAAAATCCATCACCTTGTTCTCCACGGGACTAAAATAATTTTCCCCGGTCTGAGAATCTTCTTGGAATTGAAGAGGTTCTCTCATCACACTCTGAAGCCAGGTCGAAAAGAGGAGAGCGTCTGGACCCAAATCGTTGAGCAGTTTTTCCAGGGAATCGAAGGTGATAAAAGGGGTATAGCGGAGAATCCGGCTAGGGCGGTCCGACGTATCGATCCAGAGATCCGTCGTTAAGGATCGGTAAGGGCGAAAAGGGGCTCGAGAGATCCATTGCTGAATAGTCCGTTGACTTTTCGAACTCATCCAAGTCCCTTGCTGGGAAAGGCAAGTCACGAGTTCCGATCCTCGAAAATAGAGCGTGCCCGACCCCAAGTAAAACGTGAGGGGAATTGTCTTGGCGAAACGGAAACGAATCGCGAGGCAAAAAGACTCTCGACGTAACCACTCCATGGCATTTGGTTTTCTCTCTCTCTCTGTTTCTCCTGAGGATGAGATGAAAAAAAAAAGAAAAGACAACTTTTCTCTCGGTTTCTTTTATATATAGGAAGAGAGAGGGGAAGGAGTGTTCTCGAAAAGACTCATGGGAAATTTCTTCTTCTTCTTCTTTTTGGGGTAGGTGGGAGGAACTCGTTTTCTTTTTTTGGCGGAGAGAATGCGTCGGATGACATCCCGAGACATTTAAAAAAAGAATAGATAGGATGGATTCTTCAAATGGGAAATGCGGGGTGGCTAAGGGATCTTATTCCATTTTTTTTTTACTTTTCTAAATAACAAATAGAATCGGGTGGATTCCATTTATCTCCTTCTAAAAAATATAGCAACACTTGATCCTTTCCGTCCTTTTTCATTTCCTGTTGACGTGTTAGATACTTTAGAGCCTCTTCGATTTTAATTAAGTAACCCCGATAGACCATCCGATCATCAATACTCCCGATATTGCGTTCGAGAGCCATTCTATAAGCAGCTTGAGATTGGAAAGGAGAATAATTATCAAAGTAGGTATTACGGCGTAAATGTTTAGGATGTTCGACTATAAAAAAATATTGTGTATAAATGCATTGATCTAATCCCGTAAATTCTAGTTTGATTAAGGGATACTGAGCCACGTCCGAGGGTTGGTAGGCGAATCGGTAGCCGGACTCTTCTTCAAATTCCTGATACGCGACTCTGAACCATTTGAATCGAGGGTCGTCGTCTTTCTTGAAGCGTCTTTTATCCATTTGTCCATGCGGGAAATCCCATTCATCTTCATAAGCTAATTTAGCCTTGTACCGATCATAATCGTCTTGTAAATTGGGATGGAGAGTCGGATAAATATGGTTTTCAAATTCATCTTGAAGCACCGATATTTTTTCCAAATCGAAGGGTGGTTCGATACGTTTATTTTTTAAAAGCTGAATTAAATAATTTTGAAAACAGTATGGCATTTTTCGATGAATCATCACCACCTGTCCTGATGAGGTCTTTACCACTAAACCATATGAAGTAGAGTATTTGTTTCTCTGGATCATCTGAAAAAAGGAAAAAGAGAGAAAAATTCCTTGATTACCTATCCACTCAATGAATACATTTATGAACAGCAAATTTCACTAATTGTTGGAGCGCTAGCATGGCCATAAATCGATGACAAGATTTCGATCGACAAGATGGACATTGCTGTGGCTGACGATGTTGAGGTTTGTAAATAACAGTCCATAAAAACTTGAGATGTACCTTTTGATGAATTTTTTCTCGAGTGGGTTCATTCGCCACGTAGAGTTTTTCAATATGAAGTCGTTCCAGATCCGCATTCAATTGCTGAATAAATTCCTTCGTATGTGTTTTCAGGTCACTGGCTATAAACCGGACGCAGTTCGTAAGAGTATATCCATCAGAGGTGACAGCCAACACACCAACAATTTTTTGGTGGAGCTTGGTCTGTGAGGACTTCTTCTTTCTAGAGCACTGATGAATGGATGACGAGGGAGGAGAAGACAGTATTTCCAAAGAATGAGTTGGAGAAGGAGAAGACTTTTTCGGTACTCTAAAAACGGGTGAAAATGGTCCATAAAAAGTGGGTTCCGTATCTGGAATATCCTCAAAGGGATCTTCTTCACATGAAATGACTAAGTTATCCGTTGCCATGTGTTCGCTATCTTTTTACGAAACAGAATGAACCCCGATTTCTTTTTCAACCATTTATATACTAAGAGAGGGGGGGAATAAAATAGGTAGAGGTATCGAGATATCGTTGAAAAATATTTTTAAGAACTAGGAGAAAAAATTCTTCAGTAAAAAAAAAAAAAAAAAAAAAAAAAAAAAAAAAAAACTTTTTGTTAATTTTTATCATGTCTTTTAGACATGATAAAAATTAACTCTACCCTTCTTTTCGTTTTGAATGATGTCAACATGTTGTCTAGACATGTTTGTAAACAATAGACTTCCAAGAAAAACATGATCATTCTTAGAAATCTATTTTTAGGAAAGGTGAGACATCATTCAAAACAAAAAGGAGGGTAGAGTTAATTTTTATCATGTCTAAAGACATGATAAAAATTAACAAAAAGTTTTTTTTTTTTTTTTTTTTTTTTTTTTTTTTTTCCAGCCAAGAATTTTTTCTACCCGATTCGATTGACAAGACATCCCAGTTTTTTTTTAAGAATGGAATTTCTGTTCTATATATTTCAACATTTCAACTGTTGCTTCAGATCCCTCTGTGCTGTTGAAAAAGCCTGCACTTCAACTCTCCTGGAAACAGTTTAAGCCATGTCTTCTCTCAAGATTCTCTTTAGATCCAGCAAAGATGTGGATTGAGTCTCGTGAAAACAGTTCATTGTTCAAGAAATTCATGGAAAGATGGGGAGGTCTTTTTAAATGTACTATTTCTTTTTATTAACTCTTTTCTTATGTTTACGACCTTGACAACTTGTTGCTTTCTCAACTTCAGGTTCTTTGGTCGGCTGTCTAAAATCAGCTCTTACCTCAGTGGACGATGCATCAAATTCCATTGTACTGAATTCTCCATTTCCCGAAAAGACTTCTTTCAACATGTGAACGGCTTCTTTGGTCAATTCTAATGTTTTATCTATCGTTTTATTCTTTTCATTTTCTCTACGTTGGAGGATAGCGGGAGTTAAAAAAGGATTTTGACAACAGGGTTCAAATTCTTTCGTTTTGTCTTTGCGATCATGACGATGTATTTCTATAATCTTGTCAACCGTATCATCGGGGTTTATCCATATTTCCAAATCTAACTATTTACCTTCAGAATTTTTGGGAGATAGATGAATAAGTACAGGATCCATCGCCATGGTTAAATTATTGCTTCTTCCTTTTTTATTACTCTTCTCCCTCTTCATTTTTTTTCAAAGTTTTTTTTATATAATCCACTCTTCAAGTCCCATATTCAACGAATATATTTCTGGCTTTCTTTAAAAGCTTGCAATAGCCACTGAAATCGGTATCGTATCAAGTAGGCCAAAGCTCCAAAGTAAAATAATAGAATTAAACAGACGACATAATAATGAATCTTCAATACGTTGCCCAGTAAAGCAAAAAGAATCGTAGGACCCGCCGTTACCAGTAGTAAATGAATGGCGAACGTTTGTCTCTTCGACCATCCTTCCTCTTTGGGGCTTTCGTCTTCCTTTTCAAACCGACTCAATTCTTGGTCCGTTTGAAAGTTTTACTCGATTCGTTTGAAATGAGATGTCATTCTTGACCTCTCGAAATTTTAGGAACACTTGTTCCATGTACAATGACATAATCGTACGCTGTGTTGCCTCGCAAGACCCGTTTTGTGAACCGTAAAACCGACTGATTCTCTGGACAATACATCGGTCGGAATTCAACAGATTGGTCGGTCATACATTCTCGTTTTCCCGTTAATCTATGCTTTTCGTCTATGTGTGTATATTCCAAAACACAGGGGGAAGATAGATCGCCCAGAACTCGATGCACGTAGGGTCCACATTCCCAGACGTGTCGTTCGGCGTCCCATCCTAGTCCGGGCACGTTCCACAAATCTCGAACGCAGTAATCGATAGAACAGACCCACGGAGATGTTTGAATCATTCGATTACCTCGTCGATCTAAAGAATGGCATTGACATTGGTATCGGAACGATCCATCTTCTAACGTTTCGTAATAATCGGCTACTTCTTGAGCGGGTTGTTGGGTTCGACGATCTATTAAAACATTGAGAGAAGGATGCTTTTGGATGTTGACAGGGATGGGTGAAAGAGGAACGAGGAGCACAGAGCCATCCCGAGGCCGAAAAAATAGGAATTTCCGAGGAAGAAAGACAAGCGGTCCGAATTCCTTGGGGGAATACAATAAGTACCCGGTTCGAGATGATTCCATGTTTTATCAGAAAGAGTGAGTTTTTCGTAAAACGTGGGATTTGTTTCACAGAGCTGAGAACAATCGCAATGGCTATCGGCATTGGATTTGGAAAGGGCAATACGTCTCGGTTGAAATTTCTGGTAAGGCTAATGATGATGAGGGAGGAATAGAAGGCATCCGGAGATCGGGTTTATAAAAAAGATTCAAGAGAGTCACTAGAAATACAATGCATAGAATGATCGCGCTCGGGTGTATCATTTTTCTTTCTTTCCTCCTTTATAAATTAGAACCGGTTCCAATCCCTACGAGTTCTCATTATACTGTGATTCGACACTTTTCCAAGGACAAGTCGCTTCTGCAACTGTTTCCTCAAGACGTTTACGTGTTCGTCGATCAAGGTATTTGTTATTTGTACGAGAAAACCAACGAAGAAAAAACCTATATTTCAGCTATCCGGCTCGATACGCTGAAGCGGCACGATCTTTTACATTATAAATACATGCTAAAATGGCCTCATACGATTGAAATCGTGTCGTATCCGAATCATCTCACCCATCCGATGGATATTTTAAATTACAGAGCTTGAGGTTCGGTTTTGATGAAAGGAGCCGTATTCTTCACGGCAATATCGTTTTTATTCTCCGTAGTATACCAATGAGCATCGACCTCCCAAATATTTTGAATAGCCTTGCGTTGTGTTTCATAGACGGGATCGTCGAGCGATTTGAGAGGTAATAACGCGTTCGGTTGTAACCGTTGTTCGGCATTCAAACCTTGGTGAACGATCCGTTTCAACATAAACGTAAGAAACAAGCGACGTTTTCCAAAGAAAACCAGCGACTCTTCTGTATGGGTATCCATAGCCGGATGAAAAAGTGTGAAATGGCGTCCTTTTTGGGGATCCATCACGTATTGGATGACGATATGATGATACCAATCGCGTTGCCGCATTTGCGAGAGGAAGTGAAGCCGTTGCAATTGACGAAAATAACGTCGGGTTAGACGATACGAATCCATTCTGACTTACTTTTTTATCGCGCCAAGATCTTTCTTTTTTGTTGACAGGATAAACATTCACGATACAGAGCCGGCATTTCATCCAACGCGCGATCTTGTTTTAAAAAATGTCGATAATTCGGTTTGGAACAACACGCTGCTGCGTCCTTTTTCGGAATTTTTTGCTCTTTCCATAATTGGCACATCTCGTTTATGAATAAAGGCTGGATGCTCGCCATACTTTTATTCGTTTTGGGTTTATACTACTGCTACTTGTATTTCTATAATTTTTCGGTCCCGTCCCCGAAAGTTCCTTCTTCTCCTCCGACGACAACGACGCGTTTCCAATATCAGATCGAGACCTCAAACGACAACGAGGTTTCATTTCACACCTCCACGGGAAAAACATGGACGTTTCCTCTCCCACTCGAATATTATTTCGCGGAAGGACGGATTTGGGAAAAAGATGAATGTTTTGGACAGCCCGATGATACTCAGCTCCCCGCAACGGGGAAAAACCTCTACCTGTTTTTATTACGATCGCAGAGTTTTGTACCCCGCGAAAAGTCCATGATGTATTATTATTATCGATGTCGGCACGGTCGTGTTCTAGACGTGCTCATGTGTCAAGAAGAACATTCTCCTTCTACCTGCATTCCTGTCAATCCCTGCATCGATCAGCATGACGGATCGGTTTTACCCGATCCAACCAATCGACGTTTTTATTACGAATGCCAGAACGAACAACCGATTCGAATCGCCTGTCCGCCCAAGACATTTTTCTACTACGACGCTTGCACTTCGCGAAAACATTTCGTATCTTACTGTGAAGACGGTCAACATTTTCCGATTGACGAGGTGACGTATATCGAGTGTCTTGGCCATCGACCGAAAATGATTCGATGTTCGCCCGGAGAAAAATATTCGACACATTATCGGCGATGCGTGTCTGATCTCTGCGACGGATTTCCGGATAATACGCAACGATCTCTCCCCATCGTCCAAAAAGGATCTTTTCTGTACTCTCCGGGTTACGCGATTTGTGAAAACGGAATGGTTCGCGACACTATATCCTGTCCTCTTTCCTGGGACACATGGATCGGCGATGCCTTATTCCATTTACCGATGGTGTACGACGAAACGTCCCAAACATGTCAACCGCCTCTTTTCTGTGAAAATGTTCAACCGAGCTCAAAAGAAACTGTCGTTCCCGCTCACGAGTATACGAAACATCTCCCGTCCTATCCATTTTCAACATCCTTGGATCGAGCTGTAGCTTACACGTGTGATCCAACCCGAAAACGTACTGTTCTAGAACCAGGCTATCGAGTGTTGGATCAATATACGGTTGAATGGGCTTGTGAGGATAAGTCGTCATCGTCAAAACTCGCGATAGGCGATACGAGCGATCGATATTTTGATTGCGCTCGGAGGGAAATTCAAACGTGTCCTCCTCAAAAATTTTTTGACGGAAATGAATGTCGACCGCGCATCCCCGGCGCGTTTCAGTATCGGCATCTCGATGTGTTTAAATTCGATCATTTATCGATCGTTGCGAATTGGATTCGGCCCTGGACGACTCTTGATCATGAACCTCGTGCCTCTTGTGACGAAACCAACGAAGAAGTTTATATTCCCGGCTATAATATTTGTTCTCATCCCGACTGCACGCCGTACCCATTCCTCAAACAATTGAAAACAGCTATTTATTTACCCACTTCTCCTCACATGTGTCTTTTCGAAAAGGGAAAAATTCGAAAGAAACGCGTTCGACGGCAAGGTTTGAAATTTTGGTCGCAGCGATTCGTGAAACAGGCTTCGACTTATAGCGTTGCCGAAACGTGTCGTGAAGGCCATCGCATACGATCGGGACGATTTATTCCCGATTCCGTATTATACGCCATTTGTAATTGGCGTCAACCTTTTGTCTTTTGTCCTTCTTCCTCCACAGAAGGAATTCGAGCCACTCCGTACGGGTATCACGTATGCGTACCCAAAGAAGAAGCCTATGAAGGGATTTTACCGGCTGGATTAACCCTTCGACTTGAAGTTCAAGAGCTGAGTCGTATTATACCGGAACATGGAGCGCGATATAAAATTGATGGACGAGAAGCTGTTTTTGATGCGACGCAGCATCCCGAAGGTATCCCCCTCCTTACCTCAGTCTATGAAATTTGGACCGAGCGCGACATGAAATTGTTTTTTAGAATTCTCGTCACGCATCCTCGTTCAGCTTACTGGGAAGACCGAAAATTAAAAGCCCTCCCCGATCCTGACATGACGTTGTTGTACACGGGTGAAATGACCGAAAGGCCGGTCACGACCGATGACTATCCGGTCTCGGCCGACTCATTGATTCAAATGGAATAAAGTAGAAAAAAAATGGATCGTTATTTAGGTCAAGGCATATTGTTTTACTCTACGGTTTATATCAGCATCATCCTAGTCGCAGTCACCCTCTTAACGAACCGGCTCATCTTTTTATTTTTATTAGTCCTCACGTTTGGTCTAGCCGCTTACATGGCTTATTTGACCGTTCATAATTCCGAACATCTCAAAACGACGGGCCAATCGATTGAAGACTGGATTCGAAAGATGTATCAAAAGATAACTGGATAATCGAAGGTGACTCATGTAAATATCAAGATCGGTAAAGGAAAAAAACATGGTTTCGGTTTACACCATAGATGAATTTGGAAAAGAACGATATCCAAAAGATCCTAAAAAACCTAAACAGGAGCTGTATTATTTCGATAATGACAATCGACCTATTTTTGCCAAAGACGAGCATGGAAATGAATATTACGCTGTGGAATATCGGGGTCATGAATATATAGCGCTTCCTCGTCGGTACGCCAAATCCAATTCCGGAGACGAGTTTTATCCTAAATTAAACAATGGAGGAGAATACCCGTTAAATTCATTGGATGTAAATGTGAAAACGTATGCTGTCAATGCGAGGGGAGGAGAGATTTATCCTAAATCCAGCAATGGAAAAGAATATTATATACAGGATAGAATTCGGGAAAAGCCAGAGACGAATTACATCCGATATGCACGAGACGAAAATGGAAATGAGTATTACCCGAAAGATCATAAAAACGAGGAATTTCTCTATATCTATCTAAGTTATGCTAAAAAAGCGAATGGTGATGAATTTTATCCGAGAAAGTGGTATTATTGAAAGATCTTCAGGAAAACAGTATCCGCAGCACGAACTCATTTGAAACGAAACTTGGAAAGCTTAAATAGGTAAACGAGAATCCATTCTTAAAAAATGGTATCTTGTCCATCGAGTCGGCTGGAAAAAATTTCTCACAGCTGAAAAAAAAAAAAAAAAAAAAAAAAAAAAAAAAAAAAAAAAAAAAACTTTTGGTTAATTTTTATCATGTCTTATAGACATGATAAAAATTAACTGTCCCCTCTGTTTGTCTGGGAAGGATGTCTCACCCATTCGAAAAAACAAACCAGGACTCATTCTTGGAATTCTATTCTTTAGAAAGGAGTGATGGTCTATTTTTAGAAAGTGTGAGACAACATTCCCAGACAAAAGGGGGAGGTAGTTAATTTTTATCATGTCTAAAGACATGATAAAAATAAACCAAAAGTGGTTTTTTTTTTTTTTTTTTTTTTTTTTTTAAATCTAGAAATTTTTTTTCAGCTCTTACAGTTTTTTCCCAGCCGAGTTGATCCACAAAACCAGACATGTCAAAATTGTTTCTGGAAGGGATTCTTGCTTATCTATTTAAACTCCAAGTTTCACTTCAGATCACTCTGTGCTGTGAAAGAAGAAACATCTTCTTATAATTTGTAAGTACTAACTGATTTTTAGTTTATTCACTGGTTAGTTACTCCCCCTCCAAGTCATTCGTTTTTTTTCTCTCCAAAAATCTTCAGCTTTCATTTAGCATGACGATAAAAATAAAACACAAATAGGAAAAAGATGGTCACGCATAAGTAATGCATGTAGGGTTGGAATAGGAAGGTGAATCCTGTTAACAAATAAACAATTATCGTGAAATAAATCCAATTTTTCGGGGCTCTTTCGTCTGTTCGTGATTTTTGGAGAAATGACATTCGCGTTTGGGGTCGATCGGTCATGGGCACTTTATGGATAGCATCTAAATATTCTTGTACTTTCTCGGCAAAGAAGAGGTATCGATCGCTCGCATCTTCTTCTAACACGTCCCATAGAAGATCGGGTGTGATTTCTAGAACATGGTCAGTTTCCGATTGATAAAACTGAACGTCTAATCGCCAGTCGATATCGTAAAGAGTTCGAGCGGTCAGCACTTTATTGAAATGAAACGGATCCAATATATCGAGTACGGCGGACAGAATACTTATACCCGTCAGTACATTGGAAGTAACCGAGAATCCTGTCGCGGCGATTCTGGAAAGTGTTGCGAGCGTACTTAATTGGGTCCGAACGACGGCTTGAAGGATGGCCGATTGAATGGGAAGAGACTGCATACTCAATTTGGTTAAGAGTTTAGGCATCCGTTTTTCAAGGATTTTTTGCGCGGCTTCTAATCCAATATCGATCCCTACATCAATCGCCAATTCATGAACCAAGGGCCGTTTCACATGTTTCTTGGGCCAATTTTGTACAAAGTCGGGAAGATGAGGAGGATATGGTGGTAACGTATGATTTTTTTGCAGAGTGGAAATAGATCGATAGATACTGCTTCCCAAGAAAAATTCGCCAATATCTTGCCCCGTCGTCGTCACACAATCAGACCCGTTGAAAACAAGACCGTACGCTTCACAATAAGGCTGGTTGAGTCGTAAATGACCCTCGACGAGATTGAGGCCGGCATGATGACGAGGAAGAGAAGGATGATTTGATTGAAAGAAAACTTGTTCGGGCAAGAGAGCTAATAATTTCTTGGCGAGATTTACGGCTACACATTTTCCATTTCGATATTCCGTGTCCATACTCTGCTGCGTGTTGGAATATAAACGATCGCAGGCGGGTTGGCAAGCTAAACTGAAACCCGTTCCGAGTCGAATCCATCGCGGTTCATCTTCCAGGGAACACGATTCTAAATTTTCTTGGAAAGGGAAGCAGGCAATCATGTCACATCCCGTTTGCGTAAAAACAAATTTTTCGACGACGTGACATTGTTCCGGATCGAGGGTTTTAGGTATGTAGTAATCCCGTTTGGAGTCGGGTTTTCTTATTTGGAAGGTGGTATGTTTAAAAATAAAAGCGTACCGACTTTGAAGAGCTTGTTCGTAAATATAGAGTTGAGTCGCTTCTTGAGCATACCGAATAGCGTGATCGAGATCGTAAGAAGTGACAGTATATTCATTTCTATTTTGAAACGAATCCCATTTCATCTTGGAGGAGGGCTTTGTTCCTATATATCGAAAAAATGTTCGATGTTGTTGCTTTTTTAACAACAAAAATAAAAGGATTCTTTTTTTTATATAGTAACAAGTATAAAATGAGATTCAATTCAGTATTTACAGTTGCGTATGGAACATATACAAAAACCAGTTCGAAAAAAAAATTTTTTTTAATTAAAAAATAAATTGTCTCAACTATAAAATCCTATAAATTTTAGTTTTTACAGTTGCGTATGGAATAGCGATAAAAACCAGTTCTCAAAATTTTTTTTTAATGAACTATCTTATCTATAAAATCTTGTCAAAATCAGTTTTTACAGTTGAGGATGGAACCTGATGAAAAAATATTTTGGAAAGGATGCTATTCGAAAAACATTTTATCATGGTTAGTAGTTCTTCTTGTAAAGGACAAAAACAAGTTCATTTCGTCTAATATTTGTGCATCTAAAGTATTTCAATCTATTCCAAAAAATATATATATAGTCTCCCACATACCTTCAATGTATTATTGGACTGTCCACTCTTTATATTCCATTAAAGAGCCATGGAAAAAATGTTCCGAGTCTCTAGGGGTTCATTTTGCCTTGTTCACTACTTGTAGTTTCTACATTTTCGTCTTCACACTCTAGTCTTTCGAAGGAAGCTTCTACAGGATCTTCTCCTCCCCTTTCCGATGGAGGTGGACTCTCGGGAGAAATAGGATCTTCTTCCCCCTTTTCCGATGGAGGTGGACTCTTGGGAGAAGGATAACGAACAGGTTGTAAATCGACAATCGAAGGGTCGAAATAATCACTCGAAGCTAAAGTAAGGTCCGACATATTATTTCTGTTTTTCTTCTTGATTCTAGGATCCTCTCTCACATTCTTTCTCTTTTGAGAATTATTTTCTTGTTGATTCTTTTTCGCCTGGTATTGTTCCAATTCTTTCGTCTTCCAGACTTTAATTTCGTAAAATATATTTGAAAATAGATCCTCTCCAAGATACTTTAAATACAATGCACCCCATTCGCTTATTTCATCACTGGTAGAAGGTGTAGTGTTTATTATTTCTTCTATAGTACGTCGAATCACATCCACGTAGAGAAGAGATTCCGATCGTTTGGAAACTTCGTGATATAAACAACGGACGATTCGAGCATGAACTGCTTTAAAATCTAGAGCTTCTTGTTCGTTTAAAGGTGTTTTTTCATCTCCTCCGTACTGTAGATTAAAAACATACTTTTGCAGATCCTCGCCCAGCAATCCGTCTACGGCAAATAATTTATACACTTCTATCTTAGGTATTTCCTGTCGTTTGAATAAGATGTTGGAAAGTCTTATTAGATCGGTCGATCTAGAATAGTCTTTAGATAAAACTTTCTCGATCATATTCCATTCATCTGGCGTGGAGATGGTTTTATTTTGTACCAACTGCTGTTGCACATCCATCCATAAACGCCAAATGGTATTTAAACAGTATCGATGGACGGGTACAAGAGTTTTCAAATCTTGAATCAAGGTCCACGGAAGCATCATCATATTAGCTATTCTTTTTAAAACTCTCAACTGAACGGTGGTTTTAGTCGTAAACAAATTAGATTGATTAAATTCTTCCAGCACGACTTCATCCAACACGTACTTGAGACGATCCTTCAAGGGTAATGTCAAAGGCTCCAGGGTTACAGTGTTTTCCTGATCCATCTTGTCCTCAGTAAGAAATGAGAAAATCGTCTCAGCTCCAGCTGTTTATATACTGTGAAACGAAAGGGGGGGAGGTAGAAAGGAGAAGCAAAAGTTGGGTAGTAGGAAAAAATTTAGCTTCGGAGAAAAAAAAAAAAACTTTTTGTTAATTTTAATCATGTCTTCAGACATGATTAAAATTAACTATCCCCCTTTTGTTCAAATGATGTTAATCTGTTGTCTCGATATGTTTCTAAAAATAGAACATGACTCATTTCTCTCTTGGAAATTTATTTTTAGAAATATGTTCGAAAAGATGAGACATCATTCCCAGACAAAAAGAAGAGAGAGTTAATTTTTATCATGTCTAAAGACATGATAAAAATTAACAAAAAGTTTTTTTTTTTTTTTTTTTTTTTTTTTTCCGGCTCTGGGCTCTGGAAATTTTTCCCAGTTGGTTCGATCGATAAAACCAGAAAAGGATTTCCACTTAACTATTTAAATTACTCGAGTTTCGGTTTCAGATCAGTTTGTGCTTTGGATACCAGCCTCGAAAGATCTTCAGTTAAAGTCTATTATATACACATTTTGGTAAATGAACTTTATTATTTTGTTGAATTGTTTTTTGGCTTTTGTGAATTGCTTGGATATTGTTTCTTTTTCAACTCGTTGTGTTTAAGCTCTTTTCTTTCTCAAAACAATACGAGCTTGTCGTGGCAATCGATCTCGAGCTGTTGGATGCCGTCGTGAGCAATGACTTAATAGATATCGACAAGCTTTATTGGGAATTTTCTTATTTCGTATGTGGGCCCCACCTTCGGTCACAAACGTAATGGAATGGTTACCATATTTATGAAGCAATCGATTAGGACCCACACGAACGGTTCGAGATCCAAGAACGTATCCTCGACGTTTTCTCATAGGTCTTCTACGAATGGGTCTTTGTGTTCCTCTACGATTGATATTGGAAGGAGAAGAAGAAGAAGATGCAGACGATGAAAAGGAAGCCGAACGACTTCTTCTTACAGGACTTCTTCTTCTAGAATGACGTATTTCTAAACTACGACTACGATTTCTCTGACTTTTTCTTCTTCTTGGACTTCTGCTCCTGCTTAGACTTGGACTTCTGCTCCTTCTTGGACTCGGACTGCGTTTTCTTGGACTTCTTCTTGAACTTGGACTCGAACTTCGAGAAGAAGGAGAAACGGACGGTCGAATAATGTAAGGGCTAGTGGTTACATCGGATTTGGCATACGTGTGGAGAGGAAATTGAAGTTCGAAATCGTCGGGAAGGTCGACTTGGTTTTGAATTTGTGAAGGTAGAATATCGTCATAATAAATAACTTCGGGTGTTCCAAGAGGTGGAATTTCCTTCGAAACATCATCCTCGTTAGGATCATTCATTCTGACTTTATTTCAATCGAAACACGGATCCGACGACAGGATCTAAGTTATATCGCATAGAAGCTCGATACGCATCTTGAACCGATGTGCAGAGAATATATTCCAAAGGTCCGAATCGTTTCTTTTCTAAAATAATGGGAAGATCGACCGTCCCTGCTCGATAAAAAGGCGTGAGGGAGAGAATTTCATTCAATTGTAACACGTTCCCGTGCTGGAATTCCCTACAACAGAGATAATCGATCCATTTCTGAACGAGTTTCTTATAAGCACGAGCTTCCGCGGAAGTTTTAAAACACAATTGCCAGCCTTCAATGCGATCGATATGATTCAGCATGTAATCAAAAGCTGTCCAAAAATGAAATAACAGTGACGACGTATTCCGGAAGGACGTGAGATCGATTAAAATCCATGACATGTTTTCTAAGGGAGTCGGATCGGGATTCTCGGGACTGATCCATCGATCCAGGGTAGGACTAGGACCGATCGAAAGAGCTTTCTTGGACTCTTTAACTGCGGGTAGATCCGTTTTGTAAAGGAACGTCTGTTCCAAATCCATCAGCTGTTTGGTTTTTTCCATATACCTTTCTAAACTTCCCGGGAAATGAAAATAGGATAAATAGGAACACGTATGGTATCGATCGATAAAAATCATGTTGCTCGTTAAAATGACGAGGTGTTGAGCCGTTTTAATGTCGTGGTGTAAAACGGCATGCGGAAAAGGTTCAATGTAGAATAATAAATCGCACGTGTTCGTGCTCAATTCTTCCGGTTTAATTACACGCACATGAGGGGAAGACGGGTACGTATAAAAGGGACAAATGACAAAAATGGTGAGGTGGGATAAATGTTTGGAAATGTAATCGTTGATCACATAGGGTAATCGACTCATTTCTTGTGTTGGAGAAGGTACTGAAACAATTCGTCTAAATGATTCATTCTTTGCTCTTCTTTTTCTTTTTCTGAAATAAATGAAAAAAAAATATTTAAAAATAAGGAACCATGAATTCAGAAACGATTATGAAACAAACTGTAGCTTGCATTTCTTGGTTTTTGAATGAAACGTTCGGTCCCTCAATTGCCGATCGGTTCAACCAAGAAATTCAATGTTGGCCCGAGACGTGGAACCGGTTACGCGAATGGTTAGTTCATACGCCGATGCAGAATCCCAAAGACTGTATTTTATCGTTTGCTCAAACTCTGCCTCAGTACGAAACGTTCCAGGCCTCTTTAGAAAATTCGCTCGCTATTCACGAAGAATTTTGGAATAAAGTATTTACTAACTTGAGCGTTGCCCAGTCGCTTTTAGGATCCCCATGAATATTTCGAAGCTAGAACCGTTCGGTATCTTTGCTTTAGCGGGCGGATTACTTTATTCCATTTGCGTGTTGATTGTGCATGATAAAGACATGATAAAAATTAACAAAAAGTTTTTTTTTTTTTTTTTTTTTTTTTTCAGCTCTTAGAAAATTTTTCCAATTGACATTGTCATGTTTTGTTACTAATGGACTTTCGTATTTCTTAAGCTTTTTTTTTCATTGGTTATTTTTCTCCTTTTCTAGGTGTTCCGATCATTTCAAAGTCAGGCGTAGATGCAGTTGCATGATTCGCTGCGATCGCCATTAATATACTTGTCACGTATTTACTGACGGCATACATTTGCTGCGTGAAACGATTATACAAAGGATTGGGGACTTTGAGAGGTTCCTTCTTTGACAATTCGTCTTGAATCAAAAACGAAACGCAATGGAGTTCCGTGGATACGTTCGTATCGTCTGCTTGCAGAGTTTCTTGGAATACGGCAAAAGCCCGATTCAAATCGTGATCGGTGACGAGTTTCGTTAAATATGGAGCAATATATTTATCGTGAATGACTTTCCCGATCACGCCATTCAACATGTCAAAGATGGAATTAAATGCCATCAATTTTTTTAACTGAATTTCCGAATGGACACATGTTTTAGCGATACTGTACATTTTTAAAAATCCTTCGTAGCCTTCTGGAATTTCGGTCGTTGAATCTACAACGTGTTTACTCATGGGCAGTTTTTCAATGACTTTCCGTAGATAAGAAACGAGATATTTTTCGCGAGCCGTTTCCAATTCTCGATTCATTTGCTGACCGGGATCTGTGTGTTTATTTTGAAGCTCTAATAATAGAGACACGTCCGACTGTTTAATTCGTTTATGGGTAGGTTCTTCTTCCTCCTTCTCCTCCTCTTCATGGTCCATTTCCTTTTCGGATTCTTCATGAGCGCGTTTCATTTTTATTTTCATTATATGTCTCCCTTTCTTTTATTTTGATTTTCTCTCTCTTTCTCTTTAAAAGAAATGACCTTTTTCCAACGCTTTCGTGGGTTCTCCTTTAATATCGGGAAAGACGGCTGGATCTAACGTCGCCGCATATGTTTCTACACAAGGAGCTCGAGCAAACGTGACATGCCACATGCCTTCCTCATTCGGTTTCATCTGAATACCGTTCGATCGAAGAAGGTTTGGGAGGGTTTTCAACAGTAAATGGAAAGGATTGAGAACGACATGGCCTTGATAAATTTCGGGAACGCGTCGATCCTCCTCTGAAAAAAGACATACGGGATATCGATACAGGAGCGTGTAGGCGTTCGCGTGTTGACTTAATTTTCCATCCAGTTCTTGCTCGATCAACTGGCAACGTGTGAGCTGGTTTTGTCGAATAATGGTTTCGTAGCACGTTTTGACATGAAAAATAGAATCTTCGTGGCAGTGACGCGTATGCACCGTAAAGGGAAGGTACTTAAAAACATATTGCATGTAGTCAAAAGGCCACGTTTCTTCGATTTGTAGATGGTGTTTCTTGGATTGGACCACGTAATAATTGAAAGGATAGGATAATTGAGTCGGGTCTAAATTTTCAAATTCGATGAACGCGACCGGCGAATAATCAAACATGTAGAAATAGGCAAACAGTTTCACATGATGGATCGGGGAATCGGGTTCGCTTTTAAAAATATTCGCGCAAGCATTATAGCCCTTATCGTTATTTTTCAAATAATAGGGATGATCGAGTCGCACCCCGATATTCCCATACCTCGGATCGCACACACAACTTCCAAATTCTGCATGATAAAAAGTATGTTTTAAAGGCTGACCTGTAAAAGCATTGAAGGAACAGGGCTGCTGGAAGTAACCGGGTTTTTGGAAAGACGCGAGATACTGTTCGGAAAATACGGTCGGATCCCATACGTTGTTTTTTTCTTCTTCCTTCGAAAACGCTAATCGTTCGTGAGCGGTCATTTCTTCACACCCGAAACCTTGCAAAAGCGGCTTGTATCCAAAATCGCAAACACATTTACCTTCTTTCAAAGGATCTTTGTCTAAACTTTTTAATCGGCCGTGAGGTCCGCAAGCAATGTCTACGTCACAATTCCCCCCGCGTTCTTTTTGCGTGACGAGATGAGGATATTTACAAAAACAGGTCGCGAATTTCAATCCTTTTTGATTCACCAGAACCCACTCTCCCGTAGCTGAAGAACAAGTAGCATGGGGAAGGAGTTTGGGAAGACATTCACCCCGAAAACATATTTGATCGTCGTCACAATCGGTTGCGTGAATACAAGTCGAATAAAGCGTCGTCCGCTGAGGAGGGTGGTAGGAAATGGATTGCCAAGGAGGGGTTGTAGTCGTTTGGGACTCGTTTCGAAACAGGTAGATCATGATCAGGTAAAGATAAAAGACGAGAAGAAATATCCAAAGCGTCATCTTCTTTTTTTCAATAGAGGTTCACAACTTTTATTTTATCGCCTCGATCTTCATGCACCAGACCGGCATTATCTCGTTGAGCCCCTATTTGTTCAAAATATTGCAAAAGTTTATATTTGGTTTGTAGATTCTGGATCGATAATAAATACTTTCGAACACTGTAGACCATATCGTTTCGTTGAACCTTCACCATTTTGACAGGGTCGTCCATTATTTTTTAAATTACTTGTTTACGCCAAACATTTGATTCAGTGCATCCTCCGTGGAGGTTCCTGGACCCCCCTTAATAACACTTACTTTCCTAGCGTTTGGATCCTCTATTGGGTCTTTAGGAAGTCCTCTTGTGTCCATCGGTAATTCTTTCTGTTCCGTTTTCACCTTTTCCGCGATCGAGGTGGCTATTAACTGAAGGAGGAGAGGTTGATTAAAATTGCGGCAAGGAACGATTTTGTTCAAATATTGACTGTACTGAGGATCAATATTATCTTTTCGGTGTATAATGCTGGAAAGCATATGATCGGTAATCACAAAACTGTTACTCAACAGCGATTCCGATAAACCTCGATGAATAAACATATTATGAGGGGTGAGATAGGGAAGTTGATCCATTTCTTTTTGAGCCATCTTGGCAAAAAATCGGTAACGTCGTTTGGATAATAAATGTCGACGATGGATTTTCCATAAATCCATTTCTAAATGCTTTCTTCTTATTTAAAAATGAGTGACGGGTTTGAAGTAATTGGGAATGCCGATAATTTCGGGACACTTCTCTTCCCCTTCTTCCATCTCTTCGACTACAGGGAGGGAAAGAGGAGTTTCAATATCCAGATCGGTCGAGAACAGGACAGATTCTTTAAATAAGATAAATTCGCGAACTAAACCTCCTACCTTGTAGGAATTTTCTCCGAAAGTGTACCGGTTAGAAATTTGAAGGTTTAGAATACCTAGAAAAGAAGTCGTCGTACCAAACATATTTTCAATCGAACACTGAAAAGTATTTTTTAAACCCTCTCCATTAAAGATCCGACTCTTTCGTATACACCACATATTTCTATGAATTTGAAATTTATCTTGGGCTCCTTTACAAGCAGAGCAAAACGCGGGATCACACCGGTCCATGAAAAAACGACAATTCTCCGCAAATTTGTGTTGCGGATTCTCTTTCATGCTTTCGCCAATTTTAGTTAAAGAAGCACACAGTCGAGTCATGAACGAAGTTCCTGTTTTATTGTTCTCCCCCGGTTTCAAATACCAATAACCAGCCACGAGAACATTATAGCAATTTTGTAAACCAATAATGTTTCGGATGTGAACAGTATCTTTTCGAGTTCCTTTGGGAAATTGAACTTTTTGTTGACAATGTGTCTCGTACAGCGGATCGTGATTTAAAACATCTTCCCAGTCGGGACATATTAAGTTGAGAGCACCTTGACGTTCTTTTAATTCGTCGATAGCTTTCTCAAGGATGGGAGAAGAAAGAATATTCTTGATAATCAACGAATAATCCATTCTTACTCAATAGATTTCTTCTTTTCGAACAAAGTAGAATGTAGTATCTTGGTTATTAGACTACTGGCCTTAGATGTTACCTCTTCAGCAGCACAAACTGATTTGAAGCAAAAATGGGATGACTTAAATAGATAAGCGAGAATTCATTCTAGAAAGAATTTTGCAATGTCTTGTTTGGTTGATGAAGTCGAGTGGAAAAAAAAATTTGTGAGAGCTGGAAGAAAAATATCTAGAGAGTAAAAAAAAAAAAAAAAAAAAAAAAAAAAAAAAAACAACTTTTTGTTAATTTTTATCATGTCTTTAGACATGATAAAAAACCCTTTTGTCTCTGAATGATGTCTTACCATTTCTAAAAATAAACTATGACTCATTCTTTTCTTGGAATTTTATTTTTAGAAATGGTGAGTCATGGTGTATTTTAGAAACATGGTGCTGAGACATCATTGAAAACAAAAAAGGGGGTCATTAATTTTTATCATGTCTAGAAGACATGATAAAAATTAACAAAAAGGTTTTTTTTTTTTTTTTTTTTTTAGTTGTAAATTTTTCCTGACAGATTTTTTTCCAGCCAGATTTTCAACCGACCTTTTCTCAATCATCATTTTTTAAAACTGGCTTACTATTGGTTTGTTTAAAAATGACGTCATTGCTTCAAGAACTATATACACATAACTTTCTCGTACTCACTTCTCTATACGGAATGGGGTTCCCAGCTGACATAGCAAAAACCCTATCTCGCTTCATCTACAAATCTCGTTGATGATCTATACAAAATTGGGTAATTTTTTCCACGACTTTATACAGTTCTTGATCACGGGGATCTATCTGCTTGTACGGCTTCACGTGAATTCTTAAATCATAGCGCTCATCCATATTTTCATTGACGTCATCATCGACCCCAATTAAAAGAATGTCGTAATCGTACAAGACTCTGATATGTTCCGAACATTTTGAAATATTATACTTTCGGCACGACTTTTCACATTGTGTGCGGCCAAATATCCGATACGCATATCGTGCAATATCGTGCAATGAACTGTTGATCACTCGCTCGACATAATCATCCGAACCTTTACTCCACAAAATGATATCGATATTGCAAAGACGTAAAAACTGGATCAGGAAATTGGTTTTGGGTCGAATTTGAAATGTTTCTCCTTCAAAGTATCCAAGCGTCTCATCCATATCTAAGACACAGACCAGCACCATCTTTCTTTTTTAAAGAAAGAAGAAGATGAGTCGATCCACCACTCATACTATTATTGAACACGTGAAAGAAATTGTTTATTATGCTCCTTCCAAATGTCCTTGGCATTTTGATTATGCCTGTTTTCTCATTTTAAATAATTTCAATCAAAGACGATTCCACTGCCTGTTTACTTCCCACTCGATGCAGTGGAGATCTTACAGTGCCAGCAGCTCTTGTGACTTGCCCGAACATTTTTTCGATTTGATCCTTCTTCATCGACAATTGAGTTCGGAGTATGTGTTGCCTTTTGCGACGCATTTCCGAGAACGTTCGGGATATACAATAGGTCTCTTTGAAATGAATCCTGGACTTTATAGTGCTCGCATTCTTCAACCGGAATATTTAGCAGAAACGTTTTACACGTTCATTGTTTTCTTGTGTAGTATTTGTTATCGACTCGGAGGAACGGCTCCGGTTTTAAAATTATGTTCTTTTGTGTACACGGACCATCATCCCGTGCTCGTGGATATTGGAGCTCTGAATGTGGAAAAGAGAGAACGCATCAGTCATCGAGAATTTTTAAACGAGAAGAAATGGCATCGGTTCTTGAAACGACGAACGACTCGAGACATTATTCGGTACGTGAAACTCATGCATCCGGATTATTTTAAGAAGAAATGTCGTGGTCAATGCATTCTCTCCGAGAAAGTTGTCTTCAACGATGTAAGGCATCAACTGATTTGTAAAAGTCGACAACGCAGTCTGGCCGAGGTTTTAGATACTTTTCAAGAACTCATGCCCCATGAGCCTATTCGTCAACTCATTCGAACGTGGCTTTCTGTGAGATAAACAAGAAGATGGATTATAAACAACTCGTCCTCGATTTATTGAAACAGAAAAAATATCCCATTTTATTGGGTTATGTGGTCATGGATATTTATTACAAAGAGGTTTATAAATCAGACGGGAAAGTAAAACGATTTGACTCCCCATGTTTCGAGTTGAATCAAAGATATTTAGAAGAACCCAATCCATATAAACTGGAATTTATCACTTCGGACGAGAGTAGTAAATTGGTTATTCGACGATAAATCGATCCTAAAGATTTTAATATAAATCAATATCCGGAAAAATGTTTTCGTGTTAAACTGTCCAGTCACCATCTTGCTGAATTTGATATGTTTAAATACAAGATGTTCGAAGAACAAATTTATAATTTCATAATGTATCTGAATAGTAACATTCCTGCCATTCGAGAATTTTTGAACTTAACTCACGACGAAAGTACTCGATATTTACCCCAGTCCATACGACTATGGGTGTATAACTATAAAACGGCCAAGATCACTCATCAAATTATGGATCCCGAATATTTTGGACCTCGTTCATCTCTTTTACTGGAAACACGCATGATTCAAGGTTTATTGTCACCGTGCACTTCTAAATCAGTATTATTGTCCCTTCGAGATGATTATGCTTGGAAGAATCATACCGATAAAGCCATTTTACCGTCTTATGTATATGATTACGATCCTTATAATTTATATTATTCGGATCACTGGAAGGCTCTTGTCCCGCTGGCTTTTAATCCGTTAGAAAATCCCATCATTTGTTAATATTCCAGTTGCAGCACGTACTCATTGTCTTCACTCCCGTCACGAACAAAATTGATGTAACGTTTCGTTTGAGGATCCTTGTAGCGACAGACTTGGCGAATACCCCGACAAATAGATCCCGGCAAATTTAAATCTCGATCCATTCCTCGAGTCGGTTTTAGAATCAGACCCGATTCGTTTGTCTCGAGGGCTTTTATAAACTTTTGATCGTAGCCAACACGAGCTTTGAGTTTAGACTTTCTCTTTCTCCCTCTTTTTTTGGGTAGAGGAGCCAAGTAATGCCGAATGGGTATATCTATACTCGAAGAGCGACTTCGGGATCGATTTCGGACTCTTGTTAGACTTGGAGATCGACTTCGGACTCTTGTTGGACTTTGAGATCGTGTTCGGACTCTCGTTGGACTTTGAGATCGACTTCTCGATCGACTTCTAGAACGTTGACGTTGAGATCGACGCCGCATATTTGGATTTATTTCTACTTTATTACGGTTTAAGAAACGTTTTACATAGTCTTGGACACGAGGTTCTTCACTCATAGCGTCATACCAGTAATTTCCCGGAATGATTATAAATTTATCGTCTCGAAACTTTATAAACTCTTCTGGACTATAGCGGGGAAAAAATTTTTGTAAATGAGACAAGTCGAATAAAACGTGCCCCAACGAACATGTCCCTGTCAATTCAGAACGACGCACGTTTCGATTTAATTTCTCTTCTAACACTTTTTGAACATACTCAATAGGAACTTTGGAAGGATAAGACATTTTTTTTTTGCTTTATATTCCCCAAATGACTTGTCCATAGAAATATAATCGGAAGAAAACTGAATCTCGAACGTGCTGGTGTGTATCATAGTAAGCGTGATCGTATAAATCAAACACATCTAAATGAGCCAAGTCATGTAAAGTAAAAATGAATAATAATTGCCATGTCGTTTCATTACGATAAAATCGAGTTTGATCTACATTGACCTGATTAGCATAATAGGTGTTCATATTGATCGTGCCCCTGTTTTGATCTACTAGCATCTTGTTCGAAGTGGAATAGTTTAAGCAGTAATTGCGATGAATTTTAATAAACTCGAAAATATTAAAAATAACGTAGACGGGAATTTTTCCTTCCTCGGTTTCGGTTTCATTAATATATAACTGAATAACCTCTTTGGGTCCTCCTGGCTCTTCACAATAATACATGGACATTTCGTAACGGTCCAATCGACGAATTGGATTTTCCAAGATACGATTGAGAATCGAGACCCATCGTTCAAATACGAAATGGAATTTTTTAAAATCGATCGTGGCCCAATCATCCATGATTTTAAAGCATGCCGTACAAGCATCTCGCCAAGTATTAATTTTAGACTGAAGAGCCGTTTGACGACAAGATCGACGTTCTTCGTGTTGATCAACTCGTCTTTCCATATCCTTATCCTTTGTTTTTTGTCCAAAGAAAAAAAAAGATGGCTGAAATGTATATATTCTTGATGATGTTTGGTCTCTTTCTATTTTTCTTTCCTACTTCTGTCATAGAATCGGATTCCATCCCCATGAACGAATCTATACCGCTTAAAGATTGTCGACGAGAAAAAGTCTGGTGTGTGGATACATGTGATTTTCTTTGCACAAACGGGGAAGAAATGCAATGTGTTCGAGGACTCTGTATGCCCAAACTGAATCCTTACCCGTGTCAAACTGAAAAAGGGGGTATGATTATTCTTACCGAAAAAAATGGATTCTATCAGTGGTCGTGTTACTGTACGGATCCAGCTTTTTACAATGGACCGGATTGTGGAGAATTGGCGAAAGACGTTTGTCAAAATGGTACATTTATCTATAGGGGGTTCAATCAGCATGAATGCCTGTGTCAATTTCCACAAGTAAAGGCTATGATTCAAGGAAAACCTCAGTGTGTGCATAGGAATATAGCTCGGTTTTATCGGGATCCGTAATGAACTGGATCATTAAAAAATGTACGTCTGAAAATGTCTCAAATTTTTTGAAAAAACAAACCGTGACTCTATCTTACATTGGGTGCAATTAGAAATTACCCCTCTTTTCGTCCGAAAATGATGTCTCACAATTTCGAAAAATTGAAGACATCAATTTCGGACGAAAAGAGAGATTTTTTTTTTTCTACCAATTTAATCGACTTGATCCTTATGGTTTTTTAATTATCCAGACTCTCACTTATCTATTTAAACAATCCGACATTCCCTACAGATCAGTCTGTACTGCTGAAGAGGTAACATCTTTCAACGCAGCTTCTACGTTACGACAAATGCTTCAATAAAGGTAAGAGATTTTTCCTTCTTAATTATTTTTCGTTTTACTAGAAAGAAATGATTATCCTATTTTTTTTGAACCTATCTAAGTGTTTTGAGTTCTACTTCAGATTACGAAGTGCTTTTGAAGATCCAATCTGGTTATCTTTTTCAATCCATAAAAGCAATGATCCCTATATTTTTTGAAAGTTTTTTAAAGAATAGACTCTTGTGTTACTGATTCCATCTCCTTTTTAGCTTCTTCTTGTATATATTTACGATAACCTGCAATTTTCATAGAACGTTTAATGATGGTAAAGGAAGGACTAAAGGATCGATTCGGAAAATACTTTTGAAAGAATCGTTTTAATTTTCTTAAGCAACCATCTAATGATCGAGGGAAAAGTGGGCCGGCAATAACCCAAGACAAAAATTCATACAAAAACCGATTACGTTGATCCCATATATTGGACGATGCCAATTTCTTTTCTGCATAATGTCGTCGAAGATCTGTTTCGTTCAGAAGTTTTAAAATTTCGTTTGCTTTTAAGTCAGTTTCAAGAATGACAAGAATAAATAAAGCCATCTCTTCATATTCATAGCGATCTATAACTATTTTTCTAAGTTTTTTGAGATCATTTAATGTAAGAAGAGGACCTTGACATCTTTTAATATGAATTTGTTTCGAGCGCTCCCTTTTTTCACCGAGCAAACGGTATAAAAACACGATTTTATTTTTTATTTTATTATACGATTTCCTCTTTTCCTCAGTCAGATACTTTTCATATATCTCTAGTGCTCTTTTATAATGATATTTTATACCGTCACCATGTTTTTGATACCAATCATAGAATTCATTAAAATAAAATTCATACTTAGCTCGTGTTCCTTCCGAAATATTCATACGTTTAATAATATTTTGACATTCCTCCATCGACGGACATTGTTTGAATACTGTATTGTCAGGCTTATGTCTATGTTTAGGAAGAGCGTTATCCCAACATTTCCATCGTCTCATTCGTTGGTATTCTTTTTCTTTGAATCGAACGTTTGGATCTTTTCGCCTTTCTCGTTTTCTCCATCGATTTGCTTCTTTTACTCGTTCCAGTGACCAATAATGTTTCAAACATGCTTTTCTTTTTCTTTTCCTTTCAGATAAAATTGTAGGTTCCTCAGTATCCATCTTGACTCCTACCCTTCATTATTAATTATTATCTATTATTTTTCACTTCGTCTTATATTTTTTAATCTAATCCTTTTTTGGTACCTAAAAAGTAAATTGATTAAAAAAATATAAGGATTCCATAAAACTTTTAAATTTTCCTTGACCGTAAAATAACAAAGATCCTAAAATCCTTACCTTTTAAATGTAGTGTGTCCCATAGGACAAACCGGTTTGTCAAACCGAGTTCGATATGCTTCCATTCCTCAAGATTTATGGTGTCTGACCAAAATCGAAGAAGAAAAACCAGTTCCACTTGCTAAACCCTATGCTCATCTACCTTACCTGGTTCAATCATGGCTGGAGTTTTATCATCAGAATCGTTCCACGGATCCAGAAATCAGGTACGGCAATCTGAAACTCTTTCAATTGGCTCTAACTTTGGCTCGACATAAAATATGCTTTTCGGCCGAAACGGTCGAAACCGAAGAAGAAGAAGGTATCATTGTACCAAGAAATTCATCGTCCCCGATCGTCATTCCCGTCTAAGTCGGGAAGCTCGAAATTTTCTCGATATTGTCCGGTTAAGAATTGAATTTATGGAACGACCAGTTTCCTCTCCATGTGTTCTGTTGTAAAGAGAAAAAAAACGAAGCAAATATCTGTAGATTGAGAGATGGTGATTCCCTTAGCTCAGCTAGGAACTCAACTCACAAGAAGTGCGAAAGTTATCCACTGATATACACAATTCTTGAAACGATGACGTCATCTTGAAATGTCTTGTGAATCGAGTCGGCTGGAAAAAATTTCTGAGAGCTAAAAAAAAAAAAAAAAAAAAAAAAACTTTTTGTTAATTTTTATCTTGTTTTTAAGACATGATAAAAATTAACTCTCTCTTCTTTTTGGCTGGGAAGGATGTCTCACCGTTTCGAAAAACAAACCATTCTCATTCTTGCTCATTCTTGACTCATTCTTGCAATGATTGCCATGAGAAAGGATGAGTTATGATTTGTTTTTTCAAACGGTGAGACATCCTTCCCAGACAAAAAGAAGAGAGAGTTAATTTTTATCATGTCTTAAGACATGATAAAAATTAACAAAAAGTTTTTTTTTTTTTTTTTTTTCATCTACAGAAATTTTTCTGGGCTCTCAGAAATTTTTCCTAGCCGACTCGATTGGCAAGACATCTCAAAATTCTTTCTAGAATGGACTCTCGCTTATCTATTTAAACATTTCAAGTTTTACTTCAGATCGCTCAGGAGGGTTGAAGAAGAAGCATTTCGTAACTTGGAGATGAATATAGTCTCGCACCGCTTCCCGTACTTCTGGATCGCGCACCAGTTCGAGCGTGACGAGGCTCGTGAAGGGCGGAAATTCATGAAATTTGATATATTGAGGTACCACGGTATTCAGTCGAGGACGATATTTATGATGAAGAAGGTGATCAATAGGAGTCTTTAAGGATTGAAGTGTAACGATATCCATCTTTTCTTATACGAATTTCCAAATAATAAGGCCGATGATGACAAGAACGATTCCCAACAAGATTGGTTTTAGGTACGGTATATTACCCAAAACATCTAAAATACCACTCGTGATGGAACCCGTCACGTCTTGACTGAAATGCGTTAAAGCTTCTCCGATCGTGGGTCGACGGCATTTCAATTCTTGCGTCGGTGTACAATCGTGATATTGACAATCACATAATCGACAACACGTATCCTCTTTCTCGTTGTCGTACCCTTCACACGCATTCCATTGCTGAATAGGAAATCCCGTGCACGATTCGATCCCGTGAACAGGTTCGGGTTGACAACAACTCAATTCTTTAAGTTTACAAACCATGTCCCCTCCGTTGTAGAGAAAACAGCCCGAATTGTCCCGAATGTATTGGTTGACATATTGAGAACCGAGCGCGACGGCCGTCACCCCTCCTGCGGTCAGAAGAGCTTTCTTACTAAACACTTTATCAAAAGCTTTTTGAAGGGGTTTATTCTTCGCGACGACTTTAGCGACCTCCCCTGCTCGTTTGACAGGAATGTCGAATTGTTTAAATTGTTTAGCGACTTTGCCTCCAGACTTGTTAAAAAATCGCATGTCTCTTGACCCTTGCCGGATTTTCAGAAACCAAGACAATGAACGAATCCAATTGTTTTTTTAGTAATCGAAAAATTCCTTGTGGGTCGGACAATATTTCGGCGTTTCGGAATATTCTCTGCCTGAACCATCTTCGAAATCCTTATGGATTGCAAATTTATTATCATCGAATGGAATCGGAATCGCATACCAAAGTCTCCTGATTGTGAAGGAAAATTTCTCGTTTCCGAAAAATACTGTCATTTTACCGACGCGCGAGTTCCTGGATAAACATTTACGACCCGATTTACACGACGTCCAGTTGGACGATCTCACATTTAAACTCAACCCGTGCATCGAGCACTATATCAACCACCTGTATTCTCAAGACCCGACTGACTTGAAACGCAATAACGCCATGGATGTGTTTGATCGGCGTTTCCATTACGAACTGCTACGGAATTTAAGTGTTGGCAACACGAACGAAATTGGTTTAGGCGTGAACAATACCACGAAGATGCAAGAAGAAATGATGGTGCATTTCAAGAGCACGCTTCAGCAACGTCTTTGCGGTTTATACCACTATATTAATAATTCAAATGTAGCGACGCTCTTCGACAAGATAAAGGTATGCGACATGGCGAATGGAGGTCTTTTTGTCGACCCTAAAACGGAATTCTCTCCTTTTTACAATTTCCTGCTGGCGCATTGTTTATTCGATTTTCATAAACTACCCAATTTAGACCTCGTTCCCGAAACCGTCATTTCGAATGTCGCGTACAAGAAAGGGGTTGGGTTTTATACGTTAGAAGATATTTGTCACCCTGAACCGATTGTTGTGATGGGAGAAGAAACAGGATCTTCGTATCTCTATCAATCCAAATGCATCACGTATCCCAAAGAAACGGCTTTAAATAAACAATTGACGAGAAAGGATTTGCCCGATAATCTCATTATGAAAAATGCCATGCAGTTTTCTGATACGCGGTTCCTAACTTGCTAAATGCAAAAGGTTTGGAAAAATAAATTGATTTGGTTGGGGGGGTTAAAAAGTCAGTACAGAAAAATTTCTATTATGTAAAAAGGAAAAAAAAAACAAAATGGTAATATACCTTGACACAGAATCTGTTTTCATCATGTAGAAGCTTGTACACAAACCACAGCATTAAACGATCTGAAATGAAACTTGAATGGCTTAAATAGATAAGTGAGAACACATTCTTGAAAAAAAATGATGGTCTTGTTGATCGAGTCGGCTGGAAAAAATTTTTGAGATCTAAAAAAAAAAAAAAAAAAAAAAAAAAAAAAACTTTTTGTTAATTTTTATCATGTCTTTAGACATGATAAAAATTAACAATCCCCTTCCCTTTTTGTCTGGGAATGTTGTCTCACACTTTCTAAAAATAGACCATAACTCATCCTTTCTAATGGCAATCATTCCAAGAATGAATCACGGTTTATTTTTCGAAAGAGTGAGACAACATTCCCAGACAAAAAGGGGAGGGTAGTTAATTTTTATCATGTCTAAAGACATGATAAAAATTAACAAAAAGTTTTTTTTTTTTTTTCTTTTTAACTTCTAATCCAGATCATCCAGATCACGACGAGACCTGAGAGCGTACGGTTTATACGCAAATTTACTAAACTTGTTCTTCATAGAACTGGCAGAAACCTCACCTAAATAGACTGGATCCTCATTGCCTTTTACATCCTCAGCCTCCTTCTTAGACTTCTCTTTCTTGAATGGTTTGCACAGATCTGGATTGATCTTGCTTTTGATGGGAACCTGGTCTGGATCCACCTTTTCAGTTTTGATTTTCTCTTTATCGAAGGTAGTGGAAATGGTTTCGTTAATAATATTTCTCGAAGAAGGTTCTAAAATATTTAACTGAAACACGGGTTTTTCGATCATATTCAGAGCATCTTCTTGAAAGAGAATCATATCTCTACAAATGCCTCCTACTCTACAATACAAAGCGTCCGTTTCGTAAAAGTACCGCGAATTAATTTTAATATTTAAAATACCAATAAACATATCGTTATTCACAAATTCTTGGTCCAGGGTTTCTTGAAACACGTTTAAAAGGGTCGTTCCATCAAACACTTTGGTTTTGCGTAAACACCATTGATTTTGAGACATCTGAGAATTCAGATCATTTCGTTGACTCATTTGCCGACACACTTTACAGAGAGAAGGTCTACATTTTTCAATGAAGAACCGACATTGTTCTGAAATCAGCATTTGGGAATGATCGGCAGCCACGGCTTTGGTAATGTCCACCAGAGGAGGACAGAGTTTACATATGAAAGAATGGGCATTCAGATTCCTCTTATAATTAGTAGCGCAGAGAACCCAATACCCCGCTACGAGAATATTATAATGATGATTGAAATCTTTAATATTTTCAATCTGAATATAACCTTTTTCTACGGGATGCTGGAACGGGATCGCTTTAGCTTGAAAATCTTGAAACTGAGGATTGTTGGCTAATATATTTTTCCATTCTCGGCTCACGAGGTTTAACGTTCTCGGGTTATTTTCAACGATTTCGTCAATCCCCGCTTTTAAAATCGGGTGCGCAAGAATACGATCGATTAACTCTGAATATTTCATAGTTCCCCTTTTCCCCTTTATTATTATTTTATGGACTTCTAAACATCTCGGTCTGTTTCCTCAATTCTTTCGCGTACCGGTCAATGATTTCAATCGTTTGATTCATGCAATAGGTTAAGAATTCATCTTTAATGTAGGCTGTATGCGACCCCTGCCAATCTAACCCTCCTGTCAGAGTTTGTACGTCCCATTTGATGTATTGCAATAAAACATCGGTCCATTCTTTCACAGTCATATTGGATCGAATGCTTCGATCCACGAAATCCAATTTATTCAGCACGGATCTAATATATTCCTCCGACGAAAAAACGGTTTTTCCGTACACGACATCAAATCGTAATCGAAAATAGGACACGTATAATTGATAAAACAGGTCGCTGAGCATTTTGAAATCGGACGATACGGAGGGAGAAGGGGTTAGTTCGGTTTTAATGTGTTCCAATTCCTTTTGCAAGTGGGCTTTTTCATCCAGACATCGATCTAAAGCGTGTTTGGCCTCTTGTAAATCCAATGACAGACCTCTTACATAGTCTTCGTCGACCGTCGATACGTGCTTTCGTTTATATTTCGAAGTATCGGACATTTCTACATCCTGCGGAGCTACGAGAGCTTTAGCCAGTTGGTTTTCTAAAGTTTGGTTTCGAGACCGAGACACTTCCAGTTGGTTTTGTAAATCTTTCACTTCCCGCTGTAATTCCTCCACTTGATCCGTAGGATACGTAATGGCCGGTACAGTAGTGGGTTCTTTCACTTCGGTGATGTGAGGACGTTCCTCCAACTGCCGTCGATATAGGTCTCGTTCCTGCTCGAAATATAAAATCACCGAATTCGCCAATTCTTCAATGGGATCCGGTATGTTCGGAAACTGGGCTCGAAGCGTGACAATTTGTTTATAAACGAGATCTTGAAATTGTCGATGCTCGTGAATCACGTTTTGGAGTTGATGGACAACGGCTTGCGGCCAATCTTCCATCTGATCACTAGGGTCATTCTGAAGGATCGTTTTTAGGAACGTGGTCAATTTCGTTTTGGCGTAGAGGAGGTACTCATTACATTTCGTATAATTACTTTCGACTTGATCGAGTTTCTGTTTCAATTCGAAAAGTTGTTCTTTGGTTTTACGGAGCTCGACTTCACAATCGTTGTGATTCTCGACCTGTCGAGCCCATTCGATCATGCTCGACGCCAAATTATCGAATTGAACGACCGGTATTTCGGGAAAATGACCTTTCAGTTGCGCCAATTGCGTTTCGAGGGTCCTCTCTAGATTTTCTTTGAAATGGAATACTTTTTCGAGTTCCGAGAGAATCTGATCGTAATCCGTGGCCCCAAAATACGCATTCCATTTAGTCCGTATCAGAGTTACCAAATTCGTTTTCAGGACCTACAGTTTCTTTTCCAAAGCGACGCGGTGCCGTTTTTCATGTTCTAGACTCTGCTGTAATTTTTTATGTTCTTGGCTACGATCCCGATGGAGTTGAGCTTGGATTTGTTGTAGGACCTCCTTCGCTTCGTTCTGGTTCTCAATCGATTGTTGAAGATCGTGCAATCGTTGCAAGAGGGTCGTGTCTTCCATCATGCTTTTAGAGGAAGAAGGGAGACTGTGAAGAATGGTATGAGCTAAATTGTCGGGCGTTAGCGATTGATTTAAAGCATTCCCGAGAAGTGTTAATTGGTTCAAAAGCTGGGTTTGCCAATTTTGTAAATACTGGATATACGTTTGAATTTGCTGGAAAAAAAACGTTTTCCAATCTTGGTTCTAAAGGTTTCCAAAATGAGGGGGGAAGGATCGTCTGTAAAAACGTCATAAACTGCGTTTCGTGGAACTCCTTCATTTGTTTAGCCATTTCGTCTCGAAGAATCGTCTCAATATGAGGATTTTTCTTTTGCAGCGTGTCAAGAACGCGTTGAATACCATCCTGGAAATGTGTTTCGGACTCGATTTTCCATTTTTGCAGGAGGTCGGTTCGTTCTTTCTGACCCTGCTCCAACTGCTTTTCCAACATCCGTTTTTCGTTTTGACAAAGGGTCAATTGTCCTTTCAGTTCCTCGTTCAATTGCTGGACGTGCTGTTTTTGTTCCGATTGATACAATGTTAAAAACTGGTCGAGGGTTTCTTGTAATTGCTCTAATTTAGATCGCGACGACTCGATCATGAGCTGCTGAGAAGGAGGCGATTCGAGCGGTAAAGTTTCAATGACCGTAGTCGTAGAAGAAGGAGGAAGTTTCAGTTGCTCGATCGTTTCTTGTAAAGCCATTTGCAAAGGGCGGATTAAACTTTCCGTTCGTTGCATCCATTCTTCAAGTCCCGTTTCGTAGCGTTGGTGGAGCATTTGCCATTCGTTCATCAAACGGTTTGGAAACTCGATATTATTATTATTATTATTATTATTATTATTATTCAATTGTTGTTGTTGTTGTTGTTGTTCTACTATTTGCCTCTGCCATTGTATTTTTTCAGACTCGTGCGTTCGAATTTGTGTCTGTAAGGTTTCGTGATCTCGTTTCAATTGCTCCCACTGAGTTTGTAAGGTTTCATGATTCCGTTTCAGCTGCTCCAACTCAGTCTGCAGGGTTTCTTTCTCCCATGTAAGGCGTTCCAATTGTCGTTGCAAATCCACGACTGAATGCTCTTTTCCGAATCGAGCGGTATTCACATATTGTTCTTTTTCCGCTAGAAAATAACGCATTTCGTTCCTGTGCTCTTGTTGGAGCGTCTCGATTTGTTTCTCAAAAGCTTTCCGATCTGCCTCCAATTGAGTTTCCAAAGAAGCGATTTTGTTTTCCAGGTCCTGCGATTCCATCGGAACAATCTCTTCCAAATGCAAGCCCGAAATGCGAAACAAGAAATCGATGATGCTCGAACTCTTTTTATACAGTTGAGGATAGAGATGGAGTAAAGGTCGACTCAGGAGAAAAGCATCGATCACGTCGTCTCGAAGATTTTGTTTGAGACCATCAACGACATTTAAAGATATAAAAGTGGGGTCGGACTGGTATTGAATAAGACATCGAACCAGTTCTCGTAACATTCTTTTCTTTTTGCTTTTTTTTAAATCATTAAAAGGTAGGCTACTTTGTTCAAATCGAGCAACATATATTGATATTTTTCTTCGGAGCGGGACGATAACCAAATCATGACTTCTTTCAAGTAGCGACGATTCTTTCTAAAGTGGGAAACGTATATTTTAAATCCTTCTCGGGTCCATAATTCATTATTTTGGTAAAACGGTAGCCAATAATTACATTGTTCACGATTCACGTCGAGGAACGTTTCATGATGGAATGGCGCAATCATGGGCGAAACATACATCACTAAAGACATATTCAAAACGACAAACCAAACACCGGTTAATTTCGTGTCGTCAAAAGTAATTTCACAAGTATAAAAGTTCGATGGAATAGAATCCGTATGCAGGTAAGGTGGAAGGGAGCGTTTAAACAATTTATGAAGTTTGGCAGCCAATTGAGCACTCGCAGCTTGTCCCGTTAAATGTATGAAGTGGAGGATGAGCATGGGATGTAAATAGTGATACCAGTTGGACCACGATTCCCAGACGTGCGTATTTCGTTTGAAAAATCGGAGGCGCATGCAATGCTCTAACTGGAAAGGTTCTCTTTTTATGTAGGTCATCGTCAGATCGCTTAAGGCGCGAAAAGCCATATTGCGAGGAAGTACTTTCCAGAACAAGGAAAACGGATTGATGGTCGAACAAACAAATAAGGTATTATTTTCATAGGAGACCTTGATAAAATCTCGAGAGGGAAATAAACTTTGTAAAAACTGATCGGTCGTATCTCTAGAGACGTTAATCCAACGAGGATCCTCTTTTGTTCCATGCACGCAAAAGACTAAAGACCCACGAGGAAACGGATAGTCTTTGTCTAAATTTTCTCCTTGGAAAATGAGTCGATTTTCACTGACCACAAGAATGCAAGGTGCTCGAACGAGACCCGGGCTAAAATGTTTCAAAGTATCGACATGGAAGATGGGTAATTTGAAACGAACAGCTATAAAATAATATTGTCTATAAACATTTCCATACACTTCCACATAATCCGAAACATTGTAGTACTTTTCATTATCCATGACAGAGCTTACTTTATCTCGCCTTCTTCCTCGAAAGGAATAAGTCTACAGAACCAACTTACACGCTTTATATATACATGAGAAATGACGTCATTCAAGGACATAAACAAGGACGTTTATGTCTAGAAAAGTAAAAGCTGGCTGGGAAAAATTTCTCAGATAATCTGAAATGTATATTAAAAAAAAAAAAAAAAAAAAAAAAAAAAAAAAAAAAAAAAAAAAAAAAAAACTTTTTGTTAATTTTTATCATGTCTTTTAGACATGATAAAAATTAACTGTCCCCTCTTTTTGTCAGGGAAGGATGTCTCACTCTCTAAAAAATATACCTTGACCCATTCTTTTATTGGAGTTCTATTTTTAGAAAGGATGATTCATGTTCTATTTTCCGAAAGTGTGAGACAACATTCCCAGACAAAAGGAGAAGGTAGTTAATTTTTATCATGTCTAAAGACATGATAAAAATTAACAAAAAGTTTTTTTTTTTTTTTTTTTTTTTTTTTTTTTTTAAATATCCACTTTGGATTTTTTTCTGAGCTCTGGCTAGAAAGAACTCTGGTTTATCTATTTAAGACGTGCGAAACGAATTTCACTTTAAATCATTCTGTGCCGTGAATTCAACATTATATAGGAACAGACTTTATGAAGGTAAAAGTGCTCAGTTTATTTATTCTTTAGAGGAGCACGTGGAGATTTTATAGGATATTTACTTACAAAGAATTGCTTGTATTTTTTTTAAGAAATATTAATCAAGTTAAAGATATATAATCATGTCGCAGAGCCTCCATTATTTAACAAGGATTAATTCGGTTGGAGATGCGCCCAACGATGCTTACATTTTCTACCAGATGTCGGGAGGAATCTTTTACTGTAACCGAAAAGACTACGCACAATTTTCTCGATTTTATACTCGAACGTCTGCCGAAAATCTTTTTTTAACGATGGATCTTTGCTCGACGACCCATCATTCCCTTATCCTAGATATTGATATTAAAACTGAATGCGATGCATCCCTTCCTTCATCTATGCTCTACGATTATGTAGATTCTGTTATTCTCTCAACCTTAAAATTTTACTTTTTATCCCTTAAGCATTTTACTTTTATTGTGGCTGTTCGTCCAGGAGGTGGTATTCATGTCCATTTGCCGGAAATTTCGATCGCTCATGATGATTATATTCAATTTTGCAGCCAACTTCAACCCCGGTTCTATCACGAAACATCTGAATTTATTTTCCAGTTGGACGTTTTAGCGAATGCGACGCTTGTGAATTCCTCCAAGCCCTATACGAATAAATACGAACCCATGTTGATTATTTATGTAGACGAACAAACCACCTGGCGTTTAGATTTGACCAATCCTAATGCTTTCAGCATGCGATTGTTAGGCATTCAATCAAAATTTAAACGTCGCAAGGATAATACCAATTCCTTTTTTCGTAAACTGCTCCACCTCCAGCCAATGGATATTCAAAAACAACTTTATGAATATATGATGCCTGTGGTGACACTGTACGATCCTTTGTATCGAGTATCGTATCCCACGCTTATTAGCAAAGATGAGGAAGCTGGACCCGACGATGAAAAAGTGGCTACGTTTGTGTATAAACTAAAAACCCCGATGTATATTTACAAAGGGAAGGATTTTGGAACCGAAGGTCATCATTGGTTAAAAACGTTTTACTTTATCAAGTTTAACGGGTTTGTGATTTCAGACTTTGAATCGAATAACCGGGCTCTAAAACGATGGTACCGGGAAAGTCAAAATTCTATCGTCATCGAAAACGATGTATTCCAGACGGTGAATCAAGCTCTCAAGTTAGACAATCCTAGTTTGCATTCCGATCCCAATCCCCTTCGTACGATTATGCAGTACAATTAAGGTTACTATTTTTTACCTGTCTTTTGTGCCTTGTGTCAACATTTACGAATGTCCTCCCATACACTCGCATCCCATTTGCGTACGATATTAGAATCTCACGAACTCATAGATTCTGTAGAAAAAATCAACAGTAAAATTATAGATATCATTTCCCAAGATTTTACTCTGGACACGATCCTCTTTTGTGGTTCGAATCTCAATCCTAAAATTTACAAATTTAAAGATAAACTGGAAGCTATTATCAAAACCATGAAAGGCGTTATTTTATATTCGGTGTCTGGAGATCAGCTCGTGGAACAAATTCATCGAATTCAAGAGCGATATTTTCCGATTCTCCTCATTACCATGCACAATTCCTGCAAGAAACCTCAACGCTATATGTGGAATAATATCCACGAGTACTGGCAAGAAGTGCCCCACCAGATAGAAATTCTAAACCTCATGAATGCCATCTGGTCCTCCATTCAGGCCTATGCTCGGAATCAGTTTGCCGATAAAACTAAAAACATGTGTCCTTTCACAGACATTATGAAACAGGTCAACATTAATTATGTGGTCTCGTCCATTCTGAGTCGAACCAACATTGATCGTAAAATCATTCAAATGGATCGACATAAATGGCATATTCGAACCCACGATGGGGTTCTGAATCTCTTGACGGGTCATGTAGGAGGGACGGTTCCGGAATTTTACCTATCGGATCGACGTCTGGGCATCAATTTTAGTCGACACGAGTTGATGCAATTTCGTCACGATCCGGATTTGATAGCCATCTATCGTTTATTAACCGACCGGAAATTTTTTCTACAATACCTGAAAAGCTGTTTTCTCGACCTCACGGACGATTTACTGGATACGCTGCGGGAAAAAGTGCGCGAGTTTCATGACAAACTAGAAACCAACCCGCTCATTCAAAGCATGCTTCATTTTTATGTGCACATGTGTAAATATACGTGTTTCGAATACGATCTGTTCATGTACCTTTTAGATGTCCTGGCCAGTCTTCTCATTGCGACCAATTACGGTCGCAAATTTTTTATTTTGAAAGGCAACAGGCGCAATGGAAAAAGTAAATTCTTTCAAGTGATCTCGAAGGTCTTTGGAGGCTATAGTCATGGTATTCGAGCCGTCAATTTACAAACGACGAGTGGTCAAGGACTATCAGCCCAACCCGAACTGGCCTATTCGTTATTTTGTTGTCGGGTAGTGACTGTTGAAGAAATGTCGGGAAAATTAAACGAAAACCTCGTGAAAGAAATCACGGGTAATTCGACCACCAGTTTTCGGAATTTGTACGAGCAAAATGTAGGAGCGATTCCCAGTGCCAAACTCATGGCTTCTACCAATACGTTCCCAGTGTGTACGGCCACAGAGGCATTTAATGATCGCGTGGTAGCAATTCCTTTTGACGCCGTGTTTACGAAAAATGCTCCATCCCTCACCTCAGAACAAGTGATGCAGGATCAATATTTACTCGAAACTAAAGATTCTATCGTCGAAGATTCCTATAAAGGTTTCTTTTTAATGATTTATCTGCATCTGGCCCACAATATTAACATGGAGGACGGCATGATCCGTTACCGTTCCGAACCTGAAATATTAGCAGAATTCAAAAAAGAATTTTTATCTTCGACCGATATTTTTACACAATTCAAACAGTATGCCGATGTACAAATCATTCCCGGTTCTGTTACGACCTTTAACGAACTGAAATCGGCCATTCGACAATTTTTGAAAACGATGCGCGACACCTCCATCCACGAAACGGAACTCATTATGCGTTTCAATGATGAATTTGGACATTTGAAACGGACCGAAATGGATTTCAGTTCCTTTTCAGCCGAAAATAATATTTCCTCTTCTTTGGATATAGTAGAACCCCTTCAGTTTGAAAATGCCGAATTGAATTCGTCTCTCAAACGAAAGCATGACGACGAAGAGGGAGAACACTCAACCACGAAACATTTAAAAGTGGACGATGAACCCATTGATCTGCCTCAGCTTAAAAGACAAGTTATTTATTACGATAATGTTATCATCAAAAATCTGAAAAAAGACAAGAATTACTAACCTTTTTACATATGCATGAAGTAGGTTCCCAACACTTCATTGTGTAATGACTTGGAAAAAACAAAAGTTGACTGAAGAAAGCCAGATTTCAAGATGTTTCTTCTTCAAAAACACAGAATCATGTGAAGTGAAACTCGCAATGCTGAAATATATAAGTGAGAGTCCATTCTTAAAACATGGTGATGTCCGGTCGATCGAGTCGGGTTGGAAAAATTTCTTAACAGCTGAGAAAAAATTCTAAAAATTAAAAAAAAAAAGAAAGGGTAGAGTTAATTTTTATTATGTCTAAAGACATGATAAAAATTAACAAAAAGTTTTTTTTTTTTTTTTTTTTTTTTTTTTTTTTTTAATAGAATTTTTTCTCAGCCAGCTTCGAGTCATTCTTTCTCTTCTCACTGACTATATATAAGAACGTTGTTCTTACAGTCCTGGTATTGACATTGACGTAGCTGCTAGAATAAAAGCCATTGTAGGTATTTCAGCTAAGCACAAACAGAGGCATGGAAACAACTTTTTAAGAATTTCTTCAACGGGTACCGTGGATTGATAAACGCAGTTTCCTGCAGCATCGCATGTGCGTTTATAATGTTCTGAGAGAAGATACTTGCACTGTTCAAAATAATTCCAGGGAATGAGGACTTTTCCACTACATGTTTTAGCAAAGTAGATTTCACCTTGGGCATCTTTCAGGACGTAAGGTTCTTCATTTTTCACTAAATAATATTCGTTCCGTCGGAAATCCACCGGGTATCGTTCATTTCCGTCCGCGTATTTGGCCAGAACGAATTCGTTTTGAATTTGAATAACGAGGGATTTTTTACGTTGTAGAGGATATTTTTCATTTCCTTTCCGATCTTTGGCATAATATGGAAGGCCGTCTCGAGTTTTAGCGAAAGGATCACCTTTGTCGGGATAGATTTCCCCCTTTTGGGAGTGAATGGCATACCTTTCATGACCATATTCACTTTTCACAAAGACTGGATCTTTTTTTCGATATTTGTAATATTCGCTACCATATCGATTCGGATAAAATTCCATTATATTGCTTTATCTTTTCAAAAATAAATTTCTCGTCTAATGATTTTATTTTTACTTTTCTTCGTGAGCATGTTTAGCTAATAAATATTGATGATATTTATTGCCGTGCATTAAATAATCCATTGTGATCCAAGTATATTTCGGATTCGCGAGTAGTGCGTAAAAATATAAGAGATAGATGCAAGTGATATGGTAATGAGCAGAATCTTTAGGAAAAAACTGACTGGCCATTTTGCGAATAGGGTCTAAGACTTCTTCATTCGATAAAATAAATTCTTCATCATTCCATTCCAGGGCATTAAACAGGGGCTGCTGATCGATTAAAAGATATAGGTGTCCATATTGCGACATATTATCTAACACGTGACGGATATGAGCAACGGCCTGTGATTGAAAATCTCGAAAGAGTCGAGGCGTAATCTCAAAAAATAAATTCAGAAACCGGTACGTCGCTTGATAGTTTTCAAGTTGAGGATTTTGCCCAATCACGAATCGGATGAGTCGATCAATCGGTAATTGAATAGTTTTCAAAACAGAAATATCGTAATACTCTGCCATGCTTGTTTAATCCTTCGAACCGAAGAAGAAGAAAAAAAAATTAAATTAAATTGAAAAAAAAATGAATCATTCAACCTTTCTTCCATGGCGAATCACCGAACGGTTCAATCGACAAATAGGTCCCTCCTTTCGATATATTGTTCTTATTTCCCATACTGCCACGTTTAATTTGGAAAGAGATTTAAAATCGACCTTGGGTCTTCAATCTTGGTCCTTAATACAATTTCTACAAAAGTTTCGTCAACATCGAGTGGGTATAGAATATATAACTCTGTTCACTCGCAAGGATAAGATACGTCTAGGACCTATTGCAGTACAAGTATCAGAGCGGATTTGTTTCCAACAATTAAAGAAAAAATATGGAACTCAATCCATCCACTTAGTTGGAGCCACCTATCTAAAAGGCAAATTGAGAGATTTTCATGTGATAACCGTAGAGGATTTTAGATTCAATGTTCTCCTGAAACAAGATGACCGATAAAAATAAAACATGGAATCCTATATCGTTCTCAATTTCGAAGGTTTCGAATTGAATGGTGATCCTCTCGCCAAAGAACTTAATCTTTCTTATAATGATGACTTTTCCGACTATATTATTAAAGAAGTGGCTTATATCACCCATGATCGTTTCCAAGGCATTATCTACGTGGAACCACCCATACCGTGGTCTGAATTATCCTATTCCGCCAAACAAAGTGTATCGAGTGTTCATTTACCGTTAGCGGATATAACGCATGGCTTTTCATGGAATGAGGGTCATTTGCCGTACGATCAATTAAAACCGTTTCTCGTAGCTCTAACGGCAGGATATAAAAACATTTACTGCCCTCATTATTGGAAAATTAATGTTTTGTACCAGATACTGGCCCGTCCTATTTATTTCAATTTCGTCTCCAAGAACAAGGAGGCGTTTCATACCGCGCCCATACCAATGAACTATGAATATTCATCGTTTTGTCCGAAACATATAGGTCGGACCAAATATTGTGCTTTCCAAGAAGCTTTGTTTTATTTTCATCGCCTTCAAGAGTACAAGAAAGAAACCTTTCCGTTTGTCATTCATAAATCTTTAGAAAAAAATGAAAAAGAAAGAGACTTACCTCCAACATTATCCAACACGTTATAGAATACTTTTTTTTTTCCTTCCCCATGAATGAGTCAACTAGGATCTAGGTGGGTCCCTCTTCAACAGCACGTACACATTTGAAGCGAAACACTCGAAATGCTTAAATAGATAAGGAAGAGTTCATTCCTAAAAAAAAATGGTGATGACTTGTGAATCCAGTCGGCTGGAAAAAATTTCTCAGAGCTAAGAAAAAATTCTGTAATGAAAAAAAAAAAAAAAAAAAAAAAAAAAAAAAAAAACTTTTTGTTAATTTTTATCATGTCTTCTAGACATGATAAAAATTAACTAACCCCTTTTGTTTTCAATGATGTCTCACCATGTTTCTAAAAATACACCATGACTCATTTATTTCTTGGAATTTTATTTTTAGAAAGGGTGAGTCATGGTCTAATTTTCGAAAGGGTGAGACATCATTCCTAGACAAAAAGAGTAGATAGTTAATTTTTATCATGTCTAGAAGACATGATAAAAATTAACAAAAAGTGGTTTTTTTTTTTTTTTTTTTTTTTTTTTTTTTTTTTTTTTTTCAGTTCTGAAAATTTTTTTCCAACCGACTGGATTGAAAAGACATCCCAATCTTTTTAAGAATGGATTGTTTCAGATATTTTTCTTTCTCTCACGACTTTAGTTTTTAAACAGTATATTAATGCAGATTAGGAACGCAAGTATGACCAAGATACCTATGACAGAAAGAATGATTTTTGTCCAGTTGGTGGTGGATTGATGATAATTTTCGTCAGACTGTATCGGGTTGGCATATATTTTCTTCTTTCTTTTCTTCTTTTTCTCTTCCTCTTCCACTGGATCTTCTTGTCCTGGAAGACCGCTTTCCACTTTCTCGACCACTTTACCCTCCGAGTTATTATATATAACTTTATAGGGTTGGAACCCGTGTCGAGAAGCGCGTTTAGATCTCAAATTGGTCAAATAATCCATCGGTTTCGAATGCGATCGGTACAAGTAGCCTATCAAATTTTCGGGTTCAATTCTAGGGTCTCGTATAAACGCAGGCGTCCAGGGCTTGTCATTTAAATTGGGAACAATGATGATTTGATCACACGTGATGGGGTATCCACTCGCAAAGATTTGTTCCTCACTCACTTTCTTGAACTGGACAATGTACTCGTTATTATATCGATCGACCGGGTAGTAATATTCACCCAATTTATTTTGAGCGTACCGGTTTCCTAAAGGTTTTTGGGTAATGCGCTTATCGGCATGAATAATTTCCGGATAGATTTCATTATTGTCTGCATCTTTCGCGTATCGTTTCACGGCCGGATCTTTCATCAATTGATCGTACGATCCTTTGTCCGTCACTAAATATCGTTCGTTGCCGTGTTGATCGACCGGGTAAATAATGACCCCGTTCTTATCATGAGCATAAAAGAATTCTTTCAGCCTCGTCATGGCGAATTGACCGCTATCCGGGTAAATTTCGCCTCCATCCGCTTTCCGCGCATACACTTGGTTCTGATCGGTATCTCTTCCAAAGATGACTTGCTGAGTGAAAGGGTGAAGGATTTGATAAAATTCATCGCCTGTAGCATTTTTAGGATAGATGGGTTTACCCTGAGAATTGATAGGATAGAACGGAATACCGTTTTTATCGAGGGCGTAAGACATGTATTCGGGCTTGTGTTCCGTATCGTCGGCCAACAAGGGATATTTTTCATTTCCTGTCTCATCTTTAGCATAATAATACCGCCCGTCGGCATCTCGAGCAATCATGTCGTTCCCAAACAAATCTTTGGGATACATCTCGGCCCCGGAATGCTCTTTGGCATAAATTTCTCGACCCTGGTACTTTAGAAAGACGGGCAAGTTATTGATTTTTCCATAATACTCCTCAAATTTTTTTTCTCCACCGATATACACGGGTTTTTTAGCATAACGGGGAACTTTATATTTGTCTAGGGCATACAGTAGACTGGGATCGTCAGTGGTAATATATGTTTCAAATTCCCTTCGATCCTTTCTATATCGTTGATTTCCAAGATTGTCGACTGCATAATACTCATCTTTTGCCATCGAAGATCCTTTGGTAATTGTTTTGCTTTATTCGTCATTGTCGTTGTGGTAAATTCTCGGATAATATTCGTCCAAGTTTTCATGCCTCCTCCTAAACCATCTAAGGCCGGTTCGTCCCTATTTCCAATTCGAATATACGTTTCGAGACCGTTGAGTTGCTTGGGATAGTATTCGTCCCCACTCGCTCTCTTAGCGTAATAAGGGGTTCCATCGATGTTCCTAGCCGGCATTTCATTGTGCAAACGATCTCGAGCGTAAATTTCATCGTTGAATTCGTTGACGGGATAATATTCACCTAGCGTATTGTTTCGGAAATACATTTCGTCCTGATCCGAAGAGAGTTCAAACAGCGGTCGTTTTGTGACGAGATTAAACGGGTATTGGAATTTATTGTTCTCTAAGGGAATATAGATCCGTTGACCGTTGGAATCGAGAGGGGCATATTCGATAGGGAATTGATTGACATCGAGTTTTCGAGCATAGTAAGGCTTTTGATGCTCGTCTTTAGCAAAATAGGGTCGATGGTGCTCGTCTAAAGCATAGATTTGTTCTTTGGTCTGAGGATTTTCCGGATACCATTCTTTTCCTCCGTAGAACAGATACACCATTTTTCCGTTTTCTATGGGAAACATGGGTTCCCCATCACTATCAAATCCATACACGGGACGGTTTTGGGCGTCGACGGGTAAAATAGAACGGTTCAGATGATCGACGGCATAGACAGGGGTTATTTTACCGGTGATGGGAGAGATTTGTTTTGCAAACACAATATTTCCATCGGGATCCAGCATATAAAATTCATCTCCTTGTCGATTCTTAGCATAAATCTCATTTCCGTCAGCCAATTTGGCATAGCGCTTATCTGATTTCATTCGATCGGGGTAGTATTCTTCGTAATTCAGGAGATCTCGCCTATGACGACGAATTATTTCCTCATCCACGTCCATGGGAATATTGCCTACATTATCATTATTAGGAGGATTGTCATGGATTGGAGGAGGATGGTTAGATGGATTGCTTGGAGGGTGATTGTTAAGGGGGTTGTCAACGACTGGGTCTCCTACATGATTAGGAGGAGCTGCTTCCATTCGAAGCAATTTTCGTTCCGCTTTATCAGATTTGGATTTATCCCTTCGAACCATTTTTTTAAATTAATATGAGTTACTTTATTATTATCTCTTCTCTTCTGACTCAGAACAAAGAAAACAAAAATATGGTATCGATCCTCTTATGGATTTTATTATTTCTCTTTATCCACCATCCCGTTTATAATGCTTACCAGAATATTACGTATCGGACCCTTTATTACGAGACATTAGGTCAAGAATAGAGAAGAAGAAGAAAACAAAACAAATGGATTCCTTAACATTAGGAACGCTTTTAGTCGCTGGAGCGTATACGTCCTTCGTGATCCTGTTTTGTCTCATTTTAACACAAAGCTGGTTCTTTCTCCTTTTCCTCCTCATCAACGGACTCATTTTTCTCTTTCTGGCTTTTGGATACATTCGCAAGCTGACGATTTTTACAACTTTCGGGGAATTGCTCGGCAGTTTGGTGCAAAATAAAGACGTGGGAGATTGGTATTGCCGTTTTCGTCAATGGTGGTTTAAGTAAAGAGAATGGATGCTCAAACCTTTAAACGTTTAAAACGAACTTATTTAGAAGATGAACCGATCGTTTCGAACGAACTCCAAGAAAGCCAGGCTCGTGTTTCACCGTTCGTGGCTCATAAAATTCATGAACTTTTACACTTCAAAACCCCTTCTTCTCCACCTCCTCCTCCGGGTATTGACGTCACCCACTTTACGACCGCTTTCCGAGAAGAAGAGCCCCAACAACGATTAGATGAAGTCGTCGTCACCTATTTATTATTCATGGCCAATTTAATGAACCAAGATAAATGGGGACGGACGTTTCTACGACCTGGAGCTTGGGTAGGCGAATACAGTTGGATTCAACTCTTTAAACTGACCACGTATTGCGTCTTAACGCTCCTGTACCGTATTCGATGGAAGAGCGAATACTTTTTCTTTTTAGACGAAGCGGTGATTGAATTACTCCAGGGGAAAAGTCAGGCGATTCGAGACTTGATGACCCGGATCGGCATTTCCGTATCCCCACAACCTTTTTCAGCCGAAGATTATTTTCATCACATCAATTACCACAACACGTTGGTCTTTGGTCCTTATTACTGGCGGCTTTTACATTGGATGGCCGAAGCGTTTTCAGTTCAGGACGAGCAGGACGAGGATATTCGTCTCGCGAAAACTCTTTGGAGAGACTTTGTGACAGAATCTTTATATCGAACTCTCCGATGCGGGATTTGTGTGTATCATTGCTTATCCAAACTCAAAACGTATAAAGAACGGTTTTTAGGCGAACACTTTGCCCACGTCTGGTTTCAATTTCATAATGAAGTGAATGCCAGTCTTCAAAAGCCACCTTATCCTGAATCGGAATTCCAGAAAGATCAAGAATATATGCGAGCTGCGTTAAAAAAATAAAGAAGCATGGGATCTTTTCTGACTCGTCTCGGGAATCAAGTATGCGGAACAGCCAGCATGGATTCCATTCAAGATCTTTTCAAGAAATGTCAAGACGCACCCGTGACCGTTGTATTAGGTAATTTAGGAAGGCATCCTTCCCTCTTATCCTATCATTTGGAAACCCTTTTTGTTCGACATCATAAAACGGTCCATATTCTTCTCGACGATTCCAACGATTGGTTCGTCAGCGGGTTAGATCCGTCTTACGAATGCGACGGCACGCATTGCGATCTTCTCATCTGGATCGAACCGAATTTTGGAGACTCGGTGGTCAAACCAGCCTATGCCGATCGTCTCATTGTTTTCACGAGCCATCTTCATCTCAATTTATCTAATTGTCAGTTACTGAATTATCATTTAGGCGATCCCTACGACCTTCCTTCCAGTACCATGAAACCGTGGATCGAAGATGAGGCTGAAATATATCCACACAATGAAGTGCTGTACCCAAGGAAATATCAAACTGGGAGATGGTGGAAGCAAGTCGAGAATGAAATGGATGTTGTCTTTCATTTGAAACTGTGTCGGACAGCTCAAGAATGCTATCTCAGCATGTTAAACGCTCTCGAGATTGTTGGAAAGTATCGTCCCAAAACCTGGCGATTCCTTCTTTCCGAATATATGAAAAAGTCATTGGCTTTAAATCTTCGGATGGGATTAAAGAAATGGGATGAATATCAGTCCCAATCCATTCCATCGGTTCGAGTCCGATCCTTACATCCGTCATCGGCTAATTTACTCAAACCCATCTATGGTCTCGATTCCTTTTTCCAGTCTCAATTAGTTTCCTCACTCTGGTTTTCTTCCTCAGGTTCGATTGATTCTGTTTCCTCCTCCTCTTCCTCCTCAGAAGTTTCCCAAGGTCCCAATAATTCATACATGAGTAAATCATCTAAATCAGCCTCATCGTCTGAAAACCTGATGCGGTTTTCATAATCGTAAATTACATCATATAAAAAAGAACGTCGCAAAGGGAGAAACATAGAAGTTAATTTCTGCAGGACATCTTCAAACGGTTCTCGGCAGACAGGACACGTCAATGCTTTTTCTCTCCAAATGTCAATACATTTCGTGTGGAACTGATGTTGACACGTTAAAGTAGAAATGGTTTCTACATCTTCGGCAATGAGTTCGTCTAAGCAAATTGGACAACATTCGGCCATTTTGTTTCTACTGTTTCTTCTTATTATTATAAATATTTTTTTTTGATTCAAAAACCTATTAAAAAAATTATAAATAAGTAAGAGTTCTTCATTATACCAAAAATAAAAGAAGCATTATGTCTCCCTCAAAAACTATTAAATTAGTCTACTCTATTTATGAAAATTAATATGAAACTTGGTGTTTACAAATGCATAAAGATCTAAATCATACCGAAACACTTCAAGAATATCACCAATATCTTATCGATCAGAAACAACGTTCCGCGAAATATATTTCAAATGCTTTAAATGCTATTCGACGAAAATGGTTCTTACCTTCTGCAGATGAGGTGGTGGTCAAGAAACCTCGTCGTCGAAAACACCAACTTTTTACAGCAGAGCAGATGAATCAAATCCGTAATCACTGTCTCTCCAATTATGAAACAGATGAACTGTCGCTGATAGTCTTATTACTTTTAGAAACGGAATTGAGGATGATTCACATCTTGGGATATCTAAACGATGATCCAGAGAAACGAAAAGCGTTTGCGTCTAAATCTTTAGAAGTCTATAAGGATCCAAATCAGATAAAGTTATTCCAGTTTCTTTTCAATGCTCCTCCATCCAAACTATTTGGAAAAAATCATTACCAGTATTTATTTAATCTAAAGCGACGATTGAAGAAACAGTATAACATCAAAGGGGCTTCCTTCGAAATGCTGAAGCGGTCTCGATATCTCGTGAAAACAAAGGCGAAAACGAATGAATCAGAACCCAGTGAGTGAAACTTATATATCGACTTATATATCGTTATCAACATCTCCAAAAAAAGAAAGTAAAACCGACCGACTGGTGGAAAATATTTCTAAAAAAAAATCTAATGTGGTATTAAAAAAAAAAAAAAAACTTTTTGTTAATTTTTATCATGTCTTAGACATGATAAAAATTAACTCTACCCTCCTTTTTGTTTGGAATGATGTCAACATGTTGTCTAGACATGTTTCTAAGTATAAATTTCCAAGAAAAGCATGATTCATTCTTAGAAATCTATTTTTAGAAAAGGTGACATCATTCAAAATAAAAAAGAAGGTACATTTAATTTTTATCATGTCTAAAAGACATGATAAAAATTAACAAATTTTTTTTTTTTTTTTTTTTTTTTTTTTTTTTTTTTTTACTATCAGATTTTTTGAGAAATATTTTTCAACAGTCGGTCGGTTTTACTTTTCCATTTGGAAATAGATCTGTTGATATAACGATGTATAGGAGATGGATCTGTTGATAACGAAATATTATACACCAGTCATCAGTCTTACTTTTCCATTTTTGTTTACTGTTTTTATTTTTATTTTAAGAATCATCTAATTCCTTCTACTTCGTCTTTGTCGTCTCATTTCTCTCCAAAATGCATTCGGTCGACCAAAATAAGGATTGACTTCCCGTTCTTCATCATCTGAGGTAGGTGAACTTTGTCTAGGTGTATCCATATAAGCATAATCTCCCACTAAATCTTCTCTTCTCTGTCTTCTGGGTCTCATTTGACTGGTACTAGGCCCTGAAAAAATGAGACCATGGCCTCCCAGATCGACTAATTCTTCTTCGGGTCTTCGTCTTCGTCGTTGCCTTGGCGGTTCTTCCACCTCTGGTTCTTCCTCCTCCTCCTCTTCATCCGAATCTATTCTTAAATGTTCCATTTGCAATGTTCCGCTGGTAAAATACAGCATATCATCCTGGCTGATACGAGTCCGACAGGTCGGGCATTTCTTTTTACCATACTCTCGAATCCATTTCTTTATACATTTAATATGAAAGGAATGCTCACAATCGAGATTGTAGACTTTATGGCGTTTCGTTTCTTTGAAGGCCTTCAAGCAAATTCCACAGATTTCTTCCTCTGCGTCTGCCATTTTTTCCAATGATTTACTTGATTATGACATATCCATCTCTTCGCCATCTTCGTTTCTTCTTCTTCCTCCTCCTCCTCCTTGACATATTTCTTGACGAGAGGGAACTTGAGATTCCTTCGTCGCTACATTGAGTAACATTCTCAATTCTTTTTCCATATACCCGTCGGAACATAAGAACAGTTTCACCATTTCCATCGTCCAGAAAATTTCTTCGTCGGATTTTTCAAATTCGCGTATTTTCAAGGCCACTTTCTGTACAAGACGGTAAAATTTCTTACCCGTCGCGATCGAACCTTTCACTAATCCTTTACCTTTGAGCTTGGAAATAATAAACCCGGTCCCGAAAAGATATCCGAGGTACTCATCAATTTGGGTGGCTTTTTTCGTCGTCTCTTCGTCTTCTTTCGGAACAAACAGGACGTAGGGGAAATTTTGTTTGAACGCAAACTGCTTTATTCGATCATCCGCTTTTCCTAGGAACACTTTCGCTAAAAAGGTTTCGATTCGACTCATTTTTTCAATAAATTCTAGTGATAAGGCATCGCACGTGCCGCCTTGTTGAATCTCTCGAAGGAGGTAGTAGAATTCTGTATTCCGATGGTACGTAATTTGAGAAGTGACCAGTTTTCGCAATTGCTGGGTCAAGAACGATTCTTTGAAGAAGAAGGGGCGACGACAAATGCGAACTCCAAACTCAAACACGAAATTCGCCACCACGTTGAGTTCGTTCCGGCATAAATTGCAATAAATCATGACGTGCACAAGATCAAATAGGGTCGTGTAAGGAGAATAACGAGCCCGAATTTGATTCGAGGCTTTCATTTCCAAACATAATTGATAAGTGGGATCCTTTTCAACATCCTTGGAAGTAGGAGGTAGAAGGAACGAAGCATCGTCGCCGTCACATATTTTTACATAGGGAGCTAGGACTTTGTGATAATAACTTAAGAAATTGAAAGGTTGGTCCTCGTCTTGATGGACATTTTCCATGAGCGATTTCATGTTGGTGAAAAGAGCGTGCAGAGCCGCTTTATCGACTTGGGAGTGATTGTCTTCGTTGGCGATTTTTTCAATATGCTGGGCGTATTCGTCCATGTATTCGATCATGAACTGTTCGAGCGATTCATACGATTCAAAAGGTTCGGCCTGGAATCGAAAAGGGGCATTCACGCATTGTAATAATCGAATCCCGTTTAATAAAATACGTAACGTGACGGAAACATTACGGATCGGTAAAATACCAGGAATCCCTATGAGAGGAAATGTGCAGCGTACGTTCAAATCTCCCGTCCGATTCGCATATTCTCGAGCTAGACGAGCCGATAAGAACGGATCACTGTCATCAGGAAAGGACGCTTGTAAAATAAAAGCATACGCATCTTGAATTTGATCACATTCCGTGCACTGCAATTGACCATTGACACCTGCTACGATTTTATCGGGACCGTGACACGTTGAAATGAAATCAAGGAACATGGTAACCAAGATCCTACTTGTATTATTCTTATTCTTATCATGCCGTATACACCTATTGAAATAAGACGGGAAATTCGTCGTTTGTATTATGAACGAGGGCAAACGGTTCGTCAAATTGCTCGACACTTGAATGTCGCTCCTTCCACAGTTCAATATTGGATCTCCCGCTCCTCGGAAAATGAGAACTATCAAACTAAACACAAATCCGGCCGACCTCGAGCCACGACCCAAGAAATGGATCAACGTATTTTTGAAATGTCGACGGGTGATCCTTTTTTACCCGCGACGGATATTGGTCGTCGATTACAAGTGCCTTGCACCGCTGAAACGGTTCGTCGACGATTAAAAGAAAAAGGATTAGTGTCGCGAATCCCCGTCCGAAAAGATTATTTGCGGGAGATTCATCGTCAACGACGCTACGACTTTGCTTCTCAGCGTGCGGAATGGACGGTTGACGATTGGTCCCGGATTATATTTTCCGACGAGAAAGTATTCAGTTCGATCGGGTACGGTCCTATTCGCGTATGGCGGCCTCGACAGGTCCTGCGTTATCAAGACGAACGTTATTTTTCTTCTGCGTTAGAAGGCCGTCAACGTTCCGGTCGTTTTAATCTCAGTGTCTGGATGTGCATGAGCGGAAAATTTCCCAACCAAATCCGTCGAATCGGGATCCAGCATTTAAATGCCGACTATTACCTCTCTAATATTTTAGAGCCGGTGCTTCTCGATCATAGTCAACCTCCCGATGTTTCTTTAAACCCTTTGATCACCGAACACCGTCTCTTGTTCATGCACGATCTCTCTCCGATCCATACGAGTTTACGCGTCACACAATGGATTCGAGAACATGAAATTCCTATGGTCGAAGACTGGCCTCCTAAAGGAGCTGATTTGAATCCCGTCGAAAATGTTTGGGCGGAATTAGAACGTCGATTAGCGAATCGGGTAGCTCGAAACCGATTGGAATTATGGGACTTGGTCCGCGATGCTTTTTATAGTTTGGAAGAAACTTATTTTGAAACATTAATCGCGTCCATGCCTCGACGAATTGCATCTGTCATAGAACACAGAGGAGGTTGGGCAAAATACTAATCATCATCTATAAAAAAAGACACTTCATTTGGTTCTTCAATGAATATATTTATTGACACCATATTTCACTATTTGTTGCAGGGCGATCATAGCCATAAATCGATGACAATATTTCGTTCCACAATACTCACATTTCTGTGGACGACGAGAAGGTTTATAGCTTACTGTCCATACAGATTCAACACGGAGCAATTGATAAATTTTTTTTCGACGATGTTCATTCGCGACATACAGTCTTTGAATATGAAGTTTTCGCAGATCCTCATTCAATTGCTGAATCCATTTGGTATGCGGTCGATACGTTTTCATGTCTCTAGAGGCAAACCGGACACTGTTTGTCAGAGTGTATCCATCAGACGTGATGGCCAGCACACCTATGACACTCGGATGAATTTCAGTTCGATATTTCTTTTTTTTTAGTAGAAGAAGTAGAATGAGATGAGGAGGGAAGATCTTCTTCGATTGTAGAACGCATGTGTGGTGGAGAGGATTGGTCCATTATTTCTGAATAATGAGAGGAAGAAGACGAAATGGGCGATAACGGCGGATTGAAATTCAGAGAAGGAGTATCACGAATTGGATTAGGTTTCTTCTTTTTGATCCTACGGCGGACAGGTGGAGGAGAAGGAGTTAGCGATATGTCAGACCACGACGTGATATACTCATTCTCCGAAGAAACACATTCATATAAAGGCGAAGAAGGTTGCAAGTCCAAACAGGGTTCATTATCGTCTTCACACGTCATGATTAAGTCTCCCGTAGCCATCTGTTCTAGACCTATCTGCTCAAGAAAATGAGCCGCGATTCCTTCTGCAATCGTTTATATAGAGAAAGAGTGAGAGGGGGGAATGAAAGTAGGTAGGAGTAAAAAAGATAAGTCGTTGGGAAAAATATTTCTCTCAGAAAATTTTTTAACCTAAAAAAAAAAAACTTTTTGTTAATTTTTATCATGTCTTTAGACATGATAAAAATTAACTATACCCTCTTTTTTAAATGACGTTGATAACCTGTTGTCTCGATATGCTTCTAAAAATAGAACATGACTCATTTCTTTCTTGGAAATTTATTTTTAGAAACATATTCGAAAGGATGAGACATCATTCTCAGACAAAAAGAAGAGAGAGTTAATTTTTATCATGTCTTAAGACATGATAAAAATTAATCAAAAGTTTTTTTTTTTTTCTCAAGGCCTAGAAATTTTTTTCTTGGTTTTCAGAAATTTCTCCCAGCGAACTCGATGGACAAAACTATCCAATTTTTTAAGAACGGACTATCGCTCATCTATTTAAGCATTCCGAGTTTCGCTTTAGTTCAATCCGTGTTTCCTTTTGGAATGAGTGTGTGCTCTCCAACATGGTTCTACCCTCTCTTCTCAATATCCCCGTCCAGTGAATAATTTAAGGATATCTCCTACCTATCTATCAAAGAAGCTACGCGTAAATTTAATAGAGTTGAATTCAATATGAGTTTTTCTAACATTTTTCATCAATGGATATTCACAAAATTAATAATAAACGCGGAACCACCCGTTTTTTATGAACACAGATTAACGAAAAGAAATGCTTTACATTTCGCTATTTTGTTCTCAATGGATGATATCGTTCGGCAACTGATTCTTCTTGGATGCGACATGAACAAACATGATATTTTTGGTTTTACCCCTTTACACTATGCCTGTCAATTACGATGCAAACTCATCGTGGATATGTTGTTGCTTGCTGGTGCGAATGTCCGGTGTTGCGATCCCAAAACCGTTTTCGAACGCTGGCGAAAAAATGGAAAATTGGAAGAGGAAAATATGCGGTTACTCAATTATGCTGTTGAACCACGTATTCTTAGCCTGGAAAATTTATGTTACGTAACTATTAGAAATCATATGAGGCATGTCAAAAGGAATGCTCATCATCTCGGATTACCTGACTTAATGGTAAGACGTCTCACCCTCGAAGAATGGTAATAATATTCTTTAAAATAAGATCCCTTAGCCACCCCGCATTTCTCATTTGAAGAATCCATCCTATCTATTCTTTTTTTAAATGTCTCGGGATGTCATCCGACGCATTCTCTCCGCCAAAAAAAGAAAACGAGTTCCTCCCACCTACCCCAAAAAGAAGAAGAAGAGGAAATTTCCCATGAGTCTTTTCGAGAACACTCCTTCCCCTCTCTCTTCCTATATATAAAAGAAACCGAGAGAAAAGTTGTCTTTTCTTTTTTTTTCCATCTCATCCTCAGGAGAAAGAGAGAGAAAACCAAACGCCATGGAGTGGTTACGGCGAGAGTCTTTTTCCCTCGCGATTCGTTTCCGTTTCGCCAAGACAATTCCCCTCACGTTTTACTTGGGGTCGGGCACGCTCTATTTTCGAGGATCGGAACTCGTGACTTGCCTTTCCCAGCAAGGGACTTGGATGAGTTCGAAAAGTCAACGGACTATTCAGCAATGGATCTCTCGAGCCCCTTTTCGCCCTTACCGATCCTTAACGACGGATCTCTGGATCGATACGTCGGACCGCCCTAGCCGGATTCTCCGCTATACCCCTTTTATCACCTTCGATTCCCTGGAAAAACTGCTCAACGATTTGGGTCCAGACGCTCTCCTCTTTTCGACCTGGCTTCAGAGTGTGATGAGAGAACCTCTTCAAATCCAAGAAGATTCTCAGACCGGGGAAACATATTTTAGTCCCGTGGAGAACAAGGTAATGGATTTTCAGTTTCAAAATTTATCGGAACTGTTTCAATGTGCTTTATGTTTTTATTCTTCTTAAAGAGGAGTGGGGGGGGGGGAAAGAAAACCTAAAAATTGTAGAATAATCATAAAAAATAATTTTGTTTTTCTTTAAAAAAATATTGAGATAGTCCAATCTTGTGGAGGAGGTGGAAAATTCAAAATTATTATCTAAAACAGATATGGCGGTCAGTCCATTTCGATCCACGGAGGAGGATATGTGTGAGATTCTCTGATCCATAGAGGGTTTCAGGAAAAAAAAACTGCGAAAGTTTCCCCCCTATCTCCAAAGAATGGGTATCCAGGTTGAATGCAGAGTACAGACTGATGGGAAGCCGAAACTCAAGTTCCTTAAATAGAAAAAAATGAGAGCTCCTTCTAGAAACAATTTTAGATGTCTTGTTTGGATGAGTGAGTCGACTGGGAAAAATTTCTCAGCGCTGTGGAAAAAAAAAAAAAAAAAAACTTTTGGTTAATTTTTATCATGTCTATAAGACATGATAAAAATTAACTATCTCTTCTTGAAACATATCCCATTCTTGAAATTCTATTATTTTAGAAAGGATGATGAGTGATGGTCTATTTTTCGAAACGGTGAGACATCATTCCCAGACAAAAAGAAGAGAGAGTTAATTTTTATCATGTCTACAAAACATGATAAAAATTAACAAAAAGTTTTTTTTTTTTTTTTTTTTTTTTTCAATTCAGAAATTTTTCTCTGAGCTTTGCCAATTTTTTTTCCCAGCCAGCTCCATCCATAAAACAACACCTCTCAAAATCTTTTCTCATTTATCTATTTAAACCACTCGAATTTTTTTGCTTCCAATGAGTCCACGCATCTTGGCCTTTCTTTCACTCTGCTCTGAGAAAGATAAGGTAGATTGTTTTCGGTGGACCGTCCTGTTGACGCTTCCGATTTATATAGAGAGCTATATATATAGATAGGGTCCCTCCTAACTCCCTCTATTATGACTATTAGTCTTTTCTTTTTTTTCCAAGAAATATACAAAGAATGATCCACAGTTTTTTTTCCGTTAATGAAAAAAAAATATGCTTCTACCTTCCGACTTCTTTTTAGTACCTCTTTAGGTGTCTCCTCCTTCTGGATCTTTTCCTTCTCCTCTCTTCCTCGCGAGCAGGGAATTGAAAATGCTGTTCAGGATGCAACGCTCGTAAAGACTCCATTTTCTTCCTGGAGAGGGCGTCTACGGCAAACACCGTCTTGTCATGAAATTGGAGTTGGTAGTAAAGAGGTCCGTGAATAATGTACACGGAGCGAGCTCGCAGTCGATAGGGAATCATACGATACCCGTCGGCTTCTGATTCCATTTCCCATCCATAAAGACGGATAGAAGCTTCTCCGGTTTGAAGAATATGAACCCACTCGGGTGAAACGTAAAACAGTTTTAAAAAGGTTCCAGCATCGACGGCGATCACATTTTCCCATCGCAGATAAGCGTGTAAGCGAAAGGTTCCTGCCTCCATCATCGATTGGAAAGCAAAGTGCTTGAAAACTTCGATGGACGAAAAATAATGCAGGATTTTTCCATCGTAACAGGATAAATAGCACATTGTTTCTTGGACGATTTGTTCCATACGCTCCGGGTCCCGAAACCATTCTTCGAAACGGGAGAGCGGTTCCCATTGATCAGCTACTTCGAGATGACAGACGGGCGTGATTTCCACCAGGGTAGGTAGAACTGCAACGGCATCGGTCGACATTTTAGTTTTGCTCGGTTGAGAAGGAAGAACGAGAATGAACCCTGTAAGCAGAAAAACTCGGATCTATATAAATACTAGAGGAAAAAAGGCGGGGGGAAGGGAAGTTCTTCCTTCCTCCCAAAGAATAAGAAAAGTGGGTGGAAAGAAAAAAATCATTTCACTCTCAGGAAAAAAAAAGAATTTTTTTTCTTGTCAACATGTTGTCTAGACATGTTTCTAAAAATAGATTTCCAACAAAGGTTCATTCTTTTCTTAGGAATCTATTTTTAGAAAAGAATTGACATATCCTTCACAACAAATTTCTTTTTTTTTTCCCTCCCTCCAGCAGCCAACTGGATGGGCAAGCGTTTCGGGTCAGATCAGTCCGTGCTCACATTATTTTTTTTAAATACAATGGAATTAGTATAGGAATGTACTAGAAACTGACCCAAGGTTGAAAAGAAAATATCAAAATCAATACTCACTTCTTGACGATTTCTTTTTTCCAAAAACCTGTTGAAGAATTCTTGATGGGTTATCCAATCTCTAGACCTGTCTGAAGGGAATCCAATCTAAGGTGAGCGCGCATTTACCTGACGCGAAACTCGGAATATCTGCATAAATAACAAAACGTCCATTCTTAAAAACTCATCGTCTAGTCCATTGAGTTGGTTGGAGGGGGAGAAAGAATTTCTGAGTAATGAAAAAAAAAAAAACTTTTTGTTAGTTTTTATCATGTCTTATAGACATGATAAAAATTAACTGTCCCCTCTTTTTGTCAAGGAAGGATGTCTCACCGTTTCGAAAACGAAACCGAAACTCATCCTTCTCATGGCAATTATTCCAAGAATGAGTCACGGTTTGTTTTTCGAAACGGTGAGACATCCTTCCCAGACAAAAAGAAGAGAGTTAATTTTTATCATGTCTAGAAGACATGATAAAAATTAACCAAAAGTTTTTTTTTTTTTTTCACTCAGAAATTTTTTCCAAAGCTCTGAGAATTTTTTCCCAGCCGACTCGATGATCCAAACAAGACAGATCCAAATTGTTTCTAGAAGGAACTCTCCCTTCTCTATTTAAACCACTCGTGTTTCCAACTTCAGTTCAGTCTGTGCTGTGAATTCGACCTGGATACACACTTCTCCCTCCTGGAAAGAATTTCTGTGAAGGTATGCGAACATTTTTCTCAGCTCTTAGAAAATTTTTACCAGCTGACTTGATCGACGACAGACATCTCGAACATTCTGTTATCTGCGGAAGTCGTTTCATTTTCGTGCAGTCCATGCTGTGGACTCACCTGAATATCCATTGCTCCCTCCCCTTCTGGAAAGGGTCGTAGCTTTTTTAGATCCTCGTCGCTCTTTTTACGTTTCGTTGAATATCTAGGACGAACTTTTTTACCTTATTGCTTTCAAACTCTAATATTGCAGTTGGAGAGCCATCATGGAAAATCAGCCATGATCCTAACGAATCTAAACCGACTCCTTGAAAGCAGAGCTATGTGGTGTTTTTTGGATGACAGATTTCCAAGCTCCGAGTGATGAGAAATTTAGAAATTTTGCAGTGTTAATGGAAAGGAGGAGACAGAAACCTGGAGAATGGAAATGAAGCTGAGAAAAAATGCTAAGAGCTCAGGAAAAAAAAAGGCTCTTTCCAGGAGGGAGGAGAAGCGCAATTCTAGGTTGAGTGCACTGCACACACGAATCTGAAGTTGGAAACGCGAGGGGTTTAAATAGAGAAGCGAGAGTTTCTTCTAGAAACAATTTTGGATGTCTTGTTGCTTGGATCATCGAGTTGACTAGAAAAAAAAATTCTCAGAGCTCTAAAAAAAAAAAAAAAAAAAAAAACCTTTTGGTTAATTTTTATCATGTCTTCTAGACATGATAAAAATTAACTGTCCCTCCTTTTTGTCAAGGAAGGTTCTCTCACCGTTTCTAAAAATAGATCATGACTCATTCTTGGAATAATTGCCTTGAGAAAGGGTGAGTGATGGTCTATTTTTAGAAAGGGTGAGACATCCTTCCCAGACAAAAAGAAGAGAGAGTTAATTTTTATCATGTCTTAAGACATGATAAAAATTAACCAAAAGTTTTTTTTTTTTTTTCAATCTTATCTAGAGAATTTTTTCTAGCCGACTCGATCGACAAGACATGACATGACCATTGTTTCTTTTTTTTAATAATGGATTTTCACCTATCCCTTTCAACCCTCCGAATTTGGCTTTGGATCCGTGTCCTTGCTTCCACATTCAGAGCTCTTTTCTTCAACATTTCGATGCAGGGGAAGAATCAATTCTCTTACGACGTTTAGATATTCTTTCAGAATGCTAGAAAACTCATTCAAAGAAGAAGTATCTAAGGTTGGAGTTGCCGGTTGAGGAAAATTCACGAGTCTTGGAACCGGATTATGCGAATCCGTCTGTATGCCAAACTGTAAAGGAGAACCACCCGCTTTAGGAGAGCAGATAATAGTAAGATCCATCTTTTTCCAATTTTTGATTTGAATATACTTGTTTCTTCTTACTCGGAACATTTTCCTTTTTCTTCCTCCTCATCCAGGAACTGAATTCCAGGTGGAACGGAAGCATTTGTAATAAACTGTTGTTCCTTGGTTCCACACGCCTGACATTTTCCCGTGACCATCGGCCGTCGATTTTTGGACATGCGATAGTGGACGTCTTGGTTCGGCATTTCACACACCAAATGGAATACGAAACAGGTTCCGCGTCAGAATGCTCCATTGCAGTAACACACTCTTTATTATTTTCTTCTCTTTCGATAGAGAGAGAGAGATCTTAACCAGAAGTGTACATATAAAATTTAGGATACGTTTCGGATCCGTCGGCTCTTTTCGCATACCCCACTTCTTCACAGAGGTATTCCGTTTGCTGATCCGCTCTTCGAGGATAAAACTCGTTTCCCCAAGCATCGCGAGCATAACGAATTCGATCGCCGGCCGTTAAACAATATTCGACTCCATCCGCCTTTTTAGGATACATTTCATGCCCCGATTCGTCTTTGGCATAAGGGAATAAAACAGACGTATAAAGCGAATACTCGTCCCCATTTTGAAATTTCGGGTAGTATTCTCGTCCAAAAGCCGTTCGGGCATACCGTCGAGGAGCTAAAATGTATTGGTTTCCGTTTAAATCTACCGCGTAATACTCATGACCGTTTTCGTCTCGAGCCAAGATAGGATTTCCTTCAGGATCCGTAACGTATAATTCGTAATGAGGATGTTGGGGGTCGGTCGGGTATCGTTCTTTCCCCGATGCGTCTACTCGATAAACAGACATGCTTAGTTCTCGTCGCCTGCTCCTTCCTTCCTCACACTCGAGACCCGTTGAGATGAAGGTATGAGGTTGATATCTATAAAATGGGTTGACCCTTTCAAACTATTCCATTGTTTAAAGACGGGTGGGTTAGGAAAAAAAAAATATTAATAAAAGCAAATATCTGAACGGTTCAACACAACGGGTGAATGGAAAAAAGTAATAGTTCTCTCTCTCCAGTCACAGGATGGTTTCTTCTTCTTGAACGGCTCTCACTCAACTGAAGCGAAACTCGGAACTCGAAATGTTTAAATAGATCATAGAGTCCATTCCAGAAAGAATCCGGAGATGTCTTGTCCATCCAAGTCGACTGGGAAAAAAATTCTCAGAGCTCTGAAAAAAATTTCTAAGTTAAAAAAAAAAAAAAAAAAAAAAAAAAAAAAAAAACACTTTTGGTTAATTTTTATCATGTCTTATAGACATAATAAAAATTAACTGTCCCCTCTTTTTGTCTGGGAAGGATGTCTCACCCATTCGAAAAAAACAAACCATGACTCATTCTTGGAATTGTTGCTATTAGAAAGGGTGAGTGATGGTCTATTTTTAGAAAGAGTGAGACATCCTTCCCAGACAAAAAGGGGGGTTCATTAATTTTCATCATGTCTAGAAGACATGATAAAAATTAACCAAAAGTTTTTTTTTTTTTATTTTTTTTTCAGAGTAATAGAAATTTTTTCCAGCCGACTCGATCGACAAGACGTCCCCATTTTTTATTTAAGAATGGATTCTTGTTTATTTGTGTAAGCATTCCGAGTTTCGTTTTAGATGAGTCTATGTTGTTGAAGAGGAAACATGGGTACCCTCATTTTTTTTTCCTATCTGATTTCTAAGATGAATTCAGTGAGTTCACCTTGACCTTTTCAAATTTTGTTTGTTTACTTTTAGCCCAGAGGTCGACGGATAAATCATTCTGATTTTTTATATATTTTTTGTGTCGCTCTCTCTCTCTAAGAAACCTATCTCGTTCCAAGTCTTCTCAAAGTGCTATTGGTTCGTTTCGAGACGAGGTCATTTCACATCCCCCCCTCCTCAAAAAGTATATGTATATAAATTAAAGGAAGTGATTTTCATACACACACTTCACCTTTCTGAGTGGTGTCACGATGAGCCTATCCAGTAGAGAATGTCTTAGGGAGAGAATGCGTGAACAGAAACGACGCTGGCGAAGCAATTCAGCTAATCGAGAGCGAGAATGAATACTTCAAAGGGAACGTTATGCTGTTCTTAAAAAGAACTCCCGACCGCGAAAGAAACATCTTCCTCCCAAGCAGTGGGAAAGCTATACGAATTTGCAGTATAAGGATATGTGGTCTGAAGAAGCCTATCAAAAATGTATTCGACAATGTAATAAAGAGCAATACAATTTCCTGATCTACGTTCTCGTCCGTTTGTACACTTATTACGCGTTACCTGAATCGAAACGTCCCCCTCCTCTGGATATTATTGTGCAAGGATCTGCCGGAACGGGTAAATCTTTCCTGATCCAAGCTTTATACCAAACTCTGATTCGAACGCCTCTTTTTAGCGAGGCGTGCTCGGTTCTCAAACTCGCACTCAGTGCTCAAGGAGCGGTTTACATTACGGGAGATACTTTGCATCATGCCCTGCGTCTTCAAATGAACGGGACTTTTGTTCAACCTCTGACCCAAGAGACTTTAGACTATTACAGACCCCTGTATGCTCCTTTACGGATGGTGATTTTGGATGACGTTTCCACGATCGGATCCAATTTATTTTTGCGCCTCGACCAGCAACTTCGACAATTGTGTCATGTGCCGGATAAACCGTTTGGGAATGTGCATATGATTAAATTCGGAGATTTGCAGCAGCTCCAACCGATTCGCGACACGCCCATTTTTTATTCTGAAGGGTGGTGGACGTCTCAATCCACGCTCTACGATGAACTAGTCGAATGTATGCGATTCTCTCTGGATTACGAGGAGAGACTCGATCGTTTAACGAGAAATCACTTTTTAGAACCGAACGATGTGGCATTTTTCCAGTCCCGCGTTCGCAGTTTCGACGAAATTCCTCGCGAAGCTATTATTCTCTGTTTTTCGAGCAAGGATGCAGAGAAATATAATATGAAACGTCTCCAATCCCGAGGGACGTACTGTTCGTGTCTGGCTTGAGACGTGATTTATTCCGAGAGCGAAAAATTGCGGAAGAGGATGATGAAACGGAGTCAACATTTACATCGATCTCAGATGGCGAATCTCGAATCCGTCCTCCATTTACAAAGAGGAGCGCGATATCAATTGACTAAAACGCTCGACAGATCCAAAGGATGGATGAATGGAGCGATTGGAACACTACACCAAATAGACCAGGATGAAGACGGAGTTGTGACGCGTGTCTGGCTGCAATTTTCGAATAGTCTAGCTCCTATCGATCGCGTCTCCATTCGTATTGACACCTGTTCGACGAAAACACTCGCATTTTATCGCGAACAGTTTCCTTTGATGTTAGCCGAAGCGATTACGGCTCATAAAGCCCAAGGAGCCACCTTTCCGTCGATCGCAATTTACATGCACGGACCTTTTAATCGATTTCAGCAATATGTCGCTTTTTCTCGAGTGACTCAACACCAGGGATTGTATATTCTGGACTAGTTTCGTCCCCGCATGAAATTGCCGAGCAAGCAAAAATACGAGGAGGAACTGGAGCGATTGCAAAACATGTCCCGGATTCCGTATGATATATCGGCTCGAGAAGAGAACCAAGATCCGTACGAGTTTCTCATGAACCTTCTTCAATGTGGGAATCGTCTTTCCTTCCATCTTTCCAATAGAAACATCTCCCAAGAAAAAGAAGTCGTCAAACTAGAAGAAAAACCTTCTTTCCATGTAAAACCTGTTATAAAATGTGAATCTTAAATGTTTTTTTAAAAATTCAATAAAAAGAAATATTCTCCATCAAAACCCCTCCATTCTTTCAAAGCTTCACAAAACGCTCAACAATGTCCACACAATGGGAAGAGAAAAATCGATCTCAACGGTCCACACAACATGAACCCATTCTTGGAATTTTATTCTTTTTAGAAAGGATGAGTGATGGTCTATTTTTAGAAACGGTGAGACAACATTCCCAGACAAAAGGGGAAGGTAGTTAATTTTTATCATGTCTAAAGACATGATAAAAATTAACAAAAAGTTTTTTTTTTTTTTTTTTTTTTTCAGAGTTAGAAAATTTTTTTTCCTGGCTCTCAAAATATTTTCCGAGCCGACTCGATTCTCCAATTGACGACACAGCGCCATTTTTTTTAAGAATGGATTCTCGTTTATCTATTTAAGCATTTCGAGTGTCACTTCAGATGAATGTCAGCCGTTGAGGAAGAAAGACTCAGATTCCCATTTTCTCATTTCCTTCAGAGAGAGAGAGGCCTAGATTTTCGAGACTCGATGACATTTCAAGCACTTTTTGTTTAAGGTATTCGACTTCATATTTGTCTGACGTTCAAGAGTATGATCTCTCGTGGATGGATCTCTTCCACCTCATTCTCTTTCCAGTCGATTTAGAAGGGGAAGGGGAGATTTTTTTCCCTCATGGAGGATGTCTCCTGAATACCGTTCAAAGAGTCTATGGAGAAATTATATGGTTAGAGTCACGGATTTCCAGGGCAATCTGCTTCTCAGCTAAAAAAAAAGGATCTCTCTTTCCCAGTCTGTCTTCGATTGCCTCGTTAACTGTTAAACCCATCGCTTTTCCGATTTTATGGTTCTCCCAGTATAATCAGACAGTCGGTCACAAAAGTATTCGAACACCGGTACCCTATCAGAAAATGACAAGATGGCGTTTTTTTTTTCTCTTTCTCTCTGTGTGTCGTGTTATTCCATCCTAGGTTTTCTTCTCCCCCCCATCTTGGAAAAAACTGGAAAAAATTGGTTACGATCTCTTTTTGAATGGGGAGATGCCATTTTGAGAAACAGCTGACGACCCTATCTTGGAGAATGAACATGACCGCTCTACACACCCTTTTACTCTCTCTCTCTATCTCTCTCTTTGAATTGGGAAGCCATTTTGGGAAAAAGCAGACGACCCTATCTTGGAGAATGGAAATGAACACCTCTCCCTCTCTCTTTGAAATGGAAAGCCATTTTGGGACCCTCTATTCTTGGGGAGGGAGAAAACTGAAGTCTGTATTTCGCTGTCTCTGAATGCGGAAAGCCCTTTTGGGAAAAGCGGACCCTCTTCTTCTGATCTTGGAGAACTGGAAATGAACGCTCTACACGATCTCTCTTTGAATTCAGAAGGTATTTTGGGACCTTCTAATGTTGGAAAACTGAAATGAACGCTCTACACCTTCTCTCTCTCTCTCTCTCTTTCTCTGAAATGGGTAGCCATTTGAAAACTCCCTAACTTTGGAAAAAAAAACAGAAATGAACGCTCTACACCATCTCTCTTTGAAAATGGGGGGGTGTCATTTTGAGACCTCCCTCCCCTAAACTTGAAAAAAAAACTGAAATGAATGCTCTACACTTTCTCTCTTTGGACATGGGTAACCCTTTGGGGACCCTCTCCTCTTGGTATATAAAAAAAAGAACTGAAGTGAAGGCTCTACACAATCTCTCTTGGAATGGGATCCATATTTCGGGAAACGTGGATCACCTCATGCTGGAAAACTGAAGTGAACCACCAAGATTGGACTCTATATAATATTTTTTTTAATTGACATCATGACCCTCCTCCCATTTGTTATTAAAAAAATTGTTTTTTTGTTTTGGTTTTTATCCCATTTCCGATGTGATTTCAGAAATGCAATTCCATAACAGTTCAATTTCATTCGAGGTTAAATGATCTAAACAGTCTTTGACCCACCCATCCGTATGATTATTTTCTTCTCCTTCCTGTTGCACCAAATTTTGTAAGTCCATATAATCATTCCATACGGGAAGGGCTGTATCCTCACAAGGCTGTCTTGAAACACTTGGAGTCTCTTTGGGATGAGTGGAGGGATCTAGGATGTCTGGACCCGGCTGAAATTCTACCTCCATGATTTCTGGACCCGTTGGAATTTGTGAACCCGGCTGTGATTCTGCCTCCATGATTTCTGGACCTGTTGGAACTTGTGGACCCGGCTGACATTCTACCTCTACGATGTCGGGATTTTTGAAGCTTGTGGACCCGTCTGACATTCTACCTCTACGATGTCGGGACAGGTTGGAGGAGAAGAAGAAGAAGAAGAGGATACTGGAAGAGGTTCTGTCTGTGAGGAGTCCGAAAGAGGTTGCCTGTTTGAACAAGTCGGGGAAGAAGAAGAAGAAGAAGAAGCTTCTGGATTCTGAAGCGGATCTTGCACGCCAGGTAGGTTCCGGTAAGTCGACCGTTTTTTAAGAGGTAATTTTTTTTCTTCCTCCTCATCTTCAATTGTGATGACTTCAATTTCATTCCGTTGCCGGGTCGATTTTGTTTCGGGCCATGACGACGGTTTGGTCCAGCTCCTCTTATCATCTAAGGAAGGGATGGGTAAAGGTGGCGGAGGGTTTTCTTCTTCTTTTTCTTGAAACATCATCGGCGATTGGAAAGAAATCTCCTCTTTCAATTGTTTCCAAAGCGAGTACGAGCACCGATCGACGAGAAAGAGACTCTTCTGGGTTGTGACGATGAGATATTGCGTTTTCGGGGGAACGACATAGTTTTGAAAAGGTCTTGGAATATATTTCTTATATTTCATCCTGTCGCTGACTTTAAAACTTCTTTCCTTCAGATTGGGGGACGATGATTCGTAATAGGCGAGAGGAGCGGCTGTGGTTTGAACAATATGAACTTCGTCCTCAGCCGTCGTTCTCACTCCAAACGTAAAATATCGTTTCGTGAGAAAAATATTCTTCCACCGAAAACTCGTGCGCGGATCTGTATATCGCCGGTCTGTTTGAATGGGCCGTCTTAAAGCTCGATCCATCCGATTCCAAGAGAAGGGAGATTCCTCTTTCGTTTGTTGCGATTCGAATAAATTTCTTTATATATTCTGAACGAGCAGGTTGGAGGATTCGACATCTTGGTTGAAAGAAACGATCGCTTGATGAGGTGGTAAATGCGGAATAAATGTCGCACAATGACACGCCAAAAAGATTTTCAAGTTGGAGATTTGCTTTAGCGTCTTCAAATCCTCCCCGTTCGAAATCCGTTGAGTTGGAAAAACGTCTAATAGCGACATGGCTCCCAATGGAAAAGAAATGATCTCGCCCAGTACTCTCGTCTTTTTATATATCTATATAGACACACACAGACACACATAGAGGCTCTATGACGTCCGTTTTATTTGTTTTTTTTTGTTTCTCTCTCTCTTCTTTCCAAGAAATCTTATCTCCATGACCTCTTTTTCTTTTCTTAAAAAGATGAATGTGTGTGGGAATGAGGAAGTGAAAGTAATAATTTAATAAACAAAAAATTATCCAACCATGACTTTCTTTTTTTTTTCAAAGTCAACCTTTCCAATCCAAGGACGTCCAGAGATAGAGGAAGCAGGGAGAGAGGAGGAGGAGGGAAGGGAAGGTCACACTCTCTTTCTCTCTATAAATAAAAGGGGAGAGCCCCAAAGTCATATTTTTGTCCAAGTGGATCATGAGGAGGCATCCCCAGCTCACTACGTGTACTCCTTTCAAATATAAATATGTTGATCTTTCCTTTTATATCATCCAAGGAGTCGTTTACCTGAAAGCCTCCGATTTTTGAAAATGTGCGCGTTATTATACCGTGGGGAGTTATCAAAAGATGCGGGACGAATTTTTGTCCGACGAAAACGTGTTGATGGCTCGTGACATTCCACCTTTGGATGCACAAATTTTGTTAATGAAACGAGCCAAATATTTTTACATGTCCCACTTTCTAACCGTCTCGCAAATGAATAGGATTATGGATCGTCTTGAGAAGACAAAAGAGATTCCCGTTCATTTTAGTGAATGGTTGCATAAATGTTTGCACGAACCTCTCTCGATCGAGAAGACTGGGAAGAATACCTATTATATTCTTCTCGAGGACTCTCCTCCTTCGTCTCATCATAGAGAGGCCACGACTTTTGAAAAAATCCTCGAGCAAGAAAAAATAGAATGGTGGAACAACTACCCCATCCCTCTCCCCGAGCATCAAGAGGAGCCTGTTCAGAAGAAAAAGAAAAAAACCTTTCCAAAAGCCTATCCTCATCCTCCTCGATAATGATGGGGATGAGGAGAAGCCTGTTCAGATTCCTCTCCGTTTGTCAAAACCCGTCGAGGATGAAAAACCTCTCCCTTCCTCAAAACCCCTTGAGGAAGAGAGACCCCTCGAGAAGGAGAAATCTCTCCCATTGTCAAACCTCCTCGAAGATGAAAAACCTCTCCATTTATCAAGACCCCTCGAGAAGGAGGGACCTCTTCCTTTATCAAACGCCCTCGAAGATGAAAAACCTCTCCATTTATCAAGACCCCTCGAAAATGAGGGACCTCTCGATTTGTCAAAACCCCTCGAGGATAAGGGAACCAAAACTTCTCTCTCTTTCGAAGAGGAGGGACCTCTCAATTTGTCAAGACCCCTCAAGAATAAGGGAACCGAAAATCCTCTCCCTTTCTCAAGACTTCTCGAGGAGGAGGAGGAGGACCAGAGACCGCTCCATGTCTCAAGACAGGACCCCCCTCTATCTCTTGAGGATCCGAGGGAAACGATTCCTATTGAAAAACCATCTATCGACGATCCCCAGAAAAGGTCTTCGGAGGAGATTAGACTTCCATGTAGAAAACGAATCTGCCACAATCATCATCATCATAATAATAATAATATACCCGCTTCTCAACAACAGAATCCTACAACATTTGCAGATAAATGCATTCAAACCAATCCCTTTATAGTAACCCTTTTGATTGGAGAACCCGTGCATTAGCCTCGAAAAATAAAATGAGATTCTAGACTGTTTCTATGACCAGAATGTTAAGCCAATAGATAGGTCTAGCTCAGAATTTTTCTTTTTAAAAGAAAATAAATAAATAATCCAAAGACTATTCGTAAATATAAATGGTAAAGTCTTGAGTCGGCTGGAAAAAAATTTTCAGAGCTGAGAAAAATTCTACAACTCAAAAAAAAAAAAAAAAAAAAAACAAAAAAAAAATTTTGGTTAATTTTTATCATGTCTTAGACATGATAAAAATTAACGACCCTCTTCCCTTTTCGTCTGGGAATGTTGTCTCACTCTTTTGAAAAACAAATCGTGATTCATTCATGGAATGATTGCCATTAGAGAAAGGATGAGTCATGGTCTATTTTTAGAAAGGGTGAGACATCCTTCCCAGAGAAAAAGGGAGGGTCATTAATTTTTATCATGTCTAAGACATGATAAAAATTAACCAAAAGTTTTTTTTTTTTTTTTCCATTAGAGAATTTTATTTCAGCTCTGAGAAATTTTTTTTTCTCCCAGCCGATTCGAGACTTTACCATTTTTTTTAAGAATGATTTCTCCCTGATCTATTATTTCAAAATTCCAAGTTTCGCTTCAGAACCATCTATGCTGTTGAAGAAGTAACATGATATATGTATTTTTTTAATGAGTTCTGTCAAGATTGAATTGTGCAGGATCGACCTTGCGAATTTCTTCTCTGTGTCTTTAAATAATAATGATACCGAACTGCTTTTTGTAGAGCGCAATGGAAAAAACCTTTTGTATGGTTAGGACAATTTATGTGTTCGATCCCATTGTATTTGAGAATCTCTTGCGTCGATCCCGAAATGTAATAAATGGATCTTTGCAACCATTTCTCTAAAAACCGCCGTTTCATTTCTCCTCGCACCCAAACCATGGAAAAAGGTTCCGTCAACATCGTTAACACCCATGGAAAATAACTGTACGGAATTTCTCCTTCGTACCACGACAAGCCGTGATAATAATCACTCGCCCACACAGCGGTTCGTTTTTCTTTCTCGGTGAGCATTTGCCATGGAAACGGGGGTTTAAAAACAAATACCCCTCGAGAAGTACCGTCCAATGTGACGTAAGCCAATTCTTTCACAATAAAGGCTCCTTGAGAATCGTAGAAACCTTCAAAGTCGAGCACGAGTTCCATGTTTTTTATTTCTTTTTCTTTCCAAGGTGACCTTTATTATTATGATGATGGATGTGTATTGAGATACGCACGATATTATTCAAAAAACAAATATATATACGAATGTGACCTTTCCCAGAATTCATACGACCTGTCAAGTGCAACCTTCTCTCTCTATATATATAAAAGAGGAGACGGCGAGAGAACGCTATCCATTTTTTCCTTCAGGACACACAGCGAGAGAGAGAGAATTTTGTTTTCTTTTTTTCCTCAATTGAAGAAGATGGACATTTTGAGTGCCAAACCTCTCAAAGATTCCTACATTGTTCTGGACATGGAATACTTTCACTGTTATGATCCAAAGACGGGAGATATATGTTTCATCTTGAAAGAACTGGGCTACATCACTTGCGATTTAACCTTATGCGGATCCATGATTTTTCTCCCTCCTGTCCATTACGATGACTTATCGTCCCGCAATCAAGCTGTGGTCAACCAGACTACAAATAACCGACACGGCCTGCAATGGATCGAGGGTCGTCTTTCCTACGAGCATCTTCCTACGATCCTGAAAATACTGACCGAAAATGTGGAGGTGATCTACGTCAATGGATACGATAAAGCCGAATTTTTCAGCAAGCTCTGCCAGCGATCCGTTTACGAGTTTTATATCCCAGGGAAAACCGAGTGGCGGAACAAGTCGAAATGCACGCGACACCAATATTTTCAAAAGATGATTCATTGTGCCGAGAATAAGGTGAGAAATTTTCGATACCATTTGATGGAGGGTAGTTACGTTTTCCGGAAATTACATTGTTACCCCTTCGAGAGCAAAGCTGTCGAAGAGGAGGCGGAAGAATCTCCCCAGGAGAACTCGTGCGACGATGAGGAGGAGGAGGAGGAGGAGGATGAACTTTCTAATAATAATAATAATAAATGTCTAAGTTGGGATGCTCTAGAGACCCAAGAATATTGGTGTCAACCCTTATCTCACCTAGACCTGAAAGAGGATCCTCAAGTGTACACTTTGTGGTCCTCTTCTAAAATTTGGTCTTGTAGAGAACCCTTGAATGTTCATGAATGAAATGGTATGTAAATCCCTAGAGGAAAAAAAAATAGAAAAAAAAAAGTTCTTTTTTTTGTAATATGTTGATTTCTTTCCAATCCCATTTCTTTTCTATAACTCCAGCCCAATCGACGAGAAGAAGACGAATTTTCCAAGTTACACAAGACGAATCTTCCAAGTTACACAAGACGTAGAAAGATTTCACAAGGATTTATAAATCACACGCTCCCACATGATATATGTATAGAGAGAAAAAGACCCTCTGTTCTCTAGCCAATACGTCAAGACTTCCCTAAACTAAGAGAGATCATGAGTACCGAGGAAACCTTAGCAGAGCAAGTGGAAAGACTTTCAAAGAGATTAGAATAGTTAAGACGGGATAGATTTACAGTTCCGCCGACTAAAGAGGAAATTATCATCGATTTCAACAAACCGCTGTACTTTCATCCCCTACCCCAAAGAATGAGACGAGTGGAGTCGCCGTTGAACAGTTCCAATGAGAAACAAAAAGTCACTTATTTGAATAGTCAATTTCAACACATGAATATTTCATAAGTATTTTTTTCCCTAAAGCGTAGGGAGATCGGATCAGTAGTTTTTCCCTTTTCATCGTCGAAAAAGATTGGGAGGAAAAATCTTTCTCAGCTCTCTCAGAAAAATTATTCTGCCTTAAAAAAAAAAAAAAAAAAAAAAAAAAAAAAAACTTTTTTGTTAATTTTTATCATGTCTTAGACATGATAAAAATTAACTCTACCCCCTTTTTGTCTGGGAATGTTGTCTCACACTGTCTAAAAATAGACCATCACTCCTCCTTTCCTAAAGAATAGAATTCCAAGAATGGGATCTGGTCAATTTTTAGAAACGGTGAGACCCTATTTCCAGACAAAAGGCGGGTAGAGTTAATTTTTATCATGTCTAAAGTTCAGGGTCCATCCATCTTCTTATGTGAAACGGAGACCCTGACAAGATCGAGATAAACAAGTCCTGTGAGTTGTTTTGTAAACTTGACGCGATCCAAGAAAGACTTTTTATTATTTTTTTTTTTTTTGAAATAGGCGGGGGGTGGGGAGAGAAAATGTTCTCACGACCCTCAGATATCATTTCATAAATATATTTTTTATCAAAGTGTTTCTTTCATTCCGATCCTTTTAAGAGGTTGGAATGACCCTGACATTTAGATGGGGTCGCGATCCCGACAGATGTCGCGCGAGTATAAAAGTGTGTGTCCTCCACGAGATTTCTTCAGAGAACAGAAGAAGACGTGAACTGAGCTGGTAAGTCCCTTTGGTCCTATGAATATGGTTTAATCATAACTTCATTTAAAAAGACCTTTGAAACTTTGAAACTTCTTAACCCTTTGAAAAGAAAAATGTCTCTTTCAAGACGACGACTCTAAAACGTTTTATTGTTTTTTCCCCCTTTCTAGATCTTCCCTGTTATACATATATACCTTTTCGATTCTTTTTTTTGCTCCTGTTTGTGGAAGACATCACCGTATTCATCGCCATGGCGTGTTCAGAAAACTTTATCGTGCTCGATCTAGAGGGTTTCCAGTCCTACAACCACAAGAAGGGTGAATTTACCTACGTTTTAAAAGAATTGGGCTATGCGACAAAAGATTTTTTGACCGTGGGATCGTTGACGTTTGCTCCTTCTCACCCCTTCCACCAACTGAATGAAAAAAACCAAAAGACGAATGCCTGGCTAAAGAGAAACCGGCACGGACTTCGTTGGAACGAGGGTCATATTCCCTACAACCATTTAGGACGCATTCTCCAATCGCTCACTCACAGCTTCTCCACGATTTATGTGGTGGGATGCCAGAAAGCTATATTCTTTGCTAAAGCCTTGGATTATCAAAAACCCGTGACGGAAATTTATGTGCCAGATGGAATCATTTGGAAGTATCGGGAAAAATGTGCCCGACATCATCAAAGGATGAAATATTTCCATTGTGCCGAAAACAAAGTGCGCAACTATCGATGGCATATTACGGAAGGAGATTTTCATATCAATCACGTCTATCCAGACGGAACGGAGAAAGAGGAGAGGATTCAGGAGGAAGCAGACAATCCTCTGCAAGCTTTTGATAAGGCCTACGATCAGTTAGAGAAGGATCCGTCCCCAAAAGCGTACGATAACCTCATCCAGAAATGGGATAATCTGTCCTGTTTCCAAGTGATGGAACATCCGGATGAGCATACGCCTTTAAACTTGATGGGTTCTTCTTCTTTGTCGTCAACTTCCTCCAATAACTCGAGGAAGACGGAGGGTTGGGGAGACATACCTGAAAATATTCCCCATTACGATCCAGCAGCCTGTTGGGACGAACCTTCCAAAGAATCTCATGAGACCCCCAAAATATCTTCAGAGGATCCAAAGACAAAATCCACTGAGTGTTGGGACAATAAACAGACGACTCATGCTCCAAAATCTACTGAGACTATGTCCACTGAATGTTGGGACAATGAACGGACGACCCATGCTCCAAAATCTACTGAGACTATGTCCACTGAGTGTTGGGACGATGAAACCGAAAAGACGACAGAGAATTGGGATGACCGTTCTCAAAAGTATTTGAATTGATATATACATAAACTCAGGAGAAAAAAAAATAAAGAAAAGATTTTTAGAAATAAGTAGGGAAAGGTTCTCCGCTTTCTCTATATTTATGGAAATGGACTGAGAAGAGAGAGAGAGAGACGAATCAGGAGACCAAAAAAAATGGGTCTTGGAAGGAATGAGTGCAAATGCATTCGATTCCTTCCAAGACCCATTTTTTTTTGGGTCCCTCTCTCATCCAATCTTGGAAAAGAACTTTGTCCTATTTTTCTAGGTCCATTCAAAAAGAAATGAATCTATCCATAAATTTTCTTAAAAGAAAAAAAACAAAAAGATCCTTTACCTCTTGACGGTCCAAAGTCGAGAATCTTGGAAAAAGTTATCCACTCTCTCCATCCAGTCAAGCTTCTCTGTAGAAAATCTAGTAGGTGCATCTGCATTCTTGAACACCCGGCAGTTATTATTGGACGCGAAACATCGAATGCTGAAATAGTTAACAGTGATCCCATTCTTAAAGAAACGGGGATGTTTTATTCATCCAGTCGAGTGCGGAAAAATTTCTGAGAGCCGGAGAAAAATTTCTCTGGTTGAAAAAAAAAAAAAAGAAAAAAAAAATACCCCCCTTTTAGTCTGAAAATTGATGTCTTCAATTTTTCAAAAATTGAAGACATCAATTTTCAAATTTTCAGACTAAAAAGGGGGGTAATTTATTTTTCAGAAACTTTTCCCAGCCGACTCGATGTGAATAAAACTTTACTGTTTGTTAAGAATGTTATTTAATGGATCGATTTCAACCTATCGAGTTTCGCTTGAGTTCCGGCCGTGCTGTGCGCCCACCTGGATACAAGTTTTCCCCTTTTGGAATAGAATAAAACTTTACTGTTTTTTAACAATGTTATTTAATGGATCGATTTCAACCTATCGAGTTTCGCTTGAGTTCCGGCCGTGCTGTGGGCAAACCTGGATACAAGTTTTCCCCTTTTGGAATAGAATTTCCGTCAAGGTAGGCTACTTTTCCTCTTTTTGCATTTTTCATGTCATTTCATTTGTATTACAATATACTGAAAACGGGCGTTCGAACTGATTTCTAGGCTATTTCTATACAAATGGAGCTCGATCCAGGAAAGAAATGATGTCTTTTTTTTAATTTTGTGGACTGCCAATTTGTATTGGAATATACTGAAAACGGGTGTTTGAGTCGATTTTCAGTATATTTCAATACAAATAGAGCTCGGTCCAAGAAAGAAATGATGTCTTTTTTTTTATTTTGTGAACTGCCAATTTGTATTGGAATATACTGAAAACGGGTGTTTGAGTCGGTTTTCAGTATATTTCAATACAAATAGAGCTCGATTCAAGAAAGAAATGATGTCTTTTTTTTTATTTTGTGGACTGCCAATTTGTATTGGAATATACTGAAAACGGGTGTTTGAGTCGATTTTCAGTATATTTCAATACAAATAGAGCTCGATCCAACAAAGAAATGATGTCTTTTTTTTATTTTGAGGACTGCCAATTTGTATTGGAATATACTGAAAACGGGTGTTTGAGTCGGTTTTCAGTATATTTCAATACAAATAGAGCTCGATCCAAGAAAGAAATGATGTCTTTTTTTTTTTATTTTGTGGACTGCCAATTTGTATTGGAATATACTGAAAACGGGTGTTTGAGTCGGTTTTCAGTATATTTCAATACAAATAGAGCTCGATCCAACAAAGAAATGATGTCTTTTTTTATTTTGAGGACTGCCAATTTGTATTGGAATATACTGAAAACGGGTGTTTGAGTCGGTTTTCAGTATATTTCAATACAAATAGAGCTCGATCCAACAAAGAAATGATATCTTTTTTTTATTTTGTGGACTGCCAATTTTGTATTGGAATATACTGAAAACGGGCGTTCACGTCGGTTTTCAGTATATTTCAATACAAGTGGAGCTCGATCCTAGAAAAAAATGATGGCCTTATTTTTATTTTGTGGACTGCCAATTTTGTATTGGAATATACTGAAAACGGGCGTTCACGTCGGTTTTCAGTATATTTCAATACAAATGGAGCTGGATCCAAGAAAAAAATGATGTCTTTTTTTTATGTTGTGGACAGCCAATTTTGTATTGGAATATACTGAAAACGGGCATTCACGTCGGTTTTCAGTATATTTCAATACAAATGGATCTGGATCCAAGAAAAAAATGATGTCTTTTTTTTATGTTGTGGACAGCCAATTTTGTATTGGAATATACTGAAAACGGGCGTTCACGTTGGTTTTCAGTATATTACAATGCAAGTGGAGCTGGATCCAAGAAAAAAATTATGTCTTTTTTTTATGTTGTGGACAGCCAATTTTGCATTGGAATATACTGAAAACGTTCGTTCACGTTGGTTTTCAGTATATTACAATACAAGTGGAGCTGGATCCAAGAAAAAAATGATGTCTTCTTTTTATGTTGTGGACAGCCAATTTTGTATTGGAATATACTGAAAACGGGCGTTCACGTTGGTTTTCAGTATATTCCAATACAAATGGAGCTGGATCCAAGAAAAAAATGATGTCTTTTTTTTATTTTTTGTGGACAGCCAATTTTGTATTGGAATATACTGAAAACGGGCATTCACGTTGTTTTCAGTATATTTCAATACAAGTGGAGCTCGATCCAAGAAAAAAATGATGTCTTTTTTTTTATTTTGTGGACAGCCAATTTTGTATTGGAATATACTGAAAACGGGCGTTCACGTTGGTTTTCAGTATATTTCAATACAAATGGAGCTCCATCCAAGAAAAATATGATGTCTTTTTTTTTATTTTGTGGACAGCCAATTTTGTATTGGAATATACTGAAAACGGGCGTTCACGTTGGTTTTCATTATATTCCAATACAAATGGAGCTCCATCCAAGAAAAAAAACGATGTCTTTTTTTTATGTTGTGGACAGCCAATTTTGTATTGGAATATACTGAAAACGGGCGTTCGACTCGGTTTTCAGTATATTCTAATACAAATGGAGCTCCATCCAAGAAAAAAATGATGTCTTTTTTTATGTTGTGGACAATCAATTTTGTATTGGAATATACTGAAAACGGGCGTTCGAGTCCTTTTTCCGACTATTTCTATACACATTCCACTATATTAAAATGACGTCATGGTTGAGTCCAAACAGAGTCGTCCCCGGATAGAGTCGTCTCCGGACAAAGTCGTCCCCGGACAATTTTATACCGAATTTGTATAGAAATATACTTAAAATGGGCTTGGAGGGGGGGCGGAGTCCAAACAAAGTCGTCCCCGGACCATCTTGATGACCAGACATATTGCCTTTTCAACAGCCCGTATTATTCTGAACAAAAACGTGGAATACTTTTATAGAAAAGAGAAGAATTGAAAGTGAAAGTCAAAAAGCAAAACGGGATCGGCTGGGAAAAATTTCTGAGAGCCGAGAAAAAATTCTGAGTCAGAAAAAAAAAGAAAAAATATATAATATATATATTATATAATATATATATTATATAATATATATATTATATAATATATATTATAAATACTTTTTGTTAATTTTTATCATGTCTTCTAGACATGATAAAAATTAACTCATCCCCCTTTTGTCTGGGTATGTTGTCTCACCGTTTCTAAAAGTAGACCAGAACCCAGTCTTTTCTTGGAATTTAAAAGGATGAGTCATGGTCTATTTTTAGAAAGTGGGAGACAACATTCCCAGACAAAAGGGGGGTGAGTTAATTTTTATCATGTCTAGAAGACATGATAAAAATTAACAAAAAGTGTTTTTTTTTTTTTTTTTTTTTTTTTTTTTTTTACATCTCAGAATTTTTTTCTGAGCTCTGAAAAATTTTTCCTAGCCGATCCCATTTCGTTTTTCGACTTTCACTTTCAACTCTTCACTTTTCCTATCCACTGTCGTTGGAATTGTGTTCACTGGAGGCTATTTCTTTTTTTGCAATCTCGCTTTTAGTTTTCTCTGAGATTCTTTAGAAATGGCTATACAAATTTCACCATCTATATAGAGATGATGTCCAAACAAAGTCGTCCCCGGACCATCTTGATGACCGAATATGTATAGAAATAGTCTGAAAATTGGGTTGAGGGCCGGTTTCTGGACGATTCCTCTACAAATTCGGCCGCATCCAGAAAAACAAAAATACATAATTTCTTTTTGGGTGGACAGGAGATGATAAATTTCTTTTCTCTCTCTCTCTCCCAATATTGGAGGAGAGAGTGGCCCAAAAAAATGGGTCTCGGAAGGAATCGAATGCATTTTGAAATGCACTCATTCCTTCCAAGACCCATTTTTTTGGTCTCCTGATTCAACTCTCCAGTCTATGGAATAGGGAAAGCGGAGAACGTTTCCCCTTCTTTAAGCGACTGGAGACCATATCGCATCATCATCATCATCATCACCATCACCATCGTCCTCTTTCTGATACTTTTCAACGAAGGCTTGATGTCTCTGGAAGATTTTGGGGAGATGATGCATCCCGAATTGAGTGATGAAAAAGAGAGGACTCTTTTTCCTTTCTTGTTCGTCTTGCACAGTCTCTCGGAGGGTGATATACGTTTCCCCGTCCTCCTCAATTTTCGTCAGAGGTCTCATGAATATTTTACACATCCAAGGGAAGAGCGACTTGTTATGCAGGGATTTCGAAGCGACGAAGGCCGCTTCATTCGAAGTGAGGACAATCTGGTTCGGTTGACCCCATTCTTTGGAGTAGTTGTCCAAATCGCCTAGTCGAAGAAAATGGTGTCGATTAGGAAAAAAGACTTGGAGAACACTCGTCGTATGCGAGACGTTCGTAGGCAAGAGAGTCAAGATATCTTTGGCATTCCAGTACAGGAATCCTAGATCCACATACGCGTGCACGTAATAGTCATCGTTATATTCCAGTTTGAGCAGCATGGCTTTTGTATTTTTTTTTCCGTTCTCAAGGCGAAACACTCGTCTGATATGAACAAGAGCTCGCTGGCGATCCGTTTATATAGACTCTTTAGAGAGAGAGAGAGGGAGAGGGGAGGAGGAGGAACAAGGTTGATGAATTCTAAAATAAAAAAAAATGATAACGAAATGAGTGTTTGTGAAGGTCATAGAGAGATGATTATAGAGTTGTTTTATTTTTTATTTTCTCAAAAGAAAAAACCAAAAGGGTCCCATTCCATACGACATGGCCTTTGAGAAGGTGACGGGGTCATGTGTCTACAAAGTTGATAAACTTTAGAATAAAAAAAAAGCTTTCATCACGTAGCTCTGGAGAAGAAAATGACAGGGGTCTCTAGGAGAAGGTCATAGGTAGTATACAAAGGATGGTTGTTTTTTTTTTCTTTCGTTCCTCTCAATCCCATGACCTTTGAAAAGGTGACGGGGTGTTCTTTAGGAAAAAAATAGAAGGTCATAGAGAGAGAGATAGACAAAGTTGATTTTTTTTTCTAGAAGTCAACCGTCACGTCGCCCATCACGTGGTCTTCTCGTATATATAGAGAGGCGAGTGGAAGACAGACTCTATTTCCCAGAGAGAGAGACTGCTGTGCGTATCCATATTTCTACTCAAGATGATGATCCGCGTATTATATAATGAGTTTGTGAGCATTCGCTGTTATGTGGATGACGGAAGATTGTTTTGGAACGCTACGGACATTTTGCCTCTGATTCATACTTCCAGTAAAAGAACCTGGGTCATTCTCTCCGTGTTTTTCGACGAACACCACGTCTTCAGGAAAATAAAAGATCTTGAGAGTCTCGGCAGTTCTCAAGAGGGATATGTCCTCTCCAGCGAAGAAATGTTACATCTGGCCGAAAATAATCCTAAAAATAATCAGCTTCTGGCCTGGGTGTATAGCATTTTAACTCAGCCGCTGGTTCGAGTTGTACCCAATCAACCCGTTTACCGACTGCTCTATCCGGGGGAGAAATTTCCCTTTATCACCCTCTTTAATCTGGGAGTGCGCTACATACCGCCTCATCCAGGCATGACGGATTCTTCTACTTACCCTAAACAATATGCCAGCGCTTATTGCCAGACAGACCCCCGTCAAGAAAAGGTCGTCGAGACTCAAACGGATCCTCTGGTGGTCTCTTTAAATGTCACTAAAGTTATCACCTTCTAAAAAAAACAACCACCACCACCAAAAAAAATTTGCTCCTCCTCCAAATTTTTTTTTATCTTCTCGAAAGAAAAAAAAAGAAACTTTTCCATCTAGCCTCTTTCTTTCAATCCCTCTTAAGAGAGAGAGGGAGGAGAAAAGAAAGAGAGTTCTGAGGAGGCAAAAGAAATGGGTCTGGAAGGAAACGGGTGCATTGCGAGAAAAAGAGGGTCCTCTTTTCTTTTCTCGAAATGCACCCTTTTCCTTCCAGACCCATTTTTTTTGATCACTTCTTCAAACCAATCTTGGAAAGGGGGGGACACAATAAATTGTGCGTAAAGTCCATTTCGATCAAGACTGGATTTTTTTTTTTGAAAAGAAAACATAATGTTATATATAGATAGCTAAATCTTTATCATGATATTCTTTAAGAATTTCTTAGCCATTTGTCAAAGAAGGGGACTATAATTGAAGAATTTATGAATTTGGGAACATGTAACCCATGACAAATCTAAAATCTTGGAAGTGGATACTGGAAAGCCCCGCTCTGATTATAATTCTGAGTTCTAGCATGGGACATTTTTTAGATCAATAAGCTAAACTATTTTTCTAGTCTCATATTCTCTCGTAACTAGGGTTTCAGATTTGGGTAGAGAGAGACACTGTTCTGCACAGAAACGTGGAATGCTTTTATAGAAAAGTGAAGAGTTGAAAGTGAAAGTCGAAAAACGAAATGAGATCGGCTAGGAAAAATTTCTCAGAGCTCAGAAAAAATTTCTGAAATGTAAAAAAAAAAAAAAAAAAAACTTTTTGTTAATTTTTATCATGTCTTCTAGACATGATAAAAATTAACTCACCGCCCTTTTTGTCTGGGAATGTTGTCTCCCACTTTCTAAAAATAGACCATGACTCATCCTTTTAAAGAATAGAATCCAAGAAAAGACTGGGTTCTGGTCTATTTTTAGAAACGGTGAGACAACATACCCAGACAAAAGGGGGGTGAGTTAATTTTTATCATGTCTAGAAGACATGATAAAAAAAAAGTAACAAAAAGGTTTTTTTTTTTTTTTTTTTTTTTTTTTTTTTTTACATCTCAGAATTTTTTTCTGAGCTCTGAAAATATTTTGCCAGCCGATCTCATTTCGTTATCATTTTTTTTATTTTAGAATTCATCAACCTTGTTCATCCTCCTCCCCTCTCCCTCTCTCTCTCTCTGAGGAGTCTATATAAACGGATCGCCAGCGAGCTCTTGTTCATATCAGACGAGTGTTTCGCCTTGAGAACGGAAAAAAAAATACAAAAGCCATGCTGCTCAAACTGGAATATAACGATGACTATTACGTGCACGCGTATGTGGATCTAGGATTCCTGTACTGGAATGCCAAAGATATCTTGAATCTCTTGCCTACGAACGTCTCGCATACGACGAGTGTTCTCCAAGTCTTTTTTCCTAATCGACACCATTTTCTTCGACTAGGCGATTTGGACAACTACTCCAAAGAATGGGGTCAACCGAACCAGATTGTCCTCACTTCGAATGAAGCGGCCTTCGTCGCTTCGAAATCCCTGCATAACAAGTCGCTCTTCCCTTGGATGTGTAAAATATTCATGAGACCTCTGACGAAAATTGAGGAGGACGGGGAAACGTATATCACCCTCCGAGAGACTGTGCAAGACGAACAAGAAAGGAAAAAGTGTCCTCTCTTTTTCGTCACTCAATTCGGGATGCATCATCTCCCCAAAATCATCCAGAGACATCAAGCCTTCGTTGAAAAGTATCAGAAAGAGGACGATGGTGATGGTGATGATGATGATGATGATGCGATATGGTCTCCAGTCGCTTAAAGAAGGGGAAACGTTCTCCGCTTTCCCTATTCCATAGACTGGAGAGTTGAATCAGGAGACCAAAAAAATGGGTCTTGAAAGGAATGAGTGCATTTCAAAATGCATTCGATTCCTTCCGAGACCCATTTTTTTGGGCCACTCTCTCCTCCAATATTGGGAGAGAGAGAGAGAAAAGAAATTTATCATCTCCTGTCCACCCAAAAAGAAACTATGTATTTTTGTTTTTCTGGATGCGGCCGAATTTGTAGAGGAATCGTCCAGAAACCGGCCCTCAAGCCCATTTTCAGACTATTTCTATACATATTCGGTCATCAAGATGGTCCGGGGACGACTTTGTTTGGACATCATCTCTATATAGATGGTGAAATTTGTATAGCCATTTCTAAAGAATCTCAGAGAAAACTAAAAGCGAGATTGCAAAAAAAGAAATAGCCTCCAGTGAACACAATTCCAACGACAGTGGATAGGAAAAGTGAAGAGTTGAAAGTGAAAGTCGAAAAACGGAATGGGATCGGCTAGGAAAAATTTTTCAGAGCTCAGAAAAAAATTCTGAGATGTAAAAAAAAAAAAAAAAAAAAAAAAAAAAAAAAAAAAAAAAAAACACTTTTTGTTAATTTTTATCATGTCTTCTAGACATGATAAAAATTAACTCTACCCCCTTTTTGTCTGGGAATGTTGTCTCACACTTTCTAAAAATAGACCATCACTCCTCCTTTCCTAAAGAATAGAATTCCATGAATGGGATCTGGTCAATTTTTAGAAACGGTGAGACCCTATTTCCAGACAAAAGGCGGGTAGAGTTAATTTTTATCATGTCTAAAGTTCAGGGTCCATCCATCTTCTTATGTGAAACGGTGACCCTGACAAGATCGAGATAAACAAGTCCTATGAGTTGTTTTGTAATCTTGACGTGATCCAAGAAAGACTTTTTATTATTTTTTTTTTGAAATAGGCGGGGGGTGGGGAGAGAAAATGTTCTCACGACCCTCAGATATCTTTTCATAAATATATTTTTTTTATCAAAGTGTTTCTTTCATTCCGATCCTTTTAAGAGGTTGGAATGACCCTGACATTTAGATGGGGTCGCGATCCCGACAGATGTCGCGCGAGTATAAAAGTGTGTGTCCTCCACGAGATTTCTTCAGAGAACAGAAGAATACGTGAACTGAGCTGGTAAGTCCCTTTGGACCTATGAATATGGTTTAATCATAATTTCATTTAAAAAGACCTTTGAAACTTTGAAACTTCTTAACCCTTTGAAAAGAAAAATGTCTCTTTCAAGACGACGACTCTAAAACGTTTTATTTTTTTTTTCCCCCTTTCTAGATCTTCCCTGTTATACATATATACCTTTTCGATTCTTTTTTTTTGCTCCTGTTTGTGGAAAACATCACCGTATTCATCGCCATGGCGTGTTCAGAAAACTTTATCGTGCTCGATCTAGAGGGTTTCCAGTCCTACAACCACAAGAAGGGTGAATTTACCTACGTTTTAAAAGAATTGGGCTATGCGACAAAAGATTTTTTGACCGTGGGATCGTTGACGTTTGCTCCTCCTCACCCCTTCCACCAACTGAATGAAAAAAACCAAAAGACGAATGCCTGGCTGACGAGAAACCGGCACGGACTTCGTTGGAACGAGGGTCATATTCCCTACAACCATTTAGGACGCATTCTCCAATCGCTCACTCAGAGCTTCTCCACGATTTATGTGGTGGGATGCCAGAAAGCTATATTCTTTGCTAAAGCCTTGGATTATCAAAAACCCGTGACGGAAATTTATGTGCCAGATGGAATCATTTGGAAGTATCGGGAAAAATGTGCCCGACATCATCAAAGGATGAAATATTTCCATTGTGCCGAAAACAAAGTGCGCAACTATCGATGGCATATTACGGAAGGAGATTTTCATATCAATCACGTCTATCCAGACGGAACGGAGAAAGAGGAGAGGATTCAGGAGGAAGCAGACAATCCTCTGCAAGCTTTTGATAAGGCCTACGATCAGTTAGAGAAGGATCCGTCCCCAAAAGCGTACGATAACCTCATCCAGAAATGGGATAATCTGTCCTGTTTCCAAGTGATGGAACATCCGGATGAGCATACGCCTTTAAACTTGATGGGTTCTTCTTCTTTGTCGTCAACTTCCTCCAATAACTCGAGGAAGACGGAGGGTTGGGGAGACATACCTGAAAATATTCCCCATTACGATCCAGCAGCCTGTTGGGACGAACCTTCCAAAGAATCTCATGAGACCCCCAAAATATCTTCAGAGGATCCAAAGACAAAATCCACTGAGTGTTGGGACAATGAACAGACGACTCATGCTCCAAAATCTACTGAGACTATGTCCACTGAATGTTGGGACAATGAACGGACGACCCATGCTCCAAAATCTACTGAGACTATGTCCACTGAGTGTTGGGACGATGAAACCGAAAAGACGACAGAGAATTGGGATGACCGTTCTCAAAAGTATTTGAATTGATATATACATAAACTCAGGAGAAAAAAAAATAAAGAAAAGATTTTTAGAAATAAGTAGGGAAAGGTTCTCCGCTTTCCCTATATTTATGGAAATGGACTGAGAAGAGAGAGAGAGAGACGAATCAGGAGACCAAAAAAAATGGGTCTTGGAAGGAATGAGTGCAAATGCATTCGATTCCTTCCAAGACCCATTTTTTTTTGGGTCCCTCTCTCATCCAATCTTGGAAAAGAACTTTGTCCTATTTTTCTAGGTCCATTCAAAAAGAAATGAATCTATCCATAAATTTTCTTAAAAGAAAAAGAACAAAAAGATCCTTTACCTCTTGACGGTCCAAAGTCGAGAATCTTGGAAAAAGTTATCCAATCTCTCCATCCAGTCAAGCTTCTCTGTAGAAAATCTAGTAGGTGCATCTGCATTCTTGAACACCCGGCAGTTATTATTGGACGCGAAACATCGAATGCTGAAATAGTTAACAGTGATCCCATTCTTAAAGAAACGGGGATGTTTTATTCATCCAGTCGAGTGCTCAAAAAATTTCTGAGAGCCGGAGAAAAAATTCTGCGGTTGAAAAAAAAAAAAAAAAAAAAAAAAATAACCCCCTTTTAGTCTGAAAATTGATGTCTTCAATTTTTCAAAAATTGAAGACATCAATTTTCAAATTTTCAGACTAAAAAGGGGGGTAATTTATTTTTCAGAAACTTTTCCCAGCCGACTCGATGTGAATAAAAGTTTACTGTTTGTTAAGAATGTTATTTAATGGATCGATTTCAACCTATCGAGTTTCGCTTGAGCTCCGGCCGTGCTGTGGGCCCACCTGGATACAAGTTTTCCCCTTTTGGAATAGAATAAAACTTTACTGTTTTTTAAGAATGTTATTTAATGGATCGATTTCAACCTATCGAGTTTCGCTTGAGTTCCGGCCGTGCTGCGGGCAAACCTGGACACAAGTTTTCCCCTTTTGGAATAGAATTTCCGTCAAGGTAGGCTACTTTTCCTCTTTTTGCATTTTCCATGTCATTTCATTTGTATTACAATATACTGAAAACGGGCGTTCGAACTGATTTCTAGGCTATTTCTATACAAATGGAGCTCGATCCAAGAAAGAAATGATGTCTTTTTTTTAATTTTGTGGACTGCCAATTTGTATTGGAATATACTGAAAACGGGTGTTTGAGTCGATTTTCAGTATATTTCAATACAAATAGAGCTCGGTCGAAGAAAGAAATGATGTCTTTTTTTTTATTTTGTGCACTGCCAATTTGTATTGGAATATACTGAAAACGGGTGTTTGAGTCGGTTTTCAGTATATTTCAATACAAATAGAGCTCGATCCAAGAAAGAAATGATGTCTTTTTTTTTTATTTTGTGGACTGCCAATTTGTATTGGAATATACTGAAAACGGGTGTTTGAGTCGGTTTTCAGTATATTTCAATACAAATAGAGCTCGATCCAACAAAGAAATGATGTCTTTTTTTTATTTTGAGGACTACCAATTTGTATTGGAATATACTGAAAACGGGTGTTTGAGTCGGTTTTCAGTATATTTCAATACAAATAGAGCTCGATCCAACAAAGAAATGATGTCTTTTTTTTTATTTTGTGGACTGCCAATTTTGTATTGGAATATACTGAAAACGGGCGTTCACGTCGGTTTTCAGTATATTTCAATACAAGTGGAGCTCGATCCAAGAAAAAAATGATGTCTTTTTTTTTATTTTGTGGACTGCCAATTTTGTATTGGAATATACTGAAAACGGGCGTTCACGTCGGTTTTCAGTATATTTCAATACAAATGGAGCTGGATCCAAGAAAAAAATGATGTCTTTTTTTTATGTTGTGGACAGCCAATTTTGTATTGGAATATACTGAAAACGGGCATTCACGTCGGTTTTCAGTATATTTCAATACAAATGGAGCTGGATGCAAGAAAAAAATGATGTCTTTTTTTTTATGTTGTGGACAGCCAATTTTGTATTGGAATATACTGAAAACGGGCATTCACGTTGTTTTCAGTATATTTCAATACAAGTGGAGCTCGATCCAAGAAAAAAATGATGTCTTTTTTTTTTATTGTGGACAGCCAATTTTGTATTGGAATATACTGAAAACGGGCGTTCACGTTGGTTTTCATTATATTCCAATACAAATGGAGCTCCATCCAAGAAAAAAAATGATGTCTTTTTTTTATGTTGTGGACAGCCAATTTTGTATTGGAATATACTGAAAACGGGCGTTCGAGTCGGTTTTCAGTATATTCTAATACAAATGGAGCTCCATCCAAGAAAAAAATGATGTCTTTTTTTATGTTGTGGACAATCAATTTTGTATTGGAATATACTGAAAACGGGCGTTCGAGTCCTTTTTCCGACTATTTCTATACACATTCCACTATATTAAAATGACGTCATGGTTGAGTCCAAACAGAGTCGTCCCCGGATAGAGTCGTCTCCGGACAAAGTCGTCCCCGGACAATTTTATACCGAATTTGTATACAAATATACTTAAAATGGGCTTGGAGGGGGGGCGGAGTCCAAACAAAGTCGTCCCCGGACCATCTTGATGACCAGACATATTGCCTTTTCAACAGCCCGTATTATTCTGAACAAAAACGTGGAATACTTTTATAGAAAAGAGAAGAATTGAAAGTGAAAGTCAAAAAGCAAAATGGGATCGGCTGGGAAAAATTTCTGAGAGCCGAGAAAAAATTCTGAGTCAGAAAAAAAAAGAAAAAATATATAATATATATATTATATAATATATATATTATATAATATATATATATTATAATATATATTATATAATATATATTATAAATACTTTTTGTTAATTTTTATCATGTCTTCTAGACATGATAAAAATTAACTCATCCCCCTTTTGTCTGGGTATGTTGTCTCACCGTTTCTAAAAATAGACCAGAACCCAGTCTTTTCTTGGAATTTAAAAGGATGAGTCATGGTCTATTTTTAGAAAGTGGGAGACAACATTCCCAGACAAAAGGGGGGTGAGTTAATTTTTATCATGTCTAAGACATGATAAAAATTAACAAAAAGTGTTTTTTTTTTTTTTTTTTTTTTTTTTTTTTTTTTTTTTTTTACATCTCAGAATTTTTTTCTGAGCTCTGAAAAATTTTTCCTAGCCGATCCCATTTCGTTTTTCGACTTTCACTTTCAACTCTTCACTTTTCCTATCCACTGTCGTTGGAATTGTGTTCACTGGAGGCTATTTCTTTTTTTGCAATCTCGCTTTTAGTTTTCTCTGAGATTCTTTAGAAATGGCTATACAAATTTCACCATCTATATAGAGATGATGTCCAAACAAAGTCGTCCCCGGACCATCTTGATGACCGAATATGTATAGAAATAGTCTGAAAATGGGCTTGAGGGCCGGTTTCTGGACGATTCCTCTACAAATTCGGCCTTATCGAGAAAAACAAAAATACATAGTTTCTTTTTGGGTGGACAGGAGATGATAAATTTCTTTTCTCTCTCTCTCTCCCAATATTGGAGGAGAGAGTGGCCCAAAAAAATGGGTCTCGGAAGGAATCGAATGCATTTTGAAATGCACTCATTCCTTCCAAGACCCATTTTTTTGGTCTCCTGATTCAACTCTCCAGTCTATGGAATAGGGAAAGCGGAGAACGTTTCCCCTTCTTTAAGCGACTGGAGACCATATCGCATCATCATCATCATCATCACCATCACCATCGTCCTCTTTCTGATACTTTTCAACGAAGGCTTGATGTCTCTGGATGATTTTGGGGAGATGATGCATCCCGAATTGAGTGATGAAAAAGAGAGGACTCTTTTTCCTTTCTTGTTCGTCTTGCACAGTCTCTCGGAGGGTGATATACGTTTCCCCGTCCTCCTCAATTTTCGTCAGAGGTCTCATGAATATTTTACACATCCAAGGGAAGAGCGACTTGTTATGCAGGGATTTCGAAGCGACGAAGGCCGCTTCATTCGAAGTGAGGACAATCTGGTTCGGTTGACCCCATTCTTTGGAGTAGTTGTCCAAATCGCCTAGTCGAAGAAAATGGTGTCGATTAGGAAAAAAGACTTGGAGAACACTCGTCGTATGCGAGACGTTCGTAGGCAAGAGAGTCAAGATATCTTTGGCATTCCAGTACAGGAATCCTAGATCCACATACGCGTGCACGTAATAGTCATCGTTATATTCCAGTTTGAGCAGCATGGCTTTTGTATTTTTTTTTCCGTTCTCAAGGCGAAACACTCGTCTGATATGAACAAGAGCTCGCTGGCGATCCGTTTATATAGACTCTTTAGAGAGAGAGAGAGGGAGAGGGGAGGAGGAGGAACAAGGTTGATGAATTCTAAAATAAAAAAAAATGATAACGAAATGAGTGTTTGTGAAGGTCATAGAGAGATGATTATAGAGTTGTTTTATTTTTTATTTTCTCAAAAGAAAAAACCAAAAGGGTCCCATTCCATACGACATGGCCTTTGAGAAGGTGACGGGGTCATGTGTCTACAAAGTTGATAAACTTTAGAATAAAAAAAAAGCTTTCATCACGTAGCTCTGGAGAAGAAAATGACAGGGGTCTCTAGGAGAAGGTCATAGGTAGTATACAAAGGATGGTTGTTTTTTTTCTTTCGTTCCTCTGAATCCCATGACCTTTGAAAAGGTGACGGGGTGTTCTTTAGGAAAAAAATAGAAGGTCATAGAGAGAGAGATAGACAAAGTTGATTTTTTTTTCTAGAAGTCAACCGTCACGTCGCCCATCACGTGGTCTTCTCGTATATATAGAGAGGCGAGTGGAAGACAGACTCTGTTTCCCAGAGAGAGAGACTGCTGTGCGTATCCATATTTCTACTCAAGATGATGATCCGCGTATTATATAATGAGTTTGTGAGCATTCGCTGTTATGTGGATGACGGAAGATTGTTTTGGAACGCTACGGACATTTTGCCTCTGATTCATACTTCCAGTAAAAGAACCTGGGTCATTCTCTCCGTGTTTTTCGACGAACACCACGTCTTCAGGAAAATAAAAGATCTTGAGAGTCTCGGCAGTTCTCAAGAGGGATATGTCCTCTCCAGCGAAGAAATGTTACATCTGGCCGAAAATAATCCTAAAAATAATCAGCTTCTGGCCTGGGTGTATAGCATTTTAACTCAGCCGCTGGTTCGAGTTGTACCCAATCAACCCGTTTACCGACTGCTCTATCCGGGGGAGAAATTTCCCTTTATCACCCTCTTTAATCTGGGAGTGCGCTACATACCGCCTCATCCAGGCATGACGGATTCTTCTACTTACCCTAAACAATATGCCAGCGCTTATTGCCAGACAGACCCCCGTCAAGAAAAGGTCGTCGAGACTCAAACGGATCCTCTGGTGGTCTCTTTAAATGTCACTAAAGTTATCACCTTCTAAAAAAAACAACCACCACCACCAAAAAAAAATTTGCTCCTCCTCCAATTTTTTTTTATCTTCTCGAAAGAAAAAAAAAAGAAACTTTTCCATCTAGCCTCTTTCTTTCAATCCCTCTTAAGAGAGAGAGGGAGGAGAAAAGAAAGACAGTTCTGAGGAGGCAAAAGAAATGGGTCTGGAAGGAAACGGGTGCATTGCGAGAAAAAGAGGGTCCTCTTTTCTTTTCTCGAAATGCACCCTTTTCCTTCCAGACCCATTTTTTTTGATCACTTCTTCAAACCAATCTTGGAAAGGGGGGGACACAATAAATTGTGCGTAAAGTCCATTTCGATCAAGACTGGATTTTTTTTTGAAAAGAAAACATAATGTTATATATAGATAGCTAAATCTTTATCATGATATTCTTTAAGAATTTCTTAGCCATTTGTCAAAGAAGGGGACTATAATTGAAGAATTTATGAATTTGGGAACATGTCACCCATGACAAATCTAAAATCTTGGAAGTGGATACTGGAAAGCCCCGCTCTGATTATAATTCTGAGTTCTAGCATGGGACATTTTTTGCATAAATAAGCTAAACTATTTTTCTAGTCTCATATTCTCCGTGACTAGGGTTTCAGATTTGGGTAGAGAGAGACACTGTTCTGAACAGAAACGTGGAATGCTTTTATAGAAAAGTGAAGAGTTGAAAGTGAAAGTCGAAAAACGAAATGAGATCGGCTAGGAAAAATTTCTCAGAGCTCAGAAAAAAATTCTGAAATGTAAAAAAAAAAAAAAAAAAATTTTGTTAATTTTTATCATGTCTTCTAGACATGATAAAAATTAACTCACCCCCCTTTTTGTCTGGGAATGTTGTCTCCCACTTTCTAAAAATAGACCTTGACTCATCCTTTTAAAGAATAGAATCCAAGAAAAGACTGGGTTCTGGTCTATTTTTAGAAACGGTGAGACAACATACCCAGACAAAAGGGGGGTGAGTTAATTTTTATCATGTCTACAAGACATGATAAAAATTAACAAAAAGTTTTTTTTTTTTTTTTTTTTAATCTCAGAATTTTTTTCTGAGCTCTGAAAATATTTTGCCAGCCGATCTCATTTCGTTATCATTTTTTTTTATTTTAGAATTCATCAACCTTGTTCATCCTCCTCCCCTCTCCCTCTCTCTCTAAAGAGTCTATATAAACGGATCGCCAGCGAGCTCTTGTTCATATCAGACGAGTGTTTCGCCTTGAGAACGGAAAAAAAATACAAAAGCCATGCTGCTCAAACTGGAATATAACGATGACTATTACGTGCACGCGTATGTGGATCTAGGATTCCTGTACTGGAATGCCAAAGATATCTTGACTCTCTTGCCTACGAACGTCTCGCATACGACGAGTGTTCTCCAAGTCTTTTTTCCTAATCGACACCATTTTCTTCGACTAGGCGATTTGGACAACTACTCCAAAGAATGGGGTCAACCGAACCAGATTGTCCTCACTTCGAATGAAGCGGCCTTCGTCGCTTCGAAATCCCTGCATAACAAGTCGCTCTTCCCTTGGATGTGTAAAATATTCATGAGACCTCTGACGAAAATTGAGGAGGACGGGGAAACGTATATCACCCTCCGAGAGACTGTGCAAGACGAACAAGAAAGGAAAAAGAGTCCTCTCTTTTTCATCACTCAATTCGGGATGCATCATCTCCCCAAAATCATCCAGAGACATCAAGCCTTCGTTGAAAAGTATCAGAAAGAGGACGATGGTGATGGTGATGATGATGATGATGATGCGATATGGTCTCCAGTCGCTTAAAGAAGGGGAAACGTTCTCCGCTTTCCCTATTCCATAGACTGGAGAGTTGAATCAGGAGACTAAAAAAATGGGTCTTGGAAGGAATGAGTGCATTTCAAAATGCATTCGATTCCTTCCGAGACCCATTTTTTTGGGCCACTCTCTGCTCCAATATTGGGAGAGAGAGAGAGAGAGAAAAGAAATTTATCATCTCCTGTCCACCCAAAAAGAAACTATGTATTTTTGTTTTTCTGGATGCGGCCGAATTTGTAGAGGAATCGTCCAGAAACTGGCCCTCAAGCCCATTTTCAGACTATTTCTATACATATTCGGTCATCAAGATGGTCCGGGAACGACTTTGTTTGGACATCATCTCTATATAGATGGTGAAATTTGTATAGCCATTTCTAAAGAATCTCAGAGAAAACTAAAAGCGAGATTGCAAAAAAAGAAATAGCCTCCAGTGAACACAATTCCAACGACAGTGGATAGGAAAAGTGAAGAGTTGAAAGTGAAAGTCGAAAAACGAAATGGGATCGGCTAGGAAAAATTTTTCAGAGCTCAGAAAAAAATTCTGAGATGTAAAAAAAAAAAAAAAAAAAAAAAAAAAAAAAAAACACTTTTTGTTAATTTTTATCATGTCTTCTAGACATGATAAAAATGAGAGTGCGACGGTGAGACAACATACCCAGACAAAAGGGGGATGAGTTAATTTTTATCATGTCTAGAAGACATGATAAAAATTAACAAAAAGTATTTATAATATATATTATATAATATATATTATAATATATATATATTATATAATATATATATTATATAATATATATATTATATAATATATATATTATATATTTTTTCTTTTTTTTTCTGACTCAGAATTTTTTCTCGGCTCTCAGAAATTTTTCCCAGCCGATCCCATTTTGCTTTTTGACTTTCACTTTCAATTCTTCTCTTTTCTATAAAAGTATTCCACGTTTTTGTTCAGAATAATACGGGCTGTTGAAAAGGCAATATGTCTGGTCATCAAGATGGTCCGGGGACGACTTTGTTTGGACTCCGCCCCCCCTCCAAGCCCATTTTAAGTATATTTCTATACAAATTCGGTATAAAATTGTCCGGGGACGACTTTGTCCGGAGACGACTCTATCCGGGGACGACTCTGTTTGGACTCAACCATGACGTCATTTTAATATAGTGGAATGTGTATAGAAATAGTCGGAAAAAGGACTCGAACGCCCGTTTTCAGTATATTCCAATACAAAATTGATTGTCCACAACATAAAAAAAGACATCATTTTTTTCTTGGATGGAGCTCCATTTGTATTAGAATATACTGAAAACCGACTCGAACGCCCGTTTTCAGTATATTCCAATACAAAATTGGCTGTCCACAAAATAAAAAAAAAGACATCATTTTTTTCTTGGATGGAGCTCCATTTGTACTGAAATATAATGAAAACCAACGTGAACGCCCGTTTTCAGTATATTCCAATACAAAATTGGCTGTCCACAAAATAAAAAAAAAGACATCATTTTTTTCTTGGATCGAGCTCCACTTGTATTGAAATATACTGAAAACAACGTGAATGCCCGTTTTCAGTATATTCCAATACAAAATTGGCTGTCCACAAAATAAAAAAAAAGACATCATTTTTTTCTTGGATCCAGCTCCATTTGTATTGGAATATACTGAAAACCAACGTGAACGCCCGTTTTCAGTATATTCCAATACAAAATTGGCTGTCCAGAGCATAAAAAAAGACATCATTTTTTTCTTGGATCCAGCTCCACTTGTATTGTAATATACTGAAAACCAACGTGAACGCCCGTTTTCAGTATATTCCAATACAAAATTGGCTGTCCACAACATAAAAAAAAGACATCATTTTTTTCTTGGATCCAGCTCCACTTGTATTGTAATATACTGAAAACCAACGTGAACGCCCGTTTTCAGTATATTCCAATACAAAATTGGCTGTCCAGAACATAAAAAAAAGAGATAATTTTTTTCTTGGATCCAGCTCCATTTGTATTGAAATATACTGAAAACCGACGTGAATGCCCGTTTTCAGTATATTCCAATACAAAATTGGCTGTCCACAACATAAAAAAAAAGACATCATTTTTTTCTTGGATCCAGCTCCATTTGTATTGAAATATACTGAAAACCGACGTGAACGCCCGTTTTCAGTATATTCCAATACAAAATTGGCAGTCCACAAAATAAAAAAAAAAGACATCATTTTTTTCTTGGATCGAGCTCCACTTGTATTGAAATATACTGAAAACCGACGTGAACGCCCGTTTTCAGTATATTCCAATACAAAATTGGCAGTCCACAAAATAAAAAAAAGACATCATTTCTTTGTTGGATCGAGCTCTATTTGTATTGAAATATACTGAAAACCGACTCAAACACCCGTTTTCAGTATATTCCAATACAAATTGGTAGTCCTCAAAATAAAAAAAAAAGACATCATTTCTTTCTTGGATCGAGCTCTATTTGTATTGAAATATACTGAAAACCGACTCAAACACCCGTTTTCAGTATATTCCAATACAAATTGGCAGTCCACAAAATAAAAAAAAAAGACATCATTTCTTTCTTGGATCGAGCTCTATTTGTATTGAAATATACTGAAAACCGACTCAAACACCCGTTTTCAGTATATTCCAATACAAATTGGCAGTTCACAAAATAAAAAAAAAGACATCATTTCTTTCTTGGATCGAGCTCCATTTGTATAGAAATAGCCTAGAAATCAGTTCGAACGCCCGTTTTCAGTATATTGTAATACAAATGAAATGACATGAAAAATGCAAAAAGAGGAAAAGTAGCCTTGACGGAAATTCTGTTCCAAAAGGGTAAAACTTGTGTCCAAGTTTGCCCACAGCAGGGCCGGAACTCAAGCGAAACTCGATAGGTTGAAATCGATCCATTAAATAACATTCTTAAAAAACAGTAAAGTTTTATTCTATTCCAAAAGGGGAAAACTTGTATCCAGGTGGGCCCACAGCACGGCCGGAGCTCAAGCGAAACTCGATAGGTTGAAATCGATCCATTAAATAACATTCTTAACAAACAGTAAAGTTTTATTCACATCGAGTCGGCTGGGAAAAGTTTCTGAAAAATAAATTACCCCCCTTTTTAGTCTGAAAATTTGAAAATTGATGTCTTCAATTTTTGAAAAATTGAAGACATCAATTTTCAGACTAAAAGGGGGGTATTTTTTTTTCTTTTTTTTTTTTTTTCAACCACAGAAATTTTTTTCCGGCTCTCAGAAATTTTTCCGCACTCGACTGGATGAATAAAACATCCCCGTTTCTTTAAGAATGGGATCACTGTTAACTATTTCAGCATTCGATGTTTCGCGTCCAATAATAACTGCCGGGTGTTCAAGAATGCAGATGCACCTACTAGATTTTCTACAGAGAAGCTTGACTGGATGGAGAGAGTGGATAACTTTTTCCAAGGTTCTCGACTTTGGACCGTCAAGAGGTAAAGGATCTTTTTGTTTTTTTTCTTTTAAGAAAATTTATGGATAGATTCATTTCTTTTTGAATGGACCTAGAAAAATAGGACAAAGTTCTTTTCCAAGATTAGATGAGAGCGGGACCCAAAAAAAATGGGTCTTGGAAGGAATCGAATGCATTTGCACTCATTCCTTCCAAGACCCATTTTTTTTGGTCTCCTGATTCGTCTCTCTCTCTCTCTTCTCAGTCCATTTCCATAAATATAGGGAAAGCGGAGCACCTTTCCCTACTTATTTCTAAAAATCTTTTCTTTATTTTTTTTCTCCTGAGTTTATGTATATATCAATTCAAATACTTTTGAGAACGGTCATCCCAATTCTCTGTCGTCTTTTCGGTTTCATCGTCCCAACACTCAGTGGACATAGTCTCAGTAGATTTTGGAACATGGGTCGTCCGTTCATTGTCCCAACATTCAGTGGACATAGTCTCAGTAGATTTTGGAGCATGAGTCGTCTGTTCATTGTCCCAACACTCAGTGGACATAGTCTTAGTGGATTTTAGAGCATGAGTCGTCCGTTCATTGTCCCAACACTCAGTGGATTTTGTCTTTGGATCCTCTGAAGATATTTTGGGGGTCTCATGAGATTCTTTGGAAGGTTCGTCCCAACTGGCTGCTGGATCGTAATGGGGAATATTTTCAGGTATGTCTCCCCAACCCTCCGTTTTCCTCGAGTTATTGGAGGAAGTTGACGACAAAGAAGAAGAGCCCATCAAGTTTAAAGGCGTATGCTCATCCGGATGTTCCATCACTTGGAAACAGGACAGATTATCCCATTTCTGGATGAGGTTATCGTACGCTTTTGGGGACGGATCCTTCTCTAACTGATCGTAGGCCTTATCAAAAGCTTGCAGAGGATTGTCTGCTTCCTCCTGAATCCTCTCCTCTTTCTCCGTTCCGTCTGGATAGACGTGATTGATAAAAAATCTCCTTCCGTAATATGCCATCGATAGTTGCGCACTTTGTTTTCGGCACAATGGAAATATTTCTTCCTTTGATGATGTCGGGCACATTTTTCCCGATACTTCCAAATGATTCCATCTGGCACATAAATTTCCGTCACGGGTTTTTGATAATCCAAGGCTTTAGCAAAGAATTTAGCTTTCTGGCATCCCACCACATAAATCGTGGAGAAGCTGTGAGTGAGCGATTGGAGAATGCGTCCTAAATGGTTGTAGGGAATATGACCCTCGTTCCAACGAAGTCCGTGCCGGTTTCTCGTCAGCCAGGCATTCGTCTTTTGGTTTTTTTCATTCAGTTGGTGGAAGGGGTGAGGAGGAGCAAACGTCAACGATCCCACGGTCAAAAAAATCTTTTGTCGCATAGCCCAATTCTTTTAAAACGTAGGTAAATTCACCCTTCTTGTGGTTGTAGGACTGGAAACCCTCTAGATCGAGCACGATAAAGTTTTCTGAACACGCCATGGCGATGAATACGGTGATGTCTTCCACAAACAGGAGCAAAAAAAAGAATCGAAAAGGTATATATGTATAACAGGGAAGATCTAGAAAAAGGGAAAAAAACAATAAAACGTTTTAGAGTCGTCGTCTTGAAAGAGACATTTTTCTTTTCAAAGGGTTAAGAAGTTTCAAAGTTTCAAAGGTCTTTTTAAATGAAGTTATGATTAAACCATATTCACCAAGGGACTTACCAGCTCAGTTCACGTCTTCTTCTGTTCTCTGAAGAAATCTCGTGGAGGACACACACTTTTATACTCGCGCGACATCTGTCGGGATCGCGACCCCATCTAAATGTCAGGGTCATTCCAACCTCTTAAAAGGATCGGAATGAAAGAAACACTTTGATAAAAAATATATTTATGAAAAGATATCTGAGGGTCGTGAGAACATTTTCTCTCCCCACCCCCCGCCTATTTCAAAAAAAAAATAATAAAAAGTCTTTCTTGGATCGCGTCAAGTTTACAAAACAACTCACAGGACTTGTTTATCTCGATCTTGTCAGGGTCACCGTTTCACATAAGAAGATGGATGGACCCTGAACTTTAGACATGATAAAAATTAACTCTACCCGCCTTTTGTCTGGAAATAGGGTCTCACCGTTTCTAAAAATTGACCAGATCCCATTCTTGGAATTCTATTCTTTAGGAAAGGAGGAGTGATGGTCTATTTTTAGACAGTGTGAGACAACATTCCCAGACAAAAAGGGGGTAGAGTTAATTTTTATCATGTCTAAGACATAATAAAAATTAACAAAAAGTTTTTTTTTTTTTTTTTTTTTTTTTTTTTAGGCAGAAAAATTTTTCTGAGAGAGCTGAGAAAGATTTTTCCTCCCAATCTTTTTCGACGATGAAAAGGGAAAAACTACTGATCCGATCTCCCTACGCTTTAGGGAAAAAAATACTTATGAAATATTCATGTGTTGAAATTGACTATTCAAATAAGTGACTTTTTGTTTCTCATTGGAACTGTTCAACGGCGACTCCACTCGTCTCATTCTTTGGGGTAGGGGATGAAAGTACAGCGGTTTGTTGAAATCGATGATAATTTCCTCTTTAGTCGGCGGAACTGTAAATCTATCCCGTCTTAACTATTCTAATCTCTTTGAAAGTCTTTCCACTTGCTCTGCTAAGGTTTCCTCGGTACTCATGATCTCTCTTAGTTTAGGGAAGTCTTGACGTATTGGCTAGAGAACAGAGGGTCTTTTTCTCTCTATACATATATCATGTGGGAGCGTGTGATTTATAAATCCTTGTGAAATCTTTCTACGTCTTGTGTAACTTGGAAGATTCGTCTTGTGTAACTTGGAAAATTCGTCTTCTTCTCGTCGATTGGGCTGGAGTTATAGAAAAGAAATGGGATTGGAAAGAAATCAACATATTACAAAAAAAAGAACTTTTTTTTTTCTATTTTTTTTTCCTCTAGGGATTTACATACCATTTCATTCATGAACATTCAAGGGTTCTCTACAAGACCAAATTTTAGAAGAGGACCACAAAGTGTACACTTGAGGATCCTCTTTCAGGTCTAGGTGAGATAAGGGTTGACACCAATATTCTTGGGTCTCTAGAGCATCCCAACTTAGACATTTATTATTATTATTATTAGAAAGTTCATCCTCCTCCTCCTCCTCCTCCTCATCGTCGCACGAGTTCTCCTGGGGAGATTCTTCCGCCTCCTCTTCGACAGCTTTGCTCTCGAAGGGGTAACAATGTAATTTCCGGAAAACGTAACTACCCTCCATCAAATGGTATCGAAAATTTCTCACCTTATTCTCGGCACAATGAATCATCTTTTGAAAATATTGGTGTCGCGTGCATTTCGACTTGTTCCGCCACTCGGTTTTCCCTGGGATATAAAACTCGTAAACGGATCGCTGGCAGAGCTTGCTGAAAAATTCGGCTTTATCGTATCCATTGACGTAGATCACCTCCACATTTTCGGTCAGTATTTTCAGGATCGTAGGAAGATGCTCGTAGGAAAGACGACCCTCGATCCATTGCAGGCCGTGTCGGTTATTTGTAGTCTGGTTGACCACAGCTTGATTGCGGGACGATAAGTCATCGTAATGGACAGGAGGGAGAAAAATCATGGATCCGCATAAGGTTAAATCGCAAGTGATGTAGCCCAGTTCTTTCAAGATGAAACATATATCTCCCGTCTTTGGATCATAACAGTGAAAGTATTCCATGTCCAGAACAATGTAGGAATCTTTGAGAGGTTTGGCACTCAAAATGTCCATCTTCTTCAATTGAGGAAAAAAAGAAAACAAAATTCTCTCTCTCTCGCTGTGTGTCCTGAAGGAAAAAATGGATAGCGTTCTCTCGCCGTCTCCTCTTTTATATATATAGAGAGAGAAGGTTGCACGTGACAGGTCGTATGAATTCTGGGAAAGGTCACATTCGTATATATATTTGTTTTTTGAATAATATCGTGCGTATCTCAATACACATCCATCATCATAATAATAAAGGTCACCCTGGAAAGAAAAAGAAATAAAAAACATGGAACTCGTGCTCGACTTTGAAGGTTTCTACGATTCTCAAGGAGCCTTTATTGTGAAAGAATTGGCTTACGTCACATTGGACGGTACTTCTCGAGGGGTATTTGTTTTTAAACCCCCGTTTCCATGGCAAATGCTCACCGAGAAAGAAAAACGAACCGCTGTGTGGGCGAGTGATTATTATCACGGCTTGTCGTGGTACGAAGGAGAAATTCCGTACAGTTATTTTCCATGGGTGTTAACGATGTTGACGGAACCTTTTTCCATGATTTGGGTGCGAGGAGAAATGAAACGGCGGTTTTTAGAGAAATGGTTGCAAAGATCCATTTATTACATTTCGGGATCGACGCAAGAGATTCTCAAATACAATGGGATCGAACACATGAATTGTCCTAACCATACAAAAGGTTTTTTCCATTGCGCTCTACAAAAAGCAGTTCCGTATCATTATTATTTAAAGACACAGAGAAGAAATTCGCAAGGTCGATCCTGCACAATTCAATCTTGACAGAACTCATTAAAAAAATACATATATCATGTTACTTCTTCAACAGCATAGATGGTTCTGAAGCGAAACTTGGAATTTTGAAATAATAGATCAGGGAGAAATCATTCTTAAAAAAAATGGTAAAGTCTCGAATCGGCTGGGAGAAAAAAAAATTTCTCAGAGCTGAAATAAAATTCTCTAATGAAAAAAAAAAAAAAAACTTTTGGTTAATTTTTATCATGCTCAGCTCTGAAAATTTTTTTCCAGCCGACTCAAGATTTTACCATTTATATTTACGAATAGTCTTTGGATTATTTATTTATTTTCTTTTAAAAAGAAAAATTCTGAGCTAGACCTACCTATTGGCTTAACATTCTGTCATAGAAACAGTCTAGAATCTCATTTTATTTTTCGAGGCTAATGCACGGGTTCTCCAATCAAAAGGGTTACTATAAAGGGATTGGTTTGAATGCATTTATCTGCTAATGTTGTAGGATTCTGTTGTTGAGAAAGGGGTATATTATTATTATTATGATGATGATGATTGTGGCAGATTCGTTTTCTACATGGAAGTCTAATCTCCTCCGAAGACCTTTTCTGGGGATCGTCGATAGATGGTTTTTCAATAGGAATCGTTTCCCTCGGATCCTCAAGAGATAGAGGGGGGTCCTGTCTTGAGACATGGAGCGGTCTCTCCTCCTCCTCCTCCTCCTCGAGAAGTCTTGAGAAAGGGAGAGGATTTTCGGTTTCCTTATTCTTGAGGGGTCTTGACAAATTGAGAGGTCCCTCCTCTTCGAAAGAGAGAGAAGTTTTGGTTCCCTTATCCTCGAGGGGTTTTGACAAATCGAGAGGTCCCTCATTTTCGAGGGGTCTTGATCAATGGAGAGTTTTTTCATCTTCGAGGGGGTTTGATAAAGGAAGAGGTCCCTCCTTCTCGAGGGGTCTTGATAAATGGAGAGGTTTTTCATCTTCGAGGAGGTTTGACAATGGGAGAGATTTCTCCTTCTCGAGGGGTCTCTCTTCCTCAAGGGGTTTTGAGGAAGGGAGAGGTTTTTCATCCTCGACGGGTTTTGACAAACGGAGAGGAATCTGAACAGGCTTCTCCTCATCCCCATCATTATCGAGGAGGATGAGGATAGGCTTTTGGAAAGGTTTTTTCTTTTTCTTCTGAACAGGCGCCTCTTGATGCTCGGGGAGAGGGATGGGGTAGTTGTTCCACCATTCTATTTTTTCTTGCTCGAGGATTTTTTTCAAAAGTCGTGGCCTCTCTATGATGAGACGAAGGAGGAGAGTCCTCGAGAAGAATATAATAGGTATTCTTCCCAGTCTTCTCGATCGAGAGAGGTTCGTGCAAACATTTATGCAACCATTCACTAAAATGAACGAGAATCCCTTTTGTCTTCTCAAGACGATCCATAATCCTATTCATTTGCGAGACGGTTAGAAAGTGGGACGTGTAAAAATATTTGGCTCGTTTCATTAACAAAATTTGTGCATCCAAAGGTGGAATGTCACGAGCCATCAACACGTTTTCGTCGGACAAAAATTCGTCCCGCATCTTTTGATAACTCCCCACGGTATAATAACCCGCACATTTTGAAAAATCGGAGGCTTTCAGGTAAACGACTCCTTGGATGATATAAAAGGAAAGATCAACATATTTATATTTGAAAGGAATACACGTAGTGAGCTGGGGATGCCTCCTCATGATCCACTTGGACAAAAATACGACTTTGGGGCTCTCCCCTTTTATTTATAGAGAGAAAGAGAGTGTGACCTTCCCTTCCCTCCTCCTCCTCTCTCCCTGCTTCCTCTATCTCTGGACGTCCTTGGATTGGAAAGGGAGACTTTGAAAAAAAAAAGAAGGTCATGGTTGGATAATTTTTTGTTTATTAAATTATTACTTTCACTTCCTCATTCCCACACACATTCATCTTTTTAAGAAAAGAAAAAGAGGTCATGGAGATAAGATTTCTTGGAAAGAAGAGAGAGAGAAACAAAAAAAAAAAAAACAAATAAAACGGACGTCATAGAGCCTCTATGTGTGTCTGTGTGTGTCTATATAGATATATAAAAAGACGAGAGTACTAGGCGAGATCATTTCTTTTCCATTGGGAGCCATGTCGCTATTAGACGTTTTTCCAACTCAACGGATTTCGAACGGGGAGGATTTGAAGACGCTAAAGCAAATCTCCAACTTGAAAATCTTTTTGGCGTGTCATTGTGCGACATTTATTCCGCATTTACCACCTCATCAAGCGATCGTTTCTTTCAACCAAGATGTCGAATCCTCCAACCTGCTCGTTCAGAATATATAAAGAAATTTATTCGAATCGCAACAAACGAAAGAGGAATCTCCCTTCTCTTGGAATCGGATGGATCGAGCTTTAAGACGGCCCATTCAAACAGACCGGCGATATACAGATCCGCGCACGAGTTTTCGGTGGAAGAATAATTTTCTCACGAAACGATATTTTACGTTTGGAGTGAGAACGACGGCTGAGGACGAAGTTCATATTGTTCAAACCACAGCCGCTCCTCTCGCCTATTACGAATCATCGTCCCCCAATCTGAAGGAAAGAAGTTTTAAAGTCAGCGACTGGATGAAATATAAGAAATATATTCTAAGACCTTTTCAAAACTATGTCGTTCCCCCGAAAACGCAATATCTCATCGTCACAACCCAGAAGAGTCTCTTTCTCGTCGATCGGTGCTCGTACTCGCTTTGGAAACAATTGAAAGAGGAGATTTCTTTCCAATCGCCGATGATGTTTCAAGAAAAAGAAGAAGAAAACCCTCCGCCACCTTTACCCATCCCTTCCTTAGATGATAAGAGGAGCTGGACCAAACCGTCGTCATGGCCCGAAACAAAATCGACCCGGCAACGGAATGAAATTGAAGTCATCACAATTGAAGATGAGGAGGAAGAAAAAAAATTACCTCTTAAAAAACGGTCGACTTACCGGAACCTACCTGGCGTGCAAGATCCGCTTCAGAATCCAGAAGCTTCTTCTTCTTCTTCTTCTTCCCCGACTTGTTCAAACAGGCAACCTCTTTCGGACTCCTCACAGACAGAACCTCTTCCAGTATCCTCTTCCTCTTCTTCTTCTCCTCCAACCTGTCCCGACATCATAGAGGTAGAATGTCAGACGGGTCCACAAGCTTCAAAAAGTCCCGACATCGTAGAGGTAGAATGTCAGCCGGGTCCACAAGTTCCAACAGGTCCAGAAATCATGGAGGCAGAATCACAGCCGGGTTCACAAGTTCCAACGGGTCCAGAAATCATGGAGGTAGAATTTCAGCCGGGTCCAGACATCCTAGATCCCTCCACTCATCCCAAAGAGACTCCAAGTGTTTCAAGACAGCCTTGTGAGGATACAGCCCTTCCCGTATGGAATGATTATATGGACTTACACAATTTGGTGCAACAGGAAGGAGAAGAAAATAATCATACGGATGGGTGGGTCAAAGACTGTTTAGATCATTTAACCTCGAATGAAATTGAACTGTTATGGAATTGCATTTCTGAAATCACATCGGAAATGGGATAAAAACCAAAACAAAAAAAAACAATTTTTTTTTAATAACAAATGGGAGGAGGGTCATGATGTCAATTAAAAAAAAATATTATATAGAGTCCAATCTTGGTGGTTCACTTCAGTTTTCCAGCATGAGGTGATCCACGTTTCCCGAAATATGGATCCCATTCCAAGAGAGATTGTGTAGAGCCTTCACTTCAGTTCTTTTTTTTATATACCAAGAGGAGAGGGTCCCCAAAGGGTTACCCATGTCCAAAGAGAGAAAGTGTAGAGCATTCATTTCAGTTTTTTTTTTCAAGTTTAGGGGAGGGAGGTCTCAAAATGACACCCCCCCCCCCCCCATTTTCAAAGAGAGATGGTGTAGAGCGTTCATTTCTGTTTTTTTTTCCAAAGTTAGGGAGTTTTCAAATGGCTACCCATTTCAGAGAAAGAGAGAGAGAGAGAGAGAGAAGGTGTAGAGCGTTCATTTCAGTTTTCCAACATTAGAAGGTCCCAAAATACCTTCTGAATTCAAAGAGAGATCGTGTAGAGCGTTCATTTCCAGTTCTCCAAGATCAGAAGAAGAGGGTCCGCTTTTCCCAAAAGGGCTTTCCGCATTCAGAGACAGCGAAATACAGACTTTAGTTTTCTCCCTCCCCAAGAATAGAGGGTCCCAAAATGGCTTTCCATTTCAAAGAGAGAGGGAGAGGCGTTCATTTCCATTCTCCAAGATAGGGTCGTCTGCTTTTTCCCAAAATGGCTTCCCAATTCAAAGAGAGAGAGAGAGAGAGAGTAAAAGGGTGTGTAGAGCGGTCATGTTCATTCTCCAAGATAGGGTCGTCAGCTTTTTCTCAAAATGGCATCTCCCCATTCAAAAAGAGATCGTAACCAATTTTTTCCAGTTTTTTCCAAGATGGGGGGGAGAAGAAAACCTAGGATGGAATAACTCGACACACAGAGAGAAAGAGAAAAAAAAAACGCCATCTTGTCATTTTCTGATAGGGTACCGGTGTTCGAATACTTTTGTGACCGACTGTAATTAAACGTTTTATTTTTTATTGTTGTGGGCATATGTATAACTTAAAAAGAAGTACAGACCACACGTTTTGTTGTGTACACTAGTCTAAATCACGAGCTTGCAAGGAACCTGAGTTATGCTTCTATCGCATTCTTGGTTCGAAAAATATCGAACGAGATAGCAAAACGAAGAGGGTGGATTCGCGTATTTCGAATTAGAAAGAAAGTTGGACATTATATGAACGTGCGTTCTAAGCATTTAAAAAAAAAAAAAAAAAAAAAAAAAAAAAAACTGATTACATTTTTTCTCGTAAGAAAAGTTTTCTTTCTCGTGTTTCATACATATAAATGTGTATGAGTGTTCTTCGAAAGTAAACATGCATATTTGTGTATTGAAGTATAAATCATTATAGCTCATTAATCTCTTAAATATTATTAATACACATACATATACAATTATGCTTTTATGCATATTTTACCCGCAAAAATTTAAATTGTGTTTCAGTTTATGTTAGCAATGATTTAAATGAAAATTTATAGAATGACACATATAAAAGTAAAAGTTAATTATTTTAACGTTAATGATGAACTTTGAATTTCATATTCTAGTAATGTTGAAATTTCTGTGTGTGAGTCATTTTAGAACTATTTAGAACTGTTGTATTTAGAAACTATTTAGAACTGTTTACAGTGGTTCAGGATAGTTAGCATAAAAAATTTCCAGTTCAGAAAATAGTTATGATGATGTAGTATGAGTAATAGTATAAAAAGTATTACAGATATCAAATCTTTTCCACTATAGAATAGCATGTACCAAACAATTTCTTATAAAATGATATACATACCATTGTTACTTGCTGAGCACAGTTAAATGTTTTTTCTTATCTTTTATAGCAGTGTTCGTTTTGAAGTAAGTATTAGTAATAAAAAGTTTTTAAAGTAGCTTAAAAAATTTTTCTCCATGGTGAAAATTAGCTAATGATGAAAGTATTTTTCCTCACTTGAAGTATCAAACGGGCACATGTATCTTTTTCGAGAAAATCTGTTGTTCTGTAATGTAAAACACCCAATTTCTCAGCCATTATTCAAAATGTGATTGCATGTAACTAAATAACTTTGGAGTAAATTAAACAGCGTGCACAGACATGTGTATACAGATATACAGGTTAGCAAATGAAAGCAAGGACTTGGAACAGTTCAGTAATTTATTAGATTGTTTATGTATTCCTGTTTTATTTATAACAAGCTTTAATTTAGTAGAATAAGAACATGTAGAACATTTAGTAGAATAAGAAAAATACATGAATACACAGCCTTTTAGTTGCAAGAAAAAAGATTTTGCATAGTTATTTAATGATGCAACCATATTTATTATCTCAAACATTATCTTAGTTGTATTTCTGGGGCAAATATGCATTAATTCTCTTACCTATTATTATGTCGTTATAAAAATTCGATTTTATGGTGTTGCTTATATGTTCGTAACTAGAATTGGTGTCGATTCTATGCAGTGTTGATACCCGTAACTATAAGCCTCATCAGTGCTAAAAAGATTTAGCGATTTTTTTTTTTTTTTTACTGGCACAATCTCAAAATTTTCATTGCCAGTATGTCATTGTTTGCGTACAGCACTTTTACTAAGAAAATTATAGTACATATAAAAAATGCTAAGGATAATAAAACCTTTGGTAACACCAGATATACATATTGATTTGATATTATCTGATAAACATTGTAAATGAATGAATAAATTTGTCATTAAAATAGTTCGGAGGAGTAAAAATACATTAAATCATTTATATCAAGTGTTGCAAATCAATCTTAAGTTATGTTTTAGAATGATATATAAAAATCCACATGTGTATCGTGTATGCAGTGTCTTCTGGATGCATATTCGTGTAAAACCGATGAACACTGGTAGTTCGGTCCAACTTTCGATCCCGGCAAACGGGCTGACTCCATGTGTGTTTTCTTGATTTTACACATGTGTATCGTTTATGCACTATCTTCTGTATGCATATGTGAATAAAGCGCTAAATCTGGTAGTTCGGTCCATTTTCGAATCCCGGCAAGCAGGCTGACTGCATAGGTGTTTTCGTGATTTTCCGCATGTGTAACATGTTGGCAGTATTTTGTGAATAACGTCAATAAAGCGGGCGCAGCCAGGGTAAAATCGCTGAATACTGGTAGTTCGGTCCAACTTTCGATTCCCGGTGTACTGTTCAGAAATTGTGGATGCATATGTGAATACAGCGGGCGCAGCCCGGAAAAAAAATCGCTGAACACTGGTAGTTTGCTCCAAATTTCAAATCCCGTCGAATGAAAGCGGGCTTCACTGGTAGTTTGGTCCAACTTTCGAATAAAGGCCAATGAAAGCAGGCTTCTTCCCGCTCAAATGGCGGGCTTCTCCGCTAGCAATCATGCGAGCTAGCGTATATCTTGTGATTGCATACGTAAATCAAGTGACCTAACGTGAATAAAGCGGGCGTTCCACGAAAGCATCCCTTCCCTCATGTAGCGGGCTTGCCCGATAGTGATATATAAAACTGTCCCTCTCTAGCTACATCCCTGAAAGTAAGCATTAATTCAAATATTTAACAAATAGATTTGATCATATTTTATGCATCATGCAGACTATATTTCCAGCTCTTTCATTTAAGTGCAATTTATTTCCAATGTATGAACATGAATACTGTACAAGCTTAGTCACTTATTCGTAATTTAATTAAGTTTTTATATAAAAGTTAAAATTTACCAGGCAGTTGCTTAAAAAAATAGTTTAATAGATATTGCTGTAATTTAACACTTTTGATTTTAATGTTTTCAGAAATTTGCTAAATCAAGTTTATCTTCGTGTGACCTTGCATCAAAGGCACCGATAATAAATTTGTTTTGGCATTTAGTGCTAAAATTTTTAAAGAAAAACTTATTATTGGTGTAAAAGAAGGAACAAATTATATTTAATCTTGGTAATATGTCTTATGATATGCTTATTTACGGTGTCATGATATTGCAGTAACTTAACGGGCATTTCATATAACTTGTTTCTTAAGTTGCATAACCTGTTTTCATAACATTTTGTTATCAAATATATATAAAAGGTAAATTTCTAATCAAATATTCTTCATTCCACAGCAGAAAGTTTGTAGCTTTGAGGTCTGGATTATGGATGTCCGAATTAACGACTTTTGACTGTACTAAAAATAGAACCACACGAAACACACGTGAACAATTCTTAACTGTTACTAATTTAATAAAAGAAAATACAAGTATAATGTTCTATGAATAAAATAACAGTTACAGTAAAGAAAAATTTTTAAATATACATTACATCTTAATTCTATATAATTATTCTTTTGTTTTTCACTTGCACTTGACATTAGTTGATGGCAACTGATTCAAGTCAGAAATATTGTTCCTTATAAAAAAATACACACATAAATGTTATTTATATAGAAAAATTTATGTACTCTTCTATTATCGGGACTGGATTCGGAAATGCGTGTATGCACTTTTATACGTGTGTTTATACACAAACATACATGCCATACGTACATATGTGAACGCACTCATCCATACACACATTTCTGAATTCGGTCCTGATAACAGAAGTGTACCAAATTTTGCCACATTTGTTAAATGAATAGTGTAAGGTAGAATGGTTCTGGTTTATTTGATTACGGCAAAGCCCGCTCAAGCTATCTACCTAAGGGTATAGATGATGTCCTTGCGTAGTACTTTCCATTGAAAACTGGCACATATTCATATTACATGTGTATACTCAGCTATGAAATATGCACCAAGAAACTGAAATTGTCAACAGTAATTTAATATACTTTATTGTGTGTTACATATGAATGGTACATTGTTTTTGGACAAAGCTATATGAAGTGAAGCATACATAATCAACCTCATTCAAATACTAAATATTTAAGTATTCTCTGATTATCCAACCCCTAGTTTCAGCATTTTATAAAAGTGGCAGATTTTTCTTTTTTTTTTTTTTTTTCTTTTTTTTTTTCTTTTTTTTTTTTTATGCATTTTGGGAACAAATGCGACCAAAGGCAGCATATACAAATGGATTTACATATTTTATAGTTAAACGTCATTTCACTGAGAAATACTTTTTTTATCATAATGAATTACAATAGAATTCTAGAGTCTATGTACTTATAAGAAAGAAAGCATTGGATTTCTTTACAAATACAATGTTTTCCCTAAGAACACAGAATAAAAAATTTGGGTACTTTTCCGTTTTGCCGGCGCAGGCGATAAGGTCGCCAGTAATGGTACAACCAATGCCAAATGAAATATCCTTGCTGGTAACCTTTTACATCTCATCATTTCATCAAGTCACAGCATTTCTTATCAGATTGATTGTTCCTTTCAATACTGGCATACAATTACATAGAATTTTTACCAGATAGTTCAATTTAATGCCCTAAGGTGATGCGCGAGCATTTGGTTTGGTTTATTAGATTACGGCAAAGCACTCGAGGGCTATATGCCTTAAGGGAGGGATGCCTTTGTGGAGGACTTTATAAGGGAAACTGGCTCGTATACGAGTTACACATGGGGAAAACCACGAAAACACCCATGCAGCCAGCCCGTTCACAAGATTCGAACCTCGGACATAACTACCAGTGTTCAGCGGCGTTACCGCTCGGCCGCTGGTGGTGTTCGCAGGCGGTAATTATGTGAATTAGGATGCTATCATACCGCTCACCCGATGGCAAAAATATAGGAAAGTCAAAGGTTAAATTCATTAATTCTAATCAGAATGCACTAGCAAAGTAAAGCACTGTGGTTTTACATAATTTCTGATTAAGCTATTGAAATCGTACAAACTGAAATAATTCTTGCATTTAAACTTGTATTCCAAATTAAGATTTAACTTGAAATTAATGTAGATAATTACTGAGAGAATTGAATTTTTGTAGTGTACTTTACGTGAAATGAGATCACTTGGGGTCATGTGATGTGAACCGGCGAATCAGGATGTTTTCCCACGAAAGCATAGTAAATTCTTAAATTAATGTCTTTTTGGAAATTTATTGGCTTTTTTACAAAATTTTAAATGACATTTAAATGTTTATACCTTTAAAATAAAAAATTCTTAGAACTAACATTTGTCTATATTTTTTATGTATATACTGTGTGTTCTCGCCAATAAAATCTGCTTGGCGAGATTTGCGCTGGCGAAACGGAAAAGTACCAAAATTTACATTCTATGAAATTGAACTTTTTAAATGATAAAATTTTAAAATCTACAATCTGAATATTAAAATATGGTTGGAAAATTACCATAAAGTTTCCTGTTTCTACCAAAATACTTTTAATATTCTGCGATGGAATGGGATAGTTCTTATGAAAATTATAGTATTATGGTATTGGAAATGGCTTCTTGTTTGCTTAAGAATTATAACCAGATAGTGAAGCTCTTACAAGAAATTTTATCTGATTAATATAATTTATGCCTTTTTTATAATGAAATGGCTGTTGTATATAATGATTGTAGTTGTTTAAGAGGTATGTTACATTTTCCCATGAAACCATTATGGCATACTAAAATTCATTTGATAAGTTTAATTTATTTTTGGTTGTTGGATATAATATTTCTATGCAAATACATTATGGTATATTGATGATTATCGTCAAACTCCTAATATTTTTACTCTACTTTCGACCATTTTTGGCTAACAAAAACTGATAACAATGTACATTAGCCCCAATAATGGATAAGCATGATATCATAACGTACTCATAAATTCTTGGTGGTTTCATATAACACTGAGAAATACTTAATAAACCACTTTTATCTGTTGATTATCTAACCAAATAAATAGCATCTGTTCCTCCCAAATTTCCACATATAATATTTCAAGTTTTTTTTTATATGCTATATCTCTATAGTTTATGTTGATCATGTAACTTAAAAAGAAATATCTGTTACAATAATTTTTGAAAGGACAATATTTCCATCAATCTTCTTGACTGACAAGAAAAATATGTAGATAATGTGTGGAGTTATTATAGCATAGGGAAAAACATGACACCAATTTTACAACAATTCTGAAATTTTGTTTTGTGAGTCTTAGGTTAAACTAAAAGCTATAATTTATTTAGGATGAAATAATTCTTTGGCATAATGTAATTCATATCATCTATGTTGCTACAATTCTGTTTCAATACAAGACCATCATATCAGTGTAATATTTCCTATGTGGAGACTTTGTTTCTAATCTTTGTGTAATATAATACAGAGAAGCTCGTACTGTGAACTCGTAAGTATAATTTATTCTTCTATTAGATTGGAATGGACTCAGTGTTTTCATATAGAATGTTTCATATTCAAAGTGTTAGTTCGGTGTTTCATATTCAAAGATGTTGAAGTTCATACAATGCAATTAATTAATAGACTTATCACACAGACCTTTTTAATAGACTTATTCTTGAATTTTTTGCTCAGATATAAAGTTGTTAATTAAAAACAGCATTAGAAAAGCAAAACTGATTAAAAGAACACTTTAGTTATTTTTAAAATTGATATATTTAAATGCTTTTGTTCATATAAAAACAATAAACACATTTCTAAATAATAAGATTATTAAGAATTATTAAGAAAATTTGGAATATTTATAAAGGTTTGCAAGGACAACATGATCGATTTTGTTATAAATCACATAGTTTTGACATGTTTTGAGTATGCTCCTGCCTGATTGGTAGAAGCCTGGTGATCCTGTTATGAACAAATCTTAACAGATAAAGATATAACATGTGAATACAGAATCTAAAGAAAAGGTAAGGTTAGATTATGCTATTTGAATATGGCTAAGCACATTGGTTATCAGCCTGAAGAAGAACTTTATACGGAAAACTGGTTCGTATTCATAAAACACATGCAAAAAAATAAAAACTGCACAGCCAGCTTGTTCACCAGGATTTGAGCTGAGATTAAACTACCAGTATTGAGTTGCTTAAACCACTTGTAGGACAAATCTAAAGAAAATGCTTGTAATATCATGTAATCAAAAGTTAACTACATGTTATATGCCAGGATTGCTTTCTCAAATACTGAGGTAGGTAATACTTAATCTGCATTTTTTTTTTTTTGAAATGTTTGGTCATGGTATTATTTATTGCATGTATTTTCTATAATACATACAGAATATTAATAGTTCTATAACAAGTGTCTTTTTTCATTTTTAAGTGCTTTGCTTATTGATATTCTCAAAATTGCATTTGATGATTAGTGCTATCATGTGTATAATAAATACAATAGATGCATATAATAGATCAATATATTTTTAGTATACATATAATGATTCAATATCATTTTTATGGGAAAAAAAGACACTTTTGACTGCACAGATTTTCTGGAAATCCCAAGTAAAACACATATGAAATCATTTGTTTACAATCAGTGAACGTTAAAATCAGCTACATGTCACAATACAATAAAACAGCGACACAATTTCCTACAACAGCCAGCAGTTCCTCCTTTACATGAACAAGAATTTTTTTTAAAAATTTTTATTTGTCCTTTTTGAACATAAAAATGTTCTTCGATTTCATGCGATCAGGACGCTATAGAACTTATCCTTAAATAGAAAGCCAAAACTTGTACATTGGATTTCAAGTAAAATTCCGAGCATTACCAAATGATCAGCTTTTTAAAATGCTCTCTGCTTCAGTAATACAGCGAGAATTTACGCCTCCTTGAACAAAATCAAACATTTCGGAAGAGCTAAGTAACTCCATTTTTGAATGTACGAAGCCAGATCACAAATCAAAATACCGAGTTTTATCCGCCATACTAATGTGTGAAAGCGCCATCTATAGGTGAAATGAATCGCGGATATCTGCACCTTTCCTGTCGTAATGATGTTATCACTAGTAGCTAATACTTGCATATGAGAGTATAACAAATGTCTATGGAGATCAAATTCTCATGTAGTTAATTAATTAATTAATTTATAAGATATTCCTCGGAGAGCAGCCTTATGGCGCCAATTTGGCTACTTTAAGGATATCTCCGAAGAATAAACGATTTATGGTCAAGATTTATCTTTTTATGTTGGAATATTGGTTCTCACGTAAGCTGGGAAAAATACTAAAATAATTTTTAAGAAAAAAAAAAAAAAAAAAAGTATGACAAAACAGCTCATTTCAAATTATTTTGTTTTATTCTAAAATTACGGTCTTTTCCTAAAGCGCGTTGCTTCGTTTACTTTTGTTTTTGTCCGAAGAGACATAGATTAAAAGTGTAAAGAAAAACTGCTAAAACATTGTTATGAAGACATTGTTATGAAGAGTTCATTGTTATGAAGATTTCCCCCCTTTTTTTCATTTACTTTTATTGAAATAACTCGGCAGTTACAATAAGAGGGGAAAAAGAAAATCTGAAGGCTTTCGAATTTTATATTATGCTCAAAAGGCGTTTTTTTTACGGTTTCTGACGGTCCTTTATTTATTAAATATCACGTTCTTCGCATTTAAACCACGTAAAATTCAATTATTTTAAAACAGCTCAACTTTATAATTTATGATAGATAGTCTTGCGCGCTGGAAATAAAAAAATTTTCTTTTCGTACAGTGTTGCCACTGCTCGCTTTGAAATCGTTGAGTTAGCTAATCAAAAATTCATTAAAGTTTTACAACATTTTAAATAAATAATAAAACAAATTCGAAATTGAAAATTCGGGCTTCCAAATGCCCATGTTCTTTCAGAGGACTACTTTATGGCTCTAGGTGCCATTGTTTTTTCACAGTGTGAGAAACATTCATGTATTCATGCATGTTCTTCATTATTTAGTTTCTTTAAATGTAACACATGGCGATAATATTTGTTGGCAAAAGTTTGAAAAGTGAATCAACCCAGAAAATGAAACGACGCAAAATGTCGTTTTGAGACTAATAGCCCTTTGGGTCTAACGCCACTTTGGGCTAAAAATTAGAAGAAAGACGAAAAGTTTTGACTTTTCTCTCTGAAAAGGCGTATTCTCTATAGCACGTAAACGTTTAAAATTGATATACCATAGGAACATAATTTCCTGAAAACACGTTTAGAGCAATAAATGTTATATATTTATGTTAATAAATAACGTCTTTCATGTAAACTAGCAATTATTTATGCTAATAAATAATTGACGAATTTTGTTAATTTATTTTAAGCATCTTGTGTGTTCAGTATTTTATTACTCTTAAAATAATATGAATGTGTAGTTACTTGAAAATCTGTTTGATATTCTTGAATATACATTAATTTTTATAATACAGCTCCTAGTAACATGAATTTCGGCCACTGCTATTCCGTACCAATAGGAAAAGTAATCGTAATGTTAACTGTTAAAATTTCATATAACTGTAATAATGTGTATATATGTATTGTGTACATACGAGCATGCAACTGTTAAAATTTTGTATCTGCAACATGTGGATCTTGATAAGATGATTATATTCATCAAATAAATTAAATCAGACTTTCAGCTAGAAGTATTGAACCTGATACTGTTAATAATTTTCTTGTCCATTAGAATTTACTTGCAAGTAAAAAAAAATAAATGTTAAATAATGCAATCAGTTGGCGGAATCAGCTTTTTTTTTACGTAAATTAGTGTAATGATGGAGCTGCACTGTACTTCGTAATTACTATTGGATTATACTACTACTATTATTATTACTGGAAAGTTTCTCATGGTTTTGTATGTGTGATAATCCCACCAAGGGATTATCTGAGGTGCCGCAAATATCATAATATATCAAAATCGTAAAAACAACCTTGTATTTAGCGTAAGTATATACTTATACTAAATACAAGGTTGTTTTTATGATTTTGATTGTCACATTAGCGTGTTTCTCTTCTAGTCTAGCATAATATATTTCATGCTAAGGCCGGCTAACACGAAAATATAAATTTTGTCTGTTGTAGAGTTACACTCTTTTATTAGGGATTCCGTTACTCCGCCATCAAAAACAATATGATTAGCTGACAGAGTTTAAAGAGGAAGAATCATCGGTATGATGGAAGGGAAGTGGTCAGCTCCGCGAATAAAACTCTACTTAGGCCATTCGGACAGTACTGCGAGCTAATGTTGGGACCACTGAACGAGACAGGGGCTGCATACACAGCGACCAAACTCAGGACTATTTCTAAGCAGACAAATAACCAAAAGAACCATTACATAACCTGATATGTAAACGCAGCGCCAACTGCTTCGTTGTCGGTAAGGCTCCTCTAAAGGAGCCTTAGTTGTCGGCTCAGGCAATTTGTGCCCGCGCGCGGAACGCTACCCTCATCGAGAAATAGCCGATTTTCGAATGCATACAGTTCCGAAAAGTGTGCATGGCATAGCAATGAGATGAAGTAGTCAAAATAGATGTTAAGATCTGACAGTAAGTCTTGGTAGAACAACGTCGTTGTCCGCCATTGGGCAGTACTTAAGGGCCTCTGTGCCTATTCATACCATTGAAAGGCACTTAATTGAAGGATATTTGATATCGGGGTGCCCATTATATGTACTAAGAATCAAACCCACCCACTGTCGCGTTCATTGGAGTGCTGTCGTGCAACTGATGGTTGTTCAGACTGGATCCAAATGGAACCATTTTGAACAGTGATGATAACTGTGTACAAGAACGTAGTCAGGGACGGTGCCCTGGGTGCAATGGACACTCCCTCAAGTCACCGGAAAATATAGCAATTTCGAAAAATTTTGATGCATAATTTTTTTAATCAAGAATAACTTTTAATCTTTGGCATAAATCAGAGAAACTATTTCAGTTGGGGTACAATCTCGACTGATTGTCAGGCATTTCATACAAAGCTCTGTTCTCAATCATAAAATCTGAAATGAGAATCAACAGCAAACAAGGCATAGATCCTCGTGGGCCAGGAAAATTCGAACTTGGTGAAAGGGTGAGAAGAACATTTTTTTTTTCAGGCCACGACGCTCAGCATCGTAGAAAATATTATCACCATAATTATTAGGTGTGCCCAAACTCTCCCTTCTCTTCTCATTATTGCTAAAATTTAGCATTTGGAAATTTAGTTTGATCATTGGCCAGTTAAGAGAATATTTTAAAAAGTTACAGAGAAATCATATTTGGCATAGGTTCTGGCTAATTACTTTTGAGGCATGAAATCTTTCGATTTCAGTTATACTTCTAAGCATAACACACGTATAAAAAGCTGCTTTTCGATAATACACTTAATGTCAAGTTTCAACTAAACACCTTGAATTATATTTTATATTTTTAAAAGTAGTAAATCACAACAGCTTTAAAATTATCTAAAATTCTATCTTAGAGTGACATTAGTTTCAAAGAGAATTTCGAGAATCTGAAAAAGGTCCCTCGGCCGGAATGCTCTGTTCTTCTTTGTCTTCATAAATTAACCCTTTTTTTTTTCTCTCTGGTAATCTGCATATTAAATCTAAGTCTATCCATAAAATTTAGTAAATTACAACAAAAATTAGTATTATTTTTGAAAAATGATATATGCAGATAGGACTTGGATCTCTCTTTAGGCTGATTAATAATTGAGTGGGTAAAGCCATGAAACAGAGGCAATTCGACTCCAATACTGTTCCTGATGACTGAAATGGCGCATGCATGAATGTTTAGGATTTTCTTCATCAGCATCTCTTTTGCCTAATTTTAAATATATGCACCGTATTTGAGTCATGAATGATGTTATGTGTAATTCAAAAGTTCTGTTACTAGTCAGTTAGAGATACAGTTATCAATTGTGGTACTCAGAATACTCTTCTGCTAATTGAGCTATTCTGATGAGAACCAAATATTAGCATATTTTAATTGGTAATAGTTTTTCTTTTCCTGAATGCTTTAAAGTTTGGACCACTATTCACAGAAATCTGACAAAATTACACTGGTAGAAAATTTTGCATGTACTCCTAAGTTCCAATCCTCAGTGGGTAAATTTCTAAAATCTAGTTCATATGCTGGGCATCAGCTTATAATTTTAAAGAAATGAAGCATTGACTGAACTTGTTTATTTCACATGACAATAACGACTCCATTATAGTTGTTTTTTTGATGATATTGAGGATATATTTTTCTTCTTTGAAGCAAAAAAAGAAAACTCTTAAAACAAAGACACTACACTTTTTAATTCAATGTTTAACAGTAAGCAATAATATAGCACTTAAACAATATATGTGAAGCTATTTGGAAGTGATAGTTCTAGTGCAGTTGTGCTAGCTGGCTTGATGTACAAACCAACAACTTTGCAAACAATCTTTTTATTTGAAATTAATCATCCTTATTATTTGTCCAATTCTGCCAGTGATATTTTACCTTAAATTCTTACAGGGTAGAAGACACAGGTAGACTTGGGGGGTAGGGACAAGGTAGAAGAGACTGCCATTGGTTTTGTTTTCTTTCAAAATTAAACAACTATATGGAATCACATACGTGTAACACACTGTTATATAACATAATTTTTATTAATTCTTTTAACATTTTCTGTGCTAGGAAATTGATCTCATAGAGCTATAAATCGTTAATGATTATATAAATAATTTTCACTGTAAAGCATTAAACTTCAATTCATCTCTTAGTGCCTTTTTGGAAAATCATTTTATTGTGTGAATTATTATCCAATACAAAATATAGATTAAGTCAAAAACCAAAATTTACTTGATTGATGTTTAATAGCTACCCAGATGGGATATTGGTTAGTGAAGCTAACTGCCGTACCGGTGGACCCGAGTTCGAATCTCAAAGATGACATGGATGTTTGTAAGTGTATAGTGTCGGTGCAGCAAGGGAGCATTCAAAATACATGACAAGTCCAACTCTTCTCGAAAAGCTGATGATAGGGAAGGAGAGCTTAATGGCAAACCGCACGTTGAGTTCAGGGCTGGATCTTTGATTTTTCTGATGTGGGGCAAAAGCTAAAACTGTCGCCCTCACTCATCATCCTTTAAGTTTCTCTAATAAGTTTTAATTTGTTTAATAAATACAGAAATGGGTAGGGTGTCAAGTAAAAACCTAAGCTCCATTTTATACTAAATTCCTTACGTGCTTTCTTTTTTTTTCTTGTTATAAAGGAAAAACATGTACCAAAGTTACATAGTTAGAAAATCGTCCCCTCCTAAGAGAACCGCCTTTTTAGTGAGCTTGCTTTCGGATTCAATCCTAATCCTAACTCTAATCCTGAAGTGTTTCTAACCCTCCAGTCCTCGAAACCATTCGTTTTTCCACTCTAGGGGGGAAGGAACATCTCCTAAGCTTCTCACTATTCCGTGTTATTGCATACTGGTTAAATTACGTTAGGTTAGATTATATGAATATGGCAGACAGGAGGGCTATCTGCTTAGAGGAGAGGTGCTTTCGTGGAGGAACGTTTTAAAGGAAACTGGCTCGTATTCACGTTACACATGAGGAAATCCACGAAAACAAACCATGCAGCCTGCCCGTTCGCCTGGGTTTGAACGCAGGCAAGGTCGAATTACCAGTATTCAGCTGTCTTAATGACTCGGCTACTGCTGAGGACATTTGTCTGATAATTTACTATGTGTTTCGCCATTAGGCACTGCATGGAAAAGAATAGGAATGCCCCGTGGAAAAAAAATTGTTAGGGAAACTAGCTCTTATGTATGTTACACACGGAAAAAATCACGGAAATGTTCATATAGCCAGCACATTCACATATACTTGACCCTCGGATCGAACTACTAGTGCTCAACGGCTTTTATTTCTCAGTCACTAATTGCATACAAAATGTGGGTTATTGCGGAAAGGAAAAATTCTGAAAAGATTATACAGAATATGGGCTATCATTCAGAGTATTCGTGCTTCCTGTCTTGTTTTTCATACTTTTTTTTCATAGGTAATTTTAAGTTTTTACCTGCCTTAACGCTATTAAAATCTCACGGAATCAGTAACGAAAATTAAAATTTTACTCTGTAAGCCTTTTGTTCTGCGAATAAGTGCATGGAATCATCATAATTTGATCTGCGGTTTGATTATCGGTTGCCAGTATTGCGAGACTTGATAAACGCTCCTGGCTCACCGATGATCGTAGATATTTTTTAATATATTTTAATTTTCTGAAACTTCGATCTGAACAGGTTGAAGTGTTCGTAATTTGTCCTCAAACAGTTCATCAGATTGCTTTTTGTGCTGTGCAATTTTTTCTTCGTTAGAATAGACTCAACTGCAATTTATTCGGCTACTCTTGTATCCAATATTACATAAGATTTTTCTCTCATTTTTTATAATTCCTCAGTTTTTTCGTTAACTACACAGACCGCGGAAGACGAATTCCTTTTGAATTTTTATATTTACTCGATTAAATTCTGGAAAAATATTAGCTCACATTTTCAGGTTGATAGTAAATTAAATTTTTCACAGCATGTACCAGATGTCTTATCTCGTGCTTTGATTCCGCATCAAGAGCAATATCTTTTTAATTTCTTTTAAATATTTTAATATTTCCGGTAAATTGATTAGAAGGACTTTCACATCCACATATTATGCCGACCATCTTGTCTGGCTGCTTCCTTTTAAGTTGTATTTTGTAAATTTTTTCATAATATACCATCGAGTAATGCATCCGACAAAAAAGCGAAGTAATTTCTGAGTAATTCCAAACAGATTAATTGCTTCCGGGCACAAAGAAGCAGAATGCACACTTTCAAGATACGAGGAGTGATCCAAACATGGCACAAAATCCTCCAGCTTATTCATTTCTGTAATCCTATCTTGTACTGTTTTAGAAATGCCAGCCGTATTAGACCCGTTGTTCTAAGACTGACACCAACATAGTCCAATATTTAAACCATCAAGTGTCAATTAAGACACTACTTTTCTACAATGCATTGAGAAATATTACATTCTCCTATCTTTCCACCAACTTCAATGAAATCAATTAAATTTTCCTTTATCTCACACACACAACACCATACGTTTTTACGTATTGAATCACCTGGTTCATTTTTTTTCTGTATGAGACACATATGGAGTGCAGTCGAGCATTATTGTGTACTATTTGGCTTCTTTAATATCGTTTAAAATGCTACTTCAGACTGTTTTGCCTTTAAGTTAATAACTTCATTTTGAATTATCTTTGATAAATATGATTCCTTTACCTTTGTTTGGTGCTTTGACTGGTACTTAAGAGTTAAATTATGTTTGGCAACCGAAGAGATTAAATTCAGAAAATTTCCTGCGCTAGGTCGAAGACACTTTGTGAACAGGCTATTTGGGACATCATCAGACCCAAGAAAAGAACGACAGTTTGTTGAAACATACAGTACCGCATCCATGACTATATAGAATTTTTCTCCCGGGACTGATTGAGTTGATCAATGTTAACGAATTTCGCTTACTGCGCATGCTCAATGGTGTACCGTTGACGTGGAAGAAAATACTGGAGACTAAGCATAAGCAACCCTACACTTGCCTGTTCGTCATGTAGGTCTTATCGACTGTTTACAATCGCAATACTACGGAAATTTGTGCTTATTGCATTTGCTTCTATTTAATTTCATTTTGGTTTATTTTGCTCATAAACGTTACATTTAGTATCAGTTATTCAGTAATTTAAACTAGATTTAATCCTTAATTTGCTAAAGTATATATAAATGGAATGTATAGTAAATACTCAGTTGTTTTCATTCCTCAGAAGTATAATTAGCTAATATATCTTGTAAGGTTTCTTGTTTTGTAATCCTTCTTAAACTAAAATTTGCGTAGTTTACAATCGATATTTACACTCCAAGTTAATGAAGCAACTTACAACCTTACAAGTTTTAAAACTATGAACTGTTTACGCCCAAGATAACAGATCAACCATATACTACATTTATCTTCTTTAAAATTTCGCCGAAGTCGTAACTGCGCCATATTCTCTTCTGGGCATATGCAGTAAGCGAAATTCATTTAATATTGATCAACTCAAAGTGCGGTTTGCCATTATGCTGAAGGGGAGAGGTCAGAAACCCTTTGATTGTGCCCCAGGGTGCTCTCTCTTGGAATTCCAAATTGGGGCTGAAGTTTAGTTAGCTAGGTACAGTAATATCTCAATCACCTATGATACTACAGAGGTGCTGGTCTAGCTTCTATCTGTACCTGTCTTTTTAATAAACTTAAATTAATTTAGAAATGACAGAAATTGTAACAGCAGCAGATCAGGTTCATTTGAATGAAGTTGCATCGAATGTTGTATAATGTAGTAAATCTGAAGTCATTTATATATTTCAAACTCATGAAAATTAAACATAGAATTATCTTAGTAGTTTCTAATAGTGTATTTGGAATTTGAAGTTGTTTTTTAACGTTTCCCACAAGAAAACTTAAATAATCTGCAATAAATGCTGAACACCATAATTTGATATCAGGAAGAAATGAGCCCTAATTTTAAATTACTAAAGCATCTATTACTTCTGACATTTGTATGCTTCACACTACCAATTACTGTTTCTCACATCTGTGTCGCACATTATAAAACTATTTAAAGAAAGTATAAATATTTGAAAAATTAAAAGGGCAATGAATACAAGCTGATTTCTTTCCACAGAAAGAAAACTCTTAGCAAATCAGTTCGATAATAGAAACTCAGTCTTTAATAAAAATAAAACAAATTTAATGTCATTCCTTCATTTGATAAAACAATAATTCAAAACTCAACTTTATGGTCTACAACAGAAAATCTGAGGCAGATTTCTAATCAGAAACACAATGCTTATTATGCTCTAAAATAACAGAAATTAATAATATGTCATGAGCTAAAATAAGTTAAAAAATTTCTAAGATTTAAAGATTTTCAAATTTACTTGAATTTCCTTCAATGTTTTAAATTAGTTTATTTCCTAATTATTCATAAAGTAATTTAGCCCCAAAAAATTACACAGTAGTAAAATCATAAAATGTGTTTATATGTGGCTTATAACCTGCCTTAAAAATATGAACACGAGGGTATTAGTTCTAAGGATGTATATGTAATGGAAACATTTATATAAAATGAGATTAATTCCATACATTAGAAGACATCGTTTTTAGAAGGCACAGACATTTTGTTTTAAACATAAAATTTAAAAGTTTTAATTAAACAAATTTAATCACTTAATTTTAGTTAAAAAATTAAAAAGAAATGGCAATTTTTTTTTGAAAAGTTTTGAATTTGAATCAGGTATTCTGTTATGTAAAATATTAAGCTTGTTTTGAAAAAATTCCTTTTAAACAAATGGGAGCCCCACAAATTCAGGGCTCGTGGTGAATGCCTCAATCTTACCTTCGCTTTAAGCTGCACACCGCTTTCAAAGCTCATGTGATGGTATGTGATGTCCTCGGGTTCGACTTCCAATTCCTCTAATATTCAGCTATGGAATCATGACAGCCTAGGGGCACATAAAACATGATACCTTTTTTTCGATTTTGTAGTCACTTATGTTGCACTCACACATGTAAAATTTCATTTAGATTCTAATAATTCTTTCTTGGTGAAAAATTATGGAATTAATGGAGACAGACACCAAGACCTGTTTCTCCTCTCTACATCAACTCAAATCTCGCATTTTCTTGCCTTTCGGTCGGTTTGGCGCGTCGATGCACGAGTACGATTTTAATCAATGCATGTTGTGCGCTATATATTTTAACTTTACGACATGCTCTTAATTTTATTGTGAAAACTTGTTTTTGTTTGTTTAATTATTGTGACAATTCATACTCACATATTTAATTAAATGCTCACTAAAAAAAAAGAAGCCTGATGTTTTTGGTTTTCAAGATTCTTGAATGAATATATATTCGTACATAAAAACGTGTTGTATGCGTGTTATGTCGCACATTAAGTATACAAAGACATTTTCAAACTAAACATCAGCCCAGATTTCAAAATTCTGGTGAGAAACTTGAAATTATAAAAAAAAGCTGTTTCTGGATATAAGAAACAAGTTATATTTTTTGTCAAACAATTGGAACCAAACCTAAAGCGATTAATGTATTTTCGTAATTGCTCATTGTGATGGTGAATATATTAAAGCACACATTTAAAAAAAAGTGTTGAAATATTATCCAGCAATTTACCAAATCTAAAAACAATATTATCCCAAATTTAAGAAATATCGGCTTCTGCGCGATGCACTGAAAGGCAAATAACTGAAATAGCAGAAAATGTAACAACACAGAATTCTGGATTACATAAAACTGTTGCATTTAGCATTGCTCTTGATGAAAATATTTAAGTGAATAATGTTGTGTGCCTTGTTTTGTTATTATGTTGGAATTGTATGTTGTTTATTTTTTATTTTAATAAATATGTTTAAAAGATGCATAATTAATGTATAATAAAACTCTAAATCTGTATTCTTGACTTCTATTCCCTAACTCTGCATGCATTGCTGTGGGAATTGAATTGTTTCAAATAAATTCTACTGTGCGTTCTACCTGAATCATATTGGTAAATTGGATTAGCACATGACAGCTACGAGATTGCAGACTCCTGCTGTTGAGACACTGTAAATGAATGAGAGTTCTAGTTGAACACCTGGCGACAGGAGGTGGAAATGAAACTTCAGTATCAGATCTTTAAAGTTCCCACATTCAAAATCTTTGGGCTAGACGTATTATTTTCACACAGAGCTATATAAAAAGATCATGAAATGCTTTTCTAAGTATTACTATACATTAACAGTCTTTTACTAGAAAGGGATGTAGGGTGAAGAAATAGCAAAGAAAGCATTAGTCATGAAGCAAAACTTTGCTGCACCTTTAACTTGTAACATGTTGAAAATGCCAAATGAAAAGACTTAAGATAAACTGTTAAAAGATTCTGATACTCTTGTTAAGAGCAGCTAGATAAAAATTGCATTTAAACTGGGAATTTACCAAATAGCATTGTACAACTGACTTGAACAAAGAATTATAATTGATGAAGAAATAAGACATGAAAGGCTCAAAAAGTCGAGACACATTGAAATGTTCATATTTCTAGAGCTCTTTTCATTATAAAAGCTGTGGAATTTGCTAAAATCCTAGGAGAGAATTTTGTAATAGCTGACAGATGGCTCAGGTAATGTTGGAAAAAGAGAAATTCAACACTATTTATTGGAAAATACATGGTGAGAACAAAAAGGCGGATCATCGTTCGGGTGATAACTGGATAAAAAGATATTTTACCTGGGCTGCTGAAAGAACCCAAGCCATATGAAATTTATCATACAGACGAAATTGGACTGTCTCATAGACTAATATTATTAATTATAAATTAAGAAGACTATTGGTTACTGACAAAATAGAAAAATCTCAATGTTCGAAAGGTGCCAAAAATTTATATCTAACTTAACATGCAAAAAACTCATGAATGACTAGTAGTATTTTTACTGATTTTCGTTTGAAATGAGATACCTAATTGAAAATAAACAAAGTAGCTTTATTTATTTAGATAACTGTAAAGCACACACACTTCTGACAAAATCTTGAAAAACATTAGTGTCTTTTTCTGCATTTAAATATCATTGCAAAAAAAATATTCGAAAATGATGAACAGAATAGAATCTTGTGAAAATGGAAGCAGTTCAAAGAAGTAAAGTAAGTTGGCATCTCCGATAGCATTTATCATGCTCGTAATCACGAAACAGAAGATTGACTAAACAGGCAAAGAGCAATCTTCCTGCTCGACAAAAACATGAAATTTGAAATTGAATAAAGCAGTGGAAGCATGGTTTAAATTTGCTGTGTGCGTAACTCGCAACACGTTAAAAATGCCTAAGTGAAAAGACTTAAACAAAAATGATACATTATTATCGAATTTTAGTGAGCAGCCAGAGAAAAAATACATTTAAATTGGTAATATCCCTAAATGCACTGTGCAGTTTACTTAAACAAGGAATTATAATTAATGAAGAACTAATAAAAGAATGTAAAGTGCAAAAAAGATAGAAAAATTAGAAATGTTGAAATTGCATTTCTAGAATGGTTTCAAGCTGTAAAGCTAAAAAGTATTTCTACAGCACTTTTTGCTAATTCCCTAAATACTAGAAAGAATTTTATATCAAATGACATATGGCTCACAAGTCAGAGAAAGTGAAATCCAACATTGTCATCAGAAACCGCATGGGAAGAAGGAAGAAGTGGATCATCACACATCTGATAACTGAATACAAGATATTTTACTGGAGCTGCTATATGAATACAAGCCACGATAAGTTTATAATACTACTAAAGTTGAACAAAGCATACATTAATACTTAAATGTGAAACAGTAGCTTGGTTTAAGAAATTAATGGAATAAATCTCTGTGCTATTAATCTGCAACACGTACACTGTGTGTGGGGAGAACAGTTCTATATCTCCCATTCTACTGGGCCGATTGACGATATTCAACTTGCATTTTTCATGTCTCGAAAGCATGACTTAGGATACGTATTCGGTTTATATACAGCATTGTTCTAATATAGGTATTTAGATACAAAATCAGACTTCTTCTGAAATGCCATGCCAATTTTTTTTCCATATTTTGATTCTACGACTCAAATTATGCCAAACTGCCAAGTTTTGTAAAAATCACACGAGTAGGTTTTTAAAATATTAGCTCTCAAAATTTTGGCACCTCAATGTTAATTGCATTTGATACACATTTTTTTTAATATCTCATACGTTAATAAGGGGTGCTAGCATTATTCTATCAGACTTAAACAATAAGTGAAGCCCTAATGCTGCATGTCTGCAGGTCATCTTATTAGATTTAAACTGATAATCTAAAATTGAAAAATTTCCAAAATCCTGACAGTTTTGGATATCAGACTTGCATTGCACTTGTATTGCACTAAGAAATAAACTTACTTGCTTACTACTCTGCTTGTTTTATGCATATATATAATTTTTGTACTTTTGAGCTACTGAATAAATAGGAAATTTAAGACAAAAGGGGGGTTCAATGTAAGATGATAACATTTAAATGCAGTCTGTAAAGCAGGACATCTGTTGTGTGAGTCATCACCATACTGATTAATCAAATATTAGACAATAACATGTCTAAATTACTGGAAAGATTAAACATAATTAAAAATTAAATACACAAATAATATTTATTTGCTATGGGATATTCAGAAAGTTTCAGATAGGTCTGATTTATTTTGAAAAAATTCTAAAAGGCATATATAAAAAATTAATTCAAGGAATGAGAAATCAACTACTGTAATTATTCAGAAACAGCTGAAATGAACATGTTCTAATTTATTTTGAACATTGCACAGGGCATTTACATATGAATTCAAAAAAGCCTAAAAGGCATACATAGAAAATTAATTAAAGAAAGAAACTGACAACTAAGTATTCAGAACCAGCTGAAATGAGCATATTGAATGGAATACTAAAATTATGTAGTATAAGAGTGAAAAAATTCATCATTTTTTAAAATTAAATATGTTTATTTATTATGAATAATGATATTTTTAAGTTAACAAAATAAGTACAAACATCATACAGGAGAGAGAATAAAATTTACTAGTGCATTTCAAAACATATTCCAAATATAAGATCATATAATTACAGTATTTACAGTTCATTTTCACATACTTTTCTTGGCGGTTTAACCCTAAGAATATGAAACAAAAGGACTTAAAATTTAAAAAATTGAATTACAACAAAGCTTCTTTTCCTTGTAAAAATGGTTTATTCTGTAAAGGTGCAAAATGTTTTTACACTTGCACATGAGAAAACTGTCTGATTTCCTTAAAAAAGTTTAGATTTCAGTCGGTATTTCTTCAAGAAAGCAATGTTCTATAAATCTGTTCTCTGAACTTGCATAATCGTGAGGCATCGGTAGATTTTTCAAGATACTGCCTAATCTAGTCAATGAACTACTGTCTTTAGTACGGCCTACTTGTAACATGGCAATGGATCGCAGAATTGTTCCTGTTTTCTTTGCCATCTCAGCAACACTAAGTCTGATAAATAAGGGAAGAAAATGTGAAAAATTAAAATACTGTTTAAGTAAATTTGACAATGACATATATACCATAATAAAGCAAAAAATACAGGAATATTTAAGCACATTTTAATTTAAAAATGAATTAAAGATGTTTATTAATTTCATGACAGACTTTTTATAGCTAAAGGATCATAACTGATTTTTTCACACAGAAATTAAATAAGCAAAATTTCACAAAGTAATAAGCCCATAAGTAATTTACAAACATTCTGTTTCTTAACCCCGCATTACTCCGCGAGAAAAACGAATGGGAGATTGCTCGCGCTGGGTATAACATACCCAGGGCGGTTTCTTCCTCTCTTCTACCATTAAGTCTGCACAAAATATAAAAGAACAAAAACATGGAAGAGAAAATATAGTTTTAAACATATATTAGAAATTTTATCTTTAATTTGCGCATTTTCAGCAATTGCATGCCATATGTTCCATGCATACATGTTTTTCATATTTTTCACAGACAAACTTAGCTTTTCTGTCTTTTTTGGCCCTGCATTCAGCACATTTTTTATATGTCGTCTTTACCTTCTTAGCAGTAGGTGTATCGGCCTCATTGTTGCCCAGTTTTACTTTTAGGCTTTGTAGAAGCATTGCTTATTGACTTCTTATCTTATAATATTCTATCACTTGAAATGCCACTGTTTTTAGAAATGAGCTTGAGATCGATGCCCAGTCGGTGGTTTCTTTGTTGATAACAAACATTATGAGTGCATTTATTGCAGCAATATTCAAGATGGAATAAAAAAAAGACGTAGGCCAACGACTCGTTTTTTAGTTGTTGAGTACCTTGCAGCTATTTCATCCACGACATCCACAAATTATCATATCATTTGGTAATCATTTTAATTATATTTTTAGCAGAAATTCTAACATTTTCATGGAACTTCATTTTACTTAATTTTTTTATATTATTTCCTATAAAATAGTCACTTTCATTTGAATCAAAAAGATCGCCCTCTAAATCAGATTAGATTTCAGGTGAAAATTCCTGTTCAATGTAAATTTCTTTATTATCGGAAAACTCATTACCTTCCTCAAGACTTTCTTCACCCAAAGAAACAGTATCAAGTAAATTTCTTAAATGTCACATTTCTTCATCATAACTTCGAAAACGCGCCATAATGAGAATGAGAGTACGATTTCAATGCGTCTACCAGTACTCAGAATTGTAACAGTAATGCTCGTGCTGGGTGTGACATGCCCTGGAGTGGCGATTACAAGATATCAACTTTTAGAATTTTTCCCCTTATTCTTCCCTTCCAAGGTTATGACCTTAGGGGCAGCTATAAGAAAAATCATCTATTTTTAAAATATGGTTGCAGAGAACCAGCAATAAAATGGAGGGAGTGGGTATGAGATACCCAGCGCGATCAAACCCGGGTTAAAACTGTTACATTATTTCTTGCAATGAAAGAAATTAATAGCAATTTGATAGGAAAATATAAAAAACAATATTGGCTACATTTTTATAACAGAAATTAAAATGCAATTGAAAACTCACATTCCCTCATTTTTCCAACCATGTTTTAACTCTCTTATTGTTCAGTAATTAGTTATTCTCAAGAGTTGACACTGGAGACAGATTAAATATACTGAGGAAGTAAAATTTTCAGTTACAAACTTCTAGTACTGCTTTTAAATCTAGCAACAGTTAGAAAGTTGCTTGGAGAGGGAAGAAAAAGTATGTATTTTTTAAAATGAAATAATTACTGTAAAATGCTGTTTTTCAAATTTTTAAATTGATCCCCATGAGAAGATAATAACAGAAAAATGACTTCTTCTGCTTAAAGAATTCCTTTAATATACTCGGAACATTTTCAATATGGGAAATTCTTTTATCAAAAATACCTTTTCTTAAGCAACTTCTTGTTTGAATAATAATAATAATTTTAAAAAAAGGGGAGGGGGAAGACACCACAAACATTAACTCTATTTTAGCAACGAAACTTTCCTTTATAAACTGTTTTCCTATTTTCATTTGCAATTTAATGGAAAAGAGGCTTAAGACATATTAGGGGAAAAAAAAAAAAAAAACACAACTTCATTTCAATGAAAAACAGCTGTTGGCTTAGCTTTTATACAAATATAAAAATACAATAAATTTATATCAAAATCTCAGATTATAACAACACATAAATATACATACCTGTCTTTCAAAGAAGAAGTTGGAATGCTGGATAATCTGTTGCACAATGATACAACTTCAGGAGTGAATTTCTCCAAATCATATGCACTTGTTTCTCGCTGAAAAATTGTTTGAAGTACAATATTAAAAAAAAAGTGCCTATTTGAAGCATATTAATTAAAAAAAATCCTCACATTATGCTTCATTTATTGCTCACAAAACAATTTTGAAAAGACCTTTTAAAATGTAATATAGTAGAATTAAAATCATCCACACAGCCTGGGACCAAGTGTTGCATGGATTAATGGTTAGGTTAGGTTAATTGATTAAGGCCTATCTGCTCATTTAGAAGGATGCCTTTGCAGAAGATGTTTAAAGAGAAACTGGCTCATATCCAAGTCATATGTAGGGAAAACCAACCATAAAGCCAAACCATTCATAGGAATTTGATCCCAGATCAAACTACCAATGTTTAGCAGCATAACACCTCAACTGCTGGTGAGCCACATCGATTAATGAATATGGCGCATTATAAGTCCTATAAGTTGTGTTAACATTTTCTTTTAATTTTTACATTAGATTTGACAAAAATAAATGACAAAAATACTCATAAAGAGATGAAAAAATTGCACTTTAGGAATTATTTCAATCAAGATTTATTGAAAAGAAAATTATCATTTATTTATATACACAAAGAATGTCAATACAAGGGTAAAATGTTATAAGTAGAAAGAGGGATGAATTAGAGGGAATGTTTTTGAAGAACTCTTTTGTAAAAACACATAAAAATAGTGTATCCCTTTATGAAATTACTGTTTAAACATCTTTTCTGCCGTTAAATGAGGTAAACACTAGGAAATAAATAAAGACTGTTTATATAAAACGTCAGCAGCACAGTTTTCCCTAAACTGAATCCCTATGCTAAAGCTGTCATTACTTTCTATTCATGCATCAATCTCTATATAGGCTGGCAATGTAAACAAGTTTGCATTTGTTACAAGAACATTCTTCTATGACAATATCTTTCCTTTTTAAATCTTAAGATGAGCACTATTCATTATAATAGAAACCTGAACTGAAGTTCAAAACATGTACCTTTCCTGTCTTGTCTGAACGCTTTATAACCGGATTTTACAATTTGCATACATTTTTGTCTTAAATCAGCAACTTAAAATTACACTAATAGAACATTTTAATTATATTTTAAAAACTCAGCACTTTTAAATCATCAATAAACAGAATAAACTTTTTTGAATATGATTAATACAGTCAAGAAATGATAAAAAAAATACATTTAGATTTTGCAGGTAAAGAACAATAACAATACTTTTTTAATTAATAAAACTTTTTAATTACATTACTGATATTATAAATATAACATAACAGAACAAAATTTAGATAACAAAAATGAATTTTGATTTTTATAAGATACTTTTTATCTAACATGTCTTACACCAAGATGCCAATCACTAAAGTTAATAAAATTACAGCATAGCTTTGCTTACTTAAAATTCACTTCCTTGCTATAAATATGTTAAACAACAGAAGAGAAATAAGTTAAAATAAAGATGTATAGTATCAAGGGAATTAATTAAGGTAAATAAAACTACAGAAAATACTTACTGATAACACTCCTTGAACAACTTGACACATATTTATGTAATCAAGATATACTTGACCACCACTAGCCCAGTCTAATATAAAACAACTTCTCTCAGGTATTGCTAATTCACTTAAATATTTCATGAGATAATCATAATCTTCTATAAATGAAATAAAAACAGATCATTAGCAAAATATCCATATTAAAAGTAAGGATAAGAATAATAACAATAAGATTAATAATAAGAACATTGATCTAAAATTATTACAGAACACACTTTATCTTGCAATTATATTAATAAACTAAGAAAATATAAAACAAATGAACATTCATAATATATTGCTCAGATTTACTCATTTGAGATCCAGAGCAAAAGTGAACATACATCATTGTGTGGAGATTAAGCCTCTTAATTCTATTTCAGCAACAAGTTTCATAAGTTCAAGAAAAACTTAGAAGAAAACTATATTATAACAATACTTTAAAAAAAAAGAGAGAAAGAAGAATCAAATTTCAACTGCAGACTAATGATTTAAGGACATCTTGAGGTTATTTATTGAAAATCATGCTATTCTAATTTCAAAAATTGAAACTGAAGTACGTAATATATTAAAAATAATCTTAATTCCACTTCATATAATTTCATACACATATGATTAATGAAAATTAAGAATTATAGTTTGAAATCATAATTTCATTCAAGTATATTGGCCTTATAATGTAATATAGGCATAATGTTATGATTTCATTTATAAGGCATTGCATAAATAAAAAAAAAAAGGTACTGAGATTTTTCTTCCTTTTTCCTTAATGTGTGTTGACAAATTGAATGCACAACACACCAAGCAGATAACAGTAAAAAGAGTTTTATGTAATATGCATTTAATGAAAATTTATCCTTTAAAAGAGGAGCCATTTGGGAAAACAATAAAAATAATACTGTCATTTTGCTTTGATAGTTAACAGCATTCTGCTCAACATGATTTCATATTTTTTGTAATATGATTTTTTACAATTAAAAAATTAGACACATTCTTAATAAAAATAACAGAATTCAGCCTCCTAATAAAACAAAAGTTTTCCATCTTCATTCACATTAGAAACAGTTATAGAAATTCATAAAATTTAAAAGGAGAAAAATTGAAAGTAATGGATTTTTACAACATTCATGATAGTTATAAACCAGAATTTAATATTTATTATTGTAAAGACAAAATTCCTCTTTAAAATGACAATCATACGCACTTTGCAAATTCCTCATGATCCGTAAAACTAGACACACAGATGAACTGCATGGCTCACCCCTCCCAATATGCAATCATTTTTATTTCTCTTTTTAATTATATGCATATTTAAAGAACTAAAGTTAACAAAAACAGGGAATGGTTAAAACATATCAGAATTTAAAGGTAGATCAGGGTTCATAGCCACATTTTAGTTAAAAAAATAAGCACCTATAAGCACTTTTCAAGCACATTTTAAGAAAAAAAAAAAAAAAATAAGCACCTGTCTAATTACATTATACACAACTGCATAACCTTAATATTAACCTAAAAATTAGATAATTATAAATTAAACCTAAAAAATTAGATATTATAAATTAAACCTAAAAATTAGACTTGTAATTTAAAATATGAGAAATGCAGTATTTATTAAGAGAGAATAAGCATTACCTCAACTATGGAAAATAATTACTTTTTTTTTTTTTTTTTTTTTTTTTTTTTAAATTTTAAAGAACAGTTCAATTTACAGAACTAGTTTACAATGAGAGAAAAAAAAAACTGTGCAGAAGTAAACTATATTACAAGATTTAATGATGAAATTTCAGTTAAAAATAGAGAAAATAAATAATAAGGCATATTTATTGTATTCGCTGGGAACCTAATAATCAATACAATTTATTTTTCCACTCACATTGATATTTAAATAATTTAAATCTAAATTCTGAACATTTTCTAAATTTTCATTGTATATCAGTTTTTCCTTAACAGATATTGCATGCAAGCAAAGTAATTTAAGTAAAAAAGAGGAACATTTCTGAAATCAGAAGACAGAAATTTGCTTCATGCAGTCATCCTTTAATAGTAAAAGCTTAACTAACCCGCATACTTGGAAAATGGCGAATATTCGGACAGTCGAGCGTAACTTGAAAAAGAGGAGCGGAGGGGTAGACTGTAGCCACTCTTTAGATTTTTCCACTAAATAAATGCTTTTGACATTTCGATATGTGCATCATACAAAAATAAACCAATGGAACTGAAAAATATTCTGCTTAGCAAGCACAGTAAAACTCTTAAGTGTTCAAAAACAAATCTCGGACAGAACATCAAAATTAATTATCTCTGCGAAATATCGCAACTGTTATTGCGCAATACGTGTGCGGTAATTCGTGATATTATGCAATCGGAATTAATAGCTGCCGGTATTGGAAGAATAAAGAACTAAATAACTGGGGTGCTTTTCATTCTAATTTTCAACAGATGGCGTTAAATTTCTGGAACAGAATCATTCTTTGCTTGGTAGACCGCAGAACTTTTAGTCCTATTCAATTCAGATTGGAAAGTGACCACCACCACAACAACAACAACAACAACAACAACAAAAAAAAAAAAAAAAAAAAAAAAAAAAAAAAAAAAAAGAGGAGAGGAGAGGAGAGGAGAGGTCTGTTGCTTGTTTTGCAGCGAACTGTAACAAACACGAATATGAACTGACCAAGCGGAACGAGAATGCAAATTATTAAGATCTCGATAGAAATTCAAACGTGTGTAGTATTTGGGTGGGAGGAAAACAATGCCGAATGTACCGGAATTTTCTACTGCTTTCGCAATTCTTTGACCAATAGAACAATGGGCACCTGTCTGTACTCTTCACTCTTCGTGCACACCAAAGGTTATGTTAATGCAGAGAGAAAGGGGGAAAAGCTATTTCCGGGAGTATGATTCACCATCTGACATTTCATATTGGGAAGTAAAGTTGTTTATTTAGTTTTGGCTTTGGTACAGGGGAGGGAAAAAAAAAAAAAAAAAAAAAAAAAAAACCGTGTTCATAAAAAAGGGGGGGGGAAGGGAGCACTAAAAACAAAAAAATAAGGGCTTTAAAAAAAATGAAAGAAATGAAAAATGAAGAAAGCACCTATAAGGGCCTTTATATTTTATTTTCAAGTATAAAGACTTATAAGGACCGCTACGAACCCTGTAGATCAGGAAACCAAAAAATAACTTTTTTAACACAGCTATAATCACAAGTGCCACTTGAGTATGCTACGACTAAAATATAAAGCAATGCAAGTAAGGCTCCTTTTAATATATTTTTAGACATATGCAAGTTTTACAGTTTCAGAGTATGTTAATTTCATTTATGCCAATACATGATTTAGAAAATTGATAGATGGATAAGTAAATACACTAAAAAGGACTGGCCCCTTAATAACTTTTACAATTAAGTCAGTATCAAAGGCTTAATTTTCTACACACAGTTTCTACACTCTTGAAGTAACACAGTAGGAAGAAATCAATGGGAAAGGACAACTTCAGTGATTGTGGTGGTGATGGATGAGGCAAAAATTATCTTGCAACGTTAGCATTTTGACTGATAATCAGATAAACTGCCCAACACAGATTCAGGCTAACAATGATTTCATCATAAATGGCATTTAGTATGACATAATCCTAATTTCAAGGTCATGTCTTTAACAGCAAATTTAAAACAATTGTTTAATCTGTCGATTTTGCAGCATTGTATTCCTGTAGAAATTTTACTATGGTTTCTTCCACTACTGGCAAATTCCTCAAGTGCAGATGTTAAAATTGGCAAATTTAAAGCAAAAAATATCATAATTTGCAAATAAATTGGAACTCAGAATACAACAAAATAAACGCATATGAAGATGGCAATGCTGCTAGAGAATTACTATGAGTATGGTTGATTAATAGAACTATTCTGGCAATATTGAATTGGCACATACAATCTGGCAACTTCTACTAAAGTGGTTGCGAAAACACGTAAATCCATTTACCATTTATGACAGCATCTGAAGCAAGGTATTTTATAACAATACTGTGACTTTCATTCCAAGATTCTGCTTTCAGCAAATACCAAGCCTCTTCAGCATGTTTACCCAGACTGCGAGCTAAAACAGCCTAAAAGTTAAAACAAATTGATAAGTTGAAATAAAAATAAGGTTCACTTTAAAAATACCACACAAAAAAGTAATTGCTATTTATTTTAAACAAATATGCAAAACGTTTCATACTTTGGCTTCAAAGATCCATTTTACAGGCACTAATAACTGCTCAACAAGAAATTTCTCTCTTTCTTCGGTTTCTGTACTTTGGTCTAGTGACACGTGTCGTAACAGGATTTCTTTGACATATTTAATTCTCCTTGAAATTAAAAATGGATTAGGAAAATATTACATATTAAAAAAGAAGATTAAGAATTTAGACAGCTATAGTAATTACCATTCTTTGTCAGGATGATGTAAAAGAACAAATACTGCCCACGGCCACATGCTAATAGATTCCAACTGTGATGCAAAATTCATATGCAATGTGAACATTAAATCAGATGATATATTATAGCCAATTGATGACAAGGATAGCTGCAATAACCAACTGGGAGGGGGGGAAAAAAAGATACACATCAGGTTAAGTACGAAAATCAAGATTTACATGTATCTATGATAAAAAATATGTACAAAATTTAAACTTTAAATTTGTAATGACCCTTAATTCTTCTTTTTAATTTGGTTTTTTCCTTTTAAAAATAGTAACTGCTTGTAAAATTAATCTGTATTGCGTCATTCTTAAATAATGCTTCAGCCAATAATAATTTCAAGTTCTGTGAACTAAAACTGATTTATTCTAAACTGGATCTTCATCTTAAAACACACCACATTCCTCCTCTCACTTCTCTGCATTGCAAGCTTACTGTCTCAGTTGCTCTTTCATTTTTCAGATAACTTGCCTATTTCACAAATGTGAAAATTCATTAAAAAATTTTGTGCTAAATTATCTATGGCTGCATTAAAAATACAGGAATTGCTGCACCAGCTTTAATGGCTGGTATTATATTTATGCATCAATGTCCAGATCATTACATGCATATATATTCATTATATGCAGTACAAAGTCTGAAATCCGGACCTCAAAGCCACCAACAATTTTTTTTGTATGCTTTACCTATACGCATTTGATTTTCCCCCCATAATAAAACATGTGGAGAGTTCCGATTCTTAATTTCCCTTTGGCACTAAATAAAATACCTTGTTATTCCAGAAAATCATTTTAGCAAAAATTTGTGTGATCAATAATTTGGCTACATAGCTGCACATCTGCTTGGCATACATCTCAAACCAAAACATCCTACATAGAAACATCGTTGATTTTACACTACTACTATTTTACAGCCCTGACGACAACTCCGCGAATCATTATTATATTTTGCTTTCATCACTGCATGTTTATCAACACATGATAACTTGAGTAATGACTCATGCACCAATGCCTAAATAATTTTTTTTTTTTTATATTAGCAATTGAATAGCAAAAAGTATGGTAACTTTTTATGTTGGCACTACGTTTGGCGATGATTACAGATTGAAGTTAAATGTGCTAAGAAATGTTGATGAGGAAAAATCAAACAAAAATTTCTTTCCATATGCTAAAAACAGATTTTGTTAATGATAGCCATGGAAGAAAAAATTACAATTAGCGCTATTTGAATTAAGAATAACTTATTTGTTATTCAAATAAACTCAGAACTGGCAACAGAGCTCATATGGTTGCAACCAAGAGGCAGAATTTAGGAACGAACAAATTTTTAGAATTTAGAGATTCACCAAGAAGCAAAATTAAGGGATGACCAAATTTTTAGAACATCGTAGCACTAGGACCCAAAATTCAGGGGCGGAAAAAATTTAGAACTTAGGGAGGTGCTTGGTAGTAGAATTTTAGAACCACCAGAGACTGCATCAGGTGATAAGATATCTAGTGCCGGCCATGAATAAGTCTTAAGTTATATGCACAAATATTATTTTTTCAGAACTCAGATTAGCCTTAAGCATGTGCAAAAAACTGACGTAAGTATAATAAATAACTAAATTAACACAATTCAGGCTTAACTGGTTCAGAAAGCGATAGAAGCAATACAAAATTTAGCAGAAGAACTTGTCTTTAATCACCAATCTCATGATACCTAGGTAATAATGTATAGCGGATGTTATTAAACTAGTCTAAAATTATACTTCACTGATTCCAAGGAATTTCAGTTACCATAGAAGATTACCCTGTTCTTTAACTTTCTGATTTGATCCAGCTTATTATTTTTTGCAGGCTGTTATTATTGCAGCAATTTTATGAAAATTAAAGTTTGAATTTTCAATTATGTCAAAAAGAGTTTCTAATTCTGGAGCTGCAAAGTGAAAGCATGTTTCGATGTCCATTGAACAAAAAGTTGAATTGTTACAAAAAAATGGATGAAGGTATATCCGTCTCAAAATTATGCGACGAGTATGGCACTGGAAAGTCAATTGTGTATGACATAAGAAAACAGAAAAGGAATTTTTTGAATCTTTTTGTAATTCCGACACTCTACTCGCAATGAATAACAGAAAATTATTCATTACACTAGAAGTGATGATCATGACAAAGTAATTATTGAATGGGTCAGACAGTGTCTCAACGAGGGCATGCCATTGATGGATACAGTACATCATCAATGGTATGCCCTCGTTGTGACACTGTCTGACCCATTCAATAATTACTTTGTCATACAACGAGGGCATGCCATTGATGGATACAGTACATGTACAGTATGGCTCAAGCCAAAATATTTCATGAAGAAATGAAGTTTAAAAACTGAGTGCACGTATTTGACAGGTTGGATAACCAAATTGAAATATCGCCATGGTATAAGGGAGTTACAACATTGATGAAACTAGGCTTTTCTGGCAATATTTACCATGAAATACCTTGGCAACCTCTACAGAAAAAGCCCTAACTGGTGTTAAAGATTCCAAAGCGAAACTGAAAATTATAGCACGCCCAAATGTTGCACGAACGCACGAGTATAAACTTTTTATAATCAGAAAAATACATGAGCTCGAGCATTTAAAGGAATAAAGCATTTCCCTGTTATATATTGTGAAAATAAAAGAGCATGGATGACATGTGTGAATGATTGGTTTTGAAAATCAATTTATACCCGAGGCTTGGCAACATTTGATTTGCAGTTCGTTTACCTGATGATGCAAAAATTGTCCTGATTGAAAACAGCTGTTCAGCTCATACTTCACTTAAAGGTTTAGTGAAAGATAATGTATTCATATTATTCTTTCCTCCAAATTATAAGCCCATCATTAAGCCTATGGATATTGTAATAATGCACACATTGAAATGCAAATATAAAGTAGCATAAAAAAATATTTTAGCATAAAATGTGCTGTGTGCAGCATCGCAAGGTCATGGGAGGATGTGTGTCCAGATACTTTTAAAAATGCTTGGCATAATTTACGGCTACCATATTTCATGATGAGGATGATAAAAATGATAGCCGCAAATTTGAAGGTTTTTGGATATCGTAAACCAAAGGTAAAATTTTACAGTTAATGGATTTTGTAAAGAAATCTGGAGAAGCGGTTATAAATGAAGATGATATAACAGAAGTTTTTCATTGATGATGCCCCAATCATCAATCAACGGATGGCGAAATCTGTAGTATGTTCTAGATCCAGAAAGATCCTCTACTGAAAGTGAAGAAAAAGACAGACAGGTTATCGAAAACGAAAAAATTTCGATTAATTAGTTAGTTGGAATTCTCGACACAGAAATTACAGGACCTGAACAATATGGAACTCTGTAAATGAACAAAAAATTACGTTTAAAACTATTAGCACAAAAATCAAATCAACTGAAACAACTTATATTGAAAGAAATGCTTAATGAAGTAAATAAGAAAACATTAAGGCATTTTTTGTAAATTTTAACACCCTTTAGATCATACATGTTTCATTATTTGATAAATCACGGTTTCATATTTTGAATTTTTAAATTTCTACATGCCATCTTACTAGATAAAAATCCCAAATCCGGAATTGCCGAAGTCCTGACAAGTCTGGATATCAGAACTGCATATAACAGTGGTCATTAAAGAAAATATTCCAAAAAACAGAACCAGTTATTAAAAGAATATAATACTAAATTATGCTAAATGAATTAACATAATTTTTTTTATTTATAACTAATAAAAATAAATCAGAGGTATCTTCCAGAAGTTAGTAGTAATCACAGGTGGTACTCAGAAAATTTTAGGAATTGATTTGCTGCCTCTAAATAAGTGATAACATTAACATTACTCACCAATACCAATAAATTGCATAAATCAATATTACATTTCAGTTTTTATAACTGATTCTCTCAACTAAAAACATTTTAAGACATCAGTGCAAATGAACTGAATCCCACAACTGGCAAAATGAAAGAAAGCACTCATAAATATTTTCAAATTTAATTTAATTTTTTGGATGTATAACACAATAATGACAAGATGGATTAATGACTTAACCAAGTTAATGACAAGGTAAATGTTTTTTGGCAAAAACCAATAAATGAAAGGGACATTTTTATATTTTGTTTAAAAAAAAAAGTGGAATAAATAAACAAAATAGGGGAGAAATGAGAAATTTTTTAAGATACACGTAAGCAAGAATTTGCATAATTCTGTTAGTAAGATAAGAATTAAGAAAAAGATGATTCAAGAAGTTCTTCAAATACTTAAAAAAGTGATTCATTTGTTGGTTAAGGTTAGTTTAAATACAGCTTTTCCAAACTAACATTAACCCCTCTGAAAATGTTTGCTCTATTAATTTGATGTTCCATTTTCATTCCCTAAATCGAGTTTTAAGTAAGCATTCCCCATGAAATTATTTTATGATATTTTTAAAGGCCTAAAAAATTAATGTACTCCATTCAACATGAAAAATATTTCATGCTACAGACACAATAGAATGCTGGAATCATATGAAGGCAACTGTTCGAATTTTATACATAGATAACCACAAAACCAAATATACATGCATAATGCTTAAAGTGTAAAATGCAAAAATACAGACATACCAGCATTTTATGCATTTTAACTATTTATGGAAATAATCCAAAATTTAAATTCTGGGGAAAAATTATATTTGTCTAATAAGTAATTCAATTAAAAAACTGGAGAAGCTATAAAATAATAATAAAACAACTAAAGGATATTTTTACCAGTAAAACAAATCTCTACAGACTCTTCTTATTTATATTGAATATCAATTTCAGTTTTTGTAAAAGAATATCTTCTAAACTTCACATTTTAAGACATCATTTGACATATATTAATAATCATAATATCAGAGATTCTGTTTCATTATGAATTTAGGTTTATAAAAATTAAGAACAGGGATGGATGTATAGTTCTTTTACACACACATGAGTTACTTTTTCAAAATTTTAGAATCTTAAAATATAACAAGCAGTTAAATAATGGAACACTAATTACTATTTTACTGAGATAATTTATAGAGCAAATATTTTTAATAAATCATAATTTACATACCTCAATCTGTAATCTAAGTGATCTTCAGAGTATGTTTCTGGCATAAGTAACTGGTCCAAACGATGACTTCGATCACAATACAACTTCAATAAGTGATAACATGTATCATATACCATTTCCGAATCATCCATTACATCTTTTGTTAAATCTTTGATGTCTATATATGGTGGATAAGGAGGTATAGAATATTTGCCATGACAGCCTGTACCCTACAAATTATACAGCAGCATGGAATAATTAAAATGCAGCAATTAAAAATTTTAATAATTTCATAACATGATTTATACAATTCATGATTAAAAATTACAAATTATATTACATATACCTGAAAAGATTCATCATATTTCTTTAATGCATCTTGAATGCTTGAATTTGGACTGCAGTGGTACCTGAAATAAATCACATTTCTTTAATACAAATAACTGTCTTCCTGTGAAAAGGAACTACATCGCTTGTATTACTGTATAAAAGGTACAGATGAAACAACAAACCATAAATGAAGGGCTAAAGCTTGTTTCCAATCAAGATTTTTGCAACAATTTACTGTTTCAAACACATTTTCCCAAATCAGCATTCCAGATAGAAGTGCATACAGGGCAATTCTGTTATACTTGATAAACATATATGCCTAAAAAATAATGCAGATATGAGAATTATAAGAAAATCTTTAAAAAAATCATCTTAATGGATTTATCTGAATTATACGGATTTTCAAGAGATTAAATTATTTTAAAGTAATTAAATTTAAATTAAAAATGCTAGCAGATTCTGAGAGTAAGCATGCACATATTAGAAGCATTAAAAAGCACCAATATGCACAATATATATATAAAAATACAAATATTGACTGAATATGTGCTTCTTTAAAGCACTTATTTTCTTCTGATTTTTTAAAACATGCTGAAGAGCATGGACAACTTAAAATTAATTTTTTTAAATGAAACCTATTGCACATTTTTTAAAACTACTACACTGATTATGATAATACATATTTATGTCTTAATATAAGTTTTGAAATTTATCTGTCAAACTTTTCTTTCTAAGAATATGCATGAAACAGCTTAAAAAAATTAATTTTAGAAACACAGCAACTATCTTACAGACAACAATTACATTTCCGCACTATCTTACAGACAACAATTACATTTCCGCACACAGTAAATATTACAAGAAATTCTATATTCTAAGATACCTTTTAGTAGTAAATTAACCAATTTTTTTTTACAAATTACATTCAAATGCTTCCAATTAATTTTACATTTAATTAAAAAATTAATCAAATGAGGGTCAGCAGCTATTCTCTGAATATTTATATATGAACAGATACACGGTTGCTACATTATACTTTACAGTATTTTGGGTACATTAAAATTTTTAATTTATGCAAGAAAAATAAAGATGGTTTAACCAACATACTCCATTTTGCTCCCAATTTAAGAGCTGGTTGCTGATGAGCTTGCGGACAAGTAAGTTTCCCTCAGCTTGAGACAACAACAGTGATAATCGATAGTCATGATTCTCCTGAGCTAATTTGACAGCATCTGAGATACGACGTCCACTCATATAGAGGAAAATTTTTGCCAAATAGCCATTTCTCTGTAAATACATAATTAAATTATTATTTCCAAATAAAAAAACTAACAAGGTTCTATGCTCATTTCACTAATTATAAATCACTGCACTTTCATTTAGATTTTTATTCTAAAGCATAAAAGTATATAATAAGTAAACTATATTTACTTGCATAGTCTCTCTTTTCTCACTAATAGTATCTCTTGAAAATCGTGAAAAATATTTGTGCATACTACTTCTGACAGGAACTTGAAGAATTTAGCAGATTAAAAAATACATATATTGTGTAATTTATATTTCAAACAGGTCTGTAATTATTGCTTTTTGAAATATGAATTTATTAATTATTAAATAATTATTACTTTTAATACAACTTACTTTATTCTTTTCATTTACTCGTATATTTGGCTATCAAAACTGAAAATTATACATTACTACCGTATGTATTTGTACATTACCCATTACTACCAGCTTTTAAATCACATAATGAAAAGCTGGTGACAGATGCATGAAAAGGAGAACTATGTAAGTAAACAGGTTAATAAATAAAAATGATAGTTAGTAACCTGAGAACAATTAGCAACTTCACTCGTTATAATACTTCCTGTAGTCTTTATTAACCAATGAGACAAAGCTTCTCGTCTGGCCATTTGAGATAAATAATTTGAAGTACCTTCAGACAAATAATTTGGAGTATCTTCTGGAAAAGTAGTTGGAGCATCTGAAATAATAAGTATTTTTAAATAACGTAAGCCCAAATCTTGAATAAATTAAATATTTGATAATTTTCTAAGTAACAGCCAAACTAAAAAGAAATACATATACAAATCTTAAAGTTAATTGAACAAACTGATTGATACATACACAGGGTTCGTACACATTTCTGCACATGGAAATTAAGTACTTTTAAGGTCTTTTAAGGACCATTAATGAAAAAAATTAAGGACCTATCAGCCAATAGAAGCTAAAAAAATTCAATTCAATCAGGTTATATCTGAATTTCACTTTTGTAATAACATTCTAAGAATAAAATAGATCCGTAAGTAGGATGCATTCTTATTAAACATAACTTTAAAACAAATTTGAGAATGAAATCCACATTATAAAATTTCTCAAATAGTATTAAATATTTTACACGTATAATAGTTGGACATATTTGAAAGAAGATTGGGGACATTTCATGTACATTTTATTAACAGCTTTATGCTGATTTTTTCTTTTATGTCTCATTTTGCCATGTACTTATTCAGTCTAGAGGTTTAGTAATTAGCAGGTAAATTTTAAGTCAAATGGCATAGGTTAAAATGAGAAATAAAATCATAAACAGTATGATTTGTAACAGAAGATTAGCTGTTGCTAGCCGAGAGAGAGACCTGTCGATCAGAAAAAAACCTGAAAGCCTGTTGTAGGTAAGGTATTTCTCCCGCATTTCTTGGCATGTCTTCGTGATGTGGTGTTCTGCACACTCGGCTCGTATTTGACAGTTCCGTGGTTTGGTTCCCGGGGAAGGCTTTGCATATTTTTCATCTTTCCTGATTCCAAAAAATAACTAATGTCTCTACAGAGACGCCCGATCTAAAAGGATGGTGGATAATGATTCTCCTCACCCAGGGTTCCCTAAAACCCCAGTCGCCTTTTAAAAGGTGGTGTATATAAGGAATTTCTCCCGCCTTCTTGGTGTGGTGGTCTGCACACTGGGCATGTATTTCAGAGGTCCGCGGTTCGATTCTCAGTGAAGGCGCTTGTTCATTTTTCATTTGTTCCTGTTTTAAAAAAAAATTCTAATGTCTCTACAAGTGATGTACCTTCATATACAGTTTCTGGGATTGTAACTTGGTTAATCTATTTTAAGGTTCCAATAAGCCACTAATATAGCAGAGGTGATAAGTTATTTTGTATTATTTTAAGTCTCCCTAGATGCAAAGAATAAGTTTATAATAGTTTTTACATTTTCGTGCGTTATCTTGTGGCCACAGTAATGATTAATGAAAAGCAATAACTTGCTTTAATACACATAGATAACTTTTACAGATGAGCAGTTAGTTATAAATAATTAAATTAGGTATTTAAATACCCTCAGTCGTTATAGATTTACATGGCCATTATTAAAATCACAATCTAATAACATTTTACAGTTTAAAATACACGTAATTTATGACACTGATTCTTAAACAGTATTAGGATAATTACACATTAAAAGTTACAAAACAAAATAGTTATGTGTCGTTTTAATTCGAAGTGTTCCTAGACATTTTGGCCAATTTATATCAATTTTTTTTCTCTTTAAACATCTTTTCTAACAATTAGAAATCTGTTTCAGTACACAAGCTAGTGTTCCCACTAGTTTCTGCGTGCTTTATCTCCTAACTTGTAGTCTCTCAACAGTGTACCTAACGAGGTTTTACGTGATCTGGTAAAAGTTAAATAATCCAAAACCTCTGATAGACATGAAGCAAATTATCGTTATGTCTAAAGGAAACTACAGCGTCACATAAAGATTTAAATATACCTCTTATTTAAAAAGACTATGAACATACAGGCACGTTCTTATGTTATGTTGACAAAATAAACTACAGCTTTTGGTGATGCAAGTAAACAGGAACAGGCAAATTCAAACAAAAAATATGGACTAGTGTTCAAAGACTACACAATTTAAATTTAATCTAAGGTGGCTCAGTAACTTTATTGTAGTAACAAATTCAAATATTAGCAATGATAACGCAAAGATGAATAATTACAAATTATCAGATGTAGCAGGAACTAAGGCAACATCCAAGTGGAGAGCAAAAACTTTCTGTCTTACAATCCAAAAATCTCAGTTAAAAAACTATCTGATTTGCATTATGGTGAGGAAACGGAAAGGGAAAGCTATAGTAAATGCTAAAATTCTAAACAACTGATTAATTTGCATATGTATTCACTTTCTTTCAATATGTTTCCTCTGCACTTCAGAATTTTTGGAATTAAATATTTCTGTTATTCTAAAAAACAAATTCATTTAGAATATCAAAGAAAAGCTGCTAATTTTATTTCTTTAGTAATATGAACATTCAGAATAAATATGAAATTATGTGTGGTAAGGATTGGTTTGAGCCGATGAGGCAGAATTTTTAGATTTTAGTGACACGCCGAGCAACAAAATCTAGAAATGGCAAAACATTTTAGAATTTAGGACCGGGACTGGAAGCAGAATTTAGGAGAGCATTAAGCAGCAGAATTTAAGAACCAAAGAGATTTCATCAGGTGGGGAAAAGCCCAGCGCCAGCCCTGTGTATGATTGATTGAGATGTATAATGTGAATCTTTTAAATTGTCAGTTTTCAATTTCTTTATTAATAAAAAAATTATTTTTTTATAAATGACTGTCCAGGCGAAAAGATTAGAAACATTTTTGGTATTTTCGATGCCTGTATCTAGTGAAAAGTTGAGAAAATAAAGAGAAGATAAACAGGAAAGAGAAGATAAAAAGAAAAAGACTTCTAGCATCAGAAGTACAACATCCAAACATTATATTTTCAGTGTCCTTCCAAAAATTCTTCACAACGTATGAAATTCATCATAAAATTTCTGTAAAATACATCCATTATGTGTTAATACAATGAAGATATTTTTTATTTTGTCACATTTTAATGGAGCCTTCTAGAATTGTGGGTCTGTAAATCTTGCCTTCAAATCCTTCTAAACTTTCCAAGTTGCAATGTCTAAAATCCTAAAGTAAAATTAGCCCTACCAATTCTGTAATAGAAAAAAGGCCAGAAATAGTTTGAAAAAAGTGTGAAATTAATTTTATAGAGAAAACTGATGCATATTCTAATAATTCTGAAACAATTACATGGGAAAACTTTTTACCATGAAAAAATTGAAAGGAAGAAATTTTTAATTATTTACATAGCTATTTTGCTTTTGGTATGAATTGTTTTGTAAACTGTGCTTTATAACATTTATTATCTTGTTTATTTTTCATATTCCAAATACTGTATAATAAATAGCCAAAACGGAAAGTAATGTCTCTTCATAATACGAGAGAGGAAAAAAAAAAAAAAAAAAAATTGTTTAACGTTATTTCCTAAATATAATTTCAATATACTACCATTAATTTAGTTAAATTTATTCACATCCACAAAAGTGAAAGTTGTTTAAGAGCTTTTCATTAGAAAAAAGTGAAAAAATTTTGAAATCCTTATGTTTCACTTCTTGCTCAGAAACTCCAAGTACCCAACCCTTTCTATTAGAAATAGGAACAAATTATAACCCATGAACTCATTCAAAAGATAATCATATTTATCAGTGAATCGCCAAAAATATTCCTCCAAAATGGTAATTCACACTCAAAATAGCAGTTGTAAAAACAAGAACGAAATTTCAGATGATTAAAATTAAGGACCTTCTGACGATTTCGGCCGAAATTAAGGACTTTTAAAGACCAAAAATCGATTTAAAAAAAATTAAGAACTTTTAAGGACTCTTAAGGACCGTACGAACCCTGATACAGCTTGAATATGAGAAATTAAAATACATTAATAATGATTACAGCATGAGAGTACTGACTCAAGATTGGAAACATACACTGAACTACATGAATACTATACTTTTTTTCAGCACCAAGATGTTTTCATGCCCCCAAACAAATATTCATATATGAAACAAGAAAATCTAACTCATATTAATTTCAATTTAAAAACTGAAATTAAATAAAATTAACAAAGCAATATGTTGAATAAATATTAAGTAAAATACAAACAATACACAAGAAAATCCTACAAGACACTGAACTGTTAAAAGTGCTGCCGTTTAACTAAATATAATACAAATCAGAAATTAAATATTTAGGAAAGTACCCTAATGTGATTTTAATTCAAATGATATACGCTTCCTAAATACTTTATTTACAAATAAAATTTCTGAATACATTTTATTCATAAATAATGCATAATTATTTCATAAATGCATTATTTATGAAATAATTTCCTCACTAACATAATAAGTACTTTCATTCTCTGTGAAGAATTTATCATATTTTTTTGCTTTCATGAAACTTCTCTGTAAGTATTCATTTTCCTATTGATTTTATTTCTTTTCCAAATACAGTAAACGGCACAAATTTAAATGGACTAATTTTTTTTTTAAACTCTCGACTGGGAAATATAACTAATATTAATAAAATATTAGTAAAATTCATTTTCCACAAGATTTCATACTATAAATTTAACATCATGTATATGACATCCACACATAAGGATACTGACATAATTCTTACCTTGTTCCTCACTTATATCTCCAATCGTGCCCCACAGACAGACTAACAAATTCCACACATACGCAGATTGTCTAAGAAAACCTGCATCAGGATTAAGTGGATCTGTAAATAAAACAGTTATTACTACATGATATAACAACTTTTATTTTTAATTTAATTACACAGTAAATATAATATAGTGTATCCGTAAAGTCATGATACACTTTTGTTCAGTCGCAGGAAAGCAACAAAACAAGATAGAAATATGAAATCTTCACCAAATAAAAGGAAAACTCTCCAAGTTTCTGACGTATTATGTGCAAGCATGTGCACACACAGGTGATGATGCAGCACGACGAACTGCGAAGGAACAGATTAGCCTGTCCTAGCCCACGCCAGTCGAAATGTGGACCGTACAGAGGAAAGTTCAGTGCGTCCTGTAGCTTGCCAAATTCGAATCCGTGACCAAAGGATCACAATGTGAATATCATCGTGCAATTCACAATGTCATTGTGATTGTCATCATACATTCATAATGTGAATATCATCGTGCAATGTGAATATCATCGCATGTACAACAAACCACCTCCACATAGAAATAACATTAATCAGAGGAATAAGCAGTTGAAGGATACCGGCAGTTTGTTGGACACACCCTGTTTTGGCAGGCCATTGATCAGTGACGAGCCTGTAGAGACTATATGGAAGAGTTGCCTAAGAAGCCCTTACAAATTGCAGCTGTTGCACGCTATCAAACCGATGGATAGACCCAAATTATTTGCGTTTGCTACAGATATGCTTCATGAGGTCAACAATGAAAACTGATTTCTACAGAAGATTGTGTTTAGTGATGAGGCAACATTCCCTGTTAGTGGACATGTTCATCGCCATAACATCCAAATATGGGCTGCTGAAAATATTCATGCCCACATAGAGTACAAACGTAACAGCCCTAAAGTGAACATGTGGTGTGGCCTGATGCATGATAATGTGATAGGACCATTTTTATTTGCGGAGTAGACTGTGACGGCATGAATGAAGGCCACATCAAACTGCATTGAATAGGTATGAAACTTTAAGAGGTTTTCTTTTGTTTGGTGGAGATTTCACATTTCTATCTTGTTTTATTACTTTCCTGTGACCGATCAAAAGTGCACCATGACTTTACAGACGCACTGTATTTAGAATTACGAGTTTTTTTTCAATAATTAAAAATGTCTATAATTTGAAACAATTAGATTAAACTTTTTAAATTAATAATATAATGAAATGAGAAAAAAGAATCAACCCTGTACAAAAATGGATTTAATTTAAATATGATCAACAGGTAGTTAAATATATAAAATGCCCTCCAAAAGTTAAGGAATAGCATGTTTTCAAAGCTCACTATTAAAAAACTGTCCGTAATATTTCATTTCATAGTTTATAAGCCTGATAGTAACAATGTTTAAGAAAATATTTGCAAAAACAATAGCTATAAGTTTTATTTCATAGAAATGAATGCTTATATAGGAGTTGGAGATAAAATGCAAAAATTGTTCATGAGTTGTTCTTCAAATGTTATTTGCAATTTCAGTGACAATATGCAGGAGAAGTCATCTGCATGATTTGTTGAGGAGGCAGGTGATGAGATGCATGAAACTGATGTCACAAGCTGATGCTATGAGATGTCTCAATGTCTCTCGTAGTGTAGTTCACCGACTATGGAATCTGTTTGAATTCAAGGATTCTGTGTCTAGAAGATATGTTTCAGGAAGAGCAGACCAAGAGTTATAACATCTCTGGGAGACTGTTATTTAGCTTTTTCAGCCCGAAGGAGAGGCAACATTACTGTGCCTCAGCTCATGGCAGATGATTTAGTGGCTAGGAACAAGAATCTCAGTTACTACAGGCTCCTGTGCAATACAGGTTTGTATACAAAATGACCAGCTGTTTGTGTCCCCTTGACCGAAAGACACAGAGGTGTCACAGATCTAGAAGACATGTTCTCTTGCCCAACATGTTTATGATGGGCAAGAGAACCTGTCTAATGGTTTGGGCTAGGATCTCTTTTGGTTTTCATACTGACCTGCATATGTTCTATGGAGGAACTTCGACTAGTATGAGATATGCATATGATCTTTGTTCAAAATCTCGGCCCATATGCCACTGCTACTAGTTCTGGATTTCTTCTGATAGGCTTCTGATAGTTTGGTGTGGTATGACCACACCAAACTCGGGTTGCTGAGAATATCTTGAGGATCATGGCATGGAACAGATGGAATGGCTAGCTCGATCCCCAGAACCAAATCCGATAAAGCATCTTTGGGACTACCTTGGGAGACAGGTTGCAGCTTTAAGTCTTCCTCCAAGGATGTTAGATGAGCGTGACCAAGGATTAACCTGTGTCTGGTCATTGCTTCCCATTTTACTGATCAACAACTTAATTGACAGCATGGACTGCTGCTCCCGCCAATGTATTGCAGCTAGGGTTGGACACATTCCTTATTAAAATCCATTTTTGTAATGTTACCAACACATTTTCCCTCAAAACACTGTGATGTAATGTTTCTCCAAGACTGGATTTCTACCAGTCTTGGAGTAAAATTTTTGTTATAATTCATGTTTGTGTTGAACTTTAGAAATATTCTATGTCACATACACTAAATATATCCTCTAAATTTCTTGTTTCTATGTTGCTTCATTTTCAAATTAGATACAAAAAACCATGCTGTTCCTTAACTTCTGAAGGGCAGTGTAATTTAAAACTTACAAGTAGAGTTGAAATATATGCAAAAAGTACTGATGCAATTTTGGGTGCTTTTTGTTTACCCACATTCTCACTGAAAAGTCACAAAAAACTATTCATTAAGTAAAGCAGTACCTCAATAAAACAATTATGTTGCAATCCATGATGTTGGCAAAAAGGATTTATGGCAACCCAGGGATGCATATGGCATATATTTGCTTGGGCCGGTGCACAATGACGAAGTTGTACAATTGCTAGGTTTGTAAAATGCTCTTCCATTTTTAAGCAAAAACAGATCAATGCGTACATTGGGAGAAACAGAATGGGGGGAAAAGGATTACTGAAACAAGGTTGTGATTTATTACAGATGTTTTTTTGCTTTTTAAATTTTATCAATTGACTGCTCCTAGAAGGAATTCTTAGTGTATTGCCATTGAGAAAATGGCTATTGCTACTTGTTCATTAGCTCGGGAATAAAGTACAGTACAAAGTCCGTAATCCGGACTTGTCGGCGAGTCCTGATTAGGGTTTTTTCCGGATTAAAGAACATCAATTTAAATCTGGTAAGATGGCATGCAGAAATTATACAATTAAAAATATTAAATCATAATTTATGAAATAAAGAACAATTATGATTTAAAGGGTATCAAAATTTACAAAAAAAAAAAAAAAAAAAAAAAAAGCTTAATATTTATTTGTTTACTTTATTAAACATTTCTTTCAATGTAAGTTGTTTAAGATGCTTCCACAAAAAATTCAAAAAGTTCCTTTTTCTTGTGTCATGTATAGTGGACTTTCCAATGCCATACTTCTCGCATAATTTTGAGATGGAGAGGCCTTTATTAATTTTTTTGCACTTTTTGTTTAATGGACATCGAAACATGCTTTCGCTTCGTAGATTCTTTGGCAGCTCCAAAATTGGAAACTCTTTTTGACATAATCAAAAGTTCAAGCTTAATTTTTATAAAATTGTTCTAACAGTCTGCAAAAAATAATAAGCTGAATCCAATTAGAAGATTAAGGAATAGCACAATCTGCAACATTAACTGAAATACCTTAGATAATTTTAGCCTAGCTTATATCGCATACACATGTATATGCGTTTACGCATGCGCATAAAGTTTGTAGCTTTGAGGTCCGTATTATAGATCATTCCGGATTATGGACTTTGTACTATAGTAAATAACAAGTTCCTGACTTTTCAGGGGGTGCAGATAAGCAGAAAATACACTTACCATGAACAGTATGAAATATTTTTCATGTTATAATACATTACGAGGAACATTGCTTTAGCACAATAATTTTTTCCAAATTATATAAAACAAAAAAGATACAGTTAAAATACTATACAAATAATTAACAGTTCTAGTATCTCATATCCCGCTAAAAAAATTTCTGAAGCATTATAAGACCTTGGTATTTGGAAGTTTATAGGCAAATAGCACATGATACAGGTGAATAGTAGATGATTTTAGGAATATACTGGCATTCAAAATCTCTGCTACGAACTGCTAAAATGAGTTTGAAATCAAAAATCTTGAAGCTGCAAGATCAAAGAATTTGATATTTTGCAGATTAATTAAGATTCACAAAGGCATTATATGCTGTACTAAGTATGTGATGAACATTACATACCGGTTACTATTGTTGAATCTCTTTATTTTTCAAGAGGTATTATATGTCAGTTTAATAACAATAAAAACAGATTTCATTAATTTTTACTTCTCTCATTGTCAGTTCCTTTTATCCCCCATGATAAATGTGATGAAATCGAATGGTAAACTACTTTTAAAAGTAAATTAATAAAGATAATTTTCTTGAGCACCGAAACACCTAAAAAGCATTGTACAAATTTTTAAACACCATTTCTTTATTTATTCAAAACAATATGTACATTAATTTGTTACATACTGAAATTTAAATTTTGAGTGCTGTCTTAGTTGATATGATGCTTATTGGAAATCCATTACCTCGATGACAGGCTCCAGTTTAAAATTCAGAAAAGGTACAGATATTTCTGAATATAGTGCCTTTGTAGAAAAGGAACAATTCATCAATCTGAAAGTTCTTCCAAAAAGCTGATGGTAGGGGGGAAGAGTGTTATGGGATTCTTTGTACCAAAATTGGGATGCAGCTGCACAAAATGATATTCTTACATCAGTGTTCAAGGCCTGTGCCCTGATTGCTCATAATTATTATGAATCAACCAAAGTGAAGGCAAAGTATCAGCAATTATATTAAAAAAAAAACTTGTTACAGGGAAAAAGGTGATTAAAAATAAGAGTTTTCCATTGAATTTTTTTTTTTTTTTTTTTTTTTTTGGGTAGGATACATAAAAACAGTTACTAAAACTAAAAACACACTTTTATGAAAATTCTAATAAATTTAGAATGTTCTAATGACAGATTTTACCTGCAGCTTTCAAGTGATTTTCAAAAAATTCTGCTAGGGCATGTACTGGTTCAACACCTGGCTTAGGAACAAAAAACGGAGCCCCATCTTCAGTGGTAGATTTTGAATTCTGTAACTGAAGCTTAAGAGTACCAGTAAGGGTTTCCTAGAAAGAACATAATCATTTAACACTTATTTTAACTTCATAAATACATAAAAAAAAGTTTATCAACTAAACATGGCAATGGAAGAAATAATGTACCTGGATGCTCTTTTCTTCAGGGTTTGCATCTGCAGTTGTTGGCAATTTTGTCATAGAGAGCATGAAAGATTTGCCATGGGTATCAGAATGAGGAATATTGCTTCCATGCACTAATTTGTTCCAAACTATATGAAATAAAAAAAAGATGAAAGGGATATAAGAAAAACAATAAAATATGAAAATAATAAGGCTAGTTGAACCATAAATTATTATTATTGTTATTATTTATTTATTTTGAAAATTGAAATTTTCAAAATAAATAATAATAATAATAAATAAATAAAAAAACTTTTTATACTTAAAGATTACAAAGTCTTACTTAAAGATTAAACTGTGGTCGCAGCTTGAAATATATCCCCACATTTCAGAGAAGATGCATTTTAAAACATGAATGGTGTTTTATACATAAAGCTTCCAATGCAGCAGTTTACTTTAAAACACAGATCATATGTTGGAGATAATGAAGGCCAATGCAAAAAAGGTACAGACATAGCAAAAGGACTGGATTTTGCATGCTACTGAATGCAGCAGTGTTGCAAGCTCATTTATTTTTTTGGGAAAAAGTGGTTGGTTAATTTTTTGGAACAGATGTGCTTATATTTTCTTTGCAAATAATGGAAATTTTAATATGATCAGCAAGACATTTTGATGAACATAGTGAATTTTCATTAAACACTTTAAATTTAGATTAAATCTTGAAGTATGCATATTAACAGGTATTCAAGATGATCTACTATCAGGAACAGAATTACTCATTAAACATAAAAAATTTCGGCAAGCTGTCCAACTATTTAATAAATTATCTCTAAACTCTTTATTACCTTTTCTTGAAAGAATATTTTATCCAAAAATATTGCATCCATCGTTTCAGGAGACGAAAAAAAAAAGTACAGAATGTTTTATGCTCCATTATAATATTACCCATGCAATTTTCCCTTTTGGCAGAGGGTCCGTAGAAACAAATTAAAAAATTTATCCTTTTATCAATACTCAGTATTTGTGTTTCCCATTTTGCTTAACTATTTCAGCTGAAATTTTACAATATCAGTTTCTTCTGTTTCTGCATGAGACTACTCGATAAATTCTGACTCCTTGTTTAACAGAAATTTCTTCATCTTTTGAAATAACATTTGACAAATTACCTACTAATTTCACCAAAACAATGAAAGCAATTTTTTCACCATGCAGAATAGTATTCCTGCATTGAGACTTAATGAAGGCAGAATTTTTTAGGGGTGGACTTTCTTTACATACAATCAGTACATTCAATGTATGTCATTTACAGAATATATTTAATCTCCTTTTCTGACGGAAAAACCTTTCTAAAACTCCTACTAATTTCAGCAGCCTCTACATTAATAAAAACTGATTAAAGACATTAATCTACAACATAAAGATTATGTATCCATATGATGACATGGTGCATATGATTCCTCAAACCTACACTTTTGAAAAAAAAAAGGGGGGGGGGATCTAGAATTCCAGTTATATCCAGATCACAAGCACTCTTGTGCACAGAATTATCTCCATGAGATAATGAAAATTAACTAGGAAGGGGAAGATATTCCATGAATTAATACAGTTACTAATGCAGAGCATGCTTTCTGACCCCTAACGAACAATTGATTTATGGGGGTTTAAAAAAAAAAAAAAAAAAAAAAAAAAAAAAAAAAAAAAAAAAGGTGAATTCTGAAGAACAATGAACCATATATGACATTCGAACAAGATCAATGAGATTACATGAATGTTTTTCATCCTTTTAAAAACATAATCTTCATTTTAATAAGGTTATAATTTAATTAGATGCATACCTAATCTCCCCAACTGGGTTATTGAATGGAATGAAAATATATTATTTATGTGTTTACAAAAGTGATATATTCTATAATATATCACTTTGTAATAACAATTTAGCACAGTTTTGAAACTTGGAACTTTTCAAAAGAAAGGTGAAAATTAAAGGGCCAACAGGAAGGTCCCTATGATTCTTGACATAATAATAAATAGAACATTGCCAACAAGGTATGGAAAAAATGTAAAAATGATACCAAAGTTTATTTTAGAATACTGAAGTAATTGACATTTAGAAATGGCAAAAACATTTTGATTATCCAATACTGAGATTTTTTTTTAACATGAAAATCTGTGACTTAACAGCATAATAGACATTTTTATATGCATAATAAATGGCATCAATACTCTACTTTAAAGCGCAACTGTTAAGAATAGATGTATTTGTAAAGATTTGGAAATAAATTAATAAAAAAAAAGATTAAGCATATTACTGTCTAATAAAGTATCTTCTTTAGGTGGTTCCAGGTGAACATAAATTCCATCAGCTCTCCAACCACAGCGAAAGCTTCGGCCCATAAAATACCCAGCATCAGCTAGAAGATGTTGCTTGTTATACAGAACAGATTGCTTGAAAGGCCTCAAAGCTATTTTGTTAGGGAATATTGGGACAGTTTTCTTAGGATATGGTAGTTCAGAAGAGGTTTTAACAAGAGGGAGAGAAGATAACCACTCAGCTTGCTTTAAAGTTGATAATGATAATGACGACATAGACTTTTGAATGCCTATAAAATAAAATATTTAGTTAATTATATAAATTGCTAATAATAAATAAAACAATAAAATTTCTATGCTACAGAAAGTTAAGAAATCACGATAAAAACAAAAATTTTCACATTACCTACTTCACCATACTTAAATGGCGATTTCACTGACACAGAAAACTGATTATCTGGATATTCATAATGGCGCTGCTTCTTGAAAACTTCGCTACTTTTAGTCTGAATTTTATTTAAAAAACTTATCACTTCATTTTCCTTATTAGCATCATCTGTTTTGCTCCCAGACATAACATCTCTTCCAGTTTTATATGTAGTTGGTCCTATGACAATATACAGTACAGTAAGAATAAGTCATTCAAAAGTTTCTTACACATATACATTCCCCTAATGAAATAAAGATCTAATTAATTTAAAATCACCTACATGCATTTTGAAATAAATAGCAATAGGACTATGTTGTAAACAAATTAATTATTGAAGACACTCCAGGGTATGATAATTATACGCAGTATTTTCTCATTACAGATCCCAAACTGCTGTCTAAGAAAAATATGTTACTGATATAATGAACTAAAAATATAAGCTTACCTTCAGTAATGCAAAACAAGACCAGCTCCATAATTGATGCTTTGGCAGATCTTCTTTCATATGCAAGAGCACTTGAATGAATTTCTTTACAGTATTGATACTAATGGCTTAAATCTCTTAGCACATATTATCTTTTAATTATAAAATGCATATGGTTTATCTCTATATATTTTGCCTTTCAACAGGCCCCCAAAGAAAAATATCAGAAGGCACGAGATTGGAAAATCAGGAAGCCCACGTTTTTTTGGATACTCAGCCTAAAACAAAATTTATCAGTTTTGCTTGAACTGTGATTTTTTGCCACCCACATCTGACTCTGATTTGAAGTGAGATTTTAGTCACCCTGATGCTACTGATTTATTTAATAAATCCAAAAAATTTGAGCCTATTGACTTAGTCAGGTCTACTGATGGGTTAAAAGAGTATAAAAATAAAACATTATACTAACGAACAACTAACAGACAATACATACCAACAAATTAATCAATACTGAGACTTTGAGAAAACTATCCCAGAATTTGAAAGTACTTGGGATTTGAAAGGAGACTATTTTCAGATCTGATTATTATCAGATCCAGTTTAGCACTACTGAAAGTTAAACATATATAAGATTTTAAGCCATTATCTTTAATATATATATATAAAAGATTTCATATATTCGCACCCTAAGGAGCTTTTTTTTACGCTTTGCGTGTTACCTTTCCTTATTAAATATTATGTTCTTCACATTTAAACCACAAAATTCAATTCAAATGCAATATCAAAAAATAGTTTTTAAATAAGTATAACATTAGAATTTTTGATTAGTCTCGCACACTGGAGATAATTTTTTTTTTTCTTCTTTTCCATATAGTATTGCCATTGCTTGCTTTGAAATCACTGAGTTTCTTAATCTAAAATTCGTTAAAGTGTTACAAAGTATGAAATTGATAATAAAACAAATTCCAAATTAGGGCTTCTAGATGCATATATTCGGTGGAGGATTACGTTATTCAAAATTGGACAGCTCTCGGTACTGTTGTTCAATTTCTTTAAATATAACAGAGGTCGATAATATCTGGTGGCAACAAATTGAAAAGTGAAACGAATAATTAATGTTTTTTATGCAAAATGCCAAAACGAAATTAATTGCCCTTTGGGATTAAAATAAAGGGGTTTCCCCCCTTTATTTAAAGAAAGAAAGCTTTCAAATTTTAAATTATATACCCAAAGTTTTTTTTAAACGTTTCACGTGTTTACCTTTATTTATTATATCTCATATTTTTCGCACTTAAACCATAAAATTCAGTTCAACTGCAATATCACAAAATAAATTTTAAAATCAGCATATCTTTAGAATTTCCGATACACAATCTTGCGTGCGGAGATAAAAAAAAAAAATCTTTTTTCAGTACAGTGTTGCCATTGCTCGCTTTTAAATTGTTGAGTTTGTTAATAGATAATTTGTTAAAATTTACAAAATATGAAATAGATAATCAAACAAATTCTAAATTTGGGCTTCCAGATGCCCACATTTTATTTTGGAAACGTATGTTATTTAAAATTTGATGCATCTAGGTACCGTTGTTTTATCACAATGCAAGAAACATACATTGATGCAGATTCTTCATTATTTAATTTCTTTAAATATAATACAGGGTACTAATATTTGGTGGCAACAATTTGAAAAGTGAACCAACATTTCAATGCAAAATGCTAAAAAGAAATTAATAGTCCTTTTGGGCAAATGGGCCCTTTGGACTTCAGGGGGAAACAGAAAGTTTTCAGATATTAAATTATGTCTAAAGGAGCTTTTTTTTTTTTTTTTTTTTTTTTTTTTTTTTTTTTTTTTAACATTTTGTGCGTCTCCTTTATTTATTAAATATTATGTTCTTTGCACTTAAACCATAAAATTTAGTTCCAACATCGCAAAATAATTTTAAAATGAGCATAACTTTAGAATTTCTAATACACAGTCTTGCGCACTAGAGATAAAAATGTTTTCCCTGTGCAACGTTGCCATTGCTCGCTTAGAAATCCCTGAGTTGGTTAATCAAAAATTCATTAAAGTTTTACAAAATATGAAATCGATAATAAAAACAAATTCCACATTTGGGCTACCAGATGCTCATATTCACAGGAGGATTATGTTATTCAAAATTTAACGGCTCTAGGTACCGTTGCTTTATCACAAGGCGAGAAACATATATATATTTATGTAGATTCTTTATTATTTAATTTCTTTAAATATATAATACAGGGCGATAATATTTGATGGCAACAATTTGAAAAGTGAAACAACACTCGTAGTGAATCAATGCAAAATGCCAAAACGAAATTAATAGTCCTTTTAAGCAAACTGCCCATTTCCAATAAAAGCAATAATTTAGGGTCTCTAAACAAAGCAAAAAATCACCTTGCATCTTTGGCCTTACAAATGTCGTATTTACAGATTTTCCCAGTTGTTCTGGAAATTAATAAAGTAATATAAATTTCAAAATGGCAATGTAAAAAAATATTCTTTATATTTTTAAGCTATATCTCCAAATGTAATATTTTCTTTTTACAGAACAAATGCAAGCTGTGGGTGAAGACAATGCTGTTTAACAACTACAATGTAATTTATCAACAAAAAAATTAGCTTCATATTTAAGATGAAATATTTTCAAATATATCTGTTACTAGGATAGCAATAAAAACACACAATTTCAATTTACCTTCCCCAAGTTGAGTCCTTTTAAGTGTTCTTTCTATTAGTCTTTTTACTTATAATAAGACAAAAATCAACAGAATAATTAGAGAATAAAAATGTAGGTATAAGTAACCATACAGACTTTTTTAAACATTAGCATTGAGTGACAATATTTTATCTCTTTCAGAAAAACATCACAGCTGCCAACATTGAAATATGAAAAAATAGGAGATTTTCATGCTGTGAAATTGCATTATTTCAAAAAAACTTCCCTTTACTTATACTCATCTCATAACGCATGACTCAGGTTATTTAAAATGATTAAATTCTATATTTTATGTTTTTTGAATAGTTTTATTTTGTAATTTTTTTACGCTTTTATACTGAGAAAATACTGCATAGAGAAGAAAAGCTTTTATTTATCAAATTAATTTTAAATATGAGGAAAATGCATTATTAATATAAATACTACTGTGTGGATTAACATAGTGATGTACCATTTATTGATGTAAAATAAACTAATTAATTATTGACAAAGCATTATAAAAGGTTCCACAATATATACAGTAGGTTAAGAAGATTCAGATCAATAAGGAAAATTCTGCTGAAAATCAGTAAGTAAGGGTGGGTGAATGCAATTTGCATAATTTAAATTCCAGAAATTTAATAAATTTCATTTATTGTTGGTAAACACTTTCTTTAGTAAAGGCTAAAAACTGAAAACAGGGAAATGTGATTAATCTACCGAAAGACGAAAAAATGTGAAAAACTGGGTGAACTGGTAATTATGAAATACTACGGAACAGTCACTGTAACATATAAAAAGTGAACTAATTTGCTTCTTTTATGCAAATTTATACAGGTGGCATCATTTCTACTATTTGTAATGTAGTATACATCTGCTTTGAAACACATCCAACTTGGTATACAACTTGGACATGAAAATTTTCGTTTGGTATACAATATTTGTCTGGAATATCACTTGAGTTCGATTAGTCATGATTGTGCTTACTAACTCATTTACCTCTTTCGACCATGACTGTCCATGAGAGTCAGTATGCCTATTGTTACTATTCGGTAAAGAATCCACACTATAACTCTGAATTTTCAATTGATGTGTTTTTTCGCTTAAATTTTTTAAAATTTAACTATGAGTTTTGGGAAAGTTAATGAGAATGAAACAACAAATAAAATTGTCAGCATCACCATAGAGGTGGAAAGTACAAATATGGTACAAACATCTGAAATTTGGCTATTGCATATTGTATGCCGAGTATCATAGTGTCTACGGTTGAGAAAAACAAAGATGCTATTAAATCACCTAATACTGTGAAGAGAGGAAATTGATTTCCATCAGAAGTGGTACAGCATATTGAAAACTTGCTTTGATATGGATAGTAGAAAGCCATTTATGTACAATTTTATGTGCAGTGCTTCATTTATGTACAATATATATTTCACACACCAAATTTGTATTTTAGTATTGAAAAGTGTGAAAATAATAACAGGATATTTTTTATAAGAATGGTTTCATTGTTTTTCTTTTAGTTCTTTCTGCAAAAGCTCTTTTAGTGTATGTGCATGGATCTGGAATGAATTAATGATGTATACCAAAGTACCAGAGTATTTGCTTTAACTAACTAGGATGACTATTATTTTACACAAATTTCTTTTTAATGGACAAAATTTTATGTTTCAATTATTTATGTTTTAATTTTATTATGCTTCTGAAAAGTAAACTACACAAATATGGCAAAAATATGAAAAAATGCAGATTCTTTGATAGAAAAAATCTTATACGGCTCTTTTTTAAAATTCTTCAACCAGTTTAACTTCCATTAAAAAAATAGCTATTACTACTAATAAACTCTATTCTGCAACTGTTTCAGACATTTATTAAATCTCCTTAAATTTACAAAATAAAATAAACAAATAAAAATTTTCATTAAACAAAATTTCATTAAACATAAATAAAAATTAATACCTTTGAATTAAACAACAATTAAAATTATATGCCAATTATGTTAATAAATGCTACATTTTTCTGGAAAAAATATTTTCTTTGCTTTTCAGAGATTTGAGAATAACTATGAATTTACATATTAATGGGTGTAAGTATACAAAAGAATAAAATAAAAATTCTGTTCATACCCCACATATCATCATTCATATCATCTTGGAAAAATGATGCCTTCATACCCTGAATTCTTTCTGGATCAATACCACTATTCAGTATAGGCTTAGTTGGAGAATAAACTTCAGTGAAGAAGTCTTCAGCTAACAAATATATAGAATATATTAAATCATTATGCATATTTTTAGAAGATAATAATTCATACTGATATCTATAGCAAATATCTAACGCAATAGAATAGTTAATATAACTGTCACGACTACAAGACTATCAGACAACAAACTGCCAAGGAAAAATTTCAAATCAAATGCCAGAATGGAATATATTTAAGATAGAAACACTACTTTATGTGTATTCACAAATACATAAAACAAAACAGTTCTTTACAGCTAGTGGAATTAAAATTTTCTATTCAAATTATATAAATTAAAACTTATTAAATATTATAGAAAAAACTTTATATTATTCTCTCATTGTTAAGTTCTCCTCAGAAGACCAATACAGTTACCAAAAATGTTATACACTCCCATCATTTAAAATATAAACTTTTAGGATACATGCATAGTATGTTTATTTTTATTAATTAACTACATATGTCTAACTAGGGTATATTCATTACAAATAAAGCCACACAAAAGTGCATTACTCATAAAATGAAAAGATGAATTTTTAGACAGTTCTATGCTACCTAATCTTGTGGTATGTCAGTTGCACATAAATAGCAGGGTAATAATAAAGAAGAATAATGTATAAGCAACTAATTCAAAAAACTAATACTTGAAGGATTTAACATTCTTAGTGCCATCACTTTTCAAGTACACTCAACTGTTGTACTTACATAACATTTAATATCCTGATTTGTAAATGATATATTTACTCTGCATTCATAATTCTCATACCATGATAATGATTTGTATCATTAAAAATACAAACTTCTGATACTGACCATCATTTTTGAGAACATAATACTGATCACTACCACCAAACACAAAATAATTCTGAACAGATGTCCAAGGGAGATTTTATCATACATGATAGTGATATATTTTAAATAATAAGGCAATGGATATAAAATGCAACAATATTTAGATTTAAAAAAAGTGCTGCTTAGAGGCTTTTCACATTTAAAATGCAACCTGAAACTAGCTAAAAGCAAAATAATTGTAAATTCTGCATTTACACTGAAAGCATTACTACATTTTGAATATAAAAGCAAATTTTCTGCTTAGAAAGTATGACTATAAAATGGAGAAATAGAATTTGCTAGAAATTATAAAAGTCTACTACAATATTACTTTTACAAAATAAACCAGTAATTTCAATGATGTAGATACTGAATACGCACGGCTACCCATAAAAAAGTACATGCTTTATATAAAATTTATATTTCAAATTCTTTCGTGACTAAATACTAATGCAAGTGGAATCTGCACAAAGAAAATGATATATGAAAAATTTATTACTTTGGTCAAATTCATAATCTTTTTGGGTTGACAAAGATGTTATTCCTTCCATAGCTTCATCTTCAACATGATACACTATTGGCTTCAAAGGCAAATTTGAAATAGAATTATCAGAAGGGATTTGTCCATTTACAACTGCCATCTGTAAGAAATTAATTTTGTTGATTGAAAAGCATGTAGTTAAAAATCAAGAATTTATTTCAGCTTAAATCAATATTTATTACAAAATTTTCATTAAGTGCTTTTAAGAAATATTGAATTTAATCATGGGGGGGGGGGAAGTTAGCAGCTCAAAAGTCATTCACACAGTGTTTTCACTGTGTAACAAATAAACTTTTAAGTCACAGAACTCATTTCTCAGCAAATTTCCATACTTCACTCTAAGACTCTTCTATTTATAAAAAAACTTTTCAAAGTAAATGTGAATTATATTAAGCCACAACAGGAAGCATTAATAAGAAACACAGAGATTCTAAAAACAGTATAAATCAAAAGAATAATACAGCTGTGAACAAAGTTCAGTACACAAAACATATACTGTATTCAGAATTCTAGAATCTTTAAGTTTGTAAATTGAGATTTGTTTTATCAACCAGACGAAACACTTTATCAAACACTTGATGAAAGATGGATATTTACGTTTCAGTGCTTCATGTATTATTAAAATATTTATCACAGAAGAATGCATAATTTTAAAAATAATTTATAAAAAAAATCTATAAATTTTTTTCAAAATTATCCATGATTTTTATTGTCTGAGTAGACAATTGGTAAACCACCAAAATAAATCAAACTCTATACGATAACGAATAAAATTGTATTCTTTGGCATTTATTCAGCAATTTTATTCCTCTGCCAAATCAGGTGCCCTGATACAGTTTGTAAGACTTCTAACTTTACAAGGAAGTTTTTCATTGACAACAACGGGAAAAGTATCACAGCATTTTCAGCAAATCACTTTTTCTCTTTAAATTTTAAGTCTCATTGTTTAGACATTTTAATGCTTCTAATAACTGGCTACCATAGCCCACAACTAATGAATTCTTTTTTACTAGTAGTCAGTCGGTAAGGTTGTTACATGGATATGTTTATCTCACAACTTTTCCAGTTTGACAACTAGTCCCTGTCAGATACAGTTTCTTGTATTGCCATACCTTGTTGCAAATTATTCTAAGAAACCTTTTACAAATCCACTGATTTGTAGTATCATCATATAACTTAACTTTGTAATCACACATTATGGTTTAAAGAAAAGGTGAAACTTTTTTGTGGTTTGGTTATTACAATTGAAAATATAGATTTTATGTAAAGATGATTTTCTGCATTTAGGTTTTTATTTCTGCAATCTGTTTCTGGTGGTCTGATTATAAGATGCAGCCCAGCGTATTAACCAGTTATTTTATTTCAACAACATAGAGTGACCCAGACACTACTATGAATAAATTATAAAATTTCAGATTATATGTTATAACAACTTTTTTTGGTTCCTGACCCCTTTTATCATTGAGAAGTTGATAATTGTTTAGCTTCTCAAAAATATCTGACAAACAGCACACTTATGATAGTCGTATGCTATTTGGCAAAACAGCATCATCATCAGATTTTTGTTCAGTTAAAGGTATCATAAAATGTTTCTAATTTTAATAACCTTAAACTTTGGTGTTTTGACATTCATCGTTATTCTGCAAGCAATAACGTTTGTATTCAAATTTCATGTATTTACACAGATTTTAAAATAAATGGCTGTATAGCTTTCAATAAAATAATTTTGACAGCATCCTGGAGAGCACATCTGTCAATCTGCCTGAAGAGATTTTGTACCATTGCTATCTCAGACATTTTTGTTACTTAAGTTCAACCATTTAATCATGAGGAAAAATATCTCATTCTAAAATATGAATGAAATAACATCACTTATAACAATTACTCAAATACATACCAACTTTAGTTGAATAAAACAGTAAAATACAATACTGTACACTCATTGTGATGAAATAGAAACAACAAAATGTACTAGAAAAGCCTTATCACCCCACACTGTGCGACGCAGGATGTTACATAGTGTGGGTTAAGGCATATTTTGACTCTAAAATAACTTATATGCAGAAATTGCAATAGTGATGTATACTGCCCTACTGATGGGCCTGGGTTCAAATTCTGAAGAAGGCATGAATGTTTGTATACAGAATCTGTGCAGCAAAGAGGCACTTAAATACATGGCAAGCCGAAAATTCTCTCAAGAGGTTACAGACTAAAGGAAAAGAGATGGAGACCCTCAGACTGCTCCCTGGGGTGCTCTCCCTCAGAACTGACACAGAAGTTTTAACAGTTACCAAGACCCAGCAATACTTAATATATAGTTACAGGAATGCACCCTTGCTTCAACCCGTACCTCCAGAAATTACAATGTTACACAGCTATTATGATGTACTTGGTGGTATCTTTCAATATGTAAATATAATTTACAGTGCAACTTAGGCAGTATTACGATTTTATAGTTGCATTGCAGAGAAAATGTAATATATTACAATAAAAATAATTAAGGGTTTGTGATTAGTGTATTTTAAATTCATGTATCTAAATTAAATTTTTGCAGCCCCAACATTTCACTTTGCAATCTAATTTGGGATCACAACCCATAATTTAATAAGCACCATGTTATATAATAAATCAACTATTAATCCCTTAATACATTGAGATGACCGAAATGATGGGATAACAATACAAAATATACAGATGGCAATAGTATCATGTACAAAATGTATAAATGGGCAGTGTATTCTGAAAGGCCTCTAGTATCTTTCCAATGGGTACAACTTAATTTTTACGGCCCCGCGATAAACCGCCAAATTATGTAAAAAAGGTACTTTCTATTTTTATTTACCGAATTTGATGAACAGCGTGATACTGTAATAGTTTATTTTCAACTTAAACGTTACAAAAAAATGTCCCCAAATTATGTACTTTAACTCTGACTTTCGACTTCTATTTGCTTAATTTGACGAACCGTGTAATATAGTTGTAATAATTTTTTTTTTTCAATTTAAGAACTGTAAAAAAATGTTGACAATTTTTAATTTACTGAGGAGAGAGGAAGAGGCCATATTGTTTTTCCGTGGAAACAACATATTACCTCTCATATTATATATTATCAATATATTGGCAGGGCTTTCATTTACATTTAAATTATTCATGTGAAAAGGTTTCTGACATGATTATGGCCGCATGACGGAAATTAACAGATTGCAGAATGGTAGTTAAAGCTAGATGCACGAGACATTCCACTTAGGAAACCTTTATGGAATTCAACATTCTGAGATCCAAAGTGTCAAGAGTGTGCTGGGAATACTAATTTCAGGCATAACCTTCCATCACGGATAACGTAGTGTCCAACCCTCAGCATTTAATGACCGAGACTGGCGACGAGTGCATAGAGGTGTCAATGTTAACATATAAGCAACACAGCATGAATAACTGCAGAAATCAATATGGGATGTATGATGGATGTGTCTGGTTGGACAGTGTGGTGAAATCTGGCTTTAATGGGCTATGGCAGCAGAAGAGCGAGTCGAGTGTCTTAACGAACAGAACAACATTGACTGCAGCACCTCTCATTAGCTCGTGACCGTATAAGTTAGACCTAGACGACTGAAAAATTATGGCTTGAACAGATGAGTCATGATTTCAGTTGCTAACAGCTGATGGTAGGCTTTGAGTGTGGTGCAGACCCCATGAACCTATGTTGGCAACAAGTCACTGCATAAACTGGTGGTGGCTCCACAATGGTGTGGGTTATTTTTTCATGCCAAGTGAACTAATCGACTAGAAATGGTTATCTTCAGCTACTTAGAGAGACCACTTACAGCCATTCATAGTCTTCATGTACCCAAACAACAATGGAATTTTTATGGATGAAAATGCACCATGTCACCGAGCCACAACTGTTTGTAACTGGTTTGAAGAACATTCTGGATAATTCCAGTGAATGATGTGGCCACTTAGATTGACCGATACTGAATCCCATCAAACATTTTGGGGACACAATCGAGAGGTCAGTTTGTGCACAAAATCCTGCACTGGCAACAATTTCGCAGTTATTGGATATCTGTAGAGCAGCATCCAATATTTCTGCAGAGGACTTCCAATGACCTGTTAAATCGTGACCATGTTGAGTTGCTGCACTTCGCTGGGAAGTCTAACACAATATTAGGAGGTACCCTATGATTTTTGTCACCTTAGTGTATACTGCATTAGTATTGAAAATATTCTCAATAAAATTAATTTTATACAAAAAGACATGCAGAAATTAAAAAATGGCTCTTTAAAAAAATCTCAAATTATAACACAAAGAATATATCTGAAGCGACACCCTTTCTGAGAAAAGGAGAGGGAACCCACAGAAGCCTGCTTCATTGGTTTGACAGATATACAAGAAAACATCCTTCTCATCCATTTATTCAAAATCTTAGTGACTCTAAAAGCAGGTAGAATACAGATAAATTGAATTGTTAAATAATTTACAAAAGTAAGATGTAGGAGTTCACTCACTTGGGGAGGTGGTAAAATGCCTTTTGATTTATTTTCAGGTGGCTTTGGAATATCCATTTCTTCATCAGAATCTTCTAATCCATATTTTGAAAAATGATCAACCTGGAGATATAATTAATTAATAAGAACAAAAAAATGCACTCCAGATTTCATACTTAGAAAGCTGAAATGCTAAGGAGACATATCTTTTAACAAAAAATTTAGCTTTACATGCAATTTATCAACTAATCAGTATTTCATAATGCACTGACAAGTTACAGAATGCTTTATATGAAAAACAATTAAATATGAAATGTATCTACACTATTCAAATAAAATTAAAATTTACTGATCATAATAATTCACTAGAACAGTGGTCACCAACTGTGGTTTGTGAAAACATTTTGATGGTTTGCAGAAAAATTGGGACAATATTTATATTTTTATGAAGACTTAGTTTAAAACATGACGAGTAGCAAAACCTATTACGGAATATGGATTTATTTTTTAATTTTAGCTATAACTTTTATTGAAATTCGTTCTTAATTTAGCTACTTTTGCAGGTGTATCTAACGATATTTCAAAGTGAGATTTGGCATCCATGGATATGTGCTGTTATCAATAATAGTGCAAACTGGAATTCTCCTTCTTTTTGAATTACAATCATATGCTATTGTAGTCATTAATAACACAGTTTTTCTATGTGTCACTAGGCAACTCTATGAATTTTTATGAGAACCATCTGCATTCTTGTTTATAATTGCATAACTGGAAATTTCTGTTTTTGTTTTGTCTGACTGTTGATCCATGGCGCCATTGCTGAGTAAGTGATGATTTCTATGTTTACAATAATTAAAAATTGGTGGGTCTAACACTTTCAATTCATTGATATTTCTTTGCGTTTGCCGGTTTGTTCTTGCTTTTTGTGAAGTTCCTTTTCAGTGATATGGAAATTTGAAGCTTTCTGTACAAGAAGGAAAGACTTTTATACTTTTCATATAATTTTTCAATGTGAATGAAATATGTGTAGTTTGCTGATTATTGTATAATGTATTTACCTTTTTTAAAATTCATATTAGTGGTCTGCCAAATATAAAATTATACATGAAGTGGTCCGTGAAGTGCTATGGGTTGACGGCCACTGCACTAGAATACTTTTAGTTCTTTCATGGCACACAAAGTTTAAATACTCTCACAAAAAAAAAAAAAAAAAAAAAAAACTAATGTGAGGTTTTACCAAGTAGCATAAGTACTGTTGTTACAAATTCTGTATGTATGTTAGTAATTTTTTTAGTGAAATTGTAGTATATATTTTATATAATCGAACATGAAATACTTGAAAGAGACGAAGCTCTTTTGAAAAAATACGATTAACGGGTCATGTCTCTTTAACATTGAAGTTACAGTTATTTCGTTAAACTGGCAAGACATCACCAAGCTGGCAATGGTTTTGGATATTAATTTTTGTTGCCAAATTTCATGAGAAATCGTCAATCTTGGCGATATTTTGATCCAGTCCCTTTATAACTACTAATTGGTATTGTAATTGACCTCCATTTGTAGCTGCAACCGCATCAGCTCTTAGTAACTTTAATTGTATATCTTAATTTCAAGAAATGGAAGGTACCAGAGATTTCTAGGTAGGAAGGAGAAAACTATATAAGACTGGAGAGAGTATTAAATTCTCAGTTGTTAGTTCAGAGTGACTTCGGAATATTGAGATATCCACGATAATTAAGATACAATAACACACCAAACAAGTATTAATTTAGAAATCAAACAACAAAAATCAGCATTATATTTTCAAATTTTCATAAGACTAATTTCCATGGTTTTACAGAACCATCATCCTCAGCTGAAAATGCGCAAGATGATGAACCATCGAAACCAGTCCTGTGAAAATTTGAAAATATAACGCTCATTTTTGTTGTTTGACTTTTAAATTAATATTAGTGATAACTTTGTCTTTTAGATGCACTTTTCATTGTATAGTGTTTAAACCTTCTTAGTAATTTGTAGTGCAACTATTGATTGTGCTCTGTGATACTGGGAAGGGCTGTACAAGTACTTTTGTGGAAAATTTCAGAACTGTAAAAGACCATTATCTACACATAATAACTTTGTAAATAGTTACAAAATCTGAATTGAGGGCAATAATTAACATATATACCTATTTATTTATAAATGGTATATAGAGATGATTTATATGTTTATACATCCCCCATAAAAAAAGGGGGGACATGAAATGATAATGTTTCATAAAAAACTGTTGTTTATTACAGGCAATTCTTTTTTGCAGTTTAACTTTACTGCAGGTAACTGATTTTATGCAAATGTCTCAAGATGTGAAAAATGGCAATTGACTCACAATAAACTATGCTTTGCTTTCCTTAACAAGGTTATAAAATTACTTTTTTCCCTTGCATTCTGAAATGTATGATTAGAATTTGAAATCTCCCTTCTACAGAACAGCAAGATTATAAGTTTTTTTAAAAATTATTTTTAGGTATTTTAATGATTGCAACACAGTTAGCTGATTATGACTAACAAAACAGGAATAGATTCGAACAATTACCTGCAGGAAGTTTGCACTCATAGTGTTCTACACAGAGCTTTTGATAAAATGGACTAACAAAATAGCAGAAACTGACAAAAACCTTTTTATGAAATACAAAAATGAAGCAGGTTGAATACTAACAGCTATTTAAAAAAAGAGAAGTCAGTTCCTTCAGAATTCCACAGGAACAATTGGTGCAACTTTGGAGAGGATCTCTGCCAACTTTCATGGTCTGAAAGTCAACAAGATACTGCTTAAGTACTTCGCTTTCCTCAATAAATTATCTTTTATTATAATTGAATTATTTAACTCTGCCACTTCAATTCCAGTTTATCATACTTCAATAGTTATTCTGAAGATGTGTGATGTTACATGAATTGCACAAAAATGTCTAAATTTTAAGTCAAATAAAATCAGGATTTCGCAAATAATTTATTAAAAATCTTATCTAATGCTGAATTTTCCTGACATTAAATCATAATTTTAATGAATTCATTTTATTGAAATAGCAATTAAAAGTCAAATTTTTACAGCACATTAAATCATTGGATAATTTCTACGATTAAGGTTAAATACATATATGTAATTGAACAATGATCAAAATTTTCTGTGTTAAAAATTCAATCTATAATTGTTGTTTTTTTAAATGAAGCCATTAAATAAATACAATGTAATGCAATCTGTTAAGACTTTAGATAAAAGCATTAAAACCCTTTTTTAATTATATACTATTAATGCATTAATAGACATTTGTTATCATAATTTATTGTGCAGATTTCATTTCAAATTAATGTTCTCAACATTACTTTTGTTGAAAGCAATTAGTAAAAAAAATATTCACTTTGTTTTATGTATGTTGTCTTTAATCTTGATTATTTTTCAGCCCTGCAAATTTGATTTAAAAAGCAAAATTTTACTGCACTCTTATAATGGCAATCCTTTTTCATACTGCAAGACTGTTTATAAATACATCTTTAAATGTAAAGCTATGATTATTCTCAATATCTTACCTCAAAGATCCAAGATCCAGTTTCTGGTTTATAATCAATGAATTTTGCACCAAGGCGAGAAGTACATTTTACAATTCTCTCCCTATAACCCAACTTATTCAGGACTTCTGGGTCCTATATGTAAGAGAAATAAAAATAAAATTATTATAACACTTCACCTTAATAAAATATGAAATCAGGCTAAATTTAACAATCTTGCTAAAATCCCATAATATACAAATAATATATAAGCTTAGTAGTGGGATTTTCCAGGATCCTTATAATATAAGTCTTGCCTCAAAAATAAGCATGGGTTGAGACTGTCAGTAAGATGGGATGCCAGTCTTATCGCCAAATGGGGATCAATGATAAAGCAAACACAGCACACAAGTGCACTTGACAATGAACAGATGAGGTTGTGAAAAGGTTGGGAAATTTGCATTCCCCCTTGGGGTTGCAAGGTGCTGAGAATGAAACTTATAATTCTGTAGCAGAAGTCAAGAGAAGTGTGCAAAGACTGTGTGTCCTCCTTACCTAGGATGTGTATTGTCCTGATTATCAGTGTAGCCAGTAGTCATGATTCTCTTCAGCGTCGTGATGCATAAAACCCTAACATCGATTATAGCCGTCAAAGATCGGAATGGGAACATGAATCTAGCAGAGTGTCCTGGACAGCATTTATATAAAGTACCACATGGAATTGTTGCAGCTAAGTACGTGCTGTCATACTAGTTAAGTCAGTTCAGTTCCCTGTTATTCATCACATATTTTTTCCTCACATCATAGGTTGACATATCCTGTTCATCAGTTTTGTAAATCTCAAGTAAAGCACCCACTAAATTTATGTTTTACTTACATCAAGTACGCTATTTTGGAAGGCAATCACACAAATACTCTCAACATTACCAAAAACCAACAATAGGACAAATTAGAATCTTCATTTTTTAATACATCATTTCTTATAATGGACATACTTAAAGCACTTGACGAGAAAGAAACATTAGTAATAATGTAATATACCACTTTTAATGTGTTATTTATTTTTTAGAGAGACTAAAATTGGTTGTTGTTTATGCGATTTCTTTTCCTTGTCATTTTATTGAATGTCTGAATTTAGAGAGTGTTTTAATGGCAAAAATCTAAGAAAAAAATAACTAACTAAAGGTGATAGATCACATACCACATCATTAGTGAAACACTTCCTGAACTTTATACCTGCAACTTTTTTTCCCTTACCTAATGTACCTTAGGGTTGCTTACCCAATGCACATGCACTACTTGTAACCATTCTTTCCTGTCCAAGTGAGACTGGCAACAATATTTGCTGCTAATATGAAACACTTATTTCCTTGAATTTCGTTAAATATTTATTTCTCATACAATTAATTCAGTTCTCACTTCGCAGAAAGGCAAAAATACATAAAAACTAAAAATATCTTCATTAAAAATTTAAAGATGTATAAAAGCATAACACCAATACAGTTAAAACAATTTTTTCAATTAAAATTAGAGTTTCAGCGAAAAAACAGGCAATTGGGCCAGCAGGCAAAAAGGCAGATTTTTCGGTGCACAAAACTAAAAGATTCCTTTTGGTCCCACTTGGCAAAAAGACACTGAAGGCGTAGAAACTGACTTAATTTGTTGTGGACACTATGCTGAGTCAATGTATGAAATAATTTAATAACTTAAATGACAATTCCAGAATAGTTTAAGCATGATTTAATTCACAACAATAAAAGAAGACATCATCTTTGTTGTGAAGCTTAGTTTCTCTATACTGGCAATAAATCCACTATTCTGCTAAGTTTCAAATGTAAACAAATATTGCTGCTATGCTACAGAAAAATTAGGCTTAGCTGCAATTAAACAACTTTTAAATTAGACTAGAAGAGAAACACGCTAATGTGACAATCAAAATCGTAAAAAACAACCTTATATTTAGCGTAGGTATAATGAAACACTCAATCGATTTCGAGGGCAGCTAAAGGTCCCTCCTCATCAGGAGAAAGAAATACAAAGAAAGAAGAAAATAGGAATCACAGAAACACGTGGTGCTTATCAGCACCGCATGTGGTTATAACTAGATTTTTAATCAGAGTTGCACTGGCCGCCTACTTTTACTGAGCCAGGCTGTCTGATCAAGCATAAAGAAATATTAGCGAAGTTAAAATAGGGAGCGAGGGGCAAATGCACATTACGCTCAAAATCTGACCTTCAAATAATGGAAAGCAACCACTGAACGGATTTTTATACCCTCTGGTAGTACCAAGTGCGAGGAGGTAACGCCATCTATCGGCAAAAATAATTGAATTAAGACAGTAGAATTTTAAAGGCATTAGGAAAGACTGGATTGGACTTCAAATCATTAACTAAACTTTCTAAATCTTTGTGAATGTGAAAAGCCTCAAGAAAATCCAATTCACCTATGAAAGAAGCCTTTTGGATGATTTTTGCAGACCCAAAATCAAAATTATGGTTAAACGTCCAGCTATGATACGCTATTGAAGACTTGTTAATTTCCCCTTTTTTGACATAAGATTCATGTTCCTTGATACGAAACTTCAACGCTCTTTTTGTTTGGCCAATATATCTTAAACCACACTGACATGATATACTATAAATTCCCCAAGAATTCAAGACAGAAACGAAATCTTTTAGAATCGAAGGGTGAATTTTATTAATAGGGGAGAAACCGACTTGAAAATTGAATTTCTGGAGAATCCGTGCAATTTTATAGCTAACAGAAGGATAAAATGGAAGCACGACAAGGTCATTGATATTATTTCTAACAGTGGAATGTCTTCTTTGATGGGAATCTGAAAATTTTTTTTTTTGACGGCTTTATCAATAATCACGGGAGAAAATCCACGGTCAATCGCAACTGCTCTCAAATAATTAAGTTCATTGGTAAGCAAAGATTCAGAGGAACAAACTTTTAGCGCGCGGAAAACATAATAGTAAAAAGAAGCCATTTTTTGCTTACAGGGTGGCATGACTTGGCATGGGGTGGTAAACAAACTGCAAAGGGTTTACGGTACACAGTGGTGCTAAAATCGGTTTCATTGCGGATTATAAGAATATCGAGGAAGGGGAGGGAATTGTTGGATTCAATTTCAAGAGTGAATTGGATGGCTGGATCAATTGAATTCATAATAGATAGAATCTCGGATAAATCCTCTTTATAACCGTCAAAAAGTGCGAAAGTGTCGTCAACATACCGAATCCAAAGACGAAAAGATAATTTATCAAACAATTTCATCTCAAAATAGTGCATATAAATGTCAGCAAGTACCGGACTGAGAGGATTACCCATAGCCAATCCTTCAACTTGACGAAAATATGCATTTTGGAAAACAAAGTGGGTTTGACTTAGAGAAACTTTAGTGAGCGAAACCAACTCATTAATTTCAGTATGTGTGAAGTGAAATTCCCGAAGCCTAGTTTCAAGACAATTTAGTGCTCCTTCGACCGGAACATTAGTAAACAATGATTTGACATCAAATGAAACCATAATGGAACGAAGTGGGGAAATATTTTTAAGTTTATCAATGACTTCAACAGAATTTTTTACAGTGTGAATATTGTTATCAAGTAGAGGAGAAAATCTGGAAACTAAATATTTGGCCAAAGGATATGAAGCAGTACCTATGTTGGAAACAATTGGTCGAAAAGGAATACCGGTTTTGTGGACTTTTGGAAGAGCATAAAGTCTAGCGCAATTAGTAATAGGCGGAATAAGTGATTTCTTCAACTGAGTTGGCAGAATGTGGGAAGATTTAATAGCACTTTTTACTTTCATGAGGTCCGAAGTTGAAGGATCTTTAGGGATCGAGCAGTATGGGCCTTCATTTATCAATTTAGAGACTCCAGTAATATATGTGTGTTTGTCCATAACAACGATCTGTCCGCCCTTATCAGCTTTAGAGATAATGATATTAGTATCAGAATGAATTTCACGTAAGATCTCATTTTCCTTTTTGCTAAGATTAGAACCCAAAGATTTATTGTTAAAATTAACGTTATGAGTAATTAGGTGGCGGATTGTATCCTTCTGCGTTTCCGAAATTTTGAGAATTTTAAGGCTTTCTCTATAGGGGCGATGATTTGAGGAATTGAAGGTTTAGATGTCTTTGAAAAGTTGAAATTATATTTTAATACTTTTAACTGATCCTCCGAAAGATTCCTATTGGAGATATTAACGATGGAGTTAACGTTTACAGTGGGAAGATCAGCTAGATAATTGAGACTATCCGACTGGTGTGTGAGTTTTTGGAATTTAGAAATGAGCACATTTTTATGCCGTTGACAAACAGTATCGGTTCTAGACCAGGATGTATGTTCAAATGAGGAAAAATTTTTTTCAGTGGAATTAGCAATTTTTAAATGGAGGTAATATAATTCAAATTCAATTTTAGATAAACGTTTGCGTGTGTCCCTTATAATGTGACGAAGAATTGTTCACTTATTTCTTGCTTGTGCCCTTTTCACAATATGTCCACTGACAGGAACCGATTTTGTAAGTTACGCCTTAAGCGTACGAAATTCTTGAATCATCTACAGTTTCTACTTAAATGCAAACATCAAAATTTCATTCCCAAATTTATACATGTGAAATGTAGCCTTAAAGCTTCCGTTCACGTTTTAAAAATTTTGCATAAATTCAAATTGGCACTTATTCGTCACATTATAAGGGACACACGCAAACGTTTATCTAAAATTGAATTTGAATTATATTACCTCCATTTAAAAATTGCTAATTCCACTGAAAAAAATTTTTCCTCATTTGAACATACATCCTGGTCTAGAACCGATACCGTTTGTCAACGGCATAAAAATGTGCTCATTTCTAAATTCCAAAAACTCACACACCAGTCGGATAGTCCCAATTATCTAGCTGATCTTCCCACTGTAAACATTAACTCCATCGTTAATATCTCCAATAGGAATCTTTCGGAGGATCAGTTAAAAGTATTAAAATATAATTTCAACTTTTCAAAGACATCTAAACCTTCAATTCCTCAAATCATCGCCCCTATAGAGAAAGCCTTTAAATTCTCCAAAATTTCGGAAACGCAGAAGGATACAATCCGCCACCTAATTACTCATAACGTTAATTTTAACAATAAATCTTTGGGTTCTAATCTTAGCAAAAAAGAAAATGAGATCTTACGTGAAATTCATTCTGATACTAATATCATTATCTCTAAAGCTGATAAGGGCGGACAGATCGTTGTTATGGACAAACACACATATATTACTGGAGTCTCTAAATTGATAAATGAAGGCCCATACTGCTCGATCCCTAAAGATCCTTCAACTTCGGACCTCATGAAAGTAAAAAGTGCTATTAAATCTTCCCACATTCTGCCAACTCAGTTGAAGAAATCACTTATTCCGCCTATTACTAATTGCGCTAGACTTTATGCTCTTCCAAAAGTCCACAAAATCGATATTCCTTTTCGACCAATTGTTTCCAACATAGGTACTGCTTCATATCCTTTGGCCAAATATTTAGTTTCCAGATTTTCTCCTCTACTTGATAACAATATTCACACTGTAAAAAATTCTGTTGAAGTCATTGATAAACTTAAAAATATTTCCCCACTTCGTTCCATTATGGTTTCATTTGATGTCAAATCATTGTTTACTAATGTTCCGGTCGAAGGAGCACTAAATTGTCTTGAAACTAGGCTTCGGGAATTTCACTTCACACATACTGAAATTAATGAGTTGGTTTCGCTCACTAAAGTTTCTCTAAGTCAAACCCACTTTGTTTTCCAAAATGCATATTTTCGTCAAGTTGAAGGATTGGCTATGGGTAATCCTCTCAGTCCGGTACTTGCTGACATTTATATGCACTATTTTGAGATGAAATTGTTTGATAAATTATCTTTTCGTCTTTGGATTCGGTATGTTGACGACACTTTCGCACTTTTTGACGGTTATAAAGAGGATTTATCCGAGATTCTATCTATTATGAATTCAATTGATCCAGCCATCCAATTCACTCTTGAAATTGAATCCAACAATTCCCTCCCCTTCCTCGATATTCTTATAATCCGCAATGAAACCGATTTTAGCACCACTGTGTACCGTAAACCCTTTGCAGTTTGTTTACCACCCCATGCCAAGTCATGCCACCCTGTTAAGCAAAAAATGGCTTCTTTTTACTATTATGTTTTCCGCGCGCTAAAAGTTTGTTCTTCTGAATCTTTGCTTACCAATGAACTTAATTATTTGAGAGCAGTTGCGATTGACCGTGGATTTTCTCCCGTGATTATTGATAAAGCCGTCAAAAAAAAAAAAATTTTCAGATTCCCATCAAAGAAGACATTCCACTGTTAGAAATAATATCAATGACCTTGTCGTGCTTCCATTTTATCCTTCTGTTAGCTATAAAATTGCACGGATTCTCCAGAAATTCAATTTTCAAGTCGGTTTCTCCCCTATTAATAAAATTCACCCTTCGATTCTAAAAGATTTCGTTTCTGTCTTGAATTCTTGGGGAATTTATAGTATATCATGTCAGTGTGGTTTAAGATACAACCAAACAAAAAAGAGCGTTGAAGTTTCGTATCAAGGAACATGAATCTTATGTCAAAAAAGGGGAAATTAACAAGTCTTCAATAGCGTATCATAGCTGGACGTTTAACCATAATTTTGATTTTGGGTCTGCAAAAATCATCCAAAAGGCTTCTTCCATAGGTGACTTGGATTTTCTTGAGGCTTTTCACATTCACAAAGATTTAGAAAGTTTAGTTAATGATTTGAAGTCCAATCCAGTCCTTCCTAATGCCTTTAAAATTCTACTGTCTTAATTCAATTATTTTTGCCGATAGATGGCGTTACCTCCTCGCACTTGGTACTACCAGAGGGTATAAAAATCCGTTCAGTGGTTGCTTTCCATTATTTGAAGGTCAGATTTTGAGCGTAATGTGCATTTGCCCCTCGCTCCCTATTTTAACTTCGCTAATATTTCTTTATGCTTGATCAGACAGCCTGGCTCAGTAAAAGTAGGCGGCCAGTGCAACTCTGATTAAAAATCTAGTTATAACCACGTGCAGTGCTGATAAGCACCACGTGTTTCTGTGATTCCTATTTTCTTCTTTCTCCTGATGAAGAGGGACCTTTAGCTGCCCTCGAAATCGATTGAGTGTTTCATTATACCTACGCTAAATATAAGGTTGTTTTTTACGATTTTGAACTTTTAAATTATTGATAATTCTATTTTTAAAGCAAAAAATACACAATTTGCCAACATATAGAATAAAAAAGAACTGAGCTCATGGAGCCGAGTAACAGAGTGGATATATATGTTTATATATTTTGGATGCAGCCAATTGCACCCAAAAAGGCAGGTGCAAATCTATATGTTCTAGCAGTCCCACAGACAAAATTTCAGTGTTCTGAGGCAAAAACATCATTAAATTGCATTTGATAGCAGTAAAAATGGATATTTTTGATGAAATATGGTACCTGGAATTTTTCATAATTATAATACTTCCTTCACTTTGTACGAGGAAGTAAAAATCAGCATTACATTTGCAAATTTTCCAGGACTATTTTCGATGGTTTAACTACCAAACCATCTTTCTAAGCTGCTAAAGTACAAATTAGCAATGCTTGGTTCATTTGTATTTTGGCATCTGAGGAAGATGGTGCTGTAGTTAAACTTTCGAAATTAGTCCTGGAAAATTTGCAAATATAATGCTGATTTTTGTTATTCGACTTCTAAAATGGTCCTCTATTAGTTAAGAAAATGCACTTGTTACCTATATTTTGACAATTCATCTGGATGGGAAAAGTCTCCCTTTCTGATCATCATAACAAGCAAGAAGAATAAAACTGGACTTGCAAGTGCAAGTTCTTGAAAGAGAAAAAACATGGTTTTACACTGGTAGTTATAAGGAATTACAAATGGGGAAAAAACGCTTTTTTATCAGATCAGATCAAACCATTTGCTAACTGAACAGATATTTTTTTTTTTTATGACTGACTTGATGAATAAGATATGGAATGGGAAATGAATCTGGAACAGTGAGCAAAGATGGAGTGAAGAGCGGTAAGAATCGAGCGCAAAGTGGAATAGGAAGATTCAACTCAAATGAATCACAAACTCCATGGATTGATTTGTTTTAACTGTTGTTTTGAGATTCCCTAAAACCTCCTAAGAATACACGACTAACAATAAAATTCTAGAAGAAAAAAAAGTTAAAGTTCAGAAACGATAGAAATTAAACTCACTCTAAACATAAGACTTGCTGTGCACATTTCTGACAAGGGCAGGTATCTTAGTGGATGAACTCTAGAAAAGATATTGCTTTTTTGATTAATCACCTCTTACTCACTCAGTAAAGTGAACTGGTTCTTTGAATCAGTTCACAAGAGAACAGCACATCTTTATAAGGAAGAGGGTCAATTGAATGTTACTACTTGCTTTGTGAGGTGGCCAATGAGATCTACTAGTTTGGGATTCAGCCAGCCAGCAATTACAACAATAAAGACATTAAAAAAAATTTCCTTACAGAAAGAATAATATATCAAATAATGATTCTTGCAGTAGTAACAGATATAATGTTAAAAAAGGCCCCCCCCAATTTTTTTTTCTTCTTTTTATATCATAATTCTGATAAAATGTTAGTCTTTAATGCTACAATTTTATGTACTGTTTTATATATGATTTGGACACATTTCTGTACACTGAAATTAAGTACTTTTAAGAGCAATGTAAAAAAAAAAAAAAAGAAAGAAAGAAAGAAAGAGAGAGAGAAGGGCTTATTAGCCAATAGAAACTGAAGAAACTAAAGCTATTTATTGTGTCTAAACTAAAGCTATTATTAACTTCACTTTCAAATTTATAAGAATAAAATCTGCAAGTAGCATGCATTATTATTAAACCAAATCTAATAATTAACTTAATTATAAAACAAATTCAAGAATAAAATCAACTTTATAATTTCTTTTAAATAATTAGTATTAAATTATATAATTTTTTGAAACATTTGTATTTTAAACTTATAACAGTTCCACATAATTTAAAGAAGATTAGTTACTTTTTACTTAAATTTTACTAACAATTAGCTTTATACTGTTTCTTTCTTTTATGCCTCATTTCGTCATGTTTTCACTCATTCAGTCCAAAGGTTTATGCACATTTTATGTCTAGCATAAGTAAATTGAGAAGTAAAATAATAATCAGCATGACTCATAACAGAAGCTCGGTTGCTGCTTCCTTAGAGACAGAGAGCCACTTATAACAGATGCAAACATCAGCTGTACTTTGCCTGACCCAGTTAGTGTCATAACTTTGTGTAGATTTGATGGAGTCATAACCCAGTTAATATACAGTATTTAATATAAAGTTCCAATAAGCCACTGCAGCACTAGAGTTGACAGATTGTTTTAAAGTATGCCAAGTCTCATAACTTGTAAGGAATAAGGTCTTATGTTAATTTTTACATTTTAGAGTTTTACATTACATCCATAATAAGGATTAAGGAAGGGCAATAACTTACCTTAAAATGTAGAAATATCTTTTAAGGCTAAGAAGTTAATTACAAATAGTTAAATTATGTAGTTAGATACCCTTAGTTACAATAGATTATCATGGTTATTGCAGATACATTAAAGATTGCAAATCTCAGTAAAGTGATTATTTTAAAGAAATTAACTTTAAATTGCCCTTTTTAACTTCAGTTCACATCATGTTTATCAAAATAATAATAATAATAAAAAAAAATAAAATAAAATAAAATAAAATAAAAAATAAATATTACCTTTATGGGAGTATGACTAGTTTTATTAGTTGGCCATACATCTTCAAGAATGACTTCAGCTTTTCGGTTGAGGCCATCACCAACTGGAGGTTTTATGCTTTCGTCAGGGTAAACAGTAATCTCTTTTTTGCGGAAATGAACTGAAATAAAGGAATTTGAAACAAACTACTTAAAGAGTACATAAATATTATACACAGAATCTGCATGCTTTTGCGAATTTTTTAAAAATGATGAATGAAAGGTACAAATTATGCTTCTCAACTGAAAATGCAAAACTTAGGTTGACTAGGTAAGTGTATGCATGCAAGTAGGCACAGTATTTAAAGTAACTACTGCTAATAGTGTACATGATATTTTCAGCTCATTTATTAGCAGAAAGTCATTTCTCAGTTTATTAGCTCATTTGGACAATTTTCTGCTCTTTTTTTTCCTCACATTTAGTAAAATTAAAAACAGACAGTTAAAATGAGTAATCACTAATGCTTCGATTAGTGATTACTCATTTTAATGAATGAGTTATGAAATTGAATGAGTTATAAAATTGTTGGGAGACTTGAAGCAAGGTATACTGAAGAGCAGATTCAAATAGTGAACACCCAGTGTTAAATGCAACTTAGAGAAACAGTTTTAGGATCCTGGATCCATAGAGAGAAAAACATGGGCAAAGTTGACTAAGAGCCATGACTGGCAATGAAGATCAATATTTGTCCCTTTTAAAGAGGCATAAAAAAAGTACAAGAGCTTCTTAGCTCTCTCATGACGTCCATGTGGCCATAAGAAGACTCAAATTTCAAAGGTTACTGCTCCCAGAATGCTCCATGACAGAGGTTTGTTTGCAAGACCTGCTGTTTGGGTCCCACACTTTCCTGCACACAAAACAGCCCATTTCACACGATGCAGACGTCATCAATTTTAGACCAAACATCAGTGGGGTACTGTTTCCTACCCAGATGAGTCCTGATTCAACTTAAGCACTTATTCTTAACATAAGCTCATCTGATAAGAGCCAAGGACCTGTTAACATCCTCCAACATCAGGCAAAGGTACCAGTAGGCAGTGGAGGCTTGATGGTCTGGCATGTATCATGTTGGACAGAAGCATAGCATTTCAAGTCTTTCACAGAGGTTTTGTGACTACTGTAAAGTATAGGTAAAAGTTATCAAAGCTCTCTCTATGTTCACTTTTTCAGGAATGCAGTTGAGCCTCAGTTCATTTTTATTCACATAATAACTTGTCTACAAGGATAAACTGATGGACGAGTTTCTGAAAAGCGAGGATATTAATTGAATGGACAGAGAAATCTTCAGGCCTAAACTCTAGAGAACACGTCTGAGGTACTCTTGGGAAGACAACTGCAACTTGCCTTGCCCTTCCTAGAACCTAAAAACAGCACTGATACAGAAGTGAGACCAACTACTGCAGGGATTCATAAACTGTTTTATTTGCAGTATGAAGTCTAGTTGTGAGAGTTGTATGAATGTTAGAGGGGATTATTCATTAGGGAAAGAGCATGCTGTGAGCCCAAACAGCCAGCCCCTTTCACCTCTAAACCGAGTTTGAGCCCGAATGAGAGAAAGCTGTGTATATGGAGGGATATCCAAGGACTAATACATTATGAGCTTTTGAAACCTTTTTTTTTAAAAAAAAAAGTCAGTTTGGAGAAATTCTGCCTGCAATGGATGGTTTAAACAAAGCAGTCAAAGAAAATATGTTTAATAAGAAGCATATCATATTGCATCATAATACCAGACCACATACTGCTTTGATGACTTGCCAGAAAATCCCAGGGCTACATTGGCTTTGAAATTTTGTCTGCATTCGATTTAACTTACACATGTGAGCAAATATTTTCAAACATAAAATTTACTTTAAGAACAGAAATATAGTACCGAAAATTCAGATGCTTGTATTCATCTTAATACGACTATATGCCAGATTTGACTAAATTCTTATCACAAGTTCAGCATCAGAGGGGCCATCGAAATTGAAAAGAAAAATAAAGTTCATTCAGTTATGTTTGTTTTTATAATAATAATTATAGTTAAAATTTTAATTTTTATGTTTAAAGTGTAGTGTAAGTATTTTTTCAATAAAGTTATGCTTCCGTCTGCAGCATGTTACATCACTCTTTCTCTGCAATTTCTCTCCACTGCGAAAAACTTTGTCCAATCACTGCTCAGGATTAAAACAACGGTCTTTCTGAGCTTATAAATACGACTACAGTTAACATGCAGAACTTTTTTTCTTGCATAGGAAGGTCATGTCTCTTTGCTAAGGTCCTCTTTCTATTATCTGAAATGAAAACTGCATATATAGAAATTTTAAGCTACATTTAGCGCCCCTTATGTTGTACCACTTTGAGCAGAAATGTATAGCTGAAGAATTTTTCCTGTTAAAAATAACAATAATGTTTTAACGAGAAAGCCACTTGTAATTTTTATTCCAATCAGATCTATGCAACAGTTTTTTTCCGCCATTTCTAAAAAGCGACTGGTTTCATCTTCTCTAGTCAGCTCTCTGTTAAATTCCATCAATGTACCATGACTGCAAACCTCTAAAATATATATACATACTAAAATCATTATTAGCTTAACCTATAGAAGCAATGATAAATTGATTTTTTAGTACCTAGATGTCATTAAAGAGTTCTGGGTATTTATAGCAAAAATTAAGAATTCCGATTCTGAAAATTTCCTTTTTAAACAGTTTAATAATTAATAATCTTAGTTTTGGAATTTCTAAACTCTTGATTATATATAATGCATTACATCAATCTAGGTCTATAGGAAATTTCATTAAAATCTGCTCACATCCAGAGATAATCAACCAAATATGAAAATTCTCTAATTCTGAAGATTAGTGTGTATAAGTTCAAAATTATATTTTGCATACACTCAATATGTAAAATATACGATCTAACAGAAAGTTCCATCCAGTAATGTTTTTCAAGTTTCAATATGCATGCAGGTTTCAGTAGAGACATGTACAGCTGTCTCACTTCACTGCATTTATAAGTATCTGCATTTCTAACTTAGCTGAAACCAAAGTGTCTCATGTCATTATTAATTAACACACAATTGGGTAAATTTTGCTACTGATAAAAGTTCCTTTACGATACGGTATTTTGTACATATTTCAACAAGGAAGAAATGCTTCAGAAGCATTTAGTGACAGTTTTTGTTAGAGATGAAGTTTTGGATAGAAATGCAGCAGATGATTTGAAAAATTTAAAGCAGGTGATTTCAATCTTAATGATAAGCCATGCTGCAGATGCCCATCCTTTGTTGGTGACAATATTATCAAGACCATGGTTCAGTAAGATATGCCCCCCGGCAACACTGGAGATTGCGGCAAAGCTTAATTCAGCTCAACAAACCATTTTCACCATATTGGAAACTAGGATTAATCTATAAATATTTCAGATGGGTGCCTTACAAGTTAAATGGGAAAAAATTACATGATGAAATCGCCATATGCATATCTCTGCTTGTGTAGAACAAAAACTAACCCTTTTTGACTGGGAATAACTGGAATGATAACTGGGAATGAAAATTGTATTACTTAGAAAAACAATGTTAGGAAAAGAGCATGCTGTGAGCCCAAACAGCCAGCCCCCTCCACTTCTAAGCTGAGAAGTCAGCTTGGAGAAATACTGCCTGCAATGGATTATTTAAACAAAGCAGTCAAAGAAAATATGTTTAATAAGAGGCACATCCTAATACCAGACCACATACTGCTTTGATGACTTGCTAGAAAATCGCAGGGCTACAATGAGAAATTCTGCCACATCTACCATACTTCCAAACCTAGCATTCTCTGATTATCACTTGTTTCACTCCTTGTAAAAATATTTTAAGGGAGAAAAATTGAAAACTTAGGCAGATGTCAGCCAACCACTACTTGAGTTTGTCTAAGGATAAGACATTATTAAAAAGGGTATATACAAATTACCATTACACTGGTAAGAAGTCCTAAGTAATAATGGAAATTATAATGTGCAATAAATATTATTAAAGGTAGTAATATTTTCTTTCACTTCTTAAACAGACAAGATTTTATGGTAGGCCTTGAAAAAACAAAGAATGCTTAAAACAGTTACCAAAATTGCTTAAGACATCTTAGAATATTCTCACCTGACCTCTGACATACTAATTTAAAATATTACAGTATTGAAAAAATAGTGAATTCAAGGAAATACCTTAGGATAAAAATTGGGGGAAAAATTTTCCCCAAAAACTTTTGATAGGGGTATTAAAAAATTTAAGATAAAGATAAATACTTTACCCTAGATTCTTTAAACTAAACTCAGTGGCACATACAGCCCTAATGGGCCAAGGCCTGCAGTGCCCCGAAATCTGCTTTCTTGACCATGGGCCCCCGGGTGCATAAGCACATGCCCTGAACAAGTGGTCAGTTTCTCGCAGGACCCCCCAGTGTTTAGTTCCCAAGCAAACTTGGTATTCATTTTATCGACCCAAGAGATGGAAATCGAGGGATGAAAGGCTAAGTCGACCTTGCACAGCCCTGGATTCGAAACCCGGACCTGTGGTGCTGCTGCGCAATGCGCTAGCCCTAGATTCTTTACTCTGGCCAATAATTTAATGATTATGCTAAAAGGTATTAAATTAATAACATGTCATAAATTAGTACAATGCAGAATAATTTATTTACTAACATATTTAAAGGCTAAAAATTTATTATACTTATCAGAATAATAATTATAATTTATTATAATAAAAGGCTTTTATAAAATACATACCAATTTCATCAAGGTTGAGACCTGCAACATTAATAACACCAGGAAAAGTGACTCTTCCAAAACCTTCTCGTCCAATGGTAAAGTCTTTCACAAAACAATTTCCATTTTCATCAATGAGAGGAATAAGGTCAGGTAAAGGAGGTATAGTGTAATAGCCAGGTCTAGTTAAAATTATTCCTGTTTCATGAACTCTTTCTTTATAGCTTTCATTACTTTGTTTACTTTTCGAGGGTGTTTCTTCATTACAGCTATCTGTATGTCCAATATATGTTTCCTCAAAAGTATTCATTATGCGCTTAGTAAGTCGTTCTTTATTTGAATGCAGTTCAGCAATAGTGTCATTTGCATTGTCTTTCATACTAAAAAGAAAAATATGTAATAAATATTAGTAAATTTTCAACATTAAATATTATCAAAACAAAATCTCTTGTTTTTCATACAGAAACAGAATACTAAACTGTTAAATAAATACAGAAATTTCTCTCAGTTTATAGTAATTAGTAATTTATATTAATTAGTTAATGTAAGATTTTTATATATTATACACATTTACTATTTTTAATAGAATTAGGAAAGCAACAATTTGTAAAGTGAAACAACGCTTGTAGTGAATTAATGCAAAATGCCAAAACGAAATTAATAGTCCTTTTGGGCAAATTGCCCCTATGGACTAAAAAGCATCAATATGTCAAGTGCAGCCATATAACATTAATTCAAATCGAAATTTTCTGCAGTCAGGTTCTGTACTTTTTCCTAAAAATTTGTTTATGCTTGTAAAATAAAAATAATTAAACATTTTTCAAAACTTTTGTTTATATTCTTAATCTAATTTTCATTTTATGTGCAATTCTTTATATTATTATATTGTATACTGCTGAGAAAAATGTAAGGAGCTTGAAGAAGAAAACCCATTCCTGTTTAAATGAGGTCCATGCAAGAAAAAGTTTGGAATCCCTGACACAATGCATTATTCAGTAAAATTTTTGTGATTTACAATAATCAGATGTAGCTTACCTTTTGAATTCTCTTCATACAAAACCTATCTTCACAAATTAATCTTTCTTTCAAGGTCAATTTTTATTAACCCTTTCAGAATTTTAACACATAGGACTTTTTAAATACATTTTATTAATTTAGATAATACAAAAAGTAAACAATGAATTAAACCTATATTTTTATTACAGCTGCATTAGGAAAGAAATAACTTCCAAAATGGAAATTTTATCATGAAGTAATGCATCAGAATATGGTAATAATACACAGTATTTTCAAAATATTGCTAACAAACAGCAACTGCACAAGCTTTAGGCATAAAATTTAAAACAATAGTCATAAATGATTACCTATCATTCTTTTCAGAAAGGTGAATAGAATCATCCAAAATAGAAGGTGATTTCTCTGAAGAAACAGGAACTATATTACCACCTGATATATCTCTATTGAAGCTGTTAGCATCACTACTGCAAAAAAATATAAGACAATGTGAATCAGTTTTTAAAAATTACTTAAGCTTTTACATTATAAATTTGCTAATCCTGCCAGTTTTTTATATTAAATAAATTGCACAATTTTTTAAAATACATGAAATGAAAACAATTCTTCGAAAGTTTCAGTTTAGAGTACACAGAAGTTTATAAATCATGACAAAAAAAGGCTTCAAAAATAGTCAAACAGAAATATATCTGATGTTATATAGCTTTTATGGTCTGCTGTGGATGAAACAGATACCACAAAAATGTCTTTTCAATAGGATAGGGCTATCTGGTACACATTCAGCAAGGCTTTATGAAAAATTCCCTGGGATCTCCCATCCTAGGAATGAACAGGGGAAAAAAAAAAAAAAAAAAAGAAGAAGAAGAAGAAGCCTGTGAGGTCTTGTGACTTCACACATTAAAACTTCTTTCTATGGGCTTATAAAGCGCCACAAGTTTACGTGAACAAACTACAACAGTTCTTGAACTACAGAAAGGAATGTACAAGGTCTTTGGGAAAATCAATTGAGATATCTCTAAAAGAGTCACCATGAAATTTACTGACACAGTAACTGCCTGCGTATATATGTCAAATGTAATTTTCCGCTACATACTCAGTGTGTTTGCTGCAGAAGGAAATAAAACAGAAGTTTTGATTTTTTTACACAACTTTGGCCAAATGATAGCCTTTTTAAAATTTGCACAATTTATGAAATACCTTATATAGTTTTGGCATAATGTTACAAAATTTTAGCAAGTCAGAATGATAAAATATGTAAATATGGTACTTTAGAGCAGAAAAATTAGAATGATTTAATACTGATTCTTGAGAGAAATTTTATGAATTTTAAAGCAATGATGCAGATATCTTTCAAACTCTACTGGTGAAAAAAGCTAAGTTTAGATTAAAATAGTTATTTCATTGAAAGAATGTAAGTGTAATGATGAAAGGAATGATTCTGCAATACAGCAGTATAGATCATGTCCAAGGCCTTTTATGGAAGCAATTTCACTATAATATGAAATACCTTATATAGTTTTGGCATAATGTTACAAAATTTTAGCAAGTCAGAATGATAAAATATGTAAATATGGTACTTTAGAGCAGAAAAATTAGAATGATTTAATACTGATTCTTGAGAGAAATTTTATGAATTTTAAAGCAATGATGCAGATATCTTTCAAACTCTACTGGTGAAAAAAGCTAAGTTTAGATTAAAATAGTTATTTCATTGAAAGAATGTAAGTGTAATGATGAAAGGAATGATTCTGCAATACAGCAGTATAGATCATGTCCAAGGCCTTTTATGGAAGCAATTTCACTATAATAATGAACTGCATCGTAGACAAAAAGTAAAATGATGCATTAAATAGAAACTTCCTCCAAGTACAAGGAACAACTAGATTTTGTGTTTACAATTTCAACACAAGAGATTTGCATGCCTAATATTTCATACATGCATTTTAACAGGTTAAAGTCTTTGAATAAAATGACTTTTATAAGTACACAGAAAATCAAGTAACCCTTTCAAAATTCCTTTATTTATTCCTTTTTATTTAAATTCTTAAAGTCAATGCTATGTTTACTATCCTTTCATCATATTTACATATAATATTTATATGTGTTTAACATAGCCTCAAATAAAGGCTATAAAAATAATGTTCAACAATTTGAAATAACGTGCCTGCACTCTGTTTCCAATTAAAAAAAAAATATCCTTGCTATTACATTTTTGTCATCACAAAGTATGCAATCTACTGCTTTTAGTTTGCTATTTATTTTTTAGATGGCATTGCTAAAATTGGTTACTGTTTAAATATTCTCTCCCCCCTGTCATTTTATTATACTGGGTCATATAAAAAGTATTTGTGCTTTTTTGCCACTAGATGGTGTTGATGCCTATACATCCGGCAACGCTCACCTGATTGTCTCAAACGTACACGTGCTTTAAAAGGTGATATTCAGTTTCCATTGTTTGTGAAGATAGATTTTTAATTCATTGCTCATGTAAAAAGTTATATGAATTTGAAAATGAGTGAAATAGCTGAAGAAAGACACTATGTGATGCCTTTTTATTATAAAAAAAGATAAAAACGCTGCCAAACATGCTGAAAAATTTGTGAAGTGTACAGTGAGAATGCTGCGAGTGAACTCAGGACCCAAGAGTGGTTTGCTCGATTCCATTTTTTTTTTTTTTTTTTTTTTTTTTTTTTTTTTTTTTTTGCATATTTTAAATCTATATATATTGGAGAATTGAAAAATGCAATTTTCCTTTCTAGAAAATATTTTTTATATAGAATTTTATCATGAGAAACTAAGTTGCCAGAAAAACAAATTTCAGATGTTATCACCCAAAAAAATTTTTTAAAAATAAATTTCAGTCGAATTACAGTTAATTTTTATTTATCGCATAATATAAAAAGGTAAAATATATAAAATTTAAGAAAATATAAAGCACTGAGGAAAAAATATCTTAGAAATGCAGTTTAGTATGATAGAGTTCAAAACAGGGCTCAAAGGAAGGTCTAACTTCATAGTCTTTGCACCAGATTCAATAAATCTAATTATTAATCTAATCAATAAATATAATTAATGATTCAATAATTGGGAAGACTCAGATAACCAGCACTTGGCGCAATTTTTTCCGCCATCTTGAATCAGCGAAAATCAGCAAATCTTCGGAAGGATTTTTTTGATGCAAATGACGTCAAAAGACGCTTTGCAAAATTTCCCTCTTCAGCCTGATATAGGGAAGAAAGGCGTGCTAGGTGAAAATTGCTGAGGCTAAATATAGTAACGCGTTTGCGTTAAAAAAAGGTAAACAAAGCACATAGAACGAATTTAGTTATTGATGTGGTTAAGTTAATCTACATACTTTTTTTCACCTTAGTATTTTAGATTCTGATATATATAACTCCAACATTATTACCGTTTATACTTCTCTTTTTAATTCTGACCATTAATTTCTACAATTATTTATAATATTAGTTAAATATGTTTGAAACTATGGTCTTCATATAAATGCAGTAAAGATCATGCAAATGGAATATTTATCACGCAAGTAACGTTAAAAATTTTAAAAGATCAAATATACATGAATATACTACTTTAAAAAAATAAAACTTTCATTTCACACACATTACATTTTATGTTGATGAACTAAACCGATCGTTATAGATTTATTTTTACTCTCTATATTAAAATAACCTTATGTCAGCATTTTATATAGAATAAATATTTTATATAAAATTATTCATTCACATTATATTACAAATAAAATAAATTAGATAAATCAGATAAAATATTGAATTAAATGTATTATTTTAAAATTTAAGCTAAAAATATTTCAAACTAAAACACTGGTAAAGTACTGGAATAAAGGTTTAGTAGTAGACAGAAGAAAATGCAAAAATAAATATTAATAACTTCTTAAATATGAAGAAATTACAAATATTCCTAAGTTACAGAAATAAAAATTTTAATATAAATAAAAAATAGTAATTCAAATATGCAAATATCAATAAATGGAATAGATAAAAATTTAATTGAAAAAATACTTGCTTTGGCAGGTGATTCCTTTTGAAGTGTTACACACAGAGCACTGAACCAAAATAATGTAGGTTCAGAGGTTAAAGTTCATGGGGTTTTGCGCCTACGTCATTTCGCGAAAAATCGGTTCCCAGTTAATAATCGATATTTCGTAGAAAAATTTGTTTGATCAAAATTACTAACATAAACAGTAAAAATGTATATAAATGTATTATATATTTTTATTTGTTAACATAATTTTGCATTAATAAGTAACAGATATTTTTTCGATAATAAAAGTTTTTGCAAAAATTAAATTTGATAGATGACTGTGCAATAAAAGTGTTCCTTTTTTTTAATATGTGTGTCTTTAATGTTGTTTATAAATAAACTGAATGAAAAGGTAGGTATTTGAATTTAATAACTAAATCGGCAATAAACTGGATTCCACAAAGCAAATAGTACGGTGCAGCTTAACCGTAACCGTTCATTGAAATAACCTTGACTTAGAAATACATAGCAGTTGCAAAATAAGACATCTGTCTCTTTTTTTTTTTAAAAAAAAAAAATTCCCGTTTTTTTCACAGGTTTTCAAAACCCAGCTTCTTTTGAATTTATTAGCATGGAAGCAGAATTTTTTTCCCTTCGTCTTAAAATATGAAAATAGTTTTCATGTAGGTAAACAAAGAAATGTAATCCTTAATTGCATAATTGCAGGGAAACAAGATTTCTAACAATATATTTCACGAATATATTTTGGTTATGTATTTGTTGCAAAAATTTCAATATTTATATTCATTGCCATTAAAAACTAATATGAGTAAACCCACAGCAGAAAAATCTATGAAGATAAATCTTATTCAAAGATTTGATGATATAAATTTAATTAACTTTTATTTGTTTATCTGTGAAAGAATTTTGCTCATGTTTTGTATAATAGTTTAAATTTTTTACTGATACACTGAACTCCCCAAAATCCTCTATGTAAAGAAATCAATGAAATATACTTGACATAGAAAAGTAGCAGAATATTGTTTCTTTAATATTTTACATTAACTTATTAGCATTTCAAAGTCTTATAAGCATTTTATTTCAATATAAGCTTGATTAGAATGGATTAAAAAAATGCTTGTATGATACAGAGTGTTTGTCAGCGAGATAGTGGTAAAACTGTTGCACACTGGTAGTTCGTCTTGGAGTTCGACTAACGGATTTCCGCCATCTTAAGCAAATAACCCGCGAGTGCTTTTCTTATTCTAAATAATTCATGTTAGGAGTACAATTAATTTATTTAGAAATTAATTCCTGTTTGTTAAGGCTAGATAAATAACACCTATATACTTAAATATTAAGTAATTTAGAAAATAATTTATAAGGTAATTAAATGGCAACTGGGAGCCCAGTATTAATTATTAATATTATTTAAATAGTTATCAATTAATTTTGTAATACTTAATTATTTAATTTTTAAATCATTAATAATTTTAATAGTAATTTTATTTTCTAAAATTTTTTTAGTATAGCGAATGGTTTATGGCAACTTGAAGCCTGTCTCCGGTAATTAAATAGTTATGATTTTAATAGTCTAATAAATAATAATATTTTGTTCTAATAAAATAATTAAATAGCGAATGATCATACGGAACAACAAACAGCATATGAGCGTATGCACCATGTCTGCTGACAAAGTTACGTGATCAGCACGACAATTCATCTGCAAAGTCATATGATAGCCAAAGCAAAAGTATTTACATATAGAAAGAAAATATACCTTCCCTTTCTCCCTAGCATAGTGAAGATCTAAACTAGCAACCTAAACTGTCCCCCCATTGTATGGCGCGTATCGCCCAAGTTGCCAAACGCGATTTCAGGAAGTTCGCCAAGTGCTGGTTATCTGAGTATCCCCCAATAATTTAATTAAATAAACAAGATAATCGCTGAATGTTTTCTAGCAGCCATTTCTGTAGGAATAAAGTGGAGCATGAGTAGTAATACCACGTGTCTTCAAACTCTGCAATTTTGTGGACAACTAACAATATCTGTTGGCCAAAGCGTAAAGTAAATGTCTAATACTGTATATTTATTTCAGTGGTTAAATGGGGAAAAATGGGATGCGCTCCTCAACAAAGGAAGAAAAACAAATTCCCGTGGAAAGCGTAGGTTGAGCAGACATTGCTACATTTGATTTGCCCTTGGAAATCGCGGGATGAGCAGCCAGAGGGTTAAGTAAATATTGCAGTTTAAAACACAGTTTGCTCAATTAAAAGCAATTTAGGAGTGATCTGGCAAAGCTCCTGCCACTGCCTATAACTCCTGCTATTTAATCCCACCAATAATTCATTTCTTGAAACAGTCTTGATGAGTTTTAAAGTCTTCTAGATCAGTTATAGCTTAATGGTGGCCTGAAAGTCATTTATGGCCCATAACAATTTATTCATGAGCTAAGAAATAAACAGATTGGGGAACCAGACCTATTTAACAGCCATGTGAGCCAATGAACATGATTATAGTTAGTTAACATCATCTACATTTTTAATATTAAATTGATAATAATTCGTCCTTTCAACAGTAACCATTAAGACTCAGTAGCACTCCATCAGTTTCAATTGATCATCAATATTTTAGACAGAAAACATCAGAGTTAAGTCAGTAATTTTGCAAAAGTAATTACCAGATTATAAAATAGAATATTTTAAAAATATAAAATATGCTTAGTGTAACTATGATATTTCTGCCTTCTGAAGATAGTGTTTGATTTAACTGAAGGACTATCTCATTAATTTATATTATTAGATATCACCACTGATAATCAGCATACATTTATATTATAAGATATCATCACTGTTAATCAGGGTAGATACGTCCCAAGCATTCTGCTTCCCTATAAACATATAGTATACTTACTTTCTATTTTTAGTAATATGTAATTATCAAAAAATGTAGAATATCTAATTAAATTAGATCTGGGACATATCTATCCAGTATATCTTTTTTAGGGTTGATGCTTTTCAGAGATGAAGGTCGGTGACCGTAGAATAAAATTGTAGAGTACACTACTACTTTACTACCACCCCTGAATCACATCTCAGACCAAATGTGATTCATAATATGGGATATTAACAATTTTAATACAGTCATATAAAAATTATTGAATTATTAAAAGAAAATGCAGAAAAATTATTTATACTTGTCTGTTACATCTACAGTTAAAGGCACTGGTTGCTGGGATGAATTGTCACTTCTGTCAGACAAGCTGTTTTCTGGTCTGTTCAAGGATATAGATACATTAATACGTGTAGACTGATTAGGTGAAAAGTTCGATGTTAAAGTGACAGTTGACTGATTACTGCCAATATTTTTCAGAACCAGTTTCTTAACACTTCTTTTAGGCATAAATGCAATGTTACTCAGACTAGGTTCTTCATCTTCTAATCCATCAAAGAGAAGTGCCTACAAAAGAAAAATTCCTAATAATTACAGTACATTAATTTAATTAGGCTAGCTAAACTAGATACAAAAGCTTTTAGAGAAACGCGAATATTATGCAAAGCTTTTTAAAATGAAATTTTTCTAAATTAAAATAACACCAATTTCCTAATATGAAAGGCATTTATAAAAGGATGGAGTTAAAAAGTAATATGTCATTTTTATATAAGTTGTAGATTAAAATAATGCATTACTCATCAACTACATCCAGTGCATTCATGAATTAATCTAACGATTAAGTAAAAATTGATAAAGAGTTGCCAACTTTATTCATGATTTAAAATTATATTCATGTACCAACTTCTTTTATCTTGAGACTACAGCCAAATCTCAATTATCCAAAGCTGAATAAACCATGTCCCAGCTTTTTTTAAAATAAGAGAAATTTACTGGAAGAAGATGGGAAAATTAATGCCGCAAAACATTAGTGTAAAACAAAAATGTCTAATGCTATAGTCATCAATCTTCTGCTCATTAAATTTCTATATTGCCATTTATAACTGAAGTTTCTTCATTGTTAGTGACATTTATTCTTTTGCATTTTATTACCCATTACCCCCTTTTCTTTTTGAATATTTATTATTATTTTTTAATATTTTACATAACCAAGTAATTTTCTTGCCAGATTAAACTGCTTAAAAATATAAATAAATTGTCAATGGGTCATTTCCTCCTTCTCGTGTTTCTTTAACTGCACTCAGATTAACCATGGATGTTATCCCGAGCATTATTTTGTTAATTGGGAGTTGGTTGCAGATGTCTTGAACTTCTGCTTATGCCAATGTTTCTGCTAAGTACTATTTTGATACCACAGTTCATCTGATAAGACATCATTTTATGAACATTGCATTTTTATTGAGAATCAAGACATAACGAGTTTCTTTAACAAATTCCGCAACTAATAAAGGATTTAAAAATCATAACTGCCATCTATGAAATATAAAAAATCAGGAGTTTCTGGGAGGTTTTCTTGATGTGCAGTGGCACCACTTAAAGAAAGTCTAAATTGACTTGCAGCTTTGCAAAAGTAGCTTTGTGATTTGTATTCATGGCTGATTTTGCAATAAGAAAATACTTTTACGAGAATTTCATAATTTAAAATTCAGATTATTCAATTACTTATATGACTCTAATATAATATATATATATATTTAATTAGATATTCTAAATTTTACATTCTTTGGTAAAATTCCTTTTTGTATTTTTTTAAAAACTTTTATGTTAAGTAAATCCTAAGTACAGATAGAAATATCACCACTGATAATCAGTATACATTTATATTATAAGATATCATCACTGTTAATCAGGGTAGATACGTCCCAAGCATTCTGATTCCCTATAAACATATAGTATACTTACTTTCTATTTTTAGTAATATGTAATTATCAAAAAATGTAGAATATCTAATTAAATTAGATCTGGGACGTATCTATCCAGTATATCTTTTTTAGGGTTAATGCTTTTCAGAGATGAAGGTCGGTGACCGTAGAATAAAATTGTAGAGTACACTACTACTTTACTACCACCCCTAAATCACATCTCAGACCAAAAGTGATTCATAATATGGGATATTTCACATTTTTATTTTCATCATGTTTAAAAAGTCTTCAAAGACTTTTTAAACATGATGAAAATAAAATTAACCAATGTACAGAATGATTATAAAATAACTTTCCCTGTCTGAAGGCATCTGCAGTTACAACTAATGAATGGGATGACACCAAATTTCATATACAGACAGCAGAAGGCATGGAGAGATATATTCCATGGAAAAAAAAGAATTAGTAACAAAAGGCAGAAGAAATATTGGCACTGTTGTAACACAGGCACGTAGTGTGCTTTACTCATGAAGCTATTTTACAATAGGAAGTCTAATGTTGCTGCAGCTCTTAGGGAATTTAGAAGTCTTAATAATCAACTTAAAGGTTCAGTTCAGTGTCTCTTATAGCACCAAGAGGCATGAGGGAAAAAAAAAAAAAAAGAGAGAGAGAGAGAGAGAGAAAGAAATTGGATCATTTAGCACTCAGGCTGGCAGAGGACGAAAAACAGTAGTAGGCAACACAATAACAGATCCTGCCACTGTAGCATTCGATGATACAAGGACTAGCAGTGGTCCATGTGCTGGTGCAACAATTCACCTAACTGATATGCCTTATGTTACTGTTGGGAAAATCTCACGGAAAATGCTGCATTTCTATCCATATAAGATTAGTAGTGTGCAAGAACTAAGAATACCAGATTATGGTAAGCATCTGACTTTCATGCTAAATGGAAATCAATAATTACTGGCCATAGAATATACTGCGGGGAGATGAGGCTCATTTTTATCTAAATGGTTCGATCAAGTCTCACTACAATCACATTGCTACTTTTGTATGGTGCAAAAGTAGCTTTGTGATCTGTATTCATGGCTGATTTTGCAATAAGAAAATACTTTTATGAGCATACCACTCCTACAGGTCGTGTTACCTGCATAACCACCAGTAAGGAATATTCACAAATGCTGAGAACTTTTGTCCTTCTTGAACTGCAGCAAATACGGTGCTCGGACTCAGCAATTTTTATGCAAGATGGAGCATGGTCACAACATATTCTTTGTTCAGTACAGAACCTTTTACTTGAGCATTTAGGTAATTAGCCAAAAATTTCCAGTGGAATGACAGCCTTGTTCCCCAGACTCACCCGACGTGAATTTTGGTTGTGGAAGTACTTTAAATCTGTTGTATATATTAGTGGCATTACAAACTTAAGTTCTTTGAAAGCAAACATAAGATGTACTGCTACAAATATCCAAACTGACATCTTACCTCCAGCAACAGAGAACACGGTACACTGCATGCAATATCTTATGCACAAGTAAAGTCAGAAAGTTCGAAAATGTTGCACGTAGTCCAGGGTATCCTAATGTTCATTAATAAAAGAGTTTTTCCCCATGAGTTTAGTACAGCATGTCACTTATTTCCATATGTGCATTTTTTATTACTGAAGAATTAATGATATTTTGTGTAATCCTTTTTGATGTACTCATTACTGACATATTTTCAGTTCTGACAATGCCAAAATCTCTCCAAACAATAACTTTCGGTACTTATTTATTATTATTTTTGAAATCATCTCTCCATGCCTTCCACAGACTGTATATGAAATTTTGTTTCATTCTATTTAGTTTTAGCTGCTGATGCTACCCTGTACGTATTAATGTGTAGATAAACTTAGCAATGTATCCTATACTGACTTAAAACTAAACCAAAAACAAATATAATAAAAATTAGTTGAATTTTTATAAAAAAATTCTACAAATACCTAAATAGTTAGAAAACAAAAAATTTTAGAACATTTGTACAAATACTATAATTAGACAGTAATTTGTAGAACTAAAAAAATTTAGATGAAATAAAATTTAAAATGAAAAATTATGCTGCAAATTACTATGCATCAGGAAATGAAATTCGTGCACTTTAGTTTCATAAATCCAATTTAATTTTGAAAAAGACTTTCCTTACTAAAGGCAAAGAATTAAAAATTAGGAGATGTAGCTAAAAAAACTAGGAGTTTTCAGCAAATCTGGTATGGTTGGCAGCTACAAAATATCAACAGAAATAATATGAAAATTCAAATTTCCCTCTCATTAAATGATTTTCAAAATCATTAGATAATCAGACAAATCAAAGATAAAAAATTACACGTATGACATTTTAGCTAAGCCACTTGTCATCATTTACAACACATTTTCCATTTTATTCTTAAAATTTCTTGCATTTTTTATGCAACTTCCCTTAAAATTTTGTTTACTTGCTTCCCCAAAATATGATTTTTTGAATCTGAAATCAATTGTTTTTCCTATTTTACCTACAAAAGAAAAGCAAGCTGTTAACCTCTTAACTTGTGCACGAAAATACTTGTATACCTTATAAATTTAAAATGAAAATAAATTTGTTACATTGAGTTAGTCACACATATGGCCACAAAATGGCACAAGAAGTTTATTTTGATTGGTTTTATAGCTACATGAAGTGGTCTAAAGAGGGCAAGGTTAGTAGTTTTAATAGCCATGTGCTCATACTATTCTATATTATACTCATCCCCCCATTTTGGAGAGTTATGAAGAATTTTATACATAATTTAGAGGGTTAGAGAGCAACATTTCTGATACTGACAGCATAAGTGAAGCAACAACAGATCAAGAAAATTATTCTAGCGATGTTAGTTTTTCCAGCATCAGATTATGGCAGAAACCGACTTGAGTGCAGTGTTGCCTCTCGCACCCCAAATAGTCTGACAATTAGAAAGAATGTTATAGAAATGAAATTATTATTATTACAAACAAAATATTTGCATCTAAGAAAATTTTTATTCTATATGCTGCTTTTTTAAAAGCAACGAGGGTACTCAGAATTTTAATATGACCTCTTTTCAGCACTCTCTAATTAACTCTTATGTGAATAATTTGTCAAATTGTTTGCAATAATCTATACTCATAATAAAGTTTAAAATTCAGCAATAAAAAAACTTTCATTTCAAATTTTAAACCATCTGAAAAATGCTCTTTTTTCTTTGCATGCATATACATGTTTACTGGTGGCAATTAAGAATTAATCACAGCATTTCAGTTATTAATTACATACTATTTACAGTTAGTCCATTATTTAAAACAATTGCTTCTATATCCTTCTTAATAATTTAAAAATTATTTTGATCACCATGATTATATTCTGCTAATTTTCGAGTTTGATTGGGTTGTACCTCTTCTAAAATTATGTTTTGTAAGAATTAAAACCAAAGCAAAAGGAAAATAAATAAATAAATAAATAAAATATTTACTGCAATTATCTCATAAAATTATTTGTGATTCAAATGAAGTACCAAATTAAGCTAACTGATGTTATGAATATTTTTCAAACAACTTCAAGAATTTTCAACATATTATCTGATTCGTACGTTTTCAGTATTTTAATCTGTCTAAAATTATCTTATTAAAACTGAGAGGAGAGGAAATTATACTTCCTTCCAAAAGGGATTTCATAATTTAAAAACACTCACATATTCTGACAAATTAACTTTACAATAGCGTAAATTTTTTAATGATATTTAATTTTTAAATTATTATGAGACTATGCAAAAATGAATGAACCAATTTCTGAATAGACTGAATTAAATGTCATAAAAAGTATGAAGGATACCTTGCCACTATGAACAGGAGACCATGGTTTAGGCTTCATTTTGGCAGTAGGTAATAATGCAACTTTATAATGATTATCATTAAGCAACGCTTTCTGAGCTGATGGATTAGTTGGCTTTAAAACCTCTGCTTCCCGAGCTGAATCCTGTAATTCAAAATTAAATATTTTATGTCCTCTTTCAGCAAACATTTATAGATTTTTGAAATCAGATATAAAAACTGGTCAATTTACCTTTATTGGATTCCGAAATAGAGGAGAATCTCCAAAAGGGGCAATTGTCATTGCCAAAATTTGTTGCTGGGCTTGTTGTAAGACAGCTGGATTATTAAGATCACTATGATAAATGGGGGGAAAAAGCTATAATTATTTACATATCATAAAAGAAAACGAATTAATCTTTATGTTTATACTTATTTTATTACTATTTATGCTTTAATAACATTTCATTAAGAACTAAAATATGATAATACTCAAAAGATTTTATAAAAGGTTTGGAAAAAAACAATAAATAAAATTAAGACAAAGATACCATTTTGAAAGCCTGTAAATTCATATTTGCTTCAAATTTATGATTTTGTTTAGCAATCAAAACAATATATCTATTACTGATTACTGCACTGTTAGATTCTCGTCAGGATAATATATTTTAGATTTGGTGACAGAAAAATTTGCAATTCAAACTTACTAACAAGTTTCCTAATTTAAGACATCCCTTTTTCTATTTATTATCCCAAGCTAAAAAAATTTAAACTTTATCACATCTCCTCCTGGTAGAAAAAAGTGGGAGGGTTGTTTCTAAAATCATTCAAACTGATACCTGACATAATGAAAAAAGGGAAACAGCACTAAATCATTTTAATTTTCAATTCATAACAAAAGCCTTATAAAATTCCTGAAGCAATTTCTTAACTAAATTTTAAAGTAATGTAAAGAAAAGCTGAAATAAAGATCTTTAAATATCTTTTACTAACATATATTACATAGTTATTTCATTTGCTAAAAAATAAAATGCTGATGAACACTGCAACAACCTAATATTTTTTTAAAAACTTCATTTTTACATTTATTATAATCCTATAGAACACACTAAATCAAATGCAGAATACTTTCAAAATATTACTCTTTTCTAATGTTTCAATATTTAGCAATTTTAAAAATGAGTATAATGAGTACTTTAAAAATGCGTATCATATCTTAAAGGTTGAAAATAAGGATATGAAATTCAAACAAATTAACTTGATCAACCAGACTGTTTTACATTTAATTACACTTCTATAACACAACAGAATACCCCAGAAACTGCTAAAAAGTTTTTTTAAATTTAAATTAAAATTTTTTTTAAGATATATTTTATACTACCTTCCAGATGGTAAAGATGACGCACCACCAAAATTAAAATTTGATGAACTTGGATTGGATCCAAAATCTGAAGAAAAAAAAAAAAAAAAAAAAGATATACAGCATTTGTGAAACAGCAAGAAAAATTATTGGTTTGAAATTATGGACTGATAATTAAAGGAAAAAAAGTATGTCAAAAACTGAAAAATCAAGTTTGATACAAGCACTTAAGTAAATTTTTATACATCTACAAAATTTACAGGCTAGAATCTCCAAAAATCTACATCTCACTCGTTAGGTTATATATTTGGTTAATGGATAAAAATATCAGGGTAACCCTTAGCAAAAATTGGTGATTTTTTGGTGCCATTTCTGTAAGTCCAATGGTCTCCCCAGTAAAATGATGTCCAAAACATAATTAAAACAAAAGATATATAATATCAATAAACTGCATTTTAAATCAAACAAAGAAATAATACAAGAATGGAAATATATGTTATCTAATCTACGCGATACAAAAAGGAAATACCAATTTAACCTATTTAAAAATTTGTTTTTTTTTTTTTATATGTGCGACACACAGAATTCCTTAACAACATCCAAAAACTATTTAAAATTATCTTAACTAGAATATGTATACTGCCATCTCCCCATTAATTCACAAAAGTAAAAATGAAAAATATCCTCCATACTGCCAGACTGTCGGTAACAGTTCTTTCGAAAATCCCTTTTTATTACACCCACATACCTTCCATAGTGTAGATATGAGCTCCGGTTTCGAAATCCTTAAATCTCACTGTGTAATTTATTGAGAGGTGAATGAAGCCATTTAAATCTTCATTTACACACCTGTCAATCAATGCTTTCTTTCCCAATCCTTTCAAAATGTACAGAAACTTCAGGTTAATTGTACCACCAGCAGGCATTTTACGGTGCAAAGCACAAAATAAGCAATGTACTTCCTAACCAACATCATTACCTAAGTAAGCCCTTAGAAATATTTCCCCATCAGCTAAAATCATTGCAATCACACATTACATCGAAACACGCCATAACAGAGTTTCCATAACAATCAACTACTTAAACTTAACAATCAACTACAATAAATGAAACAACTTGGCGATAATCCAAGGCATACTCTAAAATATAGACTAATTAACGGTAGACTTAACGGTTATTGTAAAAACACAACAGCTCTCTGCCTTCAAAAGATTTGCTTGGGGAGGGGGAACTAGCTTATATTACACAAAAAAAAAGTGAAAAACCTTAACATTGGCAAGAATCCTACATAACTTTACTTGCATTCACAGGTTTTTAAGAATCTATGCCCAAAACATGTTAGTCAGACTGGTTAATTATCCTATTTGCAAAAGCCTGGTTAAATGTGAAAGGCTTCCATTTAAACAGACAATATAGACATCTTATTGAAAGGTTAGAATTTTTCCTTTCTCATACCATTATTTTCAGATGACATGTAGCATTCCTATAGTTCCCTCTTATTTAGGGGTAGAGAGGGCTGCTGTGACTAGTTGATCTGGTCATCATGATTTGCCAACATCTGAAGCTTTTACCACATCAAGAATATTAAAAACAGTAACAAGGTTCAGCAACAAGTTTTTATATATATTGTTGACATGCACTGTTTCTATAATTAAATTGCTTTCATTTGAATAACAATCAAAATATTTCAACTCACTAGTGTGTATGTGTATATGCAAAATTTGATGATAGTTAAATACTACAGAAAGCCATATGTTTGTTGGATTACAATCTACAAGCTGACAATTCATAATTAAACATAATCCCCATTAAAGGCCTAAGATAATTTATTGCTCAGTTCCTACCACAATTGTTTTTTTTATGGATACTGAAACATATTCTATTCCTTTATATTTCCCTTTACTGTTACTGGCTTTAATATGTATTTTCCTCTATTCCCTGGAATTTATTAATTTTAATTTCTACTTATTTATTGCTTTTTTTTTTTTTTTTTTTCCTTTCACAAGTTGATGACCATTCTGGCATAAAAGCTACAGAGCTTAAATGTTACCAATCTTCGTACAAAAAGAACTCAGTCAAAATGTGCTAATTTATATTTCAAATATTAACAGAAATGATGATAAAAAATTACTGAGCAAATTCTAAAAATTTTTACTGCTACTCCCCAACATACTAATGTTAAAAAAAGCAAAAATTTTTTCCCTAATAAAAAATACTAAAATTTTATGTCAATGATATAAATATTTTTAATTTCAATTAATTATTACATACTCTAAAGATATTTAAAAGAATAAAAAGAAAAATTAAAGTTTAAACTGAAAATTCTTAAAAATTGAAATCTTTATTAACATACAATTTTTACTCTTATTCATATGTCAATACAGTATTAGACATTAGAAAATAAAATGAAAAGTTACAATTTAATAAAGAAATAAAATAACTGAATACAAACACTATTCAAGTTCAAGATACATACTGAATCCAGTTGAACCTGTATTTCCAAAGCTGAAACCTGAAGTTTTATTAGCATTGGTGTTCCCAAATAAGCCAGTTCCTGTATTTGAGCCTAAGCCCATTGAAAATGATGATCCACCAAAACCTGTTCCTAGACTAGAACCAAAACCAGTTCCAGACCCACCAAAAACAGATGATGTAGCAGGTTTATTTTGACCAAACAAACCTGTGCCTCCACTAGTATTTCCAAATGATCCTGAGAGAAAAATAAATAAATCAGTACTATGTATACATGTTAAGAAGGTGGAAAAAGCACAGTTTCCATGTGAAAGATACCTTAAATAACAAAACTGAATTTCAGAAAATAATTAATTTTGGTAGATATCATCACGAAAGGAAATCAACCAAGTAGTTTCAACATGAATATTTACTATGAAAAAGAAAAAGGGGGAGGGGAAATCAAATTCGGAATTTTTTTAAATTCAAACTTTTACTGTCTTCAAAGAATATTAATTGTTACCTAGAAGCAATTATAAAAGTTAAAACTTTTATTATACAACACTGGTATTAATTTTGTTGGGTACATTTCCACACGCATTACGCGACAATTTCTAAAATTGAAAAGTGAAAGTAACAGGTATTTAAAAATTGGTTAATTATATGCAAATGGAAGAGTACATAACGATTTCAGTATGCCTAATAATAATTATATGGATAAATGTTCCACTTCTACACAGGTGAAATGCTGAATTTCATTAGGTTTGGTTTGGTTTATTAGATTATGGCAAAGCACTCAAGGGCTATCTGCCTTAAGGGAGGGATGCCTTCGTGGAGGACTTTTTAAGGGAAACTGGCTTGTATACACGTTACAAATGGGAAAAATCATGAAAACACCCATGCAGCTAGCCCGTTCACTGGATTCGAACCTCGGACCGAACTACCAGTGTTCAGTGACGTTACCACTCAGCCGCTGGTGGGCGAATTTCATTAGGTACATTTAAATGTTTTGATCACTATTCAGAGAAAAAAATCACATTTGCCCTCCCCCTAGAATAATATTCTGCATCAGTGTACATTAACAATCTGGTACTATGATCTTCCAAATTATAAAAGAACACTATTTACCACTGTTACAGAAATGCATGAAGAACAACATGCCCTTTTAAATATTATTTTACATAATTTTAGTAACAATTTATATTGGTGTCTCAAAATATAGTTTGCCACACTGCTTTTCCAAATTACAACAGAACACTGTTTCTCAGAGTAACATAGTGATGTATTTAACATCATGCATCTTTTAATAGTTTATGTCATTTTATACACAGAAAAAAGTTTGTTGAGTTCATCATTAAAGCATTTGGCAACATGATTGGTCTCGTTATATTTAATGAGACAAATATTATCTTACACGTTTCTGCAATCTTTTTATGTCCAATCATGAAATTAAATCTAATGTTTTTGACTTCACACCACAATCAGATCTGGAAAGTCACTATTCTATCAAATGAGTATTTTCTTGATTTTCATATTTTGAAATTTCAGTACAGACATGATAGCTTTGTAGCTATTGCATAGAATTTTAAAGATTTGTATGTATAAACACACGACTGGTTTGTAATGTACGGAAACCTTACAATTTCTAATTAATTTTAATATTACAGGTATGGAAAAATAAATCTTTCTTATTACTAAAAAGGAATTCGATATTAAAGTTTTGATTAACTTCCATATTTTTAACAAAGAAAAAATTTAAATTGAAATCTAAAGGAACAGATTTTTATTTTATTTACATAAAAAATTTCAACAAAAGCAATGCAAACATTCATTTTATTAACACACACCGCATATGCAAATTTCGAACATTACTAATAAACAAACTTGATACTGTATCTCTACTTCTCCTTAGCATAAAGAGAAAAATCAAAGTATATCAAGATTTTCTTCGTTTGCTATGGCTTCTAATTTCATATTAAATTTCAGTAAGATTGTTCTGATTTTTTAATTTAAAAAACAAAGTTCAAGATTTTTTTTTGATTTATTACAATCAAAACTTCAGATTTAAAATAAATTTATGCACTATAAAAGAAAACAAAAGTTAAGTATTACCAAATCCAGTTGTGGAGGTGCCAAACCCAGTTGATGTACCGAAAGCTGGGGCAGCAGGCTTCTGTCCAAAGAGACCACCACTGCTCATATTAGTATTACCAAAGCTGAATGTATTTGTTGTTGTTGTATTAGTGGCCCCAAATCCAGTGGGTTTAGCTCCAAAAAGACCAGTCTAGAACAGCAATACTCTTGAAATTAATAAAGTTTTCAAATTTAAACATATTTAACAAATATACATGTGCCCATATGCAATCCTCTTTTTGACTCTCAAAATAACGCTACATTATGCAAATTGTGGTATTTTAACTTCAAATTAAACTGTTACACAAAAGAATACTATAATCCAACACACAACTAAAAACAATAATTAAATCACCTCTAAAGTATCAAAAAATGATTTTAAAAACCAGATAATTTATATTCAGTTATCAAAAAACATTAAAAAAGGCATTACTTAATAAATTTTTACAAAAAAATAATAAGTTATCCAGATTTTAAAAGAAAAGCTAAAATATATTTTTATGATAGTCGCAAGAAAAAAAATAATTTTATTGCTGGATGCTCTTGAGAAACATGTTCTTATTTTCATATTGCCATTATTGCAATCAGCAACATCATCTTCATAACATTCTTTGAAAGTAACATCTTAAAGCATGCAAGGGATATACAGAGGTAAACAACAGCATCCCAGCATGCAGCAAGCAAAGAAGAAGCCTATGTTATAAGTTTTAGTTCTCAAATGAAATCTTTAATCTGACTGACATAATATAATTGCATTGCTGTATATTATGCAAGATGATAAAAACAGATTAATTCTGAAATGCAGTTTAGATTGATATGTTATAAACGATTACTATTCTTACGAATTAAAAGGAAGTACCAAAACTTTAAATGAGGAATAAAAGGGACTATTGCCAATTAAAATTAGAAGCTTACTTTACATATTTTATATCACAAACACATGCATGCACATACATATATTAATCACTGTTACACTTAAAGACAGTGAAATAATTAACAGTGGTTTTAATCTCCATTTCAAGTAAAAGAAAACACATGAAATATTTACCGACTGCTGAGTTGTGGCACCAAACCCACCAAAGCCTGTAGTAGTGCCAAAACCTGTTGCTTGTGTGGTAGCTGTATTTCCAAATAAACCTGTTCCCCCAGTAGTTTGACCAAACAAAGGCTAAAATAGAAACATAAATATAAAAAATAATTTAAATAAAAATACTACCAACTCCTTTAAAAAACTAGATACTTTGAGGGGCATATATTGTCAAACAGATAAATATACAGACAAATTGGCAGGAATAACTTATATAAAAATTTAACAAAAGCATTACTGATTCAGAAGTCAAACAACAAAAATCAGCGTTAATTCACAAAATTTTCACAGGACTAGTTTCGATGGTTTTACCGAACCATCATCTTCAGCTGCAAAACCGCAAATGAACAAGATAGGAAATGATGTTTAGATAAGATAAGAAAGCCTGGACAAGAATAAGCAAGTGGCGCCATCTGTTGGCGAAACCAGAACTAAAACATAATTTCTCTAAAAGCCGAAGGCAAATTTGGATTGGAATTAGGATCGTTAACTAGAACAGAAAGATTTTTATGAATGTGAAATGCCTCTAGAAAATCCAGTTCTCCAATGGAAGATGTTTTTTGAATAATTTTGGCAGCAGAAAAATTGAAAGTGTGATTTTCGGACCAACAATGTTGAGCAACAGAAGACTTCTGTGTTTCCTTTTTTCTAACATATGCCTCATGTTCTTTGACGCGAAATTTTAAGGCTCTCTTAGTTTGGCCAATGTAAATTAAACCGCACTGGCAAGGAATCCTATAAATACCCCAGGAATTCATATCCGGAATGGGGTCCTTGAGTATAGAAGTTGGAATTTTATTGATGGGAGAGTAAACAACCCGAAAGTTAAATTTCTGCAAAATATGTGCAACTTTATAGCTAATTGATGGAAAGAAGGGAATGACAACAGAATTTTTATAATCTCCTAAAATAAGAGTGGGGCTTTTAGTGTGTTGAGATGAGAATTTTTTAACTGCTTGATTAATAATGTTGGGTGAAAAGCCCCTGTCAATAGCTATTGCTTTTAAATAATTTAGTTCTTCATCAAGGGCTAGTTTGGAGGAGCAAACTTGAAGAGCACGGAAAACATAGGAATAAAATGAAGCTAACTTTTGTTTAGTCGGATGACATGATTTAAAGTGTGGTGGAAGGCAAACCGATGAAGGTTTACGGTAAACTGTAGTACTGAAGTTGGATGTGTTACGTGTGACCAGAATGTCGAGAAACGGAAGAGAATTGCAAGTCTCAAGTTCAAAAGTGAACTGAATAGCAGGATCAATAGAATTCATTGTTGAAAGAACTCTATTTAAATCATCTTTATTACCTTCAAACAGGGTAAAAGTATCGTCTACGTAGCGGAACCATGCCGGGAAGTTTAAAGTTTCAAACAATTTTGATTCATAATAATGCATGTAGATATCAGCCAGGATGGGACTGAGGGGGCTACCCATGGCTAATCCCTCAGTTTGCTTGTAATATTTATTTTGGAAAACAAAATGTGTTTGTTTCAAACAGAGTTGAGTGAGAGAAATTAGCTCATCAATTTCGATGCAAAAGAAATGAAATTCGCGAAGTCTGGTTTCTAGACATCTTAATGCACCCTCCACTGGGACATTGGTGAATAATGATTTTACATCAAAAGAAACCATGAGTAAATTACGAGGAGAAATGTTTTTAACCTTTTTTACAAACTCTATTGAATTTTTTATGGTGTAAATGTTATTGTCTAATAGAGTGGAAAATCTAGAAACTAAATATTTAGCTAATGGATACGAGGCAGTACCTAAATTTGATACAATAGGGCGGAAAAGAATACCACTTTTATGAATTTTGGGAAGAGCATATAATCTGGCACAATTCGCAACAGATGGGATAAGCGAATGTTTTAAGTTGCTTGAAATGATTTGCGAAGATTTGATCGCAGTTTTTATTTTGGATAAGTCCGAAGGTGAAGGATCTTTAGGGATCGGATTATATGGTCCTTTAACCGTCATAAAAACACCCTTGCAGTTAAATTCGAAAAACTTCTTTTACAGTCTTCCAGTTCAAGTAGTTCAAAAAATCTTCCCATTGTAAACATCAAGCCAATAGTTAATATTTCTAATGTTAGTCTTTCAGAAGAACAAGAGAGAATTCTAAAGGACCATATAATCCGATCCCTAAAGATCCTTCACCTTCGGACTTATCCAAAATAAAAACTGCGATCAAATCTTCGCAAATCATTTCAAGCAACTTAAAACATTCGCTTATCCCATCTGTTGCGAATTGTGCCAGATTATATGCTCTTCCCAAAATTCATAAAAGTGGTATTCCTTTCCGCCCTATTGTATCAAATTTAGGTACTGCCTCAGAATCCATTAGCTAAATATTTAGTTTCTAGATTTTCCACTCTATTAGACAATAACATTTACACCATAAAAAATTCAATAGAGTTTGTAAAAAAGGTTAAAAACATTTCTCCTTGTAATTTACTCATGGTTTCTTTTGATGTAAAATCATTATTCACCAATGTCCCAGTGGAGGGTGCATTAAGATGTCTAGAAACCAGACTTCGCGAATTTCATTTCTCTTGCATCGAAATTGATGAGCTAATTTCTCTCACTCAACTCTGTTTGAAACAAACACATTTTGTTTTCCAAAATAAATATTACAAGCAAACTGAGGGATTAGCCATGGGTAGCCCCCTCAGTCCCATCCTGGCTGATATCTACATGCATTATTATGAATCAAAATTGTTTGAAACTTTAAACTTCCCGGCATGGTTCCGCTACGTAGACGATACTTTTACCCTGTTTGAAGGTAATAAAGATGATTTAGAGTTCTTTAAACAATGAATTCTATTGATCCTGCTATTCAGTTCACTTTTGAACTTGAGACTTGCAATTCTCTTCCGTTTCTCGACATTCTGGTCACACGTAACACATCCAACTTCAGTACTACAGTTTACCGTAAACCTTCATCGGTTTGCCTTCCACCACACTTTAAATCATGTCATCCGACTAAACAAAAGTTAGCTTCATTTTATTCCTATGTTTTCCGTGCTCTTCAAGTTTGCTCCTCCAAACTAGCCCTTGATGAAGAACTAAATTATTTAAAAGCAATAGCTATTGACAGGGGCTTTTCACCCAACATTATTAATCAAGCAGTTAAAAAATTCTCATCTCAACACACTAAAAGCCCCACTCTTATTTTAGGAGATTATAAAAATTCTGTTGTCATTCCCTTCTTTCCATCAATTAGCTATAAAGTTGCACATATTTTGCAGAAATTTAACTTTCGGGTTGTTTACTCTCCCATCAATAAAATTCCAACTTCTATACTCAAGGACCCCATTCCGGATATGAATTCCTGGGGTATTTATAGGATTCCTTGCCAGTGCGGTTTAATTTACATTGGCCAAACTAAGAGAGCCTTAAAATTTCGCGTCAAAGAACATGAGGCATATGTTAGAAAAAAGGAAACACAGAAGTCTTCTGTTGCTCAACATTGTTGGTCCGAAAATCACACTTTCAATTTTTCTGCTGCCAAAATTATTCAAAAAACATCTTCCATTGGAGAACTGGATTTTCTAGAGGCATTTCACATTCATAAAAATCTTTCTGTTCTAGTTAACGATCCTAATTCCAATCCAAATTTGCCTTCGGCTTTTAGAGAAATTATGTTTTAGTTCTGGTTTCGCCAACAGATGGCGCCACTTGCTTATTCTTGTCCAGGCTTTCTTATCTTATCATCATATAAACATCATTTCCTATCTTGTTCATTTGCGGTTTTGCAGCTGAAGATGATGGTTCGGTAAAACCATCGAAACTAGTCCTGTGAAAATTTTGTGAATTAACGCTGATTTTTGTTGTTTGACTTCTGAATCAGTATTTATTCGGCGTGTTATTGTGTCTTAAAAGCATTACTGTTGATAATATACAAACGATATCATCATTAATATTTACTAAAATGTATAAGAAGGGTATGTGAATATATTTAACATTATCATAAAATGAATGATACTTTATAAGGTATTTCTCCCACTTTCCTAGCATCATTCCTGGTGTAGTGGTTCTCCATGCTGGGCCGGTATTCCAGAGGTCCGTGGTTCGATTCCCGGCGTAGGCATTTGCTATTTTTCATCTTTTCTGCCTCTAAAAAAAATCCTAACGATTCTACAAGTAGCACCCGAACTAAGAGGGTTGTGGGTGATGATTCTCCGCACCCAGGATTTGGCTACTAGGTCACCTAAAACCCTAGTTGCCCTTTAAAAAGGAAAGTATATAAGGTATTTCTCCCACTTTCCTAGCGTCTTTCGTGGTGTAGTGGTTCTGCACCCTGGGGCCCGTATTCCAGAAATTCATGGTTCGATTCCCGGCATAGGCCTTTGCTATTTTTCATCTTTTCTGCCTCTAAAAAAAATCCTAATGACTCTACAACTTCAGATCTTAAAAACCTAATAAAAAATAAAATTTCTGAAATCCAAAAGATTTCTAAGTACAAAGAAACCACTTGTATTTCTAATTTTAAAAATAAAATAAAATAATGGTGCTACATATTGCTAACAATCATCTTGTCTAAGGTGACAACCTTCAACACTTGGAACTATTGTGTGGTCATATTAAAGAGATTTCATAGTTCTTGGAACCTTCTGCCAACAACATATAAGTACAGAGATAAATATTTAAATTATTTTCAGCCTTTTTCATGGGATTATTTTAAAATCCAGAAAAATACTTTATATCCAAAAACAATGAGAATAAATATTTTATCAATCAACATCACATAACACTAGGCATACATATTTTCTTTCCTTCTTTAAGTCAAAACTTAAAAAATATATACATATGCATGTAAGACATAAAATATTATAGCTGCTTTAAAAATAATTGAAGATCTCAAAATTAAAATTCTAGATTTGGTGCTCTCCACCTACATTCATCGCTTCTCCCAAATTCGAGATCCTTCTATGTTATGTAACAACCTCAAATTAACCAATCATAGCTTGTCTATGCAATTACATCAGACTTGGTGTAAATACTCTTGGCACAATAAACTATGTCACTTCATTGCTTTTCTCAGCTTCCCTGAAGCTAACATCCACACTGCTTTGCTTCCCCCTTCTAAAATGCTTACTTTTTTTTTTTTTTTTTTTTAACCAATGCACATAGAAGTTTATCATATTTAATTATAATTAAATAAGTGTCTGCCAAACTAACTGTACATGTGTGAAAATAAAGATTGGTGATTTATCGAAATCCAATTTGTCATCTTCATCTGTATGCCTTAACCATAAGCCGAGACGGATGCAAGCCGATTCCTCCTACACAGTAAATTATGACAACATATAGCCAGACAGGATTGGATTATGTGCTACTAACCTCAATGGAACATTTAATCCTCAGCTGGATTTCTGTAAAATAGTATCTGCAAGTTCATCATTCTAAAAGTTAGATATCATCAAGTATTCAAATATGGTGTGCTTTATTTTGCAAATTCTTCAGAAAAAGTGTGTGGAACACCCAATGCAGAGTTTATTCAGCACTGAATATGCAAATTCAAAATTCCACCATCATTTAAATGATGGATAAAATAAAAAAAAAAAAAAGTGTTCATCACTACTTGAATTACGAATCAGGCCAAGGTTACTGTAACATGGAAATATAATGCGTGAACAGCGTTATAGGCAAAGTGTTTTTCAACAAGTATGAAAGTGATTTAATGGTGCAAAAGTGCTTATCTTATTGGGAAAGTGAAATATTATCAAAACTGGTATCGAAATGTGATTAATTTCTTTGGTTCCAAATTAAATGTTCAAAGTTATTTTCATTGAGGGAATCAAGTGACGATATAGGGGGGAGGGGAAAAAAACACATTTTGATGTTATGCGATAAAAAAGTTTTTTGAGTTTCTCTCCAAATGCATCACTATAAATAACTTACTCAACAATTGGTTACATTTTGAAATCTGAAAATATAGTATTTACTTAGAATAATGATTTTAATTCGATGGATTTAAAAAAAAAAAGAATAGCACTGCTTTTTGAAAATATCAAATTAAAATATATAAGTGTTCTAAGATTTTATTCAGGGAAGATTATTAATTTTATTAAATTTTATTGTTATTAGTAAGTATACGTCAAAATCTTGAATTTGTCAAAAATTTTGAATTAATGTTAAGAATTTTAGAATTATTTTGAGAATGATGCGTATATGAAATAAAAATGAAATAATTATTTATTAAGAGAATATTAAATAGTATTAAAATTAATATAAAAATACCAAAGATTGACTTAGTTATAAATACTCTTGGCGCAATAAACTGACACTTTATTCCTTTTCCGCTACACCAACGTCCACGCTGCATTGCTTCCCCGTCTAAAATGCCTACGTCTTATTTAAAAAAACAAACAAACAATGCACATAGAAATTATCATATTTAATTATGGTTAAATAAGTGTCTGCCAAACTAATTGGATAGGTGTGAAAATAAAGATTGGTGATTTATTGAAATCCAATTTGTTATCTTCATCTGTATGCCTTAATCATAAACTATGACGACTGCAAGCTGATTTCTCCTACACAATAAATTATGACATGCATATATACAATAGAGTCAAATGAAGCTAAATAATTTTAAAAGTCTAATATAAACATTAGAATAAACATTGTTAAAATTATTATGATTAGAAAATTATGAATAATCAGTATTAACAATTTTATAATGAAACTAATTACCTTTGTCTGATTATTTTGACCAAACAAAGAAGTTCCAGTAGATGCACCAAAATTGAAAACTGGAGCAGCAGATGTCGTAGCAGTACCAAAGCCTACAGATTTTCCAAACAATCCAGTATTCTGGGTTTGAGCAGGCTGACCAAACAAACCACCTGATCCAAATGTATCTAGATAAAAATGCTTCAATTACAAATAACATGGCTATTGGGTTGTACAAAAATTTCATTCATTGACTTCGATCCCACAAAAAGGTTCTAGCAGGGTTTAATTGCCTTACTTCATTGAAAACAATTCTGTTAGACTGTACTGCGACAGTTGTCAACAAGTATGTTAAAAACTTACCAAAATTGATACATTTTTGTGCAGAAATTTTTATACTGAAGGTGGAAAAAATTAAATATTATTTTTTGCATATTTAGCATTATTATTTAAAGGAAGATAAAAATGCGAGTGAATAAAAAAGATTTGTGTAATGTATGGTAAAGTTACTTTGATAATGAATATTATATGCAAATTATGAGAAATTTCATGAAGATTTCTCATTAGCATATCTAAAGGTAATGAACAGCCTAGTTAAAGTTGATAGTAATCAAATCAAGACATTAATTGAGAATAATTAATGTCAAATCAAACAAAAGGTACCTAACATATCAAAAACATCAAAATCAAGCAACTGAATTAGTTATTCTATAAAAGTTAAACACATAAAAATCTTCTTGGCCATATTTCCACTTGTAATTCTTATTAAAACACATGAAAATTATTTTGTTAAAAAAAGTGACAGATACTGAACAAACATTGTTGGGTACTTAATCATAACATGGAACAGAAAATAATGACAGGAAAGTAAAAAATGAAACTTCATCAACTTAAGGTTGGTCTTCATCCAAAGTAGGCGATATATGTACTCGTATATGGTGGGGATGATAAGAAGTTTTCTACATGAATTCTTTCTAGAAAATTAAACAATCAATTCTAAAAAGTACTGTTCCTAATCAGACCCAGAATTAGTTAAAACAAAATGCAAACACTTCCATCAGCAAAATGCAAGTGTGTTTAATTCTTTGGTGACCAAGAAAAACTGTAACAGTTCAGCATGGAGATTTCCATTCACCCACTATATTCCTACGATATTATAGTTCTCTGCTCTCTGAATTATAGTTCTCTCTTCTCAAAGTTCTCTGAATAGAAAAACTTTTTAATTTTGTGAAACACTACAAACAGAACAGGGAACTGTTCTATTCTCAAAATGGTATTAAAGTTCTGTTCAACAAAGTTATTTGTGAAAAATGAAAATGCATCTTAATTTCATTTTAAAAAAAAATATTTAAATATTAATTTTATTACTATTTTTATTTACAGGAATTTTTAGGCCAACCTGATGGAATAACATACAGTAAGACCCCGCTTAACGCGGGGGATTCGTTCCATCAAAGTAGAGCGTAATGCGAAACAGCGCTAAACGAGGCTATCTTAACATGTAATTAATGGAGTTAGGGGAAGATGGATAGAAAATTGGTTAGGTATTAAATTTGATAATGTTTTTTTTAATAAAAATAAAACCAAACATTTATTTATTACAAAAATAAAAACAATATAAACGAATATACTTATAAAAACAAATAAAATTTTAAGCCAGTCAGATCATTCAGTCTATTCTGTGTTTCCAATTTTCTGCCTTTTTGTCAAGAAGGCTTTATGATAGATTGGCTTAATGGCATACTGCGTTCAATTTCGTTCTCAGTCCATATAGACAGTCGTTTTTCCACTTCCTCTATAATGTTATTTCTAGAACGGGTAATCCTAGTTGCAGAGCTTGACGTATTTGCAGTTGCCGATGACAGTATTTTTTCTTTATTCTTAAGAATTGTCCTTATTGTTGAAGTTGCCAAATTCAATGCAGCACTAATCTGAGATTGACTCTCACCAGAATCTAATCTTCTAATCACTTGCATTTAAGTTTCCAGTGAAATGCTTTTTCTGGTTGCTTTCTTTTCTTGTTTTTTATTATCACCCATGATAAAAACTAAAGATCATAATATTTGTCACTGTATTAATCGTTATAGTATTATATAAATTTATACTTACAATAATGTTAACAGATGTTTCAAATGATAAAAATGCTTCCGTACAGCACCTCACCGCACCAAACAAGAAACATAACTACAAAGTTTCGGATATGTTATTTGGAAACCTACTGCTGCGAACAATTTCGAGGAATCCCCGTACTTCATGCTGCGAACAATTTCGGGGAATCCCAAGGTTGAAATAAAAGAGCGCTAAACCGAAACAGCGTTAAGCGGGGTCTTATTGTATCTATATTATATTAAAATTTTAAAAAAAAGTTAACACTTTTCTAGGAATATAATTTATTCAATATCGAAGATAATATAATATTTGGCATAATGTGGAAAAGTGACTTATGTTGATGATGATATAACAATTATTTTTAAAAAAATTTATACCTAAGCATTTGTGCCAAAAACGAAATTACACATACATCTGTTAAATGTCTTCAAAAATGTATTGCTGACAGACTTTATGCATAGTATTCTAATTTGTGCTTTTGATAAATGCAAAAAAACAAAAGCTAAAAAACATCCAATGCAGGAAATTGATTGCCTTCATCAATGTCTTTGAATGAAGAATAATTAAAACTAATTAACGTGGGTATTAAAACTAATAATTTGAGTATCCACTGAAAATTGCTCTGCAATTTAATATACCACTATTATTTTATGATAAAATAGTAAATATACTGCTTGACTACCCACCGTGTAACCCTGTCTGGCATATTACCAAAAAACTGCGACCAATCTAGCACTGGTGACAACCACAACATCCATATGTAGAATAACTGGGAATATACAGGATGTTAAAATATGTTTTTAGCATTTATTGATGTATTTGTCTGTTTAAAGCATGTATTGATTACTTTGATCTCTTATTTTTAATTTGAATGTACTTGTAAGTATTGATGAAAACTCAAAATCTAAACAAAATATCCAGAGCGTTTCATAAATGAAATAAATGCTTCTTTTTAGTCTTTAAGAACAGCATACTTATTTTTATATAACTTTCATACTTATTTGTTACATATTACCTATTTTTAACATAAAAATAGCATAACAAGATTTTAAGGAATAAGGCTTATGCAACAATTTTTATGAAACGCTCAAAGTAACAACTTTTTGAATTCAACTCGTTGTTCCCACACTGCGAATCTTAATAACTATGAAAAAACATTGAATCATGTTTCCACTAAAATCTTAATAATTATATAAAAACATTAAATTATATTCCACTACATACTTATATATTCAGCAAGACAAAAAGGGCAAAACTATTTTGTAAACAAACCAGATAAAATTGCTCACATCTGCTTATGCTTCTGATAATGCTAGCCATAGATTAAAAAATTTTCACAAAATGAAAACGGGGATACTTTTATTGATAATACAGATAAATACTTGTTATCTATCTCTAAATGTGGTTAGATCCTACAATAGTAAAATACATAAGACATTTTCCTGATTTGGATATTTTACAATTCTAGTATCCAAAAATAGTTTTAACAAACTATTTCCTTTTACTAAATGTCCCATTTAAATGTGATGCTGGCACAGCATACGCACAAGTTTGAGTCATTTCACTAATGGGATCTGAGTTTACTTTAATAAATGGCTTCCTCAAATAACTACAGGAACATCCAAAATGACTTTTGTTTCCCTCAATAAAAACAAGAGCAAGTTTTATCATAAGAAGTTTTAGTGTTAACAATCATCATCAATCGAGAAGGAAATCAATAAATGTGGCTGCAATAAAAAATTTGTGTTTATTACAATTTTTTATCATGCACTACGATTTATTACAATTAATTACATAAATACAGAAATGATAATATATACTTAAAAAAATATTGCAGTTATTTACCAATACAGTCAAAAGTCGTTAATTCGGACACCTATAATCCAGAATGATCTATAATCCGGACCTCAAAGCTTCAAACTTTCTGCACATGCGTCGCATTAACGCATGTGCATAGGCGTTTGCGTGTGCGCGTATGGCCTTTATGGCTGAGAATATGCTCGTGCGTGTGCGCAAAATACATTTATGAGTGCACGTTTAATGTATAACGGACGGTATAAGCTAAGCTAAAATTATTTAATTATCTATTTCAGTTAATGTTGCAGATTGCATTGTTCCTTAATCTTCGAATTGGATCCGGCTTATTATTTTTTGCAGACTGTTAGAGCAATTTGATAAAAATAAGCTTGAACTTTCGATTATGTCAAATAGAATTTCTGATATATATTTATTAATATGTAAAAGATCTACAAAGCGAAAGTATGTTTCGAAGTTCATTAAACAAATAGTGGAATTGCTACAAAAAATGGATAAAGGCATATCCTTTGTTTATCTAAACCTTGGTTATCTTTAACGCTGCGGCGCAGCGCAATGAATTGGAAGTTGATCTGTCAGCACTATCCTTATCTTCAGGGCAGATGTTTTTATTTTATCTGGCTTATAATTCCTTATTAAATGTAGTATTTCATATCGATTACGATAGCGAAGAAAGTGACAGAGGTTATTGAAAACGAAAAAATTTCAATTGACAAATTAGTCGGTATTCTCGACACAGCAATTATAGGATTTGAACAGCGGAACTTTGTAACTGAACAAGAAATTATGTCTGTTTAAAGAATTAAAGAGAATGTATTATCACATAAAAAAAGAAGCAACTTAAACAACTTACATTGAAAGAAATGTTTAATAAAGTAAACAAATAAATATTAAGCTTTTTTTTTTTTCTTTCTTTCTTTTTTGTAAATTTTGATACCCTTTAGATCATAATTGTTCTTTATTTCATAAATTACGGTTTCATATTTTTAATTTTATAATTTCTGCATGCCATCTTACCAGATTTAAACTGATGATCTATAATCCGGAAAAATTGATAATCCGGAATCGCCGAAGTCCCGACGAGTCCAGATTAACGACTTTGGACTGTAGTTATATTTAGAAGTGAATGTAGTATTAACAGTATATATTTGTGAATTTAACAATATGCACACAACTGATGACCAATAATTAAATACTCTAACAAATTTAAAGAGACATGATAGAAAACAATAAATATTTTTTAGATAGATATTTACTAACAACAATGCTACAGTGGAATCTTGAGATACGAGCACCTCTATATGTGAGAATTTAGAGATATGAGGAAAGTATGAGCAAAAAATTAGTCTCTAAATATAGACCGACTCGTGTAACGAGACAGGTTGTTGGTATATGTGGTCCATTTCCTGATCTGGCTCGACTCCAGGAATCCCCTCGTCAGATCACTCAGTGTCCTTTGACCTGCAAGTTTGCGTGCTTGTAAGTTAATTGCTTTTTACATTTAATATGAAATTAATTATTTGCAATGCCTCCCAAGAAAAGTGTTGTCTCAGATAGTGCTGCAAAGAAAAAGAAGGAAACAATGGCTGTTGAAAGTAAGAAAGGAATCACAGATAAACACAAATGTGGCATAAGAGTGATAGAATTGGCGAAGACTTATGGCTGTTCGACATCGATGATCTGCACTATTCTGAAGAAAAAGGATGAAATTAAGAAACTTGATGTGGCCGAAGGATTTACTGTTACACACAAGCACCATCCAAAACTCCTAGAAAATGTTCTGAAGCTTTTTTGTTGGTGTGGATTAATGAGAAGTGGTTAAAAGGGAATTTGGTGTCAGAAACTATTTTTGCTTTAGAATCTGTACTTGAACCTTCTATGAAAAATACCAGGTATTATTTACCAGTGTTATTTATTAGGAAAATTGATTTACATGTTGATAATTTTGGGGGTGTGGAACAGATTAACTGGATTTCCATTATTTTCAAAGGGGAAGTTTGTTTCTGTTGTACAAGACATTCGCTATACAAGCTCAATGCTGGAACAAATTAAGCTTGTATCTCAAGGTTTCACTGTATTTACTATAAAAAATAAATGAAAAAATTTTATTACTAGTTCCTCCTGTTGTTCCAAACAAAGGTTTTGCTTGAGTGGTGCTACCAAATGAAAAGCCAGAAGTCGATGCTGCTGGAGTTCCAAAGAGATTCGGTTGCTGAGTAGGTGTACCAAAACCCATGGCTGTAGCAGTACCACCTTTCCGGTTTGCAGCATAATCTTCAACTCTCAACTCCTGTGTTAAAATAACAGAAGTATTATAAATTGAAAGAAAGAATAGCAGAAGCACATTATAAGAATTAAATTTCCTCAAATGTTTGATTAAATTAAACAAAAATAATAATATGGAAGATAAGATAAAACATTTGCATTACAACAAACATGCTATTGCTTGCTTAAAAAAAAAGGGCACTTGTCTTCTGCAGCGGCCTTGGTGAGGAAAACTGAGAACTTATTTCACGTATTCATACCATATTTCATACAATTATATAAGCAGTTTATTAATTGCAATTACTAAAAACCAGTTAGATCATTAATCATTTGTTTCTCACACATACACATATTAGTAATTGTTTGTTTCTTGCACATGCACAAATTGGTAAATGTTTTGTTTTGCAAAGGACATTACAGAAGACAAGTACCAAAATAAGCCTATAACCTCGATTTTTTTAGCCCTAATGGACTACAATTCCAGTTAGTCCAAATGTATGAAAATCTATGGTACATATGTAACCAAGCATTTAATATTTACCTCAGCTATAATTCCTCAAAACAACTGAATATCCAATCCTGCTGACACTTCGACTAAATGTCGAAATCTGATTTCCATCAGATTTCGACATTTACTTAAAAATTTAATTTTAAGCAGGAGATACAAAAACTGAAATGATATTTCAGTATAACATTGTATACCTGAAAGTTAGGCTGCTATCACATATGATATTTGTTGCCGAAACATGATGTTAGAGGTTATGTTTCAGCAAATATTGTTGGTTACCATCTTCACTTGGTAAACAGGCTGAAAGCCAAACAAGAATCAGTTATCGCTCAGATTGGCAAAAGTGACATCTTCTTTCATGCGACGATTGCTTTTCCGTGTTGTATTTTGTGTCGCTCATACTCTAATGGCTATTGAGTAAATCACTTTTATTTTGACTCTGGCAATTCTAAAAGCTAAAGAGAAAAATGTGCAAAGAGAAGTCCTGTTCTTTGTAATGATCTATTGTATATATTTGATTTTATTATTGTAAATAATTATTTTTGTATCCATATATTTATTTAATAACTTTTATGTGCATGATATAATGCCATTTACTGATGTGTGTTTTGTGATGAGTCAAAAATTTTTATTTTATCCCCAAAATGTTAAATATTTCATAAAGGCTACTTGCTCAGTTTTGTTTAAATTCCCAAGTATAGTTACAAATGCAAAGGTTGTGTGTAAGTGTGTGAATTTTAATGACTAGCCTAATGCACAAAATGCACTTAAATTATTTTTCAACTGTGTATTCCATATCCACGATAATGTGCAAAGAACTGATGACTGCAGTTGATAACAATTACATAATCTTTATATGAATTAGAAGTAACTTCAAATAAACTTTTTGGCGATGTTCAATTTTGCATTCATATATATATATATATATATATATATATATATATATATATATACACACACACAATTTAATAAGTCATATATTTACCAACACATAGTGAGATATCCACGATAATGTGCAAAGAACTGATGACTGCAGTTGATAACAATTACATAATCTTTATATGAATTAGAAGTAACTTCAAATAAACTTTTTGGCGATGTTCAATTTTGCATTCATATATATATATATATACACACACAATTTAATAAGTCATATATTTACCAACACATAGTGAGAGAGATGCGATGGTTTAGAAGTTGTTGATATATGTTTATTATTAGTATTAATGTAATGAATAAGATTTTTATTAATGAATATATATACAAATGTTTTTCATCATTCATAATAATAAATTCATAAATTTCCAATGTTTCAAAATGTAGCATTTATAATAAAAATATTCTTAATGCGTTTATAATCTAAAAAGCATTTCATTAATAACGTGAAAATAATAGCATACAAATTTAACGTGTATCCTCATTATTAAGTAATCTATGTTTTAATAAATATATAAAATAGCTGACTTTAACATAATCGTTGATTATGCAATGATGATTATTGAATTTAAAAGTAATGAAAGTAATTAGCAGAAAAGTAAAGTCGCACATATACAAACATATTTTAAAAAATTATTCCCCTTAATTAAAAAAATTAATTATATAACAATAACATTCTTTTCACACAATCAGCCCGAAATACGACAAATTTGGCGACGAATAATTTTTAAACAAATCATCAAAAATAACATGTCATAAAATATTGTCTACTCTGAAATTTCCACGATTATAAATTTAATGAGTATATAAACATTTAAATATGACTTAGTCACACTACTACAAAACAGCAATATATATATATATATATACGGCTTTTGCCATATTTCTTCAATTAAATCAGCATCTATTTCCACCGTCCATATTAAAAATTACCCGTGATACTTCAGAAGCAGAACTTTTATCTAATTGGTTGAACGTACGCAGAACACGTCTCCAGACGGAACATTTAAGGGAAGTTCAAAATGTTGCTCATAACCGTGACATGTTGCGCCTATCTAGACAAAACATTTCTCGGAAGCTCATTGTGTAAACCAGTGCTACTAGAATTTTGTTTCTCGGAAATGTCCCACCAAGCCATGCGTGTCGATGGAAATGATAAGGGTTTAACAATGTCATTTTACATTGAAAGGGGAGGGGAAACTTTTACAAGTTCAGTCAATGGTGGATAAAAAGCTATAAATTTATATTATACATAAAGTAAATATGCAATTTAATAGAACACTCAACAACAATGCAACATAAACTTATCCTGACATAAAGCAAGTTTAAAAGAAGTTTACCAGAATTGTAGTTTGTGAATTTTTGTAACTTAAAAACAATATATAAATGTCTTATATCAAATATGTGCTGCCAAAGTATCACAAAGATTCTGCAAAAAACTTGCACTATAATTAAACAAAAATTAATATCTCAATTTTGATTTAAAATTAAAATGACTGATTACTAACACACTTACTCCTTGTTTAAACTAGATTATGGATTAACCAGAACCACCCCCTTTTTTAAAGGTTTATTGAAAAGCAAAGGAAAAATTACTTTAAACTGAACAACAAAAAGTTCTAACTGACTTTTCTATGTGAGCTTGAAATCAGTGATATTGCTAAGATTTCTTGCAAATACTGCTCTTTGATGCAAATTCTAATTCAGTTTCTACATTTCTAATGATGCTTTTTCTTTCTTGAAAAAGTTCTTGAAATACACCTAAATTGTTTTTAATTTTTTTCTGTTAATTATTATGTGGATTATTCCTTGGTTTTTTAACTATACTCAAATTAATCACAATTTTATGTTAGCCACAAACATCACCCTCAGTATTCCATTGATTAATTCAGAGTTTTTTACATTATTTTTGGCAACAGTCAACAGATATAACTTGAATTTATCTCATACGAAATAGCAAATCTTTTTAAAACAACTTAAATGACGTAAAATATAAAAGGAGGGGGAAATCCTACTTCTAAACTTTTATTTTCATATTCTTTCATACAAGTGATGCATTGGTGTCGAGTACCAATGCTAGTTGAAACACCTCCTTTCATCATGGTATCAGTTCCTGTTGGAGGATTAAACTTTATCGTAGTTCCTGTTTGTGCAGCACTAGTAAATCCACCTAAAAATTTAAAAATATAATATGTAAATGAACACCTCAACATTACAGAAAAAAAATAATAATAATGCTAATTAATTAACTGGCCATGTTAAATGAATTCTATTTGAATTTTTGTAATTACTTAAAATAAATTTTAACGTTTCTGATAAGACATATTGAAGCTAAATTGGCACTGTTCTTTTTGAATAAAAATATAAGACTGATTATTAAATAAATTAGGGCATTAAACAAAATCCTTCACATGTAATTATTTGTTACTTTTCAATAAACATTATTTAATTAATGCAACACTTGATTAATTTAAACTGAAAGAGAAACATAAAAATGTAAAATTTAAAATTAGCCCCCCCCAAAAGAAAACTTAGTTTGATGTAGATTTTGAACTAAACTCTGTTATTTAAAGCGCAGTTAGATGTAATAGAGGGACCGGAAAGTAATGTCGCATTCTTACATATTCAAACGAATACATTTGTAATAAGTTTTTATTTTTAATCAATAATATAATAACCTTCGTTATCAGCAACCTTTTGCCATCTAGTATGCCGATTTCAATCCCAGACTGATAAAAATCAATTGGTTTTTGAGTAAAATATCTTGAGATGGCATTTTGGACATCATCCAAATTTTCAAATTTTTTGTCACTAAGAAAATGTTGTAGGGATCAGAATAAATGGAAATCCGAGGGTACGATATCGGGCGAATATGGTGGGTGAGGCAATACCTCCCACCTCAATTCATTATATTTTTCCAGTGTTCGTCTTGCACAGTGCGATTTTGCATTGTCATGTTGCAGAATGACGCCTTTTCCATTGACAATCGCCAAATATTTTTCGATTAAAGATTGGTTCACTAGATCCAATTGTTCACAATAAAAGTCTACATTAACAGTTTTTCCAGTTTTCAGCAATTCAAAATTAACAATTCTGCGAATACTCCATCAAACACCCAGAAGCGCCTTTTCGGGATGTAAACCCTTTGTAACCCCTATTAAAACTTCCTTTTGAGTTTTAGATTATCATATAGGACTTATTTTTTTATCTCCACTAATCAAATGATCAAAAAACGGCTCTGCATGGTGCCGTTGAAGCGATGCATTGCATGTGATGGATGCTTGTCTTTGTTATTTTCGGACAGATTATGGGGGGACTCTCTGCTTTAAATGTATCTTGGATGGTCGACCAAGGTTGGTTAAGAGTGTTTGACATCGATTTGCTTCCACGTCTGCCCTTAGCATGTTGTTGTCGACATGCGCAGAAACGCCATTACTTTCCGGTCACCCTATTACAAATGGTTGTGGATCATGAACGTGAAAACGCCTTTCAAAGGATATAGTATCCGAGATGAATTTCGGAGATCTATTTCTGATAAGCGTCATATAAATTCCGAGTTTCTAGAAAAATTTTTCCTTTGGCTCGATTACTGGAAAGACGATTTTTCAATAGGCACTCTTACAAAGGATACACCATTGGCTATCAGTCATACAACTCATGGTGTAATGGAGATGTCAAAATATTGCATTCATGAGGTCAAATTTAAGTACTTTCTTCCAGGAAAAATTCAAACTGATGCCCTGGAAGCCAGATTTGGGAAATACAGGTCTTTAGCCGGATCGCAATATTTAGTTATCTGTACGACAAGTCTATGAAGCAGAAACAAAATTACGTCTCCAGATCTTCCTACCCCTTACTCTCAATTCGAGCACATATGAAAAAATAAAAATTAGCAGCACTGATAACTGAATCGAAGTTGATGAAATTGAAGAAGAGTTTACAGAATTTGACATAAGTATTATAGAAAAGGATTTTGAAAATGCTGAAACTTTTTTACCAGTATTAACATACCTGTCAGGTTATTGTGCAAGAGCTGCTCTAAAAAAACTTAAATGCAATTCCTGCTCTAAGCATTTAGTTATGGATAAAAACGTATTGGAAACTAATCAAAATTATTCCTTAATTAAAAATATGAGCCGAGGAGGTTTGTTATGCCCTCTAGCCTATGTTGTTACTGTATGTATAATTATGTAACAGTTCAAAAACTTCTGTCAGTGGACAACGAATAAAAATTTTTACAAATCAAAATTCAGAGACAAATAGCAGTGAAATTTACTTTACAAAATTTGAAAGACTTTGATGTATTTATAAATGCATGTGAAGTCGTTCATTCGGCTGATATGATAGTAAAATATTTATAATGACGGCAAAAAATTCTTTATTAAATAATTATTGTAAAAAATGAATAATGTGCCTAAGACTGTAGTTAAAAGGCACAAAATACAAACTGTTCAAAGCAAAATTTGAATTTTTACCTTCTACAGAGAATGCATGCATTTCTATATATCTGCACGTATCAAAATTCACGAAATTCTGAGTTTCATTTATTTTTTATCAATATTCATTATATATTCCCCCTTCATTTACATGTATAGTGCAATATCAATGCAACTTTTATATGTGTATTTGTTAAAGTTAATGAAATTTTTTTAATACGTTTTAAGTTTTAATTTAATTACTTCATATATACACTCTTAAACAAACAACTACAACAACAACAACAAAAAAAAAAAAAAAAAGACGCACCAGGACGCGATAAGAAACTATAAAGCAAATTGGACACAAATTGATATGCATGCAGGTTTCGACGAAAATGTACCCACCCTAATTCATTATATTTTTCCAGTGTTTGTCTTGCGTTGTCGTGTTGCAGAATGACGTGTTTTCCGTTGATAATTGCCAGATATTTTTCGATTAAAGATTGGTTCACTAGATCCAATACTTCACAATAAAGGTCTACATTAACAGTTTTTCCAGGTTTCAGCAATTCAAAATTAACAATTCCGCGAATACTCCATCAAATACCCAGAAATGCCTTTTCGAGATGTAAACCCTTTGTAACCCCTATTAAAACTGCCTTTTGACTTTTGGATTATCATATATGACTTATTTTTTTGTCTCCACTAATCAAACAATCAAAAAAGGGTTCTGTATAGTGCCGTTGAAGCAATATGTTGCATGTGATGGATAGGTTAGCTTTGTTCTTTTCCAGGGTTCATAGCCACATTTTAGTTAAAAAAATAAGCACCTATAAGCACTTTTTAAGAAAAAAATAAGCACCTGTCTAATTACATCATACACAACTGCATAACCTTAAAAATTAGACTTGTAATTTAAAATATAAGAAATGAAGTACTTATTAAGAGAGAATAAGCATTACCTCAACCATGGAAAAAAATTACTTTTTTTTTTTTGTTTAGTTTTTAATTTTAAATAATAGTTCAATTTACAGAACTAGTTTACAATGAGAGGGGGAAAAAAAAAAAAAACTATGAAGAACTAAACTATATTGCAAGATTTAATGATGAAATTTCATTTCAAAATAGAGAAAATAAATAATAATAAGGCATATTTATTGTATATGCTTGGAACCTAATAATAAATACAATTTATTTTTCCACTCATATTGATATTTAAATAATTTAAATCTAAATTCTGAACATTTTCTAAATTTTCATTGTATATCAGTTTTCTCTTAACAGATATTGCAAGCAAAGTAGGAATAGAATCATTCTTCGCTTGGGTTGGTAGACTGCAGAACTTTTAGTCCTATTCAATCCAGATTGAAAAGTGACAAAAAAAAAAAAAAAAAAAAAGTCCGTTATTTGTTTTCAGCAAAATGTAACAGTTTCAATATTCAAGATTTTGCGGAGAAAGGGAAGACCTCTCAACCTTCGTACTGTATAATGTATTGGCCAAAAAAAATGAAATTATTTTAACTATTTGATTACTTTCCTTTTATTTAAGCCATTCCGAATATTATTCCTTAAAAAGCTAATCTGTGTTAAAACAAACCATTTTTGGAAGTTTACTATACTTCAGCAGTTACTGCAACTATGTTATTATAATCATTCATACATATACTCATAATATAAGCATAACGATCATAATAAACATGAATATGAACTGACCAAGCAGAACGAGAATGCAAATTTTTATTTGGGTGGGAGGAAAAGAATGCCGAATGTACCAGAATTTTGTACTGCGTTCGCAATTCTTTGACCAATAAAACGACGGGCACCTGTCTGTACTCTTCGTGCACACCAAAGGTTATCTTAATGCAGAGAAAGGGGGAAAAGCTATTTCCGGGAGTATGATTCACCATCTGACATTCCATATTGGGAAGAAAAGTTGTTTATTTAATTGCACTAAAAACAAAAAAATAAGGGCTTTAAAGAAAAAGTAAGCACCTATAAGGGCCTTTATATTTTATTTTCAAATATAAGGACTTATAAGGACCACTATGAACCCTGTTTTCGGACAGATTATGGGAGACTTAAACACCTGCTTTGCTTATTTTTACATTCTGCTTTAAATGTTCTTGGATGGTTGACCAAGGTTGGTTATGAGTGTATGACATGGATTTGCTTCCACTTCTGCCCTTAGCATGCTGTTGTCGACATCCCCAGAAACGATATTACTTTCCAGTCCCCCTATTAGAGGTCTTTCTTCTTCAAGCGTATAAATTTTTTTTTGCTCTTGAAGAAGGACCTAGATATGTTCCCCCTTAAAATTTATACGGTTTTATTAAAAATCTGTCTTTTGCTCCTGAAGAAGAGGAACCTTGGCCAGATTGCCCTTCACTTGGATAGTCTTATTCAAAATTTATGCTAAATAAAAATTGTATTTTTGGTTAAATTAAAAAATTTTAACACTTCAAAAATAAAAAACATCACCAAATACCAGATCAAAATTGAATACATATGATTTGCTTCATATGTTAAAATGCAATTTGATTAAATAACTAGCATCATTAAGTTGAAAAATGTGATAGAGAAGTGGTTCCCAATGTCTTTTTATACTTGTAAAAGCTTCTTCCATAAATTATGCTTACATCAGCAGAACTTTTGTAACTTCAATGTAGAATAAAGTCTGAAATCCAGATATCCAGTAACTGGAATGATCTACTATCTGCATGTCACACACACACACACACACAAAAAAAAAAAAAAAAAAAAATTTACATTTTCATTTTCTCACAGCATAGAAATGGCAAATAAAATAAAATAAAATAAAATAAATAAAAAACGAAAGGTTTCAAGATTTTAAATTACGTCCAAAAGGGGTTTATTTTTTTGAATTTTATTTTGTGTGTTACTTTTATTTGTTAAATATCATGTTCTTCGCACTTAAACCATAAAATTCAGTTCAACAGCAATATCGCAAAATAATTTTAAAATGAGCATATCTTTAGAATTTCTAATACACAGTCTTGCATACTGGAGATAAACGTACATACATTTATGCAGATTCTTCATTATTTAATTTCTTTAAATATTATACAGGGTGATAATATTTGGTGGCAACAATTGAAAAGTGAAACAACGTTTGTAGTGAATCAACACAAAATACCAAAATGAAATTAATAGTCCTTCTGGGCAAATTGCCCCTTTGGAATAAAAAGCAATAATGCCATAAATAGATTTTTCTCCCAATATGCTGAGGTACCTTTTGCTGAGAAACATCAAATTATCAATAAATGAAAATTTGCTGGCTAGAGAACCAGTTTTATTTTCGGCCCTTAAATGGCTGTGAAGGAGAGAAACATTTTATTACACTATCTAGTCCCATACACAATAAGTGAAGCCTGAGAACTGTTTGTTTGAAGAAGAATGTCACATATATTGATTTTCTTTTACTGGCAGGGAAGAAAGAAAAATGTGGATTCTCCTAAACTGGAGTTCATCTGGTATTCTAAATGCTGTTGTTCCTTAACTTTCAGATTTGATGCAGTTTATTATATGTTTCAGTCTATTATTATTGATCTTATCAAAATTAAAGTTTCAGTGAATAATAATGTTCCTGTTTAACACTTTCCTCAAAACAGTATATGCATCGTTCAGTTACTGGGTAACAAAATTTTGGTTGCGCTGAAGCATATCAAAATCTTAAAGCAGCATATCAAAATCAATATAGCAAAGAAATAATCCAAAAGTTTAAAAAATATTTTAATATAGAAACACTTGTATGGAGAATTGCATGGTCATGACAGTTCATGGCTGTAGATATTAAGCTTCTGGCATAAGTCACAGATAACTATCATATTTCATGACGATGAGAACAATGAATTTGAAGGTTTTTGGATAAAGCAAAAATTTCTAATTAATGGTATAGTATGGTTTTAAACTATTGCTGCCAATAGTGAAGAAGATGACAAAAAAGTTACTGAGAATAAAAAGATTTCAATTGACTATTTAATGGATATTCTTGACATACAAATTATTTATATCTATGAAATTAAAGAATTAATGCAAATAATTGACAACCCCTTTTTTATTTATTTTGTAAATTTTAGTAATACAGTTTCGTTATAATTTTTTCATAACATCATTTAATCATTATTTTGCAAACAACCATTGTGTATTTTAATTTTATAATTTCTACATGTCATCTTACTAGATTTGAATTAATCATCTAAAATCCAGAACTTTCTGAAATCTGAAATCACAGAAGTCCTGATGATGCAGGATCTCTGTACTGCAAATGCTGTTATTTTAAATTTATATGTTTAACTGTAAATAAAAAGTTCAAGAATAGGAGAAAAAAGTAAAATAATTCAAAAACTGGACTCTTACACTACATTCTTTTATTGTTAATTAAAATTTTTTTTAAAAAAATCAATGTTTCAAAAATAATATATATATAATAATAATAAGTATCTTACAGCCTGATGGAGAATCAATCCTCTAGCTTATTTTAAACAAGGTTCAATGACATAACATTCATTATTGTTAATTAAAATTTTTTACAAAAAAATCAATGTTTCAAAAATAATATTTATATAATTAATAACAAGTATCTTACAGCCTGATGGAATCAATTATCTAGCTTATTTTAAACAAGGTTCAATGACATAACACATAGTCAACTTGGTCCAGCCTTAAATCTCAAAACAGTTTACTACAATACTTATTTTTTATGAAGGTTAAAAAAGGGAAAACTTATCCCAACTCCAAAGATAACAGAAATAAAAATGCTTTAAAAAAATATAAGCATTAGATAGGTGTTTATTAGAATCTATGTTGACAAATTAATAAGCAATTTTTGTTTTTAATTTAGCTTTTAAAACAGTCACATATGGTCTATCATATGTTTTAATTTATGACCTGCAAGAATTCATACAATCTTGAATCATATGCATTTGCCAATCATTACCATATTTTTACATATTTCTACACTAATAAAAGTTGCATACAATTCTCAGAGGGAAAAAAAAAAAAAAAAAAAACATCATTTTTCAATGTTAAGAGTGTAATGCAGGTTGTGCTCTGACCTCTACCTTAGATTTGAAATTAAATCACTCAAATATATATTAAAAATTTTTTTAACAAGTTAAAAATGTAAATAAAATATTTACTAAAAATTCCATAACTATAATCGTAACAATGATTAGAAAAAATTAATGCTATCAACAATTTCATGAATGATCAACAACAGAATCTTTGTTGCAAATAGGAGGTGATTTCTCATAGGGGGAAAGCATTTAATTCAAGATTCCCCCCGTCCTTTGGTAGCTTTTACTGCTACCAAATACCTGGCCTCAAAAGCTTGAGACAGTATGAAAATTGAAGCCCAAAATTAAAGATGTTTCTAACTTGGAATTTTTCAGAGCGTTCGTGTTATTAAAAACATATCCACATCAGTCCTATGAAACACTGCTCTATGCATTAAGATGGGCACCAAAGTCTCTAAGAATATTTTTATCCCATGCATACTATAGTTAAGGAATAATTTGTTATGTTTAACAGTTATAATTTTATAAAAATTTAATATGCACAGAAGTGTCCCATAGCTATGCTTCAATAAAAGTTAAAATAATTACAAAGAAGCCTTTTCACATTTGAAGAAATATAATTGAAATTTCATTTCTGATGGTACTAATAACAGATAAACCAAACAATCGGCTCAAAATATGTTTTTAATGACACGAACGCTCTGAAAAATTCCAAGTTAGAAACATCTTTAGTTTTGGGCTTCAATTTTTCATACTGTCTCAAGTTTTTGAGGCCAGGTATTTGGTAGCAGTAAAAGCTACCAAAGGACGGGAGGAATCTTGAACCAAATGCTTTCCCCCTATGAGAAATCACCTCCTATTTGCAACAAAGATTCTTGTGTGTAGTTTAATGGATTCTCAGAGGGGTGCATCTATGTCGCAAAAGGAAGACCTTTGAAAGAGATAGTGGTTAAAACCCTAGGGATGTCAAATTTGACATTTCACCTCACTTTTCAGCCTGGAAAATGGGGGAAAAAGACATGGCCACTAAAGTGGACAACCCTGTCCTCTCAAAGAGAGGACTCTATGGCCACTATAATGGCCATCCCGTTTTTAAAAGGTTAAGATATTAACATTTTGCTGTGAGAGCATCTGCTATCCACATAGAATGCCAAGTGATGACATTTTATAAGATTTACAATTTTTCAAAATAGTAAAATCTTAGTTTTCAGAAGTGCTGCAATTTAAAGTAGACTGACCATATTTCTGTCCTACAAAAACAGGATGAAGATTAATTATAATAACAAAGAAAAATGACAGTCAAAGTTTAAGCTATAAGACACGCTTAGATCCTTTAGTGAATTTTGCTTATAATTCAGTAACTGATAAAACTTTACACTTTAGACATGAACTTTATTTTACCTGAATTACACCATGAATATACATACTACCTTCATAGAGTTTTCTTAGAAAATTTTAGTCTTTCATTAAATTATCATTAACTTGTCATGCTCTATAACACAGTTTTTCATCACAACTAACATTGCTTTTATAGTCTGAACATCCACATACTGTTCATAACAATAAATATTCTAGAATGTAAAACTTCTGGCTAAAAATAAACAAATTCTTAGTATTACAAGTCTTAAAAATCTAAGCATCTTTTGCTCACTTTAGAAAAAAATCTAATATGACATGCCCACTATTCCATTAAGCAGGCATGTTAAAACCCTTGTCTTAATCACAAATATCAGTGTGTACATATAATCTCAAGAACTTAAAAAATTGTTGAGATAAAAGTACTTTATCAACCTAAGTTAAGAAATATCCAGCCCATTTGCATATGGAATTAACAGAAATTCAAAGATACTCAACTACAAAGCAAAACTTCAGGTAAGGGTACTCCCGAATTTTAAATACTTGCCTCAATATACTTCCAATTACAGAAGTAGCCAGAAGTATTAAGCTGGGTATGGAAGTCTGCATACTTTCGGTACTGCCAATTCCAGTAAAAAAGATAGGTGCACAACTGGATGTTATAGCAGTCCTATACACAAAATCTCAATGTTCTATTCATTTTTGAGGTATGCAAGTTAAATACGTACGAGCAGACATCACAAAAATATTCCTTTTGAAATAAGAGTCCTTTTCCATATGTACAGACAGCATACAGGGGAGGGGGAACTGCCAAAATGCATTCGGCAATGATCAAAATAGATATTTTCATTGAAATCAAAAAGTTTTCCCCCCCCCCAATTACAATACTTTCTTTACTTTGTACAAAAAAGTAAAACTGTATGTTTAAAATATAGGTACGGTTCTCTTGCAAATGATAACCACAGTTCCAAGCAAAATTCTCCAAACATTTATTGGCATAAATGACACTTTTCTTAAGAAAGAGAAAGAGAACAAAGTTCATCAAACATTAGCCTCCTGGTACATGGTTACTCGTCTTTTCTTTAGTATACCAACATAGGTACTGTTCTGTTATCAGGACCGGATTCAGAAATGCATGTACGTATGGATGTGTGTTTCCATGTATGCATGTATATATGCAATTACAAATGTGTGTGTATACATAAACACATATATGCACATATAATACACACATGCATACACTATACATTTCTGATCTGGTCCCGATAACAGAACAGTACTCAAAACGTATGTAGAGCTTTTATTAAAAAATAGAACAAAATAGCTATTTTTATCAAAATGACAGGAATGCTGGGGAATGTCATAAAAATGGTACTGTATTGTTCAAAATGATATATGCGGTCAGCTTATTTTATATGGATTTTTAAAATGAAGATCATTCATTGCTTATGTAACTGAGCAATTTTAAAGAAATGAATGTATGACTTAATAATTTACATTTTAAATAATATCTATAATTTACATAATTTAAAGTGGACTTAATTCATACATTTCATATTACACCTAACTAACAATTTGTACAAACATTTGCACCATTATTAGAATAAATATGTTGTAATATCACGTATTACATACTTTAAGACATAATTGCTTATATATCACTCAACAGTAACTTTTGTTACTAACAGCTTAACCGACCAAATGCAAAACTTCAGAATCCACCAGAATGACTAAAATTATGAAATTTTGCACCATATTTTGAAACTTTGTAGTTTTTTCATACTTACTATAAATACTTGATGAACGTAATCCGCTCATAAAAATATTAAGTTTTATATTCCCCTGGATGGTATATTTTAAATAAGTAGATAAGTAACTAACCACTAGCTCCAAACAGGCTTGTTCCTGTATTAGTAGCCTGACCAAATAATCCAGTTCCAGTGGTAGTCGTTCCAAAGCCTCCAAATGCAGGACGAGGAGCTCCAAAAGCAGATGTACTGCTGCCTCCGAATAAGCTACCTGAGCTTTGAGTTGAAGGTGTTGCACTTCCAAATAAGCCACCAGAAGTAGATGTGGCTCCAAATCCTAATATATAAAGGTATTTTAGTTCAAAATATTTAAATATTATTAACATCATTTAATCCAAGGGTTCCCCTAACCAGCAGTGCTCACATGCCAAGGAATGCAAAGTAGCACTCTAGTTTTTGTTTCACAAATGTAGCACAAATGTTTCATTTTTGTTGATTATTAAAATTTGATTATACAACTTTGATTTTTTTAAACTGCTTTAGGAGCTAGAAGAACATATTAAAGGTATTTTAGTGGTGCAGGACATGAAAAAGGTTGGAAACCTGTTAACTATATTATATTAACCATATTATAGAGATGGCAGTACAGTTTTTAGAACTACTTAACTATCAATAATTATTCCAAGCTTAAAAATGATTATTTTGAAATAGAAATGCATAGAGTAAGAATGTGCTCTATGTACACTAATAACAAAATATTAATTAAGCTTTTCAAACCAGTTATGATATGTCATTTATATTCATCCATTTATAATAAAAGAATATAATAAGAAAACAGAAGTAAATTAGTTCTATTAGCACACTTTTTTTTAGTTTAAACACATTACACAGCGTAACACATTTTCATTTCTACGTATCTGATGTTATTTTTCTTAGGTTTAGAGAAGATAAGGAAAAAGTCATTTAACTTAAAAATGTTGGTATGGTCAGTGCCTTTAAGCTACAGGATAATGATTTAACAGAATGGAGATTTTCATTAAATTTCCTTTATCTTACTTTTATAGCACACAGGAATTTGATGATTCTCAATTTAAATAAAGGAATTATCAGAGGCCAGTAGGAAGCACTGCACAGTACATACTGATTACATGACCACTTATTAATTTAGTTCATTATCATGGGAAAGTATAGTAAGTTTTTGTAAAAAAGATGGTCTCAAGGTCTAAAAAATATCATACCCTTACTTTTCTACTTCTAAAACACATTTACTAAGAGGAAGATGGTGGATAGTTAGCAAAATCTAATATTAAGATATGCAATGCCTGCAAGACCTACTTCAGGATATACAGATGGGATACAAAATAATATGAATACCAGTGAAGCAACAGTAAATCTATATTAATAGGGAACATGATTTACCCTTTTGCTTGAATATATATAATACATTTCTTCCACACAGTGGTCTCTAGTTCCATACACAGAATTCGACCACAAAGTTTTGATTCTAAATATCCCCACAAATGTTCGATAATGTTCACATCAGAGGTTTATGGGGCCAAATGAGATGTCCTATTTCAACTTGGTTGCTTGATCATACCCTTCTACTTTTAGGATACTATATCCTTCAACATTCATCTATCCTTATCAATCAACTTTATCTTTTGGCCCCTCTCCCTGTTGTGTTTTGAAAACATTATCTTGCCATCTTTGGTGTAAGCTGCCACTCCACCTAAAGGTACTCCAAAAGACTGGTACCTTCCCCTTCAAGATCATAAGGGGGCAGACTTCTGTGGCAGGTGGTGAGGTTGCATTACAGGTGTGAAATATAGCATAATATTTTTGGGGGGGGGGCAAGTGATCATATTACTTTGTACCCTATCTGTATTTTAGTGAATTTCTTACATGTTTTAAAGAATAACAAATACTACTAAGAGGACACTATGTTCTTGATGGGTTTTCAAGATGATTTAAAATTTTCTTCTTACTTTTGCCTGTAGGACATCAGAAACCATAAACCTACTATAAAAGCAAGACTAGTCATACCAGAAGCATTCTCTGTAAATATTCACATTTTCAAATGAAATTCCTTCCTACATTCCCAGAAGGTCCTAATGTTATAATTTGTGTGTTATATCGATCGAGGCTTAATGAAGCAAATTTTGTTAAAGATGTAGACGTAGCTGAACTTCTTTAAAATCTTCAGGACTTAATCTCAACATTAACGTGTAATATAAAATAAATATAAAAGCAGGAGTCTTATGATAAACAAAATGATTAAATGTAAATAATATAACTGAAAATGAAGCGAGACAGCTTTGTTACCTCTATTATTAAATAGGGATCTAGGTAACTGTAAAGGGAGGGGGGGAATGCCAATGAAATTTTGGTAAAAAACTAATGCAAAATTGATTGCATAATGAATATCACAGCAGCAAACCTTGAAATCTTAATCAGGAGATTTTTGAGAGAAAATGTGAGGATTTCCACTGTGACACGACATAATTTCAGAGGAACTCCGAACTGATTTTAATTTGCATTATAATGCATGGATCAGGTTATTGAACTAATTGTATTCATTTCTGATGTACAACATATTAGAATTTAACTGGGTATTCTAAATTTTATATTCTTTGGCTAATTTCATTTTTTAATTTTCTTAAACTCTTATTCTGAGAAAATCCTGAGCAGTGAAGGAAAGCTTTTGTTTACTGAAGTACTTTTAAATACAATGAAAATAATTAATTTACAAAGTATTTGGGTGGATAAACTTGGTAATGTACCATATATTGAAGTAAACAAAACTAAATTAACTGATTAAATACTGCTTGAATCGTCATATAAAAATTTACAAATGTCTAATGTAGATTAATGCAACTCTGACCATATGAAATTTAGTAATCAGTAAAACATTTTAAGAAAAAAGTACAATTCATATGAAATAAAGTTTAATAAGAACAACTATTCATTAAATTATTAGGGATGGGAAAATGGAATTTTCTAATTAATATTAAATTTCATCAATTTAATAAACATTTTCCTTAAAATCAAAAACCGGGAGATCTACTAATAGACATTATCTGGCCATGTAATGAGTCAACAAGGTGAGCATTTTAATTAGAACAGGTTAGACAATTAATATTATTATCAAGGATAAAGTAATGGGAATATGAAAGGATATTTTATGTTTGGAAGCAGATAAGTGAAAGTAATTTCAAATAGAAGTGTAAAGCTAAAAATTTCTAAAACATTCTCAAGTCACAGCTAAAAAAATATGAATGGTAAAATTTTTGTAAGACTCACAATTGCATTTTTAGCAGAGTCCCTTTTTTTTAATAATTTTTTATTTTTTTATAAATATACATTCTCAACATATACTATGCTTTTTGTGTTTTTACATCAATATCACTCCTAAACATTATTGATTTCTCATTGATGTAATATAAAGTGACTTTCATCACAAAACAGAGTTTCCATGGAAGAATACTTTTTCTCTAATAAGATATATACATCAATAAAGAAAAGCACTAAGTGGTTATTTTATGATTACAAAAGCAATTTTTTGATTTAGCAGAGAGAGAGCAACAACTATGAACTGAAAAGGCATGTTTTAAGATGACTGTATATTTGATTGCTCTTACACAAACTTACAGAAGCAAATCTAAACTAAAAATGAATATTAGAGTGTTTTTTAAGGGGAAAAAAAAAAAAAAAGAGAGAGAGAGAGAGAACATGTCTCATACATATATGTGTTTCTAATTAGTTTTGTTCTATGTAAATAATTCTGTTTTTTAATAAGTAAACACATCTGACTTATGCAATAAAAATAAAACTAACAAAGATATGTGTAGTTCAAAGCAAAAAGATGTATGAAATGCTCGAATAAAATCTATTTTTTAATAAAATAAATTAAAACCTATTTTTTGATGAAAAAAAAATCTATCTAGAATGTTAGTGTCTACAAATGTTCTGACAAGCTTTTGCAGTTCCAGACTTATAAGTTAAAAGCTTATTTTAAAATTAACAACGAAGAATTAATAATTTTCAGCTGTATCTTTGGCTAAATATATCTCAGCATTTTCAACATTTTTACTAATTTTATTGCTTAGTAAAACAGCGATTGCAAAATCAACAGACTTCACATATAAATTATCATAACTCTATTTTGATTCATTAAAACCCTAGATCAATATTATGATTTTTCATGCAGCATCGAATTTACCCACATAAAGCTTAAGCAATAAAAGTCTTATATAACACTTGATGTTATTATTAATGTTTATATCTGCATTACAAATGCAAATATTTATTTACAAATCCAATAATCTTTAACAAAATAGTTTTCAATGCATCTTAATTAAGGATATTTTTTATGAAGAAATTGCAATAAATGCTGAAAAATTAGATAGGACACACAATAAAAAATTTTCAAATATTGAATACTTTATTAAAAATCTGTATCTTAAGATTCCTCTAACATCATAAATACGTTTCAGTGCTCTTTGATTACACTTACTCAAACATTCCGATACAAAACACATATGAATAATGATGACTATGTACTACAATAATGAAAAATGTGAGACAGAATTTTAAAATATTTAAAGATGCATTCAAAATGTATTTTAAAAGTGCAATATTTTTATAAGAACACATTGATAGATATTGCCTTAGCAAGACGATGAACAGTCAATAACAGAGAAAAAATTACCCTCTTCAGCACTCAGTGCTTAAAAAGGTCACATTTTATATAAAAGAAAATCAAAAACCAGTTATACTAGAATTTCCACATTACACTTGCATCTTATATGAAGTAGCTTACTTATATGTACTGTTTCTATCAACCATGTAGTGGTAATAGCATGCACAGATATTATTTAGAAACAATGCTTTTCTAATATCAAACTTCAGAACTTCTGATTCACAGGCAGGTATCAAAAAGACCAAATCAAAAAATATGCTGGTCTTGATAAGGGGCGAAATATAGCACTTAGGACAAATGATCAAGTGCTAACTACTTTTTTTTTTCCCCACCAAAATGCATGTACAGCTACAGTTTGAAGCAAGGCCAGGACCTGTGCATTCAAGTAGGCATTCTAATATATTAGGCATTGCTTGGGCCTTGCCAACTGCCAACATTCTGCCCTGGAAGAAGAGAACCTCTCGGGATGTGATTTAAGGGTATTTCACCTCTATCACCAATCCTTTAAAGAGATTTCTGTTTGTTGTGTTTTTTGCCATACAGACACTATACACTTACAAACATCCATGCCCTCTCCAGGATTTGACACTGGGCCGTTCGGTATGGCAGTCAGTGCCACTAAGCATTGTCTCATTTGGGTGGCTCCTCTAGCATGTAACATAATCTATCCAAAATTACCATTGTTATGTGAATGAGGCCAACTGCAATCTGAGGCAAGTTTGTAAGTCCAATGCACTGGATGGCTTAGTTGATTGAGCCCCAGCATATCAAGAGGTTGCAGCCCACTGCATTGAAAAGCATATGTCCAAATTCAGGTATACAAAGGGATATAAAAAAACTTCAGGTGAATATGTTTGTAAGTCCAATGCAAAAATGATATATGTTGAGCGCCAGCACATCTAGAGGTGTATATGCAAGCCTAGCCCTACTGCAATAAAGGGCACGATTTATCAATGCTGATACACAGAGATGTGCAAACTTGGAAGAGTTCAGAAGCACCATCACCCTGTGGCATTATTTACATTTTGTAGTAAAAAAGAGAAGAGAGACAGATCATGTCAAACCAGCTGTAATCACTAATGCAACTCTGTACACATTGATATGATGGCATCGACATTTAACGATGTAAGCCAGAAGCATTATCTGTCAGTCCACAGACATATATCACAGAAATTCAGCAAAAGCTTGATTTTGGTCTGTAGCTAAGTGCAACATAACTAGAACATATGGCCTGCCAGTGGCCAAGTTGATGAGACAACTGAATATTGGCAATACAACTTGGACTCAAATTCTGGGGAATGAACAAGCTGTAAACTGTCCATGCATAATGTGAAGACAGTTTCCATCATAAAGTTCTCTATGAAGAAATTTTTCCTCTTATGCTGACAGCACTCGCATGCTTTGAAATATTCTTACTTACCAAATGTCCCTGTGCTTGTTGATGCAGGGGCACCAAATGCAGTAGATGTCTGACCAAACAACCCAGTTCCAGTTGCTGGTGTGGAACTCCCAAAAAGGCCACCAGTGTTTGGGGTAGCAACTCCAAATGCTGAAGCTCCAAAGACATTGCCTGTTGCAGGTTTTGCTCCAAATGCAGTAGTATCTGTTATTCAAACAATTTTTAAATACACTATTTTCAATGTCTGAAACAATATAGTTTTGATCCTATGGCATTATATGGTTAATTTCATATTAAATATTTTCATACAAAAAATGGAGCAATAATTTAATTATAAAAAAATTGTGATATATATATGTGAGTGTATATGGCATCACTATATATATATAATTCCCCATAAATATATAAAATTAGTCAAAAGTTAAAAAAAATTTAAAAATGTGAAATACAAAAACCAAAAAAATAAATAGGAAGAGGATTGCAATCAAATATGATATAACGTTATCAAGAATCCAGAGGAGGGACATCAGACTAAACTGAATACACCCTTTTTTTTGAAAACCACTACATTTTTGTTATCCAAAACCAGCTGATGAACCACTTAAAATTTTTTAATTATAACAGTTCACCCGAAAATAAAACTTGGAATGGTTCATCAGTTGATTTTAGATAACAAAAATGAAGTGGTTTTCAAAATGGAGGGGGATTCAATTCAGCCCGATGTACCTTCTCGTGATAATGTTACACCAGATTTGATTGCAATCCTATTCCTATGGATTTATTTTTGAGATTTTTTGTATTTCGCATTTTTTTTATAAAAAACTTTTGGTTAATTTTACATACTTATAGGGAATTTTGAAATTTATTGGTTTTAACCCTTTCAGGATGGGCATCCCATCCAAGCATCACTAGAGATTGCATTCAGAGGACGGGTGATGTGCATACACATTTTAAGCTGGAACCATTAGATGAAGACCATTAGATGGCATCATATGTCCATTACTTTTAAAACGAACAAAGTTTTAGCTTCCTGACCTTGAGTTTGATATATTCTGCCTGATTTGGAATTTTACTCATCAACTGTTGCGAGAGGGGTGGGAGGGAAAGCATAAACAGAGGTGGGCTCTTTAAATCGCAGTGTGTAAATGCGAGTGCTAATATAAACATTCGCGTGTCTGATTTATATCCAATTCCTTTTTTTATTCTAGTTTTTTTTCCTCTACTATGTACGGTCTTTTAGGGTTACTATGTGGAGTTCTGTTACGTTTTTCATTGCCTTAACATATATTTCCGTTTCTTCTCTTTTTTATATCAAAAAGCTTCACCTCCAGACTATTACGGCAAGAAGGTGCTATTTATCAGAGGAAAAATACTCTCATATGGTTAATGAACCATTTACTAACACAGATGAGAGTGATGATTCATTTTCTAAAGAGTCAGAAATGATACTTCTCCATGCTTCGAGATTTACCACACTCAGTCTTCATTTTAAATCTTGTTACTTCTTACTATAAATAGTCTTATGTTGTTTTATTAATTTTAAACTTTATTGATGGATTTTATCAATTAAAACTTTGGAATAATTTGAATAGTGCTTCCGAAAAATATTTTACAAGATAAGACATTTTTAAAGTATATTTTCACGTAAAATAAAGAAAGAAAGGTTATTAAAGTGCTGATTTTAACATATATGAGAGCTCAAGTAATAATCTAAAAAGACACCAAGAATTACGATGCTAAAAGTGAAAATTTTTATAAAATTAGGCTTAGCAATGGAAAATCCAGTACGGTGACTGCCTTCAATTCCCTTTCGTCCCACACGTGCGCCTTAAACAAAGGTGTTCCATCGCGAAAGGGTTAATTTCAGTTCTTGTGGGTATTTGTGGAATTGGTTCTTAATTTCATTTTTTTGGGCTCTCTCTCTTACATATATACATATTATGTGAATAATTAAGTGAAAATCAAACTAAACTGCAGAGAAACCCTTGCAAAATTCACTTTTAAAGCAGCTCATGTTTAAGTTCATATAGAGACATTAAAATGCAGTTGCTCAGAAAAGTATCAAACTACAGTTATACTGATTAACACATTGAGACTGCCATGGCACTTTTCGGATTCCAGTCTGAGAAGCCAAATCGATTTAATCATATTATATTATTAAAAATACTAATTACGGTTTGTAACAATCATTAAAAAGTTAACAGGATTTTTTTTTTTTTTTTCTTTTGTAGAAAAAAGTTCCTACGAATTATCTTGTAGTCAGCTTTTGTAAGACAAGGCTCTTCGCAGAACCCACTATGAGTTGATTCATACAGACATGCTTTTACTCATCGCTTCGATACAACTAAAACAAGCGCTTAGCGAGTAAGTAACTCGTAGAGGCGCAAAAATGGCAAGTCAAGAAACTTCCTAAAGAAGAGTGCTAATATGAGTTATCTTGTGTTGGGCAGTCAACGTGTTAGTTTACGACATGAAAATGTCTTAAACACTGCTGCCTTCAAAGTACCACCCTTCCACCAACAGACACTCCTGCCAAATTTCATACAACAGTTTTAAATATTTCTATAACATTTTTTAGTTATTCATACAACAGCATCCTTCAATGTTGTTTTTACAGCATTTTCATTACAGATAAATTATTCATTTGCTCATTCCTTCACCTTCGAAAAAAAATATTAAGAAGATGCAAAACCTAGGAAATATAAATAAATATGAAAGTACCATTCAATCCATTTTAGAAAAATCAATGTAAAGTTGTGTTCAGGATAGGCTCTCCAGCATTTTTGGTCGCTGGGCAATCAATATATTCAGCATGCCATATAAATTAAAAATAATGAAAATTCATAGAAGTTGCAGAACTTTTATTTAGTTGCAGCTTGTGAGACTAACTTAGCCAGCTGTAAATATCGAATATGCTTGAAGCTTACACTTATCCTTCCTCTTTTACATAATGTCTTGTTTAATGGCTTCAATACTTGAAATTGTATTCCTTGCTGCTAATAGCGCTTTGGGGAATCAACTTGCAATAAGTTCCTTAAGTTATGACTTGAACATCTTTCTACCATAATTTCACAGTTTCAGCACACTGCCTGTAATTTTCTCTCTTTAGAAAAAGGTAGAGATTTTTGTACATGTCAACAGCATTTAGTTTAAGAGTCATAAATTAACTAGAATATTTCATTCCACATAATGATACTTGTGGAAAATAATGTCTTTGACAGCATTTGTTGCAGCGAAGTTGCTATATATACTCATTTTTACATGAAACTGGTTTCAGGGATCAGCAAAGCAGCTGAAATTCTTAATATATAAGAAGAGCTGCTATTATAACTTTGACATCAGAAATAAATTTTTCTTCAAATAACTGTTATAATTGCTAAGCAAAATAATTCTTTATTAAATAAAGCACATACAACAATTTCATAAAAAAAGATCATTTCGGGCTGCAGAAAAATGTGTTGCATTATTAATTCTACATAGTATCATAAATACTATTAATTTTATTAAACAAATGAAAATTTATTACCCACCTGAACAGCATAATTCCCACACATATGTTAATACTAATATATATAAATTATAACATACATATCATCTCATTTTTAAGTCACACATTTTTTTTTTTTTTTTTTTTTTTTTTTCAGTACACACCTAAATATCTTTGGCAAGACAAAAAAAAATCTGAAAAGTTTCAGATTTTAAATTATGTCCAAAGTTTTTTTTTTTTTTTTTTTTAAATGTTCTGTGTGTTACCTTTATTTATTAAATGTCATGTTCAGCATACTCAAACTATAAAATTCAGTTCAACAGCAATATTGCAAATGAATTTTAAAATGAGCATATCTTTAGAATTTTCGATACAGAGTCTCGCATGCTGGCGATAAAAATGTTTTTTTCATACAGTGTTGCCACTGTTCGCTTTGAAATCGTTAAGTTTCTTTAATCCAAAATTTGTTGAAGTGTTAGAAATTATGAAATCAATAATAAAACAAATTTCATATTCAAATTGGGGCTTCCACATGCCCATATTCTATGGAAGATTACGTTATTCAAATTTTGATGGCTCTAGCTGTTGATGGTGTTTTATCACAATGTGAGAAACATACATACATTCATGCAGATTCTTCATTATTTAATTTCTTTAAATATAATACAGGGTGATAATATTTGGTGGCAACAATTTGAAAAGTGAAACAAAGCTTATTGTGAATCGACGCAAAATGCCAAACCGAAATTAGCCCATATTTTACCATTGTCCTATATGTAGGACAGTACATATTTGATGGCTGTACAAAAAAAGTAATAATGTTTAAACTATTTCTTTCACATTATATTATTGCTAAAAAGCTGCTTGTTATATTAGCTATTTTCTCTTACGTTTTGACTTTTATAAACCTGTTTTTTAAAAACATTCAAAAAGGACTAATTTTTATTTTTTGCATTTTATTTTTTTAATATATAAAAAAAAATAAATAAAATAAAAAGTTTTGAATTTATGTTAAATAAAATAGGTCTCCATTAATGTGAATGACAAAAACTTCGAAAGAAAAATATATTATAGATCCTTATTTTACTTTCTTTTTTAGAGCGTCCTATATATAGGACAATAGTAAAATCCACTATTATATGACGTTAAAACATAACACCGCTTTGGAGTGAAAAGGTTACGTCCATTCCATCCCCTCGGTGTAAAATGTAGCAATCAATTATTTCCTGCACTGCATCTCCTTTTGTAAAGAGTTATATTTAGCATCTGAAAGCCATTTCACACGTTTTATTTGTATGAAAGAAATTTACTTTTGTGAATGTTTATTTTGTAAGGTATATTTATTTTATGCATTCAAAATGAGTCAAAAATTTCTAACAACTGAAGAAGCTTTGGAATATTTTATTACATTAGATGATGAAAATACTGAGCCGGAAATGGTAATAATACCACCTGATCCAGATGCAGTCAGTGACAATAAAGAAATAGACGATGTCTGCACTAAATGCACATAAGCTATTTGTGATGAAAATGCAGAAGGAACTATAGAAATAGCAGAAACTGTGGAAATTTTAGTAGGAAATGGAGATGATGAAATAAACATGCGTGCCAAAACTTTATTGGAAAGATTGCGTTCCTAAATATTCACATGCTTCAGAAATATTTTCTCAAGATTCTAGTCAGTCTCTAACTGATTTTGTTTCTGGAAAATCTCCTACAGAACTCTTTGAGTATGTTGCCAAAAAAATGATAGACAAAGGTGTTATTGATTGTAACAGATACGCTGGGCAGACAAATAATCATAATTTTTCACTGACAAAACAAAAGAACTCAAGCAATTCTAAGGTACACTTTTTTATAGCGGCTACCTGAAAAAATGTCAAATGTCCTGGGAAAACACACCAGACACAGGAACTATACTATTTAGTCGAGCAATGCCACGAAATAGATATTTTGAAATCAAGCGGTACATTCATTTCATTCACAATGGCACCATTACCTCTATTTACAAAGTACGTCTAATTTACGATTTACTGAATGATGCTTTACAACAATTAGGTGTATTTTAAGAACATCTAAGCACTGATCAAAGAATGGTGAGCTATTTCGGTCGACATGGTTGTAAAATATATATAAACGAAACCAAAGCTCTTGATCTTATAGAATAGTGAGAGGCTATAACAGTCAGCTATTTGAGATTATCAATACCTAGGAAAATTCAAGGCAGAACATTAGGTGCGCAGCAGACAAATCCGGACTTCTTGCAAATGCAAACTGATCATGTGATTGTCAAAAACCCTGATGGACGTCAACGACATAGTCAATTAAAAAAATTGTACTAAGAAACTGACAACTATTTGTAAAAAATCTAATATTGGCTAATGTTTCAGTTGTTTTTTACTATTCCATTCAAAAGAATGGGCTTGAAAGAAAATAATGCCTTGTAACTTCATAGCACTGGATTTGACCATCGTCCTGTATATAGGACAGCCTGTAAACTCAAAGAAAATAAAAGTTTCGTATGTTTTTCAATTTATTATCTTTTCTTATCTATTTAGAAAACAAAATTAGAAATTTCAAACAAAAATTTTAATTTCTTCGATCATTGGTAAAATATGGGTAAATAGTCCTTCAGGGCAAACTGCCTCTTTGGACTAAAAAACTTTTTGTAGCACTTCTGTAAAACAATTTAATTTCACACCCCCCCCTCCAAATTAGAAAATTTTCTTGGATACATATTTTTAAAGCTCAACTCATTTTTATTATTTTACATCATCTATATGCAATTCCTTTGCTTCATGTATGAGATGTGACAATTAAATAACCGGACTGTGCATGCCCTAGCCATTAAGCTTGGTGTGGAGGAGTGGAAATGAAATGCAGTTGACCTTGATGCTTCTAGTGCAGGTGGCACATTATTCCCTTCCTCTATCTAGTTCAGTTTGTTTTTCATTCTTGTTTGAATAAGATGTTGTGTCGAAGTGCTCCAATTATGACAGGTTAAAAAAACAATCAGCGCATAAATTTGAAATTCCTCCTGAAATTAAAAAAAAAAAAAAAAAAGCAAACTAAATATTGTAAATTGTTAAAGGAGGTATTTGGAGATAATTGCATGGCACATAGTTAAATCTTTGAATGGCAGAAACGATTTTTGAAATATCAGAAGATTATGAGCGTTCTGGTCGGCTTGTGACATCAAGAACTGAGAAAACATAACAAAAATTAATGAATTCATGCATAAAGACCGACACTCAAGTGTTCAGATGATGTCCGATATTACAAATATTGACAGAGAGACAATAAGAAAAATTCTGACCCAGGATTTGCATATGACAAAAGTTTGCGCAAAATTGGTACAAAAAAACCTGACATGCAAGCAAAAAATGAACAGGAAAATCATTTGCTCTGACATTATGGAACACTTCCCAGAAAATCTTGAATTGATTGAAAAAGTAATCACATGTGACGAAATGTGGATTTTTCAGTACAACCCTGAAACTAAACGACAATGAATGCACTGGAAGACCCTCACATCACTAAGGGCCAAAAAAGTTCAAATGAGCAAGTCCAAACTGAAAATCATGCTCATCTTTTTTTTTTCTTCACGTTTAATGGCATCATCATAATTGAATGGGTACCTTAAAGCCAAATGGTAAACCAGCAGTACTACATTGAGGTCTTGAGAAAGCTTACAGAAAGACAGAAAGAGTACGGAAGGAGAAGCCAGATCTGTGGAGCAGCAAAACATAGATTTTGCATCAAGATACCCCCCCGGCACATAATGCACTCTCTGCAAAATAGTTCACAGACAAACACATTACTGTGCTCAAGCATTCACCATACTCTTCAGGTCTTGCACCATGTGAGTTCTACTTGTTTACAAAAGTGAAAAGTACACTGAAGGAAACACATTTTTAGTCTGTGGAAGAGGTGATGGCAAAAACAGCAGATTTACTGAACAAGGTGACACCTACTGACCTTCAATACTGCTTTGAACAGTGAAAAACTCATATGCAGCGATGTATTGATAGGGAAGGAAAGTATTTTGAAGGGGACTTATAGGTATTTGTATAATGTTTTCAATAAAGCTAATTTTTAGGACTTGTCCAGTTATTTAATTGTCACACCGCATATGCTATAATTTTGCCTTGAAATTCCAAAAAGATATGTAAATCATTCAAAGTTTTGCAGTTGCGGTATACAGTACAAAGTCTGTAATTTGGAAGTCCATTATCCGGAATGATCTATAATCCGGACCTCAAAGCCACAAACTTTCTTTTTTGTATGCTTTACGCACGCGCTTTTAATGCTACGCATGTGCAATTTATGTTTACGCAGCATGCACGTTTAGCACAAAAAACGAAGCAACTTAAACAACTTACACTGAAAGAAATGTTTAATAAAGTAAACAAATAAATACTGTCAAAAGTCGTTAATCCGGACTCCTCGGGACTTCGGCGATTCCGGATTATAGATCATCAGTTTAAACCTGGTAAGATGGCATGCAGAAATTATAAAATTAAAAATATGAAACCGTAATTTATGAAATAAAGAACAATTATGATCTAAAGGGTATCAAAATTTACAAAAAAAAAAAAAAAAGCTTAATATTTATTTGTTTACTTTATAAAACATTTCTTTCAATGTAAGTTGTTTAAGTTGCTTCGTTTTATGTGATAATACTTTCTCTTTAATTCCATAAACAGACATTATTTATTCTTCAGTTACAAAGTTCCGCTGTTGAAGTCCTATAATTGGTGTGTCGAGAATACCGACTATGTTGTCAATCGAAATTTTTTCATTTTCAATAACCTCTGTGTCACTTTCTTCACTATCGGAAGCGAATTATAATGACGAGGAATTTGATTTAAATCATATCAAAGATGGAGTACATCGAGATGAAATACTACATTTAGTAAGGAATTATAAGCCAAATAAAATAAAAACATCTGCTCTGAAGATAAGGATAGTGCTGACAGATCAACTTCCAATTCATTGCGCACCGTTTCACCGATTCAAGAGCACAGTTTCCTCATCTAAGAAATTTATCTCTCACTGAAATTTACATAGTCTAAAAGCTTAGTTTTTAAAAAAATTTCTGCATGATATATTTGCTCTAAAACTAAATTTGAGGAGAGAAAATGACTCTACATTTCCTAAAGCTAGAAATTCCTGATTTGAGAATAAAAAATCTGGACTTCTGGTTATATCCAGACCAGAGTCATCCCTGATAAATACTGAAAAACAAGCATTTAAGCTTCTGAATGGTGCTTATCATAATATAGTTAACAGCTGATAAATAAGTTTTATAAAATGCCTAAATATGATATAAATTATTTACTTACTCTGACCAAAAGGTGTACTTGTGGTGCCAAAGGAACCTTTAATTAAAAAAAAAAAAGTTATTAGCAGGAAGAAACATATTAAATAATTTAAATTAATAACAAATTTCACTAAGTTTCCTACAATTAAAAAAAAGCATTCGCTAGATCAGGGTTTCTTAAACTTTTTTCAGTTGAAACCCTTTTTTATCACTGAAATTGTTTCGCGACTCCCAAAACCCCATAATATTTACAAACCTTTTGTGAGATGCCATAAGTATTGTGCAAATACGACACATGAACGAGTTAAACTATCAATTTTTTCACTTGTACTGTAATATACTATTGCAGTTTTAGGTCATTAAATTTTAATTTTAAGACAGAGAACAATGTGAAAATTTTAAATGAGAGACAGATGAAATGTCAGCGTCAAGTGCAAAGCAAGGAAAATGAACGTTCATATTATAAAAAGAATGCGTCGAAATGTTTTCGTTTTTTTCTTTGTATGTATTGTCTTATCTTTATCTATGTTCAGATACATTGTGTAAAAATATTTGAGAATTGTAAAATTATTATAATAAGTTAAAGAAATATCAAAACTGGCAAAATTTTTGCTGACCCTCTGCTGCAGGTCCCGCGACCTCCTTAGGGTTGTGACTCGCAGTTTAAGAAACCTTGGCACTAGATCATACAAGCAAACTAATTATAAAGCAAGATTAAAACATTTTAAATTCTAAAATCTTTAAAGAAAATAAGATTTTGGAATTTTCAATAATCTATATACAGTACAAAGTCAGAGATCCGGATATCCAATATCTGGAATGATCTAAAATACAGACCTTAAAGTCACTAACAAAATTTTTTTTTTTTTTTTTAAGCTTTAACATGCACGTTTGATTTTTGCCCTGATAATAAAACATGTAGAGAATCCCAATTCTTAATTTCACTTCGGCACTAGATAAAATACCTCATAATTGAAGAAACAATCACTTTAGCATAAATTTGTGTGATCAATAATTTGACTCCGTAGCTACTTATATTCTCGGCATACATCTCAAATCAAAACATTCTATATAGAAATACTGTTGATTTTACAACTGCTAATATTTTATATCCCTGACAGAAATGTGGCGAATCTTTATTTGTTATATTTTGCTTTCTTCACCATATGTTTATCAACTCAATGACAACTTGAGTACTGCTGACTCACTCAGCGATACCTAAACAATTCGTTTTATATTAGTTATTGAATAAGAAAGAGTATAAAAACCTTTTATGTTGACATTACACTTGGTGACAATTACAAATTTAAGTTAAATGTGCTAAATGGTGACGAGGAAAAATTTAACAAACATTTCTTTCTATATGCTAAAAACAGATTTTGTTAATAATGCTCATAAACCAAAAGATTACATTTAGTGCTATTTGATTAAGAATAATTAACATTTTATTCACATAAATGCAGAACCGGCGCCAGAGCTCATATGGCTGCATTGGGCAACAGAATTTAGGGAAGACAAAATTTTTGGAATTTAGAGAAGCAGCGAGTAACAAAATTAAGGGATAATGAAATTTTTAGAAATTAGGGAAAGAACTGGGACCTAAAATTAAGGGATGGCAAAAATTTAGAACTTGGGGAGGTGCTTGGTAGCAGGATTTAGAACCCACAGAGACTGCATCAGGTTACAATATATCCAGCACCGGCCTTTAGTAAGCTCAAGTATATGCAGGACTTAATAATTAATTTAGGACTCGGATAAGCTTTAAACATGTGCAAGAAACAGACGTAAGTATAATAACTAAATTAATACAATTCAGGCTTAATTGTCTCAATGCATGATAGAAGCAAGACAAAATTTAATGGAATAACTGGTCTTTCATCGCCAATTTTATGTTACATAACCAATAATGTGTAGCAGAGTTAGTTAAGCCAGGCTAAAATTATACTTTACTCATTCCAAAGAATTACAGTCAATATAGCAGATTGCGCTGTTCCTTAACTTTCTGATTTGATCCAGCTAATTAATTCTTTGCTTGCTGTTATAATTACAGCAATTTTAAGAAAATTAAAGTTTGAACTCTCGATAATATTGAGAAAAGTTTTTAATTCCAGAGATGTAACAGGATCTACAAAGCGGAAGCATGTTTTGATGTCCATTACACAAAAAGTGAAATTGCTGCCAAAAAAATTGGATATACGCCCTTCTAAAAAATATGCGAGGAGCATAGCAAGTCAACCGTTTATCATACAAGAGAAAAAGAAACTTTATGAATTTTTTGTGGATTCCGACAACCCACTCGCAATGAACAACAGCTATGCTAAAAGTGCTAAAAGTTTATTCGCTATGCTAAAAGTGATGATTATGACAAAACGATGATTGAATAGGTCAGACAGTGTCACGTGCCATTGACGGGTCCAATGCTAATAGCTCAAGCCAAAATATATAAAAAAATCCACTTAAAAACTGAGTGCATGTATTCAACAGATTGGTTAATCAAATTTTAATTGCCCAGTATAATGCAATTAAAAATTTCATGTGAAAACGTTTCAGCTGATATTGAAGCTGCTGAACTACGTATTTCAGGGGTGTTTGTGGGACCCCCCAAAATCCCCTGAAACTTTTACGGACTTACTACCGACATTTTGGAGTTTCGAGGAGGGGGAGAGAAATGAAAAATTACAATTATGAAGTATTGAATGACCTAATTATAAAAGTTCAATGAATTACTTTTTTTGCAAAATTAATAATCATAAATTTTCAAACATATAAACTACTACATTTTATGTAAATATTTTAAATTACCTGAATTAATTCTTTAAAAAAAATTATCTAATTTCTGCTGCTTTTTTTTATTTTCTGATGTTTGTGGGCTTGTCTTTCTTTTGTGGTGAACTTCATAATTGCAGGAAGGTTGACTTTTATTTTCCTCATTTACAGTTGAAGAAATTTCCCCGAGAACTGCACACGCAGAGGTAGAAGCAGTTTGCTTTTCTGCTAATGTAGAAGGTTTTTCAGACACTTTTATAGGTGACTCATCTGAAATACATATTTTTAAGTCCTCTTGATATGTTTTCCAACTTCTGTTCATATTCAGTAAGAGATCTTTGTGAATTGGATCAGTCATTGAATTTTTTTAGCCATATTTTTCACATGAGGTTTCTTTAGAAGCCATTAAATCATATTTAATAGTCTGCACAGCATCTAGGGAATCAATCTTAAGAGAGGTTCTATAGTCAGTGACAAGTGTATCCATTAAGTTGAATGCACTTTCCACTAATGGGCCATGGAAGCAGCTAAGGCAGGCTTTGACCAATTTAGCCAATGTAAGATACTTATAATCATTTGTGAAATCATCTTTTAAATTAAAAACTTTAGACCAATATTTATCAATTGTACACTTGACTTGATTTTCACTTTCATCAGATGTGTAGAGCATTTCTTTGGTGATATCAATATCACTCTGGTATAACCTTATTTCAGCTTCTACTTTTGACTTTTCATTATCACTAAAAATATGGGACATAAAAGATGATAATTTTTCAAAAGCTAATATTGTACTGGTTTTACCTCTTAGCTCTGGATCTAATGCTGTAAAACTAATTAGATATGAATTTTTAAAGGGTAATTTCTGTTTCATATGCTGTGCTGTATTAGTATAAGCTTTCATCAAAGAAATTTGGAATTCTTTTGCTAGTGGATGATTTTTTGATAATTTCTTCAGGAGAGTGGAAGCTTTTGCACTAGTAAATATTACTTTGCTAGGTAGATGGAATTCTGGATTTGTGACGTCAACCTTTAACAAATCATTATAAGATGTGTACTCTATATTTTCTGGCTTCATAAAAAAAGAGAAAAATTTTGCCATCAATTTATAAATACTGGAATGTATTAAATGAAGCGTTGGTTTTTTTGTTTCAAATAATTTAATATATGTGTTGAACTCTGGTAATACTGCTGAATATAATGCCATATGCAATAAAGTTTTGTTTTGCATAACAAATAACCCATTTAGTATTCTTTTTTTCCAAGCTAAAGCATCCTTTGTGAGTTGTTGGGAATGCAAGCAAGAATACACCCCTTCAACAAATTTTTTCTGAGCTGCAGAAATATTTCTTTTATTGTATACAGTTTCAACATAAGAAAAATAATCCCCTTTATCAGTTTTATCCAAGTAGTGAAAATAAAATGCAATAAGAGCATCTCATAGATCTTTGATTCTTTCTAAAACACATAAAATGTACACCCACCTATGGTCTGGTCTCTTCAAGGGCTTAAGTTTTTTAATGGCAAGGGATTCACAGATTTTGAAAATTTTTTCTCTTTTACTGCAGCTTTTCATATCAAAATAGATGTCATCAAACAAATCTTCTAAGTATCTATCAAAACATGAAGCAAATTTTTTTGCACAGTTATTAGCTGTGTGACATGTGTCACCATCAATACCTAATAAGTGGGGTGCTTTGTTTGATCATAGTCTGGTTTCAACACCCTTTTTTTTTCCCCGCATGGTGTTACATGAGTCCATTAATACACTAATTAAGTTTGCCCATGGAATATTATTATCTTCAATAGTATTAACAACTGCTTTAAAAACTGCTTCTGAATTGCAAGATTCCATCTTTAGAGATGCAAAATGATGAACTACAACTTCATTTTGATTGTTGTCATAAAACTGCACCAATATTGCCAGTATACTTTCATCCAAATTTAGAGAAAATGGAGTCTCCTTTAAAGTTTTAATGATATTTTCCTTAATAGTTTTTGCAAGCCCATATTTCATCTTATAACATGCAGTAGTCCTGGACATTTCCAACGAGTTTAGTGCCGTCTGATCGCGGCTCAAGTGTTTGCAGAGTTCAATTAAATTGGGAGCTACATTGAAAGAAAGAGAATTCTCGGCGATAAACGAAGTTATTAATACCTCTTGGCGTGCTTTTCTTGTCACTATATCCAATGGCCGAGCATCAGTCTCCAGTAAAGTCATCAGTATTTTTTTAATTAGCATAATTACTTAAAGTCATTGAATGTCTATTTCACTTTGAATATTTTATGTGCGTCACAGTTTTAGAATGCTTTGTGAAAGCCTTGAATCCTTCCCCACCATACTTCAGCAGTGAGTTACAAAAAACACAATATGCTTGTCCAGACACATTTATTTTCTTGCACCATGTGCCGATGGTATCCCCATTACCATCTCTCCGTTCAATCCAATTCCACCTAAATGCATTCCGGACACCTTCTTCTAATTGTATAATATCACTATTTATATCGAGAAATTTCATAGTGAAATTCTCTTGCGTACATAAATAAAAAAATATTTCAATAAACGAAATGAAAAATTTACACGTGCATCAATAAATGAAACGAAAATTTTACACAGCGGAGAAAAAAAAGTTGAGAAGCGATCAATGACAAATAGCTAATACGGCGAAAAATCCCCCTTCTCTACTTATTGGCGCCACGCCAGGAGAGATAAGACCTTTGAACCCAGAGTCAGGTGATCGCACAGCTAGTCGAACGAAGTCTCTCCCTTTTTTTTTTGCCTCGCCTACTTGCCGAAAAGAATCCAGAAGAGAATGTCTGAGAACCGGGGGAATGAGTCATAACTCGCAATACAGAAAGAATAAAAAAGAAGTTTTTTCCCCCTTTTCACGCATTATCACTGCCTTTGGAGAAAGAAAGGAAAAGTTTTCACCACACACACTGACCTTGCGTTTTCTGCTTTCAAAGCAAACAAAATTACCCAGATCAAAATAAATAATTCATTATTATTCCTACTTCCTTCTGAACGACGATCCCCGGAATTTCCGGGTATCGAAGTTCAAAATCCCCGGACAGGCAAATTCATTGAACTCATTAATAGTAAAACGTTAGCTCCAGGACAAATTTACAGCACTGATGAAACTGGTCATTCAAATAAAAAAAGCATGGATTCTAACCAATGCATGATTGGTTAGAAAATAATTTCATATCCAAGGCTCAGCAAAATTTGAATTCGGTGTTGGTTTACCCAATGACGCAAAAATTTTCCTGATTGTAAATAACTGTTCAACTTATATTTCACTTAAAGTTTTAGTGAAAAATAATGTATCTGTTTTATTCTTTCCTCCAAATTGTATGTCCATCATTCAGACAATGGATATTGGAATAGTGTGCATGCTGAAATGCAAATACAAAGTAGCCTTTTTAAAATCATCATTAAATTCCTTGAATAATGGCAAGACTATTCAAGAATTTTTGAAATATTTTAGCATAAAATCTGCTGTGTGGAGCACCACAAGATTGTGGGAGGATGTGCCACCAGATACTTTATAAAATGCTTGGCATAATTTATGGTCTGCTATCATATTTCATGGTAAGGATGATGAAGATCCTAGCTGCGAATTTGAAGATTTTGGGATATCGCAAACCAAGGGTCAAATTTACCAGTTAATGGATTTTGTAAAAAAATGTGGAGAAGCGGTAATAAATAAAGATGATATAACAAAATTTTCTTAACTGCGATGCCAAATGCTCCAATCACGAATCAATTATCAGATGGTGAAATTTGTAGTATGGTTCTAGGTCCAGAAAACACCGCTACTGATAGTGAAGAAAGTGAAAGAGAGGTTATTGAAAATGAACAAATTTTGACTGACTAGCTAGTCGGAATTGTCGACACAGCAACTACAAGATTTGAACAGTGGAACTTTGTAACTGAACAAGAAATTATGTTTGTTTATAGAATTAAAGAGAAAGCATTAGCACAAAAAAAAAAAAAAAAAAAAAGCAACTCAAACAATTTACATAGAAAGAAATGTTTAATAAACAAATAAATATTAAGCTTTTTTTTTTTTTTTTTTTTTTTTTTTTTTTAAAAGCAACTCAAACAATTTACATAGAAAGAAATGTTTAATAAACAAATAAATATTAAGCTTTTTTTTTTTTTTTTTTGTAAATTTTGATACCCCTTACATCATAAATACTTCATTATTTCATATTTTTAATTTTATAATTTCTACCTCTCATCCTTACTAGATTTAAAGAATATCCAGTAATTAGATTTGGGATTTTTCCAAATATTAGATGCAATAGCTGGAAAAAATCCCAAATACAGAATAGCCGAAGTCCCAGTGAGTCCGGATCTCGGTACTGTATATAAAAGGAAGAGACTGTATGTGTGTCTTTCGTTCGTGCTGGTCTTTCATTTGAAATTTGGTACATAGGTGCATCTAGACAAGAGCCCTTGAAGTGATTTTTTTCAAAATTCGAATCGGATTTTTTAAAAATGTTTTTTGATGAATTGCATCAAATTGATAATTCTTTCTCATTATAACAGCAACAATGGTATGTACCCATTGTTGCTGATATGTAACTTTTGCCATTGTTTCTGACATCAGCATTGTTGCCACTCGGAAAGATGAGAGTGATAATTCTATACAGTTTTTAATTTAATGTTTCTCTTGTATACAGGACATTTGTCGAGAGAAGGCAATAGAAAGTTGGTTTATTTATTAGGATAATTACTAATTGTATTAAGGAATATTGTTTGTTTCATTGTACTTCTTTAATATGTAATACATTTTTATTGAAATTTGTAGGGGGGTTGTGATAAAGTTGTTCTGCAGAGTAAAATTCGACGCAGTTTTTAAATTTAATGTATGGTGTTCCCCTTGCATATAAGCATTCTGTACCGCACCCCGCACGTGGGGGGGGGGAAATCTCTCCTCGTGATTGGATTTGGTTTCCAATGGCATCATTTCTTCTACGCTTAGGAATGCCTTGACCTTACTTGGGTTCGAGGGTAGACCTCCATACCGTTTGTTTACATTTTGATAGCAGTACTGAAAAGATTATTATGTGCATTGTATTTTTGTTGCTATGAGATTACACGTCTTACAAAAGTAAAGTGGTGAACTTGATATAAAAAAATGTAAAAATTTTTTTTCCTAGAGAGAAAAAGTATTATTTCTTCATGTGCTAACCCCGTAAATATGTATTAATTGCAGAGATTTTTAAAAAATGTGTTCTTAATTTAAAATCCTCCATATTTAAGATGTTGTGATTATTAGTTCATTATTTCATGTTTACTATATACCATTCTCTGCAGATGCAATCTCTGAAAGCATGAGACAAGTCAGTTTTCAGAAATAGTAAAAACGATGTGCGGAGCTAACAGAGTACACAGCAAATTCACAACATTTATAAGCAGTCTGAAAAAGTGAAATTTATTTTTGAAGTTAGGCTAATATAATAGATTTGGAATTGAGAAATAGGGATACATATTTTAAATTGAATAATACTATTTTATAAATATTGCACATTTTTTAATGCATAACATCTTTTGTACCTTTGCATAAAAATAGTGTTTGTCAGAGAAGGAAGTTTCTTTTTTTATACATGCGGATTTAATTCAGAGACAATACTGAATGCACATTTTTCTTTGATTTAAGGGAACAGAATATTAGAAATGTGAAAGATATGGACATTAACATGGAAATAACATGACATTTACAAAGGAAATATTTTCTGCAATATGAAAGGAACAGAATGCAACAAAATTGCAATAATAATAATATACTTACTAGCACACAATGCATTTACAGTTAGATCGAGATCATCGTGTTTTGGTTTTTGGATTAAATTCATGAACTCAGCTATTTATAAAATAAGCGCTTAAGATTGCTTCTGATATTAACAGCATCTTTGAAAAATTTTATAACTTTATTATTACATGAAACAGATGGAATCAAACAATAATTTTCCCGCTTCCGTGCCACTCATGCGCGTCATTCAACAAAAACAAAACTGTAAGAATCCCACCTAAACATCAGTATGCCAAGAGAAAATAATGTCATCTAAAAGTACACCCAATCACAAGTATGGTTTTTTCCCTATGCACATGGTGCAGTACAGAATGCATTCTCTTTAGGCCATTTTCAGGTACTTTTAAAAGCTAGACGAAGACTGTCGGCGTAGCGGCAAGTAATTAATAAAAGAATGCACGCAGTTTTCTAAAGCAGTGAACTCCAAACTTTTTTTATCCTGCACCCAATACGACAAAAATAATTATACGCTGTATTCCGTATAATTTAATTTAACATAACATAATGTAATATACTATGCATGTGCTTTAAAGCTGGTGCAGTTATGATGTTAAGTTCTTCACTACCGAAACCAAACACAGCGACCAATGAGAGAGTCACACATATATGCTACATGATCATGAACTCGCAAGTAACTGTTAGCCTACTTCTTAGAGGTAACTCCTAAGGCAGTGGTCACAAACCTGTGGTCTGTGAAAAACTTTTTGATGGTCCGCAGAACAACTGGGACATTATGTTTTTATGATAATTCAGTTTAAAAAATGATGAGTAACAAAACCTATTATGGAATATGGATTATACTTTTTTTAAATCTTAGCTACTACTTTTAGCGAAATTTAACGACTTTTTAGCTACTTTTGCAGGTGTTTCTAGCGACATTTGAAAAAAAGAGTTGGCATTCATGGATATGCTGCTGTTATCAATAAAAGTGCGAACTGGAATTCTCTCTACAAACATATGTTATTGAAGTCGTTAATAACACAGTTTTTCTCCGTGTAATAGGCAACTTGATGGATTTTTACGAGAACCATCTGCATTCTTATTTATAATTGCATCACTGAAAGTTTCCGTTTTTGCTTTGTTTAACTGTTGATGGATGGCGCCATTGTTGAGTAAGCGATGATTATTATGTTTGCAATAATTAAAAACTAATGGCATTAACACTTTCAGTTTATTGACATTGCTTTGTGTTTGCCAGTTTGTTCTTGCTTTCTGTGAAGTTCCTTTTCAGTGATATGGAAATGCGAAGCTTTCTGCACAAAAAGGTAAGATTTTTGTACTTTTCATATAATTTTCAACGTGAACGAAATACGTGTATTAATGAGATGTTAATAGTGTTTTAATTCTTACTCATAATCAGATGCATAGCCTAAATTTGCATAAAGGGATGATGCTGAACATCGAATGTTTCAAAAATTATATTAACACATGAAAATTAAAATTACATGTTGTTGCGAATGGCATCACTACGCCAACGAATCAAAGGCCAGATAGAGATTGACGTTATGGGACGCCTGAGAAAAAATGAGTTGTGGTTTAGATAGCTAAGGACGATGTTTGCACGTTGTAGCTACAGAGATATTTCTTATTCATTTAACTTGTACAAATGTATAAATAAACCTTTTCAGTTTAACAGTGCTCCATTTATGATAAGATAGCTGTTAATTCTTCAGGTAGATGACTTATGAATCCTTTCTGAGCTAGCCATTGTTCGAACGTAACGCCTTACATATCATAACATTTGTGATGCCATAACGTGGGGCACGATAACAGCTAGAATAAATTTAAAATGGAGCTTACACAACTGAAAACTGAACGGAAATGTCTAAGAACTTAGTTTACCACATGTGCAAACAAAATTGATGCAGAACTGAAATCAGATATTCACGATTTGAAGCTACTTTCAGTTCTGGAACTACCGCTTGGAGACAAGTTTAATCGACTTGAAATTTGCCAAAAGGAAGTAACGTCAATAATTCTTCAATCTAAAGATGCTGAAAAGCTATATGAAGATGATTTTATTTCGCTTGAGCCGTATAGAGATAAACATTTTGAACTGTGTTCTCAAATTGAAAAGCTCTTGAAGAATCCTTTACCTGCTGAATTACCTGAAAAGCGCAAATTTAAACTGCCAAAGATCGAACTAAAGAAATTCAACGGTGAAGCAAAAGAATTTTTGATGCTTTGGAGCCAGTTTTTGAAGATCCATGGTGATAAATTCCAGTACCTTCTACAAGCAGTTGTTTCTCAGTACAGAGCCGCACGGGTAGTGGAGAGCTTTCCGGCAATGACGTCAAATTATCCAAAAGCAATCACCCATCTTTGAGAGGGATTTGGAAGAGAAGACTTACTTGTACAGATGTACATTAGAGATCTTCTGATCATGATTATGTGTAATGCAAGCAGTGGATATGTAAAGACGGATCTTCCTACTCTCTACGACGATTTAGAAACCAAGATTAGAGCTTCAGAAAGTCTTGGAAGAACGCAAGAGAAGTATGGTGATTTCTTGATGCCTTTAGTTGAATTCTGCCTGCCTGAAGAAGTATTAATTGCTTGGGAGAGAAACAGAAATTTAAAAGAAGCACCTCAACCTGATGATCGATGCCTTGAAAATTTGATGAATTTTCTGAAACAAGAAGTGAAGGGAGAAGAAATGGTCGTGTTAGCCCGAACTGGGTTTGGTTCAAATCATATTTCTAAGAAAAAGGATACACTAAGTAAAAATATAGAATCCGCCACCGCAGCTGCGTTAGTAAGTACATCAAATTTTGAGATAAGCACAATTTTAACTGTCTCTTTTGTGAAAAACGGCACCCAACTAAAGAATGTTTTTCTGCTAGAAACATGACATTAGAAGCTAAAAAAATATATTAATTAAAAAAAGGTGCCTATTTTGGATGTTTCAGATGGGGTGGGACAGTAATAAAAATCACAATTTTTTAATGTGTCCAAATCGCCAAGAAAAAAATGAAAAGCCTAGAAGTGAAGTAACTGAAACCAATACATTAACTAATAACTGTAGGATAGAAAATGTTTATTTAATGACTCTAATAATTAAATTTAAGAATATTGAGCTTAAAGTATGCACATTACTGGATGGAACTTCTCAGCATTCGTATGTCAGTAAAAAATTAGCAGAGAATTTAAATTTAAAACCATTAAGGCAAATTAGGTTGATCTTTGGATTATGGTAACTTTGCGATTTTTTGGCGAAAATTTGGCGACCAACTCTGCTACAGCAACCCTCTATTTTTTTTTTCGCCGCCATTTTGTCTTCATGAAGTAAAGACATGTTTCTTTTCTTTTTATTTACTGAACACTTTTTCCAACAATCTACTAGCCGAATTACACTTATACTAGAAATTTTATGTAACAAAACTGCTTAATCATGACAAATATTAACTGCAAAATTGGGAAAAAGTGCACAATCGCAAACTCCTTGCACGTTTTTCAGAATAGCACATACACATAAACCATTTACACGTCCACTTATTTTTACTTAAAAAAAATCCCAGAATTGCACAAAAATGGCATTGCACACACTCTTAACTTTATCCATCTACACTGCTACTTTCTCATAAATTACAAAAATTTGCACAAAAATGCAAAAAAATTCTGTGAATCTTTAAACTCAGTAAAAAGCACATATATGAAATTACCTGATCGCAAAAAAGTAATACCCTTTCCAAGGACGAACATTTCCACGTATAAAATAAATAAAATATCCTCTAAATTATCTATTATATTATAAACGTCACCAACGAATTCATACCGTAAACATTACAAATGGTTACAAATACTTAGTGTCAAATATTTAAATTACTTCCATGCACGTTTACTTCAATTGAAACGTATACCAAATTCCTACAAACATAAAATTCACAAAATAACTATCCTTTAATTAAAATATCACTAAACCATGTATACGTCGACTTATTTTTACTTAAAAAAACATCCCAGAATTGCACAAAAATGGCATTGCGCACACTCTTCACTATATCCATGTACACTGCTTTTTTCTCATAAATTAGAAAAATTTCACGAAAATGCATGAAAATACTCAATGTATTCTATTCAAACGTATTCCAAAATACTACAAACATATAACTCACAAAATCACGATCATTAAATTAAAATATAATTAAATTAAAAAACACTACTTAAAATATAAATAAGCACATACATTAAATTAATAAAAATTAGATTACAATCCTAATTACTTTAAACTAAATCATTGCTAATAACAATTTTCCAACAATACCATATTAATTTATTAACTCCTTAGATTTAGAACAATGCATAAAAATAATATCCTCAAATGATTAAAAATACTAACTTACCTAATCTTCAGAATCTTCATTACGTGGCACGCACACTTCCCTACAGAAAGAGTTCCAATCGGCTGCAGTACTACTGCTAATTTCTAAATCCGAAATCCGGTAGTCAACTGGCAGTCTATTCACCCAGTAATAAGAAATTAATAAAATTTCACCCATACTCAAACTACTTTCAGCAAACCACGTAACCTTCCTTACACTCCGTTTCACAAAATGTCCATTTTCACCAGATTTCTTGCACCGCCATTCAAACTTATCAGTAATATCCTTCCTTTCACACAATCTCAACTTATTATTAGATAAATGCAATCAATTATTATCAGATAAACGCATTGAAAATTTAGAATTCCCTTTACATAGCGCCATGCAATCCGAAAATTAATCAACACTATTTCACACAACACACAATGAAGCTTAATACAAAATAATATAGTACTACAGTTTTCCAAATTACCCCCCCCCCTTTTCCGATTAAAGAACTGTAATTCTTCCATTAATGTCACATGACATATCTCATGATCTCTCATTTCCCTCACACAAAATAATGCGTAATCGGAACTGAGTACTTCTCACATTATTACCAAAGTCCTAGGTAGTAACCTTTATCGCCAAACTACCAGTTACCATATTCCAAAGATCAGCCGCAAATTAAATTAAAGCATTCGTTATTTGGGGGAAGAGAAACGCAAGCGCAAATTCATGATGTTCATAATTTGTGCATTTCGGCGCTAGATAAAACTTTCTCCTTTCAAGTCGAAGCACTATCAGAGAACAAAATTTGTGGCACAGTGCCAAAAGTGAACGATAGTAAAATTTTTAATGGACTGAAAGCTAGAGGTGTCAGTTTATCTGATTTGGGTTCCTGTAATCGTGAGATTGGTCTGCTTTTGACAGCGGATATTGCCAGCACTTTATTTACTAATAAATCTGTTCGGTCCGAGTCAGGATTATTTTTGATTGAGACTTGTTTAATACATGTGTTAACTGGGAAGCATCAGTCATTTGGAGACAGCAATGATGATACTGTTTTGAATGTAATTACTCAATAAAAGATTTATGATCTTTAGAATACATAGGTATTTCAGATCCCATAGAAAATAATAAAAAGAATTTAGAACAATCTAGAGTTTTTGGAAAAGTTTAAAAATAATCTGAAAATTCTTTCGGACGGTAGATATGAACTCTGTTTATCTTTCTAATTTGATATGGCCGTTTTGCCGACAAATAAAGATTTAAATTGGAAGCGGCATAAAAGGATGTGCCAGCAAGCACAAGATAAAGCATTTTTAGAAGAATATACTACAATTTTCCAGGAATGGGGAAAATTGAATATAATTGAAAATGTAACTGATAATATTGACACGGTGCATTTTTTATCTCATGAAGATGATGTTGATGTTAATGATAATGATAACGATGATGATGATGACAGTCATAAAGCTAATGACGATGATCCGATCGTAAAGAATAATGAAGAAACTGTGCAAAATCAACTGAATCAATTTGAACAAGGATGTGCTGATCAAGCAAACGAGAAAACACCTGCTAAAAGTGCAGAAACTCCCGAAGAACAGAAACATAATTCAAGGAAAATACTTATCTCTGACATTCCAGCTGACACTACAATTTTTCAGGATTGCCGAACTTTTTCCAAAAGCATCTCAGATAACTCTGAATTTCTCACTTGTACATCCAAATGCTACTATCAGTTACATAGAAGAAAAGATGCAGTTGAAGCTTTTGAGACAACAAAGAATGCTGAAATATCTGGAAGAAAAAATACTGTTTCATATTCTTTAGCCGCTTCACGCCCAAAGAAACACCAGAAAAGAGCCTGCAAATACAAACTTGAAGACCAAATGCCAATCCAATTTGGACTTCAACTGAAACTTGGGTCTTTGTACCAAATTCTTCGGTCCTTATGAGACAATGAAAGTTCATCCCTCTGATTGTTACGAAGATATGCAATGATATGCCTCTGAAAGATATGCCATGAAGGCACCATTATCCTGTCAACCTCTGCTGATCAGATGAACTGGTGGTGCACAAAGTTAACATTCGCCACCTGGACATTGATTTTTTTCACCTTTTTCTGTTTCTTTTTTTTTTTTTATTTTTTATTTTTAGATCCACCCTGATCTTTGGACCCCACTGATGTTTTCAATGTATGTGACAGTTCTAAGACTATAAAGACACAAACTGGTAGAACTGTTAAAATGCCACTAAGATTGAACTTGATAGATTTGAATGTTTTGAGTAGCTATCCAGCAACTCGGGAGGATGTTGGGAATGGCACCACTACGTCAACGAATCAAAGGCCAGATACAGACTGATATTATGGGATGCCAGAGAAAAAAACGAGAAGTTGTGGTTTAGATAGCTAAGGACGATGTAGCTAGATAGATATTTCTTATTCATTTAACTTGTACAAATGTGTAAATAAAACTTTTTCCTTACGTTTAAAAGATCTGAAGTGCTCCATTTATGATAAGATAGCTGTTAATTCATCGGATAGATGACGTATGAATCCTTTCGGAGCTAGCCATTGTTTGAACGCAACGCCTTAACTAACATGACACACGAATTGGAAAGTTGTATATTGTTTTTGTGTATTAATATGTTGTTTTTAAGGCCTGATTTAAGCGGTTTTTTTAAAATTCATATTAGTAGTCTGCCAAATATAAAATTATATATGTAGTGATCCGTCAAGTTTTAAAGGTTGACGACCGCTGCCCTAAGGTATGTGACCCCACTTGGAAGACCACTGTTCTAAAGCATGATATATAAATTATGAATAACCTCTTAGCTTCATTTTCAATGTATGAAGAATAAGTCATAAAGATAAATTGCTGAAATATGCCATATAAAAATTGGTAACCTTAAAGGTGTCACGAATAATCTATTAATTCCTCAACAACCTTTCAGAAGACTTCATGTATTTCTTTAACATTTTTGGAGGCTCTGTACTGATTAACAGATGTCCTGGATAGCTATCATCTTCAAGTCACTTTTGCTTATTTATAAAACAGTCATATCACCAGTAGGTTCTCACTTGGCCAAAAGCAGTTTTACTAAAAGCTCGCTGATGTAAATTTTAATGAACACTTTTTTCCCCTTTTTAAGTTGTGCATGTAAAAATAAGATATGATTTAAATTGTCCAACTTAGAAAACCACATAATATCTGGAGATTAGTGCAAATGGGAAGGATAAGTAGTTAAGTTTTGGGTAGCATCTCGAAGATCCTAAAAGTTAGAGTAAGCAATTTTACATATACATCATTTATGCATAAATTCAAAATTAAAAATAATCATTTCACTTACTTGTACCAAAGGCAGAAGCTGTGCCAAATGGTTTACTGTTGCCAAACATGTTCTTTCAATTTGGCTGAAAAAAAGAAAAAGACTGAAATTTACTGTTCTGCATTTGAAAAAATTTCTTTTCCTGTAAAATTTTATATAATTTATATAATTAAATTCAAATTAGATATTTATTTTCCCCACCACCCACCATTTTGAAGGGATCCAAATGATTATATGACGTTAAAACATTACTAAAAAATTAGCATGTTCTTATTTTTACATTAAAAAATGAAACATGAAAATTTTGCTCATCATAATTTACATACACTAAGATATAAAAAAATCACAAAAAGCCTCTAAGAAATGGACAACTTGATTTTTATGGAATTCAAAATGTATGAACGTGTTCTGATGAACATTCTTCATAAGGATAATTAATAATTCAAATTTTAATACCATTCATATGAGAAACTGTTTAAGATAAGTGGCTCACTGGTGCGATACTTTTATACAAGTTGCTATTCCCATTGGTTACACACTTAACTTAAACATAGCATCGTTATTTTCTATCTGATTCTGTGAGGCAATATTGATAAATTTTCTGTATCTCCCTAGGCTTCAACGAATTCATCTAAATTCCTAAGATCTTAAAAAGCCTTTTCCCCTCTCTTCAGTGTCTTGGCTTAGATAACCTGAACCCTCAATGATCAAACAACTGCTTGCTCAACAGTAGTTCAGTTCACTCTCCAACTCTGGTATTTTGTGATCAGCTGATATTTTTAATGAAATGACACCAATAGAAAATCATCTAAGCAATACATTAGTTTTGCACTGTTGTTCTCATGTATATAGCAATCTGTTTTAACTAAAAATAATCCAAAAATTGCACAAACCTGGTACCAAAATGCTAAAACGAGAAGAAAAAGAGTTATTATGCTATTAAGTGAGCCACATTACATTCTATGCATGAAAAAAGCTCAGTCAGAGATTTCCCGAAAGACAACGAAAAATAAAGTATGTGGTCGACATGCTAAAATTTCCAAAGTGGAAAGCCACCTGGAGGGTTTGATGTTATGCACATTGCTGGATTACAACAAAAATACTTTTGGTGACTTGGTGTACTCCCTCATCAGAACTTTTTCATGTCTTTGTGGTGAGGTTGCGAATAATCAGAAAGTATCAACAGATCGCAATTATGCAATGCAAAATAATCCTAATGACAGCTTACTAAATTGAAGAACTGTCGAGCTTTTCAAGAATTTACTTCCAAGTTCTATAAATTTTGGTAAACAAAAGGGAAGTTTATTATTTAATAACTGCATAAAATACTTTCTCTCAAAGCAGCGTGTAACCACTAGAAAGGGTGTCCCCAGTGGTGGAAAGGGGAATGCCTCCATTGGTTTTCTTTTTGGTGGTAGACGGTAAATAAGATACTTTCCATTGACCAGCAGGCAGAAGTCCAACCCTTTAGGCAAAGGCACTATTTAGATTCAGTACCTGCGAATAGTGCTACTGCGTACAGAGCAGCCGACGTGTCAAGCTTTGATCATGTCCAGGAGCGTGATGTAAAGTCTACTATGAAGGCACTAAATCTTCCACAATTAAATAGCAGCGGAACACAAAGAAAAGATGGATGAATTGTAGTTTCTCCTAAGAATAATGATATTCATATTGCTTGTCTTCATGAGACAGCTAAATAAAAACATACTTGCCAACCTACGACACTAAAAAATCAGGAGAATTTACTTAACGAGAAAAAGATTTTTCAAATAATAAAAACATAGAAAGAAAATATATTTTTAATAATGAATTAACTTTAAATATTAACTAATTAATATTTGAAAGTTCAGCTACTATTTCTTAAATATAAAAATACTTCCGTGCGAAAAAAAGTTTTTATTACTTATACCTTCTAAAAGCATAGCATTACTCTATCAGTTTCCCTAATCATTAAATAATACTTTAAGCGGATTGCAAAGCATGAATTAGTGGAATTCTACACAGTAGAATTGCGTTAAGAACATTGAATGATGGTAAAATGGAGAGTAATAAAAGCAAAAAGCTTTGTTAAGGTACAAAGAAAAATGATAAAGATTTGTTCTTCATAAGATAAATTTTAAATAATTGGAAAATGTGTTTCTTTTCAAGCATGTTTTTTTTGGGGGGGGGAGAACTTTCTATTGGGAGAGTTTTACAATTATGTTTTGTAGTATACTTTTGAGAACTGCCAATTTGCCAATTAAATTGCTCTGCAGGTGCAGAAAGTATTTCATTTTTCTCACACTTATTTTTAACAGCAAAAGTAATAACTACATCTTTATTTATTTAAGATACTTTATATCTTTTAATACAGCCTTTTCTCTCAAATCTAGAAGCATTTACTTCTTCCTTAAAAAATGTAAGAAGTGGGTTCTATCGATCGAGGATTCTAGGAAAACACTTCTCTAAACATAACCAGCATATACATAGTACATATTTCAGATTTTTTCTTATTTCATTATTATGTAGTTTTGGAACTGTTTAAGTTTTTCTTTCTTATTAGAAATCTTTTCAAGATAATAATAAATATCAATATTGTATTCATCCACACTTATTGGCAAAGCTGATCCTTTGAACGGCTAAATTTAACAGGCGACGTAGAACCATTCTAAAAATTTCATACATATAAAATATGAATCTTCTTCTACAACTACTTGTTAAATCAGCGCCCAAAAGGAATCGTTGTCTTCTGTGACTCAAAGGCAATTTTGAATGGAAGCTCCTTGAACACTAACAGGATTTACTCTCACCTAAAATAGCTTCAAAAGTTAGATAAGGTCTGCATTCTTCAATGGGTGCCAGCGAACGTCAGCATCACAGGTAATGAAAATGCAGATAAATTGGCAAAAGAAGTTTGAAATCTCAACAGTAATAATAATGTAGATGTCACCCTATCTAATGCAAATGCCATGACCAATACAGATTACAGACCAGCTCCATAACATCAGTGGCAATCGACTTATAATTGAACCTCGTAGAGAATTGAAAATTGACAGAGAGGGTAGGAATATCTATGGAAACTGTGATAACTGCCGGGACACACAGCTGACAACTGCACACAGTTTTGATTGTCCGCCACCCTTAATTGTTAGATATCGGTGTCTTGTTTAAGAGACCGAACATCTACGATGATAACATTCTGCAGATTGCCAGGTCTGTCATCTTCGACCCCGACACTATTTGAATAAGCTTTATCATACACACGGCAACAACATCATAAAATATTAAATTACTTGAACAAAATAAAATTTTTAAGCTATGGTTATGACTTGGAAAGATTTAACTTATCCACTAATATAACAAATGTATCTATTATTAAAAAAAATAGGCCTGTTGTATAATTAAAAAAAAAAAAAAAAAAAGAGAATACACTTTGAATTTCTTACATCAGTCAAAGTGCACTTTTTTATATGCAAGCATATCAAACTTGTCTTTTAGCAAAACTGTAATGGATCATCCAGAATGTTCTGCAGATTTTTGATGATAAATACAAATGAAGCAGTACAAAAACACAAGAAAATTTCATTAAATTACATAAGCAGCATTTTATTCTATGACTTTTTACCATCTTTCCAGCAGCTAGGGAAAAGTTTTTAAAATAAAAGTCATTAGGCTTATTCATACAGAAGTTATCACTGTGCTGCTTGATAGCCTCCAAAGAAGTAATTCCAAGCCACATCTTGTTAAGCACATGATTGAAATGCACGCCATTTTTATCTTTTTGTTATAGTTAAGATATGAACAAATGTTTTTTAGGTAAAATTGCAGGTATGGGCCATTACGGATTTTCATAAAGATTGCCAGATCATCGTATTTTGAATGAAACCTGTAAATAGGCAAAGAAAACCAATACATTAAAAAAAGAGAGGTTAAAAAGAGGCAAAAAAGGGGGGAAGGGCTCTTCGAGCAAATTCATAATCATATTACAGGATCAACCACATTAAAAATTAGAAATGCTACCTATCTCATATTAAAAACAGCAGCAACCAAAAAAAAGGGGGGAGGGAGGGAAGAAAATTGCTAAATCTCGCATATCTGTCCATATCTAAGCTACCCCCAGGAGTTGATCAGGAGAATTCCACGAAAATACTGGCCAGGATCTGTACTTAGGCTGTCTCACCCATGGGGGTATATAATCTGACTTCACAGGACTAGAGTCCCGTTTATTCGGAGGTTGGTTCGGGCTTGGCAGGGACTGTACTGGTACTGTCCTGTTCGTTCTTCGGCTGCTGAGGTAGATGTTGATATCTTGACTAAGTCCTTGGGAGTTTAGCCCTAATAGTCCCAGCGATGAGGACTGACAAAGTACCAAGTGTTTTAACCGAAGCTGATGGAGTGGTGCCCGGAGGCAAAGATGTTTTAGCATTGCAATTCTTAACTTCATTTTATTTATCATAGCGTTTTAGTTCTGTCTCATGCTTTGTATAAAGCCGGGCAGGGACTGTGGGGTCTACGGGGTCTACGCCGCCTTGACCCTTGTATAAATCTCTGGACCTTGTACAGTAGAAGTCCAGAAATCCGCAAAGCTTGGGACCAGAGGTTGTGCAGATTTTAGGACAGAAAAGATAAATCATATTATTCAGACTAAAAGTGCAAAATAAATAAGGCATTAAATACATTTAAATAAATTATTATATACATTATTGCAATAACTTATTATATGCATTAAATTATTATTACATATATAAATTGATTATAAAATCCATTGTATTATATGTACACAGCATTGAGCTTTGCCGATTTCGCCTCATGCCAAGATTTCTGGTTTCGTATTCCGATGTTAGAATAACTGTTGCTGTAAAATTTCAACAGCTTTTCTTTATTTTTCCATACATCATACACAATTGTGTCGTAATACGATTCTGCCATAAACCGAGGAGTAGCACCTGCCTCCATCTTTTGCAGAATTTGCACTTTTTGCACTACCGTCAGTGCAACGTGTTTATGTTTTTCAACGTTGCAAGCAGTAAAATCATGAGTGCGTTTCTTATCTGTAATTGTATTAAAAAGGGCTGAAATTAAAAATATTCTTCATTTATCCACAAAATATCTGGATTAAAAAAAAGGCAGCACTAAATAATCTCGTGAAATAACAAAGCTCAGAAAATATAACAATACAAATCGTGAACTTGAAAGAAGAGTTGAGTGAATCGTCTGCTTTTTCACCTCAATGCAGATTAGAGGGGGGAAAAACTTTTATCATGATGTCAAGAATTTGGTATTTCCGTTATGACTCATTATTATTTAGTAAGTATTTTTTCTTCGATATTTCGTACTCAATGTTGCGGTTTCCGGAACCTATAAACTGAATGTTTATATTTTGAAAAGCAACGCAGATTTCAGGAGTTGGCAGATTTTCGGTATTTGACTGTATAAATAAAATCCCGATATGGCTGGCCCCTAGAGGACGGAACCCGGGATGGAAGTCCCAGTTCTAGCACTCTGTCCATATCTAAGGTTAAATTTTGACACAAGAAAGAGCAAAATGAAGATAAAATTCAGAATGATGAGCATATGAACCATGTGCAAAATTATATACTGATAACAGGGAAAAAAAAAAAAAAAAACTATCAAGAAACATTTCTGACCATGCTATTCACATTACTAACAATAAATTTTGATTAGAAACATTGAAAAACATATTTGCTTGTATCTAAACTATAATAGAAGTAGAAGAGATAGTTTAAAATGGCACACATTTTAACAATATGCTACAGGTATCACCAGAAAAGAATAGAATAGAAATATTTTAAAAAGTGTTAAAAATTAATTTTTTTTCCAGTCAAGTATCTCTTACTTGTGGTGATAAGCATTTTTTATTGCTTTCAAAAATTAGGTAAAGCAAACGCCTGATGATAAACACCTCCAAACATCCATCATCCACACACTTTCCACCATTATATTATTGGGTGCCCCTTGTTTTTTGGCGATTCTTTTTTGATGCCAAAATCGATGCCAGGAAGGCACATTTTTAAGATGGCCACTACACAAAACCAAAATAAGAAGTTAAAGAATTGCACAAACTTTGTGTCCATGTACACATAGATCTATTTTCACTTGAAAAAAAAATCGGAGAATTGCACAAACTAGGCATTGCACACTGCCTTAATTCTGTCCATGTTCACATCAATCTATTTTCATTAAAAAAAAAAAAAAAAAAATCAGGAAGCTAAAACTATTATGGTAACCAAAAAGAAGGTTTCATCACCAAAATTTGTCTCTAATCGAAGGGGCACCCAATTCTACACTAGAGCCTATTTCTTTTTGCCAAACTTACTTTTATCCATTTCAATCATACTTCCAGATCCTCCAAATGCATCATTCTCTCTCAAATCTCTATAAAAATTTTCCAGCCTACCACAATGTGGTCACTACATGCAACTTATGGGTAAGAAGTATGTTGTTATTTCGTGATTTACATGATAAAATAGCTGAATATGGTCGGATAAGTTTCTGAACGATTTGGAACGGAAATGAAAAAAACATTAATTGACTGTGTAAATAAAGGTTTACTTAGTAGCCATTATTTAGTGTCCTGTTTGTAGGAAGGAAATGTGTATGATCTAAACATTGGATGATACTGGCACTACGGAGGATATTTTGGTTAGAGTAGAGAAAAGAGTACCACTTCTATTATCGCAAAGTTGTTTCATTTATGGTAGCCTAAGTAGTTGAATGGTATGGAAAACCTATTATGACGTAATCGGTTGCATGATTACGGTAAATTCATACGGGCTTGTGCGTTGGTTAGGAAGTATATTGCTTGTTTTGTGTGTTACACGGTAAAATGGCCGAATGTGGTAAGTTGAAGTTTCTGTACGATTTGAAAAGAAAGGAGAAAAGAGCACGACATGACTGGTGCGTAAATGAAGGTTTACTTAGTTGCCATTATCAGGTGTCCTGTTTGTAGGAAGGAAATGCGTATGGTCGAATGTTGTTACGGAGGATATTTTTTACTCTTATTTTGTGAATTTACGTGGCAACGCCAGTATGCATGTTCTAGTTCAGATAATTTTAAGAAGTTTTTGGATGCTGTTAAGGAATTTTATTTGAAAAAGACACATAAAGGTAAATGGATATTTCCTTTATGTAGTGTTAAGATCAATTTCCTTTTTTATGTTATTTCATTGTTTGATTTAAAATGCAGTTTATTGAGATTATATATTTTTTGTTGGCTGCTCCTTTGACCTTTTAAGTGAATATAGATCGATGTGTACATGGACAAAGTCAAGGGAGTGCGCAATGCCTAGTTTGTGAAATTCTCTGTTTTTTTAAGCGGCTTTATGTAGCGGCGATTTTTATACGAAAAACTGCCGCTACACAAAGCCAAAATAACAAGTCAAAGAATTGCATAAACTCTGTCCATGGACTGCCAATAATGGCCAAGGGGCACCCGTAAATATATTTTTACCAAAGGAAGTATCAGTACGCCAATCTTCATGGGCTACATAGTTTAAACAGCTACTCTAAATTTCAAGTAAAAATTAAGATAAAATAACATGTCAAACAAGTATTAATTTTGAAGTCAAACGAGAAAGCCATTTTATGTTGGACAAATACGTGAAGAGGGGGAGGAAATGTAATATTCACAAAGTTTAATCTAGAAATGAGTTCCTTTCGTCCTTCCTTGAGCTTTGAACAAACCCTTTTGGCAACTTGGTGACACTGGCCATTAACCTGCAGTCTAATCCAAATATAACTCTAAAATATTCAATAAATTATTATAATTCATCATTATTTTAATTAAACGAGAAATGTCCAAGACCTTTGAAAAATGTTATAAATTTCAGTGTAACAAAATTATCATAAGCCATCTGTTGTCAGGATTGTGCTCAGTGAATAATTTCTGATCTTCAAATAATTTTTTGAAATGATGTACTATACTTAAACGTAAGAAATAATGTCTCCCTTTAGTGCATGCATCCTCTACTTAAACACAACATATTAATACAAACGAAAACTACCCGCAAAACTAACAATCTGAAAGATACTTCTATGATATAGAGAACAGAAACAATAAAAAATAATACAACATATTAAAACCTCTAATGCTATCACTATCAAGAGGTTTATTAAAATAAAAAGTTCCCACATCACAAGTAATTTTATAAAGCTTCACATCAAAGTACGTCATTTGATTATAAACGTTTAGATATGAAATATAATGTATCTACATTTTTGAGTCAGTAATCTTTATTTTTGAATCACCGCCCCTTTCATCGAAGAACACTACAGGGAACGGAAAACTTTAAAAAGTCAATAGTTTCTAAACTGAAAGGAAAATATCAGTTATGTTACAATAAATGGTAATCATTATACTTCAAATAAAATCCAATAAATAAAAGATTTAAAAAAGAATTAGAACAAAAAACATTAGAACATACTAAACGATTTTCTATAATATTACCGCAAGAAAACAATGCTTTTTTTTGCAATGAAGTACATACAAACACGATTGCATTTCCACAACTGATATTTTGTAGTCGCAGTTGTAGTGTGTGTTATGAATTCAGAGGAACGCGTTAATAATGTTTATTGATAGATCCGCATCAACAAATTACTGAGAATTACTATTTTGCAGGTTAGACATAAGGATTAGTTCTGGATACTAGCATTAATTATAGCATATTTTCTGCACGAATGTAAAGAATAAAAATTCTGATCACAAAAAGAAATTTTATTTTCCCAACAATTTATCTGCATAGAAAATAAGTTACTTATTTCTGCATTTTATTATCAAATAAAAATAAATGAATAATATATATGGCATAATAAATGAACCTTTAATTTGTGTAACAGACCGAGTAATAATTCCATTTACTCTTTGCGCAAAATTCTCTCATTCTAAGTACTAGCCTCTTCGGGTAGAAAGTTACTGCCTTAGCCGTAGACATATTACGACCTTGATTTGTTTGTAAATATGGTCATGCTTTCAAGGTCTGCGAAGCAAGAACTGTTTATATGAGCTTAGTGAATGATGTGTACGTAGAAAGGAAGAAACTCAGATTTTTTCTATAAATCATAATTTTATTCTTGTTTGAGAGAAATGCTTTATGCTTAAAGCATTTTCTTTGCTACTCGTGTGCATTGTAAAAATGCAGGTCAGTGCAAATTATGTGAATTCTTTGGTGGATAGTTTGAATAGAGAATATGGTGGTTTAGGCTTCGAATTTAAACCTTTCAAAGTAAGCAAGTTAAAAAACATTACTTTTATCTATTGTTTAAATTTTCATAGTGATATCACTTTCGAGGAGAAATATTTCTCATTTTCTTTTATAAATATGTTATAGAACTTTAACGCATTCCCAGAATTTATAATAATTTGTAAACGCGGTCAGAATAACCAAAGAAGGTTCAAAATTAAGGAAATTATATATTGTAAATATAAATTTAAAATATATATCAAAATAAATATGTGCTAAAATAAAATTAAGTATTATTCTGAAAGTCTTGAAAAATATTTAGGTCTCCCACTTTTGAAATTTGTCATAGGTGTTAATGTGTATTTCTGCATTGTTAAATATGAAGAATTTTAAATATTTTAATATGAATAAAAGCTGAAGCAAAGAAGTGTGTTATAAAAAAAATTTGGTAGTTGTTCTCTTATCAAAACAGCTGAATAATTAATATAATATAAAAGAAGCTTGCCCAGATAAGAACATGAAATAGGCAAAATTCAATGTTAATGTGATATTTATTTTAGAAAAACACTATATATCGGCTATGCCCAAACTGTGGCTTGCAAGCTACTTTTGAAACAATCATTTAATTTTAAAAATATATTTGGATTTTGAAATATAAATCATATAGTGGCACTTTTTTTATTAATTCCAAATTAAACTTCTCAAATCATATTATGTATATAATAATCATGTTATGTATATAATAATTTAATTGATTTAAAACTGTTCACCTTCTGCTTATTGCCAGAGTAAGAAGCAGAATTGCAAATAATTCCTTTTCTGCCAATTACTTTTCATGGCCATGTTGCTTTTAGAGCAGATAATGGCCATCAGAATATCACAAAGTAAATGTACAAACATGAAAGTATTTTGTTAAAATAATGCTCTCTAATATTTTTTTCCCTCATGTTAATTTTATTTCAGACATTTTCTGCTTACATTCTTTTTGTGCAATCCTTTTTTCTTTACAACAGTCATGATCTAGTGTCTTGCACAATATAATTTTCCAGTACATTTACTTAATGGTACCCCTTCGCGAATTGTTTCTTATTTGATGCCAAGATTGTCACCAGGAAGGATCGGCACCAATTTCAAGATGGTCGCTACACAAAACCAAAATAAGAAGTCAAAGACTTATACAAACTCGGTGTCCATGTACACATTGACTTATTTTAACTTGAAAAAAATCAGAGAATTTCACAAACTAGACATTGCAAACTACCTTAACTTTGTCCAAGTACACATCGATCTATTTTCACTTAAACAAAATCAAGAAGCTAAAACAAAGCTAAAATGGTTAAAGTATATTTTAGGGTACCCCTTGGCGATACATGGATACCAAGTTTGTGTAAATCTTTGACTTGTTATTTTGGCCTGCGTGGTGCCGATTTGTGGCGCAAAAATTGCCATTACACAAGCCAAAATCCGTCATCCAACCTATAAAAAAACCTGAAATTCACAATTTGATCATAATCCAACCCATTAACATTCATCCTCTTAATCACCTCAGACATACTGAAATGATGGTACCCACAGCAAAATAATAGCAAGTACAAAATTACAAGGGTTCATACGAAAGGGTTACTGTTACAAAAAAATAGCCAAAAATCTAAATTTTTCAGAAACGTTCGGCGATATTCGCAGAAATACCCTCTTTTTAATGACAGAAACTAAAAAAAATAATAAAAATTTCCCAAGGCTAGTTTCGCCAACATTATCAACATTAGGATTACTGAAAAACCTATTTCATGCAGCGAGCATCCATATTTTACTAACAACCAAAACCATTTGGCGATTTTTTTCAAACAAAAACCAAGGGGTACCGTATAGTAAAAATTAGCTGATTTTCCTTGTAGGATACTACACTTATTCAGTTCTTGAATGGCTTGGGTAACTACTCTTTCAAAGAGGAAATTCATTTCTATACAGAGGCTCTTTCTATTTAGAGAAGAATTTGAAATTTGAGAATTTTATGATTACTGAGATAAACCTTTCTGCTTGTATTTGGTTAGAAGATTTATCACAACTTTATCATGTATGGGTGTCTTTCAAAATTAATTGTTGATTCGTAAGCAAGTTAAATGAGTTTAATGTAATTTTATCACAGTTTCCTCAATCACTCACAGTGATATCCTGCATTAACATTTTTTCCATATGAAATTCTATCTTTCGTAATAATTTTTTCTAAATCCTAGGCAGAGATTATCATTTATTTCACTAGTGTTTGAGCATCTTGAAATTTTAGGGGTCACCGAGAGAATTTACTTTATCACTGAATCGACAGCTCCGAGTACTTAAAATAATATACTATGAAGATAACGTAGTCTGAATCTACACACAAAATAGACTACTTAAACTAGCTCAAGTAATTAATGGCATGTATTTAAATATTGGCTAGCAAGATGGCTAAAGCTGGAATAATACTTTGGCAGAGCTAGCAATAGTACATATTTGCAAGGCGAGGCTGCTAATTTTAAAACATTCAAACCTCACCTTAATACTCAGCAACTAATTTGCATTCTCATGAGGACTGCAGAAGAAAGTTAAAAGGTCAATTCATAATATGTGGTTAATTGATTTAAAATCCTATATTATCATCAGTTATCCATTTTAACAGTAATGTTTCATCAAGCAATAAAAGATCAACTGACACAAACACTTCTGCAAAGTTTTCGTTCAAAATGCATACTGATGCTGATGAAATTTTGGTACTAGTATTCCATTTTGAGGGCTGTAAAAAAATTGCAGCGAAAATATATGCGCAAAGCGCCAAATCTAGCAAGCATGACCATTTAACAGCGCGCCAAATCTAGCATACACACTGATTTCAAATTGCATAAGTTTAGATAGTTCTATATTTCTTAAGACACTATTGAGGGATGGGATTAATTTTTAAATCCTTTTTTGAGAACACTGTTGATTTAACAATTTCTGAATTGCAGAGTCATAGCTAGGGTTTTCAGCGCCCAGGGACAACTGAATATTTCGCGCCCCCTACTGCTTGCCAAGGATGGAAAACAATTCTAAAATGTCGTAACATCAGTTTGGCGCCCCTTGGATTCTGCGCCCAGGAACAGATGCCCCCCTTGCCCCCCTCTAGCTACGCCCCTGCTGAATTGCCCATTGATGAAAAGTCTGCAATAGAATTTTTTTCAAAGAAAAGGCATCATTCATTATAGAAAATAATGTTTGAACAATCAACAAGAATAAATAATGCTGTAGCTATAACTTGGTAGCGAAAATAGCGATGCAGGAATCCAGTCAGTTATTTTTAGCTTTTTTTTATATAAATTATAATAATGATTTGAAATAGTTATTTACTCATATGCTTCCATTCAATTATATTTATTCTTTTTTTATATAAATTATAATAATAAAAAAGTATTATATGAAATTAACCTTTTATCTGAATTAAAACAAAATTAATCTTAGTTAATTTACTATTATACTTCCTTTTTTGAGTTAGGGTTGCTGCAATTATTTTTGGCAGCAATGGCATCAACAATAGTTTGGCTATTTTTTATGATCCTCAAAATGGAATAGTACCTAAATTTCTTTGTCTTGTGATATTTTCTGGTGTGTTGCTTGATGAACTTCTTTCATTCTAGCCAATACAAATATAGCAATAAATTAGAGCTGGTACTTGGCATTTTGTTGCCTAGTACTTCCGAAACTTTTCTACCCCATTTTTTTCTGCTCCTTCCAGCTGCAAATGTTGCCTAGCCTCTGGTACCACACTTCTTTAATCTGCTGATATTTTTGGTCTTCCTAATCTTTGATCATTATAGAAGTCTGACATGTCTTTCACAAAAAATTAGTAACCCAATGAAAAGTTGTACTACAGTCTGCTGACTGAGCGTTAGAAATTTCATGCACTGTAATGTAAAACTCTGTTGGCATTAAACCCTGTAAATTTTTAGTTTTGAAGTTTGATCTTTCATTTTCTAAAGTCACAGTACCCTATACTCTTACAGACTTCCTTTCAAACTTTATTTCAGAGTTATGTTCTGTACACAAGTTATTGAATACAAGTTGTGTAATCATCAGGCTGATTGTGAAATAAATTTAAAAAAAGATGTGTTTTTTTTTTTTTTTCTAAATTGGAGTTATTTTACTGTGAAATTTAAGACAAGATGGTGTCATTTGATTGCCTTTATGAATCCAGCTAATTAACACTTAGAATAGAGTCAATCTGTATGTCAGTGGAGCAAGAACTCGGGAATACTGTATAGATGTATAGATGCCTGCCATCAAACATCTATACATGTGCAAAGAAATTTGGGGAGTTAAATGCTCATTATAGTCACAGGTATGTTTTATTTCTGTGTCATTAGTTGTGATTTACCCTGCATTTTAAAAACAGTTCAAAATTAAACAGCCGTGGTTAGAGTTCGACTATAGATAACTTGAATGTGTGCCTGATTCAGCGTTCATATGTCTTGGCATGAGTTGCTAGATTTATTAGTAAGAAGTTATATATTTCCTGACAATAGTATATCTGGTATAGGTATATCTGTTTCCAAATTAAGCGATGTATATGGCGCTGAAAAGTCAACTGTATGTGATATATCAGAAAAAGGAACTTTATAAATTTCAGTCAGTTAACGAACAGCAAAATCTATAGTATGGTTCTAGATCCAGAAAATACTGCTACCGATAGTGAAGAAAGTGATAAAGAGGTTATTGGACATGAAAAAACTTTGATTGAAAAGGTAGTCGGAATTCTTGACACAGCAACTACAGGACTTGAACAGTGGAACTTCGTAACAGAACAAGAAATTATTTCTGTCTGTTTAATTGAAGAGAATGTATTAGCTCAAAAAAAGAAGCATCTTAAACAATTTACATTAAAAAATGTTTGATAAAGTAAGCAAATAATTATTAAGCTTTTTTTTTTTTTTTTTTTTTTTTTTTTTGTAAATTTTGATACCCTTTAGATCATAAATTCTTCATTATGTTATAAATCAAGATTTCATAATTTCTGCATGCCATCTTATTAGATTTAAACTGATGATCTAATATCCAGAAAAATCCCAAATCCGGAATCGCTAAAGTCCTGGCGAGTCTGCATCTCAGACTTTGTATTGTATTTGTTATTATAAATTATTCCTTCAGCATAAATTTAAAAATAAAATATGCATATATTATGTATCTTTTGAACATATTTATTAAAATGAAAAACATAAAATATAAGTATTCCTTCAATAGAGTTAAATAAAAAATTTTAATTTTAATGCCATCTTTGTCCCTGTACGCGCTCGCTCTCTTTGATATCGCAATATCAGGGGTATAATTTGTGACTTTCAATTTGACATATTCTGAATAATCAGTTGTTAAACAACTTTTCTGTAGACTCAAAGATTTATTCACATAGATATGTGGAAAAGTGCAGAAAGCAGAGAATATGCAGTTTTCTTCAAACAATTAAATTTCTCTTGCACTGACCTCCAGTAATTTAAAATAGCTGTCTATATATCTTCTAGATTTATTTGTAATTCATAAATTTTGCTTTCCATAATTCTGAAGATACCGTCTTTTTCTGAAAATAAGACATACTCCGTAAATAAGCCCTATCGTGATTTTCGGAACTTTTTGTAAAATAAGACATACTCCGAAAATAAGCCCTATCGTGATTTTCGGAACTTTTTGTAAAATAAGAGATCCTCCTAAAATAATCCCTAGTTAAAATAATGTGACAAAAAGAATTCGTTAAAAAATGCTGTTGATTTATTAAGTATAAGTAATAATATGTTTAGCTTTCCTAATACTCGTATTTCAGAGAAATGTTTGAAACAAAATATTCCGAGAAATTAATTGTTTACATCTACAGTTCGTTTCAAATTAATTCTTGGAATTTATCTTAACCAGATGAATTTATCTTAACCAGAATTATCTTTATAGGAATTTATCTTAACCAGATTTATCTTAACCAGAATTTATCTTAACCGTTTGCCTCGAAAGAGATACGTTCACAGGAAAGGCAACGTCATCCGTTAGCGTCGGCAGACTCTCGTCGGGGTGAAATTTGGGCTGAAGTAACCCCCGAGACACATACGATGCAGCGACGATAGCTGTATCGCAAGACATGAGAGATTCAGACCAATGATTCAACAGGAAATGGATTTGGAAGAAAATCAGAATATAATTCAGAATTTTATTTATGACGATGTTCTAGAAGAAGATGACATGACTGCAATTGAATAAATTTAACTTTCTGTATTCTGTGTAAAATAAATATTAAATAAAAATATATAAATATACTTTTATTTTTGTCCTTCCCCGAAAATAAGCCCTAGCGTATATTTTGGACCAAAAAGGAAAGTAAGACAGTGTCTTATTTTTGGAAAAAGACGGTATTGGTTAAATAAATTCCATTTCAAAATTATCAATTTCTGTCCACTCAAAAATTGACAAATCGGATGGGATTATTAATAGGTCTGTTAAATCTAGTTTGATTAAGAAGGAAAATATAGGCGTATAAGCTTCAAAGTGTTTACATCTGTTGGAAAATTCATCCTTAGTGCTTCAATGTAGGTTTGAAGTTCACCTTTGTCTAAGGTCATAAGTGCTTTATATTTGACAAGAATTTATAGATGCTAGTATTAATATCTATAGCGCAGTGGCTAGTGCATTGCACAGCAGCACCAAAGGTCCGGGGTTCAATCCCTGGGCTGGGCAAGGTCGACTCAGCCTTTCATCCCTTGAGTGGGTCGATAAAATGAGTATAAAGTTCACTTGGGGACTAAACACCAGAGGTCCTACGACAAACTGATCATATGTCTAGGGCATATGCTCATGCACCTCACGGTCGAGAAAGCAGGTATCGGGCACTGCAGGCCTTGGCCCACTAGAGCTGTTGCACCACTGAGTTTAGTTTAGTTTTAATATCACGGGGAAATATATTTAATTTTGTAGCAAAGCCTTCCCAGTATTCAACTGTTTGGCCCTTTCAGTGCGATTCTTAGTACATTGAAATGTTTAGTCACATCAGTCAAAAATATTAATTTACATAACCATTCTTTATTGTTCATTTTGGGAAAATGTTGATTCTTCTCATTAAGAAAAAGTTTAATGTGTTCTATGCACAAAACTTACGCAAGATATTACCTCAACTAAGCCAATGGAGATGGCTGTTGTAGGGGAGATCCACAAATTCACTTTCTATTTCTTTTAAAAGAGTTTTGAATTGCATGTATACAAATGAAGGAGACACTATCAAATTAACCATTTTAGCAGCAGTGTTCATTCCAGAAAATAAGTACTGTGACGAAATTTTGGCAACTAAACTTTCCTCATGGCACAGAGAGGAGAGGCAAGGCAATTTATCTTTGCGTGATAACTGTGTAGAGTGCCACTGAAAATTGTACCGCATGGCATAGGTTGCTGACGCCTGCTGGAGAGTATTGTGAAAAATGAGGATTGTTCTACGTAATTTTAAAATGTAATGCACTAAGTTGAATGAAATATTAATTTGCAAACAGGAATTTCAACATGTTTAATTAATAAAAAATGCCAATCTTTGTAAAATTAATTTATTCCTTATTCTCACATTGTAAGGAAAATCCAATATTGAAGAGATAATGGTAATTTTTACATTTCTCACTGTTCTTTTATATTTGGCCAATTAAGGACCACTGACATATATTTTGTCAAAAACTGAGATTCTCTTGTAATTCTAAAATAATAATAATAATAAAGGAGTTCTTGGAAAATTTCTTTCTTAAAGACGATGTTTTTACCTTCAAATCCAATTATCATTGGTGTTTGTTTTTATTGCATTAAGTGCATTTTTTTCCTTGTAAGGAATTGTAATGGGACCGTGGAATTTGCTAGCTGATGAAAAAGAAAATATAGTATGTGACTTCCAGAAATGTGACATTTTGCCTAACAGTAGAAAATGCAGAAACTCACATTTATGAAGTTGTACTTCATAAACAGTGAAATTTTATGGATCATAATTTATCCACTGATTGCAGAATTTGTGCAATTCTCTAATGTTTTTTTAAATGAAAATAGATTGCTGGGTGTTGTTGTAGTATGCAATTCGCTGCTTTAGTTAATAATTCAGTTTTAAAATGGCCCACTAAAATTGGTTCTTGTCATTTCTTTTTTCCCTCCATTTTATTGCATGTTTAAATATAAATCTTTTTTTTTTTTTTTTTTTTGTTTTATGAAGTTATTATTATTTAATTAATGTATCTTCCACTGTGCTTCTGCAAGTTGATGTAAAAGTGCTTGCCATGTAGTACTTAAATGTTGTGTTGAATCTTTAGCTTCAAAATTTCCTAAAGCCATCATTCAATTTTGTGAGTATTAGTACCCTCTGCAAAACAAAGTTATTTTTGTGGTTTACAGTTTTGTGGTTAGGACTTGTCACTCATGATAATTGAGCCAGTTATCATTTTTTTCTGAATTAGGGATAGTGACATTGCAGCATCTCATCATTCAATGACAGAAAGACATAATCATGTTGGTCAAACTATACTACACCAGTATTGATTGTTATGTGCATAAGAAGCCATAGTGTACACAGTGCCAAATTTGTTCAATTCTGTGATTTTTTTAAATAAAAAAACAGATCACAGTGTGGATGGGGAGAGCTGACAGTGTGCATGTTACCAAGTTGTATATAAGGACGAATTTCTGCTATTCTCTGATTTTTTTTTTTTAAACTAAAATAAAGGAATATAAGATAAAAGTAAAGTGTAATAAATAATAATTTTAAAATAAGGCAAAAAAAAGATTGTAGATGTTTCTTGCCTTTTGCTGGTTGCTGTTTTATAAAAATTTTCTTATTCTTAGTGCTCCTTATTTTTTAAAGTGGCTGTTGTCTTTCGTGTTTTAGCTTGTCAAAAAGTTAGTTATTAACTGTTTTTTGCCCTTTCAGGGGAGAAGCACAGATAACCGAAATATAGATATAAAAGTAAATAAAAAGTCATTAAATAATTATTAATATAAATTTTTATTTAAAATAATTACAGATCTCAGAATTTAAAAATGCATTATAGTTCAAATTCCAGGATCCAGAATCGCTGGGACTTCGGTGATTCCAGATTACAAAAATTTCTGGATTTTAGATCATCATTTTAAATATAATAAAATGACATATAGGCTTGACAATATTGGGGCTTTGCTTGTTGTTTGGGTCAGATAGAGAAATATTACCTTCCTCACAAGCACTCAAGAGCCAAAAAATTGTGAAATCAATTTATTGTCATTGGCACAGTACCACTTTCTAGACAAGCAGGCGTTTTAAAGTGACATGCCTGCAGAGAATCTTAGTGGAGAAAAATTGCATTTGTGTCTTGCCTGCCTTCTTTTGTTATTTACTGATTAGATTTTTGGTCCGTATTACAGACTTTGTATATGTAATTTAAGGATTTGTTTTTGAAGATTCTTACTGATGTATCACTTTATTCTGAAAGCATTGAGAAATGCTTTCACACAGAACATGAAAATATTTTATTAATGTGATGCATATTTTAGTATCTATGTAATTTTTCTTTTATCATAGGTTGGCTGGTATAATTCCTTGGTGCAGTCTATTTTTAAACTTAATTATGATGAAAACAATGTAGCATTTCTCATAATAAGTATACCAAAGATGTTTGAAAATGCATTTATACCATTTTTAAAGCAGAAGAATAATGAGGTTTCTGGACTGAATGATCCTATTGATGAATGTATGATGTTTTATCTTTCAAAAATAAGTCAGGTAATTATATTGATTAATTCTGATACTTTAAATGCCTTGACTGCCATGTGCATCACTCATGATTCACAGTAGCCTTACAATTTGGAGCCATTCACTTCAAATGTGATTCACTGGTTTTGTATTGTTTGAAGCCATGTGAGTTGCTGGGGCTTCACAAACACATATATTTATATGGTTAAAATTATTTATATGGCTTCAGAAAGTTGCTGTGTATGGTGTCTGGCTTCTAGAAGGTTTTTTCCGTAAATTGTTATATAATTTTAACATATATTTTGCTTCAATAACTTTTAAATAATTATTACAAGTTCAAACAAAAACTAGGTACTGAACTGATTTTTAGAATAAACAGGACAAGAAAACATTAAAATTAAAAAATAGCTCAACAGAGTATTTTACCCGATTTTGCTGTGGCAGTCAAAATGTTAAACATATTAAATTTTAACTATATTGCCTTCTAATTTGTTTCCGAACACATCCCTACTTTTCTTATGTTTTATTTTTATTATAGTTATTTCCTGATCACAAAATCAAAGTGGTTCATGATTTTGAACTTCATCCAAATAGACGTCCAAAATTGGTTATGCAGAGTGTTGCTCATGCCTCAGGTGCTGCTTATCTTTATCATCCAAACAGTATAAATAACACTAAAAATAAAAAAGTAGGTATAAATGCATAATTCAGTTTACATGCATGTTTGATATTAGTATCATGCTTTAATCAAGGTTATGTATCTCTTTTTTGGGGGAGAGAGAAAGTTTGAAAATTATTTACTTTTGAAAAAATTCATTTTAACTTTTACATTTATCTATAGTATTTCAAATATTATGCATATTTTTTTTTATACTAGAACAACATAATATGTCCACCTACCTCCTCCCCCCCCAAAGCCTAAAAAGTAATTTTAACTGTTAAAAAAGTTGGGAAGATTATGTTTGGTGGGTGTGCTGATGTATGCTGTTAAATAACATAATAATAAGGAGTGGCCATTTAATTTTCTGCTTCCACATATATATTGGTTTGATTTCTAGCTGTTGCTACTTAATAAATTCTGTGAGGAATTTTTATTTGTCCATAATTTTTTTAAATTATTCTATAGGTATTTTAGCCCATATCTTAAAAGTATAGCCTGTTGATCTCAAAGCTATGCTTTGGTGTGCATTTACAGCTATTTTTCAATGAAAATACAAAAGATTTTTGAAGTGGTGAACTGTTCTCTCTTATATCAACTACAGTCAAAAGTCTTTAATCCGGACTCATCGGGACTTCGGTGATTCCGGATTATCGATTTTTCCGGATTATAGATAATCAGTTTATATCTGGTAAGATGGCATGCAGAAATTATAAAATTAAAAATATGAAACCGTAATTTATAAAATAATGAGCAATTATGATCTAAAGGATATCAAAATTCACAAAAAAAAAAAAAAAAAAAAAAAAAAAAAAACTTAATATTTATTTGTTTATTTTGTTAAACATTTCTTTCAATGCGTGCATGTGTAAAGCATACATTACGCATAGCCGAAATTAGAAAATTGCAACCAGAAAACTATTTGATTTGTATTCATGATATTTATAATGACGAGGAATTTGAATTAAATCATATCAAAGACGAAGTACATCGAGATGAAATACTATATTTAGTAAGGAATTATAAGCCGAATAAAATAAAAACATCTGCCCTGAAGATAACGATAGTGCTGACAGATCAACTTCCAGTTCACTGCGCGACGCGACGTCCCCCCCCCCCCTCGGCTCAGAGCAGCGTGAAATTGATAAACAGATTTTGGAACGGTTAGATAAACAAATGATATGCCTTTATCCATTTTTTGCAGCAATTCCACTTTTTGTTTGATGGACATCGAAACATACTTTCGTTTTGTAGATCCTTTGGGAGCTCCAGCATCGGAAATTCTATTTGACATAATCGAAAGTTCAAGCTTACTTTTATAAAATTGCTCTTACAGTCTGCAAAAAATAATAAGCCGGATCCAATTCGAAGATTAAGGAACAACGCAATCATCAACATTAACTGAAATAGATAATTTTAGCTTATACCGTTCGTTATACATTAAACGCACACGCGAAAACGTATTCTGCACTTGCGCACACACATATGCGCAGTCGTAAAGGTCTTATGCGCACGCATAAATGCCTATGCTCATGCGCAGAAAGTTTTTAGCTTTGAGGTCCGGATTATGGGTGTCCGAATTAACGACGTTTGACTGTATTATGCAATGCTTAAAATCACTTAGATGCTTTAGTGCTTACACATTATGCTGTTGACTATGAAACTATCAGCAAGTTGGCAAAAGCTGTGTCAGTTATGGATAATCATGACATAATAGAACACTCATAACATTTGCACTTTCATTTGGTGTAGTTCAATTGATTCTCGATAATTAGTCTCCTTTTGTTTTTATGAATAAAGATGTAAATTAACTGTTGTTGCTGTGTTTTTCCTGCATTTTGCAAAATAAATTAATAAAATTTGAGACCTATCCTTTACAAAATAGCAAGCAGCTGACAATTTTTAAAGTTATGGAACATTGAAAAATGTGTGCATTAATGGACATGATATGTTCAGCTGAATATGACTGACAAAACAGTAGTAGATTAGAACCATTTCATGCATAAAATTTGTGCTCATAGTGTTCTAAACAGAACTTCTGGGGAAATTGGAAGGTTTAATAAAACAGTTATGAATGAAAGCCTTTATGAAATTCAAAAATGAAGCGGGTTGAATACTGTTTATTAAAGAGGCTTTATTTTCTTCAGAATTTCATAGGAATGATTGATGCAACATTGGTGGGATCTCTGTAAGTTTTCAAGATTTGATGGTAACAAGCTTTCATATTTCAGGGTCAACAGGATAATGTGTAAATACCAGTTGCAATTTTCATTATGTAATAAAGATGTGATATTCTCTTGCAAACTTATTCACTTTATCGAGCAAGTGAAGGCTTATTCGCCAAAATAAGAGCGATTCAGAGCTATTTCAGGGGGAAAAGATAATCTTAAAAGCAAGTTTAATTTTATTATTTTTAAAGTTTCTGAAGATATTTTTTATTCTAGTATTTTATTGTGAGTTTTATGTTGAAAGAAGATTGATTCTATTTGAAAGAAATCAGTCCTGGGAGTCAGCAGTTCGACTGAGTCGATTCTTCCAATCCCACTGGTTGCTCCATCCTCATTTACTATTTTTGATTCATTCCTTGTTCTCATCCATATTCATCAGAGTTATTATTAGTGAGCTATGAGTCAACCCATAAAACAGCAGTTTTACCCACCCCTGATACACAGCACATGAAAATAAGTGATTTTGTTAGATTAAATATTTAACCATGATCATGTGATAACCTCAGAGCCAGATGATAAGGCCTTAAGCTATTTGAGATATGGGGCCCTTTATAAGTGTGTTATAATATATTTTAATACTATTTAAACAATATTTTAATTTGGGGGGGGCTAAGTTATAGCTTGTGTTGTTTATACGTAAATCCAGCCCCGAATAACCTGACTTGTGTGTGATTATTGTAGTAATTCATTTTAATTGTGAGTATGTGTATGTGGTTACATGGTTATTCATTATGCAGTTTAATTTCATTATATTATGTTTTTACTATAAATATAAATCATATTTATCAAAACTAAAGGGATAGCACAATTTTGAATGTGCTAATGGAATTATCCATTTATTATTTAACTGCTATCACAGTAGGTTTATAATTTTCTGCAGCATAGTGATTTTCAGTGTTATAATTTATGTTATTTAAAGTATAAGATACCTTTTTTAGTGGAAGAGGATATTGTGCTTAAGTGGTTAGGTTAATTATTAAGCTGTTTACATGAAAATCAGTTTCTGGACAGAGATTTCAAAGATTTAATATTTTTTTATACAGTATACTGAAATCACATGTTTTTATTATAAAGTACACTGTCAGCCAAAATTTTATCATCATTCTATACTGTAAGAATGTGCTTATTTGTTTGTGGTTTGTTCTTATCATCTATATGACTTTGGACAGAAATTTTTTAATGGAAACCTATCTCGATGGTTCACAGAAATATTTGGTATGTACATATTAATGGTAAAAAAGACAAAATTCACCAAAAAAGAGTGAATAGTTGTCAACTTTGGCATCGTGGCACAAATTAATTGCTATTGCAGCTATATGACATCGCTAAGTTTTAAGAATGCCTATAAGCAGCAGTTTTAAGAATAGATTTTTTTTTCCTGGAGTTTATAGTTCAGTCATGTGCTTGTGGGAATGAAGTTTAAGCTATTAAGTTTGACCGTCTCAAGTGCAACCATGTTTGGCGTTCTGCCAAAATACATAGACTCGTCCAAAAGGTGCGTATTACTTGCTGTGCCGTGAAAGGTCTTCTCTTCTCTAGAAAGAATGCTGGAGAGAATAAAAGTCCCCATCCTTCCACCCTATTTTGAGAATAATTCGGTCCGAATGGTGCATGCGTGTTTGCGCTCATGGTTGCAGATGAAGCGGTCGAACTATAGCTTCTTACAGGAGTGTAATATATTGCCAAGTAACTGTCAGCGTTACAGTTTGCATATTCCAGAGTGAGTATGTAAAATACGCACTCTGTGTGTATTTTACATACAAACATATCACAGATTACATATGCACAGATATGTGCGCATATGTAATCTGTGATCTGCATGTAATCTGTGCATATGTAATCTGTTATATACATTACATATGCACATACATGTATTATATGTACATACATGTATAAATATGCACATATGTATATTTTACATTATACATACATTACATACACGCATAAATATGTGTATGTAATGTATGGGGTTCTCCAAAATGATAGATCAAGAAACATAAGGATACTGCAAGACACCATTTAATTTTGTATTAGTTCATGTGGTGGCAGAAAGTTTGTAGCTCAAGGTTAAAATTTAAAAAAAAAATTAAATTGATGCTATTTTAGAAGTAATTGCTAAACATTTTCCACCCGAAATTTCAGAAACAAAAATGTATGAGATTGCCTCCAGAGTTAGCAAATCCTTGTTCTTTGACACGTGTACCGAATATTGGTTAACTATGGTCCTGTTTATGACTGTTATTTGCCTTCATGTTATTATTAATTTCAAACTTAATTTTGGATCCAATAATGCTAGCTTTCACCTTAATAATAATAACTTTATGCATTTTTCTTATTCATGTGTTACTTTTGACTTATCCCTTTCATTGATGTATAACTAAGAGTCACTGTTTGCCATTTAAATTGTGGCCATAAAATATTAAGTATTGTTGTGTTTTTGAAGTTTTAATTCTTCTGGATGAAAAATTTATAATTCTTTTTTGTTGTGGCTTCTTGCACATTGAAATGTAAATTTTAAACTGAGTGAGAAAATCTTTTACATTTAATCTAAAATATCATGCAATTAATTAAAAATTTTGCATGCATTTGGGAATTTATTATTATTTCATTGAATATCTTGAATTATATTAGAATTATATATAATATATGTTGATTTCTTTAATTGATCAAAATAAGAACATATTGCATTTTTGTGCATGTGGATGGGTTCAATTTAGACTCCATTAAAATCCATATGTATGGGAAAATTTTTAAACCTGAAGTGATTAAAATAGGATAGCAATTATTCTCTCTACTGAGCAAGCAAAGTTCCAGGACCAGTACATATTAATGTGAAGTAGGATGGCACTTGTGATGCATGGCAATATTCATTCTGACACATTTCATATAAATGTCAAATGCTGGCTTGCAGACTTTGGTGCTCGATATTCTGCAATTGCTCAACAAGTTCATACATGTTGTTCAGAAAGCCGTAACTGTAACTGGCACCCTATGTCCTATACATATGTGATTGATGTATGGTGATCTCACTGACCACTGTTACCTTATACAGACATTCTCTGCAGATATAAGCATTTGTGGTTGAGCATTATTTTGCTGAAGGATACTGCCTAACAGATGTTACAGCATTGGTAATACAACAGGCCACATGATGATAACATATTTGAGTTATAAAACTGCTGGTGAGGATAAATAAAAGTGACAAGATATCACACACTATGGTTTCTCAAATGGCTATGTGAGCTATGATGTTCATATGCTGCTCCTGAATGATATGAGGTTAGCAGCATTGGTCAAACATACTCCATACACGATTTTTCTGGCCATCTGAGAAAGCAGAATCTTCTTCATTGCAGAACCTGAAATGGTTTCAGTCTAATCAGAGATGTAGCTAGGAGAAGATTCATCGGAATCAGATCCAGTCACCACTTTGAATAGTGTTGGAGTGCTGAGAGTTGGGAGTCTGAAGAACTAGTTCCTATAATTTATGTACTTTAAACAGATCCTCGCACTGCCAGATGGAAAAAAAAACTCCATCCAGGAACAGGGGCAACATTGGAAACAGGGGTGATCAGTTTTACTAAGATGCATTGGTTTATTTAATGTTCTGTTTTTTAAACACTAGATGGAACCAAAGCAAGCCAAAAGTACACATATGTACATACATAACACACATAAAAAATAGGTCGGAGACATTTCTGGTTAATAGTAAAGGAAAGACTGCTAGTGTTTACAATATAACAAATTAAATTTTTGGCACGCTTTCGTACAGCTCTTGGTGAACTGAAAGAACTGTCATTCCATTTTCGGTAGAGTGAGAGTGCTGATCATTTGTTCAGTCAAGAGAATTGGTTCTTTGAGTTGATTCCAGAGCGGATCGGAAATCTCTAGTCTAAACATGCAGTAGGAGATGGGAGTAAGTAATTCTGGATGGAAGGTAGAGAAGCTATCAGTGTATGCTAAAACCAGCTTTTAGTATTACTATCATCATAACAATTACTGATGTTCTGTAATAACACTGTGTGACTTTGTTATGTTGAATAATTTCAAAGTACAATCAGTATGCTTCGTGTGACTATTTCATGTTGAATAATTTCGAAGTACAATCAGCTTGCCTCCTTGAAGGCAGGGAGTGATAGGTCAAGCTGGATCAGCAGAACTATCATTGGCTGAGTCAAAAAAAAAGTCTTTTGTATATTCTCATTAGCTATCAAGCAACACTACCATGCAATTAATACATATTGATGTGGCAGGCAAGCAATGTACTTGATATATTTTTTTGGATGGCCTGTGAACTTTAAGATCTGCACTGTGCTTTTATTGGCTGTATATTCTATAATTTTCGTGTTAAGAGATATTTGATGACTATGTTTCAAGATTGTAGGATTATTTTTATAAATGCAATTAAATTTTTATGCACTTACAAAACTTTGTAAGAGTGTAATTTTAAAGGCTCATTTTAGGCATTTATAACAATTTAATAACAAATAAAAATATTTTGTTCTCTAATATTTTTAGATGTTTGGTGTGTGCATTCATCCGCAATATGGTGGATGGTTTGCTTTGCGTGCGGTAGCATTTTTTGAAGATCTGCAGTGTTCAGATCTACCTCAAACATTTCCAAAGGATGTTGTTCCATCTGAAGAAGACAGAACTAAATTACTTGAATTGTATAATTTTCATTGGGAAGATTGGAGGTTTCGTGATATTATTCCTGTTACTGAAAAATATTCAGATCTGCAAATAAAGTATTTTTCAACTCCTCCAGGAAACAGAGGTGAAATAATTAATGATATATTGAAGTCTTACAATTTATGACACCACTAAGAGTTTCTTTTTAGTTATGTTTAAACATATTTCAAAGTTGGATCTGATTTATAATATTTTCTTGTGGCATTTAATTTTCATTTTGTATGTGTTGTTAATTATTTGTTTTATGTTTTTTAAGTGGTGCGGTTTTTGATGTAGGTAACATTTCTTTGCTATGAATCTCATGTTAATAATTATTTGAAAATTTAGTTAAAGTTGTTTTTTCAAATCTGATTTAAGTTGCTCCTTATATACATATATATATTTGTTGTTTAAATGTTTTATTAAGTCTTATCTTTGAGTGCATAGTATGAAAGTGCTCAAATATAAAATGTCATATACTATTACAAACGAATCGAATTGAAATATTTATTTTCAAATAGATCTGATTTGTTTATAGTTTCTTGTTTTAAATTTCTTTCTCTCCCCCCCCCACACTTTTCGATTTATTGCATTTGTGTTTTCTTGTAGGAAAAATTACCTTACATATTTTTTAAAGCACAAGATAATTCTTTTTTTTATTTAGTTGTTAACATTCTGTTAATTACCATACTCATTACAGTAGCATGTAGTATTTCTCTTAATTTTAAAACTGAGATATGTACATGTTTGTAAAAGGAATTAAACATAAAGTAATGAAGCAATATTAGCCATAATTATGGAGGATGGGAGGCAAAAAATTATTCATTGATATAGGATTATTATATGTAAACAAGGATGAATCAAAGCATACTGTCAGAGTTTTATCAAAGTACTAGTTTGTGTTATCATTCATATAAATAGCATGAAAACTAAAGACTTAGTGTTACATTTATTGTATATAGCACTGAGTTAGATAACACTTTAACAAGCAAAGTAGTGTTGCAAAGGAAACATTATGTTGTGAAATAAAATAAAGAAAAAATGAAGAAAAATTTAACCAGAAGAAAATGAAGTTATTTTTGTTGTACTGTAGTTCATTTCATTTGGAAATTGGCTATCTAGCTGCCTTCTTCCAACTTCTTTTTTCAGTTAGTCAAGAAAATTTTTTAAAAAATGGGAAGTTCCAATAATAGTAAAATATTATGCATGTATTGAGAGTGTGCCTAGAAATAGCAATCCTTTGGCTTACTGAGAAAGCGCACACTTTCTTCTCCTGTTTCTAAAACTTTCTTAATTACACTTTTAGAGGGAAAGCATTTAGCGTTAATCCTGCTATAATACAGTCAAAAGTCGTTAATCCGGACTCGTCGGGACTTCGGCGATTCCGGATTATCGATTTTTCCGGATTATAGATCATCAGTTTAAATCTCGTAAGATGGCATGCAGAAATTCTAAAATTAAAAATATGAAACCGAAATTTATGAAATAAAGAACAATTATGATCTAAAGGGTATCAAAATTTGCAAAAAGAAAAAGCTTAATATTTATTTGTTTACTTTATTAAACATTTCTTTCAATGTAAGTTGTTTAAGTTTTGCTTCGTTTCATGTGATAATACTTTCTGTTTAATTCTATTAAACAGACATAATTTCTTGTTTTTTGTTTTCAATAACCTCTGTCACTTTTCTTCGCTATCTGAAGCGAATTATAATGACGAGGAACTTGTTTTAAATCATATCAAAGACGGAGCATATCGAGATGAAATACTACATTTGGTAAGGAATTATAAGCCAAATAAAATAAAAACATCTGCGCTGAAGATAGTGCTGACAAATCAACTTCCAATTCATTAGGCGCCCGCCGCCGAGCAGCGTGAAATTGATAAACAGATTTCGGATTTCAAAACATACTTTCGCTTTAGATCCTTTACATATTAACAAATATATATCGGAAATTCTATTTGATATAATCGAAAGTTTAAGCTTACTTTTATAAAATTGCTCTTACAGTCTGCAAAAAATAATAAGCCGGATGCAATTCGAAAATTAAGGAACAACGCAATCATCAACATTAACTGAAATAGATAATTAGATAATTTTAGCTTATACGTCCATTATACATAAAATGCGCACGCGAAAACGTATTCTGCACTTGCGCACACTCATATGCGCAGTCGTAAAAGGTCTTACGCGCACGCGTGAACGCCTCTGCGCATGTGTCAACGTGGCGCATGCGCAGAAAGTTTTTAGTTTTGATGTCCGGATTATAGATCATTCCGAATTATGGGTGTCCGAATTAACGACTTTTGACTGTATTAAATTAATTTACGAATATCTATGTGCATATTTTTTGGAATGTAGTATTTTTGTTGAAAACCGCTATGAATTTTCTTTAAATCAGTTTCTTCTAAATCTGGATTTCATGAAGTTAAACTTATGAAATTCAGGTGCTTAAGTTGATTTGTGTCAATGAAATTTAACATTTATTTTGAAACTGATGCTTTTTTAATATTGTTTCTGTTATGGTGGACACATTCAGTCAGTCACTTCACTTAAATCTTCAAATGTTTTTTCTTTGTACACCTAAAAAATTTAGTTCTTCATTTAATTTTTAATTAATTGTTGTATTTACCTGGATGTAATACACTTTGATTATTAAAAAGAAAAATGTACAGTTAGTTGTTTGCTACAAATCTTCTTGTACTTATTAGGTCATCTTTGGATAATATTGAGGTGTCGAATAGAAAATGTGTATTAGCAAAGCAGCCAAGGTGGAATTGAGTTGTCTATTAATTAAATATAGTATATATATATCTTAAACCACTAAATATTTCTTTGCATCACCAGAAAAAACTTTTAAACATCAGGTAATAATTTTCATTTAAAAATTATTAAATTTTAAAAACTTGACAGACAATTTAAGGCCATGATAGTAGTGGCAGTATTTGTAATAAAATACTTCCTCACAGATTGCTCGTACAATATATTAATGATGAAGTTTAAAATAATAACCATAAACATTAATTGCTTAACTCATTTATTTTAAGTTACAATCAGATATACATAACATACAAGAGCAAGACATAATAATAACAGTAGTCTTTTAAAAGTATAAGAACTGAAGATCTCATGCATTGTGTTTAGTATATACTGAATGCCACAATAAAAAATTGCATATCTCATAGCAGTTACAGTTGCTCTAACAGCTTCCTTTTATGTTAAATTTATGCTTTCCTCTTGTCTTATGGCAATTATGCTTTGCATGCTGCTATGATGCAGAACAATCATACTCAGTAAAACTTGCATGTAAATATTTCACGATACAATGCACATACCTTAATAACATTTTAAATTATTCAGAATGAAATATGATTATTTAAATAAACAAGAGTTCTGTAGACTTCATTACATAAAAGAACTATTATTATTACATATAATCATTTTATTACATATTTATTCTGTGGACTTAAAAGATGTATTAAATCCTCTAGATCAGGGGTCAGCAATCTGTTTGTCGTTAAGGGCGCAATACTAAATTTGAAAATCACCGAGGGCGCATATTTTACAGATAATCAACACATATAAATAGGCATTAAAAAAAGATTTTTTATAACTTTATTTTGTTGGTGTCATACATAATGATACATATAATTCAGTGTGAAACTTGGGTGTCCATATTTTCAGCTAATTTCTTATAATTGGGGATATATTTAGAGTTAAACAATTATCTAAATGTGAGTCATTAAGCTTTGTTCGGTATTTTGATTTCAAATATTTCATATTTGAGAACAAAGGCTCGCAATTGTATGTTGTTGCACAATATGAGTAAATTTTTAGCGCACATTTCCTTAAAATAGGATACTTATTTTCATCAACTAAGTTCCAAAACATTTTATCATTACTATGCGCTTTTAAAATAATCATACTTTGCAAGTTTATTATTTCTAATTCTAGTTCTTTGATATTATGAAGCTCGAAATACACTGAAACTATTTCAAGGACATCATCTTCAGTAACATTGAATGGATTTATGAAAAATCTTAGAACAGGTTCTAATGCTGCAAAATCTTCAAATCTAGAAGAAAACTCTTCTATTAGTTTATCTATAATTTCTAAATATGATGTAGCAGTAAAATTTTCATTATTCAGATTTAAACTCTCAACAGTATATTTTATATTTGGGAAATGTGATAATGATTTTTTCAATAGATGGGATTTCCACAACACTAACTTGCATTTGAATACAATTACTGCACTAATCATGTCAGCGATATGCTGATTTTTCCCTTGTATTTTTAAATTTAATTCATTCAACTTTGCCGTTATATCTGTCAGAAATCCGAGGTCGATTAGCCAATCCTTATTTTCTAATTGCTCGTAAAATTCGCCTCTTGATGCAACAAATTCCTTTATTTGTGGCAAAAGCATGATAAACCGCTCAAGTATTTTACCTCTGCTTGGCCACCTCACTTCAGTATGTAAAAGAAGATCTGTGAACTGAACGTACTCATCTTCTAAAAGTAATTTAAACAATCTGTGTTGCATAGCTCCCGATCTTATGGAATTAATAATTTTTGTTACTCTCGTAAATACGTGTTGAAAACCGATTGTTTTTGCGCATAACATTTCCTGATGTATGAGGCAATGATAAGAAATAAATTTCGGGAATAAGGAATCCTGTCTACATAAGGCAATAAATCCTTTTTTCTTACCAGCCATCGCTGATGCCCCGTCTGTTGTAATTGACGATAACTTTTGTACAGGTAATTTTACATCTGTTATATACTTTTTAAAAGTAGAAAAGATATCTTCTCCTCTGGTGCTTCCCTTTAATGGCAGAACTTTAAGGAATTCTTTTCTTGTTGTAAAATTAGAAAATACCATCTTCACGCAAATTGCTAATTGTGATATATTTGTCACGTCTGCCGATTCATCCATCTGTAGCGAAAAGAAAATACAATTTTCCATATCATTTGCTAATTCTGCCTCGAAATTCTCCGCAATTACTTCAATTCTTCTAGTAACAGTTCGTGCTGATAATTGCAACGTGTTTATAGCTGAAACTATTTCCTTTTTATTTTTAAATCCTTCAAAAAGTGAATCAGCAGCTTCTAACATGGCTTCTTTCACTAATTCTCCATCTGTAAATGGTTTTTTATTCTTAGCTAGCAAATGCGATATTTTATATGACGCGATCGTTGCTGCTTTATGTTGTTTCAGTGGTTTAGTAAAAAAACTTTGCTGGTTAGTTATTGAAGATTTTAAAGAAATAATTATTTTTCTTCTAATTTCAGAGTTCATTGGATAGTCACTATCAAAATTGGTATGAACAGTCTTAAAATGTCGTTCAATATTACTTTTCTTGGGAATCACAACACTATTATTACACAACAAACAAATACACTTCCCTTTGTAATCAACAAAACAATATAGATGTTCCCATTCATCGGTAAAATAATATGTTCTTTTTCTTTTACATTTATCCATGAAGGGTTTTGAAAGAAAAGAATTATTTTGGATTACTTGGTAGTTTTAAATGCACGGTCTACGCGTGGTCTATTCGAAATACGATCACACACTAACAAAAAATACGTGCGTGTTATTAGATACGCTCAAGGTTAGCAAACTGCTAATCTATGCACAATCCTAAACTCAACCGACTACTGTCTAACCACGCTAGTGAGAGTAGTTTGGCTGAGGGCCAAGGTGGGTCAGTTTAATTGAAGGGGTGTGTGGGCGAAAAGCACGGGTATTTTTCCCTCTCGAAGGCCGAAGGGGTGTGGGTGAAATCAAAGGTCAGGGGATATTTAGTTTCTACCGGGCTACTGCACTCACCCCTACATAACTGATAGATGTGCCCACTTCCGCCCCAAAACGGATGTTTACATAGATCTGGAATGCGTCGTCAGACAGTACTTGCTGTATATCGCCGTTTGACAAGAGTAAGTAAATCGCTCTGGCTATCATACATTTACATTAGTCCAGCGAGGGCGCATTAAAAATCGATCGGGGGCGCCGCGTTGCCTATCCCTGCTTTAGATGATTATTTATGATGTCAATATGAGGATCTGTTTATTCTTTGAAAGAAGTATTTCATTTTCTAATATGCTTCATATTACATTTTAAGATTTAATCTCCAATATAATGAGGTCTAGGAAAAAATGAGGTCTAACTTGTCTTTTTGAGATTATTTTTAGGCTAGTTCTGAAATTTTACTATTGTAAATTTCATATTATCACACTTTCTCCTAATTTAAGTTCCGGTAAGAAGTAAGCTGATTTTTAACAATAAAACTTCAGAATACTTTCCATTTTAATTAATTTACATCACCAAAAATTACCTTTTAAGGTTGTTGTGTAGTTTTTTTTTTTTTAATAATTATTTGAATATTGTTTCAACTTAAAGATACTACAATATTTTTTCATTCTTACATAACATATTTTGTTATGCATTTTTGGTTTTCTCATTATAACATTTAGCTGTTCTGACTGCTTGTTCAACTATGCTATTTCTTAGTGAATAATGAGGACTAATATTTGTATAATTATAAAGCTGTTTATTTGTACACTGTCTACAGGCATAACTGTTAAATGGAAACTTTTCAGAGAATATAATATTACCTAAGCATAATATAGAAAAGATAGATCACTTTATCTTCTGGTTCATGACTTCGAATCATTTTAAGTGATAATCCATAGTATCAAGATTAAATTATAAAGCTCCTTTGTACATTTACTTTAAATATGGTTGGTTCATTGAATTACCAAAAGCAGGCTTTATGTTTCCAAAATGAGTTTAAATTTAACATTTAAAATAGAAAATTCCATTGATAAGATTTTTATACAATTAATAACAATTGTTGCAACATATGACCTTATGCTGAAATCACTTTAGATATATGTATCATTAATTTCATATTTTTGTCAGTTAAATTATCTAATGGCAAAATATTTACATCAGCGCCACTATCTAATTAATTTTTATGCTAAATCTGGCTGGCTAGTTTGGATCTTTCATGTACAGAATCAAAAAAAGTACTTATTCAAAATCTCCTTTAATTTCATGAAGTTTCTCTACACCATTAGGTATCTCTATGCTATTGGCAAAATGATTTTACCATTTGCTTTTGGAAAAGCAGAATACTTGCATTGTTTATGTAACTCCCTCCATATCTTGTATTCATATTCTGATAATATTCTAGAAGACTTTTTAAGGTTTTTTTTAGCTTTACCAAAAATATGACAAAAATATGAAATTAATGATACATATATCTAAAGTGATTTCAGCATAAGGTCATATGTTGCAACAATTGTTATTAATTAATTGTATAAAAATCTTATCAATGGAATTTTCTATTTTAAATGTTAAATTTAAACTCATTTTGGAAACATAAAGCCTGCTTTTGGTAATTCAATGAACCAACCATATTTAAAGTAAATGTAAAAAGGAGCTTTATAATTTAATCTTGATACTATGGATTATCACTTAAAATGATTCGAAGTCATGAACCAGAAGATAAAGTGATCTATCTTTTCTATATTACGCTTAGGTAATATTATATTCTCTGAAAAGTTTTCATTTAACAGTTACGCCTGTAGACAGTGTACAAATAAACAGCTTTATAATTATACAAATATTAGTCCTCATTATTCACTAAGAAATAGCATAGTTTTTTTTTAGCTTTACCACCTTTTTCATAGGTTTTTTTTTTTTAAAGGTACTTCACATTGGTTTATGTAGTTCCAACCTCTTCCACACAGCTATGTTATTGTAATTTTTATTTTCAGCAACTCACATACTTTTTCAGCTTCCAGTATCGGCTCCTGAAGTAAACATTTTGTATTTCTAATACTATGCTGTTGCATCTCAATCCATCTTAATGGTCTTCAAATTTGCACACCAACACTTTCAAATGTACAATGTAATTATTGATCATATATAACCTTCTGGCTAGTCACAGTTATAACTTAAACATTCAAAAATTACATTTTGTCTTGGTTGATAATATGCTTTGAACTTTTTATATACTACTGTGCTTAATTTTTCTACTTTTATCTGAAGGTTCAGTGGTGAACTTGTTTTAAAGTTCAAATTCTTCAAAATCTCGCAGATTTTTAACAGGATAGCAATTTTAATTTTACTAGCACAAAAATCTTTATCAGTTGCTTTAAATAATTGCTTAATTGCTATCTTCACTTTTCCTGTTTTTCCATCAGATTTCCAGAATGCAAGAATTGGAATTCACCTGGTAGTCTGAATTTGTCAAGACATTATTAAATTCTAGTATAGTCAATTTTCAGCTGATTTACCTTTGACAGTATTAATTTACTTTCTTCTGGTTTACTGCTGATGCTATCCCACAAGCTGCTCGTAAAATGTTGTAATGATGGATTTTGAAATCGTTAACATTAGCATGAATAGTAAAACTTATTTATTTCAGATTACAATCAGATACGCATAACACAACAGCAAAATGTAACAATGCAAAATCTTTTAATAAAAAACTTCCTGCAGCATGTTTAGCTTATAGTGATTTTCATAGTAGCAATATCTGTTATAGTAGTTTCAGTTATTCTGATATCTTTTTTGTAATTCTTTTACTGATAATCACTTTATAATATTAAATTTATTACCTAAATTACCAGTGAATGTTTTATACACAACTATAATTTTTTGTGTTGTATAGTGTGTTTCAAATTTAGGTAGTATTAATGTAATGAAATCTGATTTCTTTATTTAATGCTTTCAACTTTGTTCTACTAATACAGCCAAAACAAGTGTATTAGATCCATCAAACAATATATGATCCATTGGTTGTGAAAACATTAATCAGTTTCATTCTTAGTTAATTATTTTTCAGTTGTTATGTAATTTTCTTAAATAGTATGAGAGAAAGAAATTTTCAAATCCTTACTTTTCACCTTCACTGCTTCCATTTTACAAAGAAAGCAAAGTTTTAAAATTTACAGCCATGGTTACACAGTCTACTTCAAACATTGATGCTCCCATGAGTCAGTATTTTTATTCTATGCTCTATAATGTGCAAAGTAAAATATCCAGCAGTCTATTGTGCTATTATGAATATGGTCTGTAAATCCAAACAGTGAACTATACTTTGTAATATTTTGTTTGAATATAATCCAGACTTTGAATTTTACATTCCATTTCATCCATAATAAATAAATAAAATTTTCAGTTTAAATCTTATTTTATTAGTCTAAAATTTAATACAGGCTTTTATTAGCATATAAATTCTAGAAATTACAGTAACAGCTTCCCTTATTTTTTAGAAAAATATATAAATATTCTTGTATAGAATACATCAATTAAAAATGTGCTTTTAAATAGCTCTTTTTCCATTCCTCTATCTGCTTTCTTCAGTTGCATGCTATTTTCTTCAGTTGCATGCAATACCATTCTGATGGGGTCATCAGAATGGTATTTTGCGAGATGGAAGAAATAGATATATTTTACTGAGTGAAAATTTATTTCATTGTTCATTATAAGAGAGCTGTTTATGAATTTTAACATGAACAGAACAAGGCATACATTAATTCTAATACTGGCCCACATCATCACTTCAACCACGATAATACTTTTCTTCAGTACATTTCTGCTGGTAAGCCTTAGCCCTTTCATGGCAAATGAAGCAGTATCTGAAATCTGATTACAGATGGGCTAAACTTTCATCCAAGAATAACACATTTGCCTGGTGCTGTATCATCCAATTTTGGTGGGTCTATTACCGTTATAGACACCTTCTGTAATACATTTGAGATATCACCACATACCCAATCTGTTTTCTAATATGTAATTGTAATTATACATATTATCTAATATATACATCGAATGACGAGCCACAGTTTGTTGGGGTATCATGTTTAGCTTTATTGCTAAATATTTGGCTTTCTTACTACATGACTGAAAAGACGGCAACCTCCTGCAGTGCATATGGAACACTTACAAGTAGAACACATTGCTGTACTTGTTTACAAATTTTGTTACTATATTGTGGATCCTTCTTCTATTTTCCATATATAAAATTACTGAGATTGTCTCTTTGAGACAGGGTGAAAGTTTGATGTGTGAAAAATAATTATTTCATTTTATTTTCTTTAAAAATTTCTGACAAAATCAGTTGATCATTGGTGCTAATTTCTTTTTCACCTGCCTTGAGTTATCACATTATCCTTTAGCACAAAAATCAGAAATCTGCATATTCACTGGCTTTCTACTACACGTATTTTAACTCTGTAAACTGAACATCAAAATAAAATAATCTGATTATGCAGCATGACTTTACAAAATCATATTCATCCTTATGTTTTGGACATGTGTGCATGTTCAAAAATAATTCATGCAAATGAAGTTATACGAGTACATTAGGTTAATAATTTTAAACAAGTTTCATACAAAAAAAGACTTGCAACCTAAAAACTTCACATTACAATCAAGCAAAGTGATAACAATTAAAATTTCAAAATATTTTTAAATATTTAAAAAATTCATATAAAATCAGTATTTTTTTATTTTTTAATCTGACCTTTGCATGAAAATATAATTTTAATTGCTATTTTTTTTTTAAAAAAAAGGGGGGAAAGACTTACTATGATGTTATTTCATCATAAATTAGTGCCACATGGAATCCTGTTCACCTAATATATAAAAAGGTTTAATTATTTAAGACATAACTATGCATTTTTTATTGGATTGCTTGCATATGAAGCTTGTGATGAATGTTTCTTTCAAATGAATGAAATGTCATTCTTTCTGTTTGCCTGCTCCAAACATCTCATTTAGGTTTCCTTTAATGTGTTTTAAAACATTTGTAATTATGAAAAGAAATAACTGAATTTGATATCTATCTAAAAGTTAATTCAGCATCATATCAAAGGTTGTAAAGCAATCCTAATGTTTATGGTAATATACTGCAATTTTTATTTAAGTATTGAAGAATGGATTTTAAAAATAATGCATAGTTTATATTATTTAAAAAATTATTACTACAAGTACAGTTGGAGTCTATTGTTAAAAATAAGACAAATTTAATCATAATGCAGATTTTTTTGTACTTTTGAGCGTATTAACTTACAAAAATCATTCATAATTGCTAATAATATTCTATTTTTTCATGTTTTTACTAAATAATTTTATTTTGATGCATTTACAATTGTTTGTTTGTATTTCACTTACAAAATGAAAAATAAATAAAAATTGTTGTTTATGATGTTACTTTTATAATTAACTTCCATATCTGATGTCACTTATTATTTTACTTTTTGACTACAGAATGCTTAAGGAGGCTGCAAAAAGTATCACAACATGAGGAGCACTGTCTCGCATTACAGAGCTCCATCATAACAAAATGTTGAAATCATGACTAAAATTGTTAATTTCAGTTGTGTTTTAAATCAAAGTGATATGCTCCTCCTCCCCAAATCACTGATTGTAATCAGCTGGGGAAAAAACTTATTTTCACTGGATAAATCATATTACATTTCAGGAATTCTCTTAAGAACCTTTAATAATTTGTAAATAAGAATGATTGTAAACAAATGCTTTGTTGAAAATTTTGAATAATGTAAAAATTTTGATTGCATAAAGATAATATTTTGATAATGTATAAGAATTCCTTGAAAGAGTACTAGAAGATAATCTTTCGGAAGAATAAAATGTGACTTTTTGCAAAGTAAAGGAATAGATGAATGTTTTTAATAATAAGTAAATCAAGATACATATTCTGTTTGTATAGTTTAAAATCTTAAAATTGCAAGATTTGAATTATAAGCAAAAATTGTAACTTCCAAATACTTCATTATATTCAACTTTTCAAATAAAAAAAAATTGGAAGTATATATTATGAATCTAAAAATGCATATTGAGTAGCTGGACTTAGTGATGAGATAGAAGGGGGATCTGCCTGGGTGGCACATTTTTTTTAGGGCCACTGTTTGTTTTTCATGAAACATTATTGTATATGATGGGTTGTCAACCAAGGGGGAATGCAATCAGCTTTTACTTAAGTATTGAATATAAAAAAACTATTTTTTAATCATCTTTTGATATTTATAAACATTTTTTCTACTTTGTTTAGTTTAATTTATAAAAACACATTAAAAATAATCTAAATAAATGTATATGCATGTTTTGAGAATAATGCGATTTTAAATTGCCATATGGAATTAAATTGGGAAGAAAAATAATTTTTGCTTTAAAATATTCAAAGAAATTATCATGATATTTCAGCAGCAACACACTTTTGTTATACCTATTTTTTTTTTTTTTTTTTTTTTTTCCATCAAACATTTTGAATGAAAACTTTAAATATCAGCCAAATTATGATAACTATTGACATTCATAAGGAAAAATTCCTCGTTAAAAAAATATTTCAAAGTTTTGTTTCTGTTAATGCTTGAGAAACCGGAGCAGGAATGTGGAAGGGCAGTCTTTTTGAATTTTTGCAGTTTATCCTAAAATATAATCTGTAGAACACAGTTCCAAATATTGTAATACTAATTTCATGGCTGAGCTAGGATTTAATTTTTTTCGGGTGTGGGGGGAGGGAGCTGTGACTTTTATTTAAAACCAATGTTTTTGTAACCGTATACTATTTGTAAACTGAAACTTCAGTTTGGGGAGGAGGCTACAGCTCCTTCAGCTTTCCCTTAAATACAGCTATGACTAGTTATATTTAAGAAATCTTGGTACTATTTCGTTTTGAAGACCGTCAAAAAATTGCAGGGAAAATGTATGCACAAAAGCGCCAAATCTAGCAAACGCGCCCATTTAACAGTGCGCCAAATCTAGCATATGCGCTGATTTCAAATTGCGTAAGTTTAGATAGTTCTATATTTCTCAGGATGCCATTGAAATACTAGTTTAATTTTTAAAGCCATTTTTGATATCCTATGGAATTAACAATTTGGGAATTGCCCATGACGAAAAGACTGCAGTAGGATTTTTTCAAAGAAAAGGCATCATTCATTATAGAAAATTATGTTTGAACAACCAACGAGATGACAGACCAACCAACGAGAACAGTTATGTTTTAGCGATAACTCGGTAGCGAAATAGCAATTTAGGAATCCATTCAGTTATGTTTAGCGCTTTTTTTTTTTTTTTTATGAATTATAATAATGATCTGATATAGTTATTTACTCTTATGCTTCCATTCAGTTATGTTTAGCCTTTTTTGTATAAATTATTATAATAAAAAAGTATTATATGAAATTAACCTTTCATCTAAATTAAAACAATAAAATCTTAAATATGGTTATTTACTATTATACTTCCTTTCTTGCGTTTGGGTTGCCGCAATTATTTTTAGCAGCACTGGCATCAACAATAGTTTGGCAATTTTTACAGTCCTCAAAACGGAATAGCACCGAAATCTTTCTATACTGTCTACATAATTGCAAGAGCAGTCAAATAGGCCTGAACAATAGTAATAATATAATTCTTACAAAGTTTAAAATCAGAAATGTGGTTCAGTCCTAGTATACGGTACACACGGGATTCGGCGATATTTATGATGAGCAGTAAATGCGTCATTTTAATGTTGGGGACAATTTTCGAAATCGCGCCAAAACTATGATTTTACAAATCAAAACTACGTTTTATGTTATTCACTAAAAAACTTTTTCAACCAAATTAAAATTGCTATAAAATAGACTGGTCTGAATCATTAATATTTTGATAATGTATAAGCGACATTTAGTTATTTAGCGACATTTATGATGGGCAATAAATGTATCATTATAGTGTTTGCGAAAGTTTTCAAAATCGCGCCAAGGCCAATAATTCTGATCATAATGTCACGCCAAATCCCGTATATACCATATACAAGGAATAAACCTTTACCTCTTAGATGGCACCACTAAAACACTATTTTTAAATTTGAACGTGGGATAAAATTGCGGGAAAAAGAATTAATACAACCAATTTTAGTGCCACCATCTAAAAACGTATTAGTCTAAAAGCAGTAGATCGCATACTACATGATTAACAATGTAATATATACACTATAGGCGCTATTTTAATACATAAATTTTTAAACAGCGGAACCGCATAATTGTAATGCTGAGTAGCATGAAATGAGATCACATGGTTGCCACGTACAGCAGAAATGTGAAAGCAGCCAGCATAACCTGCATAACAGAAAAATCGAAATTATTTCGCTAAAGACGTTTTTAGCGTCAATGATGTTAAAAATTAGAAGACATAATGAAATGTTAAGCCAATTTATGATACTAAAGAAAAAACAAAATGCTACTTACATTGCTTGGAAATGCTTCTTACAGTACAGTCAATCGAAATTAACTAGTCTCCCTTGACAGGGGGGCCAAGAGCATGGATTAGGCCGAAATAACGTGTATGATTAATAACAGTTCATTTGTTGAAAAGAGAAGACTCAAGCCGAAGCTACATACATAATTCAGATAAGAAGATACCAAATCCGTCTAAGACAGTACGGTAAAAATTTCAATATATTAACTGCTTAGCTTTTCAACAATTTAAATACTTTCATTTCCATTGTAGTAGTATAACTCAAAAGTGAAACTTAAAACTAAAAAATTGTAAACCAAAACTTTTTAGACCAATCAAAGTCGAGGGAAAATAATCGAGATTGTAAACTAAAAGCAATCGGACCTATCATAAGCAGACATATTTGCAAACTATAATTAAAGCGACCAATCATCAGTAGCTAGTTTTGCAAACTGAAACTAAACCGACCAATTAGAATAACCAAAAGTGAAAATGAAACTGAAGGAACTTCTGTTTCACGCTCTCGCAACATGCTACGCTGCCAAAATCGACTGGATGTACTTTTGTTGCGTCAGAAGATAAAAACGCGTGGATTTTTACCTCGTCTCGAAACACGTAATAAGTACTGCGTGTTAGGAGGCACTGGCTAATCGCGGCTTAAAGAGTAACTTGGAACTCCGTCTCGACGGTGCAGTGGAAATACATCCATTCTTTCATTTTCAATTTCGAACAGAATCCCTCATTTGCGCTCTGAATGTTTACTTTTGGCACAATGATCAAACAATATTGGCAGTAGATAAAATTCCAGGTACAGTTATGCAGGCACTAATTAGATTTTAAGTTTTTACTTTTAAGTTAAGATATATGAATAAAAAATTATCGACATATAAATAGAAATGAGTTGCGAACTACAATTAAATTAAAATATGTGCATAAAAAATGAATAAAACTATTTTTACAAGCAATATCGTCTTCCTTTTCCCCCTAAAATTTCCCAAGGTCAATAAAACCGAAATCGTGTTAACTGGCAGTATTCAATTCTTTCTCAACTTCCGTAAGCTCATTTGCGTTACGTAAGCATCTTGCTTTCTCAAGCGCAAGAATCCGTCTAAAAATAGTAACTTTTGCAGAATCAGAAGGCCGTAAAACATGAATTTGTACAAAGGAATAGTTATATAGATGCATGTTTTGTAAATATTCTTTAATATTCATTCGGAATCTGATTCAGCTAATCATTCGTTATATAAAATTAAAAATTATCGAAAGTCAGATTGGAGTTCGATCAACACACAAAAAAAAAAAAAAAAAAAAAAAAACGTATACACATATAAAAAAAAGTATTCCTGTGTTTTATGAGTATAGTTATGCATAATTATAAACCAGGTATATGAATAAAAACAATGCGTTCATATTAAAAAAAAGCTATTCATTTATTTTATTTTTATTTATATATTAGCTTTTTATTTTTCCAGTTGTTGATAGTTCAATAACTAAAAGTAATGGCAATTGCTAAAGCCCCATAAATCCATATTAATTGGTTGCATCGAATCGAATGTAATAGTTGTAATGTCATAAAGAGATAATGAAAATCTCTTTTCTGGTTAAAGTTTCTGTTATTCATGTTGAGATTCATTCTTTATTGTAAATATACTTAACAGAGAGTTTCATATTACTCATCGAGCAAAGACTCCATATTTTGCTATTAATTTAATGTTATCATTTCAAAAAATTCGACAAGCAGTAATAATAATATTTGAATTCAGCTAGAGCTGGCTTCGGCACTTCTCAGTTTTTGAAGGAAATGATAATTCAGATAAGCATCCAAATAAAATGAGTTTATTATTTCGCAGTTTGCCATCAACTTAATTTACTGTTTTTTTTAATCTTTACACTTAATTTAGTTGTAATGATTAATAATGTATTATTTCGCAGTTTGCCATCAACTTAATTTACTGTTTTTTTAATCTTTACACTTAATTTAGTTGTAATGATTAATAATTTATTATTTTATATATTTATTTTTATTTACCTTTCTTGACAGCGTTCCGTAGAGCTCCTGTGCGCTTTTGATTTAGAAATTAAGCCTTGGTTGAGAATATAATTTCGAGAGATTTGATAAAAAATGAACTCATTAAAATCTCTGTATTTTCTCGTACGCAAAATTAGAAATGCACTGAGCAAAATTTGAATGTAACGAATATTGTTTAATGAAATAAGACTTAATCGAAGTGCGACATTATTTAAAACAGACTTCTCAGTGTATAGAGAGTTTGACTTTACACTTGGGTTAAATTTTTAACGTTCTAACACAAACTCTTTAATGGGAATGAAAAGAAATGTTGACTACTAATTGCATATTAAGTATTGACCCTATCTCTCTGCTAAAATTTCACGGAAGACTGTTTAACATGTTTATTAAATTTAAACGAAATATTCAGCTTAAATTAACGTTAGTTATTTTTAGCAACCTTCTGGGCATATCTAGACATCAGACACAGAGCCCAATTCAAAGAGGAAAATTTTTCGCGCAATTATTTTGGGAGTTTTTAGTCCAAAAGGGTATTAGCCCGATGCTATCGAAATGGGATTTTGCGTCGTCCACTATAAACAGCCAATCACTTTTCATATTGTTGCCACCAAATCTTTCACCCTATATTATTGTAAAGGAATTAAATAATGAAGAATCTGAATGTACGTATAGATGTTCTTCGCGTTGTGAAAAGCGTTGGTACCTACAGCCATCAAATTTTGAATAGCGTATTCCTCCATCCGAACATGTGCACCTGGAAAGCGATTTAAAAGCGAGCAGTGGCAACACTATACGGAATAATACATTTTTATCTCCAGCGCGCGAAATTATCTATCTAAAATTCTAAAGATAAGCTGTTTTAAAATTTTTGTGATTTTGCTGTTGAATTTTATGTTGCGTAACTACAAAAATCGTGATATTTAAGGGGACTCAGTATATACCTTTTCAATGATTTTATTTATTTTAAAACTTTAATCTGCTTTTTATGAATATTATTAAATGGTTTTGTAAAGCAAAATAATTTTAATCTAAAAAAAAAAAAAATTGCGGTAATTTTGTAAAAATTTTTTGAAGAAAAATTATAACATTTAAAATGTCTTTCTTCTCTTACAATTTTCAATGTTTTCCCCAATATTTTTGTTGTATTTATTAGAATATAATAGTAATGATATAATTAGAATAATAATAATGATAATATAGTATAGATTAATAATAATAATAATATATAGACTTTATTAGACTATAATAATAATAATTATTAGAATAACATTAAGGACGATTTTGCAATTAATGAATTAATTTCTGAGAAAAAAATTAAAAGCATGTTTTTATGAAAATTTTTTTTTGTATTAGGTATACCGTTTTAAACAAGCATTAAAAATATTTAATAATTTAGTCATATCTGTATAAGTTTTAGGACTTAAAGGATTTATCGAAAAACTGCAAACTGAGAAAACTCGGTTTAAAGAATGTAAACTGTATAAATGGTCATTAAATCATTTCAAATTTCTTAAAAATTTTATTACTGAATTTCAGTACATTATATTTATAACAAAACCTAGCACTATTCAGGTGGTTTACATGAACATAAATTATAAGCTTTTATTTAAAACCATATCTGGCCAGAAATATTGCAAAACAAAATCATAAAATGCAAGTAGATTTTTCCTTTGCCTGTTTTTGTTTTGTAAAACAAGTTCAAAACAATTTTAACATATGAATTAATTATAATATATATTATAAAGCATTTATAATCAATATTAAAACATTTGTTATCAATATTAATAATAATTTGTCGTTTTATTCATTTTTTCAAAAAGCAAAATTTGAAATTTTAACATACATGAAACATTTTATTTAAAACTGTTTATTACCGTATATGATTTCTTCTCATCTTTTAGCTATTTGGTCTCGTATGTAAACGGCATTTTAAATTAATTTAAGTGTATTTTAATTAATTAAAGAGTTTAATATTTGTTTCAGCACGATTTTCAATAATGCTGCAGCCAGGAATTTGATCTCTTTCATTACGCCACCTCTCTGTTTGTGTCTTATCACAAACAATTTAAATATTTGAAGGAGCACAGCAAAATTGACTGAAAAAACTCATAAAAATATTTACTGATATATATATATATATATATATTAATAAACCTGCCAGTTCAAAAGTGAAAAAAAAATTTTTTTTTTCACTTTTCAAACTACTTTTACTTTCACAACTTTACTGAGTATTTAAATAAATGAGTTTATACATCTAAACTGAGTTTACTGATAGTTGCAATAATATTTAATTACATTCCTCTTCTTTTACACTGTTTTTTAATAAGTTCCTGAAACAATTAAGAAGTAAAGAAAAATAAACATTGAAGGGGTGTGGCATTTAAAGGGCTATCAAAATTTTTAAAAACCTTTTTATGCTATTTATTATGGTCAGATCGTTTCGAAATTTCTCATCAGTGTAGTAAGAGTGCTAAGGTATTCTTTGAGAAAAAATTTAAAAAATCGGTAATTTCATCGATTTTGGGGTACCGAGTCCGCTTTATAAATGAAATTAACACACAGAACGTTAATAATAATAAAAAAAAAAATGTAAGCCATCTTACTAGGAAATTGAATATTGATATAATAAACTGAGAAAAGATTGAAAAAAGTAGAAAAATGTATGCCAACATTTTACACTGCACTGGAGATTCTAAACATATGCTGCTATTAAAATTTCTGTAAGTTTCTGCTGAATTGTATATGGCGTAAGTGCGAAGAAAATGCTGTTTAATAATAAAGCTAAAAAGACAAAAAGAAATAGGTTAACCCTTTCCAGCACGCTACCTTTTAAAGTCGAAGTTTGATTAAAAAAAAAAAAAAAAGAGGTAGGCAGTCTAATTAGGCCTAGAGGATTACAGAAATAAAATTATGATATGACAGTGATAAGATATCACTTATCGTTTTAATTCTGTGGGTGTGCCCACAGAATTAAAACGATTGAATAGAGTGGCACACTGATTGAATAGAATCAAAAAGAGTGCTGAAACGAGCATTGTTGTCAATGAACTGACCGATGAGATGCGGAGAAACAAGGAATACAGACTCTCAGTTGTGAAAATTATCGGTGAGCTCGGTCTGGGCACACCTAGGGTTCGCCATTTGATTTTAGGCAAGATTTCAAGGTAAAAATTTAAAACTAATATAGAATAAGGAGATTAGCATACAGCCAAAAAAAATAACATAGACATTTCTTTTCAAACAATTCCTTTTATACTTTAAAAAAAAATCTGGAAGATTTCTTTGAAAAATGAGGGTCTTGAAAAACTAAACATGGCTAAAATATATGGACTGGTTTGTCTTGAGCTGCCATCTACTATAAATAAAGAAGGTTGAGAGTAACCTATAGTAACCTATAAATCTCTTTTCATTCAATTTTTCTGTGCGTAGAGAAAGAAATTTTTAGGTGTGTCCAAACCGGACGCACTGTGCCGCAGTGGGTTAACAGGAGCGAGTTTAACTGCAGACTGGTAGACTGCGGGCTCAGCGAGAGCGTTAAAAAAAAAAAAAAAAAAAAAAAAAAAAAAAAAAAAAAAAAAAAATCTTAAACCATTTTGGGCGGCCGTTAAAATCATATTTTCTTTCAGATTTTTTTAGTACCTTTGCTTTTTTTTTATTTAAATTGCTATTAGTTTAATTTTGTATACATGTTACTATCCTGATACTAATGCATAGCCCTATACATGGAAACTGGATGTAAATATGAATTTATGAAGATAGATCTGTAAAATAAAATTGAACAGTAAAATGAATGCCCCATAATATCGTATTGAAAAAAAAAAGTGCCTTTTTAGTTGAATTTAAAATAAAATTTTAATTTTTCATCATATTCAAAATTTCTACAGTAGAATGAAAATTACATTCAGTTAAGAGTTATAGTAAAATAGCTAATTCCATTAGAATTTTAAAATTCTTTCATGAGTATATGGTTTTTATCTAAATAGAAGGGAAAGAAAATGCTGTTGTCCTTTCTTCATTAGGTTATTATCACACAAAATATCACAGTTTCATTTTACGTAAAAGTAACTTAAACATGTAATATGGGATAAAAAGTGTGTTTTCTTATATGAATCTAGAAAATTTTGCTACAAACTTTTTTTAAAGTGGATATATAGATAACGTAAGAAAAAAAAAAAAATTACTGCTCTTTTGCATAGTACAATTGTTTATTATTCAGATTTAAGACGAGTAATAATTAGTTTATGAAGAATATTCAGATATTTAATACTTACTATCTCCATCTGTTAAACATTTGACCAAAACAAGCATAAAATCATATTATAAATGCACTGTTAAATCAATGTGAGTCATTTACTCCTAGGTCAGCACGCGCATATCGCAGAATCTTATCTTAAAAAATAAGATAACGACTAAAAAAGATTTGTCTTTGGCCTGTGAAGAGTTAACTAATGTTGATTGTTTAAGATCTACAGAAATGGGCAATGATAAGCTTACGTTTCAAGTATAACTCATTTTAACCAATATTTTTTGAGTTTTGGGAAGAGAAATAGATTCGGTTTATTTATTAAGTATTTAATGGATCCATTCTGTTCATTCAAGTAAGACTGCGCGATAAAATACAGTCAGTTGCAGTTAACAGGGATTCTGTTTAATTAGGTCAACCATTCATTTAAAACAAAGGTTAAGGAAGAAATTACAGTTACGAAAAAGAATGCGGATTTTTTCGTTTCCCTCCCCCTCCTCGTTTATTTGGAAAAGGAAGCTCAATCAAGTGTTAGAGTCTGGTCAGTAAGTTGGGCCAATCCATTGGAGTGATATCTTCTGTTTCCAAGTGTTCTGACACCACAGATACTTGATGCGAATTTTGTCATTCATTTTCAAAAATATCTGAGTTAGCAGCAGTTCTAAACAACGTTACATAGAGTGCACACTTCTGTAGCCGGTTGCAGAATCTCAATCAAAAATGGCTCAGTCCGTCCATTTTTGATGATTCCACCCAAAAACCATGAAAGCCACTTCCGTGGAAACAGGATCTATTTTAAATAAGGAAAAGCAAATTGCGTGCTCCTCGCTACCTCCAGATTAAAACGCGTCAAGAATCACATTTCAGTCTAAATCGGGACAAGCCAGTAAAAACGTGTATTGACGTTGATTTTAAATAAAGCCCTATCGATTTTGAAAGCGATCTGATATCTTTTTGCATTCGAAGAAGAGAAACTTTTGTCAAATCACTCTCTTCATCAAGTTGTGTTTTCTCTTAATTTTACAATACAAAGCTTTTTCCACTTCTTATTCAAAATCATTGTTTTCAGATACAGCATGAATTTCTTGCAGAGTAATGCAATCATGGAACAAAAAAGGTTATATAATTTGATAGCTGGTAGAGGCTTATTCATTCCATCGTACAATAATAATTTTTGAATAGCTTATTAGCTAAAATTATAACTGACTAAAAGATTTGAAACAGCTTAACTGGTTAAGTTCAGACGAGAATGGGAATTCTCATCTTTCCTATATTTACCATTTTATACGCATTTTATGAATTACTAATTCCATAGCATTTTCTATCAAGAACTTCCTCTCCAATTTTTTTTCTGTTCAGAAACATTGAATGACCGTAAATGGCAATTAGTAACAAGGGCCCCTTCACGAAAGGACGAGGGAAAAATGCTCATTTATTAAAACATTTCTCTGTTTATTTTGTCGCAGTCCAAAGCAGTTAAATCATTTATAGTCATCCGTGGTATCTCCCACTGCAAATCGACTTTCCTCTTGGGTCGTCGATCGCCCTAAGAGTTAACTGCTTTTCCTCTCATGGAGGAAGTCTCATCGTGCTCATCTTCCTCATATGAATACAGAGAACTTCATCATTTAACACTAGCAGCGCGAGAGAGTCGTGTCATGGTAATTACTTGAGTTTCTAGAAGGATAAATGGTAGTCGTATTTATTTCTCGTTTTTTGTGTGATTCTTTGAGTATTTGCTTTAAATTTCTCTCCTAATGGTGCCCAGAAATGGGCGAAGAATTTCAGTTTCTAGGTCCAGAAATGGGTCCAGAAACTGAAATTGATATTCTTTTTAATAACTGTAAATTATTTACTTGCGCATATGTATAACGTTCCCCCCCCCTCCAAAAAAAAAGAATGAAAGAATATAAATCGAAGATTAGGATGCGTATATGGTATATAGTAGTTGTTTATCGGTTATTTAAGACAGTGGTCTCAAACTCAAATTGCAATGCGAGCCGAATGCACGGTCTGAAAGCAGATGAAATCTGAAAACACTTTTTTTAGAAAACCATACTTTTTTAACTAAATTTTTAACTTTATTTGTTACACACAAAATGAAAAATAATAAGGAAGGAAAGGAAAAATTCGAATTTATATTAATTTTCTGTCTGAAATCTAAACGTTGAGATCTGAAAAAAAATTTTTTTTTATTTTGGTTACATTAATTCAAATGTATTGATAGTTAATATTCAAATTTCAGACTGACATTTATTTCAAATAATTCTAATGTGCTGAATTAACCACAAAAACTTGAGGATAAATAATGAAAATCTCTTATCTTTTATTTGTTAAATATTCTTTGGCGTATACCGAAAACATACAAATGTTTGCATATGAATAATTATAAACGTGTTTATTTTTTGCTACAGCTTTCAGATACAATATTTCGTAGCGTTTCCATTTCGATAAAGTGTGTAAATTTAGAAAAAGAAAAATTATTACGAAAAAAAAAAAATCTGAAAGGTTTCAGATTATAAATTACGTCCAAAGGGGCGTTTTTTTAACGTTTTGTGTGTTACCTTTATTTATTAAATATCATGTTCTTTTGCACCTAAACTATAAAATTCAGTTCAATAGCTATGTCGCAAAATAATGTTAAAATGAGCATATCCTTAGAATTTCCGATTTAAATTTTAACAAACATGTATATACGTAAAAAAGAAAATTTAAAGTTAAAATAATTAAAAAAATAATTAAAAATGTGAAAACATATAAAAGATTTAATTTTCGAACTAATCTACAATATCATTTAAATTCAGATAGCATAAGTAAATCAAGTGCAAAACCAAACCATGAAAATAAATTCACCAATTTAACAAATTAAAATTAATCTAAATTTTTTTTTTTTTTTTTAAATGCATAAGTGAATGACTGTTGAGCAAGCAGGAGACAGACTTATCAAGAGGAAGTTGCCTCCAAACCTAACTCTCCATTCATTCAATTCGTGTTTCGTCATTCATGCAGGCAAGGGTAAAAGTCAAAACCAAAAGTAAAGAGTGAAGAATGTCCAAAAAGAAATGACACGGTTCCGTGCGCTGGAGAAAAAAAAGTTTTTTTTAAAGTTTTATGAAATAGGAAATCGATAATAAAACAAATTCCAAATTTCAAATTTGATCTTCCACATGCCCATGTTCGTAGGAGGATTACGTCATTCAAAATTCGATGGCTCTACGTACCGTTGTTTTATCACAATGCGAGAAATATACATACATTTATGCAGATTTTTCATTATTTAATTTCTTCAAATATAATGCAGGACTCTAACATTTGATGGCAACAGTTTGAAAATTGAAACGGACATTTATAGTAATTCAACACAAAATCGCGAAACGAAAAAAATAGTCCTTCAGGGACAAAATCCCTTTGAACCAATTAAAAAAATACAAAGAAACTTCTATAAATAAAAATTAATAGAAACTATCTTCATTACAAATTACAAGTACTCGTCGCCTGGTTCTTTTTAAGACTTATATAATTTTCAGTTGCAGGGGGAAAAAAAAAAAAAAAAAAAAAAAAAAAAAAAAAAAAAACTGTTCACATGTAAATGCGTTCGCAAACAAAGCGTTTATTCTTATTGCGAAAATTCGGGTACCTGACGGTATTTATCTTCAGACAAGTTATGAAAAGTAATATATTGTTACGAATGCGGTTTTGCAGCTGAGGATGGTGGTTCGGTAAAACCATCGAAACTAGTCCTGTGAAAATTTTGTAAATATAACGCTGATTTTTGTTGTTTGACTTCTGAATCAGTATTTATTATTAGTAGTAGTAGTATTATTTGGCAACATATGTCAAAAATAAGATATATTACTTATACTTATCAAAGATGTTTATTAGTCAAGGCATAAATCGTGGTAAGTATAATTATTACGAACCTTGACCAATAAGCATCTCTGATTAATTATATTTGTTTTCAACTAATGATTTTATGCTGCTACATGATTCCAGGTAAAATAGTTTCCTAATTCAAGTGAGTTAGGATTTATCTTAATTTTTTAGGATCTATATCCTGCCTTCATGTCTTAAATCGTCTTTCTGTTTAATTATTGCGTACAAATAAAATTCCGATTGATTAACTGTGAAGTTTCTTTTATTAAAAAGAGTTTCTGAGCGATTAAATTTGGTAAAATCAGTAATAACTTTTAATGAAATTAAAAATTCTAGTTATTCGTATCAAAAACATTCTAAAATTAAAAATCTCGGTTCTTCACATTCTAATGAAAGCAAGGTATTTTCCAGATTTATAAACGATGAGAATTAAATATGAAAATTTAAGTTCAGTTTAATTATAAGCCCGTCAAATGAATATTTAAGAAGGCATCCTTAAAGTTAGCGAGGACGAAAGTATCCCTATTGCAGTGACATCACGAACTACGCTCCGTGGCAAAGCCTTTGGCCGTGGCCTTGAGTTAGTTCTAGGGGTTGTTAGTCTATCTCACTAATTTGGCGAGATATTTCCAAACCTGCAACAATTTTGGCAACTAATTTTTGACGCCAAATTTGGCGAGAAATCGCTGAATACATTTGACGACATTTGGGTGTGATCCCTGTATCATCGTAACAGTTATTTTAATTGATTTCGTACGCAACTGTAACCGTACCCGGCCACCATATGCCTTTCAGAAATTTCGAGAAGTATTAGGCATTTCTCGGTGGCCGAGTGAAAAATATATACAACCGGAGAGAGCATCTGCTCTCAGCTGTTATTTGTTAGTTCAACATTAGTTCGGAGTATTGAGTTACCTTCGGATTAGCTTAGATGCGCCTTGCATTGCGTTGTGTTTAACGTTCGAAGTAGTTTGAAGAGTAACTACTGATTCTACTTTGTGATACTGTGAACAGTTGTACTATCAGGTTCAGTGTTCCTCCTTACTTGCTTTGGGAACATTAAATGACCTGACTCGGAACAGGGAGCTTACTAAACCTATGTTCAATAAATGTGGGAAGTAGACAAGATACACAGGAAGGGTATACGAAACCCTTTATTTTTCTCTCTTTACAATGATTTCCGGACTTCGGAATACAGAGACCAACCACTTGTGGTCTGAACGTAAGAATATAAAAATATTAACTAAACTCTAACTAAACTAACTTTGGATTAATAAACAAGTGCCTACTTGAAAATTGGCCGTATATTAACAGAAAGGCCGTATGTAATACAGAGAACTGTTAACACTACGATACGTTTAAAATATCAAGAGGATTAAACCTCTGGCCTTGAAGGCAACCAGCAACCGAGTAAAACTGCTATGGCAAGTGGCCTGCTCCTAATCACTCCTTCCTCTCTCTTGCTTGGCAAAAAGCCACAACTTAAGTACTTGGCGTTCGCAAGACAAATTTGCATAAATAAGTTAAAGCTTTTAATTCTGGCCGGAAGTAGAAAATAAGAAGTGATAGTAAAGATTTAAAATAAAATAAACGTTAGTAAAACTTAAGATCCTTACATACTTCCCGCCAGAGTTAATTAGTTTGAAACTGAGGTCTAAAACGACCTTGTTGAAAACTTTTAGCTCTAGAATCTAACGCGAGGCCAATCTTTTACAAACATTTCTGACTAGAAACTAGAAATTAAAAAAAAAAAAAGGTCGTTTTTACATTATCAATTCCATGGACAATTACTTTTCATCTGTACTGCATCTAAACAGGAGTTCTTAGTTGAAGTCTGGTTCCTTCCAGAGATCTGGAAGGAAAACTAGTTTAATGAAATGTTACACAATTAAATGGCAAGTAACATGAATACTTATATTTCTCTTAACTTTCTTATTTCATTCATGACTTTATTTAATTCTCTCCCCGTGCTCTCTGACACGTGTTGTAAAAGAAAACAGCAAACACGAACGTGTTTATGTACAAGTGTTCAACACTACCGCCTGCAATCAAAACACTAACGTGTTAAAATTCAACATAACAAGACCTCATAACACACCTTATATTCATCTCTAAACCCTGAGGTACTATTCTGAAAGTGGCTAACTCTGAAGATTAGCGTCAGAGAGCCTAACTACATTCATTCAACCTTTAACACATATTCACAATAATTTTCTCTTTTTACAGTCACACGAATAAGTTAAAATTTTTGGCATTACTTTCACTTTTAACATATCACAGTATTTCTTAACGTTTAAAATAACAGTTCACATTGTATATAAGGACATATTAACATGCCGTTAATTTTACGCATTTTAAAACATACATTAGTGGTACATTGTTAACTTCTATTCTTTTCCAAGCAAGTGCCAATTCTTCTACATTGAAATACTACATTTCAAAAGTCTTTCAGACTAAAACTTCTTTCTTGCCAGAATCTTTTAAATAAAATTTTATACAATAACTTTTACAATATTCAAGTATTTACACATTCCTATTATATATTAATTTTAGTTTTACTCGCGAGTAATTGAAAAACATAATACCAAAATAGGTAACAACTCATTTCTCGCCTTTTTTGGCGATAAAGGTAGACCTCACATGAGGTAAAACTTCGTGAATTCTGCCACTTGCAGTAATAATGAAAGATTAACTTAAGGTTTCAAAGTAACATAAAGTTTTACTTATCTTTGTGATATTCGGACATTCTTTTTTCTGCCCAGTCCTGGAAGGTAGCGAAGACTAGCGTTTGGTTTATCTTCCTTCTTGTGCGGGTTCGCCCTTCAGTTCCTTCCTCCATGAGCTTTCTTTTCCTTCTAGTTCGGTCACCCTTGAAGACCTTCTTTTTAGCCTCTGCCTGTGGTCTTGGCCGTTTGATGGCAGCTGGTCTTGGCGGAACCGGGACACTTCTCTCTCGTTCCTGCTTGGATCTCGTTGCTGGCTCTTCAAATTTTCCTTGTTTCTTTGCCTCCGCAGCTGGTGTTCCTTCAGCAATTCGTCGACATTTGCTGCGTAGACTCCTGTCCGATAGGTAGATCTTTTGTTTGGGAGCGGGTTATAGTTGCCGTTATTTCTCCTGGCTCTCTTTGCATTCGTCGTACTTCTCCCTTCTTCATTCTGGGGGTGGTCGTGTTCTCTCTTTTCTGGTCGGTGGAACGGCTTCTTTTTCTTGTTACCTTCAATTTTCCAACGGGGAAACTTTCTTTTCAATTGCTCCTGCCTCCTAATGGCTTGCCCTTGTGATTGTCGTTGTTCCACCTCTGGAGCTTGTGCCTGCCGTGCCGGATCCTGCAAAAGATCTTTAAATATTTGCATTTTATTACGGTTATAGAATGGTTTTATCTGGTCAATGTTTGCGGAGCATGTTTCACCATTCCTGGCTTTTAACACCACTACAGCCTGAGTTATTCTTTCTATGACATATGGTCCTTCAAATCGTGGAAAAAATTTGGCAGTTTTATCTTCTGGTGCTGAAGAAAGTGAATGCTTAATTTTTAATACTTCATCCCCTACTTTATAAGTTACTCCCCGTCGTTTCATATCGTAATACAGTTTCTGTTTTCTCTGTGCTACTTCAGTGTTCTTTTTTGCTTCTTTAATTAATTTTTCTATATCACCCATTTTAAATTCTGGGGCTGTTTGTTCAACATAAAATAATTTATCTAACGGCGTTATAATCTTTCTGCCTAAAAATAACTCAGCAGGAGTTTTGCCCGTTGTATCATGTTTTGCGGTCCTAAGGGCGAAAGCTAATTCATTGACATAGTTATCCCAGCTTTTATGAAAATTTTTAACATAACTACGGATAATTTTCACTATATTTCTATTGACCCGTTCCGCTATATTTGATTGCGGCCGATACGGGACCATTTTTAAATGACGTATGCCCAGTTTTTGGCACGTCTTCAAATATATTACTTACAAATTGAGCACCATTATCCGATATAACTTTTAGGGGCGCCCCGTATTTTAAAATATATTTATTTAAAATAGAATCAGTAACTAATTTCGCGGAGGCTCGTTTTAAGGGAACAATTTCGGTCCACTTACTAAAATGATCAACCATAACAAGGAGATAGCGACTTTTATTTAACTGACATTTTGGGAAAGGGCCCAATAAATCGATGCCAATTATTTCATTTGGAAATTCGGATTTAATGCTATTTAGAAACCCGGCCGGGCGGAAATTAATATAATTAACTGCTTGACATGTTGGGCAGGACTGGACATACGTCCTTGTTAACTTTTGCAGTTCAGGAAAATAGACTGCCTCGCGTACGCGTTGGATAGTTTTTTGAATACCAGCATGAGAAGCTAAAGGGCAGTCGTGTAACTCCTGCAGGATATTTAATCTAAGACTAGCTGGGAATATAAGACTGCAGGATATTTAATCTAAGATTAACAGGTCGAAATTCGTTGTTGGAATTTGTAGTTTTTGTATAAAATAATAGACCATCTATTAGTTCGTAATGGGCCGCTCTATTTCTTATCGCCACAATATCTTGGTGGCTAAAATTTTCAGGATCCTTTAAATACTCATAAATGTTTCTAAATTCAGGATCCTTACCCAGTTCGGTTATTACAGTTTCTCGGGAATTTATTGTACATGCTATGAGCATTGCCACCTTTACAGTATTACCTTCTTCATCTATTTTTATTCTGGATAGGGCATCTGCTACGATATTTTCCTTTAAGGGGTGTGCTTGATTACGAGATTATACTCTTGTAACTTGAGTGCCCATCTTATTAACCTTGGGGATAAGTTTTTCCCTGAGTACAATCTAGTTATCGCCGCATGATCAGAATACACTGTTATTGGCGCCCTTCCAAAATAGACTCGGAACTTTTGCACTGCTAACAGAACTGCAAGTGCCTCTCTCTCGGTCGCGGAATAATTTCTTTGTGTTTGATTTAAAGTTCGACTAAAAAATGCCACGGGCTGCTGATTTTGTGAAAGTACCGCTTCTACCGCATAAATCCGAAGCATCCGCTGAAATTTCTAAATTCTCATCCTTTTCAGGAAATTTCAAAACAGGGGCTTGCGTTAATGCTTGCTTTAATTTTTTGAAAGCACTATTGGCTTCGGCCGTCCACGAGAATCTTGCCTTTTTCCTTTTTAATTTTAACAATGGTTCAGCAATAGCTGCAAAATCTTTTATAAAGGATCTATAATATGAACAAAGTCCTAGAAAAGAAGAGAGCTTCTTCGCCGTATTTGGCGGCGGTAACTTTTGCACAGCGATTATTTTTGATTCGTCTGTCTCGATTCCTTTCTGAGATATTTTGTAACCTAAGTATTTTAATTCAGGGGCTGCAAATTTGCACTTTTCGACATTAACTTTTAGACCGGCCTCATTTAATAATGAAAACACCTGTCTTAAATCCTGTACATGTTGGTCCAGATTATCACTAGTAATAATGATATCGTCTAAATAGATAAATGTGGACTTTCCAAGAACAGGCCTTAGCACAATGTCCATACATCGCTGAAATGTTGCCGGTGCCCCTGAAAGGCCAAACGGCATACGCAGGAATGCATAAGTGCCAGACTTGGTTATAAAAGCAGTCTTAGGCACATCTTCCGGTCTAACCCCTATTTGAAAATAACCAGTCGTTAAGTCTAAAGTCGTCATGTATTTGGTAGAAGTTATATTCCTTAGAATTTCTTCAATAATAGGTAACGGATATACCGGATATTTAGTTATGGAGTGTAATTTACGATAGTCAATCGCAAAACGCCACCTTTTTGGATGTGTTACTGGATAGTCATTGTTTTTCTTACATAAAACAACCGGGCTAGCATAACTACTTGAGATGGGCGTTATGATCTTTTTACGTAACATATCTCGAATGTGCCACTCTGTAATTTTTTCTTCATTCTTATCATATCGGTATGGTTTGTGGCGAACTGGCAGTGAATCTCTGGTGTCGATACTATGGTTAGTAACTTGAGTAAATCCTGGAATATCACTAAATAACGAAGCAAATTCACTTACCACTTGTCGAATTTTTTGTTGCGCTTCCTTAGGCAGGTGGTCAAGGTTTAACATTGGTGGTTCTGTTTTTTCTTCTCGCACTGGTTTCATCGTCAGCTTAAGGGACGCTTCGTTAAAATCCAGCGTTGCTTCTGCCTCTGAAAGAAAATCTATCCCTAAGATGATATGTGCTTGCAAATTCTTTACTATAAAAAATATAATCTTTACTTGTTCGTCCTTGATACGAACGTATAGCGGTAATTTACCTATGCACTTGCATCTTTCTCCCTGCGCAGCTAACACTGTCGTATTATCCGAATTATATATGCGGTATTTACGAAAATACTTCCTAAAAAAATTTTCTGCCACATAGGAACACTGCGCGCCTGTATCCAGGAGTGCGGTGCCTGGGATGTTATTCACCAACACTTCAATCTTTGGAAGAGTCAAATTTTTCACCATTACTGTATTTAACTTGAAGGAAGAGGGGTTTTCTTGGCCTTCGAATTTCCGCACCCTCCCGTCAGCAGAAATCCGTTTTAGTTTAAATCTTGTTTTTTCTTTTCCATGCTTTTCTTCTTTTTCCACTGGCCTTCAGACTTTTTTCCTGGATTACTATTGAACTGTCGACGTTCGCCGGTTGTTTTTGGATACTCGGGTTTCCTTGCCCACTGATTCGCTTTGCTTCCGTAGCCGTGTTCTTGACTTTGCTGTGGTCTTGGCGCACCAAATTGGTTTCGTTGTTCATACTGGCGTCTTCTTTCAATGTCCGCCGTTCTTCTACTTTCAAACTGGATTGCTTGCTCAAATAACTTTTCCAGTGTAGTCGGATTCCTTAATTCAAAAAAGTATTGTACTTGGGGAAGTAACTCGGCAAAATCACTTGAATTATCTCAGGATCCGGACGGTTTCCATACAAGAGTTTGAAGACGTGAATTTTTCTTAAAATAAAGCTTGAGAGATTTTCAATTCGTTTGTGGTATATGCTGAAAAGTTCCGCTTCTAATATTGCACGATCGCTTACGACAGGGAAGGCTTTTACTAAGGCAGTCTTGAAATTTTCGTAAGTATAGGTGGGACTTCCCGCTTGACCCAAGAGGCTTCTGCCGATACATTTGAACCAATTAAGCGCTTGCCCCCTCAAAGCGCTGGTAGCTAAGGTGACTTTCTGGAACTCATGCACGGGATACAGCATGAAGTGGTCCTCCAATTTTTCCAAAAAACTGGTTACCAGTGAGTTTCCATTAAATGTTGCTTCTGGTTTCATCGATGCGCGCATGGTCTGGACGATGTAACCAAATCCTTCCAGGGCGGCAGCTAGCATTTCTGGATTCTGAGCCGCTTCTGCACGCAGCACAGGTTCTTCTTGAAACTCGGCCATGGTTATTCTTCTTCGTCGGGCGCCACTATCAGGTTCAGTGTTCCTCCTTACTTGCTTTGGGAACATTAAATGACCTGACTCGGAACAGGGAGCTTACTAAAGCTATGTTCAATAAATGTGGGAAGTAGACAAGATACACAGGAAGGGTATACGAAACCCTTTATTTTTCTCTCTTTTCAATGATTTCCGGACTTCGGAATACAGAGACCAACCACTTGTGGTCTGAACGTAAGAATATAAAAATATTAACTAAACTCTAACTAAACTAACTTTGGATTAATAAACAAGTGCCTACTTGAAGATTGGCCGTATATTAACAGAAAGGCCGTATGTAGTACAGAGAACTGTTAACACTACGATACGTTTAAAATATCAAGAGGATTAAACCTCTGGCCTTGAAGGCAACCAGCAACCGAGTAAAACTGCTATGGCAAGCGGCCTGCTCCTAATCACTCCTTCCTCTCTCTTGCTTGGCAAAAAGCCACAACTTAAGTACTTGGCGTTCGCCAGACAAATTTGCATAAATAAGTTAAAGGCCGGAAGTAGAAAATAAGAAGTGATAGTAAAGATTTAAAATAAAATAAACGTTAGTAAAACTTAAGATCCTTACAGTACGACTGTTTTCGTGGAAAGTTCCAGAAGTGTTGCTTTTGATAAAATAAATTTTATCAGCCTATCATTTACCTCACTGCATTCAATCGGTTACGAAGCCGTATGCACACAACAATATTAATCAAATCTGTGTCTTTATATATGTGAACAGCATCATGCTGTAAATTAAGTGCTCCACTTGTAGATTTTCTGGACATGTTCATTTTAATGGCAATGAAAATAATGCAAACACAAATTCATTAAAATCTTAAACCTTTTCACCAGATTTTTGTCATAATAATTAATGTACGTAAAATGATAATTCATTTTTAAGAAATGTATTGGGGGCCGCATAAAATTGCTTCTGTGGCCGTATGCGGCTCACAAGCCACTAGTTTGAAACCACTGACCTACAAAAACCTTCTATTTGTAGATACTGTGGCCACATGGCTGTTAGATGTGCGTGGATTGATATCTATTTTAACAAGAAGCAATTTCTGCCTTTTTTTTTTTTTTTTTTTTTTCCCTTGAGAATTGTTAACATCAACTTTGTGATGTTAAAAATTAAGGAGTAATTACTAACCTTGAAGCCCGGTGGCGCAATGGCTAACGCTTTGCGCAGCAGCACCCCAGGTCCAGGGTTCGATCCCCGGGCTGGGCAAGGTCGACTCAGCCTTTCATCCCTTAAGTGGGTCGATAAAATGAGTACCAAGTTCGCTTGGGGACTAAACACAAACGGTTTTGCGACAAACTGACCACTTGTCCAGGGCACATGCTAATAAACCCGGGGCCCACGGTCAAGAAAGCAGATGTAGGGGCACTGCAGGCTCCTGGCCCACTAGGGCTGTTACGCCACTGAGTTTTTATTTACTAACCTTATGAGACATTATATACGGTTTAGATTATTTTTTGTAACTTATTTGTATACACCGCGCCCCGGAAAGTCCTTAACCGGCTTTTATTTTTGCAACCTTTGGTCGTAGGCATATACTTCCAGCTATAAAAATGTTTTAAATAACGCAAATATTTATGATTTGGCGTTTCTAAATTTAAAGACATAATTTTTGTAGAGATTACGTAAACTAACTTTTTATTAGTTCCTCTGGTCCCTGTGTTTTAGGAAATTTTGTAGTCTGTATAATAAATGAAACACAAAATCTCCGACTCCTATGCGATACAAATTGAATTAATTTAAAAACTGGCGGTATTTGGCGTCACCTATAAATTTGCTTTTAGGGGTCAGTTAATAAATAAATTAGAATAATTCAAAGTTGATTTTTCCCCTTAAATACCATTCAGTGATATTCTTTTGGGAATTACTAGTGTCTTTATTTACAATTTTGATAATTTGGTATGCCGAAAGAATTTTCACGCAAGTAATTTATAAGTCTAAAAATATTTTCATGAAGTTTGATTAATTTAGAATCATAATCTGGTAATGTAAAAAAAATTAAACTACAAATAATTTTCTTTTTTAATTAATGCAAATAATATTACAAGTTGGTCGCATGCCCATACAGAAACCTGCCAATTTTTTCTAGAATGAGAATTCAATAAGATTCTGCAAATAAGATCTCCACTTCGAAAAAAAATTACGTTGAGAAATATTTGTCACTAGAATCTGCGTACAATTGATCGTCTGCTTTCTTAACATCAGAAATATTTTTCTAAACGATATATTACTTTTCTAAACGATATGTTATTTTTTAAACGATATGTTATGATTTATTTTTGTACAAATTCCCGATCTTAATATCAAATATCTCGATCAATTTTTGTTTTACGGGAATCAAATATTTCGTGTTTTACTTTGTACAACGAGTATAAAATTTCCCTAAATATAAGTAAGTATAGGGACCGAAGGAATGTGTAAAAAAGAGACTGTGTCATTTTTACAAAACTGATTTTTTTTTTTTTAATTTAAAAATGCCAAAACTTAAAATCTTTGTTCCATTTAAAACATTTTTGTAACTGGAAATAGTTGTTTACGAACATTGGGTGCGAAAATAAAGGCTGGTTAAGAACTTCTGTGGGTACAGTGCATATACGTGCATCCTGACATATGGCCAAGATATTGAAGAAGTATATTAAAAAAACACTTCCGGATATAAAGTACCAGGCGGATTTTGGTATTTTAATAAAGAAAATAATTGTTTCACATGGCAAGTTTGTGAAATTTGACGTTTCGACACAAAACCCTGGCCAGTTGGAGGATTTTAATCATTCATAATGATAAATGATGTGAATAAATTAAAATGATAAATAATTTGTTCCAATAATTTGAAACGTAAATTAAAAGCTATTGCGCTATCTTGAATTGTAGCAACCCACAAGACGGACAATTTGCCAGATCACGTAAATGTTTATTAAAATGTTTCGTTTTAATAAACGTTTGAATGTCAAAAGCTTACAAAATTTGAAAATTTCCTAAGTTGCGTGGACGGTCGATGCTGTGATAGCATTAGCATAACAAATGTTGGCTAATCTGTAGTGTGCCATTCTCGTGAGCTGTCCATCTATTACATTATTGGATTAGTTATTTTATACTCTTCATAGATAAATCACATCACCATCCACAGTAAAGAAAAATGTACTTTATGTTTCCGAAAAGATTTTCCAGTTATTATTGATCCCCCCCCCCACCAGTGACTGAATGCTTAAGACCACTGAACAGTTTTGAACCAGCTTTTTTTTAAACGGGCTGGCTGCATGGGTGTTGTTCGTAGTTTGCCTCATTAAACATAAATACGCGTCATTTTCCCTTCGAAAGTCTTCCACGAAGCATCTCTTCCCTTAGACAGATAACCTTGTGTGCTTCGCCAAATCCAAATAACGTAATTTGCTACAGCTTTTTCTAACACCAAAAGCTATTGATTAATTACATTAATAAAATAATACATAAAAAAACAACTCGGTTTATCATAAAATGCATTCATCATGCGAGCCTGTTTTCGTCCTGTACAAGGATTTTGACAGAAAGCATCTCCCTACTTTTCAGTTGTACTATATTACAGGAATAAAATTATTATGTCACAGGAATAAATAATACTATATTACAGGAACTGTAGTTGGTTGTGAAACAATGCGTTTTAGATTGCAATAAAATTCATGGAACAAAAAACATCTCAGAATTGGTAGCTGCGCTTTCTATACAACAATCCGAAGGGTAAGAATTCCAAGATTTTAAGACATAAAAAATGCTGGAAAATGACTTCGATGTGTAAGTATTATTGTAAGTAATATAATTATATAATACATAAGTGTAAATAATGTGTAAATAATTTTAGAACAAGCACAGGACTATTGAAGAAATCGGATGTTAGTTTAAAGTTAAGCATCTTATTCCTGACTGGTTTTAGGTATTAAAATTGCACTTTTCGAAGAGCAACCACAGTCTCCAAAAGACCTTCCCAGAGCCTCTAGGTGTAACAAATTCGTTATTTGCACTGGGTGTACTCAAATAAGCATCTGTCAAAACATGTGAAAGATTTAAGTACGCATTTTTATTGACAAGCCATTTGTTAGATATAATTTGTCCGAAGCACTTTGCAAAAGGTTATTTTAAAGCGGACATGCACTGTCACTGTCATTTTAGCATAATTGCTACCTCATACAAAAATTAACTTGACGATAAATTTTGTATTCAGGCGTTTCATTTTAGCTGCTTCTAAACAGGGGAGGAGCTTCCATTAGCGGTTTGCCTTTCAAAGCTACGTACTTTATTTTGAATTCTTAACACTTTGGGCGGGGAGGAAGAATTCTGTAAGTACTCATCTCAGCACAACATATTTTAATGCACTTTTTAGAGGGAGGTTAAAAGTTTGGTTATTTAAAGCAATGCTAAAAATTGCAGAATAATTAAAGAATATTTTAGATCAAATGTTTCAATAATGAACAGTTTTGGAGAAGCTGAAAGAGTTTGAATTTTGATCAACGATAGATTTCTTTTTTTCTGACATAAGATTCGTGATTTAACGTAATGTTCAGAAGTTTCTTAACTTTTGTGAGTTCAAAATGTAGTGTTTGTTCTAAGTACGTTCGTTTGTATATATCATTTTTATACATTACAGAAGGTTATTTATTGTATTTCAAGGCACTTAATACTTATAAAGCATAATCTTAAAGGCGGCTACCCTTCTTCTAATCACTTCGAGAGATCTTCAAAATAAATATATACTAATCTATATTATTAATAGTAGTTTTGTATGCATTTATAGTTTGATATTAGCTTTTAGTGTGAACTGTGAACTAATTTTAGCTCAATTCATAAAATTTGTCATTTTTAGCTCAATTTGATATCTTAGATATTGTTAATATAATAATGTTAAGCCATATATTCTTTATTTTTCCATCATTCATTGCATATTCCGGTACTTCCTATAGCGGCCCTAAATATTTAACCGCTAATCAATCGGAATGTAACATTCAGCGACGTATTAGAATGCGTGGCGAAATATCTCCGTTGATTAGCAATTCAGTTCTTGAGAACCGCTATAATAAGGAAATACTCATATTTCTTTACATGATGGAATTTTTTATTTACTGAGAAATGTTACTAAAAAACCTGGTCAGTGGTATTAAATGAAAAAAAAATATTTTATGATTTTACTGGTGAATTTTATGTCTCCTAAGTGCGAAATATCGGGTGGCCGAAAATAAACCGAGCCCAAGCAAGTGAAGTCTTCCATGTCCAATTCGGTTCATCTTAAGCCCACCCGAGGCAAACAGTATTTGTTTAATTGCATATTAGAATATTCAGACCTGTAAAGACAGCTAAAATGTGTTATCTCGGCTGTAGTGAAACAGTCTGTTATCGCTGCAACTACCAGTGTTGCGCAAGATAGATTTTGATTTGTGACCCCAATGTTACGTAAGATGGATTTTGATTGCTCCAAAAAATGCAATCAAACGGCGTGTAAGATCCATCATGTTCTTGCTCAAATTTTTTTCTACAGGCTTCGTGTAAGATTTATTATGCATCCTAACTTTTAATTAAAGGAAATCTGACTTACACATTGAAACCATAATAAAAGGGATAAGAAACAATTAGAAATGATAAAAATATAAAATAAATCGAATCTAAAATATTCGTAGATAAATAAGCGCAGATTAAATTCAAGTGCACAAGGGCGAAGTTCAAAGTAAAGTTTGAAACCTCTATTTTCCCAACTTTCTTCCCGGAATTTAAATATGTGCTTTTTCATTAATTCTTAATTTTCGTTTTTTTTTTTTTTTTTTTTTTTTTTGTGTGTGTTTTAAATTTAAATATATTTCAAAACATAATTGTAAATTTTTGCTGATTAAAATGGCTAAATTCTCATGAAACTAGTATATTTATTCCGTTGAGGGATTGATTTTCACTTTTTTCATATTAAACAACTGGTTTTGTTCTCTAACTTGTCAATTTCGCTTTAGCAATTAGAGTTCATTTCATTTCAACGACTTGACAGTGAAAAATGGTGGCAACTGAGTGGCAAGTGATCTAGATATGTTAAAATGTTTGCACTTTATGTCAAATAGGACCCATCTTTACCTATGATTTATCTACATTTAAAAACTTTCTAGAAAAATCATTAGTTAACTGTCATGTATTTTCTGTTCCCTTGATTTTATACATGCAAGCAATTTGCTTAGTTTGAAGACAATAAAATGGTAGCTCGTTACTAACCCTTTCTGCCTTCCTTGTACAAAGTGAAAAAAATATTGTAATAGCGAAAAATTTTGGGTTTCAGATTTCAATGGAAATATCCATTTTGACCGCTCCCAAATCTATTTTGACTATTTTTTTTTCGTCACGTCTCTACCAACGTACGTATGTTTCTCGCATATTTCAAAAACGATCGCGTAGTTTTGCACTTTCGTTTTTTAGTGCAATCGGTAGTACCAAAAGTAAACATATAGAGAGACAGAAAAGGTAAGAAATTTAGAACCTAATTAACAAAGACATAAAAAAATTAAAAAATTTTGATACTACAATATACATATATATATATATATATGCAATATATGTATATATACACACACATACCCATCCCCCTTACCCGACTTAAAAGGTCTTACTTGGCTTTTATTTTCGTAATCGTTGAATGGAGTCATATATTTCTAATTGCAGAAGTGTTTTAATTCAGGGAAATATTCATGTTTTGACAAGTTAAAAAAAATGAATTTTGGACAAATAAAGAAATGCGGTCTCCCAATTCCTATACTTATATTAGCGAAAGTTTTGTATTCGTTATGAAAAAATAAGAATACAAAAAGTTTGACTTCTGTAACAAAAATTGACTGGGATATTTAATTTAAAAAATTTGCAATTCTTGATGTCATTTTCATCTTGCCTTGAGAGATCGGTTAATTAAGTTAAAATAATTCGAAGAAATAAGCTTAAATGAAGTTCAAAAACAAATATGTAGAATTTAATAGGCTGTACAAGGAAGTCATGTTGTAGCCACATCAGAATTTTTATTATATATGTATTTATTAATTCTAAGTTTGCGCCAAATAAAAAGAGACTTTGGGAAAAAATCATAATATCTTCATTTTGTAACTATTGTCAACTCACATATATGAGAAGGAAAAATTTTAACCTGCTAGCAATAAGGCCTGTTTTCCAGAGAAACGCAGCGGTCTCTAAAAAGCATTTGTTGCTTATTTCTTTAATTTTCCCTGTAATTAGCCTTCTAAAACAGTAATTATAAAAAATATAATGGGGATAATGAATGCAGCTTGTGTAATTTGATAAAAATATTTAATGTTTATAATTAGACATCACATGATTTAAATGCATTTTTAAAAAATCAATCAAATTAAAAAGCAGAATGAATATTGTTGCGTTTTTGTATGGGTTCGTGGATTTGGAGTAATTAACGATGACATTTGATAAAGTAACAAAACACAATTTATTTAGCCAGTATTATTCAGGACAGTTCCAAAAACACGTTTACAGTCATCGAAAACTACGACAAGCACGCTGAAACAATCAGCGACACAGCCATCAGGCTATAACGGTGGAGACAGCTTCACGGCAAAACACCAGAGTACAGCTCCCGACTCCATTCAGTCGTTCTCGGAACTCTACGTTCTCTCGAGACTGTCCACGCTACGACTCGCGATGCACTCGACGATAAGCACTAGAGTACAGCTCCAGACCCGGTTCGATCGTTCTCGGAGCTCAACACACTCAAGATAATACTTGACGAGGCACTGACTCGCGATCAACTCGATAGACTGACGATCAACTCGCTGCTAGACTACGAGACACTCACTCAATCACTGCCTAGATACTGCGTGCAAGCAGGGTTTATATAGTTTTTGGGCTACCTTCGAGAACATTCTGGTCCAAATCTGTAAGAATTCGTTCTCCATCCGTGGGGAAGCTATTTTACCGCAGCTGGACATTTCGTAACAATATTCTTAGGAACAGCTTTTATTGTTTTAAAATTGCTTAATTTGTTAATCAATAACAGTGTAGAGTCATTAGTGTTTTTTTTTTTTTTTTTTTTTTTTTACAGGAGACATAAAAAATATTCAGTGCCCTCACCGGGACTGGAACCCTGAACTTCTCGAATACGTGTCGAGTTACACCACGAAAGCATGCAGAAAGGAGAGAGAAAATACCTTATAACAGACAGATTAAATTTGAAAGTTAAATATCTTACATTTAGCCGAATGGGGAATTGATAATAATTTTGAATAATTTCTTTTTTTAAATCATGTAGGATGCTGTCTTCTTTGTTAGCATACACTGTAACTAGGTCTACTTGAAAGTCTACGTTTGTGACTTCTTGCAAGTACTCGAAGATGAATACGACAAGGGAAGGATATAAAAGACCCTTTTATTGAATACAGTAGATCTCAGACAGCACGGACTTTAGTGCTTATACAGTAACCAAAGTAATGTAACAAACTAAATTCACAGTAAATAGTAGTGTAAGACTATACAATTCGATTTAACCTAGCAGATTGACTCCGAAACCTACACCGCGAGATACTAAATTCGGCGGTGCTGTCAATAGTGAAATGACTCTCTGTCTAACCTTTTCGCTACTTCAATTTAAATACTCTCTCGTTCACCCTAACTAATTTACATTCTGGCGAGGAAACGCGAGAAAAATCAGAAGGGACAGGAAAGGCTAACAAATTAAAATAACTATTAGAAAAAATAATATACCACTCAATATACCTCATAATATACCTTCCCTTAGTCATATTCACCTTAAAGATGGCCGTGGGGTGTTTTATATGACGAGCATCATATTTATCATAATCATAATTGCTGATACATTTACTGTTAAATAAGAGAATTTTTTCAAGGAATTTTTTTGGCTAGCTAATAGTTACTTCTAAGCTGCGCAACATTCATTTCTTCATCTATATTATTGTTACGAATATACCAAGATGCACTCTATATTTGCCCGAAGAACAATATATTGTGCAAGCTGTAATTGCTATCGATTAGTGCAGCTTGAGTACACCCAGCTAGGTAGGCAGGCAGGCATACCATAACATGGGACGCAAGATGGCTTTATAAATGGGTAAAGTTTGTTGATTAAAAGCGAAAATAGCTTACATTTTTCCGAATGGCAAGAGTTTAGGGCTCCTGAGGCCAAAATAATTATTTAGGGAAGTGGGGGCGTTATTCGACGTTAAATCGTTGAGCTTATTAATAAAAAATTCTTAAATTTGTACAAAAAATAAATAAATAAAAAGATTCGAAATTCAAAATTCGGGCTTCAAGATGCATATGTTCGGGAATACACGTGTTCCGAATTCCTCTACAAGCGGCTGTTTTTGCACAATGCGAGGAGCGTGCATACATACATCCAAATTCTTCATTATTTATTAATACAGATCATGAAATTCGTAAGCATTTTTAAGATGATAATTTAGCACTCTGAAGAACTGAAATGAAATCATTATAAACTTGTAATTAAATGTTTAGGTACAACAGAATAGCAATTGTAAGAAATTTCTTTCGAATGCTAGAATGTTTTCACACTGTAACAATGGCTAATAGAAACGGAAGTAAATCTTTGTACATATTTTTATTCTCTAAAAATGTAAAATAAAACGATTCTGTACTTAATGGGTAACTGTTACCCACAAACAAATACATTTTGGTCACATTTTCGATTTTAACCCTCTAAGTCATATTATAGACATAGTTTCAAATATTATTTTAAAAAGAAGGATGGCGAGAAATATCGATAACAAAATCAAACTTCCTTTTTATAACACTTTTTTTTAATCAATAACCGAAATGCAAACCAAAATATGAGAAATAAATTTTAAAATACAGTCTTCATAAATTTCGCTTAGTTAAACTTGAAAACACATATTCACATCATTGAAAAGTTATGTAAACAATTATTTTTGGCTCTACCATTCAAAGCGAAAATAATGAAAAGGGAAATTAAACACGATGAAGAATTTAGATTATCCATTCTACGTAAAGAATCGGTATCCGTGTTACAAATGTAAAACAAAGCGAATAAAAAACTCGCATTTTTATTAAATGCGGATTAAATTTTAAAAATAGTAATAATGTATATATTATTTTCTCCCTCTTCTCCTTTCCGCATGCATTCGTGGTGTAACGATATAGCACACTCGGCGTGTATTCGAGAAAGCCAGGTTCGAGTTCCGGTGAGAGCATTGCACATTTTTCACATCTTCTGCTTCAAAATAACCTAATGACTCTACATATTCTTTTCCTGCTGTACATTACACGTACGGTTACTGTATTGTTACTGTATCGTGTCTACAAAATAACGATTTATTTCCATTATCAAATGATGAAAGGTCTATATGTTTCTATGTTTCTCGCGTTATGGAATCATAGCGGCATCTGGAATCATCAGGTTTTGAAAACACATAGTCCTCTACTCGAACATGAGCACCTCAAAGCTCGAATTTTGAATTTCGAACTTGTTTTTTATTAATTTCATATTTTCTGTGAATTTAACCGTTTGCTGAAAAACTCAGGCATAGCTTTGCATTGCCATTCGGCAGAACGTAAGATATTTAAGCTTCCATCAGAAAACTCAGCAGTATAAAAGAATTGTGTTGCCACTCTTCAGAGCGCAGTTACATTTGTATTTCGAATTTAATCGTATTGTGGGAAAACGATGGCACCTAGAGCCATCAAATTTTGAACATACTTGGTCTTTTGAACACAAATAGTCCTCAACCCGAATATGTGCATCTCGAAGCCCGATTTTCGAATTTGCGTTTTATTTATTTCACATTTTAGGTGAATTAAAATGTTTCATTAAAAACTTAGCAATGTAAAAGTTTTGTGTTGCCACTCGGCAAAGCGTAAAACTATTTAAGTTTAAAATTTAATCAGAAAACTCAGCGGTATTAAAAATATCTCATCCGCAGACGTAAGAAAAGACGCATAGAGAAAGATCTCACGCTCTTTAAAGAAAATTGTCCGAGTCTGAGAGCAACTGCCGCTTTAACGGCACTCTCACCTAGAATACTCACATCGCCAACTCAGTTGGCAAAGCTTCTGAGATGACTTTCCAAGATCAAACCCCTTTTTGATAATTTCTCCGTACTGGACCTCGCAACGCAGAAAGTCTAAACCTCGCCTATCTGGACCGCGGCCACAAAAACAAATTTTAATAAGTTGCAGATTCAAAACATCTTTCTTGAACAAAATCACTGGAGGCCCTTGGTTCGCTATGAACGAAATTACTCATAGAGACCTAAAAATTGATTCCACAGTAGACTGAATGAAAATTTTTTCAACAAAGCCATAGATAAAGATTTCGTAGACTGCGCGGACAATTTCAAATACGAATTTGTTGATGTAGATTACAACCTCGGACTTTATACTATCCACCCCCTCAAAGATGACTCTTCTTCTTAATAAATTTTTCTCACGAAGACTTGACCTGTAAAATCATAAAATGTTCCATTGTAGTTTCATGATTTTCGCTGATGGATGAATTTCTTCAACTGTGCATTCGTAAGTTAACTAATTTACGGATGGACAATTTATGTCCTTTATGCTTAATACTAATTTGTATCCATCCGTAATTAGTCATCATCTGACAACCGTTCACTTTCCTAATTGATCGCGGAACATTTTTAGCTCTCTCTGAAGTCCGAAATATAATACGTATACCACATGTTTGCCGATTTCTAGCTGCTTGAAAAATTTCAGTTTTCTGTAAGAAAAAATTCTACTCCACAGTGGCAGGACTCCATTTTATTCACAAGACCTGGGTCTCATTTTATTAAATTTTTTTTCCTGAATTTCTCCATCTTTGGATCTTCAGTTGGCATTTCCTACTCCGACTTCGTTAAGGGACTAGCAACAGGACTTAAAATTATGCACTGAAACTACATAACAACAAAGTATCCGCAAAACACAATATATATATATATATATATATTCGAATTTAATCAACAAACTCAGCAAAATTCTCTGTCTGAATTAAAATATTTTTATCTCTCACGTGGCTGTGTATTGTCGTTCAGAGCGTAAGATATTTAATTTTTATTTAAAATTTATTCTGTTTTTAATTAGCATAATAAACGATTTCAAAGCAATAAACGCAGATTCATTTAAATTATTATTCATTACTAGGTGGATCCGTGAAATTATATTAGTTGGATTCAGTAAAATCATTATATATTTTTCATTTTCTTATAATAACTATTTTCAAGGGTTGGCTACGCAAGTTGCTAGTCTGCATCATATAACATAACTTTTTGCTGTTGAAAAGTATCCAAAATATCACAGCTTTGAACGAACATTCTTCAATGAAGGTAGAATAATGCCAGTTGGGAGAGAGTGCGCCTCTTGCCTCAAATGGACAAAAGTTTGGCATAAAATCAATATGTAATAAATTAAATATTAATGTGAAAATTATAAAAAAATCAAGGAGAGTGGTGCTATTCTGAGATTTGAGTCATACGTTAAAGTATGTTGGCGTGGCTCATTAAGTTCTTGAAAAGTTTGTATCGTGACGAACAAGGATATTTCTAAGTTTAACAATACTGTTTTGCTGCATCTTAAATAAAGGATGGTGATTAATTTTTCCTTTTCATTTTTCATACCCACTTTTTAATTGTTCATTTGGAAATCTGTTTTCATTCAGTTCTTCCAAATGTGTATAATTTTGTCTTCTGATCACCCGTACGTTGTTGACCCTGGACAGAGGCTTCGGATAATTTCTTCTTGTGGATAAGACTTGAAAAATTGATATTAGTGTGGTGCTATGAGTGACGTCAGCACTTTAACTAATAATCTGACTGAATGCATATTCACAGACTGTGCATTTAAGAGTAGAAAGGCTGAGGCTTCCTTTTACTATCTAAAGATTCTTCTTTAGTTTTAGTCACTTTGTAGAGTTTAGTAGATTCACTTTTGTGTGAAAACTGGAGTAATAGTAACTAGACAAGAGAAGGGTTAAAAGTACCCTTTATTAACTCTTTAAAATTTACAATGCATCAACTCGACGCTAATAAACTACGCCTCTGCTTGGGTGGTAACTGAAATCAGATAACGAAACTAAAAGTTTGAAGATATGAACAAGTGCTAGAACTAAATTAAAGGACTCAGCTAGATCCTGTTTCTTAAACCCCCTTCGAAACTAGTGGCAGCAAATAAATACAATTAAGCCACGTGAACCAACGATAAGCAAACATTTAAACAGCAGAGGTGGCAGCTGTAGCCCAATTCTCCTTTTTCTTACCGAAACTCGGTTTTTAAACTCTTTCTGCAAAGTAGAATTGGCATTCCTTCAGGCGCGCTACCAAAATTAAATATTTTGGCACTGACAATTAGGGGCATGAAGGCTTATAAGAAAGAATAGCAACTTAAATAAAATTGGCTATTTAAAATAAATATAAATCCCTACAACTTGACATTGGTTGGGTGGTCTAATGTTAGCACGCCAACTGTAAGCTACCTAGACGTTCCCTTTACGAAGTCTCTTCATTCAAAAAGCTCCGATTTAGACACTTCTTCAAAACTATTTTATTATAGCTGATAATTTAAAATCATGAAGTAGTGATTACAGTAAGTAAATATAAACATTAGTCTCTTGGCAATAATTTAAAGAAATCCCACAGATAACATTGGGGAACAGCAATTTCGTTGTCTGAGATCTGTCACTTGTTTTTGACTAATTTTTGGCCTTTGAATCCAAAAATAACCTGTTTTTGTGTATCACGGCAACTTTTTAAGCTGCAAGATAACCTCCGTTTGTCTTAAAGTCATACAAAATATAAAGGAAAGTAAAGAGGAAACTTACCAAATAAGAATTAAAATAAATAAGTTCATAAAGAATAACTTTATTCATACAAAGGCTATATATAGCTACTGCAAGTTAAATTTTGTTCATACAAATACGTAAGCATTTTTACATTTTCGCTTATGGATTTTTCTACAGTGTTTAATCTGTAGACACTCTCGTTTGATGCTCCAACAATAGTCAGCCATCACATGTACATCACATATACCTTGATACCGTGCCTCCATGACTTCTGAATTTTGGTGGAATCTCACACCTTGCTTATCACTGACTGCACCAAGATATTTTGTGAAGTTGTAGAGACATTAGGTATTTTTTTAGAAGCAGGAGAAGCCAAAAATGAGGAACGCCTTCGCCGGGAATCGAATCACGGACCTTTAGAATACGTGCCGAGTGTGCAGTCCACTACACCACGAAGGCACGCTAAGAAGGCGAGAGATATACCTAATATACTCCCCTTTTAAAGGGCGACCTGGGGTTTAGAGGACCCAATCGCGAAATCCTGAGTGTGGAGAATCATCATCCACTAGCCTTTTAGTTCGGGCGCCACTATAGAGACATTAGGTATTTTTTTTTGAAGCAGGAGACTTGAAAAATGAGCAACAATGATTCCTGGTTCGATTCCTCGCCAGGAATCGAACCTCGCCAGGATTCCTCGCCAGGAATCGAACCACGGACCTCTGGAATACGCGCCCAGTGTGCTGACCACTACACTACGAAGGTATGCTAAGAAGGCGGGAGAAATACCATATAAAGTTATCAAGATGACTATGTAAAAAATGCAATTTGATGCTCATGTTGCAACCAACCATTTTGAAGCTCTCCAAAAGTTGCTGTACAATTTCGCTGTAATTCTGTGCTCGTGTACTTCCAAGAACGTCTTTGACAGTGTTTTTGAATGCCAACCAAGCATTCTTTTTAAGTTCTGTCATTTTTCCAATGAAATGTTTATTTTTAAGGAGCTGCCGAATCTGTGGACAATAAAACACACCTTTATCTTTCGAAACGACAGGCTAGGAAATGCCAAAATGAGATACTTGGAATATTCTTCTTCGATTGACAAAGCTTTAACAAATTGCTTCATGAGACCCAGTTTTATATGAGGTGGAAATATAATGTTCTTTCTGTCGACAAGTGGCTTATGTAGAATGTTTGGATCACCAGGTTTCAGGTCAGATCTTGGCGGTCAATTCGACGGCATCCAATGCTTCTCACGAGCTTTGCTGTCCCACATACACATAAAACAGGGATACTTGGTACATCCGCGTTGCTGGACAAGGAGAAAGCAGACCATTTTAAGGTCAGCAGAGATGATCAATTGGTGCATGTGATATTGCAAAAAATCAATGACTCTCTTTATGTCTTCATATTCCTCCCTCAAAGTGAATGACCTAATGGGACTGCTTGACAAAGAATGTTTTTGAAAGAAATCACATTACCTGCCGGAAATTTAATGTGGTGTTATTTTGTTAAAAGGCATTCATTCTATTACTATCAACCTAAGCTTGTTAACAGCCAATTCATAAGAATGTTACTTTTTAACTTTTTAATCTGATTGATTTAAATAAAAATGTATTTATTTTACAATACAGATAATGAAAAACATTTAATATTTTTATAAAATAATGTTATATATTTTTAAACTTACAAATAAAGATATATAACGTTCTCATATTAGTTCTCAATGTGTATTCATCTAGTTTCTTATAAAATGTTTCACTGTTCCACCTGAGCCATCAGTATGGTTAATATTTACTGACAAACCGTACTAAACTTTACAAGGACCTTTTAGGCGACCGTTAAAATTTTAACCCTTTCAGACTTTTTTATTTTTATTTATTTCTTGTATTGAACTAGTTATAATATTTTTTTCCTCAAAAAAATACAGAAGTGACCGGTGGTGCTTCATGAATGAACACATTGCCTCTTGCACTTCTTAGTTAGGGTTTAGCTTGCATAAATTCGGCCTAATATTTTTGGGGCTAAATCGTATATTGTTTATTAAGAAAGTTGTTGAAGATATTTATAAAGCCATTTAGAGAAAGAAATTGATTTTATAAATCTCATTTCCTTAAATTTTCTCTAATGTTGACTTGTAATCTTTGCTTACACGCGTGTTCTTTCTTCAGTGTTTTCACCTTTATTTCTAATAAGAAAAAGTTTAAACTTCAAGATGGGGAGATACAAAAAGTAAATTCATTCGCTGGCCTTGTTTTGGGATACCGACGTGTAGACGACACTCAGTTGCACCGAAAACCTACGATTTTTTCTGATGGTAAAAGTTCAGCTGAACAATCGTGATCATTATTCATGTAAAAGGAAACGACTGAGAAAAACTTTCCTGTTAAACAAAACACCTTCATTCTGAGTCACGAGAAAGGTTTGTTGGAGGAATAGATTTGGGGGATCGATGCTACAAAATTATACCCCAAAAGGAAGTTACTCATATGCGAGATATTCAATTTTGCACAAACATGTCTTGATGAATATTTTATTTACTCGAAACTGGGAACGAATCATAATAAAGTGCTGATTAGAATTTTAGTCATGTAGATACAACGAAGGATAAGTTATACGAATTTTATTTGCTTATTGAAATGCAATATGACAGAATTTTAATACAAATTTAAAAAAATTCACTATATTAAAAAAATGAACTGTTGTTGTGAAAATTATAATGAAATAACATAGAGAAAGATTTAACTATGTTATTTCATTATAATTTTAAGCCAATTTTCACATCTTATTGAATTTAATTTATCTCTATTGTTATGAAAAACCTGTTTGTATGTATATATTTATTTTCATCGCATTGTTGAAAAACGGCCGCAGAGCCACCAAATTTTGAACACCCATGGCCTTCCACCCGAACATATGCACCTTGAAGCTCGACCTTGTGTACCTCAAATTTTGTTTATTCCATTTTTTTGTGCTGGTTTAATGAACTTTTGTTAAGAAACTGTACTATATATACTGTAATATATATACTGTAATATATATTCTGTAACTGTAAATATATACTATACATAAATCAAATCCTGCATATGCTGCTGTTCATGACTGTTTTTCTGCTATTCCTATTAAAAGCAATTTTTCAACTTACTGTAACGTCTCCGATCTTCTCAACGTTAACCTATTTAATAGCGCTTTTCTTTTTTACAATCGTGGACAACATCGTACTCGGCATAAGGTATGCAATTGGCCCAAGTCTGGACAAACATGCCATTTTCATACTCTTCATCAATCTCTTTTTTCCATCTCCAGGGGGATTTTAACTATTTTCTTTGCTGAGAAACTCTACTTGTTAACTTACTAAAATTCATCGTTAATGTGTGTGTGTGTGTGTGTGTGTGTGTGATTATGGCAAAGCCTCGAGGGCTATCTGCCTAAGGGGAGGGATGCCTTCGTGGAGGACTTTCTAGGGGAAACTGGCTCGTACACGTTACACATGGGGAAAACCACGAAAACGCCCATGCAGCCAGCCCGTTCGCGGGATTCGAACCTCGGATCGAACTACCAGTGTTCAGCGACTTTACCGCTCGGCCGCTGGTGGGCTCATTGTTAATGAATTTGAAAAAAGAATACACGCGAAGAAACACAAAATCACTTGAAAGTCTAGATTTATAGCGCGGTATGTTTACTGAATAGTAGCAACAGGCGTATTGGGCAGTCTTCTTCTTTTTTTTTTTTTTTTTTTTTTTTTTTTTTTTTTTTTTTAACATTGCCTCGAATGAGGTAAACAAGTAAAGTGCGCGCAGTTATGACACATCGAACTCGAATCGTATTCCAAACAAATGGTCGTATACCAAACAAAAAATTTTACAGTCAAACAGGACGTCAAAGCAGGCGTATAGCGAAGTACTACGGTACATAAATTCAAATTCATAATTATTAAGCGTACTGTCAAAAAAATTTCGTTATTAGTCCAAAGGGACAATTTGCCCAGAAGGATTATTTTTTTGCTTTGGCATTTTGCGTCGATTCACGATAAGCGTTGTTTCACTTTTCAAATTGTTGCCACCAAATATTATCGCCCTGTGTTATAGTTAAAGAAATTAAAGGATGAAGAATCTGCATGAATGTATGTATGTTTCTCGTATTGTGATAAAACAACGGTACTTACAGCCATCAAAATTTGAATAACGTAATCTTCCATAGAATAGAATATGGGCACGTAGAAGCCCTAATTTGAATTTGAAATTTGTTTTATTATCGATTTCATATTTTGTAATACTTCAACGAATTTTTGATTAACAAACTAAACGATTTCAAAGCGAGCAATGGCACCACTGCACGCGGGAAAAAATTATCTCCAGCGCGCGAGACTTTGAATCGGAAATTCTAAAGATATGCTCATTTTAAAATTATTTTGCGATATTGCTGTTGAACTGAATTTTATGGTTTGAGTACGTAGAACATGGTTTATTTAATAAATAAAGGTAACACACAAAAATGTTAAAAAAACGCCCCTTTGGAAGTAATTTAAAATCTGAAACGTATCAGATATTTTTTTAAATTATGTTTTGCTTTATTATTAGTCCAAAGGGACTTGAGTCCCGAAGGACTATTACTTTCATTTTGGCATTTTGCGTCGGACGGATAAATGTCGGTTCACTTTTCAAACTGTTGCCACAAAATGTTAGAGTCCTGCATTATATTTGAAGAAATTAAATAATGAAAAATCTGTATAAATGTATGTATATTTCTCGTATTGTGATAAAACAACGGTACATAGAGTCATCGAATTTTGAATAACGTAATCCTCCAACGAATATGAGCATGTGGAAGACCAAATTTGAAATTTGAAATTTGTTTTATGATCGATTTCCTATTTTTTAAAACTTTGACGAATTTTTGATTAACAAACTCAAGGATTTCAAAGCGAGCAATGGCAACGTTGTGCAGAAAAAACATTTTTATCTCCAGCGCGTGAGTCTCTGTATCGGAAATTCTAAAGATATGCTCGTTTTAAAACTATTTTGCGATATTGCTGTTGCACTGGATCTTATGGTTTAAGTGCGAGGAACATGATATTTAATAAAGAAAGGTAACACACAAAATGTTAAAAAACGCCCCTTTGGACGTAATTTAAATTCTGAAACATTTCAGATTTTGTTTTTTTATTATTTTTATTCCTTTTATTTTTCACGATCAGTTTAATGTAAACAAAACAAAATAAAAGTTCATATTAAGGTTAAAAAAAAGCTGTTACCTAACTTAACATAAACTTTATTTTACAGTTAGTATTTCAGTTTGCAAAGGTCAAAGTTTAATTTTTGTCATAATTATGCAATATAATTAGTTAAAAGGGAAGAAGGAAATAGAAAGTTCACAATTCGTTCTTAGAAGGAGGTAGCGCATTATTGCTAAGGAAATATCTTAAACCCAAGGTTGAAAACTGTTGCAAACTTAGCAGGCGGACCTCCGTCACGAACTCCCTGCGCAACCTGTGACCCAACTTTCTCGGACAGATTGTTGACCCTTACCAGAAAACTCTCACATGGTCCTTGATACCTTTTCGTATAATCTAATGATTTAGGGATTGATTCACTGCTTCTGCATCAAAACTCCTTTCCCCCCGCATTAATTTGAACGACCCACTTTCAGGGGCAGCTGTGAAGCAAAGAAGAAAGTAGATACGCTAACCGGAGTCGTGACCTCGGCATTGATGATTCTTCGGCTTTGGTGCCTTTTTGTTTTGTTTGTATGTGGTGTTGTGGCTTTGTTTTCTTTTCTATTTCAATGTTAGGATCCTCTCTGGCCTCGTTGTTATAAAAAGCTGTTGATCTTCCAACTGTCAGTCATTTGCTGTAACTTGTTCAGGAGAAAGATTCAGGATCTTCATCATGAACGTAAGTTGGCAAACTTAATGTTGTAAAAATCTGTGATTCTGTTTTAGTGGTAATAGAAGTTAAAAGGAATGGTTTATTAGTTTCCTTACTGTCTCTTTTTCAATATTTTTAAATCTAGGTTTACTTATTTTTAATTTTTCAAAAACTAGTAGAGAATAATTGCAACTGTTTTATGGTTTTATTAAATCTTTTTTAATTCTGTATGCAAGGCTTTCTTTGTGAAATTTAAGAACACCCTATGGAAATTCGTCCAAATGATGACCAAAAATAAATAAAAATGACAATAAACTAAAAAAAAAAAAAAAAAAAAATAGGAAGAATTAAAATTAAATAAAATGCAACAATAAAAAAAGCAGAAAATCTGAAAGGAATCAAATTTTAACAACACACCAGAGGTTTTTTTTTAAGGTTCTTTATGCTCTCGCTGAGCGCGCAGTTCATCAGTCTGCTGTCGGGCTCACTCCTGCTAATACACTGTTTTTTCCTTTTAACTTGAGTATGAAGCATCGCTTTCTTCGCACTTACGCCACTTAAAATTCATCAATAAAATCGCAAAATTTTTAAAAGCAGTAAATTTTTAGAATTCTCGATACGATGATACGAAAAAAATAAATAAATAAATAAATAAATATATATATATATATATATATATATATATATATATAAATAATTTATTTCCTAAACAGTATTGATTAATTGATTATATTATCTCCTAAGTTTAATTAAAGTAGAATTATTTTAAAAGTGTGCATCCATACTGGTAAGTTATATTTTGAAAGATGTTTTGAAGTAATTTGAAAGCAAAATGTTAATAATGTTTTAACGGGGACTGGAATTAAATCATCACGAAGAATAATATTACAATTGTAAAAGTAAAAATTAAAACATGTAATTATTATATATATATATATATATATAAATGTTGTACCACCTCTTTTATATTTTTTTCAGTCTCTTTTTAGTTTATCATGTCAGTGTTAAATTTGCTTAAGCAGGTGACTTACTCCAGTTTTTTTGTTCTTTTTATTATTAACTTTTTTTTTTTTTTTTTAACTTTATTTATCAAACATCACTTTCTTTGCACATACACCCCACAAATTTCGATAGCACAAAATTTTTAAAGCAAGCATATTTTTAGAATTCCGATAGAGTATTAAGGGTTACCATACATTTTTTTTAAAATTCGCTATATTATTTCTTTAAAAATAATACATGGCGATTACATTTGGCGGCAACATTTTTTTTTTGTTTCTTTTATTTGTGTTACCACCCATTTTTATTTATTTATTTATTTATTATTTTTTTTGTATTCAGTGTATTATAGTTTTCAAAATTTGTGCCCTTTCATCATAGCTAGATGATCATTCTTTTCCCATCCTTTCCATAACTCGGAAAATACATTTAGATTTGTTTAATTTAAATTATTTTCTGTATGTGTTTTATAAATTAAACGCAAAAAGTATAGAATATGTTGGTGAATGCCAAAATTCGAATAAAAGCAATTTCTTTTTATATTAAAAGACTAAAATTAAGTACAGGTAAATAAAAGCCTCACCAGATTCCCTTCCTAAAATTATTCAATCTGGTTGAGAATCCCTGTTTTATTGCCATCACTTTGCATTTCCATTGCAGTATATTTCTATGATTTTGCTACCGTTATACATTGTCATCCTTATGACTTCTGCATTATTAAATAATAAAGAATCTGTTCGTATATATGTATTGTACGTTGTATGTATGTATGTTCCTTACCCTGTGGCAAAAAGGCAGCACACACAGCCATCAACTATCGAACATACCCAGTTCTCCACTCGAAATATGCACCTCGAAGTCGGAATTTCGAATTGACTTTTTATTTATTTCATATTTAGTCAAATTTTGATTAACACATTTGACGATTTAAAAGCAGTGTGTTACTATTCGGTGACCCATAAGTTATATATGTTCCAAATTTAATCAGAAAACTCAACTTTTAAAAAAGACCATGTTACCACTTGGTAAAGCGTGAAACATTTGTCTTTCAAATTTAATAATAATAAAAAATAATAATAAATAAATTCAGCAATTTAAAAGAAATGTGTTGCCACTGTCCGTTGTCATATATTTTTACCTTCCATCCTCCAGTTTGCTGTCATTCGGCGAAGATATTTATTTATTTATTTATTTTCAAATTTAATCTATCTGTTAGAGAGCGGATGGAGGTTTGCCTAACTGGCGCAGGCAATTTGAATAGCAGCAAGACCTTTTCTAGGTCACTCGTCTTTCGATGTGGCGCGAAGGTGCTGGAACCCTTATGAAGTTCGACATCATGAAGAAAGCAGACGTCATCAAGGCTACGGCAAAAAACCATATGAAGATCTTAATTTTGGTGAACAGTCGGTGTGGGCATGTTCATAACCTTTAAAGGTGTGGTTAGGTATGGGCATTTTCATAACATTTTATGAAATTATTCGGGTGACATAAAAATATCTTGCTTTTATGCAATGAGTAAAGGCAGTTTACCTTTCAATTTGTTTAGAGTGCCATCAGAGCTTAAACTGCGCCATAAGAGGCCTCTGACCCTTCTTTTATGTAACTGAACCGCAGTTTCAGCAGAAAATTTGTTTGATCTCGAAAATTTTATTTTAATAATAAAATTAAAAATTTATTCTAACTTCTGAATGCATATCTCTTTTTCTTTGGGGAACAAGCCTTTGGACGGAAATTGAGACTTTTAAGGAACGGAAAACCACTACCCACATCTGAAAGGCTTAAAGGCTTATTATCGAGGAAGTGTTGTGGATTTATGACAACGGGTAAATTTTTGTTTCCAATGTTATTGTCTTCCCGCAAAAAAGAGCACCTGTAGAAGAATTTTTGGAAAGATGTAACAAATACGGAGGACGAAAATTGTTACTTTGTTCTTAGCTAACCTTCGGATTCCGAGAAAATATTTCTCGCTATCACAATCTGTTTGACAACTTGAGTTACACTGACAGGGGGTCGTGCTCAAAAAGTGTTGGACTCTTCTCCCTCTATTTTCATACATACATATCCTCCGTTAAAATTTCATTCATTCCTCTATTCTCAATAGCATTCTCTCTATTCTCAATAGCATTCTCTCTATTCTCAATAGCATTCTCTCTATTCTCAATAGCATTCTCTCTATTCTCAATAGTGACGTTTTAATTTTTTTATTAGTGTGCTGAAGATAGTAGTTTTTGTTTCTATCATCCCCTGACGTATGCATTATACTGTATATTCAGTGCTTAAAATTCAGCCGTAGCCTGTTTCACCTGTATCGTAATTTTTTAATGACACTGTGTGTGTTTTTCCTGTGTTTGTTCCCGTCTAACAAACTAAACGATATAAAAACATTAATGCAATTCTTTATTTCTGTTATTAATTCTTTTAATTTCTGTTATTAATTGTTGTTCCTGCGTATGTTACTGATTAGCAAACTAAGTGATGTAAAAGCATTAATGCAATTCTTTATTTCTGCTAATAATTCCTTATTTCTGTTCTTTAATCACTAGCTAAGATCTACGAAATCAGTCTCATTATACTCATTAAAAACATTTTTTATTTCTTTTTATTATTTACTATTTTAGGTAACCAGCGGTTAGTTATTTAATAATGAAGAGCCTGTACCTGTATCACTCCCACTATGGAAAAACGAAGACTTCCTACCAAATATCGAACACGCATAGTCTTTCACCCGAACATGTGTACCTCGAAATCCGAACTTTGAATTTCGAACTTATTTATTTAGCTCTAGTGTAGAATTGGGTGCCCTTTCGATTAGTGACAAATTTTGTATAGTTTTGGCGATGAAACCCCATTTCTGGTTACCATGATAGTTTTAAACTTATTAAATTGTTTTAGCTTCTCGATTTTTTAAAGCGAAAATAGATCGATGTGTACATGGACACCGAGTTTGTGCAATTCTTTGACTTCATATTTTGGTTTTGTGTAGCGCCCATCTTGAAACTGTGCCTTCCTGGCCCCGATCTTGGCTTCAAAAAAGAATCGCCGAAAAAACAAGGGGCACCCAATTGTAAACTTTTACCATTTATTTATATTAATATTTTATGCGAGCTTAAATGGAATTTTATAGATCAGTTTAACTATTTAGAAGCAATGCGTTGCCTGCGAAGTGTAAGATATTTATTTTTCGAGTTCAATCAGTTATTTTCCTCTCATCTGAAAGATTAGTTAAAGTTGCGCCAAGAAGTCTTACTGTAGATTGACCATTTATGAAATTACTGAGGAAATTAGAACTCTTAACTTTAAAGTTAAAAATGTTGCTATAATACACCATCTTAAAACCAAGGTCCCCGTGCTCCTTGATCAAATACAACTGGCTAACGAGAAAGGAGTAGAAAACATTTATGCTATTTCTACATTCATGAACTTTAATACCTCTCTTACCCCGCCAGATAAAGAGAAATATCATTCAGTGTCATAACTGTCAATTATTTAGTTATTTAATTTAATTAAACTTTGATAACGTCTGAAGAGCACAAATTGAAACCTATGTGCCTGAAGAGTGCCGGACCACATAAAAGCTCTGAATGTTATGCCAAAAAGCTCAATTGAAAATGTGAATTGTTGCAAGTGTCTGCAAATTACACATACTGCAAACATTAGACGTTGTTCGAAATTCTCCTCAGCAAAAATCTTTCGGAAAGTGTAATCCTAGTAATAAATTTAAACAGCATATCCACCGTTGTTAATAAAGATATTTTGGATGCCATAGTTTCCCTACAACCCAGAGCAGGCTGTATTCCCACGTGATTCAAAATAAAACTTCTCAAAATAATTGTGGAAGCATTGCCCACGATATTAATGCTATAAGTTTCCTTTCTGAGATGTTTAAGGTAATCGCGAAAATTAGTGGAATATTTTAAAGGTTTCCAACTGCCACACATAACCAAGAAAATGTCCACTAGAATGCCGGAGATCCACGCAGCCGAAATCTCTAATCATTCTTTATTCAGTTTTTGAGAACACCTTTGAGTGTAACAATAATTAATCATTTTTGTGTAAATTCGTAGCTTATTACTATAAATATTTTGCTTTTCATGTAACTAAATCTCACTAATTGTTATATGCTGTATTTTCTACTCTGCGTTTTTATGTTAACTCGTATCCTTAAGATATGATAATGATCCAGGTTCTAATTTTGAGGGTTGGCACCAATTTGGTTTGTACTTCCTTGATGTTTCTGCATTCCTGTTCTTTCTTAAATTCGACTCATTTGCATTTATAAAATGACTCAAGGATTTTCATAATACCAGCTCGAACATCTTACAAGTGTTTTTGAAAAATTTCTGTAATTAATTACAAGCTATGTGACTTTATGACAATTTAGATACCTTTAAAAATTACTAGTAGAATTTTAAAAAGGGGGGAATATAAAGAAAAAATAAGGGGAAAGGAAAATGCTCAATTAAAGGAAAATGTTCAATTAAAAATCTCAGATTTAAAATAAATGTTTTGCCATTACCCAAAATAAAATATTTTATATTCCACGCGCCAGGGCATTGTTATTCGGTAAAGCGTAAGATATTTTATTTTCTTTTGAAATATAATCTGTTTTTATTAATATAATAAGCAATTTAAAACTAATAAAGGCACTTCTTCATCTTTATTGCTATTAATTATAAGCTAGGCTTGAGAAATTACACTAGCTAGATTGATTAAAATTATTATACTATAGACTCTCCCTCTTTTTTTTTAATAATAACTACTTTAGGCGGTTGACCGTTCCAGCGGACTTTTTTAATAGTTTTCTCTGCTAAAATAATGCTGTGTCGTTATTTCTCTAAAAATGATCTTTAAGTTAGCGTGAAGAGACTTCACTAAAATATTTAGATTCTTTCATTCTATTTGAAATGTCAATACTTTAAAATTAAGTTTTAGTAAAAATTTTATTAAATATTCGTTCCTCTAAGCATTCGTTGGAGGGATTTGAATGAGCAAGAGAATGGTGATTAGTTTGTAAGCAGTAAATAGAAGATATAATCACAGAGAGAAAGTATTCACAAACAAGCCGACAGATGGCGCCACAACCTATTACTGACATATCACTCTTCAGAGAATGACTATGAATAATTTTACGCTGAGTATTTATTTATATGGTCGATGTCAGGGATTCTCAACCGGTGGTACACAAGAGAAAAATAGGTGGTACGCAAAGAAACCAAATTTTTATCTATTAAATTAAAAAATCTCGTCAAGACAGCAAAATTGATAGAAATTTTCTGTAACTAAACTCTTTACTGAAGTTTAAAAAATTTAACTTTAGGCTGAACTGAAGAAAAGAATTTAAAGCATTTCAAATTTAGCTATTAAATTTTTATTCCCTTTTTGCATAACCTATCTGTATGAACAAAGATTATCTCCCATGTTATATTTGAAAAATAAATAAATAAATAAATGAATAAAATCTGAAATCTTTCAGATTTTACATTACGCCCACAGGGGCTTTTTTTAACATTTTGTGTTTTACCTTTATTTATTAAATATAATGTTCTTCCCACTTAAACCATAAAATTCAATTCAACAGCAATATCGCAAAATAATTTTAAAATGAGTATATCTTTAGAATTTCCGATACACAGTCTCACTCGCTGGCGATTTTTTTTTTTTTTTTTTTTTTTCGTACAGTGTTGCTATTGCTCGCTTTGAAATCGTTGAGTTTGTTAATAAAAAATTCATTAAAGTTTTACAAAGTATGAAGTAGATAATACAACAAATTCCAAATTTGGACTTCCAGACGCCCATATTCGGGTGGAGATGTACGTTATTCAAAATTTGATGTTTCTAGGTGCCGTTGTTTTATCACAGTGCGAGAAACATACATTTATGCAGATTATTCATTATTTAATTTCTTTAAATATAATACATGGCTCTAATATTTTTTGGCTACAATTTGAAAAATGATGCGGACATTCAAAGTTTTCGACGCGAAATGCCAAAATGGAATTCTGGGCTAACGTCCTTTAGGCTAAAAAATATACCGAACAAAACTAAAAGTAGATCCCAATTTATGGTTAAAGCTAAGTGAAATATGACCTGACATAAAGAAATTGATCTCTCTTAAACAGGCCCAAATTTCACAATGAATTTTAGAATTAAAGTATTGTAACTTAAATTTTGATAATTAAAATGATAACCAATGTTTAATCTAATATTTTTAGGTGTGTATATTTAATACAAATAGGCAACTTCTTCTGCAAATGGCAATATATAATTTTTTAATATTTCTATTGAGAAACTGAAAAATAATCATTGTAAAATGGTACTAAAGTTTTTCAGTTTTTGTTTGCGTTAGTCAAGAGGTTGAGAACCGATGGTCTATGCAATTTATTGTATCGTAATGTTTCAGCATATTTACACCTTTAGAATTAAATTCGCTAGTAATAATGACAAATAGAATACTTATAAATGACTTTTTTCCAGATTTATAAAGTATGTATGTTTTATACAAACGATTGGCTGAACCGAAACCAGAAAGTCATTTTTCGGGTTTTCTAAATACTTTGATTACTTTTTTTCGATGCTCAGCTATAAAGTTCTGACCAAACAAACATATTGCCACTTCAATAAGGGGTTTTTTGTAAGCCTCGAAGGCAAGAAATCCAATTGAATAAATCAGCTACATCGTGATTAATTTTATTATTATTTATTATGTGAGCTCAAATCTCCACCTGATGTTAATTTGTGATAAAATAATATGATAGTAAATGCTGTTTTCTGACATTCGGCTTTGTCGTTTTGAATAGCTCATTCTAAATAAAACCTTTATATTCTATGTCTTTAATTTTTGGGAATTAAGCTTAAAGTAACAGAGCTATGGCACAATTATTTCAGATGCTTAACTTCATACAGCGAATCATATTGCGATACTTTTTTAATATTCTAATTTTTTAATTAATTAAACAAATTTTTAATAATAATTATAATTATATGAACTTTTAATACATTACACGAATTTTTAAAGTTGTAATTTTTTTCCTCGTCACCTGGCCTCTCTTTCCTAATCACCTGGCCGAACAATTCTTTCCAAACTCCTTTCCTGTTAACCATAAATCTGACCTGCAAGTAACCGATTACGTATATAGATGGATGAACGTGCCTAGTACTATGAATGTCGCAAATCTGCTCACTCCTCATGAAGTAAATAAAATCATCAGATCTCTCAAACCCCAAAAAGGTCCATGCTCAATAACATGCCGTTCAAAACTCACATCTGCAAACTCGCGTGTTTTTTTTAATGCCTGTTTCTATAATCAGTCCTTTCCACAGACGTGGAAACATGCAAACATCTTTCTCAGTTCGAAACCAGGAAAAGAGCATGAAAATTCCTCAAACTACAGGCCCGTTAGCCTGCTGTCATCTATCAGCAAAATTTTCGAAAGGCTCATATATAACAGACTGATCAACAACCTTCAGTGTTTAGCGGATCATCAGCACGGATTCAGAAAAAAACTCTCTACTTCGATGCGGCTTGTTCGCCTCAGTGAATTCATAGGCTCGGGGATCAACAATAAAATGAGTGTTGCAATCCTGATGCTAAACGTGGCAAAAGCTTTTGATCGCATCTGGTATCCAGGTCTGCTCTACAAACTTATCAGACTGGACCTACCTCGTGAACTGGTTTTGCTCATAAACTCTTTTCTCGAAAAGCGAACTTTCACTGTCAGGCACGGAGAGGCGATTTCTACTGTAAAGAATATCCTAGCTGGTATTCCGCAAGCTAACATCCTTGGGTCTTTATTTTACATAATTTACGCTAACGATTTCCCCAGCTTTCCAGACGACGTTAACATTATCCTAGCCAGCTACGCCAATTACACGGCAATTGTTTCCAAATCACGTCGAACGGACCATGCTATGGCCAGGCTGCAAGAAAAAATTCCAGCCATAGAAAAATGATGTGTTTTTTGGAAATTCAGCATTCTGCCCTCAAAATCTAGAGTTCTTCTCATCAGGAAGTATCGCAAACTCGACCAAATTGAAACTCAAGTCACCCTTTTTAGCTCCCCCATCCCAAGAGTCAACAAAGCAAGCTACCTCGGAGTTATCTTCAATAGTAATTTTTCACGGAACGATCACGGGATGTCTGGTATGTGAAAAGGCCTACAAAATTATGTTCAAACTGTTCCCACTGTTAAAATATGAACAGCTATCTCTACATCTGTAAAAGGGACTTTATATTACGATCATTCGACCGATTCTCACATACGCTTTCCCTGTCTGGTCAAACGAAAAAGACAAGGACTACAAAAAACTTCAAGTCGTTCAAAACATGTTCTTATGAATAATCACCGGAGACTTCGTCAGAAATCATAGTCTGCACTCGGATTTAGAAAAAATTAAAGAATTTATTAATCGCATCAATGAAAAATTCTTCAATAGAGCGATTAGCTACAATCCGGCTAATTTCGCCAATATCTTACGTTTCGACATACTTGTGGAAGATATACTTGTTGAAGATAAACTTCTTCGCCCTTTCGGTGCTCACTTGTTACAGTCTACCTAAACTGATTAATGAGAGCTCAGCTTACACACTCAGTAGTTTGACTACGTTTCGAATTCTACAAACTTCTTCATGTGTTCCGGCCAGGTTTCCCCACCTCCCTGTCCTTCTGCAGCTGTCTCAGACATGGCCTGCTGATCAGGGCTTCATTTCTCTATTACTTTTAGAAGGCTATCTCAACTGGAGAAGCTTCATTTTTGGACTTTCACATATGTCAGGATCCTAAGGGGATTCATTCAGGAATCTGGAAGAGCAGGAGTAGTGCATCTCCCGCTGCATGTCAGAATAACCAACCAAAGTATCAAAGTATCACTGCTGAAATTTTCTTTCCCACTCCTAAAACAGAGGAACAAATGCCTGATAGCTTTCGAAATGTATTTCATAATCTGCACTAACATAAGGTTGCTTTTTTGTCTGATTTTAGTCTGTACTCTGCATAGCATTAAATAAAAACAAAAATATCTTACTTGTCCGTAAACCTTCTCGTTGCGTAATTTGGAAACGACCTTTAATCGGATAACTATCGATATATTTTTTTAAGACATTGTCGCAAGTTTTTTGTTTAAACGTACACGTTGTCGGTTAAAGGTATTGTCGGTTACGTTACAGTTACGTTACATGTACAGAAGTACATGTATGCATTAATATTTCTATAACTTTAATGTTGGATTTTTTCTTTTTAACTCTCTGATTCTCATTCCCAAGTATTTCATACCATACTGAGTTCTACACTTTCGCTCATTCGATTCGTTAGAGAGTTGGGGCTTATTGCTAGAATAAATTAGTGTGACCGTTTCATAATAAACTCGGCAACGTCAAAAACAAGCGAGCGCCGAAAGATACATATTGGCGAAAGGGGATTCTACATACGGTTTTTGATTCAGAAGTTTTAAAAAGACTTTGTAATTGCATTGTACTTGAGCTTCTTTCTTTTTCAGCTATGTTATGTTATTTTTTGGAATATAATCCTGACTTGAAAGCCTAATAGGTAACCTGAAGATATTTAAAACTTATAAAATATAAAATGAATCTCTTGAAAGTTCTTTTTTCAACATTTCAATTTAAATGTTTGTGAAGGTTGTTAATTTTGATTTGCATTCTACTTGAGTTAGGAAAACTCTCTGATTTATTAAATAAAGATTTCATAGTTATTCTAACTTACGATTCTTTTATAAAACTGTGCTAAATAGAGGATAGTGTACTTAAACGCCTTAACTGTGTTAAATGCACGATATATCATTCATAAAAAATAAAGCAAAACCATTCCTAGTAATGTATCATATTGGAATCTGTGCATCTCTTCTGCACTTTTCTATGCTGCAGATGTCGTTTGTTGCTTCGCTTCTATCGGTGTTTAAAATTTGTGAATATATCTAAACACCTGTCTCTGTAATTTTTCAATATGTTTGTCTATGAAGTTGAGCTTGAATAAAAATGATCTGCGTGAGCTGCATCTTGATTTACACTGCGGGGAAAAAAGAAAAGGGGCAGTTCTACTCGGCGGATTGACAAAATTCAAATTGCGTTTTTCATGGCTCGAAAGCGCGACTTAGGATATATATTAGATTTATATACAGCACTATTCTAACATAGGTATTTTGACGCAAAATCGGACTTTTTCTGAAATAGCATACCAATTTTTTTTACATATTTTAATTCTACGACTCAAATTATGTCTAGATATTTAAATTTTGTAAAATTTTGTGCGAAATTTACGGAGAAATTCAAACATTTATATTGGCTCTTTTTTTTGCGCCAAGAATAGTTCACTTGGCGAACTTCTTAATATATGGCAACCTATTTTCCTTTCCTTTTTTACATTTGTGCGTGAAGGGAAAAAAGTTATATCAGCTCAGAAAACGCTCAATTCAATGTTTCAATCGCCAGGAGTTTAGGCACTCCCAAAATAATTGCTTTAAAAAAGGTCAGATGCTGTTAAGTGCGGAAAAAAATCACAGATATCCAATACCTGTAAATTAAAACCAGATGAAAAACTAACTTGCATTTACTGTCACGAAAATCACGTTTCTTCTTATCGTGGTTGTATGGTATACAGAAAAATATTCAAACATTTAGAGAAGTTACAAAAACCACAAGAAATTTCCACTAAAGATGACTTCCCCGAATTCATTCAAGCTTCAGCCCAATCTAATCAAGAAATGCCTAAAAAACTTTAAAAAGTGACAAAATTAAGCAGAAAAACCCACAGGAAACTTTCGCAGATATCATTAACATTTTCAAAGATCAGAAAACCTTTTATCTCATGAAATCAATAACCTCAATAACTCTGAGAATTAAATCAGCTAAATCAAATATGCAGAAACTTTGTCTAGCTTTTCTCTCTCAAGAGGAGCATAGCCGAGCGGCAGAAATCCTCAAGATGCAGATCTTCACACCGTGGGTTCTATCCTCAGCCCCGCTCACGCTTACTACAAGTTTTGCCAAAAGATGGCGCCACGTTTACTTCTCGTCTACAGACTCTGCACTAGGTGCAAAAAGTACGTTCCATCTTACTGGACTCAACTCAACATTAAAGATACCCTATTTATAATATATTGGTAAAGGCCGCACTAGGCCGATTGTCTCTTAATTGCGTTATGACATAGACATAGGAAAAAAGTCACAATCGTTCTTTCTTTCAAATAATGTTTTTTATATTATTATTTTAAATATATTTTTTTTTTTTTTCTTTTTTGAATTTCATTTTAAGTTGCATGGTTTCTTTCAAATAACTGTTTTAAAAATTTCTATTTACTCATTCGAATTGCCTAGTTTAAATAAAAGGTACATCGTTTATTATTATAATTTTTTTTCAAGTAGTGTTCTTTATACTATACTTGTTTAGTCATAGTTATTATTTTAGGTAATTTTTGAATTTTCAGACACTTATTTAAATTTTTTGTGTTGCATTGTCTCTTCAGGTAATTTTTTTAAAATTTTCTATTCATTCATTCGTACTCCGCATTAATATAAATTTTCCAGAATTTGATTTTATTTATTTGAATTTCGATTCTTTCGAAAGAATACTTTGTGACCCAGACTACGATGCGTTTGAAAACAGCATATATTAAAAGAGAAAATACAGTACAGCACAGTTAACACGCCTTTCAATGTTCCATTCAGAAAAGATATATAAATAAGAGAGATATAATATCCGACATTTTAATTTAGGATGATTTGCATACATTGCTTTAAACAGTTTTATCATTGTGCCCATTGCTTTACGCAATTTTATCTCCTATATTTAATTTCTTAAAATATTATTAATATTTTATTTTTGAAATCGCAAGAATCAAATACCATAAGATTAAAAAGTTTTAAATTTAAAAAAATACTAAATTTTATGCAAAAATTTATTTTTTTCTTCTTAATGGCTTGCTTTTTTTTCTTCAGGTATTCTGCAAGTATATTAAAAAGCATCCAACTTTTTTTAACATCTTGGTATTTATGACATTAATTTTAAATAAATTTATCGCCTTCCATTTCAAATGGGCCCACAAACGGCCGAAAAGTAAAGTCTCTGAATACTGGTAGTTCGCTCCGGGGTTCGAATCCCTGCGAATGGTCTGGTTCATTGGACTTTTTCGTGGTTTTTCTCATTTTTAAAGTGTATGTCAGCTTGTTTTCTTAAAAAGTTCTTCACGAAGGCATCCTTCCTTTTAGGCAGATAGCCCTGCTTTGCCGTAACTTAATAATCCAATTCAATCCTTTTGTCAGTATTTGGTCAGAGCCTTTATCAGTCTTTAAAGGCCAAGCATTTTGAATGTGTGAGATGAAAGGAAAGACTGGTTTCATCAAGACGAAAAGCCTTTAGATGATATCCATATACGTTTTAGAGACATTAGGATTTTTTGGAAGCAGGAAACTTGAAAAATGAGCAATTACATCGCCGGGAATCGAGCCACGGACCTCTCGAATACGCGCCGAGCGTGCAGACTACTACACCACGAAGGCACGCTAAGAAGGCGGGAGAAATACCTCATATACTCCCGTTATATACTTTTAAATACCTTATATACTTTTAAAGGGTAGAGATTAGGGGACCCAGTCGCCAAATCCTGGTGGTGAAGAATCATCTTTCACCACCTTTTAGTTCGGGCGCCACTGTAGAGACATTAGGTATTTTTTTGGGGAGGAAGCAGGGGAAATGAAAAATGAACAATGCCCTCTCCGGGAATCGAACCACGGACCTCTCGAATACGCATCGAGCGTGCAGACCACTACACCACGTAATACCTTTTAACGTCACTGAATAAATTTCTGAATCTTTAAGTAATTCGACTGAGAAATCATGGGATGTTCTGTTTATGATACGATGTGATGTTCTATAACGTAATTTAAATTTATACAACCATATAGTCGAAAACCAGTCGCTCTTCAACTTAAACTGCAATGATATGGTTTTTGTCTTTTCCGTTAGTTACTAACTCAGTTGCCGCTATTTGCTGGTGTGCACGTCCAAGTATTTTCTCTTTGGTATTCCCCTTTAAGTTTTTGCTTTTCCCCCAAATTTCCTTCTTTACTTCTACATATGTTTTCAGTGCTGACACAAGAAAATTAAAACTTTTCGATTGTTACACTGTAAGGATCTTAAGTTTTACTAACGTTTATTTTATTTTAAATCTTTACTATCACTTCTTATTTTCTACTTCCGGCCAGAATTAAAAGGGTTAACTTATTTATGCAAAATTTGTCTGGCGAACGCCAAGTACTTAAGTTGTGGCTTTTTGCCAAGCAAGAGAGAGGAAGGAGCGATTAGGAGCAGGCCGCTTGCCATAGCAGTTTTATTCGGTTGCTGGTTGCCTTCAAGGCCAGAGGTTTAATCCTCTTGATAATTTTAAACGTATCGTAGTGTTAACAGTTCTCTGTACTACATACGGCCTTTCTGTTAATATACGGCCAATCTTCAAGTAGACACTTGTTTATTAATCCAAAGTTAGTTAGTTAGAATTTAGTTAATATTTTTATATTCTTACGTTCAGACCACAAGTGGTTGGTCTCTGTATTCCGAAGTCCGGAAATCATTGTAAAGAGAGAAAAATAAAGGGTTTCGTATACCCTTCCTGTGTATCTTGTCTACTTCCCACATTTATTGAACATAGCTTTAGTAAGCTCCCTGTTCCGAGTCAGGTCATTTAATGTTCCCAAAGCAAGTAAGGAGGAACACTGAACCTGATAACACTTCCATAAATTTTGTATTCTTGTAATTTTTTTTAAAATATCCGTTGCATCAAATGCGTTTTAGCTGAAGATAGCTTTTCAATTTCTAGACATTTTAATTATAAATAAAGTTTAAAGCAAAGTCCCAAGGATAAATATTTGAATTAAAAGATTTTTGCTAAATGAGGAAGAAATAAACCACTTCAGCAGCGCTTATCCTGTACCACTGAGTGGCTGAATTCTTATATCGGGTACAAAAAATCTTAATCATATTATTTAAAACTTTTTAAACCTAAAAATTTCTATATTAAAGAACATGTTTTTTATATAACCTACAACACGAGAGAAAGTTACTACTTAAAACATTCTTTCTAAGATAAAAATTTATATTTATGTATATATTTTTCAAAGCTGGGACATGAACCAAACTGTCAACTTTCTGTTTGCTTAAAAACATTGTGAAACTAAACATCAAACGAACGTTCTCAGTTTTAGACAATTCAATTTAAATGCAGCTAAAGTAAAGTAGCAGGCGATAACACGGCGAAGGTAAAAATTTACTCTTATAAATATTAAAAAAAAAAAGGATGGAAGAAAGAAATTATTAAAAATTTGAATAATATATATCACCTATAATTTTAAAAAAGTAGCTTATCATATAGTATTAATAAATATTTATTATGCATCATTGAGAGAAAAAATATCATATAATTAATTATCCGTAAAAATTTAAGATTAAAAATAGCTGTGGCAATTCAACTTAACAAAGTTCATAAACCACATTTGGCGTTATTATCGCTAAAAAAAGACGCCAAATTTCAAACCGCGCAAATATGTAAATTCGTGTATATCTTAAATTTTGAATAAAAAAGTCTAATTTTTTGCAGGTATGCTTAGAAATACACCTACTTTAAGATGACGGTAAAAATTTTATAGGTTCTAATTCAAAATTTTTTTCAAAAATTTATAAAAATTATTTAAAAATACATATTTTAAAAATAAATCATAAAATGGGTGAATTTTATTTGGAATGAACCTAAATTTTGAAATGTGTAAGGAGGAATAAAAAAGGTTTAATAAAAAATGAGATATTAATGAATTAACATTGAGGAGCTAAAATTTTGAGAGCTAATTTTTTAAAAACTACTCTTGCGATTTTTACAAAACTTGGTAGTCTGGCATAATTTGAGTCATAGAATTGAAATATGGAAAAAAAATGGCATGTCATTTTTTGAAAAAGTTCGAGTTTGTGTCAAAATACCTATGTTAGGATGATGCTATATATAAATCTAATATATATCCTAAGTCGCGCTTTCGAGACATGAAAAACGCAAGTTGAATTTCGTCAATCTGCCCAGTAGAACGGGAGATATAGAACTGTCTCATTTTTTTTTCGCAGTGTACAATTAAATCTTCATGCATCAATGAAGTCGTCATTTAAATACGCTGTCCAATATCACTCCTGTGTCATCTATTTTCAAAAATTTTTATTACATGTAATATGTTGTACGTAAAACTTCATTATGCACAAACATTTTTAGTACATATAATATGTTACCTCATCTAATCAATATATTTTCACCAGGCATTCGCATCTTATTTTAAATTCACTAGGCAAATATTAAGCCTTCGGTTTTTCACATTCTTCTTGAAGACTGAAATAGCGTTGACTCGAAAGCGTTAGCAAGATAGGAAACAAAGAAAGTTTGTTACTATTTTTAATGGTTAATATGGCTATGGCTGCAAGTATCTGCAACAAAAATGGTGGAGAAGAGTACTTTCTCCGCAAGTGAAAGCATTAAGCATTAAACGTCAGAGAATATTAAATATATACGTAAAACAACTGAAATTTTTAAATCTCATCTCTATCGAATTATTTAGGTAGACCTCACACTCACAAACGAAGACCTAAAAATGGCTTTAACATTGATAATGAAAGAATGATGTACCGTATTAAGGCTAATGCCCAACACAAAAGTATGACACTGGAAAAAGCTGACTAGCTTTCTGAAACTAGTTTCTTTTAATCCTGCAGTTTTATTTTCTTTGTTCACTTCGTTCTTGAAGCAAACTTAAACTGTGACTAAAAGCTCCGGAGCAAACGCAATTACCGAAGATTATATTCGTGTCAAGAATATTCCATCAAGGAGGAGAGATCAGAGAAGAAGTAATACGGTATTTGATAGTTATAAAAGGATTTGGAGTGTTTTCATGCTGTGTGTGTCAGTAATTCGCAGTTTTGGTGATTCGACCCAGTGAACTAGTTTTTCTTTATTATTTTCGTAATCATCGCTTAGTTTGAGGCGTGATTTTGAGTGGCAGTTTTTCTTTGCATGTTGCTCATGAGCTGGCTTATAGTTATCTGAAAGGTGTGGACCTCAAATGCGGAAGAAAGGTCAAGACAAAGCAGGAAGATTAACATAGTCGCACTGTAAACTGTCAATTTTCTTCCAGTATTTCGCGTTAAGAGTCGTCAAAAACCTCTAATGCCACACCCAAGTGTCTGTGGCTTATAGTTAGTTCAATGTAGAAAAAAGTATTCGAGTCTGAAGGTTTGGAAAAAAGTACAATAAAATATTCTGCTATTTATCTAAAAAAATTCTCTGAAATGATTTTTGTAAAGAACATTGACCTTAATCGAAGTAATTATGTTATGAAAAACTGAAAGGATGGTTTCTCCTTATCCATTTATCCACTTTTTTTTTTTTTTAATCATAGTGAAAATAGTACTGAAATTTCATCTTATCTTCATATAAAAATGAAAAAAAATTCATTTAAAATCAATCGTGCTGTTCAGAAGTTTTTTGGTCATTCATAATAACATCATTCTATATTATAAACGAGTCATAGAGATTTTTGGCCCACCAGCGGCCGAGCAGTAAAGTCGCTGAACATTGGTAGTTCGGTCCGAGGTTCTAATCCCGCGAACGGGCTGGCTTGATGGGCGTTTTCGTGTGTTATCCCCATGTGTAACATGTATACGAGTCAGTTTCCCTTAGAAAGTCCTCCACGAAGGCATCCCTTCCCTTAGGCAAATAGCCCTCAAGGCTTTGCTATAATTACACACACATAGAGATTTTCTGTTTTAACCAAGAGTAAATGTGTTCCAACATGTCTTATTCTGTTATACAATTATTAAATTTTCATTTAATATAGAATTTTTAACCTTTGAAACATTGAAGTCACCAAAAATTAGGGTTACGTGACACATTTTTCGATGAAGCAAATTGTTATTAAATAATGAAGAATCTGTATCGTCTTCCTTCTGCATCTACAGCCACCATCTGAACACACGATTCATTATAATATTTGAATAGAACATGTGGCAACGATTAGATAATTCTTGAAATGATATAAATTTTGTGCATTCTGAGTTATAATATGAACGAAATGTAACGCTGTTAAGTGAACCTGGCGTCAGAGTGTCGCTATGGTAAACAATTAGTGAATTTTAAAGAGTGCGTTTATTCTATTGTGGTTTATGCGCGATCGACGAAGTAGATTTAATTCAATCCAATAAGTTTAAATGAAATGCAAGAAAAAATGCATATAATTTAATATTCCGTACAAGGAAGTCATGTGGTGTACACATCAGAGTTTTTATTATTATAGCTATTTTAGGCGGCTGGCAGCGCAAGCAGCTAGTATTTTGAAATAATAATAATAATCACATGGTAGTTTAAAAGATTTAAATAAACTTTAGTTTGGAGTATTATATTATTAAGTCAGTCTTCAAATGTAAGGAAATGGCACTCGCCACCTTTAAAGAAATTGACGAAAATTGGGGAAAATACATAATCTCGCCAAGAAAAAGGTTTGTCAAATCATTTTTAAAAAGAATGAGCCAATACAAAGACACATGGAAAATGTATTAAATATGTCAGCCAAATATCAGAATAATTCATCAAGACATTCATCTGAGACAGCCAACAGACATCTCATCTATTGCCTTTTAAGAAAGCACGGAGCTAACATGTTATTTCAAGATGCTTTTCACTTCTGAAAAATTGAATTGTATAACCAATTAACATTATTATAATCGACAATGTTTCGATATAACGTAGTTTGCTCTAAACTCTAAGCAGACACTGCCTTTACGATGATGGGTTATAATAGGTTTACCCTTAAAACCCCGAGAGCCAAGTTTAGAATACTTTATTATTGCGACTACTAAGGAAGAATTTCAAAATAAATTCAAATAATCGAATGGCGTCGTTTGACTGAAAGTTTGGATGTGTCTACTTACGAGACTGGAGGATTGTTTTTACTCGATAGTTCACTCGGAGCACAACTAACATAAATGCCTGAACGCAAAGGGCTGTACAGCCACCGTATTCTGTAAACACACTTTATAAAAAAAAAAATTCCAGCTACTAGACGTTAAAAGAGAAAGCAAAAAATAAACTAGGATCATCAGAATTTGTGTTTTTCCAGTTTTATTTACCTGAAAACTTAACTTATATTTTTACATCTGAGCTAAAGCCATCAATGAAATGATTTTGCTTTAGTTAAAAAGCAGTTCGGACAATTTCTTAATGGCAAAGCACATCGAGGCTATTTAAAAAAAGGGATTTTTATAGAGGGCGTTCTAAGGGAAATTGGTTTATAAGTTACATGTTGGGATAGCTGCGAAAACGTCCATGCAGCCATGATACTTCAATTTTTAGTATAGTTCCCGTTATTTAAACGACGCTAAGAGCCCTTTTATCAATAAACTGCGCAAAAATGGCAATCCTACTGGGAGCTGTTGCAAACTGTCGCTAACTGGTGGCAGTTCTAGCCAAATAAAATCTCAAAACGAGAAGAGCTCTGAATAGGATTTCCTCTTTGTCACACTCCAGTAACATAACAGCTCTTGTCGTTGTTTAAATAACAAGGGCCATAATAATAAAGAATCAAAATTTTCAGTGCAGTCGACATGAATATGTTGCAGAAAAACTTCCCAACTGAAACGTTAACCATTGCTGCAAAAAGAAGACATTCCACGTTTTAAACTAACAATGTAGACTATAACTAACTCATCTGTGACGCTGACTAAAATCTTAGAGAGGAATAAAAACTAATATGTTTTTTATGATTGTCATTACGGGTCTGGATTAATATCGGCTAATTTAGAAAATAATTTCCAACAAAATGCGTACCATAAATGAATGATTGTTTAGAATACGTAAAATAGTTCGTTCAAAAACTAGTTCTGAACATCCCGCCATTTTCCTAATACTTAGTTTACAGTGAGATTGCTTTAAAATTCCTCGGTGTGGAATATTGCTGATTTGGGCCAACGAATTAGTGCCAGTCTGGAACATATAACAATGGAAGGAATTTACAGAAAAAAATCTTCTGAAAATAAAATTTACGTATTTTTGGGAAGGGAAAAGAAAAAACATTAATTAATGAAATAGTTGAGAAAAGTGATCTATGCAAGGTTTTCCGAAGACTATGCAAGGTAAGATAATATGAACTGCTTTTAAAAAAATAATAATAATAATTAAAAAAAAAAAAAAAAAAAAAAAAAAAAAGGAACGAAGGGGAAAAAGAAAAAGCAGAGGAAGAATAAGAGAAAATTTAAAAAAATAATAATAAAAAAAAACTTTATTTGAAACACCTTATCATTTCAGTTATCAGGTGTTTAAAAATTAATGGATATTTTTTGAGGCAAGAGAATGCACTGAATATAGATTGCATGGTCGCGAGTTAAGCTGCGTTCACACTGGTCCGTTGGGGCGTCAAGTGTCAAAGCGTAAAAAAACGCTTGCCGCGTGCGCCAGTTCACACTTAAGCTGTTAGGCGTTGAAGAGCCCTTTCCGTTTCTTCAGTCACGTTGTCTTTCGCAATATAAGGTCTGTCTTCTTCTTATTCGCATACTGGTTAGTATGCTGACGATATTCATTTGATGTCCTCAGTGAGGATGCATGAATCAACTTGACAACTTAGCCACAAATATCGTACAGGGCTCCATGTGTCTGTTAGTATGGTTGTTAATTTTTATCCAAATGTTCTTATGTTACAGAGAAACCACCTAAACAGATACTCTGGTTCCAAAAAGATTTCTCCCCTTTTGTGAAAATGGTCGCCTTTATGTTCTGATTTGTATCCGGGCACCCTGTAGGTCGCCTTGACCGGTGATGTATCAATATTTGTTATGTTCTGAGAATTACTGTTCAGTTTCAGAGGTGGTTGTCACGAAAAGTTTCAGTATATTTATCACCAAATGTTGCAAATGTGTTGAAGACTAAAAAAATGTTGCAAATGTGTCGCAACTTTTTGATATTTTTTATGGTGAGGATTTGTAAATGCGAGGGAGGGAAAAGGTGGGAAACTGGCTAAAGAAGAACAATGAATGATGTTGAAGAATTGAAGACATATATAGAGGGAGACGCAAATTAAACAACTTAACCCGGAAGAGGAGGAAAATTTGTTATAAGAATTGGGGCTAACGAAAGCCTTGGAGCTGAAGAGGAAAGTGTGTGTTGTCTGATCTTTGCCACTGCTGTGTTGCATGTGTTATAAGAAAATGCCGCTTAATATAAATCCGATTTGTGCGACAATCACGTAGCACAACTGGGTGAAATGAGAGTATAGTCTGCTTTAAATGAGTGATTAATGGACTAACGCGATTTTTTCATTGCATGAAATTTTTTGTAAACAATCTGCTACGAAAAATTTGAAAAACTTGTTTTATATCTGAAAATATTGTTGAATAAATAAGAAAAAATAGGCACCGTAATGCAGAAATGCTTCACAGGTAAATCATCTCTAGATACAAGAAAATCATCTCTAGATGCAGAAACGACGCTCAGCATCTACAGGGTATTTAAAAAATAATGGATAATTTTTTAAAGAAATGGATTTCAATAAAACAAAAAAAACTTTCATCATATATCGTATGGTCGCGCATTAAGCGGTTAGGCACTGGAGAGTGCTTTCCATTTTTTCTCTCACATTCTTGGGCCCACCAGCGGCCGAGCGGTAAAGTCGCTGAACACTGATAGTTCGGTCCGAGGCTCGAATCCCGCGAACGGGCTGGCTGCATGGGTGTTTTCGTGGTTTTCCCCATGTGTAACGTGTATACGAGCCAATTTTCCTTAGAAAGTCCTCCACGAAAGGCATCCCTCCTCTTAGGCAGATAGCCCTAGTGTGCTTTGCCATAATTAAATACACCACACCTCTCACATTCTTTTTCGCAATGCAAGGTAATTTCTTAGAGCTTAGTTTTTAAACACCTGTATATTTAGCTGGGATATTTCAATAAAATTCTAACCGCTTGCTCATAATGGACGGCACTTTTGTTTCAGGGTTAAATAATTTTGAGAAAGATTTGTTAAATTTTGTAAAGAAGTATATTAAATCGTGAAATTTCTTCTCTTTTTCTATTAAAAACATCCTTAGCGGTGTCTTTCCAAAGTTTTTTTAGCATTTATTTTTAGCAATACCTGTAATTGATATAAATTAAAACATATTTAACTTCTAATGCGTAAAACTGATAAATTTATGATTATTTAAACGTTATTGTAACAAAAGATGCTTCTAATATATTTTATTAGGTACCTGCTATATAATTATTTTGTTTAAAATTTTTCAGTAATTTCATTAAATAGTACGAATCAGGAACGAAATCCCTCTCGTTGGGAGTAAAAATTATTCTCATTTAGATTTTAAAAGGAAATTAGACTAGAGATTTAGTTAATTGTGAAAGAACTGAGCATTCAGTCATACCTAGAATTAACTCTGTTTTGCAATATTTTCTTGTACTTAAATCATTTAAATCATACCAATTCCTTTCGCTAACTTTTATTCTATTTTGGGAGAAAAGATATTCTTGGTTCAAAGTAACTAATAGAATGTGATTAACTGAAAGTTAAAGTGAAATACAAGGGTTAGCGATTGCAGTGTCCTGTAATTTGGAGAAAAGCTATTTGACTACATGGGTTCAATGTACTTCCGTCATAATTTTGTTCAGCATTTGCGAAATTTTTGACAGAATCAAACAAATGAGAATAAAAAGTAACAATTTGTTTTCAAGAAAAAAAGTTAAAAAACTTTGTAAGTTTTATTGTTATGTTAATTAAACAAGTACTAACTATATAAAAAAGAAGAAAATCTTAATAATTTTGATGAGTCTAGTTAGTGAGATTTTATAAACATGTTTAATATTTCTTATTAGAGATCTCTAAGTTTAGATGTATTTTATTTAAATTAATCAAATTAAAAGCAGAAAAAATATTCTTAAGAACTGCGTTCATTTTAAAAGCAGGTAAAATATCCTTAAGAACTGCATTCTATAAATCATTTTGATGTCTAATCAATAACAGACAGATTAAATTTAAAAGTTAAATATCTGACACTTTGCAAAATGGCAAAACTGAAGATAAAGTGTTTTATTTTAGGCAGTGGCAACACATAGCTTCTAAATGGCCCAAAATATTGATTAAAAATGAAGGATAAATATATTACATTTTGCCGAATGGTAACAGTCTGGCGCGCTGGGATAAAAATGCTAGCATTGTTCGCTTTTAAATCGCTGGATTCGTTAATCAAAGGGAAATAAATAAATAGAAAAAAATTCGAAATTCAAAATTTGGGCTTCAAGGTCACATGTTCGGATGGAGGACCATGTATATTAAAATTTCGGTGGCTTTAGGCATCGTCGGTTTTCCATAATATGAGGAACATACAGATTCTTCATTATTTAATTTATTCTTCATTACTTAATTATTAATGACAGAAATTGTGTTTTGAATTGTTTTTATATTACTAAAATTCGTATTCTCTTATAACTGCGTGGAAGTGTTTTGCTATCATCTCTTCTGGGGGAAGACTAAATTTATAGAAAACTGCAGTGCACTGATAATAAACTTTAAAATGATAAGAAAATTAAAAGGAAAGTGATATATTTTGAGAAATTCTTATTAAAAACAAATAACTTAAGTGTTTCCTAAGCTGAATTAAAAAAATAGGTAATGAATTAAAGTTTAAGAAATAAGCGTTCGATAAGCGTCACCTTTTGTCAAATTGATTTTTCTGATATCTGATACAAACTTATTTTATATTCCTGATTTGTGTTTTAAATTGTTTTTATATTACTAAAATTCGTATTCTCTTATAACTGCGTGGAAGTGTTTTGCTATCATCTCTTCTGGGGGAAGACTAAATTTATAGAAAACTGCAGTGCACTGATAATAAACTTTAAAATGATAAGAAAATTAAAAGGAAAGTGATATATTTTGAGAAATTCTTATTAAAAACAAATAACTTAAGTGTTTCCTAAGCTGAATTAAAAAAATAAGTAATGAATTAAAGTTTAAGAAATAAGCGTTCGATAAGCGTCACCTTTTTGTACCTTCAAATCATTTGAATCAAAATCTTCAATCAAAATACATTTGAAGGTATTTTTCAACCAGAAAAATACCTTCAAATGTATTTTTCTGATATCTGATACAAACTTATTTATATTCGTGATTATCCTACCGGTGCTTGGGTAGAAAATAAAACTGAACATTGGTAATTTAGCCCAGATTCTATTTCTCGAACATACGTCAGATTTTTGTAATTTTCTCCAAGAGTAACACAAATAGAATTACATTTTCTAAGAAACCTTTCAGAAAAGGCTTCCCTTCCCAGATAATCAATAAACCAGGAATAATTATCGGGGACTATCAACATCCACAATATGCTTTAAATACATGAAATAATATATTCAGTTTGCTGTAATTAGAAAATCTATTAATTAAACTTTCTACCTTCTTTATTACATCTTATTCTGAAATATTTACGAAAAACATTTCCTCAGTTTCCTTCAGATATGCGAATTTTAGCAAAGAGATAGTTGATGATCTCACCATTTTTCTGTCTGCTTCATGAAATAATTTCATAAATTATTATTAATAATTAAATATTTTTGTAAATATCTCAAATAAGAGCATTAAAATTAAAATAGAGACTTACTACAACTATTCCATCTTAAACAAAACTACGAGTACAATTTTTATATCAAAATCCTTAGAACATTTTTCTGAAGTTGCCGTTCTGGACTTTTCATCGTCTGCGAAAATCCAATATATTAGCAACATGGATTCATCTTTTTCTAGCTACTGAACGTTCAAGTTCAGATTGCTTAAAGATGTTAATAGTTTGTCTTTTATTCGCAGAAGCCTTTCGGACATTATTACAATTCAGTGCTGCTGCATCGCATTTGTAATCGAACGGAAGCTGTTTGTAGATTTTTTAGCGATTATTTCTGACATAGCTTAGCATAACATTACTTCGCATTGTTATTTTGTCCGTTATTTACGTTTCTTAATTTTCGAGTTTTAATGTTTTCCCCAAGATTCGAAAATTTCTCCAAAACATGAAAGTTTAAGATTACACCTACTATATTCTGAAAGACAAATTTAATACCTTACATTGGCAATGAAAAATTCTTTGGAATTTCTTTTTATTAATTATATCAATGTTGCAAATATTCAAAATAATTTTTACTTCCATAATAAATTTACATCATTTCGATATCTTAATAAAAGTAAAATAAAGATTTAAATTATTAAAAAGGACGTTCATTGCATTTTAAAAAGCTCAATTTATTCATTACTTAAAACTTAAGAGGTAAATTAACTTTTTTTAGCATTTTGAACTCTCTTGCATTCTCTTGAACATGGTTTAGCTTACATAACCTTCTGCTCTGAGCGAATTTATGTGGCTTGCGTCAGGGATAAGATATGATAGTGTTCAATTACCGAACAGTCATCTGCAAGAGATTCTGTTTTGTAGAAGTTGGCAGTTGAGAATTCAACTTTAGTCTTTGTAAGTTTTCTCTTACTCATGCTAAAAAATATAAATGGGAATCCATTCAAAAATTCTATGGAGCAAATATGTATACAATACTAGTAATTTTATGTTTATTTCAATAGATCTATTTATCACACTAATAGATGAAAATAGTATTTGCTTTTCCTAGCATATTTTCCCCCTTTTTTATCTAACCTTTTTTATTCGAAAACCGAGAGGGGAAATTTATGTGAGTAATTTAATTTCCGAAGGACTTGGTTACAGTAAGAATCTAGCAAATGAAAAGTGGTCATGGATAAATTACAGGTAACTATCATAGTATTATTTCTTTAAAATAAGCCTGCATTCCAATAAGAATGCATAGTAATATTAGCATTATAATATTTAACGGATAATGACCAGACATCTGACGGTAACTGAACAGGACACGGAATCGGCTGAGTTACTTTTTAAAGCCTCAGGGGAACTTCCCATGAAGGAGTATTGTCCACAGTTTTAAAGAGAGAGAGAGAAGAGAAACGAAGCAGATGGGATCTGGATTTCGAAAGATCGAACAGACAGCAGTAGATAAGGTTAGAATTCATGAAACGTACTTTTAGATTTTGAAAACTTATAAATTACTTGAAACAAATGAAAAATATTTGTACTCTAATTTTTTTTTTTTTTTTTTTTTTTTTTTTTACACGATTACCGACTTATGATTTCAAAGTAAAACAACTTCATGAAAATATTCATGAAACGTACTTTTAGACTTTGAGAACTTATAAATTACTTGTGGAAAATTCCTTTCGCCATAACGGATGTACTAATACAATTATAAGACAGATTGCAAAAGAACATCTTTGAATGGCATTTAAGGCGACAAGACTCAGCCTCTAATTAATCTAATTTAGTTTATAAACTGTTGCTCAGCGCAAATTGGAAATGACGTCAAAAATCGCGAGTTTTGAAATTCAATATAACGGTCTATTTTTCTCGGACGGGAGTCAAACTTTTTGTGTTTTATTTTTTATAACGCTTAGAAAACTTTTTTAAACGTATGAATAGGGACCTGAGAAACGTGCAAAAAGTTAGATTTCGTAATTTTTACAAAACCGATTTTTTTAAATTTAAAAATGCCAAAACATGAATCTTTGGTCGTTTCAATCATTTCTGTTATTGGATGCGTGCGACTAATGACGGAGTTATCTAAGGCCGGGTGAGGGCTTCTGTGAATACGATTAAAACCACTCAAATATTCACTTTTTACTCGCTAAGGGTAATTTTAGATTCCAGAGCCGTCAGCTCATAATTAGCGCGGATAATCGGATCTTAATTTAAAAAGCTCTTTTGTTTTCCGAGAAGAAAGAAAATGTTTAGATTTTTCACTTGCCTATCGGCGCTTCGTGAATGAGCGGTACTAAAACTATCTCGCCTTTTCTTCTATTAACCTATATCCGAGTGAAGAAGAGGCATGAACTTAGTGTTTTGGAAATCCTTGCGCATCCAGCCGCGGGGTTAAGCATCAAACAATCACCTATATTTAGGTTCTACAGGTTTCCAAAAGTTGATAACGCTCGCGGACTCTATGCTTTTTTGTATTTCTTCCCTTTCCTTCCCTTCCCTTCATTTTCAACGTCAAAGCAGCCAATATAGAAAAAGAGTGCTAGCTTTTATAAATAGCCAGTTATTTTTGCCATCTGCTGGAACTGACGCAACTCCTCTTTTCATTGCTGCATCTCGCGCTTCATTGGGGTAATCTTCTTTTCGTTGCGTTTGAAACATTGTGTCCAATTTGTAATTAGTTTCGCGAGTTTTAAATAAATCTTTTAATCATAATCTGGAAGAAAGTTTCATTATTAGCAACTGAAAAGCTCTTTGAAATGCTATTGTTTTTGTAATTCAGCATTTTCGTAAGAGGGGAGGGGAAAAGCTGTTGCCAACCACGCATTACAATATCTTTCATTTGTCTTCAAAATACAGCTTGCTAAAACAAAACGATTCATTTAAAAAGAATATTTCCTTTAAAAATATTTTGATACTTTTCGGATTATTGCATTTTATGGTTAAAATAAAAATACAGTAGCAACCAAATCAAAAATCTAAAAATTGTCCCAGGTTTTGTTAATGTTTTACATAATCGAACGCTTTTTTCACAGTGATGTTGATACAGTAGAGAAGAATACATATATTTATGTGGTCTTTGGATTTTCCTAAAATTACAGCAGCATATTTTAGTTTTGATGAACAATTTTTATTATGTTGTGCCGGAGAGTACAGTGCCAGGCCAGATCTCAAGCTGTAAGGCGTGCATTCGAAACCTGAAGAAGACACAGATGTTTGAGATTGTATGCGTCCTTAAGTAGTATTTAAAATCTGTCTGTCAAAAAGTTCTTTCGAAAGGATGATGGTAGAGAAATAGGGGTTCGAAAAGGATTTACTGGAGAATTTCTAGATAAAAACTGAGGCGGAGTTGGGAAAGCTTTTTTTTTCATCCTAGATGTCCAACCAACGCTTTTGTCCAAAGAGAGAAACACATGGATCTACCCGTAATTGCTCATGAAACCATTTCTGTGGCTATGTGCCCGAGTATGTGGTCAGACAACACTTTTTTTTTTTTTTTTTTTTGGCAAGCGATTAATTTCAAGTCAGGAAGTTACGCCATAATGAATCGCTGCAGTCCTCTGTTTTCGTTTCAACTTTACAACATCTGCGTAGTTAAAAAAAATGTGCTAGAGTGTTCCCGCCAGCTAGAAGTTAGCCAAAATTCTTGTTAAGTCTTAGATTAGAAATGAGGACCAAACTGCCAATTTTCTTTTTATTAATATGTAAGAATTTTGACCTGATGAGCAGGGAGCAAGTTATATTATTTACTTTACAATAGTCTGTTACTGCCACTTTATTGTTTGTTTTATGCCCATACTGATATTGCTGAGAGCTTGTTCCAAACATATGAATGAATACTAGTATCTGTGTTTGACTGTGATTCGAACCTCGATCCTTTGTCTGCTTACAGACAAGCTACGACTAGCTACCAAAGTTAGCAGCCGGTATCTCTTATTATCTTGTTCTTTAAGCCTTTAATAATTAAAAAAATAATGTAAGTACATTATATGGCGTGTAATATAAATACAAAATCTTCTACAGAGTACATCTGAAGATTAATAAAAGAGAAGAAGAATTTTTCTTCAAAAGAGAAAGGAAAGCACCTGATGTGTTTTCCTTAAAAAGTCCTTCTCGAAAGGCATACCTTCTCTTAGGCAGAGAACACACATGCACTTTGTAATGATCACAAAACACTAGAAGCAAGGTTTAGCATGGCCAAGTTTTATTATATACGTTCTTTCGTTATTCTCAATATCACTACGGTTACCCATAGCTATGTCAGAAAGATTTCTTCGTGATTCAAAACCTAAAAATTTGATTCGCTGTTTTCTGCATTTAATTTTCTATATTTTCACTTTCTATGTTTCATTTCTATATTTTAATTTTGTAGATTTCATTTCTATATTTTCATTTTCTATATTTCTTTTCTGTATTTTCATTTCGAAATGTCTTCTTCTAATCCTTCAAATCATGTCTAAGACTTAATTAGCAGTTGGAGTCGCTTTCATTTTTAAATAATCATAAACCACATTGTGACGTCGTGTACACAAGGAAAGTCATTAAATGATTCGTCACTGATGTCAGCTAAAATATTCGTCTCTGATGCCAGCCAAAACATCCGTCACTGATAATATTGACCGATAATCACTGATAATTACTGATTTTGCTGTACCTGCCCAATGCTGCTAATGCCTATTATCCCTTTAAATTTATTACCGGCTCGGTTAATTGAGACCTTTTTTGTTAGAGGTTGGATTAACAGAGTTTCTGTCGCATTTTGTACTGTTTACTTTAGCTGCTACATTATTCACCGAGCAGTAAGGTGCACTTAATAATGTAGTTGCACTAAGCTGTTGCCAGAAATTTTTATTCCAAAACATTTGCTTTTTTTAATTCTGTATTTAAATCGTTCTAAAAGTGTATAAACGCCCTTTATATTTATTTGAAAACTTTGTAGTAAAGCTTTCATGACAAACGACACTCTTCAGTGTTTAACGAAAAAAATATTTCCCTAAAAATATTAAGCTGTTATACGAATGCTTTTTTCATTAATATTTTTAGATTTCAAAATCTCTACACGGAACTTTAAAATAGGTGTTTGTCGTAAATATTTATTGGTTAGATTGAGCTTGATTGTTATCTCTCCGAAACAGCATTTACGTGACTATATCTGAAAATTCTTTAGCACTTCTGACCTAGCCTTGAGCAACTCTCTCAGCAATTTCGTTCTGTGTGACCAGCACCCAAATTCTTTCGAATTCTATGACCTACCGGGTGCACGGATACAAGCCCGGATCTTTGAGCCCGTCGGCTTGTTTTTGCTTTTGAAGATGGAAAGAATAAAAACGAAGCTAACCCTTCGAAAATGAATGGATGGATATTCGAAGTGAGTACTCAGTGAGCCCTCCCGGCGCTTGACCTGCTTTAATTTCCTGTTTTTTTCTCCAACAATTGTAAGAGATGCTGCAATTATTGCTGGGATGGCGGCTGTGGTTGTTAATTGAACATGACTCCTCATGATGATAAAAGAACGTTTCTCAGGAGGTATCTGAAACAATCCAATGGCATGTCATGAAAGAATAATAGACTAATTCTGCAGAATTTTCAAATGATCAACAAGAGGTGTCAGTTTCGTATTTTGATTTAACCAAATGAATTGTATACTAGTGAAAAGCTAGAAAAAAGGCTAAATAACTTAGACTTCATTTTCAGATTATCCTCACAGAACTAAAAGATTGTTAGCATTTTTACGCAAAATGGTAATAAAAATTCGTGTAAGATAACTTAAGTGGTCATGCAATCTAAAAAAAATAGTAGTAAATAAGTAAATAGTAATTACGTTTCTATATACTAACTTTTTCTACGTAAAATGGTAGTAAATCCATCATAAAATAATAATGAAATGAGTATTGAAATGAAAGTAATGGTTCTATAAAACTATTATTATTATTTCTGGAAAATTAGTTGAATCAGTCTATCATTATATTACAATTTATTGTCTTTTCTCAAAGTACAAAACACAAGAATTTCGCCAATAGTTGTACAGGCATAGTTTCACTGTACTATCTGTGCAGTTGACCCCCCCTTCCGAATTTTAACGGAAAGCAGCTAGGTGGGCGAATTCGAGGGCATCTCACCCCTCTTCCTCAGCCACCGAAACTTAAGAGAAAACTTTCGACTTGCCAGAACTTCCTCTATCCCGCTTAGGCACGATACATTTACCAACAATTCATGTCTTTGCTTTTCCTCATGTGTACCATAATTATAATTTCTGTGTAGCAAGTTAGCTTCCCTTAGGAAGTCCTCCTCGAAGGCCTCCCTTCCATTATCCAGATATTCCTGGTGTTTTTTTACTTCTTCCAACAACCAGCCTAATCCGGGATTCCTACCGGTATCCAGCGACACAGCAGCTACTATCGCTAACCACGATACCGATCAGGGAGACGTTCCGAAAAACCAAAAACCTTTAATACAATTCTGGTGTATTCTGTCTCTGTTTTGTACAAGTGAAAACATCTTCTTAACTACCTTCATTTGTGAATGAATGGGTAACTCCACTGAACACTGAAATTTTGTCCCAGTATCAGTCCCTGAGAAATTGCAGTTTGCCTGCATATTAATTCCATGATCCCCCCCCCGCGTGAGCGTGAATGCAAATACATTTGCTTTAAGTTCTTCACGAAAGCATCCCTCCAAAGGCATATAGCTCTCGAATGCTTTACTGCGCCAAATAACATAGCAGACCTTATTTTTCACTATGCTTTATATTCAATGTTACCCTATGTTACTTACTACTATTATGTTAACTTCACACGAGGATTCTCATATTCAGTGAGCTTTAGGCACTTTTTTGTTTTTCTCTCTCCATGCCAATTGCTTATCATGCGCACTTACCTTCGTCATGGCCCGCACCCACGGGGGTGTTTCTGTTAGACTCACTTACGTACTCTCCAAGACTTTTATTACTGCTCTGAACTTTAATTTGTATCGACATTTACTACAAACTGTTCGAAACTACAAATATTCGAAAGCTGGAAGCATTACGCCGGGATAACGCGGTTACCCGTTTTTGTGAAACTCTTCGAATTTGCCTGATGAGCCGACCTTGTCCCGAATTCCCAGTTACTTAACGTCGTTCGTACTAAGTCATTAGATACAAAAATAGCGGAAAATACATTTCATTATCTCTTATCTATAGTGTTAAATAATGAAAAAGTTATATGTGTCATACATACATACAAATTCTTCTTCCTTCCTCGCATTGTAGAAAAAGTGAGCCGTCCAGTTTTTAGTCTTTCGACCGAACATGTGCACCTCAAAAATCCCGAAATTTGAATTTCGAGTTTTTTTTTTTTTTTTTTTAATTATTTATTTCGTATTTTATGAGAATTGAATGAAATTTTAATTAATTTTTTTTTTTTACCTTTATGTTTCGAATTTGATTAGAAAACTCAGCAATGCGAAAGAATTGTGCTTCTACTCGGCAAAACGCAAAATATTTGTCTTTCGAATTTAATTAATAAACTTAACAATTTAACAGAAATTTGTTGCCACTGCACGAATTAAGACATTTTTGTCTTCGATGCGGCAGTGCGTTGTCATCCGGCAAAGCGTATTTAATTTTTCTTTCAAATTTATTCTGTGATTAATTGAGAAACTAAATTATCTAAAAGCACTAAACGCAGATTGATTCCAATTAATATTAATTACTGGCTGGTTCCAAGAAATTACATTATCTGGATTTATTAAAATCATTATACATATATTTTGTGGTAACTATTTTAGGCGGCTGGCCATTCAAGCGTTTCGTGTTTTCTAGTTTGTACAATAATAAGTTTCAGGTACTTCTGAGATAAAAGACAACTAGCATTCGGAATTTTTTTCCTGCCAGTATTATTAGAAAAACAAAGAATTGTTGGTATGACCCATGATGACATGTTTCATTTTGAAATATAAATATTTTGGAATTTTGGAAATTCGGAATTTTTTTCCTGCCAGTATTATTAGAAAAACAAAGAATTGTTGGTATGACCCATGATGACATGTTTCATTTTGAAATATAAATATTTTCTCGCAAAATAAGGTAAAACTTGCATTTCTGAATATGCATTTCTTTCTAAAACATGCATGCAGTTCTCATATAAATAAGTTTAGGGTGGTAAACGGCCAGATTTCCTACACTGGGAAGAGCTAAATTTCTAGAATTAGCACTAAGAAATCTAATCAGTTAGTCTACTGATCCATTTCCGAGGGGCAAGATCAAGATATGAAAGTTTAAGATCTTATCTAAAATTTCAGCTCCTTGTCTCAGTAAAATTTAGGCTGTTGCATTAAGCAGTATTTTCATTTCCATTTATACATATTCTCAATAAAATAAAATGTCAGGTGTATCACGTCCGTGTATTGTGAGGTAGAATACTACTTGTTATTCTCTTCAGTCACCGATCTTCTCTGGGCTGAGAAATTATTCGAGCGTGTCTCTTATCAGTACACTTAACTTGTCACTAGAGTCATTTTAAAGGTAATCAAGTGAATTTTTAGGAGCAAATTTTAGGATTAGAGGAAACAAAATGAGCTGTTTGCGGCATCTGCCTAAAACCTAGTTTTTGTTCGTTTTTTAATGTGTTTTTCCGCCCGATTTCAAGTCAAAATTTGAAATATTTCCGAAAGCAATTTTTTCAGTGTTTATTCTCAAATAGTTGACAGTGTTGACTTTACTAATTTTCGTCAGTAAAGTCTGGAGTATTTCCTTTCAATCAGTCAACCGGAATAACTTGTTGTAAACGCTGAACAGTGCTTACTGCTGCCCTACTTTGCTATTATCATTTAATAAAAATACATTCAACATGTCATAATATTGCAATAAATACTAAACCATAGCAATAAATAGTAAATATTTTATGAAGTAAAAGAGTAAAAGAAACAGGATATATTGTAAAAGGTACACAGTATATGCCTCGTGTTCAGGGAGAAATTATCAGCAATAGCTGTTAGCCCATCTTAACTTCATGAAATACCTTCTTATGTAAATACGTTTAAAATGATTTTATACTTGCTTTTAAGTAGAACATGAAACAGCACACGAGGGCTATCTGTCTAAGGGAAGGGATGCCTTTGTGGAGAACTGGATGCCTTTGTGGAGTGAAACTGGCTCGAATTCGGTCAACACTTGCAGTTTTAAATACAAAAAACAGTATATTGAAAAAAGAAGAAAAGTGATATGATTAAGGAAAGTTAGCACTTTTCTTAATATAATATAACATTTTATGTGACCTGGGGTGATGATGTATATCGTTCACAACATTTTTAGTTCGGGCGCCACTGTAAACTCTTCAATTTTTCAATGTCAGGAAACTGAAGAAATTCGCAATGCTGTCGCCAGGATTCGAACTTCAAACTTTCCGAATACACATATCGAGCGTATTTCTATTTACACGAAAGATGGGAAAAAATACACTATACGCTTAATTTGTTAATCAATAACAGACACATTAAATTTGAAAGAAAAATTAAGTACCTTAGTCTTTACCGAATGACAACAAACCGGCGAGTTATTAGTCGAGTGGCAACGTTTTACTTTTAAATCATGGATTGTTTAATCAAAATTGCATTAAATTTGGGCAAAACGTGAAGTAAATAAAAAGCAGATTATAAATTCAGGTTTCGAATGCACATGTTCGGATTTATTACTATGTATGTGCAAAATCTGGAGATTTTAGGTGCGGCCGTTTTTCCATAATGCAAGGTACATACAGATTCTACATCATATAAAAAATTCTCTAAATTGCCAGTTTACGAAACATAAGATCTGTGCAATTAATTTAAGAAAAATGTATCAGATGAATGATATTCCGATAATTTTAAACAGCGATAACTTTATTCTTATTTTGAATTATGCCTCAATAGCAGTATTTTTATCTTCTCATGATTCATTTAATTCCACATTTCCGAAGTCTGTTGTGTTGAATTTTTGGGGCAACTGCGCATTTATGCGGGCAATTACTGTACATGTAATTTCCTTTTAGAAAAAGAAGGAATATTTCTTTCAGAAGTAAAACTAGAAAATGTAATTGAAAAATAAAAAATGTGCACTAAAAAAAAAAAAAAAAAAAAAGTCTGTCGAAATTGTTCTAAAAATGCGTATAAACACCCTCTGTATTTACAGATAATAGAAACTTTATAAATCTAAGTGTCAAAGTTTTAAAAAGAATTAATCAAAAAAAAAAAAAAAAAACTGAGTCCATAAACCGGAGAGAGGTATGGAATTATTCTGATTACGCAGTTATACGCAGTAAAATCCGTTGTAAATGTCGTGTTGATATTTCTCGAGTTCATATTCAACTCGGAACAAAATCTGTATCGTCAGTTCGCAAGTTACCAGTTTCTACTAACTATGCATCAGGCAGTTCTTAATGAATCACACAACGTAATTCTTAATCAACAGCATAGTATGAAGTAGCATTAACTGTGCAATTAGAACTCATTCAGAAATTACGTAAGAGGATGTTACCCTCCGGACTCTCCTTAAGTATCTCTCTGAAGGACTGATTACCTTTTGTTGAGGTGCTTAGAGGTGTGGTCCTAAGGATTGATATAATTGCGGAGAAAGTGGAGTTTCTTTCAGAGAAAGCCTTAAATGGTCTCACATACAATCACTTATACCTTTTTTTTTATCTTTATGAGGGTAAATAGCTTTGACCTATAACCTTTAATTTTTGTCAGAGACTTTTACTGCAAGTTCTTGGGGATAGAAATGATTTTTTGATTCATTGAAGGAGACAGGATAAAACTTGCCTCTCCCAAAGTTCAGCTAAGTTCATTATTTCCATTAATCATGAAAAGTTTCTGTGATTATTATTCTTTTTAATAATAATGGATTCTATCTGTTATTCTCTTTACCTTTTTAACTTATGTACTATTTTGGTTTTGTAAGTACAGCTGTTATATTCTTTAATGCGTTTGTAAATTTAACTCCCAGTTCTCTAAATAATTTGTTTTCGATATAAACCCAGTAAATGTAATTCATATTAACTCTAAAATTTCACATTTAGGCAGGAATTCCAGCTTTGCGAAAGATTTCGGCATGAATTTGGGTGTCCGCCGATAACATCGCGGCAAAAACATCGCGGACGAAAACGTCGCGGAGAAAACAACGCAAGGCGAAAACGTCGTGCTACAAAACATAGTGGGAGAAAACATCACAAAGAGAAAACATCGCAGTTCTAAAACATCGTGGCACAAAACATCGTCGTCGAAAATAAAGCGGTTCAAAAACTTCGCAGTTTAAAAACATCGTCGTCGAAAATATCGTGGTAAAAAAAAAAAAATATCTACAAATCATCGCATGACGATAACATCGCAGACATGCTTTTTTCAGATTTTAATAATGATAAATGGATATTCCCATAATGATTTGGGAGCGCAAGATGTAAAGAAGGATAATTTTTACCTTCACATTTTTTTATTAACTAATAAATTTTTGCTGAAAAAGTAAGAAGGAAACTTAAGCATAGAAATTTAAATGCACTTATAGATTATACTTCTCATGAAACATTACCAGTAAAAACTTTATAAAAAATGATTTGCTAATGGTCTTTGTGAGTTAACTATGTCAGTTTAAAATTCCATTAAGTGCTATAAGTTGCATTAATTTTCTATGCTTAAGTTTCCTTCTTATTTTCTCAGGAAAAAATTTATTAGTTAATAAAAAATATGAAAGTAAAAATGCCGTGCTTAAGCTTGAATAAAGCATGTCTGCGATGTTATCGTTATGCGATGATTTGTAGATACTTTATTTTGTACCACGATATTTTCGACGACGATGTTTTTAAACTGCGAAGTTTTTGAACCGCTTTATTTTCGACGACGATGATTTGTACCACGATGTTTTAGAACTGCGATGTTTTCTCTTTGCGATGTTTTCTCCCACGATGTTTTGTAGCATGACGTTTTCGCCTTGCGTTGTTTTCTCCGCAACGTTTTCGTCCGCGATGTTTTTGCCGCGATGTTTTCGGCTGTAACCTGAATTTGTTAATGATGACATAGTTCGCAAGATTTTTCCTAAGAACTACAAATTTTGAATTTTTCTTATTCGTTTGAAGAATCGATTGCGAAAAATTTCGAATTGATTATTGTCATCTTCCTTACAGCACTTCCGTGTAACAAACATGGTTTGTTTTGCTAAACACTTCGTTACTTAGAGAGAGATATTTTCATAAAGGGTCATGTAATAAAATTGTGTAGAATTTTCGTTGATTCGTTATCAGACTTGAAAGCTATAGGTGATTGCGCGTCGAAAATGAAATTTTCGGGGTATCTGATTGCTTGTCTTATGCGAAAACTAGTTTTCTGGGTAAAACGGAAAACCTACAAGAGACAGAGCTGAAAGCCAAACATTTTCGCTTCAGTCGAAAAATGTCCCGCATATTTAGCCGAGACATCAGTTCCAGTGAAAATGTTTCGGCTAAGAACCGTTCAGTGGTAGAAGAAGGAGAAGCTTGCTTCTTGAAAAAGTTTCTTCTGTCGTCACACGCCGCTAAATATGATAGTCCCATTAACGATGGGTGAAATCATGCAAGCCTCATGCAACCAAGTCATTGCTCATTCAAAGGCCGGGAAACGAACACAGGGCAAATTACCATTGCTCCACTGTTTTAGCCATTTTGTTATCGATGAGTACATATAGGTCAGAATGTACAACGAAGTTTATAATTAGCCCAAGAGGGGTCTCTTAAAGTCTCGAAATGGGATTTTGTGTCGAATAACTATAAATGATTCATTTCACTTTTGATTCGAGTCTGTTTCCATTCGGCAAAATGTAGTTTAAAATTCGGCAAAATTACCTTTCAAATTGAATCTGTCTGTTGTGGATTAACAAACTAAGCTTTTTGAAAACAATAAATGCAGTTCTTAAGAATATTCGTTTTTCACTTTTGAATGGGATTGATTTAAATAATAAAAATACATTTAATTTATCATCTATCTAATTAAAAATATTTAATATTTTCATAGAATGACGTTATATATATATTTATTATCTATTTTGCACTTGCCTACCAGCGGCCGAGCGGTAAAGTCGCTGAACAGTGGTAGTTCGGTTCGAGGTTCGAATCCCGCGAACGGGCTGGCTACATGGGCGTTTTCGTGGTTTTCCTCATGTGTAACGTGTATACGAGCTAGTTTCCCTTAGAAAGTCCTCCACGAAGGCATCCCTCCTCTTAGGCAGATAGCCCTCGAGGCTTTGCCATACTCACAAAACACAAACAAACAAACACTATTTTGCACTATGTAAAACTTTAATGAATTTCTTATTAATAAACTCAACGATTTGAGCGCGAGCACTGGCAACACTGTATGGAATAAAACAATTTTATCTCCAGTTCATTTTGTTAGAAATTTTAAAGATATGCTGTACTTAACATTTTGTGGTTTTGCTATTGAATTGAATTTTATGTGGCGTAAGTAACGTGATATGTAATAAGTGAAGTTAACACGCAAGAACGTTATAATAAAAAGACAAAAAAAAAATTTTAAGCCATCTTACTAAGGAAACTGAACATTGATATGCTAAACTGAGAAAAGATTGGAAAAAATAAAAAAAATTATTCCAACACTTAACAAATACTGCATCAAGAATTCTAAATATACGCTGCTATTAAAATTTTTGTGATTTTGCTGTTGAATTGTACATGGCGTAAGTGTAAAAAAAAAAAAACGACGTTTAATAATAAAGCTAAAACGAAAAAAAAAAGGGGGATAGCATGAGTGAGTGCAACAGCAGTCTGGTAGACTGGGAGCTAAAAGAGAGTAAAAAATCTTAACAAATTCTTTTGGACAACTTTTAAAATCTGAAACCTTTCAGATTTTTTTAAAATATAATTTTAAATTTGTAATCAAACTACAGTACTCACTTTTTTTGGGGGGAGGGGGGGAATTTTTTAGTTGACTTTCAGTAATTTCAGGTTAGTACTGAATCGTTTTATTTAGACATTATACAATAATATTTCTGTCTTATATTTAATAAATATGAATTTAGGGCAAAAATTGAGGAATATTTGGTTGAGATTGCTGAAATGAATTATTAATATATTTGAGTGAAGTACAAATTTTGAAATTTCTTGAGCATATGAAATTAAATAAAGAATCTAACTGGAAGAAGAAAACGCCACTGTAAATCATTAGTTAGGTAAAAAAGCAGTATTAGTTTCATGTGGATTTTAAATAAAATTCTATCGATTATATAGGAGATTTCTAGGGTTCTCTTCTTCAGAAGCAATTACCCATATACCTAGCACGTTAAACACGTGAGTGCTATTCATTACAATATTTGCACTAAAGTATTACAGTATTTGGACCTTTGTTCTGGAGATTATATTTTACAATAAATTGCAGAAAATGAAAAGTACCACCCTTCCACGTTCCTGTTTCAATTTTCCTAGTAATGGTGCAAATAAAACCCTTGAAAATACTTCTCTCTCAATCAGGATTCCTCTTATTATTATTATCCTTGAATGTAATTTAGTTGATATTCGTAATTTTCATTCAAAAATTTCAACGGAGTAAAAAGGATACAACAAGGGTACGTAGCTGTTGAAATCTCCTAGTGATTTCTTTGAATACTCTACCTCCAGTAAAAGCTATTTTTTGTTCCTGAATTTCATTCGGTACACAGTTCAGAATTTCATTATTCTTTACGTGCATCGAAGATCCACGCGAAAAATGTGCCTTTTGGGCGGATCGCCTCCTTCACTCCCCTCCAGCTACACCTCTGAATGTAATGATCTAATAAATAGTGTACGGTTAAACTGCGAAAAATTAAAAAAATCCGAGTTTACGAGAATTGGCAACAACTGCATATTTATCCAGATAAAAGTTCCTTCGCAAAGTAAAACCAAGAACGCTGTCACAAGAGTTAATGTTATTACTACTCTTCAACGACCGAAGATTTTTTTACTTTTCTTTCAGATCCTCTCCTTCATTGAGATCTTAAGAGCATAAAGGAATAATGTATTCTTAAAAAAAAAAAAAAAAAAAAAATGCTTTTTACGATGGTTAGGAAAACTAACGTTTTCTTCTATGGTTTTCTAATATCTTAAAATAGCTCGTATGTAGATGATTCCCATCATAGACGTAAGGAGAAACGGATTAGTTCAAAGGTCAAGTAATGCGCTTAAATAATAGATGCAGTGTGTAGCTAGAACTCTAATAATCCTATCAAATCCTTTGGGCAAGGAAAAGAATGCTAGAATTGGACGGACGTGCGCAGCATAATTTTTGTTCTTTCGTTTTTCTTCTTTAAATGCATCTGCTTGAAGAAAAAGATCGTATCTTTTATGTTCCGTGTTCGGATCATCGTCGTTTATTAAATTAGAATTAATTGATGTCTAAAAACCAAAAACAAAAAGAAGGTCATCCAATCAGGATATAGCAGTTAAAGTCTGTCTCGGAAGATTCTCCATTTAGATGCAAAATCTGATACGATTTGTCTATTTATTCATAAACATATGTATTGATTATGAACAAAAGGAAAGAGGAAAGCATTCGTTTTCGTTGAGTTTGAATGCTATTTTGGTTAAAAAGTACGGCAATTTTAAAATTAACCGAAATTCAACATTAGATTTATGTGTATATATAAAAGGCAAAATAAATTGAAATAATAATATTTTTAAAATCCATCCCATATTCAGTTCGAAACAAATCATATGCAAAAAAAAAAAAAAGAAAAAAAAAAAAAACAGAAGCACAATGGCAAAATATTTTATTTTTTTTAAATATATATATCATGAACTAAACTCATTTTTGTTTCAAGCAATCCGATTAAAAAGTAAAAAAATAACATTAAGAACTCTTTTGCTTTTAATTAGTTTGTTAATAACAGACAGATTAAATATGAAAGACTAGTATCTTACGTTTTTTCGAATGGCAATATATTTGAATGAAAAGCGAAACAACGCAAAATCGCGTTTCGATATTAATATCCCTTTTGGGCTGAAAATGTTTCGACGTAATTTCCCTCTTTTTTTATATGCTTGTTTAACACTTTATTTATTTATTTATCTTCACAATGTAAAATCCTTTAGGTTAATATTTTCTACTTCTAACGATTTCATCTTAGATGTTTCTTATTTCGAAATTTTTTCTGCAACTTTCTTCCCAGAGGCTCTTTGCTGATTTTGAAAGGATAACCAATAAGTAAAATTGTTTATCTGAAAGCAGCTGATGCCACTCCATGTAAATATTAGCCAGCACTCTCTTATATATTTCATAATAAAATTGGATCGTATACGGCTATTTTGTGCCAGCGCAGCTGTTCACGGGCAAATTTGTTATGATTTCGGAATAAAAATTAATTTCATATATGGCTGCTGCTTTGTTCTGATGTAATTGAGAGTCATCCGCGTCTCTGAAGCGGTTAAAAAACCAGTGAAAGAGAACAGAAGGAAAAGAATTGAAATTAGATAACGCATATTTACATGAACACTGCCATGCATTCATTACTGCTTTTGTCTCTGACTGGCTTAGTTTGTATGCATGTGATTACTCGTTTATTATGCAATGTTATTTTTTTCCTTTTACCAAAATGTTTGAAATTCCATTCACAAAATATCACGTGTTTCCTTGACTGAGTTTAAAGCTGTTTTATCAGAGTGTGTATGACAATCTGAGCTTTAATTTCCTTGGGAAAACACAGCAAGTAAAGTAATAGATAAAAAATAAATCTCTTTATTAAATAATAAAGAATCTGTCATGTATGTATGCATTGTATGTTGTATGTTTTTTGCACTGTTTAAAAGCGACGATACTTAGAGCCACCAGAGTTTGAATGCACGTAGTCGTCCACCCGAATCTATGCATCTCGAGGCCCGGATTTTAAATTTCAGTTTTATTTTTTTATTTATTTTATATTGTGTACAAATTTAATGAATTTTTTAACCAGCTCAGCGATTTAAAGGTGAGCAGTAACAACAGTACTCAAAATAAAACATTTTTAATTTTAGCGGTCTAAACTGTTGCCATTCGACGAAAGGTGATATACTTATCTTTCAATTTAAATGAAGCGTATAATATTTTGAAGTCCCAAGAAGTAGCCTCCTCTACTCCGCTGCAGGTAGCAAGAGTCAGCTGTAAATGACAAACAGTGGGATGTCCGTCAAAAATAGGGTGAAACACGGCAAAATGATGTTAATTGTTACGCCTTAAAATGATGCTAATTGTTACGAAAGAAGAGTATTAGCCAGTTCTACTTGCCTTTCGGTTGTAGTACGTGATTTTGAAGTGAAATTACAATATTTTGATGATATTTAATACTGCGGTAAAATTTCTTAATATTGTAGTAAAAAATATTTGCTTTTTTAAATGTATTTTTTTATGGTTTCGATTTTTAATTCGGTATGTAATGTCTATTTCTTATAAACCGAGGGGCATTGGCTACTTCCCTAAGGGCTTTATCTTTCAGAATTTAAATTTTATAGAGATTTGCGCTTGCAGCAAGTTTCCATATGGGGAAGACATAAATTATGGCTGGGGGGATTATTGTTTTTGAAGAGAAAAACTGCTACGTTTTTCGAGAATAGAACTTAAGTTATTTATGAAAATATTAATTTTATTTTTCAGTTTGGCAAAGTGAGGTTAAAAAGTGAGTTTGCTGATAATGTCTAGGAGTATGTTCAGATTTAATCAACGAATTCGGGAATGTGTTGCCACTGGCTGAAATAGCAGGTTTTTATCTTCCATCCACTGGCATTTTGCCATTCAGTAAAGCATATTTAGCTTTAAATGCTTAAAGTTAAATAATGCTTATCTGTTGAGCAACAAACGATGCGATTTAAAACGCATTCACTAAGAATATTTTTTCTACTTTATAATCTGACTGATTTACGTAAAAATGTATTTAAATCATTAGCTAATAAGAAATATTAAATAACACTATCTGAACTCATTAAAATTATTATATATTTTTTCTTTTTTTTTATGAGCGGCTAGACTAACAAAAATGTATCAAAAATCAAGTATGCGCTCAATAATAGATAACTAATGGCAACTGATTGTAATGAATCATCAAAAAGACCCTCCTAAATCAGGTTTCGGTAGATTTTTCTAGGGTACGGGTTATTTCTAATATCTTCAAGGTGTTGCGGTCCAACCAGTAAACGTAGGTGGGATGAGCTAAAAAAACAATCTACAATATTTATTATAACTTAATAATAAATACGGAATATGTACTTACCTACCTAACCTTACCTAAAAAAAACTTACTCTTTTGAAACCTCGTTTAAAGCAAAATACAAAATACATACATAATAGCCACAAATATAATAATTTCAAATCCTGCATTTCTTATCAAACAATTCAAAAAGTTAAAGAATAGCATGTTTTTTGTGTGTCTAATTTGAGAATGAAACAACATAGAAAGCAGAAATTTAGAAGACATGTTCATTAAACAGTTTGTTAATGAACGTGACATAGAATATTTCTCAAGTTCAACACAGATACGAATTACAACAAAAAATTGCACTCTTGGCAGAAAAATCCAGTTTTGGAGGAACAGTATATCACGGTTTTTTGAGGGAAAACGGGGTGGTAACATTACAAAATTGGGTTCTACTAATAAAGAATGTGTCCACTCCTAGCTGCAATACATTGGCGGAAGCGATGTTTCGCCTCATATCAGTAGGCATTCTGGAAAGGATCACGCATTTACAGTGCCTCTACTCTAGAGAAGTGTTTTTGTTAAACTTAAGTAAAGAAAATTCTGTACGTCTGAAACCCAGTGAGTGCAAAGAACTTTTAAAACAGTATTTCACGAGTACAGGGACTGGGGATGGGTAAAAAAAATTCAGTGAAACCCGTTTTATTGAAGCATTACATTGTTAACGATAAAGCTACGATGCAGAAGAATACGTTAAATGGATGAATTATAAGGTATTTCTCCCTCCTTCTAGCATGCCTTCGTGATGTAATGGTTAGCCCACTCGACGCGTATTATAGAGATCAGCGGTTCGAGTCCCGTCGAGGCATTGCTCATTTTTCACGTCTCTCAGCATCAAAAATCCTAATGTCTCTATACAGGATAACGAAAAGCTGTGTTTGGTTCAAATATGACGTTCTGGCACTGAAGATTTTCCTCAATATAAGTTTACTACGCGGTGGAGATGATTTTAACCCTTAGGGTACAGATTTATTTGAAAAAATTCTTCTGTTGACTAGCGACATTCACTGAAGCACTGGAAGAAACTTGCTCTTATATCTCTTATAACTGATACCAATCACTTCTGCCGTAAACAAGAAGGCACATGTTTAATTTCGTCCTAGTTTGAATGACAATTAAGATTCATTATCCATAACTTAGGCAAAACAAGTGCATGACAAGTCGTGAAATGTACCCAAAGGGGGAAACGACGTTTTATTATTATTGTTATTTATTTTTATTGCTTAGTATGTATTTGGTTTGGTTCCAAGAAATTTAAACTTATAAGCGGCTGAGTTTATTAAGCGGCGGGTACTGTATTTTAGGTTTTTAGGGTTTAATTTGTTTTCAGAGTGTTCATAAAAAAGTTTAAGAAAATGTACAGATAGTTTAAAAACTTCTGAAGCCAAATTGCGTAGACTAGGTTAGGTTACTTGATTAAGACAAAGCTATTCGAGAACTGTCTGCCTGGAAGGGATGCCTTCCTAGAAGACTTTTTAAAGAAACGTTGCTCGTATGCTCATTGCACACGTTGAAGCCCATAAAAGCTTCAATGCAGCTCTCCCTTTCGTCGGGATTTGAACCCAAATCCAACTTCCAGTGTTCAGCCGTTGATGGACCTGCAAGTTGCGTTATACACAGTGTTTTTATGAATTATACTAATTGCATGACGGATAAAAAACTACCAATATTGTTATTTGTAATAAACGTTTAACATTCTTATTTATCCTCAAAATGTCATTTTGTTCAAAAATAGAAATAAAATAATAGAAACCGTAGTTTAAACAGTAGATATACTACTAATAATTTTTGGTTACAATGTATTACGGCACATATTTTGTCCTTTTAATGTCTGAATTTCTTCCCCTAATAAATAACGTACTGTTAAAAGTTTGTAAAACAAATGAAAGATATTATACTGCATCACCAAGCAACAGCTTCTTTCCCTAGCTGCATCCCATTTTCTGAACAGAAGAATGATAGGATATATTTTTAAGACTACTACTGAAATTCCTTATACTTCACACAGTATTACACAAGGCTTACAGAGGTAAGTAAAAAAACAAGCAATACAACAGCACAACACAAAATGAAATAAAGTTATGAAATTCACAGACACATGGAGAGGGGGAGAAAACTTACTGTTTAAAGAATTTGAAAAATGAGTTCTTTTCTTCTCGGAGTTTTTCAGCCTTCCTTAGTACAGAAACATAGGTCCTTATCAGATATCTAAAATCTTTTCAGAAATGAGCTGAAATTACCGTACCGAGTTTGAAATTTAATCATTTCGAAATTGTAGAAAAAGTGTTGAGGAATAGAAAGAAAAAATAATTTAGTCAGAGAGGTAGTAGAAGAATTTAAGTGCAATTCATTCCACTTCCGAAATGTTTTATCCCAGCTTTTTTCTTTAAGAGACAATAATAGTAGCAATAACAACAAAAAATTAGTAATTAAAATAAAACGATAAATAAATAACGAATGAGGTTAATAGACAGACAGAAAGATATCTATTTATTTTGTGTATTACGTTTTCATCTAAACACCATCTATAAACATGCGAACATCCGCTGCTTCATTAAACTGAACAATGATTTACTTTGGTTTTGCGGCGAAACTACATAAATAAATAAGTCCATTTGTCGAAGATACCTTCTTATTGGTATTTAAAAGACTCTATAGTTTGTTTTACACTAGCTTCGGGTGAAGAATTTTACAAAACGTCTGCAAAAGGCGGAAAGTTCTTATCTGCGTTTCAAAATGGCGGAAATTTGCCTCAAGTGTGGGTAAAAAAGTCCGAGGTAAATCATCTGAAAACTTCTCTAAACTCAAAAAAGCAACGGTTTGCGTAGGACCATGACCGCAAGCAACGTCTCATACTGTATTCAAGCAACATCAGAGATATGTTGCGTTATCTCTATTTATAATGCTGCCTGTTTATAAACAAGGCATTATACAGACAAGACATGTACATAATTTTCTATTTTAGTTTCATCGCGTCGTCTATAACTTATTTTTTCTTTTTGAAAGCAAACAGAAAAAAGAGAAAATATATTTAGTATTATGAAAACGGAAAAAAGAAAGTAATAAGACCATAGTTATATAGTCCAACAGAGATAAGGTATACGTAGGAATAATAATAATTAGTTCATTAAAGAAATAATAATAAGATAAAATAAGGGGAAACGTGAACCAAAGTCTAAAACTTCTAATGCTAATAATAAAACGTTGAAACTAAACCTGCAGTCGAAAACAGAAGATTAAGTTGCTGTTTATTATACTTGATATAAAAGTGTTACCCTAAAAACGAATAGAGCAAATATTTAATTTTTTCCCGTGTTAAAAACTGGAATTTGAGAGAGAAGACATTAAAATAATAATTTTAACAGTAGTTTAAAAAAATTAACTATAAACGTGTAATAACTTAATGCTAAAGCAGTAAAAAAAATGTAATATCAAGAATTAATTTACATAGAATGTTTATGCATATTTAGAACAATTTCGGGACAGTTTAATTAATGTTCAAAATGTAAATATTATTTTTTTAAATGTTTCATCTGATAGCCTTTTTTCTGGACTATAAGTTTCATCATTTCCACAACAGAAGAGCTTTTCGCAAAATTTCCAGGGGTATTGATTACCATTCCTCTTTAGCTACTTTCCAGAGTCCACCAATCGCGGCGCGTTTACGCTTAGAAAGTGCTCTTTTCCAGAGATTAAAGGCATGGGTAGCTTTTTCAAGCATTCTTTTGGAGAAGTTTTCATTTTCCATTAATGGTTTTCCCTCTCCCGTTAATAAAAGTGCCTATTTTGCGTTTAGAAATTTTAATGTTCACAATGCATTTCACAATGTTCTTGAATCATGGAATAGGAATATCTCTCTTCGGAAGGCGCAGAGGCATATCCTTCCTTCCACGGCTTGTTTATGCGCGACATTTTCAAAGAAGAATAAATTTAAAAGTAGGAGACGATATTCTTCATTTGAAATATTAAGCTGCTGCTAGATATTGTTATCGCAAAACATTTGCTTTTTTAAATTCTTTTTCAAAATCGTTCTAAAAATGTGTAAATATCCTCTGTATATAGTTCATAGAACAATTAAATAATACATGCATATTCTTTTAAAAGCTTAAGAATATTTCATTACAGTTACTGCTGTTGGTGAAACAGGTGGGATAGAACGATTTTAAAGGATATTGATCAGTACCAGATTTCATTTTGTACTGACTGAGCTTTAAAAGCAGTATGACTTTGATAATTAATTATTATACTCTAAAATCTGTTTAATTTGATATACAGTATATTCGTTCGATACTGATTTTGTAGGAAAATTTGATATAATAATACAGAATCAATTCGAAATTATTGCATTTTATGCATTAAAGCTAACAAAAAACTCGTCTATAACAGTGGCTGACGTTTGTTTTCGGACATTTGTATTATTAAAATTTATTTGCACTGATCTTGTAACAAATATTGAAATACAGACTTCAAATTTTTTCTGATATATAATTTTACATCTATTTTAAGCTCTGTTTGTTGGTAAACAAGTATCATCAAAATATTCCTTGTAATAAAATAATTTATTCAAAAAGTATCAATCAGTAACTTACATAATAATTCGAACACTCGCAAATGTTGTTAAAAAGTTTCTGCATACGATGTTTCTTGTCATCATTTTTTGTTTAAAATGAAAATGCATCATAAGTATCATATTTTATGTTTGAAATCATTACCCTTTTTAGCAAAATGCATTTGACTCTTCTATACCTAGAGTAAACATGGCCAAACACTACAAATTAACAATAAGTTCCATTAGAAATTTATTTATTCATCATTTAAAGATAGTAAAAATATTCGAAATATCCAGAAAATCTTTATCCAGATGTTTCGTTGCTATGTGTGCTGTTAAGCAGATGTTTGTGTGATGGGAAATTTGGATTTTACAGAAAATAATTTGGATCAGTATAAATATGTGTAGAGACATTAGAAATTTTTTTTGAAGCCGGAGAGATGAAAAATTAGCAACCGCCTTTTCTGGGAATCGAACTACGGACCTCTGAAATACCGGCTCAGTGTGCTGACCGCTGCACCACGAAGGCACGCTAGGAAAGTGGGAGAAATACCTTATACATGTAAATATTATTAATGGAAAAAGTATGTGCAAGAAAACTTAGAATGCAAAATAGATTCAAGTTCTTCCAGGATACTGATTCTAAACATACAGCCCTAATTTTCGCTTGTGTTTGTAATACAACTTTCCTGAAATTATAAAATCTCCTCCACATTTTCCGGAATTCAAGCTTTTGGAACATGCTAGGAGTAGGATAAAGAAAAGAATAAAAAAACATGATATTTTATCGAAAGCTCTGCTAAAAGTAATTCTTACGGAGAACTGGAAAAAGTTGAATATTCTTACATGAAAAAATTAGACCATTGAGTCCATTGAAAGACCATAAAAGTGTAATTTTAGCTAAAAGGATAGGGAAGGAATTATTACATGTCCCACTACTTTCATGTTTTTATTAAATATAAACTGTTTATTGAAAGTATCAGAATAATTATTTATGTTCCAAATTTAATCAGAAAACTCAACGATAAAAAATATAGTGTTCCAAATTTAATCAGAAAACTTAACTATTGTCATTCGGCAAAATGCAATATATTTGTGTTTCAAATTTAACCAAAAATCTCAGCGATTTAAAAGAAATGTTTGCCACTGCCTGAATTAAAATATTTTTATCTTCCATGCGACTGTGTTTCGTCATTCAGCAAAGCATAACATATATATTATATAATATATTTAGTCCAAAGGGATTTGAATCCCGAAGGACTATTAGTTTCGTTTTCGCATTTTGCGTCGGACTCATAAATGTCGGTTCACTTTTCAAACTGTTGCCACAAAATGTTAGAGTCCTGCATTATATTTGAAGAAATTAAATAATGAAAAATCTGCATAAATGTATGTATATTTCTCGTATTGTGATAAAACAACGGTACATAGAGTCATCGAATTTTGAATAACGTAATCCTCCAACGAATATGAGCATGTGGAAGACCAAATTTGAAATTTGAAATTTGTTTTATGATCGATTTCCTATTTTTTAAAACTTTGACGAATTTTTGATTAACATACTCAAGGATTTCAAAGCGAGCAATGGCAACGTTGTGCAGAAAAAACATTTTTATCTCCAGCGCGTGAGTCTCTGTATCGGAAATTCTAAAGATATGCTCGTTTTAAAACTATTTTGCGATATTGCTGTTGCACTGGATCTTATGGTTTAAGGGCGAGGAACATGATATTTAATAAAGAAAGGTAACACACAAAATGTTAAAAAACGCCCCTTTGGACGTAATTTAAAATCTGAATCATTTCAGATTTTTTTTTTCAAATTTATTCTGTTATAAATAAACAAACTAAGTGATTAAAAATCAGTAAACATAGCTTCATTTCATATACTGATAATTACCAGCTGGATCCATGAAATTGTCGTAGCTGGATTCATTAAAATCATTGTTATTTTTTGCTTTTTTATAACAGCTATTTTAGGCGGTTGGCTTCTCAAGCGCCTAGTTTAGAAGAAAGTTAGTAAGAAGAAAAGAATATAAATCCAGAAATTCTTCCTTTAATCAGTGTTTTTTCCCTACTTTTGGGAGTTCCTTAAAACACACATCTAGAAAAACAAGGTTATTTATTGAACATATTTCAGGGCTCATAAAATTTCATGATTATATGGAACGATAACAAAATTCATGTGAATTATTTTTACAAAATCTGGAGATATTTGCAGATTTCTGTGACATATGCCAAAGCTGAGATACCTCACTACAATGCGGGACTGTTCTACATAATTCAGGAGTCTGATCATTTATTTTAAAGTTAAATTGATTTCTAATATAGTATGGTCTCTTCTTCTATATATGTTCATTTCTGTAGTTCGGCGTGATGTGTGAGTTGCATTATGTACAGTTCTAAGTAAATCTTATGTACTTTCAGTTGCCAGTTGAAAAAAAAAAATTCTAATCACAAATACATTTATAAAAAAACTATATATCGTTGCCATGTTTTTTTTACTTTTAATTCAGAATTTGATTACAATCATAATTTATTTTTTATTTTTTTTTTTTTGTAAATTTTTCATTTACTGCGGTATTTCTAAACCATCATTGCCAGATGGCAGATGTCTTTGTGTCCTAGCGAAGATGAATTCCAATTACCAATTTTATTATTTAGGTCTTTGACAGTGTGAAGAGAATAGAGTACTTTTAAGCCAAACCTTTTTTTATTTGTTCTTTATTACACTCTGTAAATAAATACAACTTTAATGAAGAAACTTTCCAAATACGTGCTTCACGCATCCCATTTCTTCCAGGAAACAATCACGCTATCGCTTGGGGCTGGAAATTTTGTTTTCCATGCAGAAAACTGAACTGCTTCAAAATAAATTCATTAACAGAAATGTAACGTATTCTACGAGAACAATACATAAGAGGCCGCTGCCCGATTTGGATCGTTGCCATCAAAAAATTACAGTATTTATCAACTTTAGAAAGGAAATCGTGTTCTTGTTTAGAACTCTATTTCAACAAATCTTTTACTACAATATTTCTCACTGCTATTTAAGGAATGAGAGCAATACCATCAAATTTGCGTATATTTTATGTTCAAGAAGAAACATATAAACTATAGAGAAAAGAAAAGGAAATAGTTAATGATAAACATGATGAGTTTTTTGCAATGCAAGAAAGTTAAAAGAATGATTATAAATGGCAACAGATATAATTACTTTACTAATTACTAATTACTTTACAAATTACTTTCTTTTTAAATTAGACACGTAAAAGAGTATCTTCTTAGCTTTCGCGGTGTAATTCTGACAAAAAATTACGAATAGATGTGATGATTTGGAAATAGATGTCGCTATGGATGAAAGAATGTAGCAGAGCAAACGTAAGGCTCATTTAAACAAACTTAAAAAAAAAAAAAAAAAAATTCTTGAGAAACAAAGTCTTAAAATGAATTGCACATATTGTAATGAGAGCAATCAGCCCTCCCGTCTTGATTACATTTGCGTGTTTTCTACATCTTAAGCAAATACGATTGATGCGGGAAAAATTAGCAGAATAGAAAGCAAGAGCAGAAATGCGATATATTCATGACTAGAAGTTTGGTAAAGAGCAATTTCAATTTCGTATCCGAATTTTCTTATTGTCAATTTGTAAAAAGTTTCAGTTACAGTTGAAATGTTTATGTAAATCCAGTGTTTATGTAAATGCCTGCACCGTTAGCTTATGTAAGAATCATACAATATGAACTAATTTTGAAATGTTGCAGTTTAGCGAGATTTATTATATGCAGTTAATATTTTTAGGACAAAAAATGGGAAATAGCCAAATTAAATGAAGATTTAAGGGACTACTGAAAAGCTAGATATTTGCTTTACATGTCTTTATTCTCATATATACTCCATTCTCTTCAAAGAAGAAAACGCTTAGCAACAGAAAAATGGTTTCTATGAAAAAAGGGTTAAAACGTTATATGACTGTATAATACTTAACAGTTTTAAAAAATGACAAAGGTGTGAAAAAGAGAATGATAAATAACAAGTAATATAAAAAATATGACATTATGCAATTTATCTCTATTATTTGTTTAGTTTATTTGATTATGGCACAGCACACATGGGCTATCTGCCTAGGGGAGTGATATCTTCGTGAACGACTTTTAGAGGGAAACTGGTGTATGTTTAAATAACTAAGAATCTGTCATCGAGAAGAAAATGTTGATAATTAGAACTACCAAATTTTGAATTCGCATAGTCCTATTCCCGAATATGAGCACCTTTAAGCCCCAAATTTTGAACTTTGAAATTTTTTTTTCATTTATGTCATATTTCGTGCAAATTTAAGGAATTCTTGATTAAAAAGTCAGCGATTAAAAGGCTTGCGCCAGTCGGGAAGTTTCAAATCTATTTTAAAAACTACCCGATGTAAAAGAAGTGTGTTGCCATTCGACAAGATGCAATATATTCGTCTTTCGAATTTAATCAACAACTCGGCGATTTAAAAGAAATGCGTTGTGAATGCCTGAATTAAAATATTTTTATCTTTCACACGTTAGTGCGTTGTCGTTCAACATAGCGTAAAAAAATATTTAATTTTTCTTTCAATTTTATTCTGTTATTAATTAACAAACTAAGTGCTTTAAAAACAATAAGCATCGATTCAGTTCAAATATTAATTACTATTTTGACCCATGTAAGTACATTAGCTGGATTCACTAAAATCATTATATGTATTTTTTTATAATAACTATTTTACGCAGCTGGGCGGGCAAGCGGCTGTAAAATAAAATGATAACCTACTTAAAGGCTTTACAAGTTCTTTTACTCTCTAAAATTCTGAAGTTCCGAATTTTTTCGAGGAATAGGTATAAAAGTTCAGAGTTCTTAAAAACCTCAGCTTGAATAGCATTATGTGAATTTTTAAATCCACCTTCTATAAAACTGTCATATTTAATGCAAAACCTAAAAACTTTATACACCGTCATCAAATTATATAACAATATTCAATTACTCATTATAAAAAAATTCGCATTTCTTACTGTAAAGTAATGTAAAATGAACTTACGTAGAAAAATAAAAGAATGCAATATAATATCAAAATTAACTTTGTATAAAAAAATGAGAAGGTCCTCTACAAGCAGATTATTGTAACTTCTTGCTGATAGTAGTGGATGCTTAAATACAGGAAATAAAAAAACCATCAGATTTTATATAAGGTAACTGGCTTTTAGTACTGTATAATTGTATGAAAATTATTAATTGTGACCATACTTAATATTCTTCATTATTACTCATATTCAAATATAAGCATAAGAATACGAAAATTTAAATAAGACATAAAATTAACAGTAATAACCCATATATTCAAAATACGTCTTACAAATTTCGTAAAACAAAAACTCTACATTAGCGCATCATAATAATTACTTTAAAAATTTTTTAGCCCAAAAGAGACATTAATCTCGAATGAGATATTCATCTCTAAACGGTATTTTTCGTTGAATCGCTATGAACGGCGTATCGCTTTTGAAATTGCTGCCACCAAATATTATCGCCTTGTATTATATTTAAAAAATTAAATAATGAATAATCTTCATGAATGTATGCATGTTTCTTACGACGGTACCTAGAGCTATCAAATTTTGAATAACTTAGTCCTTCACCCGAACTTGGGCACTTGGAAGCCTAGATTTGGAATGTGGAATGTGCTTTATTATCTATTTCATATTTTGTAAAACTCTAAAGAATTTTTGATTGACAAACTCAATGACTTCAAAGAGAGCATTGGCAACATTGTACGGGATAAAAAAATTTTATCTCCAGCGCGTGAAACTGTTTATCAGAAATTCTAAAGATATGTTAAGCATTTTATGATTTTGTTACTGTATCGAATTTTATGCCTTGTAAGCGCCAAAAACACGATATTTAATAAATAAAGTAAACTTACAAAACGTTTATAATAAAAAAGATAAAAAAATTGTTTTGTAAAACCACCTTAGTAAGAAAACTGAACATTGATATGATGAAGAGAAAAGACAAAAAAAAAATGCATGCCAACACTTAACGCTGCATCGGCAATTCTAAATGTATACTGCTATGCTGCTTTTAAATTTTGTAATTTTATTGTTGAATTGTATATGACGTAAATGCAAAGAAAATTAAGCTTAATAATAAAGCTAAAAAGACACAAAAAGGAGGGTTAGTAGGAGGGAGTATAACTGCAGACTGCGAGCTCAAGCATACTGTGGTAGACTGCGAGCTCAAGCATACTGTGGTAGACTGCGAGCTCAAGCATACTGTGGTAGACTGCGAGCTCGAGCATAAAAACCTTAACAAACACTTTTGGTCGACAGTTAAAACCTGAAAACTTTCGGATGCTTTTTTTAAATTTTATTTTAAGTTTATGTGTTTGTGTTTACATTTTTTTCCCTATGAGCAGAGGAATGTGGTTCATAAAGCACTCAACCAGTTCATACCCACAACTGATTCAGCTAAAAAAATTTCAATATTTGGGGTCGATCTAGGGTAAAAAGGGCGTGTTCTGTCACTGCTTGTGTCCTACCTGAGAAAAAGATTTAAAGGGTAACACACGTAGTGTGCATCATCGAGCTTGTAGTACACTAAAATACAGTCGTCTAAATGCATGGCATTCTAAACGGACTGCAAACATACATGAGGGATTTCCAACGCTGTCGGTAAAGACCCGTGTGAGTCGATGAAGTTTAAAGGGAACTGATGATGACGAAGGAATCGTCTGGGGATCGATAAACGAATATTTATCGGCAGTTGATTGGCATAATCAAAATCTCTTTGATTACAAAATTATTAATAAAATTGATAATTAATAGTTTTTAAATATCAAGTAGTATGAAAGAAATAGAAAATAAATATAAGGGGAAAATATTGTAAAATTTTAGTGTATTTTAAAAATCATTAATGTTTTTCTAAACACATAAATGTTTAAGCAATAAGTGCTGTATAAAAAAGTAAAACTTAGCAACACAAGAAAAGCAATAAAAAAATACGAAGAACTACAAAATCCATGCGTATTCTTTTACCCGTGCCAGCTGTTGAAACTTGTTAACAGTAGTTATACTCAAATGGCAATTACGTCTAGCCTAGAATAAAGAAAAATATGTTTAATCAGCCATTCCGACTGTTTGTAATTCGACAAGAATACTACAAGTTAACTGCTCCCCCCCTGCCATTACGATTATCTTATATGCTGTGTATTACAGAGAAAAATGTAAAAGAAGTCGACGCAAGAACAGTTTCGGGAATCTGCAGTTTCCTCTCCTCATCTCAATTCTTTGGGAAACATGCACAACAGATTTCCAACGACAGACTCTTGAAAGAAGGAAAGGAAAAGACAAGAAAGGAACCAAATTAAGAAAGAGTTAAATTTGGGTATAATTTGTCACTAAAAAATTCAGTCTTCATCGGGTTAAAAGAGTTATATTCGAGTGATTATTATCTTAAAAAGAATAATAAATAAACGATGAATAATTTATCCTTTCTTGTCTTTTTCTTTCCTTCTTTCAAGGGTTTGTCGTTGGAAATATGTTGTGCATGTTCTCCAAATCCCTGAGATGAGGAAGGAAACTAAAGATTCCCAAATCTGTTCTTGCGTCGACTTTTTCATCAGCTCCTTTTACACTTTTCTCTGTAATATACTGTATAAGATACTGTGATACAAGATAATAGTAATGGCAGGGGGGGTGATTGACAAAAATGACAAAGAGCGAAAGCAAAAAAAAATATTATTTCGCTGGCAGGTAAAATTACATCTTGTAAACATAGACCGATGATTTCACAGCGCCGAAATGCTATCTTTTAAGGCTAATTAAATCGCTTTCGAGTTCATTAGAAACATCCAGAATAAATTTTGAAGCTGTTAATTGCTGTAGTAGAACGATGATATAACATTTATTTTCGTTCCTTGATACTTCCATTGAACTTGTCAGACAAGCGAGAATTTGATGGAATGGATGAAGAATTATGCAGTCTTCTCGTTACATTGATGTAGTGATAATTTTTGACTCGTCATTACAATCTTTGAACTTGCGCAGATGGGAACAATTTAGAACTCTTGAGTCTGCTAATGAGAACAAATACTCTTATTTTAATTTAGAAGACGAACTTTACGTTTAAGGCAAGGGTTTCGGAAGATAACAATCCTGCTGGATGCTCTAAGATACAAAATATAATAAATCAAAATTCTAACTTCAGTTTTTCTATTTCTCCTTTTCTGGCCAAAAAATAATAGCTGCTTATAGTAAGTCTATCTAAACTGCGTCTACCAAACCTTACATTCATAATCAATAAGAAAATCCAGAAGTGAAATTCAAATCACTCTTTACGAAACTTGCATCTTGAACACGTAGCATTCCTGCTATTGCTTGCTTGTTCTGCTGGCATCCATCTTATTTCTCTCTTTCATAAATCATATTGCCATTAAATTTAGAAAAGATACAAATGAAATCTAGATAGGTACACAAATTGCGCCTATTACGACGTGTTAATGCATACTAAAACTATGTTTCTCAAGAATAAAGAAAAATATTTTTACTCAGCCATTCCGACTGTTTTACGAGCCGATCTATTACTCGGCAAATCATATTCTCCTCTGCGTTATAAATTTCGAAATCATTATCAACTTCCAAATCATATAAATGTGTATGCGCGTGTAAGGTAAGAATTAAAAAGTAAAATTTTAACTTTAATTTGCAATAGTTCCTTAACTTTCTAATTTTATGCACGTAAGTATTTCTTTGTTTCGGTCTCTTTGGAAAAAAATTGTATGAAATATTTTTTTTAAAATTTATAATTTATTTTATTGTTACTGGAATGTTATGATTGTCTTCATATTTTTTATATATCTGAATTATCTTTGCATCTGATATTATAAATGCATCTGTTTTACTATCAATCATTTTTTACCGAGAAATATTAGAGTAAAATGCAAGCAAATAAGGGAGTTATTTATGGCTTATGTTTAAAAAGTCATAAATAACTTATCTTGCTTCTTATTCTACAAGGATCACTCTAAGATTTTTGAGATACAGCTCAGTGGTGTAAGTTAAATTTACCAAATCTTAGATGTGCTCAGTAATTTTCTACAACATCAACACCCCTTTGAAAGCAAATTTTTTAAACATTAAGTGCTTCAAACTACCCATTTTTTTAAATTGATGAAAAATGTGCTCTTATAACTTCATTAGTCTCATCTTCGGAATGAAAATATCATTCACGTAAATATTGTTTTTAAATTTAAAAACAGCCAAAGGTCACACATAACAAGACCAGGAGAATAGGGCGAATCTTCAATCATTTTGATGCGTTTTTGTTCAAGAAATTCAACTATTAATACTCAAAACTGAATGATAAAGCAATCGTACTGAGTGATGTATCATGATGAAGCATGAGTCTTCTAATATTCACTTCTTGAAGAATTTCTAGAAGACATTCAGTGATGTACTAGTAAGCTGTAATTGCCTTCTGTCCCTTTAGCTTGAGGACTTTGATCAGTTTTGTACTTCTGAAAACGGCATACGTTGCTTTTTTCATTGCTTAATGTCTTTTCTACACTGCTGGTTGCGGGTCAAGTTCAGAGACCCATACTTTGCTTTCTTGGTGTGTTGGAAGTTCGAAAAACAGTATGAACATTTTTATCGCCTGTTATGATTTTAGAAATAACACGTTTTCCACCATCATTAAGTAATTTTAGGATTGCTTTACTAATTCTGACATGCTCCGATTTTTGGTGTTCTGTTAATCTATGGGGAAACCGAAGACATACTAATTTTTTCATATTCAGTTCTTCGCAAATAAATTTATATTTAGATGTGAATCTAATTTTAAGTCCTTCTCTAATATTATTTAGCAGGTGCAATGATTGTCGTTGATTAACACTTTTTTCGTACATTTTCTTAGACCACAGCTGACAAAAGATTTCTTTCATGTTCTTTATCCTGGAAAGAATTTTGACCTCTATGAAATTCTGTACATCATCTGAATACAGTGAAGCTTCATTTCCATGTGCTAATTATAAACGTTGAAGGAATCCTTCATTTAGCCTTACTTTAAAATCATAACGCAATAATGCTCTAGCTCAAGCTCCATTTACCTTTCTTTCAAAATTTATTCTACGATAGAAAACTTGTAATTATTGCCACAAATTATCGTCTGCGGACATAAAAGAATGCAAATTTACGTATCTAAAAATAGTTGTTTTTTAGCGCATATTGTCTGCCCCTGTCTCAAAAATTTCATAGTTACCTGCACATAAATCACTCATCTTATCAAATATGTATTTAATATTTTTCTAAGTTTTAACTGATTAAACTTTTTTGCATCTTTTCAGTGGTTACGTTTTTGCATCTATGTGTTAACATTTCTGGCACTGGAAATTCAGTCCATTGCTCTTCCTGAAGAACCTACTGCTGAAACTAGAATTTACGCTGCTCAGCTTCCTCATCCCCCTCAAGATGATGCTCTTGAAGAGAGCCAAAGTTACAGTGTGAAATCATACCAATACAATAAAAATGTTAACTCTGAGTTGACGCAAAATGGCAGAAATGTTCCTTCTTCATCCTCCCAATCGTATCATTCCTTAGATAATCGTCATCAAGTTCGACCTGAGGCAAGGTACGAAAATGACTCCAGATCTCGTAAAACTTCTGTTTTCGAAGACCAACTGGCTCATTCCTCTCGAAGTCAGCCTACCATTCCTCAGGAAGGTGTTACTTTTCAGAATTCGGAGAAAAATCGTCAAATATCCCATGTTAATGAACCTCAGGACAGTGCCCTAAAAAACCGATATTACACGCATAATAATCAGAATGATGCAGTTCAGTATCTTTCCCAAGAAAATGAAGCTAAAACCCGAAATCATCAGTCTCATCAACAAGAAGAAATTGCTGAAGTCCATAGTCAGTCTTACTCTACTGCAGGTTTAACAGATTCGAATGCAAAAGCTGCTAAGAAAATACCTTTAGTGTTGATCACCATTCAAAAGAACAAAAATATTTTACCTAGCAGTAAATCAAAAACGAATGACAATCAAGAATATAAGCCAAGCAACTCTTACAGCATTCCAAAACTAAATTATAGTAGTCCTTTTAGCTCTACTTACAGTGATGTTTTAGATTCCACATCTAATCAACAAACTTCCTTTTCGAAAGACAAGGAGCAAAATTATGGACAACCTTTGACCTCAACTGATAATCAAGAGACGCAGTATAATATGAATACGAATCAGAAAGAATATGCTTCTATCTTCCAGAATTCTCGATTAACGGGAAGAAATTCAGGAAATACTGAATGGAGACCTGTCGATAAGTATGGATTCAAATTAGATAACGGGAATATTAACTTAAATACCCAATCACAAGACGTCTACAGAAGTATTGAACAAAATTCTGGTACGAAAAGTAATTCATTTTATTTACCAGAACTGAGAGCCCAACAGGATCGTCAGCAGTCCATAAATCAATATTCACCATCTAATCGAGAGAATAAACCAACAGACCTCAGGCAATATGTTTCTAGTCAAAGTAGCAGACACACAGGTGGAAATCTAGTAAATGAAGGTTTAAGGAATCCGTCTTCGTCCTATACTACAGTGATTTCCGATGAAAATAATGCTGAAATTCGAAAACGACCTGATTCCTTTTTTAGAGGGAATATTAATTTCAATGAAGATAATTCTGGCTTATATCCAAGTGTAAGAAATCAAAATTATCAGCAAAATTTAACAACTACTGGCCGTCGTTCACAGCCTAATACTGCTGCTAACATTAGATATGAGGAAGTATCTCCAAATGCAGCACAATTATCAAATGAAGCATTCAGTTATACTTCCAGTTCGATCCAGTCTCTTAACGGAGAGGCCCACGTTAACAGCCGTCAAAGTACTCATATTCCCCAAACTTACAATTATGAATCTCCAAAACATGCTATCCAAAAGAATTTTGAGGAAAATAGAGCAAATTTTGATGGTTCAGGAGTTTTAAATACCGATAATCAGAATTTCAGAAAGTTGTCAGGAACACATGAAATCGTAACAAACAGACACCCTCAGAATTCAAAATACCAGACTGTTAAAGAAGCTACTGTTGCAGATGTAAATCACCCGATTAACCAAAATTATCCACGAACTGAGGAAAAGAGACAGATTAATAATAATGGAAAGTCAACAGTATCTAATTACTCGCCTTTGCAACATCAAAACTTTAATCAAGATGCATCTACCTTCCATTCCCAAGACAAACTGTACTCATCGTTTTCGTCTTCTGTTCAGCAAAGCAAGCCAACTGGTTATAAGCATGAACAGTCAATTACTTACAGCTTATCTGATGGCCCTGTAAATACCAAACTGCAACAAACAGATGTATATGTCACTAACGGCAATAAACAACATCCTGAAATACATTATACATCTGCGGAACCATCTTTAAGCTCAAATAAAAACTTTAGAGAAACCCCTAGAAATACACAAGCATACGTTTCGAGTAAAAATGTTTATGAAGATCAGAAAAGAGACAATGAAGATTTTCAGGCTAACGTAAATCCACGAGGCGGTCACACTGACTTAAGATTCCAAATTGCTGACCAAAAGAAGCAAGTGTTCTCCCAAAGCCGAGAGCAAGTTACGTTTCCCCGCAATAATCCAGTATGGGATGATCAAGAAAGAATTCAGTTGGAAAGTAATCATAAGAACATAGGTAATGAGCCTCAGTATCGTACATATCATGCACAGGAGAAAACTGATGAGCAACTTTCTTACACAAGACCTACTCTTTCTTCAAATCAAAACGTCAATTTGAATCAAAATAACCAAAAGCAAGAATTTTCCACTGACAAAGTTCTCATTTACGATGAGAAACCTACTAGCTCTCAGAATCCAGTGCACAGTGCCCAAATACATCAGTCTAGAAATTTCTTAGGGCACCGAGAATTTGACGGCAATAAACAATATTCCTCAGAAGGAAAACGAGAAAACTTTGTTTCTTACGACAGATCTTCGGCAATATCTTCAGGCCAAAAACCTGTGAATCAGTACAATAACGAAAATTCCGGTACTACAAGAAATTATAACCTCAATCAAAATCAAAACTCAAACCTCAACTACAGATCACAGTCACAGCAATCTTTTAACGAAAATTATAAACCTGCTATTGATCTACCAACCCATATTTCTGATGAGTCTTCCCATAAATCTTCCAGTTCAAACTTTGATATCCCATTTGAAAATACTCAAAATGTTAATTATAGATTATCAGGAACACGAAACGGCTTTATTAGTACAAATCAGGAGGAAAGGTTTGAAGAAAGTACTGCCAGGCAAAATTTGCAGTCCCAAAATCAAGCCTCTAACTACAAATCAAGTTACAGTCCTCAGACACAACCACAGCAAGAAAATGCTTATAAAAGTTCTTCAACAACTAACACTGTCAAAAATACCTTAAATGCTTCTAGTTCTAGTAATAGAAGGAAACAAGAAAAGAATTCCGGCAATTCTTATGGTTATGGACCATCTCGTAATACAGATTCATCTTTAACTTCAGATAACTCTGACAGTTCAGACAAAAGAGTAGCTGTGAAAGAAGTTAGTAGAGATGAAATTCAAAAGAAGTCTTCTGCGCCAGAAGCTTTGCTTTTGGTTCTGGTGTCAGCTAAAAGGTCAGCCTTGGAAGATCTTTCCAGCGAACCAGATGGAACAGATTTAAATGAAGGATACGAATCTTCACCTGAAGAGCTCGTTGATTTTCTTAGCGAAGGCTCAAATGCCAAAATGATTTTGGATTCTTTTCACGAAGCCACCAATGGTGCGTACAGACAGTTGGAGGATGAGAATGTAAAAACACATGATATAGAAAGTGATGAAAGTGATGTAGATAAGCATTAAGGTTAATTAAAATTTAATGCTAACCTTGTATTAATTATGCATTAAAGTCGATTAAAATTAAATGCTAACTTTGCATTAATTATGCACTAGGGTTTTGTCCAGGCATTTTCAGTCCATTAATTATCTTATTCATTAATTAATTATATTATCCCATTATTATCTAAACGAACTGTTTGATTTTTTTAACAAATTTGGGATATCTGTAAATACTTTCAACAGTTTTCTTTTTTCCCTCTTCTTTTTTTTCCCCTCTTTTTTTTTTTTTTTTTTTTTTTTTTTAAATCAACAATCTTTTTCGAATCTAGATAGCCTTCTATTGAGCCTTCCAAGCCATTTCTCTTCTAAAGCGCTTTCATTCTGAAATTTGAATGCATTTTAATAAATAAGTATGCTACAGAAAGTACCGCAGCTATTTTTGCGCAATTTAAGACATAAAATTTTAATTATTTTAAATGAATATTTAGAATTTGAAAAGGAATATTAAAATTAATTATTACGGTTAATAAAATGTAACCTTACAGGCGATATAGGTTCGTGTTTATTTAGACTTTTGTATCTTTGAGTATTCGGATAAAAAGGATTCTTCACCTCTCTCATTGCATATAATTTTTGGACACTTCTGCGTAAATGTAGTTTTTCATTATTTTCCTTGCTTTGAAGTCATTGCTTGAATACTGTTGTGAAAATATAATTCCTCAGGACCTTTCTGCTGTGTGCTTTTTGGTTTTGTGCAAGCTTGAATATATACGAGGACTTGCATTTAATTTTCCAGATATCTAGAATAAAAACAATTCATTTTAAGACTTCTGCTTTGAATTTAATTTTTAAATACTCATAAATAAATACTATTTCTCGAGACTTTAGAAGTTCTTGTTATGAACTTTTGTTTTTTAGACACTCTTTAATAAATGTAATTCTCTGGACTTTTAATTTTTTGATATGCACTTTCAAAACCTGGAATGTTTTAAAAAAGAAAAAAAAAAATTGTTTCATAGAGGTTTTTTTTCCTGCACACTTTCGTGTATTTTTTCGATAACTGCAATTCTTTGAGTCCGTTCTTGATATATGCCTAATATTCGAGCAATAAGGCAATACCTTAGCAAATTCCTTAGGGCTTTTCTTTCCTGGACTTTAACTCCTGGACGCTGTCAAAAAATTCACTTTTCTCCCTATGTGCTCAGCGTTACTTTTCACTTCATAGTATTAACTATATCTGTATTATATTGTACATATAAGTAAAAACAAAGTTTGTATTTCTAACTGATGTATTTCTTTCTGTTGTAAAATATTATTTTCTGTTATGTGTGTTTCTGTGTCTCTACTTATGCATATCGTACGTCATTTACGAATGTTGTTTCTTATCCCATATTTGCTCTGGGAAAAGGCATGTAAAAAATGTAAAAGACATGTTGAAGAGTTTTGTACATATTGACATTTTTTTGTAAAATGCATAACTTTCGATAATATGCTATGTAATTATATTTTTAAGAAATGTCATAGTATTTCTTATTGTACATAGTAATTTTGCTTTCGTTATTTTCGTTAATAAATGTATTTTTGAATTATTGGTTTCGATTTATTGATATTTGTTTATTTCTTTGGCAAAGATATATATTCCATTCAGCAATTATTTCTTTACATGAATTTTTACCTAAATTACAAACAATGTAATTGAAAAAATGAATTCTTCCAGAATAAAAGTCAGTGTGAAACATGGATAAATATAATCTTTTACCATCTAAAATAATATGATCGAAGTGAATTTCAACGAGAAAAATTATGTGTCAATCACTAAAGAGAAATGCTGTTTTTAAAAAGCTGGTAATCAACAATTACAAAACAAGTTCGGATTTTTCTGCATTTTTATTACTTATTTTTCAACTTGATAAATACATGCGATAAAATATTAAACTGAGCAGAATAACTTCAGTGTGCTTAGAAAGGTACTTGAAGTTTTCATGAAAATAGGGATTTTTGTGCCTGTTTTCAACAAAAAACGTCTGATATTATTCTCTGATGATGTCCCGCTCCCGTTTAAAATGCACTTCTGTTTTAATTTTTGACGCAGTAACATCTCTAGCGAACTATTACTATTTTTTTAGGCTGTTACATCGCGTTATTTTGCACTTCTAGAAATTTATCTTTCACAAGACATAGCAAAGAGATTGTTTTAAAAGTGTTACTAATCAACGTTAATCTGTCTTTCAAATTATAACTCTAGTTATTTAACAAAATATCCTATTACACCTGTATTATCACTATAATTATCTTCTGATGCCATATATTGTCTACCTTGGTAAAGAATAATGATTTATTTTCAGTTTTTCCTCAAAGTATCGGATCTTTTAACTATATTTTCGCAAAGAAACATTCAAATTTCAAGGTCTTAAGAAAAAATATAAACTGAACTTTTAGTCGATTTATCACGCAAATGCATGTTATGAGATGACTTTTTAATTAAGAAACATAGATTATTTTATTTCTCTTATGATATTGGGGCATATGGGTATTATTTAATATTTTTTAAAAAATCTGAATGTCAATAACGAGATGCAAAAGCAAGTCAGTACATTTCACATTATCACTGGCAATAAACACAACTTCAACCAAATTGAATTTCTCATCCCTGTTTCTTCTGGTCACTTCTTTGAATCAAGAGATCCAAGTATTCGGATCTGAATCTTTTCCGGATATCAGTAATAAGTTGCTGGCAATATTTAATTGCTTTGTTAAGGATAAGTCTATGTACTTGATCGAAGCCAGGAGCACAACTTTGCTGGAAACCTTGCAAAAATGAATTAGACGACAAAGGTATAAGCTCACAATCACTTTTGACACATGAGAAAGTTGTCTGGAGTTTAAAGCCGATTCTGCACATTTAAGATAGCAATCAGTTCTTCATAAGATAAAAAAGCATTTCTCAGAACTCATCTAAATATATGCTTCAGCACACTGATCCATCACCAAGGTAGAAGGATTGGGGGGGGGGGAACCATTGCATCTTTCGTACAATTTCGCTAAATTGCGCAATAGAATTCCATTTAAATAATATTAAATAACTTGATGCAGCCATAAAATCACTTCCATTGTTCACAATAAACGACTGATAGTCTTTCTCTTCTTGCGATAAATCTAAGAAAACTTTGCAGGAAGACTTCGATCGTTAACGTTCATATAACGATCGTTCGATCGTTATATGAAAGAAGTTCAAAATGGACTGCTCTGAATACAGCTCACGTATCCAAAAACAAAGATCTAAAAAATTACAGCATCTTTAATTCTGTTGTCTGGGAGTGATGCAGTAGGGTGTTCACATTTCGTTTAGCATGTCACAAGCAAATGATACACTTTCATAACACTAATCGAACAGTTTTACTTGCATTCAAAATACAGTAATGTTCACGCAGAATATTCAGCAGTATCTGTACTCCTGAAGGAGGATTCTTCTTATATTCTGTCATATATTCATAACATTCCGCCCAAGGCTTAATGATGAAATAGTAAAATGATAGGGTTTTTGAAATCTTCTGAATTCCTTCGATACCTTAATTTTGTAATTTTGTCTTTTCCGTAAGATTTCCTTCCCCATCTGTGTAGGTTGTTTAAGAGTTTAGTTTTGTTCTGTTCTCGTCAGAAGTAAAGTATTTGTCTTGTAACATCTTCATTATTTTTAGATCTTCCAGTTTTACTTCTTCATATGATAACTTACCAATGATTCATGACGTAGAATTTCTACAGCTCGAAATGAATCGTTTTATCAAAGCAATCATTAGTAGCATTTTATCAACTGGAAAAATAATTATGGTACCAACTTGTACTATGTCTACTTAAGTGACCTTCTGTACTGTTTTCGCTGCTTTAGTTTTCATTTTCAGTTCGGTTCAAAGAGCAAACTATCGGAAGACTTTAAAAAATTGGATTCGTCTTTCCTTTCTTGTATAATAGATTGTTCATTGAAAACGGTTTTCCTAACAGCCCAGTAATCTTTAGTTTCTCGAAGTCACGTCGGTTCCTCCCACCATTAGTTACATGAAAGTTATTGGGCAGAACATCCTTTTTGACGGTCAATCTGTAGGATTTTGAGATACGGTCAAGATCCAAAGGACAGGATCGTTTAGGTTTTGTCTCTAGAACTCTATTACTGACAAAAACTGTCCACATTTCTTCACATCGAATTCAGTTCATTGCAGTTGTTGAATCAGTCCAGAAAATCCTGGCGTCACAAAGTGTATGAATATTAATATTAGACTGACTGCTCTCAGCAGGAGAAATACAGCGATTATAGTCAAATTCTTCGGGAAACTCAGCTCTTCGAATCATTTCAGAAAATCTCGCTTCATATATCTTCAACGTTCCTATTCCCTATTTGTTATACATCTTTTACAGAATTAGATTGGAAATTAAAAGAACAATATATATAACTCCAATTATTCGATGTATAGTGGAAGGAATTACTTTCTTCTATACGATTTCAAGCTTGTAGGTTTCATCCAATCCGAATTAACTTTCCGTTCATCTTCAGTGCGATTCCAAAGCAATCCTAAAACAGAAGTAACATGTTTTAAATTGATATCTTCTGCACACTTCCATTTTCTCAAGTTAAATTTTCCTTCAGTCAAAGTATGATGAGATTTCAATAAATAGTAATATTTCCGATTCGTTATCTAACTAACTAGATCATCCACATAAGCACTTTGAAGAAGGATCTCAACAATTTTCTGATTGTATTTTGAAATTTTTTTTTCTGGTCATATTTCTTTAGATATTTTTTCAATTGATGTTTTAACACAGAGTTTAAGATAAAAATGACTACGTTTCATACCAGAAACCAAACGGAAATTTATAATATCTTAAGATCATTGCTTTCATTTTTATTCCACTAAAAAAGATAATTTCTTAAGATATTTAGAGATTTCTTAAGATATTTATAGAAATAACTTAAGGTAACTTAGGATTAATATAATAACTTAGGATTAATATAATTTCTAGCTTCTGGTCGTATACTTATTTGCAAGAAGGCATTCTCGATGTCGTCAACAATGTCATATTTACGCTTCATAAATTTAAGAAGGCTAAGTAGCAGTTCGAGGTAATTAGATCTAAATTCCAAACATCCTTTCAGTGCTGATGTTCCGACTTGACTGGCAGAACCATTAAAGACTGTGAGCATCTTTGTAGTTAACTTTCGTTTCACAACAGGACTATGAGGTAAGTCCTTAAACACATTATTAGTTGTGATCAAGTTTTCACTGTGCAACCTGTTGTTTCTAATCTTTTAATAGTTCTTTATTGTTGGTTGAGGAAGATGATCTCCATTCCATTGAACAGCAGGTTCATATCTTCCATTTTCTTTATTTCTGACAGCTTCTTCAAAATATGATTTCCTCAAATCATATTCTTTCTTGGATTTCACGTCTGCAGGATTACTTAACTCTAGAACGTCTAGGCTAAAAAAGTCGGAAGTAGATACTGCTTTTGTGAACAAATGAAATACCATCATGGTGGTATCTTCTTTTGGTTCTAGTGTAAAGAAGGGGGCCCCCTTTGATTTGGCGCCAAATATCGACGCTGCTACCAGTTTTCTGGTAACTCAGAATCGACTCCAATGTTATGGTAGACATTTTTATGTTACATGCCAATGTTTTTCTTAAGTTTAATCTGATTGGACCGTCTTAGTTTAGTGACGGAGGGCTACGTGATTTGTAGTACCTCTATCACGCAAATAACTGATTGATCAACTGCATCAAAAGTATCCAAGTTTCTTAGTTCAATTTTATATATATTATGGAACTTATCGGTGATATTTTTGCCTCTAAAAAACGTATGAGACTAAAAGACTGCTAACACAATGGTGTCAAGCAGTTTTCTTTGGGAAAACAAATTCCTCTAGAGGCGGGGGCATCTGATTTTTGGGCTGAGGTAGTTTTCCAGGCTGGCTATCAGATTTGTTGGAGGAGTGAATTGAGTCTATTTCCTCTTGAGTGGTGGTCCAATCGGGATTTGGGGAAGTAATAGGACTTTGGGTAGCAAAAACTTCCCTTATTACTTCACACCATGGTCCGTGTGTGTTGGTGATTGATGCGCAATTTTGCATTTTCCCCGACTCAAAGTAATGAAACCCCTTTCTCCTTCGCCAGTGCCCTTCAAAGACGATCACCAGAAACGAAGGTTTAGTGACTTTGGGAATAGGCAACACTGATCTACACTGGTTAAATATATTTCGCATTTACCGTGGATCTTTGAAGGAAACACCAACATTCTTCTATCATGGGGTCTTCCTTTCCTTTTGTTTAATACGATTTGAAAGTGAGATATAACTCTTTCGAGACGCTGACCACAAATACCAGCTGAATTGAAGTCCTCATTGTTACGAATAAAGAAATTCATATCAGCCGGAGATTTTTGTGTACATTTATAACCATCTCATATAGTACTTATTTCCGGTAAAAATTTAATCGCAGGAACCATTCTTAGGAGCATCGACATCCTTGGGTACTGCATCATGTACATGATTCATCTTGAGCAAGTGAGTGAGCTAGTGAGCTAGTGCCTTATCAACACTTATGAAAATTGAAAGGATTTATATACAAAGTATATAACGTAGGCGGGGCTAGTTACAACTAATTATGCTGCTTTAGATTTTGGTTAGTGAAGGTATCATTGGAATTTCTCGCAATTACTTTCCTCCTTTTTGAATGACAAATTTAAACTTTCTAAATAATTTTTACAAGTATTCGTTATAATACAGCGTTGTTTTCGGCCGTTCCAGGGTTCCTAACTTTGTCACGCTCAAGGATACGCATACCGTTAATTAGAAACCTCTGATCTAACAAATCTGATAAACTGTGATTCAATTTCTGTTGAAGGCATTGTTGATTTCTCGTGTTTCTGACTTGGTAGTCTTTACAATAACTTGGTAGTCTTTACAAAATAACTTGGTAGTCTTTACAATGCAAAACTTCTATATATTAAAATATATTTAAAAAGGCAGCATAAAAAGCAAAATTTCGTGCAAGCTTCGCCTTTTATTCATTTTAAATTCCCATTTACTTCATGAAATACAGTAAATATTTGTAGAACGGGAGAGATGCGATATTAAATACATTGCGAGCACGATAAAAGCACGTTCTGCAAAGTTAACCCCTTTCTCCATGGAAAAAATGTGTTAGGTATAGTTCAAATTAAGAAAGTAGTGCTACGAATTTTGTACATAGATATATAATTTTTGTAAAATTATATGTGAAATTGCTGTATTTTTCTGCATAACGTAGCATGAAAAGCTGGGAAAAAATATGTTATGTTGGAAAGATAAGAATACAGGGGCAAGTCTATTTAACATTGAGTAAATGGCTATCTGACAAATTTGGGAAGATATCGCCAAGCTGGCAACGGTTTTGGCGATAAATCTCCAAAAGTCGTCAAACTTATAGACCATCTTGGCGACGGATGTATCATTTTGTTTCCGTCCCTGTATCACCATAATAGGTACTGGAATTGAATAACTATAATTAATTTATGTAATTGTAACTGTATTCAGCCCTCATATGCCTTCCAGTAATTTCAAGAAAGTACTAGAAATATATTGGCCGCCGTGTGAAAACTATATAAGGCCAGAGAGAGCATGCGCCCTCAGTTATTCTTGTAGCTGTTAGCTCTAGCTCAAAGCGACTTTGCAGAGCTCGCCTTTTAGATCCGCTTTACATTCTGTTGTGTTTAACGGTCCTATTAGCTTCAAGTATACCTACTGACTGCGTTCTGTGATACTGTGAAGAACTGTACCAGTATTTTTGTAAGAAGTTCCAAAACTTTGAAGTGTTTCTATTCATAAAATAAATTTTATTGCCTATCATCGGACCTGTGTGCATTCAATCTATTTACGAACCCGTACGCACGCAACAGTATGTAAATACAATTTGAACAAACCTAAATATTACTTTAATTAAAAAAGGAAATTCAACAACAATTGTTAATTGAAAAAAATTTTCTATTTTTTTAAGCAGGTGCGTAATACAATTATTATTATTTTTTAATAGCTAGTGGATTTTGTTTGTACAATGCTCAACGAAACTCTTTAAAAGATTTCGGGTTAAGGAGCGCAGAGATTTCTAGTGGCTTCCAAAAAGTGTCGTCTTTCTTCAATTGGGTAAATCTCCATTGCAAAATCAGACAGCTTCTGTGTCTTACCTCTTTTTTTTTTTTTTTTTTTTTTTTTGTAAACTTTTTGTAAGTATTCGAGGCTAGTGTTATAACATCATCCAATCTTTCTTTCACCATTTCTCAATTGTTTGACTTCCTTTTTCCATGTTTTAAAGTTCTTCGCCGTCAGTTGCTTTTGGAATTTGTACGATTTCTCTGGATTTATTTTCAACCGAAGGAAGTCCTTTAATATTATTGATTAATTCTGATCAGAGTGGATGCCAGCAGGCATTCATTCTTAATGAATATACTTGTTCCCATGCGAGTTTAATCATTCCAATGCAACTGCTTGTATTGAATTGCTTTCAAAAGTGGCAGATGCGCACCCGGATGGTCTCTTGTAAAAACTGCATTGTTATAGCAACGCGGTAGACGCTTTGTAGCGTACCTCGTGTGAATGAAATTCCAGCGTTGGACACATTAAATGAAATAATTATGATGGCGCGTACATGCAAAATCGCTTTTCGCAAATCCGTGCTCAGCAACTCTTTATTGTACTCAAGTATCACATTTAATTGTACCACGCGAAAGAATTTAGAATTATTACATTAGAACAAAGATTCTCAGCCTTGATCTTGTATCGAACCCTTTTGAAAGAATGATTTCTTCATCAACCCTCTTACATTTTTCTCTGTAATAAACAGTATACAGCGTAATTGTAATATAAATAACTGTATATAAATAATTTTAAAATGGCAATTCGACTAGAAATATCAGTGATTTTTTTTAATTTGGAATTTTTTTAATAAGATTAATGTCTTATTACTTTTCGTATATATATATATATATTTTAATTTTACAAACATAAACAATTTTTTATAAATAAAACCACAGATTATAATTGCACAAAAGTTCGATTTTAATCAAGGTGATGGCTGTGCTGATTTTGCATTGATGCATTTTTTTTTTTTTTTTTTTTGAGTATTTGGCATAAAATTGTTTAACTTAATTCTTAAATCCCTTCATTCAAAAACATTCAACCTGTTTCTTATTTTCCCTAGTAAATTATTGACCTGTTTCTGTTATTAAGTAAGAAGAAGGAAAAATCAATAATGGTGGTTCGGTAACAAAAAGTGGTTCAATAACAACTTTTATTTTGGGATATTTCTCTGGAATGACATTTATATTCAAAAACTTTATGTTTACCCTCACCCATATGTTTTGAATAAGACTTTCTAGTCTATGCTTTAGCAATTTTAGTCAAAAACCTTTTAAACAGCATAAAATATAGTTATGTCTATCTACTGCCGGTGCACATTCGGCTGTCGACACCCAAATGACCTCTTGATCATCACTGAACGCCTCAAAATTTCATCGATCCCCCCCCAGAGAATCTTTGCCAACCCTGCTGGGAACCCCTGCATTAGAACGACCCTCAGTGTTATATACGAGATACCCGCTTTTCGCAAAAATTTAATATAAGGAATATAGGAACAGCTTAAAGAAGGTAAAATATCTTACATGACTGTAAAATTCATTTTATCTTTCCTACTGAACCATAGTTTTAATTCAAAACCTGATTCTAAACCGCGTTTATTATATGCTATTTAGTGCAGGAGCATAAATTTTAGAACGAATTTACGTCACTATTTATCCTATTTTTGCAAAACAATAGTTTACCCCACTTCCCGAAAACTACAGTTTATTTAAGAGAATTTAGTTTCCTTGCAATAATGAATCGTTCTGCATTTATTTTACAAATAAAATAATCGTTACACAAAATTCAGATTGCAATGAAAGAGCTGTAAGTGGCTATTACGAAGCATAAAATATAGTTATTACCATAAGCATATATAAATAACGAGTGGAATTTGGAGCAGAAACATCATCGGCCAAAGCTAAGTAAATAGCAAGTAGTGCTTTGGAGGAGTCGTTACATTATTGCAGGTCTGTAAGTTACAAGCTCTTTTTTCCTTCGGAACTATGACTCACGCAAAGAATCTGAAAAGCAAGTATGTGATTAAAATGTGAGAGGAAGTTCAAAAACCTATTTCGTTTTGGAGAAATAATATAAATGCCAGAATTTATGAAGCCCTTTCAGAGTTTAGTCATTCTACATTTTTTTGCAAAATTACTGCTATTCTCGATGCACTTTTTCAGAAGACAGATCTATTTCTCTTAAACATTCATAATCAAGTTATTCTACCCTTAGAAGCCTTGGAAATAATTTTATTTGAAGATAAGTGTTTTTGCAGTTCTGGGCAGCTGAATTTGCTGCCCCTCTTGATGTAAAAACAAATGTCAAAGTGACATGTAGGGAAATAAATTAAAACTCTATTTTTGAAAAAAAAAAAATTAATTCCTACGTTTTAAAATTATTTTATTATTTTGCTCTTTTTTTGGGGGGGGGGGCTCGCAAAACGATGGATAGTATTGTAGATGTCTACTTGATTGCTTCATTTGCTGTCATGCAGACAATATACAAAATTTATTAAAATGCGAAATAAACATTTGTCATTCTTAAATGCTATTTAAACTAATTTTTTTAGAAAACACTTCTCACAATCAGCAACACTTACAGAAATTTTGAAGAAAATTCGCCGAATTTGGAACTTTGTTCTGGAGATTGCGTAAAGTTTAGCTCTCTTGGCTATCATCCCCTGTTAAACTCTATACAGACGTCAAGCTACTTGTCGCTAAGTCTAAAAGTACCACTAAGACCTGAAAAGAGTGTAAAAGACTTTTTATTTGAACTTAAATAAAATGAGCAAAAGGCACGCTTGGTGTTTACAATTCCGCGCCAATATTTATGGCTAGCAACTCAAAATCAGTAAGTCGAACATAAAGATTAAATAAATTTAAATAGTCTAATAGCCAAAGGCTGCACAAAGCAGTTTACGCGAAGTTGGCTCAGAACTTCAACGGCGTAAATTTCAAGTATCGGCAATTATAATGCAAGACCGAAGACAGAAACTCTTACCTAGAGCAGCGAATCTAGTGACATGGCCAGTGGCCATGTCACTAGATTCAAACCTTACTTAAGTACACCTGAACAAATTTGCATTCTGGTGGGGAAAAAGGAAAGAGGAAGTAACAGTACAGATTCATAAAATAACTGGTTTTTCAAATTAATAAAACCTCACATATTTCCCTGCTAGAAATTAAGTAATCGCAACGAAGATCTTGGTAAGATCTTAAATTTTAACTAATCAAGAGCCAACTTTTTACAAGCAAGAAAATTTACAAACTAAGGTATGAAAACAAATATATCTCCACAAGACAGCTTCTTCATATTACATTTTAATAGTTACAGCAGCTTATTTCTTTCCAATCATTTGGGAGACTAGATATTTTAGCAACAAATCTAACACATTTTACATAATTTTTCCTTTTCATTTCAACTTTGTCAGAATCTTTCATACATTTTTCAGTTATTCTGCAATTACTTTTTAATTTCCTTTTACTCTCGAATACAGTGTACTGATATGTACTAGCATATGTCATTTGTACAAGTATTTAAACGCTACCATTCCACCGAAACCTAGACACTAGACCTCAAAAACGCCTTAAATTCGAAACTACACCTAATGTGCTTAAGTAGATCATCAGAGGCGTAGCTAGAGGGGGGTAAGGGGGGCATCTGTCCCCGGGCGCAGAATCCAAGGGGCGCCAAACTGATGTTACGACATTTTAGAATTAAATGTTTTCCATCCTTAGCAAGCAGTAGGGGGCGCGAAATCTTCAGTTGTCCCTGGGCTCTGAAAACCCTAGCTACGACTCTGTAGATCATTAAACTTTTGTGTTGGCTGGAGAGCCTAACTTTTAGTTACTACATGAATATTTCTAGCTTTTGCTTTAACTTATTTCATTTTACTTAGCTAGCTTACCCCTGCACATTTCATTCATGCATCAAGAATTCAACTTTTACAAATATGCCAGTACTTGCTTTTGCGTTAACACATTGATTTTTAGAACTTTTACAAAATAACTTATCAAACATATATCCTGGAACATTTGTACTACATTTACAATGAGAAAATTTTATTTACTTTCTATTCTTAGACTAAACTGAAATTATTCCGAATAAGTGCATAATTAATATCTTTAGTCTCTCTATTAATGCCCATCTATAGTCTCGCTAGTTATATCATACTACTATTAATGTCCATCTATAGTCTCGCTAGTTATATTATACTACTATTAATGTCCATATCTATAGTTTCGCTAGTTATATTATCTAAATAAATAAATGTACTTTTTTCCAAGGACAGGTCTTAATATCGTATCCATAGCACTCTGAAATGTAGAGGGAACACCACAAAAGATACACCGTATTCTTGAAAGAGCACAAGCGCCTGACTTTGTAATAAATGCGACTTTTTGCACATTCTCTGGTTTTACACATACTTGGAAATATCCCTACGTAAGATCTAGTGTCGTCGTATAATTCGTTAATTTAATTTTTCTAATTATTTCCTCGATTATGGGCAGTAGATACGCGGCATATTTAGTAATATTATTTAATTTTCGGTAATCAACCTAATTTTTTTGGCAGAGATTATAAATTTTATCCAACGTTTCTCTCTTGTATAGAGCAAATATCACTAACTTACCAAAATTACAGCCGAAATAGAAAAATATATGAATATTTCTAAAAATTCTATACATTTATTTTGAAACTCTTATTATGAGTACATTAATTTAAATTTCATATTTTTTCATTCCATTACAACAAAGTTTTGAAACATGAATCTTAAACGTAATTGATATCCTCATAATTCCCTATAAATGGTTTTCTTGAGAAGATATCTTCTTATCTGCAACATAACTACTCGGACAATTAGAAAATGTTATCTGTTTTTACGTTTTTTTAGGCTGTACGCCACTGAATTTTCAAGTATTTCTTGAAGTCATATATTTACATAACGTTTAAAATACTCCAAATCAGATTTTACTGTCAGTTATTAGTTGATTTTATAAATTTGTTGTACATTTTGAAGATTTAACTTCAACAACATTACAACTTTAAATGAGAAAGTGGGAAAAGAAAAACGAATTTACGCGATTTTTTTCTGATACTTGTGTAATCACTGTTAGGTAACGAGAATTTAATTTAGTCCAAAGAAAGGGATGCTTATTATTAGAGGTAAAAGACAAACGTAATAACAACAAAGTATGTTATTAGATTATAGATTGAGTCCAAGAGCAGATTGGTCACTGCGATGCTAAGCAAGAGCATAAAAAACATTATAAATCGTCTAGTGCGACGTTAAAATCTGTATGCCTTCTGATTTTCTTCCTTTCTTTTTAAAAGGATATTTAATTTATAATATATCTTTGATAACTTTTTTTAACATTTGCAGCCTTATTAATTAATAAAAGACACTACTAACTCCAACAATATGCAATCGGTACATAATCTTTTGGTTTTTAAATTACTAATTAGATCTTAAATGGCCATTTTGCTTATATTATTTTTTCTTGACTAGCCACTTGCGCAATAAAATAATTATTTAAAAAAAGAAAAAGTTATATAATGATTTAATGCATCCAGTTAGCGGAATTTCACGGGTCTACATAGTAAGGTATAATAACTGAAATGAATCTATACGTTTATTGCTTTTAAATCGCTTAGTTTGTTGTTAAGTAATAACACAATGAATTTGAAAAAAAAAAATCAGATATTGTCTTATGATATGCCGGACGACCAGACCACTGAGTGGAAGATAAAATCAATTTTAATTCGGGTAACGGTAATACTTTACTCTTAAATCGCTGAGTTTGTTGATTAAATTCGAAAAGCAAATGTGGTCGCTTTGCCACGTGGAAATCCACTTTTCTATATAACTGCGCTTTTTGATTGGAATTGAAACAGAAATAAATATCTTACGTTTTGCCAAGTGGTAACACAAAGCTTATATCGCTGAGTTTTTAATTACAATTTCCTTAAATTCGCAGAAACTACGAAATAAATACAAAATAAATTTAAAATTCAGGCTTCAAGGTGTCCATGTTCGAGTAGACGACTACTCGCATTCAAAACTTGGTGGCTCTAAGTAAATCTTTTTCCACCCTGCCAAGAAATATACATACATATATGCAGGACTTTTTCTGCTCTTCACTAACCGTTAACTAGTAGCCTTCTGGTAAGTGAAAGTTGAAATCGAGTTTTTGTAGCTAAAGCTATAATACTTCCAAGTGTCCAGATGATTAAAAAGTTAAGTTGTAATTGTTATCAGCGCTAGGCCATTTGTTGCAATTACACGCAAGCTTCAGTTTGTGATGTAATAAACACCTTGTTACGTACCAAAATAAAAATTTTATCTGTACATGTCAAGTTTTCTCTTAGTTTTCTGACTTTATAACAGCGATAACTCAGCTTGACATTCCTATATTATTAATTAGGCCATTAAGATGAATCAAGTTGATATCAAAACTTTTGAGTAAAAGCGCTTACTAGTTGTTTAAAGAATTTTATTGCATGACATTTTTAGTTAAATTTATATTTCAGCCGAACTGGGACACAAGTCATTTTAACCATTAGGTATTTAGAAGCAGGAAACAGGAAAAATCAGCTATATTATATTCTCTTCAGGATTCGAATTCCAAACCTTCGATTGGTAGCCGGACGTGCTTTCCAATTAACACCACGAAAGCCCTCGATAAGAATGGGGGAAAACCTTACAATATTAGTATCAACTATAAAATTTACTGTTTGGGATAATAAGAGCATATCAATGGCCGTTGAAGGCTGAAGAACAAAATAAATAAATTAAAATTAAAAAAATAGAAAAATTAATTAAAAATTGTGACGACTGACTATCCGAAAGGTGTCTACAAAGTGGAAGAATAGAGACTGCGGCTGCAGTTGCAGAAGATCTGGCTTCTCTAATGAAATCATTAAATTCACAAATGAAGCAAACTCTTGTAAGTACTTGTAAGTTTTGAGCTTCCGTTGAAAATGAGGTTGTCGAGAGAGTACAATAAATCTAGCTCATTATAGATAACCCTATAAAATAAACATTTTCACGAACCTTATTACATCCGATTGAGCTTATTTCGATTTTGTATTACGTTGAAAATCAATGCGTCAGATGGACATAATTATAGGCAAGAAATAAAAAGTAGACGAAATAATTTTTTTTAACTATGCATTTCTGTACGGATTTCGTGTCACGGCATCTCATGTTCAATAAAATGCCTTTTTTTATGCTTGCTGACTTTGGATCAGTGTATATATTCCCTTATTACTATGAAATTAATTGCCCTATATGGTTACTTTATTTGTATATTACGTACCAGCTAAAAAGAGCTAAAACCCAGCCATATTCAGTCAATCATATGTTTGGTACCTGTATAACTAAGGATATTTAGGCAATATAGATTTTGGAAATAAAACATTCCAAATGCTAATTGTGTACCTATGATGAGATATAACAAACAGATTAATGGACGTTTACTTAAGACAGCATTACCTGATTCACTAAATTCTTTTTCGAAAAAAAATGCTAACTAAACAAATTAAATTTTTAAAAATTAACAAACGTCTATTGTTTTATGAAAAAAATGGCAAAATATATGAATACATAAATAAATATCACTAAAGCGATTTTATATAAAAAATTGTTTTATTATACAAATATTTATAATGTATATGTACAGTGGACAGTCAACATTACATAAATAAGATATTGCATTTGATTCTAGAAATAACATTTTATGGCATTAGGTACGAAATTACAGGTCATTTTCCTTAGGCACGTCTGTGCTGCAAACCTGTATTAAAACTGTTTTAAGTACTTCATTACGAAATGCTTTTAATGAACATTGTTTCAACATTAAAACTTAAAAAATGACTCTTGAAAGATATTATAAGCAAAACAAATTTATGCACAGATTATAACTTTATGGAAAAGGAATAAGATCTTCATATAATCACGAAATGATAAATAGATTGCTTTAACATTTGCTTTTAGTTATGCAACACATGATTTGGGTGGGAGAAATTGTTTTTCACGGGTTTTGTATAAAACTAAAAAAATCTTCTTAATACCCTAATCTGTTTCTAAGAAAATAATAAGAAATACTTTTCTAAAATTCATCAAATATAATTATGTCAATGTACAGCAATAATAATAATAATAATCTATTTTCATTTGAGAAATTAATTTAGAACCAAAAACATGATATAGAATGTCACAGACTAACATAAAATTATAGTGACTGTCATTTCTCTCCACTATATTCCCATAGAAGCTGCTATAGCGCATTTATTATGGCGCGCCTCCTGAAAGTGTTCTTTCTCCAGACTAGTTAGCATATATTTATCTCTTATGTATCTCTTTAACGGTTTTGAATTTCTCTCTTTAAACTTTGTCTTTTCTCTAAAGATTATGAAAAATTTCAGGATGCTAGATTAAAATATCAGTAAGAGATAGGAACAGTTGTTATGTTATTTCAGACAAAAACTATCACACTTTGATGAACATGTAGGCTGCAGTAGGGATCATGCTAGGTTACTTAGAAGTATCTTAGCTTGCGAAGGTACTGTACCTTTAAGTATCCTCACATAGTCTTAAAGATGCTGATGTAGTATTCTGCATCGATTGTGTGCGCTTATGAAGTAAATTTCTGCGGAAAAATTTCATCTGTCGTCGCTGGAGAAACTGCATTAGCTTCTAAAGAGACTAAGTTGTAGAGAATGATAGCCACTAATATCTATGATCTGTCGAGTCAGAGATACCGAAAGATTTAATGAAACGACATATTACAATTCCCCTCCAAAAGCGCAAAACGTTTTACTGTATGTAACAGCTTACAAATAATAATACAACACTATTTAAGCACCTTGTTTCAATGCAAAAACAAAATTATTAAAATAATTACTGTCCATTGAAAACTGTCTACTAACATGGCACGTTTTAATAGCATGATCTTGAAACAAAATTCATTGATAGCTGCTTTAATTCTTCATAAATTTATACTTTTTCATAAACGAATAAATGCATTCTGCAATGAAACAGAGTTAGCTTAACAGCATTGAAAATGCACCGTTGAAATTCACGTTTCATATTAAAGAATTTTCTGCGTTCAATAAAAGTAAGAGAAAAAATTATGAATCAAATAGCTTGACGAATATCGCTAGATTGCCTTTTTTCCAACTGGAAAGAGCACAATTTTATAGCAAAGAAATACATTAGTAGACCTTTTAGTTTTCTTAGAAGAATAGAAGCAGTTATATGATTTTAAGTTTCATATTTCAGAAAAACTAGATTAATAAATGCTTAACCATTTCTAAGAAAAATGTACCAAAAAGTCTAAAAAGTTACCCATATTTGTATACCCCTCATTCTGAATAAAATGCATGGCCAATTGTTTTTTAAAGGAGATTAACTATAATTGTATAGTTTCAAAACATTTCGCATTGTGTACAGTATATATACAAAATCTGAAAAATGAATGTGTTATTTTAATGCTCATATCATAAATCTTGATTAGCCCGATATGTTTAGGCAGATTTCTGTAACTGGCTTTTAATGATATGACATTAAGCGTTGTTTGTTCTTGAGTTACAATGTCTTCACTTGCAAATATTCAAGCTATGTTTTCTTGCTAGATAGCTTGGTTCTTAAGATCATAGTACTGTTATTGTTAGATGAAACAATGGTGCTGTTATTACTGGATACAACAGATTGTACTTTTTTAGACTCTGAAGTATACTCGTCAACAGGAATTTCAACAACTTCAATTTCCAATCCATCTTTGCCATGGGAACCCAGTCTCTGTAATGTTTCCGGATCGAGGGATTTAATAGCATCTTCAATTGACTGTCCGTGTTTAATTTCAACTGCCAAGACAGGTTCTCTCCTATAACCATTCTCATCTGCCTGAGGACTCAGCACTTGAATATAAGTTGGTTCTTGTTGCCGATGGTTTGCATATTCATTTTTCGAAACATCTTGACCTTGAGAGTAACCTGACTGTTGATCAGACACTTCATAGCCTTTGTTCTGTGATTCATAGCTGTTTCCTTGGTAAACAGCTTGTTGGCTATATCCAGCTTGACCGCCTAAGGATTGATAACCGGATTGCTCATAACTATCACCACCACTTTTCGAGCTTTCGTCTTCAACTTGATATCCAGCTGCATTATGCTCAACTTCCTGAACACTATTCTGTTTCTCAATTTGGTATCCACCAGAGTTATGCCTTATGCTGGTCGAACTGTGCGATGGGTAAGACAGCTGTTGATTTCCAGCCGAATATTGTCCCTTTTTCGCGTAGTTGTTACTTTGTTGGTTGGACTTCTGAATTTCGTATTTATAATTCCCAGGAGACTGACTCTGTTCAGCTTGAGGCAAAGATACAATAAGCTGTAACTCTTCTCCTTTGGGCTTCAGTAAATCTCCAATGGGGAAATATTTTAAAAGATTCTGAGAGTCTTTACTATCAATTACTTGTAACTTGGACAACAAATTTTGTATTTCTTCTTCACTAAGTTTGATTAACTCAGCTTCGATTTCAGGTTGCTGATGCTGGATGTAATTGGACTTTTGATGTTGGGAAGCGGCATATGGACCTCGAAGTTGATCTGCTTGATAAGAAAACTGAGGAGGAAAGCTTACTTTCTGCTGAGTTTTCTGACCTCCTAATTTGTACTGGATTTGAACAGGACGGCTTTCTCTCTGACCATAGTAAGGTGCACGATTTTCTGAAGATTTCGATACTCCATATGTAACAGTCGGAGGAACTGGAACTTCTACTACTTGGATATTTTTTATGCCAAGGATATCGTCAATAGCAGGAATAGGTTGCGGCAATTTTATTGGAGCGACTTCTATTTCTTTAGGGATGACTTGAGGAACAACAGATTTGATTTTGGGAACGGATAAGTACTCGAACTGAACTGCTGGTTGAGAAGGAATACGGTTCTGTGGAATCCTACCATAACTAACTTTATTCCTTTGGGCATTCCTTATCCTATTATACCTATTACTTTGTCTGCCATGATTGAAACTATTTTGTTGCAACTCTTGCAAAGATATTTGAATAATTTCCACAGGTTTTCCATGTTGGACAGGCAAGTTCAACTGAGACAAAGGTAAATCTTTTGTTTGTAATATTACATCTTGTAGGCCTCTTAGATGATTCCTGCTTAATTTTTGCAGATCAATAAACTGAGGTAAATTATTTGAAATAATCCGAGCTCCTTGCTTTTGTGGTGGTTGTTGTTGAGGTTTGTATCTCTCCATATAAACAGGCGTGTTCCTCTTGGGCTTCGGCCGAATGGCTGGTCTAGGATAGTAACTATAGATATCTTTATGGTAATTTGTGGGAAGAGCGTGGGTGTAGAAGCTGGATGATGTGTCTAAGCTCTCCGGTAGAGCAGATATTAAGTCGTGGTATTTTCCTGTAGCAGACCCATGAAGATACGCATTTCCAGGTCTCACGGGCCTCCATCCTCCGAAGAAGAGAAAGCTATTATCTTGACGCTTTTCAGCTCTGTGATTCTTAACGGCATCATCGCTGACAACACATGTCCAGAGCAGAGCAAAGTATATGCAGCAGAGCTGAAGGAAAAAGAAAGAATTTTAGATTAAGAAGCACAGAGCACTGTATAAATGTTACAAAATACTGTCATAATTTTAATTTTTGAATCTAATAGTGATAAAAGTAAAATGTCCTGAACTGAATGAAATATATACATTTTTTAAGAAGCTATTTCAGTATAATTGGTTTACATTAAAACTTCAGCACCTATGTTTACACCGAATTAAATATTTTGAAATATTCTGTGGCCTAAAATTTTGCATTGCTGAGGAAAATAATTCTACGCACAACCTGGGTCAAATTTAGCTATTTTTAAGAATATTTTATTTTCTTACAGGAGTTTTATCAGATGTTGCTGCTTCACCAGTAGTAATTTCTTATAATATGCTTTCTAGATGCATTTTAAATTTCAAAGATTCAAAATGGGAAAAATCGTGAAGTAACTCTCAAAATCAAGAAAATAGGATAAAAGTGATTAATTTACAATAATGTAATCGAATGTTTCAAAATTAGAAGAAATAATTATTCCAGGGATGGTCAAATAGCGGCCCAGCGAAATCCACCTTGAACCGAAATTTCCTTCCCGTGCGCCACCGAAGATTCATATCGTATTTTATTATTACGCATGCGCAGTTTAGATAGGATGTGCAATGCTTTTCCGGTTGATCTGGTTAATTTCAGTTTTGCTTTTGCAACAGTAAATATATGAATTTCCAACTTTAGTAAAACCATGAACCGTCCGACAACACGTAAAATCGATGATGAATATCGTGTGCTTAATGACGAATGTACAAACAAATATTTATCTGGTAATACAGGTAATAAAGCAGTGTGTTTACGGTGTCATGAAACAATAGCTGCATTTAAGGACTACAATCTAAAACCACACCACGAAATAATAAATAAAGCGAAATTAGTACAATGAATAAATTGAATAAAGCTGCCACTATTTAATTTAATTTATATTTATTAATTTTTATTGTAGGGTTTACACCTTATCTGAAATCCGAAGTTAACTAGTGAATGCAATCATTTTAAAAAGTGCGGCCCTCCGCTTCCACAAAGTGGCCCACGAGCTGAAACAATTGCCCACCCCTGAATTATTCTGTAACAAGGCATTTCATAGTTTAACATAATTCATTTGCAGAAGAACCGATCACAATTCACTTAAGCAATTTTTCATAAGTTCCAAAATGTAGTTTATGAATTTTTCAGATGTCAAGAAATTTCCTGCCTTTTTTAATTCTTCCAATGTAGAGTAAATAAAATAAATTTCTTTATATTAAAGTTCAATAGGCGAGAATGTAATATTTTTAAATTTTACGAGCTAGCAATTTTAACTATCAGTTTATCATATTTACTAGTAGGAAGTGTTACAATCATCTGTAAATGTGGTTAAATCGCAATATATGAAATATTATTAAACTCACCAAGATAATTAGAGATTTTGCATTAAAACTGGTGATTATATAATAACCGAACTAATTACTTTTCTGTAATGTGTATATAAAGTATAAAATCTCATTATCACAATACAGTAATTGAAATGCAACCATTGAAATGCTAGTTAAACAGCATGTGATCATTTGCAAAAAATATGACATTATATTTAAAGAATTCACTCCAACAGTGCAGGATTTAAAAAGATTTATGCATAAAAAAGTTTACGAGATTTCTTTCCATATTATTCAATGTTCTTTAGTTTCAGAAATGATTTTTAAAAGAATTTAAAAAACCTTTCTAATGCGATTGGATTTTGAATATCGTAAACAGGGATCTCATATCAAGCTTTTATATCAGGACCCATGAAAGATCTTGGACAAGATCTTGGATCCAAGACAATCCAAGACCCAGGATCCAATCGTGGGACTCAAGGTCCAAGACCTTGTCTTGGGTCTTGGATTCTGCAGGTGAATCCTAGTATCGTATTATTACGCTCTTTCAAACCATCTCATATCTATTGCGCAAACTGACTCCATATTTATTTCGTTTTAGATTTCTTATTCACTGCTGCTTTCATTTCATTCACAAATTTGCGGTTACAATGTTATTAATCTGAGAAGTTATTCAACTACAGAGAAAAGATTACGCTCACTCCCTTTCTACAATTGAAGATTGATGCAGATGAAGATTTCTACAATTGAAGATGATTGTAGCAGATTGAATGGCAACACTAGCGAGAAAACTGTTTTCTAAACTGGCTTGTTATTTAAGAAGTACGTTTAACGGCAATAACCTCTTATGCAAATCGAGATATATTAGAAATACGATCTTCTTACTCATGCTTATCATCAGCTAATGGTTAGAATTTGATGCGAGTACACAACCACTTATTGGTAGTTATTTTGACCTGGGAAACAAGAAAACTCGATTAAGCTACCAAGCCCTAGGTCACGCCCGATTTGAAGCATTTCATCGCGGTGGAGCTGAACTTTTCCTTTCTTTTATGAAGACCTGAGATCCCACGTTCAAAATAGGGAGGACAGAGAGGTGTATCTTCGATTTTACAACAAAAAGGCGAGCAGATGCAAGGAAGAGGTTAACGTTGGTAATCGCTTGACTTCCTTTTTCCTCTTTGTGTGGGTTAGCTGGAGTCACTCGGACACACCTCAAGGGTATGGTTATAAATCATGGACGACCTATACGGAGGTGCGCTAGCGGATGAGCGTGGAAGGGTTGCGGAGGAAAATATTTTTAAGTGTTTCTCTTCGCTGGGAATAAAAGATGAGGCATATTGCATCGTAAAAATTAATCGCTCCCAGATGTTTTTCGTTTCAGCATTTTCCTCTTCTTGTTTGTTATTATTCTGTTTATGATTCAAAGGGAAAGAAGATAACGGTGGAAAGACATACCTTGATTGCTTAGGTGCAATCAAGAAATGCCATTACTATAAATTTCATTGCAATTCATTCAGCTGTTTGGAAATAAAGAAAAAATTATATAAAAAATACTTTAAGATTAAATTTATACACACACATATATGTATAAACACCTTGCAGGGGGGATACCATCTTTCAGGCATCTTCATAGAGGCTTTGGACTCCTTTCTTAAAAGTTCACCTTTACGATATTTTTTAATTCTCTCGTTACGTTCTACTAAATTTCTCAAACGCTAAGAGAATGCTCTGTATGATGAGACTTCACTCACGGGAATAGTAAGAAGTTTACAGGTGCCAAATCAGCCGACTAAGGGAGGGATAAGAACAATTACACTTTTCTTCGCGATGAATTGTTTAATGGTAATACTGAATGAAATGACATTGTCACGTAAAAAAAAATCCATTCCGATATTATTCTATTAACGGTTACAGAAAGTGGTATTTATTGCTTGTTCTTTAGGTACAAATTCCTTATGAATTACAGTCTGCCAATTAAAGAAGGATCATGAAAGTGTTTAAAGCTTCCGAAACGAAGTTTCTGGAGACAATTTTCTGCTGTCCATACAGATGACTGTCCTTTTATTTTTCATAAGAGGAAACAAAATCATCACTAGTTAGGATAGATTTGAGGAAACTGCGATTATTATTCTCTAATTTAATAAAAACTATACTGCTTCTTGTTGTTCAGTATTTGAATCCGAGACAATACATATATTGTCTTGAATTCAAACTGTCTTGTATAGGCTGCATATTTCCATATAAAGTTTTCTCTGCAAATTTGAAAGAAAACAAGTTAATGAGGATTAGTAATCATAGCTATCAATTATGATTTGGCAGCTTCGTTGGACTGATTTAAAAAATTCATTTGGACTGGTTGAAAGAAGATATTGTGTATATCATTTACTGTAGGAAAAAAAAGGAATAACTAGATTTTGATTTAAAGGAATGATTTATATATTTAATTATTTTGGTTTCTTTGAAAGAAAACGAATTATTTACAGCAAAATCTTAGTACAGGTCAGACAATAGTCAATTAGATAAAATTGTTGAACACTGGCACATTGTTTCGGGCTTAAATCTCCAGCTGATTGAACATTTTCGTGCTTTTACCAATGTGTAACATGAGAACGAGCAATTTTTTCTTAGAATTTCCTCCACGAAAGCATCTCTTCCTTTAGGTTGGTTTGGTTTATTTGACTATGGCAAAACACTTGAGGGCTTTTTGACTACGAGGAAGGATGCCTTCATGGAGAACTTTCTGAGGGAAATTGGCTCGTACACGTTACATGCACGAAAACGCACATGCAGCCAACCCGTTTGCGGAATTCGAACCTCGAACCGGACTACCAGTGTTCAACGACTTTTACTGGTGAGCTGCCGATGGCCCCCTTCGTTTAGGAAGACAGTCTTCGTTTGCTTTATGTCAGTCAGTTAATCGACTAGCCTTCCTAAGATGACTACCAACAGTTCCAAACGATTTGGGTATTATGTATAGGATGATTATTATACGAAATTTCCTCGTATTCGGTCTTCGTTTACTTTAACAGTTTTGTTCTGGTTATAATATTAAAGTTTTCTAATTTAGGCAGACGCTATAAAAATAACCACAGTTTAATATTTATTTTGCGCTTATATCAATTAAAAAATCTCAACGCAGTTAAAGAGCTAGGTCTATCCTCTTCAGAAGAATAAAATAATTGTTTGATTAATGGGAAATATAATGACTAGTTACCAAGGAGAGAAATATATATACACACATATATAGGTGTGTGTGTGTGTAAGATAAAAAATATGTAAATCAAAATTATACTTTAAACTAGAAATAAACCCGTAATTCCTCATTTCTATTCTAATGATGGTAATGCCTTTTCTGAACTGCCTCATTTCTAGATCAATCCATCTCTTATGACTTGTGTAATGTTGATGACGTAGCTAATTCGGAAATTTGAACTCAGAATTTTGAGAACTAAAACTTACGATGCGTATTGGCAAGAACAGAGGTGAAGTAGAAAAAAATAGCCGAGAAGACTTGGAAAACTTCTCAGTTAAAAAGTTCCAGCAAAAAAGTGAGCAGAAACGTTTTTCACCAAATTGTCAGTTTTCAAGTTATATATACGATGGAGCTTTCAGTATTTTTCGGGTTTAGTAGTTTATCATTAATCTGAGACTATTAAGAATATTTTTATGCTACAACAATATGAAAGTTCTAAAGAAGGCAGTGTTCTGATTTTAGAAAGAAAAAAACGTATATTCTTTTACTGATTTCCTAACTTTCAGCTTTTTTCTAGCCCAAAAGGGAAGGGATAATAGTTCCGAATGGGATATTAATCTTGAAACGGCATTTTGAGTTGAATGGCTATAAACGGTGTATCACTGTTCAAACTGTTGTCACCAAATATTATCGTCCTGTATTATATTTAAAGAATTTAAAAATGAAGAATCTGCATATGCATGTTTCTCGCATTGTGGGAAAAAAACCGGTACTCATAGCCATCAAATTCTGAATAACATAGTGCTCCACCGAACATGAGCACCTGGAAGCCCGAATTTTGAATTTCTATTTTGTTATCTATTCTGTATTTTGTAAAACTTTAATAAGTTTTTGAAGAACAAACTCAACGATTTCAAAGTGAGTAGTGGCAACACTTCAGGAAAAAAAAATTATCTTCAGCGCGCGGATTGTCAATCGGAAATTCTAAAAATATGCTGTTGTAAATATTTTATGATTTTGTGTTGAATCCAATTTTATGTGGTGTAAGCGCCAAGAACGTGATATTTAACAAATAAGTAACCACACAAAATGTTAATAATAATTAAAAAAAATTAGTTTTGTAAAGCCGTCTTAGTACGAAAACTGAACATTGATATAATAAACTGAGAAAACGCTGAAAAAAGCAGAAACATGTATACCAACACTTAACGCGGCATCAGGAATTCTAAACGCCCAAGGCGTTTGTTTGTCTTCCGGAGTACCTTTGCAACTTAATGCAATTACCTCCACAACTTCGATAAGGAAACTGAGTTGAATAAGAAAAAGCATTGGCTAAAGGAGTCAGTCTCGCGCGCAGGAGACAAAACTATTTTATTCAATACAGTGTGTTACGACTGCTCGCTTTGAAATCCTTGAGTTTCATAATCAAAGTTCGCTTAAGTTTTATAAATTTATGAAATTGATAATAAAACAAATTCGAAATTGAAATTCGGGCGTATAAGTGCCCATGTTCGGGTGGAGGATTATGTTATTCAAAGTTTGATGGCTGTAGGTACACCGCCATTTTTTTATGCTGCTTTTAAAATTTTTGTTATTTTACTGTTGAATTGTATGTGGCGTAAGTGCGAAGAAAATTATGCTTAATAATAAAGCTAGAAAGACAAAAAAAAGGGGGGGTTAGTAGGAATGAAATTAATAGCAGTCTAGTAGACTGCGAGCGTAAAAAACCTTAACAAACTCTTTTGGGCGATCCTTAAAATCTGAAACCCTTCAGATTCTCCCTCTCTCAAAATAACATCATCTTTCTTATGAGCAAAATGTAAGCAAAAATTAACTAGATGGCATTCGATCAATAAAATATATACGTAAAGGGAAAATAGCAGGTGAATGTATTGCAAATGGATTTCAAAACGAAAATAAAACATACATAATCGAATCTGTTTCAGGCACCACTTGAATAACATTTATTTATCAGTTGGAAAACATTTACTCCATGTAATATGTCACGTATAGGGAAAACATTTCAATCTCAAAATTTCAATTCATAGTCTAACATTTCGATGATGTTACTACTAAATTTTTTTAAAAAAAAATAGAAAGCATAAAATCATCAGAATGAAAGAAATTGCACTCCAATCTTGTCATACAGATTTCAGTTTAATACCAAAAAGTGTTTTCTGTGAGGCAGTTACGACAGGTATTAATTTTAAGTATTAATCCTCTAGAAATTGAAGATATATAGCACAGAGCTAAGCTGTTCTCAATGGCCAGGCCAAATAACTTAAAATAATGCTATAATATAATTACCGCCGCATGGAAAGGCGAAGAATCAATTTTTCAAAATCATTTTGGTAGAACACGAAATTGGTTTACTGAAAATAATAAATGTCTTTTTGAAATGTTTGAAATATTATTTCATGTATGTGTTAAAAGTGATTGGGTCCTCGAAATACACATCAGCGTCTAATAAATTTTATAATGGATTTATATCGAAGTGTCTCTATATCTGTGATCGACAATATTGAAGATAGTAATAAACTTATCTTTATCCATTTTTAGCTGAACAATTTAACTCAACCCAGAAGGGTAGAACTGCATTTCAGTACCTATGCATGTTTATTCCAAATTCTGTTTGATAAAAGTAATGGCAAAAGATTTCATTTTACCTACATTGCTGTCTTCCTACACCTGTGGTCATTCATCGGCACGCTCGGGGTCAGCGGTTCGGCCTCGAGACCTTCAGCAGTTCTCTTCTAGTATATTTGGGTCATTCGAAGAACACGCCATCAAGCAATAAAAGCGATCCCTGAGTTTTCCTCAAAATGTGCGCTTCGCGAGTCGATGTTCAACCCCTTGTCTTCTAATTCAGCGATTCTCACCCTTATTCCTTTTATTATTTATAAGGAAAATATAAATACGTGAATCTGGATTTTAGCTGTATAAAACTTATTACATATCCAGTTTGCACAACGGTTCTTTGTCGGGAGGGAAGAGTCTTTCATATTCTGAAGAAATAATTTAGACACCTGCTTAATATTATCAGCTAATCAACGTTTATCGTTACCATCTATATCCTTCTTGATGCATTTCTTTAAATTTGGCTTAACTGTTCCATAAATCTAATTCAGTACTGTCCGTAAATTCTACTAAAAAAAAAAACTTTCCCGTAAATGTGAATTTCAGCAAAATGTGGCTTTTTTATTGTCTACCTTCAGAACTTCATCGACGTTTCGTAGATTCAACTTGATTTCCAGAAAATAACCGAAGTCAGTCATTGCTAGATATGGAGAATATAGCAGATTATGAAAAATGTTCATGAATCCTGAAGGTCCAAGTGAACTAAATTTATATTAGTCGTGAGAGCTACGAATTGATATATCTCTTAAACATATGCAGTTACCACATAGTAATTGGAATTTACGGCCAAACAACAAAATGGTTAGCTACCTAAGGAAAGACATGCTTTTATAGGGGTCATTCTAAGGGAAAATTGCTCGTGTTGGGTTATACATGGGAAATCCAAGGAAGAATCCATATAGCTAGCCTGTCCGCCGACATATGAACTCAGGTTTATTTACTAATATTTAGCGGTATTATCTGTACTGCCATTGGCTGTCAGAAAAATGCTGGATAACTATAAGTTCTCTTACGATTAAAAAATGAATCACTTATCCGAATTATTTCCGTGCATTAAATAGACTTTTGGGTCTAGCTTTATACTTCTTCTACTGATAAATGCCTAATTTTAAGTAAATTAGACATTTGGAAAATTCGTAAGTAATCAGATAAATCTTCCTAACATTTCAATCTTCTCCAGAGTAATGAATATACACTGAATTTTAAACGTAGACTAGAATGTAACTGCAATCACTGCTTCAGTTTATAGCGGTTAATCTATAATAATAAAAGCAAGTGTAATGTGTCTGTCTGTCTGTCTGTCTGTCTGACCGAGCTCTCCAGCCAAATCTATCGCACGCAGGGACCTGGAATTTTTTATACGGAAGCACAAAGGGGCTGGCCACCAGACCTCGAAGCCCGATTTTCGATTTTTGAATTAGAAAAATTTTTTAAAAATTATTTATAATTAATTAATCACGGTTTTTTTGACTCACTGATATTATTATTTGTTTTCAAATAACGTTCGATTGTAACAATTGATTTCTTTATTCTAGCGTTAGTTTGCTGTTTTGACGATACATTAAATCGATTAATTACAATTCATTTCTTTTTTGTAGCTTGTGGGGGGGGGGAAGAGAGAGAGACAGTCTACATGTCCTACACTACTATTCCTGCGCTATTCACTTATCTGCATTTTCTAAATGCACGGGCAACGCCGGGCGGGTACAGCTAGTGATTAATAAAAATGGATTTTCCTCTTTGTAAATCTTTTTAACTAATCAAATAAGTTTTTTCAAAAATTTTCTTCATATAAGACAGATTCTGTTTTTCAGCTTATCTTTGTCAGAATTCCCAAAAAGTAACTATACTTGAATTACGCTCCTTTTCCTGTTTCATTACTGTTCCCAGCAACAAAAATAAAACTCTTTTGCTAAGGTAGAATTAATTGAAAAAAAAATTCAAACTTTTTTTTCCCTTTTTGATTGCAAAAATAATTTGAAATTTTAAAAACAAATTTAAAAATGTGAAAGATTTCAGATTTTATACTACGCGCTAACGGGCGTTTTTTCATTTACACACACATGCATGTTTATAAAGCATTTGGGATAACAGCCCTTTGAGCTAAAATTACTTAAAAACAGCATACTTTTATAATATCCGATAGTCAGTCTCGCCCAAGGCCCAAGGCGTTTGTTTGTCTTCCGGAGTACCTTTGCAACTTAATGCAATTACCTCCACAACTTCGATAAGGAAACTGAGTTGAATAAGAAAAAGCATTGGCTAAAGGAGTCAGTCTCGCGCGCAGGAGACAAAACTATTTTATTCAATACAGTGTGTTACGACTGCTCGCTTTGAAATCCTTGAGTTTCATAATCAAAGTTCGCTTAAGTTTTATAAATTTATGAAATTGATAATAAAACAAATTCGAAATTGAAATTCGGGCGTATAAGTGCCCATGTTCGGGTGGAGGATTATGTTATTCAAAGTTTGATGGCTGTAGGTACACCGCCATTTTTTTACAATGCGAGACATACATACAGTTATGCAGATTCTTCATTATTTAATTTATTTAAATGTAATACAAGGCGATAATATTTAGTGGCAACAATTTGAAAAGTGATACTGCTGTTTATAGCGATTCGACGCAAAATGTCGTTTCGGGACAAAGAGCCCTTCTCAGCAAAACTCCCCTTCGGGCCTAATAAAATCTCTTTAGGCTTGAAAACGAACCTAGTTCCTCTGTCTGCAATTAAGTGCTCTATAATTAATTAAAAAAAACTTTTTTTCTCTTTAACTTTTTCAAGAGAAATTAAATCAAATTAGTGGTAATATGCAATAAATCTTTCCAGATTTTCATTCAGGCTATATAATAAATATCTATACAAATTATTTAATAAAACTTTATGATAACATGAATGATTTCAAATTACACAGTCTTGTTATCAGAGCATTATACGAGTAATATCAGTCATTCGACTCAAAAATAAGCAGTCACAAAGTGAAACCAGGATTCTTAATTCCTCCATGAGGAACATAAAAATAGCAATATCTTTCATGTATCCAGTTTTTATTACGTTAAAATTATTATACTTTGTAAATAACAAGGAAGTACAGAAAATTTGAACAATAAATACAGAAGAAGAATTCATTTCAGCTACCTGTAAATATTCGTAAATTACCCACAAAATAAATCCATAATACAATAGAAACAACCAAACATGAATTTTTTGTTCTCTTTTCGCCTTTTGTCGAAAGTAGATTCAATTGCTGCGCGTGTTAGCAATCAGATCATTGTTCTTGATAGCGTGCGGATGTTTGAAAAGGAAAGAAAAAAAAAAAAGAATCTTTATCCATTAAATAATTCTGCAGATGAAAGTAATCTTTATTTATTTATTTATTCATTGTACAGAAAGTCAACTCGAGAATAGAACTTTGTTTCTTTTATGGAAACGAGATGATATTGTCTGACATATTTTTAGGTGAAATTTCTGCATTTCAGTGAATGTGAGGCATATTCAGCAATAAGATTTGGATAATCTATTTTTCTTCATATGTATTGGTATAAACGACAGCAAATAATTTTCTTCTGCAGAGCAGATTTATGAACTCTTATAGAGAGCGGAATTTTTAAATGACGCGACTATAAGTTTGGAAACTAACTTCTAGTCGTTATATTTGTAGTTTAAAAACAAAATAAAATTCTAAAAGTGCACTACAAACGGAAGTAGTCTACACATTTTTTTTTTTTTTTTTTTTTTGTATACACAAATATATAAAATTAAACTGATTTCTTTAAACTGACGAATTTAATTGCTTAACTACTTAGAATAATTGAATATTAGAGTAAAATTTTTGGTAAAGCATAAAATCGGATCAAATATAAAAGATAGAAATATAAGGACTTAAATTGAGAGCTATTAATGTTTAATATCCAACTAGTAATTAATAAAAATAGTGATGCAGAACTGCGTTTATTGTTTTTAAATCATTTAGTTTGTTAATCAATAACCGACTGATTAATTTCGAAAGAAAAATTAAATATCTTATGCTTTGCCGAAAGGTAATGCACTTGTTTGGGCAGATAAATATATTTTATTTTCGGCAGTGGCAACATATAATTTGCTGAGTTTGTTGATTGAATTTGAAAAAAAGTATCCTACACTTTGTTGAATTTCTTTAAATTGCTAAGATTTCTAAGCGAATTTTAAACATAACTACTTTAATGGAAACACACTGCCTTTAAATCTTTCAATTTCTAAATCACAATTTCGTTACGTTAACATGAAACATAAAATAAATAAAAATTAAAAAAAAAAAAAAAAAATTAAAAAAAAAAAAAAAAATTCCATATTCTAAATTTAGGCTTCGAAGTGTACATATTGAGGGAAATGACTACATGTATTCAAAATGTGGTGTGTCGTTTTTTTTCCTTTTCATATTGCACGGAACATACAAGTTCTAGAAAATTGAACATTATCATAAATTTAAATAACTCCAAACTATTATACTCATAAAAATAAAACTAGATATTCAGTAACCATCAAATATGAATTTTGCAAGGTTATTATTTAAATTAACAAGTTATTTAATTTCAGCCCTTACTATACCTTCTCCTTTCCGTTTCCTCAACAGAATGTAAATGAGTTAGATGGTATTTAAACTGAGGTTTTTGGATTGTAAAACAAAGCGTGCTTCCGGCTGCGTTTAGTTCTGCCAGCTTAGATTGTTGTAATTATTTGGCTTTGCGTTATTCCATTGCCGACAAATAGATTTTGACACTCTGGTTAGAATTAGTGAGCCAACACAAGAGTATTATTAAATTGTGCGGTCTTTGACTGCAAATTCAAGTCTTAACTTAAATTTAACTGTTTCTATTTAGTTGTCTCACTACGCTTTGTGGCTGATATTGTAAGCACAAGAAAGTGCATTTATATTCAAATTTCGGTTTAATAAAAAAGAAAAACTTTATCATTAATTGTAGTTACTTCAGATCTACCGGTAATTCGCTTCACATCTAATGGGGCTATTACTTCCAGATCAAGAAAATCTCATAATTTAAATTAAAGCTAAAAAATTCTACAAGAGAAAATACACTAGTAGTAAAGCTGGAAAAATATCCCTTGCTAAAAAAAAAAGAGACCGATGTTCTTGGATTTGCATAGCGGAGGCACATAATGTGGGAGAAAATATTTGCTCATTAAAAAAAAAAAAAAAAAAAAAAAAACTCATTATTTTATTTTCACTCGAAGTGCATACAGCATATATTTAAAATTTCGCAAAATGAAGTTGAATTTGTATAATTTTAAAATTTATGTTGTCATAACAAACACTCTTACACGTTTGTAAATCTATCCACTCTTCCAGTTAAACAGTTAGATACTTTTTTATCTGTAATTCTTTATTTAGCTGACGTGAACAGAAACCAAAGACAGATGTTTAATGACCAATGCTGCATATATTACTAATATTTTGTAGTTTTCTTTGTGTCGTTTCTAGATTATTTCATATACATTGAGACATACTTGTAGAAGCAGACATAAAAAATGTCAAATCAAATAGTACAGTGTCGTCAAAATTAATTAGTTTCAAATTTTTCATTAAATTTTCATTAACTTTGCTTTCCTATTTTACAAAGAGAAAAAAGAATAAAAATTTATAAATAAGACTGAATTATAGCTGTCATTCAATTTCATTACATTAATATTTTATCAAAGCATAAGTAATATAAACCGTTTTAATTACGCATACTTTCTCCTCTTTTTTAATTATTCTTTTAAAGATATTTGTCTTTTCTGTTTTCAGATTTCTTACTTCTTTCACTAAAAGTAATGGTAGACTGTGGTGTCTCGATTTTGTATATTTTTTATCTTACTCTCCTTTATCAAAGGTTCTCAACCGGGGGAGGGGAAGGAGAATTCTACCAACTGATTAGTATTTAGTTTTATTTTATGAATATAAATGACTATTTTTATTCAGGTTTTGGTATTTGTTAACACTTCCTGTACTTTTTTGTTTAATTTATAAAATATATTAAAAAGTAATCTTTTAAAGCAAAGGGGAAAGAAATGCATGCAGCAAAAAAGTTTGAGAATCGCTGTTCTACATGCCTAGCAACACACCAATTGCAACTGTAATATGAGGCAAGAAATGAGAGTAGTTGCGTTATTTTTTTTTTTTTATTTACTTTTGCTTAAGTGCTTGCGAGAAATCTGTTGCTGGTCATTCTTTTCATTTTTCAGCGCACATTGAAAAGTAAGTTGTGGATAATTGTATGCAGATATGTATTGTTGATATGAGTATTTTCTAAAAAATCATCGCGATCATATGAAAGGCTAAACTGTGCATAAACGACTCACTTTTAATAGGAAATTGCAAACTAGTATGACACTGCATAATATGACTTAACGGTGAACAACATTCAAGAAAAAAGCATCTATTTTACAAGATATAATCTGTCATTTCAACAATTTTTGCCACATATAAATGAAATAGCCCAGCATCAAGCTAAATAGAGTCTCTATAAAAGAAGTCAGCGACCTTAAATACCAAGGTATCATAATTAACAATAGACTTTCCTAGGTATCCCACATTAAAGAGCTTAGGCAGAAAATAAATCAGCTTAGCAATTCCATGGTTACAACAACAGGACCTCATTGGGGTACTCCAATCACTACGCTCAAAATTTTCTTCCTCCTTTCTGCATGCCTTCGTGGTGTAACCGTTAGCAAATTAGGCTCGTATTCGAGAGGTCCAGCTTCGAGTCCTAGCGAGGACTCATATTTCCCATCTTCAGCATCAAAATAACCTAATGACTTTACAGTGGCGCCGAATGATGATTTTTCACCACGAGGACTTGGTGATTGGGGACTCTAATCCCCACTTGTCTTTTAAAAGGGGGTAAATAAGATACTTTTCCCTCCTTTCTGCATGCCTTCGTGGTGTAACGATTAGCAAACTCGGCATGTATTCGAGAGGTCCAGGTTCGAGTCCCGGTGAAGGCAGTGAACATGTTTCACGTCTCCTGCTTCATAATAATAATAATAATAATAATAATAATATATCTACAAGTTGACTCAGAACAGTCTCAGAAATGATCATATTATATGAGGCTGCCATATGGGAAAGGAAGCTCAACGCCCATTTGAGAAGGCAGCTTCTCACCATTTTGCACGTACTGAAAGTTTTGGTGGGTATCCCTCCACTGGACCTTCTAGTGGAGAGACAATCATTATTAGTAAGGACATTGCAGCTGGAAGATAACTTCTCTCTGCGGCAAAAGGCATTCTACCACACAGACTATGAGACGCAAGCTGATCATGACAGGACACCAGCAAAGACGGACTTATCGTATACAGTACACCTGCAATACACCCCACCAGATGAGAAAGCACTAGCTATATATACAGATGGCTCAAAGATGAAGAAGGGCACTGGCTACGCTGTATACCCCAAGGAGGAGAATTGGTGAAAAGTTGAGAAAGGACGACTGGAAGGCAAAAATACCATTTTTCAGACGGAGCTTCTGGCATTAAAAGCAGCAATCAATTTGGCAAAGTATCAATTATCAATAAAGGTATATACATATAGCGACTCCGCCTCAAGTATGGAGGCCATCCGAGAGCAAACGACTAGGAGTCCATTAGTGCAAGGCATACAAAAAATTTTCCTCAGGATTTCTTCAGATGACAGACCCATCTTGATATGGGTTCCAGCTCATGTGGGTATTACTGGCAACGAAGCGGCGGTCTTGCTCGCGAAATCTGCAGCCAAAGACCCCAGTAGACTGGAAAATCCAGTAAGAGTGCCACAGTCTTATTTAAAAAAATAACTCTCAATAGCCTTGTGCAAGAATGGCAGAAAAGATGGAAAAGGAAAAACATAAGAAGGAGAACCTACGTGTTCTTTCCGAAAGAATCATGCTCAATTTAAACAGGCAGCGGCGCATAAACTCATTTCTACTTTAGCCATAGTCCCTTCCCACATTATTTTAAGATATTCAACAAACAAGGCTCAGAATTATGCGAAATTGGAGCGATAAGTGATGCAGATCACTTACTCTTCAACTATCCATACACCGATAAATTGCATTTAAAAACACCAAATAGTGAATACTGGCCGCAATGCGCGGAGAATACCTACGACAACAAGCAGGTTGAAAAAGAAAGATGGGGGATGGGATCAAACTAAACTTAGCAAGGTATTAAGCATTTTCTTGCCCTTGAAAACTGGATCATCGCAACATAACTTTAATAGCAAACCGAAGTGGTGGGGAGAGGCTTTACAAAAGTGGAGTAAACTGACAACTCGCAGATAAAGGAGCAGCAGATTAGTGTAGTCATCTCTAACAGCAATACCTAAGTAATTGAACAGTAACAAAGATACTCCCTTGATAGGTACTGTAACTATAATAGCAGTTGCAACTATTGAAAACAAATCAACTAAAGTACCAGAAAACTGAGTCAAACAGCTTCCTACCCAGACTAAGCCAGATAGTGTTACAACAATTAAAAATCAACATTAGAAAAATAGCTCGCCCCGTAGAATAGTAACTGGACTATTTTTATGTAAGCTTGCATGTAATTATTAAAAAATAACGTTCGTTGTAATGTAGTTAAAATAACAGAGAAACTCCAGTCAATGTGTAGCTGAATTACAAGTTTACTGTGATTATATCAGTAACAGTATTCTAAATATGAAATCAGATAATGTTTAAATGCACACATAACTGTCATGAATATATCTAAATATCTCGTATAACTGTATACAAGACAATGTTTGTAATTAATATATTGATGCTTATACACAGGCCTTGTATCCCCATGTAATACTTATATATGGAAAAAATAATCCCTTCTGCCAGGATGACTATTAACACTGTCAGACTTTTACAAGTCAGATCAGTGGTATCCCAGGCTGCGCTCAGTGTAAATGAAATGAAATGCTGAACCCAAGCGGGTTGACATGATGATAAACATCAAAATTACAAGTAATATAAAAAAAATTAAGTCAAATCCCACTTAGGTCAACAAAGAAAAATTTTAATTTAGGTACTTTTTATTAACATTATTTCGTTTCATTAACATTTTTTCATTATAGATGGAATATTAATTGAAGAACTGGACAGCTCGAAACTCACTGGAAAAGTTCCTTGCAATAATGAAGTATTACAAGAGACGGATAGAATGAAAAATTATAGACCACCATCAGCTTCATAAATTAGAAACAAAAAAATGTTTATAAAAAGTAACTAAAATAAAATTTTTCTTTATTGCCCTAAATAGGAATGACTTTTTAAGAAAAAATTCTTATATTTTAATATGTGAAAAAAACTGTATTAACATCAAGTGTCATCCACTACAAGTTAAAAAAATGTATCTGAACTTGAGTGGATGAATAAAAAGCATTTTGTTAAAGACTAAAATTTTCAACAAGATATAGGGAGAGTGGGAGCTAATAGTAGGAATTTAAAAAAAGAAACGTAATCTAATCATAAACTTGCCGTATTTTTTTCTCTATAACGGGCTGTAATTAATAATAAATTAAATTCATTTAATTAATAATGTTTGCATAACGCTTTTTAATATCTATAGTATATCAGTCACAAATTTTGCATACAAAATTTAAACGCAATTTACATTGTTACTTAATATTTCTATTGAACTTTTCAATGCAGTTTTTCTTAAAAAATTACTATATTTACTCTTAATAATTATAAAGTAAATTTAAATTTTCAGATAGTATGAGATGAATATAATTCTAAAAATTATTAATTACCTTTACTAAAATTTAAGAGTATGGTCCAAAAATTGTTGCCAAATTTAAGAATAAATCGGTGAGTAATACATTAGTTTTATATTACTCACCGATTTAAGAATAAATCGGTGAGTAATACATATAAAAATACATTAGTTTTTTAATATTACGACAGCATCTGCAATTTTTTTTTTTTTTTTTTTTTTTTTGTAAAAAGTTAATTACAACTTAAGTCATTCTTATGTCTGGTGAAAATACATAAGGAACAAAAAGTCAACTTACATAATTTAAGTATAGCATGTTAATCCTTTATAATATTTCCAGAGCAAGTAATATAACTCTACATTAATTGCAGCATTCCACTAGACTTATTTTTTCTAATTTGCCAAAGACAGTATAGGTAATTTTTTTTAAGCGAAGAAAGAAAATCCTTCAGTCAAAATTCTTCGGAAGAAGCTTAGAGACTAACTACTCATTTCTGAGGACGTCGGACGATCTTCTTGCATCCTTTTGTGCAGTTCATTATTACTTCAGTGGCAACAACTCGCTAATCCAGTAACCTAGAGAGATGGGTTGCCAGAATAACTGACCTAGCAAAATGATACGGAACATAGGTAAGCATTACGTAACGGATGTTCTTGATTTTGAGACGGAGGGTTGCCTTAAATAGGATATTGTTTTCTCATTTAATGGAGTTTGGCGCATTCGCTTTGTTGGTTGCGCATAAATTATAAAGTATACCGCGGGCTAAATTTGGCAGTTAAATGTCTTCCACAAAACTAAACCACTATGCGTGTATTAGGATGAGAAACGTTCTTTTGCGCATGAGTAAATTTTTGAATTAAAGCCTTTTCTTTGCTATTTCTGTTGTTATCTGCGGAATCCTATATTCGGATTGAATTAGGCATAAGATTTCACGGTAAATTCTGTTAAAAAAAGTGTTACCAATTAGTAGCATGTTTAGTTTCATGAGAAGGCTACGCATAAAGTAGTAATGTTATTTTATTATTACCACGTAGTGAAAAATAAAGTGCCATAACAATGTGCAGAATGAGTAATGTGCTCCTTAATAATATGCTCCTCATTGGCAACCACAGAATGAGTCAGCATGTTTCCCAATAATAATTTGACGTTTGTCAATGGCACAGCGTATACTTTTCTCTCAGCCATTTCATTTTTATCAACGAAGATGTGGAGGTTATAGCATTAAGTTGCAAAGGTACTCTGTAACAATAATGCCTTGATCCTTGATCCAAGTTTCTTAATCGAAAGCCAAAACACACTTTTTTGCTCCAAGTACTTAGCCTAATGCATATTAGCTTAATAATGTTTTATCCCTTTTTCACTTGGGACTTCGGAGCAAGCTGAAGCGTGAAATATTAAATAACGTTCCGAGTTGGTGGAATCCAGAATTCTTTTAGGCAAATAGAATCACATGATGGTAAAGGAGCATGTAAAATCAAAATTATTATTTTTAAAGCTAGAAGACATTTCTTATTCTTCTACGCTTCAGTATCACTGCTGGATCGAAATTTGAGAGGTTTCTGAATTCTAGTAAAGAAATTATATTGTAATTTCAAAATATGGATATCAACCGAATCTATTTTAAGATCATGATAAATTTAGAAATTTAAAGCAGTTTGACAATGTCTGTCGTTTGAGCCAATGGATTCCATGTAGCTGGTAATATATTTTCGAAAAATATCGAAATAATGACATGATTTGTAAAATGATTTGTTTCCACAATTTTTAACTTCTGTTTGAGACGAGCCATTCGCATTAAAATGTAAACGCAATAAGAGTACTTTTGTTCCTAAAATAATTATCTTTTTAGCTGTATGATAAGTAATGTACAACAAAAATAAACTTGAATATGCAAAATTCTTTGTTTTCATACATTACTAAATTCCCTAAGGTTTAAAGTGTTAGCCTCTTTAAGGATGATTAAAGGAAGGATGATATGATATTAATGATGATACGATATCTTTAAGGATGATGTGATTAAAGGAAACTTAAAAGATAGTGATAAAATATATAAAAACAGATGTATCTCTTAAATCTGTCAACTTTGCCACTTGACTATTGCAAATCCATAGAAAACAACGAAAATAGAATTCAGATCTTAACGAGAACTTGCTATGTATCGGTAATGGGTATGTATGTTCAGCTTATGGCACATACATACCCATATAAAACCATACACAATAATGAATAGTTTCATTAATGGTTCTAAACAAAGTTGCATGAATTTTAAGCATTTCTAAATTTTCCAAATTCATTAAATTCACTTGTACTAGCACAAAATACGATTTATGCTTGTGTTTATAAATACCATTTTTCACATTTCTCAGTCTTTTAATTTATATCTTTAAATGCAATAATACAGCAGAATAATAAATTAATCCACTCTAAGTACATATATATAATTAATTACACCCGTTAAAAAAATCTTTTAATAATAACAAAAGCATACACGTGTTTATGAAAATAAAAATGATGTATATCATAAATCACATGAATTAAATGTGCTCTAAATTATATATTTTGTAAATATTATTAAAAAATAACAACGAGATATACGTTATCAAAATATAATTAAAATTAATAAAATTAAAAGGAAAAGTGGGAACTTAAATGATAGATTATAATTTCTTTCCTGTGAACGGCCCTAACCAATTCTTTCTCAATGAAAATCGTAACCCAAAAAAGTACATGTAAAATTTAAAGAAACTTCAAATGCGAATATAAAACTGAAAATAATACAAAATAGATCTATTTTGTATACCATTTTGTACACTGCCTTTCTAACTGCCTCTTCAGCGACCGCGAAAAGGGCGTAATTATATCATTTGCAGATATTATTAAAAAATAACAAAAAAATAGATATTATTAAAAATACATATTGCCTTTAAATCATTATTTAAGCTATATACAGCTGCAATTCGAAAGATCTTGTGCTATGGCGAATGGCAGTGCCTCTGACAGTAGACAATATCTTAGTTCTCAAGGCATAGCAATTTTCATTTCATGTCGGTATAGTCAAGAACAGCAGACGACTTAAAAAAAAAGTCACAGCAGACGGCTTAAAAAAGCCTGAAAGTTGCGTAGGATACTGACCTTTCTCATCTCAACCATTCAACTCTGAGATGAGCCTATTTATAAGCTTGCCTTAAACTGCTGTCTGCGTTACAAAATGCCGACGAGATTCCTAAGTCATGATAATGAAGTAAGCTGGTCTAACAACAAACAGTCAATGAAAAACTTAATAATGAAAAGCATCGGAATGCTGAACCCTTACCTTGCATATATTGCAGAGTAATTAATAAGCTCGCAACAATAATATATTTTTTTTAGTTTCTTTCATCCAAATTTAATTTTCACGCAATAAAATTATAAGTTTCAATTAAATCTCATTCATGACAGAAATTCATTGAAAGATGTATTTTTCACATACACACACACACACACCATCATTTACATTTTTTCTTTGAATGTTTTCAGTTGAGAAACGGCAACCACATTTTCGAATTACACTTTACAGGTATGTAAATAAAAACTGAGTTTTTACATTAAAAAAAAAATTACCTTTTTTTAGAATTTTTACAGGAAAAAGCATAACCGATAACAATTTTTTTTTTGCTGAATTTCTTTTTTAATTTTGAAATAAGCAACAAGTATTTTCAAGTATTCGTGTTCAATTGCATAAAGATACTTAGATAAAAATACTTAACCATGTATCTGCCTTATCAAGAATAAAATTTTCAGTACCTACCATCTCATGCTATTTCTGGTAAAGTTTACTTTTATCCTTTCTTACTTAAAATCTATTCAAAACTACGTGAAAACAAAGTTCTTGAATTGAAAATAAATTTATACGATATGAAGAGTAAATAAAGGAAGAAATTCGACGTAATTTCTAACTGCAGTTGCATTGCTGAAAATGCTATTGCTGACAGCAGTTTGCGGTTCTAGTTTTATTGTATACTTAGATTGTAGGCCCACCAGCGGCCGAGCGGTAAAGTCGCTGAACACTGGTAGTTCGGTTCGAGGTTCGACTCCCGCGAACGGGCTGGCTGCATGGGTGTTTTCGTGGTTTTCCCCATGTGTAACGTGTATACGAGTCAGTTTCCCTTAGAAAGTCCTCCACGAAGGCATCCCTCCCCTTAGGCAGATAGCCTTAGTGTGCTTTGCCATAATTAAATACACCTCACACCACTACTTAGATTGTAAAGGTGAAGGAAAGCCTCATTTTTCTTGCAATTTTATTTTAATTTTTTCTGTTGTTTTCTAAAAAGGGCTACTTATAGATAAATTCTAAATCACTCAGTGATAAGAAGTTGAAATGATGAAACAACTGTTGATGCCTAAATAAATCATTTTAACAAAAGTAGCCTCAGCTTAAATAACCAGAAAGTGAATTAATGACTTCCACATTCACAAATTAAATGAAAAAGGGCATTGGAAAAACATACTGAAAATATAACTTATCACACATATGATTTCAAATATTTTAACTATGTAACTAAAATATATGAAGCTTTGATTTAAAAAATTTCTTTTGGAATTAATCAAATACGAGTATCATAAAAAATAACGAAGATTTTTTACTTTAACTTTAGATGATAAACAATCAACAAAATAACAGCACGCATTAAAACAGGCGACTAGGGAATTAAAGGACAATTACATATAAATCACCTTCACTTGCGGTCAGGTGTATAAAATGTCCAAGCTACTACTGTCTGCATCAGAAACTTAAAAATACACAAAATTTGGAACATTTAAAAACGATCTGAAATACTCCTCGTGAGAACTGCTATTGCATTAGTACTGATTATTGGTATCTGGACTGTTTTGAAACCTGTTTAAATACGAAATTGAATTAAAAATGAATTTCGAATTCATTTAATTTTCATTTGCACTCACTTGATAAGAAATCATTTAAATACGAAGCTTTGAAGCTTTGTAAGGATTTAGCTTTAGTCCAAGAAAAACTTAAAAAAGTAATATATGAGATCTCATTTCTTCGATAAACGCTTCATTGTACACAGTTTTCTAATGAAAGAACACACAACTGATGTGTTAACTACCGAATTAGTATGATTATAATCTTGTAAACTATGAGTGACTTTTACTTCTAATTTAATTTTGAACATTATTTTATCTCTATCAAACTACTTATAACAACGTCGAATGAAATTGATCTAATTGACTGATGATATTAACAATTTTCATCTGTCGTTCCAGAGAATGCTCAGTCAGGAGAATATGCTGGAGATTATACTACTAGATAGTTCTCCTAGTTCTTTCTATGAGTAGAAGTATTGATGTTTCAGGAAATATCGGAAATCAGCTGATGTTACAAGGTGAAACTTGTGTCAGATTATCCCCGAAGCTCCAGTGGACAGGATAATTTCATTCAGAAATGCCACGTAAAATAGATCTATTTTCTGAAGAAAAAATGTACCGATGTTGACGGCAATTCTATTGGAAAGTGTGAACGGTTAATATTTAAAAGAAAAATAGATTAATATATGAAAATAACGGGAATCTAAGTTTTTCCTGCGAAATTAAATCATCGTTCGAACCTTCTCATAAGTAGTCTTATTGCTGGTACACCATTCTATTCCGAAAGAGTTATTACAAGAGTATTGTATAAGCGATACTATTGCATTAAAGTTAAACAATTGATTAAAAATGAATGTAGGTTCATTATAATGCATGCATTGATCAGAGAAATACAAATATTACAATACGAATCCTTTCCTCTTTTGAAGATCATCAGACCTCGAAATGAAACAGAAGGAAAAAAAAAAAAAAGAACGGCTACTTCAACAGCATGAACCCCAAAGTTTTCATTGGGTGAACTTTCATTAAATTCTTCAATATTCTTTTAATATCAACTTATCGAGATCTAGGTCCATCTTACTGGAAATTCTCCAAAGAAAACAATTGACTTTGCAAGAAGAGTGACGAAAAGACAAAGCTTTGATTTCATCTATCTTTACGCATCGAAGACCTCTAAAAGTATCTTGAAAATTGGGTAAGTATGAAATGATGAGAAGGGAAAGGAAATATTTACTTTCAAAACAAAGTTCGATGGACAAAAGTCAAAAATCTATTGTGCTGAAAAGGACTTCCCATCGTTGAGAAAAATTTTCCTGCAGAAGATATTGTTTGGCATTGAGGTTTGAGCTGGATCGCAAGGGATCTAAATATAACAACGCAGATGAGAAAGATAAACCGACACAGATTTGCACGCAAATTCTTTTTATTACCTCTTTATTTAAAGATCGTGACTGCATCATCCTCTTAATCTCTGACTGAGGCGCATGTCCGAATAAGTTGATATGGTCTTAACTCTCTCAGTGATATCCGTCGCGTGGGTAGGCCCTTGTCATGGATCTTTACGAACTGTTATCGATTATATAATATGGAAAGCATTCAAGAATAAAAGACAATAACTGTTAAGTCCGGGAGTAACACTTAACAGATTCACAAGTGCTTTTTCAGATTTTTCCTTGTTTTGAAAATAAAAATTGTTCGTGCATACGGAAAAAGTAGGTTCAATAACTCAGCACTAATTGCATTTGTGAAAAGAAGTGTGCATGGATCTATAAATATCGTCATTTAAAATGTATAAAATAAGGACTGAGTTTTGCAAAACTGTTATGTTTTTGCATGTAAAATTGCAAAATATAATTAATTAGATCTGCAATGTGCCATTTGCCTTTCTCGAGATTCATTCTTTTTGCGCCCACCAGCGGCCGAGCGGTAAAGTCGCTGAACACTGGTAGTTCGGTCCGAGGTTCGAATCCCGCGAACGGGCTGGCTGCATGGGTGTTTTCGTGGTTTTCCCCATGTGTAACGTGTATACGAGCCAATTTCCCTTAGAAAGTCCTCCACAAAAGGCATCCCTCCTCTTAGGCAGATAGCCCTAGTGTGCTTTGCCATAATTAAATACACCACACCACCATTCTTTTTGCGGCAGCTTACCAAATAATAGCGAAATTTAAAATCTTTAAAAAGTTTTGAATTGCTTAAAAAAGTACCTTCAAAATGATGTGCTGCTCATTATGTTTAGAAATTGACTTATTTTTAAATGTTTCAATAGTATATTTGTTTCAGAGCTTTTGCTCCAAGCTTGCATATTTAATAATTAAAAATTTTAAAAAATTAAATATTTCATTTTGGGCTGTAATAACTGTAGTTCCTTTCTTGATTTGTAAGTCATAGAACAGGAACTAGTTTTATGTTTTGTCCTGTCATTCATTTTAATTGAAAATCTTAATATTTTCTTTCTAACGTCAAACATAATTTTTAGCTTTAAGACGTAATAAAATGAGTAATGTCGATTCGAAAAATATAGAGTAATTATGTAAATGTTTGGTTGACATAATTTTAAGATTTCGTATCTACATGAAGCAAATTTAAAGACGAACCCAGAATTTAAGGCACTGTATGATTTTGGCACTCCATCCTTGAATATATAAATGCAGTTATTTGAAAAAAATCTTGGGAAAAGTAAACATGTGATTTTGGAATATTTGAATCTGTTTTGAAAATTAACCCAGTTCCAAACCTAACACAGCGTCATTTTAAAGGCAGTATTCTAAACATTTTTCAATGTTCCACATATTTTAAATATTAGTAACACTTTAGAAGTTAAAACAAGAGGACTGACTCCAAGAAGCACAATTAATCACAAGTATTGAAAGGCTTCGCATCAATTTTTCACTTGCTTTGGCGTAATTGGTTACTTAACACTGGCATTTTAATTGCATTTTTATTGCTGGCAAGTGTTCTAATTAGGGTTTAGTTTTGATCTAATAATTCTTTTAATGCTAACTATTTAGGGAAAAGGTTAAAGTATATCCTAGAACATCTTACGAAATTGTTATGCAAATTTCCAGATGTATCTCGAAAATCATTATCGCCATGTCATTTAAGAAACATGGCAGCTAAAAGGAGAAAAGTATTCATTTCCTTCCTATACTATATCATATAGTTTATGTGCTGGATTTTTCAAAGTACTAAATTTATTGCCTAATATTTTCTCCTATCTTAGCAGTGAAAGTAATGAGAAGCTTTGGTTACAGAACTTCCGCAAGCTTGCAGCTTTAAAGTATACCAAATAAATACTCATTATTCTATGTGTCGATGATTTCCTTTTGCTTAATGATAGTTGTCTAAAGTAAGATATGATATGACTATAGATGGAACTACAAAGTGTTAAGTGAGTATTTGAACAACTACTTCCTGATACGTGAGGAAGATAATCAAATGATTCACAGAAAAACTTCGGAACAATGGAGAAAATTTCCTTTTTCCGAGGATAAGTCTATTTCATCCCTTGAATTAACGATTTTCTGCACTGAAGATTCTTATTCCTATGATATATGGCACAGTATATTCAATTAACAGAGACATACCCTGAGGTTATCAATTTACGATTACATCTTCTCTTTTTAATTGGTATTTATATATAATATACCTTTCGGGCAGAAACAGATGCCATCTTTTACCTAGTTTTACGGTTACTTTTTATGATCAAAGGCAGTAAAGTTGATGTGAACTTTTCAGTCTGCGCATTGAATAAGATGACAGTATGTCACGTAAGAATGCTTTGACAGTGACAAAAGACAGATTTCATTTCCATGATTCAGCTGTTAAACGCAACGGTTTAGAGCAATAAAATCTATCTACAGGTGGGAAAACTCTAGGAGTTCATTGTTCCGATCATTGCATATTTCACAACACAATGAAATTAAATGTGATTTTATATTATTGTTTATTTTTGTGTTTAATTTGAGTAACGTCTGTGTTGAAGGGTTCATCAGAGAAAAAGTAAAACTTCAGTATATGTATTCAAATGTGAAATTTTTTAAAACTAGCTAATTCTGCAACGATAAGAATGGAATAATATAAAAACAGTGGTTTCACACTCAAATTGTACGTGGGCCAAATGCACGGTCTGAAAGTAGCCTACGGGCCGCAATAATTTAAAAAAAATTGTTAATAAAAAATTTAAAACTATATTAAAAAAATTATTTTATTACATATTAACAACAAACAAAAAGCAAACAACAAACAAAAAAAATTGTCAAACAAACAAAAAAAAAAAAAAAAATTCAAGCTTATGCTTATTTTCTAAAGGTTGGTTTCTGCAAGAAATTTCTCTTGTAATTCAAACATATTCAATATTAAATTAAATAACTTACTTAAAAGAAATATATGAAAATAAAAGAGATTAAATTCGACAATAAATAATGACAACGTATTCTCTTTCCTTGTTTATTACATTTGTCTAGGATGCATATAGAAAACACACATATTTCAATATAAATAATTAGTCTTATTACAAATAAACTTATTTGTTTCTTATTGCACATTTTACTGCAACATATCATTACTTTCTATTTTCATAATCGTTTCGCAGACAACACGCGGCCCGTGAGAAGCTTGTTTGAGGCCACTGATATAACACATATGTAAATCGTCATATGATATCAGATATGGCATCGTAAAGTCAAAGAGAAAAAGAATGCGTAATTCGTTCCAATGTATTATAAAAATTACGTCCTTTTCCTTAAACCCCCCGCGAAAGAAAGAAGAAAGAAAGAAAGAAAGAAAATTAAACAAAGGGAAAAAAAATATACAACAAATTTGAAAGCTTTTTTCAGATTTTACATTTAATGTTTTCTGTGTTTAAACCATAAAATTCAATTCAACAGCAATATCGCAAAATAATTTAGCATATCTTTAGACTTTCCGATACAGAGTCTCGCGCGCTGGAGATTATTATTATTATTTTTTTTTTTTTTTTAGTTTTGTTCGGTGTTGCCATTGCTCGCTTTGAAATCATTGAGTTTCTTAAACAAAAATGCGTTAAAGTGTATATGAAATCGATAATAAAACAAATTTCAATTTCAAATTTAGGGTTCCAGATGCCCATATTCGGAGGAGGATTACGTTATTTAAAATTTGATGCCTCTAGGTACCGTTGTTTTACCAACATGCGAGAAATATACATATATTTATGCATATTCTTCGTTATGTAATTTCTTTAAATATAACACAAGGCAATAAAATTTGGTGGCAACAGTTTGAAAAGTGATACGACATTTACAGTAAATCGATGCAAAATGTCAAAACGAAATTAATAGCCCTTCTAAGCTAACGCTCCTTTGGGCTAGTATTTTAACAAGTACAGTAAATTTGCTTGCAATGCGTACTTTCGCAGACACACATTTGTAAGGTAATTGGAGCACTGAGGGAAAAAAAAAAATCAAATTTCATTACCTTTTAGCATTTGCAATCAGGTTCTGTGGAACTCAAATAATTTTTGAAGTATGATGAATTTATTTAGGAAGTTCGTAAGTATGAAATGTCAATGAATTTATTTAGGAAGTTAGTAAGTATGAAATGTCAATGAATTTAATAAGTAAACATTATAACACATTTTTGAGACACTCTTGTTTGAAAATTACGTCATAGCTGCAACTACAGATTTTCTTTCATTTGGTTTATCGACCACTTAAATCGCCAATAACCGAAAAATCCCCATTATTATAATTAGCTTTACTTTGATAACGAGCGGTGCTATACAAATAACATTAATATATCGGATGCCAAATTATTAAGCATAATTAATAGAGATCTATGATGTAGTTATTTTAAGCAACACTGTGAACCAAAGAAAAGGCAGATGATAAGTAGATAATAAAAAAGTTATCCAGCTTGCTCGAGAAAACTATAAATTCGCAGCTTCTTCTTTAGTGCCGTTGATCTACAAGTTCAAATCTAGCTTTTCTCAGCTCTACAAGTATTGTAGTAACCTTTATATACAGCATAAGTCATGAACAGCAACAAAATGGAAATTTATTAAAATTAATTTATGCTATTCCTTCAGTTTTAAATAATTATAAAAAAAAGTAATGGAAACGATTGTTGAATTTCAAAATGCCTCGAATCAGTAACTTATTTCAAACCAGTTAATCAAATTTCCTTATTCCTGTGGCATTAATATTTCGCACCTTTTATATTGAATTGGATTCAAGCTTTACTTCAGAAAACTGCGTACTCAGAATTTTAATAAAACATTTTTCTTTATTTCTAGTCACCTGATCGGAAGATTTGATGCGTGACAGTAAAAATTGCGAAATATGGGACTTTTTTTTAAATGCTACTGTCATTTAGAGCAATATTTCAACTCCAAACGAAATTTTTTCGTGAAACACTAAAGAATTTTTGGAATTTTCTGTATTAAAAATTTTGGTTTGACATAGAATTTAATTTTAAAATGGTAGTTTAATTTTGAAACGCATTTTAAAAATATAATATTAAGATATCTGAAGGAATTCTGTGGTATGTAGTATGTGTCTTATTTCAAAATGGGCAATTCATTTTATATCTCCAAATTCATTTATTATTCCTGAGAACAAATTATAAATTTGTTTTTATATAATATTATAACAACGTATTGTTATTTTAACGGTAACGTTATAGTATAAAAATAATGATAAATTTATTTTTATAAAACGTTATCATTATTTTTTAAATTAATATCGTTTTTATATATATATTCTTAAAAGACAATTTTTTTATTTTTTAAACCCGATATGAAAATTCCGATAATAAAGTAGAGTATTTCCGTATCGCATTTTAGAATATTTCATGGTTCATACGAGTAGTCAATATTTGCGTACACAGATGTTTGGGATGTTTGAATAAGGAAATGTTGAATATTTCTAGGATTATTTAGCTGTTCCTTACTAAAGTAATCATGCATGACTAAACTTTAACTAACTAGCTCTTTTTTGCTGTTTCTAAGAATAAAGTATGAAAAGAGGAGTAAAAATTGGCAACGAACAATTAAATGCTTGTTAGTAATTCTTTTTCAAATCCAAATTTCAACAAATAGTTTCTTCTTTAAAATAACTATTCGTAAAATAAGAAAAGAGATTGGCAAAGATCTTGTTATTTAATGTCACACACAATGCGGTTTGCCAGCACAATTAGCATCACGGCTGGAAGACGACGATTCTTCTTGTAACAATGATAAAGTAAGCTGATAAGCTGATATTTCTTAGAAGAAGCCTTGGCATGTTATTTATGAAAACATTCGTTTATTACATCTTCAAGTACATTGCTTCTCAAGGGGATCCGTTAATTGTAAGGAAAATAAAATAATATTTTAGCTGAATAGTGCTCATTTCCCTCAAAGATGTTAAGGAAGGATTTCTAACGGACAAATTTGTATTATCACCTTCCTTTCTCTTTCGTTAAGAGCTAGAGCTAAACGCTAGAGGTAACTTACTCAATTGCTAATAATCAGTATTTCTGACTATGAAAAATTAAGTCTTCCTCTTCTCTTTTGCTTAATATCGATTACATTTATTATCTCACTATGCCATGCTGCCTGAAATTCAAAATTGCATTTCCTTTTGGGAGAAATGCTAAACATACTTGGAATTTCAAACTCAGGTTAAAAGTTATTCAGAGCAAAGTGAATTTGTCTTAGTTCCGTATCACCCCATTTTGGAGAAATGAAGATGTTCGGTATTTGCCCGGCAGCAAGAGCGCACAGAAATTTCCTGAACTGAAATCCATCGCTTTAATTCACGGAAAACCAAGCTGCTTATTGGAACTGTTTTTATTTGTGCCTTTCGAAGGGGAAAATAAGGAGAATGCTTCTGGCTGCAGTTAGCGCCTGACCTTTTCTAGAGGAGGTTAGAAGTGATTGACCACCTTCTAAAAGGTAGCACAAGACTGTAATGTATCTCTAATGTTGGGAGCTTCGACTAAAGATGTTCAGAAAAACATGACTTGTTTCCTCAGTTCATGGAAACTTCCCCTTTCTAGTAACTGTTATTTTTATGAGTACAACAACATCAAATCATCCTTTGTCCTGATTTTTGGCAATAGGTCATGGTCAGGAATTTAAGAGCTCTAGTTTTTTAGGATGAATTAGATAAGCCATTTTTATAAGTGAAAGACTTGGTTAGTAATGACCAGAAATATATTTAAATTATAATTTCTGAAAATTTAATAACTTTAATATAACTTTTTTTAAATAATAAATAATCAAATAAAAATATTTCAGAACCTAAAATAAAACAAAGGTTATCAAATATTATTTCATACTTGTTTTATTGTAGCAACAGAATCAACAGAAGGTTGGGAACCAATCCTAAAGGTTAGTAACAGAAATAATGGAGTAATTGCTTGTTGAGAATCCATAAAGGAGCCATGGAGTACGGAGCCACGGAGCAATGTACTTTTTAACAGCATAACCTGAGTTAATAACGTCAGGTTATCCTGTTAAAAAGGGAGATTTAGAGTAGGAAAAAACTTGAAAATTGTTAGATCTTGTTCAGATCTACCTACTGATACATAAATGTGAACAGTTCTCTGTGCAGAAACTTGGAAATACAGTCAGACAAGTGTCCCGCTGGGGAAATTTTTGACAGTGTTTAAGACTAAAATCACTGCTCCATCTGACAAATACTACAATTTATTTTTGAGAGGTTCAGATAGAGCCCCAAAAAACACAATTTATGCATGCGCTGCAAAGAATATAAGATTTTCTGAAAAGGGATAGTTGTCAGATTTCTGTCAAATCCAAGGCTGGAAAAAAGTTGCGAGAATATTTATATGTAAAGTGAAATTACCAGAAGTTGGCCATCGGCTTTGTAACTTCATGAAAACTATCTACGTAAAAAAAGAAAAAATCTTTGGGTTTGATTTCTAGGTGAAGTTGCAGCAGCGTATAAGAATCGTAAACAGAATCGAGTAAGGTTTCCAAAACCTGAACCAAAAAAAAAAAAAAAAAAAAAAAAAAAAAAATGCCATTACATAAATAAATTTGTACTGTTTGACGGTTAAAGCAGGCTTCTTCAGAATTAGTCTTTCCTAGACGCCAACTAATTTCTAGATCAACAAGAACTTTGCCATTTTATTCAATTATGAAGTTCTTTACTACGTAAAGAAATAGAAGCAAATCAGAACACACATACAAAAAGAACGCAAGTATAGTGATTCCTTTCCTTTTTAAAATGCAAAAGGTTCTGTTTAATTTCTCAGAAATAGATAATTTATGCAGTTAGTTATTATTTCTTCTTGAAAGTTTAGTTATCGAGCAGTGTTCTGAGTAAGTGTTTCTTAAGCCAATACACTTTTTTTTTTTTTTTAGAAAATGGATCTGTTGTTACTATAAAGATAAATTTGTCTGCTGAATCTGAGCGGTTTAAATTCGATCCAATTTATCGGGTTGAATTTAACTGATTAATTAATTTCTGGTGATTGATTAAGTTCTGCTTTCTGATTGAAAACCAAAATTCCTAATTTTTCTGAAATTTCTCGTAAAAAAGGGCGCTAGAGGTCTGAAATGACATCAAGGTGGGGAACAGCTATATAGCTGGAAAAAAGAACAATTTGAAAATTTTATGAAAATAGGATTTATATCTTAAAGAAATGCACCGAAGCTGCAGCGTAATTGCGTATGCTTTCAAGGGAGGAGGCATTAACTGGATATCCAATTATTTCGGGGAAATTAAACCGACTTCTGAACTCTTCCTGTTTTCTTTTTGCACTCTTTTTTCTGACCTTAATGCCATATGAGAGAAAACGAAACAGATTGTTACTGATTGTTTCAGCAAAGAAAAACATAATTTTCAACCCCTTTTTCCCTAAGATTCGCATCTGGTTCACTGGCAGGAGTTCGTAGTTTTCTTCATTCTGCTCCATTAATGGTCAGCTTATGGCATTGCCCTGATTAGGAATTGATCAACCTCTTAAAGCGTAGTGCATTGTGTACATTGAAGCACAGGCAAACTACAAATAATGAAAATAGATGGTCTTGGAATAAATAATTATTCAATTCGTTATAGTTCGTTACGGATCAGCAGAATAAATAAAACTATTTAAAAAACGAAATTTTACCTTTGGAAAAAGATTTCTATATTAGCCACGTTATTGTTTTCAAAATAATATGCTTCAAGGTCAAAGATGAGAAAGGTAAGTAATTTATGCGTAATGTGCAGTGAATCTGTTACTTGATATGAAAGATTTCATTGTACTTTCGCAAACAATGCTCAAGTTCGTTCACTAGATTATTGGCATTCATTCCAGATAAAAAAAGAATTTCCTAAATAGCTTGAACTGAAGACTAATTTCATAAATTCGTAAATCATGAATTATTTCATAAATCATTTCGTAAATTGAAGACTAATTCATGAAATGCAATAGTTTGATAGTTTGATAAGCTCCTTCTACGCGTTTGTTTGCTGAAAAGTGCTTTTTCTGAAATTAACCTTGGACTTTTGGGGGTATGTGAAATTTTAAATAATTTTCTTAAAAGAAAAGTCGGAAGAAATTTAGGGTAAGCGTTTTGAAAATTCTTTCAGAGCATAAAACCTTTATTCACATAAGGTTGTAAGGATCTTAAGTTTTACTAACGTTTATTTTATTTTAAATCTTTACTATCACTTCTTATTTTCTACTTCCGGCCAGAATTATAAGCGTTAAGGTTTTTATGCAAAGTTTGTCTGGCGAACGCCAAGTATTTAAGTTGTGGCTTTTTGACAAGCGAGAGAGAGGAAGCAGTGAGTAGCAGGCCGCTTACCTTAGAAGTTACGCAGTTGCTTGTTGCCTTCCAGGCCAGAGGTTTTAATCCTCTTGATAAATTTTAAACGTATTGTAGTGTTCACAGTTCTCTGTACTACATACGCTTCCTGTTAATATAAGGCCAATCTTCCACGTGTATTATTTTAAAGTTAAATTAGAGTTTAGTTTTATTTTTATACTTTTACGTTTTGACCCCAAGTAGCGGGTCGGTGTATTCCGAAGTACGGAAGTCATTGTAAATAGAGAAAAATAAAGGGTTTTGTATACCCTTCTTGTGCATCCTGTTTATTTCCCACAGTTTTGAACATAGCTTTAGTAAGCTCTCTGTTCCGAGTCAGGTCCTTGCATGTTTCCGAAGAAGGTTAGAAGGAATATTGACCCTGATAGTGGCGCCCAACGAAGAAGAATAACCATGGCCGAGTTTCAAGAAGAACCTGTGCTGCCTGCAGAAACGGCTCAGAATCCAGAAATGCCAGCTGCCGCCCTGGAAGGATTTGGTTACATTGTCCAGACCATGCGCGCTTCGATGAAACCAGAAGCAACATTTAATGGAAACTCACCGGTAACCAGTTTTTTGGAAAAATTGGATGACCACTTCATGCTCTACCCTGTGCACGAGTTTCAAAAAGTTACCTTAGCTACCAGCGCTTTGAGGGGCCAAGCGCTTAACTGGTTCAAATGTATAGGCAGAAGTCTCTTGGGTCAAGCAGGAAGTCCCACCTATACTTACGAAAATTTCAAGACTGCCCTACTAAAAGCCTTCCCTGTTGTAAGGGATCGTGCGAAATTAGAAACGGAACTTTTTAGTATATATCAACAAAGAATCGAAAACCTCTCAAGCTTTATTTTAAGAAAAATTCACGTCTTCAAACTCTTGTATGGAAACCGTCCGGATCCTGAAATAATTCAAGTAATTTTGCCGAGGTTACTGCCCCAAGTGCAAGACTTTATTGAATTAAGAAATCCGACTACACTGGAAAAGTTATTTGAGCTAGCAATCCAGTTTGAAAGTAGAAGAACGGCGGACATTGAAAGAAGACGACAATATCAACAGCGAAACCAATTTGGTGCGCCAAGACTACAGCAAAGTCAAGAACACGGCTACGGAAGCAAAGCGAATCAGTGGGCAAGGAAACCCGAGCATTCAAAAACAGCCGGCGAACGTCGACAGTTCAATAGCAATCCAGGAAAAAAGTCTCAAGGCCAGGGGGAAAAGAAGGAAAGCACGGAAATGAAAAATAATTTAAACTAAAACGGATTTCTGCTGACGGGAGGGTGCGGAAATCCGAAGGCCACGAAAACCCCTCTTCCTACAAGTTAAATACAGTAATGGTGAAAAATTTGACTCTTCCGAAGATTGAAGTGTTGGTGAATAATATCCCAGCCACCGCACTCCTGGATACCGGCGCGCAGTGTTCCTGTGTGGCAGAAGATTTTTTTAGGAAGTATTTTCGCAAATACCGCATATATAATTCGGATAATACGACAGTGTTAGCGGCGCAAGGAGAAAAATGTAAGTGCATAGGTAAAGTACCGATGTATATCCGTATCAAGGACGAACAAATAAAGGTGATGTTTTTTATAGTAAAGAATCTGCAAGCACATATAATCTTAGGAATAGATATTCTTTCAGACGCACAAGCTACGCTGGATTTTAATGAAGCGTCCCTTAAGCTGACAATGAAACCAGTGCGTACAGAAAAGGCTGAACCGCCGATGGTAAATCTTGACCACCTACCTAATGACGAGCAAGGAAGAATCCGACAAGTGGTAAGTGAATTTGCTTCGTTATTTAGTGATATTCCAGGATTTACTCAGGTTACTAACCATAGTATTGACACCGGAGATGCAATGCCAGTTCGCCAAAAACCATACCGGTATGATAAGAATAAGGAAAAAATTATAGAATGGCATATTACCGATATGCTACGTAAAAAGATCATAACGCCCATCTCAAGTAGTTATGCTAGCCCGGTAGTAAAATGAAAAAAAAGAAATGAGTTGTTACCGATTTTGGTATTATGTTTTTCAATTACTCGCGCGTAAAACTAAAGTTGATGTATAATAGCGTTGTGTAAAGACTTAAATATTGTAAAAAGTTATTGCATAAATTTTATTTAAATCATTCTAGCAAGAAAGAAGTTTTAGTCTGAAAAACTTTTTGAAATGTAGTATTTCAATGTAGAAAGAATTGGCACTTGCTTTGAAAAGAATAGAAGTTAACAATATACTACTAATGTATGTTTTCAAATGTGTAAAATTAACGGCATGTTAATATGTTCTTATATACAATGTGAACTGTTATTTTAAATGTTAAGAAATACCGTGATATGGTAAAAGTGAATGTTAAAATTTTTTTTATTCGTGTGACTGTAAAAAGACTAAAGCATGGCGAATATGTGTTAAAGGTTGAATGATGTAGTTAGGCTCTCTGACGCTACACTTTAGAGTTAGCCACTTTTAGAATAGTACCTCAGGGTTTAGAGTTGAAATTAGGGTGTGTTAAGAGGTCTTGTTATGTTGAATTTTAACACGTTAGTGTTTTGATTGTAGGAGGAAGTGTGGAACACGTAGACAGAAACACATTCGTGTTTGGTGTTCTTTTACAACACATGTCAGAGAGCACGGGGAGAGATAATTAAAATAGTCATGAATGAAATAAGAATGTTAAGAGAAGTATAATTATACATGTTACTTGCCATTTCATTGTGTAACATTTAATTAAACTAGTTTTCCTTCCAGACCTCTGGAAGGAACCAGATTTGAATAAAAGCTCCTGTCTAGATGCAGTACAGATGAAAAAAATTGTGTATCCTGGGAGCTGCTATTGTAAAAACAAATTTCTTTCTTTTAAATTTCTAGTTTCTAGCGAAAAATATTTGTAAAAGATTGGCCTCGCGTTAGATTCTAGAGCTAAAAGTTTTCAACAAGGTCGTTTTAGACCTCAGTTTCAAACTAATTAACTCTGGCGGGAAGTATGTAAGGATCTTAAGTTTTACTAACGTTTATTTTATTTTAAATCTTTACTATCACTTCTTATTTTCTACTTCCGGCCAGAATTATAAGCGTTAAGGTTTTTATGCAAAGTTTGTCTGGCGAACGCCAAGTATTTAAGTTGTGGCTTTTTGCCAAGCGAGAGAGAGGAAGCAGTGAGTCGAAGCAGGCCGCTTACCTTAGAAGTTACGCAGTTGCTTGTTGCCTTCCAGGCCAGAGGTTTTAATCCTCTTGATAAATTTTAAACGTATTGTAGTGTTCACAGTTCTCTGTACTACATACGCTTCCTGTTAATATAAGGCCAATCTTCCACGTGTATTATTTTAAAGTTAAATTAGAGTTTAGTTTTATTTTTATACTTTTACGTTTTGACCCCAAGTAGCGGGTCGGTGTATTCCGAAGTACGGAAGTCATTGTAAATAGAGAAAAATAAAGGGTTTTGTATACCCTTCTTGTGCATCCTGTTTATTTCCCACAGTTTTGAACATAGCTTTAGTAAGCTCTCTGTTCCGAGTCAGGTCCTTGCATGTTTCCGAAGAAGGTTAGAAGGAATATTGACCCTGATAAGGTTACAAATTGAAGAATTTTTCTGAATTATGGATATCATATTATCAGACTAGGAAAGGTTACACTATTAGATAAACGCAGAGTAAATGCATTGTGTTGCAGAGAGACGGTATATTTTAATTAAATTACCAAAGAAATTTCGAAGTCAAGACTGCTAAGACCGTATAAATCAAATTTCAGTATTAATAGCTCTAATCTTACTTAAATCATGGCGTCAAGGTCAAATATACAAGTCTTATTCTATGTAAAATATCATCCGAAAGCTTAACACATTTAGTTCAAAAGCCAAAGGCAACATGACTGAGTGAAACTAGAGTTCATGTGTTCATATAACTGGAACCCAAGTCTTTACAAAGTTCAAGGTTGTGAAAAGCATAAAATTGGCATATTAAGAACAGTTTTTAGCATTTCTGAAGTTCTAAATAGAAGAATCATCAAAAATTAATTATTAGTGATCAAGAGCTTTTTTAACTTCGGTTGCATAAGTAGAATTTACTGAAATTATTGGGTTCTAAAACTGTTTATTAATTTGGCATTCCAGTGCTTTCTTCTTTTCTGCTCTCTTATGGCTTCCAGACTTTTGTGCTATGACGTTCTTTGATTTTATATTACACATTACTGTTTTTCGGTAACTTGGAACGGTTTCCAACCCATTCTTTCTCAAATGTTTATTAAAAACTACTTCAGGTTTTGGAAGTTCGTTACATTATAAGAGAGGAGGGATTAAAAATGCATATAAATGAATAAAATTTGTGGTGATGTCATTAATTGAGCTTCTAAAACGAATTTCCGATAGGTCTCGCGCGCTGGAGATAAAAATGTTTTTCTTCCGTACAATGCTGCGAGTGCTAGCTTTGCAATTGTTTTGTTAATCAAAAATTCGTTAAAGTTTTACAAAATGTGAAATATGCAATCAAATTCCAAATTCGCTCTTCCTGATGCTCATATTCGAGTGGAGGACTACGTTATTCAGAATTTGATGGCTCTAGGTACCGTTGTTTTTTCACAGTGCGAGAAATATGCATACATTCATGCAGATTCTTCATTATTTAATTTCTTTAAATATAACACAGGGCGATAATATTTGGTGGCAAGAATTTGAAAAACGATTCAGACATTAATAGTGAAAGAGTGCAAAATGCCGTTTCGAGACTAATAGCCTTTCTGGGCTAACGCCCCTTTGGGCTAAAAAACAAGAAAAGTCGTTTCAGGACGTTATTTTCGAGAATTTACATTTTTTCGTATGTATTAGAATGATAGTTGAAAAAATTCGAGTCATGTCAAACTGGAATTATGCCTTTTTGATTTTTGATACGATGGAAACGCTTTGAATAATGTGTGATTGAGAATATGGTGCATGATTGAGATCATAATTTGCTATGAACAGGGAGTACCATCCATACGTTAAACTCAATTGTCTAGTTAAAGAATTATTAAAGGTTCATTATGATTTAAGTTCCTGTATTAAAAATGATTCGATTAATACAGAAGTGTACCAACCAATCATGTTATGTACAGATGGAAAGACCAACTCTACATTTAATTTTGCAAAAATAATGTGGCTAATCTCACTTGACCTGATCAGAACAAGTGCACGAATTTCATCGTGGTAAGGAGTGCAAGATCACGCCTGTTGTTGACAAGACCCATGGATACCATATAAGTAAGAGTACGATTTTGCCCAATCCCCTCCCCCAGTTTTGAGGAAGAGCACTATAGGCGACGGTGCAAGGTTCTCCCACACCTCTTCCCCTATCACCAAACAATTCGGGAGGACTTTCGGCTCACTATATATTTAGAACGCCACCATGTTAGAATGCCACCATATATTTAGAATGCCATCAAAAGACACTATACATTTACAACATCCATGTCTTCTCTAGGATTCGAATCTGGACCCTTCAGTAAGGTAGCCGAGTCACTAACAACTAAGTCTTTGGTTGGTTCAAAAATAACGAAGTCATCCCGTAAAGCTTCGGGTTTTGCCTTGACCGCTTTATCCTTTGTTTGACTTGCACCTTATTGTCTTTCAGAACCGTAGTACCACAATATTCGGTTTTTAGCGACCAGGAACAACTGAAAACTGAACGACTGAACAACTTGCGCTCCCTCCTAGATTGTAGAAAATTTCATTCTAAAATTTCGTAACATCAGTTTGGCGCGCCCTGGATGCTGCGCCCGAGGACAGACATCCACACTGCCCCCCCAGATACATCCCTGTGGTATTTACCTGGTATCCAAAAATCAAGGCTTCCGCGCAAAGAAAAGTTGCAATGGCCGTTTTGACATCATCAGAGAGTGGAGCTTGACAACATACATGGATAACTTAACAAAATTTAAGATTTTAGCAAGCGTTAGGAAAAACAATTAATCTTCGAAATATTTCTTATTAAAGTGTCTATTGCATTAGAAAAGTATTAAATTACTAATCTTTCAAAAGAGAAAGAAAACCTACGCATCTAAACTGCTTCTGTAAAATTAAGCGGACTTAACTTTTCCTTGTAGATCACGTTGCTCAAGAATATTTTAACAAAAATTTTACAGCGAGGAGAAAGTATAGTAGTTTACAGCGAGGAGAGAGAATTACAGTTTAGATTACGTTTATTCTCCTCTTTCCTTTCCCAGTTCTAATATTTCATGATTAACCTTCTTTTTATGATTAGTGATAGATAATAAGCAATGAATGCTACTATTCTTTCCACGGAGGATATTCTTTTCCTGCTCATAACTTATCCAAAACCTGGCCACCCACAATCCTCGCTTTGTGTCCTGCAGCCAAGGATGTTTAAAGAAGCGATTTGCTGCGCTTTAAATTATGAATGGATTATGGAAACTGGCTGCCAATAAATCAGTTTGAAAGAGGCTGCTGAAAGATTATTGACGGGATCACTATTCTTCTAGCGTTCAGTCGCATAGTAGATTATACTGTCGAAAGAACTTGCGTCTTGACTTTTCATATTCCCCAATAGTATCTGGAGGGGACTTTGTTTTTAACGCTTAGTTAATAGTCGTAGTTGTTTAACCCACCAAAAACATAATTAAGCTTTGGAAAAATAAATAAATAAAAAGAGTGCATGTTAGAGAGAGAGAATTAAATATCACTTATTGAATGATGTAATATCATTTTACTGATGTGATATATTTTATTACACTAAGAGGCAATGTATTTTTAAACAATGGAACATTATTAAAAGATTTAATGCTGATTGAATTATCAATGACTTAATTTTTTGGTTTCGGATGCGTGATTTAAGTGGAAAGGGAATATTAATACACGAATGAGTTTTCAAGTGATGGTAAGAGGGAGAAAAAGAAAGGAAATCATTTTAAATACTTTAAACTTCTGGAGCAACGATCTTAATGCTATGATACAACACGTTTTCGTACGCACATATCGGTTCATCAGATTACTAACATGTCATCGAAAGAAGCTAAAAAAACAGGGCAAGATAGTGTCATTAAAATTTTACAAAAAATTGGAACGCTCATTAAGACTGGCTGCTTCATTTTCAAAAATTCAAATTGAATTATAATTTTAAGAGGTCATTTCACCATTTGGAACAAGCAGAAACATTAAAAGATAAAACTGTAATTATTATTTTCGTTCATAAACGTCAGTTTCACATTGAAACTGGTCACGCCTATCCCAATAAACCCAAATTTATTTTTAATAGCGAGTACTTCTTATTTTATATTTGTTTACAAATGTTTAATGCTGCAATAAAAAGTTAAACATTTCCTTGTTAGAAAGAAACGAATATTTTTTTTTATGTTTTAACGCTAAGGACATACTATAAAATGCAATCACGCAACGAAAGATGTATTTAAGTCAGACTACTTTCCTTTACTAAGTCAAACTACTTTACTGTGGCCTTTAAAGAAATCTTAAAATAATTAATATGAGGATTAAAATATTTTACTTACATGCAAACATACCATTTCGTGTCAGTTACTGTAACATCCCGAAGTTACGCTATAGGTGGGACTGATAAAAAACGCCTAAGCCGGGTTTGAACTTTGTCCAATAAGACCAAAGGGTGAAAAATACTTATTTAGAAGAAAACGAAAAGTATATAATAAAGAATGTAGTTTTCATACATACCAGTACAAAACAATATTGAAATAAATGCGTTATATGAAATGGGATATTTCGATATTATTGGCTTCATCTCCTTTGACGACTCAGTTCATAATTACAAAGCGGGAGGGGGGAAGAAGAAATAAACAGTTTTAAACTTCATTCTTCTTCTTCCCCCCCCCTTGTACACAGAATTAAACAGTGATGCACTGGGTATATAAGCTTAGAAAAACTGCTTTGTGCATGATTAAAACTCGATTGCAGTTTTCGAAGAGAAGTATGGAATTTTAGAGCACTTAGCATTAAACTATTATATGCTTTGATGTATATTATTTTCTTAAATAAATTAATTATGGACAAAAAAGTAATAAATTTGGAACTAATTGGGGTAATATTTTTTTTTTTTTTTTTTTTTTTTTTTTTTTTTTTTTTTTTGTACAAATTTTTGTAATATTATTTCTTTAATGATAGTTTTAGAGTGTAGCAGAGCAATGAACACTTTCTGAATTATTGACAGTTTCAATGAAAATTATTACAAGCATAAATATGTAAAACAGAACTATATAACTTCAAGTTCGCGTGAGCGGAGGTATTACAGTATTTTGATTTAATAAAATCAAAATAACAATAACAATAACTGCGGTACTGTTTTTTTGATATCAAATGCTTGATTCTTCTTTTAAGTTTAGGGTAATGGAATTCGTTTTCATATGAAATCATTTGTTCAAGTCGAAATGAAATTCAGATATTTTTAGAATCCTCGTTATGATTTCAGGCTTCTATTTCTATTACTATTACTATTTTAGACTATTTTAAACTTCTGTTTCTAATATTAGTTCAAAAAATTTCAGTCTACTTATTATCTGTGATAAAACAAGCTTCAATATTTGTAATCATTGAGGACTTTATAACATTAATTCTGTTTAACAGAAAAAGCGAAGGCAAAATTTTAAATCCCGTGATGTCTGGACACTTGAATAATAGAATAAGGAATTGAAAAAATTAATGAGTTCCCTTTTGATTCTGTCTTACAATGTAAATTTTTAACTCAGTATCATTAATAGTAGACGAATGCACATTAACAGAAAATGTCGTCATTTCCCTTCATCCGTCATTTTCGATACTTTCTTAGTTAAGAAGGAAAGCAGGACTTCCCAACGATAATAATCACGGAGCTTTTGGAGGTGGTTAGATTAAGTTAGGTTATATGAACATGACAAAGCAAACGAGGGCTGTCTACCTCAAGGGAGAGATGCCTTCGTTGAGGACTTTCCAAGGAGAGTCCTCTCGTATTCAAGTTACACATGGGAAAAACCACGAAAACCAATCATGCTATCAATAATCGCCTGAATCGAGCTCCCAGTATTCTGTTTTCTTAACCATTCGGCTTTTGGTGCAGCCGCTTCCGGGAACGACCAAGTATATGGAAAAAAAAAAAAAAAAACTCGCAAAATACAGCATTTTGCGATCGTTCTCCACTCCAGAACAGGGCGTATAAAGTGGTGAGCACACCCGCAGTATTTGCCCCCACTGATTAGCAAATATAATATAATGTATCTGTGAGCTGCAATGTCATTGCGCATTAAGACGTATTCCTGACAAGTCGCGTAAGTGTTGTACGACAGTAACTGTTGCTTGAATGTGTGTACAAGGTAGGGCGATATTCGACTTCTGATGAGTGGTTTTATGTTGTAAAAAGTAAATTAGCTAATCTTCAATCTGGCCTATTAATAGTGTTGGAGGTAGCACAGAAGTACGCAACAGAGTACGCAGTTTAAACGTACTTTAAAAAGCGTACGGGAGCTACTTACCCTGTTGGAGTAACAAAAATTCTTAGCAGCAATTTCTTGCAAATTCAAGACAAAAATCAAAAATGGCGTGGTAATTTATAGTAGTTCTTGAGAATTGCGCCCCTCGAAAATACAAAGTTCTATTTCTGCATGGTTTCTTTAGAAAGGGATGTGATTACATGATGTTATAAAATGAAAATTCTTATTGCCTCGCTCTGAAAGCAATAATCACTGATTTTTTTTTAAGATGATTACCACAACTTTGTTTGATGGTTTCAGTTGCAAGGGATTGTAGTTATGGCTACGAAAAAGATAAGAAGTCTTGTGATGAATCCGACTATTTCTTAGTTATTAGGATCTCAGCTGTATGCTCTATAGTTCATTATAATTCTGTTTAAGATTTTCAAATCAATTAATTTAATCATTTCAGGGAAATAGTATGCAGATAAAAGATTTATTGCAAGGAGGAAGAGAAAATTTGATTTATTATACTGATTATGAAAGTAATTTTTGTAAATGTACATTAAAGATATTTTAAAGATTTAGTGCAAACAAAAATGACTCACATAACAAAACATGCTTTGAATGACAGCTGTGAATATTGTAGGTAAACAGGTACAGCAATATTTTTGGAGAGATGCATTTGAAATCATGATCAGTGTTTTATTAAATTTATCAAACGATGAGGAAAGTGAAACTTAAGTTTGTTTTATTTGTGCAAATAATTGAATTTTTAAATTACTTTGTTCCAGTAGATATGCGCATTTCATTTCCTTCTATTTTTTAGTCCAAAAGGGCTTTGTCCCTGAAGGACTATTGTTTTCGTTTTGCGTCGGATCCCTATAAACGGTGTATCACTTTTCAAATCGTTGCCACCAAATACCACCGTCCTGTATTATATTTGAAGAAATTAAATAATGAAGAATATGCATAAATGTAGGTATGTTTCTCGCATTGTGATAAAATAAAGGCACCTAGAGCCATCCAATTTTGAATGACGTAATCCTACTACGAATATGGGCCCAATCTGAAAGCCCAAATTTGAAATTTGGAATTTGTTTTATTATCCACTTCATATTTTGTAAACCTTTAACGAATTTTTGATTAAAACACTCAATGATTTAAAAGCGAACAATGGCAATACTCAGCGGGTTAAAAAAGAAACCTTTTTATCTCCAGCGCGCAGAACTGTGTATCGGAAATTCTAAAGATATGCTTGTTTTTAAATATTTTGAGGTATTGCTTTTGAATTAAATTTTATGATTTAAGTGCAAAGAACATGATATTTAATAAATAAAGGTAATACACAAAACGTTAAAAAACGCTCCTTTGGACGTAATTTAATATCTGAAACCTTTCAGATTTATATATATATATTTTAAGTCCACAGCGGCAATTTGCCCTGAAGGACTATTAATTTCGTTTTTGCATTTTGCGTCGAAAACTTTAAAAGGCTGTATCACTTTTCAAATCGTTCCTACCATATATTATCGCTCTGTCTTATATTTAAAGAAATTAAATAATTATTTAATTTCTTTAAATAAAATTATTATTAGGAGGAGTAAGTTCCGGCAAACTTAAAACAGTAGGAAGAACTGCAAGAAAACTTGGAAATTAATGCAATGTGCATTTCGATGTTATTTCTTATTTATCAAAAAAGAATTTTTTAACATTTTCATTTGAAAGTTATAAATAATTGGCTATATAATTTTTCTGAATTTATAAAGATGCGATTAAAAATTACTTTAAGAATTATGGTATAATTATGCTCTGCCTAAAGCCATCAAAATTTGAATAACGTAATCTTCCATAGAATATGGGCATGTGGAAGCCCTAATTTGAATTTGAAATTTGTTTTATTATCGATTTCTTATTTTGTAACACTTCAACGAATTTTTGATTAAAAAACTAAACGATTTCAAAGCGAGCAATGGCAACACTGTACGAAGAAAAAAAAAAAAAAAAAAAAAACTAGTCTGTAACTAATCTAGTCTGAAATGGCAACTCTTATTAGCCCAAAGGGTGTTAGCCCAGAAGGGCTATTAATTTCGTTTTGGCATTTTGCGTTGGTTCACTATAAATGCCGATTCACTTTTCAAATTGCTGCCACCAAATATTAGATCCCTGTATTATATTTAAAAGAATTAAATAAAAATGTCAAAGCGAGAAATGGCAACCTTTTACGGAAAAGAACATTTTTATCTCCAGCGCGCGAGACTCTGTATCGGAAATTCTAAAGTTATGCTCCTTTTAAAATTAATTTGCGATATTGCTGTTGAACTGAATTTTATAGTTTGAGCACGTAGAACATGATATTCAATACATAAAGGTAACACACAAAACGTAAAAAGAAACGTCCTTTTGAACGTAATTTAAAATCTAAAACCTTTCAGATTTTTTATTTTATTTTATTTTATTTATTGATTTTTTATGTTTATTTCCTATAAAGGCTGACGGTAACTGTATAAAGGCTGACGGTAACTGTAGTAGGTACCACAAGTAAGAATTAGTGATATACATTCTTCATGCTTTGATTAGCAAAAATTTCACCGATTCATCGCCCTTCTCGTCAAATGCTTTAGATTAGTGGCCCTAGGTATAATTTTGGAAAATTCTTCGCGAAGAGTATTGCTAATGTTCGAGTAAAAAATAGCACAATAAAATCTTGAACATAATTTCTACGAGAATTTGGAAATTATTCTTAGAAGGGATTTTGTAACGTTTAGTACACTGTCTAAAGGCACCAAAATACCTAAAAAACAACTGTTTCTGGAAAAATATTTTCAAATTTTTATTTAAGCAAATTCTATTATGTTGTCAGTGTTCAGTAGTGATTAAGAGCTGCCGACAGGAGGCGCTGCTAGCGCGTTATACTCTCGACCTACGTAATTTGAATTCAGTATTCTTTTCTTTTGTGTACTTGCTGTAACAGATCTTACAGCTTTGTGATTGAGAATTTAAAATATTTTGGAGCCAGATAGTTCCTCTACAGCAACAAAATGATTAAAAAATACATAATAAAGTAAATATCTTTGTGATGATAATCTTTGTTATTAAATACAAAGTCAACCAGCTCCTGAGTACAGTTCAAGTGGTCCGTCGAGAATCGAAGGTGAGCTCTCCCATTTTAATCTCTATTAAATTTGAAGAGTATAACTGTTATAAATATGGAAGCTCTAAAAACTAGAAAAAGAGTATTAAAAAGTTCACTGACGAGGCATAATGATAAAGTTGTTTCGTCATTAGATGTTTCAGATTCAGTTGCGTTGCAGCTATTTGAAACCAAAACTAATGAAATTTCTAACGAACTTAAATCTGTATTTTATTCAATTTTCGAAACATGTAAACCCGAAGAATTGGATAACTTTATTAAGGATAAAGAAGATACAGATGATATTGTTGATGAGTTGCTATTGATGATTAAACGTAAATTAGCAGTAGTAAAAAATAAGATGAATTCTGAACATTCTGTTTCTCCTGTGCCGAGTAATAATAATTCAAATGTGTTTTCGGATGTTAAGTTACCGACGCTATCGGTACCGACATTCAATGGTAAAATAGAGAATTGGATAATGTTTAAAGATATGTTTAAAGCTAGTGTAATAGAAAACAAATCTATTTCGAGTAATGCAATGAGATTGCAATATTTAAAAGCTAGTTGTAAGGACGAAGCTCTGAGAGTAATACAGTCTATTTCTATTTCGGATACAAATTTCAATATAGCTTGGAAACTTTTAGAAGATAGGTATTCGAATAAACGTGAACTTTTAAATGCTATAATAAAAAAGCTTTTGAATCAGCCGAGTATTAGCGAGACATCTAGTTCTATTCTAAATTTAATTGATGTAACGAACGAATGTATTCGAACTTTAAATATTTTAAACTACAAAGTAGAAAACTTATCGGAAATAATGATTGTATATTTGATAGTGGATAAGTTTGATAAATCGACTCGATACTGGTGGGAAAAGGAATTAAAAAACTCGGAAGAATTTGGTACGATTGAACAATTACTTTCGTTTTTACAAAGCCAAGCGAGAACGCTTCAAAATAGTAAAATAAAGGAGGTAAAAAAGAGTAATAATTCTCCGCATAAACTTACGAGTATGATATCCACTTCTAATACAAAAAACATAAATTTGAAATGCATAAAGTGCCGTGGTGAAGAATTCCATTCATTATATAAGTGTCCGGAATTTATACAGTCAATGACAGGTGGGAATTCGTGAAAAGAAATAAGCTTTGTTTTAATTGTTTGAAAAACCATTCCGTTCGAACGTGTTCGTCTAATTATCGGTGTCAAAAATGTTCACGAAAGCATTCAACGCTATTACATTTCGAAAATGAAAAACAAAATAAATCCGAAAGTGCTCATATTTCAAAGCCGGAAGTAGGGGGGGGAGAAGACGACAGTCAGTCTCAATCCGAATGCTGAAAAATTTGTTTATGACTCTTCTTCTACCAATAAAGAAAGTAGTTTCGCCGGCACAGCTGTAAACGGAATGCGTCAGACGAAAAATGTTTTACTTTCTACTGCGAATATTTTAATAAGAGATTGCTACGGTGAATTAAAATCAGTTCGCGCTTTGTGTGATGTAGGTTCGATGACGTCATTCTTAACGGTTGAATGTGCTAATTCGTTAGGCATTTAAAAGAGAAAAAATATCTGTTGCGGTTTCTGGATTAAATAACACGAGAATAAATATTAATTCTAAAGTATGTGCTTCTATTTCAAACGGTATTGACTTTGAAATGAGTTTAGAATTTTTGTGCGTGCCTAAAATCTCGGACTCCGTACCAATAAATAATATAGAAGTTCCGACTGAACATTTTCCTCAAAACATTAAGTTTGCTGATCCAAACTTTTATAAAAGAGGAAAAATTGATGTATTATTAGGCGCGGAGGTGTTTTATCAGATCTTAAAATTCGGTCAAGTTGAAGTGCCCAATTCAGAGCTAAGATTTCAAAATTCTGTTTTTGGCTTTATAGCCACTGGCAGCATTTTAGGTTCAGAGACTGAAGATACGCGAGCAGTTCACTGTGGATTAATTAATAATTACAGTGGTATAGAAAATGAAATTAAAAAATTTTGGCAACTTGAGTCTATAGGAATTAAAGATGATCCCAGTGAAAATGAGATAGATCAATCTTTAGAAACATTTGAAAAAACTGTTCGTTTTAAAGATAACCGGTATGAGGTTCAATTACCGTGGAAAAGAGATTGGGGAGAGCTCAATAATAACTTCATCGTTGCTAAAAACAGACTTAATTTACTTATGCGTAGACTTCAAAAAGATCCAAATCTTCATTTGCAGTATATTGAAACTTTAAAAGACTATGAAAATAAGAATATTATAGAGAAAATTATATGTCCTAAGGAACCTGTTGATAAACCTGTGTTTTATTTGCCACATCAACCAGTTTTTAGAGAGGAAAGTGCAACTACAAAAATGAGAATAGTATTTGATGCAAGTTCCAGTCATAACTTTAAGCATTTAAGTCTAAATGATTGCCTGTGGTCAGGGCCAAACCTGAATTCGAACATATTCGACATTCTTTTTAATTTCAGATTAAACAAAGTCGCCTTTACTTCAGACATAGAGAAAGCTTTCCTACAAATTTTATTAGCCGAAAAAGACAGAGATGCAGTTCGTTTTCTGTGGGAAGAAAATGGTAAAATTCAAGTTTACAGATTTAATCGTGTTCTTTTTGGTGTTACGAGCAGTCCATTCCTTTTGACTGCTACTTTGAAAACTCACCTGAGAAAGCACTCTGAAGAATTCCCGACTACAACAGAATGCTTAGACCGTTGTTTGTATGTGGATGATTTTATTTCTGGAGCTGATAATGTGTCGGATGCCTTTGAGATCTCCACTCATGCTACATCAATTATGAGCCAAGCTAGCATGGTGCTACGAAAATGGACTACGAATGACAACACATTGATGCAGTTTTGGACACGTGAAGGTTTCGATACACAGCCACAAGTCAACACTATTAAAGTTTTGGGACTGTCATGGAATCCTACTGAAGATTGTCTAATATTGGGAAAGCAGAGCCTAGTGAACAGTCTGTCTAAAAACGAAAGTACCAAACGATTCCTACTACGTACAATTGGAAGGATTTTTGATCCGCTTGGGTTGCTTTCGCCGTTTACTATTCGTGCAAAGTTCATTCTACAAGTCTTATGGATGAAGAAAATTTCTTGGGATGAAGCAATACCTGTAGATCTACAAAAAATATGGCTTCAGTGGTGCTCCGAAGTTCCTGATCTTTCAGAGTTACGAGTTCCTAGAAATGTGCTCAATTTACAAGAGTCAACCGATATCTTAGAACTACACTGCTTCTGCGACGCTAGCCAAAAGGCTTATGGTGCTGCTATTTATGCAAGAGTTGTGAAGTATAATAATATCGAAGTGAATTTATTGGTTAGCAAGAGTCGAGTGACGCCACTAAAGAAAATCACTCTACCTAGACTAGAATTACTCGGTGCTTTGCTTGCCGCCCGACTAGCGAGTAAAGTCAAGAAAACAGTGGATTTAAAAAAGCCCTCCTTAGTGTTCTTTTGGACGGATTCAAAAATAACTCTCTATTGGATTAAAGGATCTACGAAACGATGGAAATCATTTGTTGCCAATAGAGTTAACGAAATACAGAGTTTAAGTGATACCAGTGCCTGGGCACACTGCCCTGGGAAGCAAAATCCAGCTGATCTCCTCAGCAGGGGGGTCAGTGCTGACATTTTATTGAACAGTGACATTTGGTGGCATGGACCCCAATTTTTGAGAGAAAAGACTGATGTTCCGGTAGACAATAATGACATTCTAATTTCATTAGATGACTTTTCTGATGAACTAAAGAAAACTGATGACTCTAATGATCATTCTCCTATTGCCTTTACTGTTTTAAATCATAGTTCTATAGTTGATGATATTCTTTCCTTGAGTAATAATTATTTAACTATTGTTCATGTTATGTGCTATGTATTTAGATTTATCAATAATGTTAGAAATGAAAAGCTTACAGGTCACCTTACATTTAGCGAGTTGAGAAGAGCGGAAATCTATTTATTTAGGTCAATCCAACAAGGTGAGTTTGTAGATGAAATAAAACATCTTGAGAGAGGTGCCTCACTGCCCAGCAACAGCAAGGTAAAATCTTTAAACTGTTTTTTAGATAAAGACAATGTTCTAAGGGTTGGAGGCAGACTGAAACATTCTGACCTCAGTACATATGAGAAAAATCCAATCGGTCTGCCAGATAAGCATCCATTAACTTTAATAATTGTGAGATATTATCATTTAAAATATTTGCATGTTGGTTCAAATGCATTATTGTATCATGTTCGACGAAAATTGTGGGTCTTAAATGGCAGAAATGTTTGTCGTAAAGTTGTTTTTCAATGTATAACTTGTTTTATAAACAAACCTGTTTTTGAGACTCAGATAATGGGTGATCTGCCCAAAGAACGAGTAACACCTTCTTACCCATTTAGTAATGTTGGAACTGACTTTTGTGGACCATTTCACATTAAATTTAAAAATCAGCGTAAGGGTAAACTAAACAAAGTTTATGTGTGCATATTTGTATGCTTAAGCACCAAAGCCATCCATTTAGATTTCGTCTCTGATCTTACTTCAGATGCCTTTATAGCTTGTTTGAAACGATTTTTTAGTCGCAGGGGTAAATGTGCAAAATTATTTAGTGACAATGCAAAGAATTATGTGGGTGCAAGCATTGAGCTCAGAAAATTGCATAAATTGGTTAAACACCCAGATGAAACACTGACTAAATACCTGCTAAGTGAAAACATTGAGTGGAAGTTTATTCCTCCTAAATCACCAAACTTCGGCGGTCTTTGGGAAGCCGGGGTGAAATCTTTTAAGTTTCACTTGAAACGAATTATTGGCAATGCTCATCTGTTTCTTGAAGAATTTCTCACTGTAATTCTAGAAATTGAAAGCGTATTAAATTCCAGACCTCTTACTCCCTTATCATCCGAGTTTGATAATTTTGAAACCTTGTCCCCCGGACATTTTCTCATAGGGAGGCCTTTAACATCAATAGCTGAACCCCAACTTGTTGAGATACCAGAAAAATAGGCTCTCAAAGTGGCAAAAAAAAAAAGAAATATAGTCAACAAATTTGGAAGTTATGGAAGAGAGACTATTTAAATAACCTTCAACAACGTAGTAAATGGATGTTTGCTAAAGATAATGTTAAGGTGGGTTCACTTGTGTTAGTCAAGGATGAGCATATGCCCAGTACAAAATGGTTAACGGGTAGAATTGCAGAAATAATTTTTGGAAAAGATAAAAAAGTTCGAGTGATTAACATAGTATTACCAGGTGGTAAAATGTTAAAAAGAAATGTGAGAGACATTTGTGTTCTTCCTGTGAATTGTAATTAGATTTATGTATTGTATATTGTAATGTGTTTCTTTCCAGTGTTTATATTGCATTTATGATTTAATGTGTCTTTTAAAATTTAACCATTGTATTGCTATTGCTTAAAACTGTTTGTTATTATATTGTGCTTTAAAACAGTGTATACTAATTGTAATAATATTTTGAAACCCGTAAGGTTTCAAGGTCGGGAGTATGTTCAGTAGTGATTAAGAGCTGCCGACAGGAGGCGCTGCTAGCGCGTTATACTCTCGACCTACGTAATTTGAATTCAGTATTCTTTTCTTTTGTGTACTTGCTGTAACAGATCTTACAGCTTTGTGATTGAGAATTTAAAATATTTTGGAGCCAGATCGTTCCTCTACAGCAACAAAATGATTAAAAAATACATAATAAAGTAAATATCTTTGTGATGATAATCTTTGTTATTAAATACAAAGTCAACCAGCTCCTGAGTACAGTTCAGTCAGATTCCTTCACGATAAGTTGAATTTTAGAGGGCAATTCAATTTTAAAGGCTTAGGTATTTGTTTCTGCTTTTTATTTTGAAACATAAAACAATTCAAACTAAGAAAAATACTGCAAAAAATTAAATATTTTTTAATGATTCAATTTATTACATCACCGATAAGCATATATTATCAATTCATTAAACAAAATCAATGCTATATTTTGCAAGATAAAAAAAAGTTTTACATCACGTGGATTAATAACAGCTTCATTTTCTTCCCGGATATAATTTAAGGGTAATAGAAACAAAAACTTTTTATAGTCTTTCACGCCTTTTTTTTTTTTTTTTTTTTTTTTTTTTTTTTTTTTTTTTGTCTTTACCTAAAATGGAGATAAAAGGGTAGTTGCGTACCAGACGTACACAGTTTATTGGTTTTGCACTAAAATTACTTTAGTAAAATAAAAACAACCTATAAAAAACGAAAAACCTTAATAGTGTTTCAAAAGTGGAGGCCCGAAATTGCAACCTTGAAAACGTAATACAGTTTTTATTTGCTTTTTTTGAAGTCACTGTGACCATAACATTTTTAGAATGCTGCTGGAGGAAGTCATGCTTGAACAATAAGTAGCAAATTTCTGTTTAATAATTTTCAACGAAATTTTATCTACTTTAATAAGTTGTTGCAAAATACCAGCTCAAGATATTTAACTACAATAAATCACCTGTAAAAAAGAATCGGTAACAAAAATGCTGAGAAAATTGCTTTGTTTGACACATTTGAAGAAAAAGAAATTATATAGTTTAGGATAACGGCAATTTTCTCCCATCATCGACATATAATTGAGATCAACTAACTATATTTAGTCAGTAGAATCTAACAGAACTGCTCGAATTCCGCCGTGACCCAAATGTTACTGAACTTCCAATGACCATTTCAAAAATAGTGCTCACGAAATCTAAGAGATCGCTTTGGGCAATTTTTTAAAAAGTCATTAGTCTTAGTATAAGGAAAAAAAAAAAAAAAAGCATTACATGACAGAAGTATCACGTTTTTTGGTTACTTTTACTTTAGGATGTCATTTTTAGATAACATACTTCCCAACCGAGAGTTGCTGTATTCCTAACAAAAACCCGTTTCTATGCCACAGTTGCATGTCAGTTACAGATACCTGGATGCATTTTTTTAATTGGTTAATTCTAGAGTTTTATAAAATTTTAAATGAATTCGATGATTTTACTTATAATTACCCGAAAATTATCGGACACATGTCTCTCAGATCATGTCCAGAACCAAAAGTGATTGTCAGTGTAACTCTGCAAAGTATCTTGCAAAATATATCTGCGCATTGCTCATCTGTGTAACTAAGAAATATTTAAAAAGTGACTTGTGTTTTAAAGAGCTTGATGAGTTCTGTGTATGCGGTTTTACTGTAAAATATAATAAAAAATAATAAATGTAACAAACATACAAACAAAAAAAAAAAAAAAAAAAAAAAAAAATTCTTAAAAGGTTTCAGATTCAACGATCCCCCAATACGACTCTTTTTAATGTAGCTTGTCTGTAGGAATAATCGATAGAAATAGCCAAGGTGGAGTAGTGATGCCCAGGATGCGCACTTAGACCAACATAAGCGTATATTTTCTGTATATTTAAGAAGTGAAAAAATATGTGATGTAATTCTGCAAAAGTATTTAATGTTTTTAATTAGTTAATTTAATGTTAATAATTAATTTTTATTTAAATCATACTAAAAAGTTAAAAGATAGTATTCTTAAGATATGCATCTATTGTTTTTAAAGAGCTTAGTTTGCTAATTAGTAACAGATAGATCAAATATGAAAGAATAATGTCTTACGTTTATCCGAACGGCAACAGACGCGAATGAAAAGTGAAACAATATTTTAAAGTGAAACAACGCAAAATTGTGTTTCGAGACTGATATATTCTTTTCGGGAGGGGGGATCATTGTAGCTTTTAAAATCGAAATATTTTCTAATTCTAATTTTAATATATTTTTTGTTCAGTTTACAAACGAATGAGAGGTTAGCAATAAATTTTATTATTTATAAATTTCAGTTCTATTCATTTTGGGGTCTAAAAACCGCAGTAAGACAGTGGAAAAAAAAACTGTAGATTGTAGACAGAAGTAAAATAATCTTCGCACTTTTTAGTAGTCGTTACATTTCAAGACTAAATAACAAAAGCTACTGATTCCGCTGTTATTTAAAAGTGCAACATCATACATTAGAATTTAGCATTTAAGACAAAGCAATTAGTACTTTTAATATGAAATTTGTAATGTTATTATTATTATTTTAATTAACCAGTTATTATGATTTAGACCTTTACTATCACTTCTCCTTTCCGCTTCCTCACCAAAACGCAAATTTAGTTTCAGCGTATTTATGGCGGGTTTTTGGGTTGTAAGACAAGTGTTTCTGCCTTTCGAGGCCATGTTACTAGGTTCGCCAGCTTAAATTTGAATTTGACTGTTACTTTAAGTTACATCATAAGTTGCAGCAAAATTGTAAGAATGAGGTATGCATTTCATGTTTAAATTCTGATTTAATAAAAAAGGTTTTATACCTTTAATATATTGTTTCATGATTCTGTTGTTACTTTACACCAAGCGATAATTCCCTCCAAGTCTGTTAGGAGTTTGATGCTGGTTTATACTGCCAAAGAAGACAAAACTCTATAAATTGAATCTACTTTAATGCTTTCGAAAAAGTGTCAGGAAATAGATTATCACAGAGGAGATATATTTCAATAATTATATATTCAGGCAAAAGTAAAACAGTCACCAGAAATGCGAAATTCGTAATATTTTTGTGAGATCAAAATTCACAGCTAAAAGTAGAAAATCAGCAACAGATATCACTTCTAAGATAACATAGCAAATGCCTAAATTGACGACGTTAACAGTTATTAAAAAGAAAATAATTAAGAATTTAATTTTGGATTACCTTGTGCCAAAAATGATCGCAGGCCTTTTCATTAATGTAACTCTTATTTCAAAGAAATAAATAAAAGTGCAAGGTAAAGGTTGAAGGTACCATTGGGTGTAGGGAAAGTGAAGAAGTTTTGGGGGGATTCATCACCCAAAGCACTGTCTAAGGTATAGAACAAGGAACAACTGATATTGCAGCATGGAGGTAGGAAGTTTTCTTACCCCCATGTATTGCAAAAAGGAGAAACACACACATACACAAACAATCAAAATTGCACGAAATTTCAAACCGGCAGCTTGAAATTCGGAGTAGCAGTCAGTTTTCTTTAGCCATTATCTCGCTTATGGCGACTTCTTCAAAATTAAGATAAGTATCTTTAATAATAATCAAATTAATATATTGAGTCAGAAAACTATATTGAACTAATCAGCTTCTGAAAAGCAGAGGAAAGTAACCAGGCTCTGATTATGATAGCTTGGGAACTGAGGCAGAGAGTTATTCCGCAAGCCCTTAGTGCTCATTTTTCTTGTTTTTGTGAGAGTTACAGGATAGTTTTGGTGCCCTACCTAAGCATGAGCCTTGGCGGTGATTAGGACTTGAACATAACATGTTACTTATGATTAATTTGCAATATTCTCATCTTGATTTTCTCCTTGAGAACGTAGGAGATGTAAATGCAAAACAAGAAGCATGTTTCCGTTGGAATATATGAGTGGTTGAATTTTTCATCATAATTTTTGTTACAATTTTTAGTCATGTCCTAATGGAAATGTACAAAGAATGTTTCCATTAGCATATGAAGTTCATTTTTTGAAAAATGAATATAAAAAATGCTATTGTTACTCTACGGAACTATTGTTAGACTGTACAGAAGCATTGATAAGCATCCTTTCGTATATCAAGGCAATATATCGAAGAAAATCAACTAGAATTGCATTCTAAAATCAATGCTTATCAAAGTAATAACTTACACATTTAAAATAACAGAAATTATTGTGCAAAATAAAAAATTCAAATGCTCATAAAACGTGTTCGGTAAAGACATTTGGTTACTGAATTTGAAATCAACCCAAAAGCCATTATTTAATTCATTACTTGAAGTCTTTGAAGGCAGAACAGATGACTTTTTTTTTAAATTTAATGTAACGAAATGTTTTAAAAGATGGTTTTGAAATTGTCTGTTAAATACATAAGTATGAAATTTGCTTATTTGAAGAAAATATTCAAGTTCCAAAGTCGCTGAATATTGGTAGTTCGATTCGGGGTTCTAATCACGAAGAACGAGCTGACTGCGTGGGTGTTTTTCGCGGTTACGTGTATACGAGCCAGTTTCCCTTAGAAAGTCTCCATGAAGGCATGCTCCCTTTAGCCCTCCAGTGTTTTGCCATAATCAAATAAACCAAATAAAATGTTAATCTAACGATACGTGATTTTAGAGCGCAGATTTAGTTCTGACTCTTCTCGATATATAACGAAGAAACATTGCATTGCATATGAAAAATATCCTTTAGACATTACACTGTTCGCATGCAAAGATTCGGTAGCTTTAATTCGATATTTTTTTCTTTTTCCCAATATATTAAGTACTTGCAAAATTTTGTTGCAAACAACCAAAAATTTCTGTGAATTGACAGTTTCGCTTTTTAGCAAGCCTTATAACATTAAGAAAGTGCATATTCAAGATCTTAAAATTGTTGCCTAGTGATCGTAAGTAACACCATGACCTCATTTATTTATCATAAGTGAAAACAGACTTTAATAAAGGGCACCTATGCGCCTATGCCCCAACTTTTTTTTTTTTTTTTTTTTGAAAGGAGCGACCTGTTGCATAAACTGATTACTATAAGCGCCGTATTCACACCTTTGCCGTAAATAAGAAAATACTGCTATTCACCTACCTTGATTGTAGATATATATGTGCAGTTACAAAGACGTTTTATATAAAGCAAATGGATATTTTAAATTTAAGAAAAATTTATATTATTCTCTCGGTTTTTAAAGTTATAATTAGGAAAAATGTATGTTCATTATAAAAATAAAACATAAAATGTTGTTCTCATAGGACAAAAATTTAGACTGTGAGATCATATTTAAGGGAAAACATAAACAAAAGAGTGAAATGTTTGCATCTGCTCGTAATTAAAATACCGCTTAGAAAAGAGCTTTTGATATTAAGTGCTCAACATTGCTATGTAAATTTCGTGAAGAGTATCAATCAATGTAATATTTTTTTCAAACAGATCTTATTCATAGAGTCTTATAGAATTCATGTTCTAGAAAAAGATTTTATTCATAGAATCTTATAGAATTCATGTTCTAGAAAAAGATCTTATTCATAGAATCTTATAGAATTCATGTTCTAGATAAAGATCTTATTCATAGAATCTTATAGAATTCATGTTCTAGAAATAGATCTTATTCATAGAATCTTATAGAATTCATGTTCTAGAAATAGATCTTATTCATAGAATCTTATAGAATTCATGTTCTAGAAAACGCTTGAGTATTGACACATAGTGAACTTGCAACATAATTTTCATAAATCAAAAACGAAAAATATTTCTAATTTAATTAATTTTAGATGGTAATTATATATTATGATTCTAAAGTAATAAAATTTCATAAAAAAATATTAATCAAGTATTTTTAGCGTCTGAAATAAAAATTCTTTCAGTAATTAATTAATTCTGAATTCGTAACAATATTCGTTACTTTAATTCGTAAAATTCGTAACTTTAATTCGTAACAAAATTATAAATTAAAGACTGTTTTACAGTAGGTAAATTACAAACAATATCATTAAATGGCATTTGAGAGAAAAAATCAAACTCGAATTAACCGATCCTTCAAGGCAAGCTGAAAATGACGAATTTTGAAATTAAATATCTCGATCAGTTTTGGTTGGGGGTGGGGTCAAACTCTTGTGTTCTATTTTTTCTAATGAATATTAAATTTTCCTAACTATAACGGTAGGGAAACGAAAGTATTACAAGCTAGATTTCATAATTTTTATAAAATTGATTTTTTAAATTTAAAAACGCAAAATGATGAATATGCGTTCAATTTAAAACGTTTTTGTAAGTCTGTGACCGAAGTTGCCAAATTAAATGTTGTAGACAGACGTTTACGAGCCGGTATACATGTTAAATACTATGTATGCTTGTTTCTGTTTGCAATAGATAATTACTAAACGTTTCATACTGCAAGTAACGTATCATCTTGTAAACGCTCGTTGGTGCCTAAACGTTTCGATAAAAGATATTCGCATGCGTTTCATGTCATTCTCATGTCTTTATATATTCCGCCGGTCTATAGCATCCTCACAAATGTATGCTTTTATAACGACCGCAAAATGAGTTTAATATTTTACCGTTTTATGTTAACACGTTAATGACGGCACACTGTAAAAAGCATATGAACTTAATTCCCGCATATTTTATAAGAAAATTATTCGGCACATTTAGTAATTTTTTTATAATTACTAAAAACAAGCAAATAATTAGCTGGAAAACAATTTCTTTGGTGAAAAGGTACCGCACCAGTACAAGTACACCACATGTCTCCTCTTCTTTTATTTCCAACCCGCACACGGCATTTCTTTCTTGAATTTGTTTGTTTTCGCTAACAATTTTTTTTCAAAATATGTTATGCAGTAATAATAAATATGGAAGATATCGCATATTAAGCGGATAATCGGCAAAAAGAAGCTTCCCGCGTTTTAGTATAAATTAGGGTTTCTTAAACCTTTTTCAGTCGCAACCCCTTTTTATTACTGAGCATTTTTTGGCGACCCCAGAACTCCATAATATTTACAAAACTTTTGTGGGACCCCATAAGTATTGCGCAAATCCGACACACGCGTGAATGAAACTGTCAACTGTTTCACTTGTACTGTAATATACAATTGCAGTTTTAGGTCATTAACTTTAATTTCTAATTTTAAGACATAGAACATTGGGAAAATTTTAGCAAGTAAAGCGTCCCGTGCAAAGCAAGGAAAATTAACGTTTATATTATAAGAAGAACGCGTCGAAACGTTTTTTTTCTTTGTCTGTATTGTCTTATCTCTATCTATTTTCAGATACATTGTATAAAAATATTTGGTAATTGTAAAATTATTATAATAACAAACATCAAAACTGCTAAAATTTTTGGCGATCCCCTGCTGCAGGTCGCGCGAACCCCTTGGCGGTCGCGACCCACAGTTTAAGAAACCGTAGTATAAAGCATATATGATATCACTAGTATTATTATACTTTCTTTGTTACAGAGCTCAAAACATTTAACATTTGTTTTTTTACGAGTTACCGCATTAACTGTGAAAGACGCAAATTGATTCTCTCGTCTCTAAAAATGGAATAACAAGACTCCCCGTCTCCCGTGACAAACAGTCGAAACGAAAAACGCCAATAACGCCAAGACCCTAATTAATGCTTTTACAAACATGAAAAATGATTCATTTTACAAACTAACTGGAATTATTCAATATGGTTTCCGAAACTTTATAGAAATGTGAATGTTTACATACCAGTGTGCTAAATTTTATTAGTAAACATTTGTTTCTTTCTTAGGTATAGAGAAAGACAGCATTTCTCTCGTGTAACGGGAGGAAGTTGGTTATTTGAGGGAGAAAATGAGAAATTGTAGACTTTAAAGAAGTGATATAAATGAGAGGCGAAGAAAATATAGCCTTTTTCTCAAAGGCTACTACTATGTGCAGAATTTTGTTCGTTCTCCTAAACAATCAGGTGCAAAATATTTCAAATTAAATTTTATCCATTTTAGTAATGAAGGGGAATGAAGAAAATTCGACGAAATTTCTTTATTACCTACTTAAATATTTTGTTGCATTTAAGCACAAATTTAATTTAATAATAAAGTAACTATCGAACGCTTTAATGACCATTAATTAAGTACTAATTACAATTAATCAAAACTAAAGCATATGCAGCTGATCAGCGTGAAAGAACAATATTTAGAATACAGCGAAAAATATAAATTATGTACTAGCTGCTTAGTTAAAATATCAATGAGTTGTTTCTCGATATCAGGGAAAACAAGAAGTAGAGGAAATACGTATATTTAAAAGAAATAGTCTTTTATGCATCTAGATGAACTTATTTACTGACATCAAAAACAAAGGTGTTCCGATCCGAGAACTACGTTTTCTTAACCCATATTTTAAATACAAGACAAGAAGATCGTTCAACTCTTGCTAACCTTTCCTTAACGACCTTAACCTCACCCCCGTTGAAGGTCGCCCTGAAAATGAATATTTGACATATGCGTGTTGTCCGGTTCTGAGCAACTGGCGCGCAAAATGAGTTCTATTATTCTTTTAAGAAAGTAGGTGATTTTTAAAACAAATCGAGAAAAAAACATTAATTAGGTATTCTCTCAAGTAGTACTATCATGATACAAGCAATAAGTGGTTTTCGGTTTAGCAAATTTTAATAGAAATTATGATTAAATAAAAGAAGGAAGGACTTGAATTGTGCTATAATGCTAATTGACATCAATTACTTAATTGATTAAACTATTTAATAAGTTATTACATGCATTACCGAAAAACGGTAAAAAGGTTATTAAATTTCCATAATTCTTTTTCTTTCTTTTTATATTTTTTGGCTGTTTATCAGTGCAAAAATACAGTCAAAAGTCGTTAATTCGGACACCCATAATTCGGAATAATCTATAATCCGGACCTCAAAACTAAAAACTTTCTGCGCATGCGCCGCGTTGACACATGCGCATAGGCGTTTACGCGTGCGCGTAAGACCTTTTACGACTGCGCATATGAGTGTGCGCAAGTGCAGAATACGTTTTCGCGTGCGCGTTTTATGTATAATGGACGTATAAGCTAAAATTATCTAATTATCTATTTCAGCTAATGTTGATGATTGTGTTGTTCCTTAATTTTCGAATTGGATCCAGCTTATTATTTTTTGCAGACTGTAAGAGCAATTTTATAAAAGTAAGCTTAAACTTTCGATTATATCAAATAGAATTTCCGATATATATTTGTTAATATGTAAAGGATCTAAAGCGAAAGTATGTTTTGAAATCCGAAATCTGTTTATCAATTTCACGCTGCTCGGCGGGGGGGGGGAACGCCGCGGCGGGCGCGTAATGAATTGGAAGTTGATCTGTCAGCACTATCCTTATCTTCAGCGCAGATGTTTTTATTTTATTTGGCTTATAATTCCTTACCAAATGTAGTATTTCATCTCGATATGCTCCGTCTTTGATATGATTTAAAACAATTTCCTCGTATAATTCGCTTCCGATAGCGAAGAAAGTAACAGAGGTTATTGAAAACGAAAAAATTTCGAAATTAGTCAATCGAAATTTTTTAGTCGGTCAGCAATTATAGGACTTGAACAGCGGAACTTTGTAACTGAACAAGAAATTATGTCTGTTTAATAGAATTAAAGAGAAAGTATTATCACATGAAATGAAGCAAAACTTAAACAACTTACATTGAAAGAAATGTTTAATAAAGTAAACAAATAAATATTAAGCTTTTTCTTTTTGCAAATTTTGATACCCTTTAGATCATAATTGTTCTTTATTTCATAAATTACGGTTTCATATTTTTAATTTTAGAATTTCTGCATGCCATCTTACGAGATTTAAACTGATGATCTATAATCCGGAAAAATCGATAATCCGGAGTCGCCGAAGTCCCGACGAGTCCGGATTAACGACTTTTGACTGTATATGAACATTCGAACTCAATTAATAAATTACGCGGTTGAATAATTAGCCACATCACACATTCTCATTAAGTCATATTATTTTAAATCAAAAATTTTATATCATGAGAGAAAGAGAAACATAAGAGCTATATATTCTCTCTTTAGGGACACCACCCTTCGGCTAGGAATCATTTGTATTTTCGAATGTTCATTAGAAAGAAATCGAATAAGTTAACATACTGAAAATTCTTAATTTAATTAAAGAGTAAGTAAACTAGAACCGAAAAGTACCGATTTCAAAATGGTTTCAAGAAGATTCAAACGATTTCAAGGTGGTTAAGGGAGATTATGTTACGAGAAATGCAACTTATTCATATTAGAAGCAGTTTTACTGTGCAAAATTAGTATCCTATTTATAAAATTACATGCCATTAAAGTACAGGACATTGTGTAATATTCTAACCTTTCGTATTATGTTAATTTAACCTACAAATTAGTAATTGACCAGATTTTTAGTTTATAGCTCATTAACGTTTCAAACTGCAAATTAAAAGCCAACCTAAGAGTGCATTCATCACCTTCCTCGCGAAAAAGAGCTTCAGAAAAAAAATTGCAAATAGCTGTTTAAAAAAAAACTCCATTATTCATAGTGTTTCAGAAACTAAATTTGATCACGTGGTACCTTTTCATAAAGATGTACGAAACTTATATGTTATGCATGTGAAGAAGTACTTAAATATTTACACTAGCTCCTCCTCTACAAAGAAAGATCGATCAGTAAATTATTTCTCATCCTACTACAAAGAATTCTAGAACAGAATTCGGTCAGAGATTTGCAAAATTAACTCAGTAATTTGAAAATCCTTAAAACTTCATGACTTTTACTCGAAGAAAAGAAGAGACCCAATATAACCTCACATAAAATTAAATTACATTAAATACAAAATTTTGAATTTTTTCATTTCTACAGATCGTAGTTTAAAATTAATGCTTGTAAATTCTTAGAGCATATTTTCGCAAATCTGTGCTTCGCAAATCTGAACTTCTTATTTCTAAGGCAGTAATTGTATGCAGTCCTTCAAAACTTTAATTATTGATGCCTCATGTAATTTTGACTGCATAAAAATGGACTTTATTAAAAATTTCATTTTTTATGAATTTTAATATTATTAAATATTATATTTAACAGATATTACGGATGTAGTCTGAAGACCTCCTTATTTAAACCACTTTTTATTTGTAACTATATATCTATGATCAACCGTCAAGAGATATTTAGTCGTCCTATCTTTTCGAAGCATATTTTACCTTATATCATCAACGGATTGAAACCGGCATCGCTCAAGGCGCTAAGCTGAACGAGCTTTATGTGTCAAAAAAAAAGTAATTTAAATAAACAGTTCAGCTGATTATTTTTCTGGTGCTTTTGGTTTGAAGGGAACTGCTGATGTCTTTTGCCACGATAAAGAAAATTTGTGTCTCTCTCTAACCTTTCGCATCAACTAATTCCACTATAAAGAATTTCTTAAAGGCATTGGATGATTTTTTTCAACGCAAATACAGCCAAAAGTCTGCCCTTCAGCATTTTAATCTCTTGTATGTACCCTCCCCAACAGGGGCATACGTGTCCTATGGTCTACTCCTCTCTTTTTTTCATTTGCCCCTTCTTCCCCTTCCAAATATTTTTCACGAAACTTTGCCCGTGGTTCTAAAAACTGGAAATGCAGGTTCTAGACCCAGACAAGTAGGTGTTCCGTTGCCGATACTGGCTAAGTCTCTTTAACTTGTCTTCAACCCTGGAATTCAAGTATAATTTGTAGGTTTGTTTGCATATGGGATAGCACAATAAAATAACAGAAATTCTCAGTTTTTGCTCAGCTAATTCTGCCTTCAAATGAAAACGTCTGATGTAATTGCTATCTTATGGTGGGTAATTAACCTCGATTTTAACCATTGCAGTTACTTAAAAAAATATATTTCTGCTTATATAATAAAATACACATTCTTTTTAGGCAAGTCGAATCTAATACCAACACAGAATGACGAAAAAGACGAAACAAAAATAAGTAATAAAAACTGCAAACTGATCTTCACATTAAGATTTCATTTCAACGCTTAAACAAGTTGTAGCTGCACAGTTAAGACAAGCCTGCTAGATTTAGAATAAATCCACAGAAATTCAAGATACAACACATAAAATAATAAATTTAAAACAAGCTACTCAAAACTGTTATACCAAACAGTAAAAGAATAAATTTTGCTGTGATTTTATTTTTTCGTAAACTGATGCAACGTGCACATTTTTCCATTTATTGGATGAAGAAAAGACTTAATTATTCAAAAAGCAACTGCTCCCGTTTTTCATTGGATCGTTCTGAAGTCAAAGGTAGCAAATATTTGCATGTACGACAAATATTTATTAAAAGCGGCACAAAATTTTATTCTGTCAGAAGAGAAGTAAATTATATTCGGCGGATGGCTTACTTGGATTACGGCAAAGCATACGAGAGCTATCTGCCTAGCGGATGAGCTTTCTAAGAGAAACTGAATCCGATCCATGTTATACATAGGGAAAATTCCCATGCAGCCAGCTGCCCTTTTCTAGCATTTTAGCCGAGGTTGAACTATCAGTGTTCAGTTGATTTTGCTACTTGGCTGCTGGTAGGCTCATTCAGAGAAGTAAAATATTTCTGAGTCTTCTTGTAATAATACACTGTTACTCGCTCTTCCAGTTACATTAAAGTTCTCGCGCAGTATAAATAATACTTTTAGCTTAATAACTCGAAAAAAGATTCCGTAATTGTGTTATGGAAGGGAAATTATATTTAAAAAAATTTAAACATAAAACAGGAAATAAAATTATAAAATAAGAGAGAAAGTGGCTTATCTCTTACGTATAGTTTGAGCTATGGAGCGACGAAAAAAGAATCTAATGACTAAACACTGCAAAAAGCGTTTACTGCTGTTTAATTTTAATCTAAAGCATTTTACTAGCAAACAAATGTAAAGTTTTCACCGCAATTTGTGATTGTTTATTTTGCAGAAATGTTTACCAGCGGTCCAGCGGTAAAAGGTATAAAGTGGAATGCTGGTAATTCGACCAGGATTCAAATCTCGGCGAACAGGCAGGCTTCACGGGAGCTTTCGTGGTTTTTCAAGTTATAACGGGAATAGCAGCCTTAAAAAGGTCCTTCATGAAAGCATCCTTTTCTTCACTTAGCCCTCTTGTGCTTTGCCATACTCGAAATAGCTCAGCTACAGTTTTCAAAGAATCTCGAAGTAAAACAAGCACAGACTACCAGTTTCCATTTGTTTACAAATGTAGAGGGATTCTGTGAAACTTTTTCCAAACCGAAATGGAGTAAAACGATGCAACAATTACCCACGAGAAAAAAATTTCATCCCTCCCGAAACACTTGTCAGATCGTACTAAGTAATGGATAAAATTAAAATAACATTGAAAGCAACAGTTACACTATAGATGCACAAATTAAATGCAAGTAAAATGCATAGTATCTTCTTACGAAGTTGCGAAGATATATGTCTCACCGAAGACATGTATACAGGATGGCAGTGATCAAATGGTGCAGTAAGGTTAGTCTAAGGTTAGTGAAATTAAAAACCTTGAGGTTAGTCATCGAAAATTTGTAAATAAGATTCAGGAGACAGCTTGGAAGATGTTTGATGTTTTTATCCGTGATATCACTTTTATCCGTGATCATCTTCAGTTTCTCTCGCCACCCACCATACTGACAATCGCGAAGTTCTTCTCATCTCATTGAGGTGAAAGGCTTTGAATAGTAGGCTTAATTGCTAGCGCATTCTTTCAACTACAGAATTTTAAGAGGATAATTAAAGCATCTTGCAAAAGTGCTCTAAAACTGCATGCAGTTTTCACAGTTTTCTTCAGTCATTGCATAAAATACAGGTCTGAGCTCTATTTTGCTTTTTTCCTCAAAAGTAAAAAGCCTCTTCGAATTTTGGCTTGTAAAAAGTGTTTTATTCATAGAAGTGAATCATTTCATAAATACTAAATTTTCACATTAATTTTTCTAAAGATTTCTTTGCTTGATAATTGTTTGCATTCATTTTTCTGAAAATATCTCAAATAAATACTTTTTTATTTTCTTGTAAAGAAAGAAATAATTTAGTTCCTCGTAAAGAAAGAAAAGGAAATAATGTAATCGCGAAAAAATTTCGAGTTTCAAATTTCAACGGAAATATCCATTTTCACCTTTTCCGAATTCATTTTGACTAATTTTGTGCGGGATGTCTGTACGTACGGATAAAATAAAGGACTCTTTATTCTAAAACGGATTGTAAAAGGGATTCAAAATGGACGTATTTATCTCAAATAGCTGAGTAACGATTAACCATAAAATGCTGAAATCTCTTATATGGGATTGCTAATAACATTTAGTAGATGTGCATCCTCCTTTTTAATGTAATCGGCAGTAATATGTATATACATATAAATATACACCTATCCCCCTTATCCGGCTTAAAAGTCCTTACCCGGCTTTTATTTTCGCAATCGTTGATAGTAGACATAAATTTCTAATTACAGAAGGGTTTTAAATAACCAAAATATTCATGTTTCGGCGATTTCAAACTTTAAAAAAATTATGTTGGACAAATAATGAAAAACTTTTAATGCGGTCTCCAGGTTCCTATACTTATACTTGGGAAACTTTTATATTCGTTGTGAAAAAATAAAAATATAAAACGTTTGACTCCCGTACGACAAAAATTGATAGGAATATTCAATTTCCAAATTTTCAGTTTTTGATGTCATTTTCAACTTTTCTTGAGAAATCGGTTAATTAAGTTAGAATAATTCGAGGAAATAAGATTAAACGAAGTGCGGTAAAAAGTTTATAATTTAATAGGCGTACAAGGGTGTCATGTGGGATCCACATCAGATTCTTTTTTTTTTTTTTTTTTTTTTTTTTTTTTTTTTTTTTTTTTTTTACTGTTTAAACACTGCATTTTGTAGTGGTAATTTAAACCCACATTTAAGTCGGCATCAAAAAGTCAAACATTCCAGAAATAGAATGCTGACTCAAATGTGGATTTAACTGAAATAATACAATGTCTGATAAAGAGAACGAAACAATACATTTCTTCTAAAGTATTTAAAAATATTCTAAATTGTAGAATAATAAAATCAATATACGTAATCTGATTTAAAATAAACTTCCATAATTGAACTTATTAAGAATTAATTAAGAAAATGAAGCAAGGTATTATTTTTCTTGTCAACCGTGCGCTTTTGTAATTGTTTCCATTTATTTTTAGTAATTACTCAAGACATATTTTTTAAGACTTAAAACTAAAGGAAAAGGAACAAGAATAATGTTCAATATTGAGAACATTTATAACAGATTCCATTTAAAAACAAGTCTCACATAACACTAGTGTACAATTATTACTAATGAATTTATTCTAATAATTTTAACAATGCATGATTATTTAGGTAATTAATTTAATTATTTTAATAGTTTTTTTAGAATAACTTTTTTAGCTATACGTGTATTAATAAAAAAATTGCAAAACTGTCTGCCTGACTAACATTGAAGGTATAACTAATATAAATACGAATTATCATTCGGTTTTGCCACCCATTTTATGTCAGAACGCGAACAACAGAATATTCAAATAGTTGGCTATAATAAATTTTTTGTATAGCTGTACAATTAATTAATTGTTAATGATTAACGAATACATTTCTTAACAGATATGTGTTATACATTTGTGTGTGTGTGAATATATTTTTTTTACGATTTGTCTTACGTCATATAAAAGTACGAAAATTTAAGATTTACACAAGACTAGATTTTTGGCGAAAAAGCAGCACGATGGCTTTTAGGTACATTCCTATCTCTGAAGTGGTTCTTTCAACTAAGCTTTTACTGCCTCTGCATATTCATTCTCTGCCTGACTGCTTGGGGAAAGAAGAGAGGGGGAGAAAAGGGGAAAAAACGAAAGGAAGAGAGAGCAAAGGAAGTTCATTGTAAGACAAATTTTGTTATTTAATTTTCCTACAACAAAGTAACAAATCGTTTTTTCAGAACCCTCAAAGACGCCGATTTCGAGAAGAGCAAAAGACTTAAAGCAGCAGCTGGCCAAACTCGAGCTGAAACTGCGCACAAGTTGGGAAGAAATAGCGAATAACAACCAGTTGACCTTCCCCTTAGACGCGTCGATCGAGAAAAGTTAAGTACGCGCAGACTCGCATTCGTTTATGCAAGGCATTGCCAAGGTTGTGACGTATCGCGTACTCGTTGAAGACACACCCCTGTAAGCAAAACTGTCACTCGTCATGTGTGTAACTAATTATGGGATCATCTGATAAAATAAAAGCAAAAATTACGTCATAATATGGATAGAGGGCGCTTTCTAAAGAGAGTAACTGAGTTAGGAGGAGCAGAATATTCTCACTTTCATTAGATGCTGGGTGCGGGAACGTTGTCGTGTAACTGAAATGGAGATTTCGTTGCCAATAATATTTCGTTTTTCGGCCGCGCAGTGCAAAAGATATATACCGACTCTTTGTTTATCACGTTGTAATGCAACAACGACTGGAAGTGAAACTTTCAAATTCTCCGATTTGCAAATCGAAACTATCCCACCTTCTAAAAAGGCACCAAAATCAGATCCTAAGAAAATAAAATTTGGATCAATTTATACTGATCATATGTTTGAGGTTGAATGGACTCGAACTGATGGTTGGGGTATTCCTCGTATAGTTCCCATACACAATTTCCAGCTACATCCGGGATCAAAAGTTTTACACTATGCTCAAGGAGTATTCGAAGGTTTGAAAGCGTTTAAATATTCAGATGGAACCGCAGCGTTATTTCGACCGGAAAAGAATATGGAGCGTCTACTGTTATCTTGCAAAAGAGCAGAATTGCCATTGTTCGCCCCTGGTGAATTGCTGAAATGCTTGAAGAAATTAGTCGCAATTGAGAAAGATTGGATACCAGATGTCGAGGGTTGTTCTTTGTATGTACGTCCGACCGCTATCGGGGTAGAAGAAAATTTAGGTGTTCAGGCTTCCAATAAGACTTTGTTATACATTTTAACATGTCCTGTAGGACCGTATTTTACTGCTGGAGAAGAGAAACCAGTGTCACTCTTGGCAGATCCTCTTTTCGTCAGAGCCTGGCCTGGCGGGATTGGAGACAGAAAAATGGCCAGCAACTATGCGCCAACATTGTATGTCCAGAGAATTGCCCAAGAACAAGGTCTGCAGCAGGTGCTATGGCTTATGGGAAAAGATTTACAAATCACGGAAGTAGGCGCAATGAACGTGTTTTTCGTCTTGAAACAAACAAATGGTGAGATTGAACTTGTAACACCTCCTTTAGATGGCACAATATTGCCCGGTATAGTAAGGCAAAGTATATTGGATTTAGCTAGAGAATGGAAAGAGTTCACAGTTTCAGAAAGACCTATAAACATGCATGAAATTATTGCTGCCAATAAAGAAGGAAGGTTGCTGGAAATGTTTGGGTCTGGCACAGCAGTTTCTGTGTGTCCTGTTAGTAAAGTGAGATTTCTCAATGAAGATATCAATGTGCCAACAACGCAACATGACAGCCCTCTTTACAGGCGATTTTTAAAAACTTTAACCGACATCCAGTACGGACGAATTGCTTCAGACTGGTCAGTGCCAGTTGAATGAATGCAAAATATTTAATTAAAATTTGAAAGTATAAAAATGCGCGTTCTATCCTTGGACCTTGTTCTGCCATGGATTTGTGCAAATGTGTGGGTATTGGACCTAAGGAATAAATTTAAAATGAGTTTCTATCGCAAATTTCTATCGATTGTTATGAGATTATTTGCTGGTAATGCCAACTGTTTGTCTACATTTGAGCAACTCTCAAAAGATGAGAACGGATAAAAGATAATGCATTTTCTTCCCTAAAAGAAAAGTAGAAGCCAAATGGAGTATTTATAAAATTAATATTTTTTCTTAGTAACATATCATGATTTCTTAAGTTTTAGGTGAGTAATTTTTATGACTGTTGGTGAGTCCAAAATATTGAATCCAAGTAAAGGAATTGAAATTGAGCTTTAGTATTTTTTCCGTGATAAAATAATTTGATATAAAGTGATATTAATATTTGTTGCTTGCCTTTTTCTAATTTTATGTTTACTGAATTTTAAAACTTATGATAGTAATATTTTTTCTACAAAGTTGTATTTTGCAAAAAAGTTAAGTTTCTTAAGAGTTTAGAGCGCTGAAAATATAAATTTAATATTTTAGATAATTATTTACTATTGTTAATGTTAGCGTACTTTTATACACAATTTTGCCAGTGTGTTCCTAATTGTGCAGTTTTGACAATGTTGGAGTGTAATGTATTAACGTAATTTTGAAATTTTAGTATAAATTTTTGTTGTAAGAAAATATATTATTTGTAAATTCCAGACAAATTAGAATGCGTTATCTTTGTAGCACTTAAAGCAATAAGCTGTTATGATATTTTATTTCAGAAATGAGCGAAATTGTTAATCTGAATTGGTTTGTGTTTTGAAATTGTGTTGAATTTTATATGTAAGCAATTTTCGGCTATTAAATCTATTATATGCATAGCTAAAACACAAGCATTCTTCATTGTTTAAACAAATAATTTTCTATTTTTGTCCGTAGTTACAAATGTAATGTTTATAATGTAATAGGAACTACCTATTCTGTAATCTTTATTCATATGTGTAATGGATGAGATAAAGTTCGGTTCATAAATTTGATGAACAATGATTTGAATGAATCTTAAACAGTTACAATCTTTTGTTGTAATTTTTTAATAAAAGTGCCAAAAAAATGTTACATTCTTTGTACATTGAATCAATTTAGAAAGAATACCGAAATATTTAGTTTTATTTTACAAAAATATTTTTATATATTTAGGTGTTTTCTTTCTTTTTTGTTTATATCTGTGTGTGTATTCATTTTTTATATACATTTTTAGCTTGCTTTGGGAGGAGGTCCCATAAACTTGGAAGTGGACTATATCATTTACCAGTATATTTTGTTTTAGGGAAGACTGGATTCGTTGACTGATTTTCATTTGTTTTTTTTTTTTTTTTTTGGGCAGGTTCTGTATTTTCACGAATTTTATGAATAAGAACTGTAACAGTTTAGTTGGCGGAGAAAATGTATATGAACTAGTATAATGTGATATGAGCATTTTTATTAAGTTTTGGATGTAATGTAAATGCAAACAGACATCAAAATTGGATCTGAAATTAATGAATCATATTTTCAAAGTTAAAAATCTAGAGTATTTAATAATAGATTACTCAAAAGTTTTAATCGATTTATATCTTCATACTTATGACTGAAAAATAGTCATCGATACATAGTGAAAACTAAAATATGGATAATCTTCCTTTTATCGTACTTTTGTCATTATCGCGAATTTTATAATTGAAATATAACAATGTACTTGGGTAATGTCTGAACTTGCAAAAATTCAGATATCTCCAATAGAGTAATATAAACAGATGATTCAGTTCATCGTTAGTTTAGATGTAAATTTCTAGTAAATATTCTGTCGCTTTGTAGGTTGTGATATTTTTAAATGCCTTCGATTTTTAAAAGCGTTATCACACATCAAAATATTTATAAAGCTCTTTAGTGCAATTTTTGTGCTTTCTTGCATGACTTAAAACGGCCGAGTACAACCAGTAGAGTTACCACGTAAAGTAGCGATTCTCAACCAGGGGGAATGCTGTCAGCTTTTTGTTTATCTGTTAAGTATGTAGTTTTAGTTTATGAACATAAAACTATTGTGATTCAAGTTTTTTCGCAATTATAACCATTTTCTCTACTTCCTCTTGTTTATTTTAATAATATTTCTTGTTTTATTTATTTTATAATATTTGTTTCTTATTTCTAATAATCGCATTAATCTACATACTTTCAAAATCGCGCCAATACCGTATACTAGGATTTTACCTGTATTTAAATTGATGCGTATGTATTTTTCGAGTTCTGGAAAAAGGGGGGGAGCGGGGAATGATTGTCGAGCAGTGGTGAAAGGGGTGCATGGGGCAAAAAAGGTTCGACTTACTTTTTTCTGGTCATTAACTACTAAAGAGTTTATAAAAGGTTAAATCAGGTGTTCCACAGAGATGGAGTTTTGGCGATTTTTGAAGACTGACAATGAAGAACGTTTTGCAGAAAGGAGATAAAGTCGCTTGTCTGTCAAGTGGTAAATTCGCTCGAAAACTATTCGAAACGAGTTGGTTACCTTAAACAGGACAATGTGGAATAACGCATAAAGTTTGTAGTGAACAGGTGGAATCTGCATGACACGCAATATTATGAGTCAGCTGTTATAATGAAAACAGCTATCCCCGATTTTAATTTCTTTTGCTCGCTTCGCATTTGATCTGTGGCTTACAGCTGAATGTTCTAATATAGCACATAGATACGGGGCTAGCTTTAGTGAAAAATGTAATAGTGAATGCACAAAAATTTAGTAGTTGCTAAAAAATAAGTTGGTTGTTCAGAACTGAAAATACGTCATATTTTGATCGAATGACGTACCTGATAATTTGCAGAATTGATGTATATTTTTCAAGTATTTTCACGTTGTTTGCTGCCAGTTATTCGCTTTAATTTTGAATACAATTTAACCGCATTTATTTATATTTCTGTTATTGGTAATCTGTTGTGTTTCTAATATACAACCATTTAGCCTTTTTATAAATTGTTAGTAAAATATTAAATATTAACATTTTTATGCATTAAAAATTTGTGTAACTTATCTAAATTATATTACTTGGTTATGAGTGCATTTTCTTTTTCAGTTTTATAAGTTGTTAACTTATAGCAAATAGAAAACATTAAATGTTTCACTATTTTGTTTTCTTTTTAGATATTTCAGTATAATTTGCATGTTTTTCATTTTATATCAAGGGTTCTCAGTTGTTTTAGGAAGGGGAATGAAGTCGGCCTTTTATTTACTTTTTAAGTATTTAAGTTTTGGTATTTGTGTATGTTTTTTTTCTTTTCTTGTTTAATTTACAAAACCTATTAAAAATTAATCTAAATTTAAATAAATGTATTTTTGGAGGTTTGGAAAGGAGAGAGGGAAGATCATTGTTGAAAGGGGTGCATGATACAAAATGGTTGAGAACCACTGTATTACATCAAACTCCAAAGAAATACATCGTTACTAGATTAAAATTTCAAATCAAGCACCTAATTTTATAACAGTAGGACAAGCATGGGTTTTCGCTTGTCGAACTTTTATCTAAATTAATTTTTCAGAAATTAAAAGCTGTTTTTTAAACTTTTCTATACAATACTGAAGCGTGAAGAAGATGTAATCCATATATTTTTTGTAGGCATATAGGCCTCGTGTCTTTGCCTCAATCAGTTGATTAACCGACTCCATATATATTGAGACTTCTCGTATACTGGCTGATTAAAGAAAATCTGTTTGTCTATATTATTACAACAAAAACAATGTGAATTTTTTATTATGTTCTGTCGGTAGGTCATCCAAATACTTGATACCTCTTCTCTTTGCCATAAAACTAAGCTAAACCAAATTTTGAAGTACCAGTGATTAGTGTTTTTTCTGGATATCCACTAACGAATTGGATAGCTTGCGAGCTGTTCCTCAAATTTTTATACAACAAGGTAAAAAACAAAAGTGTTATAGGGTTAAAAAATAAATATATAGTATTCTGATTACTTTAAGAATACCAGAGAAAAAGCATTTGTAAAAAAATTTCCATTGAATAAAAAAAGTTCATTGAATGCTTTGTAACATGCGGCTGTAGAAGTTGATAAGGCTTTGTAAATTTGAATTAAACCTCCGACTTTAGCTTAAATACAAGGATTTTATAGGCTATCTTCTTTTAGCCCAGCCAAAGTACGTACTGTAAACATCGTACGTACTGTAAACGTTTAATAACGTCACCAAAAATGACAAAGAACATAAATGTTATATTACATGTTTTTTCAAAGAAGGATGCACTTTTTATGAAATATTTCACCATATCAGAGGTGATATATTCCGTAATAAGCATTAGAATCGGTCTAATTGGTCTATCAGATTCTGGTTTTCAATTTAAAATCTGAATGCAAGAAGCAGATTGCTATTAGAGCTATTTATTATCTCAAGTACCAACGGAAGTGGAGTGGTTGATTTTAATTGAGGAAAAAGACTGCTGTCTGCCTCATCGAAGGAATGCTTTCATGGACTTTCCTAATGAAGAAACCTTGCTGGTGTTTACAAAGCACATTGGAGGAAAACTAATGCAGCTAACCCATTTGCCAAAAAACGAGTTCGGATCGGATCGGGACGAATTCCAATATTCAAGGGTCTCATTCTCTCGGTCATAAGCAGGGAGACTAATTTTTAAATCAGCTAACTTTTATTTACTCGAGAGTGGATACAAAGGGCAGTCATGTACTGCATTATAAAACCAGTGACGGCATAATAAATAAGCATTTAAAAAGTATGAAAATGTTGTCTTGACTAAACTTAGGGATGTAAAACGAGCGTCAAATTGGGGAAAAAAATAATAATAATAATAATAATAATAATAATAAATAAATAAATAAAATAAAGCATCGATTTGCTTTCGCTACGTTTTATCATTTTATTTTTAACTTCAGTATTCGACAAAATTTTCACAATGAAGTGTAAATCGCATGAAACAGCTATGTAATGAATTTTATTGCGTAAAATTTATCTCTAAAGGTGCATTTTTTCATTATATTCTTCCCCTCTTTAAGTCCGCTAAATACTGGTAGTTCGATTCCAGGCGAACGGGATGGCTGCTTGGTTTTCGTGGTTTTTTCCAAGTGTACAGTAAATGTGGGCTAGTTCCCCTCAAAAAATGTTCCATAATGGCATTCCTCCTCTTAGGTAGATAGCCTAAGCTCTTGCCATTGCCGTGTTCAAATAACCTAACCCCAAGATTTTAAAAGGATGCGTAAAACTGATACTATATAAATTTGCGGATTTTTTATACTCGCAATTTTAGTTCGAAATGGCTGTGTCTTTATGTTTTACCTGCATGTACAGTTATCTGGTGTGGTTTGGTTTATTTGAATACTGTTAAGCATCGAGGACTATCTGCTTAAGGGAAGAGTTGCCTTCGCTGAGGACTTTCTAAGGGAAACTGGCTGGTATACATATGGGAAAAACCACGAAAACGCCCATGCAGCCAGCCCGAGTGTAAAATTCGTTTATATTTATTTCGCTGACTAACAGGTGCTGAACAGGTTCGCATGCCGAACAGGTCTTTGATGTAAAACTTAATGAAGGCAATGGGAAAGGAGAGAAGTTTCATCTTTTTTTTTTTTTTTTTTTTTTTTTTTTAATAATGTTTCCTAAAATTCTTGAAGCCAAAATTAAAGAAGATATCTTTATCGATTTAGGAATTAAAAAGTAATTTTAAATTTAAGTTACTTTAAATAGGACTGAATCTATGCTTTTTTAAAAGTGTAGACTATTCAAAAGATAGAAAAGAAAATCACAAGAACAGTGAGTGAACACAGAATAGTGAACATTTAAAAACTGTATGGATCTGAAGTGTAGTAACATACCGTTTAAAATTCATTTTCTGAATTGTGGGCCTGAATTATTTTCTCTAAAACGTGAGAACCGTGAGTGATGAATGCAGAAAACGTTCCCTCACAGCGATTATAGACTGAAGCTCCAAAACTGAACTGTTTCAGTATTTGCCACAAAAAGGTCTTTTTTTTTTTTTTTTCTTGTTCTGAATTCTAAAAATGGTGGCAAAATAGAAGAAAAATCCCCTAGAATTTTTTTGAGTTTATTATAAGGGTTGATGCATGTAAAATAAGGGTACTTTTTTTGTTAAAAGTATGAAACTGGTACTCAAAAACAATGGACTATAAAATAATTTGGCAAGCGGAAACAATGGCACAACGTTTAGTAGTTTTGGATCTATATAATAAAAAATATATTTCGTTTCGTTATCTAGTAATAATATTTCCTTAGAGGACAATATTGCAGTAAATTTGAACATGAATGAATTTTATGTAGTAATTATTATTGTCAAAATGTATTAATTGAAACATTAATAACAACTCTCAGAATTAGGTTAATGTCCAAATAAATTTTCATTTTGAAGAGAGCAGAATATATACATTAATAGGATGATACTAATCTGCGCTAATGAGTTACTCAATCCGGGGGGTGGGCGGACATTTTTTCTTTCTTCTTCTTTTTTTTTTTTAATTAAGAAAATGTGCTTTACCGTTTAATTTAACACATAAAGGAAAGGTTTTGTTTTGATGAAGACTCGGCTACAAAAAGAAATACATTTCTCTGCTAAACAATGTAATAAAAAACTGTGAAAATCCATTGAAACAAAACGAGTATCTAGTTCCTCTATATTATAGTATCCAGTTTCCCAAAGCAAAATTTATTCTCGAATATATCTTTCTTCTTCTTCCCTTTACATTAATTCTAAGAATTATCTTGCAGGCGGTACAAAAGTAATGAGAGATTTGCTCATGTGTCTGTTTTACCGTTCGGCAGTTTGGATTAATGGCGATCTCATTGTCCATACTTACCCGACATTTTCCCCACTTTTCTTTTTAAATCGATTATTTTCATCGCAACTGCGTATCCTCTACTTATTTTTCGAAAGTTTGAATCATAATTTCTGCCCTTTGTCTTTCTAGCTGTTTTCTGTCTTTGTTCCTTTATTAAAAAACGAAATTATAATTACTTAATCCCGAACGCGCGTTTTCTTAATTGCTGTTTAACCACGAAGGTCACAGTATTTTACAACTTTTTGTTATTGTAATTCTACTTTAAAATATCTTTTCTTAGGCGACCTATATATTTTCTCGTTGTTCATACGAAGTAAGCTGACAGGTCGGGCGTTTCCGTAGGTAATTCGATTTCTCAAAGAAAAGTTGTCTTAAAAAAGAAAATTGGGTTCAAGGTGTGTTAAATGCAGTTCTTTTTTAAAAGCAATTCACACCATTTAGTTGAAAATTTGATTAATGCAATGTTAAGTGATTCAACTGATCGAAGTAAACGATAAGACTGTTTCTTAGACGGGTAACTTGAATAAGCTTTTCCCTTTTGTTTTTCTTTTTTCCTTTTCTTACAAATAATCAGGTTTGTGCGATTTGTTTTACTTATCGCAATAAATTTGTTTTAGCAAGTTTTTTTCATTAACTGTTTTAATTACGAAGAAGCATTCAAGGATTATCTTATCTAAAAAGAAAGGTGCCTTAATGACAGACTATGTAATACTGCGAGCAGCCAATTCTTTCAACCAATTATGTTTGAATTCATCTCCAACAAACTGCAGTTTGCAACTACAACCTCTTGGATACTTGTGGCCCTATTTTCAAAATGACAAGCATTTTTAAACCTTAAATTCGTAGTGTGACGTGTATTAGAAATGTGTATTAGAATGTGTATCTGATGTGTATTAGAAATATCCTGATAACGATGAATTGGTCACTTTTTTAATGCTGCCAAGAAGGCATTGTTTCTACTACGCGAATTGGGTGTCCTGACAAAATTATTGCTAATATATTAGCGAAACTTATTGAAAATTTCGTGCACAAGCGATTCAGAGTAAAAAGTACACATTTGCGTCTTGAAAAATTCTTTGTTATTATTATTAGAATAATAATAAAGGTGACTCAACGTGCCTTCTCCACGTGATATCAGCAGCTCTCGAACTCTCGTTAATTACCTTCATGTGACGTTAATTTATGAAAGAATGATATGTAGCAAGGCACCATCCTTGCGTTTTTGCCATTTTTAACAGCTTAATTTAAATATAGTTTTATGATTTTTTACTTTGAACTTTAAGGTTATTAATTAAAAAGGTAGGCTTATCGGCTTATCTTAATTAGTTTAGGTTAAACTCTTTCAAATGTTTAAGTAGAATCTAAATGCAGAGAGTAGATTGGAGTAGTTTTTATTTTTAGAATTTTTATATTTTACATTTTTAATTATTTAAAAACTTTCTTAAAGATGAAACTATTTTCAACATATTTGATTGTAATTTGAAATTTTCAGTTTCGAAATTTTTAGTTTTATATTTAGTCAATTTTTTTGACTTAGCTTGCAAGTAATAATTCTGGACTCATTCCTTGTGATAAAACAGTGTTATTTATTAAAATTTACTGTCATTCTTTGAAGCTCTCCCCCCCCTTTTTTTTAGCCCAAAGAAGTGTTAGCCAAGAAAGGTTATTAGTCTCGAAACGGCATTTTGTGGCGTTCCATTATAAACGGCAAATCACCTTTTAAATTGTTTTATCTAAATATTATCGGCCTGTATTATAGTTAAAGAAATTAAATAATGAATGAACGTATGTATGTTTCTCGCATTGGGAAAAAACGAGGGTACCTAAAGCCATCAAATTTTGAATAACATAATCCTCCATTCGAATATGGGAATCTGGAAGCCCAAATTTGGAATTTGTTTTATTATCTTTCATATTCTGTAAAACTTTGACAAAATTTTTATTAACAAACTCAACGATTTCGAAGTGAGCAATGGCAAAACTCTACGAAAAAAAAATTATCTCCAACGCGCGGGGTTCTAAAGATATGCTGTTTTTAAATATTTCGTAATATTGCTGTTGAATTTTATTTGGTTTATGTGCGAAGAACATAATATTTAGTAAGTAAAGGTAATACACAAAACGTTAAAATAGTCCATATGGGCGTAATATAAAATCTGAAAGCTTCAAGATTTTTTTTTTTTTTAATTCCTAAATACAGAGCGAATACGGATTTAAGGATTTTCTCAAATTAACGATTATTTATTTATTTTTTTTTTCTTTCCGCATGTTTCAACAAAATTTAAACAAAAATTTCTGTTTAACGTATCCAATGTAGTGAACCAGCAGAAAGATCCATATTATTACAATAATTTTTTTAAGGTTTCTCCTTAAAAATAATTTAATTTATTATTCTTCTGGAAACTACAAATAAGTCCTATTAGGTACAAATATGAATTTTTCTCTTTTGCAAGCCTGAGGAAAAAGAACTATGCCTTTAACTACGAAACTGTACAAGCAAACTATAAACTCTGAGATATAGGAATATAATTTAAATAAAATACAGGAAACAATTATGCCTGTATTGAACGATTGGGAAACGATTAAACAATAGTATTTAAACTTAATGATTTTTGTTGCGACTTTTATTAGATATCGTAGAAGGATATGACATGAAACACTATTAGTAGCTGATTTTAAGAAGGTAGTGTTTTTATTAAAAGCTGCATCACATGCAATTTATCCTTCCACTATCACAGAAAATTGTGAAAAAGGTTCTGTTGGAGAGGAATATGAAATTTTGTAGACTGAAGAATTTTCAGATCAAGTATCTCTCGACATTGATTTATTGACCTTTGCGTACAGTATAGTCTGTGACGAGCTCGGCTTGTGACGGGGGGGGTATATCTCATTTGAATTTTGGGGGCCCCTCATCTGGAGACACAGAATATGTTTACTATTTTTTAAAAAATTAATTGATGATTTGGAGTCCCTTAGAGCTCTTCGGTATTGCTGCTTACGCGACTTTGTGCTTGTGCTTCCGAGTGTGATATGAGACTGTAAAAGTTAATAAGCCGTATGCTGATTGTGAGAAGAAGCAGATATGTTTGTGGACTTGCCTTTAGAGACTAAAAAATGCTGTGAAGGAAGTATAGAACAGAAGATGGGGTGTTTAATTCTTTTGAAATTATTGTTAATGAAACATGCAGTGTTAAATTATCGAAACAAATACACTTGAATTTTGAGCTTTCAGTTTCATAGAATATTTTTTTAAAAATGCTATTATTGTACTGCTTATTTAAAATATCTTGCATTTATATATTTTGATGTCAAGGTCAGTTGGCATTTTATCCCGGTTATTTGGTAAAATTTTAAAAATGTTAAATTTGCACTATTAGTATCAATATAATCCTACAAGAATTTGAATTATTTTATAACAGAATGTCTTTGTTACACTGTGTGGGAAAACAGTTTTGTGGGGCATAATCTTTTTATGTGGAGAAACAACAGTGAATGAACATAGTCTGAAATTGAATCTCGGGTGAAAAAATTAATGAAACTGTCGCAAATAGTACAATAACTATGGATTAACTTTTTGATGAAGTAATGATTGCCAAAGCTTTTTGGTCAGCTAATTATGAAATTTGGAAAAAGAAAAGTTGTTTGAATAACAGAATACATTTTCAGCAAGCCAGGCACATCGGTACCAGTCGAAAGAGTATTCTCAATAATGAATGTCATACGGTCTGTAGAAAAGATAGACAGGCTGAATGAACTGCAAAAGCTTTACTAAGCTGCAAAATTAACAGTGAACTAAACTGCAGTGAATATTTAGATAGTGTTAAAGAATTTAAGTAAGTTCACACTAGTGATAAATACTAATAATTTCTTAATAATAAGGTATGTTCAGTTCAATTCAGTTATTAAAAATCTGTTGTTTTTTAAGAACTTTATTTAGCCTTTTTCTGTTGTGCATGTATTTTGAAAATTGTTCCTGTCTGAGTAAAAAATGTTCGGATTTGTGCAAAAATATTAGTTTAGTCTACGAAGAATATGATGACTTTACATCTTTTCTGTAAATTCACGAAAAACTGGTTAAATGCAGAGTCGTAAGATATATTTTATGAATGCTTTTCTTTTTCTTGCTCTGCACTTTTGTCAATAACAAGGGCCTGTTCTCAAGGTTGCACCTAAAAAACTCTCCCCCATTGCAAACAACCGGACCTACGGGTCGTCACGTCGGAATTCTACCCGGGAGGGTCGAATTTTTTATTCGGTGGCGTCAGTTCGCCTTGAGTGGACTGATCTAGATCTCCAGGTCCCTTTTTGAACCCCCTTTCATAAAAATGGAACACCGCGTTTGTCAAGACAAAGAAATTTTTCTTTCTTTGCGTGATAATTTCTTTTTTCAAATAGAGAACTAATTAACCGCTACTTTGGTAGGTTAATGGTGTTAATTGGAATTATATATAGCTCTATCTAACTTTTCTTTTCTTTTTTTTTTTTTTTACTTACGATCGACAGTGACAAGAAATAATGTAAGATCCCCATTATTTGAGCTTTTTTAGTGTTTTATATAACATAACACCTAAACGAGATTAAAACGGGAATAATGTTTGTAGTGAAGTTATAAAAGGACTAAGCAGATCTAGTATAAAATTTTAATTTATCAAAAAATTCCATTATAAGAATTGGATATATCGAAAACTTTTTTCAATGTGTAAACTGTGTTATATGACTTGTATATATAAATATATATTGGTTTTGAGGTATTAAATAATTAAATGGAAACTCCGGGATTAGAGATGGTTGGCCTTTGAAATATACTCAAAATGTCAATAAAACGGAAAAATCTAGTTGTATTTGAATACGAGCTTCTTAATATAATTTAACTTAAATTTTAATCTGTTATTAAGTTCTAATATAACTTCTACAGTTCAAATATTATTTAGAAAGTGTTTTTTTTTTGCAAATCTATATCATTCGGTATAGTATTGTAATATTTCGAATTATTCACAACAAATAAATTCTTTCAAGTGAGCAGTTTAATTTACTTTTATTCAGGGTGATTAAAAGTTATACACATCAAACTTTAAAAAAATTTCGTAAATTCCAAAATGGATATTAATGGCAAATTGCTTCGATGATGACACCCCTATTCTATTATAAGCAATATATTACTTGAAATTTCAGTTGCAGTTCATGATGATAGCTCTAAAATTGTTTGATGCTAAACGGAGATGAATTTTTCCCAAGCAGAACAAATTTGTATGATTGAGCATTACTTCGCAACGCATTTTTATGGAAAAAAAGTTGTTGAAGCGTTTAAGAACGTTCTCAAATGTTTTTGAGCCTAAGTAAGTACACTGGTGTGAAAAAATTAAGAACGAAGTCGAAAAATTAGCATATCAGCTGAACGAAGAGGCAGAGCGGACAGAAAGACCAATCAGGAGATTAAGTAAGGTGATGTACGGTAGCACATGCGCAGATATGCAGGTAGACGTAATGGGGGAGTGTCTGAGTAGTATAAAGCATGTTGTCGGTGTAAGATCAGTATTTCTGGCAAAGAGATTGCACGCCGTATAGCAGTTAAAATCACACCGAGTTGCTGCCTCAGAGAGAAATGGCGATAAATCAATCTGTTAGACGACATCTGGATGCTTTTACCCGAGGTCGAATCATTGGGAAGTTGGAGGAAGGCCGCAGTGTGACAAGTGTGGCTGCAGAGTTCGGAATTGCTCCGAACTCTGCAATCCGGGGGTTTAGTAGTGGTCGTCCACGAGGAAGCACACCCGCAGATGACCGGTATATTGCCTTACAGGCCAAAAGAAACAGGCGGCAGACAGCGGGAGAAATCGCTAGACACACGACACAGGCGACTGGACGACCGATATCGCGTTTTACCGTGGCCAGAAGACTGCACGGTGGTGGTCTGTTTGCACGACGCCCTGTACGGTGTGTACCTCTAACGCCTTATCTACTGTTGACTCAGGCGAACGCCTGGGAAGTACTGGCTAGGATCTGTACCTAGGCAGTCTCAACCACGGGGGTATACAAATTATCTTCACAGGACTAGAACCCGAGTATTGTACTCAGGTTGGTTCAGGCTTGGCAGGGACCGTACTGGTACTGTCGTGTCTGTTGCTTCGGCTGTGGTGGAGCTACATGGTACATTTGTCGACTGAGTTTCCGGGGGTTTGACCCCATTCAGTTTTCGTGGCGGGGACTGACAAAGCGGACAGAGCACCTTAATACAATGTGGTTTTGCCGATGGAGTGGTGCCCGGAGGCAAGGTGACAGCGTTTTAAAATTAGCAACGAAGCGTTCTGGCCAATGCTTAGTAAAAGCCGGACGGGGACTGCGGGGGTTGCGCCCGCGAGAACGAGGTCCCACGGGTGTTGGATATTTCAAAGTCTTAATGGGTCCCGTATAATGAGGACCTCGGTGGGAGGTCCTTCACCCGGTGTGTTTGTGTGTCCATCGGAGAAGGCGTTCTCTGTGGTGCCGGGAACACCGGAATTGGAGAGACAATGAATGGGGACGAGTACTCTTTACAGATGAGAGCAGATTCAGTCTGAGTAGCGATTCTCATCGCATACTCATCTGGAGGGAGCGGGGAAGCCGCAATCATCCCTCGAACATCATTGAAAGGGACAGGTATGGAGGTGGCGGTGTTCTCGTTTGGGGAGGCATCATGCTTGGTAGTCGTACAGACCTTCACATCTTCGACAATGTCCCGTGTCATCGCACAGTAGCTGCCGAACAGCTCTTAGAGAGTGAGGATATTGAACGTATGGATTGGCTGGCACGATCTCCGGATCTCAATCCCATCGAGCATGTATGCGATTTTCTAGGGAGACGGTTGGCAGCTCGTACCTTACCACCAGTAACGATTCCGGAGCTTCGATTGGCGCTGCAGGACGAATGGGGCAGCAATGCCTCAACAACTCATTGACACCCTCATTCTCAGCATGGGCAGACGCTGTGAAACCTGCCTAGCAGTCAGGGGAGATCATATCCCCTATTAAAGACCGGATGTTTCTTGCTGGATACCCATCACAGGGATGTTTCGGCCTTCAATCGCATTGCGCTCCATGCTACTTTTTCAATAAAGCTTCTTTTTATCCCTCTGCTTTCTCTTTCTCTTTTACTCTTTTACATGAGTATTGCTTACAATACTCATGTCCTTTCGTATTGGGGATCTTACGGTATTAAATATGTTGATTTGGAAAGCTTTTGTACAAAGTTATATTGAAAAAACCGTCTCGTCCTTAATTTTTGTCGCAACTACACTTAGTGTTTAAGAGTGTCGAAATTTCATCTAGATAGAAACAGAACAGGCAGTATATTAAAACAAGAAAATAAATTATTTTCACGTGGAGAAAACGTCGGTGATTTCTTAATAAATATTCGCGACTTAGTGGTTGCGCAATGCTACATGAAAAATTAAAAAAAGATAATCTTCTTTTTAAATCGCAGCTGACTCAGCGTATTGCCATTTAACATCACGTTCTGAGAACATTTTGGCCCAGCAGCGGCCGACCAGTAAACACGCTAAACACTAGTAGTTCCGATCGAGACGGACGTGTTGGGGTTTTTCCCATGTATAACACACACGAGCCGATTTTAACTTTGAAAGTCTTCCACAAAGACGTCCCTTCCCTTAAGCAGATATCCCTTGTGTGCTTTCCTATAATTTAATGCCCACAAGCGGCCGAGCGGTAAAGTCGCTGAACGCTAGTAGTTCGGTCCGAGGTTCGAATCCCGCGAATGGCCCGGCTGCATGGGCGTTTTCGTGGTTTCCCCATGAGCCAGTTTCCCTTAGAAAGTCCTCCACGAAGGCATACATCCCCTTAGTCAGATAGCCCTAATGTGCTTTGCCATAATTAAATAAACCAAACAATCTGGGACCATTGGCGGCTTCTCTCTCCTAATTTCGGGATATTGCTTTAAGTGAGAAATATTTTTTACTTTTTTTCAACACTATGAGAAATTTCTTATCTGGAAATATTTTTTCCCCTCTTGCATCTGATTTTTTAACACTTTGGGGAAAGTTTAATATTCAACAAAACATTGAATGATTATAAAGAAAACAGAATATTAAAATAATCCATAACTTTATATAATCTACCAATTAAAGTAATAAAATATCATAACCTACCAATACAAGCAATAAAATAATACATTATATTTATGAAGTAATACATAAAGTCTATTAAGTCAGGAAAATTAGTTCATAAATTTTAATGAGTTCATGCCACTTATGGTTAGCTGTAGTTGTAACTTTAACCATTAAATGACTTTGCCTTAAAGCCGCTGAACGTAAAAGACAATGAACTGAGAGACTCCTATTGTATTCTTTTCTTGTATTCGGTGCTATATTTTCTATGTCTTCTTATAGAAATGAGAGGGAAAAGGGGGCCTTTAGAGGGAACTGCGGTCGAATGATTAAGAACGTGAGAGACTTTTTTTCCGTGATTCGCCCGATAATTATTTCACAAATTCTGCATTGTGTTCGAATGTACTAGTTGTTATTGTATTTAACGACAATGCATCTTCGTGGATAGAACCCTAACAATCTAAAATGCGGTCTAATGTGGCGGCAATAACCTGAGAAACTGTTATACAGAAAACACAGCGGAACCTTAGGTTTTAAATACCGTATAACGAGGAAAGTTAATTGCACGAAAGCATCAGCTTTTTTTGAATGAGCCTGTGAAATAGGAAGAAAGTTTGCTTCTATGGGTATTCATTCATCTTGGCTGCTTTGTTGCTATATTTCCTAAGAATACACATCTTCTAAAAATAAATAAATTTTGATACAAAAAATCGATTGATTAGAAGCACATTTTAAATCTTAAAATGAAATGTAATCTCATTTTCAACTTTATTCAAGAAAAGTCATTTGATAAGGAATTTTGGTATGAAAATTTACCTCTGTTCAAAGATGTGAGATTGATTTAAATCGGTATTTATTTATTTATTTATTTATTTATTTTCGAAAATAGTACATAGTAAGTTTGTAGAGTCATTAGCTTATTTCGGAAGCAGGAGATGTGAAAAATGAGTAACGTCCTCGCCGGGAATCGAACCACGAACCTCTGGGATACGCGCCCAGCGTGCTGAGCACTACACTACGAAGACATGCTAAGAAAGCGGGAGAAATACCTTATAAGATAATATTAATAATCGATTGGATATTAATTTATAATAAAATTTTCTGCTTTATGATGCTTTATATGTTTCACATTTCTGTTTCATTTTTGAAACAGATACTCCTTCTCTTCTCAATTACAAATTTCACTATAATTTTCTTGCAAAAACTCTTCTTTTTAACTCTTGCGCATCTCATTTCCGTTGATCGTAAAGCAGTAGATGAAGGAAAGATTAATATTACATAAAATTCGATTCTGTTCTAAATCATTTTGGTTTTTCTTATTGCTATTTCTTAAAGAAAAACTAATGTTTTCAAAAGTTAATTTGAAATAGAGAAGTCGTTTGTCGTTTTTTTAGGAGCACATCTGAAGCCTTAGAATGAAAATTAATCTCACTTCCAATCGTATAACCCAATTTAATCTGAAAATTAAAATAAACAACTGCAATTCAGAAAGTATTGCAGCATCACTATTTTTAAAATATCAGAAATATTCTAATTGTGCAAAAGCGTTTGCTTGCTTTCGTAATGTTTGAAGGGGCCCACCAGCGGCCGAGCGGTAAAGTCGCTGAACACTGGTAGTTCGGTCCGAGGTTCGAATCCCGCGAACGGGCTGGCTGCATGGGCGTTTTCGTGGTTTTCCCCATGTGTAACGTGTATACGAGCCAGTTTCCCTTAGAAAGTCCTCCACGAAAGGCATCCCTCCCCTTAGGCAGATAGCCCTCGTGTGCTTTGCCATAATTAAATACACCAACACCAACGTAATGTTTGAAGAAGTTTTAAAAACGTTTTAAAGTTTAATACTTATATCGCTCTTCCAACTTTTGTTTTATTTAGTCCAAATAAATGTTTCAAAGAGGAAAAAAAAATAAAAATTTAAAAGCTTTCAGATTTTTAACGTTTTGTGTGTTACCTTTATTTATGAAATATCATGCTCTTCGCACTTAGACCATAAAATTTAATTCAACAGAAATATCGCAAATAATTTTTAAAAATGAGCATGTCTTTAGAATTTCCGATACACAGTCTCGCGCGCTGGAGATTATATATATATATATACATATATATATATATATATATATATTTTTCATACAGTGTTAGCCAAGTGTTGCCATTACTCGCTTTGAAATCGCTAAGTTTGTTTATCAGAAATTCGTTAAAGTTACAAAATATGAAATTGATAATAAAAAAATTTCCAAATTCCAAATTAGAGTTTCCAAATTTAGTGGTGGATTACGTTATTCAAAATTTGATGGCTCTAGGTACCGTTGTTTTATCTCAATGCGAGAAAGATGTATACATTAATGCAGGTTCTTCATTATTTAATTTCTTTAAATATAACACAGGGCGATAATAGTATTTTATGGCGATAATTTGGAAAGTAAAACGGACATTTAAAATTTTCGACGCAAAATACCGAAACGAAGTAGCCCTTTGGGCTAAAAAAGATTGCATTTTTTATTCGGCTGTAATTTTTTCCTGCAAAAGGAAACTTCTTTTTCTTTGAAGTTTTATCACAAAAAATTATAAGATACAGAACGGGGATAAAAGCTTTTCGGTGTTTTAATGTACAAAATAAAAGATCAATCGATATTGATAAATCCTATCTTGTACAAAGTCTTATTTTATTGAACTCGTAAACATTTTTTTGGAACATTCAATTTTAAACTAGGCCAAGCGCAATCGAACCCTTTCCGGTTTAACTTTCTAAACACGTTTCCTTCGGTTGCAATTATTAGAAGTGGCCTCCACAAAGCTATTGGATCAGATCTCGTCGATTTCACCTCAATCACCAAATTAGCATCCACATTTTTTTCCAGGCAGGTACAGAATGCGAAACAGAAAAATACGTTAAGATACCGTTGACCACAGAAGAAAATAAAAATCCAAATACTACGATGAAGGTGAACAACCTAGTTGTTCTAATGGCATCTTGACCCTCTCTCTCTGTTTGAAAGTGGACTATAAAAAGGGAATAGAGAGAAATTTTAAGTGTCGATAAAACACGTTGCTGTTCATCCTACAACGCCCCGAAGTCAAATTCTTGACAGCTGTAATGGAAAAGGGGGAGGGATATTTAGAAGATTTTTTGAGGGGAAGCTGAACTAGGTCAGACAGTGGACGAACTCTGGAGACAGGCCAGTTACTTATGTTCTTTTTCTTTTTAATGCTGTTTCTCTCTTTATTTTCCTTCTCCCTGATAAAATGCTCCGTGCGGAAGTTCCAGTCGCGCAATGCATCCTGTTTCTTCTACGCATACTGGGGGGGGGGGGGGTTGTCGGGAAACTTTTGTGTGCGTAAATTATTCCATCGAGCGCGTAGAAACAGTAGCATAATTTTTATTTTCGCGTGTGAGAATGAAATGATTGCATGCTTGCATATCAATATATATTTTAATTGGACCTTTTTCGGTGCAACCCAAAGTTTCTCCAAAGCAATTGAATATATTATTTAAATTTTATTGGCGACACTTATGACTCTTTCTCTGGATCTACTAATTAAAAGCAATTGTTTCAAATTACGAAATTGATATGTGTATTCTGCTGTTGGTTTGAAAAATACAACCAATTTAAAATAAGTACTACCGACCTACTGTTTTCATGGATTTCTTAAATAAGTTTTATTTATAACCATTAAGTAAAATTTCAAGTATTAGGAAGGGAAGCACATGTTTCGTAAAGAATCATGCTTTCAAAACCAAATCAAATAAGCTGTTCATGTATAATAAGCGCATAATTTATGCTGCGATTTCGAATATTACGCTTTCACTTTTTAAAACCACCTGCAAAAAATGTAATCCTGGAACAATGCACATAGCTACGAAACTGTGATTGTTAAGTCAGTGTCTCTGCCTAGGAGTAAGCCAGTTTGTAGAGACTATTAGATTTTTTCGGTGCCGGTACTAAGAGAAAATACGCTTTGCCTACTAAGTAGGTATTCGAATCATGGATCTCTCAGTTGCCAGCTGAACGTGTTTATACCATAGAGAACGCAACAATTCCTTACAAAACAGACTTCCTTGGCAAGACAGAATTGTAAAAGCCGCTTAGATTTATCATCTGAGCACCGCATATTTGGTTTTACCTCGACACTAATTTTAGTTCCCTTTCAAAATGCTTTGCTCTTCGAATTCGGATTCTGAAATATGAAAGCCGGCTCCTTTAACAACGATATCTCGAAAAACTAATCGCAAGAAAACGCAAAAATTAATTATGTCTGTTTATTTTTGTTGCTTTAGGGCTTTCTTACAGCACTGTTTGTGAATTTTTTCCTCCTAAAAAAGGTGAAAGATTATGGTTATTACTAGATGAAAGCTTTGTGTTACTGACGGCAAATATTCCTTCTACTTTCGAAGCCGACAACTTACAACACAAATAAATTTTTAAAGGTATCCTACGAAGGTAAAAAAAAATAATACTAAAGGGGGGGGGGAATTGAATGTTGTAACAAGGATTATGATCAAAATTTCGAAAGTATAGATTTAAAAAAAAATGAAACCCTACTTTATTGCTTTAACGTTGGATTTTATTTTATTGATTTATCTAGCTTATTTAAAAATTATTGATGTACAGCCAAATCATCGTGATCAGAAATTAATATATCATACAAATAAAACAAATTATACAATAATGCTACTCTAAAGAAGATTTTCTAAAAAGCAATTTCATAGAATTAATTTCAGTTACAAATTTTAGTTACTAGTATGATTTTTTAAATTTTATTTCCATTATATCAATAAAATTTCAGAAATTTTTGATTCTAGGCAATAAATTTAATTCCACTAGAAACTACGATTTTTACACACGAGGATGTCAGAAAGTCTTTTTGATTTTACAGAAAAAGTTTATCCGTTTACCGTCACTCCCGAAAGATTAGTTATTCAACAATTTGCGATTATGTATTTCTTCAAATGATGGAACTGTTATTCAAAACACTCGTGAGCAAAATGATTGTCTGGATTCATAACTTGTGAATCAACATGGATTCAGTCTTTTAAAGAGGAGCGACTTGTATTTCAGGTTACAGTCTAAAACCTGAAAAATCAGTTTATAATTTTTTATTTAAAAATATGAACAAGTTACTTATATAAAATCAAACGTATATAAGATATATAAGTAATTAAAGTAAAGAGAACAAACGATAAAAGACCTATGTGGTCAAAAACATTGCGCATTGAGCTGCAAAATTTAGAAAAAAGTTAAAAGAAAATTCCTAGTTCGTACGCCAAAAAGTTGCTCAGATACTGTGGTTCCGTGAAAATATTAACACAAGTAAAATAAAGTGCAATGAAATGTGTAATAAAGATTAAATAAACAATATAAACACTTGATTATTTACAAATACTAATTGAAAGCAATATGCTAATCAAAGTAAGGCATATTTTAAACATTAGAATTAAAGTGTGACAAATGACTTAACCTTTTGAGGCCGGGGCTTTGGTAGCAGTAAAAGCTACCAAAGGACGAGGAATCTTAAACCGAATGCTTTCCCCCTTTAAGAAATCACCTCCTATTTGCAAGAACGACTCTTGTATGTAGTTTAATGGATTCTCAGAGGGGTGCATCTATGTCGCAAAAGGAAGCCCTTTGAAAGAGATAAGTGGTTAAAACTCCAGGGACGTTAAATTTGACATTGGATGGCATTGGAAGACATTGGACATGACATTGGAAATGGGGGAAAAAGACATGGCCACTAAAGTGGACAACCCCGTCTTTTCAAAGAGAGGACTCTATGGCCACTATAATGGCCATGCCGTCTTCAAAAGGTTAAGCTAAAATACATAAACAAAGAAGCGGTAAAAAGGGTAGATTAGCCCAATTCGAATCTCATTATGGCTCCTCAGGGGAAATTTTTAATGATTTTCGAATCCAGCTAACTCCATATCGCGTTTCGCCGAAGCAGGCAATTGAAACTGTATACGAAACACTTTTTATAAATTAATTGAAAACTTCGCCATATACTTTAGTCTCAATTAATATATATTAACATAAGCATGAATACCGCATTTCTTGGTGTATTAGTATAATATATATTAACATAAGCATTAATACCATATTTCCTGGTGTATTTTTCCCACCTAGATTTTTAGCACCAGGTTCTAAAAATTAAATAAATAAATAAATAAATAATCCGCGTAATTTTCCCATTTTTCAGGGACAAGCTTCTCTGAATTTAAAGATGGATTAGTTCACGCCGTGACTGTTTTCCTTATAAGGTTATATATCCTCGTTGGTCGCCCTTACCAACGAAAACAAACCCTCGCAAATTATCTGGGAAGATCACGTTGAAGCTATCTCTTCTAACTGCTGAAATTTTTGGCAGCTTAATACAAGAACCGAGCAATCACAGCGAAGCAAACACGAACTGACATTTAGTCTGCGATTTCGCCGAGTCAGCTATACATTCATCTTATCTAGTTATTTATTTATAATTTGAGGCCTATGGATTAGCAAAGACAACAGTAGGAACAAGCGGAAATTCAGCGAAGTAAGTAGAAATGAAGATATCTTATTAGATAATGTGATGTTAATATTACTATGCATTCATATTGGAATATAGGTTTCTTTTAAAGATAGTTGATTGTGATAGTTTTCTATAGTTTATCCATGACTACTTTTCATTTGTAACGTTCTTACTATAACCACGTTCTTCGAAAATTAAATTATTCGTATTATTTTTCCTCTCGATTTTTGGACGGTAAAATTAATAAAAAAAAGGAGGAGGGGAGAATACTCCGTGCCGCTTAATTAACCGTGGTATAACGGTAGCACACTCGGCGCGTATTCGAAAGGTCCAGGTTCCAGTCTCGGCGATGGCACTGCGCATTTTTCACGTCTTCTTGCTTCAGAATAATCTAATGACTGTACAAGATAAAAATATAATAATGTGAAAGAAGTCGTAAAAATTTCGTATTTAAAGAAATCGTTATTAGTTCTCTTATTCTAAACTACTATAATATGAGTATTGTATTTTAGCCTGAAGATATTAACAGGTTAATGCATCGATTAAAAGATATATTATTGTATTCTGAAATTTTAAAGCAATCTAAACTTGAAGTGATTCATAAAGAATGAAATAAAATATTATAAATTGATTTAATTCGTTATTAATTAATAATTAGTAATAGCTTTATTATTCACTTTATAGTAAAGTTATTAGGAATGAATAATAATCAGTGTAAACTAGAATCGTTAAACACTATCGATTAAAACAGTATAAGTGTCGAATGTTTTCTTAATAAATGTAAAAATTACGAATTTTATTGCAATTCTGAATGCAAAAACATATGTAAAGAAATCTATTAAATTAAATTTATGGATAAATAGATAAAAAATTATAATGTGTTCCTACAAAATGCATGAATTCTGTTCATTTTTAAAGAAATGATTTTTGTAGGAAAATAAATTTTTCTAACATCACAGGTAATAAAATAGCTACATTACATTTTGTTTCTTGTCACTATAGTGAGCTGAGTATTATAAATGACGAAAATATTCATATTTTGGCAATGTCAGATTTAAAAAAATGAATTTTGGACAAAAAATGAAATCTAACTTTTAATGCGGTGTCTCATTTCCTATACTTATAATTGGGGAAGTTTCATGCTCGTTACGAAAAAGTAAAAATACAAGAAGTTTGACTCCCGTCTGACAAAAATTGACTGCGATATATAATTTCAGAATTTAAAATTTTTGATGTTATTTTCTTTCAACTTGCCTTGAGAAGTCGGTTAATTAAGTTACAATGATTCGAGGAAGTGCAGCAAAAAATGTGTAATTTAATATGCCGAACGAGGAAGTCATGTAGTGTCTGCAGATTGCTAGACCATTTTAATTGCATCTGCTCCAAATATAGCTCTCAAATAGCTATATTAATACGAGAGATATGATTAAAAAATTAGCATTCTACTAAGCACATTTTATATCTACTTGGAAGATTAGGCAGGCATTTAATTTAATTACAACACGAAAGAAGTCCAATAGAACACATCTAAGCAACATTTCAAATGATGTCCTGAACCAACAAAAGCAGTTTTAATACTGTGCTTATTCATTAATGCACAGACATGTGGTTTGTGGTCGTGATGCCATTGTTATCGCTTGTTAAGTTCTTCATTTTGATTCAGCGTTTATAATGTAACGCAGTGTAAAGTTGTAATCTCTTTGTTGCTGTAAAGAAACATTGGAAACAGGGGTTTGTATGCAAAGGAGCTATTTAAAAACAAACATCTTCGGTCGTCGCCTCGGAAGCTCATACAAAGGGCTATTGTTTGCAGAGGAAGATTGCCGTATGGAAATTATCATTTTAAATGTTGGTAATGCCATCCGCATCTTACAAACGGAAGATCCATATCCTACTAAGGATGGTTTTAGATAAATTAATTGTTGTCTATCGAACAGTGATTGTCATGAAATGTTAAAGGAGAAAAACCAATGGCTTTTAGGGATTTAATTTTGCAACGCTAGAGAAGTTATAAAGTATTTCTCCCGCCTTCTTAGCATGCCTTCATGGTGTAGTGGTCTGCAAGCTGGGCGCGTATTCCAGAGGTCCGTAGTTCGATTCCCGGCGAAGGCGTTGCTCATTTTTCATCTCTCCGGCTTACCGACTGGCTAACTTTCAAAAGGGATGTCTCAAAATTTCTAGCAGACCCTAGACATCTGACAACAATCGAAAAAATCGATAAATATATAAGAGAAGTTACCACTAGTCTCCACGAGATCTATCAAAGAACGGTTCTCTCACATAACTCGAAACCATCACATAACCACGAGCCATTTTAAGCTTTTCAAAGATACGCACTGCGTATGCTCCTTCATTGCAAGCTGGTGTTCCCATCTCTATTATTAAATAATGGAGAGTTTGTATATGTGTATGTAGGTTGCACTCACTGTGAAAAATCGACAGTACCTAGAGCCACGAAATTTTAAACACACATAGTTTTCCGAAGTTTGCAACTGAAAGTCTGAATTTTGAATTTTTTTACTCCATATTTTGTACGAGTTTAACATACACTATTTAAGTTCCGGGAATTATCCTCCTTTACTCATTGCAAGTAGCGAAAGTTAGGGGTCATAATTAGCAATGGGATGTGCATTAAAAAAAATAAAATAATAATAAAAAAAACATTAAAGCTTTAAGTTGTGAAAGAGATGGCAAAATGCCTCCTTAAAATAATGCTAATTGTTATTCCTTAGAAAAGTTATAAACCAAAACAGCATTTTTTTCTAAAAGGGCTTTATTTTGCAGAATTTGAATTTTGTAGAGCTCTGTTTCCGCATCACATCCTGATATGGGAGAGGTGCAAAGTAAGGCTGGACGGATTTTTAAAAATGTTGTCAAGTATGATGCCTAGATTGTTCCCGGTGTATTTCTTCAAATTAATTTTTTGATTAGCAAACTCGGTGATTTAAAAGCGAGCAATGGAAACACTTCTCGAAGTCAGGGCTGGTGCCAGAGCCAGTGCAACCGGTGAGGCCGCACGGGGCGGCAGAATTTATGAGTGGCAAAAATTTTAGAATTTAGAACAGCAAAATTTAGGGATGGTAAAATTTTTAGAATTTAAATGAAGAACTGGGTAAAATTTTAAAATTTAGAGAGGGACTGGGCAGCAGAATTAAGGATCCACAGTGCTTGCACCGGGCAACCAAAATACCTAGCGCTGGTGCTGCTCGAAATAAAATATTTTTACCTTCACCGCGCCAGATTGTTGCCATTCGGCAATATATAAGATATTTATCATTCACTTTTAATCAACTAACTTAGTCCATTTAAATCCAGTGTCTTGCCATTATCTTGCTTAAATGTCTTGCCATTGTCTGAAATAAAATACTTTTACCTTTCACACTTTAATTTTTCGGCAAAGATATTAAACTTTGAGATTTAACTGGTTTGTTACTGATAACAAATCAAGCGATTTAAAAGTTATAAACTCACTTCTTAATAATATTTTTTCTACTTTTCATCTGATTTATTTAAATCAATACTTAATATGCATTTAAATCATCAGATGTCCAATTGGAAATATTAAATATTTGTATGAAATCACAGTTATTGGATTCATTAAAATCACTACATGTTTTTTCTTTTCATAGTTACTATATTCGAATAATGTCGAAGCAGGAACTTTACGCTGCTCCATTTGAATCAGTTGTTCGAATTCTAATTTTTTTTAGAGAATGAAAAATTTAAAACATTAGAGCTATGGATTATTTCCAGTCTGTAAACAAAACTTAGCAAGATTAACAATATGTATGCAGTAATGGACTTGAGTTATCTGCATTAACTCATTGTGTAGAATGTGGTATCAAAATCGGTAAATTGAAGCATAATTGCAACGCAAATAAAATTATTCTTGTTTATAAATATGAATTGAAATATAATAGTTTACTTTCATTATAACAACTTAACATTAACTTGTAGTGTAACAAAGATACTCTAATTCCTCTGTATTTCAATATAACATAACCTTGATATTGCATATTGTGAGTATAACACTCCCATATTATAGTATAAATGATCTCTGGAATGCATAAGTTTGTATAATGAAGATATTTTAAGCATTTTAAACTTCATCTTCCGAGAAAATTGATTTTCAGAAGCTAAATTCATTAAATTTTTATATTATTAAGCTTCTAAGTCAGATGTAACTGCTTGTTTTTCCTAACTTCACATTTTTCTGTTGAAGCCGAGTCTGATTAAGAGTACACAAATAATTAGTCTTGAATTAAGTTAAACATTAGAAGTAAAACGCCAAACGAATGTGTATAAGTAATTTATGTCGCTTGTTTTAACGGCATCCGAACAATAAAGAATGAGGAATGTTAATGTAAAATCTCTTAAACTAATAATTTATTACTGTAATTATTAATCTATTAATTTAATTATTAATAATTTATTACTTTAATTCTTTTACACAAAGTATAGTTTATTTTAAAGTTCGCTTATATTGGTTCTTTTTGTTTAACTGTTGGACTTCTCTTATTTTATAAACTTAAATTTTATCCACATTAAAATATCAAAGTGTTTTTTATTTAATTAGCATGAAAATTGACGTGAAATTCTGCAAAATTTGAATCAGTTGTATAGGTTACAGCGAAAATAAATTAAGTTGAAATGTTAAAATTAAATGTAGCGTAGGAAGGAAAGAAGATCGTTCAGCTTAAAAAAATGGCTGTAAGTAAAGATGATTTCTTCAAGTAGATAATTAATTTGCATTGACTCAGCGGCAAAATGTTAGTTGCAAGAATTGTAAAACATAGTGAAAATCAAATATATCAACACCCATAATCAAGTAATGATTTTCGTTTAACTCAGTTCATACTACATACTAATATTTTTGGGCCCGCTGCGTTACGTGACGCTACCATGCTATTTATCGCCCAAACGATCTGCAAGTTTTCCTAATACACAAGACATATAATATGTGTCCTATAATCCCTAGCCCATAAACAATTCTCAGAGATTTGCAGTTCGCCAAAACATAAATTCTTTAATTTATCTTTCAAATTTAATCAATCTATAAATGTTTAAAAACAGCGATTTAAAAAAGTGAACGCCATTCTTAATAAGTCAAATCTGCATCATATTTACAACATATCTAATTCATATAATTTAAGATACATTTATTTTAGAATCTATGTTTTGCAAAGAAGCCAAATTTTTTAATTAGTTAGGCATGCTGCGGTGGGTTTTGCTAAGAAAACGTAAAAGAATTAACAAGAAGAAACTCTCTGCTGAAAACAAATTCAGTTTTATAAACTTATATAAATTAAAAACGGAAAATAAGCTTTTAATAGCATACACAAATGAAGTTATTTGTTAGCTCGAAGGGGCAAATTGTCCAGAAGGGTTGTTAATTTCGTTTTGGCATTTTGCGTCTTCCACTATAAAACGGCGTTTCACTTTTCAAATTGTTTTCATAAAATATTAGAGCCCTGCATTACATTTAAAGAAATTAGGTAATCGAGTATCTGTATGAATGGTATTTATGTTTCTCACATCGTGAAAAAACAACGGTACTTAGAGAGATCAAATTTTGAATAACGTAGTCCTCCTCTCGAATATGGGCATCTGGAAGCTCAAATTTGGAATTTGTTTTATTATCTATTTCAAATTTTGTAAATTTTTAACCGAATTTTTGATTAACAAACTCAATGATTTCAAATGAGCAATGGCAACTCTGTACGGGGGGAGGGGGGCAAATTATCTCCGGCGCGCGAGGCTGTGTATCGGAAATTTTAACGATATGCTCGTTTTAAATATTTTGTGATATTGCTGTTGAATTGAATTCTTATATATTTTTTTATATATAGTTTAAGTGCGAAGAACGTAATATTTAATAAATAATGGTAACACAAAAAACATTAAAAAAACGTCCCTTTGGGCGTAATATAAAACCTGAAAGCTTTCAGATTTTTTTTTTTTTTTACTTTATTTTTTTAATTTAAAAAGAATGAAAAAAGAAAAGAAATGTATTGTCAGTTTATGGTAAATTAGTACTAAAGTGAAATATTATACGGCCGATCAAAATGCCACCCATAAAAGTTATCTCTCATTTAGAAGTTTGTTAATTTCAAATCATCTGATTCAGCTTAAAAATGATTTTTATAAACAGAGGAAACAAAAATGTTGATTAATCTTGAAACTCCTATTTTTTTGTAAAATTTATTCCCTAAGTAACACAAAAATTTATTGAAGTGACTAACGTTTCACCTATATTATTGAAAGATGAATAATAAGTACATAAGTATGCGTGTATGTTCGTCGTATTATGGGAAAACGAGGGCATCTACAGCTATCAAATTTTTAACAAACGTAGTTTATTACCACCGGAATATGGGCACTTTGAAAACGGAACTTTTCGTGTTTTTATACGAATTTAAAGAACTCTGGATTAAAAACTCAGAGATTTAAAAGCATTTTTTGGGGCACTTTGCAAAGCTTAAGATATTTATTTACATTTCAAATTTAATTAGAAAATTTAGCGATATTAAAGAATTGCGTTGCCACTGGGCAAAATTCAGTATAATGTCTTTCGAATTGAATCAATAAACTCATCTATTTAAAAGAAATGTGTTGCCACTTCACGAATTAAAATATTATGATCTTCTACGCGGTAGTGTGTTGTCGTTTCGCAAAGCATAAAATAATATTAAATTTATTAATCGAAAAATTAAGCGGTTTAAAAACAATAAATGGAGGTTCATTCATATATTATTAATTACTAGCTGGACCCATGAAATTACATTAGCTAGATTCATTAAAATCATTATATATTTTTTTCTTTTTTATGATAACTATGTTAGTCAGTTGGCCGCACAAATGGCTGGTAATCAAAATAAGTAAGTTATTTATAAAAACATGAAGAAGTTGGAAGGCTATATTTTAATGAAATATGCATGACTGTAGTTTATATAATAGAAAATACCGAGTTTCAATCCTGCATGAGAGGAAAAAATTTAAAAAATAAATTAAAAAAATTTAAAAATTCAATGTTAATTTTCATGTAACACATTCGATGAGAAATATTAATATAGAAATGGTGCATTAAAGTTATGTTTAAAAATAAAATGTATAAAGGAAGTATTTCAAAAAATAATAAACTCGAAAAATTGGATATCAGAAACTTAAAATTACACGTTTAAGACATGATATTAGCATTAAAACTTACTATGCGATGCATCTTGAGATAGAAAAATCAAAAATCCCGAATGTAGTCGAGCGATCTGGATTAATTGCGTCCACCTTGATGGTAAGGTAATGGTTTGAAAGAAAGGTGCTTCCTCTAATCCTTCTTTATAGAGAGATACCTGAATCGCCTCTTGAATCTTCCGCGGCTATCTAAAGCTTTGCGCGTGGGTTACCATCTTGGCAGTTTTATCTTTATTTAGGCGATGGGTAATGATAGTAGTATGTGTATACATTTCATAACAGTTTTAAATTTTAGATATTTGGAATATGAAATTAAGTGTGACGTTGAGAATAATTTTAAATAAAATGCAAATTACTTAATGACAATTTCTTTATCATTTTAAGTTTTTTTCCGATGAATGTAATTATTGAAAGACTGATTATAGGCTAAGGAAAAAGGTAGAATCCGGCAACATCTTTCATAGTCAGAAGTCAGTTCTGATTCTTATAGTTTGGTTTGAAAATTTCAAAACATTTCAAATTTCTTTGCTACATTCCACAGAAAGGACGAAAAGTCTTCTGACAGTCCCTGTAGGAATTAAGTTAAACTAATTAAGAATTGGTACAGAATGGAGTGGCCTGATACAGGTAATGATTCTTCTTATTTTGTAACTTAAAGTTCGGTATTTCTCACTACCGTTGACTGAAATTGAAACAACACTATCTCTAATAGAACGACAGTTATGGTTTGCCTTCATCTTTATTGCCACGATATCCAAGAAGTTTAGTGAACTCATTATGTCTTGATTTTTGATGAAGAAACTGTTCAACATATTATTTCTATATATTAACACATTGTTTTTACTTTTTTATTTCGTCATTCTTGGATTTTTTTGGGTTTTGTTTGATATTCGGCATGATTGTACAAATATTTAGAAAGTTTAAGATTGCTCAACATTTTTTTTAAAAGAAAAAAAAAAAAAAAAAAAAACTTTATGCTATTTCGGTTTATGAAATGTTTTGTGGGAGGGTTTTATTGTCATATGAAATCTGATGTGTGCCCCATGACTTCCACATGGCTTCCTTATACGGAATATTAAACTATACGCACTTTTTCTCGCATTTCATTTAAACTTATTGAATTGAATTAAATCTACTTCGTCGACAGCGCATAAATCACAGTAGATGCATTCTTTAAAATTCACTATATTTATTTGGCCCACCAGCGGCCGAGCGGTAAAGTCGCTGAACACTGGTAGTTCGGTCTGAGGCTCGAATCCCGCGAACGGGCTGGCTGCATGGGCGTTTCCGTGGTTTTCCCCATGTGTAACGTGTATACGAGCCAGTTTCCCTTAGAAAGTCCTCCACGAAAGCATCCCTCCTCTTAGGCAGATAGCCCTCGAGGCTTTGCCATAATCACACACACACACACACACACACACACACACTATATTTATTTACCATAGCGACACAATGGCGCTAGGTTCACTTAACAGCGTTGCATCTAATTCATTTTATAACTCAGAATGCACAAAATAGTATGCCATCTGAAGAACTATCTAATCTTGCCATATGTTCTATTCAAATACTATAATAAAACCAAAATGATGTATAAAAAAATAAACTAAAAAAAAAGAAACAGTTTTTTCACAAACCATACAGCGCCGCTTACCTAATGCGCATGCGCTACTCATAAACATTCTCCTCCGTCTGAGACAGGCTGGGTACATTATTTGCCGCCAATACGAAACAATTATTTTTTCGAATTTCATTGGAGATATATGTCTCATTCGATTAGTTCTGTATTCAGTTCGAGACAAAGCAAAAATACATAAAACCTCAAAATTTCTTTATTAAAAATTGAAAAATATATATAAAAAAAAATAAATAAAACACCTAATACAGTTAAAAACAATAAGTATATATATATATTTAAAAATTAAAATTAGAATCTCTGCTTTTAAAAACAAGCAATTCGGCCAGCAGGCAGCATAACAGATTTTTCGGTTCACAAAAATAAAAGTTTAATTTTGGTTCCACTCAGCAAAAAAACACTGAAGGGGCAGAAACTGAATTCACTATTCTGTTAAGTTTCAAATGTAAACAAATACTGCTGCTATTATAAACAAAAATTAGGTTTAACAACTTTTAAATTGTTGATAATTCTACAACTAACGCATGCAGATAAAAAGGCACAAAAACCTTAACCGGAAGTTAGAAATAACATAATTCAATCATTTTTAATGCAAAAACTGCCCAATTTACCAACATATAAGCATTAAAAAAAAAAAAAAAAAACTGAGCTCACGGAGCCGAATAACATAATGGGTGTATATATATATATATATACTTTTAGTGCGGCGGATTGCAACCAAAAAGGGAGGTGCACAACTACATATTATAGCAGTCCTATATACAAAATTTCAACGTTCTGAGGCTACTCGTTTTTCAGTTACGCGAGATACATACGTACGCACAGACGCCACAAAAAAAATCTCTTCTGAATCCATTTTAAATAAGTTTTAAAACTCGTTTGGGGAAAAAAAGGCCTTTATTCTGTCCTTACGTACAGATGTCATGCAAAAATATCGTTATATTGCATCCGATAGCGGTCAAAATGGATATTTTCGTTGAAATATGGTACCTGGAATTTTTCGTGATTACAATACTTGCTTTGCTTCGTACAAGGAAGTAAAAAAGGCAAAGCAATAGTCGGGAATTTTCTATCAGGCAATCAGTATTTGTGGCATTTAATTAAAGCTTATGTGAGTATGCATAAATTTATGCATGCATCGAAGAAGAAACTAATACAAAAATTGGAAGTTTACAACTCTACCTTGAAGTTGGTCAAGAACATGTTCCGTCAGTGCCAAGAATAAGTCCGTAAATATAGTTGAATTTAAATTTTTATGTTATTTTAAATACCCACAAGTGGCATAGTTCCTCCTGTAGCACAAGAAGTGCCTTCTGTTAATTTAAGGAATTCAATAAAAATGTTATTTTAAACTTGCTAAAACTTTACCATCTTCATTCAGACTAAAGTGATAACTTGCTTGTTAGTCTAGTAGTAGATATTAGATTAAACCTTTACTCCAGAACCCTACAAAATTATTTTGGGAGGTGGTCATGTCAACAAGTGATGTCACTTATGTGTAAATGTGTAAGCGTAACGAAGAAATTTTAATGCCTGTCAGAAATTAATTATTAATGTAAAATTAACAGTAAAAAAAAGCAAAATTAATGTAAAAGTAACTGTAAAAGAAAGCAGTTTTGTGTGTAGAAAAATAACCTTGCTTTCTTTTAAAAGAGATAATTTTTTAAAAAAAATCTTGGTTGAAGTAAAATTGACGTAATATGGCTTTTTGTATAGCTTCAACAAAAATATTACTCAGATGTTTTAAGAACTGTGGGTACAATGAAATTATTACAAATTTTAGATTTAGCCTTTCGAGGTCGCAGAGAAAGTAGACACTCTACTTACAGAAGAAGCGCTTGTGTTGAATACCTATCACAAACTGATGACTTTATAAAACTCCACCCAGAGGATCGTGTAATTGAGGGTGTGGTAATAAAGTTAGTTACTTATCTTGTGTTACGTGAGACGAATTATTAAATTTGAAGGAGAATGAAGTGTCAATTAATTTTTTCTGCAGAAGGTGTTCTTATGTCATTGTATTACTGTTGGTTTTGTTCTTGACATGGTAATTTTCAACACTGATATTACAATGAGTTACCAAAGACAGTGCAAGCAAAGAAAGACTGCTCTGGAATTAAAAATCGGATTCTAAATACTTAGAGGAAGTGGTGTTGAAAACCAATTAAATATATGTGATTGAGTATAAAGTCGGATGATAATGACAAAGATATGGCTGGAAGTAAATTTGATTACAAAATCGATTGAGATAAGTATTTGTCTATTTTCGTTCCACGTGTAAGTTATTGTCTAAATTTAATCGGAAAGTGTCTTCTCGAAACATGCTCGATTGATGTAAAATATTTAAATTTTATTCATTCTTTTTTTAATTACTTATTCTTAATTCGATGAAACATTAAGAAAAATTTGTAAAAAATAAACTGTGCCATTTATAGCCATGACATATGTTATATTACACTGAAGTAGTAGCAAATGCACTAATTTTGCCACATGCGCATTTCACAAATGCTTGGTGTTCCCATCTTTGCTGATACTGCAGACGTTTACATGAAATTACGAAGATTTATTTAAGCATACTGGAAAGCCGGTTGATGGCATAGTTGAATGAAAACAGTGATGATTACAGCTTGCAGTAAGATATAGATGTCTAATTCAGTATCACAGATACCATATGAGAGAATACTTTAGTCAAAATTTAATATTAAGACAGATAATTTGGGAGAGTATATCAATCGAAATTTGCTATGGAGGTAAGAAGAGCTCACAGGATGAGAAATAATATATTAGTATGGTAGGTATTCCCATCCTCAAATTTAATCCACATAGGAATTTTTCTTGCAGAGGCTTGCCAAGAATATGTGCTACTTCTTCTTAATCTCTAGGATCCTCTCAAGTGTTACTACAATATACTAGTGTTACCACAATATACTATATATAGCTCTTCCATCATAACACACTGGCTTGAGGCAGAATGGTTTATTCTAGTCTCGACAACCTTGCATATAGGCACCTTTCCGCCAAGTTCATCCTTGTTCGCCAAGGCATAAGGGTGCCCTGGCATCCTTAATGAAATTCAGTTTATATCACGAAGAAAGTAACCTTCAGCAAGCAACCAGGATGCCTATATGAAAGTCTTTTATTGATTATATTAAATTATTTATTATTATATGTAAAGAATATTGCATAAAGGTGCCGGCATCTTTTGAATGTTCTATGAAATCCGTTTGGGTGGTTAATCATGGTAATTCCTATCTTTTATGCAGCGGGATAACAATTATATCCAACGATTATGAATTTGCAATAGGCTAACAACGATGGGCGATAAGACGATAAGAAGAACGTCATTAAATCTTTTTTTTTATTATTTTTTTACTGTAAGTTTATCGTTTCTTCTGCTGCAGGAATTCTACAGTTATGATTAATGTTTCGTCTTTTATCAAACCATCGATATCAGGTAACAAGGGGGCATCACGGGTAACGGCGCCTCTAGAAACTTCTTGAATTTCTGATAGCTCTATCCTCCCCTCTACCCTGCCATGCATGTGGGACAAAGTGAATAAACGCACAGGCATGTAGATATCTGCCCATATCAAGGGAGGTGGACATATTCAGCATCTGAAAAAAACGTGCAAAAAAGTAACTCGCACATTTTTAGAGAAATGACGAAGAAAAAGAGAAAAAAAAAAAAAAAAGAAAAACAACCAGAATAATTGTTCATAATAAAAGTATCATGATACATTTTCTGTCAGTTTGTAGTCATTAGGTTAATTTGGAGGCAGACGAGATGAAAAATATGCAACCGCCTTCGCCGGGAATCGAACCACGGACCTCTGGAATACCGGCCCAGCGTGCTACCGTTACACCACGAAGGCAGGCTAGGGAAGTGGGAGAAATACCTTATAAGTTATTAATCATTTTTTACCAACAGCATCAATCTAATGAAACTACACTGCTTAAATTATAGCTATGATCCATTAGTCATCTTTACTCCATTAATTCGATGCATGCACCAACCCAAATTTGCAGTTTTTTTTTTTTTTTTTTCAAAGTGTTTCTGATTTAGAGAGCTAGAGAAATAGATCTTCGTGTAGCATATAGCTCACAAGCCGTGGCACAAGCTCACATTTATTGGCACAAATTTATGATACAGGAATTTAAAAAAAAGAATATTTTTTTATGAATCGTTATTTTATTACAAAGTTTCATAGTACAACAACCAAAATACATTCCATTGCTCTACAAAGAAACATGAAATCTGTTGTTATAACTTATATCTGAAAGCAATGCAATATCTGAAAGGGATTTCAAACTCTTTCTTACTTCACAGTAGTATTAAGCGAAGGATTTTACCTCTATAACAAATATAAACAGTACGCCTTTATGGATCTTCAATTGATACAATATAATACAATGCAAATAAATTCTTACTATAAAATAAAAAGATACCATATCAACATCAAATATAATTTTTATTCACCAGCTCAGTAGTCAAAAATCTCATCTTCTATATTCTAATAAACAATCGAATTCTAAAGATAAAAACTGTTGCCAAAAACGATAATACAATAATATGCAAAGTAAACATTTATAATTATTAAAGTATTATGAATATTAAAATATTGTGAGTTACTTTCAAACTAATTATTTATATTTTATGCCATTACACCTCCTTGGAACGTCTTCAAATTAAAATTAGAAAAACAGATTCTTGTTATCTCTATTACTAAATCATGAATGATGTGTGCATACGTATTAAGTTCTTCGCCATTGCGGAAGAAACGGCGGCATTTAGATTTAGAGCCACCAAATTTTGAACACACATAGTCCTTCATCCTAATATTGTTGCGTGCGTACGGGTTCGTTATGAAATGAATGCACAAGTCCGATGAAAAATGAATAAAAATTTATTATTATTACAACAAAAATGGTTAAATTTTCTCAAATTATCAAGCAGTATTACAATATCTCACAGTAGTTATCTTTTAACTACTCAAATGTACAATAGAACGTAATTCAAAACAGCTAAAGAACGCTAATCCGCGAATTCGCTATAATCAACAACAGCAGTTTTCTAAACAACAACAAACTAAGCAACTACTAACTACAAACTGAGATGTTTTCCTCCTTTTATAAGATTTTAAAATCACGCTCTAGAATTTTCCAGTACTTTCTCGAAATCAAAAAGAGATATTTATTTATTTAATGCACGCGCTCTTGTATTTTCAATTTTCAGGCTTAGCTTTCTTTTAATATTCGTCACGCGCTGCACTGCGCGAGAAATAAAACCATTTAATTTGTAATTGAACTAACATTAGCTTTTTAAATACCAAATTCGTAACACTGCCCCCTTCCCAAGGACTGCACGTCCCGGGCAGTACAATCCCTGGACAGGAAGCTAAACTTACAACTGTGGCATAAATGCAACTGAGGCATAAACATTACATCACAATATCAAACAACATGAGCAATAAATGCAATAACTAACTTAAACACATCAAATGCTATCAAATACTATATACAAAACAAATACTAAATACAAATCAAATCAAATACACATTTAAAAACATAAAGGACCATGGTCTGATACTATTTACAATTATTTACATTACGTACTATGGCCATAGTAATGAGCTAACCTGTCGTAATGAACGACTTTAGGTTTAGAGTTCGAAGACTTACGAATCCGAACCATGACGTCATTTAGTCTGTTCAGCACTGTATACGGATCATCCGAAGGTGACTGTAATTTAGGACTCAGTCCTTTTCGTTGAATCGGGTTCCACAACCACACCTTGTTTCCTTTGTTGGATCTATGTCTAGTAGCTCGCGTGTCGTATCTGGTCTTCACTTTCTCCGTCGCCAAGTTGACTCGCTTTCGTGCAGAACGGTGCATCCCCTCAAACCGGGCCTGGACATTTTGGATGTGTTCCTCAGGCGATGAAGGCGCATCCGTACGGCGAGCAAACAGGCGGTCACAAGGCAGACGAAGGTCTCGACCGAAGAGCTTCTGAGATGGAGAATAGCTGGTAGTCTTGCGTTTCTTTTCGACCCTAGCATGATTTCGGCGGCTTCCCGAGCTGGGTCTTTCGGACAAGGCGTCGGCATTTCCAAGTGAGGATCTCTTCTGAGGATGGATAGTCATGTCGCCAGATGCTGAAAGCAGTTTGTTGTTTTTGAAGTCTAAGGAAAAATTGTATTTCCTTAAAAAGTCCAATCCGAGTATGCATGGATCTGTGATATCCGCCACATAAGCCGTGTGATGGTAGGCGGCACTTCCAAACGTGATGTTTACGTTTAACTTCCCAGTTATGTCGATGTTATCACCAGACGCAGTCTGAAGGGTAACACAGGATGGCGTCCAAATAAGTTTATCTTTAAACTGTTCAGCTAAATCTTTCCTAATGATGCTAACATTAGCTCCTGTGTCAATGAGCATATCGCAAGGAACTCCATCGATATTCCCATTAATGGACATTCCGTTACTGTTGCCACTCACTGTATAAATTTTAAGCGCTTTAAAACAAGGTTTTTCATTATCTGACAACCTCCGTTCCTCGATATGGTCACTAATTTGTTTACTGCGTCGTTGCTGGGAAATGGTCTTATTTTCCGTACCTCGGGGTGTTCTGCAGTTTCTTCGTATGTGGCCTTCAACTCCGCAGTTCCAGCATTTTAGAATTAGTTTCTTTTCACTTATGTTCCGTCTCAAGCCACTGACTTGTCTGGTAAAATCATCTGCTTTATATTCCGTACCCTGGGGTGTTCTGCAATCCCGTCTTAGGTGACCTTCACTACCACATCTCCAACACCTTAGAGCCACTTTCTTCTCCCTCCTACTCCGTATCAAAGCGTCGACTTGTCTGTCTAAATCATCTAAACGAGCCATCAGTTGATCCACTGGCTCATGGACTCGCACAGCTCTAACTGGGTAGCGATCTCTATTAGTTGCTTGCTGGGCTGCCTCGAACTTCATGGCGTACAACAGAGCGCTTTTTATGTCCTTTACATCTGCCATTCGAAGAGCTTTCTGTATTTCAGGATCCCGGATGCCGTCGATGAAATATTGCAGCGACAGGATTTCTCTTGTTTCTGTCGGGCACTTCGAAAAGGCGAGGTGGGACAGCCTTTCAACATCCGTGGCGAGCTCCTGAAGTGTTTCGGTAGGCTTCTGTTGACGAGATTTTAATTGCAGCCTGCTGTAGTCTTTTAAACACTTCTCCCCAAAGCGCAGCTCCAAGGCGCCGGACAGAGCTTCGAAATCTAACCTTTTGTTTTCGGGAAGAGTCTGAAGGATATCCGCTGCGTCGGCTCTTAAAGAAGCGGCGAGATGACAGGCCTTCGCTTGGGAATCCCATCCATTTGCATCCGCAACTATAGAAAATTGTGTTTTATACACTTGCCAGGATGTCTTCCCATCATATGTGGATAGCTTCAGAGATGGACGAGCAGGCATCGGTAAGAATTTAAAACCATCACTATTATTCCCTGCCGTCGCTACGAATTTCTTTAAAATATCCACTTCTTTGGCTACTGCAGAAACCCTATCATCAATTTGTTGTTCGATTTGGTGTTGGACGGCACAAACTCTTCCTTCAATTCGTTCCTCCACAGCAGAAACTCTCCCTTCTATATGTTCTTTCACAGCAGAAACTTTTTCTTCTATTTCTTCTTTCACCGAAGAAACTCTTTCTTCAATATGATCTTTTACGGAAGAAACTTTTTCTTCAATATGTCCAAATTTATTTTCAACTGCGTCAATTCTGCCTTCCATAGCTTCAAATTTATTTTCTATTATGCAAGTAATTTCTCTTTTCATTTCTTCTTGACCAGCTTGAACGGCTTTCATTTCGTCCTTAACGGATTCCTGGCCCAATTTCATTTCCTCTTTAATTTCTTCTTTAAATGAGGCAAAGGCTGATATTAACTGCCTTAATTGCTCTTCCATCGCTCTTGTTATTGGCATTCAAACCCCACTCCTGACACCAAAAATTGTTGCGTGCGTACGGGTTCGTTATGAAATGAATGCACAAGTCCGATGAAAAATGAATAAAAATTTATTATTATTACAACAAAAATGGTTAAATTTTCTCAAATTATCAAGCAGTATTACAATATCTCACAGTAGTTATCTTTTAACTACTCAAATGTACAATAGAACGTAATTCAAAACAGCTAAAGAACGCTAATCCGCGAATTCGCTATAATCAACAACAGCAGTTTTCTAAACAACAACAAACTAAGCAACTACTAACTACAAACTGAGATGTTTTCCTCCTTTTATAAGATTTTAAAATCACGCTCTAGAATTTTCCAGTACTTTCTCAAAATCAAAAAGAGATATTTATTTATTTAATGCACGCGCTCTTGTATTTTCAATTTTCAGGCTTAGCTTTCTTTTAATATTCGTCACGCGCTGCACTGCGCGAGAAATAAAACCATTTAATTTGTAATTGAACTAACATTAGCTTTTTAAATACCAAATTCGTAACACTATGTTCACCTGGAAGCCCAGATTATGAATTTCGAATTTGTTTTTCATTTATTTCTTATTTTGAGCGAATTTAATAACATTCCGATGAATAAATTCAAAGATTGAAACGCGATGTCTTACCAACTCGGCAAAGCGTAAACTATTTATGTTTTAAATTTAATCGTAAAACTTGGTGGCTCAAAAGAAATGTGTTGCCATTCAGCAATGCATATAACATGCTTATGTTTGGAATTTAATGTAAAACTGGGATTTAAAGAAACGTGTTGCCGTCGCCCGAAATAAAATGTTTTTTATTCTTCCATGCGGCAGTGTAGTGTTCAGCAAAGTATAAGACAATATTTGATTTTTCTTTTCCTCAAACTAGTAATAACACCCATTCATTTCAGTTATTATTAATTACTAGCTGAACTCGGGAAATTACATTAGCTGGATTCATTAATAGCATTAGATATATTCCCTTTTTTATAATAACTATTTTAAGCTGCTGGTCGGGCACACGGGTAGTTTATAAAAAGATTAACTTTTTTTAAAAAACTTTTATTTTGAAATTTAGCATTAAAACTTTGAAGGTATTTCAAAAGCTGCAGTTATTAATAAAAATACTACTGGAATTTACATTAATGAATGGCAATGAAATCTTTTCCAGAAACGAGAGAATTGTTTTTAAAATTGAATCTTAATTGCTGAAATGGTAACAAAACACACTTCGGTTTTAGAAGCTAGAGTATTTGCCCCTATATTTCCTTTCTGAATGTAAAGCGGTGCACCACTTTGCTTTAAAAAAAAGGGGGGGGGGTTTAAAAATATCAAAACTTCATCTAGTAATACACATTATTTTATAATTTGAGAGGTCTGAAAGATAAGAGGTCATGTAGATCAGTAATTTTTTCTTCTCCCAGACGTAGTCTATGCAAAGTGAAAACCTGTTATAAAATAATCTTTGTTGTTTAATTTAGAGATTATGCTTAGAAATTATGTACGGGGTTCTGTAAGGTTTCCTCTGAAAAGTATCATACATTTTAATCGATTTAAATAATTAATATTATAAAATCAATTTTATGTCCTGTTATCAAAACTGTATTACGTTCAGTTGTATAATGCCTGCAGACAAACAAGCAATGTTTTTATACTTTTCCCCCAAGTAAAAAAGAATATAGCTAAATTCACTGGTATCTGAAAAGAATATCGAACATAAATATGCTGCTTTACGAACAAAATCTGTCTGAAAAGTAATTAAAACAGTTCTGCTAACGTAAATCAAACATCTCCAGAAATGCAAATTTATAAAAAAAAGTGCATCGTTTACGCAAACAGTATTGTTTAACGGCCACTGTAGTTTGCATTTTTAAGGAAATAGATTTCTTTTGCAAATTACGGGATTTCAGGCTGTATTTCGCTGAAAACTTTTTTTATAACTCTAGTGTATTATTGAGTTAGAAAGCTGTCGTCCTTGCTAGGGCATTCCAGTCATACTCATAGATTGAAGAAATTCACTATCCAGAAACAAAATGCATAAATATTTCTGGACAAATTGTAACATATTTCTCAAGACAACTTGAATACACCTGAATTATAACCCAAACAGTGACGTAAGAATGAAAAAGCGACAACTACTTCAAAAGTTCGAACTATTTCTCGAAAATGGCTCAAGAGGAAGTTCTTTTGACACAGTCAAAAGTTTATTTCTATCATTGTAGCTCCTGCATCATGGCAAACTGTTGACAAATGATTTTATTAGAAAGGTTCCCTCCCCTCTTCTTTTCTATTAGGAGGCGTATTATCTCTGCTCTTCCAACGTCTGGAAAGGCGGAGCTAACATTGTGTTGATATGCTGTTATCCTTGCACTTGGGTTGATATGCTGTTATCAACAATAGTCTCGTGTAATACTTGATGATGAGTCGAAATTAAGTTTTAACTCCGATTCTCTTATAAGAAGCAAATCTGAAAGAATACTGCAATTTTAAATGTTTTCGCTAACATTCTACTCGTAGATTGCCATAGTACACATAACGAGCTAACTTCCTTACAGTTCTGCACGTAAGGCACCAAAGACTTACAAGTGATATCAAGGTGAAGGCTTAAATTATGCATAAGACTTTTTAGAAAAGTATTTGGATCTGAATTTATTTTCATGCATGATAATGCTTCTACGGAGTTAAAATAAGAATTTATTGAAAGTAATTCAAAAACATTTTAAAAGTAAAGAAGAAATTGCATATAAGTAAGTGAAGTTCTTGAAAGCGATGGCATTCAAAGAATAAGGTGTTTAACTCATTCATTAGATATAAATAGTCACTAGATATGGAAAAACTTCGGAACGTGCTGCAAGACATCAAGCTTTTAAATATTTTGAAATCCATTCTAGTAAAAAAGTGGAACTCATTGCATCAAGATTTAATTAACATTTTATTTCTAATATGAAATTCCAGCGTGACACTAATGTCGTGGTTATAGTTGATCAAATGCATTATTAAATTAAAAAAAATTGAAGTATTTTTCAATCATTGAAATTTTTTTAAGAAGCCTTTTCTCCATCCATTTTTCTTAAATTTTATTACTAATTTTAAACTAAAATTTAATATATGTTTGTAGCCAACTTCTATTAACGCAATTTCTGAGATGAAATGTTATTTACCAACTTAGCAAGGTTTCAGTATCGTTTCAAAGTTTTTGGATTTTTTTATTTTAATTATATATTTGCTTTCTCACTAATTTATTTACTGCTAATGTAAAGTTAATTTGAATATAAATGTAATACACCTTTGTATAATTTTTATTTACCTATTATTTTAAATTAATCATAGAAGCCGAACTGAAAGACAGATACTCACAGTCATTAATTTGACGCATTTAATCAACCTGATAATTGCTCTACTGTAATTTTCAATTAAAATTCCATAAACAACTTTTCATGATCTTCTCTAACGATGCAACTCGTTAATATAATGTCCCTCGCTTTCTACCTAAAAACAAAAGGCTTACGGTTGCAGATAGATAATTTTTATTTTCTGTTAAAGATAACAATGGAAGGTCGAATGCTTCTTTTAATTATCCTTCTAAAAAATAGGTCATCTTTCAGGAAGGGGCTCATTGACGTATAATTAAGATGAATGAAATCTAAATACAGCTGCACGTTGAAGCATCTCGACAAGAATACTTTCTTGTTTGTATGAAATAATAAAGTATCGTGCGACTCAGTCGTGAAATCGATTTAAAATTCTTGCTTCAACGATCATTAAATCTGAATGAAAAGAAAGAATTAGCTCTCATGGTAGTGTAACTTTGCTGTTAAATTTGTTAAGAAATTGTTCAGAATATGATGAAAGGTAAAGAAAGTATTATGATATATGCAACTAGACATAAGAAAAATAACGCTAAACTATCTTTTCAAATTAGGCAAATTTCAACCTTACATTGGTGTCTTTTACAGGAATACATTTCGGAAGAATTTAACACAAGCGTCTTTTTTTTTCCAGTGCGCAGATTGCCCTGAGCTTTCCGAAATTTCATTGTTTAAATCTCTCTATAATGTTAAATTTTATTTTTCTAACCAAAATGCACCTTCATGAGTTCCTATAACATTTTCCAAATTTTCTAAAAATGGACATCACATCATCAAAACTCCATCGGTTTCGGTAAAGAAAAACATGGAATTTTCCGCTTGAAGTAATCTGATAATTTCGCATATAAAACTCATTCGTTAGTCAGTCATAGTTAAAATTTATTATATAGAAACTGCATGTTATTGTTATTATATTTAAATAAAAATTTTATTACCCCAAGGGGCGGTAGCCCAGAAGGGTTATTAATCTCAAAACGGCATTTTGTGGCATTTCACTATAAATAGTGAATCACTTTTTAAATTGTTGGCACCAAATATTATCGCTCTCTGTCATACTTAAAGAAATTAAATAATGAAGAATCTGCGTGAATGTATGTTTTTCGCATTGTGAAACAACGGCGGTACCTAGAGCCATCAAATTCTGAATAACAGAATCCTCCACCCGAACACGGGCACCTGAAAGACCAAATTTTGAATTTCGAATTTGTTTTATTATCTTTTCATATTTTGTAAAACTAACGAATTTCTGATTAACGAACTCAACGATTTTAAAGAGATCAATGGCAACACTATACGGAGATAAAACATTATCTCCGGCGCGCGAGACTGTGTATCAGAAATTCTAAAGATATGCTTGTTTTTAAATATTTTGTGGTATTGCTTCTGAATTAAATTTTATGTGGTTTAAGTGCGAAGAACATGATATTTAATAAATAACACACAAAACCTTAAGAAAAGCCCCTTTGCGCGTAATATAAAATCTGAAGGTTTTAAATATTTTTTTTAAATCAAAAATACATTTATGTGAAGAAATTCCAAAAATGGCTTAAAAAATAAGTTTCAGATACGTGTTCACTCATTGTTATTCATAAAATTCTTTTTTTTTTTTTTTTTCCCACAAAGCATTTTGAATTGTCATTGAGATTTACAAGTGTATTTATAGATTCAAATGAACCTATTTTTATTCTAACATTTCAAGCATAAAAATTTTGAATGTGAGATAATTTAAAAATCTTAAAAAAAATGCACATTTTTACATAAAATAATTCAATAATTCAGTTCTTCTTGGAGATAAACTTAAATAGGCTCAATCAGTAGGTAAGTAATATCATAAAATTAATTTTTGCGTTTGTCTGATGAATAGAATTTCATAAAAATGTACCTAATTATTGAAAAGAATCTCAGTTGGAGGAAAACATGAAAAACCAAATAAATTTCTCTGCCAACAACAATTGCTAATTTTTTTAACTTCCTTCTACCTTAACCGTATTATATTATGACTGCTATGCAACTTTACGTTTCTTTTTATTTTCTTTTAAGGATTCTTGTTTCCTGAATACATTCTGGCAATCGTAAGAAGTTTTACTACATGTACTGCCTGGTTTAATCCCAGAAGCTTTCAACACTTCAGTTCGATATGACATGCCTTTTTAAAACACATACTACAACCGTCTCCTTTCCAGATTTAACATGTTTGTACCAACAAATCAGGGCTTAAATTCAACCGGAGCCCGGCTTCTTTATTTCTTAGTTTTTGATGCGCAAAATCGTATTACAAGCTGAAGCTCTAAATTAAATGCATTCCTTTATTTTTACTTAATATTCAATTATTTGTCATTAATTATTTTATTAAATTTTTCATCAATTTACTCTTTACTTATTTTTAAATATTCAATTTTTATTATTTTATTTGTTTGTTTTCATTTAACTTTCTTGATGGTCTTGCATAGGGCTCTGGCACTTTTAATTTTCGATATTAAGCCTTACAAGAAATGTACTTTTAAAAATTTTATCTTCGTCCTTGGAAATACTGCTGAGAATTTTGCCTCGAACTCAGATGTCCGAAAAGCTTCTTTGTTGCGATCAGACATTGTAGTGTTCTAGATGTACAGAAGTTTGAATCAATGTCCTTCACACCCTGCCAGAAAGTCAAGTGAATTATCTCTCTCTGAATTAATTTGATAGATTCTGAGATTCTGAGATGGTTAAAATTACTTTTTTACTAAATCTTTAAATTAATTAAGAAAATATCATTTGTATGTTTAAAAAAAAAAAAAAAAAAAAAAAAAACCCATCCGCCATTTGCGGATATTTCAAATGAAATCAGTGAAATTAAAATTAAAGTTAACGTAGTCGAAGACTACTCAAAATGGTCGACTTAACTTGGCCTCAAATATTTTAATGGCTCATTTTAACATCGGCTAGCGAAAGTGGCTAAAGCCGGAATAACCACTGGGCGATAGGACGAAGTCTGTAAGCGACGCTGCCAAAAAGCTCTAACACTAAAATAGCATACAGATGCAAATTATGAAGCTGCTTATGTTGCCCCAGAAGGGTTTTAATAAGCTAGAAAGATAATTAAGCCTCTGATGACACATTATTTTAATAAACTTGTAGCGTTGCGCGCCTCCAACTTGCACGCAACCAAGAGGTGACTGTGAAAACTGGATAAAAGACAGAGTCTTGTTAAGGGTTTAAGTCCCTTTTTATTCAACGTAATAAATTACAAGTGCGTGCTCTTGACGCTCACAAACTGCGCCAACTCGGCGGTCAAATAAAAATAATAACCTGAAAAGAAACTAAAGACAAGACTCTAACTACGAGGCTCTCTAAAAGTAACTACAGAGGGTACAAAAAGTATTTGCACACATACATTTTTGTTCACAATTTATAAGAAAAGACATTAAGAAATACAAAAATTGGCATTTAAAAAATAGAATATGCTTATTCATTTAAATTAATTACAAAAAATACAATAATATTAATAAAAAACATTTTTTGCAACAATATTAAAATAGCTTATGTCAAAAAAGTATTTGCACACTCAACTCAACTTTAGCAAATTTGCATTTTTATGCTATTATTTGACAGTCATCCCGCAGTAACTAACATACGTAAGACGACTATAAAAGGAGGTGTTGTCGAAACGTTATCAGTTGATTGTCGATTTCAAATTGTAATGGTACCTAAGAAATCTGAACTGCCGATTTCGTTGCGAGAAAAAAATTGTTTCTCTACGTGAAAATGGCCTAAATTATCTATAAATAGTTAAAGAAGTAAATGTTTGCTTTTATACTGTTCGGTATATTATAAAACGTCATAAAGAAAGAGGTTCTACATCAAATAACTTGCGCTCTGGACGCCCAAAGAAACTTTCACTGCGAATAAAGCGAAAATTCATAAGAGAAGCATCGAAAAATCCATTTGTTAGTGCAATTACTTTAGCCAATGATGTCGCTTCAACATCTGGAGTTCAAATCTGTGCCCAAAGTGTTCGAAATGTCCTGCACGATGCACATATTTATGGGAGATCTCCAAGGAAAAAACCTCTCATAACTGAACGAAATAGACTGAAGAGACTTGAATTCGCTAAGGAATATATCAATATGCCAATTGATTTTTGGAATAATGTCATATTCTCCGACGAGAGTAAGTTCAATATCTTTAAATCAGATGGCTGTAAATTAGTTTGGAGAAAACCTTGTACTGCTTTTCATACCAAAAATGTGTTACCTACAGTTAAACATGGAGGAGGTTCTGTTATGATTTGGGGGTGCATGGCTAGCAAAGGAGTTGGTAACTTGTGTTTCATTCATTGGAATATGACAGCTCGAACCTATATTGATGTGTTGCGAGATAACTTGCCACTAAGTGCAATAAAATTGGGTATCAGTAATTCGTACTGTTTTCAGCAAGATAACGATCCCAAGCACACTGCCGGTATAACACGAATGTGGTTGCTTTATAATGTACCCAGAAAAATTGCACTCCACCACAATCACCAGACTTAAATCCTTTGGAAAATTTATGGAATTTTTTTGATTTAAAAATAAGAAAAAGGAAGATTTCAAGCAAATCTGCCCTTAAACAAGCCCTTATTGAAGAATGGTCGAATACTGACCCTACTGTTACAGAAAATGTAATTAAATCAATGCCAGCAAGATTACAAGCAGTAATATATGCTAAAGGAATGCATACTAAATATTAGTTATTTGAAATTTGCTTATATATTTTATTTCTTTTGTATTCAGACAGGTGTGCAAATACTTTTTTGATATGAGATATTTTAATTTTTTTACAAAAAAGCATTGTTATTTATATTATTGTAATTTTTCTGTTTGTTTTGGATGACTAAACTTATTCTGATTTGGCAATACAATTTTTTTATTTCTCAATGCTTCTTTTTATGAATTGCAAACAAAAATGTAGGTGTGCAAATACTTTTTTTACCCACTGTAACTCACCGCGTTTTACAATACCGCTGCTAATTCAGCAAACTTGAAGATCACTTGAACGATTAACACTACTTCCAGGCAAGCACACAGGCCGAAACGCGGGGTTCTTCAATTTCTGGCCAACTACCTCCGCGCTCGTGAAGTAAGAATATCACACCTCGAACTCGTTTCCTTTCTATTTAAATCAGAATACTTCCGCTGATAATTTGAATCCTTGCGCGTTCTACTAAAATTTACATACTCTGGCATTGGCAGTTCCAGGGGAAAGTAAGGCTTGACAGGAAAGATAGTTTAAACTTAAAATCAATGTTAGTTAAAATAAATATAAACCCTACAAACTAGCAGATGAAACTTCAAGAACGGTCAAGAAAGTGAGATAAAGGTGAAAAGACCAAGTGAGACCATGGTTTCTTGTACTGCAAGCGACCGATGACAAAAGTCATGCCACGCAAGAAAACAAATAAACGTCAGCAATATAAATTAGGTTACAAAATTGTGGTTTCTAAGCATGTGGGTAGCAAATGGCCTGATCAAATAATCTTCTGGAATGATCTGGTAATTAAGAATTTCTGAAAAATTTGTAGCATCACAATTAATCTTCAGTTTTGAAGAAATTGATCATTTATTTATTTTTTTAAAGTAATAATTTTTTTAAGTACAATTTTTTTTCTTAATTTTTTGTTTTCATTTTTTTTAAAGTAGTAAATTTATGAAGCTCTGAAGAAACTGGAAATTGTTATTTTTTTTAATTTGCAGCTTTAAAGAAACTGGGAAAGTCCAGTTTGAAGAAACGCTTATTTCTTTCTCACACGCGAAGCTGAAAGAGCTTTTGGTCAATGATAACTTCCAGGTAACTTATATTATTTACACGGTTCACAATATCCCAAAATATTTTTCATATATTCCCCACAATTTCCCTAAGTAAAGTTGTTCAGTGCTATTTTCCGAATCTTGCACCTCATAACCAGTAGGAGCTGAGACTTTGCGGCATTTATACTGATCCTCTATTTCTTACAATAGTCCTCAGTGTCTAAAACAAATTCTTAGAGTTAAGACACAATAACACGCCGAATAAATACTAATTCAGAAGTCAAACAACAAAAATCAGCGTTATATTTACCAAATTTTCACAGGACTAGTTTCGATGGTTTTACCGAACCACCATCTTCAGCTGCAAAACCGCAAATGAACCAGATAGGAAATAATGATTAGATAAGATAAGAAAGCCTGGACAAGAACAAGCAAGTGGCGCCATCTGTTGGTGAAACCAGAACTAAAACATAATTTCTTTAAAGGCCGAAGGCAAATTTGGATTGGAATTAGGATCGTTAACTAGAACAGAAAGATTTTTATGAATGTGAAATGCCTCTAGAAAATCCAGTTCTCCAATGGAAGATGTTTTTTGAATAATTTTGGCAGCAGAAAAACTGAAAGTGTGGTTTTCGGACCAACAATGTTGAGCAACAGAAGACTTCTGTGTTTCCTTTTTTCTAACATATGCCTCATGTTCCTTGACGCGAAATTTTAAGGCTCTCTTAGTTTGGCCAATGTAAATTAAACCACACTGGCAAGGAATCCTGTAAATACCCCAGGAATTCATATCCGGAATGGGGTCCTTGATTATGGAACTCGGAATTTTATTGATGGGAGAATAAACAACCCGAAAGTTAAATTTCTGCAAAACATGTGCAACTTTATAGCTAATTGATGGAAAGAAGGGAATGACAACAGAATTTTTATAATCTCCTAAAACAAGAGTGTGCCTTTTAGTGTGTTGAGATGAGAATTTTTTAACTGCTTGATTAATAATGTTGGGTGGAAAGCCCCTGTCAATAGCTATTGCTTTTAAATAATTTAGTTCTTCATCAAGGGCTAGTTTGGAGGAGCAAACTTGAAGAGCACGGAAAACATAGGAATAAAATGAAGCTAACTTAGTCGGATGACATGATTTAAAGTGTGGTGGAAGGCAAACCGATGAAGGTTTACGGTAAACCGTAGTACTGAAGTTGGATGTGTTACGTGTGACCAGAATGTCGAGAAACGGAAGAGAATTGCAAGTCTCAAGTTCAAAAGTGAACTGAATAGCAGGATCAATAGAATTCATTGTTGAAAGAACTTTATTTAAATCATCTTTATTACCTTCAAACAGAGTAAAAGTATCGTCTACGTAGCGGAACCATGCCGGGAAGTTTAAAGTTTCAAACAATTTTGATTCATAATAATGCATGTAGATATCAGCCAGGATGGGACTGAGGGGGCTTCCCATGGCTAATCCCTCAGTTTGCTTGTAATATTTATTTTGGAAAACAAAATGTGTTTGTTTCAAACAGAGTTGAGTGAGAGAAATTAGCTCATCAATTTCGATGCAAGAGAAATGAAATTCGCGAAGTCTGGTTTCCAGACATCTTAATGCACCCTCCACTGGGACATTGGTGAATAATGATTTTACATCAAAAGAAACCATGAGTAAATTACTAGGAGAAATGTTTTTAACTTTTTTTACAAACTCTATTGAATTTTTTATGGTGTAAATGTTATTGTCTAATAGAGTTGAAAATCTAGAAACTAAATATTTAGCTAATGGATACGAGGCAGTACCTAAATTTGATACAATAGGGCGGAAAGGAATACCACTTTTATGAATTTTGGGAAGAGCAAATAATCTGGCACAATTCGCAACAGATGGGATGAGTGAATGTTTTAAGTTGCCTGAAATGATTTGCGAAGATTTGATCGCAGTTTTTATTTTTGACAAGTCCGAAGGTGAAGGATCTTTAGGGATCGGATTATATGGTCCTTCGTTTAAGAGTTTAGTGACACCATCGATGTAAGTGTTCCTATCCATGACGACTATCTGACCACCTTTGTCGGCTTTTCAAATAATAATATCCGGGTTAGAATGAATTTCACGCAATGTAGCTCTTTCTCTCGCAGTTAGATTTGGTTTCAAAGGTTTATTATTGAATTTCACATTATGAGCGATAAGATGCCTAATCATTTCTTTCTGTGAATCTGAAACTTTACTGAACTTGAAAGCTTTTTCGATAGGAGCCAAAATCTTTGGAATCGAGGGTTTACAGGTTTGTGAGAAGTTAAAATTATATTTTAGAATTCTCTCTTGTTCTTCTGAAAGACTAACATTAGAAATATTAACTATTGGCTTGATGTTTACAATGGGAAGATTTTTTGAACGACTTGAACTGGAAGATTGTAAAAGAAGTTTTTCGAATTTAACTGCAAGGGTGTTTTTATGACAGTTAACTGCATTCTCCGTTCTAGACCAAGACTTTTGTTCAAGGGCAGTGAATTTTGGATATGATTTAGCGAGTTCCAGATGAAGCTTATAGAGTTCACGTTCAATTTTGGACAATTGTTGACGTGTATCCCTTATGACGGACCGAAGTAAGGCAAGCTTGCAATTTAACAGAATTCTTGAAACGCGACTCGAAGGTTTTTGATTAGATTTGATTTGAATAAAATTTGGGCTCAATTTTTTACATTTACATTTAAGTAAAAAGTCAAGATGATTCAGGAATTTTTGCCGTTTCAGGCGTAATTTAGTGAAACGATTAACAGATGAAGGCATGATAAACAATACAGAAAATCAAGCTAAATTAACTAAACAATAATAAAGCACACACAAAACAGCAGAAAAATCCCTCACTGAAATTAATAGAAAACAAAACGTTTGTAAGCAAAATGCATGAAATCAGACAAGCAAAGCACAATATCCAAATATACAAAATATAAACATAACTTGAAAATTGCAAAAAAGTACTTACCGAAACTCATGCAATCACAAAATGGCGGCCACACCACGTGCAAAAAAGAAAGCAAAAAATAAGCCTGTTTGGGGCTTCTATAATTAAGACACAATAACACGCCGAATAAATACTAATTCAGAAGTCAAACAACAAACATCAGCGTTATATTTACCAAATTTTCACAGGACTAGTTTCGATGGTTTTACCGAACCACCATCTTCAGCTGCAAAACCGCAAATGAACCAGATAGGAAATAATGATTAGATAAGATAAGAAAGCCTGGACAAGAATAAGAAATGTCTAGAAACCAGACTTCGCGAATTTCATTTCTCTTGCATCGAAATTGATGAGCTAATTTCTCTCACTCAACTCTGTTTGAAACAAACACATTTTGTTTTCCAAAATAAATATTACAAGCAAACTGAGGGATTAGCCATGGGAAGCCCCCTCAGTCCCATCCTGGCTGATATCTACATGCATTATTATGAATCAAAATTGTTTGAAACTTTAAACTTCCCGGCATGGTTCCGCTACGTAGACGATACTTTTACTCTGTTTGAAGGTAATAAAGATGATTTAAATAAAGTTCTTTCAACAATGAATTCTATTGATCCTGCTATTCAGTTCACTTTTGAACTTGAGACTTCCGTTTCTCTTCCGTTTCTCGACATTCTGGTCACATGTAACACATCCAACTTCAGTACTACGGTTTACCGTAAACCTTCATCGGTTTGCCTTCCACTACACTTTAAATCATGTCATCCGACTAAGTTAGCTTCATTTTATTCCTATGTTTTCCGTGCTCTTCAAGTTTGCTCCTCCAAACTAGCCCTTGATGAAGAACTAAATTATTTAAAAGCAATAGCTATTGACAGGGGCTTTCCACCCAACATTATTAATCAAGCAGTTAAAAAATTCTCATCTCAACACACTAAAAGGCACACTCTTGTTTTAGGAGATTATAAAAATTCTGTTGTCATTCCCTTCTTTCCATCAATTAGCTATAAAGTTGCACATGTTTTGCAGAAATTTAACTTTCGGGTTGTTTATTCTCCCATCAATAAAATTCCGAGTTCCATAATCAAGGACCCCATTCCGGATATGAATTCCTGGGGTATTTACAGGATTCCTTGCCAGTGTGGTTTAATTTACATTGGCCAAACTAAGAGAGCCTTAAAATTTCGCGTCAAGGAACATGAGGCATATGTTAGAAAAAAGGAAACACAGAAGTCTTCTGTTGCTCAACATTGTTGGTCCGAAAACCACACTTTCAGTTTTTCTGCTGCCAAAATTATTCAAAAAACATCTTCCATTGGAGAACTGGATTTTCTAGAGGCATTTCACATTCATAAAAATCTTTCTGTTCTAGTTAACGATCCTAATTCCAATCCAAATTTGCCTTCGGCCTTTAAAGAAATTATGTTTTAGTTCTGGTTTCACCAACAGATGGCGCCACTTGCTTATTCTTGTCCAGGCTTTCTTATCTTATCTAATCATTATTTCCTATCTGGTTCATTTGCGGTTTTGCAGCTGAAGATGGTGGTTCGGTAAAACCATCGAAACTAGTCCTGTGAAAATTTGGTAAATATAACGCTGATTTTTGTTGTTTGACTTCTGAATTAGTAAATTCTTAGAGTTTGGAGATGGCATTATTGAGGTGGATGGAGCTGATGGCTATCGCCTTGTAGTTGGCATACCAAGCTAAAATAGAGTTAACGATCCAGTTTGTCTCTGGAAAAATCGGTTCATAAAAAAAGTAGAGAATCGGCTCAAGAAAGGGCTCCTGAGGATGCGTATCCCTGCAGTGATGTTTTTGGAGACTGAATAGATATTTCCTTGACTAACGCTAAATTTTCGGAATGTTTGGAGGTTCGGAGGGCACGAAATGTTCGGTAAGGAAGGAATTCAGTAATTTTCCGACTAAAGTTCATGTTAATCAGTTTGTAGATCAACTTCTTATGCCAAAAACAGTCAAATGCTTTCGCCAAGTCTAGCATAAGTGAGGCCGTGCATTTTTATGATGCAGATCTGCCGCAATAAAGTCAACCAGTCTGACAAGCTGCTTTAAAGTAGAGAGTTGCTTCCTGAATCCAACACTAAAACAGTCTAAACTCTCGACTAAATTCTCAACTAACTAATTTTGGGGAAGACTGCGGAAAGGAGAAGTTATAATAAAGGTTTAAATGACAACAACAATCAGTTAATTAATATAAAGTACCTTATAAAATTAAAGAAATGCGTTTGCATAATACTATTTATTCACATAAATCTAATGTAATAATCAGAAAAATTATATAAAAGTTTCTGTTAAATGTACTTAAATGTAAATAAATAAATAAATAAAAAAAAAACTTTTAAATTTGCCTCTTAAGAGCAATTTTTTAAAGGAACTTTAAGGGATTTCTTAAAAGAAATGCAAATTTTGATAAAGAAAAAAGTAACAATAGCCAGTGATAAATTCGTGTTAAAATTTGATTGGTTAAATAAATCTATGAAAGCTGCAAGACTTTAATGTTAAAAATTTGGTTGACTTACGCACTGTCTGGAAAGAAACAAGAATTTTCTTTACAGGATCATGACAAAATAGTCATTTTTAAGGAGAAATAGTTTTACCTACTGGCAAATATATAAATTTTAACTTATGAATGTATCTTCTAAGTAGTTAAGAAGCACGAATCGAGTGGAAATGTGGAAAAAACTACTAGCGATCTGGTCGACCTACATCCGTTTCAGCAAGAGAAGAAAGGTCTCAACGAAAAGTCTGTTAAAAGAAATCCCTTTATTAGTACCAAGGAAATGGCAAATGGCAATATATCATGCTCTAATTTTCTTGTGACACTCATACTATAAGAAATTTTATGCATGGACTTGGTTATATTGGTAGAAGGACAATGAAAAAGCCCTCCTTTAGTAAAGCAAAGAGGGGAAAAAAAAAAAAAAAAAAAGGGTACAGGCTACAGTTTGCAAAGACATGTTGAAGAAAAAAAAAAAAAAAAAAAAAAAAAAAAAAAAAACCTTTGCAATTTTGAAAAACTATAATATTTAGTGATAAAAGTAAGTTAAACTTCTTCAGATCTGACGGTAAAAAGTTGGTTTGGAGGTAAAAAAAGAAAGCTTTGATTCCTCAAAATGTGGTTTCACCATAAAATACAGACGAAGAAGTATATTATGGTTTGGAGATGTAATGCATTGGAATGAACAGGGTAAATTCGCATACATTGAAGTCACTCTGAATTCACGTAAATATGTGGATATTTCTGGAAGATAGCTTATTTGTTAACGGGTCAAAATTAGGTCTACAAAATGATTTCAGGTTCCAGCAAGACAGCAAATCCAAGCACACAACGAGGGTGACTAAAGAAGGGTAACTGTACAAAGTTCCCTACAGATTAGAAACAACTCCCCAGTCTTCTAATCTGAACTTAAATTTTGTGGCATTCTTTTGACCAAAAAGTGAGACAGCATATTTTTAAGATAAAAATGAACTTAAAAGAATTCTCTTCAAAGAATGGGAAAATGCCTTACCAGATCTACCAAAGAGAGGCGTTGAGTCTATGCCAAGGAGATTACAAGCTGTAGTCGACAACAAGGATCTTTTCTCCGTGTATTAGCATTTTATTTTAATTTTTCTACTTAAGACCGTAGAATTTTGGTATGCTCATTGTATTAACTCTCTTTTTTTTCCTCTAAATTTTGGAATTTTTTAAATTGTTGGTTATTTTTACTTTCGCAGCAAATGTTTTTGAGTTAAGATAATTATTATTTTAAAATGCTCATTTTGTGGAAATAAATCTCAACTTTGGTTTATTCGTAGTATAATTTTATGTTAAATGAATGTTGTTCAAATACTTTTCTTCCGCCATGCATTTCATCTTTCTCCAAGAGCTCTGCATATTATCAACATTTGATAAGCTAATTTCAGTAAATTTTTCTGAATAATAAAATAGTAAAATATACTATTCCAGACATTTTTTAGATTATGTTTAACTCACTAAAGCGACAGACAAATGAGATTATATAAATTCTGATTTTCCTCTCATTCTTTCATCACACCAATTCTACAGTTCTGTTAATTAATAAAATAACTTTTCTAAACAATATAAGAGAATCAAAATCGTGAAACACGAATACAAGAAACAAAATTATGCCTTTCTAGAATGCCAATTTCTGAAAAATGTTCTAAAGATTTGATATAAAAATTGTACTTTTAGTTCTTTTTTATTTAAGATGGAGTAGTTATATGTTGGTACTTTCAGAAAGTCCAAATAAAATTCATTAATGCTATCAAAGATGAACTTTTGTTATGATGAATCTAGTTTTTTACTTCAGTAAAGTGTGGCAAGATGAATCTCATCTCAGTATAGAATGAAAAGAAGCAAAAAGCCTTATTCTAATAATGTAATGAATTACGCCTGTTTATGTACAATTGTTTTCAGAGATTGGAATGATAAAGTAAAAATGGTAAAAATTGGCATCGCAATAGATGGGTACGTTGCTCTTATTTTCTTGCTTAACCTTCTAAGAAGAACGCGTTAGATAATTTCTTGCTTCTTCTTGTTTGCAAACAAGAAGATCAAGGTTTTAACATTGGTTTAGCAGCTTCTGCTATCAACAGACATTTCATTACGTAAGCACAGTGTATTCATTAATAGCGAATACTACGAGGTGGTTTATCCTCACTTCTAAAAGCCATTATCACATATTCGAAACTAATAAAAGGTCGTGTATTTATTTATTTATTAATTCAAATTGATAATTATATTTTTTCTCTCAGTTCTGATAGCTGAAGTAGATTAGCTCTTTTTTTGGCCTCTGTTCTTATATCAAGATGACCGCCATTCAGCAAATATCTTCCTTTCCTTGTTTCGGCAAGCAGTTTTGAAAGCTTATTTTCTTTAATCCTACGTACAGCATCTATAATATAAGGCAACTGAGATCGTCGATTATAAACAACAAAAAGTAAAGAAAAATTTAAAAAAAAAAAAAAAATAAATAAAACTAAAATGGTTCAGGTTTTAACGGTCTCCCAAAAGGACTCTTTTAAAAGTTAAAACTTAATAGGGTTTATTAGTAGAGATTATCAATAAAGATGAATCACGTTGAACAGTGAAACATTGGGTAGGATACCAGACAATTTTACATTTAGACTAATGCGACATTATTATTTTTCTTCTGTACATTTGGAAAGTGAAAAAATATATAATCCTATAAAAATAAAAAGTGTTTTAAATTAGATATATAATGCATTATGGGCACTTTTTTGTTAAATCAATCCCATTCAGAAGTATAAAACTGTATTTTTGAGAACTGCGTCTGTTGCTTTTAAACAGCTTATTTTGTATCATTGACAGACAGAAAAATTTGAAAAATAAATATCTTATATTTTGAATGGCAACAGACTGGAATGAAATGTGAAACAACGCATTTAAAGTGAATTATTGCAAAATCGAATTTCGTGACTAATAGCCCTTTTGGACTAATAAAGAAATAAATTACATAAAAAAATAAAAAGCAAATATTACACAGGAACTCTGCGAATATGTAAACAGCACGTATGATGTACATTAAATATACCCAGTTGATAATGGCTCAGTATAAATGCATCTGAATAAATTCTCATATATTGATATGTCCTGTGTTTAACCATGGTTTTGGTTGTAGAGCATATTTTTGCAATTTGTTTTAAAATGCATAAAAAAAAATCGAGTTTTAATATAAAATTCAAAACAAAATTCAATTTTTCTAGTTATATAAAGACAATACCCCTTAAAAATCTATCTTAAAAATGAAATATTATCTTAAAAGGGATCGATTTATTTTAAAACCTCAAAATAATTTCCTTTTTAGGAACGTTACATTGTTAATGTTATATTATGTTAATATTGTTAATATGAATGTTATGTTTAATTTTAATATTATGCTTTATTTCATTATTATATATATTTTATAATTGTATTATATTTCATCTTAATTATGAATGCTTTTAGTTATTGTTCGAATTTAATTAAATACCGCATCATTAATGAATTTGTTATTTTATTATATTTTAGAAATTTTAGAAGATCTGAAAGCTTTATTCTTTTAAAATTTAAGACAGCCAGAGGTATACAGTAAGTAAGCAAAATAGATATAATATAGGCATATAAGAAAAATAATTTTTTCTTGGTGAATTTGCCCTACAGAGAACTGGATCGAAGGCGAAATAAAATGGCGGCGAAGCGGCAAGGATGAAACAATGACGACGAAACGGCGGCGGCGAATATTTCCATTCCCAAACTAGCAGATGCATATAAAAAATCAAAACATGGTTACACTCACGATGAATATTATTTAAAGCATGAAATATAACGTGCAAAGCGCAAACAGTGTCTACATCTAGCATGTAATTTCTACAGTATATTATTTACACGCAATACGAAGACTAAATTTTAACTAATATTGCCAGATTAACATAACCCAAATTAATTAAACACAGATTAACACGTATTTCATTTACCTGTTATTTATCTGTTTTTCACAATAGAAGTAAGTGATGAAATATGCTAATCTTCTAAGCATATTTTATTTTTAATAATGAATGCTTTAATGTTAAGCATATTTCACTCTGCACAAGGTTATATGCAGAGTGAAAATGTTTATTGCTAAAACCTAATGTAAGTAAAATGCTATTTTTAAAGCTAAATTTCTTTGGTGAGGAATATTAAACAGTTAAATATATGCAGTTGTATTTTTAGCCCTACCCGATCGTTTTGAAGCAATAAATTACTTATTTCAAACTTCTGTGAAGAAACGAATCTAGATTCTTCATTCTAAGTAAATTTAATGGCAGAGCCACATATCAGAGATCATTGTACAGTCTCCTTTTGTTTCAAAATTGCAATGAAGAACATCTTTCCAGTCATTGTTATTTCAAATGAAATTTCCTTTCCTTTCAAGTGTTAAATTCTTGGATGTTATCTGCTCGGAGAAATGCACATCAGTTAGACGCCGCCAACCAGACATTCTTGATATTAAAAGATCTGCCTTCGAATGGCGGGTGCAACGGTCTGAAGATGCGCTGATCGATGAGAAAACAATCGTCTGATGATTGTTCGGAGACCTGAAAATTGGCCTCTTTGTTGGTAACATTCTTTGTCATTCTATAAACATCGAATTTCAACAGGAAAAGATAGCAATGAGACGTCAGATTGACCTCGTTTGTTGGACATCAATAGAAAAGTAGGTTTTGTGGTAAATGTTCAATTAAATGTTTAACTCTTTGTAGGTTTTGGGGTATTTTTTCAGCTGCTTTGATTTATGTTCTTTTTTTGACGCTAACTTTCAGTTTTCTTTTTGCTGTCAGTGACTTTTAGTTTCCTTGTAATTAATGCTTCGGAAGATTGATACTATGTTTCTTTGGAATTGATGTTTCCTGTGATGGATGTCATGTAACTAGTTTTTTGCGACACAACTTATAGCAATGACATTCACGAAATCAAATGAAGCGCTTATTTATAACAAATGGTGTTCATGTTTAAAATTTCAAAGAATTTTTTGTTCTTTGTTAAAAAAAAAATGAAAAGAAAAGACACATGATTTTTCTGTTCCAAACTGAAGTAAAATACAGATTAATAGAAACTTTTTAGCTAAAATAAACATTATTTAAAGTAATCTGATTTTGCAATTTCATCTTTAAATTTCGAAAAGAATCAAATAACGGAGTTCTGCCCCGGGCGGGAAGGGAAGACACTCTGGTTTAGATAATTGTAGAATCATACAAACCTCTTTATTGTTGAAGTTTAAACTCTTCCCCGACATCAGAAAAGGATTATGTTTATACGTAAGGATCCAAAAAGATTATGTTTGTACGTAAAATAAAAAAAAAATAAAAATAAAAAAAAAAAGATTTTGATCTATAATAAAGGAATGATTTAGAATAATTTTTTTAAAGTACTCTTTCTCGGAGAACTGTTTTTAAGTTATACATAATTACTGGCTGTTACTGAATTTGCATTTTATTATTTTTTTAACGGCAAAGCTTTTTTTTTTTTTTTTACTGAGAAAAATCCTTTTGAATTGTGTTGCTTATTATGGTTCAAAATTATATGTGACGCATAAAACGTAATTTTTCCCTTCCTTCAAAACTACTTCCTAAATTTTGGACGCGTCTTTCGGCTTAATGAATTTTACTGACACAAGTTTCACATGAAGACTATCCTACTCTTTAATAGACATTTTCAAAGAAGAGAAGCCCATCCAGACGGTATAGTAGTTATGGAACCCTACCGCGGTTCCGAAGGGCCCGGGTTCGAATCCCGGAGAAGGCATGGATGTTTTTTAATGTATAGTGTCTTTCGGCATGTCTATTAAAGACACTCTAAATATAAATTAACACTCTAAATATATGGCGAGCCGAAAGTCCTTTTGTGCGGTTTGGTGGCAAGGGCGAGGGTTGGGAAACCCTCGGAAGACCCCGCAGGGGGGGGGGCTTTTCCTCAAAACTGGGGTAGAAAGTAGAAGTCCAATCTCCTTGAAGCTCTGGCAACCATTCTTCCATGAAATACATGGGCAAGACAACAGCAACAGGAACGAACGGAAGGGCTTACAGATATGATGAGCCAACATATATGAACGTAATATGTTAATGAGGTTAAAGGTGTTCCATAAGAAAATAAATGAAGAGTTTGAATTCAGTACCCTGGAGTAAATTTTAATAAATATGATTTCTTGTAATGTAAATACTAGGGACAAGTAATGAGTTTTTTAATATAGTTTTTTAAATGTTTGGCTGTGCATACAAGCGAACAAGTATTATTTTCTGAAGAACTCTTTAAGGAGGGGAAAAAAAATGAGGAGAAAGGTAACGTCATATTGGGGGGGGCAATGCACTAGTTATAGTAGTTATTACATTGTTTATCTATATGTTTATTCATTAAATTGGATGGAATATCATTTCTCTCGCTTTAAAATTCGTCAGAAGCAGTTAAATTCTAATACTTACAATACTTGTAGCAACGGAGTTTAAGAAACAAAATTCGAAGCTGAACTTCATAAAATGTTGGAACATATCATATAGATTTTTGAGACCGATTAAATTTGCAGTGTGAAATCAACTTGAAAATCTTTTCGAAATTTCTTTTCTGCTTGATTATCTAGTTGTAATGATTAAAGAAATCACTCATCACGATGTAAATGTAGCGTAATCTTCGATATCTGGGATGGTAATATTTACTTGAAATATACTAACATTAAATTTATAGGTTCAGTAGGAATAACAGTTGAAAATAGACGGATATGAAAGCACAAAGCGCAAATCAAAGTTGTGAGGAATTTATTTAAAGCCCCAAAGTCCGTTTTTTTGAAGACTGTTAGTGTTATAGATAAAAAATACCTGTCTTTAGCAAGCTAGTACACTATCTTATCAATCTAACATCATTTAACAATTCAGTAGCTTAAAAATTTCCAGGAAACGAATTTATTTAATTCGGATACACAGCTTAACTGAAATTTATTAACTCACTATAGCGATCTTTACTCATTTCCATTTTTACTCAAAGTTAACTGAGGCAGAAATAAATAAAAGAGCTGAACCGGATCGAATGTCTGAGAAAGAAGATTGTTAATGAATTTCATCTGCGTCCAAAGCGATAAAGATAACAAAAACATTGTTTCCAACTTTAAATGTAATATATATATGTAGAATCGGTACTTACTGTCTAGGAATATGATGTCTGTAAACTTACTTCTTCTGTGGCTGTCTAGGGGCTAATAAACTAGTCCAATTTACAAATAACTTGAATATTTAATGGAAACGCGAATACTTGCTACAAACTACAAAATGATTACATGTGTAGAAGGAGGAATTTACATAGATGATATTTACAGATGAAGAGAATCGACCATCTTTTACATGTAAACATCTTTCAGTCGCATCATCGTCTTAATCGCGGAATCGTCTGACTTCCATCATCGGAAAAGTAAAAGATTTATTCTCACAGCTTGTCGCGTCATCCGATTATAATGAACGATGCCATCCCACATATATAACCAAAAATTATAATTAAAATGCAGCACTCACAGTTTCATATATCCGTTAAAATTATTTAACAAGTAAAGACATGCCTTTTATCCCATGATAACACACATTTCTATAAAATATTTTATATGATTACACAGTAAGTTTTCCAATGGCAGGTTACTGCTCTTGCACAACATAATTCTCCAATTATTCGAGATACTAACAACCATAACAGTTCAGATAACTGAGAATTTCGATGAAAAGGGAAATCTTAATCATTTTGGTTTAAAAATGAGGAATATACAATGGATATGCATTTGGTTTAAAATTAACCTATTTATGTTATTACATTTGCCTTTTTTTAAGCTGTCTTTCATAACTTAACAATTTTGCTGCTAAATAAAAAAATTTAAAAAACGCATCTTACATATTTTTATTTTTATTACACAACAAATATCCATAAAAACTTTAAAAGTTAAAGCTTGTAACTAGCGTGTCTAAACTTTAACAGGAGCAATTTTCATTCATTGGAATTAAAAATGAAGTAGCGAAACGTAAAAAATATTCCTCTATTACACATTTCATCACTCTGAATTTCTTTAAAAAAGGCATTGAGAGGATTTTTTAGCATCAGGAGATGCTATAAGTTTTGATTCTTACTTTTATGTCGTATCATATTTCCGATAAAAGGATGTTGCTCCCAAATGTTAACGTCATGTATTATTTTTAAAGAAATAATATAGCGAATTTAAAAGAATGTATGGGAACACTTAACACTCTATCGGGAATGCTAAAGAGATGCTGTTTTTATGATATTGCTGTTGAATTTTATGTGGCGTAAGTGTGAAGAAAGTCATACTTAATAAAGTTAAAAAGACAAAACATTGATTATAAAAAAAGTAAAAAAAAAAAAAAAAAAAGGGTGACATTTAAGTCAACTTACTAAGAAAATTGAATATCCGTATGATGAATTGAGAAGAGATTGAAAAACGTTAATGTTAACACTTTAAAACTGCATTTGTAATTCTATATATATGCAGCTTCTGAAAATTTTATGATTTTGCTGTCGAATTTTGTTTGCCGTAAGTATGAAGAAAATTATGCATGATAATAAATTTTAAAAAAATCTGATGTGTACACCACATGACTTTCTTGAACAGAATATTAAATCATAAGCATTTTCCCTGCATTTCATTTAAACTTATTAAATTGAATTAAATCTACTTCTTCGACAGCGCATAAACCACAACAAAATAAATGCTCTCTTTAAAATTCACTATTTACCATAGCGACACTCTGGCGCTAGGCTGGCTTAACAGCGTTACGTCTCATTCATTTTATAACTCAGAATGCGCAAAATTTATATATCATCTGAAGAATTATCTAATCGTTGCCACATGTTCTGTTCGAATACTATTATAAATCTAAAACGATGTATAAAAGAAATTAGACAAATAAAAAAGAAACAGTTGTTGTTGCGAAACTTAGTTTCTTTAGATTGGCAACAAATCCACTATTCTGCTAAGTTTCAAATGTAAACAAATATGGCTGCTATGGTAAAAAAAAATTAGGCTTATTTTTAAACTGTTCTATTTAAACAACTTTTAAACTGTTGATAATTCTACAAATAGTGCATGCAGGTTAACTAAAGGCATAAGAACCTTAACCAGAAGATAAGGATAATATAATTCAATTCTTTTTAAAGCAAAAAATGCAATATTTACCAACATATAAGAATGAAAAATCTGTGCTCAGCCGAGTAACAGGGATGGTATATGTGTATATATATATTTATTTACTTTTGGGGCTGCCGATTGCCACTAAAAAGGGAGGCGCACAACTACATCCTATAGCTGCCCTATATGCAAAATTTCAACGTTCTGAGGCTACTCTTTTTTGAATTATACGAGATACATACATACATACGCACGTACGTACGTACAGACGCCACGAAAAAATCTCTTCTGAATCCATTTTAAATAAGTTTTATAATTTTTTTGGGAAAAAAAGGGAGTCCCTTATTTTGTCCATACGTACAGATGTCACTCAAAAACATCGTTAAATTGCTTTCGATAGCGGTCAAAATGGATATTTTTGTTGAAATATGGTTCCTGGAATTTTTCGTGATTACAATACTTCCTTTACTTCGTACAAGGAAATAAAAATTCTTTTAGTAGAAGTAACTCCGACAGCAGACTCGTAAGTTCCGAACTCTGTGAGAGCTTAAGAAAACCTTAACAAACCCTCTGTGACAGATCACATCAGATTTTCTTCTCATTATTTTTTCCCTCCTTTTTTCTTCCTTTCCTTCCTTTCTCTTTCTGCAAGTTCGTAAAACGAAGGAGCGATTATCATTAATTTTTAAGAAACAATTTTTGGGAATTTAGGTAAACATTTCTTTACCAAATAGCGCATAAAATGTAAAATAACACTAAAACGAAAAATTAATGTTGGATGCAATGCTTAAACAGAAGTAACATGCATGGTAAAATTTTGGAAGCTCGAAATCCCAGCGGAAGGTTTAGGAAGGATAACAGTGAAGACGGCGCATTAGGCTTGCGTTTATGCTAACTAACCCATTTTCTTTGGATTTGAAATTTTATTGTCACTTCTTTTTATTAGCTTTCAGCAGGATGTAAATGAGGTAGGAGTTGTAGGAGTGAAGAAAATCTGTCTAGTTAATTTAATAAATCTTGGAAGCTAGACTATTTAAGAACTGTGTAGCGAAAAATCGCTGAATTCCGTACTTTGATAACAAGTCTAAAGAAGGGTTAAATTTACCCTTTATTCCCATTTAAGAAGATCCCAGAGATAGCCTGTCTCGGACTTCCATCTGGGCTTTAATTCAAGATAAAAAATGAAGAAACTAATCTAATGCTAACTAATCTAAAACCAGCCGAAGTTGCACAGAAATAACTAATAGAGTTGGCCTTTATTAAAAATCACCGGCGAATACTAGCAGGCACCTAACAATACGGTCGAAAAGTCGTAAGATTAAACCTAAACCAACGACGTGGCCAAAAGGCAAAACACGCTGTACTAGGAACTTTTAAGCTCTTCTATTGAAGTAACCGAGACGCGAACTTAAATTCTGTTTTCTACCTCATTTACATAAAACGCGATCCTGAAAACTCATTTTGATAGGGAATCGTAGGTGGAAAACAAGAGAGTAAAGGAAAGGCTTGTTCAAAAATAAAAATAACTATTAGGAAATTGAAATAAACTCTTACAGGGTATTTAAGTCAGAGTTCTTGAAATTTAGAGAGAGAGAGCTTTTGACAGCGATGCTGACCGTGGTATGATTGTCTCGCCCAGCTCTGTGAATTAGGTACATGGTTTTAGCCATTTTGCTAGCCGCAGTCATATCGCGCACGTAGTATTTTGAACTAACGTTTTTTAGACTGTTTGTAGCCTCAAACATAGAAATAATTTAAATTTCAAATTCAGATTTTCTGTTACTGATATCCTGACAGCTGCGGAGAATTAAATTGTAAGCACAAGTCGTTCAATAGTTCAGTTAAGTTTTTAATTTAAAAAAAGGTGTTTTAAACCTTCTTCGGATGTATTAATTCATTTCTCAGACAGATAAGAAATTCGCTTCACTGTCTTGTAAAATTTAAGAATTTTAATTTCAGTCACTCGCATGCTGAATAGCTAGGTAGCTGATCCGATCATTATCCGATTATGGTAAGGAAAGGAAGGATAATTAATTGTAAACACAGTGTTATCACATCTACAGTTTTTTTTTAATAATCGTCTGCTCATATGCGGACAGTCGAAGTTTGTCATCTGGTCTGTTCTGATTACTTGAAGTAAAGCTTGAAATATGACAATATGTAACTGCAGAGATGCATGTGCTTCGTTGCATATTCATTACAACCATTGAAAGCAAACTGCCAAATTTCTCTAAACCACCGTGCTCATATTTTTTTAATCATTGTGTTAAACAATCACTAAACCACGCTTTCGTTTCTCGCGTTTTTTGTAAAAAGGAAAATTATTTCGGATTTCTTCCTTAAATTGGGGGGGGGGGAATGTAAACTTTCATAAAAATCAAAATACAATAAAAGAAATTTTGGTGAAGGTTAAAAAAAAGAAGCAAAGGGGTACTGAAATGATTAAAATTACCGAGAGCTTTACCAGAAATATCATGTAAAATGTTATTATTATTTCACATTACCAGAGCAGAAGTTTATAAATCTTTCGGGTTAATACTGGAATTCTAAAGATCAACTCCCGAGCATTTTGCATTTTTTGAACGTTTCTATCTTATAAATATAAGAAATTATTGGAGTTTCAGAGCGATATTTCATAAGTTTCCGCTAAAAACAGCAATTCAGCGAAGTGCTTCAGTGAAATTTCACATGAATATTAATATAAAGTTAACATGTCTAGGTTTCGAAACGGTTATGAATGTTTACGAAAGACTGGCCACAGTGGACTGTTGTATCTGATAACATATTGGACTATAAGAAAGATTGATAAGATATTAAAGAAGTTCTGAGATGTTTTTGTAACTAGCATCCGTCTGGAATTATCTTACGGCCTTGATTGCAGCCACCACATGCAACAAAATTTCAATTCATATGAAAGATACGTAAATGGAAGACTTTTCAAGCGATATCGAAATGTGCCATCGACCTCAGCCTCTCTTTTTTTTTTTTTTTTTTTTTTTTAACTTCATAAACATCCGCATCACGCCATGCTGTTTTAATACCTAGAATTTTTGATGGCATGATTTCCTTTCTCGTGTCCTTTTTAAGTCCCAGACACCAGCGATTTGTGTAAAGAACGAAAAGATGTGTTTTCAAAAGTGTCAGGATGTATAAAACGGAATCACAACATCCGTTTGAAATTAATGGAAGAAATAGCCCAAAAAGAAGGGCTATTAATTTCGTTTTGGCATTTTGTAGCGTTTCACTATAAACGGCGTTTCACTTTTCAAATTGCTGCCACCAAATATTATCACCCTGTATTATATTTAAGGAAATAAAATAATGAAGAATGTATATAAATGCATATATTGTTTCTCGAATAGTGGTAAAACAACGGTACCTAGAGCCATCAAATTTATTTTGAATAACGCACGTCTCCACCCAAATATGGACATCTGGATCCAGATTTGTTTTATTATCTATTTCACATTTTGTAAAACATTTAGGAGTTTTTGATTAAGAAACTCAACGACTTCAAAGGGAACATTGGGAACACTGTACGAAAAAAGGAAAACATTTTTATCTCCATCGCGCGAGACTGTGTATCGGAAATTCTAAATATATGCTCTTTTAAAATTATTTTGTGATATTGCTTTTGAATAGATTTTTTTTTTTTATGTGCGAATGCGAAGAACATGATATTAAGTACAGGTAACACACAAAACGTTAAAAAATACCCCTTCGAGCGTTATATAAAATCTGAAAATTTTAAGATTTTTTTTTTTTTTTTTTTTTCCCCCTTTCGGCTTTTTTTTTTATTTTTTTATTTTTTTTTATTTTGGCGCTTAAAATATATTGTTTAGGGGGAAGATGGAGTAATACACAAGCCACGGTAGAGAATGCATAGAATATAATAATGCATTGCTTTAAAATAAAGTTAATTGATTAAAAAAATAAAAAAACTTAAAGGTTTCAGATTTTAAATTACGTCCAAAGAGGCGTTTTTTTAACGTTTTGTGTGTTACCTTTATTTAATAAATATCTTGTGTCTACGTGTCCAAACCATAAAATTTAGTTCAACAGCAATATCGCAAAATAATTTTAAAATGAGCTTATCTTTAGAATTCTTGATACAGAGTCTTGCGCGCTGGAGATAATTTTTTTTTCCGTACAGTGTTGCCATTGCTCGCTTTGAAATCGTTGAGTTTTTTAATCAAAAATTCGTTGAAGTGTTACAAAATATGAAATCGATAATGAAACAAATTTCAAATTCAAAATAAGGCCTCCACATGCCCATATTCTATGGAAGATTACGTTATTCAAATTTTGACTGCTCTAGGTACCGTTGCTTTATCACACTGCGAGAAACATACATACATTCATGCAGATTCTTCATTATTTAATTTATTTAAACATAATACAGGGCTGTAATATTTGATGGCAACAATTTGAAAAGTGAAACAAGCTTATGCAAAAACGTTAAAGCGTTATTTGTTTTTCCATTTTATGTCGAAGCTTAAGCAACAATCGACATAAAAACGAATCGACATAAAATGCCAAAACAAAGTTAATGCTTCTTCTAGGCTAATTGTGCCTTTGGACTAACAAACACATTTACCAGTTTATTTATGATTTTGTACAGAAGAAAGCTTACTTTCTAAAATTAGATGTACCAGAGCCCTATCGAAGACCGTCTGAACAAGTTGTGAATAAAGCTCAGTAAATAATGCTGTAATAAACAGAACTGTATGTGCTATATACTATTAAAATTAGGAAAAATGTAAAGAGATAAATAAAATATTAATAATTTATAAATTATGAACAATTCAGGTTATATTATTGATAAATAGATCAAAAATCAAAATAAAATATCATAAAAGTTAAGTAAAATAGTAAAACAAAGTTAGTAAATTAATAATAAATTTTAAAATGCATCATCAAAATCAAATGACATAATAAAAAATGTAAGATTCAGTAATTCCATGGTACTGGTAATAAACGAAGCTAAATTCTTTATTTTGGCTTCTGAATCATTTAAACCATCTTGACCAGATAAGAAGTCCAGGATTATTTTACCCAATGGGTGCAGACCCTCACTGGAGTAGCGAGAGGGGGCAAGAGAGTCCGTTTATCATGCCCCGGGCGCCGCTCTCAGAGGGGCGCAAAAAGTCCCCAAGACAAACAAAATTTTCCTTAAAATTTCAATTTTTATTTTGATCAATTTCTGGGAAATAAGTTTTAAATCAATAATTATTGTAATTATTTCCTTTCTTGGTTTGTCTGATGAAATATGTTATAAATAACGTTTGCAATAAATCAATCAAATATTTCCCTATGCAAAACGTTTTTCTGTTTTCTTTCTGAACACTTTATTTTTCTAAAATAGTAAAATATTATTATTTTTTTAAACGAAATGCATGTACAACTCACGCTTGTTATTTTAAAACGACAATAAACAATGCACTGTAATCTTTTATTATATCATAAGCCCTTCGACCTTGAACTATTATTAATTCGGCCGATAAACTTGTAAGATTATGTACTGTGTACTTTTTAAGTTATTGCTGAATTTGAAGAATCATAAGAACTTTATTAAGTGAATAATTCCTTGAGTTCGCGAAACAGTGAATAAGGGTTAAAGACCCTTTATTATTCCAAGTTAAAGTTTAACAGAACTCCGTCTTGGAGTTTTCTCCAATTAACAGAACTCCGTCTTAAGTTCAAGCCGACACTCGGGCTTGAACTTAAGAGACTAAGAACCAAACTAAACTAATCTTAGCTAAAAGATATAGCCGAAGCTATCAAACTTCTAATAGAGTTCGCCTCTTAACGCTAATTGACTACGAAGCTATCAAGGGCCTAAAGTACGGCCGAGCGTAATAATAGCTTAAGAGAGAGAGAGAGAGAGAGAGAGAGAGAGAGTAGCCTAAAAAGGTGGAAGCGCACTGCCAGAATCACTGATTCACTCCGACTAAGGCAGTAAAACTTTGTAATTACTCCTCAAGTTTGCATTCAAACGTGATTCTAAAACTACGTTCTGGCCGGAAAAATTGAAATTAAGAAGCGATAGGAAAGGAACTTTAACTCAAAATTTAACTGTTAGGAAAATTAACATAATCCTTACAAACTATAATAATCAAATTGTAAGTCACATCAAAAGAAATTAATATTATGGACTTTTACATGGCTGGACTCCTGATATCGCTCATCGAGAACAAATGTCCCTAGTCTTCAGATATGTACTAGATACTGATTTTACCAGCAGAAATGTTTCTAACAAAGGATCTTTTTGGGGATTTATTGAAGTACATGCTAATGATGCAGCCTCAACTGAAAATATAATTTAGAAAAATTAAATTCCGATCAGATTTCATTAACAAATATTACAATGGGAATTAAAAAACGCTTTAGAGAAAACTGTAAAACATGAATCTGAAACAAAATAGAGTGCCAGAGCACAAGCAGTTAGTGTTACTATCGATGGGCTGGAAGCATTAGTAGACCTATTAGAAAAATTAGCAGAGGACAGTTCTACACAAGTGACACCAGAAGTAAAGCTACGATTTTATTGCAAAATACACTGAATTTTAATTTTATAATTTAAGTCCATTTCTGGCATGATGAAATTTTGAGGAAAACTGATAGTGTGCAGCTCAGATTACAAGATCCTAAAATGAATTTTAGAGGAGCATTGCATAACCATGAATTATTAGCAACTAAACTGGCAGGAATTCGAGACTAGATCTGTAAAAAGATAATGTCGCTTTGCGAAAAATTGAGTATTGATAAAACAATTCGTGTTAGAAGACGCCGAAAAATGCCCAGAGAATCGGCTAGAGGTATTAGTCTTTTAGCAGAAAGTGAAATTTCTCGCATTATGAAAAGCGTTCCTGATCATCTGCATCAGGAAATAAGTGTACGATTTATACGACTGAGTGATCTTAATTCCAAATTTGGATATTTATTGAAGGTTGAAAATTTATTGAACAAGAATAATGTTGATAATGAGCTTGAAAAGAATTTAAAAAACTTGGGTGAATTTTATGATACAGACTTGGAATGGAATAGAACAGAACTCTGTGTCGAAATATTTTGATCAAAACAGTTAGGGGATATTACGATTTTGGATACAACTGTGGATGAGAAAATGTTGTGGTGAGTGATATAGATTTATAGGTGTTGTAAGATATGAGTAAAGAAAAAGGAGCAACGAACAAGGAATAATTAATTTTACTTTGCGAATCATGTGAGTAAACAAAAAATGTATAATTTACGCATATTATGCAAAAAAACAAAAAATGTGTTTTCTCGGATACAAATGAGTTTCAATAACGGATATGGTTTCTCTGACCAAAAGCAATGTCGCTCACCTACGAGGCATAGAATGAATTTTAGAGGGTCTGGTGTATTCGCTCTTACTCCTGTAGAAGACAGCTTTTTAACTGCTGAATTATTTCTTGAGGTGATAAGCGACAAGCAGCCCTTCTCCCTAGAATATCCCAAACATGTTCTATTGGATGCATAACTAAGAAACATACTGGCCAATCCATTCGAAGGATTCCTTTGTCGAAAAGAAAATTATTCACTAGCTGAGCCGGATGGGGCCTGGCGTTATCGTCCGTGAAAATGAATTTATCCCCGACTGCTACAGGGTAAAGGAGCACATTTGGGCTGAGGATCTCATCCCTATATCGCTGAGTCATTAGTGCTCCATTCCTGATAATGTGCAGGTCGGTACGGCCATTGGCGGAAATATCGGCCCGGATCATCACTCCACCTGAGCCAAATAGAACGCTTTCACGCGCAAATGGAGGAGTATTACGTACGGGGTTCTCGTCCGTGAGCACGTTGCTCCACTCATCTCGTCTCCATAATAGATGCTCCTGTGCCCACCTTCTACCGACAGCACGACGGACCTGTGTCAACGAAACACAACCATAAGTCTGCGAGCATACAAACCACATGGTGGAAACGGTTTCGAATAGTTTCAATCGAAACTCCGGTACCAGTAGCCCTCTCGAGGTACTTTTGCTAGAAAGTGCAATTCATAGTGTGGTTTCTTCTGGCCATTAGTGTTAAATGCCGATCCTCATTTTGTGCTGTTGCAAGCATACGACCTTGTCTCGATCTTCGGCAAACATTTCCAGTTTCCAAAAACCGATTCCCATAGTCTGGAAATGACATTTTAAGAAACACCTAACGCTTCTGCTACAATGGATTGCATTTCACTCTCCTGTAAATGATTGATGGCCTTTCAGGCTACCGATTCAACTTGCTGTCATCTTGCTGAAACATTGTATTCACTCCTACAAAACATTCAACGCGTGTCAATTGTTTTTAATCTCCCTACTACAAAAGGAATGCTGCTGGTTGCTTTTCACTCCTTATCGAAAACGCATAGTTTTCGACGTCATAGACTAAATTTGCATATTCCGTTTCGTTATAATTTTCCTTTATAACTTATTGTATTTCCTTTTGTTAAAAAAGTTTTCGATTATACGGTTATTTCATACCGAACTCACAGTATCCTCTAATTGTTTTGAGCAGTGTATGTGACTGCAAGATGTTACTCAGCAGTTGAAAAGAAACTGAACCTAAAACTCCATTACAGATCTCACCTTTATAATATTATATGGAGAAAATCTTTTCCAAACTTAAAAGTCTACCTTCTGGATTGACTGGAAATGGATACCTTCAGCTACTTGGAGATCACTTATAGCCATTCATGGACTTCACGTACTCAAACAACGATGGGATTTTTATGGATGACAATGCTCCATGGCACCGGGCTACAATTGTTCGCGATTGGTTAGAAGAACATTCTGGACAATTCCAGCGAATGATCTGGCCACCTAGATCGCCCGACATGAATCCCATCGAACATTTATGGGACATCATCGAGAGGTCAATTCGTGCCCAAAACCCTGCACCGTCAACACTTTCACGATTATGGATGTCTATAGAGGCAGCATGGCAATATTCCTGCAGGGGACTTCCAACGACTTGTTGAGTCCATGCCACGTCGAGTTTCTGCACTTCGCCGGGCAAAAGGAGGACCGACAAAATATTAGGAGGTATCCCATGACTTTTGTCACATATTACTGTAAATTTTTTTTCGGAGGGGAGGCACCAAAAAGGTATTTTGCCCCACGCGCCAGTTATGCTTACTACGACACTGAAGACCCTGAAGATTTCTCTTGCTGAATCATTCCGATGTGGGGTTTTTTTTTCTCAGTTATTCAATTTCCAAGAAAAGGGAGTCATACATGTTCAGCATCTAATACCAATAGCAGTAAATATGACGTTTCAATATTCATACATTATTATATATGGCAGCTCTTCTCCACTTGAAAAATAATCCCACAATGCCCAATATCATCTACACAGACTCAGCCTCAAGCCTCGCTGCGATAGCTGGAATTCCTTCTGGCAGCCCTATCGTCAGCAGCATTAGAGACATTCTAACCCACATTCCTGCAAAGACCCTTACTCATCTGGGTGCCAGCTCATACGGGAATAGAAGGAAATGAGAGAGCAGATGTCGCAAAGGAAGCAGCGGATTCATCCACTTTGCGAGAAGTCCCGACCATTAGGCCAGTCTCGCACCTAAAGAGTCATGTATGACATTCCATCAGCTCCTAAGAATATGGCAAGAACGTTGGGATGAAGCCTCCACAGGGAGACGAGTTTACAATCTCATTTCCAAGGTACAGACAACAATCCAAACTAATAGCAATTACATGACGTATTTCCTCACTGGTCATGGGACCTTTCCTTCATACCTCTGACGCTTTGGCTTGAGAGAGAATGGTAACTGTGAATGTGGGGAGGATGTCATCCAGGTCATTTTGTGTTCTGCCCACACACAGCACTTAACAGCCTCAAGCAACCCGGAGCCAGATTCCGGCCAAATTGGTTCCATAATCTACAAAGTAACAGAGTTGCCCAACGGAAACTGAAAACAATAATTGACTACTGTACTAGCAATAACTCTTCTGACGCTGTAAGATAGTAGCCATAAAAGTCTATATAAGCTAGTTCAATAAGTCAGCAACAAAGTATATGATATGTATGTTCAGTATGTAATTTTCTATTTACGCTGTGCCAGGTTTTCATACACAAAGTTCGTTCGTACTGTATCTGAATGCTGTAATGTATCTGTACATTTTTATATCTTTTATTTATGGTATCTAATTTATACTAAGGATCTATGGAAATTTCCTGTATGTTTTACCACCAATCCTCGAATTCCATATCACAGATTATGTTCTTACTGCATTAATATAATATTAACAAGACATAGTGCACAATAAAAATTAAGCTTTATTTAGAAACTTCGCGCACACTGCCCGACAGCCTGCCTGTGTCGCTCTGCTCGCTACTCGTAAGAAACTTCTCCTCTAGGGTTGCCACACTTATCGGAGGGCGCAAGGCGCGCTCCTTATCGCCATCACCACAGAGTTTCCCCCCAGTTCCTTTAATGGCTATTCAAAGGAACGACATAGGTTATGAAATTATCTCAGAGGATCCGTACTGTCGGGTATTTTTTACATGATTACAAAATTAGAATATAAAATTAGAAAAGATCAAAATGCAATTCAATATATAACAAGGTATTGACACATATAATAAACATGAAATAACAAGAAATATGTTAAGATATGAATTTTAAAAAAATGTTTTAAATTGTTATGTAAGAAGCAAGTTTCTTAGGGAAGTGAACATGTCTTCCCGATCTGGTGACAGTTTGTGTCTTAGAGAGTTCGTTTGCAGATTTATTCTGCTGAACTGTCTTTAAGTCTTTATTTGTTTTTAGTTCAGGCAAATTAGAGTCCGAAAGCAAATAGGCTGGTTTCACACGGTCTATAGACACAGTAGATTTCAGACCGTTAACATCAATTGTGAAAGTTTTGTTCGTTCTAGAAAGAACTTTATGCGGACCTGTATATGGTTGGCACAGAGGTGGCTTTACTCGATCGACACGTAAGTATACATGCGTACACGACTTTAAGGTAGCACTTACGTAACATTTTTCTTGGCAATGTGCAGATGTTGCTATTGGATTCAACTGTTGCATTCTATGCCGAAGATTCGTGATAAATTGTGTGTCATACGGAGATATCTTAGATGACGTTATCATATCACTAGGCAGCTTGAGAGTTGTGCCGTACACCAGTTCAGCACAAGATGACTGTAGATCTTCCTTTACGGCTGTCCAAATACCAAGCATAACAACTGGTAGTGTTTCAGTCCAGTTATTGGTCTCGTGAGCCTTGAGAGAAGATTTTAAATGTCGATGAAATCGTTCAACAATGCCGTTGGACATTGGATGATAGGCTGTTGTTGTGATTCTGTTCGTACCCAAAATGCGCGTGAATTCTGCAAAAAGTGCGGATCTCATTTGAGAACCTTGGTCTGTTGTTATGATCGATGGGCAGCCAAAACGAGATATCCAACAGTTGAAGATGGCTCTGCAAATGGTTTCCGTTTTCATATCCGGGATGGGAATGGCTTCAGGCCATCTGGAGAATCTATCTATTAGAGTCAAAAGGTACACATTGCCTTCTGATGGAGGTAACGGTCCGACGATATCCATATGGATTTCTGAAAAACGTGCATCAGGAAGAGAGAATGTGCCCAGTGGTGCTTTAGTATGCCTAGTAATTTTCGATTTTTGGCAAGATTCACAGGATTTCACCCAATTTTTGATATGACGTTTCATATCGGGCCATACATAACGAGAACAAATAAGCTTCGTAGTAGCTGCAATTCCTGGATGTGACAGATTATGCAGATGATTAAAGATGAGTCTGCGAAAGGAATTCGGAACAAATGGACGAGGAATGTCTGTTGATATGTCACACAGAATATTACCATCAGAATATTGGCACGGTTTAAATTCCAGTTTCAAAGATGATGTGTTGTTTTTGAGAAGGTCTTGTACCTCCGGATCATGCCGTTGAGCTTCCGAAAATTTTTTAAAATCCAAAAATGGAGATTTTGTTATGGAATCAATTTCGATTCTTGAAAGAGCGTCAGCAACGACGTTTTTTGAACCTTGCACATGCCTAATATCAGTAGAGTACTGAGAAATAAAATCTAAATGTCGCAATTGACGAGGTGAACATTTATGAGGGTTCTGTTTAATAGCGTATATTAACGGTTTTTGATCCGTATAAATTATAAAATTTCTGCCCTCTAACATGTGTCGGAATTTCTTAATTGCAGAATAAATAGAAAATAATTCCCTATCGTACGCGGACCATTTCTGTTGACTTTTACTGAGTTTCATAGAGAAAAATGCTATAGGTTCCCATGTTTGTTGAGACAACTGCATAAGTGTGCCGCCGATTGCGACGTCTGAGGCATCTACCCAGATGCTTAGCTGGGCTCCGGGAATAGGGTGTCTCAAAAGGGTAGCCTGAGCAATGGCATTTTTGGCAGCAATAAAGGCTTGTTCAGCATTCTCGTTCCAATTTAATTGTGGGGATGAATCCTGAACACGAGAACGAGATTTCTTTTTATTAATATAGCCTTCTAACAATTTTATTAAAGGGGAAAGAATATGTGCTGCTTTAGATATGAAACATCTATAAAAGTTAAACATGCCTAAAAATCGGCGAAGCTGAGTGAGAGTGGTAGGTTGAGGAAAATCTAAAATACATTTGACTTTGTCAGGAAGAGGTTCAATTCCGTTTTCACTAAGGTGAAAACCTAAGAAATCAATAGATGTTTGACCAAAGGTGCATTTTGAAACATTTATGCAAAGTCCATATTCCTGAAGTTTGGAAAATAAAGCTTTCAAATGCCTGCAATGTTCCTCAGAATCTTTAGAGGCTATGAGCAAGTCATCGACAAAAGCGTAAACGCCTTCTAAATCCCGCGTGACTTCATCTATAAAACGTTGAAAAGTCGCAGATGCATTGCATAAGCCGAATTGCATACGGGTACTTTCGAATAAACCGAATGGTGTGCATATGGCGGTTTTGTGGATGTCGGCTGGGTTAATTGGTATTTGATGGTATGCCTTAATCAGGTCGACATGACTAAAAATTTTAGTACCGTGCAATGCAGCAGTAAAATCGGCTAAACATGGAATAGGGTATTTGTCTTTTATTGTTTGAGCGTTCAATGCTCGATAATCTCCTACAGGTCTCCATTCCAGACTTCCCTTTTTTGGAACCATGTGAAGTGGGGATGCATAATTGCTGCTCGAAGGTCTCAAATGCCCCAATTGCATCATAGTTTGAAATTCTTGTTTTGCTATTTTTAAGCGATCTGGAGCTAACCGACGAGGTTTTGCAACCACAGGTGGACCTTTAGTTATGATATAATGAACGGTGTTATGTTTAACAGGTTGGTTAGGATCTGGTAATCTAGTAACTGAAGGAAATTCTTTTAAAATTTTGTGATATGGTGTATCACTAAATACAGTTTTTACTGAATAAATGCTTGCATTTTTCACGCAACCGACGGTTTTAAAATGCGTTTTTAAATCTTTGAGACATTTGTTTCTGAGATCAGGCACCAATTCAAAGAAATGGAGAAAATCTGCTCCAAGAATGGGTGTACTAACATTTGCTATAAGAAAAGTCCATGTAAACTGTCGTCTTAATTTGAAATCCAAAGAAAGTGTTTTTTGACCATAAACATGAATAATAGAAGAATTAGCAGCGAAAAGTGTTTGTTGGGACGAATTCCGTTTTTGAGAATTATTTGCTGGAAGTAAGGACACGTCAGAGCCGGTATCGACCAAGAATGAAAGGTTTGTTCTACGGTCACGAACGAACAGGCGACGTGAAACTTGAGGCAAAGAATAAGTCGCCTCTATTCTTTGCTGGTTTCGTTTCCCTGCCATGAACAAGGTTTTGTACATTTGTCATCTCTACACTTTTTCCCACAACGTCTATGATACCAGCAAACAGAATAATCTCTCATTTTGGAATTGCTTCTTTCCTTATTGCGATCTCCGCGATTTGGCGAGCGACCACGAGAAAGAGAAATGCGATCAATACGTTTGTTTAATTTTTCTATTTGTTTAAATAATTTATCCTCAAGAGACTGATCGACTGTGCGAGAAACGGCACAAGTCCCTGGGGTTGGATTTACTTCTAAAATTCTGTCGGCAATTTCTGCAGCTTTATCTACAGTTAAATTGGAAACCGCTGCCAAAATAGACTGAACAGTCGAAGGCAAACGTTGAAGGAATAATTCTAACATTAAGTTATCAGGAACATTTAAAGATTCTGCTCGACGTTTCATATTTCTAAGCAAATCGAAAGGTTTTCGAGAACCTAATTCTTCTCCAGATAATAATTGGCGAATTTCTTGCTGAGAAGATTCTCCTGAACGATTTATTAACTCAGTTTTAAGCTTTGCATATGGATCAATAGGGTCTGGTTTCATAAGTAAATCCCGTACTAGTGATGCGATATCTGGAGGAAGATGAGAAACTACATAATTATATTTAGTAATGGATTCTGTGATAGGTTTGGGGGTGGCAAGAGCAAAAGTACTTTCACACATAATAAACCATAAAGATGGGTCTGATCGGTTATAAACCGGAATTTGGACGGCATGAACATCAGACATTGTGCAAGGTTTTTAAGCCAAAATAAAAGCAAAAATTTTACTAAAGAAAATGAAATTAAATGATAAGTAGAAAACAGAATTATAAAATGATCTATAATTACTACTCATCTGTGATCCGGAGGATGAAAACCGATGTAATCCATTACTTCTGGTTTGGAGATCTTGAGTGATGGCTTGTAGTCAAAACCGAAAGTGCTTGAGAACTGTTCATACGATTTAACACAGTCCGGGTTACCATTATGGAAATTTCCTGTATGTTTTACCACCAATCCTCGAATTCCATATCACAGATTATGTTCTTACTGCATTAATATAATATTAACAAGACATAGTGCACAATAAAAATTAAGCTTTATTTAGGAACTTCGCGCACACTGCCCGACAGCCTGCCTGTGTCGCTCTGCTCGCTACTCGTAAGAAACTTCTCCTCTAGGGTTGCCACACTTATCGGAGGGCGCAAGGCGCGCTCCTTATCGCCATCACCACAGATCACGCGTACCTCAATGGCATGCTTTATGTAAACTTTAACTATCATGATAACGTATATATATATATATAGATGTAAATATTGTTACGAATTTGGTATTTAAATAGCTAATGTTAGTTCAATTATAAATTAAATGGTTTTATTTCTTGCGCAGTGCAGCGCGTGACGAATATTAAATGGTGTGGTGTATTTAATTATGGCAAAGCACACGAGGGCTATCTGCCTAAAGGGAGGGATGCCTTTCGTGGAGGACTTTCTAAGGGAAACTGGCTCGTATACACGTTACACATGGGGAAAACCACGAAAACGCCCATGCAGCCAGCCCGTTCGCGGGATTCGAGCCTCAGACCGAACTACCAGTGTTCAGCGTCTTTACCGCTCGGCCGCTGGTGGGCCCGACGAATATTAAAAGAAAGCTAAGCCGGAAAAATTGAAAATACAAGAGCGCGTGCATTAAATAAATAAATATCTCTTTTTGATTTCGAGAAAGTACTGGAAAATTCTAGCACGTGATTTTAAAATCTTATAAAAGGAGGAAAACATCTCAGTTTGTAGTAGTTGCTTAGTTTGTTGTTGTTTAAAAAAAACTACTGTTGTTGATTGTAGCGAATTCGTGGATTAGCGTTCTTTAGCTGTTTTGAATTACGTTCTATTGGACATTTGAGTAGTTAAAAGATAACTACTGTGAGATATTGTAATACTGCTTGATAATTTGAGAAAATTTAACCATTTTTGTTGTAATAATAATAAATTTTTATTCTTTTTTCATCGGACTTGTGCATTCATTTCATAACGAACCCGTACGCACGCAACAATTTTTGGTGTCAGGAGTGGGGTTTGAATGCCAATAACAAGAGCGATGGAAGAACAATTCAGGCAAATGATGACTGCATTTGCTGCTTTCCAAGAAAAGATGGAAGGGGCCGTCAAATCCGTTAAGGAAGAAATGAAATTGGGCCAGGAATCCGTTAAGGAAGAAATGAAATTGGGCCAGGAATCCGTTAAGGAAGAAATGAAATTGGGCCAGGAATCCGTTAAGGACGAAATGAAAGCCGTTCAAGCTGGTCAAGAAAAGATTGAAGCATGTCAAGAAGAAATGAAAAGAGAAATTACCTGCATAATAGAAAATAAATTTGAAGCTATGGAAGGCAGAATTGACACAGTTGAAAATAAAGTTGGACAAATTGAAGAAAAAGTTTCTTTCGTAAAAGATCAAATTGAAGAAAGAGTTTCTTCGGTGAAAGAAGAAATAGAAAAAAAAGTTTCTTCTGTAAAAGAACATATAGAAGGGAGAGTTTCGGCTGTGGAGGAACGAATTGAAGGAAGAATTTGTGCCGTCCAACACCAAGTTGAACAACAAATTGATGATAGAGTTTCTGCAGTTGCCAAAGAAATGGAAACTTTAAAGAAATTCGTGGCGACGGCAGGGAGCAAGAGTGATGATTTTAAATTCTTACCGATGCCTGCTCGTCCATTTCTGAAGCTATTCACATATGATGGGAAGACATCCTGGCAAGTGTACAAGACCCAGTTTTCTATCGTTGCGGATGCGAATGGATGGGATTCCCAAGCTAAGGCCTGTCATCTCGCCGCTTCTTTAAGAGCCGACGCAGCGGATATCCTTCAGACTCTTCCCGAAAACAAAAGGTTAGATTTCGAAGCTCTCTCCGGCGCCTTGGAGCTGCGCTTTGGCGAGAAATGTTTAAAAGACTACAGCAGGCTTCAATTAAAATCTCGTCAACAGAAGCCTACCGAAACACTTCAGGAGCTCGCCGTGGATGTTGAAAGGCTGTCCCATCTCGCCTTTTCGGAATGCCCGACAGAAACAAGGGAAATCCTGTCCTTGCAATACTTTATCGACGGCATCCGGGATACTGAAATACAAAAAGCTCTACGAATGGCGGATGTAAAAGATTTAAAAAGCGCTCTAGTGTACGCCATGAAATTCGAGGCAGCCCAGCAAGCAACTAATAGAGATCGCTACCCAGTTAGAGCTGTGCGAGTCCATGAGCCAGTGGATCAACTGATGGCTCGTTTAGATGATTTATCCAGACAAGTCGATGCTTTGATACGGAGTAGCAGTGAAAACAAAGTGGCTGTAAGATGTTGGAGATGTGGTTCTGAAGGTCACCTACGACGGCATTGCAGAACACCCCAGGGCACGGATAATAAAACGGATGAGTTGACAAGACCAGTGAATGCTTTCAGACGGAATAGTGGTGAAACGAAACCGACCCTAAAGTGCTGGAATTGCGGTGTTGAAGGCCACCTACGAAGGAACTGCAGAACTCCCCAGAGCACGGAAAATAAGGCATACGATTTAAACAGACAATTAAATGCCACGGGAAGGAAAAGGACTGACAAGAAACCAAAGTGCTGGAACTGTGGAGCTGAAGGCCACGTACGAAAGAATTGCAGAACACCCCAGGGTATGAAAATTGAGACAATTTCTGAGCAACGACGCAAGGAAACAAATTAATGACCATATCGAGGAACGGAGGTTGCCAGATAATGAAAAAAATTGTTTTAAAGCGCTTAAAATTTATACAGTGAGTGGCAACAGTAACGGACTGTCCATTAATGGGAATATCGATGGAGTTCCTTGCAATATGATCATTGACACAGGAGCTGATGTTACCATCATTAGGAAAAATTTAGCTGAACAGTTTAAAGACAAACTTATTTGGACGCCATCCTGTGTTACCCTTCAGACTGCGTCTGGTGATAAGATCGACATAACTGGGAAGTTAAACGTAAACATCACGTTTGGAAGTGCCGCCTACCATCACACGGCATATGTGGCGGATATTACAGATCCATGCATATTCGGATTGGACTTTTTAAGGAAATACAATTTTTCCTTAGACTTGAAAAACAACAAACTGCTTTCAGGATCTAAAGACATGACTATCCATCCTAAGAAGGGATCCTCACCTGGAAATGCCGACGCTTTGTCCGAAAGAACCAGCTTGAGAAACAGCCGAAATCATGCTAGGGTCGAAAAGAAACACCAGACTACCAGCTATTCTCCATCTCAGATGCTCTTCGGTCGAGACCTTCGTCTGCCTTGTGACCGCCTGTTTCATCGCCGTACGGATGCGCCTTCATCGCCTGAGGAACACATCCAAGATGTCAAGGCCCGTTTTGAAGTGATGCACCGTTCCGCACGAAAGCGAGTGAACTTGGCGACGGAGAAAGTGAAGACCAGATACAACACGAGAGCTGCTGGACATAGATCCAACGAAGGAGACAAGGTGTGGTTGTGGAACCCGATTCGACGAAAAGGAGTCAGGCCTGATTTACAGTCACCTTGGGATGGTTCGCACACAATCCTAAACAGGCTAAATGACGTCGTGGTTCGGATTCGTAAGTCTTCGAACTCTAAACCTAAAGTCGTTCATTACGACAGGTTAGCTCATTACTATGGCCATAGTACGTAATGTAAATAATTGTAAATAGTATCAGACCATGGTCCTTTTTGTTTATAAATGTGTATTTGATTTGATTTGTATTTAGTATTTGATTTGCATTTAGTATTTGATTTGTATTTAGTATTTGATTTGTATTTATTATTTGTTTTGTATTTAGTATTTGATAGCATTTGATTTGCTTTATGTATTGCATTTATTGTTCATGTTGTTTATTATTGTAATGTAATGCTTATTAATGCATTTATGCTACAGTTGTAAGTTTAGCTTCCTGTCCAGGGATTGTACTGCCCGGGACGTGCAGTCCTTGGGAAGGAGGCAGTGTTACGAATTTGGTATTTAAAAAGCTAATGTTAGTTCAATTACAAATTAAATGGTTTTATTTCTCGCGCAGTGCAGCGCGTGACGAATATTAAAAGAAAGCTAAGCCTGAAAATTGAAAATACAAGAGCGCGTGCATTAAATAAATAAATATCTCTTTTTGATTTCGAGAAAGTACTGGAAAATTCTAGCACGTGATTTTAAAATCTTATAAAAGGAGGAAAACATCTCAGTTTGTAGTAGTTGCTTAGTTTGTTGTTGTTTAAAAAAACTACTGTTGTTGATTGTAGCGAATTCGTGGATTAGCGTTCTTTAGCTGTTTTGAATTACGTTCTATTGGACATTTGAGTAGTTAAAAGAAAACTACTGTGAGATATTGTAATACTGCGTGATAATTTGAGAAAATTTAACCATTTTTGTTGTGATAATAATAAATTTTTGTTCATTTTTTTCATCGGACTTGTGCATTCATTTCATAACGAACCCGTACGCACGCAACAATATGAATATGAGTGAGAGTATGTATAATTTTATTTGTTTCGGAATATATATGTATGTAAGTGTGTATATATCTGTATCTGAGTTGGTATTTATATGTATATACATATATTTTGAATTATACTCTTCTTCAAGTGCCTTGTATGCACATGTATATTTCTTTTTTGCATTTTATAAATGTCATCTGCTCAGCCGGGGCTGCCTGGCAGCTAGTGGTTAGCTCCCATTGAGTTGGTAACCAGTACTGCATGGATATATCTATACCTGGGTCGGAAGCCAACTCAGCGGTTTACTCCCCTAACCAGCATACCGTCTGGGCGGCTGTGCTGAAAGTGAAGTTATGTTTAGACCGACCGACACGAAGCCTTTGAAATGGATTAGATTATTATGGCAAAGCCCGTTAAGACTACTTGTCTTAAGAGAGGGATGGATGATTTTCTGAGACTAGCCTCTATTCCCACACAACCAAGGCTTTTGTCATCTGAACTTGGATGGATGGATGGAAGTATCAGCAATCAACGATATTATCCACAGGACCACTTGTGGAAAAATTATGAAGAAGTAAGAGGATATTTTTCTAATATTTTTCCTCATCAGATTTATAAATTTATTAATTTATTTATACATAAATTAATTAAATAAATTTAATGCAGACGCTCAGGGCACCTTTTCCTTTCAACCACAAATTCAGTTTTAGGTTTAGTACATCTGTTGTTATTACGTATTTGAGTTTAAGAGTGTTTAACTATTTGAGCTCTGAAGATGTCGAAGTATATAATTTCTTACATTCGTGAACAAGGGATTATATCTGAAAGAATTTTATTGCCCGAGGTTAAAAACTGTCTTCCTCTTGACAGATGTTTCTTGCTTGACCGATTAGTGCTTCCAAGCAGGTGAATGGCTGAGAGAAATTGAGAGACTCAACACCATGTCTGCTGATTTCGCCGTTGAAGGGTGGACATGTCGATTTTATCTTTGGATAAGACCAGGAAACGAGACGAGTTACAGGTTATTTGCGCTTCATCCCTGCGATTAATGCCATTAATTTAGGGCTATCGAATAAGGTCAGTGCTAGTATTCATTCCCCCAGTTTTAGATAGTTGTTTAATCACTTTACAAGGACGACAAAAATAACTTTCGTTCGATGACGGCCTGGATCATCATCACAATTAATTGCTGTCCTGATGGTACAGTATCTTCTGCCTTGGGTGCTGAAAAACCTGCTCCTGCAGCCGCAATTTGATGAAGACGATTTAATAACGATTTTTTTTTTTTTTTTTTTTTTTTTTTTTTTTTTTTTTTTTTTTTTTAAGGATTATGTTTCTCTAAAAATGTCCTCATAAAATTATAAACCTGGAGTTCAGTTTTGAGCGTTCCTTCAGCAGAAGAACTACTTTCTATTTTCAGTTACCTTCGAACGACCATACAATTTAGAACAACAATCTATTAATATATTTTTAACCAAACTATTTTATTGAAGGAGTATAAAAAAGTAGCAAGTATAAAGGCAGTTATTTCTTTACTAGTATGACATTATATCTTACCTTTTAAACCTTTTTATCTGGGCATCTCTGATTTCGTTTGCGTTTATATTTGAACTAAAAACTTTTAGACTAAGGTATAAGGGCAACGAAACTTTTGGACGGAATCTTTGGATTCCAGTCTAAAAACTAAAAAGGATTTTTTTTTGAATTGTTAGAGGGAGTAACTAACGATAATACTTTTTTTTAACATCGCTAAAAGACCACCAGAATAAAAATGTAAAAAAAAAGAGAATGTTGTTACTGATGAGTAGAATTTCATTATTTAGTGCACTAAACGAAGACATTTTTTACTTAAAAAATTCCTCTTAAAAGTTCTTTGTTGTTCTCAGCGTTTGCGTTAATGCTAAATTAGAAGAAGCTGGGTGTAGAAAGTAATAAAAACTACTTTCTATTTTTTATTACTTTCTAATTTTTTGGTAACTGGAATGGAATGAAATTTTGGTAACTGGAATGGAATTTGTGGTAACTGGAATGGAATGAAATGTAATAGACAGAAGTGTATGATTGAGTGGGAGTGGGACCTCAACTAAAAAAATAGTATTAAAAGCAAAATGCATAGTTATACCTTCAGGTAATATTTTAAGGCAATACGGATATATTTTTTGCCGAATATATTGCCGAAACCGTTTTTGAAAGAGCTTTAAAATCCAGAAATCAGAAATAAAGAGTATTTTCATGAAAAAAGTTCCAGTTTTTGCTTCTGTAATTTTTTTGTTTAAATATCGTGTGTTATAAAGTGCTGAAGTTCAGGGTGTAACAAAATAACTTTTAATAATAAACTTTCAAACTTTTATATAGCTTTCTTCCTTAAACAGAAAGCTTTAAATCTTTATTCGCTTTAAAATATTTAATGAAACCATCTTTCCTATGGGATAGAAGGCCAATCTATAGTCTAGCCATTGTATATTATTTCAATATGTTTTCGTCAATCATTCGATCAGGTTACGTACCGCTGAAGCTTATGTCTACGGGTGGCAGACGAGAAGATTCAAGAACAGAATCCTTGGTAACTTCATTCGGGATTCAAATTTAGGAAAATGGGAAAGTTGCTTGAATTGTTTAATGGCTTCTACGAATCTTAAACGCATATTAATTTCTTAAGAAAGTTTTCCATGAAAGTATCCTGCCAAGGCAAATAATGAAATAGCCGAATGCTTATTTTACGTAACTGTCATTGCATAATTAGCACGTATTACAGATCTGATTTAAGATAAGTTTTCTTATATGATAACAATAAATTTATTTTGGGCCAACATACTTGTTACGTGGCATCTAATGTGTGATCTTACAAACTCATTTAAACAGCAAAGTATATTAAGACAAATCTTGTTTATTTGTTTAATAATTTAAGGTAAAGTACGGGAAGTCTATTTGCCTAAGCTAAAGAGCTTTCATGGAGAATTTTCTGAGGAAAACTAGATCATATTCATGTTACGCATCGAGAAAACCATGAAAACGACCGTACCGCCAAACCGTCCGCCGGAATCCAAATCCGAACGGACTAGTAATATCTAGTTGTCTCATCATCTCCCTCGATTATCGATAGGCGAAAAAGAAGAATGAAGTTTTCTGTTATTCGAATGCTCATTTTTAGATTTAGAGTTAACAGACTGAAATCTAATTAGAAAAGAAACGCGCCAATTTTAAACTTAAATTCAGGGAAGGGGGTAAAGGGGGTGGGTTGAAAAATGAAAATCTCAAAGCTTTCAGATTTTATATTACGCCCAAAGGGGCGATTTTTTTAACGTTTTGTGTGTTATCTTTATTTATTAAATATCATGTTCTTCGCACTTAAACCACATAAAATTCAATTCAACAAAAATATCACAAAATATTTTAAAAAAGCATATCTTTAGAATTTCCGATGCACAGTCTCGCGTTTTGGAGATAAAAGTGTTTTTCTCCTCGTACAATGCTGCTTTGCTCGCTTTGAAGTCGTTGAGTTTGTTAATCAAAAATTCCTTAGTTTTGCAAAGTTTAAAATAGATAATGAAACAAATTCGAAATTCAAAATTCGGGCTTCCAAGTGCCCATGTTCGGTTGAAGGACTACGTTATTCAAAATTTGATGGCCATAGGTACAGTTGTTTCTTCACAATGCGAGAAACATTCCATGCATTCATACAGATTCTTCATTGCTTAGTTTCTTTAAATATAATACATAGCGATAATATTTCATGGCAACAGTTGTAGAAGTGAACCAACTCAGAAAGTGAAATGTCTCAAAATGCCATTTTGAGACTAATAGCCCTTTGGGTCTAACGCTCCTTTGAGCGAAAACAAACAAACAAAAACAAAACAAAAAACAAACAAACAAAATAAATAAGAATATATATAAAAAAAAGAAAATCTGAAATGTTTCAATTTTTAAATTAAGTCAAAAGCGGCCTTTTTTAACATTTTGTGTGTTGCATTTATTTATTAAATATCACTTTCTTCGCACTTAAACCATAAAATTTAGTTCAAAAGCAATATCGCAAAATAGTTTTAAAATGAGCATATCTTTAGAATTTCCGATACAGAGACTCACGCGCTGGAGATAAAAATGTCTTCTCTGTACAGCGTTGCCATTGCTTGCTTTGAAGTCCTTGAGTTTGTTCATCAAAAATTCGTTAAAAGTTTACAAAATAGGAAATCGATAATAAAACAAATTCCAAATTTCTAATTAAGTCTTCCACATGCCCATATTCGTAGGAGGATTACACCATTCAAAATTCGATGGTTCTATGTCCCGTTGTTTTATCACAATGCAAGAAATTTACATACATTTATGCAGATTTTTCATTATTTAATTTCTTTAAATATAACACAGGGCAATAATACTTTGTGGCAACAGTCTGAAAAGTGATTCGCCGTTTGTAGTGAATCGACGCAAAATCGCAAAATTTGAAGGTGATATCGGCACAAAATTTGGTTTGGCACAGCAGTTATATCAAGTTGTGAATTTCATTTTAGTATTACTAACAGTTAAAATTTATTTTGATTCTTTCTTTTTATCCCCTGTTTCGTCAAGTGCACACACAGTCTAAAGAATTACGCAGATTTTATGGCAAACGGCGTAGTTTAAGGTGAGAGAAAAAAACTGTAATTGTTTAGATATGTGGTACAGATTTGACTTTTGCCACTGCAGTCTGCTTCTCTGTTAGAGCTAAAGCTGATGATCGGAATAGACGCCAACGAATGTCGTTTGCCAGCGAATGTCGTTTGGCACGGTTTTGGTGATTCATTAGTAGTGCTTAGGTTGTTCGACGTAGATAGCATTGCAGCCACACTTAGGATCACTGGTGTTTTAACCAATTAACATGTTTCAATGCTCCAGAAAATGCTTAGTCTTGGAGATTTGGTTTTTGTGTTGAATTATTTTTAAGTTCAGCTGCTCACCGGTGAGGAATTAATGTTTAAATTTTGCAATTTTTATTTCCCCTTATTTCCACTGTCAGCCTAAGCAAAAGGAGGTAACCGTTAACATTGGCTAGCAGGAGAAATTAATCAGATAGTCAGGAACTCTTTAAACTTTATGATGTTTAAAGTGATATAACTGCGTAATGAGAAAGAAAAACGACCTCGATAAGCCTTTTGCACAAGGGAAGAATTAACATACAATATTAGCAAGTTCTGGAATAAATACATTTAGCAACATGCACATTAAAGAGCTTTTCACACCGATGAATTAGAAGACTTAGACAATGTCTTTAACTTGATACCAGCAAATTTCTTCTTAGGGCTACCTTAAGGATAAAATCTACTACCATGATATTTCAAAAACCGTTGATTTAAAGCAGTCACCGAGTGATTCAACAAAATTCCAGTTGTCTTGTGCATTAATGCATGCAGACATATCGGCCACCGATTGCAAGCATGTATCGAGCTTGACGGCGGAATGGCTAGCTATTACAACGAAAAAAAAAAGGGTCGCCCAACCGGAATAGTAGTTGCTGACTGCCGTACCGATGGACCGGCTTCGAATCCTGTAGAAGGCAGGGATGTTTGTAAACATATAGTGGTTGTGCGGCATGGGTACACTTTAAATAAGCAGCGAACCGAAAGTCTTCTCGATAGATTGATGGTTGGGGAAGAGGGTGGAAAACCATCGGACCTGCCCCGGGGTACTCTCCATCAAAATTGGGGGCGGAACTGAGCAAGGTCGTACTGTCACCTATATGGGCTCTTGCCAACGACTGGCACAATCTTGCTTTCCTTGCCACGAAGTACTTCACGGGCTTGTTCTGGTGTTACTGTCAAGCAAGCCAACAAAAACAACAACATAGAAAAAAGGAAATTAATTTTATTATTTTTGGGGGGCCACATCACTTTAAACATGGTATAGTGCTTCTTCACTGATATATGAAAATAGATTTTTACGTGAAGCAAAAACTTTTAAACTGCGCTGGAAATACAGGAAAAGTGCGTTGCTTAAATAATCAAGAAGTTCTAGAAAGAAGATATAACCTTGGTATATTGCAGGACTGTGAAACTATCTTTTTAAAAGTCGAGATTCAAGAATTACATAACTCAGTTTAACAAAAAACTCAGTTTAACCCATCCTCAAGTGGCTGAAAAGTCAAATCGCTGAACGCTGGTATTTCGACTTGAACTCGGGTCCCGATGAATGGGCTGGTTGCATGGGCGTTTCGTGGTTTTTCCCATGTGTAACGGGCATACGAGACAATTTTTCTTAGAAAAATTCTCCACGAAAGCATCCCTCCCACAAGGCAGAAATCCCTTGTGTGGTTTGCCCTAATCAAATAAATTAGATCAAACCAAAAACACCCGTTTGTATCAGACTGACTCCTTTTAAAACTTCATTTTGAAACTTCAACACGTCTCATGTCCTGAATCGTACTTTCACGAAACAACGCTGGAGGAAAATGTAATTTAATTCAATTCCTTTTATTCCCTCTAATGTTGGCTTCTATTATTCAATCATTCAATTGAATACAGCTGCGCAACAGAAGAAATTTTCTCTTGCATAATGCCGTCAAAGGAGATTCCAACGTCTACAGTGTTCAGACGGACGGACAGAATTTTATAAACTCAGATCAGTTATGTATGGCCCATATTTGGAAGGGCTTAAAGAAATAATAATGAAATCAAGCATATATATATATATATATCCGTATATCGTCTTCTTATGCCTATGCATGCTTGAAATAATTGAGAAATTTATACAAAGCGAAATGCGTTGAAAAAATGGAATAACGTTGAAATAACGTTGAAAAAATGGAAAGGCTAAGCAATAAAAGCTTTTTATTGCTTAGCCTTTCCATTTTTTCAACGTTAAATTGCTAGAGCGTATTATCTTCCACTCAGGATAGTAAGCTGTTTTCTCTTACAGTGATACCGTTCGACGCCACGTGAGATGATGCTTAAAATAATTAAAAAGAAAAATATTTAACTAACTCAGCGATTTAAAAGCAATATAAGTATTTCTTAATAACTTATATCTATTTTTAATTTTTAACAATACCTCTAAATAATATGATTTACTGTGTACACATTTCATGTCACTTCAAATACACTTAATTCATAATTTTTATAAAACGTTACGGAAAACCTAATTAACTGAAAATGGATCACGGACCCAGCAAGTATTTTTAACAGGAGCCAGAGGAAAATATTATGTGATGCTGATCTTCAGATTTATTAACGTAAAATTCGACCATATCATTTATCATCGATAAGAATCTTTCAGGAATTTGTTAAATACATCAGACTTCTCAATTTTTTCCCTTTTTTACAAATATAATTTTAATGCAGCAAAATAAAAAAAAAATTGTAATTTTGATAGTATCATAAATATAAGTTCCATAAAATGACAAAATATGTCAAAAATATAATACAATTTATTAAAGTTCTATATCTTCAGAACTACTTGGTTTATAATCGTGAAATTTTGTAATATCCTTGATACTGTATTTGTTATTTTGCTTTATCTTCCACATTTTAAATTGTTTTAAATAAGATAAAATACAATTTTAAAAAGATTTTTATACAATAAGATTTTATTTAAAATGGATATGATAATTTAAGGGCTAAAAGGAGAACACTTTTTTTTATCGCCGAGTTTTTTATTTAAATTTGAAATATGGATATCTTACACTTTGCCAGAGTGGTAACACTCTACATTTATTGCACTATTATATTTTTTCTATAGATTTTACTTTGTCCGTTTAAGTGACAAATTTTGAGCTTAGTAGGGAAAAGTGCTTTTTTAGAAGTGAGAAACGAATTAAAAAAACCACGAATCTTGAAAAAAATTCAAAAGCTAAAAATTTTCGCTCCTTTTTTGCCATTTGATTACTAATATCACGCTGTGATAGTTCTGAACACTATGCATTTAATTTTCTGAAGATAACTTCAGATTTCGTGTTTAATGCTCATCTTTTGAAACAATCCTAGTCTCTGCTCATATGTTTGATTTCAAAAAATTCAGGCAAAACGTTAAGAAATTTGAACTTTTATGAAATTACATTAAGAAAATCAGTATCAAAATACAAGCGTTTTAACTGCATACTTTGTATGCTAAATTTCATTTGTGTCGTCTTAATAAATGTAGACGTATTTATTTAGTGCGAATCAAGCTACTATTTTACAGGCTTTGTATTCTTGAAATTTTTTCCAGTACACGAAGATTTCAGATTTTACTTTAATTAAAAGCTTCTAATGTAAAAGAAAAAAATATTCCGTTTTCCATCTTCTTATCATTTTTATATGAAGTATTCGAGAGATTAAGAACCCTTTAGAACTCGGATTCGAGAGAACTTAGAATTCGTCTCATCTCTAGTACTTCCTTGAAGAAGATGGATTATATCATCTTTCTAAAGGCTATTTTTAAGGTTCAAATCTCTGTCATGAAAGTACGTTCTGCCGAATCTGCTTGCGTGCTATGCCACGCAAAAGGATTCGTGTAGCGTCTCATTAATAGATGGGGCGCACTACTGGCTAATAAAATATGACGGGCTGAAAAACTGCTTGCTGAATCAAATGTTAAATGTAAACAAAACCTTAAGAATTTCCAAAAATAATCGATTACGATTATAATGATTAAAATCAGGTAAACAAAACATTAAGAATTTCCAAAAATAATCGATTACGCAAAATTTAATTAAAACTAAGTGAAATTACAGTTGCTTAATGAACATCTGATCCTTAATAAATACAGAAAACGATGCTTAATAAATTTCAAAAAATAAAATATGAAAATAATTAATCTAAAGGCTATTGCTATTAGCTTGATTCGCACTAAAATGTATGAAATAAAAAGTGACTTCTTGACTACAAACACTCAACAATTGCAGTTGCTCTTAACATCTTTATAATTATGTTTGCAATTTTTGAGTGTTGTGCTCATGTTTTATTTCATAAATTTTAGTGTTAATCAAGCTACTAAAATAGTATTTAGATTAATTCGTTTTAAATATTTTATTTACTGTCAGCTCCTTCAACAAACCATTCAACTAATCAAGTCAACATCTTCAACATTATGCCATGTTCCTCAAGTCACCTACATTCTATACAGTTTTTAAATAAAAACTAGGGCTAATATCAAGTTACATATCGTCCACATACAATTAGATCTGATGGCAGTTAATAGTAGCTGGTTTTTAACATTGTGAATTTTTTATAAATGCACTTTTAATACTTCTTAAGATTTCCATACCCTCTGGGATTTGGTCCGAATTCCGTTATTACATTTTTACATAAATTCTCAGTTTTCTCAGCAATTACTATGCGTTTAAAGTATGCTGTGCATATAAATGGAACCATATCTGATTTACTGCTCTGAACAAAAAAGAAGACAATTTTCCCGTTCTAACCTGTTTAGCGTTCCAATGTATATAGTCTTGGAGATATGTTTTTTGAGTCGAAAAATCTTGGGAACAAAAGCATTCTCTTATGGTTCCTAACCGTGAACAAAATTATCTTTATTTGGAGTAAATTGTGCAAATTTTACAGTTCCATCTTCTCTTTCTAGGTCACATAATGGATTGGTGGATGCATAATAGAATAAAATTAAATAAAGTTTTTGAAGGTTGTCGGTCATAAACCACTTTTTGTAAAAGCTGTTTATGTATTCATTTTTATTAGTTCTTGTTTTTCTTTGACATGAAATTTTTATGTCCGAGCGAAAAGTGCTTTTCATTTATAAAAACAAGTTAACCAAAAAATGCTGGAATAGAGATGCAATTAATTTAGGTGTTTGTAATTAATAGGTAATTAGCAATTCTATTTTCAGATAATAGATTTATGTGGAAGAAGAAAACTGTATTTTAAAAATATATTACCAATTGTAAACTTTTAAGAGTGGCTCTTTTAATCAGGATCAGATGGTTTTATCAGCCTTCAAAATTTGAGCTTTTCATAATTTACATCTTTCATTATGAACTTGAGACTAACTGCTTTACGATATCTTCTTTAGCAATGTAAATGTTTTTGAATTTCTCATTTGAAAGGAACCTCATCCAACACAATATTTTTTTAAATGTTGATAATAACCAGAATATGCTATTAAGTCTAGATTATGGTGACCGGAAAAATGCCCACAGGAAAAATGCTCACAGAATAATGCTCATAGGTATAAATGCCCACAGGAAAAAGCCCACACAGAAATATGCCCACATAGAAAAAAGCTCACATGGAAAAATGCTCACTTAGAAATTTGCTCACACGGAAAAAAAAACCTCACATAGATATAGGCTTCTCATGGAAATAAGCCCACTGAGAAATAAAATACGTAGAAATATCCTTACATTAATCAATCAATAATTAGTCGAATTGAACATCATACACCTACTTGAATTTTTCATAGAAAAATTATTTAAATTACCAAAACATCTATGGTATATATATATTAAAAACTGTATAACTTATGTGTAGATTCAGCAGCTATATAAGATTAACAAATGGACCGTTTTGGATTATGAAAAGGAGAGGAGGAAGGAAGAAAAATGAAACAGAATATACAGTAAAAAATTATTACAATTTTAAATGTTAAAAAAATAAAATAATATTAAATATATGTTACACATTTTATAATATAAACATTTATAAGCAAATATAAATAATTATTTTATTTAAATTACGTAAAATACCTTATTATACATAAATCATAAATACCTATTTCAAAAAGTTATAAATACATAAAATTACTGAATATTAGCTAATATATGTAAATATCTAATTTTACCATCAATTTCATCTTAGTTTCTTACATGATTCGCGATTACCAAATGTTAAGTTTTCATATTTTTTTTTTTTATTTTTTAAACTTCAGCACACCCTGTATTTACGATAGCTAATAATAAATGTTGACAGGCTAAATCTTTTTTCAGTCCGTCAAATAAAAACCACATACTGGGATAGCTTTAATTAAATAATGAATTTAGTACCTTATGAAAGCTTTCGTAACGATTTGTGGTTCTAGGAGATTTTTCGAAGGCTGCTTCATAATGATTCCACACTTCGATTGGAAACTGTGGTCTTCTAGAATTTTTTTTTGGATCCAAACTTAAATCAATTCAACATCAATTCCTGTAGGTACACATCAAAAGCATACAAAAATAAAATAATAATTAAAAAAAATAACTATTGACAGTTACATGAATAAAAATGTCGTACAGGGGCAGTGGTATAAAATATGCAAACTTTTATAGTTTTTATTCTTATAACTTAGTTTTTATTCTTTATAGTTTATTTTCAGAGGTGGTATAGCCCCTGAAAAGATTAATGTGAGCATTTATCCAATAAATTTTTCAAATTATTAAATAATTTTTTTTTTAAAAGTTAAGTAGGTGTATGATGTTCAGATCGATTAATTATTGATTGATTAATGGAAGGATATTTCTACGTGTTTTATTTATCAGTGGGCTTATTTTCATGTGAGCATATATCTATGTGAGCTTTTTTCGTGTAAGCATTTTTTCATGCGAGCTTTATTCTGTTGTGGGCATATTTCTGGTTTTTTTTTTTTTTTTTTTTTTTTTTTTTGTGAGCATCATACGTGTGAGCATTATTCCTGTGGGCTTTTTTCCCAGAACCCTAGATTATATGTAAGGTATTCTGGTTATGACAGATTGATATTATTCATTGCTTCTAATGCCACAGCAGCAATATGGAGCCTAGCATTGTCTTGGAACATAACCAATCTTTCTTAAGCAAAACCAGCCTGATCAAACCTGAATAAAATGCAGTCTGAAAACTTCAGATTACAGTCTAACACTCTAAGAGTTTACTGTTAAAGTTTCATAAAAAAGTATTTATAAAAAAATAAATAAGTATAAAAATTACCAGATTTAAAAGAAACTGAAATCTAATTTTGGTAGGCAGATTTCAGTTTTAACAGCTTTAACAATTTTAAGCTAAGCATGAGTCTAATTTAAGCATAAGTCTTCTAGAAATTAAAAATACCGAACATAAAATCTTACATTTAAAATGAGATATTCAAAGTGACAAAACCAAATGGTAGGGAAAATTTTTTTCTGTGAAAATCTTTCATCATAAATTAACTCAACGTGGAGATTTGTGCACTTATTTATTCAAGAAAACATTTTATTATTTAAGACGTAGCTATGCATTAATTTTCCTGGATTATTTGCGCATGAGACTTATAACAAATATTTACTTTAAGTGGCAGTGCTTTGTTCGGACGGGAGATCTGCGAAACGAAAACATCTCTTCGAGGTTTTCTATTTTATTTGATTTATTTTTTTAAACTTTTTATCACAAGATCGTTCTATGTGACAGTTATGTTACTTTCTTAACAGTTAAGTTTCGAATTAATACGCTATTCTATTTTTTCTTCGCTTCTGGCACAATAATTCGTTCATTTTAGAAATTTTATGCAAATCTCACTAATGCGAAAATAAATTTAAACGCCGTTGTCCCTTAACTGCAATTCTAGTGAGATGAATTCCTGCTTGTTATGTCAAAAGGCTCCTCGTTTGATAGTCTACCATGATTTTAACAGCCCTTTTCTTAATGGAGAAGTGGGGAAGTGAAGAAAGGTTCGAGTTAGAGAACTAAAATACTTCCAGAAGTCTGATTTTGATGTTAAAATTAGGCAAATGTTTTTGCAAGTTTGTGTTGTGCCTTATTCGAAGTTAGAATGCAAGATGTAGCTCAAAATTATTTAAAATTATTCTTATCGTATTTGTATTGTGCTTTGCTCTCGTGTTGGCGATAACTCTATTTGATACCTGAATAGTTTAAGGCACAACGTTAGATGAAATTCAAGCTAACATGTAAAGGAATTTTAGTTCAAAGCAACTTCATATCAGGAAATACATAAAAAGATAGTTGCTTTTGGAAATATATGATATTTTTACAAAGATCCTGAAAAATGATTTTTAAAACACTTTCTTCTATTCTTATCAATGCATTTTATGGCTATTTCTTTCCTTGTTAAGTGTTGTTCTTTATTTGAAATGCATTTTACGGTCTTCGTTAAATGCTAGTCTTTACTTCTGGCACACAAAACCAGGTTTTCGGCGGATAGAAAAGCTATTTGCATAATAATGGGAGAAGATGGTATAATGTTATGTCACAAATAAGACATGAGGTAGATTTTATCGCTTCTTAAACATACGATATAGTTCTGTTGCTCCAATTATACGTTTTACTTTACGTGACAATTTACTTAAACAGAAATATTCGAGGTATCTTCACTTAATAAGGCTTTTATTCAACGTAAAAGCAAGACATAATTAATCATTTTCTCTATTGATGAATATAATGTTATCACTTTTCTTATCCTGAACGATTTGTACTTTTCACGAGTATTATGTGCTGATGAACATGTGTTTGCTTCAAGGTAGAGAGGAGCCTCGATTGCCCAAAAAATTGGTTAGCCATTCAACAGGCAAGATGAAAAATTAGCAACGCCTTTGCCGAGAATCGAACCACGGACCTCTTGAATACCGGCTCAGCATGCAGAACCACTACACCACGAAGGCGCGCTAGGCAGGCGGGAGAAATACCTTATAATGTTTAAAATTGGCAAGAGGTATTGTCAAATTCGCGAATTTTGATATTATGACAAATAAAATATAAAAATGTGTTACTCAATGAAATTCATAGTTAACGCTTTTGAATTGAAAGCACAATTCCTTTGCGTTTAGGTTTTGTGATTGGCAATGCATAATCACATAAAAAAAAATGTATAATATGTATGCTATTGAAGGAGCGATCAGAAAGTGATCTGACATTTCTGCACAATGCATCGTCCTCATATCACCTCTGAGGGATACGCTGGGGGTGACCTTCTTACAGGGCATCACCTCTGAGGGAACATGAAATTTTCTAAATGGTGAACCTATCAAGAACAACAAATGACACTTGCGTACAGTCGGTCAACAACAATTAATTAGAGTATGATTATTCACATGATTTTTCTTAGATCTACCAATTCTAAGGTGACAACGTAGCATTAAAAGCTTTTTTTATTCCTATGGAAATTAGGCCCTGTGCTCAAGATTTCAAGAAAACATTTTTAATTTTTATTTCAAAAACGACGAAAATTACCTCTTGACGAATTTTAAACATGTCAGTATTTTGCTGCCAGTCTCGGAAGCTCAGATAAAGTATGAAAGGAAATTAAAAGTGCTTCCAAGATACATTTAAAGGCTCAGTTATCTTTAAACAATTTTAAAAATTCGAAATTTGTTTATGCTTTTATATATAAATTCAGTTTTTTACTCGAAATTTTAAAACAAGCTGAATGTAAAATTTTACTTTAGGACTAAAGTTGTGATAAAAAATATTTCTAAGCTTTTGCCATTTAAAGATCAGATGGTTTGTTAATATCTGCGTTTTAGAAAATTCCTCGTATTAAATTTCCTTAATGTACACAAAATGCTTATAAACTGCTGGCCATTAAAATTGTAACACCAGGAAGGAATGATCTGACGAAAGTCAAAATCACATGAAAGGAAGAAGAAATTAAGATTTCACCGAAAGGAGATTTTTCCTGTTTGTGCACATGGTTTATCTGTACTGGCTGATTAGAGTTTTAAGAAATTTTTATAAATTATGTAAACACAGTATTCGCACAAAATGGCCAGTTATTATGCTTGTTATCTTACAGCTTTTAGAACTACTATTATAAAATTTGCAGTGTGGTAATTATGTACGCAATATTATTTAAATACTACGCATATTTTCGAACTTTAATTTGTAAACTTATTTTTACATTTCTATTAAGAAACTTAATATGCATTCACAGGATTTGATGGTACTTATATCTTGAAGTTGAGATTTTTCCTAACTGCAGTTTGTCTCCTACAGTGCACGATTTCTCCGAAAGCATTGGTATGGATTTTGACCAGCTTTGAAAAAAATTTGACCAACTACATAAATTCTCATGAGTTTCAAATAAGTAAATACTATGCCTGTCGCTTAAAAATTTTTGAAATTATCTTTAATTATGTTAAAAAATGATCGACTTTGGAATTTCGAAAATAAAAAAATTAAAAAAAATAAAGAAAATATAATTTTGTTATTTTTAGCGTAGATCATTTTAACTGTCCATTATTTTTCTCTACAAAAGATATATTAGTGAAAAAATATTTTGTTTAGATGTAATGCTGCTCGCAGTGCATAATATTGGCATACGTGGATGGCAAAAGCGTTATTATGTTTAAAATATTTTAATATTTAAAATATTAAAGTAACAAATACACTATCAAGGGTATCGAAATAAGTATACAAATTTCATGCTCATAAACCAACTACTTATAAATTGAACTTTAAAATATGTTACATTTTTGGGACATTTTGAATTTTAAAGATATCTGACTCCATAAACTATTCATCATTCTTTAAATGTCAACGCACATATAATAAAATATTTTGTTAAAATCTATATTTGATTATTTGCCCAGTCCAGTAGATTAAAATTTTGTAAAGCAAATTAATAATCAAAGTCGTCGTGCCAAATTATCGAAAGAAATCAAGAATATGCGGAAGTGCCACTAAACTGTACAAACTATAATTACTCATCCAAAGTTATTTATTGCTGCGGAAGTGCCTCTAAATCGATCAGAAGATGCCGAAGAACATCACTTGCAATACCTATATCTATTTTGATACCTATATCTATCTAGATCTAAGAAAAATCATGTGAATAATCATACTCTGATTAATTGTTGTTGACCGACTGTACGCAAGTGTCATTTGTTGTTCTTGATAGGTTCACCATTTAGAAAATTTCATGTTCCCTCAGAGGTGATGCCCTGTAAGAAGGTCACCCCCAGCGTATCCCTCAGAGGTGATATGAGGACGATGCATTGTGCAGAAATGTCAGATCACTTTCTGATCGCTCCTTCAATAGCATACATTTTTTTTTTATGTGATTATGCATTGCCAATCACAAAACCTAAACGCAAAGGAATTGTGCTTTCAATTCAAAAGCGTTAACTATGAATTTCATTGAGTAACACATTTTTATATTTTATTTGTCATGATATCAAAATTCGCGAATTTGACAATACCTCTTGCCAATTTTAAACATTATAAGGTATTTCTCCCGCCTGCCTAGCGCGCCTTCGTGGTGTAGTGGTTCTGCATGCTGAGCCGGTATTCAAGAGGTCCGTGGTTCGATTCTCGGCAAAGGCGTTGCTAATTTTTCATCTTGCCTGTTTCCAAAAAATACGTAATGTCTCTACAACGTGTAATCGCAGTTTTTCTGCGCTGCAAGCAGAATTTGTTTAGTACTTTGACCACAAGGATGTCCTTAGAACCCCAGCTTAAAAGTGGCCCAGCATGATTATTTTTTCATGAAAATAAGGAAAGTGAGAATTTGTAGCTCCAGAAAGTGATTAAGAAAGTGATTTTTATCGAACTGTACAGCTTATTTGATTATGATAGTTTAACATAGAGGAAAAGTCTATATAATTTTGTAAATATTTAAGTATTAATGAAAGCAATACTTAGATTAGAGATTTTTAAACTACTCGTATTAAAAAAAAAAAAAACGTAAATTTATTTCGAAATGACGTATTTAGGCAAAGGTTGCTAAGAGAAACCTTGAAATACTAGCTTTAGAGCTTGGATTATAAGATACAGATAACTTAAAAATCGTACAATTGCGAGACCTGATAACGAGCTCTAAAACCCATTAGAAAAAATTTATAAAGAATATGTTAAATAGCATTTTTGATGAAAGCATAGCAGCCGAAAAAGAAGTAGAAAAACTCAAATTGGGTTGAGCAAAATGCAGCTGAAGATAGGGCTGAAAATGAAGCAGAAGAAAAAAGATTAGCGAAAGAACGCCCATTTGAATTAGAAAAATTAATAAGAATATGCCTTAGGAATCTATTTCTCAAGTAGCATAGCATTACTAGTAGTCTCAAGTAGCTAAGAAGTAGATCGGCCTAAATTTGAATTCAGTCGCATTCTTCCAAAATTTATTCTAAAGGGAAGATGAGATAGGACTTTATCTGCCAGTGTTTGAGCATCAATTGAAGTTCGTAAATATGCCTGAAATTAATTGGATCCCATACTTAATACATTACCAAAAGATTCTGCAAAAGTAAAACATATGCTTTTAAAGCAATGTAGACACACAGCTGCTAGGTTTCGAGTACAGGTTTTTCAACCCAGAAAATCTGCAGAAATAACATGGAAGGACTTTGCTTTTGAAATGAATTTTATTTTGAAGGATGAGTTAAAGAACTGAATATCTCTATTTTCTAACAAATATAAGACTTTATCATTGCAGATCAGCTAAAGAAAAGAACACCTGCAGATGTGAAAGAACATTTTCTGGACATTTTATCAGAAATGAATTATCCGTTGGAGCTCTCAGTAAAGCTCGATTATTACGAAAATGTGAGACGTGGCATGAAGACAAATGCATCTCCCATTGAAAAACAGTTTTAAGATTATATTAAATTTGTTCCAGAAAGTTTAAACCTCCTGATCCTAGAAACGTTAACCAGACTAAAAATACAAACTTTGAGAGTTCTAAATTTATTAATTCTAGACAAAAAAAAAAAAAAAAAAAAAAAAAAAAAAAAAGTCCTGTTTATTGCTATGGTTGTGGATATCCTGGTTTCTTACAATCAAAGTGCCCTAAGTGTAATACGTTAGAAGAAGAAACTACAATTGTCGTCAATTGTGTAAAATTGTATGCAGCTGAATTATCCGATCTGCTGACCAGCTCCATTTTTTCAACAGCCTAGGGACAAAGGGCAGCTTTTTGCGCCGGTACAGGAGCATCGTATTCCAATGCAAGTGAAAGATTCTATAAATTATTAAGAGATCGACGATTTAGATTTAAAATTTAAAAATATTACGGTGGTACTAACAGATGGCAAGGAAAGAAATGTCCAGGCTTTGTAGGCGATCCAGTCTCCAAATCCTGGTGGTGACGACCAGGATTTAGTTCCACCACCTTTTAGTTCGGACGCCACTGTAGAGTCATTAGTTTCTTCTTCTTCTTCTTTTTTTTTTTCTGAAGAAGTACATAAAAATGAGCAATTTCCTCGCCGGGACTCGAACTTGGACCTCTCGAACATGCGCCGAGTGTGCTACCGTTACACCACGAAGGAGGGAGAAAATTCCTTATAGAGCAAATAGAAGATCATATTTAGGAAATGCTAAAAAATAACATTATAACACCAATAAGTAGCCCTTATGCTAGCCCGGTGGTGCTGTATAGGGCGAAAAATAATCTTATGCCGAGCCCCCGCAGTACGTTTGCTTATCTAGATCAGTGTTTTCCAACGTCAGGCCCACGCCCCATAGGGGGTGGCAATTCAAAAATGGACTCGTCCAGAGTTTAAGGGGCGCAAAGGAAGTTCAAATTTTCAAATCTTCTTCAAAAAGTTGAAATTTTTCAAAATTTCATTTTTTTATTGCCAAAACTAAAGAATGATGTAACTGACGTATACGTAAAAAGGTGTTTAAATTGCGGTACATTTTAAATATTTTATGAAGAATTTCCGCTGTAGACATGGACATTTAAATGCTTAGATATTTCTTCGTAAAACCTGTCATTCAAGTTTCATTCTTGAACATTTCAATTTTTGAATTTTAAAAATTATATATATGCTATGGGAAGCATAAGAATTTTAGAGAGGATTAGGTGGGGTATAGCACAAAAAAGGTTGGGAAACACTGATCTAAACGATAGCACATTCAAGACTTACACGAAGTATTGTCGCTTTTAAACGAAGCATAATTAAAAGTTAATGCCTCCAAGTGCAAATTCTCTGCTTCAGAAATTCGTTATTTAGGATATAAAGTATCGAAGAAAGCTATTAAGACCGAAAATGTTAAAGTAATAGCTATCAGAAATTACCCTCTGCCCAGTGGCGTAGCTAGGATTCCAGTGCCCGGGGACAACTGAAGAATTTGCGCCCCATTTTTGTGTGCCAAGAATGGAAAACATTTCATTAAAAAATTTCGTAGCATCAATTGGGCGCTGCCTGGATGCTGCGCCGGGGACAAATGTCCCTCCTTGCCCCACCCTAGCTACGCCATTGCCTCTGCCTAATACTGAAAAGAAGTTATATTCATTCTTAGGCATGTGTTCATATCATAGGCCTTTCATTAATGACTTCACTAAAATAGCTGAGTCATTATTACAATTAAAAAGCCCGATTCACGTGGTCAGCACATTCACAAGGTCAATACATGTTTCGAACAGCTGAAACAAGCATTAATTCAAGCACCGGTATTAAAGTTTATAAAGGCGATGAACATTTGGAGATCACTTCGGATACCTCCGATTACGCAGTGGGTGGTGTTCTGACTTAGAAAAGTCAACTGGTTGCATACTGTAGCAAAATCTTCAGTCATACACAAAGAAATTACACCTCCATTAGGAGAGAGACATTCGCAGTTTCGTTAGCAGTACAAAAATTTAGAACATACTTTGACAAAGCTCCCATTACAGTTTATTCCGATCATGTGGCCATGGGTCGTTTGCCTTCAGGAGAGAATTTATCGCCAGCATTGATTACATGAGCCTTTAAGTTTCAAGAATTCAGCTTAATCATTAAGCATACTCCCGGGAATGAAAATATGGTGGCCGATGCATTATCAAAAATAAAACTGGATGAGAAAGGGAATACAATAAAATGTGCTAATCTTACTGGAAAAATTCTTGATTCATGTGAAACTATCGTAGCAGAATTACAAAGCGATCCCGAGTTTAAAGGCATTTTATTCTTATCTGAAAGATCCTGGTCATTCTAAGTATTAGGACATTACGGCCATCAGGAATAGAGCCGCGAATTAGAAAGTTATTGATAATAATTTTTTTGCGTAAAAACTACTAATCAGAATTACGAATTCAGACCGGTTATCCCATATAGTTTAAGGTTAAGCATTTTATATGAATTACATGATTCGTCGATTTCTGTTCATCTGGGAATAAGGAAAACAGCACAACGAGTTTGCTGTAAATTTTTCGCAGTTTCAAAAGTTTGTAAGAGTTTAAGAGAGTTAGTGTCATTTTTTCACGAACTTTTTCTTGGTTCAACAACTTTTGTTGAACATTATTTATTGTTTGCTCAACAGAAAGTCTTTTTTGAAGCTCTGTACATTTTAACATAGCTACCAATTGATTTTTTTAAAATTTTTCATGTGTTCTCTTTCTCGTTTCCGTGGATTCGACATCTAATGATAAAATTATAGATTAGGTATCCATTTTTAATCACATAATATACTTAAATTTTTAATTTTAAAAATAATTGTTTGTTAATAAAAATTATGTAATATAATGAGTACTTACCTTAACAATTAGTAATTGTAGTTACAAAATACGACTCTTATAATTATAACGATTAGAAGAATAGCGAACAACAAATGCAAGAAACAATTGACATTTGATACTAGCTATACATCCATCACTAGCTATACATCTACCACTGGCTGGTACGGTTGCGAAACTAATTGCGCGTGAATATACCTGCATAGTAGTTTACGTACGTAAAGTAGTTCACGTACGTAGTGCAAAATCTCTCTAATATAAGTCTATCCCGATTAAATTCAATACATTTGACATGAAATTTTACGGGTATCAGTTTTCTATATTATAAAGTATACATTAATAATAATAAGCATATTAATAAATCTCATCCAGCAATGCGAACTTAAAATAAATATATTTTTAATTATTTGAATAATTCATAATTTATCCATTATCGTCAAAAGCAATTTGCTTTAAATTTCGAATTTTTTTGTGTTCATTTTGATGGCAACACTGGGCCCTTCCAAATGCGGGGCCCGATTGGGCCCAATCCCTCCAATTGCTCTTTATCCGGCCGAGACTGCCTAGGTACAGATCCTAGCCAGTAGTTTCGCGAAGTTCTCTACGTCGACCCCGGGCTGTGGGGGAACAAAAATGAAAATTTGTTTTTTCCTTCGCAGAAACAGTTTCTATTTTATGTCGAAAAATGCAACAGTTGCTTTCTTGTTTTTGAATTTTGCATCAAGTTAGGTCATTTTCAATACTCTTAAGTAACAAGAAATTCTGAATTTAAATTTGCAATTATTCACATTGATTTTAAGTTAGATTAGAAACATGAATACTGTTTTAGTCTAAGAGACTGATGTGAGGAAAAGTTGGCGAAAATGTATACATTAGAATTAAGGTTAAGCTCTGCAGCCAATATAAAAGTTTAATCATTTTTTTGTTAGCACACTAGGTGCAGTTTTGAAAATAAAGTGTTTTTGAGGTTTAGTGAGGCCATGTTTCTCAACATACTATTGTAAGATAAAGTTAAGTTCTGTGTGCTTGTAAGAATCTGGTTCATGGTTTAGTTATAATTTAAGTTTTAACGAGGTCGTTAAAGAACTTCTTTGCGAGTATCTAAATTCTGACATCCATAAAAAGTTGTAAGGATTTATTTATTTTTTATCTGACCAGCTATTTTATGTCATTTTCGCTTTCCGTTTTCCGTAATTTGAATTCATTACTTTTTGAGTTACGCCATAATTAATCGCTGGTTTTGCAAACACAAGTGCCTACAACACCCTTCTTACAGGGTGATCAGCGAATAAGCCCTGATTTCAAAATTAAATATCTCTACAACAAAGATCGATAGAATTATGGGGTAAACTGTATGTTTATTAGCAAAACTGTAAAAATGGTGTACAAAAGTTTATAAAATTTAGTTATGAAAATCTTTAACAGATGGCGCTCTAATCGCAATTACCTATCAATAGCCTTTAAAATGTGCTTCGAGGTCTAAAGTGATCAGTACAACTGTTGACTAGTGAAAAGAGGCTAGCGTAGAAAGTGAAATAATGTATTCCATTGAACAACGTGTATTTTGGTTCTGGAATTTCACCAATTAGAACAGAGTCCTACGGCAACACGTCGCAGTTTTCAAAACCGATTCAATGTTCCAGTTGGACCCGATGCGAAAACCATTCGCATGCTCTTCGGGAAATTCGAATGGACTGGCAGCGTGGCTGATGATCGAAAGGGAAATGTTGGGTCTAAGCAAACTATAGTCACTCCTGAAAATGCAGCGAAAGTTTCTGGATTTCTTCAGCAAAATCCTAGGAAAAGCATCTAACGGATTGCATCAGAGACAGGTTTGAAGTAGCACACACACAAAAAAATATTTAAAAATAGCCTACGGCTATTTCCATGCAAAATCCAAAGTCATCAGGCCATACCCATGAAAGCTGTGCAACAAAGGGTTGACTTTGTGAATCAGATTCTAACAATGATCGACAACGACAGATTTGATGTCAGCTGCATCTGGTTGACAGATGAGGCACATTTTCATTTGAATGGAATCGTTAATAAACAAAACTGGAGATTTTGGGGTACTGAAAATCCTCATTTGTGTGAAGAAAAAGCACTGCATTCGCCTAAAGTTATGGCATGGGCTGCGGTATGCGCCAGAGGCATTATCGGACCCTTTTCGTACGAGAAACGATAACTACTGAACGTTACGTTACAATTTTGGAACAATTTGTCAGCACTCAACTAGCGTTGAAGGATCGACTGGTTCCTGCAAGATGGGGCTCGACCACATCGAACAAATAAAGTTTTTCACTTTCTTCATGAATACTTTGGGAATAGAGTAATTGCGTTAGATTATGCTCAATTTACTGACACAGGAATAGCTTGGCCACCATATTCTCCCGATCTGAATCCTTGTGACTTCTTTCTATGGGGCGCATTGATAGACGCTGTCTATCGAAACAATCCTGCTACTCTAGATGAGCTTGAATCGTTCATGGGTCTTGCATGGGATTCCATTTCCGTCGAGACATTGCAAGACGTGATGTCAAATTTCATTGTTCGTTTACGACATCTCATTGTTTCGAACGGTGAACATTTTGAAAAAATTGTATTTTGATTGCAAAGGCTGCTTCACTTTATTATTTTAATTAATTTTTCTACTCCTTTCAGAGAAAGTTTTCAGCGCAGAGCGCCATCTGTTAACGATTTTCGTAACTAAATTTTCTAAACTTTTGTACATCATTTTTACAGTTTTGCTAATAAATGTACAGTTTACAGCATAATTCTATCGATTTTTGTTGTAGACATATTTAATTTTGAAATCAGGGCTTATTCGCTGATCACCCTGTATATTCTCTGTCTGTTTACTAGATATAGTGTTAAGTTGCTCAAGTTCAGTTTAAGTCTTGTTTTAGTTTATTCTTCCAAAGAAATTAAGACTCTACAAGCTTATTGAATTATTTAACATTTTTTACAATTTTTTGAAGAGTCTTGCTTATATAATAGAAAAATTAAATCTTGTAAAAGCATAAAATTAATTTAAAATAAAATTTTTGCTCTGAATTATAATACTTTAATTCCTGAAATTAATGCTTCTAATTACTGTATATGTACCCATAACAAAAGAAATGGCTAATTATTTACAATGCATTGATTTTTATTTAAATATATTTTAAAAATCAAAATATTTACTGGAAAAAAAAATTACATCTGTGTGAAAAATTTTTATATCTTCCTTCTTTTAAAAATTTTTTAAATTCTACACATAAGTAAAATTTTAATTCATTCTTTCTAATTCAAAAACAAATTTTCATTTTAGAATGCTTTGAAATAAGTTTCTTTTTTAAAACTCAGAAGATTCTACAGGATTTTTGTTTTAAATAAACATATTCTGTGAGAAGATGAAAGGTTTTGACTATTTTTGGATTTAAGCAAGAAGTGTTTAGAATTATGCTCCAATATTCTATAAACTGGATCTTATATTTTCTGTAGAATTCTGTTTGTTGATTCTATACTCACTATGTAAAAATTCTATCTTTAGAAGGGAGAATCTTTAGAAGTGGGATTTTTAGAAGTTCTGTATAAATTTTTTTAGAATCTCCTGCATAAATCTATGTAGAATATCTATATATCATTCTGTAGAAGCTATATCTAAACATTTATGGAATTCGATGCATAAAACATTTATGGAATTCGATGCATAATCTATGACCTAATTTATATATATATACGTATATATATATAAAAACTTAGCAATAGTTATTTCTAAGGAATTCTTAAGAAGTTTAACATAACGTTTTTTATAGAATTTTCTGATATTTTCATAAGAACTGCCGTAAAGCAAAAGAATCCCAAACGAAGCGTTTTGGCCGATGTTTCTTCTGGCCAAACGATTTCATTATTTCTTATACTCTGTTCGCAAAGGAAAAAGTTGAGTATCTGTTGAAATAGTTAGAAAAATTCTTGCTTAGAAATGGAATTAGTTTAATGTTATCACGACTGTTTATATTATTTTTTGAAAAGGAACACTTTTTTAAAGCTAAGCAGATTCACAAAGTAAATAAAATTCACTACTCCAATAAGTAATTACTCATGTAAGACATATTAAATTAATAGTTTCTTTAAGGAATATGTAACTCATTATAATATTATTTTCTTTTAATGTTTGAAACCATGAAAAGTTATAAACAAGCTTATTTAGTCGGCCAAGAAAGAACCGATTCGAATAATTGAGTTTTGAATAATTACAATCCGAATAATAGCATCTTCATATATTTCATCTTCACCTCTATATTTATGTTTAGTGTGACTACAATAAACATCTCGCAACAGCACATGGCTTTCATCATTTTTCATTATCTTGGCGAATTTGTTTTAGATCTTTGGCGGTATACCGGCTGTCGAGTCTTATCCTTGGCGGTATTGACATACCACCCAGAAAAATAATGTGCGTAAAATACGGTTAGAATAATACTGTTAAATATATATTTCCCAGCTATGGAAAAGTATGAGAAAATACGCTTTATTGGAAGAGGAGCTTATGGGTAATTATTTAAGTACAGACTTTTTTTTTAATATCTTGATTCTTGCATAATTATTTACGTTGAAGTTTGATCTTCCGAGACAGTTTTGAGTTTATTTTCAGTTTATGAAATTTTAAATGTACTTCTCGTTGGATTATAACATAATCTTGATTATTAATATAATATTTTAAAGATATACTTTGCATCTTAACGTTGCTGTCAAAAAATTCTGACGAATAAAGCAATTTACAGGAATCGCTGGGTAAAGATTTTTTTTTTTTTTTTTCATTAGTAAACAAATGTAAGTGGCTTTGACTAATATATTGTTCTTTCATTTGTAATGTGTTGATGGTAAATTCTATCTGCATATTCTTAGTGTGATTGAATTAATGAATAAGTTTGCTGACAAGCGTGAGCTGTTTGAAGAAAACACAATTAATTATTGGAAATGAATTGGCAGATGAAATTAAACAAATATGACAGATCTTTTGTTAATTTTGAAATCAAACAACAAATCTTTTAGTATTAAATAATATTAATATATTATGTTATTGTAAAAAATGTTTCATTTTTTACTATTTTTTTGGATTTAAGGACTTGATGAAGGAAAATATTTCTTCTCTTTTTAAGACTGAGTAGAATAAATTTCTTGAGAAATTTAGTGTCTTCAAGCCTTGATCATTATATTTTGAAAACAAGTAAACTTCTCAGTTAGAAATCATGTTCATAAGTTTATAAGTAAAGTCCTGTAATTGTGTTTTTATATAATAGTTTTTAAATAAATATCCAGATATTTAAACTATTAGCTTTAGTTATACTGTGGTGTATTTGTTATAGGTAAAAGATTTTGGTACTTTTAATACTTTGTGTCATGCATATTTATTAACTTGATTGATAACTTCTTTATTCAATAAATGTAGCTGGTGAAGGTTTCCTTATGCATATATTTATTATCATATTGAGGAGTGGATATGTATGACTGTACAGATTGCAGTAACTGGCTTTGCATTTCAAGAGCCCTCCAAAGCTCTGATGAAGTTGGCTTCACTTTTCAAAATTTACCGATGGTCATTGTTAAGTTTTGAACTTAACAACCTTAGGAGTATTTTTTAGAATTACTTGATTTATTTAATTATCTTTTGAAAGCCAGTGCAGCTTTTCATTTGAAATCAGGCATAGTAAAACATGACTGATCAGTTACTGAGTAGTTAAAACCATAAACCGTTGAACTTTGATAATTTTATAAAGGTTTATATTCCAGTGAATTGGCTGCATGGACATATTTGTGCTTTTTATTAATGTGTAATCTGAATAGGAATAAGTTTTCTCTAGAATGTACTTCATAAAGGCAACTCTTACTTAGCAGATAGCTCTTGCATTTTTTGCTATAATGGAAGCCAGCATACCCAGTTATATGAAATGAATTCTAAAGATCATTTTGAGTTAATTGCAAACAAACAATTTTTTTAAAAAAAACTGTCTATTATTATGTTTTGTTTATTAAATAATAATGTTTTTTTTTTTTCCTTTTTTTTATTGCTTAAAATTTTTTTAAAACTAACTTGCATTAATTGTTTCATATATTATAGTTAAACATCTCAAATGATTTTAATTTTTATACATATATATTTTAATGCTTACAGGGCTGTGTATCTTAGCCACAGAATTTCAGATAAGAAATTAGTAATCTTGAAGGAAATACCCGTTGATCAAATGTCTTTGGAAGAAAGGCAAGCATCGATGAATGAAGCTAAAGTTCTTTCAATGCTGGATCATCCAAATATTATTGCATATCATGAAAGTTTTTTGGGTGATAAGATGATGGTTATTGTTATGGAGTATGTGCGAGGTAAAATTAAACTTTTTTGTATTCAAATTATTTAATAATTTGTATATAGTTTTGTAAATTTTCTCTATGTACTCTAATGCATTTCAGATGTATTCAATTTTGTATATAAGCATGAATAATGCAAACAACATAATTAATAAAAATTCAGTAACTGCATTCTATTTTGCAGTGTTATGTTGTTAAAAACCACCCTCAATTACACACTGAATGCCTTTAAAGCTGATTTTATTTACATTTTAGGCATTTCCATACAGTTTATAGGTACTCTTCTGTTATCAGGACAGGATTCAGAAATGTATGTATGTATGCACATGTATATGTATGTTTATACATATATGTGTTAGTGTATATGCACACCACATATGCATACATGATTACATCCATCCATACATTTCTGTATCTGTTCCTGATAACAGAAGACTACCAGTTTTTGTGTAGTTCTTAATATCTATGTAGCTACTGCTTTATTGGATTTGTAGCTGACCACTTGGCCAGGCTATATGCTCATGCATTCCAGGGCCCATGGTCAAGAAAGCAGATATCAGGGTACTGAAGGCCATGGCTTACTAAGGGCTGTTGTGCCACTGAGGTTTTTTTAAAAATTGGATTTTTTTTTTTATTTATTTTTTTTTTTTTGTGTGTACTATGAAATGTCAAAAATGACATGAATGGTAATTTAAATTTTGTTTATGATAGTATGCTTGATTCAATATAAATTTTATAAATTTAAAATAAGTTATGTTGCCCATTGCATTACTATTGCATTTTTATATTACTTAGTTTATATGTGGCTTACCATTTCTGAATGTGTTTCAAACAGGAATTTAAGAAGCATCTGGCAAACTGCAAGAAAAAAAAAAAGAAAAGGGGGAGGTGGATATGTGAAACCCAAAAATTAAGGAAGAAATTTTTATCTTTCACTTTTTGGTCATCAGGGTGTTGGTATAACAAAAGAAGTAAATAAATCAGCCTGTTTCTGAAGCACCAAAGACACATATTAAAGTTTAAAACTTAAAATAATCTTGGGAAAACAGTTATAGTAATCTAACTGAGTTCCAAAACTAAATCAAAACATGCAAATATAAGGAATCTAATACATGAAAAAATAAAAATGTAAGTAAATTTTGAGTCTGCACAAATTAGGTTAAAATTTTTGAAAAAAAAAATTTTAGCGACAAAATCTAAAGGAAGCAAAAAAGCTTCAAAATTTAATAATTATAATTTCAGTTTAAGTGGACTAAGTCCAGAAACACGTAAAACGAAAATAGTCAAGTATAAGAATATTTCAAACTAAAATTATATAAAAAAAGGGAGCTAGTTTGTAAAATCTGTAACATTCGAGCAAGTTTTGAAATGAAAAAAATATGTATTCAATCTTTTTGATAGCAAAATACTGTTGCTAAGCCTTATAATATGCTAAATTTCATTTCAAAACTTTCATTGCTTTAGTGTTACAGATTTTAAGAATCAACTCCTCTTTTAATTTTTTATTTTTATAATTTATAGTTCAAATTTTCATATGTTGGAATACTTCTGTTTTACATGTTTTTAGACAGGTGATTATTATATATCTAGTTCAAAATTATCTCTTAATTGACGCAGAGAGCAAAAATATTATTTCTTATGCCAGCTATAAATATATTGGTGTGAATTTATTTACTTTACTGCCAAAAGTAATCTGTTATATCTATATTTAAATAATAAAATAAAACAGAAAATAATTTAAAAGCATGAACATGCAGAAAAGAACATGGCACATGTGAAGGGATGCACCATATCAGCTTTGGCAGCAAACATGTCAAAGGTTAAGTATTGAAGTTTCTTGTACTGAGATATTAGATCAGAAGAAGAGTTTGTCAAATTAAGGTACAAGTTTTACTCTTGTATCGTTAATGTTTAAAGAGGGATTTCGTTAATGTTTAAAGAGGGATTCATTCTTGTACCGTTAATGTTTAAAGAGGAATAATTTCATTTAAAGAGGGATTCATTTTAATGTTTAAAGAGGGATTCATAATTGCTATTTTCTGTTACTTTTGTTTATCATTCCTTTTATTATTTTAAGCAGTAATGATTTGATGTAATTTTGTAGGTGGAACATTATTTGATTTCCTAAAACAGAGAGATGGAGAACTGCTAACAGAATTGGTAGGAATATAAAGTTTTTTTATTTTATCTTTTGTTGTGCATACCATTTTTCTTTCTTTTACTATATGTGTGATTATTATAAGGGAGGCTCAAGTATGTTTCTTTCAGGTATATTGCTTATACAGGATATTTCAAATTTGTTTTTATATTCACTTTGGGGGTAACATGCAACAAACAGTAAATCAATAAGAAAATGTTAAATCAAGCATAGAAAACATAACATGCAAAAATGATATGCGGAACAATCACACATAAAATTAAGTGAAGCCACTGAAAAAAGAATGGGAAACAAAAATAAAGGCAAATATCAATGAGGAAATATCTTTTGCTGCCAAGAAAATGTGAGTGAAGGTAACTGAAAAGTACCAACTGTCCTACAGTTTATTAAATTAGAAGTCTGTAAACATTTATGAAAACAATTATATATTGCATAAACCCAATTACCCTTTATTTACTCAACCAATCATTGTACACAACAAAATCTTTTTCGAAGAGCAGACTAAACAAATACATGATTATGTCAATTTTCTTTTCATGCAAGGAATTTTTGTCCATCAGTGTATGGCATAACTAGAGTGGCATTCTTTTGCATGTGATTTTTAGCATTGAAAGAGCTTTTGATCCAGGTAGTTGGAGCTAGGCATACTCTGGAGTCTAGACATAGTTGAACATGGATTTTATTGTGATAGTTGTAATTGTGTATATTCATATGCAGCTCTATTGCTATTTATGAAATGTTTGGTGTTTTCCTTTTTGTTTTGAATGATATTCATTTTGACATTTGCTGAGCTAAATTAAAATTATTAAATTAAATATAATGATTGAACAACTGAAATTTTGCTTGATCTTACTAAAAAAAAGTGGTTTAACAAAACTGAATGTTGATTATACATAAGTAAATTTCATGAGATTTTCTTTCCCTGGCTGTCATTGTGTACTATGAATGACAAGGTACTCACATGCACACACACACACACAGTATAGAAACTATCATTCATAATGGTCAAATAATCTTTTAAGTCAGTTATATTATGTGAGATGATAATGGAAGAACTCTGTCAAAGCTTATGGTGTGCTAGTTAAATTTGATTTACCTTAAACATATTTCTTGTGATAGAGGGTAGAGAAACACATATCTTTATCTAATCTGTAATTTTGAAAATCTTATGGAATTACTGTCTGAAATACATGTAAATATTTTGTCCATGAGTGAGATTATACTGTCTCTTGTGTTTATTCATTGTTCTTCAATAATTTTATAATATATCTCCATTTTTATTTTGTGTTTTTATTCTTAATTTGAATCTTATTATATAGTATTTATTTCCTCATACAGTATCTAACTTCTTAAATTTCTAAATGTGTGCTATAAATTAATCTATCTCCTTCCTTTTCTTTTTTTTCAATCTTAGGCAGTTCTTCACTATTTTGGTCAGATGGTTTATACTTTGCAACATGTTCATGCAAAATTAATTTTACACAGGGATTTAAAATCACAAAATGTTCTTCTAAATGAAAGTAAAACCGTAGTAAAGATTGGAGATTTTGGAATATCCAAAGTTTTAAGTAGCAAAAGCAAGGCTTACACTGTAAGTATGTTTAAAAATGATATTAATATGTAACATGTTCACAGTGTTCTTAAAATAAGAGTAATAACGTTACTTGTGAGGAATAATTATATTTCACATATAAAAACATCATCTTTGAAGCAAAATTGAGAAAAATTAATTATATTTTGCTTTTACATAGAAAAAGGTTTGATATATTAATAATTTTTTTCTGTTTTAAATGTTTTGTATAAAGATTTGTTTCCTAATATGGCAACATGTAAAATTTTCATAATTTTTTTTGAACAAAAAAAAAAAAAAAAAAAAAAAAAAAAAATAGTAATTCGATCTTAAAGAAAGTGAGATTGTTAATTTTACATATTGCTTTCTTCTGAAATGAAAATTTTATATGTAAGCTTCACTTTTATATTATTGATTGACAAAGTTGATTGTCTATAATAACATGCCATCATTAAATTTTGGAGCAGGGAAAGTTAAATTTTATGGTATCATTTCATTTTTCAAAATTTCATTTAGAATTTTTCATAGGAGAAGACAAATTTTTAAAGTTTTTGATAATCATCCCTTAATGTATTAGATAGACACAACTAGTGTGCATTTCAAATATATAGCATGATGTTTTTATAAATGGCACTGGTAATTTTGATGTAACAGGGTTGTTAGGTTCCTAAAAAGGGCCATGTTATGCGAATCTGTATGTACACTATTTTCATTTGTATCTGAGAGATACATGTTTGTTTAAACAATAATTGATCAAAAGTAATATATATTAATTTTACTTGATATTTCCTTCTTCTTTATTACTACAGTCAAACGTCGTTAATTCGGAATGATCTATAATCCGGACCTCAAAACTAAAAACTTTCTGCGCATGCGCCGCGTTGACACATGCGCATAGGCGTTTACGCGTGCCCGTAAGACCTTTTACGACTGCGCATATGAGTGTGCCCAAGTGCTGAATACGTTTTCGCGTGCGCGTTTTATGTATAATGGACGTATAAGCTAAAATTATCTAATTATCTATTTCAGTTAATGTTGATGATTGCGTTGTTCCTTAAATTTCGAATTGGATCCAGCTTATTATTTTTTGCAGACTGTAAGAGCAATTTTATAAAAGTAAGCTTAAACTTTCGATTATATCAAATAGAATTTCCGATATATATTTGTTAATATGTAAAGGATCTAAAGCGAAAGTATGTTTTGAAATCCGAAATCTGTTTATCAATTTCACGCTGCTCGGCGGGGGGAACGCCGCAGCGGGCGCGTAATGAATTGGAAGTTGATCTGTCAGCACTATCCTTATCTTCAGGGCAGATGATTTTATTTTATTTGGCTTATAATTCCTTACCAAATTAGTATTTCATCTTGATGTGCTCCGTCTTTGATATGATTTAAAACAAGTTCCTCGTCATAATAATTCACTTCCGATAGCGAAGAAAGTAACAGAGGTTAGTGAAAACGAAAAAATTTCGATTGACAAATTAGTCGGTGTTCTTGACACAGCAATTATAGGACTTGAACAGGGGAACTTTGTAACTGAACAAGAAATTATGTCTGTTTAATAGAATTAAAAAGAAAGTATTATCACATGAAACGAAGCAAAACTTAAACAACTTACATTGAAAGAAATGTTTAATAAAGTAAACAAATAAATATTAAGCTTTTTCTTTTTGCAAATTTTGATACCCTTTAGATCATAATTGTTCTTTATTTCATAAATTACGGTTTTATATTTTTAATTTTAGAATTTCTGCATGCCATCTTACGAGATTTAAACTGATGATCTATAATCCGGAAAAATCGATAATCCGGAATCGCCGAAGTCCCGACAAATCCAGATTAACGACTTTTGACTGTATAATCATTATTAAATAAGATTGTTTTCTTTTCGGCAAAATATCCTGCTCATCTGAGTTTTTTCAGTAGCTGCTTAAATTCATATTAATTTTTTTTGAAATAAATCACATATTCTGTTCTTAGCTGACAGATGTTTATAAATAAATTTTGATGAATGCGGCTAAGTGCTTATAAAATTTTCTTTTAAATTGTTTGCTTCTTTCAGTGAAAGAAGCTTCATTTAGAAAATGTAATGCTAAGTGAGACATGCAACTATTTCTTTTTCTGGCTTTTTGAATTGTTATTCTAAAGATAATTGCTCATCACTTTGTTGTATCTTAATATGTTATGGATACCTATGTACTACTGCAGCCACTTTTATTAGAAGCTGTCAAATTCTCAAAAAATGGGCCAACCTCTTGAAACCATATGCAAGACAATTCTTCAGTTTTAAAAAGAACATTCCCGTTTTCATGTATGTTCTTTATATAGTATTCCAAGTTCTAATGGTTTTTAATAAACATACATGATATTTTTTGTCTTAAAATTTAGTATGTGAACTTTGCCTGCAATGGTAGTAACTGCAGTAATGTAGTATTTTGCACCAAAATTGCTAAAGGGAACAATGGCTTTGAGTCTGTTTTTAAAGCGATGATCACAAAATTTCCACAGAACAGATGAAACAAAAACTTACTAATAAGTAGTTAAATTGATTTTGGGAAAGAATACCTAGAAGTTAAATATGTATGTAACAATATGCATGCACGTAATAAATGATATTTTGCAGTTAGGTGTCATTCTTTTTCATCCGTAAAAAATTGCCAAACTATGCTTAGGTGGTTGTGTTAATACACAAGTACCATGCTATGACACTATGGTATCAACAGTTCTGTCATAGCTACTCTAATGGCAATTTCCTTCGTCTGTGAATTAACTGTTCAAAACAGCCAGGAAAATAATATGTTGAGATGTTATAGAGCAGAGTTTCTTCAACTTTTTGGTGTGAGGACCCCATAATATTAAAAAAAATTTTGGGGAATCCCATAAACATTGGAGAAATCTCACACACGCATGAGTAAAATTGTTAGTTTCTTCACTTGTAATGTAATGTACTATTGCAGTTTTAGGTCATTAAGTTTAATTTTTAAAGTAAAATGAACATTTCTATTATGAAAAAATGCATTGAAAAATTTTTGTTTTTTCTTTGTCTGTATTGTCTTATCTTTAGCTATTTCAGATGCATTATGTGAAAATATTTGGTAATTGTCAAATTATAATAAGTTAAAGAAATATCAAAATTGTTAAAATTTTTGGTAACCCACAGTTTAAGAAACTCTATTATAGAGTAATTTTCTCCAGTTTTCGAGTTGGAGGAAAAAAGATATTATAGGCATTGTGATAGAGGGTTTGCATGTATTAGTAACGATGCTAATTAAAAGGCTTATAAAATAAATATTGTATCAGTATATCTGGAATAATGCAAATCATGTAGTACCTAAGAATGTTAATTAGATTTTATAGACTTATCTGAATTGTATTTCCAAAAATGCTTTTTTTGATTTTATATTAACTATTTTAATCTATTGGCTTTTCATTTCCTTCTACGAAGTAAAAAGGAAGTATTGTAATCGCGAAAAGTTTCAGGCAGCATATTTCAACGAAAATATCTATTCTGACCGCTATCGAATGCAATTGAACGATGTTTTTGTGTGATATCTGCACGTAAGGATAGAATAAAATACTCTTTTCCTTCAAAAAAATTATAAAACTGCTTTAAAATTAATTCTGAAGAGAATTTTTCATGGCGTCTGTACGAACGTACGTACGTGCGTACGTATGTATCTCACATAACTCAAAAACGAGTAGCCTCAGAACGTTGAAATTTTGTATATAGGACTGCTATAACATGCAGATGTGCACCTCGTATTTTGGTTGCAATCGGCCGCACCAAACGTATATAAATATATTTATATATATATCCACTCTGTTACCCGGCTCAGTCGTCTCAGTTTCTTTACTCTTATATGTTTGTAAATTGTACATTTTTTGCTTTAAAAATCATTGAATTATATTGTTTTTATCTTCTGGTTAAGGATTTTATACCTTTAGTAAATCCATGTGCAATATTTTTAGAATTTTCAGCAATTTTAAAGTTGTTTAATTGCTGCTAAGCCTGTTTTTAATGGCGGCCATTGATGTTTACATATGAAACAGGAGGCTAGTGGATTTGTTGCCAATCTAGAGAAACTTAGCTTCGCAACAACGAAGATAACGCATTCATTTATTATTGCCAATTAAATCATGCTTAATTCTTTCTGGAATTTTTGCGAGGAAATAAGTGTTTGAAATTTACTTCGTAATTTTTAATATAGATATTTTGAGTTTTTTAGGAATTTTTGCCTTGTTGCGAAGTGAGAACTGAATTAATTAAATGAGAAATACTCAATCATCTGTGAAAAACTGTTTGTTTTTTGTTTTGTTTGCTTAATTTCTTTTATACATCATTCTAGCTTTATTATAGTATTTGAATAGAACATGTGGCAACAATTAGATAATTCTATTCTTTAAATGATATAAATTTTATGCATTATGAGTTATAATATGAACGAAATATATACGTTAACTATTATATAATTATTGGATTATATAACAGTTAACTTAGTTTCCGTTTTATAATTATTATATAAGTTAACTGTTATATAACAGTTAACTTAGTTTCCGTTATATAATTATTATATAAGTTAACTGTTATATAATTATTAATACTGTTAAGTGAATCTAGCGCCAGAGTGTCGCTATGGTAAACAAATACTAGAGTGAATTTTAAAGAATGAATTTATTCTATTGTGGTTTATGGGCTGTCGGCGAAGTAGATTTAATTCAATCCAATAAGTTTAAATGAAATCCAAGAAAAAATGCATATAATTTAATATTCCAATTTAATATTCCAATACTATTAAGTCGTGGTGTACACATCAGATTTTTTTATATTATGTTTAATGTTAAGTTTTATATCTGTTTAATGTTAATGCATATATTTTAGATTTATATATAAAAATAGCTTTCATTTTCTACCTGATATTGAAATTTCTCTGTGTGTCCTAAAAAAAAAAAAAAAAAAAAAAAAGAGTATGCTCTTTTCTATCTTAATATCTCCAGGTGGTGGGAACTCCATGTTATATATCTCCTGAACTATGTGAAGGTAAACCGTATCCTCTTGAAACTTAACAAAATTCTTCTTTTCCATTTCTTTGTTTCCTTTCCTGTTTTGACTTGCTAATGACTTAGGGAACTCTTTCTTTTTTCAATTTGTGACTATTATAACGCTCTCAGATTTATAAATAACTTGATATATATGTATATGAAAATTGTTTGATATGTATTCTATAATTTTACATGTTAAATTTTATTTTATTTTTGTGAATTTAAACTTTCTTTAGTTTTATAAATATATTTTTCGAAAAGAGTTTTGAGGAACAAAGGAAGTATTAACCTAATATTGTGATTAATTTTTAAAAACAGTGTATTTTTTCCGTTTATATGATATTTTAGTTGGTTGAATTAGTTATATATTAATTTTAATGTTAAAATAGATATGGAACTTAAACATCTGTTTATAATAATTCAATAATGATTTTTTTTTTTTTGCTTAGAAATAGTACACAACTTTTTTCTTTGAATTTTTAAAAAAATTCTTGAATAAAAAAGATCATTAACATTTATAAATAATATTGTAATTTGGATAGGCATCATTTCTTCTGTATCTAATTTTCATGTGCTCCTATAGCGTATAGTATTTTGACTTGCTAGTAATGTATGAGATGTATTCTGTCCTTATAGAATTTTTTTAATGCAATTGCTTTGAGCAAAATATACTCATTCTATACATGTAAGCTTTTGAATGTTTTATTTTGAGTAGATAATTACTAATAAAGCACTTTTTTAATCTACTGACAATTTTCATTGTACAGATAATTTTGCCTTTCAACAAGTGTAAATAAAATTTATATACATTGATTTACTATGACCATTTCTGTATTTTACTGTATCTTTATGCAGAATGTAAGTATTAAAAAGAATCTGTGTGTGTGTTAAATCCTAGATTAGCTATTAAGAAGGAAAAAATTGGTGATTGTTGCCACTGTTTTGCCTTTATTTGAATTAATTTTTATGAAATGTAATTTTTGTCATTGATAAATTAATTTTTATTAAAATCAGAATATAAGATTATTTTTTTACTGAATTCAGAATTTTTACAGAATTACAAAATTCACTAAAACATCAGATTTTAGATTCATATTATCCGTAACTGTTAAAAAATAAGAAAATTTAGTCGTTCAAATGTGTTTTGAGATTTTATTTGGTAGAGTAAATAAAAAGTATATTTAGTGTTAAAAATTCGGAATTTTGGAAATAGTCAGTGCACTTAAAAAACTCATAAGTAAGTGTATACTTTAGTCAAGATGCAATAAAATAAGTTTGCTTGATAAAAAATGTAAATTTTATCTTAGCCTATGAATTAAATATATGCTTATCTATTCTTGAAGCAAAGTTAACTTGAAAATGCTAGGAAAGATATAAACAGTGTATATTCTCTAAATGAATTTTTTTATAAATGTATTTTAAGAAAAAATTTTTTGTTCTTCGAAATCACATTAAAAAATTTATTAGTGAATGAAATAATGTTAAGTTGCTAAATTTTGTATTTGTTCAGTTTTATATTGTTTCTCCAAGGAGTTTGATGTCAAAACTGTAGCTATCAATTATTTGCCTGATTTGATAGCTCGTTTTAGATCCATCGCAGGAAATCTTCAAAAATGTTTTTCTGATTTGAATTCAAATGCTAGATTATGAAACTAAACAAGTAAATAAATAAATTCTTGTTTAAAGATATCTCTTATCTTTAATTGTATATTTTTAATCCCCTTTGAAATTAAAATAGATTGTAAAAACTAACATTTAACCCGCGGGTCCAATGGATCCGCCCGATTAAAGAAACGTTTCTCAAAACGTCCCTATTTTTCCCTAGCAGTTGTGGTTCAGTGTAGTCTCCTCCAAGGCCATTGTCTTTATGTTTCCAAAGTTTTTCGTTGAAAATTTGATTTGAAGTTTTGTTTTGACAGGATCGGGTCTTTCAGATCCAGCGCGCATATTCGCATTCTGTAACGAAGTTCATTTGTAGTAGCACAGAAAGCTGAAAATATGTCATGTAATTTATCCTATAAGGAAGAAATATTATGTTTGCAAAAATTATTAGATATATGAACTGTTGAAGACTCCATTGAAGAAACTGATAATGAAAGTTAAAATGAATTTTTTAGTTCTCATGATACTGATTCAGAAATCAAGATGCATTCTGAAAACGAAAATGAGAATGACATTTATTGCTTTATTGAAAAAAAAAATTTTTTTCAAAAGAAAAGCCTAAAGCTGATGTTAGAACTCCTACTCATAATATTATTACTAAATTGCCTGGAAATATCGGTAAGGCAAAATATGTGCTGACTCCAAATGAATCGTGTGAACTAAGTGAACAAATGTTGCTGAAAGTCGTCAGGCATAAAAATATTTATATTGCATATATTTCTGACAGCTTTCAAAGAGAAAGAGATGCTCGTCACACAACTTTAATTGAGATTCACGCTTTTAGAGATATGTCCTACAAACATTTTCTTTTTTTATTAAGATGTTTGTGTTTTGATGACATAGGAACTCACATCATCAAGAAAGAATCAGATAAACTTGCACCTATAAGAGTTTTTTGAAGAGTTTGAATAACTGCCAGAAATATTACACTGTTGGTGAGCTCATAACAATTGATGAAAAACTTGAAGCTTTCCGAGGAAGATGTTCTTTCAGGCAGTATATTCCTAATAAACCTGAATAATAATTTCTGAATAGGCTGAATAATAATATAATGAATTCCTAATAAATTCTTTATTAATATAATACGCTTTTCTATTCCTTTAAAAATTTTTATTTTATAAAAAAATATTATAGAAATTAAAATTAAAATTTTAACTTTCATAATTTGCATATTTTTAAAGTTTGATCATAATATTTTGGTATAAATGTAACATTTTTACCTGAAGAGTAACAGTTTTTTCCTTCAAAAAACATGAGCCGGGTCTTTTGGACCCAGGGCGCATGCTCATGTAACTGAAAAGAGCACACACCCTTCCCAGTTAATGTGGCATATGAATTGTTGTTTTGACTGTTTTCATTTTTCTGACCAAATCAGAACAGGAACACAAATTTTATTATGGCAAGGAGTACAAGACTGCATTTGTCATTGGCAAGAACCATGGGCACCATATAGATGACAGTATGATTTTGCCCATTTCCAACACAATTTTGAGAGAAAGCACCCCAGGAAGAAGCAGTCTGAGGGTCTGCTACATATCTTTCCGTACTACCAAACCAGACGAGAGAACTTTTGACTCGTTGTATACCCTGGTAATCAAAATTGAAGGATAATGACAGAAATAAAATGTAACTGATACTTAACAATTAATATTAATAGAAATTTTATTAATAGAAATTTATACAAAAGCATTAGTTAATATAAATTTCAACGTTTGGAAATTGATCATTCACAAAATATTGAAATTAAAACCAAATTTATAGAAATTGGAAAATGATGGAAAAATTAAGTGACCTCTTGCGAAAATTTTTTCTTTAACCCTTTCCAGTACGCACGCTACCTTTGGAATTTCAAGGCAATCTAATCAGGCCTAGAGGAGTTCACAGGTAAAATTTTGTAAAGAAAGAACTTACTGTTTTAATTTTTGTGGGTGTGCTTGAGGCAAGCTCACTGAATGAATGGAGCTTCAAAAAGAGCACTGAAGTGAGAATTGTTGGGAAACACATAATAGAGTAAAAGTGTGTGCCTAAAATTAAAAAACACCAGATTCTGATTACTGTAGCAGATTTAAAATTACACAGGATGCATCATGTTGAAGTCTGCTACTCTCCACTCTCCACCCAAAAAAAAACACTTCTTAGTTGAGATAATTATATGTATAATAACTGGAAAAAAGGTAACTTGGCAAAATGATATTTACATTGTTTACATTTCATATGTACACTTCCCTTTAATTTTTTTCATGGTGGTACTTCTCGAAGCTAGTGACACCACCTTTGAAGAAGTGCAACCCAACATTGCATGTTTTGCACATGTACTGTGGTCATCTGTGGGGCTCCTGTCTGGTGCTACAGTAAGCACATTTTCTTCTCATACCCTTCACTGGTATGTGTTCAAGGTTACTGAACTCCATTTCTTCAGAAACTTATATCTACAATTAAGAAATTATAAACTATAAAATAAAATTAAATAAACGTTTTCAACTCAAAACTATCAAAATGTAGAGCTAAGAAAACTTATTTCAATGAAAGTGAGGAAAAAAAGAGAAATACTCTAGTGAAAATCAGAAGATCTGACTGATAAAATTACTCCTGACCTTCAGAAAAACATCTCAACAATTCCTTAGTGGATAACCTAACCTCACCCCCCCCCAAAAAAAAGCAAAAGAAAAGCTGAAAATGAAACACAACAGTGCATCAACCTTTCTGTTGTAAATGGGCTTTAAAAAAAAAAAAAAAAAAAAAAAAATCTGCAGTGAAACAGCAAATACAGTTGTTGGTCTGGTGTTTTAGTGATCCCATTATGGGCACACCGGATGTTTGTTGTTTGATTTTTGGAAAGATTTCAAGGTAAAAATTTAAAACTAATATTAGAATAAAAAGAACAGCATACAGCCAAGAAAATAACGTAGAAATTGTTCTTGAAACAATTTCTTTTATAGCCTAAAAAAAATTTGGAAGATTTCTTTGAAAAATGAGCATCTTTAAAAACTAAACATGGCTGAAACATATGGACTAGTTTGTGTTGTGCAGCTACCTAATATTAATAAAGAAGGTTAAATGTTAAACTTTAGTAACCTATAGCTTTCCATTTTTCTGTGTGTACAGAGAGAATTTTTTGGGTCTGCCCTGACTGAGTACATTGTATTGGAAAGGATTAATATGGTGTTTTGTCACCTCGGACAGATGTGCATACCTCACATCTTGATTTCGTAGACTCCATAGACATTGATCAAGTCTCGTGGAATTGCTAGTCATTCTTCTAAATGTGCATTCCTGAGTGGAATTTGGCATGATGAAATTCGGAACCATAAGCCATCTCACACATGCTCAATCGGGTTGAAGTCGGTTGAGTAAGATTGTGAGTGCATTCAAGTAATATCTTCTGTTTTCAAGTATTCTGACACCACATATGCTCAATGAAGCTGAGCACTGTTATCCATTAACAAAAACTCTGGGCCAACAGCACCCTTAAGCAGTCTAACCCAGGGTCCAATACCTCTTCCACATATCTCTGTGCTGTTATAGAACCTCCGTAAGAGATATGCGGCTTGGTGCGGCCATTTGTCATGATTCCTCCCTAAATCATTAAACTGCAATCGGGGAAACACGATATTTCACGGACAAGGGAAGGCAAGTTGCGTGTCCCTTCCTCTTTCCAGATAAAAACACATCTAGAATCACTGTTCAGACTATGTTTGGACTCGTCAGTAAACAATACTCAGGTGCAGTCATCTTGGATGCATTGAACATGACGACGGCACTAGTTTAAATGGGCTGCTCTGGATGCTAGAGTGAGTGGAACACAAACCACTGGTTTTTCTCACATACAGTCTAATTTCATTAAGCCTTCTTTGTGCACTACATTATGAATCACCGAATTTGCATATTTCCAATGCTAATGTATGCATGGAAGTGCAATTTTGTGTTCAGTTGTATTTAATTAACATAAGTAGTTACAGCATTGGGCATATTTTTTCTCATTATCTTTGCATTTTGGTGATCAGTGTATTTAGAGTGCCAGTGTTAAATCATAATCGTGGTTTTGATGTTAACGACATGTTTAGCATAAGTTTTCTCTTTTGATTACAAAACAAGAATGAAGGCCATATTACATCAATGTATTATTATTCATAATAAATTCACCAAACGAGTGGGGGGGGAATTTTAATTTAAAGCTTAAGGCTCCATAAAATTATATGGAGTGAACCATAAATTATTTGGAGGAACAGTAGCAAAATCTCCTTTGCTCTGTACCTTAATAAATCATCACAGTTTTATCTCAGTTGAAAGGCAAGCATGAGCATCACTTCGAGCTATTAAGGCTGGCGACAAAGGAACCATGCAGAAATCTATTTTTAATATCTGGCAGACATGCCATGAATGCATTATATTGCAGAGTGTGAAGTTAACATTGAAGGGGATGTGAAACACTATACATTTACAACATCCATGCTTTCTTCAGGATTCTAGCCAGGGCACTTTGGTATATTGGTCATAGTGAGTAACCACTATACTGTTTTGCAACTGGGCATATGAATTACATTAATCTTGCAGTTACATACAGGTGGAAAAAGAAAATGCTCATAAAATTATAAGTAAAGTAACTTGAAATTTTTACATAGACTATCATAAAAAAGGAATAAATATCTTAATGTTGCATAGTTATTTCTAAAACAATGTTCATTGAGAAGAAATATGCAAACAGAAGAGTATCTTAGATTTAGCTTTCTTAATGTTTTCAGGTTTTCTTTGCCCTTGCTATAAGTATCTTTGAAAGCATGTGATACTGAATATAATCTCTTCTTTTTTTTTATTGCAAATTCTGTTGAAAATTTTATATTAATTTATTAAAATATTAATTATTTAAACAAAAACTTTATAGCATCATGATTTTGATTTTTACAATGAAATCATTCAACATTTTTAAAGATGTATGTGTAATAAATTTACAAACTGATTTAAATGACAAATTAAATAAATAAAATTTATCATAAAATCTGAAATTTCTTAGCTGTGATTTTGATATTTAAATCAAAATGTCCTTTAAGGAATATGTTTTACAAGTTTCCTTTTTGTAGTCTGACTTCTTTATTATGTCTTTCAGTATGCCTTTTTCTATTCTCCTTTACTAACCTTTTCTTTCTTCTTTTAGATGATCCTCACAGCTAACTGCCTTGCTTTTCTTTTCTTGTGCAAGCTACTTGATTTCTTTCTTTTGGTTTCCTGACATATTCAGATTTGTTCAAAAATGCTGTTGAAAATAGTATTCATTAACAGTGTAAAGATATAACCAGAAGAGTGACATCTGGGCACTTGGCTGCATCTTATATGAGTTAATGACTTTGAAGAGGCCATTTGAAGCTAGTGTAAGTTTTCTGTATAATATTTTTCCATGTACATATGTATATTTTGTTGGTTGAATTTAGAAATTTTTTCTCATGCTTTTCAATTGCTATGAAACTGATATACATTAATTAGATATGTGTATAAATATGAAGTTATAAGTTTTAATTCTCTTAAAATGAGTTAGTGGCTGCTATTTTGATTGTTGAATTACCAGTAACTGTGAAAAATAAAGTTTTTAAGAGAATTTACTAAATTTGGGGCAGTTTTTACGTTGAATGTAATTTAAAAAATAAGCTATGTTATAATTAAATTAAAATATTTTTACACTTTTTATATGAGAAAATAGTATTTATATATATATATTGAAAGTATATAATTAAATAATTCTCATCTTTTATCAGTTTACTTAGTACATTTTCAATAATTCTCTTAGAATTGATATTTATAAAGCATTTATTTTTGAGAAAATGCTCTGCATCATATTAATTCTTTAAAAATATTTTTAATACTTGATTAATTTTACAAAAAATATATCTTTATTATAAAAACATCATTATTACATCAAAGTAATTCACTTGATATTATATATTATATATGTTAAATAAGTTAAATAACTGTAAATTTGTCATTAAGGACTGTTGCTGTAAAATCTGCTGCAGAAACTTCTAAGTAAAAAATATTAAATAATATTCACTACCTATTTTCATTTTATTCTTGCAAGTAAGCATAGAGATGGCTTGGCAAATATGTTAGGTTGCTGGTTAGGTCATCTTTTATCATATTCAATAAAGTCATTAATACATTTGTATAATTTATATACATATATAATTTAAAATAATTGAAATGATGATATGTCACTAGATAATATGAAATTTGTGTAATACAGAGTAAAAATAATACAGAGTAATAAATGATATATATATATATATATATAGCAATACAGAAATTTATCTTGTTCACCATATATACACATATATACATAATTTTTTAATGTCAGTTTGTTTTTCTAATCCATTGGCTACATTTATAGTTATAGCATATTTTAAAAAATATTCTTGAACGTATTATATGTTTCATTCTAGACATTACCTGCTCTTGTAATGAAAATTATGAGAGGTTGCTTTGATCCAGTGCCAGATATCTACAGTTCTGAGTTACGAAAACTGTTGATGAGTATGTTATCTCTAGACCCTCATAAAAGACCCTCAGCAGCTCATATTATGTGCCATCCAGTTATGATGAATGCTATATTCAAACTTTATGTTGATATTGGTTCAATACCTTCAAAAAACAGGTATTTGTTTTTAAAATTAATTATCATATGCTAATTAATTTTCCTTCAGCAGCATTAATTAATTTAAAAAAATTACTTAAGAGTTTTTAACAAATATAATTGAATTCGAAAGCATGTATTTATTTTGGCAGGCCATTTTGAAATAAACAGAAAAACTGATGTCTTATATTTCTATTTAACACTAACAGTTTGAAGTTATTTTTCTTTAGATCTCAGTTTAAATGACAGATGCTCTACATAAAAGAAGATTACAGTTATTAGTTTATAAAATCAACAGTAACTTTTACAGCATTTGATTCTGAACTGTACAAATTCCTTGATGTATATTTTCTCTTTAAAAGTCCCTTAAAATGTAGGTAGTATCTTTTGCTTTTTATATTCATTTAATGCCTTGACTTCATAATATTAGAAGCTATCTCTGATAATGATTTTTCTTTGAAAGGCTGCATTTACTTGGCATTACAACAGGATTTAATCATTACAAAAGTGTATTAAATAGTTTCCAAACTAACTTAGTAATGTACTAGCAAATAACATTGTAAAATTTCCATGGCAGTTGTAATAAGCTTCTGTGTGTATAAGGCAGTGGTGCAAGAGACATCACTGCATCAACATTGGAAATTATTATAGTTGTGTTAGCAGTGCTTAAATTGCGGCACTTCTCAATTTTTAAGATAAATTACAATTTTAGCCGGAGCGTACCTGAGCCTTAAATAAGATGAGCTCTGGTACATTTTATAAAACTGAACCACAATTTAAAGGAAAAAAGTTTAGAACTCCTAAACGTTTTAGTGTAACAACAAGCAGACCTTGCAATACTCTATTTCCCTAGAAATATGAACTCATGAGAACATGAGACGTTCAAGTAAAGTCCCTTCACTCACATGAGGAAACCTTTCCCTTTAAGAAAAGCAATAAATTTGGAGGAGTTTGTTTACGAACGTCTAAATTTCTCGCCATGCCATTATATCTAATGTATTGTTACCGATGCTTACAGTTAGTTATCCTCCCAGGAAGGAAAATTTGTATTCTTAAATGTGCATTAAGTGACAGTGAGTACAATAAGAGGGAAATACTGAGATAAACTGCTCAAGCACGTCCTATACACCGTCTTTCCCACAGTATCCACTAAGGGGGGGGGGAAGTGTAACCAACAACTTTATGTTTAGGAGTCTGATTCAGTCCGATTCATTTAATCCTGACACCCATCTGCTTGATGGCTATAATTATATCAACAGAAAGCTGCGGTCAAAGAAAACGTTCTCTCTCATCTGATTCAGTCCGATTCATTTACCCCTGACACCCATCTGCTTGATGGCTATAATTATATCAATAGAGAGCTGCGGTCAAAGAAAACGTTCTCTCTCACCAAGATTCCCCTCATTTTTTCTTTCCACCCACTCATACCCTCATTCTGTTTCGCCCGGGAATTTTCATCAGCTATACTTTAAGTTTATTTAATTTTTGTGATGATAAAAGAACTCCCCCCCCCTCCCATGATCAGAACTTAAATTGGGCCGGAACTCATCGGATCTCTGCTACGGTACTTTAGTTTTTGTAATAAATCATAATTCTAGCCGGAACGTACCGGAGCCCTGAATAAGATGGCTGCGGCACTTCTTTTATATAATTGAATAACAATTTCAGTAGAAATTTTATCTCAAAAATTTTATTTTAACAATAAAATTATATTAAAAATCACGTGTTTAATTTCAATTTATCTCTTTACATTTTATTTAATTTTAATTAGTTAATTACTTCAATCTTTAATTATTTCAATAAATAATAATTAATTATCTAATAATTATTGATTAAATTATAATTAATTATATAATAATTATTGATTAATCGGGAGGACGCGTGCTGTATTATGTAACACAAGAACGCGCATGGGGTGTCAACACACCCCAAGCAATTAAATGACGTACATATTATTACAAAACATATTATTACAATTCGGTAAAAGAATGCATTCTCTATTAATTGCAACATTTATTATATAAAATAGCTTAAAATAATGCTAATTTTAAAATTAATAACAAATAGAAAATTTTTTTTCAGATGTCTAGGATTCATTGATTTCTAAGAGAAATGTTTGTTTTTTATTTGTGAATGCACTTATAATCCAAATTATGCAGAATTATTATATGAACAATGAGTTATATAATTAATATTCAAATCAATTAGGCTCAAGAAGCATTATATATCTTGTAATATATACATGAAGCATCTACTATTTCACAGTGCTTTTGACATATGTTTTTTACACTTCACATATACAGTTTTTGATTTTCTGTCTTTTTTCCTTCAGCACATGTAACATCTCCTGTATTATATATATATTTTTTTCCTTTTTTTATGGTTCATCAAATCATTTTCTGTAAGAAATTGGCCAATTCATAACTGGTATACCAATTGTCTGTAGTAAAGTTTCTTCCAGATTTGTATAATGGAGCTAGGATGTGCTGTGCTGTTTCACTAGAACTGTTGACTATCTTGTACGGCCCTTCTGGCTGCTGACATGAAAGCATAGAAGGTTCTAGAATCAACCACAGCAAATATTTTTATACCATATCTTGCAGGTTTCTTAGGTATGTACTGCCGAAAGGAGCATCGTCCTCGAAAAGGTTCTAGCTTTTCTTTCAAAGTCACGTATTCCCCTACATGATATAATTTCTATCAATTCTTGACAAAATTTTCAAATAAATCTCTTATTGGAGCTAATTTTTATCCTTTCCTATAAAATAGTCAGTTTGATCCCAAGGACTTCTGAGGAGTCGCACTCTTCTTCTGATTCAGACTCATGATCACTAAATATATCTTTATGTTCTGAATCTTCTAATTCTTCTTCTATCGAATCGTCATCCGACGAAACACCCTCTAATAATTTTTCAAGTCTTTTCGTTTCTTGATCATACGTCAAATGAGGAAAAGACCGAACAGAGAGACTTGCACACACCATGGCTCACACTGAAAAATAGTAACACGAAAGCGCGCGTGGGGTGTCGGTACACCGCTAAACTATTATTTAAACAACAATAAATGCTTGGAATTTGCCGTTTCCTGTCGAGAGGTATAGAACATGACCTTGAAGGCAGCTACTGATGGACCTAAGCATTTCGCATTATAGGGGGAGATTGCCAGCGAATTTGAGCGTGGGGTGCCGATAAACCCCACGTCTTCCCGGGTTAAATAACAATTTATAAACATTAATTAAATAGCTATTAATTAATTTTATAATAATTAACTATTTAATTTTAAATTTATTAATGAGTTTAATAGTCATTTTATTTATTTATTTACTCTTGTTCCTCTCTGCTGACGGTCTTTCATAGGGCTCCGGCACTTCTAATCTTAGAAATTAAGCCCTGGGTGTTAGTGATTATATGTATTTAGACAAACTTACAGTGATGAAGCAATGAGTTGTACACAATGTTTCGAGTTGCATATGGCCTTCAAAGGGGGGAAAATATCCATTGAAGATGAACTATATCTGGAAGACCTTCCAAGAGCATTATCCCTGAAAATGTGGAATTAATTCAGAAATTTTTGCACATCGTTGGAGGATGATCTGCAACACTGCAAACATTGTTGATGCATTCTATAGTCCAGTTGGCCAATGCAGATAGTTCTCTCATTGGAACTGAACATGCTGCATGTTATTGCCAGCCTCCCTTCCCCCAATCTGCTGATCTCTGAGCAGAAGAAACATCATATTGCAGTATGCCAAGATGTGGAGTGCTGTGGATAGCTTCACGTTCAGGGCTATCAGCAGTGGCAAGATCCACTATGAACCATAAAAGATTATGTATCACCTAAAATGGATTTAAATACACATTCTAGTAATAGCAGATATGTGGGAACTGGTGTGTTGCTGTGTAAACTGATTGTTTAAAGGAGATGATAAAAAGTCACTTTGCATAGTTCAAGATCCAATAAATATAGTCAAAAGAAATAGAAGTAAAGTGAAATATTTATTTATTTATTTATTTATTTTTTTTTAAAGCTTTGCAAAGTAGAACATTTTGTAGTGTTCTGTTCTGTCAGATGGGAATTTTGAATTTATTTCATAATCACATTTGCAAGTTATTATTTAATTGTTGTTTGCAATTCTAATATTCTTATGAAGTATAAAAAAGACATTTGCGAAAATTTAAGTGAAGGATTTAGTATGTTAAATGACAGTAGTCCAACCATTGAAACAATTCATATTTATTCAACAGCATTTGTCTTAGTAATTTAAGGATTTGCATTTACATGCATCTTGAAATTTTCCCAAACTATTTAGGTCATCATATAGCGAGAAAGAAAAACCAAGTACAAAGTAATAGGACCATTTTGGATATATTAGCAAGAAAAATAGCTTCTTGTGGGTGTTTTGGAAACTTCGGAATATTGGGGTCAAATCTTTGGATATTAGGAGGGTTAAACAAAGGACAAATTTCATAGTAGTCAGCAGTCTTCATTCCAAGATTTGTATTATTTAATTGAATTACATGTTTTAAAAATTTTATTTTGTTATTTTTTAATGTATTTACTTTTCATAATCTCTTCAGTTTCAATCTTTTTTGGGCACTGAAACTTTTTATGCATAGATTTTTTTTTTTTAAATCTTAAAGGTTGCCATCAGGATCATCATTTGCAAATGAGAATATATTGGATGATAGTGAATTAAAATTAGAATCTGGTAAGTCAAGTTTCCTGTATACTTTTTTTCCTCAGGTAGAATGAAATATTTTGGATTTGAAATTATTTAAACTTGAGAATAGTTATTTTTTTGGAAGTCTTTTTCTAGCTATTCATATTACTTGAAGATATCTTGATCTCATGCAGTCCATATAAATTTAATAATTTTTCAGATGAATCAAGCACATCAGTTATCAAAGCACATGAGGGCTATCTGACTAAGGGGAAGGATGCCTTCATGGAGGACTTTTTAAAGGAAACTGGCTCATATATATATTACACATGAGGAAACCATAAAAAGACCTATATAGTCAGTCTGTTTGCTGAGATTCAAACCCTGGATCAAATTACCAGTGTTAAGCAACTTTATCTCTTAGCCACTAATAGGCCAGGAGGGTGGAGTTAAAAAATGATAAATGAAGAAGCCAAGAAAGCTTTATGCTATATAAATAATAACACTTATTAATTTCAACAGGAACACCATACTTTAAAAATGTGCTCTTTAGCAACAACAACAACAAAAAATCATGCGTTATTTTTTGCTTCTTGTCTGAACTGTGTCTTAGCTAAAAATATAACTTTTTAAGGTTTAAAATATTTCCATGATCCACGTTGTTGCACAGAAAAATGCCTTAATTTTATGTAGAACTTCCTAATTTTAATCGGAGCTCAAAGCAATCTGTTATTTATTTTTATTTTCCTTCTTCACAGTCTTTGTTGACCATATGTGAAAACTTATCCTGATACCCTTAAAAACATGTAAGAAAAAACTAATGAAAACTATCAGAAATAAATTTATTGCCCTTAGCTCTAGAATTAGGGGAAGTGCTGCAATTGGAAATGTGATTTTCAGATGATTATGGTGGTAAAGATAATTATGGTTGTAGGAGTGGATTAGAGAATGATGGGCACACTAAGTGATTAGAGTATGAAGGATGCAGGAATAAATAATGTGACTTTTATCAAAATTTATATGGAACGAACAATGACATGCAATACATACAGGAAGACGATTGTTATAGGAACAGTAAGTCTGTATCAATTAATATAAGAACTGTATTAATTGAACTAAAATATTTATTTTAACTAATTAATCAAGCAAATTTACAGTTTACTTAGATGTTATGTTTGTGTTTAAAATATGCAATAGTTTCTGAGCCTTTTAAAAGTTGTATTGGTGTAAGGATAAAATATGTCATTAATTTAGCTGATATTAGAGTTAAAAAATTCTTATATAGCTGTATTTAAGTGATGTATAACACAGTCTTTGCTATTGTTATGTGTAAGTTTACCACTTTTAGATCTAAATTTTAAGTCTAGCTTTGATTCAATGTCTTTTCAAATTATACATGGATACATATATACATATATTTCTAACATACATATCTATACATATGTATATTTCTAATCATTTTAATTTTCATTTCACTACTACAATGATTTAAACAGTGTATTCATTAGAGAGGTAAAATTAAGCTACTGTTCTTTAATGAAATAATATTTTTAAAAAGGAGTAAATGCATAATTTTTTTTTGTGTAAATAATGTTTTAAAATTTTGATCAAAGTGTACCTTCAGTTTTGTAGAGGCATAAAATAAGTCAACCATCTTAGAAATTTTCATTTTTATTACATCAAATTCTATTAGTTTGACTATGCCATATATTGTGCTTAAATTAGTTTTACTGCTATGTAATAAAATTCTCAATGAAATATTAATTAAACACATATTTCTAAAATCTATATTAAATATATTATACACTCTGTCACACACACACACACACACACACACACACACATACACACAAAAAAAAAAAAAAAAAAAGAAAAGATATACAGCTAGAAGGAAATGAATTAGTATCATGAAACTTAATATTTGTATAGTGTATGAAGATGTAAACAAATAATTACAAATTCTGAACAACAGATTATTTTATTAAGAAATTACTGCATGAAAAAGGTTACAAATCGGTAAGCAGTATAGCCACCTCTGGCAGCTATACAAGCTGAAACACGGCATGGCATCAAATCAAGTAGGTCACATTTGAACCATGATCATGCCACAATCTTTGCAACTAGACAGTTAATTCACCAATATTCTGGGATGGCTGTAATTCCTTTCCAAGCATGTCCCAAACATGCTCTATTGGCGAGAGGTCTCAGGGGTACGTCATATTCTTGAAAACATTGTTGGAAAATTCATGCAGTACGTAGACGAGTGTTGTCTTGCTGATAAATAGCACCTGGACGACTTGATAGTATAGGCCAGGGGTTCTCAACCGGTGGTACGCAGGAGAAAAATAGGTGGTACACAAAGAAGCAAAGTATTTTTAACTATCGTCATCTGTTTTTGAAAAACTCGTAATAAGTTGTGCATTTAAATATTTGTGAAAAAATAATAAAACAAATCCAAAAATTAAAACCTCAACATCCTGATTGAGGTTTTTCTCCAAGACTCCTAAATTTATGTGATCTGAGCTTTATTTAAGGTTTTTTATCTCCAGTGTGTGAGACAGTGAATAGGAAATTCTAAAGATATGCTTATTTTAAAATTATTTTGCGATATTGCTGTTGAATTGAATTTTATGGTTTAAGTGTGAAGAACATGCAAATAAAGATAGCATGCAAAAGACTAAAAAAGCGTCCATTTGGGCGTAATGTAAAATCAGAAAGCTTTCATATTTTATTATTATTGTTATTATTATTATTATTTAATATTTCTATTCAGAAATTGAAAAAATCATTGTAAAATGTGGTGGTGCTAAAGATTTTCAGTTTTTGGATTAGAAGGTGCGTGTTAGTGAAAAGATTGAGAACTGCTGGTATAGGCTGTACACCCAGTGTAAAAATGTGGTCCACATAACTGCGAGCTGTTATAGTGCCTTGAAGGATGACTAGAGGTGATCGTGTGTCTCAACAAATCGCTTCCCACAGTGTCACACCTTGTGTAACCGCCGTATGCCACTCGACAACAGATGCTATATCGGGCCGCTGGCCTAGCTGCCTCCATGTGTGTGTGCATTGGTCATTCACTGAGACTGAATTGGGATTCATTGCTGAAGATCACATGCCTTCAGTCAATCACACTTCAGCTTGTTGCCATTTGAGCAGTTGCAAAAGCATACTTTGCTTAAATAAATGCCCGGACTAATATAAAAATAAAACTAATCTTTATTTCATGACCTTAAATAAAATAAACTAGGCTGTAATGGTAACCTTACAACAGATGAGAAAAGAAAACCAGCAAACTCTTTCATGCTCACGATCTCCATGTATATATACAACATAACATCGATGAATCCACTGATACTACGTTATCGACCAATCAGCTGTTCATAGGGCTTAACTCTGACAAAAAACTTCAAACAGATTGCTTACAGTGGCATGCATAACATACATTACTGCTTCCAGGCTGCTGCTCTGGCACTGATATTCATAAAAGTTGTCACGTAGCTATTAGGCTAATTCTTTTCACTGAAAATGCTAGTCATTTTTCTGGTGCATGAGTATGTGGGGAGGAGGGGGCTTTTATGGTTCCCTCTAAAAAATGCATGATTAAGAAAGCAAAGAAAATATTTCTGAAGAAGATAAATATGATTGGTGATGATGAACTGCAGATAAAAAAGCATTTCCAAAATAACAAATTTTAATATTTTGTGAAATTTTTGGGACTGCAGGTTTTTGTCCTTCATGAGGTCATAGAAAGAAAACAAGAAATTGTATGATACTAAAATTTAAATTATATTACGCACAAAGTTTTGCTCAAAAACAAATGTTTTAACTTTCAAAATTGCCATTGCAAAGATATCTTTAAGCTGCAAATTGTAATAAAAGAAATTATAAAATATTTAAATACCGAAGCTGACCTACTATTTTAAAACTGTAAATTAAATAGTTAATGATTAAGAAATACAAGTGTGTTACTTAAGATTCTGTCATTCAGTTATAATTTTTAATTTTGTAATTTATATTTCATTATTACCCCAAAAGCTTTCTAATGTATACATTTTAAATTATATTTCATAATATATATTTATTTTTTATTATGTGAGGAACCTAAAAAAGACACATTTCATTTTAGGCTTAAAATAGTAATTGTTTTAATTTTTTTAAATCAGATTTTTTATCAATACTAAATGTATGAGATCAATTAAATTTAATGAGATCAATTAAATTTATATTTATGTATTTTGTATCGTGAAATATGCTAGATCTATGTTTTTTAACCACTTTCATGTTTTCTTATTTCTGTAAATGTGATCTTTCTGTTATATTTCAGATTCTGATCTCTTTATGTCAGATGAAAATTCTGTGAAAAAGAAAAGAAACTTTAATACTTGGTACCTGGATAATAAATCTTCAAGTATACTTTTGCTTCCATCTCCTCCTAAAGGTGATATTAAGAGCGTTTCATTGGGGTCAAATCAGAAAATTGGTTTAACACGAAATGGATTGCTTATAAGTTGGAAATCCCAATCTCATTTTCTGGTATGATATCTAATATTGTGATTATAGCAACTGTTTTAAGTGTTTTACGTATAATTTATATATTAACCTTAATCTACTTTATTTATTCTTTTTATCATACTTCAGTACTTATATGTATCGAAAATTATGTAAAAAATTTTCAATAAATTAGAGTTGCATTATAGAATACAATACTTATAGATTAGCTTAAATTTGCAGTGTAATATTTTTTAATCATCATAATCATAGTTTTTAATCATTTCTTCCTGTCTCTCTCAGCATAGAAAATGTGTAGAAATTTTAGCAAGATAGTTTTATATTACAGGATGCAATGCTTCTTTTAATTAAACCAGTTGGGCATTATTTAAATAAAATATTGAAGTTATTTTCAAATTTAGAAATAAAACAAATGCAAAAATTATAATTTGAGATATATTTACAGATAATGCTGTCTATACTTTTTATATTATAGCAATTTCTATAGTCAAATGTATTTTTATTTATGTCCAAAGGCAAGGCAAAAATCATGTAGTGCAACGAGCAAAGCAGATCAGCTAGAATCATCAGCTGAAAATACATACATAGCATCTATAGTGGATGAAAAATTTGCTGTAAACATTTCTTTTGTTGCATGTGGGAAAGATTTTACAGTTTCCTTATCTGGTATGAATCCCTTATCATAATTTTTATATTATACAAACAAGACCTTAAGCAGAGTATACAGTGCAAAGTCTCTAAACCGGACGTCCATTATCCACAATGACCTATAATCCGGACCTCAAAGCCATAAACTTATGCATGCGCGTAAAGCCAGTAAAGCGTTTACCCATGCACGCTTCTGATAGTAAAGAAAGTAACAGAGAACTTTATTGAAAACAAAAAAATTTCGATTGACAAGTTAGTCGGTATTCTCGATCCAGCAATTACAGGACTTGAACAGTGGAACTTTGTAACTGAACAAGAAATTATGTCTGTTTATAAAATTAAAAAGAAAGTATTAGCACAAAAAACGAAGCAACTTAAACAACTTACATTCATAGAAATGTTTACTAAAGTAAACAAATAAATATTAAGCTTTTTTTTGGTAAATTTTGATCATGGTTGCTCTTTATTTCATAAATTATGGTTTCATATTTTTAGTTGAATTATTTCTGCATGCTTCTTACTAGATTTAAATTGATGATATTTAATCCGGAAAAACCCCTAATCCGGAATCGCCGAAGTCCCGATGAGTCCGGATTACGGACTTTGTACTGTATATATATTTTTGGAAATTTTCAGCATGATTATGACTAATCCATTTTGTTGTATATTTTAATATATCCCAATAATAAAAAGTCTATTAGTATTAGATAAAGTCATCCTGGTTTGTTTTCTACAACTCCTCGTCTCAGTGTCTTAGAAAGTGAATGTTGAGTAGCTATCTGAGAGAAGCCGTAATAAAGTATTAATCCCATTCAAAGTTTTTTTTCTTTTTTTTTTTTAATCCCATGCCAGTCCTGTGCTTTTTAGCCCTTAGTCTTTATTGAGCAACCCAGTAAAATTTTCAGACAAGCCCCCCCCCTCCCCTGAAAAAATTCAACATCTGCAGAATTACTATCTGCAATGTCATTAAGGTCAGGACAATTATAGATTAGTTTGCAGTCATGTTAGCCTGGCCACACAACAGGCACGTCCTGTTGAAAGTTAATCCCACTGCATTGAAAACAATGTCATTGCTCTGACAAAAAACATTTAATGGAAGATAAGATTTCATTTTGTGTTAAGTGCAGTTTGGTATGTATATCTGGAATTGGTCATGAAAGTAGTGTCAGCCTTTTCCATCCTGCAGAAAATAGACCATCATTGCTAGTTAGTTAATGGCTTTTATCCTTCATTTTCAGTTCTGCGCTTGAAGTATCATAGGTTAAGTTGCTAATTAAGGCAAAGTTTATGAAATCTTTTATTCCTAAAGGGTGATATCTTTATGGTAAACTTTCTAAATGAAATTGGCTTATATTTAGGTTTTTCATAGAAAAAACAAAAAGTCTCATACAGTCAGTTCATGAGCTGATATTTGAATATGGGTTGAGTTACCAGTGTTTATCAATTTTAACCATTTGACCATTGATTGATATAGGTATCTTTATAGAGATGGTTTGTCGATTATGTGATGTACTGTTTTCATATTTTCAAATAATGTGGAATGAAGTGAAATTTATTTATATCAGTTTCCCAAGTATACTGCCTCTCAAATGCCAAATTTCTGAAGGTAACATGCGATTTTAAAACTATAATTATAATTTTACATTATTATTTACATTTTTTTCACTTTTAAATTAAGACTCTTCTCAGTTTAAATTTTATTCTATATTTTCTCAATACCTTCAGATTTATCACTTAGAAATAATTACATTTGTTATAATTTGTGCTATGCTCTCTTTTCACCAACAGCATTTAAAAATTAATTTTTCTTGCTAAACATTAGTTTTCACAGCATGACATTTATCTAATTCACTTAAATTTTCTAAAAGATCCATGACTATGTTTGATTAATGCCAGGGCATATTGTCTGATCAAATAAACAATAAAAACCAAATTTCAACATTAAGCATGGGCATTAAAAATTAAAACTGTGCTTAAAAAAAGTTGTTAAAAATTTCAAAGTGTGTTTATAATATTTTTTTTTGGAATATTCTGTGATTAATTATTATTACTACAAAAGATTGAATTCTAAAATAGGCCCATTTTGAAATTAAAACACCATTAAATAAAAAAGATAACTTAGAAAATGTTTTATGTGGGATCAAAATGGGGAACAATGCAAGCATGCACAGGCATCTATCATATGGTAAAATTCTTATAAATCTATTCTCCTGCCTCTCCCTGAAAAAAGTTGCCCCTTTTTCTGGACATATTATTTTTTGTTGAAGCAACAATATATTCTTTTGACCTGTTTTTTTTTAACCGAGTGATGCATGAAATGTCATGCCATTCAGCCACCCTAAAAAGTTAAAAAATTATATTGAATGTTAAAAATGCATATTCAGGTGCTTTTATTTATAGAAAATCACATAAATATTGGGAGAAGACAATATTGCTGCAGCACACTAGCCCATCTTACCCTTAGAAAAAGTCTTAAATGTACATAAAGTAAATCAATACATTATAGGTATTCTATGTAAGATAATTAAAGTATTGTGTTTTTATTAAATAATTTTAATATAAAATCAATGTAATTTTCTCATTAATAGCATATGTGTGCTGTTGTGTTACTTACCCTTGCATTATATTTAGTGATTAGGCTGTGCTTGTATTTCAAAAATAACTAAACACATCTTTATATTTTTTAGGTAATAAGCACTCATCAACTAGTGTGAGTGCCTTATGATTTTCTTTTAAAGTTTTTATTTTGACTTGCGAAACCTCAGGGTTTGACTCGTAGAACCCAGGGGTTCTTTGGAACTGAATTTGAAGCCCACTGAACTAGAGCAAGAATATATTTAAAATTATTTATACAAATAATACTTTTGAATCACTTTTAAGTCAGTTGAATTTTACATTATTATTTTCCAAGCACTTATTAATACTTTTATATAATATTCTAATATTTTAGATACTGGTGTTGTATATACTTTTGGAAAAGTTTCATCTGGATGCTTGGGCTTAATGTCACGAAAAGATATACTCCAGGTACTTTTTTTTTAAACTGTATTTGCATATTTGCAATTTAATAGGAAATAAATTTGGGGATTTTTCTTATTCTTTTTAATATTTTATGTAGTTTTATTTTAAATACATCTTTTTGCAGCATTTATCTTGCATTTATCTTCACAAGAAAAAAATTCAGTTACGAATAAACAAAATGGATTTCTAATCCAGTTTTCTTTTCATAATCCTCTGGAAAATACATGCTGAAATTACGAGGCGTATTCGGAAACTAAGTACCGTTTTGAAAAAGAAAAATAGTAAAACTTTTTCGAATCCAATTTTATTTTTACATGAAAATACATGTCTATTTATATATAACTATTTTTCAACATAGTTTCTGCCAATGATCAAACACTTGTCATAGCGGGTGACTAGTTTTTGTATACCATCGTCAAAAAAACTTTCTGCCAGTTTCGATAACAACGACTCCACAGCATGTTTCGTGTCATCGTCAGATCAAAGCGCTTGCCACCAAGCTCGCGCTTCATGTGCAGGAACAAATGATAGTCGGACGGCGCCAAGTCCGGGCTGTACGGCAGGTGATCGAACTGCTCCCAATGAAACTGTCGAATTAACGATTGAGTGACACCAGCAGTATGGGGCCGAGCATTGTCATGGAGCAACACAATTCCTTTACTGAGCATTCCTCTTCGTTTGTTTTGAATGGCATGCCTTAGTTTTGTTAAAGTCTCACAATATTGTGCCGCATTAATGGTTTCACCTCTGGGAAGAAATTCAGTAAGCAAAATGTCTTACCTATTCCAGAAGACAGTACACATGATTTTTTGTGATGACATTGTCACTTTGAACTTTTATTTTTTTGGAGAATGAGTGTGTCTCCACTCCATCGATTGTTGTTTCGATTCTGGTGTGAAATGACACACCCAGGTTTCATCATCTGTCACAATTTGGTTTAAAAAGTTTTCTCCCTCATCACTGTACCGTGTGAGAAATGTCAGGGCACTACCAAGTCGCTTTGTTTTGTGAACATCAGTGAGCATTTTTGGAACCCATTGGGAACACAGTTTGCGATAATTCAAGTGGTCAGACACAATTTCGAACAAAACAGTTTGTGGAAATGCCTCTGAAAGAGTTGTCATTGTGAAGTGTCTGTTCTCATGAATTGCTTCACCAACTTTCCTTACCAAATCATCGGTGACAACAGAAGTCCGACCGCTCCGAGCCTCAGCGTGGACATTTGTTCGATCTGCATTAAACATTCTTACCCACTTTCTCACCATTCCATCAGTTATCGCGTATTCACCGTAAACTTCTGTCACTTGACGATACATTTCGGCCGGTTTAACATTCGTCGCGTTCAAAAATTTAATCACAGCACGAATCTCATAGTCAGCGGGAGAACTAATTGTCTTAAACATTTTGCATGTGCACAGCAAACTGAAAACACAACATAGAACAACCAAAAAGGCGACAATTGAAAGTCAGTGAACAAGAAAGACTAGTGCGCATGTGCGGGACGCCTACCACAGCGCTGCGACGGTGCTAGAAGGAAACGGTATTTAGTTTACAAATACGCTACGTATTTATCAATGAAAAACAATGATTTTTAATGTTGGATGCTAATTTTTCTTTTATTTTCAAATTATTTTTGGTTAGAAAACTTTCTAAAAGTGAAAAAAAAACTTAAAATATTATTATTCAATTCTTTGATTATTATTGCTAGTTTTTTTATCTTTGCATTTATTTTATCTCTAGTGGTAAACAAAGTAACACTTTGTCCTTGTAATCCTAAATTTAATTCATTTAAGTTTCCAAAAATATCAGCTAAATATGCTAAATCTGCCAACCATAATTCACTAAATAAACATTTTTGTAATTAAAATTTTGAATCACGGAGAAAATTTGAATTTCTGATCAAAGTTCAAAAATATGATTTAAAATTTTGCCTTTGGATAACCACCGTACTTCAGAATATAACAAAAGCGTTTCATGTTCGCAGCACATCTTTTGGCATAAAATCATAAATATTCTTGAATTTTCAAAATAATTTTCATGTTTTGGGAGATTGTTTCTGCTACTAAAGCTTCACAATGAATGGAGCAGTGCATAAAATTAGTTTCAGGTGTGACTTTCTTTATTTGAGAAATAACACAAAATGTTTTCTTGTTGAAGCCCAAGCTCCATCACTGCATATGGCAATGCACTTATTCCAAGGAATATCAGTCTCAGATATAAAATTGTCATTTACTTTGAAAATTGCATTTGCAGTTGCTCTATCATGAAGAGATTCACAAAATACTCTTTGCCATTTCGTTTATCTGCTTCCAAACATATGTAAACTAATAATTGAACAAAATTCATTATATCAGTACTTTCGTCCAGTTGCAATGTGAAAAACTTACTGTGTTTTATTTTTTGAACAAGTGCATTTTTAATGTAATTTGCCATTTCGTGAATTCTTTGATTTACTGTATCATTTGATAATGCAATATTATTATGTTCATTAGCCTCATTTTCATTGAATAATGTTGAAACGATACCTTTAGCTTCTGGCAATATAAGGTTGTCTCCAATAGTGTAAGCCTGCTTTGTCTTGGCAATTTTTAGGCTTACTAGGGAACTAGCTTCCAAGGCTTTTTTACATGAAGCAACAAAACCTTTCATTACTTCTTTACTACTTTTGAACTCTGATAATTTCCTCTTTACATTCATCCTTTGAATTGGTATGCTTAGATTCATGATGTCTTTTAATCCATTAGCCGCTGGTATTGTGTTGACGCAACGGTCAAAATAAATGTGTATATAAATATAACTACTTAAGATATTTTATACCAGCAGATGATTTTGTGTAGGGAATATTATGAAGATTATTTCTGTAAAAAATATTTGCCTTCAACAACCATTTTGTATATAATAATTAATCTCATACTTTAAGCAAAATTTTTGACCGGGTATTTTTGCTGAAAATATTTAACGAAAGAATCTCGGTCTTTATGAGTGATCTATTTTTAGTCAAGGTCACCATTTATCAGAACATTACATCAGTCAGATGTTTATATTTGTGTTGGGAAGGAAGGGGAAAACAGGTGTTGCGTTGATGCAACGTCAGCAGGAAACGGGTAGTCAATCTCCTTTTTCACTCATTCCTTTCGATGTTCTGGTTGTTTAAAAATGTCTAAAATGAGGTATCTTACATTAGAAGAAGCCCTTCAAAAATTTTTTGATGAAGAAACAGATGATGTTAATGTTAATAATGACCAAAATGAAACTGATATTGTTATTGTTCCCCCAGAAATTGCAGAGGCTAGAGACGAAGAAGAAAGGAATGGCAATGTTTTAAATAATGATAATGATATTTTACCAAATGATACTTCTGGGGAAGTTGAAATTCACATTAGAAGTTAAGTTTCAGCCTTCTAAAAGCAGTTATAGTCATACTAAAAAGTTTAAAAAGCAGAAGACTGAAATCTTGAAGTGGATAAAAAAGGAACTGTTAGTTATGTCTCAGAAAGAACACAAAGAAAGAGATAGAAGAGAAATTATAAAAGACAAAACACAAGGTAAAACTAGTGCACAGATTTTCTATTTTCTTTTTGGTTTAGACATTTACTCTCTTCTCGTTGAACAGACAACTATATATGCTCAGGGGAAAAAAAAAAAAAAAAAAAAAAAAAAAGAAAAACCCAGAATTTATTGCATTTGAAGCCTATATGAGAAGATTTATTGGAATATAATTGCTTACAGGATATCATTCTTTACCTCAAGAAAAAAATGTATTGGTCTTTTGATAAGGACATTTCTGTTCCTGTTGTACGAGAATTGATATCACGTTTGCAGTACAGGAATATGAAGCAGAATTTGCATTTGACAATACTGATAAATTATATGAAGGGAGACCGTATCTAAACTTACTAAATATCACCACTTTTTACTACTGGAAATATAGTCTCTTTCAGATTTCAGACACGAGAATGCATTATTCCTTTTGCAAACTCCTATTGAGAGTGTAGAATTAGCCAGAAATAGATCAGCAACAGGAAGACCTAGTAAATTCAGCATTCAAAAACCATTGCATGGAGATGGTAGACATTTTATTGTAAAGTCCGTTGATAACAAAAGACTGTTGTAAAGAGTACCATAGCCAGACTGTTTATAGATGCAAAGTATGTAATGTAGCTTTACACCATGATTATAATCAAGCTTTTCATGCTTGAATCTTTCAAATGAAATAATCTGTATTTATAAAAGAAATAAAATGTATATTTTAATATTAAATTAATTACAAGTAAAGTGATTTGTAGATTTTAAAACGTTATACAGCTAAAAAGTGATCCTGTGCTCCACTCAAAAGAAACATCACACGAGTCCAATCCTACTCACTAAACATCCGTAGTCTTATTCCGCTGACGTTGCATGAACGCAACACTCACTTTTTCCACAGGTAAGAGCATTTTTTAAATTTTCAATGTAAATTTTATAAATGCTTAATTTAGTATTTGTTATTATGTTCTTGAGAAAAGAAACATTCCTTTTGGCGGTTAATGGGTTAAGAAACAATGGTTTCTTGCCTTGAGGATAATAGTTCACCACAGACAACCCATTGAGGTTAAGGATCCATTTCATCTTCGTTCTAAGTAAGCCCAAATGATAAATAACTTTCATTATACAGTGAAAAGTCGTTAATCCGGACTCGTCGGGACTTCGGCGATTCCGGATTATCGATTTTTCCGGATTATAGATCATCAGTTTAAATCTGGTAAGATGGCATGCAGAAATTCTAAAATTAAAAATATGAAACCGTAATTTATAAAATATTGAGCAATTATGATCTAAAGGGTATCAAAATTTACAAAAAAAAAAAAAAAAAAAAAAAAAAAAAAAAGCTTAATATTTATTTGTTTACTTTATTAAACATTTCTTTCAATGTAAGTTGTTTAAATTGCTTCGTTTTATGTGATAATACTTTCTCTTTAATTCTATAAACAGACATAATTTCTTGTTCAGTTACAAAGTTCCGCTGTTCAAGTCCCGTTAATTGCTGTGCCGAGAATAGCGACTAACTTGTCAATCGAAATTTTTTCGTTTTCACTAACCTCTCTGTCACATTCTTCGTGTCTTTATCCATTTTTTGCAGCAATTCCACTTTTTGTTTGTTGGACATCGAAACATACTTTCGTTTTGTAGATCCTTTGGAAGTTCCAGCATCGGAAATTCTATTTGACATAATCGAAAATTCAAGTTTACTTTTATAAAATTGCTCTTACAGTCTGCAAAAAATAATAAGCAGGATCCAATTCGAAGTTTAAGGAACAATGCAATCATTAACATTAGCTGAAATATATAATTAGATAATTTTAGCTTACACCGTCCGTTATACATTAAACGCGCAGGCGAAAACGTATTCTGCACTTGTGCACACGCATATGCGCAGTAGTCAAGGTCTTACGCGCATGCGTAAAATGCCTGTGCGCATGTGCCAACGCAGCGCATGCGCAGAAAGTTTTTAGCTTTGAGGTCCGGATTATGGGTGTCCGAATTAACGACTTTTGACTGTATTTTCTAGAAAACGTTTTCCTTTCTTTTTCAGTATTCGTAGTGCTAGTAAATTCTCCTTTATCCATCACCTGTGAATCATCATTTTTCCGCTTAGTTAATCCTAGCCATTTTTTCCATTATGAAAATCTAGGTTTGTTTTATCATTCTTTCATAAATATTTAAATGCACAATATATTATAAGTTCTTTAAAAACAAACGATGATATTCTCAAATTGTGTAAAAAAGTGAGGAATACAAAGTAAAAAGAAGACAAAATACGTGCTGTTAGGGACAGCAAATCGACATAAAAATATGATTCTAATTGAAAATAGTGCAATGTGAGCCTGGAAATTGTGGTCACGTAAAGTGTAGACATGCTAATAAATTGATCAACTTTAGAAGAATTAATGATATATTATTATGTTTTTATAGGAACTTATTTTTTATTTCCTATTAAATACAGCATCCATTTGTGTTACTCCTTTTGAAATATCATTTATGACAAATTGTGTTATGTCTGTGGCTAGAAGAATGTTTGTGAATATAAAAACTGAGCATTTTGCTAAAATCTATGAGTGGATGTTGACCTTTATCAAAACTCAGATCATATAAATTTATGAGAGTTAGAGAAAGACTTTAACAGGATGTTGGGGCATTTAATTTTTGAATTTAATAGTCAGAATTCTTTGTTTCTTTGCATACCACCTATTTTTCTCTTATGTAACACTGGTTGAGAATTGCTGGTTTAGTGTATCTGATCATCCTATATATGATATTTCATTATTCAAATAGAATAGAATTAATAAGCATGTAAATATATGAATAATTTAATTTAAACTGAGATGTGAAGCAAGAATGTACTTTATGAGAAGCAAGAATGTACTTTATGATATAATATGTTTGAAATGACACTTGTAATATCAGCCCACTCGTAAATGCTGTTGCCATCATTTTCTGGCCGCACTTTTTTCTAAGAAATTTCGTTTAATTAAGACACAATAACATGCCGAATAAATACTAATTCAGAAGTCAAACAACAGAAATCAGCGTTATATTTACAAAATTTTCACAGGACTAGTTTCGATGGTTTTACCGAACCATCCGACTAAACAAAAGTTAGCTTCATTTCATTCCTATGTTTTCCGTGCTCTTCAAGTTTGCTCCTCCAAACTAGCCCTTGATGAAGAACTAAATTATTTAAAAGCAATAGCTATTGACAGGGGCTTTTCACCCAACGTTATTAATCAAGCAGTTAAAAAATTCTCATCTCAACACACTAAAAGGCATACTCTTGTTTTAGGAGATTATAAAAATTCTGTTGTCATTCCCTTCTTTCCATCAATTAGCTATAAAGTTGCACATATTTTGCAGACATTTAACTTTCGGGTTGTTTATTCTCCCATCAATAAAATTCCGATTTCCATACTCAAGGACCCCATTCCGGATATGAATTCCTGGGGTATTTATAGGATTCCTTGCCAGTGTGGTTTAATTTACATTGGCCAAACTAAGAGAGCCTTAAAATTTCGAGTCAAGGAACATGAGGCATATGTCAGAAAAAAGGAAACACAGAAGTCTTCTGTTGCTCAACATTGTTGGTCCGAAAACCACACTTTCAATTTTTCTGCTGCCAAAATTATTCAAAAAACATCTTCCATTGGAGAACTGGATTTTCTAGAGGCATTTCACATTCATAAAAATCTTTCTGTTCTAGTTAACGATCCTAATTCCAATCCAAATTTGCCTTCGGCCTTTAAAGAAATTATGTTTTAGTTCTGGTTTCACCAACAGATGGCGCCACTTGCTTATTCTTGTCCAGGCTTTCTTATCTTATCTAATCATTATTTCCTATCTTGTTCATTTGCGGTTTTGCAGCTGAGTATGGTGGTTCGGTAAAACCATCGAAACTAGTCCTGTGAAAATTTTGTAAATATAACGCTGATTTCTGTTGTTTGACTTCTAAATTTCGTTTAGATCAGAATAAAATTATTAGTGTTTAAGTACTTCTTATGGAGGTGTGTGTTAAACCATACTAAATTTGCAATTTTGTGATTAATGGATTGAAAATTGATTTATCGAATGAAAAACATATTAAGTGGTATATGTACACAGCTTTATTCTTTCTAAAGTATGCAACAAAAAAATCATGGAATTCAGTTGAGATTTCCTACCCCAACTAACATAATTAATAATCACATAGTTATTAATTACACAGTTACTCCCAGACATAATTTCTTTAGGCTGATCAATACACCATTTGCTTGTTGCATATCTCTAGGAAACATCAGTTTTTCAAATGTGGTGCTGTCACCCCGGTTTCCAGATAGGCAGAGATTGCAGACAATGATGGTGATTACATTACTAATAAATAGTTTTATTTTTTTAGTTGTGTTTGAATGTTAATTAAAAAATTTTAGAGATTTAAATGAAACTCTAGCATCATGTAAAACATATTATTGTATGTATCATTGATGAAATTCCCACTATATACTCTTTGTGTTTAATGTTATGATTATTTTTTCTCTAGCCTAGAATTCTAGCAGCTCTCTTTAGCTACAATATAAAATCAATTGCATGTGGTCCTAGGCATGTGTTAGCACTTTCTGATGAGAATGATGTTTTTGCCTGGGGTTATAATACTCATGGTAATGATATATGTAATTTTATAACTTTTTGTTATGTTGATCATAAGCAAATACAACTATGCTTAAATCTTTTCTTATGTCTATCAGGAGTTATATTACTGTTTTAATGTGTTTATTTTGTATTTATAGAAATAAAATTAAGTAATCAGAACATTAATTTGTATTTATTTATTTATTATTCTTTTTAGTTAATTTTTACAGTTAAATTTTGAAAGTTTGCTATTGAAAGTTATTAAAGGAAACTTATGTTTTATTTTTTTCTTGACTTGAAAACTTGAACGAAATAACTCTAGTAAAAAAACTTATCTGATTTGTATCAAAGGAGGACAAAAAATTGGGTACTTTCTTGTTGACCTTGAAAATTAACAAAGATCATGCCAATCTTGCAACAGTCATTTCAGCAGAAGAATGAAGAAAGTAATCCCTCTTTATGATGTTAGATAATCTCTGTCTATATAATTTATATGGCTTGGCATAAGTCGTATTGTTGAATGGATATTTGATTGCCACAGGTTTTCATGTTGCAATGCTATTATTTATTCATTTTCAACTGAAGTTTTTTATGTGATTAAGATTTCCATTTAAGTAGTCAGTGTATAATGAATATTATTTTCTTTCTTAAGTAACACATATTTAAATTTAGGAAAAAGGATTATTCAGTATTGAGAGGCAATAAAAAAGCTATATCTTCAGGAAAGGGCCTTTTCATGTAATTCAGAAGTCTTGTAAAAAAGACCAGTGTCACATAATACATATTCTTTTCCCATTCTTGTTTTAAAAGAGAGTGAAGAGTATGTTTTATAACTTCAAAAATTTGAAATTATTATAACAGATACATTTTTTATGATAAAATTTTAAATTCTCATAAAAGAATATAATGTTATGTACCACAATAAAATTCAACTTTTATAATGAAATGCCAAGAAAAATGTATATAAACTCATGAAACAGAACTTAAAAATGACACAATAAATTTCATTGCAAATAATTTTAAACACTTATCATTCTTAAACTTTTTTTTTTTTTTTTTTTTAAAGATTAGCAGAAGGAAATGAATTGTAAATACCAAATCAATCTGAAAAAAAAAAAGGGGGGGGGGTTCAGGAGAGAAATAGGATTTATAAAATGGTGGATGATTTCTATAGTAAGCTTAAATTATGTCAGGCAAGAAGTCATAGAAAAGTGGCAGAAGTCAGAAGAGTTTTCAAGTGGGGAAAAAAAAAAAAAAAAACAGCTCTGGCATTAAAAAATTGTCTTTTAAATTAACTACATCATCTATTCATTCAAATATCTCATATGAATTGGGTAGTTATTCATGGTGATATTGTTGAAAGTTATTGCCTTTAGGTGTGTACTTTTGCAGATATTTTGAATTAATGTTTGATAATTAATATAAGAATGGAGTGCATAAATAGAAAACACCACTAGCATTTTTAGTTTTCAGAAATCTAAAAATAAAATTGCTAACAAGCATTTTGAAATTTTTTGATACTATTCTGTAATTTTCTAGTGTTCTAATTATTTTTCTGTGAAAAAATATTCAGTTACTAAAAGTGGCAGATTTATGAAAGGAGGGGAGCATCAGAACATTTGGAAACCTTTTTCTATAAGGCATGTTTGCTATAAAGTAAATAAGTGGTTTTGAAGCTCTTTTGAGAGCAGGGCTTTCATGATTGCAACTCGCATGATTCCATAAATCTGCTTCTGGTTATCATTTCTTTGTCAAAAGAAATAACTGTTGCATATATTTATAGGTTGCCTTGGATTGAAGAAAGCTGAATTTCAAATTTATCCTTTGCTGGTTAAAATTTCAAGCAAATCGAAGCTTGAAAAAGTTTTTTGTGGAGTGGATTGTTCTTTTTTAATTACTGATGATAAATCATTACTTGCTTGTGGCAATAACCGGTATGTGCATTTTAAAATGTTAAAAGAAATGCAGTAATAATTTCATTTTGTGCTTTTATAATTCACTAAATTACATTTGCTTTCTCATTCTTGGACTTTTCTTTAACTGTATAAATTCATAAAAAATAAAATATTCAATAGAAATTTTGAAGAATAAGGTATAATTTGCAAGTTCAGAGTTTCACATAAGTAAATGAAGTGGACATTAAAATTTTTTCTTGTACAAGCTGTTTCTAAAATTTTTATTCATAATGAAATAAATTATGGTTTTCTTCATTGATATAGTATAATGTTACAATTTGATATTTCCTATACTTAATAATTTACACGCACTTCGATATAATTATGCACATTATTCACTAGTCCATGTTGTGAATATGCAAGTTTATTAATAATCACAATGTATTTGTTTAATTTTTTATATAAATTTCACTAAAAATTTTTAAAAATCAAATGATTCCTTAGTACATTTTAAAGTTTTGATACCATAAATGAATTTTTAAAAGTAGAACTGTATAAATGAAATCGAAAATTCTAAAGTCTCAAGTACATATCCATGTAGATTAAGTTTAATAATCTTAAATGCTATTGAATGCAAATGTTTCTAGATACATTAGTTAGGACTGTCAAGTAAGTAAAAGACACGAACTTAAACATTTCATGAGCTTAAACATGTCTTAAGACATGAAAGTTAGTCAGTAATGGGATTGCTGTTATTGTCTATAATTTTTTCCCATCTAGAAAATAATTTGTAAATAATTTTTGAATTTCTTAGACTCCAAATATTGATACATACCATATAGCCCATCATCAAAATTTTTTTTTGTTGTCTATTAATTATAATCTGAAGCAACCCTGCATGGAAAATTAGCTGTGAAGCAGGTGTTCTGAATTCAGTGTTTTCTCCCATGTTTCTGTTTGGACGAGTTGCCTTACCGTGAAAAAGTAGGACTCCTTTTCGTATGGCTATTGTATGTAGTCTTACTTATATTTTTGAATGCAGGCTAGTGAATTGCCAAGAGTAGACTTCACAATTTGTTATTTCACCAAACTCAAGGAATTCACAATGAATTACAGTTTCTTAACTCATCCAGACATGCAATAAACCTTTTCAGCCCCATGGCTTGTTTTTTAATTGTCACCAGTTAATAATCACTGTTGTTTGAGAATAAATATTTAATATAAACTCACTCATAATTATCATATTAAAGAAAGGGCCATTTCAATGTCTGGACAAAATGTAAGAACAAATAGAAATGCAGTTTCTAATTTTTAATGAGAATATATGATTAATTCCTGTCATGTCTGTTTCATACATGCAGCATCTGCTGTTGCTAATCATCACTGTTATTTAAGAATAGATATTTAATACAAACCCACTCATAATTATCACATCAAAGAAAGGAGCATTTTGATGTCTGGACAAAATTAAAAAAACAAATGGCACTACAGGTTTTGATTCTTAATAAGAATATGATTTAATTACATTCCTTTGATTTTACACATGCAGCATCTGATTTTTCTCAATTAAACTCAAAGATTCATTTGATTGATTTTTGATGATCTTTTAGGACTTTGAGAGTCCTTTGAAAAGAAATCACTGTCTTTGAAATTTCAAAAATGATCTCTTACAGGTTCACAAGTCTACTGTTTTGGATGCCCTTTGTTAAACCTCCGCGTACTGCTCAATTTTGATGCATTTCTAGCCCTAAAAAAAAATGGGGTGGTTTTTTTTTTTTTTTTTTTTTTTTTTTTAAATAAATTTGTTCTATTTTTATAAATTACTATTTGCATCTTTATAAACAAAATTAGTATAATGCAGAAATTTTAATAGCTTTTAATTTTTAAAAAGCATACAATACGGCTCACATGATTTTATCCTGCATGGAATAAAAATCTAAAAATACTTATGGTCTTTTTGATTTTCATAAATATACATGCTAATTAATTTTTACAGCTAATAATAATATTACTTGTACTCACTTATTAGTATACAAATTTTTTTTTTATTGTTTTAAACTTTGAAACATGGCTCTAAACATAATCTAACTTTGCATTCTTCACACCAAATGTGAGTGTCTTTGCATACTTTTTTCATTGTTGTTTTTTTGGAGCAACAAACAACACATTGCCTTCTAGTTTCCTTTTTTTTTTTATAGAATTTAGTGGTATGTGGCTTCCAGAATGCTTCCCTACATGGCAAATAAAGTTCATGCTATCATCTCTAGACCGTATTGATGAGTGTAAAGAAGAATATTTGTCAAAGATTTCCTCGATCACAGCTAGCTTGAAATCAAGAAGGGATTTTTTCATGTTTGTTATTTTTCTGTATATTATATATGAATTCCACATTGTTCGATCTAATGTATGGAAAAAATTTTTTCTTGTAATATTTACAAAGTTTTTTTCGGGTACTAGGGTAGTACGACATCTCCTGATCGCATCTGTTGACACCATTGTAAAATTTAAAATTATAATCATAAATCACTTTTATCTTTGGTTTTTCTTTTGTTGTCCCTGAATAAACTGATACAGGTGACACATCATGAACAGAACTAAGCATATTTACTATTTTCTTATCATTTCACAATGAAAGAATCAACAGTATCCATCATGTTTGGCTGTGAAGAAACAATAGCTTTCCCTTACATTGATATAAACCTGTAGTGCCATTTGGTATAAAAGGAAGCATGAAATATGAATATTATAATAGCTTCAGCTAAACGGAGGAAAAGTGAGATCTATATTGAAAATAATAAGAATAGAGAGAGGGAGAAAAGGGAAATAAACTTATGCATGCTACTTTCACGTGACCCATATTATGAGACAGATTTCATATCACTTGGAAATCGTGAGGGCTGTACGTGGAGGGTTAATGATGGCTATTTGTTAATGTTGCTTTCATTTCTTCCTTTGTGAAATTCATATGGTATGTAGTATGTAATACTTCACAAAATTGCAAATTTAGTATAATTGAAATATTCAAATGCATGAATAATAAATTTAAATACCAATTACCTGTTTTTTTATGTAAGATGAACTTTCTGAATTGGGGGGGATTGTCATGAATATAATTGAAATGTTGGAATGATTTTTTAAAATTCAGTTTAAGCAGCATATTTTCAATATTGCAAAAATATTACTCATTGATCTTAACTCAGCATGCCTAAAAAGAAGGGTTATGCATTTTGTACTGTTTACTTAAAAACAATTTTGTACTAATGATATTAAAATCATATTTTTTAAATTTAGACACAACAAATTAGGTATGGATTCAGGAGAAGGTTATCAAGTAGAAGAAGTAAGAGAATTTACCCCAATTGAATCTAAACCTCTGTCTGAATGCAAAATAGTTTCTATTAGCGCTGGAAAATCTCATACTCTTTTTCTTTGTGGTAAATATCTACATCATTCATACTGATTTTGTCTTGTACATATAAAAAGAAAAGTTCATACATTTCTTTTAATCTTTTAATAGGATTTAGATTTTTAATAATACATGTTTAGGTACTCTTCTGTTATCAGGACTGGATTCAGAAGTGTATATATGTATGCACATGTGTACATAAGTATGTGTGTATATATGTGTACACATATAGACACATACGTATGTATGTACATATATACATGAACACATCCATCCCTCCATGCATACATACATACATACATTTCTGGACCTGGTCTGATAACAGAACAGTTCCCATGTTTATTATTTTTCTTAAAGGTATAATTATTGTTATTATAATTTCTTTTATTTTTGCCTTAATCAGTGATCAGCTGTATGTTATTGGTGCATGCTGGAAAGGATGGTATTAGTTGTGTATCTTTTTGTGTTCATTATTGAGTTTATTGTTTAAAAAATATAATACACCCATATGCCATTTAGTGCATTATATATTCTTCACTTGCTATTTCAAATAATTAACAATAAAACTGTAAATTTATTTCAGTATGATTGAAACATCATCCTAAATGTGGTATACCTAAACTATAGTAACCTATTTTGTTATCAAAGGTAAAATTTTTGCAGTGCAAAAATAGATTGCCGGAAAGGGCAAATTTGTAGAATGACTTTTTAAATTAAATTTATTATTCTTTATACAACTGCTACTAACTGCCACTGTTAAAAAAAGTATTAGAGTTGTTTTAAAATTGATCATTGTGCTATTTTTAACAACAATGTTGATTAACAATTTAGAAATATTAAATTAATTTTTTTTGGGTTATTGTTGTATAGCCAACTGAACTATACAACTGCTAGTGAAGTACCTTATTGCCAGCTAAGTACCATATGCATTGAAAAAGAAATCTTATGGTTTTCATAATTAGCTCATGAAACTGTTGATGTTACCATTAAGGATTACATGTAAATTTGTGTTCATATTTTTGTTGCATGGATATCTAAAATGAGATATTGCCAAAGAAGTATTTTATGTATATTAAAAGACATTCTATTACATGCATTATCAGCTCAAGAAAATATCTTCTGTATCTTAGTCTTTCTCTCTTTTTCTTTTTTTGATGAAATGAAGAAATCATGATTTTTTATAGTTTACTCTATGATGAAAAATTATAATGTTACCTTAAAATATTTCTACATAGAATAGATAAATATGCTGAGATTATTATTATTATTATTATTATTAAACATATAAGTAGATTTAGAGGTGAAAAGTTTGTTTATATAAAAGTTTGAGGGAGAGACCTATATGGGATGAATTCTCATGACCTTCAGATCCAGTTTAAGATACTCAGAAAACATTCTTTCAGGAATTGAGAACAATAAGAATAAAAGTTCATGAAATATTATCATAATAACTTTTTAAAATTTATTTTGATTCTTGACTATATAGGAAAATATGCATAAAAGAATACATGTTTCTTTTTGCCTCTCTAAGCATTTTGCAAATATATCTCTGCATGTTATATCAGCATTTTGCCGCATTGAAAATAGAAGTTTAAAACAAGTTTGAATATCTTAAAGGAAATGGAACTTTTTACAGGAGAAAGTTTGAATTGTCGAATATGTATACTTGTTTTGGATCATACTTTTGTGCTTCTGGCATGTTTTATGAATAATCTGGTTATATGAACTATAATTTTAAAACTTGATATTAGTTATTCTTACAAGTTTTGATTTTGCTGAGGGTCAGTTTAATTTTCCTTGGTTTGTTGCGCAGCACAAATGTATTATCTTCTTTGAATTTTTAGTAAATTCTTTTTCTTTTCAATTGCAAGATTGGGAGGAAGGAAATACTATGTAAATAACTTAGTTGCATTAATTACTACCTAAATATTCTTTGTAGCTATCTAAGGTTTACACATATTTATGTAATCTTGGCAATACATAATATGTGTTAACAGGTTGTTGCTTATGTTCTGTTTAAGGGTGGTTATGGTGTGAAATAAAACTTGAATATTAGGTTACATGTAATATCATACTGATCAGAAATTAATTTGTTGGGATAACTTCCTCACATTTTTTTTTTCTTAAGACAAGAAATGAATGAAATGCATAAAATTTTATATTTGTAACATAATGGAACATGGCCATGTTCTAATATGAGTGACAGTGAATATCTAATTTATTTTTGTGTTGTAGAAAAGAGGTACATTTGAACCAGTAACAGACATATCCAAGGGAAGCTCATGTTACATGCATAGTATAGTGTCTGACATGGAAAAATAATTTTTTTTTCTCTTCAGTAAGATCTAATTCTTCATAGACACAAGTTTAGTAGCAGTATAACAATGTGTATATGGTTGCTTGTATTGTGTTTGTACTTACTGCACTATTTCACCTGTTTGTGTATTGTAATGATAAGGGTCAAGCAAAACAGTTTTCCTAAATGTAAAAATTAAAAATGATGAAAGTAAAAATGCAAATCAAAAGAAGAGAAAGTGTAAAATTTCTGAGAAACAAAAATATCCTTGTTTTAGAGCAATCATAATGAAACTGAGCTAAAGTGAGATGTTTGTAACTGTTTTGTAATAAATGGATATAAGGGTACTGGTGACCTTTAAAATCAGTTAGGTCTTTTATTGCTACATTATGCAATACTGAGTAATTCTCCCTCTTCCCCGATATTCTTCTATAGGAGAAAAATTTCACACAGTGGAAGCATCATTAGCACTTCATCATCAGTTCTACAGTTTGGTAAACTGTATTTCAAATTAACAAAATGACTATTTTCATATTCTGAAATTACAAATAAACTAGCATGGCAAAACAAAAACTGATGCTGTTGTTAATAATGTAATTGCCCCATCATTCCATTGATTTTCTTACTAAAACTGAATATATTTCTTATCTATTAAAGAACTTGGAAGTTTTTTTAAGACAGACAAGTAAATCATTTTCATGATGCACTAATTTGTTTCTCAACCCAAATATTATTTTTACTATAGAAAGTCGAAATTTACACAAATATAAAGATGAAATATGGAAGGAAAATGTTGTTTAAAAATTGATTCCCTTAATTTATAATCAAAAGGAAAAAGTAAGCTAATTAGTAAACATTGATGCAAGTGTTGTTCATTAGTCAATCATTTTCCTTATTGACAGCTTGAGAGAGCGAGTTGAATATAATACACTTGTTGATAATTTGGTTATTTATTTTAAAGTTGCAAGGTATTTTATGTTAATTAACTAGTTATTATGATTGAAGTCTTTTAATTTCTCCTTTCCATATTTTTCACGAGAATGCAAATTAGGTGTGTGTATATTTAAGTTGAGGGTTTTGAATGTTTAGATTAGAGCTTGACAACTGTGTCTTGCTGGGTGAGCTCTACTTAAACTTGTATTCTGGCTTTAGCATCTCGCTGACCGATGTTTTAAAATATGTGTCAGTAAAATTCTGAGCCAGTTTAATTTAATCAGTTTAAGTGAGGTCTTAGATTACATCATCTGTTTTTTTTTAATGTAATTGCCTATTATGTTAATTTGAATACCTACAAGTAGTAGAAGTATCATCTGTAGCATAAGTTATGCCTGTTCTGTTCAATTTAAGTCTAAATAGAAAAGTTATTTTAACCTTCTAAAGAAAATTTAGTATTTTGTGAGTTGTTTAAGATGAAGCAATAACTCGCTATTAGTCTAGTAGGTCTGCAGTACTTTAGTTTCCGTTTATTATAGAAACCCTGCAAAATAATATGCTTGAATGCCTTCATGGTCAGGATACAGTATATTTTTCTGAATGTTTTATTAATGGGTGATACTATAGTGATTTAAATTTGAAAATTTCATGACATATCTCTTGTGTCTTTGCTATAAATTAATTGAGAAATGTAGATGGAATGAAAAGTATAATTTTTAATTTTTTAAAGGCTTTTAAAACTTTTTCCATGTATTTTGAATTTAATGAAAATCGAAGTTTGGGAAATTTAAAGAATAATATATATGTAACACACACACAAATTATCCTTTATCCTCTGTAGAGAAAAAGAGATTTTGAAGAGATTTAGTAGTTTTGATTCATCAGTTATTCAATTACATTTCTTATTGCAGAGAAATTGATTTACAGAATTTTAATTGCACGTTCATATTATTTTCATGCAATAATAATAAATCTCTCAATTTCAGAAAATGGTGAAGTGTTCTCTGTGGGCTCAAATCATTATTTTCAACTTGGTTGTGGTAAGTCTGGATTAGATTACAGTCTACCACAAAGAATAGAAAAACTAGAAAATTTTAATATAGGTCAGGTGGCTTGTAGCGATTTTTACAGCATGGCAGTTTCTGAAGGTAATTTACATTGCTTTAATTTTTTAATTTTAATGTATAATAAATTATAATTTTTCATTAATATCTTAGTTTTAAAATAAATATTCTTAGTTTATAATTTTTATCGTTAGCAGTAAAAACATTATGTAGTTAATGGTTGTTTGCTTTTAAAGCAGTGATACAATTGGTATTTTTTTAAACTCCAATTGCTAGATACTTGTTGGTTAACTGTTTATCAAAAATGTCTGGATCAATTTTTCATTTAGCCATCTCATCACCTAAGATATTGCCCAGGCTGCAGCATGCAAGACAGTTACTTTTGCATAAAAGGGAGGTAGATAGGTGCATATATCTTTGCCTTCTGAGGGAGAGACAACATTATAATAACTGTCTCTGCTAACCACTATATATCTGTGGGTGGGAATGGAAAAAGTTATAGGCATATTAGTTGCCACTGGTGAACATATACAGCACATCTAATAGGTTTTCTTAACAGAAAAATTCCATATATATAAATACTAATGAATATATTAGATTTAAGTCATGAAAATAAATTTCTGAGTGCAACTGAGTTATTACTTGATGTATTTTTATAATAAGATCGAGGTAGGTTTGTTGTTTTCTCCTATTTATAATTAAAACTTTTAAGTTTTTAAATTAAATTTCTTTTTAATGCTTCATATTTTATTTTTCATGAATTTTAATGAGATAGACAATAATATATCCTTTTTTAACCACTTCTGAATATTTTAATGTTTCCACAGATGACAAAAAGATTTACTTAGATATACATCATATGCAAAAGTATTTAAGCATTTATACATGGGCAAACTGGATTTAGACTGAAGATCAGTTTGAAATTTGAACATAAATATTGACCTAAATTGAAGCAAAAATGAAATGCAAGTTGGAGATTGTCAGATGAAGTGTCTTTACTGGTGTGTTAAGAAAAGAACTGCCTGAAAACACCATTCATGGACTACATGTTGCAGTTTTAGAAAAATTATACAGAAAATTTCATGCTATGGGTATAGAATGGAGTACTGAGGAAAAAACTAGTGCTAACATATGTGCACAAAATGAGACAACTGCAGTGGGCTAAATTCTATAAAAATTGAATAGTAGAAGATTGGAAATGAGCCATATAATCTAATGAGTTCTATTTCTCCCATTTTATAACAAAAATGCTGCAAAAATGCAAGGTGCAGAATACATCGTAGGCTGTATGAAAACTATATGCAGTGTGTTGACATGAGCAGAAGGTAGCTCTTTTATGTGTTTAATGCTTCACATTCTCTGAATTGTGTTCTGTTATTGCAGTTAACATGCACTTGAAGCAGCAGGCATTTATTCATATTTTTGATAAAAAGGTATTTCTTTTTTCTGTTGTCTTGCTGATAGTTCAGTTTTTCAGGGAAGCAGTAGTAAAACAGTTTTTGAAGAAACTGTAATTGTAAAATGTACCAGGCTTGAACTGTCTCTCACTTCTTTAACAAATATTTCATTTAGTTTGTCATAGTCTTTGGAAGCAAAATCCTATTGAAAATTTTTTTGCTACTTAAAATATAAAATCTATAGGAGACGGCAATATTTTAGAAATGTGACCGACTTCTGGACCTGTTAATAGCAGAATGTATTCAGATCAGTATGAATATCATTCACAAACTTGTAGAGTTCATGTGGTGGTAAATTGTTGCTGTCATTCATGCTACTGTAGCCTTTGACTACCAGTATTCAAATCATATTATAATTTAGAAACAGCAAGAATGACTACTGAAATAGTTAAATTTAATGCTTTAATTTTTTAAGTATTAAAATGAGCTGTACTTAAAATGACATAAACATTAGAATCAAAATTCAAACTCAAAATTATCATGAACTAGTACTTGTTGCCATTCAACATAAAATTAATATAAATATTAACAAAACATTGCTTTTACAAAATAATTTTACATATGCAAAAGTACAAAATACTTGAAATTAAAAATTGTTATCACTTATGCTATAATTGAGCCCCTACACCATTACCTCAGAGGTCTAATTTTTTGTCCAGTAAGTACATGTTTTGTAAAAAGGATCTAATCTTTTTTTCTTAATTTCCTCAGATAATTACTTGTTCTGTTGGGGAAAGTATCCTAGCTGTTTGGAAGAAAAGAAAGATTCTGAATTTTGTGATGTAGAAATTCCAAGTTTTTTTAAAGAGAAAATTGTCACTTTTGTGTCTTGTAATTCTGAAAACTGCTTGGTAGTTGGTGAAGAAAGATGTTTGTCAAAATGAATGACAGCTTTTATTCAAGGAATTAATTCTGTCAAGAGATTTTTGAGTATTTGTTACTGCATTTGATTAATTTAAATTATCTTTTGGAAAATTCATATATTTTTGTACTATTTTGAAGAGCTGTTATGTGCAATACTTTAATGTAATAATTATTAATAAAAAATTTTGTTTTTATTAATTTTTAGTTCAGATAGCAGTTACTTAAAACTGTGTTTTTTTTTTTTTTTTTCCTGCTAACATGGCTAAGTCTTGCCAGTTCAAGATATATACCCATCAGTATATATAGGATGTCCCAGCTAAAATCCTACAAACTTTGAGGGAGATGGAGTACACTTAGACAACTTAGCTGTGTCTAGTTGTAAGAATGGTGCCAGTGGATATGATGGGCAGAGTTATCAGCGCAAAGTTTCTCGAGAGTTCTCAGTTAAAGTGAAGAGCAACTGGTTTTCGACTATATGTTTGTATAAATTTAAATTACGTTATAGAACATCATATCATCATGAAAATTATTCCGGATTATCGGTTTTTCCCGATTGTAGATCATCAATTTAATTCTGGTAAGATGGCATGCAGAAATTATAAAAATAAAAATATGAAACCGTAATTTATGAAATAAAAAGCAATTATGATCTAAAGGGTATCAAAATTTACAAAAAAAAGCTTAATATTTATTTTACTTTATTAAACATTTCTTTCAACGAGCGCTTGCGTAAAGCATACATTACGCATAGTCGAAATTAGAAAATTGCAACCAGAAAATAATGTGTATTCCTGATATTTATAATGACAAGGAATTTGATTTAAATCATATCAAAGGTGGAGTACATCGAGATGAAATACTACATTTAGTAAGGAATTATAAGCCGAATAAAATAAAAACATCTGCTCTGAAGATAAGGATAGTGCTGCCAGATCAACTTCCAGTTCATTGCGCGCCGTGACGTCCTCCTTCCTGCAGAGCAGTGTGAAATTGATAAACAGATTTTGGAATGGTTAGGAAACAAAGGATATGCCTTTATCCATTTTTTGCAACAATTCCACTTTTTGTTTGATGGACATCGAAACATGCTTTTGCTTTGTAGATACTTTGGCAGCTCCAGAATCGGAAATTCTTTTTGACATAATCGAAAGTTCAAGCTTACTTTTATAAAATTGCTCTAACAGTCTGCAGAAAATAATAAGGTGGATTCAATTAGAAGATTAAGGAACAACGCAATCTCCAACATTAACTGAAATAGATAATTAGATAATTTTAGCTTAGCTTATACCGTCCATTATACATTAAATGTGCATGCGTAAATGTATTATGCGTATGCATAAACACATATGTGCGTGTGTAAAGGTATTATGCATATGCGTAAATGCATTATGCATTTTATGCAGGATTATGGACATTCAGATTAAAGACTTTTGACTGTATAATTAAAAATATAATATAAAGAACATTATTTGAAAAAAGGAATGATTGTGACTTCCCCCTTCTCACAGGAAAGGAAAATAGGTTGACATATATTAAGAAGTTTGCCAGATGAACTATTCTTGGCGCAAACTGAAAAAAAAAAAAAAAAAAAAAAGTGCCAGCATAAATTTGTGAATTTCTCCATAAATTTTGCACCAGATTTGACAAAATTTCATATTTAGGCATACTTTGAGTCGTAGGATCGAAATATGGAAAAAAATTGGTATGTTATTTCAGAAAAAGTCTGATTTCTTGTCAAAATAACTATATTAGAATAGAGCTATATATAAATCTAATATATATCCTAAGTCACGCTTTTGAGACATGAAGAACGCAATTTGAATTTTGTCAATAGGCCCAGTAGAACGGGAGATATAGAACTGACCCCCTTTTTTTTGCTCAGTGTACATTGATTGTTGATAATATTTTATTATTTTGCTAAATTTATAACATAATATTTAAAATTATTTTAAGAAATTCTTTTCTTGCCTTTTTCTTTCTTGCTCATGACTGTCTTAGTATATATTACATAAAAACATAATGAAACTTACAAAATAAAATTAACTGAAGAACATAAAATTCAGAATAGCTAATTGAATATTAATATATTTTACATCTGAATTAGATTATAAATAGTTTAATAACCTGAATCGAATATTGTAAAATTGATGTAAATCAGTTTGGATTCATTTGAAATGGTGTAATCATGCAGCACAAAAATCTGTAAAGTTTTGATTGTGCAAGGAACCACTCAGTTTTGCATATTTCAAGTTTGGCAGCTATGGCATAGTTCATATGAAAAAAAAAAAAAAAAAAATCAGTTTTTAAATTACGTCCAAAGAGATGTTTTTTAAACATTTTGTTTAGTACTTTATTTGTTAAATATCATGTTCTTCACACTTAAACCATAAAATTCAGTTCAAGAGCAATATTGCAAAATAATTTTAAAATCAGCATATCTTTAGAATTTCGGATACACAAGTCTCACGCGCTGGGGATAAAAGTGTTTTCCCTGTACAACATTGTCATTGCATGCTTTGAAATCCTTGAGTTTGTTAATCAAAAATTGGTTAAAGTTTTACAAAATATGAAATCGACGATAAAACAAATTCCAAATTTCAAATTTGGTCTTCTAGATGCCCATATTCACGGGAGGATTACGTTATTCAAAATTTGATAGCTCTAGGTACCATTGTTTTACCACAGGGCAAGAAACATACATACATTTATGCAGATTCTTCATTATTTAATTTCTTTAAATATAATAGAAGGCGATAATATTTGGTGGCAACAATTTGAAAAGTGAAACAATGCTAGTAGTGAGTCAACGCAAAATGCCAGAACAAAATTAATACAGTCAAAAGTCTTTAATCCGGACTCGTCGGGACTTCGGCGATTCCGGATTATCAATCTTTCCGAATTATCAGTTTAAATCTGGTAAGATGGCATGCAGAAATTATAAAATTGAAAATATGAAACCGTAATTTATGAAATAAAGAGCAATTATGATCTAAAGGGTATCAAAATTTACACAAAAAAAGCTTAATATTCATTTGTTTACTTTATTAAATATTTCTTTCAGCGCGCGCATGCGTAAAGCATACATTACGCATAGTCGAAATTAGAAAATTCCAACCAGAAAACTATTTGATTTGTATTCGTGATATTTATAATGACGAGGAATTTAATTTAAATCATATCAAAGACAGAGTACATCGAGATGAAATACATTATAAGCCGAATAAAATAAAAACATCTGCCCTGAAGATAAGGATAGTGCTGACAGATCAACTTCAAGTCCATTGCGCGCCATGACATCCCCCCCCCCCGCACAGAGCAGCCTGAAATTGATAAACAGATTTCGGAATGGTTAGAGAAACAAAGGAGCCTTTATCCATTTTTTGCAGCAATTCCACTTTTTGTTTGACGGATATCAAAACATGCTTTCCCTTTGTAGATCCAGCATCGGAAATTCTATTTGACATAATCGAAAGTTCCAACTTACTTTTATAAAATTGCTTTAACAGTCTGTAAAAAATAATAAGCCGGTTCCAATTCGAAGATTAAGGAGCAATGCAATCTGTAACATTAACTGAAATAGATAAGTAGATAATTTTAGCTTAGCTTATACCGTCCGTTATACATTAAGCGTGCATGCGTACACGCACATGCGCATGCATAAAGGTGTTACGCGCATGCATCAACGCAAATTTGCGTTGACGCATGCGCAGAAAGTTTGTAGCTTTGGGGTCCGAATTATAGATGATTCTGGATTATGGGTGTCCAGATTAATGACTTTTGACTGTAGTCCTTCTGGGCAAATTGCTCATTTGGACTAAACAGGGGGAAGCTCTCTACAACCTCCAAACCCATGCAGAATTGAGCAGAAACCAATCTTTCTTAAATTAGTGTAGATTTTAAATTTTTGATTGACTTTTTGATAGGTTGAAAATTTGATACATGGATAAACAGTAATTTTCAGTTAGGCTGCTAAAATAAATACAGAGAAATATGTGAAGGTACTTAAAGGGAGGAATGCTTTCTGAAATATTTCCTTCATTTCTAAGGTATACTATCCTGTGTTCATGATATATATCAAAAGGCATGAAATTGTCAGAGTTGGACTATGAACCACAATGTACTATTCTGCATATCATATCCAGACAAAGTCTAGGATCTGGCAGTTGGGAAGGGAATGGACAAGGAGAACTATTTTTTTTTTAATCATCATCATTACTCATTTGTTTAATTTTTTTGCATCATCTTTTGTACCTTATTTGTTTCATTTTTTACATGCACAAAACAAAAGCAGTATCTCTGTAAAAAACATGTGATGCCATTATCTTTATGAATAAAAATGGGCAGTTGCTATTTTCATCAAAAAGAGAATGTGAAATAAATCTATTAACATAAGCCAAAGAACACATTGTCAATCAAGTTATTCAGTTGAAAAATCATTCTTGAGCTGAAAATCACTCTTTTTCATCAAATGGTTAAAAATATTTCATGCAAATTTCATTGAAACGATTTTTTTGGCTGTATTTAATGGTATGAACTGTAAAATTCTGAGATTTTTTTTTGTTAAACAAAAATGTTTATGAAAAATCATTTCAGTATTAAATTTAAAAAAATATAAATCAAATTTGAAAAAGTTATTTTTTTATTGTCATCCACAAAAAGTGAGTGTGTAAAATTTGAGCTTGAAAGCTTATCAAGAGAAGTAATTAAAAAAATCAGTGACAAACGTTTGACCATTGTAAGAAACACCAACGGTGAGCTAAATAAAAGCATAACAATTTGTTATACATCAGGGCTTTCATATTGGCCAAAGCAAGTGACAGAACTTGATTTTAGATGTTAAGAGAGACAGAGGAACTGCAGATGTATTTTCTGATAATTATTAATAATGATTATCTCTCTTACATATTGTAGTCTTATACATCATTCACTATATATTATCTCATAAATTAATTTAAGAGTATGGACATACCTCTACTTTCTAACCCTTTTCTATGCTTTCTGTTATGTATTTATTTCTGTTTATTTGGACTTTATGCATAATTATTCTTTTAGTATTATTTTAGATTTCATGTATTCGTGTGCTTTGGTAGCTTAGAAATGCTCAAAAATTTCTCCGTATCAATTAAGGGTAATTTTTAGCTTAAAGGGGTGTTAGCCGAGAAGGGATATTAGTCTCAAAATGGCATTCTGTGTTGAATCACTAAAAGTGCAGAATCACTTTTCAAATTGCTACCACCAAATATTTTCATTATGAATTACATTTAAAAAAATTAAATAATGAAGAATCTGTATGAATGTATGTATGTTTCTTGCATTGTGAAAAAAATTGTACCTAGAGCCATCAAATTTTTCAGTAACGTACGTTTCCACCCAATATGGGCATCTGGAAGCCCGAATTTGGAATTTGTTTTATTATCTATTTCATTATGTAAAAGTTTAAGGAATTTTTCGTTAACAAAGTAAATGATTTCAAAGCGAGCAATGGCAACACTGTATGGAAGAAAGCATTTTTATCTTCAGCACACGTCTGCCGGAAATTCTAAAGATATGCTGTTTTTAAATATTTTGCGATATTGCTATTGAATTGAATTTTATATGGTTGAAGCTTCAGTTTCTGTTGAAAAAACTGTTATGAACTTTGTGCAACCTCTAAACATTCAGTACTCGTTGCTTGCATGCTATGTAAATGTAAGTTATTCATTGATTAATTCGCAAGTCCAGTTGTGATCGATTATTGACCCTCCAAAAGCAAACAACCTGAGAAAACTTTTGATTTCCCTGTGTGTTTTAAGACCCCCCTGTGGAAAGACACTATATACTTACGAACAAACCTCCTTCTGGATTCGAAGCCGGGACACATATAAGCATTCTGCTCTGCACCTAGTGTATAGCAGAAAATCTGTCCTCATTACTGGGTATGCCTTCGGATGACATTATTTCCTGTGTGCCTGGAACACCTTCATACCATTTGTTTACATTTTGATAGCATTACCGAGAAGACTGTTATAGTTAATAAAGTGCCTTGTATTTGTAATTGCATTTCTGCGACATTTCTTGACATGAGATTGCGTTTCTTTATTACGTGTTCTTTGGTGAATAGTGTTTTTGTAGAGGTGCATGGAAGCACTAGATTTGGGTTGCAGTCAGTGGAAGCAGTATATTTGTGTTACCACGAGATTACATTTCTTAAGACACTGTTGTGTGGTGAATTTAATATAAAAGATGCAGTGTTTTAATTAATTAATTTATTATTTTTAGAGATTAATTTTTTATTATAAAGTTTGAAATTATTAGCGTAAAATTTTTTTCTCATTTAATTTTTTATTTTTTAATAAAAAATGTTCCAATTTATTATTTATGAATAATCTATGCCTTGCGAAGAGAGCCAAAGAATGTTTTTCACAAAGGACAAAGTAGTTGTTGACATTTTATGGGGAGGGGGGGACTAATAGGAAATTACCGAAAAACAAACACTTGGTATTTTATTTATACTTATCTTATAAAATTAAGGCATATTTTAATGTCTAGTTTTATGTTTCTATTTAAGAAGATGCAAGTAATAAACTATTGCAAATGTTAATTTTGTTTGACTTAATGGTGTAATTAACTGCTTGAGAATTTTGAAATGTTGTTGTTTTATGCAATTTCATATGAAACTGTAATTTATGAAATAAAGAGCAATTATGATCTAAAGGGTATTAAAATTTACAAAAAAAAGCTTAATATTTATTTGTTTACTATATTAAACATTTCTTTCAATGTAAGTTGTTTAAGTTGCTTCGTTTTTTGTGCTAATACTTTCTCTTTAATTCTATAAACAGACATAATTTCTTGTTCAGTTACAAAGTTCAACTGTTCAAGTCCTGTAATTGCTGTGTTGAGAATACCGACTAACTTGCAAATCGAAATTTTTTCGTTTTCAATAACCTCTCTGTCACTTTCTATCGGAAGCCGCATGGGTAAATGCTTTACGTGAATGCGTAGCAGACGCGCGCAATAAACGCGCATGCGTAAGTTTGTGGCTTTGAGGTCCGGATTATAGATCATGCCGGATAACGGACGTCTGGAAGAACAGTAATAACATACACTGCGCAAAAAAGGGGGGACATTTCTATATCTCTCGTTCTACTAGGATGATTGACGAAATTCAACTTGCGTTTTTCATGTCTCGAAAGCGCGACTTAGGGTATGTATTAAATTTATATATAGCATTGATCTAATATAGGTATTTTAACTCAAAATCGGACTTTTTCTGAAATAACATACCGATTTTTTCCATATTTCAATTCTACGACTCATATTACGCCAAACTACCAAGTTTTGTAAAAATCGTACGAGTAGTTTTTAAAAAATTAACTCTCAAAATTTTAGCTCTTCAATGTTAATTGAGTTTGGTATATATTTATTAATCTCTCTTTTTTTTTTATTAAACTTATTTAATTCTTCCTTTCACATTTCGAAATTCAGATTCATTCCGAATAAAATTCACCCATTTTTTATGATTGATTTTTAAATAATTTTTATAAATTTTTCAAAAAAAATTTTGAATTATAATCTATAAAATTTTTACCATCATCTTAAAGTAGATGTATTTCTAAGCATACTTGCAAAAAATTACAGTTTTTTATTCAAAATTTCCGAAGATAAGCGCGAATTTATATACTGGCATATTTGTTGAAAGCGATGAAACATCAAATGTGGTTTAGACACTTTGCTAAAATTATTTGGAATAGAAACGATGTGACTTTTATTCCACTCATGCACAATATAAAAAGGCAGGAAGGAGGTACCCTTTTTCCCGCTCCGTCATAATGGAAGGGAAAGGAAAATTGGTTGCAATATATTAAGAAGTTCGCCAATTGAATTATTCTTAGCGCAAACTGAAAAAAAATTGTGCCAAGATAAATTTTTGAATTTCTCCGTAAATTTCGCACCAAATTTTACAAAATTTAATATCTAGGCATAATTTGAGTCGTAGAATCGAAATATGGAAAAAAATTGATATGTTATATCAGAAAAGTCTGTGTCAAAATATCTATGCTAGAACAATGCTTTACATATATATCCTAAGTCGCGCTTTCGAGACATTTTGTTTTATTTCGTGGGATAATGAATTTTATTAACATTTTATCGACTTGTGCATTCAATATCACGAACCTGTATGCACGCAACAATAATATTCTAATTTACATAAGACTTTAGATATATTATTATGTCTAGGCTTTGAAGTCATTAAATAGCTAGAATGTAGTTCTTTCTACTATCTAGTGCAGGGTTGATTAAGTTTTGCATATATATGATTGAATTAAAAAAAAAAAAATGTGCAGCGATCTACTTTAAAACTTTCAAATTTGTCGTGGGTTTCAAATTTGTTTCAAATAAGTGACAGTGGAGAAGAGAGCATTTAGGGAAAGATAGTATTTAACCAGTATGATATTTTATTAATAATACTTATTAATTGAAAATTAGCCACAGAAAAAAATACGGATTAAGTTTTATTATCTTATCATTAATTTGATGTCTGCGTCTGCATATCTCCAACTAACAGTTCAAATCTTGTGTGTATACATCAGAGTTAGTGCTTTAATTGCCCTGGAGCACACCGAAATTCGTCTGCGGAACTTTTAAATTTTTTAGATAAGTTGCAATTCCAACCGGAGCCCTAAATAAAATGAGTTCTGAAACTACAGTGTTCAGCATCATTCTCAATTTCACATAGCTTCGGTGAGTTTTGAAATATAATGCGAATGCAGATGCATTATCGGATTCTAAAATGCTTTGTTTTAAATAAAATCATGGGCAAATATTATAGTTTCACGTAATTGAAGGCATTATTCAGATAACGTACTGTCAAATTCTGTTACCTTTTGAAAAATCATTTTATATAATAATTCTGTAAAATGACAAAGTCAAAAACATATTATAAAGAGTGACTGCATTTAAAAATATACTGTTATTGCTTTCATGGTTTTACATTTTTAAAGAGAAATATAATACTTGATTTTTATTTTTCCTTTTTTAAATTTTTCGTCCTCTTTATTTTCTGTATGTTTTTTGTTTTATTATTAGCCTAAAGGGACAGTTTGTCCAGAAGGGCTATTAATTTCGTTTCGGCATTTTCAGTCGTCCACTATAAAACGGCGCTTCATTTTTCAAATTGTTGCTACTAAATATTAGAGCCCTGAATTATATTTAAGGAAATTAAATAATGAAGAATCTGCATGGATGTATGAATGTTTCTCGAATTGTGAGAAAACAGCGGTAACTAGAGACATCGAATTTTTAATAACGTAATCCTCCACTCGAATATGGGCATCTGAAAGCCCAATTTTGGAATTTGTTGTATTATCTATATCGAATTTTGTAAACCTTTAACGAATTTTTGATTAACAAACTCAACGATTTCAAAGGGAACGATGGAGCATTGTACGAAAAAAAAAAAAAAAAAAAAAAAACCATTTATATCTCCAGCGCTCGAGACTGTGTATCGGAAATTCTAAAAATATGCTTTTCTTAAATATTTTGTGATATTGCTGTTGAATTGAATTTTATGGTTTAATTACGAAGTACATAATATTTAATAACTAAAGGTAACACACAAAACGTTAAAAATCGCACCTTTGGATGTAATATAAAATCTCAAAGCCTTCAGATTTTTTTTTCTTCTTTTTTTAAGTCCAAAGGGATTATTAGTCTCTAAACGGCATTTTGCGTCGAATAAACGACTCTATCACTTTTAAAATTGTTGCTACGAAATATTGTCGCCCTGTGTTATATTTAATGCATGTATGTTTCCCCGCATTGTGAAAAAGACAACGGTAACATCCGAAACAAGGGAAACACGAATGCCATCGTATATATTCTTATACCGAAGATTAATTTACTTTTTCGACGGCTGGCGCGGAAGGCAAAATGTCAATATCAAATCATACGAAAGATGACCGTTTGATAAAGTTGCGTTTTCAAATCCTTGTAGAGTGTGATCCAGCAAAAATTGCTTCGTGCTCAATCAGTCGATAGCGATCGACTTGTCTATTGTTGGTTTAGTAGATGTCTCATTTGTTCCAAATAAGAGAAAATATTGCTGCATTATAAAATTATGATTTGTTGTTTAAATTTTGCCTTCCCCCAAAGAAAAGCTACTGCTTAATTAATCTAGTTCCATATTTAATAGAAGCCGACTGTATTATTTTCTTAAATAGAAATAAGATGCATAACACAGCAAGTTACCTAATAGTTCTCAACGGAAGTTTAATTATTATTTTGGAAAGCATTTTTGTTCTGAGTAATTGATTTTATTAGGAAGAAGCTAAAGCGTGTAATGTATTCCTTTGGGTAATGCAAACTGATGACCGCCCAACAATTCTATTGGCATTTTGCCATTTTATTAATAATCAAGGTCGTGTAATGTGTGGCGAGTGCGCGGCATTTATTATTATCGTTGCATCGTAATTATTTAAACACAATAAAATAATTCATTTTTTCAACAAATATATAGTTTGAGAGTAAGCAATTTAAGAATTCCATATTTAACTAAACGAAACCCACCATATTTGGGAAATTTTCGCAGAGGTAAGGAATTCCGATAAAATTAGAAAACAAGCTCAGTAGTAAATTTAGGAAAAAATAAAGTATATCAAGCGTTGCAGACAAATAGCATTCATATTTACCGTATCTTTTCACGTTCTTTTCCCCATAGCTTTTTAGTCCTAGGTCCTGAAAACTTTAAAATATTCGTACAATTTTCCGCTTCCTCTATTGTAATAGGTTTTTCCTCTGAGGGCTAGTTTATTGGTAAATTGTATTCCCTTGATTATTTTTATATTTATTCAGTGTATTCACTTTATATTTTCATTTTTGTGTTAGCATCTTATCCATTTTACTTTGCCTTGCATTTAATATTTGAAATGTAAAGTTTGTGCAGCTTTTCCTTTAAGCTTCTGGCACGTGGCAGATGTTCTAATTACTTCAGTAACTTTCCAAACATGTGATTTCACCTTAATTCTGCAATTTACGTTTCAGCTCATGGTAGCCTTATCTTCTGCTTTCTTTCAAAATACGAGTCTTTAATTCGCCTTCTTTCTCCTTTGTTCTTTCGATACCTCTTGGGAACTGTGGTGAAGACTCATTTATGTGAGGTCTCACTGGGGCTTTACAGAATATCTGAGCCGAACACGTCAAATCACTATGAGATATCCGCTTAATATCAGCCAGTTATTTGTAATGTTTTTATTATTATGTATTTTTATTGTAATATAGGTTTCTTTTGATAATTTAAACAATATTGTGATAGTTAACAGCAGGTTATCCATGACTGTTTTTCATTTGTTATGCTCTACTGTAACCACGTTATTCGAAAGTTATTACTCCCATAATTTTACTCTATCGATTTTCAAACGATAAAATTAGTTAAATAAAGGGAAAAATAGATAAGGAAATACGATATTACTGCAGAAAGAGAAGGAATTTTTTCCCCCTCTTCTTGATAATTTGTATTTTCCCTTCGAACAAACAATTTACTTTAGAATTATAACGAGTGGTGCTAATCACATTATTATTACTATTGTCATTTATTAGCCCATAAGGACTATTAGTCTCGAAAATGTAAACGGCGTATCACCTTCTAAATTGCCGCCACCAAATATTACGGCCCTGTGTTACATTTCATTACATATGTTTAATTCAATGTCAGGAAAAGCTGTTAAACGTAGAGTGCATTCATTTTCACTGAAAGTTAAAAGAGGTCTTCAGTGCAAATGAATTGTTTGTAACATGAGGTGCAAACAAAAGGTAGATCTTTGATGCTTTTGGGACGTTTTATGTATTCTAAAATGGGCTTTCTTGTCTCAATTAATTTTCATTTAAACCTTCAGTTGTATAAACAGACTTCTGATACGTAAATACCTCTTTTTTTTCTTTATTATCTTACCGATAATCCACTTAGGGTTATCAATAAACAGACTTTTCAGATCCAAACAGACCTTTTAAGACGACAGCTGCACAATGTATAGCGTCCGAAACGAAACTAACTCATTCGATGGATATTCTGAGAAGCTCTGTCCTCTTCCCTGGCCAACAAAGTCCTCGGACTTGGCCTATCGAAGGACCATTTACAACTGAAGATGATTCAGAGACATCTCAGGACTTTCACTGAACTTCGGGACGAGTCGATAGCCGAACAAAAACCACAGACCTTTTCTTTTTCCGATGGTGGGCAATAGCCATAGGCGTTGGCCACTGCTAAGGCCGGAAGCGGTGGTCACTTTATTATGGAGGTACCTAATAGGTGGGCCACCGCTTCCTCCTGTGAAGGAACAGACAATTTACATCCATGCCTTCTCCGGGATTCGATTCCGTGCACTTTAGTACGGCAGTCAGGGTCACTAACCATTTTCCCGTCTGGGCGGCATGAACCACAGACTTACATAATCTACAGTCTGCTATCTGTCTAAGAAGAAAGATGCGTTAGGTGAAGACTTTCTAAGGGAAACTGGTTTATATTAAAGTTACAAATGTAATGATAAGAGGGAACCAGTTAAATGTAACTTACCTTTTATTACAATGGCACAGCTTTCGTCAAGTGATGAAATCTTATATGAGAATATTTTTTGCGCAGGGGTACTATTTAAATATAAAGAAGATGTGAGAGATCGGACCCATTTATAAGAGTTTCATTTGTATATTAGTCATCAGCGCGCTGATCTGTACAACTGCACATGTATACACCTGAAAAAATAAATCCTTACTTTTCGAGATGCTGGTATCATGCATGACTTTCTTTGACACTTTGTGTAAGGAAACTGAAATGATTTTCAGTTATATTTATCATATGTAATTATGATACGTTAAATGAATTTAACTTTTAATATTTCAATAATTCATTATATTCTGTTGAACTTTGCCTTATAAGCTTACACACGTAAGTACAGAAATTTATTCAAACATTGTCGTGATGCTACACTTTTATGTAAATCGTGTAGTATCCACGTCAGGATTTCTTTAGGGCAACAAGCGAGTATACGTACAAGTACGTGCATAGTCATACAATATCACCAATATTTTTGACTTCAGCCTTATAAGATCTTGAATAATTCAGTTCCCATCATTCTTTCCACAGAAAAGTTCTCTTTGGAGGTATTGCAGAATTCGTCCTTTTTATTACTCTGCCTAAGCGAAAGGAATACAACATTCGAATAGGACATAGTGAGATATGTTAGGATTCGAAAGAAGGGAATACTAGCAGTGTATTCCATGTTCACCGTTTTGTGGAAGTTGAGAAACTTTCTGCATAAAAAAGGCTTTCATTTAAATTTTGTAAAAGCAAAAGATTTTATTTCATATTTTTATATGCATATAAGATTATTAGGATTTTTAGGCAGAAAGTTTTGAAGTAAGGCCAATGATGTGCTGAGTTTTCATACGTAATTTGTTATTTATTGTTGAATCTGAATTTTTGCCAAAAAAATTGCAGTCTGTGTGTGCTTTACGTGCATTCTCATCGAATAGAATATCTTAAAAAATTGTATAAATTTTTTACATGAAATTTATATCTAAGTAATATCGTCCATGAATAAATTTTAAAAACCAGACTTGAAATCTCGTCGTGAAGTTTGATTGAATCTTCTGCTGAACAACATGTATAACAGGCTTTTAGTTAAGGATTTTTTTTTTTTTTTTTAGAAACATGCAACCTAATTATTATGTTTTCTGAGTGTAATACGTATATGTTCTGCTCCTAATTTGAAGATCATTGCTGCTTTAGAATCTCTTTCAGAAATACAACGTCTCACAAAAATGATAAGATGCGTTCAGTTTCTAAAAATATTGTCAAATATTTTGAACGCATTGCAGTGAAACTACAAATAATGTTTGGAATATGCTTTATCTTCTTTTCAATAAATAAAATACGCTAAGTATTCTTTTTAAAATGTATACTAAGCAATAAAGCATTCTTTTTAAAAATAAAATTTTGGATTAAAAAATTAATATCATTTCTTTTAAATGGGAAATTGATGTGAAACATATAATTATACCCTTATTGTTCTGGAAACGAACAAAAAGAACTTGTTTAAAAAGATTTTATAATATTTTGTCGAATAAATGTTAATTTTTTAAACACCGTTTAATTCTTTCAGCATAGAATAAATTAGATCTTTTTTAGCCCCAAAGGGGCTATTAGTCTCCATATGAGGTTTTGCGTTGGTTCCTGGTGTATCCTTTTCAAACTGTTGCCAGTAAATATTATCACCCTGTATTATTTTTAATGAAATTAAGTAACGAAGAATCTGCATGTACTATCTTCCTCGCACTGTGAAAAAATGACGGTATCTAGAGCCATCAAATTTTGAAAAACGTACTCGTCCACCTGAACCTGTGCACCCGGAAACCCGAATTTTGAATTTGTTTTATCATTTATTTCATATTTTGCAACACTTTGATGAATTTTTTATTTACAAACTCAACAATTTGACAGCGAGCAGTGGCAACACTGTTCGGATTAAAACATTTTTACATCCTCCAGCCTTCAGCGAAGGAGACTGTTGCCATTCAGAAAAATGTAAACTTTTAATCTTTTAGTTTTAATTAATAAGCTCGGCTGTATGAAAGCAGTGTGTTGCCGCGGCTGGAAACAAAAGACTTTTACCTCCCACGCGCCGACATGTTGCCATTAAGTAATGTTTAAGATGCTTTCAAATTTAATCTGAAAGATCATTGACTATTTATTGTCAGATTGTGTTAACTGTGTTTATTGCTTTTAATCGCTTAGTTTAATAAGCAAATAAAAGCAATAAACACAGTTCTTAAGAATATATTTTTCCACTTTATAATGTGACTGAACTTCTTTTAAAATCATGAAATCTGTAATTAAGTGTTCAATATTTTTATTAAATTACACTAGTGGGACTAATTAAAATCATTTTATACTTCTTCTTTTTTTTTATGATAACTATTTTAGGCTGGCTAGTTTAAAAAAAAATAATATGCCGAATATAAAATATGTATGGCAGCACTCTATCGGTAATTCTAAAGATATGCTGTTACTGAATAGTTTGGGATTTTGCTATTAAATGGTATTTTATTTGGCGTAAGTGCGAAGTTCTTTATATTTAATAAATAATGTTAATAAAAAAATACAAAAAAAAAAAAAAAAAAAAAAAGGCCATCTTACTAACGAAATTGAATATTGATATGATGAACTGAGAAAAGACCGAAAAAACTATAAAAGTGTTATGTCAACACTTAACACTGCATCGGAGACTGTAAACAATATATACTGCAACGGAGCTTTTAAAAATGTTGCGATTTTGTTGTTGAAATGTGGCCTAAATGCGAAGAAAATGATGCTAAATAATAAAGCTAAAAAGACAAAATTGTTTTAGCTAGAGTAAGTGCAAGGACAGACTAAGTAGACTGCGAGTTCAGCGAGAGCGTAAAAAAAAGGTAATAAGCCTTTTTGGGCGACCATTAAAATCTTAAAAACTTCCTTGCTGGAAAAGGTTAGGAGAACACAGACAATCAACACGAGAATTAATAGCCGGGACCACTATAGCAAATTACTAAAATATAGTAGGCGTCGTATAGTGTGATCACGTTTGCTCACGTTTATATTAATAACATTAACCGAATGATAACAATAAACGATGCAAAAAGTATCTTTCAAATTAGGAAAGGACTAAGTAATTCAATATAAAAATCAGTATCATATCTTTATATATATATAAGCGGCTAAAGTGTGTGTCGCCGATAGTTTATTGTTGCCATTCGGAAAAATGAGCGCGGAAATTAACGTTTGCGCAGTTTTTAATTAATATCTCGGCCGATTAAAGTCGTACGAAGAAGAGAACGATATCGATGGATTCGGAGAATTTTTTGGAATCCGAGGATACGCATCTCGAATTTCAACTCGGCGCCGTTCCGTAGGTATTCGAGAATAAAGAATTTGGAAAGTAGCCAAATCCCTCTAATAGGAAAACCCAAGAAAGAAAGTGGAAAATGTAGGGGAAAATTAGCTTTTAATTAATATCTAGGCTAATTAAAGTTCCAACATGGCGTGCCACGGACCTGCGGAATCCAACGGTGTGCTTCGCTAAGCCACGGAGCCAGCCGTTTCGGAGGAGATAATGCTACTTGACGCCATACATATATGAGGCTTAAGTGTCTGTTTGTCGCCCATAGTTTATTGGTTGTTGCGTAACTGTACTAGCCAGTGGGGTGAAGTTGAAACGGCACAGGGTTGCCGTTTCAATTGAAACGTAGACAATTTCCTGTAAAACTTGCTTTTGCTATGACTATCAATAAGTCTCAAACGCTTAAGCGTGTTGGCATTTTTTTACGTGAGCCTGCATTTGGACACGGTCATCTTTATGTTCCCTGTTCAAGAGTTCGTGAAAGAACGGACGTAAAATTAAAAATACTTGATGGCCCTCCGCAAGGCAAGCTTAAAAATGATGGAAAGATCTACACAAGAAATGTTGTGTACAAAGAGATCTATGACATGTGAATTAACATTTCATTATTTAAGTCACCTTTTTTGATTGAGCAAGCGGTGGCTCTTAAGAAATGTACCTCCAGTGGGTTCCTTCATTGCACTTTACTTTAAGCGATTAAGTAAGCAGAAGTGGGATAAGCAAAGGGGCGTCCTCGCCGCCTGCCCTGGGTAATTCAGTTTGAATTAACAGACACCTTTCCACAAATCATTTTAGTTACAATTTATAATATCTAGAACAGCGGTCATTTCGTATGACCGCCGGGCTTTCTAGTAAATAGATATTCTTACAACATTTCAATTTGGAAAAGGAAAAATTTTTTTTACAAACTGCTCAGAATTTTACCCTTAATATTAATAGTCGAAAAGCTCAATCTAATTTTTTGACAAATTAACTAGAGTTTTTGCCTAATCTTAAATGGTTGGCTAAAATCGAAATCAAGCTGTTTGGCAACTTATTCACTTGACAATTTTTATAATCTTTTTTGACCTTATTTAGTGAATCTATCTTTTATTTCTTGACTTTAGTTTTAAAAATTTATTTCATAATAGTTTAACCATAATAACTGTAATGTTGATCACAATAGTTTGATCAGTAAGCGATGTATTTTCCATTTTTTCCTACACAAACGGGAGGGACTTCGGTAAATCAATAGCAATAACCGAATTATAACATTAACCGCGATCGTGATCTAATGATTGGGCTCTGTCATACCTAGAAGACCTGTGCCAGTATTTTTGTGGGAAAAGTTCCGAGATCTACAAAGTGTTTTTATTAGTCAAAAGGGGCAATATTCCCAGAAGGACTATCAATTTCGTTTTGGCATTTTACGTTGGTTCACTATAAATGTCGGTTCACTTTTCAAATTGTTGCCACCAAATATTATCGCCCTGAATTATATTTAAAGAAATTAAATAATGAAGAATCTTGCATAAATGTATGTATGTTTCTTGCATTGTGATAAAACAACGGTACATAGAGCCATCGAATTTTGAATAACGTAATCCTCCACCGAATTTGGGCATATGGAAGCTTTAATTTCGAATTTGTTTTATTATCGATTTCATATTTTATAACAAATTAACGAATTTTTGAACGATTTCAAACCAAACAATAGCAACACTGCACGGGAAAAAAGGAAAAAAAAAAAAAAAATATCGCCAGCTTGCGAGACTGTGTATCGGAAATTCTAAAGCTATGATCATTTTAAAATTTTTTTGCGATATTGTTCTTGAATTGAATTTTATGGTTTAAGTGAAAAGAACACGATATTTAATAAATAAAGGTAAGACACAAAACGTTAAAAAAACGCCCCGTTGGACGTAATGTAAAATCTGAAAACTTTCAGATTTTTTAAAAATTTATTTATTTAATTTTTAAAAATATACTTCATCAAGTTAGTATTGGTTTCGTGTGCATTTAGTACACTGGTGTGCAAAAATTAAGGACGAAGTCGAAAAATTAGCATATCAGCTGAACGAAGAGGCAGAGCGGACAGAAAGACCAATCAGGAGATTAAGTAAGGTGATGTACGGTAGCACATGCGCAGATATGCAGGTAGACGTATTGGGGGAGTGTCTGAGTAGTATAAAGCATGTTGTCGGTGTAAGATCAGTATTTCTGGCAAAGAGATTGCACGCCGTATAGCAGTTAAAAATCACACCGAGTTGCTGCCTCAGAGAGAAATGGCGAATAATCAATCTGTTAGACGACATCTGGATGCTTTTACCCGAGGTCGAATCATTGGGAAGTTGGAGGAAGGCCGCAGTGTGACAAGTGTGGCTGCAGAGTTCGGAATTGCTCAAAGCATCGTTTCATGACTTTGGACATAATTTCAAACTACAGGGACAGCTATCCGGGGGTTTAGTAGTGGTCGTCCACGAGAAACCACACCCGCAGATGACCGGTATATTGCCTTACAGGCCAGAAGAAACAGGCGGCAGACAGCGGGAGAAATCGCTAGACACACGACACAGGCGACTGGACGACCGATATTGCGTTTTACCGTGGCCAGAAGACTGCACGGTGGGGGTCTGTTTGCACGACGCCCTGTACGGTGTGTACCTCTAACGCCTGCCCATCGGAGAAGGCGTTCTCTGTGGTGCCGGGAACACCGGAATTGGAGAGACAATGAATGGGGACGAGTACTCTTTACAGATGAGAGCAGATTCAGTCTGAGTAGCGATTCTCATCGCATACTCATCTGGAGAGAACGGGGAAGCCGCAATCATCCCTCGAACATCATTGAAAGGGACAGGTATGGAGGTGGCGGTGTTCTCGTTTGGGGAGGCATCATGCTTGGTAGTCGTACAGACCTTCACATCTTCGACGCAGGTTCAGTCAACGGGACCCGTTATTGTAACGAGATTCTTCTTCCATATGTGCGTCTTTTTAGAGGCGCTATGGGTCCGCAGTTCCTTTTCATGGACGACAATGCACCATGTCATTGCACAGTAGCTGCCGAACAGCTCTTAGAGAGTGAGGATATTGAACGTATAGATTAGCCGGCACGATCTCCGGATCTCAATCCCATCGAGCATGTATGGGATTTTCTAGGCAGACGCTTGGTAGCTCGTACCTTACCACCAGTAACGATTCCGGATCTTCGATTGGCGCTGCAAGACGAATGGGCAGCAATGCCTCAACAACTCATTGACACCCTCATTCTCAGCATGGGCAGACGCTGTGAAACCTGCCTAGCAAGACCATATCCCCTATTAAAGACCGGAAGTTTCTTGCTGGACACCCATCACAGGGATGTTTCGGCCTTCAGTCTCATTGCGCTCCATGCTACTTTTTCAATAAAGCTTCTTTTTATCCCTCTGATTTCTCTTTTAGTAAGTGTTGCTTACATTACTCATGTCCTTACGTATTGGGGATTTTACGGTATTAAATGTATTGATTTGGAAAGCTTTTGTACAAAGTTATATTGAAAAAAACCGTCTCGTCCTTAATTTTTGCACACCAGTGTATATTATGAGCCCGTACGCACGTAACAATACGAAGAGAAAAAGCCAAAGAAGAAACGTGTGTAGGCATCGATATTGCGATTAAATAAATAATATATATATATATAAAATGAAATATATATATAAAGTGAATCACGAAGAACATACATTTAAAAATATTTCCAATAAAGACATTTAAATTTATCAGTTGGGTTTTATTTATTGAAAACGACGAAGAAATATTTTTATTGGAACTTTTTTTTTTTTTGCATGTATATATTTTCTCAAATTTAAGGATATTGGCGAGGCCAATTATCTGAACTATGTAATGTACTGCTATGCTTTATTTTAAAATTTTTATTCCAGTAGCTGCAAAATATGTTCGGTGGTGCTCAAGTCCATTCATTGAAAATTTATTTTAAATAGCAGCCATTCATATACATAGCTGAATATTCAAGGCGATTGCCTTGGTAGAATCTGGAATTATTTCGTAGGCTATAATTTTGTACTGGTAATTTTATTACATTTAAAATTATCAATATATTTATACACACCACAAAAACATTAGTAAGAAATTTTGTTCCTTACCGCATGCCTTCGTGGTACAATCGGAAGCATATTCGACTAGTAACCGAAGGTTTAGAATTTAAATCCCAGCGACGGCAGTGTTTATTCGTGATATTTCTCGGTTCTAATAAAAGCGCCTAATCACTGTACAAACATGACATTATGATTTTAGTAGGCGATCCTATAACATAATTCTTCTCTTTCCATATTCTACTACTATATTCATATTCATGTTTCGGAATACTCCTTAAAGTCTTCTACATGCTAAAAACTTATCATCCTAAGCAAAAATGTTAAATTTGTCGTCCTTCATTAGTTATAATCTCCTTATAATGCTCACAAGTTTAGTTTCTCATAAACGTTAAGAAGGAAAGACGAAATTTTCTGTTCTATTGTTATCTGGAGAAACCCAGTACATCAGATTATTATTTTAATAATTATCTAGATTAATAGTTGAGCCACCTGTTTATGGTCTCCTCTGAGCAGCGTGCAGTCTTCTATTATTTTAATATTCTGACAATATTGCTTTGTATTACACAGGATAGTTTTGTAGTTCTGTCTTTCTTTGAATAAGGATTTATTATTCCATAAAATTACTTCAGAACTTTTTCTATTAGATTTTACTTTTTCTAGTTTCAAATTAAGAAGTATTTTTTAAAAAATTCCAATGGCAATATTTAAAAAAATCCATCTGTATAGACCCTGAGCCAATGCGAAATAGGGTAATGATTTAAGGTAGATCTGCGACAACAGATATCTTTAAAACAAAAAGAAATAAGCGTAGAAAAAAATGAACATAAAGATGGAAAGACATCGGTTAATCCGTCAACTTAAGTCTGGTAATCGAATATCGCTTCTATAAGGACACAGGAGGTAAAGCAGGACAGGAGGCAAGGTAAGAAATGTCAAAATCCTCTCCAGAGTCGCACAGCAGGATCAAGAGCCAAGTTAATTCTATAAAGTTGTTTTCGGAGACAATCATGCTCAGAAAATAGCCGTAACAGTGCTACCGATTTATAACGAGGCCACTCAGGAATATCTTGAATATGATTGAACCAGGGCTTTTGAAAACGTCTAGCGTCAACGTTCTGAGAGAAGGAACTCATTAGTGTCCTTTTAATTATTGTCTTAATAAGGCCAGTTTCTGGCTATTTAGTTGTAAAACAGAAGCCCTCTTTTTCGCCAGAAAGTCAGTGGTCTCATTCCTGTTGATTCGGCATTGGGCCAGGATCCAATGCAAAAAACTGTTTTATTACAATCATATAAACATGCCAAAAGATTGATACAGTCGTCGACATCTTTCATTCGGGATGGACCAGCAGTGTCTATGGCCTGAAGAGTTGCTCTTGAATCCGAGAGAATCACCACCTTAGAAAAACATTTCAATCGGTTTTGCAGTTGAAGAAGGGCCAATCAGATAGCAGAGTTTTTTCCGTCGAAAGCAGACATGTGAGCACCAGCAGCAGAGTACAATGAGAAGAGCTCACAAAAAACACCGGCTCCTGTATTGGCACAATCTGACACCCTAGAACCATCTGTATAGACTCTGAGCCAATGCGAAGCAAGGTAATGATTATTCATAGTTTCAAATGTCACAGATCTTAGGATTTCATTACAGTCCTCTGCTTTTAACGCATTCTGACTTAAGTCGAGGCAGATAGAAAATGTTTTGGCTTCGATGGGACAGCAGGGTTATAAAAATTTCTGTATTCCAAAATCGATATCAGGTTGAGAAATCAGATTGATGACCCCCTGAACAAACTCTCTCTGAGTCTTTACATTACGATCAGTCTCAGTAGAGATATGATCCCACATGGTTAAACCAGGAGTTCTAATAATTTTCTCCCATAACAGCAGAGCACGTTCCTTAATTACTAGACTCAGAGGCCTGTTATTTAAGCATAACAAAAAATAATCAATAGTGGTGGATTTAACTGCTCCGGTAATGAGATGCAAGGAGAAGGCTTGCTTTTGAAAATTTTCAAGGAATCGAATTTTTCTTAGAAGCAGTAATAAGTGGTTAGCAGCAGTAAGTTATGACAGGCAATATATAAGCATTATAGGTTTGATTTAAGGTAGATCTAGAGCAACCCCATTTAGAACCCGCTAAAGTCTTCAGAAGAGACAGTCTTTTTGATACTTGACTGATGACGTCTTTCAATATGCGAATTACGCAAAAGTTTTCTGTCAAAATTTACGCCTAAATATATATTACGTCGCTCACAAATATCCTTCAGGTCAGGAGTGACCAGCAATAAATCTGGGCTGGTTTTAGTACTGTAGAGACATTAGGTTATTTTTGGAAGCAGGCAAGATGAAAAATGAGCAATGTCTTCACCCGGAATCGAACCGCGGACCTTTAGAATACGTGCCCAGCGTGAAGACCACCACACCACGAAGGTATGCCTAGAAAGCGGGAGAAATACCTTATATACTCCCCCTTTCAAACTGGGGTTTTTAGGGGACCCAGTCCCCAGATCTTGGGTGTGGAAAATTATCATCCACCACACTGCCACTGTAGAGATATTATGTTATTTGGAAACAGGAAAGATGAAAAATATGCAACGCCTTCGCCGGGAATCGAACCACGGACCTCTGGAATACGCACCCAGCGTGCAGACCACCGCACTCGAAGACATGCCAAGAAGGCGGGAGAAATACCTTATAGTACCTTTGTAATGTAAGTATGTATGCACATAATCTTCATTATAAATGAGTTCAAAATGTTTTGTATTTAACAGGTCTCGCCGGTATGATTTAAACCACCATAACCCCATCTCAGAGAATGGGTGTTAAAGTCACCAATAAATATGGTGTTCCTTGTAGCATCAAGAAATGAAAAGTCCGGGGTACTTCCAGGGGGAGAATAGACGGAGTATACTTTAAAATGTCTATCCGATTTCCAAACATTTTAAAAGGGCTACTTCGCTTCTGTCATTGCTGGAACCCATATATGTCTCTCAATTTTAAATTCTGCAATGAGCTGCGAGTTCACATCAATTAAAATGTCACTGGCCACTTTTCTACCTTTGGGAATAATATAAGTCACAATTATATTAGATTGGTTTATCTTGAATATAATTAGATTGGTTTATCTTGAAATTTGATAAAATTTTTGAAAAGAAATTTTCAAGAAAATTGTAATTTCTGATAAGTTATCATTTATTCTGCGGAACTCTCAACGACGGGGAGGTTGCAGCACTAAGATTTTGCCGCAAGGACGTCGGAAAACTCAACATAGATAAAAAATTCAATAATATGATTGTTGCTTAAAGTTTTAGTCTTAATTTGCTTTACTTGTAGATAAGAGACTCGAGCTGGCGTTCCATTCATTTTAGGGTTCCTTGTTTTTATGCTGAGTTTAGCAAAATCCCGAATCCAAGGCCGTGCGCTCCTTTTGTAAGGAGAGGGATATTCTTTACAGAAGAAACTTTTATTTTCTGTATGCATAACATCTATATTTGCCTTAATTTGTGTCCTTTTAGCGTTGAATCTATTTAATTATTTTTTTTAAATGAAAAAGGGAGAATCTGTATTTAAGACCTGAAAATTCAAGGTTACTCTATCCCATATAGGATTGCTCTCATGTGACGTCACTAACTCCAGGTATGCTAAAAAGCAGTTACTCTTTTTGTGCCTTGCTTTCTCAAACTTAATAAATAAATGACGTTAACATTGAGAAGAGCCTAGTATTGTTTGTCTACTGGCCTTGAAAAAATCCAGGTGTCTGTCGTCTTCCCTTTCCTATGAAGCCTCCTAAAAAAAAAGATGCAGATTCCTATGCTAGAGCTAGCAAGGTGTATATATTTGTAGAGTTTTCAAGTTTATTTGGTATAAGAAAGATAAAAAATGAACAGTTCTGTCGTGGTGTTCGAATTCTGAACCTCCGACTGCTAACCTGGCACGCTTTTAAATTACACCACGAACGTTTATTCCCAAGTTTCTGATTCAAATGTATCGTAAGCCAGCCAGTGCATATTAGAGAAAACTTCTAAATTCTGCCAGCTTGTTTGGAGGAAAGGGAAAAAGTGTTAGAGTTAAGGATTCGGGAAAATATATAATGTATGAAAAAAATTAGTTCTGTTTCCGCGATTCCTCTTTCCGCGTTTTTCAAAATTCTTCCTGTTCCCACGAAATCGGAGCGTACAGTCTTCCTGCCACAGCTCCTCAAGAGATGTCACAATGAGTCATTAAGATGAGCTGGGCAGTTTCTTTGTGAATAAATTAGTCTTCGTTAAATTGAAGACGTGTTTTAGTTAAGGCTGCTCTCGAAATCTTTAGTTTCATTCCATTTGTAATTCTGCTACAATATTAGCTGTTATTTCACATCTTTTGTTAATCAATATGGATGTTTTAGACATTATTGGAAGGAAAAAACTTTTAGCCCTTTATAAAGGTTATCAATATCGAATTCAGTATAAAAATAAGGAAAATGTAGTTTATTGGATTTGCAAAACGGAAAGAATTAAAAGCTGCAAAAGCGCAATTAAGACCAAAATTTACCAATTAGACCGTCGTTTTAAAAGAAAGACCGTCGCTTTACAACGAATACTTATTCTGAAACATTTTATTATAACTCACCTTTATGCAGAATTTTGGAAGAATATTGTTTTTCACTTTAGGAAACAATCTTTTAGTTCATTGACAAAATCATCGCAGAGTTTGAACATCTCTGTATCTCCTTCTAGATACAGTATTTGCTTCATTCATGTGAAGCTCCGAGATCGTAAATATTTTTCAATTATTTCTTTTAAAAATTTTTGCTTTCCTACATTTTGGAAGAGGCCAGGGTCCACTAGGCCCCCTCATTATGTAACCCTTTTGGGAAGGGGGTAATGAAGATTAATGATTTCGCGGAAACAGGAACATTTCTGACAACCGCGGAAACAGGAATCGCGGAAAAAGGAAAACACTGTGAAGAGGAGAGACAGCATCTGGAGATTTCTCACTTCAGAAGAGGCGTTACACTGAGGAGCCATTTAGAGTATTTTGGGATTTTTCACCCTGTTCCACCCTGTATGAAGCCCTGTAAACCGCAAAGAGGATAGAGGTAGATGTGCAAAACTATTGTTAATACGTAAAATGTAATGTATATTTGTAAAATATGTAACATAGTTTCTCTCGCACTTTGACTAACAGGTCATTTTCTTTATAAAAGTCGCTACAGCGTCCCCCAGTAGGGTGAAAACATTTTCCCTGTTCTATTCCCTCGTTCTTCATTTTTCCATACTTACAAGCTAGAATTTAAAATTTAATTTTTAGTAAACTTCTATAGTTTTCCAAGTTTGCAGCAGGCTTTGTCGCCAGTATTACTGAGAATGATTGCAAGTCGGCAATAGCGCTCAGTTTCCAACTTTCAACTCTCTTTGCACCACTCTTTTCCTCAGTAGTGATCGTTTTCGGTAAAGCAAGCTTCAGAGTAAGATTATAGTTTTTCAATTTTTTTAAGGTTTGAAAATGACTTTAGTTTTAATTTTAAATTGAAATTTGCCTGAATAGTTATAACATATTTTGATTTATTATCACATACATATATATATACGTCAAGATTTTAAACACCCAAACATTGCTGCAGCTGAGAAGTCAGTTTGCATTAAATCTTATAATAATAAACAAGTTTCACAGTTTTCAAGTAACTAAAAAATTAACTTACTTTTTGGTGTTAATTAAAAAAAAACTTCCTCAAACGATTAATGCTCATCTAGGAATAAAATAAAAAAATCGATACTTTTATTGCAGGTATTCCTGTTTTATCACTCCTAAAACAAACCATTTTTTAGCTTCGTAGGATGTCTAACAACATTTACTAATTCAGAAGTGTTCCACTGTCAACGGAATAATAAAAATAGGTGACATTACCATACGTTCGATAAGATGAAACGTTGCATTCGCACATCTGAGAGTATAAAAAACGAGTTCTTTATAATCGTTAAGTGCGGTGATTTATAATCTTGATTGTTCTGCGCTCACACGTCCTGGAGCGGAAATTATTTTACTGCGGCTTCTGAAAGATTTTTTTTCATCGCAAAATTTTTGCCGACGTTTAATCCCTACTCGAAAGTGCACTCGTAGGGAAAAATACCCTGTCAAAGGGATATCTATTAATGAAACAAAATAGAACTAAGCAAACCGGACTGTTTACCCGAAACTAGAGACAATTTGCAGAATGAATCATTTGAACTTTTTAGTATTTAAAATTTTATTAATAGATAAAGCAATTATTAATTTATTTTTATTACCTCAAAAATTCTTTCGGGTGTTGTTTTTTTTTCATTTCGTTTAGATTAAGAGGAGGCAAAATACGAAGCTGTTACTAATTTATGCTGAAAAACTTTCATTTTATCTTTGAAATCTCAGAAGTGCATTGCTTATCAGAGTTACAAAATGAACCACTTAAAATTTATACGCACTATTTGATCAAATTTTGATAACTTTCGTATTCTATATACAAAATTATTTACTTTTTATTTTCATAATTAAGTATCATTTCTATATAACAGATCCAGCGAATTTGAAGGAAAAAGGTTTCCTCATTTAATGAACGGCCAGAAGTTTTTTTTTTTTTTTTTTTTTTTTTTTATTTGTGTTTTAACTTGACTTTTTTTTTTTCTGCCAAGTTTAAAAAACTACATCAGGCTTTTACATTCGGCTAAGAATAAAACAAAATTACTGTAGTACAGATTATTTATTTTATCTTCATTCATGAAGGAATCATAAATTTATACTGATTTATTTTTCTTAAGCTCACTTGTTAAGAACTCTGAAAATTCTTCTATTCTCCGTCTGAAAAAGTTTTGAATAGTTCCTGCGACATAGTACCAATATAAGTCTCAAAAATTGCAAATTTCAGGATAATTGATAAAGTAGATACCGCGTTTCAATTTCTTTTATTATTATCTTGTAACCTTATAGAGACATTAGGTATTTTTGATGCTGGGAGACGTGAAAAAATGAGCAATGCCCTCGCCGGGACTCAAACGACGGACCTCTCGAATACGCGCCGAGCGTGCTGACCACTACACCACGAAGGCATACTAAGAAGGCGGGAGAAATACCTTATAACATTATTGTCTGATTAGTTAAATAATTATGTCATTTTGGAAGGGGGAGGTAATATATTTGAATTATTCTTTCAAAATCTTGCCAGAATTACAGTTTTTATGAATGTTACCTCAGACTTTATTTCCTAGTCCTTTTAGATCGTATTGAGAGTTTGGTTATTTTCCAAATATTTATGAAGTTTGTTCTTTATTGAAATATTTATACTTCAGAATGAAGTTCTTGAATGGTACAGTTAAAGATCTATTTGTACATTTCCTGAAGAATAATGAAACGGAAAATAATTGAACCCTTTTTTTAAAAAAGTGGGAAAGGAAAGACACAGTTATTCTGGTGTTTAAATTAGTATCATAATGTGTTTATCCTTGGACGGAACGGAATTGTTTGAAAGAAGATGTGATTGTGATATGAATTAATGGATATGACTGAAGAACTATATCCACTTTTATATGGAGATAACCAGGTATGGAAATTTTTCATAAAACTCCTGAAAAATATATAAATATTGTAATATTTAATAACAAAGTTATTTTCTATATGTTTTCCTGCTATTTAAGACTTCAAGAGCAAAGTAAAACAATCCGTGTATTTTATTTTTGTGCTAAATAAACTGAAATAAAATTATAGAGATTTTAAATTGAATTCTGTGTGATAGTTTAGGTGCTATTTCTTTTTCTTTTTCTTTTTTTTTTACGTGATTCATTTACGCAAAAAATAATATAAAATGCTGGTTTTTAAATAGAGTTCTTCATAGGAAAATTCCATACACTTTTTTTTTTTTTTTTTGTGAAACATTAAGCTAATTTCTTGTTATTGATGAAAAGGTAATTTATTCTTAAATCAAAAGAAGTAATTTCAAACATTTGCTACAGCACTTTTCTTTTGGTGGAACGAATGAGTGTTAGAATACCTACTTAAATTCTCAGGTTATTGCATTGTTATGGGATTTTTTAAAATAACATCCTTTTAGGTTGAGTGTAAAAATCTGAAAGGAAATTAATATTCTCTAATTGATCTGAAATTAAAAAAAAATTATAACTGTATTTGTTCTAAATTCCGCGCTTATATTTGAGAAAGCTGTTAAAAATTTCCTACACAAATGGCAATAGCCTTTTGTTTATAGGCCCACCAGCGGCCGAGCGGTAACGTCGCTGAACACTGGTAGTTCGGTCCGAGGTTTGAATCCCGCGAACGGGCTGGTGGCATGGGTGTTTTCGTGGTTTTCCCCATGTGTAACGTGTATACGAGCCAGTTTCCCTTAAAAAGTCCTCCACGAAGGCATCCCTTCCTTAAGGCAGATAGCCCTCGAGTGCTTTGCCGTAATCTAATAAACCAAACCAAACTTTTGTTTATATTTAAACCTGGCGACATTTTTGGCGGAGTTCTAAAATGCTGCACCAAAGGCATAAATCAAAATTGACACTCAAATAAATGCAGAACTTTGCATGTTATTTGAGTGCTCATTCTGGTGATTCCTTGCTAAAGCTATTAGGCGACCTTAGGCGACATTCGAAATTTGCACATTACAGTTTAGGTGATCGTAACTTGCTTGCCTATTTGAAATTCTAATGTGAAACAAAAGAAATTTTAGAATAAATCTTGAAAAGTTCACAGTGTTCTCAATCGTAATCGAACATGACCTAGAACATGAAGTGACATTCCATAGGAAAACGTATCAATACTTTTAATTAATTAATAATATTTTAATAACAGGCCTAGCAATTAGTCTAAGTAGGGTAAGTAATAGCAAATTTATAATGAAAAACCTAATGTAGATACCACATGACTTCCTTGAACGGCCTATTAAATTATACACATTTCTTGCTGCATTTCATTTAAATTTATTTCTGGAATTATTCTATTATTAAGTTGATTAACCAATTCCTCAAGACAAGTTGAAAATGACATAAAAAATTTTCAGATTTAAAAATTAAATATCTCGTTTAATTTTTGTTGTACGGGAGTCAAACTTCTTATAATTTTATTTTTTGATAACGAGTATAAAACTTTCCTAAATATAAATATAGGAACTGGGAGACCGTATTAAGCGATTGCGAAGATAAAGGCCATCGGGTAAGGTGGGTGGGTCATATATAAACGAAGCGTCACGAAAAATAATCTGGCACGAAAGAAGTCCCGAAAAAATCTCCTATGAATCTACTTTATAAACTTTTTTCGGGAAAAATGGATTCAGGAACGGTAAAAATGGATATTCCTTTCGATATATGATAACCGAAATTTTTCGTATTCGTACAAGGAAGTAAAAAATAACAAGATTTAATAGTTTTCATTGCGTATTTAATTTACTGAGTGTTATTTGTATTTTATAAGTACGTTTTCAGAAACTATAGTTTGTTTTGCACTGAAATTTCAAAACTTTTTTTTTAATTAAAAAACTTTTATTTTTAAGCAAAATTTGTTTTTCCCTTCTTATTATGATTCTTTAGAAACGATTCGAGAGAAACTCGGGTTCAGAAACTTCAGGGTTCGGTTTCAAATTCGAGAAAATTTAAAATTTGTCCCACCTCTAATTTTTAAATAAAGATGTTCTTAAAAAAGTAATTTCATTGGAATGATTAAAAATAATATCGTTTGAATTCTATTTAATGACATACTACTGCAAATTTCTACTTAAAGGTACATTGACTTATGTTATTACAGAAATTTATTATCAGAAATTTATTATTATTTTACTATTACAGAAATTATTTTATACATTCATACAGAAAACAAATTTTTTCCCCAAAATTCTGCGTTTAATAACACATAGAAAGAAAAAATAAATTCAGTCGTTAGGGTGGTACAAAAATACACATAAACTTTATTATTATTATTTCCATTTTTCAGAGGCGTGTCTTTCCCTTGACTTAAGTCCATTACTAAGTTAGAATCATATTGCATAAGCTAGAACCCCTTGAGAAAGCTAAAGAGTTTGAGAATAATCAGTTATTTTTTTTAAATAACTCGAAGATAATAAAAATTCCCTACCTTCCTAGAAAACATTTCCTCAATCCCTCTTGCAATTGGTTGTGTTTTGGCCCCTGGAATAAAACAAAAGTTCTGTATGGACCTGATTGTTATGCTAGTCGCACCGAAGCTTGGGTGTGGCTATTTCATTAATGCCTACCCGATAATAAAGATTAAACAAAAAAATAAAAAAAAAAAGAACATTCAGTACAACTTTCATTCTTTACTTTTTTTTTGATTTCCTAGTCACAATTTTCCACGTGAAAATGCTTTCTAGTTTCATAGGACTAGTATCATTTGCAGAAAGATATCTAAAGATTTTAGTTTGCGCAGCCAGCCGCCTGGATATATTCCGAGTTCAATACATTTTTATTTAAATCAATCATATTAAAAATGAAAAGAGATTATTGTTAAGAAATGTGTTAATTGGTTTAAATTGCTTAGTTTGTTAGTCAATAACAGACAAATTAAACTTGTAAATTTATGTTGTACCTATATAGTTACGTGTTTTCATGCTGGCAATATCGTAGTTTACCACAGTTTGGCGAAATTAGTTCCACTTCTAGAGCAATGCGATCTTCAGGCATATACGATTTTAGGAGGTAGATGTCTCCAACTACTTTTCCAAGGTAGTCCCATAAGTTCTCTATCGGTTAAGATCAGATGATTTTGTTGGTCTGGCGTTCGGTCAATGTCTTCGCTTTCAAGGAACTTGTCAACAAGGTTTGCTCGATATGAACGAGCATTATAGTCCATAAAATAGTCAGATCCATATGCATTTTTGAAAAGTCTGATATATGGTTCTAAGACCTCATCCCTGTTCAGACACAAGACCGTTGGTGAAAATGTATAAGGGCGTACGTTCATCGATCATTATTCTTCCCCATAACATCACACCAGCATTATCGAAGCGATCAAGTTCCATCATGTTCGAAGGAAGATTTCACGTTCTTGAATCCTTCCTGAAGTAAACAAATTTAGAATGAGATACTTAACAAAATCTCGACCCATTACTAAAGAGTACGTAGTTACCATCGGTGTGTTCACTTCAGTTCTGATACTCTTTGCTGCAATTAAAGAGATCTCTCTGTTGTTCTGAACACAGTAAAACACATACCCTTTGCTTTCCGACATAAAGGCTTTTTTCATTAAGCTTTCCGTATACAGTTTTCCGCGATGCAAATTCCAGTGGTGACTGCAAGATCTGAACATAACTTCTGAGCAGTAGACTTCCTGTTACTAAGAGGAATTATTGCCAGATTTCGATCTTGAGAAGCAATTTTGACCTTTTCCAGGTCTCCTTATAACAGTTCCTACTCTCTGTCTCTTCCTGGCTTTCTGGCATTCTCATTTCATTCCAAGCCTTTTCATTAAGCCTTCTGTTTACAGTTTGCTATGATACAACATTTCGATAACGGCTGCAAGCTTTGAACTTAACTGCCGAGCAGTAGATATCCTACTACGGCAAGAAGTTACTTCCAGATATCGGCTTGAGAAGTAGTAGTTGTTAGTTGTTTACTACCTTATTTAGATTCTTACAACATTTCCAGAGTTTTGAAGTTGTTTTATCATAGCGTCGAGACTTTTGCCTTGAAATATTCACACGTCTCATTGCTTCCAGGATTATCTGCTCTGCTTCTAAACGGCCGATGATTATCCACTTCATAGATTGTTCCAAATGATACTTTGGAACATGAGAAATCTTTTTGAGTCCGTACACATTGAGATCAAACTCTGTATTGTAGAAATTCTTTCAGGTAATGAGTGAATTTCTGCAATACAGATGCTTTGCAATAGAGATAATGATACTTTGCTCATAGCGCTCTTGATTCACTGTCAGATGAAGATGATTTGCATTTTAGAAACCCTCTGATCACTTTAAATTAGTTCTGTCTTTCACATCTTTTCTACAAAAAAGGATTAAATATCTCGCATATTAATAGAATATCATTATTTTTGTGTATGTGAAAATAACTCTGGACATGTGATTATTGTAACGATGCCCCAGCGTCGCTGCTAGACATCTCTCTAAGAGGAAGGTCACTGGCTGAAAACTCTATTATAATGTTATTTATAAGCACCAACCGAACATCTGAATGCTTAAAAGCAAACATGATGTGATGTTTCAACAAAAAGCATCCAGTTGAACATTTGATGTTAAAAAGAAAGAAGCTGTTACAAAAGAAAAGTAATAAGAAAAATTATTTTTCAAAAACATTTTGTGACCAAGTTTGCTGTTCATAAATTTCAGCCATTAAACATCGCTACCAAGGGATGTAGCAGACATTTTGCTTAATCTAACTAGGTTAGAGATGTACTGCTAGCCATCAAAACTGCAACACCATATGAAGGAAAGCAAATACAAAAAAGATATATTTATTGTAAGTTAACAGTATGGCATGAGGATAAAATTATTAAATTTGTAAGCTGTTTGGGGGCTTACGGGAGGAGCGGAATTAGTAGAAATAGCTGCCCCCCTGGCAGCTGAAACATCCCTTAACCCGGTTAGGCATGGAGTCGAACTGGCTTGGATGACAGAAATGGGCTACTCATTCCATGCTACTTCAAGTCTATGCCACACTTTATCAACCGTATCAGCGAGAGAGGGGTGGTGAGGCAGTCTCTCAGCAACCTATTACCATAAGTTTTCAATAGGCGACAGATCTGAAGACCGTGCAGGTCAGGGCAGCAATCTAATACCCTATATATCGAGGAAGGTCAGACATGCAACATGTGGTCTTGTATTAGCTTGTTGGAACATGGCGTTTGGGGGCCTCAAAGATAAGGCATAACCACTGGACGTAAGATATCAGAAATGTACCCATCTGCGTTCAAATTACCGTCGATCCGACCTAGAGATGTGTGTGTCGTGTACTCAATGGCTGACCAAACCATCACCACAGGTGCAGAGCCCCTGTGCCCATATCGAATAGAGGCAGGCGACGTGCGGTCTCCTCGGACACTACAAACACGTATACGGTCATCAGAATACTGCACGTAGAACCAAGACTCGTTTGAAATGGCGACATTGTGCTACTCCGGTACCCAACTTTGTCCTTTGGCGCACCAGAGTCGTCGTCTCTCTCTCTAAGGTGCATTGTCAAGGGAAGCAGAAGTAATGGTCAGCCTGCTGATAATCCACGCTGCTGGAAACGTCGACGCACCGCTGCTGGAAACGCCGACGCGGATACTGGGAGAGCTGCAAACAAGCCCATTTCCTGACTAATGGTCCGTTATGTGGTTGCACGATTTTTCAGGGCTGACCTCACAATATGTCTGTCCTCTCAGGCGTTAGTCATGGGAGAGCGTTGAGATTCTGCATGCCGTTCAGTAATACCCTCAGCAATCCGTTGATTCCATATTCGCATGATAGTGGTTGGATGTCGACCAGTGCGACGGGTGATATCACGGAACGATAATCCACACTCTCAATAGGCAACGAACCTGCCTCTATCGAATTGCAACACTTGCTAGTAAGCATTTCTTCTTCTTAGTCGAGGCATAACACGACATTCTGAGCAAACCCCGACCTTACAAAGCGCTGTCCGAATGAGATCCACTACGCAACTTTTCTTTTATGCAGTGCTTCAGATGTCGTTTCTTCCTCCTGCATCGTCTAAATGCGCTGAAATACTAATGATTTGCATATCCCAGCATCTTCTTCCTTTCACGCGATTTTGACGTTCGTTAGATTATTCCTTACTGGTGTTGCAATTTTAATGGCCAGCAGTGTATATATTTATTAGTTGATGGTAAGCGGTCCATCTCTATTTCGGGGGAGGAAGCAACATTCGGCCGTGTAATTATTGGCATGAAATTTCAGTACTCAGCTTTTATAAATATGCCATTTTTTTAAAAAAGCAGAGTTGTAACTGATATTTTAGAAGAACTTTTCCGACTGAGAACAAGATTAGAAAATTCACTACACCATTATTGGAGACACCCTGAAAAATGTGGAAACGCCGAATCTAAGCCATATTTCTGCACATTGTATCCAAAGTATTGCCATATAATTAATGATATTAAGGAAAAGGACCTTTTTATACAATTTGTCTACGTACGAATAAGAGCTATTAGGACATCAGTGGAATAGTTTGATGGTTGATTGTATTATAATAACAGATAATAATGAAGCGAAATGCAAAGCAGGTCCAGTCCTTGTTCTAGCTTTGAGTCACTCTGAAACAGTACCGTTCAGCTGTTTCATGATGCATTCAGTGTACGATCAACCTAATGGGCATCCAAAGCTTTCTCCTATGTTGACAGTAATAAGATTACATGTGAATTTGGAAGTTGAAGAATGTCATTTGTCACGTGGTGCACACATTAACGTCCATTTGTCTTATCAAAACCCATCCTTTATGAGTAAACTGCTCAACTTGGTAAATATATATTGGTTCTATACTCGTTTGACTTATCAAATTTTGCTCCCTGCACTTAACGGCTACGCTAGAACGGAGGGCGAGAAATTTCGTCTTCGTCGAAAAGTACCACTTTCGATGTTTAAAAGAATATCTGTTTGTGAAAGAATATATATTATTGTGATAGCATATGTGTTTTGTATTTTAGTGAGCTAAAGATAAGGTTTAACTGATCTCCTGTAGCTTTTTTCGAAGAAATGTGTTGTGGTCAAAATGACCTTCTGGGGTTTCCTTCAAAGAAATTCATGTGTATGTGCATTCATATATGTGCAGTATTGTATAATAATTCATCTGTGATTTAAGAAAAAGTCAAACTGACTTCCTGTGGCATAGAGAATATTTATTTGAAATTTAAAGCTTTTCAGATTTTACATTACTTCCAAAGGGGCATTTTTGTAACATTTTGTGGGTTACCTTTATTTATTCATTAAGTATCATGTTCTTTGCACTTAAACCATAAAATTCAGTTCACCAAAAATATCGCAAAATAATTTTAAAATGAGCATATCTTTAGAATTTCCGATACACAGTCTCGCTCGCTGCAGATAAAAATGCTTTTTTTTTCGTACAGTGTTGCTATTGTTTGCTTTGAAACCGTTAAGTTTGTTAATCAAAAATTCCTTAAAGTTTTACAAAATATGAAATAGATAATAAAACAAATTCCAACGTACGTTATTCAAAATTTGATGGCTTTAATTTTTTAAAATATAATACAGGCTATAATATTTAGTGGCAACAGTTTGAAAAGTGAACAGACATTTAAAGGTTTCAAGGCAAAATGCCGAAACAAAATTAATAGCCCTTCTGGGCTAACTCCCTTTGAGCTAAAAATTGTTTATTACAGCACTGGCTCTCATTTTAGACACTTAATCGTAGAATCGTTATTGCATGTCAACATGCAACGATTCCATCTCATACACTACATCTTGCTCTTCCATTTTCATGCAGCACAGTATTGGCTAGAATCTTTGCAGAAAAAATTCCGAGTATTGTGTTTCCTCACTTCGAACAAAGACTTAAGCAAATGCCTAATTCTCCGTCTAAGAGGAATGTCGAAAATGTGCTTTGCCGCTTGACATTAGAAACAGTATTAAAAGGGGTAATTGTTTCTTTGCTGGTTTGTCTTTTGGCATTGCATAAAATGCCTGCGCTAGGTTACGACTAAAATTGAATATACGTATAATGTCTAGAAAATGTTTGTTAATCATTCTATACTTTGACGTCCAATTTTCAGCATTCTAAATATTTATTGTGTAGACATTTTGAACAACGTCTGCTTCATGCATAGACGGTAACATATTTCTACAAGCTACGGCTTCTTGGATATCTCTGTAAATAATCTAAGCAGGAAGAGAATCTATATATATAAAGAAGAAAGTCTGTGTGTTTGTTCGCGATTAACTTAGTCACTACTATAGCTATCGTCATTAAACTTTCTACAATTCTTCAATTCTTTTCTGGGTCCTGTAAAAGGTTAACGTCTTAAAAAAAAAAAAAAAAAAAAAAAAAAACAGAGATAATTAAAAATTATGAAAACGCTAATTTTCGACCTTATTTTCCGAGTGGCAACAGTCTCGCAAGTTGGAGATAAAAATATGCTTTATTTCGATAAGTGTTGCCACTGCTCCCTTTCAAATCGTAGAGTTTGTTAATAAAAAATTTCTACGTTTTACAATGAAATAAAAGTAGCATTGCCAAACATTAAATACATTATTACCGATTCCAAAAATTCATGGGAAACCATTTTGACTATTCCCATCTTCGTACGACTTTAATCAGCCTAGATATTAATTAAAAACTATGGAAACACTAATTTTCGCACTCATTTTTCCAAGTGGCAACAGTCTCGCGCGTTGGAGGAAAAAAATGCTTTATTTCAAAGTGTTGCTTCTGCTCGCTTTCAAATCGTAGAGTTTGTTAATCAAAAATTTCGAAGTTTTACAAAATCTCTCTCTCTATATATAAAGAAAATATTGGAAGGAACTTGAGCTTTGCTGATATAATGAGAGAGAATTAGTTTATTTTTTATCGAAAATTTTTAATAGGGTTCCCTGTCGCATCAGACTGAAAAATGTAGGACTATAAATCGTATTTTTTGCATCATCATTAGAGAAGAACTACAGCGATATTGTTCTCTCTGTTGTTACTTTCAATCTAACTTAACTGACATCGGGTACTTCCACTATGGCTCGAAGAGAATGCAGATATTAAGCAGCTCCTCTTTAGTCATGAGAAATAACGTAAATTCACAAAGTAAATTACAGAATAAATTGTGAAATACAATTAAACTAATTTTCTTTGAACAGCAAACACTCTGAACTGATTAAAAGGTAACTAATCCTAGACTCCGGAGCATATTTGTATGGTGTTGCTACACCCTCACCTTTGGCAGATGCTGCTATTGCGCGAAGCGTAATATCTTTAATATATTTACCTTTGCACATAAGCGATTCTCAGAATGTTGTCACTCGGCAGAACATAAAATTTTAATTTATGTTTCAAAATTTATCAGTTTGCAATCGCTTAAATCTGAAACATTTGCAACTTTATTGCAAATGTTAAAAAACATTTTCTGCCGCCAACCAGTACAAAATCGTTTGAATTTCACCAACATATTAATTTATTTATAAAATAGGTGAAGCATGCTTATTTCCTACGCAACCGGCAGTCGCCTACGTAACCGACAACCTAAGTAAGTTATTATAAAAAATAAATATATATAATGATTTTCATGAACACAGCTAGTGTAATTTTACGGATCCATAATAATAGGGATGAAAGACTGCGTTTATTTCAGGCAATGGAAACGTATTTAAATACTGGGTTTGTTGATTAAATTTGAAAAAAAATATATTAAGCTTTATCATATCAAATGGCAATACATTTCTTTTAAATCGCTAAGTTTTCTGATTAAATTTGAGGCATAAGCATCGTACACTTTGCATAGACTTGAGTACACATCGTACACTTGAGCATACTGATTTTAAATCACCGAGTTTGTTAATAAAAATGTCATTAAGTTCGCACAAAGCACAGAATGCATCAAAAAACCAATTCAAAATTCAAAATTTGGTCTTTGCACATGTTCGGTTGGAAAACTACGTGAATTCAAAATTTGGTGGCTTTAGGTGCATCCATTTCTTCACAGTGCGAGGAATGTACACATATAGATTCTTCATTATTTACTAATAGGGAATATAAAAAGATAATTAAAAAAACACCTTTATAACGCCTGAGTATTTTTAATGCAACATAACTTTCTATGACAAGTGTTTGCAATATTTATTTTTCTTGTAAATATATTAATGTATATTTAATAACTAATTTTTTATTTTATTAAATAAATATCAAATGGAATAATGACTCATTTTATTTTTATCAGTTGAAACATTTAATGGAATACTTAGAATAAGGTTATCGCTATTTAAAAGCCTTTATAAAATGCATTCATTTTGTCCTTATAACCTTTCCAAAATTCTCGTCGCTTAGAGAAATCATTTACTAGAAACTTTTTAATATATCATTTCTCCATCTTTCCTTCTATTTTTTTCCATTAACATTTTCATTATTCAAAGCACAGTTTAAAGAAGAAAAAAAAGGATTTTCCTTTAGCCTCAGTGGTTATATATAGTGAGTTATAATCCATTATTAAGCCCACGGAAGATCCTTTAGTTATCGAGGGGCTTTAAATTCCCATGCTGTCTAAATTTTTCCTCTTTCCTCAGCCGTCTCCAAAATTTCAAGTAATCCTCTCCTGCAGATTTTGGAGGAGTCGAGATTAGACGTTATCCGGTGTTTACGTCGCCGGAGCCGAGTGAACTGGTCTCCTTTTTATGAAGAAAAATGGCGCTAGGGCGTCCCTTAGAGACTTAGTCGCCGTCGTGGGCTATTAGCCTCGGCCACCTCTTTCCACCTTGCGTGAGGGAGTGGCATAAAATTTTACAATAGTCTTGAGTGCTAGTCCTGCAGTAAATTGCATGTTGGTTATAAAAGATTTTTAAACGTTTGATCAAGGTATAGTCTTCGATCTTAATTTCTATCTGATTGTATCTAAATACTGTATTAAATGGAACATTAATTGGAAGTGTTTAACAATAAAATCTGAAGTTTATTTCTAAACAGTGTTTCTAATTTAGAGCAAGAAGATTATAACGTCTCAGTGAGATATTTAAAGCCTTTATTTATTATTATTTGCTAAGTTCTAAGACTTAATATGCCTTATTTTAGCGAGTTATTGTGAAGACCAGTTTACTGCATAAGCTAACAATTTTTCTGAATATGATATATGAAATATAAGATGCCTTTGCGGCTTAAAATCCCAGTTCAGTTAATTTAGCTCATTTCAGTTTCATGTAATTTCAGTTAACTACATTAATATATAATGGCTGAATATTACTATTTAATCGTAAATAGGCCGGTTACTGGGAGAATGATTAACGCCACACAACACTTTGTTTCTTGATGTTTAGATACTATATGAAGTTTTCGCGATTTCTTCCCAAGCTTTGAGTTAAATAACAAAATTTAGTTAAGTACTTGAAACTTTCCCATAGAAAGATTTTTTATAAAAGTATTTCTTTCTTTCAGCAGATAGCGTTTATTGAATTTTACTTTGATACAGTGATATTTACAGTGATATTACGTCTACAGTGATATTTATCGGTGGAATAGCCGTTAACATCTCAAAATTGCGTAGATCTGTACAAATTATGCTGTTTACCTAATATAGATGGTTCCACGAGACCCATATGATCCTTCAAATGATAGTGGCAATAAACATATTTTTACACTCGCCACCATATATTCTTCGTTTCATTCTTAAACCGGTGTAATGAATTAAAACGAATCGGATTGTAAACTAAAAAGATTATATGGTAATAAGATAGATTCAATCACAAGACATTAACCTACCCTTCCTGATTCTGTTTAAGAGTTTCTGTTTATTTAGACCAGTAATTTTTATATGCGCAGCTGCATTACAGGTACTAGCTGTTATTACGGAAAATATGTGCCAAGGTAGAAAGTAGTCCTAAAATATTTAAGCCCAGCATATTGCCATGCTACTAACCTTTGGTAAATATATTATCACTTTATTAAATGACTATTTCTTTAAAGGATTGATTTGTAGAGGGCAATATTCATTGCTCAATCATCCCAGGAATTGTTCCTGTGAGGGATTCCTGAATATCTGCAGAAATATTTAAGATAGAACACACGCATTATAGAATTTGTGCTACATTCAGTAACATATCAAAAATCCTTTTCAGACCAAGTTTGTTACAGAGCAGCGGTTGACACTTGTGTCACTAGATAAGCTTATTTTCAAACATGTGACATAAAAATCTTTTTTGTTTTTATATGGGAAGTTCAGAAATTAACATAATTTCTTTTATTATATATCTAGCCAGAACACCTTATTTTATTGATGCGCTTTAAAAAGAAACGATGAAACAAAAATTCTTTAAGAAACACAATAATTATTATGCAAAAGAAATTTAGAATTAAAATAAGAATTAAAAAAAATGTTCTTATTTTCAAAAGATGTACGAAAAAGAAATTTCCTTTTCCTATTGTAATGACAAGAAATGAATCAATGGTTTCTCTTTTGTGGAAGACAGTCTAATACACAAAAGGAATTAATGATGGGGATAAATCAGTTATAAGATAAACGATTTCTTATGTAATTTTAGCCACCTATCTCAATGCTGTGATCAAGAAGCCTATGTTTTCCGATTTCCCCGTTTAACATTGTGAGAAGAAGAAGAAGCTCCTTTCCAGAAGCGTTGCATTTGTGATCTCCTTTTTTAATAATGGGTTTTGTATCAAGTATATCTAGATTTATCTGACTCAGAAAGAGGAGGAAGAAGGATGATAAATAGGTTCAGAATTAGGGCTTTGAATAGATGAAGTTTCTGTTGTTGCGAGAGCGAAGAAACTGATTCGTTTATAACTTAGCCAACAATCTTGTTTTAAAGAGATGAAACAGGACTTTTTATATGAAAGTTTGGAGACTTTAGTTTACTTGAAATAGGTCTCTTAAAGTGAAACGTTGATAATTTTATATTAATTTTAAATCCTCTAGTTTCTATGATATTACATCAGACATAAGTATTAATACTTTGCAACCAGTTTCCTGGCATTATCTGATCCATTTGCTAAGCAATATCTTCAGTTGCTGCTACAAGATTCATATGAAGATACAGCTTAATTGTCCCCACATGGTTTGAACGGTTGTATAAATTGGGTATAATATGTGTCAGAATGATAAAGTCATATGAAAACTCAAACTCATATCGAGTAAAATATTCTGATAAATTAGTGCTGAAATCAAAATAAATCCCAAATAGATTTAGCATTTTTTTACATAAAAATTTCGATATTGTCTCGAAATGATAGAATTATTTCAAAAAAAAAAATACTCATGTTATGCGACTCATGTTATTTCAAAAAAATACTCATGTTATGATTCTGGGATTAGAATTGACAGAAACATGGTCTATTTTGTCGAAACTAGAATTTTTTTTCCCTTTCCTAACTAGCCGCCTAAAATATTTATTATGAAAAAGAAATATGTATACATTGGTTTTAATGAATCTAGCTAATGTAATGTCACGAGTCCAGTTAGTTATTATGAATAACTAAATGAATTTATGTTTATTATTTCTAAATCCCTTAATTTGTTGATTAATAATAACGGAATAAATGTGAAAGGAAAATTAAATATTATCTTACGGTTTGCTGTCGCTTTGAAGACAAAAAATATTCGGGCAATAACAACACACTTTTTTAAGTCTCTGAGTTTGTTGATTAAATTCGAAAGGCAAATACACCGCGGTTTGCGGATTGGCAACACACTTCTTCTATATTGTTGACTAAAAAGTTGAAATATTAAATTTGAAGGTATCATTGAGTCATATCGTTAATTAAATTTGAAACATAATTTTTTTACGCTTTGAGGAATAGCAACACAAAGCGTTTAGTCAAAAGTTCTTAAAATTCCCACAAAATATGAAATAAATAAACAAATAATTTTTTTAAAAAAACTGAAATCTTTCAGATTTTATATTACGCACAAATGGGCGTTTTTTCATTTACAGACGCATACTCGTTTCGAGAGCATTTGGGCTAACGCCCCATTGGGCTAAAAATATTTAAAAATAGCATATCTTTAGAATTTCCGATAGACAGCCTGACACGCTGAAAATAAAAATATTTTTTTTTCTTACAATGTTGCCAATGCTTGCATTGAAACTGTTGAGTTTGTTAATAAAAAATTCCTTTAAAGTTTTACAAAATATGAAATAGACAATAAAAAATTCCGAATTCCGGCTTCCAGGTGCTCATATTCGGGTGGAGGACTTTATTGTTCAAGATTTGAGGATTCTAGGTACCGTTATTTTTCACTGTGCGAGAAATATACATACATTCATGCAGATTCTTCATTATTTAGTTTCTTTAAATATAATACAAGGCGATAACATTTGGTGGCAATTTGAAAAGTGATTCGGCCATTTCATGATTCGGTCAAGTGATACGATGCTAAAGGCACTTCCGAGGCTAACAGCTCGAGGAAATAGAATATTCTATTTCACATAAAAAATTTGACCCAGCATTATTACTTGCTACAATAATAGCTCTAAAATGAATTGTCTTGAATATTTACAAGATTTGGACATTATATAAAACTATATTCGCGTTCACAGTCAAGAGAATTTGCAAATTGTGACTACTTTTGCGAAGAGTATTGAACCAAAAATCCTGATTATGTTCCGAAGAATTATGCAAGTATTCAAAGTCGAATACTTAACCTCTTACGTGCGTTTCTCAGCTGTGATTGTGAAGGGAATATGAGCGCACAAGGGTCGATTTATGTGCTCATAACTCTTTAAGGATATTCGCCATGTCTTTCGCAAGAATTGCATAAATTTTATAAGGTCAGACGAAGTGAGTAGCCACGAACGTATGGAGAATTACAGTGCGTATTGGCAACGCCCACTCTCTGCAATTTGTAGACATAGTTTCAAGATACTGGATTTATGTCGAGAGGTCGACAAGACCTGGACATGGTCGACCAAGATCCATAACAACGACTGAGGATCATTATTTGGAATGTTTAGCGCGACGAACTGCTACAGCTGCTGTAAGAAGTACAAGACTGCTATAGATTCCCAATCCTCACGTGAGCTGTATAGTGCCACTGGAACCAGAGTTTCACGGTGTACAGTTGCCCGAAGGCTTCATGAGATAGGGCTGTACGTCAAAGAAACCAACGTTTGCGTCCCGCTCACTGCAGTACACAAAGAGCGTGTTTATCATGGTATAGACAACATGCGCCATGGACCAGACTTCAGTTTTTACAGATGGGTTGAGATTCGACCTCGACTTTGATTTTCGGCGTACATGTATCTGAAGAGAGCCTGGAACACGATATCTTCCCTTGTTCATCAGGGAAAAGGACTTGGACGGTGGTGAGGTGGTGGAGGTGTAATGGTTTGGGTAGTAATTATGTTGGACGGCCGAACACCTCTGCATATGTTTGACAAAGGTTTCCCGACTGCTATGAGATATAAGAGAGGAGATATATGTTCGACTTTTCTAAGACGTATTTGGTCCTAATTTCCTCATTGTATTTGGTCACGATAGCTCTCATTCATAGAGCTCAGCTTGTTGATAATTACCTGGAAAATAAGGATAATTGGCGCGACGGTTGGGCAGCCGGATCTCCTGACCTTAACCCTAGAGTTCACATCCGAGAACCATCATGGAGTTGAAAACTGCCTACTATTCAAAATGCCGTCTTGCTGCGAGATTTATCTGGCTGTGAGAAGGCTGTATTCCATATTAGACTCATTTTCATTTCGGATATCACAGCGTGGATTTTTGATACACATATATTATGAGCTTTACTGATAATCATGCGTATAAAATGACTTTTAAATTGTATATCGCTTTCATTGTTATAAATGTATATTCATACCAAATGAGATTAAAAATCTGTTCATTAGGTTTTCAGAAATTCGACATAATGTGCAGATCTTCTTAATTTTACACACGAGTGTATATGAGCAAAATATCGCGGATGGTGTCTGAGATGGATGACAGTACAACAATGTTTTATTGTTAAAATATTCCTGATGACTCAAACATTTAGCATTGAAATACTGAGTGATCAGCAAATAAGCCTTGATTTCAAAATTAAATATCTCTACAACAAAGATAGATAGAATTATGTGGTAAACTGTACGTTTATTGGCAAAACTGTAAAAATGGTGTACAAAAGTTTATAAAATTTAGTTATGAAAATCGTTAAAAGATGGCGCTCTAATCGCAGTGACCTATAAATAGACTTTAAAATGTGCTTCGAAGTCGAAAGTGATCAGTACAACTGTTGGCTAGAGAAAAGAGGCTAGAGTAGAAAGCGAAATAATGTATTCCATTGAACAACGTGTATTTTGGTTCTGGAATTTCACAAATTAGAACACAGTCCTACGGCAACACGTCGCAGTTTTCAAAACCGATTCAATGTTCCAGTTGGACCCGATGCGAAAACCATTCGCATGCTCTTCGCAAAATTCGAATGGACTGGCAGCGGGGCTGATGATCGAAAGGCAAATGTTGGCCTAAGCAAACTATAGTCACCCCTGAAAATGCAGCCAAAGTTTCTGGATTTTTTTCAGCAAAATCCTAGGAAAAGCATCCGACGGATTGCATCAGAGACAGGTTTGAAGTACACGAGCACACAAAAAATATTTAAAAATAGCTTACAGCTGTTTCCATACAAAATCCAAAGTCATCAGGCCATACCCATGAAAGCTGTGCAACAAAGGGTTGACTTTGCGAATCAGATTCTAAGAATGATCGACAACGACAGTGATGTGATGTGAGCTGCATCTGGTTGAGAGATGAGGCACATTTTCATTTGAATGGAATCGTTAATAAACAAAACTGGAGATTTTGGAGTACCGAAAATCCTCATTTGTGTGAAGAAACAGCACTGCATTCGCCTAAAGTTATGTCATGGGCTGCGGTATGCGCCAGAAAGTTTTTCACTTTCTTCATGAATACTTTGGGAATAGAGTAATTGCGTTAGATTATGCTCAATTTACTGACACAGGAATAGCTTGGCCACCATATTCTCCCGATCTGAGTCCTTGTGACTTCTTTCTGTGGGGCGCATTGATAGACGCTGTCTATCGAAACAATTCTGCTACTCTAGATGAGCTTGAATCGTTTATGGGTGTTGCATGGGATTCCATTTCCGTCGAGACATTGCAAGACGTGATGTCAAATTTCATTGTTCGTTACGACACCTCATTGTTTCGAACGGTGAACATTTTGAAAAATTTGTATTTTGATTGCAAAGGCTGCTTCACTTTATTTTTTTAATTAATATTTTTGACTCTTTTCAGAGAGAGGTTTCAGTGCAGAGCGCCATCTGTTATCGATTTCCGTAACTAAATTTTCTAAAATTTTGTACACCATTTTTACAGTTTTGCTAATAAAGGTACAGTTTACCGCATAATTCTATCGATTTTTGTTGTACAGATATTTAATTTTGAAATCAGGGCTTTCTAATCAGAGTTGATCACCCTGCAGAATCTCAATGTTAAAAATTAAGCAAGAGGAAGACCTTTCACTACGACGAATTCAATATGAAGCGAAAGACCAACTTTATTGGATACTGAAAATATATACTATCTAATATAAATTTACGAAGATTTCATATTCGGTTCCATCATTCTAGGACAGATTTCAATCAAATTACTATTATTTTTCACTTCTAAGAAAGTTTTATTTTGCATAATTTAAAAGTTTTTAAACAAGAGATTTGAAGACCTTTTCCACTTGTTAATCTGTTCAACTTAAATAAATAGATTTGATTATTTACTGCAATTTTAATATGGATTTGCCATTTAAAAATGCACCTTATAAACGATATAATTCATAACATTCTAATTTTATTGAACGAGAAATCAATTCTGGCATGATATGAGATGATTGTATCAAAATGTAATCAGTTGTACTACTGATTTGCTCTTAAAATTATTAAAAGTTAAGCTACAAGTCCAAGATGATAATTTGTTTAAATGAACATGAAAAATCTATTGAAGAGGGCTATCGTTCTATTGTAGATCTCAATCATTATTTGATGTCAAAACGTCCTTAAGGTCTTTGCAAAATTTTTACGCAATTTTATTACTCTATGTTACCAGGGATATATCATTTACTCATCATGAAAAGTGTTGCCATTGCGCGAAACATAAGATGTTTAGTTTATTTTCCTCTAGTAACCAGGATGTTCGTATTCAGTAGAACATAAGATATTTTATTTATCCATAAAATTCAATTTAACCAATCCCTAGATACTCAGTGAGTAATTTGAAAGAAATTAAAGCATTTCTTAATATTTAAAGCTTTATTCTGATTTTTTAATGGTGCATCTTTCTGATGTACGCTAAAATACACTATTGTAATGCATAAAAAGGTTTTTAACGTCATATAATACGTTGCGGTGGAAAATCATTTAGTTTCAGAAAACAATTTTCTGTAACACAATTCTATAATTAACTTTTTTTCATATTAAACATAATTAATTGTTTTAGAAGTATAAATTTTCGCCCTTCTCTCTTAAACATTTCTTCATTTACCCTTATATAATATGAGAACCTATGATATATTCAAGTTAATGGTCTCCTCTGCACACTCTGTCACTTATAAGAAACATCCAGTGTAATTTTAGCAAGAGGAATGAAGAACATTTAAATTTTTCTGTTTGTGGAAGATGATAAGGTGCCACTAAATTGTTACGGATCGTTTCAAAATAAGAATATTACCTAAATGTGCATGCTTTCCATGTGGGCGAGATTTATGATTATGCTTTGAAATTATATAATACTCTGATAATGTTTAATGTAAAAGTTATGACAATTTTTGAAAAAGTAATGTTTTGGTGGTTCTGATTTTTAAATCCGTATGAAGTTTTATTTCTTATAAGCCAAGGGAGCATTGGCTACATTTTCTCAGGGCTTCAGTTTTCAGAATTTGTACTTTGTAGAGCTTTATTCTTTGGTAGCATGTCCTCATATAGCATTTAGTTCTATGAAAAGATTCCAGTGTGTATTATCTTATGGACTATATGTTTGTTTATTAGCTCTGTATTATAAATTGACTAATGAACTAAACTAATGAAACAGTTAAAATCAGATAAAAAATATCATTACAGATTTTATTATTAAAATATGGATTCTGTGAGATTCGAAAATTTTAGGAAATTCCAAAATGAAAAATAAGTTTTCAAAATAAAAATTAATTGACTGGTAATTAAGTTTTTGCATTTTATTTCAAGAAATAATTTATTTTAGGAAGTGTTAGTTTCATTTTTAAGCGTGTACAGCTTGGGGATGATAACAGAAATTCGTTCCTTGAAGACTTTATTATTTTTGGAGAAAGCAAACAGCTTATTGGGAATAGTTAAGACTTGTTTTAACCAGAAATAGCAATACTGTTCAGAGTTTTATAAAAAAAACTACATTAATTATAAATATATAATTCATTTTTCTTTTCTAGAGGGACGATAAAAGCTTCTTTCTTATTTCTTTCAAATTCTTGATTTACACTTCTCACACTACTTATGTATTTATTTCGTTGAAGTTACTGCAATAAAATGCAATAACTGTTTTTAAAATCGTTATTGCTTAGTGTTTTACATTACCTACTGAGGTAAACTCATCAGTATATTTTGAATTTATAAGTTAACACATAACTTAATAGTACTGAATTTATAGTTTGTCACAAATTTTCCTATTTTTCACAAATTAAATTCTCATAAATATCAAAGAAATCATTAATGACCATTAAATTATCGAATCTGGAACTCTACATTATTGTAGCTGTTTGAGTAAAGGCAGTGAACCCTTTTTGCCAAGACCCGAATAATGAATAACGAGAAATATTTTGTCCCAAAGATAGATTTTGGAGTAAATATGTTTGTTTAGATTCAGCTGTTGCGAGTGAATTGCCAAATTCACGGAGGCTCAAGAAAGCAGACTGAAGTAATTTAATATGCAGGATAACATTTAGTCAGTTACGAATAGCATCAATTTATACTATGACTGGGTGTTGTTTATTAATGGTACAGTCTATGTGCCCTACCTACTTATACATGACTCTGCCAGTGGGTGGACAGTTTGCCTATGTTTGAATAATTCAGCGTTTCTGGAGGGGACGTCTTGAACTGCCTCATAAATAAGTGAACCATTAGCAAGAATCTTTATAACGGGAATATGTTCAGGTGCAGGAAGAACGGTAATCGTTGGGGAAAGCCTGGAGAATAATGAAGCGCGTAGATTCACCTTATCAGACAATATATCTTATGTTAATATGTTCTTAAGTTCGATACTTGGAGTTCTTTCAAACAGAAAAGCATAATGTATGTTGAACAGTACTGCATGTTTAAGTTTACGTTTTGTACTTTTGCTACAGTATTAATAAAAACGTTTTGTACTTTTGCTACAGTATTAATAAAAACGTTTTGTACTTTTGCTACAGTATTAATCTACTTTTATGGTTAACTAATCTACTTTTATGGTACAGTATTAATCTACTTTTATGGTTTTTATGGTTTACTATTAATCTACTTTTATGGTTGCTTACAGAATTTGACGTTTGAAATAAATCTGAAAATTGTCCTCGAAATTTTCTTTTCACTTTCACATCATTTAATTTACCATATTTAAATTTGGCACTATCTTTAATTTTTTACTCAGTGGCAAACGCACCACTGCCTTCCCACCTCTCGGTAAGAATTTGGTGAGAACGAAAAGAATTTGCGGATGGTAAAGGAAGAACTGAACTTCTGAACTAAACACATTGTAGTTTGGATATAGTAATCATATTTCAACGTACAATATTCAAAATACTTTAACTGTTAAATTCTTCATGTTTATTCTTTCGGGTCAAATGAGCAAGTTTCAAAACATATTGCCTTATAACACTTTATGAGTTCTTACGATATTTAAATATCATGTTTCTTTGTTTTTTCGCTAGTGCTAAGTGGCAAGAATAATTTAATAGTTAGCGTTTAAAGCGAAGTGAAAAAACAAAATAGTAAAAATCTGCATTAAATTTAGTTGAAGCCCTGCCCACATTTTTTAAAAAGATCCTTAGTCAATTTTTGATTTTACCTTATCATTTTCACCTTTGCTGGTTTATATGCACATTATCGGTTTCTATTTTACCCTTGAAAAAGGAGTAAAATTACGGTGACGCATAAGATGATTTATGTAAATATTAACTTCCTTAAATTTACAGTTTTTTTAAAGCAAGTCGTCAATTCACTGTAACGTCCCTTTAATTGCAATCTAATTAGCTTTCAGAAAAGTACCCAATATGTTTAGCGCACGATAATAGCTACCGTTTGTCTGTGTTTCATAAATTTTCGTGAGGTGGTGTGGTGTATTTAATTATGGCAAAGCACACTAGGGCTATCTGCCTAAGAGGAGGGATGCCTTTCGTGGAGGACTTTCTAAGGGAAACTGGCTCGTATACACGTTACACATGGGGAAAACCACGAAAACACCCATGCAGCCAGCCCGTTCGCGGGATTCTAACCTCGGACCGAACTACCAGTGTTCAGCGACTTTACCGCTCGGCCGGTGGTGGGCAAATTTTCGTGAGGATTGATACGTAGTGATGATGTTTCTAACATTTGCAGGATAATTCTTATGTTAATTTTGAACTTTAATATAAAAATGTAATATTAAAAACATTTTTCTATGATGTATAAGTAAATAATCTATTTTTCTATTTTATCTTTCTTACAAAACGATTAAAAGTATCGTTCCCGTTATATTTCAATGCAAACAAATTATGAAGAAAATTACAAAATTTTCCGAAAAGTTATATTATGTTGATTCTGGAAGAAATCCTTTCGTTCATTATCTCAAGTGTTTACCATTTTTGCTAAATTAATATCAAAACATTCGATTTGTTTTTACATGAGTAATTTTTGAAAACTATTTTCTACTTAAAACAGAGCTTGCAGACTTTTTAAAAAGTTTATTTTATTACTCCTCGAAGATAGTGTAATATTTTCACTTAACTTAAAATTCTATCTTAATAAAACTATCTGATAAAAAGAACGGAAAGAATCTAGAAGCAACCCTTTACAAGTATTATCTTCTGGAGAAATATAAGCCCTTTAATTTATCTCCCATGCTCTATCGCTCATGGCCATTTTTTAAATAACCATTTAGCAAAGTATACGATCTTTAATTTGTCTTTCAAATATAATCGCCTACCATTGATTAACAAACTGAGCGATTTAAAAGCAATAAACTCAATTCTTAATAATTTAAATCTTCATTTCACTTTTTAATAATGTGTAACTGATATGAATTAAATTAAATGTAATTCATAATATATCCAATGGTAACTTTTATGAATATTTGTAGCTTTACTGTCATTAATCACAGATGTTTCTAATGCTGTTTGCTGCCTAATTGATATAAAATAATATATTTTTCAAATTTTTGTAATTTTGAATACTTTAAAATTTTTAACCATAAACGCTTTATTGTGATGTTAGATTGTAAGTCGGAGCTTTCGAATTTGCTTATTTAATTTGGTTATCTAATATTGCTTCAAAATTGATAGATCCATACCATTGGGCGACCAGTGTTTACAGAAATTTGTATCTATATTTACACTAAAGCAATTTGTGCTCCAATCCCGTTGGCTTGGAATGAAAAATCCTCATACACGAACTCCAATGTTTTCAAAATATAACTTAAGTTTATGCAGAGCTTTCTCTTCCGTAAAAAAGGAGACCCTTGGGTAGACATGCAGAAGAAACAGGCCTCGTTTCTTTATGATTCTTTCGGGTCCTTGAGGTGATAATATACTACACTTCGTAAAGAGAGCGAAACCAAGGATGAATGGAGATATAGTTCTCTAAACGACGACTAGATGTCAGCTAAATCTTCATTTTGTCTCTGGGACTAAGGGAATATGGAGAACAAAATTTTATGGAAGAATAAAAGAAGCAGAAAAATTTGCAAATGCTTTCGTACAGCTGCATCATAAGACACGAAGTTGCTTACACCTTGTTGTTCTTAATGTTATATGCAATGTGATGTCATTTTATTGACTTAATTTTATGAAATGCAAAGTCTTTTCCTACGTTTCTTATTTATGTGTTTCTTATTTATTATTTTTCGTGACACCATAGCACTTCTTTTCAACGCTTTTTAAAAGTAAATTTGTGAGAATTCATACAGAAACTTGTTTAAATATTCTGAACTTTTCCTTTAACTAATACTTTAAGAACTCACTGCATTAGTTTATTTGAAATGTTAATTGATCTAGTTGTTTAAATGTAATTTTATGAACTTGTAGAGTCATTAGGTTATTTTAAAGGAGGAGTGATGAAAAATGAGCAACGCCCTCGCCGGGAATCGAAACACAGATCTCTGGAATACGCGCCCAGCGTGCTGATCACTACACTACGAAGGCATGCTAAGAAGGCGGGAGAAATACCTTATAATTTGTTTTGCTTAAACAGTTATAGAAGGAGATCCCAAAGTCATAGGAACGGTTCCTGTAGCCGCAATTTTGAGGTTACAAAAACTATGAATCATAACATTTGCTCTTTGAAGTACCTCTATTACAGGTTCCGCAATCACAGCGAACATCGCAATAAAACAATCAACAGGACTCTTTAGCTTAATTATCATTTGAATTTTCGTCAGAACAGCACTTTTAATGTCTTTAAAGAATTTTCCTTTGCGTTCATAATTTGGCTAACTATTTGATGTAAGAGGACTGCTTTTCCATCTGTCTTGGATTTCGTTGAGTTTTTTCGTCTAAAGAATTACTCCTTCACTCTACTAATGCGGAAAAATCATTCGTAAACTATGACATCCCCTTCTCATTATAAAATATTTTAATAGGAAAATATACTTGGAGAACTTTACGACAGTCGAATAATCCCAGTTTCAAAATATTAATGAAAATATTTGAAATACCATGGAGGCTACCGGCCTTGGAGTTTAATTATTTAATGCCTTTAATGTTTAAAACAATGTGAATTGGTGAAAAGCAATTTACACAGTATTCACAACACCAGTTATTCACAACACCAGTTATTCACAACACCAGTAACCACCAGTTTTTCATATTAACAAGAATATGAAAACGAAAAGTAAATAATTAAAATTCTGTAAATCCTCGCCGTGGCAAATAATCTAATGACTATCGCGATTACAGAGGCTGTTCACACATTTTTTAGACAATGCATATTGTATTCACAAAACTAAATTACATAAAATTCTTGTGTTTTAAATGTTCTATTTGACATCCCTTATTCTGTCGACACCGCAATTTCCAGGATAATAATGCCTTTTGAAGTGGCAAAAGAAATATTCTATCCCATTCCTCCCGAACAGCTTTCCAGAGTCTTGGTAGGGTTTTGAGACAACGTTTGTATAATGCAGTTTTTAAAAGTCCGAAAGCACAAAAATCCATAGGGGACACATCGGGAGATTTAGTAGGGATATCAGTGAAGGGTATGGCCTTGATACCAGTTTTTTGTTCCATTTCTTTTAGGAAATTTACAGTGGATTTTGATGTGTGACTGATAGTTTTGTTCTGATGGAGTCTCACAGATTGATGGCACTGTGGGTAAAGCGATGGTATTTCATTCAGAAAAATTGGCGATAAACTATGTTCCTGATAGTATTTGTAGTTAATTTTGACATTTTTTTGCACTCTCTTTATTTTTAACTTGCCATTATAAGAAAAACCAGCAACAATCATGAATCCCTTAGAAAAACTTTCTTTCGATTCTTTGAATCATGCACTTAAATTTTTTCTCCCCTTTTATGATAATAAATGTCTCTTTTTTGTTACAATAATTTAAATACACCCATGCTTCACCTATTGTGATAATTGTTTTCCATTTTTCTTTGAATAAGTGTTTCGCATATAGAATTCTGCAGCGTTGAGCGATATGCTTTGGAAGAAGACGATGCACATTGCATTTTTTTGCTTTCTTAAGATTTAAATCAACGCTTATCATTTTGTTTACAGTGATCACTGAGTATTTTAATGATTTTGCAACTCTCCTTTGACTAGGGGGATTTTCTTTTAACTTTAAACAACGTACCTTTGCAATAGTCGAAGATTTCCGTTTTTTCCTTGGATACTTGTTTGGAATTTTTGTCTCATTTGAGGCTCCAATTTGAGTTTTTTTCCTTTCTTGTTGATGATATTACCTATCGACGCTTTAGATATCACAAAACCGTGACTCACATCGTTTTTGGATAACGGAGTATGCATATTTCTCTTTGGAAAGAGCGTAAATGTAGCCTTAGAACCACTGCTTTGTTAAATTCACCATTTTGAATAAAAACAAAACTTTCAAGCCACAGACGATAATTTTCACTTTTAAAAACATAGAACAATTGCAATTACTTCTTGTGCAGCAAACGATTTTTTATTACCGCTTACCAAATTCGTCTAAAAATATGCGAACAGCCTCTGTATTTATAATTGAAATAAACAGTTTATTTTTAGTGCTGTTTATCCGCATATATATATATATATATATATATATATATTTTTTTTTTGTGATCAAACAGACGAATTCTTAGCTCAGATGCTAAATTCCTTTAATTATTTCACCAAACAGGTAAATAGTGCTTAATTTATTTTTATATTAGCCAGTGTTCCTTTAACACACGGGTAAATTATATGAAAGATTAACCCTCTGGCTGATTATCCCGCGATTTCCACGGGCAACTCAAAAGTAATAAAATTTGCTCATCCCACGAATTCGGAGAGCATATGTTTTTCTTCCTTTATTGAGCAGCGGATCCCGTTTTTCTCCCGTTTAACCATTGAAATAAATTATATACAGTATTAGGCGTTTAGTTCACGTTTCTGGCAAAAAAAATATCGTTTAGTTGTCCATTGAGTTGCGGCATTTGAAGGCACGTGGTATTAGCGCTCAGACTTCCATTTTTTCCGCTGTTTTCTTACAGAAATGGCTGCTAGAAAACGTTCAGCGATTATCTTGATTATTTAATTAAATTATTGAATTATTAATTAAATTAATAATTATATTGATTATTAATTAGATTTATTGAATCTGGTGCAAAGATTGTGAAGTTGGACTTTGCCTTGAACCTGTTTTGAACTGCTAAACTGCATTTCTAAGGTATTTTTCTCTCAGCGCTTTACATTTTGTTAAATTTTTTACATTTTACTTTTTAATATTGTGCAATAAATAGAAATTAACTGTAATTCGACTGAAATTTATTTCAAAGAAGATTTTTTTTTTGGTGATAACATCTGAAATTGGTTTTTCTGGCAACTTAGTTTTATAAAAATCTATATAAAAAATATTTTCTAGGAAGAAAAAGTGCATTTTTCAATTCTCCAATATATATAGATTTAAAATATGAAAAAAAAAAAAAAAAAAAAAAAAAAAAAAAAAAAATTCGGAAGCGATTTCGTTCCACAAATTGAGCAGTCAGAGGGTTAAAACACAGTTTATTGCAGTTTCAAGTTTTAATCCGCTAGTTCTATTTGCATGGATTTACAAGTAAAGCATTGCTTCTCCTATCCAGTAGAAGAGCTAATGGTAGAACGAGAAAAATAATCACAAGAACAAAACAATCATTTGAAATAAAATGAAGCCAACGTTGCTTTATAGTTATTTTAAAATAAAAACTTCAAGGCCGTAATGACCTTTCCCTCATTTACAATGGTAGTGTAAGTTCTATCCGCACAGAGGGAATTTGGGGAGTTTGGCAAATTAGAGGATTTTATCTTTTCTCTGAATCTGCCATTGCCGTAGTTATGAGTCATGATTTAGAAGGAGGGGAAGAAAATGGTCTTGAAATGCCTATTCTAAGGTAACAGTATGAGAAATTTGTGAAAATAGTGCAAAATTCTTTAAAAAACAGGGAAGTGGATAGTTCTAACAGTTGAAAAAATTTGTCAGTAATTGCCGGTTCTAGAGAATCCAGATGCAGTATTATCGTTTAATAATTAGAGGCACTTTGAAACAGTTTCAGCGAGTAGTAATATATAGAAAATACATTAAGAATGCTGTGAGACTTGTCTGATCGGGGCACGAAATAAAAATTGGGATTGGCAAATAAAAAGGCTTAAGCCATAATTGCTACAAACTTCGATTAAAAAAATGCAATATCTCCAAAAATCAGGTAAATGAAACATACGTGAATAAATCGGGAATTACTATTGAAGAAGATATAAGTTTCAACGAAGGCAGATCCACGTTATCTATAGTAGTTTCTTTTTATATACAGTAAATGTTTTTTAATACACGAGGAGGCTTTCTTTATAACTTTCTATGTATGTGGGAAAAACACATTATTATCTAGAAAGTGAAACCCTTGAAAATAGTTATCAGAGGGTTATGCCATTGCTTGAACTGTACCTGGAAAATGAGCCAGGCTCTGAAAAAAATTATAATGTTGTAAAAGTAATGCATTTTATCATAGAATCATAAAAGTTCAAAGATGGGGTGGCCCAGTGCCACAATCGTTAGTTTTTTTTTTTTTTTTTTTTTTTTATCGTTCCTCGGACGAGAGAAAACTCATTCCGAGGGGCGTAAAGTATGCACTGCCGCACAAACGTTCTGACACCCAGGCTAAATGGATTCCAAAGCTCACGTGTTGCAACTGTGGAGGTGAACGAGCAGACAATTTTTCGAAATGCCATCAAAACCCTTCCAACACCAAGAAAAAATTTCAGGTCAACCTCAGAACGTAGGAGCACGTAGTGACGCGGCGGTTAAACATATAAAAAGGTCTTAGAAGAAGTTTCGGAAAATAGACCTTCGTATTTCTGACAGGAAAACTACCTCGATGATGAAAAATGTAAACAGCCTCGGACAGTATTGCTGCTACCCATGCTGACATATTTAAGGTGTTTCCTGAAATTAAGAAATTATTTACAGAATATTATTCCATCATTGACATTATTAAAATCATTTCGGGAAGGCTTGTGGAAATCAAAACTGCCCAATCAAAACTCCAAAAGACAAAATCTTTGTCTTAATAAATATTTTTGAAGAAATATTCAGCGAAGGGAACACTAGCAGTTTAATTTAAGTATTTTGTGATGTATATTCAATATATTTTATTTTGTGATGATTTTGGCTGGCAATTGTATTTTTCCTTTTTCTATATATTTTTATTTGTAATTTAGCATTTGTTATTTAAGTAGGATACATTTTTCATTATTCGTTACGCTGTCCTACTGACTCATACTTGCCTTTAAACCTTGATTGTATGTACTGTATTAACCAGGTTGACAGCGTTAAAGTTTCTTCTGTCTACTTCGGGATTAAGTTCGAAAGTTGCCAATTTGCAAAGGAGCAGGCTCTCTGAGCTAGTTACTCTGGTGTGACACTACTAGCAAGGAATCTGCGATGTCCATCATTATCCTTAAGAAATTTTTATATTTTTAAGAAAAATCATAAATCAAACTCAGGTAAATGAACAACCAAATTTTCATAAATCACAAATGCTTATCTCTGTTCTCAAAAGTACAAGTAACAACTTAGATATATGCGTTGCTAGATTAAAAACAATCCTACATTACGAAGTTGTAATAAAAACTAAGTAAACTGCTCAGAGAAAGAATATCAAACACTACAGTCAAAAGTACTCAAAATAGAGGGTTGCTTAAAATGCCTTCAGCAATAGTTATATGCTCTTTACTTTTGCAGTTCATTTCTTGTATTTTATGCTAAAAAGGTGAGTGGTAATTAAGACACAATAACACGCCGAATAAATACTAATTCAGAAGTCAAACAACAAAAATCAGCGTTATATTTAAGAAATTTTCACAGGACTAGTTTCGATGGTTTTACCGAACCATCATCTTCAGCTGCAAAACCGCAAATGAACAAGATAGGAAATAATGTTTAGATAAGATAAGAAAGCCTGGACAAGAATAAGCAAGTGGCGCCATCTGTTGGCGAAACCAGAACTAAAACATAATTTCTCTAAAAGCCGAAGGCAAATTTGGATTGGAATTAGGATCGTTAACTAGAACAGAAAGATTTTTATGAATGTGAAATGCCTCTAGAAAATCCAGTTCTCCAATGGAAGATGTTTTTTGAATAATTTTGGCAGCAGAAAAATTGAAAGTGTGATTTTCGGACCAACAATGCTGAGCAACAGAAGACTTCTGTGTTTCCTTTTTTCTAACATATGCCTCATGTTCTTTGACACGAAATTTTAAGGCTCTCTTAGTTTGGCCAATGTAAATTAAACCACACTGGCAAGGAATCCTATAAATACCCCAGGAATTCATATCCGGAATGGGGTCCTTGAGTATAGAAGTTGGAATTTTATTGATGGGAGAGTAAACAACCCGAAAGTTAAATTTCTGCAAAATATGTGCAACTTTATAGCTAATTGATGGAAAGAAGGGAATGACAACAGAATTTTTATAATCTCCTAAAATAAGAGTGTGGCTTTTAGTGTGTTGAGATAAGAAGTTGTGTTGAGTCCCAGTGGAGGGTGCATTAAGATGTCTAGAAACCAGACTTCGTGAATTTCATTTCTCTTGCATCGAAATTGATGAGCTAATTTCTCTCACTCAACTCTGCTTGAAACAAACACATTTTGTTTTCCAAAATAAATATTACAAGCAAACTGAGGGATTAGCCATGGGAAGCCCCCTCAGTCCCATCCTGGCTGATATCTACATGCATTATTATGAATCAAAATTGTTTGAAACTTTAAAATTCCCGGCATGGTTCCGCTACGTAGACGATACTTTTACCCTGTTTGAAGGTAATAAAGATGATTTGAATAAAGTTCTTTCAACAATGAATTCTATTGATCCTGCTATTCAGTTCACTTTTGAACTTGAGACTTGCAATTCTCTTCCGTTTCTCGACATTCTGGTCACACGTAACATATCCAACTTCAGTACTACAGTTTACCGTAAACCTTCATCGGTTTGCCTTCCACCACACTTTAAATCATGTCATCCGACTAAACAAAAGTTAGCTTCATTTTATTCCTATGTTTTCCGTGCTCTTCAAGTTTGCTCCTCCAAACTAGCCCTTGATGAAGAACTAAATTATTTAAAAGCAATAGCTATTGACAGGGGCTTTTCACCCAACATTATTAATCAAGCAGTTAAAAAATTCTTATCTCAACACACTAAAAGCCACACTCTTATTTTAGGAGATTATAAAAATTCTGTTGTCATTCCCTTCTTTCCATCAATTAGCTATAAAGTTGCACATATTTTGCAGAAATTTAACTTTCGGGTTGTTTACTCTCCCATCAATAAAATTCCAACTTCTATACTCAAGGACCCCATTCCGGATATCAATTCCTGGGGTATTTATAGGATTCCTTGCCAGTGTGGTTTAATTTACATTGGCCAAACTAAGAGAGCCTTAAAATTTCGTGTCAAAAACATGAGGCATATGTTAGAAAAAAGGAAACACAGAAGTCTTCTGTTGCTCAGCATTGTTGGTCCGAAAATCACACTTTCAATTTTTCTGCTGCCAAAATTATTCAAAAAACATCTTCCATTGGAGAACTGGATTTTCTAGAGGCATTTCACATTCATAAAAATCTTTCTGTTCTAGTTAACGATCCTAATTCCAATCCAAATTTGCCTTCGGCTTTTAGAGAAATTATGTTTTAGTTCTGGTTTCGCCAACAGATGGCGCCACTTGCTTATTCTTGTCCAGGCTTTCTTATCTTATCTAAACATTATTTCCTATCTTGTTCATTTGCGGTTTTGCAGCTGAAGATGATGGTTCGGTAAAACCATCGAAACTAGTCCTGTGAAAAATTTTTAAATATAACGCTGATTTTTGTTGTTTGACTTCTGAATTAGTAAGGTGAGTGGTAGTTACACACATCTTCTACCTACTACAAATAATAGCTGTTCTCATGCTTGCACGCATTGGAACTACAGCGAATACAATTCCATAGGCTACATGACCAAGTAGCGTTTGGGGTTGTTTTATGGTGTCAGCCGTGCAGGAAATGGAGCAGGATCAGACCAGTGGGACACAAGCCTCATCTGTGTGCCGCCGTGGAAGATTGTCGACTCTTACAGCATTTGCAAATCACCGTTTTAATAAAATATTTTTGCATTTACATGTTTACTCTGTTACCCGGCTCGGTGAGCTCAGCTTTTTATTGTTATCTTTTGTAAATTGTGCATTTTTTGCTTTAAAAGTAATTGAATTGTGTTATTCTTAAGGTCCGGTTAAGGTTTTTATGCCTTTAGTTAATCTGCATGAAATAGTTGTAGAACTATCAACAACTTAAAAAAGTTAAAGTGGTGCTAAGCCTAACGAGGTTACCATATTTATTTCCATTTGAAACTCTTAGTGGAAGAGTGAATTAAGTCAGTTTGTGCTCCAACTTTAGTATCTTTTCGCTGAGTGGGACCAAAAGTAAACTTTCAGTTTTGTGCACCGAAAAATCTATTTTCTTGCCTCTATCGAAATTGCTTGCTCTTGCATAGAAACTATAATTTTAATTGTAAATGTTTTAAAAAAATTTTAATGAAGATATTTTGAGTTTTTATGCATTTTTGTCTTGCTCCGAAGTAAGAATTAAATTAACTGAATGAGAAATATATCTCTAATGAAATTCAAGGAAATAAATTTTAATGAAATGCAGAAAAGAAATGTGTATAATTTAATAGAACGTACAAGGAAGTCATGTGGTGTCCACATTAGATATTTTTTTAAAATCCACTTAGGTTTTTTTATTGCAGGATTTTTGATGCAAATTGCTTATAACTAATAATTATGATTATCGTGCAAAAAAATGTTTTATTTTTATTTCGCGTTTTATTCACCGTTTTTTTGTTTTCAATTACGATTTGAATTTTAGCATTATTTTCCATATAATGTTTATGTTTTACTTACTGAATTAGTTCTGTTTTCTTTACTGAATTAGTTCTGTTTCCTTTTTAATGAAAACCAAAAACTGATAGGGGATGGGTTTTGTGAATGGTACAAAAGGTCTTTTATTAATTTTGTGATAAATGTTTGGAGCACTCGAAGAACACTGAAACGTTTTTTCAATTTCATAAAGGTGTCTTACAAAACGTTCGGATTTGTCCTTCCCCTCTGACGTAGTAAGATAGAGACATTTTTAATTCGCTGCTTTTTTTAGTTATTTTGATGTTTTAGCTACGATTTCTTTCCAATTTCGGCCTAAGGCTTACTTTTTCAAAAATCTTTAAAAAACATGCCTTCTTTCTCTTCGGTTTAACAGAATTATTTTATGAAAGTTTATTGGTTTTATATTTTTTCATTATATTTTTCATGCATTTTAATGATTACAAAATTCTTCCTTGGTCTTTGGAAGTAGTTAATTTATCTTTGTAATTTATATATATGTATATACATACACACACAAAAAAAACATCCGGCTAATAAAGGTTGTACTGAATTAAAGATCTAGGCCTGTATTTTTAGTAATGAGTTTACAAGAGGATGTGAAAATGAAACATGGAACAAAATCAGCATTGAATCCTCCATAGGTTTGGTAACTTCTGATGCGCTAAGTAGGTCTTTCATAAAATTTTATTTTAAAGGAATTCAACTAAACTCTTGTGGTTTTTAAAAATTGAAATTATTTTGTGGATTGCGTACCTAATTGCTTCTGTTATCTACAAAAAACCCGCAGTTTCATAATAAGCTTGTTGATATTGAAGATCATAATTGTGTTTATGTAATTAATCATTATGTAAACACTATTGAATTATATATTGGCGTTCGTTAAAACTGCTACTGCATTTAGTCACTAAAACTGGCAAACTTAATCACTCGGTTTATAATGATAAGTTTTCAAATGCTACCAAAGACATATGCGATGGCTGTTTTAACAATGAAATACCATGCATTATTTTAAAATAGAATTATTTTGATGAAACATCGTTTCGGTTATAATTTGATAGACAAAAGATTGATTGGTTTGATTATAGTAAATCACGCGAGGGCTATCTGCCTAAAACGAGGAGTCCCTTCGTGGAAGAATTTTTAAGGGAATCTGTCTCGTATTTACTTGGTAAACAGGGAAAAATACAAAAACGCTCGTATACCTAAGCCGTTCGATGTAATATGAACGTGGGTAGTATATGGAAGATCTTATACTTAGTATATTGACAAGAAAAAAAGGTTTTTCTTTGGGTACAATTTTATGCTTTTCTAAAAATAAGAAAAAATTTTTCTAGATATTAAAAGATCGCGGGGAACTTTTGCCGGAACAAAGCATGTATCAAAATCTTTAGTGCTCAAAATAAGTTCCCAACTTAAATTTTTAATATCGGTTTAATATCTACAGATCAACAAGCATTTAACTGATGCTGTGGCAACACTATGTGGATCGTTTGGTTTGGTTTAGACAAAACATATTCGGAAGGAAATGGCTGAACTATTAGACATTTCTTGTTTTTAAATATCATATTTTCCGCGAAATCTCTTTATTTAATTTATGAGTAATAAAACAAATTTAAATCATAACTGCATTTGATTAGTTTATCTTGTTTTCGGATTTTTTTCTGAATTACACCCAAATTAAGCTCTGGTGTAAAATCTTCGAATTCTTCAAATTTATATAACATTACAACATATGGGGATAATAGGTGATGGAATGAAAGAATGAAGGTTAGTTTTCTTACTTATTATGACTAAAGATGAAAAGATTTTGTTTTCGATGTATTATTAGACCAAAAGATTTTGTCTTCGAGATATTATTAAATTAAAAGATTTTATTTTCGAAACTTTATTAGATTAAAGACTTTGTTTTCAACAGTTACACTGATCTATATATAGAAGCTTCTATACACTAATATAGTATGAATAAGATCCAAATTCTTGGATTCTAGCTTGCTAAAAATAGATTTTCATAACTATTTAATTTTTTTTTATAAAAAAAAGCCATTAGCTTCTTTTTAGAATTCAGATAATAAATTCTGTGCACTTCATAGGTAAAAGTCACAAATCAAGAGTTTCCTCATTTTTGACGTTTAGGCTTCTGCAAGTAAGCCTTAGGGTTTGTAGAAGTAATGAATTATAGCTATCAAAAGATAATGAACACATCTTACCGCTTTCATTATCTTGAGAAATTCTGCTAAAGGTCAAAGATCGAATATCCTATTCATTAATTGCTTGCCTAAGCTTGTATATCACGACTTCTTTCTTGTACATTGTATTAGAAAAACACTGCAAACGAAATATCGAAGAACGTAGATTTTCTAATAGTAAGTAATGATAACATAATGGCAAATGAGTTAATCTTTACCTATTGTCATTTAATAATAGTATGTCTATAGGCTTATATCGTAATTTGATCGAAATAAAGAATTTCTATAATATTTATAAGACAAAAATTTTCAAATTCGCCATTTAATCGTTGAAAGCCAAGTTCAGGGCTGCAAAAAAGAGACAGGGATGCATGATCCCTTTTTCACATTCTTTGAGCCATCTTAAAAGAAATAAAATAAATTTTCGAATGTTAGTCTAACTGTATGTTAATTATATAATGAGAATTAAACATTGTTAAAGAGAGTGAAAAATGTTGTAGAGACATTAGGTTAATTGGAAAAGCCGGAGAGATGAAAAATGAGCAACCGCCTTCGCCAGAAATCGAAACAGGTACCTCTGGAATACCGGCCCAGTGTGCAGACCACCACACCACGAAGGCAAGCCAAGAAAGCGCGAGAAATACCTTATAATGTTATCACAAATATGTTTGTATAGAAAAATATTTGATATCCTTAACATTAATATAATTATAAAGAAATGTTTGCTTGTTACACACATGCGGTAAAACATGACTGCAATCCGTCTAAGGGAGCAAATGCCTTGATGAAGACTTTTTAAGAGAAAAAAAGAAATTTGAGGGAACGAGATGCATTCACGTTAGAATCGTCACCCACGAAGTTTTTTAGGTTCTGGACTTGATTCGTGGTCGAACTACCAGCGTTCTAACCTTTTCAGCCCAAAGAAAAGTTGAATAATTCAAGAACTGACTTACATGTAATGTACACAATAAATTAAAAACGGTAGATGTCGTTAGACCAGTTCATTAAATATATAATAAAAGGTTTATAAATAACGCTGTTGTTAAATATCGTAGTTCATTCATTTCTTTAATTTTTAAAGTGTAAAATTCTTAATATATGTACGACCTTTGTCCTTTGAGCTTTTCATTAATAATCAAACCATATGATTGAGGCATAATCCGCTTTTTTCATCTATTCGAAATGTAATGTTAGCTTTTATAAGTTTTCTGAATGTTTGTGTTCATTAGATTCACATTAAGTGATATATAGGCAGCATACTAATGTTACTTTCCTTCTACTACAAACACTTCAGTGTATTTTGATAACTGATATATAAGCTGAAAAAAACATGGCGGATTTACAGTTTCCTGCAGTATTCTAAACCTCTAATTTGCTAAATCATGCTTTCTAGTATGTCTGATTTTTTAGAGCGTAATAATTGTAAAGTAATAGTGCATAATTAATAAATTATCATTATTAAATTATTCATAATTACTTGTTAACTATTCAACATAATTTAAGAAAATAATAATAGGGATAATAGAAAACGCCTTTTCTTCCCTGAAATCTGCGATGAAGAGGAATGTGCTCATGAGAGTATTTCTTCTCTCTCTTTTGTTCAGATTTCCAGATTTATTTGCGAACCTAAATGTTACAAAGCCGTTTTCGCGCCATATAAATTAATTGTTCTATAATACTTACAATGGGTGAGATGCTTTTCTTCCTGCAAATTTTAAATGTATGATCTGATGGAATTTGGTACTTACGTATTAACGCAACCATCTTGGCGCAGTTTAGCGTTTTTTTTACAGATGAAAATGTAAAAGGTAATCATCGGGTGCAAGTTGGTGCTTTCGCGATTTTTTAAAAAATGATTCTCGAAATATCCATATTTATTATAAGTTGGCAGATATTATCAACATGTGAAAATTCAACATACTTTAGAAATTTACTCGGCATCGCACGAACCCCAGAAGCACTGACCATCGACCAAACGCATCTTCTCGTTGTTCCTTTTAGAGATTTTGCGGCAAAATTCTATATGCCTGCAGAAATTTCTTCCTTTGCTGGCAAATTCCATTAACCATTTATTCATATTTAATTTATTCATTTCAAACCAAATTCCATTTTAATTTTTAATTTTGGCCCACCAGCGGCCGAGCGGTAAAGTCGCTGAACACTGGTAGTTCGGTCCGAGGTTCGAATCCCGCGAACGGGCTGGCTGCATGGGCGTTTTCGTGGTTTTCCCCATGTGTAACGTGTATACGAGCCAGTTTCCCTTAGAAAGTCCTCCACGAAGGCATCCCTCCTCTTAGGCAGATAGCCCTCGAGGCTTTGCCATAATCACACACACACACACACACCATTTTAATTTTAAAATTAAAGCAAAAATACCAGTTTGCTTGTAAGAACAGTTAGAACTTGGAATACAATAAAGAGAATGCATAAGAATATGGCGCCGTTTCTTGCCTGAAGGATTGTTATAAGCATGGTTGCCTGAAGAATGGTTATGAGCATTGCTGCCAGAGTTTGGCACATTCTGAAAGTTTGGCGGCTTCTATTAAGGTGGTTTCTATAACACAGAAGTACCTCAAATTTCTACTACGTTGGATATGGAGCGGATATATTGAGTTGTAATAACTTTACGAAGAGAAGAACTTTTGGGTTTTTTCCGAATTTAGAATCGAGACCAATGTCTGCTTGTAGCCCTACAGTTGTATACTTTTAGAATAACTTTTTATAAACAAAGTTTTGAATGGATTTTATTTAGGGAACTAGGACGTCTGGAAATTAAACCATATTATCGTATAATAGCAGGTTCAGCAACATTTTCCGTAGGTAGTACAGCAAAATTTTCATTTTCAACGCTATAAAAGTACTAAAAGTTCGTTGTTTTTATTTTGCATAGTGTTTGATTATCAGGACAATTTAATATCACTGATTTAAATATGTCCGTGTACATATATTTTTATACAGGATAGATATTCATCTGGAAAGATTTTGACATTTCTAAAAATTTTTCAGCTCTCAGAAATGGAAACAAATTGCAGCAAACAGATTTGAACCTTCTAAGGCTTGCTATTGCGTTAAGTAATCATGGCTTGTATCTGATCGCGTTCACAATTGATAGTTTCATTCGATATTGCTTTTTTTTTTTTAAACCTAATACAAAGTGTCACTTGATGATATTTAAACTATGTGAGTGAGAAAACGTTTTTTCATTACTATTATCCTGGCAAGACTTTTTGAATTGTGCAATTAATTCTCACAGGTTTAACCCTGATAATACAGGGCAGCCTCTTTTAAAGGGAACATTGATGAGTGGGTAAAATAAGTGGTCTTTCTTTGAGTTTTTTATAAGCCAAATTACTTATTAGTTTTAAGATAAAGAGAATTTTTTCAAGTTAAAAACTCCTTGTGTGTTTCTTCCAATGAACGGAGAATTTAATTTTTTTATGTCTGCTTTTATGCTGTTGATTGATGATGTTCTGTACCTTGCTGTTCTGAATAAGGGATGATGTTGATTTTTTAAAATGCTGCTTTGAAAACTGTGCAAACGTTAAATTTGAAACTTAAAAAAAAAACTTGTAATAAAATTATTTTCTTCTATTTTTAGCTTTTATAATAAACAAACGTAGTTCGTTAATTTCACCTTGAATTGTGGTATTTGGAATATTTAATTGATTTTCTTGTAAAATACTTTAGCATTTCAACGCTTTTGTGACAGGTAGTCTTATTATACAAGCTTTCAATATCTCTAATTACTTTTGTTTCAGCTGATATAGCACGCGTCTAATATTCAGGCGAATATGGTATTTTCCTAATTATTGCTCTTATTTCATTTTCAAAAATTTTGAATTAAATTTTTTGAAGGATCATTTCGCTTGACTTATAGAGAACAATAAAAAATACCAAGATATGTAATATATAATACATTCGTAGAAAATAGAGCGTCCACGCATTTTTGACTGAGACTCTTTGGCGAATGATTAGTTTGGCGAAGAAAAAGTGCGGGAGTTGGCGATCCCCGCTTCAGAACTCCACAATTCGGTGGAACTTGCAGCGGTCCTAATTCGTTTTCACCACCGCCGAATCAAAGATGATGCTGTCAGTTTAGATTTTGAAATTGCCCGCTGATTATATGCTGCCATGAGCAAGCGAACAATTTTTTTTATCACGTCATTCTGACGACTGGCTTCTGGACGGAACAAATATCGGGCGGTAAGTTTCAATTTACCTTGAATTTAACTAATTTATCATGAAGCAATTACAATGTATTCTTTTTAAGAATTCATACGTTTATAAACAAATTTTCCAAGAGTAATGAATGTCAATAAGAATACAACTTATTTTATGAAAAAAAAGTTTTGCAAAAATATTACTAAAAACAAAATGATATTTTTGCAAAATAATTCAGAAAATTAATACCATATTATAAATTAAGTGATAGTTTAATCAAATATCTAAATTCTTGGTTATAAAGTAAGCTTTGCGTTATATTTATCAAACGTATTTTTTTTTTTTTACTTTTCATTGTCAACCAGAATGAAATACTGGAAATTTTAAGTCAGAAACTGAAATGCTTTGTTTTAAAACTGAATTTAGCTGAGAAATCATTTAAACAATTTGATGTTCAAGTAAGATGAAAACCAAATATTTAAATTATTTTTTCATGGAAATTTAATAAATATTTTTCAAGCGAGTGATAATTTTATTATGAAGATTACGAAACATGCAAAAATATTTGTTAATGAAATATAAAATAGTGTTTTTATGTGGGTTAGAATTTGCCGGCTTGTTGACAAAGATCTTGAATGCCAAATGATCAGTAAATTCTCCCAGTAAAATACTGCATTATTTGCCTTTCACTGAAAACGGTGTAAAAATTCAATAGATATTTTTTTCATGTAATTGTACATTAAAAATTTACAAAACTGTATAATTTGTTCAGACTAATACATTATTTTAAGGGGGAAAATTCTTAATATTTGATATTTTTTAGTTATCCTTCAGTAAATATATAATCTAGCTACAGCCTTGTTTTTAAACTCATGAAAGTAAAAAGTTTTAATAAGAAGAAATGATTTGTAAAGTAAAGACAGCTAATAGAAATTTCGTAATATCATGGCCTTTAAAAGCTGGAAGTAGCATTTTAATTAATAATTATCTATGTAAACAAAACAACTTTCATCTGATGATTTTTAAATATCTTGCAAATTATAACGTAAATCGTTTCACGAACCAATGGAAGAAGAGATATTTTGTACACCAAGTGCTTTTGAGTTACAAAATGTTGTTCTTAGATTAGAAAAATTATCAGAAAACTCTGTTATACAATGATATTCTATGAACACTTGTTAACATAAATAATAATGTTAAAAATGCTGCTACAAGCAGGTACCATTTAAAATAAATATTTTGCTTAACTCGGTAAATATTTAGTTTGCATTTACATATTAGACAGTCTATTATTTTACATCTAAACAATGTCTAACAAAATGAGGAAATAGTTCAACTGTGATTCCTAGAATAACGAAACATATAAGAGTTGAATATATTTTAAGCAAAGAATCTGATTGTTTACATATATATCCTCGCATTTAATTTGTAATGGATGAAAGAAAAACCTTATAATATGAGCTTTGCAACGAAAGAAAATTCAATGTTAAATTCTTTCCCTTTATAGAGATTGGAATCCATTATTTTTAAGGAGAAAAATTTCAATAGTTTATATATGTTAACAACAACCTAGAAATTTTTGCTTCCCATGAAGAAGAAATTTAACCAGATTATTATTAACACAAAAGAAAATGTTCTGAAAATTTTTTTCTTCAAGAAGAAATTTGTATCATATTCTCCCGAAATGCCTTACTTCTCTACAATTAATTATAGTCTAATGCTATTCCGTTAGAGGTTTTTGCTGGAAAACGTCCTTATCTAGCATGATATTATTAATTTTACTTCATTTAATAAGTAATTTTTGCTGCAATTTAAATATTTTTTCCTTATTTCTAATTTAAATTTGGGAAAACTAAACAGGATATGCTAAGACTCCGAGAATATAGCTCAGTTTTTTTTTATATGAATATATTCTACACTCCTTTGTTAAGGAGGCCCACCAGCGGCCGAGCGGTAAAGTCGCTGAACACTGGTAGTTCGGTCCGAGGTTCGAATCCCGCGAACGGGCTGGCTGCATGGGTGTTTTCGTGATTTTCCCCATGTGTAACGTGTATACGAGCCAGTTTCCCTTAGAAAGTCCTCCACGAAGGCATCCCTCCCCTTAGGCAGATAGCCCTAGTGTGCTTTGCCATAATTAAATACACACACACACGTTTCCTTTGTTAAGGAATTGGTCTTTTCCGTGTTAATAAAACACTGAATAATTTTTCTGATGGATTAAATAATACAAAAAAGTAGATAAAATCTTTCGTCTCGTAAGAACCTTTCGTACCTTTCGTTTGGTAAAGCAATATTTCGTACTATTCTAATAATAGAATTCTTTGTTAAATATTACTGAATAACATTTCTTATTTAAAATATTTGATAAGAATAAATGCGAAGCAAAAGATTATTAATGTATGAAATTGTTCATCAATCGTTCCTTTTCTAAAACATTTCATTTGAAGTAATAAAATATAAAAAAATTGATGTTGCTAGTACATGACCTGCCGCCAACTCTATGTTAAGACATAGAATTGAAGGAATAGCAACGAGCTTTAAGTAAACTATCACTTCCGTTTGGTCCCTCGTAAATAAAATTTAATTTATTTATAAATTTTATGATTCATTGTTAATTATAAACACTACACATTTTTTATTATTTTGTTATCCGACTTATATTCAGATAAAAGGAAAGTTAAAATTTTATTGAAAGTTTTGTTTTCTATAACTTATACTTCTAAAACCGAAAGAAACTTTTTTTCCCATTATTCCTTTTCTTAAATGGACTTAAACTGAACTTTTTATAAACAGGATATGTTGTCTTCAAAATTTATGCGAATGTTTGTCTTATGGAAAACATTTAGAGAGAACCTGATGTAGTATTTTCATTTTCAAGGAGCTGAAATATTCTAAGGCATTTTCCAACTGAAACATAAATTTAAAAAATGCGAATAAATAAAAATAAAAAAATAGAAATATCGTTTGTAGAATAAGGTAAAAGAAATAAATAGGGAATTAAATTTACTTCTCACTTTTATCTATCACTTTTATAAACTTTAATTAATTCTTTTAGAAAAAATTCTATCCAAATTATTTAAGAAATTTATCTAATAGAATTTATGTACTTCTTTACTATTTTGCTTAATAAACACCATGTAGCTATTTTCATTCCGTTTGTTTGAGTAACGTACAGGGAATAACGGAAACACTGCGATTAAAAAAGCTAATTGTGTTTCCATAGATTTTTTAGTAAACCGCGAAAGCAGCCATCACTTTTTTCATGGCTATTTTACATACCTTCTCAAAATTGTCTAAAACTTCAATTTTTAGTTGGGGTTTCTAAAATTCAGTTCGTGATGAAGGAAAATATGGGGCTTGACTGAGTTCCAAAAAAGTCAGATTGTTTGCGCCGAACTCTTTTGTGTGCATCTATACCTTTAGCTGCTAAATAATTGATGGTATCGAGTTACTGTATTTAAAAGCATAACAACATACAGTATTCCCAGGAACACTTGTTTTCGAGATACAATCGATGTAGAATCATTAGACTTGATTCTGAGTAGAAAACGTGAAAAATGAGCAATGCCCTTCCCGGGTTTCAAACTCCGTAGCTCCTAATTGCCAGCTAGTCGTGCTTCCAATTACAGCATGAAGGAGAGGTAAAATAGGAGAACAGTCACTTACACCCCCCATCATATCAAGGGCGACCGACGACGAGGTGACTCAATCGCCATATGTAGGTGGCTACGAATTATCGTCGTCCACATTTCAGTTTAGATGCCCCATTTAGAGCGACTGGAACTTTTTTGAAGCTAGGAAACGTGAGGAATCAGCTATCCCCTTATTGGGACTCGAATCCCGGACCTCTGGATTACCAACTGGACGTACTTCCTATTACTTTACAAAAAAAAATGATAAGGAGGTGAAAAATCCCTTGTTGCGGGAAAAAGAAATTTTCTGACAGAGCCGGAATGACATTAAAGAAGACTGTTATGTCAAAAAGAAAAGCCAGTGCGACAAAGATGAATGCTGAATTTAATATGCATCTAGGAGCCCAGATGCGACACATACAGTGAGAAGGGAAATGTATAAGCAGAATACTTACGCAGAAATATTAACTCAAAACCTCTTATTTCACAAATAAATCTAAAAAGGAGACTACATTTGTGTTAATGTACGAAAAACGTGGCATGCAGATCAGTAGAAATAAATACTCTTTTCTGATAAATGTCTTAATATTCTCCAACGCAGAATGAGTTTATGCGAAGGAAACACAATAGAAACTTAGCGATCTAAACTGCTTTCAACAGCAAAACACGGTGGTGGTTCAGTTATGCTTAGGCAGTCATATCATGGTTTGCAGCAGGCCCAGTTATCACCTCCATAAAGAGAAATAAGTAGCGTTGACTAAGAAACTGTTTTAAACTAACACGCTCATTCTGTCAAAATGTTAAAAAATTTCTACTGTTTGAAAAACAGAGACCTGTTTTAGAGTTTCCTAAAATGCACAGAGATTTTCTGTATAAGTAATGCCATTTAAAAGCTTAATAACCGTTTGCCTGATTTTAAAGATGACGAGCTTTCCATTCATCTACTAGTATAGTTGCTTTTCAGCAGTTATGCAACAGTTGCGTATTTCCTAACCATAGAAAAATAACTATAGGTAATAGATGAGTATTTTGTTGTAAGGTAAATACAAGTCTCCATTACTCAACAGAAACTTTTTTTACTTCAGTAATTAACACGGAGTACACAAAACTTATCTCATAAGTGTGCTTTCCAGCATTTCAAACTGCATATAAATGCTTTTCGGAAAACTAGTTAGATAAGCTATTATATTGTAAATTTTATGCTTTTTACCGCTACTGTTCGTTACAGTTAATATGATGGATGATATCGTTAGGTTTCTGTAACATGACTGTGCAAAATTAAACTGCAGAAGACAAAACCAAGACTTTAACGAGGATTTCAGAATTTAGTTTGATGAAATTTAGTTCAGAAACGTGGATTTTAATGTCTGATAAATGTAATATAATAAGAAAGTCTACTTACTTATAATCGTGTAGCAAGCTTGGTACAAAATGAAAATTGAAATATTAGAGAGGCAGTTGCGATGTATTAGAAGAATTAAGATGTGTAATTGCTTTTAACTATATTCAATTTCACAAAAGGCTGAATACTTTTTACTACATTGGTAATGCTAAGTATATTTTATGGCAATAAATTCCATTCTGCTACGAGCTTCGTAATCCCCGCAGGATTCTGGGAACGGCATGGCGACTTGAAATTTCTTTTCTACGGCATTCCAGACTTCATATATGAAGTTCAGTCAGAATAAGCAACTCATCTGCCCATTACCTGAATTTTTCTTGCAATTAAAGTATTCATCAAGTAACTTAGTCTATAAAGATGAATTTTATCATCCACACGAAAGAAATGGCGCAGAAAATTCCAGAGCCTATTCTATTGAGGATCTATAGAATAGGCTCTGGATTCTATCTCTAATTCTATTGAGGAGAACGCAAGACCTTGGCTTCACTAAGTTTTTGATATTATAGAGAAACTTACAATGAATACATATGGGAAAAAAACGAGGGGGTGCCAGTCAAAAATAAACGTGAAAATCGAGGTAAATTATTAAGCAATACTGATTATTTTACTTCTTTCTACCATTGTAAGCCCCGTTAGCACGCCGGAATTTACGGCGGTGCAAAAGTCCTCAGTTCAAATCTATAAGCATAGTGAGAACTTTTTTTTTTTTTTTTTTTTTTCCAAAGCGGTGCAAACACAATATTTGAAATACTTCAACATATCATGATTTGACGGCATCAAAATAAAAAAAAAATGTATCATAAGTAAAACGGTTTTTCTTAGCCTCTTATCTTATAATACTCGTCTCTCAAAACTATTGCAGCTATTTTACTTCCTTTCCGGCAACAATACAAAAATGGGTAAGCCTTTCTATCATGCGCTTCAAATAACTACGGTGCAAAATGTTCAGAATATTTTTCTTTGGAAATTTAGTCAAAGATAAACCATAAAATCAAACTAACAATACGTCCATCGTTCCCGTTATCTTAGTATTCTTTCTTTTACTTGTTCTATTGGCCGTGCTAACTTGCAATGCCACTTTATTGTATTTTCAAAAGCTTCTACGATTATGCTATGAAACAGGATGAAAATATTATAAAACGGCGCATGTTATCTTTGGTTCTGAAATACGTATTACTACCGAAAAATTTCAAAGAATAATCGAAGCTACTTTTATATGTAGCATTAATATTACTTAAATTATCTCTCATCTTATATTTCTTAAATTACCTTATACAAACTCCCAGCTAGAGGATCGGTAACGTACAGCACTACAAATTAGTAAGCCTTGTGAGTCTTTATTGTAATGATTATAGTACAGTAATGTTTATTATTCAATAATGTTAATTATTTGCTCAGTATATTTCTTATTCGCTATACGTTGCACGAACTAAATTTAATCCAGCTCCAGACGATGCTCTCTTTCATTGGCTTTGTTATTACTTTCAGTCCTACTTTATTTTGGAAAAAAAATTGTATTGAAAATTATTTTTAACGGACTATCATAAAATAATTAAACTCTGTAAACAGAACTACGTAAAAAACTGTTTTTATTTAAGGCCACCCTTATTGTGTCATTCAAACTATTATACATTTTTATCATAAAAAAGCTTTAAAAATATTATCATAGAACAGATTGAATAAACGATGATTCATCAGCTTTCAGTTTTATTCATAAGATGTTTATGAATGTTATGTTTTGAGATATAAGAAGATATAAAGCAAAATCGCAATGCCCATCTAAACTCGTGAGCAACGTATGGCAAAAACTTTTATGAAGATCAAAACGTATGTTTCCCCACTGAAATGTTTAAAGTAAGTTGCTCCCAAAAACATTTAAATTGTGATAACTATCATTTGTCCCTATGCTTTCGATGCCAATATTACAAATTTCGAACTCATTTCTAGTAAATATCATTTGTAAATTGAAAAAAAAATGAAATAATATAATGATTTTATAAAATATTACTTCTTTATAAGAAATTTTTGTATTGTTTAATTTTCCAGCTTTTTCTTAAAATTATTTTCACGAATACATTGTTGCCACTTATCAGTTAATCGACGACATTATGAACATATTTTAGATTAAAAAATCCAATATGCAATGTGAAAAGTAAAATAATCGTGTGACCAAGGAATAACTATAAATCGTTATTTAAATTAATTGTAAATTTATCGATTTCACGCTTTCGAGGACAGAATGCATGGTTTCTGTTTAAAATTACTCTCATTTTGTTTATTTTTCCTCTAATGAATTGCAAGTTCGACTTCTGTTTGTTTATATGTTATTTATTGTAATGCAATGTTATACATGAGAAGTTTCAGTTTTCACAAAAGATACGATGACATTTATGATATTTATTTCATGTGCGCATAGCAGGAATTGCTGCTCTTTTAAAATTATGAAATTTTCTTTCAAAATAAAATAGTATTAAAAGATTTAGTATGCTGGATATTGGTAATATTCTTGTGATTGCTTGTAACTCATGTTTTCAGAATGTGCACTAATCAATCTTCTGTTTAGTTAAATAACCTTAATGTACTTTGCCATAATTAAATATGCTAACCCAATTTAGTTTCTATGTATAAAATTCTTATTATAATTAAGGGAGTGTTATTCATGTTCCAGTTTGTTGCCTAGAAATGGTGTAAAAGCTAATAAATCTTTCTGTATGTCTTTAATAGGCAAGGAAGTCGACAACAATGGTTTAAAAATTGGATCATATTCTAGCAATCCAAATGAGTGTTTAGGTTTTAGTAACTATCATTTGTAATATTCATAGAAGGGAGATATACCTCTTTCAGAAGTTCTTTAACGACAGGATATCAATTGATGTGTGTAGCAGTCATGTGCTTTCCTTAATTTTACTTATCATAAAAAAAGCGATATTATAAGAAAATAATAAGGTTTGTAAAAAATTTCTGAATTATGGTAACTTCCTCAAATAATTAAACAGAAGATACATCTTACCAAAATTTACACTTAAATACCTGTATTTGAATGTTTACTGTCTTCTGTATGAGACAAATTTCATAGAACACATTGATACTTTAATATAATATGTGAATGTTTGAATTAGATGTAGATTTTATTGTATAATCATTCACTTCGTTCAAAATATGTTGCGATGTGTTGGTTACATGTAGAAAGAAATCGATTGGAAGTTTTTTTTAAAGGGAAGAAATGTGTGTCTCCCCTTTTTACTGTGTAGAAAAGGGGTGTCGTAGTCAAATCATATCACGTCACGGCGCTTCCAAATTGGACATAATACTGCAATAAAAAGCTATAAATTCCGATCTTCTCTCGTTACTGTTCCCGTTCAGCGACATAAATAAATAAATAAAAATCGAAATAAAACATCCGACGGTGCGTCGAGCTTTATTATGAGCTATTTATTGCGCGTAGAACGACCGGCTGAAGGTTGCTACGATTCTTGCCTCCTACATTTTCATACACCGACAATGGTTTTGAATTTCAAACAGGCATCAGGGAGAAAGATAGCACCGATATCATCCTTCAACAATCATTGGGTTGTTGAAATCATCGGCAGAGGTGGGGGAGTGTTCTATAATTTTATCCTACTAGGAAAAGAGATGGGATATCTAAAAAAATGAACATCCCTCTGCGTGACAGCTATGAAATTTGAAAGTATTCAAGAATTCGCAACATTTCATTATATGCTAAAGATCTAGTTTTGCTAATTTGTCTGCAATGAAGAAAATTCAGAATTAAATATTTCATAGATTAAGAATAGAATTTGTAAAAGTAACCAAGTGGAAAAACGTGGAAAAGTTCAAGTGGGAAAAAATGCCTTAAGCTATGCTTATTTGATGGTCAATCCATAATTTAAAAGAATGGAATATATGCAATATCTTTGATTAAAATCAAAGATTTCTTATTTGAATTAAAATTCACCTGACTATCGTGCTATTTGTAAATCTCATTTCCAGTTTTATTGACCAGTTAAGATTTTAAATTGCTCTATGCTCTACATTGTGATTTTTCTGTTTTGTGCCCTTCCAGAAGTATGTAAATTTGTTTGGTATAAGAGGATGATCGAAAGCAAGCGGTGTAGTTCTGAGCTGATTAGCGAGTGATTGCTACTAACTAAACTGGTGTTAAAAGAATAAGAGAATTTTCACATTCAGCATACAGCTCGAGGGTGGTGCGGAGTTATCTGGAGAGTGAAACTATTCCATATCTGCCGTGCGTGGTCTGCTAGATCCCCAGATTCCCGGACCTAAATATCATAGAGCATGGGTGGTGTGGCACATGCTGGAATGACTGATAGCAGGTCGAAGTGTGCCTCGAGGCCCCTCCACGAGCTTCGACATGCATTACTACAGGAATGGACGCTACTGCCACAACAAGCAGTTAACGCCATTATTGCCAGCTTGACTTGCCGTGGTCAAGCATGCATTTCAGCTAGGAGGTATCATATCCGTTATTAGCGTGATATTTCCATTGCAAATTCTTTCGATCCATTTGGTCTTTCGTGATGCCATAATTCGTCGTAATAAATATGTTTTCGTATATCTTTGCATTATTGGTTGCTGTATAGTATAGCAATGCCACGCGAATCTCTTGGATCAATCTCAAGCATATCCATTAAAAAGTTTTGGTTTTATTCATTATTTTGCTTTTGTTGTTTATTTTTTGAGCAGAAATGTATATTGGGCATTTCAAAAATGTGTCTGCTATATTCTTCGAAAGAAATCGTATTGTAATCTTTTTATTGAGGAGTTTCAAAATTACAGTAGGACTGCAATTTGAAGCAAATGTCAATAATTTGCAGAGTATGCAAACAGCAATATTTGCAGCAATGTTACATCTCTGCTTACATGCAAAGAAGCCGATGCATGATTAGTGCCTCGTCAGCTCTGGCAAGTTAGTGCAAATTTCAATAAGCCAAAAAGAAATGGCTAAACACAGGCCAAAAAAATAATGATCATTATGAAATGTGTATATGAAACTGTGTTATGAAAATTTATACTGAAAAGCTTACTCAGAACGCAAGCAAGAGCTATAAGTACAACGACTGTCGTGGAGTTCAACTGAGGTCTCAGAGAGTTACTAAACGTTCTAGAAAAGATTTTCTAGAGGCATTTCACATTCAAAAAAATCTTTCTGTTCTAGTTAAAGATCCTACTTCTAATCCATCTTTGCCTTCGGCCTTTAAAGAAACTATGTTTTAGTTCTGGTTTCATCAACAGATGGCGCCACTAGCTTATCTTCTGTCCAGGCTTTCTTGTCTTATCTAATCATTATATCTCTCAAACTTATAATAATATCTTTTAAATATTAAAACAAGATCTAGGAAAAATGTAGTGCCGTTGCTTTTTAAATAAATCTTCATGATGCGTTTTTTAAAATTTTGATAAATTTCTCCTATTTTCTGCACTTAATTAATATTTTTTAAAAATAATAATGATTAGTTTCAAATACTGATAGTGTATAATTATAATAATATATTTTAAATATTAAGACAAGATCTTAACTTATAATAGTATCTTTTAAATATTAAAACAAGATCTTAACTTATAATAATATCTTTTAAATATTAAAACAAGATCTAGAAAAAATATAGTGCCGTTGTTTTTTAAATAAATCCAAATGCTTTTCATGATGCGTTTTTTAAAATTTTAATAAATTTCTCCTATTTTCTTTACTTAATTAATATTTTTGTAAAATAATAATGATTAGTTTCAAATACTTATTTAATATTTATGAAAAATAAAACTAAAATGCGATTAAAGGGTTTTCATATTGTATTTCTTAAAACAAGTGCTTCGTGTGCAATTAAGGTACCCGAACAACGTGTTCTTAGAGTGATTAAAATTTTTCTATGGCAGGAAAGGGAAGAAATCGTCGCCGGGATTCGAATTCCGAAACTCCCGAAAACGCACAAGCGTGCTTCCAGTTATACAACGGAAGCATGCGGAAAGGAGAGAGAAAATTCCTTATGCCTTCCCTTTTCAAAGGGCGATTGGTTATTCGTGGACCCAATCGCCAAATCCTGTCGAATTATCGTCCCCTACCTTTTAGTTCGGGCGCCACTTGTAGAATATTTTAGAATTTTTCGATATAAAAAAATTAAAGAAATCCGCAATAGCCATTGCAGGGATTTGAACTCCAGACCTCCCGAATGCTCGTCGAATGTTAAAGTTAGAAAAGAAGTTACACCACGAGGGCATGCGGAAAGAAGAAAGAAAATATTTTATAACCTTAATCGTGAGGTTTATTTTTATGTATTAGGTTACTTAATTTTGTATTTTTGGAAACACACGTTTTTATGGCTGACTTAAGGAAAATTATTTTATCGAGAAAATTCACAAGAATTTTTCTTATTGTATTTATTTGGCGTATTTTCTGCTTATAAGATAAGCACTTTATGAGTGAATATTACAAGTTCCTGTATCAGTAAGATTCTAAGATTATCATTTTCTGTGAATTTCAAAATTATCAGTTCCTGCGTATTCTAGGATAAAAGGTTTCTGCATATTCTAGGACTATAAATTTATGTATTAATCTAGAATGACTACTTTCTTTGTGAGCTTATAAATTGTTTACTTAGCTGAAATTCGGCCTAATTAAGAAGTAAACAAAAGTAACGGAAATACGTTGTCCATTACCTTACCAGAAGCCGTATTATTAAGATTGTTGAATACCGGTAGTTTAGCGCGGATTTAAATGCCGTGAATGGACTGGTATATGGGCATTTTCGTAGTTGTCAAACGAACGCCTGAAACTCCTTTCAGCATACCTCATTGCTATTTCAGCAAGTATGTCAAAATAAATTCGCTGTTTAAGCTAAGTTTCCCCTATCTGTAACTTATGCCTGTACGTTACTCTGTACTAACGCCTGTGCTGTCAAACTTACAAAAGAAGAATTAACATGAAATCATGTTAAGTGATAATTGTTCTGTCTTTTCACATTTTCCAAAAATAATTCTTACTTTCATTTTATTCCTTAGATAATTCAAGAAATCGTTCTAAAAGTCAAAAAGTCATTACCCTTTAAACTTAAAATATCATAATCATAATTTTTAAACATAAACTATTATAATTAATTTCAGATAATGTAGAATCAATACAGTTTGCAGGCTTTATCAGTACTCAAATTAGATGTGCCGGAGCTATTTGGCACGAGCAATAAACAATAAATAAAATATATAAAAAAGATAAATAATTACTATTAAAATATAATGTGATATAAAGAGGTAAATAAAAATGCTAATAATTTAAATTAATAATAATATGTAATTAATAAATTAAAATATCGCATAAATTAAAGTAATAAAAAATAACGAGATATGGTACGAAGAATGAAACAAAATCAAAATTAGAGATTTTTTTTCACGATAAGACAAAATTAATTTCTATTAGGATTTGTTCTCTTAACTAAAGTTAGTTAAAGCCTCTTAGTTAAAGCCTTCATGATCATAACAGTTTATGAATTTGTTTCCTAAATTATTTGTATTTCTACTGTGTTTGTTCAAATTGTAAGGATCATAAGTTTGACTAACGTTTATTTTGTTTTAAAATTTTACTGTCCTCTCTTATTTTCCACTTCCGGCCAGAATAAACGCGTTAAATTGTTTAAGCAAATTGTACTTGCTAACGCTTAAGTATTTAAGTTGGCTTTTCGCCAAGAACAGAGTTAGATGGAGAGATTGTGAGCTTTCTTGCCACTGTATTCCACGAGATCATTCAAGCAGTTGCTGTCCGCTTTTAAGGCCAGAGGTTTCGTCCTCTGATATCTAAGACATATTGTAGTTTTCCGCAGTTTGCGTTCTACATACGTAATGATCTGAAAGGCCAACCTTAGTGTTAGTCATCTGCGTAAAGTATTCAAAGTTAGCTCTTATTTAAATAGTTAGTTCTTATATTTTTACGTTCAGACCATAAGTGGTTGGTCTTTGTATCCCGAAGTGCAGGAGCACCTGTAATATCGTAGAGAATAAAGGGTAAAGTTAACCCTTCTTACTTGTGTTGTCCATTCCAACATATACGAACATAGCTTGAGTAAGCTCCCTGTTCCCATTCAGGACATTGATGCTTCCCAAGGCAATTTCGAAGGAATACTAGTCCTGATAAAATGTTCGTCCTTTTGCCCCCTCTTTTCTGGAAAAGGGAAACATGAATTAGTTTAGAAACTATTAAATAAAATGTTGCATTGATAATATGTATTTTATACTAATTTTGCAGTTCAATTTTATGACGATGTGCCCAAACTTGTCTTATTTAAGGCTCCAGTGAGCTTCCTTTGGAATTGCGATTTCACTCAAAGACTTGATAATTAATATGAAATGCATAGTACTGCACCTTAGGTAAAAAATAGTTAATAAATGCGGGCACCTTATTAAAATTACACGAGTTTGGTGTAGCTAGCAATAGAGTAAACTGTGCATTGTCTCTTGTATAATTACTATATCATTACTATATGTAGCTTTTATTGCTAGGGTAGTTTTAGAAATGGATTTAAGTAACAATTGCAGTCTACATTACATGTAGATATTCATCTGATTATTTCTTTACATGAAAAATGCTATTTTAAACATATTCTTGGTCCTTAACCAATTGAATTTGGATGAAATGAGAAAAAATTAGCTAGCAGAGATCTCGATAACGTTAATAATAATTTTATCTTTAAAAAAAGGAGTAATAAACCTCAAATTAAAAGTTTATGATGATTATTTCAAGTGTAGGCATTATACTTTCATTCTGTTTTCAAAAATAAATAAATAAATGTTTTTCATGATAAAGTCATCTTCTTAAAACATTGTTTTTCAATTTGTTAGAATCTTTCAACAGACATTTTCCTTAAACTGCAAAGTACATCAATGAATTGATTAGTTATTCTCATTTGTATTTAATTTTATCTACTCTGAAAATAAAATGAATTTTGTAAATGAATGATCCTTTACGAAAAAATTTGTTAGATCTGTTTCAGCTTTTGATACTTATTATCCTTATTTCTGAGCAAGAGTGAAGACAGCCCATAACTTTCTTAAGACATTTTCCATTTGCATCTTTGAGATTTATGTTGCAGTAAATCGCCTGTGGCATGTAAAATTATTTCTAGTTCTGTATACGTAAACTATATTCATAGTTATTTAACGGATCAACATGCAACCGAGTTCTGTTTGTTTTATGATTTAGGAGAAGAAATTGTGTTCTGCATAAGCAGTTTTAACGATTAACTTGGGACTTATTTTTCATAGCCTGTATGACTTCAAGTGCAATGTTCCATATGAAATATAAAACTATATTTGTTTCAGTATGAAAAAATCGTCTCTTCGTTTAAGCATATAAGAAAATGAGTTTCATTTTTTTAAATTAGTATGTTGCCTTACGAAGAAGCGAAATCCCATTTAAATGCTGAGTAAGAAATATTTAGAATATTAAAATTCAAAAACAGAAAGGAATGCATTTAATTTTTTTAATACTCGATTGATAATTTAGGTTGGATTAGGCTATTTATTACGGCAAAGACTTTGAAGGATCAGCTTTTGTACAGAATTTTTAGAGAACTTTTCTAAAAACTCTTGTCTCATTACCTTTAGCAAAAACCACGGAAAGCCTATTCACCTTATAAGGTATTTCTCCCGCCTTCCTAGCGTGCCTTTGTAGTGTAGTGGTTCTGCACGCTGGGCCGGTATTCCAAAGGTCCGTGGTTCGATTCCCAGCGAAGGCACTGCTAATTTTTTCATCTTGCCTGCTTCAAAAATATGTAATGTCTCTACAGTGGCACCCGAACTAAAAGGGTGGTGGATGGTTATTTCTCCCCACCCAGGATTTGGCGATTGGGTTCCCTAAAAACCCTTGTCACCCTTTAAAAGGGGAAGTATATAAGGTATTTCTCCCCGCCTTCTTAGCATGCCCTCGTGGTTTAGTGGTTCTGCACTCTGGAACGGTATTTTAAAGGTCCGTGGTTCGATTTCCGGCGAAGGCGTTGTTAATTTTTCATCTTGCCTACTTCCAACAAATACCTAATGTCTCTACAACCTAGCACGTGCTGTTCATGGAACCGAGATTGCAGATGAGCTATCATTTAATACTCTTATACGCACAATTTAATAGTGAACTCGTTTTCGAAATAATTATACCCATCTAATTGTTCCTTATTGTTATTTTATGTACTTCATGATTTTCCTCTTTATTATAATCCAGCTTAAAACATCTCTTCCTAACAAACTAGTTATAGATCACGAACTAAGAAATTTTTTGTAAGGAATTAAAGGCATTTCTCCCATAAATCCTTGTGATCTAGTTGTCAAAATATTAATTTGCAGCTAAAGAGTCACAGGTTTGACCAAAAACTTTAATGGTTGTATAGTGAGACTCAACGAAATGCGGTGAACAAAAAGTCATCCCCATCTTATTTAGCCTCGCCTTTTGTCCTGAGTCCCCTTGTAAGGGGGATGTAATGAATTAGAGGCATGCCTTCCAGTTATCATTGTCAGCAACTACATATGGAAATTAAAATGTCTTAAATTCGATTTCTGACCAGCGCACGGTTGAATTTTCAGGTTTCGGTTGTTAACGATTCGTAAATAGCTGTCGCACGATTACCAATATCTGTCTCATCTTCTTTTGCCAGCGGCTGAACGGACTGATTGCATGGGAATTTCTATCTCCGTATATTTAACATAAACATAAGCGGGTTTCTCTAAAAATGTTCTCTACAAAGGATAAAGGGATAGTTCAGAATTTCAAGATTCCAGTTGCCAAAAAAATCTAGTGACTTTACGTAATTATCAACTTTTATTCAAATCACTCAAAGTAAATCTACCATCGACCATAAACTGATATTAAACGGTAACTTAGCGTGGCTGTGAAGCTCACATGTATGAAGATTCAAGCTAAAAGTCAGCAGCTACGAAGATCGATATATATGAATACGAAATTATCTTTCTTTCCTTCTCTCTTAGTAAAAGTTCATCCCTATACACTAGATTTCAAATTTAAAAGCAACTAGTCAATTATTTATATTTTAAATAGCGGGAATTGCATTTTGCAATTCAATTTTTATGTGTAATTTTTCAAAAAGTATATAGATTTTCTTTTTTTGTGAAGACATGTCAGTAGCCGATTTACTAAAATAGCGAATCATTAATAGCTGTCTCATATTCGGTTTCTGGTTCGAATCCCGAGAACGGGCTGGCTGCATGGGCGTTTTCGTCATTTTCCCCATGTGAAACATGTCTGTCCCCTTAGGCAAATCGCTCTTGAGGCTTTGCCGTAATTACATAAACCAAACGTTTGAATGGGCTAACTGCATGAGGATTTTGATGTCTACATGTTTAATATAAATATCAACCAGTTTCCCTTAAAACATCCTTAACAAAGACATTCTTTATCTTAAACTGATAATTTTAGCTTGCATTGATATAATAAATGAACCAACTAAGCTACCTTTTTAAGATTTATCCTCAACTATCACTATAATTTTTCTTAAATTTGATGATCAGTTTCTTAAAGTTCTTTTCAAGTATTCCAAAAAAATATTATTTGTCGAATGTATTAAAACTTGAAAGACAGAACTAGACAGAAGAGAAGTTGTAAAAAAGTGGGGAACTTTACTTAGTAGATAAAAGTATTTGCTTAGTTGATAAAAGCATTAGCTTGTCTCGAGACTGAATTGAGACTATTCTCGAAATCAAGGTATCGTAAACATTGTAAACTAAAGTAGAACCTCTAAAAGGCCTGTTTCCTTTCTTAGTATTGTATAAGGTATTTCTCCCGCCTTCTTGGCATGCCTTCGTGGTGTGGTGGTCTGCACGCTGGGTGCGTATTCCAGAGGTACGCGATTCGATTCCCGGCGAAGGCGTTTGCTCATGTTTCCTTTCTCTTGCTCCAAAAATTATCTAATGTCTCTACAACAGTATGTATGTTATGACACGGCTTACTGTAATTTGAAAGTACGTTCCCTAAAATTCGTAAAAACCTTATATAGAGAGAATTTAGTGGTCATTGCATTATGGTCTTTTTCTCTCAGAAAGATGTTGATAGTTTCTTCTTAATTTCTTACGCATTCTAGAGGATTGCATGTTTCTGCAGTACTTGCTTCTAGGTTGAAATGCTAGATTCTGTCGAAAACAAAATTAGTTCGTTAAATCATTTAATAACATTAATTAAGATATAACGGTTAGTGACATAAACGATCAATAAATTAGGAACTGTAACTCAAGCAGAGTTTTATTTATTTATAATATAACTAAGACGTCAAAAATTATTTGTTTGTAATATACTTAAAAAGTTCAAACAAAGGATTTAGTCTCTGTTTAATAATTTTTGCGAAATGATATAACTTCTTGTTTCCGTGCGAGGCCTGGACTTTTGCAATTCTATTAGAATCTCGCAAAAAAGAGGATCGAAAGATGGTGAAAAGAATCAAAATCTTGATCCAGAACGAAAAACAAAACTTGTACCAAATTAAAGCATTATCCCTGCATATTCTTATTTGATTGCGTATTGGGGCTGAATATCATTCCGATGTGTGTAGAAACATTTATATGCTTTTCAGATTTTTTTTATGACTTGTTTTTGCAATATAATTTGATACTTAAAAAAAAAGCTTTTTTGTGGTAAATCTTTTTTTAACGATTTTATCATCTATAAAGTTTCCAACATAAATTAGTTTTTTTAATTTTGCGTGTTATAAGAAAGATTTAATTAGTCTAATCATGAACTAAAACTGAAAAGTTTGAATGTTGATCTTCGCTTTCATTGTCTTTTATTAGATTAAAAATGTTCACTTACTCTGGATTTAATTTCAGAAGTAAGTTTGCAATATTATTTTCTTGAAATCAGGTTTAATTTTACCAGCCAACCACTATTCGTGATTTTACGGATTACGATATGTTTACCTGTAAAAGCATCTACTGAGAATTTTAAAATTACAACTTTAAAACTCTGCTTAAATTACATTTTATATAAATTATTATTATAAGAGCTTCTTTAACAAAGAAGTATGATCCTTGGTTAATTTCAGGATCTAATTTAGTGTGATTGGAACACGAGCTTCTCTATCATCTATCATGCAATTCAACATCACCTTCTTTTCGAATTCTTATGGCATTTTTCACCTCATGTCGAACTTGTCAAAACTCCTCAACAGTTTTACGAGGTAATTGGCTTTTTAAACTCAACCACTTATTACATCCCTCTTAATGTCAGAATGAACGATAATCGTGGTCAAGCCCTCCCCACTTAAAGCGTAAGTCGGAGGTGGCGGTTTATGTGGGACATACGAGTAAATCCTTAGAAGCATCTTGACTGATAACTGAGAGATCAGAAATCAGGAAGAATTCTAAGATCAGATAAAAATATTATACGACTTGGAAGAGCAATTTGAAACGTGTACTTCTCTATAACTTTGATCTAAAGGACTGGTAATCATAAAATTTCCTACAGTGTATTAGCCTATGGCGTTTGATCTTTGAACATTATATCTAAGATGATTTAAGCAGAATCATCCGAGAAACGGTGTTATTGTTAGTTCTGCTTACGAAGGCTTCCCCCCTGTTTACTTCACTTGAAGTGGAACAAGTAAAACATACTAAGCTTTTAACTACAGTGTGCGTTTTATGTGCATGCACTTCATATATCTTTATACAAATCTATTAACATTTTATTAATGTTTAATTTTATGGAATCTTTCGTTTTTGTCCTTTTGTAATTCAACGGCATTACATTTTATTTTTCATTTTTTGACTTTCGGCAGTATTGCTTCCAACCATAATCTGTTTTTCTTTATTATATTGAGACTCATTGTTTCAAAATTTAGGAAAACATTTGTGCCTAATTTTAAACCTCCAAACTGATACACATTTGCTTTTCCATTCATTGGGATATCAGAAAAGTAGCACCTAAGGATTTTGTTGGTTGCTTTGCAGTTCTACTTCTTGATAAACATTGAAGATAAATCAATATCTTTTTTCATGAATTCTTACACTCTTATTTTACTATTCACGATCAGTTTTCAGATACTACACATTTCGCTTAGCTTTTAAGAAAGCAATTAGAAAGTTAATCTTTGCAAGTTTAGGTGTGTTTTGTTTCCAAATTTAAGTTTTTTTAAAAATACTTTTAACATTACATTTTCCTTGAAACCAAAATCCATTGATATTTTACATAACTTCTCGAGAGGAACTGAAACGAAAATGACCGCATAATCTTTTGAAACTTAGGCTACAATATCGTTACCAAATACTATATGATTATGTCACATATGAAAGAATTCTTGAACTACTAATCATCAAAATCAAATAGATCTTTCCGATTTATACCGAAACTCAAATCGTTTCCTTAATCTTTTTTTTTTTTTTTTTTTCATGTAATGTAGTGTGCATTTGCAATTATCATATTATAACCAATGACCTTCTCCAAATAAATTAAATGTCAGTCATAATTAAAAATTCCCGTAATGCACAAAAATATATTATTCCTTCAGCTTGCTAATTCATCATGCAAAACTTAGTTTTAAATTAACTATAAAACATGCACGAACTAATATGTACTAAATAAATGTTTGTATGTAGAAATAGCATCTCTCTTATGAAAATTCCTTTAAATGTATTTAATTAAAATTCCATCTGACCTTTAATACTGAACTTTATTGATTAACGCTTCATAATTTGTAGCCCAGAATAATGTTTATTTTCATAAAAATAATAAAATATTTTTACGTTAAATAAAGTATTGAATTACGACAAAGCACACTGGGACTATCACAGTTATAGTTATGTATGAATCTACTAATTTCTTCTTGGCTTCACAGGCTATTTTATCTAATTCTTAAACTGTATCAGATTGCTAGCTAATTAAATAAGACACAAACGCTGTGCTTTCAAAATTCAACTATAATAAGCTTATTCCTAAAATGTTATTCTAAAGAGTGTTACCGATACTCCTGCAAGATGCATAAGATTCATCTGCAGAAGTCAATTGTTGTTTTAAAATGCCTTCTTTTCTTTTATATTAGTTTAATTTGTATCTTTGGAAAAGAACAGGCGCTTAATTAAAATTGTAGCATTTTTACAAAATTAAAATGAATACTTTGCAAAATTAAAATTAGAGTTTGTAGAGTTATTAGGTTAGTAATGTGCAATGCCGTCGTCGGGACTCGAACCTGTACCTATCGCATACGCGCCGAGTATGCTAACCGTTACACCACAAAGGCGTGCAGAAAAGAGGGAGAAAATACCTTATAAGTTCTTAACTGAAGTAATATTTGTTGCTCATTTACATCAGAGTGACAGTAGCTGTTTACTTTGTAAAGGTTTTATCTCTGTTTATTTTAAGATTGTAAGTCCAAAGTTGCTACAGCTGTGGGACAAATTATGGAATCCTTCAAATAACAGATTATTTTTCCTCTTGAGAAATTTCGTATGGAACCTAGCAACAGCGCGCGATGATTTTATCGTTTGTTACATGATGGAAAGTTGTCAATTTACGAAAATTCACCTCCTTCGATAGCATCAAATGTACGAAACTTCTTAAGTAAATTATTACTATGTCTTGCAAGTAGGACAGAAAATTAAAAAGTATGTAAAGGACCCTTTCATGTAACTCAAATAAAATTTAACAGAAGTGCTCTACTCATGCTCACAGGCAGCCAACATTTATGGCTTAAATCAAAAGTTGTGAATTTCATTTAACTAAGTAATTGTGAGTTAAACCAACGGCATCAGAGATCGAGAAACTCGCAAGTTAGTTCTGATTTAAAGTTGGCGTAACACACCTAATAAACTGAGGGATTAGCCATGGGAAACCCCTCAGTCCCATCCTGGCTGATATCTACATGCATTATTATGAATCAAAATTGTTTGAAACTTTAAACTTCCCGCTATGGTTCCGCTACGTAGACGATACTTTTACCCTGTTTGAAGGTAATAAAGATGATTTAACTAAAGTTCTTTCAACAATGAATTCTATTGATACTGCTACTCAGTTCACTTTTGAACTTGAGACTTGCAATTCTTTTCCGTTTCTCGACATTCTGGTCACACGTAACACATCCAACTTCAGTACTACGGTTGACCGTAAACCTTCATCGATTTGCCTTCCACCACACTTTAAATCATGTCATCCGACTAAACAAAAGTTAGCTTCATTTTATTCCTATGTTTTCCGTGCTCTTCAAGTTTGCTCCTCCAAACTATCCCTTGACGAAGAACTAAGTTATTTAAAAGCAATAGCTATTGACAGAGGCTTTTCACCCAACATTATTAATTAAGCAGTTAAAAAATTCTCATCTCAACACACTAAAAGGCACACTCTTGTTTCAGGAGATTATAAAAATTATGTTGCTATTCCCTTCTTTCCATCAATTAGCTATAAAGTTGCACATATTTTGCAGAAATTTAACTTTCGGGTCGTTTGTTCTCCCATCAATAAAATTCCGAGTTCCATACTCAAGGACCCCATTCCGGATATGAATTCCTGGGGTATTTATAGGATTTCTTGCCAGTGTGGTTTAATTTACATTGGCCAAACTAAGAGAGCCTTAAAATTTCGCGTCAAGGAACGTGAGGCATATGTTAGAAAAAAGGGAACACAGAAGTCTTCTGTTGCCCAACATTGTTGGTCCGAAAATCACACTTTCAATTTTTCTGCTGCCAAAATTATTCAAAAAACATCTTCCATTACAGAACTGGATTTTCTAGAGGCATTTCACATTCAAAATAATCTTTGTTCTAATTCCAATCCATCTTTGCTTTCGGCCTTTAAAGAAATTATGTTTTAGTTCTGGTTTCATCAACAGATGGCGCCACTAGCTTAGTTTCTGTCCAGGCTTTCTTATCTTATCTGATCATTATATCCTATCTCGTTCATTTGCGCTTTTGCAGCTGAGGATGGTGGTTCGGTAAAACCATCGAAACTAGTCCTGTGAAAATTTGAAAATATAACGCTGATTTTTGTTGTTTTACTTCTGAATTAGTATTTGCTCTGCATGTTATTGTGTCTTAATAAAAAAACTGGTTAGTACTAAATGAAATATTATAAGTTGAACAAGTATATTGCTATTTCAGTACGTTCAATATGTGCATAATTATTTCTTCGGGTTGTTCACTTCTGTATTTTCTCTGCCCGGCTTCTGAAAATTGGTTTCCATGACATAGCAGCAGAAAAGCTGAGAAATTGGAAAAAGTGAGCGTCGAATACATTTCGAATGTAAAAAAGTTCTATTCTATAGATTGTGGCATTAAAATATTTTTCTTTGGAGGCCTGATGTAGGACATTTTCGCAATCTGAAACAAATAACCCTATTACATAGGTTAAAATTCGGAAATTTATATAGACAGAAATATGAAAGAAAGAAATATCCAAAGAACCGCGAAATTGTTTTGAACATGAATATACCATGCTATTTTATTTTGACCAGTGAAATCCAAGTTAAATCCAAATGATAGTTAAAAGTTAGATCCAAGATTAGGTGTGTAAAAATTGACTACTCGTTCGATGCAATATGGATCATAAATTAGACACTCTGTAAAATCTAAAACTTTTATAACTTTACATTTTGAAACATAATGGCTGACAATACAGGATTTACAGCACAGGGTAAAATATCCACTCAATACAAGAATGTTAGCGTCGTGTAAATGTTTAGAAACTAAAATATTTTCATACTTTTTAATTGAACTTGACAATCGGAAAATTTACGAAAGACTTACCTTGACATTTCTAAGGACTATAAGAAATGTTGTAGACGGTGCGACACCCCTTTTTTTGTAAAGAATCTGAAAAGTTTCAGTTTTGGTTGATATTAAGTAGGATATGGTCTGAGAGAAATGTAGAAAGAGAAAGTTTAAAGAAATGAATACGAATCATGTAAAAATTTTACAAATTTTGTTAATAATGTATTATGTTTCATAAAAAATTATAAAAGATAAAGTAGATTATTCATTTATGTAGTCAACAACAAGAATTACCGATGCCTAATGAAATTATGAAACATATTTACATCGTTTTGTAGTACAATCCAGTGGCAAACTTTATAGAAATTTATGAAGTCATATACGTCGTAAAAAACCTTGGATTTTATTTTAGATTCGACTTCAAACAAGTCGAATGACATAATTTCCATCTGCGTACTATATTTACCACAATATTTAAAATGAGTCTTGAAAAAACAGTTGAACCTTCGATTCGATTCAGTGTTACAAAAATAATAAAGCAAAGTCTTGACGACTTATTGCAAAATGAAATTGGAATGTAGAGTTTTCGAAAGAATTGCTTGGTGTATTAATAGAGAGATAATCTAGTTTATTAAAATGTGATGAAGTTATAAATATGCAAAGCACTATGCAAGAATTAGAATCGAAAGTAAAATATTTTATGGAATGCAACGAAGCTGTTATTAGTTATGAATCAAAAATCCACTTAAAATCGAAACATCTCCGCAGTTTTTATGAAATCAAAACTAATTACAACGCTTAATTACTCCGTATTACTTTAGAAACCTTTCATGGAAATTTATGCATATTTAATGAATTTTAGGTCCAAGTAATCTTAAAAAAAAAAAAAAGAGAGAGATTCTTCTATCAGGTAGAGATGGATGTAAATGAGCTTAGATCTTTCGTACACCTAAAGGACAATTTATAAGATTTATCAAACGTTTATATCCTTTTCAAATTTAATCTGAACTTTATTGACTTTTCAATGAAGTTGTATACATTTATTGTAATTTCCTATTTTACTGATATCAGATTTTTGTGTTTTCATTTTTAATAATGATAGCTAGTTTATTACGTGTATTTCAATTTAGTAATAATTTAATTATTTCATTGTATCAGAAATTACTTAGTGACTATTAGTTCAACTTTATTAATATCGATATCAATGCTATCTATTAGTTTATTATTATACAAAAGATATTAATGATTTCTTAATAGTGAAAACAATGTTAAATGATTATTCTTTGATTGTTGCGACGTAAACTTGTATATATTCTGTAAGGTATTTTACGTTAATTAATCAATTATTATGATTTAAACTTTTACTATGACTTCTTCCTTCCACATTTCTCACCAGAATGCCAATTAATTATTTTGTGTATTTCAGCTGAGTATTTTGAATGTTTAGATTAGAGCTTCTGGTAGCCGCCTCTTGCCGTTACCTACCATTTCCAGCTCCGGCAGGGGTATTGAAATAAGCTTCTAGATACAGCAGAATAGTAGTATTCTTTTATAAGAGTATAGATGAAGGGTATTTCGGAGAAAGTTGTAAAGGGCACTATGCCGCTATTTACAAAGCCGCAATGGCTCTTTACAAGCCGTTCTTTATGCCGCAAAGAATGTAAAATGTTCCAATTTTGAGAGAGAATAGAGAGAGAAAGCTTAAAGAAGTTAATGTGATTCATGTAAAGATTTATACATACTTTGTAAATAATATATTATGTTTCATAAAAAGGTAATCGAACTTCTTGCTATTTTTACCTTCTTAGGAAGCAGCTTTGCAACTGGAGGAGGGGTCGGGGGTTAGAGATGCTGTGAGTGAGGAGGAAGATGACGGATGCTTGTTTGCGAAATAAGGTGTCTAATTTTTCACCCTCCTTTTAGCCGTCCTGCTGTGACAGGTCGGTTTTTATTCGATCCATGGAGCATCGCTTTCGTCGATGACATAGATTGCAGGTATTCGAAAAGAGGGGAGGTGACTTTCTAGAGTATTTTCCCGTCGGAGCTGGAAAATCTTGCCTCAGGTGTCACTCTGTCGGTGAATGATAAAGTGTTTTTGAAGTTGGCAACGCCCGTGAAGGATACGATGCTCACCTCATCCGATCCTGATACTTTCCTTGTCCTTAGCCAAGTGGAATGATTTAAGGGGAATGTGCTGTCAGTTGCAATGCATCAGAAACCAAATGGAATTTCGAGAAAGAAAAATGATATCGTTCTCTGCGTGACTGAGCGAACAGCTTTCCTTAATATTATATATATATATAATATTCCTTAATAATATCCTATAATATTTCTAGTTTTGAAACTTTCGGCTTAAGAAACTCTGTTTCCCTTTCCCACAAACAATTTTGTACTCGTTTGTTCTATCATATTTTTATTTTATTACTTTCCTTTAATTTATTACATTTTGCTATCTGTATTGAGGCTATATTATATCTTCTTTGCAGATTCTGAAAGTGGAAACTAATTACGTTCCTTGTTTTGGAAATTTGATATATTATTTTGTAATTAAATGAAAAATTTTCGTCATAACACTAAATTTTTCTGGTGAACTCAATTAATGTTCCTTAGAAGGCTTCAGTTCGCTTATGAAAGGATGTGCACTATAAATTAGGAGTGCTATTACTATTGTCTACTAAAATGAAATTAGTTTTGGTATCTGAATATCTATGTACACTTATGGTTCCTGTATTTATCTATATTCATGTGTATCTTTGTTAATAACCTGGCGATAAAGAAACCTTTCTAAATCATTGACTGTTCCCTGTAATAAGGGAGTTTACTTATATTTCATCATATTAGGGCCTCTTTCATTCAAACAGTTGCAGTCTGACAATAAAAAGGCTTGAAAGAAGCGCATTTTCTTTACTGTACATTACGTATATCGCTTATTAATATTCTTTAGAACCAAAAGAAATTAATGATGAATTTTTTGCCTTATAACCCCAAATTAGCATACTACAGATATACGGTGTACAAAAGGATATTTTACAAAGGGAAAAATAACATACATATAGAAGGGTGCTTAGAAACGATAGCTCAGTAAATGTCTCTTAAGCGCTTAATCATAGATTTCTTATGAAAAATTTCATCGTAAATAGTCAACTAGAGAAGACTTTTAATCTGAGGATTAAAATAAACTATTTTAATTAGAGGATAAAATATAAAAGTATATAAAATTTAAAATTTTATTATGGGATCTTTCAGAAGAAATTTCCAGTTAGTATGTTGTTCCTTAGGCAATTGAAATATTTTAGAAAAGGAAACAGTCCGTTATTTGAAAATATCAATCTTAAAAAAATAAAAATTATATCATTTGAATCATTTTATCTGATGGAAATGTATCGATTTTCCGAGATACATAAAATTAAATTTCTTTCAGCACAAAATTTCAAATTTGAGAATTTCTACGAATAATAATTTAAAACCAGTGCTTCTAAATTTGTATCTTTTTAAAATTAGAGGTGCCTTTCAAACATCCGCATTTGAAAATTTAAACTTTCTTGTATATATTTCTCTCCAATACTAATTAATGACTCGTCAAATAATTTTGATTGCTTAAGAATTGATCGTTCTTTTGTTCGACTGGTATAGAAATTTGAGTTTCATATATTTCTTGTAAAACTCATCACTTAACAACTGTCATAGTCTGAAAGTCCTACCTTATTTGGTTTATTTCTTACACTGAGACTATTAGTTTACGACCAATGATTCAAGAAACATTTAGTCGTTGAAACTCTTAAAAATACCCAGTAAACATATATGTACATGTGTTGTGTTTACGATATAGAATAAATTCTCCCCCCCTCCAATGGCAGTCATTTAACTGACTTAGGCTTGGCCGCTACTAAGGTCGAAAATGGTGGCCAATCTATTGTGGAAGCACCTAACAGGTGGGTCATCGTTACCTTCTGTGAAGGAAGGGGCAATAACAGTCATGCTTTCTCCGACATTCGAACCTGGCTCTTCGGTATCACAAAAGCCTCACCTAATCATTATACAGAATATATTTTAAACGTGACCATAATGCAAATAAAATAAGAGAATAAAAGTCTGCAATGAAAGTAATTAAAGTATTAAAAATTTAAACATGAGCACTAAAGAAAAAAGATACAAATTTAGCGGTCTGAATATGCATTCAGTTCAGTAAAATCTAGTTTAATATAAAAATAAAGTAGCATTATGCTCAAATGATTCAAAAACAATTTAATTCAATCAAAGCATTATCCAGGTTCCTTAATAAAAGAGAAACAGTTAAACTTTATATATTCCCTGTAATAAAATAGATAACTTAGAGACATAAAATAGTGACAACATAGGCAATTAGAGAACAAGTCCCGAGTTAACATAAGCCACACTAATGGAAAATTAAAATTTATCCAGATCGGGGCATTCTCCTAGTTGAGTTAGAAATTTTAATTTTGTAAGATTTTATGTTAGATAAACAGTTTTTATAAGCTGAACCTTTACTATAACTACTTCGCTTCGTAATCCTCACCAGAATGCGAAAAGTTATTGCGTATTTAAGCCGAGGGCTTGAATATTTAGAGCTTCTGACAACCTCCACTTGCTGTTATTTACTATCATCAGCTCTGCTTTAAGTTTGCTTCCGGCTTTAACATTTTGATAGCCGACGTTTAAAATTATCTTTGGCCAGCTTAAGTAGTCTTTTGTGTGTTTAGTCACCAGACTACGTTTAACTACATTTTAAATTTAATTTTATCTTATGTTAAGATATGTTAATTTTATCTTATGTTAACATTAACAATTTTCATAATGCTCCAAAACACCGAACCTACTGAGCCGAAACCATGAACTTCGAACTGAAAGATCTGAGCTCAGTACAGTTTTACGTACTGACATCCCTACATAACAAGTGTGTGTGTGTGTGTGTGTGATTATGGCAAAGCCTCGAGGGCTGTCTGCCTAAGGGGAGGGATGCCTTCGTGGAGGACTTTCTAAGGGAAACTGGCTCGTATACACATTACACATGGGGAAAACCACTAAAACGCCCATGCAGCCAGCCCGTTCGGGGGATTCGAACCTCGGACCGAACTACCAGTGTTCAGCGACTTTACCGCTCGGCCGCTGGTGGGCCCCCCTACATAACAAGAATCAGATGTCCAGTATATTAGTAAAATCAAATCACATGTTTATCCATTTAACATAAAAATGCAAAATTTTCGGTGCAATGATCTCCAAAATATTAACTTTACTGTTTTCACTTACTCCAATATTTTAATGAATATACTAAACAGTTTGCATTATTTATGTAACTTTGTATGTATATAACTTTATATGTAATTTTATGTTATTTCCTTCTTATGTTTAAATGTAACAACTCCGATGTATAATTCCAGTATTACTTAGAAATAGCATATAGTCAGTTCAAGTTTTGCCTATTCTTGCTGTTTAGTGTATTGGGGCAATATCTGTTCGATTCTGTAGTGAAGTGCCTGGTGCCCCATGGACTTTTACCTGTTTACCTTATGTTAAGATCTGTGGGTATGTGAGGAGAGGGGCGGTTCAGAGCATTACGTATTCACATGCACCATAATAACAAGTCTGCACCTGAGAAAACCAAGATTAGAACAAGATTTGAATCCGTACCTCAGATGCGCAATCAATAACAGTCAGGTAAGGAAGCGCATACCCTCCCCCCCCAAAAAAAAACGGGTATCCTGGCGTCAAGGGAAGCTGTTTAACACAGAATGATCCCACTCAAACCAATATGGAAAGGAAAACTCCAAATAATTATTGTTTGAAATTTTAGCTGAAAGTGGTCACAGCAAATAATCAAAACACTTCAAATCACGTGCAGTCTCCATTCAAATAGCATGAAGCACCTAAATACAAAAGCAAGTCAACAAAACAATATGAGTAAATCATAAATGTTCTAAAATATTTCAGCAATTGCTAAAGTGTGTAGTACAACCTACTGAGCAAACTAAAAATCTCGTATTAATAGCTCCATCTGTTAAAATACATAACTGGCTGATTCAAAGCTTAACTTTAGCATAAATGCTATTACAAATTAAAGAAGAACTAAGTATATTATAGGTTGCATTTTCAAGCAACGGATGGCCAGATGTGATGAACAGGCAATCAAGTCGTACGCAATTAAATAGCTCACCAGCCCAAGTCCGGACATAAGACGGAACAACCTATAACATCGCCAGCGATGGCAGGGTTTAAGATGTCAGTTGCACTAGCCAAAAATAGCACTCGATACCAGAACGGCACCGTCGGCCCCAGAAAGACATTGTTAATCTGGATAACTAGTTTAAGGGGTCTTTACCTATACTTAGGGTAAATGATAGAACTTTACCTAACATAACCTTATGTTAGGTTAAATACTCAGAGGTAGCTGAGCTTTGTCTGTCGCAAAAGCAGCGCCTTTCTGTTTATTTAAGGGTTCGTAGCTATCTCGAGACCTAAGGCTTGCATTATAAAGCAGTATGATATTCGAACAACAGCGGTATGATTTGAAACAGCGGAATGATATTTGACTAGTTCTTGAGAACCTAACCTAACTTCGAACCGAAAATTCTGCACGGAAAATTTTGGATTGTTATGTTAAATGGATAAACATATGGGATTTGATTTTACTAATATAATAAGTTAAACACCCGCAGGTAGCAGAGGTTTGTCTGTTGCATAAGCAGTGCCTTTCTTTTCATTTAAGAATAAAATAAAAATGATTACTTTAACCATCTTGGTTATTTGTTTCAGACTAACGCGATAACTCGCTTCTGGACTACTAGGAAGGACATTAACAAAACTTCTCGTAGATACAGCAGAATTCTACAAATTCATTTAGTAAAACTGCTCGCGACATCAACGCATGAGCCAATTTCAAGGTGTCACGAATTGGTAGTCACGTAGTGATGAAAATATGTTGGCAACTATTATTTACAGTTGTAAGATGTAAAAAAACTGCGTGTTGTACAATGCAGCGATGAATGACACCCTCATAATTTAGGTGTTAAACAGTTGTGGGTGACAACCTGGCTGTGCCAATTTTGAACGTTAATTAAATGGAAATGTTAGTTCTTACTGGGGCTGAAGTGATTATTGCAAATAGAATTTAGGACTTTGACTATCTACTCTTTCTTTTAGCAAGTGCTGTTAGATGAGCTTAGAGCGACCGATATTAAAAAAAAGCATTCATAATGGAAAGCTTTATTTCATATTTGGTTAACAGGCATGAGCAAGATTTACCGCATTTCAGATAGGAAATTGTACTAGGTTTTAAAATTAAAACCAAACGTTTTAATAACTTGAGTTTTTTTGAGAGATTCATGATATTTCTGGATACATGGCAGCACCTTTTCTTTTAATTTTCCTCCCTTTTGTTTAAGTTAAAAGAGCAATTTTACAACAAATGTGACTAGCCGTTTGGAAGAATTTTCTTTGATGTAATGCGTCATTTACAATTTTCAGAGGCTAACTGGCCTTTGCTTATTGTTGCAAGGGCTGATCACAGGACAACTATCATTATTATAGCTATATTGTCACTTTATAACTATACATTACTAAGCATACAAAAAAGAATAAATGCAAAGCGAAAAGCAGTTCCCCCCCCTCGATTTTTTAGTTTTTGATTTTTTTAAATTTTGCATGTTTATTCCGAATTAAATATGGGATGAATTTTAAACGTATTGTTTATTTGCATTTATCTTGCATATTACGACAGTACAGCTAAACATTGATTTGGCTAGGCGGATCGGAGCTAGGGCTTCAAATCAGATCAAATTTAAATGCTTCCTGTTTTTAGCAATGCTTTAGCTCCTAGTCAATCAAATAAGTCAATCTGTATTGCCTGCGCCATTAGTAGCCAAGTAGATGAGAGTGTTGATCATTGATTTGATTTTTCGATTGAAAATCTCTTGCGAAAGCATTTCTCCTGCTAGACAAATAGCTTTTGCATGTTTTGCCATCAACAAACAAGCAAGCAAAGGTAAGATGCAATATATAAGAAGAGAGTATGCGCTCTTTTATGGCTTTAAATTTTGATGCTAAACGCATATTTTCAATCACATAGTTTCTTAAACTAAGGTATAGAAGAAAAAAGGGGGTTGGAGGCACAGAACATTTATTACTTAAAATGCAAAAATAAAGAAAAATATGTCTGAAAATGTTAATAAACAATAAATAAGAAATATATTTTTTTATAATATTCTCGCTTAAGTAAAATCTCAGTTTGTTTAATATATAAGGTATTTCTCCCGCCTTCCTAGCGTGACTTCGTGGTGTGGTGGTCTGCACACTGGGCCGGTATTCCAGAGCTCCGTGGTTCGATTCCCGGCGAAGGCGTTGCTTATTTTTCATTTTACCTGCTCCCAAAAATACCTAATGTCTCTGCAGGGGCGCACGAACTAAAAGGGTGTTGGATGATGATTCTCCACACCCAGGATTTGGTGATAGGGTCCCCTAGAAACCCCAATCGCCCTTTAAAAGGGAGAGTATATAAAGTATTTCTCCCGCCTTCCTAGCCTGCCTTCGTGGTGTTGTGGTCTGTACACTGGGTCGGCATTCCAGAGGTCCGTGGTTCGATTCCCGGCAAAGCCATTGCTAATTTTCTATCTTGCCTGCTTTCAAAAAATTCCTAGTGTCTCTACAAATACTTTAAAAAAATTACAAACTATATGATACATACGTTTCCTGGAAGATTATGCGGAGATATCCCAGAAGAAGTTTTCTGAGTTAGGTCCTTTTTTAGTGTTTGGCTGTTGTATTTAGTGTTTGATGGTTAGAATTAAAGTCGCTTCGTTTAATTTCAAGAATTGTGAGAAAAAATTTAAATATGGTTTATGAAACAAACGCTACACATTTTTAAGATGAATGGTTATATATTGGATAAACAATTGCAACTGTGTTAGTCCAGCGTTTTTTAGAAGAAACGCAGAGTATGTTTTTGAGTTTTGTGCATAAAGTTACAGAATGCTTTAATTCTTTAAAGCACGAATATTTGGAAAAAAAAAAAAAAAAAAAAAAAAAAAAAAAAAAAAAAAAAAATGGAAACTTTCTGTATGTGGATACTACTTGTATTAAATTAGATTTTATTTTTTAAAAACCTCTCATCACTTGAAGTGTCGACACATGTTTTGTAAGAATTTGCACCTCTTGCGAAGAAAATTTGAATTTGAAAGTCTTAGATAGATATGCCAGGAACCAACATGTAATCAACCATTCTGAATACCTCATATAACAAAGGAAGATGTGCAAACACATGATATAGAAGTAATTTAATATTTTTCGTTAATTTAATTTTTCATTCTTAATATTTCAAAGCAATATTACACTCTTTTTATTTTCCGTTTTCTTTTATATTATGTTCTAATTATTGAATTCATCTAAGTAACTCATCTTTACTATTGTACATGTAAAAATAAGAATAAACAGAGCTATCACTTGAGCATATTTTAATTCAGGTCTTCCGTTCTACTGGAGGAAAGTTCATCTTTGCATGCCTGATCTTTCATCTTTTTAATCTTTAAAAATTTGCATTATAGTGGAATTTTTTTTATTATGTTAAAAAGGGTTCTTTGTCATTTTCATTTGCAGGTGCTGAGATGTTGGTAGAAATGCTTTGGATTCTCCTTCAGTGCTGTTCTTTGGGAGGGATGCTCGTCGGCTCTGTAAGAGGTGCATGCATTTCGTTCCTCTAATACGAATTGTTTTATTTTTTTTCATTATGCTCACAGAAAAGTATCGACATTTTTCTAAATTTTTTTAAAATTCTAAATTTTTATGATTAAAATCAATATTATAACTAGCTTTTTTAAGCTTGCATCCAGCGTTCTAGCTTAAAAATGCTTTTACGGTGTGTTTGTACATTGGTATTTTTACATACTTCGCAGAAGAAATAAAATGATCAGTTTAAGGTTCAATGAAGGGTAAATTTGTATCTTCATTTTCCGTACATATTTTCCGTACATATCGCAACTTTTTCCCTAAAAAAATCCCGCAAAGCACTAGTTGTTAGAAGCTAGCTTTCGATTTCTTTGCCTTGATTAATTAACAAGAAAAGTCAGAATTAGTGAAAACTAAAACAAAGCAAAGGAAGAACTGAAGCATATGAAAAGATATCACACGAATATTGATTTGGACATGTTGATAAAATAAGAAGGAATATAGAGGAAAAACTGATAGATTAGAAACATTATCACCATCTGATTACATTGCCAGGAATAATCGTACGCCCTTTATTTCTGGAAATGCAGTTGTGGAACTAGCAGCAGAACCAGGTTATCTGTGTGTTTTGAAACTAATATTCTGGAAAAAACCCAGCTATATTGCTCTGTAATTTAACACATAAAATAGATTAAATTCTGAATTTTCTTAAGAATTTCAACTGAGGAAAGTGTTTGTACAGTATCATTTAAATTTCTAACACGTTATTTTATGTTTATATACTTTTCTATCAGTCTCGTTTCTATTTCTCTGCTGGAATGTAAATTTCTATCTCGCATGGTATTCAAATGAGATAGAAAGTACAGACTATTTAAAGGAAGGTTTTGAAGAGTAAAATCAGAGCTTGTTTTGTCTGCTTGAAGGCTACCTTGTTAACTTTGATTCTCTCGATCAGTATCCTGTGGTACTGAGTTATTCTTACTATTAGGCTTGTTTACACCGATTTCGGTCAGAGCCAGCCTGGACGCTAGTTACACTGTAAAATCTTTAAGCTATACTTAATTTCATTAGTTTTAGTTCATCCATTATTGATTTAAGCCAAAGCTATAGGATTCTATAAGCACGGGTTGGTGCCGACTATTTAACTTTCTTTATGTTAAATAAAGGATACTAAACTAAGCCCTTTCCTTGCCTCTGTGGTGCAAGACATACTAAAAATTTACCAATTGTCTTTTTGAGTTCCGATCTAATTTTATGCTGCTTAAGAAGACCAGACTCTATATGTTGAAGACAGTAATGACAATTAGGGAGATTATTACTTCTGCTAAAACTATATATACGTACCTGATGAATAAATAAAGGCCATTTACATGTCATCTATGAATTCTATTCAAATTATTAAACATGGACATTCAAGTTCAGAAGACTATTGGTAGATGTATAGAATATTTCAACGTTGCCTTTCACTGCAATATTAACCACTATTGGCAAACATGAGATAATCCACTTCGAATTCGGATGCAGATACCGTATTATTTGAAAATGTCAGTCACCTTTCTCATGTATACAGAATTTTCTGAAATATAGAACAATGTTTTTAAAAATGTTTTTAAATGCTAAATATGCCATAGATCCAATATTTAGCACTGCAGACTACCTGAAAAATGAATATAAAATTTTTTAATTTGTTGGAAATCTTTTACGAAATTGTTCCCCTGGAATCTTAATAGTAGCATAAAAATTATTCTCCTTTCTTTTTCAAATATATAACATCAGGAATGGAATTCAAATTAGCACTCAGTTCATACTATTTAATATTGTAAGTTTATATGCGCTTTGAATTTTAGAACGAGAGTTTCTGGCAAACGCGTCGCGCTATTAGAACTCTTTGCCATCTCTAGCTGAAAAGTGATTATTTCGGCTTTTGCATTCTCTCGCTAGCCGATACTTTAAGCTTACGCGCCGGTAAATTAATTCAGACAGCTTATAGCTTATTTCATTGAATGCGTAGTCTTAGACTACATTACCCACTTTTCAAATGAATTGATTGCTATTGCTCAATTTACATCACCACAAGTTCCCGTTAGTCTGTAGCGCAAGTCGTGCCTTTTATATTTTAAGTTCAGGATTCAATAAAAAAATATTTAAACCTTCTCAAGATTTTATCATAATATTACAGACGTAGCAATAACTCGCTAACTTGTTTAGTAAAGTCTATAGGACTCTCTAAGGTTGCTATTAATCTGTAACTTCACCTAAGATTAATAGCAACCTTAGAGTTCACTAAAATTTTATAGTTAAACTCATAAGACAAAATTATTAACAGAAAAATAAATGCAATAACAAATATCTGAAACCTTTCTAAGCAGAGATTTATATTTTAAAGTTTTTATTGCGTAAATCTATTAATATATTCCAAATTTCCTGCTGTATTTATGCACGTAAATATATGTATTTTAAAACAAACTGAATTATTTCTATTGACAAAATTTTCTAGAAACAATCACAAATGATCATTATTGAAGCAATAACATAAAAGTTGCTCGTGTTTATTTACTGAAACTCTATTCAAGCTACCCAGAAATATCAGAGCATTAATAAAAGATATCATGTAATTAAATCAGAGGTTTCACAATAAACAAATATACTAAACAATACAGCCTGATGTTGTTTAGTATACTTGTACGGGTCCATTTTCCGTATGGTAACTTTGTAGGAATAAACTCTTCCGAAGTTAAATAGAATACAGTCCTTGCCTTTTTTAGAGATTTCATGATAAAGTACCATACAGAAAACAGTATGATAGCAAATATAGCAAATTCTTTTCTGATATGTTTAATTAATTCATATGAAAATGCAAAATAAGTATCATAGCGTTTATTTGAACGTAATAACCGCATGTAAAAATATTGTAATTTGTTCAATTACTTCTCATTTCTCCATTTATACTTAAATTTTGCTTTTAACGGCATGTTAAAATTAAAATAAAAAACAGTAAGTTTTAAATGCTTTTATTTCATAAAAAAGTTTTGCATAAATGTTGTGACAAAAAATTCTCTATATTCGGATATACTTCCTTTTTTCGTTAGAACGAAAGAAAGGAAGATAACAGAACTTCAACTTTAAAGCAGTGTAAAATATTTTCAGAACTGCTGCAGATTCATTTCGCATTATGAAGATAATAATAATCTCAATAAATTCGTCACATTAGATTTTCTCTGACGAATTCTGTAAATCAGTGGTCTCAAACTAGCGGCCCCCGAAGCAATTTGATGCGGACCCCAATATGTTTCAGTTATGGTTTTGCTTTAATACACTGCTTATATAACATAAATTCATTGTGCAGTTGATTGCAATGTAGAGTTTATTAAGGATACAGAAAAGCATCAGGAAACATTTCAGCAATCAATACATTTCAATTAAGTTCGAAGCTAGCCCTGGCACATAGGTAAAAGTATATATATAACGCATATAACAAGTGTTTTGAGAGACCTGCAAAAGAAGCCAAGAAAAAAAAAATGATACTAAATCATAGCATCTCAAGAAGTAATAGTTTAAAATATAAATATAAATAATATTAGAGACATATAGATTGTATTTATATGCGCGATTGCTGTTGAAAGAAACAGAAAGAATAGATTTACGATGTTATTTAAATGAAAAAAGTTATAGATTTTGTATGCTTGCATGCCAAACTGCATGACTGGGCTAAGGTGGGAGTCAGTACAATCAATAAATTTATTCTTCAAACCGACAATTGGCAGAACATTTATATTCTGGTGTGTGCGTTTATTTTTTTTTTCGTAATGAGCTGGTACTGTAACTTTCTATTTTGGTACGATTTTGAGTCAGTCACTAGCTGGTAACTTTATATGTACAAGTAACGCAATTCATATTGCTAAGATGATGGAGACTAACATACAACCTATAAAACCTTTATTTATGCTTGTCGTAAGATCCACGTTACATCAATGCCAGTCATTTCAAATTGGGTGAAATGTTTGGGTCTTGCTTTCATATGAAATTCATCTTATTGCATTAAAGCTGTAAATAAAATTATAATTATGATTTTAATTAGTAGATTGAACTGGAAGCCATGTCTTTAACAAGGGTAAGAGAAAAGCAACAAAAGATGGAAGCATTTATCAAGATAAACTGAAATTGTGTACTTTTGTGATATTATGCCCAATAAAACTGTATGTTTTATTTATAATAAAGGAATATAAATTTCAAAAGAATACAATTTACGTCGCCATAACGGAACGAATTATAACGAAAAATTTGAAATGTTGGAAGATCCCATTAAATGAAGCTTATTTCGTATCAAATAAGAAAACAGCTTACAGTTAATTAAATGGTATTCATTTGAAAGGCGCATTAAGAGATGAATGATTGTGCTCAACATCTATTCTCAGCCATATTTTTGTATTTCACTTTAAGAGAACAAATGAACGGATTTATAATTTACTTACGATGATCTTTTGCTACTGTTATTATAGATAAGGTTATTTTTCCTTTCCTTGGAAGCAAATATTATAGCATAACAGCGGAATCGTTTTGAAAACTTTAAAAAGGTCAAAATAACAAAATTAGCAGCATATGACAATAATATGGCTCAAAACATTCGTAGCCAAATTTTTTTAAGATTCCATTCTAGTACCAGAAAAGTAGTATTTTCTTAATTACCTTTAACATCTCCCTATTATGCATTGCTCTGTGAAACAGTAGCACCAAGAAAGAGTTGTCACATCGATACGAGATTCGGTCAGATGGGTTGCTTATGACTCAAAAAGCAAGTGACTACAAGCTCAGCTGTATTTGATAATAGGATGCTCTCTCAATGAAGGTTAAAAGAAATCCCACTGATTCAAAAAAATGCAAACGTCTCGAAGAGTTCATCAGAGCACCCAACTAAATTAGTTTGTGAGTATACAAAACGTGCATTGGCAGAAAACAAAACATCATTAACATTTAAGGGAATTCGAAAGACGAAAAGTTATTGGATTCAAAGCTAGTGTTATCACAGCAGTGGAGGACAGAAAAATATCAAGCACGATAGTCCAGCACTGTTTGCAATGATTGTTGCAGGGAGTGGCCATAGTTCGGCGCTCGTTACTGTTACTCAATTTAACCTTCTATCACAAATGTCAACAGTTTCTATGAAGCAAAGAGCGAGTAAACCGAATTCCTGTATGAGCATATAGCTCTTTTACGCTGAAACTTGGTACGATGCTTGAAAACTTGGCAGCGAATCATCATTCACTGTTATAATGCGGAACGGTATTTGGAAAGATGCATGGAAGAACATCATAGCTCCGGCGTGAGCGTCAGCATTTGGATGTTATCACATTTTAGTCATGTTCTCGTATTCTGTAATACACAAGCACTATGACTAATCAGTAGTGTCTCAATGATGTCTTGGAATTATAAATTCTACCTTCATTTGGAACCTTTGGAATCTTCTTAGAAATACAGGGTGTTTATAAAGTTCCGGACCCATTTTGATGTTTAATAACTCACAAAATAATGAAGATATAAACAAACTTATGGCATTTATTGATGGAATAACTTATATATTTTCCTTTTCAGGTTTGAATAGCTTTACTTTTGTAAATATCATCTGCGCGTGTGGTTAATTTCAGATAATCTGTACCAGTCTAAATACCAGTCTTTTCCAGTCTAAATATCTGTACTTTTCTAATATCGTCTGCTTATTAATTGCATTTTTCTCTCTTTTGTTTTTGGCAACTATTGCAATGTTATGGACTTTTTCCTTTGGGGATTTGTAAAGGACAACGTTTATAGGAGGAGAGTGTCGAACATCGATGATCTAAAAGCCAGAATTACAACCGCAATAGCCTCTGTGAATGCCGACATGCTTGCCGGTACCTGGCGTGGAATTGAATTTCGACTTGATATTCTCCTTGCGACGAAGGGGGCACACGTGGAAGTTCATTGACAAGGGTCATGAAACCTTTTTAGTCTATCTAACCATTTATGTTATTAATTTCAATCTATCTTTATTATTTTATGAGTTATTAAACATCAAAATGGGTCCGGGACTTTATAAACAACCTGTATATTGCAATAGTATATGCTGCTGTCTATGTCACTGGCAATATCAAATGTATCCTCTGCAATAAGGATGTACCATCATTTTTAAGGATGTATCATCATCATCTTTACCAAATGTATCTGAAATAAGGATGTATAATAAAATAAAAATCTGATTATTAATGCAATCTGAAAGATTGCACAAGTTTTTATATCATTTCTTCTATTGGCCATGTATGAGATATGATTGCTAGAAGATTGTCCCGAATTTTCACAACTGTATTTACGACTGATACATTGCAGATGCAAATCGAATCTACGTAGAAGAACATTCCACAGACATCCGTCCAAGAATTTTTCTGGTTAGCACAACAACATGTGCAATCTATTTTAACAACTAGAAAGAACTAGAAAAAGGGCAAATTTACAGAGATTCGTCATTTTAGTGTTTTCTTATATCACATTTTTTCTTCGATAAATACCTGTATGTAAATTCGTGTGCTTATTGGAGCTGCAGATGTGCCGAAGTTTCTTTTCTGTTTTTGTCTCTTACTTTTTGTTTGTTTTTCTTTTATTTGTTTGTCTTACTTTTTTTCTGTTTAATAAAGCAGGCTGATTAACGCATTCAAGGTTCTATCAGCACCTTTCACACTCACTGTTGATAGCTTCTTTCCGGCACATGTGCTAGAATACTTTAAGTGTCACGAGTAGAGCTTCCTTCGTACAACTGCGCCCACCAGCGGCCGAGCGGTAAAGACGCTGAACACTGGTAGTTCGGTCTGAGGTTCGAATCCCGCGAACGGGCTGGCTGCATGGGCGTTTTCGTGGTTTTCCCCATGTGTAACGTGTATACGAGCCAGTTTCCCTTAGAAAGTCCTCCACGAAAGGCATCCCTCCCTTTAGGCAGATAGCCCTCGTGTGCTTTGCCATAATTAAATACACCAACACCAACACACCAACCTTCGTACAACTCTGTGTTAGTTAAAAGCTACCGATTATTAACTGTTCTAACTGAGGCTGTCAACTTCCTATTAAATATTATATAAATGTACATACTCATAAAGTTGGTTGAGTTAAAAATGAGGCAGATGTACCGAATAAAATAAAAATCTGATTATTAATGCAACACAGACACTTTACAGCACACAACACTTGTAATTCATCATTTCCAATTCACTGTTATTTAAATAATCATCTTTCATTACCGTGATCGACTGAGAGGGGGAGACAGCTTGTTAAAGGATCGTTCTAATCTGCTAATAAAGTCCGATCAAATATTACGCATTATTTAAAATTAAATATGCAGTAAAATATTTTAATTATCTAGTTGCATATAGTTGCATTTAAATACACCGCAAATGTCTTCTCTACTGCAAAAATCTGAATTTTCTGTTCCTTATTCTATAAAATGCTACACTTTCTCCTTTGCATTTTTAAAACTGAATCAGTGTTTTTTATTATTGTAAATAAAATAAATTTGGAAGTGCTGAAAATTTCAACAATTTCAATTTGCAAAAGCAGTTTGCTTATCTATAGATAAGACATTTTCAATTTAATACTGATTGTTAATTTAATATTGATTGCAGCAAGCTTATTTGCTTACAACAAAAGCACAAGAAAAAACTACAAAGTGCTTCAATAGAAAAACAAGAAAACTCGACACAGATTAAAGGCAACTTAAGTTTTACATATAATTTTGTCTTCAGTTCAGAAGGATTATTTTCCGTGAAATTAGAAGACTAGGGACAGTAAGTGAAGGAAAACAAAAAAATAACAAAACACGGTGATGAGTGAATGTAGGGCCTTGTTAAGAATGTCTGAGATCCCAAGCACAGTTTATTTAAGAGATTCTAAGGGTTACCTTACTTGCATTTTTGAAATGTAAAAGAAGATTTTGGGACCTTAGAGAGTCTCGCAGTCTTTCGTAACATAAACTAACGAGCTCTAGAAAGACTGTACAGGAATTTTTCTAGGTTCTTGACAGCAGACAGAGAACGTCAGAAGGGTCTAAATGACCCTTTCAATCCCAAAGAGTTCACAGACGACCCATTTGAGTTTACATAAGCCAACACTTCTGGCGTAACTTAAAGAAGTAATGTTGATCTCAAAATGTAATTAGACTGCTCGCAGGATAATTTAAACAGGCAGGAAAGCTCTGGCTTGTAGAAGCCGGTGGAACAAGCCTAATGGCTAGAAGCACTCAAAGTCTCAGAATCAAATCGCTCGTAAGTTAAATTTACAACGTGGCCTTCAAGCAGGAATAACACGCTCTAAAATCAACTTCGCTTAAATAGCACTTCTTTCTCCCTTAATTTGAATAACCGCTTGCTAACTGATTTACATTCTGGCAGGAAAGCGTGGGTGAAAAGGAGAGTGACAGGAAAGTTGCTTTAACTAAAAATTCACTATTAGTCAAAATAAAAAAATAAATCCTAACAATCTTTTACAGTCTGAAGCCTCAAGATCAGGCTTTATGAGCCTAGGTGATAATTTGATCTCACCCATGACTTTTATGTTTTATGTAGGTTTAATTTAAGTTGAAGCAGGAACAAAAGATGTGCCATTTCGACTCTATTGCGTATTTTTAACTTAACTGATTGAATTTCAGCATGATGTGCAATTAAAAAAAAAAAGAGAAAGAGAGATTATATTAAGAGAAAAAAATGCATTAAGCTAGTCAAAAATGAGTTGATATCTTACGAGTTGTGATATCGATACGAGTACATATTAATTGGATTCAACTATATATAAATTAATCGTGCATGAAGATAATATTTCCAATATTAGGAAAGACAATAGTCTTTTCTAGAGTTTAGTATTAATATGAAGGAATCAATGTTTATTTAAATTTTTATATTTGTGAACTTTTTCATTTTATGTATGTAAAAACCTGTAATTAAAATACTACTATGTCTATTATAATTTATCTAAAGAATATAAGTAATATGCTCATAGTTCATAGTTCACTTTTCGCGATGGAGATCAGCGCTGACTTACCGTATATTTTCTGAATGATTTCCAAGATTCTCTTCATCTCACTTGTTATCAGCGCCTCACACAAACCTGAACTCTTGGACATAAATCTCTAGAACAAATATTATGTCTGTTTTCTATTAGGCGGATTCGCATCTTGATGGTGAAGCACAAGTGAGCCGTGATTTTATCAACGATATAAGGAAAATGGATAAGGCGAACAAGCTTGTAAATCTGAAAAATGATGTCTCATGAAGCAAAGGAAATAACTATACAATTTAAATTAATGCAAAATTAAATATATCTGATAGAATAATTTCTTATATAGAAATAATAAAATGACAATTCTTTTATATTCTCGAATTTTTAATTACACTGTTTTCCATGAAAAATCTTTGTCAAAAGAATTTTATAGAGCTCAAATTTCAAAAATGAAATCCAAATTCACTAGGGTCACTTTCATAAAATTTTTGCAAGCATTATTGCTTTTGGATAGATATGTTTTAATGAATTAAAAGTTTTAATTTGGTCTGTTTTAAGAGCTACTTTTTTTTGGAATCTCATCATTCAGTCCAGAGGTAAAGAAACTAGCGAAGAATAGAAATGAGAAGTGTTGATTTTGAAATTTGTGTTCTTTAAAGAACCTTGAGAGTTAAAATGCAGTAACGGTGGAAAACCTAGGTTCTCTGCTACAGAAGTATAAATTACGCTAAGTTGAAAACATAATATGTAATTAGTGAGTTTCTTTCCGTTTAACAACATAGGTGAACATATCGTGTAAGACTATGACACATTAGTGAAATTATACGATGGATAACATATGAATGCACTTGACTGGTACAACATGATTTCAGCCTGCTTAACAGTTCATTCGGGCAGGCAGGTACTTGGCGATGTAGAACAATAATCCGAAATGCTTCGATAGATTCCTATTTCCACTTTGATGTTACTTGTTAGAACTTTATGTATTACATTTCTGCACCACGCTCGAGAGAATCACGTCTACTGGCCACGTCGGCAGACACCATCAGAATCGGGACTACACAAAACCCTTTCTCTCTCCATCTCCGTCGGGAGGAACCTTCCACGCGGTTATATAGTTCACCTTTTTTGCTCAGAGCAATCGCGAACGGAAGAAATGCAAATTTTCCAACAAGAAGTAAGAACTTCGATCAAAAGTACAGCAATTAAAATAATTCGAAGGTGTTGAACCTTACCATGATAGGCACAGGTTGAAGATAGACCAGCACCTCTGCAATACTATAGGTGACTGATGTATTGCTGTAGCTAGCTAACTGTTAAGCTTGAACCCTAGTTTAGATTTCCAAGAGAGAACACCCTGTATAGGGATGTGGTTCGAAGGTCTGCAAGCCTTCTTCCTCTACCACCAGCTTCTTGCGAGAATTTCGACGCACCGTATATTTTAAGTGCTGTCTCGCCGTACAGACACTATACGCTTACAAACACCCATGCCTTCTCTGAGTTTCGAGCCTGGGCACATTGGTATTGCAGACAATTTCGCTAAGCACTATAACAGCCAAGCGGAACCTTACTGACACAGGCCAGGAATAAGCATACGAGATAGCAAGACTTACCATATGGGGCTACAAGAGCTGTCCTGTGTTGCTATTAATCCAGTGAAACATCCTACAGAAGCTCCGAGCAAACTTTTCAAAATATTTCCATGCAGCTATTATGTGAATGAATTTGTATACTAATATAAGGAATTTTTTTTATTGCTCACAAATGTCTTGCTCTTATTTTGAAAGGTATTTTACAATATTGTCTATTTTGTAACGAAATTTTGGATTATTTATTATATATCTTCGAAATTAGAGTTTTTTTACCTTAATACGTTCCTTACTAATGTTTACTCCACTAAATGGAAACCTTAGTTATTTATTATGAGGAAAAAAAAAAATTATCATACGTCATTTTCGACGTAGTTCCCTGGTTTGCAATGTACACTGCGAAAAAAAATGCATAGTTCTAATTCAAATTGCGTTTTCATATCTCGAAAGCGCGGCTTAGGATTTATATTAGATTTATATATAGCATTGTTCTAACATAGGTATTTTTACACAAAATTATACTTTTTCTGAAATAACATGCCAATCTTTTTTTGATATTTCGATTCTATGACTCAAATTATGCCTAGTTGTTAAATTTTGTAATTTTTGGTGGGAAATTTATGGAGAACTTTAAAAATTTAGCTTGGCGAACTTTTTTTAGTTTGCTCCAAGAATAATTCACTCGGCGAATTTCTTAATTTATAGCAACCAATTTTCCTTTTTTTTTTTTTTTTTTCTTTTTCATTGTCCTCGAGCAGAAAAAAAGTCATCGTTCATACTTTCAAATAATTTCAACGAAGTGCGTAAACCATATTTTGGTTATTATTGCTTATAATAAATACGCCAAATTTCAAAACGCGCCAAAATATAAATTCGCGTATATCTTAGGAAATTTTCAATAAGAAACTCTAATTATTTGCAGTTATGCTTACTTTGATGATGGCAAAAATTTTATAGGTTATAATTCAAAATGTTTTTCGAAAAATTTATAAAAATTATTTAAAAACATAAATTAAAAAAATAAATCATTAAAAATGGCAGAATTTTATTTGGAATGAACCTAAATTTCGAAGTATGAAAGGTTTGGTTTGGTTTATTAGATTACGGCAAAGCACTCGAGGGCTATCTGCCTTAAGGGAGGGATGCCTTAGTGGAGGACGTTTTAAGGGAAATTGGCTCGTATACACGTTACACATGAGGAAAACCACGAAAACGCCCATGCAGCCGTTCGCGGGATTCGAACCTCGGACCGAATTACCAGTGTTCAGCGACGTTCCGCTCTTCCGCTGGTGGGCCTCGAAATAAGAAAGGAAGAATCAGATAAGTTTAATAAAAAAGAGATATTAATAAACATATCAAATTCAATTAACATTGAGGAGCTAACATTTTGAAGGCTAATTTTTTTAAAACTACTCGTGCGATTTTTACAAAACTTGGCAGTTTGGCATAGTTTGAGTCTTAGAATCGAAATATGAAAAATAATTGGCATGTCATTTCAGAAAAAGTCGGATTTTGTGTCAAAATACCTATATTAGAATAACACTATATATAAATCTAATACATATCTTAAGTGAAGCGTGAAGCTTTCGAGACATGAAAAACTGAAGTTGAGTTTCGTTAATGGGCCCAGTAGAACGAGAGATATAAAACGGCCTGCTCCCCCCCTTTTTTTTTTGCGCAGTGTACGTACTGCAGCGCTGAAGTGTATGGTTAACTTGTGAGAAGAATTCTAATCTTTGGTTGGGACTGTAGCCACTCGTTAGCCGAGTTTTCATTGCTTCAGAAACGCTTGCCGTTCGTCTTCTTTTTTAACAGTCCAGACACAAGAAGTGAGTTGAAAGGTGATGCCTAGTGTATAAAGTGGATATGTGAGATATTCAGATTTCACATGCAAAATCGTTATAATAGTTAAACAGGCAGTATGCGGTCAAGCATTGCCATGCAACAACAATACTTCTGATGGGATAAATTTCTCTGAAGAAAAGACATCGGTTTTAGCCGCTCTTCAAACTTTTGGGCCATTCTGATACATGCTACCAGAATACATAAGAATCACCATACGGTGCGCTCAACCTGAAACGGATTTCACTTGATTTAACATTTTCAGTACTGGAAAAAATGCATCACAAATTGTTATTCTAGTGCGGTGCCTGTTGACAACGGGGCAGTTATAATTCACTTATGCTTCTTACTTAAGCGATGCATCATTATACTGATCTGTTGATATGTCTAATTAGCATTATACTATATATCTCTTGATTATACTTTGCGGCACAAATATAACTCCTGGCAACTTACAAATAAATCGTTTCGTAATTTTACTACTGAATATCTACTTAGACTGCTGAATATTGATTTAAAGTATCTTTTTTCAAATATAAATTCAAAACTTTGTATCATTTGCGCATGATAAAACATTAATATATCGGTCAACGACCAGTTTTTCAAGGAAAAAAAAAACAAAAACAAAACAAAAAAAAAGTTCTACTAGATTTTTCCAGATGATTGTGCTCTTAGGGTAATAATGCAGACTGATATTTAATTAAAGTTCCTTATTTCATAAATTCGATTATTATTGCATTTTATATGCGAAATTAGTAATTTTTAAAAATAAGAACAAAATATATAATAACATAATTAGTAATAGACAAAAAAAAGACTGTTTTTTAATATTTTTATGAAATTAGCATGAAAAATTCTCTTTCCTCTCAATGCTCTTAAAAAAGTTACGTTAAACGAAAGATATCTTGAATAAAAGCACATACAAAAGTGTGTGTATTAATTTGATTAATTTATTTAACGAGAGTTACAGTAAAGTGCTTAAGAAATCTACTTGCTTTCATTTGACGGCTATCAAGTGATCTATTGACTAGAAATTACAGACAGCTTTAACAGATGTTAAAAGGCTATTTGACAGCCGACTATATGAATTATTTGGATTGCTTTTGTTCAGCGATAAATTATTTTTGGATGATATTTGCATAGTGTGAACTTAGTTTTCCATCGAATAAAACGTGAGGACATGACAACTCTCATCATTTTAAGCGTCTTAAAGTTACCGTTATATTTATACTTAAGTCTGGAATTATACATTTTTTATAATAATCTGTAGATTTCTGTTCGACTGTTTTTAGTTCTATAACATTAGTCAACACATTTAAGCTTTTTTTCTACCACATGGAAGAAAGCAATACATTTTCACTAAATTATTCTTTTCCAAATACGAAAATAACAATGAAAATACATAACGTTACAGTTAAAGATGACAGCAAAATTCGTAATCTACATACGCAACATAATACGTGACGTACAAACTGACAGTAAAATGCGTAACGTTGTTATGTAACAACTGTGAGTTAGATCCTAGCAAAAGGAATAATATATTCTAATTTTGTAGACATATAACTATAAGAGTATAGGTAAAGGGGATGAAGACAACTGCGATATTTTTCCGTTTTGTCATCTTAGCGACTATACTCATAAAATATCCAAGTCAAATTTCAAATATTTCGGATTTCTGCAACTTTGCTTTGAAATGAATGAAAAGGTTGTATAAGTTACTAAAGGAAACGGGAAGTTTATATACAACCATATTTAGTATACTTATACATCAAGTAAATCACACGTTTATTGATTTTGCAATTCTAGTTTTTTATGGCACTCTTCTTACGTTTCGGCTTTGTGAAAATTAGTTAATATTATGCTGTTGTACGTTTTTTAAACCGATAAAACCTAATAAAATGATTTACATTTAATAAAATTAAATTAAATATTTTGTTGCACGTTAGTAATATTCCACAGTTTTGCAGAATGGCTGCCACGTTAACTGAAAATACTATATAAGTGAAATTGCTGAATAATGTAACAGGTGTTTTTTCATTTTTGTAGAATGCTCACACAGTGACAGTGATATATAAAAAGCAATATATAATTCTGTAATGCTACTGAACAAAATTTCTAAAAGCATATGCAAGGAGTCTCATGAGATTTATATAATGTCGCTATGCAGGAAAACTGTGGTCATGTCAGTGTCATGATTTATACACCATGCTTCCATGCATATGAATCGTGTCTGCTTGGTTCAACCACGGCACTCTCTACTTACCACCTAGAAAATAATTGCCTGTAAAATTCACAATAAGAAAGATCTTAAACTATTCATTCTTGAAGATTCATAGGAATGGTGGGATTATAAAATGAAGTCATTTGTTATTTTGAATTTAAGTTAGGATTGATAGCTAATTGTGCCAAAGATTCTGTAGTTAGCAGAAAGTTTAGCTATTATCTGTTTAAACTTACTCCATTGCCATGCTAATTATCAGGATGGGAACACTTGAATTGTACTTTAAACAGAAAATGGTACAGAATGTAGTCATTATCTGAACTACCGTAATAAATGTAAGCGGCAACCCGTAACAATGCGTCGATATAGTTTTGTTATTCTTCTTCTTGTGTTAATCACTCCAACTTCGACACGAGAAGGCGATCCTAGGAACACCATCAATCGCATTCTATGGACGTGAATATTGAAGTATAGATAAATTATAGCGGTCCCTTTTCATCTAATCTGCGACCAGAAACTTCAGGGGGTTCCATCGGTCATGACGAGTCTGCTATCTGTAACTGTGTGAGGTCGGGGCGGCCGACGCCCTTGCACATCCGAGAGAGATACCCATCTCTATTTCCCCCAGTGCTCGCTGTGAAGGGAGCAGTCACCTAATTTGGACATGCGCCCGAAATGGGCTTTCCTTGTTCTTATCCCCGCAACCCCCGGTAGAATAATTAGAGAAACTTCGAATGAGTTGAAAATATTCTCTGCCCGATGCAAACTGTCATAGCCTACATTTTTTTCTTCTTACCAGTTCTCTAGTATTTTTTTCCGCAACTTGGGTTTAATTTTGTGTAGATTCTTTCCTCGATTCTGGCTAGTAGAATGTTATTGATTGTTCCATTCAAGACCTGCATTTGAAGTTCTGTTTGCAAGAACACTTCTAGTCTTTTTTTACTTGGTTATGTTTTTTCCCCTGGTGCCCAGAATGTTCCTGGCATTGAAAGAAAAGTTTTGTCTGTTTTTTCAAAGAAACAAACGGTTGTAATACGCTGTTAGGAAATTTCAGTTGCTTTTGGGTGATTAAAAATGAAAGTGACAATTCTTATTAATCGTATAATACTGTTCTAAGCTCTAAATTCATCAAAGTTTGTATGTAACACTTTAGAGTAAAATATGACATATCGCTTCGAAGCAGCTTCCACTACCCTCAAAAAGGCGCTTGTCTGATTTGATTGAATTCCTAGTCTCCAAAAGTTAAGCCAGCAAACGGTTTTCTTACGAACTGCTATTTATTGGATAACTTAAGACCAGTCTATCTTATGAAACGTATTTCTGCGCATATGCTAAGAAATCATACGTCGAGAAAATGAGACCATCCTAAATAATAATGGAGACAGTAGCAGCAACCATTAAATCATTCAGTCATACTTCAGAAGAGAGGCACACATATTTAGTTTTCTTTCTTACTTTTACTACTTGTTGGTAAAAGCCTTATTGTCTCGACGACTAGTGTACAAGGTGCCAAAAGTAGTGTATAAGCCAAGTTTCTTAAAAAAGGTCCTTCAAGAAGATTTTTCTCCCTTTCGACGGACAACTTTCATGCGATTTATCGTTTTCAATTAAATTTAAGTTTAACAATTTTATATAAATAAATATAGGTATTGACAATTACTCGGTATAAAAAGCTGACTACTTAACGTCATTGGAGCGTAAAAGGAGAGAATATAGCACCATTTTATTAGGTTAATATATTTGTAAATTTCTTTAACGCTTAATTAAATTTGTAGTGATAGCATATGCAATTCCAACTTTTTTTTATGATAAATTTTAAAGTAATGTTGATACCTTAGATCTGTAGAACATACTCAGGTATATGCAAAAGTTTCTTCAGATAATACAATATATATTTATTATCAACATTAAAATTTAGAACTTGCTTTTAAGATGGGTCTAAAGTTTAAACATCATGTTTTGCAGAACCTTTTCAAAATGTTCAACTCAAGAATGATAAGAATAATAGTAATAATCAAACTATTTTTCTATCGAACAATGCATTTAGTAGTAATTTCTCATTATCATTTACTTATTGCTATCATTCATTATCGTTTGATACTAAATTAAAGAATAGTACTTCGAAGGTATATGTATCATTAGCGTTTCCTATACGGTATTTCAAAGATCTCTCAAACGCCTTCCATTCTAACAGAGAATTCTTTCAGAATTTATGTAGTAAACTGATTTTGATAACATAATGGAATTACTTGGAAACATAATGAATTAATTTATACACTTTTTAGGAAATTCTTAATAACGAAGAGGAGTAGAAATTTCTTACTACCTTTTTGTTATCTGAAATTTCTCTGTGAAGGAAATCTTTTACAGTTTGAAACTCCACTTAGCTATTCCTCCCGAAAGATTTCTCTTCTACGATTTAACATTTATATTTATGCATAATACTTTATAAGATATAACATATTACTTATTGACTCAATTTTTACTTCTTCTCGTTTTTGATTTGCCTCAGTAGACATAAACATAATCATTGGACTTTTTATTTACTTTCTGGTTAAGAGATGCAAAATGGCGTAAGAATGCAGCATACAAAAGAGATGTAAAGTTCAGTTTTTGTTTAATTATATAACAAATTTATTTATTGATTAAATTTGTTTATTGATTTGCAAACTTAGTTTTTGATCGCAGCTGTCGTTATTAATATTGATTCTCCCGACCTCTCTTATCTTCTCCAGGATGTAGCTCTCCACTGGGTCTAATGACAGGTGCAGTTCAAGATTGGCAGATCAGTGTCAGTTCATCGTCCGACCACCGGAAAGATCCCGGATGCCATATGCGCTACGCCCGGATATACCAACCTCCGGGCAGAGCCTGGTGTGCGGGACGAAAGGCCGCCATGGAATGGATTCAAGTCGATCTCGGAGTTTCAGCCATCGTAGGTGCAGTCAAAGTTTAGGGAAGATCTCTATAATGGCCTTCCCATTTATTAATGTGAGATAAGAAACTATAAATGTATACAAAATTAAGAATTGGCCGTTTTAAAAATTACAACCAAGCGGGAGTTTATTAAAGTGAATGATAACAAAATATACTAATTCCTTAAATTCCACCTAAAAGTGTAAAAAGCGTCTTTACCTGGTATCTTATGGGTTATTCAAGTCCATCAAAGAAATCCAAATCACCTTTTTTACAAGATGAAATATTTGCTCATTGGTGAATAGGATAAGTAAACGAGAAAAAAATCGAAATTGAACTTTATTTTATTTATTTTGCGTGCATGCTTAATTCTGATATATTTGAAATGCAGTCAAATATTTATTCGTATATCTATTTATATGCTCGTCTAAACTTGTATGACATACGAAAAAATTGTAAATTTAATGATTCTAAATTCTATGAGTCGAAAATTTTCATAACACATGACCTGAGGTAATTGCATGATCACTTTATTTTTGCATTTTAAACAAGAATAATTTCCATGTCAGACACTGAATAAAGTTCTTCAGATAAAATATTTAAAAACAGAAAAAGATACAGATTGTGAACTTTGCAGGTACTCCAAATTTTATAACCAACTCAACTCAATGACAAGATTAACCTATATTGGTGTAGGGAGCATCAGAGCTGAAGTTAAAAAGGTGAACTTGTGTTCGCTTCAGTGACCAATTGAGGTTTAATTTAACATATGATCCTAAGTACGTTTACTGTTAGAAACAGTTGTAGGAACACGAAATTTGATCACCAACATTAACACCATCGTCATCATTAAGAAATATTACTGTTACGATAGAGCAGTTACGATGGCTTGAGAAAAGAATAATAGCAAATGAAGACACGTATTCCTCAGAGAAGCTGTGCCTTCCCAAAGATGTCAAGATAAAATCATAACATTTCAGCTTAAAGGCTTTAGGAGTCTGCATGTTAATTTAGCATTTTAGGAATCATAGTATGCGTCTGCATCAAGCAGACTTGTTTAATGAATTTTTGAAACGGAAGGCATTGAGCGAGTAAATTAGCCAGCCTTATCTCCTGATTTGAATCTTAAATAAAACTTGAGGGGCATCATTTAGAGAAACTTCTCGGGAAAATGTTTTTAATAAAGATTAGTCTTTGAATACTATACTGGTGAAGGAGTAACTTATTATAACAAGTTTTCCGACCGAATTCTCCGACTCACCTTGTAAAATGAGTGTAAAAATTAGGGAAGATCGTAAAATGAGTGTAAAAATTAGGGATTACGATTACTATAGGACTACTATAGTCCTCTTTTCTCCGGATATAGCCTGTATATTTTTTAAACCCTTAAATATACAAAAAATCTTCTGTTCCGTTACATTATTTTTAAATAAAATTATGTAATAAAATAAGCAAAATTGAAATATATTAATATTCCAACTAAAAATCTTCCGGAAGCAAAAGCACTGAAAACTGGCAAGGGCAGAACAGTAATTTTTGGAATTCTGTGACCTACCTGAACTTGGTTGATTTCATATTCATAAGATCGCTACTTATTTTGAAACATTATTTTGCTATTTAATTAAATAATATTTTTAAAACTTAGTATCTTATTCCTGTAATTGTATTTTGATTTAAATGAAATGGAGACTTGATAAAAGAAACAAGAGTTTACATCATGACTACAGACGTTGAATGTATGATAGATTTATTCCTAACCCTGTGAAACATTGTAAAAATTCAAAATAAATAAATTATGCAAATGTAAAAGGATTTTTATGACACAGAAATAGATGCAAATTTACTAAAATATTTTACATTTTTCGCCAACGCTCAAAGGGTCCGCGTTGCTGATACAGCAGATATTGATGATTAGTTTCGTCTGTAGCTAACATATCATGGTTGGCTAAAAGCACAACATTAGTTGCAAATATTATTTCTGTAAAATCAAAGATCTATATGATCTTTAATTTTACAGAAAATTTTGATTGAGATACTATTGTAAACGTTTTGTGTGATAGTGAACTGGAAAAATGTCTTGCTGAAAAAGATTATCATTACTACTGTATTCAACTGTGTCATCAATTCACCCAACCAAATTTTTCCAATACACCCAACCAAATTTTCCCGTAATGCATAGGTGTCTACCGCATCATCAAATGGAACATACTAAACATTTGTAAAATATATAAAAAACTTTATGAGTTTACTTCTATTTCAATATGATAAAATTTAGTGCTGGTTGCTTAGTTTATTTGTTATGAATTGCAAAACTATTTCATGATATTAGTACCATTATACAGTAGATATATGGAATCCTGTGTTTGACAGCCGTAATTGCTGTTAAGTGTTATTTTTTACTTTTATTTCGAAATGAAATGTCATAACCAAGTAAGCCATGTAAAAAGAAATGTGTAAAATTCAGTGAAGAATCAAATAGGAAATTTTAGGGCTTAAAATTAAACCAGAATAACTAGAATCTATTGAATTGCGTAAAGCTGATTTTTTTCTCTGTGGTGGGAAGAAATATTGTACTGTTTTTGATTTAAAAGTGTATTAACTGAGAAGAGAAAAAATGCAAGAAGACTACTAAAAACTAATAAATTTCATTGTATGAGCGCCTGTAAATCTGAAGGAAAGGAAAATGACGGCATCTAAAAATGCTTTAATATATATAGTCTTTAGTGTCTTGTTTTCTAATCATCAGAACATAGAACCTTACCTTAAAGACAGCAATTTGCTTTGTTTTTTTTAAATATTTGTTTTTACTTCACAATTGTTGTTGTTACATATTATTTCAGTTGATGTACTATTTCATAGCATAATTTTAAGTCATACGCATTTATAAACGAATTTCGATTTATGTTTCTGTGTTACAGTACTATATGTACAGCTTCAAATAAATTCATGGAAATTTATCAGATAGATTATGAAATATAAGCATTGTTGTGTTTATAAATATAATTTTGGACATTGTTGTTTTTTTACCAATGGTGGATCCTCAACCGACTTCGGCTTGGCCATTAAGGCCAGAAGGGGTGGTTGTGGGCGGCGTGAACAACGGTGTAATGAATTTTGGGTACTTATTTAAATTAAAACGCAAAATTAAGATAACTTCATAAAAAATTAATCACTCTTTTTCACTTCATTAAGGTAACGGGAATGATGACACAAGGACGAGGTGACGGACATCAATGGGTGACATCGTACTTCTTGTCATACAGCTTGGATGCTTATCATTGGAAATATTGCTCTGATATGTACAGCAATCGGAAGGTAAATTTCAATATTTCCTTTGGAAAAAGCGTAATCACAGAGATTAAAGAGACTTGTGAAGATTTGTTTTTAAAAGTGATATTTTTAAACGAGTTATGTAACATATTGTTATGAAGTATAGCCAGTAGGACTTCATAAAAACGTCCTGTAAATTGATTTTTGTAAAATCGATTTAATATTAGAATAGAAAGGTTACTCTAAAGAGCTCTGATGGGGAGAAATTGAGATAAATTGCTCGATAACTTAACAAAACGCTAAATGACGACGGCTAATCCAACAGAGAAAAATATAAAAAATACATGAATAATCGTCACGAACTCAAATGTGGTAGAATGGTAATATATGGCTTGATAACAAAATTCAGATTGCATGAAATGCGGCTTAACGATTAAAATTAGAATGTTTACTTTTAATCTGAATGCTAGCCAAGTGGAGATAGCTGTATTAATCGACTCTAATATAAGCATTTACAGGAGCTGTATTTTCTTAGTTTCTAATCTCTGTTATTGAATAAGGAAGAATATGTATGTGATTTCATTACATTGTGAAAAAGTCTGATGCGGACACGCCATGACTTCCTTGTACGGAATTTTAAATTATACGCATTTTTTTTTTTTTTTTTTTTTTTTTGCTGAAATTCATTTAAACTTATTTCCTCAAATTTCATTAGAGTTCTCATTCAATTAATTCAGTTCTCACTTTGTGGCAAGCCAAATACATAAAACCTCAAAATATCTTAATTAAAATTGAAAGATATTAAAAAGACATAAAACACCAAATTCAGTTAAAATAATTTTTAAAAAATTTACAATTAAAATTAGAGTTTCTACGCTAAAACAAGCAATTCGGCCATCAGGCAAGAAGACAGATTTTTCGGTGCACAAAACTATACTGGTTATCATAAATTAAGGAAAAATCACAAAAATCCCGATTACTGAAAAAGTTACATGTAGAATTAAAGGAAACTTACCCACAACAAGACATAATAAGGTATCAAATAACATAAAAAAAAATTACCAGACAAAGATGGTAGTGTAGAAATTAGCACATGTATAATATAAATAAATCGAAGGTGTCAGTTTGCTGTAGGAAAAGTACCTTCAATATGGAATATGATCGCCTCTAGAAGCAATACAGCGATGTGTGATGCTTTCAATTATGCGGTCTGTCAGTTCCATAGGAAGCGAGAGCCATTGTTTTTGCAAAGCAGTTGCAAGCGCGACAAGGGTTTGAGGAGGCGGATTGAGAGCAGCTAGACGTCTCCCTAAAGCATCCCAAACGTGCTCGATGGAATTCAAGTCCGGGGATCGAGTTGGCCAGTCCATGCGCATAATTGTTTCCTGTTGAAGATAATCATCTACGATGCGAGCCCTGTATGGTCTTGCGTTGTCGTCCTGTAACAGGAAAGCATCACCTATTGCCCCGGAATATGGGCGCACATAAACATCAAGGATGTCATCTCTATAAATCTGAGCATTCACGGTTCCCCTTGGAAAGACATGGAGGTCTGTGCGTCCACCCAAAGAGATGCCACCCCAAACACAGACACTGCCTCTTCCGTATGCATTTCTTTCACGGATGTTTGACGGATGATAACGGGTTCTAGGTTCTCTCCATATCAAATAACGCCTACTATCGCTTTCTAGACTAAACCTGGACTCATCCGTAAAGAGAACCGCCCTCCATTGATCAGGCGTCCAGCGGACATGTTGTCGTGCCCACTGAAAACGGTCGCTCCTATGGCGTGACGTGAGCGGCACACAAATGGCTGGTTGCCTCGCATATAGACCACCTTCGCGAAACCTTCTACGCACAGTTGACGTTGACCACGAACCTTCTGGTGGCTGCAGCAAGGGAGGATATAAGAAGAGTCGGAGTAGCGGTTCTATTCCTGCGTGCACATAATGTCAAATATCGGTGAACGGCGCTCGTCGTAGCAGTTGGCCGTCCTTGGCTGAACCTCCTTAGATGCCGAATCTGTGGTTTGAAATTGCCTCAGTCTATGAACCACAGAAGGACTCACATTTAGCCATCTGGTCACTTCTGTTTGACTTTGTCCTGCCTCTGTTCTCCCAATGGCTCTCCATCGCAGTTCTGCAGGCAAATGATGCCTGGAGGTCATTGTTACGAATTGGCTATCTCAGATTTCTGATGTCACTGTCACAGTGAAATATGTGGGCTTGCTCTCAAAATTGGACTTTTATGCTCCTCGCAAATGACCTATTCCGAAAGCAGCGCCACTAATTTACATATCGCAGTTTTACTCAGCTACTCTTATTTGACAACATATTCAAATTTTACACGGTTTGGCTTATTTTTGAGGGAGTTATCGCTATTTTTGTGATATTTCCTTAATTTATGTTAACCAGTGTAAACGTTTCCTTTTGATCTCGTTGGGCAAAAAGACACAAACAGATATTTATCCATAATGAAAACCGATATATTTCTATGATTCAATCATAATGAAATATGATAAATAATCTATGTACATTGCCTTTTAAAAAGAAATGACGTAAGCTGTTAAGCAAATGTAATGCGACGCGATGTTGACAGAGCAGCAGTTAGGGAAGGGAAGAATGACGTAATTAATTCTCCAGCGGTATTTATATTAAGTCTGATGTAATTGTAGAGACAGGTTAAAATTGGTTAATTAAGGGTTGTTACATAGTCATGGAAGGAGGTCGAATTTGGGAGAACAGCTGAATTTAGGAGAAGAGCATCAAATGTAGAATCATTAATTTTGAGGTCACCAATTATTTTTAAAGCAGCTATCGTATTTTGTTATATCTTACACACACGCACACACACACATATATATATATATATAGGTGTGTGTTATGCGATAGACGGGTGTATATATATATATATGGTGGTAGGGTATATGGGTGGGTGGGTGGGTATATATATATATATATATATATATATATATATATAAAGCTGAGTGGGTAGCAGAGTGGGTATATATATATATATATATACCCATCTGCTACTCTGCTGAGTGAGCTCAGTTCTTTGTTTCTTATATACTGGCAAATTGTGCACTTTTTGCTTTTTTTCAATCATTAAAAATGATTGAATTATGTTGTTCTTATCTTCCGGATAAGGTTTTTATGCCTTTAATTAATCTGTATGCGATAGTTGTATAATTATTAACAAGTTAAAAGTTGCTTAAGTGCTGCAAATCCTAATCTTTTTACAATAGCAGCCACATTTTTTTTATATTTGAAACTTAGCAGAATAGTGGATTTGTTGCCAGTCTAGAGAAACTAAGCTGCTCAACAACAAAGTTAACGTTTTCTTTTATTATTGCGAATTAAATCATGCTTAATCCTTTCTGGAATTATCATTTAAGTTATTAAATTATCGCATTTATTGAGCGAACACAGCGTTCACAACAAAATTAAGTCAGTTTTTACGCCTCCAGTGTCTTTTTGCCTAGTGGAACCAAAAGGAAACTTTTAGTTTTGTGCACTGAAAAATCTGCTTTTTTGTCTGCTGGCAAAATTGCCTGTTTTTTCGCAGAAAATCTAATTTTAATTGAAAATTTTTTTTAGTTGTTTTAACTGTATTTGGTGTTATGTTTTTCTACATTTTAAAATTTTAATGAAGATGTTTTTAGATTTTATGTATTTTTGCCTTTCGGGAAGTAAGAACTGAATTAATTGTATGAGAAATAAATATTTAACGAAATTCAAGGAAATAAGTGTTTCGTATTAGCACCAAATATTGTCGCTAGTCTGACTCGAAGAGAGGAGAACGTTTACGAGTAACGCTTGAGCATTAGGTAAGAGGTGTTATGTGAGAAATTATTTCTTTTTTATTTGTATAATTTCTTTTATACATCGTTTTAGATTTATTATAGTATTTGAATAAAGCATAGGGCAACGCTTAGCTAATTCTTCAAATGATATAATTTTTGTGTATTCTGAGTTATAAAATAAATGACATTTAACGCTGTTAAGTGAACCTAACGCCAGAGAGTCGCTATGGTAAATAAATATATCGAATTTTAAAGAGTGCATTTATACTATTGTGTTTATGCGCTATCGACGAAGTAGAATGCAATAAGTTTAAATGAAATGCGAGAAAAATGCGTATAATGTAATATTCCGTACAAATAAGTCATGTGGTGTACACATCAGATTTTTTATTTAAATCAATAACATTAAAAGTAAAAAAAAAGTTCTTGTAAACAATATCGGAAATACGGAATATTAAATTATACGCATTTTTTCTTGCATTTCATTTAAACTTATTGGATTGAATTAAATCTACATCGCCGACAGCGCATAAACGACAATAGAATAAAGGCATTCTTTAAAATTCACTCTAGTATTTGTTTACCACAGCGACACTCTGGCGCTAGATTCACTTAACAGTATTATATTTCGTTCATATTATAACTCATAATGCACAAAATTTATATCATTTAAAAAATAGAATTATCTAATCGTTGCCACATGTTCTATTCAAATACTATAATAAAGCTAGAAAGATGTATAAAAGAAATTAAGCAAACAAAACAAAAAAGAAACAGTTTTTCACAGACGATTGAGTATTTCTCATTCAATTAATTCAGTTCTCACTTCGCGAGAAGACAAAAATACATAAAATCTCAAAATATCTGTATTAAAAATTATGAAGTAAATCTTAAACACTGATTTCCTCGAAAAAATACTAGAAAGGATTAAGCATGATTTAATTGGCAATAATAAATGAAGGCGTTATCTTTGTTGTTGCGAATCTAAGTTTCTCTAGACTGGCAACAAATCCACTAGTCTGCTGTTTCAAATGTAAACATCAATGGCCGCCATAAAAAAAAGGCTTAGCGGCACTTGAACAACATTAAAATTGTTGATAATTCTAAAAATATTGCATACAGATTTACTAAAGGCATAAAAACCTTAACCGAAAGATAAAAACAACATAATTCAATCATTTTAAAGCAAAAAATCTACAATTTACAAATATATAAGAGTAAAGAAACTGAGATCATTGAGCCGGGTAACAGAGTGGATATATATATAAATATATTTATATACGTTTGGTGCGGCCGATTGCAACCAAAATACGAGGTGCACATCTACATGTTATAGCAGTCCTATATACAAAATTTCAACGTTCTGAGGCTACTGGTTTTTGAGTTATGCGAGATACGTAGGTACATACGTACGTACATTCGTACAGACGCCACGAAAAATTCTCTTCAGTATTAATTTTAAAGCAGTTTTATAATTTTTTTGGAGGAAACGAGTCTTTTATTCTGTTCTTACGTACAGATATCACGCAAAAACATCGTTAAATTGCATTCGATAGCGGTCAAAATGAATATTTTCGTTGAAATATGCTGCCTGAAACTTTTCGCGATTGCAATACTTCCTTTTTACTTTGTACAAGGAAGTAAATATAGCATTGCTTCCAAAATAACCTAATGGTTTCGTTGCACGAATTTTGAAACCAGAATAATGCTGGAAATGAATGTTTACGTCTTTCTTGTTATATGATAACATAAAAACCTCTAACATTTTCTACTGGCCAGTATTCAATTTAATATATTGTTTTTAATCTCTCTTAATAGTATTCTTTTTTATTTATTAAATAAGTATTGTTAAAAAAGGATTTTAAAGTATGTCATTTTATTTCTTTCTTTATTTAATGAAACAACTTGCAGAATCTCACTCTTTTAGACAGCATACACCAAATCAAACCTCTAATAGACTTGAGAGAATTATCGGTATGTATAATTAATCACGCAGAAGCGTAAGAAGGGTGAAAAAGAGCTTTTTAATAAAAGCTGAATATAGTTGAACAGAAAACACTTCTTGTGTTTACAAACCAACCAGAATTTATGACGTAACTAAAATGTAATAAATTCAGATTCAGATTTAAAGTCGTTAAGCTAGCCAAAGGCTACATAGAAATAGTTAATGCGCAAGTTGTGTCAAACCTACATCTGCGTGGCAGGCACTCTCGGCAAGAATAAAGCAATGCCAAAGACATAATGCTGTCGTAGAAATTTAACTTAGCAACGTGGACTTCAGCAGGCGAAACACGCTCTGTCTAAGCAATCTAAAATGTCTCTTTAAATACTATCTCTTTCTTTTTAAATACGCGCGAGCTACAATTTGCATTCTGACAAGAAAACGGACAGTAAACATACGTAACATAATATAATGGTAAATTAAAATAAATAAATACTTTACAAACTATCAAAGGAATTTACTAATAGTTAAAGCAAACAAGAAAAACGTTTTTCATGTGGGGGGGAAACCTGAAGAAAAGACACACATTTCTCATGTTTAGAATAAGTTTACCACAGCAAAAATGAGCTGATAAGGAAAGTAAGTTTTCTTGCTGCAAATATCAAGTTGCACATATATCTTTCTAAAGAAAATTGTTTGGATCGGGTTATTCTGTAACGGAAGAGATTCGAATATTAAATAAATTTCATCGCCTTTGTTTGGGCACCCACTAGTTTCAGGCTTTTTTAATTTCTTTAATTTGGAATAGTGATTATTTGGGAGAACTGATGTTATAAATTAGATCAGTTATTTTAATTATTTGTGTATACAAGGTTTTCTTTCTTTAATTTAGAGTTCGTACTCATTTTCTTCAGGTCTACACTTTTTTAAACTCTTTTAATTTAAGTGAAAATCAAATAATAGTGTTTTAATTGTATAACATTTGAGTTTTGTAGGTTACATATTGCTATGTTTTTAATTTTATTTCAGAATTAATAACATTTTTAACATAACATCTTATTTTGTTACATCTTATTACATCTTATTACATCTTATTTTGTTGAGGGAGTGAGAAATCCGAATGCTAAAAATATTTTAAATATATCAAGTATGTTTGAAAATATATAGTTTAGCAAAACAAAATGAACTAAGTATTTCAACTTTCACATTTTTTCAGACCAAAATGAACTAAATATTTCAACTTTCACATTTTTCAGACTTTCAAGGGTAATATCGACTCTCATTCCACCCAAACAACTTACCTGGACCAGAATGTAACTGCGCGTTTTCTCCGTCTTCACATTTTGCAATGGCATCAACACCCGAGCATGCGCATCGAGGTTTTAGGATGTCAAGGTAAGAATATAAACCAAAGAATTCCAGTATTCATTTAAGCTATTGCTATAATCAACCACTGATGCGTTCCATTGATCCAACGTATATATGAGTAAAAAGGGTAATAAGTACCAGTTAAGAAACAACTTGATTTCAGACTTTTTTAGTAAACATTAGAACATTTAATAGTTTTAGCATTTGCAAAAGAACTTACCTACACCATAAATTTAGAAAAATATATCTAGAGTAATATTTCAATAAAAGGTGAAATTTTTTTCGTTCAAATGGTTTCTACTAAACCACCCTGAAACAGAACAGCCATAATCTTAATTACCCAAACAGATGGCTAATGGCTTTCATTCTAAGTAGAACCAATGAGAAGAAATTTTAAATAGGAGAAAATAAAGGCGAGCAGAAGAAGCGTTAAAAAATGTAATACTGAATACTGGATAGTTTTCCAATTTAAAAAAAAAGGGAAAAAATAAAGAAAATAAATAAGAAAAAATTTCAGCACAAAAATCTGAACTCATTAGCAAAGTTTTTATTACATCAGTTCTGTAAAATTTGTTTATATCGGTTTATCAATAAATGTTTCTATTGATTTATCTCGGGTATATCTTAGATAGGTTTCGTGTATCTGAAGTACATTCAGAAAGTCACAAATATGTTTTTATGCAGAATAAATCTGATAATCTGATAAATAACTCGCAAATTTATCCATACAATGTATTTTTAATTTCTGATATATTTCCTTCATATTAGCCCACTTCATAAAAGCCACTTATCATAAAAGTAAAAGAAATTATTATAATTTTGTCTTATTAAATAAAGGAATTTTTAAAAAACGTGTGAAATGTTATAGGGATTCCTAAAACCTTTTTTACTGTTTTAATACTAATTCTTTTGGATTATGCTTAGTGCTTAGTTTGCATTATCAGTATAGTATTACATATTTTATTTCAGATTGTAATTCCATAATCAGTGTTCCACCACAGGCCCAGCTCTCTGCATCTTCATCGAGACCGTGGAGCAAACAAGGTACCTGTACGCCAGAAGATGGCCATATCTACAGTCATGGAGGATGGTGCGCTAAGCACAGTGATAGTAAGACACATTTCTGACATTCATCAGCTTCTGTTTAGAAATCTTACTTTGTTTACTTTTCTGTCAGCCGGAAAACTATAAAGAATTAATTCATATTGTTCTTTGCTTTTAAATGATACTCATTTCTGGTTTCTCGTCTTCTAGCTCGGCAATGGCTCCAAATAGATTTAGGACCACCTACAAGAGTAACTGGAATTGTCACCAAAGGACGAGGAGATAGTCGACGAAAACAATGGGTGACATCTTTCGCATTGTCATATGCTAATAGTACTAATCACTGGCACTATTACAAAGATGACAATCTGGTCAGTCCAAAGGTAAGTTAAGCGAGCAGTATAGTGTATCAGTCTCAAACTTTTCTATATATAATTTCGAAAGCATCCACACTAAACATTCTTCCAAATTATCCACCTCTTTAACGAAATAGTTACCGAATTATAGTTATTAACTATACATATTCAAACTTAACCACCTTTACAATGCCTTTTTTTCGTTTCAGGAATTCGGAGGAAACATGGACAAGAATACTGAAAGAAGACATTATTTCAATCAACCGTTTACCGCAAGGTACGTCAAAGTACATCCGTTGGCGTGGAGAGGGAAGGTCAGCATGAGGCTTGGTCTGATTGGTTGCCAACTGAAAGGTATCCTTTTGTACACAATATGATTATTTTTCCTTCGCTAGCTAGGCCCACCAGCGGCCGAGCGGTAACGTCGCTGAACACTGGTAGTTCGGTCCGAGGTTCGAATTCCGCGAACGGGCTGGCTGCATGGGCGTTTTCGTGGTTTTCCCCCTGTGTAACGTGTATACGAGCCAGTTTCTCTTGGAAAGTCCTCCATGAAGGCATCTCTCCCTTAAGGCAGTAGCTCTCGAGTGCTGATAAAACCAAACCTTCATCGGCTAGAGGATTATTCATTTAAACTTTATTATTGTTATTTATCTGTATATGTGTTTGAAGTTTCAGCTATTCCAACGACTTTTCATGTACGAAAGGCTGAAAAGATTTATTTTAGCATATTAATTTTAAAGGAATAAAGTAACTGGGAATAATTGATCATGTAATACATCATGAATATCACTGTAGACTTAATGTAATTTCTCCAATTTCGAAATCGTAAGGAAACTAAACTATGTTTTATTATACTGTTAATTTTATGAGAAAGATCCTTCAATAAAAAACAGTTCTTTTCTGTAAAATGTTAACAATTAGCCGGGTCGGTATAGTGTTAGTGTAGCTGGCTGCCGTATCGTTGGGCTCAAGTTCGAATCCCTGAGAGGACTTACATGTATAGTGTCTTTGCAGCGTGGCAGCACCTAAGGTTGTAGAGACATTAGGTATTTTTTAGAAGCAGGAAAGATGAAAAATTAGCAACGCCTTCGCCGAGAATCTAACCGCGAACCTCTCAGTTACGCGCTGAGCCTGCAACCACTACACGAAGGCTTGCTAAGAAGGCGACAGAAGCAACTTATAAGGTAAAGCCCTCAGCCTAAATTCCTCTCGAGTAGTTTGTTGATAGTAAATGAGAGGTGTAAAAGGCTTGGACCTGTTCCGCAGGGTACAAGGCTTTCGTGTAGTTTCCCGCAAGGTATTTACTCTCAAAATTGTGAAAGAAATAAGCAAAGTTATACTTTAAAATATTTTCATCTGTCAGCTGCTCAAGGCCCATGACTACGACAGACGCAATCCTGTTGTTCTCGCAAAGATAAAATTTGTAGACGTGTTCCGATATTACTCCCTCAGCCTAAATTCCTCTCGAGTAGTTTGTTGATAGTAAATGAGAGGTGTAAAAGGCTTGGACCTGTTCCGCAGGGTACAAGGCTTTCGTGTAGTTTCCCGCAAGGTACTCTCAAAATTGGGAAAGAAATAAGCAAAGTTATACTTTAAAATATTTTCATCTGTCAGCTGCTCAAGGCCCATGACTACGACAGACGCAATCCTGTTGTTCTCGCAAAGATAAAATTTGTAGACGTGTTCCGATATTACTGTCGTAAAAGGGAGATTAGTCACAACACATTGTTATCAGACGAATAATATTTTTAGAATTATCCAAAATTCTTTCTTCAGCCCTTCGTTATCCCACAGAAATTTTGAATCAACGTACTATTTCAAGTAACTTTGTTCTAAGAAATTAGGGCTCACTCATTTCTTTCTTTTGTTAGAGAAAAGGCTGGAGATTTTTTAAAATTTATAGCTTATCGGCAATCTATATTTCGCTAATAGCTTCATTTTGGAGCTATCCCCTGAGCAGATAATTTTAGTAATCTCATAATAGTGTGGAAATTTACTTGTTTAGTGTGGAAAACATATTTAGCAATTAATCGCCCACAATGTTGTAAACAGCTTACGCACTTCAAATAGGTTCTTTAATTACGAAAGGGACTTGAAATATATTTTAAGATATTTTAACAAAATAAAGATGAATTGTTATTTGTAATAGATTTTTATTCTAAAAGCTCTCCTCTTTAAAGTAACATGAACTGAAATCTAGCGAGTTGGGTTTAAATATAAGTTCTTCATTTAGAAAAATGCGTTAGTTTTCATTACAGTTTCTTTATATTATTATTTTTTTATGTGACATGTTTTAAATACTAACTTAACTACTGACTTATTCTTTCAAAATTTTTATACTTTCAATAAAACTACAAGATTGGTATGTTAAGTGTTCTAGAGTTATGTTTTAAAGAATTTTGGAAGCAAACTATTCCAATGAGAAGAATTCATTATCGAAATAATGTCAAAATGCAACAATAAGCATTAGAATTTATTGCTAATTTCTTATTTGTGATATTGCTGTGTTTTATATATTATTATTATAAAATAAATTTCTTTGATTCTCACTAAACAGATGCTGTTGGACAAACTCTATTATTCAAAATATTTCCTTTTGATTTAAACTGTGTATCTGAATATACAGGATTTATGATATTACTTATATTTCTTATGTTGAATGAATTTAAGCATTTCATTTAGAACTTGTTTAATACAGAAAGTAAACCAATGAATACAAACATAAAATATTTCATAAAGTTAATGATCAGTTAAGTAATTTTGCTTCTTCATGGTATTCAAATGTTTTCTTAATTAAATTTAAAAAATAATTTCTTAGAAAGTAGAATGATGAAACTTAATTGGTCTATTAGTTTAATTATGGCAAAACACATGGAGCCATTTCCTAAGGAAGGTGATATCTCCATGGATGATTTCATGAGGGAAAGTGGCTCGTAGGCAAGACATGTTATACGTGGGCAAAACACGAGAAAATGCAATCTAATAAGCCGAGATTTGAGCCAGATTAAACTGCCCGTATCCAACTGATTTAAACCACACGGCCACTAAGAAGCAGTTAAGAGTTGGTTAGAAATTAATTTATGTGACTTTTTTTTAATCATGAATGCAGATTTGAAAATGGAAAGTGTTTAATTATAACTTGAAGATATTTAAAATAAAAACAGGCCTTGTCTTGCGGTCTATCATCTTACTCTGCGTTATGTATAATTTCAAAATGTAATAATTTGTTATAACTTTGCAATAATAACATATTCTTTATCTTTAGGAGAGTGCGGTCAAGGGTTTTTTCGAGTACACACCGATTCTGAATGTGGTAAGTTAAATAAGCATGGTAAATTTGATTTTTTATTAGTCCAGGACGTAAGAAAAAACGTGATTTTCATTTTTAAGTACTCGAAGCAAACATTTTTATGCAGTAAGAACTCTGATCGTTAATAAATAAAAAAATGTTGATAAAATGGCTTCAGATATAAAGCGCAAAGAAAATTAATAGATCTTTTCGGCACTTTTTCGTTAAAGGCATACTACTTGGCGCTTTTTCTTCCATAGACGCTACGTGCCACAGTTTAGTTTTGACTTCTTTCTTAATTACACTTACCTTTATAACCATCACCCGCGCAATCGTTTTCTTAGCTGCATTGGATTTACTAAAAAGAATGGTAACCACTTCATGAAATTAAAATATGACTGGGAGCCGAAATGACTATGCAGCTTTCGTTAACGCTGGATAGAAAAGACGTTTGGAACAAAAAATCGCCTTTTCGGATCATTCTTTTCTTTCGTTACTGCTATACTGTTACTGCATTTGCTTAACATGTTAGTAATTAGCATCTACTGAATTTTGCGAATCAAAACTTGGTTCAAATAAATCACGAAGCAGCAAATGATCGGAATAAATACATCCGACAGGAAACATTAAAATCAATTGGCAAATAAAACTGTGGAAATTCTTAAAAATTTAATTACATATGGAGAAACCTCCGCGTTTTATACCCCACAAAGGGTTTCTGAAAAATTTTGTTGTGAAATTAGGAATATTTCTTTGTTTCTATTTCAGATCGTCTAGTTTTATTTAATATCCCACCAAAAATGTGGGGCATGAAATAAACCAAAATGTGACTACGTGGAGTCAAAAATGAATCGTTTGGTTTTAAATAAAAAGTATCAACCTACTTAATTTATTTTGGATTTAAAGAGAAAGATCCATTACTATAATGCTGAAGATTTAGAGAAGACTTTTAAACTCGAAGGATATGAAATTCATTGAGACTAAATTGCAAAGGCTTTTTTTATTGAAATTATGTTAAATAAAAGAATCATTTATCTTACACATTTTACACATCACTGTAATTTCATATATGCTACAACGCATGAAATCTGAAATATTAATTGTGTTGGTGTTGTAATTGACACAGAAAATTTCATTGAGCAAAACGAAATGTGGTTAATTTGAGAAAATGAAACCATCGAAGGAAAAAATAGAGTGTGAATAATTGGCCAGCATCACTGGCTCCTCAAAGAACCGTGGCTGTGGGGCATCCCAGAACACGTTGTCAGTAAAAGTTTGTTGAGCTGATAAAGAAATTAATAAAAAATAAATTTATTTATTATTAGCACAATATTTTTTACATTTCCATAGTCTGTTGTTTGAAACATGACGCTTAGTCAGTTATGTTCTACATAACAACTTCAAGACATGCAGCGATTGTGTTGCGGTTAAGATTAGTTCAGATCAGAAGTCTTTAATGATGATTAGGTAATGACTAATTACGCTAGGAAAACGTAAAGTATTTCTTTATAATTCATACATTTGTTTATTTTATCAGCCTTTAATTTTTTCCTTTTTTCTAGTGGAGAATCTAGCTTACAAGAAAGATACTTGGGTGAATGACAAGAGACATTCTTGGATGGGATGGAAGGATGGACATTCATCCTATGCTGTGGATGGTGATGAGGACACTCACCTTCGACGCTGTGCCATCCTGGATAACTACTACGTTGATTATCCTGTTTGGATGGTAGACTTAGGACATAAGAAGCAAGTCAGGGGTGTGGTCATCATTACCTGGCAAGGCAGAGGTGAAGGTACACTTGCAGTCTCTGCGTCCCAGTCTAGGATCGATGGCCCCCATTCATCACAAATGCCCCAGTCTAGTATAAAAGCTAGTCATCATTCATTATTAATATAAAGAAGAAACCAAAAAACTACCTCATTGTTTTGATCACTTTGTAGAAAATAATAGATTGAATAATCACAGATTATTTTTTTCACAGTCTATAACTCCTCTCTCGCAATGCTGCAGTTAATGACTAGACAATTTTCGACAGCTTGCAGAGAATAGTTATTTCTTATAACGTTGAATCTAATTAAATTTATTTGAAGGCTTTGTGTAAAAATCGATGCAGCCTTTAACAGTATGAAGATATTTTGTTTTTCATATGTTATCACAACGAAAAAGATACACTGTAAATTGAGAGGATAGGATAAGTACAAAACGATGTGTTATTTGTAAATAAAGATGTATCTTTACGTATTGCAGCTATGTGAATGGTATTATGATCAAATAACATCATAGACTTTGGAGCTTTTGTTGCCAATGCAAATGAAACTTCAGTTTTTGCTTTTAAGGAGATTTCATTTTACAGAGTTAGCAATAGGAATTTGACGTTTTTGAAACTAAGATCAATCTCATATTATAAATTCCAATATTGTTTATTTTATGACATAATAGAATATACAAAGTTATTTATTACTCAAGAGTTACTCGTGTCTTCAGCTTCTATTTTTTAGTAATACATTTTTCGAATGTTTTCCGCAAAATCTAACGTTTCCTTTCGATTGTATGAGTTGGGAATACTGTATACCTCAAGAGGCTATGGTTTCTAGAGGATGCATGCTTTGCAACTACAGAATCCATGCTGTGCAACATTATAAACTATCAGAGAATCTAAGTTTTTTTTAAATCATGCAATATCTAAAGTAGGAGGATTTGTCTGGGAGGCAAGTTCTCCAAACACATCAGTTTACGACTATTTCTCTGTGTTCTGTGTCTGTTGAAGTCTCAAGTAGGCATTAAAAACTTTGGAACATTAAAGAATCCAAGGTAGGAGCTACCTGTAGCTGTTACAATCAGCTTGATCCAAAGAGCGATGAAAGCCGCGGGAAACATTTTAAAAATGTTTCTTTCAAAACGTAAGAGGCTAAAAAAAGGTATGGCACTGTTGTAGTAAATGGTGCTGTATATCCTATCATTTTGGAAAATAAACAAATATTTGGTTAGGTTTTTATGATGTTTGTTTCAGTATCCAAATATCAGATACTCTCAAAGTGTTTAACTACTTTCGAATAACAAGAGTCATTCGATTTAACAAGAGTCTAACGAGCTGGGTGGAAACTACATGTCGTTATTCCGAAATTTTTGTTCTGAATCGTTGTGACCGGATGATACATTATCTTACGTTTTTTGTAAGTTAGCAACATCTGATAAAGTAACATACTTTTGTAAAATATTTTAAATGTTTAAGTTCGTTAGATGGTGAACAACGCTTAAGAATATACTTATACTAAGCATATTACAGCATTTGAAATGTATGCAATAATTATTAATTATACGTGCATATATCGTAATTGCATAATAGGCAAATCTTTATTCTGCTTCTTAAATACAAAAGTAGATACCGGGAAACTTCTTTCAGCAACCATTTCCCATAGACCAGTGTTTCTCAACCTTTTTAAAATGGAAAATACTTTTATAAATTAGAAATGTTGTTCGGATAACTTTACTCTTGTCCCATTCGAAAGTGATTTTTAAAACATATGTGCATTCATATTCTACCAGTATACTCATATATACCAGTATGTTTATTTTAAAAATAGAATTAGATACAATTCATTTAACTTCCCAAACCTTTTTAATTTCTTATGGGCACTGATAATAGTCAATGAATTATCCTGTAGACACATTTAGGTCATTTAGTTTCAGGATACATTTGAAAGATATACTAATGTACTTAGCCACGTGTTATCAGTAAAAATTATTTAAAATCTTAATTTCACTTAGAATTAACAGGACATTTTTGAAAAACTAGGAGAACAAAAGCAAGCTTCGTGGACCACAGTTTGAGAAACGCTGCCATAGAATAATTCCTTTAAACGTGAATACTTATTTTGTTAGAAAATAAATATATACGTAATATTTGTAACTCGAAAACTTCTACAGAAGTTTTCAGAAGATTATAATCGTCTGGAAACGTGGATGGTTATTTTAGTGAAATTTCATAGTATTTTTGTAAACTATTATAGATGCATTAAATAAGTATGCGCCTGTTGCAAATACCCTGCATTTCAATTTTGAATTACAATTGTCATATATCAGTCTTTTTGTTAATATACTATATTATAGTACAGCATAAATTTAAGAAATGCATAAGTTTCTTAGAAACTTGCGTCTGTTGAATTATTACCTCATATTTTGTTATGATCTAAAATGTACTTTTTTATACCAAAAAGAAAGTAAACACTGAAATTCTGTACGTGTTTTGAGTACATCTACATTCAAATTATCTACTTTATTTGAGCGCAGAACTATCCATTATATGCATGCTTCCTCCACTTTCCATTGATTTGAATATTTGTAAACTAAAATAAAACATAAATTACTATAACATACAATCATATAACAATATAGTATAATGTTCACACTTTTTTAATAACAATAATTGACAGCACATTTAAGTCGATAGTGTTTAACCTTTTGTCATCCGACTTAACTTCCCCATTAAGTTATATAATTGTTACGTTACATTGCTCGTGTAACTCATCTTCTAGACTTGCTGTAATTATTTTGTCAAACAGCCGAGCGCAAAATTTTTCTTGGCAGTTCACTGCCCTCACAACAGAAGAAAGAAAGCACAAAGGCGATTACGCGCATCTAATAAAATAACACTCGTTCATAATTTGCATAAATTCTCATTTCCCTGCAAAAAAGCGCGTATAAGGATAGAACAATACGAAGCCTAATAATCTAGCGGAATTAAAAATTCAGATAATTTCAAATTACATACTCATTAAAGAATTCAAATTAAACGTTTACCTTACCTTGTATAAATTAGCTTTCTTTAAATGCTCTCGAAGAGTAATTTGCATTGAACACAGTGCTCTTTTCTGTTCTTGCGTTCCCTTCGTTTAATAATAAATAATAATAAGAATAATATTAAAAAATGAAGTTTCTAGGATTTTAAATATAATTTGAGATCTTGAGATCATATCTGCGTATATCGGTCTGTTTAAACTTATGAAGAATAAACATTGCTTTGAAAATAAATAATTTTTTTTAAATAATGCATATATAATTCCAACTAAAGTTTGTTTTCATTAGATTAAATTGAAGCATTTTTGAACTGCTTCAAGTAGAAGAACTTTCTAAAAGAGTAAAATTACCATAAAAGAAATATAGTTATTTCTTGGATTCCTGGGAAAATTATTTTCTAAAACGAATATTGCATTGCTTTCAACACTATGAGTTATTATCTGTTATGTATTTTGTAAACAAGAATGAACTGATTCAGGCGTCAAATTAAAAGATGTCCAAAAAATAAACTGAGTTGTATTGTTAAAGGCAATTTGCTTCTGGGCATGCTGGAAATTTATTAAACATAAACATTCATTAAGATTAGACTAATTTGTTAAGGATTTTTTTAAAAGTGAAATAATTGTGTGCAGCATATGAAACATTCATTTAATTAGTATAACAGAGTTAAAATAACAAAAGAAGTAATTATCATTTTTCTTTCATTTCAGATCGCACCAATGTGTATCGCGAATATTTATACAATCTGGAGAAACTGACTGTCTTTGTGGAGGATAAACCTAGGCTAGAAACCAGCTCCAGTGGTTCTAAGTGTGCCTCTATATCCAGGCTTAATAACGCTCTTTTCCGAAGAACATTGCATTTCGAGTGTCCTAGCCATCTGATAGGCAGATATGTCTACGTAAAAGCTTACGGAGTTCCGCGTTGGAACAGACTGTATTCTGCCATCCTTTGTGAAGTTAGAGTCTATTAAGAATTTTTTATAATCGATTTGATCACGATGTGTTTACAAAGATGAAGATTATTGTTTTTTTCAGCTGCAGTTTTCTTTAAGAAGAACTGTTGAAATTTTAGTCCGCATCATCTTTGTAGGAAGTATAAATATCACATAAATTAAAGAGAAAATTGATATCTCGCAGCTATGAAGAAAAGTAAATTTTAGACTTTAATAAACGGAAACCAAATGGACAACGACTAAGGAATGCCCTTTGGTTACATACCAGTATATTAAGAACTTGCATTTTTCTCATTTGAATGTATTTGCATAACTATGGCAGCAGAAATTCATTTGAGACATATTACTAAATTACATGCTTTTCTGTACACGATTTCGTGTCCGGAACTTATCTACTAATGTATAAAACATATTTCTTTCACGTGAAACTATGTAGCTTCAGAAGTTCAATAGCAGTTTAGAAGCTTTGTGCCCTATGTGCGTCAAGAAGTCATCTCATCAATTCATTCTCCTTGAATAATCAAAGGACTTGTTTTCATTGATACCGGCTCATAAATTAGACTTTTGACCACTTTAAATGATATTCTTCACAAATTCATCGAATATTTTCATCATTAATTTTTTCTTTAAAATTTCATTGTTGTCGTCAGTGTAAAATGAACGTTCTTTTGCTTCACATTTGCTTAACTCGTGAAAACTTCAACTCATCCTTCAGAAGTTTTCTCCCTTATTCAATCAACAAAGCATTCTAAGTTATTCAATCAGCAAAACATTTGGCTTCGTGTTTTTTGTGATTATTCCTGCTACCCAAATAGAACTTGAAACTTTTGTTTTCTAAACTTAAAAATAATATTGATGTAAGAAGCGTCCTAAGTGCTGTCTTTCTAAAATGTTTCGATAAATGCGTTACATTACCAAGAATCATCCTTCACTTACCTTGGCATAGCGCAGAACCTAAGATCTTTAACTTACCATCTACACCTTTGAGGACACCAGTTCTAAAAGTATTGCTATTTTGAAAAACATAACATCTTTAATTTATCTTTCAAATTTGTTGCTTTCGAATGCTTAAAAAACGTATATTCCTTAATTATTTAAACTTTTTTGTTTATAAATAATGCGTACATGTAACTAATATCAGTTTAAGTATATCGAAACACATTATTGTAATTGACAAAAGACGTTTCTAACGCCCTAAAACTACGCATTTAATGTACAATCGTTTGATTTTTCAGAGTAAATGCTTCCATCAATCGAACTGTTTTTACTTCACTAAAATTTTTGATTACGCTGAAATATATTTTATTCGTGTTTCTGCAAATTAAACGTGAAATTTCCTGATATCTTTCCATACTTATAAGTTTCTTGATATCTACCCTAACCTATATGTTTATCACGAATTACCACAATAAATTCATTATTTTCCATTTTAATTTACTTTTGATCTAGAATTATATAATTATATGATCTAGAATATGATCAAATTGGATTATGTTTCCTTAGAGTTTTAAGTTCCTTAGATATTTTTCTATCCATAAAATTATGCATTTTTATTGATTTTTATTTGTCCATAAGAAGCCAATTAATAATTATTGTATTTCCCGAAAATGTCTTAGTTATTATTATTGTCTCTTCTGAAGTCATGAAATCATTTCCTATGTTCTGAAGTCATATAATCATTCCTTAATTATTCGCATCAAAGCATTGGATGAGTCCGCTTAATAGAATAAATGTTTTCACTAATTACATTTTGAAGAAAACTAGCTGGTACTTAATGTGACAGAAATCAATGAAAGCCTCATGTAAATAAACCTTTAAGCAGCTGATTACAGAACTCGGGACGAACTACCATTTTTTTTGCCTGTTTGCCTGGATTACTAATATCAAACATAAATTATGTTATGCATAAATTGCTAAGTCATAGATACTACTTACCATTAAAAAGTAATATTACCTGAAAATTTATGCGCCAAGAACCAGTTAGTTAAATTTGGTACGTTGTTTCTTTTTACATATCATATTGAGTAACAATAACAAATAAAAGATTTTTCCAGACTAAGAATGAACGTCAGTATTCGATTTCTTTTTTAGATTTTCTTTAAATTTCAAGCTTTCAAAAAAATCTACCAGTATTAATCTATGGTATTATAACAATTCCATCTATCTAAAGTTTTTACTTTTATCTTACGAATTATTTTGCTTCATTTTAATCGGCATATTTTGCTCAAATAGAGAGCGCTACACATTTTTCATGTTTAAGAAGTATTGTGCACTTACATTATGAACCAATACCTTTGAGCAGAATAATTTATTCATGAATATGAGAGAACTCTTATTTCTCTCTCGAAATCCTTTTCCACTAAAATCATCGATAAACAATGGCTGTATAATAATATCTATCTAATCTTTTATAACGTAAAAGGTAAAATTTTACTTTATAAAGTAAACATTTTACGTTAGGTAAAAATTCAAGATTTTGAGTAGGAAATTATGATAATAATTTATCGTATCGTTATATCATAAATATTTCATAAATTATTCATTTTTAATGAGAACAAATTCTTTTTTTCATAGTGTAGGAAGTATTTCATTAATTTTAATTATGCAAAATATTCGAGTAGGTTAACATTCCTTCTATGTAAACGCATCCAAGTTTATTCGCATTTACTAAGGTAGATTTTATTCGGACAAAAAGTATAGACAATAAAAACTGTAATTCATATCATAAAGGAAAAATCATAACTGAAGCTTCATTAAGATATTACTGAGACATCTTAAGTGATGAGTGTTAAATAAAATAAAATTAAAAATTCATCAGAACTTTATACCAGAAGTCTTTGAATGTCTTTGGTACCAATATTTGACAGTTTTTGGTAAAAGAAATTGAGGATCCTTCGACTACTAGAGACAATAGGGAGGACCTGTGTCATTTTATGGAACTGAAAGCTCGGATAAAGCGAATGCCCATTTTTATTTTGGATTTAAAATAATTGAAGTAAAATAAATCTCTAATTTTCATAACATAGTACCACATTTTTATCTTAGTTAATTTAGTCTTACACAAAAATAAAAATGCATGTTCATTCTAATGACAACTTGCCATATATAGAAAAAACGATGAAGGATGTTATATATACATATGAAATTTCTTTTTAAAATTTACGTAAAAATTAATTTCAAATGTGAACTCGATAAATTACTAGATCGATATATTTATGTGTTGCATTTAGTGATATACATGGTAATGTGAAAGCACTTAAGCTTCAGAATAAAATGTTAATTGTATTTTGTTGTATTCGTGAAATTAATGCTAGAACAAAAATGCAAATGACCAAATGTTTAGAGCATAATTAGTATTCTATTATTACAGTCGGTAGTCGGTTGAGCTCCCTCTAATTTTCTAGCCCGTCAGAAATCGTTTTAAAATTAAGTTTTTGCATTTATTTAATGTAATTTTATTCTACTGTTGCTGCATCTTAAATATAGTAATTACTTTTAATTCTTCTTTGGATCTCTTTTTTCACATACTTCATTTTTTGGTGTCTCAGATATTTTTTCAGTAGGCTTGAAATCTATATGGATCTACTGTGGACAGTTTAGTAACATCTGTTTTATATTCTTTTTAGCATTGGTTAACATTTTGAGACCTATGGCAAGAAATCTTGTCATTCAGAAATATAAATGGCTTTCAACAAATTTTTGCTCAATAACCGGAAGCAAAAGATAAGCTTTGTTATTTGCAAATAGAGAGCCCAAAATTTTACTAGTCTCTACTTATTAAATGCAACTTAAAATCATAATTCCGAAAGAATGTTTATGAATATAAGATATGGCGCATATATGAAGTATTTCTCAAACTTTACATGAAACGTGATCCAGCATTATCGCCGTAACTGATGCATTATCTACGTTCATCTGGAAAAAATTTCTCTTTCAATTTACTTTTATTTTGATCCTTTTCAAATGTGACTTTGTGTGATTTTGAATAAGGGATGATTTGCAGGATCCGTATTACAGGCAACTTAAGCTCACATTACTTTCTTTTTGAAATAAAGCCTGATTAACTTGCAAAGTGCTTTTAAAATTTTTATCTTCCGCATGTTCACGTCTTCTTGTTAAATTTATTATTCTGAATCTTCCATTTAGTTTATTCAAAATACTAGCACATCATGTTATATCTTTTAATAACTTATATGTAAGTGGCATTTCCATCTGTAAAAGCAGTGAGCAGTAGCCATTCAATGTTTAATAATAAAAAAATTGAAATCCTATATTTTTAAATATAATTTCGCGGCTATTTAACAATGATATGTGGATTTCATTTCCCGAAGTTAGAAAAACATATTATTAAAATTAATTATTGGTGATCCTATATTTTTCATCTTTAAGTTTGTTTTTGTATTCAGAATTATGTAACCATAGCTTTTAAGTGAAATCTTAATTTTAAGTGAATCTTAAGTGAAATCTTATCTTTAAGTGAAATCTACATCTTTTCATTAACAGGTTTTTAAGTGCCATGTTCATAGCTAACAATTAAAAATATCTTAAATTAGCTACCTCATAAACAATAATTAATATTTAAATTTTGTATTTTTGCTAACTGAAAACATGATCTAATATCCACCGCGTCTATGGAGTAATCGAACAAACGGGAATGGAGGAACGTATAAAAATTTAGATTTCGTGCTTTTTCCAAAATTGATATCTTGAAATTTAAAGATGCCGAAACATGTATATTTGTATCAGTTAAAACATTTTTTTTTAGTTCGAAGTGTGTACCTACGACCAACGGTTGCGAAAATTAAAGCTGGGGAAGAATTTTTTAGAGATGGAGTATATTGTTCTATTTGTTTGTATCTTTGATATACGTAACTTATTGCGCAGGTAATATGTCTAATAGTTTCAAAAATAAAAGCATATGTACTTTAGAAACTTAACATAATTTATGTTACAAGTTATTATTACTTTGTACTATCTTAAAATTAACCTTAAGAACTTTTGTTTAATGCTATTGTTCATTTTAACGCCACAATGCTCCGGAATCGCTTCATCAAACTGCCAGCAGATTTAAGTTCTTTCTGCTGTCAATCATGCGGAAGAGTTGCCTGAATGATATTTGGGCCATTTGTAAAGAAATGTGTGAATTTTTCAGCATTCGGGACAAAACTTTTATAAGCTGTAACAAAAATAATATACTGTATAGAGTTTTTTTCCAGTTTATTAGAATTCTGTTGCTTATAATCTGTTTGTTGTTGACTTAACTGTTTAAAAAAAAAGGAATAATTTGCATTATCTGTAATTTCAGCTGTTGTATAGAATTTCAGACAGTATTCGTTTTCGGCCAAAGTTTAAATCAATAAAAATGATCGGTATTATAAACATATTTATCATTTGATGTTTTGTCCTATTTGCTCCCCTCTGATTAAATCCTAGCAAATACTGATAAGTCTTAGCACATATGAAAGACATCAATTTAAAATTCATCTCGCACGGTAGGCAAAAATTTAAGCAATGAATAGTTCTTTAATTCTTAAATCATATTACCTGTCATATAAATAAGAATATGCCTAGAATGTCGGATTCTTTAGCACTTTGGGTGAGAAACAAATCTTTTGAATTTCCTTACCTTTTTGCACTTTATTGGCTGTGTTCTTTACTTGAGACATGGTAGTACTTGGGTAGGAGCATAGTTTTGCGCAATTCCAATGCTGCTGTTAGCATGACATATGAAACCAGCTTAATTCAAAATATTACAGAAATTGAAAAGGATTTGGATAAAAGTGCATTTATATATTTGGAAAATGGATGAAAAGTGTATATTTTGGAAAAGTGTATTTTAAATTAGTCTTAAAGTTCATAAACAAAAAATATCTCTGTAGTCAATATTTGTGGATACTAAAATGAACATTCATGTGAAAAAGATTAAGAGTGGTTTAAAGCCAGTGAAAATTATGTTTCAGAATTTTTTCCTTGTTTATTTTTTAAAATATCATTTTGTTGTAGGAATATGTTATAATCCTATTTAATTTATAAACTTATTATGAAAAAAAAAATCAATTTAAGTTTATTTTAATGATAGTTTCTAAAATATTGGAAAGTGCAATATTCAGCAAACGCAATTTACTACAATACAGAGTTTTTTTTTATCGGAAATTTAAGAAGGGAAAATTATTAACATTTCGATAGATATCATTATTTGATGTAAATTTTCTACGTTATTAAAATGTAATTTATATTTAAATTGAATTTATTGTCATAGCATGTACAATGTTGAAACTGAAATTAAGTATTCGATATGCCGCTTTCACTTATGTAAATCCTTAGATCAATCGAAAAATATTTTTGTTTAGTGAGTAGACTAGCCCACAATTAAGTATACTGCATGCATTATTCAACTAGCTAACAAACTATAGCTTAGATCAATCGACTTGTTTTTTAATACACTAAAGTGTCACTGAATTAGAAATAGGAAGTCAATAACGAGTTCGGCCTTCTCTGGTATTGAAATGGCTGCTCACGACGAGGCATAGATTCAATAAATTTGCGGAAGTATTCTACGAGAATGGTTTGCCAAACATCGGATAGAACTGTCCATAACTCAGGAAGGGTCTCTAGCGTTGTATGATGTAGTTTCATACAGTTCTCCAAAACATCTGAAAGGTGCTGTGTAAGATTTAAGCCAGCGTTTCTAGGTAACTTTGTTTTAAATCAATTCATGACAGAGAAGTCAAAGGAATGGTCATAAAACCAGGCAGTAGTTAACCGGGACCTGTGAGAGGTTATCTTATTGGAATAGTTATCTTATTGGAATAATCCATTTTCATGTTAATGACAGGACGACATAAATGGATGGAGATGATCTCCCAGCAACTCTGCGTACCGAATCGTGTTGACGGAGGTTTGTACAAATATCAAAGATTCCAAACACTGTTAAGAGAAAACACCCCAGACTATGACTAAACCGACAGGGTCTTGTACAGTTCCAACCTGCAGGACCAATGGCTTCATGAGAATGACGCCATATTTTTAGCCTCCCGTTTGTGTTAGGCAGTCGGAATCAACACTCATCACTTCATGTTACTCGTTAAGTCCTCTATAGTCCATTCTGTGTGTTCTCTTGCCTTGGAAAGACATCCAGCTCAATGGCATTCATTGAGCAATAGTACTGTCGTGGTCTACAGACTCAAAGCCCATATGAAGCGAACATTGCATGATCCATTCATTGACTATGCGACTGGCGCCCTGATTCAGGTGGGTGGTAATTTGAGCTAACGTTTGGCTTCACTGGCTATGTACAATATAGCTGAGCCGTCTCCCACCAGGGTTGTTCAAGGTTAATTATCCCTTGCACTTTACCCGATCGCTAGTTTTTTTCTCCACCATCCGTGTATTCTCGTTATACTCTTGACACTGTCGATCTTAAAAATCGTAACCCTCTGACGATTTCAGAAACTGAATGGCCCATGCGTCGAGCACCTACTATCTGTCCGCGATCGAAGGTGTCTAAATCAGAAGTTTTACCCATACTGGCAATTGAAAAGATTGATTAACAACAGCCATAGTACTAGCTACATAAGCAGTTAGCACAACGCCCTCACGTGAGCATAAAATGCGGCGCAACCTTATAAAATTTGCATAGCCATGGCTATCCCCTATCCCTAATTCAGTGACACTTCAGTGTAGTTTCGGATAGCTCGATAGAAAATAAAATGATAACTAAGCCTTTTTTGATTTCCAAAGAATATGAACGCACAAAACTGCAAAATAAAAGCTTTGCAGGTTGACAAACGTACAATAAATGCAGCTTTCAATTGCACTAACTAGCGACATCATTCACAAGAATTAACAGGGCTAAAATAACAGGGAGGGATTCTTAGATAAAATTTCCCACTGAAATTCAAACATTAAGTGGTGATTCATATTTCTCCTTATTATAGTCTATTATTTTAGAATATGAACTTTAAGACTATTCCTATCCCTCGAATCAAACCTCTTAACCATTGTAATGACTACTGTGGAAAAAAAGATCGAATCCCTCTAATTTGCTAAAATCTGAATATTCCCTTTGTACAGCGATGACGGCACACGTTATGATCGTAAATGAGAGGGAAGGATCGCTACGAACCTGACGCGCCTATTTAAACTTGCAAGATTTCTGCAAGTTTAAAGAAATAGCCCTTAAAAATTTTTAATACGCAAGCGTGTTGGGTAAAAATACAGATAGGTAGGCGTCTGCGAACAAAAGATGTTTTTCACTAAGCTAATCTGCACATATTGGAGAGAATGACGGGTATAAAAAATAAACAGAATCGCAGCGAAGTTCGCTAAAATTTCAACTGTTAATTTAAATTGTTATAAAAGCTGTGATATTTTTCAGATCTAATATTTATTGTGTCATTTTAATAAATCTCTAAAAGTGGAATGATATTATTAGTTTCACAATAAAACTAATTGTTATGTCGTTTTGTTTGAAATGTACCTGAAAGGTAACCTATTAGTTGACCATAACACTTAAAATACTCTTACAACAGTAAAATACTAGTATCAATAAAATCTTTTCATTGCGTTGTGTTTACCGGATTAACCCTTTAATCAATTTGAGAAGTAGACTGGTGAAAATCATGAGCACACAAAGTAAAATAACCATTGACTGATCTAGAAAATGAACCTATTTATTTAATTCTTCTGCAATTACTATATCTATTACTTAGAAAATCAAAATATATTGAAACAGTTCTATAAACTATTGAGTTTTACAATCCATACTCTTACTGAGTAATATTACTTTAACTTTAGCCCTTAAAATATCTAGTATAATTACTTTTACAATCAAGTAAACATATCAGAATAAAAGTTTGAATAAATGAACAATGCCCTCCCCGGGGAGAAAAAGAAATAAATTTAACAAGTTACACTTTCAAAAAAAAAAAAAAAAAAAAAAACTCCAGACTATTGCACTTAATACCATTAATTAAAAATACATAGCTTCAGTTATTGCACATAATAATTTTCTATTTTTAAAAGTATAGTTTAACCGGATAAAATATTAATCTCATTCATGCTATTACAATCCTACAAGCAAAGTTAATCCCTGAGAGGAGCAAAGAGACTCAAATAATGACACTATTACAAATTAATCCTCACCATGAAGGAAAATCCACAAGTTCAACTAAATAATTTCATGAAGAACTTATTTTCCTTTAACAATTAAACTAAATTACAATAATTTAAATAAGGTTATAATTCCTTAATCAATCTAATACTTTTACTTAATCGGCACACAAAAAATGATTTTTATAGAGTTAGGTTAAATTTATCAACTACAAAAAATTTAAAGTTCAGCAAATTAAAATATTTCAATCCTTTTAACTGCAGAACTCTATTACCTCAGACAATTAAAGCAAACAAACAAACAAACAAACAAAAAAACTTAGCTTTGACAATCCAGACGGGCAGCTATGGGATGGGTGATAGGAAAACCATCTTGACGCAAATGGACGTCGTATTACTGAATAAGGCGCAATCATCTGTTATTAAGAAGCAGGCGACAGTTCTTGAAAATGGCAATTAACACTATGCAAGATGTATGACCGAACAAGGTGGGTAGGGCAACGGTGACAGCAGGAAACCATCCCTTCAGAAGGTGGACAACACAGCCGATTCAGTTGAATTGAAGCAAACTTCCGCTAAGATGACGCTCCGATGCTCACAGAGACATTTTTGTTAAATTCGAATCTGAAGTGTGTCTTAACACACACTTAAGATGAAAGTTCAATCCTGATGCAACGTAAAGGATGAAAAGTTCCTAGAACTCCGAGGAGCAAGAAATAGATGACACTACATGAGGATCTTCCTTTCTCTCTGGGTACGGTGTCTTAGTTGTTTTCTTCACGACGGTTAGACCCAGGGTTGGAAGTACTTGATGACATATTGAAAAAAATGAGTAGTACGATGGAAAATTTAGCTAGTATCGATGTTTAAGGTATTAAAAAAATTCTGTTATCTCATTCCGTTATTTCACTTGGTAGCTGACGCAGAAAATTTCTCGGGCCGAAGGCCACGAGAATCCGCAACTTGGACAAATAATTAAGTAAGCCTCAGGAAGCAACGGCCTAACAATGGCCCTTCCAAAAATGGTATTCTCTCGAACATGATTCCGAAAAATCAGCTGACGGCTAGTACACCATCAATATGCAAGTGAAAGAGTCCAAAAAGTGACCTCGTTCCTCAAAACAACCCGTTAAAAGGGGACGCGCCGGAATACCAACTTGGCATAGCTCACTCCCCGCCAAAAATTAAACCAGTTGCAACTTCAGCATTCCTTCATGTTAACAATCTCGCCAAAGCCACCACTTTGAAACCCCAACGGAAATTCTAAGCCGCCAAGCCGTCGCCAATCAGCCACGTCTCGCGAAGGGAAGAACTTGGAATTTCAACAACCCTGTAAGCAGTTCCAACGAAGGAACGCTGAAAACTCGAAAAACGACTATTTTACCGGAAAGAGGGCACTTCTTCTCCCAGAGTAGAAATCACAATGACAACGGAAAAAACTATTAATTAAAGCTCATAACTAAAATGCAATTAAAGTTAGGAAAACGAAAGTTATGTCAAATTAAAGAGCTAATTTTTCTGCAACCAATGATATTAAATACTAAGAAATCGACTTAATTTTTATCATGAAAAAATGAGTTTATTACATGAAAATTCCCCTATATCCATTGTCTGAGTGTACAAGATTGAAGACGCTGTTCGCGTAAACTCGAATAGCCGAAATAGATTACACTAGAATTAATAAGCCAAATAAATGAATATATCCAAACTTGTTGTGTAGCTAAAATTTTGAATATTTACAAATTAAAATTTTGATTCTTATGATTCACTTAATTATACTAAATTTGCTACACAACATAATTATGTGATCTAGACTGTTTTTACTGCACGTTTGTAATTTCCGAAACTTTGTATCGATAAAAGAAATAAATTTCAGTCACGTCACGCTCTTTTAAAGACAGTTTTAGGCCGACAAGAGAAATTTCATAAAAAAGTTTTAATTTCGACTACGACACATCGATAACATATTGAATAAGCGAAATTTTGTTATTCATAATTCCGTAATATTTATTGATTACCAGGACTTTTTCATTATAAAAAAATCTTGATTCAATTAACAAATACAGAATTTTTTTAAATTATTCAAGAAATTTATTTTATTTAAACATACACATATTATATTAGGTTATTTACGGAAACCTTATTAATTAAAGACTGTAATACAAGGAACAATAGGATAAATGTATTGATCAAGTAACATTTTGCTGAACATTTTATATTAAATTAAAAAAATTGCTTTTATGTCTATTCCGTCTATTTTGCACGAATACTGTTTGATAATTCAAAGTGGAACTTAAGTGGAAACAAAGTGGAAAACACGGAACCCAAATTTTGGGTACAGATATATAATGAACGGACAAAGTATCGACAACTTCTAGAAACCTACGTCGTGTCATCGTAAATTACATTATGTCATACATGTAACTTTCGTTTCCCGAGAAGCACATGCTACCGCTGTGATGACTGTTTTTGGTTGCTTGGAGCTAAGTGTACCAACATCAGTATCTTAAAACTCATCATTAATGCTCTGTTCTAAATTTTCCTGTAATTTACTTGTCTGTAACGTACTTCGAAAAACATTTCAAAGCTTTCCCGAAATGAAGTCTGGACTTATCACATAGGCGACTGTAATACTATAGTCTGTTGGTTTAAAATAGGAACTACAGAGTAAATTTTTTCTAGCCGGATTGCTTCCTAACCAGAGAAGAGACAGCTGCAGCAGAGGATTCGAATTGCCTAATTTTTCGCCCACTCCATTTGCATTCAGTGTATTTCACTTCGTGCAAAGCACATGAATAGAAGTTGACTTCAACTATAATCTCAAATGAGGTGCAGAAAATAAGCGCCGTGCGATAATGACCATACGCACTACAGTCGCAAAAAGGAAGAACTGGAAAGCCAATGTGCTGGGGCTCCTACTACAGCCACTCACAGAATCTCAATGTAAATGAAATGCGTATGGATTAGTATGGGGCCTCTATGATCTTGGGGTCACGGGACGGCTCTGCCACTGATAAGTAGCCCAATAACCCTTGCAGGAAACTAAACAGGCTAGGTGAGAGAAGAACGTGAGATTAATTCAGTATTTTTCTAATGTAAATTTAACTGATGTATATCAAAAAGTTTTTAATCTTAAAATTTTACTTTGTTATACATAAAGCAAAGACGAAAAAAAAAAAAAAAAAAAAAAAAAAAAATCTATCACCGAGCATGAAGGAAATAAATTAACGAAACCTTAGTTTCGGATTATAATTAAAGACACCTTTTTGATATTTTTAGCCCAAAGGAGCAAGTTTCCCAGAAGGGCTATTAATTTCGTTTTGGCGTTTTGCGTTGCTTCACTATAAACGGCGTTTCACTTTTCAAACTGTTGCCACCAAGTATTAGAGCTCTGTATTACATTTAAAGGAATTAAATAATGAAGAATCTGCATAAATGTATGCATGTTTCTCGCACTGTGATAAAACAACGGTACCTAAAGCCATCAAATTTTGAATAACGTGCGTCTCTTCTTGAATATGGGCATCTGAAAGTCCAAATTTGAAATTTGTTCTATTATCTATTTCATATCTAGTAAAACATTAACGAATTTTTGATTAAGAAAGTCAACGATTTCAAAGCGAGCAGTAACAACACCCTGTGCGGAATAAAATATTTTTATCTTCAGCGTGCGAGACTGTGTATCGGAAATTCTATAGATATGTTGTTTTTAAAGTATTTTGTGATATTGCTGTTGAATTGAACTTTATGGTTTAAATCCGAAGAACATGATATTCAATAAATAAAGGTAACACAAAAAGTTAAAAGGTTTCAGATTTTCTTCAAATCATTATTATTATTACGTAAATTCCGAATATATATAATGCAATTTCGAAACAATTGCGAACAGATGTCGCCACTAGTCAGTTTATGACACTTTCACTTGACTCCATTCGTAAGAAAGATAAACTCCTAACGTTGTTTTAATAGTTAGTGTAAATGCTAAATATCGGAACTCTTCAAAAATATAAAAATTAATGTTTCTAGATATGAATTTTACTGTATCAGAAAAATTCGCAGATTACCTTTCAGTGAGGGCCAGCCAAAATTTTATAATTTAAAATGGTACGGATGGGCAGTGGTGGTGACATCTACATTTTCTGAAAGAAATCAATTATAACGAAATTTATTATTTAAATCATCACACCAATTATTCTTATATAGAAAAACGGATTAACCACAGATTTATTAAAATATAACTTATGTATTAAATGAGCTTTATGAATCATTAAGAAGTAACATTTTCCACAAAAGTAAAAGGTTAGATACCACCTTTCACATAAAACTGCCTGTTTTTTTATAAGAATGATGGGATAGCATTTTTTCATAAAATGGTTTGACTTTCTAATGAAAAAATGATATGAATATTGCTATAGCATATTATAGTATTCTGTGCAAACGCTCTTTTCACAGTTAATTAAAACTGGCGAATTTTAATAATCTAATTTTTATTTTTATAAGTTGCTTATGCTTATAACTGTACCGATATATTATTGATGTAACGTACTATATAGAACTTGAGTCCGAATTAATAAGTACCCTGTTACAGAATTACAGAAAATGAATCTTACAGAATATTAAAGATTCAAAATGAAGTAGATTCCACAGGAATTGATAAAACATTTAATTTCTGTCGAAGTTTATTCAGTGATTTGTATCAAAAGTTTAAGTTCCTTAAAAGAAAACTACTAACGGAATTTTTAAGATAGTATACAATATCTTTACAGCATACATAACTGCATCAAATTATTCTGATGTTCTTTTTTACTTTAACCTGGCAAAAAGAAATAAATTTGATAATGCAAAAAAAAAAAAAAAAAAAAAAAAAAAAAAAAAGGAAAAAAACTAATCTTGCAACTGTAGTAGACGTTTCTGAATTCTCATTTCTGGAATTTTGTTTATTTATTTCGATTCCTTTTATCAAGACAAACATTTTTGTTGCGTTTATAAAATGTTGCTTCGCAGTTGAACTCCAAACTTTTTGATGCTGACGTCCGGCCAATTACGTTATAATATGGCAATATACTGAGCGGTTAGCTAATTTATTTCAAAATCAAGTGTTGAAAATAGTCTAGTTACTTGCGAAAGAAGTTTATTTTTGAGGAGAATTTTATAAGACTAAGTAACTCTTATTTGAAGTTCTGCAGATGTAGAAAAAATGCAACTCGAGTTACAGGACATTAATTAAGGCCTCAAAATAACTTGTTCAGAGTAAGGAATAAGACAGCATGTTCAAGACTGATCTCAGTGCAAGCTTTTTTCTTCAAAGACACGCGTGGTATTCATTGATCAAAGACTGAATATTTCCAAATAGCCAGACCTTGGCTGAATACTTAATCTCAGAAATCCGAACAAGAAACTAGCACTGTACCGTTAACCACTTGCAACAATGAACTGACTCAGTTATTAGGAAACTTCATCAAATGCCTGCGTTATCGTGTACATTATCAGTCTTGAAATGGAAAGGGAACATTGGTTTGCATCCATGAAGTGGAAAATCGATTTCATAAAAATGACAGTCTTCCTGCTGACTAGAAACATGACTTTTGAATTTGAACCGAATACTCGAAGAAGAATTCTTTAATTTGCAGTAGGGGTAACTTTTAATATGTCGAAAATATCTAAAAGAAAAAATTAAGCCTGAAAGAATAGGATAAATTGTTAAAAGATTATGAGGCTTTTGATAACTGCAGCCAAAGAGAAGCTGGATTTGAACTGAAAATTTCCTAAACAGACCTGAGCGATTTCTTTTAACAAAGAGCTAAATTTGTTGAAGTGATAATGAAAATTCTAATGTGTCACAAAAGTGCTTAGAAAATCGAGCTGTGTTGAAACTGCTTTTCTACGATGGTTTCAAAGTATGAGACTAAAACATGTTCGAATTTTAAACCTCTTCTGACCACAAAAGCTGTGGAATTGACTAAAATGCCAGAAAGAAATATTCTACCAACTGTCGGATATCTCACAAGGTAGAAAAACAGAAATAGCACCGTTCTTTGAAAGTTGTACACTGAGAAGCAAGAGACAGATCGTTATGCGGCTGGTAACTGGATAACTAGTTTCTGTCAGACAGCCTAGAGAAAATAATATTCCACTAAAGATCAATTTTTCTATCTCAATTAATCTATCATCGATGGTTTTCAAGAAAGACTACCAAAAAAGACCATTGCTATTTTTCTTCATATGTATTCTGCGTTTGATAAAGGGTGGAGACAGAAACTCATAACATCCTTATGGTACTGGAGGAAATATCCTTACCTGGAATAAATGATTTCTTGAGGGATAGGAAAATTAAAGTACGTTATAACGGATGTTTATCCAAGAGCAAGAAAATCCTTGCAGGTGTTCCGCAGGGTTCTGTTTTGAACCCCTTTCCCTTTCTGTTATATATGAAAGACATTTAACACAACCTTGACAAAGATAATAAAGTGGCCTGCCACCAGATGACATCGTGATCTGGCTCTCCAGCAGGGATATTCATGAATCAGAAACAGTGTTCCAGAAATCCCTAAATGGGATCGTAATGTAGTGGTGAAAAGACTTAAAATCAGTTATGAAAAGACTACTGTCTGTGTCTTTTCAACAGATAGGAAGCGTAGAGATCTGATGAATCCAAAATTATGCATTGAAGGCAAATGCATAATAAAAACATCGTGCCCAAAGGAATCACCTTAACGGAATGTGATTTACTGAGCATGTCGAAACCTGTGCTGACAGAGCTTTGAAAAGATTAAGAATAATTAAAAGTCTTCGTTGAACAAAGTGGAGAGCTTTACCCGGGACACTTAGAAATATACACCTGTCTAATTAGACTTATCATGGAGTCGTCTTGGGAAAATTAGAAAGTGACCAAAGTTCGAAAAAATTAGTACCGCTGCAGTGTTCTGAGCTAATAGTTTAAAAGTAATTCAGGAATGCGGTCTCGAAACCTGGAAAAGAAGACAGTCTAATGTAATAAAGTTTATAAAAGAGGCAAGAAGCTGCGTATCAGACTACATCGGTCAGAACACCTTTCGAAATCTCGAATCTTAGCAATAATAATAATAGCTCGAAATCTTAACAGTAATAATGTAAATATCATCTTTCGGACTCAAATACCCTACGAAATACAGACTGAAGAAACATTCAATTCCAGCAAAGCACCAGTTCAGTAACATCAATGGAGACAGATGTATAACTAAAATCATAGTCAGTCTTAGAACAGCCCTTCGCAGAGGACTGAAAATTGACAAAGAGCGTAGGAAAAACCTAAAGAAAGTATGATAACTCCCCGTACACAGAACTGACAACTGTACACATTTTTTATCCTAGCTGAATTTTTAAAAATTGGTGTCTTGTATATGAGATCGAACGCCTACGATGATATCATTTTGCAGATTGCCAAGGCTGTCATTTCGCCCACGTCACTTCATAAATAAGCGTTATCATAGACATGACGACAACAACTGGATAAATGGACACTTTACTTGAGCTCCTAAGGGAAGAAAAGCCTCATGGAACTTCGCAAAATACAGATAAAAATGATCTGCTTTACAAAACATTACCAAAACATTCGTTAATGTTTAAAAATGAAACAGTAACTGATTTTAAAAAATTGAAAGAACGAGTAAGTGTGTTATTACTATGTGATACAGATGCAAAAATTACGAAGATATTGTTATTGAAAGAGTTAAAGCAACAACAATCAGTGTAATATTAAAAAATTTCAAAGTTTTCATTCAGAAAGTTTAAATATAGAACCTTCGAAATTAGACCTGCAAATTTATGAATATTATGCTGATTCTTGTTGCTTTAACTCCTCCAATAATTGTTGTTCGGCGTGTTTATCTAAAAAAGACACTGTTGGTTACTGAAAAAAAAAAGAACCTTGCTAAGGTTGATGTGTGAATGAAGTCAAGTATTTAACTCTATCATAACAGAAGACTTTATGGATGACAAGTAATATTTTTACTGATTTTCTTTTGAAATGGAATATGAACTGAAAAACGAAAAAATAGTTCAATTTTTAAATAACTGTTCTGCGCAACCCTCTGATGTCGTTCTGAGAAATATTAACTTTTGCTTCCCTGGAAAATACAAGTTCTATGCTTTAGCCTTTATGTTAGGATATTTTCCAGTGAAAATGCGAACACTTCAAAGAAGATAATTAAGGCGATATTTTTGTTAGAGATTATGCAAATTATAATAAATTCACGTGGAGCAGGCCATAAAACATAATCAAAAACTGCTTTAGAAAAATGTGTTTCTTTCTTTTTTTTTCCCCCTTTCCCCCCCTTTTTTTAAGGAGAAGCCTAATAGAAATTGAAAGCTACAACCAGCATTTCGGACATCATTGAGAGAAGTTATAAAGATACTGTCTTAGAATACATATAAAATTGAGACTGTGAACAAAAAAAGTCTGACTAGAAAGTTAAAAGAGTTTTAGGAACTAAAACTTACAGTAAAAGTGATACAGAAGAAAGGAAAAGGCATGGCAACCTCAATGGAACCTAGAAAAGCAGTGCGAATATTAAAAACTCCTGAACGGAAAGGTGGCAATCAAAAAAGGCTATCAGAGTTTCACAGACTTGAAAATACAAGTGAAAACTCGTTGATAAACAATACTGAAAATAAATGGATAGACCAGTTTTTTGTAAAAGTTTAAAACTGTAATTAGAAAAAGACTAAAAAAATTTTCAAAATTGAGTAAATGGTTTAATATAAAAATTAACTTTTAATTATTATTTCTGGTTATTACATTAATAACGAGTATTAATTTTTAGATTATCTTTCATTACTATCTTACTAAATAAATTTAAAGCTAATATCATAATTTACAATGCTCAAATCGCTGTTTATTAAACTCAGCCACTTAATAAATTCAAATATATTTAAAACGGAACAGCTTTTAATAAGCGGCGTGTATTGCATTTGTAGAAAATAGCACACATAGCAGATAATTTTTTTATTGACTAAGGCAAGGATGGGCAAACTACGGTCCGCGGGTCAGCTCCGGCCCACCGGAAGTTTCTATCAGGCCCGCGGATAGAATTTTAATTTGCCTGTCCGAGGCAAATTAAAAGAAGTATATATTTATATATTATATACCCATCTCTTTTTTTTTTTACTTTGTTTAAATATTTTTTCTTACTTTTTTTTCAAAGGACTGATGATATTTTTACATTCTCTATTTTTGTTCTACAAAACACAAATCGACGAAAATTGCAAGCACAGACAGCTTCCAATCGGTAAAGTGTTAAAAAGCGGAAGTTCTTTGTTAGCTATAGCTGTAGATTGGCGCCAACAAGCGTTATCTCTTTCTCTAGCAGACATATGGGAATGTGAATTAGACTTCTTAGAAAAAACTTAGTCTTAATTTAAAATTTAATAAAACTTAATCTGTTTGCTGGACATCTAGCTAAGAACGACTTGCCTCATTTCCCGAGGTTAAATTCAATATCCTCAGTAAATGAAGAGAAACTTAAGAATTATGAAGATGGCTTGAAGAATATGCATTTTGAGTTCGAACGCAAATTTCAGTGCCATTGAAGCAGAACTGGATACTTTTACCACGTCTTTCAACGTAAATTGTGAGGCAGTGAGGTCATATTTGCAGCTTGAATTAAATGATTTGCAATCTAACAATCATCTCAAGCAGTTGTTTCTAAATATGCCAAAGTTTGAGTTTTACAAATCCTTATCGAAAGTAAGTTTCCCGAATTTGGTATCTCATGCCCAGAAAATCAGTGCTATGTTTGCTTCATCTTACATATGTGAAGAAGTGTTTTCTATTCTGAACCTTAGAAAGAATTATTTCAGAAGTAGACTGACAGATGAGCATTTAGCCTCGTTCCTTAGAATCCGTGCATCTCACTTCGAACCTTAATATAAGGAACTTTCAAAATTGAAATCGCAATTTCATTTATCTTATTGACATATTTAACTTGTAATACCTGTAGATTGTTTTTAAAATTTTAGATAAACTTAGCTTGGCCGCCAAACTTTTTTCTTTCGATTTTGGGCCCGCGACCGAAAATCTTGCCCGTCCCTTGACTAAGATAATATAAAACTGATTAAATTTGGTTATTTCTCAGATATCCCACGTCTTGCTCAATGCGCCACTGAGTTGAAGTTAAGCAAAGGTTTTAATAAACGTCGGATGTAGTGAGCGGAATATGTGAGTCCAAACAGATCCCCTAAGAATAAAATTAAATGTATTTATATTGAATGCATTACATATAAAAAAGTTGACCAAATGAAACGCTTAATAACAAATGTTATCCAAACAACACTAATTAATTTCTTCTGTTTTTCAATGATAACATTTTTTAAAGTTTAAAAAGATCAAACTGAAATATTTTACATAATTAAAGGTTACTGCGATTATTAGGTGATTAAAAAAATTACATTTAAAAAACGGTAATTATGGTCAATCAGTGTATTATTATGTAATTATTAATAATTATATAATAAGTAATTAATATAACTCGAAACATATAAAAAAATAGTAAGCTTCACCTTTCTCCTTCAATGACAACAAAGCTTTCCCAAGCCGATTCTTTTTTCCTTTTCGTAGCACTAAATTATGATATACAAAAAAAAAGGAATATCAGTTTTTCTTTTGTCTGATACTCGCTTTTAGTACTATTTTAGTCAAATGTATTATTATATGTTTTGAAAAGAAATAACTAAGGTTTGTAAAAGAAGAATTTATACTCTTTTACTAAGAAATACGAATGCGAGTGAAATTTTTTGAATAAAATTTTTTAAATATATTGAGAAAGGATATGGGATACTTAGACAAGATCGGATTTAAATAATTCTAAGAATAATACAAAAATTAAACTAATTTTTCTGTATAATTTTCTGTTTCCATAATATATATAATTTTATTAAATGACTTTGAAATCAAAACGGACGCTATTTTTTTTTTTTCTTTGCTTTCAAATCTTAGGCCATTACAATAAACTTTAAGGTATTGATTAAAATTTATAATATTTAAAAATCCTGTATATAGAGAATTTAAACTTCTTTTTACTTCCTTGTACGAAGTAAAAAGGAAGTATTGTAATCGCGAAAAGTTTCAGGCAGCATATTTCAACGAAAATATCCATTCTGACCGCTATCGAATGCAATTTAGCGATGTTTTTCGTGATATCTGTACGTAAGGACAGGAAAAAAAATACTCGTTTCCTCAAAAAAATTATAAAACTGCTTTAAAATTAATTCTGAAGAGAATTTTTCGTGGTGTCTGTACGAACGTATGCACGTACGTATCTCGCATAACTCAAAAACGAGTAGCCTCAGAACATTGAAATTTTGTATATAGGACTGCTATAACATGTAGATGTGCACCTCGTATTTTGGTTAGTTACAATCCGCAGCACCAAACGTATATAAATATATTTATATATATATCCACTCTGTTACCCGGCTCAGTGATCTCAGTTTTTTTTTACTCTTATATGTTTGTAAATTGTACATTTTTTGCTTTAACAATGATTGAATTGTGTTGTTTTTATCTTGCGGTTAAGTTTTTTATCCTTTAGTAAATCTGTATGCAATATTTTTAGAATTATCAACAATTTTAAAGTTGTTTAAGTGCCTCTAAGCCTTTTTTTATGGCGGCTATTGATTGTTTACATTTGAAACAGCAGACTAGTGGATTTGTTGCCAATCTAGAGAAACTTAGCTTCGCAACAACAAAGATAACGCCTTCATTTATTATTGCCAATTAAATTATGCTTAATCGTTCTGGAATTTTTTCGAGGAAATAAGTGTTTGAGATTTACTTCGTAATTTTTAATATAGATATTTTGAGTTTTTATGTATTTTTGCCTTCTCGCGAAGTGAGAACTGAATTAATTGAATGAGAAATACTCAGTCGTCTGTGAAAAACTGTTTCTTTTTTGTTTTATTTGCTTAATTTCTTTTATACATCGTTCTAGCTTTATTATAGTATTTGAATAGTGTTAAATAGCTTAAGTTCACGCCGGGAAATAATGTTATGAATCTTACTTCACGGCACCAATGTTATAAAGAAAAAAGTTTCGTGAGAGGTTCGAATAAACACAAAAAAAAAAATATATATATATATACACTTATCTGGTGTAGGCATCTTGACCAATGTTATATCTTAAATTCATATAAAAAAATGTTAAATATGAAACTACTTGCCGTTAAAGGAAGTGATCGTATAGTGAAACGTGTACAGCATTTTTGCGTTGTGAAAAAAATGCATTCCGGGACCGCGCCGTGAGAGGATCGAAAACATAAAACATATACAAGATATAAAGGAAAAGTTCATATTAAATATATAAAGAAAACATACTGTAAGAGGTTCCAGATTAAATATCAGTTTATTCAATTACAACACAATAAGAAAAGTCTTAACCTCATCTGAGAGTCTGTTCATTTAAATTCATAAAAAACTTAAGGTTTGTCTGGTGATTTAAAAGAAAGGAAAGGGAAACAATTTATGGCCAGAGAGTTAAATTTTTGATTCGACGTTGTTTTTTTTTCTGCTAAGGACGTTTTTGAAAAGCTTGCCTAAAGTTCAAACACACCAAAAAAAAAAAATAAAACTTATCTTGAAGGGACATCTTGAAGCGGAGGACTCTTATCTTATCCCGCGTTGATGTCGGCCGGGCTCATCTTGACACTGGTTCTAAAAATGTAGACCCACTTCACTACTGTAGAACAGAAACAGGAGCACTGCTGCCCAGAACGGCTATCCGCTTGGTCCTGAAAGTCCTATGTCAACACGCAGGTAACTCGTTCAAATTTCGCCGGTCAGAAACGTTGTTGCTAGGAAATTACGGCTCGCCTGTTCTTACTCATCCCAAGAGCAAGCTTCACGGGTAACGTCCCAAGTAAGTTCCAGAGTAACATCCACAAGTCCAGCCAACCAGTAAGTGCGCGAGTCCAAAAGTAAGAGTGTCCAGAGTAAGTGTGTCTCGCCTCTTAACCAAACGCGGCCGGGGAGCATATTTGCCGCTCCCCGCCGGAAAACATCCCGCTTCGTAATCACATTTTTGTCCAGCAAGCCCAAAAATCAGCGAGTCAGTCCGAGAGTCAGCCAAAAGTAAGTCTGCATCCAACTCGAATTTCCTTCGTCTCCTTCACAAAAACGGGCTCCCACTATGGCTTCACTTATCGCCCCCTTAATTATGGCAAAATCTTCGTTTTCAACTCCAGAATGCGGAAATAAGGGTGATCGCGCATGCGCGCCCTTCTTCACTTAGCCAACAACCGGACCCTCAATCGCCAAAAACCTGAATGACTTACATTGAAAGACAAGTAGCAACCTTTGACCTTTCCGTCACGTACTTTCCTCTCTTAAGGTCAACTAACAATGAAAATTCTTTCTCGAACATTCTAAAGCGCGCGAAATCATGACTTGGCGAAAATTGCCTCCCTTTCCCTGCTTCTTTCACAATGAATAAAAGTTTGTACAAGATTTGCAAATAAAAGAAAATAAATAATATTCATTTATACTAAATAATATTTCCCGAAGCATCTGTTTCTCCCCAAAATTAAAGCCTTAAATTAAATAATTCAGAATCAAAATAAAATTTAAATTTCCATAAATCATAAAATCATTCACCTAATTTTTATAACGCTATCCGGTAATTTCTCTACATAACAATAGAACATGTGGATACGATTAGCTAATTCTATTCTTCAAATGATATAAATTTTGTGCATTATGAGTTATAAAATGAACGAAATATAATACTGTTAAGTGAATCTAGCGGCAGAGTGTCGGTATGGTAAACAAATACTAGAGTGAATTTTAAAGAATGCATTTATTCTATTGTGGTTTATGCGCTGTCGGCGAAGGAGGTTTAATTCAATCCAATAAGTTTAAATGAAATGCAAGAAAAAATGCGTATAATTTAATATTCCGTACAAGGAAGTCATGTGGTGTACACATCAGATTTTTTCTTTAAGAGAAAGTAATATTTGTTATTCAGACAGTATGCTCCGGTAAAATACAAGCTATTGTAAAACAAATTAGAAGGTATTTTCTTCCTCGTTTCTGCATGCCTTCGTGGTGTAACGGTGGCACACTCGGCGTGTATTCGAGAGGTCCAGGTTGGAGTCCCGGCGAGAGCATTGCTCCTTTTTCACATCTCCTGCTTCCAAAAAAACTAATGACTCTATAAACTAAAACTCTGCAAAACGGAATATTTAGATACAAGATATAACAGATGAAATTTCGTACTCCTGTTTATTCTTTATAAATAACCAGTAGTAAAGAACATTTTTAACACTTTAATATTTCTGAGAATATGTTTTCAAAGAAATATGTTTTAAATATTTAATTAAATTTTTATTTTCTATGATATTGATAATAAAATGAAAATTAGTTGTATTAATTTTCCACTTTAAGATAAATTAAACAAATGCGGGGGGAGTATTTATTAACACAAGAACCGTTAAAAATGATCTAAATTATTTCAATATTTAATTTTCCTCCATTCCCAAATTATTCTTCTCCAACACAGAAAATCTCTTTCTCCCTCATTCTAGTAGATAAATTGTAATTGTAATTGTTTGCAGCTATTTGTAATAAATAGAACGAAAATGAATTAAATGTCACTAAATGTTTTCTTTAGACTATTAATGCGAAATAAGTTTCAACCTAAATACGCTCACACGGAATGCTTTTGCTTTGTCACGTATGCAGTAAATATTGACAAAATAATTATAGAGATATAGTATGTTTGCGTTTGCAACTAAGACTGTAGCAACCAGAGGCTTGAAGTCGCAGAAGCCATCCGTCGCTTGTCAAAGCAGGAGCTCGCGTGCAAATTCCACAAGCATATGTCACGCTAAATATAACAGCTGTTGAATAGATAGCACTAGAAATGCTTCACTCTGTTTTGTGATGACAGTTTCTCACACTTCAACAGAAAAAAAAAAAAAAAAAAAAAGCGTTTTGTGAAGAAAGGATCATAAAAGTGACCAGATACTCTGGAACCCACGCGGGAATGGGGATTAAGTCCAAATGTTGATTTGCTGTGCTCTTGTCATCAAGCTACCGTTATGCCGTTTCTTGGTCCTTATTCATGTTTAATTCGAGTGTACTGGTTCATTATATTGGCCTGGTACATCAGAATGACAGAAAGTCAGGGAAGGTAAATATTGCGTTGATAGATCATACCTAATATCTTTTTTTTAATTCTCTAACATTTACTAATTCTTAATTAATAGATTTTTGTTGATGAATATTACGAAATCGTTTTTTTTTTCCTTCTATTATATGTAGTAAGAAAATTATAATTTCTTTTTTTTTTACGCTTACAAATTAGTATTTCATTTTATTTGTCCTTGTATATAACGCTAACTTTTATTAATACGATAAAAGAAAATCAACATTAGGTATCAAATATATAATTTTTTAGTCACAAAAATATTTGTTACTGTTATCTTTTCTAATGTATATCTTGTTAAATATGTAGTCCTGCTTTAATTCAGTTTAGTTAGTTAGTAATCTAATTTAAATTACACTCTGCTGTTTTTTTTGGTACCCATGTACCTCAAACATAGATACAGCAATACTAATATACACAAGATTACTAATAGATCCATAGGCTGAATAAACATGTCAAGAAAACTGGTTTTATTCATTAAGAAATGATATAGTTTATCTAGAAATGCAAAACTGTTGAAAATATTACAAACTTGAAATACTGGTAATCTGAAAAATATTTATTTAGTTACACCAGGTAGAGCAACATGTACCATAAATTTCAGTAAACAGTCTTAGAACTAGCCATATTAGATTACACAAAAAATTATAATGTTTATCTCTTTTTGTAATTCTTGCGCTTTAAGAATATGTTTCGTAATCTTTACGTAAACGTAATTTATTCTTTTCAGTGTATTTTACTTGGTTTAGAAAACATATTATTTCATTTATATAATTTGTCAGGTAACTTTAAAGCAGTTTAAAACCAGGTGCATGAAATTTTCCATTACACTAAAATTTAAATTTTCATTTAGAAGCCAGGCTTGTAAGAAACTCTTATAACTCTACAGTCATTTAAGAACTTACACTTTAGCCCCGTGTTTCCCAACGTGGGGCCCACGCTCCACAAGGGGATAGTGCGACTGTTAAGGGGGGGTAATTCGAAAATGGACTGGTCCAGAGTTTAAGGGGATAAAGGACGTTCTAAATATGTTTCATGAAGTCAAAATGTTTCGAAATTTCATTTTTTATTCCCCAAAATAAAGAAAAATGTAAGTGATGTATACGTAAAAAGTTTTTAAATTGCGGTGCATTTTAAATATTTTATAAAGAATTCTCGCTGTAGACATGGAAATTTAAATGCTTTTAAAGGTATTTAAATAACTGACACATTATGGTTTCCAGACGTTTCTCGCACATTTTAGCCAACGAATTAATTTTATTTTTTACTGCAGGAATGATAACTGGTATACTATCCTTTCCTTGAATGGCAACAGCAACTGCTTTCAGCTTTGTTTATATTGATCTTATATTTATTTCTTTCAGCCCTTAGTGAAATGAGGGGTGCAAGCAAGAAAAAAACGTTCGTCGGTATTCGGAGGCATATTTAAAATTTGGTTTCATACCCGGTCCATTAAACGGTCAACTTTTGTCTTTCATGCCAATAATGCCTGACCAACGAATCAATGAAACTGGGTCGTCTTGAGGCACATTTGAAGGCGAAACATAATGCTGATATTAATTCAGATTTGAATTTTTTTCACATTTTAAGGAACAGTTTTGAAAAAGAGTAATATTAAAGTGCCTGTTTACTGCTCATAATGAAACTGTTAATCGTGCTCTTGAGGCTATATATCAAATTTGATTACTCATCGCTTAATTTGGGAAAAGCCGTAATATAGGGGAGAATTGAATCAAATCATCAATATCAGCATTTAAAAATGTTCTAGAAAAAGATGACAAAGACGTTAAAGCTATGCCACTAAATAACAATACTGTTTGTAGAAGAGGAATTAAATGAGGATATTGAAATACAACTTGTTGAAAAGTTGAAAACATGAAACTTTTCGGTGCAAATGGATGAACCAACTTTGAGAGACACTGAGGCCGTATTTGTAACTTATGTAAGATACACTCATAAAGGGGATTTTTGCCGAAGAATTGTTCTTCTGTAAATCATTAGAAAGCACCATACCTCCAAATACGAGTATATTTATAGTAAGCTAAAAAATTACTTAGATATAAAAAATATACCAATAAAAAATATAATACATCTTGTGCTGCAGATGGTGCTCCTAATATGATGGTTGAAAAATAAAATAAAGCATGGAATAAGAAAAAGGGTTGCTTAAAATTGATAAAAGATGAGAATCCAGAAATGCTTCTTGTGCGTTGTGTTATTCATAGAGAAAACCTGGTAGCTAAAAACAATTCGCCTGTTCTAAATGAGTACTAAATTCAGTTATAAAGTATATCAATGCCATTAAAGCTAGGGCCAAATATGAACGTCTTTGCAAGTTATTTTATGAAGAACAAATGAAGACTATATGAGACTTGTACTTCACACTGAAGTAAGAAGGCTGTCGAAAGGGAACTGCTTGGAAATACTTATGGAACTATTTGATACTCTTAATTATTTTATAAGTGACAAACCTGAAATGAAAAATCGTTAACGGATGATAACAAGACAATTGTGGGTTATTTAGCCGATATCTTTGAAAAATTAATATATTAAATAAACAACTTCAAGGAGCAAATAAAACTTATGTCGATGCAAAAGGAAGATATTTGGTTTCCTTATCTTTGTTGAATTATGTCAGGCATATACTATTTTCAAAAAAATTTTGAAAAGTCCCATTGGCTCCAAAAATGTGCCGTGACTATCGTTATGCTTGTTATTGATACCGCTATACTTATTTATTTATTTATTTACCATCAGATGAGCAGCTGCACCGCCTTTAAGACATTCAGCTTTTACGCTCAACTGATGGAATCATCTACCAACTGTGTTGTTATGTAAAATACAATAAAATTTTAGAATTTTGATAATTACATAATAAAAATAAAATATCAAAAATAAATATATAAATAATACAATAAATAATAAACATAAATAAATACAATAAATAAAAGTTAAAAATTTAGAATAAGATAAATACAATGTTGTTATATATGAAGTCAAATAAAGTATCAGAATTTTGAGAATTATATAATAAAAATTGAAGAAATTAAATATATAAAAACATAATACCTAAAGAAATATGAAAGTAAATGAAACGTAAATAGATAAGTAAATACTTAAGAAGATCATTACAAATTTTGAAAATGAACAACATAATGTATAAGAATAGTAAAGGCTGAGAATGTAAGATATGTAAAGAGTAAAGTATTTCATTATGGAGAATGAAAAGCAGTAATTGAATAAAAGTTGATGAGAAATAGTATTTGAATGAATTAGGATGACCTGAATGAAAAGTTCGTGGAAATTCTTGATAGAGAGTCATTCTTGAGTAAAAGACTTGACTAAAAATCTTGAGTTGAGACTTTATTAATATATTAAGGAGATGGAGTTAGAAAATATCCTTAAATTTTTGATCGAGCTTGAGAGATCTTGAAGGTTTAAATAAAGATAGTCTTGAGTGAAAGCATTAAAATGAGGTAGTAGAAAGAATGGCTTATTAAGTAAGGTAAATGAACAAAGAATAATGATTTCAAGTTCCTTTAAGATTATCGATGTTTGCGGAGATATAATTTATTATATTATGAAGATTATTTCTGAGAATATTACTTTTTAATAACTGTTGAAACCATAACTGAGCAGAAGTTAAATTGTATGCTTTAAGGTGACCACTATAGTTATTATTGTCGATCATCTGAAAATTTTATCGGCTGATTTAAAAGATTTTGTAACTTAAAACAAATTGATTTCCCAAGTTGGATGATGCAGCCAATGCTAGTGGATATTTCAAATATGCAGTAAAAAGAAGAACTCGCAGAAATGCAAAATGATGAGTCAATTAAAACTTTATTTAATATAAAAGGAGCGATGATATAGCTTTGTGAGGAAACCATAATTAGATATCCAAATGCAAAAAATTTGCAAGAGAACTATTGTTACCGTTTCCATCTTCATATTTTACTGAATGCGGATTTAGGGCCATAAATGATTTGCTGCTTAAAAAAAAAAGAAATCGGTTGGATATAATGAAACCGGGAGACTTGAGACTCAAGTTATCTAAATTGGAACCTGACATAAAATTTCTTTGCAACAAGTATCAAGCGCAAGGAACTCGCTAAATTTAAATAATAAAAATTACTAATACTTAAAATAAAGAAAAAAACTTTCACTAAAATGAGGTTTTTCTTGAATTTCAGTTCTCCATGTTTTTAAAATTCACTTACTGTGTTTGCTCACAAAATTTCGTAGTCAATTCTTCCTAAAAACTATCATTCAAGTTTCTTTCGTGAACATTTCAATTTTTAAATATTAAAAATTATGTATATGCTAGGGGGAGCTTAAAAAGTTTAGAGAGGATCAGGTGGGGCATAGCACAAAAAAGGTTGGGAAACACTGCTTTAGCCAAACTGATAAATCTTTGCTTGAATTAGCGTGAAACATCAACAAACATCGTGGTGGGAAAGATATGTGACTTGAATAAATCCGGCGTCCTTCAAAAAGTGCTTTCTGAGCATTCAAATAGCCTTAGAGTGCTTTGCTAAAATCAGTTAAACAAAATAAATAAGCATAGAAAACAATATGTTAATTTGTATCTAGTATAAGGTATTTCTCCCGCCTTCTTGGCATGCTTTCGTGGTGTGCTGATCTGCACGCTGGGCGCGTATTCTAGAGGTCCGTGGTTCGATTCCCGGCGAAGGTGTTGCATATTTTTCATCTTGCCTGCTTCCAAAAATCCTAATATCTCTACACTATTAAATCACAAACTTAAGGTCTACTTCATTGCACATGATGTAATCTTAACGTTTTCAGGGAAGAGAGTATTTACAAACGTATTTATAATGCATTTGTATTGCCTAAAAAGGGGGGAAAAACTGTATAATTATTTCTTACAACTTCTACAAGCCGAATAACATTTACACTCGTGATTCCTATCTAGTTTACCACAGAAGATAATTAATATTAGTAAGCATAAATTTTTAGGGTCTGATAGTTATACTTAAGTAACCTAAATAAAAAGCATTTTAATTTCAGGTTAGCATACATTTAATCAGAAAATAATACACTTTTAATCTAAACTAATTGTGTAGTTTATCTTCAGATTATAAATTAGCTGCTTAACATGCTTTATTTGTAGCAATTCCGAGACAGATACTTTCATTTCAGCAGACTGATTCCTTTATTAACTGCCAAAATTAAACCTAAATCTATCGTTATTTTAAATTGATTTCCAACGAAGTATTCCTTCACATAACGAGAGGTAAAAGACACTTTAAATCTTTAAATATCATAAAGATACACAGATATTAGGAAATTAAAGAGAAATTTAGTAGTGAAAATCTTAAGGGAAGAGCTCATCCCTTAAAAACGCGCGTTGGAACACATATTACTCTATACAAGCAGTTCTCACACATAAATACGTTATGAAAATAGTCGATAAAAATTTAATAGCTTTTGTTCAAAGGCCTTTAAATTATGTTTTTTTTTTCCGGTTCAACCAACAAGTTAACAAGTGTGCTATTTTTGAAATCTTCAGTTAGAGTTCGACCACAGGAAATTTCTATCATTTGTTCATTTCTTCACTAGATAAAATTTAAGGTACATTTCAACAAAATGGATTTCTAATCCAAATTTCGTTTTCATAATACTCGTAAAAATACATGTTGAAATTTTAAAAAAGCTTTCTAAAAGTGGTAAAAAGCTTAAAATATTTTTATCCGATGCTTTGATTATTAACTCGAGTTTGTTTTTTATAATTGCATTTATTTTATCTCTAATGGTAAACAAATTAACACTTTGTCCTTGTAATCTTAAATTTAATTCATTTAACTTTTCAAAAATATCAGCTAAATATGCTAAACGTGTCAACCATAATTCACCAAGTAAGTAATTTTGCAATTCAAATTTTGAATCACAGAGGAAAATTTGAATTTCTTATCGAAGTTCAAGAAGACGATTTAAAACTTTGCCTTTGGATAACCACCTTACCTACGGAATGTAACAAATGCGTTTCATGTTCACAGCCTATCTGTTAGTATAAAATTGTAAATATTCTTGAATTTAAAGCTCGGCTTTTAATACAATTAACAATTTTCACAGTTTGATTCAAAACGATTTTAGTTTTTCGGGGATTGTGTTGGCTGCTAAAGCTTCACGATGAATGGAACAGTGAGTAGATTTAATTTCTGTTGCGACTTTCTTTATCTGAGAAATAATACCAGAATGTTTTCCTGTTAAATACCGAGCTTCGTCACTGCAAACACCAATGCACTTGATTCCAAGGTATATCATTCTCAGACAAAATTGTCGTTACTTGAAAAATTTCACTTTCACTTGCTCTATCATTGAGAGATTCCTTTATTTTCTGAATTTTATTTTTGAATAAGTGTCTTTTTTTATGGAATTTTCCAGTTCATGAATTCCTTGACTTACTGTATCATTCGATAACGGAATATTAAGTTCGTTATCTGCTTTTTCGTCGAATAATGTTAACGCAATATCTTTAGTTGCTGGTAATATAAGGTTTTTTTTTCCAATAGTGTGAGCCCTCATAGTCTTGGCAATTTTTCGGCTTACTTGGTAACTAGCTTCCAAAGCTTTTTTACTTGAAGCAACAATTCCTTTCATTACTTGTTTACTATTTTTGAACTCCGATAATTTCCTTTTAAAATATTCTTCAGATTTATCATCTAAATTGGCATGCTTAGATTCAAGATGTCTTTTAAGAAACTATGGTTTTATACTTTGAATAACAGTTCACCACAAACAACACATTGAGGTTCACAGTCCATTTCATCTCCATTCCAAGTAAACCCAAATCATAAATAACTTTCATTGTATTTTCTATAAAAATGTTTTTTTCTTTTTAATAATCTTAGTGCTAGTAGATTGTCCTGGATCCATCACTTGTTAATCATCACTTTTCCGTTTAGTCAATCCTTGCTATTTTTCCATTTTGAAAATCTAGGTTTGTTTTATTATTTTTTCTCATATTATGTTATTTAAATTCCCAATATATTACGAGTTCTTCCAAAACAAACGATGATATTCTCAAATAGCGTAAAAAAGTAAGGAATTCAAAGCAACAAGAAAACAAAATACCTGCTGTAAGATACAGCAAACCCACGTAAATAATGATTCGAATTGAAAATACCGTAATAATTATAGACATGCTAATATATTAATCAATTCTAAAAGAATTAGTGAGATACTACTATCTTTTATAGGAACTTACATTAATTTCCCATTAAACACAACATCCGTTCCTACTAATCCTTTAAAAAACAACATTTATGACAAATTTTGTTATATTTATGGCTAAATGAATATTTGTAAAAATAAAAACGGATTATTTCGTAAAAATCTGTGAGCGGCTATTGAACAAAGCGCAGATCGCATAAATTTACGAGTGTTAGAGAAGAAAACTTAAACAGCATCTTGGGGTGTACGTAAATAAATTTAATTTAATAAATGATAAATTAAATTTATTTATATAGCTTGAATATAATAGTTAAAAAAGAAATCTGAAAGTTTTCAGATTTTACATTAAGGCCAGTGGGGCGTTTTTTAAACGTTTTGTGTGTTACCTTTATTTATTAAATATCATGTTGTTCACACTTATACCCTAAAGTTCAGTTCAACAGAAATGTCGTAAAATAATTTTAAAATGAGCATACCTTTAGAATTTCCGATACACAGTCTTGCGCAATGGAGATAAAAATGTTTCCCCCGTCCCCGTAGTGTTGCCATTGATCGCGTTGAAATCGTTGAGTTTGTTAATTAAAAGTTCGTTAAACGTTTTACAAAATATGAAATAGATAATAAAACAAATTACAAATTTGAGCTTCCAGATGGCCATTGTCGGAGGGAAACGTACGTTATTCAAAATTTGATGGCTCTAAAGTTGTTTTGTCACAATGCGAGAAACATACATACATTTTTTCAGATTCTTCATTATTTAATTTCTTTAAATATAATGCAGGGCTCTAATATTTGGCGGCAACAATCTGAAACGTGAACCGACATTTCAACGCAGAATGCCAAGACGAAATTAATAGTCCATCTGGGCAAATTGCCCCTTTGGACTAAAAATGCTTTGTTTCTTTGCGTACCACCTATTTTTCTGTTGGGTACCACCTGTTGAAAATCACTGCTCTATCCGAAAAGAATACGAATAAACAAATGATAATATTATTCACTCATTCGAAATATCAGTGAACTTCTTAAAATCATTTACCGGATGATGTAAACTATTTCAGTTTTTTTAAATTTTTTTTTTTTATGCTTTTCATTTAGAGGTGGGCCTGGGATAAATCTTGCCATGTTCCCAGTATTTTTGACGCTGGCCTTGCTTTTGCCCCTGTAATCGCTTATCACTATAGATCAAAACTATTGATTTTGATAGCCTATCACTACTATAGATCAAAACATATTGAATAATGAGGAGTTTTCGTTTGGTCCCAAAATGTAGTTGATCTATTTGTAAAATGTTTTCGTTTGATCCCAAAATGTAATTGATCTATTGTAAAATCTAATTGATCAAAACTATTGATTTTGATCGCCTATCACTATAGATCAAAACATATTGAATAATGAGTTTTCGTTTGGTCCCAAAATGTAATTGATCTAAAACATTGAAATATTAAAAGAAAAAAAAGAACATATAATTGAAAGATCATATGAAAATACGTGAGAATGTATGAAATATATGAAAAGAAAAATGAAATATATGAAAAGATCATATGAAAATACATAAAAAGTAATGAAAATTTATCTAAAACGTTGACATATTAGAAGAAAAAAAAAAGACATAGGATTGATTAATATCTTCTACTGCCATCTAATAAAACTAATTCTTTACTCGAGACAGAATTCAAAAATGCCAAAGCAAAACATTAAATTAGCAAAGCAACAAACACGTGTTTTGCTACCATTTGCTTTACTCCCTTTGGGTATAAATACAATCGCGACTTTCCCTTCTTTTCAGACTCCTTTGCTCTTGATGAAGAGGGGCCTATGCATGTTGCCCTTGAAATCGATAGTCTTGACTAAAATCTACTCCAAACACAAGGTTGTTACTTTGCTAATTTTAAATCTTTACTGTTAAATGAAATTAAGCTAAATTGGAAAGGTTTCAATTTTGCTGTTTTTTCCTGCAGTTTTTTTAACATGAGGAAACGGAAAAATATTAAAATAATAGTCATAAATACGATAGGGCCAGTTTAATTTCTTAAAAGTTCTTTTTACCATAAAATGATACAAACAAAAATATAATAATGTCTCGTCAAGTAATATATAAATAGTGATCGAACACGCATAGTTTTCGAAAAAAAAAGAAAAAAGAAACAGAAAAGGAAAAAAGAGAGAGAAAGGGGAAAAAGAAAAAGAAAATTGATTGAAATTTTTATATCTATAAAACAGAAGTTTTGAAACATTTCTGTGAATTATGCATTTATCTAATCATCTTTTTAATCATACATTTTTACCAAATATAAAATAAGTAATTAAAAAATTTTTATCTTTTCTATAGAACAGAATAATCATTCACAAAAATCTTCGGGTATTGCTGACAGTTCAGACAAAATCATTTGCGATAGATAAAATCCTCAAGTTTATGATATTGTGTTACATCGAACGCAGTAGGCGGTTACTAAAATATCGCCTTCTTGAATGCTTCAATAAAATTTCTTGGAATTTGTGCTATTTCAACGTTTAGTTATTACGATTTCCTCCAAAAAAATATGCATAAGATTCTAAAAATTTGAAAGTATGATCTTAATACACAAAAACACGCCGAATAAATACTAATTCAGAAGTCAAGCAACAAAAATCAGAGTTATATTTTCAAAATTTTCACAGGACTAGTTTCGATGGTTTTACCGAACCACCATCCTCAGCTGCAAAACCGCAAATGAACAAGATAGGAAATAATGATTAGATAATATAAGAAAGCCTGGACAGGAATAAGCAAGTGGCGCCATCTGTTGATGAAACCAGAACTAAAACATAATTTCTTTAAAGGCCAAAGGCAAAGATGGATTGGAATTAGGATCGTTAACTAGAACAGACAGATTTTTTCGAATGTGAAATGCTTCTATAAAGTCCAATTCTCCAATGGAAGATGTTTCTTGAATAATTTTGGCAGCAGAAAAATTGAAAGTGTGATTTTCGGACCAACAATGTTGAGCAACAGAAGATTTCTGTGTTTCCTTTTTTTCTAACATATGCCTCATGTTCCTTGACACGAAATTTTAAGGCTCTCTTAGTTCTTCTGGAACTCGCTAATTCATATCCAAAATTCACTGCCCTTGAACAATAGTTTTAGTCTAGAACGGAGAATGCAATATAAAAATAACCGTCATAAAACCACCGTTGCAGTTAAATTCGATAAACTTCTTTTACAGTCTTCCAGTTCAAAAAATCTTCCCATTCTAGACATGAAGCCAATAGTTAATATTTCTAATGTTAGTCTTTCAGAAGAACAAGAGAGAATTCTAAAATATAATTTTAACTTCTCACAAACCTGTAAACCCTCGATTCCAAAGATTTTGGCTCCTATCGAAAAAGCTTTCAAGTTCAGTAAAGTTTCATATTCATAGAAAGAAATGATTAGGCATCTTATCGCTCATAATATGAAATTCAATAATAAACCTTTGAAACCAAATCTAACTGCGAGAGAAAGAGCTACAATGCGCGAAATTCATTCTAACCCGGCTATTATCATTTCAAAGACCGACAAAGGTGGCCAGATAGTCGTCATGGATAAGAACACTTACGTCGATGGTGTCACTAAACTCTTAAACGAAGGACCATATAATCCGATCCCTAAAGATACTTCACCTTCGGACTTGTCAAAAATAAAAACTGCTATCAAATCTTTACAAATCATTTCAAGCAACTTAAAACTTTCGCTTATCCCATCTGTTGCGAATTGTGCCAGATTATATGCTCTTCCCAAAATTCATAAAAGTGGTATTCCTTTGGGCCCTGTTGTACCACATCTAGGTATTGCCTCGCATCCATTAGCTAAATATTTAGTTTCTAGATTTTCAACTCTATTAGAGAATAACATTTACACCATAAAAAATTCAATAAAGTTTGTAAAAAAGGTTAAAAACATTTCTCCTAGAAATTTACTCATGGTTTCTTTTGATGTAAAATCATTATTCACCAATGTTCCAGTGGAGGGTGCATTAAGATGTCTAGAAACCAGACTTCGCGAATTTCATTTCTCTTGCATCGAAATTGGTGAGCTAATTTCTCTCACTCAACTCTGTTTGAAACAAACACATTTTGTTTTCCAAAATAAATATTACAAGCAAACTGAGGGATTAGCCATGGGAAGCCCCTTCAGTTCCATCCTGGCTGATATCTACAGGTATTATTATGAATCAAATTTGTTTGAATCTTTAAACTTCCCGGCATGGTTCTGCTACGTAGACGATACTTTTACCCTGTTTGAAGGTAATAAAGATGATTTAAATAAAGTTCTTTTAACAGTGAATTCTATTGATCCTGCTATTCAGTTCACTTTTGAACTTGAGACTTGCAATTCTCTTCCGTTTCTCGACATTCTAGTCACACGTAACACATCTAACTTCAGTACTACGGTTGACCGTAAACCTTCATCGGTTTGCCTTCCACCACACTTTAAATCATGTCATCCGACTAAACAAATGTTAGCTTCATTTTACTCCTATGTTTTCCGCGCTCTTCAAGTTTGCTCCTCCAAACTAGCCCTTGATGAAGAACTAAATTATTTAAAAGCAATAGCTATTGACAGGGGCTTTTCACACAACATTATTAATCAAGCAGTTAAAAAATTCTTATCTCAACACACTAAAAGGCACACTCTTGTTTTAAGAGATTATAAAAATTCTGTTGTCATTCCCTTCTTTCCATCAATTAGCTATAAAGTTGCACATATTTTGCAGAAATTTAACTTTCGAGTTGTGTATACACCCATAAAATTCCGAGTTCCATACTCAAGGACCCCATTCCGGATATGAATTTCCTGGGGTATTTATAGGATTCCTTGCCAGTGCGGTTTAATTTACATTGGCCCAACTAAAAAAGCCTTAAAATTTCGCTTCAAGAAACATGAGGGATATGTTTGAAAAAAGGAAACACAGAAGTCTTGTGTTGCTCAACATTATTGTTGGTCCGAAAATCATACTTTCAATTTTTCTGCTGCCAAAATTATTCAAAAAACATCTTCCATTGGAGAATTGGACTTTATAGAAGCATTTCACATTCAAAAAAATCTTTCTGTTCTAGTTAACGATCCTAATTCCAATCCGTCTTTGCCTTCGGCCTTTAAAGAAATTATGTTTTAGCTCTGGTTTCATCAACAGATGGCACCACCTGCTTATTCCTGTCCAGGCTTTCTTATCTTATCTAATCATTATTTCTTATCTTAATCATATGCGGTTTTGCAGCTGAGGATGGTGGTTCGGTAAAACCATCGAAACTAGTCCTATGAAAATTTTGAAAATATAACTCTGATTTTTGTTGTTTGACTTCTGAATTAGTATCATCTTATTTTGCAGTCAGTGAAAGATAATTTTAAGGAAAGCGAAATTATAAAAAGAAAATTTGGACGACAACTAGAGATTTTCTCGATAATACAGTGCAATATTTTATATTGCTCAAAGAGTGAATAATCAAAAAGTTGGAGGAGAATATTATTAATCATTTGGAGAAATGGTTAATCTAGCGAATGTTAGAATAGTAATCTGACCTCCTGAATAGACCGACTGATAGAAAGAAAAATTAATTCACGTCTTCGGAGGAGCAAAAAAAGCTTGATTTTACTTTATCGAACCCTATGGCAGTGACTATGAAATAATGCTTGCGGACAAAAGTTGAATGCAACTAAATCTGAGGATGTGAAAACTTGTATTTAGCTTTTCTAATGCCAGAAAAGCAAAAAACTATATGTTCCCTGCCAGAACCATGAATCCTATATAGAAGCTGAGTGTACTAACCACTCAGACTCCGCAATGAAATATCGATAGTTTTGACTTGAAAGTACGCAAGGATTAATTCACGTGGATTAATTTCAAATGAGGCAGTTTAGAATATACTATAAGCAGTTACTGTTCTTAGGATATAAAGGGAAAATAACCGAATTACTGTAAAGAGTCAAGGGGTTGCTGCAAATTAAAGTTAGAATTTTTATTTACATATTTTTTATTTAACACACACACACATGCATACATACAGATGTACACTGCACACACACACAAAAAAAAAAAAAAAAAAAAAGGGGGGGGGACAGTTCTATATCTCCGGTTCTACTGGGCCGATTGACGAAATTCAAATTGCGTTTCTCATGTCTCGAAAGCGCGACTTAGGATATGTATTAGATTTATATATATATATTGTTCTAATATCGATATTTTGACATAAAATCGGACTTTTTCTGAAATAACATACCAGTTTTTTTCCATATTTCAATTCTACGACTCATATTACGCCAAACTACCAAGTTTTGTAAAAATCGTACGAGTAGTTTTTAAAAAATTAACTTTCAAAATTTTCGCTCCTCAATGTTAATTGAGTTTGATATATATTGATTAATCTCGTTTTTTATTAATCTTATTTGATTCTTTCTTTCACATTTCGAAATTCAGGTTCATTCCAAATAAAATTCGCCCATTTTTATGATTTATTTTTAAAATTTGTATTTTTAAATTATTTTTATAAATTTTTCAAAAAAAATTGAATTATAATCTATATGATTTTTGCCATCATCTTAAAGTAGACGTATTTCTAAGCATACATGCAAAAAATTACAATTTTTTATTCAAAATTTCCGAAGATATAACGTGATTTTATATATATTATTTATATATATTGGCGCGTGTTGAAATTTGGCATATTTGTTGATAGCGATAAAACATCAGATGCGGTTTAAACTCTTTGCTAAAATTATTTGGAAGTAGAAACGATGTGTCTTTTTTTTTTTTCCGCTCATACACAATGTAGAATTCTTTTCCTGCCGATTGCAACCAGAATACGAGGTGCCATCTACATGTTATAGCAGTCCTATGTACAAAATTTCAACGTTCTGAGGCTACTCGTTTTTTGGGTTACGAGAGATATGTATTTACGTACATACGTACGTACGCACAGACGCCACAAATAGTTCTCTTCAGAATTCATTTTAAAGCAGTTTTATAATTTTTTTGGGGAAAAAGAGTCCTTTATTCTGTCCTTACGTATAGATGTCACGCAAAAACATCGTTAAATTGCATTCGATAGCGGTAAAAATGGATATTTGCGTTGAAATATGATTCCTGAAACTTCCTTTTTATTTCGTACTAGGAAGTAAAAATTAGCTACACAGGGAAGGAAAAAGCAAATTTGGATATATTTTATTCGAGCTCAGTTCTCTCCTGCCATTTAATCAGTTTCACTTTATAACGTTGCGCGCCTCTAACTAGCACGCAACCAAGAGGTGACTGTGAAAGCTTGTATAAACCACAGAGTCTTGTAAAGGGTTTAAGTCCCTTTTTATTCAACGTAATAAATTACAATGGCGTCCTCTTGACGCTTACAGACGGTGCCCACTAGGCAGTCAAATAAAAATAAAAACCTGAAAAGAAAGTAAAGACAATATTCTAAGTACGAGGCTCTCTAAAATAACTAACTCACCGCGTTTTACAAATACCGCAGCTAATTCAGCAGACTTGAAGCTCACTGAAACAATTGCAACTACTTCCCGCCAAGCACACAGGCCGCAACGCGGGGTTCTTCAATTCTCGATTTCTACCTCCGCGCTCGCTAAGTAAGAATAACTCTCTCACCGAACTCGTTTCCTTCTATTTAAATCATAATACTTCCGCTGATAATTTGAATGCTTGCGCGTTCTACTCAAATTTACATATTCTGGCATTGGCAGTTCCAGGGGAAAGTAAGGCTTGACAGGAAAGATAGTTTAAACTTAAAATAAATGTTAGTTAAAATAAATATAAACCCTACAACTTATAGGCTTTTCTCCAGTTGTAAATTATCTCAAATATTGTATAAATGCGATTCCGCTGCTGCTTTAGATCTAAAAACATTTCAGTAAACAAAGCTATAAAGAATTAATTCACACGGAACGTAATAACCTGCAGAAAATTATTTCGTAGAAACAGTAACAAATTCTTCCTGTTTAGAGAAGTGTCTGAATGTCTGATCGTAGAGTTCGATTATTCGCTATGCAGTGCTGATACATTTCAGCGAATTCTTGTTATACATAAATGTTAAACGGTAATCGATACAACGTAGAATATGAGATAACACTCCACATCCCGTACCAGAGAGCAATTAAGAGATATCTGTCTGTTTCTAAGAGTGAATTATTAATGAAGCGCCCCGATTTTGTTCATAAAATATTAATACAGGTTTGCTTATTTTATCGTTTATAGAATAAAATGTTTTGTTATTATTGCATGCACCAAGTAAGAATGATATAGTCTACGTCATTAATCTCAACTTGCGTGAAATCAAGAAGCACCAAACTCTGAGCTTTTTTTTTTTTTTTTTTTTTTTTTTTTTTTTTGCACGGACTACAGCATATAAGCCTTAAATCGAAATGGTGGGCAATTCCTTTTCAATCAAGGCAGCAATTAAAAAAAAGATATTGCTCACAAAAATAATTCCATATTTGAAAAAGGAAAAAAAACGAATCCTGTCTCAGACGCATTGTGAGATCAGGGTTAGTCACTTCTGCTTCGCAGTGCCACTTTTATAAAAAAATAAAATATCGATATTGAATGATGTAAACACATTTATATAAAATTAACTTAAAATTATAATATTTAAAAATTCTTAAATTTAATGCGATACATCAGCTTGGTGATCTTTGCAGATTTAGCAATACTGGAGCAAATAAATGGTAAAGATGCTCGCATTTTCTCTTCAAAAATTCCCAGGTTCTCGCGTAATTTTTGTTTTAATATCAAACATCGCTGAATATCTTACCTCGCGAAGATATGATGTGGAAAGTAATAATAATGTGTTAAGTACTTTGTTTATCATACCCGGATATTCTTCTTCAACAGACACCCAAAATATCTCAGGACCATTTTCAATGAACTTCGATTTTAATCATGAATATGTTTTAGAATTTTCTTCCGTTGTTTTGTCCTTACGCGTTATCTTTATGGCAAGCATTTCTCGCAGCAAAAAAACAGAGATGAAATATTATATTTGGATAGATTGCTTTCTCCCCTTAGTCATAAATCCTTTGATTGATCCCCTCATAGATGTTTCTCCGTCTTTACGATTACAACCCATTGATCCCATGATAATATTAACGTATTCAAATACGACATTCTCGCGTCAAATAAGTCCTGGCCAGTTGTACGTCCAAAACGTTCCTTGCAGCATGAAAATTGATTTACTAGCTTCTATTTATTAACAAACTGGACAAAGCCTAAGTGATATATCTTACCATTTATATCAGTTAATTTTTCTCCCTTGTTTTTTAACAAAGGAAATGTTAAAAATTCACCTGCAATTTTTCTTTCAATCTGTAGGACATGTCATTAGTTCTTTTGCAAATCGTGTCATCAGATACTATAATCTTCAAAATCTCCTTCTTCCTCAAACATAATTGTCACTGTTTCAACACAGACGGTTAAAATAAGAAAATACCAAATTCAAGAACAGCTTCTGGCTATGCCTTTCTCACAAAAACCCAATCTAAAATAGGTTCTCGTTCATACAGATAGTTAAGGCAATGAAGTCGCGGACCTTCTACCCAAGCAGGAGGCTAATAGCACGGAATAACTAGATCAACCTACTGAACATCGTTTTTCTCACATTAAAAGAGTAATTTTGATAAGTTTGCTACAAAATTGGCAAAGCAGAGGTAGGACGAAAGACATTTCGGCAAAACGTTAAGATGGAAATCAAGACCCACCGTCCTAGCCTAACACAATTCTTGAGAGCTCATGGGCCATTACCAATATACCCCTACAGATTCAAACTTAGGGGTACTCCCTTTTGCTAGTGCGGAGAGGAAAGTGACATGGACTGTTATAACTTTCATTGCGTTAATATAACAGTCTGGCATTTAAGGAAACCAGCGGACTGTGCCTGGGCAGCATGGACCGCCAACACAAAAATAGAGTAGTCCTTGGTAAAACAGAGAAAACCTCAAGACACTGCGTAAGCAGAAACCACTGTGAATAACACTATGTTTGAAATGATCAGAATGTGGAGCAGATAATTAGGATAACGCTTAGGGTTTGCAGTTATCAAGCTAATAATCCCCGAACTAGTGGGAATTTTAAGCTTGTTTTCATTCAGCAAGAAGTATAAATCTCTAGCGTTTGTTTCAGGTACTCTGCACGTGTATTAATATGAACTAACTTTCGACAAGAAATTACTTTGTTACATTATCTCTGACTTTTCCACATTTCGACAGTTACTAGATTTAACCGTTGAGATGGTGTGTAATTCCGTTTGGTTCACCTCCGTGGTTGGAAGCCATCTCGGCAACGCACTCACTCACTCTCATCTAAGAAAAGGTAAAAGCGAAAGACAACAATCAACTATTTCATGTAAGCAATACACGTTTTCTTGAAAAAATTAAACGATTTAGAAATTTTCCGTACATTGTTGAGGCTACAAGAATTTGTTACCTATAAGCTTTTCATATATGGTGAAGTTTTTTCTGAAACTTCCCATAAATATTAAGTCTTAAGAAGATTCTTTTTCATACACATTTATATTAGAGTTATTGTTTGAAGTTATATGTCTAATCAGAGTCATGCCGAAAATAAGGCACTTTCTTAAGGTAAGAAGTGAGAAGAGGAGTACTATTAAAGTACAATAAATTAACGATCAGTAAGAAAATGATAAACCGAAGTATTCGTAAGACGTAATTTTCAGATTTGCCTTAGATTAAAATGTGTAAGCATAATTGTGTTTCTAATACCTGGGAAAATATATATTATTCTTTATATTTCGTGATTTCTCAAAAATGAATAGAATCGAAAGAATCATGCTCTGTGAATGTTTAGTCTGGTTAAAAAAAGGAATCTAGAAATGAGGTGAATGCCTTAATTTCTTACAAATCTTTCATTAAAAAATTAGGTTAGTCAGGATGATTTACATGAATATTTATAAACTGACTGCATGTACGAATTTTCAGCTTATATCAAAGAAATATTTTTTAAATTAAAAAAATTACGTTGACATACATTCTAAAACCCGTGTAAGTTTTTTAAACAAAATAGAATCGTTATATTTGATATCTATAAATTACAATTCAATATTTAAAAGACATTTAGATAAAATTATTAAAATGTAGAAGAGTTTTCCTACAGAAGAGATTATTTTTTGATCCTCAGGATTTTCCTCACATAAAATTAAGCATTACCCAGATCCTCTTAGACAGATTTTCATTAAAACATTTCAGAACAGTCGAATCAGAAATAGAATAGTATTTGGACAAAATAACGTGTTTGACAGATTTTGCGTGTGCCTCAAAAATTTCATGTTAAATTAAAATCACGTAAATTTCCTATTTTTTAGCTTTGCATTTTATTGTTTTCTAGCTTTAGTTTAATTCTTATTCACTTTTAGAATTTAAAAATTCTTATTATTCACTTTTAGAATTAAAAAAAAAACTTTTGTACTGTTAAAACATTTTGTACAACAAAAATTTTACAGAAACATACTGGAGAAAAGGATTTACATTTTCATAAATTTCATTTTCAATAAATTCTTATGCATGTATACTTTTTAACACCAGAGATGCTATTAGTCTTGAAACTTACATTTTGTCGGAATCACTTTTCAGGCTGTTGTCTCCAAATGGTATCGCTATGTATTAGTAAAAGAATTAAATAAAGAAGAAGCTGTATGTATGTAATTATGCGCACTGTGGGAAGACGAAGGCATCTAGAGATACTGAATTTTTAATGCATGTTAATGCATGTAGCAGTTCACCCGTTCATGGTACTTCGAAGTCAGAATTTTGAATTTCGAATTTTTTTTTTGATGCATTTCATATTTTGTTCAAATTTAAAGAATTATTTTTTAACAAACTAAACGATCTGAAAGCGAGAAGTGGCAACAGTGTTCGAAAAAAATAACATTTTTATCTCCAGCGCGCCAGACTGCTGCCATTCAGCAAAATGTAAGATCTTTCACTTTTAATCCACAAATTTGGCTATTTGAATGTAATGTTCTGTCACTACCTCAAATAAAATACTGTTTCCCTCTTAAGCGTGTTACCGTTGAGATATAATCTTCTGACTAAGTAGCAAACGAATTGATTAAAAAAATAAACCCTGTTCTTAAAAATAATTTTTTAATCTGATTGATTTAAATAAAAATGCATCTGTATTATGAGATGTCTAATTAGACGTATTAAATATTTTTATAAAAAGACTTCTAACTGGATCATTAAAATCATTGTATTCTTTTATTCTTTTTATGAGAACTCTTTTAGGCCGCTGGCTTCTCGAACGACTGTTTTTTTTTTTTTTTTTTTCCGACTGGTTTCAATATAGCGAGAAAAAAAAGTATGCCCAACCTCTAACACTCTGCAGGGAACACTAAAGACATGTTGGTTTTAAATATTTTGTGATTTTACTTAAATTTTGTATGACATAAATGCGAAGAAAACGATGCTTAATAATAAAAGCTAAAAAAACTAAAAGGCTGAGAGCTAAAAAGACAAAAGAAAACTTGTGTTAGGAGAAGTGAGTCCAAGAGCAGACTGCTAACTTGCGATGCTCAGCGAAAGCATAGAAAACTTTAATAAAATCCTGTGGTGCGATATTAAAATTTGAATCCTTTTAGATCTTCTTTCTATCATTTGTTTTCCTTTCCTTTTTTGATTTCCTTTTCTTTTTTTTTTATAATTGTTATGCTCTATTGGTGTTTAGATGCTATATGATAAATAATGCAAAATACGTTTTTGGGGTAATAATATACATTTAAATGCTAATTTACTACATCATGAATAATGTGTGAATTGACATCAAAATACACTTTTATTTAATTTAAAATCATAAAATACAATTACATTCTTCCCCTCTAAAATTTACATATTTTTTAGAAAAACTTTTCCTCATAATGTATTGTCACTATCTCGTCAGAAAACTGCGACGTAGGGATTTATCTTAAGGTAAGACGAACAGAGAGATGTGTTGTGGATATAGTCTTATGAGCCGCAAAATGTTAGAGACATTCTTAATTGCGACAATATTTTCCGAAATGCAAAAAATGCATTTCAGAAAATAATGGACTATTGTAATGCGGTGCAAAAACTTTAACTAAAAGATTTGACACATAATTAAGTGTATATACAATACTGGAGCTCAGTTTTAAACGAGAAGGCTCCACGGAAGTAGTAGCCATGAGGCTATCTCATTTAAATGGACTATCTCCTTCCTGGTGATTTGGTTTGGTTTATGTGATCATGGCAAAATCTCAAAGGCTACCTGTCTAAAGTAGCTAGTCACAGCTTAGCTGTACATATGCATCCGCCTAGTATAAATACTGCTCCTCGAGCAATTATTCTTTTTCTTAACTTCTCCTGCCCTGCAAAAATCCCTGCACTGCTATGCTCAATTGTCCTCCATTGCTATGATCAGGGAGTGGGCTGCGCGTTTGCTCACTACGAACATGGCACACTAGTAAAGGAATGGAAAGGACATCTCACTAACAGCAATAGTATCTTTCAAGCAGAGGCACTAGCAATATTGAATGCGCTACGACATGCCCTCAACCTTTCCCTTTCCAATGCTACTTTTCACACGGACAGCATGTCAGTGCTACACGCACTCAGGGATCATCACCACACTTCACCCATCATCATAGATATACAGCAACTTTTACGCAATAATCATCAAGCCCGCTTTAACATGGTATGGGTGAAAGGACACTCCGACAACTAAGGGAATGACGTCGCAGACCGACTGGCTAATGAGGCTGCCAACAACATCCACGCTCAAACTATAAGAGCCCCTACCCCCGTCTCACACCTCAAGAAAACTCTGCGTAATATCTGTAAAGAAAAGTGCAAGAAGAATGGAATAGTGGCGACACAGGGAGAAGGACGTATAACTTCCTACCAAAGGTAGACACGGAACGTCTTATAACAATAGCCCCACTGACACAGTACATAACGGGTCATGGCCCATTTCCATCTTATTTTCGCAGCATCTGACAATTGTATCTGTGGCATGCTAGGTTTTCCCGAGCACTACCTTGTAGGGTTTATATTTATTTTAACTAACATTTATTTTAAGTTTAAACTATCTTTCCTGTCAATCCTTACTTTCCCCTGGAACTGCCAATGCCAGAATATGTAAATTTGAGTAGAACGCGCAAGCATTCAAATTATCAGCGGAAGTAGTATGATTTAAAATAGAAGGAAACAAGTTCGGTGAGAGAGAGTTATTCTTACTTAGCGAGCGCGGAGGTAGTTATAGAGATTTGAAAAACCCCGCGTTGCGGCCTATGTGCTTGGCGGGAAGTAGTTGCAATTGTTCCAGTGAGCTTCAAGTCTGCTGAATTAGCAGCCGTATTGTAAAACGCGGTGAGTTAGTTATTTGAGAGAGCCTCGTAGTTAGAATATTGTCTTTAATTTCTTTTCAGGTTTTTATTTTTATTTTGACTGCCGAGTTGGCACCGTTTGTAAGCGTCAAGAGAACGCAATTGTAAATTAGTACGTTGAATAAAAAGGGACTTAAACTCTTTATAAGACTCTGTGGTTTATACAAGCTTTCACAGTCACCTCTTGGTTGCGTGCTAGTTAGAGGCGCGCAACGTTATATTGGCGCCCGAACACTTATCGAACTGAAATGGCCGAAAACTGGATGGAAGCCGCTGGACAACACCAAGAAATGACAACGCAGTTAGAAGGATTTGGATACCTGGTCCAGACTTTGAGAGCATCAATCAAGCCAAACGTCTATTTCGACGGAAAAAATTCGGTGTCCGTATTTTTAGAAGGTATAGAAAACCACTTTCAGCTCTATCCTGTGCCCGAAAGACAAAAAGTTGCTATCGCCACATCAGCACTAAGAGGACAGGCCGCGCTATGGTGGAAAAATATAGGCAAATTTCTTCTAGGTGAATTTGGAAGCCCGACGTATACTTTTGAAAATTTCAAAAAATCGTTAGTAAAGGCCTTCCCCATAGTGAAAGATCGCGCACGGCTGGAAGCCGAGCTATATAGTTTCTATCAACGGGATACAGCACAATTGACGGACTTTATTTTACGAAAAATCAAGCTAACGGATATGTTGTATGGGAAAAAAACCGATGCGGAGATTATTGAAATAATATTACCAAGATTGTTACCCGCTGTCCAAGACTACTTTGAAATTAGAAACCCAACCACATTGCAGGAACTTTTCGAATTGGCGGTGAAGTTTCAAAATCGCAGAATCGCGGAAAGAGCGAGAGGGGAAACATATTCTCAAAGTACCAGAAGGAAGGAGGAAACAAGAAATGGAAATCGCTCATATGGGGGAAAGAACTATCAAGCTAACGCATCGAAACTTGAAGGGCAAGGCCCAAAAAGAAAATTTGAAAATAAGCATCCGCGTACCCAGAAGACACAGATTGAAAGGAAAGCTTTAAACGACTAGAGGGGCCTGTGAAAGGGAGGGTCCAGACCCCGGAAGTTTTAGAAAAACCCTCAAATAGACATCTAAATACAGTCATCGTAAAAAAACTCACAGCTACGAATTATACAAGTCCTGGTTGGCGATGTACCAGTAGAAGCCCTCATCGATACAGGGGCAGAAGGCAATTTCATGAGTGAAAAGTTCTTCAAAAAGAATTTTTATAGGATACGACTCTTTAAAACCAGAAATACGGAAATTATAGCGGCGCAAGGAAAAACATGTCACTGCATCGGGAAAGTAGCATTAAACGTACAGGTAAAAGAGGAAAATCTCAAAGTATTAATTTTTGTGGTGAAACACCTCCAACACTCTCTTATTTTAGGTATGGACTTTTTAAGGGCCGCGAGGGCCAAATTAAATTTTCAAGATAGTTCCGTGGTGCTGGAGATGGACCAGAGGGTGGTGGAACCGGTGGAGACACCTGAATTGGACCTTAGCCATTTGAATGACCAGGAAAGTAAAGCAATACAGCAAGTGGTGAGTAATTTTTCTCATTTGTTTTCAGAAAAGCCGGGAAACTGTCAGATTGTAACTCACAAGATTCAATTAAATGCCGAAAAACCTTGTAGGACTAAACCTTACCGCTATGACAAACAAAAAGACGTAATCATCGAAGAACATATTCAGGAGATGTTAAAGAATAAAATAATAACGCCCATAAATAGTGAATACGCGAGTCCAGTCGTACTATGTAGGAAAAAGAACGAGTTTCCTCCTTCGGATGAAAGGGCTTGGAGGTTTGCTATCGATTATAGAAAACTAAATAGCATAACTAAATTCCCAGTTTACCCTTTGCCGGTTATAGACGAGATCATTAGACAGATCAAATCGACGAGATATATGTCTACTTTGGACTTAACGTCTGGCTACTATCAAATAGCTATGAGACCCGAAGATATACATAAAACCGCGTTTATAACAAAATCTGGCACTTATGCATTTTTACGCATGCCTTTTGGGTTGTGTGGGGCCCCGTCAACATTCCAGAGAGCTATGGACATTGTTCTAAAGCCTGTCCTAGGAAAATCAACTTTAATTTATCTAGATGATATAATTATAACGAGTAGTACGTTGGAACAACACATTAGTGATCTCGAACAAGTTTTTAAATTATTAAAAGAGGCCGGTCTTACAATTAACGCCTCAAAATGCAAGTTCGCAACTAAAGAACTTAAATATCTCGGTTATAAAATTTCGCAAAAGGGTATAGAAACGCAAGATTCAAAAATAAAAGCTATTAAGAATTTCCCACCGCCCAACACCGCCAAGAAACTTTCGTCTTTCCTTGGACTATGTTCTTACTATCGATCTTTCATAAAAGATTTCGCTAATATTGTTGAACCACTCTTAGTAATCAAAAGAAAAAAGAGTAAATTTACGTGGACAGCGGAAGCTAACACGGCTTTTGAAAGATTAAAAGAAGCGCTTATTAATGCCCCTGTTTTAAAATTCCCTGAGGGGGACGAAAACCTGGAAATTGCGGCAGATGCATCAGACTATGCGGTGGGTGCGGTTCTTATGCAAAATAACCATCCGCTGGCATTTTTTAGTAAAACATTGAATCAAACACAAAGGAATTATACAGCTACAGAAAGAGAAACATTAGCCGTATTAATGGCTGTACACAAATTTCGAGTTTATTTCGGCAAATCGCCAGTAACTGTCTTTTCGGATCATGCGGCTGTTGGTAGACTTTACTCGGGAAAAAACCTAACGCCCAGGTTAATAAGATGGGCTTTAAAACTCCAAGAATATAATATCACAATAAAATATAAACCGGGTAAGGAAAACAATGTAGCTGACGCACTTTCTCGTATAAAACTGGACGAGGAAGGTAATGAACTTAAATGCGCTGTGTTGACTTCAAAAATTTTAGATTCTAGAGATACGGTTATTACTGAACTGAAAGCTGATCCTGAATTTGGAAATATCTATGCTTATTTGAAAGACCCCGAAGGCTTTGAGCATACAGATATCGATGCGATAAGAAATAGAGCAAAATACTATGAAATAATAGATAATTTATTATTCTATACGAAAACAACGAACGAAAATCTTGAGTATAAGCCAGTCATCCCAGCCTCGCTTCGATTAAGCATTTTGAGGGAGTTGCACGAAAAAAAAAAAACAGCGGGCCACCTCGGGGTCAGAAAGACTTTAAAAAGGGTACGCGAGGCGGTATATTTCCCGCAATTATACAAAATAGTAACGGCGTATGTCAGGTCCTGCAATCAATGTCAGTTAATAAATGATATTAATTACAGCCCGGCCGGGTACTTAAATAGCATTCGCGCTACATTTCCGAATGAAATTTTAGGCATAGATCTCCTTGGTCCCTTCCCCCAGAGCGAGTTAAATAAAAATCGTTTTCTTTTAGTAATAGTAGATCATTTTTCAAAATGGATAGAAATTGTTCCACTTAAACGCGCGTCAGCCAAAACAGTCGCAGATGCATTCTTACACAGATACATTTTAAAATACGGTGCACCGATAAAAGTCATTAGCGATAACGGAAAACAATTCATTAGTCAAATATTTGAAAACATATGCAATGGACTTGATATACGCCATATCAAAATGGTTCCGTATAGACCACAGGCTAACATAGCAGAAAGAGTTAATAAAAACATAGTAAAAATAATTCGCAGTTACGTGAGCACACATCACAAGCGCTGGGATGGCTACATAAATGAATTAGCTTATGCTTTAAGAACGGCACATCATGATACTACGGGAAAAACTCCAGCAGAATTATTTTTAGGCAGAAAGTTAATTACGCCTTTAGATAAATTATTCTTTGTGCAACAAAGAGAGCAGGAGTTTAAACAAAAAGATGTGCAAAAGCTCATTGATCAGGCGCTTAAAACCTCGGATACGGCAAGAAATAGGCAGAAACTATATTACGATAGAAAACGCCGTGAAGCAGATTTTAAAGTTGGTGATAAAGTATTGAAGCGGAAATTTTCTTTATCAAGTGCCCCAGACAATTTTATGGCAAAGCTAGCTCCAAAGTTTGAAGGCCCCTATGTAATTCAGGAAATCAAAGGAGTAGTTTTATATCTTAAAAACGAGAGAGGGGAAATCTGTAAAGCAAGTCCCGACCAGGTGAAAAAATACTATAATCCCAATGATTTTGAAATCCTTAAAAGTTTCTTGCAGGACTCAAGTCTAAACGAAATAGAAGGGCCAGAGACTGCAACAACTATTCCACCACCCAAGAAACGGAGAACTGAAGAGAGACCTAGCACTTCTACAACCCGGACGTCGGTATCAAAAAGAAAAAATGATTATCAAACTCCGGCGTTTAAGAAAAACAAAAGTACAGATGAACCGGGTAAAGAAACCGTGGTAAAAAGAAAAACACCACCTACAAAGGATGGCAGGAGGAATTACACATCAAGAAGAACGCGCACACGGCCACAGAGTCAGGTGCCAGCAAGGCCGCCGTTCCGGAAACTGAAACGCCAACAGGAAGCACAGAAGTACGAGGAACAGAAGAAATTCAAGGACTCCAGACCGGAGGACGTCAAGACCAGCCGTCCCAGGCAGAAACGCAAAAGCCAACAACCAGACGATTACTCCGTCAAGAGGCCAGCATGTAGAGGACGCAAAAGAAAGATCAACGGGGACGACAATTGGAGATCAACAAGGAGAAGATTGACATCCATGACAACTCTAACTTGGGATCAATTTTGTCAAAAACGGATGACGGAGTTTCAAGCATCGAAAACTCAAAGATAAGTTAAAACCTTCTATAAATATTTTTCTCTTTTGTTCCGAAATGTTATGCATAAGTACGAAGTTCTATGTTTTGACGAAAGTCAATATGTCTCGGTTGAGACTTAGTTTTGTTTTACTTTATTTAGCTAAGGCAAAAGTATTATTTTCTTTAAGTGTAAAAGCTAAAAACAAGCATTTTCTGTTGGTCGAAAGACTAATTCTGTTATGTTAAAGCCAAAATTTGGCCGGAGATAAAAATAACTTCGTATTCTTGTATGTACTAATAAGAATTTTAGTTTCAGTGCCGCCAGCTTGGCGAAGGATGAGTAAAGTAAAAATTTATTTTCTCTTATTCATTTTATGGTAAATTGTAAAAAGCATATGTATTAAACTTTTGTAAATGTATGTAAATACTTGCATGTTATGTAAAAGTAGAATTTAGTCTAGAAGCATAAAATTGTAGATGCTAAAAGTGAATGCTTAAAAGCAATGAAGTCAAAATTTAAGTATTAAACTGTAAAGTCATGCTTTAGAGCGAAAGCCTGCATGTTTAAAAGATGAATGAGGGGGAAGTTAGAATGAATGTGTTTTGTAGGGTTCTCCACCTACATTTGAATTTTTAAGAATATTAAAGTAGCTCATTGAGTTGTAGAATGTCGAGTAAGGTGTGTCTATTTGGTTGTTGAATTCTAACAAATCATGGTGGTTAGGGGAAGTGTTGTAAGACTAAAACACGAATATTCCCGTTTGACACCACACACGGTGGAGAGCCAGGGTAAAGTTAAATTAATGCTTGAAAAATTGAATGAATATGAAGTAAGCAATAACTAAGAAAAACGAAACGTTAAAAACAAAAATTTATTGTGTCAAGAAAGTGTAAATTATAATGTATGTAGAAAGATACTGATACTTATTCCTTCCAGATGCTGGAAGGAAAGACCAAGATTGATTGATGAAGTCCAGGAAAAGTTGCTGTAAGAAGAAACCTTTGTAAAGAGTAACAGAATTTTAATTGTTACATAAGATTATTTTTGTGTAAACGAGGCTTTCGCCAGTTAGTTCAGAATTAGATAAACTTACAACAGGTCGTTTGTAGGGTCTGCTTCCAAGTTTTCCAAATTCTGGCAGCGGCAAATGTAGGGTTTATATTTATTTTAACTAACATTTATTTTAAGTTTAAACTATCTTTCCTGTCAATCCTTACTTTCCCCTGGAACTGCCAATGCCAGAATATGTAAATTTGAGTAGAACGCGCAAGCATTCAAATTATCAGCGGAAGTAGTATGATTTAAAATAGAAGGAAACAAGTTCGGTGAGAGAGAGTTATTCTTACTTAGCGAGCGCGGAGGTAGTTATAGAGATTTGAAAAACCCCGCGTTGCGGCCTATGTGCTTGGCGGGAAGTAGTTGCAATTGTTCCAGTGAGCTTCAAGTCTGCTGAATTAGCAGCCGTATTGTAAAACGCGGTGAGTTAGTTATTTGAGAGAGCCTCGTAGTTAGAATATTGTCTTTAATTTCTTTTCAGGTTTTTATTTTTATTTTGACTGCCGAGTTGGCACCGTTTGTAAGCGTCAAGAGAACGCAATTGTAAATTAGTACGTTGAATAAAAAGGGACTTAAACCCTTTACAAGACTCTGTGGTTTATACAAGCTTTCACAGTCACCTCTTGGTTGCGTGCTAGTTAGAGGCGCGCAACGTTATAACCTATTTGACTGCGGCTAACAACAAACCACCACTTACCACATCCAACGAATGATAGAACACTTTACTATCGTTTCATAATCAAACACCCGCCAGCTATAAGGAGTATCTGCGCAGTTGTACAGCAAATCAACGCCCTAGGGCAAGACATTTGCGAGCCACAATAGCATGGTACTTCAGACAATGTACTCAACGATTAGATATTCGCAGTATGTACACATTCCATATTCAATTTCGAGCCTCATGTTAACATCCGCTTTCAATAGCCAGCAACTTGCAGAAATAATGTTACTGACATGTTTATCTGTGTAAAGCACTGGGCACCCAATGGAATGATGTGTTATCGTAAATCGAAATATATAATATCCGTACAATGCACGAATGTAGTGTATGCAACGAAATATGTAAATCATGCAACAGAAGCCCCTAATGCAAGTATGTACATTATGTATTATGGGAACTGAGTATATTTCCGCACAGCGCTACTGTTTACGCACACCTTACTATGTCTCATATGTTTCTTCTGTGTGTAATATTTGCATTTATGTGCTCTACGTGTTTCCATATGTATTCTATGTGTCATGATATGTATTCCCGTGTGTGTTTTTATGTCTTTATGTTACGTAATTACGAGTGTGTTTTTATGCTTTTACGTTTAATTTTGTATATCTATGTGTTTCAGCCTATATGAGTGTTTTAGTGTTTCAGTGCTATGCTTTTACGTTTAATTTTGTATATCTATGTGTTTCAGCTTATATGAGTGCTTTAGTGTTTCAATGCTATCCTTTATATTCTTTTTAAGTTACTTTGTGTTATTAACAACGTCCTATATAAAAACTACTCGACATCTAGCCTCTGTATGGCCATGTAAACTCCCGGTGCAGCCTCACGGGGCTCCAGCGAGTTGCTTTTTCGAGATAGTGGAGGACGTGGGACATATGCCTGTTTACCTATGTTATACGCCAGGCGTCCCCGTCCTCCGTCACCTGTCACCTGTCCTCCATTGCTCTTAACCTAGAAAGACGTAGTCATCTGAGAAGCGAAGCAACGCGGTTTTGGCAGAGCAGCACTCAGGGAAAAGAATACAACGGCGTAATTAATTTGCGAGCGATATATATACATATATACACATCCTCTTTTTTATTCCGCTCAAGTGTATATATATGTCATATGCGCAAAATTTAGAAGTACTGATGTAGGAACACTGTCGATGCGTAATACTCAGATAGGATAGATCGTCGATCCATACTGAAGAGGAAGAATTCTGATTGCGTAGTATGCTAATAATGTTGAGTTCGTAATATCTAAGAAACCTGGCAGTCGAAGCAGTTTTAATTCCATTTTTATTTGCAATTGAAATTTTTGGCCACGAGAAAGGTTTTGGTTTGAATTAAAAGTTTCAGTTCGCAATTATTACGTCATCACAGCTGCGCTGGCCATGCAAAAGGGAATGATCTAAAAATGACGCAATAGACAGAAGTTATTACGATTTTTAGTATATATAGAGAGAATTAAAGAGTTACCGTTAGTTTAAATTATGATTTTAATTCACACTTTTTTTTTAACTTACACTCATATATATATCCCGGTGGAAGGCGCACCAAGAAAAGTTACTAGAACGGGCGCGTGGGGTATCACATACCCCAATATTTAAAATACAATAAAAATAGTATTATTTAGTTTTAAAACTTTTTTTTTTTTTTTTTTTTTTTTTTTTTTTTTTTTTTTGTTCTCGTGTAGTATAAATAAGTGAATAATAATTGGGTTTCAAAAAATTAATTTCCGAAATAATCTTAGAGTCAAAATTAAGATAAATGAAAATAATAAACATCACGCCTTTAAGTTTCATTGCATCTCTAATACACCATGCTTTTTTTATTTCTTCACACTTTGAACGAAATACATTCATGCGTTCTTAGCACAGAATGTTTTCACATTTTAAACATTACATTCACGTTCTTCTGTCCTTGGCGCGAGGGCAAAAAATTTAACACATCTTTCATACTTAAATGTTTCTAATTTCATGTATTCGTTTTAATTCTTCATCGAAACTTCGGCTTTTGTTTTGCATGCAGTACATCAATTTCTTGGAAAAGTATTAATCTCTGATCTTTGTTCAATACTTTTTTTCATTAATTGTAATGCTAAGTCTTTCAAAAACAGACTTCTGTTTCTTGTTGGTGGATTAGCAGTTGAATGTAATATAATTCAAGCATTTATTACAGCAACATTCAGTGCAGGAAAGAAAATTACCATTGGCCACCTTATCAGGTTCAATGTTCCGCCTTACTTGCTTTGGGAACATGCAAAGACCTGACTCGGAACAGGGAGCTTACTAAAGCTATGTTCAATAAATGTGGGAAGTAGACAAGATACACAGGAAGGGTATACGAAGCCCTTTATTTTTCACTCTTTACAATAATTTCCGGACTTCGGAATACAGAGACCAACCACTTGTGGTCTTGAACGTAAGAATATAAAAATATTAACTAAATTCTAACTTAACTTTGGAATAATAAACAAGGGCCTACGTGGAAGATTGGTCGTATATTAACAGGAAGCCGTATGTAGTACAGAGAACTGTTAACACTACAATACGTTTAAAATTATTAAGAGGATTAAACCTCTGGCCTGGAAGGCAACCAGCAACCGAAAAAAACTGCTAAGGCAAGCGGCCTGCTTCTACTAACTCCTTCCTCTCTGCTTGCTTGGCAAAAAGCCACAACTTAAGTACTTGGCGTTCGCCAGACAAATTTGCATAAATAAGTTAAAGCTTTTAATTCTGGCCGGAAGTAGAAAATAAGAGGTGATAGTAAAGATTTAAAATAAAATAAACGTTAGTAAAACTTAAGATCCTTACATACTTCCCGCCAGAGTTAATTAGTTTGAAACTGAGGTCTAAAACGACCTTGTTGAAAACTTTTAGCTCTAGAATCTAACGCGAGGCCAATCTTTTACAAACATTTCTCACTAGAAACTAGAAATTTTAAAAAAATTTGTTTTTACATTATCAGCTCCATGGACAATTACTTTTCATCTGTACTGCATCTAAACAGGAGCTTTTAGTTGAAATCTGGTTCCTTCCAGAAAAACTAGTTTAATGAAATTTTACACAATTAAATGGCAAGTCACATGAATATTTATATTTCTCCTAACATTCTTATTTCATTCATGACTTTTATTTAATTATCTCTCCCCGTGCTCTCTGACATGTGTTGTAAAAGAAAACACCGAACACGAATGTGTTTATGTACCAGTGTTCAACACTGCCTCCTACAATCAAAACACTAACGTGTTAAAATTCAACATAACAAGACCTCGTAACACACCCTATCTTCATCTCTAAACCCTGAGGTACTATTCTGAAAGTGGCTAACTCTGAAGTGTAGCGTCAGAGAGCCTAACTACATTCATTCAACCTTTAACACATATTCACAATATTTTTCTCTTTTTTTTTCAGTCACACGAATAAGTTAAAATTTTTTTGGCATTACTTTCACTTTTAACATATCACAGTATTTCTTAACGCTTAAAATAACAGTTCACATTGTATATAAGGACATATTAACATGCCGTTAATTTTACGCAATTTAAAACATACATTAGTAGTACATTGTTAACTTCTATTCTTTTCCAAGTAAGTGCCAATTCTTCTACATTGAAATACTACATTTCAAAAGTCTTTCCGACTAAAACTTCTTTCTTGCCAGAATGTTTTAAATAAAATTTATACAATAACTTTTACAATATTCAAGTATTTACACATTCCTATTATACATCAACTTTAGTTTTACTCGCGAGTAATTGAAAAACATAATACAAAAATAGGTAACAACTCATTTCTCGCCTTTTTGGCGATAAAGGTAGACCTCACATGAGGTAAAACGTCTTGAAATCTGCCACTTGCAGTAAGAATGAAAGATTAACTTAAGTTTGCAAAGTAACATAAAATTTTACTTATCTTTGTGATAATAAACAAGGGCCTACGTGAAAGATTGGCCGTATATTAACAGGAAGCCGTATGTAGTACAGAGAACTGTTAACACTACAATACGTTTAAAATTATTAAGAGGATTAAACCTCTGGCCTGGAAGGCAACCAGCAACCGAGTAAAACTGCTGAGGCAAGCGGCCTGCTTCTACTAACTTCTTCCTCTCTGCTTGCTTGGCAAAAAGCCACAACTTAAGTACTTGGCGTTCGCCAGACAAATTTGCATAAATAAGTTAACGCTTTTAATTCTGGCCGGAAGTAGAAAATAAGAAGTGATAGTAAAGATTTAAAATAAAATAAACGTTAGTAAAACTTAAGATCCTTACAACCTTCTCGTTATTCTGGCAATTGAACAATTGGCTGACATTTCATTCTCCATATTCACTGCTCCTTTAGTCATATTATTAAAACATATAATTCCTAACGTTTTATTTTCTCCGATAGTATCATCTATAGTATGATCGTTATATAACGTTATAATGTTATAATGATCGTTATATAAAGCATAAGAACAGTTTTTCCTTTTTTAGGAACATCAGGAATTAATGTTTTATCTTTTTCGAAACCAAAACAGCGTAGAAAATATTCTTAGTTTCATCTTCAGTTTCCGAAATGCAATTTTCATCGCTTTCAAATATTTCTAATAAATCTCGCATGCGTTGTATCTCCAGTTCATAGGGACTCATTCTTTTTACCATAATGCAGTTAGAAATTTTTAAGAATTTAATGTCAAGTACTTTAAAATCACTTGCGAGTAGAAATATTTACTGTTACACTCTAGAAATAAATTTCTGAACTAAATATTCAGTCAAAAAAACACTTACACGGACAGGCGCGTGGGTTGTGTCATACCCCAGTTCCAACAAAATACCGATAAATCTTTTTCTGAAAGACACAGGCAAAGAAAAAGCGCTTCTGAAAGTCAACCACAACTAGAAATTCAGCTACTGAAAGCAGCACAGAATTTCAGTTTCACAAGTTCGGAATACTCCACTTTTATGTAGGGTTGGGTTATGATACACCCCACGCGCCTTCCCGCGGGTTAAATATGATACCAGAGATTTTTCGCGATTACGACGCTTCTTCGTGTTAGGAAGTAAAAAAAGAAATGTTGTATTTATCAGCTTGCATTCTATAGAGTAATAAAAAATTTCATCGTAATCGTTAGGTTTTATTTTAGATGCGGACGATGCTACACGCAAGAAATAGAAATTTTGAAATCTACCTATTATAAGTGTGTTTGTAAATTATTTTATTTTTGTCACTTAGTGTAAAATAATACTTACTGCAAAACGTTTTTAAGAAATTTAGGTGAAATATCTTCTCTGTTAAAATGACTAATTTCGCAAAGATGTACAGCAATATAATATAGCAGAAGATAAATGAAAAACCTTCTTACTCGTTGATTGGTAAAAATGTTTACAATAATCAAGATTTTTACCTTTAAACGATAAACTAAGTCTTCAAGTGTATTTCATTTTGACAGAATTTATGTTTAGCAAATATGTGTGATGAATATGAGACGAAATTTGTATCCTTGAACTTTTGTTAAATTTTTGCTTTTATAATAGTAGTTAACCTTTAATATTTTAATTTTACAATTAGTTTTCACGACTGCTGCTACTGAATCAATCCATTAAGGAAATTTGCATGAAAATGTAATATATTACAATATTTGAGGAAAACAAAACACAGTCAAGGGGAATATTGATTCACCTTTTGAATGAACAAATCAAAAGACTTCGAATAAAGCAAAAGTCAGATACTTTATGAAAATTTAAAGCTACAATCCAGTTTCAGTACTTTAAACGATCTGGGAGAAATGCGAAAGTTCAAAAACTACTACTCTTTTAGCTTACTGAACCCTGGCATTTGAGATTGATTTCACTTGGTTGCTTTTATTAAATTCGGTTACAAAGTTTCGTTCAAGGATAAATGAAAACAGTTCTAAAAATATCATTAGTTTATCTGAAATATAAATGAGACGCGTAATATTTATGTAGTTTAAAGTAGCATCGATATTTCTGCTTTTAGGATATGTATAGTCAATATTCCTAATATATTGAAAACGACTTTCTATAACTACACGGCTAAGCTAGAACACATTAAAGAATATAGATTCTGCTTTGAATAAATTCATTTAATTTTTAAGCACGTAGCTTTATTCATGACTTTAGGCTATTTCAATGTGAATCACACGCAACGTACTTGGAAGATATACAGCAAATACGTGCCTCCTAAATCTTAGCAAAATATTGATATTTCCAAAACCATGCAGCCGTACGCGTAAAAATTTAGAATTCTCTTTCTTTCTTGTCGCCACAATGCAGTTACAAATTGAATGAAAGAATACATGCAAACGGGATGCGTTTCAAAGGTTTAGGTGCTCAAAACACAAAGAATCACGACGATGATGTGTTATCATGCAATATACTCGTGAAGTTGAAGAAGAAATCAATATTTGGAGCAAATATCGTCATCGAGACAATAAGATAGTAATAATGAAATAAGTCAAAATGTTAAAAAAATATAGCAAAAACTTTTTCGCTCAACATTTGTTTATAGCAACCTTTCTCAACCACTTTACTGACAGAAACACTTAGTCTAACTATAAGTTATAAAGGGTAACCTTGCATTAAAATTACTAATTTTTTTTAATATTGTGAAATATTTAGCAATGCTTGGTGTTGGTTCTATAGAAATATTTCGTTTCAACAGAATATGGGAATATGGCATATGCTCGTCTTTTTCAAGAAGCATATATTCCTGATTGCTTTTTCACTTTTGGTACTACGGAAATTCTATGGTACAGGTGGACTGGACATTCTATATAATAAATATTTTTTGTTTCCCTTTATGGATTTAGGAATAGATTAGTTTAGTCTTTGGTCATTTTATCATGCTTGAAGTTATTTCTCATCATTTTTCATTTGCGAGTATTATAGCTTAAAAGGCTGAGACACTGAGGTTTGGTTTTAGGCAAAATGAATCCATTTAAGTAACATTGTAGAGTCGTTACGTTTTTTTTTAAGAAAAGAAAAGAAGAAAAATTATTTCTGCCTCATCAGGATATGAACTCCGGACCTCCCAATGTTAACTAAACATGCTTCCAATTGCAATTACAAGATTAAGGCGTCGGCAATTAGGCAAAAAATTCTTTGCATTCTTTCCCAATTAAGAGGCGAGTGGGAAAAAGAGGGAGTCTTTTGCAAAACCAAGGAAGTGACGAATTATCGTGCACCACATTTTAGTTCGAGAGCCACTTGTAAAGTGACTAGTTATTCATCAGAGAAGTTGACATAAAAAATCAACGATGCCCATGCCGGTATTCGAACTCCAGCTCTCTTGACTGCTGAGTCATTCATTCAGTTACACAACGAAGGAACGCAGTGCGGAAAATATCTTTAAATAATTCCTTTGGCGTCACAGCATTTTGCTTTAGTTACTCGTAATAAATGTCCATTTTAGCTCGAAAGAGTAGTTAATAAAAATCCATTTTAGTTCAAACGAGCTTTATTTTGTAGGATAGTTTTCCTTTTTAATAACACCTTAAGGCATTATATTGGTCAAAGTGACTTTTATTTGCTACGCATAAAGACGTTTTTGAAATTTGGAAGAAGAGATAAAGAGGTAACTGGTATCTGTTTGACGTTAACTGGACATTACAAATTACTTTTACAAATGGTTGAGGTAGTAGAAGGAGCTGCAGACGAAACGTTTTATGCTCTTTTAATGTCACTGTGACGCATATAAATTCTTTCTTATTGATAATATGAAGAATTATTGTAAGCCATGGGAAGAGAAACTCAAGGTGTGCTTTGCAACAAGTTAAACATATGACTGTGAGTTAACCGTTCTTTATTTTCCGGAAACAAACTTCACTGCCACAATTTATTTGCAGTAGGAAAGCTACTTTAACACTTAAATACATATTGAAAAACGATGAGAGGAAGTTTACAAAATGTTACACTGCAGGCCATCTAAAACACAACACGAAGAATAAAAAGAGATATTAAAGCAAAATTTATTTCAGAGATTACATATAGAATCAATGTTAATTGATTTCTTTGAGTGTTCTTTGAGGTGCGGAAGACGAGAAAGTTAGTCATGAGTGTTTCCTTCACGTTGGGGCTAATACCTCTGCCATACACCGCGGCATTGAGTGAAAGAGGTTTGAGTGTGTTGTTGGGGAATGGCAGCACATGCTGCCCTCACAGGTGACAGGTGACAGCAGGGCCGGACATCCGGACGGCTTTCAAAGACTAATCGGGTATAGTCCGAGAGCCGCTCCATCTAGAGTATAACATGTTTACAACATAAAATACCTAGCGTTGCATTACCTACACGACAGGGGGACATTGCCTGGCATCATAACATAGCTCAGCATAGACATGACATGGCATAGCATTTCGACATGACATAGTATAGAATTAGTCATTGCATAGCGACATAACATATTTACAACATTAAATACACAACGTAATGTAACTTACACGACAGGTGGACATAGTATAGCGATATAACATAGTTCAGCATAGATAAGACATAGCGACATGACATATTGAGGTTACATATTTACAAGGTACAATTCGCAGTGTTGCATGACCTATGCGACAGGTTGACATTGCATGGTGACATATCATAGCATAACGTGGACATAACATGACACAGCATTGCAACATGATATGACATAGCATAGCATAAGGATTACATATTTACAGCATTAAATACACAACGTAACTACACGAAAGGTGGATATAGCGTAGCGACATACCATAGCATTTCATAGACATAACATACATAGTATTGCAACATAGCGTATTGACATAACGTATCACAGATTTAAAACATAAAATACACAGCATCATATAGCCTACACGGCATACAGAATATATGCATATGAACATAGCATGGAGGCATATATATTGACAAAACATTTTTATAACAAAATAAATAAATAAATAAATAAATAAACAGCATAACATGACCTGTGCAGCAGGTTGGCATAGCATAGCGTAGACAAAAGTGATTGAACACAGCATGGCATATTGTCATATCATATACATAACTTTGCATAGCATAGGGACATGATATAGCGTAGCACATGGACATAGCTTGGCAACTTAACATCATGACATAACGTATTTACAACAGCAAAAATATACAATGTTACATAACCCACACAAATTTGCATATTATTATTAAACACTTTGCCACATATGGCATTCTCTGCTTGACGTATCGTACACTACGAATACATTGCAAATCATAACGTACTGCTGTATAATATTAACAACCTTACATGGCCTACACAACACTGAATACAGAAACATGACTTTTTGTGAATTAGCACAAGAAGACAAAAATAGGACGTCAAGCAGTACATATGGAGCGTTACCAGGCACAAAAAATAGGCTTACTAAGCGAATATTTAGCTGCACATAACTTAGCTCACTACTTAAAGCTTCTTAGACATTATTCTGTTTAGACATTACACTGTTTGGCACAGCTCTTGTCCAAGCGCTTCGAGTTTATCCATTATACATTTGATTTTCTTTGTAAATGCTGGTTGCTTTATTAGAAAGCGATTGAATGGAACTTCAGAAGCACCGAAACTAATGTGCCATTTCTGTGTTAAAGGGCATTCCACAAGATAATGATCGGGCGACCCTTCATTGCCGCAGACACAGATATTGGTGGCAGATATGCCTCTGTCTTTGAAATAAGACGGGAAGTGTCCATGACCCGTTATGAAGCGCGTGGGGTAGGGTGCGGAGATAACCCGGTCTGTCGTCACTCTATGTTTAAATTCATGAGTTCTCCGGCCTTGTTATATTTGTATCCCATTTTTCCTGCCACAGGCTTAGAGCTGTTTCCCGCGCTTTCCTTTTTAGGTGCGATTTCGGCAGCAAAATCGAAACTTCTTCTGCGTCCTGATGTTGGGCTGCTTCCTTTGCCAATTCGTCTGCTTTCTCCTTACCCTGGGTTCCAGCGTGTGCTTTTACCTAGGATATGCGGATCTTTGAAGCGGGGGTTTTCTCTCTTAGCGTTTTTTGCACTTCAGTAATAAGATGTGCTGAACGTCGTTTGTTTTTAATTGCATGAATTGCTGAGAGGCTGTCGGTGAAGATTGTTGCGTACAGTTTGCGGGTTGTTGTTAGCCAACCTATTGCCTCATGCAGTGTCAGAACTTGCGCCTAGAACACTGTGATTCCAGGGCTCATATGTTCTTTCCAGATTGCTAGGACATCGCCTTTATTATATGCTACAAAAGTGCATCCCACTTCTCCATCTAATTTGGACCCGTCTGAATATATGATTACTCCTGGCCGTCTGTGTTTGGTGCGAGAGTTGGGTCGTGGTACGTGAAGAGTCTCTTCCCGTAAAGGGACGGGTGCGTATCCAGCTGGGAACTCTTGAACTCATATTCAGAGACGTCACAAGTGACGTCCCCGAAAGTCTTGCACATTTGCAGTGTAAAGTCAATTGCAGCCTCCTGCATCGCTTTAATTGGCAGTGGTATTAGCCCTGCTAGGACTGATGCGGCTGCTGTTGAAGTCGTTCGGTACGCCCTAGTTATTAGCAAGAACGAAAGGTCTCTGAATGCTGTCTAGCATTTTGGCTTTTCTTGTCGTCATCGGGCAGGCCCAGATCGCCGCTCCATAAGTAATTATCTTCTCTACGACTGTAGAATAGAGAATTTTTAAGATGTGAGGACGTAGCCTTCAATTTAATCCCTGCATTCATCTGATGCTATTTGCAATGCGGTGCGCTTTCTCACGTTGCGCCCGTAATTGGGGTATCCAAGTGAAAGCCTCATCCAACGTGATGCCAAGGAGCTTTAGTTCTTTAATACGTTTGATTTTACTTTCTTGAATAGAGATACAGGGATTTCAAGTGATTTTTTCCCCGGCTTATGAAATATGATCTATTTCTACTTAACCTCAGAAATTTTTAACTTCTTTTCCCGGCACAAATTGTCAAACATTGAGATGATTTCATTACAATTATTTGCTAGAATGTCTCTGCTTCTGCCACTAACTACAAAGGTTGCACCGTCTGCAAATGCAATTACCTTTGAATGAGCTGTCCAGCTCATGCTGCCTCCAAAGGTGACAGTTGAGAGCAGGTTCAGACAACCGGACGGCTTACATAGACTAATCAGGTATCGTTCGGATCCCGCAACTATCTGAAGCTACACTCCGAAAACAACACAAGGGCAAAGTACATGGCCATACAAGGGCTAAATATAGATTTTTCTGCATGCGGAATTAAACATTTTCTTGGCTACATCGCATGCTAACACACTGCTACATATACTCGCTACAATATACATTTCATAATATGCATTGCGTTGATCATTGCATTGTACTTAAGGCGCATTTACAACTCAATGCTACACTTAATACACTATATATTCTTTGCAACATATTACGCTGAACATTATTCTTGACAATTCAATATAGATTCTGAACAACGTAGTTGTTTAAACAAGACATAACTGGATTATATAGTACATAACTTCGTTATATAAGACAGACTTAAATAAATAACTTGATACAACAGATAAATAAATTAAGAACTCTTAAATAAAGAGAAAAATTGCACATTACAAACAAATTACACATTTGCACACAGAAATACACATTGTTTACTTTGTGCTGTACTTATAATATACAAAATACAGATTTAAGGACATAGCACAGCCCATATTACTTTTGATTAAATAACATGTTAAAAGTGAACTGTGGCATAAATGTTGCTGTATTCTTAAAACATACCAAAAATAACTTTGTAATTAAACGTTCTACTGCTTACATTGCACCTTAACATACTGCTATACATAAAACACTCAATACACTAAAATTTTTATAATGCATATTACATTGAACACTGCACTATATTTAGGACACCTTACAGAACTCATTTCTACACTTAATGCACTGTGTGTATTGACTACATATTACATTGAACATTACTCTTGATTAAATAATATAGGCAGTGGTAGTAACTCTTTGTTATATAAAACATAATTCTTAAATGCAAAAAGCTTTTTAAAAAACACCGATAGAAATACACATTGAGGGAAAAAATTACACATTAAATTAATTACAGTTAAAAAATTGCATGTGCTAGATACATTAAATGCCGTATTTGCCATGCACAATTACAATTATTTGCTAGAATTACAATTCATTTCATAATATGCACGTTAACACACTGCTATATATAAATTCCTCAATACACTAAAATTTACAGAATGCAATAATATTTACATACATATAACTACTATAATATTTACATTTTGTGCTCTTGAATACATTAAGTTGTAGTATTACAGTTATAATTGCTATGCTTCCTGCGTCTCAAAGCATAGCTCTGCATGCTACGAGCACTTACACATTTTACCAAGGTACTATACACAGTGTGCTATACAATACATTGTTCACAATACGCTGCACAATATTCTGTTTATAAAATGCACATGTTTACATTATTGCACCCATGCATTAATATGCTCATTAAAAACATAGATTGCTGCCTCCACACGTAGCCATTGTTCATCATGCTCTGTTACGCATTCTTCAATAACTTATCATATTTGTTTGATGGGCGATAGATCTGGAGAACGGGCAAGCCAGTGTAATAATTCAATACGGTGGAATAATAAGAAAGCTTGGACATTACGTCCAATGTTTAAGCGTGGTCGCACATTGTCCTTTGAAATGTGGCCACAGGCAACCCCTAAGGTAAGGAAGGAGAACAGACTGCAAAACCTCAGAGATACAGTTTTGAGTGGTAAGTGTACCAATAATGCGTACTAGGAGATGGAAGGTGGAATTCAGTGTCATCCCACACTGTAGCATTGGGTGCAGGACCAGTATGACAATCTATAAGACAACAGTAAAGTAGGCCTCTCTCCACAATGTCTCCTAACTCTAATCCGACCATCATGGTACTGCAGATAGAAACGTGATTTGTCCCAAAACACAATGCCACTCGGATATCCAACTCTGCCGTTCAGTGCTCCATTGCAAACGCAAACACCTGTGGTTTAAAGTTAAAGGTTAGCGAAGCAACGATGTCTAGTTCATTGCACTGTAAATGACATCGAATTGCTCGTGCAGACATCGATTTTTGTGTTACAGACTGAATCAATCGTGATATGGTCACGGATATAACAGTGCGCTCCTCAAAGCTTGCTCACAATATGCCTGTCTTCCCATGGAGTGGTAAGATAAGGAGGTTGTAATTGCTCCTGTCTGTCAGTCGTTCCCTCCTGCATTGACCGATTTCATATTCACATGACAGTTATTTGGCTATGTCCTATACGATGACGGAAGATGTATAAATCACATATTAAGAATGCTAGTCACAAAACAGAGCTTTTTTCATCAAAATGGAAATACTATTGCAGAATCTTTAAAAAGTTCTTAGCCTTTTTCTTAGTCCCGAAACATTCAACTATTTTCTACAGGCACTTCGATCAAACGTTCAGAGGACTTAGCCATGGAATATCCAACCAACTTTGGCTTCCAGTCGAATACGAATAAATGTTGGACTTAAATTGCCTTATCACATTGAAAGTGGGAGAAATGCAGAGGACAGGTAGGAAGTTGAGGCAGGATAAGGAAGCAATATAACACGTAAGGAAATGGAAGGCAAAGTAAAAAATTTAACCCCAAATTCGGCGTAAAAATAACACATTAATAAATAATTAAACGCCTTGTTAAGCTTGTGGAATCTGAAATGCTAAAGATTGAAGAATATGCGACCCTAATTATACAAGCTCTCTCTTCTTTCTCTAGAGGTTGGACTGGAAAATAGGATCATCGTAGCTAATAATACATAAACGAGGGCCTTATATCCATGTCGGTTGCAGGCACAGACTTGATTTTACTAAAGATTTATCGCTGACAGCTCCACTAGTCAGGAAACAGATAAGACGATAAAAACCGGGGATAAAACATTATATGATTCATATGATGCCTAGCAGCCTGGTCATGAGAAAAATCGTTCAGTGGGTTTCTAGCAGGTTACTTTCTCCGCAAGGCTGTAGATCCTAAGGTCGTTACAGCACAGAGAAATTTTCTATTCAGCCAAAATGCCCTCTACAAATAGATACAACAAATTGCTCTTCATTTAAACACCATTAATTTAATATTCAAGCTATTTTCATAAAAGTGAATAATACAAGGATACATTAAGATAAATATCTCATTACAACTGCAAATTCCAAAAGTCAAAGGCACTGTTAAGACATTTTGACTTCAGAAATTACAGGGCCTGTTTTAGCTCACACGTACTATTATATGTTAAGTGATCTGCTTGCCTAGTATTATTTTATTTTTTAGCATGATGCTAAATAAAGCTTCCTAAATGTTAACAGTAATGTTCTTTTTTGTAGATTGCTGTTTGTATAAGTTGAACTCATGGCAATTAAATTTTGGTACAAAGAATGCGTGCTTACGGTAGCAAAATGCGACTTGGTGTTTTATAGTGCGAAACAAACTGCATAGCTTTGTCAGATGAAATCTAATATATTGGACATGATATGATTGATTACACCAATGTAAAATCGACAGTGTAAAATTAGTTATTATTAAATTAGTAATTAGTTATTAGTAACTATTTAATTTTTCTTTCAACTGCAAAATTGCTCGGAATTTCCATAAGTAAAACTTTCAAATCATTTTCTCAGCTTTCAGTAAAATTCGTTCTTTAATTCTTAGAGATCCCATTTCTCCTCAATGAACATGAATTGCGAGTTTGAAAAGGAGAAATAAACAAATTTTCGATAGTTCATCATAATCGGACACTTAATGGTATAATTTTGATTTTGGATCAACTAACATTAACCGTAAAGCTTTCTCAGTTCGAAAAAAGGATTACTGTGAACCATTTCACATTAACAAAAATTTTCAATGTTTAGTTAAAGACGTTAATTTTCAAATCTAATTGTTCCCAAACCTTTCAAAATTCTAATATATTAATTGATTTACTTTTAATCCCCGTGTGCTTTGGTTAATCATGCTACATTTAAAGGAGGAGAGATATAAAACCATATCTCTCCTCCTCTTGCTAATATTTTGTTTTCCCATAGCTGATTGATCTCGAAATTGATTTCAAAATCTACGCCAACCAAAGACTGCTTTTTTTTTTTTTTTTTTTTTTTTTTTTTTGTCTAACTTTAATATATATACTTTGTAAAGCATTAAATAAGACCAAAATGTGGTACTGATCCACAAACATTCTCCTGGTAATAGCCTTTTGTCTGATTAATATGGACGACCATTGTTGTATGGTTTAATAATGGTTTATGTTTTTGTCTAAATGTACACATTGTTAGCTAAAAGTGCTATCGGCTAAACGTGCTGTCGGTTAAATATGCTGTCGGCTAATTGTTCGTGCTGGCTAAATACCCTTGCTGATTAAATATCCTGACGCCTAAACGCCGTGTCGGCTAAATGTCTTGATGGCTATAGGCTAAGTTTTCGCGATCGGGCTCTGAGAATTAGCTGTTAATCAATTGTGAGATTCAGTAGTTCAAAGAAAGTTAGTTGAGTTGCGTGTTAGACTTTATTTTGTTTGTGATTTTGAGAATTGACGATATTTCCGGTGCTATAAATAGGAAAATTGCTCAATATCCGCGTTCTGCTCAATTCTTTTACTGTTATTTTTTATGTCGTGCAGTGTTCAATTTTCTAAGCTTTTATTTAGTTCACTCGTGGTATTTGTCCCCCATATGGCCAAAACGTTTAATCGATTTTTAATCTATTTGCTGATAAGCTACCGAGTTTAAATCATGTGAGCACACTGATTGTGGATGACATTATAATGTGGTGAAGCGATTTTTTTTAAATTCGATTTAAATGTTTTGAATTTAGTATTTAAAAGTTTTTTGCACGTATCATTGTTTTAGGAAGAAATAAAAATATTAGAAATTTATGTTTGCGTCATGGAGTAGAGCGGGAGAAAACATCTTTTTTTGAAAGAAATTTGTATCAAAGTTTTAATGTCATGTATGACTTTTCGCCGAATTTTTTTTTTTAATCACTCGATTTTTTTCGACAATTCGACGTTTATGATTTTAAAGTTTTAACATTTAAAAAGTTATCAGTTACAAAGATTTAGACTCTTCACAGATTATAAAATAAACTCATCGCCCGTTTCTAAAGCAAGAATGATTGAGGAAAAAAACATTAATTGTGTGATTTCCTATATTGCTTTTAAAAATATACTTCAGTAATAGGCAGAGGGTAAACGATATGTATTGTTTCTTGGCGATCGCTTCGAAATATAGTTCAAATTATGACGTCATAACGTCACTACCCGCAGCCGTTGTCACTCCGTTACTCTGAGCTGTGTGTCCCGTTACTCTTGCAGCTTATAAGAGAAAATTGCCATTTTATAAATGCTATATCTACCCCCCCCTTTTTATGCATAGATCTAAATTTTCAGTTAATTTCATTAATTACAAAAACTAAGAGAGCTGTTTGAGTGGAGTTAAAAATTATTTCCAATGAAATTTAGCATGTCGTTTTAATTTATTTTTTTTTGTATCATAAATTCATATACTTTTTTCTCAGCATTTCATTTTAATAGCTAGCTTTCTTAATTTTATTATGGTACGAAATTTTACATTTTTTACTGGACTTTCAAATTCTAACATCCAAAAACATATTTCTGATAAACATTTGAATTTCAAAGATTATAAGACAAACTCTTCGCCTTGTTTTAAAATAAGAAACATACACAAAAGAAAAAATATTAATTATTAAACTGTCTGATTTTTTTAAAACCTGCTATATTTTTACAAGCTTTTAATTAACTTTCATATGGTGTTGGTCACTATGGTCAGATATTTACCGTCGGTTTTTAAACTATTTCCTTAAAAGCTATGAAGCCAAATTTTGCATACACACTCATTCTGGATGACAATACAATGCAGTGAGGAAGTTTTCAAAATTTGATTAGAGTTTTTAGAAATGTAATGTTGAAAATATTGTTAGCATATATCTTTGTTTTAATGAACAAACTAAAATTCATATAATTTTATTATTTGCACCATCGGTTAGTGTTAGAGTGGAAATAAAAAGTTTTTAAATGAAGTTAATTTGAGGTTTTTAACTTTATTTCTGTTTTTCGCGTAAATTTTTCTTTTTTTGGCTAAACTTTTTGAGGTAAAAATTTTGGGTAAAATTAAATAAAACAAATACATCACAGACCTCTTCATGTAACAGAATTTTTAGAAGATTGATTATATATATATATATTACCAATGGCAGGCTTGCGATTGGCCATTACTAAGTAGTAGTACTTAGTATAGTGACCAAGTCGGTTGAGGGCCTGCTATTGTAAGGGCTCACAGTAATCCAGTTTTTCAGGTGCTTCCATAATAAAGTAACCACCACTACTAAGACAGAAGTGGTGGTCACTTTATTATGGAGGGTGCTAATAGGAGGGCCATCTTTGATTCCTATGAAGGGACGGACAATTACAACCAGGCCTTCTCCGGGAGAGAACCCGGGCCCTCTGGTATAGCAGTCGGCTTCCCTAAACACTGTACCGTCTGGGCGACTGATTAGATACTGTTGTTCAAAAGCTGATATTTAATTGAGTTATTTGACTGATTGTAATTTGACGTGTCATTGAGACTAAAAAGATAAAAAAAATATTAAAGAAAAGGGTTTCTAAAAAATGTGCCTTCATTAAAAATCATAAAAGAATTAAATAAAAGCGTGTCGTGATGCTAAATTGTATATAAATTCTATATAGAGATTTTTTAATCTTCTGTTCCCATTAAATACATAATTATTTTCTCCGTTTGGTTCTTTAATTGCATTATGAGTTTTAAATAAAATCTTATTTTTTAAAAACCTGTACAGACATTAGGTATTTTGGAAGCAAGAACCTTGAAAAATGAGCAACACCTTCGCCGGGAATCGAGCCACGGAGCTCTGGAATACGCGCCCAGCGTGCAGACCAACACACCACGAAGACATGCCAAGAAGTCAGGAGAAATACCTTATAAACCTTTTTTTAAATATTTTTATTTAATCCACTGTTCCTATTAACTACGTAATAACTTTTAGTTTATTAACTTATTAATTAATTATTTAATTAATTAAATAACGTTATTTATTTATTAGCCCCTTTTAGTTTATTAAAATATATGAGTTTTAAGTAAAAGCTCATTTTTTTAAAAACCTTTTTTAAACATTTTATATTTATTAAAATTCATGTTATTTTTGTTAATATTATTTATATGTTTGATTATTTTTTATTTTCATCCGTTTGTTTAACGTAAGTGAACGAAGCATTGTTTAATTTTCAACATCTAAATATACAGTTGACTTAAGTTCTAAGACCTAATCAATCAAGAAAACCATTTGAGGTAATTAAGTGAAAATGCTCCTCTTTTGGAGGAGGGGGGAGTTAACTGCAGGAAGAAATCTTACGGTTCTGAAAAAAAGAAGAACATAGTTGAAACCGGAAAAATGCACTCCCTCTTATTTCTATCAATTTAAATGTAAATAAAAAGCAATACAATTGGTAAATAATTATGCACAAGAATTAAAATGCATTTGCTTTATTATATCAAAAACCTCACCCATACATACAGAGAGAAGACTATGAAAATGTATATCCCTCATTATCGGAAACATTTTATTTTTTAGAAACTTACGTGTTTTGAAAGCTAGAAAATATAATTTGATTTTGACATGCTTACCATATTTTACGCAGCAGCTCAGCATCTGATCAAGTATGCAGAGAACTTCTACCTGAGAACTATGAAATACACAAGGCTCCAACAAACAACGGTAAATAGTTTTACTATGTTCGATTACTTGCATATTATCATATTTATATCATGTTTAGAAAGTACATTATCTTTTCGTATCTTTCATATTTGTTCCTTATAGGTAAGCCCATAGATATATACATAGGATTTCAAGTGCTAGACATTGGTGAAGTTAATGAAGAAAGAATGGTAAGAAGAAACAGTAAATATTGATTTAAGTTCTAAAGATTGTAATTCTATGCATATAGTACATCTATCCATTTATCTGTCTATATAAATAGATAGGTAAACATACACACACTGTAAAAGCAAAAGTTGCTGAATATTTTCTTATGCTCAAACAGCTTATCTGCACCCTATGGTTGATAAGTGAGCTCTTGTATGACACTGGGTGGTGAATGGTAAGTCGACAATCAAAACTATAATTTCGTAAAACTATGATTTTCAACCAAGGTTAATGAAATGCGATAAAGAAGCAACTTACTACTCTCAAAAATATACTTCTTTGAGTACACCAATGTTACACAACTCATGTCGAATTACATGTTCTAATTTTTTAATGACTTTACAGTTAAAATTCTTATTTATGTCATTTGACAATTTAATAATTTAAGCTCACGTTTCCACTTCATTTTAAAACACGAGACTTAAGATTTTTAAAAATAAAACCCTACAAAACAAAATAAAATAAAATAATAATAAAGCCCTACAAAAACATTCAGAAGAGTTTGGGAGGACTAACATTCCACAGTAACGGATTCTATAATCTATGGCACTGGAACTTGCTGAACGTCTTAATGATTCCAGAATGTTGCCGCTGAATACAGCATCTATGATGTGCCTGTATTCGATATAAGGTTTCAATCATCATATGTTTCCAAAATGTTCTTCCTGCAAAGTTCAATGCAATGTCTATGGCGTAGCTATATTTGGTATGAGTTTCAATCATACATTTTAATGCGTTATTTTACTGTGCTATTCTGTATAAAGAAAGCATTTGGCTTCCTACATCACTTCACACTGTCAGTATGATGGAAGATGCTAAGGCCTATTCAAAGAGCTACAAGTTATTAATAGGAAAAGCACAGAAACCGTTTAAACAGAACCTGTTTGATCGTATTGGATAGAGCGTTATGTAATGGTATTCTGTATTCTCTATTATGCATTTTATATTGTGTGTTCCTATTTTACTCGTTTTTGTGGATTTAGGCTACAAATATTTGTGTATTCCTATTTTACTCGTTTTTGTGGATTTAAGCTACAAATATTTGTACTTATATGTTTTATGCACTTTTCTCACCAGCTCGACAGCCTCTGTGCCTTATTCACGTAACAGCTTCATTCACACCTCGTATTATGACCACTCTTGTTAGTCATACTCTCATTTAATTCAAGCCAATCTAAGCTTTATCTTTATCTATTAAATTAATTAATTAAAAATGTCATATCCTGAAATGTTTGGCTAATCAATATCAATCTTCGGAGCTACCAATTTATTCTACAAGAGGTACAGCCTAGGCTCAGGCACCCTGGTGTAGCAAGCACCGTTCCGCAAGGAGACTGCATTAGATAAAGGTAGCAGCTTATGCGTCAGGGGCCAGGAAATTATGTTTTATGCCTACGCGTGCTTGCTTCTGCACTATCGTGGGAAATATATATGCAACAAATCTTCCGAAAAGCCACGTAATCATGCAATAATGATTCATGAGAATGGCCAGGAAGCGAATGTGTACTTTTTCAATTACACAACAAATTTTGTTCTCGTTTTCTTGTGTTGTTTCAACTAGAGAACGAGAAATACGTTGTTCGTTACCCAATATTTTCGAGTCTTTTATGGTTTCCCATTATGACAGAACTGTTCCAGAGACATATATGAGTATTGCTGGGAAGTACTTTCTTTCTAATATCATTTTTCTGACGACATCTCAACATCATTTGCCTTGTTCTGGACAAAATACAAACGCAAGCTCAATTTTGTTGTACAGTAGAATCCCGCAATCTCAGCTTCCTATATCTCGACATTCCGTATAACTCGGCAGCTTTTTAGGAACTTTTTTAAGATATCTCTAGGCCAAACAGTGTACATAAGGCATGCAGTACGTATAATTATTATTTATGCGTATGTCTTTCCTGTTCTGTTCAAAGATTTGAGTGTTCTTTTTCTGTAATTTTTGCCGTTTTCGCATTTTAATTCTTGAAACTGTCTAACAAATTTCAAGATATGCTGTAATACTGTAATAATGGAGCTATCTGGAACAGTTATCTGATCTGTATATCCATACACCCACTTGATCGAGTCAGCAAATTCAAGTTGTTGAGTCATTAGGTTATTTTGAAGCAGGAGACATGAAAAATTTTCAATGCCCTCGGCGGGACTGGAACCTGTGCTCCGAGCGTGCTACCGTTACACCACGAAGGCATGCTGGAAGGAGGGAGAAAATACCTTATACACTTCCCTTTTTAAAGGGTGACGGAGGATTGGGGACCCAGCCACCAAATCCCGGTCGTGACGAATTATTTTCTACAGCATTTTAGCTAGAGCGCCACACGGTTTAAACAATAGAGAAGAATTTAGGAAATTATCAGAACATCAAATGGTTATTTCTTCAAAGGTATGCTAAAGAGATTAAGTTTTAATAAAAAAAGGGCTTCCGTCTTTAACGTTTTCCTTAAAGAGGGTTAAGATAGTCCGAGATCACATTTTAACAGTTTGGGATTTTTTTTTTAATTAATAAGTACAGGAGTGCATCAGCAGTATAAGCCTGATTAAAACTGTTTAGACGAACTGCTTAAACCAGAGATTACGAATTCGAATATATTTTGATTTCTGAAACGCATGCTTCCAAGTTCATATTAAAAAAGCACGTTATTATGTGTGTTTACTTCTATAGGATTTCCGACTGCATCTTTTCATCATGAATGTATGGAATGATACCCGATTGAATCTGGACGCCTATAAGAATAAGAACTACTCAAGTGTTTTGTATGATAAATGCCGCACCTTCATTTGGATTCCTGATATCTTTTACGAATCTGCAAAACTCATTGAAACTTTTGAGCCTAAAACACCTAGCACTATCTTCAAAGTTTTTCCTGATGGGGCACTTATGTTGTCTAAAAGGTAAATTTCTTTCTCATTCCTTTCACATTTTTCTTATATATAGTTTAAGAGGTTTATCTATTTCTTAGAAGTATATTAAATATTTAAATAAGAAATATTAAAATCCTCTTTTTAAAAGCAAATCATTTTAAAATTTTACATAGTTTACTCTCAGGCAGTCTAAAACGTAAGTTAATGGAAAAATGGGAGTAAATTGTTCATTTAAATTCTTGTTTAATTGTTCAACATCTATGCGTTTGCCTGAATTTTATAGCCTAAAGACTTAAGCCCAATTTTATGAAACTGCATACGCATAAAGCTGATTTTCACGAGAAAACTGCATTGTAGTATTCATTCACCAACAATGAATGCTTGCTGGCATAAACTCTGGCCGAAAGTTGTTAATAATTTTGTAGGATTTCCATCGATTAAAAATGAAGCCAAAGAAATCGTACAAATTACAAAACCAGTTAGCGCGAAAGAGATTTTCTGATATAAAAGAAGTGGTCAAAGACGAAGTAATCGAAAAATGACGAACAAAGAATTGGATAATATCAGCTGACAATGAAAACAGTGATAATCGAAAAGAAGATTAAGAGCCTTTGAATTACAGGAAGTTAAACGAATTGTTAAAAGACGCACAGGAATAGCCTGAATTTGCAATTGAGATTGTCCCAAATGAAGAAAGAAAGAAAACCTTTATGACAGGCATTGCAAAACTCTGCGCTGTTTCCCACGAAACTTTCAAAGAGTTTGGCAGTCATTGTCTCAAGCAAAAATTCCAGCTTTATAAAAGTATAATTGTCTTTCTTATTAAGCAGTAATAAAAATCTCTTCAGTCAACAATTATGTCGATTTTTTCGTTTTAATTGAAACAATACTAGGTTTGTTTAAATTATACATACATTCTTAAACTGATTTATACCATACAAATTTTTCCCACAGAAAGTTAACTTTGCGGAGCTTGATTCTGGCGTATGCGCTATGTATTAATGACTTAAACTTCTCCTTCTTCAAGAGTTTATGTTATTTGACTTGAAGAAAAATATCTTTTAACTGTCCAATCTATTTTTAAAATAAAATTTCTGTTATTAAAATCAGAATTGTCTTTTATACAAGAAATGTTGTTTTAATCAAAAGAATATTTTTTTTCCGTAGACATTCAATCTAAAGTCCAACATTGAAATCAATTATTACTAATTTAGATAGGATACAATATCATGTAAGAATAAAGTGTGATCAGATAAAATTCAAAATAAGGAAATTATAGCCGTATTTTCTGCTATCTCAGAAAAGATTTTTTTTTGAAGTAGCATTTCTAGAGCTTTCTTTATGCGCAAATATAATGATAATGGACAAAGACGAGATTTTACGCTTTTTTGGTCTTATAATCAGTACAAATGTTCTTTATACGTTTTTCTTGACAGCTTTTCTTTACACATTGTGTATCAGAAAGGGATGAACCACGACTTCACACTTAAGACTTTCATAATGCGACTAGAGGTTAGATGATCGTGCTTGAAGCTATGATGAAGAATAGGGCTTTATCACTTCATCAGTGGTATACATACTGAATCTTACTGAGAGATTTATAAAGCGAAAGAAGTTCTGCACATTTCTTGTATATAATGGTACAATCCAGAAATGTATATGTCTAGAGATATGAACTTCTTATTTTTGACATTAATTCTCTCATTCTTGTATCAGCTATAAAAGTACTTATTTGTTACATTTTGTATACTGTCATAATTATGAATTATGGTAATGCAGTTTTTGCGTTAATTTGTTATGTGTTTGCTTAGTGAAACATGAATTAAAAGTACATTCAAAATAATTGCAAAATGCTTATAGATATCTAGAAGTCTATTGACAACTAATGCCTTTTTCGCGTGCTTATTTCATGAAAGTACGGTTTTAGTATTTTGGTGTTCTTGTATTTGCAGCAAAGATCTGCTTATCGCAGTTAAAAGAGGCGGAACCGTTTTCGATAACGTTTAGTTTCAGAAAAATTTTAAAGTTGTTTTTAACAGTTAAAAATAAAAATTAATATTTCCAAAAACTACTGTGGTTATGTGTCGTCGAGGATAACACCACGTACTAAGTTCAATAAATATGCTATGCATGTAATACGCATAAATAAAATTTAATTACAAAAAAACAAGGCAGTGCATTATAATAAATAAAGTCTAGGAAATTTTACTTTTAGCTGCAGTGTACATATGCAGTATAATTTATATTTTTATTTTTTCTCTCATTCTCATACCTACCAGAATAAAAGATTTTAATTTTTCAAATTAATTCTTGAAAGGTTCTTTAGCAATTAAAAACCACCGCACCTGTATTAAACAAAATTTCAAGGATAAACTGAATTACAAAAATAATGATTCCCGTAAACACTGTATAAACGATGAAATATTAATAAATTAAGCTTTACGTAAACGTATCTGCGGTCATGATGGAGACGGTCCTTCTGTATAATATTGACAGTTCTTTTTTGCACAAAAGTCGGTCAAAAAGTAATCTACAATCCGCTACAGTTCGGTAATGGTAAGCACCATAGAAATGAAATTTTTGTGGATATAATCTTTGAAAATGTTGCTTAATACATGATCCATTTTTTTGCGGTACTGCAGTACTTTTTTCCTGACAAGAATGCACGTTCATTCCATTGACTGCCTTTTGCTCTCAGGATTGAAATGAAAACGCCAGATTTTATGACATGGGATGACTCCATGATAGCATTCTGGACAATATCAAGAGAAACTTTGTAGAAGATTGTAATACACGATTTTGCATTATCTGCATTATTAAAAGCTATGAAACCAGCAATCACAGATTTTTCTCTATTCCAACCGTTGAATTAAGATTAACGCAGATGCCTCTAATTAACACAGAACATATATTACGTTAACTCTGAATTAACGTTAAAACAGAACACCTATGTGCACTACGACCTATCTTGTGGTGATGTATGTGTCATTTAAAGCAGTTCTTGAATGTCTGGTGTATTTTCATCGGTTGTGACGGTTGGTGGTCTACTCGACAGTGGCTGCTCCTGAATAATGTTGTTAATATTTGAATAACATAAAATTACGCAAAGGAACAACCTTCTGTTTGGTGTTTACTTTAACTAAGAGTCTATCGATTTCGAGCAAATTAAATGCCCGTCCCTCGTCATCAAGCAATACTACGAAGAAGAAAGCTACATTTATACCAAAGGCCAAACAGTAAAACGAACAGGAAGGTAGCACCAAGGAAGGCGGAAGAAATACCTTATATACTCCGCCTTTTAAAGGGCGACTGGGTTTTTTTTTAGGGGACCCAATCGCCAAATCCTGGGTGCGGAGAATTATCCTCCAACACCCTTTTAGTTTGGGCGCCAGTGTAGAGACATTAGGTTATTTTTTGGAGGCAGAAATAATGAAAAATTAGCAACGCCTTCGCCGGGAAACAAACCCCGGACCTCTGGAATACCGGCCCAGTTTGCAGACCACCACACATCGAAAGCACGCTAGGAAGGAGGGAAAAATACCTTATAAAGTCATTAAATAAACAAGATAAATATTTGTGAGTGTGAGAAACTTAGAGGAAGTCCAGTTTACCAACTGAAGAAGCTTTCTGCATAAATTTTAAAGACACAAAATAAAAACTAGGATTAAATTTCCCACAATGATTAACTATCAGAGATATGTTTATTTTTTAAAATTCAGACATAAGATTCGTGATATTTGTTGCGAAACATTAAAGCTCTTTCAATTTATCCGATATATCTCAATATATATTGGTAACATGTGCTATAAACTCCCCGAATATTAAAGTCCGAAACAGAATCTTTAAGAATCTAACAAAGAATTTGGGAGAAAAGTCGTGTGTCAGTAGCGACTGATGGCAAATCACTGACTTCATTAGAAAGCAACGATTCTGAGCAGCGAAATTTTCGAGTACGAAATGCATAATAGTAAAAAGAAACTATATTTTTGTTAAGCCTGAAGAATGATTTAGCTTGTGGAGGCAAAAAAGCAGAAAAGAATTTACAGTAAACGGTAATGCTAAAATCAGATTCACTACGATTTATAATCATATCAAGAAAGGGAATTCTCAGATTCAACATCAAAAGAAGTGAATGGCTGGATCAATCGAATTTATAACGGATAAAATCTGGGATAAATCTTTATTACCCTCAAAAAGCGCAAAAGTGTCGTTGATGTAGCGAATCCAGATACGAAAATATAGTTCCTCAAATAATTTGACCTGAAAATAGTAAATGCAGATGTCAGCAATTACAGGACTGAGGGGATTACCCGCAGCTAATCTCTCAATTTGGCGATAATATTTATTTTTGAAAACAAATTAGTTTTGACTTAAGTAGACTTTAATAAAAGAAATTAATTCCTATTTCAGTATGTGTGAAATGGAATTCACGAAGCCTAAGAAACTAAATATTTGGCGAAAATATGTGATGCTCTCTCTAAGTCAGAAACTTAAAGGACGAAAAAAAATTCCAAACGTCGACTTTGGGGAAAGCATATTTAGCAGTAGATGGAATGAGTGATTTTTAAAACCGAGTTGAAAGTATTTGAGAAGATTTAACAGTTTTAACTTTCGTGAGGTCAGAAATTGAAGGATTCTTAGGGATCGAGCACTATAGGCCTTCATTTTTGAAGTTAATGACTTCATCAATTGTATGTGTGTTTTTTCACAACAATCTGTCAGCCCTTATCAGCTTTAGAGGTAATGATTTTAGAATTAGAATGAATTTCACATAAGGCCTTCGTTTCATTCTAAGCTTCAAAACCAGAGATTTGTTATTAAAATTCACGTTATTAGTAATTAAATGGGGAATTGTATCTTTATGTGCTTCTGAAATTTTAGGGAATTTAAAATAATAATTTGGAGAATTCAAGATTTAGATGTCTTTAAAAAGTTAAATTTTAATTTTTTCCTCTGATCCTGCGGAAGATTAACATAAGAGAATATTAGCAATGGAACTAGTATTTAGAAGGGGAAGATTAACAGCATTGGTGGGGCTAGACGACGGGGCTGTCAGCTTTTGGAATTTCGAAGTAAGGACATTTTATGGCGTTGACAAGCGGTTTCTTTTCTAGACCAAGATTTATGATTAAAAGAAGAAACATTTACAGTAGAAGTGACTGATTTTTAAATCAAGGTAATATAAATCATATTAAATTTTAGATAAACGTTTGCGCCTTTTTTTTTTTTTTTTTTTTTTTTTTAAGTTGAGGAAGTGGCACTATTAATTTAACCATAATTTTTTAAAGCTGAACAGAAGATTTGAGATTATATTTGACTTGAATAAATTTGGGAATAATATTCTGATGTTTTCATTTTCATTTGAGGAAAAAGAACAATGGTTCAAGAATTTTATAGGCTTAAAGTGTAACTTGCAAAATCGGTTCTTTTCTGTTGATATATTAAACTGAAAGGGGAATAATCGTGAAAAGGTGGTGAACACGAAAAGTATAAAGTAGCCTGAAACAGTTAAAATACGAAACTACAATTAAAATAAATTCGTTAAAACGAAAATAATAAGCAGTCAATATAGTACGAAACGAAACACTATTTATGCATCAAAGAATCAGCAAAACAAATACCAAAAGAAAATATGACAAAATCAATGAATATTAAAGAAACAAACAAAAAAGAGAAACTCTCCAAATTCCGGAAATGAAAGAACCGAACAATCACGTGGGATGGTGATGTCAAACAGAAATGGGCATAAATGAGCAAACGGAAAAAACTAGAACTTTCTCAAAAATGTCAGTAGGTAACTAAAATCAAGAGAGAGGGAAACGCTCCAAAATAAAACAAAATTCAAAATATTCTCAACTCATACAAAATATTCTCTTCTCAGATACTCTCAACTCGGTTACAAGCGAAAACATCGCGGACGAAAACGTCGCGAAGAAAATAAAGCAAGGCGAAAACAAATTCATACAAAACATCGTGGGAGAAAAGAACGCAAGAAAACATAGTAGTTCAAAAACATTGTCATCGAAAATAAAGTGATTCAAAAACTTCGCAATTTAAAATCATAGTCGTCGAAAATATCATATTAAAAAAATAAAGCGCCTACAAATCATCGCGTGACCATAATATAGCGAACATTACGTGTTTTCAGGTTTAAAAGTTGTAAATGCACATCCACATTATGATTTGTCAGCGCAAAATGGAATGAGGAATATTTTTAGTTTTATTTTTGTTTTTTGAACTAACTAATAAATTTTTACTGAAAATTTCAGGAGGAAACTTAAGCATTCAAAAACTGAAAATGAGTAGAAAATTAGTGTGATTTATAGCACTCAACAGAATTTTGATAATGTAATAATTAGCTAATCAATTTTAATAGAGCTAACCATATGCAGTTACTCATATTCTTTTTCCTAATTACTTTTAGAGTATGTTTTTCATGAAAACTACCAATAAAACTCTATAAAAATGATTAATTAATTAATGGCCTTTATATATAAAAGTTTTAAAATTCAGCTAACCTATAATTATTACCTATACCTATAATTATGTTTCTGCTCACTTTTAAACTTTGAATGCTTAAATTTCCTTCTTATTTTTTTCAGAAAAATTGTATTAATTAACTGAAAAATATAAAATATAAAAGTAAAACATTCCTCCTTCCTTCTTGTGTTCACAAATCGTTATGCGAATATCCCGAATTTTCAAAACGTGTGTAAGCGACGTTATCGTCATGCGATGATTTTTGTAGCTGCTTTATTTTTTACTACGATATTTTCAACGATGATGTTTCTAAACTGCGAAGTTTTAAACCGCTTTATTTTTTATGACGATGTTTTAGAACTGCGAAGTTTTCTCCTTGCTTTCTTTTCTTTTACCATGTTTTGTACGACAATGCTTTTTGCCTTACGATGTTTTCTCCGCGAGTTTTCAGCAGACACTCTCAACTCAGTTTAAAAAAATCACTTATTCCAACTATTGTTAACTGTGCTAGATTTTATGCTCTCCTTAATGTCCACAAAATCAAAATTCTGTTTCGGCCTATAGTTTCGAAATCATACCCTTTGGCTAAATATTTATTTTCTAGTTTTCTGCCTTTACTTTAAAAAAATTTTTACACTGTAAAATATTCTTAAATAAAAGTCGACGATAAATTTAAAAATATCTCTCCTCTGCATTCAGTTATGGTTTATATTTATTTTAAATCACTGTTTACTAATGTTTTGTTTCTGTCGAAGAAGCAAGAAAATGTCTTGAAACTAAGGTTCGTGAATTCCATTTCACACATACTGAAACTGAAGAGATAATTTCTTTTACTAAAATATCTTTGAGTCCAACACACTTTGTTTTCTTCTTTTTTGCCTCCTCAAACTAAATCTAAAATATGTATTTCATACTCTGAAAGTTTGCTCCTCAGAATCTTTGCTTTCTAACGAACTCAATGATATGCAATTTGACACAGGATTTTCTCTCATGATTATTGATAAAACCTTTAAGAAATTTTCTTCTTGCCATCAAAGAAGACATTTAGCTGTTAGTCCGTCTGCATATGCGTTTCTCCCAGTGACGCTACGCGTTTGCAACGTACTAATGGAAACGGGCCTGAGTTTACGGAAGTTCGGTGGTCGATTGCATTTATTGCCACCAAATGTCTCTGTATTTAACTTACTGCTATTCCATGTCATGTCTATGCTGACCTATGTTATGTCGCCATGCAATGTCCACCTGTCGTATAGGTAATGCAACGCTAGATATTTTATGTTGTAAATATGTTATGCTCTAGATGGAGCGGGTCCCGGACTATACCCGATTAGTCTTGAAAGGTTATCCGGGTGCCCCGCCCTGCTGTCACCTGCATTTAACTTACGGGTTTGGATTCTTAAGATATTTTCATGCTATTGGAAATATTTATTTCTGCTTATGAACTATGAAAGTAAAGTACGCTAGCAATTTTTAGATACATACATTTAGAACAATACACATTCTTTGGTTGAACGTTGTTGAACTCCATCCGTACGTTATCCGTCACCGCACATCGACCGGATTACAGATGTCAATCAAAGTGAATTCGTTCGCTGATTGGAGAAACGCATACGCACCGCATACGCATACGCAGAAGTGGAAACGGACCTTTTAATTTGAAAATCCATTTAATTCTACTGCCAAAAAATGTTCTGATAATCTTTACTTTCTTAAATTTTTCTGTGCTAAAAGTAGGGTAAAATAGAAATCATATTGATATGGCTTTTTGAATTGTGTTCTGATGCATTTTTATTAAAGGCGCACAATTTGAAAGCACAGAAAATTGAAAATCCATACAGATCGATCAACAAGTCAAGGATATCAACAAGAAATAATTAAATTAAAAAATTTATAAGAAGAGACAGAAGCATAATAATTAAGATTTGCCTTAAACACTAATGAGGAATTATAAAACTTGCATTTTTTCATTTATTTTATGTCTGATATAATTTAATAATTAAAATAAACAGAAAATAATGAACTAACGTAATAATAAATAATATTATGATGGTATATGCAATATATACGGATATAAACTTGCGTAACTATTTGTTTAGTGTATCTGTGAGTGTTGTTTAGGACTGCAATGTAAAACTTCTGCTCACGCGATGTTTAATTGCAGCTTGACGCAGAAAGAGAACATTTCGAAGTTATCTGAATTCTTTCTTCAGTTCCCCATCACAGAAGTTCGTGCACAATTGAAGCAGAGTGAATGGATGGTACGATGGAAATATATGCTTTGAGCATCGCTTAATTCAGGGTTTCTTAAACTTTTTTTAGTCGTGACCCCTTTTTATCACTGAGATTGTTTCGCGAGTTCCAGGTCCCCCATAATATTTACGAAAATTTTGTGGGACCCCATAAGCATTGCGCAAATCCGACACACGCGTGTGTGAATCTGTCAATTTATTTTACTAGTACTATAATATACGATTGCAGTTTTAGGTCATTAATTTCTAATTTTTAAGTCATAGAGCAATGTGAAAATTTTAAATAAGTAACAGAAAAAAGGACAGCATCACGTGCAAAGCAAGTAAAATGAACGTTTTCGTTATAAAAAGTTAGACAGATAGCCCTTGTGTGCTTTGCCATAATTAAATACACCACACCACACCACCACACCATTATAAAAAGAATGCGGCGAAACGTTTTCCTTTATCTTTGTCTGTATTGTCTTAACTTTATTTATTTACAGATACATTATGTAAAAATATTTGGTAACTATAAAATTATTATAATAAGTTAAAGAAATGTCAAGACTGCTAAATTCTTTGGCGACCCCCTTGAGGGAAGTGACCCACAGTTTAAGAAACACTGGCTTAATTCATGATTAAACAGCTACAAAATTTTGTAAATGTAAACTACAAGGTTTTGTAAAACTACAAGGTTTACTAAAACTACTAAACTAGTAAAACTACAAGGTTTTGTAAATGTAAACTTATCTTTATCGGAAACTTAATTTTAGGACTGAAAATCAGTTTATCTTCATTGTACAACACTGGCAATTATTATTCATTTACCGTTAACTTAATATTGAAAAAATATATAACAGGAGCAAGAACTATACGGAAACTTAAGAATTACAAATTTAAAATCTGGTTACGTATAGAAAGTCAGGCGACTTACCGCCCCTTCTTAAGAGTTTTAGTGAAATAATTATAAATTCAAAAGAAGGCTTAAATAAACTTTTTCGTTGCAACGTATCAACTACACAACTCGTGAATCGCAAAAAGAGTCATTGTTACTCGCGGGATCTCACAGAACACAAATAGCAGATTCAAATTTAAGTAGATAAAATATGGAATTTACAGGGCGAGATCGTACTAAAGCTTTGGCTCAGCATTCCAAATGTGTGAGAAAACACAGCTAGCAAAAAGCTAAAGCCAATCTAGATAACTCTAAAGGCTTGGCGAAAAACAGTAGTACGAAAGTCAGCGTCGCTGCCAAAAGCTCTTGGTTCAAGAACACTGTTCTTATACGTGCCTTAACTAACTTGCATCCTGGTGGAAGACGACGAAAGTAAAAGTGACACTCTATATAAAATAATAAGATAAGTTAATGTGCATAAATCTTTATAGAACAACAATAATAAGGCAGAATCTTTTTAAATTTTATTTCTGAACTTATTAATATTGTTTAATTACTTAACATTAAAAACAATTTTTCTACCGAGGTCATTTTATTTAATTTCAGGTTTTCGTTTAAGGCTGATTGTCATATGGAACTAGATTACTATCCATTTGATAGCCAGAATTGCCAGTTTTTCCTTTCATTGTGTAAGTAATATTCTAAGTACAGTTTCATAAAGTGCATAATACACTTGCTTAGAAATTAAGAAAGCAAATTTTATATACGCACGAAAGCTGTTTTAGAGAGCTTTAAAAACTTTTACTTCTACCTTTCTCTCTACTTTGAAACAAATTTAATGATTCATAAAATGACATTATTTATTTTAATGTAATATGGAACAAAATTTCTCGTGAAATTGTTAAGTATTTGATGTCGTAGGATGACATAATGTTTTAAGGAATTCCATGTTATTAACCCTCATCTAAAGTAGAACACACTTTTGTTTTACTTCATGAAGTTTTATCGTGCATAACATTACTTTTCTTGCGTGACATTTAAAATTGCAAAATATATTATCATATAAATATTAAAAGGGGATCTGATCAATAACTGTGTGTCGCTGAAACAAGATTCAATTAATTTTCTCATATATTGCGATTTAACTTTTTGTTTACGGCCTTGAAAAGCGAATATACCGTACTAGGCAAAAGTTTATGATATCTCATATTGATTGCTTTAACTACATTGGTTTTATATTGAAATGGGTTTAGTCCTTATATTTCACTGCACAAACAGAAATGCGTGTTGTACAGAAATCCTTACAATGATACACAAACAGTTTAAGGTTCTGTTTTGGCAAGAAAGCTGCACTGCGTTTTAACGTGGGAATATGAGAGATGCTGAAACTTCTTTTTTATTTGGAATATAATTGTTGTTCTTTTGCGTTACAGAATGAAAAAAAAAAGAGCAATACATAACTGCATGAATGGGAAAATTAATTGCAAAATCAAATTCTGTAATCACTAATAAGTTAGGATTAAGTCATTTGTAATTAGTAAAACATATTCTTCATTTAATTTCGAATTGGAAGTCTCAGTTGAGTACAGCTAACAAATAAGTGAACATCATCTTTCAGAAGCAAATATAGTTTGGCTTTCCGAGGTAACATTACATACAGGTATTCTGATTTGGTACTATTAGGTCATTTTATTGGTTAGAAAGTCTGGTGATAAAGTTATAATCATTCGTAAACATAACAGTTGTAATCAAAAGAATCGTCTGGTGAAATGAATGCTCACCAAGGGTCATCTGCTTTTACACTGCTAACCTGGTATTCCGTACTTAAAAATGAACGGCTCCAAGGTCATGCGCCAACTTCCACATTCGTACTACACCATATAACTTGCGTATTTCTTGCTCCCCCCGCATGTTCCCCCTTAGTTTTTTCAGCATTTGATTTAAAAACTTCTAATTTATGGAAACAATGTCAGACAGCAAGTTATTTTGCGTAAGTAAAAAAAAATATCACTGCAATTGATAATGCCCTTGCAATACATAATCAAATTTTACTCATTTGTCTTTGATGTGCGTTTCTGAATGCGTTATGTTTATCATTTAAGCAGTCTCTTTAGAAATAGTATACTCTGCGTATTTTTTCCTCCCAGTCTCCAAGTGGTAAAATTGGTTGGAAAACGGGGAAAATACGCCAATAAATTCGGTAAATCTGTGCATGTGCTTTAGTTTATTTTCGCTTAAATACACTCGTATGCAAAATTTAGAGAGTTTGTAAATTATATCTATTTTTACGAATAGTATTGAACCAAAGGAGTTAATTATACCACCGAAGAAATATGCAAATATTCAGATTTGAATGCTTAAGCCTACACTTGCGTGTCTGCGGAGCTGAGATTGTGGAAGAGATAAAGCCCATGAGAGGTTTTCTTTCGACAGTTTGTGCACTCACCTTGTCTTTTACAATCATAAATTTTATCATGTAAATTGAGCAGCTACGAACGTATGAATGAAGGAATGAGATAGAGAATTTTCGGTCGATTGGAAGTAGGCCAACCACAAGTGCAAGTGGGATTATAGAGTTCAATGGAATGCACATTGTTATCTGCAGTTTGTGGAAAAACTTTTAGGACACTGAATATATATCAAAAAGAGCTGGCCAAGGTTGACCAATATCCACAATGATGAATGAGGAGCGTTATTTGGCACTTTCAACGCGGCGACGCAGGAATGCTGCAACTTCACAGCTCTCACGTAAGCTGTATGCTACTACGGGAACCAGAGTTTCATGGTCTACAGATGCCCGAAGGCTTCATGAGATAGGGCTGTATACCAGAGGACCCGCTGTTTGCACTCAGCTCAATGCAGCGGACAAGAGAGCGTGCTTAGCATGGTATAGACAACATTTACCTTAGCCGGACTTCAGTAGAGTATCGTGCATTTAACAGATGAGTCGAAATTTAGCCTGGATATTGATTCTCTGCGTACCTGTACCTGGAGAGCCCTGGAACTCGATATCATCCCTCCCTTTCAGGGAAAAGGATCGTTACGGTGGTGGGAGTGCAATGGTTTAGGCAGGCATCATGTTGGACGGCCGAAAACCTCTGCATGTGTTTGGAAAAAGCTTGCTGATTGCTGTGAGGTATTAAGATAGAAGATCTTAGAGCTCCAAATTCGACTTTGCTAGGGTGCATTTAGTTCTGGTTTCCTATTAATGAACGGCAGACCTCATCCACACAGGGCTCAGCTGGTTGACAATTACCTGGAAAATGTGGATATTAGTCGCGACCACTGGGCAGCCAAATTCCCTGACCTTAACTCTATAGAGCATATCTGGAACACTCTTAGAAGGGCAATTTCACTTCGCCATTCACATTCCAGAACCATCCCTGAGTTGAAATCTGCCTCCTGTTCATAAATGCCGTCATGATACGCGACCTTTCTGGTTGTGAGAGGGCCATATTCTATATTAGACTCATTTTCATTCGTTATCACAACGTGGACTTTTGATATCCCTGTACTATGAACTTTACTGATAATCATGCGTATATAAAATGCTTTTTAAATTGTGCATCGCTTTCTCTGTTATAAATGTATATTCATACCAAATGAGCTTAAAATCTGTCCATTAGTATTTCAGAAATTCAATATAATGTGCAAATTCTCTTAATTTTACGCACGAGTGTATTATAAGCAACTAGCGTCATATAACACTAAGCAAAACTGGGGAAAAGAGAAAATGTTTTAAGAAGTTAGAAGACTAGGTAAATGGAATTTCAGAAATAATTACAGTAGAAATTATAATTATTAAATGAGCATGACATGTTTTGTAAAACATACAATGTTTCAAAAGACTTTTAACTCTCAGTTTTAACCAGATTACATATGAAACCTTACTGACTGAGATTTCATTGCCTTTATCATCAAGAAACTGTTTTAAAACGTTTTTCTTATAATATGTAAAAAAAATCTTTTTTTAAAGTTTTCACAGGAAATTTTAACTACGTCTGTTAATTACAAACATAATACATTTTCTTCTGAAGGTGTGAATTTCTTCATTTCCTCTTGATATCTACTGAGACTTAATGTTTGAAATTGGTATCGGGTCTTTATGTTCGAAATGTACTGATCTTTTACATTTTACCAGTGATTATTATTGAAGATCTTGCAATTACTAATTTATTTGTTTTATGATTTGGTTTCTTTAGTAGTTTCTTCAGACCGTATTGCTCGCCTAAAGTGGATTGGTGAAAACCAAAGTCCTTACAGAAACGAAATAGGCTCCATAAGCATAATGAGGAAAATTGAACTCATGCAATTTTATCTGTTACAGCCGAAAGTCAGCTCTTTTACAAAAAGGACTATTGAAGGTTTGTGTGTTGATTTCAAAGCCTCGGTGTTTTTTACTAATACGCATATGAATGTTATAAAAAAGAATTATGCAGAATTATTGTTTTAAGAAATTAATATGCTTAATGAAAGTAACTTCGCAGAATATGAAGAAAAATTAAATGAAATTGTTAAAAATGTCCCACCCGTCACTGACTAAGGAAAATTAATATACACTCCATGCATTAGTAGCTTCTTTTAAACCTTGAGTCCAGCAATGATGGAGTGGAGCTGAACACTGTTAGTTGAAGCCACGTATAAATATCGACAAAAGGGTTAATTGCATGGGGTATTTTTTAACTTGCAAGATAAATAGGAGCTAGTTTCTCTTAGAATATCCTCCACGAAGGCATAGTTATCTTAGAAAGTACCTCTTGCATGCTCTGCCATAATGAATTTACAATCTAAATTCGATTCTTGGAGTAGTGGGATATTCTATCCCAAGCAAACGGGCTGATTACATGGTTGGTTTTTGTGGTTTTCCCATGTGTAACGTAACTACGAACCGGTTTCCCTTAAAATGTCTTCCACGAAGGCATCCCTCCATTTAAGCAGATAACCCTCGTCTGCTTTTTTTCATTCAGTTAAAAAAGTCTAAGTGAAGCTAAGCCTAACTTGGAGCGAATTTGCTTACATTTGAAACTCTTAATAGTATAGTGAATTAATTCAGTTTGGAGCAGCAACTTGAGTGTCACTCTACCCAGAGAGACCGAAAGTTAAATTTTGGTGCACTGAAAGTTTTATCTTTTCACTTGTTGATCGAATTACTTGTTTTTGCTTAGAAACTCTAATTTTAATAGTAAAAATTATTTTTTAAACTGCTTTTAACTGCATACAGATTTTAATGAAGATGCTTCGGGATTTTATGTATTTTTGTCTTGCCGCGAAGTGAGAACTGAATTGATTCAGTGAGAAATATATCTTTAATGAAAAGTCGATGAAGTAAATTTAATTCAAGTACAGCAAAAAATATGCATAATTTAATAGGCCATACATGGAAGCCATGTGGTGTCCACACCAGATATTTTCTTCAACAAAATTATAATCTTTTGAAAAGGTCTTAATTAACAGCATATAATATTACTTCAACATAGTTCAAGATGTTATAATTTTTTCGGTGCCAACATAGTGGTCAGTTTTTTTAACATTTTAATTAACAGCATATAGTGTCGCGAGAACGTAACTTGAGATGCTATTATTATTTTGCGTTGCCAGCATATCAGTCAGCGTAATTTAACTTTTTATGAACAACTTATATTTATGCTATAATACAATTATTTTCCTAAACAAATCAGTATAATAGTACGTAAAGGAACTGCATCATAATACAGTAATTGAGCAGAAGTATTAAATATGTTGAGAAGGGCGTCTTGTTTATATTATAAGTCCCCCTTTCAGTTATTAGCGTTCGCCCAATGAAGCATTATTTTTTAAACAAATAACATGTTTAAAATAAGAATATGTTATAAATATCCATAACCTAATATAAAGAAATATAGCGCCGCTATCAGTTGAAAACTGCCAAACTACATTTTGACGAAATTCAAGTACATGGCTTGTCATCTACTTTTGTTGATGACAAAGGAAACAAATAATCAATACCGTGACATTTTAGCAGCGAATTCATAAAAAGTCTTCGAAACAAAAAGATAATGGCATATTTTCATAAAGACCTGAATCCACAATGAGAAGTAATAGCTGAATAACAAAATACTGAAAACTGGATATGCGGAAATAAGCAGTTTAAAAAAGATCTTTTAAGCGTGAGAAATTTGGCATCAGTTTTCTGTTATGGGAAAAGGACAAGTGGTTTTGAATTTTAGCATGAAGGAAATGTTAAAGAATAAAATCAACTGGTCTAACAGTAGTAATTTAGTACTTGTCTTTTGAAACGGCCTTAGCGACAGATATTGGCGTTTGCGCATTTCCGTCCTGAGAAGGTGCGATTTATTGCCATGGACCTTATAAGAGATAGACTAACCCAGTAGGCGGGGCGCGCGTCACCGACATGTCGGCAAGAAAGAGTAGGGACGATCTGGTTTACTTTAACACTGAAACCTATGGCGTTTGTATCACATAACTCTTTTTAATTATTAAATGTGATACGTTGTATAGCGATGAGATTATGAAAGCCAGAGTTTTTTGCAAATAGAATTTAATATATCTCATTAAAGCACTTTTTACTGCATTTCGCACATTTTTTTCACGCTTAATTCTTGTACAAACATCTTTACTTTGGTAAAACGGTAAAAATTCTAAACACAAAATTTATGAACTTAATTTTGCGTACAAATAACGTAAAATTAAATAAGATTAATAGTACATGACGCTTTGAAATAAATAAGGTAAAATTAAACAAGATCTGATATTTGTTATTAAAATTTAATGACTATTTTCAGGCAGTGATTTTCAAAACTATAATAACATTACAAGACAATCATTTATTTGATTATATCATCATTAACTTATTAACATTAAAGTGGAATATTTATTTTAGTAATTTATAAAATTCGGAGCATAAAATTTTCTGAGTGTAATGAAGGGGAGGAATAAGATAAAATAAAATCTAGAAGCACTCAGATTTTATATTACGCCCAAAAGGAACCTTTTTTTAACATTCTGTGGGTTACCTATATTTATTGAATATCATGTTCTTCGCCCGTAAACCACATACATTTGAAAACAGCCTAATCTTTAGAATTTCCGCACTGGAGATAATACTGTTATTTTCCTTACAGTGCTCGCTCTGAACTCGTTGAGTTTGTTAATCGAAAATTCGTTAAAGTTTTACAAAATATGAAAGAGATTAAAACAAATTCGAAACTCGGCCGTCCAAATGCCCATGTTCGGGTGGAGGATTACATTATTCAAAATTTGATGGCTCTAGATACTGTCGTTTTTGTCACAGTGCGAGAAACGTACATGTATTCATGCAGATTCTTCATTATTTAATTTCTTTAAATATAATACAGGGCGATAATATTTGGTAACAACAATTTGCAAGGAGACACGGACATTTATAGTAAAACAGGGCAAAATGCCGCTTCGAAACTAACAGCCTTTCTAGGCTACGGCCCCTTTTGGGCTAATAAATTAAATTAACAGTAAATAAAAAAATCTTCTGCAGAACTAAAAATAAATTTAAAAAAACATAGTGGTCAGTTAATAACTATAAAATACAAGCAAAATTAATTATTACTGTTAAATACAATTTTAATATTAGAATTAAATGTTTAAAATCTTTAAGGAGTCAAAAGTGTTTATCACTATGATGTATTATGAAATATAATTGAAATAAAATTCCTTTATAGAAATTGTGTTATAATACTCATCTATAATTTTAAAAAAGCAGCACAATTTAGAATTTTAAACAAAATTTTCAAAAATTCGTTTTTAAATATTTTAGTATTTTTTACTTATTTACACCAATAAAAAGCATAAAAATTGCAAGAGAAAACTGCTTGTTTGACATTTTCTATTAGTTCAGATTTAAAATATTATTTTCTAAAAGAAGTAATTCCTTACATCAAATTTCCTTACAGCATAGGAAAAGCTAAAAAAATATCCAGCCCTGAAAGCATGCAATAGCTTTATAATTACTTGGAACGTTAATTATGCTTGATGAATATGCTAAATTTTTAAAAATCAATCTCAATTTCAAAACTAAAAATATGTAGAAATTCCAATTTGTGAAATGAGGCGCTACAACCAGCATTTTCTTGACAATTATACACCCTGCAATAGGCAACCACTGTTAAATTTCTGCAAGTCGTCCCTACTCCTCCGGACGTGATCAAGGTGACAGCCGGGAACGCCTCAGACGAGGAAGAAAACCCATTTGGGTTAGTCTATTTCTTATAAGGTCCATGTTTATTCCTAAATGTTGTAAACATCCAGGAAAACAAAACTGACTACTATAAAAGATAAATCGGAATTCATGAATTATCTATATAACACAAGTAATTGAATATATACATATAGAAGAAATTTAACATAAATTTGTATTTATTACAGTATTAAATACAATTTTGTCAGCAATTTATTTTAAATAACAACATAATTCAACAGAAATGATTTAATATTAACATTAATTATTAGATTTGAAGTAGTTATCTAAGCCATTGATTTAAAATCATAACATAATGATAGAGATCTTATTTAATATGTATGCGTTAATTGCCATATTTAATACAATTATGTAAGTATTTTATTTAAAATAATAGCATAAAAAAGCATGTCAAAAATTTCTATTTATTATTAAGCATGTAGAGACGTTAGGCATTTTTTTTTTTGGAAGCAGACAAGACAAAAAATGAGCAAACGTCTTCGCCGGGAATCGAACCACGGACCTCTGGAATACCTACCCAGTGTGCAGAACCACTGCACCACAAAGGCACGCTAAGAAGGCATGAGAAATACCCTTTAAGTGTATCGTAAAATTCTATTTCTTATTTTATACAATTCAAGTAGCAATTTATTGAAACAGCATTTATAAACATACCAGAAAATTAATTTCTTACAGACTCTTTTTGGTGGCCAAAGTTCAGCATTTGCTGCTAATGATGCCTCGACATCAACAATAGCTCCTTTTTCAGCTGATGTAAGATTGAAAATAATAAGCATAATGAGTATTTTACAGTGAAAAACCGATGATTTGACACAACGCTGTTACAGAAAATAAATAAATAAATAAATAAATAAAAAACAGTTAGATCTTTAACCATTAGTTTCTCATTCATGGGCAGATCGGTAACCGTTTGTTTCTCGCCAGTGTAGAAACGCGCCAAATTCATTTTTTCGCCAAGGCCATTTTAGAAGACAAGTACTTGTAACTCTTTTATCTAAAAATTTCACGATATTCCATTTCTTTCATGATGTATGACTTTATTTTTTTTTTTTTTCTCAATTGAAGCAACTGCAATTTAACACTTTATATTTCAGGAAATTATACAACTCTTATTGCTGATTTCACGATTGTGCGTCTACTAATTGGTCCCATCGTGAACACTTATATACCTTCAACCATGATTGTGAGTATGAGCTGGGTGAGTTTCTGGTTAGGTGTGGAAGCAGTACCAGGCAGAGTGGCTCTTAGTGTCACATCTCTTCTCACACTCTGCACACAGGTAAGTAACCGACTTTTCATTCCACAGAAGTCATGCAAAAAGAAAGAGTTTGTTCAACATTTTCATTCAACATTTTGTTGAACATTTGAACATTTGTTGATTTTGTTCAACATTTTAATAGTATTGAATTTCCTATTTTCTCTATACAGTGTAATAATTTAGGAATATATGACTGTATTTTAACTTGCAGTTTAATATTATTGCAATAACTAAGCGCAAAATTTTTATCACAAAGTAGTAAAATAATTTTCTCGAAATTCTTCCAAGTAATAATTTTAATTGAAAGTCATAATTCTCTACATCAGAATAATAAACGTATATAAAAATTCATCGTTCGTGTTCTTTAAAATTGCATGTGATAAAAAAATTATGTTGTATTTGCTGGAAATTAATTCAAATCTAGAAATTATAAATTCATTGTATGTCCATTATGTATTGTGAGATCTAGCCCGTAGCTCTAACTTAGTTCTGTCTAAATACAGTTGTTGAGAGTTATCGACAAGTTTTAACAAGATTCTACTCATTGTTTATACTTATTAATTAATCAAGAGAAATATGAATTAATCAATAAATACAAACAATAAGTAACAATAACTAAAATATCTGCAAGAAATCAGTATAAAGTACTGCAGTATAGTAACAATATTTAAAATATCTGCTGGTAATCAGTATCTTACTAGTTGCGCATTATTTGATTACAGTTAACCATTTTACGACTTGCAAGTCAATAACTTCTTATTATAACAATAGACTAGTTTTAAGGAAACAAACTGTTAGCCAATTTCTGGCTAACTATTTCACTTAGTTAATGAAAATGTTGAACAATTCTCTTAGCAAGTCATTAATGTCTGCTATACTTTGAATAGCGTGCGATATCATCATTTATACAATTTTAGTTTGCATACATCCATTTTAATTTGCATTTAATATGCACAGAGTAGGGACTTCATAGAAATCAGAAAAGAAAAATCAGAACAGTTTGAAACTTAACTGCTAAATAAAAATTCAATTTGAGACTTTATAGATTTATGTATATGCTACGTTACTGTGGTTAATTTGCGAATCGACGTATTGATCGGTCTAATATACAAAACATTATCATTACTTCGGGTACGGACAATTCCTGATTTCACTAAGTAAAACTGGTTACAGTTGAAAATTATTTTCATTTCGTTTCTATTAATTGTTGACGAAATTGATGCTCTTAGTGGATGAAAGGTTTGTTTATTATTTAGTGGCATAATTTTTAAAGGTTACATTTCTATCATTGGTATCATTGTCAATATATAATAAGAAATATATGTAACAATACCTATGAAATCTGAGAGGGTTCAGATTTTAATGGTCGCCTAAAAGGGCTCTTTTTAAGGTTTAAAGTGGTTTATCAGTAGAGATTATCGACAAAAATGGCACAGGTAGAATAGCGAAATACTTTATAAGATATTAGATAAAGTTGCATTTAGAATTATCATGTGAGCATTATATATCATCTGGATATTTAAAAAATGAAAAAATATGTAATATAATTCTATAAAAATATTTAATGATTTTAATTACATATATCATGAATTAAATGCATTTTTATTTATATCAAACAAATTAAAAAGTAAAAAATAATATTCTTAAGAACTGCGTCTATTGCCTTTAAATAGATTAGTTTGTTAATTAATGATAGATATTAAATACGAAAGAATAATAGCTTACGCTTTTTCCGAATGGAAACAGACACGTATGAAAAGGGAAACAACGCAAAATGGCGTTTTGAGAATAATAGCCCTTTTAGACCAATGAATAGAGAAAGAAAAATGTGTTTCTTGAAGATGGGGAAAAACTTCGATTTACGATCATACGATATTTACGAATTAATACGATATTTTCACTATGATGAGCTTTATAAACGTCCATACAAGGAGGTAACTTTAAAAATTTTTGGAGCATCATGTTATGTTCTGTTACTCTATTTTGCGTTTATCTGCTTGCTTTGGCAACCGTTTCCACTGCAACAAACATTGCATTACTCCACACTCTTGACTTTCCACTCACATGTCACAGAATGACCAGCCTTTCACTGCCATCGATGTCTTTCGATCAACAATCTTTTTTTAACAATCTAAACTGCACTGTCTCACACCAGTACTCTATGGGTTGCAACTAGGAAGCATAGGTCACTAATGATCAAGCCATTTATATAATTTGAAGTCATTTATATAATTTGAAGAGCATCCAATGTTTGTAGTTCAATTGTTATCTAAAAAATTATTTAATTTTATTGCATTGTCCCATACTAGTAATCCTGGACTGATTATAAGTGACTATTAACCTGTAGATCATCGATGATACACAGCTTCGACAGAACCATTTTCCTTCGGTTTGATTTTAATTTCAAAATTTATGTAAGTATTCTGCACTGCCCAAACAGGTGACTACGCTGATGACGCAGCTAATTCGGAAGTTGAACTCAAAATTTCAAGAACTGAAACCTTTCTTATCTAAACCAAAACCTTCTCTTGGTGAGCTTCCATATTTGATAATTGCGAACTTTAGTTTCAAATCTTTTGCACCGAAGACGTTACTTCGTTCCCTTTGCTTTTTCGTGTTGCTAGCTACGCCATTTTTTAAAATGTGCTACTCTATGTAAAACTGTGGGGCGCGTCTTGTGCATACGATCATGTGGATAAAAAGTATGTTTCTGATAATTAGTTCGATTCCAGCAATAAAAGTTATGCTCAATTCGGCCACGTCTGTCTACAAGTCTCTTCTTGGAGTAACATTTTTTTTTTATCTACGCAGTCTTTCCAGGTCATAATGTAGAGAACCATTGCCAATACATTGCAGCTTTCTCCAAGTCACCTTATTACAATAAAGTCGACAGGATTCAAACCTGGAGCCTCAAACTCTATGTCACTTGTGACCTTCAGTTTAATATGAATTTAAAATTCTATCTAAATTTACTGCAATGCTTTATACAAGGGTATAGGGTATAGTATAGACTGACTTCCAGTGACCATCAGTGTATATGGCAGACAACCTTGGCATTACTAGTGCGCGGTGGTGCAGTAAATTTAGATGGATTATAAAATTGAAAGAAAACCGAAACACGCTAAAAATCTGTCAATGATTATTGGCTCCTAGTGGCCTACACATTGACAGTCAATGGCAGTCAACCGATGTCTTTGGTGGTAGTGTAGCAAGTTTACATAGACTTGTAAACTGAAAAAAAAGGGGGGGAAGACATTTTCTGTAAAGACTGGTTGGTCACTTATCATCTACATCTTGACTGTCATTGGCAATAAATCGATCATCGATGATAACTACAATGAAATAATTAAATCCATGTTTTGTTTTGGTTTATTTGATTACGGCAATGAACACACGGGCTATCTGCTTAAGGGAAAGGATGCCTTCGTGAAGGTTTTTGTAAGACTAAATCCATGGTCACTAAACCATTAATCACCCACACTGTAGTTCCCACAATGACTATTGTGGAAACTACAATGTTTGGCAACAGTTATCAAAGCAAACAGCTGATGTACATACTAGTGTAATGTGATGTTAATTTCAAAATCTTTTGAAAGACTTTGTTAATCGCATTTCTAAAATCGAACATATCATAATGCTAAGCTCATTACTTGCTCCTGTGTTTCAAATGACTTTTACATTTTCAGAAACAAACTAATCTTCTTTTATTAATTTTCTTATTTATTTATTTTTATTTCACTTTCTTTTTTTGTGTGCGTGGAGCATAGAAATCGTAATATAATTTTCTGATTACATTATTAAAGATGGCCTTAATGACAAAAATGTGATTTTTAAAAGTTACATTGTAAATTAAAAGAGCATTTACGTTCTTGAGAAAATTTTAAAAAGCAAAATAAAGATAATTTCTACTTTTGTCAATTTCTTCTGGCCAAATCTGGAAATGGCTTGCCAAAACCTAAACTAGCATTGAAATTTCTATACATTTTGACCAGAGTGGCTGGCCATTTCGCGAAATGGTGGATTTCAGGCTTTGGTCGTAACGCATCTATTTAATCAATACTAGACATTTTGACAGAAATATAATGAAATATTATAAAATGTAACTGTTGAGGGAAAATGAATCGATATGAAAGTTGCCTTCTCTTTCCCGAATTGTCATTTTCACGCGCAGTTTGGTTTAAGCAACTTTAATTTTAACGTGAGTCGTAAGAATCAAGATAGAGCAATGATAAGCATAAATACTTAACATTAAAAATTCTGAGTTTCATATCAAAATGAATAAACTGTATAATAATTAAAACTTTTTTTTTTCTTTCTTTCTTTTTTTTTTTTTTTTAAAGGTGGAGCAGTCTAAATCCCAACTACCGCCTGTGAACTACATAAAGGCTATGGATATTTGGCTATTTGTTTGCATAATCATGGTATTTTCAACTTTATTGGAATTTGCCATCAGTTACAATATGCACTCGAAAAAGTGTGAAAAGTGCTCCAAGCGGCCTGCGGTAAGATTCTCAAAATATTCTTTATGGCATCTATAACTATTTTAATTTTGAAATATCATAATGAAAAGAGAATTAAATAGATAAAGAAGTCTAGAAATTACCTTAAAATAGCCTTATAACCTTTTACTAGCTATATAAATAATAATAAAATAACTTATATTCTTAAAAAGGCAAAATCCTATTTAGAAGTCCTTAGAAATCCATCTACAAAAGCGTCCCTTATCTTAAATAGATAGCCCTTAAATGTTCTGTCATTATCAAATAATCCAACCTATTTAGAAATCAGAAGAAAATGTCTGTTCAGGAAAAACCCAGTCCCGAAAATCCCATTTCAGGAAAAACTAATACTACTTTAATAAGATTATAGCCATCATCAAAAACAATAAGCATATTATTTTTTTTCTAAAATAGTATGATGATTTTCTGTTTAATACAATTATTTTATTTTACTTTTCTGAAAAAAATTAATTTAAACAGGTGTTTATTAATCGGATAGAATTACTAATTTTCAACGATCTTATCCACTCGAATACTAGTGCGCTTTATTCTTAACAGAAACATTCATTTTGATTTCCAGGCCATAGAAGGAAAAGATTATCTCACTAAACTCTAGTAACAATTTCTTTCTTCATGTGGTTTCTTGCAACACTGTTGATTACAGTGATAGATTTGAATATGAGAATTTTAAAGACAACTATTCCATCGAACCTATTACGTCCGACTTCATACTTGAGGCGTTGCGCAGGAAAGATATCGCTAAAAAAGCTCACATCAGAGACAGCTGTTTTTGAATCGATTATTTTAGCGCTCAAGCTACGGTGCTGAAATTCTCGAGTTCTATACTTGGGAGAGTAGCATCAGCTAAGAAAAGTGATCTTCACAAGCCCCTTCTGTGGGAAAGCATCGCCTTTAATATCTAACTGAATAGACCAAGAGCAACTGATTCACAACACCAGTAATGGATGGCAACACGAGACCGGCAAAACCCAAATGCAGCTCGCGGCAACAACACCAAATATTGCTGTAGCATTGACTAGCTTAAGACGTGATAGGCTGCTTTGCTGCAACCACCTCCACACAGTCAAGGAACTGTGTCACAATAGCGTCGACCACTGCACCCACCAACGAACTGCGCTCCAGTAGAGTCGACCAGACGCTCCAGCTCCAGCCTATAACCTTACGGCGACACACATACCAACACACCGGGGTCGCTCAAGCACGCTCACGAGCTCAAAATACATTCGCTCACTGCGTTAGATACGGGATCTCTATCGAAATATCACTTAAGATGACAAGAAGCTATGGAGCGCTATGTTCGCTGCTCAGAAGATAACACTAAAATTGATCTCGACAGAGACAGCTGTTTTTGAATCGATGGGTTTAGCGATCAATCTACGCTGCTGAAGTTCCCGAGTTCTATACTCAGCAAAGTAGCGTCAACCAAGAACAACAATCTCACAGACAAACACCTCAATAAACATATAACTTAGTAGAACAGGAGCAACTGGTCAACAAAACCAATTATAGACAGTGCCATGAAACCAATAAGGTCTGGAAAAATTTCGGCTACAACAAGAGCAGTTCCCGCAGCGTACTTCTAAAAGTGCCCTTTTGGCTAAGTAAACATCTCTGTATGTAAATGCTGTACTTTTTTCTGTACACTATACTCCAACATACTCAATATTCTTTCGTCTTTCCATTATGTTACCATATACATAAACCTGTAGCAAAGTGTTATCTCTGTACCTTAAGATTCCCACATTCTCTGTCTCTCACTTAGCTCAAGATCCACTTGAATTGCCCTAGACAAAGACCTTTTGATTTCCTTTTACTGATACTTAGTCATGGTCTTCCTTACGGCTGTGCTGTTATCAAGAGCTGTTAGATATTATTTCCATGGACATGAAACAGCCTACCTTCTTGCAGCGCTGTATGCATGTATAAAATCTTTGTTCAGTGTTTCCAATACATAGTTTGGAACTATGAGAATTCTAAACTTTGGAGGTTCAGAAGTGAAGCGAGGGAAGCGGTGACTATAATCATAAGGATTAATATACGTAAAAAGCTCTAACAATATATAGATATCCTGGAATTTCTTAGGGGATTAATTCTTTATCACAGTATATAACAAAAGTGCAAATGCTAAATACTATCTTATCGTTATCACCAAATGTTTCATTTTTATTATAGTACCTCTTATAAATAAATAAGTTTCTATGCAATATTAACTAACATTTTCGAAATTGGATTATTCGAATCAAAACTCTTCAGAATATACATTAAACAACATTGCAGTTTTTCAGCATTATCAAATCATGCAGCCGCACAAACAGGAAAGACGCTGTATTCAGCTCACACAAATTACACTAAAAATGCCCAAATGAATAATATTTACATTAAAAGCATTCCCTCATTAAATTAATATTTTGGTAAAAGCGCAGAATAGGCTGCATCAACAAAGTTCAGTAGGAGGAGCTGTCTGACGTACATAAATAGGTGGGACTAAGCTTGTGACGTCACGGTAGTCTCCAGTCTCGCATTTACACTAAGCGTACTTTCTATTTTCTCTTAAAAAATAACAATAATAAATTGTTTTTTATTGTAAATTAGTATCAAATTCTTTATTTTTAATTTACATTTATAACATTTAAGCTTAGACGTTACTGATAATAAGTATAATAAATTGCTTATATTTAAAATTACTGTGATACAGTGAGAGAATTCTACCAATAACCTCCTTGAATTCTACCAATTATTAAAACGATAAACAACATCGCGGTCTCTAATACTTGTAGAGCTTCAATATTTTCAGATTTTTATTAAAGCATTTATACAAATAAAAAAAATTTAATTTAAATTCCCATTGTAGAACATTTCAATTTTATCATTTTTACAAATTACCTTCTTGCTACGTAACGACATAATTCCTTATGTCGGAACCTTTGATACCAATAATTAGACAATTTTCATTATTTTCTAAAAATTTTAAACATTACATTAATAAAAAAGAAGAATATTTTTTATTGCATGTGAACATCATTACACAACTTTCATATCAGTTTCTAAAATTCCTAAATCACGTCATATTCTCTGTAGGCATACTAGAATTCTAAGCATTAATAAGTAAAAAAATCTAATTTCTCAGAATGAAAGAAAATAATATAATAAAATAAATACTACAAACTTGGAACACTAAGCAATGCTTTTCATACATACACACACACATATTATGAATGAACTGATATTATCAAGTGCAATTACGATACCAAACACTACGTATTAAAATATAACTTCAAGACAGTTTTAATAATGTTGAGTAGATCGTCGGGCTATAGATATATATCGTAAGTCGGAAAGCGTTATAAACATATCAAAACCAAAAAATTAAAAATACAATTTAAATGAAAAATGATGTGTTAAATATAATTCACAATAAAAACAACAATACAAATTTAAAATACACAAACGATATGTTAAACATTGCACATAAATAAAGTTACATTACTGCTCGGCATCACACACAACCTCGTTTTCCCTTTTACACAACGATCAGTATTCGCTCGAAAAACATCAAAGAATTCCACAAACTCGGTGTCCATGTGCTCATCCATCTATTTTCACTTAAAGAAAAATCAGATAATTGCTCAAACTCGGCATTGCGCACCACATTGACTTTGCCCATGCGCACATCGATCTATTTTCACTTAAAAACATCCCAGAGTTGCACAAACTCGGCATTGCGCACCACATGGCTTTGCCCATGCGCACATCGATCTATTTTCACTTAAAAACATCCCAGAGTTGCACAAACTCGGCATTGCGCACCACATGGCTTTGCCCATGCGCACATCGATCTATTTTCACTTAAAAACATCCCAGAGTTGCACAAACTCGGCATTGCGCACAACCTCGGCATTGCGCACCACATTGGCTTTGCCCATGTGCACATCGATCTATTTTCACTTAAAAAAACATCCCAGAATTGCACAAACTCGGCATCGCACACTACCTCGGCATTGCGCACCACATTGGCTTTGCCCATGTGCACATCGATCTATTTTCACTTAAAAACATCTCAGAATTGCACAAACTTGGCATTGCGCACCACATTGGCTTTGCCCATGTGCACATCGATCTGTTTTCACTTAAAAAAAATCCCAGAATTGCACAAACTCGGCATTGCCCACTGTGCACACCGATCTGTTTTTACTTAAAAACATCCCAGAATTGCACAAACTAGGCATCGCGCCCAACCTCGGCATTGTGCACCACATTGGCTTTGCCCATGTGCACATCGATCTATTTTCACTTTAAAAAAAATCCCAGAATTGCACAAACTCGGCATTGCGTACCACTTAAAACCGTCTATACGGTTTTTCGCTCTACTAGTTTCATATTTGTTCCACCAATTGGGCACTTATACAATATTGCAATCAAACTTTTCTCCATACACCACTCAATAACGCTCTTTTTACCTCTTCGCTCCAACTGATAAAAAAAAATCCATATTCAGATACTCATCCATTCTGCAGTAAGCACCGATTTTGACACATTTATCAATTAAAAAAACATTCTTTAAGCAAAAGAATTCTCTTCTGTATTTTCAGAAGTTACCGTTATAATTTTTAACGCATGCATTCAATATTTTCAATCGTTTTGTAATGATCGTTTTCAATCGTTTGGTATCTTAATAATACATTTGTGAGAGATAATTCATTGCATTACATGCTAACACTACCACACAACTCACAAAAGTAGATTTATAATTAAAAAAAATCTCGCGCAGAACATTATAAACCTACCATTTCAACTCAGTTAAAATATAATTTAAGTTTTCTTCAAATACGAAGCTACAGCATACTTATAACTTATTTTTAAGAAGAGGCGTAACCAATATTACGTCATAAAAAGGCGTGTCCATGCGTAAAAGAAGTAAACACAGCATCGACTGATGCAGCCTATTCTGCGATTTAGCCAATATTTTTAATTAATTTTAATAATCGTTAATTTATTTAATTCGTTTTATCAGAAGATATTGCTAAAGTGCTAATGACCAGACCTGAAATTTACACTATTCATTTATTTTCATACCCAGTTTAAACGTCTCCTGTTGCCATTTAATATAAGGAAACTGTTCATACCTTATTGCTTGACTATTGACTAACGAATTACAGTGACCAGAATCAAAACGGAAAATAATAAACTAAAAAAAGGAAGCCTCAGTAAAAACTAGACATTTCTCAGGTATCTGTTTTTTGTTTAATTATGTTCACGACACTGCGATACCTACCTGCGTCTGTTTTAGAAATTGCTACCATATCGATTTCCGACGGACACCGCATAGTTTCAACGATCGTGGGCATACCAAAGATAAATCACCAGCGAGTAACCACATCAAAAGATAACCCCTGTCTTCGATGAACAAACCAATAATCAATAACCACGTTCACACGCACAATTTCGTAAGACTTATTAAACTTTGTGCCATGTTAAATGCAAATATCTTAAACAAACTCAAGATTAAACGTTTAATCAGCCACTTATGAATACTAATATCACTAAAGGCATGCCGGGGAAAAATGTAGACTCTCATATGTCACATGCATTTTATTTATAAGCAAACATAATTTCTAGCATAATCATGTTTTAATCCAAAAAGACTCCTGATAACTTATCACAAGATTAACACAGAATTCCTCAAGTACAGTATGGCAGCAGTTTACATTTTAAACCGGCAGTTTTACACTAGTGCAAACCGCTTCATATGTACGTTTTCGAAGAGGTAAATTCAACTTGTATAAAAATATCAGTTTAGAATATTACCCAGAAAGAAAAAATGTGGTCAGCGAAGTTTTTTGATTTTCAAAACCATATTGCCAGGATGGGAAGACATATTTGTTTAGCTCGCATGTATCTGTAGGATACACACAAAAATCAGCTTAACAAGAATCTCATCGACTGTTTATAGCGAATAGAGAAATTAGTGCTTCAAAATTTTTAAGCAGATTTTCGTATATACTTGTGTGTATCCCTTATTTTAAATTTTACTTACTTACCTTAAGAGGGGTGATAGTACTCATCCAGATGTGCAATAATTACCATAGAACATAGGGTCGCATTCCACTCTGAGAGGCAGAAAAGAAGAATATTAGAATTCCAATCTGAACTTACAACATTGTTGGGAGAGCGAATGAACGAGATCAAATGTTGCACAATCAGTTTAGTGACAAACTCACAAAGAGTGCACAAAGCGGATAAAACCGAAAACTCGTATGTCTCTTCAGAATCGATCTGGGTTCGAATCCCCGCAAAAGAGTTGGCGTTTTCTTGGTTTTCTGCAGCATCCCTTCCCATATGAAACCCTAATCTGCACTGGCGCCACCAGCGACCGAATGGCTAACCCTTTGAATACTGGCAGTTCGACTCGGGTTCAAACCTAGGCAAACGGCTTGGTAGTACGGTGGACATTAATGATTTTCTCCATATGCAACGTGAATACAAGCCAGTTTTCTTTTGTAAAGGTCTTTCATGAAGGCATCCCCTTAGGTAAATTAGCCTCCTTAGGCTCTGCCACATTCAGTATAACCTATCCAACCTTTCTGCTGCATTATTTATTTAAGAGAGAAAGTACAAACGTATACATACGTTTTTTTATATGCATATCTTATATCAGTGATATATTTTTTTCTTACAGATTAATTACAGAACTGGAAAAATACAGAGAATAATCAGCAACAGATTTAAGGTGAAATCTGAAGGGAAACCAGGGGTTGTTCCTTGGATTCTTAGTGACAATGACATACGATTAGTGAGGTCGACTAAAAACGAACTCAAAGCAACCAGTGCCAAGGAAATGACTTGCCCCGCATGCTATGAAAAACACTTACGTGGTCAACGTGTGGACAGTATGTGCAAGATTATCTTCCCACTTTCGTTTTGTATCTTCGCCATGATCTACTGGATTTATTATATGAGTGTATATGAGGGAAATAACTGATAGTAGGTAGGGACAATTCCCTTCCTAACCATATGAAAATATATACTGTACGAACACCCACGAAGATGCGCTTAAATGGATTAGATCGTTCAGTTCTTTCTTTCTTTTTTTATCTAGTTTGGTTACATAAATTTAAAAGCTGGATTTTTACGGTCATATTCCTCATCATCGGGGAGGAATCTTGTTCTCAACATTATAGCTTTCAGAATGAAGTGTGAAGCACTTAAAAAAACTTAAATACTCATTATTGCAACTTCGTTTACCTGAATAAATATTTATTTTTAAGGAAAAAAAAAAAAAAAAAAAAAAAAAAAAACTTATTTCTAATAGTCTTGGATTAAAAAGCAGAAAACTATTAGAACCAGTACCCCTTAATTTTTATTCTAATTGTTCCAAATTTAAATAATAATAACAATAATGTATACATATAATACGCACACACACGTAGAAAATTTTGCTTTTACACATAGATGAGTTCTTCAAAAATATGCATAAAAATAGTACGTTACTGCGTACGAAAACTACAGAAATTTCAGATCCAGGAACTGAGTAAATAATATGTTGCATCCCAATAAAATTTTTAAGAATTTGAAGTAGCTTTTTGTCTCTCAGTTCCCCAAAGCTGAGCCCTCTAGTTACTTAGTTAAGATAGTTAAGATAGCCCTCTAGTTAAGATTTTCTCTTTTCGATATACCATGTTAATAGACGAACTTTCTCCCATATTTTACTAGGTTCTATCTCCATAGGTATCTGATCCTTGTCAATCCTTAGAGTTTTCTCCATCAAGTCTATTTTACTATTTTGTTGACCTTATTAAAATAATAGGAAAGGAAATACACGTTGAGTGGATAAGGAACACGTCGGTTTTGGCAAATTCTGAATGAAAAACTACCAGCGGCAAGAGAAAATTTTATTCTAACTAGGTGATCATAAACTCGCAACAAACAGACAAGAAGCCTAAGGTTTCATTCAGATGAAGACTTTTCGGTCATACGACTTTGTGTTTTAAGGCGTAAATATTATTATTATTAAGCCCTTTCAAACCTGTGTAACAAGGTTAAAGCTGTAACCAATCAGAGAAAGTGAAATTGCGCATGCATAAATCTGCAGCTGAATCAATGAAACAGTCGACCGAATGGCAGTTCGTTCTTGCTTCGCTGTGATTTGTCAGTTTGTATACCAAACTGGCATAAAGTTGAAAAATTACAACTTTTAGACAAAATCTAAATCAGTTTTTTATGACGCGGCAAGTTCTGGTTGCTTAGCAAGCAGGTCTGCAAGCTCAACTTTTACCTATTGTGATCGAAAGAAGTCGTGTAAACGGAGCCTTTATTGATAGTGCTTCAACTGCTGTGGGGTCCTAATCGCGACCTCCGAGTGTTCAACTCCTTTGTATGAGAGAGTGTTGTTAACCAAGGAGGTTAGTACAAACCTTTATGGCCTTCCACAGCTGTTATGTATCAAAAAGTTGTACTTTATTTATGATGATGTTGTTTAAATAAATATTTATTTACCAAGCAATATTTTTTCATTTTTACATTAAAACACACAAACACTTTTTACTCTAAACACGAAATGAGAAGAGAGATATGGAAGAATACATTGAAGATAACGTTGAAAGAAATTAGTGCTGTACATATGCTATGAATTTAAAAAGAAAAAAGAAAAAGAAAAAAAAGAAAAAAAAAAAAAAAAAAAAAGGTCAATACATTTTACTTTCATTTGCAACATATCCAAAATTCAGGAATTTTGAATTACTGCTGATATTTTCTAAAATACCAAGAACGGGGGAATTCCTTGACCTACGATGTTGGGTTGTTTTTCATTTATATTCAATGCTTCACTAGCGGTGATTTTTAGAGCGCTATTAATCCAACATTATATACTTAGTATGTATTATCTTATAAAAGTAATTATACATTTTTTTTTTAAGTATTTGCATCTTGTTTTGGATTTTACATCATTTTATTATATTTTTTAATTCTCTTTAATGAATTATTAGTGAATTCCGTATTGGAATTACCATTCTGAGTTACTGTACTAGTCCCAATATAAAATAACACATATTCGTTTAACACGCTGTTCTGTTGTTGCGATTTATCTCACGAGTCTGACAACAACAACAAAGAAATTCATCATGGCAAGGAAGGCAAGACTGCGCCTGTCGTTGGCAAGAATTTTGAGCATCATACAGGTGACAGTACGACTTTGCTCAGTTTCGCTCCCAATTTTGATGGAGAGCACTCGGGGGGGGGGGAAGGAGCGAAAAACTACAACCCCCCTTTTTTTTTAACGTTGTCCAACGTTAAAAAAATATTTATTTAGATAATTTATCAGTCATTGTTTAACAGTTCTCTTAAACAGAAAATGTGTTAACTTAATCGTAGATCCGACGAATCGGCAACGTGGTGCTCGCAAAGCAATTTTAAAGTGCCCGCGGTTCAAATCAGACGAGTCATCGAAAGTTCAAAAAGGGTGATTTCGGGAAAAAAATTATAGATGTATTTTTCTTATCGGTTCTGTAGGTTTTCGAGATGCTGAATCCGAATTTTAAGTTTGTTACCTCGCCAGAGGCCGGTTTCACAACAAAAATCGGAAGAAACCTAAAAATTTTGGCACATTTTTCGGCTTTTCACTTATAACTCGAAAACAATACATTTTTGGAAAATGACCACTCTATGCAAAATTGTAATAAACAGAGACAAAATCTCCTACAAAATGCATATACAAGAGGCGCCTTGAAAGTTCAGTCAATGGTCCCATGTGTTAGAAACCGGGTTGATTAGGATGAGGCGCTCGCGCATACGCATTGAGAGGCATGTCAACAAGCGTCCCCTATCCTGCAAATCACAGAAGTGAAGCACTGGTCGTAGGTTGCGAAGAACCTAACGGAAGTGGTAGTAGAACTCGTGTCATTGGCAAAATGGACAATGCGTTAATATGAAGTTTTGCTTCAAGTTAAAGAAAGCTACAAAGAAGACTCATGGAATGTTGGTGCTAGTGTAAGGTGGTGAAACAGTGAGTGAAACGTGTGTGTTTGAGTGGTTTTAACGGCTTTAGAGACGAAAAGGAAGGTGTCGAAAGTCAACAAGCAAAATTCTAGACAACATCAAATGAGTGCGACGGATGCTTGTAGATGATCCGCTGTTGTCTTGGAGAATGTTAACAGAAGGTTTGAAGATAAGCAAAGGCAGTGCAAGAACCACTATTCACGAATATTTTAAAAAAGGCGAATGATTTGCGCCCGGTTTGTACTGTAAACGTTGATAGACGAGATCTGGAAATTTCATCGACATGTCTGAATGGAATCAGCAGTTTTTGTGAAACCACCATTACAGGAGATGATACTTAGTGCTACCAAGACGATCCGGAGACCAAGCGGCAGTCAATGGCCGGATTTTCATAGTGTTCCTTGCCTCCTAAAAAAAGTCCGTAGACAAAATCCAAGTTTAAGATGTTGGTCGTCTTTCCACAGCAAGGACTTGATCTACCGTGAATTTTCTACCAGAAGGTGAAACTGTCGACATGGAAATTTACAAAGGAATTCTGAAAAGGACTGTTGCAACGCACCCGGAGGGTTTGCCCAGAACTTCACCGGAGAGAACAGTGGAATTTCTTTCACAGAAACATGCGTCCGCATACTACGATCCGCGTGCTCAATCTTTCTCGCTAAACGCAAGGTTATTTCTCTTCAGTACCCTCCTTATTCGCCAGATATGGCACCGGCAGACTTTTTTTTTTTTTGTTTTTGTTTTCCCGCCTTAAATTAGCCCTGAAAGGTTTAAGCTTCACAAACACTGCAGTTATCCAACAACGCGTGACTACGCTGTTTCCACAAAAAGCGTTTGCGGACAGTTTTACAACCAGTGTCAGAAGTGTGTTTTAACTAATGGCTTTGAAGGACAGTAAAAGTATTTTGTTTGAATTCTTGCTTCCTTTATTTCCTAAGACCATTCACCGAAGTTTTCAGACGCATCTTGTATTAAGTTTAATGTTCGAACAATCTGGGACGCCGCTGAAATAAAGGCCATCTTTTGGCTCTCCGTGAATGACGCCCTAATATCACCGTCATAAGCCTAAAATTATTTTATGAATGTCTGATATGATTAGGTCACATTAATGGAATTAATGAACGTGAGCTACGTTGTAGGCGTACCCACTAGTTTATAAAGGCTACTTTGTCTTGAAAAAAGTGCAAAAATTTTTAGGTTTTTTTTAAAATTTTTCCTTGCGAAGCGGGCCTCTGGAAAAAAGGCAAACGCAAAATTCGGATTCAAGACCGTAAAAAATATATAGAACAGGATGGGGAATTACTTTTTTTCTTTAACAAACTCTTCGTTGACTCAACTAAATACTTAAATATTTGCAAAACAAATCCTCCTAATTGTGATTTTAATGAAAATTATCATTTTACCAATTGTATAATTAAACTTTTAAGAAAAACTTGAACTGTAACGACATCTAGATAATATTACGTGACCAGACCAACGTTTCTCAAATACTCAGTTTCCAAGTGACAGGGCATTGGATCACAAAAGCAGATCGCTGGATGGCGTATAAAGTTAACAAAATTATTAATCTTACATTAAAATGTATCAATAGTTTAATGTAAGATTAATAATTGTATCAATAGTTTAATGTAAGATTAACAATATAATCTATGTTCATCAATAGATAACGTTAAGATTTGGTCATTTACTATTTTCACGATACTGAAACTTATTAATTTATTTCTTAGTTTCTTTTCATCAACCTACAAACTCCCTAATCCTATTACAGTTCCTTGTAAGGGAGGACAAAATGTATTCAAGGTGACAAAAGCAACAAAAAAATTACCATCAAGTTTGAAGGTTTAAATCAACATGCAAGCATAGGCCTGGATTGCTTCATGATTACATTTTGTGGACGTTGCCTCGTGATTACTTTTCAGCGAGGTTCGGATAATCAGAAATGTGATGATGAGCTGATGTACTCCTGAAAATTGTATTTATGATTTACAAAAATTTAGAAATTCCTGTAAATTTGCTATATATTTTTGATGATGATAACTCCAGACAATGTCATTTCTTTTTTTTTTTCTATACTTATATTGTACTCTTTCTCTAAACATTTATGATTTACATACATACAGTGTATTTTACTGAGTCAATTTACTAAAGAACAATTTTATTTTTCTTCCTGTATTACAGAAGAACATAATTTATAGATTTACCTTCTCCTATTTTTTATCTTACATATGATCTTGAGATCTCTGAAATGCATGTTACTAAAAACTATTATTACATAAATCTTATAAACATAAAGGTAATAGTTTATTAGAATACCAGATGGTATTTCTGTGTGACAGTAACGTATAAGTGTTTCATTAATTCAATGTGAATGTCTTCCAGGATTTACTGACTGACTGTATAAATGATGCCAAACAATATTTTTATGTATGTTTCATGTTTCAGAAGACCTGTAGAAAACAAAAATCCACTAAAATGTATTTCTCATAATTTCAAGAATAGATCAGTATTAAAGTTTGCGATGTATCAGGTAATAAAAACACTTATTAGCAACACAGCAAAAATACTAAAGCTTCAAATAAGAATAAATTCATGGGCTCATTTCTTCTGTATAACATTTATTGTACCTTCTAATAAAATATTTCAGTTAAATGTGGAAATGATTAATGATCTCATATTATATTATACACTATAGATTACACGTCATAAAAATATCTAATGATGATGTGATTCTTTTCTAGCATGCATCAGAAGGTTATATGTCTACAGTTGTTAGCTCCAACCTGGAAGTTTAGCCAAACACAAATTCAGCAACACAAATTATACTTGTGAACATAGCAGGATTCATGAATCACAAGCTTCTTGCCATTTAATCCCACAAATGCTCAAAGGGTTTACTATGGAGTTGGTCCCTCACAAAGCAAAGAGTGTGAGGGGCATATTATACTCTCTTGATTTGAATGTTAAAATCAATAGAAGGTTCCTGGATCCAAATCCTAACAACTTAATATTGGTGACATGTTACTTTACATTGTCAGATTTCATAAACATCATTAGAATTCTTTAGAGTCATCATGGATATGGCTCATGTATGAGAATGCCTCCTAATACATACTTGTGATAACATCAAATGAATAAGAGAAACTTAAGTACCCCATACAAAGCCACCTTCAGCCTAAAAATTACTTTGCAGATGAAAGGATCCATAACTCTACTAGGACTACTCCCTATTTTAATGCAACTGCCAACATGAAAAACTAGAAACTTGATTTACTGAACCGGGCTATTTAAATCTACTCTTCTGCCAACAATTTTGTTGCTACTTTTGGGCCTATTGCACTTTGAGATTGTTGATGATGTATCAGAAGTCAAACAGTATAGGTAAATTCATTACCAGCCTAAAGGAAGACACACAGTAATAAAAAACCTTTTCAGAATGATTTATGTTTAAACTGCATTAAAATTTACGGTGAATGATATTTCAAGAAATATAGTCAATCTATTGTTAACCAATCATAAAATGCTGCTGAAAGCTCCACACAAACAGCCTGCTGGCTTGTTTATAAGTGAAAAGCATCATTTACACAATATTTATGATTAACTCTTGAAACTATAAGATTTGAGTTCAAAATTCTTGAATCATTTCACATTTCATAACTCATCTTTCTGACAATGACCTCATGTCATTTCAATACAAACCAAAATAATATCAAATAGTACCTAACAAAAATCAAACTGGGTACTAGTGACAACTGAACACATTTTTTATTATGAAAATTTAAAGCAAATTCACTGCTTTAAAATTTTCTTTTCAATTTCTTATGCAAACATTTGTTTACATCTCCCAAATATTTAAAAAGTCTGAAACAATTATAAATAATTTTATTACAGAATTTGATACAGTGACAAATTTGCATAATTTACATAAATAACATGCCAATACAGAAAATTTATATTGTTCCCAAAAAATAAGTACATATTTGAGTATGAATACATATATGTTAATGCAGTTGTCTCAAACTCACAGACCCTGAAGCAATTTTATGCGGCCCTTGAATATGTTTCAGTTATGTATCTGTTGCAAATATGGTGTTCCAAAGATTTTAATTATTTGAAGTCTAAGTTTATATTATTTTCATTATCATTAAAAATGAGCCTGAGTAACGCACCAAAAAATCTACAAATCGAGGTAATTAATTCACATCGTGATATAAATCTCATTCAAAGATTTCAAGATACAGATTTAACTTTTATTTGCACTTGTCAAAAGATAAATATGCTTAGTTATGAATTTTTGTACTAAGAATAATCACTTTGCTTGGGAATACATTTATATGTAAACAGTATTTTTTTCAGAAATGAACCTGACTGACCCAATAAGCATTTACAATCTGCAATGAAGATATATTCTAGCAATTTTTTTCTAAGACTACAAACTTTATTAGAATTGCAACACTATCAAGTTTAAGAAACTAAGAATTTTGTAATTATTTACATAAAAATATATGCATTTTTATTTATGAGCTGAAGAAATGTTTAATAAATAAGAGAAAGGGAGAAGTTTGCTATTATTTTTTCTCAAGTGTTGTCCCACATTGAAAGTTTCTCTGAAAACTTAAAAAGTTTTCATTATTTATTTATTTTTAGTTTAACTTAAAGTAAGTCATATTTAGTTAGCAAATTTAAAATTTAGTTAATTTTTTTTTTAGTTTGTTGATAAAATATTTTCATGTTGGCCCATCACCTATTTTCAGAAAGAACATTTGGCTTGCATGCAATTTGAGTTTGAGACCACTATCATAATGTATTACCTGAGACTGACATATATTAAGATAGATGTGATGACAAATGATGACAATGATGACTTCATGATGACAAATTAAAGTCAGTGTACAAAAACATTAAAAAAAGGTTAGAGTACAAACTTGTTCTTTATAAGCAGGTTTTATTAAATTAAACATTAAGGAGATATTAGAAATATAGAAACAAAATTAAATACTTTGAAATTTGCATTACAAATTTTAAGTTTAAATTTTTGCAAGTCATTAAAAAAAGTCAGTGATTCAAAATTACTAAAATTAAAATAACTCTTTTATTGAAAAATTCACATACTGTGAAACTTGCAGGAACCGTATTTAGTTGTTAAATGCGCTAGTGTATCTTCTACAAAGGTAAAAGAAAAAATGTATAAAATGACATCATCTGGAACAGTACCGTTCATGTTGCAGTGTAAATGGAATCAAAACATCTTTTGATTTATTGGCCCAATGTTTAAATTAAATGATGTTTAGGCAAAGAAGTTTTGGTTCCTTTGATCAGAAAGAGACTGTTATTATACCACAGCCACCTTATCTGCCACATTTCTCACCAGAGTACTTCTCCAGATTCAACATTTCCTGATCACTCAAACTGTCCAAAATAACATGACAGTCAGTTTGTGACATGTATCAAAAGAAGCTTTCTACCAATGCTGCCTGGAATATTAGGAGGAATAGAGCAAGTATTTGTGTCCAGTGGATGTTACTTTGAGGATGATTAAATAATAATTGTTTATATTTTACACAACACAGAATTGTCATAACAAATGAGAAGTATTTTTAGCAATCTGCATCTTTTTCAAAGGTAAGAACATGTTAAAAATTATATTTTGAGAAAGGAGATTACTATTCCGAAGTTTAAATTTAAAGGGGCAAAGCAAAAAAACTGCACATTTATGGAGCTAAAATAAATATTAACATATGATGAAAATTATTAACAAATAGGAGTTTTTGATGAATACATGAAAAATGAAATTTCAAAGTATACTAAATTTCAAACACACAGTTTGTACATAGATGCATAGAATAAATTTAATAAATATAAATTACATTATCTAAACTTATTGGCCTTGGCAAACTTGTAAAACATTACCAAAATAAATAAATAAATAAATAAATATACAAACAATAATAGATTTCATCATGAGACTTTATATTATGTGTCAAAACTCAATGAACAGTTTTGCAGGTATCAGTAATTAAGACTTGCAATTAATTTATTGATGATACACAAATTTAAACTGAAATATTAAAAATATTGTATTTTTACCAAAAGTACATCTTTTGAGGGGGAAAAAAGTTACATAAATTGGAAAGGAAGTTAATATTTTATTTGTCATTTAAAATACTGTATAATAAATTATTGCTTTAAAATCTTGCAATATTTTATTTTTTATTTAATTAAATAACCTAATTCAAAAATAAAATCTAAAAAATATGCAAGTCAGGTGTACGTTTCCTCTTTAACAGACTACATTTGGTAAAAAATGTACATTATTTTTAATTCTTACAACTTTATCAAACAAAACTTATGTAATATATTATTAAACAATTATTCATATTATTTAAATCTGATATTATTATGTATTAATTAAATTTAAAGAAGAATTTATTGACAATATAAACAAAAAATTAAGAATAATTGCCATCAATATAAAAATATAAGACAGAAAATGATCCATTATAACAGTATTAAAATATATATTTATCACTGGAAATTTATTATTTTTGGATCTCATAAAAATATATACATTGTGATTAAAAGCAAATCTGATAACAATATATATATATATATATATATTTTAGCTATAGCATTCAAAACTTCTTAACTTATGTATGACAATAAATTATAACTTAATCTACAAAACAGAATTAATGACATGCAAAACTTGTAGTTTATTACCTTTCAAATGCCCATTCTTTAGAAAATGCATATGATTTGATTAGAGTATGAAATTAGGAAGCTATTGTTCTTCAAGATAAAATACCTACCTTTGAAACAATACTTAAATTTATAAACCACAAATAATACTGATAAATAATTATTCTACTAAAAGCTAGACTTCTTGCAAAAGTAATTTTTAATGAACTCAAAAAAGATTTACAAGACTTCATTTGTTCTTCATATACTGCTTTAATACAACACTTTGACATTGCAATAAACGATCCAGCAGCACCCTTAACACCTGCCAATACAATAAACATTTTAGAACAACTGAAGACGATATATGAGAGAAAGTAAAGAAACATGTAAATAATAAAAATAGCACACATACTTAATACAATTTTACTTTTTTTTAAAGGGCTGTCCAATTATTTAATGATTTCCTGATTGGAGAAAGCTGATAGATTAACGATGATAATCTATACTTTTTAATTAAATATATATGACATATTAATTAAATATGTATTTTGACAAAAACATTCATAACATTAATCGTATATATGTTTTACAAAGTTCATTTATTATGAAACATGAGTTTGTAAAGTAAGGTTTGGTTTACTTTAATCACTTGTGATTCCCAAATAATTTAATAAAATTTGTGGTTGGCAGTGATTCCCAAATTGTGCATTGCAGCACCCGGGAGAGCTGCGAAATACTGTAAAAGCTTTATAATTAACTAAATCAAGACACTTGGCTTAGCTAGAGAGAGAGAGAGAGAAAAAAAAAAAAAAGCGAGAAGCTAAAAATATCTTGATTTTTTTGTATGGTTTGTTTTACTTGACCTTGTACAAAGGTAAAGTTGCTGGTGCAGAGCAGTCTTGCAACTGCACCTCGGCAATACTGGACCTTTTCTCATGATGATCTAACCTTAGAACTCATACAAGGTCAGAACATTTACATGGCTCATTCCATAAAAAGAAACAAATAACTTCTCTTCATACTGTTACTAAAATTAGCTCATTCTGTCGTTTGATTCTGGTTTTCGTGTATCAACATCCAGAGGTCGTTTTTCTCCCAGAATCTAAAATCTACCATTTCATTTCAGATTGGAGTTCATGCGATTTATGCTTGTCACAGAAACGCCAGTCAAATCTGAAGCAAATGTAGCAATTTCAATACCGGATTTGTTCCGATATTTTATATATAGGAAAATGATCCCATATTTTGAAAAAAACATAACATTAATCTTAACAGAACTGCATAGTGGTTTTCCAGCCTTATGAGGTTTTGAAATTATACACATATGTCAGAAATGAAGCAGAGGTCATAACAATTGTTTTCTTCTTTTACTCCTTAGTGAATAAATGAATGCTTTAGTTGCTTTTCTTAATGAAAGTGTGTGGGAGGTGTTGCAAATTGTGTGTGTGTGGGGGGGGGAGTTTTAAAAAAAAAAGGCATGTTTTCCTACTGGTCATCAAATGATTGACATTAGCAAATTTTAAAATAAAAAGCTGGATGCAACATAATCTATCTTTTCACACATTTTTTTCATTGCATTCTATTTGCTCAACAATAGTTATATTTTATAGTGTAATTTTTATAATATGACATCTTGATATGATAGAACTATATTCTACAGGGGACGAACTATATTCACATTTTACTATATACAGTGTTCTCAACTTAGGTTGACCTGTAATATAGACACATCGAAGTGCCTAGACACTTTGTGATGCATTTGGACTGTTTTGGAAGACTTTGCGAAAAGCATATACGGAAGCGTTGCCAGCTCGATTCAGTCAGGTGGTTTATAATACAAGTCTAACAAAATTAAACTCAATGCTTCATATAAATAAACAGTGATATAAGTTAATCATGTAGTATAGTTACTGTTACATTACTTCTTGTTTATTGTCTAGTTTCACATTTTTTTTGCTGTTGTATCATTGTTGATGGACCAATTTTTGAACAGTAATAAAAGTATTAGTGCAGATAAAGTATGTCTTCAACCAGTGGTACAACTGTGAAAAAAAGAAAATATTGCAAATATGATAACGGTTATTTAGAGTTTGACTTTACGTCAATAGAAATGAGTGGTGAATAGAGACGCCAGTGTGTATTGTGTATGAAAGTTTTGGCAGTGGAGTGTATGCTTCCAAGCAACTGAAGTGTAATTTAGACACTAATCACCACAGCATACTTAGCAAACCTCGATATTTTTTGCCAGGAAGTTAAAAGAGCTAAAACTACAATAAAATGCATTTTTTTTTAAAGACTGCATCAATACCATACAATGCTTTGCTAGCAACTTAAAAGGTGGCTTACAGAATCATGAAATACAAGATGCCTCATACCGTCACAGAAGAATCTTTCCTGTTGCCTGCTGTAGATATGATGAACATCATGGTTTGTGAGTCTACTGGGACGCTGCCTTTAAAAGTGTATTTGTCCAATAACACAATTAGTTGGAGAATACAACATATGGTGAAGGATATCAAAGGTGAATTAATTGAAAAAATTACAGGAATGGAATTTGGATTTGCAGGTAGATAAGGCTACAGATAATAAAGGATGCTCATTTCATGTGTTATATATGGTTTATAGATGATAATAATATTAAAGAAGACCTTCTGTTCTGTAAAAACATCACTGCAGGAGTGAAGGCTGAGGATATGTTTGAGATTCTTGAAACATTCATACCCCAAAACAACTTGAATTGGATTAAGTGCATTGCTTTCTGTGCTGATGGAGCTCACTCCAAGTCTGGCTACAACGGAGGATTATAGGCACTTATTCGAAGCAAATGACCAAATGTACTGTGGACTCATTGCACTAATCACAGAGAAGCACTTGCCTCAAAGCATCTGAATTCCGTACTGAATGGGTTAAATGTAGTAAATGTGTGGTGCATGTGGTAAATGTTATAAAATCTCATCCACTGAAAGTAACTTTTCTTAAAAAAAAAAAACTATGTGAGGATATGGCAGATAAACACTCATCTTTGTTATATTATAGCAGTGCATGACGGCTTTCTTGTGGTAAAATTTTATCACACAGCTTTGAGTTGCAGCAAGAAATTTTTATTTTACTTGAAGGATACAAAGATGCAGAAGATTTTGATGTCATTTTTTTAAAAATAAAACTGGCATATCTATGCGATGTTTTACAAAAGGTGAATTCTTTTAATCTCTGTTTGCAGGAAAAAATATGCACTTTTTGAAATCAATGAAAAAAGTATCAGCTTTTATAACAAACAACAACAAGAACAAAAAAATCTATGCAGAAGGAAACTAACTGAAAGAAGATGCAGGCAATCAATGTTTTTTAATATTGTGGAAATTTCAATGTCAAATAAGCTTCATATTTTTCTAGGTATAAAAACCAGGTTTGAAAGAGCATTTATCGCAGCTAATTATCTGGTTTGAGAAATGCTTTCAAAATGAAAACTTTGATAGGTTTGCATCAGGATACATTTAATGTTTGTTATTTGTTTGAGTTTACTTCTGCAGAAGAACAGAATTTTATAAAGTTACCCACAGTTTGAAAGCCCAATTTGTCAGCATAGAATTGGCAGAATTTTAAATTTCAATAAAAGATTAACATCCCTTTCTAAGTAATGAGACTCAGCGGATTTTAATTCCATTTTCTAAGTTGTATTTATGGCAAGCTGGATTTTTGACAGTCACTGTAACAAAAAGCAAATATAGAGCAAAAATAAATGCAGAAAAAGGAAATGACGGTGGCTGTGTCCATTTTAATTTCACGATTTGAGAAAATGTGTTGTGCTTTGCAGGCTCATATACCACAATATTAGTTTAATGTTAATAAAGTGAAAAAGTGTTAAAATGAAGATACACAAGTTTGATTTATTTTTATCTCTTACTTATCATTAGCCATACTTAAGAAGGGGCGCCATGGAAAAATTTTAATTTAAAAAAGCCGCCTTAATTCAGAAAAGTTTGGGAACCACTGAGCATACTAGTAAAGCATACTAGGCTTACACTGAGGAGAAGAATGCCTTTGTGGAGTGTTTCCTAAGGGAGACTGGCTCATATTCATATTACAAATGGGAAAAGTCATGAAAGCATTCATGTAGCCAGCTTATTCACTAGGATCTGAATCACTGAGCACTGATAGTTCAATCTGGGTTCAAATCCCAGTGAAGAGGACTGCTGCAAGATAGTTTTCATAGTTTTTCCTTGTGTAACATAAATATGAACCAACCTCTCTTAGAAAATTCTCCATGAAGACATGCCTAGAGGGACAGTCTTAGTGTGCTTTGTCAAAAACTAATTCATTCAACTACAGCTGGATTTTGTTTGGAAAGATACATGGTAAACATAATATTATGAATACGGCATACATAAGAAGGAAATAATAAAACTTAACTGTTTTGATGCTGCAGTGTTAAAAAAAATTATGGGCTTAAAATTTCAGACTTATAATATAACAATATGTGGATTTATTATAATAAAAAAGTTCAAATTTTATTCTTAAATAGATAGATTTTTAACATTAAGAATTTCAAAGCATTCTTAAAAACATCATTATACTGCTAGTATTAAGAACTTAGCAATACATTTTAAAATTAAAATCACAAATAAAAGATGTATAATGTAATTTTAAATTCTACTAATACCATGACCTTAAGGATTTCAATAACCAAATATTTGAAGTAAGCAAAGTTAAAAAATACATGTCTTGCATGAAACTTGTATAAATAGCAATCCCTACAAGTAAATTTTACTTGTTTTTAATAGCCCATACATTAAAATTTACTCTCTGTTTTATTTCAACTGGAATTGAATATTTAACTATTCATTGGAGGCTTCATTTGGAGAATTCTCAGTTAAACAAAACAATTATATTTATAAAATATCTAGCCTTCAGCTTATGGTCTTTTTCATATGCAGAATATATAATAAAACCTTGGCAGTAATTATGCGGTCACAAACTTTCAACAGATACTATATAGGCTAACACCATTAAGAGTCAATGATGTAACTTGAAAACAACAACATCTAGTGAAAATTAAAAACATGGCAAGCACCTGCAAAATATTTATTTGGAAATTTCCTTTTTCCAATGTTTGCCTTTTAATAAAAATGAAATGTGTAACTTCTGTCTTTTTATTACCATGTATAAAGTTATAAAACTTATATTTTACCTTTTGCACAATAGGCATATATTGCACTTCATGTGTTCCAACATTACGTGCTTATATGCTATGCTTATCTATGAATATAGAAATGTTTTAAATGGTCGTGATTGCATTATGTTTTGGAAAACATTTATCTCCAGCACACAAAATCATCTTAAAACTCATCATTTAAATTATTTATATGTCATACTTTAATGTATGGATGAAGAACGCTGGTACTTTAATTTCTGGCATCCAAAGACACTTTAGTGCGTAGTTGGAAGGATGAATGCATACACCAAAAATTTCCAGATATAGCCATTTCGAAACATAATTTTATTGCAGGATAATTCACATCAGATCATCATCAGATATGATATTTTTCAATCACAGTTGAATAAAATAATTTCTATGTACATGGGTTTTAAAATAGGATGTCGTCTTAGGTAAGTAAGCAGCAGCAGCATGGAGCGTCTTGCCAGGAGAAAAGTGTAAGCGAAAAGGGTTGCAGCAAAGAAGGGAGGGAGTTAAAAGTTTCAGTTAGAGTTAAAAAAAGTTTTGGTTTACAATTACTTTGATTGGACAAGAGGTATCTGCATTAAGCGCTATGTAACATGGAAAGATCTCGAATTTGGGAGAACAGATGAATTTAGGGGGAGAGCATAAAATATAGAATCATTAATTTTGAGGTCACCAATTATTTTCTTAAAGCAGCTATCATATTTCACTATATCTTACATTATATATTTATATATATGTATAATATATTATGATTGAAAGATTTTAACATGTTAGAGATGTTTATTAATGATATAACAGTTATAGAACCTTAAAAGATGATTTATAAATTATATATACACACTGAAACAGTTTTTTTAAAGGATGATCACACTGCAAAGCACATTACTTTCCAGCAGAAGCTAGAAGTAAAATGTATGAAAGTGTTCAAGGTTAGATTGATTAGTATAGTTAATTAACAAAGGGACAGCAAAAGTATCGACATGTCTTGCATGAAACTTGTATAAATAGCAATCCCTACAAGTAAATTTTACTTGTTTTTAATAGCCCATACATTAAAATTTACTCTCTGTTTTATTTCAACTGGAATTGAATATTTAACTATTCATTGGAGGCTTCATTTGGAGAATTCTCAGTTAAACAAAACAATTATATTTATAAAATATCTAGCCTTCAGCTTATGGTCTTTTTCATATGCAGAATATATAATAAAACCTTGGCAGTAATTATGCGGTCACAAACTTTCAACAGATACTATATAGGCTAACACCATTAAGAGTCAATGATGTAACTTGAAAACAACAACATCTAGTGAAAATTAAAAACATGGCAAGCACCTGCAAAATATTTATTTGGAAATTTCCTTTTTCCAATGTTTCCAATGTCCTTTTTCCAATGTTCCAATGTCTTTTAATAAAAATGAAATGTGTAACTTCTGTCTTTTTATTACCATGTATAAAGTTATAAAACTTATATTTTACCTTTTGCACAATAGGCATATATTGCACTTCATGTGTTCCAACATTACGTGCTTATATGCTATGCTTATCTATGAATATAGAAATGTTTTAAATGGTCGTGATTGCATTATGTTTTGGAAAACATTAATCTCCAGCACACAAAATCATCTTAAAACTCATCATTTAAATTATTTATATGTCATACTTTAATGTATGGATGAAGAACGCTGGTACTTTAATTTCTGGCATCCAAAGACACTTTAGTGCGTAGTTGGAAGGATGAATGCATACACCAAAAATTTCCAGATATAGCCATTTCGAAACATAATTTTATTGCAGGATAATTCACATCAGATCATCATCAGATATGATATTTTTCAATCACAGTTGAATAAAATAATTTCTATGTACATGGGTTTTAAAATAGGATGTCGTCTTAGGTAAGTAAGCAGCAGCAGCATGGAGCGTCTTGCCAGGAGAAAAGTGTAAGCGAAAAGGGTTGCAGCAAAGAAGGGAGGGAGTTAAAAGTTTCAGTTAGAGTTAAAAAAAGTTTTGGTTTACAATTACTTTGATTGGACAAGAGGTATCTGCATTAAGCGCTATGTAACATGGAAAGATCTCGAATTTGGGAGAACAGATGAATTTAGGGGGAGAGCATAAAATATAGAATCATTAATTTTGAGGTCACCAATTATTTTCTTAAAGCAGCTATCATATTTCACTATATCTTACATTATATATTTATATATATGTATAATATATTATGATTGAAAGATTTTAACATGTTAGAGATGTTTATTAATGATATAACAGTTATAGAACCTTAAAAGATGATTTATAAATTATATATACACACTGAAACAGTTTTTTTAAAGGATGATCACACTGCAAAGCACATTACTTTCCACCAGACGACTTTTTTAAAATTAAAAAAAAAAAAAAAAAAAAATTATTGAACAGAAGACTGAAGTTTCATATCTGCTATTACATAAGCATCATTAATATTCTCTAAGAAGCATATAACAGCCATTAATCAAATATACATACATATATATGCATATATATACAAATAGAAACATAGTAATAGGCCTAAAATTAAAAACAACAACAACAAAAAAAAAAAAAAAACAGTCCTGCTGCAGGATTGAAGTAAATTAAACTTAAAGCATCTAAAGTTAAAATTAAATTGGAATCAAAACAATTTCCCAACAATATTAACAATTGCAACCATGGATAAGAAGTTTAACACTGCATCAAAACAAATCAAAATTAAAATAAGAATTCATCTGCAGAATAAACCTGAAAAATAAAAATGTGAAAAGGAAAAAAATATATAAAAAATAATCTCCTTTTTCTGAAACCTTAATTCAGAACTCATCACAGGAAAATGAATTAAAGATTATTAAAGTTTCATAAAAGTCGATTAATATGTTTTGAATACATGTTTCTGCTGAATCATTTGAGATCAAAAACCGAAAACAGATTCAATTAAATTTTCATTTAAAACATTAAAATTCACTTAAAAACTGAAAAATCGAATCTCAAATGTATCCAGAATTTTCCCTATACAGGTTCAAAACACTTGGAAAAAAGAATAAAACAATTGAGTGCTGTTTAAATGACAATTTAATTTAAAAGTATATTTGTTTTGCTCTTTAATTTAATTGAGTGTTGGATTTACATTTAATGCTATTTGACATATTTTTTTTTTAAGTGGTCAATTTGGCATAATGTCATTTTTATTCTTCTTTTTCCAAGTGTTTCAAATGCATGCAGAAAAAATTCTGAATACATCTGAGATTCAATTTTGCAGTTTTAAGTGAATTTTAATGTTTTAAATGAAAATTTAATTAAATCTTTTTTCAGTTTTTGAGCTCAAATAAATCAGAAGAATGAAACATTTATTCAATACATATTAATCAACTTTTATGAAACTTGTAAAGACATCAGGTATTTTTGGGAGAAGGCAAGATGAAAAATATGCAACTCCTTCACCAGGAACCGAACCGTGGACCTCTCAATTATGCACTGAGTGTGCAGACCACTACACCACGAAAGCTTGCTAAGAAGGGGGGAGAAATACCTTGTATACTCCCCCTTTTAAAGAGTGACTGGGGTTTTTAGGGGGCCCAATCCCCAAATCCTGGGTGAGGAGAATCATCATTCAACCTCCTTTTAGTTCGGGCACCACTGTAGAGACATTAGGATTTTTTTGAGAAGCAGGAGAAATGAAAAATATGCAATGCCTTCACCGGGTATTGAAGTGTGGACCTCTCAATTACACGCTGAGTGTGCAGACCATTACACTACGAAGGCTCGCTAAGAAGGCGGGTAAAATACCTTATAAACTTTTAATTCATTTTCTCCAGATCAGTTCTGAATTAGGGTTTCAGAAAAAGGAGATTAATTTTTATATGCTTTTTTCCCATTTTTATTATCCGGGTTTATTTCAATGATAAATTTTTTATTTTATTTTTGATACAGTATTAAACCTCTTATTAATATTGTTAGGGAATTGGCTTGTTTTGATTCTAATTTAATTTTAACTTTAGATGCTTTAAGTTTATATATATATATATATATCAGAAATATTAAGTACATTACAGTTTCCAAGACAGGAAGGGAATAAACCCAAATTAGAAGGAAGATGATAAAGGCTGCTACAAATTTTAATTAAAGATTTATTTTATGTACATACAAACTGTATAATGGAAATAATATAGAAAAAATTAAATTTACTAACCCAAAGAACCTTCTATACCTCTTAGAAGGTCATTAGTTTTGAAAATAAGTAGCATTTCTCGAGGCACTTTACTTAAAACTGTGGTAATCTCTGGGAGATAATTCGCTGCATTATCCCTAATTTCTTTTTTCTAAAAAAATTACAAATGTGAAATAATAAATATTCTGCACATGCACGTAATCACAAATTATAAAAATCTGAAATTTAAGAAGCATTTTCCCATAGTTCATTACTATAAACCAAACAACAAACACACAGTTAGCTTTAAAATCCTACTAGAAGCTTTTCACATCTAATTTCTTTGTACTAAAACCTTTTTGAACTAATTTATTTTAACATAATTTTATTTATTTAATTTCATCTTGTTATAAGATATAATATGTTGATAAAATATTACACCAGTCATACATACATCAATATACAATGTAAGAGAATTATCTTTTTTAGTTACAAATACAGAAACTCATTTTTCTCTGGCTTATAATTTACTTAACATAAATATCAATCTAGTCTTATCGATTACCAGTTAAAGTTATAAAATCCTATTCACGAACATACAAATGCATATGTGACTAAGAAAATGAAAAATAAAGCAAAACAGTACTACCTTACACCCAATTAATCCATTCAAATGAACTGTCCATAGTTCCTCCCTCCCCCACAGTAACAATGTGATTTAATACAAAAATGATTGTGTGTGATTTAATACAAAAATTACCTTTATTACAGTGTCTTTCTTAAATTTAGAAAAATATTAGGCTTTTGCAGCAAATACTGCAATAATTAAACTAGATTATTAATCAGGAAATTCAGGTCCATTAGAAAAATATATATACCCTGTAAACTAGTTTTGAAGTTTTTTGGCATCCAGATGTTAGCTAGTCATTAGGTGAGCTTGCGGCAGTACCTAAGCACTCAGGTTTGGATTCTGGAGAAGGCAAGGTTGTAACTGTCCATCCCTTCATAGGAGGCAATGGTGGCTGCCTATTAGGTGCTCCCACAATAAAATGATCACTTTTGGCCTTAGGAGTGACCAATGCTGAATAAGTAAGTGCCCACAAGTTTTGAAACTGATAAGAATTATCTTTACAATATATAGTATGGTGCTTGCTTAATATATGTGGGCACTCTCATATCGCTGTAATATGTGATATATGAGGAATAATAGTGAATCAGAATTGCCTAGTGAGATTTTGAAAGACATCATACAACACAGGGAATTATTTATGCTGGAGGTCCTTCATCATGAAATTACAGTAGCATGTGCAGCAATCTCTGTCTACACATTGACCAAGACTGTTCAAGCAACTGCTCACCAGTGTGTTATATGTCTAACTGCTAATGGCCAGCACTCTGATACTTTCAGCTCTCTTGTGCAGGTGTATTAATTTTTCTTTGACTTAAAATTACTTAACACATAAAATACTTATCTATTCTTATTGATTACCAGTTAAAGTTATAAAATTCCTACCTATGATATGTATGATTATATTAACCTATAATTAAGTTCATTACGAACACACAAAAAAGAATTATCTTTCATTAAAGTATGTACATGTTTCTGATGGATCCTGTAAATATGCTTAAAACTATTATTTGCAGATGGAATATGGTTGAAATATGGAACATAAAATCTTGAACTCGAATTAAAAATACCAAAATACTTTTTTCACAAATTTTATATTACAGATAATTTTACACTGTAATGTCATTTTATCAAAATTCATTTAGATAAGAAGTTTAATATTATATAATATCTCTAAATTATAATTATAACTTTAAGTGATTAAAGTTTAAAAAACCCTCGACAGTAAGGAAGTACAGCGAGATGCTATTCCGTGTTGACACTGCTACCAAGGAAAAATGTCGAACTGAGTTTCGGCACGAAAAAGGTAATGTTCCATCAAGATAATGCAAGACCACATGTGTCTGTATTCACTGGCCGGACTCTGTATGGACTCCAATGGGATCTTTTGCCGCACCCAGCATATAGGCCCTTTGGACTTCTACCTTTTTTCACACCTGCAGCTACAATTTGCTGATGCTATCTTCCATTCTGCAGAGGACATCCAAAATGAGGTTGACCTGTTTTTGGACACAGGGTCAACAAATTTCTGGGTCAAAGGCTTTGAAAAACTACCAAAACATTGGTAGAAAATCATAGATGTAGGTGGTGATTACTAGCTGCACTAAAGATACTGTTTTCATGTTTTTCCCTAACTTTATTAATAATGTTTTTTGGAGGAAAACTTTCATTACAACAAGATATATGTGTGTGTGTGAGAGAGAGTGTTTGTAAGCAGTTAATAAACACAAAGTAAAAAAAAAAAAAAAAAAAAAAAAAAAACATCCAACTGTGCACTGAAAGCAGCAACAAGTAGTGGTAATAATGAAAATAAATTAATAATATTTTTAAAACACATCCCATGTTTAGTTCAAAACAAACCATTTAAAAAAAATGAAAAACAAGAAGTACGGAGGCAAACTGATAGACGAAATAAATGCCAAAACCAAAAATGAAAAGGGAAAACAGTTTACACCTTTTGCTGCATTGCCATCAGGGTTGCTGCAACAAAAGAATTAAATACAGTACAAAGTCCGAAATTCAGATGTCCATCATCCGGAATGATCTAAAATCCAAACCTCAAAGCCAGAAAGATTTTTTTGTGTGCTTTACAAATGTGCATTTGATTTTTCCTTCTATAATAAAACATACAGAGATTTTTACTTAAAAATTCTGATTCTAAATTTCACTTAAGCAGTAAATAAAATATCTCGTTATGGAAAAACAATTATGCAAGCATAAATTTGTGAGATTAATATTTGGCTCCGTAGCTGAGTGTCTGCTTGGCATACATCTCAAACCGAAACATACACCTATTTTATATCCCTGACGCCGATCTGGCGAGACATTATTTATTATACTTTGCTTTCATCATGGTGTGTTTATCAAAACATGACAGCTTCAGTAATAACTCATGCAGTGATGTCTAAATTTTTTTTATATTAGTTATTGAATAACAAGAGTATGGCAACCTTTTATACTTTTAGCACTTGGGGATGATTATAGATTTTTAAATGCTCTAAGAAATGTTGACGAGGAATAATTCAACATAAATTTCTTTTCAAGCACCAAGTGGCAAAATTAAGGGATGAGAAGTTTTTTATTATGCAAATTTTTCGTATTCTCGACACAGCAATTACAGAAACTTTGTAAGCAACTTAAACAACTTACATTGAAAGAAATGTTTAATAAAGTAAACAAATAGATATTAAGCTTTTTATTTTGTAAATCTTGATACCCTTTAGATAATAATTGCTCTTTATTTCATAAATTACAATTTCATATTTTTAATTGTATAATGCTATCTTACCAGATATAAATTGATCATCTAATATCCGGAAAAATCCCAAATCCGGAATCACCGAAGTCCCGACAAGTCCGGATTTCCAACTTTGTACTGTATATGTATATATGTGCAAGTTTGTATATATATATATATATATATATATTATGTACTTGTTTGTGTGTGTGAGAGATAACTCTGTGTAGATGTTTTGAGGATTAGAAGATAGCATAGATCAGGGGTGGCCAACAAGGTCGATCACGAAGCTAATTTTGGTGAATCGACGATCACTCCCAATGACTGGAGTGGAATTCCATATACTTTGAAGCGATTGTAGAAGACAAAACATTTTAGCGATTATTTAATGCATTCTGGGAATTTGCCGAGGTCATAAATTCTTAGAATTCTGACAGTCTGACACTGTGCTCTCCGCCCATCTAGCACAATACATTTGACTTATGTTTTACACTTGTCACCAAAACAACCCTAACAATTGCATTCATGCATTGCGTATGAATGCAAATATTAGGGCTTGACTCATCAAAGAACATAGTCAATTAGCTTGAATATTTGGTAGTGTCATTCAGTAGCTTCTTTTCTTTTGTATTAACAGTATTATTATTAATCAATATTATTTATCCTCACAGACCACTTTGGGTTTCAATTTTTCTTCTGTTTAAAATGTAAGTACCTTTTCTTTGCTTTAATTGAAATTGCTTTTCTTACATATCTATTTACTTGATAAGTGAGCATTCTCGGCAACAGATCTCTAAACTGCGGTTATTACACTGAGAGAAAAATAAGGGAAAGTATTACAACTATATTAGGAATAACAGTAATTCTACAACTATATTAGGAATAACAGTAATTCTATTTAAATTAAGATTTCAGTATTTCTTCTTCTTCAATGGCCAGACAGCCCAGGATGGGCCCTTGCCTTCCTCAGAATCGAATTCCAAGCTCTTCTATCCCTGGCCATGGGCATCCACTTGGTTATTTTTAAAATTCTTAAGTCTGTTTCCAAACAGTCAAGCCCCCTAAGTTTAGGTCTCCCTCTTTTTCGGGTGCCGAATGGTCTGGCCGAGAAGATCTTTTTAGTTACTCGATTTTCATCCATTCTGCATAGGTGTCCTGCCCATTTAATTCTCTGAATCCTTATATATTTTACTATATCTATTTCTTTAAAGGATTTATAATGTTCAGAGTTAGTTCTTCTTCTCCAGATATTGTTACATTTTATGCCACTAAAAATACTTCTCAAAATTCTTCTTTCAATGACAGAAATAATACTTTCAGCTTTTTCTGTCGTCGCCCAGGTCTCAGCAGAGTATGTAAGAATGGGTCTGATTAAGCTTTTGTAAATTAAAATCTTTGTTTTTATGCTAATGAACTTACAACTTCAAGTATTTTTTAGACTGAAAACACATCGGTTAGCATCTGTGACTCTACTACAGACCTCAGGTATTAAATCATTGAGAGTATTAACTTCGGATCCTAAATATTTAAATTTGCTCACAGTTTCAAATTTGTAATTCCTAATTTCATTGTTTTTTCTGTTATTACCACATGGCATGTATTTAGTTTTATTTTGGTTGACAGCTAGATGCATTTTGCTGGCTGCAGCCTCTAGAAATATAAAAGCCTCTCTAAGTGACTCGGGAGTGCGTGCGACTATGTCTTTATTGTCAACAAACGCAAAAATCTGAAAAGACTTGTTAAAGATAATTCCACGAGTATTAATGTTGGAGTCTTTTATGATTTTTTGGAAAGCAAAGTTAAAAAGCAAGCAAGCCAGTGCATCACCCTGTGATTTCAGTATTTAAACCGTAATAAATATATTATAACTTTAACATAGTTCTTGTAAATTTTAATATATCTCTGTTAGCTTTTAATACACTTGCATTGCTGTGTCCGATCATAGTATGCACTACTGTTATCATTTCTCTCAATGTAAGAGCGATAATAGCCACAGTTCATGAGTTTTTAATTTTTTAGAAAAATATTTAATTCAATATTTATTCTTTAAATTGTTGTATTTCTTTGCATTCTCATACACCCATGAACATGAGTAGTAAACCGAAGAAATTGAAAATTTATCACTTCAATGAAGAAGGAGAACTCGATTAGTTTTTTAAATGTTGAATGATAAATGTTGTTGTTAAATATGCCTTACCTCAGTAGCTATTGCTAAAAAGGGTAACCTGCAGAGACATTTTTTTAGCTTTTATTATTTTTTTAGATGTTTTTTACATAACAAGTATCAAACTGATTAACCCTAAATTCTGAACTGAGAAAATATAAAGTTAGGGATCTTAAAACTCAATTAACAAATCAACAAAGCGTTTTTAAAAAGCCAAGGTTGAAGTCACAAGCAGTAACTACTGCATCATTCAGTCAGCTATCTCTTAGCAAATAAATGTAAGCCATTTTCTGGCAGTGAATTTGGGAAGGAAATTTTTTTGGAATGTCAGATTCACTTTTTAATGATTTTAAGAACAAGAGTGAAATTGTTGCTGCAACTCAAAATCTACAATTGTCATGAAACACAGTGATGCGATGAATTAAAAGGATGAGTGGGAATGTAAAAGAGCAGTTATATACTGATATTAATAGATGTTCTTATTTTTCCTTTCAGTGTGATGAGTCAACAGAGGTAAGTGATACGGCACAATTGCTTGTTTTTGTTCATATGGTTTTCAAGGATTTTATATCTAAAGAAGAATTGCTGGGTGTGATTTTTTTGAAGGAAAGGACTAGAGGTGTAGACATATTTAAGCCTTTAAAAACTTGCTCAATAATTTGAAAGTACCACTTTTTAAATTAGTCTCAATAACAACGGATAGCGCAGCTGCAATGATAGGTAGCATAAATGGATTTATAGCCCTAATGTAAAAAAGATGAGTTTCCTGCCTTTATAAGCTATCACTGCAAACTTCACCAGAAAGTGTTAGCTAGCAAGAGACTAAACACAAAACAGATAATGGACATAGACATAGCATTTAAAATTGTTAATTCAATTCGAGGAAGTTCCCTCAAACAACATTCCTTCCAGCTGCAGCTCGATGAAGGCCAAGCTGAATTATTACTACAGACCAATGTCAGGTAGCTAAGCAGAGGTAAATTTTTGCAGTGATTTCTAGCCTGAAATTATAGATTTTCTTCACGAACAAGATGGAAACTGTGAAAATTTAAATGATGAAACTTGGCTTAGTAACTTAGCATTTTTTACCGATTTTACTTCAATATTAAATCATTTAAATTTAGAATTACAAGGTAAAAATAAAACAGTAATTGATATGATCAGCTGCATAGACGAATAACAAAAAATTATTTTGCTAATAGAAGATCTGCAACAAAATAATCTGAATCATTTTCCAAATATAGTGGATAAACTACAAAAACATAAAAATATTAATTATAAGATTGACAAATACGTTGCGGAAATCCAAAAAGTAATTCAAGATTTTGAGATAAGACTCCAGGATTTTGAAAAAATTAAAGAAATTGTGGAATTCATATCTTTTTCTTTTAAAAAAGATTTAAGTGTGAAACGCATTGGCCAAAAAATTTCAGACATATTTTGTATTGATCAAAAGACATTAGAAAATAAAATTCTAATTTTACAAACTGACGTAATCTTACAAACACGAAAATTTGAAAAAGAATTTTGGAAATATGTCAACCGAGAAAAATATCCCAGTATCACCAAATGTAGCAAATATGTCTATTCTTGTTTCAAATCTACATACCTATGCGAATCGTCATTTCCATACTTGAAACTAACAAAAACTAAACAACGTTCTGTCCTGAATGATTCTTATACTGAAGACTCACTATCTTTATCAGATATAGACCTAATTATGATTCCTTAGTTAGGAAGATGCAAACTCAGTCTTCCCATTGACGTTAAGGCTACAAGTAAATACTAAATCTGTCTTTATCTGTAGCTATTTTGAATTAATAAATATTGCTATTAATTATCCATGTTCTTTTTTTTTTCTTTGACATGAGTTTTTGGGGTCTTTAAATAATTATTGTTGTTATTTTTTACATAGGTAGAAAAACCTTATATCTATATTTCAGTATAAGGTATGCTCAGTGAGCTATTGATAGATTAGCAGAAGGTAAGCCATGTTATTCTTCCATGATAAATTCTCTTGGCCCAAAAAATGCAAAAGTGATATATTGAAATCAAATTATCAGCCATACTGTGCATTTTTATAACAACTTTTTTATATTAACAAACAAATAGTACAACCACTTATACAATAGCAGTAGATAAAAAAAAATAGATAGGCAGTAGATAAAAAAATTAAATTGCATTTTCAGTTAGTAAAAATCTATCTTGAAAAAGTGTTAGAAAATCGAATTTTTTAGTACCACATGTACGGAATGCTGCTATTAAAAGTTGGGTCTGGAAATTATTTTCTTCATGAGCCTATCAAAAACTTAATAAATCATTTAAAAAACTAAAAAAATGTTTTGAAAATATATTTTACTTATCTATTCATACTTCGCTGGAATGCACCTTATACTGATACACAGTGTATAAACATTGTATGTATTTTACACCCTTCTCCCCCCTTAGACTACAACTATGACAACAAGTCGATCATGACACACTTTTAAGATAAAAACTAGATCTTATATACAAAAAAGTTGGCCACCCCTGGCATAGATAAATAAAATGACATAATTATGAAGAAGAAACTTTAAGATGTTGGCATAGATAACAAGACACAATTTTATTTCTTGATAACTAATTCCGAAGACACATAATCCCTTTTACACATCATTATGTGTGCAACAGCATGCTACAATTTTTCGTAGCATATCACATTTTTCCAGACAATGGACAACATTAAGAACAAGGTGATGCAACAGCCCATCTTAGCATAGTGAAGGGAAAGTAGGCAAATGTAATGTGCATTTCAGCAGCATTTCTATTTATAGAGTTGGCTTCTTTATTTAAATTTTAAACTGCAATTAGATAAGTGCTTACTGCATTGCTTATTAATATAAGGTGACATAATGTTGATTAGTTTTCCAGATGATACACTTTAGACTCAAGAAAGGGGATGTAGCCAAATTAAAATGATCAATTAAAAGGACTATTGCTAAATTAAAGTTAGTAGTTGTCTTTCATATTATATATATATATTAAATTCTTTGTTGCATTTATATGATTAGTTGAAATTTATTAATTATGAATTTCAATTTCTGGTTTTTGTGAAATATTACTTCTAAATTTCTTAATTTATGTCTTTAATAATAACTTTTCTGCAGCTTAATGCATGAAAATATTAAACATGTTTATATTTTGTTTTCAAAAGAATTGTTTTGTAATTATATATATATATGTACACACACACAATTTTACCCTCAACATTTTCTTCTGTTATATATTTGCAAAGATTTTTGCAACATAGCATGTATTTGACTGTTCATAAATTTTAATTTTCTTTGGAAGTTAATTTTTTAGATGATTATTTTAGCCACATTAATTCATGTTTCCTTGTTTTGTATTTCACTGTACATATATTTATTATTCATGTAGTAAACCAGTCCTTTTTTAAATTAAGAATCAATTTTTCAAATAGAAATATCCATTTTAACCTTGCATGAAATATAATAGATATTTGAATGCTAAGAATTATTAATATGTAACTACTTTTACAAATAAACTTACAAATCAAAATAAGTATGTTCCAATAAGAAGCAACATTTCCTACAAAACAAAATAATCTGTTTTATTTCATAAATGTGAAAAACAAAAACATGGAAGACTAAACTGTGCATACCTCTTCAGTTGTAGGTTTATGTTTTTCAATCCCCTTAGTTACAGCTGTCCATGAACGAGCTGTAATCATACAAGCAAGAAGAGCATATAATTCTCCAACACCAAGTTTATGCCCATAGTGTTCAACTCCTTTCACATCAGCTTTCATCAAAGCTAACCACATATTACAGTAATCTATCCTGAATTGATCTGTCAAATTCTGTTTGAAAAATTAAAACAATAATAATTAGAATATATTCTAATACACTTTGGTAGCACAAATTTAAAGGAAAATTGCTGACAAGTTCTGCATATTTTTAGTACATTTAATTTTCATTAATATTTATATACATGATACACGGGCAAAAATATTTAAATTACTATGATACATAAATTTTGCAATAAAAATTTTCTCAACCTCAACACTGAAAATGGGATAATCATAATAACCTTACACAAATTATTGCTGAGAATCTACTGTTACTACTCCACTTTATATATATTTTGCTTGCAGAGAAATATGTCCTCATAAAATATTGTATATAGTTTTGAACTGTTATGAGCTACAAATCTTCATTTCACAGTTTTATAAGCATATTTTCATTTTAAGTTCCTGTATGTGTACATTAAAAACATGTTAATAGCTTTATTAAAATTGATGATTCTTGGCAATGAGATGCACTAAATTCAATTTAGTGCACTTTGATGCACTATTAGATTTAGTGCATACTGGTGACTTTCAGCAGTACCTTTTGAAACTTGATAAGAGCTGGAGTTTAGCCTATTAAAATGTATGCTGAACTGCACAATAAAGAAAAGGCTTGTTGATGTTTAGACTTTACTCATGTCATTTAAAAATTCAGTCATCAATATTATTTGTCAAGCAACGGGAATTAAAACTCTAAGCAATCTTATTATGGAGGGTCCATCAAAAATATTTCTAACCTAGTGAGATCATGGTGAAAGTAATGCAACAGTTTGACTTGCCAAAATTCAAGTATAGACAAAAAAGGCTAAAATGATTTTGTAATCAAAATTTTTATAAAATATTATAATCTAGATAGTATATTCTTTCTATTCCAACTCTAATGAATTAATTATTTCATTTAATTTACTTATAATTATATTCTTCCTATTATGCTTTATAGGTTTTGCCTGCATGAAAATGTTACACAGGCGAAATGGAAGTTTTTTTTTTTTTTGGCTTATATGAATGAATATTAATAATTCTTCTAAAATGGCTGATTTTAATTTTAAAGTCTATGCATGACCATACCAAAAACATATAGAAAATAATGACCCTAAGATGTTAATTTAGTCAATTTTACATATTACTAGTCAAAAAATACTTGAGGGGCTTTAAGGCGACCAGTTAAAAAAACACTTAAAATTAATAGAAAAGTTTTTAGTGCTGGTGTTAAAAAGAAGATTCTTTATGCTTACGTTACTCAAAAAAGACAATAGCTGAGCCCAAAAGAGAAGCCCAACCTTGCTTAAAAACAATGTCCAAATAATATTTTCTTGTTACAGTGACATAGGGAAGGTGTGATTTATTTTAAACTATTAGAAAAGAATGAAAACATTAATCTACACATCTGATGTCATTCGATCAATGAGCAAAATTGAAATGTTTTTTAATCATCAAATGACCTATATTAATCAACACACCTGATATAATTTTTTTAATTAAGTTAACAATCAATTACACACTGCATTTTTCTTTGATTTTCTTTTTAAGTTATTGAAGTATTTTCTTATGTTTGTTGACAAAAACTCTCATGTGTCTAAAATGCAAAAAATGAATATTTCGATTCACAGTATTCCCCCTTATAGCAAAATTAAGACTTCTTAAAAAAATGATTGAAAAGTTACTTGAAAGATGGGCAGATATATACTTAATTAAATTTATGCATTTAATTATTTCCCTCAAACCTGCATTACTTCTTTATCAAATTAATACTTGCAATATCTGTGTCTTATCATGGCTATTCTCATTGACATCTAATTGAGAAAACCCAAGTGATGCAAAATAACACATATGAGGGACATGAAAATTATATTCAATGATAACTCCATTGTATCACGTGTTTCAATGAATTTTACGGTGGCTACAGTTCATAGTAAAGTGCCAGCTGTGATACAAAATGCTTACTTTTAGAATAAACTACTAGGTGAATTACTAATGCAATCATTCCTACTGGATGTTCCTAGAGGTAAATCTATTCTTAATATTTCTGACAGAAAAATAATCTCATTTGTGGGCGAAAAAGTTAAACTGACACACTTTCCCATTCTAACAGGCATTTACAGATTACACATAGAAAACAGATATGTGTATGATGTAGGTGTATGACATTCATAAAGATGATAGTTAATTATCATTCCAAATGTGTAAAATAAAGAGATTTCTAAAACTAAACTAGCTCAGTGCAGGGAGATGTTCATTAAAAAAAGAAATATTTACACATTTAAACAACAAAGTATTTTCAGATACCTTTCAAACAGCATATAAGATATGTATCACATAAAGCATAACAAGAATAGTTCAAAGCTTCCTGAGTATATTTCAAACTATCTTAGTCAATGAGTAACATGTCTTAGAATATTAGATAGAATTAAAAAAATATGTCATAATTTGCTTAATTTCCAAAAAGTTTTAAAATCTTATAAAATGAGAAATAATTAGTTTATTTGTTTAATCTGCTCAAAACACTTTGCAGTTTCACGTTAATATTTTTATAAAATGAATATTACAATTAATTGCACTACTTTGTGAACTAGTGATCATAATGCTTCCCCGTTTCTATTAACTTGTATATTTACATAGTAATCAATTTTCACTATAAATGTAAAAAGAAATAAATTATAAAGTACATAACTGTATAGAGCCCATGATCTAGCAGAACTACTTTCACTTCATTAGAAGCTTCATCTTTTTGCACAAGAATATTACCAGGATGAGGATCACAATGCACATAGCCTTGCACAAAAATCATCTGGCTGTATAATTCTCCAAGTTTCTTGGATACTTCTGCTGCAGATATATTATTCCTTCTAATGTAATCATTATCATCCACCTGGCCACCACTACAATATTCCATTGTAAGTACACGTGATGTGGATAGATCCCAATAAATGCGAGGTACCTAGAATTTCAAATACATACACACAGTTTTTTATTACCTATTAAAGAAATTTTTTCCCTTGATATCTGAAAAAAAAAATTTAAACTTAATAAGAGAAAAAAATAGTAAAACATATAATGTAAGAACAAATTGTAGGTTGGCTTGTTGATTTAATCAGGAATTTCCAATTATTTCCTGCATCGACCTTTTATTTTAAAGAAATGGTTTTCTTCATTGATACCTTTATATTTTCACAACAGAGATGGTATACAATATAACCATGATATAAAATTGAAGATTAATAGCTTTAAAATACCAACCAGATTAAGAATATGAACAAATGTTTTGAGAAAATGTTTTATTAGATTTATGCTTAACTACTTTTTTCATTATTATATACTTTTTTAATTTTACAAATAGAAACAATTTTTCAGAAACAAAATCATAGATTTGAATTGCATACAAGTTTGATTTTAATTGATTTAATGATGGCATTTAATGTATTCTTGCAATTTTTTAAATATTTGCCATAAAATTGCTTAATTTAACTTTTAAATCTCCACGTTAAAAAATATTCAAACTGTTTCTTGTTTTCCATTCTGGTACTGCATTCTTCATATTATTTTGCTTGTGTTTTCTTGTGTTCCTGCATTTTAATTTTTTAGTGCACTTGCATAAAAGTTTTATATATTAAAAAATTATATTGATTTAAAAATATATTAAGACTTTGTTGCATCATGTCCACTCTAGTAGAAAAAAATTTAAATTTGTTTATTCTTCTGTAAATGCCTTAACAAATTCCATTCCTGTGTTTATTCATTCTATATTATTAGAACTTTCAACTGTCGATCATAGATGGCTGTATAGCATCACTAAATAAAGCATTGCTATTTGGAAAATGGCTGTTACTTCTGTTTCCAAGTTAGTACAATTTCTCATAGTAAACATTATATAATATATTGCTTACATTTTCTTATACTGCCATCTTTTATTCATAATTAGTAATTTTAGACATTTTATTTTAAATGTCAGTTTGAGAAAATTGTGTAGTGGGTAGAGTGAATTGAAACCCAAATGTACAGCTTATCAAGCCAAAACACCACTGGATATGTTTATGTTTGGCAAGGAATTTCTAGAACATTTGACATTTGAATCCAATAGGTACAGGTTACAAAATCGTAGCAAAATGAATTCAATCACAATTGACGAATGAAGGTATTTTGAGGGATCTGTATGTACATGTCATTTGTAGATTTACTTATTAGAAGATGGTAATGATCACTGCAAGCAAAGTATGAAATGATTTCAAATGCAATGACCGTAAATTGTTGGGAAGAGATTTGTATGCATGTATGTATATGCATGCTGTCCACTGTAATGAAAAAACCGTAGCAATTATTTAAAACGAAATTTAAATAAAATTAATTTTTTAAATTATTATTAAGGTTATTTTAGGTAGAAAAAATACAAACATTTTCGTTTAACTTCTCTAGATTATTTGTATGCAACAAAGGGTTAAATAATTTTGTGCACTTCCCCCTTACAGTTATTTTACATAATTTTTTCTTTATTACATGATATAGCTTTAAATGAATAAACAATTAAATGTCTATTTTATTATTATTATTTGTAATTAATGGGATCTTGGTTATGCTGATCAACTGCCCATGCATATTTAGCTATCAACCTCCAATTTATTTCTTGATCACCATTGACCCCCTTTAAAATTTTATTGGCCTTGAAACATTTCACAATGCAATTTACAAATAACATTACTAATCTACTGAAGGAGATTTCTGAATTGATTTATACATCTTGGAATACTTGCCAATGAATTTTAACAAAAGATTTGAACAAAAAATACACAGCTGTAACATTAGGGCCTCAATTGTTCACAGATCAGAAAATTAATGCATTATTGAGTGTCATGAATACAAGAATCAACACTGAAATGATGGACACTTTCTAAAGTTATAACAGGGAGTAGGAGTTAGTGCTATGTTTATGACCCAGAAATAAAACAACAATTAAGCCAATGGAAAAATAGAGTCACCAAGATTAAAAAGAAAAAAAGAGCAACAGAAGTTAAATCATGTTTGAAGGTATTTATTTATTCTGCCTGGATAGAAGATGAATTAGTATTTTTATTTTGAGATATCGGGATGATTAGGCATAAGTGTGCAATTAAAACTGCTCTGAGTGGGAGAGTGGTGACTGGTTTTTGAATTCGAACAATACTGTCAACATACACACTTACTGAGTCCAACATTTTTTTTTTTTTTTTTTTGATAACTCTTACATGCCTATGGTCTGATCTTGCTCAGTACAATATTTCTTTGTTTCTGTATATGAAAAAGGAGCTTAAATGTCCTCTTTTTTGGGTGGGGGTGGGGAGGGGTACTATGGAGGAAGTCATAGAAAAATGCTATATGCTTTGGATGTCTTCCTTTAGCAATGGCACAGCTGCAGAGGCAGAACTGTTGGAACAAGTGCATTCATTTACACAGTGATTACTGGGAAGGAGACTAAAATTTCAGTAAATAAAAAAATATTAATTTTTACTTTTTTGCATTTAGATTATTTCTGGGTACTCCTTAATATTGCACACTTATGATTATGCATTTAATATACTAAATGAATATGTAATATACATACACACACACATATATATATATTTATTATATTCATTTAATTGAATCTGAATCATTTTTTTTACAGTAAAGTGTAATAATACATATTTTAAAACACTAATTTAATTTACTTTTAAATTTTCCCTTCCCCCAAAATTACAATTAAAGAAATATTTAAAAATAAAAATAATAATATTTGACATAATGTATTATGTATTAGAATTCAAATAAAATATAACAACATGCTGTATGTTTTTGAAAACAATAAAACTAAATATATGTTAAAATTTCACATAAAAGTACACAGCTTTTTTGGGGTATTTTAGCAAGTATAGTTTTAAGATATATTATGCAGAATTTAAGACTGCAGATATGGAGTTGCTATTCATTTTATAAAAGTTATAAAATTTACTGTTTAATACTTTCTATTTTACATATATTTCCTCTCAGTTTTATCAGTATTAATTAACATGGACAATAGCAGAGAATTTTTGAAAACAATAAAATCAAAAAATTATATATATTAATAATAAAACATGTCATACATTACGAAAATACAGGCATGCATGTATAATAAAAACTGCTTAACATAGTACATAAACATATTGCTTAACATACTAAGCTAACTATTAAATTACTAAGTATTCATAAAGAATAATTTAACCAAACAGTACAGAAAAAAGAAGGTAACACAACATTTGAATTCTGTTGGATAAAACAGATGTTTTCATGCTTGAAAGACCTTTTTTCATTGAACCATTTATATAAATTTAGCATGAAGCTATTATATTTACTTTGATAATTAAAATACTGTCTAAAAACTCAATAAAGTAAAAGGCTATTGAATTAATAATTAAAGCTGAATGCAAAATCACAAATCAATGTTACCAATTTTATTTGCTGAACATACATGTAAATTTTGGTACTTATGTATAATCTCATGAACTATGAAGCTATTGTGAAGCAGTATACTTTAGTGTCAATTATGATAAACATAACGTAACAGCACATTCAAAACATCTGTGCTTTCTTTTGATGAAACCTTGATTCATTCTCAATAAGTCCACTTTTGTTTTTATGAGTAAGGATATAAATATTAACTTTTATTGTTATACTTTTGGCCTTGCATTTTGAAAGAAATGATTAAAGTTTGAGACCTTTATTCAAGAGAACAGCAAACACTGGATTAAAGTTATGTGACCTTGCCTTTGGAAAAATATGTATTAAGAGGCACGATACGGTCAGCTGATTATGAGGAGGCAAAACGGTAAGAGATTAGAAGAAATTTTCAAGAAAATTTGTACTCAAAGTGTTCTAAAAGAGCTTTTGGTAAAACTAGAAAGCTTTAAAAAAAAAAAAAAAAAAAAAAAAAAAAAAAAAAACAGAAATTGTCGAAAGCCTAGCAAAATTGAAGCAGGTTGAGTATTCATGGAGTTTATGAAATAAGGAGGTGTCAGTTCCTTCAGAATTCTGAAGAAATGGTTGGAAAGCCTAGCATAAATGAAGCAGATCAAATACTGCTTGTTTAATTAAATAAGCAGATGTCAGTTTTTTCAGAATTCTGCAGGAATAATTGGCAAAATTTTGGCAGGATCTCTGTCCATTTTTATTGTTTGATGGGAGCCAACTTTCATGGTCAGTCGGATAATACGCAATTACCCAATTTTTTTTCTGATATCACAAAAATGTTTATTACACCAGATCAGCGAAAATAAAAGATTTTTTATATTTCAATTTTTATAATTTACTTCATAATTTTACCTTGAGCCAAGTAAGAGATGAAAACATTTTACCAACTCTCTCTGCATTGTGACCCTCATGAATAAAATCCAATTCTAATGGCAAGTTTCTTTTTGTTTCTTCAGCAAGCCACATAAACGTGAATTCAGGAAACAGCCAGGCTACAATATTGACAAGGAGCTAAAGTTAAATGAAAAATTAAAATGAATTCAGAAATTAATTTTGAAAACAAAAGAGTACCTGTAAATAAGTTATTTTGTTTTCTACCTCAAAAGGTTTTTTGATGTAGAAAACAAACTAACTATTGAATCCAAAGACGTAAATGTGAAACAAAATTTTTAGTAATTTGTTGACAAGTCAATTTGCAACAACATTTTCAGCACAATAGATGTTCACGTTAATAATAAGGTAAATTAACAGACATATAAATTAAAAATTTTAATTTTATGAAACGGGAATAACATATGCATAAATCATGGAAAGAAGGTTTTTCAAGTTTGAAAGTTAATTTAATCTGTGTATTGTAACTTAGTAGACATAAGCTGTTCATAAAACGTTAAAAATGAAAAAGCTTTTGAGGGTTATTAACCTAAAGGGGAGATGCACCTAAAAGAATTTTTAGGGAAACTGGTTTACTTTTGCATAGCCCATTCAGTCAGAAGAAACTAAAACCCAGATGAACAATATAGGAAATAATAAAAAATATTTATTTATTTATTATAAACATAAATAATAAATAAATATTTATAATAAATAAAATAGAAATAAAAAGGGAATAAAAAATAAAATAATAAAAAAAAAAAGAGTATGTGAACGCTAACACATAAGGATTTTCTAAAGTTCTTGATTTTATGCAATATTTAGACATTATTTAGTAACCATTAAATGGACAAGAATTATTCAAATATAAATAGCAAACCTATAATGTATATTTTTATGCATCTCAAAATATTATTAACTGCTCAATAGTTTTAGTTCACAGATACTCATAAAAACGAAGGTTGCGTTAGGTTATTTAATTACGGCAAAGCCTCGAGTGCTATCTGCCTAAGGGGAGGGATGCCTTCGTGGAGGACTTTCTAAGGGAAACTGGCTCGTATACACATTACACATGGGGAAAACCACAAAAACACCCATGCAGCCAGCCTGTTTGCGGGATTTGAACCTCGGACCGAACTACCAGTGTTCAGCGACTTTGCCGCTTGGCCGCTGGTGGGCTGCATGAAAATGAAGAATGTTTAAGATGTGACAAAGAGTTAATATGATTGTGCAAAATCATATACTATCTGTAAAAGATCTGAAACAACTGCATAAGACTGATTGTGTGTTTTGCTAGGTATCTGAAGGTATGCCTAGTATCCATGCAAGTATATAGTAGGATTTGTACACACTTCTGCTCATGGAAATTTACACACTTTTAAGGACCATTAATTGAAAAAAAAAAAATATTAATGTGTGACTTCCTCATGTGGAATATTAAATTTTGTGCATCTTTTCCTGAATTTCATTTAAACTTATTGAATTGAATTAATTTCAACGATAGTGCATAAACCGCAATAAACACACTCTTAAAATTCACTATATTTATTTACCATAGTGACACTCTGGCACTAGGTTCACTTAACAGCATTACATTTCACTCATTTTTAAAATCAGAAGGCACAAAAATTATATCATCTGAAGAATTATCTAATCATTTGTCACATGTTGTATTCAAATACTATAATAAATCTAAAACTATATATAAAAGAAATTAAACAAATAAAAAAGAAACAGTTTTTCACAGGCGATTCAGCGCGCTTATCTAATGCACATGAACTACTCATAAACATTCTCTGTCCGAGACAAACTGCCGATATATATTTCTCATTCAATTAATTCAGTTCTCACTTCGCGGCAAGGCAAAAATGCATAAAAACTCAAAATATTTTCATTAAAAATTAAAAGACATAGAAAAACATAAAACATCAAGTACAGTTAAAAGAATTTTTACAATTAAAATTACAGTTTCTATGCAGAAAGAAGCAATGCAGCAAGAAGGCAGATTTTTCGGTGCACAAAACTAAAAGTTTCCTTTTGGTCCCACTTGGCAAAAGGGCATTGAATGTGCAGAAAGAATTAATTCACTATTCTGCTACGTTTCAAATGTAAAAAAATATGGCTGCTATAGGGAAAAAAAAAAAAAAAAAAAAAAAAAAGAGGCCTAGCCGTACTTAAACAACTTTTAAATTGTTGATTATTCTACAACTATTGCATGCAGATTAACTAAAGGCATAAAAATCTTAACCGGAAGATAAGGTAATTCAATAATTTTTAAAGCAAAAAATGCACAGTTTACCAACATATAAGAATAAAAAAACTGACCTCACTGAGCCAAGTAATAGACTATATATTATATTTATATACTTTTGGTGCGGCTGATTGCAACCATGATTGCAAATGGGAGGTGCACATCTACATGTTATTGCAGTCCTACATACAAAATTTCAGCATTCTGAGGCTACTCGTTTTTGAGTCATGCGAAATACATATGTACGTACAGACAACACGAAAAATTCTCTTCTGAATTCATTTGAAAGAAGTTTTATAATTATTTTGGAGGAAAAGAGTCTTTTATTCTGTCTTTACGTACAGATGTCATGCAAAAACATCATTAACTTGCATTCGATAGCAGTCAAAATGGATATTTTCATAGAAATATCATACCCGCAATTTTTCATGATTACAATACTTCCTTTACTTCATACAAGAAAGTAAAAATTAATGACTTGTCAGCAAATAGGAATTGAAAATTCAATTAAAGATATTATCTATGCATGAACTTTTTTCTTTTGTATTATCATCTAAAAAATAAAACAGATCTATAACATTACTAAGTATAATCTATTATGAAAAAATTTGAGAATCAAATCAACTTTTCAATTTTTTCAAGTAGCATTAAATATTTTAACACTTATAATAGCTGGACATATTTTAAAAAAGATTAGAGGCATTTTATTTATGTTTTAGCAAAAGATTATGTTGATTTTTTTTAATGTCCTGTTTTATCACATATTTGCTCCGTCTAGAGGTTTAGCAAATAGCAAGTACAATTTATGTAAACTAATATACATTAAAATAAGAAGTAAAATCATAATCAGCATGATTCATAGTGGAAGTTTGCCTAAAAGAAACCTGCTGACCAATACAGATCTGAACACCTAATATCCATATGGTTGGTAAGCACTGAAAGTTAGTTATGTTCTATTTGTCTTATGCACTTAGTGTTGCAGCTTTGTGCAGAATTGTTAAAGTTGTAAACCAGTTAATATACTTTAAGGCTCCAATAAGCCACTAAAGCACCAGAGATAAGAAGTTGTTTTGTGATATTAAGTCTTAGCAGCTATAAGGAATAAAGTTTTACATTAACTTTTACATTTTTGTGTTGTATCTTATAATAATAATAATAATAATAATAAGGATAAATGAAAAGCCAATAATTTGGTTTAACATGCAGAGACAACTATAAAGGGCGAGTAGTTACAAATAATTAAATTAGATAGATAGTCATTCGAGATTTACATGGCCCCTATTAAATTTTATTTAGTTTTTGAAAATATTTGTTTAGAACAGATTAAAACACATGTAATTTATGACATTGATTCTTAAACATTTTAGGATAATTATACATTAAAAGCTACAAAACATAACAACACACAACAAAATATTTGCATCTGTTTAATTTGAAAACTTCCCAGGCATTTTGGCTAGTTTATATCAATTTTCGTATCTTTCAGCACCTTATTTTAACAAAAATTTGTTCCGCAAGCAAACCAATGTTCCAACTGTGCCGATTCTCCTAACTTGACAATGTCTTAACAATATACCTCTAAAGAACAATTTTCTTTCTCTTTATGCACTCAGTACTTCCTCAATAAATTTGGAAATTAAACATTTCAATAACAATTTCATGCATTCAGAATGTATAGTGGGAACTGATAATTTTATATCTTTAGAAATTGAGAGAAAATATGAAATGATATACAGTTAGAGCCAATATCAGAGCCAGTGTAGCAGAATTTTTAGAATTTAGTGAAGCACTGAGCAACAAAACCAAGAGATGACAAAATTTTCAGAATTTACAACAGGCATGGGACAACAAAAATTTTTGAATTTAGGGAGGCACTAGGCAGCAGAATTTAGGACCCACAGAGATTAATCAGATAATGCTTAGCATCAGCTTTGTATATGGTACATTGAAACACATAAGATGGAACTTTTAAATTGTCATTTTTCAAATTCTTTATTGATAGAAAAATTCCTTTCTGCAGATGCCTCTCCATGTGACAAGATTAGAAGCATTTTTGATATTTTCCATGCTTGTGTTCAGTGAAAAGAAGACAAAATAATGGGAAGATAAATATGTTAAGAGATAGACTTCTACGATCAGAAGTAGAAAATTCGGTACCAACGGAAAATGCCGTCGACCACAAGAGATGCCACCAATCTCGCCCCCCCCAAAAAATCACTAAATACAATAAAAACATTCTATTCTTATTTTTCTTTCAAATTTATTATATTATCATTTATTTATATTTAATTTCTCATTAAAAATTTCCATTACTTTTTATTAAGGAGATAAACTGTAAACGCAATTATTTTCATTAGATTTTTCGCTAGGCGCCATTTCGTGTCATTAGCACATTTTTTCGAGGCCAGTAAGCTTCCATAACTTTGGAAGTATTCAACTGCATGCTCTTCTGTAGTAAGAAGGTCCCAAATTTTAATAATTTTCTTTTCAAAAAAGCATGATAGAGGGGGAAAAAGGAGTCTTTACTCGAGAGTAATAACTAACATGTATAATCAAGGTCACACCAAACCCAGTGTGTTTGAAGAAGACTTTTCCATCTTTGGCCAAAAATCGCATAGTTTGGCATCTTTCCTTTAATAGGCAAAAATGGTCAACAGGATTTTCCGTAAGTACGGGAAATTCAAATAATTATGCTTTTATTGTTCTTCCAAAAACTAGCCGGTAAATAATAAATTCATTTCAAAATTCCTGTAAAATACATCGAATACATGTTAATACCATGAACACATTTTTCATTTTGTCACATTTTTCTAGAATCACAGATCTATAAATCTTGCCTTCAAATCCTTCTAAACTTTCCAAGTCTAAAATGCAATGTCTAAAATCCGAAAGAAAAATTGACCTTATTAATTCTGTAACAGCAAAATGCCAGACATCTTTTGAAAAACAAATTTAGAGAAGAGAATTGTAAAATGAATTTTACGGAGAAAACCGTTACACATTCTGGGAATGAATTCTGAATATTCTGAGACAGTTACAGGGAAAAACAAAATTATTAGCATGAAAATTATAAAACAGCTATTTTGCTTTTCTAACCAGTGTTATGGAAACTATACTTTACAGCATTTATTATCTTGTTTAATTTTCAGGTTCAGAACATTCTAATAATAATTTGCCAAAATAGGAAATAATGTCACTTAAAATATTAATAATATGACAAGGAAAAATAAAAATATTTTATTTTAATGCTATTTCTTAAATACAATTTTAATATATTATCATTATTTTAATAAATTTAATCAATATTATAATTTAAAAAAACCTGCAGGTGCTTTATGTTTTACTTCTTGCCCAGAAACTCAAGTATTATACTATTTATATTAGAAGTAGGAACTAATTCAAACAATGAAACATCTCAACCATCAAATACACATTTGTCAGAGAATCACCAACAATTTTCCTCCAAATTGCTCATTCACACTCAAAATGGCAGCAGTAAAAAGAGACAGAAATTTCAGATGATTAAAATTATGGGCCTTCTGCCAATTTCAGCTGGAAGGAAGGACTTTTAAGGACCAAAAGTCATTTTTAAAAAAACCTAAGGACTCTTATGGACTGCACAACACTGTAAAAACTATGTAAAATCATTTAATAAAAATTACAACTGATCTATCTATGATTTTACAACAGCTGATTATGAAATTTACAACAGCTGATTAAATTTACAACAGCTGATTATGAAATAACACCTGAATAAATTTACGTGCATTTTTGCAACTTTGCTTTTGAGCTGATGCTTTGATAAATCCTTCAGACTAGTGTGATGATTTAACTATAAGTAGACCTTTGAACTATTCATTACTTTCTAACCTGTTTATCTACCTGCATTATTTCATATATCTAAAACTGTACCTTTAAATGTAAAGAAATTGTAAGTACCTCACTGTATCTCATTGAGTAGTGTAGTTCTTTTCATGGTTGACACATGCTTGTAACTTGTTTTTGACGAATATAAAAGCTGTTAATGTTGTAAAGATGACTGGTACTTTCATTTTATTAAGTGAATTAGTCTTTATAATCAATATAGTTCTTTTCCAGTTTAATAACATAATACATTACACACACATGTATATGAATTATATCCTTAACTTGAAGTCCCAAATTCGAATATGAATAAAGTATACATTTTTGGTACTAATCATTTACCTGCAAACAACTACCTTAATGTCCTATACATAAAAAATATGTCCTATATTTATATATAGGACAATCAATCTTATAACAAAAATTTATATCAAATTAATCCATAACATATCACAAATTCATGTAAATACGCATGTGTCAAAATCTTAGCTGCATCAAAAAATTCAAGGAGGATTCATCATTTCAATTATGTAATATGCGATAATACTTTGTCCTCATCACATTACTAGCATTACTTACCATAAGCTAATTTTTTAAACTGAACTAAATATTTATAAATATAAGTCACGATGCTCATTATGATTGGCCAGATATTCAGAAAATATATTTCTTTTAAAAATACAACTACCACAGTTTTTTCAAGAATAAGCAATATTTTTATAGAGTTTCATCCCCAGAAACAACAAAATTTGCTTACTTCCATTGTTGCCATGTCAACTTTTGCATGTGCTTGAACATTTTTATGTTGTACTTTAACTGCAACTTTTGTATCATCCTGTAAAGTTGCTAAATGGACTTGTGCTAATGAAGCTGCCCCAAGTGGCTCTGGTTCAAAAGTTTTGAATATTTTTAAAGCCTGAAATTATTAAAATTAAAATATCAATCCTTCACTTCTGAAAATTGCTGCCATTCATTTAATTCAAACCAAAAGCATATAAATTTGCAATCAGAAAACAAATGTAATAACAAACATGCACTAAAGAAAGGTATTAGAATACATATAGCTCAGAGTCGTAGCTAGGGTTTTCAGTGCCCAGGGACAACTGAAGATTTCGTGCCCCCTATTGCTTGCCAAGGATGGAAAACATTTAATTCTAAAATGTCGTAACATCAGTTTGGCGCTCTTTGGATTCTGTGCCCGGGGACAGATGCCCCTTCTCTAGCTATGCCCCTGATATAGCTATAGTACATACAAAACCGTCTATAACAAAATAAAGCAAATACTCATTTAAACTTTTAAATCTATTCTATGGAATAATAAACAATACCATTATAAAGAATTATATGAAGGGATTACTCTGCATCTCTACACATTTTCCTTAATTTTCAAAATTCTGTTCTTCACAGTAACTAAATCAATTACTCATATTTAGAATTTGATGTTTGTAAAAGTTAAAGAGAATAAGGTTTTTTCTCCTTAAGATTTATTTATTTAAAAAGAGTTTCTTAATTTATAGTTTTACCCACAGGTACCATAAAAGGTTTATAATATCAAGATGAAACATGTTACGCTAGACACAGGGACATTTTTTAAAAAAAGAAAAAATAATGACAAAAAAGAAAAAAGTATGCGTATGAAGAGCACATTTAAACTGTCTAGCTACTATGTTCAGATTTGCATCATAGTTTTACTTATATAATGAAAAGTAAAATAACAATTGTACATTATTAAATCAAAACAGAAACAAAACTAAGCTTGTTTTTCTTTCAATACACTAATAAATCTATTTGTTAAATTTCCTTTCTTTGAGAAAGTTACTGAAATTTTGTACAAGATATCTTATTTTGTCAAATAACTCTTTCATATTTGTCTATATATATGTTAACATAAATTTTATGGATGTCTTATATTTTTATGGTGTATATAGAATGCTAAAGTTGTGTAAATTCATAAGGTGCATAACGGAGAAACTTAGATATAGCATGGATTCAATACATAATTTTATTCTATAATAACCAATTCTTGGGGGATGCAATAAGCACCTTGCAAGTTTATACAACTAGTCACATCTGAGACAATGGATGATAAAGAGAGCACAATTGCTTGTGCAAGCACGTCAAAAGGAAAGCAGGAAAGGGAATGCCCATTTCAACAACAACAAAAAAAAAAAGGATAGAGTTGATAATTCTTTGCTTAAATTTTGAACACTGATTGGACAAGAGGTTAATAAGATAACACACTTTAATTCATATATTAATAGTTTTTAGGACAGCAAATGGATGCAGCCAAATTAAAATGAAGAATCAAAAGACTATTGCTAAATTAAAGTTAATAGTTTGCTTACATATTTTACGCTTCACATACTTAAACATTATGCTTTGACAGTACATTGCCATATAATAATTACAACAGTACCTCGGTATGCTTCCATTTTAGATTAAATCCAACTTGGTATATGCTGCATTCAGACGCAAAATGCTTTGTTTGGTATATGACTAGAGTTCAATTAGTTATGCCTCTGCACATTACCTTTGTTTACCTCATTCAAGAAATGCTTAAGTAATCTGCCTACCATGAGAACTCTTACCATTCTATCTAGCTAGGTAAAAATTGCACCAAGCAAAGCCATCATATGAATTAAAATTGAATTTTTGGGCAATTAGAATCTGCGATTTTATTTCTGCAAACTTGTTAATATGTGTAAAATTAAAAATAAAAATAATAATAATAAAAAAAAAAAACAATAAAACATTAATAAAATATTTTTCCAGAACTTTTGTTCATATTCTTCGTCTAATTGTTGCTTTAAGTTATTTATGTGCAGTTATTTGTAGTGTGATTACATTGTGTGGTATACTTTACAAAGAAAAATGTACGAGGGCCATCCAGGAAGTAGATTACGTTTCCGTCTGTGTCCGTTAGGGGCGGGGCTAGCGCGGCCATTTGGGGTCAGAGCGTTGCGCAGCTCAGTCTGCATCTAGCCGTGCTAGTGAGAGGTTCGTGCTGTGCTCCGTTCAGATACTGTGACGGTTTGAAATGTCTGCGTTAATTGAAAATCCTGCGAGGTGCGCTCAGTAATAAGGTTTCTGACTGCAAAAAACTGTAAACCGATAGAAATCTATCGGCAGCTTCGTGAAGTGTATGGGGACAACATTATCACTGAAGGTGGAGTGCGTCAGTGGGTCATAAGATTTCAAAATGGCCGAACCAATGTTCACGACGAAGATCGAAGTGGGAGACCCAGCATAGTGACCGCCGAACTTCTCGAAAAAGTCGATGCTAAAGTCCGTGAAAATCGAAATTTCACAATAACGGAACTTTCTTTGAGTTTTCCACAAATTTCACGAAGTTTGTTGCACGAAATCAGCAGCGAAAAGCTTGGTTACCACAAGTTTTGTGCAAGATGGAAGGCAAGAAGAGGTAACGAAGTGGTTGAAGGCGCAGGCGGCCGAATTTTTCGACGAAGGAATTTCCAAGCTCGTACATCGCTACGATAAATGCCTTAATTTGTATGGTGACTATGTAGAAAAGTAGTATTTGAGTGTGGCTTTCATCTGTATATAATAAAATTTGTTTCCTATACTTTGTTTATTTTTTTATTCCAAAACGTAATCTACTTTCTGGATAGCCCTCGTACAAGGGTCTGTGAAGAAAACCAGTTGATGCATGAAAAGGATTGGGAAACCCTATTCTGAAGCTTCATTATACAAACTTATTTCATATTTTTTAAAACTGACATGCAATTTTATATTTTTTTAATTCTACAGTAAATTTTTAATATTTATGCTCAATTTTATTTTTTATTACTTCAAACTTGTCAAATGTGGCGAAGGTTTAAAGGAAACGAGCATATATTTTCATTATCTATTTAATGATTAGTTTCACCTATTTATTAAAAAAAAAAAAAAAAAAAAAAGACAGGAGCCCCCAAACTATATTTTTCAATAACTTTTAGCCACTTTAAATATATGTTTTAACAAAGGTAAAAGGCATAAATAATAAAATAATTAAAATTCACAATAAATTTCGATGCATATGACTTTGATGCAACAACTTTTCAGACATAGTTTTTAAATATTAACAAATAACTACAAGAAAACGTTAAATAAAATAATAAAAGAAAATCCTGCAAATCCATACAATATTTCTTCACTTTATTTGAGAAGGCACACAAACCTCATCTCCTAAATCTTCTTGAACTACATGAAGAACATCTTTGATGCTCGCTTTTGGAGCTTTATTGTGTAATACTTTGAGGGTTGATACATATTCATATGGCAATAAGTAATTTAATGCTCCAATGTGCTGACCAACTTTTATAAATGCTCCTCCATTTTTGCAGCATAAATCAAGAAGTTTTTGGGCAGAACGAAAATGAACCTAAAAGTATTGTAACAGTAAATAAATGATTATTTATTACAACAGTACATCAATATGCAACTATTCTTAAACTATTAATGTAAGTATTACATGATACAGAATGCAAAATAAATTATGCAGATTTTCAAGAATTTAATTTTGGTTCACATAAAAGTTGAAAAATTCCTTAGTGAAGAAAAACATTACATAAAAAAGGGCTTAGATACATCTGATTAGCATTCAGACTTATGGGAAAATGCCAACATTATTTCTCATAAATCAACTTTTATTTTTTTTAGCTAACATTTCATGTTGAAATGCTATTTGTTTACATTAAATAGATATTAGAAAATTCACTTCTCACCATTAAGAAGTATTTATGTAAACAAATGATATATACCCAATGCTAATAAATGCATTGCTTTAGCTTTAATGTAATGCAACACATGATGGGCATGATCTAATTCAAAATTAGGTAAAGCAAATGAAATTTACAATGTGATTTTTTAGATTCCAGTTTAGCATTTGAAAGCTAACATAAAATTGTATCTGTAATGTGGAATGCTAGATCCCCCTTTCCCCCCAAAAAAAATTACATTTCGACTTGAAAATGAGAAGCACTTATTTATATGATATATATAATGTACAAAAAAATTAAACTGAAATTGTATGGGTTGGAAACAATTCCTGTTTATGGTACATCGGCTGACAAATTATACTGATATTTAAGTCAGCTAAAAAAAACATATTTTTAGACATTACAGAATGTGAGTTGGCAACATTTCCTAATTTGACAAGATATCACTCCCCCGTTTTTTTCCTTGCACAGTTAAACAATAACACCTAACTTCAGATATTAAAGTATAATTCATGACAGTACAGTTCAAATACATACATGCAATAAGTTAATACCAATATTTTCATATTTCATGCACTTAAACATATGAAAATAACTACAGTCAAATACCGAAAATCTGTCGACCTGAAATTCGCCAACTCTTGAAATCGGCATTGCCTCTCAAAATATAAACATTCAGTTTATAGGTTCTGGAAACTGCAACACTGAGTACAAAATATCGAAGAAAAAATATTTACCGAATAATAACGTCATAATTACTGAATAATAATGAGTCATAACGGAAATACCAAATTATTGACATCATGATAAAAGTTTTTCCCCTCTAATCTGCATTGAGGTAAAAAAGCAGACAATTCACTCAACTCTTCTTTCAAGTTCACGGTTCACGTTGTTGTATTTTCTGAGCTTGAGTTATTTCACGAGATTATTTAGAGCTGCCTTTTTTTTTTTATCCGGATATTTTGTGGATAAAGTAAGAATATTTTTAATTTCAGCCCTTTTAAATACAATGACAGCTAAGAAACGCACTCATGATTTTATTGCTTGCAACATTGACGGTAATGCAAAAAGTGCAAATTCTGCAAAAGATGGAGGAAGGTTTCACTCCTTGGTTTATAGCAGAAACGTATGGAATTGCAACACGATTGTGTATGATATACGGAAAAATAAAGAAAAGCTTTGAAATTTTACAGCAACAGTGATTCTAACACCGGAATCCGAAACTGGAAATCTTTGCACGAGGCGAAATCAGCAAACCTGGATGTTGTGTACATACAATACAATGAATAATTTTAACACATATAATAAATTATTGAAATAATGTATATAATAATTTAATTAAATGTATTTATTACTAATAGTATTAAGTGTATCTACTAATGCCTTATTTATTTTGCACTTTGAATATTATGATTTATCTTTTCTGTCCTGAAATCCGCAAAATCCTAAAATCCGCACAACCTCTGGTCCCAAGCTTTGCGGATTTCTGGACTTTTACTGTACTAGAAATTAGAATGAGAATTTCATTTCATTATATACAATTGAACAAAATGAAAATTAAGTGAAATAGAAATGACTTACTAAAGATAAACATTGATTTCATCAATATAGAAAATTATACCAATGCCAATCTAGATATATAAAACATATTGAAAAGTTAGAGAAAACATACACTGCTGGACAATTTCTAAGGACAGGCAATATTATCACCCACAGCAACTACAAAATAAAAGGAAGCAACACATAGAAAATTTGCAGAAAACATTTAAAACAACTGGAACTAGCCAGTGTCATGCCGGAGGTCATGTTAGATATATGACATCTGCATGAGACAAGTATGCTGCCTTATCAGTAAAAAGAAACCACTGCACCACAGTTCACATGATGGCAAATGATTTTTTTTTTTTTTGCTGGTACAGGACAGCAGATCTCCTGAAAATTGTGGCCAGATGTATGGGAGAAGGAGGACTATATGCCCACAGATCTGTTATATGTATCCCACAGTTCAGATAGAACAGTACCACCCATCTGCAATGGTATTATAAGCATCACAATTTGACTAGGCTTGTGTACTATTTTCAGATGAAAATAAGTTCAGCTTGTCATTGGATTGTAGATGCCAACTGATCTGACAGAGTGATACTGTTTATTGCCCAGAAAATAACAAGGAATGGGACCAGTAGCCGAGATGCACTATTATGATATGGGCAAGCATAATGATCAATAGCCACAAACCCCTACATGTGGTTGTAACTAGGACTATGGCTAGTTATCTATTAATGAAGTTCTAATGTCTCATGTTTACCTTTTCTGTGGTACTTTCAGTGATAAATTTCTTTTTCCTGGATGAAGATGTTCAAGTGCCATTGAACACTTGCTCTTCATTATTATCTAGTCAGTGAGAATTTTCAACATCCTGTATAGGCAGCACATTCTCCAGATCAACACCTCATTCAAAATGCTTGGGATGCTCTGGGTAGGTGAACAGCTGGGCAGAAATAATCTCCAACGAATAATAACATCCTCAACCCTACACCGACAGAAAAGTGTTATCAACTGCCTCAACAGCTGCCATATAATGTTGTGGAAAGAAAGACATAACTTGTGTAAAGTTGTATTGCATTTCACATGGAAAGCATCCCATACTGACACTATTCACAAAGATGCCTGCTTTGTTCATAAGTATTTTTCATTCCTCTTTTTACTTTTGGACGCTTCAAAACCTTGTGTATTTTCGTGAGCAATAAATGCCCTTTATTCTAATATCCAAACAGTGTGGGAAAAATATTTTATGCCGCTTAGCCACCACCTCCCTTAATGTCATACTATATTGCAGTTAAAGATTCGTTCTTAACAACTGTCCAACAATGTATAAACAAAAAGTTACAGCATTTAAACTGGATGAGTAAAACATTAAAAAATTTCTGACATGGACATCACGACTTCATTGCACAGCTTATTAAATTATATACATTTTTTGCTGTACTTCATTTAAACATATTTCCTCGAATTTCTTTAGAGATATTTCTCATTCAATCAATTCAGTTCTCAATTTGCGACGAGACAAAAATGCAGAAAAACTCAAAGTACCTTCATTAAAAATTGCAAAATACAGAAAAACCTAAAACAACAAACACAGTTAAAAAAAATAGTTTTTGCAATTAAAATTAAGAGTTTCTGCACAACAATTTGGACGGCAAGCAGGAAGACAAAATTTTCTGTGCACAAAACTGAAAGCTAACTTTTGATGCCACTAGGCAAAAAGACACTGAAATTAATGCAACGATTTAATTCACTATTCTACTAAAAATTTCAAATGTAAACAAACGGCGGCCTCATTAGGTTTAATTGCCATTTAAACTTAATAATTCTACAATTATTGCATGCAGATTATCTAACTAACGGCATAAAAACCTTAACTGAAACATAAAAATAACATAATCAATTAAAGCAAAAAATGCACAATTTATCAACATTTTAAGAATAAAAAATTAAGCTTACTGAGCTGGGTAACAAAGAGGGAATATACACACACACATATGTATGTTTGGTGTGCCTGATTGCAACTAAAGAGGGGATACCCAATTACATGTTATAGAGGTCCCATATACACTAACTACCAATAAGTATTTCGACACCTGTGATAGAAATGAAAAACTAACTTTATTCAAAATCAATAGTTGGTAGAGCCTCCACGAGAGGTATTTACAGTGTTACTCTCCGGGGCATACTTTCCACAAGTCTTTGTATGACAGCTAGTGGTATTTTCTTCCACTCGGCTTGGAGAAGACATAGAAGTTCCTTCACCGATTTTGCAAGGGTACTGCACCCCTGAATTCGGCGATGCAACTCGTCCCTGAGGTTCTCGATAGGGTTCAGGTCTGGACTCTGGGCAGGCCAGTCCATTCGATGAACTCCATTGGCACCATACCAAGCCTTGGTTAATGTCAAAACATGACAACTGGCATTGTTGTCCTGAAAGTCACAGGAGTCCAACCCGTAAAACTGCCCCAATGTAGGAAGCACATTGTCATCCAAAATAGTGCAGTAGGCATCGAAGTTGAGCTTATCATGAACGGAGACCAAGGGCCCCAGCCCATACCAGGAGAAACACCCCCAGACCATAATTCCACCTCCGTCGAACTTGACTGTTGGCACAATGCATTCTGGCATATAATAGCAGGACATTTAATTGTAGGCTTGTTATCAATAATTAGAAAATTGAGAATTTTTGGGTTTTCTTCATCGTTGTTTTTACAATCTATATTATTGGTATTGGAGTTTGGTGTTTCAGTAATTCAAGGATTTGTATTTAGAATTTTAATATTATTGTAGAGACATTCTCCAGGTAGACGCCAGACTCAGACCCTGCCATCCGAACGGTAAAGGGTGAACCTTGATTCGTCACTCCAAAGAACCCGTTTCCACTGATCTGCGGTCCAATTTTGATGTGCTTTTCACCACATTAACCAAGCAGAGCGGTTGGACTTTGTGATCAAAGGCTTATGGGCAGTAGCACGACTATGAAAACCAAGCAGATGTGCTTCCTTACGGATGGTATTCATTGAAACAATACTCATGGATGCCTGTTGAAACTCCTCGCGGATGAGGGCTATCGCTTGGTTGCGGTTCTTCCGAATTTCTCTGAACAGCACTCGTCAGTCTCTATCCCCCAGTTTCGTTGGTCTGCCGACTCGGGGCACATTCCGACAATCACCCCTCACCTTCCACTTCTTAATCACATAGGCCACTGTCGATATTGGGTACTATAGATCGCTAGATAGATATTGGGTACTATAGATCCCTTAAGGATCGGCCCCATTTGTGATACCCGATAATTATACCTTTCTCGAAATCAGAGAGCTCCGAACTGCGAGGCATCTTGCATACGACTAAAGCCGATGCTGTTTCCTACACGATATATACCGGCAAAGTCCGTGGCGTACCTTGGGACCGCAGATATCATTATTTGCATAGGTGTCCAAATACTTATTGGTAGTCAGTGTATAAAATTTCAATGTTTACCGCTACTCGTTTTTGAGTTACACAAGATACATATGTACATATGTAATCATTTATTTTCCCAAAAGTAATACTTTACATTTCTGGAGCTTTCCACAAAAGTACTCTCCATAATATAACAGAGCATAATCAGCAGTCACCACTTTAAATTACATAGAATATTAAAACAATGCAGTGTAAAACACATCTAAAAAACAAAGCTGCTATGTATATCTCAGTTTAGCTCTGAACTAAGAAACTGATGCTTTCTCTGGTCTTACATAGATTTTCCCACGGCCACTGAGAAATCTCTAGCACCTTCCTCTTCTTGAAATTACTAGCAGGCATTACGAGGACCAGATACGCTTATTTTTAATTACATTTAGGAGTCAATTACATTTATTTGATTACAATACCAATTACAGTTATAAAGGGACTGGACTAATGTGTCGCCGAATGGTTGCCAACTTTTGGTAATTTCTCCCCAAATTTGGCAATAAAAATTAGTCGCCCAAACCAATGCCAACTTGGAGATATTTCACCAATTTAACGAGATAGCCATTTAACTCAAAAATTTGGCAATAAAAATGAGTCGCCCAAACCAATGCCAACTTGGAGATATTTCACCAATTTAACGAGGTAGCCATTTAACTCAATGTTAAATAGATTTGCCTCTTTAATCTTGTTTTTCTGACAGAGCTACGTCTATTTCAAGCATTTTGTTAAATTAAACACACACACACACACAAGAACTACAATTTCACATAGAATTTCACTAAAACTATTTATACGTATGCAAAATTTGTAACAATAGCATATGGGTATCTGCTGTTTTTTGCTGAGCACTGGTATATCCTTTGATTGAATTTCATCAGAGACTGGATTGGGAGCTTCTTTTGCTTCCATCTCACAATCGAGTGCAACAGTGGACACTTCATCATACACTCACTCTATTAAGGAACTGAAACCATATAAATTTATTAGAATTGCAGGAGTAAATATTATTCACAGTTATGCAAATGAAATTTTTTTTTTTACTATTTTTTCCAATGCTGATCTAATGAACATAATACCTCAAGAAACGAATTACTTCTATAAACAAAAGATGAGTGAAAATCATCTCTGAATTCAGTAAAGTTTACTCGTTCAGATGGGCCTAAAATAATTTTAGTAAAATTACATGTAAAATTGTATTTTTTTTTTTTTTTTTTTTTTTTTTTTGTATAATCTAACATGATATGCTTGAAAGAGACAAATCTCGTCTGGAAAAATAAGATTAAAGGGGTTACCTCAATGGTAAGTTGTAGTGACATTAGGTTTATTGGAAGCAGAAGACTTGAAAAATGAGCAACACCCTCGCCGGGAATTGAATCACGGACCTCTAGAATACATGCCCAGTGTGCTTATTACCACACTACGAAGGAATGCTCAGAAAGCGGGAAAAATACCTTATGTGCTCCCCCTTTTAAAGGACGACTGGGGATTAGGAACCAATTGCCAAATCCTGGAGGTGGAGAATCATTATCCATCACCCTTTTAGTTTGGGCGCCACTGTAGAGACATTATTTCGAAGCAAGAGACATGAAAAATTAATAATGCCCGCGCCGGAAATCGAACCATGGACCTCTCGAATACGCGTCGAGCATTCTGATCTAGCACTATGAAGGCATGCTAAGAACGTGGAAGAAATACTTTATAAAGTCTGTTTAACGTTGAAGTAATTGGCAAGATATCACCAAGTTGGCTATGGTTTTGGCAACTAATTTTTATCGCCAAAACTCGCGAAACTTGCCGATTTTGGTCCGGTCTCTTTATAAGTGTAATTGGTACTGTAATTGTACCCTATATGTAACTGCAATTACACCTGGCCCTCATATGCCTTTCATTAATTTCAAGAATTGGAAGGTACTAGACATTTCTCAGCTGCTGGAGAAAAAATATATAAGACTGGAGAGAGCAGCAGTTTCTTAATTGTCAGTTCAGAGCTGAATTCAGAGCATTAAGATATCCATGAGAGCTTTATCTTTTAGATGCACTTTACATTACATTGTGTTGTGTTTAATATTCTCTGTACTTTGAAATGGTGACTACTCATTATGCTCTGTTATACTGAGAAGAGCTGTACGAGTACTTTTGTGGAAAGCTACAGAACTGTAAATTGTTTCTTTTGGGAAAATAAATCTTATCACACTATCATCAGTTCTGAGTGCATTGAGTTCATTACAAGCCCATATGCATGTAACACTATTAATAACAAGGCCAAGCACATACTTATACATTAATGAAACTTAATTTAAAAGTAATAAAGATGCATATTACTTATTAAATTTCAGAGCTCTAAAGAACATCAATTAGTAAATGATACCTTACCTACTACATAAATAAAGACACAGAAACTAAATTCATGCTTGTGTACCATTACCAATTTGCATTCTAGTACAAGGTTCGAATTTCAGATGTCAAATATCCACATCACCAGCAATTTGTTTAAATATTGCTTTGAAAAGGAAGAAAGAATTAGATTCCAACAGTAGCATCACATTTTAGCATGTGCTTAATGTTTCACATATGCACAGGAGATATTTTTTCATAATAAAGCATTTGGAGTGTTCAGATTCTTAATTTCCTTTCGGCATGAAATAAAACAAATCGATTTTGAAGAAACACAACAATTTATTAGCATAAATCTATATAATCAATAATATTTTAGCTTCATATTTTTTGGATAGCATACACACCACATCAAAAAATTGTACCAAAGTTCATCGCTAATTTTAAATTATTGAATAACTCATATCTCTGATGCAAATATGAGAAATAAATTTTTTAATTATTTTTTGCTTTCCTTATCATGTGATTATCAGCCAGGCAGCTTGAGAAATGACACATGTAGAGATATATAAAACAATTGTTTTTCAGTAACTGAAATACCAAACAGCATTGTAAGATTTATATTGACATTACACTTGGTGATGCTGACAGACTTCAGATAATTATGTTGGAAAGCATTGAGTGCCCTTAGAAATTTAACAGAAACTTCTTTCCATGTGAAAAAAAAATGATTTTGTCTGCCTGGGCTAGATATCTTACAGCCTGATGCAGTCTCTGCAGGTCCTAAATTTTGCTACCAAGCACCTCCATAAATTCTAAATTTTTGCTGTCGCTGAATTTTGTTTCCCAGTGCTTTCCCTAAATTCTAAAAATTTTGTCAGCCCTTAATTTTGTTGTTTGGTGCTTCTCTAAATTCCTCAAATTTTGTCTTCCTTAAATTCTGTCATCCGGAGTGGCCATATCTGTAATCATTGCTAACTATAATGTCAGCAGAAAAGGTTCCCATACGCTTTGTTATTAAATTATTATTATATATAAAAAAAAATGCTTAGGTATCACTGCACGAGCCATTACTCAAGTTGTCACGTTTTGAATAAACATGCAGTGATGAAAGCAAAATATAATAAAGAATGTTTCACCACTTTGGCATCAGGGATATAAAATATTAGAAGGTGTAAAATCAACAATATTTCTATATGGAAAGTTTCAGTTTGAGATGTATACCAAGCAAATATGTAGCTATGGAATCAAATGATTGATCATAGAAATTTTAGCTAAAATGATTGCTTCTTCAATAATGAGGTATTTTATTTAGTGCCAAAGTGAAATTAAGATTCAATGCGCATGCGTAAAGTATATTTAAATTAAAAAAAAAAAAAAAAAAACTGCGTGTTGGTCACCTTCAGGCCTGAATTTTAGATCATTCCGGATATTGGATGTCTGGATCTTGAACTTTGTACTGTATTAACGTACCACAAATATTTAAAACACCTAGCATGTTTTTTTTTTTTTTTTTTAAGACATAAGAAAAATACAAATATTTACTGAGACTGAGAGTCATTATAATATAATCAGATGTGCTTCCTATCAATTTTTTAAAGTACGACTCAAAATTGATTCATATTTCTAATATAAACTGAAATTGATATTGACTGAAAAACTATGAAAACTGACCTCAGACTTCAACTGCTCATACTGCTGACTGTTTACATCTAAACCTTTTAAAGACCATTTATAGTCCACAGCTATTTTTGTAACCTAAATAAATTATATATTTTACATCAAAAAATTTATAAAGAAAAGTAAGAATCTCAAAATGAACAGTAGGCAAAAATAATTATATTCAAGTGCTAAGAAAAACTGCAATTTGAAAAATTTTAATTTATACTCTAATATCTCAAAGAATTGATAATTAAGAATTTAAAAAATAATAACAAAATCAATCTGAAAATTTTAATTACAATTTAATACCTTAAAAGAGTTAAGCATTCAAAATTAAAAAAAATTAAAATAATACAAAACATGTAAATATTTCACATTTTTCCTCAGATAAAAATATCTACAACAACCAACTAATGAAATTAAATCTTTGATATTAACTAACATTAAACTTGGCTAAAAAAGTTAAGTAAAAATGTTAAAAGTTTTAGTACTTGTTTTAAATCTATTTTAGGGATACACAACACAATGAGATATATTTTCAATATTTCTTAAGTTTCATATATATAAAATAGCTTTTTCTGCTAACAAAGAAGAAATATACCACCAAATTTTAGTAGATAATGAGCATCAACATTTGCAAAGAGTCAGTTAATTAAAAAATGCAGACATATAAATTACGCACAGTTACTTAATAATATAAATTATGCCCCATTCTTAGCGACAAGCTGTTTGTGGCAGATTGCTTTGGATTCAGAACAGGATCATCTTCATGTATCTTCTGTTCTTAAAAACAACTTCCTTGTAGATGATTGTTTATCTGGATCAAATAATTAAGAAGAAGCACTTGATCTATGTTCTACGTTTTGACAATTATTAGAGAAATGTAGATTTAATTTTAGGACATGGGAACCAAACTGTCCTGAACTTAATTAAGACACAATAACACGCCGAATAAATACCAATTCAGAAGTCAAACAACCGTCATGATGGTTTTGCAGCTGAGGATGGTGGTTCGGTAAAACCATCGAAACTAGTCCTGTGAAAATTTTGTAAATATAACACTGATTTTTGTTGTTTGAATTCTGAATTGGTGTTCTGAACTTCTTGAAAACGTATCCATTGAAGGACAAGACGAAAGCGATAATCAGGTTCACTTAAGTGATTGTGTCAAAACTTTTGGAACTTTACAGAAGACATATTTTTATTTAACATTTCAATAGATTTCAGATGTGAAATTATTAATAGGGCCCAACCATTTCCCAATCTTCTAAAATCTTTGACCCTCTTGGCTTACTACTGCTATGTATACTGCGAAAAGAAAAAAAAAAGGGGGGGACAGTTCTATACCTCCAATTCTACAAGGCCAACTGATGAAATTCAAATTGTGTTTTTCATGTCTCAAAAGTGTGACTTAGAATATACTATATTAGATTTATATGACTAATATAGGTATTTTGACACAAAAATTGGACTTTTTCTAAAATAACATGCCAATTTTTTCCCATATTTCGATTCTACCATTCAAATTATGCCTAAATATTAAATTTTATAAAATTTGGTGCGGAATTTATGGAGAAATTCAAAAATATATCTTGCCACATTTTTTTGAGTTAGCAAAGAATAATTTACTTGATGAACTTCTTCATTTATAGCAACCTATTTTCTTTTCCTTTTTTGCATTATAGAAGAGCAGGAGAAAAAAATCATCGTTCATACTTTCAAATAATTTTAACAAAGTGCATAAACTACTTTTGGCATTATTATCATTTAAAAAAAATGACAAATTCCAAAACAAGCCAATATGTAAATTTATATATATCTTTGAAAATTTTGAATAAAAAACTGCAAATTTTTTGCAGGTGTGCCTAGAAATACATCTACTTTAAGGTGATGTTATAAATTTTATAGGTTATAATACAAAAGGCGTTTTTTTAAAAATTATAAAAAATATTTGAAAATACAAATTAAAAAATAAATCATAAAAATGTGCGAATTATATTTGGATTAAGCCTAAATTTTGAATTCTGGAAAAAGGAGTAAAGCAAGTTTAATAAAAAAAAAGGAGATATTAATAAATATATATCAAATTCAGTTAACATTGAGGAGCTAAAATTTTGAGAGTTACTTTTTTAAAAACTAGTCATGAGATTTTTACAAAACTTGACATAATTTGAGTCGTAGAATTGAACTATGGAAAAAAATTGGCATGTCATTTCAGACAAAGTCCGATTTTGAGTCACAATTCCTGTATTAGAACAAAGCTCTATATAAATCTAATACATATCCTAAGTCATGCTTTCGAGACATGAAAAATGCAAGTTGAATTTCATCAATCAACCCAGTAGAACAAGAGAAATAGAACTGTACAATTTTTTTTTTTTTTTTTTTTCTACAGTGTACAGTCAAGTTGAAAATACTTTATCAGCAGTTGCGATTTTTAAAACTTTACTGGGATGCCCCACTTCCTAAAGAATGGAAAGACAAGTTGCAGCAACTTCAAGATTTTAAGATTCACTGTAATGTTAAAATTTCCAAGTGACGCATTGGAATCTGCTTACACTGCTGTCATCTATTATGTTCAATTAACATTTCACGACAGAAATGAAGTCAATTTGTGGTTACTAAAATCAAAATCACACCCATTCAGCAACTGTCCGCACCTGGACTAGAACTCCTAGGTGCACTGCTACTTGCTAGGCTAATCAAAACTGTCCATAAGGTCTTTTCCAGTATTAAAATTTCCTTCCACGCTCAGACTGACTCCAAGGTGGTACTCTGTTGGTTAACAGTTCAACCCTGAAAACAGGAGTTTTTGTGGTAAAACTTCAGAAATATTAGATGCTATTCCCTATCAGTAGTGGAGCTATATTTTGTCGAAACAGAACCTTGTTTATCACCCTTCTAGAGGAATAATCCTAAACTCCTACCGAATGTATCTCTTCCACCACTTTTAATGCTAGATATTTCAAAGTGGTCTCTACAATGTTAAACCACACCAGTGTGGTTTAATTTATATTGGCCAAACTAAGAGAGCCTTAAAATTTCGCATCAAGGAACATGAGGCATATGTTAGAAAAAAGGAAACACAGAAGTCTTCTGTTGCTCAACATTGTTAATCCGAAAATCACACTTTTAATTTTTCTGCTGCCAAAATTATTCAAAAAACATCTTCCATTGGAGAACTGGATTTTCTAGAGGCATTTCACATTCATAAAAATCTTTCTGTTCTAGTTAACGATCCCAATTCCAATCCAAATTTGCCTTCGGTCTTTAACCCCTTCATGCCGACTGTCACGTATACGTTCCAGCAACGAACACACTTATTTACCGGCCGACACACAGGCGTGCCAGAGCATTGTTGCGTTTACTACCGACTGTCACGTATTTCTGCCAGTACCTTGGAACGTTTTTCAAACTATAATTTCTGCCACAAGATGGCACTGTATGTCCATATGGTTTCAGATACATGTACATTAGACCTTCTACTCGAAATGAGAGAAGCATGACTCACATACACGTGTTTTTGATTATATAAACAAACGGGGAACTAAAAGTTTCCGAATGGCGTGATTTATGACGACTCTTTAAATCGCACTTTATTCGTACGTGGTAGTTGTTTATTGTAAGTAGAAGTTTTATATGAGCTAAAGCGTTGAGTATTTCCGTTTACAGCTCAGTTTTTAGAAAATAATTAGATCTTGTTAGACGTGAATTCTTTCTGTTTTTACCGTTTCAATGTCGAAGCGTTGAAAATGTTTAACAGAGCATGAAATAGCAGAAATGATGCAAAATATTTCAGATATTGATTCTGAAATTCTGATATTCTGATATTGATTCTGAAAGATTAACTGAAAGACATTTTCCAAAACTTTGTTCAGAAGAGACTGATTAGAAAATGAGATGACGATGCATTGTTTGTTCACATTCCCGGAAAAATCCTCCAAAACGGCAAATGAGTTATTACGAGTTCAAGGAATGTAACGTAGGACTGTGTGTAGATCCCTGTTTTAAATTTTTTCATACGAAAAGAGAATTTTAATTAATATATTTAGTTTTCAGATGTATAATGTTAAAAGTCATAAAATGGTGAGTAATTAAAATAAAATGTGTAAAATATGCATTTAAACAAGAAATAAGGTAATTAAAGTATATATATATATAAATATTTATAAAGCATAAGCCGTTTAAATACTCTATAGAGCATTATTAAACAATGCGTTGACACTTCGGAAATTTCAAGGATTTAGGCTTAGTAGCAAAAAAGCCCCCAGCCCTGGAGAGACGCTCATGGAAGACACTGCCGGCCTCCGCGATAAGCGCACGTTTTCGCTACCCGGCTCGAAGGGGTTAAAGAAATTATGTTTTAGTTCTGGTTTCACCAACAGATGACGCCACTTGCTTATTCTTGTCCAGGCTTTCTTATCTTATCTAATCATTATTTCCTATCTTGTTCATTTGTGGTTTTGCAGCTGAGGATGGTGGTTCGGTAAAGCCATCGAAACTAGTCCTGTGAAAATTTCGTAAATATAACGCTGATTTTTGTTGTTTGAATTCTGAATTAGTATTTATTTGGCATGTTATTGTGTCTCAATGATATAGAATATGTTTAGGTTTCAGAGAAGAAAGAATAGACAAATTCCTCTACAGAATATTTTTAAAAATTTAATAAAATAAAATTTTAATTTAATAAAATTAATGTCTAATTTAAGATTAATTTCACAAGCAATGAATGTAACTTTAAAATTCATAGAAAGAAATTACCTTTAATTTCAGGTATGTACTTAATTTTGGTGATGTGCCATAGTTTTTTATTTTAATTTTTTATTTATTTATTTTTTGGACTTGATAGTATTTATGGTTTGGTCATGATCAAAAGTTTTAGAAACTGATGCAATACCTGTTACATTTCTGATAATAAAAGCATATTAGAAAATTAATTATACTATTCATAATTATTTTACAAATTTATAACACAAAATCATCTAAAACACAACATTTAAATTAAATTAAACAAGCTGAAGATTTTATGCATAAAAATACTTTATGCAATTTAATTACACACAAACATTTTATGGATTTTTTTTAAATACTGACAAATATAAAAAGTACTTACAGTAACAGCAGCTCGACCAAATCTTAAAAATCCTATTGTTGATACGTCCCATTTGTTTTTATATAAAGATGCTAAAGACACACTTAAAATAGCTGTACCAATGCCCCATCTAAAAGCTCTTCGATAAAACATTTAAGGTATCTGAAAGAGAAACCCATTCCAACAATCAGAAGTGCCTCACACTAACCAATGCTAAGCAGAAAAATCAGTTTTAGTAAATTTATTCCAGTAGGTATAAAATTTTTAACAAAATGAAATATAATTAAGATACAATAACACAGCAAACAAATATTAATTTAGAAGTCAAACAACAAAACTCAGCATCAGGACTAGTTTCGATGGTTCGGTAAAATCATCGAAACTAGTCCTGTGAAAATCTGAAAATATAACGCTGATTTTTGTTGTTTGACTTCTAAATTAAAATTAAATATGTTTAAAAAGTAGTAAATATCTAATAATTTAAAATAAAATCACCTTATTTTAAATAATTTTCAATATATGCCCTTAAGTAATTGCAGTTGAAAAGATTTTAAACGTTTAATTTAAATTAATAAAATTCCTTCGCATCGGCTCATCAGCGGCTGAGGGATAAAATCTCTGGGGTAGAGTAGACTTTAAGGTACCCCTTGTATTATGGCGAAGTTGTTGTTTGATTTATTGCCAAGTTGTTTGATTTATGGTAGCCTGAGTAGTTGAATGGTATGGAAACCCTATTGTGACATAATCGGGTGCATGATTCTGGGAAATTTTGAATCATGGGATGTTTTGTAAGCGTTTTTGTGGTGTGTGATTTTTTAGACTGTAGAATGGCCGAATGTCGTAAGATTAATTTGAAGTTTTTGTACAATTTGGAGCGAAATGGGAAAAGAGCTTTAATTGACTGGTGCGTAAATGAAGGTTTACTTAGTAGCCATTATAAGTGTCCTGTACGTAGGAAGGATATGCATCTAGTCGAACGTAAAAACCGTTTAGATCGATTTGAATGGGTTTGTAGGAAGAAAGGTTCAAATGTTCACTATGTGAAACGTTCGATCAGAAAGGGTACCTTGTTTCAAGAAAGTCATTTGAGTATGATTGATATTTTAATTTTTACGTGGCTCTGGGTGTACGAAGCGAACTCGAAAATCATCAAGACGGAATTGAATATTAATAATAATAAGACTGTAACAGATTGGAAGAATTTTTGTAGAGATGTATACGTGGATATTTGTCTTCGGAAAGGTGAAAAGATTGGGGGTGAGGGAATTACTGTTGAAGTAGATGAAAGTAAATTTGGAAAGCGAAATTATACCAGAGGTAAACGAGTGGTGGGAAAGTGGGTGTTTGGTGGAATAGAACGATCAACGGGAAGGTGTTTTTTGAAGTAGTTGAAGATAGAAGCTAAGAAACTTTATTGAATGTAATTGAAAGAAATATATTGCCAGGTACAACTATTATATCTGACTGTTGGAAATCGTATAATTGTCTTTCTGATCATGGGTTCGTTCACCTTTCTGTAAATCATTCCATCACGTTTAAAGATCCAGAAACGGGAGCTCATATAAATAATATGGAAGGCATGTGGGGTGTGGTGAAGAAAGATTTTCGAAAAAAGTGTCACCGACAGTCCGGAACTACGAAGGATATTTTTTTACTCATATTTTGCGAATTTATGTGGCGACGTCGATATACGGATTCGAGTTCAGATAATTTTTGGAAGTTTTTGGATGCTGTTAAGGAGTTTTGTGTGCCACAGACTGAAGATGAAGGAACTTCTAAATAGGGTAAGTCAATATTTACTTTCGGTAGTGCTTAAATGTATAACATGTTTTTCCTTTTTTATGTTATTTTTTTGTTTGGTTTAAAATGTATTTTATTGAGATTATGTATTTTTTGTTTGCCTATATTGTAGAATTTGGTGTTCCTTTGACTTTTTAAGTGAAAATATATTGACGTGTACATGGACAAAGTAAAGGGAGTGCACAATGCAAGTTTGTGTAATTCGGGGATTTTTTTTAAAGTGAAAATAGGTCAACATGTACATGGATAAAGTTAAAAGAGTGCGCAATGCCATTTTTGTGCAATTCGGGGATTTTAAGTGAAAATAGGTTGACATGTACATGGATAAAGTCAAAGGAGTGTGCAATGCCATTTTTGTGCAATTCGGGGATTTTTTTTTAAGTTAAAATAAGTCGATGTGCACATGGATACCAAGTTTGTGCAATTGTTTGTCTTGTTATTTTGGTTTTGTGCCAAAAATCGCCACTTTGCAAGCCAAAATAACGAGTCAAAGAAATGCTCAAAACTGATATCCATGTACCGCGAAAAATCGCCAAGTTTTGCCAAGGGGTACCCTAAACTATACTTTTACCAATCACTGCACAGAAGCAGTTCGAACCAGGTTCAAATCCTGGGAAAGGGTTAGTGTTTGCTTGGGAATTTTCGTAGTTTCTCCCATGTACTTCTCAAGACAGTTTCCTTCAAAATATCCGCCACAAAAATAACACTTTCGTTAGGCAGATATCTCTGGTACGCATTGCCATAATGCAAATAATTCAGTCCAATCAATTCAGAAGACATATTTTTATAATATATTTATATCAATTTTAATAATACTGACTTAGAATACATAAATATCACATGATGGGTAAGGTATTACAAGCAAAATCTTAGATTATACTAAAAATTACACGCTGTCAAGAAAAAGTGCATTTCAAGATAGCAGTGAAGTGTAAAAATATTTTCTCTTAAAATTACTCAAAGAAAATGACCACAAAACTAAATGGGAATAAAAATTCAGGCTGTTTTCGAAAATTTAATATGGGGGGGGGGAGAATAATAACATTTAAACTTCTGACATCTTACATAACACATTTTGAGTGAAATAATAAATGTAGTCTTCTATATATGCGATCACATTTTCATTTCATTTACCACTAGTATATTTAATGTGTATTTATATAATTTAAGAACTTAATGCATAAAATAACTGAAGGACGTACGATAGAGAAACTGTACAGTACCTCACACCGACACGAAATTCTCAAATTATACGCCAGATCTGTGATTACGTTTCCTATGCTTTGTTTAGTTGCCAAGTGTTGGTAGTAAAGTTAGTTATCAACAAGCAACAAGTGTGGCTCAGACCTTTTTCTAAGGTTCTCCCCTGCTCCTAATGATATCAAAATCATATAATTGCAGGCGATAAATATTTTTTATTACGCTACGACAATTTATTGACATAGATAACTTCTAAAATTTACTAAGTAGCCTATAGTTTATGTCAAATTATTCAATAAAAAAAAATTAAATAAATAATACCACTACTTGCATAGTAGTTAGATGAATACATATAATATAAATTAAAAAAGCGTGAAGAATTTTTTTATAATTTAAATAACTGGATTTAAAGAAAAAATAACTGCCTAAAACTCTTTCTAGCATTTGTTACAGGATCAGGTGAAGACACGGAAAGAAAATCATATTAAAAAAAGAAGAAGAAAATACCTCTTAATGAAAAGTGTTTCCGAGATTCTTTTATCTACGATACTTTCATTTTCCAGAATAAGTTTATTTTGCAAAATAATAACGAGTACGAGCTGCATTAGTCAGTCTAGAAACATCTGGAGCACTCAAAAGCCAACGATGCGTTACGCATGCTTCTGAAGCGATAGATTATTATGACATCGGCAGCTGTTTCTTAATAATCGTGACCGTTACATTTTTTTTTTTTTTTTTTTTTATTATTATTATTGTTTTTATGCGCTCTGCCCTAAAACTAAATTTGTAGTTGACATCGAAGAACTTAAATCGTGGAGTGTGTAATGTTTCTATTAAATCGAATTATTAATCCGCGTCGTTTGTGACTTTTTTTATAAACAAGAGTAATGCTGATACTAGATGATGGCTGCAGCACCAAATTCAAACATTTCACGACGAAATCCCCAAGATGATTACGAACTAGTGCAGAGAGTTGGAAGTGGGACTTACGGCGATGTATATAAGGTTATTTTTTCTCCATTCTGTATTAAAATTAATCGTATATTTCAGGGAAAATATAATTTAGTTTCCAAAAATCATTTTATCTGTGTCAGTAGTTGATACCAATTGAGGATTGTTTACACTTTTTTTAATGAAATACCATGCTGCATTCGAAGAAAGTAATGTATACTGTTATTCTCTTCCCCGTATTTAAAGGGCTGTTTTTCAGGTAATATTTTAGATTGCGTTAAAGAAGGAAAATTTCTGCCACTCTAGGCATTTCATGCATTAAGTTTTATTTTGACTATAGACATCTACATTTTAAAAGATAATTTTATATAAAATATCATTTTAAATTAATGCTGCTTGTTTAATTTCTGACATCCGGTTCAAAAGCATCTTTTTTTTTTTTAAAAAAAAAAGTTCAACAGTTGCTAATCAGTTTTAGCATTCTAAATCATCAAAATTCAGTCATATTTAATGTTTACTACAAATGCAAAAATCAGAGCATTTTGCAGAGTAATAACAACAACCAAAAAAAAAAAAAAAAAATTCATGTAGGTATTGCATTCTAGAGTGCATAAAAATTTCAGAAATTTTACCTGATTGTGAAAGTATATCTGATATACATCAGCTACTAATTTAAATGATTCTCAAATATGCTTTTGCCATTATTGACAATGAAAGTCATATATTCCATAAACTATATTAACTAGTTACTGTACTTGCATATTAATGCAGCTACTTTGCCAGCTTTAGTGAATTTTTACAGATAAAACGGTAAAAGTTACTTATCAGGTTCACGTTGGTGATTTTCGTGATATTTTAAGAAAATTTCCAATTTATCTTTAGTTATTGTTAAGTTGCATTATCAAGATATTAAAAGAAACACAAATTTTATAATTATTAAATAAGGATTATCTAATACAAAAAATAAACATTTGTAATTTTTTTGGAATAGTTCTGGAATTTTTTGTTCTGTTGTTCTTCCAATGTACATAACAATCTGTTTCTGCTTGAAAAACATCAGACGTGTACAACTTTAACACTGTGTACAGACTATCAATGAAATGCATCTTGTGACTGCTTCCTGTTCTGATTTTGCAGCAAAATACTGTATTGAGATTGGTATGAATATAGTTGCCTGAGCAATGTTAGGTGCATTTTTGCCAGAATTTGTCACATTCTGATAATCTGGTGGCTTCTACTAAGGTGATTGTGATAATAAAAAAGTATTCTAATTACGACAATATTATGTTGACCAAAGACCTGCTATTTAATGCATTTTGTAAAATTTTTCACTAATAATTACTAAATTATTTATTATTTGAACATAATAAATAATTTTATTGTACAGTACAAAGTCTTTAATCTGGAATCATCTATAATCCGGACCTCAAAGCTACAAACTTTCTGCGCATGCGTAAATGTAGCGTTTACGCATGCACATAATACCTTTACACATGCGCATAATACGTTTACGCATGCGCATAATACGTTTACACATGTGTGTTTAATGTATAACGGACAGTTTAAACTTGGCTAAAATGATCTAATTACCTATTTTAGTTAATGTTGCAGATTGCGTTGTTCCTTAATCTTCTAATTGGATCCGGCGGTTGATCTTTACAATATGGTAACTGGTAGTTTGGCGACATTTTGGAGGCGATAAAGGTTACTATCTGGCACTTTGGTAATAATGTGAGCAGTACTCAGTTACGCATTATTTTGTGTGAGGGAAATGAGAGATCATGGGATATGTCATGTGATATTAATGGACGAATTACGGTTCTTTAATCGAAAAAGGGGGGAAATCGGGAAAAAATCTGGAAATTTTGTATTTGGCTTTATTCTGTGTTGTGTGAAACAGTGTTCGTGAATTTTTGGATCCCATGGCCGTAACTAAAGTGAATTCAAAATGGGTTTTTATGTATGTATTAATTTAATGTATGTGCTCATTTATACTTTAAGTAGTGTTTTTGAATTTAATTATATTTTAATTAAATGATAGTTATTTTGTGAATTTTATGTTTGTAGGAATTTGGTATACGTTTTAGTTGAAGTAAATGTGCATGGAAATAATTTAAATATCTGAAACTAAGTATTTGTAATGGTTGCGGTATGAATTCGTTGGTGACGTGTATAATGTAATAGATGATTTAGAGGTAAAAGTTTTTGGATATTTTATTTATTTTATATGTGGAAATCTTCATTACTTTTTCGCGATCAGGTAATTTCATATATGTTCTTTTTACCGGGTTTAAAGATTGAGAAAATTGTCATGTATTTTCGTGAAATTTTTCTAATTTATGAGAAAAAAGCAGTGTACATGGATATAGTGAAGAGTGTGCGCAATGCCATTTTTGTGCAATTCTGGGATGTTTTTTTAAGTAAAAATAAGTCGGCGTGTACATGGTTTAGTGATATTTTAATTAAATGATAGTTATTTTGTGAATTTTATGTTTGTAGGAATTCGGTACACGTTTAAGTTGAAGTAAACGTGCATGGAAATAATTTAAATATTTGATACTAAGTATTTGTAATGCTTGCGGTATGAATTCGTTGGTGACGTGTATAATGTAATAGATGATTTAGAGGTAAAAGTTTTTGGATATTTTATTTATTTTATATGTGTGTTCTTGCCGAAGATAGCTCGAACTTATTTAATGATACTTAACTTCAATAAGTGGACTGTAATATTAACAATAACAATTTTATTTTAACAAAAACAACATTATTGAATACTAGCACACGCATGTGCTTATAGTTACCTATGTAACTTAGCTAAAGAGCGAGCAACCATATGCTCTTACATCAAGTCAGAAATCATTCATACTAATGAAGCAAAAACGAAATAACTTTAGGGTTACACTAAAGCCAAACTCTGCTTGGCGTAAAACAATGCTGCCAAGCAATACTCTTTCAGACACCGAACATCCCGCCCGGCGTTGAAATATTAATTTCAATACAATAAGTAAAATTCAAAAAAGTAATAAATGTTCATACAATACAAAATGATACAATGTAAATTAATGCACAAATTATAATACAAGTAATTACACTGTAAAAAGAACAGATATGATGGATTACAATTCAAACCTTCAAATAAACATAAAAATTCGTACATTATTTCTCAATTGGCAGTACAGCAATTTTAGTAACTGCTCGTTTATAAATACCATTTTTGGTTTTGACAGAGACAACTCGCACAAGGTTGTCCTTCCCATAAAACACATCTACAATTCTCCCTAACAACCATTTACAGGTAGGAAGATTTTCTTCCTTGATCACTACCATATCCCCTATTTTAATATTTTGTTTAGCAATCATCCATTTATTTCTTTGAATCAAAGTGCTCAAGTAATTATTAGTCCAGTTCTTCCATATATTTTGTACCATTTTACCATTTTTGTAGTTTTTTGCCATAAACTAAGTCTGTTATTATCTACTTCTGTTAAATTGGGTTCAATTATTGAATTGATCGGTCGACCTATAAGGAAATGACCAGGGGTCAAAACATTTAAATCATCAATATTTGAAGTTAACGGTGTAAGAGGGCGAGAATTTAAGATTCCCTCTACTTGAACTGTTACTGTCAAAAATTCTTCGTAGGTTAATACTGAATTTCCTACTGTTCGTTTAAAATGAAATTTAAAGGATTTTACTCCTGCTTCAGATAGAGCATTAAAATTTGGTGCTCTTGGGGGTATAAACTTCCATTGTATACCTTCCTCGGCTAGAAAATTAGCTAAAGTTTCATTCTGCTTTAGAAAAATACTCATTAATTTTTTTATTTCTGTATTTGCACTAACAAAGTTTTTTGCATTGTCACTAAATATTTTTTTTGGTTTACCTCGTCGGGCAAAGAACCTCTTCAGACAAGCAATGAATGCTTCTGTGGTTAAGTCATTGACAATCTCTAGATGAATTGCTTTTGTCACCATACAAACAAAAATACAAACATATATCTTATGATAGTTACCCTTGCGTTGCCCTTTGTACTTTATCAAAAATGGGCCGCAGTAATCAATAGCACAACAATTAAATGTAAAGTTAATATTAATTCTCTCTTTAGGTAATTCTCCCATTAGTTGTTGAGAAATTATTGGTTTTGCCTTAAAGCAAATTATGCAGCTTTGGACTATCTTTCTAGCTATATTCCTGCCATTAATGGGCCAATAAATTTGTCTAATAGAATTTAATAGTGATTGTGGACCATTATGAAAATCCTTTTCATGAAAATAAATAAATATAAGTTCAGTTAACGTATTCTTGGCAGGCAAAATAATGGGATGTCTTTGACTATAACTTAAATTAGAATTCTTTATCCTACCACCTACCCTTAACAGACCTTTTTCATCTAAGAAGGGATCAAAATATTTTAACTTACTCTTTGATGTTATCTGTAGACCTTTCTGCAACAAAGAAATTTCTTCTGCAAAATACCTACCTTGGACATATTTAAGGAGTGTATTCCTTGACAGCTCCATTTCATCTATACTAATACTACCTGTTCGTTTCTCACTTGTGTTCCTACAGTTGTAGATAAATCTGAAAAGTAAACTAAGAATTCGTATTAGTTTCAAGAAATCATTAGTTATTTTTAGGAAGTCATCAAAGAATGAATCAGTTTGTAAAGTCAACAAGGAAGTCGTAACTGGTTTCAGTTCTGAAGAATAAAGCTCATCACTAAGTCCATTTGTATCTTGAAAATTGTCCTTGTTTAAAAAATCAGGACCTTTCCACCACAGCTTGTTAGATCCAAGAGTTGTAGCATCTGATCCTCTGGAAATGATGTCGGCTGGGTTCATTTCTGAAGACACATGTCCCCACTGATAGTTAGAAGTAAGTTGTTGAATTTGTGAGACTCTATTACTCACAAAGGTTTTCAAAAGATGCGGTGATGTATTGATCCAGGCTAAAGCAATGCTTGAATCTGACCAGAGCTTAACGTCATCAATTTTGAGTTTCAAAGCTTCTAAAACCTTTTGCATAAGTTTGGACAGGAGTAGACATGCTGATAGTTCTAATCTAGGAATAGTCATAGTCTTGATTGGTGCTACACGAGATTTGCTACAAAGAAGTTTACTACAATATTCACCAGGGCTTGTAATGCTTTGAAGATATATCACTGCCCCAAATGCCTTCTCGGAGGCATCCGCAAATCCCTGTAAAATGAGCATTGAAAAGGTCTCTTTTAAAATGCAACGAGGTACTTGTATATTTTCTATACTCTGAAGAGTTTTAATAAGCACATTCCATTCATTGGCAAGATGTGGTGGTAACTGTTCCGCCCAGTCTAGCTTAAGCAACCAAAGTGCTTGCATGAATATCTTTACCTTGCTAATAATAGGACCGAGTAGGCCTAACGGATCATATAATCTCGCTATTTGAGATAAAACATCTCTCTTCGTAACATCAGGATTTTCATTAACAGTAACTTTATATTGCAATGTATCCTTCTTATTATTCCACAACATACCTAACGTCTTCACAGTTGTATTACTATTATGATCAAATGAAAAATTCTGTAAATCAGAGTTCTGAGAATCAAAACTAGTACACCACTTGTGTAGCTTCATTCCTCCTCTTTGGAGCAATTCTGTCAAATCTTTCTGGAGCTGAATGCATTCCTTCAAATTCGAAGATCCAGTAAGACAGTCGTCTACATAGAAATCTTCCAAGACCACTTTCGATGCTACAGGAAAATCCTTTTCTTCATCCTTCGCTAACTGTTGAAGAGTCCTTTGTGCCAAATATGGAGCGCATGCTGTGCCATAAGTTACCGTTTTGAGTCTGTATAGTTCTATAGGCTTATCTTCATCTTCCTTCCAAAGTATTTTCTGATATTTGGTCTGCAATGGTAATATTTCAATTTGTCGAAACATCTTCTCAATATCAGCAGTAAATGCATAAATATGCTTTCTAAATCGTATCATGATGGAAAAAAGTTCCTCTTGAATCATTCCACCTTTACATAATATGTCGTTCAATGAACAACCGTTAGTAGTTTTGGCACTCGCGTCGAACACAACGCGTAACTTTGTTGTTTTACTATCAGGTTTCAGCACGCCATGATGAGGAAGAAAATATCCTCCTTCAGTTTCAGAATAGTCTTCCATCCTCTCCATATGATTTAATGATTCATATTCCCTTAAAAATGAAACATAAAGTTCTTTCATTACAGAATCACTCGACAAACGTTTCCACAACTGATTCAGTCTTTTTTCAGCGATTTCCTTTGAATCCCCTAATTGTATGTTTTCACCAATATCTGGCTTGAACGGCATTTTAACCACATATCTTCCATCCGCATGCCGGTAAAATGAGTTTTTAAAAAGTTCGTTGCAATAATTTAATTCAGAATTAACTGTAGATTTAGTTTCATTTACTTCTTCAACTTCCCAGAATGACTTTACTAAGTTATTTAACGAATTAATCTCTGTTGACAAAAAACAATAATTTAAGTCATAATTTTTTACATTTGGAATTCTAATGCTTCCAGAAACTAAAAAGCCGAAGCAGCTGTTTTGAAGAAGTAACTCATTATCTTTTAAACGTATTTTATCTGTTTTTAAAAATTCAAAAAATAATTCCGCACCTAATAATAAATCTACCTTTTTTGCCTTGAAAAATTCATCATCAGCTAACTTTATTCCTTTCGGAATATTTAATTTCGAAATATCAATAGATTTCGATGGTGTCATGTCAGTTATTTTGGGAACAACTAATAACTCTATTTCCCATTCATTTTCATTTTCTAAGTTCGATAAACGCCTCTTTATTTGCGATTTAACATTCAAAGTAGTGTTGCATATTCCACTAACTGGAATAAATGCTCGTTCTTTTTTTATTCCTAATGAGTTCATAACACCTACAGTACAAAAATTACAAGTCGAAGCTGAATCAAGCAGGGCTCTAAAAGGAATTCGTTCATCGTAAACATCGCAAAGATAAACAATTGCTGTATTTATTAACACAAATTTAGATTTATTTGCAGCTGCCATCAAAGTTGTGGGGGGGGGAGAGGAGCAGTCCTCTTTCCTATTCACTGACGAAAAGTTCAAGGTCAATTCATTTTCTTTCGATGATTCAATTTCATTTTGTTTTTCGAATGATGTGTGTCTTTCTTACAGACATAACAATTGAGTTTAGCCTTACACTGCGATAATACGTGTGATGGAGAAAGGCATTTAATGCATAATTTATATTCTTTAACAAAATCATACTGCTCAGAAACAGAAATACTCTTAAATTTCGAACAATGATAAATTGGGTGTGGTTCTTTACACATAATACACTTTCGAGAAGGGTTTGTTTTAGTTACCAAGGATTTTGAATTTCTAGAGCGACTTAATTGATTTGATACTTTAGTAGCATAGCTCTGCTTAGGAAAACTAACTTTGTTTATTTCTTCAAGAATGCGAATTCTTTCTTCGAGAAATTCTAAAAATTCATCAAGTTTGGGAATTTCATTTGATTTTACGTTTAGTTCAAATGCTTTTCTAGATTCTCTATCTAATTTATGCAATAAAATATTTAATATCAAAACATCAGATAAATTATTTCTATCAAATTCTAATACACTTAAAGATCTCAAACATCTTTTAACATTATCTACCAGTGATCTCAACTGAGAAGGTGAGTCATTTATTTTTTCAAATTTCAACAAATTATTGATAAAGGCATCAACTACTGCTCTTTTGTTTTCATATCTGCTTTCAAGTGCAGAAAATAGCGACTCAAATGTATCCTGACATGATTCTAACATTTTTGCTTCACCTTTAAGTGATGCTTTCAAATAAAACAGTTTCTCAGTATCATTTAAATTATTATTATTACCAATCATAGACATAAATTGCACTTTAAAATTTTTAAAATCTTCATATTTACCATAAAATTGAGGAAGAGGTAAATCAGGCAGTTTAAAATTTGATTTAGAAACAGTTTTGGTTTCAAATTTATCTTTATTATTTGTTTCACAATTAGAAAGAAAAATTCTAAATCTTACTTCGAACTCTTCGATGCTTTCTTCCAATTCTTGTGTAATGCTTAGATTATCTTTCAAGTCAATTTCCTCTGGCAAATTAGTATATTCCACTATGAGTTGTTTAACCCGAGATTTTAATTCCAACAAAGAATCCAATTTAGTCTTCATAATAACATCATGGTTGAGTTTATTCTCCTCCATTTTATACTCATCAAGGAATTTTATCAAAGCTCCGAGTTTCGTTTTCGCTACGCCGCGTTGGCGATTCAATGAAACAATATTAGTAGCCATTTTCTTCTCCGGCTAACGTGAGACCAAACTGTTCTTGCCGAAGATAGCTCGAACTTATTTAATGATACTTAACTTCAATAAGTGGACTGTAATATTAACAATAACAATTTTATTTTAACAAAAACAACATTATTGAATACTAGCACACGCATGTGCTTATAGTTACCTATGTAACTTAGCTAAAGAGCGAGCAACCATATGCTCTTACATCAAGTCAGAAATCATTCATACTAATAAAGCAAAAACGAAATAACTTTAGGGTTACACTAAAGCCAAACTCTGATTGGCGTAAAACAATGCTGCCAAGCAATACTCTTTCAGACACCGAACAATGTGGAAATGTTCATATTTGGAAAGGGTAAATACTTTTTCGCAATCAGGTAATTTCATATATGTTCTTTTTACCGGGTTTAAAGATTGAGAAAATTGTCATGTATTTTCGTGAAATTTTTCTAATTTATGAGAAAAAAGCAGTGTACATGGATATAGTGAAGAGTGTGCGCAATGCCATTTTTGTGCAATTCTGGGATGTTTTTTTAAGTAAAAATAAGTCGGCGTGTACATGGTTTAGTGATATTTTAATTAAATGATAGTTATTTTGTGAATTTTATGTTTGTAGGAATTCGGTACACGTTTAAGTTGAAGTAAACGTGCATGGAAATAATTTAAATATTTGATACTAAGTATTTGTAATGCTTGCGGTATGAATTCGTTGGTGACGTGTATAATGTAATAGATGATTTAGAGGTAAAAGTTTTTGGATATTTTATTTATTTTATATGTGGAAATGTTCATATTTGGAAAGGGTAAATACTTTTTTGCGATCAGGTAATTTCATATATGTTCTTTTTACCGGGTTTAAAGATTGAGAAAATTGTCATGTATTTTCGTGAAATTTTCCTAATTTATGAGAAAAAAGCAGTGTACATGGATATAGTGAAGAGTGTGCGCAATGCCATTTTTGTGCAATTCTGGGATGTTTTTTTAAGTAAAAATAAGTTGGCGTGTACATGGTTTATGTGTATGTATTATTTTGAAAAACACGTAAGGAGTATGGTATTGTGCACTTTTTCCCAATTTTGCAGTGAATATTTGTCAGGATTAAGCAGTTTTGTTAGATAAAATTTCTAGCACAAGTGTAATTCGGCTAGTAGATTGTTGGAAGAACTGTTCAGTAGATAAAAAGAAAAGAAACATGTCTTTACTTCGTGAAGACAAAATGGCGGCGGGAAAAAAAAATAGAGGGTTGCTGTAGGAGAGTTGGTCGCCAAATTTTCGCCAAAAAAACGCCAAGTTACCATAATGTAAAGATCATCCGATCCGGCTTGTTATTTTTTGCAGACTGTTGGAGCAATTTTGTAAAAAGTAAGCTTGAAATTTTGATGTTGCGAAGAGCCAGCAGAATTGTTCAAATTATAGTGCCAAACATCATTTAACTGCAAGAGATGTTTAATTCTGAAATAAAGAACATTTGGCATTTTTATTAAACCAAAGAAAAGGTCAAGGACAGGAAAGCTTATTAAAGCACTGTCCTATGCAAAAAAATGTATACAGTCAAAAGTCTTTAATCCGGACTCGTCGGGACTTCGGCGATTCCGGATTATCGGTTTTTCCATATTATAGATCATCAGTTTAAATCTGGTAAGATGGCATGCAGAAATTATAAAATTAAAAATATGAAACTGTAATTTATGAAATAAAGAGCAATTATTATCTAAAGGGTATCAAAATTTAGACACACACACACACACACACAAAAAAAAAAAAAAAAAAAAGAGCTTAATATTTATTTGTTTAATTTATTAAACATCTCTTTCAACGCGCGCATGCGTAAAGCATACATTACGCATAGTCGAAATTAGAAAATTGCAACCAGAAAACTATTTGATGTGTATTCGTGATATTTATGATGATGAGGAATTTGATTTAAATCATATCAAAGACGGAGTACATTGAGATAAAATACTACATTTAGTAAGGAATTATAAGCCGAATAAAATAAAAACATCTGCCCAGAAGATAAGGATAGTGCTGACAGATCAACTTCCAGTTCATTGCGCGATGTGTCGTTCCCCCCGCAGAGCAGTGTGAAATTGATAAACATATTTCGGAATGGTTAGAGAATCACAGGATATGCCTTTATCCATTTTTTGCAGCAATTCCACTTTTTGTTTAATGGGCATCGAAACATGCTTTTGCTTTGTAGATCCTTTGGTAGCTCCAGAATCGGAAATTCTTTTTGACATAATCGAAAGTTCAAGCTTACTTTTATAAAATTGCTCCAACAGTTTGCAAAAATTAATAAGCCAAATTCAATTAGAAAGTAAAGGCACAATGCAATCTGCAACATTAACTGAAATAGATAATAAGATAATTTTAGCTTAGCTTATACCATCCATTATACATAAAACGCACATTCATAAACGTATTATGCGTGTTTGTTGACGCATGCGCAGAAAGTTTGTAGCTTTAAGGTCCAGATTATAGATCATTCTGGATTATGGATGTCCGAATTAAAGACTTTTGACTGTATTGAGTAAAAGTATTTGAGGGCTAAGGTTGGCAGCCTTAGCCCTCAAACAGGCATAGAAATGATATAGCCATACCGACTATAGGCATGCAGTAACATATAGGCATGCATAAGTACAGTCAAAAGTCGTTAATTCGGACACCCATAATCCGGAATGATCTATAATCCGGACCTCAAAGCTACAAACTTTCTGCGCATGCGTCGCATTGACGCATGTTCGTAAGATCTTTACGGCTGCGAATATGCGTGTGCGCATGCGCATAATACGTTTACGCATGCGTGTTTAATGTGTAACGGATGGTATAAGCTAAGCTAAAATTATCTAATTATTTATTTCAGTTAATGTTGCAGATTGCATTGTTCCTTAATCTTCGAATTGGATCCGGCTTATTATTTTTTGCAGACTGTTAGAGCAATTTTATAAAAGTAAGCTTGAACTTTCGATTATGTCAAAAAGAATTTCCGATATATATATTTACTAATATGTAAAGAATCTACAAAGCGAATGTATGTTTCAAAGTCCATTAAACAAAAAGTGGAATTGCTGCAAAAAATGGATAAAGGCATAATCCTTTATTTATCTAACCATTCCGAAATCTGTTTATCAATTTCATGTTGCTCTGCAGCGGCCGGTGGTGGTGGGGGGGATGCTGCGGCGTGCAATGAATTGGAAGTTGACCTGTCAGCACTATCCTTATCTTCAGGGCAGATGTTTTTATTTTATTTGGCTTATAATTCCTTACTAAATGTAGTATTTCATCTCGATGTACTCCGTCTTTGATATGATTTAAATCAAATTCCTCGTCATTATAATTCGCTTCCGATAGTGAAGAAAGTGACACAGAGGTTATTGAAAACGAAAAAATTTCGATTGACAAATTAGTCGGTATTCTCGACACAGCAATTATAGGACTTCAACAGCAGAACTTTGTAACTGAAGAAGAAGTTATGTCTGTTTATAGAATTAAAGAGGAAGTATTATCACATAAAACAAAGCAACTTAAACAACTTACATTGAAAGAAATGTTTAATAAAATAAACAAATAAATATTAAGCTTTTTTTTTGTAAATTTTGATACCCTTTAAATCATAATTGTTCTTTATTTCATAAATTATGGTTTCATATTTTTAATTTTATAATTTCTGCATGCCATCTTACCAGATTTAAACTGATGATCTATAATCCAGAAAAATCGATAATCTGGAATCGCCGAAGTCCCGACGAGTCCGAATTAACGACTTTTGACTGTATATGATAAAGATGTCACAGATATGTGACCTTCTACATATGCAGTTTGAGGGGCATTTGTATTTTGTGTTTCCTTATGAATCGATATGCATTTTTCATTTTCCATAAAACTTTTCATTTAGAAAATTTATCCCTAAAATGTTAGTACAGTCAAAAGTCGTTAATCCGGACTCATTGGGACTTCGGCGATTTCGGATTATCGATTTTTCCGGATTATAGATCATCAGTTTAAATCTGGTAAGATGGCATGCAGAAATTAAAAAATTAAAAATATGAAACCGCAATTTATGAAATAAAGAACAATTTTGATCTAAAGGGTATCAAAATTTACAAAAAGAAAAAGCTTAATATTTATTTGTTTACTTTATTAAACATTTCTTTCAATGTAAGTTGTTTAAGTTGCTTTGTTTTATGTGATAATACTTTCTCTTTAATTCTATAAACAGACATAATTTCTTCTTCAGTTACAAAGTTCTGCTGTTCAAGTCCTATAATTGCTGTGTCGAGAATACCGACTAATTTGTCAATTGAAATGTTTTCGTTTTCAATAACCTCTGGGTCACTTTCTTCACTATCGGAAGCAAATTATAATGACGAGGATCTTGATTTAAATCATATCAAAGACGGAGTACATCGAGATGAAATACTACACTTAGTACGGAATTATAAACCAAATAAAATAAAACATCTGCCCTGAAGATAAGGATAGTGCTGACAGATCAACTTCCAATCCGCGGTGTGAAATTGATGAACAGATTTCGGATTTCAAAACATACTTTCGCTTTGTAGATACAAATTACATATTAGTAAATATATATTGGAAATTCTACTTGACATAATCTTTCTAATCTATCATAATCTAATAATGACGTTTCTGCCCCCCCCCCTCTGCCGCAGAGCAGCGTGAAATTGATAAACGGATTTCGGATTTCAAAACATACTTTCGCTTTGTAGTAAATATATATCGGAAATTCTATTTGACATAATCGAAAGTTCAAGCTTACTTTTATGAAATTTCTCTAACAGTCTGCAAAAAATAATAAGCCGGATCCAATTCAAAGATTAAGGAACAACACAATCTGCAACATTAACTGAATTAGATAACTTTAGCTTAGCGTATAACTTCGTTACACATTAAATGCGCATGCGCACAAACATATTCGCAGCCGTAAGAGTCTTACACGCTCTCGTAAACGCCTGTGCGCATGCGTGAACGCGACGCATGAGCAGAAAGTTTGTAGCTTTGAGGTCCTGATTATGGGTGTCCGAATTAACGACTTTTGACTCTATATGTATAAAAATTATATGCAATAATGTTTTTTAAAACTTTTTTTTTAAACAGTATTATATTATGTATTTTTATAGTTTGTTACATTATTAATGACTTTTTTAATTAAAGTTTTTTTTTAGTTGGTAAAGACTTTTGAAAGTTTTCTAAATTTTAATGTGAAGTTTTAAGTTTATATGTTTTGCTTGATTAGTACAAAATCAGTATTTATTACTTTTCTATTGATAGGGCTATTTTAATAAAATCTTTAGTAATGTTATAAGTTAAGATTAAACCTATAGTTTTATATTGAATTTTGAAATTGTTTTATGCAGGCTAAGAGAGTTAAAGATGGACTATATTCAGCTGTTAAAATTATCAAGCTGGAGCCAGGTAAATTTATTTCTATTATGCGTCTCAAAATTTAGTGAAAATTCTGCAAATTATTTGTTTTAATAATTAAATGTTCTTGTGTGTAGGTGATGATTTTTCTATTATCCAGCAAGAAATTTTAATGATGAAATCATGTAGGCATCCAAATATTGTTGCATATTTTGGAAGTTATCTGAGGTTTGTAAAATTACTTTTGTAATTATACTCATGATTAATCCATGCATATAAAAATGAACTGAAATAATTCTTAATTAATTATGAATATTTTCAAAAGTTCATGTTTTCTGAAAACTGGTACAGAATACTAAAAAGACTGAGTTATTAAATTATTGCTGAACACAGTGTGCTACTCATGAATGGTTCTGTATATATATATATATATATATATTAAAAAAAGGCAAATTTTGTTATTTAGAAAGAAAGAGCAGTTTTCACGAACTGCAGTATTAGAGAAATGTAAAATATGCACATGTGAAATATCCACTGGTAAAAATATTAAGTTATATTATAACTTGACATCTTCATAATGTATACCACAATTTAGCATACATTCTCATTTCTTTTAATTCCATTTTGTTCTCATTTAGTCCATAGCATAGATATTATATAGTGTACTCTCGATCATTTGGGCTAAAATGCTGGGGATGCAGTTCACAGATAATCCAAGCAGTCAATTTTCATGCATATTTATGTGCTTATTTCATAAAAACATCAATAATTTTTGTTTTTGAGAATATTAAAATGGTTTTCAAATTTATCTGTGTAGTTTTCAAAGTGCTATTTTATCACTATATTGGAATCCCTTTTGGTAGACAAAGTCACATAGAGTTTCAGCTGAAGTTGCTGTCTTGGGAGTAATGTAATTATCAGTATCTTCTTTGCTTATTTTCAAGAGCACTCACCTTTTCAGTTTTTATGGCATTTGAAACAATATCTGCATCTTTCGAGTATTGAAAACTTGCCGGGCTCAGCCGAATTGCTATCAGACAAACAATGTTTGTTCCCACCTTTATGCTTTCTCTATCAATATTTTAAAAGAATTTTACATTTTCAATTTTTTTCGGTGCTACTTTGGTAGATGGTTGTACGGATTTTTGGCGATTTACTTTGGTGCAACTGTTGGCGCGGTTTTTACAATTGTCAGCCATTTTAAAAACACCGTTTTTACGCATTTTGCGCATAATAGGTAATAATTTTAAGGTCTTAAAAAACGTTCTTTTTTTAAGACCTTAAGATTTTTATTTCTTTGCTATATGAAAGTAATAATTTAACCTTACTTTAGTATTTTATACTCGTAGTAAATGTATTTTATACTCATAGTAAATGTATTACATATAAAAACATTGTTTTTTAAGATGACATTTACTACGAGTATAAAATACTAAAGCAAGTTAATTTATTACTTTCATATAGCAAAGAAATAGAATACACCCCTATAAAAACATTGTGGCAACGTTTAATTGGATTAAAATATTACGTAAATTGAATGTCGAATTAAAAACCATCATACCAACATTTAAAAGAATTAAAATATTACTTAAATACTTTAAAATAAGTAAATAAGAACGCTCCGTACGCTAGAGCTAAAATGACAGCAATTAGTTTATTGCCAGTAAAAAAAGAGGAATGTCTAATCTTTTTTTTTTTTACGGTTACAGTGGTTATTTCTTCCACTGTGATCACAATACAATATATGCCCGTCCTTAGAATCGGCTCTCCTAATGATCTTCTTCTATGATCCACATTTCTCGCACTTCATTGAAGAAGCAATTAGCGAGGTTTCCTCCAAAAATTTAAAATAAATTTCCTCTGACCCCTGTAGCAATTTATAAATAAATCTTTGATTAGGAAAGCCAGGTTGGCCAAAATAAGGTCTCAAAGGACAATTTCTTTATTCTGATACCAATAATTCTTGTTACTTACCAATAACAACATTAATCTTTGAAAGGGACATATCCGTTTTCAATGAAATCTAAGGAATTTGAAGAGATGAATAATAAAATTTTAAAATGGTGCGGCAATGCACAAATATTCAGTAATCAATCAGGGCGCTGATTAAATCACGCCTAGAATTAAAATTATTTAAATAATCATACATAATAAAATCATTTAAAAAAATGCAAAATTAAATTGTATTTTAGTATTTAACAGCCATAAATAATGTTTAAAACATTAGAATACATTTATAGATATTAAAACCAACTACTTTTAAAGCAAGGCGACATCATTGATTACATCATCCACAACATAAATTATACAAAATATCATAAACAATAAAATTTTTATTTCAAGTAAAAATGCAAAATTAAATTGATTTTTAATATTTAGAAGTTATAACTAATATTTAAAACACGGAATTTATGCATAATAAAATTGATTATTTTTTAAATAAAATGACAACAAAGTATTGGTATCATAAATAACTTGTCCAACAATGGGTTTACCATAAGTCGTATTGCTTGCCAAAAAAAAAAAAAAAAAAAAAAAAAAAAATTCGCCATAATCCGTCTAACCGTCTACCAAAGTAGCACCTTTTTTTGACATACAACTTCAGTTATTGCCTTGATTTTTTCATAATTAGATCAGTCTCCAATTTCTGTATTAGGAAGAATCTTCCTCCATGATCAAACCAGCATTATTGGTTTTACTTTCAACTAAGATTTTGCTACTCCATGTATGGCATCCATTCTGAAACTTTATTTAATCATTAGCTTTCTCAGCAACACTTTGATACATTGGCTGAATAAAATTGGTAACATTTTTACATAAAAATTTAATTGTCATTAGATCATCCATTGTGTTTAAAATGGTCTCATGTGATTGCGAAGGTGCATTATCTAATAATAATACTTTTTCTGGTAACTCTTAAAAAAATATCCATCTCTTTAAGAACACATATAGTTCTGAATCAATCTTTGAATATCTCTGTATTCATCCATGTTATTTTTGGACTGTAATGATCTGCTAGGAGATTTTCTCATTTCCGTTCTGTTAAAATAAACTAGATTTCTTAAATGAACTAGAACTTATTCCGGTATTTTTAACTTGACATTTAATTGTTCATCAGTGCAGAAATATGGTTCTCATCAGTGAAATTTTTATGTTAATATTACATTTATTTAAAAAAAAAAAGATATTTCTCATCATAAATTTGTTTTTGTATCGTAATATGACTACTTTAATTGCATGAATTTGAAATGTTTACCTCGTGATACGTAATCCAGATGTACCTTTAACGGAAGCAACTCAAAGTGAATTCTTTGGTGAAAGGGATTATATATTATTTTGTGGTATTTCTTAAATGGATAAATTTTATGACCAATCTGATAATAAGTACACGCCATCTTTCTACACTTACAATTCAATGTTTTTCATTTATTTTTGTGATATTTTATTTCTCATCATGATGATAATTAAGTAATTTTTAATAGATACGAGTAATGATGATCGATGATAATTAACTAATTTTCCTGTATTACGTATTGAAAGCCTCATTTCGTTATCAAGGGTAATTTTACCTGAGGTAGTATACATTTGATAAGTTGTTATTAGATATTCTGACTTTAAGAGGAGATCTCTTAGTTATTTTAAATTAACTGATTTGGATGACATTGCTAGTAACCATTTCTGCAGTTTAATATTTTAGTTTCTTTCCATATCTTATCTTTTTTACTAGAAAATTGTTACTGGAGCAGTAGGTCATCTATTTTCATATTATTTCTTATTTTAAATGGTTTTTAGAATATAATACAGAAAACGGTAAAAATATATTTCAGGGTACCCCTTGGCGAAAATTGACGCCATTTCTGATTACTTCCAATACCCTTCCCAGTAAAATGACATTCAAAACATAATGCAATAAAATATAATTAAAACAAAAATTATATAATCTCAATAAACTGTATTTTAAATCAAACAAAGAAATAATATAATGGAGATACATGTTATCTAATCTACAAAGTGTAAAAAGGACATATTGACTTACCTTATTTAAAAATTTCTGTTTCCTCTGTATATGTGACACACAGAATTCCTTAACAGCATCTAAAAATTATTTAAAATTATCTAAACTAGAATCTGTATATTGCCATCACCACATAAATTCACAAAAGTAAAAACGAAAAATATCCTCCATACCGTCGGTGGCATTTCTTTCAAAAATCCTTTTTTATTACACCCCCACATAACTTCCATAGTGTTGATAAGAGCTGTGGTTTCCAAATCCTTAAATCTCCCTGCATAATTTACTGAGAGGTGAACGAAGCCATTTAAATCTTTACATGTCAGTCAATCAACGTTTTCTTTCCCAGTGGTTCTAAAGTACAGAGAAGTTTCAGGTTAATTGTACCATCAGCAGGCATTTACAGTGTAAAGCACAAAATAATTTACATACTTCCTAACCAACATCTAACACATAAATAAGGCCTTACAAATATTTTTTCATCAGTCAAAAATCACCGCTATCATACATTAAACCAGTCACGTCCTCATAGGGTTTGCATAACATTCAACCACTGAGGTTACCATAAATGAAACAACTTGGTGATAAATGAAACAGCAACTTGGTGATAATCCAAGGGGTACCCTTAAATATAGACTAACCTAGAAAACATTTCTCTGTCAATTTAATTGCAGTATCTTATATTAACTGATTGGAGAGCTTGGATTTCGTATTTTTTGGAGCAGAAGACTTCTTGATAGTTTTTCAGATGATTCTCAAATAAAACTATAAATTTGTATTTGTATTACTGTTAGTTTTGATAAAAACCATATGAAATTAAAGCAGCTGAATTTATTCTCAATTTAAATTGTGAAGCTTATACCAAAGTACTAGGTGAGTTTTAGAATATTCCTTTCAAGTGAATCTATTAATATGATCAGGACTGTTTCATTTTAAGAAATGAGAAAGCTGTACAAGCCAGGTTATTTTATGCTATACAAGATCAAAACAATATTGGCAAACTTAACTTGTAAATCCCACTTGAAAGGCATTGTAGAATCAAAATTTGATCTTAATAAAGCTGTTATGTTATTTAACTGTTCTGGCACAGTGTTCCGAGTGCTCTGAAATTCCTGGCATGAGTATTCTTCAAGTAATGCAAAAGCTTCAGTCATCCTGGAAGGAGGTTTTATTTACCTGGAAGGTTTGCCATCATCAGTTGGGTTTTGAAAAGAGGAAATAGCATCATTTGAGATCACTCGTATTTTACAAGAATACATTGCAAGTAGCAGCTACGTCTGGAAGTTTATCTTACAAAAATGCTATCTTTGATACTTATATAATGATTAAAATCATAAAAACAACCTTGTATTTAGCGTAAGTATATTGAAACACTCAATCGATATCGAGGGCAGCTAAAAGATCCCTCTTCATCAGGATAAAGAAATACCTAGAAAGAAGAAAATAAAGGGGAAAGAGTCTCAGAAGCACGTGGTCCTTATCAGCACTGCACGTGGTTATAACCGGGTTTTTAATCAGAGTTACACTGGCCGCCTACTTTTATTGAGCCAGGCTATCTGATCAAACATATAAAGGACAAGAAAAATTAGCGAAGTTAAAAATAGGGAACGAGGGGCAACTGCACCTTCATGCTCAAAATCTGAACTTTGAATAATGGAAAGCAACCACTGAACGGATTTTTATACCCTCTGGTAGTACCAAACGCGAGGAGGTAACGCCATCTATCGGCTAAAACAACTGAATTAAGATAGTAGAATTTTAAAGGCATTAGGAAGGACTGGATTGGACTTCAAATCATTAACTAAACATGCTAAATCTTTGTGAATATGAAAAGCCTGAAGAAAATCCAATTCACCTATGGAAGAAGCCTTTTGGATGATTTTTGCAGACCCAAAATCAAAATTATGGTTAAACGTCCAGCTATGATACGCTATTGAAGACTTGTTAATTTCCCCTTTTTTGACATAAGATTCATGTTCCTTGATACGAAACTTCAACGCTCTTTTTTTTTGGCCAATATATCTTAAACCACACTGACATGATATACTATAAATTCCCCAAGAATTCAAGACAGAAACGAAATCTTTTAGAATCGAAGGGTGAATTTTATTAATAGGGGAGAAACCGACTTGAAAATTGAATTTCTGGAGAATCCGTGCAATTTTATAGCTAACAGAAGGATAAAATGGAAGCACGACAAGGTCATTGATATTATTTCTAACAGTGGAATGTCTTCTTTGATGGGAATCTGAAAATTTTTTTTTTTTTTTGACGGCTTTATCAATAATCACGGGAGAAAATCCACGGTCAATCGCAACTGCTCTCAAATAATTAAGTTCATTGGTAAGCAAAGATTCAGAGGAACAAACTTTTAAGCGCGCATAATTCATAATAGTAAAAAGAAGCCATTTTTTGCTTAACAGGGTGGCATGACTTGGCATGGGGTGGTAAACAAACTGCAAAGGGTTTACGGTACACAGTAGTGCTAAAATCAGTTTCATTGCGGATTATAAGAATATCAAGGAAGGGGAGGGAATTGTTGGATTCAATTTCAAGAGTGAATTGGATGACTGGATCATTTGAATTCATAATAGATAGAATCTCGTATAAATCTTCTTTATAACCGTCAAAAAGTGCGAAAGTGTCGTCAACATACCAAATCCAAAGACGAAAAGATAGTTTATCAAATAATTTCATCTCAAAATAGCGCATGTTTAGTTAATGATTTGAAGAGCAATCCAGTCCTTCCTAATGCCTTTAAAATCTTAATTCAGTTATTTTTGCCGATAGATGGCGTTACCTCCTCGCGTTTGGTACTACCAGAGGGTATAAAAATCCGTTCAGTGGTTGCTTTCCATTATTCGAAGTTCAGATTTTAAGTGTGAAGGTGCAGTTGCCCCTCACTCCCTATTTTTAACTTTGCTAATTTTTCTTGTCCTTTATATGTTTGATCAGATAGACTGGCTCAGTAAAAGTAGGCGGCCAGTGTAACTCTGATTAAAAATCCGTTTATAACCACGTGCAGTGCTGATAAGGACCAGGTGTTTCTGAGACTCCTTCCCCTTTATTTTCTTCTTTCTAGGTATTTCTTTCTCCTGATGAGGAGGGACCTTTAGCTGCCCTCTAAATCGATTGAGTGTTTCAATATACTTACGCTAAATACAAGGTTGTTTTTATGATTTTGATTGTCACATTAGCGTGTTTCTCTTCTAGTCTACTTATATAATGTTTGTCAGTTTTGATAATAAAATAATTTTTTGTATAAATTGTTTCTGATGCTCTTATATGCTAATTTTGGTACTTATTATTCTTGCCACCATTAAAAGTTGTCAACTTATTGGAACTTCGTTGGTAAAAAATGTTTGTTTAGCTATCTTGTTTAATCATAAGTATTGTTGTACTAAAAGATAATCATGAAAAGAATAATTTTATAAGGAACAAGAAATTTTGTGAGGGAAAACAACTTCTATATAGCCAATATTTATATTTTATAGCCAGTGGATATTGTGCAGCAAAGCGACAGTTAAATATAAAGTATGGTAATCCATGTGTACTAGCATATGTGTCTCTGCATGCCTATGGTGAGCTTTGTGGCAGTACTCTGAACATACTCTAAAATATACAAGAAAAATGGTAATTCAAGCAAATGTCTAAATTGCGGATGTTAATAGCAAGTTAATGACTTTAAGTATGACATTGTTAGATAGGAGAATTTAATCTGCTGGAAAATGTACATGTATGATTATGTTGTGGCCGTCTGATATGATAATGCTGCTGATACTTGCATAATTGAAAAGTTCAAGATCTGGGGTATTAGAAATCCATCTTCATGGGTAATCAAATTTACATGTAGCAGATTGTTAAAGCTTAGTTTTTTATGCTATTTTAAAGATTAAATATTTACTAGGCATTTTGCTTATTTTAATAATTTATGTGTAAATTCTAGTGACATATACTTAAATATAGTAACTATATAAATAAGTATTTGATTTGTACCTGTTGTTTAAAAAAAAAATCTAATTTTTCTTAGGCGAGATAAATTATGGATTTGTATGGAATTCTGTGGAGGAGGATCACTGCAAGATATTTATCACAGTAAGTTTCTTTGATTATTTTATGACACAAATGTGTTCAAAATTGTTATTAACTTTATTGTGTTAAATGTATATAATATATCTGATAATGAGTGATAGTTTATTTTCTTATCACAAATAATTTAGAAACACTTAAGTATTGTATTATTCCTTTCACTTTATGTATTCCAATCCTGTTGACACAGCATTGTACTTAACTGCTCATTGCAAAATTTAATAAATGTTGTAATATACTTTAAAAACGTTCTTTGTGAATTGTTCATTAAATAAAGAATTGATTAAAATAATTGTAAACTCTTGTTGAATCAGCCCCCAATGTGAGATAAGTTTGCTGCTAGAGAGCACCTTTCCCCCTTAAGCATTCTTTATTAAAGACATCATTCATATATACTTCTCATTTTATCATTTAATCCTCTGCCCCCTTAAAAAAATGCTTTTTTTCCCCATCTACCGGGAGAATGATGCCTGATACATGATTATGTTTTGAGTGATGTGTTTTTCTGTTTTTGAAAGCAAACTCCCTATTTATTTATTTATATATACAGTACAAAGTCCAAGATCTGGGGGGTTTGAATCCTGGTGGATGGGCTGGTTGCATGGGCATTTTTGTGGTTTTTCCCATGTGTAACTTGTATACGTGCCACTTTTCCCTAGAAAGTTGTCAACGAAGGCATACCTCTCCTTAGGCAGATAGCCCTCGAGTGCTTTACCATAATTAAATAAACCAAATCAAGGTCTGAACTCATCAGGACTTTGACAATTCTGGAATTGGGAATTTTCTGGTTTTCTTTTGATATAAGTTAATTAATATGGTATGTTTTTTGTGCTAATACTTTATCTTTTATTCTATAGATAAACATAATTTCTTGTTATGTTACAAAATGTTATGATTCTCATGTCCTGTTATTGCTGTGTTGAGAATTCGCACTTAATTGTCGATCGAAATTTTTTATTCTCAACAACCTCTCTGTCACTCTCTTCACTATTGGCAGCAATATTATCTGGATTTAGAACCATACTCCAGATTTTGCTGTGCATTAGTTGACTGATGATTCGAGCATTGTTCATCACAATGAACAACTTCTATTATATCATCTTTACTTATGACTACTACTTCACAAATTTGATTAATTGGAAAAATATCCCTTTTTCTTTCTGATATCTGAAAACCTTCAAATTTATAGCTATCAACCTAAAACTTAGCTAACATCCACTACACACTATTTGCAATGTATCATAAGATTAGTGAATATAATAATGTTGTTCTGTTAAATTTTGTCTTTCTTCTATCGCATGTTGATTAAGTCTGAATTATATAAGTGTAGTCATTTATTACATTTATGACAATTTACTGCGTATACATAAGACTTATCTGAGTCCTGAATAATTAAATTTACACATATACTTATCCAGGGCTGATGCTAGACATTTTGTAGCCCAGTACAGTGTAAATCTAAAAAAATCTTTAAAGTTCTAAAAATTTCGACACTTCTAAATTATGTCCCAGTGCCTTCCCTAAACTCTAAAGATTTTGCCATCCTTTCATGTTGTTGCTTGGAGTTTCTCTAAATTCTAAAAATTTTGTCTACCCTAAATTCTACTGCCCTGTGGGACCCTACCAGCTACTACTGATTCTGAGCTTAATTGAATAACAAATCATTTATTCCCAATTCAGATAGCACTAACTGTAATCTTTTGGCTTATGAGTATCATTTTCAAATTCATATTTTTTGCACATGCAGAGAAATTTCTCTTAAATTTTTCCTGATTAGCATACTCAACACTTCACAACAGTTATCTGAAGTCTGTAATTGTCACCAAGCATAATGCCAACATAAAATGGTACCATGCTGTTTAGTATTCAATTACTAATATTAAAAATTAAACAAAAATTTAAAAAAAAATCTGAAAGCTTTTAGATTTTACATTACACCCAAAGGGACTTTTATTTTTTTTAACCTTTTGTGTGTTACCTTAATTTATTAAATGTTCTTTGCACTTAAGCCATTTCCGATACACAGTCTTGCATGCTTGAGGTAATTTTTTTTTTTCCCCATACAGTTTTGTGATTGCACAAAATCATTTAGTTAGTTAATAAAACATTTGTTGAAGTGTTACAAAATATGAAATCAATAATAAAACAAATTTCAAATTCCAAATTAGGTCTTTCCAGATGCCCATATTTGGTGGAAGAAAACGTTATTCAAAATTTGATGGCTCTAGGTACTGTTATTTTATCACAATGTGAGAACACATATATAAGTGTATGCAGATTCTTCATTATTTAATTTCTTTAAATATAACATAGGGCGATAATATTTGGTGGCAACAATTTGAAAAGTGAACTGACATTTAAAGTTTTCACCACAAAATGCCAAAATGAAATTAATAGCTTTTCTGGGCTTATGCGCTTTGGGCTAAAAATATTTAGACATCACTGTGTGAGTCATTTTTCAAGCTGTAGTGTGTCAATAATCTTAGGATGCTGAAAGAATAGAAAAAAAAAAAAAAAATTAAATCTGAAGGCTTTTAATTTTATGTTATGCCCAAAGGGGCATTTTTTGCATGGGGGATTCAAAATGGGATTTCAAAAGTGATACAGACGATCAAAGTCTATCGACACAAAATACCGTTTGACATTGTAATGTCTTTGTGATGCTACGTTACCAACATAAAATGTGAAGAAACCTCGCGCATAAAATATCCGTACTTGAAGATGCACGGGATGTTAATGGAACACTTTTAAATCATTGAGTTTGTTAATCAAAAATTCATTAAAGTTTTAAAAATTCCAAATTTGGGCTTCCAGATGCTCAAATTTGGTGAAGGACTGCATTCTTCAAACTTTGATGTCTCTAGGTTTTTTTCACAATTCAAGAGCCATAGATACATTTGTGCAGATTTTTCATTGTTTAATTTCTTTAAATATCATGCCGGGCTCTAATATTTAATGGCAACAATTTGAAAAGTGAAACACTGTGTATAATGAACCAATACAAAATGCCAAAACAGAATTAATATATAATGACTAATAAATAATGATTCCCCAGGTTGGCATCAGTGCCAAAGTAAAATTAAGAATTGAGACTCTCCACCTGTTGTATTATGGCAAATTTAAAGCATGAGGAAAAAATTTGGTGGTGATCCGGAGGTCCGGATTTTAGATTGTTCTGTATTTGTGGCCATGAAAGGAGAGGATATGGTTGCATAAAACTAAAATTATGATTTATTGGTCAGTGTGAGTGTTTGTTGATCTAGCTTTTCTTGGATAGAGGAACTAGAATGTCTCTTGGTAACTTAGATATTTCCTATAAGGTAAGAAACCAAATCTAGAGTGTGCTACATATCAAAGTAATGCTCTTATTTAATTTGAGATTTGCTGTCTCTCATTGCCTACTTTAATTTTTGGTTCATGTTGCTGAAACATTCTGATCAAAAGAAAGTAGTGTCTCTTAGAAAAAAAGTAAAAATTGTCAAATTCATTGAGAGTATATGAAAGCAGATCAGTATTTGCAAAGTACTTCTTTGTACTACTCAGTTCTGTTTGAATGTGATGAAAAATATTTTTTGTCAGTGTTGAGATGTGAGATTCTAAGCTCAAGGAAAAGTTTTCAAGACAGACCTTAAGTTTGCACTTCTCAAATGGTTTAAACAAATGTAACTGATAAATAAGGCAACTGATGAGTTGTTTCCTTGAGAAAATGAAATAGAAATGGCAGAAAAGAATATTGAGTGCTATTGATGTATTGAAGGAGGGTTAATGAAAAAACGTCAAGGCATCACATTTTAAATGAGCAGAATAAAAAGTAAGGGATTGGAAATGAATTGGTAGGAATATATAGAACTGGTATAGATTTTTTTTTTTTTTTTTTTTTTTTTTTTTTTGTATTCAATTTCCAGCTGTCTCCATTATTGAAGACAAGATAGCCCTGATGAAAAACATTCCAAGTTTTACGTTTTTGTTCAGATGGAGCAAATTGTGATGAATCTAATTTTGTTCAGATGGAGCAAATTGTGATGAAAATTTTGCTCTTAATCATTGATAAATCTAAAAAATCCAGGTGCTGTGTGATATTGCAGGGGATCATATTAGGTAAATGATTTTGTAAATAAAAATGGTAAGTATTGTTCATGGATGCCTGGCCCATTCTGCAAATATCTTTGTTCAGCAAGTAATAAAGATTCCCCCTTCATATAGCTAAATTTCAGTGCTTTAACTAATTAATCAAGCTATCATTAAGCTTTGAAAAATCCATTATTTTCAAATCCATATAATCAATACAGTTTAATAAAACAAAATTCTTAATGTGAATGTTTTTTAAGTAGTTCCAAAGCTTCAGCCATTTTTATAGGAAGTTATCTACAGCTGTTGTCAGTTGTTCCCCATTATTTGAGGGTTGAAAAAGATAAAAATAACATTAAATGCCATCTTTTCTGAAGAATATATTACAAATAACAGACATAGCTAAATGTGATATTCTGCAAAGAATCAATGCTGATTTCTTTGCAGTTATAATAATAAAGTAATATGATGATAAACTGTCTAGCAATGAAAATCATTAAAGCAGTAACAGAACAGTAGGGAAAAGATATCTTTAGCAAGTGATGAAGAAGTAGACAATATTGTACTGCTGATAACATGCGAGGTTTGGAATATTCACATTTCTTTTCCAGTATTCTCAGTCAAAAGATGTTGCTGCAAATAAAGCTGACTATCTTGCAAACTGGAGAATAGCATAAATGGGAAAGCATTCTCCCAAAGGAAGGGGACTATACTGATAAAAAATTGTCAGTGTGAAGAATTAATTTTTTTAAATATATCTGTAGTTCTCATTGAATATATATATTTATTTTTTGCTTCCTGAGTATACATTCATTTATTTGCTTCATAAGTACACATTCATATTGTTTACCAGTTTGTTTATTTACATTATATGTGCATATTTCGATCCTGACCAAGTTTTTAAGTTTCAATCCTGACCAAGTTAATAACAACAAATTAAGTTTAAATTGTTGAAATGTATGTCCTCCTCTTAGGTTAGACTTGCCTTTGTATGGGTTAAATGTTCATATTAGTGTAATTCTGCTCTACTTATCATTTGAAGAGGAAAAAATTATGCTGATCATCTACATAGACTTTATCTCAAGTTTCATTAACAATATTCGGTTTAATACTTGTAGTCTATATATTTAGAAACTGTTATATAACAAAAAACAAGTGATCCTAAATTTTTGCAAGCTTTTCTTGTTTTTCTGTGGATTTCAGTTTATTCATTATAGGGTTTTATTTCTGTGAGATTTTGATGAATGATTTTTCTCTTGCATTAAATAAATATAACAAATTAATCTGTTATAAATTTTTAACTTGCTTACAATGTGCTTAATGACTTTGTTGTGCAGTATATTTAAAGGTATGTCTGAGAAGCACACACACAAACATTAGAGGGAGAATTTAGAATATTATTAACTTCATGCATAATGCACATGTGGATGGAACATGTGGGGATGGGATGCATTATGCATCCCATCCCCGCCAACAGATTATGTTGGAGTCACTGATGGATGCTAGGACCATGTTCGTCAAGGACAGTGTGTCACCTGCCATGCAAATCGAGGAAGAGTTTCATAGCTAAAAGATAGTCACGGGGGAGCTAGATTCCGGGTCATATGCAGATGGTCTCAGAACTATTTGGGTGTAGCAGTAATTCAAATAAGAAGTGACATCATTGGAAAGTGAAATATATTATTGATTCTAATTAGGTGTGGGGGCATTAGTTCGAAACACATCTACTTCTTCAATGTATTCTATATACGAGGGCCATCCAGGAAGTAGATTACGTTTCCGTCTGTGTCTGCTAGGGGTGGGGCTAGCGCGGCCATCTTGGGGTCAGAGCGTTGCGCAGCTCAGTCTGCATCTAGCCGTGCTAGTGAGAGGTTCGTGCTGTGCTCCGTTCAGATACTGTGACGGTTTGAAATGTCTGCGTTAATTGAAAATCCCGCGAGGTGCGCTCAGTAATAAGGTTTCTGACTGCAAAAAACTGTAAACCGATAGAAATCTATCGGCAGCTTCGTGAAGTGTATGGGGACAACATTATCACTGAAGGTGGAGTGCATCAGTGGGTCATAAGATTTCAAAATGGCCGAACCAATGTTCACGACGAAGATCGAAGTGGGAGACCCAGCATAGTGACCGCCGAACTTCTCGAAAAAGTCGATGCTAAAGTCCGTGAAAATCGAAATTTCACAATAACGGAACTTTCTTTGAGTTTTCCACAAATTTCGCGAAGTTTGTTGCACGAAATCGTCAGCGAAAAGCTTGGTTACCACAAGTTTTGTGCAAGATGGATTCCAAAAATCTTGACAGAGGACCACAAAAATCAGCGAATGGCTGCAGCGTTGAACTTTTTGGATGCTTACCATAAGGATGGTGACTCTTTACTCGATCGCATCATTACTGGTGACGAAACATGGGTGAAACATGTGAACTGTGAAACGAAATTGCAATCAATGCAGTGGGGGCACACAAGTTCTCCCCAAAAACCCAAGAAATGCATGCAAACAATGTCGGCAAGGAAGATGATGGCGACTGTTTTTTGGGACAGAAAAGGTGTAATTTTGGTGGACTTCCTGGAAAGAGGCACTACAATAAACTCTCAAAGGTATTGCCAAACTCTCCAAAAACTCAGAAGAGCAATTCAAAACAAGCGCAGAGGAATGTTGAGCTCTAAGATCTTGTTGATTCACGACAACGCCCGGCCCCACACGGCAAATGTCACTCGTAAAGTTCTTGAATCTTTTAAGTGGGAGTTGTTTCCTCATCCGCCGTACAGTCCCGACCTGGCACCGAGCGACTTCCACCTATTCCCAGCAATGAAGAAGTGGCTGGCTATGCAGCGTTTTGATGACGATGCACAGCTGCAAGAAGAGGTAACGAAGTGGTTGAAGGCGCAGGCGGCCGAATTTTTCGACGAAGGAATTTCCAAGCTCGTACATCGCTACGATAAATGCCTTAATTTGTATGGTGACTATGTAGAAAAGTAGTATTTGAGTGTGGCTTTCATCTGTATATAATAAAATTTGTTTCCTATACTTTGTTTATTTTTTTATTCCAAAACGTAATCTACTTTCTGGATAGCCCTCGTATATCTTAACCACCCTATGTACACTGCATACAAAAAAAGGGGGAAAGTTCTATATCTCCCATTCTACTAGGCCGATTGAAAATTCAAATTTCGTTTTTCATGTCTCGAAGTCTCGAAAGTGCGACTTAGGATATATTATATTAGATTTATATTATTATATTAGATTTATCTATAGCACTATTCTGACATAGGTAATTTGACACAAAATCGGACTTTTTCTGAAATAACATACCAATTTTTTTACATATTTTGATTCTATGACTCAAATTATGCCTAACTATTAAATTTTGGTGCGAAATTTACGGAGAAATTAAAAAATTTATACTGCCACTGTTTTTTCAGTTTGTGCCAAGAATAGTTTTCCTTTTAACATTGTGCGTGAGAGGGAAAAAAGTCACATTGTTCTTTCTTTCAAATAATGTTCTTTATATTGTAAAATATTTTTTTTTTCTTTTCCGAGTTTTAATTGTTTTAGTTGCATGGTTTCTTTCAAATAACTGTTTTAAAAATTTCTATTTACTCATTATTTATTATTTTTCTAACTGTGTGGTTCAAATAAAGCTTGATCGTTTATTATTTTTTTCAAATAGTTTTCTTTATACTATATTTTTAGTCATAGTTATTATTTTAAGCAATTTTTGAATTTTTTAACTTTTATTTTAATTTTTTGTGTTGCATTGTCTTTTCAGATAATTGTTTTAAAATTTTCTATTCATTCATCTGAACTACACATTTTAAATGTATTTATTAATATAAATTTTCCAGAATTTGATTTTATTTATTTGAATTGCGTTTCTTTCGGAAGAATACTTTGTTACCCAGACTATGATGCATTTGAAAACTGCATGTATTAAAAGAGAAAATGCAGTAAAGCACAGTTAACACATATTTCAATGTTCCATTCAGAAAAGATACATAAATAAGAGAGATATATATCCTACATTTTAATTTAGGATAACTTGCATACATTGCTTTAAACGGTTTTATCATTGTGCTCATTGCTTTACACAATTTTATCATCCTATATTCAATTTCTTTAAATGTTATTAACATTTTAGTCATATATTTTATTTTTGAAATCACAAGATTCAAATATCATAAAATTAAATTAAAAAAATAATAAATTTTAGGTAAAAATTTACTTTTTCTTCTTAATGGCTTGCTCTTTTTTTTTTTTTTCCAGGCATTCTGCAAGTATATTTAAAAGTATCCAACTTTTCGAAACATATTGGTATTTCTGATATTAATTTTAAATAAATTTATCGCCTTCCATTTCAAAAGGGCCCACAAACGGCCGACCGGTAAAGTCGCTGAATACTGGTACTTCACTTTCGAATACTTTCGAATTTCGGGTTTCGAATACTGGTGAATGGGCTGGTTGCATGGGTGTTTTTGTGGTTTTTCTCACGTGTATTGTGTATACGAGCTGGTTTCGCTTAGAAAGTTTTTCATGAAGGCATTCCTCCTTTAAGGCAGATAACCCAGCTTTGCCTTAACTTAATAATCCAAATCAATCCATTTCATCAGTATTTTGTCAGAGACATTAAAGTCATTACAGGCTAAGCATTTTGAAGGCGTGAGATGAAAGGAAAGACCGGTTTCATCAGTGTCTTTAGCTGGAAACGTCACTGGATAAATTCTGGAATTTTGAAATAATTCAACTGAATTATGGGATGCTCCGTTTATGATACTGTATGATGTTCTGTGAATTAAATTAAATTTATACAACCATATAGTCGAAAATCAGTCGCTCTTCACTTTAATCTGCATTGATATCGTTTTTGTCTTTTCTGTTAGCACAAACTCAATTGCTGCTATTTGCTGGTGTACACGTCCAAGTGCTTTCTCTTTGAACACCCAACTTCCTTGAAGTAGATTCCACTTTCAATTTTTGCTTCCCCCCCCAATTTCCTTCTTTCCTTCTACATTTGTTTTCAGTGCTGACACAAGAAAATTAAGATTTTTAGATTGTTACATAAATTTTGCATTCTTGTCAAATTTTTTAAAATATCAGTTCCATTAAATGTGTTTCAGCTGAAGACAGCTTATAGACATTTTAACTATAAATAAAGTTTAAAGGTCCAAAAATTGATTTTGTTTAATTACTTATTTTAGTCCATATTTTCATAAACTTACATTCATTAAGATGATATTTACATTATTAAAGAAAGTAAGAAAGCAAAATATATTAAATTATAAGGTAATACAGTCAAAAGTCGTTAATTCGAACACCCATAATCCGGACCTCAAAGCTAAAAACTTTCTGCGATTGCGCCGAGTTGACACATGCGCATAGGCATTTACGCGTGCGCGTAAGACCTTTACGACGGCACATATGCGTGTGCGCAAGCGCAGAATATGTTTTCGAATACGCGTTTAATGTATAACGGACGGTATAAGCTAAAATTATCTAATTATCTATTTCAGTTAATGTTGATGATTGCGTTGTTCCTTAATCTTCGAAGTGGATCCAGCTTATTATTTTTTGCAGACAGTAAGAGCAATTTTATAAAAGTAAACTTGAACTTTCGATTATGTCAAATAGAATTTCTGATGCTGGACCTCCCAAAGGATCTAAAAAACGAAAGTATGCTTCGATGTCCATTAAACAAAAAGTGGAATTGCTGCAAAAAATGGATAAAGACATGAAGAAGGTGACAAACGAAAAAATTTTCGATTGACAAGTTAGTCGGTATTCTCGGCACAGCAATTACTTGAACAGTGGAACTTTGTAACTGAACAAGAAATTGTCTGTTTATAAAATTAAAGAGAAAGTATTATCATATAAAACGAAGCAACTTAAACAACTTACATTGAAAGAAATGTTTAATAAAGTAAACAAATAAATATTAAGCTTTTTTTTTGTAAATTTTGATACCCTTTAGATCATAATTGTTCTTTATTTCATAAATTACAGTTTCATATTTTTAATTTTAGAATTTCTGCATGCCCTCTTACGAGATTTAAACTGATGATCAATAATCTGGAAAAATCGATAATCTGGAATCACCGAAGTCCCGACGAGTCCGGATTAACGACTTTTGACTGTATATGCCAAGTAGCAAAACTTCTGATGACCGGATAAAGCCGGTCATAACGCTCAGAGAGTTAATGTAAAACTTTATGTTTATATATATGTTTTGTAAAGCTGGGATGTGACCCAAAGTGTCAATGTCTTGTTTGCTTAAAAAATTGTGAAAATAAATATCAAGCAGACTTTTCTCAGTTTTAGACAATTAAATTTGAATCAAGTTAAAGTAGCAGACGATAACACGACGAAGGTAAAAAATGTGCTCTTACAAATATTTTTTTTAAAACAAATAGTTAAAAATTTGAATGATATCATCTATAATTTAAAAAAATAACTTTTCATATAGTTTTAATAAATATTTATTACGTGTCATTGAGGAAAAAAATTTCATACAATTAATTCTCCATAAAAATTTATTTGAAATTTGAGGTAAAAAATAGCTGTGGCAATTCACTGTAACAAAATCCATTAACCACATTTGGCGTTATTATCGCTCAAAAAAAGATGCCAAATTTCAGACTGCGCAAATATGTAAATTCGTCTATATCTTAGAAAATTTTGAATAAAAAAGTCTAATTTTTTGCAGGTATGCTAAGAAATACACCTACTTTAAGATGATGGTAAAAATTTTATAGGTGATAGTTCACAATTTTTTTCAAAAAATTTATAAAAATTATTTAATACAAATTTAAGAAATAAATCATACAAAATGGGAGAATTTTATTTGTAGTGAACTTAAATTTTGAAATGTGAAAGGAAGAATAAAAAAGGTTTAATAAAAAATGAAATGTTAATAAATGTATACCAAATTCAATTAACATTGAGGAGCTAAAATTTTGAGAGCTAATCTTTTAAAAACTACTCGTGCGATTTTTACAAAACTTGGTAGTCTGGCAAATAAGGAGTCATACAATCAAAATATGGAAAAAAAATGGCATGTCATTTCATAAAAAGTCCGATTTTGTGTCAAAATACCTATGTTAGAATGATGCTATATTTAAATCTAATATATATCCTAAGTCATGCTTTCAAGACATAAAAAATGCAATTTGAATTTCGCCCAGTAGAACGGGAGATATAGAACTGTCTACTTTTTTTTTTTTTTTTTTTTTTTTTTTTTTTTTTTGCGCAATGTACATAATCATTAATAAACGTGTCTGTCCATAAAACTGGAGTTCTTATTCAAAAAGTTTAGAAGAATACCCATGTACATTCTGTTATTTTCAAGAATTCCATTAAGACACTTAACTTGATAAAATGTTTGGAAAAACTGGCAAGTGTGTGACACACTGAAGATAAACTTGATGTGTTTGTTACTTGGCAATGCTAATTTTCAGAATGACCTATTTGATATTTAATTTTATAAAGGTATTTAAACCCCTTTGTAAATTTTCAACTTTTGTTTTAGTTACTGGACCATTATCTGAGCTACAAATAGCATATAGCTGCAGAGAAACTCTGAAAGGTCTGGAATATCTTCATTCTCTTGGAATGATGCACAGGGATATTAAAGGAGCAAATATTTTACTCACTGACGATGGAGATATTAAACTAGGTATATTACTTGATTGTATTTTAGTATAATTATGTGTTTTATTTTGTTATAATTTGTACCTGCATACATGAATGTGTGCTGTATGCTATAATGGAAGGAAAATTAGATTTGTATTTGTTATAAAATGCAGGTAATTCATATCTTTGACTTTTGATATTCACTTGCCATAAAGACCTGTCACAGATCTGTTGTGTGAGCTAAAATATTAAACTGGAATGCAGTTTTCTCTTAAATGTAAGCTATTGATCTTGAAAGGGAAATTTTAATTTTTCTTAATATGTTGAGTGCCGCAGTGATACAAATCATTAAATTTTATTACCCAAACTGAAACTCCTATATATATATATATATATATTGCATTTCTTAGCATGTGAAATGAAGGAGGAATGAAAGTAAAATATGATTGAAGCGATTTAGTTGAATCTTATATTTTGTTTTAAGGGTATTTAGAGTATATTTATTTATACATTTATTTTGTTTAAAGGTAAGTATTTTTTTTTTTTTTTTTGGTTCATTGAGCTCAAAAAACAGTTACAGTATTTGACAGCATATAAGATGCACCCTTATTTAGAAGGCCATACACATGTAGATGTAGAAAAAGTTATATGTGTCTAGACCTTTATCCGAGCTAAAAATAGCATTCAGTATTGAAAGTTAACCTGTGTCCTTCACGTATAAGATGCAGGTAGCTTTTTTGAGACCAAATTTAGGAAAAAAAGTGCGTCTTATATGCCTTCAAATACGGTAATTCAGTACACTGTGCTGAGCATAATTAATAACTAAAAGTCAACCTTTATTTGGCATTAAGTTTAAACAAAAACATTTCAAGATAATAAGAAGAAACTAATAAAGAGTTTTCCTTACTGGTCCACTATTGGCTAAAACTATGAAAGACTCAAAATTTTCTCCAAAGTTAATGAAATGAGAATGCATGCGTGTTTTTTCATTTCCCATACCTGAAAAAATAAGAGCCAGTTTTCTTTCAAAAGTAATTTTTATGAGTGTGTCCTTTCCTAGGCATATAGCCTTCTATGCTTAACTATGCTGAGCCATTGTTACTATTTAATTTTTGATCCACAATATAATTTTAATACTTGTGTTTAGTAGTTTTTCTACGTATGTACATTGATCTTTATTAAATGAATTTAATAACGATTGTGTTGAAATTATGTGTTACTTGTGATTATTACTTTTTAATTTTTGATCCACAATATAGTTTTAAAATCTGTATTATTAATTTTTTATGTATATATAATGATTTTTATTAGTATTGATTGTACTGAAATTACATATATATTCAAGTTATTTAGTATACATTCTCTACATTGTTGCATTTGTGTTAATAATTTCTAAACCTATGTTTTACTAGCTGATTTTGGAGTATCTGCACAAATCACTGCCACTATCAGCAAAAGAAAATCTTTTATCGGAACACCTTATTGGTAATGTATTTTCTCCCTGTTCTTGTGCTTTATATCAGCAAATAAATATATTAACATGAGAAAACTTCTCATATGTTAAATATATATTTGCTTTATGTGCTTATGTTAGAGTATTAAAATGAGGTTATATCTGCTTAAAATTGTGCAATAATCAATTGTTAAACAAAAAGTAATGCATTTTTTTAGGATGGCTCCAGAAGTAGCAGCTGTTGAAAGAAAAGGTGGATATAATCAACAGTGTGATATCTGGGCTGTGGGAATAACAGCCATTGAGCTTGCAGAACTCCAGCCTCCAATGTTTGATCTCCATCCTATGAGAGCTCTTTTCTTAATGTCTAAATCTGGCTTCAAACCACCCACATTAAGTGACAAAGTCAAATGGTATTGTATTTTAATCTTGTTAAAATAGTCTAAAATAAAAGAAAGATTGGATTAACAAGTAGCTAAGAACCATTTTCATTACATACTATTTCAGTGTTTGGTTTTTATTAAATTCATTTTAATAAAATTGAAGAATTGCTTTATTCTTATTAAAGATTAGTTAAACATATGTTAACCCATGTGCAATGAAACTTCGGTTCGCAAATTCGATTCGTTTTTGAAGGCTGTGTGTTGGCCAAAATATTCTTAAACCAAAACAAGTTCTCCCATAGGAATTAATGTCAAATGGAGTAATTTGTTTCTGACCATAGATAATTATGGAACCAATGGAAATCAGAAGAAATGAAGCAAAAGATATAAACACAGTTTTAAAGAGTAAACTATGCAAAAATTTAATTTTATTCCTTCTGTATGAAGGAGGGTGAATGACATAAGTGGGAAACGATGAGGAAGATGTTATTATTTCAATGGGAAATTCTCTGATAACTAATAAATGATCAGGTAACTGTCTTTAGGGAAGTATCTTTTATCTTTAAGCACCTTTTAACTCAGCTTGAAATACTGTGGGCCTTTGTTTGGTTCAAAATTTATGTACTGTGATTTGTTATTGCTTAACCCTTTCGCGCCGACTGTCACGTCTACGTGCCAGCAATGAACACACTCACTTCCCGGCCGACACGCTGGCGTGTCAGAGCATTTTCCCGTTCAGTCCCAACTGTCACGTACTTGTGCCAGTGTCCTGGAACATTTTAAAAACTATAATTTCTGCCACAAGATGGCACTGTATGTCCATATGGTTTCAGATACATGTACATTAGACCTTCTACTTGAAATGAGAGAAGCATGACTCACATACACATGTTTTAGATTACATAAACAAAAGCTGAAATAAATGTTTCCGAATGGCGTGATTTATGACGTCTCTTTAAATTCGCATGTGATAGTTGTTTATTGTAAGTAGAGAAGTTTTATTTTCGCTAAAGCGTTTGGTATTTCGAAATGAAGCAAAAGATATAAACACAGTGTTAATGCAGTTCAGTTTTTAGGAAATAATTAGATCTTGTTAGAGTCGAAAATGTTTAACAGAGCATGAAGTAGCAGAAATAATGCAAAATATTTCAGATATTGATTCTGATATTCTGATATTGATTCTGAAAGATTAACTGAAAGACATTTTCCAAAACTTTGTTCAGAAGAGACTGATTAGAAAATGAGACGACGATGCTTCGTTTGTTCACATTCCCGGAAAAATCCTCCAAAACGGCAAATGAGTTATTACGAGTTCAAGGAATGTAACGTAGGACTGTGTGTAGATCCCTGTTTTTAAATTTTTCATACGAAAAGAGAATTTTAAGTAATATATTTAGTTTTCAGATGTATAATGTTAAAAGTCATAAAATGGTGAGTAATGAAAATAAAATGTGTAAAATATGCATTTAAACAAGAATAAGGTAATTAAAGTATATATAAAAATATCTATAAAGCATAAGCCATTTAAATACTCTATAGAGCATTATTAAACAATGCGTTGATACTTCAGAAATTTCATGGATTTAGTGAGTTATACGATTTGCTTTCTTTGTTTCATTTTTATGGGAGTGTTAATACTAGTCAAACAGTTCTTTTGAATGTGGAACATAAAAAGGACTGGGGATCATTATCACTAATATGAGCTCTTCCATGGTATCAGATGGTGATTTAATGGCATTAAATATCTCCAAAATGGGGATGTGAACCTAAAATATGTATCAGTGACGACATGCTACAGTTTTGGGAGGGGGGATGTAAGAGAGTGCTTATTCTCAAAAATTGTTCTATTTGTTTGAGTGGAATTCATTTAATCAAATAAAAATTATGTAGAATTATTTAATTATATTGTAACAGTGTGGTTATTTTTGCAGTCTAAAAACTTACTTATGCTTTCATGCACAATTTTTGACCAAAGTTGGAATGGAGATTAGGCAGAGTCAATAGCTATACAGTCAAAAGTCTTTAATCCGGACTCGTCGGGACGACGATTATAGATCATCAGTTTAAATCTGGTAAGATGGCATACAGAAATTATACAATTAAAAATATGAAACTGTAATTTATGAAATAAAGAGCAATTATGATCTAAAGGGTATCAAAATTTACAAAAAAAAGCTTAATATTTATTTGTTTACTTTATGAAACATTTCTTTCAACGCGCGCATGTGTAAAGCATACAGTACACTTAGTCGAAATTAGAAAATTGCAACCAGAAAACTATTTGATGTGTATTTGAGATATTTATAATGATGAGGAGTTTGGTTTAAATCTTATCAAAGACGGAGTACATCGAGATGAAATACTGCATTTAGTAAGGAATCATAAGCCGAATAAAATAAAAACATCTGTCCTGAAGATAAGGATATTGCTGACAGATCAACTTCCAGTTCATTGTGTGACGCGACGCACCCCCCCCCTCCCCGGCTGAGCAGCGTGAAGTTAATAAACAGATTTTGGGAGGGTTAGAGAAGCAAAGGATATGCCTTTATCCATTTTTTGCAGCAATTCCACTTTTTGTTTGATGGACATCAAAACATGCTTTCCCTTTGTAGATCCTTTGGCAGCTTCAGAATCAGAAATTCTTTTTGACATAATCAAAAGTTCAAGCTTACTTTTATAAAATTGCTCTAACAGTCTGCAAAATATAATAAGCCGGATACAATTAGAAGATTAAGGAGAAACGCAATCTGCAACATTAACTGAAATAGATAATTAGATAATTTTAGCTTAGCTTATATTATCCGTTATACATTAAACGCGCATTCATAAACGTATTATGCGCATGCTTAAAGGTATTACACGCATGTGCAGAAATGCGTAAATGCAGAATTGTGCAGAATGCGTAAATGCATTATGCATTTGCGCATGCGCAGAAAGTTTATAGCTTAGAGGTCCGTATTATGGATGTCCGGATTAAAGACTTTTGACTGTATACAGATTAGATTAAACAGTTGTAATGCAGATTAGGCAGTCTTTCTATACTTTGCTTGAAAAATCTTTCTGTACTTTGTTTAAATGAAATAATATAATTTAATACACACAATTTTAATTTTTGGCAAAATCTTATTCTTGATATTAAATTGCATTAGAATGGTCATAAAAGCAAACTGAGGTATGAATTATACTTTGCTTGCTTGGTCCTGGAGTGCTTGTGATATAGCTTCATGTTTATCCATTAAGAATGGGAAAACAAAAAAGTTGTTATTAAAAGTAGCATAATCTTTAATGTTCTCTTCTGAACCCAGTTAATGGTGTGTCTGTTTTCTGAATTTTGCATTTTTCTTTATTTGTAGTCAATGTTTTCTTCTTCTTTAATTAATGTGGTATGTAAAAAAATTAACTCCCTTTTCCTAATCATTATTTTACATCTGCCTGAAATGCATTCAGTTTTATGTATGGCATTTCAGTATATATAATATACAGTACCACAAATGACTGAAGTGTATTCTTTTAAGTAAGTAAATATATAAAAAAAGACTTGTTTCTATATAAATGTATATCTGGGTGACATGTCAGTAAAGCTGATTTGTGCCTTTTCTGAATTTTGGTCATGCTGAAGCTGAAAAATGTCATCCTGTGCCATATCCTAGTAACTGTGTAATATCTTATTTGATTTTATGTTCAATCCATGTGATCATTAGTTTTTTTTTTTTTTTTTTTTTTTTTTTTTTTTGAAGATATTATACAATTTTTATGGTGTGGCAAACGTTTGCTGTTTTAGAGCATGAATGTTTGTGGGTTGCCCTTGTATAAGTAAGTACCTAGGCTTGTGTCTAGGGCAATATCTGTATATACTGCAGCATTAAATCAGTTACTTATTGTCACAAAGAGCTTTACATGTCTATCTAAAATAATCCACTTTGTACACATCATACATACCCTTCTTGTAGCCGTCTCTCTAGTAATGGATGTTAATGGGGAAATAGCAGTTATTTGATTGCTAATACATCAGAGAATAGTGGCTGCGTAGTATAGAGATTTAATTATCATTTTTTGTGCAAAACAGAATCTGATACAATGCTTTTGCAGGAAAGGTTTGAGTTAGAATAAGTTTATTATTGTTATTATTAACTGCATACATTGGCTTTAATTCTAGGACTATTATATTTCAAAAGTATTTTCACAGTACATAAAATTCCAGATAGTTTTATACACTTCAGATGAGCTCACATTTTTAACTTAATTATGCTGCATAAATCTACAGCTTTTTATTGCAGTTTGTCTTTTAAATTATGTTTTAAAGTCAGTACTGTGTGTATTGTATTTTCGTAGTTGTATTAAGAATATAAAATAATGATATGCTGCAAAACACCTTTTCTTTTTTTTCTGATGTTCAATTATTTAAGTAGATGCAATATAGATTAAATGATAACTACGATATTCTGATTTATCAATATTTTTATCGGCTGCACGTTGAAATTTGTGAATGCTTGCATCAATCAACATCATTTTCTCAATTTTGCTTAAATTGTGGACTTTCGTCTCATATATTTTAAATTTTTAAGGCCCATATAAATTATATTGTTTCGTTGTTTGGTTAAAATATTTTTATTACCTGTTGAAGTAAATATTTTCACTTGTAACCATCAATTACATTGATTATGATGTTTCTATTAGGTCAGCAGTCTTTCACCATTTTGTTAAAGTTGCATTGACAAAAAATCCAAAGAAGAGGCCTACTGCAGAAAGGCTTTTGCAGGTAATAATGCTTAAATAATTTCAAATTCCTGTTAGAATGCATATATCTCACTTTTATTTTTTTTCTCTCTTCGTATTCGTTTAAGTGCCACAAACATTAAATTCTTAGAATTAGTTATATTCTCTGTATTTTGGATAATACATGGAAATGTATGGCTTCTTGTTTCCTTGTGAAGCATCCTAATTTTAAATTGTATCATTACTGGTTTACTTCAGTACAGTATTTCTATAAAAAATATTTAAGTTTTAATCTTCTTTAAGGAATATAATTCAGGTAATTAACTAATTACACATATTTTGTTTTTGTTTGCAACCAAACTAGATATAATTTTAAAAAAACTGTATTTAAATAATGTAATCATCTGAGCAATTCTTTTTTTATTATATTCATATGTGAAACCTATATTTTAAATGCAGTTGTGTTTTTTAAATTAAGATTGCTGTTATTAAGTGCTTTTTACATTTACAGCATCCATTTTTACAAGGAAATTTAGGTAAACATTTAGCAAAAGAGCTGTTGGACAAAGTAAATAATCCACACATTGCATTCCCTGAAGATGTTGATGATGATGGTGTAAGTGAAAATACTTTTTTTTTTTTTTTTTTTTTATATATATAAATAAAGAGGATTTCTATTCTTCAATGCAAAGAAATGAAATATTTCTTTTCATAATAAAAATAATCATAGCCCTTGTGTGAAATAGAATTAACTTTTTCTATATTTTTTTTATTAAATCCATACCATATAAAAATAATCATAGCCCTTGTGTGAAATAGAATTAACTTTTTCTATATTTTTTTTATTAAATCCATACCATATATTTCCAGCAGTATATTGTCTTATTTCTTTTGACACACCTTTGACTCTGTATTTACATCCCCACCCCCAGTTTAAATTTTCTTTTTCATGTTTTCTTCCCTTTTACTGAATATCTATTGAATTTTACTGAAATTCAGTGATAAAACTGAGATCGGTTTTTATGCCTGGAATCCCCTTCTTAAAAATGCAGCCACATATTTTTTTTTTTTTTAATTGCAATTAATTTCATGATTTGGAATATTCCAAGAAAGGAACAAGTGGCTATTTTATTTCTTGAAGAAGAGCTATTCTTCACTAAGAAAGATTGTGTCGGAACTACCACCTCATGCAATTCAAATGTGGCTAAAAGCCAAACTAGTTCTGCAACCTTCATTCACGCTGGGATGGGATTCCTAACATAAATGGGATTTGCTACATGATGGATAGTTCTTTTTATTACTATGATTCATTCATTTATGGTGTTAGGGTTTAATAATGTCTGTTGACTTTTATGAACTACAGCTTCAAATGAATCATAACATAGTTCTTCATGGGAATCATTTCTCTGCACCTTGGCTCAATGCAAATTTTCTTTTTGAGAATAATATTTCATTAATTCCCTTGATTTTCTTGCATCCACCAATTTTAATATTAGGATAAGGTAACAAGTAATTGACCCATACTTCCTACACATAATTATTCCAATCAACCGTTGTGATGTGATTTATTTGAACCTTTAACTTTCAAAATTGGATAGGTATTAACTGCTAACATTGTAGTTAAAGGAATTGTAAGCCAGTAATGGAAGGATTGTGCATTTCAGTAAAACCATGTTTCTATGAAGACATCTTTTTCTTCCGTGCATAAATGCTGCATGGTCATTTTTGTTTTGAGTTACATTTTAATTTTACGAGGTGGTTGTTCAAGCTACCATCTTTCTTTGTGAAGAATATCTCATTCCTGAAGAAATAGAATTGCCGCTTGTTAATTTCTTGGCATATTTCAAATCATGAAATCTATTGCAGAGAAAAGAAATTAGAGGAAAAATGTGGTTGTGCGAGCAATAGGTATGAAGATATGATGATAAGTATTACTAGGAAGAAGCCAAACCAAACTAACACCGAAGAAATATGCTTTAAAAAAAATGTTGATTGCTTTAGTGGTGATGGGATGCTATTTTTCATTACATGTGTCAAAAGCAATTTGTGAAAGAATTATATTATTTTGTTAATTAATGGTTTAATTTCATATGTATTCTTATTGTAAATCATCCTTTTCCCCAAAAAAAAGTCAAAATTTCACTTAATTGTTTGACTGCTATGGTGTTTTCTGCAGTATGTTATTATATGTAACTTGCTAGAAAATTGTTTCTTGAAGATTTAAACTTGATATTTGCTGTAGATATCTGGTATATTTATATAATATATTAACAAATTTAGAATGTATATGCTTTTAGCATCTGAGGAAAGAAACATTAAGGTACAATTAATTAATTATATATTAAAATAGAAAATTTAGTCTTTTTATTAGTGTTTTTGACATACTCATAATTCTTAATGATAGCATATAAGGACAAGTGTGGCATGACTTTCAATAGTGCAGTTGTTCATGTTTATATGTAGTTTAAATTCACTTTAGCAGTTAAGTTGTAATTAGATTCATCCTTGCAAAAATTTGTTTTGTAAGAAGTAAATCTTTCATCTATTTTGTAGCTATATTTGAAATTTGAAATTAATAGTTATTTCAATAGAATGAGCAGGAGATGAATTTCAGATCTCTTCACTAGATATTCAACTTTTTGAGAATTTCTCATTTGATCTCTTATTTGATTTAGCATTGTACAGAAATATATTTTAAGCTTTAATGGAAATTAATTGCTGCTGTTTGTTATCTTGTAATAATCTCCTTTTTACATGCTGTGCTAATATACCATAAGCTTTTAACTAGATCTGTCTTCTGTATGTACTGAGTTTCACAATTGTATTCTGTAATTCTGTAATTAACTATTATTGTGTGCAATGATGCTTTGGTATTTCTGTTATGATTATTTTAGACTAAGCAGAAAATTTTTAACTTGGTTGCAGCATGTATGTATTTGTAATTTAAAAAAAATATATACATATTTAAAAATATCCTCTACCATGTTTTATTGAACTAATAAACTTAAATTAACTTAAACTACAAATAAGAATCATTGCATATTTTAGGAACAATCCAACAAAATGATTAATGTTTTATCTTGCAGTATGTACACTGTAAAAAAAAGGGGGGGACAGTTCTATATCTTCCGTTTTACTGGACTGATTGACAAAATTCAAATTGTGTTTTCCATCTATCAAAAGCATGACTTAGAATATATATTAGATTTATTTATAGCAATTGTTCTAACATAAGTATTTTGACACAAAATCGGACCTTTTCTGAAATAATATACCAATTTTTTCCATATTTAAATTCTACAATTCAAATTATGCCTAGATAATAAATTTTATAATTTTCAGTTAGTAATTTATGGAGAAATTTAAAAATCTATCTTGGCGCTTTTTTTTTTTTTTTTTTTCAGTTGTGCCTAGAATAATTCACTTGGCGAACTTCTTAATTTATAGCAACCTATTTTCCTTTGCCTTTTTTTGTGCTCAAGGATGGAAAAGTCATCATTCATACTTTCAAATAATCTTTAACAAAGTGCGTAAATCACATTTTTGTTGTTATCGCTTACAATAAAGACTTTAAATTTCAAAATGTGTCAAAATGTAAATTCACCTATATCTTGGGAAATTTTGAATAAAAAACTAATTTTTTGCAGGTATGCTTAGAAATTTAAGATGACGGTAAAAATTTTATAGGTTATAATTCAAAATGCTTTTTGAAAAATTAATAAAAATTATTTCAAAATACAAATTGAAAAAATAAATCATAAAAAATGGGCAAATTTTATTTGGAATAAACCTAAATTTCAAATTCTGGAAGAAGGAATCAAGTAAGTTTAACACACACAAAAAAGAGATATTAATAAATATATATCAAATTCAATTAACATTGAAGAGCTAAAATTTTGAGAGTTACTTCTTTATTAACTACTCATGCGATTTTGTACAAAACTTGGCATAATTTAAGTTGTAGAATCGAAGTATGGGAAAAAAATTGGCATGTCATTTCATTAAAAGTCCAATTTTGTATCAAAATACATGCATTAGAACAATGCTTTATATAAGTCTAATACATCCTAAGTCGTGCTTTCGAGACATGAAAAATGCAAGTTGAATTTCGTCAACGGTCCAGCAGAATGGACGATACAGAACTGTCTCTCTCTTTTTCTTTTCTTTTCTTTTTTTTTTTTTTTTTTTTTTTTTTGCGCAGTGTACATTTAATTAGTATGTAGAGTGAAGAATTCTGATATTTTGTATTTAGTTTTAAATATATGCTTGTATATTTTTTCACAATGAAACCACTATCTGGTTTAATGCACAAAGTATTATATGGCATTTATTGCATTTGCATAAAAGAAAAGTCAAAATATAAAAGGGAAATACCATAAATTTTATGTTTTATTGATTAATTTATTATAAAAAATTCATGTTTTAAAGAATTTTGTTATTTCTTGATTATTGTAGCTTTTGTTTTTTAAATGCCACGTTAACACCAAATTATCACCAAGTTCCTGTTTGCTTCTTACATACTCTTTTTGGCTACTGTATTTCAACATTTGTTTTTAATTGTCGCATCAGAAGCATTTTCTTGTGCAAATAATTTTTACCAGTGAATTTTGCAAGATGAGACTCGTGTTGCTGGTGAACAAGGCCTTATTGATTTTTATTCTGCCACATAGTGATGTGTTTCAGTCTTGCATCATTTTGTTCATAAATCAACAGAAATTTATGGTTCACAGTTAAATGTCTGTATCATGTTTTTTGTAGTTTCCTGTTTTATGTGCTCCCTAGCTGTTTGAATAAGTTATCAATCCCTTTTGTACATAACGATTTTCACCATGAGTGTGTCTGGAACCTTTGGGCAAGAAAGAATTTACCACTTCCTCAGCATAAGCCACCAAATATCCATTATTGTGGAAGAACTCTACTTAGCTTTGTTGTTTTCCTGTACAAATAATAGATTTTGATTTATGTCCACAAAATTTCTAAGGGATAGAATCACTTCTTTGATTGGCTAGTACAAGCAGTATGCTGAAACCTCTGATCCTGTCAACAAAACATATGCTTTTCCTTTATTTGAAACTTTTCATATTATAGCTTCAGATGCTTTCATTTATATGTAGTTGTATTTAATGGCTTCCTCATTTGTCGGTATGTCAAACATTTAAGAAATTTTATAAAACAGAAAACCATGAGAAAGTTATGAGTGATTGTGAATTGTTAACATTTATATGAAGAAAGAAAACATGATTCACAGTGATATGGGAGAGTATTTCTTTTATTAATTATTTTATTCCTAGAGTTAAAACTGGCTGATAGTTAAATGCCAGAATTTATCTTTTGTATCTGATTTTAAAAATATTACATATTATCTAGAAACAAAATCCTTTTATTCAAGGGAATACAATAAAATTAGTTATAGAAAATAAAATGGAATTTTCTTCGAGTAGTAACTAATCAACCATGCATGTATTGTGCAAAAGATTTTGAATTTTAATTACTTTAAAAGGCTCCAACAGGAGCCAGGCAATTAAGACTGATGACTACTGGGAATTCAGCTGAAACAGACTGCCTGCATGGTTGTTTTACATGGTTTGTCCATGTGTAATGTGATTACAAGCTAGTTTCTCTTACAAAGTCCTCCATGAAGGTATCCCTCCTCTTAGGCCAATAGCATTCATGTGTTTGTGTTCTCATATTCAAATAACCTAGCCAATGGCTTTAGATAAAAAAGAAAATTTTTATCATTCTGTTAACCTTTTGAGTTCTTTGAAGTTTCTGGATGTTTGATCAATTGCCTCAAAACATATGTTTAAATGAAGTTTCTATACTGTTAGCATAATTGATGATTAAACTTTCCATTTTTATTGTGCTATTAGATATTGCTGCTGAAGTGTGTAATCATTTATTCTAGAGTATACGAAGTAACTCAGTTTGAAGTAATAAATAATTTAAAATGTAGTTTATTGCACTGTATTACAAACTGAGTCAGTAACCGATAAATTCCTATTCGTTTTTGAAGATATTACCTGATGTGCCTCAGCGTATTACTTCCAAAAAACCAGCCAGAGATAAGCAGAGAACCAGATCAGAGCTTCACAGTAAGTTAAATTATTATTAGTTTTGTATTTTCATTAAGATTATTTTATGGGAAAAAAATTATTTCTTTAAAATTATTTTTTAGTGGAAAGTGTTAACTTTGATCCCCCACTTATGACTGCACTTTCAACTTCAACCGAGCAAGTAAGTAATATTATCAGTTGGAAATGCAATAAAGAATTTATTTGTATTCAATATTCTTATTTTGTTAAATAATAAATAACCTTTAGAGTCTTGAACTAAATTGTTGAATCTTAATTTAGAATCCCGAAACATCAACTGTATCAGAAGCTTGGGGAATATCTGAGGTAAGTTAAGAAATCATGAATAAATTATTAAAATTTAGAGGAACAACGAAAACTTGAATTTTAAATGCATCTTAATTTAGACTAAATCGTTTTTGTTTATCTCTAACTGGTCTTTATTCTTTTACTTTTTTAAAAAAAAGTAATTTTTTCCCCTTTAATATAGTATTTTGTGACAATGTATCATTATTGGAGAACATTTTAAGGCAACAAGAATCAGTGTAGCATTCGTATATTTGTAGGACTAGCTTGAAAAGTTTAAGCATAGAACCTTTTTCTTCAGCTGCAAAACTGCAGAAGTTATCAAATTATGCTGATTCTTGTTGCTTAATACCTTCAATAATCATTATTTCCTGTATTATTTTAACTCGACAGTGTAAAGGTTGAAGTGTACTGACTTGAAATAATCTCGTATTGATACTTCAAATACAAATTTATAAATATTCTGGTTTCTAACTATTGAAAATATGTAATTTTCAATAAAAGTTGGGAAATTTTATGTAAGCTATAAATTCTTTTCCCCATTTTAGTGTATCTAAAAGTATATTTTATATACACCATATCTTTTTTGGAGGTTTGTTAGGATTTCAGTATAATGGTACCTATTATCATTTTTGCTTTTCTGAAATACAAAGAACTCTATAAACCACGAGATTTTTTTTTTTTTTTATTGACAGGTGAATTTATTTATTATATACATATATGCATGTGATTTATCAGCTTTCAGAAGTTACTTGGAAACTTTTTATGAACAGTATGTTTTATAGTTTTAAACTGTTTAATCATTTCCAAATTATTTATTTGTTCTCAGGATTCTACTCATAATGATGTATATGATTTGCCAACAGCATGGATGGAAGAAGATAATGAGTCAGATGTTATACACAGGTAACAATTTATGAGTGTATTTCTTTTAATCCATGTATAAATTTTGATCCTATGTAAATGATTAAGTTATTCATTTATAAATGCAATTAAATCATTTTATATCAAATATAAAGGCTCGGAAGCAAAAGGAATTAGATTTATTTAGTCAGTGTGGTCATTTGGGAAATCATGAATTTCTATTTTTGCTATTTTTATACAAATGCAGTTTTGGGCTTGTTTTGTATGTTTAGTTTCATGCCAAGCTAAATGCATATTACTAAACAAAAAGTATAAATAAGATTGGTACTTTTCCGTTTAGCTGGCGCAAATCTCGCCAAGCAGACTTTATTGGCAACAACACACAGTATACACATAAGTAACAAATATTAGTTCTAAGAATTTTTTATTTTGAAAGCATAAACATTTTAATATTTAAAATTTTGTAAAAAGACAAAAAATAAAGGCAATAAATTTGTAAAAAGACATTAATTTAAGAATTTACTATGATCTCTTGGTTCAGCATCCTGATTCACCGGTTCATATCGCATGACCCCAAGTGATCTCATCTCACGTAAACTATGCTACATAAATCTAATTCTGTCAGTTATCTACATTAATTTCAAGTTAAATCTTAAATTAAATCTTATAGAATATATTATATAAATTTAAATGAAAGAATTATTTCAATTTGTACGAATAGCTTACTCAGAAATTATGTAAAACCGCAGTGCTTTACTTCACTAGAGCATTCTCATTAGAATCGATGAATTTAACTCATGACTTCACTTTTTCTATATTTTTGCCTTCGGGTGATTGCATCCTAATTGACTTAATTACCGCGAAAGCCCTTAGTGTTAGAAATTACTTAAATGGCAGATATATTTTGAAAATATAGTAAAAAGAAATAAGCAAACCACAAATGCACGTTACATGTTTATTTACTTGGCTAACTTAAACATGTAACATGCATTTGTGGTTTGCATATTTCTTTCTACTATATTTTCAAAATAAAACTGCCATTTAAGTAATTTCTGTCATGTTATCAGCACAATATGCTCTAAAGAAGTTTTAGCAGAAACAAAGAAGAAATTTTGATTTTTCTGAAAGAAAAAGAAGCAACCTCCACAGCGCCGGCGATGCTAAGCCTAACACGTTGAAAGTAATTTCTATCACTTAGGGCATAAAATTGAACTGTATGGTAAAAATTCTATGTAATTTTATGCCAGTATTAAAAGAAACAATCAATAAGATCAGAAATTGTTGCTACTTGGTTTGAAAATCAAGCGTAAAAGATTACCAGCGAGAATATTCCGTTTGGCATCGGTTGTACCATCTTTGCCAACTTTATCACCTGCACCGGCAAAATGGAAAAGTAACATAAGATTTTCTCTAAAACCATCATTTTACAGATTTGTGGTTTTTTACAGACTTGTTTGGTGTTGATAATGTATGTCATAATAGTATACTTACTGTGATATCCATAAAGTCTCTAGCATGTGTAATAATGTGCTGTGTGGGTAATAAATGCAAGAAAACTACACATCTATTTGAATGTTAATAAATGTCAAATTTAGCACTTATTTGGAATTGATAAGCAATATTTTGTATTGTTTGTTAATGTAGTGTTACTGCTGAGTTGAAACAACGAACTACTGAATGAATGCATGCCAGACTGTAAAACAAAAATTTCAATGATCATTGTACTTATATGATTGAGTTATAGTAGTGTGATATAAGTGAGAAATATGTAAAACAACTTGTACGTAAACCAAGCCCTTCATTTTCATATGAACTGCATTTATTTTCACCTCATTTTGCAAAAATCTGTATAAAATTTTTGATTGAACAGATTTTCAGAGATTATTTAATAGTTATATGGCGGGACATGCCAATGTAAAATGAGGCAAATAAATAACCTTAGAATAGAATAAATTTTTAATAAAGCGTGAAAGGTGATCATCACAGGTTCCTCTTTCTCAGAGCAAAAAGTTTCTTTTTTCATCTGTTGCAATCTTTATCATTTTTTCATTGCAGAGTATATATAGCATGTAAATCTTCTGTGTTGTTAATTTAGTGAATTAGGAGCTGCCAATTATGAAACTAAGAATTTTTGTAATACAGTGAAGAACTCACCCTTAAACACAATATACTAAAACACTGATAATCATATTTATTAGGAATTCAGATAAAATATTTCTTTTCTCTTACTAGATTGCACTAAGAGCTGTAGGAGAAACCTCTTTTTTTTTTTTTCCATTGGTATAGTTGTCTAAATTTTTTTAATTAGTTTTCTTCTTCAGTTCAATACAAGTTAGTCAGAAATTTCGAGTTATGTTATTCCGCCTTTCTTTTTATTTTGACAGCCACCAGAAAATAAAGAGAAATAGACAGTGTGCAATAATATTTGAAAATAGCTGCTACATGAACATTGTCATTCAGTGTTTATCTGATATGTACATCATGTAGTAAAAGGGCCAGCAAAATAAAAGAGTGCAAAATAAATGACTTGCTTTTTAGTTAAATAGAGAGAAATTGTCGTTCCTTGTCAATTACAATTTCTTTAGCTTTTATTTTTCTCCCCCTTCTTCTTACTCATTGAAATAGTAAGTGCAGTTTCTAAAAAATTTTAGTTAGAAGTTGCTCTTATTTTAATTGTTGAACGTACATGAAAAATTATATACTGGTAACTACTTAAAAATTTTAGTCTCTGATAAATGATTAAAAGTTGGAACTGCATGGGAATAATCTCTGTTGAAAATCTAGCTGTAAATAAGTTATCTAATGAGTATTTGTTCTTTTAGAGACAGAGTATCAGATTCTTCTGAAGGAGGCAAAGATTTTCAGTTTACGCAGCAGTAAGTTATTATTTTTTTTTTATTGTCTCCTGTGAATGTATTTGATGATAGTGAAATAATTTAAAATATAAAAATGTTAATTTCATTTGTTATTAGGGCTACTTTACCTCTGAGTAATAGAGAAGATTATGGAACTACTCAGGTAAGAAATATTGTCAATGAACTATTAAAACTTTTGTAAATTTTTAATTGCATTTATCATTCTTTTTGTTATGTATTGTATTGTTTTAGGATGACGATGATGATGTGCCTGAGCATATTGCTCCTGGTGGCCATAACAGTTTTAACAGAAATGAACAATTGGGCACTTTACTAAATCGCAATTTTGATCAACTGGATGATTTAGGTAAAATATATTTTATATACTTTAAAGAAATAAACTTTTCATTATCATTTATTTGACTTTAGTTATGTGATTACTCAACTGTATATAACTTCATGATGATGCTGTGGCTGGTCAACTATTGTGTCATGTACATTGATCTTTAGAATCCACAACTCTCATTGCAGTGTCCTCAAAGGCTTTCAAAAATGTATCTTGTTTTGAAACTCATGAGGACTTCTGTTCTGGATTTCATCTTTCATTGGTTCCCAACATGGAGGTAGCATCTACCTTCTCAATTGTAGCTGGATACTTGCAAATTAAATATTAATTAAGAATCATGGCCTTACCCATTTCATTTCTGAGATTGTTGCTTAGGGTGCATTAGCACAGGCAAGTGATATTACTTGTACAAAAAAGACATGTTTCAGGCAAGCTCAGCACAGTAGTTTTGATTTAAGGCTAGCAGTCAGCTTGTTCTAACACCAAAGTATTCAAAGGATGATTAAACAATGTATAATTTACTGTTTATTTCATTCATCAAGTATTGTTTTCTTGTTCAGCTAAATACTTTTTTGTGTTACTGGTTTATGGCTCATGTTTCTGCTTTTCTAGTAATGTATCTTTTACTGTTGAGCTAAATAATTTTTTGTTTTACTGCTTAATATATCATACTTTTGCTTTTCTGGTAAGCATATTTACATATATTCTTATATATTTTAAAGGAAAAAAGTACTAGTGCACATGTATTTATTACAAAAAGTGTATATTGTTATATGTTACAAAAGGGAATTGTTTACTAAACACATTTTTAAGGAATATCTATATATCTAAAACTAATTTTTTTTAATTTAAAAATATTTATTATTTTATATTTTTACATCTTAATGAGCACTTGTGGAAAATGAATGAGTTTAAGAGAAGAATATTTTGGCAACATCTCTGAAAAGGCTGATAGTTAATATTTTGTGTATTTATATATATTATACATACCCCCCTTTTTATAAAAAGATTTAGTTTTAGACCAATTAATTCAGTTTTATTTTATCTGTTAGAAAGGTACAGACATTCTACAGCAGCTGCAACCAGTTCGGAAAATGAGGAGAATGTGAGGGCACCACCAGCTGTACAAATAGAAATAGCTCCTCCAGAGGTGCCACCTCGACCTAAAGATAAAAAAAGAAATACGCCTCCTGTAAGCTAAGCAGTTACCCATCTTCATTAAAATAATTTTGAAATAATATATGCTTTTTAGTGTGTGTAACCACTCTACAATTATTAGTCCAAAATAGCCATTAATCTCGAAACATGGGTTGAGTCACTTTAAATGCCATGCACTATAAATGCATTGTTTCACTTTTTATTGGAGCCTTTCACCAAAATGTAATATATTTATCTTTCAAGCTGAATCCTGTTACTGATTAGTAAACCAAGCTGTTGAAGAGCAGTAGATGTGTTTCTTAATGTAATTTTTTTAAACATTATAATTTGATTGATTTAAATAAAAAGGCAAATTTAATTCATGATGTATTTAATTAAAGGATAAAATATTTTTATAGAATTATGTTGTATATTTCTTAACTTTTAAAATATAGAGAGGATATATAATTTTCATGTGTTAATCTAAATGTATATCCATCTAGTATCATAGTGGTCTGTCTTTGTGAATAATCTCTAATAAACCATATTAAATTTTAATAGGACCATCTTAAGTGACCATTAAAACTTTTACCCTTTCATTTTCTCTCTCTCTCCTTTTTCTTTTTTTTTTTTTTTTTTTTTTTTTTTTTTTTTTAATATAGTTGCTGTTATATTTTTTAAGCATGATTGTTTATTTGTTTTTACTAAAATAAATTATATTATAGAGGCCTGTATCCAATGGTCTTCCTCCTACACCAAAAGTACATGTAAGTAAAAATTTCTACAATTACTTCCTTTTCATCTTTTTTCTTTTTATTTACTGTAAAACTAATTATACGATTGGAACTAAATTTCATTTACTCTGTTTTACATATATCTAGATATAAGAAAATACAATGGCTGCTACTCCTACATATATGCCTGCTTTCATGAAATTTTCTTATTTTTTAAGGAAACTGCATTAGTTTTACGAATTCACACACAAAATTCCATTTTATATAAATTTTATGATTTTTCATAAAGATGCCAAAAATTAGGTCGGTTTAGTGAGTTATTCGAAATTCTACCTTTAAGCAGTTAACTTTTATCACCATTTGGATTATTATTGTGTGATTTTCCTTCTTTTTTGAGATCAAAATTGTTTTGCCTTTTAAAAGTCTGAATTCTTCCATTATGCATTATAAGATATGGCGATTAATTATTATTTTAGTGGTTTATGACATATTTATCAAAAATTTTGATTTTGAATTGTTTCAGGCCCAAACGAATGTAATAGTTTTATAGCAGTATATTAGAATAATGATATTATCTTAAAATTATATTATTTTAGAAGAAATGTTACATAGTAAGAAACAAAGCAAAACAAATAAACTGGAAAAAGGGGGAAGCAAATTACAAAAAAGGGCAAGTAGGGAAACAACTACACCCTTCCAGTCTTTGATCCATTTAAATTAATTAATTGCTTTTTCACCTAACATCATGGTATAATGAGACATTTGTGAAGAATTCTATACTTTCATGCTTTGAGTAAAAAGAAATTTTACTTGTCAACAAGCTTCTTTAAACCATATGATGTATATTTGACTAATTTATTTATTGTAAGTCAAAGATATTTGTGATCATAAAATTCACGTTATATGCGCACACTCACACACCATGACTTGTTGATTTGGAAATGCATAATAAATATGTAGCTGCTATCAAGATGTTAGCAATCCTGTCAGTTTAATATTTTTTATTATATATTATTGGAAATCATATTCTTAAAATGAATTACACATCAAAATGGGCACAATCTGTGTGCCTCTTCTTGATCGCATTTATGCTTTTTCTGCTTTTTCTAATAATTAATTCCAATGAAAGAATGAGAAGCAAGGGGCAAGTGAACTAATCACAGAAGCAAGAGTGGTAATGTAACACGTCCAAGGTAGTAGATAGTAGTAGTGAGAGGGACATCGGAGACTTCATTATGGATCGATCATGCAGGTAATGCCCCAGCACACTAACCATCTTAATTAACCCCAAAATGGGGCCACTACTATATTACTGAGTTTGAGTGGAAGAAGTAATAAGCTGTTGTTGTGGATGAGGCTTCTTTATTTATGATACAAAAGCTGGTATTTGTTATATGATGTGTTCCATAATACATGTTCATCTGGACAAATCTCTGATTTATTGAAATGAAACCTTAGTTTTGTGTCACATTTCATTGGCTAATAAAAAGTATCGATTCTCAAACTGAAATCATTATGGGCTGAAACCTTTATATTTGTGCCTGCATCATTTGTATTAATGCAAAAAGCATATGGCATGGATAAATTTTGAAATGAAGCAATTAGAGTGATTTATTATAAGCAGTTGCTATTTTTTGGACAGGAAAAGGAAACAGCCAGATTAAAATATAGAGTTAAGAGACTATCGTAAATTAAAGTTAAAACTGTGCTTTACATACTTTTTAATATAGAGTTAAGAGACTATCATAAATTAAAGTTAAAACTGTGCTTTACATACATAGGCTATTCAGAAAGTAAGGAACATTTCCGTCTGACGTCGCTTGGCGTGAGCCGATCACATATATTTTGGTATTTGCATGCTCGGCATCTCAGTCGGCGTCCAGCCATCACAACGGAACATTTCCATGCTGCCTGTTTTTTCAATATTCAAATTTAAAATGTGCGCTGCATTTAAAATCCCGTGAGTTGTGAGGTGCAGTCTGTGATATGGGTTTTGTTGGCAAAAAACCTAAAACCTATGGAAATTTATCGGCAAGAGTGTGAAGTGTATGGAAACAATTTAATGAATGAAAGTTCAATCCAGAAATGGTGCATTCAGTTTAAAAATGGCCGAAATAACATTCATGATGAAGAGAAGAGTGGACGCCCTAGCATTGTGACTGACGAACTGGTCACTAAAGTTGATGAAAAGATTCGTGAAAAACGCCGTTTCACAATAACGGAGCTTTCGCCTAGTTTTCCACAAGTTTCATGAACTTTGTTGTTTGAAATTGTCACACAAAAGCTAGGCTACCGCAAATTTCGTGCAAGATTGGTGCCGAAATTGCTTACAGACCCCCATAAAGTCAGCGAATGGGGGCAGCTTTGACATTTCTGGAGGCCTGTGATAGACGTGATTCATTACTGGATCGAATCGTAACTGGCGATGAGACATGGGTGAGACACGTGAATTGCTAGACAAAATTACAGTCCATGCAGTGGGGGCACACAAGTTCCCCCAAAAGACCAAGAAAATGTTTGCAAACCTTGTTACCAAAGAAGATTATAGCAACTGTGTTTTGGGATAGGCAAGGTGTGCTTCTGATTGATTTTCTCGAACGTGGTGTCACAATAAACTTCGGGAGGCACTGTCAAACTTTGCGCAACCTTAGGAGAGCAGTTCAAAACAAGCGCCGAGGAAAGTTGATGTCCAAAATTTTGTTTTTACACGACAAAACCCGACCTCACACGGCAACCACACTCAAGAACTCCTTAATTCATTCAAATGGGAGGTTTTTCCTCATCCGCCCTATAGTTCTGATCTTGCACCTAGGGATTTTCACTTGTTTCCAAGAATGAAGAACTGGCTAACAACACAGCGCTTTGACGATGACAAGGAGCTGCGGGTGCGCATCACTGAGTGGCTGAGATCGCAGGCGGCAGAATTCTATGACGAAGGAATTTGAAAGCTTGTTCACCGCTATCTATGATAAGTGCCTCAATTTGTTTGGTGACTATGTAGAAAAGTAGAATTTTAGTCGCTCTTTCTGATGCATATACAGTAAGACCCCGCTTAACGCGGAGGATTTGTTCCATCAGAGTAGAGCGTAATGCGAAACAGCACTAAACAAGGCTATCTTTACATGTAAATATTGGGGTTAGGGGAAGATGGCTAGGAAATTGGTTAGGTATTAAATTTAAAAAGTATGTTTTTTTAATAAAAATAAAACCAAACATTTATTTCTTAAAGCCCAAATTAATACCAAATTATTATTTCTTGCAAAAATAAAAACAAAATATAAATAACAAAACAAATATTCTTAAAAAAAACAAATAAAATTCTCAGTCATATTTAGTTAGCCTTCCGCGTTTTCAGTGTTCTGCCTTTTTGTGACAAAAGCATAATTTTGTTTGCCTTTTTCTTTTGCGTTGTTCTCTTAAAAGTTCTTCATAAACGGATAGAGCATCTCTAACACCACGTCTTACTTTTGAGCTCCTGTTAAAATTCGGATCATTTTCAATGAATTGATCCATTATTTCAGTTATGGTAGACAAACTCCTTTTTACAAACGCCATTGAAAGTTCTTTTTGCTCTTCTTCTGAATCACTGCTGTCAACATTTTTGTTTTCTTCTTGTTCAGTTAATTCCTTGAGTTCATCATTAGAAAGACTAGCCGCTGCTTCTTGAATTATTTCTTCGACATCTTCCACATTTACCCCTTCAAAATATGTCTGTACAATACCGCACCAAACAAGAAATACAAGTACACTCTTTCAGATATGTATTTGAAACCTATCGCTGCATAATATTTCGGGGAATCCCCGTATGCTGCGAGCGATTTCGTGGAATCCCCGGGTTGAAATAAAAGAGCGCTAAACCGAAACAGCGTTAAGCAGGGTCTTACTGTAATAATTTTTTTTCTTGTACTTAGTTTCTTTTTAATTCCAAAACGATCCTTACTTTCTGAATATCCCACATACTTTTTATCTTAATATATTTTTGAATAGAATTGCCAACCATCGGCAGTATATTTTATGGTAAAAAATTAGCCCTTCTTCCCCCCTCCCCCGAAAAAAGATCCTATGAACACGTGGTAGAAAATGAATGATTTGTAAGTTACAAGGCATTGCTCGTATAACAAGGTGATGCAAAAGCAAGCTTTATTCACAAGTGGTATCCCAACATAAAGTTGACAAGCACCAGCTGTGCATTCTGTGACAGAAGATAAGCAAATATGACCCTGCAAACATGAATTGGAAAACACATATTTGCGCTATTAAATATCGATGAAAACAGATGTGAAGGCTATCTTTCCATTTTACTTAACTTGTTGAGGATCCATTAGACAATTAATTCTTAATCGAGTTTCTTCAGAGAAACATACTAATGACTCATGATTTCCTCTCCTTTATCCCCTTGAGGCCCTCCAAAAATGTCATTTTCTGCTTCGAAACCAATATTTAGAAGGAGGGAAGTGGTGAAGATTTATCATTAACTGTTTTGCCACCTACAAGGGGGGATGCAGCATGAAAAGTACATTGCATTCATAGTAGGACATATTATAACATAGTTCTTCCATAACACAGATTTATGATGTAGTAGGACATATTATAACATAGTTCTTCCATAACACAGATTTATGATGTTTTCATGATGTAATCTGCAGTTGGGTATTAAACTGCTGTAGATGTTCTCAATTTTTGTAGTTTTATAAATGAACTTCAAGCAAAGGCTCCTGATTTAACTATCCATGCCTTTTTTAAACTAGATCATGACTCATAATGTAATAATGTAAGAGCATGATTCGTGATATGTTTCAAATGTGACTGTTTTTTTTTTTTTTTTTTTTTTTTTTTTTTTTTTTAACTAGCAGTTTTTCCCCCAAAAAAAGTAGTATCTAACATCAACAGTTTATTTAAAGGGGTGATAAAATTAAATTTGTATAATAGCAGTGATATAATAATAACTTTAAAGTTCTAGCCATAAAATATGCATGCCCAAATGTGTGTTTAAGTGATGCAGAAGTTGTGCCAGCACATTCTATAACAAGAGGATGAAGATGCAGCTGGCCTCCACACCATTTCATAATTGATTTTCAGTGTCTGATAACTCATAAACTCTGAATTTTAGTTAAGTTGGTCAAACACTCTGTATGAGAAATATTCAATGTTGCCATGCAACCTGGAAAACTGGAAAAAGTAATTGAATTTGAAAATTGAGCAAAAAAAGTTAGGGAATTTAAATATTTTAGTCAAAATCTGGAAAAGTCTGCAAATTTTGTATGGCGATCCTCAAAAAAGCGAATTTTGCGCCAGTGTTGAAAGCGATCACTTTCTTGGAGAATTATGTATCATGTGAGCATCATTCAGACAGCTGGCATAGAACCAGTTTTCACAGCTGAAATCAGATTGTCTTTTAGAAAGGCAAAGCAAATTTTCAGCATCTTTGGTTTCCAGTAATTTGTCATTTTGCATTAAAATAAAATAATAATAATCAGTCATCTAGGCTAACCACTTAGTATATCTGTATTCACCAAAATACTGTCAATTTTTGAAATTCAATTTTTAATCTTTAAGTAGTTAACTTTATTTTAATGTTATTCATATGATTTAATGTGACTTCTTCCTCCTCAATTTATTTATTTATTATTCAATAATACTTTCAAATTTCAGGTAGTTTTCTCTGGCATACTTGTTAAATTAATTTCTAGCAGTATGATGACATACATCACGAAATTTAGTGCACATATATTTTTACTTATGTATGCTGCTAAATAAATAATTTATTTTTAAATATCATTAAATAGATTTCTTTCTTTAGCTGCAAAATATCTACAGAAAAGACATTTTTTAATCCCAAATGGGCAGATTCTCATTTCAATCTTCAGTGAAGAAAACAGCTCCTATTATACTTATAATAGTAATGCTTTGGGGACTATACATATAAGGAAGTTCAAAATTTTGTTTACATACTTTATAAATATTCTATGTGACTCCCCTTGGTAACATGGATAGCATCTAAACTGTAGTCCATTGCACACCAATGCACATTTTGGGTTCTGGAATTGTTTTCAGCAAAGGAAGCATGTACACAAAGTCTTTCACATAACCCCATAGGAAGGAATTCCAAACAATTCCAGAACTCAAAATGTGCATTTCTAATGCATTTATATGCTGACTCTAGATATGCTTCAGAATGTATGGTGTAAAATGGACTACTGATTAGATGTTGTCCATCTTACAGAGAGGAATCACATAGAACATTTATAAAGTATGTAAACAACATTTTGAACTTTTACATTCTGTGTAATTCTTATCAATAATTTTTTTAATTAAATAGTTATAGCCATTTGTAATTTCTATATTATGAATCATCCTGTATATAATGTAGTAATTAACTTATGTATTCACCTAACTTTTGTCAAACACTTTCAATCTTTTTTTTTTTTTTTTTTTTTTACTTTTAAGTATTATTACTGAAATTCTTTTATTTTGAATATTTAGTGACTGTCGTGGTTTATTTTCAGATGGGTGCATGTTTTTCCAAAGTATTTAATGGGTGTCCATTGCAAATCCATTGCACTGCTAGCTGGATTCATCCTGAAACAAGAGGTATTAAAATTCTTGCTAAATAACTGAGTCTTTAAAATTATTTTCCCCATTTAAATTTCTTTAAAATTATTTTATAGATATTTAAGTATAGCTGTAATTTGACATAATGTTTATTTTTCAGATCAGCACATTCTGTTTGGATGTGAAGAAGGTATCTATACATTAAATCTGAATGAATTGCATGATGCAACTGTCGACCAGGTGAAGTTTTTTGTACAATTTTAATTTATTACCATTGTTTATTATTTAATTCATATGCTGGCATGTTTATGTAAGCTAATTATATTTTTTTTAAATATGCTCATTTAAATTTTTTAAATATCTGAAATTAACTTAATTTTGTGTATTTTATAGCTATATCCTCGACGCACAGTTTGGATGTTTGTGATACAGAATGTTTTAATGACACTTTCAGGTACTTTTCCTTTTTCTATTTTCTTCCATATAAGAATGTTCCTAATCCTAATTTTGTATTTACAAAATAAAAAGCAGTTCAAAACCTAATCCGTGTGCTGAAAGGAGCAACAATTGGTGGTAATAATGCAAAACAAATTTAAATAAATAGTACGTTTAAAATTCATCCCATATTCAGATCAGAATAAGCATATGCAAAAACCAGAAGCACACTGGCAAATCACAGAAAAAGGTGGACAAAACATATAAAATCCAAAACTGAATTAAGAAATTTGCATCTTTTGCTGCACCATAATCAGGTTGTTGGTGTAATGAAAAATGTAAATTAATCAGCCTGTTTTTGAATGAACAGATAGACACAAAGTTTAAAATGTAAAACAATCTCAAAAAAGCAATTAAAGTAACCTGTGCTTTTATCAGTCCAACCCCCTACAAGCCAAGGTAAGAGTGTAAAAACTTGCAAAATTATAGCATCAGAAAAACAAGATGGGAAATAATGAGTAGATAAGATAAAAAAGCCTGGACAAGAATAAGCAAGTGGCACCATCTGTTAATGAAACCAGAACTAAAACATAATTTCTTTAAAGGCCGAACGCAAAGATGGATTGGAATTAGGATCGTTAACTAGAACAGAAAGATTTTTTTTAATGTGAAATGCCTCTAGAAAATCCAGTTTTCCAATGGAAGATGTTTTTTGAATAATTTTGGCAGCAGAAAAATTGAAAGTGTGATTTTCGGACCTACAGTGTTGAGCAACAGAAGACTTCTGTATTTCCTTTATTCTATGAGGCATTTGTTAGAAAAAAGGAAACACAGAAGTCTTCTGTTGTTCTAAAATTAGGTTCTAAAATTATAATTAAGACACAATAACATGCCAAATAAAATATATATATTAAGACACAATAACACGCCAAATAAAATATATTTAAAAGCAATAGCTATTGACAGGGGCTTTTCACCCAACATTATTAATCAAGCAGTTAAAAGAATTCTCATCTCAACACACTAAAAGGCACACTCTTGTTTTAGAAGATAATAAAAATTCTTTCCATTCCATTTTGTCATTCCCTTCTTTCCATCAATTAGCTATAAAGTTGCACACATTTTGCAGAAATTTAACTTTCGGGTTGTTTATTCTCCCATCAATAAAATTCCAAGTTCCATACTTAAGGACCCCATTCCGGATATGAATTCCTGGGGTATTTATAGGATTCCTTGCCAGTGTGGTTTAATTTACATTGGCCAAACTAAGAGAGCCTTAAAATTTCGCGTCAAAGAACATGAGGCATATGTTAGAAAAAAGGAAACACAGAAGTCTTCTGTTGCGCAACATTGTTGGTCCGAAAATCACACTTTCAATTTTTCTGCTGCCAAAATTATTCAAAAAACATCTTCCATTGGAGAACTGGATTTTCTAGAGGCATTTCACATTCATAAAAATCTTTCTGTTCTAGTTAACGATCCTAATTCCAATCCAAATTTGCCTTCGGCCTTTAAAGCAATTATGTTTTAGTTCTGGTTTCACCAACAGAGGGCGCTACTTGCTTATTCTTGTCCAGGCTTTCTTATCTTATCTAATCATTTTTCCTATCTTGTTCATTTGCGGTTTTGCAGCTGAGGATGGTGGTTCGGTAAAACCATCGAAACTAGTCCTGTGGAAATTTTGTAAATATAACGCTGATTTTTGTTGTTTGTCTTCTGAATTCTAAAATTATGTTAGAAAATTATGTTGTTTTGAATTTCGGAATTTTATTGATGGGTTCTGACATTGGCCAAACTAAGAGAGCCTTAAAATTTCGCATCAAGGAACATGAGGCATATGTTAGAAAAAAGGAAACACAGAAGTCTTCTGTTGCTCAACATTGTTGGTCCAAAAATCACACTTTTAATTTTTCTGCTGCCAAAATTATTCAAAAAACATCTTCCATTGGAGAACTGGATTTTCTAGAGGCATTTCACATTCAAAAGAATCTTTCTGTTCTAGTTAACGATCCTAATTCCAATCCATCTTTGCCTTCGGCCTTTAAAGAAATTATGTTTTAGTTCTGGTTTCATTAACAGATGGCGCCACTTGCTTATTCTTGTCCAGGCTTTCTTATCTTATCTAATCATTATTTCCCATCTTGTTCATTTGCGGTTTTGCAGCTGAGAATGGTGGTTCGGTAAAACCATTGAAACGAGTCCTGCGAAAATTTTGAAAATATAACCCTGATTTTTGTTGTTTGACTTCTGAATTAATAATATATATATATATATATATGTTTGTGTGCATAGACATAATTGTAGTTTATGATGTCTTAAACGTAAACTATATAGAGTATTTTATCTTCAAAGGACTGAAATATACTTAATCTCTCTAAAATAAGGATTATTTGTGTATATTTCATATTTCCTTTATCTTTATTTTGTACATCTAGGCTGTAAGTATTGGCAATATATATGTGATATAATAATAATAAAGTACAATATTTTCAAGGTTTAGGACTATTGATTCCCTTGCTTCTTTTAGCAGCCTTAAAATATTCCATAATTAAATTTTCTTTTTAATATGCCAGCAATTCCAAAGCATTTCTATAAATTCTTGTCTGATGATTTGATTCTTATCCTTTCTTCATTTAGTTTTCTTTCTAGATAACATTAATATTTTATTGTTTCCTAAATAGTTCTAATTAATTTAAATCAAGGCATACTAGATGAAAAGCTAAGATTTTTTTCTTTTTCATTTTTTTTTACCCTATTATCTTATTATAATTATCTCTCAGTGTTAAAATACTTCTTACTTCAGAGTGTTTACAGAAATTCTTATAAGGCAATTTTGTCTTTAATATTTAAAAAAGAAATAACTTTCAAAGTAACATCCAGTGGAACTTGTATAATTTCTTCAGTGTTTCCCTGTTTTTTGGAAGTGAGAGCAGAATGACTATTTTAGTATTTGTCATGCACTGGCCATTATGTCATTTTGTATGGCTTGAATAATCTGAGAATGTAGACCATATAGAACTCTTATGCTAAGAAGAAACAGAGAGGTTAGAAGATTAGGAATGTGACAAATAGCTTGTGCTCCATGAGAGACTCTTCTTTCACCGAATCAGTTCACAAATCAAAATAAACTCTAGTAAGAACTAAAAATAATAAAACTCCATTACATATTCAAAGATATCATGTTTATTGTGGGTCTTCCAAATTTTAAAACTTAATCAACGACTTTTAGAGAGATGCATTGCTGTTGCCAAAAAAAAAAAATCTTTAAAATGAAAAATAATTATTATGTATTGGAGATATAGGTGCTAGCATGGTTCATTAATATTTATCATCCTTCTATCTTGCAATGTGAAAATTAAGTTGAACTTTCCAAAAATGTAATAATGAAAAAGTCTTTAAAAATACTGATACTTTAACTGCATATATAGGTGGTGAGGAATATCAGTAAAATAATAATCAGTAATATCTGCTAAATAATGCAAAGTTTTGACAAAACATTTAGTATTGGTTGGTAGATCACATTTCATTGCATGGATATTGTGCTGTTGTTTGAATATCACTTCATTTTAACATTACCAATTATTCCCTCTGTTTTTGCCTAATAGTACTACTAAACTGCTTGTGAGATACAGAGGAATATAGGGCTGTACCATAAAAATTACTTTAAAAAACATCAAAGTCAAAAAATTTGGAAATGCTAACCTACAACATTGAAATTTAATTATATGTATTTTGCTGCTCTTAGAAACTTGTCAGCTAGATCATAAAATTTTCAATGTTTTTTGAATGATGAGGGAGAAAGCAGTTTGCTTTTTAAAAAAATTTGGCATGTAAATAAAATGATCATATTGTTCAAATAAAGTAATTGCAAATTTCTAATATTTTAATTATTTAAAATTTGCTTTGTCAGAAACAGACAGAATAAAATTGTTAGTTTTAGTTTAATTTCTCTCCTCGTTTTTTTAATTGAGTATCTTTCATATCATAGGGAAGTCACCTCAGTTGTATCAACATGATTTACTTCAGATGTATGCCAAACAAACCCATAAATTTTCACTGCCAATGAATCGTATTCCTGAAAAGTTTGTGCCCAGGTACCTATTACTTGAAGCTTTATTTAATTAAATATTTTGCTTTCTCACACTTATTAATTATTCTTTTGATATCATACACAGGAAATTCTCTTCAACATCTAAAGTGCCTGATACCAAAGGATGTAAACGTTGTTGTGTTGGGCGAAATCCATATAATGGTTACAAGTATTTGTGTGGAGCTATGAGAGATGGCCTTTTTTTAATGCAGTGGTATAATCCTCTAAAGAAGTTCATGCTGCTAAGAGTATGTATACATTTTTACATCTTATGCATATAATATCTACAAAATTTTTAGACCAGATTTCTTAAAAATTTGAGATTTGAAGAAAATATTCTGGATTGTTTCTTTTGTAAGGATAGTTATCTTTAGAACTAAATAGTTTCTAAATAGTTCTCTTTAGAACGATATGTGTACCAGCTTGATCTTATATAACATGTTTTCTGTGTTTCTTATTTATGCAAATTCATGTGCAGACACCAGATTAAAGATAAAAACCCAGCTGAACATTCTTGCATGACATCATTGTCATGCTTAATTTTAATTAAATGTGTTGTTGTTATGTTTTATAGCATGTTCTTTTTTTTTTTTTTCAAAAGAAGTATTGTTAAAAATGTTTAAAGAATGTCATTCTGTTTTAATTCTGTACTTATTAAAACATCTAATCTAAGAAACATATTTTGTATATGTAGGAAAATTTTACCATCGAATTGTTCTATAATGTAAATGATCCATTATTATTATTATTATGCAGCCTATGATGTGCCTTTAACACTTTTCATTTCTTGGCACATAAGTAGAGTTTTTGGCCACTTTCAAAATAACCTATTATTAGAATGCTCTTTAATATTGCTCATTGTGTTTTCATGAATTTTTGTGATGCAATCAAATAAAAGGAGGCCATTTCTTTGATAAAAAGGTGAATATTTTCTTTCATTCTTTAAGGTGAAATCTGGACTTGAAGATGAGATTTCACCTTAAACAGTGAAAAGTAGTTTGTATGCATCAGGCTTGTTGATTAATAAGGACCTTGGAGAAAAGTTATGCTTTGTCTAAAGAACTGCACGAGTGCAGTTGTATAAGGCGGGGAGCAGTTTTTTGTCTTTGTAACAGCAAATATTGATCGTACAAACAAAAAAAGTCTGTTAAACTTTTTGTTATAAATTATTGATATTTTAAAGGAAACAAGTGAGGTGTATCAAACTGGAAGAGACACATGGCAATATTAAATGTAAAATTGGGCAAAAATGTATAGGTATGTTAGTGATCACAGATACGCTTTTACACGTGAAAAGTGTCTCCTAAAAAATTATAGATGCACATTGTTTAAGCAGTTCTGTATACTGTTTGTTTTTTTCAACTTTGAATACATCTGTTATTATTTTTATTATATTTTATAGCAAGTGAAGTGTTATATTCCAGCAGCTTTGGAAGTATTTGAAATGATTATTACACCTGAATATGAATATCCAATGATATGTGTTGGTGTTAAAAAGGGGTAAGTTTCTTGTACAGGTTATTGGTTTTTATATCTCCTTATCTATATGTGTTATTATGCTGTGCATAGTGTAATGATTTTTTATGAATTTTCTGGTTTTGTATAATATTTGGAATAAGTGGATTCTTTATTCAGTTGGTTTTTTTTTTTTTTTTTTTTTTTTTTTTTTTTTTTTTTTTTAATTAACAGTGAAATATGTTGCACTGATGAACAGCTAAATTCAAGTAGATATCTTACAGATTTTGCAAACTGTGTGTTAAGTTTTTGAATGTTGTTTTATACCTTTGAAATGAACCTTAAGTAAACAATAGTATCAAATTTTATTACCTTACACTTGCCATGTATGGAGATTGTATCAACAGATATTAATTCCTTATATACTCATTTATTATAAAAATTCCTGGATAATAATCAGAAGCTTGAATGAACTCAAAATTAAAAAAATCAGCCTATTTAAATTGAAAAGCTTTAATAATATTTGGAAGGTTCATATCAGGCATATCAAACTCAGTATCTCAAATGGGCCAGATAGTCATCAGTATATAGTAAAGCAGACAGAAAATAAATAGCCATTTTCTTACTTAATGATGTAGTGAGTGTAAAAGGGAGTAAATACATAAAATTTAGTTTTTTCTTTCTCAAAATGTACTGCTCACACTGGCAATTTTCAGAACAGAGGACAAGCGAATTTCTGTTAACTGGATCTTGCTGAGGACACATTTCTTTCATAACTTCAGAAAAAGCTGTTCACTCTGCTGAACATGGAAATCACATACAATGCAAAATTTGCAGATTTTTCAGAGCTAAGCAAACAAGCATTTGTAACATTCTGAGATGTGCACTTCACCAAACTTTTGCTTTAGAATTAGTTGACCTGAAGTTCTTTAAAATTGTAAATATGTCTCAATATTCAGTGAAATCCCAATTTTCATTATTATATTATATATTTCTTGTTATATTCTTGGGGTAAATGGAGGTCTGTAGAAAAATCAAGCAGTCTATCGAGTTTGACATTCACATTCCTATTCTAAATCTACAATTATGTAAATTTGCGACTACAAAAATCACTATTAAGTAGTATTCTTGATAACATCCCAAATAAAATGAGACTTCACTTAACTTAGTAGTTTATTAAAAAAACTGTTGTTTAATTAGCCAAGGCAATTATAGATCAGAAAAGAAGTATGCTGTATAATGTAGTTAAATAGTGTCTATGAAATGGGCATGTTTACTGTGATTGTTTTCAATCCAACGGAACTGCAGATGTTTTCTTTTTTAGTAAATATAAATACTTTTGTAAGAGAAGGAGTTCTTTTCCCACTTTCCAGCCATCTGCAATTAACCAATCTGCCTCAATGGAATTTGGCTGGCAGAAAAATCAAATTTCAGATGTGTAACTAACTCATTGTGGCCTTTTTGGATAATGTCTGAAACATGACAAGGTCAATTTTTAGATCTGACAGATTTTTCAGCCATATTTTAGCACAAAGGGGCAATTTGGCCTGAAAGGCTGTTAATTTCGTTTTGGCATTTTTTCACTATAAATGATGATTCACTTTTTAAATGGTTGCCACCAAACATTATTGCTCTGTATTATATTTAAAGAAATTAAATGAAGAATTTTCATGAATGTATATATGTTTCTTGCATTGTGAAAAAACAATGGTACTCCACCCGAACATATGCTTCTCCACCGAACATATGCATATGCGAATTTTGAATTTATTTTATTATCTATTTCATATTTTGTAACACTTTAATGGTTTTTTGATTATAAACTCAATGATTTCAAAGTGAACAATGGCAATTTAACACAAGCGAACAATGTGAATTTAACACAAGGCAGAAAAAAAACCATTTTTATCTCCACCGCATGAGACTGTGTATCGGAAATTCTAAAGATATGCTCTTTTTAAGTATTTTGTGATATTGCTGATGAATTTTATGTGGTTTAAGTGTGAAGAACGTGGTATATTTAATAAAGGAAGGTGACACACAAAGCGTTAAAAATATGACTCTTTGGGCATAATACAAAATTTGAAAGCTTTATTTATTTATTTTTTTTACCCTAAGTTGTTTTGCAGTTATATCCGTGAATTTTATTTTAGTGCTGCCTTGAAGAAGACTCATTTCTAGTAAAATATAGCTTAGCTGTTGTAGGTGGTCTCACAGGCTGGGAAAATTTCTTCATGTGTTATCCTGTCACAGAATTGCTGAACACTATATCTGCAAAATGAATGAGTTGGACACAACTCTATTATTGTCAATGACAAAGTCAAGAAATGAGTTTCTGTTAAATCCATTAAGTACTTTTTAAATAGCTTTTTTGAATTCTCATGAATCTTGTTCTATGTTTTCATTACTTTTGTAAATATTATCTTGAATAGTTATGACAAGTAAATATTCAGGATAACTACTTTTTGATGTCTACCAGATCTTTTCTGTCAATGTAACATTCTGCCATTGACTTTAATTTGGAAAATTCAATATTTTCCCCCTCATTAAAATAATTAAATAAATTTTCCCCCATTAAAGTAATAATTAAGTATTGATTTTTTTAGAAACTTAAGTCATCAGATTAAAAGTTTTATGTATATCTAAACATAAAATTATTTATGGTATGTAAATTTAGTCTGCATGGAATTAACAATAAAGTAATTCCATTGTTAGTTACTGAACTTGTTTGAATTATTTATGCTATCAGTAAGAACATAAGTTGCAGTTAGAAAGCTCAATTACAACATATGACATCTGAATTATTATGTAATTTTTATTGTTATTATTTAAAGCTCAGAGTAATATATTAAATGTTTATGCAACCGTATACTTTAATTTATAAATATTATTATTTAATTTTTTGGGTATATTGTTATTTTTTCCAATTATTTCTAATTAGGTATGACAGAGGCCATCTTGAACTTGACATGATAAACTTAAATAATTCTGAGTACTGGTTAAATGATGATTGGGAAGGGACAGACACTATAGTTCCGAGGCATGAAACACTCAAAATTATTAATGTTACGCAGCTGGAAAAAGATGCCATATTAGTCTGTTATGATAGTAAGTTTTTTTTGGTAACATTTGACACTTTCATTTAATTAAATATATATCTTCCTTATGTGAGAATCATAAATATGTGATATGATGAAAAATTTTTACCATCACTGTTCTGAATATTTAAGAGTTACAAATTTGTTCTTTGTTCCAATAGTAAGTGTTTTTTATTATTATTATTATTATTTGTTTTTACAATCTCTATATTTACATATTTTGCAGATCTAGTCAGAGTTGTCAATCTTCAGGGTAAACTTAAATCAAGTAGGCGCCAGCCAGCAGAGTTGGTATTTGATTACAAAATTGAATCGATTGGTACGTACATATATAACAATTATAAGGTTTTCTAATGAAAGTTTTTTATAAGAAGGAAATTATATCTTGAGAAATATCATTTTAGAAATTTCTGTGTACACTTTTGTGAAAGAGAAAGGGAAAACTTTTTTTTGTGATTTTAATATTTTAATAAATTTTAATGTATGCACTGTTAGTGACACATCAGATATACAGACAATCGTTTATGTCATTTCACATGATGTTCCATTTCCCCACATGAGCTGTAACCATTTTGCCACATGATGCCACATGAGCTGACTCAGTTAAGGACACCCATGTTTGGACCTGCTCAAATACGAACGCAAGGACAAAATTCTGGCCAAGATCATCACTTGTGATGAAAAATGGATTTACTTCAACAGCACAGGCCAAAAAGAGGGTTGATCTGTACCTGGTGAGCCTGTTGGCAGCATCACACAATTCAGTTTGACTAAGAAAAAGATCATGCTTTGTATCTGGTGGGATTATTGCTGTGGTATTATCCACAAACTTTATCTGGAAAAAGGTAAAACCTGCAACAGTAAGGTGTACAGCAAGATGCTAGTCAGTTTTGATGCTGCTATCAAAGAAAACATCGAACTGAGTGTCGATGCAAATAGGTAATGTTACATCAAGATAATGCAAGACCGTATATGTCTGCATTTACCGGCTGGCCTCTGTACGGACTCAAACGGGATCTTTTGCCACACCTACCATGTAGCCCTGATATTGCTCCTTCGGACTTCTGCCTTTTTTCAGACATGCAGCTACATTTTTCTGGTGTTATCTGTCATTCTACACAGTATATCCAAAATGAGGTTGATCTGATTTTAGATTCACAGCTACCTATATTCTGTGCCAAAGGCTTTGAAAAAGTACCAAAATGTTGGCAGAAAATCAAATATTTGGATGGTGATTACTACCCACACTAAAGGTACTGCTTTCATTTTTTTTTCCTCCTGACTTATTTAAGAACATTTTTTGGCTTAAAACTTTCATTTAAACCAGATATTTCGTGTATACCTGTTCTTCAGTATCATCAATTTGTCTTTATTACAAGGACTTAAAAAAAGCCAACTTTTGCTGTTCTCACTTTTTAGCTAATTATATATTAACTTTCAACCATTATCCCAACATACTTTCCTCTAGTATCAATACACTGAAGCCATCATTTCTCCCACTTTTGTATTGGTACTGGAAATTGCTTTTTTGATAGTGTGAAGTATTGTCATTGCATTTTCCTGGATTTCCTCTATGCTGTCAAAATGGCATCCTTTTAAAGTGGTTTTAAGTTTGAGAAAGGGAAAACTGTCTGCCAAGCCTATTCTAGAAAATAGAGTGGGTGAGACACAAAAGGAAATATGTATCGTTTTATCTGATAATTGGTAACAAGAAGCCAGTGCTTGAACTGGAACATTGTTATGATGCAACATCCATGGCTGATTCCCCACTGCTCAGATCTCTTTCTACGCACAGCATCTCAGACCTTATTCGAATTCTGTGGTAGACATATTTACTGTCTGATCATGTTGTACATATTAATAATGCATTTTGAACTTAGTGGTCGTCTGTTGATGGGTTAGGTCATACAGTTCTTGGATATTTGGCAACTGAACTTCTGCCCTCCTTCAAATTTTAAAAAACAATTATAACACTATATTTAGCTCATACTGTCATCTTTGCATGCTTGGTTAAGCCTTTGGAATGTTTTAGTGGAAGTTTTTCTAAATTTTATGCAAAATTTCACACAGATATGTTTTTTCTCCTGTTCCTTTATTTTTACTTTCTTACTAATCTGACGAAACTGCATATGCACGACCTTACTCGGTAGTTACTCAAGAACTAATACACAGATCTGAGCTCAGTAAAAAGCGACATGCTATCAAGATATGATGCTAAGTGTGATCTGCAGCCATTGCCAGGCCATTTTTTTTTTTTTTTTTTAAATTTTTGTAAGTGACCTGCTGATTTCCTTGATCTAAATTTCACTAAATATCTGATCTGTATGAATGATTTGTAACATTTAAAAGTGGCACTGACAATAGAAGAATATTTGCTGCTGTACAAGTTTGTTGACAACTCTGAATTATTTGAGGTGTTCATATGCTTTGCCGCAAACCATTTGTTATCTTTATTTAATATCTGGCAATCCTTCTCCTGTATTACTGTAATTAACTCTCATGAGTATATTTTGTGTCTTGTTCTATTTGTATTTTCTCTTGATTTCTGATTGTATCTTTCAATTGTGGTATCACCTGAGGTACGTATGTTTTTCATAGACTCATAGTATCAAGTTTAAAACTGTGGGTTTTCATACACTCATAGTATCAAGTTCTGATTATTTTTAAGTTTTGCATGCTTATCTGTATGAAAATTTTGTTTTTTAATAAGTTAAATAAGTTATACATTTTGAAGTTTGTTCTTTTCAGAATTGCTTCAGTTTTGTAATTAAATTCTTTTTATTATAAAAAAAAAATTTCTTTTTGTTCATAATTAATTATCTGTATGTGAGTGTAATAATTTTAATTCATTGAAGGTGGATGATGCAGCATTCTTGAAGAAGCTAGCAAGCATCTAATTTTAATTGGCAATAGCCTCTTAACTCTTCATTTAATTTGGATAGTTCCTCTTTCTGTTCTAATTACAGTAATTGCTTATAATTAACCTCTCTAAACTACATCATTTTAAAATCAATAACAGGCATCATGTAATTTTTACATTATGCTAGTAATATAAATGGTTTTGTAAATTAAAACTTAACTGGCCAATAATAATTCAGAGTTATTAGCTATTCAAAATTATATCAAAATCGAAACTAATTCACAGTGAATTAAGATTTCATCCTGAACACATCACACTTTCTTCCAGCTTCTGTTAATGCTTGCTGTCTTCAAAATTATAATTTTCAAACATAACAGTACCGATTTAATACTCCAAAAGCAGATGCTATGTTGCCCAGTTTATCTGCACTGCCTTATTGAAGTGCTTGGCCAACTAAATAAAAGGCAACATTTAAATCTGCCGTGATTTTGAAGTTTCTTCTCTATGAATCAATATTTATACATTTACAATTATTTACAAGCATCCCACAGGGATCAGCAAATTTATTTTTCATTGTGCATCTTTGGCATACATACATACATATGTACACACATATATATGTAGACACTATTTTTACTTGAATTGTATATCATGTTAAGTAATATATTGTTTTATTTTGTTTCAGTTTTTATGGTATGTTAAGTTGTGACATTAAGTTATTCTTGTTTCAGTATGCCTCACAGACAGTGTTTTGGCATTTCATAAACATGGAATGCAAGGAAGGAGTTTTAAAAATAATGAGATTGTCCAAGAAATCACAGATAATTCAAGGATTTTTAGGATGCTTGGATCAGACAGGTTGATAATTTTAATGATTTTGATGCACTTTTTGTGTGGTACTGAAAGTTACTTTAAATTATATTTAAATAAATCATTATAGTTTAAAAAAGTTTTGCTTGTTATTATTAATTATTATTATTTTGAAGTTTTGCACACTTTTTTCTCAAAATAGTTGTCCTAGATTTAGACATCTATTTTATAGAAAAAAGCTGCTAATATTTTTTATGCTAATATTCTAACAGCTAATTTTTTATTCATGTAATATAATGCCATTTTATGGTAAATTGCCAATGATAGATATTTCTAGAAATATGTTGTGTTTATTAATTAATAATAATAAAACTTTTTTGGGGGGAGTCATTTGATGAGATTTTTGTTTAAAGATTAAGAGTATTAGTTCAGTGTTTAACAGGAAGAGTTCAGAATAGTTTGTGATTAAAAGTTGAAATACATTCTTCGATTCTGGGTGTTATCATTTATAAGTTTTCCAAAAATTTAAGTATGTTTCATAATTAAAACTTGCAAATCAGAACAAAGTCACTGCCTCTGAAACAAAGGCCTATTTATTCTCTTGTTATAAAATTTTATGTATTTAAAATTAAAATGGATAATTGTAGTCTTCTGCTTTTCAAATTATATTATTTTTCATGCATAAATTGCATAACATCTGACCAAATTTGCGTTATTTATCTGCACATGTAACTTTTTTTAGTGTTCAGTTAAGGATGGTTTTAACCCTTTCAGGGATGCAATGTTATGATTTTTTAAAAGTTATGAAAAAGTAAGCATAATGACATGCAATGGTCCTATAGACAACATAAATGAGTTTAAAAAATTTTTTTTTCGTCCCCCTTTATGGAAAGGGGATTGGGAAAAGTATCTGAACGTAACCCAAATTGCAGATTATACTAGTAAATTACTGAACAACTAATGAAGTAAGTAATATTTGCATAAACACACATTTTTAATTATAAATAAAAAATTTAAAACAGGAAACAAAAAAGTATGAGACAAAAAGTAACTAATAATGCACTAAATTACTTGCATAAAACTATGAAATATATTCAAAAATTATGTTTAAAACTAAGAAAATTATATGTAAAAATAAAATAAATTAAAATGCATACAGTTATTTTACTATGAACTAGAAGCATGAGAAAAGCGACCGCTAAGAGAAGCATAATAAAAACGCAACTGTGAGTGTTTTTCAGTGTGCTCTGTGTCTCTGTAAAAAATAAGAAATGTTTTCCCTCTCTCAAAAGCTCCATAAATCCTCATCTTTGAAGCCACTCAAATGAAGATATTGTGCAACTGTTTACAGCAGTGATCCGAAAGCAATAAACACAACTGCAAAATATCTCACCACTGCGTCATCTGATCCTTTCTTCGATGTCCCAGAGGGGCGGTGGTTTCATGCTGAAACCGCAATGGAAACATTCAAAATTGAAAGGGTTCCATTACTTTTTTTTGTGAACTAAGGACATTTCATTACTCATTGATGCCTGCTTATAAAATATATTGTGGAAAAATTAAAAATTTTTGGGTTTTTGTTTTTAAAATGGGTCAAAAAGAGTAGTGTGCAAAAGAAGCTATTTTTGAATCAATTAATAGATGCCCAATTAATCAATCAATTAATGGATGCCCAGAAGGGTTTGCTGCTGCCATCTGTTATCAGCTTTATTTAAGAAGTAATTTAATTTTAGCAGTGGTTTTGAAAAAAAAAAAAAATTCTCTAAATTGAAAAAAACTGTTGAAAATGCGAAACCACCACCCCTGAAAGGGTTTCATTTTTTTTATAGTGCAATTTTTGAAAGTAATGTATCAGAATTGCATTTAGATGCTTCATTCTTATCAATACTACTATTATTTTTTTTTTTTCCCTAACAGAATTGTAGTTTTGGAAAGCAGACCAACTAATGAACCAAAAAGTCCTTCCAACTTATACATATTAGCTGGTCATGAGAACAGTTACTAATGCTGCTGGTAAACAAGTGGTGTTCACAGTATTGAAAATTGTGTCAAATTTGTAATTGTGATTTAATTTTAATGCTGTTTTAAGCATTGAACTGATTAATATGTAATTACATTAATTTTCATATAGATTGCACATCTTATAATTAAGCAGTCATATAAGCAATGTAGAATATGTAGAAATCATGATGTACAGTATTTTTATTGCTAAAACAGGCTAATAGATTGTACAATAGTGTGAATTTTGTAAATTATTTTTATGATCGTATGAATATATATGTGTGTGTTCAATTTGTGTGAGACTGCATGTAGATTTTTATGGTATTTTCTTTTGTGGATTGTTTGATAATTTCTGTGATTATTTTGTTCTTATATACTAATGCATCAAGCATTTTATTGAAAATTTATTATTCAAGTAGTTTTTTTATTTTATTCATGTTTAAAATTTTATCAGCTATTCTAAAATAATGATCTTTTCTCCTAATTTATCTTTTAAATCGGGTTAATGAAGTAAAATAATTCTGTACTTTTTAACTTTGTAGTTGTGCTTAAGTTTAGCCAGAAATTTTTAATATTAATACTAAGTATATTTAACATCAGTTATGTCTCTAGGATAAAATCCGCTATTCTTTCTAAAACTGTTCACTCATTTACATTAGATGGTTTTAGCATTGCTCTTATTTTGATAATTATTGTGCATGTCAGTGGTTAAGTTTTAAGTGAAGTGAAGTTTCTTAATATTAAATTGTTGTTTTATATCTAAGTAATGCAATAAATTGTGGAGACAAATTTTAAAGGTGTCATTTACAAAGTATTGATGAAATTAATGAAAAAAAAATCTAGTTATAAGTCATACTTTGAAAAAATTTTATTATTTTTAAACTTTATGAAACCGTATGATAATGTACCAGGGTTTGCTGAGATGGTTTGAGTTGGGATGAATCCTTAAATGTTCTTAAATTTGAATCTTAGAGTTTTCAGGTATTTCATTAAAGGAATAAAAAAAATTCCATCCTTAAAAGATTATAATTTAAGCAAAATTTGGAATCTGCATTTAATAATTAACAAATTTAAAGAATACAGTTTTTAAAAATACACATATATATTATGAAGATATAAATGAAATTTAGTTAAGTGAAGTACATAATTAAAATCTTGAGGTTCATTTTTTCCCATCATAATTTTTCTAAATAAATTTTAAATAAATGGTTCAGAATTTTTCAAATTTCTTGATTCTTTTAGATCAAAGAATATGCAGATGGAAAACAGTTTTTTAAGAAATAACTGAAATAAATACTCATTATAAAATTATTATGAAAATTTAGAAAAATAAGATCCTAAAAAAAGTTTTTTTTTAATTTAAAAAATTTTATAAGAATACATTTTCATATAGCATTCAGGGTCTGTATGGTACTGGTCATCCAGATGCCACAGAAAATACATAAATTAAATTCTTTTTTTGTGATGAATTCTTCTATGGATGGCAGGGGGACTTATTTTTCCAAGTTTAGAATTAAAATTTTGACCAGTTTTTCTAGGTTGGCATTCAAATGATGAAAAAGCATGAAGATTCATGCTTCCAAATCTGAATCTTCAAGATTCAAGTATTTGAATATCATATTCATAGTGATTGTTTATGTGTTTAAAAATTTGATTCCAAGTCAGAAATTTGTTTACTGTAAGGTTGCATATGGTTAGGGTAAATCTATTAAAAGTTTGATGAACATCATACTCTTTCTGTAACAGTTATGCTGCAACAGTTATTGAAATTAAACATTTGTTTGTAGTACATGTTGAATGCATTAGAGTCTCAATTATTCTTTTTTTATGTACTTTGATATAAAGTATTTAAATAACAGTCTTTCTTTTTGGGTATCCATATCTTCCCATTAATTATGAATCAATAAATACTAATTTTATTTTAAATTTTTGTATCGAACATGGTGAATACTTTTGTAACAATCACCTCTCTAAGACTGATGATCACTGATAGAACCAGTATTTCTGAGAACATAATCATCAATCTCTGTAATATGACTGCCTTTACAGAAGATAAAAATCATCTTAAATCGTGGTTGATCATGTCAGAAAGGATTCGCTGTATATGCAAGTCAAGTTGGTTTAAAATAATATCATGTGTATTATAAGAAAGTATCGTGAATGGGAAAATTCTATTCGTAGTTAATTACTAGTTTAAAATTTATTTCTTTTGTGTAGCAGATGAAAGTGGTGAGCATTTGTTATCACTTTCATATATAAGAAAAAATATATCTTATATGCATCAAACAAAAGAGTTTCTATTTTGCTGATAATTTTCTTTTACGATTTTCTTAAGAAGGGTGAAATAAGAGATTGAAATAAATTGTAACAAATGGTGTCAGTTTTTTTTTATTGCATGGGTTTCACACATGCTTATTTATTTAAAGGGGAAAAAAGTGATATTTTACAGTGTATAATTGCAGTATGAATGACTAATGATAGGTTTATATACTTTCACAAACTGCAATTGATTCTGATTGAATGTTTAATCTGAGGATTTTTTTTCCTTTCTAAGCTAGATAAATTCGGAAATCACTGGTATTTTCTGAAATTTAGCTGCTCATCATATTTGCATATACATTGGACTTTCTATTTCGTGAACCTTCAGTTTATGAATTATTATTATTATTATTATTATTTTGTTATTTCGTTGTTTATATAGACTTTTATGATCATTTTAGTCACATTCCCTTTCGCAAATTTTATACACATGCAATTTTTTTTTAAGCCATTGTGCATGAATTTGTAAAATAGAGAATTCACTCTTCTATATGCAGTGCATGTATACAAGCACGTGTGTGCATATGTTTACTTAAAAAGGGGGAAAAAAAGAATCTGCAACCATGCAGCTTACAGTTTCTTCCCAAATTAGTGTGCAGTGAAATCCCCCATTCTGTTTCATTTTCCTTTTATTTATTTATTTAAAGTAAGTATTGCTGAATTATTTAAAATATTATTTCGCTTCGTGTTTCATTGTTGGGTTATATGAAAACCTATATTCATGCTTTAAGTAATTATGTAAAATACTGTAAAATTTAAAATTTTATGTTTACTTGCAACGTGATAGGGAATGTAAACATCAACCCGAAGAAAAGGATAGATAAGGCAAAGTGATTTTTATATTTCTGTAACATAATGCGAGTTTATTATGTGTATATTTAAGTGTATTCTCTAAATAAAATTATTGCATGTCCCATATATGAAGCCTTTTAAAGTTTTTGCTATCTGCATTAGTTTCCCTTTATCAGTTAATTTTCCACTTAATCTGTATCCTCATTTTACCCAAAAAGTTGTCTTATATTCTGTGTATTTATTGTGTGTATTACATAATTAAAGAATGTAAGTGTGTCTAAGGCTCTTAACATACATATTTAATGTGATAATATCTTAAATAAGTTTAAGGGCTTCAAGCCATACTTACATTCTTGAAACTTTCCTGTAAGAGAAATTATTTCGTGTGCTGTTGTGAAAAAGACAGTTATTTCAAATAAAGAGTAGTTTGTGGATTAAATATCTCGCCTGCTGAAGGGAAAAAAAAGCAGAGTTTGAATTTTTTAAATCATTCTAATGAAATTAGTATGCAGTATTAAAAATGCTGTTTTCTTGTCTCATTTTTTATCTCTGTTGATGGTGAATACATGAATTAGATGGGAAGTTCTTTAAGTTTCATTCAAAAATGTTTGTTTTTATTTGTTAGTATAACAAAGCTGTTTTGTTTGGATTTTGTTTCAGTTCAAGAAATACTACTGAATTTTAAATTAAATATATAGGGTATGTGTAAAAAATTAATGAAACAAAAACAATGCCAATCAAAATAAAACACTCTATTAATAGACCGTTATATTTAAATTTTCTTTATTTGTAAGTCTTCCTGCAAGAATATTTTCCTGCGAATTTTTTAATGTATTTTATTAAATTTTACTTATTATATATTCTGATTTTACATCTTACAGTTTGTTAAATGGTAGTTATAATATTTTAAAAATATATATTTCTTGAAATGAGATTTTACTGTCATTTTGATGAGAAATGTACAGCTTCTTTCTTTCTTTCTTCCTTTTATCTTTTCTTATTTTTTTAAATATATTTTTGATTTAATAATGTGTTTTGGATTGAAATTTTTGTTCGTTACATGCTTCTTAAATACATATCACGTTACTTTTCTGAATTTTGTGTACATATATGCAACTGTTTATCATTTGTTGCAGACGTGTGTGGTAACTTGTGTATTTTTGACAAAGCTTATAAAATGTGACAATCATATGACACTTTATTTTACATTATGTTGCTATGTTCAGTGAAGTGTTTCTACTGTATTCTAAGCCATTATATTTTTTGTTAATGGAATTTAAGAAATGTTGAAAACAAGTTCCAACTTGAATAAAAGTGCACTTTAAAAAGTATGTGCAAAGCAATAGCAATAATTTTGTAATGCTAATGTAGCTAAACGTTTTCTACGAAATACTAAAAAATATTAAAAATATTTAAAAAAACTGCTTTAAATTAATTGGAGTCAGTGCAACCTGTCTTCTTATAAGCTAGTTAGATTCATAGTTATGTGTTAATAATATATAAATAGTTCTGTATTTAAATTGTGAGTTTCGTACTGCGATGATGCTAAACCATTTGTGATAATTTTATTTAAATATTTCATAACATTAAATTATATGTGAGTTTTTAACATCATACTCTTCTTTTAAATGTTCTGTAGCTAAAAGTTAGTGTGGATTATTTGTTAGAAAAATCTTAATTCTTTTTCTTCACAAGAATTTTGAAAAAAAGTATTTTGTGTTGTGCCAACAGAATTTTATCGTTTGCGACTTTTATACAAAAACATTATTCCTATTTAAAAGACTATTAAAGTATTATAAAAAGTGTATAGTGTATATTATATAGTGCCAGATAAAAGAATGTATTTTGTCATAAATAAATATTTACAAATTTTCTAGGTTGTGATAAATTATAATGAATTTGGTATAATGTATTGGTTTAATTCTAAGCTAGCAACTAACAGCTGGTTTTCTAAATTCTTTTAACTGTTTTATATAAATTATATAGTCATAATTATAGACTCGGTGAAAATATTTTCAAAATCTAAAATCATAAATATTTGGTTAAATGTAAAGCGTATGTATTGTATTTGATCTGTGCATGTACAAATTCTGTATTTTTAGTCATGTTCCATTTTTATATCTTCTTGAAAGTGCAATAGCTTTTAATATTGTAGCTAGTGTGAATAATAAATTATCTTTGTAAATTAAAAGAGCTGTCATTACTAAATACAGAATAAAATTATTGCAAAATTATTTCAAATTTAAGCTCACTTTTTATTCGGACATTTTAGATGTAAAATTAGGGTGGGACTTAAATTCAGATTGAATATTTTAACAGGTCTGCTGATCCCTCATGATTATGAAAATGTTTCCCTGAAGAAATTGTCAAAAATTCTTTTTTTCTTTTAAATGTGTCATTTCAAATTATTTAAATGACACTGTAGATCATGAACTGTGATGCAATGTTGAAAGTGATATTATGTCTAAAGATTTTTGATAAATTTGATAGCTAATTTTCTTTATGCTGGTACAGTCAAAAGTCGTTAATTCGGACACCCATAATTCGGAATGATCTATAATCCAGACCTCAAAACTAAAAACTTTCTGCGCATGCACCGCGTTGACACATGCGCATAGGCGTTTACGTGTGCGCGTAAGACCTTTTACGACTGCGCATATGAGTGTGCGCAAGTGCAGAATACGTTTTCGCGTGCGCGTTTTATGTATAATGGATGTATAAGCTAAAATTATCTAATTATCTATTTCAGTTAATGTTGATGATTGCTTTGTTCCTTAATTTTCGAATTGGATCCGGCTTATTATTTTTTGCAGATTGTAAGAGCAATTTTATAAAAGTAAGCTTAAACTTTCAATTATATCAAATAGAATTTCCGATATATATTTGTTAATATGTAAAGGATCTAAAGCGAAAGTATGTTTTGAAATCCGAAATCTGTTTATCAAGCTGCTCGGCGGGGGGAACGCCGCGCGGCGGGCGCGTAATGAATTGGAAGTTGATCTGTCAGCACTATCCTTGTCTTCAGGGCAGATGTTTTTATTTTATTTGGCTTATAATTGAAGATCAGATGTTTTTATTTTATTTGGCTTATAATTCCTTACCAAATGTAGTATTTCATCTCGATATGCTCCGTCTTTGATATGATTTAAAACAAGTTCCTCGTCATTATAATTCGCTTCCGGTAGCGAAGAAAAGTAACAGAGGTTATTGAAAACGAAAAAATTTCGATTGACAATTTAGTCGGTGTTCTTGACACAGCAATTATAGGACTTGAACAGCGGAACTTTGTAACTGAACAAGAAATTATGTCTGTTTAATAGAATTAAAGAGAAAGTATTATCACATGAAACGAAGCAAAACTTAAACAACTTACATTGAAAGAAATGTTTATTTAAGTAAACAAATAAATATTAAGCTTTTTCTTTTTGCAAATTTTGATACCCTTTAGATCATAATTGTTCTTTATTTCATAAATTACGGTTTCATATTTTTAATTTTAGAATTTCTGCATGCCATCTTACAAGATTTAAACTGATGATCTATAATCCGGAAAAATCGATAATCCGGAATCGCCGAAGTCCCGACGAGTCCGGATTAATAACTTTTGACTGTACTAAATAAGTAATATTGAGTCTATCTTTTGATACCTATCATAAAATCAGTGTTATCTTCTACTTTTTTTATTTTTCAGTTTTAAAGTCGCTCATAGCCATTTGTATTTTTCCCAATATATATATTTCATATGTAATAAACAAGCTAAAAGCATGAATGGACTTTAAAATTAAAAATCTAGTGCTACTGCTGCTGAGATTGTAAATTTAAATTTAATTATTGTATTTTAATTTTGATTATCCTAAAAAATGCATAGCAAAAACTATTGCAAAATGAACCTAATTAATAAAAATTAATTAAAATTGAGATAAAACTATGGAAAAAGTAGAAGTTTTAAATTATAATGAAATTCATAATAAAAACTCAAAGTATTCATATCAGAAGGAAATTAATTATCATTGATCTCATGGAAAAAGGCTGTCTTTTCAAGGATAATTAGTCTTCTTCCACAAAATCATCAATAATTAAGGAAGATCACATTTTATTTCATTTATATATTTGAACGAACTGTTTTTCGAAATGCAAAAAAAGGCCAAAAAATATAATATTTCTGAAATTTAAATAGAATATTTCAAATCCTTGAAATCTCCACCCTTTTCCTCTCTTACTTTTTCCATACACACACACATATATATACACACTCAAATTTAATTAGAATCTTTCAAATATTTGAAGAAAATCTCCATTTTCCTCTTTTTTTTTTTTTTTTTTCCCCCATACATATAAATGACTTGGTCAACAGAGACACATGAGTGGGATGTGTGTTGTGCAGTCCTATATCCAACAGTTTCCGCTGAACTGTGTGTTCTGAAACACACTTGACCTGTATCATATTGGGCTATCAACTGAGCCACTGCCTTGCACCTATTTCGCTGTGCCAAGTGAGGCAATCTTAGATGTCCTTTTCATTTGATGACGTGTGGACGTCCAACACTTTGGCTTCTACTGCTGGTGTCACCGTCATTAGTTCACTTTGCAAAAATACTAACAACAGCAGATCATGAACACCCTACCAGTCAATACAGTTTCAGAGATGCCTGTTCCAAGTCTTTAGGCCTTTACAGTATGTCCTCTTATCAAATTCATTTAGACTAGTAGCCTTCTCCATCACTTGCAAAAGTAAGTACAAGAATGATTCCTTACCTTCTCAAGCAGCAATTAAATACCTTTCCCACTTAATCACATACATCATCTAGGCAAGTTCATTGAAAAAGGTGGGATGGTTATGATGTTTTGGCTCGTCAGTGTGTTGTTGCTTATTAGAAATTCATAAGCATCTAAACAGACAGATCTCATAAAGAAGAAAACTTGAATTTTTATTTCAACTTCTAGTGCTTGCAATTTTACAATTGAGGGACATCAGCTGAAATAGATCAAGAACTTGGAATATTACTTTGTAATTCTTTTTAGCACAAGAATGAGTGTTGTTGAGAAGAAAATTTTCCTTCGTAAAAACACCATGCCTCTGTGTTAAAGAAAAGATACTTGTATGTGATATTCATTCTGTACATGAGATTGAAAATAATCTGAAGTTTTGTGCTTTTGATTTTATTAAATAAAGAGCTTACTACTTCTGTCAATCATATTTTCATATCTTTAAAATAATATCAATTAGAGCCTCTTTATAAAAAGTTATGGTGACAGATTTTTGTCTGCAGAGTAACCTTCTTGTCTTCGGAAACATTACGCCATTCGGCCATGCTTTCTGCATCCTGAATAAAGGTAGTAATACCTTTCCATCAGTTTGTACCATCCTAAATTACAAAGCTGTCAAGCGTACCTAATACCTTGTGTGTTGTTATGGAATGTGGAACTCCTTGCAAAATAAAATGACTTTTGCCCCAGAGATAGTTAATTAATATACCAAACAAATACTAGCAACTTCACATAAATGCAAATTGTATTATCATGAGATTGCTTAGCAAAGTACAGGCATATTTATATGTAATAGAAATAAGTAATGTCAACTTTGATTAGGTCACACAAGTAAATAATTTGTCAATGCTGGTAATAATAGAAAACAGTATACCAATTTCAGGTAGATCATCTTCATATGTTTCAATAGCATCCTGCGTCTGGTTATTGCTTTCTTATCATAAAAATGCCATGTTGTCAATTGATGTGATATCCAGAAGCCATATCAATGACCTTACACATAACAGGATCATTGGAAGTCCACACTTACTGGTGTGTATTATGTCACTGATTATTTATGTGAAACACAGTTTCAGCGGGAAAATAAAACCGGTTATAACTTCCGAATGAATGCCTATCTTTCTCCGTCACTTTGACGGAGGTTAAGACATTTAAGGAAAGAAAAGTCCACAAACTTCATTAGAATATTTTGAAGCAGGAGATGTGAAAAATGTACAGTGCTGTCACCTGGACTCGAACCCCGAACTTTTCGAATACGTGTCGAGTATGCTTCCAGTTTCACCACGAAGCATGTGGAACAAAGGAAGAAAATACCTTATTACTCCCCATTTTTAAGGGCAAATGGGGATGAGCGGACCCAATCGCAAAATCCTGGTGGCGACGAATTATCGTCCACCGCCTTTTAGTTCGATTGCCACTGGTAGAGTAATTAGGTTATTTTGAAGCAGGAGATGTGAAAAATGTGCAATGCTCTCGCTGGTACTCGAGCCCTGAACCTTTCGAATACACGTCGAGTATGTTTCCAGTTATACCCTGAAGGCATGCGGAAAGGAGGGAGAAAATATCTTATACACATCACAGCCTTATTCTTGAGAAAGTGCAATGAATTTTCAAGAGCTTGTAAAATGTTTTGTTTCTGAAAGTACTAAATGTGATTACCTTGGCCGTGCACATCCAACGCTAGTGACTTTTCATTGCTGTCAGAGTGAGTGGGATAACTACAAAAGTACTCCTGCTTTCATACGAAATTGGTCCCCAGACCATAACTCCAGGTGTAGGTCCAGAGTGTCTATGCCGCAGACAGGTTTGTTAAAAGCCCTCAACTGGACTTCTTCTAACAAACACACGGCCATCACTGGCACCAAGGCAGGACCAGCTTTCATGAGAAAGCATAACAGACCTTCACTCTGTCTTCCAATGAGCTCTAGCTCGACACCACTGACGTCACAAATGGCAGTGGTTTGGAGTCAGTGGAATACACGCTATTGAACTTCTGGCTCGAAGCAGCCGATTTGGAACAGTTTGTTGTATCCCTGTGGTGCTAACTGCAGCTCGAGTTTCTGCTGCAGACACAGTGCGATGCGCCGCAGTTATACGCCAAATAAAATGATCTTCCCTCTCAGTAGTGCCACGTGGCAATCCAGAACTCGGTCTTCTTAAGACAGTACCTTCCCTTGACCACCGCTGCCAATTATCATGCACAGTGGATATATTCCTGCCAAATCTTTCTACAATATCTCGGAAAGAAAATCCAATTTCTCGTAGCCTTATTACACAACCTCGTTCAAAATCACTGAGCTATCGATAATGGCTTCTTCATCATCTTAAAGGCATTCTTGACTAACATCAACTTACTACGTCAAATCTCGACGATGAATAATGCTCACGAACTTTACAGCGCGTATTTAAAGCAAACCTGATTTGCATATTGATAGTGGCGCTACTTGTGCCATGCTCAAGCGCCTAGCGCGAAATTTAAATAGACATCATCTTTCAGATATATAAACACACCTACCAAATTTTGTTTATCTAGCACAACTCTCTATTAATGGCGGGAATTTGCCCCTCCCATCAGTGTATTTTATGTATTGAGATTAAAAGTTGCAGTAACTATTTAAAATTTATAAGACTTTAGTTTCACGGTTTATTTTAAATTTATGTACTTGTTTAGATTAATTTATTTGATTTTAATTAATTACCGTATTAGCAGAAAACTTTATTATTAAATAATTAAGAATCTGTATGTTTCGTGCATTGTGTAAAAATAGTGGCACCCAGAAACACCAATTTTTGAACACACATAATTCACCTCCCCAATATGTGCATTTTGGAGCCGGAATTTTGAAATTCGAATTTGCTTTTCATTTATTTCGATTTTTTTTTTTTTTTTTTTTTTTTTGGAGAATTTAATGAAAGACTGTTTACAACAACCGCACAAACCATTTAGAACAACCGCACAAAACTTTTGTATTGCCTCACAAAGCTGAGGTTTTAAAGCTCAGCAATACAAAAGCTTTGTGCTGCCATTCGACAAAGTGTGATATGTTATATTTGATATTAATTCAGAAAACTCAGCGGTATAACGTATTGAAAATATTTATAATTCGAATACTGAATTGAAGGCAAATACTGAATATATATGACATATACTCAATATGTTTTTCTTTTGAATTTAATCAACGAACTCAACGGTTTAAAAGAAATGTATAGCCACTGCCCGAAATGAATATTTTTATCTTCCACATGGTAATGTTTTTTCGTTAAAAAAAAGTAAAATATTTAATTTTTCTTTCAACTTTATAATGTTATTAATTAACAAAGCGATTTAAAAGCAATAAATACAGATTCATTTCGATTATTATTAATAACTAGCTATACCTGTGAAATTACTTTAGCTGGATTCATTAAATAATTATTTATTTCCTTCCTCTTTATAGTAAGTAAATTATGCTAGTAATTTTTAAAAAAGGAGCATGATATATATAGTGGTGGCCAAAATTGTGGACACTTTTGGAAATTTTTATGTTTTTGAACTTTGTATGCTTATAGAAAATGTTACGTTCCGTAAAATGCAAACTTGTATACATCATTTTAAAGAGAATTTATTACTGAATTCAATACAAAACACAAAATTCAATTATTTGCAATACAAAAAAAGTTAAACGATAATAGTTATCGATATATATTAGATAGTGATGATTGCAGTGAGTTATCAGTACTTAGTAGGGTACCCTTTATTTTTTATTACAGTTTCACATCGACGTTTCATTGAGCTGACAAGAGTTTTAAGCTCTTCTTTCGTTATTACATGCCAGGAAACAATTATAGCATCAATTATTTATTCGATTATTATTTTATTTGATGGGTGCCTTATTAGGACAAGACTTTTCAAACGGTGCCACAAATTTTCGATAGGATTGAGGTCAGGACTGTTTCCTGGGCATGACAACAATTTAATGCTCTTTGTACGAAACCACTCTTTTGATATTTTGGCCGTGTGGCAAGGAGCAGAATCCTGCTGAAAAATAAATGAAGCATTGTTGAGAAAGAGATCTTTGATGGAAGGTAGAAGTTTTGGTTCTAGAATAGTGTCAATGTATTTTTTGGCATTCAGTGTCCCATCGATGACATGAAAGCGACCCATACCATCTGCTGACATGCATGACCAAATCATAACACTAACTGGGTTCTTCACAGTTGCTTGAATGCAGTCAGGATGTAGCTCTTATCCTATTCTACGTCTTGCATATTTTCGCTCATCACTACCGAATAACGATATCTTCGTTTCATCACTCCATATAACTTGCGACCACTGATCATCTGTCCAATTAATGTGTTCCTTTGCCCACTGTAGTCTTTTTTTTTTTTTTTTTTTTCGTTGCTGAAAATTAAGATAAGGCTTTTTTCGTGGAATTCTACCTCCCAGTCCAACATCTGTTAATCTTCTCCTGATTGTTCTTGAACTGACAAAAACACCAGCATCATTCAGATCACTTCCGATGGCCGCTGATGACATTTTTCTATCTTGGAGACATAGTCTTTTTATTCTTCTGTCATCAATAGATGTGGTGCACCTTTTTCGGCCTTTTTTATATAGTAATTAAAACTTTTGGACTCCAGATGTAGTCACTGAGCCACCCACCTGTCTTGCAATTTCAGCATAGGAAAGACCACTTTCTCTTAACACAATAATATTACATCTCTTTCTAGGTGTCCAATCTACTCTTTTATTTGATGCCATTGCTTCTTGACTAAGTATTAAAAATTTTTACAAAAATTCCTACTTGTAATTGCAGTGTATAAGAAACAGGTCCTCCTTCTACAGAACAAAGCAAAATAATGAATTGTTTCAAGTGTAAACATGATGTCAGCTTGTCCTGGCAGTTACTAACATTTGATTGGTTCTCAGAACAAGAACAGTGATTGGCCAGGAAAGCTAGACATTACAAACCACTTCATATCTGGGTTTTTTATTTATATTAAAGTACATATAACTTTTTTTGTATTGCAAATAATTGAATTTTGTGTTTTGTATTGAATTCAGTAATAAATTCTCTTTAAAATGATGTATACAAGTTTGCATTTTGCGGAACGTAACATTTTCTATAAGCATACAAAGTTCAAAAACATAAAAATTTCCAAAAGTGTGCACAATTTTGGCCACCACTGTATAATAAGTATTGCAACCCTTATAGTTTCTTTATAAAAGAAACAAAGATAAAGAAAACAAGTAAAGGAATATAAAAAGCGTCGGCCGAAAACATCGCGAACAACAACGTCGCGGAGAAAATGCATGACGAAAACTTCGTCTAACAACACATTATGAGAGCAAAAATAGCAAGAAGAAAACATCTCAGATCTAAAACATCGTGATATAGAACATCGTCGTCGAGAATAAAGCGATTCAAAAACATTTGCAGTTTAAAACATCTCCGTAAAAAATATCGTGGTAAAAAATAAAGCGCTTACAAATCATCGCATTATGGTAACATCGTAGGCATACGTTTTCAGGTTTTAAAAGTTGTAAATGTACACTGCTGAAAAAAAAAAAAAAAAAAAAAAAAATGGGACAGTGCTATATCTCCCGTTCTACTGGGCCGATTGACAAAATTCAAAGTGCGTTTTTCATGTCTCGAAAGCGTGACTTAGGATATATATTAGATTTATATATAGCACTATTCTAACATAGGTATTTTGACACAAAATCGGACTTTTTCTGAAATAACATACAAATTTTTTTCCATATTTCGATTCTACGACACAAATTATGCCAGAATACCAAGTTTTGTAAAAATCGTACGAGTAGTTTTTAAAATATTAGCTCTCAAAATTTTAGTTCCTCAATGTTAATTGAATTTGGCAAATATTTATTAATATCTCTTTTTTTATTAAACTTTTTTGATTTTTCCTTTCACATTTCGAAATTTAGGTTCATTCCAAATAAAATTTACCCATTTTTTGTGTTTTATTTTTTAAATTTCTATTTTTAAATAATTTTTATAAATTTTTCGAAAAAAAATTTGAATTATAACCTATAAAATTTTTACCATCATCTTAAAGTAGGTGTATTTTTAAGCATATCTGCAAAAAATTAGACTTTTTTATTCAAAATTTTCTAAGATATACACGAATTTACATATTTTCGCGTTTTGAAATTTGGCATCTTTTTTTTGAGCGATAATAACGCCAAATGTGGTTTATGGATTTTTGTTACAGTGAATTGCCACTATTTTTAACCTTAAATTTCAAGTAAAATTTTACGGAGAATTAATAATATGATATTGTTTCTCTCAAAGATGCGTAATAAATATTTTTAATGCTATATGAAAAGCTATTTTTTTTAAAATTATAGATGATATTATTCAAATTTTTAACTATTTTTTAAATTTCTCTCTTTCTTCCTTTTTAAAAAAAATAAAAGTAAATTTTTGTAAGAGTAAATTTTTACCTTCGGCGTTTTATCGTCTGCTACTTTACTTTAACTTCGCTTAATTCGAATTGTCCAAAACTGAGAATTTTCGTTTGATGTTTATTTGAATTTTATGAAAATATTTTATGACATTAACTGCATAATTTATTTCTAAACAAACTGTTGCTTATGAAGTGGCTGAAAGAGCGGCTGATACTATCATCCATATTTTTAAATCACAGTGTATTTTTATAGAAATATAAGATTTAGAATAATCATTTTTATAAAAGTAAAATTATGATATAAACATACATCCCTCTAGAGACTGAATTAATGGAAGTTCAATGGTTATGTAGAAATGATCTGCAGCTACTTAATGGCTGGATAAGTCAGCAGGTTCTGTGGACAATCCTTAAAATTCTAATTTAGAATGCAATTGTCAAGAACTGAATCCTGATCATCAGTAATATAATAAGTAATTATTACGGTTATTAATAAATCCTTCTTATAAAGTAACTGCAAATATTTCAAAAAACTTTCTGTCTGAATGCAAATATTTTTAATTTTATATTAATCAAGATTGCACACGATATTATTTATTTACACTTCAATTTTTACCGTCAACTCTAGTAGAAGTTACAAATCAATTATATTTAATTAAGGATTGAATTGGATTGGATGGATTATTTAATTATGGCAAAGCACACGAGGGCTATCTGCCTAAAGGGAGGGATGCTTTCGTGGAGGACTTTCTAAGGGAAACTGGCTGGTATACACGTTACACATGGGGAAATCCACGAAAACGCCCAAGCAGCCAGCCCGTTAGCGGGATTCGAACCTCAGACCGAACTACCAGTGTTCAGCGTCTTTACCGCTCAGCCGCTGGTGAGCTATTTAATTAAGGAATGACCATCTAAGTTTAGAAACAGCGTACCGTAACAGCAATTCAATTATTGGCGCCGTATCTTTCATGTTACTCCCGACTGGCAAGCTACATGATTTTTAATGAGTATTCCAGTTTTGCTAGTAACTTCACTTGGAAATCGCGCTTAAACTAAGTTAGTTGGTTATTTGAACATAGAAAGAACATGGGAGCTATTTGATTAAGATGCTTTCATAGAGAACCTTTGTAAGGAGAACATAGAAAACTATGAAAACCAACCATGCAAGCCTGGGTTAGACGTTGCAACAAACAATTAGTATTTAACAATCTTCAAATGCCAGGCAACTGATGAGGCTCCAAGTAAATCTCCAATTTAATATTTTATTTGTAAATATTTAAAAAATATTGTTGTATTCTTAGACACAAAAAGCAGAATTTAAGTTTTGTTAATTCGTTAGTTAACTACCAAGCCGTAGTGCAAATGAATATTCAATTTCTTTTGCAATAATTGTATTCACTTAATATTCTTGGAATATGAGCTAAAGAAGGAATGTTCTCGCAAGATTAAAGAAGTGTTTAAATCCAGTGATATTAGGTTTGTCTTACAAGCTCAGGATCAAAACGATTCTGCAATTACTGAGTAGTTGACTTGTAAATGGCTCTGAATTAAGCAGATGACTTTTAATCTTACGTTATTCAGTCAGAAAACGTATTCCAAATGTTTTGTATTACATGACAATGCATCTTTTCATTATTCAATAACCAGTCGGAGAACCGCTTGTGTTCCTAAAATAAGTATGTGTACTCAATCGTCCTGCATGTTCTTCAAATTTGTCTTCTTGTGATTTTTTTTTCTTTCCCAAAAACTAAAGTTGCCTCTCAAAGGAAAGTTTTTTGACAGTGAAGAGACAAAAGGAGTATGACATCTAATTTTAGAGGCATGTCAAAAACAGATCTCTACAAGCCTTCTCTTCCATTACATGTTGTGCAGTCAGACAAAAAGTTGCATCAGCGCAAATTCTATAATCTATTTTTATTACACTCTGATTACATTATTAACATACAGTGAATATATACTAAATCTTTTACTTCAGCTTAAGTAATTCAGAATTCTTGACGGCATTGTTGTCAGAACTAGGACTTAGAAATAAGTCAAATTAAATATTTCGATAACCCAATAAATTCAAGGTCGAAGTTTCAATATTTGATTTTCGGAGGGAGGGGAAATTTTTTCAGTTTTGGTCCATTACCCTAAGTATATTTGCTTCGATTCTTAATTTTTTCCATAAAAGCGAAAATCTTACGCATGGTATACATATAACGCATAGCTTCAAATTAAAATTTAATAATATACAGGGTGGTTATAATTAAAATTTCACTTTGAAACGGTCGTAAAAGGAAAACTACTGGATCAAATGTTATCAAACTTTGTAACCGTGTAAAGGATGTCATGGGAATTTATTTCCCGCGAAAAAAAGAAAGTTGGAAACCTCACCACCAGGAGGAAATGGCGCTGTATGCAATATTGTTAAACGAAATATGGGTCGGAATCTAACTTAACCTTTCGTTACACGGGTTTAACATGTTGTATACCCTTAAGAAACTTTGAAGTAGGCAAATTACCATTTTTTAAAGGCGTTAAATTCGATAAAAGTCGAGTGCGCCATCCGTGTAAGTGAGAATTTCGTCCGTGAAAACCACGAATTATCGATTAGAAAATGTGAGATCGCAAATCACTCGCACAAGTGCGTACAATCTGGAAATCGCTTTCTGACAGATCGCTAAATTGTAATTTTTGAACCCTGAATTCGGCCCTAAAACATGAAGATACTGATTCAAAACGCTTTTAATCGATTTGGGCGAAAGAAGTCCCTCATGTTATCTACCTAGTTCCATTGCATTCTCCTACTGCATTCGATTGCATAGCAGTCATTCCACACCGTTTAGTGTTGAATGACAGCTAGTTTTATAATTTAACCATTTTTCTCTGAAGAGCAGTCCACAGCTGGACCACTAAGATTGCAGTTCACTTAGAGTCAATGTTAAAATGTTTCGTGATACATGAACTGCAGTAAAGTGGCATTTTAGATACTACGATTTTTATGCAGAGCTGGGCCTAACCTCACGTGTGTCGCAGTTACTTAGGCAACATTTCACGAATGAATGTCTTGTAGGCCAACACTTCCCCTCTTCCCACCAGACCTCAACCTCTGTGACTTTTGGCTATGGGGTTATCTCAAAAGCACTGTTTATGGTGATAATCTAAACAATTTGGCAGAAATGAAAAATGTGATACACTGACATGTTCGTAACATTCCTCCTGATATGCTAAGAGCTGCTGTTGAGAATGCAGTAACAGGATTTAACTTGCTTTCGGAAAATGCTGGACGCTACATTGAACATGCTTTGTAACACGTTTCGGAAACCATTAAACACATTTTAAACAGATGTTTTCATGTCTTATTTCATTTACCAATATTGTATACAGCGCCATTTTCGCCCTGGTGGTGAGTTTTGGAACTCTTTTTTTTTTTTTTTTTTTTTTTTTTTCTCGGAAAATAAATTCCCATAACCTCCTTTACACGATTCCCAAGTTTGATAACACTTGGTCCGGTAGTTTTCCTTTTATGATCATTTCAAATTGGAATTTTAATTATAACCACCATGTAAATTTAAAAGTTTGACAGTTTGGTTCATGTCCCAGCTTTAAAAATATAAATATAAATATAATCTTTTATATTAATCCTCTTAATTTTTTTCTCGCGTTATAGATTGTATAAAAAAAACATGATCTTTAATATGATTTAGATTGTTTCAACCGATATAAGAATCGAGTCACTCGGTGGTACAGAATAAACCTTGCTGGACTGTTTTATTTCTTTGTCATTTAGCAAAAATATTTTAATTAAAATATTTATCCTTTGGACTTCGCTTTAAACTTTAAATAAAGTTTATAGTAAAAATGACTAGAAAATGAAAAGCTGTCTTCAGCTGAAACGCAATTCATGTAATTCATATTTTAAAAAATTGAGAAGAATGCAAAATTTATGGGAGTCTAGCAATCGAAAAATCTTAATTTTCTTGTGTGAGCACTGAAAATAACTGTAGAAGGAAAGAATAAAATTAGGGAGAAAAGTAAGCAAAAATTTGCAGGGAAATTTGGCTGTCAGACATACCAAAATGTTTAAAAAAGTTGGACGCTTTTGAATATACTTTCAGTATACTTCAAAGAATTTAGGTGCTCAAAGAGAAAACACTTGGACGTGTACATTAGAAAATACCATCAATTGAGTTTGTGTTAACAGAAAAGATAAAAACGATATCATTCCAAATTAAAGTGAAGAGCGACTGGTTTTAGACTATATTGTTGTATAAATTTAAATTACGTTATAGAACATCATATCGTATCATAAATGGAGAATCCCATGATTTTCTCATTCGAATTATTTGAAGATTCAGGAGTTTATCCAGTGATGTATGTGGGTGTCACTTAAAGAGGTTTTTTTTTCCTCCTGGTGAAACAGCGGCCGAGCGGTAAAGTCGCTGAACGCTGGTAGTTCGGTCCGAGGTTCAAATCCCGCGAACGGGCTGGTGGCATGGGCGTTTTCGTGGTTTTCCCCATGTGTAACGTGTATGCGAGCCAGTTTCCCTTAGAAAGTCCTCCACGAAGGCATCCCTTCCCTTAGGCAGATAGCCCTGGTGTGCTTTGTCATAATTAAATAAACCAAAACCTCTTGATGAAACCAGTCTTTCCTTTCATCTCATACCTTCAAAATGTTTAGCCTCTAAAAACTGATAAAGGCTTTGACCAAATATTGATGAAATGGATTGAATTGGATTATTAAGTTACGTCAAAGCAGGGCTATCTGCCTAAAAAGAAGGATGCCTTTGTGAAGAACTTTCTAAGGGAAACCAGTTGGCATACACGATACACATGAGAAAATCCACGAAAACGCCCATGCAACCAGCCTGTTTACTGGGATTCGAACCCCGGAGTGAACTACCAGTGTTCAGCGACTTTACCGCTCGGCCGTTTATGGGAATTTATGAAATGGAAGCCGATAACTTTATTTAAAATGATTGTCAGAAATATCAAGATATTTCGAAAAGTTGGATGCTTTTTAATATACTTGCGGAATGCCTAAAGAAAAAGAGCAAGAATAAAGTATAATGCCTGAAGAAAAAGAGAAGAAAAAATGAATTTTTGGGTAAAATTTAGTATTTGTATTTTTTTTAAATTTAAAATTTTTTAATCTTATGATATTTGATTCTTACGATTTCAAAAATAAAATATTTGTCTAAAATATGAATAACATTTAAGAAACCAAATGTAAGATAAAATTGTGTAAAGCAATGGGCACAATTGTAAAACTGTTTAAAGCAGTGTATGCAAGTCATCCTAAGTTAAAATGTCGGTTATACATCTCTCCTATTTATATATATCTTTTCTGAACGGAACATTGAAAGGCGTGTTAACTGTGCTTTACTGTATTTTCTCTTTTAATAAATGCAGTTTTCAAACGCATCGTAGTCCGGGTTACAAAGTATTCCTCCGAAAGAAACGCAATTCAAATAAATAAAATCAAATTCTGGAAAATTTATATTAACGAATATATTTAAAATGCTCAGTTCGAAGGAATAAATAGAAAATTTTTAAAGAATTATCTGAAGAGACAATGCAACACAAACAATTAAAATAAAAGTATAAGAATTTAAAAATTACCTAAAATAATAACTATGACAAAAAATATATATAAAGAAAACTATTTGAAAAATATAAACGCTGCACCTTTATTTACTCAGTTCGAATAGGTAAATAGAAATTTTTAAAACAGTTATTCGAAAAAAACCATGCAACTTAAACAATTAAAATTAAATTCGAAAAAGAAAAAATTACTTAAAATAATAAGTTATAATTAAAAATATAATATAAAGAATATTATTTGGAAAAAAGGAACGATGGTGACTTTTTCCCCTCTCACGGGAAAGGAAACTAGGTTGCCATATATTAAGAAGTTCGCCAAGTGAAGCATTCGTGGCGCAAACTGACAAAAAAGTGCCAACATAAATTTGTGAATTTCTCCGTAAATTTCGCTCCAAATTTTACAAAATTTCATATTTAGGCGTAATTTGAGTCGTAGAATCGAAATATGTAAAAAAAATTGGTATGTTATTTCAGAAAAAGTCCTATTTTGTGTCAAAATACCTATGTTAGAATAGTGCTATATATAAATCTAATATATATTCTAAGTCGCGCTTTCGAGACATGAAGAACGTAATTTGAATTTTGTCAATCGGCCCAGTAGATCGGGAGATATAGGACTGTCCCGTTTTTTTTTTTTTTTTTTTTGAGCAGTGTACATTCGCATAACGATTTGCAATCGCAAAGACGGAATGAGAAGTATTTTTATCTCTGCATTTCATATTTTTGGATTAATTAATAATTGTTTGCTTAAACAGAAGAAAAAATCTTAAATATTCAAAAACTGAAAAGGAGTAGGAAAGTAATCCTACATGTAGCAGTTAATATAATGCATAACTAAGTTTATGCATTTAATCTGTGGAAAGTTATTATTTAAGTAATCTTTTTTATGAAGTTGTCTTGTTCATTTTGCAAGAAAACTATAGTCTAAAGATATTAGAAAAGCGAAAATGAGTAACTGAATGAGGTTACCCATATTAAAATTATTTAACTAATAGAAGCGAAACAACATTTAACTTTTACTAAGAGACTATCAGATTAGTGAAGTGAAAGAAAATAATTTTACAATTTGATAATTAATTAAACAATTTTAATATCGTAAACTCATGCAGTTATTCATCTTCCCTTTTCTTCTTTTTTAGAAATATTTTTTATAATTATAGATTCTAAAGGTTCTTCTAAAGATTCAGTTAAAGGTATAGGCCAGATATAGGTAAACTCAAGCAATTACTCATCTTCCCTTTTCTACGTTTTTTAAACAATATTTTTTACAATTACTCATCTTCCCTTTTCTAATTTTTTACACAGTATTATTTACAATTACTAATAGTTTCTGAGGATTCAGTCACTTTTTATACCATATACTTTGCTTTAAATACTTATCTAATTGATCGCCTGGTACAAGAAATGAATGCGTTGCTTGACGTAAATATTTTCCGAGTAGTACATATATAAATTTTTAAATTAAAACTTATTTTATGTGACGAGAGACTGAGTACATATGCATATTATAATGGGATATGAGTTTAAAATTTTTGGAAAATAGAATTTAGGATTTGTTAAAGAATATTTACATATAGTCGATCTATTTAGTCCTTTTGAAAAGTTGTGGCGGCAGAAGACGCAAGGGGGTACGTAAGACTCGGATTCAGTCCAGTGCCTGCTTTTATCAAGTTTGGGATAGAGTTAGAAAGAACGTTTTGTGTGCTTAAGTAGATAATTCAGCTCAATCCAATCTTTAGGTACTTATGTTTCAAATTATTCTAAGATTACTATAAATCGACGTCAATCACTTTTAAAATGTAACTTTTATTATGTACAATATTTACATAACATTAATTACAGCATTCGGCGATCAAGCAAAATCTATATGCTTTCAAAATAGAAAATCGAAATCTTTTAAATAGGAACCGAAGTGTTCCTAATGTGTGCGAAGCATCTATACTTCTATCTACCAAGCTGCCGGAGGAGGGTCTTCGGAAATTCAAAAGGCACGTCGCGTTTAACACGCAATGCTAGCGCCATCTATCAATTAATCAAAATAATGTCCACAACTTATCAGTATATTAACAAAATCTGGAAGGAACATCAAATTGTTGAATAATTACTTCACATTACCATAAAATCTTTCTTTTGTAGACGTCCTGAAATATTTTTTAGAGTTTTTCTAAATTTTCGTAAGTATGCATTCATTCATAAACAAACAAATTAGAAGAATTAAAACAAATAAAGGAAGGACAGGAATATTTTAGTTTTAAAAAATTAAACTTCATAAACATATAATAGGATACACTTTTGTAATTAGTTTCCTTTTCCATTTTTTGTAAATACTCTATTATGTCCGAATAAAAATAGTAGCAGCCGGTGTTCGTTTATTTAGTAATATAAATTACGTAAACATTGGCGAAGTGTTTTATTACAGGTAGTAGCTAACACACATTTCCTTTTCTTCAGTGTTTACTTTGTGTACTCTTTTAAAACAGTCACCATAGAAACAGTATTCAGTATTAAACTCGCTTAGAAAAGAATTAATTAATGCTTGCAGTGGCTGAGAAGTATTTGGTTCCTTTAGATGGATAAGATTTAGAATTTTTGTTGAAATCCAAATTTACATGCAAATTTTAGTCTACTTGTGGTTTGTAACGTCAGTGTGAAGTTCTAAAAGAAAGCGCTTAAAATCGCCCCACCAAAAAAAAAAAAAAAAAAAGACATTTATTACAAATTCCAGACAACATAACGTTTTATTCTAATTAGAGTAACTGCATTATATCCATCTTTTACAGACACCAGTTTTCGTTCTAAATTCTAACTCTAATAAAATATTGAGCATGGTTGTCACACAGTAAAATAGCAAATACACTTTTTAAATAAAATTCAGAGGAAAAAATAAGACAAATAAATAGCAAAAAGAATAAAACTGGTCACGTGACTCTCCTCCCTTCACTTCTTTCTGGTGAATGAGACAGATTACTCAATTCTCGGTCAGAGCGAGAGAGTGACGCAATAATCTTTTCATGGTAAATCTGAATTTTCAAATGACACGAAAAGATGAAATCCTAAGCTCCGTGCTACTCACGATCATAGAAAACGGAACTATTTGATCAACCTATAGTTAGTTCTCAAAACCTAAAAAAACAAAAGTTTGATCCATCTTTCAAAGTGATTGGAAAGCAGGAATAGTGAAATGTATGTGATCAGATACTTTCTTATTCTCTTTTTGACAGAATCTATAAGCTGAGTATCCAAACGCATGCTGCCATTGACAAGCTCAAAATTCCTTTATTATTGTTAGGATATCCTGGATAGCTTTCTCTTCGGACTAAATGTTTCCTCAAACAAGCAGAATCATTTATTTCTTGTTTTTCATTTCAAAGCACATATCTCTGAGCAATATGATCTAAAACATTGCTTGCAACTGTGATTTTATTGGTTGCATAAAAATTTCTAAGAATTTTCATATATTTTACTATGTTTATTTTTTTTTATTACTTCTTGATGTTAAAAACTTTCACCTTATTGTATATCCGGAACTAATCCGTGACTACACAGTTAAGTGTATAGCAAGTTTCATTATTCACTGTAAAAAATATAGGTGAAAAACATTAACAGTAAAATGAAAGAATTTGGTAGTGTTTCAGTTCTTCTGGCAGTTTTATTTTACATAGACTTATTCATTTTGGTAAGAAGGTTTTTGAATTTAGATGTTTTGTAGTTCTAGTTTTCAAAATTAATTTTGTAATGTAAAGGAACAGGCGTTCCTATATTTCAGTCAGATTATGTCAGTGCTTAAATTGCGTCGGTTCCCAGCTTCGGTACTTCTCAAATGTAAGATAAATTACAGTTTTAACCGGAGCGCACCGGAGCCCTAAATAAGATGAGCTTCGGTACTTCTTTTCATAAAACTGAACTACAATTTAAAGGGAAAACAAAATTAGAGTTCCTAACGTTTTAGTTTAACAATAAGCAGACCTTGCAATATTCTATTTTCCTAGAAATACGAACTCATGAGAACAAGTAGTCCCTTCATTCACATGCGGAAACCTTTCCCTTTAAGAAGGGCAATAAATATGGGGGAGTTTGTTTAGGAAAGCGTAAATTTCTCGCCATGCCATCGTACCTACTGTATTGTCATCGATGTTTACAGTTAGTTATCCTCGCAGGAAGGATAATTTGTGTTCTGAAATGTGCGTTAAGTGACAGCGAGTACAATAAGAGTGAAATACTGAGGTAAACTGCTCAAGCACGTCCTATACATCGTCTTCCCACAGTATCCACTAATGAGGGGGAAAGCGTAAGCAGCAACTTTACATTCATCCTTAGGAGTCAGATTCAGGACTCATTTCACCTCTGACATACATCTGTTTGATAGCTATAATTATATCAGCAGAGAGCCGCGGTCAAAGAAAACGTTCTCTCTCACCACGATTCCCCTCATTTTTTGTTTCCACCCACTCATACCCTCATTCTGTTTCGCCCTGGAATTTTCATCAACTATACTTTAAGTATATTTAGTTTTTGTGATGATAAAAGAACTTCCCCTACGATCAGAGCTTAAATTGGGCCGGAGCCCACCGGATTTCGGCTCCGGTGCTCCGTAGTTTTTGTACTAAATCATAATTCTTGCCGGAACGCACCGCAGCCCTGAATAAATAGACTGCGGCGCTTCTTTTATATAATTGAATAACAATTTCAGTAGAAATTTTATTTTTAACAATAAAGTTATATTAAAAATCGCTCATTAAATTTAAATTTATCTCTTTACATGTTATTTAATTTTAATTATTTAATTATTTCAATAAATAATAATTAATTGTCTATTAATTATAAATTAAATTATAATTAATTATTTATCTAATAATTTTCAATTACAATTAATTTATTATATAATAATTATTGATTAAATAAGAATTTATAAACATTAATTAAATAGCTATTAATTAATTGGATAATAATTAACTATTTTATTTTAAAATTATTAATGCGTTTAATAGTCATTTTATTTATTTATTTACTCTTGTTCCTCTTTGCTGACGGTCTTTTCCATAGGGCTCCGGCACTTCTAATCTTCGAAATTAAGCCTTGGATTACATTCAAAGATAATTTATTTTCATGTCATCACGAAAAATTACGTTTAGTCATAAATACCTAGAAAGATAGATACCTAGAAAAAATCAAGGCGTATGCAAAATAATTTTAAACATAAGTAGCATAAAATTTAAATTGTTAGAAAGTTATATCATGAAAAAATTATGATTATTCACATGGGAGATGAATTAATGACATAAAACTGCTGATTATTTTCTTCTTTAAAAATGATCTTTTTTCATTTTCATTTCACATTTTATTTTTCCAAAAATTGAATTATGTTGTTGTTGTAAAATGTTTGAACATTAAATTTTTTATTAAAATTTATACTTAGTTATGTAATTTTCAACATTGATTAAGTGACTAACTTTAATTTGTGAATGAAATATAGTTAATAAAATTCTAACACTACTGTAATTAAACAATGGAAAAGAAATATATAGTGAAGCGTAGAACCATACGAAAACATTGATAGTCAAACGCAGAAAAATCAGGCTTTAGCTTCTAAACAGTTTCGTTTAATGGCAATAGTGGTAACAAAATTTACAAAAATAAGAAAAAGGGAAAATGTTTAAAGAAATGTGTTATTATTTACGCATTTTAACTTTATAAAAGATTTTAAAATTATTTAAAACTTTTATATGTGTATGTATATTTTATATATCATTCAAAGAGTATTTATTCCTTCATTGCATCTGTTTCGACTTTTCTTATTAGATCAATTTCTTTTCCTCAAACGTATGGGATAACAATATGAAGTCTTTTTCACAATTAGATACTTCATTTATTTCGGCAATGAACTAACGTTGAATTTTTGAATAGGCGTTAGTTTGAACTGTAGAATGCTTGAATGAACTCAAAAGCTTCCTAATACTCTTTGGCCAGAGAAAATAATGCATACGAAATTTAAAAGAAAATTAGCACTATCTTAGAATTATATTTCAATGCAAGTATTAATAATGCTTTATTATTTATTCTTTACGTAAATAATCCTCAATTATTTATTCTTCACGTAAAATGTTTCGCTTGAGAGCAGAATTTCTTTTTATAATAGCACTATTTAACGAAGTGTCTATAAAATACTTTAATATGAAAAATTTTGAAGTAAGCCTGCTTATTCAGATTATTTATTTAAGTGTGAAATTATTTTAAGATATATATTTCACACTGTATTTATTTGATGGAAAAGTAACTTTATTCTTCCAAGATCAAAAATTTTTAAGGAATTATATAAAAGAGAGAAGTAAAAAAAATACGCTCATAGAGTGCAAATAGGAGGAAAAAAAAAAAAAAAAAAAGAGGAAAGGGGGGGAAAAGAAAAAGAAAACAAAAGAAAAGACTAAAGTATCTGAACGAAGGTACACAAAAATATGGTATTAAGACAAATTTTGTTGATTAAAATAATACTGAAAATGTAAATAATTACTATATTGTAATAAATATTATAAATTAAATATACTTTTAAATATATCAATTAGATATACAGTTAAGAAGCATTTATATTATTAAGGAGGACATTTATTGTATAAACTCCTTACATTTTTTAAGCAATATTGTAATCAGAAGGATGAATTAGAGACTTTTTGCTGTGTCAAAAGACAACTCTGCGTATAATGGCTGTATACCAAGTCGAAGGAAAAAGAAATACATCAAGCTATTTGCAAAGACATCAGTTGCCTGATCGTGCGAGTGATGAATGGTAAACTAACAAAACACATCACCAAATGACACATAACCACGGAAAATTTGAAAAGATTCCACAGGAGACATTTGCAATGTCAAAATTCCGTATAATTACTTCAGATGACTTTTATAAATTATATATTTCCTCAAAATTAAAGGGTATTGATAGGAATCAAATTCATAGAAAAAATATTTATGATTTAAAACAATTTGTAAATTTATGTTAGAAGTTATTTAACATAAATTACTAGATCTGCGAGTTAAGGAATCCCAAAATATTCAATTTAAAGTCAATTATGAAAATTTAAAAGCAGTGGAAGAATGATTGAATTAGTTTTCCGACAAATATTTAGTTAATGTAATGTATGATCTGTGAGAGGAAAGCAGATTTTGCATCGCGATTTTATGGAATTTACCAACTATTGATCAAGTATCATGAAATTGCTCGCCACTCTTCCGGCAGCGCACGTTTCAGATCGTGGAAGGTCCAGGCAGGCATTTGGCGCGCTGTATTTCGGGATGTCTAAGGGATCCCATACATGTTCAATAGGATTCAAATCTAGTGAGTAAGCTGGCCAGTCCATTGGAGGGGTATATTTTGTTTTCAAGTGTTTTGATAGCAGAGATATTGGATGTCGAGGAACATTGTCATTCAATAGCAAAAAACCTCGTTCACGTATATGTGACAGTTACATGGCCTCCATCAAAATTATACAACTCGGCGCGACCATTTTTGATAATTTCACCTCAAACCATAAAGGCTAACTACGTGTTCCTCACTCCTTTCAGATCCAAACAAATCTGGAATAAAAATGCATAATATATTTGGAATCGTCAGTAAACAATACATGGTTCCGTTCCTCTTGGCTCTATTTAATATGACGACGATGTCACCTTATACAGCCTCTTAGAAAGATCAAGTCAGTGGGATACAAAGCATTAGTTCTCCTATAGTCGTTTCACGGTTTATTCCACCCGGGCAAAGATAGAAACTGTCCTTCGATGCGGTCTTTGTTCTTAGCCTTCTTTGACCAGGCTATCTCGTAATTAAGTCACTGTTTTAAAATAGGTTCTAAGCTCCTGATATAACACTATCATGAATATTCAAATCTTGAGCAAACTCCATTTGTGTTTGTTCCCTTTCGAGTTTCCCAATTTAATAGATACATTTTCCCTCCACTTAAATGATGCCTTTGAGTCATAATTAACGAATATTGATCACTCTTAGAATCAAAATTAATTTTAAACAATACTACACATCCGAATTTCAACATACGTCTCTTTCACAACACGTTGTCATTTGCCCAATTTGCATATTTCTATGCGCAGAAGTTCAATTTTGTGTTCAAATAAAGATAATTCACATTAATAAATATACCATTGGACACTGGTTAAGAACATAATAAGTGAGTATTTTTTAGATTATCCTTAGATTTTGACGAGCAGTGTATTGATAGTTTAGTTTCTTAGAATTTTATGTTTTAAGTGGTTCTCATTATAAGTCTTCTGCAGACAATATTGTCAGTTTTGGTTGACATGTGTAATACAGTTTTAAGATTTTAAGGATTTAAATTATTTGCACAATATTCCATAAATTGTTTTCTCCTATAGTACTTACACATTTTTTAAAATGAAAATTAAAATTTAATACGTAGGCGATTTCAAGACATTATTTTTTTCGTTCGCTTGTACCCATTTTTGCTTTCCTTCCCCATTTAGACTAAGTTGAAAGAAAAACTGTCTACTCTACAAGATTAATAAAGCATGAAAACTATTTTTAAGAGGTTATAACCAGATTTTTCTTTAAACGAAGCATGTGCCAATCATCTAAATGTTAAATGTTTTTTACTCGAAGGGATGATTTTGCAGATTCAGGAATTTGACATTGAGGTGATGTTGTAATCAAATGAGGAATCACCAGATGGTATCATCTATATTTTGTTTAGTAATTCACTTAATAACATAGCACTTTTCCCTGAATATTACAGCTTATTTTTTCGAACGTGAAGTTTTTGATTATTTCGAAGTAGAAAATGTGCGCATCGTCTATTTTTAATATGAAACATTCTTGATCATTTTCTAATAATGTTTCTCATCGCATGTAATATAGAATTTGTTATTATGCGATGAAGTGGCAATGAATTGCGAATAAACTGCATTATGCAAATATCTTGGTACTGCTGTATCATTTCTGCGTATGTATAGGAGAATGTAACCCGAACTATAGCTTTCTCTAGCTGATTATTAAAAGTAATATGACAGAAGGAAGTCGCTATTTAGATGCCTTCGATTCAGGATGTGCAAAGTCCATTCAATTCCAGCATTAATTCAAGAATTGGTGCTCTCTCGTTCCATAGTAGCATAGAGTGACGAGATTGCACAGACAATTTAAACAAAAATAATGAAGCAAATTACAGAAAACGATTAGACTTGAATACTTGTGATCATCGGAGACTGAACTGTGTAGTACATAGCTAGAGTCAGGAGAAAACAGAAAGAAGAGTTCGAGATGCCATACTTTCGCCAAATGGTTTCACAGATATAGTCCTGGGCATTAACCTTGTACTTCTATCCCAATTTTGGCAGAGCACACCCTACAGGATCTTTCATCCCTCTTTTCTTACTATAAAGCCCATTAGGCGGAGCTTTTGATGCGCCAGTATTTTAAGTGCCCTCATGCTGCACAGACACTATAACATATTTACAAGCATCCATGTCTTCTCGAAGATACAAATTGGTGCCTATGCTATGGAAATCGGCATCGCTAACCACCGCAACGAGAGATAACAAAACTTAGCTCAAGTGATCACCCAACTGAATGAGAAGTTCAGTCGGACAGTCAGTAGACAGACTGCGCAGCACTCGCTTCGGCTTAAGTTCATAGGATAAACACCGTGTACGACAACTAACACTGCAACACGGAGCAACATAGCATAGAAAAAATGCAAGTTCACGAGACACGACAACGGAATAAAAAAGAAATTTCGGTTATGATGTAATAATGAGTAAGAGGACTGATGGACGTTCTTCATCTTCATAAAATTGCGACAGAGATATGACAGACAGTTCATAGGGTTTTACCGACATAACATCGACACATCGCAAACCCGACACCAGTATGCGATGAAAACTGCATACTGTAGCCAAGAACTATAATTAGTAGCAGCGTATAATCAAGAGAGAAAGAATTTAATAGAATTATTTAAGTACCTCAGCTCGTCAGTCTGCTCAAAAGGTTCAACAGGGGCGGGAGAATGCATGCTTGATGTTTTACGAAGTGAGAGAGAATTTTATCTGTGCTCTTACTTAATTCAAGTTTTTCGTCGAACAAGCGTTCTTGAACTATGGCACCGAAATGCGTAATTCTAATCAGATAATTTCCCTTAATTAACCCCGATTATTATACCAGTGTCTAAAAAAATTGCCATCAATGTTACTAAGCAGGACTTTTTAGCACCATTTATGTTTACTTGTCCTTAAGATAACTGCAATGCTTTTTTTCTTTTGTAAGTAGCTTGTGATGGCAGAAAACGCTTTGTTAGTATTTTTCTTGACGACGCTACAGAGACTGTCCAAAAGTTCCCGTTATAACAGATATATTTATATTCCAGGTCGATGCCGGGAACATTGCGAAGAGATATAACACCATCTATCCATCTCCTGAAAGAAGCACTTTCGCACCTATGTGGACCACAGACCGCAAAGCACTGTTCAAAATACACGACAAGAAAGTAGAATATGTTTGGATTGATATGAAAGGAATTGAAGCACATGATTCCATAAAAGCTTACATTAATAAGTACTTTCTTCAAGAAGATGGAAATCATTCTGGTGAAAATTTTAAAATATTTGGTGGCAGAATATTTGTGGATGCCGTGGTGGAGAAGAGGCGTAAAGGGAAAAGATCTCCTTCTCGTAGACTGATAATCGTTTAAAATTCTGTGTTAAGAATTACATTTTTGGTGCTGTATCAAACTGAAACTTTCTTGTGCCTCTCCTACAAATTTAGAAATAAAAATATTTGGCGTTAAAAAGTATTTTGCAGTTGTTTAAAACTTAACTCTGTTTCAATTTTATTAATTAAACATAATGTTATAAATGAAACAGGGATTTAAGTTATTAAGAAATGTGTTCATCGATGTTTAACTCTTCCGACTGTTAGATAATTTCAGTCTGATTAAATCTTTAAAATTAATTAAAAATCTTATGTTTCGCCGAAAGGTTGCTTTCTGACATGTTTCTGTCTTCGACAAAGTATTATGTCGGAAAGTGGCCCTATAGATATAGAAAGTGTGTGTGTGTGTGTGTGATTAGGGCAAAGCCTCGAGGGCTATCTGCCTAAGGGGAGGGATGCCTTCGTGGAGGTCTTTCTAAGGGTAACTGGCTCGTATACACGTTACACATGGGGAAAACCACGAAAACGCCCATGCAGCCAGCCCGTTCGCGGGATTCGAACCTCGGACCGAACTACCAGTGTTCAGCGACTTTACCGCTCGGCCGCTGGTGGGCCCCCTATAGATATACAAAGAATATTGAAGTTATATTTTGTTCTATGGCTAAATTTATCAAATCACGTGGGTGATTAATGCACGGTAAAATAACAATAATCCAAAATTTTGGAAAGACTCTAGTGAAGACTGTCTTAATATTACGGTGAAAGGAAACGAGAATGATTGGTTTCATTGTTCCTATAATTCAACTTTAGGCTGAAAATGATTGTAAGATAGGTAACAAATTATTGTTGCTCAGAAAAATATGAAGAGAGCTCAAGTAAGAACGTAAGGGAGAAGTAACGTATTTATCTAATGAATGAAATAAAATATAAAGATATAACCAGATGTTCAAATTTCTTTAGATTCACTGTAAAGCGTTAGTTTCCAAAAACGAGAAAATGTTAAAAGTTGTAAAATGCGGGCATAGAAAGGCGGGTATTTCACAGCATACAAAGTAAATATTTCACCAGAGCTATATTAATCGTTAAACACATGCTTAGAGCATCAAGGAAACAGGGCACCACAAAAAGATACTTAGGGATTCAGGAAAGGAGGCACCTAAACAATTTACAATCTCTGGTTTTACTATGGAATGTGTTGTGTGGTTGGTTGGTTGGTTGGTAACGGAGGACGGGGACGCCTGATGTCTAACAGAGGTAAACAGGCATGTGTCCCGCGCCCTCCACTAACCAGGAACAACTCCCTGGGGCCTCAAGAGGCCGCCTCGGGAGCATTTTAGGATGTTAACAAGATCATTTACATGGCCATACAAGGGCAGATTGCATTCGTTTTACCGTTTTGACATTTGTTGTTGCAATTTGCTATGGTAATTTTGCACATTCACAATAAAATTCTAATAAAATACAAATTAAATATACAGATACAAAAATACAGTTACAAAATAATAGGATCAAAATACACGCTCATAGGGAAAATAAATAAATAAATAAATAAAAATAAAAATAAAAAAAAATAGTATTATGCATATACAGAAGAGGAAATGTTAAATACATTTGATTGTGCATTATTTGAAAGGTGTCTGTAATAGGGACTTATGTAAATTTTAGGAGTAGTCTTATGTGTCTGAGAATGTGGAACTGCATGCTGACTTAGTTAGTGTATCATGTCTTGAGAGTTTTGGTTAATGAGGAGAGCACAAATCTTGGCCCATTCTCTTGAGCTTGTTAACAACTTTGCAAATTGTATTTACTGCCGGTTTGTGCTTTATAAGGAAGCGGTGATAAGCTTCACTATTGTTGATAGGAAGAGGGAGGTGATTTCCTGCTGTCAGATGGCATTCAAAAACATAGTGGTCTGGGGAGCCTTCCGCTCCGCAGGCGCATATGTCCGTGGTTGTTATGCCATGTCTATTGAAGTAGGTCGGGAATGGGCCGTGTCCCGTAATATAAGCCGTAAGAGGAGCTATTGCAATGTTGCGTTCAGTGCTGACTTTCGGGAGATAGCTGTATGTACGTCTTCCAGTTGTGCAGTGCGTCCAGTCTTCCTGCCAAAGATTTAGGCCTTGACCCCGTAATAGCCCTTTGAGGTAGGAAGGAGGGGCTGGGATTGTGATTTTTTCAGCTTCTGGATCAGTGGCTGCTTGCTTGGCCAGGCTATCAGCTGCTTCATTCCCCTCATTTTCTGCATGTGCCTTGATCCATGTTAAGGAGAGATGTTTCTGCGGGTTGCGCTGTAAAAGTTGTTGTAATTTGATGATCAAGGGCGAGGTGTGGTTGTGATTATCTAGTGCTAGAAGCGTTGACATACTGTCAGTGAAAATTTTCGCCCGTTCTATATTATTATTGAAAATGTAATCTACCGCGGTTATAATTGCTTGCACCTCCGCCTGGAACACACTGTTGTTTAAGTCAAGGCGTCCTTTCCATACATGGATGATTCTTCCTTTGTCATAGTGTGCAAAGGCGCTGCCTACTCCATCTTCCTGCTTAGAGCCGTCGGTGTATATTTGCGTATCCCTTGAAACTCGCGTCATTGACAGTGGCTGTATCCGTGAGATGTTAATTCTTATTCCTGTGCCTTTACGTGCAGGATGAGTGTGAAGAGTGTTACCTGGGCTTTGAAATTGCAGAGGGCTGTATGTTATGTTGCCAAATGTTGCATCTTTGCGGAGGTATATGAGGGTGGTGTACACTGCCTCTTGTTCTGCCCGTATGTGGAGTGGAATGAGCCCTGCAAGGACTGTCGCTGAGCTGGTGGCTGTGGTGCGGTACGCTTTACAGAGATTCAGGGCGAATGGTCGTTGAAGAGATGTAAGATGTTTGATCTTTCGTCCTCCCATCGGTTGGGCCCATACGGCAGCAGCATACAAGACTATTTTTTCAGCTACCACATGGTAGAGGATCTTCTGAATATGATGATTCTGACCCCAGTTTTTACCTTGGAAGGCGCGGGCCTTTCTGGCAATAGCTGATGTTTTGTTTTTTAGTTCTTGGATGTGAGGGATCCAGGTTAGTTTTTTATCCCATATTACACCTAGGTATTTTAGCGTTTGGACAATCTTTATGTTGGCTCCTTGTAGTTTGATGCAGGGGCGGCGCGTTGGATTCGTGCCTGCTTTGGGTATTATTATTGCTGATGACTTTGCGGTAGAGATTGTAAGCTTTAAGTTGCTGCAGATATTGGCGAGGAGGGAGCAGACTTCGGTGCCGTTTTTCTCGAGCTCCGCACGAGTGCGACCTTTGACAAGAAGAGCTGCGTCGTCTGCGTAGGCGATGACACTTGTATGTCGTGGCCAGTTTGCATCCAGTACAGAGTTGAATGTTAAATTCCAGAGAATCGGTCCAGCACAAGAGCCTTGGGGACATCCTCTTTCTTGCACTTTGAAGGTAGTGTCGTTGTTGATGGCTATGAGAAGACTACGATTCTCTAGATAACTACTAAAAACGCTGAAGAGGTTGGATGGACACTGTGCGTCTCGGAGGGCCTGTCTTATCGCTGGCCACCAGAGTGTGTCAAACGCACTCTGGAGGTCAATGGATATGAAAGCTGTATGGAAACCTGTGGTGCTATTGCGTTGAATTGTTTCACGAATTTTGCAGAGGGCATGCGTAGTGGACAGACCAGTGCGAAAGCCATACTGCCTGGGGCTGAGATGATTGTTGCTATGGAGATGATATTTTAGTCTGTTAACAATTAATTTCTCGTAAATTTTGCCCAGGGTTGGCAAAAGGCATATCGGGCGAAAAGAACGCGGGTCTTGCGGGCTTTTATTCTTTTTCAGGAATAGGACAACTTGTCCTTTCTTGAATGCCTGCGGGAATATTTGGTTGTCAAACAGTTGGTTAAAGAATTTGTAGAAGAAGGAGGGACGTGCTTTGTATGCAACTTTGATGATGCTATAGTCCAAGCCGTCTGGACCGGGGGCCTTTTTCAGGGGTAGGTGTTGGAAAATTTGCTTGACTTCCTTGTCACTAAATGGTATATCATGTGGAGTCGGTGGGATGGTGGTATTCATGCGAACAATTTTCTGTGCTGGCGTATCTTCCTCCGCGTTGTCTGTGGGGAAGACTTCGTTGAGGATTGTGGTGGCTGTATTTTGTACTGGATTGTCGTTGCTTGTATTTGGTGGCTGCATGAAGATTTGAGCTGGCTGATATATTTTACTTGAGGCTAGCTTGTGGAGGATTCCATACGGATTGCTGTTTTCGGTGCAAAATTTCCTCCAACTGGTAATTTTGGCCGCTAGTATGTTGTTTTTGTAAAGAGCTCGCTCCTTGCGGAATGTCGCCAATAGTTGGATTTTTCTGTCTTCATTGGTGGTGGAACGTATGCGGCGTCTGATAGCTCTGCATTTTTGCCGTTGTTGTCTGAGCTCTTTCGTCCACCACTTAACTCCTTGTATTTTCTTCGCTGCGCGTGTGGGGAGTAGTTCACTACAGGCTGCTTTAAGGTTTCCAAGTAGTCGGTCTGTGAAAATCTCCATGCCTTCTGGGCTGTTGTGAAGCGCAAGGTTGTTTTCCTCATTACTTAAGATGCGTGTGAAGGAGCGACTGAGGGGGCGGATCTTGTTGCCTGGAAGCCTGTACCTACGTAGGACTGTGATTTTCGTGTCACAGTTTATGAGAAAGTGAAGGTATTTGTGATCGGAGCAGCTCTCATCATCGACCACAGTCCAGTCTTGCACTAGGTTTGCGATACTGCTTGAACAGAGGGTGAGATCTGGCCAGCCCACATGATAGGTATTATCAAATGTAGGTGGGGAATCGGATGTATTTAATAGGTGAATGTTATTGGCTGCCAGAAAGTCCTCAAGCTCCTGTCCCTTCGTCGTAGTATCTGCATATCCCCATATGGTGTTATGCGCATTAAAATCACCACTAAGAAGCAGAGGGGTTGAAGGGCATCGTTGTATGGTGTCAAGAATGTATGAGGTGGTGCCAGTGATACTGTCCGTTGGGGAAGAGTAAATTGAAGCTATTATGTACTGTGCGTTATTGAATGCTAGTAAGATGGCAACGAAGTCTCGTTCTTGCTTGATGACTATTGGAGACCAGGATGGGTTGGTGCATGCTATTGCGGCTCTGGGGGATTTTTCGTTAGTTTCTGATTTACGCTGATAGACTTTCCACGATATGGGAAGGCTTGCTACTTGACCCTCTCTACAATAAGGTTCCTGTATCAGGAGTAGATCTGCATCGTAGGATGTTGCATGAGTGACTGCTTGAGATGTCGCTGCCTGCGCTCTTTGTAGATTAATCTGGACGCATTTTATGGGGCTAAATGTTACTTGGTTGTTGTGGTCTCTAGGCATAGATTGATGGATGTCTGCAGTGCTATTACTCATAGGTTGTGCTGCGTTTGATTCTTTCAACGTACCTGCTGTAGGTGGGACAGGAGATGTCATAGGCGGGGTGGGCGCAGGATATTTTGTTATTACTTCTGTAGTTATAGTCTGCACAGTTGATGCAGGTGGCCATCCCGGATTTGCAGTTCTTGACGTTGTGGCTTCCGGAGCAGTACGCACAGTAGACTTTGTTCTTGCAGTCTTGCTGCGTGTGCCCGAATTCCTGGCACTGGAAGCATCGTCTGGTGTTGAAGAATTCAGCAATTCGGTGCACTCTCCAGCCAAGATACAATCTGGGATATTGCATGATGCGGTGGAAGGCTGATGGCTGACATTCCAGCACCCATTTGACGCCATTTGCTTTATCTTTTAGCCGGTATAAGACTTTTGTAGTGCTGCTGGTAAGGTTGTGTTCAGAGCCTAGTGCCCGTTCAATGTCCTCCTTGGTGACGTCTAGTTTTACGTCGTGGATTGCGACTCTAGGTAGTCTGACTGCTGGCAGTTTTGTTTTGGCAAATTGTTTGCCTTGCGTGCTTTCTAGTGTCTTTGTGAGGTGGGTGAGATCCTCTTTGGTGGCGCAGTCAACAGCAATCCCCTCCTTCTGGATATTTCTAACTGAGTGTATTTTTACACCTAGTGATGGGAGAGGGAATTTGGCGTTCAGGTGTTCCTTTAGTACTTTCCTTGTGGCGTTCGAGTCTTCTTTTGGGTAAATAAGAAGTGTGTGTTTCGTAGAATGTGATGCCACTTGCGCGTAGGAACGCTCGATAACCGGAGCTGCTGCTGGGTGTATTGTTGGTTGAGGTGGAGAGTAGGAAAGTCCTGAATCAGTATTAACACCTGTGTTGGTTTTAGCTGGAGGTGGAGTGGCAGCAGGTCCTCTGGTGGCTAGAGTCCAGAAGGCCTCTAAAATGGCCAATAGTTTCTTTCTTTGCTCTGTCGGTAACAGGTACTTGTTATTTTTTGTACTGGTGCCAATGTCTTTGGCTTTCTCGTAGAGTGTATTAATCTTTTGTTCGTAATTAAGACTTTCAGTTAATACGATTGTTGCTGCGTCGAATTTGCAAAGGCGCACTGACGCTTCTGCATCAGGCATAGTGCTGGTTTGTGCTGGAAGGAATATGGGTGATGATGAAGTTGAGTATAGCAATCAAGGGGTATTTTGGTGTATTTACCAGTGTAGAAATGCCGCTAGATAAGTTGCATGAAAGTTGTATAAGTATACATAAGCACTGGTCATACACTGCTCGATCAGGATAGTGGGAATATTCTGCTCAATCTGGGAAAGTGACAAGTAATGCAAGTAATACTCTGCTCAATCAAATATGACAGAAAACACACTGCTCATTTAAAACAGTAGCAGTAGAGCTGTACACTTCTTAATTAGTAAAGATCAATTAAAAGTCTATGGGCCGTATAATAAAGGTATAGAACATAATATCACACAGAATACAAGCACTGAAACTATTCTCTGTATAAAAATTAATTCAATCAAATTATTATTATTAGCTAGAAGTAAATAACACAAAATATCAGCATAAATACTTAATTAGCTAAATTATTGTAAGCCAGAATTATATAATTATACAACACATTAGGGGGAAAACTTGATTAATTAAATTTTTGTAAGCTAGAAATACATTACACAAGATACTAGCACTTACTGATATATAAACACTCACAGATATAAGTATGGTAAAATGTATAAAACAGGAAAATATACAAGATACGATCACTGAATCAAATATGACTGAATTAAATATGACAAATATTCTGCTCAATCAAATATGACAGGTAACACACTGCTCAATTAATAAAGTAGCAGTAGCGCTGTACACTGCTTAATTAGTAAAGATCAATGAATAAGTCTATGGGCCGCATAATAAAGGTATAGAACATGATATCACACAGAATATAAGCGCTGAAACTATTCTCTGTATAAAAACTAAATCAATTAAATTATCATTATTAGCTAGAAGTACATAACACAAAATATCAGCATAAATACTTAATTAGTTAAATTATTGTAAGCCATAGTTATATAACGCACATCAAGGGAAAAAAAAAAAAAAAAAAAAAAAAAAAAAACTAGCACTTACTGATATATAAACACTCACAAATATGAGTATAGTTAAATGTATAAAACAGGAAAACATACAAGATATGATCACTGAAACGAATCCTTGCAAAACTGCTAATATTTAGGAGGGTGGTATACAGGATTAAGGAATGAATACGCAGCTAATTTACCAGCTCCTTATTGAACGCACAAAATCATAAGTTTTAAACAGCTATTATTACCCTGATGCTATTTAGGTGACTGCTATTGTGTAAATGTAATGCAATCTTAATTATTGCTCGTAGGATTATCGGATATTTTGTTTACCGGATAATTAAAACAATCCTACCTTGATTGCAGGGCTTCTTCTGCGCTTCCTTTGTTCTCTATGAAGTAAACACAATAATATTTATTAAGCACTAATAGTGCTGAGTACTACACACACACGCTGTAGAACACTGTATTCGCACAACACTATCATTGTGTCACTAATTAGCTCACACTACTACGTTAATTGTTGGTTTCAGCTGAGAAAACCGAAGTTTCTGATTCGTACTGCTACGTCACACTGCTATGTGAATTGCTCTTTTCAGCTGGGAAATCCTTGGTCGTTTATCTTCTATGTATTTCATCTGTTGAATTAGGTAATCCAAAAGCGAAGGCACAACACAATTAGAACAGATCACTATAACGCACTAATGAGCACTACACTGTAAGAACTGATGTCAACACACTCACCATGATACACACTACGCTGTGAGAACTGATGTAACACACTAAGATGAATAATTAAGCTTTTTTTTTTTTAAAAAAAAAAAAAAAAAAAGTCGTAATTTGCGAACCACTAGTCAGAATATTATCAGATAAAGAAACTTGGATCCGTCTCGATGAGCAGAGATCAAAGATGCTAGCCCTCTCTTGGTACACTAATTAGTTCTACTATAAACACTGTGTATGAAAACGCCCACTTCTCTATTTTTGAAGCATTCTTTGCGGTCACTCCGTAGCGAATTCCGTTGGGGAGGGGGAGACGAGTGCAACGGCCTTTTGCTCAAGGTCAGAGTTCACAATCGCATTCCACACCGTGTGTAAAATCGCAAATTTAATAATATTAAATTCCCTAATTAATAGAACGACTTGAGCTTGGTCTTAAAATGCTCCTGGAAAGCTTACACATCCGATGGTAAAAGTTACTTGAAGATCCAATGAGCGGCGGCTCATATAGAACGGTGGAAAGTTGTAGCTTGCGTAATTACAATACTTTTGCCATTTCAGAGTTTTGAACAATCTGAAAATTCATAAATCATTTTCTATCAATCTCTCTATCACAAATCTGGTATCTTTGTAATCCTTAGATCTTCCTTTTAACGATAATGCGAAATTTGTATGCTTTAGCACAGTAATTCCGCAAGATGAGCAGGCAAGAAGCGGAGCGATAAAAAACGCGTGCCGAATGTGTTGTGTGGTTAAACCAAGACCGAGAGAGAAGGAATGGGGAAAAACTGGCGCAAATTGTATTTGGGGGGGGGGGGGGGGGCAGCAAAATCTTTTAAGTGCTTAGGGCCTCTAATGCTCTTAATCCGGCCCTGTGTTCTACCTGATCTGCATATGTACTGTTATTTATACATTCTTATGATGAAATGTATTAGTTACTGACAGGTTTCCGAAGGACTAACGTCTATGAGCAGTCAGCAATGTTTCACATCACCTATATATTTCTATCTATCTGTACAAAATGTATGTGGGGGCAGCAAAACCTTTAAGTGCTTAGGGCCTCTAAAGCTCTTAATTTGGCCCTGTGTTTTACCTGATCTGCATATGCACTGTTAATTATACATTCTTATGATAAAATGTATTAGTTAGTGACAAGTTTCCGAAGGGCTAACGTCTATGAGCAGTTAGCAATGTTTCCCATCACCTATGTATCTGTCTATCTATCTATCTAAGTGATATATAAGGTCATACTGATTTTACAACTATGTTTTACACAAGGTATACGCAATAAATGTCCACAAGGTTTTTTCCTTGTATATCGGTTTTGTAAATGCATACATTCTTTGCTCAATTTTATAGGAATAATTTCAGGGATGACGTGAATGGAAATGTTCTATAAATATGAAATCTAACTTTTTAACAATCTTCAAAAAGCAAAAAATTCCAGTCAGTAAAATATTTATAATATTTTTTTTAACTCAGGATATCTTCACCCGTAAAAAACTGTTACTGCTTGGACTTGTAAGCAAAGTTCCAAATTTTCGGTTCATTTTCATGATCTCCTGGCATTTGTATTCATAAAACCTACATTAAAGGTTCTCAATCGAAGAGGGGATTTCATAGTTTCAAGAAGAATATGGTCAGCCTGTTAAGAATTTAGTTTTAGTTTATGAAAGTAAAAAACTACTTTTATTCAAGTTTTAACATTTACCAACATGTTCTATACTTTTTTGTTTTTTATTTTATGAAATGAGTTATAATATAAATCTAAATAAATGTAAACGTGTATTTTTCAAGTTTTGGAAAAGGAGTGGGAGGGGAATTATCTTCTAGCAACCGTAAAAGAGGTGCATAGGGCAAAGAAGATTATATGAACCATTAACATACATAAATACTAATTCAATATTTAAAAACAGTGGGAAATATCAAAATTCTTAAATTAATTATTCTTTGTTTTGAAACTGAGAATGGCAACGATTTGTAAAGCAATTTATAATGGAATCTTAAGACTTTTGTTTCGGAAGACAGGCAAGACTTTTTTAAATACGTTTCAATTAGTGAATTTTAAGATTACAATAATATAATCAATAGGATGTTATAAGCCTTATTATTATGAGTTAGTTTTATAATTTGCTTTCTGTGAAGTTCTTTGATGTTAATTTAAAAATATTATGAGATGCGTGCAGTATATGATTATGAAATTTAAAGCATGATTTGGCTATTTTAGTTACTGTACATTATACCGAAGTTTGATTATTGTCGTACAATGATAAATGATTTAAAAATATACGAGTTACTGAAAGATATTTTACTATGTATAAGAGTAAAAGGAACAGCTTTAGTATAGCCCACCTTCAAAGTTTGGCGAATTTGGTTTGGCGCCAAAGCACATGAAATACGTTGTTTTGAAAAATGGTTGCCATCCAGATTTTCGACGAAACTCCGTGTTTAAAAAAATGGTAGCCATCTTGATTTCACCAGAAATCGTGGATAATAGAAATAAGTTTATGACTGTTATACACGGTTTTAAGAGAAAGAAATATTAAGAAATGATTAATAAAAATGATTAAGGTTAAAAGGATGTAATTTTAAAAACAATACCGGAAACCTTTAGCTATTTCACCTTTAATAAATAATTTGGTGTGACGTCACAATGTATTCTCCATGCTACGGGTAATTTGTATTTTCTCTTTAAAAAAAATAATGAATTGTTTATTATTGTAAATCAACATCAAATTCTTTAAATTTACATTTCTGAGCTTAGGCGTAACTGAAAATAAGTATAATAAATTGTTTATATTTAAAATTATCATGATACAGTAAGCGAATTCTACCAGTTATTACAACGATAAAGAACGTCGCAGTCTCTCATACTTGTATTTCATACAGCTTCCATATTTTCAAAGATTTTTAAGCTTTAGCATTTATACAAATAAAAAAAAGTTTTTTTTAATTAATACTCTGGAACATATCAATTTTATCATATTTACAAATTAACGTTTTGCTACGTAACAACATAATCCCTTATATACCAGTAAGTAGACAATTTTAATTATTTTCTAAAAATTTTAAACTTCACATTAATGAAAAACAGGTTCTTAAATTTCTAAATCACATTATATTCTCTGTAGGCAGGCATACTAGAATTTTACACATAAATAAATAAAAAATTTAATTTCTCGCAATGAAAGAAAATATTATAAGAAAATAAATACTACAAATTAGGAACACTAAGCAATGCTTCACATACACACACACATACAGTGTCTCATAAAAGTGATGGGACACTTGTGCTTTACAAAAGGAAACTGTAGTAAAATAAATTTAAAAAAAATATGTAAAAATTTTTTGTGGGTGTGTTTCATACTTAAATTTAGTAACAATTACTACATAACATACATTTTCTCAAAATATTAAAATATCAATTTAATAAAAATACAATTGTTTAGAACGGAGCAAAAAATGGCTCACATAAGTGATGGGACACTTACTTTTCCATCAAATATTTATCCAAAAATTTTACTTTATAAAAGAATTTAATATTTTGTTGGATTTCCTTTTACCTTTAAAACATGATTTAATCTTCTTGGGATGGATTCGACTAATTTTTTTGCGATTTCTGGAGTGATTTTACCCCATTCTTCTTGAAACACCGATTTTAATTAATTGTCTTTCCTGTGTTTTCTCCACACCAAGATTTTACCGTCAGAATCAAATATATTAAATTTACTCTCATCAGCAAATATAACTTCATTCCAGTAATCAGAATTCTTATTTATGTTGGATTTTGCGAAAGCCAGTCTGAGGTTTCTATTCTTTTCACTCACGAAGAATTTTTTCCTGGCTGCTCTACCGTGATATCCAGCAAATCGAATAACTCTTCCAATAGTCTCAGGATTAACAATTACTCCATATAATGCTTGTAAATCAGTAGCAACTTTGGGAGCACTCATTCTTGGATTTTTTTTAATATTTCGAACGATAATTCGCTTTATTCCATTGGATAGCTTTGATGGTCAGCCAGGTCTTCTTTATCCTGAATCATATGATTCTTTTTATACCGTTTAATGATATTGAACACTGTTGAATGACTGAAGTTAACTGTTTCAGTAGTTTCTCTAATAGATTTTCCACGTTGAATATGCAATTTAATAACTAATTTTCGAATTTCAGGCAAAGTTTCTTTTCGTTTAGCATTCATGGCTGCACAGAGATAAAAAACACAAAAATTCCAAAAAAAAAAAAAAAAAAAAAAACTGGAGAGAAATACTGCAGACGATTGCGATAAATTATTGCCAATTGCTTTGAGTAAAAATAAAAACCCAAAAAAATATTTTTATTGCTTACTTCAGACGATTTTTGTTGCATAGTACGTAGTAGTATCTAATGGTGTCCCATCACTTATGTGAGCCATTTTTTGCTCCATTCTAAACAATTGTATTTTTATTAAGTTAATATTTTGAGAAAATGTATGTGATGTAATAATTGTTACTAAATTTAAGTATGAAACACACCCACAAAACATTTTTACATGTTTTTTTAATTTATTTTATTACAGTTTCCTTTTGTAAAGCACAAGTGTCCCATCACTTTTGTGAGACACTGTATTATCAAAGAACTCGTATTATCAAGTGCGATTAGGATTGCAAACACTACGTATTATAATAATGAGGTAAAAGTTACTTATAGGGTCAAAGTTTACAGTTTTGCTACTGTTGAGTAGATCGTCGGGCTATCGATATATATCGTAAGTCGGAAAGCATTATAAACATATCAAAACCAAAACATTAAAATACAATTTAAATGAAAAATGATGTCTTAAATATAATTCACAATTAAAACAACAATACAAATTTAAAATACACAAACGATATGTTAAACATTGCATATAAAATACGTTACATTACAGCTCGTCATCACACATTATCTCGTTTTCCTTTGTAAACAACGATCCGTATTCGCCCGAAAAACATCAAAGCTCGGTGTCCATGTACACATCCATCTATTTTCACCTTAAAAATATCAGAGAATTGCACAACCTCGGCATTGCGCACTACATTGGCTCTGCCCATGTACACATCGATTATTTTCACTTAAAAAAACATCCTATAACAGCCCAAACTAGGCGCCGCGCACAACCTCGGCATTGCGCACTACATTGGCTTTCCCCATGTACACATCGATCAATTTTCACTTAAAGAAACATCCTAGAATTGCACAAACTAGGCACCGCGCACAACCTCGGCATTGCGCACTACATTGGCTTTGCCTATGTACACATCGATCTATTTTCACTTAAAAAACATCCTAGAATTGCGCAAACTAGGCACCGCGCACAACCTCGGCATTGCGCACTACATTGGCTTTGCCCATGTACACATCGATCTATTTTCACTTAAAAAACATCCTAGAACTGCACAAACTAGACACCGCGCACAACCTCGGCACTGCGCACTACATTGGCTCTGCCCATGTACACATCGATCTATTTCCACTTAAAAAAACATCCTAGAATTGCACAAACTAGGCATCGCGCACAACCTCGGCACTGCGCACTACATTGGCTCTGCCCATGTACACATCGATCTATTTTCACTTAAAAAAAATCCTAGAATTGCACAAACTAGGCACGTGCACAACCTCGGCATTGCGCACTGCATTGGCTTAGCCCATGTATATAGCGATCTCTTTTTACTTAAAAATCAGAAATTGAATAAACTCTGCATTGCTCATATACTAAGAAATCTTCTTTCACTTAAAAGAAATCGGAGAATTGCAGAAATTCGCGCATAAGCAACTCCATTGATTCGCGTTGGGAAAAAAAAAAAAAAAAAAAAATTCTAGAAAAATTGAGCTTGCTACAGGCGAATCAAGATCCTAGCCTAATTGATTTCTCAGCCGTACATTTCTTGCAAATACTACCATTCGATGACTTTTTCTGACTAACTAATCAGCATGGTATCTTACATTTTTCACAGAAAACGTTATCCTTCAATAATCGACAATCCATCAAAAATCCTCTAAAAAGTTCATACTCTATTGTTAATTCATACATAAAATATCTGTTCCCAAAATTTTACGCTTGTTTGAAAACTCCCACCTTAAATTTTCCTTTATAATCTCCTGATATTTAATTACAACATCACTAACAGCAGTTTTAGAGCAAGCAATAACTAAACGCAAAAATATCACCTCAAGTAGCCAAAAATATATATACAAAATAGTATTCACGGTATCTGAGCGTTAAACAATCGCCAATAACAGTGTTACGAATTGTGTATTTAGATATTAATTTTAGTAGAATTCTAATTTAAAATGTATTTCCTCCTGCAACGCAGCGTGAGACAAATTTTAAGAGAAATCTATACCGGAAAAGTAAGAATACAGGGCACGTGCATTCAACTTAACGGATGTGTCGGTAATTTGTATTGAAATTGAATAAATGTAACTGACTACTAAATTAGCTGTAACCGTAATTTCATCCTCTTGTTTACATTGCGTTTGGCAAATAGTATGGGTTACCAGATCATATCATTTATCGCCGCTCTTGGTGATTTTTTTTTTTTTTTTTTTTTTTTTTTTTTGTTTAAAATTCCAGGTGGGCTATACTAAAGTTGTGCCGAGTAAAATTTCTTGAATAAAACACCAACTGCGTACAAATTCATACAGTAATTTTTATTCATTGGCTAGTGAAAAAGTATACAAACATCGATTATTGCCTTTTATATTAATGTATGAAATATACATAAATATTCGTCTAAAGCACCTTTACGTAAGAATTTGATATGATATATTTCAACTACGTAAATATTACTATATGTTATAAACAATTTACTACTTCTTTTCTCGAGAGAAAGAAATTTAAAAACAATCTTATAATATGATAATTTCAGATTAGAGTTTAACGCTTCAAAGAAGAGTTTCGCATTAAAGTAATTTTAAAATTTCAAAATACATACAAACATTTCGACTCTTTTCTTAATTAAAAATAATATTTACTGCTTCAAAACTATAAACTAAATTTTTATCATCGAATGAATCTAAACTTCAACTGAGGAAATATTTTAATTTTGAAAACCCTGTTTGTTTATACATTTCTTTTCTGAACGTAAAATGGTATAACTATAGAAAATATTGAAAACGCATGCTTCCATCTAAGCAAAGTTAAAAACAGAAAACAAATGCAGGAGCTTGCAGGGCGTATCAGGAAAAAAACTCTGAGCGGATTTATATTTTAACGTCACAGCAGATAGTTTTTTTTTAAATTTCTTTTTATGTTCCCGTTGAGCTTGCAGTTTGGACATCACTCTTGGTTATCTGCTCTTGTAGCTCTTTATTGACATAACTTTTTCTTTTTAACTTTAGTGTTAGATATCATTTTCTTCACACTTACGCCAAATAAAATTCAACAGCGAAAACCGAAAACTTATAAAAAAAATCTGACGTGTACACCACATGACTTCCTTGTACGGAATATTAAATTATAAGCATTTTTTCTTGCATTTCATTTAAACTTATTGGATTGAATTAAATCTACTTCGCCGACAGCGCATAAACCACAATAGAATAAATGCATTCTTTAAAATTCACTCTAGTATTTGTTTACCATAGCGACACTCCGGCGCTAGTTTCACTTAACAGTATAATTAATTATATAACAGTTAACTTATATAATAATTATATAACGGAAACTAAGTTAACTGTTATATAATCCAATAATTATATAAGAGTTAACTTATATATTTCGTTCATATTATAACTCATAATGCACAAAATTTATATCATTTAAAGAATAGAATTATCTAATCGTTGCCACATGTTCTATTCAAATACTTTAATAAAGCTAGAATGATGTATAAAAGAAATTAAGCAAACAAAAGAAACAATTTTTCACAGACGATTGAGTATTTCTCATTTAATTAATTCAGTTCTCACTTCGCGAGAAGGCAAAAATACATAAAAACTCAAAATATCTATATTAAAAATTACGAAGTAAATCTCAAACACTTATTTCCTCGAAAAAATTCCACAAAGAATTAGCATGATTTAATTGGCAATAATAAATGAATGCGTTATCTTTGTTGTTGCGAAGCTAAGTTTCTCTAGATTGGCAGCAAATCCACTAGTCTCCTGTTTAAAATGTAAACATCAATGGCCGCCATAAAAAAAAAAAAAAAAAAAAAAGGCTTAGCGGCACTTAGACAACTTTAAAATTGTTGATAATTCTAAAAATATTGCACACAGATTTACTAAAGGCATAAAAACCTTAACCGGAAGATAAAATCAACATAATACAATCATTTTTAAAGCAAAAAATGTACAATTTACAAACATATAAGGGTAAAGAAACTGAGATCACTTAGCCGGGTAACAGAGTGGATATATATGTAAATATATTTATATACGTTTGGTGCGGCCGATTGCAACCAAAATACGAGGTGCACATCTACATGTTATAACAGTCCTATATACAAAATTTCAACGTTCTGAGGCTACTCGTTTTTGAGTTATGCGAGATACGTACGTACGTACGTACATACGTTCGTACAAACGCCACGAAAAATTCTCTTCAGAATTAATTTTAAAGCAGTTTTATAATTTTTTTGAAGGAAAAGTAGGGTCTACTTTGGTAGACGGTTGCACGGATTTTTGGCGATTTACGTTGGCGCAAATGTTGGCGCGATTTTTACAATTGTCAGCCATCTTGAATAACGCTGTTTTTACGCATATTAAAGTATTTGAAACTTTTAAAAAAAAAAAAAAATAAATATCGTTAAAAGTAATGGATTAATTTTTTGTTGAAAATGTTGTTTTTTAAGATGGCTGGCAAGTGTAAATAAATACATTTACTATGAGTATAAAATACTAAAGTAAGGCTATTATTACTTTCATATAGGAAAAAAAAAAAAAAAGAATAAAAACACCGCTATAAAAACATTGTGCCAATGTTTAATTAGATTAAAATATTACTGAAATTGAATATCGAATTAAAAACCATCCTACCAACATTTAAAAGAATTAGAATATTATTAAATTCAAATACTTTAAAATACGTTATATAAAATATAATTAACATTAAAACATATGTGACAATAATTATCTCAGCAATTTTTGAAAATAGTGTATTAACTTTTTTAACAAAAATTGAAGTATACAATTATAAAAGAAAAGAAAAATATGGACTTACATTTTTTGAGTAATTTAACCTCTTGTTTATTGATAAGTACCACAAAAAAAAAATCGAAATCATAATTGAATCGGCTCTTTTAACCATCTTCATCTGTTATTCACATATCTCGCACTTCATTGAAGAGGCAATTAGCGAGGTTTCCTCCAAAAATTTAAAATAAATTTCCTCTGACGCTATTAACAATTTATAAATAAATCTTTGATTAGGAAAGACAGGTTAGCCAAAATAAGGTCTCAAAGGGCAATTTTTTTATTCCAATACCAATAATTCTTGGTAATTACCAATAACAACATTCATCTTCGAAACGAAGATATCCATTCCATTTGAAATCTGACGAATTCGAAGAGATGAATAATAAAATTTTAAAATGGCGCGGTAATGCACAAATATTCAGTAACCAATCAGGGAGCTGATTACATCACGCATAGAATTAAAATTATTTAAATAATCATTCATAATAAAATCATTTTTAAAACAAATGCAAAATTAAATTGTATTTTAATATTTAACAGCCATAAATAATGTTTAAAATATTAGATTAAATTTGTAGATATTAATAAAACCAATTTCTTTTTAAGTAAGGTGACGTCATTGATTACATCGTCAACAACATAAAATTATATAAAATATTATAAACAACAAAATTTTTATTTCAAATAAAAATGTAAAATTAAATTGATTTTTAATATTTAGAAGCCATAAATAATATTTAAAACACGGAAGTTATGCATAATAAAACACATTATTTTTTTCATAAAATGACAGCAAAGTATCGGTTACCATAAATAACTTATCCAGCAATAGGTTTACCATAAGTTGTATTACTCGCCAAAAGAAAAATCGCCAAAAAATTGCCAAAATCCGTGCTACCGTCTACCAAAGTAGCACCGAAAAGAGTATTTTATTCTGTCCTTACGTACAGATATCGCGCAAAAACATAATTAAATTGCATTCGATGCGGTCAAAATGGATATTTTCGTTGAAATATGCTGCCTGAAACTTTTCGCGATTACAATACTTCCTTTTTACTTCGTACAAGGAAGTAAAAACATATTAACATATTAATGGAATTCCTGATCAGGTTTTAAATATCGTCATACACTTTTTAGCCCAGAAGAACTATGATTTTCGAGTTTCACTTTTGCACCAATTAGCTTTTATTGTCTTTTTCACTTTTCACATAAGTAGCCGCTTAAAATAATTATAAGCCCGCCTTCTTAGCATGCATTCGTAGTGTAGTGATCAGCACACTCGGCGCGTATTCGAGAGGTCCGCAGTTCGATTCCCGGCGAAGGCTTGTTCATTTTTCACATCTCTCCTGCTTCGAAATAACCTAATGTCTCTACATAGTTACTGTAAAAAATATATAATGCTTTTAATTATTTCAGCCAGTGTCCTTTCATTGTTCAGCTAACAATTAATAAATGAGATAAAGAACTGAGTTTATTGAGTATTATTACCAATTTGTCATATTGCTAAGTCATAACCTATCTGCATAAATTAAAAAGAGAAAATATTCCTAGTTTAATGAATTTTTATAAAATTTTTAGTTTTGGGATATTTAGTAAATCAGGGTATTTAGTAAATCATTTTCCCATTATCTATAAATTTCCATAAATATGACCTTCAATTCAATATTTTTAGATTAAGAAACTGGTAAACATGGTAATTTATGTTAAATATCACTTTCACAAAAATTTGTTTTAATCACCTTTCTATTAATAATAATTATAAAACTGCATGAGAATGTAACATATTTCTTCCGTATCAAAATTAATAAATTATTTGCGTGCAAATTTTTTCAGCATACCATTTCCAAACAAATTATAAATTAAAGAATATTACACATTAGTAAATTACGAAAGAATATCTTTGAATTAAATTTAAGGGAAAAAATAAATTTAAAATTAATCTAATTTATTTATTAACAAACCTTTTACGGTAAGTTGAAAATGACGTCAAAAATCAAGAATTTTGGAATTAAGTATCTCGTTCAGCTTTTATTACAGTCAAACCTTTCGTATTTTATTTTTTATAATGAGTAAATTATTTTCAAAACAGGAGTCTCGAAACCGGGATAAAGTATAAAAGCTAAATATCGTAGTTGATATAAAATTAATTTTTTTTAAATTAAAAAAGTACGAAAAATGAATCTTTCCATCATTTAAAATAGTTTTGTAATTGGACAACTAGCCACAGTTGAGAATATAAAGGTCGGGTAATGATTTTTATGGGCGCGGTGTATAAATTTATATTGACTGAAGTAACAGCATTTTTTACAGAATCTAATTAGAGGTTTAATCCAAGTTATCGATAACGGTTTCCTTTCTTTATGAAAATGTATTAGTTCTCATAAATTAAAAATAAAAGTAAAAAAAAAAAAAAAAAAAAAAAAAAAAAAAAAAACATAAAATTTGCCTTATCGCATGGAAAAAGCTGTTAGTATATGCCATCTGTTACACAGCTGATAATGCTGCCTTTAAAAGAAGAATGGATTTTATTTTCAAGAATTTCCGTAAGACAGTACCTATTTTGTCATTATAATGGAGAAGATGGCGTCAGAAATAAACCCTTGAAGTTCTTTGTAGTAAAATTAAAAGTAAAATAAAAAGAAATTTTATAATAATTCCTAATCGGCTATTAATTAGAATTTAAGTTTTCTAGTTTGCTAATTACAGAATGAAAGAAAAATAGCTTTGAAAATGAATTTCAAAAATTATTTTTAAGCATTTCAGTTACTCTTATTTACGTAAAAAGCAACTAAATGTAATAGATAAGTGAAAAATAAAATAATGGATAATGATAAAAATGGTAAACATAAAATAATCGTATGTATGCATATATATGTAAATTAAAATAGATTCTTTTCTGTTAGTTGGGTCTAAAAATGATTTTGTGATATATACGAAAAAAATTGCGATAAATCGCCAAATACGGTACTCTTGTTAATTTTATGACTGAATTTGAAATGCTCGAATACAACGTCACTGCGTCGCGTGGCTTTGCAAGAATATGATAATATGAAAAGAATTTGCAAGAATATGAAGTGAATCCTTCATTTGAAGGTTAGGTCCTTGAACATAAAAACATTTATTAGTCTTTGAGGGACAACGAATAAAGGAATTTCTTTTTTAAAACGGCCATCGTACTTAACCTTCAGAATTAGCTAAACCGCTCATCTGTAAATGCGTAACTTCGATATACGTTGCCCGCTTTAGGAAGGAAGTATTTCAATAAATAATCAAGAAACAAGCCTTCGTCTATTTTAAAGGTGTACAATATTGTTTAGCTCAAATGGTCAAGCTGTCAAACGTTCTGTTATGTTAATTATTTAATTTAAACACCAATAAAAATAATATCAGCGAAAAATAAGTAAATCATACATTCTTATGACAATAGCTAAAATCTTGTTCTTTTGAAAAAGAACTTAACGTGCCACATGTAACCTCAATTATTAGGTACAATTTAAACAAAAACTATTCTAATTAAGAAGTCAAACAACAAAAATCAGCTTTATATTTTATTTACAGCTATTCTATTTATCAAAATTAGCTATTCTATTTATAACTTTGTTTTCAGAAGTACAAATATCGTCTGAAAATTTTTTATGTGATAACAGAAAACCATATCAGAATCACTCAGAAAGTTATCCTTGAAAAAAAATTCTGACAAAACAGCAAACTTAATTGAAAGCAGTTGACAAATTAAAAAAAAAAAATTAAAAATAACGATTAAAGGTACTGAGGTATATAGGCAACAAATATTGTTAAATTTCAGTGCTGAATGAAGCTACCTCTCCCGGGCGAAAATTACTCGTAATAGTAAGAACGTTTAGTCGGAAAATTATTGCATTTCTAACCATGACGGAAATTGTCCACTGCACAAGATGTCATTTGATAAAATACACAGTTTGAGATTTAAACCTTTATTTCCCCATGTTCAACATCAGAATTATTCATTTGCGAATGTGAATCAAAATGCTCTCCAGAATATTCATGATTCAAGTATTTCTTTAAAACACCTCTGAACTTCTTTATAAATAAATTCGCAATAATACAATGCCACTTTCGTAGAGAAGCGTATTTCTCCTCTTCATACTGAAATCACAAATGTAATAACTAATCTGTAAAAATAAGAAAAAAGAAAGGTAAATAAAATAAGCTTTTATTTAAAATTCATAAAATATTTAATGAACCGAAAGGACAAAAATATTTTATTATACAATTCAAATTCAGGTACACGTGTGTGGGGCACCAAAACAGCGTCAAAGTTGGTAAGGCTCCGATACACTAACCACCTGCCCTTTCAGGGGCTCCAAACTGGCAATTCATTTATAATTTTAAAACGGTTACAAGAAGTTTACAAAGGTTACAAGAAGTTTAGAAAAAGGTTGCAAGAAATTTGTCTTGGTGGCAGTGTTTGCATACTATGAGAATAGAGTTTATCGGTGACACAGGTGAGGCGTTGTTAATGTAGATAATAGATGTTGGATTTAAGTCTTGCGTCTTGAGATATTGCGTCTTGGATTCAAGTCTGTTATATATGTTTCAATGTTGCTCAAGTAATCTTTTAAATTGATATCATAGCTATTTGGGTGTCTAATGTGAAATCTCTTGGTTACAGGATATGTAAAAAGGTACTGGTCAGGAGCTCCCCTTTCTCACATATACACAGATCAGTGGTTGATAATTTTCTATTATTGAAATATGTAGCGAAGGGACCATGACCGGAGATATGTTGCGCAATAAAATACTCAGATATAATGACGTTGTCATTGGTCTTTGGATAAAAATGAACTGTTCAGCGGCCTAATGTTTCTTGATCCCATTGATGGTGTCATTTTTTATGCGATGATATTTTTAATTCATGTTTTAGTACGGAGATTTTGGGCATGGGTTTCAGTTTTAACCCCTAATTATTGAAGTGCAATTTGTTTTACGAGAATACCTACTCTTTCATTGTCTTCAGAGCTATTATGCCCTTTAATCCATGTTATTATGAAGTTTTTGTTGGTATTCACGGCTGTTTTATATACGGATCTAAGAAATTAATTCAATTCATTCATTTTACAGTGCAATGATACTCCCTTATAAACACAAGCGGCCGAAAAATATACTCCTTCTGTTCCAAATATGTCTTTGATGAAATTTTTCCTTTATTTTTATTCTACTCCTTGCTATCGTTTTATTATTTTTAGTTTTTTTTTCCATTAATACTCTACTACTATCTATGTATTAGTGGTTGCAGTTGCTTAGCTTTCGATCAAATGTCAAACGTTTTAACGTCCAAATCATATTCGAGCAAATCCCTAATCCGAATACTTCGCCTTTATGGCACTAAGATTCTTTACAGAAAACGCTGTAATTCTGTAATATTAAGTATTTAATAGTCTAAAATCAAATTTTTCTGTATATTTCTTGTACCTTAATTTATGAGGGCAGACAGCACATGTAAATTACGTATTGTGACATCAGACAGCATCTTTTTTTCACTCCGTCTACAAAGGGATAAGTTGTTGCTCTCCTTCCTATCCACACAGAACTCGGAGATTGATAAAACATCACTTTTATGAATTGATTGGCTATCACATGACTCGCCCGCCGTACGAAATGTTACCCTCTACCTGCTGTGAACACGACGCGGCAGTCGTTGCTATGGTGAATTGGCAAAACATTAAACCTTATGGTTCGTAAGCAATCTGGGCGCTCAGCTTAAAAGAACTTGTTTTTCTTTTGTTATCGACAAATGCGGGACTTAACTTATGTTCTAAGGAATAACACTTTGCATGCGTGTAGGGCATAGAATGTAAATTTTATGAAGACAGCATGAAAACGAGCAAACCAAAGAAGTCGGATTGAGAAAATTGTTGAATTTCGCTTTGGTGCAATGGTATTACCTTTGCAGCTGAACAGCAGTGTGACAGCTTTTAGAACAAGTAAGATTATTTCATTTACATGCACATATAGATACATGTTTTAAAGAAAAATGCGATAAGAGTTTACAAAGAACAGATATCTTTAAATAACTGCTCCTTCAGTAAGCTAGAAAAGTGTTAATACGTGGATTTCTCCTACGTGTCCTTATTCAGAAACAGTTCTTATTTTTACATACAGCAAACGAAAGCCTTATAATTTTTATAAAATTATGTTTAAAAAAGTGCATTCTTATAATAAGAATGATAACTAAAAACTTTACAAATACAGTAAAAAGTGATATATTTATATAATAATGTATAGCTTAAGTTAATTCTTTCCTTATCATACTATATTCCATGGGATATCTCAAAATTCTTTTTCTAGGAAGAAATTACAGAGATGTAAACAGCATTTTTTTTTCATAAAATCTCGGGACTTATTTTCCCTTATTTTATATCACTTTACTATTTTCAGCTTTTTTTTTATATAACTATTATTTCAATATTGTTTCCTTTCATCCATTTGACATGTTTGATTTTTCTAAAGTTTATATGGTTTTTCAGTGTAACTCTCAAAAGGTTTTCGCACATTTAATTTTCCACGATGTATTGTCATATGTTCATTAATTTTCACATTTTGTTATCAATTTTTTGTTTTCCCAGCTCTTAACAGGCTTAAGAAGACTGTTTTAATTGTATTTAATTAATTAAATGACTGATTTCTATTTTATAGTGTGTATGCTTACACAATAAAAATATTCATATAATTCGTGTCGGGGAAGTTTTGTAGGCAAGAGTTTCTAAATTACTTTGGTTTTCTAAAAAAAATGGTTTTCTACTCATATTTATTAATTTTTTAATTTTCATTCTAGTCTTTTAATTGCTGATTTCTCAAAATTCCACTTGTTTAAATTTCCTTTTAGTAATTCACCACATTTGGTATTACTTTTGGTTTTGACTTTTAACCCTTGCCTACATGGATGACGAAACACGAATTGAATGATTGAAGAGTTAGGTTTGGAGGCAACTTCCCCTTGATAAATATGTCACCTGCCTGCTCAGCAATCATTCACTCATGCATTTTTATAAATTAATTTTTCTATGATTAAATAATTTTTGGAATTTTAATTTTATATTTATTCATAGATTTTGATACTTAAACTTGATTTGCATATGCTCTCAGAATTTAAATGATATTGTAGATTAGTTTGCAACAATACTTAATCATTTATTTGTTTGCATTAAATTTCATTTAAATTTATTAACTTTAAAATTTACTTTTTACGAATAGAGAATGTTTGTTAAATTCAAATTTCATTCCTTGCAGCAATGGCACAAGAGAATTATTTAAAATTAAATTTAACTTTATTTTACTCTTTAGAAGCAATATATATATGTTTGAATGTTTCTTAAGTTACGTTTCTTAAGTTATATACTATGCATATCACGTGTATTTACCCTTTTTGATCTAGGAAATTTGGACTTCTTTGAAAAGCCTCTTTATTCGATCATTCCCTATTTTCCGGAAAAATCGTTTATGAACTATTCCTAATTCGATTTTTGCGTTTCATAAACTGAATTATGTAAATCATTCTAGACGAAATTGTGAAAATTTTATTCGTTGCTAAAAAACGACTAGCCGTCATCGAAATCAAATTCAGAAAATCTTCTAAAATTTAAGCATTGGTAGATTCAACCTTACTGGTATCTTCATAAATATAATAAACTTTTTCCATTTTATACATTTAAAAATACTATAAATCTAATTAACAAGAAATGTGACTGTGTTATCAAACAAGGTTTGAGATACGAATATGAGAAACAAATTACTTTACTAGAAAGTGTGTTAAGCAGTTTTGATTTGTTTGAATAAAATAAGGAGAAAGATCTTAGAGACTAATAATTTTGAAATTCCGAAATGCGACTAATTGCTTATTTTAAGAAAACTGTTAACATTTATAAGATTTTTTTAAAAATCTTATTTTATAAGAAAATATGGTTTACATTCCGAGAGTAAAAATGTAAAATATATTTTGAGAAAATTGTTATTCCTGAGCTAATAAGAGAAAAATAGTTTATATTCCAAGTGTAAAATGAAAACAATATTATCTCTTTAACTTTTGCTGCTTCAATAGTAAGTTTCTTAACTCTTCATCTTTCAGTGTGGCTTTATTTATTCCTCCAAATGCAAAAAATAATCCTTTAAAATTAAATAAGTAAAAAAGAAAAAAAAAAAAAAAAAAAATCCGAACGCTTTCAGGTTTTATATTACGTCCAAAAGGGCATTTTTTTTCATTTACAGACACGTACATGTTTCGAGAGCATCTGGGCTAATGTTGCTTTGGGCTAAAAACATTTAAAAACACCCTATCTTTAGAATTTCCGATAAGCAGTCTCGCCCGCTAGAGATATTTTTTTTTTCCTGTACAGTATTGTCATTGCTCTCCTTGAAATCCCTGAGTTTGTTAATCAAAAATTCGTTACAGTTTTACAAATTTTGAAATACAGAATAAGATATTTAAAAACAGGATAACTTTAGAATTTCCGATAGACAGTCTCGATCGCTGAAGACAAAAATTTTTTTTTTTTTTTTTTTTTCTTGGAACAACTTGTTAAAAGTTTCGCAGTAATCGAGTTTCAATGCCTGTCAAAGTGTCCTTTAGTTCAATCTCTATTACAAAATCAGACAATTCCTGTGCCTTTTTTAACAATTCATTTAACTTCTTGTACGTTAAAGACCTCTTTATTTTCTTCTCTCTCGCTGTTTTCACCATCTGCTAGTGTTATAAGATCATGCAATTCTTCATTTTTCATTTCACCATCGTCAGTCTCGATTAGTTCTATGATTTCCCTTCCTTTCATATCGGAAAACCCTTTGCCGCCTATTGTTTTTACAGTTTGTATGATTTCCCTGGCTTTATTTTCAATCGATTGAAATCCTTTAAAACTGTTGACAACTTCTGACCAGACATTCATTGTTGATAAACTCTCTTGTAACCATGCGAGTTTAATTATTTCTATACAATGTCTTATATTGGATTTTTTCCAAAATGCCATTAGTGTGTCGCGTCTTCCATCGTGTAGAGCTTTATTTGCAGAGATGTAATCATGCCTGAAATAATAGGCTTTCAATTTTTTAAGATTCCTTGATCCATTGGTTGGATGAAGGAAGTGTTTAGTGGGAGAAATAAAGCCTCTGCATTTAAATACACTGTTGTGAGGGATTTAGCGTTGTGTCCTAGAGCATTATCGAGAACTTTAAAGCTCAGGCTTTGATGTTCTAAGCAATGCTTGACTTCTTTAACGAAAGAATTTCCAAACTAATCATTAAAAAGGAGTATCGCAATGCGACCGACATTCTGCAGTGTACAGAGTATAATTGAAAGTCTCGTGCAAGACAATTTAAATGGAGATAATTAATGTAAATTGCAAATATGCAAAACAGCGTTCCCGAAGTTCTCATTCGGCAAAGGTTTAATGTAAACGCCTTATCTAGAAAAGTTATTATGCGGCCTTTACTTCCCAAACCGTTCGTCACACATATACTTACAACTACACAAAATATTTTAAATGATGTAATTATTCACGCTTTGCATTTTTAAATTAAATTTTTTTTTTTTTTTTTTTTTTTTTTTTTTTTTTTTTAGTCCAAAGGGATTTGAATCCCGAAGGGCTATTAGTTTCGTTTTGGCATTTTGCGTCGGACTCATAAATGTCGGTTCACTTTTCAAACTGTTGCCACAAAATGTTAGAGTCCTGCATTATATTTGAAGAAATTAAATAATGAAAAATCTGTATAAATGTATGTATATTTCTCGTATTGTGATAAAACAACGGTACATAGAGTCATCGAATTTTGAATAACGTAATCCTCCAACGAATATGAGCATGTGGAAGACCAAATTTGAAATTTGAAATTTGTTTTATGATCGATTTCCTATTTTTTAAAACTTTGACGAATTTTTGATTAACAAACTCAAGGATTTCAAAGCGAGCAATAGCAACGTTGTGCAGAAAAAACATTTTTATCTCCAGCGCGTGAGTCTCTGTATCGGAAATTCTAAAGATATGCTCGTTTTAAAACTATTTTGCGATATTGCTGTTGCACTGGATCTTATGGTTTAAGTGCGAGGAACATGATATTTAATAAACAAAGGTAACACACAAAATGTTAAAAAACGCCCCTTTGGACGTAATTTAAAATCTGAAACATTTCAGATTTTTTTTTTTTTTTTTTTTTTTTTTTTTTTTTGTAAAATTTTCGAAATTTAACATTTCATACAATTTTCTGGTTTCCAGAGAATTATATTTCGCAAAAATTTATATTCATTATAAAAAGTAAAATGCAAAGTATGTGACTCCTTTAGCGAAAAACATTGACCAGATATTTATCTTTAAATTTCAGAAATTTGGCTCTCATTTTTGTTACTTAATGTAACAGTTAAATAACATAGTGTAAGAATAATTCGATTTAAAATTCTTCTTTTTAATTTAATTTCGTGTTATTATTATTATTTACTAATGTGTAGCATTTCTAATTTATAATTTTTTGGTATACAGAAATATTCAAACGCTAAAAGTATGCCAATAACTGTAGGGTTATTACTATTATTTTTCAAGAACAAGTTATTTTATATTTTGGATATTTACTGTTACTTATAGTTTCCGTTTCCCTACCAGAGTGTAATAGAGGAAGGTTTCTGAAGTTTAAATGAGAGCGTGTCCTGCCTCTCGAGATCATCTTACTAGGTTTTTGTTAGCTTAAAGATTTCATTCTTCGGCTTTGCATTACGGTGGCGACATTTAAATACTATGTAGGGTTTATATTTATTTTAACTAACATTTATTTTAAGTTTAAACTATCTTTCCTGTCAAGCCTTACTTTCCCCTGGAACTGCCAATGCCAGAATATGTAAATTTGAGTAGAACGCGCAAGGATTCAAATTATCAGCGGAAGTAGTATGATTTAAATAGAAGGAAACGAGTTCGGTGAGAGTGATTCTTACTTAGCGAGCGCGGAGGTAGAAATCGAGAATTGAAGAACCCCGCGTTGCGGCCTATGTGCTTGGCGGGAAGTAGTTGCAATTGTTCCAGTGAGCTTCAAGTCTGCTGAATTAGCTGCGGTATTTGTAAAACGCGGTGAGTTAGTTATTTTAGAGAGCCTCGTAGTTAGAATATTGTCTTTACTTTCTTTTCAGGTTCTTATTTTTATTTTGACTGCCGAGTTGGCACCGTTTGTAAGCGTCAAGAGAACGCAATTGTAATTCATTACGTTGAATAAAAAGGGACTTAAACCCTTTACAAGACTTTGTGGTTTATACAAGCTTTCACAGTCACCCTTGGTTGCGTGCAAGTTGTAGGCGCGCAACGTTATAACTAAAACAAGTTAGAATTGTGAGCGAGCTTCACCTTGATCTGAATTGTGTAGTCTTTCACAACTAGCTTAACTCTAAGCCTGAACTTACTCTTACTTTAAAGTTATATCGCCACAACTGTTTGGCTGAATTATAAGCATGAGTCGCACATTTATGTTTCAGTTCTGATTTAATAAAAAGGTTTGTTTCAAAACCTTCTTTAAACTTTGTAGTTCTGTCCAGACATGTCGATAATTCGCTGAACGGCTGTTAGGAAATTAATACTAATATATATATCTATAATATTTACTTGCAGTTTTATAACTTTAGAATGATAATTTAATAATTCATAAGTCAAACAACCAAAATCAGCGTTATATTTTCAAAATTTTTACAGGACTAGTTTCGATGGTTTTACCGAACCACCATCCTCAGCTGCAAAACCGCAAATGAACAAGATAGGAAATAATGATTAGATAAGATAAGAAAGCCTGGACAAGAATAAGCAAGTGGCGCCATCTGTTGGTGAAACCAGAACTAAAACATAATTTCTTTAAAGGCCGAAGGCAAAGATGGATTGGCATTAGGATCGTTAACTAGAACAGAAAGATTTTTTTGAATGTGAAATGCCTCTAGAAAATTCAGTTCTCCAATGGAAGATGTTTTTTGAATAATTTTGGCAGCAGAAAAATTGAAAGTGTGATTTTCGGACCAACAATGTTGAGGAACAGAAGACTTCTGTGTTTCCTTTTTTCTAACATATGCCTCATGTTCCTTGACGCGAAATTTTAAGGCTCTACTAGTTTGGCCAATGTAAATCAAACCACACTGCCAAGAATTCCTACAAATACCCCAAGAATTCATATCTGGAATGGGGTCCTTGAGTATGGAAGTCGGAATTTTATTGATGGGAGAATAAACAACCCGAAAGTTAAATTTCTGCAAAATATGTGCAACTTTATAGCTAATTGATGGAAAGAAGAGAATGACAACAGAAATTTTATAATCTCCTAAAACAAGAGTGTGCCTTTTAGTGTGTTGAGATGAGAATTTTTTAACTGCTTGATTAATAATGTTGGGTGAAAAGCCCCTGTCAATAGCTATTGCTTTTAAATAATTTAGTTCTTCATCAAGGGCTAGTTTGGAGGAGCAAACTATAAAGTTGCACATATTTTGCAGAAATTTAACTTTCGGGTTGTTTATTCTCCCATCAATAAAATTCATACTCAAGGACCCCATTCCGGATATGAATTCTTGCGGTATTTATAGGATTCCTTGCCAGTGTGGTTTGATTTACATTGGCCAAACTAGGAAAGCCTTAAAATTTCGCGTCAATTTCGCTTTGCCTTCTGCCTTTAAAGAAATTATGTTTTACTTCTGGTTCACCAACAGATGGCGCCACTTGCTTATTCTTGTCTAGGCTTTCTTATATTATCTAATAATTATTTCCTATCTTGTTCATTTGCGGTTTTGCAGCTGAGGATGGTGATTCAGTAAAACCATCGAAACTAGTCCTGTAAAAATTTTGAAAATATAACGCTAATTTTGGTTGTTTGATTTCTGAATTAGTATTTATTCGGCGTGTTATTGTGTCTTGATAATTTAATAATCACACATAAACTTCATTACATTAGAGATTGTTTTCCTTTCTAATTTATGTAAATTATGTTACAAGTAGTTAAAGCTTACCCTGTTTTTCTAAAATATGAGTTCTATAAGATTAAGAATGCGAATTTTATTTTTGACAATATTTTTTTGATCCATTCTTTTCACGACTGTCTGTATAACAAGGCTTAATCTACTTACTTCAGCATTTTTCTAAACAAATATTTCATTTGTCGTAGTTGCGTACAAATGAAGCGTTTCGCTTTTCAATTCCCGTACGACCTTTGAACATGACATAAAGCTTTAACATTAGATATCTCGCTCGATTTTTGCCGTGCGGGAGTCAAACATTTGCTCCTTAGTTTTTAGAATGAATATATATTTTTATCAAATTTAACAATGGTAATCGGGGGTCGTATAAAATGTCAGATTTCATAATTTTTATATAAAATTGCTTATGAAAGTTTTAAATGTCATAACATAAATATTTTCTTTACCTAAAAGCAAAGAATTATTATATTTATATTCTGCATAACTAATATGCATTATTTATATAGGAAGGAATAATTATTTATATTCTTTAACTATTATTTAGATTAAAGAATTCTTTACTTGCGATTTCTATTCAGTAAGAGAAATTATTTGATATATTTTAAGTACGAAGCTGCTAGCATGTACTTAAATTTTTTTCGATTCTTCCAGCATCAGTGATGCAATATATATTTTATTCATATATATGTTGTTTAGACTTACATAGCAAACCTGTTCTTAAACTATTTTTTTTTTCTAATCATCTTTAGTCCTACTTGCCAGCTAGCTACACTTTCACTACTTACAGCAAGTTATCATTTTGACAAAACATATATTTCGGAATAGCCGTAAAAGAAATAACTAAGCAACAACATAAAAACTTAAGATTATTTCAGATAATTCCTCAAAGAAGAGGTTAACAAAGTTAGGAATAAGAGTTTCAAAAAATAAAAATTCGCTTTATAAAAGTTAAAAGCAGAAAAATCATCATAATATAAAAATGAGGTTCTGTAACAGTTACATAATATCTGACAAGGACACGTTTCGTTAATTACAACAAATATGCAAATGCTTGAAGGAATTATCAGTCGGATATGATATAAATCGTTTGTATTTATTTTTTATCAATTAGATACTTTATTAAAAAGTTAAACAAGGATTAAAATTATTTAGAAGTACGTCTTTTGCTTTAAATACCTTATTCTCTTAATCAATAACAGACTGGTTGAATTTGCAAAAATAAATTAAATATCTTATGCTTGGCCGAGCGCCAGCTGTTCGAAAATTCGCATGAGGGCGCATAAAAGTTATTAAGTCTTTCGTTCATTCTATGGCAACCTTTTCCAAGGGTTTACTTCTAGATTCTTTGCGTCCGCCTCTTTCGGTTAACTTACTAGGCATGACATCTACTATGGATTTTTTGCCAAGATTAGGTTTTACATTTTAAATGAAAACAACTCACTTCCTTCCCTGGGTAATGATTCTCGAGTAATTTTATTATGATTATTGTCTGTTTTCAGACAAATCTAAAATAAATCTAAAACTATGATTAAACTTTTAATCAGTTACTAATTAAAACTCCGCAATTTGCAGGTAATTAAGCAGAAATTAGGTATTGGCAATGACAAAGCCATTGGTATTTAATTACAGAAGCTAACATTTCTTTTGGATTGCAGCCATTTCTGCTATTCTCCCATCTTTTAAATTAAGCGTTAGAAGATAGCAAATTCTCCGCACTTTGATTCAGCAAGATTAAATTAGGCTGCATTCCGAAATCTTAATTCGCGTAGGTCGTGGTTGTAAGGCACCATGAATCCAATTTACGAAGTAGTTCCCACTCATATAAATTCTATGCTGTATCACTGATGACTTTCTCATTATCTCTGATGAAAGGTAATTTGCGTTTTCTGGAGAGAACAAATTATGTGTCTCAAAAATAAAAGAAAAATGGGGGGATTGATCAAAATTGTAACTTGTTAGTTAAAATTCGAAAGGATCTAAGCTAAGGTTTCTACATACATTTTGCATCAGCATCTTCATCTCACATATAATATCAGAGAACATTAAATGAACGTCACGCAGATTACACAGAAAATAAACTTCAGAGGCAATTCCGCTTCTGAAACAGCTGAATTCTTTAAGCTGAATTTCAATTAACCTTTTCAAGCTCTTAGATGTTCCTTTTATGTAATTAAAACAAAACTTCTGCTGCCTTTAAGTTCTGTAATAAATAATAATTGGCTATTAATGCAACTAAATGCAGAAAGCCATTGTTTCTAGAACAAAGCATTCTTCAGGTCAGAGATTTGCCTTTTTATTTTGGTAAATTCTTGTCAACATGCAAAAATGTAAAGTTTTTAACATGTTATTAAAGAGGAAAGTTTAAGACAGTATCAAGGTACGTGAAATTTAACGAAATTAAACAAAAAGGTCGAAACAGACTGATGATTGCAATCAATATATTACTGCAGAATCATTTATTCTCTTAAGCTTATTTTTGGTGCAAACTGTAATGTATAGATAGGAGATTTAAAAATTCTGCAGTGTAGTTAGGCAGATCTATTATACTGTTACGAATTTGGTATTTAAAAAGCTAATGTTAGTTCAGTTATAAATTAAATGGTTTTATTTCTCGCGCAGTGCAGTGCGTGACGAATATTAAAAGAAAGCTAAGCCGGAAAATTGAAAATACAAGAGCGCGTGCATTAAATAAATAAATATCTCTTTTTGATTTCGAGAAAGTACTGGAAAATTCTAGCGCGTCAATTTAAAATCTTATAAAAGGAGGAAAACATCTCAGTTTGCAGTAGTTGCTTAGTTTGTTGTTGTTTAGAAAACTGCTCTTGTTGATTGTAGCGAATTCGCGGATTAGCGTTCTTTAGCTGTTTTGAATTACGTTCTATTGGACATTTGAGTAGTTAAAAGATAACTACTGTGAGGTATTGTAATACTGCATGATAATTTGAGAAGATTTAAGCATTTTTGTTGTGATAATAATAAATTTTTGTTCATTTTGCATCGGACTTGTCCATTCATTTCATAACGAACCCGTACGCACGCAACAATTTTTGGTGTCAGAAGTGGGATTTGAATGCCAATAACAAGAGCGATGGAGGAGCAATTGAGACAGCTCATCAGTGCTTTTGCTGCATTTAAAGAAGAAATGAAAGAAAAGATGGAAGCTTGTCAGGAAAAGATGGAAGATTCCGTTAAAGGAGAGATGAGATCTGTTAGGGAGGAAATGAAATTGGGCCAGGAATCCCTTAAGGACGAAATGAAAGCCGTTCAAGCTGGTCAAGAAGAAATGAAAAGAGAAATTACCTGCATAATAGAAAATAAATTTGAAGCTATGGAAGGCAGAATTGACACAGTTGAAAATAAAGTTGGACAAATTGAAGAAAAAGTTTCTTCCGTAAAAGATCAAATTGAAGAAAGAGTTTCTTCGGTGAAAGAAGAAATAGAAGAAAGAGTTTCTTCTGTAAAAGAACATATAGAAGGAAGAGTTTGTGCCGTCCAACACCAAATCGAACAACAAATTGATGATAGGGTTTCTGCAGTAGCCAAAGAAGTGGATATTTTAAAGAAATTCGTAGCGACGGCAGGGAACAATAGTGATGGTTTTAAATTTTTACCCATGCTTGCTCGTCCCTCTCTGAAGTTATCCACTTATGATGGGAACACCTCCTGGCAAGTGTATAAAACACAATTTTCTATAGTGGCGGATGCGAATGGATGGGATTCCCAAACTAAGGCCTGTCATCTCGCCGCTTCGCTGAGAGCAGACGCAGCGGATATCCTGCAGACGCTTCCTGAAAACCAAAGACTTGACTTCGAAGCTCTATCCGGCGCATTGGAGCTGCGCTTTGGCGAGAAATGTTTAAAAGACTACAGCAGGCTTCAATTAAAATCCCGTCAAAAGAAGCCCACCGAATCACTCCAGGAACTCGCCACGGATGTTGAAAGGCTATCCCACCTCGCCTTTACTGAGTGCCCGAGAGAAACGAGGGAAATCCTGTCGCTGCAATATTTCGTCGATGGCATCCGGGACCCTGAAATACAGAAAGCACTGCGAATGGCGGATGTTAAAGATTTGAAAAGCGCTTTAGTGTACGCCATGAAATTCGAGGCAGCCCAGCAAGCCACTCGTCGAGACCGCCACCCAGTCAGAGCTGCTCAAGTCCAGGAGCCAGGGGATAAAGTCACCGCTCGTCTAGACGATTTAACTAGACAACTGAACGCCTTGAGACGGAATATTGGTGAGAAGAAACCGACCGCTAAGTGCTGAAACTGCAGTGCTGAAGGACACATACGAAGAAACTGCAGAATACCCCAGGGTACGGATGTTAAGACCGCTACTAACAAACAGCAGAGAAACTAATTAGTGGCCATCTCGTGGGGCGGAGGTTGCCAGATAATGAAAAGCCCCAGTTTAAAGCGTTTCAGATTTCTGCAGTGAAGGGCGGCAGTAATGGACTTTTTATAATAGGACATATTAATGGAGTTCCTTGCAATATGACGATAGATACAGGAGCCAACGTTACCATCATCCGAAAAAATTTGGCTCAACAGCTGGGAAACAAACTTATCTGGACGCCGCCCTGCGTTACCCTCCAGACTGTGTCCGGTGAGAAGATCGACATCGATGGAAAAATAAACGTTAACATCTAGTTTGGAAGTGCCGCTTACCATCACACGGCATATGTAGCAGAGATCACTGATTCTTGCATACTCGGATTGGACTTTCTAAGGAAATACAATTTTTCCTTGGACTTTAAAAATAACGAATTGCGTTCTACATCTGAGGACATAGCCCTATTCGGAATTAATGATGGAGTGAAATCTATCCACAAAATTATAGCTCAAGATGATATCACAATTCCCGCAAGAACCGAGTTTTTACTTCCTGGATCCATAGCCGAAAATAGAAATTTCCGCTACGGCATCATAGAATATCCCAATAACTGTAATAGCCCAAAAGGAGTACTAGTAACCTCAACACTCGTCGACCTATGCAGAACGGTTATCCCGGTGAGAGTCGCCAATGTAACTGAGAAGGCGAGAGTTATTAAGAAAGGTGAAGTGGTTGCAACATGTACTCCAGTAACCACCGTTGAAAGAAAGAGTAACATCCAAGAATCCGTGTCTTCAGAAAGCATTACATCAGAGTTACTTCAGAATGCGCAATTAAACGATAGAGAAGAATGCTGCCGATCGCGTTATTAAAGATCTTCAAGTTGTTTTTTCCCGCTCGTTTTCTGACGTGGGTCGAACTAGTTTGACACAACATAGAATAGATACCGGCGATCATTCCCCGATCAAGCAACATCCAAGGCGTCTACCGTTTGCTAAACAGGAAGAGGTGCGAACACTGTTAAAAGATATGGAAAAAGGCGATGTCATCGAGCCTTCAACAAGTCCATGGGCATCTCCCATCGTTCTCGTCAGAAAGAAAGACGGCTCAACAAGATTTTGCGTTGACTATCGCCGGTTGAATGAGGTTACGAAGAAAGACAGTTACCCTCTTCCTAGAATTGACGACATTCTAGACACTCTTTCTGGAAGCAAGTGGTTCTCAACGCTTGATTTAAAGAGCGGATATTGGCAGGTAGAAATACACCCTAATGACCGAGAAAAGACGGCATTTACTACGGAACAAGGGCTTTGGCAATTCAAGGTGATGCCGTTTGGACTGTGTAATGCGCCGGCAACATTCGAACGCCTCATGGAGACTGTTTTGAAAGGACTTTCCTATGAAGCCTGTCTGATATACCTGGACGATATCATCATCGTCGGAAAGAGTTTTGAAGAGCATCTAGAAAATCTTAGAAAGATGCTTCAGAAACTGAAAGAAGCCAATCTAAAGCTGAGTCCCGCTAAATGCAAATTGTTCCGAAAGGAAGTGACTTACCTGGGACATGTCATCGTGACGAATATTAAAAGAAAGCTAAGCCGGAAAATTGAAAATACAAGAGCGCGTGCATTAAATAAATAAATATCTCTTTTTGATTTCGAGAAAGTACTGGAAAGTTCTAGAAGGTGTGTGCACGGATCCTGAAAAGGTGTCAGCCGTTAAATCCTGGAAACGTCCCGAAAATGTCCATCAGCTGAGAAGCTTCCAAGGGCTTTGCACCTACTATAGGAGATTCGTGAAGGACTTTTCTTCCATCGCAAGACTCCTTCACAAGCTGACAGAGAGTAAGCAAAAGTTCTTGTGGACAAAAGAATGCGAGGATGCATTTAGCAACTTAAAGGATGCTTTAAGATCTGCTCCAATCCTGACGTATCCTCAGCTCGACAGACCATTTATTCTCGACACGGATGCGAGCAATGAAAGTGTCGGTGCTGTTTTGTCCCAAGAAATAGACGGCCAAGAACGTGTAGTGGCGTACTGGAGCAAGTGCCTGTCTAAACCGGAGAGAAATTATTGTGTCACCAGGAAAGAGTTGCTCGCCATAGTCAAAGCTGTAGAACAGTTCCATCACTATCTATACGGCAGAAAATTCCTGCTCCGCACCGACCATGCATCATTGACCTGGCTTTTAAATTTCAAGAATCCTGAGGGTCAAATAGCCAGGTGGATACAGAGACTCCAAGAATATGACATCACTATCCATCATCGTAAGGGATCATCACACGGGAACGCCGACGCTCTGTCTAGACGACCTTGCCCAGAAAGCTGCCGATATTGTTCCAGGATGGAAGCGAAATACGAGCTGCTGACTCCGGTTGCAAGACAAATTACAACATCAACATCGGTTGATCGAGACCCGTGGAGTGATGATGAAGTCAGGAAAGACCAGCTGGAAGACCGCGAAATTAAACCCATAATTGATTTAATGGAGTCATCAAACAGAAAACCTACTTAGCAGGACATTTCTATCTGTAGTCCTACAACAAAACAATTCTGGGCACTCTGGGATTCACTTCACATTCGAAACGGCGTCTTATACCAGAAATTCGAATCGGATGATGGGAAGACGTTCCGATGGCAACTGATACTTTCAAGATCCCGGATTCCTGATGTCCTTAAAGAACTACATAACAGCCCTACAGGAGATCACTTTGGAATTATGAAGACCTTACAGAGAGTTCGTGAGCGTTTTTACTGGAATAATGCAAAGGATGACGTGCAAAAGTGGTGCCGATCTTGCGATGCCTGTGCAAGTCGGAAAGGACCGAGGAAACGCAGCCGAGGCAAGCTGCAACGTTACAACGTAGGTGCGCAGTTTGAACGTATCGCCTTTGACATCTTGGGACCTCTGCCACGAACTGCTGATGGCAACAAATACATACTCGTTGTCATTGATTACTTCACCAAGTGGCCTGAAGCTTATCCTATTCCTGATCAAGAGGCTGTCACAGTAGCTGAGGTAATGATACAGCCCTGGATTTCCAGGTTCGGAGTCTCTCTTCAGTTACATTCTGATCAGGGAAGGAATTTTGCCTCGGCAGTAATCAAAGAACTATGCAAACTACTCGGCATTGACAAAACTCAAACGACGCCATTGCATCCCCAGTCGGACGGCATGGTAGAAAGGTTCAATCGAACCATCCTTAATAACCTCTCATTAGTGGTTTCCAGAAACCAACAGGACTGGGACAAGAAATTACCACTCTTTTTACTGGCTTACCGCAGTGCTGTCCACGAGACTACCGGCTATTGTCCATCACAGATGCTCTTCGGTCGTGACCTTCGTCTGCCTTGTGATCTCTTGTTTGGTCGCTCTCCGGATGCTCCTTCATCGCCTGAGGAATATATTCAAGATCTCCAGGCCCGGTTTGAAGTGATGCACGACTTTGCACGAGAGCGAGTCAACTTGGCGACGGAGAAGATGAAGACCCGATATGACACAAGAGCTACTGAACATCAATTCCACGAAGGAGACAAGGTGTGGTTGTGGAATCCGAATCGACGGAAAGGACTTTGTCCGAAATTACAGTCACCTTGGGATGGCCCGTACACAGTCCTAAACAGGCTGAATGAAGTCGTGGTTCGGATTCGTAAGACTTCGAACTCTAAACCTAAAGTCGTTCATACGACAGGTTAGCTCATTACTATGGCCATAGTACATAATGTAAATAATTGTAAATAGTATAAGACCATGGTCCTTTTTGTATTTAAATGTATATTTGATTTGATTTGTATTTAGTATTTGATTTGCATTTAGTATTTGATTTGTATTTGATAGCATTTGATTTGTTTTATTTATTGCATTTATTGTTCATGTTGTTCATTATTGTAATGTAATGCTTATTAATGCATGTATGCCACAGTTGTAAGTTTAGCTTCCTGTCCAGGGATTGTACTGCCCGGGATGTGCAGTCCTTGGGAAGGGGCCAGTGTTACGAATTTGGTATTTAAAAAGCTAATGTTAGTTCAATTATAAATTAAATGGTTTTATTTCTCGCGCAGTGCTGCGCGTGACGAATATTAAAAGAAAGCTAAGCCGGAAAATTGAAAATACAAGAGCGCGTGCATTAAATAAATAAATATCTCTTTTTGATTTCGAGAAAGTACTGGAAAATTCTAGCGCGTCATTTTAAAATCTTATAAAAGGAGGAAAACATCTCAGTTTGCAGTAGTTGCTTAGTTTGTTGTTGTTTAGAAAACTGCTCTTGTTGATTGTAGCGAATTCGCGGATTAGCGTTCTTTAGCTGTTTTGAATTACGTTCTATTGGACATTTGAGTAGTTAAAAGATAACTACTGTGAGGTATTGTAATACTGCATGATAATTTGAGAAGATTTAAGCATTTTTGTTGTGATAATAATAAATCTTTGTTCATTTTGCATCGTAATTGTGCATTCATTTCATAACGAACCCGTACGCACGCAACAATACTATATATGATTGGTATGAACGCTAATAAAAACCTATTGCCTTCAGGAAAAGTTAAAATTTCATTGAAAAGTATATATTATTTTTAAATGGTTCGCGTTTTTGCAAGAGTAACAATATACTATTTTAATTGGCATGATTTTATCCCGCGTAGAATTGACACAGATTTCTGACCTTTCAAGATTGATTCTTCTTCCGGAGAGCACATCAAAAGTCAAATTAATACCACTTCTTTCAGATGCTTAAAAGAAAGTCTGCTGCCGTTTTAAGTTTGAAATGTCTTACCCTGTGCAATTAATTTCCTTTTTGATTAGTGATTAGCTTTGTGAATGTATGTATGTTCCTCGCATTGCGGAAAAACGTTGACACCTCTACCAAATTTCGAACGCACGTAGTCCTCTCTCCGAACATGTGCCCTTCGAAGCTAGAATTTTGAATTTCAATTTTCTTTTTTGATTTATTTCATATTTTGTGAGAAACTGACGAAGAGTATTATTCTTTCAAATTTAATAAAAGAACTGAGCGACTGAAAAGAAATGTAATGACCCTGTCCGATATAAAATGTTTTTAGCTTGCACACATCAGTTGACCCACTGATGACGGCAGAGCGGTAAAGCCGCTGAACACTGGTAGTTTAACCTGGGTACGATTCCAGACAAATGGGTTAGTTGCATGGGCGTTTTCGCGGTTTTCGAGCCAGTTTCCCTTAGACTGTCCTCCACGAAGGCATATGCTCCCTCAGTCAGATGACTCTAGCATGCTTTGCCATTATATTAAACCAATCCACTCGCCAGTTTGTTTCTGTTTAGAGAGGACTACGTTATTTAATTTTTCTTTCTGTCTGTTAGTGATTAACAAACTAAGCGATTTAAAAGCAATATTGTTCTCTATTATTCTTAATTCCAAGTTGGATCCGTGAAATTACACTAGCTGGACTCATTAAAAGCATTACATGATTTTCTTTTTTATAGTAACTATTTTAGGCGATTGCCGCGTCAGCTGCCAGTTAACAGTAAATGATATTGCACCATACGTTTGCGTGCGTTTATTTGCGGCATATTTATTGATTGAAAGCACCGATGCTTTGGGATTTACTGTTACAAGTTTGAATATTAATTACTTTCAAGCTCCAAACTAGAATTTCCAGCGAAAGCAAACGAAATAAGTGAAACCGAATTTTCATAAATTTAGTTCTTTTTATTGTTAATGTTAGAACGTTTCTTAACATAATCTTTTCTAAATTTATTAGAGTATCACACTAAATTACGCTTCCATACATTTATCTTTCCCGCTGTCATTAAATAGACAGCCTTGATGATCCCCGGTGACATTTCAGTTTAATTTTATTTTAAAAATCAATCCACATTTATTAGTCTTCCAGAAATTAAATATCTGATGTAGGCACCACATGACTTCCTTGTAAGGTTTATTAAATTATACACATTTTTACTGCTTTTCATTTAAACTTATTTCCTCGAATTTCATTTGAGATACATTTCTCATTCAATTAATTAAGTTCTTGGCGGCAAGGTAAAAATACATAAAAATTCAAAATATCTTCATTAAAATTTGTAAAATACAGAAAAAAGTAAAGCACCAAATACAATTATAAACAGTGAAAAAAAATTACAATTATAATTAGTGCTTGTACGCAAAAACAAGCAGTTCGACAGATTATCGGTGTAAAAATTGAAAGTTTACTTTTGGGCCCACTCAGCAAAAAGACATTGAAGTTGGTGCACAAACTAACTTTATTCCCTATCCTACTAAAAGTTTCATGTAAAGAAATGGCAGCCTCGTTAAGCTTAGCAGCAGTTAAACTTTCAAAATGTTGATCATTCTACAACTATTACATGCAGTTGAACTAAAGGCTTAAAAACCTTAACTAGAACATAAAAACATATAATTCAATCACTTTTAAAGCAAAAAATGCCCAATTTACCAACATATAAGAATAAAAAATTTGAACTTACAGAGCCGGGTAACAGAGTATATATCTATATTATGTATACTCTCTCTCTCTATGTATATATATATATACAGATAGATATATACAGAGAGAGAGATAGATATATATTTGGTGCGCTCGATTCCAACCAAAAAGGTAGGTGCGAAGGGCAGAACTACATGTTACACAAAATTTCAAAGTTCTAAGGCTACTCGATTTTGAGTAATGTGAAATAGATACATACGTACGTACGTACAGACGAGTCACAAAAAGTTCTCTTCTGAATTCATTTTAAATCCGTTTTGGATAAAATATTCCTTTATTCTGTCCGTATATATAAGAGCGGTCAAAATAGATACTTCGTTTACTTCGCACAAGGAAGTAAAAATATAGAGCAAAAAAAAAAAAAAAAAAAAAAAAAAAAAATTTTGAAAATGAGGGGCTCAGAATCTAAAAACCAAATTAAAAAAATAATTGCTGTGACAGTATTTGATCGTAAATTAACGATACGTTAAGATTTGAACACTTACTTAATTAAACAGAAAAATTATAATTATTCTCAATCGAGACTCAACTGTGCATTCGGCTCATTGGATCACTCTCACGCGAGACTTGCAACAAAGATTTGCCTGTGGTGGCAATGTTTTTTCTTTTTCTAGCATCCCAAATCCATAAATTGGAAATAATAAAAACCTTAAAGAGGTTTCTTTCGACGTGTTTAAATAACTGAAATGAAATTTCTTTTTCTCTAACATACCCTTCCCAAAGAAATCGCAATATAAAAATTTATGATAACAATCTAAGCTCTCCGGAGAATTTAAAATTCTTTAAAGTAGAAGTTCATTTTTGTTTATTACTTGCAGATTCACAAGCTATATAATACGAGACGGCCTTGAGGGCATTATTATAATTTGAAATAAATTAAAGTCTGAATAATTTTTCTTCGCCTGTGGTCTGAAAAGACGTATCATTAAGAGCATTCATTATCAAATCATTCATTCCATGTAAAAAATTTAATTAAACACTTTAAAATGGATTTGTTGCTATTTATTTGCAATTACACTTAAAGTAAAATATTTAAAAACATGAGCTCTAACTCAGATTTAGCTTTGCAATGAATTGGAATTAAAGCTTAACATCATATAATTAACTTGATATGTATTTTCAGTTTGACTGAAAAATGCAGTCACTTTATTAAACTACCGGAATAAGATAAAAGAAATATTTTTAACAAACAGTGTTTAAACTGATTGTTATAAATAAATCAATTGGTTTCTGAAATAAATAATTAAGTATAGCTTCATTAACTTTTATAAAGGGCTATATTTATTTATTAGCTGTTACCCGTTCTGCGCCCGGGTGGCGAGTATTTTCTTTTAAAAGCTGTCAAAGGCTTATTCTCAACGCAAAAGCCCAACCTAGTCATAAAAAGTGATCAATTTAACTTTTAATGAAAAATTTATTTATAATTATTTATATGCTGGCAAGTATTTTTATTTTTGCTGTTCAGTCAAGTTCTGTTTTTAAGATTAATATTATCTCTTTGATTAATTTTTTTCAGGTAGCTTGCTGATTTAATTTCTATATTTTATATAAAAAAATTCAACTAATTTCTTTCTCTAAATTATTGCTTGTATCGAAAGACTACTGTTATTAAAAGTTTCAGTTATTTCGAACGCTTTTATATATTTAGATTTTCACGAAAAAATTATGCTCTAGTTAATAATGAAACCTAATTGAAAATTGTATCTTTATTCGAATTTTCTTTAATTCTTGTGTAAACATAATTAAGAAACGTTTAAAGATAGTAGCAAGGCTATATATTTCCTGAACAATCGACCATTATTCGTCCATTATTCTAGTTCATCAATTATTCTAATTTAAGAAAAGTATCAGATATGTTAGGCCTTTTTGTCAATTATAGATTTGGTTAAGAATACATTTTAGTAAAAATTTAATCTTTTTATACGCATTCTTCGGGAAGGTTTGATTTAATTGCACACTAGGGCACTCTAGCCTAGAGGCAGGGATTCCTTCGCAAGAACCTTTCTAAGGGAAACTGGATCATGTACACGCTACACATTTGGGAAACCATGAAAATGCAGATACAACCAGCCCGTTCGCCTGGAATCGAACCCAGATTGGAACTATAATGTTCAGCGATTTTACCGCCGGCGAGCTCTCTGCGAAGGAAGTTTCAATAAGTAAATTCCTCCTTAACGCATTAAAGATAACTTTTTTTGGAGGAGGATTAGGAAAACACTAAAAGAAACTAGCCGTCCTAAAATATCAGTATTGAGTCACTTAAAAATTTATGATATTTTACTTGAATTCCATCATAGTTTTTCATGAAAACTTAGATTTAAATATATTCCAAAACTTTTCAATTATAGTCGGGAACAACACATTAGATTTAGGCTAAAACTGATAAAACGGAAGTTTCACTTTACTAGAAGTTCTGAACAAATTTATACCACATTTCTTTAAGTGAAGATTTTATGTCATATAATGAACGTTTCCGATAATCATTGTCATAATGGCTAGTAAAGTAATAAATAAAATAACTTAATTAAATTTTATGCTCAATTAATTAAAAGACTCTATTTTGCTAAAGAATGACTTGCGGTAGCTTGATTTAAATACTTTGTAAATAAAATCTAATCTCTTGTTCAAATAAATAGAAAGACCTGTAATATGAAGTTTTCGATTATATTTTATTAGGTATAATAAGTTAACTGTCGATATACTAACGGCTCAGTGGATCGAACGCTCTTCTTTTGGCGAAAAAATGGCATAACTGGTATCTGTAAAAATTGGTTTTTGACTAATGTCTGTTCAGATGTAATTCGAAAAAATAACAATCATTGTTTAGTCCTGCTTAAATAATGTTTACTCATACTTAACGCAGATCGAAATGAATTTAAATTGCTGATACTACAGAAATAACATAAAATAAATTAAATTATTATGTTTATTTCAGAGTATTTATTTTAAACATATAGCAAACACTTGATTTTCTTTAATCAAAAAGTATTTCAAGTATCATTAAACTTCCCAATTAAGCACAATAGATAATTAGAAAAAGTAACGGGGAAAACATTCGGTCTGCAACAAATATTCTAGTGATGTAGCAATTGCTACATCATTAGAATATTTAAATAGTTATCTACTGCACATTGTTAAAGTTATCCGTATATTTGGCTGATACATATGAGCCAGCAGAAGAATATATTATAGAGCCAGCAGAATAGAATATATTATAGAGCCAACAGAATAGAGCCAGCAGAATTCATCTTAGTTGGATTTATTAAAGTCTTCATACATATCTTTTTATATTACAGCTAATTTTGGCAGCTAGTCGTACAAGTGGCTAAGTGATACAGAAACAGAAAACATATTTTTTGAGGCTACAAAATGTTGCTCTTGAGAGTTTTTGCGTTATTTCCCTTTTAACTTTCTTTTCTCTCATTTTTTGGTTAATCAGCATATTAACTTTTGGAACATATATGGGCTTCGTGTAGAGCTCAGAACAAATCATAGTATTTATTTAAAAAATATTTTTAAACTAAAGGAGAGTTAAGCACTGTTATTTTAAAGTGATTGATTTTAAAAATAGCAAGAAAACATGATCAAATTTACAAATACTTCCTAATCTGGAACCAAACAAAGTTCTTTTCAATCTGCTGATGAATAATTTGATTTCTTGAACTAGGGTTAGAGAAAGGGAGAGAAAGAGAGAATCGTTTTCCTTCCTTACCTGTAAGTCCTTTTTTCAGTCTGACGGCCTTTGCAAATGTATATTTAAATGGTAATGCTTAATGGTGAACCTAGTGTTTGTATAACGTATCAAGAAATGAAAAGAAGTGTGTATGTTAGATAGTTTACTATTAAGGCTGGAATATAGTTCGGCATGAACTACCAGTATTCAGCGACCTTACTCCACCATTGGTAAGATAATAATATTTTAACGTATAATGGAACCTCATGTGATATATGCATTATTCTTAAAACAATAAAGCCTTATCTATGAAACGGAAATCCTGATTACGTTGAATTTTCAGCACTGTTATAACAATAGTAATTTTTGAAAAGCATTGCCCCAGAGATATAAGAATAGAAAAATTTCGAAGAGGATAATTAAATAGTTCAAGAAATGAAGCATTTTTCTTGGAACAAAACTGAAATAAATAGTTAAGACAAAAGTACGTCCTATTAAGACTAAAATATAGTCTAAATTTCGCTCCAACCACAGATAAATCTGTAAGAAAATCTATTATATAATTTGTGAAAACTGTACAAATTTCCTGTCTTCTTTTGGTTACAAAATAGCTTCAGAATATTGTAATGAAATATTTGGAATTTATACCAATTACAAACATTTATTCCAAAATTATTTAAAAGATATAACAGGAATTTTTAGCGTTTCTTTGAAAATTGAATTACGTAGCTAAACTTATGCTGATTCTGCACGTTTTGATCAATCATATTCGTCTTTAAATCTGTCTGTCTTTACATTTGATTCTGTAACTAAAGATCTATACATCTTTTGCCATGTGAGACCAAAAGTAAACTTTCGATTTTGTGCACCGAGAAAAAAATCTGCCTTCCTGCCCGCTAGCCAAATTGCTTGTTTTTGCTTAGAAATTCTAATTTTAATTGTAAAAAATTATTTTTTAAACTATTTTAAATGTATTTGGTGTTTTAGACTTTTGTGTGTTTTATAATTTTAAATGAAGATTGAATCTTTTTGCTTTGCTGCCAATTGAGATCTGAGTTGATTGAATGAGAAATATATCTCTAATGAATCTCTGAAGTGATTGAATGAGAAATATATCTCTAAGTTTAGATGAAATGCAGCAAAAAATGTGTATAATTTAATAGAACGTACAAGGAAGTCATGTGGTGCACATATCAAATTTTTAATATTTCGCTGACCCTATATACAAACACGCGGTGCGACCGCACCGGTTTCAGCGGCTGTGGTTTAATGTAATCTAATATTAATTATTTAAAATTTAGAAAGTGCAACCATTACGTGGCCTAAATTTATAAAGCCCAAGTGTCATTTTAAAAACTTTGAAAGGAACATGGTAGAAAAGTTCTATATACTGCCCGTGAAAACTTTATACAATTCTAATGCATTAGTGAGACTTCGGTCATCACACTTAGTTTTTTAGTGGTGTCTTTCCGTGGTAGTGAATTAGTACGGCTTCGGTTGTAGAAACTTATAGACAGTCTTCCGAAGAAATGCATCGACGATGAGGGCAATTATGTTAAAAAAAGGTTATAGATACTTAAATTATTTTCATGAAATTAAAAGGACCTCTTTAATTTTACCATATATAAGCAGTGATAAAAACAATATTTGGAATTTTATACTGAACATTTCATTATAGTAGTAAATCACACTAAAATTGTCTGATTCACTAGAGCTCTTTTCCAAAATTCTGGAGTCATTGCTTTCCGAAAGTAATTCAGTATTCTATTAAAAGATTTGTTCTTCATTACGCACACTACAGATTGAAAATAAAATGATAATGATAAAATGCTGTAGATAGATTAAAAAAAACTTTATTGAAATTTTATTTAAGACTAACAAAGAAACATCCTAAGAACTAATGGCTAACATGAGCTAGTTAATAGCATCATTTGTAATCTTGAACAATTCGGTGGCTGTAGTTCTTCCTGCTATATTCTTCACATATTTTAGAACCTTGACAGAATCTAATATAGCAAATCAAATAGGAATCACTACTCGCGTCAGTTATTTCGTCAAGTTTATAGCAAACAATTTTCCACTAAGCTCAAATTCAAGTTTCTGCTGAATATCAACTGATATATCGTTAATTCGGCGACAGATTGTATCATTCGGCAGAGGAATATTGTTAATTTGTGAAGAAACATTTTCACTAAGCATTATTCCTACAATGTCTTTGCAAGAGGGTAAAATGAGTTGCTTTGCAACAGTGTGGGGTTTTTGCATTTAGCTACTTTGTATGATGCCAAGAGAGTCTTTTCATTTTTTCATTTACTAACAGCACTTTATGGAAGTTTGATTTCCGTTTTTTGAACAATTCAGTCTTATTGACATACTCTCTGTACAGCGTTTCTAGATGCCTCTTCAATTTATTTGGTTTCGTGCTATCTGCAGCCAGTACTCTTAAATAGATAATGCATTGAGGTTTTTCTTCGTCACCTACCTCAAGGCTAGTAAAGCCGAAATTTAGGTACGATTAGTCATATTTTTTTGTTTTAGTTTTCGAACGATCTCCACTAAGCCACGTCATCATCAAGTTTTCGTTTTAAAAATTTATCCATACTACATTTACTTATAATTCACAATAATGTTGCTTAGTGTTAGAAACCTGAACTAAGAATATTGTGTATGCGCTTCCCTATTTATATTCTCCTTGCTTCAAATCAGACAGTTCGACAAAGATCAGGAAGCTAGGATATGTGGCGCGAACTTTTCGACAGAGTCTAGACCAGACTATTCGACGCTCTAGACTAGACAGTGTTGCTTAGTGTTATTTGAATTCCTAGGTTTACGAATTGGGGGGAGGCAACATTTTTCGAATTAAAACAGGGGAGCGCGAAGAACAAAAGTTTGAGAACCACTCATATAAACTATATCTTGCCTACATATACATAAGGCATATCTCATATATATATATATATAGTAAAGCAAACTATTATTACAAAATAAAAGATAGAGCATGTATATAGGCATAGGAAATTTAAAATAACCATTGCATGATATTCAGTAAAAGGCAGGCCTCCGAAGTAAAAAGGAAGTATTGTAATCGCGAAAAGTTTCAGGCGGCAGCATATTTCAATGAAAATATCCATTTTGACCGCTATCGAATGCAATTTAACAATGTTTTTGATTGACATCTGTATGTAAGGACAAATAAAAGACCGTTTTCCTTTAAAAAAATTATCAAACTGCTTTAAAATGAATTCTGAAGAGACTTTTTCGTGGTGTCTGTATGTACGTATGTATCTCGCATAACTCAAAAACGAGTAGCCTCAGAACGTTGAAATTTTGTATGTAGGATTGCTATAACATGTAGATGTGCGCCTCATATTTTGGTTGCAATCGGCCGCATTAAATGTTTATAAATATATTTATATATCCACTCTGTTACCCGGCTCAGTGAGCTCAGTTTCTTTACTCTTATATGTTTGTAAATTGTGCATTTTGTGCTTTAAAAATGATTGAATTATGTTGTTCTTCTCTTTCGGTTAAGGTTTTTATGCCTTTAGGAAATCTGCAAGCAATATTTGCAGAATTATCAACAATTTAAAAGCTGTTTAAGTGCGGTTTATTGCGAAAGGTGGTTCTAATTCTAAATGAAGTGAAATATTTCAACAATCTACAAAAATAATCATTTTATTTACAAAGCAACTTTCGTTGCATCGAAGGTTCACTGCTAACTAACTGCGTCGCAAACTAAAAACTAACATTCCTTTTCAGAAGCGAAGCGCCCTCTAACGGCGATACATAAATCATTTGGGGGATTTTTCCACACTCCCCACCTGATAATTTCTGCAAAAATTATCACTATTTCAGCATACAAATAATAAAATATAAGAAAGCAACTTACATATCAAATACATTCAACTGATGTAAATATAAACTGCAAAAGGAAATTCTATAAAATAAACAAATATAGTTAACTGCATCAACTCAAATGTTACTCAATACGTAAATATTAATTCAAATTACAAACAGTAAATTATTAGTAATAACTAAACTAATTATCTAAAATTAATGTTAGTGAATATGAAATACAAGAAGTAAAATTAAAAGGTTACAAATTTAGTTCATTTTCAGTCTGATAGTTCAAGGGGGTATATCAATTGCACAGGTCTCTTAAGGTCCCCTTTTTTAGTTTTTACCACACATGATCGTACAAGACCATCACGTCCTTTGAAGACTTGAATTACTCGACCTAAATCCCAGAGGAACTTAGATTTAGTTGTTCCTTCAAGTAAAACTATATCACCAATTTTAAGATTTTTCTTGGCTTCTGGTGTACCGAAGAAGTGGAGCATTTCTCAACTCAAGGAGATACTGATTTTTCCATTTTTTCCAGAACTGTTTTATAAGTGTTGTCTGATATTCTTTTCGTTTTATTAGACTCTTTCTTGTTGGAGAGTTATTCAGGATCTCAGCAAAGTTGTATGGATATTCATCCTTATGTCCGATCAATAGAAAATCAGCCGGTGCAAGCGGTTCAGGTTCATGTAAATCGTTGTAAACGTAGGTCAAAGGACGTCTATTCACAATATTTTCGACCTCTGTCAACACAGTCATAAATTCTTCAAAATTCAATTGAGCTCTGCCTAATATCTTTTTCAATGGTTCCTTTATGGTTTTCATAAGGCGTTCATAAAAAGCTCCCCACCATGGAGCAAGCTCGACGATAAATTTCCAAGTCAAGCCTTCATTTGCTAGAAAATTTTGAAAGTCTGTACCTTTAATTATGCTGTAAAAATACTGTAAATCTTTGGCAGCATATTTGAAAGTTTTCGCGTTATCTGAATAAAAGGTGCGACAGTTTCCTCTTCTCGAAATGAAACGTCTGAGAGCCAAAATGAATTTGTTTGCAGACATGTTGGAAATGAGTTCTAGATGTAACGCTCGTGTAACAGCGCAAGTAAACAATACGATGTATGATTTCTGAATGTCGTTTCCAGACCTGATGTAAACTGGACCTGTGAAATCCACGCCTGTAACATAGAAAGGTGGAGTTTCAACAATTCGATCTTTAGGTAACTGAGCTGTCATTTGTTTCGCTGGTTTTACTGCGTATTTCCGACAAATTAAACAGTTCCCTAAGACTTTCTTTACCAACTGACGGCCTTTAGGAATCCAAAATTTCTGTCTCAGTTTGGCTAAAGTTGCTGCAACTCCCGCATGCAGAACGTTATTATGTTCCCTTTTTACAATTAATTCAGTAAATTTGGAATCTTTAGGAAGAAGAACTGGATGCTTCTCGTCAACTGTATATTCGGTTTCTTCTAATCTTCCCTTAATTCGAAGAATTTTATTTTCATCAAGAAACGGTGCCAAGCTGAATATATCAGAGCTTGGAGAAATTGACTTGTTAGATTGAAGAGCCTTAATTTCAGGTGTGAAGAAATCCATCTGGGCTTTACGAACACAAAAAATTTCAGTGTCCTGAATTTCAAAAGCACTTAATGTTCCACTATTAGCAGGCATTTTTCTTGCCTTAGCAACGAAACGTCTAACCCATGCCATAATTCTGAGATATTTCAGCACATTACTGAATTTTGTTATATCCAATAGTTGATCATCTCTTTTCACAACAACGTCATAAACAGTTATCTTACTACGGAGTTCTAGTTGCTTATCGTTTCCCACGTCAAACTTCGGTTGAACTGGCCAGTCTATATGTTTGTTTTGCAACCATTCTGGTCCAAACCACCAAAGTGAACAATTTCTTAAATTAGCAACAGTAGTTCCTCGTGATATGATGTCGGAGGGGTTATCTTTCCCACGGCAATAATGCCAATTATTGCTTTCAGTTAGTTTCTGAATTTCATAAACTCTGTTTTTGATGAAAGATTTAAATCTTTCGGGAGATCCCTGAATCCAAAAATACGTTATTTGAGAATCAGTCCAGTGGAAGAGGATTACTTCGTATTTTAAAGATTTTGCTATTTTATCACTCAATCTAGCGGATAAAAGCGCACCCAAAAGCTCCAATCTAGGAAGTGTAAGGGATTTCAGAGGTGCAACTCTACTCTTGGAAGCAACAAAAACTGTTTGAAAAGTTCCATTGTTCAAAACTATTCTCAGATATACCACGCAACCATAAGCTTTCAAACTAGCATCAGAAAAGCTATGGAGTTCTATTTGTTTCACATCTGCATCTAATATTCCTTCTAAATAGTAGCGGGGAATTCTGAGGTGGTTCAGTTCTTCAATTTCTTCGTACCAGGCTTTCCATTTATAACTAAGATCAGGTGGCAGTTCATCGTCCCAATCAATTTTGGCAGACCAGATTTCCTGAATCAGACACTTTATTCTTATAGTGAAAGGGCCATAAAATCCGACAGGATCAAAAATACGGCCTGCGGTTTGCAATAGAAAACGTTTTGAGTTGATTGACGAGGAAATGAAATTTGTCAAGTGCTGAGTGTCAAAATAAAAATTATCATTATCCGTATCCCAGTTAATTCCTAACACTTTGATTGGGACAACTTCAGGAGATTCTTGCATCGAAAATTCTTTGCGATGCCAAATATCTTTGAGTTCTTTGGAATTAGTATGCCACTTATGTAGTGACATGCTAGCTTCATTAAAAATGTTCACAATTTCTAAACTTGTTTTCAGGGCTTGTTCTAAATTTTGTTGACCACCAATAATGTCATCAACATACAGGCAGTTGTTTAAGAGTTCTACTGTTTCAGGATATATTTCTGAATATTTTTTAAGGTGATGCTTAATAGTAGCAGCGAGAAGAAAGGGACTAGATTTTACTCCAAACAAAACTCTTGTAAATCTAAAGATTTTCAAACTTCCATTGTCATCATTATGATCATCTTTCCAAAAGAATCGTGTTACGTCCCTGTCTTCTTCATTTAACTCTATCTGTAAGAATGCTTGTGTAATGTCCGCTGTAAAGGCTATCGAATTTTGTCTAAATTTTATCAATAAATCAAAAATATCAGGATATAGGTTCGGACCAGTGTATAAACAGTCATTTAGAGAGAGTGTTTTTGGTTTATGGGCTGAAGCATCATAAACTATTCTTAGTTTGCTTGTTGCTCTATCATTTCTGATGACTGCTCTATGAGGTAAATAAAATAGGGTTTTATCATTTTGATTGTCTTCTTGAACTGGTTCAATAATATGTTTTAACTCGTAATCCTTTAAAACCTCTGTGTATTGAACAAACAAAGAGTTATCAATTTTAAATTTGTTACTCAATTTCTTAAATCTTTCAAGTGCTATATCCCTATTATCTTCCATTAAATGTTTTGAATTCGGTTTCCAAGGTAATTTTACTTGGTATCTGCAGTTCTTATACCTGATATCAGATTCGAAAGATTTCATAATTTCTAAATCAACAGTTTGTCGTTTTGAGTATCACTTTCCAAACCCAAGTTTTCTAGCTTCCAAAACTGTTGTAACTGATCTGATATCAAGTTTTCATTTACAATTACTTTCATAGTTAATAATTCACTATGATCATTATTTACTTTACCCTGCAAACACCACCCAAATAAAGATTCTGTGGCTACTACATTTCTTGAAATTCTTTTAATTTTACCAGTAATTATAGAATAGTAGAAATCTACCCCTATGAGAATATCAATTTTGTCACTTTTTCTACAACAATCTGCTAATTGTAGATTTTGTAAAATTTTATTTTTCTTAGCAAAGTTAAAATCTGGAGGAGAGATAACAGTATTGGATATATTTTCGGTTTCAAGAAGCTCAATATATATATTAAGATTAGGATCGTTTACATTTTCTAGTTTTGCTCTAACAACATTAAAGGTTTTTTCTAACGCACTTTTATCACCAAAGGAATAAACAGAAAGTGATTCTTTTCTAACAATCGGAAGTTCCATTTTAGTAGATACATCTTTGGTTATGAAAGATCTCATTGAGCCATTATCAAAAAGAATTCTGACATTTTCAGATTTATCATTATTTCGAATCAATGCAGAAGCCGTTTGTAATAATATTGTTGCGTGCGTACGGATTCGTCACTAAATGAATGCACAAGTCCGATGAAAAATGAACAAAAATTTATTATTATCACAACAAAAATGCTTAAATTTTCTCAAATTATCACGCAGTATTACAATATCTCACAGTAGTTTTCTTTTAACTACTCAAATGTCCAATAGAACGTAATTCAAAACAGCTAAAGAACGCTAATCCGCGAATTCGCTACAATCAACAACAGTAGTTTTCTAAACAACAACAAACTAAGCAACTACTACGAACTGAGATGTTTTCCTCCTTTTATAACATTTTAAAATCACGCGCTAGAATTTTCCAGTACTTTCTCGAAATGAAAAAGAGTTATTTATTTATTTAATGCACGCGCTCTTGTATTTTCAATTTTCCGGCTTAGCTTTCTTTTAATATTCGTCACGCGCTGCACTGCGCGAGAAATAAAACCATTCAATTTATAATTGAACTAACATTTGCTTTTTAAATACCAAATTCGTAACACTGCCCCCTTCCCAAGGACTGCACGTCCCGGGCAGTACAATCCCTGGATAGGAAGCTAAACTTACAACTGTGGCATAAACATTACATTACAATATCAAACAACATGAACAATAAATGCAATAACTAACTTGAACAAATCAAATGCTATCAAATACTAAATACAAATCAAATACTAAATACAAATCAAATCAAATACACATTTAAAAAACAAAAAGGACCATGGTCTTATACTATTTACAATTATTTACATTATGTACTATGGCCATAGTAATGAGCTAACCTGTTGTAATGACCGACTTTAGGTTTAGAGTTCGAAGACTTACGGAGACGTCATTCAGTCTGTTCAGCACTTTACATGGACCATCCGAAGGTGACTGTAGTTTAGGACTGAGTCCTTTTCCTTGAATCGGGTTCCACAACCACACCTTGTCTCTTTTGTTGAATCTATGTCCAGTAGCTCTCGCGTTGTATCTGGTCTTCACTTTCTCCGTCGCCAAGTTCACTCGCTTTCGTGCGGAACGGTGCATCACTTCAAAACGGGCCTTGACATCTTGGATGTGTTCCTCAGGCGATGAAGGCGCATCCGTACGGCGATGAAACAGGCGGTCACAAGGCAGACGAATGTCTCGACCGAAGAGCATCTGAGATGGAGAATAGCTGGTAGTCTGGTGTTTCTTTTCGACCCTAGCAGGATTTCGGCTGTTTCTCGAGCTGGTTCTTTCGGACAAAGCGTCGGCATTTCCAGGTGAGGATCCCTTCATAGGATGGATAGTCATGTCTTCAGATCCTGAAAGCAGTTTGTTGTTTTTCAAGTCTAAGGTAAAATTGTATTTCCTTAAAAAGTCCAATCCGAGTATGCATGGATCTGTGATATCCGCCACATATGCCGTGTGATGGTAGGCGGCACTTCCAAACGTGATGCTTACGTTTAACTTCCCAGTTATGTCGATCTTGTCACCAGACGCAGTCTGAAGGGTAACACAGGATGGCGTCCAAATAAGTTTATCTTTAAACTGTTCAGCTAAATCTTTCCTAATGATGGTAACATTAGCTCCTGTGTCAATGATCATATTGCAAGGAACTCCATCGATATTCCCATTAATGGACAGTCCGTTACTGTTGCCACTCACTGTATAAATTTTAAGCGTTTTAAAACAAGGTTTTTCATTATCTGGCAACCTCCGTTCCTCGATATGGTCACTAATTTGTTTACTGCGTCGTTGCTGGGAAATGGTCTTATTTTCCGTACCTCGGGGTGTTTTGCAGTTTCTTCGTATGTGGCCTTCAACTCCGCAGTTTCAGCACTTTAGAACTACTTTCTTTTCACTTCTGTTCCGTCTCAAGCCACTGACTTGTCTGGTAAAATCATCTGCTTTATATTCCGTACCCTGGGGTGTTCTGCAATTCCGTCTTAGGTGACCTTCACTACCACATCTCCAACAGCTTACAGCTACTTTGTTCTCACTGCTACTCCGTATCAAAGCATCGACTTGTCTGGCTAAATCATCTAAACGAGCCATCAGTTGATCCACTGGCTCATGGACTCGCACAGCTCTAACTGGGTAGCGATCTCTATTAGTTGCTTCCTGGGCTGCCTCGAACTTCATGGCGTACACTAGAGCGCTTTTTAAATCTTTTACATCCGCCATTCGCAGTGCTTTCTGTATTTCAGGGTCCCGGATGCCATCGATGAAATATTGCAGCGACAGGATTTCCCTCGTTTCTCTCGGGCACCCCGTAAAGGCGAGGTGAGACAGCCTTTCAACATCCGTGGCGAGCTCCTGAAATGTTTCGGTAGGCTTCTGTTGACGAGATTTTAATTGGAGCCTACAGTAGTCTTTTAAACACTTCTCCCCAAAGCGCAGCTCCAAGGCGCCGGACAGAGCTTCGAAATCTGACCTTTTGTTTTCGGGAAGAGTCTGAAGGATATCCGCTGCGTCTGCTCTCAAAGAAGCGGCGAGATGACAGGCCTTAGTTTGGGAATCCCATCCATTCGCATCCGCCACTATAGCAAATTGTGTTTTATACACTTGCCAGGATGTCTTTCCATCATATGTGGATAGCTTCAGAGATGGACGAGTAGGCATCGGTAAGAATTTAAAACACTCACTATTATTCCCTGCCGTCGCTACGAATTTCTTTAAAATATCCATTTCTTTGGCTTCTGCAGAAACTCTCTCATCAGTTTGTTGTTCGATTTGGTGTTGGACGGCACAAACTCTTCCTTCAATTCGTTCCTCCACAGCAGAAACTCTCCCTTCTATATGTTCTTTTACAGAAGAAACTCTTTCTTCTATTTCTTCTTTCACCGAAGAAACTCTTTCTTCAATTAGTCCAACTTTATTTTCAACTGTGTCAATTCTGCCTTCCATAGCTTCAAATTTATTTTCTATTATGCAGGTAATCTCTCTTTTCATTTCTTCTTGACCTGCTTCAATCTTTTCTTGACCAGCTTGAACGGCTTTCATTTCGTCCTTAACAGAGTTGACGGCCCCTTCCATCTTTCCTTGGCTAGATTTCATCTCTTCTTTCATTTCTTCTTTAAACGAGGCAAAGGCTGTTATCAATTGCCTTAACTGCTCTTCCATCGCTCTTGTTATTGGCATTCAAACCCCACTCCTGACACCAAAAATTGTTGCGTGCGTACGGATTCGTTACTAAATGAATGCACAAGTCCGATGAAAAATGAACAAAAATTTATTATTATCACAACAAAAATGCTTAAATTTTCTCAAATTATCATGCAGAATTACAATATCTCACAGTAGTTATCTTTTAACTACTCAAATATCCAATAGAACGTAATTCAAAACAGCTAAAGAACGCTAATCCGCGAATTCGCTACAATCAACAAGAGCAGTTTTCTAAGCAACTACTACAAACTGAGATGTTTTCCTCCTTTTATAAGATTTTAAAATGACGCGCTAGAATTTTCCAGTACTTTCTCGAAATGAAAAAGAGTTATTTATTTATTTAATGCACGCGCTCTTGTATTTTCAATTTTCCGGCTTAGCTTTCTTTTAATATTCGTCACGCGCTGCACTGCGCGAGAAATAAAACCATTTAATTTATAATTGAACTAACATTTGCTTTTTAAATACCAAATTCGTAACAGTATTTTATTAGATCTATTTTCATCGGAATTATATGACGAAACAGCGGAAATAACGCTCGAATCCGACGTTTTCTTTTTAGGTTTTTCATTATCTTTTTTCTGATGGAATGAATAACAAATGGCTTTCGAGTGTTTATTAAAGCAGAAGGCACAGTTTATTTTTTGTTTACAATTTTGGATCCGGTGATACCGACCTAAACATAAAAAACACCGCGATTCACTTTTTAAGATCTCCTTTTTCTTTTCTACACTTAAAACTTCGCAATCCGCAGATTTATGATTTGTGTTCCCGCAGAACAGACACTGCGATTCGGATGACGCCGCTAATAACTCAACTGTAGACGGCTTGCTCGTTATGGCTGGAGAATGTTTATGTTTGAAGGGCAAATGCTTTTCCAATCGCGAATATTTTTCTCTAGAATTATAATTAACAGAAGCCGCGCGTTCTCTACTGAATACTTCGTTCCTCAAAAAGGCTAACAAACCTTTTAAATCCCAATTTTCGTCTTTAATTTTTCGGCTATAATCAAGAACGAATTCATTAGGAAGTAATTTCAAAATTAAAGGCGGTAAGAGATTTCCGTAGGTATCAGAGTCTATTTTTAATGCTTCAAGATTTCTTATCTGTACTTCGGCGTGATCTAAAAGTTTTCTTAATCCGTTTATATCATTAGGATTTCTAACAGGTGAAGTACTTAAGAGTTGTCCTAAATGCGAATTAATTAAGATGTTCTTTTGACCAAATCTGGAACGTAACAGTTCAAGAGCAGCTTCGTAATTATTTTCGATGAGAGCGAAACCAGAAATAGCTTTGGCGGCTGAGCCACCAAGAAAGCTTTTTAAGTAAATTAATTTTTCTATTTTTGATAAATTCGGATTTTTATCAATCGCATTTTCGAACTGACCTATGAATTCTAACCAATCCGAAGAATCACCATAAAATTTAGAGATCGTTAATTTTGGAAGACGAGTGAATTTGTTACTTTCGTTTTGGGATTCTGTAACGGTTTCATTAGAAATGTCTCTATTTGCATTGTCCGAATTTTCCAACTTATTCAACTCTTTCAACTTTTTCTTTCCTCTAAACTGCCACACTTGAATTTTCTCTTCATATTCTAAAGCGGATGAGATTTCAAGTTCAAATTCGTCTTCTTCGACTTTTAATTCTCGTTCTATTTCACCGTCTAAATTGCTCAAGGATTTTGATTTTTCGTTTAACTGGTCTAAAATTTCTTCCAATACATTTACATTTATACTACTATCATCTTTATTCAGTTCGGTTTCAATTTTCTTTAATATCTTGGACACTCCGGTCCTCAATACCTTTTGTTTCGATTTCAGTTTAGCAATAAGATCTTCCATATTATATAAAAATAGAAGATACAGGCTTACCTTGGCTGTCTTCGCATAAAATGATATCCAAAATTAAAAAACACAAACTTCTAAATTGGCCAAAGGTTCTCGGCACCGATGCGCCATATTGCGAAAGGTGGTTCTAATTCTAAATGAAGTGAAATATTTCAACAATTTACAAAAATAATCATTTTATTTACAAAGCAACTTTCGTTGCATCGAAGGTTCACTGCTAACTAACTGCGTCGCAAACTAAAAACTAACATTCCTTTTCAGAAGCGAAGCGCCCTCTAACGGCGATACATAAATCATTTGGGGGATTTTTCCACACGGTTAAGCCTAATTTTTAAATAACGTGGCGGACATATTTGTTTACATTTGAAACAGCAGAGAAGTAGATTTGTTGCCAATCTAAAGAGACTAAGTTTCGCAACAACAAAGATAACGCCTTCATTTATTATTGCAAATTAAATAATGTCTAATTTTTACTGGAATTTTTTCGAGGAAATAAGTGTTTAAGATTTACTTCGTAATTTTTAATATGGATGTTTTGAGTTTTTATGTATTTTTGCCTTGCCGTGAAGTGAGAAATGAAGTAATTGAATGAGAAATACTGAATCGTCTGTGGAAAACTGTTTCTTTTTTGTTTGGTTTGGTTAATTTCTTTTATACATCGTTCTACAGTTATTATAGTATTTGAATACAACACGAGGCAACGATTAGATAATTCTTCAATTGATATAAATTGTGTGAATTCTGAGTTATAATAAGAACGAAATATAATGCTGTTAAGTGAACCTAGCGCCAGAGTGTTGCTATGGTAAACAAATATAGTGAATTTTAAAGAGTGCATTTATTCTGTTGTGGTTTATGCGCTATCAACGAAGTAGATTTAATTCAATCCAATAAGTGTAAATGAAATGTAAGAACAAATTCGTATAATTTAATATTCCGCACAAGGAAGTCATGTCGTGTACACATCAGATTTTTTTTTAATGCGAGGAGAAAATCATATAAATAGATTTTAGTTTATATTCTCCTTTGCAAACACTGAACTAGATTATCGAGGGTCAGTTGGGGTTACATCAAGCCAAGGATAGGATCAAACCGAAGGAAAAAGTACATGCATGTATTAGCAAATGTAAAATTTAAATTAAGCAAAGAAGCAACTTTATTCTTACGCAGATTTTTAATAAAACTCTGTCGATTTCAAAGCCCATCGGAAACTGATCTCTTTTGCTAAAGAGAAAAAAGTGAAATACTCAGAGAACTTATGAGTGTGTCCTGACGACATGGTTATCCATTGCTGATGCTAAATTCCACTGTTCGGCAGCAAATTTTATTTCTAAAAACGATCAGTGGGAAAGGGCGTAAATACTGGCTGCTATGAAAATTAGGACGCCATTTTCGTGCTCTTTTATGAAGTAACAAGAATTTGCTTTCACATGTTGAGGATAAACGTATTAAGTAAATGACGTTCTTTCCTATTTTTTCTTGCAGTAAAATGTCTTGAATATTATAAGTATTAATTTGAAAATACGTTTACTGCAATGATAAGCAGTCTGTCTATATTTAATCAAAATTCTGAAACATAAATTTTGATCCAAGTTTCTTACTTCTTTGATGATGTTCTCTTACAATTCTCTAACAACCCAATTAATTGTAATAAATTACTCCAGTATCTAAAGCGAGATAGGATGCCATGAAATTACATTTTCGGGCATTATTAATGAAGGTTATTTCAACAACTCGGTTTATTTTTGTTCTTTCCGGTTCTTCCGGTGATAAATTCGTTATGAGAAAGCGTGTAACGATTAATTTTGACCCATGATCTTGCATCGAAGCGTGACTAAGTCACGCACACTTGCGGTGCACTTGATTTGCTATAGTTAATGGCTTAATACAAGTAGTGCCTTTGTTCAGTACGACATTGTAGTGCCTGTCAAGCTGAATGACCGAACATGGATTTTTTTCCGTTCCGTGGATCCATTTTTAATCCTTTCAGGGAATTTTCTCATTTGTTTTGCTTGCAGTCAAATTCATTAAGAAATATTTTAAGTACTGTTTCAAGTGCTAATTATGAAGATTTAAGTAAACGTGTGTAGTCTTGAGACTTTATAGATTAACGTGAAGTATTTACCATCTCGTTAATGGAAACCACACTGAACTGAGGAGCTTATTTCTAAATCCCAGTAAAACTTGAGTTTTTTTCATTTATGTCTTTGATGAGTTGGGACATTTAAAATGTTTCACTCCGCAAGCCTTCGCTAGAGGATGATTTTAAGTGAAGAAAGGTACTTGACCCTCGGATTTCAATTTTGAAGACATTCTTTGTCAAAACAGGAATATAACTGGGGAAAGTTGGTTATTTCCGCTGGCGCACTTCAGATCTACGGTGGCTATGTCCTATTCTTGAAGTTAAAGAAAACTACAGTAATAGAAAGGAATTGGACTTATTTTCCTGTTACAGAACAACTCCACCAGCGGCAGAATTGTAAAACCCCTGAATACTGGTAGCTCGACCGAACTCAAATCCGAGCAAACAGGCTGTCTGCATAGGAATTTCTGCAGCTTTTCCATTTTCAACGTAAATAAGTACGTAATACGTTTCAAAGTACAAGCCAGTTTGCCTGGAAGAGTACTCCACGAAGGCATCCCTTCCATTAGGCTGATATCCCTCACGTGCATTGTCATGATATAAATAATTTACATCAAATCCGATGTGTAATAGGAGCCCACCAGCGGCCGAGCGGTAAAGTCGCTGAACACTGGTAGTTCGGTCCGAGGTTCGAATCCCGCGAACGGGCTGGCTGCATGGGTGTTTTCGTGGTTTTCCCCGTGTGTAACGTGTATACGAGCCAGTTCCCTTAGAAAGTCCTCCACGAAGGCATCCCTCCCCTTAGGCAGATAGCCCTAGTGTGCTTTGCCATAATTAAATACACCACCACACCACACCGATGTGTAATAGGACAATGCACGCCGAACAGTTTTCATTAGATAGATATGTGTGCTAACATTCCCGTCCTTCCTCTTAAATGCATTATTTTTACCTTTATAACAGTGCTTTTGTGTGTGTATGTGTATTGAAGTAATTAACCTAAGAGGTGAAATTTTTTTAACATAGCATTTTTAACAAACTAATTCTAGAAATATCAATTTAACATATATATCTTTTCAGAGAAAATTGTTTGCCCCGTGCTGCTCTGTAACGAAAGGTATCTAAAGAATGTTTTTATTGAAAGTGAATGTTAAATATAAATTTTCACTGATTTTAACTACTAGTGACCCTGTTAAAAAGTCACCATTCTGGCATAACTAAGCGAGAGCGAATTATGGTGTCTGTAGCTGTGCCAAGGTTATTGGTTTATAGAATATCTACGGTGACGACTCCAAAGATTCCTTTGTGATTGTTTGGCTCTAAAATAAAAGGTTTTTAATTGTTGTGAAGCTTATTACTCGAAATCTCAAAAGTCTTGGAATACAAGTAATAAAAATTTCAGAAATAGCTTATAAATGCCTTATAGTTTCAAATATTTTTAAGACAAATTCACATGATGTCTGCGGCAGGGAATTTCATTATTATTAATATCGTTAGAAATAATAACAAACATTTTTAACACTATACATTAATGTATTCATCCTACTCTGTAGCTTCCAAGCTGTGCATTAACATCTATATCAGAAATTAAATACGCAATAAAATTCTGCAGTAGCATTTGGATAGCAAACATGTATTTTAAAAAATAGGTATTATAGATAGTGCTTTCTTAAATGGTGAAAGTTTGATATTTTTGTTTAAGGTAACCGACCTCGTTCGAAGGGCGTTTTTCAAAATGTTTGTTATATGTTTGAATTTATGTGATTTTTTAATGAATTGTACTCAAACTTAAATGTAATCACTTCAAAAGCGATAAAAAATCATTATTTTGAGAAGTACATGCAAAAACTGAACATTTTATATCAAAATAATAAAAACATCAGCCATCACTGACAGGCAAATATTGTTGATAAAAGTCTGCTTTTGGCTTTATTTTATACATACTACCTAGAAGCATGCACTGAACTAGAATAATTTGAAAATATTGATTCACTAGAAAAATACGGCCAAATATGTCAGTAAAAACTAATTAAAAAAGTACACATGCTATTGAAGAAAAAATGATGTAACGTAAATTCTATGAGATTACTTTTTTTAACTTCTAATCTACATTATGCATAATAATGTATAAAACGTGTATGCAAAATTTCATGTGATTCTATGATGAACGTTTAGAGTTATTATGGTTGCCGTGAACATAAATCATGAAAAAAACAATTAATCAAAAATCACGTTTAAAGTTTTCAGATTGTTACATGACATTATATACACAAATATTCACTAAAAATGCTCCGTTATATCTGACAAAGAGTATAATATTTAAAAGAATAGAAACATCAACATTATGTTTGGTTTTCAATTTATCAAAATCACTTTTTTCAATTGCAATAAATGTTCCAGATAATTTAGCCTCACTAGCACAGACAGATGTTTCAGTTTCATTGTGATTACCAGAATCAGCAGTCATATATTTAATGTGTCGGTTGGCGTAAAAGTTTCGCTTTTTTTAATAACTACGTATAAATTTTGTCATTTTCGAACTTTCGATTATTAAACAGAATTAAAAAAATGCAGAAAAATGAATCTTTAGCTGATAAATTAGCGCAGGAAATTTGTACACACAACCGAAATACCGAAAGCTCAATGTAAACAAAACAGTAAGTTTGAAACGTTGTTGCCAAACGTAAAAGTGAAAATACTTTGCCAGATTCTCCAAAAATATCGAAATGCTTAAAATTATTTAATTTATAAGTAACACAGAAAAAAAAAATGGAAATTGCACCTTTAATTTGCCCTTTAGAGAGGAAAGGTATAAAATTAGGCAAAACAAAAATTGGCTCAGACTTTTAAATCGCGTAATTTTGCGTTTTGATGAAAAGATAAGTTATCTAATAACAATATTGTTTTTTATGGCAATATGTTTTTTAAAAATTCTTCACTTCAGAAACCCATTTAGTTTTGAACTAATCTTGGAGTATCTCTATATTCATCCATACCCCTTTTTGATTGTAAAAACAAGGAGATTTTTTATTTCGGTCCCATTAAATAATTTAAGCTTCTTTGCTTTTCCAGTTACCAACAGCTTCATTTCATCTTTTCCCGATGCGTTTCCACAACACATGACTGTAATTCACTCATCGCTGGTTCGTGCTCGGTAGTGGACCTTTTCTTTTAATGCCGAAGAAGCAGGTCATGGATAACTGAAAAACACGTATCCAAGCTATCAATTTTTATGCGCATTGCATGTGTTTACTTTTATTATGAGAAATTTTAAGTATTTGTTGAATTTCACTGCATATTTTCCGAAGTGCAGTTAAAGAGTTTCAACAGAAATCAGCAAGCATTTTCATTGGCAAACTATTTTATTACAGGGCCTGTCTCATCTGTATTATGGATTTGATCAGGTTGCAAATTTTCTTGCTTCAAATGTTTTCCAGAAAGTCGATGCAGAAGTTATCAGAGGCTTCGACACAACCACTGAGATATTCTTTTTGTATGCTAAGCTCTCGAACATCCTATCGTTGCTGGAGTCTTGTAGGGCATCCCCACGAGGCCTTATAGTTACCTTCTATTCTCAACTTTTTCTAGAGAAACTTCTTAAATGCACATTCGACTGCTGATTGGCACTTCTGCTCTTTTCTGATTAAGCCATAGTACTGAATCTACGTTTTCGTGTATTGAGAGTTTTATACTCTCTCGATTAGAAAGATCTGCAGCACTGACACAATCTCTTGTGAAGGCCCTGAATTCTTTGTTTAACAATATCATCAGTAGTTTATATTCTTCGGTCTTTAGTCCATATTCTTCTGGGAGCTGTATTGTCGATACGCCATCTTCAAATCTTTTGATTAACATAAGCTTTCGTTTTAGTGTTTAAAACAACTTCCTTACTCTTGGAACGCGTATCGTTTTCTTTATTTCCTTTTAGTTCTGAAATTTTAAATTAATTTCTAAAGAATAGAAAGAAAATACGCACAATTGTACGTAAAAAACAAAAGAATTCCAGTGATCAACTGAAAAGATGCCTGTAAACTTGCAGCAAGAATTGTACGAGGTAATCTTTAAAAATAAACCTAAAGGCTCAATTCAGCTGTTTTAGAGCATTCTCGGACTTCCAAGTGTTTATTTTTTACACAATCTCGCGCATTGTGTTTCGGTGTGCATGTGTAGGCATCGCCTTGTACAGATAATTCTCACTCAGATAACCGAAAGTATACTGTAGTTAGTAATTTTCCAGACACATCTTACTGATGACTTTTTAGTTCGTTGTATGAAGTAAAAAGGAAGTATTGTAAACGCGATATTAAATTTATAATATCACACAGTTTCATAATTCTGTCATCACCAGTGCTTCCAGTCTCATTTGTTTTGAAAGATGTTATTGCAGAAAATAAAGTAGCAGGTGATCTCGGGCGTATTAACATCGCAAAATCTTGTTTTCAAGCAGGAAGGAAACAACAAGTCATTGACAATAAACTGTTAATAGTTAAGCTGAGATATTTTACCGGAGAAATGTTATATACTCCTAATTGTGTAGTATTAATTCAAAGTCCTTCAGACCCTATTAGACTGACGTGAAAATTAGCGCTTCGTCGGAAAATGTACGATCAAATCTTACGAAGGTTATAATTAAACCCTTTTTTACTTCCTTGTACGAAGTAAAAAGGAAGTAATGCAATCGCGAAAAGTTTCAGGCAGCATATTTCAACGAAAATATCCATTTTGACCGTTATGGAATGCAATTTAACGATGTTTTTGCGTGATATCTGTGCGTAAGCACAGAATAAAAGACTCGCTTCCTCCAAAAAAATTATAAAACTGCTTTACAATTAATTCTGAAGAGAATTTTTCGTAACGTCTGTACCGTATGTACGTACGTACATATCTCGCATAACTCATAAACGAGTAGCCTCAGAACGTTGAAATTTTGTATATAGGACTGCTATAACATGTAGATGTGCATTTCGTATTTTGGTTGCAATCGGCCTCACCAAACGTATATAAATATATTTATATATATATCCACTCTGTTACCAGTGACTTCAGTTTCTTTACTCTTATATGTTTGTAAATTGTACATTTTTTGCTTTAAAAATGATTGAATTATGTTGTTTTTATCTTCCGGTTAAGGTTTTTATGCCTTTAGTAAATCTGTATGCAATATTGTTAGAATTATCAACAATTTTAAAGTTGTTTAATTGCCGCTTAGCTTTTTTTTTTTTTTTTTTTTTTTTTTTTTTTTTTTTACGGCGGCCGTTGATTGTTTACATTTGAAACCGCAGACTAGTGGATTTGTTGCCAAACTAGAGAAACTTAGCTTCGCAACAACAAAAATAACGCATTCATTTATTATTGCCAATTAAATCATGCTTAATCCTTTCTGAAATGTTTTGGAGGAAATAAGTGTTTAAGATTTACTTCGTAATTTTTAATATAGATATTTTGAGTTTTTATGTATTTTTGCCTTCTCGCGAAGTGAGAACGGAATTAATTGAATGAGAAATACTCAATCGTCTGTGAAAAACTGTTTCTTTGCTTAATTTCTTTTATACATTATTCTAGCTTTATTATAGTATTTGAATAGAACATGTGGCAACGATTAGATACTTCTATTCTTTAAATGATATAAATTTTGTGCATTATGAGTTATGATATGAACGAAATATAATACTGTTAAGTGAATCTAGCGCCAGAGTGTCGCTATGGTAAACAAATACTAGAGTGAATTTTGAAAAATGCACTTCTTCTATTGTGGTTTATGTGCTATCGGCGAAGTAGATTTAATTCAATCCAATAAGTTTAAATGAAATGCAAGAAGAAATGCGTATTATTTAATATTCCGTACAAGGAAGTCATGTGGTGTACACATCAGATTTTTTTCTTTACCAAGTTGGCAACATTTGGTGATTTTTAAAAATTATTTTGGGAAAAAGAATTTTCGAAACTCTAAGAGCAATTTCAGAAAAACTGCAATCTTTTCCGGGGATGCTCGCTTTTAGTTTGAGTTATTTACAGCATCTCTTAGAAAGTTCTCCACGAACACTATCTGCTTTGCTGTAATCCAAACCGAATAAAATGCTATAAATTATAAAACCAGGTACATTATTAAATTAAAGTAAATATGTAAATTATTAATTAGCACATAATCTGTGAAATCGGTTAATTTTTCAGTAACCCTAGTAATAATTTAAATGATATAAACTTATCAGCAACAGTTGTTAGATCACTTAGACGGTACATTCTCGGTGGCGTAACGTAATGTAGCGTAATGTTCTCAAAATCGGCTGTTTATATAACAAGTATAGCTTCCAGTTGACAACTCCCGTAGGCAGTTAGTACAGTTACTTTGAGAAGGAAAATAATATTACCATAGATTTTTTAAACCGTGAGGTCGATGAACCTAACTTTCGCGTGCTCACCAACTAACTGCGTTTAAAAGTAGAAATTTCTAATTTTATAAAAACAAAATCTATTTGGACTTGGTACGTTTCACACTAGTTGGACACCAGTTTATGACATCTTGAAAGGCAATGTAAACGTAGAACTGAAATTTGAAGTATATATTCTTCTTTCTAATGCCCTAAAATTTCATTGTGAGTCATTCTTAATCATCTATCACATTAGACCCAGCATACATGTAATGTCATTTAGTTATTAAAGTTCAGTGACCCTGCGGGAAAGTCACGTTTACCTCACGTGTCGAGAAAAAGAGCATTTTACACGCAACGGTGGTTAATAAACAAAACACCCACTGTTCTAAATCTCATAGATTTCGAAGACTTCCGCCTTAGTTCAAATGACTTGCTATTACACTAAGTTCGCTGAAGCAGTTTAAAGATTCTGTGTGAATTATAAGTGATAATGGAATTTGTATTACTTATTACATTTGCTGTAGCTACTTATATGTGTTTCCCTTAATTGGGATTATCTGTTTACGACTCTACAATGTAATCAATACAATAAATAATGTTGTGAAGTCTCTTACAGTATTCAAAGCTAGGATATTGTTGATTTCAGGTGAGTTTTCCAGTTCTTCCAGTAGCAATATGATATCATTTTAGATTTTTTACATTCTAGATGGTAGTGTTTTTAAGATGCAATTAAAAAACTGTAGCCCGAAAACTTTATATGATACCTCGAAGTTTCAAAAAGTTAAAAAAAATATTTGAAAAAATTAGAAAGTATAAAAATTGAAAATAAATAAATAAATGTTTATATTACGCCTAAGGGATCATTTTTTAACGTTTTGTGTGTTATCTTTACTTATTAAATATCATGATCTTCGCACTTACATCACAAAATTCAATTCAATATCGATATCAAAAAATATTTGAAAGAGCATATCTTTAGAGTTTCCGATACACAGTCTCGCGTGCTGGAGATAAAATGTTTTTTCCCCTTCCGTAAAGTGTTGCCATTGCTCGCTTTGAAATCGTTGAGTTTGTTAATAAAAAATTCTTTAATGTTCGACAAAATAGGAAATAGATAATAATAAAAGAAATTCCATATTCCAAATTTGGGCTTCCAGATGCACATATTCGAATAAATGTGATGTCTCTATGTACCCTTTGTTTTCTCACAGTGCGATAAATATACATACATTCATGAAAATTCTTCATTATTTAATTTATTTAAATATAATGACGGGCTTTAATATTTAGTGGTAACAATTTGAAAGGTGAACCGACACTTTTAGTGAGCCGACGCAAAATGCCACAACGAAATTAATAGCCCCTTTGGGCAAATTGCGGCTTTTGGCTAATAAGATTAAGAAACTACAACGAGATATTGGTGTGCAGATTTTAGTTTAAAATCTTATATAATTTTGATCTAAACAATTAAGAATAGTCTACTAGTTTCAGAATTAGTCACCCAGGAACTGGAGTGAAATCTTATATCTGAAGCGAGCTGTTCAAACTTGCAAAGCCGAATTGTAGGAAAAAATAAAATATCACAGCTAAGAGATATATGAATTTTTTTAAAACCAAAAAAAAAAAAAAAAAAAAAAAAAAGATTGAATTAAGCCCAAGCCCATCTAATGCAGCATTTCACTGGATCGTTTGCGCTTCAGTCTTCCGACAAATGTTTCCCTTAAGTGGTACAAAAACATTTTCCATTTTACTTATACGCTAAAGCTGCTGGCTGAAAACAGTAACCAGCTCTTCGGGGAATGTTTCTCTCTAACTATATAATGCTGCAAAGTAGAGATGCATAACAGAATTCTGCTTGGTTTTAAATGCGTAAAATGAACAAAAAATCCTTCAAAAGAATTTAAGCAGCTAAACATTTGCTGTTAAGTACTACAAATTCTACTGTAGCAGGCTTTTATTAATTTTAGTTAATAGTATACAGTGGTGCAGTTTTGTTACCTTCTATGATATGATATGTTAAAATATAATTCTATGATATGTAAAGTCAATATGTTAAAACACAAAATAGTTACTGTTTATTAATTTTGACGTATTACTTTTACGTTTGAAAATAATCTCAATGATAAGAAAAGTTTATTATATTATTACTCCCCGATACAAAATCCACTTTCGAATTTCGATCTATGACTTCTCTTTTTTAACAGCATATGCTTGATTGTTGGTGCACTCTGAAGTTACTGATGAGAATGACCAACGTCGATATCAAGTATTACGATGTTGCCAACAGTTATGGAGAAATCTGACCAAAAAAGAACTAAAATACGATGCCGGACAAAGTATCATTCTAAATTCGTTCATGCAGAGCATTTTCCAAGGGTTCTATACGGATATGCTTACTTTCCTGTAAAATGGAGGTATTTTTAAAAAACTTGTGTTAACGATAATACGTATATATATAATCAGACGTATACACGATGCCATTCAGGCTGTAATAAAATATATTTATAGTACATTTCAGAAATATTCCTTTAGTAATATTTATACATCTTAAAAATAATTTGAATCTTTTGTTTTTAAATTGCATAGATACTTAAAAGTCTAAATAAAATTAAGCAAAATTTAATCTTATATGAGCAAAATTATTCTTGGATTATTGAGTAGCACAGAATAATGTTGTCGCTACTGGGAGATAAGAGACCGCGTTAAATTCTTTCGAAATAAACGCAGCATGTTTCTAGAATTCAGTCATAAAAGTTTGATTAATTTTTAATTGAATTCAGACTTTTCAGAGTGCACGCATTTCAAATAAAATTATTCATTAGGAATACTCATGCGTATACATAACTTCTTCTCTTCCGTCTTCCAAAAAAATAAAGCGTTAAAAATTTTGTATTAATTTTCAAAACAAAAAATTCAAATTTAGGAATTTTGTACAAACAATCAAAATTTTCAATTTAAAATTTGCATTAATTATCAACTAAACATTCCAGGACACCATTTTAATTTACAAATGAAAAGAATTTTCTGAAGAATTGATCATTTTTAAAATAAAAATAGCATGCATAGTTAATGTTCTAGCTTAACATATCCGTAAGCAAACGATGTATTATCTTCAGCAATCAATCACTAGTATTTTACACGGACTTATAAGCTTCCATTTAAAATTTATCATAAAATAATGCTCTAAAAAGGAGAAAAATAATTTGTCATATAGTTTAATGGGGAAAAGAGGTTAAACAATTCTCTTTACAAAATTTATCTACTATTTTATATCACTAAAAATATTAAGATAATGGATTATGCTTTTGACAGTGCAGTTCGGTTATTCGATTTCATTAAAATTACTGCCATGCTTTTATTTTTGGTGATACAAAATTGTACAAGAATTTTTGTGAAAAGTATAATTAAATAATTTGTTCCCATTAAACTCTTTGATAAATTATTTTTGTTCTTTTAGTTCATTATTTATTTTAGGAGTTCTAAATAAAGGTTTCTTCTATTAATTTTTATTATTTTCATCGTTCTATCTTAATGATACGTTACCAATGAAATTTTCAGTTGAGAGACATTTTTCAACTATGAATAGTACTCTTTTACCTCCAAAAATTTTGTCACGTCAATAAATTAAAAGTCCATCAATTTTATCAAAGAATCAGAAATTATGTTTAACTCTCGCATAATTTTCATTTAATTGATGATTTAATTTGTTTAATCTATGCGATGGTGTAAACAGTAAACATCTGAGAATTTTAGTGTACTCATTAAAACGATTACTTGTATGAAAAACCGTTAAATTAAAAAAAAATAAATCAGCTTTTGAAAACATTGCTTCACTACATTGTGTTATCGTCAATAATAAATGTGTATACAAATTTTTACTCGATAGATTATCACAAAGTAGCTTAAAAATCATTGACAAACATTTGACCAAAATAACATATCAGTGAGCTAAATAAGAGTAATAACATTGCAAATAAAACGATAAAAATAACCAAAGCAAATGATTTTTCTAATACATTTTAGAGTTTAAGCTTTTAAACTGTACAACAAAATTTTTAACAGCTATTTTCGATATCTGGCCGTAATATTCCATAGCAGTTCAGCATTAAATCAATATTAAGTATGTAAAAGTGGACAGTTGCATTTCTAACACCAGGGTGCAAAATCTTATGTGAGTTTTATTTGTTCTTGGCGTTAGATTCATGGCAGTAGTTTTACAAATTACAAGAAAGCAGATGTATTGCATTTACAGATACGCATCGTAATGCGAAAACATGAAATTAACCGACGGTTTAACGCGTTATGATTGTTGGTAAAATATTGACTATCATGTCATTTTCGGACAGCTTGATTTATCTGAAACAGTTAATCCTGCGGGGATATCTTGATAAGATAGGATAAGGTCGTTAGATGATGAAACATTTGGATAATAAGTTGTTGTGGCATTATATGTTTTTGATAAAAAAATGTGAGCTTATTAGATCACCCGACCTTTAACACAAAATGTGACAAATGGAAATGTTGAAAATATACTTAAACTCTGTTTATAACCAGCTTTCAAGCACGTAACCTGACTTTTGAACAAATTTTTTTCAACAGAAGAGTATGAAAGATCCTAGCAATATTTTTCTGAATGGCTAAATTAACGCCCAGTAAAATCTCTATTGAGAAATTACTGTACAATATATCCTTTATCATGGGATGAAGTATTGCAAGACCTTTGCATTAATGTATATAATAGTGAAGACATATATCCCAGTAGAAGTTTAAAAGCAAACTTGAAATCACTAGAAGGGAAGCTGAAAGATAAATTTCCCTTTTTGGCTTTATTAGATTTAAAGTGACTGTATAATAAAAGAATGGCCTGCTTTCGAATAATTAGAGTTCATCAGAATAATTCGAATAATTAGAATGCAATGATATTCATAAGACAGAATATCATTGCGCAAAGGTTAACAAAAAGACCGCCCTTTTCAGTATAGAGGTTAATGCTCCTGGCTGCAACAGTGCTAGCTCCAGGTTCGAATCGAGGAGAAGGTTTGGATATTTGTAAGATAATAAATATTCTTGCTTGGATATTTGTAGCAAGTGACATGAGGCGTTTAAAATACTGACCAGCCTAAAGTCCTCTTGAGAGGCTTGGTAATATGGGAAGACGAGTCCACCGCTTTGGTGCGTACTTTATTAAAATTGGGACAGAAATTTCCCCGCTAAATGGTCAATATTATTGGCCATTCCCGGCGAAGGTTGTAAATATCGATCCGTTTAAAAAAGAAACATGCTAGCCAACAATTTTTTTTATTACTGCAAAGCTTCGACGTTTATTCCTATCAGGATTTTTAATTAAGGGATTTCCATCTATAATTTTCTAGGAGACTTATTTTTTACCCCACGTGGTGAAACTTCTGCACCTTGTGACGATTACATGCTTTGCACCATTAGATGAAAGGCTGCACCACAATGCGAACTGCTGCAAAATATTTCATTACAAATATGGTCGTTTGGTACGCCAAAGCAAAATGGGCAAAATTATTTAAAGGATAAAATTTTGCATCACTATGGTACATTCGTCTATTCAAAAACTTTACTGAAAAATGTTTTCATGCACGTGAAAGTTGCAGCAAATTTAATTTGGCTATGAGAATATGTTAACATACGGTTTATTGAAGAAACGTAGAAACTGACTTCATCTGAGAGAATGTTCCTGTTATAGTGTAAAAGGAGTTAAAGCATCTTTTGATCATGACTTATCACCTACTCATCTTTGAAGTAATATCCATCAGAACTCATTACCTGACTTACCGCAGTCACCTAACTGCCAGATTTCTCATTCTCTGATTCTGTTGTTCTGTCTTATCAAGATGGTTCTGTGAATAAAATATTCCAAGCAATTCAAGCTCCAAGCAATTCAAGCTATACAAAACCACGTGGCGGCTAGTCTCTGCCGATATTAAAAAAAGCTAATTTTTAGTGCTTTCAGATTGTTAAGAGCGCTGGATGCGGATTCTGATGGGTGTTAATCTTTAGATCATACGAGTTTATACTTTCACACTGATGACTTTTCTCAGATGAAGTTAATTGTTTTACTTTGACGATTTTGATTACCACTTTTATGTCTTTTATGAAAGTACTTCTTACCAGCTATGCAATTCACGCACTTGTTATCATTCTGGAAAAATTAATTACTGTGAGATATGTTGCATATAAATTTTAAATTTATTTAAATTTACGCGAATGGAGTAACAAAAAGTTCATTTTAATTATAATTCCTTTTATATCATCCGTTTTATTAAATCCCTCAACAGACAAAACATTGTTTTTTCTAGGTGATATAAATTTAACGCACGTGGTTAACAACATCCATTAACTCTTTATGATTCAAGGACTTAAATTAACAGTTCTTCAGTAAAAGAGTTTTCTAGCATCATAGATATTTAAAGTTAGAAATTACTAAGCAATTTACGATTTTAAAGCATAAAAATTTCTTACATAGAACAGTCTTAATTCGGAGGGAGGGGGGAAAACACCTGAGTATCCCCAAAATTATTAAAAATGTATTTAAGTTTGAAAATAAGTTAGTAATAAGTTTAAGCCACAAATCTGAAATAACTACGCTGCCCTAAAGACTTTTAAACGAGATTTTATTTGTCATTAAATCTTCTTACTTTGCCCCAGTCACTGAATCAGTCATGAGTATCATTGCCAAGCGCAATAAAAGATCCCCTCTTGCTTCTAGTAAGTGCCCGTATAAATCCTCTAAAAGAAGGCGTTTCCTCACAAAAGAGTACTGGCTTAACCTAGGCGTAATGCTAGATACAGGAAATGAAACTAAATGTAAGTGTAGTGCTTCCGCAGTTCAAGCGTGAGTTTATGAGTATGTATAGTTTTATGGTAACAAAAAAAATGTTGCTTTTATTGAACCTTTTAATCTATAAATTCACTACGATCAGTTAGAAGGTAGTCATAATAACTTCAATATGAGGTAAGAAAGTATGAGCGACTAAATATTTCTTAAGTAGTTGGTCGTAGACCTATAGACTTATGGGTCAATTCTTAGAAAGAGGAAGAATGGTTTTTCAGATTACGGCTGATTCGGTAGCGTTAAACCTTTGTGGTGCCAAATTAATTTAAAATGAACATTCAACCTTACATCATTAAGATTTATTTTTATTTGTTGGCAAAATTTCACTTTTGACAACTATTTATTTATTAGCAAAAAACGCCAGTAAAATATGTTAATTAGTTGTATATTTTATGACAAAAGCACTTGATGTACACAATTATCCTCAATACGTCAGAAGAATGATTCATGGAATTGAACCGAACAATAAAACAATACAAATAAACTAATAAAAATGTGATAATATAAGAGAGATTTGAAACAATGATAACATTTAAACTTAAATTAATTTATTTAATTTTAAATTATTTAATTTTTAATGTGCAATTTAGTTAACATTTAAACTAAATTGCACCGCGTCGGTTCTCTGGCTTACCATTAACTACAAATCAAGCCTCTCCCCGTTTCCCATACAGGAAAATTAAGTTAGTATTCACCGTCCATGACTATATCCTGTAAACATAATGTTTAATATTGGAATCACTATAAATTCCTTTCCAGTGGCTATGTTTTGTGAGCTAATCATGCCTCGCTCCAAGTCTGAAGGCCGCTACAGTAGCCGATATAATAACAGCAGGTATTTTAAAATCTGAGTCATTCCATCATTTGTTTTTAATTTCGTCTATCAATTTTTCTCCATTTTTACTTTGCATTATATTCCTAATTATTCCTTAAATTGATACAAATGCAGTGGTTCTTTGATATCTTTGCAAAGGTTTTGCGTCTTTTTTGGGCGTGGAAGGGTTTTCAATTTTATGGTGGGTTTATGTATACTGCAGAATAATCTTCTTGCTACTAGATGTTAAATATTTTAAGTTCAGTCGACAATACCAAATCTTTTCCGAGTCTGAATAAGGCTTCCTGGTTAGCGGATAAAGAATTAGGGAGGAAAAGCGACTTTTTCGAACTGGCTGACTCGAAAAACATATTGCTGGGCGGCAAGTAATTGTCTTAACCTTTCAGTCATAATTTGAACTGTTTGGACCATGACAAAAACGAGAAAAGATTAGAACAAACTCTGGCTACAGCATATTGTATAAAAGATACTATAGAATTTTCTTTATGTATACGTAACCAAAAATCTTCAAACTATCTAACAAACAACTCAGGCAAATCGGCTGGTTCATAGTTGGTTTTTCCCATATGTAACTCTTGAATATGAGCCAGTTTTCCTGCGAAAGTCTTCTACAAAGGCATCCCATCCGTTAGGTAGATAGCCCTTGTGTATAAGGGAGAATTTTAGGTACATCAGGAATAGATATTCAAATTATAATTCTGATATCATTTTTAAAAACCCCTTTTTTCTTAATTAATTTAAATTCTACCCTCTCTAGAATCCAGTCAAAGGTAGCTCAATTCATTTTGTGTGAAATCAAAGCTCCTTCCTGAAGATTCGAAATGATAATATATCAGAGATTAGATTATAGATTATAAATTTTATGCTAAGTCCCCTCGATCACATTCTCGCTTCACTCCAGCAAGTCGTCATTTAGTAATAGATAACCCTTTCTGGGTCTTTCCCACTATATTACCTATATAATATTTTCAAGTGAGGGTTTTTTTAATCAAACATTATTTTTAGATAAATGGAGTCATCTCCTCTCTGACGGTTTTTCAAACATACATGTAAGGTGCCGGTATAAAGTAAAAGGTAAACGTTTGATAACCGATCCTATTGTGTTCACTTCGGTATGATCTTTAACTGCTCCATCAAATAATGTCTTCCTAACTTTATTATATTAGCAACAACTTTGGCAACATTTTTTGGAGTAGCCAAAGCTTATGCTATCATCAAGTCATCAGTATAAGCCTAGCTTACACTAGGCACTTGTGTCAATAGTTTTGGAATATATATTAAAAAGGGTGCACTAATCACATTTTCTGGTTGAAAGCCATTATGTGTTAGCATGTGAACTGGATATACTTGAACCGAAACGGTACAAAAAAATCTTTGACTGCATAAAATTGTCATCCGTGAGAATATTTTGTCTCCTTCACCGAGTCATTTTCCTTTTTGGAAGAAGCGAACTCTTCATTTCTGTCATATGCAAATTTAATATGAACAAACTCAGAAAAACCCAGGAAAAAAAAAAGATTCATTTTTGTCGAAATGCTCCTTAATTCATTGACCAGTTCCTGTCAGTTTTTGACTTGGAAACTAGAACCATCTAAAGCAAACTTCAGTATCTGAGATCAAAAATTCATTTTCAAAATAAAACATCAGCATGTCCTCCAAGCAAGTCAGATTGAAATAATGTGTCAAATTAAAATACAAATGAAATTAAGAAAGTCGAGGTTACTTTGTAGTCGAGGTTTGTAGCTTCACAAAGTTCAAATCTTTACAAAGCAATCTGTAATTCAAAGTTAAACACTCACTTGGTCTAAACAATAACTGACCTTTTAAATCACTTGGTTCGTCTACGTTAGGTTATCAGTCAATGCAGCTGTTCAGCTCAAGTGACAAACGCCCCAATAGTCTCTAGATGAGGTTAATTTCCTACTTTTAAATTACGCCATATAACTTTAAGCAACTTTCTGGTCTGAAAGAAAACTACGGCATGAGCTAAGAATAGGACGAAACTTTTAATAAAAATAAAAATCTTACTGTTAATTAAACTCAGAAATAACTGCCTCAATGTGCCGCGTTTTACTAAAAATGTACAAAATTAAAATTTTTACACTGGCCCTTTATAAAAAAAATTTTTATATCAGAAATTATTTTTGAACAGTAAAGAACATCAAGAAAGAGAACTAGTTTTGTAATATACAAAACATATTGAAAAAAAATGCCAAAATTAAGAAATTTAAATCACACTTACCTGATGGGAAGGCAAGATCGTTGATTTTAAGCATCGTTCAAGAATAGAATCAAATTTCATTTGATAAAAAAATTCGAATTTTAGCTGTTATATAAATGAGAAATTTAGAAAACCATGCTTCTGTATTAATATTTGTTGACGTAAAAAAATTATTTAAAAATTTGCCTTTGAACGTTTAGCTAACTTAAACTGTCTTCAGAAATATGTATTTATGTCCCTCCAAATTTTGCTTAATGATGTTTTCTGGAATTTTTTGTCCTCATAAAATGGCTCTTTCTGATTCGACTAATATAAATTAGGAAGCTATTTCTCACATTGAACCTTTTATTAACTAAGAGTTCGGAAAAATCAGCTCATATATTTATCAAAACATACCATATGTGCAAAATTATTACTAGAAAACTATGTGATTCGTTTCTAGAAATGAAATTAAGAATATATAATAAATTATTAAAGAGAAATATTTATTGATGCAGTGAAAATTATACGCAGTATCGCATAAAAATCCTATAAGATATAAACTGTATCAAATCTCATACTTTTGTTCGAAATTAAGTGATATAACTCTAGGACTACGAAAGTATTGAAAACATCGTTTTGAATGATAAGACAGCGTAAGGTAATAAAAATCACTGAAGATGCAAGCTATTATATTCGGCTGAGAGTTAATGCGTTTTTTTTTATCATGTTTTGGCAGAAAATTGCAACAAGTGGCACCCCTAGCTCTTTAAGGTGGAGAAAGGGCAAAAGTTTTAAATCTTAGTTAGATCTCTGTCTACAACCTTTGACTCATAGTACTTCTAAATCACCAAGATTATGAATTCTTTTAACTTTTATTGTTGTAAGGTCTTTTAAAGAGTTGAAAACAGTTGTATATGCAATAGTTTGTCTCATAAAATATCAAGTATACGAAAGATTTCCTGCCATTGCTGTTAGAGAGAAATAAAGACTAATTTCGTGGAAGTTCATTTTTATTCAGAAAATAATCTCTTCCAGTTTGAATTACCTGTTACTAGCAAGTTACATGCTTATATGTTCTACACTTGCAGACTTTCTTGTCAACAGAGAAAAAATATTGAACTATGGCATGCATAATATTATCTTGATTGCGAAACTGTTGCTCACACAAGTGATTAAACACAACTAAGAACAGGTGATAGTCAGATGGAACAACGTCTTATGAATATGGTGGCTGAGGTAAAATTTCCTAATTAAGTGTATCATGACCTCCTGAGTTGTTTTTGGCGTATGAATTCTGACATTGTCTTAAAGAATTATCACTCCTTTCCTGTTGACTTGCTACTCTGTATGAACTCAAACTGCGCAACACCAACCCTGGTCCACCAAACACAGTGCAGTACCTTCTATTGATGAATGTTCTGTTTGGCGACAAATACCACAGACCAGGGCACGACCAATGATGTTAACTTTCGAGCTTACTGTATAATACTCATTTATCATCAAATGTCAATATCTTGTCCAAGAATGAAGATTTCTTATTGCGTGATATCAACGAAGAGCCACTGCCACTGGAGTTTGAGCACATACGGCACATACGGCACTGAGCTTTTAATGTCTTCCTAAGATTATGCAGTTGCAATCAAAGGGTTTCCTCCTCTACTCAAAAATCTTGTGCAAGTTTCTTGCACCTTGGATGTGAATTAATCTCGATGTCCTCTTTCAGCAAGGCTTCGTCGATAGTGGATCGACACCTAGCTTGTGACTTATCCTGTATATTCTCAAATCCCATTGCGAATCGGCTGAACGACTTTCGTACTGCACTCTTCCTCCTTTCTGCCTCTCCAAACTCTAAGGCAACATTACAGCCCACTCAATTTGAATTCATAAAGCAAACACAGCCGTGCATAGCCTTTGACATTGACATGCTCCCATCTGAATCCTCGCATTTTCGGAATGAAGTGGAACATTGAATATACGAGTATATGTGTATAGAAAGAAAGGGCACCGAAAGGGCAAAGTGGAACTAGTTGCCGTGTTGATTATATAACTTTCAACAACTTCTGTCCAGACGGGAAAGTAGTTAGTGATTCTGACTGCCGTACGGAAGGCTTCGGGTTCGAATTTCGGAGATGGCATGGATGTAAATTGTCTGCCCCTTCATAGGAGGTAACAATGGCCGCCTATTAGAGCGCCTCCATAATAAAATGGACACCACTTCTCGCCTTAGTAGTGAGATAAGCGTAAAATGGATAGCACCTATCATAAAAAAATAAAATATGAAAAAACTTTCAATAACTTCCTGAAACATTTCGTGGAATAGATAACACGGAGATTAGTGGCGGTAACAAGACCCAAATGTTTCAGCACAAAATATTAGAAATGCAATGAAATGTACTTTTTATTTTAAGACTATTGTTTTTAAGGAATTCCTTTTCAGTGTCCCCTTGTAAGTATAATGTTAAGCGCATCAAGCAGGAAATTGAGAGATCCGTGGTTCGTTTCCCGGCGGAAATGGTATTTAGTATATTATGGTAAAATATATTAGCGCTATCTGTTTAAGAGAAGAAGGCTTTCGTGTAAGACTTCCTGAGGGAAACCCCTTCGTATTCATGTTACATATAAGAAAAATACGAAACATTTATGCAGTAGCTCTTTCGCTGAAATTTTAATTTGAATCAAACATCAAGTATATAGCATTTTTTAGTTACTCGCCACTAGCGCATCACCTATTAAAATACAACTTTTTTTTTATGTTTCCTTTTACAAAAAGCTTAATAATAATCTCTGCATTCTCATCCGAAGCAGTATGATGGATGCTAACTTGTCTTGACTTGGAATTAGCCAAATAGTTCTCGTGGGTTTTGCAGTCGTTACTTAAGTGACAGAAAAGTAAGAAATTAAAGCATTCCTCCTGTGCTGGCCCTCTTTGTATAAGAAGCACAAAGGGTTAATATTCTCATGCGGTCTTAATAGAAATGATTAAGTATTTTATCATTAAGTATAGTTTCCTTTTTCCCCAAAATATACAAAACATATAACTATTAAATAAAGAGTAATTGAATAAAGAGAGTCAGATATTTTAAATAATAAAAAAAATTGCACAACAATGCTTCAATCACATTTTTTGAAACATATTAACAATCTATTTCTAGTTAAAAAAACAGCGAAATCTGAAAGATAAAAATCTCAGTGTTTGCTTTTGATTTTACTTTCACGGGTGAAAAAAAAACAATGCATTCAAGGCGAAGATTTCACTTTCAAGAACTAACCTAAGTATTGCTTAAAATAATAAATTACTAAATTAATTTGACATGGCTAGCTTTCTTAGGAATTTTGAGTTAAATATAGCATATAATTAGATACTAACCTCGACCAAGAAGGAATGTGTGCCAAGACACGTAGAGCAGGACCTTATCTATTCATTTGGTCTTACGGTGTTAAAATTATTCTACCTAAGGAATTTCTCGAATATTAATATGAATATGAGAGTCCAAGATTGTTAGACACGGAAATATAATTCACAATAAAATAACAAAGAGTAATGCAACGCGACCTACTTCACGTATGCATTAAACTGTGTCCTAGAAAAATTATTAAGTGCACCAGGCATTGAAAAATACCTCCAGAAATATTCATTTCAGACATGCACTTCCATTTACTTACTTTCATAAATGAGGTGAAGAATTTAATGAGAATAATTTCTACACTTTGCATGTGAGGGTTCTATGAAAATACAATCAAGTTTTTTCCGATGAATCTCGGGAATAAATATTTTAGCCTTAAAATATTCATTACGCTTTAACTAATGATTAACAAAGCATGGTGACACTCTTAATACAGATTGAATTAGGTAATTTTTACATGCTTGTAATTGACCTAATTTAAGATAGTAAGATTAGGTTTAGGCAGTAACTGTAAAACAAAAACTGGATTTTTGGTGATTAATGATCTATTGTTTCTAATTAATTAATGCATAGTATTATACTAAATTGAAGCTGTAAATTTATATTATTATTTTACGGAGCCCTTGCAACCACAGTGTTGAATTGTTTTGATAAAATTCTCTATTTCTTTTAAAATTATTGGAAATCATCGAAGTATACTTTAATAAATATACGAATCTGCAGTTTTTTGCAGCTTACTGAAATAAAAACCAAAGTAACAGGATTTGTATAAAAACACATTTTAGCCCGAAAAGACTATTAGTCCCGAAGCTCTATTTTTAGCTGATTAAATTTAAATGTTCTCCACTGTAACTGCATTGTTTCACTTTTCATTCGAGTCTGTTGCCATTCCATAAAATATCAGCTGTTTATCTTTCAAACTTAGCTGTTTGTTATTGATTAACAAATTAAGCTTTTTAAAAGCAATTGATGTATTTTTAATATTATTTCCTACTTTTTAATTAGATTGATTTCATTAAAACTGCATTTGATTCAGGATATATCTGATTAAAAACATTCAACACTTTTATAGCATGACGTTATACATTATTTTCAATTTCCAAATGCACAGAAGTTATAAAACGTTCCTGTGTACTCTTAAATGTTTATTCATCGAGTATCCTATAAAATATTTCGCTGTTCCACGTACGTCACCTAGGAAAAATATCAGCTGCAAATACAGTTTCAAATTTAATGCTAATTTTTCTCAGAGGAATATTTGTACAGGATACTAAGAATCATGAATTAGGCACGACCTTTCTTGAACATGGGAAACTAGTGTAAAAGTTTCTACATTTAAAGACTTTCATTAAAATTTCCGCCATAAAAATTGCAACATGGAAGAAATAAAAAAAAATAAACTCAGATAAATAAAATATCTATTTCAGAATATCATTATCCGGAGAGTTATTTAGCTGAGACAAAACTGGTCATTAATTTTTTGCAAATTTGTTGCGTATTTTGGATGTGACGTTTTCCTCTTTTATACCGCAGGAAATGAGGTAATGCCCTTGTTGTTTTGTATGCAAGATCTATATGGAAGTTGCTTCAAAGTGCACAGTTATATATATGTTAGTTTTGCACATATTTACTAAATAATAAACAATATTTCTGGTATTTCTCGAAATATCCTAGTTCAAGATTACTTTGGTTAAGTAAGCCATGCTCTAGTTCCACAATACTCAAGCTGTGTGCGGCGAAAGTATGCCAATGGTGCCGCGGCAATAATTAAGAAAAGTGGACTAAAAATTGTAAAATTATTAAAAAAAAGGGGATAAAAATATTTAAAACTACTGGAACTACATCAAACTGCTAAACAAAACACTACATAAATCTATTGAAATAACGAATAAAATTTTTCAAAATCTGTTTGAGATCAATAAAGATAACAGTTTAAAACAGGAATACCGTACAGGAATTTAAGAAAAATTCTGGATGCAGGTGTATTCAGAACTGAAGCAAACTAACTTTCTGAGTAAAGTTATTTGAGGGTAAAAGTAACTAAACATCCTATAAACATAAAGGAAATAATGAAAAATTCAATCAAAAAGTTTCAATCATCGTTATTAAGACAAATGGGAACTCCTCTTTTTTTCGTATTCTAACCACTTTCTAACTAACTTCACCACTTAAGAATACTGTGACACAAAGTTAGCCCAACAACGATTGCTTTGGCGAATATCTGCTCTAGCTCAAGACTTCCGTTGATATCCTGTTACAAATCAGTATTTATAAGTGCTTGTGTTCATTTTTTGTATCACTTCTTTTAATTAAGAAACTGAATTTACAAACGGCAGACGCTTCAAATTTGCTTCAAACGAGGAGAGGGAATTTAAAAACCCTGAATTTAAGGTTCTATTCGCAATTATTTACTTATACCACAGTCTAAATCTGCTAATTTCAGTTTAGTGTCATTTAGCAGTCTGTTGCTGGCTGTGAAAACCAAACTCCTTTTTTTTTTTTTTTTTTTTCAAATTCTCTGTGAGATAATGCTTCAAATCTTGCAGAATTGTTTTAAATAATTAGATTTTTTTCCTCTGTCTTTGAATGAGAAGGTGTTTTTTCCCTTTGCACATACATGATTTTATATGTAGGGCAAGCAATGTCTTACATATATTTTATTCATATAAGTATTGATATAGTGTGGTTATTTATGCTATTGGTGATAATATTATGAAATTCAGTAATCAGTAACCATACTATGTTCTGGATTGGATTATTTATTTCATATCAAGCCCATTAAAGCCACCTGCCACTAATTATGCTAGAGAAAGGGAAAAGAACTGCAGTTCCAGTAGTTTTAAGAAAATATTTGTTTTAAAACTTATAAAAACAAAACGCGAAAAAAAAAACTAGGAGAATTCCTGAAAAGGAAACAATAAATAATGAATTACGTCTCACAAAAAGTGGAAAGTTTTTACTGTTTCTCATTTCTGTTTGTACTTCAAAATATATTTTGAATCAGGTAATAAACAAAATGATTGTTACGTTTGTTTAAAAATGTGAGTAAATAACAATTTATTGCATTATGTAAATTTATGTTGAGTGAATTGCTCTAATGAACGGAAGTGTTGTGTACGGAAATATACTTTGCTATGTAAGAACGGCATTTGTTTTGCGTAGGTGAATCTTGCTTTCGATGTTCAGGTCATGCATGAATTATAAATGTAGTAAACAAAAGACAAATCATTCTAGCTGCCTCAGTTTTCTGTTTCAGTTGCCCGGATCGTCGCCCGAAGCAGGTGATGGAACGCTACGAAAAGGTATCGAAGATCGGAGAGGGTTCTTACGGAGTGGTGTTCAAATGCAGGAGCAGGGAGACGGGTCAGCTAGTGGCTATTAAAAAATATGTTGAGACCGAGGACGACCCACTCATTAAGAAGATAGCCCTGAGGGAGATTCGGATGCTAAAGGTATATTTTTTATTTCATTTTGGTTAATTTCTGTCATCACCTACTGTACTCACTTATTATATTACAAATCAGAACTATTTGCTTTGCCCTATCCACATCACATCTTTCCCCCCCTTTTTTAAATATTTATCATGTGAAAATCACTTTACCCATCAAAGTAATAAAACGGCAAAAAATAAATGACTGATCAGTAAGCAATAATGTTATTTACTGAATTTTTTTCTATTGTTTCCACCTGCAAATTTCTTAGCCCAGTTTCTCAAATTGCATTACTTTTGTTTTACTTTGAATGCATGAACCTTCTGATATATTAAGCTTACTGTGTTGAATTTATTACGCAGAGGAAAGAGTTCGTTCTGCGTCTAAATTAGACCAACCAAGCTGGCTGCAGTCTTGTTGAATCTTAGTTTAACTTTATTAAGGCACTATTCCTACAATAAATAACATAGAAGTTGTAGTCCAGACATCACAGTCCAGAAGCTGTTTGCATATTTTTAGAACGATTTATATCAAGAATTAAAAAAAGCAAAAGCTTTGGAAAATCATTTCTGACAAAAGCTTATCATTTGAAATGAGAAGTAGCGTAAACACATTCTGCTTGCAAAATGTCGCATGTAAACATGTTGTGGATTGAAGGATAGGTTTTTGCGCTTTCTGAAGAGAAATATTTCCATTCCATAATTCAGAAACATAGTGAAATGCGTGGTATTAAAATTTCTAAGCACAAAATGAGCAACATTATTAATCGGAAAAAGAAAAAGCTTCGAATGAGAAAAAGCTTCTGTTTACGTACCTCGTATTAGAATGGCGCCGACATGGATGACGCAGTTTCGACTTTGATTATACTTAATAAATTCAGTCACTCTCGGTCTATTTCAACCAAACTGAATACATTTAATAATATAACATTCACACGTAAACATTTAGTAATAATTCAGAAGTACAGATAAGCATAAAATAATAATTACAACCGTTACAGGCCAGCTACGCTTTTAGCGACCGAATCCTACGAACGACAAATCTCAAAAGCGTGTTGCCAACGCAGGGCAACGAAAAGGTAGAAATTAATTCGACAGGCGTGGCAGTGAACATACTCCCACCCTATCAGGTTTAGTCCTGATACACAGGCAAAGGTGAAAGTTTATTAATTCCTCTCTTGAAAACACCAGTTTTAGTTTTGACAGTGGCTACGCGAGCTAAGCCGTCCTTGCCCGGATGGACATCGATGATCCGTCCAATAGGCCAAGCTAGCGGTGGAGATCCATCTTGGATGATAAGAACCACCGTGTCGATTTTTAGATTGGGTCTGTTGTACTGCCACTTGGATCTCTGCTGAAGCGAAGTCAAGTATTCCTTTTTCCATCGCCTCCAAAATCCCAGATGTAGATTCTGTACAAGTTCCCACCTAGAACTCCTTGTGCATAAATTCTGATGGCTCTCTGGAAAGGAAGTTAAAGTATCACCTGTAATGAAATGAGAAGGGGTTAAAACATTAATACAGTCAATATCAGTATCGTTCACGTAAGTAAGTGGACGTGAATTCAAAATAGCCTCGATCTGGGTAAGTAGTGTTGACAACTCTTCGTAGGTTAAAAGAGTCTCTTTCAATACTCTTCTCAGATGAAATTTCGCTGAGCGAATGCCGGCTTCCCATATTCCTCCGAAGTGGGGCGAAGCAGGCGGTATAAAATGCCATTCAATAGATGATTTAGTTAGTTCTCGGGAAACCGATTCTGTTGCATACAAGGAAGACCAAATCTGATTTAGTTCTTGTAGTTTTCGGCATGCTCCCACAAAATTGGTACCGTTGTCACTGTAAATGTGCCGTGGTGCACCGCGACGTGAAATGAAACGTCTAAGTGCAGCGATAAACGAGTCTGCCGTCAGGTCACTGACTACTTCTATATGCACAGCTTTAGTCGACAAGCAAACAAACAGAGCTATATAGCCTTTCGTTGTTTTAGAGCCACGACCCTTATTAAATTTCATGGTAATAGGACCAGCGTAATCCACACCAGATGCGTAAAAAGGTCGTTCCAAAGTCACACGATGTTCAGGTAAGTCACCCATCAATTGCGGATTTGAAGCAGCTTTAAATCGATGACATATTAAGCAATGGTTGACACAACTGCGTATCACTTCTTTCCTCCAATTATCCAGTAAGATTGTCTGATGAGGTGTGATAATAAAGAAGGACCAGCATGAAGGTAAGTAATATGAAGTTCTTTCACTAGTAATTCGCTAAATTTATGTCGAGAAGGAAGTATGACAGGATGTTTGATGTTAAATGCTAAAGATGAATTTCGAAGACGTCCTCCCACCCGTAAGAGACCATCTTTATCTACGAATGGATACAAAGAACGTAGTTGGCTCTTCTTGGGTAAAGGTTTCTCTTCTTTAATACATTGTAAATCATCTTTGAAATGATGATTCTGAATCCAACGAATAATGAAATTTTCTGCTACTCGAATCTCTAGAAATGTTAGCGGCATAAGGCAGCTGGAGTTAATGCCACTACGTGAAATGTTCTGAGTAACATGATGCTTCTTGCAATTAGTAATAAATCTTTGGCAGTAAGCCAGAATACGAACAATTTTACAACGCAAAGAATAATGCTCGAACAAATTAGCTAATAAATCATTCGATTCACGTATATGAGAAATAAAAATAGGATCAGATCTTTGTTCGGCCTTTACTTCAGCATCATCTTCAGATTTTAATTCATATTCAGGCTATTTTTCCTCTTCCTGACGCAACCATGGTGGACCATTCCACCACAAAGTACAATTTGGTAGGAGTTGAGGTTCAGCACCACGAGAAGCAATGTCTGCAGGATTCTGTTTAGAGGGAACATGATTCCAATGTTTAATAGGTATCACTTCTATGATTTGAGATGTTCTGTTTGCCACAAAAGTTTTCCACTTACGTGGATGAGCTGATAGCCAAGACAAAACTACCTTGGAATCCGTCCACGCAAAGATTTCAAAATCAAACTTCTTTAAAATGTTCAATAGAGATCGCATTAATCTGGTCAACAAATACGCAGCACAGAGTTCTAATCGAGGAATGGATACTTGCTTTATAGGCGCGACTTTAGTCTTTGATACCAAAAGATTAACCTTAACCGTACCATTGCACCTTTGGCGACAGTAAATGGCTGCTGCATAAGCCTGCGAAGATGCATCAGAAAATCCATGTAGTTGGATAACACTGTCCATTGTAAGTATGCCTAAAATGGGTTCCCGCTCACACAGGGATTCAAGGCAATGAAGCCGCTGACCTACTGGCCAAGCAGGCAGCCAACTGTACGGATATATTAGAAAGACCAACTAAACTTCCTTGGTCTCATATTAAGCGAACAACTTTGACAAGTCTGCTACAAAATTGGCAAAGTAGATGGACAGAGGCAGAGGTAGGACGAAGGACATTTCGCTTACTGCCAAAAGTTAACATGGAAATAAAGACCCACTGTGCTATCCTAACACAGTTCTTGACAGGTCATGGACCATTCCCAGTATACCTGAACAGATTCAGACTTAGGGATACTCCTTTCTGCGAATGCGGAGAGGAAGGCGACACGGACCATTATTACTTCCATTGTGTACATACAAGAACCTGGCACTTGAAGAAACCAGAGGACTGTGCCTGGGCAATGTGGACGACTAACACACTCAAAAACAGAATAGCCCTTGATAAAATAGAGAAAATCTCAGAACACTGCCTAAGCAGAAACAACCGTGGATAATATTATAATGTTTCAAAAGTTCAGAACTTAAAGCAGATAACCAGAATAACGCTTAGTGCCTTGCAGTTAACAATATGTAAAAACTGTTATTAGTTTATAATATTCAACCTTGTTACTGGAGTCTTCCCCGCCGTGATGGTATATAATTCCGTTTGGTTCATGTCCGTGGTCGGAAGCCATCATAGCGGTGCACTCACTCACATCTCGGAATTTCACAATTATTGATTTGACTGAATGTCTCTTGAAATTTAAACCAATCATCTGAGATATGCTGGGGAACAACTGAATCCCAGTCGCCTTTAACTAACCATAGTTTTTGATAGAATATTTTAATCAATATAGTGCAAGGAGATAAGAGACCTAAAGGATCGAAAATGCGAGCAGATTCTGCTAATATGCGTCTTTTTGTTATAGGTGCGTTGATGTGCAGTGTAGCTTTAAAACTGAAGGTATCAGTAGTTGAATTCCAAAAAAGTCCTAAGACTTTCGAACTCGAATTAGGAGATATCTCAAAATCAGAATTCAATGAACAATGTTCCTTAAATTCAGTTAAGAATTCTACAGAATTTGAATTCCACTTCCTCAAATCGAAACCACGTGCATGTAAAATTGAAGATATTTTCTTGCAGACAAATACTGCATCATCAACTGTATTTGCACCCGACAATAAGTCGTCCATATACATATCCTCTTGCAATATACGAGATACATCTGATTCCTCTTTAGACTCTAAAGCTATCTGCTTCAGACATCGAGTTGCTAAAAATGAAACAGAGGAAAGACCATAAGTAACTGTTTTCAACTTGTACGTGCGCATTTTATCACTGGAATTGTATCGCCAAAGTATCAATTGATAATTCTGATCTTCAGGGGCTACCATCACCTGACGATACATCTTCTCCACATCGGCTGTGAAAACAATTTTAGGAAATCGAAAATTAATCAAAATCTAAAAAATATCTCTTTGTAATTTCGGACCTACCCCTAAAAGAGAATTCAATGATATACCATTTTCAGATTTGCAGGATGCATCAAAAACTACTCTTAATTTTGTCGTTGTGCTAGAAGGTTTAATTACCGCATGATGAGGATGATAAAACTTTTCTGTATCCGATCTGTTAGATAAATCATCATTAATCACAGTCATATGTCCTAACTGTTCATATTCACGTATGAAATCTTTATACTGTTTTTCAAATTCCGGATTATCTTTGAATTTTCGTTCCATGGAACGCAACCTAGAAATTGCTGCCGGTTTTGAATCCCCCAACTTCAAATGCGATTTATAAAATGGAAGTTTTACAACAAATCGCCCATCTGAATTAACAGCATGAGTGTTTTGAAAATGTGTTTCACAAAATTGTTCCCCAGGTGTCAGAAATTCCTTCTTCCCAACATCGACAATATCCTCCATTTCCCAGAAACGTTTAAGTTCGTAATCAATATTTATATTATCTTCTAACTTTATGAAGTGTGCATTTGCTGTTTTTGGGCCTTCCATATTATTTCCGACCTTCCCAGCAATCACCCAACCGAAAATTGTATTTTGAGCTACAGGCTCATTTTTCGAACCATATATTTGGCCACATCTTAAAACGGAGAAAAAATAATCAGCTCCTAAAATCAAATCAATTTCTTTGGGTTGAGCAAAATTCGGATCCGCTAACGGAATAGATTTAATGTATTCTATATGCTTTACATTAATCACTTGTTCCGGCAATGGCAAATCTATCCAAAATGTATGCGTTAACGTCAATTACTTGATTATTTATCTTTGACCGAACTTTAAAATCAACAAAACCCACGAGTTGTGGAAGCTGGCACTCCGCCAATTCCACGCAAAAGTAACCTTTTATTTGTTCTTTTTAATCCTAATCTTCGAACAGCTCGTTCAGAAATAAACGAACTTTCACTTCCGGAATCCAGCAATAATTTAATTTCGATAGCTTCGCCACTGGATGAAAATGCGAGTGCGAGAACTGTAGGCAAAATCGCCGAGTTGCAATTTTGAATCGTATTACTGACAACTACCTGACCTTGACCCTCGCATGATTCATTCGAAATTCGCTCTGGAGTGCTTTCGTTTTCATTTGGCGCTTTTAAAAGCTGTACGTTGTTAGCTTTAATATATTCATGCAACAAACTATTATGTGTTTTTGAATTACACAAATTACACTTTAACTGTGAATTACAGTTTTTGATTAGATGTGAATTTAAACATAAAAAACACAATCCTCGTTTTTTCACAAAGTTCTTTCTAGCAGTAACATCCAAATTCTTAAATTTAACGCATTTATATAACGCATGAAGTCCGTTACATTTCGAACATTTAGTATTACTAAATTTAGAATTCTGTAATGTTTTAGAACTAACATTACTACTTTTATCAACAACTTTAGCTTCCGCTTCTTTATTTATGATAATTTCGAGAGAAGAACACCTTAAATTTAAAAATTCAAAAAATGATTCCAATGTAGGAAAATCATCTTCCGCTGTTTTCTGTGCCCATAACTTTCGAGTTTCTGAATCTGCCTTTTGAAGCAACATAAATATTAACCATGGATCCGTAGAAGTTGCTTTGTCACCAAGAGCTTTTAAACCTCTGATAACTTCATCGGAAGTATCAGCTAATTGCCGTAAATTAACATTATCAACCTGTGAAATATATTTTTGATCCATAAATGTTTTAATTAACGATTGTACGATTTGTTTCTTTTTATCGTACCTAGCGAGCAATTTTGCCCATGCTTCTTCATAAGAATTATTTGATAACGGACTATGTTTAATTATAGAAGCTGGTTCATCAGCAAGTGATCCGATTAAATACTGAAATTTCTGTATATTCGATAAAGAAGTATTATGCACTGTTGCAACAAACAAATCTTTAAAATTCATCCAGTCATTAAAGTTACCCGAAAAAATAGGAATATTCAACTTAGGTAACTTAAAGTTACTAATATTAGAATTTCCTGTAACATTTGGCAAATTAGCCACATTTAATACATCTAATAAATTTTGATACTGAAGTTTCAAACCAAAATACTTCGATTCAAAATCTTCAATTTCTGACTGTTCTTCTGGTAATTGGGCATCAAATTTATCAAAATCTGAATAAATCCTCTCTAAGCGCTCCAGATGCAAAATTACTTCATTTTTAGATAAATCGGAAGAAATAGTATTCTGAAGCCTTGTGAAGGCCGCTTTTGCCCTACCACGCAATCTAATGACAGTAGCTTGATCCATAATAAGTAATCAAAGTATTCAAGTTCAAAATCAAAATCAATACAAAATAGATATAAAACTTCAAGAATCAAATTTAGATGTAAATCGAACTAAAAAATCATCACTTATCTCTATTTGAACTGCTGACGAATTCTTGATATTATCTCGTCGGTGCCTCCAAATGATGTTTACGTACCTCGTATTAGAATGGCGCCGACATGGATGACGCAGTTTCGACTTTGATTATACTTAATAAATTCAGTCACTCTCGGTCTATTTCAACCAAACTGAATACATTTAATAATATAACATTAACACGTAAACATTTAGTAATAATTCAGGAGTACAGATAAGCATAAAATAATAATTACAACCGTTACAGGCCAGCTACGCTTTTAGCGACCGAATCCTACAAACGACAAATCTCAAAAGCGTGTTGCCAACGCAGGGCAACGAAAAGGTAGAAATTAATTCGAGAGGCGTGGCAGTGAACAGCTTCATTACTTTGTAGAGTCATTAGGATATTTTTTGGAGGCCGGAGAGATGAAAAATTAACAACGCCTTCGCCGGGAATCGAACCACGGACCTCTGGAGTGAGTGAGTGCACCGCTATGATGTTTTCCGACCACGGACATGAACCAAATGGAATTATATACCATCACGGCGGGGAAGACTCTAGAGTAACAAGGTTGAATACCGGGCCAGCGTGCAGAACCACTACACCACGGAGGACGCTTGGAAAGCGGGAGAAATACCTTATATACTCTCCTTTTTAAAGGGCGACTAGGGTTTTAGGGGACCTAGTCGCCAAATCCTGGGTGTGGAGAATCATCATCCACAACCCTTTTAGTTCGGACGCCACTGTAGAGTCATTAGGATATTTTTTGGAGGCCGGAGAGATGAAAAATTATTAACGCCTTCGCCGGGAATCGAACCACGGACCTCTGGAATACCGGGCCAGCGTGCAGAACCACTACACCACGAAGGACGCTTGGAAAGCGGGAGAAATACCTTCTACATGGAGAAAAGTCTCCAAACTAATCTCTGACAAAGGTACGTACTGTTTCTACTGTTAAATCTTTGATAAGAAAACAAAATCCACTGACGTAGAAATCAGTTGTGAAATCTTTAAACACATCTGCATCAACAAAAAATAAAATAATAAACCAAAATTTACGATTTTATAAAACTAAAAAATATAATGTCCACCAGCTTTTGCAAAGGCATGTGGCTCAACGCAAAACATAGAACCCTGTATGAAAACTATTCAGCTGGAACTAAATGAAAATACACTGTGACCCTTGACGAAGCACGGGTTTACCTAAATCATATTATTATGGGAAAGGAAAATAAATTATTGTACAAACCTGGTTTCGTTAATGCAAAGCAAATTTCAACAAGGAGTTTATGATTCTCGTAGGATTCTCTTACTATGGGAAATTAAAAATACGAGGAGTGGAAAAAAATTTTAAAATCAACGTACTATCAAGAGGAAGTATTATGTCCTATATTTACAGAAGAAATTATATTTCTTTATTCCAATGACTTTCAAAGAGTGAAACTTTATCAGGACAAAGAAATCATCATATTTAGAAAAGTATCACTGCATACTTTAAAAAATTGAAGACTGCTATTCAAAAAACTTGAAAAAAATTAAGACATGTGTATTTTTTCAATGTTTTCTGCGAAGTCCCCTGATGTTTCACGGATGGACTAATTTACCTCTGATCTCTTGAAAAGAACTCTTTCTAAGCGCAAATCCACCACATTTGATGGGTTCTTGAAAATAATGAAGGAGGATGGAATTCGATAGCCCGGAAAACTTCAAGAAGAGCCCGTTGATCATTTAAATCATGTTGCAGTCTTATAGTCAGAAAAAAGGCTATGAGATCGAACATTTAAAAAATACTCTTTATATTTTAAACAACAATTAAATAGCCCCAAAAACATTCTAAAAATATCTAAACACCCTAGGTTTTATTATGTTCCTTTGCGAATTAAAATGCAGTTGGCAACAATAGCTAGTTCGTTTTTCATTGAAGTTAGAAAATGAATTAATCTGCGGCTAATATAAAGTTTTCAATTAAAAACATGAGTTATTCTTGCTGTGAATCTGTCTTTAGTAAATTATTGCTTTATAAATCAAATAGCTTAACTGATCGAATTTTTGCAAAACAAAACAACAACTTAAATCTATCTCCAACTTCACTTGTGTTTACAAAGGGAGAAGAAATTTTATTAAACTACAGTCAAAACAACAATGTATACTTCCGCTTAACTGTAGTTTCAACAACATTCCAGTACAATAATTCTGTAACTTGCCAAGGAAATGTTTTAATAATAATTGATTTTTCACTTTCTCTCTCCAAAAACCAAATACACCTTCAACACATTTTGCTAATTACACTAATGATATTTATTTTTATAAAGAAATGTCAGTCATACATAATTTATTATATTACAAATGACATTTAAAATAGATTATTACTGGTAATTTTAAAATTATTATGAACCATATTGCTTCTAGGTAGTTCATGTTTTATTCTGCTAAACAATGCACTAATATAATTTGAGAGATAAAGAGCTAAAATAAAGCTGTAAATTGCTGTTATTTTTTAAAAATATTTAAACACATATTTCCTAAACAGTTTAATTGCATTAATGATCATTGTTGTATTTAAATTTGAAAAATAAATTTAAACTTTTTACCTTCCACAGAATAAGAACAGTTCTCAAATCTGCCAACTGCCAGGCCGCATAAATGACTATTAGAGATCTCGTTGATGCATTGAAAGATATTAGATCTAAAACTTGGCTATTTTCCAAGCAGCCTGAATGATTAACTCTGTGGTGAACTAATCTAATGTAACTGACAGAAAGAATAAAAAATCTAGCTTGTAGATATTTTTAACCCCTGAATTGTTAATTTTGTTTTACTTTTCACGAAATAACAAATGCGCTAATGAATACAAATTACGTAATTGTGTATATTTTGTTTTCTACAGCAACTGAAGCATCCCAATTTGGTGAATCTTATTGAGGTATTCAGAAGAAAACGGAAACTGCACCTCGTTTTTGAATATTGCGATCACACTGTTCTAGATATTCTTGAAAAACATCCGAAAGGGTAAGCTTATTTTCCCATTTAAGTACACACAAGGAATTACTTTTCGGTTCCATATTTGTAAAGTGTTCTTTTTGTTATATGTATGAGATATTTTGTTGACTTTTCTGTCTGTTCTTTGAACCAGAGTTCCCGAAATGCTCACGAAACGGATATTATGGCAAACAATCCAAGCTATCAACTTCTGCCATCAACATAATGTAAGTATATGTAAATATTATAACACATCTCAAACTGACACAGAATTAATTCCAAGAGGAATCAGAAAGGAAATCATTTATAAAAATTCGCAGGGAAATAAAAAACTCACGCAGAAAAATATAAAGCTTTACCATTCTATTAATATTCTAAAGTATTTATAAATTTAGTTCTTAAATTGCAATTCAAGAAATCATAATAGAAGATGAGAAATGAGTATGAGTTTTAATGTCAAGCACTAAATAAATGAATAATGAGTTGCAGAACTGTGCCATCAACTTGAAAAACAATAATGCCTCTTAAAATGTTTTTGTGAAGTATGAGGATGACAGGACAATAATCTTACATGGTGAACGCCAATGAACTAAACGTATGCCTGAAATACTGGCAGTAGAGTATCGTTAATGAACTAAAAGATAAATGCAAACCTCTAGTGCCAGCAGATGGGATGGCTGAGAGGAAAGCTATTAATTAAACGGCCACCACTTCAAAGGCGAATAGATGTTACCATCTCTCATGATAATGTCGGATATTATGCTGCTTTAACGACTCAAATTACTGGACTTTGTTTGGGAAGTGTTACAGTATTCGAAATATTCCTTGAACCTTTCCTGTGCAATCTAATCTTCTGAGCTGCAGTTGGAAACAGGAACCCAATATATTTCTGTTCTGCCTAAGAACCATTTTCATCCTCTCGGCTGTTAGATACAACATTAATATTCGAACATTCTTGGCCCAGGGAACGGAGACCAAGGACATTCTTCCCTTTTCGTGCAGTGTCTAATGGTGGACCATGTAATAAAATAAAAAATAGCATTTCAGACAATGAAATTTCAATGTAGCCCTTAGAGATCAAATATAAAACAATTGACATCATTAGGGAATATTTTAAAAAACTTTCTCTTCCTCATTGCCTTCTCAACTATTTAAAACAATTATTATTTTTACCTGAGATGTTAATATATACTCTATTTTCTTGAACAATCAGCTTAAGATAGAGAATTTAAAAGAAAAAAAAGTTTCATCATTACAGTGAAAATCGCTTATAACGAGAGCGAAGGGACCGGGATATTTGCTCGTTAGAACCGAATGTTAGTATAATACGGGTTCGTGATAAAATCATAAAAATTCCTGCATAGATTCTATATTATATACACTAATTTTGTATTTTTGTACAGTACAAAGAAGTTGGTTAATTTGCTTTGAACAGTCTTATTGTATCTTTCACGTGTTGTTGTTCGGAGAATACACATGACCCGAAAAACCTCGTCATTTGCACCCCTGGCTTCAAACAATGTTTGAAGTTCTTCTGCGCACTCAATGTTATGTTGTCTGCATACTCATTGTTATGTCGAGTTATATTGAGGCGTTTCAGCTTGAAATTCTTCCCATTCGTCGTTATCACCGTCGCTTTCAATACTTTTTTCATCTGCTTTAGTCTGAATTTCAGCTACAAAATCTCGGGATCAGGTATCTCGGACGTGATAGCATCAGCGTCAACAGATACATAATTTTCAAATTCTTCTCTGCTCATGTCCAAATTTTCCAAATTGTCTACTTCTTCTTCCTCATTTATTTACCCTTCTTGAAAAATTTCCAATCCATCCGCACGGAAGCATTTGGTAATGTATGTTGATATAATGTTTTCCCATGCATCGTTCATTAAACATATCGCTTCTTGTACTTTCACATTAGCGTTTCATATTGTTCTCATTTTTTTCTATTCTATCGAGAAGCATCAAAATTAAGTGCTTCAGGAAGTTTGATTTAAAACTTCTGATGAACCCTTGGTCCATAGGCTGGAAAACACTTAGAATATTTTTACCATGAAATTCAGTGGTAAAAATTTATTCTTGATGTTTGTAAGTCGAACGATTTTGGAATGCGCTTTACAATTGCCAACTGAAAGGAGAATTTTACGCTTCTAACTTTCATCATTCTCTCTCCAGTTTTGAAATTAATTCCGTGAAAATATCCGATGTCATCTACGCTTTCTTGCTTGTGGTCGTAATGAACAGGAAGCTCTTTTATATGCTTAAAACACCTAGGGTTTTTGAACTTGCCAATAACTAATAGTTTCTTTTTGTCACCGCCAGCCATCTTAGAACAGTCTAAAGCTGTCAATCGATTTTTGGAGAGCTGAGTCACAAAACTGTTGCTCGCTATAGCCGGGATTTACTCTTTAAAAGTGAGCTTTGTCCCCATAGACTTAAAATTGTAAACCAACAAAGTATTTCCTATATCCTTGCTATATCCAGGTTTTCGTTAAATCAGTGCTCGCTGTAAGAGAGTTCTACTATATTTTGAGGGAACTTAGAAAAGCAGTACCGAGAGAAGTTATTAAAAGAGAGCCTTTTAATCAATTTCTTGTGATTATGTAAAGAAAAACAAAACGTATATGGGATCTAATGTGTAAGAATATGCTTATTTACTCCCTTGCCTTGTGCGTTTAAATAATAACAATATTATGTATATTAAATTATCGCCAAAATTTAGTCAAAAATCACTATTTTCTATGAAATCCTTTTTCCATAATCGTTTTTAAAGCTTTCTGTATTATTACAATACGAATTTCCTAACGTTTCTTTTGCATTAATAGACCCTAATTCCCGACACTTCTTTTAAACTCTTTTTTTTTTTCTGAACTTACTGTACTGTTCATAGAATTTCGAAGCACATGTTTTGCAGCAATTTTTGATTCTTCACTCTTTTAAAGTACAGGATATCCACCGGTGATAAATGTAATTAAAATATTGACTTCAGCTAAATTAGGATTCGAAGTATTCCAAGTACTTTATCTTCCTTGATAGCTTTTAGAGGGTTTTGACACTCTTTTTGAACCATTACGTTTTTTGCTGGTATAACTTTGACCAATAAGAGAAGCTTACTATGTTAAATTTATTAAATGTGACGAATTATTTGTTGATACTTTTGTTGAGTCATTTGGTATTTTGAAGCAGGAAAGAAAAATATTCAGCTATTTCCTCAACGAAACTCACATTCTAAATCCTCTGATCGCTAGGAGGACGTGCTTTCTTGTTACGCTACGAAGATACATAGTAAGGAAGAAGAAAAACCTTGCATTTCCCTTCCACGCACATTTAAAAGGAGACTGGAGAGAAGGGAACCCAGTCATTAAATCATGTTGGCGACGAAATATCATCCATTAACTTCTGGTTCGGGCGCCACTTCTGCGTAAAAACAAATCTCTTGGATTGTAAGATAACATAAAGTTGAGTTTGTAATTTAGAAGTCTCGTAACAGGAGACTACACAAATTTGCTTATTTAAGTTGGTTCAAATCTTAAATGGTGCATTTTAATCTAGGCTAGCAAAATGGCTAATTCCAGAATATTGAGTGGTCGAGTTAGGCAATACAAAATAAACTGCACTCTGCACTGCCAAAAGTAATATTCCTCAAACATTCAAAATCCTCACCTGAAATATTCTGCGACTTTATTAATTTGCATCCTATATTTCATTAGTTTCGCTCAAATCTCTTCCGTATTTTATAGAGATTAGGACTTTTTGAATGTATCTTTCATTTGATCCTTGTGCAACATATTACCTCATTTAGTATCTAGATTCGTTTGTGCAGAGCATATTCATTTACTGTTCTACTGACCAGTTTCTTTCTTTCTTTCTTTTCCCGAAAAACACTCTTTGTACTTTGTTATATTTGGCTCTCATAGTGGTGGTTTTTCCAACAACTTTTGATAAGTAATCCAGAACAACACCATCTTTCTGAAGTAACCCAGCGGAAAGTCTTTTTTTCCTAGAATAAAGTTGTCATATCTCATATAACAGTTTCTCAAGCTGCTTCCAATATAGTTCCCCCCTATTTCTCTTTTCAAGCTCCTTAACTACTGAAATATAATGCTGCCAATTTTGAAGTTGTCAAACTCCTTTTAATTATCCTATTTTTCCTAGTCCCCCCTATCTATCAAAAGAACATCGTGCAATTTTACAGTATTTTGAAAGCATTTGTTGCCTTTTGCATTGTCTGATCAGTATAAAAATTTTACTGTGTCGTTATTTAGTAGATAATTCTTTTAGAAGACTTACATTTGCGGTTCAAAAGGCAGTAGACATGCAACCAATCAAAATACCTAAAAGTTCATTTTTCGTTTCTGTTTATTTCACTGTTGGCAGTATGGGAGCAGATATGGAGTAAATGTTCGAACGATAGACCAAGAAAATTAACTAAAGAATAATTATAAGAAAAAAATAATTTAACAGAATACTTTAAATACTCGAATCATTCTGTAAACTATAAAGACAGTACAAAAAATACTAAAATCCCTGCTCTTTCACTAGAGTGTTACATTCAGAATATCTTATATTAGGTATCGTATGAAATTTTAACTCATAGAAATTAACTGAAAGAAATCATTCTCGACCATTTATTAGTGGTTGTAAGAGGAATCCTTAAATAAAGGACGTTTTTCCCTGGTCAAGCAGTAATATATTACCCTCCTGAGAAACTATAAATCAGAAGATTTCTCATAGTCCGAAGCTTTATGCAACTGCGTCAGAAAAGGAGAGACATCGATTCGTTGATTAAAGAAAGATACGTTAGGGAGGGGCTGTTTCCTTTCCGAAAGTTATATTTAGGTTTAAAGTATCTGTCTTCTTGTTCGAGCAACATTAAAGAAGAATTAACATTAAAGAAGAATTAAAGAAGAATGCGACATTAAAGAAGAATTGGTCACGGAATTTCCTTTTTACAATTATTTCATTGCCATAGTTGGTGATTATTCATCTATTAGAGTTATGAAATGTAATTTTGAAATTTTAACTTTTAGACATGCAATTTCAAATAAAATTACTGCTTTCTTTGCAAAATATACCGTAGAATATATGAATGGACATATTTCGATAACATGAAGTAATTTTGATAACACAAAATATACCGTAGAATATATGAATGAACATATTTCAATAACACGAAATAATTTGAGATATATAACAAAAATTTGTAGAAAAATGTTTTAACGTTTAAGCACAGAAATTCTTTGCACAAAGAAAGTATACATAATACTTAATTACTTACTTGTACGAAGCCAAGGAAGTATTGTAATCACGAAAAATTCCGGGGACCGTATTTCAACGAAAATATCCGTTTTGACTGCTATCAGTTGCAATACAACGTTGTTTTTTCGGAACATCTGTACATAAGGACAGAATAAAGGACTCTTTTTTTCCCAAAGGAATTATTTACAATCCATTCAGAAGATATTTTTTTCTTAGCGTCTGTATGTACTTACGTATGTACGTATGTATGTATGTCGCGTAACTCAAAAACGAGTAGCCTTGAAATTTTGTATATAGGACTGCTATAGAACGTAGTTGTGTTACAATATCTTTATATATATAAGCGGCTAAAGTGTGTGTCGCCGATAGTTTATTATTGCCACTCGGAAAAATGAGTGCGTAAACAACGTTTCCGCAGTTTTTAATTAATATCTCAATCCATTAATGTCGTACGAAGATGAGAACGGTATTGATGGATTCGGAGAATTTTTTTGAATCCGAAGATACGCGTCTCGATTTTCAACTCGGCGCCGTTCCGTAGAGATTCAAGAAGAAAGAATTTGGCGCATAGCCAAATCCCTCTAATAGGGAAAACCCAAGAAAGAAAGTGGAAAATGTAGGGAAAAAGTAGTTTTTAAAATTAAAGTCCCACGAAAACGCGAATGGTCAAAATGGCGTGCCACGGACCTGCGGAATCCAAAGGTGTGATTCGCTAAGTCCGGGAGCCAGCCGTTTCGGAGGAGATGATGTTACTCCATATATATATATGCGGCTTAAGTGTCTGTTTGTCGCCGATAGTTTATTGGTTGCTTGCGTAACTGTACTAGCCAATGGGGTGAAGTTGCCACGGCACAAGGTTGCCGTTTCAATTGAGACGTGACAATTTCCTGTAAAACTTTTCTTTCCTATGACCATCCATAAGTCTCAGGGCCAAACGCTTAAGCGTGTTGGTATTTTTTTACCTGAGCCTGCATTTGGACATGGTCAACTTTATGTTGCCTGTTCAAGAGTTCGTGAAAGAACGAACGTAAAATGAAAAATAATTGATGACCCTCTGCAAGGCGAGCTTAAAACTAATGGAAAGATATACACAAGAAATGTTGTGTACGAAAAGATCTTTGACATGTGAATTAACATTTTATTATTTAAATCACCTTTCTTTATTGAGCTAGCTGTGGCTCTTAAGAAATGCACCGCCAGTGGTTTCCTTTATTGAACTCTACTTTAAGCAATTAAGCAAGTAGAAAAAGGAAACCCCATGGGGCAATAAGCAAAGAGGCGTCCTCGCCGCCTGCCCTGGGTAATTCAGTTTGAATTTACCAACATATAAGCATAAAAAAACTTAGCTCACTGAGCCGAGCGCAAATCATTTTAATTACAATTTATAATATCTAGAACAGCGGTCATTTCGTATGACCGCCGGGCTTCTTAGTATATATATATATACATACATATAAATTGTATATATATATACCCACTCTGTTTCTCGGCTCAGTGAGCTAAGTTTTTTTTATTCTTATATGTTGGTAAATTGTGCAGTTTTTGCTTTAAAAATGATTGAATTATGTTTTTCTTATCTTCCTCTTCAGTGTTTATACTTTTAGTTAATTTGCAGGCAATAGTTGTAGAATTATAAACAGTTTAAAAGGTGGTTAAGTGCTGTTAAGCCTAATTTTTTTTTACCAGAGTAGCCATGTTTGTTTACATTTGAAACTTATCAGAATAGTGAATTAAGTCTTTCTGCATATTCAGTGTCATTTTGCCGAGTGGGATTAAAAAGACACTTTTAATTTTGTGCACCTGTTTTCTTGCCTGCTGGCTGAATTTTTTTTTTTTTTTTTTTTTTTGCGTAGAAACTGTAATTTATTTTTAAAATTGTTTAAAGTGTATTTGGTGATTAAGACACAATAACACGCCGAATAAATACTAATTCAGAAGTCAAACAACAAAAATCAGCGTTAATTTACAAAATTTTCACAGGACAAGTTTCGATGGTTTTACCGAACCATCATCTTCAGCTGCAAAACCGCAAATGAACAAGATAGGAAATAATGTTTAGATAAGATAAGAAAGCCTGGACAAGAATAAGCAAGTGGCGCCATCTGTTGGCGAAAACAGAACTAAAACATAATTTCTCTAAAAGCCGAAGGCAAATTTGGATTGGAATTAGGATCGTTAACTAGAACAGAAAGATTTTTATGAATGTGAAATGCCTCTAGAAAATCCAGTTCTCCAATGGAAGATGTTTTTTGAATAATTTTGGCAGCAGAAAAATTCAAAGTGTGATTTTCGGACCAACAATGTTGAGCAACAGAAGACTTCTGTGTTTCCTTTTTTCTAACATATGCCTCATGTTCTTTGACGCGAAATTTTAAGGCTCTCTTAGTTTGGCCAATGTAAATTAAACCGCACTGGCAAGGAATCCTATAAATACCTCAGGAATTCATATCCGGAATGGGGTCCTTGAGTATAGAAGTTGGAATTTTATTGATGGGAGAGTAAACAACCCGAAAGTTAAATTTCTGCAAAATATGTGCAACTTTATAGCTAATTGATGGAAAGAAGGGAATGACAACAGAATTTTTATAATCTCCTAAAATAAGAGTGTGGCTTTTAGTGTGTTGAGATGAGAATTTTTTAACTGCTTGATTAATAATGTTGGGTGAAAAGCCCCTGTCAATAGCTATTGCTTTTAAATAATTTAGTTCTTCATCAAGGGCTAGTTTGGAGGAGCAAACTTGAAGAGCACGGAAAACATAGGAATAAAATGAAGCTAACTTTTGTTTAGTCGGATGACATGATTTAAAGTGTGGTGGAAGGCAAACCGATGAAGGTTTACGGTAAACTGTAGTACTGAAGTTGGATGTGTTACGTGTGACCAGAATGTCGAGAAACGGAAGAGAATTGCAAGTCTCAAGTTCAAAAGTGAACTGAATAGCAGGATCAATAGAATTCATTGTTGAAAGAACTCTATTTAAATCATCTTTATTACCTTCAAACAGGGTAAAAGTATCGTCTACGTAGCGGAACCATGCCGGGAAGTTTAAAGTTTCAAACAATTTTGATTCATAATAATGCATGTAGATATCAGCCAGGATGAGACTGAGGGGGCTTCCCATGGCTAATCCCTCAGTTTGCTTGTAATATTTATTTTGGAAAACAAAATGTGCACAAGCCCCCTCAGTCCCATCCTGGCTGATATCTACATGCATTATTATGAATCAAAATTGTTTGAAACTTTAAACTTCCCGGCATGGTTCCGCTACGTAGACGATACTTTTACCCTGTTTGAAGGTAATAAAGATGATTTAAATAGAGTTCTTTCAACAATGAATTCTATTGATCCTGCTATTCAGTTCACTTTTGAACTTGAGACTTGCAATTCTCTTCCGTTTCTCGACATTCTGGTCACACGTAACACATCCAACTTCAGTACTACAGTTTACCGTAAACCTTCATCGGTTTGCCTTCCACCACACTTTAAATCATGTCATCCGACTAAACAAAAGTTAGCTTCATTTTATTCCTATGTTTTCCGTGCTCTTCAAGTTTGCTCCTCCAAACTAGCCCTTGATGAAGAACTAAATTATTTAAAAGCAATAGCTATTGACAGGGGCTTTTCACCCAACATTATTAATCAAGCAGTTAAAAAATTCTCATCTCAACACACTAAAAGCCACACTCTTATTTTAGGAGATTATAAAAATTCTGTTGTCATTCCCTTCTTTCCATCAATTAGCTATAAAGTTGCACATATTTTGCAGAAATTTAACTTTCGGGTTGTTTACTCTCCCATCAATAAAATTCCAACTTCTATACTCAAGGACCCCATTCCGGATATGAATTCCTGGGGTATTTATAGGATTCCTTGCCAGTGCGGTTTAATTTACATTGGCCAAACTAAGAGAGCCTTAAAATTTCGCGTCAAAGAACATGAGGCATATGTTAGAAAAAAGGAAACACAGAAGTCTTCTGTTGCTCAACATTGTTGGTCCGAAAATCACACTTTGAATTTTTCTGCTGCCAAAATTATTCAAAAAACATCTTCCATTGGAGAACTGGATTTTCTAGAGGCATTTCACATTCATAAAAATCTTTCTGTTCTAGTTAACGATCCTAATTCCAATCCAAATTTGCCTTCGGCTTTTAGCGAAATTATGTTTTAGTTCTGGTTTCGCCAACAGATGGCGCCACTTGCTTATTCTTGTCCAAGCTTTCTTATCTTATCTAAACATTATTTCCTATCTTGTTCATTTGCGGTTTTGCAGCTGAAGATGATGGTTCGGTAAAACCATCGAAACTAGTCCTGTGAAAATTTTGTAAATTAACGCTGATTTTTGTATTTGGTGTTTTATATTTTTCTATACCTTTCAATTCTTAACGAAGATATTTTGAGTTTATATATATATTTTTCCCCTGCCGCGAAATGAGAACTTAATTAATTGAACGAGAAATATACCTCTAATGAAATTCGAGGAAATAATTTTAAACGAAATGCAAGAAAAGAACGTATAATTTAATACGATTAATATCTTAAATAAATCACGTGGTGCACACACCAATTTTTTAAATAAAATTATTCTTAAAACGTTATGGAGGATAGTATGCTTTGATTGAATACCCATGCCATTAAGGTACAAAGATTAGGAATTTTAATTATTATTACAAATTACTATTACATTAACTTTAATTTATTAATTACAAACCTGTTATTAATGAGTTCCAGAGAATTTATCAAGAAATGATGTTATATTAACTAGATCTAGAAAAACAAAACTCAGGGATACATCATTTTGTTTCTTTTTTGTTTGAAAACGTCGCGATTCGCCAAATGCTAAACTGTGTGAGAAATGTTGCCATATTTTGCTATCCGAAATTCCCGATTATGACAAAAATGTTCTACTCTTTAATTCGAGAAAACTCCATATTTTAGATAATTGATGATAATACAAATAAAGTTTACTTTCGAAATGAAAATATGAATACACTAGGTGTATTTCTGATTGTTCGAAAAGTAACTGAAAAATCAACATAACTGCAAACAGTGTGACAATAAAATATTTACCTGAAAAAGACCATATTTTACGTAGCGCATATGTATTCAAACATATCAAATGACGGATTTTCTTGCAAGGAGGAAATGTGTATATATGAAGTTTTCACATGAAACGTTTATATTAAGTAAACACGGATTATATTGATTAAAATCCTGCACATGATTTTATACAAATATTTTTACTTATTGAAATGTGTAAATTATGTACGAATAATGTGAATTCTGTATGAAACGGATCTGAAACTTTTCTTATAACTTTTATTTCAGTGTATCCATCGTGATGTGAAACCTGAAAATATCCTTTTGACAAAGGAAGGAATAGTCAAGCTGTGTGATTTTGGTTTTGCGAGAAATCTCAGTGAGTGTGTTAATGTTCTCTAACAAAAGTCTACATATCCGTTTTATGTATATTACTCTGTGTTTTTATTCATTTTTCTGTATGAAATTTAATGTAATTAACGTATAACTGCAGCTCCTTTTTCACAAATGTTTAATGATACAATGTAATATGCCGTTAAAAAACTGTTTCTTTTTGAAAATTTCTCAAGAAAAAGTGAAATTGTTTAACTTGTTATTTCACTGTAAGTTGTGAAATTTTCAAAGTATCTTCCATAACATTTTCTTAAAAGTTATTTCAATATCTCGTTCAATAATTAAGCATGGGGATAATAAATAGGGAATTTTATAAATTTATTAAATAGATGAACCATAAATGATTATTTTAAAGCTCAGCTATATGATGAATGACATTAAAACATCTTCTATTTATTACACTAACACTTTAAACTTCAATAGAAAATTACTAGCTAGATAAATTAATAAAAGTAAAATAATGATAAAATTGATCATGCATTGCTTATTTTTTCAAAAATTGCTTGACACATTTTGTTGACGAGCATGAAAGACAAATTACAGATTATTATGGCTGGTGGATTAACAAAAGCTTTCAGCCCCAGCTCTTTATAAAAACATGTGGATAACATTTTCGGTTCTAAAGGGGAGATTAGAGAAAATTTTGCCAGTAGCTTAAAGAAATAGAATTCTATCCTGAATGGATAAAATGTTTATACTATCAGAATTTGGAAGCACCTACAATATCACCTCATAGGTGGGTAATTATGGCTTTTTCATCTGTAATAACGGTATTTTTTCTGAAATGTGAATTTAACATTTTCGGTTTTCGAAATGGCATTTATAGTGCTACGTTGAACAGTGACTAACAAAGAATTATATATGTTTTCATTCGGTTTCTATACTGCGTGTTCATAAAAGTTTTTATGAGGCTTTTATTTTCGTAGTAGTTGGCTGTATATATATATAACACTAATTAAAAAAGATCTTAAATAAGACAATTATTCATGTTTTGGCATTTTTAAAACTAATTTACCAAACTGACAGTTTCTAGGAGTTTTCCCTGACACGCATTTTCGAAGCGGTTTTTTTGTAAAGTCGTAGAAGTGCCTTTTTTTTCTCCTTTAATGCACCCATTAGCCGCCGAGCGATAAAGTCGTTGAGCAGTACGGCGGTCCGGGTTTCGATTCTCGGATAATGGGCGTGGTGCATAGGCGCTTTTCCCCATGTGTAACGTGTATAGAACCCAGTTTCCTTTAGAAAATCTTTCACGAAGGCATCCTTCTTTTTAGGCAGATAGCCTTCGAGTTCTTTGCCATAGTAAAATAAAGCAAGCTTTCTGCTTGGGTAATGGTTTCAGAAGCGGCTGCGGGCAGCTTTCGATAAATAAACATGTCTTTGTTAATCTGTAGCAAGAAACGATGTTCGGAGTTTATATTCGAATTGAATTACAACTCTTTCCAATTGCAATTTCCAATATTATTAAATACTTATCTCCACATCAACATCCGGATTCAATGACATCATAGCAATGTAAACTAATGATATTTCACATTGTTCCAAATTAAAAATAACACAATATCCATGGACGCGAATATTCGCCTCTTTAGGTTTTAGGTTTATTTGATTATTGCAAAGCACTCGAGAGTTTATTTGCCTAAAAGAAGGGATGGCTTAGTGGAAGACTTTGAATCTGGCTCGTAATCTACGCTACACATGGGAAAAATCACAAAAAACGGCCATGCAACCGTCCTTTTTCCATCGAAACCAGGTACTGGTATTTAGCGACTTTACCGCTCAGCTGCGGGAGGCTCGACTATTCATTTCTAAGTGATACCAAGTAAAATAAATCACAACCAAAATCAAATTTCATGGCAAAAGATACTGAGTAATTTTTGAAAATGCCAGTAATAAGTTTGTTATCTAAAATGAGTCTAATTTTAATTTCTTACCATCTTCAGTTAGTAAATAAACGCATTGGCTAAGATTTCGTTTAAATCTACCACGTAGTAGTACACTATAATACAAATTCTGCATGCGTTTTTGATTTTTTGTGCCTTGACTGTTACCCTAATAAGTCTTGTTTTTCCCATATTTTTATATCGGATATTTTGCTGTAAAATGAAACAAAATTCTTACACAGAGCGAGAAAATATTTGTTAAGAATCAAAATTATTGGTTTGGAATGCGCTTGAGTTTTCATTTATATTACTTAAAATATTTTCCTAAATATGAAAATCGACTATCTGATCAAATCTGTTTTCGGAATTCGTCTTGGTGACATTCAGTTAGGATAATCGAGGCTGTACTTAATTTGCCGTAAAATAGTCTTGTCTGATGAAACGATTTCTTATTCCAAGTATACAAATGAAGAAGATTTTTCTCTTTTTTTAATGTCTCCGCAGGTCCTGGTGAAAACTACACAGATTACGTAGCTACCCGTTGGTATCGAGCACCAGAACTGCTAGTAGGGGATACTCATTACGGACCTGCTGTCGATGTCTGGGCTATTGGTTGCGTTGCTGCGGAACTCATTCGAGGAGAAGCACTGTGGCCCGGAAAATCAGATGTCGATCAACTATACCTCATAAGAAGAACACTAGGTAAGTTTATGGAACCATTTTTTGCGTTTGCTTTTTTATTTATTTAACTAAATATTGCAAAGACGTCAGATTTAAAGAGGGCTAAAATTAAAGGTCATATAAATTATAGCATTGTATGCTATGCTATGATTTAAACTCCTTATATTTATCATGAATATGAGTAAAATTAATAAGAAACAATGAGCCAGAACACTTTTTAAATTTGAAAGCTAGTTTTAGACTACGAATGCTGTTTCTAGTACTTTCAAAATTGTTCATGTCACCCTCTACCCATGCTTTTTCAGATAAGCAGAAGTGTAGAAGTCTCTTGAAAAGGCATATAGATAGACAGTCAAAAAAATAATAAGGTATTTAGTTTAGTTTCCTGCTGTTAAATTTAAAAAGAAACAAATTGGATTTTGATCGGGTTGCTTGACCTAAAGCATCCTTCCCCTAAAAGAGATAGTTTTTCGAGCAAATGTGATTAAACAAAAACGACTGGGAGGTAATATAACAAATCATGACATTAAGATACTTGTTTAGTGACAGAAAGATTTAGTTTTCGTTTCCGAAAAAAAATGTTTTAAAGTTTGTCTTTGTATCGAAAAATTTTTACCGCTATAAATGTTCTTGGAATCTTCCTGTGCTCGATGAAACCAGTTATAAAGTTTTTTTAATCCTCCTTTGGTTTTCAGAAAAGGTTTTATTTTTATCATAGTATGAGATTTAACTTCATCTGATGCAGCTATTCATATGATTTGATTGCTAAGTAATATCTCCTACAGTATGCCATCCTAGTAAATGGTACAGAAATCACATGCAACTGCTTTTGGAAAATGCAATTGTCAGGTGCAAATACTCTTTACATTTCTTTGTTTAACCTCCTTGATTCGTTACTTATGACAACTACCCCTGAACCGATTTTAAAGCAGCGGTCAATTGTAGAGGTTTTGACATTAGAAAGTTGCAATTTATCTCGAATTCACAGATTAGCAATTTACGCTAAAGATTGGGAAAAATGTCAGCCAATAGGTTGCACGTATCAAAGGTGAAATGCATTATAAGAAAATTTGGGATAACTTATTTCATTGATATTCATAATAATAAAAAATGAATGGTTTGTTTTCTTATAACTTTCTTTTAACTAAAATCTAGCAAATCCTGTATTGTATTGTTCTCGAAACTGAAAAGGATGTGAATGGTCAGTGTTTCTCATTTTATGAAGCTAAGTTTTTGTGAGAAAATAAGTTTAATGAAAATGACACCCTTTTTCATAAACGGATCGAAAAGATATATCACATTTTAGAAAAATATGTGGATATAAGCAATGACTGTATTTAAATGTATAATGCTTAAGAGATGTAACTTCTCTTATTCATATCACTTTCATGATTAGCTCTTAGTTTCGAAGCATGATTTTGCGTTGTTTCACCTTTCATTCGAATCTCTTGCCATTCAAAATAAAACGTAGGATATTATTATTGCACATTAATCTGCCTAATATAAATTAACAAACTGAGCAATTTAAAAGTAACAGATGTGGTTTTTAAGAATATTATTTTTTACTTTTTAACCCGATTGATTTAAATAAAAGTGAATTTAGTTCATGATATGTCTAATTACAAACATTGAATATTTTTATATACATACGTTATATGTATTTTTAACTTTTCAAATATACAGAGGATATATAACATTCCCATGTTAGTCTAAACATATACTACTAGAAAGCCCGGCGGTCATACGAAAGGACCGCTGTTCTAGATATTATAAATTGTAATTAAAATGATTTGTGCAAAGGTATCTGCTAATTCAAACTGAATTAGTTTATTTACTGCAGAAAAGGAATTTTTGTTTAAAATGCAAAGTGTAAATACTTGATCCCACTCTAGCAAGAATACTAAATAACAAGTATCCTCGTGAACAGATTCCGTGGAATAAAGATATAATTACAGTTGTAAACCATTTCTAAAACAGATGATTGCCAATGCAAACAAATGTTCACGTTCCCCCTGACAATTTGCGTTCAGCTGAAAATTCAGTTTAAAATACAAAAACAGATTTCATAATTTTAAAGGAAAATGCATTTATTGGCAACATTGTATTTTATATCTAGTTTGGGCAACAATAAAAGAAAATTCTGAACTTGGATTTGAAAACCAAATGTATGAGAAACCATTGGCTAGTACAGTTACGCAAGCAACCAATAAACTATCGGCGACAAACACTTAAGCCGCATATATATAAGAATCTAGTATCCTGTAAAATATTTCAGACACGAATTCTTTTTCCTTTGCGATGTGTAGTTAAAAATTTTGTGTCTATAAATAAGTCATTGATTTGCGAAACCGAAAAACAAAAATGTCCTTTTATAGGACACCACTCGATAGTTCTGATGAAGAGGACTACCGAAGTGAGCGTTCGTCCAAAACCAACAAGACCTATCCATTGAATAAAGAGGATTTCATCCTTATGGCCAAAGAAAAGAAAAGTAAAGCGAAAAAGGCGAAAACTATGTCAGACACGGAAAGCGAACAATTAAGTAAGAAGAAAGATGTTAAACCTGGTAAGGAAAAAAGAGACATTCAAACACTGAATGGAGAAACTACTGATGAACAGACACCAGAAGATTTATCAATGGGAAATGATGAGGGCATTCCAAAATTCAAGTCATGTTCTGAAGAAGAAATCCGGGACCAGATTGCGAAATTTGGATTTGACGTAATTTGCAATTACTTTCATAAAAGAACTAAGGGTGAGATGGATGTAGAGACATTCACGAAAAAAATTTTATCCAGGGCAGATAACTGAAAGAGGAACAAACAGCAGGGAACAAGAATGGATTTCTCCTAAAAAAACCACGAAAGTATCAGAAAACGAAGCTCCAATGGAAGTTACGACGGAAAATCGAGTTGAGCAGCTAAGTGAAGTAGAAGGTATGGAAGAAGAAGGAGGAGCCGAAAAAGAGGAAACTCCACCCTAAATAGTTTTCCAGCAAAGCGAAGTGGATTGGCCTAAAATTCATGAAATCCTCATCAATACCTGCAGTGAAGAATTCGAAGCCGATATGAAAATGAAACTACTATATGTTAATTTAAAGTCAGTAGACGATTACAGAAAAGCAACTCTGGTTTTGCAGAAAAGAAATATACCATTTCATACTTTCCAGTTACTCAGCGAAAAACCTATTAAGGTTGTTCTTAAGGGCCTCCCATCCACGATGAAGGAAGAAATAATCCAGGCAGATCTGGAGAGAATGGAATTCCCGATAAGTAAAGTCAAGCAGTTTTCCAGACGAAGAGAAGACGCTATCGAGAAACTTCCGATTTTCCTGTTGGAGCTGAAGAAAACGAAGGAAGGACGTGCAATTCATGGACTCAACAATATGTTAAGTGTTAATGTCAAGATCGAAAAGTTTGCCCCAAAAAAACGAAAAAAATTCAATGCTATAGATGTCAAGAATATGGACATTCGCAACATCTTTGCTCAAATCCTGAGCGATGCTGCAAGTGTGGACAGCACCATAGAAGTAAAGAGTTCCCTCTAAAGCCAGAAGAAAAACCTAAGTGCATCTTCTGCTCACTACCGCATGTAAGTTCATACAGGGGTTGCCCCGTGTACAAGAAGCGATATGAAGCAAAGAAGCAGCAGGCGAAGCCAGCAGCTAAGATACCTACGCCGGCAGATTTTCCGAAATTCATCGAAACAGAGGAAGACAGCAGTAAAACCCAGATGAAACCTCTCTACAGTGATAGAGTAAAGAAAAAATTGGAAAACCCACCCACAGAGTACAAGGATATCATAAACTGGATCCAAGATCCTAAAATAAAAAAATTTCTGAACAGTATGGTTGAGCACGTTGAGAAGATCCGCGCTGAAAAACCACGGCTGAGAAGTTTACTGCCGGGTTCAAAGCAGCCATGACACTGATGAGATTTGCTGAAAGTGAAGAGTAATCACCAGCTTAGATGCATTTGAGGGAATTTCACTATGTTTACGATTTCTTTTCACTTTTTCAACACACAGGTTCCCCTGTTTACAGCAGCAGAGCTCGGGGTCAGTACTTGGGTGGGTGACCACCCACGTGACTGGCCTCGACGTATCATTTTTCTTTAACTAGTGAAGATACATCACAGCGTGTACGGCGGCCAGATGCTTGAACCCCCCTCAGTAAGTCTACTTGACCAACTCACGTGCATTAGCACATGTTCCTGTTTCACCTTTGTCGGTGCGGTGTAAATCACCTTAATTTTTAATTCTTCCCAACGCCTTAGGGCATATCTCCAACAGAGACGGTTAAAGTAGCAGAGGCTACTAAATGCCGCCTAACCATTCACTCGATTTCGATTTCGATGTAAAATATTTCGCTATTTCTTCTGGGCATCTCTATTGATAATCTTTACTAAAAAACCGTATTAAAAATTAAAAGAGCTCTTTTGAACGACCGTTAAAATCTGAATCTTTTCAGATTTATTTCATTTTATTCTGTACCAAATTATTTTCCTATGATTGGAGACCTTATCAATTACGCCAGTGGTGGCTCGTGGCTAAAATTAGTGGGGGTGCTGTTCCAAAAAAATTTAACCTTTGTTTTAAAATTGTCTAAAAGGAAACAAATATTTATATAAAAAAAATTATTTTGAAACTTCATGAAATCTTACAAGAAAAAAATTCAACATTTCTGAATTACTTTAACCAAAATTGTTACAGCTCAATGTTTGTCTATTCATTTCAAAATGAAATCCATTTTTCTTGTTTTAATTTGCGAGAAAAGATCAATAATTTTCTCCTTGATCTCTGGATGACAACTGAGGAAATGTTTCTTTATTGAAAGCCATGCAAGCGCATTTAGTCTTTTCGAATTTTTAGTGCTTCTTAGAAAAGTTTTCATTCTTTTCAATGTTGAAAAGCAGCGTTCTGCCTCTGATGTAGTCATGGGAACCCTCAAGAGAATTTTTATCAGTTTCGTAATTTCACTAAGAACATCATCTAGATTATTTTCGAAGATAAATTTCAGTAGCTCAATTAATTTGCAGTATTCATGGATATCAGACCTACAACAGAATACTTTTAGCTCAGTTTCAAGCTATTTTTTGTCAATCATTGGATATGCTTCAGTGGTGAGTACTATTTCTTCTGTAGAATGTTCATTCCTAAAAATAGCGAAGAATTTCTTTTGTTTAATAATTCAGCAGCTGCTAAGTGTTTAGTGGAAGAAAATCTGTGCATTATATCAATACATAGTTATAAAGCCACATATTTCCTTTGCTTCTGCCATCAGTGTCTTTCAGAAATTCTCACAGTACTTTGAAATTCTTAATTCTAAAATAGCAGTTTTGAAATTTGTTATATATTCGTTAACTTTAATCACATTAATTTCTCTGGATTGCATTTAGTTTTATATTATTTCAACATGAGGCATCTGATAAAAATGCTCTAACCAAAACTTGAAATTATCACCATTTAGATATTTTAAAATTCCTGTTGTTTTGCATTTGATGTTGATTGAATTTCAGTAAGGCAATTTTTTAAAGGTTGCATATTTTCATGAACTCTGTTTATGGTCCGTATGATAAAGTTCCACCTTGTGGAGAAGTACCACACGCGTGGAGTAAAAAAGAAATCACGTTTCCAACAACATGCCAGAATTTCGGCACTGCCAAGAGCCGACTGTGCTATTCTCTCTGCCTGGCTCGCGTGCTGCTTTCTGTGTGCGCATGTGCAGAACAGCCAAACACTACGTCGCTGGAACTGTGAAGCGCGCAGTTCCAAAGACTTTTGTACCTTTCTCACAAAGTGGGGGATGGCTACTGACATTAAACTTAAGGACTATATATTGCAAAAGTATAAAGAAAGAATTAAAGACTAAAGGGCACACTATATTAAATATTAAAAATAATAATAACTGGGAATAAGGGGTGCTGGAGTTCCACAGTGCTTATTACGAGCCGCCACCGAATCACGCTATGCTGCATTTTTCAGCAGTCAAAGCTGTCGAATGAAAACGGCATTTTCTTTCAAGCATCAAGGTCGAATTCTTGCTGAATTACAGCATATTCCTGATTATCCAACTGATTCTCTATGCGGTGAAAACTTAACTCATATTTAAGCTTAATATTCGTATTCGTATTATTCATCGTTATCATCATTATCGTTATTATTATTATTACCATTATCATTGTTGCTACTGTACAGTGAGTTCATTCAAGAAGCAATCCAGCCCTATTTAATGTTGCCTGATTAAAGTATATCTTTTACTCAACAATTATTATCAATAGTCCCTCCGGAAATGTATAAAACCGATGAAAAATTATAATTTATTCAGTAAAGAGTACTTTTATAAGGTATTTCTCTCGCCTTCGTAGTGCGGTGGTCTGAACGCTGGGCGCGTACTCCAGAGGACCGCGGTTCGATTCCCGGCGAAGGCATTGCTAATTTTTGATCTTGCCTGCTTCCGAAAAAATACCTAATGTCTCTACACTTTACAAAATAATATTTTTGCTGGCCTTAAATTAAAAATATAAGAAAGCTAGTAACTGGTAAATACAGAGGAAAATTTTAGCATTCTTAATATACATCACATTTAAACTTGAAGTAAAACGATTCTTCGATTCTGCCGCAACTGTACTTATACGTGGTTTTAGTACTTAAAGATGACCCAATGCTTGTTAGGAATTACCCTGATTATACGAGTATTTGCCTTACTCGTGGTTTTAGTACTTAAAGATGATCCAATACTTGTTAGGAATTACCCTGGTTGTACGAGTATTTGTCTAAGTTGTAAGAATAACAGTTAGAGGTGAAAATATGGCGAACGGAGCCGCCGTTAAGTGAACGCAAGGAAAAACGTCGTCGTAAAAAAAACATCGCGGAAGAAAAGAAAGCAATGATTAAACATCGTAGTTCCGAAACATCGTGGCAAAACACAAAGCGATGCAAAAACTTCGCAGTTTTAAAATATCATCCGATTAAATATGGTAAAAAATAAAGCAACTACAAATAATCGCATCATGATAGCATCATAGACATGTATTATGTTAATATATCATTATAAAAGAGGTTAACTGAATAGTGACTTTTAATATTTAGCAATGTAAGTTTAAAATTCTATTAACTTTTACATGTAACGTTAATTTCTTTGAATGTTTAAAGTTTCTTCTTGCCTTTGACAGAATGTTTATTAGCTAATACGAAAATGTGAAATATGAAGGAAAAAATAATATTTGTCTTCTTGTGCTCACAAATCATTCGGCGAAAGTTCACTGAAAACTTTTAAGGACAGAGAATGAGATGTAACAATCCTGAGATAATTTGTAGGTGCTTTAATTTTTATAGCGATGTTTTGTGAACTTCGAAGCTTCCGCACATTTTTATTTTTAACCACTATGTTCTATACTAGGTTGTTTTAGAATTGTGTTGTTTTCTTTGCGACGCTTTTCGTTCCCGCTATTTTTGCCGTGATTTGTTCAACGGGCACCAGTGACTTACATATTTTATGTACAGAGGTCATGAGAAGATGGTAAGGAATAATACCTCTGAGCGATTTATGGAATCTGGTGTCGAACTTCTTTGCAGGTTACATAAATCTGCGCCTGTGTTTGATACTATATTTACTACTTTGATGATGTTCCTTTAATGATCTTGAAGTTATTTGAAAAAGTTAGGAATGCGGCAGTCCAATATTACTAGGGCATTTGAAGAAATGGAATGAATAATTTTCAAAGTCCTCAGAAATATACGGAGTTGATGTTCAAATTGCGATAACTATCAGTTGCATTTCCCAAATTTAAACATTTTGCACTGAAAATAACAAAAATGATACACATTATTATATTATATATTGCATCCGAATGATATTCTTTTCCTGTAAACATTAAGGAGCAAACGAAATATGCATAAGCGCCGATGTCTTTACAAACAAAATTTTAAAGGCTGAAAAAAAAAAAGGAAAAAAACAGTCATAGAAAAATAAAAATAGTCATAAAAAATAAAGCTTTAAAAGTGAACGTGGGAGCTTTAGTTTTGGGAACTTTCTAAGTAAGTCGCAAATAATGTCTTTAAAGTTTTGGGGGTGGTTGCAAAATTAGGTCAGTATTTATTGTCAGGTCAGCAGCTTGTGATAAAATACTTTCTAAAATTAAATAAATGGAAAATTACTTTAGGAAGATGCGATTAACTCTGAATTATGTTCGTTGCTGTTTATAAAAACACAGAAAAGAGATATAACTGAAAGACGTGCTCTTACTAAACCAGAAACGTGGATAGTAAAACAAAAACATACATTTTAATGCTATGGATGAAGGGGAGGTAATTTGTTTTAAATCTCGGTTTCTATTTCGCTCTTTCTGTTTCTGCCAAGTTTATGATCTTTTGAATAATACTGCTGATGTGCTGTGGGTCGCTGTTAGAGCAGTTTATTGATTATAAACGTCGCGTGATGCATTCTGATTATTTCGCTTACACGCTAGCGAGCATTCACCCACTCCAGGAAGAGGGCGTCTCCGTAACAGAAAAAAAGGGGCATATTTTTATTGCGATTTGGATCAATGAACTCGTTTGATAGGGAGAAAATTTTATTTAAGGACCTATTAGCCGTTTTTTTTAGGCTCTTAACGATGAATCAAGTAATATTAATAAAAATAATGACTAAGTTGTCTAGAACGAATCAGACAGGGTATAAAATGAAGATCACGTAGAAAATTTGATTACTATTTTCCGATTATATTTGAGTCATCTAATGATGCCAGATTTTAATCCAAATTAATTAGCTTAAAAACTAAAATAAGTTTATGTAAGACATTGATAAAACCTGTGGCCCTGTATGGAAGCGAATGCTGTACGCTTAATAAGGCAGAAGAAGATCTTGTGCTGATATTTGAAAGGAAAACTTCAAGGAAAACGTGTTGGACTGGTGAGCAAAATGAATCTGATATTGTAAAAATTGTAAAGGCATCTCGCATTAGATAGATATGATAATGCATTTCCTACTAAAACGTATCCTCTCAGAAACAGAGGGGGACGCCGAAAAGAAAGACCAGCCACTAGATGGCTGGACGGGCAGAACCGATTAACCTTAATGGTAGAGGGATGGTGCCCACGTTCTCCATTACTACTATTACTAGATAGCTGGATAGTCTGGAAAAAAATTTGAAACTGATAGAGGTAATCTGATGGGAAGCTGGGGCTCCAGATAGGGTCAGATGAAAAAAACCTGGAGAGGCAGCCTTGGGCTGTAGCGGGATATAGAACTCAAGAAGAAAAATTATATCCGAAAGCAGCATAATTAGTCTTCTAAAATTTATGCAATTATAAATGTTATCGCTGTTAAATGCTGTAAGCAATTTTTAACTTTATTAATTGGTTGAAGATACATCTAACCTCTTTCAACGTTTTAATTTTAAATTTAGCTTTGACATGGCTGGCATACATATACCAAGTTATGCTAATATTATTAATTTATGTATGGATAGGACATTCCTATCCTCGAATCCTGAAATCGATTCGAATATCAAAAATTCCAATTTTCATTTTTTTTTTTTTTTTTTTTGTTTCAAAATCTTCCAAAATCGAATTAAAGAGTTAAACATTTCAGTAAGATTAGTTTTACTGAAATTTAGTAGAAGCTATCATTAAAAAGAGAACTTGGTTGCTGCAATTTCATCGGATCTAGATTACCAAGATCACCTCGCAGCAGAGTTGAGTGCCACACAGTTCATTTTCTGGAGAGAATGTAGCTCTCCATTTTTAGAGTTTATTTGTTATTAAACATTTTCTTTACAGTATATTCCTAATAAATACAGGAGCTTTAGAAACTGTATGTCTTAATTTGTTTCCAACAGAGGAAGATTTTTAATTTTACTCTATAGTTGAAAACGTTTAATATTAAGTAATTAAAAAAATTGAATTGTTTTGATTTTTATATGAAGAATTCTAGAAGTTTACGATTCGGAAAATTTGAGAAATTTTAAGGATTTGTATTTTAGAACATTTGGGATTCGTCCCATCGTATCTCCTTATTAATTATAGTTATGTTACAAAACCTTAATGTTTAAATTAAATTCCTGAAAAATATGATATTAAAATCAGAAGCATGTTTTAAACCCTAATTAATGCTGTGATGTGGAATATACAAATTATCTTTCAGTCATTGCTATAAAATTACTTCAGAATATGAGCATAAAATGGACTGGATACCTGTTATCAAGTTTTATGACCAAATATTCCTGTAATTGTAACCCACTTTCCAGACCAGACGGATTGATTGACTAATGATAATCTCTTGCGAATGAGCTATTTTGGTTGCTTAAAAGCGCTGCTATAGCATAAACTGCTTTCCTAAAGCATGCTTTTAACGGGGTGTCAGCGTCTCAATTAATTTCCGCTTGGCAGTTAAGAGTTATTATAGCACTGTCTGAACTTTATGCGAGGGAAATTATTCTTAAGATGTATCGCTTCCTGAACTGAAAATGACTGGTGAGCAGACTAATTCTTGTTGAAATTTATAGTTGCCATAGAAATATATCGCATGGCAACAGATTTATCCTCATACATGTATAACTTAAAAGTTGTTGTGGCCGCGTGAGCTTAATGCATTAAATGAACAACAACGCCATTGCAAATACTGTTTAAAAAACATCTAATATGTTTCGTATACACATAAGGGAGAATGTGGTCAATTCTTCAATAAAGGGGATTTTATTTAATCGTAACTTGTTAGGTAATCTAGTCCATTTTCATTCTGTGGAATTTTTATTATTAGATATATCTAATAATAAAAATTCCACAGAAGAGAGAATGATGTTGCAGTTAAAATGTTAGTGTCAGTCCCTCTTTTTCCAAAATCTGTACAGACGCCAAGATTGCAAAAAGAGACTTCTAACACTTTTAGTGTTTTCGAGTAGTAGAAGGAAAGGAGAAACATTTTGCAATGCGGAAGTTGTTTTCATTTAAATTCCAATATAGCCACCCATAAGCAACATACTAATACGCCAATAAAGTTTTACGGTGTTAGAAACACATGAGGAAAGAAGCAGAGGCAGAAAAGCGGAATTTGGACGAAAAAATACGTATGTGTTTACAGTTATTTTTGAATATTTCACGCAGGCATGAGGTTTCAAACCACTAGCTTTTAAAATTAAAATATGAAAACTTATTAGACAGCATTTTAGAAAACATAACTGCAAATAAGTAGAGAGAAGAGAAAGCTGATTGAAGGAATGCGTTTGATTTGTACTTACTTCCTACCAGACTGACGAAGGATTTCCGTAACCCTCATTGCGCGGTTTGCAAAATCGTTAGAAATCACAGAAAGGTTTAAGATTAAGTCGTGAAACATTATTAGATTTGCTTTTGTCTTTTTTGCTTTAATCATACATGATATGACCGATATCAAGCATGTATAATACATTGTGTTGGGATTCGAAAAAGAAAAATTAAAAAATCTTGTGGTCTTCTTATGGAATAAAAAACTATTCTGCAACACATACGAAAGTAAATTGATTTGGATCGATGAAGGATCTGACTTGGCCAAATGTATAACAAATTGTTTCGAGTTTTGAAAAAAAAAATTAAATTTAAGGCCTTTTTTAGGAAAATAATTCTATGAAACATACACACACTTACATATGCTTGTGTTTATATTTGGATTAAGATTGTTGTTATGTATTAATGAAGAATTTGACTTGACCAAACAAAAAGGTGAGTTGGCCTAAAAATGAAATAAAATCTGTAAGCAGTAGGAAAATGCCTAATAAAAATTTGAAATAAGTTCTCGAAGCCCAATTTAAACGTATTCTAAAAGAATGTTAGGAATTGCGAAAGAAATTTGGCAGCAAATCGAAACAGCCAATTATGTAAAAAGATATAATTATATTTATTAACTACCAAACCATCTGCGACAATTTAATTAACCTTGAATATTGTTGTTATTTTATAAATAGCACTTACTAATTTAAGAAATATTTTAGAGTACTACTGAGATGAATGTTGAACATTTTGGAACCGGAAACTAGTTCTTAAAATTCTTTAAAACAATATTCACAGTAAAAAATATAAGTGTGTTAAATAAAAAGATGAAATTTTGTAAGATCTTAAATTAATTTAGAACACATTGTTTAAGAACAGCAGGAAAAACATTCCTATTAGAGTTTAAAAAAAGGCATCATTTTCAGTTGAATGCAACATTACCTGCGAAACGTTAGTTCGAAATAAAAACTAAAGAATAAAAAATGCTCTGAAAATTCCGTTAAATATTGATATAAACCTTGAAAACGAAATGCACTATAGAAAAGGCCATAAAGTGCTTCCTTGCTACAGGTCGCACCTCAATAAAACGGTATATAAAATGTTATTTATAGGAAGTCGGAAACATCTACTATTTTCTCCCTGTGATCACCAAAACTCAGAAACGTCCTTTGTTTTCCTTTGCCTTTATTTTAATATTACGGATGTGCTTATGGTTCTTTTCTTTAATACATGCTGCCTCGCTATGAGAAGGAAATACTTTCTTGATTTTGCCTTTAAGATGGATGTGTATAGTAACTCGAATTAAGCAGCATGATGACGGTAATATTTATGATGATGATAATGATAATGGGACCTGTGTGGTCTTAATAATAACAATAATAATAATAATAATAATAATACCACTCTTTTTAAGAGTTGTAAGAATAATGCATTGCAAAATCTATACTGTTTATTTTTTTAGTTCAAATCGAAGCAAAAATAGTCTGATATAAAATAAGGGAGAAGACAGAAATTTAACAAATATGCATAAAATAACTTTCACGATGTTAGATTTTTATACTCTTAATAGCTGAAGATGACGTCTTAGCACTAGTGCTTATGGGCGTAAGTGTAATGCTGCAGCAGCAGAAGCCAGAGACGCATTAAAGTGGTATTCGCCCTCTCAACCCTTCCGATGTTGTGCTGCGTGCGTATTTGAATCTATGGTACTTCAGTGCTCTCGATACATAGAATATGGGTTCCTGTACCGACCCACCAGCGCTTCTGTACTGTCCTTGTATTATGTCAGCTGTTATCCGGCAACACGCAATGATCACAGAATGATCATTGTTTTCATGATTGCCTAAGTGTTCAAGTAGAAGAAGAGAAGTTCCTGTTATAGTTCAAGAGCCGACGACTGTAGTACGTTTTTGTTCAACATTAAGAGAATTTCCATGTTTGATCAATTCTCTCCAGAACTTGTGACTAAATTTTACTCATATTTAATACAGACTTTTAATGATGCGATTTAAAATATATATGTTACCATAGCCGTAGTTCATCTGACTGATCGACGCAGAAAGATCTAAAACGATGGATGCAAGATAGAAGAAAAAGGAAATTAATGTTGTTTCCTCTAACAGTCATATAGCTTCACAACATATAGCTTTGAGTTCCCATTGGAAGTGAGGTACTCTATATCCTTGTGGCAGTCGATCCCACTCTTGCAGCAGCATTGTTTCAAATTTTTGGGGCTTTGGAAGGGAAAATGTGTGTTGCAGTTGCTCTCTCAAGAGTAAATTTAATTTTCATTTTTTAGATCCAGATTTTTTAGACTAAGTTTGCTCTTGTTTCCGAATTCTGGTTATCATCCTAAATAATACTGAGAATTTTTTCTCTGCTTGTCGAAAAAACGTACACTAAATTTTAACTTCTTTTTCTTTGTAAAAATAAATTGTCTTTTTTTTATGGCAATGAATTTCTTTATTTGAATTTTATTTTCAGAAAATTAGTACTCTGCTTCATAAATTACTTCAGATTATACTCCTTGATCCACCTCGGCTAACTGATAGTTAAGTTAATTATTGCAAAAAGTTATCAGTGTTTTGTATGTTCGTAATTTTGCAGAGAAAGACTCAGAAAATACTGTGAGAGACACGTGAAAATGTTAATAAACAGCATAAAAGTACTCTGTAAAGTTTCTGAAATATTGTTTGCATGATGTGGATATGTGCATTATTATTGAGGTATAATATTGTTCATATTTAATGACAAATTTAAGCTATTTCTACTTAATTCATCATATATTACTTGAAATTTTATGCGATATTTCGAAACATTTGATTCCTATTTGCATTAATCTACAATACTTTAATTATGGGACATCAGATATCATAGTTGAAGAAAGCTGTGATCTGTTTTCAGATTGGCAAAAAAAAAAAGTAATTTTGGTATTTTAGTGTGAAATAAAAGTAACTTTTTTCTATACAAAAAATGAATCTTAATCAGACAAACATTTTCCATTCTATTCGATGACATTTTTCTATCTTTCTGGTAACTTCATGACTTCTGGTTGATAATACTATGGTGTAAGGTCGGGCTATATATTATGTGACATCACTTTCAAGCTCCAATAATTTCGTACATGTTGCTAAAGCTGTGTGTGGCCTGAAACTGTCGTAATGGAATACGATTCTTTTGCGATTTGCCAATTCTGGCCTTATCTCTTTGATTTCTTCCTCCAATTTCTAGTTGATCTTCAATTGTTGTGGGTAATACATTTAACACTTTTGCATGCTCTTGCACAGTTATTTGACGACTCGATTCAATTATGGTTTAAATCATCAACTGAAAAGGGTCGACCAGGACGTTGGTCATTTTCAAGTGAAAAATCTTTAGAACGAAATTTTTTTTAAACCATTTCAGACACATGTGTCTTGTTATGGAATCAATGCTATAAATTTCACATATTTATTTGTGAGCCTCAGCCGCTTTCTTAGCTTTATGAAAAAAAGTAAAATATGTCGGAAATATTTATTTTTGCACGCCCTGTTAAAACTGACCATAAACTAACAGTTGTAAACAGAAATACACAGAATTTAGTTTTAAAACAACCTAAAAGAGTCAGCTGCCAAATCTTGAAAGAAAAAACATATATGAGATTGACAGAAGAATAAAGCGAACATAACTGTATCTGTTTGTGCAAACCAAAATTACTTTTTTTGGCCAACCCAATATTTTATTATTTCTTTAAATAAGTTGGTTATTGTGTTGGTTATAATTCGGTATCTTTATTTTTTAATATAGGAGAACTTATTCCAAGGCATATGCAGATTTTCAAGAAAAATGACTTCTTCAGTGGCGTAACGATACCCGATGTAGACGTAAAGGTATGTTATAAGAAAGACTGAAATCTGACGCTTTTACAGAAATAAGCATAAACTGCAACACTGTTATGAGAATTACGAATTTGGAGGTTTAAAAAATTGAAATTGATTACTTAAGTATGAGAAATATATTTAGCCTTGCTTTTAAAGCAGCTAAATCAAATGATTTAAAATTAGCATTTACAAAACTACTGTTTCTAACGTTATTTATTTGTTATAATATTCTGATTAACGCGTTATATATGCGTAGTTTGGCTGAAAGGTTTCTGATTTGACAGGAAAGGAGATGAAATATAGAATTGGCATATTATATGATTTCATTGCTAAGACTGTTGTTCTATCCCTCAGTTAGATTTATGACACCATGTTTCATCCTGAATCCCAAGTCTGCTCATAAAATTTTTTATGTTTTGAAAGCATGGTTTGCAAATTTGCATGAGAGAAACCCTTTTCCTAATTTTGATTAACTTTTAAGTTTCGGAGAATGCAATGCACAGCCATTTTCTGCATGTCTAAGTGCTCCAGATTATGGCATGCATGTACCTTTTGGGAGCGCCCGGATGTGTTGCTGTAGTTTGTTATTTTAACATTCTATTCAACATGATCATATCATAGACTTTTGTGATGTTGTTGGCGGAAGCATTCCGTAGGTTATCAAGGTTGATTTTTATGTCCTCAAGGATTTATTTGACCATTGAACCCTGGAAAAAAGATATCAAATCAGTGCACTATCGGTAATGCGCAGCTCATTTACAGATGACTCTATTCTTACTCAAACTTCTACTTGGAGATGAAGAATGATTCAATATTAGATTATGCGACCTCGAATAAAGAACTTGTAAAACTGACTCTTCAAATATTTCGAAAGGCTTCCGTTTAACTCAAGCCAAAACATTTAAAGCTGACTCATGTATTTTCCGATTTCATTTTCAGATCGTTTAAACTTCTAGCAGGGTGGATTAGTCCTGCAAAGTAGCGCCACACACAAACAAATAGTCCTTGCGTGCTTTGCTTCGTGATCATATGACGCAGTAAAAACATCTGTCATTCGAATCAAAAATGTTGTTGAGTCTTATTATAATGCCAAACATTAGATACCATATTATAATGTAACTGATATGAAATAAGTTTTATTAGAAATTGGAAAAGAATAAATTATAGTTTACAACTTCAGCTAGTGTGAAACTGAACCAAACTGTTTTTGAAGCTTTCAATACTTATTATTATAAACTTTACATTTTAGTTTTCTAATTAAATGTCACTGAAGATTTAAGCTAAATATCCATCGTAGTTCATCTCTTTATAACAATCTGAAACAATACAGATAGTAATTATTCTCAAGATAATCTTTGTGATACTTACAAATCGTTATTGAGAGATAATGTAACTACAGTCTTTTAATTTGTTGTCGCAGATATAATTTTTATATTATAAGGTATTTCTCCCGCCTTTCTAGCGTGCCTTCGGGGTGTGGTGGTCTGCACACTGGGCCGGTATTTCAGAGATCCGCGGTTCGATTCCCGCCGAAGACGCGGTTAATTTTTCATCTTTCTTGCTTCCCAAAAATACCTAATTTTTCTACAATATTCTAATCAAATTTCCTTGACTATGAGTTTAGGAATTCCACGTGAATCAATGTAAGTAGTTAAAATGTCAAATGAATTGTTAGACTTAAGTTTCATCTATCAGTTAATTGTATGCTGTATACAAAAAAACTGATTGGACACATGTGATGGCCGAATGTGAAAGAATCGTCTCGGTATAACACATGCAATGCCATAAGAAAAGACTAAAATTAGGAACTTAGTGACCGTGAGCATATCTGCTGACCTCTGTTTTCGAGGGTGGCAGAGGATATATGGGCATTTGGTCTTCAAAGTTAGGGTTAGAGTTGACAGCACTACCCGGCAAAATCTCACTGTCTCGAATACAAGGAACAAAAAATAAATCCTCAACTCAAATAGTATGTTAGTAATTGAATGTTAACTTAAATATTAATCAATAAAATAAAATCCATAAGATTTCCTACAGGCGTTTCTCATTCATAAAAATTTTCAGTTGTTAATGATACCAATTTCAGTTCGTTTTTGCCTTTAAGGGAATTATTTCACAGTTGTTTTCTCTTTTTGTCAATAGCTTTGCGTCAGTAGTTTTGTTTCTTTTTTAATTGGAAAATTTTCGAATTTTTTGGTCTAATGTTAACGTATTAGCACATGCGTTTCCTTCGTCATTTTCACTCCTGCAACTAAAGAAGGTTCTATTTAAATCTTCGAAAGTAGTCTTGCAAATGTATTTAACATCTGTTGATTCTTGTTGCTCCAGTATCTCCAACGGTTTTCTTGAGTATGTTATTTTAGTTCCTACAAAGAATTTATAAAAGTAAATAAATGCGAAATTTAAAGAACTTGTCTTGAAATGACTGAAATTTCGGGACTTCTGGGATGCATCAAAATCTGTTCGGTATTAAAAATAAATATTAGACGTCCCAGACGTCATTTTATATAAGCCCAGATATTATTGCAGCCCAGACGTTCAGCAGACGTCATGGTAGCCCAGAGGTCATTGTATGTTAAAAGATTGAAGACCAAGACACTAACCTTCAGGAGAAAATTGCGCGATCTTTTAGTAAGTTTATTAGCACACGAGCATTGATTTACTTGCTGTAAATACGAAGGACATTTAACATTGTATCTTGAGCAAAACAAAGGAAGAAAGAAATTTAGTGATTTTACAACTTATATACATACATTCAATATTAACATACGTTTTCATGAATTACAAATTTGTTTTCAACAATTTTAGTCTAATTCTCACAGCATAAATACAAAGAATTTTCACAGCAAATGCAGCATACAGGACATTGCTTTATACAGAAGAAATAAATGAGCAAGAGCAAAATATTTTGTTCCTGAAGAAAGAATCCTAATTTATGCCTTAGAATTCATTATCTATATATACACATTTTCTAAATTTTAAATCAACACCAAAACGTTTCGAAAATTTGAAGTCGTTAATATTATTAAATATTCTATAGTTCAATAAATAAACAACAATTTAAAAAGCAAAATATTATGTAACATTAAATAGAAACATTTATTCATACATAATACTAATAATGTAAACAGTTCTTTTTATCATTTTGTGTATAATGTTATTTTGAAGCTATTGTCTTTCTCAAGAACACTTACACATTCATATTAACGGAATTTTCAAAATATTTTTGTTTGCTTTTGAAAAGAATTATTTACAGCTTAAATCCTATGATCCAAAAATTAATGATTTTTAACAAAAGCATACTATCTGAAACTAAGACTCAAAAGCAAGTTAAAAATATCACCCTCGATTCTTCTTGGATAAGATGAAAATCCCCATGAGTAACTTGAATAAACTTTTATTGCAGTGTTTACTTTTTAAAGATTTGGATGGTGAATCTAAAGGCATAATAGTCATTTCAGATCGTCATCCATTCAATATGCTTGCCGAATCGCTGGATAAAGAGGTTAAATTTCTTAAATGGCGTATGCTGTTGAAAGTGCAAATTAAGTTAAAATGAGCATAAGAATACTGAGAAGTATAATTTATTTGAAATAAAGAGAATAAACATCGAGAAAGATTTCAGCTGTTTAATGATACGTTCTAAAATGTAAGAGTAGTATCTGTAGAAAGTGATTTAATTTATCTTCTTACAATATATTATTACGAAAATGAATTATACCCTAAGTATTTTAATGTCTGCTGTTTTGTAGACTAGAAATATTTTTAAATAATTTAAAATATCTGAATACCCAAAAAAGAAGCAAGTTTTGAAATCATTTGAAATTTTGTTCTTTGTGCGCTATAGTATATATTAAGTGTTTCAAACAGAATAGGAAAATGTGTTGTTTTTATTAAATGTTTCGGTTCAGAAACAGCAAAAAATTAATTCTTCTCCAAAGTATACTTAAATTTAAACCCAGATATTTTAATTTTGTAAATTGTATTACGATGCTTACTGGTACTGAAAATGCTTAGATAGGTGCTTACTGATGCTTAAATACTAAAAATATTTCTGCAGCCAGGGGAAAAATACATAAGGAAAGCATCAGTCTTCAGTTTTAAGTTCAGAGTTAATTTCGAAGTATCGAGAGACCTCTATGCGAGCTTCAGTCTTCAATGCCCTGTGTTTAACATTCTTAATACTCATTCAATTCTTCTGTAATACTGAGAAGTACGAGTACTTTTGTGGAAAGTTCCAGAACTGTAAAGTGTTTCTTTGGAACAAGTAAATTGCATCGAGTTATCATCAATTCTGTGTGTATTCAATCCATTATGGACCTGTACATACGCAAAATATTTTTGATGTAAATTCTTCAGATAGGAAGTGACTTACCTCGGACATGTTATCCCTGTCAAAGGTGTGTTTAGGGATCCAGAAAAAGTGTCGGTAGTTAAAGACTGAAGGCGCCTCGAAAATGTCCATCAGACGAAACATTTCCTGAGGTTTTGCACGTAGTATGGGAGATATGTGAAGGTTTTTTCATTCATTGTAAGATCCCTTCACAAACTGATAGAGAGCAAGCAAAGATTTTTGTGGACAAACGAATGTGAGGAAGTACTTAATAAATTGAAGGAATCCTTAACATCTTCAACTATTCTGACGTATCCTTAGCTGGACAAACCATTTATTCTTCACAAGATACGAGCATTAAGAGTATCGTTGCTGTTTTTCCCCAAGAAGTAAAAGGTCAAGAAGAGGTCGTAGCATACTGTAGCAACTGTGTATCTAAACCGGAGAGGAACTAACTGTTTCACTAGGAAATAATTGTTCTATATCGTTAATGCCTTAAAAACTTTCCATCATTGTCTCGACGGCAGAAAATCCCTTCTCCATACAGACCATGTATCGTTCGCCTGGTTAATAAACTTCAAGAACCTAGGAAGTCAGATAGCTAGCTGGGTACACAGACTGCATGACCTTATTCAGAAAGCTGTCGACATTGTTCAAGGTCGAAGCGAAATACAAGCTGGTCAATTCGGTAGTTCTTCAGGTTACAAATTCAACACCATCTGACCAAGACACATGGAGTGACCAAGAAATTAAAAAAGACCAGTTAGAAGACTCAGACCATTAAACCTATAACCATTAAGACCATTAAGAACCGACCTATAACCATATTAAAGACCATTAAACCTATAACCAACTTAGTGAAGTCTTCAAAATAGGAATCCTATCTGGCAGAGCATTTCGATCTGTAGTCCTAAGACGAAGCGATATTGGGCTTTCTAGGATTCACTCTATATTCGAAATGGCGTCTTATACCAAAGTCCGAATCGGACTTCCTTAAAAACTACATAGTATCCTGGCAGGAGGCCGCTTCTTCAGACAAATGATGACTTTGCATAAAGTTTGAGGGCGTTTCTACAAGAATAAATCAAGGTCTGACGTGCAAACGTTGGTGCCAGTTTTGCGATGACTGTGCGGGTCGGAAAGACGGAAGAAACGCCGGCAAAGGAGAGACAGCTTTAACTTTAACAATGTAGGAGCGTATGCATATAGTACTATTAATGTTTTTGCTTTGTTGAAAAATTCTTTGAAAGAATGGCGACTTACAGAGTTAGAGAATCACTAGAAAGTAGTTTTGACATAGAGGTCTAAATTTGATAAATTAAGAAAAACATCTTTTATCATAAAAAACAAGGATTCAGAATTATAGTTACCGGGTGCTTTGGGAAATTAATAATTGTTAAGGTTTGAAGCTAGATTGAATATCATTGTTGCTTTTGGCTCTTTGGAAAGAGTTGTAAAAAGATGGCTGCTTACAGAATTAGAGAGTTTCAAAAAACAGTTTTATCAGAATGCTTTAAATTTGATTTTGATGAATGAAGAAATCGTAGAAACACTGATTCTATCCTAGAAACACTGATTCGGAACTATACTGAATGCTTTCGGAAATTAACAACTGTTACGGTTGGGCTGTTTGAAAAATACTCTGATATTTCAGTTACAGTTATTACCTTTATTAAAAGAATTTACATGAATATAATTGATTTATTTATTGTAAACAAAGGAATAAGTTGGCAGAACTGTTGTTGCTTTTAAAATATTTGCTATATTTTGAAAATAAGTACACATTTTGTTTGACTTTGGGTTTATAATTTTATTGCTAAAGCATTAGTTTTGACAAAAGCGTGAAAGTTAAAAAAAGAAAAAAAAAACTTTTTCTAAAAAAAGACTTTTGTAAAAAAAGTTTTTTTTTTCTTTTTCTAAAAAAAGACTTTTTTTAAAAAAGTCTTTTTTTTAGAAAAGCATAAAGTTCTTCTAAAACATAGGTATGCGATTAAAGTACTTTCTGTTAAAAGTGTTTGATCTTCTTATAAGTTTTATATTTTGGATTCTGTTCAGAGTTTACTTTCACATGATAGAAGAAACAATAGTAAAAAACAGAAGAATAAATAAAAGAGAAACTATACAGTTCTTTTAAAGTCTCAGATGAACTCTTTCGGCAATCGTAGAAAGACCAAAAAATAAAATTCAACTAATTTAGCGTTGAAAGGAAAGCAGATGGTACAAAATATGATATGTAAACATCGAAAAGTTACGGTTATAATTATGCCGCTTAATAATAGTATTTCAATACTTAATCTTTAAATTTTGTTCCCACAGGAAACACTGGAAAGTAAACTTCCTGAGAATATATCGGAAGAGGAATTAGATTTTCTAAAGGTAAGGAAATTTGTATTAATTTTTTAATCATTTATTAGAATTTACGCCTTCTTGTTAGCACCCTTAATTACATTTTCTAAATATTTGATGAGTCAATAATTCAGCCTATCTACCGTATGTCGGAATTCATAATTTCTAAATTTATTTAATCTTTTATACTCCAGTATTAAGAATGCAGAAAATTTGCTGTAGTTTGTAAAAATGAAGTAGAGTAAAAGTAAACTTTATTACGCTAGTATAACATTTAAAATATACATCTATATCAAATAGAAACATAGGATAATTTAGTGCTTACATAAAAAAGGAAATAGCCTAATTAAAATGAGATGCCTGAGATGGCAATTGTAATCAAGAGTAGCCACAAAGTACTGAATATGCAGGCTTTGCGCGTAGACACATGCAATTAATTTATACATTATCACATAAAATGTAGGTAGCATTTTAGAAACCAAAGGTTTTTCAAAAATTTATTTTAATATCTTGATATTTTAGACCCCATGTTTCATATGTTCTAGTATTTCAGTCACGTTGCTGTTCCTCAAAATAAACTCGTAAGTAATTTAATTATTTTTAATCATGACCTCGGGATTATTCAAAATTTTTTATGGCAAGTACTTTTCAAATTTCCCAAACATATTGTGCATGATAATTATGTACTACAGTGACGCACTTTAGAAGCTGCCTTGCAACTTCATTGCATTCTATGCAATATCTGTAGTGATAATATTGTACATGATAATTATAAAATTGCATTCATGTATAAAAATTACTATATTAAGGTTAAATTGAGCATAATGGAATTGTTGATAAAATATTCGTCATGAAAATATACGTAAAGCATGATAAAATATTCCTGTCACTATTTTTATTTAATTTCGCTAAATGTGAGAGCATATTGTATGTTATGTGTTAATTATTAAATACTTCAGTTTTGTGCTAAGCAATTGTATTTTATCCAAAACTTCTTTTATAGCTATTGCAAACTCTGAAATGACTTCTCTCTGTAGATAAAATATATTAACAGGCAAATTTGCTGTCAGAAATTGAACTGATAGGTATGCTTTTATATCAACTTATTTTTGTTTCCGTACTTTTGACCCCCTTCCGGTTTGCGTGTTAACTGAGGTGTTAACAGAAGATTGCTCTCTCTCCCTCCGTCCCCTCCCAAAAGTTAACATGAGTTTTCTAAAAAGAAAATTATAACAGGAAAAACTTTCCTCAAAAATCACGCAAGCTTCTTTCCAATTCCCCCAAGTCCAAGCAAAATTTTCTTCGTAACATGTCATAGTTTTGAATAAGTGAAGCGATTTCTTTTCTCAAGTCTTTTCAATTGTCAGAAGTAATTTAATTATTTGATTGATATTTTAAATTTGGAACATTACTTATTCAATGCATTAAAAAGTAATCATAGACGACTTCGATGAATTTTTTCAGATAAAGAAAAAGTTTTTTTTTTTCAGACAAGAAACAGAACATCTCGCAGAGGCGAAAAAAATAACCTGCTGTTCATAATGCTGGTTTAAACCTGCTGTTCATAATAATAGTGGAATTTATAATATTTTCTGAAAATAAAGGTGTAAGATCCTTCAGGTTTCAATTTTAAGAAAAGGTAAAAAATAACTTGATCATCAGGAAAATAAAATTGAATATTGAAAGGCTGGTTTTCAAAGCTTCTATGGAGAGCTGAGATGGGCAAAACTGTTCTTGTATGAAATCGGATCAGAACGGTTTGCTCGATGAAATTAATCTGTTCTTTTTTATGATTCACTGTTCACTTATAATAATCCTGATGAAAAAAAAGTCCGGGACGACAGATGAATGAAAAGCGAAGACGGAGAAAAGAACGAAAAGATTCCATTGAGAAGTGGGATAGGAAGAATCGAACACCAACTCGCTGACATGATTTCTTTCAACTGTAGTTTTGAGACTTCCTAACATCTCCTTTGTACACGGAAGTAACAATAAAATTTTTCATATAGCTGGGAAATGAGAAAATTTAAACTTATTTTTAACAAGGGAGGATAAAAATTCTCTTCTCCCATAAAATGAAAATAAAAATTTCCTGACACGCTTCCAACAAAAGTTCCGCTTTTTTTCGCCAGTGAGGAGTTCACTCGCTTAATAAATTCAATCAATTCATGAACGAATGGCAGACTCTGGTTCTGATACACTTCCAACAAAAAGGTCTCCAGAAACTTTAAAAGAACTACAACTCCATTTTCTGGAGTCAGAATAAATTCATTCAGTAAATTTAATCGGTTATTTGGATCAGTTCCGGAGCGGGTAGTCCAACTCTAATGGATAATCCTATCATGGTCCTGATTGTTATGAGCAATATATCCATCATTTAAAGAAAAAGAGGTAACAGTACTAAAATTCACTGAATTGTTGCTTTCGAAAGAAAAGATATTAACGGGGTGTCAAAATAATTTATATGAAATTAAATGGGTATTTGCAGACGCTGATTACTAATAATTCTATGTCGTCAAGGACAATAATACGAACACAAATTGTGCACAATTTTAGATTTAAGGTTATTATTTTACCTCAAATGAAGAATGCTGTTAAGAGCTTTCTTTGAAATAAAGATGAGATACATTTTTTGTTTTGGAACCTATTTAGATTTATTAAAATTATTTTATTATTATTTAAAAATGTATTTTAATTTGATGTCTTAATTTTGCAAAAGCTTGTAAAGCGTATAAAAAGTAGTTCAAAGAAATCCTCCTTCCATTGCATCTTATGTATCTGATTCTGGAATTTTTACTTATTAGTGCTTTGTGTAATTATTTAACTGCATTCAGAATATATTAAATTTTAAGCAAACTAAAATGTTTATCAATTAGATTTAAACTCATATTTCTTTTCCCTTTATGCAATGACAGGAAAACAGTTATTTCTCTTTAATTTTTCGGTACCGGCAATTTTCTCAAGTAGAGTTTCCAAGGAAAAAATAGAACTATATTATTTTTCCTATAACTTTATTGCCTCGAGTTCCTCTATCTGAACGAATATAAATGATATTTACTTTGTCATTGAGAGGATTCTGTGTGCCTAAAGAGTAAAAAAAAAGAGTCATTCATCATTCTCCTCGTACAGAATAACATGTTGGATATAAACGAATGTGCAAAAGAACAGCTAAGAAAATTGTTCCTAAAATCTGTATTTTATTCATTTAAATACATTGCTGCTCAATTTCGTTTCCTAAAGTTTATTTTAAAAAGAATTCATCGATTGTAAATAAAATGAGAGGTTAATTTAAATGCAGCACAGCATACTTCCTTGTACGAAGTAAAAAGGAAGTATTGTAATCGCGAAAAGTTTCAGGCAGCGTATTTCAACGAAAATATCCATTTTGACCGCTATGGAAAGAAATTTAACGATGTTTTTGCGTGATATCTGTGCATAAGGACAGAATAAAAGACTCGTTTCTTCCAAAAAAAAATTATAAAACAGCTTTAAAATTAATTCTGAAGAGAATTTTTCGTGGCGTCTGTACGAACGTATGTACGTACGTACGTATCTCGCATAACTCAAAATCGAGTGGCCTCAGAACGTTGAAATTTTGTATATAGGACAGCTATAACATGTAGATGTGCACCTCGTATTTTGGTTGCAATCGGCCGCACCAAACGTATATAAATATATTTATATATCCACTCTGTACCCGGCTCAGTGATTTCAGTTTTTTTACTCTTATATGTTTGTAAATTGTACATTTTTTGCTTTAAAAATGATTGTATTATGTAGTTTTTATCTTCCGGTTAAGGTTTTTATGCCTTTAGTAAATCTATATGCAATATTTTTAGAATTATCAACAATTTTAAAGTTGTTTAAGTGCCGCTAAGCCGTTTTTTTTATGGCGGCCATTAATGTTTACATTTGAAACAGGAGACTAGTGGATTTGTTGCCAATCTAGAGAAACTTAGCTTCGCAACAACAAAGATAACGCGTTCATTTATTATTGCCAATTAAATCACGCTTAATTCTTTCTGAAATTTTTTCGAGGAAATAAGTGTTTAAGATTTACTTCGTAATTTTTAATATAGATATTTGGAGTTTTTATGTATTTTTGCCTTCTCACGAAGTGAGAAGTGAATTAATGAAATGAGAAATACTCAATCGTCTGTGAAAAACTGTTTCTTTTTTGTTTTGTTTGCTTAATTTCTTTTATACATCATTCTAGCTTTATTATATTTGAATAGAACATGTGGCAACCATTAGATAATTCTATTCTTTAAATGATAGAAATTTTGTGCATTATGAGTTATAATATGAACGAAATATATAAGTTAACTGTTATATAATTATTGAATTATATAACAGTTAACTTAGTTTCCGTTATATAATTATTATATAAGTTAACTGTTATGTAATTATTAATACTGTTAAGTGAATCTAGCGCCAGAGTGTCGCTATGGTAAACAAATACTACAGTGAATTTTAAAGAATGCATTTATTCTTTTGTGGTTTATGTTCTGTCGGCGAAGTAGATTTAATTCAATCCAATACGTTTAAATGAAATGCAAGAAAAAATTCGCATAATTTAATATTCCGTACAAGGAAGTCATGTGGTGTACACATCAGATTTTTTATCATTTGTTTTCCAAAATTAAAGTTTTAAGACAATCTAGTCATCTTCATTGCCCTTCGACTAATACATTATCAAATTATAAGAAGGTTTTAAAAATCTAAGTTACGTGTAAATTTTACTTTACAAAATATTTAAATAATTTTCTAATGTTTACTTATGGTGCTTATAATATAAAAATAATATTGCTTTTAATAGCTGTGGTGTTCAATAATAGATAATATAAATTTTTCTTTTGATAAAATTAACTCTTTATATTCCGAGATTTTAGATTATGAATGATTAAATAATCAGATAATTTTTGTAATGCCATTTTTCAAAATTAAATTTACTGTTCTTAATACAAATTTAGAAGTGTTTATATTTTAAAGTAGGTAATAATAATTTATCAGAACATAAATATTTCTCTCGTATGATCTCGCAAGACGCCCCTCTATGAAACCAGTTTGAGGAAAATAACTATGCAAACATTTAATGAAAAATTAATGTCACATTATTATTTTATAATGGAGGTTCATCCAGTAATCAATATTCAGGCTGAGGGTTTACTGAGGACGAAGAGACAGGCTATATAGTTATCTTTTGGGTTGAAAAATTCTGAAACATAAGCATTAATTAAAAATTTAATTTGTTCTTGCCAGTCTTCAGCAGTGTTGCGCAATTTCTTGACTTTCAAAATGAATTTTTTTTTCCATTTTCATGTGTTCACAGATAAGCGTTTTATCGTGAAGTTTGTTTAATATTCATGAGAACATTTAATAGAAAGTTACAGTACTTGTGCTGTAACGTAAATGCCCTTCCGTATAGTATAGTTACACTATTTCCTTGCATTCAGATTTTCACAATTCAGGACTATAAAAAACTGGATGTATTCAAAACTTTCTATACGCCTCACGTCTGTTAAGAGTTTTAGAATAAATCTTTATACCTTTCTTCTTTATCTGGAGATAAATGTACGAGATTTGTTAACTGAATATGATGCATTCCTGGCATCAAAATGGGACAAAAAGAAGATATCGAATGGATTTATTTATTTTCGCTTTCAGCGGAGGTGAGAAGAATAAAGACGTAAAATACTTTTTTGGTTTTATTTCGAAGCGCAAAAGGGAAGTATCTCATCTTTCTTTACGTTCTGAAGTAGGCATCTTTCATATTGTTGAAGTAAGCAGTTTTCATATTAAATACGTTGCCTTTAATATCTATGAAGGGAAGTGTCAGTTTCAAAATTGAAGAGGATTATATCTGCATTTCATTTTCCGTAAGTATGTCACATTACAGACATAATGTGTTTTGTTCTAGCACTCTGGTTTAGTGGTTAAAGTAGAGACATTAGGCATTTTTTTGGAAGCAGGCAAGATGAAAAATATGCAAGCGCCTTCGCCGGGAATCGAACCACGGACCTCTGGAATACCGGCCCAGTGTGCAGAACCATTACGCCATGAAGGCACGCTAGAAAGACGGGGAGAAATACCTTATAAGGTTTTGCAGAAGTACCTTTTCAGTTAATAAGATGCTGAGCAAGAAATACCAGCTGTCCTTTCGATGGATATATCCAAAATCATTGTGAAGTCAGATGTAGAACTTTGGAGTGCAATTCAGATTTTACTGTGTTAACAAAGCCGTACCTCAAATTATAACAGAGAACATAACCCAGAAAATGCACTGTCACTTTAATAGAATTTTAAGACAACTCTGCCAAATGACATTAATTTCTGGAAAATATTACTAAAATTCTAATAAGACCATTCTTTTGAAAATTATTTGAGTTTTTTTAATATGTTTGGTAAAAAACGTAAGGATTTTTTTAACAGTTCTGCCGTACTATTATTGTTAATTTTGTGAGTGATCATTGCATAAAGAGAAAATCAAGAGTCATGGCTTTGTGAATTTTGTCTGTTGAAAGTAAAATTTGTTTTACTTACAAGACTCAGTGTCATCATCAGATTCGAACGGAAGAGTCAGAACAAGATGCCACTACACGAGGAACGCAAGACGCTACACATCACAGACATGTCCGAGCTGAAGAAACAATGGCTGTACTAACAGACAGGCTTCTTATGACTACAACACGACATTCACAATGCGGAAAGCTGTGAACTCGAAGTTTCCGTTGAGCAGCCCAGTATCAGTTGAATGGAAGCTTCTCTGCGATCTCTGAAGTGGACTCTTCTTTCATGAAGAAAGGAACAGAAGAGGAAGATACGTGCACTGTCATAATGGGAAAATTGCTGAAGTTGAAAGAAGATATCTATAAAAATGACGTAGTTTAATGACGAATAGGAACCCCCAATTTTCTCAAGGTTTTTTTCCTAACATACGTACGTATAATTTTCTTCTTAGTTTTGCTTCCATGGGCGCTAATACAGAAATGCCTACAGGTTCAGGAGAGTATTGTTTTAGAATTATTGTGCCATATATCATCGAGCAACCCACCTTCATCCACCTCATCCTGATCAAGAACAGTGTGCCCATCTGTATGTTTTAGATTCGGATCAAGCCCTCAGGGAGAGAAGGATTATACTTGAAAATTTTGCTCTGAATGCTGAACTGCTGACACAATTGGATGCAGTTAGGAATGTGAATTCGTATGCAGAAGCCTACAAGATTCTGAAAGAACTTGAAGAAGAAACTCTATAAGGTATTTCTCCCGCCTTTTTAGCATGCCTTCGTAGTGTAATGGGCAGCACGCTCGACGCATATTCGAGGGGTCCGTGGTTCGAGTCCCGGCGGGGGCATTGCTTTTTTTCATCTCTCCTGCTTTTAAAAAATACCTAATGTCTCTACAGCTCTAGGAGAGCAAGATGCTGAAACTTCTGCTGATATCCGAATGTATATCAAGGGCGAAAGTGTTGCTACAAGTGAGCACAGAGGACGTTACAACGCTCCCCCCCCCAAATGAACTTGCTGTTGTTTTCAAGAAGGCAGACGACGTTCCTCCACCAAACAGAAATATTGTGATACATCCAAGAGGCGGTGGTCTCATTAATATCAGTATTTTAAATCCTAACTTGGAACTGATGACGTATGTAACATTCTTTTTGCAAAGTGATAAAGGATTCAGAGCTGGACTTTTATAGTACACAGATTTACAGTTTAGTCACAGAGGGTCTGTACGACAAAATTGCTACAACCCTATTTTATATGGGTGAAAATTGTTTCAGCAGTATCTTGTGGATTCATACGTAAAAGCTGAAGGCAACAAACCTGCGTACCTCAGAAGCCACCAAGCGAATTTTAGAGTGGAAATTTACATGGGTCTTGCCGATCCCATTTACAGAGTTGATCAAACAACAGGTGCCCGGCTTGGAATACCGGTTATAGTTCCATCAACATTTATAGGAAGCCTTCACTGAATGCCTCAAAGCTATCAGGGATCTATAGCCATTGTACGTGACTTTGGTGAACCAGATCTATTTTTGACTTTCACTAAATGGACAGAAATAACAAAAAACTTATTCTCAGATATTGTATCAAGACCTGAAGAAATTATTTGACCTGAAGAAAACAGCTTTGTTGCACGTAGATTTGGTGCCATAATTATAATTTTATATATTTAATAATTTAATATTACGTGTAAAGTCTTGATCCACTCCCTAAGAAGAGAATATACAGGAAAATTGCATTTATTTAAAGGGAGCTGAAAGAGGATAATAAATAATGTTGCGCTCCTCTGGAAAACTCTAACCTTTCATTTCAACCTTGAATGAAGAAATATGTTCTCTCGTTCATTTTTATGCATTAAGCTAAAATTATTTAAAGATGTTTCCTTATTCAGTATAAAATATTAAAAGCTTCTCATTATTTAGTAACGCTGCTTCAGATAGAGTTATGTTATAATGTTACTTCAACCAGCATTAGTAAACTATTAGTATAAAAAATGCATTATTTTTCTCTTTATAGAAATGCCTGGATAAAGATCCTGATAAGCGATATACGTGCGAACAGCTCTTCCACCATCCGTACTTTGAGGGCTTTGGTAAATCCGATTTCGACAACGATGTATTATCTACAAGGCTAAGAAAAGATAAGCTAAAGGTAAATATTTACGCATTATTTCTCAACTTTTTCGTAGCATTCTGTGATTCTAAAACCGTGTTATTCATTACTGATCATGGTGAAAGTTTACAGGTAAAAGTTGAAGGTAAAGCTGGTCCGTTTCGTTTGCATTATCGAATTATTTCCTTGAAATTTTGATTCCATATAGATTGAATTCAGAACTGATTTAAATTCTAACCCATATTTTCCTTCAAACCACAAACGGATAAATTCTTAAACTAATAGTATTTCTCATCCCTAGTTGCCATTATATGATCTGCCTTATAATGGCATTCTTTATCTTTTATTTCGTTTCACAATAGAGGGAAGCGTTATGGCTAATAGAAAGTTCTCGAAGACTCTAGGATTTTGCTATGTTTATGGTACAGATGTTTCATTTAGGTATAGCTGAAAAAGAGAAAATTTCCTGAAAACACTTTTGTTTTGTTTACCCTATATTGCCCAATATTTGTATGCCTTCAACGCTATTTCCTTGGGTGCATCACTTTCTAGTAAAATGTCGAGTACAGAAAGAAAGCTTCACTTTGAAGAGAGAACTGAACAGAAGTGTTTATGGAATTTATTCTAAGATAACTGTTAAATTAACTTTTTTGTCGGCAAGAAGTTTCAAAGCACCATCAACTTGCAAAAGCGTTTTTTTAATAAATTAGTCTCAAAATACGGCATGTAAATATCAGAAAGAAGATAAATTCATCAATAGGCAAATTAATTTTCCTCGAAATTTTTCACATGCATCAAAATCTGCGAATTCCAGTTAGAATCATGCCATGCTGATGGCGTTCATGAGTCTCATCAGATAAATATATTTGTTCCTTTCATTCTTACTTGGTTCGTACAGAAATGATTGACACATCGGCTCTCACAACGAAACTATTACGTTATGCGAAGAGAAAGCAAGTGATATAGTAAGATCCATTGTCGCATGGTTTAGGTGTGCGGGAACAAAGTACTCTCAAGGCGTACCGTAGCCCGTTGGTAGGCCAAGTTCAGAAGTGGAGTGGAGACCGCGTCCAAAGGTGTCAGCGCGGGACGACCAGCAACATCGAATACATCAGCATATGTGGCAGCCGTGACAGGTTTTATCATGGTTAACAGGCGCATAACGTTCAACAATGCGGGAAGAGACAGGGCTTGTTGCGCAAGGAACATTGCAGGCGATTGTGCATTGTGATTTGGAGATGACAAATGTGTGTACAAAGTGGGTGTACCTCGAACTACGCCTTGCATGGCAACATGAAGGACGCAGTCAAGGCCACCATGTTGAATTTTCTGCCGAATTGCATGCAATTGTCCATTAAGTGGTGCACCAACACCCCCATAAGCAGGCTTACCAAAGCCCTTTGGGACCTCTCAGACAGATGGGAGAAGTGTATTGCTACAATGTATTGTAACAGCTACCGAAGACTGAAATCTTGCTAATTATTAGATTTTACAAGCAGGCGCGACTCTCCTGTATTTTATTTATCTTTCTTATTCTGCTTAATACTCCAAGATTGTACATTTTCACTTTTCACTAGTAATGTATAGAAGTTATGCATATACTAGTTTTCAGTTCCAATATCTGATGTCTTACTTGAATTTTAAAAAAATTGAAACTCGGAAGACACACATCTACATAACGGCAAAGCACATGAGAGTTATTTATTTACCTAGGGTTGAGAATGCGTAATAGATTGAATGCACAAGGCTGATGAAAAGTTAATAAAATTTATTCTTATCACAAGAAATCAAACAATTCTGAAATATCTCTTCAGAGATATTCGTACAATATCATAATATCTCACAGTAGTTATATTTTGAACTACTAAAAACGTTAAATAGAGCGCAATCCAAAACACTGAGAAAGATAATCCGATCTCACCGCGAATACGCTACAATCAACAGCAGATACTTAGTTAAAGAACTGAGATGTTTTCCTCCGGCTTTTAATTTTTTAAGTTTTTTAATCGTGCACGAGAACATTCTGGTATTTCCATTTTCTCGACTTTTCTGGATAGCAAAAGAGTACAATTACAAGATATCTATTTATTAAATGTTAAATGCGCATGCTCCTGTATTTTTACTTTTTCGGCGTAGCTTTCTCTTAAAACTCGTCACGCACAACATTCCACGGGGAAATGAAACACTTTAATTACAATTTTACTAAAAGCAGCAAACTAAATACAAAAGCCGTAACAATATATTTTATGTGTCTTTGCCTTGCCGCCGTTTTTATGTGTCTTTGCCTTGCCGCGAAGCGAGAGCTGAAACAATTGAATGAGAAATATAACTCTTATGAAATTCGAGAAAATACGTTTAAATGAAATGCAGTAAAAATGCGTATAATTTAACTTCCGTACAAGGAAGTCATGTGGTGTGCACATCAGATTTTTTATTCTTATGTCTATATTTTTTCTAGCCATTTATCTATGAATATAGCTGTATAATACATATATAAGCATACACAATATGTGGTAGCCTATTGTTGATGTCATTTGTAAGCCAGTAATAACTTATTAATCGTTAAGTTTCTTATTAGTCAAATATTGTAAGGAAATTTGGAACTGACAAGGTAACTAAGCCCTGAGTACTGCAGAAGTCAATTAGAAATCTTGTCCGTCGGAAGGAAGATAAGGAGATTTACATCTCCATCACTACAACTTAAAATTATTAAGTAAAGTACTTTTTTAAAAACAACAATTCAAGTTATTTAAATTTCTATATAAACATTAACATTATTCTATATTTCTATCTATATAAAGGGTTTTCACATTTAGAAATACTTGTAAATACTTTAGAAATGCTGAAATAGCTCGATATAATTCTTCTTATTTTCTGTAAAATCAATTATAAAACTGAAGAAGTTATTTATACAGATTCAGAAGTCAAACAACAAAAATCAGCGTTATACCCACAAAACTTTCACAGGACTAGTTTCGATGGTTTTACCGAACCATCATCTTCAGCTGCAAAACCGCAAATGAACAAGATAGGAAATAATGATTAGATAAGATAAGAAAGCCTGGACAAGAATAAGCAAGTGGCGCCATCTGTTGGCGAAACCAGAACTAAAACATAATTTCTCTAAAAGCCGAAGGCAAATTTGGATTGGAATTAGGATCGTTAACTAGAACAGAAAGATTTTTATGAATGTGAAATGCCTCTAGAAAATCCAGTTCTCCAATGGAAGATGTTTTTTGAATAATTTTGGCAGCAGAAAAATTCAAAGTGTGATTTTCGGACCAACAATGTTGAGCAACAGAAGACTTCTGTGTTTCCTTTTTTCTAACATATGCCTCATGTTCTTTGACGCGAAATTTTAAGGCTCTCTTAGTTTGGCCAATGTAAATTAAACCACACTGGCAAGGAATCCTATAAATACCCCAGGAATTCATATCCGGAATGGGGTCCTTGAGTATAGAAGTTGGAATTTTATTGATGGGAGAATAAACAACCCGAAAGTTAAATTTCTGCAAAATATGTGCAACTTTATAGCTAATTGATGGAAAGAAGGGAATGACAACAGGATTTTTATAATCTCCTAAAATAAGAGTGTGGCTTTTAGTGTGTTGAGATGAGAATTTTTTAACTGCTTGATTAATAATGTTGGGTGAAAAGCCCCTGTCAATAGCTATTGCTTTTAAATAATTTAGTTCTTCATCAAGGGCTAGTTTGGAGGAGCAAACTTGAAGAGCACGGAAAACATAGGAATAAAATGAAGCTAACTTTTGTTTAGTCGGATGACATGATTTAAAGTGTGGTGGAAGGCAAACCGATGAAGGTTTACGGTAAACTGTAGTACTGAAGTTGGATGTGTTACGTGTGACCAGAATGTCGAGAAACGGAAGAGAATTGCAAGTCTCAAGTTCAAAAGTGAACTGAATAGCAGGATCAACAGAACTCATTGTTGAAAGAACTTTATTTAAATCATCTTTATTACCTTCAAACAGGGTAAAAGTATCGCCTACGTAGCGGAACCATACCGGGAAGTTTAAAGTTTCAAACAATTTTGATTCATAATAATGCATGTAGATATCAGCCAGGATGGGACTGAGGGGGCTTCCCATGGCTAATCCCTCAGTTTGCTTGTAATATTTATTTTGGAAAACAAAATGTGTTTGTTTCAAACAGAGTTGGGTGAGAGAAATTAGCTCATCAATTTCGATGCAAGAGAAATGAAATTCGCGAAGTCTGGTTTCTAGACATGTTAATGCACCCTCCACTGGGACATTGGTGAATAATGATTTTACATCAAAAGAAACCATGAGTAAATTACAAGGAGAAATGTTTTTAACAATTTTTACAAACTCTATTGAATTTTTTATGGTGTAAATGTTATTGTCTAATAGAGTGGAAAATCTAGAAACTAAATATTTAGCTAAAGGATACGAGGCAGTACCTAAATTTGATACAGTAGGGCGGAAAGGAATACCACTTTTATGAATTTTGGGAAGAGCATATAATCTGGCACAATTCGCAACAGATGGGATAAGCGAATGTTTTAAGTTGCTTGAAATGATTTGCGAAGATTTGATCGCAGTTTTTATTTTGGATAAAGAGTTAACGATCCTAATTCCAATCCAAATTTGCCTTCGGCTTTTAGAGAAATTATGTTTTAGTTCTGGTTTCGCCAACAGATGGCGCCACTTGCTTATTCTTGTCCAGGCTTTCTTATCTTATCTAATCATTATTTCCTATCTTGTTCATTTGCGGTTTTGCAGCTGAAGATGATGGTTCGGTAAAACCATCGAAACTAGTCCTGTGAAAGTTTTGTGGGTATAACGCTGATTTTTGTTGTTTGACTTCTGAATTAGTATTTATTCGGCGTGTTATTGTGTATTAATTATTTATATAGCTTTGAACCTCTTTGAAAGGAAAGCAACAGTTTGCAATCTAAGTGTAAATACTACATACGTTAATGGATTGGAACTAAAATAAATGCAATTGATATTATAGCTTTGAATGAAACAAAAAATTAACTGAAAGAATGTACGTAATAAATACCATATAACAATTTATCAATATATAGATAAGTAAGCAATAGCTAGAAAAACGTATAAATTGTGTTGATCATAAAAAGGAATCTAATCTGGATAAGTGTATCAACAATTAATTCTTTCATTTCAGTTCTTAAATACGTGTTACACATCATCTGATACGTAAAATATCGAAGTTCGTGATGTTCAAACATTTTGTGTGCTCCTTCAGTAAACACACATAAATGGCAATCCCATCATTCCACATTCTTTTAGATTGTAACAAATAACAAATACATTGCTGTGATGTCTTCCTGCCGACGTTCTTACAATCTAGTAAGCGAAAGAGAAAGTAGCTTTTGATGAATGCTTAGTGGAAGAAACGATTATTTGGGTTAATAAGATTACCATTCGTCAAGAAATGACTATTAGAAATTATTATTTTGTGGCTCAGGAAAAAATACATAAACTAGCCTTTGAGGAATAAGATTATCATTTATCAAGAAATAAAACTTTCGTAGACAAATGGAATCTGTAAAATTTGTTTTTTAATTTTGAACAGGTTGCGTTTAAATTTTTCCGAACTGAAGCAAGTAATCTAAGGTAATTTTTAATATTTTGCAAGATAACTTGATAACTTGCATAAGCTATTTTTTAGTTAAATTGATTGATGAGTATGAAAGTATAAATTAATTTGATTTATACGTTTCTGAAGACTGACGGAAATCATAGAGCTATCTGTCGTTTTAATCAATGTCAAAAGATTCGTAACAGCTTAACTTAAAACTTAACGGGTTTCTTCATATTCAGTATCATTTTATCTTAAAAGTTTGCTATGCTGATCTGCTTATCATTGTATTCCCCAACAAAACTTTGAGCTATAGGAATACGTTAAACGTAATAGAGGAAACTTTGCCAGTATGACTACTTTTTCTCCCATTAGTTTTTTCACATTGCTAACTAAATTTTATTTAGTCGATTATAATAAAGTAACCAAGACTCAAACAGAGTTGCTTTTGTGAAAGAAATTGCAAGGGAAAATAGCATATTACATAGGGTCATACATTATTCACATAGGGTCAAATTGTAAAGATCACAATGCAATTAGGCTACTCTCCAGGAAAAGTACAGAATCATTCAGAGACCAAAATTGCCAGCATTCAGAGATTCTCATCCAATTTGTTGCATTATTTGAACTAGAGAGTAATTGCATTGTTCAGTCAGGAAGGCCCTGAATTATTGTTAAGTTAGTCTAATCTTCGAAGACGATTATTCGTACCCGAGGCTAAATGCTTGAATTTTATTTGTAATTGGGTTATATATTTGATTAAGACAAGCATACTAGGGCTACCAGGCTGAGCTTTGTCCAGTTTTGACTGAGTTTCTTATACCTCATGTTATTTCATCAAATCCAAAAAACCTTCTATTTCCTACCCTACGATAATTTACCATTACCACTTCCATCCTTTACACATTTTAAATGTTCTTATGTCGTAAAGATGCTACAGTTACAAACTTCCATGGCTTATCCAATATTCGAACCTGTATCTAAGGATGAGAGAAATATTTACCTTGAGCTGACAATTGTATTTTCCGGAGCGGCTTGACTTGTAATCGAAACTGGGGATTAAGTTAGACGTGGGATTTCGTTTAAAATAACTCTAAAGGCACGTAAATGGTAAAGGTATGACCATATTAAATTAAGTCGCTTCCAATCAAAATTCATGCTCTCAGTTTGGAAGTTTAGTTTTATCAAGATAGGAATTTCTCAACTAGGGAAGAGTTCATCCCCTTGGGGGGATATCGTAGTTTCAGGTGGGGGATTTGTCAGCATTTCCTTTAGCTGTTAGGTATATAGATTTAGCTTATGCATATAAAAACTACTTTTATTCAAGTTTGGGTTTTATCAACATTTTATATACTTTTCGCTGCTTAATTTTTAAAACACATTGAAAATTATGTGTATGTAAATAAATATATATATATGTATTTTTGAATTTAGGAAAGGAGGCGGGGAGAATGATATTCTAGCGGTGGTGAAAGGGATGCATGGAACAAAAAGTTTTCGAACTGCGGGATTAAGAGTATAATAATACAAGAGCCGCTTACAAATTAGCTAAATAATTTTACCCTTACTTTTTTGATTATATCATTATTGAATTTTTCAGGATAAACCAAAGCTTGATAACGAAGCCTTCTCTCTCAGAGAATTACAAGTAATCATTTAGAAATACAACTGGTGTTAAGTTCATATTGTCATCTATTAGCAGCTTTTCTTAAAACATAATCATTTAATATGCAATCCTTATCTATGTTCATATCACACCTTTAATAAGCATTTTGTTTTAGGACCCCTGCAATAAGCTTCTATTTTCTTTCCAGAGTGGTCATTATCAGATGTTGCTACCACAGCTTTCCACGAATTCTTTAGGATCCACAATGGATGTTCGATCAAGTCACCCTCGCTCCATGAAAAAATACGATCCTCTTCCTAACATCTGACACTGTGACGGAGGTGGAGAGACAATTTGTACAAAATTACACAAGAAGAAAAATCTTGATGTTTGGCACATGTATTATAATAAATAAATTGCTAATACCATATTTCTTTAGTGGCTCTTTCATACCTTTAAAAATGCCGCGTTTTAAACAATGCTTTTCTAAATGCTTTCTCTAATAATTACTTGGTTTCATATTACTACATATTCTGTTAATACGCAGTACCCTATAAAACTGTTACAGAGTTTTGATTGATCATTCCCGGTAAGGACAACAACAATTTTAACAGAACTTTCAATGATGTTTTCATTTAATAGTTTCGCTATCACAATTTACTTTAATCGTTCCATTTTACACTCGGAATTTCTTAGTGCCTGAACATCAAAAATCAATATATCATGCTTTTCTTTGGAATATCCTTAACAAAGTTTTAAGCAAAGAGTTTTATTCTTTTGAAAAGAATCATTTTAGAAGTTTTGAGTTAAAGCTTTTGTAATGGGGCATTCAAATACATTATGTATGGTATTGACTTCTAAATTTTTCATCATTCTTCCATAAAAATATATTATAATAGACAGAAAATTTCCAATCCCTGTGTTTGCATATTCACATATATGACGTAAAGGCATCTACTACGAAAAAGGCGAAATTATTAACATTTTTCCGTAAAAGTACATCGTAATAATTAGCATAACATACAATTTTGCTTTTCTGTATCCTCTGAAGTAATTCATACACAATGGCTGGAATTGCAAGGATTAATTATTTTATAATTTTATTATTAAAAAATAATATTGCGAAATTATTATAATAAAAAGAATTATAAAATATTATTTTCTGGTAGAACCATTCACCAACAATCATGGCTAGAGTACCAAGGGACGATGACAGCAAATAGCTTAAGCCTGTGGTAATATATAACTGGAGTTCTTTTGGAAAATCATGAAATCACTTGATAATCCGAAGATATTTTTGATATTTGTCGATTTTTATGAACATATTTTATTGCATAACATATCTGATTACATGGCACAGCACAGTTGGGGGAGGGGAATCTGCACCTCAGAATTTTAAACTACGCAATTACATTTTTTAAACAATGCAGAAGTATATCTTAGCGAAAAGACGCGATTTAGCAAGACAGTGCAAGCGGTGAAAGAATGAAGTCGGTCCCGAAACGAAGGGGGTTGTCTTTTAAATCAAATTAGAAATTCAAAGGTCTATTGCCAATTATGAGTCTTTTCTATTTAAGGTTTTATATATTCCTCCTCTTCAAGATAAAAAAAAAGTGCTTGGTGATAGAAAAGCATAAGAATGTAAGCAAATAAAGGAAATCTTATACTATATTTGCTGTTGCAATGAGAAAGCAAATAAATGGTTTCAAAGACTGTACGTTTCACTGTAAACCGTCATTTGGTTCTTAAAATTTCTGATATCTGAATATATAAAAACATATGAAATATAACTTAAAAATAAGAAAACAGAATATTATATGATATTTAAATTTCATTAGAATCCAGTTTGAAAGTCTGTATCTTGTAAAGTTCTTGAATTGCTAAATTTTCTAAATTTGGTGCCCAAAATAAAATTCCTGGAATTCAATTATTGGAGAGGTTATTTAATTATTTAATTCATTTGAGCTTCAGAATACAATTTGTGAAGAATATACTTTTAATTAATTAGAAAGCTCTAATGGTAACTTATCTATTTACATCTTGAGTTCAACAGAGTTCACAAGGAAACGCCTTTAACAGTAAATAAGAATTTGCTACAAGGATGCAAGCAACTTACGGTAAATTCGACTTGAAAAATAATTCATGTTTAATAAAAAGAAAAGAAATCTTATTGTAAGCTAAGTTAGAGAGAGAAACATCTGCATTTTTAGGTATTGGTTTGCAAAAGAAAACAAAAATAGTTTATGGTAGAAGCAGTAAATTTGGTTTTATGCAGCCAGCCCGTTCGCGGGATTCGAACCTCGCGACCAAACTACCAGTGTTCAGCGACTTTAACCGCTCGGCCGCTGGTGAGCGATATATACGTTGTGCTAAAAAAATTTGATGAATTATTGCCTGCTATGGTAGAAAAATTATAACCACAAATTTCCAAAACACTTTCAGAAATTAATTAACGAAATGATGATAAAACATATGACACAATATAGGAAAGATAAAATTTGTTTATTAAAAATCAAGCTGGAATAGTCTGAGCAAAATAGAAATTCTGGTACTCTGTGGAACCAGAATAAAGTATGAATGTTTATAGGAATTACATTTAGCTGACTAAGTCATAATAAAGGAAATAATAAAGGAATAATAATGTAATTGCGTGACACAAGGAAAATAAAAGCTGTAGTAAATGAATAAAATTTTTTGACTCTAAAATTAACTGAAGGTCCAGAAAGATTTTAAAAATCATCAGAAATTGAGCAAAATGAAAGACTGTATAATTGCTAAAGAAATAAAGGTGTTGAAATGATAAATTCACGCATCACTGAGGTGTAAAAAATTGTAATATTATGAACGCTTTTGGGATAATTCATGGGAAAAGGAAATGCATAATAAATAGTCAATATTATCACATAGTTGAACTAGAAATATACTTGTGTATTTCTATACATGTTTAATAATTAAAAGACATTTTAGTTGTCTTATAATTCATGGATTTTCAAACCAATAAAACACAAAAAGAGAAAATTTAAATAATCTTACTTCCAATTTTACACATGAAATATTTAATGCATGTCTTAAAAAATAATACAGAAAACATCACTTAATATGATTTATAAATCCACTAGCTATTGTGAGCCAAGCAAAATCACATTAAGCGAATGTAATAATCTGTGGGAATAATTATAATTTATCTAATAAACTACTACAGATTTAAAAAAGAATTGAATACAATAATTCCAACCAAGCAATGTGATACATTTCAAATCTTTCGCTATTATTACACGGTACCACGATATAACATATATACACTGGATTACGGCTGAAAACATTTTCCAATTAGCTTAAACAATTCTAGTAAAAAAAGAACCTAATACTATGTCTCGTGAGATATATATGGGAAATGAATAATCCAGGAGGTAAAGAGAGAGGCAAGGAAGAATGAAAAAGCGAAAAAGGGAAGAGTTTCTCTGTTTCTTGGGAGAGAAAGAGAATATTCCAGTTGAGCTGAAGATCCATGCTAAGCAATATGAATTGTAAGAATATATTCACATCCTAAATGAGGAACGAAGGAGATAAGTGAAATGATGACATAAAACAGACACATGATAAATTATCCTGATTCACATAAGCCAATCAGAGAACCGGGAATGTGGGTGCAGTCCAAATACGAAGTTCCACCGAGAAAACTATCCATGGGCGACAAACTAAAATCCATTATGTTGCGTTAAGTCATATACATGCCCGAACACGATCGAATTTCAGAAACACAAGACCACAATCTGTACACACAAACACTGAAATACTATATGCTATATACACAATGTACACTAAAACTTGAAAGCACACATTTTATAAGAGGGATCACCCTTCCACAAAGTCCATAAACAGTTTTCAAGTCAGTAGACAAGAAATTTGAAAACCCAGAGCTTAATTTTTAAGGAGTTGGAATGTAGAAATCTTTTCTGAGTGCTTCATATTCTACGTTACTGCAATAATTGACAAAGTTACTAATTTTTAACTTCATAAAGAATTTTCATTGGCACAATGTATTTTTGTACTGTTTGTCTTGATATGTTAATGTAATGCATGAATAAAGTATGGAGCTCCAGTCATTAACCTAAAAGTATTTATTCTATATAATCTGGGACAGTTCAATATCCCGTTTTGCAACGCATAAGTTACCATCGGAAGGATAATTGAGGTGAAGTAATGTGTTTTTCAATGAGGCTCAACGTTCAGTTTTTATCTAGGAAACCTTCAGCTTACTGATTACTGCTAAGACCTTTCCTCTAATATTTCTGATGAGTCTTGTCCACATAAAATGTCTGCTTAAGATAATCCTATTGACATTATCGAAAAGAAGAATATGCAATACTTTTCGGAAACATAACGGACTATTCCAGTGTAAAATGTGCCGCTTGATAACTGGTGGATATGTCTACCAACAAATGTAATAAAGTAACTCAGAAATATAATCTTACGCTATGGCAAGGAGAAAATTATTTTTGTATTAAGCTAATTAGTTGGAAGGTGCAACCAATTTTCATTATACTGATTTGAGTATATTTTAAAATAGAATGTTCAGAAAACTATTTGGAATAAAAGGATTTTTTTTAATTAACGCTTCTGGTTGGTTGGTTGGTTGAGTTTTTAATGGCACAGAACCTCGAGGGTTATTATGCGCCAGACAAATGGTGAATAAAATTCAAAACACACTATATCAAGGGAATTGATGAAATGTACCTGAGATACTGATGAAGGCATGGAGAAATGACTTTGAAATGTCCAGCCAGGTAGCAACAGGTAGATCAGGATAAAAGGGAAATAACTTCAAATCATGTGGTAAAAAGGGATGTCTTTTAAAAAACTTATGAGGATGATGTGGGGGTTTCTTCCAATGAGATGAAGGCATGAAGAAATGACTGAGAAATGTTCTAGTAACAGGTAGAGCAGGATAAAATGTAGTTCAAATCATATGGTATTTACGCTTCTGGTGTATGAGTCATTTATTGATTCATTATCAAAGTTATTTATCTATTTATCATTTGTTATGATATAGTATATCAGAATGAATATTCTGTGTCTTATCATTTACTTACGACTTCTATACGAAGGCAAACTTCCAGTGCTGAGAAATCACATTTTCACCCTTCAAAGATTACATCAGATATTACAAACTTTTCATTTTCGTCCAATTCATGCAACTTTAGTTTAGATAGATCACCGGAAAAATTATTACTGATCTTTATTCTAATCGTTTTATTATAAATTAGCAGCTACGCTGCTAGCTTTCGTCTGGCTTTTAAATGTACCGGGAAAATGCCTAAAGGGAATACCAAACTGCGCAGAATTTTACTCTTGTGAACAACTTTCTCAAAACAAAAATGTATTACATATAACAAAATTACAACGAAATAAGCAATATCCCTTAATACAAGTATTAATTAGCCTAATAAATAAATTAATTAACTTCTCGTTGCAAAATCTTAAGAATTCAATTATTAAAAAGGAAGTTAAAAACTTTGCTTCCTAAAAAAATCATGCAAAACTTTTTATATAATTCAAGTTATATATATAATTAAAGCATAGTATAAAAACATTACAATGAAATAAGCAATAAATCTCCATATTTTCAAGAGAAAACAGTCCGCAGTCCAATATTCAAAGCAATGCATGGAAAACTGTTGCCAAAACCACATTTCTAAAAGAATGGATCTATCATCAGAAAGCAATAACCAATCAAAATTGTGCTTTGTGGAGGACATAATTCAAAATATACAAGTAACAGTTTTAAAATTATAGTTTTTTCTACTTACTTTAACATAAAAAGGACATATACAGGTATATAGTATATAAAAGTTACATACATTGTCCTGTCATAGATACAGATAAAATACAAGGCGCACAGAAGAACATAACATTTCAAACTGATGCAACACGAAGAACACAGGACGGAGCCTAGTACATGTATTACTTATGGATAAAGCATACTCTACATGTACCGTTGGATTTTATGACTATGTATTAACAATTTGCATACTGTTAATTTAATGAAAGAACTTTGAATGTTATTACAACGTGTGTATCCTGATTTATGTTAATGAGGATGGAAATTTATTTGCCTTGTTTCAGTGTCAAGTTTGCACGAGGTGGAATTATTCCATATATTGAAGCATAAATGTTAGCAATATTTTTAATGTTGGCACTAATCACTTTTGTTTCTTGGAAAGCGTTGTTTTTCCTTTCAAAATTTGTTCATGAGCTGCTACTGATCTTTTCAGGTGTTGCTGAATTGTCACAAGGTAGCTCAAGGTACGAAAGCCCCCTTTTCGCCTCAGTAGCACTGTGTGGTACTGAGTTTAAATCGGTGAAGATAAGGAAGAAGAGACTCATTTTCTGAGGAACTGAAGGACTTTCAATGTAGCCTTTCTAATACATGTAGTACGGTGCAGTATATCAATTCTAATGTTTTTAGTATCACTGGCTACCAGCTTACTACTACGTCAGCTTCTTCATTACTATGTAGTCTGAATGTATGTTTGAGCTCGAAAGAGTTTTGTAATGAAATGAGACGAATTGCTTTCATTAGCGGTCTTTTATCAAAGTGCCCGATAGTGGTTACAGAATAATGTTGCACCTTAAATTCAGTAGCATCATGGAGTAGAATGAGCATATCTTGAAATTCGGTGTTACAGAAACTCAATCTTATGTTTCTATTGGTCGAATAAATGTGTTACCTTGGAGGTGGCAAAAGCCACTGCTGGTACATTTCTTCGTTAAAATAATCGATATAAATATCGTCTATAAATTAATTGTGTCCAGTGTAGCAATGCGTAATTTTTGATAAAAAGAATTTTAAAGTATGCATAAATGCTTTTCGATTCTTGTAATCCTTGTGGTGTTCTTCCAAAGACTCAATGTAGTTTTGTGTATTCATTTTAGTTTAGTGACATTGATTATTGCCGCTTCTCTTTATGTTACCTAGTATAGAGCTTTGAGAATTCCTACAGGCATACCACTTATAAGACTTGTACTGTCATAACTTAAATTCTGTAAATTTTATTGTAAGGTATCACATGTTAAAATTTGTTGCAGTTTGAAAGCTTACTTCATCGCATCATTTCTTAAAGTAAAACTATGCGTTTACGAGTGATCATTCAAGGAATAGTTTGTTTGTTTGATGTTAATTTTTTGGAGCATACTGTTTTATGACAACAGTTAAAAGTAGCATATATATTAATTGTTTTCCAAAACGACGTGATAGTGGATTCGAATTAACTGAGCATCATCATATGCAAGCATGAATGTACGCTTAACGTCAGACGTACTTAAAAATGAGTTTAATACTAGCTTTCATATACGTATATCGTTATGAAATTTTCTGATTTTCAAAGACAATGCTGACATTAACCTTATCATAATAATTGCGTGGAGAATTTTGAACAATACATATAGGAGCTGATGAAACAGCTCTGATAATTTCATCAGCTCTGAAACTTTCATTTCATTATTCAAAGTAATCCACCTGCGCTAAAGCTATATTGCATCATTCCCAGCGTCCTGAAAACCATTTCATTCCTTCTTCAAAGAAAATGTTGGTTTAGTTTTGTATCCATTTTCTAATACTTTGATGACTCTGGGGAACCTTAATATCTAAATATGAACTGTTCTGAAGATGTGGCTCATGCTATATGCTCCGTACTTGTTTTCCATGCTATCTAAGAATCTGTGGTAGTTCTCGAACTAGTTCGAACTACCGAACATTATCTGACGAGCTGTGTACTGTCATCCATCTCACACTTCCGAGCAAACAGATGACAGAATTCATACCAACGCTAAATCTATAGGCACTCATAAGAAATCATCATTACAAAAGGCACTCATAAGAAAGGTCTACGGCAGTCCCAGACACGGGTGATCTAGACCCTATCCTGGGAGACCATGGGTGATCTAGACACTATCCTGGGAGAACACGGATGATAAATCTATCCTGTATCTGTTATGATGTTACTTAATTTCTCCTTTTATTCAATTTCTCCTTTAACCCCTGTAACACTATGCAGTTTTTTTAACCATCTACCCAGTATTTCTCCTTTGCTTTGCTTGTTAAACTACAGTGGGAAGAGGATCCTAGCGCAGCGAGAAGCGTGGGGCAACACATGTCTAGCCATCAAAAGATGACTGCAAAATACTGGTGTCCCATCCTCCGTAACTTGCCCTCTGTCTAAGAATCTTAGTCCCAGTTCTTTTACTCGAACTTTTATGATGATATTTTATTCAACCGACTAAGGAAGTTCTTGTTTACTCATTACTTCGTAGATGTCCCATAAACTGTTAAGATTGAGCTACCACTGCACTACGAGTAAAATGTGATGATCGGAATATCAAGATATGTTATACGAAGGAATAATTCTTAACCGTGGAAATCTTTGGTTATGTATCCCCAACTATGGATTTTTACAGAAAGCCTACCTTTTCGTTTTGATGCAATTGTAATTGTTATGCAACGCGCTGTAAACTAAAAGATGTTATTTTGAGTCGTGATACTGTCATTATCAACACCAAAAAGTTATATTTTTTACTTTTATTTATTATTTTTTACATTATTTTGTTTAATTATTCATTAATATTTTGGGGGGGAACTGTCTTTTATGCTCGTGTATAATTGCTGAAAAGGTACAATGTTATTCATTATCCCCATGTTGCCCTTCTATTAGTAGGGTCTCTCTTTTCGTTAATGGATTCATTGTTATTTTGCGTATCTTCCATTTTCTTGCTGATCATTTCTCTCAGCTCTCTCTCCGAAAAGATAGATAACAGAGATGGTTCCAACACCTACATTCAACAAAATATTAATTTTAATAATATTGCTTCTAAAAGCATAAAAATTAAATGGTATTTTAGAAAATTAACGTAATATTATGTAATATGTAGAAAAGGAAGATTCATTGAATTTTCATGCATATAAGCTGAAGCAATTTTTATTCGCTAATGATTATAATTTTTCCCTTTAATTAATGTAAAATTATTCATTTATGTTTAACCAAGATTATAAAGCTCACACTTCGGTAAGGAAAGACGAAAACAATTGAATTGTAATACAAAGATATGAATTTTATTTGAAAGGCTTTACATTCATATGCATTTAGAAAGTTGATTTTGAATTATGTCCTAAAAATCTTTCGAAAATGCAGTCTAAAATTTTAGAGGAAATCTTATTTTGCTAATAAATGAAAGAAAACAAACAAATTGTATTTTTTTTTTTTTTGCATTAAAAATTTAAGAGTTTATAAGGCTAGAGAGTCTTCTTCCATTTATAAATTAAATTTAATGTTATCTTTTTTATTTTTATGTAGTTATTATTCAGTATTCATTTATTAACTGAAATCCTATCGATAGGCAAAAGAAGCTAAAAAATATTGAAGTAATCTAAACAAAATAACAACTCATAACTTAAAATCAAATAGTAGATAGAGGCACGTCCCATGGCAATGTAGAAAACAGAAATACCTATTAAGTGATCGAATAACATATATAAACACGATGTTGAAAGCATTTAATGGAATGCCTCTTTAAGATTTCTGCTGTGTACGAAAGATATTCTAACAATACACATACAGAGTTTAAAATATTTTAATGAAGTTTAGTATGTCATTAATAATTGCAATTAAATGATAACAGAAATAATAATAATACTGCTGATTATCCAATATTATTTCAGTATTTATTAATTGTTGGCTAATTAATCTATAATTAACAGAAAAGTTTACTCTTGTAAACACGCTTAAACAATTGTAAATAAATAAATTTATTACAAACTATTTAAGAAATAGATAGCCATTATTTATTTTTAGTAATACTGGTTGCTCAGTAGTAAAGTTATTGACTTATGGGAAATTAATTATTTTAATTTAAAGCCTAGAGTAAATAACTTATATATTAAAGGAATGCAGTTCTTTTCTTACGAATTTTATATTTATATTAAAACTGTATAATGAAGTATCATTTCAGGGAGTATAACCTCGATAGTATTTTGCAGAGGAATTAACTAAAGCAATTTGAAATAATTGGGTTCGTATAAAATAGAAATATCCCATTTTTGAACGCATTATAAGATTTTTGAATAATAAACTTAAAAGCATTTATTTTCTCATAATTTAAAATTTTAGCTTAAATTTACGCTTTAGTTTTTAGTTTTTATTTTAACTGTTCCTATTTAAATTACATAAAAGCCCTTTATATGCGTTAATTGCAGTCAAATGTTATATTTATGTGGAAGGTTTCGGATACTTAGCAACTAACCTTCTTTGATGCCCCCCCCCAAAAAAAGCGTTTTTCACAAAATGAGAGAAATTCACTTTTCCTATATAAACCGCAAAATTTTCAAGTTTACCGAAATCTCTTATGCTTTCACTTTCAACAGCATTTTTTTACATTTGTTGCAATGAAATATTTAACTGGCAAAATTCAAGCAATGGAAACAGACTTCGAAATAAGGCTTGCTTTGCAAACAAATATACTAGGAACTTTACTTTTATAAAGTATACAACGAGAAGCCACACTCCATCTATAACAATGGGCTCGACCAAGAACAAAGCCACTGGCGTGCGGGACTGATGTTGGAGTATATAAAGCGGCTATGCATTCTCTTTCCAAACATAGCGGGATTAACGACATAATGGGAAAAGCAGCTGATTTATCAGACTTCGATAAAGGTCAAATTGTTATGGCTGGGTGACTGAGAACATCAAGATCAGAAACGGCGCGTTTAGTGGGCTGTTCACGTGCAGTTGCTGTGAGCACATATCGAAAGTGGTGTATGGATGGTAAAACGACAAGTCGCGGGCCAACAGTACCGTGGTCGACAGCGCATTGATTCCAGAGGAGAGCTGAGATTGCATTGTTCGCCGTGACCGAAGAGCTACTGTAGAGACATCAGGTTATTGAAGAGATGAAAAATGAGCAACGCCCTCGCCGGGAATCGAACCACGGGCCTCTGCAATACGCACCCAGCGTGCAGACCACCACACCATGAAGGCATACCAAAACGGTGGGAGACATACCTTACATACTTCCCCTTTTAAAGGGCGATTGTGGTTTTTACAGCACCCAGTCGCGAAATCCTGGATGTAGAGAATCATCATCCACCACCCTTTAGTTCAGGGGCTATTGCAGACACGGTTATTTCGAGGCCGGAAGATGAAAAATGAGCAAAGCCCTCGCCGAGAATCGAACCATGGACCTCTGGAATACACGCCCAGCGTGCAGACCACCACACTACGAAGGCATGCCAAGAAGGCGGGAGAAATACCTTATAATACAACAGCCGAAATCACCACCAGCTACAACAGTGACTACCCAGACAGTATTTCTTAACACACTGTGCAGCGTAAATTGCCCTCGTCTGCATATGGGAATACGCAGACAGGAGCCGAAACATGTCCCTGCACTGACGGCACGTAAACGCCAGCTGCGTCCTCGGTGGGCCAAGAAACATCGGAATTGGACATTAGAAGAATGGAAGAAAGTTGTATGGTGCGACGAATCACATTTTCTAGTCCATCACATCGACGGGAATGTGCTAATGCGTGGCTTCTGGATGCCCATTTGGACGGAGACAAACCCCTGGCGTTGGTATTATGGTGCGGGTAATGTTTTCATGGAAGCGCATTGGACCTATAATCCCCACAGAACAATCCCTGACGTTTGTGCGCTACAAGAACATCGTTGCAGACAAGGTTCACTCACTCATGACAACAGTATTTCCGGCGGGGGATGGTGTTTAACAACAGGATAATGCACCATGTTATAAGGGGCGAATCGTTAGAGAGTGGTTCAAGGAACATTACAGAGACTTTAAAGTCATGTCTTGGCCTCCAAATTCACCTGTCATTAATCCAATAGAGCATTTGTGGTCCCACCTGGTAAACCAAATTCGTGCTGCCTCGCTACCTCCTCGCAATGTGAGGAAATTGCAAGACCTGTTGGTAAGTACTTGCTACTATATTACCTCAGACTACGTATCAGCACCTTGTGGTGTCAATGCCACGCTGGGTGCTGGCAGTTTTGAGGACTAAAGTTGGTCCTATATGTTATTAACAAGGTGGTCATAATATAATGGCTCTTAGGTGCATATTTATTTTCGAATTTTTAAAAGAAAGATTTTCTATTCTCTAAGAAAATTTTTTAAAAAGTTCATTAAAGTTCATTTAAACTATGAAATGAATGCTTTTCTAGCTTACTTGAATTTTGAATTAAGTAAATTCGATTAAATGGGCTTTTATCGTATTTCTATATCTTTCCTCAGTGAATGATATTTATCTTTATAAATCTTTGTTAATGAGATCCCCATAGACTATGTATTTACCAAATGTTCAGTTTCATTGACTGTTTTATGATAGATTTTAGTGCTAAAGTTATGTCCAAAAACTGTTTTTGCACAATGGTTCGAAGTGCAGCTATGAGGCAAGTTAATGCCGTTGTGGGGAAATAATTTACTGGGCTATAATTGTTTGAAAGAAATAAGAAAGAAAAATACTGCAATTTATAAGATAAATTTATAATTTATAAGAAAGAAAAATAATTGTTTGAAAGTAAGATGAGGATGGTTAACGAACGTGGTTGATGATGTAATAATATTTTAGAAACATACAGTTTATTATTAACATTTCATGAAATTATTTTGGAAAATAAAATTTCATTAGCAACTGAGTTCAAAGAATTGCAGAAATGTTAGGCATGACCTTGTTGATGCCTGTTCACAGCTTCAAATCCTATTAACTTAAATAAAAACTGAAAGTAGTAATTTTATATCCAACAGTCTCTGTCAAATAACTTCCATGTTTTAAGTAATTAATATATATAGTTTCAACCACTTGTTATTAACTTTTTATTACGTTATATTCATTTAATCATGTGAATTATGAATCTTGGATTATAAAAGTAAACGTAAAATGCGCGGCATTTAAAGTTTTTTTAGAAAAGCTGTTTAACAGTAAAATAAACGATACTTTTATTTATCCTGTGACAGATTTTGAGCTAAGCATCTTTAACTGATTAACGAACTGCAAGCCAAGTAATGAATTTCCTTAATATGCTTTTACTTTTAAGAAGCAGAATTTTATTTTCAATACACAATAATTTTAAATATACATTTACTTAATCTCTAGTATTTCAGTACAATTCTACAAAAATATTTAATTTAACAACCTAAGGAAATTCATCGACAAAATTAAATTTCCTGTGAGAAACTTAAGTACTCACCGAAATAAATCCTTTTCTGAATTCGTTCAGTTCAGGCAGACATTTTTCAGCTAATTTCCAGATAACTGCTTTTTCGATATAACTGAACTTATTCTCATCCGTGATGACGATTTTACTTCCATTCTGTATCAGTTCACTCTCGACTGTATGGGCATTCACTCTTTCCTTCATTGTAAAGGTCATTGAGATTTTCCGGCTGTTTACATTGTTATCCTTCAGCCATTTCAGTCTTTGGTATAACAGTGGGTCGATTTCTTTCAGGTCAAGCATAGTTATAGGCCTAAAATTAAAACGGTCACTCAAATATAAGATCTAAAATATGCGAAATGGAGGAAACTGTAAAATTAAATGGAAATCTTTAGCTGTTTCGCATTATATTTCGTACTTTTATGTTTAGATAGATATATTGTTAGTTGTTAACATGCCGCCATTAGAATGTTTAAATGATTCACAAGTAGACACATATAGCACTGAATATAATACAAATTACATATTACATTAAAATATTTTTAAGTATTATTATTTACTTAAAAGAAATTGTAGTATGATAATGCAGACGCTCATATATACTGCACAATCTTTACAAATTTTCTAGGTTGTATGCATATTACTTACTTGCATCCCTTGTAGAAACTTCAATGAAATCTTGCTAAATCACTATGAAATAGATATTTCGGAATTATTTGAATACATGTGGTTCCTATTAGACATGGAACATACAAACATACAAATCCTTGAGTAATCTTGGAAAAAATCCGAAATTTTAGAATTCGTGTCTTAACATTTTATCAATCGAGCTTTTTTTTTTTTTTTTTTTTTTTTTTGTAACATAAAAAAGCATTGATTAATGCAACTCAGAAATGTGTAAAGTTTAGTTTCATTCATTCCCATTAAAAGCCTTTAATAAAAAATAATGCTATTCCTGTAAATTTCCTTAGAATTGGATCATCAGTAATTGCCCACGTAACCACGTAACAGCCCCATTCTGTTTGGAATTCGTAACGGCCTCATTCTTAATTTTGTTTGGAAAGAATTGTGATTTTTAAGTTTAATAGTGTTCACATTGAAATAATCTGTGTTCACATTGAAATAATTCTCTGTACTCTACATGTATTTGATTTAAAATAATTGCATCGCTTTCTCATGAAAATTGGCAGAGTTACTTTATTTTCGAAGGATTTACACTGAGAAAATAAGCTCCATATTCAAAAGTTATTATTGTTATTCAATTTATTAAGTTCCATCTGTATGTTCTTTGTAAATGTAGGGCTTATTTAACTAAATTGTTATTAAATTTGTTCTTCATTAAACACAAAATTTAAATTCTGCTTTAATTAAAGTTTAACATTAAGAAACTATTTTTTCCTTGCTATTTTTATTGTTCTATGAAAAATTCGGAAGCTTCGAAAATCCTTTTAGGATCAGGACATGGATTCCAGAAGATTTAGTATGCGTCTCATCTCTAGCTCCTGAAATAACCATTTTATAGTCAAAAATTAAATACAACCTATCAGTCCTAACAAAATCATCAAAAATTTGTTTCCCTTTTTTGCTTTTGGATCAAAAGGAAAGACAACGTTCAATATAATGCGTGTTCACCTGAAACATACACAGACTACCAATAAGTATTTGGACACCTGTGATAGAAAACTAACTTTATTCAAAATCAATAGTTGGTAGAGCTTCCACGAGACGTAATTACAGCATGGACCCTCCGGGGCATACTTTCCACAAGTCTTTGTATGACAGCTAGTGGTATTTTCTTCCACTCGGCTTGGAGAAGAAGACATAGAAGTTCCTTCACCGATTTTGCACGGGTAGTGCACCCCTGAATTCGGGGATGCAACTCGTCCCAGAGGTTCTCGATAGGGTTCAGGTCTGGACTCTGGGCAGGCCAGTCCATTCGATGAACTCCATTGGCACCATTCCAAGCCTTGGTTAACGTCGAAACATGACAACTGGCATTGTCGTCCTGAAATTAACAGGGTCCAACCCGTAAAACTGCCACAACGTAGGAAGTACATTGTCATCCAAAATAGTGCAGTAGGCATCGGAGTTGAGCTTTCCATGAATGGAGACCAAGGGTCCCAGCCCACACCAGGAGAAACACCCCAGACCATAATTACACCTTCGCCGAACTTGACTGTTGGCACAATGCATTCTGGCAGGAGACGTTCTCCAGGTAGACGCCAGACCCATACCCTGCCATTCGAACGGTAAAGAGTGAACCTTGATTCGTCACCCCAAAGAACCCGTTTCCACTGATCTACGGTCCAATTTCGATGTGCTTTGCACCACATTAACCGAGCAGCGCGGTTGGACTTTGTGATCAAAGGCTTATGGACAGAAGCACGACCATGAAAACCAAGCAGGTGGGCTTCCTTAAGGATGGTATTCATTGAAACAATACTCCCGGATGCCTGTTGAAACTCCTCGCGGATGAGGGCCATCGGTTGGAGGCGGTTCTTCCGAATTTCTCTGGACAGCACTCGTCGGTCTCTATCTCCCAGTTTCATTGGTCTGCCGACTCGGGGCACATTCCGACAATCACCGCTCACCTTCCACTTCTTAATTACATAGGCCATTGTCGATTTTGGGTACTTCAGATCGCTAGATATGTCCCTTAAGAATCGGCCACATTTGTGTTACCCGATAATTATACCTTTCTCGAAATCAGACAGCTCCGAACTGCGAGGCATCTTGCATGCGACTGAAGCCGATGCTGTTTCCTACATGATAAATACCGGCGGACTCCGTGACCTACCTTAGGACCGCAGATATCGTCATTTGCATAGGTGTCCAAATGCTTATTGGTAGTCAGTGTAACTCTTAATGATGAAACGCAGTAAAAACTGAAGTTTCCTTCTAACGCGTCAAAAATCGCTGATAATTATTAATTCGGTGAAGCAGCGAAACGTTCTTGGTCAGTAATATCTGTAAATATCAGAAAATCGAACTTCGTTCTGTGATTAAATTCTTCATAAAATAAGATATCAAATAGTAAATACTTATGAATGCACAATTGCAGTCTCTAATAATAATCCAACTTCCTATGTCATCTTCAAAATTTCAGCTGCCATGTGTTGTCAGAGAATAAAGCCATTCGAAGATGATCTTATACAATGCCGTAATGTAGACTTAACCAAAGAAGAAATATGCACGAAGGTCGACGAATATATGATGGGCTACTTGACGAATGATAGTTTTTCTTATTACAACAATGATGGACACCGGTGTTCATCATTAGATGCATAAAATTCTGTATGTATTGTAAAGGTGTCTCGAGCGTTTATCCAGAAATGAAGAAACCCAGACTGATTAATCTCGAAAAATACTCTCTGTGATTAAACTCCTGTGAAAGTAAATTTTGTTTAGAGCTATCGATGGTATGGATAAACCACTGTGACTTGAAAATGAAAGAAGATAACGGAATATGACGAAGCACAGTAGATATTCTCGAAACTTGTAAATTCCGAACACAGAAGTTTGGTCCAGGGATATTGCCAACAATTGTTTGTAATAAATAGGAGTCATTGATGATTAACTATTTGCTGGATAGCACTATGAAAATTAAATATATATAACGCCAACGTTTTAGTTCTACTCCGATTGGCCGAGGTAGCAGAAACTCAGAGGCAAAATGTTATTTTCACATCATAACGCAGCCATATGCATATGATCTATGTTTACCTGACATATACTAAGCAATCGAATTTCAGATTCTTTCACAGATTACTAAGTTCATCATGCTTGATGTAATTTTCGTAAACTTGTGAAACATTTTCTACCTTTAAACGAAAAGTTACTGCCTCTGAACAGAAATAACAAGGAAAAGGAAAACTTGCCTCTTATTTCGTTGATATAAGAATTAACATTTACAGTTATAAACAAATTATTTGTGATTTAAGACCCTAAGACTTTGTAACGAAAAATGATTTGTGTTTTACACTACACTTGACAAAATTGAAGATACCCATAAAATTAGCACTTTGCGTAGGTGTAGTAGAGGTGAGGTTTAAAAAGACAATAACTCTCCAGCTATGCCAACTCTCGGCATCCCAAGTTCTAGGTTAGGTTAGATTATTTGAGAATGGCATAACACTTGGAACAATCTGTCTAAGGGTGGAGGGCTTTCTAGAGTAAATTGTCTCGTATTCGTGTTACTCATGATAAAAATACGAAATACAGCAGTGCAATCAACTCGTTTGCCTGGAACCAAGCCTGGGTCGAAATTCCGGCATTCAGCGCTCTTTCCACTCTGCCAATTATGGAAGCCTCCTAAAATTAAATTTGCTCATAATTAATTTACATTTAAATATTTTTTCTTTGGTGTAAAAAAGAAAAGAATTGACCTTCTTCAACGCTTCGATAAATAATTATGTTATTAAAAACTGGGAATTTAAAAAATTTTGCAGCAAGTATCTGATTGTTAATTTCGTTATTATTCAGCGATAAAAGCTATCATAATTTAATATTGATAGTTACATGTTTTATTTTGAGTAAATAAAAATAATTAGTATTTCATTTCAATCAAAATAAAAATGGATTGGGGGTTACCTTCGCTCTTAAATGCTACTGAAAAGTTAATTAAAACTTTACTTTTTTAGTTTACTGAGCTAAAATTACTTTTAGTAAAAATAATATAGCCTTTGCTGGAAAAAGAGGAAAATTGAAAACTGATACTTTTTTTGCTTGATAAATGCCTACCCGATATGCAAGACAGCGACGGTACTTCGAATATCCAGATCACTTGCAACTTCATTTAAAAGTAGACCTTTCTGATGTTGTAAATTTTGGATATTGTTTAGAGTTCTGCCAAACCTGCCATCCGCGGGTTTTGCTTCGCTAGTAGTAAATCATTAACTTCATGTGCAAGTAATGGCTATGCTCTCAGACATTATTTAATGCTTCATTAAAGCAATTTTGAACTTTATTGAAGTAATTATTTAGATAAAAAAACTACCAATGCAATTTCTTCAGAGTTTCAAAGACTAAATTTGAAGTAGCATATTTAAGATAAATATTTCTTTCTCATTTAACGACAAATACGAATGCTTTAAAATCAACAATAAAATCTAACCTAACGTCCACCTATATGCTCACCACAAAGTCAATTTATTGCCGACTCTTTTTGATGTGACAAAATCCTTGAAATTTGAAAATATCTCTCATGGTTTCAAAGGAAAAAGATGCTAGCAAGTGAAAGGCTCACTTAGAAATGATTTCCAAGTTTAAATCTAATGATGAGATTATGCTGCGAGCAAAGACAAAGTAAAGTAACTAGGAGGTATAGCCTCTATTTTGCATTATAAAGTTCGTTGTCATTATCCGAGCTATGATTTTGTTTCTTACTTTTCTTTTCGTGAGAAGGCATACGAGAACCATAAATAATTATATCTGATAAAAATATATTTATTACTCTATGAAAACATATTAGTTACTCAGCATAATGTAAATTCACAAAGTGATTAAAGACTAACATAATAATAACGCATTAAGGGAATAAAGAAAATATTAATTATTATCGTGAACATCTAGGTAATAAAGTGACAAAATTCATTTCTTAAGATATGTAATAAAAGTTAAATTGTGAATCAAAAAACAACAAAATTTTAGTTTTTGTTGTTCTACACTCTTATAATTACAAGTCACAGATGTAAATGAATATTTTATTTATTGTAAATTATGTGGATTTTTTATGCTTATTGTTTTTAATTTGTAGTAGGGATGCTAATCTTAATACAGTTTAAGGGTATCTAGAACACTTAGAAAAGCTATGGGTTTAAAAAGTAGACATTATTAAGCTGTGATTGGACTGTTATAACTTTCAATAATTTTTATTATGCACTTTAAAAAATAAGAACTGAATCACCTATGTAATTAATTTCGTAAATCTTTGTCACATTATATTATATAATTTAAATTAAATATTATTATATAATTTAAATTAAAGGTTTTACGGCGTAGCGTTATTTTAACCTAAAATTTGCAATATTTCATTACATTAATATTATCTATAAGTATGAATCATCATTGAGTGCACAGACACACACACGGTTGTTCCTAATTAAGAAAGTTTCCTGCATCATTTGCTTAGTTTGTAGAGACATTAGGTTTTTTTTTTGGCGGGGGGAAGTAGAAGATGTGAAAAATGAGCAATGCCTTCGCCGGGTCTCAAACCACGGACCTCTCGAATACGCGCCGAGTGTGCTAACCATTTCCCCATGAAGGCATGCTAAGATGTTGGGAGAAATACCTTATATAACCCCCTTTTAAAGGACGACTAGGGATTAGGGGACCCAATCGCCAGATCCTCGTAGTGAAGAATCATCATCCACCACTGTTTTCAGTTCGGGCGCCACTGTAGAGACATTAGGTTTTTTTGGAAGCAGGAGAGAGGAAAAATGAGCAGTGCTCTCGCTGGGACTCGAACTTCGGACCTCTCAAAATACGTCCCGAATGTGCTGGACGTTACATCACAGAGGCGTGATAAGAAGGCCCGGAGAAATACCTTATAAGTTCATAAATAATTACCTGTCCAGTAAGCCCTTGAACAGACACAGTGGAAGCTTAGTTTCAATGCGCTTCTGGTGCAAAATACAGAGTGCGAGTACCTTTCCGGCAAATTCAAACCACTGCAAAAGATATGAAGTGTGAGGATTGAAATAGACATACTGCGTTTCATCACTCGGAAAGTCAAATAACTGGAGATATTTTGGAGTATAGAGTTGATTTGACAACATATCGAAAAGCTCGTCAGTGTCATCTTGGTGCTCAAAGAGTTCCTTTTGCGTACTTATGTCTTCTGAACTAAAATAGAAAGCATAAATACGTTACGATTAAAAATTCATGTAAGCATTATACTTTTTTAAAAACACTTAGTTTTGAATATTCTCTTTACTCTGAAAAAGACCTGAGTATGGATTTGTGGTTTTAATATATTTTTAGTATTAGTATTTTAAAATTATTCCAAAGGTGCAGTTTGAGCAGAAGGAATATTAATTTCGTTTTGGCATTTTGCGTCGATTTACGATAAACGTTGTTTCACTTTTCAGATTGTTACCACAAAATATTATCGCTCTGTATTACATTTAAAGAAATTAAATAATGAAGAATTTGCATGAATGTATGTATGTATCTCACATTGTGATAAAACAACGGTACCTAGAGCCATCAAAATTTGAATAACGTAATCTTCCATAGAATATGGGCATGTGGAAACCCTAATTCAAATTTGAAACTTGTTTTATTATCGATTTCATATATTGTAACACTTCAACAAATTTATGATTAACAAATAAACGATTTCAAAGCAAGCAATGGCAACACTGTACGAAAAAAAAACATTTTTGTCTTCCCCCGCGGAAGTCTCTGTATCGAAAATTCTAAAGATATGCTCATTTTAAAACTACTTTGCGATATTGCTGTTGAACTGAATTTTACGGTTTAAGAGCGAAGAACTGATAGTTAACAAATAAAAGTAACACACAGAATATTAAAAAAACGGCCCTTTGGATGTAATTTAAAATCTGAAACCTTTCAGCTTTTTGTTTTATTTGTGGTTTTAGTATTTTGTGGTTGTGTATATTTGTGTTACTAGTATTTATTGAGTATACTTGTGGTTTTAATACTGTAGCACATTTGTATTCATTTATGTTAATTAAACAGATCTAGACTTTTACTAATCACTTCTTCCTTCCGTTTTCTCGCCAGAATGCAAATTAGTTCGCCTGTATTATAAAGATGAGTTTTTTTTAGATTGTAAGACAGAACGCGTTCTGCCTCTCGAGGACACGTTACAGATTGCTAGCTCAGATAAGATTTTCAGTCTTCGGCCTTGCATTATATTTGCCTATACTGAGTCTCTGCGTCGGTTAGATTGTAAGCCAATTTCGCGTTAAATTGACCTGTGTGATCTGTAAACATCAGATGTGCCTTCTGTTCTGCCGAACCATTTTCAAATTTCAGTTGTTATATTAGACATAGCGTTAACCGGCTATCTAAAGTTTGGTTACAATTTATGATAAACAAAAATATTAATAAACTTTACTAGTATATTTATAGTTTTAGTATATGGTATAATTTTAATAAATTTTCTCTATCTTTAAACGAGTAAATAAAACTTCAAGCTTTCGTAATTCCCTATTAATTTGATGACAAAATGAACTGATAAGTAATCGTACGATTAATAAAAGTAGATTAATAACTACGATAAACATTTAACTCGTAATTAATGCAAATATACATCAGATGTTTCGATTTTACATTTTAGAGTTAGGGATAATCGGGCCTATATACATATTTTTTTAGGAAGGGAAACTTATGGCAGGCTTTAAAGTAATGTGAAGTATTCGGATAATTTTGTTAACCACATCGTTTGTAGAAACGATAATTTTATTTTAAAAAAATACTCCGTTCGTAACCCTTTGTTGCATCATGTCCGCTCTAGTAGACAAAAGTTTAAATTTGTTTATTCTTCTGTAGATTCCATTCCTGTGTTTATTCATTCTATATTATTAGAACATTCAACTGTCGATTATAGATGGCTGTATAGCGTCACTAAGTAAAGCATTGCTATTAGGAAAATGGCTGCTACTTCTTTTTCCAAGTTAGTACAATTTCTCATAGTAAATATTATATAATATTGCTTACATTTTCTTACACTACCATTTTTTATTCAATAATTAGTAATTTTAGACATTTTATTTTAAATGTTAGTTTGAGAAAATTGTGGAGTGGGTAGATAAAGATCTTCCGAAAAGAGGGAATTGAAACCTAAATGTACTGTTTATCAAGCCAAAACACCACTGGAAATGTTTATGTCTGGCAAGGAATTTCTAGAACATTTGACATTTCAATCCAATAGGTACAGATTACAAAATCGTAGCAAAATGAATTCAATCACAATCGACGAAATGAAAGTATTTTGGAGGATCTGTATGGACATGTCAGTTGTAGATTTACCATTTAGAAGATGGTAATGATCACTGCAAACAAGGCAGGAATTGATTTCAAATGCAATGACTGTAAATCGTTGGGAAGAGATTTGTATGCATGTACATATATACATGCTGTCCACTGTAGTGAACAAACTGCAGCAATTATTTAAAACGAAATTTGAATAAAATTAGTTTTTTTATTATTACTAAGGTTATTTTAAGTAGAAAAAATACAAACATTTTCGTTTAACTTCTCTACATTATTTGTATGCAACAAAGGGTTAAGTTATAAAACGACTTTTTTTGGTTATTTTCCATTTCATTTTTTGAATATATAATAATACGTTCTACATTTTGAAATATTCTTTTTGTTTAATAAAACATTTAGTGCGCTTCATTTTTCATTCATAATTAGCTAAAATCTTTCAAATTAAATTTAGCAATTCCAATATTTACTAAATTCAGCATCATTAACGAACTGTTCTTAAATTAATTTAATAAGTGAAAATAAGATTATTTATTCCATGTGAATGTATTGTAATTTTAATTTTGTCGAAAATAGTAAATTAGAACTCATTCGCAAATGTGATTAAATAGAAAATTTCTTCTAACTGAAATGTAATTCAGTCTTAAATTGTTGTTGATTCTTATAGATGGTTTTCGAAGAAGAAACCATTCTGCATGACCTTTTCGATTCTCAAATAGGAGGGACCCGATCCAAACGTTTTGAAGTGAAAAGATTATTTTTGTAAAACCAAAGCCAACTAATAATTGGACTGAATTTGTTTCATTTTAAAATTGAAACAAGTGTACTTTTCTTCCATATGTTAGATTGATGTTTGGTAATAAAACTCTACCACATCACAGAAATGTTCATTACATAAGACAAATTTGCTCAGTGTCAGTTTGAGCAATAGGATTGTTGTTTACATGTGTAAATATTCTCTGCACATGAGAGATATACAGCAGATTTTCTCAACAATACCTTGTACACATATCTGGGTCAGAGTTGGGTTAATTCACCCCGTAACTCATTCAGAGAACCGAGTCACTTTACTGAGCTGAGCGAATTAATTTCGCTTCCAGAAAACGGAGCTGTTGCTCTTTTACACTTTCCGAAGAGCTCTTGTTGGAAGCGTGCCAGGAATAGAGGTCTGGTATTTGTTCCCGAAATTAGTCATTCTACTGAGAGAGCGAACGTCTGATTGGCGAAAAAGGAATTGAGAGTGAAGTGAATGTTTATTATCCGTGTTAAATTAGCTTAATTTATATAATTTCCTAACTTTCTGAAAAGATTTTGTTCTAGAATTTTATTTTTAGTTTTGTGTAGAAAAGAGGTTTTATGGAATCTCAAAACTACGGTTGAAAGAAATCAGTTTAGAAAATTAGCGTTTGGTTGAGTCAATGTTCTTGTTCGATTCTTTTCGCTCTGCGCTACAACCTCGCTAACCGATCCCGATTCCACTGCTTGCTCGATTCTTTCCGCTCTTTGCTTTATCCTCGCTAGCCATCATCCGTTTATCCATCGTTCCGGGTATTTTTCATCAAGGTTATTGTTGGTGAAAGGTGAGTCTTAAAAAAGAAACGATTCATTTCAGTGAGAGACCCGTTCTGACCCGACGCCATTAAACAGCGGTTTTGTCCATCTCTACTCTAGAATCACGGAAGCATTTTAAAATCTTATGTTTTGGCAAAGTTTTTAAATCTGTCAGATATAACAATTAATTAAATAAAATGGAGCTTTAAATACTTCATAAAAATTCTTTGAGAAGCGATAGTTTTCGTCTTACCTCCGCACTACAGAAATATATCTTTCTGCACTTTTTAAGGAAATGTTACCATTTTTTTAAATAAATTTTGTTTAAGCATTTTTTAAATCACTTTTCAGTTTAGAAAAACTTTAATCGTGCGTTTTTAAAGGGAATCGCATGATTTGCTTATATATTCTTCATTAATGAAACTTAAAAATTTGCACTTTATACTATAAGCGATAACCATACTTAAAGTAATACTTACAAACATTACAAATACTAAAGTTTATTCACTGATATTTACTCTAATAATTTAACAACATACATGTCAGGGAAGAAAATGAACGATTTAAAAGCTTCCTTAAATCAGACTGTTGTCAACTGGTATGATGGTTTTACATATTCAGATGTTTACTGTTACCAAATAATCAAAAATTTAATTTGAAGGAATATGTATACAAGTATTAACGAGAGTAATTGATTCAAAAGGAGAATTTTATGGTGTTACTCAATCTGGTAAATGAATTTTGTTGCTCATTTTGAAAACTAATCCAGTATGCTGATTTTGTTTAATTGTGTTACTCTTAAAAGCACAGTTTTTTTTCGGGGGGGGGGATACATGTTCTGAGAAATAGAGGAAACATATTTAATTATTCAATAACTGTAAATCTAGTGTGTTATGCACACATAAGTAACTGCAGTTGATTTATTTATGATATATATAGTGTATATTTTATGCAAATTATCGAACTGTTCTCCGTTCTGAAGAAAAATACCTGATTTTTTTAGTTTAAAATTGAATTCATAATTAAGACTGAAGTATGTTTTCGAGAAACTTGTTTGGGGAAAATGTTTTAGGGGATTCCTTTGCAGGGAGTATTTCAAATATATTATTTGATTCGGCGCTTAGAGCAGTTTCACCATTCGAATTAAAGAAATGTTGAATGGGAGAGATAAAAAACCCTTAAATTTATATAATCTCCATTATGTTTCGTCCCATTATTTCTAATTTAGCAACTGCTTTATTTTGATTTGCTCAGCATTATATGTCGACAAATTTTCTTTATTACGAGTGCTTTGCAATAGTACTTGCATCGTAAATTTTTTTTTTCATTACCTTAAGCTCCACACTATTTCTTTTCACAGCTTTATTTTAATCCATTTTTATGTTAATTACCTTTTCCCAGTCATAAAGCAGTTCTTTTTCATGATGTTAAATAATTATTTACTAACGTTATGTGAGAAAAGCACTAAATGTCTCAAAGTATATTCTAAGAGATTTGACGAAACCTAAGTTTTTTTAAATCCACCTTCTAAAAAGCTTTCGTATCCTTTGAGACTCTCGAAACTTTCGGAGCATTTATATAACAAAAAAAGTAAAATGTTTTATATAATAATGAAAATTATAATATAAAGCAAAATTTCAAAATTGCGTTTAATGTAGATCATTTTTTAAATTCAGTTTTTAAAATGTTCATAAAAAGGCATTAAGACAATATAAATCAAATTTAATAAAAGAAATATCTAATTAAAACTTTTTAATCTTAAATGTGGAGGTTTATATTTTCAATATAGTTTTATAATAAATATTTAAGCAATAATTAAGATTTTTTATTTTTCCAGAGAATATTTTTAATTAAACCGAAATTAAAGAGTAGATTGTTATTTTAAATGTTAAAGAAAAATAAACGCTGTATGTGGTTCAGCGCTATTCTAAATGACAACTCCTAGAACCCTGAACAAAGATAGACGACTCGTCACTCATTTTTATTTTCTAAAATATGGTAAACATAAGGTCGGATGAAGGATTTAGATAAACCTCTTAATTCCCTCTTCAGCTAAAGGTTACATACACTGGTGTGCAAAATTAAGCCTTCGAATGATCTTCTTGCTGGAAAAGAGCCTTCGATGATCTTCTTGCTTACTTAACATGCTCTGCTTCGAAGCGAAATCGCTTAAAAGTATTTAAGTTCATCGTCTTTATGATTAACTTTCGAAATTTTGGGTGCGACAATTAATTTTTAGCATATACCTAAGAAACTAAAAGAATTATAAACGAAACTGAAAAAAAAAAATTCCCCAGTTAAATAAAAAAGTGCACATAAAGTTTTTATTACAATTTTTAAAGTTCATCAGTGAAGTAAAAAAATTTAAATAACGTCTTTAGAAAATAAATTGATAAATTTATAACTATAGTAGCTTATACTTTAAAAAAAAGGAAATTCGATTATTAGATTTCGTTATTAGGGGCCCACACGTTTATGATTCATGATACAAAACTGTAAAGAAGTTTTGTAAAGCGAATGGTTTAAACTCTCCCATTAAATTCCATTAAACTATACCATAAATTACTTTCCTAATTTTTAGTGCATTAACTATTTTATAAGTTTGTATAAAAGTTTATTTTATAAAAATGTTTTTATTATTTACTTCTTTTCAGTCTGTCTTACACGTTATCAATCAAATTTTTCAACTTAAACCTCGTTTATCAGCAATAAATACTAATTTTTAGTTCAAGTAATTCTAATAATTTTCTTACTATTTACAAACTTATTATAAATAAATAAAAATAAAATAATAAATAAATATTCTATATTTATTTAAATAAAAAGATCTATTATTTACAACTAAATAAAATCTATTATTTACAACTTTATATTAAAATGTATGTATATTATCTGTGATTAAATAAGCATGGCAGTTCGATGGTTGGCCACTAAGGCGACTAATTCAAAAACCAATTTTAAAATGTGTTTTTCCATAACAGCAATAATTTTTTATCATTCTTATTTTAAAAGAGGATGAGAGTTTGTTTCAAAACCTGTGAGATATCTAAATCTTCATAGAAAACAGAATTTTGGATGCTAAAAACTTAAAGTTCTGTAACAGATAAATAATATTAAATGAAATAATGAGACAAATATATATAAATTCATATAACGTGAAAAATAAAAAATTATATGACAAATCTTATTGCAAAAAATTTTAAATGTTAATTAATTGTAAAATCTGTTTCCATTTTTTACTGTTTATAGATTAATAAAAAGAAAAGAAGAGTAAATGCAAAATCTATCTGTAAAGTAAGGGGGGCAAGAATTAGCGTTTAGAAAACGACAGAAAATTTGTATAATTCTTTTCAAGTAGTTCTTCCTAGCAAGCGGGGGTTAATAATAAATAAATCAAATGAATTTATACAGAAGCAAGAACAAAAGTGACATACAATGACATTGTTCAAAACACTAAACGAAATAGGGAACGCCAACGGAAGAACAGTAATTTCAGCTTTTGTTAAACGTCTGCAGTATATAATATATATGTAGGAAATTGCCGAGCTGATAAGCTAATACAATTTTACTATTCCTATTTTAAATTAGGGAGAAGAGTTTGATTTATAAATTTTGCCCATTTCAAAACTTTAGATAAGACATATTTTTAGATGTTGAAATTTAAAAAGTAACAGATGACAAATACTCGAAAAAGATTGAGTAAATTTCGAAAACTTGCAAACAAAAAATCAAAAATTGCGTTAAAAATTTTCTATTTTTCTATAAATTTCATCATTTCATTTATAAGATCATTTCATGCAACAGTAAAATTCTGAGGACTTTAGATTGTTTGTAAAAAATGTCCACAATAAGTCGTTTCAACATTAAATTAAAAAAAAGTCTCGATGAAATTTTTAGAAATTATTTTTACTCCATTGTATTATCATCCGCGAAATTTGAAATTCATAGATTATCAGGAAATACCTGAAAAATCGATGACAAACTTTCGACCATAGCGATAAACATTACGGTGAGCTAAATGAAAACTTATGACAAAAAGCAGCAGAATTTTTATCATATGAGGATGATAGATAGACTAAACAGAATCTCACACAAAGATTAAGCCCTACTTTCAGCAGGGCTCGGATGGTTTTGACTTACCTGTCATTGTCGATCAGGATCACTTTCAGACAGCGATAGTAATTGAGAGGAATTCTCGAAGGCGTCATGAAGATGTCAAACGCGTCTTGAAGAAAGCATTCCCGTCGGACTCGAATGCTAAAAAAAAATAATACTGCAATAAATGTTCTTTTTTTTGGGGGGAGGAGAAATAACGGACTTTAAACTTTTTTTCATCTTATATATACATCTACAACTTCTCAGAATTATTGTGTCTGAACTCTGGCATTTATTTTTAAACAATAGCATTTTCCATAACAGCAGTTATACCGAAATATTGTTTTTAAAAAACATTTGTAATGTGTAATTCACATATAAATGTGCTTTCCGAACAAAGCAAATTACTATTGAAAACATTCGTAAAGGAAGTAATTTAAGAATTTAAATAATTACTTCTCGATGTTTTGAATGAAATGCTTATTGTCAGTATATTTTGGACCACTTTTAGGTAGGTTTTTTAAGTTGTGTAGTGAAATTAGAGTCCGAAATTCTAGAAGTAATTTCTTTAATTCTAAGCCTGGGACTTACATAAGCGGTGGACCTTCGCCATATCCGTGTTTGTGTAAGTCATCAAAAAAGATCCACAGTTTATTCATGAAGTTCCAGTCCTTTGCTGTCACTAGATTCATGCCCATTATATCAGGTTCTGAAGCAGAGGCTTTAAAAATAAAAAATGGCTTTAATAATGCCCTCACTTACATACAGAAAATGATAAGATGAATTGTATTTATTACACAAAACATAGAAACTTACTTGAACGAAACCTGATGTATAACCCTTCGAAGTGATCTCTTCGGCTTTTATGTTCCGAACCGTGCACTTGCCCTCTGACTGGAAGACTTCTTAAATGCCCTTTCATTGCGTTATGTCTCGCACCATCTGATATGCGGCTTAAACATTCTTTTAAATTATCACAGGGTTGAGGAATTTGATTAATAAATAATATACTGGGGAAGAAGCAACAGGCCTTCAAATTCAGAAAAATAAGAAAGGCTAAAGATATTTTCAGTATGAAAGCGACTATGAGATAAATCATTCGTACAATCAACTCAGTGTTTTATTCTGAAATTTAGAGGCGATCAAGCCGTTCTGATCAGTATGATGGTTAACAATGTTAGCTCATTTATCAATGGGCCCTGAATCTGGGTTGGAAAATCTGAATAAGGGTTGGATGTTTGCGAGTGTGTGCGGCATGGAGTCTTTGCGCAGTGTCTTTGCGGCATGGAGACACTTAAGATATATGGCAAGTTAAAAGTCCTCTCGAGTGATTTGGTAGTAAAGGAAGAGGCGTAGAAAACTCTTGGATTTTCCCCAGGGGGACTTTCCTACAAACTTTTTTAAATCAGTAAGTAGGACGGAACTGGACAAGGTCGCTCTTCACCTAGAAGGTGCCCAAGATCCATCTCGAAAACAGAAGCAATCCTCCATTTCTCGCCAGGATGAAATTTGCGGATTTTTTCTGATGTTACTGTCAGATAATTGAGATAAGGCCCCCGCGCCTTGCATCTGCATAAAGAAAGGTAATAGGCTTTCTGTTATGCTTGTGCTCTTATTGTTAGTCCTCTGAAGGAAGTGAGATAGATCTAAAAAAGAATAGACGCTTGAGATATAAGGCTTACGAGCGAAGTTTCAGAAACGGAGGAATAACTACTGAATATTTTACGATGACGGCTCTCCAAGACACGTTGTCCTGACGATGTAACATTTTTGAGAAAAATGAAACACCCCATTCGCGGCAAAATAAAAAACTCATTTATTCGATTTTCCAGATTTTTTTACCGACTTCTCTATTAGTTCTTGACTGAAATTTAGGTTCAAGTGTCACTTGATTCCATCAAAAATAATCACGTCAAATCTCAGAAGGGTCTAAGCAAACTTCGATTAAAACTTTTTCACAAGAAAGCATTCTAATCTGATGCAAATGTTGGGATCTGTGCACGAGTGCAGAAGAAGACTTTTTCGAAGGGAAACACTCTGCTTTAAATTCAGGTAAGTTTTAAAAATTTACTTCTTGTTTGGATACTGCATTAGATCATTGCACTAGATTTCATACCTTTTAATTCCGATGAGAAATCTTTAGGCTCACTCTTTGATAAATGCATTGATGCGTTGCTGCTTTTCTCTTGCAGATTAGCAGTTGCCTTCTCAGCTACTTCCCGAACAATTCTAATAAAAGAAACTGTGATTTAAAAAATGTTTGCTTTTAAGTAATCAATCGTATTTTTGACGAAAATAGAAATAATTATTTATCAAATTACACTTTCAACAAAAAAATGTATTCAATAGTTATGATTTTATAGCATATTTCTGAATACCAGTTTGAATTTCGAACAAACACTGAATTATCTAGGTTAGCCCATACGTTTATTTATTAGTTTTCGTAATGTACAAGGGCAGGGTTGGGTTTTGAGGAAATCTGCAGCTCTAAGACGAATGTGTCTGTACTCGTTTTGCTTCATTTCATAAAAAATTTAGCTATGAGACTTGAAAACTGTTCATTAAATTATAAAGAAAAAATAAGTAATTGATGTGATTTTTATATAAAAATGTTAAACATGACTTAGTGAATTGCTAATGATACCTCTGTAGCAAGTAACAGATCAGCGGCAAATAAACATGATCGTTGCCTACCTCTAACTGCAGTGAAAGAAAGAAGGGGAAAGTTAAAGAATGAATAATTATTCAGCCAAAGATAAATGTAAAGGATAAATATTTGAGTGTACGTGATACACTGCAGGGATTTATATTTATTTTAGCTAATAATTTAAAGTTTTATTTGAAACTTTCCTATAAGCCTTCATTCCCCTAATTTTCAGCGCCAGAATAGTTAAATGTTGTAGCGCGTGAATATAGATAGACAAATATTCCACCTTAAGGTATTTCTCCCGCCCATTTAGTATTCCTTCGTGGTGTAGTGTTCAGCACGTTCGACGCGTATTCGAGAGGTCCGTGGTTCGAGCCCGGCGAGGGCATTGCTCATTTTCTGTCTCTCCTGTTCGAAATAACCTAATGTCTCTACAGTGGCGCCCGAAGTAAAAAAGGTGGTGGATGATGATTCTCCACCAGCAGGATTTAGGGATTGGATCCCCTAATCCCTAGTTGCCTTTTAAAAGGGGTATATAAGGTATTTCCTCCTCCTTCTTAACATGCATTCGTGGTGAAGTGGTCCGCACGCTCGGCGCGTATTCGAAAGATTCGTGGTTCGAGTCCGGTGAAATCTTTGCTCATTTGTTATCTCTTCTGCTTCCAGAATAACCTAATGTCTCCACAAAGTGTCATAATGGAATTTTTTTTACTTCATTCTCGCTTAAGCTCGTTTCAGAAGAGCTCTTAAATATATATTTTTGAAGCCTGAAACAACAAAGTAAGTTTGTATGTATCGCTTTAGTTAACGTTATTTTAATATATTAAGATATGACACAAATTTTTCATGTTCATTTTTATTTTACTTTCTACGGATTCAATTAAAACGCAAAAAAGCTATGTTTAACCAAAAGTATAGTAAACTGAATTTAGAATTTTCTAGTTTTGGCAGGAGGAATGCTATGAACAGAAAATATTGCCTCAATTATGGATTTTCTTGGCGTAATTATAATTGAATGCTATACAAAATTTCTGCTGCACTGAATATGAAGTATAAATTCATATATCTAACTTTCTTGTGTTTTTATTGTTATAATTCGAAAGGCAGAAAATATGTGATCTCGTGGTAAACTTATTAGAATAAAAAAAAAAAAAAAAAAAAAAAAATATGAAAAAATACGAAGACTAACCGAAAGTATCTTAAGTGGACAATCTGATGCTGTCCCTTCCTTAAATGAGTGGATCTAGATTCAAGACACGGAGAAACGTTAAACATTTCTCTTGGAAGTAAATGATACATTTTCTTTTTTTTTATTATGCCGACTTATGACGGCCTGTTACCACCATATGTTTATGAATAAAAGTAGGTATTTTGTGTCAATTTAACTTTTGCATTAAATATTACATTAGACTTAACAAGAGTTTAAGACACAATAACACGCCGAATAAATACTAATTCAGAAGTCAAACAACAAAAATCAGCGTTAATTTACAAAATTTTCACAGAACTAGTTTCGATGGTTTTACCGAACCATCATCTTCAGCTGTAAAACCGCAAATGAATGAATCCTATAAATACCCCAGGAATTCATATCCGGAATGGGGTCCTTGAGTATAGAAGTTGGAATTTTATTGATGGGAGAGTAAACAACCCGAAAGTTAAATTTCTGCAAACCGCATTTGCGGTTTTGCAGCTGAAGATGATGGTTCGGCAAAACCATCGAAACTAGTCTTGTGAAAATTTTGTAAATTAACGCTGATTTTTGTTGTTTGACTTCTGAATTAACAAGAGCTATTAAAATTACTCACTGGAGTTGGGTTTCACCAGCAGTACATCTTGGCTGACGCCCCCGTGAGCCAAAGTACACTTTAAAAACAGGTTCATTAATACTTGTAGCTTGTTGTTCTACATGAACACGTGGCGTGTTGCATAGAAAGCTTTTATTCCACTTCCAGTTAGTCCGTTCGTCTTTTTCATCCCATTCTGTCAAAGATACTTGAACCGAACCATTGACAACCTTTCTGACTTCCATCAATCCTTGAGGAATTTTATCATCGCTTCGGTGAAGAGTGGAAACTTTAGGACAGCCTGTCCAGAAACTTGAATCCTGTTCCCCAGTTGCTTCTTTCGAAGACTCTGGATGCTTGAACAGCTGAGACGTCGGCACTCCTCTCACAATGTCTGAGATAAGGAAATGGCTTTCAAGAGAGCAGGATCTATAGACATCGTTAAGTGTTTCATGTGTTTCTTCCTCTTTAGGTGATTCCAATATATTTTCTTCCTTGGTGACTCTCCATTTCTAGAAAGGTAAAGGTAAGGTAAAGGTAAAGGTATGGGGGACACCAGCGATGTACCATAGGTCAACTGGTAATGCCTTCCCATACTAACTCTAAAAAAAAGGGAGGGAATTGCAAGTTTTATAAGAATTTACATAGACTGAAGCTTTCCAAAATGTCTAGAGTTTTCCTATTATGGTACATTGTGCAATCCCACAGTACGCCCTGCATGCAGTATTTAATTAAAATAATGATGTAGGACATAAGTAGATTACAAAATAGTCGGAATAAAATTTGAGATTCACAAGATAAATTGAACATCTGATTTGGTGCAACAAAAATAGGAAATAAACATAATTAATAAGCAGATAAACATAATGAGATAATTATAATTAGTACTGGCAACACAATGTTAAAATGAATTGTAATAATAATGCTAAAGACGTAGGTGTCCATGGGTTATTTCAGATATATTGGTTTATTGCAGTTTATAAAGTTCACGAGGGGAGCCATTTTATCCATAATCACAGCATGTAAAAGTTTACTAAGCAGTATGTGGACTTACACTTGACAGAGATCTAGGCCGTAGGAAGAGAGTCGTTGCATAATTTTATGAAACTTTGGATACTGATGTTTATCTTTAATTAAAAACCTTTGGAATGCCAGGAGATCAGTTCTTGGGGATTTTATGTGACTACCCTCAGTTAAGGGGCATGAGAAAGTGTAATGATCAGGAGTTCCCTGTTCCCCACATATACAGATATCAGAATTTGCCAAATTTCTTGCGTAGAAATATGTGGGGAAGGGTCCATGTCCTGCTATAAAGTAATTTAGTGAAGGATTCGAATACAGAGATGCGAAGCTTACATTGGGGATCAATTCATATGTGCGTCTTCCACAAATCTTGCCAAGATTTTGAAGCAAGTTGTTTTACTTGGTACTTGAAATTTGAGCGAGGCCACGGAATAATGATTTCAGTACCATCTTGATTAATATCTGTATCTTTGGCTAGTTTATGTGCCTAATCATTACCAAAATGGCCACTATGTCCTTTGATCCATGAAATTTGAATTTTGTAGTTTGGAATTTTGTCAAGAAGAGAATTTATGTCAGATATCAATGGAAAGGAAAGTAAGGGATTCTTAATAGCTAGAATAGCTGCTTGGAAGTCAGATTTTATGCTAAATTCGTTGAGATTTTTGAGAATGGCTATTTCAATTGCTGCTTTTATAGCTGACAATTCCGCTTGGAAAACAATATTATTATTATGGAGATGGCCTTTTCATTTAATGATATTTGAGGGGATAATTTGAAAAAAGACCGCGGAACCAACTTTTCCTTCAATTTTGGATCCATCAGTATAAGCAATTGGAGAGGAACTTGAATGTTCTTCAGAAGCGGGGAATATTATTTTGCTGAAGGGAAGCGCTGGATGGATAAGATTGGGGTTAATTTTCTTTTCATAGTTGGATGGCCAAAAGGTTTGGTTGCTGAATTCTGCTGCTTGGTTAAGTTGAAGGACTTTCATATAGGCGCTTTCCATTTCTGCACTGATTGATAATGGAAAAAAGAAAAACACTCACAATAATGAGTTTAAGAGATTGTTTCGTAGCCTAGTACAGATGGGATGAAATAAAATTAAGCTTTAAAGTTAGCCCTAGTCACAAGTATAGAGGGAAACCATTGGAAAAAACAGATCCAAGATGAAAATTGATATCAAATAACCAAATCAGTACAGAATGTATGACGGTCGCTGAAAGAGGTTTTCCTTTTAACTCCTACCTAATGCACACACTGGCCAATGAATTAGAAATCTTTGAGATTTTCATTTGAATGCTTACTAGGGATGAAGTAGGCAAATTTTTTATAACATGGGTTACACGTGGCTAGAATGTTAGTATAGGTAAAGTGAGAGAGTGCTTTTCACAATGAATGAAGTAAAATGGGAAAAACGACAGATCTTTTTCCATTTGAAAAAGGGCTTATTGTTGCTGCTCGTTTAGCAGGGACCTCGATTTCGAAGACAGCAAATCTCACTGGGTTCTCCAAAGCAGCCTTATCAAAGGTTTTCGAAATTTGGAATCAGAACCCACAATCCTTCTCTAAAAGACGTAACTGCGGTTTGAGCACAGTTTTCCAAAAGAGTGATCGGCGGCGTCTCCGACGAATTGTACGGCAGAACAGGGCCTCTACTGTGCTTCAGCTGTTCCAGATCGTCAACTAAGGCTTTTCCCAATAGATTTCAGTTCAAACATTCTCAGAGAATTGCAGAGGATAGACATGCACAGTCGGGTGTCTGTGAGAAGGCCACTCATTTCTGCCCAACATGTAAGAGTGAACTCCAGTGAGTAATATAAGAATTCGTTTGCAATGATGTCGGGAAAGAAGAAGTGGGGCATCTGAGGATTGGAAACGGATAATGGGGTTGGATAAATCACGCTACACCTTATTTTGAACTCATGGAAGACGTCGAATTTGGCGAGAACTCCCTGAAGCCATGAATCCATCTTGCCTTATTCGCATTGTGCAAGGGTTTGGTAGGAGTATCATGATATGGGACATGTTCTGCTGGCATGGATGTGATGTCCTGCTCTTCCTCGAAGGTAAACAAACAGCCATGAGATACCTGACAGATCAAGTGCACCCTGCAATTTGAGGTTTTGCTTTGATGGCGATGGATACTTCATGGACGATAATGCAGCTATACATCGTGTAACAAGTGTTCAAAATTGGTTCGCTGAACATCAGTTTGACTTCCAACACCATTCCTAGCCACCGCATAGCCCGGATTTTAACCTCATAGAAAATGTGTGGGATATTGTGGAAAGACGCATCCTGCAGTACTCTCTTCTTCCATCTAATTTTCAAGATATAAAAACTGCAGAGTATTCTCTGGATGTAAATGCACTCCAGAAGCTTGTAGACTCGATGCCCAAACGAGCCAGAGCAGTTATCCGGGAAAAAGGTGGTCCAAAAAAATATTGATCTTGGGTTTCTAATTCATTGGCCAGTGTGTATATTATCATAATGTCAAGGTAAACAGACAGTAGCTTATTGAACCGATAATTAATATTTTACAGCTATTGTGAATCTTGTGCTAATGTGTAGGCTTTTCTGTGCGGGTTTAGTTTCGTAATTTTTCAAGTTTTCGTTTTATTTTACTTTTACTATGATAATAATAATTTAATACTACTTTAATGCTAACACATAATTATTTAAATGTTTTAACTAACTGAATTAATTTCAACCCTTTTCTGAATGGAATCGCTATTATTATGCATCAGAAACTTTGTTTAAGAAAAGAAAGATATTCTATCGAGACAACATAAATTTTTCTTCTTATTCATTAATTTTAGATTTTTAATATTCTATAAAGATAATAAACTTATAAAGCTTCTTAAATTTCTATGGTAAATATATAATATTTAGAGTCGTTAGGTATTCTTTTTCTTAACAGGATGTATTAAAAGTCCGAAATGTTGTTCGTCTATATTCGAGCACAAGACCCCTCGACTGCTGGTTTGGAGTTTAATAAAACAAAGAGAAGTTTTCTTTGTTTCATTCCGTTTAATTTGTGTTAGAAATTTAAATTAATTAATATTTCATCTTAAATCACACGTTTCCCCTCTGTTTCCTACTGAAAATTATGTAGCAGTACATTTACAATAAGTTTAGGCTGAATTAGCCAAGAAGATGATATCAAAACAGATTTAATTTACTCTAGATTTAAAAGCATGTCTCTTACTACTGAAAATCATTGATAAGATTTTAAACACCGATTTTAGCTAACAAAAAGATCTGCGCACACAGCTATAATCAGAATAAATTCGAACCACGGACCTCTCGAATAAACGCCGAGCGTGGTGACCAATACACTACGAAGGCATGCTAAAAAGGCGGGAGAAATACCTTATATTCCGCCCTTTAAAACAGCGAATGGGGATTATGGAACCCAGTCTCCAAATCCTGGTGGTGGAGAATCATCATCCACTAATTTTTTTTTAGTTCAGGTGCCACTGTAGAGGCATTAGGCATTTTGGAAGCAGAAGAAGTAAAAAATGAGCAATGCCCTCGCGGGGACACGAACCACGGACCTCTCGACTACACGCCGAGCGTGCAGACCTCTACACCACGAAGGCATGCTAAGAAAACGGGAGAAATACCTTATAAACTTAAGGAGTTTTTACATAACGATAATTAGAAAATTGAATATTTAGTAACTTTTATGCAGAGAAAATTATAAACGTAGATTTTCGAATAATGATTTCGCTAAATAAACTATTTTCTGAACTTTTATAGGATTTCGTTAATTTTTGAAAGCATTGATATGAATTTCAAAATATATATATATATATATATATATATATGATGTTGCCATCACGCTGACAATTTTTTGTGTTAGGGCCGTAACTACCATCGAGGAAGTGTCCCGGGACTCCGAGCTTAGAGGACTGACGAGTGAGGAGAAAAAATTAAATCGATTATTTTGTATTGCTATTTTAATATTAAAAATTAAAATTTGATAATAATATTCACATTATTACTTTTAAAAGCGAAATATTATTTATCGATTTCTAAATCGGATAAAAATTATAAATGCGATGCATCAATGAGGCCAGTTTTAGGGTTCCTAGCGTTTTCGTCAAGTTGAAATTTAACGTTCTTTTAAAGTATAATTTAAAAAATTTTCACAAGAACAGAAACTAAAAATATAGAAATTAATTTATTGTCTTAGTTGTTTTTAACATGCAATGAACAATTTTGTTTTTCTCAAGCACTATTCCCACAGTTTAAAAAAATTACCCTACCTAAAACATTTTTTTTAGTCTTTAGCTGAACAGACCTTTTTATGACATTTTCTGCATTTTTTTAAATATAATTTCTATAGACAAAATTGCCACTGAATTCAATCTGTCTTCAGACATGGATAACCTTAAGCATGTTTATAAGCTTCAGGTTTCTAAACCTTTTCTCTCCGGCGGCAACAGTAATAAGTATTATAAGCATTACTTTTTAATGCAACCCACACATTTGGCATGTCTTCTTGTAACTTATTAGTGTTTATGAACCTAGTAGTATCTATTGGAAGCTTTATATTTTCCGGAAATAATTCTTTTACTACATCTAATTCAGTCCAAGAGATCAGATACAATAATATTGCTATTTTCTTGGTACTTAAATTTACTCCCTCGACCTTGACATGCCACCTTGAGTTTACGTTAATCGGGCAAATCTTTAAAGTATTTAAAAATCCCCATATGTATTTAAATTTTGTAACTATCCAAATCCCTCTGATAGAAGATAAATAACTTTGTCTGTCCAGTATTGCATTGGACACAAGATTCTCTCGTGAGGTTTGGTGGAAGGGGAAAGAGATGGGAGAGCCTTGGAACAGTCCCCTCGAGTGCTCTTCATCAAATTTGGGGGCTAAAATGCAATGTCACCTTTAAAGTGCTCATGGCTGTTGCCAACGACAGGAGTATCTTGCGCTGCCCTTGCCACGAGGAATTTCATGGGCTTGGGCTGATGTTGCTGTTAGACAAGTGAGCATAAGTAACAACAACACTTATGAAATAAGACCAAAATATTGGTAATTTTTGGTTCTAATTTGTCAAGTTAAATCATGTACCACTTACTTCTGTATCGATGTCCTTTCTGTTAGGTAGCTTGCTATTTCTTTTTTCTTTCTTCTGGATAATCTGCGATGCGAGATTCAAAGTATCTGAGACGAATTTTTCCACCATCTTTTCGGAAACTGGAGAGTCATCAAGAAGAGGTATAGGCTTTGGCCTTTCTTTTTCCTTGGCATTTTCACCCTTTTCTGGGAAAGCTGTTCCAACAGAACAATACTTCTCCTGGTATTTTTCATCCATATTTCCACAAGATTCTCGAAAGCATCTGATGAGAAGATTGACGATTGCTGTAGATTCACGTTCTTCAGGATTTCCTGTGAAAAGCGTTACAGTATAATAAGATGTCATTACGGAAACATGATCATAGCTAAAAGTGATCTGATCTCTTTTCCTAGATATAATTCAAAGTGATTATTGGATTAGTTTTAAGATATAATTCAAAATTTGTTTTGCTTATATAAGGAGTTAAAATGAGAAAAGAATTTATGCAGGATATGCACTTTTGTTTTCATAATTTCCCATGTTTCCTAGAAAAAGAAGAGTAACATGTTGTAATATGTCTCATCAGATTTGCACAATAATAATAAAACCAGAATTGTGTCAACGCTACTCGTTTAAGATAAAAGAATAGCGTAAAATTATGGTCCATATTAAGTATATTAAAGGGAGATGTTTCTGCCAGTTTCTTACCTTCCTAGAAATTCAAGATTCTTATGCCTAGAACAGGTTACGAGCAATAAGTGTCTTTAGAAACCAATGGATAGCAAATTAAAGATGAGTTTTTAATTTTTATCCTTTTTTATCAACTATATTGGAATAGTTTGGATTTAAAAAACATTGAATAATTAATTCTTTCGCAACTATTGGTGTTCATTTGTATAATTATGACCTAAAAACACGTGACACCTTGTTTTTGTAGAAAAACAAAAACTGTAACCCAAACTATTTTTAGATCTTGATTCAATTAGCACTATTTAAGAATACGATTCTTACAAAACCAACTGATAAGTACATGCAAAGTGCTTGCATCTGTTTGTAAAAAGAAATTATAGTAATGATATATATAAATATTAAAGTTTATTTAACTGTGTTTGGGTATATAAGACGCTACCTATGTAAAATTGTTTGCAATTATGAATAATGAATTTGAACCAACAAAATGAAAACTCCTCTCTTCTATTTCTTGGTAACTTTTGTTGAAGAACTAATTGCTATTACCTTACTGTTACCACCGAAAATAGGTCATGCATCCATGAAAATAAAATTTCCTGTTGAATAATCATCCATGCAAAAATATTAATGATGGACAGGAAAAAAAAACTGTAAAAAATGAACAAAAATACTTTGTTAAAACAATGTGAATTCCCATCATCGGGTGACGTAAATGAAGTCTGCTCTTCCTGTTCGGTTCCCATGACCTTTCGATGTTTGCGTGATTTTATTATCACATGTCATAATCACGTTTTAAAATAAATGATGATTTTAACAAAATCAGTTGGGAGACCGTTATCTCTTCAATTGCAATGGCACACTTCATCAACATCTACGTACCGCTGCAGATCAGTGCTGGCCAGAATGGGCCGACAGCATACCAAAAATAAAGGCGGTACAAAGAAAAGTAAAAAAGTAATATGTTAACTGTGCAGGAATAAAATGCACAGTAGCGTATGGATACATATGTTTCAAACACATTTTCCGCATAACTTATGTATTGTATTTATGAATTTAATTTACTGATTGTGTATAGACATTGGAGCGAAGTTCAAGCATAATATGCTGGAGATATATTACTTAAATCTTATTATACTCTTTGCCTGTGTTGCGCCTGCGCGCGCATTTCATTAAGCGTCGGCGCATGCGTCTTGAGCTCTTGGAGTTTGTGACATGAGATTGTGAGCTAAGAGCGTGTGAGAGAATTCGTGGCTTCGAGTGGCCATGAACGATGTAAATTAATGAGAATTAAAGTGAGATATAATACAGTCCATTGTTCCTGAGTTTATTGAATTATAGTGTAGTGCCTGTGCAAAACATCGTGGTCCGTCATGGGCCAGAGATCTATGGATTAAGAGTTATTTACAAGTAACAAGTAAGTCAGCAGTTTCGATTTAAGAATAAAGTGCCATTTTGTTATTTTGAGATACTGTGTAAGAGTTTTGAGAAAATTTATAGTATTTATATACTGTGTTACTGTGTTTAAGTAATTGAGAAGAATTACTTATTATCTTGTGTTATTTCATTAAGAGTACAATGTTGATAAAAGGTGCACTTAAAGAGGATTTAAAGCTATTGGCTTTAGAACTGAATATAGAATTAAGTGAAAAGATAACTGTTACAGATTTAAATTTAGCGATTAAAAGTAGTGAAGCTTTTAAATCCGATCCAAATTCGGTAATAGAGTTGGGTAATTCCATAGTAGAGCATCGTAAATCTGAAGAAGCTAAAGTATTACAGTTAGAAGAAATTAAATTAGAGAGATGTAAAACAGAACTGGAAATTGCTCGATTGCGAGCTGAAACCAAAAGTGTTAATAACGATCAAAATGAAACTAAAGGAAAAAGTTCCGATTCCTTAGATTCTCTTATTAAAAGTATAAGAACACTAACATTGAAGGTTCCGAGTAAACCTGAAAACTGGAGTTATTTTTTCTCGTCTTTAGAAAGAGCTTTCGCGACAAAAAATGTGCCTGAGAAATCTAAAGCGGAAATATTGTTAAACTTGTTAGGGGAACGGGCTTCGAACATTATCGTGTATATTAGAGATGAGGAGCTAAGTGACTATGAAAAAGTAAAAGCTATTATTCTAAAAGAATTCGAACCTACACCACAAATTGTTTTGGAAAATTTTAAAAAGGCTCAACGCCTAAATGAGTCCCATGTGCAGTTCGTGTCGCGATTAACCACAAATTTCGAATATTACTTAAAATTGAGGAAAGTGTCTGATTTTGAAACTCTGAAGCAGTTAGTAATATCAGACAAATTGTTTGAGACATTAGATCGAGAAACGTCAGCCCATATTTCTGTAAGGCAAGCTGAAAGTTGGTTTCCGCCTCAACTAATGGCTAAGGAAGTAGATTTATTTTTCACATCTCGCGGAAAGTCCCTTGCCGCAAGTGTGCACAGTTTTCAAAAATCTCGCAACAATTACAAAACGTCGAAAAATGTTTCAAAGGTATTCCTTGCCGATGCAAAAGGTTTAAAGTGTGTTCTTTGTGAGGAAAATCATTTTTTGGCAAAATGCCCAAATTTCTTGAAACAACCGGTGAATGATCAGGTTGAAATCATCAAAAGTCATAAATTATGCTTTAATTGCCTAGCATTAAACCATTCCGTCAAAAACTGCAGATCAAAGTTTTCGTGTTCCGTTTGTGGGAAAAGACACCACGTGACATTGCATTTTCCAGTAGAAAATAAATCATCGAAAGAGAAGAAAAAAAATAAAAACGAAACAGCGAGTAGTTCCAGTGTGCTTTCCCCCCTAGCGCCAGACTTTCTGCCTTACAGCGGTAATACTCTACTTACAGCGACTAGTGTAAACAGATGCAAAAAAAGTGTTCTTCTGAGCACGGCTATTTGCTTTATTAGTGATAGTGTGAATAAGCTACATCCAGTCAAAACATTACTTGATGGCGGCAGTACTTCATCGTTTATAAGCAGAGACTGTGCGAATAAATTCAACTTTGATTATGAGAAGGTAAACATTGCGATTTCCGGATTAAATGATTCCTTGTTTACAATTCGGAAAAGAGTTTCGGCATGCATTAGCAATAAAGATAAAAGTTACATGAGACATTTAGACTTATTAGTAGTACCAAAAATCACGCAAGATTTGATTCCTTCAAGGAAAATTGATATTAAAATGCAGGATTTTTGTAACATAAAATTAGCTGATGAGAATTTTAATGTTCCAGAACGTATAGAGATGCTTTTAGGAGCTGAGGTTTTCTTTGAGATATTAAAATCTGAACAAATTCGCTATGAAAACACGGGTCTTATTTTACAAAACAGCGTGTTCGGGTTTATAGTGTCGGGAAGCGTTACATCAGAACAGAGCCGCGTACATTGTGGGTTAATGAAATCATCTAATGACTTAGAACAAAGAATGAGAAAATTTTGGGAAATAGAGAATGTTGAAACAGCCATTCCAAAAAATAAAGGAACAGCAATATGTGAAGAACATTATGTGCAAACTCATAAGCGGAATGAAGAAGGGAGATACATTGTAACAATGCCATTAAAGGAAGATCCTATTTGCTTAGGAAATTCAAAAGATGTTGCCCTTGAGAGATTAAATTCCCTATGGAAAAGATTAGTTAAAGACCCTGAATATTTGAGTCTGTATCAGGATTTTTTAAAGGAATATGAAGAGCTAGGGCATATGACTGAGGTTGAAGAGAAAAATGAGCCTAGGGTAGTGTACTATATGCCACATCATGGGCTATACCGACCTCAAAAAACAACAACTAAATTGAGAACAGTGTTTAATGCATCATGTTTAACATCAAATGGAATTTCGCTAAATTCTTTACAACGTAATGGAGGGGTTATTCAAGATGATCTCTTTTCAATCATGCTTAGATTTAGAAAGTACCTATTCGCATTTACGGCGGATATTAGAAGAATGTATAGAATGATTAAAATTAACCCTGAACAGAGATGCTTGCAGCGAATCCTGTGGAAAAAAGAAAATGATGCACCTGTGAAAATCTACGAGCTTAATACTGTGACTTACGGTACAGTTAGTGCGCCATACTTAGCTATGAGAACTCTTAAACAAATGTCGATTGATGAAGGTCCAAAATTTCCATTAGCTGCGCCAGTCTTACTTAAAAATTTTTATATGGATGATGTGCTTAGTGGAGCGGAATCTTTGAGTACAGCTAAGGAGCTTAAATCTCAGTTAACTGCAATACTGAAGAGTGCAGGAATGACACTGCACAAGTGGTGCAGTAATCATGCTGAACTTGCGGAAGAAGATCACTCCTATTCCTTTCCTAATGAAGCAGAATCTACAACACTTGGAGTGTCTTGGAGGTCTAGAAGAGACTGTTTCTGTTTTAGAGTGAAACTCGATAATGACATAGTTGTTACCAAACGACAAATATTGTCCACAATTGCAAGATTGTTTGACCCGATTGGTTTACTAGGGCCAATCATAAGTAAAGCCAAAATATTCCTCCAACGGTTGTGGTTGTTAAAGCTGAATTGGGATGAACCACTACCAAAAAAGGAAGCTGATGAGTGGAAGAAGTTCTCTACTGAACTGGAAGTTTTAAGTAAAATAGAAATTGAAAGGTTTATTCTTATTGCAGAAGTAGACTATGTGGAACTTCATGGATTTGCAGATGCCTCTGAGGTAGCATACGGAGCAACCATATATTGCAAGTGCCGTTCGAAAGATGGAGAAGTGAAGACAAGGCTAGTGACGAGTAAATCCAGAGTCTCGCCTATTAAACGAGTTACTATTCCGAGACTGGAGCTTTGTGCGGCAGTCCTACTTGCAAGGTTGATGGTTAGAGTAATATCTGCATTACAAATTTCTGTGAACAACGTTTATCTGTGGAGTGACTTCATGATCGTGCTTTCATGGATACAAAAGGAGCCTTACCAGTTGAAGACATTTGTTGCAAATCGAGTGGCAACAATTCAAGAGTCGACTAATGGTCATCAATGGCGTCATGTGTCATCAAAGGAGAATCCGAGTGACCTTATATCCCGAGGTTTGGATCCCAGTAAACTTCTACAAAATGATATGTGGTGGAAAGGCCCTCTGTTCCTGAGATACGACGACTACCCAAATAGAGAGATTCCGGTGGAAGTCCATGTGAAGGACTTTCCAGACGAACTTAAAATCCTTAGTGACTCTAATATTTTTCTTAATGTGAAAGCTAACCCTTTCATTGAGGATTTCTTAAATTTAAGTAACAATTACACTAAAATTATTCGTGTTTTAAGTTTTATTTTTAGGTTTGTAAACAACTGCAAGGAGAAGGATAAGGTTTCAGGTCCTCTTCAGAGCTCAGAATTAAAATTAGCTGAACTTAAACTGATTAAGCTAATTCAAGATAGTGAATTTAAAAAAGAAATCTCAAGCCTTGAAAAGGAGGGTAAGGTACCTCCAGATAGCAAGGTAAGAAGTGTTTTTCCATTTTTAGATCAATATGGAATTTTAAGAGTTGGAGGCAGATTAGCTAATTGTAAGTTGAATTTTGATAGAAAATTTCCTATAATCTTACCAAAGAATCATAAGTTGACTAATCTAATTATTGTGATGTTTCATAAGAAATACATGCATATTGGTCCACAAGGCTTACTGTCTATTGTTAGACAAGGGTTTTGGCCCTTAAACGGGCGCAACACTTGTAGAAAAATAGTACATGAGTGTGTCGTATGTTTCAAAGCAAAACCAGTGCCCTGTCAACAACTTATGGGTCAACTCCCTCAAGAAAGAGTCAGCCCGAATTTTCCATTCAATTGTGTTGGAGTTGATTTTTTTGGTCCTTATTTTATAAAATACCCACATCAGAGAAAAGGTCGCCTTAACAAGGTGTATGTGTGCATTTTCGTTTGTTTTGTTACCAAAGCTTGTCATCTTGAGTTGGTAAGAGACCTGTCTAGTCAAGCATTTATTGCAACCTTAAAGCGTTTTTTCAGCAGGAGAGGCAAGTGTGCTCGCATATTTTCAGATAACGCAACCAATTTTGTTGGTAGTAACGCAGAATTAAAGAAATTGAATAGGCTAGTCAGCAAACCAGATGATGAATTAGGTAATTATTTATCGAGTGAGAGTATTGATTGGTCGTTCATTCCCCCTAGAGCTCCCAATCATGGAGGTCTTTGGGAGGCAGGAGTCAAATCTGTTAAGTTTCATTTGAAACGCGTAGTAGGCAATTTGAAACTAACCTATGAGGAGTTTCTTACAGTAATTGCTCAAATTGAAGGCATTTTGAATTCTAGGCCCTTGCAACCTTTATCGTCTGAACCAGAGGATTTTGATATCTTGACACCAGGCCACTTCCTGATAGGCAGACCTATCACGGCTATTACAGAACCTAATATTTTAAACGTTAACGATAATAGATTAAAGAGCTGGAAAAAATTGACTAAAATAGTGTAAACAATTTGGAAGTATTGGAGAAATAACTATTTGAGTGCAATGCAAGGAAGAACTAAATGGTTCTTTGAAAAAGACAATGTCAAGGTTGGAACTATGGTAATTTTAAAGACTGATAATTTTCCTGTATGTAACTAGCCTCTTGGCAGAATCGTAGAGATATTCTTAGGTAAAGACAATAAGGTTAGAGTAGTTTCAGTGAAAACGAAAGGAGGTATTTTTAAGCGATCAATTAATAAAATTTGTCTTTTACCTATGCCAAATTAAACAAAAGTATGTTTGTAATTAATTATTGTATTTTCTTATTATAGTAGTTTCATTTTGTTGATGTTATTATTTGATGTTTACAATTATTTACCTGTATTTCGTATTGTCACTCTGTGTAATTTTTTATTGTAAGATCTAATTTTGAATGATTACATCATGTCAAGGCGGGCGGTATGTTGCGCCTGCGCGCGCATTTCATTACTAGCGTCGGCGCATGCGTCTTGAGCTCTTGGAGTTTGTGACATGAGATTGTGAGCTAAGAGCGTGTGAGAGAATTCGTGGCTTCGAGTGGCCATGAACGATGTAAATTAATGAGAATTAAAGTGAGATATAATACAGTCCATTGTTCCTGAGTTTATTGAATTATAGTGTAGTGCCTGTGCAAAACAGCCTGTATTTAAATTCTCCTTCTTCTTTTTATTATTATTATTATATTATTATTATTATTATATTATTATTATTATTATTATTATTATGTTATTATTATATTATCATTATTATTATTATATTATTATTATTACTATTACTATTATATTATTATTATTATTATATTTATATTTTTTCTTTTTTAATATCATCATTATTACTATTTTAATATATGTTGGTGTCCTGATTATCATACATGGGAAAGAAGATATAAGGTATTTAAATTCTTGTCTTGAAAGAGTTCCCAAACTTTCGTTTTCTCAGGCTTATGTACTATCTGTATCTGCGTCAGAATCAGGCCTTGTTTGCCCATAATTGGACCCAATAAATTGTCGGCTGGGATGATAAATAAAATACTGAAAGCCTTTCCTCGAGATGGTCAAGACAGTGGTCACTTTTGCTGGTGTTTAGTCTCTGATGATACAGATAAACTCTTCTGTACCATCCTCTCTGCAACACGGACTAAATTTTACAATAGATATTTTGTAAGCTAATTACAGTTAGATCTTGCGTTTAACGTGAAACATTTTGCTTCATATTCGGTGAAGAAGGAGTTAAATTTTGAAAGATAAATGAATAACACGAATTTGTACTATTTTTGTGAAACCGAGCGGATTTTTGAATGTATCATGTATTAAGTAGTAGTTCTAAGTTCAGTTACTATATTAAATTTTCACTTTTAGGCACTGCATAACATTGAATATTAAAATTAAAATTGTAAAATTTGTTCATCTGTAAAACGACAAAATATTTACAACATTTGCAACTGAAAAATTTGATTTAATTGAAAAATTTGATACTCAACTGAAAAAGAGTACGACTCTTCCTTTCACATTTCTAGATTCTTTTATACCAAAAGGAATCATTTTTGAAGGCTTAAAAACTGCCGTAATCAAAGTTTGTACACTGTGGGGGGAAAAGAAAGACAGTTCTATATCTCCCATTCTAGTGCGAAGATTAATGAAATTCAAATTGCGCTTTGTTTCTAAAAAACTCTAATATTTTGTAGGTAGGCTTAGAAATACATCTACTTTAAGATGATGACAAAACGTTTATAGGTTATATTACAAATTTGTTTTAGAAATCTGTATAAAAATTATTTTAAGACATAAATTTTAGAAATAAATCATAAAATTGGGCGAATTTTATTTTATTTGGAATGAACCTAAATTTAGAAATATAAAAGGAAGAATCAAATACGTTTAATGTAAAAAGAGATAATAATAAATTTATACAAAACTCAATTAACACTGAGGAGCTAAAATTTTGAGAGCTAATGTTTTAAAAACTACTCGTGCGATTTTTACAAAACTTGGCAGTTTGGCATAATTTGACTCGCAGAATCGAAATACGGAAAAAACTTAACATATCATTTCAGAAAAAGTCTGATTTTGCGTCAAAATACCTATATTAGAACAGCGCTATATATAAATCTAATGCATATCCTAAGTCGCACTTTAGAGACTTGAAAAACGCAATTTGAATTTCGTCAATTGGCCCAGTAGAACGGAAGATATAGGACTGTCCCTTTTTTTTGGAAGTGTATATACTGCCATACTTTGGCTCTCCAGTCAATATAACTTCAACGGTACAGTTTTGTTTTCAGAGGTATTTCGAGAAACAATTATATGTACATAAATTATACTGTAATAAGTAAAACATAATATTAGATTAAAGCATTGTGAAATATACTTGATTTTCTTATCTTCGATTTCCCATACAACTAAAAACTATACAATTTATTTGGAAAATTAGAAATAATAAAAAATTGCAATTGCTACCCGAGATCTCTTCACATTGTTGCTGGTACTTGTCCAGCTCCTCTTCGACTAATCTAGAGAATTTTTGACTGTCAAATTTCACAAAGGGAGAAGATTCCATAAATTTCTCATCTGCTTTCGATTTTGCCATATTATTTCCTTCGTTTTGATAATTTTCTTTAGAAACAGTAGGTAAGACACAGAAGCCCCAAACTGGGCCTCGCGGATCATCGAAATGACGACTTTCTTGAAATACCATATCTTCGCTATGCTGCAGACTGGTTGGGAATCTTGTTGAATCCTTAAAAAAAAGTGAAAAATTATCTTAAAAGGATAATACACCATATTATTTAAATAATATTAAATAAAATTTCATTAAAAAAATTATAAGAGAAAATTTTAGAGCTCATAGAGCGAGTACATTAAGAAAAAGTGCGACTTTGCCTTTTGAATTTAGTATACAAAGTTGCAAAATTATTCGGAATTAAAAAATTTCGAAGCTAGCTAATATAATTGTTCCAGACCTTATATATTTTGTCGAAGGAAATGTTTTCTTTGAAGAAAGATTTACAATTGATCAAAATGCTAAACATTATCGAGCAGTAGTGCCCAAAAGTAAAAAAAAAATTCTAATGATTATCTAATTTATGAAAACACATGTGCACATTTTGGAGACTGGCAAGCTTCATTGCTGAAATAAAACGGTTTTTAGACTAAGGGAGAGAAAGTATTCTAATAAAGCTACCATATTTTAAATTGGTATAATATCATTAAAGTTTCCAGAAATTCTTATCAATTTATGGTTATTCTGAGTGGAACTGTCTAATTTCTGTTGCTTGCTGCAGGAAATTTGTAACTTCTCAACTTCGAAATAAACCTTTAATATGTAGAGATATCCGATGATTAGTAGAGAGAGTAGGAGCAGAACACATTTTGTGTAGTCAATATAGTAAACTATATATATATGCTGAGAAACGCACTCTATATATACGCAAAATTATTGAATGATAAACAGAAGCCTATATTTAACTATAGAAGACCTAATGAATAGATCTAAACAATGTATTATGCGACATTTTTACGTCCTGATTGTTAAATAAAAGGAGATAAAAAGAGCGGAGCGCAGAATAATAGATCATTGGAAACTTAAAATCATCTGCATTTCAAATTTTGCTCTTCTCTTGTAAATCCTTTCAGTTTACTTTTACCGCAAAAATTTATACAAGAACCAATGCCAAGTAAGCAGGATCGGAGAAAGTTAATATCAAACTTCTGAAATTTTAACCATCTGTAATTTTTATATTCTTTACCCTTCTTTCAAAATGAAATTCACTGTTATCTTGGGTGATCTAGTGTGTTTTTCAAGCATGATATGGTAAGTAGATCTACTTAAAGTTCGCACCTGGCGACTTCTCGCACAGGCGAAAAGATGAACGCAACAGGGAAAGGGTGTAAAGATCCTTAAAGAGAACTTAAATGACAACATTAAATTTAAAAGGTAACGATGTAGTGCTGCACTACACAAATTAATTAAATCTAATAGACTGATTCAGAAAAACCTGCACTGGAGAAATGCTAACTAGACGGCCAGAATGCGTAACCACTACTAAGATTAACGACTAGAGAACAAAATAGCAAACGTGCGCTTAACTAGCGAAAGCGCCGACCAGCAGCCGAACGGTAAAGTAGCTGAGCACTGATAGTTTGGTTCAAGATTTGAATTAATCGAACGGGCTGGCTGCATGAGCGTTTAAGTAGTTTTCCCCGTGTATAACGTGTATACAAGCCAGTTTCCCTTACAAAGTCCTCCACGAAGTCATCCCTCCCCTTAAGCAGATAGCCCTCGAGGCTTTGCCCTAATTAACCGGACCAGACCGTTAATGAAAGCACGCTCTGACTAATATTCTCGCTTCAACAGTTTAAGTACTCTTGTTCACCTACTTAATTTGCAGCCTGGCGAGGAAATTCGAGAAGAAATACGAGAACTTAGTAAAGGCTCAAAAACTAAAATATCGGTTAGAAAAACTACACAAATCCCTATAATCTAATGAAACGCCGCAAGATAAAATAACTAAAGATAACTTCTCAAACAAATGTAGTAAAATAGATTAAATTGGTACATCCTAGCGGCATCATTATTTTTCAGAAATATTTCCTATTTTATTATCCGTTTTGAATGGATTTTCCATGGAGAAAGCAATTCCTTTGGCCGCTAATAAGCTATTTTACCGACCTGTTACAGCTTTTCCCAATTCTGCATTTGTTATCTGCATTCTCAATGAAATTTTCTTTGATTATTGCTTATGAATAGCTGAGTGTTTTCCCTCTCATCATTTATAACAATTCTAAATTGCATAGTTTTATATATTTACATTATGAAATTGGAATTCTATATGCATTATAATATTAGAATTTACTCTATTTGGTTTCACATTTTTTTAACCGAAGCTTAAATAAGAAAGCCCTTTATCCAAATTCCTTAATCTCATATCAATTTCTTTCATTTTAATAGATTTGTGGGTGTTTTCTACTATTTGAAAAGCAATTATTTTAGATATAGGCTGCTTTTATCTGATCTTGCATACTTACCTTCCTGACGATAACGAGTTAGAATACATCGTTAATTATTCATAATCTCGTTGTACCTAAATTTATTTGTGCAGTATATTGGCTTAGGAAGCTAGATGCAGTGTGTTCTAAATGTTTTGAATTAAAAAATAGTAAAATTTCCTATAAAAGAATCCAGATTTTATAATCAGAACGCATTAAGTCACCTCCTTCCATATATCATTTTGCTATCACAAACTGCAATATTTCAGAATAAGAAGATTTCTCTTATCTATCCCCGTTAACTTAACTTGATACCACTTTAAGACACAATAACACGCCGAACAAATACTAATTCAGAAGTCAAACAACAAAAATCAGCGTTATATTTTCAAATGCGCTTTCGCAGCTGAGGATGGTGGTTCAGTAAAATCATCGAAACTAGTCCTGTGAAAATTTGAAAATATAACGCTGATTTTTGTTGTTTGACTTCTGAATTGATACCACTTATTTGCATCAATGCACTGCACTTAAATTCACAGTTTTTGCACATTCCGAGCCTTCTTAGGGCAATCGGCAGTTAAGTTGGTAAACCATCTGAACACTGCTAATTTATCATAGGCTTTGTTAGTGGCTATATGGGTTTTCATAATTTTTTCCAAGTAAAACATGAGCAAATTTCCAACATGTCTTCTACAAAGGCATTTCTCCTATGACAGTAACAGTAAAGCATATGAGAGCCCTCATATGCTTTACTGTTACTTACATATTATCGCAACCACTATAACAGATCGAAAATTTCAGAATTCGCCAAACTGTGATAAGCATATTCGCAAAGCCTACAGACCGTTTCTTCTACTGTTTGCTCCGATTGGTTAAAACAGGAAACATAGGGTTACAGAATCTTGTACTTGGCGACTTTTGCTTCATCGCCTATACTATTTCTATATCAGCCTCGTGTACCGAAAAGTGTGCGAAAGCCAGCGGCGAAAACGTAGCCCAACGGTAAAAAGGATGGAAAAATTTCTCGGATTTCTCGATCGCCGGTTCTATCCCCGCTCGAGACTTTTGCGAATTCTGCTCTGGACGGATTTATTTTTATCCTCACTGTATTGAATGACTTTATCATTATTGGTTTTTTTGCCTTCGGGTGCGGTGTTAAAAATTTAACACTTTCATTTTCTCTATTTTTGTTAATGATAATTTTTCTTATTTTTATTTACTGGTTTGTACTCTTTGCAGCAGGTACCAGTAGCAAGATTATGCACCAAGATCCCGAAAAGCGTTTCTATAGAAACAGAGCATAATGGAATAAAATATAATTTCAGTTATACTTACTTTCATAATTTAGATTAAAAGAATATGTATCCGATGCCCTTAAATGTTTAATGAATTGATTGATTGTAAACCTTTTTTCTTGCAAAACAATTATCGTACTTTTAACAGTTTAAATTCAAATACAAATAAACTATTAATAAGATCAGTAGGTTATTTAAAATATATTCCACACAATTCCCCTTAGCTTTCATTTATAAAATAAAAAATTATCGAATGAAATAAACGCTGTTTCTCCTCACTGTACTGAAAGCCTGCAAGGTTTGTTTGGCGATAACTCGCCATTTCAAATATGACCGACAAGCAGATGTTTCATCCAATGAGAGCAGAACGTAGTAGAAATGGTCTGTAGGCTTTGTGAATATGCCTGTGATAACCATGCGCATAAAAATGTCCAGGCAACAATGCGCATGGCACAGTTTTAACGATTAAAGTCGTTATTTTCGAACGCTTTGTTTTTGTTTTACCAACCATTTTTATAGATCAATCTTGATTATTTTTATCTTAAACTCAGTTCTAAAATATGAGCTTGTACGACTTGTCTACAATGGAAGAAACTGCGCTGACATTTCTACGGAATAGAATCGTTTGCGGCAAAATGGAATGGAAATTTTTATGGTGCTTTCTTCCTTGAGTTAGTAATGACCGTTTGGTGGTACCCTCTTTCTTTGAAATCTTAAATAGGTGATTAGTTTGCTTAATGGTTAATTCAGTTCTAAAAGTATTAGGAGTTTGGGAGGTAAGAAGGCTTGAAAGGTACGTTGTATTTTGTTCGGAACTATAAACAAAAGTCTCCAAATAGTCGGTTTGGCGAACCGATTGTTGGACTTGAATAGTCTGCGAGAATACATGTTTAATTCCTAATGTTTCTCCTTCCATATCGTACACGGTTAAAGACACTGGAGAAAAGCCATACAAACTTTAATCAAGTAACCCAAGTCTTGTGATGTTCACCATTTTGGTTCAATGGTTATATGTGAAAAAGGTGAAAGAACTCAGTTGTGATTACTTTTAAGACACCTGGACGTGAAATGTCTATACTAAGACAAAGTTTTATCAGCATTTGTACTGTTCGTTAAATTAATAAAACATTTCTGATATGGTATATTGCTTCGCACTTATAGAATTATCCTAACTTCGTAATTTTTTGTCGTCCACCTACTACCAAAGTTTTACACATACATGTTACAGAAAACTTAGGAAGCGAACAGACGAGTTAAACTAGAGTGCTTAGACAGAAATCTGAGATCTTCTACTTAAAAATTATTCTATTACTAAGTAATTCCTCATCAGCAGAAGTCATTGAACACAAGAAAACGCGAAGTGGCAATAATTATGCTTTGCGACGATGTTTTGTTTTGATTATGGTATGAGATGAGCGATACCTTCGTTTGTTAAATATCACTTTTATATTATCTTCATAGTTAAGCTCAGGTTCAGGTTCAAATACAGAACGACACCTAATGTTTACCATCGGGGATGTAGATATTGTCCGTTTTGCATTAACTGGCTGGAAAACCCTAATTTAATAGAAAATAGTAGTACAATAATGATACGATGAATGTCATCACAGTCGGTGCCTTATTCACTTTCACACTTTGCAAAACATATCCAGTTAAAATTGAACATTGTCGTGGATTACAATTGTTTATTCATAGATAGCCTTCTAACTTACAAGATAATATTTTACAAAGATATTCACTAGGATTTTATGGGGATTACAAGCCTATATTTTGTTAACAATAATAGTGTAAAAGGAAATTTAAACTAATTAAATTTAAATTTTAACAAACACGTATAAAAGTAAAAAAGGAAATTTAAAGCCAAAATTAAAGAAAAAGCAAATTTAAAGCCAAAAAAAATTTAAAAAATTATTTAAAAAAATGTGTAAACATATAAAAGATTTAAAAGATTTAATTTTCGAACTAATCTACAATATCATTTAAATTCAGAAGCATAAGCAAATCAAGTGCAAAACCAATCCATGAAAATAAATTCACTAATTTAGCAAATTAAAATTAATCCAAACAATTTTTTTAAAAATGCATAAGTGAATGACTGTTGAGCAGGCAGGAGACAGACTTATCAAGGGGAAGTTGCCTCCAAACCTAACTCTCCAATCATTCAATTCGTCTTTCGTCATTCATGCAGGCAAGAAGTAAAAGTCAAAACCAAAAGTAAAAAGTGAAGAATGTCCAAAAAGATATACCAATAAAGTGGTACCCTTAGAAATTAGCATTTAAGAATTAAAGTTTTAAAAGGAAAATACTAATGAAGTCTTTTGAGAAACAAGCAAGTAAAGTCAAGTATTAAATTAAACTTTTTTTAAAAAAAATTAATTTTTATAAAAAATAATCTAGAAACTAATGTATTTAAAAGGATATTCACTAGGATTTTATGTGGGTCACAACCGTAGGTTTTGTGTAATTGAAGTCACAATATACTACATCTGATTTGCAATGTTACTCTATATTTGGCACTTCAGGTACTTATTTAAGCTAAAGTTGCATTCATTTGCACTTTTTTGCGGAAAATGATTACACTGATATGGCGTAACTTATTACACTTAATTTCATAGTTTACCATAAATTGCCACTACGATTCTCTTATGTACACCTTGCAGAAAAAGAAAAGAAAAAAAAGGTGGGTCAGTTAACTATACCCTCCCGTTCTACTAGACCGACTGTCGAAATTTAACTTCCGTTTTTCATGTCTCGAAAGCGCGACTTAGGATATATATTAGATTTATATATAGCATTATTCTAACATGTGTATTTTGACCCAAAATTGGACTTTTTCTGAAATAACATACCAGTTTGTTTTTCATATTTCGATTCTACGATAATTTTTTAAAAACTACTCGTGCGAGTTTTACAAACTTGGCACTTTGGTATAATTTGAATAGTAGTATCGAAATGCGGTAAAAACGGACATGTTATTTCAGAAAACGTCCGATTTTGGATCAAAATACTTATGTTGGAACAATGCTATATGTAAATCTAATATATATCCAAAGTCATACTTTCGAGGCATGGAAAAGGCAAGTTAAATTTCAACGATCGATCCAGTAGGACGGAGAATCTAGAAGTGTTCCCTCTTTTTTTTTTACTGTGCAAGGTGTACAATAAATTTTGCGTTTATTTAATTTTTTTGTAGGATAATAAATGCTTTTATATTCCACAGTTATAGAATACTACATTAACTATATTAGTTATATCAATACGTTACTGTATTTTCACTACAATTTACATTTATTTGCATTTTCTTACAAGATAATGAAAGTACTGATGCTCTAAGTACAGTGTAATTAATCCTTCACCGTTGTTCCTTACATTTAGAGCTTTCGGTTGCCTCAATTTTACTTTGGAAAACGCTTGCCGCTTTTGAAAACCCCAATATTATGTCTTCAAGCAGATTCTTTAATAGCCTTTTAAATACATTTTGTCAAACCTCTGACAGTAATATTTGTTATAAGTAGATTTTTTGAAACTGAAAAAAAAATTTAAGGATTTAGAACTTTGAGACATTAGTATACTTTGATGTAATATTCTTATATATCAGTAGCTGTAAGCACATATAATTTTCCAAAGGATTTACATTCAGACTTACCTCCTTTTCTGTAACAGTCTCAGTTCTCGTGTCAGGGAAAATCGACTTCGATTGTAAATCTTCAGCTTGGTAATTTTTTTGCATTTTGTTGTTCTGATCATCTTCCATTTCCGAGGAAGACATTTCAACTGTATCATTGTCTTCCGATGACTTTGAGTGACATTTTTTTCCACGCAGATTTATAATTTTAGTGCCTGCATGCTCATCAGAATCTGAACGCCAGCTATAGACTATCTCCTCGGAAGGAAAGGTTCTGTCGATTGTCGAAATTTTTGAAATGTTTTTGCTGTCCGTAAAACCATTTTCGAAAGAAATGCGAGGACGAGAAGAACGCTTTTGTTTGTATCTGCTAGTTTCGCCTTGAGGAAAGAATGATTCTTCCACCAATGAATCCCGTGTAATTGGCCGACGATATGGTGAAGACCTTTGTGCATCATACTTTGAACCAGCATCCTATAATGAAATGCCTGGCAGTTAAAACGTGGTATTAAATTAAAAAAATAACAAATAAAATACATTGGTAATTTTCCCTCTAATTTAAACATATTACCACTAAATTTTGAATTTCAAAGAGGAAAGCATTTTTTTAGGTTTTCGAATTAGAAAACTTTGTGTTTTTCATATGAAATGCATAAAAATAAGGATATAATGTTATGATACAATTTCCAGCGGAAATAATGTGACACAAAAGGCTAAATTATGATAGTAAACGCTCGAGATTGAATTACAGTAGAACCTCGCTGTAACGAACTTCCCGGGACCATAAATTCGATAAACTATATCCAATCTGATGGGGAAAAATGGATCACTTTACGAAACAGTATAAAAATTGATAGATGAATCACACAGAAAGAGTGAATTAGCATTGTCATATATAATTAAAAGCAGATGTATTGCTTGATCTGGATAGAAAATAATGTTTTTTGCCTTATAACATTTTATTGAAAAAAAAGGGCAGTCTTATATGCGTGAGTGTAATATCCCAAAATATATACTAAGAAACGTCTTTTTTACTATCTAACTTTTATCTGCAAGAACATGTACATAGTCTAAAATTATCATACTTAGATGTTATACGTCTATTTCTATAATGTATTTTAATGCCAAGCTCAAGCTGAAGGAGCTATTCCTTTTTCCTACTCGTAAAACACCTTTAAAAATTCAGCTTTATTTCTATGTGATGCTCTTTTATCAAATTAATCTGACGATTTAAAGGATACAGAATTCCTCACTTTTATTCTGTCAAATTAAGTGTCGAGGAACCTAGTGAACTACTGAGCGAATAATAGCTTAAATCCAAAAACGGAAATGAAAACTCAAGAAGGATTAATTACCCTTTATTTTCTCAAAATAAGATCAAATGTAGGCCCTTTTCTTAGGGCGTACAGCAAAGCCTGCACTTGGGCTTAAACTCAAAAATCTAAGAACTAAGAACTAACTAAAGAGATTTAGCCGAAGCTAACACAATTCTAAACTAGTTGGGCTCGTAATATTAAATTTGTCAGAGAACTATCAAAAAGTACGTAATACGGCCAAGCGAAATAACAGCTTAAAGTGTCGTAGCCCAAAGGCAAACGCGCGCTACTCAGGAATCTTCACTGTCTTTGTCGCAGTTGAGCTTGACTTATAAAGTATTCTCCTTCTCATTTGCATTTAACGTGATTCTAAAAATTCATTCTGGTAGGGAGTTGTAAGTTGAAGCTAGGTACGATAAGAAAGAAACATTACCTTAACAAATAACTGTTATAAAATTAAAATATACCTTGCAAGGGAAAACCCAGAATTCAACTGCTATTTATTATAAGTATTTGTGGCGCACAAAATAACAAGTTCCCTGCTCAGAATTATTAATTTATACAAATATATTGAATATATTTAGCAAAATAACTTTCATTAATATATAAGAAAGATACTAAGTCATACCTGAAAGAAGGTCCTCTGGTCTTGCATAAGATGTGAATACCTGCATGTATCGCAACACTTTTTACAGTTCAATGATGTGCAGCTCTCAATCTTGCACACTTTTTGCAAAAACTGCTTTTCACTTTCAGGTGATGAAACAGAGGTGTCTATACTTCTAAAAGTGAGTTCTTGACTTCCTCTGCATTGCAAATAAAGGGATACGTGTTCAATCATAAATGCCAAAAGATCTAAAATGTCTACCATTTGAGCCTTGATGTCAATCTCAGTCAAAAGACGTTCAGGTGTTTGAGAAAACTTATCAGTATACCGTTTATCGTTTTCTGGAACTTTTTCACGATTCACAGCTTCTTCAAAGTTATGAATTTGTTCGAATTCTGTGTTGCTTAAGCGCTTTGTGAGGGAAGAAGAATTTGAAGGAGTACTAACATTGTCCCTTTGAGAAGATGTGTCTTTTACGTATTCTGTTGAAGGACATGGCAACGTTCGTCTGCACAAAGCTTCTGAAAATATACTCACTTGCTCTCCAGTTATTTGTAATATGTAGAAGGCAATTTGGTAGACATATTGTGAGTAATACAAATCAAAAAAGGGGGAGGATTGGAAGTTCTTACTGGCATCATTTCCACAGAATTTCGAAGCAATTTCTTGCAACATATCAGCAATGCGAAGAAGCAATTGCCTTACCATACTGAAAGCATCTCTTAAGGCAGCATGATCTGTTTTTGTATCCGGGGCATAGAGAGAATTTGAATGATAGTCTGGATGCAAAAAAGGTTCCTTTGAATGCAACTGTGATGATATTGGTGTATTTATTTCCTTAGGTGTTTGCTCTTCAATTTCTTCAACAAATCGCACAAATTCTTCGAGTTGGGTCTGTAAATTATAAAGAATGTTGCGTATTTCATCATGTATCACCTTTTGCATTTCCGGTGAAATGCGTTGGATATTAAATTCTGAATCATTTTCTGTATTAACATCATGATAGCAATTATTAGATTTAGCTTCTTTTTTCTTAAAATGAAGGCGATTCTTTTCGTCACTATGATTTGGCATGATCAAATCAAAATGAAAAATATTCCTATATCAATCAATAAACGATATCCATTTGGGTAACACTTCATAAAGTCATTAAACACACTTCTCATCGAATCAGTTGCTCTGATCCTAAACCGTTCTTAACCTAAACCAGTTCCAAACACAGTTCCTAGCCTAGACCAAGCGCTTTCAATTTGTAATGAATGCAGTTGACAATGGTGCTGAATATACGATTTAAACTGTGAACTGTTCTTCTTCTGCAAATTTAAAGAACTTTAGAAGAGTTTTATATAAATATAGGAAAACTTTAGACGAGTTTATATAAATATAGGAAAAACCTTAACTTACAGATTTAATAGGATTACTTCAAAAAATTTTTAAATTAAGCTAAAACTTTATGCAATGTATGCGATGAAATTTTCAATATAAATCCTGAAAATGTACGCTATGCTTGTTTTATAATCAACTGAAAAATTTCTGTCTAGTACTGCCACCACTAAAGTTGTAAATAATTTTCTCGTGTCATCTTCTTCTTTATGAAGCTAGTTCATACGTATATTTTAGACTTTGTAAAAGCCATTACATTCAAAGTGAAATATAATTCTAATCTGGTAATAATATAAAAAGTTGAAAATACAAATTCGGAGGATGAAATTTAATAGGAAGACATATCGATCTATCTTCCGTAATCAAAAAATAATTCTTTTATATATATTAACATATTTATTAATAATCAAAGTGAAAACAGTTAAATTCGGAATGATTTTTGTGAAATGAAATGTGAGTTAAGCCTATATAATGTATATATCAAATCAGGATTTCAAACGTAAGAAGCACAAATACAAATTTAGATGAAATTAAAGTTTACTGAAATTTCATCGAATGAAGATAGAAAAATTTCATGAATACAAAAATATTGCGCAATAAAAGAGATGACCTTACAGAACTGCAATATATATTGCAAATTAAGTCAACTTAGCTTTTCTAATTTTTTGCGAACACTAAGAATTTACTCACATATTAGGTAAGCCACAGATATAGCAAAAATAGTACATCCCGCATTATGCAGTAAAACCTGATTCCACCCAGAAAGTTGACAACAGTCATGAAATTGTCAAAGCATACAATGGCAATTATCTGAATTATTACTTTTTATAATTAGAATATACATTGCTCTTTCAAGTATGAGCATAAATAACACTATGAAAGGTTTATTAAGGCGTATTTCCATATTTTATCGTTAAAATAAAAAAACTTTGAAAAGGTATACAATACTAATCATTTAAAAATCACTGAATAATGAACCTTAAAATGTTTCTAACATATGAGTCCTCGTATGTCTTAAAGTATACGTGTGTAACCCAGCTTTAAAAAATCTTTCAGATATTTATGATACCTTTATTAGTACTTTCTGATTAATTTTACTTCTACGAAAAGTTTTCATCTCATTGACGACTTTATGAATTGGCAAGAAATGTTTGTTGTCTATCTTTATGTCTTCCAAGTTTTATTCTGTTTGTAAATGATAAATAATATGCATTTTAAAAGAGAAAGGAAATATTATGAGAAAAAAACGCTGATAGATATTGGATATTTTTACGGCCGGTGGATTTTGTATTATTTAGTTAAACATAAAGCATGCAGGTGCACAAGGACAAAAAGATATGTATGGTAGGCGCATGACGAGTTTGTTGTTGTCACGTGTATACCGTGGAGATAAGAAGAAAACTAACTACTTCTTCTCTATGGTGTGGTGGTGGTGGCGGTGGATTTTATTTCGTCAACGTTGGGAGATTATAAGCCCCAGACACATGTTCACTATACAGAATCACAATTAAATCCACACAAGACTTACATACAAACATAAATTTAAAACAACAGCAGACTTAGAAAGTCAAAAGAAGTTGTAAAATGATTAATGTTAAAATGAAGTTACTTATAATTTTGATAATGATATCAGATGTGAAGCAGGTGTAAAAGTATAAAACATAAGAAGCATTAAATATTTACCAACTGTTCTTAAGGTACTGAAATATATCAGCATTGGCTTTTTACCCGATTATACGGTCAAAAGACAAGTCAGAGTCAATGAAATACTTCAGTCGAAGTGTGTTAAGATACGGATATTCAATTAAAACATAACGTACTCTCAGAACACTATAGCAGTGAGATCAGGTTCTCTCTCAGCCTTCAAAAGATGATTGTGAGGGACTCGAAAGTGCCCTATACGAAGACGAGTTAATACCTCTACATCCTTTCAGTTTCTAGCTGATATTCAATATTCTGCTACAGAGCTTACATTTTTAACCTTGTTATTAACCTAAGAATCCCATATTAGCTGACATTTATGTAGGACTTTTTCTTGATGACCTTGTGGATATCCATAAGTGAAGCATGCTGAGTGCACAGAATACAGCAGATTTAGCTGTGATATCTGCAGATATTTATTATTTAAAATCCCAACATGACTGGGAACCCAGCAGTACAGAATTTGATATAGATGCATCTGTAAGTTTACATTTAACTTTAGAATTTGCACAACTACAGGACTGAAAGTGTTGGAAATTTTTTCTGAAGCTTTCAGTGCACTGTACGATTCTGTATGAACTGTGAAATTTCTTAAACATATCTTCGAAATGAATAAAGACCCATCTGTGTATATAAGAACATAGCTGCTTTTTTACGTCTCTGCTCAAAGAAAAGCTGTTTGCATACAATCTCCCCAGTTTTTCTCTTGTCGTGATGGTGGAAACATCCAGAATGTTGATTTGTGCGTATTCCTATGGCGGAATTTCAAAATGCTGTACTACATGGGTGGGTGCATCAGACATGGATTTCGCTTCAATCAAAAAGTGACCTCTTAATGAAAAAGAAGGCAGACAAAATGGTCGTGCTTGAAATAGAAGGTCACACATGTCATCAAGCAAGCATAACTTACTAGGATGATATATTAAAATTGATAACTAAGTATTAGGATGATATATTAAATTAATAGTAGGATGATATATTAAATTTATAAACTTGAAATAATATATTAAAATAATGCAGATGCGACAGTTGCTCACGTCTCTACTGGAGTGATGATTCATAACAATCAACATAAAGGCACTGCACAGGAGATGACCTGAATGCTCCAGAACAAATTCGCAGTGCCTGATGGTAGACTGGATCTAGAAAACTGAACGATGTGCAGATCTTTAAGTAATTGAGCCGTAGTCCAGTCTAGAACCGACAAGTGTTCTGTAAATACGAAGTAAATAGCAGTGCTCTGCGCCCCAAGACGTGTTTTCAAGACTTAATATTTTGGTAAACTTCTTCAGATGTAGGACATGGGGAAGAAAAGTCAGTTTCTGGTCGAATAATCACCTCGAAAACTTTACTTCAGATTCAACTGGAACCATTTATCCGCGAAGATGTAACTCAGATTCAGGATGAAGAGCTCGTTTTCTACAAAAATGCACACAGTTTTCTGTTTCGAAAACATAAATCCTTGTTTTTCTGACCATTCCTGGCTCCTTGTTCAGAGCAATCTGTAACTGCCTCTCTACATGTCTCATATCTGCCCCATGAAAGCTAATTTGCACCTCATCAACATATAAAGATGCTAAAACCTGGTATGAAGTTCCTTTAAGAGAGTTTATTTTTAAACTGAACAGAATAACGATAGCACACCACCTTGAGGCATACCCTCTTCTTGTACAAAGAGGTCTGATAAAATAAGAGCCAGCCCGGGCTTGAAATGTCCTTGCTCTCATAAACTTTTTAATGAAAATAGGTATGCTGCCCTGCAAGCCACTGGCATGAAGATTATGGAATATACCATATCTCCATGCCTTATCATAAGCTTTCTCTATGTCAAAAATGACAGGGATAAGATTATTCCTTCACACAAAGGATTTACCAATGGATGTTTCCAGAAGAAGCATGTTATCTATGGTCATTCTTACTTTACGAAAACCGCTCTGATAAGGTGATATGATATTATTATTTTCAAAGAAATAAATTAGGCAGATGTTTACCATTTTTTCAAACACCTTGCATATGCGACTCGTAAGTGTAATGGGTTAGTTAGCGAAGGATTCCTCGGGTCTTTCCCTGGCTTAGGTATAAGAATAACAATAGTTTTCTTTCATGAACTTGGGAAAATCTCCTTTCACACTCGATTATAAAGAGAGATAAGGGCAATCAATGATTTATAAAGCAGATACTTCGGCATTTCGTAACTTACACCATCTAGATCAGGGCTAGAACTGTGTGGCTGCAATAAAACTATTTTCAACACAAGCGCCGTAAAATACATGTCTATAAGGCTCAGAGCTGGAAGAGTTGAATTCAATAAGAAATTTTCTCGGAATACAGCTCAATACAAAGAAATGCTGGGGGATACTTCCTGCTAGAAGAAAGGGCAGCAAATTTCTCACTAATAATGTTCGCAATTTTTTCTGTGGGGCTAAATCACTGTACCATCTTTTTCCAGAAAGGAAAGTGAGTGGTCATGATACATTCCGCATCCTTTTCTAACCGTTTCTCATATTTGTTTAGTTAGCGTATAAGATAGTATACCAGAGATATAGGATATCTATGAAACCCTTTGGTTCTTACATTTTGCTTTCCTTGCATTTGCTTTGGCCCTTTTGGATGCTATAAAGTTTGAGACAGTTAAGTACTTACGGAAAGTTCCCCAAGCTTTCCTCTATTGTCTCAGAGTTTTCTGCCATTCACATTTCAATATTCCATTTCTGAATATTTTCGTAGGTTTCCTTATGTTGTCATATGTATACAGACTATAGCTCCTCGCATGATAATATCAGTAGCCGATTTCACTGCTCCATTAATAAGCACATCTTCAGTCATTTTATCTGTGAGCTCCGAAAAAATGCTTACCATACTGAGGGACACTTTGATCTGTTAGGTCGGCTAAGCACTCATCTTCAGATAGATAAGGTATTTTCTCTCTCCTTTCTGCATGCTGTCATGGTATAAATGTTAGCACATTCGGCGCCTATTCGAGAGGTACAGGTTTGAGTCCCAGCAAGGGAATCTCTCATTTTACAAATTTCCTACTTCAAAACTCCTAATGACTCTACAACAGAAGGTCGACTTCCGAGATTATGCTATAAAAATTTAAAGTTTTGTACGCAGACACAGTTACATCGATTTGCTTGAGTTTGGTTAATCGAAAAAGGGAAACAGACTGGGTTGCCGAAGTGATATCGATAGACAAGTTTCCAGAACGGAGATTCTTTTTATTTCTTGGCTCACCAATGCAAGAATGAATAAATTCATTCTTGCATTGGTGAGCCTTGCAAGCTAATTCTTGCATTGTTATTACGAACCGAGATACCTTTTGCATTTAGCCAGAAAACCTTGATACTATGAAGAAACGTGGACAGATATGAGGTTTTTTAGCATTTGCATCGGTACGTATCTTTTTGATTGTATATTCTTCAAGAGATCAGTATTTCAAGGAAGTGACTAGATTGCGGTTTTTTAATGATGTAAATATTTGAAGTCGCCATGTTTGTAAGAAAAAGTATTCGAATCCGAACGCCCCACCCACCACGGGACCCAGCAAGGGAACATAGATTCCTGTGTTAGGGCAATGTGAGCTATACGCAAACTGAAGCTGCACAATCGGCTTTTCCGAAAGCATATTTCCAAGCCGCCGACACTAAAGTAGGGAGACTAGCTGATTGACACTAGTAAGGACAATTAAGTACCTTCTGATCAAATGAAGCAGAAGCACTATGCTTAGGACAGCACCTCGCCCCTTAAATACTATGACCCTCCTTTTAACGACAAGGGTTTCCACCCACTGCATATAAGTGGGAAATTTTTTCGTCATTCGCAAACTAGAGACAAGAGCTGTAATAGCTTCTCACGACGAGCCCCAGTACCTAAAGCGGAAAACCACAAGGGAGAAAGGTTCTAAAAGAGCTTTTGAAAACAAAAATTTGGCGTTACTGATAACCAAAGGTTATAGAGCCCTCCCAACATCGACATTGCTTAACCTGGTTGGAATTTTGCCAAACTGCGTAAAAAACAAATAAAAAACAGTCAAGATTAGAGTGCTAAGCCTATGGCAAGATGCAGTTCTATTACAGAATCATGTTATCAACTCAGGTAATGAGACCAAAATCAATATCCACAACATTCATCCAACTGTACGATTTGCAGAAATCTACACGCAAAAACGCAGGAGCGTCATTTCTAACAAATATTTACACTGATGACTCCAAAATGTACAGGGTCACAGCCTGTGCATTGTGTGTAATTCAGAATAATCATATAGTATACAATAGAAATTACAGCCTGTAACTGCATATTCAGTCAGAGACGAGCAGCTAATAGGGCACTAGCACATCGAAAACATATCTTAACCAACTCAGTGAGTTTCTCTGGTAATTTAACAGTAACAGGTACCAAATGCAAAAATAGAATTGTACATGACATCCGCCATCTCACTGCGCACAATAAAAGAAAGATAAAGATGAAATGGGACAAAGCCCACATCGGAATCGAGGGAAATGAGTTCGCACATAAAGCAGAGATAACTGCAACTGCAGGTCCCAGAACGTATCACGTCTATATTCAAAATCCAGTCTCTTACCCCAAGAACAAGACCAATGCTCTGGATATATCTGGCAACAGAATTGAGACAACACGGATGTAATTCAATTAACCTATAAATATTTTCTGAAAGTCTCCATCAAAATCAAAACTAAGTGCAAAATCAAAACTAACTATGTTTAACAGCTACATGCAGGTCATTGTCCCACTCCTGAATATTTACATAGGTTTGGCAAAAGAGAAATGGATATGTGCTGCTGCGGTATTACGTGTGACGCTAACTACACAATTGTTATATGACGGAAAGGTCATATGTCGATTTGTCAAAACCATCTGCAAGTGATGAACGATGAACGAGAATGGTGCGAGTTGCTCCCACGCAATCAGGGAGATCTAAATAGAGCGATGCAGATAATTAAATACACAAATTTTTAACTCTGATGAGTTGTAATACTTTTCAAAACTGAAATGACTGTTAACGTTAATTACTTTAAAGACTATAAATACCAGTTCCGTAATAACTACAATACATGTTTTTAACTGTAACGAATAACATTATATCAAGTTCTGTTCAAAATTAATATGTAAAAACACAGCTTCAAATTTTGTCTTTCGGAACTACAACTATTAAAACATCATTGTAAATATTTATAAAATTCTGAACTGAAGAAAAGAGAATAAATCGAACTAGCAGAAATTGATGAAGAGAGATTCAGAAAACAAAAAGAACTTGAAATTGAATTTTCTAAGATTCCAGCAACTCAAAACGGAGGAAGTAGAAGTCTTGCACCTTCAATTCAAACCACCAGGGTAGAAACCGAAAATTCCCTCCACAAGCTGCTCAAAGAAGCCGAAACATGAACTATACCAGAACCAAAGAGAGCGGAAACGTGGAATATTATATTTTTCGGTTCTATCGAAAGAGCACTTAGGTACGATAGAGTTCAAGAAGAATTAAAAATGGAAAAATTATTGAAAGTAATAGAAGAAAAAGCTTCAAATGTCCTAGTTTTCATAAAAGAAAAAAGAGTTACGAAAAACTGAAAATTCTTATTATAAATAATAATTTTATTTGTATTCATGTGTATTTTAATCTGGAAAAAAGTATTCTTAGGCTCTTAAGGTGTTGTTTAACTTGTTGTTCTTGAGTAAGAATTGTAACTAAAGCGGGAAACGGTTGCGGGAGCCATCTGGTTTATGGCCTTTTACCAACAGTGAAGGCAGTAGGGTATGTGTGTCGCCCTTTTTAGCTAATGCGTGTGAAACGGAAATCGTTAGTCTTGTCGCTTTGTTAAGGTTGCAGTTTTCTTACTTCAAGACAGTGGGAGGTGTACTAAGTTAGATAATTGGATGCTCGTAAAGCTTACTTTCGCTTGTTAGTTGGGGGGTCTATTTTTTTTCTCACGTTCTGTGTACAGATGTTTTTCAGATTGCATTGTCAGATTTTCTGGTGTTTGATTCGTCATACGTGTGTCATTTTCTCAATTTAGATAACATGAAATTCCGGGATTGGTAAGATTTAATTTTATGATTTTTTTGAAAGCCTATGAACTTACAGAGGCGGAGAAATCGAGATTTCCTGGGTGCTTGCACCAGGCTTCTGATTCAGATTTTTGAGCGAAAAGGAAAAGGAGAAGCAGAAAGTTTTGCGGGGCGAGCGATTTGTACCTGCGGGCTGCGGTGATGGCTGTAGCGGAGTCTGATTTGAATGAATTTTGAGCAGCCGCGATGTGAAAGAGAAAGAAAGATCGTGGGGCGCTTTGCTCGGCTGCGGGCTTCCTGAGCAAGAAGACTGGGTACCGCTTTTCTTTGCTCTAGAGAATTCTTTTTCTGCGGGATGTTTAAAAGTTTTGTGCGAGATGCAAGGAACATTTTCCTGCGTGATGTATGGAGAAATGTGCGCGAGCTGCAAAGAGCATTTTTACTGAGAGCCAATTGAGATGTATAGAGAAAAATCTACCAAGAAAATTTAGCACAGATTTTCTCTCTTCACCTGAATCGCCGGTTTATCTCCAAGAGCCTTTTTCCGAGACATTCAGCATAAAATGTTGCCTCGCCGCTTCGATGATGCACGTGATTGTGCTAAAAACTCGTGTATATTCAGCTACCTGTTATTGAATTGAAAAAGGTCCTTCTGAATTGGACTATTGGTTCCCACCTATTGGACAGATAAAAGATCCTTCTAAATTGGACTATTGGTTCCCACCTAATGGACAGTTAAAGCGATTCCTGGCTGTTTGAAGAATTATTAGACTGTAATTTCCACTCGTGATTGCTAATGATTTTTAGACGCTTCAGAAAGGGTTGTCACAGAAAGAAAAATGGGCTTGGCTCATTTCCATGTGGATTGGACACTAAGGATCCGGCTAATCAGGAAAAACTGTTTTCCATCTGTGAGTGAAATTTTTTAAGTCTATTCTCTCTCTCTCTCTCTTTCTTAGTTTTCCCGAATGCAGAACAGTTAATAATGATTTATCTACCTGTATATTGTTATTACTTATATAAATTAAATATTACCGTTAGTAAAATTGAGAAGTTATTTATAATTTCAAGTGAATGCCAGTTTTAGGAGGATTCAATTTTGTTACACCTACTTAATTTGAAAAAAAAAATAATGTTAATCTTAATTAATGTAATTTGGTGTAGTATTATGTGTTATTTTGGCTTAGAAAAATATGTGGTAGGATTACTGATTAGTTATCCATTATTTAATTATATAAAATAGTCAAGAATTTAATAAATGTGTGTTTAAAATTTAATTGTATTTGTGTATTAAATGTTGTGTATATTTTACTGTGGTCTGTTATGTCCCTCCATTTGTTTGAGCCGGAAGGCTTTTAAGAAACATGGAGTTTAATTGAATTTGGGGTTATTGTTATTTCCTTTTACATAGGTTACTCACAACGCAAACCTAAAAGTTGGATTGTATTACCACTATACGATTGATTGATAGATATGATATACGATTGATTGATAGATATGATATACGATTGTTTGATTCATCTTTTGATTATTATGAATTAGATTTGTACGAATGTTTATAAGAATGTCGATATGATAGATGAATATTATGAATTAGATTTTGAATGTGAATTATTTGAATTATGTGATTTTTTATTTTATTTTTTTTTTTTTTGTTATTTTTGTCCGGCATCATGAATCAAGGTTTAAAGTTAAAAGTATTAAAACACCAAACTAAAAATTTTCAGATATAACAGCACTCTTGGAATAAGGAAAACGAAGGAGAGGATCCAATATTCATTTTTGACCGGATTAGCACAAAAAATCGAAACGTTTTGAAAACAAGCAAAAATTGTCATTTGGAAAGTTCAGAAAGAGATCGGACAAGAATCCGTCACACCTGTCAGAAGACCAGAATTACCTTTCGAAGTAGTGAATGTTGACGTAATTGGACCTTTTTCTTCTAGAAAATATCAATACATGTTATGCTTGGTAGATCAACATTCCTGATGGCCAGAAGCAATTCTAATGAGAAGCTTGATAACAAAAGCCACTTGTGTTGAACTTTTGAAGACATTTATGAGAACGGAAATTCCTAATACTGGAATTCTAAGTTACAGCAAAGCAACTTTCTTTCAAAATTAACTAAAGAACTTCAGAAAAGACTAAGTTCTTACCCTAGATTCTCCACACCTCTTTACAGCGCTTCAAATGGATTAGTGGCAAGATGGAATTAGTCTCTCTAGCAAATGTTACATCAAGACTGACTTCAGGATATAGCGTTCAAATTAGGATAAGTACATCCCGTACTTACTTTTTGCTTACCGGGAAATGCTGAATTGCATCACCGAAATCTCCCCATTTCAGTTGATATATGGAAGACAACCAAGAGGTCCTTTAGCAGTGAATCCTTTGGAGATACTTTACTGAAATCTTCATGGTCATTGGAAATACTTATATCACCTAATCTAAACGAATCGGCAGTGAATTACTTAAAATATTTGAAAATAAGATTGGAGCAAGCCAAGTTAATTGCAAGTGAGAAACAACAAAAATATGCAGAATATTTTAACGTAAGATCAGTACAAAAAGTTTTAAAAATCGGAGAACAAGGCTATTTACTCATCTCAAAATCAAATAACGGATCAGGGAAACATCAACCAGATACCGAGAAAACAGAGGCTATGAAGGAACTGGAAACACCGAAAACAAACACCCAACTAACTCCAAAAACCTTTGAGGACTGTGTAACTAGTATCTATGTAACTACTATCATCATCATGTGCATATGCAAAAATGCCTACCCACTGACGGAATTGTCGAAAAAGAAACAGCTGATTGTACTACTCGAGTGGAGATAAATTCGTGAGTCAGCATTTCTACAATAGAAGAATCGATTAGCAAAGAACTGATCACCACAACACCACAAGATCCGTTTGTTATTCATTTGGACGCATCTCAAGTAGTGTTTGTGGAGTAGGTGCGTGTTTAAAACATAACGAGATATCTTTTAACATAACGAGATGCATTCTGCAAAGGAAGATACGGCTGTATCTGAAATGAGAAACACCATTCCTTCAGCTCACCAAGTAACAACAAAAACAAATATCACCATCTCTCTGATGACAGAATTATTATCCCGACTGAGGCAACTGGGAAATTAATAGAAGTGCTTCTGCAGAGTGCAAACTTAACCAACGAACAAAGTCGTACGGCAGTCTTTCTAGAACATGCAGAGATGTTGGCCGCACAAAGCTGACGAAACATCGAATTGATGCGGAGGATCACTCACCAATCAAGCAACATCCCAGATGTCTACCGTTCACAACATTGGAAGAGATTGGTCATCTTCTGAAGGAAATGCAAAAAAATGACAGCATCGAACCATCCACAAGTCAATGGGCATCTCCTATAGTTCTTGTCCATTAGAAAGACGGCTCAATAAGGTTCTGAGTCAACTACCGGAGTCTAAATAATGTCACTGAGAAAGACAGTTACCCTCTTCCTATGACTGACGATACTCCAGACACCCTATCACTACACAAGTGGTTTTCCACTCTGGATCTCAAGGGCGGATACTGGCAAGTGAAAATTCATCCCGATGATAGAAAACTGCATTCACTACAGGCCAAGGACTCTTGCAGTTTACGGTTATGCCATTCGGACTCTGTGACGCCCCTGCAACATTTGAACGTCTGATGGAGACAGTGTTTTGTGGCCTTACGAATCCTGTCTGGTCTATCTAGTTGAGATCATTATAGTGAGCCTTAGCTTAGGGGAACGTCTAGAAAACATTAGAAAGGTGTTGCAGAAATTAAACGATGCCAACCTCTAGCTGAGTCCATCAACATGCAAGTTGTTCCGCAGTGAAGTCACCTATCTGGAACAAGTCATCTCCGAAGGTGTCCGCCCAGATCCAGAGAAGGTGTCCGCAGTTAAGGACTGGAAACGCCCTGTGGAAATTTATCAACTACGAAGCCTCCTGGGACTCTGCCTATTACATAAGATTCATAAAGTGGTTCCACAACATCGCAAAGCCTCTATATAAATTAACAGAGAGTAAGCAAACATTCGTGTGGACTGAGGAGTGCGAAAAGTCCTTTAATCAGTTGAAGGTGGCATTAACATCTACGCCCGTGCTCGCATATCTCCAGACCCGAAAACAATCGACCTTCATCACTTCAAATCTTTTCTTTCTTTCCTTTATTCATATCTTTTGGAACTTAATCCAAAAATCATTAAACATTTTAATTCAAAACTTAGGTGTGTCAATAGATATAGATCAGCGATATCACTTCCGGATGGTCCCGGATGTCGCTCGCTTAGCCCTATACAGAACTTGTCACTTCACGTTTATTATTACTCTGTGTCAGTCTTGAAGTAATTCTCATTTCTGTATTTTTTCTTTGCTAAAAAAAGGTTGAAAAATGGGATTTATTATTCAAACCTTTCTTGCCAAAATTCATAGAGAAAATGAAACTTCAGATTCAAGAATTCGAATTGCGCAATTCTTTTATATCTGTTTAATCTTTCAAAGATTACCACAATCGGCAACTACTGTTTAAATCATATAGACCACCGCAGCGCTTCAAAAACGGCACTTATTATCCCTTCAGCTGCTTTCTTAAAATGCCCCCATCCTAAGTATCACCACAGAATATTAGATAGGAACAGCTGCGCATTGTATTGGTACAGTAAATTTTAATCTATTTTAAACTGACTTTTGTCAAGCATTATTCATACTGCATGAAACGTATAATTGTTTCACAGAATATTAATAATTTTTGAAACAATTAAAAAATCAATTTTAAGAAATAAATTATTGCAACATATATCTACTTATTTTTTTTTTTTTTTACTTTCCTAATTTTTTATCCCGTGTATTGTAGTAAACTGAATTTTAACAAACATCGCACATAAGAATATTTTTTTATGGCTGGCTCTAGCCAATTTAGGCTTTGGCCACTACTAAGGCCAGAAGCTGTGGTCATTTTATTTTGGAGAGGGCTAACGTACGGCTGTCATTACCTCCTTTGAAAGAACAGACAATTCAGATCCATGCCTTCTCCGAAATCGAAATCTTCGGTACGACAATCATATTCACTAACCACTCCTGCGTCTGAACTGCATTATGTGAATGTAATACTTGTAATACGAGCTATGAAAAATTTCACATGCAGTGATATCAGATCAACCATGAGAACGTAAATGCATTTATTCCTAAAATAATACGTATTTTTTGTTGCATAGTGTTTCATATCAATAGCGAATTGATTTTCAAATCATCATAAAAAAGTTCAAATATATTTTCTATAGAAACAGATATGTTTTAAACCCATATATTCATTCTGGGGTACTTTCCTGTTATTGAAGCGCCACTTATTCCCAGACATAAACGTTGGAGTGAAGTCTAACTAGATGGATACAATTCTGACGATACATAAAACTTCCTGGAAAAAAATTAAATTGTTATAACAGAAATGTATCATACAATTTGATGTATATAACGTTGAATGTGCGCAATGCTGAAGCTGTGCATGATGCCGAATTGATGCGATTCTTTGATGTTTTCTTTTGATGCTTTTTTAAAAAAAACCAAAGAATTTCAGAAGGGCGGTATCATCTTAGTACTGCGCACATTAAACATTGCACTGTTTTTTATGGCACAGCTGTTCCAGAGGAGATATAAACATTTAGCGCTTTGGCGCAAATTTGGCATTTAGCGCACAGTTAACAGAAAAGTACCAAATTGTATTATGCATATATTTTTCTCACTATCTAATGTTTAAAGGAAGTTTTTGTTCAAGCAAATAGTATTTAATTTCCTTTAAATGCTACCTTGTGTGTTTATCTCAGCGTGGGTTAGAATTCAACTAAAAATCGAGTTTTTATTTTTATGCTTTCGAGGGCTAATGCTTGAGCAATTAATACAATTGCTATTAATAATGAACTGATTGTAAATAAATATCCGCAAAAATGTGTACATGGATTCAAAACGGTTAAGAGATGGAATTTTCCGTTATTTTTAAAAAGAGTCCTTAGTAAAAATAATGTTACCAATTGGAATGCCAATTGGAATTCAATTCCAATTAGAATATTAATCATAATATTCCAAGTGGAATCTGCCAATTGGAACCCAAGAACTTGTATATAGTTTAGTGATGGTAAAAGCAGCTATAATGCTTTTTTAGCTGATCTATATCACTGTCACAACCCATCGATGAAAATTCAAAATTATTTTGGCCATTTAGGGAAGAAGAGAGGTGCATGAAAAAGTAAAACATGGAAATGTTTAAGGAAAATTTCATTAAAATTTTTTTTTAAAACTTAGGCATTTAAACCCGCTTTGTAATAGTTATATAATGCTATATATCAAGTCTTTAACGTAACCAGTCAGCTGCTCTGTTTGTTAAATGTTCTGAGCAGATGTTAATGCAGCCGTTAAATGTTCTGAATTTTTCCCTGTCTCAATCTCTTTTGAGCGGTATACTAGTAAAAGTTTGAACTATGGTGATGCGATAAATAGGAAGGATGCAGGATTACTTTGTTCCTCATGTTTACTATACATATTTTGGGAATATTTAAGAGTATGTTGTAAATCACGCTTTTGTGTTAAATGTTTCTACTTTTAACCGTTCTCAAATATACACTGTTCTCAAATAAAGCTTATAAAAACAAACACTTTTTTAAAACTTTATTAATAAATTTTTCATACAATTACACAAATGTTCTGAGCAGTTTTACAATCATTAGCAAGAAATATTATAGGTAGAAATACAATACTTTGAAATATCTGTTACAGAAAAGTTATATGGTAGAACTTCGAAAATTCTAAGTTTTTAATACAAGGAACTGAAGGTTTCCCCACAAATGAGTTATACTATAAATTTATGTTAATTTTTCTAGTGTGTTGAATTTTATAATTCGAAATATTTCATAAGCCTTATTTTTTACCGTATAGGTCTAATATTATTTTCCTTATTTGTATTTCCGGATAAATCGAAATCAAATATCATCCTAAAAGTACGAAAAATATGCTTTGAAGCTATTTTTAATATGATGGAGCTAAAGGTAATTTGCATTTCTGGAGTTTGCCAGTGATGTAATCAATTCATTTCCCCCTTCGAATCCATTACACTCTTATAGGCATATATTGGAATAAAGTCAAACTGAGCTTTTTGCTTTGTTTTCATTCTCTGAATTAAAAAAAATAATACATCTTTAAGAAAAGAAAAAGAAAACTTGAAATTATATTTCTGTTAAACTGTGTACATAATGCTTTTACAGAGCATTTCTGCTACTAAAAGGGAAAAAATACACTGAATTCTCGATAATTCGAAATTACATTATATGAAATTTTATTTACTTTTAATGAAACTTCCAAAACGAGTTGCGTCAGTCATTGTCCCAAGCAAAAATCCCCAGGTTTTTTTAATTATATCACGTTCTTATTAATCACTTATAAAAATCATCTCAATCGACGTTAATTTCTATGCCTTTGCTTTTAATTACAACAATACTTAATTTTATTTATGAAATACATGCTTCCTTAGTATACCTAACGTATTTTTCCCATAGAAAATTAACTTTGAGGAACACGATTTTGTCAGTCGCGCAATGTATTAATAAACGAAGTTCGACAACGGTTTACTGCATTTGCAAATACGTTAGCAAAAAAAATGTTTATTTCTTTTTTAATTGTATTTTAGCTTCATTTTTATTTTGTAATCCCACAGCATTCTGCCTTAAATTTTAACTCCCGAACTACTTTCGCCTTGATAATTTGAACAGTTTTGCTAGTCCTTACAAGTTAGAAATGAAGACAGTCCACTGTGTTGCCAAATTCGAAGGGAATATTTTGTTAGTTTCCTCTAAGGTGACATATGTCAGATAACGTGACATAGGCCATTTAATTTTTCAGAGAAATAATATGATTATAATTTAACTAAATACAGAGATCTGCAATACTAAAAATACAGAGATCTGCAATACTAAAAATACGTTTCAATGTTTGACACATGTTTGTCTATTATAAAACTAAAATGATTCTGCATTAATTCTTTTTCATAATTATCGAAGAATCGATATATCTTTCTCTTGGCATAATGTAAAACGCTGGAAAACAATCTGTGAAAGTTAGTGACGACAGGAAAAATTGCAGATTCGTGAATACGGTCTGGTATATAGCCACATAGTTTCACAGTGCTATCAGTTTTCCTATATAGTATTTTATCTAACATAATCGTACGATTAGAAGGTTCAAGATGGCGGATAAAGAGCTTGACGCGTTTTACACGTCTCTTGAAAAACATTATGATACTATCAACACAGCACTTGCATCTAAATGTAATATGAACGGTAAGCTGCGTGAACATGCTAGGACTGCTTTGGGTGAGTTAAAATCTCTTATAATTAAAAATTTTGAAAGATTACAATCTGCTAATTATCGTGAAGTGGCAAGTTTGAAATCTGCTAATTATCGATGTGGCAAGTTTAAAAACCTCTGTTATGAGACCTTCTTATGCTGAGGTGGTATCGCCATCTAGGGGACAAAATGTAAACAAACAGTTAAATTATTGTAATTTGCTTGTTTCGGCAGCTGCTGAATTGGAAAACTTTACATCCCTTGATGTTAAAAAACTTTTGAAGGAAAAAATTAATCCTACAGAAAAGAAATTAGGTATAAAAAATATTAGGACGATTTCGAATAACAGAATTTTAGTGCAATGCTCTTCCTCAACTGATCGTGATAAACTAAAAGATGAAATCAACAACAAACGTGAACTAATTTCTTCTCTTTCAAGACAGAAAAATCCTGCTCTACTTATTAAAAATGTGCCAAATGAAATTGATGATAAAGATGTATTAACTGTTCTCTTTGATCAAAATCCTGACATTTTTTTATGGTAATGAATGTATTAATGACATGAAATTCCGTTTTACTCTTAAAAAATTCCGAAACTCAAAGCATATCGTTGTCGAAATGAAACCCGAGCTATACAGAAAATGCCTATCTTTGGGGTATTTCCATTTTGAGTGGTCGGCTTGTAAAGTAGAGGAGTTTATCATAATAAATAGATGCTTTAAATGCCTTGGCTATAATCACAAAGTAGCTAACTGCAGAAATTCTGTTGCTTGCTTCAAATGTGCAAAAGAACATAAAACTGAGCACTACCAAACTCAAGAAACCCAAGCTTGTGTGAATTGCATTCATTATAATAGCAAAATCAAGGATGTTGGCAAGAAAGTTGATGTCAAGCATAAGCCTTTCTCGGAAAATTGTCCTTCTCACATTTTTATGAAGAATAGAATTATTTCTCAAATTAATTATGGCTAACTTTCCTATTTCTGTTCTTAAAATTATTCAACGTAATCTTCATTGTTCGAAAATGGCTACTCAGCAGCTTGTTTTAAATATGAAAAATTCTAACATTGATATCGCTCTTGTTCAGGAGCCTCACTCTTATAAATGCTCTCTTCCCAACTTGCCTTCCTCTTACCGGGTTTACTTTGATGCTAATAGTGATACCATTAAAGCTGCTATTATTGCACGGAATCAAAAGCTGTCTACTCTGCTTGATATTAATAATCTTGATTATAATATGGTGTTTATTCATGTTACTCTCAATACTCAAGATTTTATCTTTTTTTCCCTATTATTTTGAACTTAATAGAAATATCGACTTGGATTTGCATAAAATTAATGTAGCATTAGCTTCAAAAAATTATAATAGATTGATTTGGGCTATGGATGGCAACAGCAAATCTGAAATTTGGCATAGTCCAGTTTCAGATTCTCGAGGGGTTAAACTTTGTGAATTTTTAAGTATGAATAATTTGTTCGCTCTAAACGAAGACTGGGGTCCTACTTTCTGTAGTACTCAAGGTTCAAGCTATATTGACATTACGGTTGTGGGATCTGTTCTTCCTGCAGATATTTTGTGTTGGTGTCAACCAGATTATGAATCCCTTTCTGATCACTGTGCGATTGAGTTTGAACTATCTATAGCTTCTAATAACACTCTCTATGACAGAAAAAACAGCAAAATTGTCTTCATTGTAAAGCTAACTGGAATATTTTTTACAATACATGTAAGCAGTCGATTGATGAGTTTTCGCAGTTTAGTGAGTGCTGTACGGATAAGCATGCATTAAACTCTCGACTAGAAAATTTTGTCTCGATTCTCTATAACGCATCCAAGGCTTCCATGCCTCTAAAAAAGTCAAGGGTTCATAAGGTACCTTGGTGGACTACTGAAATCGAATGTATGAGAAAACAGGTTAACTCTGCTAGACGTAGGTTTCAATGAAATCGTAACTCTACTCTTAGAGAGATATATAAACAAAAATATCTTCACTTCAGGCATAGTTACAGTTTAAAGCTCCAGGATGCAAAGCTTAAGTCTTGGAGATAATTCCTAATGAGTATAAATGAAAGGAATGTTTGGAAAAAAATATATACGAATGGTATAAAGAAAAATTTTATGAAAGGAATTGAAGTCAGTGGAATTTATCTCCCATCTGGTAATTGTACACACTTGAAGAAACTGCTAATAAGGTTCTTAACAGAAGCTTTCCCACGGACCATTTTAGCACGGATAATTCGTTTCATAGAATGATTAGGGCTGAAGCTTCGTTAAATTATGTTGCTAATCCAGATCCTCCATTTACTATGTCAGAAATTAATAGTGTTATAGAAAAACCTAAATGCAATAAAGCTCCTGGTTTTGATGCTATTTCAAACGAAATTTTGAAGCAAGTTCATAGAATGTTTCCAAATTTATTCTCCAAAATCTTCAATACTTGTCTGAGGCTTGGTTCATTTCCTCGTTGCTGTAAAACAGCGAATGTCGTTTTAATCCCTAAGAATAGTGGTCCTCGTATCCCGCATTTAGATAACTTGAGATGCATTAGTCTTCTTCCCAGTTTAGGAAAATGCCTAGAAAAGCTGTTTGTTAATAGAATTACCTGGTTCTTGCATAATAAAAAACTGCTAAATAAAGCACAGTTTGGTTTTACTCCTCATAAGAGTTGTGAAGATGCTCTTTTGTACTTAAAAGACATAGTGGACGAAGGTAAGAAGAGAAATTTACTCACAGTTTTAGTGTTTCTTGATATCAAAGGTGCTTTCGACCACGCCTGGTGGCCTGGGATACTTTTTTTTTTTTTTTTTTTTTTTTTTTTTTTAAGGAAAGCTGGTATTCCGTGTAATATTTACCACCTTATTAAAGATTTTCTGCATGACAGATCTGCATTGCTCTCCCTTGGCCACGTTTCTTCCTCCCGCATTTTGGAAAGAGGTTGCCCTTAAGGCTCGGTTTCCGGACCTTTATCGTGGAATTTAATTATGAATGATCTACTCAATAGACTCTCACATTGTCCGAGTTGTAAAACAATTGCTTTTGCTGATGATCTACTAATTTGCTTTCAAGATAAGTGTCCCATTACTCTCTTTAATACGGCTCAAAACACCCTTAATTTTATTTCCAATTGGTCCAGAGAACAGAAATTGGAATTCAATCCTAATAAATCTAAAATTATGATAATTAAAAGAAAGCATGTCAGCTATACAAACCAACAACTGTACTTGGACAAACCAACAACTGTACTTGGATAATACCTTACTCGAAACGGTGAATGAAATTAAATATTTAGGCGTTATTCTTGATCATAAGTTTTGTTGGAAAAATCATATTATGTATTTATTCAATAAGTGTGAAAATATACTTAGAAGACTTAAACGTGTCTCTTGCAATACTTTTGGTTTAAAATCTAATGTTATTGATATGATTTATAAGCAGGGTATTGTCCCCTTTATTTGCTATGCTTCTAGAGTGTGGCGAACAGCTTTAGAAAAGAAGATTAATTCCCGTATACTTAGCAGAATTCAAAAAAGAATTTTACTAAGAGTTGTGCGTGGCTACAGAACAATTAGCTATGAAGCCTGTTTCGCAATTTCAGGATTTCCTCCGATTGACCTTCGTGTTTTGAATGACAAAAAGTTTAAAGATACCATCAGCAAATTTATGTTCGATGCCAAGGTGTTGTTTCAAGATCTTCCTCATCCTGCCTATCGTTTGCCAATTCAAACTATCATTTATGACAATTCTGTTGATGATAATTTCCCTGTTGTGTGTTATACAGATGGCAGTAAAATTAATAATCGAGTTGGATTAGCTTATGTCGTTTTCCATAATGGTTCTGAACTGGAATACAAACTCTTTAGAATTCCCAATGAATGCAGTGTTTTCCAAGCCGAATTACTGTGCATTGGTGAGTCAATTAAGTGGATATCTAACAACTGTTCGCTAAGTGCTAAATTTCTTATTCGCACTGATTCTCTTTCATCCTTATTTTCTCTTAGGAATATCTTCTCATATAATAAATTAATTGTGACTTCCCATGCTCTTCTTAAAGACCTTAATAATAAAGGTGTTGATGTTATCTTTTCTTATGTACGTGGCCACACTGGCAATATAGGAAATGAAAGGGCTGATTGTTTGGCAAAACAAGTTACACATCTTCAAGTAATTACTCCAATGATACTTCCTAAGTCATTTTACAAGAACAAAAGTAGGGATGATACAATACTCGAGTGGAATGAACTATACAGGAATTCTACTACTGCCTCTTTGACTAAACTATATTTTCCTTCCATTCCGCACAGACTGAATAATAAACACTTTTTCTGAAATTTCGAATTTACTCAATTTTTAACTGGACATGGTAAATTCAATTCATATCTGAAGAGATTTAGATTATCTAGTACAGACTTGTGTTCATGCACTTTCGGGGGGGAAAGCAAAATGTCGAACATTTGTTGTTCTATTGTTCAAAGCTTAAGGAAGGACGAAAGGAACTCATTTCTAGGTTAAACTCTGTGAATATTACATTTCCTGCCCCTCTTCATGTATTTGTCCAACATAAAATGGCTTTCTCTTTCTTCTGTAAATTTATCTCTTACGTATCATCTGTGAATTTGTAAGTTTATTTTATTTTGTGTTGTGTTGTTGTATTTGTTTTTTTTTTACTTACCTCTGTAAGCCTTGTGTAATACTATGTGGTGCACAAGGATTTAAAATTTTCAATAAAAAAAATCGTACGATTAAATGTTAAACATTTTGTTTTTAATTCGATTTCAACATTTCTCATTTTCGAAAGTAATTTTCATGATTAATAAATTCTGTGCACAGTTACATAATATGATAAACATGTTACTGTACAATAGATGTTTTTAGGAGAAGTTTGCCAAAGTCTCGTTAACTCGGACTTTTTTCTGCACCATTCAATTTTTGCTTATCGAAGTTCAATCATATTACTTCAAAAACTTACTCTCGTAAATTTCATAATTTTTGTGTGTACGAAATGGTAATAAATTTAAGTTATGTTAACAGGATATTTGTTTTGAATTATAGTTCACAAACTATGTTCTTGATTTTTTTCGCAATGCCCCACCCAAGAAGGCAAAGAGTACAGACTCTTGGAAAAACGTCTGTTTTTTTGTACCATCTTCAGATTTTCATCAAGAGCTGTATCAGTGTGGTAAGAAGGAAGCACATGACGTACTTTGTTGGCAACTCCTCTGCTTCTTCGATAGGCGACCAACATAACGGTGTTCTCAGCCTTTGAAGAGGCACTGCTGTTGGTGGGCAACTTCTTCTTGCCAGGTCTCTTTACTAAATGAAAAGCACCATAAATTAATGGATTGATCATAGCAGTTGAACTCCCGAAGAAGAAAACAGCGGACTGCAAGTCCTGGCTTAATTGTTCGTCAGGTTTCAGGAAGATGAAAATTATCATCGTGCTGTAGTAGGGTGCCCAACAAATGATGAAAACTACCATAATAACTACCGTAATCATCAAAGCTTTCATTTTTGCTTTCCTCAGCAGATTACGACGTGCGGTATCCATGACCGTGTTGCGATCTGAGAAGGAATGTTCTTTTTCTGGGAAAAAAATTAAATACGATGAGAAAATATGCAGTTAAAAAGGATTAATACTACATTTATATAGCCAGTGCTCGAGTTCTTTTATCAAAATTAGAAACTAATTTTTCATATTACAGAACTTGTTTTTTTATAACGGATGTAGTTGATTTATTTTATATCAGCTTATTTAAGTTTAATCATTATGCTTGGTTTATAAAAAATAAATCAAGCAAGACCAAGCAAATTTTGAAAACTAAGCTAAATTAAAATAGAATCTAACCTGTTCTGTATTAATTCATTCATCACAGGGTTTACTGCAGGAATGAAATATTCCCTGAAAGACTTTTAATTGAAGTTAACTACGGCTAGTAGCATAGTCAGAACTGCGGCTACATATTTGCAGTAAATGCAGTATGTGACTATATATTACTGCAGAAAATAGAGAAGGGCATGTTAAACCTGAGATTTAATTATTACACTGTTGGCCATTAAAATTGCAACACCAGAAAGGAACGATCTGACTAACGTCAAAATCTCATGAAAGGAAGAAGAAATAGGAACATGCAAATGATTATTATTTCAGCCCATTTAGACGACGCAGGAGAGAGAAACGACATCTGAAGCACTGCTTAAAAGAAAAATTGTGTAGTGGATTTCTCATTCAGAAAGCGTTTTGTAAGGTCGAAGCTTGCTCAGAATATCGTGTTATTCCTCGAATAATAAGAAGAAATGCTTACCAGCAGGTGTCAGAATTGGATAGAGGCAAGATTTTTGCCTATAGAGAGTGTGGATAATCGTTCCGTGATTTCGCCCGTCGAATTCGTCAATATTCAACCACTATCATGTTAATATGGAATGAGTGGGTTGCTGAGGGTCATACTGAACGGCATGCAGGATTTCAACGCCCTGCCGCGACTAACGCCAGAAAGGACTGACATATTTTGAGGTCAGCCCAGCAAAACCGTACAACCACATTACTGACCATTAGTCAGGAAATGGGCATGTTTGCAGCACGCCCGGTATCCGCTCGTACGGTGCGTTAATGTTTGCAGCAGCATGGACTATCAGCAGAGCGACCATTACTTCAGCTTCCCTTGAGAATGCATTATAGAGAGAGACGGCGACTCTGGTGCACCGAACGACAAAGCTGGATACAGGAGTGGAACAATGTCGTTTTTTTTAGACTAGTCCCAGTTCTGAATGCTGTATTCTGATGGCCGTATACGCATCTGGAAGGTCCGATGAGGCCGCACGACGCCTGCTTGCATTCGATATTGGCATAGGGGCCCTGCATCTAGTGTGATGGTTAGACTATTGGGTACAGGAAACGCAGATCTCTAGTTCGTATCAACGGTAATGTGAACGAAGATCATGGTACATTTCTGAAATCTTACGTCCAGTGGTCCAGCTCTATCTTCGAGGCCTGCCAAACGCCATCTTCCAATAAGATAATGCAAGACCACAAGTTGCACGTCGTTTTCTGACCTTCCTGGATACACAGGGTATTCTATTGCTGCCCTGGTCTGCATGGTCTCCAGATCTGTCACCCATTGAAAACATCTGGTCATGGGTTGCTAAGAGACTGGCTCGCCACCTCTCTCCAGCTAATACGGATGATGAAGTGTGGCATGGACTTAAAGCAGCATGGAACGAGTTGCTCATTTCTGTCATCCAAACCGAGTTCGACTCCATGCCTAATCGGGTAAGGGCCGTTTTAGCTGCCAGGGGTGGCAGCTGTTTCTACTAATTTCGCATCCCTGTAAATACCAAACTGCTTACAAATTTAATCATTTCATCTTCATGCCATAATAATTACGTACAATAAATATCTTTTTTGTATTTGCTTTCCTTCATGGTGTTGCAATTTTAACGGCCAGCAGTGTATATGTCGAATAAGAATCACATACACAAGTTTATGTCATCAGCCAATACAGTAATGACTTCACTGCAATAATGTGTAGGTAGTACGTCGGGAGCTGAAAAACGTCAGATTAGATTAAGAGAACCATGATTTCAGTGCAACAGTATTGCCATCGAATATGAAAAAAGAAAAAAAGACTGTCTATAACAAATATGTAGAAAAGAAAATTTCGTGAAAAGACTTACTGTAGCAATATCGATAAAAATTGTTGAAACGTTGGAAATGACGAGCAGTATGAAGTAATAAATGAGAATCTTATTCGTATTGTTGCTCAGTTTGAAGATTCAGTTTTTTAATGGCAGTATCTCACTTCTTTGTATTGCTCTTGTTCTTAATCTCACTTGTCTGATGTAATCAGAACAAGCTCATGAAATATTATCGTGACAAGGAGTACAAGGCCTTGGCCAGAACCTTGAGTACCATACTGGTGACAGTCGGACTTTATGCTCAGTTCCGCCCCAATTTTAAATTAGCACTTCGCGGGCGGCATTAATATTAATAATCATTTAATTGCACTTATTAAGCAAAATATGCCGAATATGCTTTCTGGTTTCTTTGAGAAAGAAATATCTCTTAAAATAGAATTGCATTTTTCAAAACTTGCACTAAGAATAAAAAAAGATAAGAGTACTATTTAGTTTCATAGTAGTTGATGCAGGTAGTCTATCTTATCCGTTTCTAACTTTTAGTTCAATTGAAAAAACTTCAATATGCATTATGAAATGCAAGGAAAACTTCAATAAAGAACGTTGTAAAAAATATGGCATCACTTTATGCTTTAACAATGTGTTCTATGTGATTCATTAATTCCTAATCATCTGGTATGAAAATGTAAGACGAGAATAACATTAAATGCACTTTGAAACTCAAGAAAGTCTTTAATGCAATAAAAGGGTTGTGAAATAACGTGGTATCACTTTAACAATGAATTCTAAGTGATTCATTAATTCCTAATCACCTAGCATTGAAATGTAAAGTGAAAGAAATCAACATTATATGCACTATGAAGTGCAAGGAAAATTTTAAGACAATTAAGAACGTTGTAAAAATGGTAGCACCACTTTAAATCATTTAGTATCAAACTGTTTCAATTCATGATATTAATTAATAAAACCAGAACTTAAAAAATCATCAGCATGGAATACATACACATTTAGCACTGCTAAAATCAAATATGGGTAATAACGTTATGCAAATAAAATTTTTAATAATAATTGCATACCTATTTAGCTATTTTCGGCTGTGTGTAGTCGTTTTGAAATAACTCAGCTTTTTCAATCAGATACTTTATACAGATTATAATTATCTAAATATTATATTATTTTCCGTCCTTTGGCTTTATGTGTTTCATATAATACATAGAGATTAGTTTTAAAATATTAAGTACTTATTTTCTTCTCATAATTATTTAAGGCAAAATATTGCGCATAGAGAGTAAAATAAGTTATATAAAATCATCTAATGGTTCAGCTATTATGAAATTTAAAATTCGAGCACTGGCTAAAATCAGTAATAGCGTAAATAGTAATAAAAAAGTAATTAAAAATTTTGATTAAAATTTTGCAGTAAATCAAATGGCAATATGAATCAGAATAATCAAAAAATATATTCTGGCATTTTTATTTAATTCAAAACTTATTGTTCCACAATATTTATGAAATAATAAACAGATAGAGATTTCCCAATTATTCATTCATCTTTCCTTTTCATTCTTAGTTTAGTACATAGTTTCTTAATCAATTTGCTTAATATATTTTATTAATCCTTCCTTTATAAAGGGCTATTTGAATTTAATCTATAGATAATCCTAAGATAATTTTTTTAAATTTCTTTTAAGGATTTCTTCAACTTTCTTTTAAGTATCTAAAATTTACTAGACGCATAGAAAATCAAAAGAAACCTAGAACAAAAAAAATCACTTATTTAATAAATAAGATTTTCTAGTAAGAATTCAGGCCTATCCAAAACTCTTAAGATGTATCTTAATCGTTTCATGTAAATCTCTGCCTGTGTTATAATTCATGGTCTGGTCTTACATTTCCCTGAATATATTATAATAAAATGAATTTTTAGAATAGTTTAACATGAAATAAAAAGGTTTCAAAGGAACTGTAGAAAAATTTACAGCACTCATATTTCATTTTCCATTGTTGTCAGGCAATGATAGAAAAGGCTTTGTTATGTTGCTGCCTAGAAGTGTGAATAGTGAATTCTCACTATTCTTATAGTCTTTTAAGCTCTCTTTTGTAAAACCGCTTCAATCATCATTCATGTATGATATGAACTTCCTGCTAAGAGTACCTGGAATCCGATTAACATAAATTTTTCTGCCATCTATTGTGCATAAAATAGAGATTTTAGAGTTTTTTTTCCCGTAATGTGAAACGTTTCGTTCAGTTTCTTTTGTGTCATTATACAAAAGACTTAAATAGCTTAATTCATGCCCACAAATTACCTTCTGGACAGTAACAATCTAGGGTAATTAAGAGTAAACAGAAAGCTAGCTGTGAATATATTTCATTCAGTGTACAATATCTAATACACTATTCTTGCAGCTTAAGATTTAGATCGAAGGCAAAAGAAACTGCAGTATGATGTTAAATCGAGTCTTTTTGTCCCAAAAGTAATAAGAAATGATTTTTTATAGAACACTGTATATAGTGTACAAAGGCTCCTAAGAAAATATAGGGATCGAGGCAAATAAAAGAGGATCCTAGAATGCAGTTTAATCTTTCTCAGTTGACTCCACGTCTTTGCACTCATCGTTAGCGCAATGAGCAGTTCCTGTGTTTTGTCACGGGCGAAGCAGCAGAAAAGTTTGAAGCAGCGTTAAGCGATAAAATTTTGTGCGAAACTCAGGAATCTAATTCTGAAACATTGAAATTACCAAACCAACGGCAGTTATAAGGATGTCCAATATTTTTTAGTCCTAGTTGCGTTCATGGAAGAGAGAAAGCTGAGGACGAACATTGCACATGGAAGGCTTCAAGAAATGAGAACAAAGTAACTCGTATAAATACAAGTACTTGCAAGTGCGGTTGTGCGCGGTCGTCGAGAAATTGTAGCACATGGTTCCTTCACCACAATAATGTGCTAAGTCCCATTTCTGTACCTTTGAGGAGATTTTGGGTTTAAAAAATGTCCTAACGCTTCTTCATCCAGTGTACAGCACCGACTTGGCTCCATAAGAAGTGTTTTAATCACAAGCTCCAAATCTACTTTATCGCACAGTGTTTTGGGTCATTTTGTGACACGCAGGCAGCTATGATGAATGATTTGTAAAACATTTTCATATGATGGCTTTTTTCACTACTATGAATACCGGGAGTTCGATTCCATGCGACCGGGATGGCTGCGTCTTTGATTTTCTTGGTTTTTCCCATGTGTAGCGTGAATGTTAGCCGATCTCCGGTACAAAGACCTGCACTAAGATATTCCTCTCCTCACGCAAATAAACTTAGAGTATTCTGCCGTATTTAAGTAGCGTAAACCTAACTGTTGCTAAGAGTAGCTTCAATACGGGAACTGCTAAAATTTGCATATTTTGAAATTGAAGAGCTCTAATTTAATGCATGTTTAAGAAAATAATTTTTTTAAATAATCTTTATCGTTACTTTGGGGCAAAAATTTCTTTTTCGCTTGTTAAGAAGATTTTCTAGTAGCTCATCGTCCAAACTAAGGTTGCGTTTTTGTCTAATTTTTAAACTACTAATAAGTCAAATGTAAAGTCAGCCTAGCTTTACAAGTATTAAATCGTGAACATTAATACAGAAATATTTCTAAAATGCATTCGTTTAATGAAGTTTAAGTGCTTATTTCATTAAGTAAACTTCGCAAATTAGTATAACTTCGAGTTTCAATATTTTTACGAATGGAACTATAGCAGTTTCTAGTTATTTACTCCTTCCTTTTTGTCATAAAAACTATCTTTTTTAAAAATTTGTATTAAACGTTTAAATGGGTAACCTTCAGTGGCAAGAATTGCATATGGTCCCAAAAAAAATTTGATTAGCGACATCTCAGGTGATTTTGAAAATATGAAAAGAAGTATTAAGCTCTAAAATAAGTGTATTTCCTTCACTTAACACATAAAATCCTGCCCAAGCGAAACTGAAGAAAGAAAAAACTAGAAGCAACGTTTGTCAAGTGTTTCCACAGTGGGAAACTTAACGCCTTTAATTTGCCTTTCATGTATCTTTGGGCATAATGGATTCTTAGATTGTTGCCAATCGTCCAAGTACAATGTCTTTAATTTATTTTTCAAATTTAACCATTCTATTATTAATTAATCATTTGAGAGGCTTTAAAATAATGTGTTACCACTGCACATAACAAAAGAAGTTATTTATTATTTATTTAGTTATAGATTTTCAGCTGTAGGCTACAGTGGAACAAGATCACCACTATCTCGAATAATCCACGAGTTTTTCTTTTAATATTCTGTTTACTTCATAAAAATGCTTGACATGTTTAGATATAAAAACACAATAAATTCTCAGATCCTGCTTGGAGCCTCAGCTGATTTCGCATTCTATGCCGTTTGCATATCATGCAGACTCGTCAGTTCTAATCTCCAGCTTGGTACTTAGTTCTAACTACTTACTCGAGAAAGAGATATTAAAAAACGACGACTTCAGTAACCATTATAATGCTTAGAACGTACCAGACGCAACAGAAAATTGCCCGAAAACTTCTATGCCTCGTTTTAAATCTTATTTTCGCAGACATTACAGTGTTATAGTCTTTTGTCACGCAACATCCTGTTAATTCTGAAACTTTTATACGAAGGTTATTCTACATCCCAGTAGGATAAAATAAAATGATCTTCAATATCATTCTACTGATAAAACGAGCATTTCGTAGAAGTCGTTACTTTTATTCTGTCCTCTAAGCTGTTGGTTATCAAACATTTTGCTCTACATCGAGCAATAGTTATATCGTTTTTCAGATGGAAATGCATTTCTTAGTATAGCTAACATTTATACGTAAGTGCACAAGTGTCTTGGTATATCTGCCATTTAGCAGTTATATCAGGACACTTTTCCTCAACATCAAGCAAAGTATCTTTCCTAATATTTACGACAATATCTTTTGGGAAAACTGCTTTGAAAACGACTTGCGAATATGGCCTCTTTTTTGCTAAACTGTCGGCTATTTTATTGGCTTTATACCTACATCACTCAGTACTAATCTGTAAGTTTTTAGACATTTTACTAGCATTTGCGATTTTATTATATCCATAAATAGTAACATAATGAGACTTCTTAGACATCTTCTCAAAGCAGATAAAACAGGTAAACGCTTTGTAAAAAACACATAATTCTTGTGTTTAACCACAATTTTTTCTCATGTCTGCGTAATACAAGTGTCTCGCGCCGTAAAAATAATAGCTAATTAACAGCAAATGTTAATTAACAGGAAATGACATAGTAAAATAGCCCACTATTTCTACAGAATAAAACTTTCAGCAATAATGATCTTGATAAGACAGATTTCGCGTAGACATTAACTAATTTTCGGCTTTCGAATACAAACGATACTTTACCAACTAACCAGAAGCTATATGGAACTCCGACAAGGAAAGCGTAACCATGAGGCACATTAGCTTTGCAAAACCGCGATGTTTTTAATTTTGAATTCTCGCATATAATCGAATCTCAGAGTGTTGCCATTGAAAACAAAAAATATGTTTTATCTTTCAGATTTACAGATTTAATTATTCTCTTAGATACGGATTAAAAAAACTGTGCGAATTAAAAGCAATAAATACAGTGTCCTTATACTAATTTAAATTTTTATTATACTTATTAGTAATAGATCTAAATAATACAAATTAAAATAGCTTTAATTTACATATATCCAATGGATAAATTTTATTAATATTTTCAGCTTTGTTATACTTGATAAAACTTATTTCCAATTCACATTTTACATAACTGTAGCAGAAGTATTTTTTGTGATTTTTATAAAAGTTTTCAATTTAAAATACCTTTAATATCTTTACTCTTCTTCGAAATATTAGTCTGTTATCATAAATCTGGTAGTAGGTGTCAGGTATCAGAGTACTGGTGGTTTTCTTAGGGAAAGACTGATTCAGTTGTAAAATGCACTTTTTTGATCTTTCACATTTAAGACAGTAATAGACGGAAGACTTTTCACTTTTAAGACAGTGATAGACGGAAAGCATTTTACATTTCACTATCTTATTTTAAACATGTATTAAACCAAAAGCACCCTCCAATGACCTAGCGGTAAAATTGCTGAACACTGGTAATTCCAACTTGGGTTCGATTCCAAGAGAACGGACTGGCTGCATGGACGTTTTCGTTGCTTTCTTCTTGTGTAATGCGTATACATGCCAGTTTGCTTTAAGTCCTCCACGAAGGCAGCCCTTCCCTTAGGCAGCTATTCCTCGTGTGCTTTTCCATAATCAGCTAAACCAAACCAAAACAATAAACCAGAATCATAGATCTATGTTCAATAAATATTTACTTTGAATCATTTTGCAGGTTTTGAAACATTCTGTATAATGCATCGCATTGTACACAATGCATGATTCAGAATGTAAATATGATGTGAGTTTACTTACTTGCAATAGTATAAAATGTGCAAACGTATGTAAATGTGAGAATGAACAGCGGTAACAAGAACATGAGAACCAAACTAGCCATAGTGTAGAGTTGCTCTTGCCACTCTTCAGTGTAGAATCCATATGTTACGCACTGATAAAATTCTTCAATGAAAGGACCCTTTACCACTCGGAAGATAAAAGCCTGTAAATGGAAAAAGAAAGAAAAGAAAAATCACTTAAAATATTTTCCTTCAAAGTCACATATACTTTAACATTTTAAAAGAACAGATAAATAAAGGACGAAATTCAGAACGCCATGTCATAATGATTTATGGCATAGCAGGAAAGCAACTGATGCTTCTTCACCAATGACTTCATTTCCTTATAAATTCAAGATGTATATGCCCTTGAAGCTTTAAGAGCTGTTCCTAGATATGAAAGACACATAAAACATACTTATTTTAATTTACAAAAAAAAAAAAAAAAAAAAAAAAAAAAAATCTGCGGTTTTCAAAAACGATAGTGTTAAGCAGTCTTACCTAATTTCCCTCAAGCAAAATTCTGTAACATATAGTGATCGATGAATTTTTAGGAGTCATAATATTTCTGCTATACTTCATATAATAATCCTTTCGGGTTTTAGAAAATAAATAGAATGTCGAAAAAAGAACTGCTAAAGATGAAAAGACAATTTTGACCTTTTCTGAAATGTGCCATAAATAAAGCAGTATTTTGATACCTTAAAGATCAAAAAGTAAGTATTACAACTGCGAAGAAACATAAAGATTTCCAACGTAGTATCGTCATCATAAAGATTAATTAATAGAAAAATTTAAATATAATGTTCAATTATCAGATTATAATTAATTAAAAATTTTAAAAAGTAATCTACTCTAAAAATTACAATAAGTAAATAAACAAATAAAAAGATTCTGTACACTTTGTTTAAATCTGAACTACCGTCTTAATTTAATTTGCTAATTCTGTAAATGAAGCCTTTATCTGGGATATTGCACTGAATGTCTTCTCCTTTATTCTCGAACACACCAGCGGCCGAGCGGTAAAGACGCTGAACACTGGTAGTTCGGTCCGAGGTTCGAATCCCGCGAACGGGCTGGCTGCACGGGTGTTTTCGTGAATTTCCTCATGTGTAACGTGTATACGAGTCAGTTTCCCTTAGAAAGTCCTCCACGAAGGTATCCCTCCCTTTAGGCAGATAGCCCTCGTGTGCTTTGCCATAATTGAATAATCCAATCCAATCCAATCTCCTTTATTCTCAAAACTGCAGTAATTAAAAAACATCATTTATTTCCTATGGTAGTGAAAATATCTTTCCATATTTACTACAAAATTTTAAATGTTCATAAAATCATCACAGATATGCTATAAATTAAATGCTCTTTTAATTTATATCAGACACATTATTATTAAAAATGATAAAGATTTAAATAAGTAATGCTATGTTTAATGCTTTTAAATTGCAAAATTGTTAATCAGTGAGAGATTATTAAATAAAATAATGAGTGTTTTCTAAACAGAATATTCCTAAAAGTATACCGATTAACACAAGCGAAGAAATATTTTGGCAAGAAAAAGCAAGATCATCTTGAATTCCACTCAACTTAGTCCATTAGATCTTAGCTCAGTTTTGATCATGTTTGATTTAAGTCCAGTGTTTGCCCATTGTTGACTTTATTTTGACAAACTTGATTTTGATCTAAGGCAATCATGTAGACATGGTGGCTTCAGATCAAAATCAAGCTGCTTAGATATTTAATCTCGTACTCGAAGATATGTCTGTGATATCTGGCAACTTCTATGTTACATTTCGACTTTAGTTGGCGAATTCATAGATTATTTGTCGAGTTTACTGCAGATTAAAATATTTATTCTATAATATTTTGATGAAATTAACCGACTTGTTGATCACTATAAGTGATGTATTTCCATGTTTTCATATCCAAATGAGCGGGGCTTCGGCAGTTCGATAGCAATATCCGAATTCTAAGACTAACTGCGATCACATTAAGCGGCGCCTACGGTACTTCCATTCCCTGTGCATCAGTAGCCAAAGCGTGATCATGTCTATAAGTTTTACTTCGTAAGGACGTGGTGCATACTTATTTAAGCTAATAACGAAATCATAATTTCTAGGGCTTAAAAATATACCAGTTTTCCAAAGTACACTTTTTCTCGGGTCACTTCTCTAAAATGACGCATTTGATAGAAAACTTTTATTAGAACTTAATAATTAGTTATCGGGTTAAGTCTCTTTTTGTGTTTTAATAAAAGAAGAAAGGTGACGAAAGCTTTCTCAATCGGAACAGAATTTTGTAATGCCACACAAATACACTAAGTGGCAGAGAAAATGCAACATCATGAACTTATGCTCCGAAGAATATGCAAATTGTAGGCAGACTCAGTGTACCGAGTTATGCAAATAATGCGAAACGCGTTGCATGCTTGCGCCTGGAAGGCAAGATATAAGAGAAGAAATCTGCAGAATCGACAATAGTTGCGCTTCCTCATCAGGCAGATTAACGTTTTGCAAACTGATTTTCTATCACAGAGGATGCGATAGTACGAAAAATGCCAGGACGTTGATAATTCAAGTCCTTCCAGCAAGCGGATGAGTACACTAGGAGTGATCGCATTGAGAACAGCGGGATAGTCCTTGCGACGAATAGCAGCGTATGGGTATCTGTAGGCGTCTACAGTGCACCGGCTGTGGCGAAGGGAGCTAGCTGTTGAAAGAGAATGTGGCATGTTCCAAGGGTGGCGGGGCTGCCACGAAAAGGCAGTGACTTTAGCACGCGTGGGCCGACGCATCAGCAATCATGTGGTTGTGACCCCACTGGCCTCTTCCGTCGACATTTTGCTGCAGATGCAGGACACTCTTGATGGTTTCATATCTACTAGGACCATTATTTGCTGGTTAGCAGCTGGGCTGCTAGATGCCGCCTTTTGCGATGGTGTCAAGGTAAGCCACGTGGACTTCGGAGTGACATAAAGTGGTGTTTTCCTACGAGTCATGTTTTTGTTTAAGCTCACTCACCGTGTATGAATCTAACGGCGATATCGTGATAGGATCAATTCGCCAACATCTGGGAAAACGCTACAATGCACCTCCATGTTTGGTGCACCATCGCTTTCAAAAGCATCCTACGTACCCTGTAAGGTACTTCCCTGGCCACCTATCTCTCCGGATCTCTCACCCATCGAATATGTCTGGGATATAATTGGACGTTGCTCGCGTTCGTTGCTACCGCCGCATTCAGAACACAAATTGTGGCAAATAGTTGATAGAAACTGACATCTATCCCTCAAGAGATAATTCGCCCTCTGCGTCTGTACCTAGAAGCGTTGCTGCCTCTATCGTCGCCAGCGGTGGTTCTACAACTTACTGAGCATTCTATGTAGTCGCTCTGTATTATATTGTAATAAACATCATGCACTGTTCGTTGCGGTGTTCGTTGCGGTGTCTCTCTTTTTGCCGATTTTCATCACTTTCTGCGCACGGGTTTAAAATGTTGTATTTTCATTGTCACATAGTATAGTTAAAAAAGGTAAATTTGATTAAAACATTATTTCGATTCAGAAATTAAGAAAGAAACCTTAATTTGTAATAGCATTGGTATGAGATCGATTTCTCCGTTTCCATATTTCGTCTGTTTGTTAAATTTTGCTACGGGGTTCTCAGGGAATATGATGCAACCTTACCACTGCGTCACACTTCACTATGTGGGTCTTGAAATTTGCAATTCAAATATATATTTTATATCTTGCAGTACGTACAAAGTACGCCACCTTTAATTCTTTTGAACAATGGTCACCATATTTTCTAAAATAGGGTCATATGTAGCAAAAGAAAACATCGAAGAACTAAATGCTAACAAATAATTTATTGTTGCTTTAGCAAAGGTCATATAGCCAAGCATCTAAATTTTCAAAATATCGGATGAGTTACAAAATATTTTATATTTTTATTATATATTTTATATGAAAAGATTTCGTGTAGGTATAATAATATTAATAAAATTTATTGTTAAAGTTACATTTTAAAATGGCATATTCTGTTCATTTTCTTCATTTGCGCCAAAGCCTACAAAACAGTTTTCAAATTCTATTTTCAAAGCTGAAATTACTTACAGCTGCAGGTTTTACGTAGTGGCACAAGATAGGTCGAACTCAGAGCAAGTAAAAAACACTTGAATTCTAAGGAGATAGTATATAAAATGACCCAAGATAAACCAAACCGGGCACGGTAGACTTCGCTTGCTTTGGGTTTGGTTAGATCACTCCATATTATATGCTTTCAAAAAGGGCTCCTGTTTGATATTTTGACAAGAGCATATAATTTCGGCACTCCCTCAGTATTCTCATAAAAATACATAAATAACTGAGCGTGCATAGGTGATTTTCTTTTAATACCGGTTTTCAAATTATAAAAGTTTAATGCTTTTGTGGCAAAATTTTTCGAACAGCAACTATGAAATAAAACTATCTGCCTCCAAAATGTAGCAATTTTTTTAAATCTTCTTTCCAAAATCAAACGAAGTCCAAACTTGAATTTAAAATTATGCTGCGATGCCTCTAAAATGTTATATAATATCGGTTTAATTAATAAATAAATCGGTTCAAAATTAAATATTAAAACGAAAAAGAAACTAAATCTGCTTATATCTGTTCTTACAATGAGATTCATTGCTAATCATAGGAGGCGCGTCAGGAAACTACATTATTCCTTCAAAACCAAAAGCAAAACTAATTCATGAAAAGCTACAGAAACAGTACAAATTCTGTAACTGGTAGAAGGTGGTCCCCTATTTTATAATACAACATGTTGAATATGAAAACTATTGAATTTGACTGCTTTTCGCCTCGTTGCCTAAAATCGTGTATTATATAATTGAGAGGAAGGGCAGACAAGTTTAACATGTGATTTGCGATAGCACTTTTCGGGTGGATTTTACCTGTTTTTCCCAATCGATCTTTAATAGCACTGGTGTTAGTTTTAATCTGTGCTAAACACTGTTTATCTCTCTCATCATATATATATCAGGTACAGTGCCGACAGTCGTAGAAACGTCTCTTTTAAAACTGTTTTCAGAAAATTTTCTTCTCTAGTTTTTGAGCAAATTTTTTAGTTTTTTAATTTATATGTTATTTCTATGAACTAAAAACAGCTGTTCTTTTTTCAACACTTTCAAACACATGGCCTTTTCATCTGATCAGATAGCTCAGCAAGGCAAACAAAATTCACTAGCCTTCCTATAAAAATTTTATAACTGTAACATTAAGTAAAAAGAATTTTTTCTATGTTTACATGAAATTTTCTGTGTTGCTCTAATAATGAAGAAGAATAATACAATGAAAGTTGTGACTAAAGTTGCAACCATTTCCAAGCATTTCCACTTTTATTATATTATTGTCCTACCTGTCATTTCAAAAGTTACTGGCACATAAACTTATCTTATTTAATGTATTTTCTTTGATGCAGCCTGTATATTTAATACAGCCTTTTATTTAGTTTACAAGAGCTAGCCAATAACATTAAGCCACAATAGACAAACACATTTTTAAATATGTTTATTATTAATAAATTCACATTATTACTTCAAATTATCGATAAACATAATTTTGTTACACAGTTGATAGGTACGAACTGTCAACTGTAACGATTTTAATGAACACTGATGTGTATGTGTCAGAAATGAAAGTTGCATTCAAAACTGGAATCGTTAATCTTACAGAACAAAAACAAAAACCATTAAATCTAAGCTTATCAAAAGAGAAGCAGTAAAATAAATCCTACTTAAATGAAAATCACAGCATGTTTTATAAATTTTGAAAATGGCAAAAATTCAAATTACTGAGAATTTCTTTTCACAGATATTTGAACTATAAAAAAGTCATCAGATATATCATTATTTTTCTAGTATATAATACAGTGTCACTTATAAAGCCTTGTTCTTTATTCTTTATAGACTTACTTTAGAGACAAAAAATTACTTAAAAGCAGCAAACTTCTAGAGAACGGGTTTGGTTTATTTGATTACGTCAAAGTATTCAAGTTCATGTATTAGTGCGAAGGAATGGCAGGACGCTTAGCGTCCGAAGTTCGGTATGAAAATACTGATGTTTAAATAATTCACTACTTTGCTAATGCAAAAGATAGCTTATGAAAAATTTACCTATTGAATTAAAATCCATATTTAACGATTTTATAAAGTGGTAATATACTTAAAAGAAAACCACTTCAGCCCCGTCACTTTTTAATTTTATGTGATGAAAACGGATCAAAGCATAAATATTTTTTTTTCAATATTGAAGTTCGTTGACTGTCGAGAAAAATAGAGTCCAGAGTTCCTGAGTTGAAAAAAAAATTAAAAATATTTTTGAGAGTAACTCTCAATATTCAGTTAAGCTCTGAAAGACAATTACTGGTTGCAAAAAAAAGACCCCGACATAGCTGATATATTTGCGTACCTAAATTCACTTAAACAGAAAATGCAAAGATCACTTGGACTTGTGTATATTAACTTCCACTGACAAAATCGAAAAACAAAAATTCCTCATTGAAATGATGTGGTGAAAGATGGTTTGTCAGTGTTGTAGTTCGAATCCTAAAAAGAAACTACTAGAATTTGTAGATCAATACCTATGCATGCTTGACAGAAAGCTTCATCATTACTTTAAATTAATAAATACAAAGAAATTCGATTTAATTTGAAATCTACTTGTATCTTCAATTACATTACATGTAATTCTCTTTACTTGAAAGAAAGCGAGAAGTTATTAAACTTTAAAAGTTATTATATCCATGAAGTTATGTTTAACGATATTCTATTATTTCGATTTTGGTTCACTGCAAAAACGGAGTTTTTCTCCATTGGCAAAAACAACAGTAAGCATTCTTTTACCATTTGCTACAATATACATGTATGAACAAAGTTTCTGCTTCACTATCAAGAATTTAAAACTGCGTGTAGCTCTTTTGCCCCGGACCCAGATATAAAAATGTTTTGTTCACAGAAACAAAACAAAATACCTCACTAAAATAAATATATATGTAACACACAAAATATGAAATAAAATTACTAACAAACTGCTAACTTAATTTAGCAGTAGTCGTTTTCATTCTTAACTTTAATTTAGCTACATTCCCTTCAAAAGACATGAACTGCATCAATTACGTCATCATTTCATGTGGTTGGTGTAACATTACTAGACTATACAGCAAACAATAAAGTAACGACATACAAAAACATATGCATTACAACCAGTGTTGGATTTAGATATATGCTGCACAAGCTATAGCTTAAGGACCCCCACTTTCTTGGGTCCATCCCCAAAAATTAGCATATCCCATATCAAAATGTTGAGTCATATCTCAAATAGCTTAAGATCTTTTCAAATCTAAATCCGATCCTGATTACGACAATGACATCACAAAAGACCAAATGGGTCGGAAGACATGCGCAATAGAAACAACTTGCTAATAACGGGTATGCTACTCTCTAGCTGAAATGCATGCTTCACAACTTAAGATAACGTATGGTAGTTTTTTCAAGTTTATTTTTCGAAAAGTATACAAATCAAAAATCTAAAATTTTGCCCACATTTTATCGGGTTTTCTATAATTTACTTTTAAGAAATTATATACGAATCCAAATGCTCTTAAAAAAATTACCGACATCATAATACTTTTTGTGCATTACCTTTACGAATATTATACAAATTCTAAAACATCTGGTAAAAAATTTATTAATTCAAAATATCTTTCGAGTTCTTTGTATTTATTTTTGCTTCAATAATAAAGAGGAATCGTAAGCAAAAGAACGTTGGCATAATTTGATTATCGTATACTATTTATTTACATAGAATTATAGCATTTTAACAACAGTAATAATTCTACGAAATTAAAGATCCTCTCCTGATATTTTACATAAATTTAAACTGCTTTAATCATTATCACAACAGTCAGGTGATTAAACTTTTTAGTCGTTTTAAATGTATGGAAGAAATTTATACGATATATGTTAATATATAATCTTATATATTTTAGGTACATTAATATACTTGAATATCTAGTATTATTTTTTCTAAACGGCTTTTTATCAAAAGTATTAAATTTTAATGATGCGATAAAATTAAGAACAATATGCAACTTTTATTGTATTCTTTTGGTTCCTTTCAACTCTACGTAAGGAATTAGAGTAATATAGTTATAAAGTGATTCTGGTCAGGACTTAAATGCAGCCGGGGCTCACCACAACCTGGATCCGATAATTCTAAGTTTTTGAAAGAAACTGTAATTCCAGCGTAAGGTGTCAATTAAGATTAACGTATTTTGTTGTATATGTGATTGGCAATACCGCCAGAAAATTTATCATTATTATTAACATAACTTAGTTCACTAATATTTCATTTACTTCTTCACATTGCTCATTGTTGTTTTATTAATTAATGGCTCTTATAGTTATGCCATACCACTTCATTTTACTAACTTTACAAATTAAGCTCTTTCTGAGATTAGTTGGATGAATTACATTATTGCACTTTTAGAATCCGTTAACGCCACTTAATTTAACACGACATTTTATAAAGCTCCATTGAGCTGTGAGGGACTGTTGTTTTTACATATGACATTAGTAATAACGATATGATCCAACTTACGACTTATTTATATCACTGTTTATAATATTAACTTGAATGCTTCGAAAATAAGACCCCATATTTTTGCTATATTCTTGTTCTAAAGCTTGTTAGGGTTATGTAAACGGATATTTTGACAAATGAAATTTCAGAACGAGAGGAAGGACACTAATTATGATAATATCTTTATATATATAAGCGGCTAAAGTGTGTGTCGCCGATAGTTTATTGTTGCCACTCGGAAAAATGAACGTGGAAATTAACGTTTCCGCAGTTTTTAATAATTATCTCGGCCGATTAAAGTCGTACGAAGATGAGAACGGTATCGATGGATTCGAAGAATTTTTTGGAATTCGAGGATACGCGTCTCGAATTTCAATTCGGCGCTGTTCCGTAGATATTCGAGAATAAAGAATTTGGCACGTAGCCAAATCCCTCTAATAGAGGAAACCCAAGGAAAAAAGTGGAGAATTTAGGGAAAAAGTAGGGGAAAATTAGTTTTTAATTAATATCTCGGCTAATTAAAGTCCCAAGAAGACGCAATTGGCCAAAATGGCGTGCCACGGACAGTGTGCTTCACTAAGCCCGGGAGCCAGCCGTTTCGGAGGAGATAATGTTACTTCACCCCATATATATATATATATATATGTATATACATATATAAATGCGGCTTAAGTGTCTATTTGTCGCCGATAGTTTATTGGTTACTTGTAACTGTACTAGCCAATGGGATGAAGTTGCACGGCACATCATTGCCATTTCAATTGAGACGTAGACAATTTCCTCTAAAACGTGCCTTCGCTATGACCATCCATAAGTCTCAGGGCCAAACGCTTAAGAGTGTTGGCATTTTTTTACCTGAGCCTGCATTTGAACACGGTCAACTTTATGTTGCCTGTTCAAGAGTTCGTGAAAGAACGGACGTAAAATTAAAAATAATGGATGGTCCTCTGCAAGGCGAGCTTAAAAATGATGGAAAGATCTACAAAAGAAATGTTATGTACAAAGAGATCTTTGACACGTGAATTAACATTTTATTATTTAAATCACCTTTATTGATTGAGCTAGCGGTGGCTCTTAAGGAAATGTACAGCCAGTGGTTTCCTTCATTGCACTCTACTTTAAGCAATTAAGCAAGTAGAAGAGGAAAACCCCGTGGGGCAGTAAGCAAAGGGGCGTTCTGGTCGCCTGCCCTGGGTAATTCAGTTTAAATTAACAGACACCTTCGCACAAATCATTTTAATTACAATTTATAATATCTAGAATAGAGGTGATTTCGTATGACCGCCTGGCGTTCTAGTATAAAATAATTACACTGTTTAAATATTAAATAAACAATAGCTAAGATTTCTTTCCTAGAACAAGAGAAAAATAAATATTTATCAATGTTTTTATTACTAAATGTGTAAAGACAGCCTTATATTGAAGTAAGTATGCTATGATTTTGTTGATCTCTATACTTTTGTATTCTATACTTCTTACTTTTAAGAAACTTGAAAATCTGATATTATTATTATATTTACTTTTTGGAAACGTTTAAACGAAAGCAGTAAAAGCAATGGATAAAATCTGAAGGTAAATAGAAAAGGAAACTAAACCGGTAAGTATTATACTCTGTTTTTCTAAACACAGCAGACAGATGTCTCAAAATACGCCCTGGAGTTTGTCAGTTTAAGTTCAAACTGAGTCTAAAATTCTCGGAGGAACTGACATATAATACTCTAGATCTAGAGTCTTAGACATATATGGAGTCCTATATATAAAGATTTATATAATCTTTATCATTTTATTCGGATTTTTGTTTTCAGGATTCATGAAATCTTATAAAACTTGAGAAATTTTTCCTTAAAGGTACTTGAAAGTATTACGAAGTAATCCTTTGTGGACTCTTTTTCACGTAACTAAAATGCAAAAATAATTGCAAAAACTTACTTAAATTTTTAAATAGTTTTTCTCGAAGATGTCAGTAACGTTTTAGATAGGGAAATGTTTTTGCTAAATATATGCAAATGTACTTGCTTCAACTAGAAATTTGTTGTTTTTATATTGTCTCGAAATATGTTGTTTAAATTATGCGAATTATAAAAAGGAGAATTTACATCTTATGGCAATAGCATAAGAACTTTTGACACCAATGTAGAAGTTTAACAAGTAGAAGAACATTTTTCTACTTTCCTTTTATTTCAACTGGAAAAAAATGTATCACTTTTTATGAGCTATATTTACTTTCATTATTTAATTTATATTATTACGTGACATCATAAAAATACAATATTTTAAACTTTTTATTTGGTATTTTTTAATACGACAATTTATTGAACAAAGCAATTATCTGATGATTTTTATCATATTTAAAAGAATAAAAGCTCAAAGATTATCATCACGTATTTTCTAGTTTTAAAGTTTCCGAATCCATATTTAATAGTTGAGTAACCCTACTTATTATATAATAGTTTCTCTCTGCATTGAGTTTACTTCTTTAAGGCAGTTTAATTGGTACTATTTCTTACCGACTAAATTTAGTTACGTTTCCTGTTGGCATTGGATATAATATGATGCATTTATTAAAATGGCTTTCTTAAAAGCCTACCCAACTAGCCTGTAGCCTAAAATTTAAAAGCTATATTATGATAATTCGTCACTTTTTCGTTATAGGATAAAAAAAATGTTGCGTAATACTTTTGCCTGTAATTTTTAACAATATTTCTGTATAGTATATTAATGATCATTTGTAAGAATTTGCTGCTAAGTCGCACTACCAAGGCCGTTGGTAAAATGTGGCGCAAGTTTAATAATTATAGTTCAAGAATTTTTATAGCTTCCATCAAACTAAGCAATATTTTAAAATCATTTTAAGAAAACATAAACACACGACTGGAACCTAAGTTCACGAATTAAATTCTTTCCCAGTTTGTCATCCGAAATGTTCATAAACCGAAAGTGTTTTCCTCATTGAAATTAGCGTAAAATGGATTAATCCTTTCCTGGACCATATATGCTTATTTAAAATTTATAACAATATTTTGTGCGTAAGTTTATTGCAGAAAACTAATGATGCCAAAATAAAATGTTAGAAAAAAAGGAACAAAAATTTAATTTAACTTTGCAGTACTCATATGAAGAAGCGTGGACAGAATAAATGAAAAAGGATAAACCAAAAGAAACTTCGAGATGATTGTGTTTGAAGGAGAAGTTCCGTTCTATAAAAATATGAGATAATTATGCTTCTGGAGGAGCTTCGTTTATCTTTTCTTTGTCTCTTAAGCTTTCCCGTCTACTTGAATCATTGTATATCCCTTTTACTTAGCTCATCCATGACCATTTGTCGCTGTCTACGAGTAAGACTTGGCATTTTCTTTAAACGTGCTTTACTATAGCTTGCCATGGTTTTATCATTACGTGAAATTTACTTTACTCCATTTTTCTCAAATTTCATGGATCAGAAGACAAATTTCATTTTATCTTCCTTCGTCTTCCTCTGCTATCATTTCTTTTCTGCTTCTGAAAGTGTCCCAATTGTTTTCATGAGCTTATTTGTATTACTTCCTTGTACGAAGTAAAAAGGAAGTATTGTAATCGCGAAAAGTTTCAGGCAGCATATTTCAACGAAAATATCCATTTTGACCGCTATCGAATGCAATTTAACGATGTTTTTGCGTGATATCTGTACGTAAGGACAGAATAAAAGACTCGTTTCCTCCAAAAAAATTATAAAACTGCTTTAAAATGAATTCTGAAGAGAATTTTCCGTGACGTCTGTACGAACGTATGTACGTATGTGCGTATGTACGTACGTACGTACGTTTTTGAGTTATGCATCTCGCATAACTCAAAAACGGGTAGCCTCAGAACGTTCAAACTTTGTATATAGGACTGCTATAACATGTAGATGTGCACCTCGTATTTTGGTTGTAATCGGCCGCACCAAACGTATATAAATATATATATATATATATATATATATATATCCACTCTGTTACCCGGCTCAGTGATCTCAGTTTCTTTACTCTTATATGTTTGTAAATTGTACATTTTTTGCTTTAAAAATGATTGAATTATGTTGTTTTTATCTTCCCGTTAAGGATTTTATGCCTTTAGTAAATCTGTGTCCAATATGTTTAGAATTATTAACAATTTTAAAGTTGTTTAAGTGCCGCTAAGCCTTTTTCGACAGCGGCAATTGATTGTTTAAATTTAAAACAGCAGACTAGTGGATTTGTTGCCAATCTAGAGAAACTTAGCTTCGCAACAACAAAGATAATGCCTTCATTTATTATTGCCAATTAAATCATGCTTAATCGTTTCTGGAATTTTTTCGAGGAAATAAGTGTTTAAGATTTACTTCGTAATTTTTAATATAGATATTTTGAGTTTTATGTATTTTTGTCTTCTCGTGAAGTGAGAACTGAATTAATTGAATGAGAAATACTCAATCGTCTGTGAAAAACTGTTTCTTTTTTGTTTTGTTTGCTTAATTTCTATTACAGATAATTCTAGTTTTATTATAGTATTTGAATAGAACATGTGGCAATGATTAGATAATTCTATTCTTTAAATGATATAAATTTTGTGCATTGTGCGTTCTAATATTAACGAAATATAATACTGTTAAGTGAATCTAGCGCCAGTGTGTCGCTATGATAAACAAATACTAGAGTGAATTTTAAAGAATGTATTTATTCTATTGTGATTTATGCGCTGTCGGTGAAGTAGATTTAATTCAATCCAATAAGTTTAAATGAAATGCCAGAAAAAATGCGTATAATTTAATATTTCGTACAAGGAAGTCATGTGGTGTACACATCAGATTTTTTGTTTTGAATTGAATCCATCTCTTAATCATTAACTTCCGAGCCGTCATTTATCCAATCCACACCCTAAATAATGAAAACATCCTCAACTGCAAAGGCGTCATTTTGCCTGCAACACAGTCTAGATACAATTTCCTTCAAGCTGCATTTATGATGTGAATTCTAGGTCTCTAAGTGCTAATTTTGTGTCAGGGGTTACTTCAAAACACGTTTGAAAATCACATGTTACCGATTTGGTTGTTCATAAGTCAAGACCTTATTCGAAAGATTTTTCTTCAGATAATTGTTAGCGAACTGATTTGATAAGGAATAAGAGGCATTCGTTATATGCAGTTACATTTTTTTCTTAAATCCCATTGGATACCCTAAGGATTCTAAATCGGACTGTTGAATAATGATGGACCCTCCGAAAAGATTCAGAAACAATTTAACGAAACTACTGCTGCCATAGCTCGGAAAATGAAGTCTAAATCTTACTCTTTAACATATGCAAGTAAACTTATATCCTGATTGTAGGCATGCATATCAAGCTTTCAAATAAAACGTATGATTTCTTTAAAATATTTAATATCATCATCATAGCGATAATTTTATGAAAGTGAGAAGGCAGTTTTTATGACCTTTCTGTACACTAAACTGCTGACTCAAACTCATGGGGGCAGAACGTCAAAATATAAATATGCAAATTATGAAAAATTCTAAGCTTTTTAAAAACTTCATGTGGCAATCCAGTGTTGACAATATCTGATACTTTTAATATTTACACTGTCTTATCAAAGATTTATACGATATTTGTTGCAGGTTTCTGTTTCATGGCCATTCATTTCAACCACTTCGACTACTCGACAGCTTCAGTTCAGGTTAATTATCAGATTCCAGCCTTTCCAGGGTTACAATGCGATAATGACGACAAGATCATGAAGAATATCTTCCTGCTTGCTCCTGTCCAGGTCGTACACGACAAACTAATGCAAGGGAAGATCGTGCAAAAATAGTGTTACGTCTTTGCATTGCTATGCTACCAAAATAAGTATCGAGTGAGAAATATAGAAGTCCTCACGCTTAAAAAGATACTCACTTGAAAATGCGGTGAAGATCTGACAAGCTGGAAATGTTTTAGGTTTTGTAAATTTGAAAAATAAGTGGTTTGATGTGTCGAATAAAATAGAGAACTTTCCTTAAAATCACTTCATTGCAGATTAAAAGGATACCTGGTGAAAAATAAGTGATTTGATGTGTGGTCTAAAGTGGTGAATTTTCCTTAAATTCACTTCATTGCATATTAAAAAACTACCTGGTGGTAGCTACTAAGATCGAAGATTGAAACCAGTCACGAAAGGAATACAGGACGCGTGAGTACCAGCCATTTTATGAAAACAGTGCCATTTTCTATGAAAATGTTTCATCTCATTACTGAATTTAACTAATAGTATGATATTCTAGATTTAAGATTTTGTATTAAAGTGTTAAGTTTACCAGATATATTAAAGTGTTCTTTTTTAAATTTGAGCTTTTTTATTACAGTGGCAAATTTATTACGTAATATTGGAATAGTTTCCTTTTGAAATTTGAGCTCTTGCATTTAGAGTGGCATATTTATTACATGGCAAAAGAACATTTCCATTTTGAAATTTGAGTTTTCGTTTTAGTGTGGCAGATTTGTTACGCAGCATTAGAACATTTTCATTTTTAAATTTGAGCTCTTGTATAAAAGTGGCAGATTTATTATGTAGTTAATATTAGACATCTCCATTCTGATATTTGAGCTCTTCCATTAAAGGGGCAGATTTATTAACCCAAAAGGAAGTTAATCCCTAATGGGCTATTAGTGTCGAAACGGGATTTGGCGGCGCATCACTTTAAATATCTGAATGATTTTTCAAATAGTTGCCACGAAACAATATAGCCCTGCATTACTTTTAAAGAAATTAAATAATGAAGAATCTGCATATATGCATGTAGTGAGTTTCTCACACTGTGAAGAAATGACGGTACTTAGGGCCTTCAAATTTTGTATAACTCTTCCACCCAAACTTGAGTAGGACCAATAAATAGTCCTCCATCCAAACTTGTGCACCTGAAAGCCCGAATGGAATTTTGAATTTTATATCTCATATTTTATAAGACCTTTAATGAATTTTTAACGAACTCAACGATTTGAAAGTGAGCAGTGGCAACATTGTACGGATTAAAACATTGTTATCCCCAGCCTGCGTCACTGTATATCGGAAATGTTAAAGATATGCTTTTTTTTATAATATTTTGTGATTTTGCTACTCATCTAAATTTTACGAGGCATAAGCATCAAGGACGTGATATTGAATAGATAAAGTAAAAACGGAAAACGTTACTAATAAAAAGACAAAACAGAGTTTTGTAAAAGTCATTTTAGTAAGAAAGCTGAATATTGATATGGTGAACTGAGAAAAGACTGAAAAAAGTAGAAAAATGTATCCAAACATAACATTTCACTGGGAATTCTAAACACATGCTACTTTTAAAATTTTCATAATTTTGCTGTTTAATTGTATATGCCGTAAGTACGAAGAAAATTATGCTTAATAATAGAGCTGAAAAGACAAAAAGAAATGGGTTAGCAGGAGTGAATGCAACTGCAGACAAGTAGACTGTGAGCTCAGTAACAGCGTAGAAAAACCTTAACAAACCTTTCGAGCAACGTTAAAATCTGAGCCCTTTATAATAAGTTTTATGTTTTTTACGTATTATTAGAACATTTTCATTTTTAAATTTGAGCTCTTGTATTAGAGCGGCAGCTTTATTACGTACTATCAGATTTTCGATTGAAATTTGAACTCTTAAATCAAAGGTCTAAAAACAAGAATTTTGTTGTGTGAATAAAGGCTTGACGTTTTTTACTTACTCTAGCATTGTATTAAGTGTTTTCTTTGAAATAAAATACTCTGAATCATATCTAAATTTCTAATTTTACACCAAAAGAAATAATAAGTTGTTAGATTTTTCAATATGATTTGAATATTTTAGAATTGGCTAAAGGTTTTTTTCAAATTATAATTGTCCAAGAGTTTTAGTTATCCAATAATTTTCTGTTTCAACAATGTCTTTTCCAGCCAAGGGTAAAAAACAAGATGTATTATAAGTAGTCGAAAAACTAGTGAAGATGTGCCGCTCATTAATAAGGTCCCAAAAATTAAAACATAATCCCTGGAAGTCAGTGTTATGATAAGGAAGAAGTTAATTTTAAACCGAGTAATTGCTTATTGAGGAGCTAAAGAAAGCTTGGCTGAGGAAGCAAGGTAGAAATAAAGCGACTGAATTGCAAAATAGGAAATACTATCCATAGAATCACAAACGAATATATTAAAATCGAGCAATAAAATCCATTTCGCAAAATATAACTCCAAAGTTTGAGGAAAATACGGAAGAAATGGAACTATATTTCACAAATTTTGAGAAGAAAGCTGAAATGGCTCAGGTCAATAAGAAAGATTGAATGGCTTATCTTCAAGTGTTTTATGTGCCCAAATCTCCAGTATGTTAGCCAGAGAATCATCTGAAGATGTAACTATGTACGATTACAGAAAAAACTAATCCTAAAAAGATATAAAGTTAGAAGCGAAAAATTGAGGCAATGTTTTTATCGACATCAAAATACTCCTCAAAAGTCTTAGTGAAAATATGCTCATGAATTTTAGATATTTTCTGACGTGTATACAAGTTTACGAATTAAAACATTTGAGAATCTGAAAGAATTAATACTTACCAAGGAAATTAAATATCGGGTTCCAGTATATGTAACGGAGAATTTTCTTGACATCTGGATGAATTAAAAAATTCCATATGCTAGACGATTAGCGCAAATGCTAGACGATTACGAAAATACTATGTAGGGTTTATATTTATTTTAACTAACATTTATTTTAAGTTTAAGCTATCTTTCCTGTCATGCCTTTACTTTCCCCTAGAATTGCCAATGCCAGAGTATGTAAATTTTAGTAGAGCGCGTAGAGTATTCAAATTTTTAGCAGAAGTAATTGAGTTTAAATAGAAGGGAAACGAGATTGTAAGTGTGCTTCTTGAATCACGAGCGTGAAGGTTGCTTGGTAGAAAGTTTAAGAACCGCGCGTTTCGGCCTATGTGCCTATTTAGACAGTTCGTTGAATCTTTCAAATTCTTAATCAGAAAGTTTGCTGAATCTCAGCTGTATCTTAGAACGCGGTTAAGTTAGTTACGTTTATAGAGCCTCGTAGGTAGTGACTTCGTTAGTTATTCATCCTGTCATTTATTTTTAGTTGCATTTTTGTCTATTTTGTTCAACCGCCGGGTCGGCCTAGTTTGTGAGCGTCAAGTGAACGCAACTGTGATTTCTAAAGTGAAATAAAAAGGGAGTTAAACCCTTCTTAAGAGTCTGTGTAATTTCCAGTTCATAGCAGGTACTACTACTGTTGCTGACAAGTTGGGGCTTCCCAACATCATAACTAAACAAAGCTTTAATAAGGAAAATTCTAGAAAATAGGTGTAGACCTTCAACACGGTAAACATATTGCTAGGTAGCTATTCGCAATAAATGCAATCTTAAAGATATCTCGAAATATTTTAATAATAAGTCTGTAATTAAGATAGAATTTACTAATAAAATTTATGAAAAAGAATATAGGAAACGGAGACACCCTCGTTGTTATGATTATGGATTCTACTCGCATCTCCGAACTCAGTGTGATGAACTCGAGAAATTTCGAAACGGAGCCTTAAATAAAATGGTATTCTCAAATGCACTTTTTAAAAACAGTTTTAAGGATATTATGGCTCCATACATCAGCCTAGGTAACTTAAATGGCTGTAAAATGCACATACCTTGAGACAGTAGTGCAGTTTGGACTTAATTTGCCAAAAGTAGGTAAAGCCTTCCATGTACGGAAGTGAAACCATCTGGACATGAAAACCTCTGGAAGAGCATCCAGAGTGCATACCTTTGGCTAAGATAGAGCTTGAACGTGAATTTGGCCATATAATAACGAAGGATGAAGTCTTAAGAGATTCATTAGATCAAGGAATATACCTTTCAGGTAACAAAACAGCTACATTATATGAAGAAGCAAAACGAGATGAAGGAGTTCAAATTCATGTGATAAACGCCGTTCAGATTCGTGCTCAACAGCAACTTCTAGAAAAAAGAGAAACTCTAAGCTGGATATATGAATTAAAATGAAACTGATCTTAAAGACACACTGTCTGAAAGAGAAATTTTGCCTACTATAGAATATGAATGTTCTGAATTAGGTCCGATAAATGCCTCTTCAGAAATATTTACGCAACAACAAAAAAGGAATTTTGAATTAATGTCATGAGATAAAGAAGCTAAGAGATACTGACATTTTATCTACGTTTGATGAACAGATTACGAAGGCTGTTGATGAACCAATAAATCTAATCGTTCTCGTATAAAATCATGTAAACCTACAGTTTTACATAATGCAGTTTTGTTCCCTGAAGATAAGGAATTGACTGAAGTTATCTTTTTTTTTTTTAAGTACACATTTAACTGAAAGTAATATAACTATTTGGCAAGCTTCTGTCTGTCTTCCATCTGTAATACTATCAGGACTTGGTATTTCTCTTGATTTGCGTTAGAAACATGAATGGTCCTGAATCGGAACAGGGAGCTTACTCAAGCTATGTTCAAGAAAGTGTGAAGTAAACAACACAATCAGGAAGGGTATACGAAACCCTTTATTTTCAATCTTTTACAGGATCTTCCGAGCTTCGGAATACAAAGACCAACCACTTGTGGTCTGAACGTAAGAATATAAAAACTACTAACTAAAACTCTAACTAAAAACTAACTTTGAATTAGTATACAAATGCCTATCACTAAGATTGGCCTTTATTTAAAGAAAGGTACGTATGTAGTACGCCGAGCTGCTTAAACTACAATATGTTTGCAAATAACAAGAGGGCTAAACCTCTGGCCTTAAAGGCAATCAGCAACAGAGTGAAAACTTGTAAAACTACAATGGCAAGTGGCTTGCTTCCTATAACTCCTTCCTCTCTCTCTCTCTCTCTCTTGGCAAAAAACCACAACTTAAGTACTTGGCGTTAGCAAGACAATTTGCATAAACAAGTTAAAGCATTTAATTCTGGTCGGAAGTAGAAAATAAGAAGTGATAGTATAAAATAAAATAAACGTTAGTAAAACTTAGGATCCTTACAATACTATGTATAAATAAAGATACACTGCGTCATATTGAAATGTAACGAAAGTTATGAACGCATAAGAAAGATCATGTGATCCAAGAAAATAATTCTTTTAAAACTGGAATTTTGTGTGAAAATGAAATTGAAAATGGATACTTAAGTCATTTTTCATATTACAGTACACTAAATTCTGCGGAACAGTCTTTATCATAAGAATCTGTTGTGGCAAAAAGACCCATGCCGCTGAAATACCTAGATGACTAAAAAGCTAGTGACTTGCATGAAGTGCCTACTTAATGAAGAAATTAAGATATTGCAGTGCTGAGTATTAATGAAGACGATATGCAAAGGCAGGAATTGTTTGAACATAAGTATAATTTCCGATTCAGACAACCAGATTCAAAATTCATTAAACGATATCCAAGGATTATTAGCGATTCTCTCAGACGTGTTGCTAATAAAAGAAACGAGAAACTTGAAGAATATATTGAAAAGCAAAAAGCGGGGAAAAGCAGAAAAGAGAAGAAGTAAAATGCTGAAAACCTTTAAAGAGAAAAGAACTTGAAGAAGCATTTTTGAAGCTGAAAGAAGTGTCTGGACAAGATGAATTGAATCATCATGAAAATTATATTGAAAGTGATGTGATCATGATTTTGAAAACTATAACAAGGAAATAAGAAATTTTTATGGTGATTATTATGCCATTCAAGAAGAAGAATGTCTAAACTATTTTTATGATGAACTTATTAATGAAGACTGGGACCACTGAACTGGACGAATAAAAGTGATTAGTGCGGTTAAGAGCAGTTTGACGAAAGCGTTTCTGAAGAATATGAAGTTGAGATTACTAATTCTAAAAATTATTCTAAATCATAGAAAGAAATTATTGAGGTCACCCATACAGCACAGAAAAGGATCAGAACAACCCTGTTTTGCTAAAGAACCAAACTGAAGCTTCATTTGTAAATGGAAATTTAAATGATGATGAAAGTCAGAGTAGAATAAAATCATGAAAAAAAAAAAAAAAAACACGAAAGAAAAGTTTCATCAGTAGTCTATTGTCGCATCATTAAACAGAGCATTACTCAAAGAACTCATTCTTCTAAATAAAAGCGGCATTCTGCGCTGCCTGTAGGAGACAAAAGATTTGCTTTATCTGGTGAAAGGTCAGCTGCGCTTGATATTAATCCAAACAAGCTTAAGAGCAAAAAAGTATATTCTCAAAAAATTATTCTTTAATAAACTGTATTATTTTAAAGAAAAAGAAAAAACTTTTGTTCGAAAATTTCCCTGTGAGGGAAGGAGTTCACGAATGTAACGTCTTTGTATTGCTATGCTACCAAAATAAATTGCCAGGGAGAAATATAAAAGTCCTGTCACTTAAAAAATGCTCTCTAAAGATGTGTTGATAATCCATGAGCTGGTAAGGTTTTAGTTTTAAGTCGGAAAAATAAACGATTTGATGTTCGACCAAAATGGGGAATTTTCTTCAAAAACCACTTCACTACAGGCTAAAAACACATCACTATAGAATAAAAACTTTTAAAAACACCTCACTAGAGACAAGGTCGGATTTAGACTTGATGAGGCACTAAGAGATTTAAAATGTGGATTTCTTTATAAGTCTGTTTTACTATATTTTAATTCTATATTTTAAACTTTTGGACTCCCCTAACAAAGTGGGGTCCCTAAGCTATAGCTCGTGTAGCGTATACGTAAATCCTGCATTGGCTTTTAAAAACACTTCACTACAATACATAGATTTTGTGTGCTGTGCATATACCTGCATCCAACAATACTCTTTCTTGTCATATCATCCCGGACGAGCTTTGTGCTCTTCTTTTAAGACGATAAGTGTTACCCTTTCCACTAGAACGCTTTAATAGACTCCACTGAGGTTAAACCAGACGCGATTAGGAAGCTAAATATAAATACGTTTACGCCTCCTGCTTTTCTCCTGGTAGATTGTCGAGTACCTGTGTCGATATGCGGGTGTCAAAACTCTCAGATGCACAATTAACTCATCACAATACGTCATCTTCACCTCACATTATGGCATTTTATGTTATGAGTCTCAGACTGTGCCAGTGTGTATAATGGGAAGTCCAATCGATTATCGACACGCATATGAGGTGGGCAGGCGCAACATGATCGTCTTTACAGTTGCCACCCCAAATGAAGTGTTCCAACAAAAATGCCGTGTGGCCGAGGCTACTTCGCGGGCTGTGGATATCTTACTTTAGCCAATCAAGTCATTAAATCTCTCTCCAATGGAGCATGAGTGAAACTATATACGCCGATTCCTCGCCCTTGACAAAGGCCAAGCGATGGTCTCACCTTGCATTAATGATTCGCAGGTAAAGGGTAGGCTGTCCTTAAGACAGCTTACCTGCGAATATTCCCTGCTTACCCTTTACCTGCTTCCTGTCTACATCTCGCTTCAGGTAATCAGCTTTTATAACTTGCATGAGGGTTGTATAAAGTACTAACGATATTCTTTGGATATCATATAGTGAATACTACATACTGCGCAAGCAAATAAAATAAGTTCAATTAGAAGAACTACAAATTTCTTTTGTGTGCATATCATACAGTTTCTAGAATTGTTTAGGAATAATGAGTTTGTTTTTGAGGGGTGATTGGGGAGGTACGTGCTTTTATAAATATTTTACTGCTCCCCATTTTGCAAAATATAACATTTCTCTAATCCTTCTGCCATTCATTTCAGCTTATATTATGCAACAGATATGAACATTGTTGAGTATTCGATGTAAAAAAAATATACACATTACGTACACAAACATCCGAAATTTTTTCGGGCAATTTTTAGACCAGTAGCCTTCTCTACTGTTTATTAATAAGCTCTGAGAATACAACGGTAAAATGTAAGGATAAAGCAATTGGAAAACATTGTAAGGTTTCATTCCACACAAAGACTTTAGTACTAAACGCTCTTCGAAGAACCACCAAGGCAAAATTTCGAATTACGATTGCCTATTTAATTTCCCTCTATCGATTGGACTGACCGAGCCTCTGACTGTAGCTAAAGTAACAATGGGCAGACAACATATGACCAATTGTTACCTTGATGAATGCTTTGCATTAGTTTTCTGCATGAAGTGCACAGAAATATTGAAGACGTAGTGTTAACAGTTAATAATCAAAATACATAACATTGTAATGAATAAATAAAAATCCTTTTCTGATATCAGACATCAAATCATTTTCCTATTCTGTTACAAAAAAATCCCACTTATTTTTAACTTTATTCAATTTTAAGCTTGCTAAGTTCACAAATTTAGCAGCTTATAATAAATTTATGAAAGCTTGTATAAATATCCTTTCATTAATCTTTACTTTAATACTGTTTATAGACAAATAACATTAAATGCGTAAAAACTTTCATTTAACTTTCTGTGCGCAGTTCAACGAAATATGTACCCAAACATTATAGTGTACAAAGTATTCTACAGTGCTGTTAATTGCCAGATATATCTACACTTCCGCATCGCCAAAATATTAAAATATGAAACTTAAACAACAGATTCCATTCTGACGACTTCATATCTCCATTATTAAGTAAATGAATTAATAAAACCTTATTACATTGTTTATAAAACCTAAAATATGGCTGATGATCTAATAATTGTTAAGTTAATATAATATACGAAGAAAATAAACTATAACCATGGAGTAAATGACATAAATATATAAATTTTCTTTTTTAGTTTTCCAAACGAATAAACTAAAAAAATGCATTTAATTATCATGTAGAGACATTAGGATTTTTGAAAGCCGGAGAGATGAAAAATTAGCAATCGCCTTCGCCGGGAATAGAACCACGGAACTCTGAAATACCGGCTTAGTGTGCTTACCACTACACCACGAAGGCGGGAGAAATGCCTTATAATCATACCACACTGTTTTTTTATATCTTTTCTAACATTTCAATCTGCTCTCTTATTAAATAAACTTAATATTTGCGTTTCTTGAAAGCGACCTTAAAATATTGAATGAATATATTAGCTGAATGGGCTGCCTTGTAATGCTGCTAACAGTCATGGAGTGCTTTATAAATAGCAATAAGGGACAAATAATCCTTAAATAAAATGGAATAGGCAGGTACTTTGAGAAAATAGGAAGTCTTATTTGATTTTCTGCCTAGTTAACTGTCTTTTTACAACGGCCTTGTAGTGTTGTACCATTTTTCCTTGAATGCTTGCTGAATTATTTGATGCATACCCTTTTATAAAATGAACTGATTTCAAAATTTAAGTAAAAATTACCCAGAAATAAGGAAAAGCATATCACTTAACAATTCTTAAATATAAATAGAAAAGTGTTTCAGAAATTCTAACGTGTTTAAATAACAAATAATTTCGCTTTGATCTTTTTTTAAAATATTTTTCCGTTTCAAAATTTTCATAAGGATAGCTTACAACAATTGCAATAAAATGTGGATCAGTTTTTGTAAAATTTGGGATAATATAGCTATAGTAAACTATTAATATATGCTTTCGATCTTATTAAAGCAGTGCTAACAAAATTACTATAAAACAATTTGCATTAAAACGTCAGAACAACGTAGAAAAACGTCTTCCGTTGAAATTTACATTACATTTCCATGCATTTTTATAAAGAATAATCTCATTCTTTAGAGACTGCTTTAGCAATGTGAATAGTAGCTCGCCCAGCTAGCAATCCTCAGTCCCGTGGTTTGAATCTTTGTGAAAGTATACTGACTTATCATTTTATTGCTCTGAAAAACTAATGTCTATATATTGTCGCCTGAACTAAAATGTGTTGGATTCAACATCTGAATGTGGTGGACTGATCTCCCTAGTTGCCTTTAAGAGGGGAAGGATACACCCCCTCAATCAGTAAGAGGGAGAAAATATGTAATCTTCCTTCGAAAAACCTAAAAATCCCAATTGATTAAACAGTACACTTTGTTATTATGAAATGAATGTATAATTTAAATAGCTTTATATAAGTATTTTAACTATCTTTATTAATTATATGTTAACAATACATTAATTTATCGATGTAGCTGGACACTGAAACTGCAAAACATATTTATCCAGTACCTGACAATTTACGTTTATATGACATTCTTAAGATATTAGGATAGGATATATGCATTTAATTATTAAACATATGTTACGTTTCAAGTGAGTCGGTGTAGCTATTAAAATTACTCAGATCAAAGACTATAACTTCACTAAGCATGTAAGTAGTTGTCACATTCTTTTTCACTGGCTATCCTGATTCGAAAGCTGGGTTTTCTAATTACCAGCTATAGTTCGACCATCGCAGATCCAACTTTGGCTGACATTTTTACAAAACACTTAGAATCGTCCAGAAGCATTGTTAATTACGTGTCGTTAGGGGAAAGTCACATGAGAGTTCACTTTTCCCCGAAAAGGGGAATATTCTACCGAAAGCGGGAAGTCTGCGTATGACCGGGTGATCCTGTCGTCAGTCGCCTTTCGTGCCTTGGATTCGCATTGGCAGAAATAAATAGTAAGCTTCACATTGATATGCAAATTGGAAAGCAAAAGTGTTGAATTTTTTCATAATTTATGAATTTTAAATGAAGATTAAATACTTTATCGCTTATTTTTAAAAGTAAGATCGCTATAAATCATGGAGCGTTTTTAGCGGAAGAATTCTTTTGTAGTGAAACAAAAATTGGTGAATAGATTTCCACCCGATTTGAGCAAGATCTGCGCAGTTCGTAGTCAAACAAGTCGGCCGCTCATCTTCATCTAAGAAGGTCCTCTTTCTTAACACTCTTGTCTCTTGCCTGCCATGTGTATGTTTCTGCGACATTGCTGTTTCATGCTCAACATGTGAAATTTGCCTCCCGACTAACTCATTTATAGTGTGTGTGTGTGTGTATTGAGAATACGGCAAAGCACACTAGGGCTATCTGCCTAAGGGGAGGGATGCCTTTCATGGAGGACTTTCTAAGGGAAACTGGCTCGTATACACGTTACACATGGGGAAAACCACGAAAACGCCCATGCAGCCAGTCCGTTCGCGGGATTCGAACATCGGACCGAACTACCAGTGTTCAGCGACTTTACCGCTCGGCCGCTGGTGGGCCTAACTTCCTTATGGAAAAAAGTTCCTGGGCAAGTTTGGATATACAGAGAAAGAGGACTGGCATCAATTCATGCTGAAAGCTAAGTTACAATGCAAACTGCAAGCGGGTAAACGGGTACAAGTTAGACTAATAAACGTATAAACTGATTGCTTTGTTACAATGGATACAAATGGTGTAGGTTTCTTCGGAAGCCCAACTTCTACACCGGAACTCAAGCAAATTCTGGAGGATGAGTGTTCTTATAAACTACGAAAAACGAATCAAAAATCCAAAATGCCTGTTGTGACGGCTGCATAAGGCTGCATAAGTGAAGAAGATCCGGCTACGAACACGGAGTTATTGCGAATAGAAAAGGTTTAGTTCTGTCTATATAAAACTGCAAAATGTTTTCCTTTAGTGGATGTTGTTCCTGGCTGTGACTACAAACCAGTTCAATGCCTTACAAGATTATACCAGCACAGACAATAATGTCGTTTCTCACAACAAAAATATGAATAATGGTCGTAGATCCTGACTTTGTGACAGATGGAAAGATAGAGAGTCCGCCCCCGCTCGTTTTTCACAGATCAGAGATTGTCCGGAAGGACATACGAGGATTATTCTTCACGCAAGCGATTGATAGCTACGTAGGGACATTGGCTAAAATTACCATAACGGTTAATTTTACCTCCAACGATGCGATACCGCGCATTAGGATGCCTAATGAAACAGGGTATTAAATTTATCATGTATAGGTCTAATGCACAAATTGCCTGTTAGTGTGATTATACGAAGCCTTCCAGCAGGTACGAAAGAAGAGGAAAAACTCAAGGAGATTTTAAACAAAAGGGTAATCTGTGCTCAGTAAAAATAATTCACTAGAAAATCTCAGAATGATGAAGATAATCTTTTAATATTTTTGTCTCAGTTACCCGAAGAGATACAGGGATAAATATCTACTATTGCAAGACTCTTTTGAAACTTAGTGTGACTAAGTAATCGCCCTACCTAACATTAGATAATGTGCTTCACTACTTCTCAAATCTTCTACAATAACCAGCCAAGATGCCTTTTCTACAATAACCAGCCCAGATGCCTTAAATGCAGCAAAAGAGATTTTAGTTACACAGGCTCACTACCTAAGGCTGAAAGGATGGCCATTTAAGGAACCTGCATTCAGTGCCATGAAAGTCATACTGCTTTCTTCTGCTGCGTTTTATTTCTAAATAAATAAAATTTTGATACAAATAAATACATAAAAATTTGAATAATAAATAGGCTTTAAGATTTCGTCAGCCAAAGACAACAACCAACCAGTAAAAGAATGTTCCTAGAAATAAGAAAGAAATTCTAAACAGCTCTGTACATGTGCAGAACGTTCCCGACCAAAAGCAAATATTGGATGATATCGCAATAAAGGACCGCAACAATGTTCTGTAAGAAAGATTAGAAGTTGCTGAAAAGTTCAAGAATGTGAATTCTTATCCAAAAACTGATGCTAACATTTTCCTTGCTATAACTATTTGAAGAGGAGGATTTCTCAAAATATCTCTTTCCCAGACAATGACTCGACTGAATATTCACACCTCGGACCATCTTTGACAACTAAGCTTCTCATTAATCAAGACTTTCGAATTTGAGAGTAACTTTTCCACGTCAAACAGAACCTCGACGGGACCTTTATTTTTCAGTTCGCTGCTCGCCTTTGCTACTCGAAGGAAGGACATATCGTTGAGTGCTTTGTCGCTGATTTTACCGGGAATTCATTATTTTCATAATTTTTACCGGAAGCTTACCAATGAATAAGACTAATTTTTCGAACAATTCTGATACAGAAAGTTTGAATATAAATGAAATTGAAGCGTATGCCGATTTTATCAGTAAAAACATTAATGGAGCGCGCGAAAAGTTTGATAGAAATTACCAGCGCTGCAGGTGATCGCCCCCCCCTTCGATAAAGCTGATAAAAGAGCTTCTGATGTGCACAGAATCACTACTTAAAATTAGCAAAAACCGTGGGGAAGAAACAATATCGCTTTATGATTTTGCCTGGAGCTCAGTATCACAACTTACCATTTCCAAGAGAAGAACTGCAAAGAAATGACCAGTAGGAGTTTGGAGAGTGACAAAAACCACGAAAACCGATCAAGAAAAGAGCACCAAAAAATATAGAATAGAAGATAGAATTCCAAAAAGAATAGAGAAAAGATAGAATTTCAAAAAAGATAGAATTTCGAAAAGTAATTGCTACAAATCTTTTATTGATGATGATGGATCCAGCAATGACCTGATGCAGTCGTGTTCTGAGGAGCTGCTTCCTGTAAAGCTTAATAAAATCCTGCCGATAGGCCTTTCCATCACTGAAATGAACTGGACAGCTTTATATCGTCAAATTGAAGAAATATGTGCTGAACACATCAAAGCTGAGAAGAAAAGTGACCAAATCAAATTTCATATCAGATCTAATGATTCTTTCACCGAACACCTACAAAACGTGGGCCTTACCATTCATATGTTTCAGATGAGGAATAATAAGACTATAAAGCAATCATAAAGTAATTACTCGAAGATATCAGTGATTCAGGTTTTCGCAATGAAGTAAAATCACAACAGATTGCAGTGGAGCATTTGACGAGACTGAAATAGAGAAGTACAACTTATTCCTGTCTACTTTGTGGAGCTTCCCATAAGCATTGAATCGAAAGCAAATCTACAACGCCACCCATTTATGTGAAACGAATATCCATGTAGAGGTCTTCAAGCCACGGTCGGGACCTTGGCAGTGTTATCGCTGCCAGAGGTTCGAACACACACAGTCTGGCTGTTTCAGTGAACCTCGCTTACGAAATGATGTGTCATTTCTTGTACATTGAATGTTTGTACATTTGCCACATACTAATACCTAATTTGCTATATACTAGTATCCTAATTATAAAATTGTGTACATTTTTATCCTTAGGAATTTATCAATATTACTATTAATATCATTCCACATTTAATAGTAAGCGTCACTTATAAATACCACTTTATGCAAAAACATAATTACCTTTTATCATCACTCAGCTTTTCTCATGCATTTATGTATCAGCTGTGTATAGTTAATACCTTTAATACGATACATGTTGTGCTCTTTTCTGTGAATTCTATTGTATTGTCAATCTATGTTTGTGTATTCTGTTTCATGTCTGTATTCTATATATTATTACGGTTTTTGTATTTATTTTGCTATTTTTAGTAAAACTGTAATTAAATTGTTTTATATCCCCGTGCAATGCAGCACGAGACTTATTTGAAGAGAAAGCTACGCCGGAAAAGTTAAAATACAGGAGCATGTGCATTTAATAAATAGATATCTCTTAATTGTACTGTTTTGCTTTTTAGAAATCTCGAGAAAATATCAGAATGTTCTCGTGCATGATTAAAAAGCTTATAAAAGCGGGAGGAAAACATCTCAGTTCAGTTGCTTACAAAATTGTTTACTTAGTTCTTATTGCTAATTGTAACAAATTCGCGGTGAGATTGGATTAGCTTTCTTTGCTTTGAATCGTGTTATATTTTAACGTTTTAGTAGTTTAAAATATAACTGCTGTGAGATATTGTGATATTGTACGAATATCTCTGAGGGAATTTCAGCACTCACTCCATTACGAGCCCGGACGCACGCAACAATATGAATCCTGTAGCGTATGCATCTGTGTGTATTACTATGTATATAATCTTAATATCCTTCAGCGTAAGTTTGGAACCTACAGCATGATAGTTGTCTGCTGTTAGATGAATAATGAAAAACAATCGCAGACACACAGTGCTCTAAGATAGTATTAAAGTTGGGCTTCGCTCGCCTACTGCAGTCGCTTGCTTCCCTGCGGGGCACTCTCCCACTTGATAATAGCGAAAGTGGCCAATCAGACTAACCTACGGTAAATATACGGTATCTTCGTCCTCTGTCAACAAGACATTGTCTACCGAATTGCTCTGGTATTTTTTCTTTGCAATTAACGACTAAGTAAAAGTTTTCCTATTCTATAACAGATGGTAATGTATGCGGCAGCATTCTTTCTGAACAAAATCTGTTTAAGTAAATATATTGTATTTTTTATAAAATAGTCATTGGTACATTTCACTGTTACTTATAAGACTGCAATGCGAACTACATTTCCTATAAAAAATATTTCGAAAACGTTTTGAAACTGCCTAGTAAAGTCGAAACAATAAATTACAAATTCTAATCAATTTTAATATATTTAATAAAAGAAGCAGTAACAGAAAGATATTGAGCATTGTATCGATTTTAATAATTCAATTCTGAGATAAAATTTATTTCGTCTCTATTATTATTGCTGCTGAATACATAGAAACGTTTCTATGATATATTCAAATAACGTTTCATTTATCATTAGTAACCGAACTTAATGCTCATTTAGATTTGCTTCGAGACATTACTTAAGTAACTTAAATACAATAAAAACCAAATACCTGAGATAATGCAATCAATAGTTTAGAGAATAAATTCATTTATTATTTCAAAAAGCTTATTCCTTGAGCATTAAATATTCAGAACAATCTTTGATTTGTTTCACTTTACATTAGCTAAACTGAAGTTTGCAATTATTTATAAACATACAAGTAAATTGTATGTAATAATTTGGATGATACGATGAGGGAACTGAGTACAGAACACAGCATATATTTTTCAATCATGGCCGATATATTATGTAAGATAAAAATGTATAAATATAAATTATAATTTAAATTACTAATATCCCCTTAATGTTTGATTTTAATTTGGGTATTTCCCCTCTGTATTCAAAAATTAACAATAACTATTTCAATAATATAAACAATAACTATGAACAATATAAAAATAACTATTTCTAAATATAAACAATAACTATTTCTGAACCACTTCAATTCTAGATCAATCCATATATATTACATAACGCTGATAACATAGCTAATTCATAACTTAAAATTTCGAGAACCGAACCTTTCTCTTAATAAGCTGCCATATTGGAACAATGGCGCACTTTTGCTTCTAGTTCTCTTGCCCTTAAAACGCTACGTGCAGCTTTACTTCCCATCGTAACAAAATAAAAAATGTAACTGTTTTGGAACAGGTACAATTAATGTGTCAAGTGTATGTGACCGAGAAGTATTTAAAAACAATAAAAGAAATGTGATTTAAATCTGCTACCTCTGCGTCTTGTTATATCTATATGACTTAGAAGTTTCTTCGTCATTCCGGACCTACTATGTGTATTTCGTCAAAGATATGTGTCATTTTCTGCATTTTATTATTATTGTTACATATATAATAAATACATGCACATGACTGCTTGAGAAATAAGACGACACAATTGAAAGTGGTTTGGAGAAAAACGCCTTCTATAAACACGGCATGAAAAATTAAACATAAGCATATGATTATTGAAATCCGAGATAATAAAATCTATTTCATTCTGTATAAGATATCAATACTTAAAATCGCTCATGCAATCAGAGGTTTAAACTGCAATTAACATGATGAAAAGAGATTTTTGAGTACGTTCTTATATCTAAGATCTAATATAACTGCTCTTAGGCAGATGAGCAAGTAATTAAGTAATGCGAGCGAGTAATTAAATAATGTTTTCCATACAAAAATGTACATCCTTTGCATTGTTTTTTTCCCCAAAAAAATTTTTAATAATTAATTTTGAAGTTAGCGTGCTACTTCTCTTCACGTAATGTGACTTCTTCCCCTGAAGGAACAATTTATTTTATTTTTATTTTTTCCCTATTGTGACTAAAAATGTATAATCATTAATTTCTAGTATTTAGTGACACAATTAATACTCTTTTTTATTTTTTTCGAAAAGAGTAAAACACTTAGTAATATTTGTCAAGTTAGATAATAAATAACAATCTAAGGCCTTCTGATTTACGTGTGATAGTTATTTATATATTTTCAAGAACTAATTTCAGAGTGTTATTATTGCAATTAAATAATTATTTTAGTATTTCATAAACTAGTTTTTATGACTTTGTTGCTTTAAAGCTGAAAATATTGCTTCAGTGGACTATAAATATATGTATATATATAGAGAGAGAGGCAGGTAAAGGAAAGAAATATTCCTATAATTTAATAACATTAAGTGGCCTTCGTATACCTTTTTCCACTTGGCATCCTTAATTCTGCTAGTTAATATTATGTATTTTTAATGCATTTTATAACAATTTTATATTTTCGTATTACGTCTTTTTTGTATTGTTTAAATTGTGGGCATCTGTTACTTTTATATGATATTAATTACTTTTTTGTTTTGAAGAACTTGAAATTATAAGTGAATGGAATGCGAAATTGCAAAAATAGATTAAGTAAACTCGTAATGCAGACTTTTACACCTATAGAGAGTTCACGACAACTCAGGTGTGTTTTGGAAGCTTTCTAGAGGCTCTGAGACAGCTTCTTTCCTATTGGCTATGGTATATGTAGGAGATTAGGAGGATACCGAGGAACTGATTGTTAATCGATCCGATATACTATTGGTTTCACTAGTAAGTGACTTTTGTCTTTGCCCTGTGAGTAGTTTCATAATTTAAAATATTTGTCTTGTGTTAGAGGAATTTCAGTGATCTTTTAAATTCTCTTTCAACTCCTTTAGTTATTTTTATTTGCAAAACCTGCTATCTCTTCAAGCTGCAATAAAATTTAATTTTTTTTTCTCTACGGATGCAGGTGCTTTAAGGGTGTTCCATGGGCCATAAAACATCGTGACTGGCCCATCCATGACTGGAAGTAAGTAGCATGACGTAATGTGACTCGATTCTGACTTCTGTGGTGGATAAGAATATAGGACCAGCCCCTTGAAACCATAAATGCAGCATGACAGATTGGAACTGTGTAAGGTTACCTTACACAGTTCTCACTTACACTGTTGCTCATTGATTCTCAGAGGGGTTTCACATTCGCAATGTTTCAAACCTTTAGTACTTCTATCAAGCCCCCTCACTATATCTAAGTTCATAGATCTGCTAGGCGGTAGCTTACATCGCTTCGTGTTTTTGTGCCTTTGGATGTAAATGGAGCGTATCTGTAGGATAACTATTCTTGTCATCGATTCTGTGTGGTTACCATCTCATTCGAGGAGCTTTCTCTGAATCCTCCTTGTTGAAGAGGAAATTGAGAAGCGCAGACTTAAAATCTCATTCACACTTTTGAGATAATCTTCAAAAACGTATCCGAGTACGCTATCAGCTGCCATCATTTTTAACTGTTTACATGAAATTCTAAAAGACATTCGTTTAGCGGTCATATATTTAAAACGCTTTCATTCATTTGCATTCAGCAGTAATCCTTTTGTTTTTAGCTATTTTGCAACTGCTTGAAATCTAGAAACAAGCTGGGATCCGAAAGCAGGAATTATCAGCTAGATTGCTATTAGCTGCTCTTCTTCGCTGAGCTCTTCTCAGCCGATGAAAATTCACTGAGCTCTTCTCAGCTTCTTAGCCTACTAACTTGATTTCGACTCATGGCTAAAACTTGAAAAGCTTGATTTTCTCGCTGTAATATGATACTTGCACTTTTCGCGTTTCAGTTGAAATCAAAACATGTCCTTTTCTATTTAAAGCACTTAGATTAGTTGACCACGAGCAGCAATGATAAAGGGAGGTCCTTATTTCTCCTAGAACTGTAATTTTGTCTATCCAGTGTGATTTCAATTAGTCTTTAAACCAATGCAAATTATATTGTCAGCTCTTATTTTGTCTATGAAAATTAAACATTTTTCACAAACTTAGATAACATCTGTAAGCTTAATTTCCAGGACTATATAGATTGAAGGGTAAAATCACAAACTAAAATTTACTTAGACCAAATTTATCAATAACTTCATAATTTAACAGCACTTTATACAAATTAAAATGCTTCAGAATTTGCAGACTACCTTAGCGATGTATATTAATTATTGGTGACATAAGTGAACTCCAGACTACAAAGGGAAACTTGTTTAGAAACCTCTTGTTTAGAATCATGAAGACAGATAATACATTGAAAGGTTAACAAGTGATACTGATTTTGCGAGGCTAAACTGTCAGAATATGAAGTTACCGGAAACCTTAGAAACTAGAGCAAGACAAACAGCGATGATACAGACAGGAAAAGAAATTAGTACCTAACGTAGCTACCATTCGCCAGCTTTATCTGAATCCATCACGCAAGCAAAAGCTTCAACTGCTCTGACATGAAAGATTTGTTTATGGGAGATGTAAGAGACAAAGTATGTCTCAGAGAGTTATATGTTGAGCAAGGTCATTACACCTGTACTTACTGAATTTATCTGTCCCAGTATTGAAAGCTGAGGTTTGTCATACTTTGTCTTCTAGGAAAGGATTGAAAAGTGACTAATATTTGATTGTTGAGACTGACACATTTTGCGTATATTAAAGCTTTCCTTATGCAATCAAAAAATCTATCGAAAGGGGTTCAAATCTGAGTCATTCTTTATAAATTTATTAAAACATTGCTTAAAATAAACGAGGAATATTTTTTAAACTACGCGAAATGAAAACACTTTGCAACATTTATGGTGTTTATTTCGTCGATTTGGCTTCCTGAAAAAAACATAAAGCACTTTCACTTGAAGAAAATATTTGTTGTAGCTTCAATCACAAATAATGAAGGAAAATAAATGCACAGTTACGTCTTAAATAATTAAATCTTTTCATTATTACATACGTGCATTGATCTATGTACCTGCAGTAGTTTATGATATAATAATGTTACAACGAATCTGTTTTCCTTAGCATTTGGCATTGCTCTTTTTAACAGCCTGTTTTATGCACATGATTTTTACGTTCTATACTTTGAATTCCTATAGGATTACTTTTAAACTAGTAGATCAATTATAATTGTTTAACTTAAAATTATTTCAGGCTTTAAATTGAAATCAATATGTGAAAATCAGATTGAAATGTTTCAGATTTTATGATTTCCTGTTTTTAAATTCTTAAACATTTTGTTAATTTTCTAAAAAAACTGCAAGATGTTAGATTATAACCTAAAATTTTCAGCTTGCATTGCATTTTTTTCTTTTAGATGAGTTTTCTTAGAAAAGTGAAATTTGTGGTATACACAAAGGTAGCAGATTTTAACATAAATACACATTCTTCATAAAATTAATTTCGCAAAACAGTTGTTATACTTATATGTGCCCTTTCATATAGCAAGGTTTTACAATGTATTATATGTAAATTAACCACATTTTATGATTTAGATCTTTACTATAACTTTTACTTTCCGTAAGCCCTCTCCAGAATGCAGAGAGAATTTAAATTGAGGGTTCTGAATACTTTAGATGCAGAGTATTTGACAGCTACTGTCACAGATTTACTTCTGTAGTCTTTCTCTGCCAAATAAGATTCCTACATCAGCCATATGCTAGCCTGCCATAATTTGCGCCATTGAAATTGAGCCAGTTTAGGTAGGCAAAATTTATGTAGTCTCAGACTACGATATCATTTTTAATTTTAAATTCATCTTTTATGATATAATTAATATCCGCAAGCAGTGGAGTTTTGAGTATGTGCACAACTTGGTGCTTTCTGGTCACTTCAAGCTTAAATAAAGAAAGGGTTTCTTTAAAACCTTCATAAGATTTGATCGTACATTTTCAGACGAAGCGCTAATTTTCACGTCAGTCTAATAGGGTCTGAAGGACTTTGTATTCATACTACACAGTTAGGACTATATAACATTTCCTCCGGTAAAATATCCCAGCTTAACTATTAATAGTTTATTGTCAATGACTTTTTGTTTCCTTCCTGCTTGAAAACAAGATTTTGCGAGATTAATATGCCTGAGATCACCTGCTACTTTATTTTTCTGCAATAACATCTTTCAAAACAAATGAGACTGGAAGCGCCGGTGATGATATAGTTATGAAATTGTGTGATATTATGAATTTAATCGCTTGTCTGAGCATTGTCTGAGAGGCACCATAATTTATGATTAAGTAGATAAACAGGAAACGATCACGCAAGAGAGCTTGAAATTCTTCCGTAATCAAACTAAGCTTCCTCACTTTAATTACATCATTATCCGACAAATATGAATGTCGAGGTAAAATTAGAAATCTAAATTTCATGGTTCTGAGAAAAAGAAAGAATTTTTATTACTTTAATACGAATCTTAAGGATTGATTTTGTTCTGCTCTTGTTCTGTATTATATACTGAATAACATTTGAGTAACATTAAAAATTTGATCCGAACGGCTAAACAAACTGATAATCTCTCAAAATTATTCTGGCTAAATTAACTGAATTTAAATAAAATTTTTAAGTTCGCTGAATACGTAAATAAATTTTCCTGATCTATTCTCGTTAGTTTAATTTACGTAAAATATTTTTTTCTTTATGCAATTTGGTTTTAATCAAAGAAAGTAATCATATTTATTTCTATCTGTAGAATCAAATTCTGTTCAACTAAGCTTAAATACAATACATAATTATTTATTTAGGTAACTTTATTTGTTCATTTCTTTTCTCTAGGAATGCATGCTGCATAACACGAACGACTTAAAATTTTTCTTAAATTCTTCTTTAAAAATAAATAAGAACTTGGGAATTTCTTCTAAAATAAACTTGGTAAACGTTACATCCGCTGTGTTTTTCCAATTTTATGAATTTTCAAAATGTTAAAGGCTTTTAAAATTCTGAAGAAATCATTTAATTGACATTAACATTTCAAAATAAAACTACACTTTTTTGCGTGTGAACGATAATTTTGAGCTAAACTTTTGTGGCTAGATGCCACCCCCCCCCAAAAAAAAACATAAATATGATGCTCTTTGGTAAACTTTGTTAACTTTTTATCGCGAAAGAAGCTTAAAAATAGTTTTCAGTACGCAATAAAAAACTTGAATTTGTTGTACGGAGGGTGTGTAACACTTTTAGAAAGATTTGGGGGCCACTTAATTAACGTTTAAAATTAAAAGAGTATTATTTTAAATGTTCGATCTAATAATGTATTTTTGGACTATATGTCTGCATTATTTCAATGAAAGAGGAGCTTTTCGTAAAATTTCCAGGGGTATTGTTTTCCATTCCTTCTCTAATACTTTAGAAAGTCCACCATTCGTGCTAATTTTGGGCTTAAAAAGAGTTCTTTCCAGGAGATCGGAGGCACAATAATCCATAGGTGAAACAACAGCGGACTTTGCAGGTATACATTGAAAAGGTATGTGTTCGATAATCAAAATCGTAAAAAACAACCTTGTATTTAGCGTAGGTATAATGAAACACTCAATCGATTTCGAGGGCAGCTAAAGGTCCCTCCTCATCAGGAGAAAGAAATACATAGAAAGAAGAAAATAGGAGAAGGAGTCACAGAAACACGTGGTCCTTATTAGCACTGCACGTGGTTATAAATAGATTTTTAATCAGAGTTGCACTGGCCGCCTACTTTTACTGAGCCAGGCTATCTGATCAAGCACAAAGAAATATTAGCGAAGTTAAAATAGGGAGCGAGGGGCAAATGCACCTTACGCTCAAAATCTGAACTTCAAATAAGCAACCACTGAACGGATTTTTATACCCTCTGGTAGTACCAAACGCGAGGAGGTAACGCCATCTATCGGCAAAAATAACTGAATTAAGATAGTAGAATTTTAAAGGCATTAGGAAAAACTGGATTGGACTTCAAATCATTAACTAAACTTGCTAAATCTTTGTGAATGTGAAAAGCCTCAAGAAAATCCAATTCACCTATGGAAGAAGCCTTTTGGATGATTTTTGCAGACCCAAAATCAAAATTATGGTTAAAAGTCCAACTATGATACGCTATTGAAGACTTGTTAATTTCGCCTTTTTTGACATAAGATTCATATTCCTTGATACGAAACTTCAACGCTCTTTTTGTTTGGCCAATATATCTTAAACCACACTGACACGATATACTATAAATTCCCCAAGAATTCAAGACAGAAACGCAATCTTTTAGAATCGAAGGGTGAATTTTATTAATAGGGGAGAAACCGACTTGAAAATTGAATTTCTGGAGAATCCGTGCAATTTTATAGCTAACAGAAGGATAAAATGGAAGCACAACAAGGTCATTAATATTATTTCTAACAGTAGAATGTCTTCTTTGATGGGAATCTGAAAATTTTTTAACGGCTTTATCAATAATCAGGGGAGAAAATCCACGGTCAATCGCAACTGCTCTCAAATAATTAAGTTCATTGTAAGCAAAGATTCAGAGGAACAAACTTTAAGCGCGCGGAAAACATAATAGTAAAAAGAAGCCATTTTTTGGTTAACAGGGTGGCATGACTTGGCATGGGGTGGTAAACAAACTGCAAAGGGTTTACGGTACACAGTGGTGCTAAAATCGGTTTCATTGCGGATTATAAGAATATCGAGGAAGGGGAGGGAATTGTTGGATTCAATTTCAAGAGTGAATTGATGGCTGAATCAATTGAATTCATAATAGATAGAATCTCGGATAAATCCTCTTTATAACCGTCAAAAAGTGCGAAAGTGTCGTCAACATACCGAATCCAAAGACGAAAAGATAATTTATCAAATAAGTTCATCTCAAAATAGTGCATATAAATGTCAGCAAGTACCGGACTGAGAGGATTACCCATAGCCAATCCTTCAACTTGACTAAAATATGCATTTTGGAAAACAATGAGAAACTTTAGTAAGCGAAACCAACTCATTAATTTCAGTATGTGTGAAGTGAAATTCACGAAGCTTAGTTTCAAGACAGTTTAGTGCTCCTTCGACCGGAACATTAGTAAACAGTGATTTGACATCAAATGAAACCGTAATGGAATGAAGTGGAGAAATATTTTTAAGTTTATCAATGACTTCAACAGAATTTTTTACAGTGTGAATATTGTTAGCAAGTAGAGGAGAAAATCTGGAAACTAAATATTTGGCCAAAGGATATGAAGCAGTACCTATGTTAGAAACAATTGGTCGAAAAGGAATACCGGTTTTGTGGACTTTTGGAAGAGCATAAAGTCTAGCGCAATTAGTAATAGGTGGGATAAGTGATTTCTTCAACTGAGTTGGCAGAATGTGGGAAGATTTAATAGCACTTTTTACTTTCGTGAGGTCCGAAGTTGAAGGATCTTTAGGGATCGAGCAGTATGGGCCTTCATTTATCAATTTAGAGACTCCAGTAATATATGTGTGTTTGTCTATAACAACGATCTGTCCGCCCTTATCAGCTTTAGAGATAATGATATTAGTATCAGAATGAATTTCACGTAAGATCTCATTTTCCTTTTTGCTAAGATTCGAACCCAAAGATTTATTGTTAAAATTAACGTTATGAGTAATTAGGTGGCGGATTGTATCCTTCTGCGTTTCCGAAATTTTGGAGAATTTAAAGGCTTTCTCTATAGGGGCGATGATTTGAGGAATTGAAGGTTTAGATGTCTTTGAAAAGTTGAAATTATATTTTTTAATATTTTTAACTGATCCTCCGAAAGATTCCTATTGGAGATATTAACGATGGGGTTAACGTTTACAGTGGGAAGATCAGCTAGATAGTTGGGACTATCCGACTGGTGTATGAGTTTACCAGTTACTGAGTCGTAAATTTTGGTTTATTATTTTATTTATAGTTGCTACAGATGTACTTAAAAACTCAGCAATTGATTTCAGCGTCGGCGAATTTTTTCTTGTTACCAACGATTTAATTTTAGCAACATTAGAAACAATACCTACCTTTCTTCGGGTATTTGCTTGGAGTCTTCTTTCCGTGTAGATGTAACGACTGATGGTTTTTCCCTTTCCGATTATATTATCCCGACAATGAAGATGCGCAGCACCAGTGATGCAGTCGAACGTGTGGAACGAGATATAGTATCGACTAGACATAGACTAAGCTGCAAATGCTACTTAGATAGAGTTGTACTAGACATTTTTGCATTATACTTTCCAACTGTGTGAACCACTGTGCAATATAAACGTCTCGATTTGGATAATATGTGTCATTCTTTCTTTTCACTTCTTTCCCAGATATGCTGCATATTTGTGTACTTCTTAATTTTGCAATCTAACATTTGTTTCGAGTTACTCTTTTTAATACTTTAACTGTGTTTTAAGTGTTTTTATACTATGTATCGCAATTGGAATAAATTTGAAGTTTTTATCATTATATATAATTGCTGACGTCTAATCAAAAACTAAATAATAACAGTATAAGTACTACAGTCGATTAAATCAATAATAATTTTAAAGTAATTTTTTGCTCACTTTATCTTAAATTCAGAAAGCTAGAAATTCAATTTAATTTATTGCTTTATAATCATTTATTTTTACAGAAATGTTATTAGAACAAGCTTCAGTATATCAAATCTCTGGAAAATAGGCATTAATACAGTCTCATACGAAGCTTAAAAACCTACTGATTTCTGTATTTTTTATTTTCTCTGTATAGATCTTTTTCTGAATATGACTGGTTATTGTAATATATCTTATGAAAATAATTTCTTCTTTTCATTAGATACCTTCAGAATTTCCAAATTAAATGACTGATTTATTATGTTACCTGTATTTTTCCAAAACACATCATATGCAAAAAAAAAAAAAAAAAAAAAAAAAAAAAAAAAAAAACATTAATTAGGATGATAAAAATTGAAACAATCTTCTAAATGGTAACTGAAATAATTTGCTGAAATTTATATATTTTTTCACTTTGTAAGGTTTATTCTAACAAATAAATTTTTGCTTTCTATCAAATATGTTGTATACTCCTTCTGCTTCATTTGCTTCTACTAGAATATGTAGATGAAAGGAGTTTAAAACATAACATAAGAATTTAAACGAAAGGATTTGGCATCGGAATCCTCCTTATTATTATAATATATTGTATAACATGTTCCTCCTTATCATAGATTATTTATTTGAGTTATACTCTTTTCAGTTTTAAAGTATGCGTTTCATGAGAAATATTTGTCTGCTATGAATATAATCCGTTTAGTTTTAATTACCATTTTTATGGTTACCATTTATTTTTATTTACAGAAATTAAATACTTTTTCCTAACTTTTTGTTTAAAGAGATGTAAAGAGAACAATATAATTTAAGTTGCAAGAACTTTTAAGTAAAGATATAATATTTTCTCTAGACAACACATTTTTTGTTCCTATTTCAGAAAATTATAATGATACTCATTTATAGGCAAATGTGGTAATAGCATTACATTTCAAGATTGCTTAATTCAGACAACTCTCTCTCTCTTTTTAACACTTCGGCGGATTTTGTTCACAGCAAGAATGATTAGAAGTGGAATCTAAATTACGTTTCCTTTCTAGGTAATAAATTTGCATTCCGTTTGTTTGCAGATAATGATAATTTATTGCCGTAACTTCCTTTTCAGAGAAGACTTTAGTGTTCGTAACTTCCCCTTTCATAGCTGTGATCAAACTACATGTTCTTTGTAAAATGGTTATTAATTGGTTTCTGAGCGATAGAGAGTACTTTTGCTTTCAAATCGTAGCGTATGTAAGTCATTAATGTGTAAGGTTATAGTTGAAGTGAATCTGAAGTCTAGTCTTACAACCCCACTAGACAAGTAACGAGTTGTTGCTATGTCTGAATTATTATACCAAAGATTTTGCAAGGTTTAAACAATCTTTTTATTAAATTGAATTTTAACGAAACAGATACAACTTGTGCTACAGATAAACCACTGCTTGTTGAGATGTAAATTAAACAATGTCAGATACGCAAATTTAAACTCTGATAAAGTAGTCTAAGGCTATATAGTCAAATACTAGGTTGCAAGTTGTCCCAAATAATTTGCCGGCTCTTAAGTTTAAGATATCAGCTGCCAGAGAGTACAAAGCCTAGATAATTATGCTCAGATAGAGATGCTAAAAATCTAATAAAGCAGCGCGAGTGCCAGAAACGCTGTCTTTATGATTAAGATTCGAAAGCCCTCAGCGTAAGCACACTAATTCGCATTCTGGTAAAGAATAAAGAAAGATAAAATTAAAGCAAAAATCAAAATCATAATAATTGGTTACTTTAACATAAGAACCTTACCAAAAAAGGAGTAATAATGACAGGTTTTGATGTGTAGAAATTCTTTACTGATGTCTTAGAGATTCACAAGATATGAGGATTCAAGTGTCCTATTCTTAGAAAAAACAAAATATTTTATCTCATATTTTATCTCACATATAATGAATGAATTAAATTATTTAAGGTTAAGTTTGATCTTAATATATTTGGTACCTGTACTGGTTGTGTGGGGAAAAGAAAAATTTATGCAAAAGCCTCGAAAATTAAAAGCTTATTTTGAAATAATTTTCCTCTCTCGAATAATAGATTCTCAACAGCAGGTTCTGCTCAGCGTCTCTTATTCTTTCCATACTACTTTTTTTAAAAAAAGGAAAAACACTGCATTTATTTTTTAAATTATTGTTTTATTTTACATTCAAATGAAAACTTTTCTGCATTATTGTAACATAAAGACCACTACATCTTCTTTTGATATCAGTTCGCTTATAATCAGCTAGCAATCATAAAACTTAAAAAGAAAGGGAAAAAAGACTAGAAGAAAATTTTAGTTTTCTCTCTGATAAAGGCATTTTCTACGACTGAATTCCAGCATGCAGCTGATAATATTATGATGTTTGAACCCACATGCTAGATAAAAATTAATGAACATGCACACCTCGTCGCCCGTCATTTCCTGTGAAGTATTTTTAAATCTACAAAAGAAAATCAACATATTCTCACCAAAAAAATTGTTGTTTTAAACCAATTCACATGAGCGGCCTAACAGTAAAATCGCTGAACAGTGGTTGTTCGGTCCGAAGTTCGAATCCTGAAAATGGGCGTTTTCGTGATTTTAAATGTATTACGTATATATGCGCTAGTTTCCCTTAAAAAGTCCTCCACGAATGCATAGGCAGATAGCCCTAAAGTGGTTTACCGTAATCAAATAAACCAAACCAAATCATATGTTAACAGAGTTGAACAAGTGTCGGAACTATAAGAGTGGAAACTATTTATTTCCAGCTGGCATGAAACATATATGTCTGGCCAAGCATTTACTGTCCTTCGATGTTAGCCGGTATAGTGATTAGTGACGGATCACCGATCGAAATGACCCTGCCCTAAGGGTTTATACCAAGCAGGATAGTCATTCCTTGGGATCAACCGGTAGGAATTTCCGGAACCGACCATTTTTGAGAGGAAACCCAAGATTCTTCCATACCACTGGCTGGACTTGTGTCCTAACAGCTTCAGTTCCTTGGGTATATAATGTCTTCACAGTGACTAGAACCATCGTTTATACGGTGGTAGGTGCAGGCTTGGCTGGGATCGTACTGATACTGTCTTGTCTATGACCTTGGATATGGGGACGTTGCATATAGATATTAAGGGCTGTCCGGGGGGCGTTCGTTCCCAGTCAAGGCTCGGCGATGGATGATGGCAACATGTAAAGTCCCCGTGAGTTGATGAGTGAATGGCGCCCCTCCAGACAGTCTCCGAAGGCAGGATTTTTATAACTATGTAAGGCAGCTCAAACGAAGTAGCCAGGTAATGGATATCCACTTTTGGTAAACTAAGCAGGATAGTGTCATCTCTACGAAAAAAAACACTATTTGCTAGCCACGGCGAGAGGACTAATCAGCAGAATAGACTGACAGACGGGCATTTATTTCTCAAAATCATTTTTGGCAGAATTTTAGTATTTAAAATACAAGTATATATGTTTACATATCTGTATTGTGATTTTATTCGATCTTTACTTATATAGAAAATTTGATTGTTACAGAGAAAGTAATGTTAGTGTTAATGCCTATACGATTTGAATGTTGCTATTATTTTCAATTAGTATACCTTATATTCATTTTTAAAGCACATTATAGTTATTCATTTTGCTGAAGTCCGGATACGTATATTTGAACAAGTATTTGCAGTTCATTTACAGCATTTACAATTAAAAGTCTATGATAATAATAAAGATATTTCTGCATAAGCATAATCTAAATTCTTCTCTGTTTGATACACATTCAGAATAGTGCTCAGTTGAATGTATGGGTTCAGGTATCTCGTAAGTTTATTGGTGCTTCCGTAGACAGTTTTGAATCTTCTTTTTATGAGTGCATATTCTAAACGAAATAGAAGGTTATGATATTGTGGTTACTTACACTATCAAAATCTTATAGCTTCAGTTATTAATATATTTACCTAAACTGCTTGAAACTATGTTAAATCAGGCTAACCTTTCGCTCTTGTGGTAATAAACATCAATGCATTCAGCAATTTTAATTGATGTGATTCTATAATTTACGAAACTTTTATTAATTTATTATCTACTTCAGGTATTCTTTAAAAGAAATTGGATGTATTAAAATCTCCTCCTATCATGGTGTACTTATGTGTATAATTGCGAAGATAATCCAGTTCTGGAAGAATCGGCTTAATCTCTTATTTTGTTAGATAATATATTGAAATTATTAAGAGTTGGCTTACCATTCTAGTGATTAAAATTGAAGCTGAATTTTTTATTGTGATAAATAGGAGTGGATTAAGGGAACCATTGTATATTACTGCTGCCCAATTGTTTTTTATAAATAGGTTTTAGTGAAACTGCGTATATTATTGTAGTGAAACTGGGTATGTTATTGATTATTAATGTTGAGAGAGGGTTTCTTGAAAGAGTATAAAGTTTATTTCACCTCTGAACAGAATTTCTGTAGTGTTAGAATTTGAAGCTTATGAGTGCTGAATATTGCATTGTAAAGATCAAATTTCATTATGTCTTAGCTATAGAGACATATTTAAGTTCGCGATTTGTTTTTGAGTAGTGCAGTTGCATTTTGTGTACTATACATATTCTGGAATTCACTGAAGGAATTATTTTCGCACCACGTCTCTTCTTTTTGACTGAATTTGACGCAATTGAGACAGATTGCTTTGTATTCTTAAAGTTTACTTAACCTCTCGTGGGTGTGTGATCACTGCACACAATAGAGTTGTTCTTAGAAATTCTTAGACGTTTGTTCTTTGCAGCTCTTGGCAGCCTTAACACTTAAGAAAGAAATAATTTTCACGTAGAAGCGAAAGGATATGAATGAAATCCAAGGAATATGTGTCCTTTTAATTCTATATAGTAATCTTTATCTAAATAAAGCACTCAGTTTGGCTTCTGAGCTATGTATTCTTGGATAAATTATCTTTTCTTTTACTTAAGTTGAACTTCGCCCTTATTATATCCCTTATTATATCTTCAACTTTTGCCTCTGCTACGACACCGAAAAGGTAACGCTGTCTCTTAGAATAACGTCATCAAATTTTGTATATGAGAATTACTATAATCATCATACTGCTGAGGTACTGATGAATTTTGATTTTTGCAGTAAATGTAATAATGGCACTTGTTCCATTGGCGTTTCAGTTTTGGCCTACGATGTGGCCCATATTTCAGTGTGATGATATGGCGCAAGGAAACCTTTGCCTAGAGCTCAGAGCACTCCGGGTGGATTTATCTAGCCATTTCTTAATTTCCAAGAACTGTCTGCTCTTATTTCGAACACGAAGCCTGTACAATTTCAAATTGACCCATGAAAGACATTTTTCTTCTTATCAGGGCACATACATACAGCGTTGGAAGAGTTTATTGTTATTTATTGTAAAATATATTAGATACTGAACTAGCGTTTGGTATAAGTGAAAATCATTAACCAAATTTAATAACATATATACATGGAAAAAATGAGAGAGTGATATATCTCCCGTTCTACTGGGCCGATTGACGAAATTCAAATTGCTTTTTTCATCTCTTGAAAGTGCGACTTAGGATGTATATTAGATTTATATATAGCATCATTCTAACATAGGTATTTTGACACAAAATCAGACTTTCTCTGAAATGACATACAATTTTTTCCCATATTTCGATTCTATGATTCATATTATGCCAGACTACCGAGTTTTGTAAAACACGCAAGAGTAGTTTTTAAGAAATTAGCTCTTAAAATTTTAGTTCCTCAATGTTAATTGAATTTGGTATGTATTTATTAATATCTCATTTTTATTAAACTTTTTCTATTCTTCCTTTCACGTTTCGAAATTTAAGTTTGTACCAAATAAAATTCACCCATTTTTTATGATTTATTTTAAAAATTCGTATTTTTAAAATTTTTTTTATAAATGTTTCGAAAAACGTTTTGAATTATAACCTATAAAAACGTTTACCATCATCTTAAACTAGGTGTATTTCTAAGCAAACCTGCAAAAAATTAGACTTTTTTTATTCAAAATGTTCTAAGATATACAAGAATTTACATATTTGCGCGGTTTGAAATTTGGCATGTTTATTTGAGCGATAATAACGCCAAATGTGGTTTATGGATTTTGTTACAGTGAATTGCCAAAGCTCAATGATGAGTAATAAATATTTTTTAATACTATATAAAAAGCTATGTTTTTAAATTATAGATGATATTATTCAACTTTTTAACTTTTTTTTAAAATTTCTTTCTTTTTTCTTTAAATATTTGTACGAGTAAATATTTACCTTCCCCGTGTTATCGTCTTCTACTTTACTTTAACTTTTTTTAAATTGAATTGTCTAAAATTGAGAAAAGTTCGTTTGATGTTTATTTTCACAACTTTTTTCAGAAAACAAGACGTTGACACTTTGGGTCATGTCCCAGCTTTATAAAACGTATATATAAAGATAAATTTTTGCATTAATCCTCTTAGAAAGAATGTTTTAAGTAGTAATTTTCTTTCGTGTTGTAGATTATATAAAAAACATCTTCTTTAATACAGAAATTTCTAGGCTTAAAAACTTTAAATAATATGATTAAAATTTTTTGAACCCGATATAAGAATTGGGTCACTCGGTGGTACAGGATAAGCGCTGCTGGAGTGGTTTATTTCTTTCTCATTTAACAAAAATCTTTTAATTCATATATTTATCCTTTGGACTTTGCTTTAAACTTTATTTATAGTTAAAATGTCTAGAAGCTGTCTTCAGCTGAAAGGTATTTAATGTAACTAATATTTTTAGAAAATTGACAAGAATGCAAAATTTATGGAAGTGTAATAATTTTAAAATCTTAATTTTCTTGTGTGAGCACTGAAAATAAATGTAGAAAGAAAGAAGGAAATTAGGGAGAAAGATAAGTAAAAATTTGAAGGGAAATTTGGCTGTCAGATATACCAAGATGTTTCGAAAAGTTGGATGCTTTTGAGTATACTTTCAGAATACTTCAGGAGTTTGGATCTTTAAAGAGAAAGCACTTGGAAGTGTATACCAGCAAATACCATCAATTCAGCTTGTACTAACGGAAAAGACAAAAACGATATCAATGCAGATTAAAAGGAAGAGCGACTGGTTTTCGACTATATGGTTGTATAAATTTAATTTACTTCATATAACATAATATCGTATCATAAAGAGAGCATCCCGTGATTTCTCAGTCGAATTATTTAAAGATTCCCGAATTTATCCAGTGACATATATAGATATCAGCTAAAGACATTTTCCCTCTTGATGAAACTAGTCTTTTCTTTCATCTTACGCCTTCAAAAGATTGATAAAGGCTCTGACCAAATACTGTGATGAAATGGATTGATTTGGATTATTAAGTTACGACAATGCCGGACTATCTACCTTAAAGAAGGGATGCTTTCGTAAAGAATTTTCTAAGCGAAACTAGCTCGTATACATGATACACATAAGAAAAAACCACGAAAACTCCCATGCAACCAGTCTGTTAGCAGGGATTTGAACCCCGGAGCGAACTAAAAGTATTCAGCGACTTTACCGCTCGACCGTTTGTGGGCCCTTTTGAAATGGCACGCGATAAATGTATTTAAAATTAATGTCATAAATACCAACATATTTCGAAAAGTTGGATGCTTTTTAATATACTCGCAAAATGCCTTAAAAAAAAGAGCAAGCCATTAAGGAAAAAAAAAAATTCATAAAATTTTGTATTTTTTTAATTTAAATTTTTTAAATTTTATGATGTTTGATTCTTTCGATTTCAAAAATAAAATATGTAAAATATGAATAACATTTTAAGAAATTAAATATAGGATGATAAAATTGTGTAAAAGCAATGGGCACAATGATAAAACTGTTTAAAGCAATGTATGCAAATCATCCTAAATTAAAATGTCGGATATTATATCTCTCTTATTTATATATCTTCTCTGAATGGAACATTTAAAGGCGTGTTAACTGTGCTTTACTGTATTTTCTCTTTTAATACATGCAGTTTTCAAACGCATCGTAGTCTGGGTCACAAAGTATTCTTCCGAAAGAAACGCAATTCAAATAAATAATATCAAATTCTGGAAAATTTATATTAATAAATATATTTAAAATGCGCAGTTCAAATGAATGAATATAAAATTTTAAAACAATTATCTGAAGAGACAACGTAACACAAAAAATTAAAATAAAATTCTAAAAATTAGCTAAAATAATAACTATGACTAAAAAATATAGTATAAAGGGTGCATCTTTTATTTAAACTAAGCAGTTCGAATGAGTAAATAGAAAATTTTAATACAGTTATTTGAAAGGAACCATGGAACTTAAACAATTAAAATGAAATTCGGAAAAGGAAAAAATATTTAAAATAATAACATAAAAATATTACATAAAGAACAAAGTGACTCTTTTCGTTTCACGCACAGTGTAAAAAGGAAAAGGAAAATAGGTTGCCATATATTAAGAAGTTCGCCAAGTGAACTATTCTTGGCGAAAAATGAAAAAAAAGCGCCAAGATAATTTTTTTTTAATTTCTCCGTAAATTTCGCATGAATTTTGTCAATCGGCCCAGTAGAACGGGAGATATAGAACTGTCCCATTTTTTTCGCCCTGTACAGCAATGCTGCTGCTATTAAATTCCGAAGTCATATATATAAATAAAAATTGTTAAACCAAGTTCAGTCAAAGTGCTTGAAAATGATGGTTTTCTTAAATATGGATAACAGACGTATTATCCATATTAAGAGAATTTAATGAATACTTTCAGAAGCAAGGGATGGACAACTCTGTAAATGCAAAATCTCATTTTTATATGGCCACCGTACAGCAGTTAATAACAAATTTCGTAATTCATTTAAAAGACTACTTTTTGACAAATTAAATGCAAAATGTTTCGTCGTTTTACATAAAAATTTCCCATAGATATTCGTCATTATTTCCTCAGTTACAGTCACATCGTCTAATAACTAGTATTGTTTTAACCAATGTAATATAGATAATTCGCAAAGCCACAAATATTTTCTTTGTAATTTCTCGTCAAATTTTGGGAGAAATTTAATTTTGACCAAAAATATGCATTGTAAAATAATATAAATGATTACACTGATTCTTAATTACCTTCCTGAATTTTATATGGAATGTTTTACATGTATCTTATTGAAATATAATAAATGTTTTAATTAATTAAAGTGTCTTCTGAATTGAAGTATCGTATAAAATGTTAGAGTTCATATATAATGAAAGTTCCCAGTCACTATTTCGAAACTATTCTTAGAAAACATCTATGTCTTATTTTGAGTAGCTCTGCTACTGGAAATATGTATTTAGAATCTCCTTTCGAAGAAATGAAGCCTGTAGGGATCTTCATGGAACATTCTGCATGTTTTAAGTTATGCCTTTAAAACAATGAAAGAATGCAATCCTAGTTTGTTAATAGACTAACCAAGAGTCACTGAATTGTCTTCTTCATCTCTCACGCAATATACAGGTTTTCATGGCAATTGTTTGCTATTCAATAAATGTTTTCTTTTCAGCTGGGTAAAACATTACCTTTTTAATTAAATTATGATGGAATTACCTTCGAAATATCTTTGAAAATTTCAATTAAATTATGATGGAACTCCAAACGGCTAGCTGTTACAAGGTCTGCGTACCATAGACAGGCTACAAGTTACTCTAATCAGTATATCTTATAGCATTAATGCATCACTTTTACACAACAAATTAATTTGCATATTTCTGTCATAAGTGACTTAAAGCAAAAGAACGAGAAACAAAGGGCATAGTAACAAAAAAAAACATTTTTTAAAGATTTAATAAAACTCATAATAAAACCTTAGGAACTAAACCATAAAATAAAACATACACTTAAATTCAAAACAAAAAATGGACAAATATTCATATAAAATTCACAAGAATCCCAAACAAATAACTATACTCAAGATTATAACAATTATCATAAAATCTAAGCTAAAAACTTAGACTGATAAAATCTTTAATATTTTTAATCTAGTCTGAGATTAATAATGTGTTTTCACGGCTGAGAGCATTATCCACTTCCCCAATTAACAGATCTCTAAGCAACATCAACATCTTCAAACCGAAAAGTAGTTAGCAGTCATTAATCATTATTTGGATTATTCTTGCAATTTTTTCCTACTAAAATTATGTAAAAGTCTTTTCTAAAAGTTTCATTAACTCTTGAACATTTATCAAAGTCTGTCACTTTTAGTTAATGATAATAATTTGTGTTCTCGCAATCTGCCAGTTTTTTTACACCTTATCTGATTCGTTTTTCTGTTTTTTCCCTTATAGAAAGATGAAGCACATATAACTATTCTACTCAGTTTGTTTACGCTGAGCATGTATGTTTTTTATTGACGTAAAGTAATAAAATAATGACATCAACTTTATTTCACGTTCCATTAAATCTAGATGTACTTCATTGTTATCTAAAGTAATACTTTCTTAAGAAAATACGTATTGTATTTTTTTTTCATATTTTTTTAATTCCACTTAGATATTAAAGTTGGGTAAAATATGTTTTGAAGATACTAATTTTTAAAATTAAATAAAATCGCAACTTTAGATTGGCGTAGACTGTAAATGGTTGCTTCCCACCCCTCTTTATATTATACGTAGGTGTGTTTTTCTTTCAATTTTCTTTCCAAAGAAATTTTATTTCTCTTTATCGTAGAAAGAAGAATAAGTGATCCGAAAAATACGAATTCCAGCTGTTTGAAATCAAGCTAATGGAAGGTCTAGATACTTGGACACATGGAACAGACTCACCCATAGAGCTATTTGTTATCAATATTGCAAGAAACAATTCTGAAGTTTTCCAAGAAAATATTATTTCACTTACTGATTTCTAAACAAAGCTTGATGCCACGATTCATATTTGAATCACATTTTAAGATTTTATATTCGGAATATGTAACATATGGAATATGCTTTTATGAAAAAAATGAAATATTAAAAAAATGAACGCCAATAGATAAAACCAGAAATGAGATTTTAATACAGCGTAAAATGATTTAGAAATGTTATTGTGAAAAGGAATTTAAAATCACAAATTCAAGCTAATGTAACAAATTAGATATGGGAGCTACTGCAAAGCTTCAAGTATCTGCAAATTTCAAAGTTCACTTATATATCCTAACATTTACTAAAACACAGTAGATTCATGCATATCCTTTTAACTAAGTCACTGTTTACCAACGAAAATTAATGAAATGAAAACATAAATATTTACTATATGCTTAAAATGATGTATGAGTTTGTTGCAGTAAACTGAATTAAATTATAAAACCTAACGTTAAAAAAAATAAAAAACAGCAAAAAAATTCAAGTAGTTATAATTAATACAATACATTGTTAAGATCTAGGGAAAGGCTTTGAACTCTGTATCAGGACTTCGAGTCGCTGAATAACACATCATATCTTTTTAATTATTAGAAGCTTCCGTTCTCTTCTTTTGCCAACGCTCTCTAATCTCCGTAGCACATTGCGTATGTTCCTTCTAACAGGTCACTCTTTTAAACAAATTTCTTCCGATAGAATAAATAAAACCATAGTAAGTACAGAAACACAAAAGTGAATTAAAATTCCTAAAATGTACAACATCCCTGTTTTTATCCCCCCCCCCTCCAAAGAAAAAAAATAGATTTTTCAAATAGTGTATATCAACTGCTTCGATAGCTGCTCTAATGTTAGAATCTCCTAACATAAATAAAAATCAAAACCTCCCGCGGACGTGTTTTATTTTACTCGTATGCGCAGTACTTATGCAGAATAGTAAACTGCGATATTTTAATAAAGCACTAAATATAATACAAAAATCTATACTCAGAGGCTCAGACGCAAAACCCGCAATTCGAAAACTTACAGAAAGGAATCAGTTATTCTATTTACGGAATACATGAACATTATCTGTTTCTGTTAACAGAGAAACTTATCTTCGAGGCTTATAAGATGAGCGTTAAATGTTCGAGAATTTAATCTTAAGATTCAGCAAGTGTTAGAGAATGAGAATGTTATTGTTGAAAGATTATTCAGAATTAAATTAGACGAGGAGAGAAGTCAAGTTAAACGTGGGATGTTGATTTCGATAATATTGATTTTTCCTGAAACGTTATTCAGAGAATTAAAAAATCATTTGCATGATCTGATTAAACTTTTATGCTCACGGGCATATCAGGAAATAGATCAAGCATTTGCGAAATAATTAATTAGTTCTTGTTTTACAATAAATGTACACAATAATGAAGAAACTTTGCCGGTATTCCCAGACACTTTTAGATTGAATATTTTACATTAATCAAGTAATCTGCTACTGTCTGAGTATTTACGAACATAACAAAAGCAGTTCAATGAGTGAAGGAGGTAAGGTATTATTTCCATTTGTTACAGAAATTTGTTATCGAGTACGTCGCTCATACCAATGTGCGACATACCAATTTTTTAAATACAATCGACATACAATTTTGGCTATATCTTTGTTTTTTTATCTTCTATTTCTTCCGTCAGCGATCACCAGAATGCAAATTACATTCAGTTTAAATAGCGAGTGATTTGTAGTTGAAAAACAGCTGTGGCAACCCGCCAGTAAGTTATTTATCCCTGAAATGCTCATCAGTAGCTTGTCTGTGCTTTTTCACTAGTGACTTTCGTATTTGTTAATGCGCAGGCGACTGTTGAAAGGTAGTTCCAATGTTTTAGGTAAAAAATTCAAATATCAGAATTTTTCAGACCCCTTAAGTATCAACGGCTAGTTTTGTTAAATTTTAATAGTATTACACCATGTGTTTTATATGTAGTATGCTTTTATGTGTTTTATGTTTTAGTAGTATTACACGATTGTGTAGTCAAATTTTATCTGTTCTCTGTGGCCTTCAAATATAGAGATATTAAGTACGAAGACAAAATTTCGTCCAGGCAAGATTAAACAGGTGCAGTTTAATAGCTAATTATGTTTAACTTTTCACGTTTTTATTAATGAATGAACCTTCAACCTTTTGATAGTCATTAATGAATTCAGCTCGCATTCTGGTTATGCACCGCAGTGGGCGCAGCCGAACAATGTTCGCATTATATAGCTGACAGATATCGCGCGTCTCTGAGAGGAAAGAAGTGTTTAATCACTCAACAGCCGCAGTTTTTAAAATGCAAGAAGTTGCAGTTACAGAGAGTGTAGGTTCTCAAATCCTAGCTACAATGATTAATAATTGCGTGTTTCGATGTGGTTCAAAAAATTAAGACTTTGAGTTGCAGACAATGTTGTTTTTAAAAGTATAGTTGCAATGATTAGTAATAATATCATTTATGCATCATTTAGAAACAAAACAAAATCGCAAAAAAAGCATAACTATCACAATTTTTAATGAGAGGATTAATTTCGTGATGTAGAAACTTAAATTTAATTTTTAAAAATAATGAAAGTAGCCACCCTTATTCATCATTGAATTAATATGTGTTCTAAACATCTTTTAATGAATTTCATCCTTTTATTTTAGAAATATTGTACTTTAAAATACTTTATCGAAGTATTAAGATTAGATTAAATGAGAACTATACAAAAAAACTTAGATTTCTTTTATAAAAGACCATTCTTCTCCATCCAGCCTAAATCTTCAATAAAAAGGCAAACCTAGGAGAAGTCAAAAAATAGTTCTAAAATGAAAAAAAAAAGAAATGCAAATTCTTCGTCACGTAAGATGCCGGTTCAAAGATTACATTCGATGTTAGATAACAGAACACGATAAGACACCAAAATAAAGGAAATTCCGAACTGACGCCAGAAAATGCTGAAACAAAAGAAAATTTTCCACGCGTTTATTTGAAATCGTGAAAAGAAATAAAAATACGGAGCTCCAATGCAGTTAAGCCAAAAGACTTCCATAACAGATTTGAACAGATAGATCGACTGCTACCAGACGATCGAATTGGGAGAATAAGGTCAGTACCCAAAGCATCTGATAAGCAGCAAAGTTACGATTTCTATCACTCATAAAATCTTTTCGCTAGAAATAGAATTTTCAAACAATCTCGTTCTAGAACCGGAAGAAACTCTGTGCGTTTGTTTCAAAATAATGCCTTAAATTTAATAAGTTTCACAAAATCTGAAATGTTGTAGAAAACGTATTAGGATAACAGTTTGTAGACTTTTTTTTCGCTTTCTGGTTGAAGTTTAATACCAGGAACACAATTTTTCCTTTAAGCGAAAAGCAACATTAGTAGCCGAGTAGTTAAAGACTGATTAATATTGGTAGTTTGATTCGGCTTCCAGCCCAAGTGAAGTCTAGGTGAGCCAGGGTTAGTTTTGGTGGTTTTTTCCATGTGTAACGTGAAAAGGAGGTCCTCCATATTGAAGAATTTCTAAGGCGTCTTTTCTTTTAGGTAGATAGCCTTCGTGCGTTTTGCCGTATTTAAGTAACCTCATAATAAGTTGCATTTGTGGTTCATACGACTGTTGGTAATTTTAGCTTTAAAGATAAGCAATTTCCAGTTGATTAATTCAGTACGGGGAACTCCGAAGCAGTCTGCCTATGAAACGCTAGATTAGATTAATTAAGGAAAAGCATCTCAAAGGCTATCCGCCGTTGAGTTGAAGGGATACCTTCGTGGAACACCTTTTATGGGAAAACATATAGTTCAGGATTTGAACTCAGAATTTCCGTCCCTTTAGAAAGAGCTGTTACTAATTAAACTACTCGAATCTTGAGCAGGTAGAGCTTCTGATTAACATTTAATCAAGTAATAATAATTTAATTTTCTGACCGAATTTGTCATGATTTGACTAAGGACACCTTTATCAAGTGGATAAAATAATGACCAAATAAAATGTTTTTAATTGCTAAGGGTAGCACAAATCCTTGGTACCACATAATGAACAATATATAAACAGAATAAGTGAAACAAATTCTTGTAAGGACACTGAATTTAAATTTCCATAAAGATTTTGATAGCATTTTTAAAAATTAAAATATCAAACTTCCCAGACTATTTGAAACGTTACCGCAAGCCTAGCTTCTTCGTACTAAATTTAGAGTTAAAAACAGATATTAATATAGAGTTTACACGTGACAATCAAATCGTAAATGAAGTAAGTATATATACTTAGGTTTCCTTTTTATTGGCCTAATAAAGCAATTTCCAACACAGCTGGGTTTGGTTCACTTTCCATTTTGTTGATTCAACAAGCTTTTTTTATTTTGACCTAAGTTCAAAGTTTTAATGGAACACTCTCTCTACTTACAATTTTATAAAATCAACAGTAAAAGTTTTCTATTAATTCCTTGCACAAATTTCACTTTCCTCTTCATTTAACACTGTAGAAATTTCATCTCCTAAAAAAGAAAGTTATTGCATCATCTTCAACAACTTTAACTAGCACTGATTTTAAAACAGTTACTGGTAGGAAGGAAATAAAGGAAGCATGAAAGTTATAAAGACGTCTAGTTAGAATAATCAATAAGAGTATTGACCGTTCATTTGAGAGAATCGTGGTGAAATCGGCTGCAAGTGTTTGCAAGTTTGATTGCAACGTTTTTCTTTTCTCAAATTTTATTTACTTTCTTATTTAAAAAGTTTGCCGGTATGTATATGTATTTCAATCTATCTATCTATCTATATATATATATATCTATCTATCTATATATATATATATATATATATATATATATATATTATATATATATATATAATACATATATATACGTAATGAATATATATATATATATATATATATATATATATATATACATATATATGTGTGTGTGTGTGTGTGTGTGTCTGTGTGTAAGATAAAAAATTGCAAATCAAAATTATAATTTAAAATGCCTCTTAAATTGATCATTTTTAATTTGGGTTCTTCTTGTCTAGTAATAACTTTCTCTAAACTGAGTCATATCTGAAAATAATTCGGCATTATGTTATAAGGTATTTCTCCCGCCTTCTTAGCATGCCTTCATGGTGTAGTGGTCTGCATGTTGGGCGCTTATTCCAGAGATTTGTGGTTCGATTCCCTGCGAAGGCGCTGCTCATTTTTCAATCTCTCTTGCTTCCAAAAACTAATAATGTCTCTACAATGTTATCTTAAACTTCTGCTACTGTATTGCCTATAAGTTTTAGTATTGTAATCCGATTTTTTACTAAATTTTAGAAGAGTTAATATTAAATTCCCTTTTACTTAGCAATTAAGATTAATATTTTAAATGTATGGTTACTTAAAAGTATCAGAGTCTTTTTGTAATCTCGCTGAGCAGCAACCTTCCTTAGGTAAGCCATTATTATCATTAGAGTATTATCATCTTTCGCTGTTCAGCCCACATTTTCAACATTTCCTTGTCTTCCTGCAGTTGCATATTCACATCAGCTATCCTTCCTCTTCGGAGAAGGGGGAGCTTATTGTGTTCTACAAGTGCTTTTTATCAGCAAATGCTTCCGTTATTATTAGTCGTTCGAGTCTGCATAACTTTAAGCCGTTGATTATTTATTAAAATTTGCCTGTTACTATTAAAGGCTAGAGAAACAGAAGCAAATACAATGAAGAGTTAGATCTCTTAAAGTTTAAAATGAAATTAATTCAACATGAAACTGACATAGAAGCTTCTTGCTTGAAACATATATAATAGACTAAAGAATTTACTCGCCAGTTTTATCAGATTCCTGATTTTCATATCACGGTGACCTACGCAGTTGTAAACGAGCTTCTTTATTCTACAATTTCTTTTTCACTCGATAACTCTAAATTTCATGCCAGTAAATTTCATTGAATTTTATTCTGCATTACGCGAATTGCTCAGTTTTCTGTAAATCACCCTTTATTCTGGACAATCCTTTAATTTAGTTACTTTGAAGCTATAAATAAATGCATCTTGAAGTCTTAAACAGGTATAAAATTTTATCTGAGGCACAATCGGGCAAAATGCACTTTTTTTCCCTTTATCTCTCGCTTCCAGTGCTACTAGGGATAATAGAAAAGTATTTCACATTTTACGATTTGCCTCTTTCCGCTATACATTTCATCAACTCTCGTGAGATTATCTGGATCATTTCATCGCTTAGATAGACAGTTTTTTCCTTTCTTTCACGAACTGCTTGCTGTAGCATTGTCAGCCGTCTAACGTCTAATGATTTTAATATCTTATATATTCTAGACTCAGTTTTATTTTATTTTTCCACTGGTTTGAAGATTTTTAGTAACATCATGATATGCATTATATACTAAAATTAATTGATTTTTAAGCTGATATTTAAAAGTACTTAATCCGTTTCCCTGTTTATTGTTTCGGGATAATTACGTAGGTAAGTTATCCAGTTTAAAAGTGAACTGAATGTTTAAACTGCAGACCTTAATTTAGGTAATTCCAAATATGCTTCCAAGGTATGCCTTGCTAGCATATTGAATGCTAGCACATTCCTCCATATATTTTACTGTTATGACGATGGGTCTTCTTTTACTATGAGTACTCAAAATCCTCTTTTATGTTTTAAATGAATACTCATAGACTGCGTATGATAACACTATTTCTTCTAAAATGGGCACGACTGGACTTATTACAGTAGAGCAATGCTCAAATTACTATATTGCTTAAATGAAGATGACTCCATAATACGCCAATTTAAGCAGCTCGGGAGGTGCTCAAGCGGATACTAACAGGAGGTAGCCGCAATAATGTACTACAGTTATACATGTCCTACGATATGTAAAATACATGTACTTAAATTTATTTGGTGCAGATATGACTTATCGTTATGCTTGCTCATATTTCTCACACTGTGATTGGTGGTAACATCTTGTCAAATTTTAAACATTCGCAAAATAGTGTTTTACAGTAATAAAAGGTAAAATATGCTAATATGTATGAAAGCATTTTATTCACGCGCGATATATCTAAAATCTATAAAGTGTGTTGATCTTTGTAGGCAATGTGTTTTATGTTTAATTGTTTTCAAATTTCTGTAGCTATCTCAAAACTTTCCCAATTATTTAATTTTTCAGGGATTTTCAGTTTTTATGCAAATCATAATTTAAAATGTGACAGGCAATGAAAAAAATCAACTTGGAGAACTTTTTTCTGAAGAAATTAAACTCACAGAAAAGGTACGAAATCAAATGATTTTCTGTCAGTTGCGTAATATATGAGGTTAAAAACATCTTTTATTAACTGCAATAAGGTTGCAAATTTTCATACAAGTTATCACTTAAACATGATACAAATTAAATATATTTTGATTTTTATAATGCAGTTATATTATTAAAATGATAAAAAAGATTTTTAAGTATTAAGAAATGCAATTATAGCTTTAAAATCCTCAGGCTTAAGCATTTACAGAATTATTTAATTTGAGAGCTAAATTAAAATTATTACCTTTTCTGGAACACTTTTGGAAACTGGCTATGCAAGAAAACGCGTAGGAGATAAATTAGGGAACTTATGTCACACGCAACGTCAATATTTGCCAAGATAAATGGGTGAATGCGTATGTGCTAACATGAAGTAACTGCTCAAAGATTCAGAAATCTCCGCTAAGGCCGTTTCTAACATTAAAAGAGAAAGTGATTCTTTCTATTATTCTGCTGGAAACTAAGCACAACTGCAATATGCTTTTGTCAAATATGGTAAATATTTGTAAATATACTTTCGAAAGAATGGTATTTCTTACCACAAGTTGTGATCAATAACCTTATTCAAAGTAACAAAAGCCGTTGTAAGCCCTATAAAGCTCAGCAGATTAGCGATAACTCTTATTAGCCGGACCATTCTAGAAATATGGCGTAATGTTTCTCCGTTTTATATTTCATGTCAAAAACCATATATCCTATGCTTATTAAATTATGTCACTATTGTCTGTTTCATTATACTGGGTATCCGTATACAAAATTTTATTTCAGTAAACGAAATAAAGTTTCTTGCGTTTGTAATCTTAATGTTGCGTTCTACGTGTTCGTGGATTTGGAGTAATTAATGATAACACTTGAAAAAGAAGCAAAACACAATTTATTCGCCAGCAAGCACTGTTACACAGAATAGTTCCAAAGGCATGTTCACACTTGTCGAAAAACTTTGACAAACACGCTGAAACAACCAGCAATACAGCCTTCAGGCTATAACGGTGATGACAGCTTCACGACAAAGTACTAAAGTACAGCTCTCAACTCGGTCGATCGCTCTCAAGCTAATCTCTGAACTCAAGGCACACTCTTTTCCAGGATAGGTAGGGTATATATAGCTTTGACTTCCCTTCAAGCTTATTCTCGACAAAACCTGAATCAAAACCTAAAACAAAATTGTGTTATAGAATGTACTCTCTCCGTCTGTGACACATCGCCAATTTTGTGAGCTTGGGCATATCGCCAAATATGGTCAAACGGGCTATTTCATGCGAAATCTGGCAACCCTAATCCCGTTTTTCGGGTAAGCTATCTCACTGCAGCTGTGCTTTTCGCAACGTTAATATTACGCATCAAGTTACATTGGAGAAATATGTTAAATCCCAGTTTCTTACCTGGATGTTCTGTGAATCTCCATTTTATCCGAGCTTTCAGCTATTTGATGGATCATCGGTGAGTACCTCGAGTAGCAAAATACTTCCACTTTTACATTAAATTGAGAATAGAATGAGTCGGATTAGTCTAATAGACGATAACTATATACCATTTTGTAAGGATAAAATGCATTTTTAACTTAGAGAATGCTTTGTTATAAAATTGATTGAATAAATACCTTTTCTTTCTTTTGTTTTTCGTTTAAACTTTGCTTTATCTAGAACATGCAAATTTAACGTGGGACAAATCGGCTTCGAAATCAGAGAATTTGAAGGTGTTTAGCTGTCACCACATAAAACCTTCTGCAGTAATTCCTCAGATTTAATTTGAGGATTGCGAAGGGTGCGGACGTGTTTCGGAGTTGTTCATAAACTTGTCTGCTGTTAATGTTCGTATTCGGAAGTTTAGAAAGTTCGGTTTTTTTTTACTTATTTTTTAACATTGAAAAGCATTATTTTTCATCATTAATTGTAGGAAAAGATAATTTTTTGTTTATGAAGGTAAGATGTTTTCCTTCCTTCTTCTTCATTTATATTTGTTTTTATTCCTTATCATTTGTGATCTTTAACTTTTTTGTATGCATATAGTTTCTTTTTCCATAACGTCCGTACTTGTGTTATTGAGGGTTTGTTTACATTCCTTCCCTCACTCCCACTCACTCATTAATTCGTAAAGTTGGTGATTTACTCCAATAATTTGGTACTTTTATCTGAAGCTTCGCGTTTTAACTAAATGGTATTTAAGATACAATAACATGCCGAACAAGTATTAATTTAGTCAAACAACAAAAATCAGCTTTATATTTTCAAATTTTTCACAGGACTAGTTTCGATGGCTTTACCGAACCATCATTCTTAGCTGATTAATAAATGCTATTTGCTTTGAACGCCGCAGCTGTGTATGAATCTCTGTCTCTGTCTCTCTGTTTTTTTTTTTTTTTTTTTTTTTTTTTTTTTTTTTTTTTAGTCCAAAGGGATTTTAATCCCGAAGGACTATTAGTTTCGTTTTGGCATTTTGCGTCGGACGGATAAATGTCGGTTCACTTTTCAAACTGTTGCCATAAAATGTATAAAATGTTAGAGTCCTGCATTATATTTGAAGAAATTAAATAATGAAAATCTGCGTAAATGTATGTATATTTCTCACATTGTCATAAAATAACGGTACATAGAGTCATCGAATTTTGAATAACGTAATCCTCCAACGAATATGAGCACGTGGAAGACCAAATTTGAAATTTGAAATTTGAAATTTGTTTTATGATCGATTTCCTATTTTTTAAAACTTTGACGAATTTTTGATTAACAAACTCAAGGATTTCAAAGCGAGCAATGGCAACGTTGTGCAGAAAAAACATTTTTATCTCCAGCGCGTGAGTCTCTGTATCGGAAATTCTAAAGATATGCTCGTTTTAAAACTATTTTGCGATATTGCTGTTGCACTGGATCTTATGGTTTAAGTGCGAGGAACATGATATTTAATAAAGAAAGGTAACACACAAAATGTTAAAAAACGCCCCTTTGGACGTAATTTAAAATCTGAAACATTTCAGATTTTTTCTTTTTTTTTTTTTTTTAATTTTTTTTTTTTTTTTTTTTGCTGATGTGGTCTTGCTTTTTCTAGTTTTTGTCTGGTGTACTATTTCTTTTTGCTATAATGTCTGAAGCTGAAAGCAGACATATTGCCTTGTATTCCATGTTTGGGCTTATGCATCTTTTTTTTTTTTTTTTTTCATTTTTTTCCATCATTTTTATTTTTCTCTCTTAGCTTAAAGTTAGCTTCCTATCTATCCTAGAGCTTTTTTAGCTTCGTTTTTTCCTTTGATGAGAAACAAATATTCAGGAATGCTCAGCTACTGGAACGAAGTATCCCCCCTTTTCATTTAGGATTAGATTAGTATTTTCAACACTTCCTTCAACTTACTATACATATACAACATCACATTAGGGTCTTCATTATGAGGTGATAGGTCACATTGACTTCACCATTTAGTACTAATTCTATTTAAGACTGGCGTATATTGAACAGATATAACGGTGATATGTAGTAAAAATCTATTAATTATACATCATAAGATTTAGCTCAGTTTATTCAGTAAATTGGAATTTCAATACCATTAAATGGAATTCGTTTACGGAAAAAATGCAATCTCTAATATGCTAAATCGATCTCAGAAATTTAATTTATTTAACTTACTTTTCCTGAAATATATTCCATTGAAATAAACAACAAATTAAAGTTGATTCTATTTTAGATATTTGTGTACTGTGAATTTATAATCAGTTTAAATGTTACTCCTTGCTGTGAAATTTTTCAGTGTCGGGTCTTTATATTAGGTATAAACAAATAAACTAAATAGAAGTATTTACGCAAAAGAAATTTAAGAGAATGTATAAACGATAATATTGATTAAAATGTGCATTTTAATGTCATCATGCGAGATTTTGAATGTTAAAAGAACTTATTTTTCGATTTTCAAAATACTTTCTGTGAGTGTAAAAGAGAAAATTCATTTAATCTTAATCTAATCATAAGTAAATACAATTAACATTGTAAATTGTAATATTAAGTAAAATTCAACTTTACATTAAGTGTTTCTTGAAAGGAAACAAGACTGTGCGCGTTTTGAGATTCTAACCATGTCCCTTTTCTCCAAAGAGTAAATGCATTTTGCTTCTAAGAAGAGAAGAAAAATACTTTAATTCGCTTGTCCAAGAGGGGAACATGTTTTGCAGAATATTTCCCATTGAATCTGATGGATCTATTCAGTCCATTCAAAATTAATCCAGCTTTTCAATAAAATTGATGACAGTCTATAAGGTATTTTTTCCTTGCCTCTGCATCCTTCGTAATGTAATTGGAAGCATACTCGGCGTGTATTCTAGAGTTCAAAGGTTCGAGTCCCGGCAAAGGAAAAGCCCATTTTTCATGTATTCAGCATCAAAAATTCTAATGACTCTACAAGTTTAAAAGTAAATTCAATTTGGATTGAAATTTCAAATTGATTATTTCTTTCCATTCCCAAATACTCTTGAAATTGCAGGCAAAATGTGATTGAATTTACTTCTGAATTACAGAAAAACTTCTACACGTGATGCAGTTGCTTTATCTTAAAGTAAAGGGGTGGAGAATATTTTTAACTCCATTACATTTTTTTGCTACCATGTTACATATTTTTAAAAAATTTTACTTAATTTATGTTAGACCAGAAATAATACAACAGACTACTGGACTGAACTAAGAACTTTGAAATGGATGTTTCAGATTCGCGTAATATCTATGATCGCATTTTCTAAAAATGAAATTCAGATTAAATTAATAGTTTATGATAGTATATATCTACAAAAATATATATCGATATAAAACCATAGTAAATGATATATGAGATTCTATAAAACAGCTTTAGCAACGTGAAACATATGGCATCATTCCATAGATTATATATTATTCACAATTATACATTCATGTTTCATTCAAAAAAAATTTCATTAGAAATGTGTAATTTTTATTAAAACATTGTATTTCTGCTAAAAGTTCCATTTTTTTACTTCATTTTCCTCTAATTTCCAAAAAATGATTGTCGCTTATGCCGCAAATCCAGCTCAAGATCTCTATTTTACATATCTCCGAAAATCTCCTATATGTCTTATGTATTAAAACTTACGTAAATTTTAAAAATAAAGGTAATTAATGCAAAATTCGTGATAATGCAAATAATGAAAATTTAAACAGACATTTAATGTAGGTTTCCTTTCTTTCGCAATAAAAATTACACTTCCAGATATTTTTTCTAAAAAACAAGAAAAACGCACTTTTGAAAGCCTAGAAAAAGTAAAGTTCAACTTTCCAACGAAGACTATATTCTCTTAATCGAGCTTTACATATTTTATTTACTTTCGATATATTCCAAAATTTCATTAATTTTAAAAATATTACCAAGTTTTGCTTAAATTTAAAAAATGTGCAATCATTGTCTTCTTAAAATATTGCTCTTAGAAGGAAATATTCTTAAAGTATAAAAATATTATTTATATAAATGAAAGAAAGAAAACATTGCATAGTGTTCTCAAAACAACGAAAGGTTTACTAACCTGTGGACTGCTGAAAACAGCACTGAGTATTCCAATGATAAACAGCATGCGGCGAGCTCTCTTTTTCGAATTCAAACGCTGAATTGGAAATCTAACTGCACAAAAACGATCGTATCCTATCACAACCAATATGAATGTGGAGAAATACAAAGAAAACATTTGTAAAAATTTTAACGTTTTGCATGTTATGTCATCAGCCAACCACTGCACAGTATATGTCCAGATAGCATCAGGAATCACACAAAACGTGGTAACAAAGAGATCTGCCATAGCCAAAATTCCAATCAATAGATATATTGTAGATTGTCTCTGCTTCTGGTTGCATCCTATAGTGATGAGAACAGCTACATTTCCCACCAATGATACTAAGCTGATGCTAGAAAGGATAACAACTCTGAACATGGCTCCACTGGTGAGTACAGGAGCATGTTTAAACACGACACAAGTTTCGTTCCTCATCTCTGACATTTGAATAGGACGACTAGTGGTCCAAACTCCAGATTGCTGCTGGTAAAATACATCAGAAACCCTCATATTTGATGCAGAACTTAATTCAGCACAGAAAGTTGAATTTTCATCCTCTGTAGATGGTATGTTTGGTATTTCTTCTGACGAAGGGAAAGAGCTTAATGTCATATTGCGAAACATTTCTGATACTGCGGCTACATTACTGTTTATTGAACTTCCAGATATATGGAACACACCGAGAGAAGAGATTATAATAGTAATGATAAGATAGGAATAAAAGAACATTTCTCTGAAACTAATATAAAGGTAACATGCAAGTCCATAATTTTTATTCTGATATTAAGCAAAACACCTAAGAGTAACTCATTTTTATAAACTCAATGGAGTCAAAGTTTAGTGATGAAGAAACAATCAGCAATAAAATTAATAATCCTACACAAATATTAAATTTAGTCATTGAGGAATTCCTAATTATGAATAAGAATGAAATAAGAAATCTTTTGCGAAAGATGTAAAAATTCATATTGCTTGTATTTTTAAAGTAATTCCGGAAGAAATTCGGTCATTCAGCGTGAAAATAACTGTGGAATTCACTCTTATTCTGAAGATTTGAATAAACGTATCCTAAGTTTTTATTTGATTTTGTAAATATAGTGAAGCAGAGGTGCACATGAAAACGCGCATTACTGAACAAGTTTATCTTTCTACTGAATTACATTGCTTAGCTAAAAGAAAAATACAAAGTAAATTCTGAAATTATATACTCACATAAGACGTACCTCAGTTTTTCTAAATTTTTTCATGTGCAAATTATAGATGGCCTTTTTCTAAGCACTATGAAAGAATTAACGCAGAGAAAATATATCTTGAAATAATAATTGTGCTCCATTGCGTATAACTTTTCATTTTTACATACATGTACATGTGCTTTACATAATCAAACCTTTATAAATGTACTTCAACTAAAATCAAGCTCTTCAGATTTCAAGTAATAAATGTGCCATTTACTGCATATTTTCTCGAATGAACATTTTTGATAAAACTCGGTCTTCTGTTGCATCTACAGCATTAGTAATTTTCAGAAAAACAGCTTTTGAAAAGTAACTTTACACTCTTAAATGTTACTTTTAATGAAAATTAGTCCTAGTCGTCAAGTTTAAAGGCATAAGTATTTTGTGTAGTATTCTGTACACTGTAAAAACAATAAATTTCCTAATTGAAAATATAATTAGCATCCGCAAATCAAATTCTTATTCACCATTTCAATCGACAGATCACCGTAACACAGAAATTAATTCCAGGAAAAAAATATCCACAAACAAGAGAAGTTTTCAGTCATAAAAAATGGCAACGATATTGAAAATGTATTAGTTTGTCGCCACCGTATACTCTCGAAGAAATACGCCGAGTGAGAGAGGGTCGCTTTCACGGTGAGTTATGAGAATCATCCTGCGTTGCGCGCAGGGTTGCAAGAAGAGGAAGCGCTGGCGCCGATTCACTGCTCGCGAAATGGTTTATTTCTAGTAAACTAAATAATTGAAATTTCGCAAGAAAAATATTTTATACTATTAACACATCCTAAATTTTAAATTTAACCATAAAGCGACAGCCTATTTAAATATTTTTGAAGTTAGTTTTACATTAATTTCTGAAATGCAATTTTGGCAAAGTACTTGCCGTATTGTATATGATTAATTTTTTTTTTTTTTTTTTTTACATTTTACATTAATTTTTAAAGTTTTGCCGAAACATTTAGCTCATATTAGGGCATATAATCATTATATAATATTAGAACTCTTTAACATCTTCCTTTCTTAAGGAACATAAAAGCACTTTTAATCCTCAGAGATACTTTCTTAGAGAACCAGAGGAAAACTTCAGTCTCCGAAGTTATTCAGGTTTCAAAAATGAGATCAAACGGCTTTTTCCAAACTCAGATTACAAAAGATTATAATTATTATTTAAATTTTATAAAACAAGTAAAATATATTTCAAATAACTATTGATTCATACTATCACGATGCTAGTATTGCTGTCGATTCTCCATTTTTTATCCGAATCACTTTGTCTCCGTATCACTTTTCAAATAAAAGCATGTTGCAACCAAATGTTATCGCTATGTCTTATTTTTTTAAAAGTGACACAGCAAATTATAAAAATAAACAGCTGCTAACCCACCTCTTTTATCTTTTTAGTTTTATTATTAAGCATCATATTCTTCGCACTTATGCCATATGCAATTCAACAGCAAAATTCGAAAAAATTTAAAAGCAACATATGTTTAGAATTCTCGATACAATGTGTAATATTCCAATCAGTGTATCTTTAAGTTATAGTTAAATGGAAGAACCTTAACAACTGATAAGAAAATAATGGCTTTAGTTCGTGAGACAGAGAACAAAACGTGAGAAGGGTTAAATACCCTTTATTATTCCAAATAAAGTTCATAGAATACTCCTTCTTGGAGTTTTACAATAAAGCCTCCACTCGGGCTTGAACTCAGGAAACTAAGAAATTAAATTTAACTAATCTAACTAAACAGATATACCCTAAGCTATCAAGATTCTAACAGAGTTGGCCCCTTAATGCTAACTAACGTCGAAGCTCTATCAAGGGCCTAAAGTACGGTCGAGCGTAGAGAGAGTAGCCTAAAAAGGCGAACGCGCGCTAGTCAGAATCTCTGGCTGTCTCCCGAAGTCAGTAGAACTTCACAGTTAAATACTTCTCCTCATTTGCATTCAAACGCGATTCTAAAAATATGTTCTGACCGGAAGTTGTAAGCAGAAATTCAGGAAGATAAGAAAGTAACTTTTAACTAAAGATTAACTGTTAGAAAAATTGACATAAAGCTTACATATGTTAAGTGTTGGCATACATTTTTCTATTTTTTTCAATCTTTTCTCAGTTCATCATATCACCCGCCACCAATTGTTGAGTTCTACAGCTTCGTGGATTTGGAGTAATTGATGATAACACTTGATGACGAATTGAAACATGATTTATTCGCCAGTAATCACTATTACACAGGACAGTTCGAAAGACACTTTTAACTCATGCAAAAAATACGACAAACAAGCTAAAATAATCAGCAACAATTGGTGTTAGGAGTGGGGTTTGTGAGTGAATGCCAGTAACCCGCCTATCGGAAAAAGCAATGGAGGAGGAAATGCAGTCTTTGCTGGACCTTTTAGCAACTGTAAAAGCCGGAGAGGAAGAGATCAAGGCGGGATAAGAAAAGTTAGTGAAATAAAATTGGTTCAAGAAGAAATAAAAGCCACAAGAAAAGCTGCAAGAAAAACTCCAACAGATGGAACTGCAGCAAAACAATAAATTAATTAGATAAATTAAAAGACTTGAAAGAAAGAAGGTATGGTAATCAAACCAAGCACATACCATGGAAAATCATCATGCAGTATATCATGGAATTTATGTAAGACCCAGTTTTTCGATCGTGGCGGAAACTAACATGTAGGACTCCCACATGAAAGCATCGCAATTGGCTGCTTCCCTCCGAGGCGATGCTGCAGACATTTTACAATCCCTTTTAGAAAAGTAGATTTCAAACTTCACCGCCCTCTCGAATGCGGTGGAATTGAGATTCGAGGAGAAATGCATAACGGACTACAGTCGCCTGTAGCTGAAAACTCTCCAGCAGAAAATCACGGAAAGCCTTCAAGAACTGGCGACTGAAAGGAGAGGTTGGCGCATCACGCATATCCAGGCTGTTCACCAGATATCCTCAAAGATGTCCCTGATGCATTTCGTCGATGCAGTCAAGGATTGGGAAAGAAGTAAATTTTTTGAAAGAAAACTGTACTGAGTAAGACCTAGTTTTCGATCTTGGCGGAAACTAACAAATTGGTCTCATACATGAAGGCCTTGCAGTTAGCTGTATCACTCCGAGGTGACGCTACAGACAACTTAGAAGTCCTATCAGAAGACCAGATTTCAAACTTCAACGCTCTTTCAAATGAAAGCTGGAACTGAGATTCCGGGGAAAATTAGAATATCTTGAGTCAGAGATTAGCTTGAAAGCGATCCACCGAGTCTGGAGCTGTACTTTAGTGCTTTTCCATGACGCTGATGTAACCGTTATAGCTTAATGGCTGTGCTGCTATTCGTTTCAGCGTGTTTATCGTAGTTTTTTACGACTGTGAACGCGTCTTTGGAACTGTCCTGTGTAATAGTGCCTACTGGCGAGTAAATTGTGTCTTGATTCTTCATCAACTGTTGTCATTAATTACTCCAATTCCATGAATCCATACCTCTGTTGAACCCCAAATGTCATCAGGATAAAGCTTCCTGAGATGAAACACCTTAAAGTCTTCTACCACGGAAATGCAGATGCTTTATCCAAGAAACGTCGTTCTGCACATTCCAGGCATTGTTCAAGAGCCGAGGTTAAGTACAGGTTGACGAATCCTAGCATCCCGCAAATAACATCTTCAACATCAGCCGATCCAGATCCGTGAAGTGAGGGAAAAGTTAGAGAATATCAATTGGCATATCGTGACATTAAGCCAATAATAGAGCTGAAGGAATCATCCACTAAAAAACCCAAGTGTCAGAACATTTCCATTTTCAGTCCTACAACTAAAAGGTACTAGGCTCTCTGGGGATCACTCCACCTCTTAAATGGAATCTTATATCGACTATGGGAAAGCGACAATGGAACTAATACAATGGAACTACCGCTTCCTCGAAATCGCCAGATACCTGATGTTCTGAAGAAAAAAACAGCAGCCCAATTTCGGCTTCATGGAGACACTAAACAAGGTTCGAGAGCGCTTCTTTTGGATTTTGGCAAGAATCTATGTCAAGAAACTGAGTTAAATTTCACTGTCACCTGAATGGTGCTCAAGGCTGTTGCCAACGGCAGGCGTAATGTAGCGCTCCCTGCCACGAGGAATTTTGTGGGCTTGGGCGAACTACGTCAGACAAGTAAGCATAAGTAACAACAACAAAAGTGTATAAATAGATACACATATATACCCACTCTGTTACCCGTGTTGGTAAGCTCAGTTTTCTTATTCTTATATGTTGGTAAATTGTGCATTTTTTGCGTTAAAAGCGATTGAATTACGTTGTTCTTATATTCCGGTTAAAGTTTTTATGTCTTTATTTAATCTGCATGCAATAGTTGTAGAATTATCATTAATTAAAACAATTTTAAGTGTTACTAAGAAGCAGCCATTTGTTTACATTTAAAACTTTTAGTAGTGAACTAAGTCATTTTCTACACATTCAGTGTCTTTTTGCCAAATGAGACCAAACATAAGCTTTCCGTTTTGTGCACCGAAAAATCTGCCTTCTTGTCCGCCGGGCGAATTGCTTGTTTTTACTAATTTGAATTGTAAAAATGATTTTTTAAGTGTTTCAACTGTGTTTTGTGTTTTATGTTGTTCTTTATTTTACACCTTTTAATGAAGATGTTTTGAGTTTTTATATATTTTTGCCTTGCCGTGAAATGAGAACTGAATTGATTGAATGAGAAAGATACCTCTAATGAAATTCGAGAAAATAAATTCAAGTGAAATGCAGGGAAAATGCATATAATTTAAAATTCCGTACAAAGAAGTCATATGGTGTACACATCAGGTTTTTAGAATATGTTTTGTCAGTCCACAACACTCTTGATACAAAATGTGTATAAAACCTGTCTATGAAAGTTTTAAGAGAACTGCAGAAACTGACAGTAAAAATGATACGAAGAAAAATTATAGCATGCCATCATCAATCAAATATAGAAAAGAACTGAAATTCTAATAAAATTTTTTGAAATGAAAGGTAATGGCCAAAAATGCTTTCAGCAGTTTTACGAAATTTCAGCAATTTTACGAAATGCAATTAAAAATCCGTCGTTGAACGTTATGAAACAAACACAAATAAAATGGTTGTTCGTAATATATAAAATACGCAATTATAAAACTACTTTCATAAAAATTTTTAATTAATTTTAAAAAAACGTAAATAGTTTAATTTTAGCATTATTTCTTAGTTATTATTTGTTAGTTGTTATTTTATTTAAAAATTGTAAATCTGTTAAAACGTTTTGTGATATACAAATCGCCGTCTATTAAATTCATTAAAGAGAAATCCTTTTGTACAGAAGTGATTTTTAATATGCCGCGAGTATTGTATTTTATATTACACTAGGTAATATTCTGAATATTCTGAATCTGTAATCTTCTGAATTAAAAAGTATATTTAATAAGACAATAACAAAACTTTTTGGAAGCAGGAAAGATGAAAAATATGCAATGCCTTTGCCGGGAATCGAAGCACGGACCTCTGAAATACGCGCCCAGCGTACGGACCATCACACCACGAAGGCGGGAGAAATACCTCATAATTTTATCAATGCATTCTTAAATGATATTTTGATGAATTCAAAAGTCAACAGAATATTAATAGAACATTTGCTGTTTGTGCTTTAGCTCTGAACATATTCACTGAGCACAAAAACTGAGCCCACAGATAATTTTTTAGAGAGACAGAGAACAATCCAGAGCAGACAATGAATTTGGGAGTATCTGAATGTAAAAATTCAGAAGTGCCCCTTGAAAATGCGAAAACAATACGTCTACAAAAGGCATTTAAAGAAACTGAAAGCAGAATAAAAGACAAGAGAATGCGAATTCAGAACATTATTCTGCTGAACTGAAAAAGCAATAAACTATAGTGTCACACAGAACTTCAAATATCAGTGACTTGGTAATATAGATCTTACAGACCCAGCTCAAACCAAATGCTGTTGATCCCACTAGTACGTTTTGGATTCAAATTCTGCTATACTGAATGTATGGCTAGAAATCTACGAAACGATCCAAAAAACTGCTGATGTCATATTTGTAAATGTTATTATAATCGTTTCTGTTCAGACAAACAATATAATATCGTAAAATCAAAGAAAGGACTATAAAGACTTTATTTTATCATAACCAATTATTTTTAGTTTGACTTTGTTTTCCCTCCTTATTTCATGCTCCTGCCGCAATGTAAATTTTAATGACGTCGTATGCAAAATCTAAGTGTGTTCAGAAACAGTGTTTAAGCTGCAGTTTGAAGAGTTCGCGAGGAGAAGTATCGGAGTTAGTTCCGAGTTTAAACTGCGTGTTTTGAAATAGCTCTCCAGTTGGTGTTAGCTAACCTCTTCAGATTACATTGACATTCTTGGCTCGGCTTTGCTGCGTGCAGCCAATTTAACGATTTAGATAAATGAGGAGTCAGTCGTCTAATTTATTGTAATTTTACATTTTTACTTTCTATTCCATTTACCTAGCCACAAGTGGTGCTATATTTGTAAGCACCCGGCGAGTGTTAAACTTTAGTTCAAATAAAAAGGTTATTTAAAACCTTCTTCTGTGGTATTTGTTCTTCAAAGATATAGCAAGTACTCGCTACTTCGTCTACAGTAGGGACTACACGTTATGCTCCCAAAAGACATAGACTCTATAGGACTACTAGTGTATTACTGTAAAATGCAAGTAAATTGGAGTTAACTCTTTTTAATGCTCTCACCGATGCTTTCAGAATTATGTTGAAATTAGAATATATATTACAATGTTTCAATATCTCAGAGACTTAGTACTAGATCTTTCATTATATATACTAGATCTTCTAGATTTGTTTCAGTTAAATTAATTTATAGTTATATTGCGAGAATATTCTATTACACATGATGTTCATAAATTTATGTAATATTCTGAACATGTCACACAAAACAGAATTTTAAAGATGATCCTAGAAAGGAATTATGAAGGGGATCCTATGCGATGATCTACTTCGGACCTTTGAATGGCATCTCAAAACCTCTGTTAAGGAATATTCTTTGATATCGCCAAGAGATGGCGTTAGGAGTCCATCTATTGGCTTACTTGACCTTTCCCCTTCTGAACACGTGACTTGAGAAAATATTCTTCTTCTTGAAGGTAGAATTTCGATGCACTACGCAATAGAATTCGATTGAGATGTTAGCTGTAACTATTCAGTTCTTACCTTTTGAGCATTAAATATTCGATTCAGGCATTTTAGCCTACATTGTATATATGTAAATATTAAGTTTAATTAAAATTTATGCAAAACCCTCCAGGCCATGCATCTCGTCTTTTGGATTATGAGTGATTCGACTTTGATCTAGAACTTTCGTTACATAATGGTGCATCGGCCCCAGAAAAGAATGATTAATTTGAAAATTTGTGTTTTTCGCCTTTTGGATTAGCTTTGTAAGCGAAGACTTCTCACGGTAAGTCTCCTTTGATAATTTATTAAAATGGAACAGAAGACACTAATTAAGAATCGAGCACATATACGTGCTTCTGTAACTCAAATTATTAAAAATGTAGATGTGTATTTAAAAGAAGAAAAACAAGAAGACTTAGAAAATTGTTTGGAATTGTTAAATAATAAAGAAACGGAATTACATGATTTAAATGAAAAAATACAAAATTTGATTGAAGATGAATCAAAATTAGATTCAGATATTAACACTTCTATGGAATATAACGATAAAATAATAATAGCGAAGTCTAAAATCAACCGCTATTTAAGGAAATACAATACTCAAAATATCAACACGAATTTAAATAATTCATCTACAGAAGTTGAAACCAAAAGACAGATAGAAGGCAATGTGAAGTTGCCCAAACTCTTAGTTCACAAATTTTCCGGAGACTATAACGATTGGATGAATTTTTGGAATTCATTCAAGGTCACTATTCATGACAATGTTACACTTTCGAAGATAGAAAAATTTAATTATTTGAGAACTTATTTATGTGGAAACGCAGCATCAGCCATAGAAGGTCTCTCAATCTCAGAGGCTAATTATGACTCTGCTATAGACATTCTTAAAAATAGATTCGGTCAAAGTGACCTTATTATCAATACACACATTTCTAATCTCTTAAATTTAAATCCCGTTAAAAGTTCAAGTGAAGTGGCAAAATTGCGAAAACTTTATGATACAATTAACGTTCAAGTCAGAAGCCTTTTAGCATTCGGTGTGAAACCAGAAACATATTCCAACATGTTTATTCCAATTTTGATGAAAATTGTCCCGAACGATATAACTTTAGAATTTCATCGTACATATACTGAAAATCCTTCAACCTATGATTTAAACAAATTTCTAGACTTTCTCCGATTAGAAATAGAATCGCGAGAAAAGATTAATTCGTTTTCCTTTCCACGCAAGTCAAAACCGGAAATGAAAGGTATTAACAGATATCCACCGACGCCGAAACATAAACAAACTGTCACCACACATGAATTTATGGCAGCCGCGTCATCAAATCGAAACTGCATTTTTTGTTTTCAAAACCATGACTCAGAATCCTGTTTATGCCTTACAGTTAATGAGAAGAGAGATATTTTAAAAAAACAAGCGCGTTGTTTCCTTTGCCTGGCCCCTAAACACGAAATCTCACAGTGCCGGCAACGTCAAACTAAAGTTTGTAAAATTTGCAAAGGTAAACATTCAGAAGCCATATGTTTTAAATCCAGTTCGATAGTTAAAAATACACCAAGTAATTTAAAGGATAGTATATAAATTTCGAAAAATGATACACAAACTAAGGAACAGAAAGAAGAAATTGTTTCGGCCGTTTCACATAATGCAAATAATACAATTCTTTTACAGACTTGCACGATAAAAGTTAAAACAGCTAAGGAAAAGGTGTTTGCCAGACTTCTCTTGGATAGTGGAAGTATGAAAAGTTTTTGTGCTCGCGAGTTAACGGACAGATTAAACCTCGAAGTCATAAGAAAAGAAAAATTGACTGTCTACACTTTTGGGAATACTTCTCCCATCCAAAAAAATTATGACGTAGTTAAATTAACTTTAGAACATAGAAGTTCTCCCGATTCTAGAATAGAAGTTGAATTATTAGTAACTGATCATATATCAGGTGCAGATATTCCTCCTCCTAAATCAGAAGAAATTAAGCAAAACAAAAATTAAAAAATTTGCTGCTCGCAGATTTTCCCGACTGTAAAAAACCCATTGCCATTCTAATTGGTGCAGATTATTATTACAACATAGTAATGGGACACGTTAAATGCTTAAGCAAAAATCTTGTTGCAGTGGAAACTATTTTCTGCTGGTGCCTAAATGGACGAAAAGGTGATGATGATGTCTCTTTAGCTTTCAATGTAGTTGTAGGGGAAGATTTGATTTCCAAACAAATAACAAAGTTTTGGGACTTGGAAAACTCAGGACTTATTGATAAGAGGGAAAACTTCGATTCAACTGAAAATGAAGTCGTCGAATATTTCGAATCAAATATAACATATGAAAACTCTCGCTATAAAGTTAGATTGCCTTGGAAACATGACGCATCAAATCTAAATAATAATAGGGAAATCGCAGAACAAAGATTTCATCGACTTAGAAAACGATTTAAAAAAGATCCTAATCTATTTTCCGAGTACAGGAACGTGTTAAGAGATCAGTTAAAACAAAATATTATCGAACCAGTTTCAGAAATTTCAAATGAAGAGGATGTCGTGTTTTACTTGCCACATAGGGAAGTTATACGCGAGGATCGAACTACAAGTAAATTACGTATTGTTTATGATGCATCATCGCATGCCCCAGGATCCATTTCTTTAAATGACTGTCTACATGTTGGGCCAAATTTATACCCTGAAATATTCGAAATATTGTTAAGATTTCGGTATAATCTAATAGCCTCCACCGCAGATATAAAACAAGCCTTTTTACAGATTCTCATACATGAAAAGGATCGAGACGCAACCAGGTTTCTGTTTTCCGATTTCCCTAATGATGAAACCATTTCTCCTGATATATATAGGTTCACTAGAGTTTTATTCGGAATAAATAGTAGTCCATTTTTATTAGCCGCTACCATTAAACATCATCTGAAAAAATATAATAAACTTTATCCTACAACGGTTAACTTTTTGAATGAGAACGTATATGTAGATGATGTGATTGGAAGCCAACCAACGATCAATGAAGCATTAACTACGAGTCTAGAATCGGTCCAAATATTTAAGGAAGCAAGCATGCAGCTTCACAAATGGCATAGTAACTCGAGACAATTACATGAATTGTGGGTAAAAAAGGGTATCGTTCCAGATGAAAATCCTGAAGATTTTAATAGAGAAAATTTCCCATTTAAAGTCTTAGGTATGGCATGGGATAATTCAAAGGACTTACTGTATTTTGATGTTCGGAACTTATTGTCTTTTACATCTAAACCAATAGAAACAAAACGATTTCTTCTACAAGTGTTGGGTCGGATATTCGATCCGATTGGAATTTTAGGACCTTTCACTGTTAGAATAAAGTGCTTAATACAGAAGATTTGGTTGTCACAAATAGATTGGGATGAACCGTTACCTGAAGATTTGTCCTCTGAATGGAGAAAGTGGTGTGAAGAGCTGCCTCAAATGGCTGAATTCTCCATCTCTCGTTACCTTTTCATGCACTCGAACATTAATGTCGAAAATCTCGAACTACATTGCTTTTCAGATGCAAGTGTCAAAGCCTATGGTACAGTCGCATATTTACGTTTCACGACAGAAAATAAAGAAATCAAAACGACCTTTGTCTCTTCTGAAAATAGGGTAGCCCCACTAAAATCCCTTACTTTACCGAGGTTAGAATTAATAGGGGCATTGTTATCAGTTAAGTTAGTCAGCAATATTCTGAAAGCACTGAAATTGAGAATTCCGTGCTATTTTTGGACAGACTCAACAATTACTTATTTTTGGATCCAGAAACAACCTGAAGCCTTCAAACCCTTTGTCAGGAATCGTGTCGAAGAAATACAAAAATTGAGTTCACCTCAAGATTGGCATTATTGCCCAGGTGTCGACAACCCTGCAGATCTCGTATCTCGGGGAACGAATATTTCCAAGTTAATAAATGACACCATTTGGACGCAAGGTCCCCAATGGCTTCAACTTCCTCACGAACTTTGGCCAAGATTAGATATTAAAGAAACAATAGATGAAAACAAGCTGGAATACCGACAGAGATCCGGTGATATACATCAACTTGAATGTACAATCGAAAAACGTGCAGATGATCTTTTCGACATATCAAAATATAGCAAATTAGAGAAGGTGTTAAGAGTCACTGCTTACACAACACGTTTCATTAGAAAATTAAGAAAAACTAGCGACATTCAAGGAACTCTCACAGCTGAAGAGTTACAAGAAGCAGAAAATTTCTGGATAAGATCAGAGCAAAAGAAGAGTTTTTTGCCGAAGAATATAAATCCCTCAAAGAAGGTAATTCAGTTGGAAAAAATTCTCCTTTGTATAATTTTCTTCCTTACATTGATGAAAAGGAAATCATGAGGTTGAGAGGAAGACTGGAATTTTCTGACTTCTCACTAGATAATAAACATCCAATAATCTTACCTAAAAATTCTCGACTAACGATTCTGATTGTATGCAAAGAACATGAGAAGATAATGCATGGAGGAATTGCTGCAACTTTAGCTAAAGTCAGATCACGCTTCTGAATTCCTAAAGGACGACAGTTAGTCAAAAAAGCATTAAAAGGTTGTATAATTTGCCAAAAATATTTAGCTAAACCAGCAGACCAGATGACAGCACCCTTACCAAAGGATAGAATCCAAGAATTGCCTCCATTTGCAGTCTGTGGAATTGATTTCGCTGGACCAGTTTACGTAAAGAGTTCTAAAGACATTCGAAAATCCTATATTGTTTTGTTCGTTTGTGCAGTAACCCGAGCTGTACACTTAGAACTTGTATCAGATATGTCAACAGAATCCTTTTTAATTGCATTTCGCAGATTTTTGAGCAGAAGAGGAAACTGCGTAATCATCTACTCTGACAACGCCAAGACCTTTAAGAGGACAAAGAAAGAACTTGAGAATTTTTCAAAAGTTTTAAAAGATGACAAATTCAAGAATTTCATTGCCAAAGAAAGAATCCATTGGAAATTTATAATCGAACGAGCCCCATGGTGGGGAGGGTTTTATGAGAGACTTGTTAGATCTGTTAAAGAATGTTTAAGAAAAATCGTAGGAAAAGCATTGTTGACTTTCGAAGAAATGTCTACGCTACTTGTCGAAGTGGAGTCAGTTCTTAATTCACGACCTCTAAGTTACGTTTACAACGACAATGACGAGCCGCAACCGTTGACTCCAATGCACTTCTTAAACATTGGACAAACTGATTTGAAGTATCCTTTGACTTTTGCTAGAATCATCGGTAGCGAAACGACAAGAGAACGCTGTTAAAAAGAAAGCGTTATCAAGAATTGCTGTTAAAACAGTTGTGGTGGAAATGGAAGCAACAATATTTATTAGATCTTAGAACTGCCCATTTCTTGAAGAATCCGCAACTTCAACCAGAACTAAAAGTAGGAGATGTTGTTTTAGTCGAAGGAGATAATAAAAACAAACTCTTATGGAAACTTGGTAGAATCATAAAAATTATTCCTGGACGTGATGGTAAAGTCCGATCATTCGAATTAAAAACTGGTAATGGGACTTTAAAACATACTGTTCAACATCTATATCCTCTTGAACTTTAGATATTTTGAACTTTAACGATTTAGTTATGCTTTTTTCCTTTTTTTGTCTATTAATGATTAAATTGAATATCGTTAGTTAAGTTTGTTCAGTTAAGTGGAAAATATTTTAAAATTTAGTTCATTTATTAGTTATAACATTTATTATTTGATACCTGTATTGGAATTGAACTGTTTGACTAATTAGTACTTTTTAATATTTTTACAGAATAGTGATTTATGTACTTGATTGTATGTATAACTGAGTTAGATGAACTCTTGTCAGAGTTCAGGTGGGGAGTGTGTTAAGGAATATTCTTTGATATCGCCAAGAGATGACGTTAGGAGTCCATCTATTGGCTTACTTGACCTTTCCCCTTCTGAGCACGTGATTTGAAAAAATATTCTTCTTCTTGAAGGTAGAATTTCGATGCACTACGCAATAGAATTCGATTGAGATGTTAGCTGTAACTATTCAGTTCTTACCTTTTGAGCATTAAATATTCGATTCAGGCATTTTAGCCTACATTGTATATATGTAAATATTAAGTTTAATTAAAATTTATGGAAAACCCTCCAGGCCATGCATCTCGTGTTTTGGATTATGAGTGATTCGACTTTGATCTAGAACTTTCGTTACACTTCAAACCGGATCTGAGTGGATTAAAACGAGGAGGAGGATTTCTCCCTGCCTTTTTTGTTGCTCAACCACAGACATTAATTTATAAATTTAATGGATTATATAATTAAAGAGGACATCTAAATTTTAATCAAGGCTTCCTAGAGGGAAGGAATTCCACTTCTGTAGCTACCAACGTCCCTCAAGAACTTTTAGTTCGACAGATTTTAAGTGTCCTCTCCATACAGCAAAGACACTGCCCGTGTTATGGGAACATAGTCACAAATGAGATGCTTTACGCAAGATTCGAACTTGAACATAAACACGTGGAAATTCATCAGCCTGCGCGATTACCATACCTTCCGGATGGATTTTTCAGGATTCAAAACTGAGAGAAATAATTCCGGTATATAGCAGTCTTACTTACTCGGCCATTCAAGAGCTCTCCTCCTTTCTTAAAATATGTTTCTTTCAGAATAGGACATTAATAATGCTCACTCTGCTCAATACTGTTTGACATATTCAGTACAATGTGCAAAACTAGTACGTCTGTATACACATAATAATAGCAACTTATATTGCACTTCGGAATAAATCTTCGAAAAGTGCACTACATAAGCTCAATGCGTCCGTACAAATAATACTGATGTTCAAAGTACCGTATATAGATGAATACCAGAATTTTTCTACTGCATGCAAATTACTGCTGTAAATTAAATACTTTTTAATAATAATTAATAAAAGCAGTTACAAATGTTAAACTGAGAAAAAAACTTTTATACGTATATTAAATTATCGATTGAATGGCTATGAGATTGCAATACACGAATAACTTTGTCTTGCTAGAGTAGCTTCTAAAAATACCACTTCTATATTGTGGAATTTCTACTACAATTACTCATATATTGTTTTTACCTGGAAAGGAATTCCTCCCTGGTAGAAACTTCACAGTTTCAGAGAGGAATCTCTGAATCTCTGAAAAATCGAGCAAATATAACACAGAAAGCAACACTCTCATTAAAATCAACTATAAGTATTAAATAAAGGTGTTTTTCACTTCATACCAAGTGTTTCACATGTGAAAACTGTTTTACTGTTTTACAAACAATTTAACACTAGAAAGGGCTTCTAACCTTTATCTTGTCTCATAGCCCTACAAAAATTTTAATGTGTTGTAGCACCCCTAAATAATTTTTAATATGTTTTCGCACCCCCAAATGAAAACAAAGTTGTACAATCGAGTTTTAATAATAAGCAAAAATTAAACATGGAAATAAGAAAATATCACAAAAATTAGCATTTGCATAAATCTTTCAATAAATGTTAATGACTTTCCTGTTTCTATTTACTGTATAATAGTTTTTCAAATTGTAACATTTTGTTACTCATAGCAATTGACATATCTGCTTGTGCATCTAAGTGATTACTGAATTTTATTTTGATTGATAAATGGCCTTAAATCCAGACTCGCAAACGTATGTCATTGCAAATGGGATGAGCACAGTTAGTGCCTTTTCATTAAGTTGTGCGGACAAATTCATTACCGAACACCAGTAATATTCCAAAATATTGCTTACAAGCTGCATTTCTAGAACGATTTGTGTTTATTCTAAATAATCATCTTTCGATTCTTTAGCATCCGACATATTATCCATATTGAAAGAGCATGGGTTTATGATCCATGTTTTCGAAGTTTTCAGGTCTCCTTCTTTAAAATACACATGAAATAGCTTTCATAGTATTTCCAAATGATCCAAAATTTTTCGCATGCTTCACATGTACCCACATCTTGTCGTTAACAATATGCGCAGGAAAAATATTATCAGAGGTGCGAGCAACCCTGATTGGGACACCTTGCTTAAGGATATTCAGTATTAACATTCAATTAATTATCAGAAAGAAACCAAGATGAAAGTATTAAAACTTAAAAAAATTAAAGAATTGAAATAGGACAAAAAGGCTTCGGCAAATGCTCCGCTGACAATCCAAATCATATTAAATAAACGTGTAACTGGTTTAAATGTAGGAAAAATATGCACGGACAACTTCTGGGGTAATTTATGCTGTGCATGCAGAAAAGTACTAATGATATAACATTTTTTTCTTATAGTGCTCAGTAAGTGGTGGCATTGCATAGCGTTTGCATGGTAAATCTTAACATATATTCTAACTGTATTAGAATACAGTTACTTATTATAAAATGACAGAAAACATGGCTACCTACAATAAAGTTTTAGATAAAGCAAAAGAGTATAAATAAATATATTCAAATTTCACGCTATTCATCTCCAATTAAGGGTAATAATTAGTTCTACATTTTTGTAAAGAGCCTCAAGAATGAATTAAATATCCATATGATAAACTGGCGTCCGACGATAACATCGCGGCAAAAACATCGCGGACGGAAACGTCGCCGAGAAAACAACGCAAGGCGAAAACGTCGTGCTACAAAACATCGTGGAAGAAAACATCGCAAAGAGAAAACATTGCAGTTCTAAAACATCGTTGTCGAAAATAAAGCGGTTCAAAAATTTCGCAGTTTAAAAACTTCGTCGTCGAAAATATCGTGGTAAAAAATAAAGTATCTACAAATCATCGCATGATGATAACATCGCAGACGTGCTTTTTTTTTTCAGGTTTTAATAATTGTAAATGGATGTTCCCATAATAATTTGTGAGCGCAAGATGTAAAGAAGGATAATTTTTATTTTCCCATTTTTCTATTAACTAATAAATTTTTGCTGAAAAAGTAAGAAGGAAACTTAAACATAGAAAATTAAATGCAACTTATAGATTATACTTTTCATGAAAAATTACCAGTAAAAACTTTATAAAAAATGATTTATGAATGGCCTTTGTTAGTTAACTAAGTCGGTTTAAAATTCTATTAAGTGCTATAAGTTGCATTAATTTTCTATGCTTAAGTTTCCTTCTTATTTTCTCAGCAAAAATTTACTAGTTAATAAAAAATATGAAAGTAAAAATCACCCTTCTTTCCATCTTGCGCTCACAAATCATTATGGGAATATCCATTTACAGTTATTAAAGCCTGAAAAAAGCATGTCTGCGATGTTATCGTCATGCGATGATTTGTAGATATTTTATTTTTTACCACGATATTTTCGACGACGATGTTTTTAAACTGCGAAGTTTTTGAATCGCTTTATTTTCGACGACGATGTTTTGTACCACGATGCTTTAGAACTGCGATGTTTTCTGTTTGCGATGTTTTCTCCCACGATGCTTTGTACCACGATATTTTAGGCCTGCGATGTTTTCTCCCACGATGTTTTGTAGGACGACGTTTTCGCCTTGCGTTGTTTTCTTCGCTACGTTTTCGTTCGCAATTTTTTGCCGCGATGTTTTCGGCTGTAACCGATAAATTTCGCATAAAATTATGCACTTTGAAACTGATGCATTCCAACAACGAAGCACTGTTTAACACAACAATGAAAAAACAGAAACATAAAATTCAATTCGATACAATTCTGAAGTAACAGAACCAGTTCATAAAAGTTTGCTAAACATTTGTATATCTGGAGTTCACGGATGCTAATAACACGCTTTCACTAAACATACACTAGAAATTACACTCGCTAAACACTTCAAAAGAGGAGCAGCATGTGTCAAATCTCAGGAAGAATGCCTTGGGGGGGGGTATCCAAGGTTATCCAGCTTCTCTCCTCCTATCACCAAACTCTTGAGAGAACTTACATCTCGCCGTGTATTTTGAGTGCCCCATTGAAGAACATACACTACACTCTTACAAACACCCATCTCTTTCCCGGGATTGAAACCCGGTCCCATCGGTGACGCAGTTTGCGTCGATAACCACCATACCAGCTAGGCGGCACCACGAATATGCAAGGAAAACAACCCCTTTCATAATTAGGAAAAAACTTAGCATGACCCTAAATTGATATTCTCAGTCTTATATGGATACTTTTGTGCTTATATAAGAATTATATTTACCTCTGGAGGAAGGAAAAGCTCTTTCCAACGTAAAGCGCCCACCAGCGGCCGAGCGGTAAAATCGTTGAACACTGGTAGTTCGGTCCGAGGTTCGAATACCGCGAATGGGCTGGCTGCATGGGCGTTTTCGTGGTTTTCCTCATGTGTAACGTGTATACGAGTCAGTTTCCCTTAGAAAGTCCTCCACGAAGGCATCCCTCCCCTTAGGCAGATAGCCCTAGTGTGCTTTGCCGTATTCACAATACACCAATATACCAACGTAAAGCATACAAGAAACTAAAAAAAGTTTCATGTATCCAACATGTTCAGCATCTAGCAGTTGCACCAATGCAAAATGTTATCTTACTCTGATTTTACACAATCAGTCGCTAGTGTATATGAGAAACTAGACAAACATATATAAATCTGAACTTTTATTTAATTTATATAATACGAATTTAATTTATTATAGTACGACTCGAAGTTGTTAAGAAAGATTTGTTTTACGTTATAGAACTAAGGAGATTAGGGCAACTTTCACAGGAAGTCCAGAAAGAAAGCATTCTTGTTTTTTATTCCAAACAGACATACAGTACTGAAATCTACGAGATCGTTTTTCATGAAAATCAACTTCGTTTATCTACCTTTTCATTTTAATGTACTTTATTTCCATGTCATTACAAATGCTTTGCAAATGATCGCCTGTCTTAAATCAGAAAAGAACCTAAACACAACATTCGTCAAGGAGGGAAGAGGACAAAACAGAGACGTCGTCTAAAATACTCTTGAGAAGTTATTCGTGAAGAAAAACTATCTTACTTCAAGAGGATATATTGATCTAAATAATCGCGCTGAGCACTTTAGGGACAGTTCTTCCGCAAATATTTCATCGTGATAGTTTAAACTCTTTTTCCCCAAGGAGACTAAAGGAAAGCAAAAAGGAAAAGAAAGTGTTTCTGCATTATAAACTCTTAAACAAACTATTTTAAACCATATAAAAGTATTCCGCTTAAACTAATAATGCGGCATTTTAAATAGTTTTGCTAATAAAAGAAACGATTACTGTACCATCTCCGAACCTGCATGATCACATTTTCATCAGATTTCGCAGATAAATGTAATCAGTGGTTATTTCAAATAAAAAAACTAATCAAATTGGGAATAATTTAAAAGATATTTTTGCTCTAAAATTGAGAAAAATAGATCATTTCAAAATTTCATTTCAGGTACTTTTGAGAGTACTTTTGAGAGTTTTGAGAATACATTATGCCTCTAGCAAAGTTTTCCCAAAATTTTGGGTTATTACTTTACTTTGTAGAGACATAAGGTTATTTCGAAGCATAGCAGATGGAAAATGACCAGTGCCCCAGCCTGGATTCGAACCACGGACGTCTCGAATACGCGTCGAGCGTGCTGAACACTACACTACGAAGGTATGCTAAGAAGGCGGGAGAAATACCTTATATATTCCTCCTTTTAAAAGGCGGCTGGGGTTTAGGGGACTCAATCTACAAAATCCTGGTGGTGGAGAATCATCATTCGTCCTTTTTTAGTTCGGGAGCCACGGTAAAATCAAGAGGATTTTATTTTGGAAGCAGAAGATGTGATAAGTGAGCAATGCCCTCGCCGGGAGTCGAACCAAGAACCTCTCGAATACGCGTCGAGTATTCTGGCCACTACACGACGAAGGCATGCTAAGAAGGCGAGAAAAATACCTTATAACTTGAAATCAGAAAATGTTACGCTACAAGCAGTTTAGCAGAGCTGTCATTCTGCGAAACATAGACCTTTTTAACTTATTTTCTATGTGGCTAGTCTAACTAGTTTCCACAGTTCAACCTAACGTAAGATCCTTAATCTTTCTTCCAAATTACAATGATTTAGTGCTTAACAATTTTAAAAGTTATTTTCTTCTTCCTTCCATCATGCCTTCGTGTTGTAACGATAGCACATTCAGCGTGTATTCGAGAGGTTCAGGTTCGAGTCCCGACGAGTGCATTGTTTTTCACGGCTCCTGCTTCAAAATAACCTAATGACTCTACAGAATAAGCATATTTCCTTACAATCTAAACATATTTTATACTTTTTAATAATCTAATTAATGTAATTTTAAATTCAGCTTACAAGTAATGATTAAGAACATTTAAATAATGCACTAACGAGCCAAAACATTACGAACGTCCCACGTTTCTCAGTGAACTTGTCTTTATGACGTGGAGGGCACATGATTAAGTAGGAATGGTACTTAACTGCTGCTGAAAAAGATCAGGAATCATTTCTGCCCTTACTTTTTCGAGAGATGGAAAAGACTGCTGATCTAAGCGATAGAGGGCTGATCTAAGCGATAGAGCTGATAGAGGGCAGTTTGTAATGGCTCGAAGACTCGGAATAATTATCGCCGAAACTGCATGATTCGTAAGCTGTTCACGATCGGCTGTTGGTAGTATTTATTAGCGTAAAGTGGATAAATGACGGTGAAACCACAGTAAAGGCTAAGGTGTTAAACATCCACGCAACATCAAAGAAAAGAACGTCGGAGACTGTACCACTTGGCACAGCAAAGTCGGCGCCAGACAATGGCTCAGTTGACAGCCCAATACAATGCAGATCTAACTGAAAGTATTTTGGAACACACAGTTTAGCGGACACTGTTGGATATGGGATTGCTCAGCAGACGTATCACTAGTATGCCTATGTTAACCAAACGTCATTGTCAACTACGCCTACAGAGGACCAAGGAATATCGAGAACATGGATAAGTGGAAGACAGTTGCCTGGTCAGATGAATCACGATTTCTCATCACGTCGATGGTCGTGTCAGGGTACACCGTCTTCCAGGCGAACAGTTACTTCCCCTCCCTCCGTACAATAGGTTATACACAGGCTGATAGTGGTGCTAATATATTTTGGGGGACGTTCTCATGGCGGCTCTGGTACCTTTAGTTGTGATAGAATAGACCATGAAAGCTGAGGACTATATGAATGTAACTGCGGATCAGTTACACCTTTACATGGCGTCTGTCTTCCCAACTGGAAATGGAATCTTCCAGCAGGACAACACCCCGTGTCACACAACTCGCATTGTGTCGGATTGGTTTGAGGAGCATAAGGATTAATTCTGGTTAATGTCCTAGCCACCTAACTCCCTGGATCTTAACTCGATAGAATATATATTTGGGATGTCACGGAGCTGCAGCTCAAAGCTCAAACACCACCGTGTCGGAACATCTCGGCTTTGCGTGACCGCTGCTTAGACATTTGATACAACCTGTGTCCAGTCATCTACCAAAAACTTGTGGCATTCATGCCAAGGTGAGTTGCAGCTGTTTTTCAGGCCAAAGGTCGCGCAATGAGTTATTGAGTAGGTGGTCATAATGTGTTGGCCCGCAATTTATATTTAGATGAGAATACTTCTGATGCCATATATTGCGTACCCTAAAATATTTTCTTTCTTTTGCTTTGTTGAGCAGTCAGTCTTGATTACCTTCACAGTGAGTTGAGTACATTTTTAATACAAACTAATTTTTATTGCTTGCAGTGACTCATTTTCAGTAAATTCAGAATTCTCGATTCTTAATAGCTGCATTTAAGTCTGTTGTTGATGATTTTAGCCTCTTTTAGAAGACTACGAGTGATATCTTCCAAAGTAGGTGGAATAAATGGATCTGTTAGTTGTGAGTCATTGTGATTCATAGTATGATATAGTTATTCATTCAGATAATGCCGAACTCAAAATTAAAGAATTTTACTCGTGAATGATTATAAATTTAAATATACAAAACCCGCTAGAATTTAATACGATCGTGCCAATTGGCTGGACATAGACAATGATACAATATTTAAGATTATGTTCATCTAAGATTCCCTGGGGAGATAAAAAGAGAATCGAATGCCAGCTCTGAAAAGAATGCTATTGCGTTCGCAGAGAACTCTGCGAAAGTATTTTTTACAGCCACTATCATTAGCCAAATAAAATAAGAAGTGAAAATGAACTCATTGACATGAAACGTGGTATATCTATGGCGAAGGCAAAAGTAGCGGCAACTTTAACTGTTAAGTGAATTTTATAAACAAAATGCAGGATACACGAGATTATAGGTAACAGAGAAGAAGCTTGATTAAAAATGGGCAAAGAGATTTAGCTAAAGAAGGTTTAATGGTGAAACTTTCTGCAGTAGTACTATATATATCCTAAGATCATCACTATCAAATTACCCTAAAACGATCTATTTACACGAGAATACACACATCCTACTTGCCAACGTATCTTCAGCATGCATTTTGTCTTGTTGCTCAAATACAGTTTAAAAACCCAGCTCGTAATTCGACATCAGTCGAGAATTCAATATATCTCAAAATCAGTTACAGATAATGTCCTTTGAGCAACATTTCAAGCAATCATAGCATGATTTCGCATTAGTAGCAACGTACTTGATAAAAATTGGGTTCTTTAAAGCGCTATTCCTTTTGTTCAGCCGGTACTTGGTTTTACTTATTTACTCACTTGATTTTACTTGATTTCACGATTACAAAGTCATCTTTTACTTTGAGTAGGTCTTGTTTTTTGGACATCTCATGTAGTGATTATCGTTGTAACAAAATTGATTTTCCTTACAAACTTATTAGAGAAAAGACCTGCGAACGATATTATACAAGAGACCTGAACTGGTTAAATTTTTGCTTATGACTACTTGGTTTATTGAACAGACCTTTATACAAAATCCGGAATTATTTCTGATCTAAATCTTTTTCTTACAGATAGCACAAATTCAATCGTGGATATCTGTAAGAGAAATTTAAAAAAAACATAATGTAAATCAAAATGTAGGTTCTGGATAAAAGTGTATTGGCAGACAGAAAAGTTGACCCTGTAACGAATTTAATTTCGGCTCTGTAAAAGAAAATCTCAGAGGTGTATTCATAGTCAAACAGAAACGGTTATGTTGAAGGCTCAATTCAAAAGGAAGTGTGGCTGAATTCAAACGAGAAATTAATATGAGTAAAAGGCGCTAATGCGAAGAATTATGTGAGACACTGAGTATTTATAAAGCTTTATGTCTTCCATGTTATATTGCTGCTAATAAGTATAAACCAGTTCTACAGACTACTTTGAGAAATCCTGATAGATCTTACACTAAAAATATATAAGAGGCGGTATATTACCTTTTAAAAAATCCGTTTCTGAAGATGACACTCAGCATAATTCGCCTTTTCATAATCAGATTAGAGCAGATTGTAAGATTCCGCCTGCTACTGTAACAAAAAGTTCTGCGTTGCTAATATTGAATGAGTGTCTCCATAGAGGGATTTTTCAGGAATGTTGAAAGGAGGCAGTTTTGCTTTTATTTTACAAATAAAACAAGAATGAAGGTTATCCTTCTTCGCTTCGTTCTATTTGTTTATTGCCCTGTTGGGGTAAGGTTTTGGTTTGTCCGAAGAGGCATGTTTTGTCTTTATTTAGCTATTTTTAGTAGAATTTAAATTAAATTGAATTAAATTAAAATTGTTTTATATTCCCGTGCAATGCAGAACGAGATTTATTTGAAGAGAAAGCTACGCCGGAAATATTAAAATACAGGATCATTCAAAATTTTAATAAATAGATATCTCGTAATTGTACTCTTTTGCTATCCAAAAAAATCGAGAAATTACCAGAATGTTCTCGTACTGATTAAAAAGCATATAAATGCGGAGGGAAACATATCAATTCAATTGTTTATATATTGCTGTTATTGATTGTAGCGAATTCGCGGTGAAACCGAATTAGCTTTCTCTGTTTTGAATTGTGTTCTGTAAAACGTTTTAGTAGTTTAAAGTATAACTACTGTGAGATATTGTGATATTGCACGAAAATCTCTGAAGAAATTTCAGCATTTTGTTTTATTTGTTGTGAAGAATAAATTTTATTCACTTTTCATCGGACTTGTGCATTCAATTTATTATAAAGCCGTACGCACGCAACAGGTGTTCATTTATCAAATAATTTCTTAAATAAGAATCAATATGCTTTTACGCCAGATAGAAGCACTACGCAAGCAACTGAAAATTTCTGAAACCCTTCGTGATAGAAGGAAAGGATAAGCGCACTGCAGTTTTCTCATTGGACGTTAAGAGCACTTTTAACTATGTTTGGTGGCCGCTTGAGATAAGAGCTAAAAGATATGAATTGCTCAAGAAATATCTTTCTGTTGACGAGTGAGTTTTTTGAATGATAGAAAAGTCTGCATTTATCGTGGCAATAAATGGTATCACAAGTTACCAAAGGGATTGTACCTAAGTGTTAATGTATGGCCCGCTATTGTGGTATATTATTCCGGGTGTTGCACTTAATGTTGTGTTATCAGATAAGTTAGTATACAGGCTTAGATTTTGTTAGCCACTTGCCATGGCTAACAAACACAAGTTGTATAGGATATAGATGCATAGCGTTTTAAATTGTGCTGCCCAGAGTTGAAGAAGTTGTCTTTGCTAGTTAAATTTAAGGCCCATCTACACGTAGCGATCTTCTCGGCCGACTTTGTCTTACGATTTTAGCAGAGATAAGATGTATTTCCAAAGTGAAATTTCTAAGTGTTTACGTAAAGAGCATTAGAAAGGAAAATCTTATATGCATATGGCGCATGGTGGATAGATTCTGTCTGGATACGAAAGAAATTTTGCAATTCAAAGAATAGTTCTTTCGTGTATCAATAAATGCTTTAAAACCGTCTCGGCTATGCCTCTTCAGACTTTCGCTGGATGTATTCCGATAGATATTTTGACTGATAAACAACATGCTATTTATCAACTGAGAGTTGGCACTGTAGCCGTGGACTGGAAATCTCTTTTCCGATAGAGATTTTAATTTGGGAAATGTCTCGGAAAATCATCTGGCATTGAACATGAAATTAATTTGCCACATGGGCTTTCCGGATGTCTGAATTTACTACGCTTACAGACGAATCTAAATTAAATGGTTATGTAGGGTCCACTTTTGTGCTTTTTTTGTGACAAATTTTAAGTATTCAGAGAAAATATAGGTTGTCTGATAATGCATCTGTATATCGAGCAAAGTTACTGGCTATAGCGTCGCAGAACAAATACAAAAATATTAAACATTATTATTTGTTCATGCGACGCGTGCGTTGTTATACAACAATTTCAAATTAACTAGAAGTGGACTGTACTAAATATTTTATTCGACAACTTTAATCAAATGCGTGTCATCTTTCAAGCGATGACTTACTACTAACAACAACAGCAATAAAAAATAAAATTGAGTAAGCGTTTACAGGGTTGCTGTAATGAACATCTGCGCCATGCAAGGCGCCAAGAAGAGAAAAAATGACGTAATCTTACAGTTAAATGGTCTTAATGACTTAACATACCCCCCGGCATTGAAGGGTTACTTCAATAATTTCGTGCGATAATACTCATAATAACCTACAAAATTGTACAATTACTACCTTATACAATAATGCAATACGAATAACATCTCTTAATTCAATATAATAATATTCAATTTTTCAGCCGCTTACTCTGCTCGATATACTATGCTCCGACCATACAGCCACTAACACTGAAAATTAGAATCTCCCTTTGGCTAATTTTTCTAATTTTAGAAAGGAACCTGTGGAGATTTATACAGATTGGCAGAGCGTTATCATTTCGATAGCAGATTATGGCTCCAGTAATAACTTAGTAAAACAGATTAAGGATTTGTACATCTTTCTTAATACCTTTAACGAAGTCAAACTCTTTTGGACTAGGAGCCACACTGGAACTGTTTGTAATGAAGTTGTTGATAATTTGTCTGCTATTGAAAGTCATGTTAATGATTTTGATGCGAAAATTTCTTTTCTTTTTTTTTTTTTTTTTTTTAGTCTGAAATCTTTATCGCAAAAAAAGTGTGGTCTCTTGGCAAGTTAGACTGGATAATACTGATTCTCAGGGAAGATGTATAAGTGATTAAATACCTAGATCAAGCTTTGATACACCACGGACAATTTCTTATTTATTATGAGATTTTCTATCAAGTATTGTGCTTCCCCATGTAGAACAAGAAGTGATGACTTGGAACATTACATATTTTTTGGTATTCCCATGAAAAGTACATGGATTTATTCCTAATATTGTAAAATTTAATACTTTAAAGGACTTGTGTGAGACAACCTGTTGAGAATGAGATTTTCATATTTCATAAAATACGTTTCTGTAAATGAAATAGATTTGTAGTATAAGGAACGAGTTCCTACACGTACTCTTTATGTTTATATTATTAAAAACTGTAGTTCAAATAAGCAATTAAACACAACTTCAGATCCATTTTTTATTTATTTTTAACAACAACAACGGTAAAAAAAAACTGGTAACCATGGTAGCAATTTGCGACTGCGCAGATAGTCTCGAAGACGATTTTCAAAGATGATGTGTTAGCGTCGCAGGACAAATACAAAAATATTAAACACACCCCACCTGTACTCGGTTAAGGGTACATTAAGAATTAACAAGAGATTAACAATTAATACGAGACAAGAAAGAGCTTCAACTCCAAGGCAACTAAACAAATAAAAAAATTTTTCAACATCTGAAAGGGAAGGATTTTTGTCAATAGAATTTTCGAATTGATACTAGAAATTTGAATACTCAGATGGGTCCCCGTAATACATATGAACTTTCAGTTTAGGTAACTTCGCGTCTGTAATTGGTCTACTGTGGTTTGTTATTGGCTGCACACATGCGGGTTCTCGTAGAGATGAGGATTGAAACAATTTTATTTTTTAAGTTTTACTGAGTTAAATATAATTACTTCTTTAAATTCATCAATTGTCTCTATTTCCGATTGCATTTCTGCATCATCTAAAAGATCTCCGATTTTATTGTCAAAAGACTTGAGCTGTTTAACTTTGATTTGTAACTGAACTAAGATTTTCTAATTCATCTACTTCTATATGTGGTTCAGACATACGATTTTCTATTTTTTATATTAATTTCGTTACCTGTCCTCTATGTTAGGTACGTTGCTTCTTAAGTCTATCTAACCCTTTAGCCATTATAATAACAATACTACAACAAAACAATTCTATACTGCCGAACAAAACCGTAAACAAACTACTACTACACAATGCATTTTCACTTAAATTCTTTGAAACTCAAACTATTATCAACAAATTCTCGAACTAAATACTGTTACTTACCCCACCTTCAAAGGTTTCCAATGATTTACGAAACGAGATATCAATTTTACACCAGGTGGTTCATACAATTCCCGAAAATGATGCACCAATATTAAAAAAATGTAATCCGAATAAGCAATTAAACACAACTTCAAATCTTTAAAACAACCATTTTTTTATTTATTTTTAACAACAACAATGGTAAAGAAAAAACTGGTAACCGTGGTAAAACTTCGCGACTGTTCAGATAGTCTCGCAGACGATTTTCACAGACAATGTGTTAGCGTCGCAGAACAAATACAAAAATATTAAACATTATTATTTGTTCATGCGACGCGTGCGTTGTTATACAACAATTTCAAATTAACTAGAAGTGGACTGTACTAAATATTTTATTCGACAACTTTAATCAAATGCGTGTCATCTTTCAAGCGATGACTTACTACTAACAACAACAGCAATAAAAAATAAAATTGAGTAAGCGTTTACAGGGTTGCTGTAATGAACATCTGCGCCATGCAAGGCGCCAAGAAGAGAAAAAATGACGTAATCTTACAGTTAAATGGTCTTAATGACTTAACATACCCCCCGGCATTGAAGGGTTACTTCAATAATTTCGTGCGATAATACTCATAATAACCTACAAAATTGTACAATTACTACCTTATACAATAATGCAATACGAATAACATCTCTTAATTCAATATAATAATATTCAATTTTCAATAAAAATTTTATACACAATACAATGTACAATACAAGTTTTATAATAAGAAGTTAACACTTAACTAACTTAGGAAGCTTCTTCTTGGGGTAAAATTGCAATTTTTGTAATTCCACGCTTAATGATGCCCTTTGCTGTCTGCATTTCTACTACTCTAACCTTACCGTCAACTCCAGGAAAAATTCTTGTAATGCGCCCTAACACCCATCTACAAACAGGAAGCTCATCCTCCTTAACTAGTACTAGCATACCTATTTTAATATTGGTTTGTTCTACCTTCCATTTTGAACGCTGTTGTAGTGTGTTTAAATAGTCCCTATGCCAACGATTTCATATCAACTGGACAAATCTGGTAGTTCGTTTCCATCTTGAGAGTCTGTTTTCAGGTATATCAATTAATTCGGGTTCTACTATAGCATTCAAGGGTCTTCCAATGAGAAAATGACCTGGTGTTAATGCCTCTAAATCATTTACATCGGAAGATAAGGGAGTAATAGGGCGAGAATTTAAGACAGACTCTATCTGAGTTACTACAGTTAATAACTCCTCGAAAATCAACCTTGCATTACCTACAATCCGCTTTAAGTGATATTTCACGGATTTTATTCCAGATTCCCATAGTCCACCAAAATTAGGTGCCCGTGGGGGAATAAACTTCCATACTATTCCTTCTTCACCTAAATAATCTGCTAATTTTTTCTCAGGATTTCTAATTAAATTGTTAATTCTTTGCAATTCGGCATTTGCGCCAACGAAGTTTTTTGCATTGTCTGAGAAAATGATTGAGCATTTTCCGCGCCTAGCAATAAATCTCTTTAAGGTGGCAATAAATGCGTCAGTGGTGAGATCACTCACTAGTTCGAGATGCACTGCCTTTGTTATAAGGCAATTGAAAAGAGCTAAATATACCTTATGAAGAGTTCCTTTCCTCTGTCCCTTGTACCTAATAAAAAATGGACCGCAAAAATCGGTGCCGACATGATTAAAGGGTGAGCTTGGATTTACGCGCTCTGCAGGTAATGACCCCATAATTTGTTCGATAGTGACTGGTTTATTTTTACTACAAATTATACATTCATGGGTAATCTTTCTAGTTAAATTCCTACCTTGTAATGGCCAAAATTTCTGTCTCATAAAGCACAATAATGCTTGCGAACCTACGTGTAAATATTTCCGATGATAATGCTCAGCAATCAACTTAGTTAGTTTGCATTTAACAGGCAAATTTATTTGATGTTTTTGTGAAAACATTACATTGGCCCCTTGTAATCGGCCTCCTACTCTCATTACATTATTTGCATCCAAAAAAGGGTTCAAAGAAAGTAAATTACTTTTATTATTAATGGGTTTACCTTGTGCGAGGGAGTTGTAATCTGAATAAAAACTACATTTTTGAACCTCTCTTACTAAAAAGGATTCTGCCTCATTTAACTCCTTTGAACTTACTCCTCCTGTTCTTCTCTGTGCTCCTTTCTGTTTTGCACACCTAGAGTTCCAAATGAACCTGAAAATATAACTAACAATACGTAATAATTTTAAATAATTGTTAGTGATATCTAGGATATTATCAATAAATTTTGAAGGCAAAGTGCATAAACAAGCAATGTCAGTTCTTTTTCTCAGTTCATTAGAAAATGTCTCTGTTTTTTCTAATTGTTCAAAGTCAATGTTCTTGTTAGGTATGACACCTTCACTCAAGAATGGAGGACCTTTCCACCACAGATCAGCATCATGCAGCTTGTCAAAATTCAGTCCTCGGGAAATAAGGTCTGCCGGGTTCTCCTCTGAACGCACATAATTCCACTGGCATGTCTGTGTTAGCTCTTGGATCTGCAACACTCGATTAGCAACAAAAGTTTTTAGTACATGCGGAGGATTCTGAAGCTATGCTAACACTATGGTTGAGTCACACCACAGACATATTTTACTGATGTCCAATTTCAATAAAGGCACCACCTTTGCAACAAGCTGTGCTAGCAGTACAGCTGTGCAGAGTTCCAGTCGAGGTACTGTCAGCGGTTTTAGTGGAGCTACTCTGGACTTGCTGCAAAGCAAATGTGAAGATAAATTATTGTCACTTCTACAGTGTAAATAGATGGCTACTCCGTATGCGTGTTCTGATGCATCTGAGAATCCATGAATTTGTATATCAGAAAAACTATCCTGTAAAACATATCTACTGACTTTCAAATTGTTGATAGATTGCATTGAATCAATAAAAAGTTGCCAATCCTTAATTATCCTTTCGGGTAGCGGATCGTTCCAATCAAGCTTCAATAACCAAAGTCTTTGGATGAAGATTTTTGCTTTTGTTATCCCTGGACCAAGCAGTCCTAATGGATCATAAATGCGAGCAATATCAGACAACACTGTTCTCTTTGTGTAAGTAGTTGGTTTCTTGATGGTTGATTTGTACGAAAAACAATCTGTCTTTGGATTCCATAATAATCCTAAAGTTTTGATGCTCTGATCGTCATCGAAATTACTGAAAGAATATTCCTCTTGTCCATCCGGAAACTGCAAAAGATCAGGATGATTAGCACACCATCTGTGCAGACGCATTCCTCCACGTGATAATAGGTTAATCAATTGCGACTGTAATTCTTTAACCTCTATTAGAGTATGGGCTCCTGTGAGTACGTCATCGACGTAAAAATCCCTGTGTACTATTGGCGATGCTAACGAAAAATTGTTTTTCTCGTCTTCTGCTAATTGATTAAGTGTGCGTGTTGCTAGATATGGTACGTTGGAAGTACCGTAAGTTATAGTCTTCAGTCTATAGACCTTAACTGGTTCTTCTTCACTACTCTTCCATAAGATGCGTAATAAATCTCTTTGATGTTCTTTAATCAAAATCTGACGATACATTTTTACAATGTCTGCTGTGAAGGCAATTTTATGCGTTCGAAATCTGCAAATAATATCAAATAGTTCGTCTTGAACTAACCCTCCATTCAGCAGAATATCGTTTAACGAAATTCCAGTAGTCGTAGGAGCAGTGGCATCGAACACTACCCTAAGTTTAGTGCTAGGTTTCTCGGGCCTGAAAACCCCATGGTGAGGAAGATAATATGAGAAACTAGAGCTATCCCCTTCATAAATTTCTTCGGAATGGCCTAATTCATTATATTCCTTAATGAAATCTTCGTATAAGTGTTTCATTGCGGGATTGCGAGTGAAGCGTTTAAGTAGATAATTCAGCCTTTTGCTAGCGTTTTCTCTCGATTCCCCTAAAAGGCTAAGTCCTTCCTCCTTAATTGGCATTTCCACTACATATCTGCCATCATCTTGCCTCGTGTGTGTACGAAGAAAGTGCTGTTCACAAAATTCCTCTTCCTGACTTTTCACTTTTTTTGCTTCATTAATACATTCAATCTCCCAAAACCTTCTCATGTTGTCAGATAAATCATCCCCATTTTCCACAAACCCACAATAATTATCAACACTGCCTTGCTGCGGCATGCGCACTGACCCGCTAACGATGTATCCAAAAACTGACTGATGGAGAATCAGGTCTTGCATATTTATTCTATTTGTTCCCAGTAAATCAAAAAATATTTCGTTAGATAATAAAACATGTATTTGACCAGGTTTATAAAACTCTGGATCAGCTAAACCAATGAGTTGCAACTGCTTAACATCAGGAATGTTTATATATCTAGCAGGCGTTACGCGAGTTATTTTTGGAACAACAAAAAATTGTAAGGTACGAATAAAATCTCTAGTAGCGTTAGCGATGGTTGCTTTTTCCTTAACACCCATAACTGTACCATTGATACCTGAAATAGAAGCGTTTATTTTTCTTTTCTTCAAATTCAATAACTCAGCACCTTCTTTAGTAATGAAATTATTTTGAGAACCGGAATCCAGCAAGGCTCTCAGCGAGATAAATTTTCCATCATTACCCTTAACGAAAATAATTGCAGTTGAAAGTAGAACTTGTTTATTAAAAGAACTGGAAATATTCAGCGCAGTACCGTTAATGGACTTTGCTTGGTTGGTTTCATTAGTGTCACTAACCTTTTGGCTGCTTGCCATTGGAGTAAATGTATCAGCATTTGGAGAAAGATTACTGCTTAATTTATTAGTCTTGTTTGTGATTTGATTCGATGTGCCATTTGCTTTATCGAAATTTTCTTCATTTCGATCAAAATGTAAGAGCGAATTGTGAAATTTCTGACATTTTCTGCATGTATTAGAACTTTTACAGTCCTTGATTGTGTGGACCGAAGATAAACAATTGAAACATAGTTTTTTTGTCTTTACAAATTCAAATCGTTTCTTGACTGTTAGATTTAAGAAATGCGCACATTTCAACAATAAATGATCAGCTTTACAATAATGACAATTTTTTGAATTTTCCGAAAGTGATGTAAGAGCTTTGGTATTAAATGAACGTTTCGATTCCCCATGCGGAGGTTTGTAATGTGATAGGGTGCGAGCGTGTTCCTTCAAAAAACATGTCAGTTGTTTAACCGTTCCTATCTCGTCTTTTTTAAGTGACCTTTCCCACCAACAACGAGTATTTCTATCCAACTTTTCAACTAATAAATAAACAATTAACGTGTCTGAAAATTCTTCCACCTTTTGCTCCAATGCTTCCAAGGATCGTAAACATTCATGCACCTTATCGATAAATTTTAAAAGCGACGAAGTAGAATCACTCGTTTGAGGTATAGAAATTAATTTCTTTATGATAGAATTGATCAAATCTTTTTTGTTGCAATAGCGATCAACCAACAGATTCCATGCTATGTCATAATTCGAATGTGAAATTGGAATGGACTGAATAATATTTAAAGCGTCTGCCTTACACGAACTCTTTAAATATTGCAATTTTTGCGCATTAGTTAATTTGCTATTTTTATGCACAGCTGCGGAAAATAAATCCTCAAATTCAATCCATTCTTCGATTTTCCCACTAAATATTGGAAGAGACAATTTAGGTAATTTTATATCCGAAACAATTATGTCTTTACTCGAACCGTTTTCATTTGAGCAGCTATTTCTTTGAGAACGGATCTCAGAAATTTTTCTTTTAATTTTCAAATGAATTTCATCGAGATTATCTACTACATTTTCCTTTTCCTTAATGAATTCGTCAGTGTCCTTTTCTTCACAATGTGCAAATAAAGAATCGAAAATGTTACTTAATTCCTTTTTAAATTCTAATATTTTTGATTCGTATAACTCCAATAAGGAAATATCTGCTTCATCCACTGTAGAATTTACCTTATTTTCAAACTTTCTGATACTGCATTTTAAACTTTTTTTGTTAGCTTTAATCGCTTTCAATTCACTCATCATGAACAAATAAATAATTTATCACTTACCGTGATTGCAGATTTCTCGACAGCAACACCGGAAATGAACGATGACCCAGTATCCAATCTTAATTGCGTAATCCACACGAAAACGAAAGCATTCCAAACACTCTATATGAAGTTATCCGTAATACAACCAAACGAAAATATTACAAATGTTCTAAAAAGTTAATTTTAGCAACGATGTCTTTTACCTGTGGCTCGGCGGGCCATAAAGTGTTCATGCGACGCGAGCGTTGTTATACAACAATTTCAAATTAACTAGAAGTGGACTGTACTAAATATTTTATTCGACAACTTTATTCAAATGCGTGTCATCTTTCAAGCGATGACTTACTACTAACAACAACAGCAATAAAAAATAAAACTGAGTAAGCGTTTACAGGGTTGCTGTAATGAACATCTGTGCCATGCAAGGCGCCAAGAAGAGAAAAAATGACGTAATCTTACAGTTAAATGGTCTTAATGACTTAACATTATTTAAAGTCTATATTTATGCATTGCAATTTTATTTTTGAGCATGTAAAGTAGCATGTCTTCTATTTGTTTGTATTACGAAGTTTGTAATAAAGTTTTTATTTGTTGGCCCCGCCAGAAAGTCTTCTTTTACATATCAGTTGTAAAATTTGTTACTTCTTGAATTGTATAATTTCAGTTTAATTGAAATTAGTATTGTGGTTGGACTATTGTTTAACTATTGTGGTTTGTTGTTTCAAGGACACAGAAGTGCCCGTTTATGTTGAGCAAGAGTACACGTCTCCTGAACCAGTCAATAAAAGGCTTCTGTTCTCTTCACGGACCAGTCCAGGTTCACACTGGAGAGTGATTTAGGTCGTCAGCTGATTTGAAAGGGACAACGCACCAGATACAACCAATCCCACATTGTGGAAAGACACAGTTACAGAGCTGGTGGAATAATAGTTTGGGCTGGGATCTCTCTCTCGGTGGTCACACTGACTGCATGTGTTCCATGGAGGAACTTTGACCGGTGTGAGATATCAAGATGAGATCCTTGATCAATGTCCGCCCATATGCCGCTGCTATTAGTCCTGAATTTCTTCTGATGGACGACAATGCGCGACCGCACCGAGCTCGGGTTGCTGAAGAATATCTTTAGGGTCACGGAATGGAGCGTATGGAATGGCCAGCTCAATCCCTAGACCTGTATCCAATACAGCATCTTTGGGACTACCTTGGGAGATAGGTTGCTGCTTTATGTTCTCCTCCAAGGTCGTTAGATGAGCTTGAACAAGGATTGCTCGGTGTCTAGTCGTTGCTTTCCATTTCACAGACCAACAACTTAATTGACAGCATGGAATGTCGCCGCCAATGTACCCATTTTCGTAATGTTATCACCCCATTTTACCTCAAAAAAATATGTATACTGTTTCTCAACCTGAGCTGTTTCTCCAAGACTGGATTTCTCTACCAAGAGTGCAATTTTTTGTTGTAATTTATGTTCGTATTGAACTTTAGAAACATTTTATGTTGCATTCATTAAAGAACTGTTAAGTTAACATGCCCCGTAAATTTCTTGTTTGTTGCTTTGTTCTCACATTAGACACAACATGCTGTTCCTTAACTTTTGGAGAGCAGTGTACTACATACTCAGGGCTTAAATTGAGCGAGTGTCCAGCTGAACTATTTCTTAGTTTTTTTTTTGAAAGAAACTGTAATTCCAATCAAAACCCCAAATAAGACGAAGTATTGGTATTTTATTTTAACCACTTACCATTATTTAAAATTTATTTGTTTAAATTATCACGTTATGAAATTTTAATTTTACTAGGGATCCCGCACTTCTAATTTCAGAAGTTATGCCCTCCTTAGTCCTCAATGCCCCTATACTTAAATATGCCCTCAAGAGCAATGGCACTTATGCACATGCCTCTCAGTGCACCAGGGCTCGGCCTGTTCAGGTCATAATAGCAGTATAATACATCATATTAACAATTAAAGAGTAATACAAGAGAAATCCCTTTAGGCAGAATGAATATCTTGCCTTTAACCATGAATAACACATGTTACGTGATACTTTTAAGAAGTGACCACGAACAAATTAAATTTTCTTCAAGTCTAGCACAAAACATTCATTGCATTGTGCGAAAAATGGAATAACCCTTATTTCTTACTATGACTGGTAAAAAGGTCATGTGGAATAATATATACAGTCAAAAGTCGTTAATTCGGACACCCATAATCCGGAATGATCTATAATCCGCACCTAAAAGCTACAATCTTTCTGCGCATGCGTCGCGTTGACGCATGCGCGTAAGACCTTTACCGCTGCGAATTTGCGTGTGCGCAAAATACGTTTACGAATGCGCGTTTAATGTATAACGGATGGGATAAGCTAAGCTAAAATTATCTAATTATCTATTTCAGTTAATGTTGTAGATTGCGTTGTTCCTTAATCTTCGAATTGGATCCGGATTATTATTTTTTGCAGACTGTTAGAGCAATTTTATAAAAGTAAGCTTGAACTTTCGATTATGTCAAATAGAATTTCCGATATATATTTACTAATATGTAAAGGATATACAAAGCAAAAGTATCTTTCGGAATCCATTAAACAAAAAATGGAATTGCTGCAAAAAATGGATAAAGGCATATTCTTTGTTTATATAAACTTTAACGTTTGTTTATCTTTAACGCCCCAGCGGCGTGCAATGAATTGGAAGTTGATTTTGTCAGCACTATCCTTACCTTAAGGGCAGATGTTTTTATTTTATTTGGCTTATAATTGATTACTCAATGTAGTATTTCATCTCGATGTACTCAGTCTATATGATTTAAATCAAATGCCTCGTCATTATAATTCGCTTCCGATAGCGAAGAAAGTGACATAGGTTATTGAAAACGAAAAAATTTCGATTGACAAATTGGTCGGTATTCTCGACACAGCAATTATAAGACTTGAACAGCGGAACTTTGTAACTAAACAAGAAATTATGTCTGTTTAATAAAACTAAAGAGAAAGTATTATCACATAAAAAACGAAGCAACTGAAACAACTTACATTGAAAGAAATGTTTAATAAAGTAAACAAATAAATATTAAGCTTTTTTTTGTAAATTTTGATACCCTTTAGATCATAATTGTTCTTTATTTCGTAAATTACGGTTTCATATTTTTACTTTTATAATTTCTGCATGCCATTTTACCAGATTTAAACTGATGATCTATAATCCGGAAAAATCGATAATCTGGAATCACCGAAGTCCCGACGAGTCCGGATTAACGACTTTTGACTGTAGTAAATAAAACATACAAATGTTATCCAATGAAATGCATGAAATTTATTTATCAATTCGAGTTCATCTAAAACATTTAAAATATTAAAAATATTCTATAGAAAAAAAAATTTCATCCCGGGAGAAATAAGAAAAATATAAAGGAAAAATTTAATTGCACATCATTAGCCCTATTTAGTTTAATATTATCTTCGAACTCGCTTATAATCTACTTAATCAAATTTACTTCATTAAAGGTATTTATGAAAGGTTTTGCAGAACAAAATATTAACCAACATATTGCATATTTAAAAAACAAAAACAAAAAAACACATTAGCAAAATTTTTAGAAGGATGACCAACATTCAACTTATAACATACAAGTAATCGTTTGTTAATTTATAACTATTGCACTAATTTATTTCTTCCAATGAATTTTTTCTTAGTAGCAGAAACGGGAATAATAAAATCTCAATCTCAGATTTCATTTTTCTTTTAGTTAACTTCAAATTTCCTTAACATCATTTCATTAACAAGGAAAAACTCCATAAGCTACTGGATAGAACAACCATTCTCTTAAACTGATCAAATTAACTAGGCAACCCAAACTTTCTCCTAACATAGTAAAGAACCAAAATTTTAATTTCTCAATTAATTAAGGCTGAAAGTGAAACTAATATAGAATAGTACGAATAGATTATGACTAAACAAAAATTTAAAAAAAAAGACATCTTTCTTTCCTGTTGCGTCCAGGATAATTCATTATGACTTAACTCCTGAAGACCAGAATTTAAATAATAAGATCACCGCCACAGGCACCGGCAAACTGGAGAATCTGAGTCCAATGATGACCGTCCTCCGAGAAGTGAGACTGAAAATCTTCTTTTCCGCAGGTCACAAGGAATGAAATCGGAACGTTAGATGGCAAAAATATCCCGTAAGAATTCCCGCAGCAGACAGATGAAAGCAGAGATGAATACTTTCCAGATGACAATTGATGAAAGTAGCAGGTAGATTCATAATACTCCTGCAGCCGACAGGTGAAGGTAGAGACGAACTCTTTACAGAAGACAACTGATGAATTTAGCAGAAAGATACATAATAATCCCGCAGCCCACAGGTCTAGGTGGAGACGAACTCTCTACAGAAGAAAACTGATGAATTTAGCAGAAAAATGCATAATAATTACTGGAACTGTTTTTCTTTTTTTTCTTTTTTTTCTTTAGCTAACGAATCTAATATTACACAATTTCTTCTTAGGTAAATGATTAGCAGTAAGCTTCCTTAAGGGGAAGCATGACTAAGCAAAAAAAATTTGTTCTTGGGGCTCCAAAGCTAACGCCTCTCATCTCCAAGCCAAGGAGGCACTAACCTAACAGAGAACAGCAACCAAGAGAGCATGAAAATCGAGCAAAAGTGAAAGCACAAGAGACCGAAATTCCCGCCTGCAACTTCTTTTAGATATGAAGAGATTATCACATTGTCACTAGAAATTGTGAAAACATCAGTTTTTTTCAACCACCGCCTTACACACTGTAAAATTTCTCCTTTTTCCAAGGCGTTAAACTAGCCACAAATTCAAGCGTCCCAAGTGACCGCCAAATCATAACCAGCTGTGAAGGCTTAACTGGCAAACCTATCTCACCTCCATTAGAAATCCCTTATCAGTGAAAGCAAGAGAGTTAGAAATCTTGCTAAAAGCTGCGTCTTTTACAATTCCTTCCCCCACATTCTCGATGCAATGAAAAATGGAAAATTTAGTTAAATAATTTATTGTATCTTAAAATCTGTTAAAGCTAGTTTCTTGAAAGTGATTTTAAATTTTGAAGAGCTAATTTTTCTACTTCCAATGGTATAAGTTATGAATAGGTAAACTTAAGTAATATAAAATCAAGATTATTACGTATGAAAAACACCTTATTCCACTGCGTGTTCAGTGCGTTCACAGAATAACAAGTGAAAAGAACGTACATTTCTTAAGTACGAAAAACCCAATTAAAGTTAAACAAATTAGCACAGAGATTGAATAAAATACACATTGTGTAGCATAATTTAGAATATAAATAAAGTAATTTTTAATAAGCTATAAATTAATTGCTTAACAGAATTTGCTACACAACACACAGTTCTAGACAGTAACAAAGACCAAAATGCACATTTGATCTAGTCGCAGAAGTACGAGTCTAAAAACACACAATTCCACATTTCCACCCAATAAGAGGATAACTGAGTTCTTTCAACAGTAAGGAAAAGATAACACATCCTCTGTAACACTTGTACCACTCATCAGGAGTTGTTACACTATCAGATTGCAATGATACGGTGAAAAATCTGCTGGTATGACTGAAAAGCTGCCTGAAATTATAACTATCACTTTTGAAATGCGAAATTTTTTTACTGTCAAAGACAAACTCTGATAACATTTGCTAACATTTTGAAATTTCTGAAAGTTGCAAGAATGTACTACATGACTAAATACGATTAATTAAATATACAGGTTTTGAATCACTAATTTACATCAATTTTGCAATTCCCTTTTTAGCACAGCAATAAGCTATTTGGCAACAAATGATTTTCTGCTGTGTTCTGAAGTAACATATAATGTAACGTATAATGCTCAGAGACTTCAAGAAACACCATTCTAATATCATCGTCGTTCAACTGTCATCAACAAAGCCTGGCAAGAAATGACTGACAGAAGCATAAATTGCATCTGGAGAAAATTATTATGTTGAAATTAGAGACTTTGACAAACTTGTTTTGCTACGTGTAAACACCCAAACTTTATGTATATATAAACTTACATATTAAATTAAAATGACATGAAAGCAAATAAATGCAGGTTTAAATAGGCTAGAAATTTTTTTTGTAAAAAAATAACAGTAAGTAAATTTACATACAGAATTTGAATGTAAATAATTATATGTGAATATGCATATGCTGAAATAAGCATTACCTTTTGTTTAATTTTTGTGATTTAAGTGTGTAAGAATATAAATTCTTAATATATAATTTAAAATTTTTCTATATATATCTTTGTAAACTGAATATGTAGCTTTTATAGCTAAATAAAATCATAAAAGACCATTAACATATAATATTTTATATATTTATATAAATAAGTATATACATCCAAGAAAACATATTTCAGCTGGAATGTAAGTCGCCAACTCTGTCTCTAGGTATTAAGCGCAGCTCAGAGCCATACTTTAAGAAGACATCACCTACCAAAAGAAAATTAAGTATGTGATTGTTAATTCTATAAAAATTATAATTGCATTTTATTGTACAAAAGTCAAAAAGTACAAAGTTTTATTACATCTTTTATGCTTAAAAATCCTGAGCAGAAGCTACTTATTTAAATTTCTCTTCTATAAAATCACATTAAACAGCATAGTAGCATAATGCATGCAGCAAAATGATTTATAAAGGTGATTTCTTTTAATGTCTTGATGGCATATACATAATTAAAGGACAAGCATTACAACAGTTGGATATAAAATTGCAGCAATAAGCAGTCTCCGTGCTGCTTAAAAAACATGACAGCACTGCTGCTGTTACCCATGATTACAAGAATACCCTAAGATAAAATCAAGATGGTGTATAGATAAAATACTACAGAACTGTTATTAAGATTATAATAACCAAGCATTATCATACTAATTTATAGCACAATAGATGGCAGCATTTAGCATAGGTAACAATACAACAGATGGTGGCATAAGAAAATTATAAATTAGAAAGTGGACAATACAGTGATAAAGTATAAGAAAATATAGATATCTGTCATAAAGGAACTTCAGTGATAATTAACAATAAGTATGAATACATTTAATCCAAATAAAACACAACAATATTTCAAATCATAATTCTCCTGATTACAAATTTCTGGTATTTCAAAATAATTCAATAAGAATGATTTCAACAGCTGATCAATACATAGCTATCTTTAGCAGCATGTATAAGTTGATGAATGATTCAACAGCTAAGTTTTCATGTACCATATGTTAAATTAAACTACTAAAGTGATTGCAGATCATAATTTAGCTATTTTACACACTGTTTCAATGAGCAGTTCTCCCACAAGGACAATTACATTTTTCTTCCTACATAATTAATGAAATTTTGTTCAAAAATTATATTAAGGTTTTTGAAATGTGTACCAATGATAAACATGAGAAGATTCCAACTGTAATATTCTCTTCACAAATTGTTAGATTTCACTGGTAGGCAATGCACATGGTATGTTTCATTAAGCTAAGAGTCATCTATGATTATGCTATATACCACTGGCATTCACAAATAAACTTATAATTAGTTTGAAGAGAGGGTACCTGCAACAAGATGGAGTGGCATAAAACATATTCCCTGCAACACAAATGAAATTTATGCCTTCTTTGCCAACAACAGTATTATCAACATTATCCCTAAATGATTACAACCAGCTTATTTATCTGATGATGAATAAGCAGACTTTATATAGCACTGATCCAGCTTATTTATTCATTTACTAGCAGATTTAGTCTAAGGCTATGCTTATTAGAAAAAAAGGCCTCCCTCCTTCAAAGATTTAGAAAGCTACATCAGCAATCGGAACTACTGAAGAAGACATTATAGGTTTGAAAGAAAAAACTTAAAATTTTCATACTGTGCAGCGTAATATTCAGATGTGATGCATGTCAGCAGCAATTCTAGCATTTTCTCTACAGTTCTGCATTCTCATAAACTATGGCATGATGAAAACAACATGCTATTTCTACATTTCTACATAAAATATGCAGCATATTACAACTGATGCTTTGGAAGAATTATCTAGTGCAGTGATCCTCAACCACTGTGTCGCGGCACTTTTGTGTGCCGCCAAATTCTTAAAGTGTTGCCAACATATTTTAGAAATGTGTATAGTAAAAATTATAATGGGTTTAAACTAGAACATATGAGAATAATAATGAGTTTAATATGGTACACATGAGAAATGGTGTAATTCAGTTTTTAAGACAATAATAAGTGCGCAAATTGTGGTATCAAAGCCGATTTTGGTGTCGAATAATTCTGTATTTGAATTAACATTGAACGAAGAGGAAGAAGTAATTTTGCTTACTGATAATTGAGATTTAATTTTAAAATATTCGGAAGAATCAATTAATTCATTTTGGATTAACATTAGATGGGATTATCTTATGATGGCCAAAAAAGCTTTAAAAATATTATTACACTTTTCTACATATTATTTGTGTGAATTCAGATTTTCAGTATTAACCAACATAAAAACGAAAAAATGATCGAGATGTTAAATGTTAAATGTTACTGTTAAATGTAGAACATGATATGAGAGTAGCATTGTCATTTTCATGACCAAATATAAATGAAATTATCAAAAAACATCAAGCTCAAATTTTTCATTAAAAGTATTCTTATTATTAACTTGTAATTAATCCCTTAATAAATGTAATGCTGTTTTTGTAGTACATAATTTATTTCACATTCAAAATTATTATCACATGGTGTATTGCATGTAAGTAAACAACTTTTAAACTTATCTTTTTCTTTGTGTGCCGCCAAATTTTGAAATCATTAAAAGTGTGCCACGACAAAAAAAGGGTTGAGAATCACTGATCTAGTGAAATACTGTGTATTAGGCACAATAGAAAATCACATATTTATTTTGAAAAAAATAATCTGCACAAAATGATGAAACAATACTTAGGTGAAACTACTAAAGTGATGATGGTGGCTGTATTAATAATACCTAAGTACCACTTAAAGCTTATTAATAAGCACAAAAACACAACTCCAACAGCACTAAAAACCTGCAATTAATCTCACCTTATCAAAATTAGTATTGCCTTAAGACTACATTAAGAAATTGTAGCAATGTTAATATGTGAGTAATTTATGAATATTAATTAATGATTTAAAAATTCCTTTTCCTAACATTATTTTCTTTCATGGTTAAAAATGTCACGAATAGCCCCAAAACATAAAATACAATGTGATGATTTTTTTTAAACACTGCTTCAAAAAATTGTTTAAAAAGAATAAAATATGATTAGAAAATCTGTGAACTTCTTTTTAAAAAATTTTCATGACAGAAGATATAATTTCAAATAGTAATGTTTAACTGCACTTCTGAATAACTCCTGCATGGTTAATCAGCAACACATTGGTTTCCAATTTATAAATGAATATAAAAAAGTAGGCTTTCACACCATGAAAGTTAAGAATTGCATGGCACATTGTAGCATACAAATAGGAAAGTTAGTATTTTATACAGTATAAAGAAAGTTCCAAGTTAATAAGCTCCAAAAGATCTCTTGGGGGAGGGGATATTGCTATATGCAAAATTAAATCTAGGACAAAAACTGTCAAATCCAAATTAATTATGCAACCGAACCACTTTCACCCAATTTAAAAATGTCAAGTTAATAATCATTGAAGCTAATTTTATGCCACATGAAATTTCAAATTTTAGCATTGCTACAAACTGGGAATTGAAACCCATGGTTATATATTAAAATTCATTTATCACATAAGAAATCCTTTCGAAATTTGTACATGGAAAATTAACATACATAGCTATCTTTAGCAGCATGTATAAGTTGCCTCAAAATTTTAATTCAGAATATCTCAAACCAACTTGATCATAAGAAGATAGAATTCTTTTGACACCTTCATTTATGAAAAATATTAGCCTTCCTATCACCCTGCTGCATGCATATATATATTCAAGTTTCTAGATTCTAAAAGCCTAATTTATCCAATTCATTTTTTAAAGGAAATCAAAGACAGCTACTGTCATGACCAATGATTGTGGGTTCTTTTCTTTCATTATTCAGTGTCAAAAATCAAATAAACTATTCCTTTAAGAACGTTTTTATTCAGCGTAATCCAGTACAACTATATTGTTCAGGTAACTTACAAAACAGTTCTAAAGATTTTTGCTTTATTTTAAACCATTCAGCATGTGATCTATTTTGAATTACAATATAATAATCGTAATCGTTTTCTTTTTTTGTTGCATTTCACTGGCATTGGCATCTTGTTCTTCATAGAGAGCACCAGTGCCTCACAGCTACATAAAAGTGCAACTTTTTTTAAACACCCTGGATATATAGAAGGCAATTCACATTTTATGGAAATGATCTTGATAATTAATTTTTATTCATAAAGGGCATATTTCTTGCTGCTGTTTACTTCTATCTAATAACCCTGATTCTTGGCTATAGCTTAGCTCAAATTTTCCATAAAAGTAAATTTTCTTTAGCACCATCAATGGCAATTTCATCCCACTTCTTTTCGGTCATTTTCCAAAGTCCATTCTGAGTTCTCGCATGCCATTTTCTTAAGGCTTGTTTTAACAATCCAAAAGTGAAAAAGTTCATAAAAAAGTCATCAGGTGATTTTACAGGCATTTCATTGGCTTGGATACACTTCATTCCTCTTTCTGATTTCTTCTTCTCTAAATAAGCGGTAGTTGATTTAGACATGCAACTAGAATATTTGTTCATATGAACTCAGCTTGATGTCCTTTCCATATAAGGCTGAAATTACTTCTTCAAAAATTGGCTCTAAAATATTCTGCTGATAGTACAATAAATTAATTTTAATCTTAATTAAGAATTTTTAGTTATAATTTACCATTGTAACAAAACCTAGCAACTATCATAAATAAGGTTAAGAATTTTTCTGTATATTGACGAAGCCATTTCATAGATTGATTTTCTTTTATTATACTCACTTAAATATAACCATGCCATATCACAAATTTCCATTTATTGGCAGTTAGGTTTTTTTCATATAATTTTCTATAGTTTATTTTCCTTTCCATAATATACTTTGGCAAAAGCAGAACAACTTTAAGTTAAAACATATCTTTTAACTTCAAATCTTTTATAAATGATTTTAGTTGGATTGCCAGAAGACATTCCCAATTCTAATACAATGTAACTTTGAGTCAGTAGATTTTCTTTCAGGATTGGATCCTTCACTTTTTTGATATTCACCTCTGTTTGAACAATCTTAACATGCAGTTTTGAGGACATATTTTTCATTTTTACTTTCAAATTTAAGATAATCAAAAATACATTTCTTTGAAATACATTAACTTCAATTTTCACACCAGTTTACAATTTCTTGATATAAATATTTTTCCTCGGAAATTACATTTACAAAACCGTCAAACTATCTATTCATTTTAGGAGTTATTTCCAAAAAAAATCTCATTCTGTATTCCAAACAAAACAAAATATAACAAATATATTGAAAATGCCAAATCAATATCTCAAAATGCTAATAAGAAAATTTAACTCTTCAGCAGTTGTGAGATTAAGTAATTCTTTTTTTCCTAATGCACGTGATATCCGTCAGTCCTAAATTTTTAATGTGAGTTGCATCTGTATCCACTGCATAAAATAACTGGAATGTGAGCTCAGCTCATTGAGCGTCATCAAAGGATTATACAGAAAACTGTTTTTGTAAAGTGTCAGTGACATTCTGTAACCTTACTGGGAGGAAAACATGATTCTGTGATAATGCCATGCAAAATAAACATAAGCAGAAAATGTCAAAAAGTAAAACTCATTCTGCCAGAAATACACCAGAGCAGAACAGCACTATTAGAAGCATGCTAAATCTAGATCTCTATAACACCTAAAGATTATGTTCGGTTAACTTATTTGAATATGTCAAAACACACAATAGCTGCCTAATGGAAACAATGGCTTTGTGGAGGACTTCTAAGAGAAGCTGATTCATATTCATGTTACATATGGAAAAAAACCACAGACATCGACCATGGACCCAGCCCATTTGCCTCAATTTAAACCCACAACATACTACTAGTATTCAGTAATCATTTTAAACACTTGACCACTGGTGAGAAAAAAACAATTCAGAGTTATGAATAACATCTCAGCTAACAGAGTGAAAGGAGTGACATCACATGTGAATAAGATAAATTTACAATATTGATTAGTCATTTAAGAAAATTTTAAATATTCACAGTATATTTTTCTAAAAATATTAGACTAAGATAATAAAAAATAATACAACATGAATGCAAATAAAATATTAATATATGAAAAACCTGGAGCTGAATTAATATATTACCTGCAGTTTGGGATGGATTGATTCCAATACCAGCATCTGTAATTATAGCACTAGTTTCTGGTGTCACTTTAAACTATAAGAAAAATTTAAAAAATTCACAAATGGTATTTCTACAGTACTAATGAAAACACTGCATATATACATGAAATTTTAACAACAAAATGCTGACCAAAAATTTATATCACCTCTCAGATAAATAAAATATCCTCCTATTATCCCTGAATGCCCTAATTTCTCCTTCATAATTTTGTCATGTTTATTTAAGGCAAAACAAACCAAGGACATACTCAGAATTTGTTTTTGAAGATTTAAGAGATGCTTACCTATTTCTGAAAATTTAACAGAGGCTTCCCTAAATGAAATCAATCTTGTATAAAAGTTTGAATTTTATCACACATTTGCAAAAATATATTAGTAAAATAGTGAGTGTCTTTTAAAACATTTCCAGCAAAATTTTCAAAAGAGTACAAAATCTTTGGCAACAATGTAAAAAATCTATCACTTTTAATTAGTTATCTATTTTTCAAATGGTGCCATTAAAATTGGTTGATGTTTTAATCATTTCTTTTCCCTGATATTTTATCAGACATTTGACTATGAAGCTATTGAATTTTTTACTGTATAAACCTATTGTTTTAATTATGAAGCTACTGAAATTCAAATTGAATGCATTATTAAACTTATTAATGGAATAACTTCTTTCATTTGTGTATTCTTAATTACTTGTATTTATTTTTGCTTTTCATAATGTCTACAGAAACAGTTCTGAGCCACTCCTGCATTTTATTTTGAAACTGGATGGAACTTAATTAAGTTAAAAATTTAACAGTTCTATGTTATTTAATGAAATCCTTTGTAATTATATATTCTTAATTATCAAAAATAGTGTTCAGCAGCGACCAGTGTTCAGCAACTTTACTGCTCGGCCGCTGGTGGGGAAAAAATAGAATAAAAAAAGGAATTGGATATAAATCAGACATGCGAATCTTTTCAATTATACAAGCTACGAAATAACTAACTAAAAGTAATAAATCACATACTACATTATTGCCAAATCTTTTATATATCACTGTATGCTAACAGGGTGTTTATAAAGTCCCGGACCCATTTTGATGTTTAATAACTCATAAAATTATGAAGATATAAACAAACTTATGGCATTTATTGATGGAATAACTTATATATTTTCCTTTTCAGGTTTGAACATCTTTACTTTTGTAAATATCGTCTGCACGTGTGGCTAATTTCAGATAATTTCATTTTCCAGTCTAAATACCTGTACTTTTCTAAATATCGTCTGCTTATTAATTGCATTTTTCTCTTTTGTTTTTGGCAACTATTGCAATGTTATGGACTTTTTCCTTTGGGGATTTGTAAAAGGCAGCGTTTACAGGAGGAGAGTGTCGAACATCGATGACCTAAAAGCCAGAATTACAACTGCAATAGCCTGTGTGGATGCCGACATGCTTGCTGGTACCTGGCGTGAAATTGAATACCGACTTGATATTCTCCATGCGATGAAGGGGGCACACGTGGAAGTTCCTTGACAAGTGTCATGAAACTTTTTGAGTCTATCTAACCATTTGTGTTATTAATTTTAATCAGTCTTTATTATTTTATGAATTATTAAACATCAAAATGGGTCCAGGACTTTATAAACACCCTGTATTATACACCAGCATAAGAAAACTTATATATCATGGCTGCAATATTTTTCCTTAAGAATTGATTTTTGGGGGCATATTCATGCTAGAAGCCATCACTTAAACAAGAAGCAAACCAGAACAAAAGCAAATCCAAAATCAATTTAAATCAAATCAATCTTAATTGTGACGTAATAAACCACTCATTGTACTATTTTGATAAACACCTTTATTAAAAAACTCAATTTTGTACAAGTTTCTATTTAACCTTTTCGCAACGGCTCACCTTCGTTTAAGATGCTCGCATGGGACGGAAGGGAATCGAAGGCAGTCACCGTACAGGACGGAAGTTTTGCATCGCTAAGCCTAATTTTATTTAAAAAAATCACACAAAAAAGGTTTCCTTCTAGCATCGTAATTTTTGGTATCATTTTAGATTATTACTTGAGCTCTTATATATGTTAAAATTAGCACTTAATAACGTTTTTTTCCTTATTTTACATGAAAATATACTTAAAAAATTGCTTTTCTTGTAAAATAATTTTTGGAAGCACTATTCAAATTATGCCACAGTTTTAATTGATAAAATCCATCAATAAAGTTTAAAATTAATAAAACAACACAATAAAGACTATTTACAGTAAGAAGTAGCAAAATTTAAAATGAAGACTGAGTGCGGTAAATCTCGAAGAACGGAGAAGTATCTTTTCTAACTCTTAGAAAAAGTATCACTTTCTAACTCTTTAGAAAATGAATCATCACCCTCATGTGCATTAATAAATGGTTCATTGACCATATGAGGGTATTCTTCCACAAAAAAATGGCGTCTTCCCGCCATAATAGACTGGAGATGAGGCTTTCCGAAATAAAAAGAAAAGAAATGGAAATATATCTGAAGACAATGCAAAACGTAACAATACTCCCCATACTAACCATAAAAGACCATACATAGTAAAGGTGTTTGGTGTTTTTGGTGTATTTAATTATGGCAAAGCACACAAGAGCTATCTGCCTGAAGGCCCGTTTCCACTGCTGCGTATGCGTTTCTCCAATCAGCGAGCGAATTCACTTTGATTGACATCTGCAATCCGGTCGGTGTGCAGTGATGGATGACATACGAATGGAGTTCAACAATGTTCAACTTCTATCCGTATGTCTGCGGATGCGTTGGGGTCACGTGGTAAAAAAGGAGCAATCAGGTGCAGTCACTAAAAATTAATGGCGGCAGAAGTAGCGATGAACGCTCGCGTATAGGGAAAGAATGTTTTGCTAAAAAATACTTATTTCTGAATTAACATTATAGCAAGAAATCTGTGTGCTGAAAAAGACAGCTATCAGCTGAATTTAGTTAAAAAAAGATAAGAAAAACAAGATAACTACAACTACAGTACTTGTTCGTTCAAGAAATTCAGTTCAAGAAAATCAGCGGCAAAAATTATAATTCCAAGTCCATGAAATAGCAAAATTTGTTCTGATAATCATATTTTAGTTCTGCATACTCATTTACCTTTAATGAAAATGAATATCTGACTATATCAAACTGCTATAGCAAATTAGATATGATTAAAAGATTTGCTATTTTTTTCTTTTGAAACAGGTAAAAACTAAAAACATTATCAAAATTAATTATAAATTAAATTTGATAGCTTTTTAAATACTCCAGTTCATTTAAGAGTATGTTAAATTTTTATTTCCCTTTATAAATATATCTTTTTGGATAACATATATTTGTAAGCACATGAAATATATTTTTAGCAGCCCGTTTAACTTCAATCCGAACGCCACTTTAAAAGATAATGATTTTTGTAAAAAATGTACTAGAAGCTGAAGAACAAACTCTGGTAAATTTTTCAGATGATAGCACACTGAAATAGAACCAAAAAACTTTTAAGAATTGATTTAGTTGATGATGTATATAAGCCAAAATATGCATGCGACTCACGTGCAATCCTAACATAGTGGTAAAGCTGATGGTAAGGATGTTCATTTCTTGGAGTCGTGAGTTCGAATCCCATACGCTATAAGGATCTTAAGTTTTACTAACGTTTATTTTATTTTAAATCTTTACTATCACTTCTTATTTTCTACTTCCGGCCAAAATTATAAGCGTGAAGGTATTTATGCAAAGTTTGTCTGGCGAACGCCAAGTATTTAAGTTGTGGCTTTTTTGCCAAGCGAGAGAGAGGAAGCAGTGAGTCGAAGCAGGCCGCTTAGCTTAGAAGTTACGCAGTTGCTGTTTGCCTTCCAGGCCAGAGGTTTTAATCCTCTTGATAAATTTAAATGTATTGTAGTGTTCACAGTTCTCTGTACTACATACGCTTCCTGTTATTATAAGGCCAATCTTCCACGTTTATTATTCTAAAGTTAAATTAGAGTTTAGTTTTATTTTTATACTTTTACGTTTTGACCCCAAGTAGCGGGTCGGTGTATTCCGAAGTACGGAAGTCATTGTAAATAGAGAAAAATAAAGGGTTTTGTATACCCTTCTTGTGTATCCTGTTTACTTCCCACAGTTTTGAACATAGCTTTAGTAAGCTCTCTGTTCCGAGTCAGGTCCTTGCATGTTCCCAAAGAAGGTTAGAAGGAACATTGAACCTGATAGTGGCGCCCAATGAAGAAGAATAACCATGGCCGAGTTTCAAGAAGAACCTGTGCTGCCTGCAGAAACGGCTCAGAGTCCAGAAATGCCAGCTGCCGCCCTGGAAGGATTTGGTTACATCGTCCAGACCATGCGCGCTTCGATGAAACCAGAAGCAACATTTAATGGAAACTCACCGGTAACCAGTTTTTTGGAAAAATTGGATGACCACTTCATGCTCTACCCCGTGCACGAGTTTCAAAAAGTTACCTTAGCTACCAGCGCTTTGAGGGGCCAAGCACTTAACTGGTTCAAATGTATAGACAGAAGTCTCTTGGGTCAAGCAGGAAGTCCCACCTATACTTACGATCAAAACTGCCCTACTAAAAGCCTTCCCTGTTGTAAGGGATCGTGCGAAATTAGAAACGGAACTTTTCAGTATATATCAACAAAGAATCGAAAACCTCTCAAGCTTTATTTTAAGAAAAATTCACGTCTTCAAACTCGTGTATGGAAACCGTCCAGATCCTGAAATAATTCAAGTGATTTTTCCAAGGTTACTGCTCCAAGTGCAAGACATTATTGAATTAAGAAATCCGACTACAGTGGAAAAGTTATTTGAGCTAGCAATCCAGTTTGAAAGTAGAAGAACGGCGGACGTCGAAAGAAGACGCCAATATCAACAGCGAAACCAATTTGGTACACCAAGACTACAGCAAACTCAAGCACACGGCTACGGAGGCAAAGCGAATCAGTGGGCAAGGAAACCCGAGCATTCAAAAACAGCCGGCGAACGTCGACAGTTCAATAGCAACCCAGGAAAAAAGTCTCAAGGCCAGGGGAAAAAGAAGGAAAGCACGGAAATGAAAAATAATTTAAACTAAAACGGATTTCTGCTGACGGGAGGGTGCGGAAATCCGAAGGCCAAGAAAACCCCTCTTCCTACAAGTTAAATACAGTAATGGTGAAATATTTGACTCTTCCGAAGATTGAAGTGTTGGTGAATAATATCCCAGCCACCGCACTCCTGGATACAGGCGCGCAGTGTTCCTGTGTGGCAGAAGATTTTTTTAGGAAGTATTTTCGTAAATATCACATATATAATTCGGATAATACGGCAGTGTTAGCTGCGCAAGGAGAAAAATGTAAGTGCATAGGTAAAGTACCTTTGTATATCCGTATCAAGGACGAACAAGTAAAGGTGATGTTTTTTATAGTAAAGAATCTGCAAGCACATTTAATCTTAGGAATAGCTTTTCTTTCAGACGCACAAGCAACACTGGATTTTAATGAAGCGTCCCTTAAGCTGACAATGAAACCAGTTCTTGCAGAAAAGGCTGAACCGCCGATGTTAAAACTTGACCACCTCCCTAATGACGAGCAAGGAAGAATCTGACAAGTGGTAAGTGAATTTGCTTCGTTATTTAGTGATATTCCAGGATTTACTCAGGTTACTAACCATAGTATTGACACCGGAGATTCAATGCCAGTTCGTCAAAAACCATACCGGTATGATAAGAATAAGGAAAAAATTATAGAATGGCATATTACCGATATGCTACGTAAAAAGATCATAATGCCTATCTCAAGTAGTTATGCTAGCCCGGTGGTTTTATGTAAGAAAAATAATGACTATCCTTTGACGCAACCAAAAAGGTGGAGATTCGCTATTGATTACCGTAAATTAAACTCCATAACTAAATATCCGGTATATCCGTTACCGATCATTGAAGAAATTCTAAGGAACATAAAATCAAACAAATTTATGACGACTTTAGACTTAACGACTGGTTATTTTCAAATAGGGGTTAGGCCTGAGGACGTGCCTAAGACTGCTTTTATAACCAAGTCTGGCACTTATGCATTTTTGCGTATGCCGTTTGGCCTTTCAGGGGCCCCAGCAACATTTCAGTGATGCATGGACATTGTGTTAAGACCTGTTCTTGGAAAGTCCACATTTATCTATTTAGACGATATCATTATTACTAGTGATAATCTCGACCAACATGTACAGGATTTAAGACAGGTGTTTTCTTTATTAAATGAGGCCGGTCTAAAAGTTAATGTCGAAAAGTGCAAATTTGCAGCCCCTGAATTAAAATATTTAGGTTACAAGATATCTCGGAAAGGAATAGAGACAGACGAATCAAAAATAATCGCTGTACAAAAGTATCCGACTCCAAACACGGCAAAGAAGCTCTCTTCTTTTCTAGGACTTTGTTCATATTATAGGTCCTTTATAAAAGATTTTGTGGCTATCGCTGAGCCATTGTTAAAATTAAAAAGGAAAAAGGCAAAATTCTCATGGACGGCCGAAGTCAATAGTGCTTTCGAAAAACTAAAACAAGCATTAACGCAAGCCCCTGTGTTGAAATTTCCTGAAAAGGATGAGAATTTAGAAATTTCAGCGGATGCTTCGGATTATGCGGTAGGAGCGGTACTTTCGCAAAATCAGCAGCCTGTGGCATTTTTTAGCCGAACTTTAAATCAAACACAAAGAAACTATTCCGCGACCGAGAGAGAGGCACTTGCAGTTCTGTTAGCAGTGCAAAAGTTCCGAGTCTATTTTGGAAAGGCGCCGATAACAGTGTACTCTGATCATGCGGCGGTAACTAGATTGTACTCAGGGAAAAATTTATCCCCAAGGTTAATAAGATGGGCACTCAAGCTGCAAGAATATAATCTGGTAATCAAGCATACCCCCAGAAAGGAAAATATCGTAGCAGATGCCCTATCAAGAATTAAAATAGATGAGCAAGGTAATACCGTAAAGGTGGCAATGCTCACAGCATGTACAATAAATTCCCGAGAAACGGTAATAACCGAACTGGGTAAGGATCCGGAGTTTGGAAGCATTTATGAGTATTTGAAGGATCCTGAAAATTTTAGCCACCAAGATATTGTGGCGATAAGAAATAGGGCAGCCCATTACGAACTAATAGATGGTCTATTATTCTACACAAAAACTACGAATTCCAACAACGAATTTCGACCTGTTATCCCAGCTAGTCTTAGATTAAATATCCTGCAGGAGCTCCATGACAGCCCTTTAGCTTCTCATGCTGGTATTCGAAAAACTATCCAACGCGTACGCGAGGCAGTCTACTTTCCTGAACTGCAAAAGTTAACAAGGGCGTATGTCCAGTCCTGCCCAACATGTCAAGCAGTTAATTACATTAATTTCCGCCCGGCCGGGTTTCTAAATAGTATTAAATCTGAATTTCCAAATGAAATAATTGGCATCGCTTTATTGGGCCCTTTCCCAAAAAGTCAGTTAAATAAAAGTCGCTATCTCCTTGTTATGGTTGATCATTTTAGTGAATGGACCGAAATTGTTCCCTTAAAACGAGCCTCCTCGAAATTAGTTACTGATTCTATTTTAAATAAATATATTTTAAAATACGGGGCGCCCCTAGAAGTTATATCGGATAATGGTCCTCAATTTGTAAGTAATATATTTGAAGACATGTGCCAAAAACTGGGCATATGTCATTTAAAAATGGTCCCGTATCGGCCGCAATCAAATATAGCGGAACGGGTCAATAGAAATATAGTGAAAATTATCCGTAGTTATGTTAAAAATTTTCATAAAAGCTGGGATAACTATGTCAATGAATTTGCTTTCGCCCTTAGGACCGCAAAACATGATACAACGGGCAAAACTCCTGCTGAGTTATTTTTAGGCACAAAGATTATAATGCCGTTAGATAAATTATTTTATGTGCAACAAAGAGCCCCAGAATTTAAAATGGGTGATATAGAAAAACTAATTAAGGAAGCAATGAAGAATACGGAAGTAGCACAAAGAAAACAGAAGCTCTATTATGATTTGAAACGACGGGGAGTAACTTATAAAGTAGGGGATGAAGTTTTAAAAATTAAGCATTCACTTTCTTCAGCACCAGAAGATAAAACTGCCAAATTTTTTGCACGATTTGAAGGACCATATGTTATAGAAAAAATAACTCACGCTGTAGTAGTGTTAAAAGCCAGAAATGGTGAAATCTGCTCCGCAAACATTGATCAAATCAAACCCTACTTTGATCATAATAAAATGCAAATATTTTCAGATCTTTTGCAGGATCCGGCACGGCAGACACCGCAGGCACAAGCTCCAGAGGTGGAAAAACGACAAGTACAAGGGCAAGCCATTAAGAGGCAGGAGCAAGTGAAAAGAAAATTTCCCTGCGGAAAAATTGAAGGTAGCAAGAAAAAGAAGCCGTTCCACCGTCCAGAAAAGAGAGTTCACGAACACCCCCAGAATGAAGAAGGGAGAAGGACGACGTATGTGAAGAGAACCAGGAGAAATGACGGCAACTATAACCCGGCTCTAAAACGGAAGATCTACTCATCCAACAGGACTCTCCGCAGCAAATGTCGCCGAACTGCGGAAGGGCCATCAGCGGCGGAGGAAAAGTTACAAGGAAAATTTGAACGGCCAGCAACGAGGTCCAAGCAGGAACACGACAGAAGTTTCCCGGTTCCGCCCAGACCAGCTGCCATCAAACGGCCAAGACCACAAGCAGAGGAGAAAAAGAAGGTATTCAAGGGTGACCAAACTGGTGAAAAAAGGAAGCTTCCAGAGGAAGGCACTGAAGGGCGAGCCCGTACAAGAAGGAGGATAAATCAAACAACTGTCTGCAATACCTTTAAGGACTGGGCCCAGAAAAGGATGTCCGAATATCACAAAGATAAGTAAAATTTTATGTTACTTTGCAAACATTAAGTTAATCTTTCATTCTTACTGCAAGTGGCAGATTTCAAGAAGTTTTACCTCATGCGAGGTCTACCTTTATCGCCAAAAGGGCGAAAAATGAGTTGTTACCGATTTTGGTATTATGTTTTTCAATTACTCACGTGTAAAACTAAAGTTGATGTATAATAGCGTTGTGTAAAGACTTAAATATTGTAAAAAGTTATTGTATAAATTTTATTTAAAACATTCTAGCAAGAAAGAAGTTTTAGTCTAAAAGACTTTTTGAAATGTAGTATTTCAATGTAGAAAGAATTGGCACTTGCTTTGAAAAGAATAGAAGTTAACAATGTACTACTAATGTATGTTTTCAAAATGTGTAAAATTAACGGCATGTTGATATGTTCTTATATACAATGTGAACTGTTATTTTAAATGTTAAGAAATACCGTGATATGGTAAAAGTGAATGTTAAATTTTTTTTTTATTTGTGTGACTGTAAAAAGTCTAGATCATGGTGAATATGTGTTAAAGGTTGAATGATGTAGTTAGGCTCTCTGACGCTACACTTCAGAGTTAGACACTTTCAGAATAGTACCTCAGAGTTTAGAGTTGAAATTAGGGTGTGTTAAGAGGTCTTGTTATGTTGAATTTTAACACGTTAGTGTTTTGATTGTAGGAGGAAGTGTGGAACACGTAGACAGAAACACATTCGTGTTTGGTGTTCTTTTACAACACAAGTCAGAGAGCACGGGGAGAGATAATTAAAATAGTCATGAATGAAATAAGAATGTTAAGAGAAGTATAATTATACATTTTACTTGCCATTTTCATTGTGTAACATTTCATTAAACTAGTTTTCCTTCCAGATCTCTGGAAGGAACCAGATTTGAATAAGAGCTCCTGTTTAGATGCAGTACAGATGAAAAAAAATTGTGTATCCTGGGAGCTGCTATTGTAAAAACAAATTTCTTTCTTTTAAATTTTTAGTTTCTAGCGAAAAATATTTGAAAAAAATTGGCCTCGCATTAGATTCTAGAGCTAAAAGTTTTCAACAAGGTCGTTTTAGACCTCAGTTTCAAACTAATTAACTCTGGCGGGAAGTATGTAAGGATCTTAAGTTTTACTAACGTTTATTTTATTTTAAATCTTTACTATCACTTCTTATTTTCTACTTCCGGCCAAAATTATAAGCGTGAAGGTATTTATGCAAAGTTTGTCTGGCGAACGCCAAGTATTTAAGTTGTGGCTTTTTTGCCAAGCGAGAGAGAGGAAGCAGTGAGTCGAAGCAGGCTGCTTACCTTAGAAGTTACGCAGTTGCTGTTTGCCTTCCAGGCCAGAGGTTTTAATCCTCTTGATAAATTTAAACATATTGTAGTGTTCACAGTTCTCTGTACTACATACGCTTGATGTTATTATAAGGCCAATCTTCCACGTTTATTATTCTAAAGTTAAATTAGAGTTTAGTTTTATTTTTATACTTTTACGTTTTGACCCCAAGTAGCGGGTCGGTGTATTCCAAAGTACGGAAGTCATTGTAAATAGAGAAAAATAAAGGGTTTTGTATACCCTTCTTGTGTATCCTGTTTACTTCCCACAGTTTTGAACATAGCTTTAGTAAGCTCTCTGTTCCGAGTCAGGTCCTTGCATGTTCCCGAAGAAGGTTAGAAGGAACATTGAACCTGATAACGCTTTTTGCACCCTGTCTGCAACTTTCTTACCTTTTTATTCCAATTTGATCTATATTCGTGTTGTATAATTTATTTCTATTATTATAAGCATTAATAATTAATTTCTATTACTATATGCATTAATAATTATTATATGCATTAATAATCTATTATTATATGCATTAATAATTATATTGTTTTATTTATGCTCTTATTTATTTAAATTTTTCCCGCAAAAAAGTTTGAAAATTATATAATACTAATTTAAAGCATATCCTGTACATATATATTTGAATTTAACAAACATTCTCTATTCGTAAAAAGCAAATTTAAAGTGAATTAAATTTAAATGAAATTTAATGCAAACAAAAAATTATTGATTATTGCTGCGAACTAATCTACAATATCATTTAAATTCTGAGAGCATATGTAAATCAAGTGCAAGTATCAAAATCCATGAATAAATGTATAATTCCAAAAATTTATTAATCCTAAAAAATTTATAAAAATGCATAAGTGAATAATAGGATAGCTTATTAATCCTAAAAAATTTATAAAAATGCATAAAATGAATAATAGGATAAATTTAATCCTAAAAAATTTATAAAAATGCATAAGTGAATAATAGGATAAATAAATTTTTGGAATTATACATTTATTCATGGATTTTGATACTTGCACTTGATTTACATATGCTCTCAGAATTTAAATGATATTGTACATTAGTTCGCAACAATAATTAATCCTTTATTTGTTTGCATTAAATTTCATTTAAATTTAATTAACTTTTAATTTGCTTTTTATGAATAGAAAATGTTTGTTAAATTCAAATTTCATTCCTTGCAGCAATGGCGCAAGAGAATTATTTAAATTTAATTTATTTTGAAACCCTGCAGATATATATATATATATATATTTTCGTTTGACTTTTATGTGAATGTATATACATGTGCTCAGACTTTGGGATGTTTACGACTCTAAACTTTCATTCCAATTAACATGAGACAGTATTAATGCCCTAAACATTTTTTAACAAAAAATTACTATAATAATTGCTTTTAAATTCAGTCCTCTCCAGCAGAAGTGCAGGAATTAATTAATTAAATATTTCCATTTTCTTTACCTAATGTGTGTACATATAAAGAGAAAAATCTTATTTTTATAACTTCTATAAAAAGAGATATAAATTAAAAATGTTTAAATTAAAAGTAATATTTTATGGATTATGCATAAAATATAACTGCCCATAGTGCATTTTAAAACAAACGAGATTTCTAATAAGTCATCCAGCTATGCCCCTGAAGCATTACAAATTTTGCGTAAATATCGTGAACCTTTCTTTACGGTTGCTCTGCACTTTTAAAGTACCAACTATTTTTTAATCCCTTTAACTTTTTTATTTTATTTATTTATTTGTTTACTTTTTCACTAACAGTACATTTTAGTTTTAATAATATATATATTATTTCATAATATTTAAGGCTTCTAGAAACACATTTTTTTTTTTTTTAATTTACTTAAGCTTCTATGGAATTAGTGACGTTCATAATATGCATTATAACCTTACTTATGTAAAAATTGCTAGCGTACTTTACTTTCGCAGTTCATAAGCAGAAATAAAAATTTCCAATAACATGGAATTTAGTAAACAAAACTTTTCTGCGTTTTACGTCAGGATCCATATCAAATCCAAAACAAACAATACTCGCTTAAGCGGGAAAAATTCAGATGTTCAGCATCTTAACTCGCAAACTGCTTGTTTGGCGCCAAAATATTACAGTGACACCTAGCGGTGGAAAATGAAAATATTTTACGGATATGCAGCAGTGGAAATGCTTGTACAGATGCCATAGGCGTGTCTTCAATTGACGCAACGCGTTCGTACGCAGTAGTGGAAACGAACCTTGAGGGAAGGGATGCCTTTGTGGAGGACTTTCTAAGGGAAACTGGCTCATATACACATTACACATGGGGAAAACCACTAAAATGCCCATGCAGATAGCCCGTTCGCAGGATTCGAACCTCGGACCAAACTACCAGTGTTCAGCGACTTTACCGCTCGGCCGCTTGTGGGGAAAAAATAGAATAAAAAAAGGAATTGGATATAAATCAGACATGCGAATCTTTTCATTAGCACGTAGCGATTTAAAGAGCTCACCTCTGTTTACGCTTTCCCTCCCCACCCTCACAAGAGCTGATGAGTAAAATACCAAAGTCAAGCTGAATATATCTAACTCAAGGTCAAGAACCTAAAACTGTGTTAATTTCAAAAGTAATGGACATATGATGCCATCTAATGGCCTTCAGAAAAACATTCCAGCTTAAAATGCGTATATGCATCACCCGTCCTCTGAATGCAATCTCTAGTGATGCATGGATGGGATGCCCGGTTGTAAGAGACGTTCTTAGGGATTGCGTATATGGGACGCCCGTCCTGAAAGGGTTAATATGCATATTTTGTAAGCTTGATACAATGGATTAATTTTACAAACTTATGTGGACTTGCACAGTAAAAATCAAAAGTTCATATCAGGAATAGAATCAATAAATGCAATTTATTACTACTTTTATTTGTTGGACTTTTTCTTAACTATTAATTTTTATGTACTTTATTGTTTATCATATTGCTTATCAAAGTTCCACACTATCTTGAAACCAAAATTTTACAATGAAAAAGATGAAAATGGCACGCAATGCATTTAATCAAGCCACATTTTGCTCTATGCATGCAGATAGCTAAGTCCAAAATTTTGTCAAAGACAGAAAAACTGCAAAATAGTATACAGTCCACTCTTAGCTAAAATTCTCAAATTCCCACAAGGAATCGCAGTCTGCAGACATACTGGTGAAAATGTCTGGAGAAGTGGAAGGCTGTCTCGGGGATGCTATTCACACACTCGGGTTGCCAAAAAAATACATTTTTGCAACATTGTGAGTAGCCAGTTTAAATACCTTTCGATGGCATGATGTGTTGCTTCACTGATACTTTTCCAAGGCTTTTCTATTGAGGTCTGGATATTCTGAGAGTACCCAAAAGTTTCCAAATAAGCTAAGCACAGCATTAATAAACTGATTCATACAGACATATATATCATCATAAACCACAACTTCTACATATGAAAATACATTTATAAGCACTGTTAAAAAATACATAAAACCAACCTCTTCAGCAGCAAATTTCAGAACAGCTGTAAATGGAGTGTTTTCTGGTACACTTAGCCTGCAAAAATATCAAATAATTTTTTTTTTATAATTAAAAAATCTTCTGCTTATATAGATTTATATACTGAATTTCAAAGAATTTTTAAAAAAATCATTGTTGAAAAGTATCAAGCACATTGTTTACTTTTTACACGAATTTAAAAAGAAAAAATTAAAAAAAAAAAAAAAAAAAAAACATATAGCACAGTATGGAATGCTGGGGTAAGTGACTTTTTTGGATGTGTGGGATTTAAAAACTATCTCACTTCCATTTAGAGACAAGAACAAAATTCTTTTCTAAAGTTCTAAAACACATCATTAAAGATTCCTGTCTTAAAGCTGAAAAATTATCTCTTATTAGTCTGCGAGTTTTAATTCTGTAGTGCAAAACATGTGATGATTTTAAAAGTTTAAGTTTCAAGTTCAATAAGTTTGCCAAAAGTTTGTTATAAGCAACTAATTTTAGAACAGAAAGAGGAAATACCCAAATTAAAATAAAGGTTTAAGGGTTTATTACACATTTAATTCAGAATTTTGATGTGCATAGTTTTTTTTATTTTATCAATGTAATGTAGATTCTTATACATTGTTGGTGTTGCGCAGTCGGGTGAACAGAAATGAGATAAAATTTTGAATATAAAATTATACATTTATTTCAACATCCATCTCAAAAGCTATTTACATTCATCCTGCATGCTATTTGCATTCATCCTGTATGCTATCGATAAATTCGAGAAGCCCTATTTATAGATATGTGAGCATCATGATGCTCATCCAATCAGTAATGCTAATCGTGATCATGAGGTGATGCTATCTTCTCATCAGAGTGTTCTATAAGGACTTTATATAATATGACAGATTTATGGGTTTGGTGATTTGGAAGGTGCCAATAGGTTAATATAATTTATAAGAAAGAAAGGATTTTGCCAAAAATTAGAAACAGGGATGCAATTTGGGTATAGAATCACTAACACATTATTTAGGAATATGATTAGAATTTAATTTAATTAATTCATTCAAAAATATCATTACAGATTAAAAATACCATTACATCAATGCATGTAGAGAATAAACAATCCCTTTAATTGGCAGGTGAAAAGGAAATAGCGTTAATGAAAACCAAAGGCATTTTATTGAATACATGTTAGTACAGTAAGCATGCACCCTTGGTAAAGAGGAACATTTTGAATTTTGTATAAAATAAAGCCAATTTTATTCTATCACAAAATTCCCTAAATATTCAGTTGCCCTTCAGAAAAAATTAAACTGTGTTGCTTCAAGTAACATAAATATAATATGAATTTCAGATTTTACAAAATGATACAAATATATATATTCAAAAGTGAAAAATCCACAATTTCATGCCAAGTATATTTACAACATATTGTACCTGCATATTTCATCTACTATCCACCAGAAATTTCTGAAACACTTTTTAAGGATTAACGAAACTTTCTTCTTTCTCAGAACATTCAGAAAACACAATTCCGTTAAGTTTCAAAATTGATTCATCAATGTAGTGATTGTTTTAATCTTATTAACTGATTTGTTCAAGAAATATGGGTCTATAGGCTCTGATTGATAAAGTAATAACTGTGAAGAGCTTCAAGACAACAGAGCTATCTAATGTCCTCGAAAGTTCAGAAGATCTTCCAGCAGCATTAGATGATTTGAGGTGTAGTAATGATCAACAACAAAAATGGGCAAGATTAAAGATAACAAGGAAGCAGAAATGAAGATATCTTGTTAGATAGTGCAGTGGTTAATATGTTACGTATTTTTATAGAATTTAAGTTTATTTTAAATGAGTAATATTTTGATGGTTAAAAGTAGTTTATCCATATAATTTGTTTCATATTTACTATAACCCCATCCTTCAAAAATTGAAATTATTCTCATAATTTTCCCCTCTCAATTTTCATACAACAAAATTAGTTTAAAAAAAAAAAAAGGTTTGGGAGGAGGATACATGAGTAAATATGGTAATTAAGACATAAGAAATATTAAATAATAAATAAAAAACAGCTTCCTTTAAGCAAAGAATTGTAAAAAATCTATTTATACAAGAGAGTAAATACTCTAATGTAATAACATTGCAAAAGATTTAATTTTTTTATTTCAACTACAGTACAAAGTCCGTAATCCGAACGTCCATTATACAGAATGATTTATAATCCGGACCTCAAAGCCACAAACTTTCTTCGCTTAATGTTGCAGATTGCGCTGTTCCTTTATATTCTAATTGGATCCGGCTTATTATTTTTTGAGACTGTTAGAGCAATTTTATAAAAATTAAGCTTGAACATTTGATTATGTCAAAAAGAGTTTCCAATTCTGGAGCTGCCAAAAGATCTACAGAGCGAAACCATGTTTTGATGTCCATCAAACAGAAAGTGGAATTGCTGCAAAAAATGGATAACAGAACATCTGTCTCAAAATTATGCAAGGAGTATGGCATTGGATGACACAAGAAAAAAGAAAAAGGAATTTTTTGTGGAAGCATCTTAAACAACTTACATTGAAAGAAATGCTTAATGAAGTAAACAAATAAATATTAAGCTTTTTTTCATAAATTTTGATACCCTGATCATAATTGCTCTTTATTTCATAAATTAAGGTTTCATATTTTTAATTGTATAATTTCTACATGTCATCTTACCAGATTTAAATTTATGATCTATAATCCGGAAAAAAACCCTAATCCGGAATTGAAGAAGTCCCGACTTTGTACTGTATAAGTAAAATATGGACTTTGTACTGTATAAGTAAAATAACTATAAAAATAATTTATCTGCTTACACCTTAAAAGGTAACTTAGGATCAGATGTCAAAGTGATCTTGAATGTAACCTTGGACCTGGAAGAAAATTTACATTTTGTTAATATTCCACATATAAAATTCACAAATAAAATAAATCACATCTCTTTCGATAATGCACTTTCATTTATAAAGTAAACAAATGAATGGAAAAATTAATTGTACATTTTGTAAATGCTGTAACTGTTTTGAAAATAAACACTCATTCACAAAAATAAAACAGTGTTAACAAAAACAATATACCAACTTAAAAAGCAATCTACTATCCAGATCTGTAAAAAATGTGTACAGTTAAATTTTTGATTAAATAATTAAGTTATGTCTACTAACTTAAATTACCTGAAAAAATAACTCAAAAATTTCATAAAATAAAATTATCACAGAGAGACAGTTTTAAAGGATCACACATTTCAAGGATCCTTAAATAATTAATTTTAAAAAGAACAGTAAACATACTTTGTACCTTAAAATAAAGAACCTACCAACGCTTAACAAATGCTGATTTCAAAAATCTGCAACAGTTCTCATGACTCATGTGGATAAATTAATAATGGTACAATAAGCAAAGATTATCTACTTAAAGGGAAAATGCTTCTATATAGAACTTTCATATGGAAAATGACTTGTATTTACACTGCACACGAGGAGAAAAAACAATCTTTTCATAGGAACCAAACTTGGCATAAACTAGCAGTGTTTTACTTCTTTAGCCACTTAGTCATTTTTATGAGTGGAGGATACTACTCGATATGAGTGGCATCTTAATGCAAATAACTAAAAAGTAAATTTCAGCCTTATTGAGCTAATTTCTGAAAAATTCTGTAAAATTTATTTGTATGCAGGATTATTGCTAGGCATTTTGCTGTTCAGTTCAAATCTGTAGGGCCTAAATTATCTGCCTGAGGCCTCCCAAAATTGTAAAACTTTTGCTGCCCTTAAATTCTCCTAAATTCTAACCTGTACCTCTCCTAAATTCTAAAATTTCACATCAGTAAATTTTATTGCTTGATACATTTCTAAATTCTCAAATATTTTTCATCCTTAAATTCTGTCATATCAATTACACTCACTAAAGTACAGGTCCTACTTATATATTTGCAAAGCAAAACTTGGTTGATCTTTACATTATAATAACTTGGCGTTTTTTTGGCGAAAATTTGGCAACCAACTCTCCTACAGCAACTTTCTACTTTTTTTTCCTGCCGCCATTTTGTCTTCACGAAGTAAAAACATATTCTTTTCTTTTTATCTACTGAACACTTCTTCCAACAATCTACTAGCCGAATTACACTTATGCTACAAATTTTATCTAACAAAACTGCTTAATTATGACAAATATTCACTGCAAAATTGGGAAAAAGTGCACAATACCATACTCCTTACGCGTTTTTCAAAATAACACACACACATAAACCATGTACACGCTGACTTATTTTTACTTAAAAAAACATCCCAGAATTGCACAAAAATGGCATTGCGCACACTCTTCACTATATCCATGTACACTGCTTTTTTCTCATAAATTAGAAAAATTTCATGAAAATACATGACAATTTTCTCAATCTTTAAACCCGGTAAAAAGAACATATATGAAATTACCTGATCGCGAAAAAGTATTTACCCTTTCCAAATATGAACATTTCCACATATAAAATAAATAAAATATCCAAAAACTTTTACCTCTAAATCATCTATTACATTATACACGTCACCAACGAATTCATACCGCAAGCATTACAAATACTTAGTATCAAATATTTAAATTATTTCCATGCACGTTTACTTCAACTTAAACGTATACCAAATTCCTACAAACATAAAATTCACAAAATAACTATCATTTAATTAAAATACCACTAAACCATGTACAAGCCGACTTATTTTTACTTAAAAAAACATCCCAGAATTGCACAAAAATGGCATTGCGCACACTCTTCACTATATCCATGTACACTGCTTTTTTCTCATAAATTAGAAAAATTTCACGAAAACACATGACAATTTTCTCAATCTTTAAACCCGGTAAAAAGAACATATATGAAATTACCTGATCGCGAAAAAGTAATGAACATTTCCACATATAAAATAAATACAATATCCAAAAACTTTTACCTCTAAATCATCTATTACATTATACACGTCACCAACGAATTCATACCGCAACCATTACAAATACTTAGTGTCAGATATTTAAATAATTTCCATGCACGTTTACTTCAACTAAAACGTATACCAAATTCCTACAAACATAAAATTCACAAAATAACTATCATTTAATTAAATATAATTAAATTCAAAAACACTACTTAAAATATAAATGAGCACATACATTAAATTAATACATACATAAATACCCATTTGGAATTCACTTTAGTTACGGCCATGGGATCCAAAAATTCACGAACACTGTTTCACACAACACAGAGTAAAGCCAAATACAAAATTTCCAGATTATTTCCCGATTTCCCCCCTTTTCCGATTAAGGAACCGTAATTCGTCCATTAATATCACATGACATATCCCATGATCTCTCATTTCCCTCACACAAAATAATGCGTAATCGGAACTGAGTACTGCTCACATTATTACCAAAGTGCCAGATAGTAACCTTTATCGCCTCCAAAATGTCGCCAAACTACCAGTTACCATATTGTAAAGATCAACCCAAAACTTTTTACTACCAGCACTTAACAGCTGAAACCTTTGTTGACATACAGAAATTCAAATAAATAGCAAAAAATGAGGGAAAAAAAATTAAGAAATTCAGATGACTGGGAAAATAATGTGTATATAAGGAGGAAAATATTTGAAGAAAGAAAAATTATTTAAAAGTATTTATTTAACACATTATGTCATCAGATATATGGATTCATAGAAAATTACTATGGCTCAAAAACTAACTGCTCAGTTACTGCTATGTCATTATATAAACTGAATTCATCAAATAATTTTCCAACTTCATATCCTGAAATTTCACATGTGTTACTTTTATCTAAAAGCTCATAGAATAAAACAAAATTTTCATAACATCTAAGTTCACTCAATAAAATGCAAATCTACATGTTTGTTGAACACTGATATATAATGAATCCCTGATCACACACAAGGGGAAAAAATACCTAAGACAGAAAATGCAATGCACAGTGTGCAAAAAAAAAAAGGGGGGGACAGTTCTATATTTCTCGTTCTCTTGAGCTGATTGACGAATTTCAAATTGCATTTTCCATGTCTGGAAAGTGCGACTTGAGATATATAGGATATATGTTAGATTTATATATAGCTTTGGTCTAACGTAGGTATTTTGACACAAAATCAGACTTTTCTGAAATAGTATTACCAATTTCTATGACTCAAATTATGCCTAGATATTAAATTTTGTAATTCTTGGTGAGAAATTTATGTAGAAATTTTAAAATTTATCTTACCAAATTTTTCTCAGTTTGCACCAAGAATAATTCCCTTGACAAACTTCTTAATTTATAGCAACCTGGTTTCCTTTCCATTTTCTTCATTATGCAAGAGCAGAAAAATGCCATCGTTCATATTTTCAAATAATTTTAACAAAGTGAATAAACCATATTTTTGTTATTATCGCTTATAATAAACATGACAAAATTTAAATCGCATCAAAATGTAAATTCAAGTACAACTTAAGAAATTTTGAATAAAAGACACTAATTTTTTGCAGGTACACTTAGAAACACATCTACTTTAAGATGAAGGCACAAAACTTTTATAGGTTATAATTCAAAATTTTTTCGAAAAATTTATGAAAGTTATTTAAAAATAAATCATAAAAATGGGTCAATTTGATTTGGAATGAACCTAAATTTTTAAATATGAAAGGAAAAATCAAATAAGTTTAATAAAAACGAGATATTAATAAATATATATCAAATTCAATTAACATTGAGAAGCTGATTTTTTTGAAAATTGCTCGTGCAATTTTTACAAAACTTGGCAGTTTGGTATAATTTTAGTCGTAGAGTTGAAATATGGAAAAAAAATTGGCATGTCATTTCAGAAAAAGTGCGATTTTGTGTCAAAATACCTATATTAGAACAATGCTATATATAAAACTAATACATATTCTACATCACACTTTCGAGACATGAAAAATGCAAGCTGAATTTCGTCAATTGACCCAGTAGAACGGGAGATATACAACTGTTCCTTTTTTTAAATTTTTTTTTTTTTTTTTTTTTAGTTTTGTGCAGTGTGCAATACCTCATTGACTTTCAACTGTCATTTTCATATGTATATGCAAACAAATGAAATATAATATTATACTATATGTGTAATATCATAATATATAAAATGTAATATTATTAATATATAAAATATAATATTATATGATTTCATAATATGACACAAATATTTTTAAAAAATATTTTAACAAAAAAATTTTCAAAAATGGAGTTGAGATGAAATAAATGATTAAAATGATAGCTTTCTATCTTGATCTAGTATATACTTTCACAAAATAGAGTACTTACATAATTAATACAATTCTGCTCCAGAAAACTAGACACCACTTTTATCTAAAAAAATAAATCAGTACAGATAAAAATATAGTTTTGAGTATTAAATTATTCACAATCCAAAATTTCTGAATGGAATTGCAAAATGTAATTTTAAGCTTCACGTATTTTGACAAACGAATAGAAATGTATAGAAAAAATAAAGATAAAGACTTTTATTTGCTGTAACATAACTATTTTATTACTACAATAAATTACAGTATTACAGCATTAATACATTTTTAATATGTTGACATTAATAGCAAATTAAGTTACACTGTTCTTAATGACAACAAACATAATTATTAAATAAATTTTTATTACATTAATTATTTGAGAAGTAAGAAAAATATAATCAAGCCTCTGTAATACACTAAGAAATAGAAAAAGTATAGATTCCCATCTGTATTGTTATACTTTTTTATTATTACATTATAATATATGATGCAAATTAGCAGTGGGGAGAAAAATCTGACTGGATGTTTGCTATAATTAAAAAAATTCTACTTCAACTCGCAGACAACTCCATAAAATACACAAAACACCATATTTACCTTCTGTTAAAAGGAAGAATCCACGTCCAACACAGACTAAACTTGAAATAATTTGGTACCACTAGACGGATGTGCGCATAAATCAAAATTCCGTTTCTGCGCTGCTTGTCGGATGAATAACACCTAATAAAATTTTTCCCTGTTTGTTATAAACAAGGAGGTTAGAATAGGAACAAACAAGAAGGTCTCTTCTAACCTCCTAGGTTACAAATTAGGTGTTGTTAAAATGAGAAGTGCAGGAGCCATCTGAAAGTAGGGCAGGAAATAAATAAAATAACTAAATTAAAATAATTAAGTAAAATATATGGATATAAGTAAAAATCTAATAAGTTATCAAATTCATGATAAATAATTAAATAAAGGAAATAAATATCAAACCTCGTCATATTTACAGCTCCAGCTGGAGTTACAGTTTCTTCAAAAACTTAAGAAATAGCTCGGCTTAAGAAATAGCTAAAGAACAATGTTTTTTTGATAGGGCGTAAATTTTTCATTCCAACGCTAGTGTTCCCCGCGGAAAAGAGCATCTGCAGACTTTTTGGTACGATGTAACCGAAGACGGAGGACGAAAATTGTGACTTGCTTACTTTTTCCTTAGCTAACCCTCGGATTTGGAGAAAATTTGTTCCCCATTCATTTTTTGCTTGACAGCTAGAATTATATTGACAGGAGATTATGGTCAGAAAATGCTAGACTCTTCTCTCTTTGTTAACTGTTAAATAATTTAATGATTAATCACTTTGTCATTTTATTAGTTATTTTATTTATTTATTTATTCTTGCTCCTCTTTCCTGATGATCTTCCATAGAGCTGCGGCACTTTTAATTTTAGAAATTAAGTCTTCCTTTTAGAGTGATAATAAACCGTCTGAAGTAATAAAGAAATATTTGCATTAAGATTTCTGCCTCATTATACTATATTTGATTCATTTTATTGTTTGAAATAAGAAATTCAGCATGGCCTAATAAGATTCTATAAATACCAGCTACCATAATTTTTTTTGGGGGGAAGCGAATAATTGAAAAAGAAATCTAATTTATGATGGCGGTAAATTGTGGTTCAGGGTGAGCTGTGAAAAAAAAGCTTTAAAAATGTCAACCCTTTCGTAGACCTTGTTCGTTCGTAGGCTTGTCGACGTAACACATTTGAAAAGCATCTAAATAAGCTATCTTAAAATATGACATATGCGCATAATTTAAAAATATATTTAATATATTTGTAAATTATGCATTATAAAGCAACAAAACCAATTTTCTATTCATTGCCTCTTCCTGGAATGGTGGGAGTTAATTGTTAGTCCAAACGGGCTTTGTCCCTGAGGGACTATTGTTCCCTTTTGCGATTTTGCGTCGAATCACTCTGAATGTCCGTTTCACTTTTAAAACTTTTGCCACCAAATATTGACGCCCTGTATTATATTTGAAGAAATTAAATAATGAAGATTCTGCATAAATGTTTATCGCATTGTGATAAAACAACGGTACCTAGAGCCATCCAATTTTGAGTAACGTGATCCTACTGCGAATATGGCCCTCTGGAAGCCCAAATTTGAAATTTGGAACTTGTTTTACTATCTATTTCCTATTTTGTGAAACGTTAACGAATTTCTGATTAATAAAAGCAAGGATTTCAAAGCGAGCAATGGCAACGTTGTATAGAAAAAACATTTTTTTATCTCCAGCGCGGAGACTCTGTATCGGGAATTCTAAAGATAAGCTCAATTTAAAATTATTTTGCGATATTGCTCTTGAAATGAATTTTATGGGGTAAGTGCGTGAACATGATATTTAATAAAAAAAAGTTAACACACAAAATGTTAATAAAACGCCCCCTTGGACGTAATTTACAATCTGAAACTTTTCAGATTTTCTTTTTTTGAACTACTGTCAATGATAATGGAGTTGATGTTTATCTTAAATGCAGAAAATGCTTCCTTGAAACTCAGAAAATAATCTTAGTGGTAGATAACATAACCTAGAGCCATTTAAGGAATAATAGATTCAGCATTCTGTCCTCAGAAAAAGAATTTTTTTCTTAAGATCCCTTGGTTACACACTTCGTTTAATGATTCACTACTGTAAACGCATTGCTTCTTGGTATCTCCACAATAACATCAAAGGCAAGTCTATTCAAAGCAAAAAGTTTAAGAAAGTAACTTGGGGTGATCTGTGAGCGGAATGATGAACTCAAGTAATGCATTCGAAACCTTTAATGTCTTACAGAATTTGATACAACTTAAAATTAATTTAGAAGTTAATTTGTCCTCCGAATTAATGAGAAATCTATGGTAATCGAAAGCTTTTTAGAATTTCTAATAAATATGATGACAGTCACAGGTTAGGAAATGATGGTACCTTTAAAAAAAATTCTAGAATCCGTAGGATTTGAGGACAACATATATACGGCTTTATTCCCATAAAATGAACATGCAAGAGAACTACGTGGTGATTCTGAGGTAGCAGAAAAACGATTTTAGTCGTTGCGACGCAGATTTGAAAATCCGAAATTCCATGAACATTACAAAGCTACGATAGATCAACATTTACAAGAAGGTGTCACGGAAGAATCAGAGTACTTAAACACTGAAAACGAGTACTTTTTATAGCACCATGAAGAATCCAAAATTTCATGTAAGTTTTACAAAGTTGTGATAATTCAATATTTATAAGAAGCTATTCCAGGAGAGTCAGAGTAATTTTTTTAATGGCCAGGCGCTTTACTTAGGCTGATGGCTATTAAGATGAAGAGACGAACAGTTACAACCATGTATTCTTCGGAATTCGAATTCCGAAGTTCGGAGTTCTTCGGAATCCGTGCCCATCGCTAGGGCAGTCAGGATCACTAACCACTATACCGTCTGGGCGACGATTCAGAGCATTTAAAAACTGAAGAGTACTTTTTCACCGCATCAAACTGCAATTAGAGAGAACAAAAGCCACCACAAAATTTCGCGCAGTCTTCAATGCATCATTAGACGCTGAAGGCAAACTGTCACTGAATGATTGTTTAGAATCAAACGGTTCTTTTCATTTGAAGGAAATGGAAAGAAATACGAAATCATGAATTCATTCCATGTATCCTGTTTCACTATTATAAAATGCGGCTTTTAGAATATCTAATTGCGGCTCCCGAACCTTTCCGAATTCCAACATGTGGATTACTGACATCATCTCTGCTATCTGTTGTTATGAAATCAACTATATTACGTCTCAGAGATTATTAGTGATACCTTATATTTCAAAATTTAGACTTATCATTACATGTGCAGTGTCTGGAAGCAATTGCAAGTCAATTTCACCTGGACGACTCTTGGCTTGTAAGAAATATGCTAGCTTACTTTTACTGTAAAGTTGAAGCTATTAACCCTCTCAATATCACATTATACATAAACCCTATAAAGATGTTAGTCACCATTGAATATTTAAACTGTGAATTGCTAATTAAAGTCATTCTGTATTCATCAGCCATTCTTATGTATTATTATTATTATTATGTATTATTATTATACTATTATTCGAGTCATCTGGAGCACACTGAGCATGCTTGCGATACTTTTACAGGCGTATCTTAGGCTCAGATGAAAATTATGTGTCAGATGACGGTAACAGGCACGAATATCAACTATGCCCAGTTTTTCCTGAATCCAGTTTATTTCTTGAACACCATGGACAGTTGTAGATTTGTCTGGGATGCAATTTTGCACAATTGGAAATTGGTTCCGGTTGGTCTTAGTAATAGGCCCAAACTAGGTAGGCATATCTTATCACGGAACGCAAGATATCTTTGTATATTAGTAACTTCTGGTCTATAGGATACGACCGAGTTTCGGGTGATTAAGAAGCAGAGTCTTTGAAGTAAGCTTAGGAAAAACTGGAGATATTAGTAGAAATCCCTCTACCAGGCTTTCAGTTAGCAACTGCTCATGAACTTGGCGACGATCCTAAGGTTTCATAAATATTGTAACGTTCTAAGGGTTTGTGGATTTGGCGTGATTGACGATAACATTTAGAGAATCAAAACACTGTTTATTCGCCAGTATTACACAGTCGATTTCTAAAGACACTTTTAGAAAAGCCTTTTTTTTTCGACGTCGAGAAACTACGATACAAGCTGAAACAATCACCAACACAGCTTTCAGGCTACAACGGTGAAGACGGCAAAGCACTAAAGTTGAGTTCCCGACTCGATTCGGTCGCTCTCAAGTTAATCTCTGAACTCAAATCACTACTGAATTCAACATACTTTCTCGATAAACTACTACTTCGCGCACAGGCAAGGTATTTATAGCTTTTGACTTGCCTTCAAAAACAATCGCAGGGCCCACCAGCGGCCGAGCGGTAAAGTCGCTGAACACTGGTAGTTTGGTCCGAGGTTCGAATCCCGCGAACGGGCTGGCTGCATGGGCGTTTTCCCCATGTGTAACGTGTATACGAGCCAGTTTCCCTTAGAAAGTCCTCCACGAAGGCATCTCTCCTCTTAGGCAGATAGCCCTCGAGGTTTTGCCATAACGGCGATTTTGTCGCAAAATGAGCGATTTGTCGCAAAATCTGGCAACCCTGATCCCACTTTGCGGGGAAGCTATCTTACCGCAGTTGGGCATTTCTTAAGAATATGTTTATTGGAAGAACATATTTATAAATCCTTAGGAATCAGTTTTCTTAAAAATAATAGTAGAAAGGCTTTTCAACTAACTGTGCGTAGAGTTTCCAGTTAACCTCACTCTTCTCTTGAGCAAACATGTAAAACGAAGCTCTGAGCATTCAGAGTCAGCTAACTTCAATCCTTGAATACTGCTGTAATACTGACAAGATAGGTCTCTCAACTATAACTCTGCATTTTCTTAAAAAAGTATAGTATACATGAATTCATCCTTTTAGAAATACATAACAGCAAAATATGTAATAGCTAATATTCCGTAGATAAGGAATTAAAATTTTGTAAAAAAGCAACGAGATATGGCAGTACGGTGCTATTTAGCGATTTTGCAAATTTTCATTTAAAAATTTTTGAATGTTGTCAAACTAATCATATCATGCAACGAAAATTTAAAATGGTATATGAAGAAATAAGAAGTTATTCTGTTACGAATTTTGTACATAGACAGACGATTTTAGTGCAATTACATGTGGAATTATATTTTTCTGTGTGTTGCGACGCGAAAAATCTTATGAAAGAAGATATGCTGGAAAAGTAAGAATAGGAGGGCAAATGTATTTAACATTAAGTAAATGGGTATCTCAGTAATTTGGCGAGATATCTGCAAGCTGACAATGGTTTTGGCGACCTTATTTTGTCGAGAATATCTGCCAATTTGGCGACATTTTGGTTCGGTCCCTGTATAACCGTAATCGGTATTGTAATTGAATAAATGTACGAGGGCCATCCAGGAAGTAGATTACGTTTCCGTCTGTGTCCGCTAGGGGCGGGGCTAGCGCGGCCATCTTGGGGTCAGAGCGTTGCGCAGCTCAGTCTGCATATAGCCGTGCTAGTGAGAGGTTGGTGCTGTGCTCCGTTCAGATACTGTGACGGTTTGAAATGTCTGCGTTAATTGAAAATCCCGCGAGCTGCGAGGTGCGCTCAGTAATAAGGTTTCTGACTGCAAAAAACTGTAAACAGATAGAAATCTATCGGCAGCTTCGTGAAGTGTATGGGGACAACATTATCACTGAAGGTGGAGTGCGTCAGTGGGTCATAAGATTTCAAAATGGCCGAACCAATGTTCACGACGAAGATCGAAGTGGGAGACCCAGCATAGTGACCGCCGAACTTCTCGAAAAAGTCGATGCTAAAGTCCGTGAAAATCGAAATTTTACAATAACGGAACTTTCTTTGAGTTTTCCACAAATTTCGCGAAGTTTGTTGCACGAAATCATCAGCGAAAAGCTTGGTTACCACAAGTTTTGTGCAAGATGGATTCCAAAAATCTTGACAGAGGACCACAAAAATCAGCGAATGGCTGCAGCGTTGAACTTTTTGGACGCTTACCATAAGGATGGTGACTCTTTACTCGATCGCATCGTTACTGGTGACGAAACATGGGTGAAACATGTGAACTGTGAAACGAAATTGCAATCAATGCGTTTTGATGACGACGCACAGCTGCAAGAAGAGGTAACGAAGTGGTTGAAGGCGCAGGCGGCCGAATTTTTCGACGAAGGAATTTCCAAGCTCGTACATCGCTACGATAAATGCCTTAATTTGTATGGTGACTATGTAGAAAAGTAGTATTTGAGTGTGGCTTTCATCTGTATATAATAAAATTTGTTTCCTATACTTTGTTTATTTTTTTATTCCAAAACGTAATCTACTTTCTGGATAGCCCTCGTAGTTGATCACCGTATTAGCTGCAATCGTAATTCAACCCTCATATTGATTTCCAGTAATTTGGAGAAGCAGAAAGTACTAGAAATATCTCGGCGGCCGGTTGAAAGCTATATAAGGTCAAAGAAAGAACATTTGCCCTCAGTTGTGGTTGTTGTTAATGTTGAGAGTTGTTAGTTCAGTGTGAGATCGGAGATGTTTCCGGGTTAACTTTCTCTTTATACGAGCTTTGCATTGCATTGTGTTTAAAGTTCTTAGTAGTTTGAAGTGTAACTACTGGTGAACTCTGTGATATTGTGAACTCCTGTACGAGTACGTCTGTGCAAAATTCCAGAACTTTAAAGTGCTTATTTTGGTAAAATAAATTTTATTAACCTATCACTAGGATCTGTGGGTATTTAATCTATTACAAACCCATATGCAAGCAACAATGCATATTTTGACTGTGAGTATGCAATAAATGAAAGGATGAAGAAAGCTGATGGAAATTTTATTTTTAAAAAACTAGGCTAAATTACAAGAAATTTTAGATGTTATTTACCTTATTGGAGAAAGATGTTTCACAGTGCAGTCATTTTAGGGCGATAAAAATTGCATACACGTTACATGATAATACACTGACTATGGAGTGAATGTATAGCCCAGATGAAGTGCACTAAAAAAAGAATTAATTTTCTACTCTTAGGTAAACAGAAGTTGCTACCTCGCCAGCGGTAGAGCAATAAAACCATTCAATATAGATAACTTGACCTGGGTTCAGAATTCCGGCGAATGGGCTGACTGCTTGGGAGTTTCGTGATTTTTTGTATAGGTAATGTGAATTCAGATCCAGTTAAAGTGCTTTTTTTTTTTCTTTTGCGATCACCAGATTTGGAAGCTCTTTCTCTTAATAATACAAAATCTCCTTCTGCCTAAATTTATTTTAGACAACACTGCTGGGTGTTTTCTTCATGCCAGAATAATTCTACCACCATTTCCTTGAAATCCAGGGATGATAGAGATTTTTTTTCCCGGCTTCATTATTTAACGAAACATGTGCTAATTTATTTTCAAATGTGTTTTGAGATTCATTTTTACGGTCAGTCTCTTCTTTTTATGAACCCACATCGAGGATTTTCTACATTTTTTTTTTTACCTCAACCATACCTGGATTTACGTATTTTCATACAATCTCAGAAATCATATATCCTCTTACGCAAATTTGTTAATTTCAAAACAAACTTGGCCAAATAATCTTGAAACAGCATTCAGGTTACATTTTATTTACATCTCCTAGTTAAGATGTAGTTTAATATTAAAAATTTAATTTAATATCTCCCTAACTTTTACACTTTAGCAAACTGTGCAAGTTAAAATATTTATTAAAATGTTAGAGCAGTTTGCATCTAAATGAATATGTATAAGGTAACTAATTATAGCAAAGATAATCCGATTATAATTAATTTTGGAAGCCTGACTGAAATGTTTTCCAAATTGAAACTTCGGTGAATATGTTGAATATTTTCTGCATCTGAAGTTACTGAAAGAAAAGAATTTTTAAAATGCGGTGATTTCCTATGGGAAAGTTTGCCTTTGGTGGCTAAAATATTTAGTTTATTTTTTACTTGATCTGTAGGTACTTATCAGTTAATACTTACTTAACTATGTCCCCTTTTGAGTGCGTAGAATCAATTTTTTTCCTCTTCCTTGTGAGTTTTAACTAAGTAAATGCAAATTGCAGTTTTGTTGAAAAATCTGAGGAAGCGTTTTCGATTAATGTAGAAATTATTGAACCTAAAACAATACGTAGAAAAGTGCAAATACTTTGCCACATTTACATAACATTAAAAAAAATTAGCAACTGCTAAGAACAAAAACTTTTATAGGTTTTGTTGACCATTACAGCATACAAGCTCGAAAAATATTACACTTGAATCTACGATCTGAAGCTAGCATTAGTATCAAACTATCACTTGTGAATCTACAATCTGTTCGCACATTTTGAGATGAATTTCATTGTATGTATAGACATATCTTACCTAAAAATGTTTTGTGTTTAAAAGTTCTATATGATAACTCTTATTCTTCACTATGTTTCTACATCATGATTCCTAAGACAATAAAGCTTTTTGTAGTATCGAAAGGGGTATTTTATCCCATTCCTCTTGAACAGCTTTCCAAAGTCCAAAGACAGTTATAGGTGGACTTCTGGATAATACGCTTTTTAAAAGTCCAAAAGAGCAAAAATTCACACATGATACATCAGGAGATTTAGTAGAAATATGAGTGAAGCAGACAATAATTTATGCATTCAAAAATTTACTTGCAGTTAAAAAAAAATTCCAACACACGCTTTTTTTTTTCTGTAGCAAAGTAAAATCATCTAAAAAGTGTGCAAACAGCCTCTGTAATGCTCAGTCGTATGCACATTATTTCGAATTTCTGAAAAAACTAATGGGGAATTTTAATCAAATTTGGTATGAATATACATTTATAATAGAGAAACGAAATACCACATCCTTGAGTCACTTCCAAAAGGTTAAAACTGTGAGAGGTCCATTTTAGTTACACATACAGAAAAATTAGATAATAACACCTTAGCTAACAGAAACTCAAAAGCTTGCATTTTGAAGGTTTTAAAATGAAAGACAAACCCATTTTAATACAGACAACTCTTAATTTGATGAGACAGGCATTTAATATAACTTTTTATTTAAAAATGTTGTTTCAAGTTCCAGGAATATGGCTACATAATTTATACAGATATATGAAATATGAACTTAATATAAATACTTCAAAAATAATCTTGAATGTATACAATGCTTCTCAGAAATATTTCCAGTCTGACGATAGTCAAGTTTTCAATACCAACAAATACAGATATAATAAAGAAATTTGGGATGCATATTAGATTTAGTGGGATCTTAAGAAAGGTGCAGAAGTACAGCATAATCTGTTTATGCAATGATTTCATCTTATACTATAATGTCAATTAATCAGCAAAGGTGGAAAACTTTTATTGCTTAATTCAGACCACTCTGAACTAATATAACAATTCAATGTCAAATATAATTTTTTTTAATTGGGATGCTATTTATACCTTGAAATCACAAAAATAAATCAAAAGATTTCAAAAATACTGTCAAAATAATAGGGGGGAATAATGTTAGTATAAAAATACCGTCAAAATAGTAGGGGGGGGAATACTGTTAGTATAAAAATACTGTTGAAAGAGCAACAGAAATTTTGTTCATTAAAAATTTCAAAAATATACCAGATGAAATGTTATTTAATTGATTCCTGGTAAGGTTTTTCATATCTAGAAAAATTCTGTTCAGCAATTTTCAGATTAATAATTTATGCCTGAAAATTTTTTTAAATATTTGTTTTAATGAGGTAATATTTTTAAAATGCAATCCATTTTGCATAATCAACTTTCTTCACGTAATATAGAGATATATCAGATATTGCATGGACATAAATTTCTACAATACAAAGTACTAAATAGAGGGAGGTACTGGAATAGCCATTAAGCTCAGAGTGCAAGCTGTGGCTGCTATAAAAATTATGTCAATCAAAACATGGACATCTGAATTGCCAGAAAGTACAAGACACTATCTTCAGAAATTTATCAAAGGTGCCCCACACTTTTATTATTCATGATATAAAATTATAGATGAATTTTACAGACAGAATTATTTATCCTTTTTCCCATGAAATTGTTTGATAAATTATTTTTCTTCATTTAGTTCATTAATTATTTTATGAGTTTTTAAATAAAAGCTTATTTTATACAAACTTTTTGATTTTCATCTTTTTAGTCTCAAAGACACATTATCAATCAAACTAATCAAATGGAAAATAATTTTTAACAGTGTATAATCACCCATTTACTTGCAACAATTCTGTTACATCAAATAATAAAACAAAATCCAGCAATTTTGGGAAAAAAAAAAAAAAAAAAAAAAAAAAAAAAAACAGAAGTTACATTTAAATTTAATATAAACTTCATTTAAAAGATTTTTCTAGTCTGTCTAGAGGTGCAAACAGTAAATTTCTGGAGAAATCTATACAGATGCAAGAAAAACTGTATGATGCAATAACATCAGAACCTTGAAATTGAAAAACTGATACTTCCTCTTCTGTTTCATAGTGCAGTATATTAGAAAATGGAGAAAATTGCTCAATTGATATCTTATTATTATTGCCATTTAAAATAATGCTTTAAAAGAGGACAATAAGTTTGTTTTATAATCTGTGAAAATTCCAAAACTTTGTAACTGATATATTTTCAGATGTTGAAATTTTAAAATCATAAATCTCGAATAGTTTGAAAAATTGAGCAACTTTTGAAAATTTGCTAAAAATTCAGAAATTACATTAAAAATTTAAAGAAATGTTGGAAGTAAAAAAGTGATTCTTCTTTCTTGAAAAGCGACTTTTCAGTTCAATAATTAAATTGATGAAGTGACATTGACACTAAAAAGATAAAAACAATTTTTTTAATAAAGTAAGTTTCTACTTAAAAATCACAAAATAATTAATGAACTAGAAGGAGGATAATAATTTCTCATATAATTCGACTGTAACAAATAAATAAATTATCTTTATCAAATTCCTCTACAATTTGTATATCAATAATGCATATGTACCTAACTATCAAAATTGAATAATCAGATTGCATTGTCAAAAGCAAGCCATGATCTCTACAAAGTTAACAAGGGCACCTCATGCTTTCCCTATTTGTTATATACCACAATTCCTTGCACATTTACTAATTTTATCATTTGAAAATTGAGAAAATAAAATATCTACATAATTTTTTTTTCTGACGGACACAGTTATGGTAAGCACATCACAAATCAAAAGTAGTCAAGGAAAAACTACAGTTAACTATAACAATATTATTTCTATAAAAAAAACCTATATTTCAAAGAAAATACAGAGTAATATTAACATTACAAAATCTAATATCTTCCTTTCTGCTTTCCTGTGACTTGAATCTCTGTCGTTCTTACTGTTGTCTCTGCTACATCTTAGGCCTCAAATAATGCATAAGTAATTACAGAAGATGTATGTGAAACCAACTCAGTAAAATAGTAGACTGAATGTTAGTTTTTGTTTAGGCTGGCATAAAGTTTAACAGTTATGGAAGGGAAAAAAAAAAAAAAAAAAACTCAGCATGACCTAAGTCAAGGATTTATCTTTGTTAGTAAGACAGAAACAGTCACTACATGGATGAATCCATTTTAAACTTAGAGGGTGCTCATTTTCTGAAATCACCAAGGAAAGGAAAAATTATGCAACATTAAAAAAATTTTCAAAGTCTGGCTCTAAAAAGCTAGGAAAGAGGCAATACATTAGAATTGTAGATAAATTTTGTAATTTAATCCCTTGTTTCCATGCATTATATGGTAAGTTATTTCCTGCTTTTGATTCATTTATTATTTTATCAGTTTTAAATAAAAGCTTTATTTTAGGGTCAACAGAAATAAGTTTTTGGCCTTCGTTATTGATTTATGATTTCCTGTTACTTTATTTCATTTTGTTTGAAATAATCAAACAGTAGCAAATAGAATATCTTTTTCATAAAAAATATAAACATTTTATTTATAATAATAAATTTTATTTTATATTTCATAATTTATTACATTTTAGCTACAGGTTTCAAACTTAGAATATAGAAACCTGTTGTCATTATGCTTGCAGTAGCCTCACATAACAACAGGCGACTCATATTTACATTCTTAACTTCACCTGTTAAAGAAAAGACAAATAAAAATGAAATAAGTACTTCTTTAAATAGAAAAATTGTTTACACTGCCAAACAATTTATTTTTTAAAAATAATTTATAAATATTCAGAAAAAAAAAAAAAAAAAAAAAAAAAAAAAGGTAAAATATCTGAAAACTTACCTTTTTCGTCTTTTGAAATTATATAGCAATTGTCATAAAATTCAGAAAACACAACAGATAATTCATACAGGTAGTCACATAAAGTGTGTAATGACAGATCTTCAATAACATTTACTATAATTTCTTGGAACCGAATGACCATTTTGGCAAGTTTGAGTTCTTTAGGATGCTCTAGTTCTATTTTAGTCGTACGAGCAGAATTTTTTAATGTTTCTTCATCAACATTAACATTTCTGGCAATAGATCTGTGAAAACAATAAAAAAATATATCAATAACAACTGACATAGTATTATTTAAAAGCAAAACACATTATACAGCTATGGATCTTTAATAAGATATTTAAAATTTTGTTCCAACATTCCTTCACTTTATGCCAAATTATTTTTCAAAAAACTTCCTAAAAAGTACTCCCAATTTCTTACATACTTTTGTTTGATTTCTTCAACTAGTAAAGCATGCAAGTTATCAGCCTAGCAGAATGGTTTCCTTTGAGGAGTATTTTATAAAAGAAACTGACTCATATTCTTATTATACATGGAGAAAAACTACGGAAAATAGCCATGCAGATATCCTATTTATCAAGATATGAACGCAAATCAAATTAACAGTGTTCAGTGGTTTTACTACTTGGAGACTTGTGTGCACTTTTATACTTTTACTTCAGGGTATGCAAACATATTTATGTATATGGTGAAAATTTAAAATAAATCTCTTCCATAATCTGAGACTGAGGAGAAAATAGTTCATGCTATTTTTTGCTTGTTTTGATTATGTAGTTTTTAAATAATCAAGAATTTAAAATAATTAAATTCGTTTATATTTAACATTTTTAACTCTGCATATCCAATCAGCTTTCAGTTTCACACAGGTGAAAAAAAATACAAGACATGTTGCAAAATGATACATCCATTTCTAAATTTGAGTTGAAAAAAATAATTGATTTTCTCTAGGGAGTAAAGACCTAAAAAAGTTAGTACTAAAATATCAACACGATGAAATTTTATTGCCATTCATCAATTAACCTTGACAAAAAGTTATAAATTTAAAGATATTTGATTCTTTTAAGCTAAAATCTTATTGCACATTTTTCTTCCTTAAGCTTACATTTAATTCATTGTGAAAAATAGAATATATATTATATATATACATAACAATACCCTTCTGCTATCTTTCTAGCAAAACTCTGTTAGCTTTTTTCACCATTACGAGAAATGCTCAAAGCATTTTTAAGTTCCTAATCTTTGGATGTATTCTGAAGTAAAAATACAAAAAATAATTAATATTTATTTCTCAAAATGAGAAAATTTCATTTTCTTAATTATTATTCTTATTTACTCCAAAGTTTATGTCTTGAAACACACAATGCCTTTTTCATCCGTCATATGGTCAATGAAGCAATTGGATGTTGGTTAGGTTAGGTTTTAAGTTAGGTTATTTAATTACGGCAAAGCCTCGAGGGCTATCTGCCTGAGGGGAGGGATGCCTTCGTGGAGGACTTTCTAAGGGAAACTGGCTCGTATACATGTTACACATGGGGAAAACCACGAAAACACCCATGCAGCCAGCCCGTTCGTGGGATTCAAACCTCGGCAAATGGATGTTGAATAACAAATATAAAAACAAACTGCGATTGTTTAGCTGATACATATAAATCATCCTCTTATGCAGTTTTCAGATTGTAATAATTTACAACAAGAGCAAACATCATTAGTAAATTAACAGTAAATTTCCCAAGTATGTTGATTAAAATACAAGTAACTTTCTTTATAAAGTGAAAAGTCTTTAATCCGGACTCGTCGGGACTTCGGTGATTCCGGATTATCGATCATCAGTTTAAATCTGGTAAGATGGCATGCAGAAATTATAAATATGAAACTGTAATTTATAAAATAATGAGCAATTATGATCTAAAGGGTATCAAAATTTACAAAAAAAGAAGCTTAATATTTATTTGTTTACTTTATTAAACATTTCTTTTAATGCGCGCATGCGTAAAGCATACATTACGCATAGCCGAAATTAGAAAATTGCAACCAGAAAACTATTTGATTTGTATTCATGATATTTATAATGACGAGGAATTTGATTTAAATCATATCAAAGACTGAGTATATCGAGATGAAATACTACATTTAGTAATAAATTATAAGCCGAATAAAATAAAAACATCTGCCCTGAAGATAACGATAGTGCTGACAGATCAACTTCCAGTTCATTAGTTCATTGCGCGCCACGATGTCCCCCCCCCCAGCAGCGTGAAATTGATAAACAGATTTCGGAACGGTTAGATAAACAAAGGATATGCTTTTATCCATTTTTTGTAGCAATTCCACTTTTTGTTTGATGGACATCGAAACATACTTTTGTTTTGTATATCCTTTGGGAGCTCCAGCATCGGAAATTCTATTTGACATAATCGAAAGTTCAAGTTTACTTTTATAGTATTGCTCTTACAGTCTGCAAAAAATAATAAGCCGTATCCAATTCGAAGATTAAGGAACAATGCAATCATCAACATTAACTGAAATAGATAATTAGATAATTTTAGCTTATACCGTCCGTTATACATTAAACGCGCACGCGAAAACGTAATCTGCGCTTGCACAGACACATATGCGCAGTCGTAAAGGTCTTGCATGCACGCATAAACGCCTATGCGCATGCGTTAACGCGGCGCATGCGCAGAAAGATTTTAGCTTTGAGGTCCGGATTATAGATCATTCCGGATTATGGGTGTCCGAATTAACGACTTTTGACTGTATAACATATACAAATTTTCTTCAGATGATTTCATCTTCACCCAAATTAGCAAATTAACAGAAAGTTTTATAAATACAGGGTTGATTCATAACTTCATCCTGTTTTTTGGAAATTCAAATCACGTGTAGATTTGATGTTGCACATGGTGTTGCAGCGAGTAGAATTTTCAACCAATAAAATGTGTAGGCAAAGATGCAAAGGCAACATGGTTGTAAGGGTAAATTACCCAGTAAAAAAATTTCAAATGATTTAAAATTGCAGAGAAGCATATCAGACTCTGTTTTCCATATGAGTTTGACAAACACAATACTGCAGCACTAGAATGATGAAACATTTGTCAAATGTACAGGGAACTTGCATTTGATGTCATCTCATGTCATAACTAGTTTTAAAAATGAAGGGATGGAGATAGAAGTTATAAAAATCTATCAAGTTCTGATTGTCCATCAGTGGTTTCTGAGCAGATTCTGGACCAAGCTTTATCGAATTGCCTCCCAAGCAACACTTGAGGAATTAGCAAAAACACTATTTGAACTTGGAGCATTGACTGCATGCAACTAGATTCATCATAAGGCTTAGTTGGTGCATTTCAGATAAGTTCTCAAAAATGCAATCACAGCTGGTAACTACTATCTGTCGTTCTTTGCTTTCTTGTTTGAAAAATTTTCTTTCTTGTTTGTTAAATATTTCGAATAAAGTACAATGTGTGATCGGAAATGCAGTGCAATGCAGTGCAGTGGTCTTCAAACTCCGCAGAAGCAGTCTTCAAACCTCACAGAGCCTTTAGAACTAAAAGACTTTTTGGGAACTACATTCTCTAAAAACCTCTAAAAAAATATATCTTAAAAATAATATATAGTAGCTTAAGTTAAAAGTAGATTAATATGTTATAGGTACTTATCATAAAGAAAATTAAAGTATTATACTTTTTTTATTTAAAAACTTTAACATAAAATTAATGTAATTTACTCATCAATAGCATTAATTTGTGCTCCAGGTGTCACCTACCCTTGCATTCTTTTTATGCAAACTGTGCAAATCTAGTTCTACTGATGGTATCTGCAGTCATATTTAATATTCTGCATTTAATTTGTTTCTATATTTTGCTTTTGTTGCCACATACACTGAGAATGATTTTTCACTTAAACACGCTGTTCTGAATGGCATTAAAATGTTCATAGCAGTGCCAGAAACTTCTAGTTATTCTGCATGTATCTATAACCGAAAATTTAGGAGCTGCTCTAGCTGAAATTTAGATTTTTAACATTGAATTTTTTGGTATGCAGATAAGTTGTTCACTTTCCTTCATAGGCAAATCTTCTAATTTATTGTAGTAAAGGAGCAGATACTATCTTAACCAGTCATTCTTAATTTTTTCTTCTGGGAAATATTCTCTTAAGAGTTTTCTTCAATTGAAAATGTGCTTCACTGTAGAATTTTTAAGCCTTTTGTCAAAATTCCATCTATTTTCCATTACAAAACCCGTTTTCTTTCATAAAGCATTGCCTGTCATTCTCTTTGACATATAATGACCACATGCTAATTAAAGCATCTGTAACTAAATGTACCTTTATGTTTTTTAAGTTAGTAAAATCATCATATACTATTATCTGTAATAGTCAATTAGTGTTGAGTGCTTTATAATTTACTTTTTGAATTGACTCACAGAACACAGTTTGAAGACCATTGCTCTACAATAAGGTTAACATAAAAAGACTGTGCATTATGCTTTGAAACCTGCTCCTCCCACATTACAGCTTCATCCTGAAGGTTTCACCAAGTGTATGCTAGTGTATGAAGGGAATCATATACTGAGATTAGCATTTGTGGAACCAAACCATTCATGCCAACAGTTGGACAAACTAAAGCAACAGATGATACGCAAATGTCCTATTTTAGCGAACAACTCAGGTTGCATTCATCACATGGAAAAAACTATTTGACTTTTGGTTCATCCCTGGCCTATCATCATTTTGTAACATTATAGAATTCCTTGGCCTTCAAATCTTGGATGATACGTAAAATGTGAAAAAAGCATTAAAATTTTTTCATTCTACACCAGAGGACTTTTATCTACAGAGCATTAATCTACCATAACACAGATGAAAAATGTCTACGTACGTATGTATGCTATGTTTTCTTTTAATCGCTCTTCTATGTCAGAAAAGAGTGGGAACAAACATTTGCATCAACCCAACATATTGAAACATTATTAATAAAACTTCCTTTAAGTAGTACATTTCATAATCCTACCAATTTATACTAAATATGAAATATTATGTTTTAAGTGGAGAAGCACAAATACTTACTTTATTCTAACTAGAGAATACAACAGATAAACAGCAGAGTTCCCTTTGTCATCTAACATCTAAAAAATAATTAAATGCATATATTTGTAGAACATACATATATACATATATTTATAGAACTGAACTAATGAACAATAGGCAACTTAAAACAAAATACTTACTCTCTCAAAAGAAAATACATAATCATGCATTCGATTATGGCTCAGGTCAGCATATTTAATACAACCATATGCTACAGCTTCTTGAGCAGCTTTTAATTCCTCAGGCGTCAATACCTAAGATATAATGCATACTGTAAGCTCTCTTACATAATCAATATAGAACCATTAGAATAGGAACTATAACAAAAATTAAATATAATTACATAGATATTGCTGTTGACACTTATTGCAGAAATTATACAATAAGCTGCAATGATTTTATTGTTTCATATTCTTTCTTATCCATATTTACTAAATTGTTTTGGCAACAGCACATATCAGGTTCTTTTATTAAATAAAACCTTAAAAGTATTCGCTCGTCATAGTGCATTTCAGCACCACTGTATGAAAATCAACCTATGTTCTTTAGCTTAGCTAAGAAGGCATATCATAATTTAATCTTGATATTATATTGCAAATTATTATAATACAATATTTTAAAACTTTTTAAAAAAGATTACACTCCCTACATGACATCAAAGTTTCAGGTTCAAATTTTGTTTGATGCTCAAGTCATTATGAAATTATAAAATATTTTTATGAGAAAGTTAAAGTTTAAAGAAAACAAACTCCATTAAAGAAGCATAATATTATACAGCACTACAATCATGCTATATCATAAACAAGATATTAGAAATCATTGAGCGTGTAATTTAATGCATAATAACATATCTGAGACACAAAATGCCTGTACAATTATGATTTTATATGTGAATTCATAACATTTTACAATGAAAGATGTATGTTTTCTAACAGCAAATAATAATTCAAGAATAAGCTGCTTTTTTATTCTCTTGAAACTAGTGTATTACAAACACTTAAAAGAATTAAATCAAATTACATCCCCTTTTTGAATGCATTATTCAGTAGGTATATAAAAAGGCACTTTTAAGTAACAGTAACCTTAAATTGCACACTTCAACAGAGCATTTGCATAGACACAGGTGCATAAATTATCTTTTTTTTGCAACCCCTTTTCCTTTCAAATAAATTTTGGTACTAAAAACAATTCTTACTTCATCTCTCTTCTTTTCTTTTAATTTTAGAAGACTTTTTTGCAATCCTTCATCTAATAAATCAGCCAATTTCACAGTATCTCCAGATCTGGTCTTAAATTTCTTTCTAAAAAGCAGTTCATAAATTAGTAAACACTTTTTAATTCATAGGTCATAAATTCTGACTATTACTTATTTCAAATTACAAAAACAATTCAAAGATCAGATTAGAAATATTTTCAATTAAAGAAAAAACAATCTGAAACTACTCAGCTTTTTTGTTCTACGTCCCCCCAAAAAACCCCAAACTTTTTTTTAAAATATTAAAAGTATTGAAATATGAAGCGATTTGAACTTTCATTAATATACTTAGGTGACCACATAACATGCTGATGATTTTGCATCAGCGGATTTAAAAAAAAATTATTGATTAAAATCAGATATTATCCCATTTTATAAAATGATGGAAAATGCATTAAAGTCAAAGATTGAAAATATTTTAATTACTGAATATAATTTTAAAGAACTACAATTGTTTAAAATATTTTAAACAAGCCATGTCAGTATAATTCAACAAAGGGTGTCATTTCCACATCTGTTTGCTATCAGGAGTATATCTGTGACTGCACTAATTTAAAAACATGGTACGTGATCTAAATAAATTAAAAAAAAAAAAAAAAAAAAACCTTCTTAAAAAATCTAAAATATATGAAGTAAGTAAATTTTTTATGCTACAATGCTTCACAGTACAGTAAATCCTCATTTTTCAAGATTAAGGTACAGAGTAGTTAGGTTTACTTTGGAGCATGAAAGGTGAAAAAATAACCAGAAAATAGTACATCATTAACACAGACAAAATTACAGAAGAGAATCAAGATGCAATTAACAACACAAAAGTTCTTAATGTAATCAAGTCAAATATTAAACATATCTTTGTTTTTTTAAACCAGTTTCAATCGCTTTGGATAAAATACAGAAGTAAACTGCAGCATTAATAAAGGTATTAAAAGTTTGGATTTTGATACAACACATATATGAAATATGAACAAAGACCATCATAAGCATATTTTTTAGGGTGACCGGAAAAATGCCCACAGGAAAAAAGTCCACAGGAATAATGCTCACAGGTATAAATGCTAAGAGGAAAAAAAAAAACCCACACAGAAAACGCTTACATGGAAAAATGCTCACTTAGAAATATGCTCACATGAAAAAAAAAACTCGGATAGATATATGCTCACATGGAAATAAACACACTAATAAATAAAATATGTAGAAATATCCTAACAATAATTAATCGATTTGAACATTGTATACCTACTTGCATTTCTCAAAGAAAAATTATTTAAATTACGAAAACATCTATGGTATATATGTATCGAAAACTCTATAACTTATTTCTAGATTCAGATGCTATATAAGATTAGCAAATGGACTGTTTTGAATTAAGAAAAAGAGAGGAGGAAGGAAGAAAAATGAAACGGAATATACAGTAAAAAATTATTACAATTTTAATTGTTAAAAGAACAAAATAATAGTAAATATAAGTTACACATTTTATAATATAAACATTTAGAAGAATAGCAAATATAAATATTTATTTTATTTAAATTATGTAAAATACCTTATTATATATAAATCATACATATATATTTCAAAAACTTATAAATACATAAAATTACTGAATATTAGCTAACATGTGTAAATATCTAATTTCATCATCGATTTCATCATAGTTTCTTACATGATTCATGATTATTAAATGTAAGTTTTCATATTTTTTTTTTTTAACTTCAGTACACCCTGTATTTATAATAGCTAATAATAAACGCTGACAGGCTAAATCTTTTTTTAGTCTGTCAAATAAAAACCACATACTGAGATGGCTACAATTAAATAATGAATTTAGTACTTTATGAAAGCTTTCGTAATGATTTATGGTTTTAGGAGATTCTTCGGAGGTTGCTTCAAAATGATTCCATGCTTTGATTGGAAACTGTGGTCTTCTAGAACTTTTTTTGGTTCCAAACTTAAATAACTACATTCAAACATCAACTCCTATAGATACATATCAAAAGTATGCAAAAATAGAGTAAAAAAAAAACAAAAATTAACTATTGGCAGTTATAAGAATAAAAATGTCGTAAGGGGCAGTGGTATAAAATAGTACATGCAAAATTTTACTATAGTTTTCATTCTTTTATATACCGCCTCTGAAAAGGTTAATGTGAGCATTTGTCCAATAACTTTATCAAATGATACAGTAAATTTTCTTTTAAAAATTGAGTAGGTTATGATGTTCAGATTGATTAATCATTGATTGATTAATGTAAGGATATTTCTACGTATTTTATTTATCAGTGGGCGTATTTTCACGAGAGCATGTATCTATGTGAGCTTTTTTCCAGGTGAGCATATTTCTAAGTGAGCATTTTTCCACGTGAGCTTTTTTCTGTTTGGGCTTTTTTCCTGTGAGCATTTATACCTGTGAGCATTATTCCTGTGGGCTTTTTTCCTAGAAGCATTCTTTAGCACATATATTAACATCAAAGTATAAAGAAGCCTCACTAGCAAATGAAAAATTAAAAACATCCACTGGAATTAGTAAAAGAAAAATATGCAAACACTGCTTTGTTCAGCATTATATTGAAAATTATAATTCATTTTCCATTAGAATCTTTTCTGAAAATGAAGTCGTTGTGTCAGTAACCACATTTGAGAGGTGAAAATCAACAGCTCTTATGAAATAATGCATGGGAGGAAAAGAACCAGATATCGCTGAAATGTTACGCACAGCAAGAGCTTTATCAGAAGAGACTGAAAGAATGTTTTCTACAGTTAAAATTAAACACAACAACCTATAAAACAGTTAATTATTGGAAAGACTGCAAAATATCTTTTGTTCAAGTTACTGAATGCAAACGGTAGTAATGCAGATACAACGTGATAAACTATTTTGAAAATGTAATGCAGATTGTAAATATAAAGCCATTCTTGTAGTTATATTTATATAAAAGACATAACCACAGGGATCTCTATGTTTGTTAGTTAGCATATATGTCTAAGTTTATACTTAAGTGATTAAGCTGATTATGTAAATTATTAATGTCAAAAAGCTGCCAAGATGTAATCTTTTTCATACTGTTAATTATTAAATCTAGATGCACTTTATATTATCTTTTAATTTCTGATTACCATATTAATGTAGTGCCTACATCTGATAACAGACTGCGCTCAAAGGCCATACACACTTTTCTGTTCTGAAGTCAGAGAGACGAGTATGGATGGAGATCAGAAAGGACATGTTCTAGACAGCAGCTATCAGGATTTACATTTTCCGAAAAGTTACAAACTAAGTGTATGCCATAGCAAGGATCTAATAAATAATAAATCACAGTTCTATAAATATTATGCAAACATTAAAAAACTTCACATAATATAAAGCAAGATGGCATGATTTATTTTCCTCCACATTTCAGAGGCAGGATAGTGGATAATGGATTCAGAAGATGGATAGTTGGATATTGACTGTTGAATAGTGTTATCATTCAAGAAGTTTTAAATGCTGTAGAGACATTTCACATTACAAAATGCTATTAAAGAAATCAGTATTGCACTGAAAAATTGCAAGGAAGATAGGATTAAAATGTGAATAAATTCATTTTCAGTAGTAATGGTGATTAGTCAAATTGGAAGAGAATAATAAATTTCCCTGGGTTTGATTCTTGAACCAGAATGTGATAACTTCAGAAAAATTCAAACATATTGAAGGCAACTTTTCTCTAAATGAACTGATTACAACTTATAATGTTTCGAAAGAATAAGTTTGAACTAGGAAAATTAATTTCATCTCTTATGTGATACTGCAACATTGGCAGAAAATATGAGTGATGCAAACGTACTGTATAGCTTGTAGCAAGAAATGGAAGAAGAACCAAATAAAAAGAATTTTTAATGATTATTCAATGCAGTGTGACATTTAGAATGTCCTTGATCCTTCTACACAATGTTATTATGCTTATAAAAGTAATTTATGCTATTTTTCAAAATGTCAGCATTAATTATGCTGACATCGAGAGTATTATTTCTATACTTAATGCATAACTGCATGAAAATGTTATTCATTGGATTGAGCATTTAAAGATTATTTCTAAATTATTTAGTTTGTCAGATTTGTAAAAATTTATTTTTTTCTAAAAGATTACTTCAAAGAAATGCAACCTTATTTATTTGAACAGCATCTGAAATAAATTTTAGGGACTGTTCTGAAACTCGTATACGGTACTTTAATTAAAGTCTTTAATCATTTTGATTAAAGTCTTTAATCAAAATCTTTTAACAAAAATCAGCATTATATTTACAAAATTTTCACAGGAAAATTTTTTTTAAATATAACGCTGATTTTTGTTGTTTGACTTCAAAAGTCGTTAATTCGGACATCCATAATCCGGACCTTAAAGCTACAAACTTTCTGCGCATGCGTCTTCTTGACGCATGCGCGTAAGACCTAAACAGCTGCGAATATGCGTGTGCGTGTGCACAAAATACATTTACGAATGCACGTTTAATGTATAACGGACAATATATGCTAAGCTAAAATTATGTAATTCAGTTAATGTTGCAGATTGCGTTGTTCCTTAATCTTTGAATTGGATTCGGCTAATAATTTTTTGCAGATTGTTAGAGCAATTTTATAAAAGTAAGCTTGAAATTTCGGTTATGTCAAATAGAATTTCTGATATATATTTACTAATAAGGAAGGATCTACAAAGCGAAAGTATGTTTCAAAGTCCATTAAACAAAAAGTGGAATTGCTGCAAAAAATGGATAAAGGCATATCCTTTGTTTATCTAAACTTTAACGTTTGTTTATCTAAACTTTGTTTATCTTTAATGCCGCGGGGGGGGGGGGGCGCAATGAATTGGATGTTGATCTGTCAGCACTATCCTTATCTTCAGGGCAGATGTTTTTATTTTATTTGGCTTATAATTCCTTACTAAATGTAGTATTTCATCTCGTACTCCGTCTTTGATATGATTTAAATCAAATCCCTCATCATTATAATTCACTTCCAATAGCAAAGAAAGTGGCAGAGGTTATTGCAAACGAAAAAATTTCGATTGACAAATTAGTGGGTATTCTCGACACAACAATTATAGGACTTGAACAGCGGAACTTTGTAACTAAACAAGAAATTATGTCTGTTTAATAAAACTAAAGAGAAAGTATTATCACATAAAAAACGAAGCAACTGAAACAACTTACATTGAAAGAAATGTTTAATAAAGTAAACAAATAAATATTAAACTTTTTTTTTTTTTTGTAAATTTTGATACCCTTTAGATCATAATTGTTCTTTATTTCATAAATTACGGTTTCATATTTTTAATTTTATAATTTCTGCATGCCATCTTACCAGATTTAAACTGATGATCTATAATCCGGAATCGCCGAAGTCCTGACGAGTCCGGATTAACGACTTTTGACTGTAGTATTTATTTGGTGTGTTATTGTGTCTTAATTATAGAAGCCCCAAACAGGCTTATTTTTTGCTTTCTTTTTTGCACGTGGTGTAGCTGCCATTTTGTGATTGCATGAGTTTCGGTAAGTACTTTTTTGCAATTTCCAAGTTATGTTTATGTTTTGTATATTTGAATATTGTGCTTTGCTTGTCTGATTTCATGCATTTTGCTTACAAATGTTTTATTTTCTATTCATTTCAGTGAGGGATTTTTTTGCTGTTTGGTGTGTGCTTTATTATTGCTTAGTTAATTTAGTTTGATTGTCTACATTGTTTAACATGCCTTCATCAGTTAATAGTTTCACTAAATTACGCCTGAAACGCCAAAAATTCCTGAATCATCTTGACTTTTTACTTGAAAGTAAATGTAAAAAATTGATCCCCAATTTTATTCAAATCAAATCTAATCAAAAACCTTCGAGTCGTGTTTCAAGAATTCTGTTAAATTGCAAGCTTGCCATACTTCAGTCCATAAGGGATATACGTGAACAATTGTCCAAAATTGAACAAGCTTCATCTCTCTCTATAAGCTTCTATAAGCTTCATCTGGAACTTGCTAAATCATATCCAAAATTCACTGCCCTTGAACAAAAGTGTTTGTCTAGAACGGAGAATGCAGTTAACCATCATAAAAACATCCTTGCAGATAAATTCGAAAAACTTCTTTTACAGTCTTCCAGTTCAAGTAGTTCAAAAAATCTTCCCATTGTAAACATCAAGCCAATAGTTAATATTTCTAATGTTAATCTTTCAGAAGGACAAGAGAGAATTCTAAAATATAATTTTAACTTCTCACAAACCTGTAAACCCTCGATTCCAAAGATTTTGGCTCCTATCGAAAAAGGTTTCAAGTTCAGTAAAGTTTCAGATTCACAGAAAGAAATGATTAGGCATCTTATTGCTCATAATGTGAAATTCAATAATAAACCTTTGAAACCAAATCTAACTGCGAGAAAAAGAGCTACATTGCGCGAAATTCATTCTAACCCAGATATTATCATTTCAAAGGCCAACAAAGGTGGCCAGATAGTCGTCATGGACAAGAACACTAACATCGATGGTGTCACTAAACTCTTAAACGAAGAACCATATAATCCGATCCCTAAAGATCCTTCACCTTCGGACTTGTCAAAAATAAAAACTGCGATCAAATCTTCACAAATCATTTCAAGCAAATTAAAATATTTGCTTATCACATCTGTTGTGAATTGTGCCAGATTATATGCTCTTCCCAAAATTCATAAAAGTAGTATTCCTTTCCACCCTATTGTATCAAATTTAGGTACTGCCTCGTATCCATTAGCTAAATATTTAGTTTCTAGATTTTCAACTCTATTAGACAATAACTTTTACACCATAAAAAATTCAATAGAGTTTGTAAAAAAGGTTAAAAACATTTCTCCTAGTAATTTACTCATGGTTTCTTTTGATGTAAAATCATTATTCACCAATGTCCCAGTGGAGGGTGCATTAAGATGTCTAGAAACCAGACTTTTCATTTCTCTTGCATCAAAATTGATGAGCTAATTTCTCTCACTCAACTCTGTTTGAAACAAACACATTTTGTTTTCTAAAATAAACATTACAAGCAAACTGAGGAATTAGCCATGGAAAGCCCCCTCAGTCCCATCCTGGCTGATATCTACATGCATTATTATGAATCAAAATTGTTTGAAACTTTAAACTTCCTGACATACTTCCGCTACGTAGACGATACTTTTACCCTGTTTGAAGGTAATAAAGAAGATTTAAATAAAGTTCTTCCAACAATGAATTCTATTGATCCTGCTATTTAGTTAACTTTTGAACTTCAGACTTGCAATTCTCTTCCGTTTCTTGACATTCTGGTCACACGTAACACATCCAACTTCAGTACTACGGTTTATCGTAAACCTTCAGCAGTTTGCCTTCCACCTCACTTTAAATCATGTCATCCGACTAAACAAAAGTTAGCTTCATTTTATTCCTATGTTTTCCGTGCTCTTCATGTTTGTTCCTCCAAACTAGCCCTTGATGAAGAACTAATTATTTAAAAGCAATAGTTATAATGACAGGGGCTTTTCACCCAACATTATTAATCAAGCAGTGAAAAAATTCTCATCTCAACACACTAAAAGGCACACTCTTGCTTTAGGAGATTATAAAAATTCTGTTGTCATTCCCTTCTTTCCATCAATTAGCTATAAAGTTGCACATATTTTGCAGAAATTTAACTTTCGGGTTGTTTATTCTCCCATCAATAAAATTCCGAGTTCCATACTCAAGGACCCCATTCCGGATATGAATTCCTGGGGTATTTATAGGATTCCTTGCCAGTGTGGTTTAATTTACATTGGCCAAACTTAAAATTTTGCGTCAAGGAACATGAGGCATATGTTAGAAAAAAGGAAACACAGAAGTCTTCTGTTGCTCAACATTGTTGGTTCGAAAATCACACTTTCAATTTTTCTGCTGCCAAAATTATTCAAAAAACATCTTCCATTGGAGAACTGGATTTTCTAGAGGCATTTCACATTCATAAAAATCTTTCTGTTCTAGTTAACGATCCTAATTCCAATCCAAATTTGCCTTCCCTTTAAAGAAATTATGTTTTAGTTCTGATTTCACTAACAGATGGCGCCACTTGCTTATCCTTGTCCAGGCTTTCTTATCTTATCTAATCATTATTTCCTATCTTGTTCATTTGCAGTTTTGCAGCTGAGGATGGTGGTTCGGTAAAACCAACGAAACTAGTCGTGTGAAAATTTTGTAAATATAACGCTGATTTTTGTTGTTTGACTTCTGAATATAATAAAAAGTTTTGAATTTTATAACGAATAAAACTATGACACCAAATGTAGACTTGAATTTTTTGATAAAAAGTAATAAACCAATATTTCATCAGCCCTGTAGTTTTCATTTTCAGAAATAAATAACTAAATAAATTAAGACCGTTGAATGGTTTTTAACCTTAAGTTAAAGCAGGAAACCATATGACATTATCAAGAAAGTAAGCTGTAAAGACAGTCCAAAATATTGAAATAAGACTATTGCTAAAATGATGTTGAAAGAAAGAAGAAAGAGAGAGGGATGACGAGCAATATTTGAAGATGAGAAACAGTGTTTAAAAATGGCAAATGAAACTAAGACAAAATTGGTAATATTGTACTTTCAGAACTGTAAGGCATTTAAAAGCTCTAGAACACGTCCAACACTTATTTTTGAGAGACTAAAATATCTTTTCTGATTCACTTTTTGTATTTTTTATATTTTCAATGTCACATGATCTCAGGATGGAAGGAATGTGAAGTGGGCCTCTGACATCAGATGCTGCTCATTGGCAGTGCACACTTCTCTATTCTGAAGAAAAGACATGGACAGCAGCTATTGCCATTTAGACCATCTAGACAGCAGCTATTGCCATTTGTACTTTGTAAGAAGTTATGGACTAAATTTATGTCATAGCATCTGTGAACATAGTCATGTAATAAACTATTCCTCTGCAAACATTAAATATTTCATCTAATATAAGGACTTCATGATTATGTGTCTACCACATTAATTTATACTTCAAAATTATGCTTTTTAATATCATCTGATTAAAAGTTTAATGTATAAACCTTCAATGCATGGTGACTATTTAATCTTGAAGAAAATTCTCAAAATCTATTTTTGTTTTAAAAAAAAGATTCTTTATCCTAAATAAAAACTATTCTAAAAAATTATATGAAAAGTTATACTCTCCATTTAACAAAAGAGAATAAAACAAAAAACAATGCCACAAAAGAATGGCAATTTCTGATCAATGCCCCAGTATAACATATGCCTATTCTTTTCAAATTTTCATCCTAAATTTGATTTAATGAAATGGAAGTATTTGATATCTTGCAGAATAAAATTATTGAAGTTGGATGAATTACATCTACCAAAATTTTTTTTTTTTTTTTTTTGTTGTTCCTATGAGTCTGTAAACATAATTATTTACACTATTATTTCTGATATATAAAATTTTTTATGAATATGAACAAATGTATATGGATATGAAAACAAATTGCAGAAATGGCATGACTCTTCTGTTAACAATTATTGGCAACATCCCATGGAAAATCATACCAAATCTGACAAAAAAAAAGAAGCCATTTTTGAATTCAGCTACAGTATGTTTGTAGCAGTTTTTTTATATACATTTGAAACTGGGCTGCTGTAGACTTCAGTTGACTAATCATTATCAAAATAATATCAGCAAATAACTGCCCCCCCCAAAAAAAGAGACATACTTGTCTTCACCAAGGACAACACCAAATGCAGCATGATCTGCTCTCACTTCAGGAGGACAGATACCTAATGCTCTTCCAGCAGCAAAAACTGATTCTAAATGTAGAGACTATAAACAGAAAAAAAAAAAAAAAAAAAAAAATCATGAACATTAATTATATAGATTTATAAGATGCAAGCCATTTATTAAAAAAACTATATGAGCAAAAAATTAAAAACCTATTACAAATATTTTAATTCAACACTATAATTTGAAGACAAATAATAATAGTAATAGTGATAATAATAAGCTTTTACTGAATAATATGAGGGGTCTATCAAATTCAATACTAATTTTGGCAGCTTCAAGATAATTTCAAATGTTAAATAGTTTTATATTATGTAGCGATCTTTAAAAGGTAGAATGACTGCTCAGAAGAATTATGAAAAACAAAATTTTTATGCGAGTGATAAATCACTCAGATAAAAATTTTGTTTTCCTGATTGTTTAAACTATGTACAATACAATCATAAATGAATATTTTAGATTACTGTGTAGACTGGTAAAAATTAGTCCCTCAGACTGTTTCTAGACAGCTGCAGACGGTTTGAAGTTGTGAAAAATCTTTTTGAAATATGAATCATCCTTAATAACAGATATTTTAGACATAAACAAACATTTTACATACAGTGATGATACACATGACCAACCACAAGTTTGATATAAAGTTCAAGATTATGATGTGTTTTATGTGGAGAACCTTGAACATTAACAATCATGAAGTTCTTAGCTACTTTAAAACTATCTGGCACACTTCACTAAAATTTTTACACTCCACAGAAATTTATTGAACACTTTGGAATGGATTTTTGATATTTGAAGTCAATGAAGATCTAGTCATACTTTAAAAATACATTCTCCTGCTACAAAATTTCTTTATCTTTAAAAGAGCACTTCTGGCATTAATACCTACCTGTCCAGCATCAACGACATAAATTATCCAATCAGCTTTTTCTTCTTCAATACGCTGCTTTAAAGCTGCAAGATCTGAAGTATCATATGTAAAACCACCATCAGATTTGACAATAGTTAAAGGTACACTTATTCCCTCAACAAAGAGAACTTTTCTACCGTCGTCCTCAACCAGAACACCTAAAAAATGAAATAATAATAATAAATACAATCAGTAAATTTTAATGAATTAAAAAAAAACTAATTATAATTATTAAACCATCCCGCAAGCATATTTTTAAGAATTTACTTACTGTCAAGTAACAGATTCTTTCATTTCAATTAAGCAATTACTTCCATGAGTTAAGTATTAGTATTTTTAAAATATTTTTATAATGTAATGCATATAATACTATTATTTTTAAAATGCATTATACAAAAATTTATACTACTTTTTCAAAGGAAAGTTTATAAACAATAAAAAGAAAACACTTTCTCTTATTACCACTAAGGCTGCTATCCCACGTCAGTTTGTTTCGGAAGAACAACTGTTTGGATCAATTTTTCTGCTCTGTCACAACAGCCAATCACCATAGATCACTTTGGGATTAACACAGGGGAAACTGGTTCCCCATTACAAACAAGCAGATAGCATTCAAAGCTGATAGCTGATTGGTTGAAAACAAACAAATTGCAATTTTTGTGGAAAGGAAGGAAAAAGTCACACGTCTTTCATTCAATAGTAAACCAGGCAGAAAAATTGTCCGAAACAGTTGTTCATGTGAAAGAAACACCATGTGATAGGCCCATAAGGCTCATTCATCATTATTGTATTTATGGCCTTCAAATTAAAAAAAAAGTACAGAAAAGCCTCATATTATGAATGCATAAATGAACCAAAAACTGTTCCACACACAAAATTTGGTTTCATAATATGAACATTTATTAATTTCCTTAAATATTAAACACAGAATCCTTTTTTCCTTTTCTTCCTCACTACATATGCACAAAAGGAATATTTCTGCCCCTTTAAAAAAAAAAAAAAAAAAAAAAAAAAAAAACTAAGGAGCAGGCTAGTAAATGCATTTCTTAATTTACATTATCTTAAAGAAAAACAAAACACAAAGAAGCCAGAAGGAAGATTTCGTTATTTTTTGCTTCTAATCTTCTTGCTCTGAATCTCTTGATAGATTAAGGTCCATAAATTTAGTGGTCAAGAGGCAAGAGTTATGCCTGTGATCGACTTAGATTTTGGGCATCTTTTACATGGCAATATAAATTTGCTCAACCAGGTCCCAATTTTGGAAGACAACAAAGACATCAACTCATTTTAAGTGCCCCTCTGTGGCAAAGACTCTATGAACTTACATCCATGCCTTTTCTTGTACTTGAATCCAGCCCCAAGGTTATGACACCACCAGTTTCCTTACCACATGCCAACAGGGTGGATGGAAAGTTTCTTTTGCTAAGTGGAAAGCAGTGGCATCCTAATAAAGATGAGGTGAACACAAGCCTGATCTTTTACTCTAAAGACCATGCTATTCACTATAAGGACTGTCTATTGATAGAGATGGAGAACTTTGACAACTTCTTGGAAATGAACATCTATTGAGTGTTCAATAAATAACACTCATTACACAGTAATGAATTAAAAATATTACATTAGTTAACATTTTTATTAAAAATGAGCAGAAGAAACTATCAATACAAAGTAATCAATGTAATGAAAAAATATGTAACAAAACTATAAATATAAAAAATCATAATAATATAAATTATTTTAATATTTTATATTAGCTAGTTTCATTAATAAACATAATATAACAACAAATTATTATTTTACAACACATCAATGGCATTTTCATGATATGATAATCTGCAAAACTTCATAATGTGCAAGAAAATATGTACAAATCAGTATACATAGTACCCAAAAAGGTTTCTCAGACGTATTGAAATTTATATAATTTGATGATATGCTCTTTGCTATATGTACTTAAGCACAATATTTATTAAACTTTTTTTTAATCTGATACACAGCAGACGTACAAATTTTATAGCTTAAACATTAATTAAAATAATGTCACATACCTTTACTTTCAAGTTCCTTCACTAATGATTTCATTCTTTCTTGATAGAAAGACTCACCTCTTTCAATAATTGTAACATCTAAGCGTTTGTAAATTTTACTAATTTCTGGAAAATAAACAAAACAAAATTTAAAATTATACACTTTTAGAAAGCTTAAATTTCACAATATTCAGTAAGATAAATTTTTGTTACATCAAATAAAAGCAACAATATGCTTCTCTTAAACTCCTTAAATACACTCACACACACACACACACAAAAGTAATCATTCAGGAATCAAATATATGTAACAATTTACTCTTTTTTTAGACATAAAAGAGAAATCATTTCAACATATCTAAATACACATTACATAGAAAGTTCGGTAAAAGTATAGTTTACGGTACCCCTTGGCGAAACTTGGCGATTTTTGGCAGTACATGGATACCGATTTTGTGCAATACTTTGACTCATTTTGGCTTGCGAAGCGGCGATTTTTGAGCCAAAGGCAAAGGCAAAGGTTTTGGCTACACGAAGCCAAAATAACAAGACAAACAGTTGCACAAACTCGGTATCCATGTACACATTGACTTATTTTCACTTAAAAAAAAACAAACCCCGAATTGCACAAAAATGGCATTGCACATTCCTTTGACTTTATCCATGTACACGTCAACCTATTTTCACTTAAAAAAAAATCCCAGAATTGCACAAACTTGCATTGCGCACTCCCTTTACTTTGTCCATGTGCACATCGATATATTTTCACTTAAAAAGTCAAAGGAGTACCAAATTCTACAATATAGGCAAACAAAAAATACATAAACTCAATAAAATACATTTTAAACCAAACAATAAAATAACATAAAAAAGGGAAAACATGTTATACATTTAAGCACTACCAAAAGCAAATATTCACTTAGCATGATTTTCGAGTTCGCTTTGTACACCAGAGCCCCATAAAAATCAAAATATCAATCATACTCAAATGACTTTTTCAAACCAGGTACTCTTTCTGATTGAACGCTTCACATAGTGACCATCTGAACCTTTCTTCCTACAAACCCATTCAAATCCATCTAAATGGTTTTAACACACACCACAAAAACACTTACAAAACATCCCATGATACAAAATTTCCCAGAATCATGCACCCGATTACGTCACAATAGGGTTTCCATAACATTGAACTACTCAGGCTACCATAAATGAAACAACAACTTAATGATAAATCAAACAACAACTTCGCCATAATACAAGGGGTACCTTAAAGTCTACTCTACCCGAAAGTTCATTACATCTGAAGTTTAATTTTGTACTTTCAAAAGTAATCAATAGAAAAATAAATACATTGCTTGAAAAATTCTTCGCAAGGAACACTATTGAGTTACATTAGTACATGGGCTACAAAGCTATGATTACCAGCTTTAAATATACAATATTATTGCATTCAAATTCTTTTATATACAATATAAACAAATAAAAATAATAATACTATATATGTACCATCTCTTGTAACATCACAGATCTGCTTCCAAGCTTTCATTATATTAGGTTCATATTGCTGTAGTTGCACAACACATGAATATGCTCTCTTTTTGAAATCTTCATCATTATCAAACCGCTTTTTAGATTCCTTGAAAGAAAACACAAATTTTGTTTTCAAAAGGTAATGAGGCAAAAATTAAACAAATTTAAAAGCTTATACTCATTTCATAGTATAAAATAATAAGGTCACTGGGAATGAAATTGGTCAACAAAAATAACAATATGTGCCCATATTGTTGACATTATAAAAAAATGCAGTTTATAACTGTAAATATCTTTATGACATTATAATATGAACAGTATATCACAGTTACTATAAGCAAAACCCTTGGCATACTATTATAAAGTCAGAATGTTTAAATATGGCCAAAATTTAAGAATCTATCAAAATATATATTTTTTCAATTTCACATTTCTTACCATAACATTCAGACTTGAATACTACATCAAATGTTTGAAAATTTATAGATAGATTCTGCAAATTTTATTAATAAATTCATGTAATTTCTTCTGCAATAAAAATTTATTTTTTTCTAATTTAAAGAAAAGTTAAAGAAAAAATTGCAAAATATGTTTATATTTACTCTTATATTTCAGGATAAAAACAACGATATTAATAGTATTAATCAATAAATAAAGCAAAGGAAGAAACAAGAAACAGAATGTTTAAAAGAATATGATTAACCCCTTGTCAGCTACATAATTAAGCAGTTCTTTCTTCCCAAATACCCACAACATCTGTCAGTCATAAATTCGTAATGCAAGCTGTGTTCATTTCCATCCGATGCATTGCATAATTGGAAAGCAAATTGAGTTCGCTGATGACCATCAACAGGTTAACTTTATTATTGCTACATTTCTCTCACATCTCTTTGCACATATACCAGGAATAAATAATTTTAATAGGAAAAGTGAAAATTACTTCTAGGTGGAAAATGGTTTTCACTGCTGCTTAAATTTAGTAAAAAAGTAATAAATTTTCCTTCTGCCTGTTCAAATGCACAAAAATAATAAAAGTTTGTAAATTAAGGAGAAAAAGTAAGCAACTTTTAAGCAAAGTATTTTTTTTTTTCTTTCTTTATCTTTTTTTTTATACAAATATATTATGACATACATTTATTAAACAAGTAATCTATCATTGGTTATGTGTAAGTCTAGATAAATTAATAAATTCACATTTTAAAAATGTAATCCTATAAAACTCAAATACTTTTATTTAACTTTTTGCATCTTTGCAAAATGTGACAACAAGTTTTGCAAGTTTCCAGAAATACTGTTTTGCTCATAAGGAAGCACAAAACAAATGAAATTTTATTCAACTGCAAGCACATATGCATGGCAATGCATGTATATAATATAATATTGATCACAAATAAGTTTTTAAAAAATTAATTCTAGTACGTTAATATGAATTGAGAAAACTTCAGATAAAAGATGCTAAAAAACACACACCATATGATAACACAAGTGTATTGTAAAGGATTCACTCACCTTATAAAATTCTTGCAAATTTTGAATAGATGGAGATTTATCAATATAATCTGGGAATGTATCTTGCAGATGAGCTATAAGCATACCAAATTGGGTACCCCAATCTCCAATATGATTTATTCTGAGAACATCATGCCCAGAAAATTCTAAGAGTCGACAAATACTTTCTCCAATAATTGTTGATCTGTATGTAAAAGTAATCTGTTTGAATATATTCTATGTAATACACATAATAAATAACAGCATAAAACAATGAACAATTATATTTAAACTATCAGTACAAAGTCTGAAATCCAGACTGGTCGGGACTTCTGCGATTCCAGATAATAGATCATCAATTTAAATCTGGTAAGATGGCATGGAGAAATTATATAATTAAAAATATGAAATCATAATTTATGAAATAAAGAACAATTACGATCTAAAGGGTATCAAAATTTACAATAAAAAAGGTTTAATATTTATTTGTTTGCTTTATTAAACATTTCTTTCAATGTAAGTGGTTTAAGATGCTTCCACAAAAATTTCAAAAAGTTCCTTTTTCTTTTTCTTTTTTTTTGTGTCATATACAGTGGACTTTCCAATGCCATACTCCTCGCATAATTTTGAGACAGATATGCCTCTATCCATTTTTTGCAGCAATTCCACTTTTTGTTTAATGGACATCGAAACATGGTTTCGCTTTGTAGATCGATTGACAACTCTAGAATTGGAAACTCTTTTGGACATAATCGAAAGTTCAACCTTAGTTTTTATAAAATTGCCGTAATAACAACAGTTTGCAAAAAATAATAAGCTGGATCAAATTAGAAGATCAGGGAGCAGCGCAGTCTGCTACATTAATTGAAATGCCTTAGAATCAGTAAAGAAAATTTTAGTTTAGCTCAATAGCATCCATTATACATTACTGGCTGTGTATCATAAGACTGGCGACGAAAGACAAGTTGTTTCCCTAAATTTTGTCTTGCTCCTATTGTGTACTGAATTAAGCCTGAATTGCATTAGTTTAGTTATTTACTATACATATGTTTATTTCTTGCACATGCTTCAAAATAATCAGAGTCCTGAATAAATAAACTCCCACATATACTTAAGGCTTAATCTAGGGCTGGCACTTGATACCGCCTGCTGCAGTCTCTACACGGGTCCTAAATTCTGCTATAAAGCGCTTCCTTAATTTCTAAATTTTCACCGTGCCTAAACTTTGGATCCCAATGCTTTCCCTAAATCATAATAACTTCTCATCCCTTAATTTTGGCACTCGGTGCTTCCCCCAATTCCAAAAATTTCGTCTTCCCTAAATTCTGCTGTCTGGTGCCAACATATTCTGCTGCCACTTCTGGTTTTATGGTGAATAACATATCAGTTATTCTTAATTAAAATAAAACTAAATGTAATCTTTTGGCATTTTTAGCATATGAAATGAAATTTTTGTTGAATTTTTCCTTGTCAACACTTCTTGGAATTTTTCCTTGTCAACACTTCTTCATTTAAAAATCTATAAACATCGCCAAGTGTAATGTTAGCATAAAAGGTTGCCATACTCTTGTTATTCAATTACTAATACAAAAAAAGTTTAGACATCACAGCATGAGTTATTACTGAAGCTGTCATGTATTGATAAACATGTGATGATGAAAGGGAAAATATAATAAATGATGACTCGCCAGGTCAGCATCAGGGATATAAAATATGTGAATGTTTTGGTTTGAGATGTATGCCAAGCAGATACTCAGCTACGAAGCCAAATTACTAATCTCACAAATTTATGCTTACATGATTGTTTTTCCATAACGAGGTATTTTATTTAGTGCCTAAGTGATATTAAGAATCTGAATTTTTAAGTGAAAATCTCCACATGTTTTATTATGGAAGGAAAAATCAAATGTGCATGCGTAAAGCATTAATAAAAAAAAATGTTTGTGGCTTTGAGATCCAGATTTGAGATTATTCCACATAATGGATGTTCAGATTTCAGACTTTGTACCGTATTGGCCTTTGTTTATAATTTGGATTGTTTATTGTGCATATTTGCTTATTTACTTAATGCATTTTGAACAGTGATTCTACAATGTTTTTTATGTATTCTATATCATTTTTAAATGAAGGCCACTTACTATGTTTATCTGAGTATTTTATATACTATTTGGTAGACGTTTTTGCAATTCTGCATTGATTTATGTTGGAATTTCCAAGGTTAGTTCATGCATAACAAGAAATATGGACAGAATTATTTTTGAAATTTCAGGAGAACATATTTTCAAAGCGCTAAAAATAATTATTCTGGAAGACTCCAGAAGTGCTCACCCTTGCTTCAGAGCAATGCTACATATGAGGTCACACTGGAACCAGAAGTCCGCTCAGACTATTGCAAATGTTTTATGAGACAGCTTCTAATTGACTTTTATACTGCTCTGTAAGCAATTTTGGTGATCAAAAATATTCCTTGTGTGTTATCAGGAATTTTGCTTTACATCTCATTACCTTCTTGGGGTTAACTACAGCTATTTATCTTGCTTGTAAGGAGTGTTTCTTAATAAATTTTAAGTCTTCTTATTAACCTGGTTTAATTATTTAAAGAGATTTCAATAAATTCATAGTTATGCAACATTAGTTGGACACCATTTTCATTTCAACGCTTTCAACAAACCCTGTCTGTGATCTGATCTACACCAGTGGATAAATTTAATGCCTATCTTTAGTAAATGGTCTTATGGTGACAACTGCGTAAAATGGATCTCAAGAAGAATATAAAGGTATGCGCATGAGAAGAAACAAATACAGTGCAATCTGCACAGTAGTTGCTATCACTTGGCGAAGCATAATTTCCTGTCAACTCAATACTGGTTTAATTTTTTTCTCAAGTTTTGCACTATGATCAAGTCACTAGCCAACCTAATGGCTAAAGTGTTTTCAGATATGCGGGAAAATTACAACTTGGATCGGTGACTGTGTGAAAGGGTCATAACAAGTTTACCCAGGAAATGCTTCCAGACAACTCTGTTGCCTTTTCATCCATCGAATTCAGCATTTTGAAACTGCTTGTTGCTTGGCAAAAAATTAATCACTAGGGATTTGATGATTTTTTGGGAGGATGTGGGGTGTAGATAATCAGAAAGTAGAGTTCTTACATTTAGACCTCCATAATTTTCAATAATATTAAAGATAATTAAGAAATTTTTACCTCAAATGGCCAACATGCATTTCTTTTGCTACATTTGGTGAAGAAAAATCTACTACAACTTTCCTTTTTTTAACTGGTGGTGGCTTCACTCCTTCAGTAAGCAGATAGCTTACACGCTGACTACAAAAACTTGGTTTTATTTTTATATTTATAAAGCCAGGTGGAACAACTTCAATAGTGTCTATAACAGAGTCACAAGAAACATGGGCTACAATCTTTTCAGCACACGGCAAAGGAGATAATTTCATGCCTTTTTGACGCATAATCTGTAAGAAATGAAACTATGTAAACTTTTACAATAAATAAATAGCTGAAATAACTTTTACATTAATAACATAATATCACTGCTACAGATAATCATTAATGTATACTGTAAAATATATTATACATAATCACAAAAATATTTTGTATTTTAAGCCTTGAAACAACACATAAAATTATTTAGATGGATGTTGTTTTATTTACTAGTTACTTAAAATATTTAATAATATGATCAAAATTTAATTACTACACATTCTAATAAATACAATAGAGAAAATTAAAATTACATGTCATAAAGTATCATATAAGAATGTGCAACTATTAATTTTTTGAATGCTTCATAATAAGCATTTAATATTGCTCTTAATAACATGAATAAAATACTGGTCCCTGATGTAATGTACTTGAGAAGTTGAAACTAGTATGGTTAAATATTTCACAAAATGTTACAGGATGCTTAAGAAAGGGTTAAAACAAGTTTATGTTTATGGGCATTCTCTTAGCAATTTACTTTTATGATATAATAAATTAATTTATAAAATAAAAATCATAAAACCAATTAAACTGATATTGACTAAAACATGTCTAAACATTTTAAATTATAGGCATTCAACTTTCACACTGTGTTACGAAACAAAAGCATTCTGAGCGTAGTAATCAGCAGTACTTGGAGATTTTTAATTATTAAGACTGCCTGTTTTATGTTTGTTATATTTTGTGCAAGTCCTCAAGAAAGAAGAGAAGAACCACTAGAGTAATAAATTATAGATGAAGAACACAGTATTGGCCCAAGAAAAATACCATAATTTCTTAATTAAGGCATAAGGCTTGCCAAATGTCAGCTGTCAGAAATTTAAAAAAAAAAAAAAAAAAAAAAAAAAAACTTTTTATGGCTTTACAGTCAGCCCAAAGTATAGTTAATTGATGTTGCGCAGGAAATTTCAAGTACTGACAGCAAGCGTTTGACAATATATTTTCTTTTTTAATATCACAACTAAGTATTGACAATATATTTTCTTTTTTAATATCACAACTAAGTATTACGTTATGGACCAAGGATAGAGCAGTGCTCAAATAAAGAGATCCATTAGCTTTTAAGTAGCAGAGCAGTGATTGGCCCGTGTAAGTATTAATTAAATCTTAATTTTTTATCATATTATTCTAAAAATGTAGAAATACGAGTTCCTTCTGAGCAAGAAAAATGGTCAAATAAATTAACATCTCATACTTCTCAAAATAACCTCCTCATCAGAAAAGCAGTCATTAATCAAAATATATTAATGAGGATAAAAGCATGATATTAGCATGTTTAACGTAAACACTGAGCACAATTTTTTAACATTAATGCATCTATATCAAATTTGATAAACATTGAGTATATTCAAGATGCTCATCTAAAACTATTGTTCTTATTTTAATTTTATATGCTTCACATATGCTGGGGAGCAATTTGCAAATAATATGCTTTCAGAAAGATAAAATATTCATAAAGCACCAGAAAATATTCATTAAGTAGAGCAAAACATAAATTCTTGTTTAAAACATTTCAAAATTTACTTCATGTTGCCTGCATAATATCAACTCTCTATCTTCACTCTGACATCAATTAGGAGTAGCAAATACACTGATTACAGTACCAAACATTACTGATATGAAATTTATGTTCTCTGTATTTTTGGAATCACTCCTCGGCATTATGTTCGGCCCGTGGGAAAAATGAGGGCGGAAATTAACGAGTTTTAAGAGTTTCTAATTAATATCTCCGATGTTAGCTTTTTTTTTTTTTTTTGAAAAAAGTGAATGTTGACCTTTTTCAGGACACAGAATGGTAGAAAGTTTAGTGACGATAGCTATAGTAGTGGCCGAGTTAATCGTGAACAGACTTACAAACAGACATTCTTCTTTATATATTTAGATTACTCATGCACGTCTCATGCTATTTTAAGGAATATGCAATATACATATATTAAATAAAAATATTATTAAATGTTCTAATTAATGATTTTGAATATCTACCTGAGCAATATTCATTGCATTATTGCACTGATAATCACCAAATTTTTCAGATGTGCTTCTAGTAACATTGCAAACAAAATTTTGAAGATCAGGAAAGCTTTGTTTTATCGCAGACGAAAATACATGCTGCAAGACATTCAGAACAGATCCCTGAAGCACAGCAGTTTGAGTCAATTCCTTGGCACGCTGAAAAAGTTTAAAACCTTAGATAAAAATACTATTAAATTATGATCACATTTCTACTGATTTTATAACATTTACTACACATATTTTAGTCTCAAAATAATGCATTAAATTTAAGCAAAATTCAATATTTTAAAGATTTTTGTTGATAATGAAAAAATTTGCTAACACATCAACCGTTTTCAGCTCACTTGCTCCATCTGTATTCCTCCCCTTAACAGGAAGTGTTCACGGCTGTGACAAGGATATGGATACGTCACAGACACACAAGCTAAAGTTGTACCGCTATTATTTCCTACAATAGCAGATTTCTCGGAATTAGAATTAGTGTTGTGATGTTCTTGGTAAGAGATTGAAACAGTTTCAGTCTTACATAGGTTGTGCATTTGTGCTTGTTGTGTATTTTGCCGACTGGTTTGTTCATGTTTAAATATTTCATCCTTATAAATAGATGAACATGAGCAAGGAACTGCAGTTTTGGAATGAACAAAAGAAGTTATGGCCTCATAAACTTCATACAATTGAAACAAAGATGGAAATAATTAAATGTTCTGAAAATGGTGAATCTTTTGCTTCAATCAGATGTGTGTTTGATGTAAACAGATCCATGTTATGTTCAATTTTGAAAAATAAGAGTAAATTCAAGCAATACTTTCAAAACTGTGGAAATATATCTTCAAAGATTGTCTCTAAAAGACACAGTATAGTTGTGAATGAAATCGAAAGCTCTTTTGTCACCATGGATTGATGAACAACATTAAAATAATGTTTCTCTACGTTTTTTAACTATTCAAGCTAAGGCCCTCAGTTTGCATAAAGATTAGAAGACTAGATTAAACGCAGATTCAAACATGGTGTTTTAAGCAATTAATGACTGATTCAGCATATTTAAAATGAGAGACTTTTTACAAAATATTAAATTCAGTGGAGAATCGGATGATACAGACAAAGATGCTGCGAAAGAATTTATTTCCTCATTCTCAAAATAATTGTAGATGTAGAGTATTCTTTTATTCAAATATTCAGTGTAGATGAGATGGCTTTATTTTGGGGAGAAAGAATGTCTAATTGTATATTTTTATTGAAGGAAGAATCAGTTACGCCAGGACATAAAACTGATTGATATTGCTTCTTGGTGGAACTTGGCTACTGATTTAAAAATGAAGCCATTGTTAGTTTACCAAGTGAAAAATCCCAGAGCTTTGAAAGAAAAAGGTAAAGAATTGCTTCCAGTCATTTAGAAATCAAAGAAAAATGACTGGGCTACTGCATCAATATTTATAGATTCGTTTACTTTTCATTTCATGTCGAAAGTTAAGCAATATTGTAAAACAAAAATTTACAATTTAAAGCATTATCAATCATACACATGCTCCAAGACACCTAAAATCTCTGCAGAATTTATATCTTGAAATCAATGTTTTGTTTCTTCCTCCCAATACTACCTGCTTCATATAGCCCATGGACCAGACAGTAATAACTATGTTTAAAGGATATTAAATTAGGAACAATAGTGACTAAAGCCATCAAGGCAACTAATAGGGAAGATGAGTCAACATTAACAGATTTTTGGAAGAACTATAATATATGGAACACAATAAACAATATTGGGAGATTCGTAGGCTGAACTAAAAAATTCAACAATGAAAGGTTTCTGGAAACAATTATGCCCACAAATGATGAGTGATTCAACATTCGCACACACTTTCAGAAACCAATTATGTGCAAAAGTCAAGGACCACCTGTAATGTTAGTTTTATAAAAAAAATGTGGATTTCAAGGAAGGCTGATATCATCTTTTCCTTTTAAGAACCAAAAATAGAAAAAAAAAAACAAATTAGTATCCTTCTCTTATTTACATTTATATATCATACTAGAAGCAAGTTTTCTGTAGTTTTAGTCATAGCTACATATATGTACAAAAAGAAACATTCATATATCCTATTAATGAAGTTACAGCTAAATATTAAATTACCATATATTCCAGTGTATAACGTGCACATTCAATTTAAAAAATAAGATCAAAATTTGCGGGTACACACTATACACTGCATACAAAAATGATAGATGATTTAAAAATAAGGAATGAGCATTAAAAAAAAAAAATATTTTTAACTGTATCAAAATGATGTTTATTTAAAAGAGATGACATACCTTACGACCTTTAAGATTTTCATTATCGGATATAACATGAAAAGTTCATTATATTCTATTATATCTTCAGGCACATCATTGTATTCTGTTTCATGCTCACAATCACTGTTTCTCTGATCCGTAGATATACTGCACTTTTTAAATTAATGAAAAACATCAAATCTGCATCAAACATCAAATGACTTTTGAATTACAACAGGTTTAATTTCATTCCATGCTTTTATTATCCACTCACACAATATTTCTAAACTGGCATTAGTCTTCTTTTTGTAAATGTTTTCCACCTGTCCCACAATCGTTTTAAATTTTCTTTAAAGGGTTTATTGATACATGCATGTAAATGCTGAACTAGTGACGTTAATCTGCCTGGAACAACTGCCATGTCTGTATTGCACTCTTTCAATAATTTCTTTGTATTATCCGAATGGATAATCTCTTCTAATGATGATATCTGAACATATCCCAGATTAAGACTTTCTGGATTCTTTAAGACAAAAGGATGCTTTTGCCAAACATTTCTTATCCACAATTTCACACCATTTTCGTCCATTCATCCTTTCTCATGAACATGAATGAAAACACTATTAGGGGAATAACATTTTGGCATTGTCTTTCTTTTAAAAATAAGCATGAGTTTTGAACTGTTTGCTAAGCAGGAAAGCACTATGGTGACGTGAGATTTTCATGAACCGCTTTTATGAGAACTGTTTTTGTTCCTTTCACATCAATTGTTTTATTTCCTATCACATCAAACATTAGTGGACTTTCATTCATATTTCCATTATATGACAATAAATACTTTTTTACCTTTGTACATCAAAACCATACTTCCGGAAACAAATTTTTCAGAAGCCTTTGTGAAACTTTTGTTTTTCCTCATAGAACTAAATTATTCCATACCATAAATTTACTACACTAACTCAAAGTTGCTTTAAATTTTTCACTTTCATTTGCATTCTTTTTGGGCCACTTTAAGGAAAATAAACATATACCATTTCCTGTCACAATTAATCTATTCTGGCACTTTACTAGGACCCAGTTTACAAAACTTTTTCCTAGGAAAGGCCATTTTGTTATTCCTCTTACGCAAAGCATATTTATTCTCTGGCATATTAATTATTGTGATTTCATTTTTCTCATGTACAGAGCTTAGGTTTTATTTCATGAATTATATGTTTGAACTGTTGTAATAATTCAATACAAAATTAATAACAAATGCATGGCTAGTATTGGATGTAGATAAAAAAAGAAATGAAACCATTCCACAGTTTAAGATATACCATGGCACATGCTGAAATTGTGGGTGAAGAATCCCCCCCCGGCACTGTATTAGGATTCATTTCATCAGATTATATTTTCGAACTATTGTAGTAATTCAACACAAAATTAATAACAAATGCATTGTTAGTATCAAATGTGCATAAAAAACGAAATAAAAAGCATTCCACAGTTTAAGATATATCTTTCGAATCAAATCATATTTGAAGAGTTAATTCGTTGTAACATAACGATTGTTAAATAAAATACTAAAGAAGTTTGCATGAATTATAGAGAGAGATATTTTAAAAATATTATGTTTGGTTACTACTCTTATATGCGCCCTCAGGTCGAAAAATGTGGCGATATGTGTGGTGCACTGATTTTTGGCGCAATTGCATGTTCTGCGATGGTTTTGGGGCTGATGTTGTTTTTTATGGCAACCCTTTTTACTGTAGTGGTTTCAGTTGCTAGTTGGTTCCTGATTTATGATGCAATGAAAGACGACTTGGCAAAATTTTAGTCGCATGCCTGGTACAACTATTTTTTAGGGTGGCTGGAAATCCTATAAGTATTTAGGAGAAGGTTTTGAACATTCATTTGTGAAAGATAATATCAATTTTGTGGATAGTGAGTGTGGCTGTCATATAAATAGGATAAGAGATTACGCAGCGGCATGTTAAAGCTATGTTGCCTACTTATAATTGTAAATGCGATTTTGTGTTTTATTTGGTGGTTTATATATTTTTCCATCGTTGTTCTGAAACGGGAGAAGATGCTTTTAACAAATTTATGGTGATGTTTGAAATTGGTATTTCTGCTGTTCAAAGAAGCATTCATTCATGGTAATTGCATTTTATAATTTACCATGAATCTCCATTCTTGTTCTTATTTTGTAGAATGTTATGTTCATTGTTTTTTTAGTATGAATTTATGTCATTATTGTTGTCTTTTTGAATTGTTTGAAATTTATTTTAGTTTATTTTGTTGATTAGTGCGCAATGCCTAGACTGTGTAATTTGTAGATGTTTTTAAAGTTTAAACAAAACGCTGTGTACATTATATTCTTGAAATGTATCGTTGTTATGTTAATTTATTTAAGCTAGGTGTGCGTAGTTCATAGATTCCTTCGCTGCATAGATAGTGCAATTCTGTGATTTTTTTTAAAGTTAAAACATATCGCTGTGTACATGGATTCTTGTCAAATAATTTTGGTTAGAAACTTTACATTTTTGCTATTTAAATTTTTTGTTTTTGTTTCGGATTTTTAGCTTAAATTGTGTGTTCAAAACGTGGTTTTTGCAGGTGCGAAAACCACGTTTTGGGAGACATTTTAGGCTTAAAGTTTGAAATGTAGACAAAAAATTTAGACACTATGGCACCATGGCTATATTGGTGAGCGCCAAACGAGGCGGTATATAAGAGTAGTTCCTTATGTTTTTGAAAACTGCTTGGAGGGATAGATCAAGAATTATTTGACCATAATGTAAGTAAAAATATGTTTAGTTTTTAAACTCTGTTTTCTTTATAATCTTTTTCATAAAGGTAGGATCATGGCTATATTGGAGGGTAGGATCGGTTATATAGCACTAAATTTATTATGCTTTCATAAAATAGGCATCAAAAATAACAAATGTAATATTTATGATTTATTATTTTACACGCAAAACAAACCACTTTGAGTACCACTGCATGCAATAATGGTGTTCTGATGAAAGTACTTAATGCTTTGTTACAAGAATTTTTTAAATTTATATTCTTTATCATTAATATGGACAATTTTATTTAAAAATAATTATATTCCAGATGAATGTGAGAAATGTTACCTCTTACTGGATTTATACAACAGCAGTATACCTGAAAGAAGTACATCGTAATTTTTTAGATCATATTAAAACAGCATATCGGAGCAGTGGAATATTTTGCAAATTAGTAAATATATTTAAAATTTTCACTGTTATTTTCCACCATTTAGAGTCAGTACAAGTTTTATTATTTGGATAAAATTAAGTAAAATAAAGAAGAGAACGCTACATCAAATCATTAATGAAGTTATGTAGATTATGTAGATATTTCATGAATATCATGCAGGAAATATCTAAAAAATCTAGATAACAATTTCATGAAATTTACTTAACTAAGGTGTTTTCACTATGTGTTTATGAATGATATCAAAAGTCTCTTAGGAGGTTGTTCTACCATGAATAAAGGCTAAATTATTTAATCAAAACTCATTGCTGCAAAGGCCTTCATCAAACATTCATGACGTGTTTTATAGTGTATTCTTATTTAATGGATTAGATAGTTTAAAACTTAATTTTTATGACTATGGTTTTAACTTAATTTCATTACTATTTGCAAACATGTAAAAGTGCAATACTTTTTAAAATTAGTTACATCATTCCAGGTTTGCTTCATTCAAAATGCAGTCAAAATACTATGAATTTTTTGTCTATTAAGTATTTCAATATAATTTTACTTCATGTCCTGTTAAAAACACCAAGGAGTTAACTTAAAACATTAACATAAATTTTCAGTTCCTCATAAAAATATAATTTGACGGAACTACTCTGATATGCGCCCTCAAATCGCCAAATTTCTCGCCAAATATTTTTGGCGAGAAACTTCACGCTGCCATATTACTATCTAATTTTTTTGTCAACATTTCGAACTTTAAGCCTAAAATGTCTCCAAAAACACGGTTTTCGTACATGCAAAAACTACGTTTTGAACACACGATTTAAGCCAAAAATCCGAAACAAAAACAAAAAATTTAGATAGCAAAAACGTAAAGTTTCTAACCAAAAATATTTGACGAGAATCCATGTACACAGCGACATGTTTTAACTCAAAAAAACATCTACAAATGGCACACTGTAGGCAACGAACGAATCTACGAATTACGCACACCTCGCTTTAATAAATTAACATAACAACAATAAATTTCAAAGAATATCATGTACACAGCGTTCTGTTTCAACTTTAAAAAACATCTACGAATTGCACAATCTACACTAAAAACAAATCAAGAAAATAAACTAAAATAAATTTCAGACAATTCAAAAAACAACAATAAAAACGGAAATTCATACAAAAAACAATGAATATAACATTCTACAAAATAAAAACGATAAAATAAAATGCACTTACCATAACGAAAGCTTCTTTCAAAAGCAGAAATATCTTTCCCCCCTATCTTCTCAGATACAGAGCATACAAAGTCCAAAATACATTCGTTAATAAAATTTCGCCAGTCACACAATGTCTGTGAAGAAAACTTCCACGATTTTGCTATATCACATGCCTTCATACGATTCAAAATTTCGAAAGTAACAATAAAAACTTCCTCCAACGTTAACTTGCTACACGAAAACCAAGATCCAAACCTTAAACTCCGTTGACACCCACATACTTTATTAGCAACAATTTTACTGCAAACCCACACAAGTCTATCAGAAACACCATTTTTCGTCTGAGTTCTCATATCAGCTCCGCATTTCGGACACGTCAAACTCCGTTTTAAAAGTCCCGACTCCCACAGAAATTCCAAAAATACACTACGATCCCCATAAATACATCCGTGAACAAAAGACTTGTTAACAACTCCAACATCGTACCTTTTCATACTAAATTTACTCTGCACACAATCTAAAATACGCGGCTGAAACCTTCCCACCACGTCTTTCATCGCAATATAGGCCATTTCAAAAACACACGCGACACGAACCAACTAGCAATTAAACAACTCCACCAAAAGATTTTTCAACGTCGACATGGTTGCCATACAACACGCAATCGCACCAAAAACCAGCGCAAAACACATATCGCCACATTTGGTGAAATTAAGGCGTTTATCAGAGTTGTACCAATTTGACATTAAGTTTATAACCAAATAAAAGGAATTAATCAAATATAAAAAATGTAAGCATTGATCACAAAAGTAAAAGAGAATAAAAAGAGAGAGAATTCTTACCCTTTTTAAAATTCCAATTCTATATTCAATTTTCTCATTTTCTGTCATTAAAGCTGCAATATGTGGTGGGGCATCTTTCTTGGAGACTTTCATGTTTTCAATATTTTTTACATCTTCTACAACTTGAGTATACATGGATTCCTGAAATTAAAATGCTCACTTTTAATAAATAATTCTCTAGAAACAAAATTTTTCATTCTGAAAGAAAGTTTGTAAACAATAGTAAACTGTGTACAATGGATATCATGCTTTCAAAAGTGAAATCAGATACTTAAGGCCAAGGTTTCAAATATTTTGTACTCTTGATCTCCCCATGTGTTACAATGCACAGCATTAAATAGGAATTTCATAGATTTATTATGATATGGCCAGTTAAATACAAAAATTCAGTTTAAAGATTCCATACTGAGGCATTTAAAGAAAATTTCCTTTTCTTCACCGAGGAACCTTATTGTCCTCAATGTTATTTATTTTCCATTTCAATTACGATAATTCCATACTCACACATTTAATTAACCCCTTAACTGCCGCAGGCGTATATATACGCCTTGCTCAGCCGATGCGTTAACTGCCCCAGGCGTATATATACGTCCTTCCAAACTGCTATCATTTGCTTTGTGCTGCTACACCTAAAATTATTCGCAAAGTTAACGCATCGGCTGCGCATCTGGGGCAGTTAACGCATCGGCTGAGCAAGGCGTATATATACGCCCGCGGCAGTTAAGGGGTTAAAAGAATGGGCAACTAAATGTTATGACAACATAAATGCTACCTACACTGGCAATTAATTTAGTAAACATGTATCAAATGACTATTCTGAAGTATTTGTTTCTGTCTAAAAGAAAGATAAAAAAATTAACGGAAATATTAATATATGAATAAAGTTGTTTGCCCTTGTCAGTGCTCAGTGATTTTAATGAAAGAGCATAGTTTGTTACAGTCCTCCAGCAAAAAATCTTATATGAGTTATCTGTAAAAGTGTACAGTTTTTTTTACAATATATTCAAGTAGCAGAATTAAACATAACTTATAATCATATTCAGTACCATGATCATCATCACTGAAGTTCAATATCGTCTGGAATCATGACTTTCTATCATAGGTAGGTTTAACATTATCTTCAATATCAGGATAAAGTTATTTTGATTTTGCTTAGGTTTATTATAATCATCATGATTACTTTTCATTCCTTTGCAGAGTATCATGAGATATTGGTGTACCTGCATAATTGGTATACTTGCATAATGATTTTACTTTTAAATATAATCATATGGTAAGAGAATGATATTTTATTCAAACGATTTTAATCTGAAATCATCAGTGTATTCTTGTATTCTGTTATAACCTCCTGCTTCAATGTATGAAATGAAAATAGTATAGTAAAGTACTTTTTTATTAGAGAGAGAGAATTTTATTATTTTACTCGTTTTAGTTATCTATCTGAATAAGATTTATGAAAATTGAAGTCATTCAAAGCTAAATCATGTAAACTGACTGCATATTTGTTTCAAAATATTCAGTTTTGATGCTGTAAACTTTTTATAAAATTAACTTGTAGGGTTTCTCATCCTTTGTCTATGATGAAACGTCAAGGAACCTAGTGAACTATGCAGTGACTAATCGCTGAGTTTAGAGCAACTAAGCCATTAACTCCAGAAAAGTTAAATTACCCTTTTATTCACTCAAATAAGAATAACACTCAGCCCCTTCTCGGGCTTCAAGAAAGCCTCTACTCAAGCTTTAACTCAGAATGAGAAATTAAAACTAAGCTAAAATTAACTAAATGAGACTTAGACAAAGATAGACACTATTATCCAATGTAGTTGGCCCTTGATTAAAATAGCCGGCAAATAGCAATAGGCTCGTATAATATGGCCGAGAATTACAGCTTCAAGAGCACCTTAAGCAGAAGGCAAACATGCACCAATAAGGACTCCTAGCATTCTCTATCAAAGCAAGCTGAACCTTCCTTAAATACTTCTAACTCATTTGCATTCAATGTGACCCTAAAAGCTCAGTCTGGTAGGAAGTTGTAACTAGAAACAAGAATTGAAAGGAGAGGGTTAAAATTTATTTATAAGCTCTTTCATTAGAATGCAGAATCAATTACTGAGCACTGACAATGGCAAATAACATTTCTGTTAATTTTTTTTTAAAATTTTCCTTTTAGATAAAAGTAAATACTTTAAAATAGTAATTTGATACATGTTTACTAAATTAATTGCCAACGTAGGCAGCATTTATGTTGTCATAACATTTGGTTGCTTACTTTCTTAATTAAATATGTGAGTATAGAATTATCTTGCAGAGTCTTGTTCTTTTAAGGAGCATAAAATGTAGACTCTACCGAAGATGAGATAGAAAATTCTTGTGACAAACAAACAAAACAGATGACTGGCAACAAAAGTTATAACAACTTTTTTATTTTAACTAACCTGAACAGAACATGCACACACTCAAGATCACAAACAAACTACCACTTGTGGCTAAGTAATGTCAGCACAAACTAGTATGTATAATCAGAATGAATCAGATTTCAACTACATGACTGGCTCCTACTTCAATCTAAATCAGATTTATCGGTTGCACACAGCAAAGCGAGTCTAAAATATCAAATAATCTAAAAAGTAAGCGGGGTTGATCTTTGGATTATGGTAACTTGGCGATTTTTTGGTGAAAATTTCGCGACCAACTCTGCTACAGCAACCCTCTATTTTTTTTTTCGCCGCCATTTTGTCTTCACAAAGTAAAGACACGTTTCTTTTCTTTTTATTTACTCAACACTTTTTACAACAATCTACTAGCCGAATTACACTTATGCTAGAAATTTTATCTAACAAAACTGCTTAATCATGACAAATATTCACTGCAAAATTGGGAAAAAGTGCACAATTGCAAACTCCTTGCGCGTTTTTCAGAATAGCACATACACATAAACCATTTACACGTCGACTCATTTTTACTTAAAAAAACATCCCAGAATTGCACAAAAATGGCATTGCACACACTCTTAACTTTATCTATCTACACTGCTATTTTCTCATAAATTAGAAAAATTTCACGAAAATGCATGAAAATACTCAACGTATACTACTCAAACATATTCCAAAATACTACAAACGTATAACTCACAAAATCATGATCATTAAATTAAAAAAACACTACTTAAAATATAAATAAGCACATACATTAAATTAATAAACATAAGATTACAATCCTAATTACTTTAAACTAAATCATTGCTAATAACAATTTTCCAAAAATACCATATTAATTTATTTACTCCTTACATTTAGAACAATGCATAAAAATAATATTTTCAAATGATTAAAAATACTAACTTACCTAATCTTCTTCAGAATTTCATTACGCGGCACGCACACTTCCCTACAGAATAAGTTCCAATCGGCTGCAATACTACTGCTAATTTCTAAATCCGAAACCCAGTAGTCAACTGGCAGTCTATTCACCCAGTAATAAGAAATTAATAAAATTTCACCCATACTCAAACTACTTTCAGCAAACCACGTACCCTTCCTTACACTCCGTTTCACAAAATGTCCATTTTCACCAGATTTCTTGCACCGCCATTCAAACTTATCTTTAATATCCTTCCTTTCACACAATCTCAACTTATTATCAGATAAATGCATTAAAAATTTAGAATTCACTTTATATAGCGCCATGCAATCCGAAAATTAATCAACACTATTTCACACAACACACAATGAAGCTTAATACAAAATAATATAGTACTACAGATATTTTTCCAAATTTACCCCCTTTTCCGATTAAAGAACTGTAATTCGTCCATTAATGTCACATGACATATCTCATGATCTCTCATTTCCCTCACACAAAATAATGCGTAATCAGAACTGAGTACTTCTCACATTATTACCAAAGTCCTAGGTAGTAACCTTTATTGCTTCCAAAATGTCGCCATACTACCTGTTACCATATTCCAAAGATCAGCCATAAGCTGCTAGCACAAATATTCAAAGAGTAAAGTGCAGAATCGCCCACTTATATGGCGCATATTGATGTGTACATTAACAAACTCAAGGGAGTGCACCTTGCCAAGTTTGTGCAATTCTCTGATGTCTTTTTAAGTGAAAATAGGTTGATGTGTGCATGGATACTGAGTTTGCGCAATTCTTTGACTTGTTATTTTCAAGTTGTCGATTTTCAGAAGCATGTAAAGCAGTGGGTGATTTTGCACTTTCCACTATTCAACTCCAGAGTTATTTACAACTCGCAGCATAAATCTCACTCGCAGGATAAACTTGTTATAATAATAATAATAGGCATAATCCTGCTGCTGTGCCTGTAACCAGCTCTTCAATTCTACTACTTAAATACGATTTCTGAACTCAATGAGATTTGCATTTAAATTTGCATTCTGGTGGGAAACTGAAATTAGGAGGGATAGGGAAGTTTCTTAAAATAATGAAATTCTTATTTTATGCAGTGCATTGTAACATATGGAGAGATTAAAAGGTACAAAATATTTCAAACCGCAACTAGTTTTGATTCTGGTAATTTTTTACACTATTAATTTTTGTAATAAAATCTATCCAATAACAACATATAGTCTGAATTTTATGCATAAAAATAATCCCATGAAAGATTGACTAAAGTGATGATTATCATACAGCTAGGCAACTAACTAAAACTGACAGCAGCACGAAATCTCATTAAAACTACTACATACGGATCCAGAGGATTTTAGTCTTCTGTGGTAGTAGTCATCAAAGAGGAATAATATAGATGTTCAAATGAAATGTCGGCTAGATAAAATCCCGATTTCAAAACTTCACTAAATCGACTAAAAGCCGAAGGCCATCAAAGAACTATAGAAAAAATGAAATCACATATTTATGATTAAGCATGATATTGAAATTACTCGTCCACGCTTTTATAAATACAATTACTTTCACGATCTAATTCAGGCACTTTAATCTCTAAACATTAAAAAACATAACTTACCAATCGATTAATACTTTCGAATTGATCCATGATGGTTACAAAAGGAATAAATTTATACACCAGCTCCTCAGACACACGAAGGCACTCTTAAAACACAAATACTTTTTAAACTCACAACACGCCGGATAGCCTAAATGTTTAAATGCAGACGGCACTCTCATACCGTCTTCATCTCATTGGTCTGATTTTCCCCTTTCTCCCTATAACAAATTTTCTTCGGTATTAAGGTTTTGTAGTAGAAGGAACCCCCCCCCCCCCAATTTTATTTAAGACCTTAATTTAAGCTTTTTTTTTTTTTTTTTTTTATAATCTAACAGATTATAAGATGCGGATATATCATACGATTCTTTTGTTTTTATCTCATGAACCGAAAGAGAGTTCTTTCCCTTTATAAATCTCTCAAACCGGAAATGGCCAGAGACTGGCTTTTAAAAGAACAGACGCAGGCATGGAGGTTAGATGCTGAAGCCGATACTCCAATCAAAGTGATCATTAGGGGATTAACTGATGACTCCAGTATTATCGAAATCAAAACTGAACTGTGTGAAGCCGGTTATCCTGTTTTGAAGGTTATCCAATTCCCTAAAAAATCTGATGGTGTTGTGACGAAGTTACCAGTTTTCTTTATCTCTTTAAAAAGAGATGACATTGGACGTAGCATTTACAAGAAGTGCACACTCTTAAGCACACTCTTAGAGTGAGTATTCGAAGTGCACACTCTTAGAGTGAGTATTCGTAATATCATAGCAATCGCAGCTACATGATGTGTTTCAGATGCCAGCGTTTTGGCCATGGTCAACAACCTTCCAAGATGCTTAATTTGTGGCCAAGATCATCTCACGTATGCATATAAACGTCCGAAAACGGATCAACCTACTTATGTCAAATGAGGAAAAAATCACGTAGCCTTATTTAAAGGTTGTGAACTGTATCCAAAGCTTCGCAAGTCTCAATGATGAAAGGAAAGCTCATCAGCCACCCAAGAACTATAAAAGAGCTGTCTCCACACATAATGTTTCTACTCCTGTGTCTAAAGCTTCAAATGATTCTTCTGCACCCTCAGAAATGGATTTTGAAATAACTAAAGATGTTGTCAGCAGATTGATTGCATTTGTTGATTCATTCAAGAAAAAGAAGACTACAGGTAAAAAATTTAAGGTCTTGTTGAACGTTTAGATGGCATTGATGTTTAATTTACATCTGCTTCTGAAAGATGACTGTCCTAGTTCCTTCTAGCGTCGATAGATGGCTCCACCTTACGGTGACTTTTCTTGATGTTCTGCTTTCCTCCGCCCTACGAGGTTCGTAGCCCCTCCTGCTTCAACCTATTCCGAATTCTCTTCAGAGATCCTCCCACGTCTGGAACTTATCATGTCATGTGCCTTCGGGCTTTCCTTCAAGAACCGGCAAAGTTGCGTATTGCAATAGGTCTGTATATATATAAGTGTCTAAGTCTAAATGGAGGTTAGAATAGAGCCTCCATGAACTCCTCTCCATTGTAACCCCCATGGACGCAAGTCATTTCAATAAAATAAGTCAAGAACTAATTTTAAAATTCGGTGCTAAAAGCTTCCAGGGCTTTGCACCTACTATAGGAGATTCGTGAAGGACTTTCCTTCCATCGCAAGACCCCTTTACAAGGTGACAGAGAGCAAGCAAAGGTTCTTGTGGACGAAAGAATGCGAGAATGCATTTAACAACTTAAAGGAAGCTTTAACATCTGCTCCAATCCTGACGTATCCTCAGCTCGACAGACCATTTATTCTCGACACGGACGCGAGCAATGAAAGTGTCGGTGGTGTTTTGTCCCAAGAAATAGACGGCCAAGAACGTGTAGTGGCATACTGGAGCAAGTGCCTGTCTAAACCGGAGAGGAATTATTGTGTCACCAGGAAAGAGTTGCTCGCCATAGTCAAAGCTGTAGAACAGTTCCAACACTATCTATACGGCAGAAAATTCCTGCTCCGCACCGATCATGCATCATTGACCTGGCTTTTAAATTTTAAGAATCCTGAGGGTCAATTAGCCAGGTGGATACAGAGACTCCAAGAATATGACATCACTATTCGTCATCGGAAGGGATCATCACACGGAAATGCCGACGCCCTGTCTAGAAGACCTTGCTTGGAAATCTCCCGACATTATTCCAGGGTCAAAGCGAAATACGAGCTCCTGAGTCCGGTTGCACGACAAATTACATCAACATCGGCTGATCGAGAACCGTGGAGTGATAATGAAGTCAGAAAAGACCAACAGGAAGACCGTGACATTAAACCCATAATTGATTTAATGGAGTCATCAAGCAGAAAACCTACCTGGTAGGACATTTCTATCTAGAGTCCTACAACAAGATAAAAATGGACACTCTGGAATTCACTTCACATTCGAAACGGCGTCTTATACCGGAAATTCGAATCGGATGATGGGAAGACGTTCCGATGGCAACTGATACTTCCAAGATCCCGGATTCCTGATGTCCTTAAGGAACTACATAACAGCCCTACAGGAGGTCGCTTTGGAATAATGAAGACTTTGCAGAGAATTCGTGAGCGCTTTTACTGGAATAATGCAAAGGATGACGTGCAAAAGTGGTGCCGATCTTGCGATGCGTGTGCGGGTCGAAAAGGACAGAGGAGACGCAGCCGAGGCAAGCTGCAACATTACAACGTAGGGGCGCCTTTTGAACGTATCGCCTTTGACATCCTGGGACCTCTGCCACGAACTGCTGATGGAAACAAATACATACTCGTTGTCATTGATTATTTCACCAAGTGGCCTGAAGCTTATTCTATTCCTGATCAAGAATAGAATACCTCAGGACAGTAGCTGAGGTAATGATACAGCACTGGATTTCCAGGTTCGGAGTGCCTCTTCAGTTAAATTCAGATCAGGGAAGGAATTTTTCCTCGGCTGTAATCAAAGAATTATGAAAATTACTCGGCGTTGACAAAACCCAAACGACTTCATTACATCCCCAGTCGGACGGCATGGTAGAGAGGCTCAATCGAACCATTCTTAACAACCTCTCATTAGTGGTTTCCAGAAACCAGCAGGACTGGGACAAGAAATTATCACTGTTTTAACTGGCTTACCGCAGTGACGTCCACGAGACTACCGGCTATTCCTTATCACAGATGCTCTTCGGTCGTGACCTTCGTCTGCCTTGTGATCTCTTGTTTGGTCGCCCTCCGGATGCTTCTTCATCGCCTGAGGAATATATTCAAGATCTCCATGCCTGGTTTGAAGTGATGCACAACTTTGCACGAAGAGCGAGTCCATTTGGCGACGGAGAAGATGAAGACCCGATACGACACAAGAGCTACTGAACATCAATTCAACGAAGGAGACAAGGTGTGGTTGTGGAATCCGATTGACGGAAGGTATTCTGTCCGAAATTACAGTCACCTTGGGATGGTCCGTACACAGTCGTAAGCAGGTGAATGACGTCGTGGTTCGGATCCGTAAGTCTTTGAACTCTAAACCTAAAGTCGTTCATTACGACAGGTTAGCTCCTTACTATGGTCATAGTACGTAGTGTAAATAATTGAAAATAATGTAAGACCATGGTCCTTTTTGTTTCTAAATGTGAATTTAGTATTTGATTTAGTTATTGCATTTATTGTTCATGTTGTTTGTTATTGTAATGTAATGCTTATTATTGCATTTATGCCTTAGTTGTAAGTTTGGCTTCTTGTCCAGGGATTGTCAAGATGTTTCACCATGAAAGCATAGTAAATTCTTAAATTAATGTCTTTTTTTGAATTTATTGATTTTATTTATTGTCTTTTTACAAAATTTTAAACGATATTAAAATGTTTATGCCTTCGAAATAAAAATTATTAGAACTAACATTTGTTAAAATTTTTTTTTGTGTTGTTGCCACAAAAAAAAGTGTGCTTGGCGAGATTTGCGCTGGTGAAACTAAAAGTACCTAAAAAAATCTGAAAGCTTTTTCAGATTTTACATTACGCCCAAAGGGGCTTTTCTTAACATTTTGCGTTTTACCTTTATTTATTGAATATCAAATGTTCTTCGTACTTAAACCATAAAATTCAATTCAACAGCAATGCCGCAAAATAATTTTAAAATGAGCATATCTTTAGAATTTCCGATACACAATTGCGAGCGCGCTGGAGATAAAAATTGTCCTCTCCTAGAGTGTTGCCATTGCTCGATTTTAAATCGTTGAGTTTCTTAATAAAAAATTCTTTAATGTCGGACAAAATATGAAATAGAAAATAAAACAAATTCCAAATTTCAAATTAGGGCTTCCAGGTTCCCATATTTGCTGGAGGATTATGTTATTGAAAATTTGATGGCTCTATGTACCGTTGTTTTATCACAGTGCGAAAAACATACATACATTTATGTAGAATCTTCATTATTTATTTTCTTTAAATATAATACATTGCTGTAATATTTGGTGGCAACAGTCTGAAAAGTGAATCAACGCAGAAAGTGAATCGACACAAAAGGTCAAAACGAAATTAATAGCCCTTCTGTGCTAACGCTCTTTTTGCTAATTATGTTTTAACTGAATTGAAAATGTTAGTTTTAAAATGTTCTGCACGAGATTTTTTAAATTATAAATCTACTTTTGTATGTTGTGTGGTACTGTTAACATTTTATACAACGAGTTAGCTCTCAAAAATATATCATTAAGATTTACCAAACGATTGAAAATATTGAATGTATGATTTAAAAATTATAACCGTAACTGCTCCAAAAACAGGAAAGAATTCTTTTGCTTAAAGAACGTTTTAATCATGGATGAGTGTGTCTGACTCGGTGCATTCTGTAGTATTTTAAGACAGAGAACAATGTGAAGATTTTAAATAAGTAATATACAAAATGACAGCGTCACGTGCAAAGCAAGTAAAATGAACCTTTGTATTATAAAAATAATGCGTCGAAACCTTTTCGTTTTTTTCTTTGTCTGTATTGTCTTATCTTTATCTATTTTCAGACAAATTGTGTAAAAATATTTGCTAATTGTAAAATTATTATAATAAGTTAAAGAACTATCAAAACTCCTAAATTTTTGGCTATCCCTGCTGCATATCCCGCGACCCCCATGGGGGTCGTGATCCACAGTTTAATAAACTCTGCGTTAGAGCAAAAAGGTTAAAAAAAGCCTGATTGAGTGGTGTATGGAGAAAAGTTTGATTGCAAGATGGTATAAATGTCCAATTTGTGAAATTAATATGAAGCTAGTAGAGCGAAAGAACTGTATAGGTGATTTTGTGTGGTCGTGTGGAATTACTGGAGGCGAATCTAAGCATCGAATTATAAGGTCTGTCTGTCGTGGTTTGTGAAGAGTAAATTGAGCATGTGTGGTACTCTGCGACACATGCTCAATTTACTCTTCACATGCGAGTTACCTATATGTGGTTGGGTAAGTGCGGGAATGATTTTATACGATCGGAATTACATATTCCTAAAAATGCGATGACAGATTGGAAAGGCTTTTGTAGGGAAGTGTGCATGGAGTCATGCTTGAAGGAGAATACGATGTTAAGCGGGGAAGACGTGATTGTGGAAATTGACGAAAGTGAATTTGGTAAGCAAAAAATATCAAAGGGAAAAAGAGTCAAAGGGAGGTGGCTCTTTGGTTTGCTTGAGAGAGGGACTCATAAATGCGCGTTTAAAGTGGTTGAAAGCAGAGGTACATCATCGTTAGAAATTGTTAAACAGAATGTTCTGCCAGGATCATTTGTTATTTCGGATTGCTGGAAAGCTTATAATTGTCTCAAGTCGGAAGGATATGCGCAAGTAAATCATAGCTTGTGATTTAAAGATCCAGTAAAGATCCTTTCCTTATTTCAATATAATGAATATTGAATCTTGTAGGAAGAATAAAGCTAATTTTCAGAATAAACAAAATACTTTTATTTAAATTTCAAAACAGAACCAAAAAAAATAAATATTGCAGCTCTAAACTCTCAAAATTTTAAACTCTTAACTACTGCAGTTAAAACTCTTACAACTATAAAAAAAAACTCCCAATCTTAAACTCTCTAAAACAAAATATATATAAAAATCTTTCGAATCCTCTTCTTGTTGCCACACCGTAAAATGCAAGTTCTTGTCCTATTATTTATATTTCACGTTCTCTTTAAGTCACGATCTTCACAAGTCATGATCTTTACAAGTCTCCCCACAAGAAGCACATCCGTCACCGTAGAGACAATGTTGCTCAGAGTTCATTGAGAGAGAAAGAGTTAACAGCTAACCTTGACAAAGAATCAGCATTCCCATGTAAACTTCCTTTGCGGTATGTCACAGTCATGTTATACCGTTGTAACGCTAAGGCCCAACGAGACAGTTTAGCACCATGAGGGGCGCTTTGGGTCAAGTAGGTGAAGGGATTGTGATCAGACACAATCTGCACTTTGGCACCGAAAATCCATGTGTCAAATTTTTTCAAGGCTTCGATGACACAAAATGCTTCTCGTTCGATGGTTGACCATCGTTGTTGACAGGGCGTTAATTTCTTGCTGAAAAATGCTATGGGCATTTCTTTGCCATGTTCGTCGTTTTGAGCTAAACACGCTCCAATTGCGAAAGCAGATGCATCCGTATAGAGTTGAAAGGGCTTGCTGATGTCCGGAGTATGCAGAGATGGCATTTTAATCAACTCTTCTTTAAGTTTGTTAAAAGCTGCTTCTTTTTCAGAGTCCCATGGAATATTATTTGGAACACTCTTCTTTGTAAGGTTTGTTAGAGGTAAAACAATCTCAGAAAAATTTGGGATATAATCCCTATAGTAACTTGCTAGCCCTAAAAGACTCCTGACTTCTTTTTTAGTGGTAGGCTTAGACAGATTTCTGATGACTTCTACTTTCTCAGGATCTGGAGAGTGAGTGCCAGAACCTATTACATGTCCTAGAAACTTCACGTGGCTCTTTCCGAAATCACACTTTTCTAGATTTGCGGTTAGACCTGCGTTTCTCAGTGTCTGAAACACTTGGTCGATGTGATAGAGGTGGCCATCCCAAGTTTCAGAAAATATTGCCACATCATCAATATATGAACGGCAGTAGTTCTTATGGTTTGCAAGCACCTTATCCATCGATTTTTGGAAGGTACTTCCAGCATTTTTCAAACCGAAAGGGAGAACTTTCCATTGGTAATGGCCGGAATGAGTGATAAATGCTGTGTAGGGTTTAGCTTCTTCTTTCATAGGAATTTGCCAATATCCCTTGGTTAAATCGAGAACTGTTATGAATTTGGCTTTCCCTATTTCGAATAGTAAATCTTTAGCAATCTTCATCGGATAGGCGTCCGGAATTGTGAAGCTATTTAAAAGCCTGAAGTCTATGCATAGTCTAACGCCGCCATTCTTTTTTGCAACACATACTATAGGATGTGCCCAGTTACTGTCACTGGGTTCTATAAGATCCCATTCTAACAGTTCTTTAACTTGACGATCGACTTCCTCTTGAAGTGAAACAGGAACACGGTAGGGCCTCAATCTTTTCGGATTACATCCTTCTGTAACCTTGATGTCATGACCATCAACATTGGCTTGACCAGGTTTGCTACTGAAAACATCTACATAAGATTTTAGTACTTTAAATAGTCCTTCCCGTTGGTAATATTTTAAGTCACCTTTCAAATTTTGTAAATGGGTCCAGATATCATCAGCAGATTTATTCATAAGATCTGCTGGTGCATAGTGGATATCTCCAAACTCTTCATCTTGGTCAAAAATGATACCAACGTGATCTACACGAGCAATATATGGCCTTAACTTATTTATATGGAGTTCCCTAATACTTCCGTTTTCCATTTCGATTTTGGCAGAGTGTGGCCTGGTAAGTTTGATCACGGTAGCTGGTCCTTGCCACGTGTTGAGCAATTTATGTGATGATGATGGCATTAATACGAGGACTTTGTCCCCAACATTGAAAGTCTTTTCATGAGAACGTAAATTGTATCTTGAAGTGTACTCTTCTTGAGATATTTTGGAATTTGCTGATGCAATGTCATGAGCTTTTCTTAATTTTTCTAAAAGGTCTTGTAGATAATTTTCAATTGAACGGGAAGCTGTAACTGGAATGCTACGTTCACCTGTCCATATTTCTTTCAGCAAAGATAATGGTCCTGGTGGTATTCTTCCATATACCATCTGGAAGGGAGACAAACCAGTGGTGCTATGTGGCACTTCTCTGTAGGCAAACAGGAGATAGGGAAGATTCAAATCCCAGTTTCTGCCATGTTCTTGGATATTTTTGTTCATCATCTCTTTTAAGGTTCTATTCCAACGCTCGACAGCACCCATACTCTCGGGGTGTCCTGGAGTGGAGAATCGTGGAGACACACCAAGTAAGTTCTCAAAGGCTCGGGTGAGTTTGGCTGTGAAATTAGTTCCCTGGTCGGAACAAATCACTTTTGGAAATCCAGTTTGAGTAAAAAACCTCATCAAAACGTTGCATGTTGTTTTCGCACTTATGTCTTTGACGGGGGTGGCTTCTGCCCATCTGGTGCATAGGTCAACAGCACATATCACAAACCGATGACCTCTCCTGGATGGAGGTTCTAATGGCCCGATACAATCCACGCTCCATACTTCAAAGGGTGTTTCCGGCCTAACAATAGGTTGAATTGGGATTCGATCTTTGTACGTAACTGTTCTCCTCAATTGGCATTCTTTACAACTTTCACAGAATTTTTTAACATCTTGCTTAATAGTAGGCCAAAAGAATGAGTACTTGATTCGTTGAATTGTCTTTTTCTCACCGAGGTGGCCGGCAAGAGGGATTTCATGTGCCATTCTTAGGACTTCCCTTCTTTTTTCTAAAGGTAATACAACTTGCTTAATGTTTTCACCACAGATATATTCGGAATGAAGTAATATGCCATCATCGAAAGTATATGAATTTTGATTTTTATTTGCCCATTCAAAGCATTTTTTCAGAGTTTCGTCTTGTTCTTGATGTGTCTTGAATTCTAGTCTTACCTTGTTCGTTGTTTTCAGAGACTCTATGTTTTCTTGGGAAATCTGATTAACAACAGCCAAATTTGTAGTAATGTCTTCAACTGGTGAGGGTTTATCATCTGTCTCTTTGTACTCTAAGGGGGATGCATCCCAATGACGATCACAGTTCCACAGTTCGATATTTCCACAGAGTGTTTCATAAGCTGAAGAACTCAATAGCAAGTCGGTAACTAGCTTTTTTGAAACAGCACACGTAATGGACACTCTACCGTGAAAATCATCGTCAATTTTCATCTGGAAAATCTTTAGTGGAGTAATTTCGTTTTCACCAAAAGCAGAAGATATCTCTATTTTACTTTCTCCTTCGCAAGGTATGTTGTCAACCAATTTCTCACGGACTACTGAAATTTGTGCTCCCGTGTCTACGATTCCATTTAGAATAATATCTCCACATTTAACTTTGACCAGTTTTAATTCATCTATGTTTCTAGATACGTCCACTGATTTTGAGACAGGAATAGAGATCTTGGCAGTTAGCACTTCTGGTTTTTCTTTTTCTGCTAGGGGTGCTTGTGTTTGTATTAAGTTGTTTTGTGCTGTTGCAGAAGCACTTCTTGGTATCCGATTTTTGGTACATAACTTAGATGTATGACCTTCTTTTCCACAATTATAGCAAGTTAATTTGAAATTAGTCTTTTGTGGTTCGTCACTCTTACGGGATGGGTACACTCTTGGCGTGTTTTCAGCGTACAGCGATTTATTTCTGAAAGCTCTTTCTGGAAGTGGAGAACGAGGTTGCCATTTTTTATTAGTTCTGTCTGCTGATGGATTACCACCATTCTGTTTTGAGATATTATGAACACTGTCATATTCGTCAAGTTTATCAGCTAATTTGGTTGGAGAAACGAATTTCGCCCAGTCGTCAAGAAGATGGTCTCTTACTTCATAGGGTACTCTTTTCTTAATTTGGTCAGTAATAATCAAGTCTTTTAACGCGGCAAAATTTGTGATTTCAAGACCATTGATCCATTCTTCAGATTCCCTACCAATTAATTGAATGATTTCAGATGGCATTAAAGTCAATAAACATGAAACCCAATCTTTAGGATCAATCTTTGTCCTTTTAGCTTGTCTTTCAAATAAGGATAAATAAATCACAATATCATCGTGTCTTAAATTGAATTTGGGAATAAGCTTAATTAAATCAAAATTATGATGTCCATTTTCATTTGTTGGTGGAGTTTGTGTTAGTCGAACACGAGATTCAATTTCGAGTTTCCTCAATTCAAATTCCATTTGCTCTCTTTTCTGCTGTGCTTCTAATTCTTCTTTCCTTCGTCTTTCCTCAATCTCTTCTTTTTCCTTTCTTCGGTGTTCCTCAATCTCTTCTTTCTCCTTTCTTCGCTGTTCCTCTTCTTTTCTTTTCGTCTCTTCAATAATCGTTAAAAACACTTCTTTAGCAAATGCTTCATCATATGTATCACTTTGAATTATTTCATTTTTTATCGCCACGATTTTCATACTTGGATCTACTTGAATTTCTAATTCAGCAGCTAAAGCCAGCAAATCCTCTTTTTTCCCACGTCCCATAAAAGCCATGTCTCGATTTTATTCAGCCAATAGACTCTTAGTTTTATGAAAAGCTATTTTTTTTCTTTTCTTTTTCTATTTAAATATAATTCACAATGAATTTAATTTTATTCGACACGAAAATCAATCAGTAGAATCAATACTTAATGTGTTGTTCACCTACTCTGGCGAGTCAAACGAAATTACATTTGAACACTGGCGTATTCATTACTTTGAAAATTACATTTGAACACTGGCGTATTCATTACTTTGAAAATTACATTTGAACACTGGCGTATTCATTACTTTGAAAATTACATTTGAACACTGGCGTATTCATTACTTTGAAAATTACATTTGAACACTGGCGTATTCATTACTTTGACAAGTAAATAAACTAAGATTCCATGACGGAAACAATAATTAACTTTTCATAATCTTAATTAACTATTTTACGTTTCCAAGGTAAATTGAGCTCTCACCTGAGTTATTTTGGTTCGTAATTATATGCGGGGAAACTCCGATCCTGTCGACTGCGCCAGTAAAAATCCCTTTCCTTATTTCAATATAATGAATATTGAATCTTGTAGGAAGAATAAAGCTAATTTTCAGAATAAACAAAATACTTTTATTTAAATTTCAAAACAGAACCAAAAAAAAATAAATATTGCAGCTCTAAACTCTCAAAATTTTAAACTCTTAACTACTGCAGTTAAAACTCTTACAACTATAAAAAAAAACTCCCAATCTTAAACTCTCTAAAACAAAATATATATAAAAATCTTTCGAATCCTCTTCTTGTTGCCACACCGTAAAATGCAAGTTCTTGTCCTATTATTTATATTTCACGTTCTCTTTAAGTCACGATCTTCACAAGTCATGATCTTTACAGATCCGAAGACAGTTGCGCGTACCAACAATACTGAGGGAACTTGGAGAGCAATTAAAAGAACTTTAATAAGAATTCCAAATAAGAGCCTACCGAATATTAAATATAACTTGGTTAACACAAAAAATATCTTTCATAAAAACTATGTAGATATTGTCGGAAACTACTTTGTTCCTCATCAGTGACATTTTTTCCCCTTACTTATTCTTAGCTGTTTATTCTTATTTATACACTCTTATTTGTTTCTTAGCTATCTTTAAATTTATTATTTAATCATCTCAATATGATTTCATTTTAATTTTCACAAATAATATACTCATAAGTTATGTTGAATCAATTTTTTAATTTTCATTTTTTTACAGAGGATTTTGTGTGACAAATTAAACTTTTATTTTTCGTTATTGCTGCATGCGGAGACATTTTTTACTCATTGTATGTGTAACGGCTGCTGCGTCAATCCTCAGTGCTAAAACAATATATAGAAATAAATGATCTGTATATTCAATAGTCGAGGTGTTCATGTTATTGGTGCCGAAATGACTATTGCCGACATAATTTAAGGCGTGAAGTCTCCAAATAACATGGTGGAACTTGGCCATCAACTTGGTTTAAATTCATTGGATTCCGTCAATGAAACTGAGTGGATCAAGCTGAACGTTAATTAACTATATATACGAAATTATTATTATCGATAGCGGGAGGGTAACTTCAGGAAATGAAAATAATGTTGAAGCGCCTACAGGAGAATTAAAACTGAATAACTGTAAAAAATTATTGGAATTATCGAAACTTTTTCACTGCATATTATAGAATTTAAAATTAGGCATAAATGCAATCTCATTTTGAAGCAAGTTTCGGATAAAACTCAATAGTTCAAGAACAATCAGTCGTAAGTCCCTCTTTTTCAGGAAAGAGAGAGAGAGAGAGAGAAACAAATTCTTACTGCTGTCCGTCCTGAAGAAGAGAGACGTGTGGTTGATTGTGTTTGAAATTGATAGAGTTTTATTCAAGACTTGCGCCATAAAAAGAATGCATTTTTACTTAGCTTTAAATTTTATAATGATGTGTTTCTTTTCCGTTTAACCGTGTTATGGAAGCTGATCGTAATATTTAACATAGCCTTACAATTCGCCCACTGGTAAATGAGGCAATAATTTACTACAGCTATATGTATGAAAGGAAGAGGCTGAAGAGGGGAACTTGCAGACGTCGATATTGCAAATTTTACGAAGTGAGAAAAATGGGAAACATATATTTAGGAAAAATTTCAATAAAGATTTTGAATTCATTAAAGGCTAAAATAAAAAGTTAGGAATTGATTACGCTATATAACATAAGATTGATCATACCGATTTACATGTCGAAACCATAAAAAATAAATTCCTGCTCATAATTTTTACTACAATATTAAACATCGTGAGAGCACTACAATTCCAATTCAAAATCACGTATCACGACTTTAGGAAAAGCATGAGTACCTAGCTAATACGTTTATTTTGTAACAATTAGCATCATTTCAAAGCTGCATTTTGCCATCTTTCACACAAAAACAAATTAAAATTTTTTAATAGATATCTCGTAGCTTATTATTACATCTGACTCTCCCTTACTCGCAACGAAATAGAGGATGTTACTTCCTAGAAATTCAAAATACTTTTCTTGAAGTACCGTTTCCAGCTCGATTTGATTAACTTCAAATGCTCTTTGTATTTTTACGAATTTTGTATAACGTAGCATGAAAAGTCTGAAGAGAGTGAAGCTTTGCCGAAAAAATAAGATTACACGAATAAGTCTATTTAACTTTGAAGTAAACGGTTATCTTGTAAAATTGATGAGATATCGCCACACTGATGATTGTTTTGGCGATTAATTTTTGTCACCAAATTTGGTGTAAATTAATCGTAAAAGTAGCCAAACTTTGCAACCATTATGCGACGTTTTTATCTGGCTCCTGTATTACTATGCATTTAAGGCATCTCCTCTGCATCTAAGGAAATACAGCCTTTAACCTGCCATCCTCAGGCAGAATTTTAATCATCGCTCAGCAACAATAAGACGTTACCAAACTTTGAACTGCCACGTGGTACTCAGTACTCAGTGCGAACTCAGTACAAGAACTGAGTAAGTAGAGATTGTATACGAACTAACTCCTAATGTATCTTCCTAATGCGCACATTACAAAGTCTAACTGTACTATGTAAGTGTTATCATGACGAAGAACATTCCAAAAAGCGCTACAGTACAAAACAAATGTTGACTATGTACAGTATGTGTAAAGTCATGAACTCTGTGCACCATCCACAGACTGTGTATACCTAGTAATAATTAAGTGTACGAGCAGTACGGGTACTTAGTGTCTCAAGCATGTATATAGTAATCTTAAGCGTATCGTAAATGAACTGTATCTGCAACATGTATTTTTAAAAATGATATGAGTCATGCATCTGCAGCGTGAGTAAGCAGTATTTTCAATGTATACAGTTCTATGAGTAACATATGTGCATTATGTGTACTTAGCATTATATATTCTGTATATAGTAATCTCAATTTTATTCTGTATGTGGTATTCTGCATTCCGTAAATAGTAGTCCCAAGCTTTTATATATATCAATTTTCAACGCCGGGCGGGATGTTCCGTACTTGTAACTTTATCGTTGGCTATCGTGCATTTACTATGTTAATCTTTTACATCTGGCAACGAGAAATAATGTAAAGTTTAGTCTCTGACAATTGGCAACTGAGATATATTATTCTTCTACGCAGTAGAATGCTCACGCAACATGTATTCCCTGAATTAACGCTGTCTCTGTTCTCGCTAAGAATAAATGATTAAATTATATTGTTAAGAAAAAATGAGCGTTGTAGTGAGCGTTGTTTAGCATAGTAAGAAATAAGATGTGTTATTAACAGTATAATTTAATCATTTATTCTTAGCGAGAACTGAGACAGCATTAATTCAGCGAATACATGTTGCGTGAGCGTTCTACTGCGTAGAAGAATAATATATCTCAGTTGCCAATTGTCAGAGACTAAACTTTACATTATTTCTCGTTGCCAGATACAACAGATTAACATAGTAAATGATCAATAACAAAAATGGGACGGGAAAGTGCTCCGTTAGCCAAACGATAAAGTTACAAGTACGGAACAGTTACTTTGCCTTAAGACAGACTAGCCCCTTACTATGTCCACAGTACGTAATTCCATTAGTGTCTATAATGTAAATAGTATACTTACACCGAGCTCCTATTTGTGTATAAATTTGTAAATTCTTACATTTATTTATGATGTAAGTATTTGATTTGGTATATGTTATTTACTGAAAATTACTGCTTTAGTAGTTCGTTGATTTTCCTTAGTTGTAAATATGGCTTAGTTGTAAATATGGCTGTCCTTATTTACAACTTTTATATTTAATTTATATTTTCCTTAGTTGTAAATATGGCTCAATTTATATTTTCCTTAGTTGTAAATATGGCTGTCCGGGGATTGTACTGCCTGGGACGTGCAGTCCTTGGGAGGAAGCAATGTTATAAAATTTATATAATGTAACATGAAAAGTCTGAAGATAGGAAAACTCTGCCGGAAAGTATGATTGAAGAAGTAAGTCTATTTAATATTGAAATAAATGGTTATTTTGTTAAATTTCCGGGATATCACCAAGCTTTGGACAGTTTTGGCGACTAATTGTTGTCCTCAAATTTGGCGTGCAATCGGCAACAAAAGTTATCAAACTTGGAGACTATTGGCGATATTTGGGTTCGGTCTCTGTGTAACTGTAATTTGTATTGCAATTGAATAACTGTAACTGATCACTACCTGTAATTGTAACCATATCCGGGTTTTGCATGTTACTCTAACTTTATATATCTTCCAGTAATTTCGAAAAATGGAAGGTGTTGGAAGTTCCTCTGCAGCCGGACAAAAACTATAAAAGACGAAAGAGAGCATCAGTTATCAGTGATTAGTTCAAAGCTGATTTTGGAGTGCCGAGAGATCTCTATACGAGTTTCGCTCTTTAATTGCGCTTTGCGTTTCGTTGTGTTTAACATTCTTAGTAGTTCTAAAAGGAAAGGAAGGGATGCCTCGTGGTTTCCCGTTAAGGAAAACTGGATCGTATCCACGTTACACATGGGGAAAACCATGAAAACGCCCATGCAGCCAGCCCGTTCGGCGGGACTCGAACCCCAGACCGAACTACCAGTGCAGACCAGTGTTCAGCGGCTTTTACCGCTCGGCCTTTGGTGAACTTTCTTTTGAGATTAGAAGAAAGTTTTTCTGATATGAAGTAAAATATACAATTCATTTTTGAGTCAAATGCTCTTAATTAAATACACTAAAAATTAACTATTATAATATTATTGGTCATACGTGATTAAGAGTTTCGTCTAGCTGCTAGAAATGACGGTTAGTTAAAAAATTATTTCTTACTTATAATTGCATTTAAGAGCTGCATTAGTTGAAAATTTTTATACGTTTTATTTTATACTTTTATATCGCAAGGAATTTCAGCACTACTTGATGAGATTTGATTTTTCGAGATCTTCTGATCTATGCGAAATTTTAGATTACATTTAATTCATTTATAATTCTGTGCAACTTAAAAACGTATATTAAAATCAGGGAGTTGCTAACAGTGAAGGATTAAACCTTTTACTTCTAATATCCAGCACTATTAGCAAATGCGGAACAAATAAAAAAATGGAATATTTTTCGCGAGGGGGGGAGGGAGGACTTGAAAACAGCAAAATTATTTTAGAAATTCAGAAAAGTGTTTATTTAGAAGACTATTTCGTGCAGAGATCGAAATTTTTCGATGATTAGTTCATGTTTTAGTGTGACAGAGTACTAACTAAATTAAAAAAAAAAAAAAAAAAAAAAAAAAAAAAAAAAAAATTCTGTATCAAATTTTGGGAAAATTCTTGTGGACAATTGGATTGTCATTCCCAATTTGTAAGTTAAATTTTCAAGAAGTGAGCAAATACAGGACCAAACTAATTTCAAGATTTTACATAAATAAACAAACACTCAAACCAAAAAAGAAAAGCAGTGAAAAACGACGTAAAAATTTAAATCGATCTCTTAGAGTGATTATCTTCTTAAAATATTTATATAAATTTTGTTTAAGTGGAAAAGGGATTTTAAAACGCACCAAAGACATCGCGCTTTGAAAACATCAGTTTCAAAGGAATAAATGCATAAAAAATGGAGATACGGGTGAAATTATGAAATATAGCAAAACATATTTAAACCTATCATAGAATGATTAGTTGCAGCTCTCTGAAACAAGGATATAATATCGAGATGGGAAATGACGAAAGTTTTCCAAGCACGGGGAGAAAAGACAATGACTAGCACTAAATCTTTAGGGAATTTCATCAGGGAAATGAAATATAGAGACAGGAAGCACCGAGGGGAATTGCTGACAAAAAAGGGCATATAGCAGCCGAAAGGATTTCCTTGCTAGAAAAAGATCGAAGGTACTCAAGCTGAAATAAAAAAAGAAGGAAACAATTTTGTGGAAATGCGGTATGTGTATTCAGAGCCTTGCTCAAATCTCAGCAATGGAAAATATCTTACACCATTGCAGCTCGGCGACAGATAAAAGGGAAAATGAAAGATCTGTGTTGATGAAGGAAATATTCCATTACTAAGCAATTAGTGAATTAAATACGCTTCTCCTCAGATATAACCAGGTGCTCAAACGGGAATTGTTTACTTAAGATGAGTGTTTAAAGAATCTTCTTTTGATTTGTGGATTCAAGATTCAAAATCGTGTCGTGAGGAGCATTACTGCGGCGTATTCTAGAACTCTGAAAGGATATTTTGGCTGGAAGTTGAAATGAAAGTGATATCGAGGTTTTACTTAATAAATGTTATACTTTCGATCAGTAAAAGTACACATTTTTAATCAAAATAGTCAAATGATACCTGATGGTTTTTAAAATTTGTTAAATGCATTGCAAATACCTGATAGATTTTAAATTTGTTAAATGCGTTGCAAATCTATCTGCATTTAAATTAAAATACAAAAAGATTTCAAATATGGGAATGTAAAATAAATACTTGATAAAAATTTATAAGCAACGAATACATACTTCAAACTTCCCTGCATTTTTTACTTAAATTAAATATTGGGGCATTTGTAAAATATATTTATAACAATGCTTCTCCGCGTAGCATTTAATGATGTTTATTATTAATAATATTTGTTGCGAATCTGGAACTCTTTTTGCGATCTTCAGACAATAAACAGCGATGGCTCCATATTAAGCCAGAGCTGTTTTAGTTTAATTAGTGTTCTGATATAGCGTGTAAGTGCAGTATAAACGTCTTATATTAGTGTAAGTCTTCCTTTTTTTGTGCCAAATAAAGGATTAACATTTAAATCGGGTTCAATTATTTCCTCACTTGAGAATCTGAGAAGAAAGAGTCAGGTAAGAATTTTTCTTATTGAATATAATTTTGACGATTGATTTTTGTTTTAATATTATTGCATGGGTAATGGATTGAATGCACAAGTCGATAAAAGTTAATAAAATTTATTCTTATCCCAAGAAATAAAAACAAAATCCTGAAATTTCCTCAGAGATATTTGTACGATCTCACAGTAGTTATCATTTAAACTACTAAAACGTGTTACAGAACACAATTCAAAACAGGGAAAGGTATTTCACCGCGAATTCTCTGAAATCAATAACAGCAATAAATAAACAACTGAATTGAGATGTTTACCTCGAGCTTTTATAAGCTTTTTAATCCTGCACGAGAATATTTGGGTATTTTCTCAATTTTTCTGGATAGCAAAAGAGTGCAATTACGAGATATCTATTTATTTATTAAGTGTTAAATGTGCGTGCTCCTGTATTTTAATTTTTTTCCGGCTTAGCTTTCTCTTGAAAAAAATCTCGTGCTGCATTGCACAGGAATATAAAACAATTTTATTTACAAATTCTACTAAAAATAGCTAAATAAATATAAAATACTTAACAATATTTTTGCAAGCGACGATTTCGTTGGCTGTGTGTTTAAATAAATACTTCAGATGAGCAAGAAGAAATTGGCAATTTATTATTAATAATAATGGCACACAGCAAAACCAATAACTCTAAATATCTCATAGAGAACGCGGATATTAAGAAGCTTCTGTATGGCATACGAGTAATACCATAAATTCAAAAATCATTCACAGAATATACTCTAAAATTCAATTCAACTTACTCTTTTGAGCTACACGTTTCAGACATGATTAACAACTTGTTCTTTGATACTTGTATCTATGCTGGCATGAATTTTATCACGATAGCAATGTATCTCGTATAACTCAATAACGAGTAGCCACAGAACGTTGAAATTCTGTATATGACTGCTATAACATGCAGATGTGTACTTTCCTCTTTCGTTGCATTCCGTTGCACTAATCATATGTAAATATATATATATATATATATCATATTTTGGCAGTCGGGCACATTAATGAAGCTTGGCATCAAAATACGTACATTGTTGTGGCTGAGTGGCTTACAGCAGAATCACGATACAGAAGAATTTAACTTTAATTGCACATCTTTATTCAGTTCAAATGGCAAATCATTATTCTTTTAACTTCTCCAAGACTACATATGCGATAGTAATTTAAACTAAATAGGATTAAGTTAAAATTTACTGCGGCATATTGTTCAAATAAAGGAAGACAGAAGGGAAGAGTGGCAGCAAAGGCTTGATAGCGGCAGGAGGAGAAAAGCAGTCTGACGAAAAATGGCGTAAACTCTACATTTATAGTAACTGTTGCATAACATGCCAGAATGTTCTCGAAAGTATTGGTCTAGGGGGAAGATCCTGAAATTGCTGAAAGTTAATTAGAGGTTGCCTGTTCGTGTAGAGAAAAGCCATCGTATTTTTATACTTTACATTTAATATTAGCACAACTTTGGAAGCATTGATGTAAGAACACTGGGAAATGTGGAAACGTAGGAATAGTGATAGGGTGGATACTTATGATTAGAGCGTCCATCCACTTGATGAAGAAGCAGTTGACCCAGATTAAATTCCATTATTTATTTAAATTCACATGTTGTGGCCCAATTAACTTGGCACTCCAATCATGCCCACTTCCAAAACATTCACAATCAATTCAAAATATTTTGATACTATACTGGTAGAAGCTATCATAGCAGCACATAGATGATTGTAGCAAAGTATCTTAACAGGATGAAAGCTTAAGCGAAAAGAGAAAGACTGTCTCAGTATTTCAGAGGAAGAAGGGAAGGAGTCAAAAAAGGTTTTGGTTTACAAATTACTTTGATTGGGCAAGAGATATCTGCATTAATTGTTACGTAAGATCTCATGAATAATTTGAATGACGCAGTTTAGACCCACAGCGCTATTTCCAGGACGCAGGGATGAAGTTCCCAAATGAAATAAAAAACAAAAGAGGCTATAGTGAATTAAACTAATTATAAGTTCGCTTTCATATTTTTTATCTTACATATATATATATCTGAAATAACAGCAAGGAAAGACGGAGCACTGTTAATGCGTACTTACATCCATATTGAAAAGGAAGAATTCTGATTGCGTAGTATGCTAATGTGTTGGGATCGTAATATCTAAGAAACTTGGCAGCGAGGCAGTTTTAATTTCATTTTTATTTTCCAGTTGACGTTTGTGACCACAATCATTTGGTACTCTAGTCGTGCCTTCCCAATCTGTTACCTGGCTCGGTGAGATTAGGTTTTTATTCTTATATGCTGGTAAATTGCGCATTTTTGGCTTTAAAAGTGTTTGAATTATGTGGTTTTTGTGTTCCAGTTAAAGGTTTTATGCCTTTTGTTAATTCGCATGCAATAGTTCTGGAATTATCAACAATTTAAAAGTTTAATTGTTGAGTTAAGCCTAACGAACTGCCATTTGTTTACATTTGAAACTCAGAAGAATAGTGAATTAAGTAAGTTTCTGCACCTTCAATGTGTTTTTACCGATTGGGACCAAAGGTAAACTTTCAATTTTGTGCACCGAAAAATCTGCCTTCTTGCCCGCTAGCCTAATTGCTTGTTTTTGCATAGAAACTCTAATTTTAATTAAAATTTTAACTGTTATAGAAGACGTTTTGAGTTTTTATGTATTTCTGCTTTGTCGACAAGTGAGAACTGAAATAATTGAATGAGAAACATATCTCTAATGAAATTCGAGGAAATAAGTTTAAATGAAAGGCAGCAAAAAATGTGTATAGCTTAATAGACCATACAAAGAAGTCATGTGGTGGCCAAATCAGATTTTTTTAAATTATAAATTTCCTTCTTTGCCGCTTGGCTATAGTTCGTATGTTAAAACTACAAGATGTTTATAGAAAGCTTAAACTGCTGATTTTCTCTTTATTTCATTTTATTCTTTATCTTATTATCAGAATTCTGCTCCGTTCCGGAGAATTCTATTTCAATAGCTTAAATTATTTTTCACTAACGTTTATATTTCATTTTAATAATCTTTTTCCTTTATTTTATTATTGTATATATATTTTCCCCTTACTTTTACCCTTTATGTTAAAGATTTCTCATTTAGTTCATTCATCTTTATGAATCTCACTTATTTGCTATGCACTGTATTTTTAGTTTTCGATTTAATGCATACAAGTCAATAGAACCTAATCATTATTAGCATTACGAATAATTTGTTATAAAATGTTATATGCTACTCTTTTACTATATATGCACAACCTAAGAGAGAAAATGGAGTGCTATTGGATTCTGAAATACGAAAATTGCAGCGAGTGCATTAACTCCCTAATTTACGTAAATAACTTGAAATTCAAGTTTGTTATATGATTCATGAACGAGAGAAAGTGAAGAAAACATCAGAGGAATATACATTTGTCATTTTCACCGACTCATGGAAAACGATTTTTTTTTCACAATAAACTCTAAACTGAAGAGATGCCTGGGACACGCCACTTAAAAAAGTTTTTGCTAAATGATAGTTTAACTACAGTTTTTATATTAGGTTTACGTACCGTGGTTTGCTCATACTTTAAAGCATCTGCATATAGCAGTTAACGGTTTTCATTCCTCGTGAGTTTAGATCAAATCCTAGGCTTTAGCCGAAGTCCACTTCCTCACAATCAAATCCAATGACCTGAAAATGAGTTTTTTCAACTAAGAGAAACTTCGAACGGCCACCCGTTATTCTTTTCTAGGAGTAAAGACACGAAAAACCAAAGATAGGAAATATCGTTGATCTGGTTATATACAGACATGCTCCTCTTCCGCTGGTATATTTCTTCATGTATAAAGCTTAAAATACGGTATTTTTTAGAATGTTTAATCTGCTAATTAAATTGTTGAGTAAAGAATCCTGAAAAACAACAATAGCTTGTTTTCCCACACAGAAGATTTCCGCAGCATTAAATTACGCTATAAACACAGGAGAGTTCTGAATTGATCACTCGTCGTTACAGCTTAAATATTATTGCTAGCAACGATGGAATGGCATTAATGGAAGAAAGAGGCATCAGTCCCGGGTATTGAAATGAACCGTATCATCGTCTGAAGATAACAGGATTTTAAAAGTTTCTTCGAATGCCCGGCGTTCACAAATATCGCAGAGTAGTGGAGTGCAAACGTTTCGCGTATTAAGAAGGGGACTAGCTCTGTCTGAAGAAAGGCTATCAGGTGTTTCTCCCGCCTTCTTAGCATGCCTTCGTGGTGTAATGGTCAGCACGCTCGGAGCGTATTCGAGAAGTCCGTGGTTCGAATCCGGCATTGCTCATTTTTCATGTCTCCTGATTCGAAATAACCTAATGTCTCTACAGTGGCGCCAGAACCTAATGTATCTACAAAGCAGCATCTTAAAGTTTCGTTATACCCTTTGTGTCTATAAAATTATAGAATAGAATCGCAACGTTTCTTCGAGTTCATCAGCGTTTGAAGATTAATTTTGTTTAATTGGACATTCATTCGTAAATTATACACCCGTTTTGCATTGTTTTGTTGGGACTATCAGAGTCCTGAGAGCAGTTTTAATGCATTGGAACATCATTGTTCTGAAATTATCTACTTTTTTCACACTGAGTAGTGATCATAATGTCATAAAGTATCTGGATTATCTGCATCCATAAAAATCTTTATTGTGCACTCGATGATCAACAGTCTTTTCATATTATAAGCATCAATCATTAGTGCAAGTTTAAACAGTTTGAATTTAAAAATCTTTAAACTGAGGTTGTGAATTATATTATTTTAAGTTACAGAATCCTTTTAGAATTTTTCCAAGCCAGAAAACTGAAGAAATCCGCAATACCCTAACTGGGATTTGAACACCGGACCTCCCGGTTGCCAGCCGTAGATATTATCCATTTACACAACGGAGGCACGCAGTAATGAGGAAGAAAATGCAGTATGAAACTATTCTGTAATTTAAACTTAGCTGAAGTTTACGTTACCGAAAGTGCTTTTGGTTCGCGATACTGCCTTTCTCTTAAAGTTGGAAACAAATGTGTGCTAATTTTGTTTTATGTTTCGAATAATATACACATATATTTTTCTAAATTTGAACTTGTAAAAAGAGAGAATCTTTTAATATCTGCTGTGTTTATGTTATACTCTGAAGCAGATGAAGTTCATGTAGATTGAATATGTAAAAGAAACTATAATTCTGAATATTCAGAATTTTAATTTGTATTTTGACATGTTATTACTAAGTTGCCTTTGAATTTATTAAACAATAAAATTGATAGAGTTTTATATCATTGAGTTTCAACGATTTGTTTTGATATGAAATTATGAAAAGCTGATAATTTGAAATTAGGAGAAAAGGCTATATTTTCTTAGTATATAGTTTTCAAATTGTTCTTATATTGATATAGTTTTCAAATTGTTCTTATATTGATATGTATTTGTGAGGATTTAAAATATTGCCTTTGAATGCATACATTAATTTACGTAGGCAGTTTTGATAATAAGAAATAAAGTGTTATAGAATTATCATAAATCATCCGGTTTAATCTTTTAAAACTGAATGCATAATGACAGCTTAAACTGTCTTTTTTATTAAAATTATTAAAACATTTTTGTGAAATTTAAAGGTTAAGTTTTTTTTTTGGATATTTAAAATTTGTTATATTTTAAAGGTATAAGTCCATATAGTTTAGTTAAACGTAATGAGTATTATAGCATTCTTAACAAAAGCCAGAAAAGGGGATCTTAAAACCCTGGCTGAAATGTTAGGTAAAAAGGTCGGACCTTGAGCTTAAAATAATGGATCAAAAATAGCGGAATTCGGGTAACAAAGCCTACGAAAAAAAGTTTTAAAAACATCTCGGAAAATATCACTTTAGCGAGGTTTCAGAGCGACAAATCCTTCGTATCAGTGTACTGAGGTATAATGCTTTACAACAAGGATGCACGATAAATAAGCTGTAACGTAGTACATCTTTACAGATGACATTACGCTCATTGTCGATTTGCTCCGAACATTAATTTATATATTGTATAAAATAGTTGTTGTTTTCCCGATCTTTGTAAAATGTTTGTGCATTTCCAAAAGGCTATATGTCTGAATACTCTCTAAATTGATAGACGTTTATTCAAAATCTATGCTGTTATACTTTGTTGCTATGTTAGTAGATTTAACGTTTTCAGTATTGAGTTTTTCCTCCCTCATTGTAGTTCTCTGAATTTTTCTAATATTTTGCGGAAATAGTTTTTCTCTCCCACCTTCTCGTGTGAAGAACAGTTGAATTGCTAGTATACGATATATGCGTCATGTTTCGTGTATAATGAAACGGAAGTCCTTTTCTAACGTATTAAATATTATTCTTTTATAAGGAATGTTTTGCAATTCTTATAAAAAGAAGGCACAGTTAATTTATGTTAATAAATTTTATTTCATAACTGTTATATATAAACACTTTTATTACATTCCTTCAGAAATTGAATGTGTAACAGCAAATGAAAATGGACGAACAGTTTCAGTGAGCAACAGTCTTTGACAGTACCAAATTATTACAGATGCTTTTGACATTTTCACACTTCAAAACCTCAAAAAGCATTATCATTGAATTAATATTAAAAGTATTTACACCGTTTTATAGAACCTTGTTAAAGTTCTAAAAATTGAAGTTTTTTGCATTACTAAATGATACATAATTCATTCACATTCTGTTGGTTCTTTAATATCGGACATTTTACAATTCGGAATTTGCACTTCATTTCTAGTTCTTGCAATAACTGAATACTGAATGCGCATATTGTCAGGAAAAAAGTGTTCTAGATATTATAAAGTGTTTAATCCAATAGATTCATTTATACAACGTATCTGGTTTAGTCTAAACAATTTTTATACCGCAATCAATACACTATTTCATTATCTTATATTTATTATAACAGCTCTTAAATTTAATGAGAACTGTTATAATAACTTACTTTCTTATAACAGGGAGCAGAAGAGCAAAACTGTCGTCACTTTGCACATTTTTACAAAATTTCATTTGGCACTCTACCTGGTTTTTGCTCTAGCGCTCACTGAGTTTCTCTTAATGGCATAATTCTTACTTTGATCTTTATTAACGGAGTTGGGACAAATCCTAAATTTTTTTGAAATCAAATCTTGTTCTCGAAATTACGAAATCTTTCGAATCCCTTGTATAAGCATATTACTAAGAAAAAAGAGAAAACGATTTCACTGAATATTAAAAGCTTTAATTAAAGCAAAATTTAAAATCTGCGAATAAGAAATAAGGAATGCCAGAATACAACCTTTAGAAAGGTATCTATATTTATTGAAAAGATATAAATGAAATTTAGCAAAAGTAGTTCAAAGTGAAAACTCTTGTATCTTTAGATTAATTTTTCAAAAATAATTTGAAAAGTTTATTTATGTAACATTTCAAATTTTTTATATTTTCTCATAATCCGTACAACCCAAACCAAGTGTAAAAGGGAAAGATTATTTCAAGAATTAACACAGATATACACTAAACTTGGAAAGCTAAATTCTTTCCCGAAAATTAAGAGTTTGCATTCAGGTCCATTGAAATGGCAACAGCCATATTAATTTTTTAATGTCTACTTCTCTTTGACGTCAATAATGAATTAAAATGTTTGTTGGCCTTTTTGAATAGGACTTGAAAGATTCGAATAACAGAAAAACCGAGAAGATTCAAGTCTTGTTTGAACGTCCCATCACTATTTATTAATTTATTCCTAAACTCTCGTTATATGCATTCCGTTTCTTCCTTCGAAATTAAAGGATATCTATGAAGGGATTTTGCACAGGAAATATTTACAAGGAATAGACGAGACCATATGGACGGACCACTGTACAAGTAGAGACAGTTGCAAGAAGTATGAAAAAGATCATTTTACTTCTTTGTCTATTCTATTCTGGTAATTATAATTACTTAATTTAATTTATGTCTTAACTAATTAACTTCATATTAGTCCAAAGTAAAGCCACCGATGAAAAAAGCCTTCAGAATGAAGTTCATGTTTTCATATTCTCATGCAAAATGACAAATTTGAGACACATATCATCCACATGTGATTGTAACTTCCTCTCATTAGGGCAGTACATAAGTAAATAAAAAAAGTTGGCTAATGAGTGTCTTATAACACAGTATCATTCAGACTTTCTTTTCTACAAATTCTTCTGCTAGTCCAGCATCACAGGGTATTTGCAAAATATGTTAAACTGATTCTACTCACTTAAAAAGCACATAGGATTTGATCAGTCCTGAAATTTTTATAAAATATATTCGAGGAAGGTATGATAAATCTGATGTCAAGCATGTCCGATCTTCTGTTCAAGACGCTGCACAATAGTAATTTCTATGCGTAAATTAAGATTTTTAGACAAAAATACATAAAGTAGCATCAGGTTATGCTTCATGATGCTGCTCAACACTTCCACTGTGATCTTCTGTTATTCTAAATTCTGCAGATTAATCACTACAATATTTATTTTGTGTGACAAATTGTAGTACTGTATATTCTGAATATAAGGTACATTATTTATACTGCTATTTCCATTACTAGCATTACATAAATACTATTTAAAATAAACAATTATTTCATTTGAAACTCATAATTGTAGGAGGAGGATTTGTAGCTTGAACTATTGTGCATGAAATGATAGTAATTTTCAGAATAAAAAAAATAATATTTAGGAGTAGCTTAGTATTAAGTTAATCAAACCTTCCATGGAAAAGGTTGATCAAAATCATATTGCAAAATGTTGATCAAAAGCATATTGATCGTTAAACTATAAAATTCGGAAAGTAAAGTTGAAACACATGAAGTAAAAAAAAATCATTGAAGTTAACATGAAAGACACTTTAAACTTTATATTTTTAAAAATAATGAAATTCATTTATGCAAACAGTATAAAAAGAAAGTTAGTGGTACTACATACATCAGAAATTAGAGAATTACGTAATTAAAATAACTGGAATGGAGTTTATTTACCACTGGTAAGGACATTGATATTGTGATAGATATGACAAAGGTAAGTAAATAAAAGAAAAGAAAGCTATTCATAGTAAATAAATATTAGTTCCATAACCACAGAGCTTTCTCCTTGTAAGCTGCATATCATAGCAATGATGAAGTCATTTAGAATTCTAGATTTATTGAATCAGTGATTCAATGAGTGGATGCAACTGTTCTTAGTCCATATATATGTAGAATAAAACAATGTTTCTATACTTATATTTTTAATTTAAAAATATGAGGGTGTTTAGGCTAATAAAGAAATAAATTAAACAGCTTTCCCAAGTTCTAAGTAAATGTGGTCGTCTACAGTTTCAATAGAAGTAGTATGTATTTCTTAATTTTTTCAGAATAAAGCTGATTATCCTGTAAAAATTTATATAGAAAGTAAAAAAAATCTATATATTTATGTCAATAATTATAAAAAGACGTTAATTTTAAAAGGTGTTTCTAACGAAAATATAAGCTAACTTTCGATAGAGTTTGGTATTTAGGAATTATACCCGTTTCTAGCTCAATAGTTAAATTAAGTTTGATGCTGTTAACATAGATGAAATATTTAACGATAAAAGTCATCTTGTTGAAAACATTTAAAACACTTAACAGAAAAGCTATTAACCATGTCTTTCAAGTCATATAAATCAGTCAAGATCAGAAGTTAGGATTTTCTTAATCATGGGTAAAGGTACAAGAGGGGCAATGCCTGAAACACATAGAAAGCGAACTACAGCATTCCGCAGTTTTAAAAAATTGGAGATCAGAAGTTACGTCGTCTCTGTTAGTAGGCATACCACCTTTTCAGAAAGTGTAGTTAAAATGTACTACATTTAGTTATCTATCAGTAAAATCAGGAAAAAGTTGCTTTTTATCATGCAGACAATGGCATGATTAATAATGGCTATGTTTCATATAAAAGCCTAGATAGGAGATATAACTGAAACGGCTTTATATATAAATTAAAAAATTTATTGTCAAAGATAATAATTTAAACTATTTTCGTGTAGTAAGATAATTCATTTAAGTAATTAAGTAAAACTTAACAGTATGTGTAGAGTGCAGAATTTAACACCTTTCAAATATGTATAATTAATTAGTGAAATTTAAAAGTAAAAGAAGTGTTATATTAAATTCCGGCAATCATGATAGAATTATAAACACTTCTCTATTCTAAAGAATTTGTTAGTTCCCAACTTGCCACCTTAAAAGTAAATTTAAATCATTTTTTAGATGAGATTAAATAGATTGTGAAGCAGGAATTAAACAAAAGTATGCCAAAATAACGTGTTCGTTGCTAAGAGAAATAAGAAAGATTCTTTTGAGTGGAGGTTTTGATAGTTCTTTATCATTAGAATATTGAATAAATGTATTACTTTTTTATATAATTCTCGAGAATTATTCTTCCGTATACTAAACGTGTAATCGTATCAAGAAATTATCTAGCTTTTTTCTGTTAACGTTCTGTAAATCTTGTGATAAGTTTTAACATTTAATAAAATGTATGCATATATTTTTATGATTTTAAAAGGAAGATATAATGGAACTCCTCTAAAAATGTATGTAAATTTTGTATTGGGACAAAAATTTAATATAAATTTTTTTGTCTGAAATCAATAAATTGATTAAAAATGCTTTCTGTTATCCGAGGAAATTGACCACATGTGCCTAACCATTCTCAAATAAAATATGATATTGCAGAATAGCCAAAAAGAAAAGACTTTTAATTTCATTTTTTAAACGAATTAACTTACTTTTATAAAGTGTATAAATAAAGGGTAAAAATACTTGGAGGTATTTGTCATTCGAGTAGCCTTCAAATATCAGCTCAAATTACTTAGTGCCTCTTTCGAAACTATAAGTATTGATTTAATATTACAAAGTTGATTTATTAAGATGATAATCATTTTATTCCAATTTTCAAGAAAATTTAATTCCATTGAAATAGCAAAAATGAAACAATTTTAACGGACTGCATCCATTTGAAATAAAAATAAAAAAACATTAATATTCAATTTGCAACACAATTATTGAAGTTTGTCTTAAATATTACAGGAATATAATCACATTTTGTAACGTAAAAGTTTACGCATTGCACGTAATAAATGAATGCAAGAAATCACTAAAATTGTATTCATTGCATTGGTCCCAAATATGCTTACGTGTTAGGATTTTAAGGCTCAAAACACCTAAGTAGGTACTGTGGCACGCAATCACAGGACATGTCTGTTTTTTACTGGCATCACGGGGAACTTATGTGCCATTTAGCTTTTAAAGGAAGTAATAACAAATGCTTTACGTTTAATTCCTACATATGCTGTCTGACTGCTGCCTGTAATAATTTAGGATCTGACATACGCGTTGGAATTCACATAGCATTTCATAGCATGACATTCCCTAATAAAAATTTCTCTGTATCATTTTTTCATCAGTGAACTTTCCAATCATAAATGAAGTGAACACAAAGCATAGTTTCAGAAAGTTGTAATTTGAGTTTAAGTTTGTGAAAAGAAGTTGTTTTAACTTCATTATCGTTTCAAAATGCGTACGAAACTGACCATTATTTATTCACACTTTAACAATACTTTATGGCTTGAACGTTAAATACAAAATAATCGCACATAATGATCGTCATATGAGAGATTTGTCCTTTGCAATATCCTTTCATCCATGCCAATTGTGATGAAAGTTATTATTCCGCCTAGATCTGGAAGCATCTGGAGTTACAATCGCATCGCTTTTAAAGGTTCTTGGATCATAAAGAGCGTTTATGGATTGTTAATTCAGTTTCAAATTTCCTTTTTGAAATTTGCTATTATTAACTTAGCGACTACTGTAGAATCTTGGAAGTGCTGCCGGACGAAAGCATCTTACAAGACGAAAACATGGAAAGTGGAAAACTCTTTCTCCGGGAACATGGAACTCTATCTTACTTTCTGTTGATAGAAGTAAATATTTAAACGGGTGTTGACAAACAAACGCCTTCTTTGTTGTGACTGGGCCATTGCTGAAAATATAAAAGAAGAAAGTTAGCTCTGCACAATTTTCATAGAAGAACTATTATAGTATAATTTGCTAATGAAATCGTTTTGAGACACATTTTAGGAATGTTAGGAATTTTTTCCTTACCATTTAAAGAATATTCAGTTACTGCGGTTATAATCGTGATTGGTTTTTACGATATAATTATAAAAAAAATAAACCTTTTTCTTGTTGCATTTGTCTTTACATTACTTACAAAATTTCTCAAATATTTTGTAAGTTCTACATTAATGGTTCTCAACTTGTGATGAGAGTATCTTTAGGTTTATGCGAGCAACTGTCAGAGAAGAAATATTTAAATATTTTGTTGTTTAATAAAAAGAAGGGGAGGATAGAATTTTCATTAAACCACAGCACATAATCCCTCTTTCGTATTTTCCTACTGTATCCGATTGGTATTACAGGCGCTGAGTTTACGCCAGTGAATTTGCCAGAGTACTGATGAGTATGTGTTTTTAAATTAACGAATATTTCATTTTTATTAGTGGTACTATTTTAAAATAAAGTTAAGATTTGTCCCGATCACAATATTTTAAGTTTTATTTATAAGTGGCTAATTAAAAGCATAATCAAATGGTTTGGTTTATGTAATTACGACAAAGCCTCATGGGCTATCTGGCTAAGGGGAGGGATACCTTTGTGTAGGACTTTCGAAGAAAACCTGGCTCGTATACACTTTACATATGGGGAAAACCACGGAAACGCCCATGCAGACAGCCCGTTTGCGCAAGATTCGAACTTCAAACCGAACTATCAGTGTGCAGCGACTTAACCGCTCGGCCGCTGGTGGGCCCTTAATCAAATAGAAGGTTATTTTTATGAAAACACTGACTGCTGAAGTAATGCTGAACCTTCCTTGCTTCAGTCATCAGTATGAGAAATGGTTCTCTGAACTTTACCTTTAAGATTTCAGTGTAACAGATTTCTTTTGCCGAAAAGGGAAGGATGAAATTATCAAAATTTGTTTTAACTGCCTTGTATAAATATCTTAAATCCTGCATCAAGAAAATATATTTGACAGACCGTTGAGATTGATCGATTTTCGAAAGATCACTTATTGTGCAGTCATATATTGTGCTATGGTTTATACTACCTATCTTAATATCTAATATAGCTATTTGAGAACAATCTGACATCCAGTGTAAATCTAAAACACTAAATCCCATAATATGCTCCTGTTTGACATGAATCTCCACTTGAAAGTGTCATCTAGACAACGAGATACTGGGTTATGTGAAAAGGTTCAGGCATACAGCTCTTTATCTGAAAATCATTGAGGATTCATGTTGTCTCAGCTACAAATCTAGGACTAAAATTTTTAATTAGAATAGTCTTTATTATGTTAATTTTTAAACGACTCTCTGAAAATACTTAAAAAGCTTTTCTGTGGGCACTTCACAGTAAAATGTTTAATTAACTTTTAAAGATTCTGAATAAAAGATAATGCACTAATTAAGATTCTTGAAATAATTTTGCCATGTTTCAGATACTTTATTAAAAATTACGTAGCCACCCAAACGGAATAGTGGTTAATGACTCTGACTACCACCGAAAGGACGGGATTCAAATCTCGAAGGCATGGATGTTTGTAAATGTATAGCGTCTATGCGGAATGAGGCACTCTAAATATATAGCAAGCCGAAAGGTTCTCTCGTGTGGTTTGATGGTAGGGAAGATCCCTCGGGGAGGGTTACAGCCGAAAACATCGCGGCAAAAACATCGCGGACGAAAACGTCGCGGAGAAAACAACGCAAGGCAAAAACATCGTGCTACAAAACATCGTGGGAGAAAACATCGCAACGAGAAAACATCGCAGTTCTAAAACATCGTGGTACAAAACATCGTCGTCGAAAATAAAGCGGTTCAAATACTTCGCAGTTTAAAAATATCGTCGTCGAAAATATCGTGGTAAAAAATAAAGTATCTACAAATCATCGCATGACGATAACATCGCAGACATGCTTCTTTCAGGCTTTAATAACTGTAAATGGATATTCCCATATTGATTTGTGATCGCAAGATGGAAAGAATGCATTTTCATATATTTTTTCCAATAATAGTTTAGAGAAATGAGCAAAAACAGCAAATAGAATTTTCTGAGAAACGGCTATAAAATATAATAATAAATAGAAACAAAAAGTTTCATCGTGTGTGCTCTTTAAAGAAGAGCTTAGTTTAACGTACTATCGTATACTATATTATATAAATTATTTCTGTTTAGTAACAAAAGGAAAGTTCTTGATTATAAAAAGCGCATGAAATAATCATTGTAATCTACCACTATTCTAAAATGTAGAAACTAAAAATAAGTATATACATTAACATATGATCGAAAGAAATGGTATTAAGAAACATCAGCATTACTAGTAAATACTGCAATCCATAATTATTGCATTTTTAATTGCTTACTATTTAAAAAACACAAATATTTTTTATTAATTGGAAATTTTAGTTCTGTTACCTACCTTCTGCTATTTATACTTTCAAACACTACTAGTTCATGTTTTTTATTAAATAGTGCTGCCATGTATGTTGCTTGTTAGGTTATTATTTCATTTTAGATATGAATATGGGAAATTATTAGATTTAGGTATATTTTTGTATGAAAAATTTTGATCACGTTTATTAACTACTTTATACAGTCTTTCATTTGAATATCTTGGAAATATAGAAGTTAATGGTTACATTTTTTTACTGGGAAATGCGAATAAATTTATACTCGAGTTCAGATAAAATACTAATTATGTTACCTAAAGAACCGCTTCCTAATTTATCATGCCAGGGGCAATTTTTCAGTGTCTCTGAGGTTTCACAGAAATGTGATAATGCTGTTGTCAGAAACGTTCCTTTTTTACCCACATATATATCTTTACTTTTATTTATGTTTAATTGAGTTTTATTTACTTAAAACCTACTATTAATGTTATATATTTATAATAACCACTTTCATAATTACTCTCACTTAAGGGAAAAAATGATGAAATCTTAAATAATCGTAACTTAGAATTCAATTTATTTAAAAAATATAGTTTAAAGTAGTGAAAATAATTAAGGCTATTAATAATTATGCATATTTAGTCTAAAGAGAAATTTAAAAATTATATTTTAAAGCACTGAAAATAATTAAGGCTATTATTAATTATGCATATTTAGTCGTAACGGTTGCAAAACAGTGGAGTTTCGCGGACATCTGGGCGTCTTAAAGACGACATATTGCAACGTTGCCGTGCTACTTGGGGACTTTAGCGTTCGGCTGCTGGTGGGCAATATAAGGTATCAACATTTTCATTTAAAGTGATATATTTCAACCCTAAAATAAAATTTTAAAAATATTTAAAATGAAACGCAATTTTAGAAAATACTATAAGACACTTAAAAAAAAAAAAAAAAAAAGGATGCAAACTCAGTTATTTTATGCATTTAATTTTGAGCATATTTCATAAACTGATTTAAAAAGCTTCAATTGTTTTGTTTTGAAAGTCTTCAATAGGTGTAATATTACCAAAAGGAGAAGAGGAATACAATGATCTTTACACGTAGAAAAGGAAAGGCCACTTAAGTTGTTTTCACCCAATGCTGAAGAAATGATAGTTATTAATGTTTTCTTTGTTTTTCTTCTACTGGGGAAGTTTTGGTCTCGATATTAAAAATAGCTACATTAATTTTATATTTTTTTATTATTTTCTATTTTTTTATTTCTTCCATATAAGATTTTGTTTGCTGTTAGAAACGTTTACAGTTTAGGTTTCTTGCGTTTTGAGACTCATTAGGATAGCATTATATTTGAGCATTTATCATCAGTTAAGATTCGCAAAGTGCTAGTTTTTAGATATATAATATATATTAACCCTTTGACATAGCATAAAATCTTTAATTTATCTTAAAATAATTTACTGCTTGCCAAATCGAGCAATTTAAAAGCAATATTCATATTTCTTAATTTCTTTCTGAGAAGTCTGAATATATATAAGGTACTTAAAAAGTAGTAGCAGCAAAAGAGAGTGTTCGATTGCTCATCTTTTCAACTTCTCGTTTCGGTTTTTGTGTAATTGCTGTTCGTGACCGTTCTCGTGTTGAAAATTCGTGATATTCCGGATTTTAAATTCTTAGGAGATTCACGCTGTCAGATTGCCCCGTGATTATTAATGCTACCATATACAGCATCCAACATGCTATTAGTTGGATGCTGTTTATATCTGAGCGAAATTCCAGCAAAAATGTTTTGGTTTGGTTTATTTGATTATGGCAAAGCACTTGAGGGCTTTCTGCCTAAGGATACTTTCGAGAGATATTTTCTGAAGATCTATGTTACTAGCTCGTATGCAAGTAACACATGAGGAAAACCATGAAAATGTCCACGTAGTTAGCCAATTCGACAGGATTTGTTTACTACGATTTATACCATTACTATAAATAATGAAAGAAATTTCTAATGCAATATTTTATCTACATGGCTACAAGGTAATTCATTACATGCAGACCTAATGTACTCTTTTTGGTGATGGAATTCGAAAGGATGAAAAGTGTAATATATATTAATATTATTTTTAATTAAAAAAGTAATTTTAACAGAACTCAACTAGTTTCAAGAAGCATTTCATGATCAGCAAAACAATCACTCAGTCTTCTAGTCAGTAGATCGTCTAAAAATGTCTTATTGAAGGACTCAGCTGAAGAAGAAAAACACTGGATTAAGCTCTTTAAAACGAATAAAAATTTATTTACCTGGAGTTCTTTATATTCTATCACGTTTATTTGTCGAAGGCATTTCTAAAATGTTACTTTTTCCGAAGAGTAGAGAGACAAAATGTAGTTGAAAGATTCTATCTCCTGCTTAATATTCAAAATCTCAGTGGGCGACGAATGTGATTTTGTAGTAGAATAAGAAAGGCGAAAATTAAATGAACCTCAATGTTAAAGTTCGGAATAATTGAATTTAATGATAATTAAATGGATTGCTTTGAAGCTTTAATTAGCATTCTAGACTACCAATTGTTTTATCGCCAAGACTAAATGACAGATTTAATTTAAGTACGAATTGAGGTTATACGTAGTATTCAAACTGCTAATGTAAATTTTATCTTTCAGATAAATATCTTGCATTGTCATTTCATAAACAACCTAGGATTTTCAAAAAATGTTTTAACCTTTTTCCTGGCGTACAAGGTTGCCTTTAATAAGAATGATAAAAAATTCCGTTGGTTGGTGAACACATATGAAATTGCAATTTCTTACCTTCAAAACAGACATCTTTTCATCGAATATAGCAGTACCAGTTTTGTTATTCTTTATAGCAATGCAAGAAGTCTTCATTTGAGTTGATGTTCGAACCCATCGTCACAGCTGCCAAGACGTGTTCAGCTGTCCCAAAATGACGTTCTGTGACAATGGTTTTGAGCATCGGAAATAAACAAAATCGCGCAGTCAAGGTTGTAGAAATGTGATATTTTTTCGGTCCAAAATTTCTTTAAAAAGGAAAAATGTGCGAGTTGAGTACATTATCATCGTAAAGGAGTCATGTGTTTGCAGTTTTACAAAGGCCATAGCCAGCTCTTAAATATACGAATACCTGTTATCTGTAATAGCCGCACTGATATCAATTTCTGAAGTGTTTTCGATGCTTTTTGTTTTCAGTACTTTCCTTTCTGTGCATGAAAGCCTCTATGTTACTTGAAGATTTGGGGAGAAGGCAAAACTTCCATAAGACGCTTAAAGAACAAGATGATTAAGAACATCTAAGAACAAGACGTTCCGTGTTTCACTCAAACGCTTATTGCAGAATGCTGTTCTATGGTTTCGCTCATCATAATGCACAAAAATTATTACAAATTTCGTTGATTTAACAGTTTGCCACAAAGATGCGGACTCAGCTGAGGAAAGTCACAACTTTGTACCAGAAACCTCCTGCACCTTCCACGAGTCATAAATTTCTTTTCTTTCTCTTTTAGCTCCTCTGCGTTACACACAAGTGCACAGAAACCTTTCAAGTACTTTTACTTTTGGAACAGACAACATGTTTTATCTTGTGCAATATAATTCCAGTTATCCGAACTGTGAAATTCCGAGTTATTTGCATCAATTTTTACTCTTTTTGTCAAATGACGCTCTTAGCTTTTTTAAGTATTCATTTAAATTAAGTCTTAGAAATAAGAACTTTCGATTTTTTCCATTAAAATCGAAACTTTATTACAAAATAAAAGAAAATTTAACAGCATGTATTAAAATCTTTATTTTATTAGTTCAAAATAATAATAATAATAATAATGATCTTAATTAAAAAAATTATTTTAGTAAAAGGCTGTATATTTTATTTTATGTAAATAATGATTTTTTTGGTATAGTACAGTAAAAACGCAAATGAGAGTAAGGTTGAGGTGTTATGAAAGTTAAAATTTATTTCATTTTTCTGTTTTTGCTGGAAAAAAAAGAAATGAACATTTTTTTTGTTTTACGGAAAATAATTTCATAATTTTCCTTTTTTGTGTTATGTTAATGTGTGTAATGTTGCTTATTAAATAAATTTCGTTTCGCAGGAAATAATCCCTTGAAACGAACGAGTTGTGGCCTGATTTGTCCAAATTGTTGAGGATTTTCTGTAATTAAATTCATAGTTTCTAAAAATAGCAAGCAGAAAAATTGCGATTATAATATATATAAAACACATACCCAAGATGGCAGTTTAATTGAGCTTATAATGCATATGCGCGTAAGAAGTTGCATATTTTAAAAAAGGAGAGCAAATTTAGAAGAAAATATTTAATCATATAAATGATTCGAAAGCAAGAAAAAGCTTCAAAATTAAACAAGATTTTCAACAAGAAGTGATTAGTTAAGTAGTATGATTGAAGTATGGATAGGTAAAATAATACTACACCTTCCAGTTAGCAGAACGGAAATAGAATACTGTCTAAAAGGCTATTATAATTTAAACCAGAGATTGTTAAGAGGGAAACGTTTTATAAAACTGTTTATGAAAATCTGATTGGAATATTACAATCTTTTAAATCCGAAAAAGATCGTGATAGTTGAAGAATATTATATTTAAAAACAAATTAGCTTTATAAAGCGCAGCATTACATAGGAAAACATTTTTCTCTATTTATATTTTTATTTTATGCTGCTGGTTCAGTTCTATTGCCACTTTTTTTATAACAAGGTTTCTCAAGTATTTTTAAAATGCTAATATCTTCTTTATTGTTTTAAATTGGATAAAACCATGGGGCAAAATGCATGAAATTATTAAGAAGAATGATAAAGATTCCATAGGAGACAGTCGATGGGGAAAAAACCCAAAGATTATGGCGGAAATCATAGGGGGTAAGCAAAAAGAGAAACATTTGCAAAACATTTTTTGAGAGCAAATCGAAGAAACTACTCATCAGAGTAATGCTTTATCAAAAGCCATGAAAATATCGGTTCGTACGTTTCTTGAAGACCTTGAAGGAAAACTTGCAAATCCAACGACACTGGCAGATGAATTTTCATTATTTGAGGCAACGAATAAAAGAACAAAAAATTTAGATTTGTTATTTGATGCTCTGAAAACTATAAAACCAAGCTCAGTAGCTAGTGAACGAGTATTTTCAATTTCAGACGATATTGTGTCCAAAATAAGACTACGCCACCGTTCAGTGGATATTTTATGTTTTTTAAAATCCTATTTTCTTAGGAGAAATTAAAATTTGTGAAAATAATATAAATATTATTTGAAATTTTTGTTTGAGTTTTCGTTATTTCGTGTAAGTAATATGTATATGTAATTCTTGGTTTGTTTTATATTTTGACTATGATACTGATTTTGTTTTTGTTATTTTATATAAATTAAATAAAACATTTTTCCCTATTTTATTTTTTTTTTTGACAAAAATTCGAAAAACGATTTTTCAAAAAGGTCGGTTTTTCCATAAAACCTATTTTTGGCTACAACTGTTTATTTCTCGTACAGAATTAATCTTTTGAGGCTGAATCGAACAATGCTTAAATTGTAAAAATAGCTCAACTAGAATGCCAGATATGGGCAAAAACGCTCTTGATGAGCTTTGGTGATATTTGAAAATTTCCTGCCTACCTGGTAACTTTCAGGGGTATTTGGGAAAACGAATTTCAAAGCTCTAGAAGTGATTTTTCTCGAAGCCCTCAGGAACCCGCGCAAAACGTATGAATACAGTTCCGAGAGCCAGGAGAAGTCAGTTGTTAATCAGCTTTGTCGTTAAGAGGGTTCAAAGACAGTTGATAAACTAAATTGCGACTTACTCTGTGGGTATTTTGGAAATTAAAAAAAAAAAAAAAAAAAAGATATTTCTCGTTTGCTAAGGAGAAACTTTTCAATATCCGCGTTCTTCTAGAGCTATTTAGTTTCTTGTGTGAGTTTATTATTTATAATAAATTCTCAATTTATTTCTGCTCACTCGGCGGTATTTATTAGTTTTTATTATAATAAACATCCTTTTATATATTTTTTATTTTATGCAATGAGGAACAGGATATTTTATTATCATCTTAATCAGTGGGATAGCAAATGTCAGAACTAATGCATAAAAAAAAAAAAAAAAAAAAAAAAAAAAAAAACTCCTTTTATGTGTATGATTCAAAAACACTATTTTGTTGTTCTCAGAAATACCTGAAGTACTGGTGGTATGTTTGAGATGAGAGGCGTTTCTATTCTATTTCTGGAATTAATTCCACTTTCTTCACTGCTTTCTTGATTTAAGATGCGTAGCTTCCTGGGAGTCTGAAAAAAAATGAAGATGAGCTAATTAAAAGATAACAGTACTTTGAAGTGAACATAATTTGAATCATAACTCAGAAATTTTAAATCTCTTTGCAATAGGTTAATACTTATTTCTATAACATGAACAAGGAAGATTTAATGCGATTTTCTTAAATCGTAAATTGGGAATTAAATCTATGATTTAAGCATCTGTGTCATAGATTTAAGTTTTGAAAATCACAATAATTAGAGTTCCCTTTAACAAAGGCTTCAAAGATAAATTTAGTTATACTTAGGCAGGAATGTGCAAACACTTTCCTGAGTAATTCCTTAATAAATCCACATCTGTAGGTTGATGATATAGGTTTTCTCTAGTTTGCTAAAAGTTCAGCGTTCGCATAAAACTTTACGTAAGCCGAAAGGGCGTAAGGCGAGAATAATTAATTTATATGGGAAAAGTCTTTGAGCATTTCCAGATTTCAAAGAAACTTAAAACATCATACCAAAGCACTCTTGAACTCTAAAACTATATTAAAACAAACCCTACCAGCTTAATATCAAGGTAGTTCGATATCAAATTATATTAATTTGTAAGCATATACGTTGGGGTAAAAACAACACTAAGCGGAAAAAAAATTGAAAGGGTTCAGATTTTTAACGATTGCCTCAAAGGGCTCTTTTAATGTTTCATACGGTTATCTGTAGAGATTTGACAGTAGACATGACCCAGGTGGAAAAGTGATAAAGATATTAAAGATATTAAATGAATAAAGATAAAGATATAATAAAGATAAAGATGAAGTGATATAAAGATATTGAATGAATATGCATTAAGACTAACATGGAACTTTATATATCTTTGGTATATTTCAAAAGTGAAAAAAATTGTGTAATATAATTAATTCTATTGAAATATTTGATTTTTTTAATTATGTGTTTTATGAATTAAATGCATTAGTATTTTAATCAATCAGATTAAAATTAAAAAAATAATATTTTTATGAACTGCGTCTTTTGGTTTTAAATAATTTAGCTTGTTAATTAATAACTGGCAGATTAAATGTGAAAGAAAAATGTTTTACATTTTTCAGAATGGTAACAGACCCGTGAAAGTGAAACACCGCAAAATCGTGTTTCGAGAGACTTAGATCTTTTGGGATAATAAATATGTAATTATGTAGTAAACATACATTCTTTATAAAAATAGCGTGTATGTAGTATAGTTTCAAAGGTGAACACTGAAAAGGGAGCAAACCCACCAGAAAACTTAGAAAGGATGGCAGTGAAGTGATGATTATATAATATGCTACACTATGCATTGAGTCGTCGGAGATATGATAATATAAGATACAAGGATTACGCCAAAGAAAAGGGAGGACAAGGATCAGGTATCGATATTTTATTGGTATTTATGTCTATGTAGATAACAAGTGAGACTACAATTTTGACAACAGACTGACCATGTGTCAAAAGTCAGAATTTGTTATGCTCTTTTTTTTTTTCTTTTCCCAAAGGCTTAAATAATATAAAATGATACACTATTACTATCAATATATTTATCCCCTTATCGTATAATTCTTGGCAGCAATAAAAACTCCTGGAACCCGTAAACTAATGATAATTAGTTACATTTATTTGGAAATGGTTGCTTAAAAATAGCTGAATCACATTTTTGCTTTTCTTCTTTCTTCGAAAAAAGCAAAAATGCTTTTCAGCTTTCATTTGTTAACCGACAAAATGTATAAATTCACGTTTTCTGCAAAAGCGAAATCCTGATAAGCATAAATTAGAGAAAACCTCTGCTCAGTAATAACCATTGTAACAAAAAAAAAATCTTATTTAATAAATCTATACTTGCAGTTGAAATGTTCCGTATTTGGAGGCTAACGTAAAACTGATTCTAACGTAAAACAACGTAATAAAGTTTCCTAAATGGATGGTACTTTTTTTTTAAATATCATATTCTGTCTGACGAAACTGTCTCCACAAACGTTTTATGTTGTGAACTGATATATTCTCGACAGCTTTAAACACGACAAAAAAAAAAAAAAAAAAAAAAAAAAAAAAAAAAAAAAAAATACTGATGAAAGAAGTATCCGTCGATTCAAAAAGAGTAGAGCTAAATGAATTAATTTTTGCACTGGTTTTTTTTACTATTAACTTTTCTAGAAACAGTCTATTTTACAATTATGAGTGAATGAGAAGCCAGGTAATGCTTTGATTGCCAGCACAAAATGCATAGATATCATGATTAAATAATTTTAAGGCATTGTTTTGAATACAGCGTTTTAACGTGGGTTCTTAGGATCTATGTTTCCAAGGTTAAATACAGCGTTTTATCTAAAGCTTGTTATCACCAGAAATTATACTCTGAAGCTTCGCTTTACTTCGTAGTTTTACTTTAACTAATCTAATTATCTTATTTTCCTGGCTTTAATATAATTTCTAATTTTGGCAAGTTCTACTATAATGCAAGTAATTTAAAATATATAATAATTTTCTAAGTTTCAGATAGCGTTTTGCAGAATTGGCTGGCCCTCACGCTGCCGTAGTTAGGCATGGAAATTTATACTTTGCATTTTATTTAATCTGAAATTGTATTTTGATTAACCCCAAACTACCTCAGCACTAGTTTACTGTGCTGGTAAGAATTTGTCTTCTAGCAGTCTGACCACCAGACTGTAAAAAAATTAAACCTGGCGGTTACATCTGTTCAGGGATGAGATTCCAGGCCCCCGGAGTGGCTTGGCGTAAATCTCTTAGCTCGGGGAACTGGTTACTCGAGGAGAATGAGGACCCTTGGAGCTTAAAGTGTAATTCCTCTAGTGATGGGTAGCATCCGTAGTACTGGCAGACAGACACTCCGGACAAAGGACCTCGTCCCAAGTCCTCATTATGTAGGACCCATTCAGAGTTTGGGGTATTCCCCGTCCGTGGGACCTCGTTCTCGCGGGCGCAACCCTCGCAGTCTCCTCCCGGCTTTTACAAGCATTGGGCAATACAAAATCGTTGGAAAAGATTACGCTGTCACCTTGCCGCCGGGCACTACTCCGTTGGCAAAACCACATTGTTAAAGGTGTACTGTCCGCATTGTCAGTCCCCGCCACGATAACTGAATGGAGTCAAACCCCCGGGAACTTAGTCGACAATATGCACTATGTAGCCCCTCACAGCTGGAGGAACAGACACGACAGCACTAGTACGGTCCCTGCCAAGCCTGAACCAGCCTGAGTACAATATTCGAGCTCTAGTCCTGTGAAGTCAAATTATATACCCCCGTGGTTGAGACTGCCTAGGTACAGATCCTAACCAGTACTTCCCAGGCGTTCACCTGAGTCAACGTCAACCCACGGGGGGGGGGAGACAGCATTCTTGAAGACAAATCAGATCTTAAGGCTTTCGTATTCACGCCAAAGTGGTCTCTAGTCACCGAGAGTGGTCAGTCCGACTGGTCACTGTTTAACAGCAGTATAGAGAGAATTTTCTTAAAGTCCGTCGTCCGAGATTGGGACCCCTGAGCGTGCGGAACTATTGGCATACTTCTATCCAATGTGGGGACATAAAATAACACATAAATTTTAAGCCCTACCCACTGATTTGTATTTCTCAGCGTCACCTTCAGTTATCAGGCAGACTTGTATATAATTGAATTGTAAGCAAACCGTAAGTAAGTGAATAACACAAGTAACTACTATAACTGTGTCAAGTAAATATTACACAGGAACTCTGCAAATATGTGAACAGCACATATGATGTACACTGCGCGGAAAAAAGAGGGACAGTTCTGTATCTTCTGTTCTACTGGGCCAATGGAAGAAATTCAAATTGCGTGTTTCATGTTTCGAAAGTGCAGCTTAATGATATTGTTGTGTGCGTACGGGTTCGTTATGAAATGAATGCACAAGTTCGATGAAAAATGAACAAAAATTTATTATTATCACAACAAAAATGCTTAAATTTTCTCAAATTATCATGCAGTATCACAATATCTCACAGTAGTTATCTTTTAACTACTTAAATGTACAATAGAACGTAATTCAAAACAGCTAAAGAACGCTAATCCACGAATTCGCTATAATCAACAACGGCAGTTTTCTAAACAACAACAAACTAAGCAACTATTACAAACTGAGATGTTTTCCTCCTTTTATAAGATTTTAAAATCACGCGCTAGAATTTTCCAGTACTTTCTCGAAATCAAAAAGAGATATTTATTCATTTAACGCACGCGCTCTTGTATTTTTAATTTTTCCGGCTTAGCTTTCTTTTAATATTCGTCACGCGCTGCACTGCGCGAGAAATAAAACCATTTAATTTATAATTGAACTAACATTAGCTTTTTTTAAATACCAAATTCGTAACACTGCCCCCTTCCCAAGGACTGCACGTCCCGGGCAGTACAATCCCTGGACAGGAAGCTAAACTTACAACTGTGGCATAAATGCAATTGAGGCATAAACATTACATTACAATATCAAACAATATAAACAATAAATGCAATAACTAACTTAAACAAATCAAATGCTATCAAATACTAAATACAAAACAAATACTAAATACAAATCAAATACTAAATGCAAATCAATTACTAAATACAAATCAAATACTAAATACACATTTATAAACAAAAAGGACCATGGTCTGATACTATTTACAATTATTTACATTACGTACTATGGCCATAGTAATGAGCTAACCTGTCGTAATGAACGACTTTAGGTTTAGAGTTCGAAGACTTACGAATCCGAACCACGACGTCATTCAGCCTTTTTAGGACTGTATACGGGCCATCCCAAGGTGACTGTAATTTCGGACAAAGTCCTTTCCGTCGAGTCGGATTCCACAACCACACCTTGTCTCCTACGTGGAACTGATGTTCAGTAGCTCTTGTGTCGTAGCGGGTCTTCATCTTCTCCGTCGCCAAGTTGACTCGCTCTCGTGCAAAGTTGTGCATCACTTCAAACCGGGCCTGGAGATCTTGAATATATTCCTCAGACGATGAAGGAGCATCCGGAGGGCGGCCAAACAATAGATCACAAGGCAGACGAAGGTCACGACCGAAGAGCATCTGTGATGGAGAATAGCCGGTAGTCTCGTGGACAGCACTGCGGTAAGCCAGTAAAAAGAGTGGTAATTTCTTGTCCCAGTCCTGTTGGTTTCTGGAAACCACTAATGAGAGGTTATTAAGGATGGTTCGATTGAACCTCTCTACCATGCCGTCCGACTGGGGATGCAATGGCGTCGTTTGAGTTTTGTCAATGCCGAGTAGTTTGCATAGTTCTTTGATTACTGCCGAGGCAAAATTCCTTCCCTGATCGGAATGTAACTGAAGAGGCACTCCGAACCTGGAAATCCAGTGCTGTATCATTACCTCAGTTACTGTGACAGCCTCTTGATCAGGAATAGGATAAGCTTCAGGCCACTTGGTGAAGTAATCAATGACAACGAGTATGTATTTGTTGCCATTAGCAGTTCGTGGCAGAGGTCCCAGGATGTCAAAGGCGATACGTTCAAAAGGCGCCCCTACGTTGTAACGTTGCAGCTTGCCTCGGCTGCGTCTCCTCGGTCCTTTCCGACCTGCACAGGCATCGCAAGATCGGCACCACTTTTGCACGTCATCCTTTGCATTATTCCAGTAAAAACGCTCACGAACTCTCTGCAAGGTCTTCATTATTCCAAAGTGACCTCCAGTAGGGGTGCTATGTAACTCTTTAAGGACATCAGGAATGCGGGATCTTGGAAGTATAAGTTGCCATCGGAACGTCTTCCCATCATCCGATTCGAATTTCTGGTATAAGACGCCGTTTCGAATGTGAAGTGAATCCCAGAGTGCCCAATATTGTTTGGTTGTAGGACTACAGATAGAAATGTCCTGCCAGATAGGTTTTCTGTTTGATGATTCCATTAAATCAATTATGGGTTTAATGTCGCGGTCTTCCAGCTGGTCTTTCCTGACTTCATCATCACTCCACGGTTCTCGATCAGCCGATGTTGATGTTGTAATTTGTCTTGCGACCGGAGTCAGCAGCTCGTATTTCGCTTCCACCCTGGAACAATATCGGCAGCTTTCTTGGCAAGGTCTTCTAGACAGGGCGTCGGCGTTTCCGTGTGATGATCCCTTACGATGACGGATAGTGATGTCATATTCTTGGAGTCTCTGTATCCACCTGGCTATTTGACCCTCAGGATTCTTGAAATTTAAAAGCCAGGTCAATGATGCATGATCGGTGCGGAGCAGGAATTTTCTGCCGTATAGATAGTGATGGAACTGTTCTACAGCTTTGACTATGGCGAGCAACTCTTTCCTGGTGACACAATAATTCCTCTCCGGTTTAGACAGGCACTTGCTCCAGTATGCCACTACACGTTCTTGGCCGTCTATTTCTTGGGACAAAACAGCACCAACACTTTCATTACTCGCGTCGGTGTCGAGAATAAATGGTCGGTCAAGCTGAGGATACGTCAGGATTGGAGCAGATGTTAAAGCCTCCTTTAAGTTGTTAAATGCATCGTCGCATTCTTTTGTCCACAAGAACTTTTGGTTGCTCTCTGTCAGCTTGTGAAGGGGTCTTGCGATGGAAGAAAAGTCCTTCACGAATCTCCTATAGTAGGTGCAAAGCCCTAGGAAGCTTCTCAGCTGATGGACATTTTCGGGACGTTTCCAGGATTTAACGGCTGATACCTTTTCAGGATCCGTGCGCACACCTTCTGCAGAGATGACATGTCCCAGGTAAGTCACTTCCTTTCGGAACAATTTGCATTTAGCGGGACTCAGCTTCAGATTGGCTTCTTTCAGTTTCTGAAGCACCTTTCTAAGATTTTCTAAATGTTCTTCAAAACTCTTTCCGACGATGATGATGTCGTCCAGGTATATGAGGCAGGCTTCGTAGGAAAGGCTTTTCAAAACAGTTTCCATAAGACGTTCGAATGTTGCCGGCGCATTACACAGTCCAAACGGCATCACCTTGAATTTCCAAAGCCCTTGTCCCGTAGTAAATGCCGTCTTTTCTCGGTCTTCAGGCTGTATTTCTACCTGCCAATACCCACTCTTTAAATCAAGTGTTGAGAACCACTTGCTGCCAGAAAGAGTGTCTAGAATGTCGTCAATTCTAGGAAGAGGGTAACTGTCTTTCTTCGTAACCTCATTCAACCGGCGATAGTCGACGCAAAATCTTGTTGAGCCGTCTTTCTTTCTGACTAGGACGATGGGAGATGCCCATGGACTTACTGAAGGCTCGATGACATCGCTTTCTTTCATATCTTTTAACAGTGTTCGCACCTCTTCCTGTTTAGCAAACGGTAGACGTCTTGGATGTTGCTTGATCGGGGGATGATCGCCGGTATCTATTCTATGTTGTGTCAAACTAGTTCGACCCACGTCAGAAGACGAGCGGGAGAAAACAACTTGAAGATCTTTAATGACGCGATCGGCAGCATTCCTCTCTTTATCGTTTAATTGCGCATTCTGCAATAACTCCGATGTAATTCTCTCTGAGGACACGGATTCTTGGATGTTACTCTTTCTTTCAACGGTGGTTACTGGAGTACATGCTGCAACCACTTCACCTTTCCTAATAATTCTCCCCTTCTCAGTTACATTGGCGACTCTCACCGGGATAACCGTTCTGGATAGGTCGACGAGTGTTGAGGCTACTAGTACTCCTTTTGGGCTATTACAGTTATTGGGATATTCTATGATGCCGTAGCGGAAATTTCTGTTTTCGGCTATGGATCCAGGAAGTAAAATTTCTGTTCTTGCCGGTATTGTGATATTGTCTTGTGCTATGATTTTATGGACAGATTTAACTTCATCATTGACTCCAAATAACGCTATGTCCTCAGATGTAGAATGCAATTCGTTATTTTTAAAGTCCAAGGAAAAATTGTATTTCCTTAGAAAGTCCAATCCGAGTATGCAAGAATCAGTGATCTCTGCTACATATGCCGTGTGATGGTAAGCGGCACTTCCAAACGTGATGTTAACATTTACTTTTCCATCGATGTTGATCTTCTCACCGGACACAGTCTGTAGGGTAACGCAGGGCGGCGTCCAGATAAGTTTGCTTTCCAGTTGTTGAGCCAAATCTTTTCGGATGATGGTAACGTTGGCTCCTGTATCTATCGTCATATTGCAGGGAACTCCATTAATATGTCCTATTATGAAAAGTCCATTACTGCCGCCTCTCACTGCAGAAATCTGAAGCGCTTTAAACTGGGGCCTTTCATGATCTGGCAACCTCCGCCCCGCGAGATGGCCACTAATTAGTTTCCCTGCTGTTTGTTAGGAGCGGTCTTAGCATCCGTGCCCTGGGGTGTTCTGCAGTTTCGTCGGATGTTTCCTTCAGCACCGCAGTTCCAGCACTTTACGGTCGGTTTCTTGTCACCAATATTCTGTCTCAAGGCGTTCAGTTGTCTAGTTAAATCGTCTAGACGAGCAGTGACTTGATCCCCTGGCTCCTGGACTTGAGCAGCTCTGACTGGATGGCGGTCTCGACGGGTGGCTTGCTGGGCTGCCTCAAATTTCATGGCATACACTAAAGCGCTTTTCAGATCTTTAACATCCGCCATTCGCAGTGCTTTCTGTATTTCAGGGTCCCGGATGCCATCGATGAAATATTGCAGGGACAGGATTTCCCTTGTTTCTGTCGGGCACTCCGAAAAGGCGTGATGTGACAGCCTTTCAACATCCGTGGCGAGCTCCTGAAGCGTTTCGGTGAGCTTCTGTTGACGAGATTTTAATTGGAGCCTGCTGTAGTCTTTTAAACATTTCTCGCCGAAGCGCAGCTCCAAAGCGCCGGATAGAGCTTCGAAATCTAGCCTTTGATTTTCGGGAAGCGTCTGCAGGATATCCGCTGCGTCTGCTCTCAGAGAAGCGGCGAGATGACAGGCCTTAGCTTGGGAATCCCATCCATTCGCATCCGCAACGATAGAAAATTGTGTCCTATACACCTGCCAGGAGGTCTTCCCATCATATGTAGATAGTTTCAGAACGGAACGAGCAGGCATCGATAAAAATTTGAAACCTTCAGAATTGTTTCCTACCGTCGCTATGCACTTCTTTAGGCTGTCAACTTCTTTGGCGACGGCAGCAGAAACCCTATCATCAATTTGTTGTTCGACGGCAGAAACTCTCTCTTCTATATGTTCTTTTACAGAAGAAATTCTTTCTTCTACTTGTTCTTTTACCGAAGAAACTCTTTCTTCTATTTGTCCAACTTTAGTTTCAACCGCGTCTATTCTGCCTTCCATAGCCTCAAATTTATTTTCTATTACGCAGGTAATTTCTCTTTTCATTTCGTCCTGACCTGCTTTCATCTCATTTTTAAGAGATTTCATCTCTTCCTTAACGGATTCCTGGCCCAATTTCATTTCTCCTTTAACGGATTCCTGGCCCAACTTCATTTGTTCCTGTGCCGCTTTCATTTCTTCCTTGAGGGATTCCTGGCCCAATTTCATTTCTTCTTTAAATGAGGCAAAGGCTGATATTAAATGCCTTAATTGCTCTTCCATCGCTCTTGTTATTGGCATTCAAATCCCACTTCTGACACCAAAAATTGTTGTGTGCGTACGGGTTCGTTATGAAATGAATGCACAAGTCCGATGAAAAATGAACAAAAATTTATTATTATCACAACAGAAATGCTTAAATTTTCTCAAATTATCATGCAGTATCACAATATCTCACAGTAGTTATCTTTTAACTACTTAAATGTACAATAGAACGTAATTCAAAACAGCTAAAGAACGCTAATCCGCGAATTCGCTATAATCAACAACGGCAGTTTTCTAAACAACAACAAACTAAGCAACTATTACAAACTGAGATGTTTTCCTCCTTTTATAAGATTTTAAAATCACGCGCTAGAATTTTCCAGTACTTTCTCGAAATCAAAAAGAGATATTTATTTATTTAACGCACGCGCTCTTGTATTTTTAATTTTTCCGGCTTAGCTTTCTTTTAATATTCGTCACGCGCTGCACTGCGCGAGAAATAAAACCATTTAGTTTATAATTGAACTAACATTAGCTTTTTTTAAATACCAAATTCGTAACAATATGTATTAGATTTTTACATAGCATTGTTCTAACATAGGCATTTTGACACAAAATGGGACTTTTTCTGAAATAACATACCATTTTTTTTCCATATTTCGATTCTACAATTCAAATTATGTCTAAATATTAAATTTTGTAAAATTTGGTGCGAAATTTACAAAGAAATTCACAAATTTATCTTGGTATCTTTTTTACAGTTTGCGCCAAGAATAATTCACTTCGCGAACTTCTTAATATATGGCAATCCATTTTCCTTTCGCTTCCATTGTGAAGGACCGGAAAAAAAGTCACATCGTTCCTACCTTTTTACATTGTGCATAAGCGGAATAAAAGTCACATCGTTCTCCTTTCAAACAATCTTAACAAAGTGCCTAAACCACATTTAGTTATTATCGCTTTCAACAAATATGCCAATTTTCAAAACGCGCCAATATATAAATTCACGCATATCTTCGGAAATTTTGAATAAAAAATTTTTATTTTTTTGCATGTACGCTTACTTTTTTGCATCTGCTTTAAGATGATGGTAAAACTTTTATAGATTATAATTCAAAATTGTTTTAAAAAAATTATAAAAATTATTTAAAAATACAAATTTTAAAAATAAATAAAAAAATGGGCGAGTTTTATTTGGAATGAACATAAATTTCAAAATGTGAAAGAAAGAATCAAATAAGTTTAATAAAAAAAGAGATTAATAAATATATACCAAACTCAATTAACATTAAGGAGCTAAAATTTTGAGAGCTAATTTTTGAAAACTACTAGTGCGGTTTTTACTATGCTTGGCAGTTTGGCGTAATTTGAGTCGTAGAATTGAAATACGGAAAAAACATTGGCATGCCATTTCAGAAAAAGACTCATTTTGTGTCAAAATATCTATATTACAACAATATATAAATCTAATACATATCCTAAATCGCGCTTTCGAGACACGAAAAACGCTAGCTGAATTTCGTCAATCGGCCGAGTAGAATGAGTGATACAGAACTGTCCCTTTTTTTTTCGCAGTGTACATTAATATACACAGTTCATATTGTTCAGTATAATGCATCAGAATAACTTCTTATATCAAAGTTACCACTGACTTCTAGAGTAAACATTCTCTGTAAAGTCAGAATCACAATGCATGAAACATTGCTAAAATCCTCATTCAGCACAGTCAAAGACTTGACACGGTTTCCTTAATAACCACAGGTCACAAATACCTATCTTCCGAAGTAACTTTATAAATTCCGCTACAAATTTTAATCTATCATAGAGATTTTTGGCTAGGCCTAGACACAAAATAAATGGATTTCTTTTTGTTGCAGTCATTTAAGTATATCAAAGATTCGTCTATTGCGGCAACATTTTCATCGTGATAAATGTTTCTCATAAAGAATTCTGCAGCTCGTTCTGCGTTCGAGGATATGTCGTGGAGAAAGACGATGCACAGTATGTTTTTCCCTTTTATAAGCTTCAAATCAGCATTAATCACTTTATTTACAGTTGACACTTGACACTGAGCATTTTAATGATTTTGCAACTGTCCTTTGAATTGGCGGATTTTCGCTTAACAATAAAGGTTTTACTTTTGCAACATTCGAAACATTCCGTTTTTTTCCTTGAAGCTAAATTTTGAAGTTTATTTCCTTTGTAGTTGACAACATTACCTATCGTAGCTTTCGATATTGAAAAACCACGGCTTTTACAACGTTTTTTAATAGCTGGATACGAATAACTTTCTTTGGAAAGAACACAAACATAGCCTTCCATCCATTGCTTCTTTAAAAGCGGCAGCGGCATTTTGCATGAAAACAAAACTGTTAAGAGCAGACGATAATTTATATTCTCGAAAATATAGTTTCAGTTCAAAAAACATGGCAAGCAAAATATTTTTTTTTTACAAACAAAATCGTCTGAAAAATGTGCGAACAGACTCTGTAAGCAGCCGTTACATCAAAGAGGAGTACTAAGTACAAATGGCAAAGACCAAGCAAAGGCCAAGCAGCCGGGGATTAAGAACGTGTTGGGTTTAGCGCCTGCACCTCTACGAAAGCTGGAAACCCAAAAATCCAATCCACAACAGAAATCTGTCAGAAAGGTTGAAGTAAGCACCCAAGAGCCAGTCCGCAACAGCCTCAACCAGCCCAAAGGAGAAAAAAAAAAGCAACTGGAGGCATCTGAAGGCCAACGCATGTTCAAGATATTGTAAGAAAAGAGGAGGAAGAAGAAGAAAGAAGGAAAAGATCTCGAGAGTATAAAAAACCGGGAGGAATAGAACCAATACAACAGCTAAAATCAAGAAGGAAACTCAACTATTTGCAGTGGCTGAGCTAGGACGAATTTGGGCTAGCTGAATGACTATTATTACAGTGGAAATGAGCGCAACTAGCAACTAAAGATGTGTGAAAGTTTATTTATTTTTTCTCTTTCAGTGAAACTTCATTAATTTCTACTCAATCCTGTAATATAAATACTCCAATTGTACTAAAAATATTTTAGCTCAAATAAGAATTTTTGAATTTTAAATAGAAGATAAAATGTCGTTTAAAGCAAGAATTTTAATCTAAACTATAAATTTTATTTTGTAGATTACTAGAAAAGTTCTGGTTATAATTTTTTTTCTGTCGCGTCTATAATACTCTAAACAAGCATACTGTCTTAGATAACCAAATTGGAAATACTGGCAACTTTCAGTATTAGAAGATCATATTTTATATATATGGTGGTATAATAAATGTAATGAAAAAATAAGGAAGCCTTTAGTGAAAGTGGTAAGTGCTGTTCTGTGCACATTTTGCTACGACCTCTATTAAAGCGAAAATACAGTAGGCTTTTGGATTTTTGAAGTAGATTTTGGATCTTTGAGATATAGTGTGTCGAAATAAATTAGCCAGTTATGAGTTGCAATAGTAGGTAGAGGTGTGTACGACGTAATAGAGACACATAGTTATTTTACACACGCATTAAGCTGTAGAGCTTAAAGTAATGAATGTGTAAATGACTTTGTAAATATAGAAGAAATGTTGATAAGTAATCTTGATGGCATCAAAAAGTTCATAAAATATTTATTGTTCGATATACTACACAATTTTTTCTGCAGGAAAACTGGAAGGACTTGCTGAGCATCAAAGAATGTTTTGCACTTTTAGAGACGTTAGGTATTTTTGGAAGCAGACAAGATGAAAAATGAACAGTCGCCTTCGCCGAGAATCGAATCATGGACTTCTGGAATATCGACCCAGCTTGCAGAACCAGTACATCACGAAGGCACGCTAGGTAGGCGGGAGAAATACCTTATATACTCCTCCTTTTAAAGGCGACTGGAGTTTTTAGGGGACCCAATCGCCAAATCCTGGGTGTGGAGAATCCTCATCCAATACCCTTTTAGTTCGGGCTCGCTGTAGAGACATTAAGTATTTTTGGAAGCAGGCAGATGAAAAATGAGTAATCGCTTTCGCCGGGAATCGAACCACGGACTTCTGCAATACCGGCCCAGCGTGCACAACCACTACACCACGAAGGCACGCTAGGAAGGCGGAAGAAATACCTTATACACTTCTGAATTACATAAAAGCCTTGCTTCAAGATTAGGTATAATCAAAATTTTGTATATCAAAGTGATTAAGACCTTTATTTTTGAATTATTTAAATTCTGGGGAGGAAAGGGGCTGTTTATAAGGTTTTGTTTTAATTAACTCATTTGTCGTATAATCTGGATTTACTATAAGTTTTACTATTTTCATCTTTAAACAGAATGAAAATTAATTAAAGTATAAATTAATAAAGTATAAATATTTAGTTGTGTTAATTTTTTACTTTGCATTCTATTTAATCTGAACGCGTGATCGGGTTACCCACAGGCTAGCGGAGCTCTGTTACTGTTAAGCTTTGGACTTGGGGAACTAGGTCGATGTGTTAATAAATAAGATTTATTTTAACCTTTAATTGCGATTCTTTAGGTTAGACAGTAGACGGATGAAAAGTCATCTGACAGTCTTTTACGGTTACTCAGAGCTGATCTGGAAGTTTAAAGTTAGTAGAGTAGCCGTATAACCTACTGCTTGCTGAAAGTCCTTCTAAAAGTTCTCTTCTTGGTTATTAAAAGATTGCTTTATTTTCTGGCACCGCATCATTAAGTAGTTTCTCGCTTCACCTAATTTAATTACATGTATCCATTTTTTGTTAACTCGTTATGCCTCCTAAAGACATCTGTTTCTTTCTCAAGTTTATGTCATTCTTTTAAGCAGTGGATGTCATAACTGAAGAGCAAGATTTTGATGAACTCGTTTGAATATTATCAGTTTGGAAATTTTTAATATGTTTATCAGACCTTCTTAGATCGGAACATATTCTTCAAAAGCCGTTAGGTAAACCTTTTGAATATTATCTTTATTATATTTTCCTTCTCTTGAGTTTTCTGGTAGATGACATCCCCCTTTTTGGAAGGCATTTGGTTACAGATTATACTCAGTACTTAGATATTTGATACAGATTATATTCAATACTTAGAGTGAAATATTTTAAGTATACTTCTTCAGAAGGATTATTCAAAGCCATATATTAAACAAAAGCATAGTTTAATAAACTTAAATTGTAATTAAAACACATGCAATAAATTTTTTATAATAAAGAAATATTATTCTTCTGTACGTACTCCTATCTCGAATGTTTCAGCTCTATACTTATTTTCGAACTTTTTAATTCTATAGCCATTTCTGATCAATTAAAAAATAGTGCTATCGCAGGAAATGGCTGAGTAGTTTCCCATTTTTCACAATAAATAGGAAGGAAACTAAAATGCGAAAGTTCTGAATTTTCTTTTGCAAGAGTTGTAAGTGTTATTAAGACTGAGACAGATGTGGGTATTATGAATATAAATAACATTTCCTTCTATTCATTACGACTGGTTGGTTAGCTTTATGTATTACGCATAGCAAAAATTTAAATTCTCGAAATTATGCAAATCTACCTAGCTACTGGCAATAGTTCTTTTTAGTAAAACAACCCACCACATCTCCATTTTCTTATTTCTGATACGTTAGTTGTTCACCATTCAACACTGTAGGTGGATGTTATGCCAGAATTTGCAGGGACAATTTGCTTGAAAATTAAATGAAACTAAAAAAGTTAAAAGAGTTTGTTAGTTTAAAAATCTAGTTGGAATATTTTATAACAGCCCTTTCCAATGAAATTTAACCAGCTAAGTCTTTATTACTTTATACAACACAAAAGAATCCTTTAGTAAAACATAATGAAATTGTTCTATCTAGCTGATGAAAAAAGAATGGGCCGAAAATGAAAAATTTTCTCGAGTCAAGATCAGATATTTATAAACCAAAATTCACATTCTTTCCTAGAGAAAGCAATTACACATATCATCCTCTATATCATAAATAAATGTTTTGAATACGTACTTGCAAGCGAAAATGACATTTTATTTTTAGCTAAATAATAACAAAAGTAATAGTAATTTATTCAGTAACAGTAATTGTTATTCGTATAGTAAGAGCAACCATTATTAATGTTAAAAAAAAAAAAAAACTGTTATGTCAATAAAATATTGTAACGGATAATTAAATCTGGCTTTCGAATTCTTTTATATATGGTTTAATTGCTAACGATTTTATTGCATACTTGTAACCGTAGTGCATTGTTTCTGATCCTTCATTTTAGGTGTAGAATGTAACGAGAATCCAATGTTGTAAGTACATGTTGGCAAATGGTACTTCGATGGTTCGCCGGACATCTCAAGATATTCTTCGTGTAAATGGATCCAAAAACAGTGAAATCAATCTCAACAAGTTATTACCTGACCTTCTGATTTTAACGAACCTGTAGTTTTCCATGGAACCCTTAGCAGTAAGTTCTGTCAAGCAGTATTCGGGAAATGCTCCTGTAGACATTCTGTTGGAAGAGCGCGAAAATGTTCAATGAATTAATGAATTTTTTTTTAAATTTATTTTCTGAAGACATAAGAGAATTTGCGGTAATTATGGTTTCGTATTGGATTCTTAGTGAGAGCATGGTTAAATTTTCATGTCTCTCTGTCACGAAAAGTAGATTTATCTTTTGTACACAATTTTATATAAAGCAATTTGACCCTGAGTAACATTTTTCTCTCATCTAGTATCCGGAAAAAATAATTTTTGCATCAGTTTATTAAACTTATGCATTGGCTGATTAGCATTTTATAGCATTACAAATGGATGCGAATATATACAGCGAAAACATGAGATATTTTTATTTATTTATTTGATATATTATTAAATTTTTGCTCTTTGTATTATTAATAAAGTACAGTAATTACTATAACAATTTAGGAGGAAACAACTTTTTGAGAAAGATTAAATGTGCATCAATAACAGCTTAATGATTACTGCTCAGAATAATGGTTAACAGCGATCGACTCCAGTATATAATCATTAGTTGGAACATTTAAAATTTACTAACTGGTAATGTTTTTAATTTTCTGTTCTATCAATTCCTCATTTCGTTTACGTTCGTTGACATTAACAAACTCCGCCCACTTTTCCATCAGTTGCTGTACGCTCCACTCTCTTGACAGGGCGTGACCTGTTGCTAGAGTTTTAAACTTAGCTGTTGATGTAATTTGGAAGGGCATACCGTTTCTTCCAAATAAATGCATTTAAGTTAAAGATATTGTAAAAGGTAAATAATTGAGCAAAGACATCATAGCTTAATCAATAAATTAACGGCTGGAAATCAACAACTTAGTTCATGAATTAAGAGAAGGTAAGATTTTGGTCCATCATTTGCGGAAAAAGTTTTTTTTTGGGGGGGGGTTGGGATTGGTTACTCAACTAGCTAGAAACAAACTTTATTGGTTTGTTAAAATTCTCAAAGAAGGAATCGAATGAAACATTTCAGTTCATTACATTGAGGTGAGTGAAAGACTAGAAATTTTGAATTAAATGAGCAAAAGTTTAATTTTGCTTACAAAATTTCTCATTAAGAATTAACTTTAAGAGTTACATTAACAAGCACATGAATTAACTTTTAAAAGTTAACTTCAGCAATATAAAACGTAAATTAATTTAATGTTTTCCTTTAAGTTAATGCTTGTAAATGAACAGATGCTATGAAAGCTGAATAAAAGAGAAGTTTTAATTCAATCAACAGAAAATAAAATTTGCTTAAAAGGAAATGTCTCCCTGAAATTAAATATTAACTTTAAGATTTACTTTAGTTTAGTATACATATTTAAATTTTAAAATTTAGTAACAAAAGATTTAATTATTTAATTTACTAAAACTTTTAAATTAAAATTAAATTCTGTCTTTAAATTTAAATTAATGAAAATAAACGAAATAAAGTTCAGACATGATAGCACAACAGCTTCACTTCTTCTGTCATAATCCCTTTAATTATCGATTACAGCATGATACTTTGGTAATATATTTACCTTCATTTAATGATCTGGAATGTCTTTAACCATTTTATATATTGCTGTTGCAAATAGAATTATGTAGAATTTTTGTATAATTGTTTGATTCTCAGTAACAATAATTTATTTTGACGTTTTAGTTGTTCTATACCTGAAGCGACAATTCACCAAAAACATGAAAGTGAGAAGGCAGCTTTACAAACTGTTATATTTTAAATATTCCCGGTATCTTTTTTTACCATTTAGATATGAAATTTGTAAATTTCATAGCTCAGGAAATTATAAAAATTTGTTAGATTCTTGTCCTTTAACCGACATTCTCAATAAATTTTATAACTCTGATATGGCTTTTATCATAACTGGAAAAAGTTAAAAAAGTTTTCTAAAAACCTAGTCGTACCGCTAGAAGTGTAGGATCATCTGGATAAGAGACCGATTGGTATTCTGTGTATTTTCTAGAACTTGGATCACTTTGCGCTGAGGCAGGGTTCACTCCTTGTTCCACTTCGATTACTTTTGACAAAGAGGCTGAACGTCCTGAAATAATAATTACCAGAAAATGACATTAAATCACTATAAACAAGACTATATTTGATAATTACTACACATCTTAATCATCATTAAGTAAAAAAAAAAGTAGTTTAAGGCTAAACGTCCTGAAAGGAGGTTGAAGTCCTGAAATAATAATTATCAGAAAATGACATTAAAGCACTATAAACAAGACTACATTTGATAATTAATACACATCTTCATTGTCATGAAGTAAAAAAAAATGGTTTAAAAATCTGAAAGGATTCAAATTTTTAATTTCGTACCAGAGGCTTTGTTTAGGTTTTCACGTTGTCGCTGAATTCGCAGTTTACTAATTTGCACTAGGTTTCACTCCTGCTAACCTATGCTCGTTTTTTTTTTGTCCTTTAAATTTTATTAATAAACATCCCTTTCTTCGCTCTTAAGTCACATAAAATTCAAGAGTAAAATCACAAGTCTTTAAAGCAGCATATTGTTAGAGGATTAGATATTAATTCAGAAGTTAAACAACAAAAATCAGCGTTATATTTTCAAATTTTCACAGGACTAGTTTCGTTGGTTTTACCGAACCACCATCCTCAGCTGCAAAAGCGCAAATGGTAAAAACCATAAAAATGTATTTGAGCTTTTGCAGCTGAGGATGGTGGTTCAGTAAAACCATCGAAACTAGTCCTGTGAAAATTTGAAAATATAACGCTGATTTTTGTTGTTTGACTTCTAAATTAGTATTTGTTCGGCGTCTTATTGTGTCTTAATGATTAGATGTTAGATAAATAATAACTAGACTGCTAACTGTTGCCATATATTTTTCTACTTTTTTTAGTATGTTCTCAGTTTACGATACTAATGTTTTGTTTTGTTAGTAAGATGACTTATACAAATTTTGACTTATACAAATATTAAAAACACCATATCTTAATCAGAATTCCCGATAGAGTGTTAAGTATTTCCATACTTTTTCATATTTGCTATTTTCTTTCTTTAAAAATAATATATGATGATAATATTTGGTAGCAATATTCTTGTATTTGAAAAGTGGTTTGTACACTAAATGAACAGATACTATGAAAGATACTATGAGAGCGCAAAAATGCGACGCAAAAATGTATCAGCGAAAATCTGAGGATCGAGATCAATCACACTTTGGTGCTAAAAATTGCAATCTGAAAACTTTATTGCTATAATCTAACCTTTGAAGAGTTTACATTCCAAAATTAGGTTAGAATTAAAAAAAAAAAAAAAAAAAAAAAAAATATATGAAATAGCAAACTTGAAAAGAAATTTCAACCTGATATTGGTAAAAAAATTCAGTTTTAAGCTATGCACTAGATACAATTTTATGCTAAACTTATTAGTTTAAGAAACTGAAGCTATAGAACATAAAATCTTATATTTAAAAGGATCTGTTCAAATCAGAAAAGTCAAATGGTAGATAAAACATTTCCATTATGTTATTTTATTGAGAATTAATGGCAGTGGCAAGATCTGAACTTACTTAATGACGGAAAACTTAAATATTCCTAATCCGGGTGTACAGTTTCCTCACTGAATCGCTTGTGCACGAGGTTTGCAAAAAATACTTCCGTCAATAGCAACAAATACTTCCGCAGTGCTTTCGGTTTTCCAGGATCAGCGGTCTAAACGCAGCATATGGAAGAGAATTCGAAGCTTCTTTTCAATACGTTAAAATAAAAAATGTAGGAATTTGCTTTTTGAAGGAAAATTTTTATCCATCAAAATAGTTTTCCTTACTTCTAAACCGTCTGCAAATGAAAATGTTTTTCTTTTTTTTCCAGTTCTGCATTCCTTTCTGAAGAATGCTGCCTATGACTTTAACCCTCCAAATGTTAGGGGTTTAACTATGAACCCTAAGGTTTCCTAAAATGCCCTGGATAAGTGGCATTTTCTTGATTATAATTGGAAAATTACTTTCTCACTTTCTACCTCGCCTCATTTCTTTCCAATATACATCCAACCTGATAATTTAAATTATTTTCCTAAACGTAGGATGGTAATTATAAAAGGTAAATACACTTTGAGAGAAAAGTAATTTCTTCTTTCAACTAGCAACAAGTGAAGGCTTTTATAATAAACGCTTTTCAAACACATCTTCTGTATCGCGCTTTTATTGACTGAAAATAGGTCTCTATTAAATGAAAAAGGCTTTGAAAGCGATAAGTAAGGGACTCAAATTAGCTGAGAGTAATGCTGTTTTTACAACATAATCGTTTCAGTAATATATCCGATGAAAAACTGATTTCTGAGGTTGCAAGTAAACTTCACCATTGCTTTTAGATTAATCTGATGTTTCATGTACCTGAAAAATATTTTGCTTTTTCCTGGGCATCAGAAGAAAATTATATAACAGCTATTAGTCTAATTTACTTTTCCTCAGAAAACATTCTGAAGGTACAGAATCATTATTTTTGTTGCATGAAAGAACCATGAAAACTCAACGAAAATAGATTGCTCTTATACCCAGCCTTAACTATTAGTGATTTACTACTCTATCACTCGGCCACTAGAGGTTGGAGTTAAGAGACCAGTGGGAAACAAGCAATGTAGGTTCTTGTTATACTTCACGCACTTCCATTAGAGCAAATTAAGTTACTGCACCGTTAATTTGTTTTCCCAGGGGCGCCGAAAACTAGTGTGTAAGGCCACTCGAGTTTTATTTCCGTCGGGACCACAGAACAAGTCTTGGTACGTTGCCTTAGGGTAAAGAAGACTTCTGCAGGCACGGGAATTTCTCTTCCGATTGAAAACTACAGCTCTCCTGGCACCCAGGACCTTTAATGAGCACATCCCCCCACCTGCTTTTCGTGGGTGAAGCACTCGAAATTTTGTACAAGTACCAACAGTCATGCTATAAATTATGATTCTTATATTCATCAAAGGTACATAAATAAAAAAAAAAAAAAAAAAAAAAAAAAAAAAAAAAAAAAAAACCAGTCTTAGCCGTTTTGTATTTACGTACTTAAATGCTAAACAATGTGGAACACTAGAGACCAAATACTGATGTGATAACAAAGAGAGTTCAGAAATTAGACAGCAATTATCTGGTATTAAAGGCTGACATGATTAATATCTCAGAAAGAAAGCGTTTTAATGACCTGGTTCCAAAACTGGAAAACTAAGTCCAAAACTGTAATTTAAAATTTCCAGAGATCTTTGTTTTATAGAAACGCTAAAGTTAACAATTAAAGATTGTTTGTGTTTTACGCCTAAATGAAATACATCAGAAAATTTTAATATACCTTCATTTAAAGATTTAGATATATCTTCATTTAACGATTTTTAAAATTCTCGAATTTGCTTCAGAAATTTAAACAGCTATTTATCTTGTTTAAATTGTTGCATTTAAAAAATATTAATAATACAAATTCTGTAGCATTATGTACATTATTCCTTTGCACGTAGTAAATTGCGTGACTGGAAGATTAGATGAATCAAATATTGGCCTGACTTTGATTCACCATTTAAACATATGAATCATATCTCTAGTTATGAAAGCTTTGAGATATAGTCATATGAGGCTTTAGAATATAAGTTGTGTAAGAGTTGAATAATAATATTAAAACTAATAACATTAATAAACATCACTGACAACATTATAATGGTATTATTGATGATAATAGTATCACAACATTATCAACAACAATATTAACATATGTTTTAAGTTTTGAATTGGTCCCAATTTCATTTTTCATTTCTCATCTCGCTCTCCCAGTTTTCATTTTTGTTATTTCCACCTGACTTTCATCTCTCATTTCAGAAGTATGCAAATCAGTTTAGCTCAGAAAGAAAATCTAAATAGTAAGAATGTAGTTAAGATTTACGGATTATGAAGTAAATTACTGAAGGAATACCATTTTTAGACATTACATTGTTTCCTGCCTGCACACATTTGGCTACCGAATGCGTTTCTTGCCAGCTATACCGGAAGAGAATTTAGATTAGATTGGAATTCTTTAAGAGAATTGCAACAGTTTTGGTAAGTGAAGTGTAATTTATACTTTTGTAAGTTAATATCGATGAGAGTTAGCTAATAGATTATCGCTTTAGAACGAGGAGCGAAAGGAATATCTCATGCATAAACACTGGTGATTATGTCTGTCTGTTTGTACGTACAGAACAGAAGTTATTTCAATGCGATATCAATAAATATGCTATTAATTATCAATAAAACTTTTAGTTATTATTCATTTACTATTCAGCTCTAAGTTAAAATTTGTAAAGCTGATAACTAGATGTAGCATAAGACGAGTCAGCCAGCAAAGTGAAGATATTCAACTTTAAACCTTTATGCCAGGAAGTTTTGTCTTTATTAAGCTTTGTCAGAATATTTTGTTACATAATGCGCAAATTCCGTAATGTTCACAGAATATAAGTACTTTCAAATACATTCAATTCGTTAAAAAATTCACATCAGGAACAAGATTACCACGTACCTTGAAAGAAGCTTTTTTCGGGTATAATATCCGGACCTTGGCTGCTGGCAACACATGGTTCTTTGCACTCTTTGAGATGAGAATCGGCTCTGAAATAGAACCACTCTTCGCATCCATGTCTTAACAAATACAAATTTAATATGATTAAATAGTCATTCATAAAACATAAAATGTAAGTAACAGTTTAGCCACGCCTGGAACTTTGTTCATTAAATCTTTGTGAAATGCTATCAATCCGAAGAATTTTTTATAAAGTGCTAATTGAAAGAACAAGAATATTTTGTTTCAAATTATAATAATAATGAGTTGAATAGCATTGTCTTTTGATAATATGATATTCATAATTATTATCAACGAACTCATAATTGCATTTCTAAATATTACAGGCAAAGGAAGTTAGTGTCTTCTCAGAGTTTGCGAATAAAGAAGTTTGGAAATATAAGAAATTCTCAGAGTTTGCAAATAAAAGAAAACAAAGAACGTCATACAAAATAAAATAAGAAATATTCGTACAGACTTACAACAGATGGCGCCACTATTAAACTGATTTAAAAGCTTGGGGAAAAGGTATCTGTTATTTATGTAATTTTTCAATAAATCTTTATATTCGTGACACTTGCACACACAGTTGATATAGACTTCGCATTACAGACTGCAATAACAGGAAAGAAAACAAATGGAGAAATCAATGTAATTAATGGTATATAGTTGAATACTTACTTATCTGCATCTGGCCGGTATGTTCTTCCTGAAAAATACATGCAATTTAAAAGTTTTTATTAAGAAATGAATACCAATTAGAACATATAAAATATTTTATAAATTTCCTTAAGTGAAACCCAACTGCAATGCTTTAGTAATAAATGCAAATTGAAATTTATTTATATCACATAGAAAAAAAAAAAAAAAAAATTCATTATACAATACATAAAATAAGCGTTAAAGTATCCATTCATAATTCTTTAATCACACTCAGGCGATGTAATGAAAAATTTTAACCTAATTTTCTTGTTTCAAATTTTATTTCCAAGTTAAGGATTAAATTAACAAAATTTACGCAAAGCCCTAAAGTTTTTCAAACAACCTAAATACACCCCATATGTGTAGATTATCAGGATCATTTTTGCCGATTATTAGAAATGAAAAAAAAAAAAAAAAAAAAAAAAAAAATGTAGCAAATGAGTAGAATAAAGCAGTTATTCAGATAAACTGTAACTCTAGCATTTTTTATTTATGTGGATAAGATTTCTGATTCTTATCGTTTATACCGATAAGAAACATATTTTTAATGAATTTAACTGAAGCTGTATATTGGCTTAGTTTTAAATTACATTTGTGCCTTAAATTCGAAATAATATGAATAGGTGTGTTTCCATATTTATATATATGAATCTACACAAATACATATATGTTCACGAAAATTATTTTCATGCGGTTGAGTATTTATGCATAAAGTAAGTAATATTTTTGTTTCGTATTTCCTTGAATAAAACTTAAGTCCCATTTCGGCCTTTCTTTATTCTGGCGTTTTGGAGGTGTTGAGAAGTGAGAAAGTAGATGGTGCTGCTTGGCAGCATAATGCATGTAATGTAGAAATGAAAAAATGGAACATTAGGCAGTGTGAGTTCCAGAAGGTTGGTCCACCTTATAATAGGACATCTGTATATATGTGTAGAAGATACAATACTCCTTCTGCCGGTGTCACACTATTTCACCCTTTCTATTTTACAATTTGCATTATAAATAGTGGAAAAAACTGGGGCAAGAGGACAATATTGATGTAAGCTTTTTATTTTAAGATACTTCAGAATAAATTGTGAGCGAAATAAGGGAAATCGAAAAAAAGAGGCTTCTTAAAGTGCAGAAAGAACAATTATTTCAGTTGGAAAAATAGACATAGCCTTTGTTTTAATACCATAATAACTCCATTTGGCAGATGGTTGTAAAAAATCCATTTTCCTACACATGGCTTAACATGCTGTACGACAAAAGTCACATTTTTAAAATTCTGTAAAATATGGAATCTATTTTATTAAAAGCTATGATCACAGTCTTACTGATGGTTTTCAAGATTTTTTGGAGCTTTGTGTAGTGTCATTAGGTTTTTTAGTTGCTGGAGACTTGAAAAATGTATAGTACCGGTACATGCGCCGGGATTTGAACCCTGGACCTCTCGCCTACGAGTCAAGTATACTTCCAATTACATCACGAAGGCATGCTGAAAGGAATTAAAATACTGTTATAAGGTATTTTTCGCATGTCTTCGTGCCAATTACTCCACGAACGCATACCGAAAATACCTTACAACAGTACTTTTAATACAGAATCGATACTAACCAAATCTTCAAACGTTTTCAATGTTCCAATTTTCAAGATGTAGAATTTTCAAAATATTTTAGCTGCGATTATTGTTTATAAATCTGTATGATCCTATTTCAAGTTAATAATAATACTGAATTATAATCAAATTTTAAAAACATTTTGTTTTCTGTCTTAGAAGTAATCACCAATGTTTTATATAAACACTGCCTGAACTAAATTTATAGGTGAAGTGTCTTTGCGACAACACTTAATATATATTTCATGTTACTTCTATCTTACTTTCGAATTTTACGTTGATATTGAATGAAAAGGCTGAAATAGGAATCCTTCTTGCCTATCCTATCAAGAAGGCTGAAATGGCACGATTAAAAAAATCCTGAGCTAGGAAAGCCTGAAATGGGACATAATTATATCTGTTTCCAGAAATAAGTTTGAAGGCATCGAAGTACGAAAAAGCTATTTTTATACCTTTAAGATTGCATTTACAAGGCGAATTGAAAATTGTTAACAGAAACAGATAGAATAGTTTCGGTGAACTATTATATCAGATAACAGTTAGAATAGTTTCGGTGAACTATTATATCAGATAACAGTTAGAATAGTTTCGGTGACAGATAACATCGTGTACATAGTGTCATACAGACTTATAACAAGTTTTTTTTTTTATAGAAAATGGTTAAAAAGTTAGTTACTATTCTTTTAAATTGTATTTCCACATTGAATAAGTAAGAATTTTATTGTGATACCAACATTTGACTTGTTGATTGAAAGTAATCTTCGAAAATAAAAACGGAAGAACCGTGAAATTCGAGTGGTGAATTATTTATAAGAAGTAATAATTCTTCCAGTTTTTGTTTCTCTATCTGCTATTGGATTATCATTTAGGCCAGATTACTGTAAATGCTTTGTAGAGTCTACATATGGCAATTACATTGCTTAAACGACTATGCTAACATGTCGTTATGGGAACATTGAGATAATAAAACTAACAACGGTTAATATGTGCGCCAGGTAATTCAAGCAAATGCTTATTTGAAAAATATCCTAAAGAAGAAAGCTCTAAAAGTAAATATGAAAATAATTTCCTTCGGTTATTTGGAAGAAGAAAATATTTTATTGGGACACCTACAAAACTGGAGAAGCCGTCTGAATTTTTGACTGCCTAAAACTTTTATTTTATTTAAAGGGAGAAAAAGAAGTATTTGAATGACTATTAAAAAAACTTTTAAAGCTTTTATTTTTGCAAAGTGTTTTTCAATAAGAGCATGTGACTTCAAAAGATTCCATAAAATATATTGATTTGTTATGATGTACGCAGTCAGTTTCCGTAAATTAGATGTTAAAATTAGTATTGTTTACTTACAGTCAACTAAAAGTGCACAGCAATGAAATTATACAGGGTCTTTCAAGAAAATTTAGAGACTGTTCTAAAATATACCTTCACCATTTCAGTGCGTTGAAAAATTACAAATAAAGCGGATTTATGAGTGGACTGCGTTAAATCACCTAAAAGCTTCAAACATATATTTGAACAGATTGTTACGTATACTGAACAACAAGGAAGAAAAGGAAAAATGAAAGCCTTTCAACACTAAACAGTGTTTCTTTCTAATAATTTAATTCATATTTCAAGATTTTTACTAGCAATTTTTATGAAGTAATAACTTGACAGTTTCAGTAACTCTCAAACTGATAACTTTTAAAAATCTTAAAATTGAAATTTCTAATAATTAGGAAGTCAATTGGAACATAGTTTCTGTAAATTGCATTTTAATTGGAATAAACCTACAGATACAGATAGATGTATGTAAAGGTAATTCAGGTTCCCAAAATCAAAATTTTTAAAATTTGTAGAAATTACAAAATTTATATTAAATGGCACAATGGTTTCAATAGATGACATCTCTATACAATGTATAATACCTCTGTGTATGTAGGTAATAAATAAAATGTTAGCTTTATTAACCGTTTGTTTAATGCAAGATACAGATGAGTTTTCCCAAGTAGAGAATGAATTTCTGTGGTTAGCATTACTATGCAATGCATAGATTTTATTGCGATGCCATCTTTTTCACATTCTCTGTCGGTTGTTCATTTAATTCCTAACTCCGTCTATTTTCTCAACTCGGAATAGCCCTTCGCTTCTTATGGGGTTATCACTTCTAGTGACGCCAGGGGGTTAAGCGAAATGTTTTGGAGAAATTAACTTTTCCTTCTCGTACCACTGAAGGATTTTAGGCGAAACATGTTTCGTTGGAACCGAAGTCTCGGCTAATTGTATGGAACATTTTGCAACTGAGGTGAAAATGTTTCGCCTATAATTGCGTTCCTCTTAGGTTTTTCCCAAAGAAGTGGTTTTCGAGTAAGTCAACCAGTCAGATAACCCGAAAGCGAAAACTCGCAGAAATATTTCTTTCAACACGCTTTTGAGGGTAAGTAGTAGATGTGATATGGTTTGTGGTGAACGCTTCCAGTTTCTCGAAATAAGGTTACCAAGCTGCAAATTGTCTTGTTAGGTTCACGAACATACAGAAAAGGGTCTTTGAACATTTCAATAAAGTTTCGTTCAGAATGTGTTGCGAAGTGATGCTCAGTCACAGAAGTTCGTCTTTCTTGAGGATATCTCATCCGTATCTTGCACCAAAGTAACGGTTTTAAAAGCCAACGGCATAAGATGCAGCTAAAATTTCAAATGATGTATTACTTGTAACAGAATAAGGTTGACGGACATTGAAACAATCTGCCATTAATATCTAATTTGGAATTTCTCCAATTTTTGAAAATTTGAAGTGCTTGACTTGTAGATCATCCTGTGTTGCACATTTATTGAGAATTCAGACATATTATTTCAAAATCATTGCTAGTTAAATTCGTATTACAGATTTCTTCTGCTTTTTAATTTAATGAATTATTATAGTGGGATACTTACCTTTAAACATTTTCCTCCTCAACTGCAGCTTTACGGCAAAGATGGTTATAAGCCCAAGAAGGAGCAAGACTGCTACAGCTCCAATAACAACACCTAGTATAGCAACAAATGTTCCCGAGTCGTCATCTTAAAAAAAAATACTTTTCTCAGAATCCCGATCATAGCAGTTATAATAATACTCAGTAGGATAGCAAATGTTAAGGTAAGTAGCCAGAAAATTGATTGCGGCGTTGCACGTGAGGGCTATTTGCCTTGGAAGAGCTACTTTTCTGGAAGAACGATAGAAAATGGTTCGTATCTATATCACGCGTATTGAAAAACACCGGGAAATATTCTAGAAATTATCATCTAAACGAGCAATATTTTGAAATTTGCATTCACAACGAATTCGGTACTTTATATGATTTCCCAATATGCATATAAAATAAAAGAAAAACTGAAAGCTACACTGGCAAAGCTTTTGACATCTACAATTGAATGTAAACTAATGCGATTTGATTTGTTTGAAATTTACCATTAATTAATTTAAAAGTCAATGGAAATAACTATAATGCTATAATTACATTATCAGACATTTTATTGCTTTGAACTAACCTAAGATTCCAGGGAACGATTTCTAAAACTGTAGATAATAACAATGAAGCATAACAAACTTAAAACCTATTCACGCGATTTTGTTATCATCATTTTTTCATGTACCGGCAAATTACTCCCTACTGATTTTTAAGGCGTTTCTATAAGAATCAGTCATATTAGCTCATTTAAAAAAACATTCTACTACCCTTCTATTAATCTTCGAAAAAGTGAGCTTTCACAGAAGTAAGAAAACATTATTACCAGTTGAACCAAACTCCCTTCAAAAGAACTCGCTCACAATTTAAAGGTAAAAGAAATTTTACAAAGAAAGAAAGCAAAATTTACTTTTATGCTATAAACTTTATATTATTACCACAAGCCTTCTTTAGTTATAAAATCCTACTTTCGATTACTCTAAGTGACAGATTTTATTTATTTCTCGGTATATAATGTAAGATCTCTTATAGCAGTTTGTTTCATTATTGCATAAAAATGCCATGCATGTGAATGTGGGAGATAATGAATTAGATAGGCATTTGAATAGCGAGGGAGCTCGCTTGCTTGCACTTTTTTAGCTCTCACTTTCTTTTCTGGATTTATTGCCTTGCTGTATATAAAGTATTTTGTCTCCTTATTTTTTAATGCTTTTTATGAACCACATATGTTTTAAACAAAAAATAATACAAAAAATTAGACAATGCAATATCGAGGTTAGCATCGTTTAATTTTTTTGTGTTTTGTAAATTTTAGCATCGTTCTATAAAGCAATAGACACATCATTTATTAATTACAATAACTCTGAAAATGCTAAAAAATGAGCAATTTAGCATGCTACAAATTAAACGTATTTGAGCTGTTGCAATAAAATCTGATTTAAAAATTTCATATGAAAACTGTAACCCCAAAACTTCAGAATACAATATAATATTTCCAAGAACAGTTTACTATCAAAAATTTCAAATATTTAATTAAAAGTATTTAAATTATTAAGACGGACGGTGCTGTCTTTAGTGGTTTCAGTTTTCAACTTATACCAGACTGATTAAGTTTAAAAGAGAAGTTAACGACCTAATGTTTTGTTGAATGGCGATACTCTGAGAACTTGCCCCGTGTAAGTGCATGGAATATATCAGGTCATACCATATGTAACGTATTTTTTTTAGACGGGACTTAAAACATGTTCTAACACGCATAAAGAAGGGATTTTCACAGATATATAAATACGACTGAGAAAAGACAGTTTCATCCAGATAAATTCTGGCTTGCAATCACAGGGTCCATTAAAGCATTTGTTGCCTTCATGGTTCTTAATGAAACAGTGGTCCTAGAAGAACACATCAGACTCGCTAATCTTTACGAGTATAAAAAGAAAATAGTGCAGCAAATGCTGTAAGAAATGGAGAGGACATAAAGGTATTTTGGATATTCTCGCATTGCCAACAATAGCTCTGTAAATGTTCACAAGGCAGTCTTAGCTTGAAAGATACCAGCCGTTGTGTGTCTCTAGAACCCGCATGCAGCTGTTAAGCTATTGGCAGAAAAGTTCATTCATCAACTGTCCATTTGATGAAACTCTGAATCCGGTCTAAGCTTGGGAGGTCAGATTCCTTACCAACCTATCGCCACTAACTGAAGGGAATGTCTGAATATCTCAAATGCCCCAGCATGTCTTTTCGATTATCTCCAGACATGTCTTTGCGAATGAGCGTATCATCACTGCAAAAATGCGTGGCGCTGTACAGCGGTGAGGGGCAGTCAGCGAAATCGCCTCCGTGACCTCAGCGCCCATTTGCTTAGTGGTCGTTGGTCAATGGTCGTTGCAGTCACTGTTGTACCAGTTACACTTTGAATTGTTAATAAAGACGCATTAAGAGCTGTGAGCGCCGATTGGATGATCACTCTGTATTCGTTTATGTCGTCGCTTTCAGTCAACTTTCTTGACGTTCTGTACGGCCATAGTTCAACCATTTCTGCCAGCATGGTCGAATGGAGTACCGCTCCGACTCCAAATGTCTAGCGATCCTGCGATTTGATTACCTTGATACTGTGATACTGTTTTTTAGGCTGGTCTCAGCGCGAACTTCATCGCGCTCTTACCAGCACCTCAGATGCCCCTTAAGGAGGATTCCTCTCGTATGAGACCTTATTTGGATTTGCCACTAATGGGTGAACTAGAAAAATGTAGGCCCTTGCCTGTAATTACTGTGCAAGAACACGGAGATGTGAAGGTGTGATAATATGCCCTATGTATGATATTTGTGTGTGAAAGCCCTACATGAAACAAAAATTGTCCCTTAGGGTCTTTGTGAATATAAAAATATGAGAAATAAAAAGTGACTGTGCAAAAGAGAGGAATCTAATGTTAAATATGAATAGATGGGTGGCATATGGGAGGAGGTTGAAATCATCTTCTAGAAGTTCATACTTAAAGTTATAGGTAAAGTGAACTGTGTCGTTGCTAACCGCTTTGTTGAAAACGTTATTGTTAATCCCTCCGATGTGAGTTTTTGATATCTTCGGTTTTAAGAGCTTTGTGTAAATCCTCGTTACGGATGAACCATTGTGCTCCCGTGATTTTTCGCAGGAAAGTGTTTTGGAATGTTTGGAGATTTTGGAAATCAGACTTGAAGGCGGTACACCAGGCCTGTGAAGCATATGTGAGTACGGGACAAAGAACTGAGGTATAAATACCCTTTTCCGTGTGAGATCCTGTTTTGAGGATGCGTTGATGATCGGGTTGAGTTTGCAAAGAAATACCAGTTGATTTGCTGACAGCAGTTGAAATATGGGGGTTCCAGGTGAGGGTTGTATTAAATCGCACACCCAAATAGGTTGCTTTGTTAACTTTCGGAATTTTATCATTTTGGTGTGTGGAGCATTGAGGTTATGCCTTAACATTGGAATGTCCTCCGCTTTACATACCACCTGGAAGCTCAGTTGCAAAGCGTTGGAACTCCAGATAGTCAGTCATTGATAGTCAAAAGTTAATCATTTACATATTCAATCTTAAGGTATGGGCATACGTAATTTCGGATAACTCCTTTTTGATGTTTTGTTTCTTGTGTTATAGAGTGTATGGTGGTAAATATCGTAAATACGGATTTAGACTTTTACATAGAATGTTTTCGAACCGAATTTAACGTTGGTAAATTCTGCATTGAAGATAATCTGTAAAAGACAGATTATCTTCAATGCAGCTTATATCATAGTCTTTGGAATATAATAGAACAGATTCAGATTAGTGAAACTGCTAAATGAGATGAATAATGTTTCAGTACTGTTATGGTATCTTTTGTTGAAAAGTATAGTAAAGAACATACCGTCTCACAAATATCTAGCATTCTGTGAATATTAGAGGGTTTACAAAGACTTAGAAATATTAACTACATTGAATTATTAAATTTGTCATGACCATTATCCTAAATTCTTATTTAGAATGAGGCTTACGAATACTATAAAATATTTTCTAATTTTTTATTTGAATTATTTGTCGGTTGAACATTGTTTTACTGGAAGAGGACATCTACTATATACTATATAATTTATTTCTTTGTTTCGATAAGAATTTCTTTCGGTCATAGTTTCTTAACGCGACGTTAATGCTTCTCGTGGACGCTGAAGTGGTTGGAGAACATATTGCTTATTCTAGGATTTTATGGGCCGCTAAGCATTAAAAAGGTACACGAAAAAAATTGATTATACAAATATTTCAATCACATATGGATGTAAGAATAATTCCAGGTAATATGGATAAACAATAAATGTGTGATGCAGTACTGGGTATATGGAAGTTTGTTTCCAACCTCAAAAACATACGCATAAAATTTAAAAACTTTCACTGACTATTATGCTGTACATTTTTATTTTATTTAGTTTCAACGTAACGTTTTTGGATACAAAACTGCATCAAAAAATATTTTCTAGTAAAGATAACTCAAATTTTAAAAGGAAATTTTAAAAACAGTAGAAAAGGAGCCAACCATTTTGTTAAAAATGGCTTGGAAAATTATGATGTATGCCAATTCTTTGTTCGTACACATTACGCCTATCATATTATAATGCACATGGCCATTCGGAAAAAGCTCAAAATTCAAAATTCCGAGTACCATTAGTACTGAATGTTAATAATTTCCAAGCATATAAATAAGAAGAACTGCAAGTCAGAGACTATCAAAAAATACCTTTGAAAGCGTTTAGTGCATTTTATTCTATCCAGATTATGATCCATTTCAAATGATCAAATTTTACAGACGGTATTTGAGTAATACAGCTATTTGTCAACGGATAGATTGCATAGGAAAGGTTTATAAGAATATCGACTCCTTAAGGAAACATAAACTTCTTTTGTTTCACTTTTTTATTTCATTTTCTAGATAGACCTTTTCATGTAAATATTTACGAAATACGCATCCTTTACTCACTTGCTTACTCAGATTTGTGTCTCTATTTTCCATGTCTACATATAAGAAGAAAACTGTCTCGAAGTCATAAAACTAAAAAGAAATGCAGACGATAAACAGTTAGTGTAATAAAAGAATAACAATAAAATGTTCCAAGCTGTTAAATTCCTTTCGAATCAGTATCCACACGTTACTTTTTATCACAAACGATGCAGAAATTATGAGGCTTTAAGTGAAAAATAAATACACTTTTCCGAAATGCCAGGCTTGTCACTGGCACTAATATTAAACACATCAGAAGTCAATAAGCTCAGTACAAAAAGGCCAAAATTACAAGAGAGCAAAAATGTAAATGCCACTTACAAACAGGTAATGATAAACGACTTGGAGGTCCATCGATTCGATCCGCTGCGCTAACTTTATTCCTAGTAATTTCTTATGCAACTGTTACTTAACGCGTGCGTGCAGAGCTTCACCAATCACGCGCGAAAGCAATCTCTACTAGTTGCTTGAAGAACCGCGATTGTGGAAACCAATGATTTATTAGCCTTACCAGCATTCGAGAAGATTTCCTCTTTTCTTTCGAGCAAGCTATACCTGCTCGCTTATACGCAGGTGTTTCCTCTGCAGTAATTAAACTGAAATAAGTCAAAGAAACAAGTTCTGCATAAATTCATTAATGAAAAGCAAATGACTAGCGAAACTCATTTACAATAATTAGTATTCAGACTCTGAGAAATTTTCTGGACTATACTCAATCATGGGCGCTTGGTCAGGGCAGGAATGGTGTATTTCATCATGGTAAGAGAAAAAATAACTCATTTTTTAAGTTCTTTCACTTTTTTAATCCTAAGTCTTCCCTGGTGCAATAAATAGCATATACAGTAGGTCTACAAAATTTTAGAATTGATTTTTTTAACTTTCTCCAGCAAAGCTGTCAAGAGAAACTAATAATAATTATTACTAAAACATCTTATCCTTTATTTACTTCCTTTATTTACTTAGGGAGAAAATTAAGATGGAATTGTTTTGCTTGATTTTATGCAACGGGTATGCATATTTCCTAAGTGCACATCTGTATCGCCACCAAGGGAGTGGCTTCTAGAATGGACCTCTGAGCTTCCATTAATATTTCTGTCGTTTCACATGACCTTTGTACTTTAAGAGAGATGGCTGAAAATGTTTTGCCACGCAGATTCCTGTACAAAATAATTAAAGCATCGTGGAATTCTTGGGAAAATTGTCACTGCGAAGTTAGGTCAAATATTAGCATAATTATATATGTTACGGTGAAACACCGAAATCTGGAGAACGCCGACTTTCACCGGTGAATGTCAACATTCCCATAGTCGCTTGGTGTATGTCCGAAATATTTTCCAAATACTTTTATTTCTGACTTACACCGGTGAATGTCGACATTCACCATGTACTAATGGTGAATGTTGAACATATAAGAATATTATATTTCCTTCTCCGTAATTCATTCGCGAAAAAACGGACTTGAGACTCAGAATAAGAACTTAAAACACACAGTACATTCAAAATGAGAAAGGAAAATAACAGAAGTTATAAACTTACCAAATTATGTGATTCAAATCTTATTTATTGCAACAACTTAAACTATTATGACACTTTGAATTGCACAAGAGGCCCTTGCTTTTACAACTGCATTTATTTGTGGAACACTTCCTTTTGGAATGACAGCGTGTACATATACTCCTCTCTTTTCGACCTACACCAGAGCATATCTGTGATTGTCGACATACACCGGTGAGGGTCCGAATGTACAAGAATGTAAAGAAATATTCGATCTTTCACCGACGTATTTGGTGAATGTTGACATTCTCCGGTGAAAGTCGACATTCTCCAATTTCGGTCTTTCACGGTAACATATATAAATAATAGAAGTCCTAACATTTTTTATTGCAGTCTGTATGAAAAAGGTGTTCTATAATAACAGCCAATGAACTGTTTTATTTAAAGTGAACTTTTCTAATTTGCATTCCTACACATTTAGTGTGTTAAATTTCACATTAATAACTGTTCACTCTTAAATGCATTGCTTGCACAAGAAATGCTTTTCAAATAGAATGAGAATGAATTCATCTTATTCGCTACATATATATTAACTTATTCATATATAGTTTTTAATTTTAATAATAGGTATAACCAGATCATTCATAATACATATTTTAAATCTTACACTTTCGAAACGAAAGGAATGCAAGCATTGAGATAAGAAAATACTAGATTCATTTTAACACTATCAGTTATTCTCAATTCAATAAACTAATTATGCACTTGAATTCTCTAAATTCACAGGTGTTAGTAAATCCATAGTAGCTTGAGTCATTCTCTCGATATACAGAGCGATAATATGCCACGAAAATTAATCTGAATATCAGTGAGTGGTAAGTTTCGCGAGAGTGAAATGTTGATGATTTAATAAACTTATAAATTGAAAGCACTACGAGATTTTCTACTGAATCGGAAACAAAATTTATAAGCCACACATTTATAACTGCGAAACAAATGCAAAATTAAAAGTAAACAACAACAAGCGCTCATATGCACAGTTTCAAAGATTCAGGAAAGCAAGAGCAACAGCTTATTGATAAATTTTTGAATACCCTCAGTGGCGATACTGATGTGCACTTGTGAATTATGGAAGAGTTATCTACTGACATGGAGTAAGAGCTGAACAATGGAGTAAGGTTTCTGGTTTCTTTTCTTTCCATATTGAGATGAAATTCATCTTCATGCCGTGTATTAAAATAGTAAAAACTAAGTTGTTCTTAATAAAAATCCATCTTTGATCTAGTAAATTTTATTTAGACTTTATTTAATTTTAATTTTATTTAGACTGAACATACAAACATATTACTACAATATCTTAATTAAAATTCATCGTACAATTTTTTTATCAAAATCCTTATAACATTCGTCTTAAGCTTCCATTCCATAAGGTATGATTCTGTTTCATTTATTTGTATCTCGCTATCTTTTTACTTAACGTTACAGACAGTACCGTCTGCTAAAGTCATTTTAATTTTACAATCCCAGCTGTACAAATGGGAAGCAATTAGATTTCCTTCGAGAAACATAGGGAGCAGTTTATCGCAAAGAAATTCACTCATTCACTATTTGATTTCAATCACTTTTCTTATGGTACAGGTTTGTGTTCTTCAGACTACTTTCAACGTCTCAGTGTGAAATATCTCTAATATAGAACAAAATTTTGAAAGCTCGTTTTGTGACTGCTCCCATTCTAAAATTCCGGGTTACTTTACCCTTCGAATCAAGAAATAGCAACTTGGTAATATAGAGCAGTAATAATTTTTGTAATATCTCTTTTCGTGAGAATTACAAGAAACAGGAATAAAACATACATTATTTGTTTGCTGATGATTATAGAGTAAGTTCTATTTATGCCCTTGCGATAAACATGTCATTTGTGCATACATTACGAACTAATGATATATGTACTTGGAAAGAAATTATTATTACTCTTTCTCTCTCTCTATCTATCTATATATAGGATATAGGAAAAGTGGGTGGGGCACCAGGTAATTTTCATAAACAAGCAGGCATTGTCCTATTCCACTAAGTATCTAGAACAACCCGATCCAAGATCGTGGGAGACGTGCCTAGGCGGATTTGTTGACTTGGTTCATGCCAGAGCCCCAGGTTTTGAACCGCACGCGGCGCACCATCCAAAGGTGCGGGTGTTTATTTAAAATTGAGCAGAAGAAACATAAAGCCTTAAAACATACACGGAGCATATCATATACACGGAGTTACATCATACATAGAGTTACAATATACATATATTTGGTAACGATTTCTCGTGATGGGCCGCATAATTCCGTGCTTGCAAGAAATTCCATCATCTTGAGAAGATTGCTACGAAGGTGTTTGTGTTTGTAGGCAAATTTCATGAATGCAGGGATCTCAGTACTTTTTTATATTAGGTGCCACTGACATGTCAGGGGACAGTTGAATATATAATGTTGCGGGTCACCCCTTTCCCCACATTGGCAGCCATCTGATAAGTACATATTCCTTTCGTAGAAATATGTAGGGAAAGGGCCGTCACCTGAAATTAGCCAGTTAACAAGTACATTCGTGTGAATTTTGTGTCGATGACCTTGGAGATGAGCTTGAATTCTTTTCTTTCCTGTTCCGCTTCTTGCAATAAGTTTGCCATTTCCTTTGGACATGGGATTCCAGTGTTGCTTTAAGGTTACAGGATGACCATGGTAGTTCAATTTTGGTTTGGGTGAGGTCCTTTGCTATTTCTTTGGCAAGCTGGTCGGCCCTCTCATTTCCTGAGTGGTTGACATGTGCTTTTATCTAAGTTGTCTTGATGTTTTTGTTGCTGTTGGCTGAAGCTAGGTTTTGTGTCTCTCTTATTATTATGTCCTTGTGCTGAGGATTGGCTAGGGCTTGTATGGCAGATTGTGAGTCTGTGAAAATACTTATTTCTTTGAAATTGGAATTCTTGCTGTATTTGAGACCTTCTTTTATTGCTCATGAGTTTGCCTGGAAGATGCTATTTTCTTGAGTAAAAGAAATTTTCTTTCTGTAAGAACACTGGAGTGTTGTCTTATGCATGTGAATGCACACCCGGTACTTCATTCACCTTTCGAGCCGTCAGTATATATATATATCTTTATGTAATAAAAATAAATTTAGAAATAATCTTGTAGGAACACTGAGACATAGAAACGCAGAAATACTATTGGCACAGCACTTAGAGAGCATAGAACGCAGATCGATATTGAAGAGGAAGATTCTGATTGAACAGAATGCTAAAATGTTGTATCCGTAATAAATAGGAAACTTGGCAGTCGAGGCTGTTTAAATTTCATTTTTATTTCAATTGACATTTACGCCCACAATTTACTTGGTTCTCTAAATCGTGCGTATTCAAGAGCATTTACATTTTTGATACTGTTGTGAGAGGAAGAGAGCAGAGCGAAATAGCTTTCAAGCCGTAACAGAGGTAGAAGCAAAAGTGCGCAATTATCCACTACGGAGGCTCACCAAAAGAAGGTTTTGGTTTAGCTGATTATTAAGAGAAAAGTTTCAGTTCTCGAAATTTTGAGTTCAGGTTCCGAATGAGCTACGTCATCAGCATTACGCAAGCCATATGACATAGATTGAACTAGAAATTGATGGAAAGAAGGGAATGACAAAAGAATTTTTATAATCTCCTAAAACAAGAGTGTGCCTTTTAGTGTGTTGAGTTCTTTCCATCAATTAGCTATAAAGTTGCATATATTTTGCAGAAATTTAACTTTCGGGTTGTTTATTCTCCCAAAATAAAATTCTGAGTTCCATACTCAAGGACCCCATTCCGGATATGAATTCCTGGGGTATTTATAGAATTCCTTGCCAGTGTGGTTTAATTTACATTGGCCAAACTAAGAGAGCCTTAAAATTTTGCGTCAAGGAACATGAGGCATATGTTAGATGCCATGGGAAGCCCCATCAGTCCCATCCTGGCTGATATCTACATGCATTATTATGAATCAAAATTGTTTGAAACTTTAAACTTCCCGGCATGGTTCCGCTACGTAGACGATACTTTTACCCTGTTTGAAGGTAATAAAGATGATTTAAATAAAGTTCTTTCAACAATAAATTCTATTGATCCTGCTATTCAGTTCACTTTTGAACTTGAGACTTGCAATTCTCTTCCGTTTCCCGACATTCTGGTCACACGTAACACATCCAACTTCAGTACTACGGTTTGCCTTCCACCACACTTTAAATCATGTCATCCGACTAAACAAAAGTTAGCTTCATTTTATTCCTATGTTTTCCGTGTTCTTCAAGTTTGCTCCTCCAAACTAGCCCTTGATGAAGAACTAAATTATTTAAAAACAATAGCTATTGACAGGGACTTTTCACCCAACATTATTAATCAAGCAGTTAAAAAATTCTCATCTCAACACACTAAAAGGCACTCTATTGTTTTAGGAGATTATAAAAATTCTGTTGTCATTCCATTCTTTCCATCAATTAGCTATAAAGTTGCACATATTTTTCAGAAATTTAACTTTCGGGTTGTTTATTCTTCCATCAATAAAATTCCGAGTTCCATACTCAAGGACCCCATTCCGGATATGAATTCCTGGGGTATTTATAGGATTCCTTGCCAGTGTGGTTTAATTTACATTGGCCAAACTAAGAGAGCCTTAAAATTTTGCGTCAAGGAACATGAGGCATATGTTAGAAAAAAGGAAACACAGCAGTCTTCTGTTACTCAACATTGTTGGTCCGAAAATCACACTTTCAATTTTTCTGCTGCCAAAATTATTCAAAAAACATCTTCCATTGGAGAACTGGATTTTCTAGAGGCATTTCACATTCATGAAAATCTTTCTGTTCTAGTTAACGATCCTAATTCCAATCCAAATTTGCCTTCGGCCTTTAAAGAAATTATGTTTTAGTTTTGGTTTCACCAACAGCTGGCGCCACTTGCTTATTCTTGTCCAGGCTTTCTTATCTGATCATTATTTCCTATCTTGTTCATTTGCGGTTTTGCAGCTGAGGATGGTGGTTCGGTAAAACCATCGAAACTAGTCCTGTGAAAATTTTGTAAATATAACGCTGATTTTTGTTGTTTGACAGGGAATATAATCTTCATGCAAATATATAAAAAATGGATTTCATACTTTCAATAAAGTGGTTAATTAGAGTAGATGCGAGTAACTGTCACTCCCCAATCAATAAGATTTTTCAAAATATTGAGACCTCTAGAGGGAGGATTTAAATCGTCCAAGAACTCGCCTAAGGGCATTCTGTTAACCTGTTTGGGATTGAAATCAGATATGGATGGACAGCCTGTTTGTTCAATGCTTTTGGTTTTAAGCTAGCCATCGACCAGCTTTTCCCGAATGTGAACACACGTTATTCTCCATAAAAAGAGAATCAATACCACACATAAATCTTCTGTTGCCACACATAAATCTTCTGTTAGCAAAAGTACGTATATTAATCACCATTTCTTCCTGTACGATGACATCTGTATTACCATATGGCTATAATCTGTAATGCTAGTATTAGAATTTTGCGTCCTTGTTCTCGCTAAAGGTAAATGCGTTTAGAATTGGATATTAAACCTAAACCTCCATTTGGTCACTGAAGAAAGTACCCTTTCATTCTTGAAGACCGTGAATTTGACGTGCTGTGCACCTGCATCTTATTACGTAAGTTAAACTCAAACTTCTGGTGTGTTGGTATAAAGTAGTTTTCCATTGCCTTTACTGTATAGTTTGCCGCTATGCAGAAGTTCCAGTGGCGGCAAAAAACTCTAATTTTAAACGTATGAATTTCAAGCAATAACTTCAGAATCTTTAAAATGCTTCGGAAAGGCAAAGGCTGTCTGAAAACAGTCACTCAATTCGCCACTTCCATAATTATCTTTTAAAAGGAGTAGCTTTTTAGCTAAAAAAATCTTCAAAATGATACTTCAACATAGAAAAAAAAACTCGTTTGACTAGATATACATTTCAACGAAAATAGGAATTATAGAAGTTTTGCAGGAAACTTTGCATTTGCATGCTTTTGATGATGTAATGCTATTGCAGAACAAATCAAATTGAATTAGATAATCATAATTAGGTCTGCCTTTTTGCTTATTGAACGAAATAATATATCAGATTGATTGTTTACTTCGTGAACTATTATCAGGTTCACTTTAAGTGAATTTTGGATGCAGTACATTTTATGAAAATAGGTTGATATTAAATCTGAAATTGTACCGCAAAATAAAATAATAGAATTCCCAGAGACAATTTTTGCCAGGTTTACGTTCTTTTACTTATTTATTAAAGATGTATGATATGATGATGACTGGCGCTGTTTTGCTAACATTAACGTCACTGAGTATTAAGATGATGAAAAGGTTGAGAATGATTTATTGTAAAGAAAATTTAATTCAGAAATAGGGCCCATGCATGGAGCAAATGCAAAACAAAGCGTTAACAGCTGCTTTCTGAAACTGCTAGTAAACACTCTAAAGCAAAATAAAGTTGTTTATCTGTTCATTTAATGGATTAAAAATCTCATCTAAATATCTGAAAGAGTTTATGTTATGCAAAGTACTGCTTTCAAAAACCTGCAGTCCGTGGAGCATTAGTGGCTGTCACTGCATTTCCTAGTTGTCCGTGGCAGAATAATCGATTTGATACAAGACATTTTGATTTCGCTGTCGTCTGTCAAACGTTCTTGGTGAAGAAATATTTTATGTGATATTCTTTAAAAAAAATAAGTCATTACTTTTTCGTTTGTTAATTTTTACCTTTCTATGTTGTTTCTTTCACAAATATTGACGTGTCTCAAGAATCTGTGTTTCATATTCTATACTGCATGCACTGCCACTAGTTATTGTTCATTTGTTTAAGTCTGAATTCATTTATAATGAAATAGCTTAATTTTTAAAGGAATTCTAGCGAAAAGAACTTGTTCTCAGATCGTTTTTAACTCTAATGATTCTCGTTATTATGTACACAGTAAGCAAAGCATAAACGAAATGTATCCAATAAATGCTTTGCTATTCTGACTATCGTGAACTGCATGGATACTTTAATATAAATTTTAGAAATCCACAATAATATAAATAATGAATAAAAAAGTTTTCATGAGCATTATTAGACTCTAAACATCACTAATACCGCAATTAAATTGATGAATGGAAATGCGTGCCGTTTACCGCGCAATTTAATCAAAATCCACACTCATTGTATGGTAACAGTAGCTATTCGAATTGAACATATTGTTAGAAATGAAAAATACTTTATCAATTAGGGAAATTTCTTTGTTTTTAAATCATAAAATAGTAATATCAAAACTTAGCATGAACAGTTTATTTGCAATTAAGGCATTTATGCATTTTATTCAGAGATAGATTTTACCTAAAGGCAATGTCTGGAGTAATGAATGATTAACATCTGCAACAAAGTCAAGCAATGATTAATAGCTACAACACTGTTAATTTTACTATATTCTTTTGGCTATACATAAAGCGATTCAATCATTGACACGAAAGGTTTTTTAAAGATTTTTTAAATTAAATTTTTTATCCTTGAAGTATGTTTTAAATACTTCAGGTTCATCATTCCGAATTTCTGTTCGAATATTTAACAATCGCCTATAAGACTATAATTTTACTCCCATTTTCAATATCCACCGGTATTGTCTAACAATATTAATACTGAAATTTAGAACGAAATGAATGATTTACGTTTCGTAATTACTAATATTAATAAAACTCCGCATAAAAGACTATTTGTGATAGATAGATGGTATTATACTGTCATTAATATTATTTTAGAACCATTAATGAAAAATTAATACTAACATTAAATCCAAATAATCCTGTTGGAAATTCATTTTAAGTACATTGTAAACTAATAAAAGTAGAAAGATTGAGATTTGTTCTTTAATGTGACCAATATTTAGTTCTTATTCTGAGGTAAATTTAAGTTGATTGAATATGGTAAAGTTCCATGGTCATTTGCCTAAGGGAAGGAATGCCTTCTACTCCATTTTAAGTAGACTGGCTCATATTCACGTCACACATGGGGAAAACCACAGAGACCAATCATGCAGCACACCTAGTCGCCTGGGATCACATCTGAGCTTGGACTCTCAGCATACAGTAGTCTTTCGGTTACTATAGACCGTTATTTTGGAATAAACACTTAAAGGTCCTTTGTTTTCCTACAAACCATAGCAATGACTGCTGCAGAAAACAAATTGAATCCTATAATTTGTTAGAACCTTTTAATTTCCACTGTGTAATGATGATGACACGCGTTACGATCGAAAATGTGGAAAGGGTCGCTACGACCTCGAAAAGCATATTTTTAAGTAGCAGACTATCGTGATGCCTCTTATTCTCAGAAATGCATCATATTGTACTTACAGATTTTTTGAATTTTGAACTATAGTAATATTTGAGTTTTTATTCATTTTTTAATGCACTTATCATTAAAATTTGGTTGCTATGAATATTCAGTTTTTCTCTGTCTCGGCTGAAAAATGGAATTATTGGATTAACGAACCTCATTATTGGATTTTGAAACACATGCTGTAGAGTGTTGGGTTTGAGATTCACCAGTTGCAATGTGTGAAGAATAGTTCACTAAAATAAATGAAGTTTCAATATCAAAAACCTTCATACTTTGATCTCTATGATTCACTATCAAAATAACATAAGCGACGTGTAGATGTAAAGCAAACAAATTACGAAATTCCACACAAATGTAGACAAGAAAATATTTCTTAGCTGCAGTTTCGTGGGGGTGTTAACCCAGTTTCATTGAAGTGCCGTTTTTTACGGTGAAAATAGCAGAAAGTATAGGATTTCATGTAGAATTTGAAGCCTTGGGTCGAAGAAATGCAGGTAAGGGCTCGGAAGAGATCGACAGGATCAGAGGGGAAGCTATGCCATTCACGATATCCACTACTTTAGATTAACATGTAGAAAAATTAGATTAACATGTAGAAAAGGGCAAAAATATTTTTGGACTGTACCCGTATGTTACCAAGTCTGGAACAAGGATAATTAATTAAAGTGCGTTAAAGTGATATTTAGTTTTTGCAAAAGAAATGGCCGATTTTAAGAAAGACTGAAAAGAACAGAATAAAAAGGAAAAAGAGTAACTGTCTAGTAAAAATAACCTCCAGCCTCATAAGTGGATTGTGCCAACGTGTGGCAAGTTTATTTATTACGTTTGTAAAAATGTGATGAAGTCTGTGGAAGTGATGAAGTCCTCACATGACTGATAAATTAATACATCATTAACAAAACATTTCTTCGACAAAAAATGGATCAAGTGCCGGGACAAAATGACAACTAGTTGAGAAATGTCAGAAGAGTATGAAGAATGACGAACCATTTTGTTGAACTATCTCTTGTTGTCGATCTGCTGCATCGTTAAAACTGTTACGTTATCGAGTGTTATTCTGAAACATCAGGACTCCAAGAACATTTACAGTATTTACAATTGTTGCATATCTGTACAACACTGACGGCATTTATCGCTTCCCATCATGAAAAGAATGAGTAGTGAATAAGACAAGCAAAAGTTACGGTATAGTAAAACGCCATTTTTTTGGATGAGAGATTTCTTTCTTCTCCTTCTTGGAAAGTCTTTCACTCGCAATGAGCGCCACAAATGTGTATTATGGTATAGAATATACAGATCTCATCCGCATGCACAATGTGTTGCAAAGCCTTAGTTCTTTACACCTTCTAAAGAGAGATAAGCAGCACACTTATAAAGGCCGCGCGTTGGTCTCATCATGAGTTCGTCAGACACCCACATGTCGAGTTCTTTATTTTCCCTGTTATTGGCAGGTGCTTTTAACAGCTGAAATGTGTACATATAGTGTCTGGGGGACCTTTCGCACTGTTTGCCGTGGATGTGATTTAAATAAATCCGTTTATTCATTCGAATTCACGTAAAGAAAGTAAGATGGCCACGGGTCTGAAATTTCGCGAAGCCTGAAATCTTTTTCAAGCCTGAAATCTCTCGAACAAAAATTTAGTAAACCAACGGCGTGCGAATATTGCATTAGTTATTTCTGCGAATATTTTATTGATGTGTTTTACTGTATCCGCTGCAGGATTTCTCGGTCTGAGCTCATAAAGTTAGAGCAATCTTTATTGGTTGGGTTTAATGACTGACTTGATGTTCATAGTGTTAAATGTTTAATGCTCGTTAAAAAAAATTCTAAAATTGCATCACCCACGTGCATGACGCTATTACATAACGTAAAATTTTACACTGATTTCATTGCTTTCTTGCTTTCTTAGGTGAGAAGTAGAAACCTGATGTCATTCAAAGGTAGTTTCATTGATAACAACGCAATATATGTGAAGCGAGTGCTTGCATAGAGGAAATTTTCATGCTAAAGCATGCTGTTAAACTGATGGAATCAGGATCTGTTGATCTTATGAATAAAAATGTGGTTAACCTTACTATCCTGGCCATTCTCATGCATATGAGTTTCCTTATACAATTAAAAGATACATTTGTATTAAAGTAATAACAGTAATCTATGTAACGCAAGTAGTGCTAAATGTTATAAAAGAGAAACTATTGAACAATATGAAGCAACAATCACCTCCAAATTACTTATGCATTTAATCACACATTTCCATCTTGAGCAATTGTCTAGGTACCCAAAGAAAACAAATTCATTTTTCCTAGGCAAAATCCTACACGATTCATTAAATTATGGAATATAGCTCGAAAACTACAACGAACATCTAAATAAACAATTCAAATATTACCCTAATATAAGATATTACTATTTTGTCTGTTCTTTCAATTTTTCTTCATTTCTTTTCGCTTACGCTGTGACATTATCTCTTGAGTCATGACTGCTCACAGGGGACTGAGGATGCATTAAGCCATCTCTCTTTTGATCAAAAATATTCTGCTTAAGAATTACTTCGCTGCTTCTTATATCATATTGTTTAGATATCTTTCATTCATATCAGTTCAGGAGTCTGCTGAAGGAAGCCAAGATATTATAGTATACCTAGGTTGAAAATCTCAGAAATGTATCCCGAAAACTAGAATAGATTCATAAATAACGAGAGAAACCTCATACCAAAGAAAATAAGTAAATGAATGTAAAATAATAAGAATACTGAGGATAACAAAATCGATCCTTATATTTCAGCTGAAGAAAGATGATTTAGGTCGAGAAGGTAAAGTGGGAAAAAAAAAAGAAAAATGTCAAGTAATAATTAACGACTTGGTGCAGTTGCTGAGCATGACATTTTATGAGGCTTAGTTTATCATCTGGAGGAAAGATGTCCTAATATTTCAGTTAAAAATAAAAAATGCATGCAGTGTTTTCTCGTGAGAGTCATTTTGCATTTTAATGGACTTGTTTTGCAGCATTAGGTTTTGTAGCTTTCTGCTGTCTTACTTCCTTGTTTAGAAACGATGAATCACTAAAAACATGAACCACAAGGCTAGTGCGCTGACAAGTTTACATTAACAAATTAAAAAAATTATGATTGTAATCCATTGTCATGCAAATGCATTTCCATGGGTTTTCCAGGGTGCTGTGATTACTGCTTATTCTTATGTCCATGGTTTCTCATAGAAAACGATAAAGATTAATAAGCATTTTGACAAAGGTACACAGGATTACATAACGCTCAAATTCAGGATGAAAAGAAAATTCATTCACATTCGAATCACAGCGGCATAATAGAAACTAGAATCAGTATTTGCTGGTCATATTTACCACGTGAATTCTTCCTTAAAATCTGAAATTTTTAGCTATAAACCTATAAACTAACGTAAAAGGAGTGACAGAAAGAACGATATTTCAATGTTTCGATTACATCGAAATTAATTTCAGCGCTATTAAAATAAAGAACTAGGAAAAATTTAGCCCAATCCAAAGCGAAGCAAAATGGAAGATTGGTCTAAAGAAGGCCATGTGCTACTTAGACTTTATTGCAGGCCTCGGCAACCTATGATCCACAGGTCACCCAGTGACAAATTTTATAATTAAGTGACCTACTTGAGCTCCAAAAATAAAGTGTAATACATAAAAATAAACTATAACTAACATGAAACGAGCAATTGAAGAATACACGAAAAATAAACAGAAAAAAATAATAACAATAAGATTTTTGTTTGATTAAAAATGTGCAGTAATGAATACGCATTTATATTTAAATAAAATAAAAAATTATAACATAATTCCATGGAGAAATTGATAAGTTTCACATCGCCGATCCTTAATTCCAAACATTGGCTTTGCCAATTTGTCTGCATTCGTTTCAACTTATGAAGGCGAGCAAATATTTTCACATCTGAAATTTATTTTAAGTTAAAGCAGGAGCAGTTAACTACCAAAAATTCAGATACTTGCATTCGTGTTAAGACAATTAACTATAAGCCAGACTTGATTTGGATATATGCTTATCCAAGGACAGGCAGACACGAGCTAAGTCCTGAATTTATTGTGCATTCATGAACTTGAATGCACAATAAATTCAGGACTTGAAAACTTTTGAGTTATAGGAAGGATCATATACCAAAATTACACATAGTCAAGATGCAATCCGATTGCAAACGGGTGAGGGCTGCGAAAAGTACATTTAATTAAATACCAATCAGCTCCATATTCAAAAGAGGAACCACTCAAATTCAAATTAGGAAACTATCAAAAATTAACTACTGTTTTCCTGAAGCACAGAAATAGTGTTTCTCCCCATGAACTTTGATATCTTAGATTTCTAGCGGGAAGTTAGCCTTTGTAACATTGTTGGAAACATTTAAGGTAATAAAATAGTATATATGAGATCAAATAAACTTGTTGGAAACATTTAAGGTAATAAAATAGTATATATGAGATCAAATAAACTTATTGATTCCATGTAAAATAAAAGTATGAATTAAAATATGTTTCTTTTAAGAAGTTGAAAAAAAAAAAGGAATGAACTTCTCTTAAACTGAATGTTATTTTTTTAGCTTAAATTCGGACGGATAGTTTTTACTAATTTTCCAGATAAGAGTGTTTACCTCTAAAGCAGGTTTAATCCATAAAAATTTCAGCCTCAGAAGGGCTGAAATTTTATTCTTTTATTTAAAAAATTCTTTTATTCTCTATTTACAATTTGTCTTTCATTTAAAAATTGCAAAAGGACGTTTCTAATCAAACTATAAAAAGTTTTAATGCAACTGTGAACAATAAATGCTCACTTAAGTGCTTTAAAATTTATGATTATAAAAGCCGGAAACACATTAGAAAGTAACATTTTAAAATAAATTTGCTATTATTTCAATGAGATATTACAACTTCAGTATATATAACGTTTGTCCTTGTCATTCTTATATGATTGCCAATAATTTACAACTATAGAATTTTTCAAAGATATAGAGAAACAAAAAGTCAGATTATTATTTAGAATTGTTGCCTTAAAACTCTTAATGGTTTTCTTGGTAGTTGAAAAATATAACTTGCATTATTTTAACTACTCTTATTTATTATTTTTAAATATCTCTATTCTTTTTTAACTACTCTTATTACGCAAACCTGAAACATAAAAGATACTGATAGAAGCTTGTCTTCCTAGCTGTATCTCAACACTTATCGAATCTTTTGGCGAAATATCTCATCAGCGATGTTTTATAGCTGAAATTATCTTAAGCAGTTGTATTACAATAAATAGAATTTACGGCAAGTTCAGCCTGGCTTTACAGCTTAAAAGAAATAGAAAAACTTTGCAACATGCAGCTTGGCTTACATAAATACACAATTTTACGTGCATATATATCAGAATTTTTGTCCTTTACAATCACAAAAAAATGAGACTTTATTTTTGAAAAACAGTTCCATACTTTCTATAAGAACCTATAAGAACGTATCTGGAAATATATGTCCAAAACCAATATTTAAATAAATAAGCTTATATCGTTTTCTTCCCAACAATCTACATATTCACTTATAAAACTTGGTTTCTCCGCAGAACATTCTATTCAATCCATCCACAAAAAATTGAATATAACTGAATGCATGCATGTTGCACATTCAAAATATCGATAACGGTTAAGAGTTGAATTAAATCTTATATACGTTGCTAAACATGGAATGCACGCTTATAGATCATCAAATTATTGTTTATAAACCTTCGCTTCCAATATACAGAGGATTTGCATTTTTATGAAATCGTTCGTCTAGTTCACGAGCTAAACGTTGGTTCTGAATAGTTTATAGTATTTTCATTGGCATTCCCACTTATAAGCTTTTAATTTAATGGATGTTCTGTGGCTCTTATGATTTTAAAATGAAGAACTTTCTGTAATTTACTTCTGAGGCTAAAATTAATAAAAAAAATATAGACGTTTGAATAAAGGTTTTGATGAGAGGGTGATTCAAAACTACAGCAACTAACTTCTAGGAGGGGTAGTGTACACTTTTAAACGATTTGGAATCGCATAGCATTGCTGAGCCGGAAATGTAGTCTTAAGGATATATGGATTAGGGGCTGTCGGAGATCGAGATAGGGATTAAGGGTAGTCTTAACGAAATAGGGATTCGAGACTTTTCGACAGCCGCACAAAGAGGTGTTAGAAGGGAAAACATGAATACATCGTAATCTCAAACTGAAATTTAAACACCATAAAAATAATGACTTTCTTGATGATGAAGATCTCCGACATTTCGTAACGTGGCGTAAGGCATGAAATCTAGGACGTTTCGAAATGCAGTAGGGGTTTTAAATAGCGCATCTTCATGGCTACGGCAAACTTCCGGATGCCCAGCGTACTTCGAGACGTCCAAAATTCCAGGCGGTGTCCACGTTTCGAAACTTCGGGCAACTTCATTATCAGAAAAGTCATGCCTTATTTTAAGTCTTTAGATGGTCTTTAAATATCAGTTTGCGATCATGTTATCTTCATATTTTCCATCTTAGTACCTTTGCGGATGGCTGTCGACGGTTTCTCTGCGATAGCCCCTACCAAACCCCTATCTTATTATGATTGCATTTTCGACTCCATTGCTATGAGATTCCGAGTCGTCTAGGTGTACCCTACCTCTTCTAGAAGTTGGTTCACCTAATTTTGAATCATCCTTTATATTATAAGGTTATGAGTAATATCATAAAAAGGTAATTACAGAATTAAGAAATTATTTTAAGAATAACTACTCAAAATAGAATTACCATTTTCTGAATCGGAGCTAATAGCATGTATTGCAATTTGTTTGCTTCGTCCTTTGGAGTTTATAGCATAAACAATCAATACAAGGGATTCTTTTGGAGGAAGGGAACAGACATTGAAGACAGGAGCACCGTGAGATGTGACATTAGCCAAGAATTTATCAGAATCAGTTCCAAATACTTCTAGTTGGAAGAGTTGCTGTGAACCTCCATCTTGTCCACCTTCGCATTCTAAAACGATACATTTCAGGGTACGGTTGGAAATAACGCAGCTTTTGGGTTCTTCGGGAGGACCTATAAAGTAGAACCGAAAAGAATTAAAACTGAATCTAATTTCTATTATAGTACAGAGTTTATAAGTAGGTTTTAAATTTATGGTTTGAGAAGATTTGAGTCATATACATGGTATGATTTAGTTATATTGTTTAGTTATGCTTTACTAAAATATAGATTTCTTGCAAAACCATTCATAAACTGAAATTACGTTAATTAAAGAAAAAATTCTCTTTAATTTGTACTAAAAAAAAATTTAAGTCTTCTTAGATCTAAAAAAAATACACTGCATCAAATAATGCTAAATATCTCTGAAAACTAAAATGACGTTTATAATAACTGTATATTGCAAAAATGGGAAGTAAATTGCACCTTTGCAATATCGAAATGAAAGGAAACTTTGGTTTGATTCTTAACATGGTTCAAAAGATAAAACTTTTGGAATCATTAGTACCTGCTGGCACAATTCTAAATGTGCATGGTTCCTTTTGTCGACCAATAGAATTTGTGGCCCAGCACATGAGAAGGCCATAGTCTTGAGGTGATCTGGGTGATATAGTAGCTATACTCCGGGTACCATTACTTGCATATTGCTCTTTCCCTAAGATCTTAGCACCATCAAGAGCCCAAAGAAAAGTAACAGGGGTGGGACTGGCATCCACTTCGCAAACCACAGATACAGATTCGGTCCGCCCAACTCCGTAGACACTGCTTCGAACGGAATGGCATCGAGGAGTATCTGAAAAATGTAAAACATTGAAGTAAAATAGTTAAGTTTTAAAACCTATCACTTTTTCTTAAAGCAAGAATTAAGTATAAAATATCAAATTTTAAAATTAAAAAATCTGATGTATACACCACATGACTTTCTTGTACGGAATGTTAAACTATACGTATTTTTCCTGCATTTCATTTAAACTTATTGAATTGAATTAAATCTACTTCGTCGATAGCGCATAAACCACAACAGAATAACTGCACTCTTTATAATTCACTCTATTTATTTACCATAGCGACACTCTGACGCTAGGTTCACTTAACAGCGTTACATGTCATCTATTTTATAACTCAGAATGCACAAAAATTATGTCATCTCAAGAATTATCTAATCGTTGCCACATATTCTATTCAAATACTGTAATAAATCTAAAGCGATGTATAAAAGAAATTAAACAAATAAAAAAGAAACAGTTTTTCACAGACGATTCAGCGTCACGTAGCTAATGCGCATGCGCTACTAAACATTCTCCTCCTTGCGAGACAGACTGGCGACATTATTTGCTGCTAATACGAAACACTTATTTCATCGAATTTCATTAGAGATATATTTCTCATTCAATAAATTATGTTCTCAATTCGCGACAAGGCAAAAATACATAAAGCCTCAGAATACCTTCATTAAAAATTGAAAAATATAGAAAGAAATAAAACACCAAATACAGTTAGAACAATTAAAAAAAATCTGATGTGTACACCACATGACTTCCTTGCACGGAATATTAAATTATACGCATTTTTTCTTGCATTTCATTTAAACTTATTGGATTGAATTAAATCTATTTCGCCGACAGAGCATAAACCAGAATAGAATAAATGATTTTTTAAAATTCACTCTATTTGTTTACCATAGCGACACTCTGGCGCTAGGTTCACTTAACAGTACTATATTTCGTTCATATTATAACTATGTCTATGTCTTATCACTTAGTAAGAGGCAATCAACCATTAACGGCCTTTACCAATATATTATACTTGACTTTTAAATGCTTGAGGAATCGAGTAAGTTGTATCCAATAATATGGAAGTACTTATGCACATGCTGTGCTAGAACTCAGAGATTACTAGCGACGGAGGCTCCTGTGCCGCCGTTCGTAGAATAAGTGAACTTTGAACAAATGAGGCGTCGTGTGGCGCTATCTATTAATAGGGATGAAAAGCATTTTAGTTGACTGGAGCTCTGGTTGCGCCATCTCTTGCAGGATGTATTGTAAGGCATTTTTAAAATTTCATAAAAATTATTCTTCTGATAAGCAATAATTGCAAAGTGAAATGATGAAAAACACAATTTGCTGTACATTGAAACGTTTCACAAGCGTAAAAACTATTTACATACAAAGTCTACCTGCTTTGGCAAGAACAAAGTCCATAGCGCATTGTAATTTGATAAGTAAATCTATAAGTAAAAAAAAAAAAAAAATGAAGTAAAACCTTGGCTAAATAAGAAGAAAACGAAAATATATACATTACCACCGACTATTATGGTGAATAGTGTGAGGCCTCTTGTGACGTTTTTCAATTGCGAAATCATAATTTCCTAGTTTTTTGATGATATTCTTAGGATGACTGTCCCATTTCATAAAAAAAGTTATGAGAAGCATTTAGAATTTCAGAATCCGTGGGTTTAGTTTTTAAGTCATTGTGAAGAGTGCTGTTTCGTACAAACCAAGGCGCATTTCTAATTATTCAGATGGCCTTGTTTTAAATTCTTTGTATTTTTTCGCGATGAGTGCAGTTGCAGCCCACGCTGGGGAAGCATACAGTAAAATCGGGCGAATAGCTTGTAGATAAATAACTCTTTTTGTAGCGAGACTAAGTTTAGAATTTCTCCCTATGAGTGCATAGATACTGCATATTGCTTGGATGGCTTGTTTACAGATATTTTCGATATTCATATTATAACTCAGAATGCACAAAATTTATATCATTTAAAGAATTATCTAATCGTTGCCACATGTTCTATTCAAATACTATAATAAGGCTAGGACCATGTATAAAAGAAATTAAGCAAACAAAACAAAAAATAAACAGTTTTTCACAGACGATTCAGTATTTCTCATTCAATTAATTCAGTTCTCACTTCCGGACAAGGCAAAAATACATAAAAACTGGAAATATCTGTATTAAAAATTACGAAGTAAATCTTTAGCACTTATTTACTCGAAATAATACCAGAAAGGATTAAGCATGATTTAATTCGCAATAATAAATGAAGGCGTTATCTTTGTTGTTGCGAAGCTAAGTTTCTCTAGATTAGCAACAAATCCTCTATTCTGCTGTTTCAAATGTAAATAAGCAATGGCCACCATCAAAAAAATTATTAGGCTTAGCGGCACTTAAACAAATTTAAAATTGTTGATAATTCTAAAAATATTGCGTACAGATTTACTAAAGGCATAAAAACCTTAACAGGAAGATAAGAACAACATAATTCAATCATTTTTAAAGACAAAAAATGTACAATTTACAAACATATAAGAGTAAAGAAACTGAGATCACTGAGCCGGGTAATAGAGTGGATATATATATAAATATATTTATATACGTTTGGTGCAGCCGATCGGAACCAGAATACGAGGTGCACATCTACATGTTATAGCAGTCCTATCAGATTCAATGTTCCGTCTTATCTTCTTTGGGAACATGCAAGGACCTGACTCGGAACAGAGCGCTTACTAAAGATATGTTCAATAACTGTGGTAAGTAGACAGGATACACAAGAAGGGTATACAAAACCCTTTATTTTTCTCTATTTACAATAACTTCCGCACTTCGGAATACAAAGACCCACTACATGTGGTCTAAACGTAAAATTATAAAAATAAAACTAAACTCAAATTTAACTTTAAAATAATAAACGTGGAAGATTGACCTTATATTAACAGGAAGCCGTATGTAGTACAGAGAACTGTGAACACTACAATACGTTTAAAGTTATCAAGAGGATTAAACCTCTGGCCTGGAAGGCAACCAGCAACTGAGTAAAACTTCTAAGGTAAGCGGCCTGCTTCCCCTCTCTCGCTTGGCAAAAAGCCACAACTTAAGTACTTGGCGTTCGCCAGACAAACTTTGCATAAATACGTTAACGCTTATAATTCTGGCCGGAAGTAGAAAATAAGAAGTGGTAGTAAAGATTTAAAATAAAATAAACGTTAGTTAAACTTAAGATCCTTACATACTTCCCGCCAGAGTTAATTAGTTTGAAACTGAGGTCTAAAACGACCTTGTTGAAAACTTTTAGCTCTAGAATCTAACGCGAGGCCAATCTTTTACAAACATTTTTCGCTAGAAACTAGAAATTTAAAAGAAAGAAATTTGTTTTTACAATAGCAGCTCACAGGACACGCAATTTTTTCATCTGTACTGCATATAAACAGGAGCTTTTATTCAAATCTGGTTCCTTCCAGAGATCTGGAAGGAAAACTAGTTTAATGAAATGTTACACAATGAAATGGCAAGTAACATGTATAATTATATTTCTCTTAACATTCTTATTTCATTCATGACTATTTTAATTATCTCTCCCCGTGCTCTCTGACATGTGTTGTAAAAGAACACCAAACACGAATGTGTTTATGTCTACGTGTTCAGCACTTCCTCCTACAATCAAAGCACTAACGTGTTAAAAATTCAACATACCAAGACCTCGTAACATACCCTAACTTCAACTCTAAACCCTGAGGTACTATTCTGAAAGTGGCTAACTCTGAAGTGTAGCGTCAGAGAGCCTAACTACATTCATTCAACCTTTAACACATATTCACCATGATTTAGTCTTTTTACAGTCACACGAATAAAAAAAAATTTTAACATTACTTTCACTTTTACCATATCACGGTATTTCTTAACATTTGAAATAACAGTTCGCATTGTATATAAGAACATATTAACATGCCGTTAATTTTACGCATTTGACAACATACATTAGTAGTACATTGTTAACTTCTATTCCTTTCAAAGCAAGTGCCAATTTTTCTACATTGAAATACTACATTTCAAAAAGTCTTTCAGACTAAAACTTCTTTCTTGCCAGAATGTTTTAAATAAAATTTATACAATAACTTTTACAATATTTAAGTCTTTAGACATCGCTATTATACACCAACTTTAGTTTTACACGCGAGTAATTGAAACATAATACCAAAATCGGTAACAACTCATTTCTCGCCCTTTTGGCGATAAAGGTAGACCTCGCATGAGGTGAAACTTCTTGAAATCTGCCACTTGCAGTAAGAATGAAAGATTAACTTAAGTTTGCAAAGTAACATAAAATTTTACTTATCTTTGTGATATTCGGACATTCTTTTCCGAGCCCAGTCCTGGAAAGTAGCGTAGATTCTTGTTTGATTTATCCTTCTTCGTGTGCGGGCTCGCCCTTCAGTGCCTTCCTCTAGAAGCTTTCTTTTTTTTCCAGTTCGGTCACCCTTGAATACCTTCTTTTTCGCCTCTGCCTGTGGTCTTGGCCGTTTGATGGCAGTTGGTCTTGGCGGAAGCGGGAAACTTCTTTCGTGTTCCCGCTTGGACCTCGTTGCTGGCCGTTCAAATTTTCCTTGTAACTTTTCCTCCGCCGCTGGTGGCCCTTCCGCAGTTCGGCGACATTTGCTGCGGAGAGTCCTGTCGGATGAGTAGATCTTCCGTTTTAGAGCCGGGTTATAGTTGCCGTCATTTCTCCTGGCTCTCTTTGCATACGTCGTCCTTCTCCCTTCTTCATTCTGGGGGTGTTCGTGAGCTCTCTTTTCTGGACGGTGGAACGGCTTCTTTTTCTTGCTACCTTCAATTTTCCAGCGGGGAAACTTTCTTTTCACTTGCTCCTGCCTCTTAATGGCTTGCCCTTGTACTTGTCGTTGTTCCACCTCTGGAGCTTGTGCCTGCGGTGTCTGCCCTGCCGGATCCTGCAAAAGATCTTTGAAAATTTGCATTTTATTACGATCATAGTAGGGTTTGATTTGATCAATGTTTGCGGAGCAGGTTTCCCCATTCCTGGCTTTTAACACTACTACAGCGTGAGTTATTTTTTCTATGACATATGGTCCTTCAAATCGTGGAAAAAATTTGGCAGTTTTATCTTCTGGTGCTGAAGAAAGTGAATGCTTAATTTTTAATACTTCATCCCCTACTTTATAAGTTACTCCCCGTCGTTTCAAGTCGTAATACAGCTTTTGTTTTCTCTGTGCTACTTCCGTATTCTTTTTTGCTTCTTTAATTAGTTTTTCTATATCACCCATTTTAAATTCTGGGTCTCTTGTTGCACATAAAATAATTTATCTAACGGCGTTATAATCTTTCTGCCTAAAAATAACTCAGCAGGAGTTTTGCCCGTTGTATCATGTTTTGAGGTCCTAAGGGCGAAAGCAAATTCATTGACATAGTTATCCCAGCTTTTATGAAAATTTTTAACATAACTACGGATAATTTTCACTATATTTCTATTGACCCGTTCCGCTATATTTGATTGCGGCCGATACGGGACCATTTTTAAATGACGTATGCCCAGTTTTTGGCATATGTCTTCAAATACATTACTTACAAATTGAGGACCATTATCCGATATAACTTTTAGGGGCGCCCCGTATTTTAAAATATATTTATTTAAAATAGAATCAGTAACTAATTTCGCGGAGGCTCGTTTTAAGGGAAGAATTTCGGTCCACTTACTAAAATGATCAACCATAACAAGGATATACCGACTTTTATTTAACTGACATTTTGGGAAAGGGCCCAATAAATCAATGCCAATTACTTCATTTGAAAATTCGGATTTAATACTATGTAGAAACCCGGCCGGGCGGAAATTAATATAATTAACTGCTTGACATGTTGGGCAGGACTGGACATACGCCCTTGTTAACTTTTGCAGTTCAGGAAAATAGACTGCCTCGCGTACGCGTTGGATAGTTTTTCGAATACCAGCATGAGAAGCTAAAGGGCTGTCATGGAGCTCCTGCAGGATATTTAATCTAAGACTAGCTGGGATAACAGGTCGAAATTCGTTGTTGGAATTCGTAGTTTTTGTGTAGAATAATAGACCATCTATTAGTTCGTAATGGGCTGCCCTATTTCTTATCGCCACAATATCTTGGTGGCTAAAATTTTCAGGATCCTTCAAATACTCATAAATGCTTCCAAACTCAGGATCCTTACCCAGTTCGGTTATTACAGTTTCTCGGGAATTTATTGTACATGCTGTGAGCATTGCCACCTTTACAGTATTACCTTCTTCAACTATTTTAATTCTGGATAGGGCATCTGCTACGATATTTTCCTTTCCGGGGGTATGCTTGATTACCAGGTTATATTCTTGTAGCTTGAGTGCCCATCTTATTAACCTTCGGGATAAGTTTTTCCCTGAGTACAATCTAGTTACCGCCGCATGATCAGAGTACACTGTTACTGGCGCCTTTCCAAAATAGACTCGGAACTTTTGCACTGCTAACAGAACTGCAAGTGCCTCTCTCTCGGTCGCGGAATAGTTTCTTTGTGTTTGATTTAAAGTTCGGCTAAAAAATACCACGGGCTGCTGATTTTGCGAAAGTACCGCCCCTACCGCATAATCCGAAGCATCCGCTGAAATTTCTAAATTCTCATCCTTTTCAGGAAATTTCAACACAGGGGCTTGCGTTAATGCTTGTTTTAATTTTTCGAAAGCACTATTGGCTTCGGCCGTCCACGAGAATTTTGCCTTTTTCCTTTTTAATTTTAACAATGGTTCAGCAATAGCTGCAAAATTTTTTATAAAGGACCTATAATATGAACAAAGTCCTAGAAAAGAAGAGAGCTTCTTTGCCGTGGTTGGAGTCGGATACTTTTGTACAGCAATTATTTTTGATTCGTCTGTCTCGATTCCTTTCTGAGATATTTTGTAACCTAAATATTTTAATTCAGGGGCTGCAAATTTGCACTTTTCGACATTAACTTTTAGACCGGCCTCATTTAATAAAGAAAACACCTGTCTTAAATCCTGTACATGTTGGTCGAGATTATCACTAGTAATAATGATATCCTCTTAATAGATAAATGTGGACTTTCCAAGAACAGGCCTTAACACAATGTCCATACATCGCTGAAATGTTGCCGGTGCCCCTGAAAGGCCAAACGGCATACGCAAAAATGCATAAGTGCCAGACTTGGTTATAAAAGCAGTCTTAAGCACGTCCTCTGGCCTAACCCCTATTTGAAAATAACCAGTCGTTAAGTCTAAAGTCGTCATATATTTGGTGGATGTTATGTTCCTTAGAATTTCTTCAATAATAGGTAACGGATATACCGGATATTTAGTTATGGAGTTTAATTTACGGTAGTCAATTGCGAATCTCCACCTTTTTGGATGTGTCAAAGGATAGTCATTATTTTTCTTACATAAAACCACCGGGCTAGCATAAATACTTGAGATGGGCGTTATGATCTTTTTACGTAGCATATCGGTGATGTGCCATTCTATAATTTTTTCCTTATTCTTATCATACCGGTATGCTTTGTGGCGGATTGGCATTGAATCTCCGGTGTCAATACTATGGTTAGTAACCTGAGTAAATCCTGGAATATCACTAAATAACGAAGCAAATTCACTTACCACTTGTCGGATTCTTCCTTGCTCGTCATTAGGCAGGTGGTCAAGATTTAACATCGGCGGTTCAGCCTTTTCTCCACGAACTGGTTTCATCGTCAGCTTAAGGGACGCTTCATTAAAATCCAGCGTTGCTTGTGCTTCTGAAAGAAAATCTATTCCTAAAATAATATGTGCTTGCAGATTCTTTACTATGAAAAACATAACCTTGACTTTTTCGTCCTTGATACGGACATACAGCGGTAATTTACCTATACACTTACATTTTTCTCCTTGCGCCGCTAACACTGTCGTATTATCCGAATTATATATGCGGTATTTCCGAAAATACTTCCTAAAAAAATCTTCTGCCACATAGCAACACTGCGCGCCTGTATCCAGGAGTGCGGTGGCTGGGATATTGTTCACCAACACTTCAATCTTCGGAAGAGTCAAATTTTTCACCATTACTGTATTTAACTTGAAGGAAGAGGGGTTTTCGTGGCCTTCGGATTTCCGCACCCTTCCGTCAGCAGAAATCCGTTTTAGTTTAAATTTTTTTTTTTCATTTCCGTGCTTTCCTTCTTTTTCCACTGGCCTTGAGACTTTTTTCCTGGATTGCTATTGAACTGTCGACGTTCGCCGGCTGTTTTAGAATGCTCGGGTTTCCTTGCCCACTGATTCGCTTTGCTTCCGTAGCCGTGTGCTTGAGTTTGCTGTAGTCTTGATTGGCGTCTTCTTTCAATGTCCCCCGTTCTTCTACTTTCAAACTGGATTGCTAGCTCAAATAACTTTTCCAGTGTAGTCGGATTTCTTAATTCAATAAAGTCTTGCACTTGGGGCAGTAACCTCGGCAAAATCACTTGAATTATCTCAGGATCCGGACGGTTTCCATACAAGAGTTTGAAGACGTGAATTTTTCTTAAAATAAAGCTTGAGAGATTTTCGATTCTTTGTTGATATATACTAAAAAGTTCCGTTTCTAATTTCGCACGATCCCTTACAAGAGGGAAGGCTTTTAGTACGGCAGTCTTGAAATTCTCGTAAGTATAGGTGGGACTTCCTGCTTGACCCAAGAGACTTCTGCCTATACATTTGAACCAGTTAAGCGCTTGCCCCCTCAAAGCGCTGGTAGCTAAGGTAACTTTTTGAAACTCGTGCACGGGGTAGAGCATGAAGTGGTCATCCAATTTTTCCAAAAAACTGGTTACCGGTGAGTTTCATTAAATGTTGCTTCTGGTTTCATCGAAGCGCGCATGGTCTGGACGATGTAACCAAATCCTTCCAGGGCGGCAGCTGGCATTTCTGGATTCTGAGCCGCTTCTGCAGGCAGCACAGGTTCTTCTTGAAACTCGGCCATGGTTATTTTTCTTCGTTGGGCGCCACTATCAGGTTCAATGTTCCGTCTTACCTTCTTTGGGAACATGCAAGGACCTGACTCGGAACAGAGAGCTTACTAAAGCTATGTTCAATAACTGTGGTAAGTAGACAGGATACACAAGAAGGGTATACAAAACCCTTTATTTTTCTCTATTTACAATAACTTCCGTACTTCGGAATACAAAGACCCACTACATGTGGTCTAAACGTAAAAATATAAAAATAAAACTAAACTCTAATTTAACTTTAAAATAATAAACGTGGAAGATTGGCCTTATATTAACAGGAAGCCGTATGTAGTACAGAGAACTGTGAACACTACAATACGTTTAAAGTTATCAAGAGGATTAAACCTCTGGCCTGGAAGGCAACCAGCAACTGAGTAAAACTTCTAAGGTAAGCGGCCTGCTTCGACTAACTGCCTCCTCTCTCTCGCTTGGCAAAAAGCCACAACTTAAGTACTTGGCGTTCGCCAGACAAACTTTGCATAAATACGTTAACGCTTATAATTCTGGCCGGAAGTAGAAAATAAGAAGTGATAGTAAAGATTTAAAATAAAATAAACGTTAGTAAAACTTAAGATCCTTACAGTCCTATATACAAAATTTCAATGTTCTGAGGCTACTCGTTTTTGAGTTATGCGAGATACTTACGTTCGTACAGACGCCACAAAACATTCTCTTCAGAATTCATTTTAAAGCAATTTTATAATTTTTTTGGAGGAAAAGTGTATTTTATTCTGTCTTTACGTACAGGTATCACGCAAAAACATCGTTAAATTGCATTCGATAGCGGTCAAAATGGATATTTACTTTGAAATATGCTGCTTGAAAATTTTCGCGATTACAATACTTCCTTTTTACTTCGTACAAGGAAGTAAAAACAATTTTAACAATTAAAAGTAATGTGTCTAAGTAAAAACAAGCAATTCAGCCAGCAAGCAACAATGCAGATTTTGCGGTGCGAAAAACTAAAAGTTTACTTTTCGTCTCACTCGGCAAAAAGACACTGAAGGTGGAGAAACTGACTTAATTTGTCACAGACGTTATGCTGAGTCAATATATGGGATAATTTAATAACTTAAATGTTAATTACAGAATGGATTAAGCATGATTTAATCCTCAATAATAAAAGAAGACGTCATCTTTGTTGATGCTTAATTTCTCTAGATTGGCAACAAATCCACTGTTCTGCTAAGTTTCAAATGTAAACAAATATGGCTACTATGGTAAAAAAAATAGCTTTAACGCATCTAAACAACTTTTAAATTGTTTATAACTCCACAAATATGGCATGCAGATTTACTAAGGGCATAAAAACCTTAATCAGAAGTAGTGGAAGTAGGAAGTTAAAACTTATTTTATTTGCTTTCCTTCATGGTACTGTAATTTTAATGGCCATCAGTGTATATCATCAGTGTACCTTTCAAACATATTTATAAAAATAAAAAATAGACGACATAAAATAAAAGTATTCTTTCAATATCGTTAAATAAAAAATTAAAATTTTAACGACAACCTTTACTTCTACCCATTAAATATCACAATATCAGGGGTATAATTTGTGACCTTCAGTAAGACACATTATTCCTAAATATTCAGCTGTTAAACCACTTCTTTGTGGACTTAAAATAATTTTCATATGAGGAAGGATTTGTTGACAGAGATATGTGGAACCAAAAGCGGAAAGAAGAGCACAAGAAATTTTCTTCAAACAAATTAAGTCTCTCCGGCATTGACATCAAGAAATTTAAAATAGCTGTATATTTATCGTTAGGTTATCACCCAGAATTTTTCTAATTCCATAAATTTTGCTTTCCACAATTCTTAAGATGCTAGTTCCATTTCAAAATTATCAACTTCCATTCACTCAAAAATTGACAAATTGGATGGGATTATTAATAAATGTATTAAATTTGGTTTGATTAGGAAGGAAAATACAGCTTTAAAGTCTGCATCGTTTGGAAATTCCTCCTTAAGTGTTTCAACGTTGGTTTGAAGTTCACCTTTGTCTAAGGTCAATGTATTTGCAAGCGCTTGACATTTGGGAAGTATTTATAGGTACTAGTATTAATATCACGGGAAAATATATTTGATTTTGTAGCAAAGCTTTTTCAATATTCAAAACATTCAGACATTGTTTGGCCCTTTACTTGCAATGCTTAGTTCATTGAGATGTTAAGAAACTATGAAATTAACTATTTTGACAACAGTTTTCATTACAGAAATTAAGTGCTGTGATGAAAGTTTGGCAACTAAACTTTCCTGACGCTGCAGAGAGGAGAGACAGGGTAATTTATCTTTGCCTGATAATTTTGTACAGGGATGTAACGTGCCAATGAGATACACAACGTTTTTGATATTATTATCCCCTTAAAATACCTTTTGGTTTTAGATCCGATAATTAATTGAAGCAATCCAACCTATATATCTGTGATGGCAGAGGTGTTTCAAGGTCTATCGTAAATCCAAAGTAACTAAAGCATACAAACATATAAATAAAGATTTTATGTGTGACTTTCAATGCACTTTTAGGATAACCACATTCAAGGTTATTAACTTTTAAAGTTATAATCTTGAGAAACAATATATATACATATTTGCATCGAAAGTTTTAAGAAGTTGAAAATCTACTCGGGAAAAATTATCAGCTATTGTTGTCAACTTGAAACGTTAATAGTTATTGTCGCTAATAATAGGCAATCTATTTCATAATGTGAAACATTTCAGAGGCCTATCAGAAAAGTTATACGAATATGTAACCATGGAGATTTCAAAAGTATTTGAAACAAAATGTAGCAAAATTTGAGTTTATTTTGGCATCAGTTACTGTAATTGGTTAAACTGGTTTAAACATGTATTATACTTCGATTTTATTCATTATCTTTCTTATGGAAGTCTTTGAACGTTAAACGTACAGCTGGCACACAGAAATAAATTTCGTTTCTGGTCTTTAAACGATATGAAAATGCAGATAAGGTTTTAGTGTTAAAAAAAAGTGTAAGTATCAATGGGATATTTTAGCTTAAATACATTTCTAAATTACATAATTAAAAGAAAAAAATCAATTGCAGTAAAAAATGCAGCAATTCAAGAGCTTCAACTTTACTTAAATCATTTTTGAAAATGATTTTTACTCTTATTTAACAAATTTCTCTCTAAAAAGGTTTTTTCTGGCAGGTCTTTGCGTATGTTCAAATATTAATTAATTCTTGCTACTCCTTATATTTATTTAAGTAGCAATCATGCGTTTGTGCTCAAAGTTTGTAATAAAAATTGCGTCGACATGCGATTAAAAGAGAAGGGAAAAAGGACATTTATCTTTATTAAATAAATTTCTTTTACAAAGTACGATAGCTTTTCTACTTCTCTTATTAGTATTTTTTGTCTTTAGAAATGTTCTATAACGCCAAAAAACAAGTTATTAATATTTTCTGTTTCGACACAATATTAAGCTTGTCGAACAAAAAATAAGCATTTCAGAAATAAAGTAAACATATTTATTTAACTGCGATGCGATTGCTAAATGTCTGTAAAGCAATAAAAATACATAAAAGAGTATATTTATAAGTAAAAATTTGCGTAACATTCATAAATTAGTCTTTCTGTTAATACAATTTATTTTTGTTAATGATGTTTCTTTCAAGTCTCGCTGATTTTTTGGAATACTTATCTACACATTTTTTTTCCAAAAAAATTTTAACTCTCACACTTTGACTAACCAGCAGCACAGATCGTTTTATTATCCCACTTACTAAATCCTTCTGATAGCTACTTACATATATGTTTCTTTTATCATACTGATGGATTCCTATACTTCTCTTCTTTACGAAGCTAATATTTCAGTTCATACATAACATCAATTAACAAATTCCTGGGCTTTCTTAATGAGCTTGACAATACTTGTCTTTCTTTGACAGGCTTTCGAATATTAGTGTTTACTGCCATCTAGTTCTCTGCGAGTCTTAGTTTATTAAATTTATTCTTAGCACATTATAGATTTTCATTGGGGAATGTTTTGTGTGTGCTTGTTAGCAAGTTTTATTGCATTCGTAGAATTTTTATGTGCTTTTTTATTTCTTTCAATGATCTTCATTTTGTGATTAAAATTCAGAAAATTTTACGATATAGCTTGCAAAAAAATATGCTACTACACATTACCTATGAAGAAATAATTCTGATATGCAGATTACATAAGAGATTAAAAGTACTTTATTTATCTCAGATCAATCTAACACATTCGTTATAAAAATGCAGTAGTTATTAGAGATAACTAGATGCAAAATATGAAACTTACTTATATTATTATTATATTTATTGAAAAGTTATTTTTGTTGAAACAAACATGACAATGTGAAAAATATCGAACCACTTTTATGTTTTAACAATATATTATAGAAGATACCGTGTTTCATTTAATGCAAACATTTGTGCATATTTGAAGGAGAATTTAACTCTGAATTCGAAACAGAAGCAATAATTCAAATATGTGTAGTTGAAATACTGAAATATATTCAATTAGTTTACTTAAATAACAGTCGGAATGAGATAAGAAGCTAAATGAAGTTACAGGCAACTGACCCCCACATCCTTTACAGTCTAGTCAAGTGACAGTAGCCACAAAACGCCTTTTTACATTGGATATAGTTAGTTTAACAACCGGTCATATACTGTTGAATGTTTAAAGCTTATTTTCGCTATCGATTGTTATATGAGAGATTTAAAACAAATGACTATCAGGATTTGTATGCATTTCAATTAAAATTAATTACCATGAGTTCTGTCGCAACAACTGTAACATATTAATTTTCATTGATTGCATACCTTTCTTTGTCAAACTATTGCAAAACTCTGTTTATAAGAAGAAAACCAGGCTCTTGGATTTGAGATAAATCCACATACGTACATTGGATGAATGCCCATTCACTAAAGTCATTAGAATTCCATCAAAGCGAAGCCTTTTGCAGAGGCAATGGCTATTAACTTCTGCTAATGCAAACAATTAATGCCCTTTCACAGAAATGGCAATCCACCCAAAAGCCTTTTCATTTGCCTTGAGAGGAAAGGTATTAACAGATTTGCTTCAGCATTACCAGTTTAGCAAAGAAAAGTCGATGCATCTGTTGTCGCCTTTTCTCAAGGCGTCGAATAATATACGAAACAATGCTTGTATTCAAGCATTTCAGTTGTGTTAGGATTGCATCTCCCTTTTGCATTTGCAAATACTGAACGGTAGCTTCTTGTTTACAAACAATGTTTATTCTCACATTAAATCTGTGAAATAAACAAGCCTCGATACAGAATTAAAATCTACAAAAGGAAATTCACTTTTGTAATATACAGATTACAGTATCACTCGGCTTTAATGGATGATTATTGTGTTTGCTACTTTTGCGTTTATTAGAAGTACCAATAGAGGCACCATATTTAGATAAAAGAGGTTTACTCGAGAAGTATTAGATCACGGGTATAAATTTATAGAATTTACATTATTTAACGTAATTTTAATTTGCGTAACAAAACCTAAACTGATACTGATTACAAACTTTATGGATATAATGTGTTAAAAAGGCAGCAAAGGCATAAGGAAAGCACAAAAACCCACTTTGATATTCACTACATTGTATTTATTATCAGCTCGGCTCTCTGTTTCACTTTTATGAAGAAAACATTATGATTTCTAAACTGATAAACCGACAGAATTCTTACTGATAAAACTTCATATTTATGCAAGTACTCACTATTATTAATATTGAATTACGTTTTATGTAGGGTAAACCCTTGAATTTCAAAAGCAGAATTTAATCTAGTCCGAAATCACATAACATCATTTATAAAGTAAAATTTTTAACTGAAACGAGCCTTACCTAACTTTTAGCTAATGTACAACAGATTTACGACCAATAATACTGCTCTAAAATGTAAACAGCATTAATTTCCTGAAGTAAAATTTGTATTCGGTTTTAGCTATTGATGCTTTTAAATGATCTTTAAAATGTAAGTTTAATACGTAAGGACTACTTCAAACAACTCAAATAAAGCAATATTTATCGTGAAAATAATTTGTACACATAAATTTTATTTCAAACATTAGTTTGCAGCTTCAACATTTTGATTTCTTTCACGTGTGTATAATTTACACTGAATTTTAAAAGCTTTTAAATAATAAATCAATGTGATATTCGAACATTTCTTTCATGGGTCATTTTTGCATCATTTGCAGCTTAAAGTAGTTTTTTACTTCACAAATAATTACCAATATGCACCACTGCATTTTGATTTATGATACTCATCGTTGGAAAATAATGCTCTGCATAGGTAAATATAACCGAAAATATTTTTCTAACCTGATAGAATTAAAAAAATGAATTCCAGTCTTCATGAACAGTTATATAAAGTACATGCATGTTCCTTGAATCAAATCGTGTATTATTATAGACTTGTTCCACAAGGTAAAATTCATTCATCTATTTATAACAGTTTAATTTATTCTTTTTGCCACGCCTAACTTCATAATACTATCCTTTCATCAAAGATAAAATTCAAGGAATAAATATAATGATAATTTAGTTTAGAATTAGCTCAGGTGTCAAAATTTACTGAATCCTAGAATGGTTTTACAGTTGTTTAGATGTGGTGTATTTAATTATGACAAAGCACACTAGGGCTATCTGCCTAAGGGGAGGGATGCCTTTCGTGGTGGACTTTCTAAGGGAAACTGGCTCGTATACACGTTACACATGGGGAAAACCACGAAAACGCCCATGCAGCTAGCCCGCAGTTGTTTAGATGATAGTACAGCTTCATTAAAAAAAAATCGCGTGTGGCTAATTCCATGCCAGTTCCAGGACTCTATTACCAAAGTGAAGTGAAAAGTTCTGTGTCTATCTCTTTTCAGTTTTCTCTGACACTACAGAGTTTCATGTGGTATTTAGGATGCCTTGTATTTGGTCTCGATATTAGTTCTGCGAAATATGGTAATCTGGATGCATTTTCGTGAAATCTGGGTTATAGTTGTTTTCACTTCACATATCACAAATGCAAGGTACTTCTAAAAATCTCCTGCACTTCAACCACTGCTAACGTTTCATAAGGTGTTATAGAAGGAATCTTTAATTACGAACTTTCTGTATATGGAAAATATTAAATGACAGAAATAAAATTTTGCACATAACCTGGGCCCTTAAATTCTGCGTAAGCTTGACATTGCTGAATTTAGAATGCATTTGACTTCTTAAAAAAGTTTTAATTACAAGAACAAAGTCAGCAGAATGATACGTGTTTTTTATTACTAAACTGAAGATAAAAGTTAGAAATTGTTTTTTCTCAACAGATGTAAAATCCCTTAAAATCCTTCACAGCAAATAAAAACAGAGGCAGAAAAGCACATTTTATACACCCTAATTTCCAGCCGACACATATTGTACCTCGTGCAGTCTGGAAGAATAATAAATGCCACATAAACTGGTGCAGACAATCTGTCACATAAATTGACGTAAGAATCTTTGTTTCTGTATGCTCTGAGGTCGAAACTGCAGTTTTCTTATAAATGAACTCAATACTAAACTACGAATAAACGGAATATATTCACATAAATTGTGCAGAAATTCCAATGCCATTCTGATTGTCACACAAATTCAGTATACTATTATATGACACAGAACTCGAATAGAGCATAGAGAGATGCAAAAAAGTCGAAGTTTAAGAATTCGTTCTTTTCTATTACAATATAAAGAATTCTTTGGGGGAATCAAGCAAAATATAAGCATAGCGAAAAAAAATCTAATTTTTAAAAACTTTCATATTGTGGCCTTAATCTTGGAGACTTAGATAAACGAAGTTTCCTGTACTGATTTAAGAAAGTATCATTCATGTTTTAATGGATGCCCTCTCGTCATAGCACACAGTTCTTGATAATATCTGGATTAGTACTGAAGGTAAACCGACACTGATTTTAAGAGGGTTATGTTACTAATTTCTTAAGAATGTTAATGTTAATATACTGATTCTATTCATATTCTTAACAATTTACTCGAAAACCAATCAATTCTATATTCCATTGCTAAGGACTATGTAGTATACTAGAATTAACAAACTAAAAACGTATTTACGAATAAGAATGATGGATAACAGTACCAGAAATAAGCACTAAATGCATAGAAGCAAGTGAATTATTCGTGCAAGAATTACCACATGTTTTATTAAAACTTATGAATAAGAAGTAGATTACTACTACTAAGATTTAAATGTTCAAAAGATCTACTAAAAATGATGATTTTCTACCATTTTTTAAGGAATACATAAAAAGTCTAATGATCAGAGCTAGCATATTTTATGAAATCCAGAAATGCAAATAGAAGAAACTGTCGTTTCTTCCTCAGGTGTTTTCGTGAGAGCATTGAAGAAAGAATCATTATATCCGTTGATAAAATAAATGACTGCTTAGAATTCTTATGGTGTGAAAAGAAAATGTAATTACTGATTTTCCAAAATTTCAGATTCCAATGTAACATAATGTTCGAAATTTAATTAAATTAAATGTTTGCCTACATAACAGGAATGAAATTATAATCGAGTTTCCAACATTTATCGTAGAAAGAACTTTCTTTTACCAACATCAAACTCTAAAACTTACGCAGAATTCAGCTAAAATTTGGCATTTATTCTATAAAAAAATATGATTTTTTAGTTTATTCTTCTGATTTTCATTTTGCTTAGTTCTTAATATATTTTATTATTTTCTTAGTTGTTAAGTATTTTGTTACCGTTTCTGGTTTGTATTCATTGCAAACATTCTTTTATTGATAGTTTGATATTTTTTCTGATAATCATCTTCTTAGGTTTTTGTCTTTATTTTTGATTAAGAGTTTTATTTGCATTTTAAAAAAATATTTTATAAGCTTGCTGTTAACTGGCGTCTATAAGTATTCTTTATTTTTCGCTTTAATCTGTATTATTTTATTTTCAATAGTTCTTACTGCATTTTGCTTTCTGGATGTTATGCAAGATCCGATTCCTAGTTTTATTTTTTAAGACATTTAACTCTTGTTGCTTTAGTTGAACTTAGTTTAATATAAATTTCTTCTACATTTTCTCTCTTTTAAATTGAATTCATCAAAAGAGAGATGAATTCAATTTAAACGAATATTTAAGAGAATCTTTGATGAATTCAGCATAAAATATATCTCCAACATATTATTTTATGTTGGAGCAGTTAATATCCTCGTGAACTAGAAAATTATTACCATACAAGCGAAATATTTGTTGTAAGCCTAGTTACACAAACGGTCGAATGAAATAAAGGCACAGTTATGTCTTGAATACTTTCTTTTCACTATTAAATAAACACTCAAGCTTCCATGCGGCATAAAGTTACAATGAAATAATATAAACAATACTTTTCTACAATTTGGATTTTCCATTTTGAGAATATCCTTTTTAAATATATGATTTTACGTTTTATGTCATTATTTTCTTGAAGGCTAATTCTAAGACTTAGCGGTCCTCATGTAACTACTAAAACTATATCAGTTATAAAAGGAAAGTATGTGTATCAAGAACAGAATGATTATTCGTTTTAGACATATATTTTAATAATTTAAAATTTGCTTTAAACGTTTTGAAATTTTAGTGATAAATTCTTAGAGATTTTAAATTTTAATCTGAAGTTTTCATATCGTAATTTACTTTTTCGGTTTTGTTTAAGATTTTTAGACTGTAATATGAAATTAGAGCTGCATATTGTTTTCTGAATATGATTACAATTTTTCTTTACATAGCTTTGATTACATTAATCATTTACTATTATTTAGCAAGAGTTCTGTTACACTTTTCTTTACGAGCTCATCCCTTGTATTTTACAATCAGTAGTTTTTACTAGTAAGATTGGCTAGCATTTTATGTAAAATTTACTTTAGTTTAATTTTCGGGATCTTTTAACTCTCCTTTAATTTCTATTTATTCTTCTGTCGGTTTCGGTTTATGCCTTCTTTATTTTCATCTTTTGATTTTTTTTACACTGTCGTCAGAAACCAACCACTTAAGCTTTTCTATAAAACTAGCTTCAGTATATAAGGCTGAATTTTAACGTTAAACCTCAAATTAGAATTTTTTTAATGTTTTGTACTATCAGTTTTCTTTACATAATTAGCCCACCAGCGGCCGTGCGGTAAAGTCGCTGAACACTGGTAGTTCGGTCCCAGGTTCGAATCCCGCGAACGGGCTGGCTGCATGGGCGTTTTCGTGGTTTTCCCCATGTGTAACGTGTATACGAGCCAGGGCAGTTTCCTTTAGAATGTATTTCGGTTTACATGTTACTATGCATTTAGAAACTTTACAATGATTTATAGCTGCACTAGATTTCATCTTGTCTCTCCTTTCAAAGTCGAACACATACCTAAAATTATGCTTTAAAGTAAATATTAATACCTTTAGTAACCATATATACTCAAGCATTGTTTTTAAATCACAATAAATACTTTCAGAACCGACACAGACACAGATACCGATAACAGAAGACGGGGACACCAGCATTTTGCCGTCATTGACAGTTTGAACAGATGTAGTCCCAGGCTCTCAGCTGGGATAGATGCGCTTCATGCTGTAATTTGGCAAGGAATTCCAAGGAGTAATAGTGGAAATGATGTTAAAAAAAAAAAAAAAAAAAAAAAAAAAAAAAACTGCATATTTCTATGATAATGCACTGTACGACTATGTAAAAGGAGACATTAAGGGACATCATACAGATTCAGCACGAGTGTTGCCAGGATATATAAAATAGCCATGATTTTGTGATGAGTTATTTTTGTTTGATGATATAGCGTTAGTATGGGATTCTGTCATCTGTACTCCCCAGAAATCTGAAAGGTGGCTGAATGTCAATTGACAGCTGATCAGGCAAGGTTCGACGAGAGTTCCTGTGCTACCGCAGGTGCACTGGTCGGTGTTGCTTAGGCTGTAAGGTATTTCTCCCGCCTTCCTAGCGTGCCTTCGTGGTGTAGTGGTTCTGCACGCTGGGCCAGTATTCCAGAGGTCCGTCGTTCCATTCCCGGCGAAGGCGTTTGCTAAAGTTTCATTTCTCCGGCTTGTCCAATTAAACTAATGTCTATACAGTGGCGCCCGAACTAAAAGGGTGTTAGATGAGGATTCTCCACACCCAGGATTTCGCGATTGGGTCCCCTAAAAACTTCAGTCGCCCTTTAAAAGGGGGAGTTTCTTCCGCGTTCCCAGCGTGCCTACGTGGTGTAGTGGTTCTGCACACTGGGGGCGGTATTTTAGAGGTCCGTGGTTCGATTACCAGCGAAGGCGTTGCTAATTTTTCAATCTCTCTTGCTTCCAAAAAAAAAATCCTAATGTCTCTACAGTGGCGCCCGAACTAAAAGGGTTGTGGATGATGACTCTCCAGACCCAGGATTTGGCGATTGGGTGCCCTAAAAACCCCAGTCGCCCTTTTAAGGTGAGTATGTAAGGTATTTCTCCCGCCTTCGTGGTATTTCTGCACGAGTTGCTTCTGCACGCTGGGCCGGTATTCCAGAGGTCTGTGCTTCGATTCCCGCAGAAGGCTTTTACTAAAATTTCATTTCTCCGGCTTTTCCAATTAACCTAATGTCTCTAAAAGGCATCGCTTATAAAAATAGACTGGAAAGGGATCATGACCTGTAATATAACTTGTTAACTGAACAGTGGAAGTATACCTTATGTTACTCACTGTTTGCGTATGATAAATAGGGCCGACTGCCTTGTGGTGCAAAGTCCCATTCGTCTTGAAATTTCTCTTTAGCCAAATTATTGACGGCTCTTTTAAGGTGAGAGTATGGTAGAGACAAATTAACGAATTCGTTTGATGTTGCGAAATGCTTACTTTGCCAGTCAAGGCTCACTTCCTTGATTTCCGACAATAATCTTTGTCTAGTGGATGTGGGAATTATGGTATCTGAAGCGCCGCAAGTTCCTTTCAATATTACTGACGATATGAGAACTATGGAAGGGGTTTATAATAGCACAAAGCACTGAGGGGCGTCTCTGTAGAAATTGACGTTGTAGTTTATTGTTTACAGGATTAGTTATTGTCATTGCTAGTGAGTGCGATAGAAGCTATTCTTGGGTGAACATGTATAAGTGAAAATTTGTTCAGTAGTGTACTGAACAAAATCTGAATCTATACTGCCTGATATACAACACTAAAGTAGATGGTATGAAAATAAATAACTGCAAAGGAAAAACATTTTAGAGCTACGTATTGAACAAAGTAATACGTAAAGGATTAAAATAAATGAAATATGGCTTTCAAACAGAACTGGCATCAATATAGTTACCCACACTAATGGGTAACTACATTAGTATGAGTAATGTACTAGTTACCTATAATTTAACTCTACATTAATAGCAGTAATCTTGTGATGGGATTAAAATATTTACATTAATAGATTTTGATGAATAGTAACAAAACTTGAATAAATGTTTATAGGACCAAAAGGATGAGTTGTAATAATTTCACTAATTTATGCCATTTTTGATGTGAAATGCGATTCTTTTAAACGAATGCGACTTTAAAGTGCTTTTAGTTTGACACTTATGTTTCAGACTATATTAGCAAAAAAGATTTACAGTTGTCTAAGCAACAAAATCTAAATATTGCTTTTAAAGAAGATTACCTGAGATGGCGATTTAAGATTACTTAACAAAATTTAATATTAAATTACAGGGTCCTACCAGTGTAATACTAACACTTCAGACCTTATCAGACTGCCAAGCGAGTTACCGCTTTGCCAAAAATGTGCAGCAAAATCTTATGAAGGTTTTAAATAAACATTTTTATTTAAGCTTGAATTTAACTGAAGGCACAACTTTTGCGTATAGTCATAACTCCGTCACTTTAGGATATTAAAATAACAGGTGCAGGTAGAAATGAGACGCTATTAATCATACAGGTACAGTCCTGCAGCATTAATGGTGCAATTCCACCTCAAATTTTAGGGAGATCTCCCGGGAAGCGGTCGGAGGGTCTCAGTCTCTCGAGAGGATTTTCGGCTAGCCTTAAATAAGTACCTCCTTGCCGCACAGTCTCTATATGCTTACAAACATCCATGTTTTCTCCAAGATTTGAACCCGGGTACGGTATTCAGCGTCACTAAGCGGCGTTATAAAATATCAGGTATAGGTAGAAATTAGCGGAACATCAGAATTTCGCCATTGATCGTGCAGGTATATAATGTCTCCGCACTAACATAAGTTCGATTTACTTTTTTAAAAAGGGATCGTACACAATTTCGACATGCGAATTTGGCCTAACTAAGCTAGCTGCAACTTTAATGACGCATTTTAACTTTTAATAGCAAACGACTAATGCCAATACATTAATGACACAGCTGAGATATGGAAAGTAAAGCTGAGAGCGGGGATGCCAACAGCCCTATGTCTAAAACATTCAGAACCCTCGCTTGAAATAGTCTTTAATCTCATTTGCATGCTGGTAAGGGCTAACAAAAAATAGTTGTAGTATAGATGCAAATCCTAAAAATGATTAATTAACATGAAATACCTTATAAAAACAGTGTTTAAATTCATTGTTAGAAATTAAGTATAATAAAGTTCATGGAAAATTAGAAACGAAAAATGTCCTGGAATAAATATATAATACCAAGCTTTCTTCTTATAGAGTGCTTTTAATGAAAAGAATTACTTTCAGAAATGAGAACACTAGTATCTAGCTCATATCTAACCTTGAATGTTTCAGTTCTTGTCAGTTTAATTTCATTTTTCTTGTACACTCAACTAAAGCAGCAAATTTAAATTAAAATAAATGTTTTTTAACTCATTTGAGACTACCTTAGATTCGTATTCAATTTTCCTCTTTTTTTTTGAGTGATATATTTTAAATGATAAAACATAAGTATGTCTGTGAGCCGCCAACTGTTCCCTTGTACTTTCTGTTTGGAGATAAGGAAAACACTTCTACTTCACCTTAATGTAATTTTAACACCGTGATGTTTCTTTTTCCTTAGGGCCACAGGGAGTTTCTGCAGTCCCTGCTCGAATTATTTACTTGTTCTAATGAGACTTGGGAAGCGAAGGCTTAGTGAGTAGTCTTGTTCTCAAAGTGATTGCACATCCAGCTTGAATTCTTTTCCTTTTTTCTAAAGTGGTTCACAGAAAGCATTTGAAAATTAGATGGCAAATCTCAGTCAAGGAAAGTACAACTTTGAATCATGTTTGGAAAATATAATACATAAATAAGCATATTTGTAAGATCCATTTTTTAATATCTGGTAATTAAATTACTTTTCTACTCTAGTTTAAACTTTTATTTAGATTTCAGATGGGAAAGTCATGAATGTCATTCATTAAAATGTAAACATATGAAATTTTCTGTTTCGAATGTTTTTATAGGGCGATATATATGTAATATTCATAATTTCTAGCCTTTTATTTAATCATTTACCTTAATACGTTTCCTGAAACTTTGTTCTATATGAATTTGGTTGAAAAGTTTAGAATTATTGTCAACTATTTAAGCATTTGTATGTGACGGAATGTTATGATAAATCTAATAAATACACATTATGAATGTGCGTTTATAGAACATATACACCTTATAAAGTTAACATAATATATTAAACTGAATGATTATTTTAGATAAAGTATATTGTTAAAAACATTCAAGAAATTAATCTTAGTTAGGCCTTTATAGTATCCCAGAGAAAATAAAGGAACATTTTGGACATGAAAAATTTCCTGCGTCATTTTCCGTTAGTTGAAGGTCTCTCTCTGTTCAACTATATGAAATTCTTTTGCTGAGAATAAGAAGCAGATGCATACCTATGTTGACTAAATGAGTGGTTCCTCGTAGACTGATAAAAGCCAAGGTAATTTTTAAATTCAACCAGATAATAATCATAAGAGTAGTTCAAAGCCTCTCTGGAGTAACTACTAAGTGTGCCAAGTAAATAAATATCCAGATTTTGTCCTAACTAGCACTAAAATGTTGAGGTGAGTAATTATTACAAAGCGAATTATGCAAATGTGGCATCTGGAGGTAAAATTCAAACAACAACAACGTAGTGCTATTTTTCCACTCTTTCATTGTTCAAGATGGCATCGGGCACTCCAGTAACGCCATATGATAATACAATTTCTGATGAGAGAACGCAAAACTTGCACAAATTCCTTTTCGAGAAGCAAGTGCATGCAGAGAATAGATTGTAGTACATTAAACAATGTGTAAATGGTGTAAATACTTTCATCAAGATCTTATATGCGAAAAGTGGCAAAAAATTATCGTTAAGAGTAACTCCACATGCAGTGTTGAGAAAATAGTTTTGAACGGTCGGTGAGTTTACTTTCAGCAAATATACAATCGCTGCTGTTATATAAGCAAACCTTATATAACAGCAGCGATCATAATCATCCTGTAACACCATAATCACTAAGTAAAATTTCTTGGCTTTGAAATCACTAAGTAAAATCATTAATTTTCTTGGCTTTCTTGGCTGTTGAACAAACAGAAATTTGATTAAAAATTGCTAATAATTTAGATTTGTTGGAAAGGAACAAAAATCAAGCTGATAATTTTCTGTACTGCATTAATACAATTGGTTTATCAATGCTGTACTGCATTAATAGAATACGCTTTGGTTTATCACTATAAACCCAAAACAAAGAGAACGTTGATTCGATGGAAGCATACTTATCTGCCATCTCCTAACAATTTTCGCATAGCACCTTCTGCGGTTATAGTTATGGAACTGTGTCAGATGCTCGGAAGACCATTCACGAGTCAAATGCAGAATTGTCTAATAAAGATCAAATTCTGCAATACAATACTGAGAGATCGAATGTAACCACCAAATCCTTTTTAGGTAATTATTGACCTATTTATTGATCTTAATTTCATTATCGTACTCGCCCCGCAGTCTTTATTTAGCTTAATAAAGACTGCGGGGCGAGTACGATAATGAAATTAAGATCAATAAATAAGTCAATAATTACCTAAACAGTTTTATCTTTTTGGCTCTGTGAAGGAATATCTCAGAAGAAAAAAATCTCTCCCAGAACCAAAGACAAACTTATGGAGTCATACAGGTCAATATATCAAGGGCTCCTGAGTTCCAGCAAGGCACCATAATCATTAATTAATTGAAAAATATTAAACATATTCTATGTCTTCAGATAAAAGCTTCAAAAGGTTCAGGGTAGATACCTCTACTTCATAAATCTATCATTGTTTAGAAGACAAATTATTCTAGACATGCAGACAGACATACAGAAGATTGTAGACGGATGGAAAAACATGTATTGCAATGGCAGGAGATGATGTCGAAAAACATTACAAGTAATTTCAGTTTACTTCTCTCATTTGTCAATCATTTTGGTTATTTAGTGTAATTCTTATGTAATTTCTCGAGTAGTTACTGATATCTTTCTTTAATGTTTACTGATAAGAGCTTTGAACAATATTTTTGAGCGTTTTTACTTTATCTTAGTTCATTTCATCTATTTTGATAATCAACCCATAAATATTTAAGTAACTTTTATCCTAAAATTGCAATCGTAAAGCCCTTGCATAGCAACGAATGGTTTATATCACCCTCGCTTTTGACAGAAGTATCCCTACAGAAGAACTAATTAAAGCTATAAACTCAGATTACCTAACTTTTAAGCTTTCGTTTACTAAAATGCAAGTAGTCTGAAAAACCTAATTTTAACTTATTTTTTTTTCAGAAATTTAGCTGTGTTAAAGCTCTTTCCAATTCTCTAATAATGCATAAGTTTTGCAATCCTAAAATTATAATCTAGTAGTCATGTTGATTTCCAGCCTTCATTTCCATTTCATCTTATTAAACGAATTTTTTCTTTCATTTTAACTGTTATGATGTAGAACATGTAAAAATAAAAGTGTCTTCGATCTAGAAATTTCTAATCTAAAAGCTTAGTCAACAGTTATTGTAAATCGTACTTTCATTAAGTTTTAATTTTCTTGGAATACCCACTTTTTTAACAGGATTTCAAATTTGCATGAATATTATTTCAAAGCCGAATTTGAGCTTGATTCTCTCGATTACACTTCCAGTTGTCACAATTTTTTGTTAGGTTTTCATAACTGTGTAACTTCACAGTTGCTTGTAAATTCAAATATAGTTTTCTTAATGATTTAATAAAAGCACATGTGTACTTACGTAGCATTTATTTCTGCGATTTAAGACTTTCATAATTACTTGCTGCATAATTAATAAGATAATTGTCAAAATCGTCATTTTATTGATATATTTTATTAGATTTAAATGAGTGAATAGAGACAAAGCCCCAACAGGAACGCATGGTTCAAAATTTGCTAAAGAATAAAGCCATTTATTTCATTTAACTTTTACATGCGTAATATAGCAGTAATTATCTGAAAGAACACAACTTTTTATAGTCATCCCATATGGAATGCATTTATATAAATTTAATTACATTAAATAACGATTTACTTGCTTTTTTACTTTTGTTTCTAAAGATTATGATGAAGGTAGAAATTACAAAGCAAAATATTGTAAAGGCAATGTGCAAAGAGGAAACAAATCTAATGATCGTTCCTGGACATTTATGATTAGGGAGCGGACCATTGCTTATTTCATCTGAGGATTTATTCCCACCTGAAAGAGCAGACTTGAAAATAAATATTAAAAAAATAATTAATGCAAATAATTAAAAAGCTACCATCGAAGATTTTCGTTTTTCAAGCAATCTTGAAAAGTTTTATTAAATAACAAACTTAATTTTGCAAGGTTTAGTTTAACAAAATTAACTTAAGCTTGCTTAGTGTAACAAAGTTAAACTTTAAATAAACTTTTAACTTGTTATTAAATTGGAATATTTCATTACTTTATTTTGACAAATTATACTACGACAATTTGCTGAGGGAGAAGAATGCTTTCTTGGAGTACTTCCTGAGAGAAATGGCTCAAATTCGAGTTATATATGAAAAAGAAAGGAAAATGCCCATACAAATTATATGTTATATTCCTTCCTTTATCATTTTTTAAAATCTCACAGATAATCCCATAAGCATATAAACTATAAGATAAAAGGAGAAACTGATGACAGTTAAAAATATACAGCTGTAATTACATTAGGATTTTTTTGGAAGCAGGATCTTTGAAAAATGAACAATGTCCTGTCGGGACTCGAACCACAGACTTCTCGAATACGCGTCGAGCGTGCTGATCACTACACTACGAAGGCATGCTAAGAAGGTGGGAGAAATATCCTACACAGTTAATAAAGTACCTTTCCTCATATGCTCGCATCCGCCTCGTTGTGTTACTTTACACTGTGTCTTTTAGTTTACACTGTGTCTTTTAGTTAAACTGTTTAGAATTGAGCTTGAGCAAATACATTTTCCTTTAAGGGAAGAAATTTTAAAATTATATTTTAGATTTTCAAAGATGGGACAGAAATTTCTATATAAAAATGAGTCTTTGCTTGTCTTCCTGAAAGTCGCAGATAAATTTTAGTGGTATTAGTTTCAGTAGAGTGTCTAAAAGTTTTTAGCGGCAATTTGTATTTTAACTATTACTCTTTAACCTATGAGCTTATTTCTTATAGTTTTAATTTTTCCGATGGCGAAATTTCTGTTGGATTGTCAATGTTGTAAATAAGGAATAAAACTAATGACTTTATCTCAAATTCTGATAGTTTGAAAATTTCATACTCCAAGGTATGTAGCAAAAGAATTCATTTACATTAAACTTACCGATTTTCAAAATTAAAAGATGACATGATTACATTACACAATCGGAAAACCTCGTTATTGCAAAAAGGGAGAGTTTTTAAATTAATGCAAAATTTTATACGTAAATTTCCAAATCATGAAACTCTTCAACTGAAAATAAAATTAAAAAAAAAAAAATCGGAAAGCTTTCAGATTTTACATTATGCCCAAAGGGAATTTTTTAGCCTTTTTTAACCTTTATTTATAAAATGTTCTTTGCACAAAATTTAATTTTACAGCAATATCGCAAAATAATTTTAAAATGAGCATATCTCTAGAATTTCCGATACACAGTCTCGCGCGCTGGAGATGAAAATGTTTTTTTTTTCTGCTCAGTTCTGCCATTGCTCGCTTTAAAATCATTGTGTTTGTTAATCGAAAATTCGTTTAAGTGTTACAAAATATGAAACTAATAATAAAAAAACTTCAAATTCCAAATTAGGTCTTCCAGATGCCCATATTCGGTGGAAGATTACGTTATTCAAAATTGAATGGCTCTAGGTACCGTTGTTTTATCACAACGCGAGAAGCATAAATACATTTATGCAGATTCTTCCTTATTTAATTTCTTTAAATATAACATAGGGCGAAAATATTTGGTGGCAACATTTTGAAAAGTGAAACGACATTTAAAGTTTTGAACGCAAAATGTCAAAACGAAATTAAAAGCCCTTCTGGGCTAACGCCCTTTGGGCTAAAAAACGTTTTCGGTTACACTTTATTGAGCTTATACTTTGATAATGCTCTTAATGACAAAAATTAGCAAAGAGAGAGAGAGGCAAAAAAGGCAGCCTAGTTTCAAAGACACATTTACTGCATATATCTCTGAAATATTATTATTAACTAACAGGGATTAATTTTAATGAGAGCACAGAAAATAGAATTAATTGCATTATATAGTGAAAAAGCATTTCAAAAATTCCAGTAAACCAAAATTATGAGCTACCATTTGAAAAGCAATTAAATATAGAAATTTTTCAATTTTTAAAAATTTAATTTAGACATATTTTAAACAAGTTAAATTTAAAAATTATAGTTTCTAGTTTAAATACCATTGTTCTTATAATTTAGTTCAGAAAATGAGCAAATGAATAAATGTTCATTTTCCATTTTTCAAATACTACAAATAAACAGATTAAAATAGAACGCACTTCTCTACTGATAAATATTATTTTAATAGGTTGTTTTACAGGCGATCATTTAGAAAACATGGTTTTCATATATAAATTGATTTTTTCTGGTCCCAATTGCGACATTCTATTATAACTGAAAAAGAGATTATTCAAGTATATTTTGCCAAAATTTTCAAATGCTACGTAATTGTGAATGTTTTTACATTTAAAAACTGATTTTAGAGAAAACATTCAATCAAGAAAATTGCAAACTGGAGATTTCACATTGTATTCTGATACCCGAAAGAAGAATTTAAAATTACAACAGTTAATTTTAAATGCTTCTTCGAAGAATTAGAAGTTCACAACTGCTTTTAAAATATCAAAAAATACAAAACAATGTAAAAATAAAAAAATGAATTTTCTGCCACTAATGTAACATATTATGTTAGAAACATTTTTTATAATCAGCAAAAATTGCAAATATTTATAAAAAATTACTAATTGGCTACACTGTAAATTAAATGTATTTTAATTCACATCAGTTGGATATATTATTAAAAAAGTAAAAAGAGCAGAGTATATTGCTTTTAAAGCATTGTGTTTATTTACACGTAACAGATTGATTATAAAGTTAAGATATTAAGCTTTGGCACATAGGAATGCTCTAAGAACCTACTATGTACGAAGGCGCATTATCGATAAATGAAAGGTCTCACGTTTCATGCAAAGGCCAATGGCTACTTTTAGATTCTTTCTGGTATTCAAAGCCCTCAGTTTTTCCGGGCCAGGTTTTTATATATTGAGTGAAAATAATACAGTCCTTTAGAGGTGTAATAATGTATAAACACCTTAAGAAATATTGCTATAATCGATCTTAAGACCAAGACACAATTTTCTTAAAGAAGTCTGATAAAATAATATGCAATTAGTGTCCAGACATGAGGATTAAACAAAGTACCTGTGGGGGTTATCGAAACCTTATTTAAATGCACACATGAAATTTATAATACAGCCCCATGGGAGTTAGCGAGAAAAGGGAATGGACGTTTAGTTTTGATTAAGGAAAGGATCAATAACTAGCAAATTTATCCTTAATTTAGAGCTGACACCAAATGAAAGAGCTAAGTGCATTTAGAATGACAACTTCAAACTCAAGTTAGAAAGCCCTTCTAGAATTTAATGTTCTCTAAGGAATGCTGTTTATGCTCTGTGGCAATCAAAGCGAAGTTCAGATTTTAAACACGTAAGTGATAACAAAAATTGTGGTTTGAAAGTGGAAGAAAATTGGCAGCTATCATTTTAAATAAGTATTTTATTGATTAAGATCTTAATGCAAGGTGGATTCAAAAATTCTCTAAATCTGCCGTCAAGTTGTAAGAATTAACAAAAGGTGGCATTATAAGGAGTTGAAAACGTTTATGACAAAACACCACAGACCATTTCCTGGTTTCAGAAAGCTTGGTAAAATGTCCAAGTCATTTACTTTCCAGAAACAGGAGTAGCAGTTAATTTCTGTTATATAAGTGCAGCTATATTGGAATTCGAAATTATTTTCTTCGAGAAGCTTCGTTGAGAAATAGCTGGTAATATGGAATAGGACAAAAGTAGGGTATTTTACATATTCTACTAATAATTTTATGCCTATATTCACCACAATCAATTTTGCTGACTTTTGCTCTCTAATAACAAAATGCACATAGAAAGACAGACTCAGAAAATCTATAATTTTCATCGTGATGGATAAAATTACGGTATTGTTTTCAGGGTGGATCTTTTAACGGACACATAAATGTTAAAAAGCAAAAGTAGACCTGCCAAAATTAACTCTTTAATAGGAAATATAATGAAAGTAATTTTACCGTTAGCAATGTTTCCGAAGCTTTTTTGAACTACTCAGCATTAACTGTATTCTTATCGGTAACGTATTTGCTATCAGGATAGGAATTCATTCATGTTATTAATAAAATAAGATATGATATAAAGAGACATACAATGGATTTTAAGATGCTCTGCTTTGCTAATGTCTCGTCCTTCGCTATTGATTCCAGCACACTGGTAATGACCTCGATGTTCTGGTCCAGCAGATGTGATGCTGAAAGTTCTGTTTCGAGTGTCACGCCTTGCAGGAGCACCCAGTGACTGTCCATCCTTTAGCCACTCTAATTCCACTATAGGAGGATTTGCATCGACAACACAAGTCATGGTGACATGAGTGCCTTCTAACAAAGGAATCTGCTTGTCCACCTTTACCGAGAGTTGAGGAGGAACTAAAAAATTAAGGATAAGTTAAATATATTTTTGTAACATAAAAAAATACTGCTAACCAAAACATTTATGCAATATTAGCATCCAATACGAGAAACAATTTAGTTTAAGCTTTTATCAACACCATGTTTGCATAAAAATTGCGAATCTATGATATTTATGCAGAAATAGTTTTGTGAGATCTAAACTGTATATTTATGTGGACCAATGATTTTATGTACTTTGCTACTTAAGTTATAAGTAATAATGTAGCTTAGTTTTAGTAAAATATACAATACTTATTTATTTCAGATTGCTCTAATTAACTTTTAAAGCTATCAATGATTAAGTTTTAAGCAAAATTTACAGTTTTTAAGCAATAAAATATGATGAATTTGTTGCACTATATTGCTTCAAACAGAAACTAGAATCGAAAGAGAAAAGGCTGTAAAAGGTATATCAAAATTATTATTATTAAACAAACAAATACTCTAGTATCCGTTTATACGATTTTGATCTAATACAGTTCGGAAACAAATACTGATGTTTTTTTTTGACACGATTTATTTTGAAGATTTATTTATTTTTTTATTTCCTAAAGATTCTTTTAAGAAACTTCATTTTATTTTAATTTTTGAAATTACTCTTACCAAAGAAAAAAAAAGACAAGTGTGGAAGAACTAAATGTACAGTCAAAATAGTTTTGAAGGAGTTTCATTTTTAAAAGTTTCATATTTTGAACCTTAAAACCTAAAAATGAAAACTGTACAAATTCATAACAGGTTTTTGAATTTTATTAAACATATTCTTTTATTTATTACTTGATTTCCATCAATCTAGACCACTTTAAGAAAATAAACTTCAATTGATTATAATGGGAATGTTAAAAATGGGTTAAATAATATTTGAATGCATTTATGGAAAATTACTGAAAACATGCTTGTGCAAATAAGTCATATTTTCATGTATGTTTATTTTAGTGATATACTATTTATTTCATGAAGTATAATTTGTTTTGTCCGTCATATATGTTGTAAAGTTTATAAAGTAAAAAGCGAAATCAAATAATTAATTTATTCAAAGATCTTCTTAAAGATTTTGCTATGATTTGCTTGCAAATGGTATAATTTTTTCACACTGGACGTTCAAAACTAAAACCAATGTTTTTTATACAGACTATTATTTTTTTGACACGATTTACATAAGCGCAATTTTTCGGGAAACTTTCTAAGCCATAAAAACAGAATTGGGGATATAAAGAAGCAAAGAAGGGAAAAATAATTACGATCGAACGAAACGCAACAGGATTAATACGTTCAAATGAAAAAGAGATGACGAGTCTAAAAATTTCCTCTATCAGGTTTTGCAACGACTGGTTTAAATAATCAGTCATTTTCAAATTCGGAAAATGAATGATGAATAAACAGTCAATGAGTTTCAAATGTAACTTTGATTTTACTGTATGATACGAGAGAGAAAAAAATTTGTGATGTTACGCAACGAGAAATGATCGAGCTAATAGATGGGTGTACAGCACCCCCCTGGCTTGCCTTAAAAAGACTGCAGGTGAATACAACGACTGTTGCCAACGTAGGCACCATTCCTTCGGACAATTGTTATTTCCAGCCTCGATGTGTGAAATGCTTTCTTCCCCACAAAACAATGAACTGTCTTCAAAAGGTAAAGATTGAAAATCCCAAGAGCAGTAACTGCCGGGAATCTCAAGTTGCTTCTTATCGTGAGTGTGCTAAATTCCCTAAAAATAAACCCAGCCAAAGTAAAACACTAGTTCTGTTAAACCAAGCATCTCTCTTATGCAGAAATGGCCAAAAGCAAGCCTCCTACTATCACAAACACAGTTTTAGTCCCCCCGATTCGCCTACTGTTGTATCTGCCAATTAGGCTAATAATATTAATTATAGCAGTAAATTGTTTAAAAATACTCCCAGAACTAGTGATCGTAATAGAAAAAATAAAATTTCTGAATTTCTATGTTTAAATATATGACTCAAGTAAATGAAATTTTTGAAAAAGATAGGATTAAAAATATCAGTAACATACTCAAAATTATATGCCTAGGTTAAAAGATGCTAATAATCCTATTGATAAAATGTATATTTTTTCTGAAATGACTAATAAATTAACAATTATGACTCAGCCTAATAACGGACATGCCTTCACGATAGTTACATAAAATGCAAATGGTCTTATACGTAGAGCATATGAGCTCAAGGAATTTTTACATGAGTATAGTCTTGATTAGCTTTCATACAGGAAAACATGCTTTGTCTGCGCAACGATTTTAGAGCCTGTAACTATGTCAAGCATAAGTTAGATAGACGTACTGAAGGCAGATATGTACTCGGGGAAACGCTCGAGGTGGAGTTTATATTCTAGTCAAACGCTCCATTTCTCATTATCTCACAACACTTACACAGCTCTCAGCTGTCGAAGCCCTAGCCATCACAATCACAAGCAACTCATTTCGACAAATCACTTTCATTTGCACCTATACACCAAACATTAAACCAGTAGCAGACATGCATTCTGATTTACACACATTTCTCAACACTAGCAATCGAGTTATTCTAAGTGGAGATTTTAATGCATACCATCGCGTATGGAACTGCAGTTCAAACAACTATGATAGAACAATATACAAACTTCGCCAATTGGCCAATGTATTAATTGCAAGCTCCGGATAAACCAACATACTGTAGCGTAGACAGACCGGCTGTTATTGATTTCTTTCTTTTCAAAAATATTAAAGCTCTGACTCATATTGAGAGCATGAATGAACTTTCTTGGGATCATAATCTGGTTATGGCGGAGATCAGCATTAATAGCTACGGTACACCAGATAAAACAGCCCTTATCACTAACTGGGCAGGATATGCCAAAGTTCTAGACAACACGTAGTATATTTACCCACACATACATACGAGGAATGAGTTAGAGGATTTGACCAAAGAACTTAACACTCATCGGAAACAGCAAGGAAACTGCAGAAGGAAAACGATATAAAAGTCCTGCCATAAGAAAACTGATTAAAAAAGAAACCATATTTGGAAAACTGGCAAAGACCACGTTTTTCGCAGGACAGAATAATCATGAATACACTCAACCATGAAGTCAGGATCCTTATCAAAGAACAAGCACAACTGGGTACTGGACCAGATGCTTATAGTTACTTTCAGCGGATGGTAGTTCTGTCTGGAATGCTGTTTCTAAGTGTAAAAGATGAAATACAAATATTACACCCCTTAATGGTCCCGGCGGGATTGCCTATACCAAAATTGAGGAAACTGAGTCTCTGGCAGATCACTACGGATCTCTTTTGTACTCACAACATACCTCACCCACAGTGTCATTACGCAATACACAGTTTTTCTCAAGAACACACATTAACAATATCTCTGTACTCCCGCCCTCCGAGGAGATTAAGTGTATCGAAAATAGAAAAAAAACAGCAAAACTCCGGGACTGGATCAAACTAAAGTTTACTAAAATTATCAACCTTATGATCGAGCTTCAAATTTCCCGACCAGCTGGAAGATTATCATCATTATTTCGATTCTGATGTCTCGAAAGAAACCAGCTGACCAGTTGCATAGTCCGATTAGCTTACTAGCCACGCTCAGCATAATCGCTGAAGTAGTTATTTTTCTTCGTGTCAATAGCTTCATCGATGACAACCCAATCCTTATCCCATATCAGCCTGGGTTCAGAATGGTTCTCCACAAACCACCAAATTTATAAGACCGAATAGGGTGATGGAATTTTTTGCACAAGGATTTCGAAATCACGAAAACCAGTGGATTCTCGATATATAGAATATCGATATATCGAAGCTTTTGAAGCCTTTCATCGCGTATGGCTGCTGGGGCTTACCTACAATCTAATTACTCTAGGGTTCCCAGATTATATCATTAACATAATTAATTCCTACTTTACGATAGATACTTCGTCGCTCGCTATAATAACACATATTCTACACGCAGAAAAGTCCTTGCGAGCGTCCCACAAGGTTCGCTCTTTGGCCCTCTCTTCTTTTCACTTTATGCCAACAATATACCACAATCACCTAATACTGCACTAGCCATATGTGCAGACGAAACTGCGATTCTAGCACAAAATGCGTCTCTGCGTTCTGTCACACAGTCACTACATGAACTTATACATACACCAGAGAAAGAAATACCAATGTGAGCATCAACATGTACAGTATCATGATCCCGTGAACCAAGCAAGTAAAATACTTGGGCGTTATATTAGACTAAAGACTTATATAAATAGATCCCCCACAGGACATATATTATTAACAAATTTTAGGCTTTTCAAATATCACTCTTCCGCTTAATTTTCTGAAACTCCGGTCTCTCACTTGATAGCAAGTTACACCTGTATAAGATTATGTTGCAGCCCATCATCACCTACGCCTGTCCTATCTGGAGTTTTCTTAGTAACACTCAATTTAACAGATTGCAGACTTTTCAGAATGTCACTTTGAGAAAATAACCAAACGCAGATGGTTTGTTAGAAATTCTGTTATTCACGATGAACTAAATGTTCAGTTCAGCAGTGCATTCACAGCAAAAATAGCTAAAAACGTTTTCAGTAAGATTAGTCTTATTAACAACGAATCTATCCCGTTCATGGACTATGATATTACACATGCTCTCAATAGAAAACGACCTTTAGGTAGCATCTTTATTACATCTTAATCTTTAATTCTAGTTATATACTTAATTTTTTATTGTTGTTGTTAATTTACTCTCTTTCGGCCAACTGATATAAAAGTGTATGATTCTCCTATAAGCTCCGCCCCAACCAATGGCTATTGTGCTTTTTATTACATTCGTCTTTGCAGCACATGACTGATTGCCAAGCCTCCTTGTTTACTGTTTACACCCTCTACACATTTTTGTCCTCAAGTCTAGCGCTGGACGCTTTACAAGATGTTGAACTTCGCCACACTTTCTTCTATTATCTACTTCCTTCCTTCCTTAATTACTTATCGTATTTCGCTTACTCACAATATGAAATACTACAATTGTTTTACCAAACTTCACTCTGCAGGTCGGAATGGCTTCGTGGCTTGGGAAAAGGTTTTTGCCTTTTCCCTCTTTTCCATACCATAATATTAGCCATAATTTTACGTTATGTCCTCCTACCGACGCAGTTCTATACAGGATGGGGCATCCACTCAGGCACCTAACCATGTGTTGCTTGAAAAAGGAATTTCAAATCAAAATCGTGGAATTTAACGATGCGCACAAATACTTTTTTTTATCTTTATCTAGAAGGATATCCCTGCAAAGGATGTTAGTCGAGTTAATATGATATCCCTGTAAATTCTTCAATGGGTGATTCACTCGAAGAGATTAGATTTTTGCACACACTTGCTTATCTGAGTTTCTCATTCATAATTGTTTACATTGCGCTTTAACTCACACTGAATGTCTATTCCAGGAAACACATGGTTACCTTCGATCCGCTTTCAAGCATTCATCAATTTGTTATATGAATTCAGATGTTAAGATTACATGTGACTGACCGCATCTTTCTTGCATTTTCAACAGGTTTTCATAATCTTGAAGCCAACAAATAATCAACTTATGAATAACTTTTCAAGAATCGCAAATTTCATTATAGTATACGGCGAACGAATTCCTACACATAACGATAAGCGTGTTGCCCTTTGACTGAATAAAAACATATGTCTGCATTTTGTTGGTTTAACAAAGAATTTTGCCTTTAAAACGCTATTTTCAGGCAACATACTCATCAAACACACTTGTCTTCCAACAACAGCCCAAGCAGATCACTTACCCGGATAATATCACTTCATATATTTCTACTATGAGAGTAAGCTTACGTCCTTTTACAGCTAATATAAGTACTGCAAGTTTTAGTCGTTACATAACATTTCCTCGTATCCTATTGCCTCATGTCACAAATACCTTCACATTACAACTACCTGTACCTAAAATCAGTGAGGGAAGATTACAGATTTTATGTAATTTGCTTTCACTGATTTTTTTTACCAACATGGTTTCGATGGGGTCGATGGTTTCAAACAATGCAAGTCACTAAAAAGATGGGACGCCTAATCTATGACAGATACTACAAAAAAGCTTTTTTTTCCCAATGCTTCAAGTGAATGTAAGGAAAGTTGAATAAGTGCAAGGGTGGGATGTTACTTCAAAGATGATTAAGCAATAATTCTTTAAATTTCAAATAGAGCTAATTATCATTATAAGTATTTTCTACAAATGGTTTTGAACATTAGAGTAGTTAGAAATGTTTCTTTATTATAATTTTATGATACAAGAGGTAAAAGAGATCAAAATTATAGCCAAGGAAACTGACTGCTATTTACTACAAATAATATTAAATTTAAACGAAATAAAGTATAAGAAATTCCCTAGCATTTTATTCTATGTACATATTTAAACTGCATTATTTATAGATAAATATTGATGACACATTTCATCACATCAATAACTTTACAGATTGACTTGCATATATTAGACGTGCATTTAACCGATTACTGCGTCTTTGTAAGAATCTTCGTTTCTAATTTCCAGTTTAATTAACTGGCCCCTAGGGTATGACTGAAAGGCATGGGGTGTTTAACAAACTCAGATATAAATGGATCCTATTCTATCGAGAGTTAAAGACAATCAATCACCTTCGAAATTCCCTAACTAAATCTTAATTGGTGACTCAAATAAGTAGACTGGAAAGACAGATTATTCAGTTAAAAACGAAAAAGATTTTATCATGGACTTCCACTTGGAGTTACAACGGAGCTAATTGGAAATTAGTTGTTCTTCGTTACGATAAACACGAAACTATTAATGATTAGATTGAAATAATGATGAGCAAACAGTCAATAATTGCCTAACAGTGTTCATGAACTGCCAAGATTTAATTATGCACATAACTGCAACAGATTAGCGCATTAGATATCTGTTTGCATTCAAGTGTCCAACACGCGGTCCATACGAGACTGAAAAATTGAGAAAAATTAAAGTAAGCATTTGAAAAATTTAATTTGCTTTCAGCTTCTATGATACAGCATTAAAATAATAAGAATGGAATATTGACAAGTAAATTGATGAAAAGATAACGTAATATTTCTGACAATTCTAAGGATATTTTATGTTAGTCCACTTGCTCTTTTCAAATGAGTACCAATTTAGATTTATTATTTTACAGAAAAGTTGTTTTCTTTTTAGTTAAATTTCAAAATTACAAAACATGAATATTTCAGTCATTTAAGACCTTTTCCTATTTGAAAGTATATGTCTAAAACCAATGGTTGTAAAACTGAAGACCCAGAACATTTCCTCGTATCCTATGGATTACGGCCCCTCTCTGTCTGTCTGTATATATATATTTCCTTCTATAGACGAAATTGAAATGTTGTCTATAGAAAAAGGAAAAAATGGAAATGTTCTCTAACTATAATGTCGCAAAATGCGTAATATTTTCTTTCGAGTTTTAATGGGGAAATTCATATCTTCACGAATGCTTTCAAAAGATTTTGTCCAATAACTAACTTTTCATATTTCTTTCTATACTAATTAATTTTTGTTTCTGTATTAATTATATTTAAATTATTTAAAAAATAAAAAACAGTGTTTTTACTATTTAATACTATTTGTTTACTTTTCAATTTTTGAAATTTATCCAGCTATAATTCAAAAATGTGTTTTATTTAGAAGTCTCTTGGCTGATACGTGATAAAGATCAAAGCATTACCAACTTTATTTTATTTTTGTTTTAATTTGCATTTTGTTTCAGGTTATATTTCCGCGTTCATGCTTTAGAATGTGATTTCTGTTTCGTCATGTTAGGTAGCTGGTTAAAAGTATGCAAGGTAAAAATATGTAAATAAAAATACTTAGTTTAGTTTGCAGTAGTCCCTTAGCTCTCTATTTTAGTTTAGTTTGCTCAGTGCTTATAACAAATTTCTGTATACTGCGTCATTATTTCCAAATTAGTCCTGCCGACTAACTGAAATAGTATGAATGGATCGGATACCATCGTTAACAATTACGCCATCAACATTCAAATTGTTTTATATACATATATTTCATATGCAAATTGTTCCCAAAAGTCTTTACTCGGCCTTTATTTTTGAAACCGTGTTAATCACAGACATATACTATCAACTAAAAAAAGTATTTATTGACACAAAGATTCATGTTTTCATATTTTTAAATTTAAAAAATTAGTTTTGTATAAAATGCGGAATCTAAATTTTTACATGTTCCCGATTCTTATACTTGTGAGTATTCATTTAATTTATCTAACAGTTAATTTTACTTTTCAATTTTTGAAATTTATCCAGCTATAATTCAAAAATGTGTTTTATTTAGAAGTCTCTTGGCTGATACGTGATAAAGATCAAAGCATTACCAACTTTATTTTATTTTTGTTTTAATTTGCATTTTGTTTCAGGTTAGATTTCCGCGTTCATGCTTTATATTGTGATTTCTGTTTCGTCATGTTAGGTAGCTGGTTAAAAGTATGCAAGGTAAAAATACGTAAATAAAAATACTTAGTTTAGTTTGCAGTAGTTTCTTAACTCTCTATTTTAGTTTGGTTTGCTCAGTGCTTATAACAAATTTCTGTATACTGCGTCATTATTTCCAAATTAGTCCTGCCGACTAACTGAAATACTAATATGAATGCATCGGATACCATCGTTAACAATTATGCCATCAACATTCAAATTGTTTTATATACATATATTTCATATGCAAATTGTTCCCAAAAGTCTTTACCCGGCCTTTATTTTTGAAACCGTGTTAATCACAGACATATACTATCAACTAAAAAAAGTATTTATTGACACAAAGATTCATGTTTTCATATTTTTAAATTTAAAAAATTAGTTTTGTATAAAATGCGGAATCTAAATTTTTACATGTTCCCGATTCCTATACTTGTGAGTATTCATTTAATTTATCTAACAGTTAATTTTATTTTTGAAGCAATCTTTCCTATTATTCTCGTTTTGCACCCACGTAGTCTTGCCAGAATGTTAATGAGTTAGCGCGCGTGTATTCAAATGAGATAGAAAGAAGTTATTATTTAAGGGCAGATTTTGGAAAGTGAATAATTCAGAAAGAGAGGGAAACGTGTTCTGCCGTTTGAAGGCCACGTTGCTATTTTTGATTTACTAGCGATTAGATTTCCTTGGCGTTGAGAGCTTCTAGCCATTCAGCTAGTTTACGCCGACTTTTACCAGTCAGAGTCTATCTGCACATTAAGTAACCCGCGAAAGGCCGTTAAGATAACTTAATTCTATTCTAAGTAGCTTGTTATCTTTGGAATTAAGCTAGACATGTTGGCTTTTGTAAGTACGAGTCGGTGCCATCTATGAAAGATATTGAGTTAATAAAGGGTTCTTTATAGCCTCTGTAGACTTTGTCGTATTTAAGACTTGAGGATAATTCCTCACGCAGTCTTCTAGTATCTCGTTAGTTTATGCTTGTTATGAATACGAGACGCTGTGTACTTATATACACGAAAATATTGTACTTGTAATAAAAAAAATAAAGTATAAACTTTTGCCTTCCGTGCGTGATAAATTACTGAGACTGAGATATTCTGTATCAAAGTCGGGAATCATATTAAGAGGCAATATTAAGAGGCCGTACACAAACTAAAGAGTAGAAAATTTGCATTTGTATACGCAGCTAAGAAAATGATGTTTAGGAAACTATTCCTGATGTTAAGAGATAACGTGTTGACCATTTCTATGCATATCATAGTGAAAAATATTGATCAGTACAATTTTTATAAAACGGAGTCTTGTTCATATAATTTTACAGAATTCTTATTCTAGAAAACACTAGCAGGATTTAGTATCGGCACGTAATCAACTAGTAATATTAATTGCAATAATGAAAAAAATTCCTTTTAAAATTAAATTATACTTTTTTAATTAAATTGTGCTTTTTATATTATACTTTATTTAACTTTTTACGATTACCAAATCATGATTTTAAAGTAATATAATTTTTTTGGAGTATAATCACGTATTATTAGATTTTGAAAAGGTATAGATTACTTGCCTGAAAATTCTCATACCATGGGTAACAAAATTATATAGAGACTCTAGTAAACCACAAAAAATATCATTGAATGGCATTTAAGGGGAAAATCAATCTCGAATTATTCTAATTTATTTATTTTATTTATTAACCGACCCCTCAATACAATTACGGAATGACAGATATGTAAAAAATAAAAATCAAATTTAGATTCTTTATTGTTACCTTTAATTAGATAGTATTTCTTTAAAATTGCATTTCGTTTTACGATATATATTTTGCTTTATTTTAGGGAAAGTTTAACATTTTAATATTGATTTGTGATTTTTTTAAAAACTGTGCTATTAAATTAAAATTCCTGAATGCAGCTACCTTCTTTATCCAAGGCTGTTAATTTTATCTAATCTGCACAGTCTGATAATATTGATTGGGCATAATAAGGAATAATGTTATAATAACATCTCATAGGGCAAAACATGAGATTCGGATCACGAAACTGAATTTGCTGTCACTCATATTTCCTCTTTCTGTTCTGCACCTTTGTGTAATAAAATGTATTGAATGTCCTTAATAAAACTGTAATAACGCTCGTTTTCACTTACAAAAATTGCTGTTCAATAAATTTGTTCTCTTACGTATATGGCCTGTTTTTCAAAACGAAAAGATTTCAAACTCACTGTAAATATACCTGACATAGTTTAGTAAAGATGTAAATTTCACTGTCTGAAATTTTAAACGTGATGATGCGTTTGTCTACCCAAATACATTTTCCGTCTTGTTTATGCACCATGTTAAATGCAATTAGAATAAAAATGAGAAGGTATCTATGACAGCTTTTGTTAGTGAGGCAGTTAAAAGCGGAGAGTAACTCTTACATCATATCTATAAACATATATATATATATATATATATATATATATATATTATTAATCTTCATTACGCAAGCTATCTGAAGTCCTACAATTCCTGAAAAATTGTATGTATAAATATCACGGCTGTTAAAACAAAGAAAGATTTTATAGGTTGTTTCAAATCTATCCCAAAAGTAATACTAAAATAAAAATGGAAGTTGATTGCTTTTTATAAGACCGATCTGAACAAGCCAACAACTGCTTTACTTTTGTATTTGAAGTCATGATATTATCCGGACTCTAACCCGGATATTATCATTTCAAAGCCGACAAAGGTGGCCAGATAGTCGTCATGGATAAGAACACTTACATCGATGGTGTCACTAAACTCTTAAACTAAGGACCATATAATCCGATCCCTAAAGATCCTTCACCTTCGGACTTGTCAAAAATAAAAACTGCGATCAAATCTTCGCAAATCATTTCAAGCAACTTAAAACATTCGCTTATCCCATCTGTTGCGAATTGTGCCAGATTATATGCTCTTCCCAAAATTCATAAAAGTGGTATTCCTTTCCGCCCTATTGTATCAAATTTAGGTACTGCCTCGTATCCATTAGCTAAATATTTAGTTTCTAGTAGATTTTCCACTCTATTAGACAATAACATTTACACCATAAAAATTCAATAGAGTTTGTAAAAAAGGTTAAAAACATTTCTCCTAGTAATTTACTCATGGTTTCTTTTGATGTTAAATCATTATTCACCAGTGTCCCAGTGGAGGGTGCATTAAGATGTCTAGAAACCAGACTTCGCGAATTTCATTTCTCTTGCATCGAAGTTGATGAGCTAATTTCTCTCACTCAAATCTGTTTGAAACAAACACATTTTGTTTTCCAAAATAAATATTACAAGCAAACTGAGGGATTAGCCATGGGAAGCCCCATCAGTCCCATCCTGGCTGATATCTACATGCATTATTATGAATCAAAATTGTTTGAAACTTTAAACTTCCCGGCATGGTTCCGCTACGTAGACGATACTTTTACCCTGTTTGAAGGTAATAAAGATGATTTAAATAAAGTTCTTTCAACAATAAATTCTATTGATCCTGCTATTCAGTTCACTTTTGAACTTGAGACTTGCAATTCTCTTCCGTTTCCCGACATTCTGGTCACACGTAACACATCCAACTTCAGTACTACGGTTTGCCTTCCACCACACTTTAAATCATGTCATCCGACTAAACAAAAGTTAGCTTCATTTTATTCCTATGTTTTCCGTGTTCTTCAAGTTTGCTCCTCCAAACTAGCCCTTGATGAAGAACTAAATTATTTAAAAACAATAGCTATTGACAGGGACTTTTCACCCAACATTATTAATCAAGCAGTTAAAAAATTCTCATCTCAACACACTAAAAGGCACTCTATTGTTTTAGGAGATTATAAAAATTCTGTTGTCATTCCATTCTTTCCATCAATTAGCTATAAAGTTGCACATATTTTTCAGAAATTTAACTTTCGGGTTGTTTATTCTTCCATCAATAAAATTCCGAGTTCCATACTCAAGGACCCCATTCCGGATATGAATTCCTGGGGTATTTATAGGATTCCTTGCCAGTGTGGTCTAATTTACATTGGCCAAACTAAGAGAGCCTTAAAATTTCGCGTCAAGGAACATGAGGCATATGTTAGAAAAAAGGAAACACAGAAGTCTTCTGTTGCTCAACATTGTTGGTCCAAAAGTCACACGTTCAATTTTTTATGCTGCCCAAATTATTCAAAAAACATCTTCCATTGGAGAACTGGATTTTCTAAAGGCATTTCACATTCATAAAAATCTTTCTGTTCTAGTTAACGATCCTAATTCCAATCCAAATTTGCCTTCGGCCTTTAAAGAAATTATGTTTTAGTTCTGGTTTCACCAACAGATGGCGCCACTTGCTTATTCTTGTCCAGGCTTTCTTATCTTATCTAATCATTATTTCCTATCTTGTTCATTTGCGGTTTTGCAGCTGAGGATGGTGGTTCGGTAAAACCTTCGAAACTAGTCCTGTGAAAATTTTGTAAATATAACGCTGACTTTTGTTGTTTGACTTCTGAATTAGTATTTATTTGGCGTGTTATTGTGTCTTAATCCAGATGATGGTTAATCTCATCATGGTTAGTGGTGAGCCAAGCATAATCAGATTAACTGTGGCTTTTCTAAAGTAATTTACTGATATTTGGTATGGAAAGCATATTTGCCAATATTTATTTAATTGCAAACGGAAAATATTTTAAATTATTTCTTTGGTCAATTAGGGAAATATGATTTTATTGGTACACACTTCAAGGTTTCAAAAATTATAAAATTTCTTAAAATGCTGAAACGCCAGAAATTCATCCCCAGGCTCTTTTTCCGTTGGTTAGAAAGAAAACTGCCTGATGATTTAGCGTTTTCCTTCATGTGTAAAATAAATAAGTATTTCCATTAGTGTTCGTCACGAAAGCAATCTATCCACACAAACATAGAAACCTTGTGGGTGCGCTCATTTTGCTATAATAAAATTATCCAATCGAATGCAATCTTTTGGGTCCAAGCTGAGTATACTAACCAGTGATGTGTAAAATTTTATATGTAATTTTTTAAATAATAATATCTGTTAGATTCATTTTTAAACTGCAATAGGTTTTTAAGAATCCTGGTTAAAATAATTGGATTAATTCTATAATTTAGGCCACAATTAACTTTGACATAGGTAGTGGAATAATTACAGCATAACGTTTCCTAAGTTTCAAATTCATTTTAATCGGATTAATACTTGAACACTACATAAGATTTCCGATACGAAATCTGAGATTCTCTCACTTAAATTACAGAGTTCACTTAACAGAAAACTGCTTATTCAGGTGTAGCTAATGAAGGATTTAATACACTAAGATCAGAAAATTGCATTAATCTCCTACTGCCTTGTTAAGAATATTATTAATTTTAAATTATAGATAGATTATTCAGACTTTCAATTAATTGAAGATTTCTATTAGCTGCATCTATTCGAAAATGGAAATGTATGAAAATAAATTGTATTTCATTTACATGTAACAAAATCAATTAAAATAAGTGTATCTAATTTTACTTAATTTCTGTTATAAATGAATTTTGTTCTCTTATATTTTCTGTAAGGACTTAATGAAATAAATCACAAATCAGGGAAACATGGAAAAAAAATAATATTAAGGGAATTGCGTAATATCATTAGAGAGAACTAACTAGTATATAGTTAATTATACTGATAATATACAAAATTTAACTATTTATGCTAATAATGCAAATGGAATAAATAATACAAATAATAATTTATGTTAAATAATTGAAAAAATTCAGCCTTCATTCGTCAGTTGATTGCAATCGAAAGGACGCAGTGCATTTTGAAAATGCAAAACAAGTTATGATCTTTCAATTGTCAAAAGCAAATTATTCTACAGAACTGCATCACTTATCATACCCTATGTATAATGTAGGCATATTACCCTCTAAGTAAAGTAAAGCGAAAATGTTCATTTTAAGCCATATATTAATCATATTTAAAGAGAAGGAAACCATTTGTCTGTGTAGAACAATTTGCTTCTGAAGATAGAAGACTATTGGTTCCTCCCTGAAAATACATGAAAACTTTCTCAGTTACACTTGAAATAATTTTAAACGTTCTTTATCGCCTGTAGCATGAATTAACCCGAATGGAAAACTTATTACATAATTGCTAGAAAGTTAATATTTAATATTAAATAACTGTAACATATTAAATTACTGATATTTAATTATGAGTTTTAGAAACGGTTAGTCATGCTTTAGAAACGGTTAGTGATTAGTACAAATAATAATTTAAAAAAAAGAAAATCTGAAATGTTTCAGATTTTAAATTACGTCCAAAGGGGAGTTCTTTAACACTTTGTGTGTTACCTTTATTTATTAAATATCATGTTCTTTGCACTTAAACCATAAAATTCATTTCAAGAGCAATATCGCAAAATAATTTTAAATTGAGTATATCTTTAGAATTTCCGATACACAATCTCGATACACAGTATAAAAATGTATTCTCTGTACAATGTTGCCATTACTCGCTTTGAAACCCTTGAGTTTGTTAATCAGAAATTCGTTAAAGTTTTACAAAATATGAAATCGATAATAAAACAAATTCCGAATTTCAAACCTGGGCTTCCAGACTCCCATATTCGTAGTAGGATTACGTCATTTAACATTGGATGGCTCTAGCTACCATTGTTTTATCACAATGCGAGAAACATACATTCATTTATGCAGATTCTTCATTATTTAATTTCTTTAAATATAATACAGAGCGATAATATTTGGTGGTAACAGTTTGAAAAGTGATACAGCTTTTTAAAGATTTAAATGCAAAATGCCAAAACGAAAACAATAGTCCCTCAGGGACAAAGTCCCTTTGGACTAGTAAGAAACGCTGTCTCTGGTAATTTGATATAAATAAATCTAAACTTACAAGTCATCAAAATAAGCATATGATAACACCGTAAATAAACTAAATCTTCACTCTCAAGGAAATTCTAAATATCTAAATCAAATAACAAGATTTATTGATTTTCAGTTTCGCATTTAGAAAGAAAAAAAATAACTAAGAACTGATTACTCATCAGGTAGAAAGAAAATACTTCAGCTTATTTCAGCTTATTCAAATTCAAGAATATAAAATTCAAATAAACATTGTGTTTTAACAATAAGTTAAATCAACTATACTTTTAAACTAAGCATCTGTTCAATTGGATTACATTCAGCCGCAAATCGCTCAAGCTGAAATGCTTGATAAAACGCTGAAATTATACGTTTTTAAGATACCATGGAGTACCTGCATTCCATTAAATAAAAGTAACATATCCAAATAAAAACATGCTAGAAAAGAAGAATAACATACGATTTATTAAATGCTAGAATGCTTCTACATGGCAAATAAATTATGAAACACAATTTAAATTTTAGTTTATTTACGATAGTAGTTCAAAACTAAAACAAAATCTTCAACTAAATATTTTTTTTGAAAACTTTTTCCCCAGAATTAGATCTATGATTATAAAAATATCTAAGATTATAAAAATTAGATTATAAAAAGGATCTATGATTATAAAAATTAGAAGCATTTTTGTAATCATAGATCCTTTTAAACTAATACTTGCACACAATTCTTTGAATTCTCGTTGCGTTTTCGCGCTCTTAGAATACTTGATGATTTCATAATTTTGTATTTCATTGAGCTACGTTGGTAATACTTAAGCTTAACTCTTAAACACAGAGGCGAGGTCTGTTTGACCGCGCAAATATATTAGAACTGCCGAAACTGCTTATAAGTTATATAGTTATTCTTTTCCTTTTCAGTACTTTCAAGTTGAAATAAAATATAACCATTCCTAAATTTTTATTAAATTCTATCTATTAGTGTTTCTAAAATTGGGCCACTGTCATACAGACCTCACCTCTGTGTTTACGTTACTTTTCTCTCGCATGAGGTGGATGGCTTTATCACTACTTAAGTTAGAACATGTACAAGAACTTAACTCTAGAGGTTTGACATATGTCGGTACTATGAAAAAAATAAGAGAGAAATACCAGGTGAATATTTTCCAAATAAAACGAAAAGGGAAGAATCTTCCATGTATGCATTCACAGATAGATCGACTCTCGTTTTATATGTGCCTCAGAAATTAAAAAGTGTTATTCTCATTTCTTCAATGCATCATTCGAAATAAGAAGACCTTGAAACGAGAAAACCAGAAATAATAACAGTTTGACTAAAGAAGGTGCAGATGTATTGAATAAAAATTGTTCTAAACATTCCACAAGCCGAAGAACAAGGCGAAGGCTAATGGCCATATTCTTTAGGTTACTTGATGTAAGTGGAATTAATGCACATGTGATTACATCTGTCGTTAAAAGATAGTGCCAAACTGAAAAAAAAAAAGCTGATTTTTTGACGGAGTTATCATCAGAATGAGTGAAACCACATATGGAACGGAGGTTTCAAAAGCCAACTGTGAACGGAGAAGTAAAAATGTGCATTCAGAGTGCTAGGAGTTTCCAACGGAATCTATTCTAACTTACATGTAACTGATATCTTTAAAAAGTGTAAAATATGCTTCCTTTGTCCCGCTAGACTGAGAAGAAAAACTACCTATCTATGTTTCAGCTACAAGAATCCAATATGTAATGAATGTGCTAAGAGAATTTGCAAAACTTGTGTTGAAAATGCTTAAAATATCGTGCTGCAGTTTTTTAATAATCTTTATGTATTATACTTTTTTTGCATTATTTTATGTAATCCAGATTCTGTAGATGAAAAATTTATTAAATAGTTTAGTTTGTACGCATTTGCAAGTAAGTAGTGTTTATTTTATTTATTTGATTAAGTGTTCCTTACTTTTTCGTAAGTGATTTAAAAATTAATTTTTAATGCATTTATTTTAGAAATGTGTGTAAAATAGAGCGTGGTCTGGGAGACCTTTCCTCTGTGTTTACGTAACAGGAAATGAACGTCTGTACTTAAGGGATAAAATGATTTTAAAGTTCTTCATTTCATTGCCCTGCTTTAGTAATAAGTGTTAAATTTGTAATTCATTTAGAAAATGTTGACTGTCTCATTTTCGCGCATCGCATATACTTTATAATCGCATTAACTATCCACATAAATAGTGTTTTCTGAGTGTTACAGTTTTCTCATTTTGTAAATACTGGAATTCAAAACATATTTTTTATTTCAATAACCCAAGTTCCTGTTACCTTCATATAATCGAACATAAAAATAAGTATATTCACTAACAATTAGCATACTTTCCTCTTTTCTCCTAAACTGTAGCGCGATTGAAAAATCTCGAAATTTTAATATCAGTATTATTTACTCCTTTTAGAGTATTGCAGTTTGGACTGAATGGGTCTCAGTTTTGCGTGAAATGTTCATACCCAAAGCAGAGCGCAATATTAGACAGAAACCATAGGAGGTGGGATGAAAGTCCTATATAAATATGCTTTGTTATAATTATAAAAGCTGAAAGTGAAACTGTGCCATAAATAGCGGTGCTTGATATTGCAGTCAGTGCATTGAACAAAGTACGAAAAACGCATGTCGTCGCATGTGTTTGTGTGTTGAAGAATCTGGTAATGATTTCTTACCTGTTCTGTAATTGGTATTTCTAGTTTATTCTTGTTGTAATTAAGTAGATCTACGAATTAATAATAATGCATGAGTAAGATTTCTTGTTCTTTTTCCTTCCACACTGGGATGAAATTCATCTTTTTGTACCAAATTCGCAAAGTAAAAATTAGGTTCCTTTTTAAAAATCCATCTTTAATAACAATAATAAATTTACGTAGGTCAGCCAGAAAGTTTGTTGCACTACTGGATAACACTGTTTGGATAAGACTGTGTGGCAACACTTCAGATATGTAATTTTATCGCGTGACGTAGCGGCTTCCCCGAGACAAGTTTAGTTTTCCTGATAATCAGTCGCAAACATGTCTATACAGCTGCGAATAGCGTCCAAATTGGAAATGCGTGCAGTGATTCGTATTTTGTGGGTAAAAAGGTGCAACTGCACTAAAATTTATGGACAGGGCAGTTGCATGAAGTGTATGATGAAAATGCAATGTCACGTCAAGCTATCGCGAAATGCTGCAACATATTTGAGATTGACGACATATATAAGATTGACGACGCTGAGCGCCAGTGAAGACCATTAACTGCAACAAATTCGGAAATCGCCGCTAGCGTGTATGAATGCATTCTTGCAAACAGACGCAATCTTAAATGAACTGGATATTTCTCACGGTGTGCATAAAATTATTGCCGATCACCTTAAATTTAGTAAGGTTTGTGCTCGATGGGTACTACGTCTATTGACGGAGGAACATAAAGGATAGCGTTTTGAAAGTGCATTTGCATTTCTGCAACATTCCCAAACGGAAGGAAATGAATTTTGTAACAAAGTTGTGACAGGAGATGAAACTCAGATTCATCACTTCTCACCTGAAACGAAACGCAGCTCGCACGAGTGGAAACATTGCACTTCCCCGACACGAACAACGTGTTGAACTGTTTCATGTGCAGGAAAGGTGATGATGACGCTGTTTTTCGACAGAGAAGGCGTGGTGCATACAGAGTTCACGCCGAAGGGTGCCACAATTAATGCATCTTCTTATTGTGAAACACTAAAATGATTGCGGAAATCACTTAAAAATAGACGGCCACGTAAAGTGTCGAAAGGCATTGTGCTCCTGCATGACAAAGCAAGACCGCATGCAACAAAACAAACGTGCGAACTTCTGAAAACGTTTAGGTGGGAAGTGTTGAATTACCTTCCTTATAGCCCAGACCTTTCACCTCCTGACTTCCATGTGTTTGGTCCCATGAAACAAAAACTTTCAAAGCGACGGTACCATTCGGATGCCGAAGTGAAAGCTGTAGACCAACAACAGTTATCGGAAATTGGATGGGATTTCTTTGCAGAAGGCATTGAAAAATGTGTACCACGCCTCGACAAATGCCTAAATAACGGAGGTAATTACGTTGAAAAGTAGATTTTGAATGGAACTTTAAGATATAAATAAAGTTATTGTAAAAGTTTGCTCCTGTTTTGTTTTCTTAGGCAGTGCAACTGATGTTTTGACCGACCCTCGCATTTAGACCTTTGAAATCACAAATAAATAACTACTCGCTCTTAAAAAAAAGCTAACTTTTAAATCCTTAGAACTTCCTTCTGAAGTTGCCATTCCCAGAAGAGCATAATTGTGTTTTCTTTACCTGTGGCTAAGGATCTCCATATTCTTTTTCGTCTGAGAAAGTCATTTTAATTTTACGATTCGCATAACTATATAACACGTAAAACAAAATATATCTGTGAAATAAACATGCGACCTCTTTAGACTGGAGTTTAGGAACGTTTGGTTTGCATTACATAACAACTGCATTTCAATTATCGATTTAGTAACAATAAAAACCAGCGATTTATTGAGAAGGTTTAAACAGTATTTACTCATTTAAAATTTAAGTAATTTTTACCAATTCAAAAATTTAATTATTTTCTTTCCATTGGCCACCCACAGACAAAAGAATATTCATTACCTAGTCGAAAAGTAATAAATAAATAAATGAAATTACTTATTATAATAACTTTAATTTGAGAACAGATATAATCTAAACAATAATGGAGACAAAATACATCTTTGTAAATGTAACCGACTGAGTTCAAATTAACAGAAAATCGTGAAAAAGAATTGCCTAGCATTCTTGATGTAATCCGATTACTTTTGCGTTGACTTATTCCATTCTACAATTATGGTGTCAGAACATTCATGGAAAGAAATTGCGTAATAGTGTACGAAAATAATTAATCTTAATTGAAGAGTTGTAAAATAGGCATTATAATTATACTTCCATACTTCGTTTTGTTCTCTTTCGTTATTCCTTCCTGCTACAGCATAAAATAAAAAATAACACTAAAATAGTTAATGCCTTATCTCTGAGTAGTTCGTGGGCAATGTGTGAAGCACATCTGCTTATGAAGAACATGTAATTAATGCCCGAACATAAATTTTCTGTTTCCTCAGACAAAAAAGAAGGTTGCTTTAAGCTCGGTTCCGAGATCAAACCGAACCTTTAAATAATATATTGGTTAATTACATAAAATAGTGCCATCAGGATGAAAAACTATCCAATAATATATTTTCGATATCGCGTTCTAGCATATAAAATTAAAGAAGAAATACAGTCTAAAATATTCCCAGAACAGTTTTTTTACCCCATAAATCAGTCAGGAGAGAATTACAGTGGAACATTTTACATTTAAAAATCAAGCAGTTTTCGTGACTAATATGTTGAGAATTAGAAATCTTTAGTTTTCCTCTAGTTAAAGTAAATGAGTCTGTTCTTCGAGGTTTACCATGTTCTTCAGCGTTCAACGTTGATGTTATTTTGCTGAACTGAAATTATAAATGTGCAACTCTTATTGTTTACTGGATGGGACGTATGGAAGTTTTCCCTCAAAGCTAGGATTATTTGGATCCTGATAAAGTACGTGAGGGCATCTGCCTGAGAAGAGGGATGCCTTCGTGGCAGAAGTTTTAAGAAAAGGATAGCTCACATTCAGGTACAGGTAAAAGTGTTGGGAGCACCAGAACTTCATTAAAGATTGCACAGGTATAGCTCCCAATCACTAACCGAATAGAGCAAGGAAGGAAGGATAGAAGATGAATAAAGCTGATGATAGTTCTTTAGAAGGAGATTTAGAAGTTTATTATTAAGAGAGGAGGACAGAAAGGGAGAACGATTATTAGAAGAAAAAGAAGAAAACTAGAAAAAGGGTTATTAGAAGGGTTACTGTGTAGTGGGTATATCAAATATTAGCCCACCGGATGAGACCAGATCTCGAAACTTTGTACCGTTGGGAAAGGAGGGAAATGTAATAAAACAAGTTTTACATTAAGCTAGTATAGAATATATCATATGACAAATTTAGAATAATTCTTAAAATAGAAAAAAACACAGAAAAATATATATAGAATAACTTTTAATATATAGAATAACTTCGAGTATACAATAACACATAATGTGTCATTATAACAAAATTTTGAATTTTCCACATTTGGAAAAAAATGCTAAAACATAGAATATATCATGACAAGTACAAAATAATACTTCAAATATAGAAAATAAAATATAGCATAATACATAAAGTACAGAATAATACATAATATATAATAAAATTAGAATTTTGAATAAAGTGCTAAAATATAGGATAATACATGATGTATCATATAATAAAATGAATAAAATAGAAGTATAAATTGTAGAAGAGAATAAAATTGCATTTTAGAGTTCCTGATCACAAATAGTTTTTAGTATTCATTAGGCAGAGTTCATGAGTCATTAAAGTGTTCATGACTATAGAGTTCATGAAAAGTTCGTGGTTTAAGTTTATATATTTTACATGACTCATACAATATTCTTAGCTCATTTTTATCATGACACAGCAAAACAATATCATGACTCACCTTTTCAGTTCTAGTTTACTGTCATGATTCAATTTTTATATTTCATTTTGTTTATTATGGATTTTGTAAGGTTTTTGTTGTTACGATCAGTACAAGTAAGTATTTGTTACAAAGATCGATAATTGATCTTTAAAATTCTACAAGGTTGAAAATTAAATATTTTGTTATATTTCGTTTGTTGTAGATGGGGTTACTCTGCATAGATTTAATCCAACTGTGTTAAGTTTTTGGTGAATTTGTTTTATATTAGAATGAAGATGTTGAAGTTTGATGATTATTCGTTTGAAGGATATATCAATATTTCTGGGTGTATGAATATGAACATTTTTCTTGAGAGAACATGAGAAATAATAGCGATCACTGTCACCTTTCTGGCCGCATATACAGAAGTCAGTGTCTATTAAGTTCCTTTGATGAAAATAAACAGGATATGGCCCATGGCCAGTAATATAACATAATAACACGTTAAAAAGGATTTTGTACTCTTGGTGTCAGTATTGCAATTGGGGTAGAACTGATAAGTACGTCATACTGTAGATGCGTTATTCCATTGTTCTTGCCATATTTGAGGAATTTGTTATTTTATGGAGACTCGAAGATAAGATTTGGGAAATTTTATATATAGAAAATTGCTTTCTTGATTAAGAGCAGCTTCTTTGGCAAGTTTGTCGACTGTTTCGTTACCAGCATTTTCACTATGGCGTCTTATCCATGATATATGAATTTTTAAACTATCTGTTATTTTACAGAGGTTATTGATGTCATAAGCAATAGAAGATTGATTTTCTGGGTTAGAGATAGCATAGATCGCAGATTGACTGCAGATTAATTCTATAATATTATTTTCGTTTGCTAATTTGATAGCCATTTTTATCGCAGAAAGTTCAGCTTGATGAAAAGTGTTTGCATCTCTTAAGAATCCTTCCATATAATATCTGATCGTAGAAATTTTTGATTGGGAATAACGACTGCCCAGCCAAATTTATTATTAATTTTTGAGCCATCTGTAAATACTTCAATTGAATTGTTTTTAGTTTTAGAGTTTATTGCTGTTTTTATTTTTGTGTGTCATGCAGCAGGATATCTATTGTAAGGAGGAGGTTGCATTTCGTAATCCTCTGTTATGTATGGGGTGTTGTTATAAGTAATATTCTGGCGAAGTTGATATACTGTAGAATAAATTGCATCTTGAATGGATTCGAGATGGAATGGAGTAGTTCCAGCTAAGATATTAAGAGCAGTACTGGAGGTTGTTCGAATGCCTCTGGTAATATTAAGTGTAAATTGCCGTTGTATTGAGGTAAGAATTTTTTCTTTTTTTGTGGTCATAGGGTTTGTCCAGATGGCAGAGCCGCAGGTAATCATTTTGGTTATTACTGTACGATATAGTAATTTGGTGATATGGGGATTTAAACACCAGTTTTTGCCATGCATGCGTCGAAGATTTTAACATATAGAATGTTCACGAATTTTAAGTTCTTTGAGATGTTCGATAAAATTTTGTTTTTGATCTATTATGATTCCTAGGTATTTGATTGATTTAGTATGCTTGATTTTCTTTGCCATTTGTTTTAATAGAAAGTTGCTTAGAAAGATTTTTCCAGGTTTATGAATTGTCATGATTCTAGATTTGAAGGTTGAAATTTCGAGTTTAAGTTTCTTGCATTCGTGTTGGAATATGGTTACAATTTCTTTGAAGGATTACATGGGACCTACCACTGATAACAACTGCGACATCGTCTGCGAAAACAGTAATTTTAGCAAAGGGAGGCCAGGCAATTTTTGTAATTTTATTAAATGTAATATTCCATAATTCTGCGCTCATACATGTGCCTTGTGGACATCCACGTACTTATTTTCTACTGATTAAAGTATTGTTATATAAAATGAGACTAGGGCGATTATCAAGGAAATTATTGATAATTTGATAGATATTATAGGAACATTCAATTTTTCTAAGTGCTTATTTAATTGAGAGCCACCATAATGAATGAAAGGCTGAGTTAAGATCCAAGCTGATTATTGCCGAGTGTAGGTTATTGATTTTATTAATATTGATTTGATTTAAGACTGCATTGATTGCATAAATAGCAGATTTTTGCTGTCTAAATCCATACTGATTTTCATTGATGAATTTATGATGGTGAAAATGGTATTTAAGTCTTCCTATAATACAACGTTCAAGAATTTTTCCATGATCTGGAAGAAGGTTAATTAGCCGATAGGAATTAGGATTTTCAGGAGCTTTGTTCTTTTTGAGGAAAAGTATGATTTGTCCTGTTTTTAAGCAGTCTGGAAAAATACCAAGTTGAAGACATTTATTGCAGAAGATTAAAATTAGTTTAGGGTTAGTTTCATGTATAATTTTTATAATTTTATTACAGATTCCATCTGGTCCAAGAGCCTTTTTGTTATTGAGTTTTTTAATAATTCGATTGAGTTCCATGGATGTAAATGGGATATCATTATTTGTATTTGGTGGAAGTAGAATACAAAGAATTAATCTTTGTTCAGTTGAATCATCATATATATTATCTTTTGGTAGAACAATATCTGGGATGTTTCCTAAAGTGATCTTCGTAATATTTTCGTCATTATTTCCCGTATTAGTGACTGTAAGTTGCGTTTTGTGGAAGATTTTGTTGGATGCAATTTTGTACAATATCTTGGTTGTTTGAACAATAGTTGTGCCATGCTTTAAATTTTGCAGATATTATTTGCTTTTTATATGAGGCTTTTTCTTTTCTGTATTTTTGAATTTGTTGAGTCGTTCTTCATTCGTTTGCAATGATTTGAGTTTTCTTCGTAATGCTCGTGCTTTGTATTTTTCTTTACGGAGTTCTTTCATCAACCAGTTGATTTTTATAATGGAAGTTGATGATCTTTTGAAGAAGGTACGTTCGCAGGTATCGTGAATCTTTCTGATAAGTTCCTTGGTAATATTATTCAGTTCTGTTTTGGTGTACACTGAATAATAGAATTGGTAAAGTCATTTGAAATTGGATTGAACTTTTGTTGAAATTTCTTTTCTTTGTTATTATTGATTTTAAATCTTTTAAGTGCAGTAAAGGACGTTTATTCAGTTATATCAAAAGACATATATTTATGATCAGGTTCGGTATGTTCATCTAGTATTGATCTGTTGTTAATTTTATTAGCAAAATGTGCTGTAGAAATAAGAAGACCAGTCCAACCTTTATTGTAGGTATTATCAAAGATAGGTGGGTCAGTAAAATGCTTATGTAGAATGAGATTGTTTGCATTTAAAAATTCTTTAAGTATTTCTCCTCTGTGATCAGTTTGTAAGTATCCCCATAAAGTGCTATGCGAGTTAAAGCCTCCACTAATAACATGCGGACTATTATACTTTTGTAAGATTTAATTTAGTATGGATAAGGTTTGATTTGGATTTTCTGACGGACATATATTCAACACCTTCAAGTTACACATTGAAAAATCTTAAACTACCAGTGTTCAGTGTCTCTACCTCTCGGCCTCAGCCCGTTGTTGGCCTTCCCTCAAAGATAAACAACAAAAAGAATGTTTGACCCGAGTTTATTGTCTTGGTTTGAAAAAACAAACTTAAAGACGATTTTTGCAAGCATTACTTGTTCTATGCACTGTACCTTGAAATTAATTAAAAAACTATTTGTATACATTCTAAAATCTCTTACAAATATTATAAGTAATAATTTTAATTTTAAAGATATATGTAGTACATTTAAATCTGCACAATATTCTCAATATTTGGAAGCACTTACCATCATATAGTAGGGGGCTTAGGAACTTTCAAGAAACAGTGAGAGCAATCGTTTTCGATTTAATATTGATGTAGCATTATTGAAACTCCATGTGATGTTCATAGTACAGAGTATTTAATAACTAATAACGTGCAAGGTCATATCACTCGATCATTTCGGGTATTCTCCTTGCTTGCCTTTTAGCGCATAACTGAACGTGCTTCTACTATCGTAAGTGAACGTGCCTTTTGCTATCATGAAGAGAAGATTTAATCTAGAATTAAATAAAATAACCTGAGACTGTCACTTCGTTTCTGTTACATTGTGGGATTCTAGGTACCAGTGATACTTAAACTTACAGTTATGAAAGCTCAACACTGCTGGTTCTGGCGATATTTTTTATTTTACTAATTAAGAATGAGTGCGCAAATCTTAGTTCTAAAATAAAGCTTAAATTTAATATTATTAGCTTGGACCTTATGAAAATATAGAACTTAACCATTGCTATATGCGGAAGACAAACTTGAAGTGAAACAGAAAGAAAATTATTTGTATGAATTAGACTGGAAAGATGCCGAAAGCTTAAATCTCTTTCTCTAAATTAAAAATTTTAGAGACAGGTATTTTTTGAAAGCAGGAAAATTGAAAAATGAGCAACTCCCTCGCTGGTAATCAAACCAAGGACCTCTGGAATACGCGCCCAGAGCGCGGACCACCACACTACGAAGGCATGTTAAGAAGGCGAGAGAAACACCTTATAAAGTTAAATGCTGAGAATTCAAAGATTTTAAAGATTAGATAAGAATTATCGACTTGCTTGCATACATGCGTGCTTGTTTAAGTAATTAACACATCTAGCTAACACTTTAAGATAAATGATTCATATGCCGCTTAGTGTTTAAACTATGAATTCATAGGGATTCAGTTTCACTGGGATTCGCGAAGACTCACTGCGCTTCTTGGAACAAATGCCTATATTATCTAAAAATTTATCACTTTAGCTTCTAAGAATTAAAAGCAAAGCAGAAATGCTAGATAAAGCTTAGGAAAATAATCTAAGTGTGATCAAAAAAAAAAACAAAGCTTAAGATCTTATGAGTTCTGCACAAGAAGCTGCGCTAATGCGAAACCTTAAATACTCTATTATAGTGGCTTCAAACAAAATTTCACGCAGGCCAATTACGGGATCCGAGAGCAGCTGACAGACTAGATCACCTTTTTAAAATAAATTTGAAACTTAGCTTACTAAATATATATAAAACATATATAAATAAAAGTAATAACACCGGTTATTTTTTTCGCTTTATGTCATTTTGATTATGAAAGATTTCATAGAAATGCATTATTAGTAGCTATGCTGAACGACGCCATTTTTTTTAATCATGTAATATCTAGTTGCTGACGGCAGACAGAAAAATAGGTTATGCGAATTGACGTCAGAGCTATTAGACTAGAGTGAGCGCCAGATGCGTCGGATATTTAAATATAAGTAGATTGTTTACTGGTGATAATGTATTAGTAATGGCACTTCCGATGTCTTCTGTTATAGGTACGAAGATGTACCTTTATTATTTGATAGCTGCTATATTCAGGTGAGTTTTAACATACTCAACTGACAAAAGAGAAGAAGGTTTACCCAATTAAGATAGTTTGCACTGCAAAAGAGCAGTTTACAAAGCATGGGACATTCATGGCATGCTATGGATTCTGTCAATAGCCACAAGCTATTGTGAAACTTTTATATGTTTCATATCGCCTTTAACATATTTTTATGCTTTCCCGCTTATTTAATTTGCATAGGTGCAGAGTACGAAAGGGATTTAGATAAAAATGAGAATGTAAAAGTGACAAGGAATTAGAAATTTCAGACGGTTAGTTTAACTCGAAATAAACCCTTATTCGATTAATTTTTACTTTTCATTCAAGACTAAAATAGAGAAAAGATTTTTGTTTGGGTAGACAAAATAATGTCGACTGAATGCGCTTTTTTATTCTTGCAAATAAAACGCAGACTTTAATGACAAAATTTAAATATTTAACAAGATATAATTTAAAAGTCTCTGTAATAAAAACACAATTAACTGAGAATTTAGTTCATTAAACATTTGCTTACAGCTTTCAATTGCTTCATGAAATATTTCTTCTGCTTTTACATCGAAAAGAAGTCGTTCGGAAAATCCTCAAATACTACACATCGAGTTACTGAACCACTTCGCAGCGTCCTTTGCATGTTGAACAAAGGTTTTTCTTTCGATAGTTACATTCACGTACGAATCTAAAAAGACTGTTTAGTTTTTCCTCATTTTGTTTCCCTTTGTGTCTTAACACTAAAAGGATCGTATACTGAAAAAGGCCGCGAACAGAATATCACGGAATAGAGCTAAATTACCTCGCAGAATTTAAAAGGAGTTTACCGAAAACTCCTTAGAAGATGTTACTCTCTTAAATGAGTGTGCATTAAAGCATGTGAGAAAACAAATTGTGGAGTTTTTCCCCCCCTTTTTGGAAATATTCTTTTTCTTTCCCACTTTAACGGCAGAAAAGGAACCCAATCTCTGTTTTTATGTTAGAATGAAGGAAGCTTTATTTGGTAAGGATTTAGGAACAAAAATCATGTTATTCGGGATACGAGTTCCAAGAATATGGAAGACAATGTAAAGAAAGCGTTAAATGGTTGTTTGTAGCGAAAAAATACGTGTGAAGACAAAGCATTCGCCAAAATTTATGAATTTCATTAAAAAGGTGGGCTATTGATACAATTTGAAATGTTGAGCAACTGCAAATCCAGGTTTTAATGAATCTTAAATTTTAAGTACACATTTTTTCCTACCATTAACAAATCTTAATCTGATTCTATAGATTTATCTTTTCAGATAATAACGTGAAGTCTAAATAAAAACAGTATGTAACACACAATAACTTACTTTTTTTAAGCCTCACACAGCTTTTCCAACTTTAAATTAAACAGAAATTAATTGCAACTTTTTTGTTGCAAGTTTACAATGTACCTTCTTTATTTACAGTTACAAACAGTAAATTCCTTTACTCTCACATTGCCGAAGCAGTCTTGAATTAGCTTAGCTTGAGTGAGATTTTGTGTTCCAGAGACAAAATATTCTAATCCTTCAATCATCTCATTCCACCAAATTTAAAAGCGATTAAGTTTCAAAAGCTCGAATCTTCCCACATTTCAATCTTTCGTCATTTGAATTTTTTTATTTAGACCGTTAATTTCATTTGAGTATTATACTCTACATTTTCTGAAAAGAATTTAATTTTCCATATTCAGCGCTCATTTAAGTCAACGTTGGATATTATTCTTTTCCTTTAGCTTTGGATTTGATTTTAAAAGCCTCTGAAAAAAGAAAAAAACATTCGAACTGTTAATCTAATTTATCTTATGAAATTGCATTGATAAAACGGTAAATTTTTAAATACTGTATTCTTAAATTTATTTCGTAGTAAATGCGGATTTTAAATTTTGCTTTAATTAAAATCTTTGATATTAAATAAAAGTTTCGTTTCTTTTGCCGTTTTCTTACTATTTTTACACGAAGGAGAACCTTTATAAGATTCGGCTTCAGGAAAATTCTTTTAAACTCATTACTTCAGGAAATTGCATTCTGTTTCCAGTTTTATATGGGTATCTTTTTGCTTAAGTTCTAAGCTCTTTTAGGAGAAGCTTCGGCCACACATCAGTATAAGAATCTTAAACACTAAGTTTCAAATATATTCGAGTTGTCTTAATTCCTGCATTTTAGTAGTTAATTTAGGTGAAAGCAAAAGGAATCGTGACAGAAAAGAAAGCTATAGGATTTTTATTATATGCATAGTTTCTGATACAGATTGAATACGCTACCATCATGTTATAATTCTATCATCTACTATGCAGTAACTTGTTTTTCATCAAAATCGTTAAGACGATATCTGGATGAAGAAACTAAATGAGGTATTAAATGAAAGTTCTTTGCGTCAGATAATATGAAATTTTCCTTGCAGTGTTTTGTTTCCGTTTTTTTATTTCAAGTACCGTAATGGGTATGAAATAAGACATTTTGCTTTCAAAAAGACAAAGAGTGATACCAGTATTTCAATGCAAAGGTTGATATTACTTTTTGGCAATCCTTTAAGTACTTTTAGATAAATAATTCAGTTCTAATAGAGCGTGTAGACGTTATGGTTTGAAACGGCCAAAGATAATAGCGAAATAAGAAAGCTTGTGGATGAACTAAAAGAAGGTCCAAATATTTTTTATAGAAACAATGTCCAATAAATTAGTTCTCACAAACAAAAGAATGTTTAGATATTAAAACTTAATTACTGATTATTAAGCTGGCAAAAAAATTTAAACATAAAACCCCATATAAGTTATATAATATTTAACGAAATAACAATATTATAATACTTTCAGGTTTACAAAATCTGTAGAGTATAAATTAAACTTAATGCTATATATGCTTATAATTTCGCTGCATTAAGGGAAAAATAAGAAATCTAAACTTTAAAAAGAACAGTAGCACAATAAGCTCCTAAATCAAAATCAAGTTAAGGAAAAAAAAAAACTTAAGTTATGAAAATGCCCTTCTGTATGCAATAAACGACGCTTAATTTAGAGTAAATTATGCAACAAATAAAGAAAATAATCAAGACATTGTAAATAAAACTCTTTATAGTTTTTCGAAACTCTTACATCTTAACTTAAAGTAAAAATGGAGGAAAAAGCTGAAAAAGAAAAGTCTACTGAATATTTATTCATTTAAATAATTCCTTTAGAAAAAATTTAACTTCATATGCAAAACTCGAGAACGTTACTCAAAATTCACTCAAAGCGGGAACTATTTGCTAAAAAATGAATATTTCATATTGCTTCGAAGAACAAGAGGTATGAAATAAGAAGAGCAAGACTAGAAGTTTAAGTATTTGTATTAGACTTCCATTAAGTTATGGAAGTTTATACCATAACACACAAGAAAACTTAAAACGTCTTAGAAATTCCAGTTTTAACGTGAAAGAATAGTGACAGGACTTTATTAGTGCTCTAAAAGACTTTATTACTGTTTTAAAAGATAATATTATTGCGAAAAGACTTTATTATTGTTCTAAAAAGCATTTTTGCATCATAATACTGTTTAATAGGAAAGAAAAGCTATGATTATCAAACATTTTATTTTCAGCTCCAGTAGAGTCATTTGATTAAAAAAAATTAAAACTGAAATACTACGGATTGCGAGGAATTTCAGAAAATACTTTTATCACACAATTAGAAAAAATAGCAGGAGACTATGAGAAAACTCAAGTTTCCAGAAAATGAAGTTAAAACATTGGAAAGTAGCCTCATTAGAATATGCGGCAGATTTCAATTTAAGACTTTATTATTGCTCACGAATAACAAGTGAAATAAAATGCTTAATGTAAACTGGATCAAAGCATACATAAGTCACAGTGAGAATTAACTTAAAAAATAGCCTCCCTGAACTGTATAAGAATTAGCGGGGGTAAATGCTACTTCAAAACCAAAGGCCCTGGTTTAACCCTTTGCGGCACAGTGTGTCCGGTCTGGACACACCTAAAAATTTCTTTCTGTACGCACAGAAAAATTGAATGAGAAAGGATTTTTAGTTTACTGTAGGTTATCCCGAACCTTCTTTATTTATAGTAGATGGCAGCTCAACACAAACCAATCCATATATTTTAGCCATGTTTAGTTTTTTATTTTTAAGACCCTCATTTTTCAAAGAAATCTTCCAGATTTTTTTAGGATATAAAAGTAATTGAATGAAAAAAAAATTCTATGTTATGTTTTTGGCTGTATGCTACTCTCCTTATTCTATATATTCGTTTTAAATTTTTACATTGAAATCTTGCCTAAAATCAAACAGCGAACCTTAGGTGTGCCCAGATTGGGCTCACCGATAATCTAGAACAACTGAGAGTCTGTATTCTTTGTTTCTCCGCATCTCATCGGTCAGTTCATTGACAACGATGCTCGTTTCAGCACTCTTTTCGAAGCTCTATTCAATCAGTGTGCTTACAGAATTAAAAGATAAGTGCTATCTTCACAAAAAATTACTTGTGTACTCCTCTAGACTTAATTAGACTAATTAGACTTTTTTTTAAATCAAAACTCCAACTTTAAAAGGTAGGGTGCCGGAAAGGGTTAAATTCCGCATAAAACTTGTTCTTTCTTTTAGCGAGTGTGATACAGACCTGTCTAATTATCGAATTCCTCATGTAGGCTGCTGCGTAGAAAACGATTAGCACGTTCAAGTAGCAATTGGAAGATCTGCGGTTTGAATCTCTGAGAGTGAACAACTGATTTTGCATCTTGTACTTCCAGAAACCTAATATTCTCTACGCCCTTTATAAAAGAAGTGACCCTTTATCAAACTAGTTAGTGAACAGTTCAGTTCACTAACTAGCCTTGCGGCATTCTCAGGGTTTTTACGGAAATGTTACTTTTCTAAATGGTTTCATCTTCCCATAAGTAACCCATAAATCGCAGGCTGGTATTTGTTCAACCCCCCTTCTGATAAAATTTTAGTGACTGCATGGTCCTTCCTGTTCTGACTTGCGAATTGCCTCGCACTTGCATAAGATTTCATTTCCTTAATAGAGACTTTTGGTTACATGCTCCTTCTTGTTCTGTTCCGTGAACTGTTATGCTGCAGCATAATATTTAAAGTCCATAACAGGAAAAAACTGTGATCTTCGAATCAGTAATAGCCTTTACACGAGACTTTTTTTCTTTAATACTAGCATGTTGAGTGTTAAGAATTATCTGCATACCATTGAGATGATGCTTTGAGAAACAGTTAAATCTCTGAAAACGACCAACTGTGATTATTAAGCTTCCAGCTCACCAACATCCTCCCAAAGTTGAAATTTTTCACATGCATGTTTTTGAGATATACAAAAAATATTTAGATGCTAATTAACTCATCAACTTCCTTAGAATATATAACGGATACAGAAGTATCCGTTATATACTATATATTCAAATTAAAATTCACATTTAGTTTGTTCACATTCTTATTTGCGAATTCCGTATGTTAACAAAAAAGCAAAAAAAAGTTTTTCATTTTCAGCAGTTTCAATTTAGCATATGCATTTGTTTGCTCAGAAATTTTAACTTGGATTCGTGTATCAAATGCATTTTTCTTATTTTTAACTTAACTCATACATGTACAGGGTTTCAAAAATAAAACTGTATATAATTCTAATACGAAATTTACCTTTGTTAATGAACAGAACTGCATTTCGTTACAGAGCCTATTTCGTGCTATTTTGCCACTAACTTTTCCGTTGCATATTTTGCTCGAAAATTTGCCAACACACTTCCATACTTAAAAATTTTCCGGAAACAGTGCAATACGAACACATATTGTTTTAGCGTTAGCACATTCTGTATTGATTTAACTGATTGTTAAGGGCATCTGCACTTTTCGCTTCAGCCACTAACTAAACGCATATACTGCTGTCACTCAAGGAATTGGTTGCTATCTCGTGTGTCCGTATGGTCCTCTTATATCCAATTGTGTCTATACTATTTTCTACAGATATCTTTGTTGTTTAGAGAACATCTTCACGAATTTCCGAAAACATTTTTCAGGGAGTTTCATTTTGGCCACACCTGCCTATCTAAATGTAAGACAAATCAAAACTATTTCCATATGGGACGATCTTGCATAAAGTTTGATAGGTAATTAATCACTTTGTGCTTATTTAATAACTGCTATAGGGTTTAGTCTTTATAAAAAAAATTAGGTGAAGTTAGTGTGGTTATATAACTTGAAACTTTTCAATTCATCTCTAGCTTTTTTTAATAAATCCTTGAAAGATGATATTGAACAAGATGTTTTTCATATGCAGTCTTCTGACTTAACAATGTAAACTTTCATTGCGTACCCACAGAAGTATCCGTTATATTACGGCTCATTTTATTACACAATTATTAGATGAATATGTAGAGTCATTAGGATCTTTTGAATATGCGGGAGACATGAAAAATGAGCAATACCTTCGCCGTGACTCGAAACTCCGCTCTCTCGAATACACGTCGAGCGTGCTGACCACTACACCACGAAAGCATGCCAGGAAGGTGGGAGAAATACCTTATAAAAGTTAGTCACTTGTCATGCAAATTCCGTAAATTTAATTATAATCTTGAAACAATTAAAATATTTTTTTAAATCATCACTAAACCTAGTGTTTATAAAATTAAATTTCCGTTTGATTACTGCTACAGCACTCTAAATACACTTTTAGGGTAACTGAAAACATTCATGCCAAATGATATGCAAAAACAACTTTAAAAAATTCGATGCGGATACCACAGGACTTCCTTTACTTCCTATTAAATTATGCACATTTTTTGCTGCCTTTTATTAAAACTTACTTATTTGAGTTATTTTAACTTAATGAACCGATCCCTCGAGACAAGCTGAAAATGAGATTAAAAATTCCAAACTTTCGTTGCGGTATCAAATATCTTATACTTTTATATTTTCATTACGAGTATAAAACTTTTCCAAATATAAGCATAGGAAACAGGAGACCCAATTAAAAGTTAGATTTTGCTATTTGTCGAGAATTAATTTTCCTTTTTTAAATTTTCATTGTCGAAACATGAATAATTTCGTCATTTAAAACGCTTCTTAATTGAAATTACACTGGTTATCATAAATTAATGAAAAATCGCAAAAATTGCGATAACTCCCTCAAAAATAAGCCAAACCGTGTAAAATTTGAATATGTTGCCAAGTAAGAGTATCTGAGTAAAACTCCAATATGAAAATTAGTTTCGCTGACTCGGAATACGTCATCTGCGAGGAGCATAAAAGTCCATGTTTGAGAGCAAGCCCACATATTTCACTGTGATAGTGACATCAGAAATCTGAGATAGTCAATTCGTAACAATGATCTCCAGGCATCATTTGCCTGCAGAACTACGACAGAAAGCCATTGGGAGACTAGAGGACAAAGTCAAACAAAAGCGGCCAGATGGATAAATGGCAGTCCTTCTGTGATTCATAGACTTTGGAGGCAATTTCAAATCACAGTTTCGGCACCTAGGAAGTTCAACCAAGGACGGCCAACTGCTACGACGAGCGCCGATGACCGATATTTGACATTATGTGCACTCAGGAATAGAACCGATACTCCGATTCTTTTTAGATCCTCCCTTGCTGCAGCCATCGGAAGGTTGGTTTCAACGTCAACTGTGCGTAGAAGGCTTCACGAAGGTGGTCTGTATGGGAGGCGAACAACCATTTGCGTATCGCTCAAGTTACGCCATAGGAGGGACCGTTTGCAGTGGGCAGGACAACATGTCGACTGGACGCTTGAGCAATGGAGGGCTATTCTCTTTACTGATGAATACAGGTTTAGTCTAGAACGCGATAGTAGGCGTTATTTGACATGGAGAGAACCTGGAACCCGTTATCATCCGTCAAACATCCGTGAAAGAGATGCAGACGGAAGAGGCAGTGTCTGTGTTTGGGGTGGCATCTGTTTGGGTGGACGCACAGATCTCCATGTTTTTCCAAGGGGAGCCGTGAATGCTCATGTTTATAGAGAGGACATCCTTGATGCTTATGTGCGCCCATATGCCGGGGTAATAGGTGATTCTTTCCTGTTACAGGACGACAATGCAAGACCACCCAGGGCTCGCATCGTATATGATTATCTTCAACAGGTAACAACTATGCGCATGGAGTAGTTAGCTCGATCCTCGGACTTGAATCCTATCGAGCACGTTTGGGATGCTTTAGGAAGACGTCTAGCTGCTTTGAATTCTCCCCCTCAGACTCTTGCCGCGCATGCAACTGCTTTGCAAGAGCAATGGCTCTCGCTTCCTATGGAACTGATATACCGCATAATTGAAAGCATCACACATCGCTGAATGTGCTGCATTGCTTCTAGAGGCGATTATATTCCATATTGAAGGTACTTTTACTATAGCAAATTGACATCTTCGATTTGTTCATTTTATACATGTGCTAATTTCTATACTACCATAATATTGTCTTGTAATTTCTTTTTATGTTATTTGATACCTTACTATGTGTTGTGTGTAAGTTTCATAAAATTCTACATGTAACTTTTTAAATAATCGTGATTTTTGTGATTTTTCCTAAATTTATGATAACCAGTGTATATGACTACTACCAACGAAAATACATTTAAGCTGGAAAGGGGAGGATATGTATATATATATATATATATATATATATGCACACTTTTTCATAACTACATCAAGTTTCAAAATCAACTTTTTAAACAAGTCAGAGGATTGTCAATGGGCTTACATTCCAGCACCTCGATCTGTAATATCTTTTTATTTGTCAAAGAATTTAACTTCCAAAAAATCTACAACCACAAGAGTTAAATTACTACAAACACACCTACAGATATATTGATGACCTTATTACAATTAATAATTTTGGTAAAATTGAACACTCCGAGATTTATCCGAATTGTCTTACACTTAATAAAACTAATAATTCGCAAAATAGCATAGACTTTCTAGATCTTCAAATCATTAACTACAAAAAAATTTTACTTTTTGACAAAACAAGAAACTTCAATTTCAATACTAACAAATTAATAAACTGGAACTCCAACATATCCAAAAAAGTAATTAACAATATTATAATTAATCAAATACAACGAATTAAAACTATATGCACAGATACAATAGATTTACAACGCGAAATTTTGATCCTTATCAAAATTCTCAAAAATAATCTAATTCCCATTCAATTTATCAACCATTTCCTTAAAAGAGCAGGCGTTAAATACTCACTCTAAATCATTTAACTGATAGGGATATGATAATTTGTTCCTAAACCTGAGAAGGCGGTATAAGTTGGATGACTGTCAGTTGAATATTTGTATATAGTGTAATTACTCAATTGTATATATTGTAAAAAGCTAATTGTCTTCAGACATATACTGTTACTAAAAAAATGGGCCTATTTTATGCCTTTAGACTGTCTATTAGCTCTTGGACAGTGAAAATGCCTTTTTCCTTTCTTAAATTCTTAATCATTGCGACACGACAATTAGCCAGAAATTAATTAATTTCCATTTACTAGTATTTTCAAAAAAATCTTAACAGACGGTCTCTCTCAGATAAGAACTCCACAAAATACATCCCTCAAGAATTCCAAGTTCCACCCACTACCATAAATTACTTCACCCAAGTCTTACCGACTGATATTATTCAAAGCCCCTACTGCCGCTAAGAATTTTCGGACACCCTACACTTCTGAGTCAGACACAAAGAGAACACTTTGCCAACTCCCCCACTAGAAAGAATGTAAGTTACTTAATACCTTTTCTGGCTTTTATATCTTCATGTACATTCACTGATCTTATTTATATTATTTTCTATATTATTTTTTATATTATTTTTATATTGTCTTTGATTTGTTTTTACAAAGTTTGCATTATTTATCTTTTTTTATAATCTTCTATGTTTATTTCAACTTTACTTTGAATTCGATTTCATAATGACAATTTCCAATGTTTAATTTTTAAAAATAATATAGTACTCAAATGCATAAACATGAAAGTGTCGGGGACGATTACTCGAGTTAAATAGGATTTCTCTACAGTAATTGATTTTTACTCCAAATTGAATTGACTAAAATGCTTCATAAGAATAAGTTCTTTGAGTATCAACATTGGTTCATAATTCCTTCTATTCGCGGAAATATTTGGCCTGACTAGAATTGCCGGTTTGGCTTTAACTTATAACTCGAGTAAAGACGAAACACTTTCGTATTTACGTATTTTTACCAATTATTGTTCATTGAACGGGAGTTGGTTTGTTCCCCTTGAAAAGTCAACTAATTTCCGATCAATGACAATGATTACATGTTTTAATTTTTCCTTTCACAATTGAAATTTTATTCTTCGTGATGATTTAACTCCAGTCCCCATTAAAACATTATTAACATTTTGCTTTCCAATTACTTCAAAACATCTTTCAAAATATACCTTACCAGTATGGATTCACACTTTTAAAATAATTCTACTTTAATTAAACTTAGGAGATAATATAATCAATTAATCAATACTGTTTAGGAAATAAATTATATATATATATATATATATATATATATATATATATATATATACAGGATGTATATATATATATATATATATACAGGATGTATATATATATATATATATATACAGGATGTATATATATATATATACAGGATTCTTCAACAAACTTGGAGGGATTCTTCAACAAACTTGGAGGAAACGCTTCAACAAACTTGGAGGGATGACAGTATTCATCAAGACGAACAAAAAATGCAACGTAACGTGGGGTCGCAAATGACGTTTAAAGGGCGAAAATGCATCTGGATTTTTGCCCTTTAAACTGAGATAAGAAAGAAACACTCCAGAAAATTATTTATTGAACAGAATAGGTACAACACAGCTCGTGATATCCAGAGAAAACAAAAATTTTACAACATTTGTTCAAAGTGAGTCAACCGCGGACATTATAACACAGAGTAGATCGACGGAGGAACGACTGGAGGACACGTTCGAATTACGGAAGTTTCCTGGATTTCTGCTGCAGCGGTCATAATACGCGCTACTACTGCTTCTGGCGTTTCTGCTGGCATCTCATTGATGAGGGATTTCATTTTTCCCCGGAAGGAAATGTCCAAAGGGATCAGGTCCGGCGAGCGTGAAGGCAAAGCAACAGGGCCACCACGTCCCATCCACCTTGCCGGATAAACTCCATCAAGGAGGTTACGCACGTTGCAATGATACTACCTGTCGACGTTGGCGGTTCATGCACTTACAACGCATGTTTGCTACAAAGTTGCGTTTATTGGTCTGTTTCTAAGAATATGGAAAATTTGCATACGTGGATTCCTGCTCACAGATTTGTTTGGCTTTCTACCAGTTTTTGTTATCTGTTTTTTCACAGGATATTCACAGAGTGAAAAGTAAACTAGCTTCGTGCTACTAGCCAGTTCTGCAGAAAAGCAGCATGCGAGATTTTGTTGTTTTTATTAGTTTTGAGATTTTTACCCTTTAAACGTTATTTGCGACCCCATGTTCCATTGAATTTTCTGTTGGTCTTGATGAGAACTATCATCCCTCTAAGTTTGTTGAAGTATTTCAGATACACCCTGTGTTTACGTACCTCGTATTAGAATGGCGCCGACATGGATGACGCAGTTTCGACTTTGATTATAATTAATAAATTCAGTCACTCTCGGTCTATTTCAACCAAACTGAATACATTTAATAATATAACATTCACACGTAAACATTTAGTAATAATTCAGAAGTACAGATAAGCATAAAATAATAATTACAACCGTTACAGGCCAGCTACGCTTTTAGCGACCGAATCCTACGAACGACCAATCTCAAAAGCATGTTGCCAACGCAGGGCAACGAAAAGGTAGAAATTAATTCGATAGGCGTGGCAGTGAACATACTCCCACCCTATCAAGTTTAGTCCTGATACACAGGCAAAGGTGAAAGTTTATTAATTCCTCTCTTGAAAACACCAGTTTTAGTTTTGACAGTGGCTACGCGAGCTAAGCCGTCCTTGCCCGGATGGACATCGATGATCCGTCCAATAGGCCAAGCTAGCGTAGGAAATCCATCTTCGATGATAAGAACCACGGTGTCGATTTTTAGATTGGGTCTGTTGTACTGCCACTTGGATCTCTGCTGAAGCGAAGTCAAGTATTCCTTTTTCCATCGCTTCCAGAATCCCAGACGTAGATTCTGTACAAGTTCCCACCTAGAACTCCTTGTGCGTAAATTCTGATGGCTCCTGGAAAGGAAGTTAAAGTATCACCTGTAATGAAACGAGAAGGGGTTAAAACATTAATACAGTCAATATAAGTATCGTTCACGTAAGTAAGTGGACGTGAATTCAAAATAGCCTCGATCTGGGTAAGTAGTGTTGACAACTCTTCGTAGGTTAAAAGAGTCTCTTTCAATACTCTTCTCAGATGAAATTTCGCTGAGCGAATGCCGGCTTCCCATATTCCTCCGAAGTGGGGCGAAGCAGGAGGTATAAAATGCCATTCAATAGATGACTTAAATAGTTCTCGGGAAACCGATTCCGTTGCATACAAGGACGACCAAATCTGATTTACTTCTTGTAGTTTTCGGCATGCTCCCACAAAATTGGTACCGTTGTCACTGTAAATGTGCCGTGGTGCACCGCGACGTGAACTGAAACGTCTAAGTGCAGCGATAAACGAGTCTGCCGTCAGGTCACTGACTGCTTCTATATGCACAGCTTTAGTCGACAAGCAAACAAACAGAGCTATATAGCCTTCCATTGTTTTAGAGCCACGACCCTTATTAAATTTCATGGTAATAGGACCAGCGTAATCCACACCAGATGCGTAAAAAGGTCGATCCAAAGTCACACGATGTTCAGGTAAGTCACCCATCAATTGCGGATTTGAAGCAGCTTTAAATCGATGACATATTAAGCAATGGTTGACACAACTGCGTATCAGTTTCTTTCCTCCAATTATCCAGTAAGATTGTCTGATGAGATGTGATAATAAAGAAGGACCAGCATGAAGGTAAGTAATATGAAGTTCTTTCACTAGTAATTCGCTAAATTTATGTCGAGAAGGAAGTATGACATGATGTTTGATGTTAAATGCTAAAGATGAATTTCGAAGACGTCCTCCCACCCGTAAGAGACCATCTTTATCTACTAATGGATACAAAGAACGTAGTTGGCTCTTCTTGGGTAAAGGTTTCTCTTCTTTAATACATTGTAAATCATCTTTGAAATGATGATTCTGAATCCAACGAATAATGAAATTTTCTGCTACTCGAATCTGTAGAAATGTTAGCGGCATAAGGCAGCTGGAGTTAATGCCACTACGTGAAATGTTCTGAGTAACATGATGCTTCTTGCAATTAGTAATAAATCTTTGGCAGTAAGCCAGAATACGAACAATTTTACAACGCGAAGAATAATGCTCGAACAAATTAGCTAATAAATCATTCGATTCACGTATATGAGAAATAAAAATAGGATCAGATCTTTGTTCGGCCTTTACTTCAGCATCATCTTCAGATTTTAATTCATATTCAGGCTATTTTTCCTCTTCCTGACGCAACCATGGTGGACCATTCCACCACAAAGTACAATTTGGTAGGAGTTGAGGTTCAGTACCACGAGAAGCAATGTCTGCAGGATTCTGTTTAGAGGGAACATGATTCCAATGTTTAATAGGTATCACTTCTATGATTTGAGATGTTCTGTTTGCCACAAAAGTTTTCCACTTACGTGGATGAGCTGATAGCCAAGACAAAACTACCTTGGAATCCGTCCACGCAAAGATTTCAAAATCAAACTTCTTTAAAATGTTCAATAGAGATCGCATTAATCTGGTCAACAAATACGCAGCACAGAGTTCTAATCGAGGAATGGATACTTGCTTTATAGGCGCGATTTTAGTCTTTGATACCAAAAGATTAACCTTAACCGTACCATTGCACCTTTGGCGACAGTAAATGGCTGCTGCATAAGCCTGCGAAGATGCATCAGAAAATCCATGTAGTTGGATAACACTGTCCGTTGTAAGTATGACACATCTCGGAATTTCACAATTATTGATTTGACTGAATGTCTCTTGAAATTTAAACCAATCATCTGAGATATGATGGGGGACAACTGAATCCCAGTCGCCTTTAACTAACCATAGTTTTTGATAGAATATTTTAATCAATATAGTGTAAGGAGAGACCTAAAGGATCGAAAATGCGAGCAGATTCTGCTAATATGCGTCTTTTTGTTATAGGTGCGTTGATGTGCAGTGTAGCTTTAAAACTGAAGGTATCAGTATTTGAATTCCAAAAAAGTCCTAAGACTTTCGAACTCAAATTAGGAGATATCTCAAAATCAGAATTCAATGAACAATGTTCCTTAAATTCAGTTAAGAATTCGACAGAATTTGAATTCCACTTCCTCAAATCAAAACCACGTGCATGCAAAATTGAAGATAGTTTCTTTCAGACAAATACTGCATCATTAACTGTATTTGCACCCGAAAATAAGTCGTCCATATACATATCCTCTTGCAATATACGAGATACATCTGATTTCTCTTTAGACTCTAAAGCTATCTCCTTCAGACATCGAGTTGCTAAAAATGAAGCAGAGGAAAGACCATAAGTAACTGTTTTCAGCTTGTACGTGCGCATTTTATCACTGGAATTGTATCGCCAAAGTATTAATTGATAATTCTGATCTTCAGGGGCTACCATCACCTGACGATACATCTTCTCCACATCGGCTGTGAAAACAATTTTAGGAAATCGAAAATTAATCAAAATCTCAAAAATACCTCTTTGTAATTTCGGACCTACCCCTAAAAGAGAATTCAATGATATACCATTTTCAGATTTGCAGGATGCATCAAAAACAACTCTTAATTTTGTCGTTGTGCTAGAAGGTTTAATTACCGCATGATGAGGAAGATAAAACTTTTCTGTATCCGATCTGTTAGATAAATCATAATTAATCACAGTCATATGTCCTAACTGTTCATATTCACGTATGAAATCTTTATACTGTTTTTCAAATTCCGGATTATCTTTGAATTTTCGTTCCATGGAACGCAACCTAGAAATTTCTGCCGGTTTTGAATCACCCAACTTCAAATGCGATTTATAAAATGGAAGTTTTACAACAAATCGCCCATCTGAATTAACAGCATGAGTGTTTTGAAAATGTGATTCACAAAATTGTTCCTCAGGTGTCAGAAATTCCTTCTTCCCAACATCGACAATATCCTCCATTTCCCAGAAACGTTTAAGTTCGTAATCAATATTTATATTATCTTCTAATTTTACGAAGTGTGCATTTGCTGTTTTTGGGCCTTCCATATTATTTCCGACCTTCCCAGCAATCACCCAACCGAAAATTGTATTTTGAGCTACAGGCTCATTTTTCGAACCATATATTTGGCCACATCTTAAAACTGAGAAAAAATAATCAGCTCCTTAAATCAAATCAATTTCTTTGGGTTGAGCAAAATTCGGATCCGCTAACGGATAGATTTAATGTATTCTATATGCTTTACATTAATCACTTGTTCCGGCAATGGCAAAGTTAACCTATCCAAAATGTATGCGTTAACATCAGTACTTGATTATTTACCTTTGACTGAATTTTAAAATCAACAAAACAACGAGTTTTGGAAGCTGGCACTCCGCCAATTCCACGCAAAAGTAACCTTTGATTTTTTCTTTTTAATCCTAATCTTCGAACAGCTCGTTCCGAAATAAACGAACTTTCACTTCCGGAATCCAATAATAATTTAATTTCGATAGCTTCGCCACTGGATGAAAATGCGAGTGCGAGAACTGTAGGCAAAATAGCCGAGTTGCAATTTTGAATCGTATTACTGACAACTACCTGACCTTGACCCTCGCATGATTCATTCGAACTTCGCTCTGGAGCGCTTTCGTTTTCATTTGGCGCTTTTAAGAGCTGTACGTTGTTAGCTTTAATATCTTCATGCAACAAACTATTATGCGTTTTTGAATTACACAAATTACACTTTAATTGTGAATTACAGTTTTTGATTAGATGTGAATTTAAACATAAAAAACACAATCCTCGTTTTTTCACAAAGTTCTTTCTAGCAGTAACATCCAAATTCTTAAATTTAACGCATTTATATAACGCATGAAGTCCGTTACATTTCGAACATTTAGTATTACTAAATTTAGAATTCTGTAATGTTTTAGAACTAACATTACTACTTTTATCAACAACTTTAGCTTCCGCTTCTTTATTTATGATAATTTCGAGAGAAGAACGCCTTAAATTTAAAAATTCAAAAAATGAGTCCAATGTAGGAAAATCATCTTCCGCTGTTTTCTGTGCCCATAACTTTCGAGTTTCTGAATCTACCTTTTGAAGCAACATAAATATTAACCATGGATCCCTAGAAGTTGCTTTGTCACCAAGAGCTTTTAAGCCTCTGATAACTTCATCGGAAGTATCAGCTAATTGCCGTAAATTAACATTATCAACCTGTGAAATACATTTTTGATCCATAAATGTTTTAATTAACGATTGTACGATTTGTTTCTTTTTATCGTACCTAGCGAGCAATTTTGCCCATGCTTCTTCATAAGAATTATTTGATAAAGGAATATGTTTAATTATAGAAGCTGGTTCATCAGCAAGTGATCCGATTAAATACTGAAATTTCTGTATATTCGATAAAGAAGTATTATGCACTGTTGCAACAAACAAATCTTTAAAATTCATCCAGTCATTAAAGTTACCCGAAAAAATAGGAATATTCAACTTAGGTAACTTAAAGTTACTAATATTAGAATTTCCTGTAACATTTGGCAAATTAGCCACATTTAATACATCTAATAAATTTTGATACTGAAGTTTCAAACTAAAATACTTCGATTCAAAATCTTCAATTTCTGACTGTTCTTCTGGTAATTGGGCATCAAATTTATCAAAATCTGAATAAATCCTCTCTAAGCGCTCCAGATGCAAAATTACTTCATTTTTAGATAAATCGGAAGAAATAGTATTCTGAAGCCTTGTGAAGGCCGCTTTTGCCCTACCACGCAATCTAATGACAGTAGCTTGATCCATAATAAGTAATCGAAGTATTCAAGTTCAAAATCAAAATCAATACAAAATAGATATAAAACTTCAAGAATCAAATTTAGATGTAAATCGAACTAAAAAATCATCACTTATCTGTATTGGAACTGCTGACGAATTCTTGATATGATCTCGTCGGTGCCTCCAAATGATGTTTACGTACCTCGTATTAGAATGGCGCCGACATGGATGACGCAGTTTCGACTTTGATTATACTTAATAAATTCAGTCACTCTCGGTCTATTTCAACCAAACTGAATACATTTAACAATATAACATTCACACGTAAACATTTAGTAATAATTCAGAAGTACAGATAAGCATAAAATAATAATTACAACCGTTACAGGCCAGCTACGCTTTTAGCGACCGAATCCTACGAAAGACCAATCTCAAAAGCATGTTGCCAACGCAGGGCAACGAAAAGGTAGAAATTAATTCGATAGGCGTGGCAGTGAACACCCTGTATATACGTTTCTACTGCCGATTGCAATAAAAAAGAGCAGCGCTCGACTAGATGCTATAGAATTCCCATATATAAAATTTCAACGTTCTACGACTAAACGTTTTTTGAGTTACGCGAGATACATATGTACATACATTCTTAGGTCCGGATGTGCAGACGTCACGAAAAAAATCTCTTTTGAATCAAGTTTAAATCCGTTTTCGGAAAATGATTTTTTTATTCTGTCCTTACATACATACGTCACGAACAAAAAATGACCACATGGATTCGAGAACTGTCAAAATACATATTTCCTTTCAAATATAATACCCGAACGTTTTCGCTATTACGATATTTCTTTACTTCGTGCAAGAAATTAAAAAGAAAACTGCATATTCTTGCAAGTTAAATTTTAAAAAGTAAACTTGGCCCGTAACACGTTTTATTCGTCTACATAATGCGCTTCTTAAGTTAAGATGATGATGATGTTTATTTTTCTTAAAGAAGAAGCTGAATTTTATAGATAGTTATTTAAATTTAATCTTTTTCTGTGTGAAATGTAAGATATAATGTTTTGAAAGCGTAGCAGTTTACGAAAACTATTATTATTGTAATTCTTTATTAAGAAGTGTCTTTGCAAAGAGCGGGTGTTTTGTTCAAACTACTTCTTCATGAGCTGCGAGAATTAACAAATTTTTCGTATTCTATGGCAAACCTTTAAGAAGATGACAAACTAACGATTAATGCTTGCAGATAGTACATACATAAAAAAAATCAAAACAAAGTTGTACAATGTTTCGTTTCGTGCTAAAGATTTAAACCTGATGAGCATGTTAGTTACATATTAAATGCATTCTATGCTTTATATGGTTGACAAATAATAATCTATTATATGGTTGACAAATAAAACAATCAAAAGACTTCACGTTTAAGTTAAAAAGAAACTTAACTGAATATATCTTCCATTTATCATAAGACAAGATTAAATTTAAGTTATGTTAAGGAAATGAAGTCTTTAATAAAACTTTAAAATTCTCATGATTTGCAGTTAATAGTTTACAAAAATAATTTAAAGTACGTATTGTTTTCAAATTTAAATTGTTTTCAAATTTATAGCAGAAAATTAATAATGTTATTGCATATATTTTACACCGCTCAGTTGTTGTATGCAAAACAGAGCTATAATTTGAACGATAAGTTAAAATATTTGCAGAATATTCTGTTTGCCATGTTGCTTGATAAATTATAGATGATGATCGGATAGTGTTGTTTAGCCTAAGGTTCAATATACGAAAACTACATTGCAGACATTTCAAAAGCTAAATGTTTCATCCTTTGCGTAGAAAATTCGCCGGCATATATTTAATAAATATTTTTAAGAAGCAGCCTGCAAATTTAATAGCAAATGCTGTTATACCTAAGATGAAACCACTAATCTCTGAAGAGCAACTATTTATCTGTAGCTGCTCCCGTAAATCTGTTCCTAGAAATCAGTTACGTCCCTAACTGACACTGAAAAATGAATGAAATCAATAAATTCTTGCCTATATTTCTTCAATTGGAAATTTTTGTTTTTAATTCATCAAAACATAATACTTTACTAACAGAATTTGTGTTTCACGAGAGGTCTACACACATACGCACACACAAAATAAAACAAAATATTTTCACAGAAATCCTTTCCACCCATAGTATTAAAAATGTTTCTTTCAAATTCTATAACTTTATATCTGTAAATTTTAAGAAACAGTTTGACCTTCAGATAAAAAATGAGCTCAATATTAAAGGAAACAAAGCTGGTAGCCACATTTTGAACGCCTTAAATACTAATTTTTAATAATATTATTTTGCTATGCATTCCTTTTACTTTAAGAAAAGAGTTTTATAAAATTTTACTTAAGCTTCCACTTTTGGAAGTAGAATCTTCTTAACCTGCGGCAGGAAACTTCGTTTTGTTTGTTTCGTTAAAGAATCTGTTGACTTACTTTCAGTACTTCAAGTAAAGATAACAAAAAACGCGTATAGCAAAATAAGAAAAGTCTAAAAATTCGAAGTTCTCTATTTTGATCCAGAACAGGACGTTTTTAGGCAACCCTTACTATCCAGTCTCTTGCCTTATTTAATCTCCTCAATCTTTCAGGAAACGAACTTAATCTTTGTAAGCTCTCACATAAATTCCTTACGTAAAGCAAAGAATATTAAGAGGGGTTTTTTTAGTCATAAATTCAAGTTAAGATGGCTTGCTTAAAATTTGGTACTTTAAAAAAATTAATTTAAAATTAGATCCATAAAAAATGAGTATTTTAGGAAGTATTTTGTACAGGTTTCATTTCTCTTAATCAGATAAGTGGAATTCCACATATTGTGCAGTCTGCACTCTTCTTAATTAGTCTTAATGACATTAATGTAATTTAATATGAAATTTCCATATAAAATATAAATGTATTTCCATATGAAAGTTGGTTGAAAGCAAATATATTTCTTATACAAAAATTCTCGCTAAATGATGAATTTTAAAGTACTGTGCATTTTTACCAAACGTTAAGCTTCACATTTTAAGTACTTTTAAATGTGGCTTACATAACTTTTACAAAACGAGAACGCGAATTTTCATTTTAAATTTCTAACTATTTAAGGAAAATTAAAATTAAGTTAAAAAATTCAGTGTTTCCCAAATTATCTACTTCTCTTAAATTATCTTGTTCATCAAATTATTTACAAAAAGAAATTTACCATAAATGTGAATTAGACATCCTTTTTATGATATTTAACCGATATAATGTCATTTTACAAATAACAAGGCTTTTTTTTTTGTATTCGAAACTTCGCGTTAAAGGAAAAAACTTCATATCTAAATAATAAAACTTTATTTTAAATTTCAAATTTTATATTATCACAATTCCAAAATAAAAGTTAGTAATAAATATATTTTCAAACTGACTGCATAACAAATTCATCACAGAGAAAACTTTTGTCAGTAGTGTATGTGATTGGCTATGATAAACTTCATGGTTTGAAGATGATTTTCAAAGCTGCACATGAGCTCTGCAATAAAAATACCACATGCTACCTATTTCAAATCATTACTGTGTTAAACTTTTGCATAATGCTGCAAAATGTTTCACGTTATATAGGCCTACTGCTTCCAATTTTCCCTGTGTATCTAAAATTATTAGTGCATATTCTTTTTTATTGTAAATTTATAGACTTTATCATAGTTATATATAAAGCAGAGAAAGCAAGAATAGTTTCTCCAGTAGTAAAAATAGTTTCGTATACAAATGTAATATATATGAAACACATTAACCTCAGGACGTGTCTTTTAAATATATTCAAATACCATTACATAATCTCACTCTGTGTACGTCCTGTACATATTTTCTAAAAGTGAGTATTATTACAGGATGATCAATTGAAAACCATATGATGGCCGAAAAAGAAATGGCAAGGTTTATGGCTGTTGTTAAATTAATGTATATTTAAATATCTTAGAATTTTTATTTTAAGGAAAAAAAGAAAAAAATCTGAAGTCTGAAAGGGTTCCGATATTTTTTTATTGTGAATTTGTCAGATATTTTCTTATTATAAAGAAATTTTTATTAAAAACTTATTATTATTATTTAATAACATATTTTTTAATTATTAAAAATGAATTATATTATTCAATATTAGAATATATTATTTAATTATTAAAAATTATTTTTTATTCAGATTCTATCTTATTGTAAATTTATAGAATTTATCATAGTTATATAACAAGCAGAGAAAATAGAAATAGTTTCTCTAGTAGTAAAAATAATTATGTATACAAATGTAGAAAATATAAAACACATTAATCTCAGGATGCGTATTTCAGATACATTCAAAAACCATTACATAATTTTCCATCTCGTTATGTGCTCTTCCTGTAAATATGTTTCTAAAAGTGAGTGCTATTACAGTATGATCAAGAGAAAAAATATGATGGCCGAAAATGAAATAGCAAGGCTTATGGCTGTTGTTACATTAATGTATATTTAAACTTCTTAGAATAATTTTTTTTAATTTAAGGAAAAAATAAAGAAAGAAAAAGCCTGAAAGGGTTCAGATTTTAACTGCTGCGTAAAAGGACTCTTTTAAATTTTAATTTGTTTTATCAGCAGAGATTACCAATATAGATGATCCAGAAGAAGAATACGTATTTATGTTAACATGGGAATGTTGTATATCTTCAGTATATTTGAAAAGTGAAAAAATAAACAATGTAATTCTATAAAAATTAATCGAATGGCAACAGTCTCGAATGAGAAGCGAAACAAAGCATTTAAGTGAAACAATGCAAAATCATGTTTCGAGTCTAATATTTGGACTTTAAAAAACTAGGACAATTTCTTTTTCAGATCAAGATCGTCATTTCATAAAAATCCTCACTCATATTGGACAGATTTTACAGTTACAATTGGATTTCTCTGACACTCTTTTTTAGAAAGTTAGCTATTCATTGACTACTATGAAATTTTGGGAGTTTTGTGGAAATACTGCGTTAGAGTGAAATCGTTCAGAATCTTGTCAATCTGAAGGAAAATATTACTGAAGAATTCGCGGACATTCACTGGACACTTTTTCTCCTGTATGGACATAAAATTAATACCGTTTTGATGTTTGCCTACAATTCATGCAATCCATACATAAACAACGTTATGCCTTACGGAACTTAGTCAGATATAAAGTGCAATAAAACATCTGAAACAACAACAGATTCTCTGACATTTTGCTGTTGCTTTGTTATCATTACGTTGTTTTCTAGCCCTTAATACTATAAATTAAAATACGAGAATACTTTAATAATTAAGTTTGTTGCAAATGTAGAAGAAACTACTTACAGTGAATATCCATGACCCAAGAATCCTCCAGCACGCTATCTGGCAGCTGAGGGTTATCTCCTCGACAGGATAAGTTTCTTTGATTGTCATGTTTGCTGGGATTAAAAATTAAGCTGCTTACAGTCAAATTATCTTCTTTTGAGGTACTTTCCGTGATTTGGGATGTCAGCTGGTCATTATCGAGCCACCATGAAATCTGAGCCGGTGGGCGAGCCCCTCGTGCCACGCACACTATTTCCGCTGGTCGATTGGCTGACAGCGGTCGGAACATGCTAGTTATCTGCACTTCTGTTGGTCTGACTGAAAAGAAAATTCCATATAAGAAAAATTATTTTTTTATATAAGTCTTAAATGTACTTCGATTCCTAATTATGATATTGAAAATGTTAGTAGAAGCAGTAGAATACTGAAAATGATATTATGTAGCATTAAATACAGAATTAGTGATACAGTAATTAAACTTTTTCTGAACGTTTGCCTTGAATTTTCAGTTTTTACTACAAACATTTCGGAAACGGTAACTTGCAAACCTTTGCTTCCAAGGGCAAGATTCAATTATCTGCAAAACAGTAGCTTTTTAAAATGCTTTACTCTTAAAACCTTAAAAGGGTTTCTTTTATTAGTAGCACATTCAAGGCTCTTTGTGGCACTTTTGTCAAAATTGTAAAACAAAGAATGCGAGAAAAAATAAACAATTATCTAATTTCATAGCGCAGTATATACGTCATAGAAATTTCTACCCAGTAATATACTTTTAGGAAAACAAAATATATACCTAAGATGGCACCTTTTGAGGCAGAAACTGAAGATTTTTGGCTTGAATTTCTGGCTTTGCTAAAACATTTTGTTTTAAATACATACCATATTAAATCCGCTAACTTAGCTCTACTTTCCTGAAAGTGCACCAGTATTAAATTGTAATTCATTATTCTATCCAGTCAAACGAATTACCTTTTAACTTTTCTTCTTTTTAACAATTTATACTTAGTCTAGAACAATAACGATTGAATCATTGGAATATATTGGCATTTCCATGTTTAAAAGTATGACCTTTTAATACTAAGGCATTATTTGGACACAGAACACGTCCTAAGCCAGTCTAGACATGTATACCGGAAAGTAATTCATTCGCTTCTTGTTCTAAATTTTCTTGTTCTATTCTCATTATATTTCAGTGCAAGCTCTAGAAAATGACAATACGTAATATGATCAGTATCTACTAAATTTGAAACAATTTTATTTAGAAGATTATGCAGTATATAATTTTGATTCAAAGATTATTCTTGTATTCAGCAGGCAACGTCAGCAATTATTCCGTGTTAAACATAAAATTTTGATCTTGGAGTTTATTGTACTCTACAGTATTGGATCAACGACTATTCTTGCGCTTAAATTATGATTTTTTTTAGTTTATTTTGCTTTTGAGAAGACAATATCTAAATTAATGTTAAGATAGTTAATAGTATAATGGATTTTTGATAAATTTTGCAAATACTGTAACTCCCTTCCCCATAACTGAAGTCCGACTTAATCAAAATGTGGAGACAGTTATTTTCACTTTTTTTAAAGCCATAAATTTGATGGTTTACTCTTGGAAAACTTCATATTTTCTAATAAAAATGATTATTTCAGTTTACACCTATCCTCAAATATTCGGTCTTTACTTCTTTAACTGTTGGACTTAGATATAAACTTCTGGTTACAAAAATATTTTAAGTAACCCAAATATTCGTGTTTTGACAATTTTAAATTAAAAAAAATCAATTTGGTAAGAATTAAGAAATTTAACATTCTATCTGGTTCCCTGTCCTTGTTATTACATTTAAAAAATTAACCTCATTATAAAAAATAAAATACAAAGCGTTTGATCCACGTACGGCATGAAATGATCGATTTATTTGATTTTAAAATTAGAGATCATATTTATGGGCCGTGCAAAAACTGAAAAACGAAATGTTTGCAACTGCAAGCAACTAAAAATGAAACGTCAGTTTAGAAAAAATATTATCAAATAGAGTGATGAGAATTTCATCTGTGTAACATTTGAAATGTACTAATAGTATTTTATGTATATATAGAGAGATAGATATATAGATATAGAGTTCGTGTTTTTGAATGCACTAGTAGGCTCCTATATTTGATATATTTAACTTGTAACACTAATTGTACGAATTAAAAACGAAAAATATTTCTATTTAAAAGAAATTTTAATATGATCATTGGATTATGGGGATAAAGTAATAAATCTTTTGGAGAGTATCAATAACGTATTTTTAAGATCGAATATTTATAAATCATTGTGTGAAATTATTTCGGTATACCCCTTGTAACAAAGTTAAAAATTAGTTAAAATTAAAGAATGTTACACGCTGGTAAATCACAAAAAAATCTGAATTGTATTTAAAGGAAAAACTATAAACTTAAATTATTCGAATTTGTTTAATATTAATCGACTTCTCTAGGTAAGTTGGAAATGACACCGAATATCCATAATTTTGAAATTAAATATCTCGGTCAATACGGGAATTTACCTTTTTGGGCTTTTATTTTTTATAAAGAGTACAAGAGTTTCCTAAATACAGATATAGTCACCGAGGAACGTATAAACTCTCATAAAGTTCCGGGTAAAATATTTGCGAACAAGGTATAAAGGGCGCAAAAGCAGTGAAACAGTTTCTGTTCGAATAATGATTACACTGGGGAATAAACATTTTTCATAAAAGAAGTTACTTTGAGAAATTTGCTAAAGTATCGAAAATGATGTCGTAAAAAATTCAATTAATTATAAAAAGAATGTTCATAAATGAATATCCTTCCGTTGCACGAGCAGATATTTTATTGGAAACTTTTGATGTTAAAAATATTAAAAAGACAATTTTTTGTGAGACGTGAAAGTGGAAATTTGTGGATAATTGCGTGCGATGTTTTAATAAGCTTCCTGGCTTTTGTTCCTGGGGTTTTCCCCCCTGTGCACTTGTACACTTGAAATATTATTATAATAACATTTCTTCTTGCGATTATATTTTATAGACGATAGTGCTGAAAATGACAGCACTTCTAAAAATATAAATAAACGTCTGTATTGGCTATAAAAAAAGAAAGCCACCTCCAAAAGAAGTCCGAATTGTTGGAGCAGCGAGTGATTTCACTGTACTTTTTATTAATTGCTTTACATTCTTGAGATACTAATCCAGTAAATTGAGTGATAATTGTAATGAAATAAAATTAGAGAAATTTTGTTTCAGCATTTTCCGATTCATAATATAAATTTTATATATTTAAATATATCTATATTTATAGCCGAAGATAACCGCCATGTCGTATTAGGTAAAAAATAGCTATTCGAAGTGACTGCGTACCTACAGTTCTGATATTTATATTTAATAAATTAAAGGAAAGCAAATCTGTTTGCTTACACGGAATACGAGTGGAGGAATACGATTTTTCTTGGAGAACTTTCTAAGAGAAACTATCGTATTAGGTAGTTCATATGAACAGGGTCCTGCTTTAATTATGGATAATTTTTGTCAGTATAAATATTTATTAGGTATTTGTCAGTTATTTGTGAAATCGGTTTTCTAATTATTTCATCTCATGTAAATATCAGATAGTATGTACCTATGTAAATGCTGTGCTTACCAAAGAGGTTTTACATTATTTTCATCTGTGGATATTTAAGCTATATTAATATGAAAACTAATTCTAAGCAATGAAAGTCTAGTCTCTTGATAAGTAATGCAAATAACAGGCGAGATTTCAAGTGATTAAATATTGATATTAATAAGAGTTATCCTTTACATTTATCCATCCTTACTTTATTCTTTACATACTCTTAAAACAAAAACACAATTTTCATCGACATAAGAAGCCGAGTTAACTTCAAAAGCTGAATTCAATGTTCAACCAAGAAGACAAGTCTTCCCGCATGGGCCACGTTCATAGTATATCAACCATTTATCACGTCTACTACAGTAGAATTTATTAAAAAATTTTTTTTCTAAAACTGATTTGGTATTCTTGCCAAAACTGTACAATTAGTCTGATTTTTCCGAAAACTGATTTGAAATTTGATTTCTGCAAATATTTTCCGAAACTAGTTTTGTATTCTCGGCAAGACCTTTCAATTAACAATAGGTTTCCAATTTGTAATAGAACGAAATTTGGTAACAACTTAAAAATTATATTGTTACTGTTATTAAATTTCCTGATCTAAATCTTAGCCAGATCAGGACATGAATGTCATGTTGTGGCAGATAGGTAAGCGCCTGTGGTTGGCGGGTTTAGGCCTTGTACACATTGTAGGTGCCAATACGAATTTACTGACCTCCGTTCCAGTATTAATGGATAACATTCTGGAAGACGTATCCGAGATTCTCTTACTTTTCTCTTCTCCAACCCACTGCACTTTCGCTCGATAATATTTTTAACAGCCCCACGGTGAATAGATACAAACGCACTTACAAGCAAACATCGATGCCTTCTTCGTTATTCCAACACGGAATCAAGACCGTAGTTTAAGTTACATTCATCTTGCTTCCTTGATAGCGTTAGCTGCATTCTGATAGATATATCAATAAAAATAACAATTATTTGGAAGCAACTTCTTAAAACTGCTGAAGAAAAAAAAAACGTTTCAATAATTTTAAAGATATTATGATATGTGTTCTATTCCGTAGAAAATAACAATTCAGAAAATCATGTTTACCTCGATAGAATATGGAACGTGGAAACATAATTCAATATTCATATATTCATGTGGCAGATGTCATATGAAATAAAGAACTGATAAGAACAAAAAACATGCCTCGTAGAAATTTCCTGGATACTGGAATAGTACTGAAAATACTGAAAAGTATATGATTATGTTAAAGAAAGAAACTACGTTATATTTAAGTTGTACTTGAAGGTCGCATTTAACATAATATGTATGCCCTCTACTACGAATATTTAATGAGCGTAGAATTTTTTTATTTAGAGTAATTAGGCTAACACTCATTATTCAGTAAATAATATATGACGAAGAGTATAAACTTTAGATTATCAGTACAAACTCCTGAAAATGTACATTTTTATTGCCTGTAACATTCTTGAGCCCTTTTGTATAGCTAAGCATAATTTCACTAAATATAAACACCTGTCTGATCTGCCTAGGATGCATACAATGCAGATTTTTGTTTATCTTAGCATTCAATAACACAAAGTGAGTAGAGCAATACAAAGCACCTAAAAGTTTATATGTACTTCAAGTTACAAAACTGTAGCGTAACGTAGCCATCTATTACGGGCAGCACAAACAACAGTAACACACATACTGCCACACTAGCAGATTGCTATAATAGCAAAATATATCGGAACTAGATATTATGATACTTTAGATTCTGTTGTAACGTTTTTGTGTCCTGCCCATAAAGAAAACAGTAATAATGATAATGACAAAAACAAAATATTAGTCACAGCATAGCCTACGCAACGTCAGCGTAGTATTGGCTGCCTGCATCAGTCATATTTGATACAATATGTCGTGTCAGCAACGCTTGATATAATTAATGCATGAGAAAAGAGACGGCAGGATATACTTGTGTTAAGTCCCAGATGTGTTGTCATTCTCATGTTACTGGCGTGGCTCCAAGAACTTACTAAAGTGTTGGTCGCATGTGCCCGACATCGTAGTATACGCGGTAAATATTTACAAATTAAATAGCAAATTAAAGAGTAACAACCGCAAGAGCTATTAATAATAACCGAATATTACAGAAAGCCAGAACTCAGCAAAATTCAGCACAGTTACAACGGCAGGTGAATTATGAGAGCTGCAGCGCTACGATACTGGGAGATATGTTGATTCTATCTCTTTAACTAACAGCAATCTCGCTTGGTATTTAAACTCACTTAATTTGCGTTTACGTTGGAGGTGATGGGAAAAGCAGGAGTGCAGGAAAGATTCAACATATTATATAATAATTAAAATAAACTTTGCACATTTAAACAGAAAATAAACTTTACACGCGTAGGCAGAAAATGAATTTTACACATTTATACCGAAAACAAAATTTTCACATTAAAATAAAAAAAAAAACGTAAACCGAAAATCTAATCCAAAAGCATAAATATTTGTTTATACCACGGATCTCAGCAAGAGGGAAATTCCGTGTAGGGAGAATTTTATACTTTCGGGGGGTTGATGCGGAGAAGCCTTTTTTTACCTGCTGAGCATTTAGAGCATTCATTTCATAAATATTAAAAATCTACTTTTGTTTACGTTTTGGAATTGATCAATATTTTCGATACTTTTTCTTGTTTAATTTATAAAATGTATTGAAAAATAATTTAAATTTAAATAAATGTATTCACATTTTTTTTACTTCCTTGTACGAAGTACAAAGGAAGTATTGTAATTGGGAAAAGTTTCAGGCAGCATATTTCAACGAAAATATCCATTTCGACCGCTATCGAATTAAATTTAACGATGTTTTTGCGTGATATCTGTACGTAAGGACAGAATAAAATAATCTTTTCCTCCAAAAAATTATAAAACTGCTTTAAAATGAATTCTGAAGAGAATTTTTCGCGGTGTCTGTACGGCGTCTGTACCACGTACGTACGTACGTATGTATCTTGCATAACTCAAAAACGTGTAGCCTCAAGAACGTTGAAATTTTGTATATAGGACTGCTATAACATTTAGATGTGCACCTCGCATTTTGGTTGCAATCGGCCGCACCAAACGTATATAAACATATTTATATATATATCCACTCTGTTACCCGTCTCAGTGATCTCAGTTCCTTTACTCTTATATGTTGGTAAATTGTACATTTGTTGCTTTAAAAATGATTGAATTATGTTGTTCTTATCTTCCGGTTAAGGATTTTATGCCTTTCGTAAATCTGGAAGCAATATTTGTACAATTATCAGCAATTTAAAAGCTGTTTAATTGCGGTTAAGTTTTAAATAACATGGCGGACATATTTGTTTACATTTGAAACAACAGAATAGTAGATTTGTTGCCTATCTAGAGAGACTAAGCTTCGCAACAACAAAGATAACGCATTCATTTATTAATGCCAATTAAATCATGCTTAATCCTTTCTGGAATTTTTTTCGATGAAATAAGTGTTTATAATTTACTTTGTAATTTTTAATATAGATATTTTGAGTTTTTATGTATTTTTGCCTTGTCGCGAAGTGAAAACTGAATTAATTGAATGAGAAATACTCAATCGCCTGTGAAAAACTGTTTCTTTTTCGTTTTGTTTGCTTAATTTCTTTTATACATCGTTCTAGCTTTATTATAGTATTTGAATAGAACATGTGGCAACGATTATATAATTCTTTAAATGATATAAATTTTGTGCATTCTGAATTATAATACGAACGAAATATAATACTGTTAAGTGAACCTAGCGCCAGAGTGTCGCTGTGGTAAACAAATATTGTGAATTTTAAAGAAGGCATTTATTCTATTGTGGTTTATGCGCTGTCGGCGAAGTAGATTTAATTCAATCCAATAAGTTTAAATGAAATGCAAGAAAATTGCGTATAATTTAATATTCCGTACAAGGAAGTCATGTGGTGTACACATCAGATTTTTTAGTTTTGGAAAGGAAACTGGGATGATAGGCTAGCAATAATGAAAAAGTTGCATGGGGCAAAAAAGTTTGAGAACTACTGGTTTATACCCTTGTCTCCAAAAATTATCTTTATATGCTCCCAAAATATTGAATAATGAATGAATGAATAAAATTATGAAGAAATAAAATTAAATGAGTTTGCTTATTTTAAAGATGTAATCATAATTGACAAATAGGAAATATGAAACGGATAAAAAATAAAATAATATTTAACAAATTGTAAGTTAAAAATAAACATTTCAGGAACAAATGATAGTAAAAGGAAATACTACCTGTTCTTATTCTCACACACAAAGTTTAACTCAATTTCATGTTTTCAAACATGAGGTTAACTAAATCATCTGAGAGAAAACTGTAGGATTACCAGTATGGCTTTGAAGGAATTCAGATCTGCAGAAGGAAAATTTTGCAGTGAAATACCTCATTAAAGAGTGTCTTAAATTCTGATTAAATTAAAAAATTTTTTTAGGTAGGTTATTCACTGACCGCTATCGTTTTTAGAAAAAATTAGCCACCAAGTGGTATGCAGACGAGTTATCACCCTTGAAAAGGACTTAAGAAGCCCTTGCACTTCTAAGAAGCATTGAGCAAGGTTGTGAGAGTTAAATTTGATACTTCTGGTTAGACAATAATTAATCCTATGTAAAAAATATGCAGGGAAGTACGGAAATAGATCATTACTTCTCTCCACACTATTATGCGTGGAACACAATAACGGTTAACGGACATATTCATTGTTGGCGAGAATATAATAACGATTAACGATAATATTCATGTCTCTGGCTGCCTATAGGTAGAAACAAATTTAGAATCTGCACTGAAAAGACATAAATCCATTAAAATGAATGCTATCGCTTGTGTTCCCTGCGCCAATTCAGGAGGATGTTCTTTTATTATGAGATAAGTGAAATACAAACCATTGGATTAATGGTGCAAAATTTCTCTCGTTGAAATTTCTGTATTCCCGCCAGGATATCATAGTTCCAGTGGCGGCTGAAAACTCTAAATTCAGCTACACAGTAATCAAAGTTTCGTGGGGATGGGCAAATACATACAGAAATTGATTTTGCGAAAAAGCTGTTTTCTTCTTTACGAATTTGTTCGGTCTTTCTAACAATGTTTTGAGTATATTTATTTCCAGAAGGCAGAGTATGACTATCTTCAAATATTCAACCATGTTGGGACTTCCAGGCACACCAGTGGCCGAGCGTTAAAGTTGCTGAACACTGGTAGTTTGATTCGAGGTTTAAATCCCGTGAACGCACTGGCTCCATGGGCAGTTTCGTGGTTTTCCCGTGTGTAACGTGTTTGTGAGACAGTTTCCCTTAGAAAATCTTCCGCGAAGGTATCCCTTAATTTAGGCAGATAGCCCTCGAAGCTTTGCCATAATCACATAAAACGAAAACCTATTGGCACTTCCAAATTTTGCTGTCATGTTTCTGCAGCCGAGATATCTACGTCTAAAAATTCTTCTTCCGCAAGATATAACTATTTTGATTTGATAAACACCTCAGATTTAAATGGTGTCAATCATTTATTTAAATTTCAAAATACTAGATTGATCAAAGTAGGTTTGCATTTTTGCTCATATCATAAGGAAAAATAAATAAGTCTGCATGGCTACTGGTTGAAATATCAATATTTATATGCAATTTTTTAATAACAAATGATTCTATTCTTATAAAGTCCTAAATCTCAAAAGACGTTTGAGGTGTTATTACAAATATTTTAACTAAAGATGTGAACAGATTTCTTGGAAACAGACTGTTTTGAATAAAAAGTTTATGACTAAGATATCTGCAGCTTTCCGTTAAGTTAATTAAGAAATGAAGAATTTCAAATTAAATACTTACATTAATTTCGTGCATCTTCCTTTTAGTTCCAGACTGAATCTGTTTTCTCTGCTCTCTCAAATTTAGAAAATTTGTAATAAAGGTTAAATTACACTAAGACTTGTTAATTAACATGTATTCAGTACAAGTAAACTAAAATTATATTACTTTGCAGAGCTAAGTTTTGGTATTATTTGTGTAATTTAAACAAGAAGGAAACATAGCTAAAGTTTAGTATAGTTACATTCTTTTAGCAGTGAGCAAAATATTTAATTGCAAAATAATGTTACTTCAGTTTGAATGTCCAAATTAATGTACCCCACATTTTTAATTTATAAGGAAATGAAGCTAAAATGGCTTTACCTTAATTTAAACTGAACAAAACAACAGTGTGAATATAATAAAATATTGAAACAATATTTTTATTAAACTAAGGCAACATTTTAAAAGGGAAGAGATATATTTTTAAGTATTACATCACGTAAAGATTAAATGTATAATATAAACAAGCATGACTGTATTTTATTACGAAAACAGGCATTAATCCAAACATTTATAATATCAATATAAGCTTAACTCTCTTATTAATTTATAAGGTATTTCTACCGCCTTCTAAGGGAACCTCCGTAATGTAGTGGTCTGCACTCTCAGCACGTAATTGAGAGGTCCGTGGTTCGATTTCCGGCAGAGGCTTTGCTAATTTTTCATCTTGCCTGCTTCCAAAAATACCTAATGTCTCTACAACCTGAAAGCATTTTAAATAATCCTTGTATGGTTGTTTCATAGCTAGCTATATTTTATTAACTAAGTCAAACACTTTTTGTTAAAATGCATTCCGATTTGTAAATGTTATTGTTTTCTGATTGACTATGATTCTGTTTATTTTAACATATTACGTAGCATTATCTTTTTAAAAATATAGGAAAACCCTCATTTATCGTTAAGCACTTTTATTAAGTTATAATTTCAGAGAAATAATGGTATTGTCTATTATAATAAAAAAATCATACAGATACTACGATACACAAAGCATCAACTGTTTTTTACTAAATTATCTGCACACTGATATTTTCTTGGCTTTTATCAGTTTTCCAACTCTTTCAAGTTCTTTGCAAAATTCTTTCAAAAGTGACAGTTTTTTGTCAACCCTTTATTCGAACTGGCTTTGTGAAAGTAAGTTTTCTTACTACAGAGGAAAAAATAGCTCAGAAGTAATGGAAAAATCAATAAGCAGGCCTCGTAAGATAGTATCTAAGAAAATATAAAATCTCCCTCTACTGTTGTTTCATAGTCTACGGTAGGAAGTGTTAACGGATGCTTAAAAAACGTTTTTGACATCAGATATATCTTTGAGGGCGTTTTTGTAAAATTTTTGCACAGTTAGTCTAAATGACATGATGCTAATTCACTTGCTATCGTTTATCATCCCCGCAATTTTGCAAAGCTTGCCGCTGCATAAAATTTAAGATCTTCAATGTATCTTTCATAAGGTTTAGAATAGCTAATTAGGTTTCAGAAAGATGCCATTAGGAAAAGTATAAAATCTTCAATTCAATTTTCAAACTTTACTGATATCTAACTCCTTAAAAAGGTGAGAAATTTAAAAGTAAAATAAGTAATAATCTAAGTCTTTGATTTTAAATAACATACGTACCCGATAAGATACATTTAATTTATAATATAACCTTTTAATATTATGAATAATTATAATATTAATGTAATAACTAATAAAAGACATATTTACAGCCATATAGCTTTTGTTCCAGTGAAAACAGTTAAAAATTCTTTAGGCGGTCATAATTATATTTTACCAACTAAGCTAAATGCTTTTATTTAAAAGTAATCCTATTTATTGGCATAATTGTTTTAAAAACTGAATAATATCCTCAAATTTTATTCATTTTATTGTAGTAAATAATATTTTATTACTAGTCATACAGGAAAGTTTCATTTTGATCATAATAGAAAAGAAGCCATAAGACAAAAGATTTTAATTTACCTTTTATAATATTAAAGTATTTTTTTATCAGAATAAAAACGTGAACAGACAAAATACAATCTTATAATTCTGCAGCAAGTATTCTTAATATCATTAAAAACTATATGATGTGGACCCCACATGACTTTCTTATATAGCCTATATAAATACTCGAATATGAATCTAAAACATTAACAGTAAATGGTAAAATAAATTTTCTTTTTTTATTTTCTTTCTGCCTGTGCTCTGATTACCAATATGTTTAAAATAGGAAAATATAATTTGAAAAAAAAAAAAAAATACAGGAAATAAAACTGTCTGGTAAAATATACTTGAAATAGGAAAATATATTTTATCAGTTAATTGCATAACTTCCTTGTACGGCCTATTAAATTATGCACATTGCTTGCCCCACTTCATAATTAACCGATCCCTGAAGGGAAGTTGAAAATGACATCAAAAACAGCAAATTTTGAGATTAAATATCTCGGCCAATTTATGTGTACGGTTGTCAAACTTCTTAACTCTTGTCTGTTAAAACTTATCATGACGAGCATAAAATTGTAAGTATACAATAATGTGACTATAAGTATAAAATAATGTATATGAAGTATATGAAGTATATAAGTATATGAACCGGGAGACCGCATTAAAAATTAGATTTCGTTATTTGTAGAACATTAATTTTTTTAAAAATTGGCATTGCCAAAGCATGAATATTTTCGTCATTTAAAAGAAATTTACGACTGCTTTTAACGATTGCGAAAACAAAAGCCCGGTAAGGATTCTTAAACCGGGTAAGAAGATGGTTGTATATAAATATATAAATATATATGTATGAATTTAACAAACATTTTCTATTCCTAAAAATTATTTTGAAGCAATATATGTATATATTATGTTTGCTACTGCCGACTGCAATAAAAAAGAAGGTGCTTAACTAGATGCTATGGCAGTCCCATATACTACATAATTTCAAAGTGCGTACGAACTTAGAGACGTCATGAAAAATTCCATTTTAAATCCATTTTACAATCCATTTTGGAAGAAAAATTTTGTGCGTACGTACAGACGTCAAGCATAAAATCGTCCAGATGGATCCGGGAACTGTCAAAATAGATATATCCGTTGAAATATGACATCCGAAGTTTTCGTGATTACACTTCCTTTACTACGTACAAGGAAGCAAAAGGAACATTTCGCAACGCTACAAGCTAATGTTACTAGGATATAAATTCTAGCTTCTATTCTGAAAGGAATAATTTGCTTCGGGAACAAAAATTTAATGATAATAATGTAATTTTATAGGAATATATAGATTTTATTACTATTAAATGTTTTAGACTTCTTTTAATATTGATTTCTAGTCTATAAAACATGTTGGAAATATCAAATTTGCTCTTGATAGTGGTGAAAAGCAAAGGGCGAGAAGAAATTTCTACGAAGAGGTATGCTAAATAATATTTTCTCAGTTATTTTTTTAGAATGATCGAAAATATTGTTACGTTTTTCTATTCTTCTTGACACCAGTTGTTACGTTATTTTCTTCCTTCACGCTCGTACGGGGTTTGTAGATTTGGAGTGAATAACTACGACACTTGATGAAGTATATTAATTAGGAGAGTCACGTTTTACAGTCGTCAAAGATCTACTGTACACTCGCTGGAACAATCAGCGACACAGCGTTCATGTTATCAGGCTATCACGGTGCGGACAGCTTCACGGCAAAACACTAGAGTACAACTCCCGACTCTGCTTGGTCGTTCTCAGAACTCCACGTACTCTCGAGAGTCTCTACGATACAACTCGCGATACACACGAGCACAGCTCCCGACTCTTCGTTTCAGTCATTTGCGGAGCTCAACACGCTCTCTCGACGATGCACTAACCGCGATACAATACGAGACTCTTTCGGCGCACTCGACGACCCACTCGGCACTCGCTGCCCGGCTGTCGATTCGATCGACTCCGCAGGGATTGACTCGCTAGACGAGACACTCACACCGACTGCGGACCAGCAGGGTTTATATAGCTTTCGGCTTGTGTTCGGGAAGATTTTGGGCTAAACCGGTAAGAATTCGTTCTAGAAGGTTTTCCATCCGTCCATGGCATATCGCCGATTTTGTCACCAAATGAGCGATTTCTCGCCAAATGTGGCAACCCTGCCTTCCTTGCCATTTTATGGCAACCTTAAAACTGCTTTGCGGGGAAGCTATCCTACCGCACCTGGACATTTCGTAACAATATTCATAATAATCAAACATATATCTTAAAAAATAAATGTACTTTCAATTATAACAATTAGATATATTATTAAAGAACTAAATAATTATTATATATCCATTTGTGCAATAAATGGAGAACGAACATCATTTATTAACTTTAATGATGCTGCAAAATTTTAAAAAAATACATTGAAGGTACATATTATTAAGACTGGACTGGAGTGTTTTGAATTATGACAAAGTCCGCAAGTATTCTCTGCTTAAGTGTAAAAGAGTATAGGAGTTTCTAAAAGAAACGAACAGGTATTCTCTATACACGTAGAAAAGCACTACAAAAGCCAGCCCGTTCGCCGACATTTCAAACCGGTCAAACTATTAGTGTTTAGCGGTTTTATTTGCTTGGATGGTAATGAACTCTTAAATTATTAAGAAATGCATTTATTGTTTGTAAATAACAAAATTTCTTAAGAGCTACAGGAGAATATTTGAAGAATAAATTAAGGATTCGTATGATGTATGAAATGGTAACGTCTAGAGCAACCCAGTTACTTGCCAAACAACGTGATAGAGAAAATAAAGACTCATCTGGCAAAAGTAAGATTTGTATGTCGCGTGGAGGATAAATTCAGTGGTAGTGTAAATAATGTATTGCAAGAACCCCCAAATTTAGAAAAGCAAAACAAAAGTTTTACAATGTCTATCTCCATGTGCTGCTGCCAGGGCTGGGACAAGGGGTAGGCAGGTGAGGCACTTGCCTCAGGTGAACAAATAGGAGTCCGAATTTGAAAATTGGGATTTGTTTTATTATCGATTTCATATTTTGTAAAACTTTAGCCAATTTTTGATTAACAAACTCAAGGATTTCAAAGCAAGCAATAGCAACGTTGTACAGAAAAAACACTTTTATCTCCAGCCTGTGAGACAGCGTATTGGAAATTCTGAAGATATGCTCAATTTAAAATTATTTTGCAATGGTGCTCTTGAACTGATTTTTATGGTTTAAGTGCGAAGACCGTGATATTAATTAAAAAAAGGTAACACACAAAATGGTAAACAAAAACGCCCCTTTAGACGTAATTTTAAAATCCGAAACCTTTCAGATTTTCTTTTTTGCCATTTTTTTCTTTTTTCAAGAAATCAACCGCTTCAACGGATTCAAGTACGTTAATATTTTCTGGCACTGCGCAGAGTATTTATAATTTTTTTGTATCTTCAAAGATTAGATGGGATGCACTTATGTCCATTTTGAAAACAACATTAAAAAGTCATACGGATACACTATGGTCATCAAGAGCAAATGCTGTTTAAGAATTAGATCTACATATAAGTACATAGACTATTGAAAGATATGGCATTAAATCACAAATATTTGGAATGGGCTGAAAATTACAACATTTTGAAAAAAATCAATAAAAAATTTTTATGTTTGTTACCTGCGTGGAATTTAATATTGCGAGAAATCGAAAAAGTAAATAAATCCTTGCAGTCAAAACTATAACGGTCTATAAAGCCGCTCGCTTAATAGAGGAACTAAATCTTTCATTACAGGAAAAGAAAAAATTTTTCTCGATGCATTTTTGAAAAATGTAAAACTTCAGCTTTAGAGATGAATATATCATCAAAATTTGAAGATAAACGAAAACGAAAAGTTAATAAAACAAATTGTGAGGAATCAATTGATATAAATTGTAATTTTTCAGAAAAATATATTTTTATAGAAATTGAAGAAGTGTTCGACGTTTTAATTTCACAGTTCAAATGGCGATACGAAAAGTTAAATGAAATATCTTTTAATTCTCTTCTAATAGTGAACAATTAATGTCATTAGATTTAAGTAATTTAAAGGCAGCAGTAACTTAGTACTTAAATATCCGAATGATATGAACGCTGAAGAAATTTAGCAGAAAATACTTAGTCTTAAAAATCATGCTATTTCAATAATTCTGGACACAAAAGCAGCTACAAGCTTAGAACTTTTAAAAATAATTTATGATTATAATTTAGTTCAGACCTATTCGAATTTGGAAGCAGCGTTAAGAATTTTTTTAACGTTGCCAGTTACTGTAGCTAGTGGCGAAAGAAGCTTTAGCAAACTTAAAATAATAAAGAACTATATGAGATCTTCACTAGGCCAAGAAAAACTTTCAAACATAGCCTTTCTCTCTTTAGAACATGAGTTAAGTAATCGAATAGATTTTGAAAAAAATATTGATGATTTTGCTTCTTTAAAAAATTCTTTCTAAAAATTAAATTATATGCTTGAAAAGTTTATGCCATAAAGTTTTGAGCAGATGTTTTATTTTTACTTAATATTATTTGCGATTTTTCAAAAAGCATATTTTAAATGTTTTCCATTTCAAATTTGTTAATAATTATATATGTTTCACTTTGTGGAATATACAAAGTTATAATTATATATTACTCTAAGAGTTATTGTATTTCACGAGAAATAGTTACTTTTAATGCGCATAAAATATATATAAATATAGTTAATTTGTTCTATATGTATGATATGTATATATATGTAATAATGTATATATATATTAAAGACATAAAGTTAGAAATTTGAAACTTATTTTTCACGACGAAAGTTTTTTAAATTCCTAATTAATAAATTTCAAATAATCTAATAAATCCAATAAAGAATTTATAAACAATAAATATTGTATAATGTTATGTTTTCAAACATCATTTAGTATTATTTATTTATCTCCCCCCACAGATAGGTAAATAAATAATCTTGCATTGTATACAGAGGTGCACATTTACCGCTTTGCCTCAGGTGAAAAAATTTGTAGACACGGCTCTGGCTGCTGTTAATATTAATTTCACTAAAAATTAATTTAACATATTTTGCTTTTAGTGTGTAAATCATATCTATGTGCGAACAATAACTTTTTAATAGTGGAGAAATTTTATGTTACAGCATGCAGGCTTTTTAAAAATTGCTATTATTTTGCTTCATCAGCATCTGCTTTGAAAAAGTTCGGAACTGATTCAGTAAAACGTTTCAGATATATGACAGAGCTATTAAAATATAACTTGAGATGCTGAAGATGATGTTTTAATTAAATCTTTACCGCAAGATTTTGCTTCAAAATATTCAGGAGACATTTAAATGATTAAGTATAAACTTAGAAGTTATCATTTTCTTTGCATTTGTCTCCAGAAGAAATTTTCTACTTTCATTTTTATTCCAGAGAAAAAAATTAATTTCCTTTTTATTATACCTTTATTCGTTTTTAGTATTGAAAAGGCGCTTTTATGGACAGGATTTGCCTCTCTGTGCGGTTTTGCCACTTTTAAATCCGTAAATGCTCGCTTATATGACAGTTACCTTCACACAATTAACCGAGAAGCAGAAATGTGAGGAGGCAAATTTCCCTTCTTAACCATATTCTGAAGGCTTAAACAAAAAAGAAAAATTAATTGCGCACAGGGAAGTAAAAGTTTGAATTGATGGACGCAGACTTATTTAATAACCGAGTAAAGAATTCGAACTCTCAATTGGTATCCACTCATAAGGAGATTAGAAAAATGTTTGAGCGGGCTAAAGAAGAGAAATGAGAATTTTAATGAATGGATGCTATAGAACTTTTGGCATATGCCAAACAAACAATTAGGATCGTAAAAAATATGCATCTTAAACATTAATAATAAATGCAGAAAATGGATTTTCTTTTTTATTTTCTTCCTGCCGGTGTTCTGATTACCAACATGCTTAAAAAATAAAAAGACACCAAATATTAGTAATCTCCTAAATTTTTTCCTTTAAGACACATGTTTGAGAAAAATAAGGAAATATGCTATAGCAGCTGCTGAGATACGTTACGAAACGTGGCGAGCAATAAAAATAATCAGTAGATTCATAACTATAAAAACGTAAGATACCTCTTAGGTATGTTTTATGTTTAATAAATTTCATTTCATTCTAATTTTTAATTGATGGTTTTGGGCAAAGAAATAAGGTTCAAAATACTGGCGTCAATAACATTAAATTTCAGATTAAAATTTGTGATTCAAATGCAATGACCGAACATTCCGGTGTATAACACGCACCCATAATTTCAAATTACATTTTTTATTTTTCAGGTATATTCGCCGTATAATGTGAGCCTTTTTCTTCACGAAGAAACTTTAAAAATGCATGTGCGATGCTGTTACCTTTTGAAGTCATTCGTTCGAAGATTTTTCCCGGGATTTCAAACAATGGTATACTGAATTGGCGAAGCGATAAAGAGAACTATATGTTTGTGAGAGAAATGCTTCTGAGTTAAATAATCCTGCCAAGAGGGTGTGCTGTATTCAATACAGATGTACACAAGAATGTAAGTCTAGTGTTTGGGGTAGTAATGCATTTCCCACTCGAATAAATTCATGGAATTAGATCTTCGTCAGAACTCGAGTCGCACATGCTCATAAACACTGTATTTTTTAACGCATACTCATCAACACTGTATTTTTAATGCTTTTTCATATTAATCCCATTTTTCGTGACACTATTTAGATGAGCAAATTCGAAAACAACGTACCACAAAGGATTCCTTCTGATTGGGGCACAGTTTGGACTACCTTAAGTCGAGGAATTAAATAAACTGAGAAATGTTTTATTTGAAATTATTTGGGTCTGTCATTCCTGTAGATGTAACAATACCTCTGGCGACTCATATGTACCAAAAGAACTTGGCTGATAGAAAGAATACACCGTATTTCTTGGTGCTGAGGTATGGTTTTAACAAGACAACGTTCCATGTCATGTTGCAAAAATGATTGATTCCTAGAACAGGGCCTGAAAAATCGTGGGTTAAGAATGTCATCTATTAATTAACATCTAATAATTAACAGCTAAACGGCACGGGTTTTTACTTCCGTTTTCACAGAGCGGTCACTTTGCGGCCAGCTGCAATTTCTCCCCCTTAGCTTTCGCGGGGGTTGAACACGTGTTTCGGGTTTGGAAGCGAGAAAGTATTTTCGGCCTTTGTGAGGAAGAGAACTGTGTGATATGTTTATTACCTACTGATGTCGCAAGTTTAACTGAATTACAATTGAAAACATTCCTGTGGCTGTGCAGGAAAAAAGGGTATGTCATCTTGAAAGAGAGGTCTGAATTTCTTCGAATTTTGGTAGCTGTTTATCACCTCTGTTCTAGTTGGCTAGACGGATTCCAGTTCAAGTTTTGTTTAAGATTGGCTAATTTTTAATTTTAGTGATGTTTGAGCCAATAGTGAATTAGAGGCATTACGTTTTCAGCATCAACCGAGGGTTCTTAAGCTGTTGCACGAGAGGCAGGAGCAGATTTTTTTGGCAGATTTTTGTTAAGCAGATTTATCTAGAGACTTAGCTGTTTTGCTCCTTGACGGCGGCGGTCTGTGATGACCAGATACTGCCTGCCCCGTGGTTTTTCTGCCGTGGGACCGAACTGGGTGCGATGCGGGTTGTTGGCGTGATACTGTCCGGCGAGTAATTTCCAGTTACTCGGAATTGTTGTCCTTCTTAAAAAATTAGTTGCCTTGTCTCTGATATTTTGTACTTTGTGGAAGAGGCTCATACGGCTTAGTTCCAGATTAGTGATGAGAATATAAGTGCAGGACTGTCGTCATCTGTTGTCTGGTTGCCTGCCATTTTCCACAGCGTAAGGACGATTTATTCTAATTTGTGTGAATATCGTAGGGACGATAATTTCGAGTAATGTGATTTTGTAAGGACGATCTTCGATTTTCTTGAAGGCGTTGCTTCACCCGCTAAGATGCCACCGAAGAAAGGAAAGAACGAGTATTTCTCCCACAGTTTACCTTATTAGTCTCAACGTTTGAATGATCAATCAAAGCTTATCAGTTCGAGGACCATTTTTATGTGGATCTGAATCTGATTATCTGTGCTGAGCGGGCGAGATTCTTCATTGGACCCTTGTGTTACGAAATCTGTGAGAGATTATTTTTTCATTTTGCTTTTCCTTTAATAATTAATGTTTAGGATTTTGAAATGTTAAATTCTAAAGTTGGACCTGTCATTTTTATGTAGATGAAAATTAGAATATTTGCTGTTAATCAATTAATAGCTGAGAAAGTGATTTTTATGCTTTTTAATGTATAATTGTCATAAGTTATACTTTAAATTAATTAGAGGGAAAATAAGTATTTCTGAAAAGAAATTTTCACTGAAGTAATTGTAATTTCAGTATTATATCAACTAATTTATTTGATTAATAAATGTCAGAGTTCCATATTCTAAATATGAATTATTAATTATTGATTTGTAATATTCATACTCGTAATGAGAGATAGGAGATCAAAGGAGAATTTATGAGTAAATTTTTGGATAATATTTTGCAGGGGTAGTCTGGCCAGCTATTTTAAATTATAATGTTTTGGTATTTTAAATAAATGTCTTTATTGTTTTAATTATTGTATGTTTTATTTGAGCTTTATATTATGGTCACCCATGTAGGTCACCCATGTGAGCCTTACGGAAAACATGGTTTTTTTCAATTCGAACATGGGTATCTTATTGCGGTAGTAAAAAAATAATTTTTAGGTGTTTTGTGACTATTCGATCGGCTTAGCTAATTTATTTGAATTGGTGATCAGACTTCTTTAGTTTGAGATTTATCTTTCCCTGGTATTTTGAAGAGTTCTATGGAGTATTTTAAATGTAAAGTGTTTTAGGGCTATCTCTAGAGTTGTATCGAAAGTTTGGAGAGCTGATATAGTTTTATCTTAGAGAGAGATAGCATGTTAATGATTTTGTTGCGGAAGTGCATTGCACATTTTGTTTTGATAAATAATCTTAGTTTCTACCGAAACACCAGGAAGGATATTACTCTTTCATTCTTTGATTTAAAGAGTATAAGCGTGGATATGTTAAACATTATTTTTCTCTGGTGTTGATTTAAGTGAATTTTGTTTAAAATAAAGTAGTTTTGTATACCACCAAAATTTTAAATAGTAGTAGTAAGTTTTTCTTTTTTTTTCGTCGCGGGACCGGAAAGAGAAGTCGGAGTTTAAAAGGAATGTTAAGTTTTTTTTCAATGTAACAATATTTCTCCTGTTTTCCAAAAGTTTACAGAAAAGAAGAAGTATTAAATAAATTTCACGAAAGGCAAACTTAAAAATCTTTTAAAGTACTAGTTAAGTTTTTATAAATGCATGAAGTCATGCAGTGCTAGTTAATTTGTTTTCATAAATGAATTAAGCCACTTTTCATGTATTATTTAATTTTAAGTTCAATTAAATGCAATCATTTAGAGAAAAATCTAAACAAGAAGGTAAATCACTTAAATATTTAAAAAAAATTATTCACGTTATGTGTCTGTATAGCTAAGAATTTCCGCTCTGACAGATCTATAATTTATAAGCAGATATAAATGCAATCCCGCATTCTTTTCTAACTCAGATATTCTTTACTAACTTTACAATGAAAAATGTCCCAGAGAAATCCGTGAATGTCAACTATATATACAAAAGAGATCCATCAGAGTCTACAGGCTGAGACTGCGATTCTCTATTAGCGGACCCGTCTTTGGTTCTTTCACGTCAAATGGGCTAATGCAAAGAGTTAGTATGTTTTCCAAACTTAAACAGGAGCTCAATTCCTTCAAGGGCACACTGTATGTCCATGTAACTCAACAATATTTGTCTAAATTATGTTGTCTGTCCAGATCTCCCAGGTCTTGACTGTGGTACATAGTGCATGTATGGCATCGTGGCGCACCGTGGTTTTCTCTTCCAGATGACACGCGATAATACCTTAGGCATCATTTCCTCATGGAGTTGAAGAGGTACAGAGGAGCATGCTTCATTTAGAAAATGCTCCATGGATACATTTCTAGCCACAGGCAGATAATAATAGAATGCTAGTTAATTAATTAATAGTGTATGGAATTGAGAAACATTGTAAATTTTTTTTAATTTTAATTAATCTGTCAGCATTTTAATAGATTACACGATAATGCTTATTCTCTCTTTAATCTTAGTGAATTCAGTAAATCAACTTTACAAAAGAAAAAGCAGAGCAATAGATTTATAACAGATAATAATTAACTGATTATTTTTTTCACTGTTAAATTCTACGATGAATTACTCATCGGAAAGTTTCTCTATATTTGCGCATGGATAGCTGGATGTGAGCTGATCGATTTAAACTAACAGAGGTGAGATTTTATTTAATCTCTTAAATATTCGTTAGTTTACTGACAGTTGATAGAAATCCTTGTAATAAAAATGTGTCTGCTGTTTGTTATTAACACTTTAAATAGTTTATATGTGTTTTGAAATCTGAGTAAATTTTGAAGAAGGTTTAATTTGTAATTTCCTTTAATTTCTGTATTCGAAAGACCTTGTTTCACCAGTATCTACTAATGTAAGTAATACTGTAATTAATTCTGTTGCAGTGAAAATTCGCGTTTGAGAGTGAAAGCGTGTTAACCAGCCTGAGTATAAATATCAGAAAAGGTTTTTTAAACTAATATTCTGTACCACGTTAGTCATCTGATTATCTGCAGCATTAACATGGTAATGCCCAGTATTGTTTGAATACATAAACGCGTGAAAGAACAAAATATAATAATAAAAGAAATGAGGGAAATGAAACGTTACTAGTAGCAATATCCAGCAACGAAGAGCAGCCATTATCACGAAATGCATATACTATAAGGATGTACTATATGCACAGTTAAAAATGAGACAATTAGCAACAATTTTTACAATGTATGAACGTCAAAGCAGATTTATTTTGCTTAACATTTCGTTAACAGATAACAGCGTTAAGACATCGAGCTGTAAATGCTACGACGTAAGTTCGAATACCGAAACGAGACTGCTGCAAGTGTGTTCTTGTGCTTTCGTTTACGAGTAATTACATATTCCTCGGCCTCGGAAAGTTTGCGGAAATGTGATGTCATGAGATTATGATAATTGAATTTGGCTATTATGGGAGCTTCAGCGTACTTCTTCGGAAGATAAGTATTGAATTCCACCATCTATGCCAACTTAGTTCGTATTATAAGGGAAATGAAGCTTCTTCCGATTACACGCGCAATGTAGAAATTTCAGCAAAGGGCACTTGAACAAAAAGCTTGCCTTTCTTTGATCAGAAAAAGATTTTTGGTACGCTGCAAACACTTTGTTTCTCAGTATCTCACAATCCGCTGTTTTCTCTTACCAGGACTCTTCAATGGGATCAACGTTTCAGACAATTCAAGCTATACGAAAAGATGCGATTGGCACTCTGACGGATGAATAAATGAAGTATTCTGTCAGTGGTTCCAGAAATATCAAGAGCACTGGAGGAGGTGTGTGTGTGTGTGTGTTCCAATAAATACCACATAGAAGGGGACTGAATAGTTATTTTTGTACTTTAAACATAATGTCATGCATACATTTCCCATAAACATTTTGAACATAAAAATATCACTTAGATTTATTTTAAAGTATTCTTATTTATTCTAACTTTAGTTTTAAAGAGTGACAGACCAGTTAGAATAATCCTAAAATGTCAGTATTTCCAAGTCTTAAAAATAACGCAATATTAAATAGAGAATAAAATTCACAAAATTAGTTTTTAATACAAAATGCTAACGAAAATGTATACGTAAAGTGAAAAAATAATAAATGACACTGCAGATTTCATTGCAAATAATTTTAACCCTTAAATGCATGTAGTTGCCATTTGGCAGCGTGCTCATATTTAGTTATGTAAATCAAATCAAAACACAAATTTTAGCTTACTGCATAGTGTAAACATATGGACATTCTATTTATGTATACAGTTTTGAAAAATTCAGTGTGGTGTAATGGTCATTATTGCGAGTCGATGTGCGCAGTGTGGACATAATTTGTGTTACGGATTTTTGATTTTGTGTTAGTTGTTTCAAAAGTTTAAAATTGTTTGAACAAGTTTATAAGATATGTATTATGAAATAAAATTGTATCTACACATTTGCCTATCATATTTGGTTTTGCATATAACCATTTGGCAACAATAATATTTTTTCTAAAATTGGAATAAAATTTAGTTTAGATTTACTGTAGTATTTTTCCTGTTTTATTTGATATCAGTTCCAATGTATTTTTGACTTAAATTAAAAAATAGAATAAAATAATAATTCATGCATTTATGGGTTAAACGTCAATTGATGTTTAAATTCTATCGTTTTGTGCAAAAATTGGAAGAGAAATAAATTGGAGATGTGCAATAAATTGGAGATGAATTAAACAAAATGAGTATTAAATGAAAAATCCTAAAAGATATCATTAATAAAATGGCAGAACACTTCTACAGCAATTTCATGTAAAAAATTCATTTTAGGGAAAAAAAAATAATAAAATTAATATCAAGTCTAGAAAACTGATTAATTTATTCTTTTAGCATTCTTCTTTTGAAAGATGAGGAACAGTTTATTCTGTAATCTGCGAAAAGTTTTAAACTTTACAACAAATACATATCTGAAGGTTGGAATTTTAAAATAATTGGCATTAATCAGATGGTAAGAAACAAAGTGAGAATTTTAGAAAATCGCCCAAACTCAGAAATTTAATTAAAAAATTCGGCATAAATTTAATTAAAAATTTTTTACGTTCTGCCCAATGGTGTAAACAGTGAAACTCTGAGATGTTTAGTTAGTTGGATAAATGAAAATATGTGCAAAAAAAGGACAAAAATAGCTTCAATATTAAATTAAAATAATTCAAATCGAATTTCAGATTCGATTTGAATCCTCTCGAAGAGCTCATTTTTAACTTTCGGGAAACATAATTCCAAGTTTCGTAGAGTTCTTTTATTCTTTACACTCTGCCTTTATACTTAATCCGCTTATAATGTAATGTCCTTAAGGATCCAACTGCACTTTAAGTTTCAACTTTTATAATTTCGATATATGTATATTGATAATATATAATTATGTTAAAAATTTATCTACTGTTAATAATATTAAAAATTTATCTGTAAATTATCTACTACTTGAGACATCAATAATACATGCAGTTTTAAATTCAATTATGTGCATAATTTCTAAAGTAGTATTAAATACTTACTTTCTACAAATTAACTAAAATAAGTAGAATTTTTTAGTTTTGTTTTAAGTTAATTTGTAGAAAGTAAGTATTAAATACTTACTTTCTACAAATTAACTTAAAACATTAAAAACAGAAAGTAAGCATTTAATATAAATTTTTTTATATTAAATGCTTACTTTCTGTTTTTAATGTTTATATCTTATACACGGCTTATAAAATTAATACTTTCTACATTAATAAAATATTAAAAATTAAAATTAAAAATTTCTATGCTATTTATAAAATAAATGATTAAAATTCTTATAAAATAATATCTTGCATTTAAAACTGACAAATTACGAAATTTATTTTCCGTTGATTTCAAATTAAATTATCCCATCACGTTTCCAAATGTTATTCAAACAATTTTTCTTCTTCAGGAGTAAATTACTTTGCAGAGGAACTTATTTACCTTGAATCTATTATTATGTGTGAATTTTACACAAAATACATTTATTCCTTATATATAATCCGAATTCAGTAAAATAATACTTCCTGCTATACTTTCTATCATCATTATTAGAGCATGCAAACATTTTAGTTCGCGAAAATATTCCTACATAAGGGAGAACAAGTTTCTAGAGCAGCAGATATTCCTTTGTGTGGATTTTACGTAGTTGCGTGGTTGGAAAGTTCAAAAGTGTTCAATTAGGATAAGAGATTTGGTTATTTATTACCCACGGGAACACTTTTGGTCGTCATTCTGATAAAGTTTCGAAGGGTAAGAGAAATTTCGAATTCTTTCCCAGAAATTTGTGCTCGTTTTAGGAGCCCTTCTGCCAGCCCTCAGAAAATACAGCGAAGCATAATTTCATAATCAAAGTTTCATGAGCTCTTCAACGGGCAGCCGCATTTGGTTGCAAGGAGAAAAATTGTTTTCTTTAAAATATGAATTTAAGTGATTGTATAGGTATGAATTTTAAATTTGTGTTTAGTGTTCGCGTTGCTATCTGTAGAATAAAGATGCTTTATACTTCATGTATATAGTATATCGAATATTTCAAAGCAATACCTTCCAATTAATATCGAATTAATCATGCAGGCATAGTTCCGAACTGAGACAAAAAATAAAGCAAATTTTAAAAAAAAGAAAACTTATTAAAACACAGCAAAGTTTAACAAAAACGAAATTCGTTCAAAACAGTGTCTGCAATCACAGCATAAAACTGATTAGTGAAAATGTTTTTAATTTAAATAAGTGTGGGGCAAAATTAAATTCAAAATTAAAACCGAAAGCATTTTTTAAAAATATATTCAGCTGTGGCACAGCACAACACAAATGAAACTGGAACAACATAGCAATCATTACATAAACTCAAGAAATCGAAAAATAAAAAAAGAATAATCCAAAACTGAATTATTTTACATTTTCCATGAGAGACTTCATGAGGGCATTGGTGTATTAATGTTTGCAACTTTCGTTTTCCAGTTTCATTTTTGTTCTGGTTTGCTGCATCTGAGTGTGTTTTTTAAAATTGCTGTGGGTTATAATTTTGTTTAAATTTTATTACAAAATTATTTAGTTAAAAAAGTTTTCACTTTCATTAATTTTAAGCAGTGGCTGTTTACACTATTTTAAACGAATTACATTTTCGTTCTACTTTGTTGCGCCTGAACATATTTTTTGAATTTGTTTTTAATTTTATATTTCAGTTGTAAATTATTACTATTAAATTACTGGAGTTTTCAGCGCAAAATTTAGCTGCTGCTTTATTAGAACTTATTTGTTTCCTTTTTACTTCCTTGTACGAAGTAAAAGGAAGTATTGTAATGGCGAAAAGTTTCAGGCAGCATATTTCAACGAAAATATCCATTTTGACCGCTATCGAATGCAATTTAAAGACGTTTTTGCGTGATATCTGTACGTAAGGACAGAATAAAATAGTCGTTTCCTTCAAAAATATTATAAAACTGCTTTAAAATTAATTCTGAAGAGAATTTTTCGTGGCGTCTGTACGAACGTATGTACGTACATGTGTACGTACGTATCTCGCATAACTCAAAAACGAGTAGCCTCAGAACGTTGAGATTTTGCATATAGGACTGCTATAACACGTAGATGTGCACCTCGTATTTTGGTTGCAATCGGCTACACCAAACGTATATAAATATATTTATATATATCCACTCTGTTACCCGGCTCAGTGATCTCAGTTTCTTTACTCTTATATGTTTGTAAATTGTACATTTTTTGCTTTAAAATGATTGAATTATGTTGTTTTTATCTTTCGATTAAGGGTTTTATGCCTTTAGTATATCTGTATGCAATAGTTTTAGAATTATCAACAATTTTAAAATTGTTTAAGTGCCGCTAAGCCTTTTTTCTTATAGCGGCCATTGATTGTTTACATTTGAAACAGCAGACTAGTGGATTTGTTGCCAATCTAGAGAAACTTAGCTTCGCAACAACAAAGATAACGCCTTCATTTATTATTGCCAATGAAAATCATGCTTAATCCTTTCTGGAATTTTTTCGAGGAAATAAGTGTTTAAGATCTACTTCGTAATTTTTAATATAGATATTTTGAGTTTTTATGTATTTTTGCCTTCTCGCGAAGTGAGAACTGAATTAATTGAATGAGAAATCCTCAATCGTCTGTGAAAAACTGTTTCTTTTTTGTTTTATTTGCTTAATTTCTATTATACACCATTCTAGCTTTATTATTTATTATAGTATTTGAATAGAACATGTGACAACGATTAGATAATTCTATTCTTTAAATGATATAAATTTTGTGCATTATGAGTTATAATATGAACGAAATATAATACTGTTAAGTGAATCTAGCGCCATAGTGTCGCTATGGTAAACAAATACTAGAGTAAATTTTAAAGAATGCATTTATTCTATTGTGGTTTATGCGCTGTCGGCGAAGTAGATTTAATTCAATCCAATAAGTTTAAATGAAATGCAAGAAAAAATGCGTATAATTTAGTATTCCGTACAAGGAAGTCATGTGGAGTACACATCAGATTTTTTTATCTATATATGTATATAAGCGGCTTAAGTGTTTGTCGCCGATAGTTTATTGGTTGCTTGCGTAACTGTAAATTGTTTTATTTTCCGTGCAGTGCAGGGCGTGACGAATATTATGAGAAAGCTAAGCCGGAAAAATTGAAAATACAAGAGCAAGTGCATTTAACATTTAATAAATAAATTTAACATCTATATATAATACAATTCGGAAATATGCAACCGGTAAAAACCGGCAACGATGAAAAAAGCAAATAAAATGAAATAAATAAATATATTTATTATATGCGGCTTATGTGTCTGTCGCCGATAGTTTATTGGTTGCTTGCGTAACTGTACTAGCCAATGGGATGAAGTTGCCATGGCACAGGGTTGCCATTTCAGTTGAGATATAGACAATTTTCTGTAAAACTTGTCTTTGCTATGACCATCAATAAGCCATCAATAACCATCGTCAATCATCAGGGCCAAACGCTTAAGCGTGTTGGTATTTTTTTACCTGAACCTGCATTTGGACATGGTCAACTTTGTGTTGCCTGTTCAAGAGTTCGTGAAAGAGCGGACGTAAAATTAAAAATAATGGATGGTCCTCTGCAAGGCGAGCTTAAAAATGATGGAAAGAGCTACACAAGAAATGTTGTGTACAAAGAGATTGTGAATTAACATTTTATTATTTAAATCACCTTTATTTATTGAGCTAGCGGGGGCTCTTAAGAAATGTACCGCCAGTGGTTTCCTTCATTGCACCCTACTTTAAGCAATTAAGCAAGTAGAAGGGGGAAACCCCGTGGGGCAGTAAACAAAGAGGTGTCCTTCCCGCCTGCCCTAGGTAATTAAGTTTGAATTAGCAGACACCTTTGCACAAATCATTTTAATTACAATTTATAATATCTAGAACAGCGGTCATTTCGTATGACCGCCGGGCTTTTTAGTTTTATTTTATACGTATAACAACTTCTTGCCCTGGAAGAGACCTGGGTCTATTAATTTCTAGTTCTTGCAGTTGCATCACATTAGCTTTTTAGTTACTACGGGCTTCGCCATTAGACACTAGACGGAAAGGGAGGGATCCCCTGTGGAGAACTTTTTAACAGAAACTTACTCGTATCCACTTTACATAGGGATAAATCCATGAAAATTCCCATGCAGCCAGCCTGTTCGCCGAGATTCGTCAGCGCGTTAGCTTCACTAGTAAATTACAGATATAATAATCCCTCCCATTGTTAGTAACGGTCTACTTGAAAGAGAAAGACGCCATTGCAAAATTTGAAATTAAGAAACTAAATAATATTAGATTGATGTACATTAAAAAAATATTCTGTTGATTTTAATGGAGTTCGCGTATGGGCCCGTATTTTTCAAAAGGAAAAATATTGTACCTCATTTTTCAAGAATCGGACTTTGAAACAGTGCATGTAAATGTTAGCAAGCACTGTAATAAGGAAATATCCTTAGAGAAACTTCAGTGAAAGATGATATTCCCTGAATTTCAGTATATGCAAAAAGGAATTCCCAAAGCTTTCTTTGAAGCTTATTAATACTTTTTTTAGGCATGAAATGACATGGAAAGTCTTCGAAACTTGAACTCTCAATTTTTGTTTTCAAAAATGTATATAGGAAGAATTTACGTTAAGAAATATATAATTTAAATTTAGTTGCTAAAATTTTGTAGATAATCAGAAAACAAATTTTGAAAACGAAGGTTTTATTCACCAGTAACGAATTTTCTGACAAATTTCGTCGTCAAAGGCGAACTTTCTGAAAAAAACTTTAAAATTTCAGCAAATATTCAAGACAGTGCTGCGTTGCCAGATATAATAGGCTTGTATTTTCGATTTCCTATTCACTTAGAAATTAATTTTTTTTGATATTCTCATACTTCTAAACGAGCAAAATTATTTTCAGTTTTTGTGCATTGCTATATTACCTATAATTTCAAAGTTTTATTATAAATACTTAATAAGCTTTCCAATGAAACTGCAATTTGCATTTACTTTAACTGGATTTGGGGGGATAGAGTTGATTTAACGCCTTCAAAAAAGAAAGCCATAAAATCAATTGTTGAATTTCTATAGGTGTAATAAAAATTAAAGAACTGGAAAAAACATTAGTAACCGAAGGCAGACGTTTTTCTCATCCGCTGCAATTAAAAATATATTCGTTATCTCTTTTCAAAAGATTTTTGTCTCTTTTCAGGCACTTCGTAACTAAATTAAGAACATGATTTTATTATAGAAACTTATTAATTATGTATTTAATTTAACATTCGATATGACAGATTCATTGCACCTATTTACAAAAAAGACAAATTCTATTTTAGTTTTATGATTTTATGTTTTGTTCATTTTTATATTGAATTTATGTAATAAATATATTGTGCTGTAAATAATATTTTGTTTTAAGTAAATAAATGACACGTTTATATGTTACTTTCAATTTAAATAATACAATGTCAAATATAAATCTAGTAGATGCATTTCGACCAAACTTGTTAAGTTTTGTATTGTGCCAGTTTTTCGACTGAATTGGTAAGTTTTGTACTGCGACTGAATTTATCAACCAGTTTTTCGACTGAATTGGTAAGTTTTGTACTGCGTAAGTTTTTTTTTATTGAACAGAGGTTAATAATTCTTTTCTTTCTACAACTGTTTTAGGACAAGACAATTTTCACAAAACAGTCTTTTCTTTGAAATTAATTGTAATCAAAATCTTTATTATTATATTTATATCTTAATTATATTCTTTATATATATTCCCACTAACTGCTATTTTTTTAGGGAGAGCAGAAAAGGAAAATGTTCCTATTTTTGGTGATAATAAATACTTTTATTTCAACTTATTTCTTATAAGCAACAAAAATCCTTATTACTTATTTATTAGACTTTTAATTTAAACAATGTCTTTATACGGTAATGACATTATTTGGTGATATAAACGCATGTAATATGGTCTGGTTGTGTTTCATGATCGTACAGCAGATATTTGAAACTTGCAGATTTAGCGAAGATGATATTTAATTCGCTTCTTTTGGACTTGAAAAGTTCTCGTGGTGATATGATTCCTTCCGTATGGGAAAGCGATTATTGATTCACTAGAGACTGTGGAATACAGTTACTGAATTTGTTCGTTCAAAATTCATTTCGTGTATTATGTGGGACATAAGCGCTTACGAACTAGGAATTTATCCAAATTTATCCGTATTTATTCGTGCTTGTGCACGAATTTGAACTTGGATTCTGACCGAAGCGGATCATGGATATATTTCAGCAGATTTTTCTCGGAATTTCAAAACTCGGGGAGCACAAAGATAATGACGCGAAAGATAATGGATAAAAGATACTTGGTGCTTTTCCGATTATCTGAGAAATTTGCCAAAATTATCGCAGATGAAACTCCTGAGTTCTGTAATCTCTACCCAGATACGTAAGCTCTGAGCACCAAAAATGATGACGCTAACAGCAAAACTCCTGATGATGAGGACATTGATTTTCAGCTTGTCGGTAACAAACGCAGGAGATCTCCGAACTCCAGTCCCATATTTCAAGGAAATAGATTTGCTGCAGTAAATGAGGGATGTGACTACACCTCCTTGGCCAACGAGGACGATAGCGCACACAAGCAAAAATAGTGAAAGAAAAAGAAACAACTTAAAATTCAGAAACTTTCTGCTATCAAGAGAGATCTCTTTTCAGTCGGAAACAGCCAGAGTGGTAAATCACAGGAAAGCATCCAGCCAACCACAGAGGCGCCTGTCCCCATCCCGGATGCCGAACCAAACAAGGCCCCGCCCAAGGATGAAAATGCAACCAAGAGAATATTCCTGCAGACTCACGTAACGACGAATTTACCTTTCCTAGGAGGAGCTTGAAACTCTCTCCATTAGTTATCAAGGATTCCGATTACTCATGAAAAACCCTCTGTGAACTTTTAGAAAAATCTGGATATCAGGATTTTAAAGCCCAGATGAAAGGAGAAAACGAATTTCACATTAAGCTTTTCTCGATCAAGGCGTATAGAAAAATCACTGTACTGCTTGACAGTAAGAGAATCAGATTTCATGCCTACCAGCTAGCTGACGACAAAAACTTAAAAGTTATCTTTCGCAACCTCGCGATTGACACTGATGTCTCCAATATCCAAGACGCTCTTGTACCTGAAGGTTTCAGCGTAAACAAGGTGGTGTAAATGACTAGACGTAAGGGTCCAGAAATCATAAAAATGCCCCGCTTCTTTGTGATGCTTCAAAGAAGGGACAAGTCTAGGGATATCTTGCAAGTGAAGTACTTCATGCGTTTACGCCTCACAGTTGGAGCAATATAAGAGTGGGCGCGGTATTAGGTAGTGCTTCCGCTGGCCAGGCCTTTTTTTCATGCCCAGAGTCAGTGCCGAGTTTTCCTGAGTTTTTTAATTCAGTTTATCCGAATCTCCTTATTATGTAAATTCTTATGCTATAGACAGAAAATCACTGCTATAGAAAAAATACATTAATGTTTATTTTTTTCCTTTTTCTGATGAGTTACTTTGTAAAGTAATGTAAAAAATTTATATATACTGCAACTCTTAAATACATTGTATTTAATTCGAAGATTTCGTCATTTATTGGAAATGCGCACGGAAAAAGGTGAGTTTTATTTTTCTTCCTTTTCTTTTATACTTCCGTAAGTTCCAGAGTTCAAGAGGCGCCTGGTTTCACAGTGCGACCACCATCCATAGATCAATGGGCAAGAGTAGATTTTTTTTAAAAATCGGATATTATTTGTATCTAGGATCATAATATTCAATTTCTAGAGTTTTTTAGTTAAAATTTATAAAAATAATATCACGCGCGTCAAAGGATTAAGAGTTAACAGTTAATAATATGAAATTTTACACACTAAATGTTTAGGAATGCAAATTAGGAATGAGTTCACTTTGAGTATAACTGTGCATTGGCTATTATTGGCTATAAGAACATCTTTTTCATACAGACTGCAATAAAAAATCCTATGATTTCTACTATTTACATACATAATTATACTTATGTTTAATCTAGTTTCGCACTGAAAATTTTCGCAAGATATCCATGCTGCTTAAATTGTTTTGTACAAGAAGTTGCGCGAGAAAACATTTTCATCCGTTTTCTTGAAGCGCGGCAAAAGTAATGTGAAATGACGAGAGTATTAATAGAAGGCCATTGGCCCATTCTAGCAGCCACTCCCTCGGTGGTGATACAGTTGTGCACTTGCGAAGCAAAAAGGGGTCACTTACGCGGACCGCGTTATAAGCAACAGCAGATGTAAAGCGCAACCAGAGATAACTGTCTCTCAGTTAGAAGAATTGAAAACCAACTTAGAATATTCTAATGCTATTATCGGCAAATTAACAGCCGCCATAGTTATGTTTTTCGATTTAGTTCAAATCATTGCCCACAGCCAACTCTGCAGCAACAACTCCAGCCAGGCCCGAAACGACATAGATAATTACGTCCCACAGCCCTGCTTCCCCATAAAATTCTACTGTGGAACGCGCAGAACATCACTAACGAGATGCCTGATCTCCAGAGATTTATCATTTTACACGGCGTGGATATTTGTTTCATTTCTGAGACTCAAGCCAATCCTTCATACATCCTAAAGTTTACATACCACTTCACCTATCGCAGTGACAGTCTCCACCACGGAGGTGATAGAGTGCTCATCTTTGTAAAGGGGACATTAGAATTCTGCTTCAAAACTGCAGATAACGGTATGGAAACTGTGAAAGCTGTGATCAAGCTACCAAAATTCGGTGCTGTCACATTCTGCGCCATTTATAACAAACCGGGAAACCGTCTTTGTGCTGCTTATCTCGAAGGATTACTTGAAAAGGAGGCGATCTAAACGCCAGAACATCGAGACTGGGGCTGTAACACCTCAAACTACAACGGACAGATAGTGCACGGCTTTATAACTAACAGTTTTTCTATATGTACTTGAATGCTTCCTACTTTGTCAGGAATAGAAGTCTTCACTCGGACCTTAAAATGGAAACAATACAAGATTTCATCAATAGTCTGAATGCAAAGTTTTACAATAGGACCATAAGTATTAACACTACAAATTTTGCGAATGTTCTAGCCTATGAAATTTTACAACAAGATAAGAAAATCAGACCGTTCTCTGCACATGTTTTGTATTGTGACCTCCGTAAATCAATGAGACTAACCAATCAGAAAGCGGAACCCCACGAACTGACTTCCCTGAATCGTAGATTCCATTTTCTCATTTTCTACTCATTGTAAGAATTTATTCAGTACTTCAACACACAGACTGTAATTTTGGGATCAAATGTTCCAGATTCGTCACTCCTCATCACGTGACTATCAGACTGCTTTCTGGACTTCTCCTTCCTCGCACTCCAGTCAAGCATCTTCTCTAAAAGAAGCAAAGTGCTTCACACGCTTTGTTACATCTAATTTCTGCCTCCCCTGGAGAAAACGTCGCTGATGTTTTTCACTTCCGCCAGGCCCGTCTGGGATTCATTAAGGAAATGGTAAGAACAGGAGAGAAATCTCCTGCTAATGGACCAGTATGATAAAAAAGTGTCAAAGTATCAAAGTGTTGCTTCACGGTTGATTCATCTAATAATGAATATGAGGGGATTCGCGGATTCGTACCATAAGGCTCAATTATATATTACGGAATTATAATAAAAAGACGATTAATTCAGCCATAATATAAGAAATGCGCAAAAAGATCGAATTGTAGCAAGCAGTGCAAAATAAAATTAAACAGGCTAAAATTTTAGATAATTTTTATATTGAAAGAGAGGAAAACCAGTTTAAGGGAAAGGGACAAAATTTACATTATCTAAGGAAAAAGACACGGAAACTCCCATGCTGCCAGTTTTTCACAGTGATCCGAACGCACGTCGAACGAACTGCGTTCAACGGCTTTGATTCTCACCCGACGGTAGCACTACAGTTCTGTAGTTTTTATAATTAAATTCAATTTGCTAATTGTAACTGGAGTAAAAAGATTATTACTTTGATACTTGTTAATGACTTGTCAATAAAAAATAATTTATTTAAGGCTTACTACAGCAGATTTAAGCTAGTGACCCTTTCAAAAATATTATAAGTCTTCGTGATATAACATACTAACTACACTGCTGATAAAAACAGTACTGAATCTCTTATGTCTAGATTACATAATGGATATTTGAAAAGTTCAAGCGGTTTTTAAGATTTTTTTATATTAATCACAACTTCTAAATTGTCTATTGTCAACTTTTAGATTTTTATTGTCAGCTTTTACCGTCTATTGTCTTTTTTTATTGTCAGCTTTTACCGTCTGTTGTCAACTTTTAGGATAAAAGCAGAAAAAAATAATTATATAAAAAATAAAAATTTAAGATTTTATACAAATTTTGCGGAATTACTTGAAACAATTTCACTTTGAACAACACTGCAATTTAGTTGTAATTCTATGTTCAAGGAAGTTATGATTTCCTTAAAAAATGGTAAACGAAATGAAGAATGAAAATAACGATAATAATTTTTTTTTGTTGGGAAGTTGCTACTTTTTCTTGCACATTCTAGAAAAAAAGAACGGCAAAAATTTCCTAAATTGTCTCTAATTTAAGAAGAAGAACGTTTCATCTTATTAAACGCTTTTTTTAAATATAATATCTTTCTAAAGTAATGTAGTAGATACCAAAGTTTCCACATGTTCTGAGATCCAGCGCCGTTAATTAGTTTTTAATTAAAAAATCTTAATTCAATTAAAAACTGATAAATTGATATTAAAACATGATATTGATTTTTTTACTAAAATGTACACAAAGACCACTACCTAGAAAATGTTTGGTATAATCCAATGATGCAATTAATTTCTCATCCTATTAATGGGCTTACTAATTATAAGGTTTTTGAGATTTAATTTTAAATAAAAAAGACAAGACTTTAGCTTTTGGGAAATAGAATTAAAATGTTTTTGTTTCTTCCAGAAACTTTTGCTAAAAAAGGTTACCAGTTAAATTAAATCTTGGTCTTATAAAGAAAGAATAGTTAAGAGTATTTAGCTTCACATTTAGCGGAAATTACTTAAGCAGTAAGGAAAAAATTTAAATCGGATTACTTTAAATATTCTTTGCTTTTAATTAGATGATTGGTTCTCATGAGTTGCCTTTCCACATTATTTAAATAGAAAAGAGTCAGTTTCATTCAATAGCAATGATCAATTTATTGTCCTTTGATTATTTTAAAAAACGAAATAAGACTTCCAGAGGCAGGAATTTGTAACAATGAAAGCAGAATAGCTTTTTGTGCTAGAAATGTACAATAAATATGTACCTATATGTACGTATATTCAATATATATGTAGGTATAAGTTTTACGTTTTAGAACATTCTGTATGCATATGAAATATATGCATAAAAGGTTTACTCATAACTTACTTAAACTAATATGAAGCATCAGTGCAGAAGACGTAAAAAGAAATCAGAGAAACTGTCGAGAAGAAATCAGGCAAATGTCTCTGTTAATTAATAACTTTTGCTTTCAAAACCATAACTTAGAAAGAGCGGCATAGTGTCAAATTCTAGTATTCTAGTATTACTTAAGGTGATTAAAGGTTTCACAAATATATGATTCTAACTATAAATATAGACTTGTTAAGAAGTGTTGTGGTCGATCATTATTGTTTGGATGAAATCTATGAAAAAAGTTTATATCTTTTTCACAGCAATACATATATTACTCCGTTATAAGTTATTAAAAGCAAACAACAAATTCTTTTCAAGCTAAATTTGGAAAAATACTTCAGAACGATTTTACAGTTCAAATCACTTTAATGATATGCATATTGATGACCTTTTAAAATCTTAGCGTTTAATGTCTACGGTTTGCACAAAACAGAATTTGTTAAAATTTGTTATCAACCTCTTAAGAATATAAACATAAATTTTACATCTAAATACATAGAATGATATATATTCTCTAACCGAAGATTTATTCAAATAGTGTAACAGAAAACATTAGGTTTTGTTTTACGAAACCTTCCCACAAACAGTGTTAAAAGAGTAAAACACAGTATTAAGCTCTCTGCCTTTTTAAAAAGAACATTATTTATTGTGCAAATGTAACTTTGCCGTCATTTCACCTCATTCGCCCATGTGGCTGACTTCCACCCAGCTTATAAAGTCTAAGTTTGTTGACTAAACAATTATCTTGGAGGGGAGTCTTCGAACGTGAAGGTCATGCTTTATCGACTCTCCTATTGGTATTGCCATGTGCTCCAGACGTCCGTGCCTCGTGTTTTTTCACGTGATTTGATTTATTCCTTATGAGTACTGTTCACCGCTCAGTTCTAGTTGACCAGGCGTATGCAGCGCTGCATAGTTATGGTTTTGAAGATGATGAGGAAGAAATAAGACGGAAAATACGTTAAAGCGAATCTAGGAAAAGCAAAGAAAGGTATTTTTTTGGCTGCGGATGATATGGGCCTTGACCAGTTTTATGACAGTCAATACATCAACCTGTTTAAAAAAACTGATCCATTAATTATTGAGGTCAACTCTAAAAGGAATAGGAAGAATAATATGAAGCTTAAGAAATCAGTGCTAGCCACTTTAAGTAATAAGGTACTGCGCCACAGCCTAATGATAAAGGATGGATTACACCATCACAAACTGCTTAAGAAATCGCTGCCTGCTCAGATCAATCCAGCTGAATTTAATAAGATTCAAGCCAAGATGACATCCTTTTCTGAAGGAAGTTCCCGCAGTACCAACCACAACTTTCCCAAAGGTCTGAATGCAGTTTCCTTTTCTTAGGAAATCAGGGTTTGTTACGAAGAAACTTGGGTTAAAGAGAATCATACGATTATTCTTAACTCTGTAACTGACCAAAAGAAAGAGAGGATGCCTTAGATTATGTGCCCTATGCTGGAGGTAAAATGGAAAGACATAAAAGGACTATTTACTGAAGACTGTGTGAATAGTTATTTAGGAACTCTGGCCAAGGACGAAATTACTATAGTTTTCGCAATCAAAAATCGCGATCTCGCACTGGCTGCGTTCATGAAAAATTAAGTACTGTGTGAATAGTTATTTAGGAACTCTGGCCAAGGACGAAATTACTATAGTTTTTGCGATCAAAAATCGCGATCTCGCACTGGCTGCGTTCATGAAAAATTAAGTACCGTTTAGCACATTTAGAGTGAAGATACGCCTTTAAACGTTGTGATTAGAGGATTAACTGAGGATACGACTGCGGATAAAATTAAAGTTGAACTGAGAGAAGAAAGTTTTTCCTTTATTATTATTATTATTATCTCAGTTCACAAAGAAATCTGGAGGTATGGGAATGAAAATGCCTGCATTGTTCGTCTCTCTGAAGAAATCCAATACATGCAGAAACATAATAGCATCAGTCAGTAAGTCAGTCATTAAACAAACATGACCATTCGGAGGTGTATGTCTAGAATTAAGAAAATAATGTCTATGGCTATATTTTTTTACCTTCCACTTTAACATAAATATGAGACATGTCTAGAAATGCAGAAGAATGAACTTTTACGACTAATATCAACCACCAGTAGGTTTGTTACTGAAGCTTGTAAAACTGAATTTAAAACTCTGAAAAAAGAAGTTGATCTTAAGACCTTTCATGCAGAATTCATCAAATTTTGAAGTTCAAGGTATTGCTGTTTCATATCAATAATAAAACCTCTTTAATTAAATTCAGTTGTCTTTGTATGCTAAGTATAGTCAAAAGGAAGAACAACGATAAAGGAAGCCGCATTTCGAAGAAAACTTTAAACTTTATTTACAGCAAATTAAAAATGCTCTTTGAGAAATGTTTCCCTGAATAGATTTTAGGACCAATACTGGACGTCTCCACCTAAAAATATCTCTAAAGTTTATTCAAGGTAATCCTTGTACTAGTTACAATTTGCAAAATTTGAACACCTTTTACACTTTGAAAGTATAATTAATTACACATATATTTAACTATCTATGATTATCGTTCATCCTCAAAATCTTCTTTCCCCCCTTCATCAATTATATGCATTTATTTAAAATTAAATTGCATAGCTCTTATTCTTTTAATTTCTTGTTAACTGTCCGGATAATTGTTCCAAAATCCCTACGCAAATCTTGATTGCATTTGTTTTAAAAATAAATTCGACAGAGAGTTACCTTTTGTTCGAGACGGTTTTTGTTATGTTCCCGCAATCTGCTTGTTCGAGATAAATGCAATATCTCCATTATACCATATTTTCGAAATCTTTTCCCTATAGTTTAGGATGAAAGTTATGTCTCCAAAGTATTGCACCTGAAGTGCAATGTTTAACCTTTGGCTCTGATTATTAAATCCCGCATACATTACTTACATAGAACTAGAGAGTTATTCAACATGCTATCGAGGACGATTTACAGACCAGGAAAGAATCATTTTTAGAATACGCTCATGCAAATCACATGGGAGGTATTCAGTTAGTAGAAAGGGGAGAAAGTTTGAGCTGGTTGGCGAAGAGCCTTCATTGTTAAAGGAGATTCAAAAGCATCTTTGCCCACAAAAGCCGATCTTTTAGCAAAGAATACTAGAATTTGACACTATGCCGCTCTTTCTCAGTTATGGTTTTGAAGCAAAGCAAAGGCTATTAATTAACAGAGACATTTCTTCTCGAGAGTTTGGTTTTAACAGAAATCTTAATTAATAATTTTAATTGATTAATTGCTACCAATAATAATTAATACATAAACTATAAATTAAAATTTATGATTATTAATTAATTAATCGATAATAAAAATAATTTTCAATCAATGAATATCTCATATTCAGAAATTTAAATTATTATATTCCTATTTAAAATCATTCTATGAAAAATAATAACTAAAAACAATTTATTTGTCAGCTAAGTAGCCTTAGTTACCATTATAATTAAATAGTAAAAAACAAATAGGCTAGTGCAAGTTTAGGATATCTTGATCTGAAATTACGACTGCGGATTATAAGTATTCATTTCGAAAGAACCTTTGCTATTAGTCAAAATGCATAGTGATTGAAAGTTCTATAAACATTTAAGAAATTTTGATTTTATTAATATTTATACAAACGATAATGTAAATAATACAGAACTATGAAAATTTTGTATATTTTAAAGAAAATTTTACTACCTTTTATGTTTATATGCACTACTTTAAGATCCCAAATACATGATTTTGCTTTTGAATTATAAATTATCACAGGTTAACACTACTCTAAACTTTGTTTTTGAACTATACGACGGCAAACTAATTCTGCTTTTGAACTACCACGGCCATGGAGAAATATTATCCTATATCGTTAAGTAAGACCATTTCGAAAGAAATAAAACATTGAAGTTTGTGATATTCAAGCACGATGCAAAATCATTTCATGTTGTTTCTTCTGTTAACTATTCGTACTTTCAACTTTTGAAACGAACCGAGCAATATGCCATCATTATCAACATGAATAAGCATCAATAGTTCTCGAACCAAAACCTTAGGCTTTTTCGTTATGGAATTTCCATGAAGATACTTGCATAAAGATATTAATTTCTCTGGAAATTTTAAAAGATACCCGGATACATATATGTTATGAAATTCTTATGTATTATTTTTGTTGTGTACAATTATTACGTATTATTTTACTGTGAATAGGGAATTCACAGTGATTATATTAGTTTACTGTGAATAAGGAATTTGTAATGTTATCATTTAAGAATTAATGTATAATATTTAGTATCATTTAAACTTTTCGTTCAATTACGGCAAAACTCTTTTAAGCTTAGCTGCAGAGTTTGATACAGTTAAAGACGGGTTCTTACTTCCGTTTCTCACGATGCGGCTTCTTTTGAGGGTCAAGGGTAGGACTGCCCAGCTGCAATTCCTCTATCTTTCGGGTTTCAACACGTGTTTTGCTCGTTCGGAGGCGAGTAGTTATAAAGGGCGGCGATATTTGACAGATTTATGAGTTGGAAAATGTCTTTCTGGTTTGCGCGCGAAAGAGTATGTCATTTTGTTGGAGAGTTCCTAATTTTTCGAATTTTGGTCGTTGTTTATTGCCTTTGTTCTAGTTGGCTAGAGGGAGTTCAAGTTTTGTTTAAGATTGGCTAATTTTTAATTTTAGTTATGTTTGAGCCAATGGTGATTTTAGATGCGTTCCAAATTTTGAGCGTCAACCGAGGTTTCTTAAGCTGTTGCACAAGAGGCAGAGGATGATAGCGGAGTTTTTTTTTTTTTTTTTTTTTTTTTTTTGGTGCGAGTCCTCACCAACTCTTCTGAGAGGGACCGGAGAATAAAAACGAGGCGGCCTTCAAGGGTCGACCGCAGTTTACAGTTACAAATATTACCGCGGGGCCTTAGTTCTGGCTGCGGGGACCTTGTCCGAGCTCGCACGGGTTCTCATCGTGATAAACGGCGGCGAAGTGTTTTTCTTGTCTAGCTACATATCTGTCTTGATTTCATGACGGTGGATTTTAGTTGAAAGAGATACAGATTTACTGACGGAAATATGGAAAAAGGGAGTGGCTTCTTTTCCAGTTATAATTCCGAAAGTTCAGGCTGAAGATGCAGATTATTGCTGAGATTATGGACTGTCGTCTTCTCCACTTGACTGTTTGCGTGTCGTTAAACAATTAGTCAGCCCGAACATTTCTAATTTGTGTGAACATCGTAAGGATGCTTATTAAAGTAATGTTGAGAACATCGTACGAATGATCTTCGAATTTCTTGAAGGCGTAGCTAAGATGCCACTGAAGAAAGAAAAGAACGAGTATTTCTCCTACAGTTTACCTTACTCATGTCGAGATTTTGAAAGATCGGTCAGGGCATATCAGTTCAAGGACCAGTTTTATGTGGTTTTAGAAAAATCTTCGTGCTGGAGGACGAGATTTTTTTAAGGACATCTGTGTTTCGAAAGCTGTGAGTTTTTTTATTTTCCTTTTGCTTTTCCTTTAATAATTTATCTTTAGGATTTTGGGAATGTTAAATTCTAAAGCTGCAACTGTCATTTTTATGTAGATGAAAATTTGAGTATGTGCTGTTAATCAATTAATCGTTGAGAAAGTTATTTTTATTTCTTTATTAATGTTAATTGTCAGGAGTTATAATTTGAATTAATTAAAGGGAAAATAAATATTTCTGAAAAGAAGGTTTCACTGAAGTAATGTTATTCTGTATTATATCAAGTAATTTAATGGTTTACGAAATGTCAAAAGGTAAAATGTTCCACCTAAATGTGAACCATTAATTAATGATTTATAATATTAATACTCCTAATGAGAGATAAGCCATCAAATGTGAAATAATGAGTAAATTTTAAGATTATGTTTGTACGGGTAGTCTGACCAACTATCTTAAATTATAATGTTCAGAATATTAAAGAAATGTGTTTATTGATTTAATTATTGTATGTTGCTTTAGAGTTTTATCTCGCAGTCTATTGTAGGTCACCCATGTGATCCTTACGGAAAACACGGTTTTACTTCAATTCGAACCTGGGTGATCATATTGCGGTAGTAGTAAAATCAGTTTTGAGTGTTTGTAACTATACCATCGGCTTATTTAATTTAGTAATTTATTTGAACTGATGTTTAGACTTCTTTAGAGATTTATCTTTCCTTGGTGTTTTGAAGAGTTCTCTATGGTACTTTAAATGAAATGTGTTTTAAGGTTATCTCTAGATTTGTATTGAAATTTATGTGTTTTAAGAAAGTCAGTGGATTTAGTTTTATTTTAGTAAGAGATAGCATATTAATGATTTTGTTGCGGAAGTGCATATTTAATAAATGTGTGTATTGATTTAGTTATTGTATGTTTTATTTTGAGTTTTATTTGTGGTCTATTGTACGCCACCCATGTGATCCTTAAGGAAAATATGGTTATTTTCAATTCGAACCTGGGTAATCTTATTGCTGTAGTAGAAAAATCAAGTTTAAGTGTTTTGTGATTTTAAGTGTTACGATCGGCTTATTTAATTTAGTTGAACTGGTGATTAGACGTTTTGAGTGTGAGATTTATCTTTCTCTGCTGTTTTGAAGAGTTCTGTGTTGCGTTTTAAATGTAAAGTGTTTTAGGGCTATCTCTAGAGTTGTATCGAAATTTATAAGTGTTCAGGAAGGAGAGCAGATACTGTTTTATTTTAGTGAGAGATAACACATTGATGATTTTGTTGCGGTAATGAATTTTTACATTTGGGTTGGTAAATAATCTTAGGGTCTACTATAGTACCAGGGAGGATGTTTTCTTTTTTCCCCCTTCACTTGAAGAGTTGAGAGTTGATATGTTAAACTTTATTATTTTTCTGAGTTGTTGTTTTAAGAGAATTTTGACTAACTTAAAGAAGTTTGGTTTTCACCAAGCATTAAAGAGTTAAGAATAAGTTTCTTTTTATTGAGAGTACTTAGTTTTAGTTTCTTTATGTCGCAGCACACAGTAAGAAAGTTAGTTAAGTAAGACTAGTTTTCAGAATTATAAAGTAATTTTAACATACTTTTTTTCTATGTAACATATATAAAAAATTCTTTAAAAGTTGTTAAGTCTTAACTCGCCTTCAAGAAGTGCTTTAAAATGAGAGCTGCCACATATAAAATTTGTTGGAAGCTACTTCTGGAGGATATAACTTTAATTACAAAAAGTTATATGATGAAATTCTTTAAAACAGCCTGTGTATAAACTCAGCAGGTCAAAAGGTGTTAGAAAATATTACGAAATATATGTTGTTAAAAGTTTCTATTAATATTTCGGCAACTTTAAAAATGATCAGCTCAGAAATCAGATTTTCAAAAATCTAATTGATATAACATTTTCAGATTTGCCAGATAAGCAATATTAATCGCTGCTTATTTCGTGGAAATTCAGAATCACGTATGTCACATTTACACGTTGCTATCATTAAATTACTCAGAGAAGAATAAATAAATATGTTTTTTTTTCTAATTGTTGTAAATATGTTTTAGTTTTTTTCTAACTAAATTGATATTATCTTAAATATTTATGAGTACCTTTGAATAAATGGTACCATAAACTTAAGATTGAAGATGATGTGTGTAATTCATAAGTTTTGAAGAGGTAGCTGTTGTAATGAACGACTTAACCGACTTATGATATTTTGCAGCATAATGTTTTCTTCCTCAGTTGGAGTTTGCCATTACGTCGTATGAGCAATCTTAACTTAATTGGCCATTTTTCATTAAACGTGAGTCCTCTTCTTCGCCCGATAGTTTTAATATTAATGACGAATATTTACAAATCAAGTACGAATTGTGATTTTCATATTTTTATATTCAGTGAAAACTAAAAGAATTTACCATCAGTTTCTTGAGTTCAATGTACTCTTTTGCAAAACAAGCTTTATTTCAGAATTAATGAAGGAAAGAGCTATCATGATGCTTTCTTGTTAAAGTGGCGAAAGCATAAGTCTCTACAAGTAGCAAAACGCAGTCCCTGCATCTGTAACATGCGAATTTTAAATGTCATCAAAGACTTATGCGGTGGACAATTTAACAAGGAAATATCAAAGTTGCATTTCTGCTTTCACAAAATATTTTTCATCAGTACCAGAAATATATATCAAGATGTACGCAATAATATACAATGAAATAAAATTTCCATTTCTTTTGTTTAATTTCTATGAAAAAAAATTCATAGCGGTTTTAGAAACTACCCAAATATATTTCTCGACTGAAGTTGTGACCAAAAGGTATTCACAGTCAAATCAAGAAAATTTAACAATTTATGATAACTGAATTTACAAAACTTATTAAAGTTTTGAAAAATATAAGAAAACTTAAAAAGTAAAGTAGAAAGTACTAATAACTCATATATTCCCATTTTCTTTAGTGTGATGCTAATAGACTTACAAAGAATGAACTGAAGATTATTTTATTCGAGCTATAAAGAAGTAATTTTGTGATAAATAACAGTTATTCCAAGAGCTGATTTTAAGGAAAACATTAATTTTCTTTTGATGGTAAATAAGATTATATATCTGGCAGATGCGATCCTGACAAATGTGTTATCGGATAACACTTAACTTATATATTATTGTACTATGTTTTAAGAAGTTTCCTTGTATCCAAAGGATTTATTTTTAACGGAAACTAACTGTTTTAGCGTCTATAGACCACAATTGCTTTTATGATAACTTTTATGAAAATTAAAATTATTAAATGATCATTTGAAATAATATTTTGAAACAAATGTTAGACGTAACAACTACAAAACAGGAATGCAAATATCTGGGATGAATATTTTAATAGCATGCAAATACATAGAATAATTTAAACGCTATATAAGAAAGGATGATCTACTTTATGTTTAACCCATTTGTATGAATAAAATTTCGATTTTCTGATTTAACTACAGTATTAATATATGCCACGAAATCTTTTGAAACCATCATCTAGGTAAATTGTCACTCCTCTTATTACGACAAGTTTCAAAATCTTATATCTCAATTAATCATCCAGAAAACGTAGTTTATTTAGCCGTCGACATTAAGGACAAAAGTCCTATTTGATCCTGACATCATCTTGAGCTTCATTTTGTACTATTATTATCTTTCTTTTTAGCAAAATTATTTAACTTCAAAATTATTTAACTATTGTTCATGCGATAAGCTTCGATAAGAAATGAGACACTACAGCCTTGAGTTACTTTATTCTCTTCCTCCCCAAGCGTTGCAGTCACTAAATAGGTGTGATGACATAGAACAAAATCTAGTTCTGTTTCTGAAAATGCGACTTAGCGTCCACATATTATTCTATTTTTCCTTTCTTTAACTGAAATGTTTCTGTACACATCAATTTAGAATTTTTCTTGGTGTTGCCAATTGCTTACATCTAAAAAGGAATTTAGTGATTGTTTCCTTTATTTAGACTAGAAACTTTAGCAATAAAAAGTTGATTCATTTAAGTTTTGAAACATTTAATATTTTATAGATCCATAAAGAAATTTGTTTATTAACGACTGAAAGTAACCAGAAAAATATTACAATAAACATTATAAATACGATATTTTATGTGTTTCCCATAGTTGAAAGACATATTAGGGACTGCTCTTAATATTACTTTTGCTGATGAAGATAAAACTTTCACTTTATTGTTAAATAGAAAGGATTTGCATTAAACTTAATGTACTGTTTGCTAAATAGGTGTGATGACATAGAACAAAATCTAGTTCTGTTTCTGAAAATGCGACTTAGCGTCCACATATTATTCTATTTTTCCTTTCTTTAACTGAAATGTTTCTGTACACATCAATTTAGAATTTTTCTTGGTGTTGCCAATTGCTTACATCTAAAAAGGAATTTAGTGATTGTTTCCTTTATTTAGACTAGAAACTTTAGCAATAAAAAGTTGATTCATTTAAGTTTTGAAACATTTAATATTTTATAGATCCATAAAGAAATTTGTTTATTAACGACTGAAAGTAACCAGAAAAATATTACAATAAACATTATAAATACGATATTTTATGTGTTTCCCATAGTTGAAAGACATATTAGGGACTGCTCTTAATATTACTTTTGCTGATGAAGATAAAACTTTCACTTTATTGTTAAATAGAAAGGATTTGCATTAAACTTAATGTACTGGAACAAATTTTAATTTAACATACATTTAAAGTGGCTGAAAGAAGAATTTTAAAGTAGCAATACTTCGTATAGTCCGATTTCGATCAATCTGGATTTAGTATCGTCTGCTTTGAAAATTTCGAGACAAAATAAATTTTATTTGAGCAAAACATAAACAAATCGATAAATGTAGTGTACGAAATTTTCTTTAATATTTAAGTGATCAGTTTTCTAATCTCCTTATACATTCAAAAGCTTTTCTACGCTTTAAGTTTTATGCGATTTTTCACGAGATGATACATATTTTAGTTTTTTTGGGCTTAGTTCCCTGTTGTATATGAATGTATGTTCCATATATGTATAATCAAGGTTTTTCGTTTTTGAACTCTGACAGCAATCCCTGGAGAAGATGAAGAGGGCACTGGCTGGGAGTGCTTTACGTTAACTTTTATCTCGGTTGTTCCCAACCTCTACAACTATCACAGCACAAAGTCTTAATCAATGTTATTATAAGCCACATTTTTCTCTTGCATGAGGTACCTGAGTCCTCTAACCGCTTTTCTCTACTGAACGTGGCTCTAAGCATGATGCGTACGAACGATGCCACTCTAACTTCAGTTCAATGCAATCGCAACTGCTGTTCTTTCCGTGTCAATTACATACCGCAAGTAAAGAGCAGACATTTGTGAATTTTAATATTGTACTAATTTTTGACCTTCAATTTTCAATACGCAAATGTACAGTAAAGTCCATACATGATTATTAACATTTAATATCTACTGCACCTAATAACACCAACAATTTTAATATTCATAATAATAACGATTGCAAAAAGAAAACGCGAAGGTGATTCTTTAACCTAGAGACATAAGTAACACACTTTAGATCAAAAGGTTGATGTAATCAAGCTTCATGAAGAAGGTGCATAAGTTTGAAAATAATGAAAACTAAATATCAGTTCAAATCACAAGATATGGGGTAAACCTAGAACGTTAATTATTAATGTTGATCGAAGATTTTAATCAATATTGTCAAATGTAAATTCAGGACAAAGCACTTTTAATCATTAAAAGATTTAATTAGCATTAAATCTTTTAATGATTGAAAAACTATTGATGATAGAGAAAACGAATGCGATCATACGTGATATGAAACCAGTTTTCGCAAATGCTTGCATTGGTTTTAAAATTCATTTTGCTAAAGTGAGTAATAACTTAGCGAAAACTGGACAATTTGGCTTAGATTCCGTTAGCGTAATTGAGTGTAACAAATCGAACACTAATGAACTAGACAAGGGAGCCCTTATTAACATAAATGAACATCCGAGCAACGGCAACGGTGAAGTGCTTCCACGAGAGTTAATGGCTGTTTATCTATGTAAAATCATTGGAATGACTGAAAACATTGACCGAATATATCATGAAAGTTGACCTCAGTACTGGATGTAGACTTACAATTCGCCGAAAAATAAACAATGCAATTATGCTTTAATATAAAGAAGCGTATGAATGAAAAAAGCCAAAATGAAACTGTGAAGACATAAAAATATTTACGGTAAAGAGATTTGAATTTATTTTACTCATTTTACTAATTGATAAGCATGGAGTAAAATATTTCTAGAATCAATTTTTATCATTTTTTTATGTATTTAATTTCTTCCTCAGTTTGGATTTATACAGTCGAAGATATTGGCACTTAAGTAAGTAAAATATATATCTTTATGTTAGATATAGGGAGAATCCCAAATTCTCAATTCAAATTTTAAAATGCTTTCGAAGCTATCGAATTCTTTAGCTAAGAAAATAAATTAAAGAAGAAAAATAAAATTGGAATCTAGATTTAATGAAAAAATGAATTTAAGAATTCTAATTTTAAAAACAGGAAATTATTTATTGAAAGATACAAGTGAAATTTAATGAATGATGATATACTTAACATTCTTGAATCCTGAACTTTATTTTCTCATTTGAGTAGCATTTAAAATTAAGGAAAAAAAAAAAAAGATTACGTTACATGCACTGAAATTTATTTTTATTTTACTTTAAGTACCCTCAAATAGGCGAGGTACGTTTGTCGCAGAAACAGTGCTTTCTGTTCATTTAAGAATTAAATAAAAACGTTATTATATTTATTATTGCTTCAGACAAAACCGATAACTGGCATCCAGTCTAGTAGGGGTTGCAAGAAATTAACACAAGCTTACTGATATAGCTGAGCTCTACAAAATTACCAATGCGTTAGCCAAACATATGATTTGTTTTATAGTAATAGTCAGGGCATTTGTAAAATACGTAAGCGATTTCAACTATTCTTTATTGTGAATATATCTCTTATTATTTCTAGTTTTATTCGTTTCACAGCACGTGTCTGAGATTCAGAATTAAGCTTAGTTCAATATCGTGTTTTACTACACGAATTTATTCGCAGAGGAAAAAGTAAATAAGAATTGTTGGCTTTGGGAGAAGAACTAAATATATTTTAAGCATTGTGTAAAAATGCAATATAACTCTTTTGTAAGCTTCACAGCTTGCTTGGCAAATCTAACAGTTTTCTCATTATCGAGTTGAGCTAAACTGAGCTGTTAAAAGACAGGATGTACAGTTCTGCAACCACAACCGAGGTTTCTGTTACTCACTTACAGTAGGAAAAAACTGTATTAGAAAACATTGTAGTAAGCTTTCTAAGTTTCAAAATGCAAACAGAGTATCAATAATTGGTAACATAGCCGATATTTAGCGCATCAAACAATCTCAATACTATTTCTCCACGCGTTTATATGCTTGTTCTGGGCCGATGAAATTATTTACAGGGAATGGAAATTATTACTGCCGAACTTTATATGCGTTCTTATGTTACAGGACGCCCGTTAAAATCTATATGCGTTCTCATGTTACAGGACGCCCGTTAAAACAACACAGTTTCATATAGTCATAAATAATCTGTTAAGTGTCTGCACGGTTGTTAGTGCCAATCTTTATATTCACAGGTAAGACAGAGAAAGCGTTTTTTTATTGTACAAATATACTTTATCTGGCTATGTTTAATAGTACAGTATTAATTGTTTTGTTGTTAACATGATATTTTATTTAACGTTTCCGATTTCTTTCGTTCATAATTTATCAGTCAAACTTAAATGTATATGCTATGAAAATATTATGTTTTCTTTGGCGTTCACTATTAGCCACAAATTCACATATCCACGGTAAATTTTGGAAGGTATATATTGCTTGCGGATAAAGGAATATTTAGGATCGAATTGGAATTTGAACCCAGAACATTACTGCTACGCTTTTACAAATGATTTAATTAAAACTGAGATTAGAGTAATTCTGCTTAAGGAGAAAACTCGATACTACGATCCTCTGTTACCTGTCTATGTAAAGATATTAAGTCCACAATTGGTAAAGTTCACAGTGCATAAGATTTTCCTTACGTCTGGGTTCTCGCCTAAGAGCAGCAAAAGAAACAGTGAAATATAGCTCAGCATACACCTTTTGTCGAATACACCTTTATACGTTTTAATCCGGTGTCACTGTAACGATTTGAGCTCCTATTGCGTTCTAGCAAATGACGTTATGGCTACATGTCTAAGGAAAGCAATGCTTGCATGGATGACTCTTAAAGACAAACTGGCTGGTATCAACTTTACGCATGGTGGAAATCACGGAAACAAACATGTAATTCAAAACATAAAAAATTAACCACTGGTTTTCCCTCAGTACAAACTGTGAAGCCTGTCCAGATTTTGAGAGAGCCCAGAGGCCGTTCAAGGATCTCCCGCCTCTTTTTCCTACTACCAGTCCCTCTAGTGGAGCTTAAGGCCCATCGTGTATTTTGTGCGTCCCTACCGAACAGACACTATATGCTTCCAAACACCTATTCTTTCTCCGGGATTCAAACCCGAGCCCATCGCATCGCTACGGCAGTCAGTGTCACTAATCACGGAAACAAACATGTAATTCAAAACATAAAAAATTAACCACTGGTTTTCCCTCAGTACAAACTGTGAAGCCTGTCCAAATTTTGAGAGAGCCCAGAGGCCGTTCAAGGATCTCCCGCCTCTTTTTCCTACTACCAGTCCCTCTAGTGGAGCTTAAGGCCCATCGTGTATTTTGTGCGTCCCTACCGAACAGACACTATATGCTTCCAAACACCTATTCTTTCTCCGGGATTCAAACCCGAGCCCATCGCATCGCTACGGCAGTCAGTGTCACTAACCACTGTATCGGCTGGGCAGCACCCATGTAGCTAGCTCGCTTTATTGGAATCGGATCTAAGACAAACTACTAGTGTCCAGCCGAGCGGTCCAGTTGAGAGCTATCAATGTTCTTTAGCGCTCGGCCTGTGGTGGGCGGTTCCGTTGGGATTCGAATCCAAAGCTGTCTTGATTAGCGGGTTAATAGACTATCTGAATGCGGCAAAACCGCGTGGGCTATCTGCCTAAGATCTGGACTTGGTTATCTGAACAATACCCGATTAGTCTATGTAAGCCGCCCGGGGGTCCGGACCCTCTTTCACCTGTCACCTGCCTAAGAGTTGAGACGCCTTCGAGGAGAACTTTTGGTCAGCGGATAGCACACTTTTACTAACTGCGTTGGTCAGAACCCGTTACTTGCTTCCGATAATTTTTATTTAACTATGGGATTTGGATTACGTGTTAGAAATTTAATAGAAGACACCTTTCAACATATTCCGTATCTAATTTGTATGGTTTATCTTTTTCAAAAACAGTGTGTACTTAAATGGTGATAATGATGCGCAAATATAATATGTGAAAGAAACCTTCTCAAACTTAACGTAAGTGACAGTCATGAAAATTCAATGAGCGCTTAACAAGCCAAAACAAATTTTTTATCTGGCAGCGGAATTTTGAAACAGAAAACTTTTATTAGCCTGGTATGAGAAGGAGACTATAAAAATGCAATAAATACTTTCTAATTTATGGAGTGTTTAGAAGATATTGAAAATGTAGTTACCCTTTTTGTAGTCTTCTCAAATTATTCTTTCGCATCTTTATGTTACATTAAAACTGCAGGTTTTAATCTTTATTGTATAGCTGAGAATGTAAGTACTGAAACTTGAATATTCATGGAAATGTTAACATTTTTGTTAGAAAAGAAATTCAATAAAGTTAAATTGCTTAGTAAAGTGTAATGGTGCTGTCGATTGTTAAAGACATTCATTAGCAGATATTGTTGCCGCAATAAGCTTAAGGTATAGTTTTATTTACTAAAAGTCTTGAAGATACAATATGGCGTTTAGGAGCAGTAAAATGTTTTTGTACTCATAATGAAGTTCCTGATCAAACGTATGTAGCTTATAAAATTCTAAATCAAGCTTATCAACTTTGAAATCAAACAACGACAAATAATTACTCCCCGCTTCCATTTGTGACTTTTATCTCAGAGTGCCTCTTTCTTTTTGTTGGAAAAGTACACAATAATTGTCTTCAAACACGAAGAAAAGAAAGTTTTCTGCAGAAAATTAGATTCATCTATTTTCTCCACAATTCAAGGAAAGAATGTTTCTTTCTAATACTTTCTATTTAAGTATCAGAAAGATTCATTATTCCTTGATTAAATTCCTAAACTGAAGAGAAAAAAGGAAGAAAGAAAAATTAAATTTAAACTCAAAATTACTTCATTTAAGGAATTCTAAGCTTGGATACTGTAAAATGCGCATAACGACTCAAGAAAACCCATTAATTAACAAAGAGATTGGTAAAGACTGTTAAAAGTTGTCGTAGCTTGCTTTATTGATTTCTGGAGTTTGACGAGAAAATTGCCAGATTTGGTTTTGGTAATCTTCTCGAGAAACGTTTGCATGGCCTGTTAATTTTCTCAAGCTTTATTTATAATATTTATATTATTCCTGATTGTACAAATACTAAAAAATGTGTGTTAAAACTGGTAATGATTTCTGCTCTTCTAGAATTACTATTACTGAAGTATCCCTTAGCAGAAACAGTTGACTGTATTTAATACAAGTATTAAAATCCCCTGTCTTAAATGTTTTGCTAATGATTTATGTTCAAACATTTCATTTATGTATAAAGTGACTGATAAATCTCTCCAAGATTTCAGAAATTTTCAGGAGAAAACAGTTTTTATATTTTTATTGTAAATAATATGTAATTAAAATAATTATATATAATTACTTATGTAATATTTTTAAAACAACTTATATATAATTATAAGAAATATAAACAACTTGTATTTATTAATTATAACAAATGCAACAAATTGATGCACTTCATTATATTAAAAAATTGTTCAAGTTTTCTATGTACTCTAATGATGCTGTGTGTATGAATCTATACTGATACAACAAAGGTCAAATTTGATCTCAGGTATCTGGCATGTGTCCAGCAGTGGCTAAAAGGTAAATTAGCTGATCAATAGCATTTTGATCTGCATTCAATTCCTGGCAAACGACCTGCCTGTATGGTAGCACTCGTGATTTTCTCCATGTGTAATGTGGATATGAGCTAGCTTTCCTTCGAATATTCTTTACGAAGGCATCCCACCCCTTAGGCAGATAGCAATTGAATGTTTTTCCATAATCAAGTAAATCAAACCAAGTTCCTGCAATATACTTAATCCCAACATATGGCAACCTATAGCAGTGATTGCATGCGCGCTCCCTTCTTTCAGGTGTGCTTAACTTGTAGAGTTATTAAGAAATTTTTCAAAGTCAGGAAATACATTGGTGTACAAAAATTTAAGGAGTGATTTAGAAACTGGTATAAAAGCGGAACAGAAAACAGAATAGCCCAAAAGACCAATCAGGAGATAGTCTAGGAACAGGTACACTAGAGCATCTCATATATAGGACATGATTTAGGGGTAGGAGCGTTCGGAAGGATATAAAGCACACGAGCACAGTACGCTCAGCAATTCGGTAAGAACTATTGCACTGTGTGCAGTAATTTCAGCGCCATCGATTTGCTACTACCGTGTGATATGGCTAACAATAAATCCAGGAGACATCATCTAAGTAATGACTTTACCCAAGGTTGCACAATACGGAAGTTGGAAGAAGGTCAAAGTAGGACCGGTGTATCGGAGGAGTACATTATCGCTCACAGAATCATTTCACAAGCCTGGAGAGCATTTCAATGGCTGAAACAGCTGTTCGAACTTTCAGTGGTCTACCAGCAAGAACGTGGACGACCGGTGTATTCTCCTAGTGGCTAGAAGAGACAGGCAACCTACAGCGGGAGATATCGCAAGACACGTGCATGAGAGTACGGGGGTAGGACATCACGCTTAACCATAGCCAGGAGATTGCCCAGATTTTATGCTATATGCACGCAGACCATTACGAGGCCTTCCGTTAACGCCTTCTCATCGGAGACGCCGCGTTTTGTAGATAAAAAAAACAAGAACAGGACACAAGAGGAATAGGGTCGAATGACTACAACTGAGATCCGATTTAATATGACGAGCGAATTTAGATTTAGACCTGCCTTTTAATTCTTTTGATTCCTTTGTTTGGATAGTTTTCTTCATTTGTCCCATATTTTATCCCATATTTCCGGATCTTACCGTGAGATTAGGGTCGATGTGGAACACTTCTGAAAGACGCAAAAGTCGTCTCATGCTTAAAATTTGAACAGAAGTGTATAGAGAATCAACGTTGCCTTTGCTGGAACTCAAACATGAGCTCCGGCTTGTAAGTCGAGCTTCCCTTGCTAGCCAGGCATGGAAAAACAGGGGCTCACCTAGAAAGCACGTCCATTCCAATGGCGATAGTTAAACACAGAGTTAAGTGTAGCCACCTTGATAAAAATGTAGATAGTCTTAGCTTGTTGAAAAATGCAGTCATTACCGTCTTTCTAAAATGGTTACATTAGCGACTATTACAGCCCATCTAGACAGAGTACTGCATCCGTAAAAATTTGCTTCGTAAAGATAAATGACTCGTACAGGCTAAATCTTCTGTTACGTTATATCATCTGTAACATTTGCAAATTTAGATTAATTACAATGGATAATACGCCTTAGTTTTGTACTGTTGCAAGTTCTACTGTAAGCTTTCGTAACCTCAGATAAGATTCCGAACCGCCTTTAATTTTGTTTTTTTTTCTCAATTTTTGACGTGACAAAAGTCATGTAAATTGTCATGTGAAAGTCATTCCGCTCATCCAGCATTTGGCTCAGCATTGCTTCTTAGACCGCAACCTGGCATCCATTCTTTTAAAAAAGTTGTGGAAATTTCCAATCACTTCACGATCTAGTATAGGATATATGTAATTAATGCTTTTAAATAAATCCAGAAATGATAGGTTTTCCTGTACATTTAATATATTGCCTCTAAAATAGGAAACAATTTCATTTTTGAAAATAAATATCATTATATTAAAAATTAACCATAGGTGGCAGCTATATTTATCATCATAATAAATAGCTCTCTTTATTTTGATTGATAACCACACGAATTCTTCTGCTACGTTTAGCGGTAAAATGTCTTTATTTAATATTTAGTGGTCTCTTTAAGTTTCAGGTTCTGGCACCTGAGGTTTTGTTCAAACACTAAGATTTTATGCTGCTCTAACCTTTTCATTTTCATTCATTTGAAGATTTACAAATCTCATTCCTGAAATTATTTAAACTGAACTGATATAAAAAACAAATTAAACGCGTGTAAGATATAAATCTGGTCTGAATTAGGTAAATGCATTAACTATTAATATGCTGCTGTATTAGTACATTGTGAGAAAAACTCTTGGAATAGTACCTTATCCGAATATGTGACTGTTTATTTTGAGCGTTCATTAAGTTAGAATATCAGAAAGCTAGGGAATTAGAAAGTTGTAAAATTTCATATAGAAATGGAAAGATTAAATTATAAATAATTTCTTGCTACTCTCCAAGTAGCAGGATATTATTTTAGCTGTCATAAATGTTTTCGATATTTATCCATAAGTAACAGTTGTTAATAAATAGTATTTACTTATTGTTTAATTTAATTTTTCCTGTTGGAGATTTTAAGTCGAAAACATTTCGCAAAATTCAGCCTTTTGTAAGTAAATTTCGTAACTGCTGATTTCACGGAAATTCTCTGTGCAGCTCATGGAGCTCCGATGATATACCTTTGATAAATATATAATTTTCTATAAAGTCAGTGTTGAGATTTTGTTTGAGATTTGAGATCTTCCTCATCTGCCAAAGTTCTCGTTCATTTGCACAGCAGAGGGATATGTTTCGGTAAAATCATCGAAACTAGTCCTGGAAAATTTGCAAATAGAACTCTGATTTTTGTTGTTTGATTTCTAAATTATCCTTTGTTCGGCGTGTTACTTTAAATTATAAGAGACTCAAACAGGCTTATTTTTTTTCCTTTTTTCCCCGTGGTGTGATCGCCATTTTTTGATTGTATACTAGAAAATTTGCAAATATAATGCTGATTTTTCTTGCTTTTAAATTAAGGCAATCAATGTTATAAACATAAGAAAGCCAAAATGATTGTTTGCAATATGCAGAATATCTATACATTCTGATTATGCAAAAAACTAACCTCTTATTGCCGTTGTTAAAATGAAGGTATAACTGAAGTATAATCTAGAATACATTTAATTTAAAATCTAAATTCTATTTCTATAACACAATCAGTTGAGCTTTGGTGTGAGAAAACCATTTTTATTAAATAATATTCAAAGCAACAGTAAATAAATAAAGATATAAATATATAAATAAATTCATTCTTTACTGAATTTATTTCTTCTAAATAGCTACGTGTAATCCGAATTGAGAACATAATTTGCGCAAAAGAATAAACAAAATAGAGGTTCGACAGACCAGGCACATACATGACTAAGTAGATCAAATTTAACTCTTCTAAGATCGTGGCAGACTTTCTGCTTTTTCTTAACTTTCAGAAATTTGCAATAGTTATAAATAAAATTGTTTATAAAAATTTTATTTCCTGTAAACATTACGTGAGCACAGATACGTGACTCAGTGATTGCACAGATCAATAACTGAATATCTAAATATAGTTACTTTACAACTAAAAGCTTAAGTACACTTAAACAACTGATATGGGGTTTAATTCTTCAAAACAGAGGAAAAATAAAAGTTTAACAATTAACTAAAAATTTTAATTATCTCTTCTCAAATGACTGTGGTACAAGAAAGTAAGCTTTTTAACTTTGCTTCTTTTAAATCCTCCGTTTGTAAATTTCCGTCACTTTTAATTAATCATAGATAGTTTAAAACATAAATACATTTAGGGAAGAAACAAAGCTGTAAGCAATATAAACGTAAGGGCTTTCAGTAAAATGTATACTCAAACTCGAACTGTAAAACAAGCTAATTAGATTTGTTTGTTGAAAGACAGACAGACAGTGACACTGTTTTAGTAGCAGTGTTATTCATGCCACAGTGAAGTGCATAATATGTAATACAGTACACACGTAAAAATGCTCTATTCCTTACCAGTGAGCATTATATATCCTATGAGCAAAGCAAGAGTCGTATTAGCTGTTATCAATTCAGCAGTTTGGGCAAAGTTTATTTGAATGTTTTAACTAACCATGTTCTGTGAAATGTACCGAAGACCAATTAACGTATACTTGTACCCTTGTACCGTATACGACCAGAGAATCAAATGCTAAGGTGCAACGGAAATAACTTGTGCATTTATAGAAATTGCCCGGAATTCTCGAAATCTCATGATTTACAAAAATACAGCAAATTTACAAAAATAGCAGTGGGATAAACCCAAGAACAAGGATGTTTCCTCTTCTGAAAAACTTCAGAATATCTACCAAGTTTGCCTAACCCAATCCTTGATCGCAAGAACTATGTCAATGATGATTAGTTAGTCTCTGCTCACCTGTTTTAGTTTTTTTCTGTAGCTTTGAACATAGCACGTTTTGTGCTGTGTTAGAGAGTACTGCGTTGAGCTTGCAGGAAGCAGCAAGAAGGCCAGCAGCCCAATACAGAAGATGAAGTTAGGCCTCATAGCTAGCCATTTAATTGCTCGAGGATACTTATTTGAAAAAAATCGAGGTTATTTCGGTGATTTATTTTTCGCATAGATGATGCTGTTGTTTGGACGCCACCTTCAAAGGATCCATTCACAAAACTGATAATACACTTTGCTCGGTTACCAGAGTTCAGCATTTGGCCGGAATTGTAATTTTATTGCACATGTACACTGATTTAAAAAAAACGGATGGGCAGTTATGTATCTCTCGTTCTACTCTGTCGATTGATGAAATTCAATTTGTGTTTTCCATCTCTTGAAAGCGTGGCTTAGTATATATATTAAATTCATATATCACGATACACTATCATGCATATTATGACATAAAATTAGACTTTTTCTAAAATGACATGCCAATGTTTTTTCTTATTTTGATTCAAAGATTCAAATTATAACAGCGTTTTAAAAAGTTGGTGTGAAACATAATTATTAATTAGGAAATTTATCTTTCCGTATCTTGCTTTCCATTTTGTGCCAATGTGCCAGAAATAATTCATTTGGCAAACGTTTTAGTTGACGATAACCTATTTCACTATCCTTCATTCTTCATTCTAACTATATCCTTCATTCTGCGTGAGCGGCAAAACAAAAGGTATCGTTTTTAATTTTTTGTTTATATTTTTACTTCATATATTATTTTTAATCATAGTTATTATTTTTAGATATTTTCTTTTTTAGAATTTTATCTTAATTATTTGATTTGCGTGGTTGAATTTTAGCTTTTCAAATAGTTATTTAAAAATTTTATATTTATTCATTTGCATTTTGTAGTTTAAGCATTTATATTCCTACAATTTCTTATTTAGTTTGATTCTATTCATTTGAATAGCATTTCTTTCTAAAGAATACTTTGTCACCAAGTATTCTTCCCCATGCCTTTGAAAAGTGCATTTTGTATTAAAAGAGAAAATACCGGAAAGTACTTAATACGTTAAGTTAAATAGTTAATAAGTTTTCAGAAAAGATAAAGTTGCATTATATACATTTTAATTTAGAATAATATACATATGAACTAATTCCTGCTGTTTTATCCTTGTGACATTGCTTTACGCAATTTTACTATTCTACACTTATTTTGTTAAAATATTATTCATATTTCCAAACAAGTTCATAGTTTTGGTTTTTTAAGTTTTTATTTTTAATTTCTTAATCAAATAGCATGGCATGAGCAGAACTGTATTTTACGCAAATATATAAATAAATACATAAATAAAAAGAATTTAATGCAAAATATAAATTTGATTTTCTTAATGCCTTAATTTTTCTTCTTAACTGATTATTGCCTCAAGAACAACTTAATAATTTTCTCGATGCATTCTGCCAGATATATCAGCAATCATCCTCTCTCTTTTATTTGCTATATATCACACTCAAGCTTGAAACAGTTTGTTTTCTCCGACATTCTTATGAGTAAAGGTGTCGCCTTCTATTCCATCAGTAATTGGTCAGATTAAAATCGTGAAGGATTTTGTCCATGATACTCGAAATCTTTAGAGGCTAGGCATTTTGAAGGCATGAGACAAACGGAAAGATCAGTTTCATCAAAATTAAAAGCACTTTTAAATTATATCCGTTCACGTTTTTAGAAGAATTCATGACTCTTCAATAAATTCGGCTGCGGCATCTTTGGGCTTCATTTACGATTTATTTTTGGCCCATTTATAACATGATATGCCGTTCAACGGCGTAATTTAAATTTATATAGCCTGCAGTGGATTAACAGTTGCCCTTCGCAATGTTATTTAGTCTGTCTTTTTTGCTGGTATTGGCCCACTCGCTGGAATATGTGATGCGCTACACTAAGTGAAAAACCTCAGCAAAATATGATTTGAAACTCCAGATATTTTTTCTCGAACACGCAATTTCTTTGAAGCGGTTTTAGCAAACTGATAGTCTTTCTTCTGATTTTTCCGTTTGTGTCTGATAATATAATAATACTTACATGTCGAATAGTAAATTATAATCTGCCAGTCTTCAGACCTTTCTAGACAGACAGCGAATTATCGCTGCTTCTTGAATAATTCACAAAATACGGAATATTATTTAAACAAATTATTTATTTTACTCTTAGTCTGAATATGTAGGGCACAACGTTTGCTACAGGTGAATTTTCCACAACTTTTGGATAATTTAAATTAACAGAAAAGACAATTAAATTCAAACATGGGTAATGTAGTTTAAGACTAGGCATTATATAGAATAAGTTGGCTGACATATTTTACTGGAGCGTCTTTAAAGCATCAGCTAGCGAGAATTCTATATATTTTATCTGAATGTAATTTTTAAACAGAGTTGACTAAGTGTACTAACAGCAAGGCGCGACTCCAGAAGCTCTCTTAACTAAACCCTAAACTTAAACACACACAAAGCGAATTTTCATTTTGGTAAAGAATAGGAAAAGAGAAGTTATGGTAAAGACTTAAATCATCACAACTGACTATTTTTCATAAGACTCTTAACCAGTCTAATATCTTGGCTCTTAATGTAAACAGTTCCACTAATGATCGAGCGATTAAAGACTGCTGCTAATTTGTCCCGCAACCCAACCCAGGCCTGTATGGGTTTCGTGGTTTTCTCCATGTGCAACGTAAATACGAACCACTTTTCCTTTGAAAAGTTCCTTCATGAAGGCATTACTCTCCTTATGTAGATAACCTCCATGTTTTTTGCCATATTTCAACAACGAACGAACCTAATTTATGCTTGATTTCTAAACGCAGGTTTCAAAACATTGAAAATCAGAGTAATTATCAGATCAGGAGGAATACGATAAATACACTGCCTACTTGTAAGTAAATAATGTTAAAATACGAGTATGTGTTGCATTTAATAATAAATTAACTCGCAATCAATACCGTTATTGAAACATTTATTAAAAATAGCAGTTAAGCAGCATGATTATGGACCAGAGTAATGTTTCTACTAGCTAAGGCAAAAAACTGGAATTTAAACGGGAAAACTAAAGGAAGTTTTCGTAATTTACTTCCTGTGTAATATAAAAATAAGACCAATTCCCTTCACAAATCCTCCATGTCTTTCCATGGGCGTGCAGTCTTGTTTGCTTCCCCTTAATGAAGTAATTCGATTCCACATACTTATTGGTTAACGTCATAAGCATTAATATTTGTTTGACAAAGTTATGCGTGTTTAGCTCTGTACGAATCAACCAAAAGTAGTTTCTCTGAACAAATTCCAATTCAAATGTATTTCTTTTACATATTTACTGAAAATATTTGTAGCATTTAGCAAAGGATTAGTAAATAATTTAAGTTAATATTACAAGCTGCAGTGCATGCAAAAATTAAACAGGATGATTTCAAAGGGAACATACTGATAGTTTTCTCATAGGAGATTATTCCGTTTGTATTATTTAACAACTCTTTATCCAAAATAGCAAACCATTTCGGATATATTGCCATTTTTCTTAATTTTCAATTATGATCGTGATTTCTGTAGGCTATTTAACTGAAATTATGATGGGTAGCTGCCCAAATGTAATTAGCAATTGCAATTACTATTACATTGGAATTGCAATTACTACTAGCTAATTGTCAGTGACGATTACAGTCACGATTATATTGTGATTGAAATTCGTTTATATAACTGTAATTACATTATAATTGTTATTAAATTATACAGTTATTTCATATTATAATTACAGTGCGATTCAAATGACATTGTAATTGCTATTGCATTTCACAACTACTATGCATTTGTAGTTAGATTATTCAATTATGTAACTGATTATTCAATAATTCAATTATTTGTAATTATAATTACAATGTAATTGCAATTAAATTGTAATTGTAATTAAGAGTTCACAATTACAATATAGTTATGATTACAGTTTTATTGCAATTACATTGTAACTGTAAAAAAGTTATATTGTAAATGCAATTAAAAATTAATTGCATAATGTAACTGCAGTTACAATGTAATTACAATTATATGCTCCAATGTAATTAAATCTTGCCCAAATCTTTTGGTCATGTGATCCTACAACTAGCTCTGCTTTCTCTTCATTTTTGCCATCTTCTGCATTCTGTCGGTTTTTTGAGACAATGCATGTTTTCCCCTTCACTAATGCTTCTCTACTAAACGGGTTCTAAATCATAGGAATTTTACATGAATTTCTTCTCTCGTAATATTCATTTCGTTAATTAAGAAAACTCCCTCAGGGGAAATTTTAGAAAACCCAGCTTGTATCAAGGTTTAGATTTTTGGTTTTATTAAAACTTTTTAGGTTTGAAGTCGTCCTTTCTAGTTTTTCGGGCTTTAACATAAAGATCAGCTGAAAGTAAGCATTATGGATAACTTGTATCTTAATTTGGCACATTTCTTGTCTTCACGAAAATTTTCGAGTCATTCTCTAATCTTACGTTTATGCGATTAAACAGAAATGTAGACAGCGTTAATTTCACTTTTGCATTGTATTAAAACAAATATGTGTTTATATGCGTACATATATAGGGCAATACTTACGTCACCTGATTCAAACTGTATAAAAATAGTATTTTGTTTATTTTTCCTCAATTTCTTTTTAATTGCTCTAGCTATTATTATAAGAATAAGATTTAATTTGGAAACTGATAGTGAATGTGATCTAGAATCCTTATTTCCCAGGATCAAGAATTCACATTCAATAATTTTTTGAGATTTTGAAATCAAAACGTTCTTGATGGAACTTACGAATTTGAAGTTCCAAAATAAAACGAAACATTAAATCCCATTGATGGTGGATGAAGATCCCTATTGATTCAGATGAAGAGAGAGACGTCATAATCACATTGTTGTACATTGTACAGAGTTGTGTAGTATTAACACAAGTACTTCAGATCCTATTAGGCTGAAAAGCGAATTATCGCTGCAATATTACAATAAATGCCTTAAAAGGTTCTCAATAATCTTCTTAATAAATTTTGAAACGAGCAGAAAGCATAATTTGTGAGTACAAAAAAAGAAGAACCATCAGTGTCTTGCGGGTTTTCTAAAATCAGATTTAAAATGAGAAAGCTGAAATTTCAAAGTGAAGGTACCTGGTGCAGATTACAGAAATTGTCCTACTAAAGCTGACTCAAAACTTTATATGTCGAGTATTCACGTCGGTAACCAAAAATGGCTAAACCGGAATACTTATTGGCATCTCTTGGCGATAGAATTTAAACCGCGTCTTTGATAAATATCTAAAACATTCAATACATTCAAGTTCAAAACATTTCGATCTAATTTCCATCCTGATGATGCTATGGATGCTATAGCAAGGATTTTAAGCATAATAATAGGTTACTTGACATAAAACGCTTTACAAAGCAACAACTAGTGTGTGTGTATGTGATTATGGTAAAGCCTCTACGGCTATCTGCCTAAGGCGAGGAATGTCTTCGTGGAGGACTTTCTAAGGGAAACTGGCTTGTATATAGTTAAAGATGTCTGTTTTTTCCTTGGATACATGTTTGGAATTTTTGTTCCACTTGAGGCTCCAATTTGCCATTTTTTACTTTCTTGTTGATGATATTACCAATCGACGCTTTAGATAGCACAAAACCATGACTCTCACATCGTTTTTGGGTAACGGAGTATGCATATTTCTCTTCGGAAAGAGCGTAAATGTAGCCTTCGAACCACTGCTTTGTTAAATTCGCCATTTTGAATGAAAACAAAACTTTCATGCCACAGACAATAATTTTGACTTTTAAAAAGATAGCACAATTGCAATTACTTCTTTTGCAGCAAACGAAGTTTTATTACCGCTTACCAAAATCGTTTAAAAATTGTGAGAACAGCCTCTGTATAATTACTTTGAAAGGCATTAGTGCGTAGACTCACAAGATGACATAAAGGGGACAGACTTGACCAAGGCAACTCATTAATTTATTCGTGTACAGTCTTGATAAGCATAAATATGTTCACAGACCATCTGAATGCGATAAGAACCCTCCACATTTTTGCATAAAGTCTGAACCAGAGAAATACGCATCACACGTTTGAACAGCAAGAGAAAGGCAGGAAAAGCAGCTGCTGGTATGTTTCAGCAGCTGGGATATTTATGGAATTGCATTCTTTGTTTAAAGTTTGGACTGCGATTGGACAAGAGTTTACAACTTTGCAGAAGACACAATGGATTTTAGTTTTCAAGCGACGCAGTTTAGATTCCAGGAAAGGTATGTAGCCAGATTAAAATGTGGAATGAAAAGGAGTATTGTTAAATTAAAGTTAGTAATTTTCTTTCACATTTTATATCTTATACACACACACACATATATATGTAATACATTGGCAATAAGCTGTAAAGAACTGGAGAAGTTTATTACGTTTATATAACTTGGAGAGGTTGTTTCTGGAAAGGTAGATGGAAGGATAATACTTGGAGATATACTTGGCGAATTTGACATAATTTCATCATTGGATGAAGCAGTTGTGGAGACGCAATACTTGATTCGCACATCATTATGGGTGCAACATGCACCTCACGTTTATGAAAACGTATGTGCATATTGCACCTACGTTTGAAACGTTTATGAAAAGTTAGTTAATTATCAGAGAATAATAAGTGATTCTACAATAGCCTTTATCCTATTAAATGTTTATTCACAGATAAGATTTTTTCAAAACGTTTCTGTCTCTCAAATGAACTCAAGAAACCTTTTTAAGAGTAACTAATGTATCCTCTCAAGAAACAAATATGCAATTTCAAATCGCTATGCATTCCTGACTTGATTAGTGACGTCAGAAAATTAAAATTACGATTTATTTTTAGTTTCTTTCTCGGAAAAGATAAGTTAGCAGGCCATGAATAAAAAATATAATAAATAATAATATCACGAGGCCAAAAAGTAAGTTTAGATTTGAAATTTAATTTTGGTTTTTGTGATTGAACGACACAAAGTAAAGAAAAACTAAATTGCTGTTGATAGCTTTATATAGGTTTAGACATCTTAATGATGTAAGAGAACATTTTAATAAGATCGACATTGTGTGGTATACTCTAATTAATTAAAGTCTATTATTACATCATTCAAAATGCTTATTAAAATTTAGTCTTATTCAAATTCTTTTGACTCCTTACTGATACTCAGTAAATCGCAGTTATTATATGCAGGACTGGGAATGGATTGGAATTAGGATTTGCTGGAATGTAGCAAAGCGCACTACAGGTGACGGAGGACGGGGACGCTTAGTGTCTAACAAAGGTAAGTAAGTATATCTCCCACGCCCTCCACTATCTTGAACTCCCTCCAGTCCCAGGAGGTCAGCCTCGGGAATGAATTTGCTTCTCTGTGAAGTCGCATGAACAAACAGGGACGTGGATAATATTATATGAATTCGTTACCTGTATGAATATATAAGCATTAGCTGTTAAAATGCATTGGCTTTCTTGGGCGCATGCTGCCATAATTCATACTACATGAAATACTAATAATAATGCAAAGTATTTGTATTAATAACACTACAGCAGTCTGTCAAACAGATGGTGTTTTTGTGGAATAATTTCTTAAGACAGTGCCTCCTGTTGATGATACAACGTTAACAGTGTTCAGCGGTCTTATCTAATCGGATAGAGATATGCTCGGCCTGTGAATCTCGTTTGATGTCAAAAATGAATTCCTGATATGCAAAGCCCTAACCGGCAAAGTGTTAAACAAACTCATTTTAACGTGTAGATAATAAGGATAAAGGAACACCCGACTGGGTGTGTGCATGTACTTATTTTATATCTGTGCTGTGTTTCATTGTAACTTGCATAATGTTTTATAGGATGGCTAAAAGAATAAATTGCCTTAAGCGCAGACGCATGCTAGAAGTCGAACGGATAAGATCGCTGAACACTGATAGTTTTGAGAATTTTTGCCTTTTGGTCTTGTAAATAGGAGCCAAGGTTCCTTAAATAATCCTTTTCACAAAAGCTTCCCATCTCCTTAGGCAAACACAGAATAACATTTGCTGTTTATGGAAAGAATTTCCTATTTAAATTTTTCTGGTTAGCGTTTTGAGATAAATAATTGACATTTTTATTATAATCCTCCGATACTGTTTTGTTTTGATTAGAATGTAGAATAAGAGATTAATACCCAAATCGAAAGTTGGTTAAGGTTACGTAACTGCATATTCCGAGGAAAAATATTCGTATCAGCGAAGTGTAAAGCGGTGTAAAAATCGGGATTTGAACATTTAAAAAAAGCATTCAAAAAGTTAAAAAAAAGGAATAAAGGTTTTGTTATATTAAATTTGAATGAGAAAAAGTAACTTGCTGAAAGTGAAAATTTAAAAAAAGTGACTGCAAAACTACATCCTGAAATTGTTCGAACGCGGGTAAATATCAAAGAAAGCCAAATCTCTGACCTTGAAAGAAAATCCTCCGACTCAAAGATTCATTGCGTCCGGGCTGGGAGTTTCTTCTGCCACGTGTAAGTATATATATTTAAACCTAAAACTCATCTGCGTTTTCCAAAGCATATTTCAGAAAGGAAAACGAATTGTAGGAAATTACATAAAGAATAACGAATTGTAGAAAAGAATATAAAGACTAATGAACTGTAAAAAATTACATAAAGAATACTTAGCTGAAACACTCGATGAGGTGTGAGTATTAAGAATAATGAATTTCAGAAAAGAATAAAAAGAATAACGAATTGTAGAAAATTATGTAAAGGAAGCTGAAAATTGTATAAAGAATACTAAGAATTATAGACAAGGATATAAAGAATAACGAATTGTAGAAAATCATATAAAGAACACTTAGCTGCTATTTGTGGTAACGCTCGATGAGGTATGGGTGTAATTAAAAGACTGTAATAAAAAAAGATAAATTTTGCATAATTCAACTAACAAGAATGACCGCACGAAAAGCTGCGTTAATGTACAGGAAAATTCTCAGCGGGATTCTCGATGGTTGAAGTATGTTGTTAAAATGACAAATTAAAATTAAGAAAAATCTCAAGTAAAGCTAAAATAACATGCCGAATAACGGTTGTTGGAGGTATTAAGATTAAAGAATCAGTATAATATTCATAAATTTGCAGAGCTAGTGTGGAGGGTTTAAATATAGAACCTTCTTCTTCAACTGCAGAAGTGCAAAGGAGGAAAGATAATCGTATACTCAGCCAATAACAATAAGAGGAAGTCAAGTTACTGACGCCATCTACTGATAAAAATGAAAAAGTATATCAAATAATTTCCTTAAAAGTTGAGGGTAAAATCGGATTCAAATTGGGATCATTAATTAGAACTGAAAGACTTTTATGCATGTTAAACTTCTCTAGAAAATCTAATCCGAAAATGGAAGACTTTTGTTTTTTAATTTTGACTGAAAAAATATGGAAAATGTGGTTTCATAACCAACAGTTTTGAGAAATAGAAGATTTATCTATTTCAGTTTTCCTAACATATGCCTCATCTTCCTTAGCACAAAATTTTAAGACTGTCTTAGGTTAATACAATAGCAAAGGAATATTGTATATTTTCGAAGCGTTTATGTCCAGAATTTGGTCTTTATGAAAATGCTATTTTTATGAAATTTTTGCTTTATTATAATTTATGCCTTACGAAACAGCTAATTTTATTGATTGAAAAAAAAGGAAACAACTCGAAAATTGAATTGCGGTAAAATACGTGTTTTTTGTAACTAATCGATGGAAAGAAAGGAATGACAACAGAATTCTCAGTATTTCCTAACACGAAAATATGCTTTTAGTTGTATTGAGATGAGAATCGTTTAACCATTTGGTCAATAATATTAGGTGAAAAACCTATGTCAATAGCGACTGCTTTAAGTAGTTTACGTCTTAAAAAGCGACTATTATGAGACTTTGAGGAGCAAAGTATTAATGTTTACTGTCCTGATTCTTGTTGCCTCAAAATCTCCAATAAAGTTTAAAATTTATTAACAGTATTATCAGCAGAGTATTTTAGAACCAATTTTTGAAGGAAACGTTTCAGCCTTGCATGGAAAGAACATGAATGGCCTAGGATTCTGAGTACGCTGTTGTCTCCCATTTGTCGCGAAGAATAAAATTTTATATTAACATTTACGTTTTGATTTGAATTTTGTCTCGACAGCAAACATTTGGAAGAGGCGATAACTCGCAAGCAACTTAATAAGATAGTTCTACCGCCTTCTTAGCCTGCCTTCGTAGTGTAGTGGTCAGCACGTTCGACGCGAATTCGAGAGGCCCGTGCTTCGAGTTCCGGCGAAGGCGTTGTTCATTTTCCATCTCTTCTGCTTCCAAATACCTAATACGTATATATGTATTAGGTATCTATAGTAGCCCACGAACTAAAAAAGATGGTGGATGACGATTCTCCACCACCAGCATTTAGAGATTGGGTCATCTATTCCCCAGTTGCCCTTTAAAAGAGGGAGTATATAAGGTATTTCTCCCGCCTTCTTAGCGTGCCGTGGTGGTGTAGTGTTCTGCACACTCGAGGCGTATTTGAGAGGTCCATGGTTCAATTCCCGGGGAGGGTATTGCTTACTTTTCACGTTCCCTGCTTCGGAATAATGTTATGTCTCTACAAGTTGATTAACTTCTAAAGGTAGTCATGGGGTGCAAAGCAAGTAGACTAAGTTAAGTAGTTCGGATAAGTAGTTGGTCAGTATATAACACTTTTAGCAGTAATATACTGACCAATTTTAGGAACAATAAATTCTCCTAGTAAAATGATGCGTTTTAATTATAGAACACAACATATCTTAATCAGCTTATATTACAGAGTTAGGTTATTATTTAACGTTGTAAAATTGAAAGCACTGGCACGATAGATTTCCAAATTTGATGCTTTTAAGAATCCTAAAATTAACCAGGTTACTTTTTATCAAATTATCATTAAACTGATAAAGGTAATTATATAAAATTAACCTTAAACCGAGCTTTACACAGTTATACATTCGTTACTGCATTGTGTAGTATAAGCAGGTAAATATCCCCAAATCAGGTCCTTAACGGTCTGCAACCGATTTGAGGCACCTGTTACTAAAGCCATAAAACAGTCTTTGTTTGAAACTAACTCAGGCCCACCGTACGAAAGAAACTGGCTACATGGAGTTTTCAGAAATGTCTTCATGTAATGCAAATTAGTGGCATAATTCCTTAGAAATTCTTTCAAGAAATCATTCTGCTCTTTAGGTGCATAGTCCCTGAGTGTTAAGAAATAAGTTTTCTTCTAATATTTTGATAGCTTATATTCTAATACAAAGAAAAATGGATAACATTTTTTAAATTCAAAAGTTAAAATATAAATTGAGTTCATGATGCTAGGTGATCATGGCAAATAATTTTGGGTTAAAAAGCAACTCAAAATCAAATTTGTTATGATTTTAACATCATTGTTCGTTTTAATATAATTGCATGAAATAAAATTCAATTCTAATAAGTTACGTAAAAACTAAAACAAAATTTACTTACTTTATAAAAAATACCTAATTTAATATATTTTTGATATATTAGATTTAAAAATTCTTTTTTTTTTAAACAGCTTAAGAATTGTCATCATCATCATCATAATTATTATTCGAATACAAACTGCTAAAAGAGATTAAATTAAAAAAAAAATATTCACTTACGTAAAAGGATATTAAAAAAATCATTTGCATATTTGAATAGCAGTGAATCTGAATATAAATCGATGAATTTTTTAAGAAAATATTTCACACAATAAAACATATTATGACTCAGACACTTAATCGAATACTGTAAATTAGAATTCAAGCAATATAGCCATTCTAAAAATTAGAATATTCTGGGCATTACTGTACTGTTTGAATTCAGTAATGAGTAAATATTAATTATTATGTGCAGGGACCTTTGAATGGTCTCTAATTCGATTGGATAAAACTATTATATTGAAACATACTCGTATAATGAAGTTATTATGATATAATCGAATATTTCATTCAGTTTACACTGAAAGTTAGATTGATTTCGACCTTTAACATATCAAATGTATTCGTAGGAACTAATTATCATGTGCATTCATTTTCAGACATTGAAACTTTGTCTGCTAGGAAAGGATAGAGAAAGGAGTGGAGAATGTGGAAAGAAATTCTTCGAAAAGTTAAAATCTTATCGTGGTGATGAATTGAGAATTTTGCTTGAATTCGAAAGTGAACATTAACATTAGTGAAAAGCCTTTAGTAGTTTTACCCTTAGACACATCATTTGCGAGGTAATTTTCAAGTGAAACAAACTTTGCCATTTCATAGATAGTTTCATTACACGACTTACCTTACCAGAATAGCTTCACTTCCTCAATCGCATTATATCCGGCACATAAACATCAGTGTTTACCATTATTCCTAAGATACTTGTTTATTATCGGAAGCTATTTGATTCCAAAGATGTTTGTTATTAGACTAAAAAAGATTTTAAAATGAATTCACCTAGAGCAATAGTATCCGTTTAAGGTCCGCTATTCAAATAGTGCCGAGGATGAATGGAAGTTTCGTTTTTGAAGTGACTTTAACTACTCTCGTTTATAAAAACCAAATTGTAAATACGTAATAATTAAATATCCATATATAAACATCTAATAAAAATTCCATAACATAATTAAGTAAAAAATAAGTATTCAATCAGTTATAGGTCAGTTACATTCTAGTGACCGAATTCTATCGACGACAGTTTGAAAGCGTGTTGCCAACACAAGTCAACGAAGAGATGTAAACTAATTACGAGGGATCTGAAAGTAGACAGTATCGATCAACGATTTATGACTTTAAGCTAAAATAATCAGTTTAATTGTAATGAATGTACGATTATTCTGAGTTTAATTAACTAAGCATTTTTGAAGTTGTTTCCTCCCTTTATATTTAATTTTTGGAACTTTTAACACTCGAAATTAATTCTCTTATATTGTAGACCCCATTATTTAAACGGAACTAAGCAGGTCCTATGATCCACTGATGATGGAGTGGATGGTCAACTAAGGCTTTAATATACTGGGTACTGAACTTATGTAGCTCGATCTCAGTTTTAATGAAGAATCCTCCTCGAAGAACGAACCTGAGGTCCTCCTAGTGCTCTTCCACTACAATTCACCTCGTACCAGAAAACGTTTGCCTCAATAATACTTTAAATTCTTTTATGTTGGAAAAAGCTATACGCTTATAGCATCCACGCATTCATTAAAATTCAAACCCCAGCCCAAGTCGCCACCTCTTTCATCTTGCTAATAGGGTGTATATGTATTAATCAGTAATAGCCAATGTATTAAAATCGTTAGCACTGAAGCTACATCCTCCTCAGAGTTCTTCACAAACCATCACCAAACGGTTGGCAGTCTCAACCCTCCGAGCGTTACGGGTTTAGCCCTGAAATTTCAAAGTTCCTCAAAATGTCATGAATAAGGGATATTTTCTTGATTTTAATTAAAAAATGACTATCTCATTTTGTACCTTGATTCCTTTTCTTCCAATATACATCCAAAACGAAATCAGATACATTTAAAAGCTAGCAGAAATTTTCAAGTATAATGAATATAGAAGACAGCTTTCTGTACGGAATTTTCCGGCCGTAACGCTGAGAGGGTTTCATAGTCAATAATTATTCGAACGTCATGAAAAGAGTTCTGAGTAGGATTGCCGCTTTGGTGCAGAGATCCCTAACAAGAAGGCTCTTAGCACCGTTTAAATAAAGGAAACTGCAAAAAATAGAGAAGTACTCATTAATTATACGGGTATGCGAAATAAACCGATAAGTTTCTACAAATAAGGACTTAAAAGTTTTTACATTGCTAAATATCTGTCAGTTTATTCGAGGATAAAATACTTTGCCTAGCTGTTAATGTGCTGATTTTATCTCAGACGTGAAGAAAATTTAATAAGAAATTTTCGAGAGATTGGGCTTGTTAACATTGTTAACCACAAAAGCATACAAGTAGTGAATGTGATAATTTCATAAACAAAGAAAAATTTCATAACTTTATTTATGTATTTCAGCTATCGAATATTTTGTGAGTTTAAGAGATACTAAGAGCATATTGTGTTCTAAAAATATTCGGTGTTTTGTTATCGTATAAAAGCCACCTTATAAGCACAACGAAAGCAAGAAAAAAGGCTAAGAGTTAAAGTAGTGGTAATAGTAGTGGTAGTAGTAGTAATAGAAATAATAATAATAATAGCACTCCAAAACAGGGAATTAAACTTGACTACGGAATACATGATTAAAGTATCATATAGGGTTAGTCATCAATAATTCAAAAATACAGAAAATATGAGTAATACCTACATAATACCCACAGAAGACATCGTCTGACTGGAAGGAAACAATCTATTTCGATAAGACTAAATTTGATTGAGCAGTATAAAATAATTTAAATTGGAGACTAGAATATAAACAACAAAGAAACATAAAAAACTTATTTATCGCTTCAAAGAGTTCAATAAAGCACAAAAGAGAAAGGAGAAAGTACGTTATTATCATGAATCCTTTTGGTATATAACCATTTTTTATATCCTTTTCTCATCCGAAAAGAATTGGTTCGCTGCCTCTTTCTACAAGAGTCGAAAAGCTTTCCGGAATAAAATTGCGCAACAAAATGAACTACGGACAGCTTGGACAGTTAATCCGTCGAGACACAATCGTGTTTTGCAAAGAAGTTCGGTGGCAACAACTGCAAAGAGATCAATTTAAAGACTGGAAAAGGGACAGCATTTCCGATAAAGATCTTTTCGTGACTTAATCAGTTAGTAGCGGTTTGGAGTATTGACTCTTTCCGACATAATTGGAGACAAGCGTTGGCTGGCACACCACAAGCATAGATAAAGATGCGAAAAGTAACTACAGGGAAACAGATAAAAGAAGACGCAATGAATTATCTGCAAAAATAAATACTGATCTTGAACAAAGGCAGAAAAAGAAACGCTAGGAATGCAGATAATGTAACATAGGGTTTAGTTGCACTAAATAAAACAGCCTCAAACGACCGAATGAAGGTACGTTATCTTTTATGGGTTGAAACCACTAAGAGAAACAGAATTAAAATATATATTATGAATTTTATATATTGTAACTATAATAATTTTTTATTTGACGCACCCATTTTAAAGTCAATTTAAGCCTTTTTTTTAAACAGTGTAAATATTTTTACAATAACGTAACTTAAGAAATAGTGATGGTACGAGGTACGAGTGATGGTCGTATATTTCGTTACAATTCTTATATATATATACTAAAGTATATATATATATATATATATCGTATATATAAGAATAAGATGTAAGAATCGCATATAATAATATTATATATAAGAATCGTATATAATAATTGTATATAATTGTATATAATATATATAAGAATATAAGCTGTTTTTAACCATTTAAAGATATTGTTAGATGCTACTATTTGTAGTTCTCTTAAATTAGGCCCGAGCTCGAGAGTTTAGTAAAAATTTAAAATGCAAATCAAAAGAGCAAAATATTTAAAAACCAGTGCACGTTGTTTTATTACTTTTCTCAGATACTGCTTTTTTCTGCTAAGCTGCAATTCTGGATTAAAGTAATCGCCTGCCGTCATTTTTCCAATTCCTAATTCCTCACTTCATATGTGTGTGTAATATTTCCGAAATTCTTAAAGTGTGGCAAGCATTTTCACCATTATTGTACTGAAACTAAATCATGTAATAATCTGGCTATGACCTCTGAAATTTCTGCAATTAATACTGCATGTACTATTTATATCTTCCTCAGAATAATATTTTAAATACCTCGAACGAAAGTTCTTCGAAAAGTTTATTATCTACATTTCGCGGATTTCGTGTCCTGAGAAAATAGAAAATATCACTTTTTGTTTTTTAAAGAAATATTTGTTACAAGCTTCGTGTGCAAGCGAACAAGTGAAGTAAATGAAAAGTTAATTTGAGAGATTTCAATTATTTAGACTTTTTATTGTTAAATAAATAAGTATCTTTATGATGACTGTTTGTTTGATTGATGTATGATGTTTGTTTATGATGATATAACGAGCATTTATTTTTAATCTTAGTTTTACACTTTATAATTAATTTTTTCAGGTCTTTGAAACTTAGATGGTAAACCTTTCGAGACATTAATCAGTAATTTACAATTTTTAGACTGCATTTTCTTAGTTCACCTTAAAATTCCTTTCTTATATTAGTCTCATTTATATGAAATATAAATTCAAAACACCATCATTACTCTCGCAATAGCTGTTATTTCAGATCTTTTAAACTAATATTACATTAAAATTAAAACTACTAAAAAATCGTACAGTTAGCTTATGTAAATACCGTCTGTCTTTAATTTTAAACCAAAAGATGGAAATGATTACATTTAGATTATAGGTTAGATTAATTGACTGATTAAGTCAATGCTCATGAAGCCTATCTGCCAAATAAGTACATGACCCATGGATGATTTTCTGATAGGACTGGGCCAGCTTGTTTGTCGTTATTGAATACTCGTTGAGATGCCTGTAACCAATTGTTTTGTTTTGGCGGCCACTTGTGGACCAAAGTTTTCGACAGACAGAGGTGAGCTGAACGTCAGGATAGGCCGAAAACTTGGGTTCTTTCTTGAAATCGGTTTGAGACAGGAGGCCTGGTATTATTGAGTGTTATGAATTTAGGGCTTAAGATGGGTTGGGAATGAGAACAGAAGAAAAAGTTCTTGCAGGAAATTAAAGACTCGAATGATAAAAATGAAAGAGTTTTATCATTTCCTAACTATCTTTTAAAGACCGCAGATATACTTTTGTATGAGGCAGGAAAAGAATATTCACGTGTTTCCATGAGGTGTGATATTTCGTGTTATTGCGGCAAATTAAGATCTAGCCAGCAGTATTATGAAATATATTTTCCCATACTTGCATAAATTTTAATGACGTCTTACAATCAGTTTTCTAACAGTGTATACTATTAGTGAAGTTAATAAAAGAAGTTTTCAGTAACTTATTTTATGTACTGCTACTACAGCTAGCTCCGTTCCCCAGCCCCTAATGACTTCGTTCAGTTTCTTTAGCAATTTCTTTCTCTCATTTATTTTAATTCTTTTTAAGAACGATGTGGAGGTAATTGCATTTAATTGCAAAAGGCATTCCTAAACAAAGCTTTGGTCCTTAGTCCTATAGAAGATCTGGTTCATTCTGCTGAATGTGCATCCTTGTCTGAACCACAGATAAATATAATAGTAATAACATTCTACAGTAACACACATATTTTATAATTTTTAGGAAATCCGAAATACGAGGACATATTTGGAGCAACAGTAATGCCATATTAAATTTTGTATAGAGAGCATTGTTAAGTGATATATTAAATTTGAACCTTTTCTTTTACTTCTTACAAAAATAACGTTCCTCAGCTTATATCACTGATCAAGACAGCGTTGAATAAGCAGCAATAAGTTACAGTTGCAAGATGGCGTTTACATTTCCAGTTGTAAATGCCGCAATTTTTTTTAGAATGACCTGAAGAGTGATCTTAGTGGTGAGTTTTGAGATCATGATATTAATACAGCATTGTTGCCATCAGTTATGGGACAGTGAAGAAAACGACTACTTGCAAAGAGAAACATCCACGAAATTTCTTTAAAAGACTAGCAGTAGGGTTGATGCAGCAACATTGCTAAAGATTAGAGGTATTCGAAATGCTGAGCAAATTGAGTTAAGAGTGAGTTGTTTGTCACTACTGGGTATTTTTCTTCAAACCGAAGACTAAACGTTCCAGTACCTTTAAGTAATTTCCTAAAATCTTAATAGTGTTATCACATGATGCGAGCAAATATACAACTTAATTTCTAACACTTACCATATATATCCTTTACATTTAAAATTTTTTTTGAAAATTGCATTTAGTAATAATGATTTGTTTTAATTTTATGCAACTGCAAAATAATTTTATTTAAAAAGAGATAAGAAATATTCGTAGGATTTTTTTGCATCCCGAAAATTTGATCCATCATCCATTCGATCCATTGATCCTTGAGGAATTTTTATAAAAGTCGTCTCTAGCTTATGAATGATAAACGCAGCATACTATTTCGCATTACAGAAATTCCTATTAGACTTTTTTTACTTTACATAAAATAACCTGTGTATGAATAAATACTCATTATCTAATAGATTTAAGATTATTCCTAAAAAAATATAGGCCTCATTACAGAAAAGATTTAAAGATTTTAGAAAGATTTTCACGTTTTTCGTTATAAAAATGACTTATAAAAATGGTATATTTTATGATTTAAACTGGAACCTGAAAGATTAGACTATTTTTATTTATTCTATTTATTATTTTTAGGAGAAATTTTGCTTCTTGCTAAATTCAAGTATTAAAATATTATTGCAAAAGCATCAAATTTAACGAGCGAATTAAAAAATTTTGTTACTGTATAAATTACATTTTACACTTGATCCAAATAAAGCACGTGTTATTTATTCGTAGAATAAAATCCTCTTGTGGAAAGCACGTGACTCATATCTTTCATTTTTAATTTTATTTCAAAAATTATGAAATTTATCTAGGAACAACCAACAACGTCTTCGATGTTTCTTCGAATGTTTTAGCAATTTATAATTTAACTTCTTGCATTTTATTAGCGGAGAAACAATCTCTAAATGATTAAACAAAGAGTTTTCACACACTTATTGAATGATTTCAATTAATTAAAAAATCTGATGTGTACACCACATGACTTCCTTGTATTGGAATATTAAATTATACGCATTTTTTTCTTGCATTTCATTTAAACTTATTGGATTGAATTAAATCTACTTCGCCGACAGCACATAAACAAAAATAGAATAAATGCATTCTTTAAAATTCACCCTAGTATTTGTTTACCATAGCGACACTCTGGCGCTAGATTCGCTTAACAGTATTAATAATTATATAACAGTTAACTTATATAATAATTATATAACGGAAACTAAGTTAACTGTTATATAATCCAATAATTCTATAACAGTTAACTTATATAGTTCGTTCATATTATAACTCAGAATGCACAAAATTTATATCATTTAAAGAAAAGAATTATCTAATCGTTGCCACATGTTCTATTCAAAAACTATATAATAAAGCTAGAATGATGTATAAAAGAAATTAAGCAAACAAAACAAAAAAAAACAGTTTTTCAAAGACGATTGAGTATTTCTCATTTAATTAATTCAGTTCTCCCTTCGCGAGAAGGCAAAAATACATAAAAACTCAAAACATCTATATTAAAAATTACGAAGTAAATCTTAAACACTTATTTCCTCGAAAAAATTCCAGAAAGAATTAAGCATGATTTAATTGGCAATAATAAATGAAAGCGTTATCTTTGTTGTTGCGAAGCTAAGTTTCTTTAGATTGGCAACAAATCCACTAGTCTCCTGTTTCAAATGTAAACATCAATGGCCGCCATTAAAGAAAGGCTTAGCGGCACTTAGACAACTTTAAAATTGTTGATAATTCTAAAAATATTCCACACAGATTTACTAAAGGCATAAAAACCTTAACCGGAATATAAAAACAACATAATACGATCATTTTTAAAGCAGAATATGTACAATTTACAAACATATAAGAGTAAAGAAACTGAGATCACTGAGCCGGGTAACAGAGTGGATATATATATAAATATATTTATATACGTTTGGTGCGGCCGATGGCAACCAAAATACGAGGTGCACATCAACATGTTATACCAGTCCTATATACAAAATTTCAAAGTTCTTAGGCTCTCGTTTTTGAGTTATGCGAGATACGTACGTACGCACGTACGTATATATGTTCGTACAGACGCCACAAAAAATTCTCTTCAGAATTAATTTTAAAGCAGTTTTATAATTTTTTTGAAGGAAAAAGTGTATTTTATTCTGTCCTTACGTACAGGTATCACGGAAAAACATCGTTAAATTGCATTCGATAGCGGCCAAAATGGATATTTTCGTTGAAATATGCTGCCTGAAACTTTTCGCGATCACAATGCTTCCTTTTTACTTCGTACAAGGAAGTAAAAAGGAAAAGCAAATGTTTTGGAATAAATATTTCTGGTAACATCGTATTATTTGAAATGAAAAATATCGTCTACTACACTTAATTTTTTCTTCTTTAAAAATGTTGCTTGTAAAGAAATTGCGGGTTGAAGGATATGCTTTTGAGATTTTCGAAGAGAAATATTCATGTTTCATTCGAAATCGTTGTGAAAAACATGATATTAAACATTTCTATGGGGAAAAATATTATTTAATCGGAAAAGGAAAAAGCGTCAGTCATTACTTTTACATGGAAAGAAAATACAAAACGAATATTCAAAAAGAGCACTTACTGTTTCAAATAAAGTTAAATCGCTGGTAACAAGAAAACAATCCACCAACGCAGAAATAAGTGTTGCAAAGTGTTTAAATACTTCTGAATTGCCAATAAATAATAAACCAAGATTTAGAATTTAAAAAAGCTAAAAAACATGATATTCGGCAGCTTTTGCGGAAGTGTTGCTCAACGCAGAACAATTTGCAGAACCTGTATGAAAGCTGTTTTGCTGGAGATAAATGGAAATGCATTGTGATCCTTGATGAAGAATGGCTTTGCCTAAACGACTCCTACAACAACAATAAAAATTGTCTATTTATTATCGAAAACGCAAAGGAAAAATGTACAAACCTGGCTCAGTCAACGAAAGAAGTTTCAGTAAGGAACTTATGACTGTCGCATAATTCTCGAAATGTCTGATGCTTATAGAGGAAAATCCGTTTCGTTATCCGAATGACTTTCAAAGTATGAAACTTCCTCAAGACGAAGCAACAAGTCATACTTCGAAAAGTAACACTGCATTCCTTGGAAAAAGTAGACTGATACAATTACTGCATATATACCTTTTAAATATACCGCTACGAAGTCCCCAACATTTCACGTATGGACTATTGCGCATTTAGTCTTTTTCTAAGCGCAAACCTACAACAACTGATGAACTCGAGAAACTGTTGGAAGAGGAATGGTATTCCGGTAACCTTGGAAATTTTATAAAACCTTTCAATCATGGAAATTATGATGCATACTTATAGTTAAAAAAAAATGGATAATTTGAAAAAATAGTATTTACATTTTGCCTCGAAATCGTTCTAAAAACGTGTATAAACCCGCTGTACTTCATTTATTCTCTGAGCTGCATTAAATGTTTTTTAAATATGGCAGCTATTAAAACTGGCCATCGTGTGATATCTATTTTTTCGAAATGCTAGCCTCTTTCGCAGCCAGCGACATAAAATAATTGTTATAAATTATAATTTTTAAAAGAAATGTATTTAACTAATTGTTTTTTAAAACGATAAAAGCAGAATTAATCATTAGTGTGCAAATAATCGTCTAGATAAGGGGTTCGCAACCGGTGGTACGCAAGAGAAAAATAGGTGTTATGCAAAAAAGCAACACATTTTTAACTATTAAATTCAAAAATTAAAAAACCAACATCCTGATCGAGTTTTTTTCTCTAACACCCGAAAATTTATGCTGAGCTTTGTTCAAGCATGGTGGTAATAGTAGTACTTTGCAGTGGTGGTACTAAAGGTTTTAAATTTTTGCTTAGTTATTCAAAAGGTTGAGAACCGCTGGTCTAGATAAAATTAATGTAACATTTACAAATTAAATCTAAGCAAAATATGAAAGGTTTCAGATTTAAGTATAGACCAAAAGAGTTTATCCTTAAATCTTAACCTAATTTTTTTCATACTTACTATACATTCATTTCATACTAATATCTTACGTATTACTGAAGCACAACACGCTGGCGCGGGAAAGATGAACATATTTAAATCAGGAAGTTGCAAAATGCTTCTTTTAAAAATTCTAATTTTAAACAGTGGAGTTTGTGATTACATTCAGAGGACAAAAGCATCCGAGTGACAATGTGCTTCTTTTATAACTTCGAGATTTCTGATTAAATTAAATTTGAAGCATATATTATTGCCGAGTATCGCCGAGTGGCAATACAAGGCTTCTATATCGCTAAGTTTTTGTTTTACCAGAATTACTTAAATTTACATAAAATATGAATAAATATGAAATAAATAAAATGCAAATTCCATATTCAGGTTTGCGCATGTTCAGGCGAAGGAATTATGTGAATTTAAAATTCGGTGGCTCTAGATGCCACTTTTGTCTCACACACTTCTTTTATACTGCTGAGCTTTTAAATTAAATTTGAAATATATCTTATGCTTTACAGAATGGATACACAATGTTTTAAATCACTTTATTTTTAACCAAAAATGTTAGTTTTAATTAGCTTATTAAATTCGCACAAAATACGGAACAGATAAAAAACAAATTCAGAATTTGAGCTTCAAGGGTATTTAAGGATGCACCTGAACATGTGCTTGAGTGGAGGACTGTGTGTGTTCAAAATGTACAGGCTCTGTGTGGCGCCGTTTCTCTACAGCGTAAGAAACATATGTTCATAAATATTTACATACATACAATATATAAGTATATCTATACGGATTCTTTGTTACTTATTATAGTAATAGAGATTACAGCATTTCTATAAAATTCATATATATTATTAAGTAGACTTTTCTTTTAATATCACTGATATTATATTAACATTTAGATTATTAATAATTATAGCACACATGCTTTGCGTAAAAGAAAAAATATTTGGCTTTTTAGCAAGAATCAAAGGATTTCGGAAAGAAGATCACACGCGTCGGACTTTTGCCTAAAGATGCTTCGCTTTATCGGCTACGGAATTCTATTTTACTGCTGCCCGAAGCGCAAAAACAGTTGAAGCCAAAGTTCTTATGGGGCTTCCGCGAAGACCTTTGGTAGAAGCTCCGAAGCGCTATTTTTCATGCTATCTGATGCTGAGACACATTCGCAGGCTTTTCAAGCCTCAGCTGCAGATTCACAGAGATTTCGTTTCCTTTATTTTCCGTACCATCGCTCTTCTCGTGATCGTATTTGATTACATCCATCGTATCGGCGAATGACTATTCGTACTCGATGCGGTCAAGTGTTGGTAATACTTTAATGCAGCATATTTCGCTGAGGGGTTGTGCATCCTAGAAACTGTCATTTGAAGATTCCCTCTTTACTTGACCAATGAGTCAGGGCCAATTTCACAGTTTATTTTCATGAACATGTACCAGTCAAATTCTTTGGGAAATTTTGTAGGGATATTCTGGATCGACCGCCTAGGAGGGATCTAATAGATTTTGTTCTTTAAATTAAAATAAATCACATTTGTTTTCCCCCTTTTTTCCTTCTTTGTTTTAAGACATTTTGCATATAAAAATGTCTCAGTTTTGTCTAATATAGCATTCATAGAGAAATTTAATGACAATTAATTTCGGTACTAAATCTGCGAAAATGGAAACTTTAGAGTTTGCCACTTGTCTGAACTCAGGGCAGCATGTTAATGTATATATTATTGAGTAAAATCTTGAATGATGTATTAAACTTGAAATTTCATTTTTTTCAATTCAAACACAAATCACATGACCTAGCTTATAAATGGTGCTAAATGTGCAATAGCTAGTTCCATTCCAACACGGATATTTGCATTCGCAATCGGGCATGTTAGAATTCATTTTTTTGGGCAATGATTTGGATAAAACCTTATCGTTTCCCAGAATGTTGGTTAGACTAGACAGACATGATGTTAATGTACTGCTGCTACAGTTGATTGTTGGAAAGCTGAGAAAACATCACTTACAAAGGGAAAATTTCAAGAAATTTTCCTGAAACGTATCGCAGTAGCACTGAAGCAACAGCATCGATAAGAACTGGAAATGTTTAACAGGCAGTTTGAGGCAACCAATATGAATCTGTTTGATATTGCTAAGCACAGTTTCTAGACCTGCCTTAGCCGCCGCTCTGTCGCATTTCCCAAGTGAAAGTGGTATCATCATACGATGCGATCCATCCCTCTCTATAACTGCTTTGGCGGTATTTCTTAATGTTATTCTCCAAGTGTAAGTAAGGCAATTCAATAGTGTATACTTTAACTACAATGTTAAAAAAATGGTGTGTATGGTTTGATACATTTTTAAGTTTGATATCAGTTAACAAAGTTAGATAATGGGCAATGACATACTGTGATTTGTTGCATATAATTTTGTTTATTTTTCCATTTTGCTTATTTTACGCATAGAATTTTTGGCCTTTTCGGAATTCAACATGACGTAACTGAAATGAATGAATTTAGAGATTTAAGCTAATCTAGTAGACCACTTGTAAAAAATAGCTTAAAATAATTTTAATTAAATAGAAACAGCATATGATATTCTTTTACACAAATTAAATAGCATAAAATAAAAATAAATTTTACTATTTTAATTAAAAGGAAATGCGCTGTTCCTAAAAATTGCGTTGTAAAATTTTGGTTAAAAACATGTTGTTCTCTTTTACAGAAGTAAATAAACTTTTTCTTTACTGCATAACATTTGCTGAAACAAAATACTGCAAAAGAAAAAAATAAATAAAACTCTATCCTAAACTTGTCAACATTAGAGTAAAAATGCCTCAATTATATAGAATTTTTTTTAATATCTGGATGGACTACGATCCCAGTGGAGGAAAAAATATATTTGGAGTTCTAATATGTTGAATGTTCGGGCAATTGTTTGATTAATTTCTCAGCAGATGAAATTCAGTAAATTAATTAATTTCTGTGGATTGTTTTCTTTTTCCCATGAGGAAACAATATAGGATTTTAGGGAAAAAACACAGTTATTTATTTTCCTGTCGGCTGCCTGATACTGACTCGATAAGCATCTCTTGAGAATGGCCGAATCGACGGATAATTTAACCATCTTATTACCAACAGAGCTGTTCATTATGCACCACCGAGATAGACTAGTATTACACCCGTGAGAAATGTGGGGAGAATCACACATAAGGATCCGTTTTTTGTTGCAGATTCAAACCAAGTTCCAACGATGTGATAGCTGGCAGCACTACTTCCGTACCGGACTTATCCATTTAGCGTTCTCTTCAATCTATATACATTTCTGTTTAGCGTTACAGAAATGCATACAGAGTGAAGAGAAGGGAGATTGAATTTTCGATTATATTGAGACAGCAACAGGCAAAACCTTTCACTCAAGCAAAGAAATAGATATAACAAGTTTATAACAGAGAAATATTATTACTAATGGAACAGTCTTATTATGTTATACGGTATTTTCTCCCTCCTTCCAGCATGCCTTCTTAATGTAACGATAGCCCACTCGGCGAGTATTCGAGAGGTCCAGGTTCGAATCCCAGTAAGAGGTTTGATCATTTTTCATGTCTCCTGCTCCAAAATAATTTAATGACTCTTACTGCAAAAGCGTCGAAGAAAACATTCTTTGAAAGGAATATACACTTATTTTCTTAAGTGTAAGATTTACCAGTGAAACCCTGTTCACAAACATTAGTAGATGTATTGAGAGAATAAATACTGGAGGAAAATATAATCTTCAAAGTAATTCTAGTTCGAATTAATTACAGGTGACAGGTGAAGGATGTGAGAGACACCAGAACTTCACTATGAGGTCTTAATTGTCCTCTTACATTAACCGTCTAGAAGAAATAACTTTTCTGAGTCTCGCGAGTGCCCTGTGAGACAAAACCTGAAATCTTGAGGTTCTGAGTGTTTAAACAGGATGATAACGTATTCTGCTATGCTTATGGGTCGGAAACCTATTATATTTGGATATTAGAGTACATTATGATTTACAGAAGAGCCTCCACCGGCATTAATGGGTCAGTCTTGTACAAGCATTGACCTAACTTTGTGATGTAACAATAAAATTATTGCTTAGGTTGAAAACAAATGCAGTTATGTTCATTTCATAGAATAAGTTTGTAATAATAGATTAAGCAATTATTTTGATACTTAATATATATTGGTATTATATCTTTTTGATAAACATTATTTGGGTTACTGAATATACATATAACACATATAATATGAAATAATGTTTTAGGTTATGGCTCAAGCAAGCTCCCATATTGCGTCAAATGTTTTGAATTGATGTTTTCTCGAAGAAACGGAACTCGTTAAGCCTAATCAAGTAAGTGTTTTGTTTTCGTTATAGCAATCGAAAATTGTTTAGAAATCAAATTATGGAATTATCTAAGGTCCAGGTAAAGCCTTTATCAGGTGAAAGCGATTGGCTTATATGGAAATACAGGATAAAATTTGTTTTAAATTATCATCATGGTGCTTTAGAAATTGTAGAAGGAACTATAGTGAAACCAGAAATTCTTCCTGTAGATGCTCCGATTGCTCAACAAGAGAAATATAATGAAGCTGTTAAGAAGTTTCAAAATGCAAACACTAGTGCTATGATGTTATTAACGAATTCCATGATGGAAGAAACTCTGCAAAAAGTTATGAGATTTCAGACTGCTAGAGAAGTGTGGTTGGAATTACATAAGTTATTTGAAGCATCATCAGAAAATCAATTGTATAATATATGCATGCAAGTTTTTCAATTCAAGTGGAATGAAAATGATAATATGGCAGCTTATCTTTCCAAATTAAAAAACTTATGGAATGAGTTGAATTCAGGACTTGAAAAGAAAAATGGAAATAAGTTACCTGACATGCTACTCAATTGCAAGATTTTAGATGTCTTACCAGGACAATACCATTTGTTTAAGTCAAGTTGGTTACTCTTGGGTGAAGACAAAAGAACAGTTGAGTTAACAGCACAGCTTTGCTCTCATGAAAGAGAATTTAAAAGTCATGAGAAAGGCAATACAAATGAACAAGTGGTATTAGTAATGTCAAAATTTGAAAAACAAAAGCAATATAAAAAAGACAAATTCAGAAGAAAACCAAGAAAAGAAGATATTTGCAATTATTGCAAAAAGAAAGGACACTGGGTAAAAGATTGTAAACAGTGGCTTGCTGGTGGAAGACCACCCAAGAATAGATTAACGAAAACCACTGAAGGAAATACAGGCAGTGTAATACGTCCATTGACGAAGAGGCTAAGACTGATCAAACATCTTTTTGGATTGATAGTGGAGCTACAAGACCTATCATGAATTGTTTCACATACTTTATCGACTTTATGAAGTTTGATAGTCCCTGTATCATCAAGGCTGCTGGAAAAGAAACTTTAGTTGCTCTTGGTAAAGGTACAGTATGTGTCAAAACAACTGTAATAAAATCCTAAGAATTTACCTTAAAGATGTTTGGTATGTCCCTGAGATAAACAGAAATTTATTTTCTTTACTCGCTGCTGGTTAAAGGTTAATAGTCAAGTAGTGCTTTTTGGAACTCGCAAAGTATATGGTACTTTATACAAGGCAGCTATCGAACCTATTATGCCTGATAAAATTATAGAAGTGCATGCTGCTGAAGCAGACAATTCTTTGTTAGAGTTATATCATCAGAGATGGGGAAATCAAGATAAACGTCACATTAAGAACATGCTTGAGAAAGAATTAGGAATTAAAATCCCATTTGAAAGAAAATTGTGTGAACCATGCATTTTTGGCAAAGCACACCGTTTACCATTTGACATAAGAAAGCCAGCCAGCAAGCCTGGTGAATTAATTTCAGCTGATGTCTGTTGACCTTTTGATGAATCTTTCCAGAAGAAAAGGTACTTAGTTGTGTTTAAAGATAGCTACAAAAAGTTTCGTTACGGGTATTTTATCAAGGAAAAATCTGCTGTTGTAAATATGTTACAACACATGCTTGCACACGCTAAAATTTTAGGACATTCAGTCAAAGAATTTCTCAGCGATAATGGAGGCGAGTTTGACAATGACAAAGTGCGTGCTATTTTGCATTCTGAAGGTATAACTCAAAGACTAACAGCACCTTATTCTCCTGAACAAAATGGCTCTAGTGAAAGAGACATACGTACAATAATCGAAATAGCAAGAACATTTAAGTACTCAAATTCGGAAGCTCATTTTCCTGGAGCAATGGGGGCTTAACTAGTCAACACTGCCATATACGTACTAAACAGAACTGGCAAATCATCAGTAGAAGGCATGAGTCCTTATGAGCTATGGGTTAAAAAGAAACCTCGAATTAAGCATCTTCGTATAGTTGGATCTGTGTGTTATGCAGATATTTCTAAACAAAGAAGAAGGAAAATGGATAATAAGGCTAGACTTGTTGCCAAAGGATGTACTCAACGTTTTGGAGTTGATTATGATCAAACCTTTAGTTAGGAACTATTCGTTCAGTTTTGAGCATCGCAGCCAATGAGAAAATACATCTTTCTCAGTTTGATGTTGGTTCAGCATTCTTATATGGAAAACTTGAAGAATATATATACATGCAGCAACCAGAAGGATATAGTGACGGTTCGAAGAAAGTCTGTAAGTTGAAACGCAGTTTGTATGGACTTAAACAATCATCACGCTGCTGGAATAAATATTTTAGAGATTTTGTGTCACAGCTGGGCTTCAAGACAAGTGAAGCTGATCCATGCTTATATATAAGAAACAATAACGGCAAGAAGCTAATCGTATGTTTATATGTAGATGATGGTTTAGTAGTATCAACAGATCTACAAGAATCTGAAAAATTTCTCAGAGAATCGAAGTCGAGATTCAGAATCACAACTAAACCAGCAGTATACTTTCTTGGACTTGAAATTAAACATCTTGAAGATGGAAGTACTAAAATTAGTCAGCAAGCTTATGCAAGAAAAATTCTTCAAAAATTTGGGATGGAAAATTGCAAGCCACTGTCAACTCCTATCCTGAAGGAAGGTCTAACTGAAAAGAAAAAGGAAGATAAATAAAACAGAGAAATTTTTCCTTACAGAGAAGCTGTAGGAGCTTTAATGTATCTTATGTTAGGCAAAAGACCAGATTTAGCTTACTGTGTTGGCATTCTATCACGTTACCTAGAAAATCCTTCGAAAGATGATTGGAAAAAAGTGAAACGTGTATTCAGATACATAGCAGGTTCTCTAACTAAAGATGTTATATACAAGAATAAATACAAACCAGGAATTCTAGAATACTATAGTGATGCAGATTTTGGAGGCTATCGAGAAGGAAAATCAACGAGTGGAGTAGTGATATTTTATAGTGGTGGAGCTATATCATGGATTAGCAAAAGGCAATCAGTTGTTGCAACTTCAACGACTGAAGCAGAAGTAATTGCAGCTAGTGAATGTTCTAGAGACGTAATTTGGTTAAAGCGACTATTTAGTGATGTAACCAAGTTACGTGAAACTGCAACGTGTAGACGACGCCGCTGCAGTGAGACTGTCACAAAACCAGGAGTTTCATCGACGCACAAAACACATTGATATCAAGCATTTTTTCATACGAGAGAAAGTTCTAGAAAAGGAAATCATTGTGCAGCAGATACCTACAGAGGCGCAAGTTGCTGACATCATGACTAAATCTTTATTTAAACCGAGACTGTTAATTCTTTGTGATAAGATGGAACCTTTGTGACTTTTTTCTTTTATTATTATTATTTTTTTTTACAAGGGGAAGTATTAAAGTATGTTAATAAAAATAATAATAATATAATATATAGTTTAGATAAGTTCTGGCAACAGTGAGTGTTGTCGTCTTCAGGAGATCGTGCTTCGCGATACTGTCGTTCAAAAAGCTATAGTTTGTTATTCCAATAAAATCATCGTATTTTTGCTCTACTATTTGTTTTTCACTTTATTTTTAGAAATACCCTTTTAAGTTATGTATTTTTAAGAAATACTTTTTTATAATACAGGTAATGCATAAGTGTCATTTTACATAAATCGGAAAGTAGTGGTTAAAAAAACTCGAATTAAGTACAGTGAAATATCGCTTATCTGAACTCCACGAAACAAGTTAAAAAAATCTGATGTGGAAACCACACGAATTCCTTGTACGGCTTATTAAATATTTTTTTTAGAACAGTAATAAACTGATATTAAATAGTGTTAGATATATACAACAATACAGAGATATTAAATATTGTTAGACTAATTATGCATATAAACTGTTATTACATATGAAGTTAGATTTCGTGATTTGTCTAAAATCAGTTTTTTTTTTAAATTTGACATTCCCAAAACATGAATATTTTCATCACTTGAAACACTTCTGTAATTGGAAGACACACTTCTGTAAATTAAATTCTGTAGATTAAACACTTCTGTATAAGACCACTACCAATTGTTATGGAATTAAAGGCCAGATAAGGACTCTTAAACCAGGTTAAGGGGTGAGCATGTATCAAAATTCTATGTCTAGCCGTTTTTGAGTTATGCGAAATAAATTCATTCATACCTCCGTATGTAAATACAGACGTCACAAAACATCCCATTTGAATGTCCTTTAAATCCATCCTTTGTAAAATGGCCTTTTAATCCTCTGTTCTGCCCTTACATGCAGACGTCACACACAAACAATCGTTCAAATGGATTCGGCGATTATCAAAATGGATATTTCCGTTGAATTATGGTATTGGAAATTTTCGCGATTACAGTAATTCGTACAAAGAAGTAAAATGGCAAAAAAATCATTGGTAACTCAGCAATTTCTGTTTCCTTTCTTTTAATTCAGCTTTTTCTGGTAGCTTATATCATTTGAAGCAAACACTACAGATTTAAAATAAAACAAATAATTTAAGATAAAAGTGCCTCATCCAGAAAATAGTTATGTTTGCTTATGATAAAAAAAATTAATGACAGGAATTACTGGAAAGTAAATTTAACATAGAATTACAAAAAGAAAGAAAATGCTCGGAATAACGATAGTGACAGCAGATGATGTCACAAAACTTAAGAATTCTTTATATTCATAAAAGGAAATAATTTAATTATACCTAATCTGGAAAATAATATTATTGTTAAATCATCTGTTAAAAACAAATTGCTATGTCGCAGAAATAAATTAAGTATACAACTATCAATATTCCATTTCCCATTGGTTGCTACCGAAATACAGCAACAATATAAACAGAAGCATTGTTCATTCTGTTTTGGAGTGTGTTCTTGTTTTGCATGCTGATTTAATTTGCATATTCAAATAAGCTTATTTTCCAAATTAAATTTCTTAAACGAACAGAAAAATTGTTAGAAGTATTTTTCTTAGTTTATTTAGAATTTGCATGGTATCCAAAAATGACTAAGCTAACAAAAATTAGAAATTAAGAAAAGAAAAGAAATGTAATAAATTATATAAAAATCTGTATTATTTCCCAAATGAATTTTGGTATTTCTACGAAGATATTTGTCACTGTTGAGAAAAGGGTTGATTAAAATATTAAATTTACTTTTAAATGAAACCAAAAAGATCAATCTAGGCCAACTGAGGTACAGTTGTATCCATTTATCACCTCTATGCGGGTATTTTAATTAATGATGTTGACAGCCATAACGATGGGTCCAGGTTTCAGTACGCAGAAAGCATTAATATCTGTAAGTGTACAGTGTCTATGAGGCAAAAGCGTGCTTAAAATACACGGCGAGCCGAAAGTCTTCCGTAGAGATTGTGATAGGGAAGAGGAGTGGCAGATCCTGCGGTAGGAGAAGAGGGTGGTCTGCCTCCCCTTGGTGTTCTCCCGCAAAACTGGGACAGAAACTTAACAGTTAGTATGGTTCACTGATACATAATATATATCTGTGAGAATGTACAGGAGCCGGCCTTCCTTCAACCTGTACTTGTATTCAGTTACCATCTGATTCATATGAGATACAGTAGCCCAAATGAACTGAAGATAGCCATTTTGCAACCGGCCTGGCGATGATCCAATGAAGTGTTATATTTTCGTCTTTGTTTTGATGCGTATGCAGTGCCTTGGCAAAAAGCATCATTTTTACATTTCTACTAGCCTCTAAAGCGGTACGTCGTATTTTGCAGTTCAGATGTAATATTTACTTGCTAAAAACCTTACTTTGATGTATTAAAGTAAAAAAAAAAAAAAAAAAAAAAAAAAAAAAAAAAAAAAAATTGCAAAGTAAAAGTGCAGTATTACACACTGAGCGTGTCATTATTTATTTATATAATACTGTGTCTTACTACCAGTATTTTACCTAATTATACTTGAGAATCGTAAACAAATATTGCGTTAGAAATAGCAATCATGACTATCTGCAGTAAGTCTTAGAAAGTTCCGGAGCCATTAAAATACAGCTTATTAATTGTTTGACACAGCTGATAGCAAAAGGTGTGAGAAACATGCAGTGGATCACTCCTTAATTTAAATAAGTATAACGCATGAAAATTTAAATTTCGATATTTGTCGAAAATAAATGATTTTAAATTTAAAATTGTCATAATTTGAATATTTTCATCATTAAAAATATTTTTGTAATTGAAACCATAAGTCTATGACCAACGATTGGGAAAACAAAGGTCGGGTAAGCATTTCTAAGCAGGGTAGGTGTTGAGTGAATGCATGTGTATATATATATATGCAATATATTCAGGAGCAGGAATTTGGATGGCGTAGAAGTGTTGATCCATAATGACTAGGAAATTGGAGGCGAATACATATTAAATCTTCAGTTTTATTTTCAGCAACATCTTACGGTTACACACAAGTCGGCACATTAAATGTGACTGTTCTAAAAGGCTCACATTTTTGATAACTTTGTAGCAAGAAAGCAGCAGCAGACAGACAGTAGCGCAGATAAGGCAAAGCGTAGAAAGCAAGTGCGTTATTTTCAGCGTGAAATCTTATTTAGACTGTGTTAGCTTTGGTTCTCAATACATTCTAATTGAACAGTTAATATTGCTCTAAAATTACTATTGGCTGGTTGAGTTTTAGTTCCATTCACATCATCATAATTACGTAAGAATCATATGACATAGAATAGTCTCGAAATGACGCAGTGCAGAGAGGAGTTACTATTTTTAGAATAGAGAAGGGAAATTAATTTACACTGCTAAATTTAATCTTTAACATATTATTTATTTTTCTTACATATCTATATGTATACACCCAGTTTATATATCGAAAAACATAGTAATATGTTAAAAATAAAAATCCAATTATATATATATACATATACATGTGAAGCTATACTCATCGATGACCATTGCCAGTATGAAGTCATCTGTCGCAGAGCAGAGCAGCAGACGACCACTGGACATGACGAGAACAAGACGTGTTCTCGTGAGCAGGGCTGAGTATCCAAGATTTCTTAGGTTTCGGATCCAAACGGACGATGCTAGCCATGAATGAGAATAGACGTAGTCTCTCAAAGCATGAGCTTACGTGCCTGTAGGATCTGTAGATACTGATAGTGTGCGAGAATTACTCAGTATTACACGAATCGATGAACTGTTATTAACTTATGAACCTTCGTGCGGTTCCCATTTAAATCAATTTCATCACCAGCTATGTAAATTTCATCTTTCATCACCCACTTATTTCATCTTATTAATTTCATAATAAAATTAGTTTAATTACTTTAACTCGTGTTCAGCTCAATGAGTGTTCTTCGTGTTGCATAACCCCACATGCATACATATACTTTTCGGATCGACTATTGCAAAAAAAATGAGGTGCGTAACATAGATGTTATAGCAGTCCTATATACATTTCAACGTTCTACAGCTAACAGGTTTTGAGTAATGTGAGATGCATACATATGTACGTAAGTACAGACGTCAAGAAGAAATCCAATTTGAATCTATTTTATAATAATTTTTTAAAAAAGGATTCCTTTATTTTGTCTGCAAGTACAGACATCACACAAAAAAATCGTCCAAATGGATTAGGGGAAGATCAAAGTGGATATTTCTGCTAAAATGTGATAGCTGGAATTTTTCGCGATAACATTTTTTTTTTACTTTATACAAAGAAGTAAAATATAATTTTCCAATCTTTCGGTTCCATCCTGAGTGATTCTTTGCCCAATTAATTGAATTTGCCTCATCTGGATATTCAAGAGCTATTTTTTTCTGAATAATTCAACTGTCACTTTAAGAAGCTGCTGTCGCAATATAGATACATGTAACATAGACACCAGAAGAAGTCAGGGCTTTTTGTAGATTATAACTTGCCAGCCATGGTTTTTATTCTTATTAATACAGTATAACCTTGGCCAGTAGTCCGATGCTATCTATAAAAGTTTTCTAATCACTTTTGAATTGGGGACGGCAATGTTTCTTAAAAGTTTAAGGATATTGTTAATAGTATCAGAACTTCACGTTCTTTGGATATATTTCTTGCAGTCGTACAAGTTACGCCGATTTTACGTAACAATCTTACTTCTCCTTCTTGGATTTATATCAATCACACAAAAATTATACCACAAAAATTAACGCGAATAAAGATCATCAAAAAGTTTGATTAAGCAGATAGAATACACTAGAAAAATATGATACTAGCAACAATATGGTACTTCTCAACAGTAGCAAAATAAGATAACTGGAAACTAAGAACATTTTCAATTGTGAAACTGCATAAACTAGAAAGAAAATTCAAAAAAGGCCTTTCAGAAAAAATAACAGGCTTGAGTTATAAACTTTGTTTAAATTAATTTACGCAGTGTTGTGCAATCGTGTAATGGAGACATAAATATACTGGAATTCATACTTTCCATTAGACATATTTTACATACTTTGTAGAGACATTAGGTATTTTTTGGAAGTAGGAAAGATGAAAAATTAACAGCGCCTTTGACGGGAATCGAACCACGGACCTCTGAAATACTGAATCGGTGTGCTGACCACTACACCACGAAGGCACGCTAGAAAGGCGGGAGAAATACATTAAATACTCTCCCTTTTAAAGGGCGACTGGTGTTTTTAGGGGACACAGTCACCAAATCCTGGGTGTGGAGAGTCATCATCCACAACCCCTTTAGTTCGAGTCCACTTCAGAGACATTAGGATATTTATTTGGAGGCAAGAGAGATGAAAAATTAGCAACGTCTTCGCCAGGAATCAAACCACTAACCTCTGACATACCGGCTTTGTGTGCTGACCACTACACCACGAAGGCACGCTAGGAAGGCGGGAGAAATACCTTACATAAATACCGGCCCAGTGTGCTGACCACTACACCACGAAGGCACGCTGGAAAGGCCAGAAAAATACCTTACAACTTCTTTATATCTTTTATTGACAAAAACTCTTTTTCTTAAAAAGGTGGTATTAAGAATGGCGCCATCTCATTTAATTTAGATAATCGAAGTTCTACGGTATTTTGCAAACCAAAGATAAACTCTTGCATGTTTATGTCTAGCAAAACCTTCCTAAAAGAAAAGTCTTCGGTTTTAGACTCGTGTTTGAAGCAAAACAGTGTTAAAGTTAGAAAATTTTTTCTTTAACGAAACGTTAAAATCTATAGCGGGAAGACTTTAAAACCTTTTTCTCTTCAGAAAGAAATCATGAAAAGGATTTATTCAATGTGATTAAACGGTAAGGAACTCGATAATAGGTTAATGTCTTTAAGGCACTTTCATCTGCAAAACAGCATATAACATTCAAGGTGAGATTTAATTTTTTAAGCTTTAAAGTTAGAAAAACTGAAAGTAATAAAACAAGTAATAAAGAATATACGTAGTTATAAGCTGCACAAGTTAATTTAGCGTTATCTTCAGACATCCAGCCTTTTTTAATTGGGAAATAGTACTGCATGGCGGCGGGTGTTCGCATGTTCATGTCGCAATGGGTGTTCGCAGCGCTGGTCAGAAGGAAATGTGTTAGCTCTTACACTTATGATTTTATTTTGCGTTTTATTATTATTATTATTTGTTTATTAGAATTGTAATTCTGCAAAAAACTCTGTGCCAAGGACAATTTAAGTTATGACTATCTAAAGTGACTTATCTAAAGTATCGTTATCTAAAGTGACTTAGTATTTACTATTTTAAGTAGAACTGGATGAATAATTAACGCTTTTAATTTGCATATAACTAAGCCTACTTACGCTTAGTGTGCGCGCGCGTGTGTGTGTATGTATCAACTCCGAGCCTTTAACAAAGAATGTCTATGTTAAGAACAAAAGTTTCGCCGAAGCAGGAGTGGCTTTGTGGGGCTGCAGAGGGAGAAATATACTCCAAGTGTACTTGACAGGGGTTATCTATCCAGCTTTTATTGTATTTTTTGTGCATACGTGAAATAGCTGTTGAATCGGTTCGAAGCAGATCCAGCCTTAGTAATCTTTTTCGGCCGGCGCGAGATAGTAGTCGAGTCGGTGTCAAAGGTCAGGTTTGTGAAGAGTTTATAGTTCTATCATACTATTCCCTGCCCCATAGACGTAAATTAAATTAGTGGTCTACGCAAGTAGATTAATGAATGGATTATTTATTTTGTGTTACAAAATCTACGGAAATTCGAGTTTTTTATATTTACAATTTTTATATCACCAAATGGAATTCGTATGTCGTCTACCATAAAAAAAAGGAAACAGCGCACAATTAGAGTTCAGACCTGATCTTGTTGACAGCGTTATTGAGAAATATCATTCTAGAATAAATTTCAAACGTGGACGTCCAAATTCTGAGCCTAAGCTTCTAAGACTGACAGAAAGACACTTTATAGAAATTATTGCCCTCACAGATGAGAATTGTAGACTGTAGACCCACTAGGCAATGTGCAATTTGCTGTTCGAAAGAAATGAGAGTGAGAAGAAAATCCGAAAAGAAACTCTTTTTTTTTTCTGTCCTCAGTGTGACGCAGGACCTTTGAATTATTAATGCTTCAAGTTGTACCACGCAAAAAAAAAAAAAAAAAAAAAAAAAAAAAAAAAATTTCTGAAACAAATCAGCGCTGAAAAGAGTGAACGTTATATGATAACTAAATTTATTTCTGAAAATTATTGTAAATTCGTCTCCATTGCATTAATCTTTTTTTGCATTACTTGTTTTCATTATATGTAGAGTATCATTGCCAAAAGCAGACATTTAAAGTAATTATGATTTAAAACTCTGAGGTAAAAAATGATTTAAAAACACTAATCATGAGGGTTATAAAATAATTTACTGCATTTATAAACTCTATAAAATATGGTGTGTAATTATGTGCAAAAAATGTGCCTTTTTTAGAACCTTATCAGATGGAAAAATGACTAGTTAAGGTTTAAAGAGCAAGATAAGCAAAATTTTAAAATATATTGGTATTAATCTTTTTTGTCAGATGATAAATTCAGTTGGATTCTGCATATAGAATACCTGAAAGATGAAATAGCTCTGAAGTATGAGAGTCTGCTCTGGTGACAGAGAAAACTTAGGAAATCTTCTCAGCACTTCTAAAAATGTGATATCACACGTTGACAGTGCCATTTGTCTGCGACAGAGTATCGGCTTAGTTTTCCATGTTAAGTGCACATAATGTCAAAAAAATTCTCAACCTGTAAAGCAGATAGTTATCTTAATTACCAGAGCGTACAGCAGTATGCCAGCAAATGCAGTACTCAATCTTGCAGGCCTCAAACCACTATATCTTGAAGCGCAAGAGCGGGATAAAGCGGACTAAGAGTAGACGTTATCTTACACAATGCCACCTAACTGGACACTGACTATGGCAAGAGAGATCCATCGACAAAACCAATCCTGCAAGGTATAACTATCAGCTTATGAGTGGTGTAAGAGAAGGGACTGCAGAACTTGAAATATATACCAATGACTCAAAAAATGAGGACGGTAAATTCAGTGCCTTCTGCACGAAGATGGGAAATAACTATGTTTTCAATGATCAAATAGACTGAGAAATCTTAGTTCTGTCTTTCAGGCAGAATTACTTGCAACTTTTATAGCAGTAAAGTGGGCTTTCAGTAAAACTTTTAGAACAGTTATGCGTGCAGATAACATATAAGGTATTTCTCCCACTTTCCTAGCGTCCTTCGTGGTGTAGTAGTTCTGCACACTGGACTGGTATTCCAGAGGTTCGTGGTTCGATTTCCGGCGAAGGCGGTTGCATATTTTTCATCTTGTCTGCTTCCAATTAGCCTAATGACTCTACAAGTGGCGCCCGAACTAAAAGGGTTAAGGGTTGTGGATGATGATTCTCCGCACACATGATTTGGCGACTAGGTCCCCTAAAAACCCTAGTCGCCCTTTAAAAAGGTATTTCTTCCACTTTCCTAGCGTCCTTCGTGGTGTAGTGGTTCTGCACACTGGGCTGGTATTCCAGAGGTCCGAGGCTCGATTCCCGGCGAAGGCGGTTGCATATTTTTCATCTTGTCTGCTTTAAAAATATACCTAATGTCTCTACAAGCATTTCTAGTATTGATGCTTGTAAGTACTAGTGCCTCTAAGCATGAATTGGTATATGCTATTAGCGAACTTCTTCTCAGTAGCGATTGTCTCGTAACCCTGCAATGAACCAAAACCCACGCAGAAAGGAAATGGAAAGACTAACATGTTGGCAAAGGTAGCGGTTACATAGACGTTTCTTGTTGTGGGACATACTCCTAACTCATAGTCAGCACTGAAAAGGAAATTTATCCTAAATGCAGACAACAGCTGGCAAAGGGAATGGAACACAGAGACAACGGGGAGTATTACCTATGATTATTTACCACTAGTCTCGTCAATTGTAAAATCGGAAAATTTCATGCTGACCCAAATGTACACTGAACGCTGCCCCATACCAGTCTATCTACATAGGTTCAGCCTTAGAGACTCGAATCACTGCTCTTGTAAAGTAGGCTATTTCAGACGTTGACGTACATAAATGCACGCTAGCACAAGACATGCATCTGTCAGAAATCTCTGAAAATAATCTTCAGACCTGGAGAGCTCGACTCGTGCAAAATGAAAAAATGTAAAACAAAAGAGCTCTCATAAGGTAATAGCATATATTAACAACAAATATGATAATATTTAGGCCTTTTCCACAGCTATTACTCCTAACTCGGAACTATTTACTTCGAAATGAATTGCTCTGTCTCACATAACGTTAAATCTGTAAAGCGCATTTTCTTCACATTTTCTAAACCGTTATTTTGTAAAAAAATATGTAAATATTTCTGTGAATTATTCTTTCTAAAATGTTTCTATTATATCTGACACAGTATGTGATTCTATGAAAGTGATGTAAATAATCCTGTAATTTATGCCAGTGCGAATTAAAGCTTATGATATACTGTTTTCACTTGTAGAAACACAGGATTTTAATGTATTTCCTTAAAAGACCTTGTATGCCCATGTAACTCAACAACACTTGTTTAAAGTATATAGCTTGTCCCCCTGGGCCTTGGCTGTGATGCAAAGAAAGTTTTATTTCTCCAAATGAAACGCAATAACAGCCTCTTATTCGTACGGCGGTGTAGAGAGGGGAGAGGGAGAATTGTTTTGAATTTGGATGTTAAGCTGCATACTGCTTCTCTAAGCTAACAAAAAAAGCTATAAAATATTCTTTTAAGAACACATTAGATCATTATATGGAATAAGCTGTATCAAAGTTTGGATTGATGTTGCTGGATTTGTTTTCTTTTTATCAATCCTATTTTTTTGCTATAGATAGCAACTTACACTTTTCATTATAAAGTATTATTATTTTATTATTATTAACACAGCCATATGTGTTACGAATTTGGGTCTAGTTGCCCAATATAAAATGACTACAATAATAAAAGGACATATATGACTATTTTAGCTTCACAGAGCATGTAAAGGTTTGTTTATACTATGTATGGTCACTGAATTAAAAAACTTTTACTTTCATAATGAAAGCAACAAATGTGTTCCCCTATCATTTTAAAGATTTATGTCTGCCAGTTCCTCATTTAGAAAATATATACAAATCATTAATATTCAACAGTCCCATAGAAGTCATTTTAAATACAGATTTATATTAAGATCAAAGCTTTCTAGTTATATTACCAGATAACTAATTTTATTTAATGCGCTTAAAACATTATATTCCAATAAGTAGTAACTTGTAATTTTAAACTATGAGTTAAATAATCACATAAAACATTTAAAAGTATAAAAAATAAAGGTATTAAAAAGAAAAGAAAAAACATAATTTCTTCTATTATTATAAAACTTGGAAAATCGGTAAATCCTAACATTTACATGCATCGAAACGTGAGGGTGGAGACAAAAATTCAAAATATGTTTGTATATGTTCAAATATTAAGCTTTTACGAACCAACCTTATTGATGAAAAAATTTGGAATCGAGGAAGACTATTTTTGGACATGCTCCGAAAACTGGAAATTAGGAATTAAAAAAAAAGTGAGTGACGTCATAGAGATTTTCTCACATTTTTAGTGGAGGAATGAAAAGTAAATAGATTGAAAATTTCTCTTTCGCTCTAAAGTAATAAATAAAAATAATGAAAAATCCGCAAATGAGATTCTATTTAGTTCTTGTGATATTTTTCAAGCTTTCTGAAAATGAATTTTAATTTTCTTTTGATGAAAACAAAATTGCTCTCACCCGCAATTTTCATAATTGCTATTGATTATTTTTCATCAAATAAAAATTAATATATTTTAAGTGGTCATTTATAGGTTACAACATATTCCTTTTATGCAAATTTAAGTTCTCGTAGCATTTAAAAAAATCCGCTTGTCACGAATTCAGAAATTTCTATATTAATATTGTTTACTGCGTGATTTTATTGGTCACGGGTTTCGAGCTATGTAGGTTTAATAACATTTTATTATTTTTAAACGGGGATTGAGTACCTTCTTAAATCAACTTCAACAAATATATAAAATAGATAACATGATATGGAATAAAATAAGTATCACAGACAGCTTCGTGCTATAAATCCAGTGCGTGAGTTAAGAAAAGGCATCGAGAGAGCAAGTGAGGTTGTTATCAAAATACAACAGCTGATCAACGATAGACGTTGAGAGAATCGTAGAATAGATAAAGAACCGCGTTCACGAACTCAGTAAGATTAATTTACGAGTAAAGATGTGACAGTTATCATGTGTTACGTACTGTAATTTGCCTTTAATATGCCAGTGTTATGGCACTATTTCATTTGCTAACGAATACAAAGGAATCAAGAACAACTGCCGTCGTCGAGCCCAAATATTTAAACTGATATCACAACTGCATAGCTAATTGCTTGCAAAATCTCTTTCTCGGCAATAATCTGGGTGCAGTACAGTTTGGGGTATGTTTATGGTTATGATAATTTGAATAGTAGAAAGCGCAAATTTTGGGGAAAATGTTCTTCTGCGACGGTGTTCGTTATGGTTGTGTTTCTGTCATCAGAAGAAATCGCATTTAGAAAAATCAGCTCTTTTTGCCATTTGAGGCGAAGGAAATGCTACCTCAATAACAAGCTTTGTTATATCTCATACAAATGCTGATGCAACAATTTCTTAGAGAGTTGAATGCTAGGAAGAAAAATGTGGAATCCCCTAATAATGCTGAATAATATAATAATGCTTGTTGAGTAGTCTGAAACAGAAGTGCATAAAGCAACAGGTGTATGGAGTAGTATTAATATTTTAAATATTGCAATTTAGAAAATTCATTTCATTATTTTCTTGTGGTTTGGCAATTGAGCTATGACAAATCATGTGGGCTTTATGCCTAGGGGAAACATTGCTTTCGAAGAGGAATTTCTATACGCAACTGACTCATTAGTATTACATATGAGGAAACCGACTTACGGGAAAGGATAGTTTTTCATTATATTTCTTTTGATATAGCTTAAAGAAGTTATTTAAAGTTACAAAATATACTATTAAAAATAGAAATTTCAAATAAAATCAAGTAATAGTATCAATTTAAATACAAAATGTTTAAGCATTGAAAAATTTAATTGTTGTTCCTTGAATTTACATTAGTAAAATTTTATTGAGATGACACCTAACATGTTTACTTTTATGAGAATTGGTCCTGATAAATCCTGACCTATATTTCAATAATCATTCGAGGTTAAAATATTCTTTCTAATCCTTTCTAATCAACTTCGAAAGGTAAATTTTCCTAAATATTTCTGAATTGTAACCCATTCCATATTATGAAATAAAGATTTATTGATCTTCAAAATTTATTGTAGTATAACTGCTACCTTTTTCTTTCGTGATGAGTTAAAATAATTTCAAAGTGAAACTGACGCTATCAGTTTCAATTTCTTCACACCCGTCCTAAACCTTTCTACTCGTAAGGGATCAAGTAAAGTTCTGCCGCGGAATAGAAAACATAAATTCTAATTCCCTATGGATTCAAGACACAATTTAAGCATTTATGAGCAATGTTTTCTCAAAGATACATGCATTTGTATTTCAGTCAGACTTAGCGCGGAATCAAAAACCCTTACACAATATAATTTTACTTATAGATAACAGCTTCATAATATATCACTCTTTGCACTTAATGAAAGGAAATTGATTAGGGAAAGTTTATTAGTTTACAGAAAAATAAAAAAATACTCAAATCTATCATTAAAAATTTTTTTGCATAAAAAATTAATCTGTAAAGAGAAAGAAAATATTTTATAAATTAATTATAATTTTCTTTTTGAGATGAAAAAAGCTGGAGTTGCAGATTTTATTTATTTGCAATTATAAATCAGAATGCTCCTATGTCATATTAAAAACGTTAACGAATGTCAGTACCCTAATACGCTATAGTAAATAGTAACGCAAAATAAATTAAACTAAATTAATACGTTATAATTTCATTTTAATATGTTATATTATATATACTATGGCACATCAGAAAACATAAATTTTAATAAATTCATTTTTTATAATATCCTAACTTAGTAAATGATTTAAGTTAATTACTCCTAATATTCTTAAGCCTGGTTTGTTTTCAGATGGGCACATGCAAAATTTTACATTTTCAATAAAATATTTTATAGCTTAGATGAGAGGAAAGATTATACGAGACAAAACTTTATTATAAAATTATTTCATGTTAAATGATTTTCCCAAACTGTCATATGATGTCAGTTTTCTGAGCACATTTACAACAGACTAGGCTATGCTATTACGTTCGGGAGGTTAAGTGTATTGAAGTGCATAATCGACTTGACAATAGCGTCAACTTATGATGATTAGCTGACTAAAATATAAGTCACTGTAAAGTTTAGTAGCATTTGCATAAATATAAGAGGAGATCAAGTGAGTCATTTGAAATTACCATACAAGTAGAGATTATAACGATACGGATTGCATTGAATAATATAAATATTACTGTTGTTGTCGTGACTAATCTAATTTGTTTCATCTAATCAAAACAAGCCCACGAATTTTATCGTGGTAATGAGTACAAGATTGCGTCTGTTGTTGGCAAGAGCACCTCCGCTCTATACAGGTGACATTATGACTTTGCTCAGTTCCACCTCAGTTTTGAAGGAGATTATCCCTGAGACGAATCCAAGGATCTCTCACCTCTCATACCTTCGACCTCTTGAGAGGACGTTCGGCTTGCTGTATATTTTGAGTGATTCCATGCCGCACAGACACTATACATTTACAAACATCCATGCTTTCTCGTAGATTCGAACCGGGGCACTTCGGGACGGCATTCAGCGTCACTAACTTTGTTACCTGGGTGGATGTAAAGACAGTGCATTACAGAAATTACGATTACGATAAACGAAATTCGCTAAAGACAAGAAATTCGATGAAAAGTGAAAAAGGGGATAGAAAAATGTGATGCTACACTCTTTCGCTTCTACTTTTCTCTTCTGTTATGCTGCGATCTTACTGTGACATTTTTAATTACGAGATTGTATAGGATAGGAATTTATAATACCTCATAAGAATGGTGAATAAAGGATTTCCCCATAAGTGGTTTTGATAAAACAAGCTATACTGTGAAGTTGCTGGAATTATATCTTTAAACTGGAGATCCGCCTCTATTTAAACACAAAATGATCCACATTCCGATGAATGCTGATGAAAGGAGTGGAAGGTGCAGAAAAGAATTACCATAGGAATAACAAGATATCTAAAATAAATCTTACATATTTATCTATTTCCACTGTAATTTAAATTTAGAGAAATGAAAAGCAACAACATCTGTAAGTTTGATGCGATAAATACTTTAACTAACAATTTCAGGCATAAAAGAGTAAAAGAAAGATGGCATTTCTCAGTTCGAATTTTTGTAGCAGAAAAAAAACTGTGTTTCCGTGTGCTAGAATTTAAATTCAAACACATGCAGTTTTTTGTTAATTGAAAAAAAAAACATATAAAAATTTATCCATAGCAATTTTATATTAAAATAAAAGATAGCTTTTCAGAAGGAAATTAAGACATTCGGTAGAATCAATCAAAATTGTAGTTTCTGTCGTTTCTAGACAAGTTAAGAGTTCACGAAAGATTAAAGAAATACTTATAGATTTAGTTAACATACAAATTTTCAAAACGGTTAATACTGCACAATGCCTTTACATTGCACTGCAAATGGAGTACCGTTTGTTATAGCTTCATTAAGCAGTCGCGCCTCAGATCTGGTGCCTCATATCAGTAACAAGCTTTCATTTTTTCCTTGAAGGCATTCATAAATTATGCTGCTACATGCATAATACTTCAGATGAATTTACAGTAGAGATGAACAGGCTATTTCTGCCACATGTGTTTGTGTAGTTCCAAGGTATAACAAAACTTATACTTCTCCAACAAAATTCATATTTCATTACTATAAAATAAAAATTTCCTTTCTAAGTATACATTTCATTCAAACTACATTCGCTTGAGAGAGAAAAATAAATCGTTTTCCGCTTTTTATACTTTGCACAAAGGATTAAATAAAAAATAGATAAAAAATAAATGTATTGAAGGAAAAGAAATTTAACAGTTGCATCGAAAGACTGCAGCCAGATAATTTTTTTTCCTCAGGAGCAGCATAGTATCGCGGAGCTTTCGTTTTTTTTTTTAATAAATCCAACCTCATCATTATTTCACATACTTCAGAATGTTTCTACCACTCAAATGATTGTTTTCGTATTGATTACATTCTTTTGTGAAATAGTGTTGTGTAAAATATAATGCTAGTCCTGCATGAAATTCATGAAATAAAATTGATATTTATTTTTCAGTAGTAAGCATTCAAATGTATCCGACCATCCAGTTTCTCCATGTGTTATTGAAATACGAATTTTAGGAAATGACGAATAATGGCCTTGAACGCTTATTGATTAAAACTAAATTTTTTTCCAGTAAGAAATATTTTACTGCTACTAGCCAGTTACGGGGGTTATTAAGTACTACGTACACTTTGACAGGTGAATGAGAAATTTTTGAGAGAATTCACATGCATATCTCCTACTGCAGAATTTCGAGTACTTGAACATATGCTCCAAAACAGAGAATTTCTTTACTATTCTGGAATAATTTCCTGGGAAATTCCTTACTGAGCCTTGGTCAAAGCAGGTCTGAATTGCGCCATTCTTTTTAATATATTTTTACGAAGGTGGTGGTAAAATAGTTTTAGATACAGCAGTTTAAAAAACACGCAGACCAATAGGGAAGCCTAGAATTAGAAGATAAATTTAAAAACAAAGTTTTATGTGGCTAGTACATGATCTCAAACTTTAAGTAATGTATCAAATGATACTTTACTTGAAACTCTTTTCTATTTAAGACATGGAAATGATTGATCGCTTGTAAATAAATATTTTAAGCTCTCAAATTTTATGGCTCAATGTTAAGTATAAACGCTATTATTTTTCTATTATTTTCTTGTCCCATACATTGGAAAAGGATAACTATACGTGCTCATGTACACATCCATTTTCATGTTTTCATCTGAATGTGCTACATCGATTTTAGTATATTCTTTGGATATACAGCTCTTCGGATTCCCAAATCAGTGAGTTAACAGCCACACAAATTTAAAAGCGACATGTTAGAATTTCAGATAGTATGTTAAGTGTTGCCATATACCATTAGTATTTTCGAGTGTTTTTTCAGTCCATAATACCAATATCCAGAAATAATGAGATAAGAGATTTTTTAATTGTCTTTCTATTTATTAAGCATCACTTTCTTCTCACTGACTCCACATAAAATGTAACAAAAAATGATAAGATTTTTAAACTGAGCATCGAAATCATAAGATTTTTAAACTAAGCATAATTTTAGAACTCCGGATATTTGATTTGTTTAGGACTTTTACAGCTTCTGAACTTTTAGATCTCCGGATATTTGCTTAAGCGTAGGGATGCCTTCGTGAAGGACATTCTAAGGAAAAGTCGCTCGTATAACATGTTAGACATGGGGAAAACCACAAAAATGTCCATGCAGACAGCACCGTTCGCTGGATTCGAATCTCACCAAATTACAGTATCCAGCGACTTTACCGCTCGGTCACTGGTGGGCCAGAACTCCGGACGAGGTGTTGTTAAGTGTTGCCACAAATATTTTTTAGCTATGGTATTTATATTTTTTATATTATTAACATAGCGATAACACTTGTTGGCAGCATCCTTTTATTTGAAAAGTGAATTGAATCCTTTCGATTCGAGTGAAACGGACACAAAATTGCGGACTGAGAGTGATACGCACAACTGCTTCATAACGAGAGCTCATCTTTATAATGAGATTATTGTCATTGCACTTGGCATAATTACAAGAATACTTATAAATAAAATATATTGTTCTCAATCACATACATGTTTTATATACTAAGTTTAAGAAGGTTTGGCTTATCTCATAATATATTTTTAATACCATAATATAGTCTCTTCTATGTTATAAATCTGTTTAAAACTTCAAGTAAAGTATCATTTCAGGTTTATCAGATTAATATAAAATTAATTTCTTAAATACTAAAACTGGAAAGTTCTGGATAATGTTTTTATATACTTTTTGATTAAAAGCTTCCTTATATTTTATAGGCTTTAAATAAAGTACCGCTTCCGATTATCCATTAAAAATTGCTATGGGTTTCACGTAAACTACCATTTCCGGTTGTGTAATTTTATCCCAAATATAATCAAATCTTTATACAAGTGCCAAATAAATGTGGGAAAGAGGATGCTTTGGAAATTTTAGTGGAGTTATTGGGGACAGAAATGTCGTCACACACATACAGACAGATATCATTATAAGAATAGTAAAAATGTGTTGTTACGACCCATATTCGACCCATATATATTAATCACTGAAAACTCGCTATCGAATTTGTGAACCAAAAATACTCCCTCTCTTGCCAAAGTATATATCATTAATACGTAAAATATTTATAATTAGCTAATTTATTAGTTATTGTCACAAAATATGCAATGATTTATTAAAAAATTAAATAATATCCATAAAGTGTAACACGATAAATTTACAACAAAACTTTGAACTATTCGTTTTTGTAACGATTAGTTCCATCTTGCATCACGTGCGACTTTTTTGGTTCAAAATGAAATTCTACGTAATTAACGTTATTTACTCTCTCATCCATCCATTAATAAACTGTTATTTTATATAATTAATCGCTTGTAAATCACATTTTCAACCCAGCATCTCCATATGATTCGTTTTTGGAAAAGAATTTTGAAACGAAACACCATTCTTGCTATTTATATTATATCCTCTCTATAAATATGGCAAGTATAGTAACGCAATATCGTTTCGCAAAAGATTCAGCTACGCAGTATTATTATTACTAGTTCTAAATGATATTCGCAGAATAAGTTTATTTTTCACTATGTGTATTCTTGTTAGCTTTCAGAGGTTTGAGGATTAATTTCCAGTTTGGGTGTACAAACGAACTACTACAAAGAAAAAAATTACCACAAAGACATAAAAATTAGAAAAGCATAATTTATAGCTCTGGCGAGAGATACGAAGCTTTGCAAAATATCTAGCAAAGTCGCGTTGAAGTGGATGCGTAAAAAGGAGACGATGAAAACATCTTAAATTTTAGACACATTATATTTTCTTCTGTAAAAAAATTCAATCAAGAAGCAATTGACAATATATATATTTTTTGTGGTTGTCAAAAAGTAGTTTCTATCGTAACGTATTCAAATTGAATACATTTCTATCGTAATGTATTCAAATTCTCACTTTTTTCATTTTACGATCTTTTAATTATCTACAATGCGCAATAATTTTACTGTTTAATAGTTGTAAGGATTATGTTAATTTTATTAACAGTTAAATTTTAAGTTCCTTTTCTGTCGATTCTTAACTTCAACTTACTACTTCCGGCCAGAACGTAGTTTTAGAATCACGTCTGAATACATAATGAGGAAGAGCGGTATTTAACCGCGAAGTTCTTCGGTCTTAGAGAGAGAGATACCAGGTATTCTGTCTGCACGCGTCCGCCTTTTTTTTAGGCTACTCTCTCGTAAGCTATTATCATGTTCGGCCGTACTTTAGGCCCTTAATAGCTTCGTAGTCTATTAATGTTAAGGGACAACTCTGTTAGAATGTTTGATAGCTTCGGCTATACCTCATTATTTTAAAATTAGTTTAGTATTATTTTTAGTCTCTTAAGTTCAAAGCCCAAGTTTCGGCTTTATTGTACACCCCAAGAAGGAGTTTTGTTAGATCTTAGTTGGAATAATAAAGGGTTAGTTTACCCTTCTATCTTGTTTTTTCTTGTTACACGAACTCAAGCGATTATTCGTTTATCAGTTCATAAGATTCTTCACTTTCAACAGTAACTTAGAATTTACAAAGTGAGGAACTGTACATAGTTTTTTCATTAATTATGCTTTTCCTCTATCCCAGTGAAAAGCGACAGGCCGAAGTTCTAGTATGGAAAATACTTAAAGCTACATTTGCATAGACAAGTGACTTAGTTAAATCTACTTATTATAGACAGTTAGTTTTATTCAAAGCTCGATTGTCAAGAGAGTTACTGTATAAAGAAAATATGTGTTGTTGTTGTTGCGGATTATCTCACTTGTCTGACCTAATTAGAGCAAGCTCACGAATTTCATTGCAGCAAGGAGTGAAGGATTGTGTCTTTCTTTGGCGTGGACCTTGAGAACCATAAGCGTCAGTACTACTTTGCCAAGCTTCGCCCCAGTTTTGATCAAGAGCTCTTAAGGGAAAGGGTCCAAAGGTCTTCTAAGCCTTTATCCTTACCACTAAAGAACTCGAGAGAACGTTTGGTTTGTCGTGTATTCTGAGTGCCCCCATGCCACACAGGAACTGCACATTTACAAATATCCGTGCTCTCTTAAAAGTATATTCACTTAATCGAACTACACTGAAAATTATTTCTTTAATGCCAGTGTGTTATTATCCTGAATACAATCAGCTAACATATTCACAGATTATAAATTCGAAAGTATTTATTCAACCGCTTCTGAAAGGTGGTTTATTTATTGTCAATAGCTAGTAAATGTTAAGAGATTTGTCTTAATAATGCAAATTTATCAAACTCAGTTTCACTTAAAAAGATACCTGGTTTTTATCATTAACTAACCATTGTAGAAGTATTCTGTTAGGATGACATCCTACTAATACACATTTTCTCTCTAAAGAGGAAGTCTGGAAGAGCTCTAATAATTACAAATAACATCTCTTCAAGCAATAAGACGTAAGATGAAGTTAATATTCGCTAACTTTTAAACTTTCTTGCAACTGCTTTAAATTTGTGAGGCCATCTGGTCCATGTAAATATATGTGACATGAGCAAAATGGAAGACAGGACACGGTTTAACTTAAATATTAAAAAAGCTTGTATATCTTTTAATATTATCTTATCTCAGCACAAAAAGTTTCAAAATCTTATACTGAGGCAGCAGATGCTAATAAAATGAATTAAAATTGCATATACCTTATTGTTACAAATATTATTCCACAAAAAATAAAAGAAATAATTTTATTTTTTACATTGGATATCATAAGAGATGGATACATCTAGCGTACAAACTAGCCAAATGGAAACCGTTGCCGCTATGAAGGGATTTTCAAAACATTAGACGTTTTTTATTTAAAGCGAAAATGGATTTTGTAGATTTTTTCATACTTAAATATTAAACAAATAAACACATAATTTCGGTCTTTGTCTCATCAGATTAATTGAAAAAATATTTAATTAAAGTTACTTGGAATCACTAAAATTAACTATAAAATTTTGGCAATTGTTTCGCCAGCTATATCAGAACTAGCTTGAAATTCTGACGTCTAAAAATCTAATTCTCATGCCATGAAAGTTTCATAGATTATAACATTTACTATTCGCTATTTTTTAAAATAAAAAGGTGGAAAATATGATATGGGCTAAGTAATTTCTGCAGCTGTTTCTAAACACATAACACTAAGAATGTTAAGCCAACAAGAAGCTGATTTTCTTCGTCATTTCGTTTGAGAAATATATGGCATCGTGCCGAAACACGCATTAAGGATATGACAATTATTATAATTGTATTCTAATTTTTCTCATCTATTTACCATCTATTCTAATTTTCCTCTAGCTCTGTCCTTCACTTTTGTTCTATATATAACAAAAGAATATGTAAAAACAAATAATGAAAGCTTGCGTATTTGCGTCAAGGATTAATCAAAATAAAATTTACCGTTTCATTGCATACGTCACAAAGCTGCAAAGAAAGTAGGTTTTAAAATCATTAAAGTTTTAATTTCATTTTATGCTGAAATTAATATAACAAACTGAAGTTTTTATCAGTACTCTCAGGTTTAAATACACAACCAACAAGCTGAAGTATTTTCAGAAAGGATCTATTTGATATGGAACAATATCGCATACACCGTTTTAAATAATACAACATACGTTTTGAATGTTTTAAAATCTTTCCATTATTGGTTTTTATAACATTTTCTTGTGTTTTATGCTACGTATGGAAATAGGTTTTCTCTTCACTGAAAGAACAGCAACATTACAAAGCAGGCTGAAGTGTTAACATTAAATATGTTAAATGTCTCCAGGCAAAGAAGAATTTCAACTTACGATTCATATCAATAATGACCGAACTTGTAACTGGGGCTGTGAGATTGGAATTGGATACTTGGCACATGAGTCTCGTCATGAGATCCGTTCGCTTTAGACTGGCCAGAAGTAGTTCATTGCGAGCGAATCCTTGAGGAGTGATGTAGTATGAATCATCCAGCAGTTCGGCTTCTCGCCACCACTTAACAGCCGGGGAAGGGTCACCTGCAAAGTGAAATTCCATTTTTAATGAACGAACTACCTTATTTATAATATTTTGATCGTTTAATAGAGATATTGAGATATGGAGCAAAATAGCATTTAGAAGGTTGAGGGAAATATGGATGCCATTGCTTTGGTTAGTGAAGTGCATCATATGTGGATATATTTATCTAAGCAGAGAGGTTTCGTTTCAGCACTTTGCAGATTCCAATAAAGATAGTTTTGTAACTTATTTTGGAAAGACAATTGCTTCATGTCTGTTGCATATGTAAGAAAAAATAACGAAAACTCATTGGAAATGACCCTTTTAATCCTCAAGAGTTCAATGCGAGGCAAACTGCTACTGCTCCAAGACTTCGGGATGCGTATCAGATGTCTACTTTCTGATACGCTTCCCGAAATTCAAATGAGACATTTACTCACCGCATGGGCAGCGATTCACTAAAGGAGGTATAAACTGATTTTTATGTAAATTCTCGAAATGATCTGAGATCTCAGCTTTCCATTTCTGTTTTGTTTAAAATAAGGTTGTAGAGACAATAGATATTTTTGTGGAAGCAGGAGAAGCGAAAAATGAGCAACGCCGTCGCCGGGAATCGTACCACGGGCCTCTGGAATACGCGTACAGCTTGCAGACCGCCACACCACGAAGGCATGCTAAGAAGGCGGGAGAAATACATTATATACTCCTCCTTTTAAAGGGCGATTGGAGTTCTTAAGGGACACAGTCGCCACATCCTGGGTGTGGAGAATCATCATTAACCGCTTTTTTAGTTTGGGCGCCACTGTAGAGACATTACGTATAGTTTTGGAAGCAGGAGAAGTGAAAATTTAGAAACGCCGTCGTCCCGAATCGAACCACGGATCTCTGGAATACCACGGAGCTCTGGTTGTGGTCTGCACGCTGGGCGCGTGCAGACCACAACACCACGAAGGCATGCTAGGAGAAATACCTCATAAAGTTTAAATATTTTAAATTAAAATTTAATTCTTTTACTTATAATAAAGTACGCAGTCTGCATATTATGGTTTGGTTTGGTTTATTAGATTACGGCAAAGCACTCGAGGACTATCTGCCTTAAGTGAGGGATGCCTTCGGGGAGCACCTTTCAAGGGAAACTGGCTCGTATACGCGTTACACATGAAGAAATCCACGAAAACACCCATACAGCCAGCTCGTTTGCGGGATTCGAAGCTCGGAAAGAACTACCAGTGTTCAGCGACGTTACCGCTCGGCCGCTGATGGGCCCTGGATATTATGTCAGAAGACTTTACATAAATTAGTATGAAAGGCTCATGACGTGCTAATTCCAGTTTCATGATGAGTCTACTTAAAAATGCTTCCCAGCAGTAATTGACAGCATTCGTTCTAGCAACGTGAAAATAGATGATATTTCAGATTTTGATAATTAGCTCATATGGGAGTTCGTTGGGCTGGAACAAAGACTTAAAACATTATCAAACTGAGCAACATTTCGAGCAAAGTGATCTTTAAAGGTCGAACAGTGAGATCTATATAGATCCTAAATTGAGTAATTTCTGCTTTCAAATAATATATGGCGACAGAAATCCATGTGGTATGAGAAAACACGTGAAGAGCAACAGAAATTTAAGTATATAGCAGCTAATACATTCACATTATACTGGCCATTGTGAAAGCCTATCGAACAGTATTATCTGTAAAATATTTAGAAGAATTCAGTTCAATAGGAGCATAGCAATTAAAAAACCACTGATTTCTGTGAAGTATATATGATTTATATATGATGAAGTATATATGTTCGTTTCATTCCTGTCTCATATGCTGAAGAAATTTCATCCTTATTCGTTTTTTAGTCATTAGTTTGTCTTTTTGTCATGCAATTTTTCGTATACCATTAAAATGCCTTCTTATTAACTTCCAATTTTTTCTATCAACATTTATTATTTTAATTTCTTACAAAAAATAAATTAAACTTATTAAGGAACGTTAGTTTATTGTAAATAGTGGGATACTTGCGCTTGTGTAGCAGAATTTTGCACAAACACTAAAAGGTATTTCTCTCGCCTTCTTAGCGAGCCTCCGTGATGTGGTGGTCTGCACGCTGGGCGCGTATTCCAGAGGTCCGTGGTTTGATTCCCGGCGAACGCGTTGCATAAGTTTCATTTCTTCTGCTTCCAAAAAATAACACTACTCAAGGTTTCATTTTGACCTGCTTCATCTCACAGATTTTAATTATTAACGTAAATGTTCACAAAACTTTCTTTTAACAGGGATGTAAATTACAGGAATGTAATTATATAAATTGTAGCTTGTAAAGGAGATTTTTTTTATTAAATGCAAAATATTTTATCATCATATTGAAAACAAAATTTTCCTGAGAAGTCTCGAAAATTGTTTACAGCTTAGTAACACAGAATATTGAAAACTGACGAATTTAACATTTAGAATAAGTTTAAATATATTCTCTGCACATAAGGTGTACTTATAGCTAAACTGCTGCCTTAATGCTATATCTTGTGTTTTAGTATTTATGATACCATTGTTACTCATGCTATTAACATCATGTACGTTTCTCACAACTTGCTCATACACTACAAGCATCTTCTAGATTATCTACTTCATTTATAATGTTTTTGAATTCTTTTCCATAATCTCAGCTATCATCTAATTTGTTTAGAAGTTTCAAATATCTTCGTGAAATTCCAGTACACTTTCACATTGATTTTAAAATCCTAATAGTTATACTTAGTATATAAATTCTCTTGAAACAGCCAACAGCCAGACATAATGATACAGAGTTTTGGTTTGGTTCTTAGAAGGTTACTTACAGCGAAATAAAGCTGTAAAGAATACCATTTAGTTACAGTGAATGTAAGTATGGGTGAGAAATCATCCAAAGCAGTGAAACATTGTAAGGTCAAAAAATAATTAGTTTCATTGTAAGTTTTTTTTCTTTAGCAAAGCAATTAGACAATTCAGTTTGCTTCATATTTAACCCACTGACTATGTACAAGAAATACGAACGGAAAGGACTCACAATATCGAATGTTTAGCATAGACTTAACTTTGACCTTAACTCCGAAAGGCTGCAGTCAATCATCTTTAAAACTGAATCAATATGTTGCTTTTAAAGGGATACAACTGATATATATATATATATATATATTATAGGTGTCGAATATATGAAAAGATATATTTTATCTGAGCGTAAGATTTCGAATTTTCTGGAAAGCTCTATATTTAATTTATAAAATCTCTAATAAGTACTACCATTAATTGTCAAAAAAAGCTCGACATAACAACTTTAAAATTCGAACCAAACCATGAAAAAATAATATGTTTAAATATATCGATATATAACATCATCTCTTTTGTTCCTTACAAGAAACAACTCTAATTACGCTTCCAAAAAACTTCGTGAAAAATATTATAATAATTTTTTGTTGTTGTTAAATTGCGTGTTTTAAGTATAAAAAGTTTTTTGTTTAAACATTGCTTGTAAGAAAAAGCATATTTATTCCTTATATGTTTTATCCATCACTTATTAAGCTTGTTGGAAAAAAGATGAGAAATATTTTTTTAAAAGTAAGATTGTGTACGTGCAATTCGTGACAGAGTTGGTAAGGAAAAATTACCGCTTTTACGGATATAAAATGTTTTTAAAACTGCATATTATAAATGATATTAGTGCATGCAAGTATTTTAATGATTTAATTATAGTTTAGACTTCTTTTTGTCGAAACTTTGCCTTTTTAAAAAAGTTTTATGCAAAAATTTCTATTAATATTTCTAAATAAAAATATATGAAAGGTACCTTGATAAATATTTAAATAGTTTGTTAAATTTTTGTAGACGTTAGTGCAATTAAACAAAATTAAAGATATAGCCGCGGTAAACAATTGCTTCAAAATTATGTACAAAGTTGTATTTATCTCTATATATTAATTTGAGTACGTAATCATAACCTGTATTATTGCGAGCTTTACACTTATCACAGCTTACGGCGTTTTTATTACTTTTGCCTTAAAAGTATTTTTAAGGTTTCTGAAATTAGTTAATATTTTAGTTTGAAACAACCATGGTAACGGCAGCTGTGGCAGATTATGGAGTACAATAACTGATTTCCCTAATTTTATTTAGTGTATTTCGCTTTGTGTAAAGCGCACTCTTGAAGGCTGATTCGGTTTGCAGCGTCATATGCCGTGGAGAAAATAAATGTTGTACGGTGTCAAAGATACGTGTTACGAAGGAAAATGGGAAAGTATCAGAATGGCTTTAAATACATATTTTAAAAAAACAGACTATAAGTGTTTTTTGATTGTAATATTTTAATTGCTGAGCATTTACTAAAAATTTGTTAGATTTTTTTCCTTAGCTAAATATTCTAACTCGTATTAATTTACTTTCATCTGCGTTTCTGATTACATTTGGTGTCACTTATATAAATATAATAATTCATACATATTTTGTTCAAAATGCGAATCTTCAGTTGACAATTAATCGAAACGAAACCGCAATAATATTTCTGTATCATATGAAAAATCTCCATACGAAGTTTAATATTACCTGTGCACATAGAATAGAAATAAACAAACCATAAAATATTTTTGTACGATGTCTCACAACCAGAAATGAAGCTAACTACCGAAGTTAAAATACGAATGTAGCTTTGAGGATCATTCAGACAGAAAAACCTGAAATTTACTCTGCTTCATATGCAAACGTTATAAGCATTTTCGAGCACGAATGAAGAGATGAAAATATTCACAAAGTAAATAATTTTTCGTAAGAAGCACTTATTGTATGTTATGAAACAAAAGTAAATTGCTGTCCTTTCAAGATTTACTGTTTTTTGCAAAGCGAATGTTCTTAAGTATAATATAAATTTATGGCATAGAGTTTAAAAGAAGCTTCTTGTACGTGTGCGTGCGTGTAGGCAGAAAGATCAAATAAGAGAGAAATATCTTTCTTTTAGTGAGCCTTAAGTTTGCTGTCAGATGTTCCGCATAAAGATCTCAAAGTCTCTTATATGAAAAGAATGCTTGAGAAAATAATAGATTTTTTTCAATTTGAGAGAAAAGCGATATATTAAATTCTTCCAAAAAAATGGAAAGTAAAGATTGAGAAAAACTAAAAATTGGTTGTTTGGAGTGCAAGACACAAAAAAGATGTTCCAGTTTACTGTTGAAAAAGGTCTCCTCAGTGACAGCTGAAATACGAAGCAATGCTTAAGTTACGATATTAAATGCTTTTCTTTTTAAGGGAAAAATAATACTCTGCGTTATAATATAATGCTCCAAACATTGATACTTTTTTAACTTTTGAATTGTTTCTTGTAGATTGGTTGCTTCTTTAGAATTTTCATTTAATTGCTTATGGTTTTTATAAGCATGTTAATAAAAACATTAATTTTCAAGTATGCTATATCGCATATTGCAATGCATATGGCTATATATATCCTTATATACCTAAATCTTTTTATCGCATTATTCTAAAATTGGGCATATGTTTATTCGTTATTATTCACTCTTTGTATTCATGGCCACACTTTTTTATGCCAGTGTTTGTTTCTGATATGGAATTGTTGATTTTTGTGTTCTGATTGTGGCAACGTTCAAATTGTAAAAATACTTTAAGTGAAATGTGAGATACGATCCTGACGGGCCATAGCGACCTTTTCCGAAACTTTTCGAAGCTCGTGTAACTCCAGACTGTGGATATATTCCTTATAAATACAGCTCAGAGAACCCGGTCTTAAAAAGTAAATTTTTCGGCTAACCGTAAATGAAAGTAGTAAACAGCACAGTTTGTAAATAACTGGATTAAGCCTTCAAATATGAGTAATTTTTCCAAGTTTGGCACTTGACATGAAAGGTGCCCGCCGGAGGTCGACGTAGAGAACTCTGCAAACCTGCTGTCTAGGATCTGTACCTAGGCAGACGCGGCAACGGGGGAATACAACTTACGAACCTAGTGGTTCAGGGGTATTATTTTAAAGATCATTTATTGAGCGGCCCGCGGGTCAGGCAAGTCCTAGAGATGAGGGAAGTAGACCGGAGTAGCCTCTCGGCTGCGCTAGGTAATGTCCCTCTGCGACTGGCAGGTAGCAAATCATGGATAACGGTGTCACAAATACAATGCGTTCCTCTCTCCAATTTGCGATGGCAGAGGTTGAACCTCTGTGCCTGGTTCTGCGGCTTGAGGGGACTCTTATCGCTTTTAGTATCGCAGAAAGAGGAATACCAAACTTGCTGTTATTGTTCACATGAGATAAAATAAATTGTTAAGACTAAGACAGCTCTGAGAAATGACGTTGATTAGGGAACCCTATCGCGAAATCCTAGTGTAGAAAAATCATCATCAACCATGTTTTTATTTCGTGCGCCACTGTAGAGTCATTACGATATTTTGATGCGGGAGACATGAAAAATTACAATGCCTTTGCTGGGATGTGACCTTGGACCTCTCGAATAAGCGCCAAGTGTGCTACCAATACCCCCCGAAGGCATGCGGAAAGGAAGGAGAAAATAACCTTATAACTGAATGCTCAAGTATCTGCTTAGTACTATTATTTTCAAGTACACTAGCATCATTAACCGACTGCTTATAAAAATACTGTTTTCGATATGCGGGAAAATCCAGCGAACTACAGATTTACCAACCTGCTTTCGACATTTAGCAGAATTTTGAAGAAACGTAGCTACGACGGAATTAAAACCAAGTTATTCTGCATCACTTTTCAAGAACTTGCACAAATAATAAAATTTATGCGTTTTGTTATGCTTAAAAAAACGAGTACAGCATCACTAATGCTAGACGTGGCAAAATATTTTGACAACATCTAGCATTAAGTTATTTTCATATTTATCAACATGGAAATCTCAAGAGAAATCGTACGTAATTTAAAATATTTCTTAGAAAATCGAACTTTCGTTGTGAAAATTGGAAATGTTGTTTCTAATACCAAGAGTATCCTCGCAAGGGCTCTGCAAGGATCCATATTAAGACCGATTCTCTATATTATTTATGCAAGCGACCTTTTTCAAAATTTCTTCCGCTCATAATGTCATGCTCGCCTCTTATGCAGACTGTACGGCAATCACGGTAAAATCCGGAAGACCTAGTCATACGATAACTAAACAGCAGGAAAAATTTCCGAAAATAGTACTGTGGGGCCGTACTGAAAACTAACTTGATGTAGGAAAAATCTCACGTTCTGTTGATCATAAAATTCATAATTCATTGTAACGTTGCGCGCCTCCAACTTGCACGCAACCAAGGGGTGACTGTGAAAACAGGATAAAACACAGAATCTTGTAAAGGGTTTAAGTCCCTTTTTATTCAACGTAATAAATTACAATTGCGTGCTCTTGACGCTTACAGACGGCGCCAACTCGGCGGTCAAATAAAAATAATAACCTGAAAAGAACTTAAAGACAAGACTCTAACTACGAGGCTCTCTAAAATAACTAACTCACCGCGTTTTACAATACCGCTGCTAATTCAGCAGACTTGAAGCTCACTTGAACGATTAATACTACTTCCCGCCAAGCACATAGGCCGAAACGCGGGGTTCTTCAATTTCTCGCTAACTACCTCCGCGCTCGTGAAGTAAGAATATCACACACCGAACTCGTTTCCTTCCTATTTAAATCATAATACTTCCGCTGATAATTTGAATACTTGCGCGTTTTACTCAAATTTACATATTCTGGCATTGGCAGTTCCAGGGGAAAGTAAGGCTTGACAGGAAAGATAGTTTAAACTTAAAATAAATGTTAGTTAAAATAAATATAAACCCTACATCATGATAAAATAAAAAAAATAATGTTATCTGGTTTACTCAGCAGATACCCCGGTTACAACTAAATATCTCGAAGCTGCTTTCAACAGGTCTTTTACCTAGTTAACGAATATTAGCAACGTTTGCAACAAAGCAATATACAGTGAAGCCTTTTCCCTTTGTTAAAACGTCCTATGCTCACAATTGTCAGGAAAAAGCCTATTTACACAGCTTTTGTCAAACCAATATTCACCTATGCATCTCACACTTAGACGAACGAAAGGTAATTAATAAACATTGTTCAGAACACTATTCTGCGAATAACTACAGAAGCTGCATTTTTCATTAGAGATAGAAAGATTCTGATTTGAAGATCGAATATATGGGTAAGTATCCTCACAGAGTAAACAGAAAGTTCTGAGACAAAAGCAAACGATCTAACAGGCATTGCAAACCTTCTAGCATACGTAGTATTAGATGAAGACAGATTATATTTGACCTTGCCCTACCCATATCCTTAATCATTCAGTGTAGTATAAGTGTGGACTGTGAATTTTGTTGCGCCTAGAATCTGAAAGGCTTCACATCCTTTTCTATCTATTTTATATTGTCAGCGAACTCAATGTCGCAATTTTGCGGTACACGACTATCTTGAACTGTAATTGAATAATGTAATTTTTCCAAAGTATTTTCTAGCTGCGCAAACTTTCGATATGCTGCAATTTATAGTGTGACCGGAACTGCCACTACCGATGGACCAACGGACGTATTTCCTTCTTGTCAAGACTTTCCTTCCCTTTGCAGGGGCCCTTATAGCTCATTTGGTCAAGCTCTTCTCTAGAGCTTGTCCCTGCAGGAGCGTTTGGCCAACTGCCGCTGCTTCATTCTCCTTATTTATTTTTATATCAACCAACGAATTTAGTTTTCCAGTTTCTTACTCTGTCAGATTCTTAAGGAATTTCCTCGGACATTTTGGAAAATTGAAAAGTTGTATTTCGCTGAGTACCAGGAAAAACTGTAGAAATACAGAAATATAGGACTTAGTGTTTCTTTTTGTAACCTAGTAAAGCACTGTGCGTTTTCATAAAATTTGAAAGTGAATCAATGAATAAAATAACGTTCCTTACAAAAGGAGATCCAACTCAGCGTTTTTAAAGTTCCCAAGGAGTTTCCAATCAAGGCAGTCATCAGAGGTCGCCACTCAAACACCACTGTAGATGACATAAAAAAGAATTGTTGACCAGTTTAGCCAAGCAAAAGCTAGAATCGAAAAACTTCCGATGTTCTTTGTCGAAGGACTGACAAAGGTAAAAAATATTTAAGATCAGGAGAGTGTTATCTCTCCAAACAAATGTAAGATCCTACAAAACAGGAAAGCATCCGATTATTTCAGAGATCGGGGTATGTATTATTCGAATGTTTCACTGTCCGCATTGCTTTAAGTATATATAAAACCACCTTGCCTGTACTTTGCTGAGAGAAGAAAAGCCATATGCCTTAGATGCATAGGTGATTAATTTTGGAATTCAAAAGTTTACCAGGTATTTCTGAAAATATATGACAGATGAAAAAATGCTAAGGACAAACAAATATTTTCAACAGAACTTAAATACACGAATGAATCATTTTGAGTTCCTCTAGCAGTGTGACCGAAAAACTTCCATTCGCTATTAAAGACTTGTTGCAAGATAGAAGAACCTGAAATTTCCTTAAGAAAATCATGGATACTGCAAAAAAATGCAAAAGAGCAAAGTCTCCGATAGAAAAACTAAAACTTGCACTACGTTTATTTATTATAGAATACAGATTTGCACCTGCACACACTGACGACTTCTCCGTGTCATAACCACAAGCCAGCTCAAATTGAAGTTTGACCAACACTAGTTGATCCCTACATAGGATAAACTGCGACTACTGGAAGGAATTAATTGCTAATTAACGGATCTAGTTAACATACTGTTAAGAACTTTGTATATAGATAGATAATTTTAATGAACTTATATGCGAAGTTGTTGTATTTCTTTTTGTATAATGTAAAAAGAAAACCTAAAGGAACAAAGCTTACAGGAAAAGTAAGAATACAGGGACAAGTCTTTTTAACATTGAGTAAACAGCTATCTCGCTAATTTGGCAAACTGTCCCCAAATTGGCAACAGTTTTCGTGACTAATTTAATTTGGTGTGGCGACCATTTCGCGACATTTGGTTCCGGTACCTGTATCACCGTAATAGGTATTGCAGTTGTGTAACTGTAATTGATATAAGATATTCTGTAACCGTCCTCGACTTGCCTTCCAGTAATTTCAAGAAGTAATAGAACAATTTCAGCGGCGGCATGAAATCTCTAACAGGCTAGAGAGAACATCTGCCCCTAGTTGTTTTTATAGGTTATTTGTGCTGATTCATCATATTTGGACTATGATCCTTTCAATTAAATATATTGTAGACCAATTAGTGAATTAGGAGGATTAAGCAGAAAAAGAAGGATTAAAGTTCGATATTTAAAAGACAAACGCTGTGTTCTTTCTCCGTGCAAGAAAGCAGACACGAGAACCAAGGTTGAAATATAAGAATCAGAGAATAAAGTTTAGAAAAGAAATTAAATATCTTGGTGTAATTGTGGATGATAAATTAAATTTTATTTCAGATTTTAATATGGTTCATAAAAAATCAGAATATATTTTAAATTATTACAGGAGGAACTTCCCCAGTGAAATTCTGTCATACGGAAAATTATCAAACCATAAAATCATCATTGTCTATGAAAAATGCCGTAATAAGGTCAATCTACGAGAATGTTGTGATTCCTCGAATTATGTATGGCATAGGCGTATGGGGTTGCCGGGCGGAGGAGCTGGTTAGACTTCGTATGAAACTGGAAACAATGCAGAGAGCTTGGTTACTAAAGCTTACGAGATGTTTCAGAACGACCTCTACTGAGGTTGTTTGTATCCTAGCCGGTATGCCCCCTCTCTCCAAACTATTTGTTTTTTATTATGATAAATTTCGTTTAAGAACTGGAAATATTGATTTTAAATTATATGGAAATTCTATTGTAAGACGGTGTGCTTTTGAAAAATTTGATTTAAATTCGATCAACCCTGCTGAAAAGATTTTTATTCCGTATTATTTGGATGCTCCAAAAATAGGAGAAATTGACATTTATACAGACTGGTCAGGACTGGGAGACGCCACTGCTTTCGCATATGTTATACATTCTTATGGAACAGAGATTGAGAATAATAAATTTAAATTCAGTATTTATAACTCAGCAGAAGCTATGGCTCAAGCAGAAGCTATGGCTATTTTTATTCACTGAAATGGATTAAGAAAGTTCTTAAAGGGAAATATGATATGCATATTTATTCTGACAATATGACAGTCCTTCAAGCTTCTCACGACCTGATCAAGACAACCCTTTAATGGTAGATATTAGAGAATTGAAGACTTGAGGGAAGATCAAAATATTGTGTTTAGTTCGGTGAAGGCACACGTTGGACATTTTGGAAATGAGAGGGCAGACGCACTGGCCAAGGAGGCAATTACCAATGTTAATGTTCGAATTATTAATGTCCAGGGATTAACAAGGAAAGCTGTGATTATTATGAAATTTGTATTTATGATAAAGGAGGGAGGAGTGGGAAAGGTCAGATCGAAATAAAGGTTATCTGAAATTTGTTAAACTTAAAAAAGGCTTATGTTATTCACACATTGACGTCATCCAAATCATTACAGGTCATGGCCGTTTTTCTTTCTATTCTAAAAGGTTTAAATTACAGTAGTCTGACCTCTGTGATATCTGTAAAGAACCGGGCACTTCGGAGCATTATGTATAAACATGTAAATATTTTACTGATATCAGGAACGAGTTTAAGAAAAATGATATTTTTAATATATATATTTTAAATGATTTTAAAAGACTGAAAAAATTTGCCAGGAAAATGATGGAGAAGATTATATCTACTAATATCTTGGTTTAATTGTGGATGATAAATTAAATTTATTAGATAGATAAGCTTGCAGTAGGGATTTTAATTTTAATTTTGTTTTTTAGTTATGGTCTTTATGTTCGTTTGTTGAAGGTGTTGTTTCTAGCTTGCTCTGGCGCAGCCAGAAAGGCCATAGGGCGACATTAAGTGTGCCAGGAGGGTCGGGATGCGTCACTAATATTATATCGTAGATCATTCATTTTTCATGATCAGTGGTAATTCGTTTCAAAACCGCGTCGATTGCATTATGTCTGAAATGCATACCACTAATATTGATTCATTGTGATCAACGAAATTCTTTCAATTCATACTGAACCAAAACATCCGGCTTCTTAACGAGTCCAAGATATCTTGCGAGATTTCCAGTTGGTGTTAGTGAAGTATTTAACCTTTTTGCAATCTCTCGTACAATTATACGACGATTTGATAGACTTTCGGCTTTGAATTTGTGCTCAGCATCTTCAGAAGGTCGGACAGAAAGAACGCTGGTCATGTGCAAGTGAAAAATCTCCGGAACGAGATTTTTAAACCGATTCTGATATATGCATTCTGTTAAGTAATCAACACCTTTAACTTCACATATCTCTTTTCGAGTCCCAGCTGCTTTCTTTCCTTTATAGAAATAAAACGTAATGTGTGTCGAAATTGTTTATTTTTGCATTCTATGATAAAATTGAGAGTGAACTAACAGTTGTAAACAAAAATAAACAGAATTTGTGTTTATAACAACCTGTATATGATATTGTATTCTTTGAAAGTGTCAAATACCAAATATAAAAAAAAAGAAAAATGAGGTTGAGAGAAGAATAGCAAAACAAACATAACGCTATCTATTTATGCAAACAGAAATTATTCTTTTGCCAACCCAATTAAATAATTATCTCAAACCTCGTATTTACTAAAAGTCTAAGAGCACCTAAAGATATTGTTTAAAATTAAACATATAATTTATGACAGACAATGTAATGACCGACAGGTGAATAAAATTTGATCTCCAGTATTAGAGTATAATTAGAAAAAACCTCTTCTGTTGCTTATTTCTACCTACATTCTTTTAATTACTGTCTTACTAATTTACAATTTTGCGTTTCTAAACAGAGCTTCATTTACAAACAAATTAATTATTAACTAAGGTAATTACAGGAACTAAGTAAATTAAAGGAAAGAGAACTTAAGATTAAGACTTATTTCAAAGTAAATTTAGCGATAAAGTAGAAAGCAAAAACTCATTTATTTTACTTAATTTTAGTACAAATTATTATTACAAATAAGTTAAACCATTAGTACTTGGCAAAATTGAATTCTGTTTTGGCTAGTGACTTCAAAAAGCGAAACTCGTTAATTTGGAATCCGAAGATATTAAAGATGAGATAGAACTGGTAGGATCAAAGGATATTCTGAGATTACTTGCTAGTGAGTTCTCTCAACAACAGTTCTGCCAACATTTCTGGCAACTGACAATTTCGACTAAGAAAAGTTAAGTTAGAGTTATTAAAAAAGCAAATAATTATAGGCAAAATAGTTAATTCTTTTTTGTATAACAGCAGACCTAATGCTACAGCGATATGCAAATTAAAACAAAAATGTTTTGTGATCAACGAAAATGCAGAATTACACTGCAAGCGGTAATAGAAAATATTAAAATTTTTAAGTCAACTAAGTTATGATATGCTTTAAAGCATTTCTAAGAATGCAGAAATATACCTCCTTCGCCTTCGCACGCAAGAGCAAGAGGAAAACCTTCATTATAAGGCCCAATAACTCCATAAAGGTGTTGACCATACTCGTCCATAATGATTGCTTCCTTAGGAGGAACTGAAAAGCAAAACGAAAATATTAATATATTAAAATTATGTAAATACTTCTGTGAATTTCAACTTTTAATTCACAACCCTGATTTATTTATAATGAAAGCATAAGTATATTATTATATGTGTAAGCTCAGTTCATATTCCATTAATATTTAATGTGAAAAATAATAATACAATCAGGTTCTTGAAACAAATTATACATATTTTATGGTTTCATTTAATACCTTGGTATATTCTCCTTAAGAATTCCCTTTGACTGAATCTTTATGAAGTTAAAAAAAACTATATTACATTATTTCAATAGATTTCAATGCGTAGACATTTCGGTGTTTTTTTCCAATGACTAACATATTATCTACTGTAGAAATACACGCCTTGTGGCTATTTTGTTCCCCGCAAAGAAAGTTTAATTATGAATTTTTTAAATTAAAAAAAGCAGGATTATTCAGAAAATAGGGAAAAAATCAATTCGTTTCGATTCAATTTGAGTTATTTGATTTCAATCGTTATTTCCATTTTTCAGAATAATTTCTTTCTTTCTAAATAAATTATTCTTTATTTCTATAGCAGTATGCTGAGGAATTAATTGATTAATCAAAGGATAATAAATGATGATTTAAGTTTCATAATGATTAAATTTTGATTTAATTTTTGTCGCTTGATTATATATACATATATATAGAGAGAGAAGAAAGAGAATTATGCAATAAGTTATTCAAAGAAATAATATATTTAGGAATATATGTAACAGATGAATATATATATATATAGATATAGATGGACTCCGTCCCAAAACTATTGGTTCAGACTTTAAGGGAAGGTAGGGCACATCGAAAGGATTTAGAATTCCATATGAATTCATAATCGGAGCGTCGAGGGAAAGTCGTATCAAAGATACAAGAAATGAAATGACACAAGTCGTAGGTTACTGCAAGTATTTGTTGCTCACAAATTTTACATATGCTGTAGTAGATGATACCATTTCAAAATGTTTTGAAAAATGTTCGGAGTTTCCCCATTACAAATGAGGCATGTCTTAACCTACGGACACATGGCATGACGGCGAACGTGGTCAAAAACTAATGGATTCCCTTGGATGTCTGCAGCAACACAGATGATTCTTGCAATCAGATCCATTTCAGACTCGACAGTTGTTTCATATAAAATAGCTTTAATTGTTCTTCAGGCTTCTCAAATCCAGAGAGCGTGGGGGCGAGACTCGTCATGTTTAAATTACATGTTACATCTCGAATTCTGTGGCACCGGATGAGTAAGCTTGGTTAGAACCTGTTCGAAAAAAGATCATATAATTTGCTGATGTCATAGGTGATGGCGACGTGTAAGGTTCGATAAGTAGTCACCGAACAAACCAGCCCAAATATACAATGAGATGCGATGTTGGGCATCATGCGGATATGAGCTTCCCATTTGAATTTCCTGTGTTTACCGGTAAAGAAAGTTTGAATGTTTAATATAGTTATTGTATAGCGAAAAATGTAGAAATTCGTTCCATTTTCTTTGAGTGGTAGAGACATGTAGAGGATTTTTAAAGTTATATCATTGTACATTTTAAGATTTTCTAACTTTTTCAATGATTTTCAAGTTGTCGTTAATAATACAGCGGAACGTTTTGTCTTCTTTAACTTGTTCAAAATCTGTATTACAAATAGTTTTAATTAGATTGTAAAAATATTATCAAATTTCTTCTTGAAGGTTCTGGTATTATTGGCTATAAATCTAAATTTTACGGGATTTGTATGACATTTTAGTAAGGCATAGAGATTGGCAAATCTTCTATTTGTAGTGAAGTGAGAAATTCTAATTTTTTTTTTTTTTTTTTTTTTTTTGAAAAGCACAAATTTTGAAAATGACAGTTTTTTTTTTATTTTTGCAGAAACTATAGGTAGAAGAATTTTTCCTTTCATTTTCATTTATATCGTGGTAGATTTTTTTCATAATATATATATATATATATATATATATATATATGTGTGTGTGTGTGTGTGTATAGAAAGAGACAGAACGAGAACTATAGATACAGGTATAGATAGGTTTTACTAAATTAAACAACTCTATTCCTCGTCTTCCCTTTCTATGCAAAGTAATATATTTAAGGTTCTTTTTATTGATTGATTGTATTGTGTATTTTTTTAAATTCAGAATTTATTTAGAAAATCTTTATTTCTATAAACTGTTTCTATAAATCTTATAAATAGACGAAGCACCAGCGGTGGAGGGGTAAAGTCGCTAAACACTGGTAGTTCGACTTCCGTTCAAATTTCAGAGGGGCTGATGCATGGACATTATAATAGTTTTTAATAGTTTCCTGCATGTGTAACATAGATACGAGCCAAATTCCCTTAGAAAGTCCTGCAGAAAAATCATCCCTCCTGATAGGCAGATAACCTTCAAACTGGTTTGGCTTAATCTATTAAAACCTAACCTTAACTCACCCAGTCTTCTCTAACACAACACATCTAGATCGTACGATTATTAATAGCTAAATTTATGTTTATTCTAAACCCACAAAAAAGTATCCATGGATTATTTTACTAATATCATTATACCGAAAGATATATATAAAATACTTTTGAATAGTTTACAAAATCAAAGGTAGTATTTACAAATTCAGTGACACCCTCAAGAAGCAGGATATTGCACTAAAGTACTTGTCTCGTCCAATTCTTTTCCATGCATTTTAAAGTTTTTGCAGTTTATTTATGAAAATTAGATATAGAAATAATAGTTGTAAATTTCGATAAGGTAAAGACAGGGTGTTTAAAATGTATACAAGCATTCAAACAATTTGCAATATATTCTTCTTCTAGAGCTTATCTCTCCGCAAAGCCATTTGGCATGTAGTAGAAAAGCACTTGCCAGCCGTAGAATCTTGATAAAGATGTTCTGAAGCAAGTTAAAATGTAATCTGAATCTAATACAGACATATCCTCCTGTGCTAATTCGGAACAGATGCAAAAGTCTCCAAAAACATCTAAACGAATGTAAAACATTTCTCACTTAAACCAGATGCCCCAGTATTTATGATATTGTTACCATAAAAAAATAAGAAGTAAAGATAATTTTATTATCACGCTGATTCCTTTTTCTTCCTTCCTTTGACATTTTAACGGCCTTTTATTCCCACAGATACTGGGTTAACAAACATCAAGAATTTAAAATATATATATAAAAAAATATCTAACTGTAATGAACAAAATGAACTCAACGCTAGAAGTAAACTAATTAAATTTTGGATAGGATCCCTTTTAAAGCTTTCCATAAATATACAAGGAACATGATAACATAAAGGTATTTCATGCATGGCTGATGTAAATATCAGTTCTCGGCTTTAATCCTTCTTAGTATCTAAGAGATCAGGAAACTACAGTTTTCACTATATGAACGAGAAATCTTCTACCTAAACAGACACTAACAGCGTTAGTTAGTAAAGGTTTTCGAATATTACCCTAAGTCGTTTTTAATTAACCGAGCTGTTTAAAATCGATTTTTCACGCATACCAATTTTATCAAACTAGTGCCTTGTGCAAGGCGCATAAAATATAAAGTTTGACTCTTAAACTACTAAGACGATTTTTAGCTTATTCATCTTAAAATTTCCTATCGTCATACCTCGTTTCTCATAAATACTAGGAATAATTGTTTTACGAATTAATTCACACTTTTCGAGAATAATCAAGAGAATATTTTCTCAGATTTGTTACTAGCTCTTGAATAATTTTAACTAAGAATTTTAATTCGCGATTGTAATGAAAGTTCGTACTAAAAATCATTAAATTTCTTTTGATAAAATCAATTTGTTTATTTCAATTTAGATAATCATCATTACAAAGTTTTCTTAATGAAAGTATTCAGTTTACTTTGCAATCTATTATTATAACTGAAAAAATAAATTGCAAATATTGTGATCTATAAAATGGAACTAAATTACCAATTTACGAAGTAGACGGTGGTCGGACGGCATATCGTACGTAACATAATTTGAAAACAAGTAATATAAAATTTATACTTAGGTCAACATAGAAATATGGGAAGAATTTTCGGTACATAATGGGGCATTGCATCCACTTCATCCAACTCTATAAAACTAAAATTCTTTAATTCCATACACTTTAAAAATCTTTAGAGCTAAGTCTTACTGTTGCCACTTATTTTTGTTAAATATTATAATCCCATTTATCACAGTTATGTACTATTATTTATATGTTGCTATAAAATAAATTTTTACAGGATGTGAGAATTCCTAATAAACGGTCATTATTTGTAAGTCTTATAATATATTTTAAAAAAGCATATGTTTAGTTCCGATAAACAGGAATTAATAAGTAGGAATTGACAATATGGGAAAAAACTAAATTAACATCTAGTGTCATCCACTACAAGTTAAAAGAAACATATTTGAACTTGAGGGGATGAACAAAACATATTTTATTAACGATCGAAAATTTGAACAAGATATAGGGAGAGTGTGAGCTAATAGCAGGAATTAAAAATAAAAGAAATATGAGGAATTTTGTGATGATTTTGGGCTTTCTAAGACATGGTATCTATCTCCATACATTTTTGGCCTAGCCAGGAACCAGCTGTCTTACTTTTAAATAAGATATGTGACAATGCAAAAAAGGCGCCCAAAAATTGTTTGTGTAGTGAATTAGCACAAGCACTATTTACAGGTACAGGCAAACAAGGTTGCGTACCTGTAATTAATGCTTTTCCTTTATAATACGTTTCCTGTTGAAAAAACAAGCACATCGACGTTCAGTACGTTTCCTGAATTACTTCAATACTAATAAATAATATTATTAGTTTTGAGGTAATTCAGGAAATATGAAAAAACTGTATTAACATCAAGTGTCATCCACTACAAGTTTAAAAAATGTATTTGAACTTGAGTGGATAAATAAAAAGTATTTTATTAACGATTGAAAATTTGAACAAGATACAGGGAGAGTGTGAGCTCATAGAAGGAATTTGCAAAAAGAAGAGAAGTGGAAAAACACGAGGCTTTAAGTGTTTGTAAGTATTTAAAAAATTAAGAACCATAAAAACTATTTTGTTTGTTGTCATACTATGTAATTCATAGATATTTTATATAAGTAATATTTTTTAATATTTTATACACGGTTCCTATGCAAAATTTTAGGACCTTTTATTCCACAAATTTCAGCACACTTCCCAAGTCGCTGTTGACAATAATTGTTAGTATAACACTTCTAGTCGGTTTTCTTAAAACATCACCTACTTACGGTCAAAATGTTCTATGCAGTTAACTATTTGTTTTGATCCAGTGAACACCTGCTATCATGGATCCGAATTCTGGTAAAATATGAGGAATAGAAAATAAGTGTATGAATTTACACAACGCAATTCATTTAAAAGTGTCGAAGTTGGCTAGAGTTTGCTAAATGTCACTAACTTGGCGATAACAATTATTGCAATAATTTAGACATTCTTGAATAAAGAACTGAAACATGTTCAATTAATTCTCTATAAAATACACACTTATACACAAAACATGTGACCACAAATTCAATTAGACATAAAATTAACCTTAAAACGTATGTCAAATAAATACATAACTGTATAAGAAGAGTGGTCAAACTTCATAATAATAAAAGTCACGTGTTGAGATCATGGAATGTCAAGAACTGCAACTAAATTTTCTAAGAGATTTACATAATTTTTAAACGTGATAAAATGGATTTTTATGAAGGGAAAGGTTTGAAGCAAACTAATGAGAATTTAATTATTTAGATATCAATAATTACATTGATTTCTCTTCCTTTACATATTAAGGTTTGAAACTATTGTAAATTTCAAATCTACATTATCTTTCCAGACAGAAAACCAAGCATTTTATTTTCGTTTCTTTCCCTGCCGCCCCGTTTATAATCGTTGATTAGTTTTAGCAAAAGTAATCTGAAATAGAAAGAAAAATCGTAATGGTCCTTGCAAATACAGTATCATAAAATGTTTTCGTTTGATTGAAAAATAAACTGCTAATCTGAAAAACAGATCCAGTGATTTATCTATATTTTTATATTCGTACTTTGTTTGAATAGGGCAAACCACATATGGGCTATCTCTCTAACGGAAGGAATGCCTTCGTGAACTGGCTCATATATACACCATTCGAGAAAGGAAAATTGTTTTAAATTAGGCTGATAACAATTTCCAGAATTTTATATGAAAAATAATAATTTTTCCCCATAAAAGTAAATTCGAGGGAAAAATATTAAGACGAAACCTAATTCTGAGTAATTGATTTATTTCCTTAGATACGAACTGGATCATCAGTTACATATCGTGATTAAGGGGGAAGTATTCATATTCTCAAATCCGATAATCGTCAAAAGATTTAAAATATTTGAATTTTTAAGAACTTGAAATTTTAGTGGGTTCAGTTTTATTTTCATTTAATGTTTTCAAAATTTAAGATTCTCCAAGCGTTTTAACTCAGAAGTGTGGAAACATTAGTTTATTATCCCTCAGTAAAAACGTGATTGTTGTAATTCAGCACGCATTTCAGCACGGCATCCAACGAAATCTCAAGAAATCAGTGTGCTGCGCCTTCTCGAAAATTTTCGAAACCAATTCTCCAATCCTCTCAATAATTCTGGGTAATAATGAAGAAGAATGATTTTGTATTGACAAGAGGGCAAATATAATAATGAAGAAGAATCGCGCAATATTTGGTAAAGCAATGCATTTCTAATAATTGTAATCTGCAAACAAATTATAGGCAGCAGACACAAGGACGTAATAGAATGAAAGGAAAGAAAGCATAGAAGACATGACTGTTCTAAGTGAAAGTGCGAGAATTATATATTCACATACGTCTATAGAGAAGTTGAAAAACTTTCCTTTTTCAGGCTTTGTTGCCGTTAATTATATCAGCAATAATATATAAAACTACTTATTAAATAAAAACTTTTCAGCTTGTAAAGCATTAAGCCATTTCTCCAGTTCACCGAGGCGTCAATGCGTTCAGTATCAATCACATAGGCAGTACAATTATGCGCTCATTTGATGTCCAAATAAACGATCGACTTGTTAAATTATTTTGTTTACGTTGTGATGAGTTCAACTAAAACGCGCAGATACAATGATGATTATATTAAGTACGGATTTGTTGTTGTACAAAAATGTGTTATTTGCTACGAAGTGTTTAGCCATGGTGCTATGAGACCTTCTCGTCTGAAGCGACTTTAGTCAACAATGCATAACACACTAAAAAACAAGTCGAAGGAGGTTTTGATGCAAAATGTGAAAGTTTAAAACGTATGAAACTGGATAATATTGGATTCTTTTACTTAGCCATCTGTTAAAATGCTCGAAGCTTCGTAAGAGTTATCACAACTCATCGCAAAGGTCAAGAAATGTCCTACTATCGAAGAAACGCTCCTAAAAATCTGGCAATTTAAAGCAGCTGATATTGTTCTCGGACTAAAAGTAAACAAAAAGCTTCAAAACATATCGCTTTCTGACAGCACTGTAAAACGTCGCATTGATGATATAGCTGAAGAAATAAAAAAATTCAGTTAGTGCACGAGGTGAAAGAATCAAATTTGTTTGCAACAGAGTTGGACGAGAGTAGCGATGTTGCAAAATGTTGTCAATTGTTAAGTTTTCGTTCGTTCGATGCTTACAAAATGAAACAAACACGAAATGCTGTTTTCTACAGAGTTAACGACTATTTCAAAGGCAATTCCTATAATGACAGCAGTCCCTAAATTCTTTTGCAATTCTTTTTCTCTGTCAAATCAAAACCTGATAGGCGTATGCACAGAAGGCGCTTCATGAATGCTTGAATTTCGGTCAGAATTCGCACGGATAGTCAGAGAAAACATTCCAGTTTTACCACTGTTCACTTTGCTACATCGTCAAGCCCTGGCGGCTAAGAAACGTTCAAAATTAGTCAAAGATTTTTTAAAACTTTGCATTAAAATTCTCAATCCTGTGGAAAAGTGTGCTTTAAATATTCGACATTTCACTGTCGTCTGTGAAGACCTAGGAACATAATATAAAAGCGCCGTTATTTCATACGGAAGTACGCTGTGTCTCAAAAGGAAATATATTAGCAAAATTATTTAAACTTCGAAATGAACTGATTCAGTTTTTGGAAATTCAAAATCAAACCAAATTGTATGTGGAATTTTGAAAGTGAAGTGTTCAAGTTGTACTGGCTTATCTATCAGATAATTTCGATTAAGGCAAAGATTCGAATATAATTTCTCATCGGGAAGGAGACTAATGCTTAAAATAAAATAACAAACCATTCGCAGCACTTCACTGATGACTCTAAGCGTTATTTCCCTCACTCGTGTGAAAATAATATTTATAAATTGGCGACGGATCCTTTTCATATTGACACAGATGTGCTGCCAGAAACATTGTAAGAGCAAGCTTTAGAAATTAAAAGTGATTCTGCAGCTAACTATGAGAAGATGGATAAGCCATTATTTTGGGTAAAATATCTCAATGTTCATCCTAGAGTAGTAGACCAAGCACTGCAACTGTACTTACAGCTATCAAACACTTATTTGCTCGAAAGGGCACCTTCAGTAGTTGTAGCAATAAAAATGAAGTATAGAGGCAAAATCATTGAGACAGTGAGAGCATCTTGAACTCAACACATTGAAAGAGATTTACGTAGCACACTTTCTTCTATTCAACCATAAATTGAAAATCTTGACAAAAGTAAGGTGAGCTCATCCGTCTTATTTATTTATTTGCTTTTTTCATACCATGTATGTGTGAAAACAGCATATTTTTAAAATAAATCCTTTATAAATTATGCTTTATGTACTTACTATACTTACAGGTAGGGAATAATATTATCATCGAGGAAGGGGCGCAAGAAGTTTCATTTTTGGCGGTACGGAGACGTGACATAAACAATTTTGAGAGCCCATGCTCTAGTGCATGTGGGGATTGCAACTAGTTAGCAGGTGAAAAGCCCGCGGTTCGATTCTCGGTAATGAATTATCCTATTTCCTGGTTTATATGACACACGTTTTCTTTAAAAATGGGTCTAAAATCTGGCTGAGTTTTATACAACGGTGGCACCGGCTCCAACGAAAGTCTTTAGAATTTTTTAAAAATTTGCTATATGTGTCTAAAACAATGACTGGAAATAGAGTACAAATTTGCAGAAAATGCAAATTCTTTAGTTTACGAAACTGGAAGCTCTGTTCTGTTACTTCGAAAAGTAATAATAGAAAATAAATTAAACGACGAAAGGAATATTAAGTTCATAAATTTCAATTTTTCGTTTTTTAAAACAATTACATTAAGAAAATTAATACTTCACACTTATTAAAAATATTTTCTGTAAAATTTAGAAACCATTGTAATGATAAAGACATTTTAAAATTATTTATCATTAATATAATTCTTGCATAAGAAATATGGAAAAGAATTTCAAAGGAAAATGCTTGAACTCGGATGGAAATAGAAATTTTTTAACACAAAAATTTAAAAAACATCTTACTGTATAAGTCAGAAAAAAATTAGCAAAAAATAGCATACTCTAAAAATATTCTAGAAAATGATAATATACATTTTTCAAAAATGAAAATTTAAGAGTAATAACGTATCGTTTAAAAATGGAATTTGTATTAAAATGAATAGATGTGGGAATGAAATTTCGAAAGCATATGCTAATTAGGAACAGAACATGCCCAGTAATTGGAAGTACTCAATCACACTTGATAGTTGAATGAATAGCATCATACCTTAGATCTAATTAATTAGGTTAATTGCGATTCTGTTTTATTTTGCATAATGGCTGCCAATATTTTGAAGCTATAATTTTCAAATAATGGGAATGTACGGAAGCTCAGATTTTGCAATTAATATTTTCTAAAACACATGTTTACTAAGTAAAATAGTTAATTTACTAATAATATTTTGAAGATTCATTGCATATTCAAAGGAAAAATAATCCAAAGGCCTTTGATGTTTCTAGAAGTTTAATTTATTTCAGGAAACTGAAATCCTTCGTAACTAAAAGCTAGATTTCAAAAAATTCATTTTCGGAAGTATGTTCATACAAAGTAAGATTCAAAAAGGTACTAAACAGTGCCCTTTTTACTTAACAGTTTTTATTATTACAGAACTAAATAGTTTTGGGGACAGGTAACAGTGCTAGAGATCCCCCGTACATCTGTAATCAAGAAAGATGAAGACAAAAATGCGTGTGTGGCGTGGACTCACTCAGCTGATGTTTATTAACGTCTAATGATGTTTAATGACTGTTTTTACCAGAAACATTGTTTACGGTGAAGTTTTTAATTCATTTCAAGAGCTGATTTATTTTGTTAACTTTACTTCTCGTTGTTACGCAGACTTAAGTTGTAAAATAAAACATTGAAATAATTGTTCCAATTTCGTTTAATCTTTATTTAATATTATTTATTTACTGTTGAATTTCATATAATCTTCGTTTAATCTTATCGCCAATTTGCAAAACGCATATACAACATTAAACTTGGATTTAGGGTCTACCTATTAATTTTCCCAATTCCCATTCTCATGTAATTCCTACAGTAACGAGTTCCTCAATCGCTTATTCGATTCGTTAGAGACTCGGGGGGTGGGGCCTACTCGTTTGTTATGTTATTAATAAAGGAAGAACTTCAGTTCCTAATAAAGAGCAAAACTACTATTTGTCACGAATCAACTCTGATAAATAAATAATTAAAGCTCCAGAAAAAAATTGGATAACTTTCAGCAGAAAATAATAAGAGTAAAGTATATTAAAGCAGGTATAGTTCTCTAATGGAAACAAGAGCAACATATATCATACCTCATGTAACTTTCTCAATGGCTGGCGTATGCAAAACTTAGATTTTCTGTTTATAGAGTACAATTGGGAAAAATTATACTTTTTATCTCTTAAGTTAAAAAAAGATTACAAATAAAAAGTATTTGATCGCACACGTAGATGAAGAATTTTCTCAAAAGTTTAGTTGAAATGGCACTATTCCGATAAGAATGATATGATTTTAAAACAAAATGGCGACCATGTTTGAAATGCTATCAATCATTAATATTTATATGGGCTTATATGTGTATAGTTAGTGTGTTTTTATATGTGTTTATGTCTCTGTCAATTCATTAGGGTTAAAAATACGCTTCAACTTCAAGAATGTTAATTCTGGGCAAAAACGTTCTTCTCAGATGAAGATCCTTGCTGCTTAAATCGATTAACGAACAAAATTGTCGCTTTGTATGTGAAAGAAGTTCAAAGAGATACGCACAAGAAGCCCCTGAATTTGAAAAAGATCACTATATGGTGGGATTTATGACAAGTGGCACCTTGGGCTGTCCTTTTCAAAGATAGAATAGTTTCACTAAATGCATCACTTAAGTGGACTCACAGAAGTTGTGATTTAACTCCTTTAGATTACCTTTAGTAAAAGTGTTTGGATAAATGGTCTACAAGAATAAAACAAGAACACTTGAAGCGTTGAGCATAAATATCGAACGCTGCCGCCTGAGTATTGCACAAAGATATCGAAAACCGTGTTCAGTGGATTGGCTTGTGTGCGCTGAGTCGAGGTGGACAAATTAATGATGTTTTATTCAAATCATAATGTTATAAATTATACTTCAAAATAATATAAAAAGTTTTGGTTGTATCTGAAACGGTTTTTATTTTACTTCATTTCAGAATCATATTATACTTACTGGAAGAACCTATACATACATATAAATAATCTGTTAACATATCAAAAATTATTATCTTAAATTACGTTAAGTGCATATGATACATCATTTTATGCTTTTTGTTACCCAGAATTAAATTGCGTTCTTGCATTTTTATAGTAATCGATAACATTTGAATAAAATTTATATTTTTGTATCATTTCCTCGCATATTTTCAGTAAAAGGTTTGTACAGAAGAAGAAACACTAGTAAATTATTGAAGAACTGGTTCGAAATGAGAAATTTGCGAAAACTGGAAATTAAAAAATAAAAGCAAATCAGTGGAGAGAACATAGAATAGTTTCTAGATTTGCATTTTAAATCGCTCATTTACAGTTTGGTTGGATTAAGAGATTTTAATCCAATAACTTTTTTTTCTTTATACATTTCTTGGCTTTTAACATTAGAAACATCTTTAATGAAGTCTTTCAACATTTTATTACTTAACTTCATCACATTTGGTAGCGCTATTTTATGCTACTGCCCGCATTTCATTCATTTGCCTTGGAAAGTGTTACCTCTACGAGAAACATGTCTTTATCTCTCATGCGGCCTTCTGCGTAACCGTTGTCAGTTTTGCCATTCGGCATCTTTAATCTGCAGTTTAAAATTAATGTGTAATTCATTTACAGCTTGAGAGATTTAAATTCAATAAATACTCTTCTTGATCGTTTAAAATGCTATTATTTTTAATAACATTTATGACTGATGTAAATTAATGTTAATAGCATTATTATGTGTAATTTATTGTACACTGCATGATAATTTTTTCGAAGTTTTGAATCTTACTAGAATTTAAAAAAGAGTATTTCTATAGATGAGCACAAAATCGTTTGAATTTTTTATCACAGTAAAGTTATGTATATGACAATAATATACAATTTCTTAAAATCTGCCTTCAGTAACGTGTTTTCGTTAACTACTTCCGGAAGACTCTATATAAAAATTGATACGCCTACAACCTTAAGACCTTTTATATACGAGATCTGATTTCTACTTTTTTCTAAACCTGATCTTCCTATTTTGTCCATAAAAAAATGAACTAAAGGAACATATGTTTAAAAAACTCAAGTACGAGCAGTTGTTTAGTTGCAGACTAATAGCAGAAATTAATAGTATTGATTAAAATTTATTGTTTTATTGCTTAGCCGATTATGACGAAGCTCACTGTGGCTATTTAGTGAGATGCCTTCCTGAAGGTTTTCGAGGAAAACTGGCTGTTATTCACCTTACACATAGAACCAGCTACAAATATTTCTTTGTAGTCAGCCAACTTCCAAATATTCGATTTCAGTCAAACTGCCAGTGTTCAGTAGATTTATCATACAATTCTGAGAAAAATTATACAGCTCTGAATGAAATGAAAAATGAATAGGAAATTCAGACCAAACGTTTAAGACTGCAATAAAACAATGAGAAACTTAAGCACTCTATAAAAATATCTTTTAAATGTTTATTTTAGAGCAATAATAATAAAAAATAAAAATTCATAATCCAGTTTGCCGTTAACGTCTGTATAACCTATGTAACCTTTGTAAGTATTTGGCTGTGTTTAAAATATTTACACACCTATCAACCATGACATTAAGTTTCTTTTGCCTCATCTTGACTACAGAAATGATCTCAGTTAAAAAACCTTAAACGCTAAGATATTCACTTTTTTATCCCTTGTAAAAGCAAAAGGAAGACGTCATAATGCACGTAGCGTCTAAAAGGCTTAGATTTGTAGTATGATTACCAACTCATTAAATGAGTAGAATTTGTATTATAAATATTTTTGGCCGTTTCGTTTTCGGTCCTGAACGTTTTGCGCTATAGGCATTTCAATCCTTTTGTGAAAACGTAATTATACGTCTGGAATTTCTAGACATTAATATAAAAACCTGGTTAAAACAGTTTCTCTAAATTTATGCTTGAAAGACTCCGCGTCACCTTTAAAAGTATTCAGAAACTTTTATGGCGGAAACGATCACGATCAGAAACGAAACTGGCAAAAATATTTAGATACTACTCATTTCAGTGAGATGATAATCATGATAAAAATGCAGAGCCTTTTAGGAAATATGTATATGTGACGAAAATTATTTTCGATGGTGGATGACGCAGGTGCATGAAAACATATTTGCAATCTTGATTCGTTTAATACTTTTTATTTCTTGTTGTCAAAACATTCTTGAAGCGCCATAGCTACAAGTCTCCCCCTTCCCCCTATATTGACAGAATTACATATAGCGACAGATATAGTGGATGACATTTTAAAAGCACAGCAAACGGAGAAGAAAGTGTACTAGAATTATGGTTGTGATTTATTTTTATATATTGGTAAAAGCTTTAGCTTGCAGATTTTAGTATTGATATTGCCTGAAGGAATTTTATTGCGTTACGTAAGTATATGCGTCATTTGTTTTATAAAAGATTCACATGAAAAGAATTGCTTTTAAAATGAAACAATTCAAAGAGATTTATTATATGCGTTTGACTATATTTAGCGTACAAAAGGGAAATAGCTAAATAATAAAGGAAACGCAAGAAGCTTTCAGAAATTAAGGTTTTATTTCACACATTCGTTATTTTCCAAACATGAAAGCTATTTAAATTCAACCATGTTTTAAATTTTATTGCTAAAACTTAACTTAGAATAAAATTTTTATCTGTCAAGTTGGAATTTCTCAAGTAATTCTTTTTGGATTTATTACAGAAATAGCCATTTAATAAAAGCATTCATTACCATCTAAATAAAATTGAAAGAACAGACGTATAATTGATTGCAAAAACTGTTCAAAGCTTGCTCATTTTGTCTTTTAGCTTAAACTTTGAAGAGTGCGGTGTGGCTGAAAAACCCGGCAAATCAATATATCCTATTTTTACCTCCACAATATGGGACATTGCTGAAAAAAGCTACGTCAATAAACTGCAAGTAACTCACACTCGTCTGTTAACTTTAATATCAAACGTAATCTGTTAGGTTTCCAGAAAAATAGTGTTTCGTAGAAAGGGTTAGTAGTGATATGATTCTTTTGCCTTTAAGTTTCCATTTTTTGTTGATTCCGTTAAGGTTTCTCCCAAAGATCAACAAATTAGGTATCAGGCGTTGTTCAATTTAAAGATGAAATTGAGTCATTTTCAACAAATCAGTCTCGTTCTGTGATTGACCAAGACTTCAGTATAAGCTAACTCCTTAACAATATTTGGTAACTTGTAAATTGACTGTTGCCCTAGTAATCATGTACATTCCGTTGAATAACAATCCTGCCATTGGCCTTTTCTTCGCACAATTTTTAATCTTTTCAAAGAAGAAATCAAAGTTTAAAATGCTGATAATTCCAAATTTCCTTGAACTTTTTTCTTCCTCGTACGAAGTAACATATATACAAAGTAACAAATAAACACACACACACACACACACACATATATATATATATATATATATATATATACAATCTGTTACCTAGCTCAGTTTTGTTATTCTTATATGTTAGTAAATTGTGCATTTGTTTTGCTTTAAAAGTGATTGAATTATGTTGTTCTTATGTTCCGGTTAGGGTTTTTATGCCTTTAATTAATATGCATGCAACAGTTGTAGAACTATCAACAATTTAAAATTTGTTCAAGTGCTACTAAGCCTAACGATGCCGCCATTTGCTTACATTTGAAAATCTTAGTAGAATAGTGAATTAAGTCAGTTTCTATGCAAACGTCAGTGTTTTTTTGTCGAGTGGGCCCAAAATTGAACTCAGTTTCGTGCAACGAAAATTCTGTCTTTCTGCCCGCTGTCGGAATTGCTTGTTTTTGCTTACAAATTTTAAGTTTAATTGCATAAATTGTTTTTCAATGTATTTAATGTTTTATATTTTTCTGCATATTACAATTTTAATGAAAATGTTTTGAGTTTTTATGTATTTTTCCCTTGCCGCGAAACAAGAATTGAATTGATTGAATGAGAAATACATCTCTAATGAAATTCAAGATAATAATTTTAAACGAAATGTAGCAAAAATGTGCATAATTTAATAGGCCATAGAAGGAAGTCATGGGTGTCCACATCATATTTTTTAATAGTTTGAATACGCAGGGGGCTTCCTTAACTAGTTTCCTAGAGATATTAAGCAAGTTTTTTCCTATCCATATTACACAGAAGCATGGTTTTTGATATCAAGTGATTATAAAGTATCTGAAATCAGCATCAGTGATATTCATGATAACTCCAACCTTACTAATATAAAAATTGATCTTATGTGATGTCACTGACTCTTGTCTACTCAAAAGCAACTTCTTCCTTAATCGTTATTGTGTCTTGATTTCTTCTGCTTCTGTAAGTGACGTCAGAGCTGAGAACAGCCTAACTTTGTCAACTGACCTTGGATTAAGCGATGACTCATTGCAAAAGATTACAGATCAGAGTGAATGCGAATTTCATCCCCACTCTTGTTTGGGAACCAAGAAGTCTACAATAGGTAATGTACGCCTTGTTTCCATGACTCATTTTTTCCTTATTTTCCAATAGATGATGAACACCTAGCTTCCAAAACTCCTCGTTCCGTGTTTTCAAACAGATGATGAACACCTTATTTCACCTCCTTATTCTTCCTAATTTTTCTAATTCTCCTTGTCGTTCCTAATTTTTCTTATGATGTTACTTAATTTTCTTTTTGAGAAGTATATTTTACTCATTAGACCTAAAAAGAAGAGTTAATAAGGCATTAATTAACATACATTGTAAGACACCCTCAAAATTGTGAAGCATAACTTATAAACTTGCCTGAATAGCGCTCTGATACCCATCAGCACATTTTTGTGAGCATCTCCATGCACTACGTTACATTGTGAACCACATGCCATTATCATAGGCTGGCAGAGCTATAAATTATATATATTCTTTGAGAAAAGATCTCAAAGAACAATGAAAAAGTTAAGCAAGCTTTAGATATAGGCATTAATCTTATGAAAAAAATGAACATTTGTCTTGTCATACATTTTTCCTTTACAGTTTCTTAAAGTAAAAGTTACAATCATCCAAGTACTCCTAAACATCTTCTATAGCCTTGGAAAGCATTGCAATCTGCATGTTACTAAACATTTTCGCTATTAAAACGTATTGATTATAAGAGTTTAGGGTAAATATTGTATCGCCAGAGATATGAAATATTGCAAATTTGATCTTTGAGAAATGATTGCAAAACAACGAATTCTTTTTTAAATTGTAGAGAATTCTTTTGCAGCCTTTACGAAATTTCGAGAGAGGTTGCTTACACACTCCCACCACAAAACAGAACTAACTTGAGTTCTGTATCAAATAATCGGATTGGGTGGGGTTGCAGAAGCAGTATAGCTGATGAAAAATTTTCAATGCCTCGAAAACAAATACACAGTTTGAAGAAAGTCTATATAAGTATCCTAAAAATTCTAAAATTCTTGCAGGTTTAAAAACTCACGACTTTTATAACTACAAACTAAATAAAAATTTCTTTATAATCCCCTCTTCCATATTTGTATGATAGAAAGCCATCTATAGTTCAGTGTTTGACTATTTGGCAACAGTTAGTATCAAATACTAATTGCTGCCAAAATTCTCTCAAGCTTACTTTGTACCGAAAACAATAAGAACCTAGTTCATTCATTAAAACATAGCATCGCATGATTTCGTCTTGCTGAAATAGTATTTTACAAGTGACCTGAGGTGCAAAATATTTGTTTTATTATTATTAAACATATTTTGATTATGGATGCTATAATGCCAAGCTTCTGGAGTGAGAAACATAGTGATGATTTTCGCTGTTAAAACCTAAAGTACTCTATACTAATTCGGCTGAAGAACTTAAACGTTATAATTGTTGGAATTAATTTCCCATATTTTGCAATGTATTTTTTACAATGTTCTGGAAACTATTAGCTGGGTGAGTAGCTACTTTCAAATCTCTGTGACGATATGTTGGGAAACAATGAGGGCTTAACTCTATTATAACGGGGATGTAACAGCATGTCCTTCATGATTGCACGCACCAGACATTATATTTTTATTATGTGCGTGAAACCTAATCGCAACTTGGAAACTTGAATAAAAATTTGACGTTAATAGTATGTTTTGCGAGACAGTTCCTACTCACCTAACACTTTCACAGCGCCATATGCAACTTTTAATACTGAACTTGCGGAGCGATGTAAATAACGCTTGTTGATCGAAATATCCAATGTTACTTATAAGTCACAGGAATCATCGCGCAAAAAATTCAATAGTCTGTGTCATATGTGGATGCCTAGAGCAGTGGTCAAAATCTAGTGGCCCACATGTGCCCACAAAAGCAATTTATGCGGCACGCAAAAGCATTTTGATTATGTATTAATTGTTTATACAGTATTTATGCATTTAGATATAGTATAAATTCACTGAGCATTGGATTGTAGTATAGTGTTCATTATAGTAGAAAATCACTAGCATTCATTACAGTAGTCATTGCATTGCAAATGTAATTGAAAGCTAGAGTTGGTGCAAACATCTGTATTTTTTCTGCTCTTTCGAACAAAAATGTAATGCATAAAAGAAACAACATAGATAGCTATTACTTACTATCAAACTTTGTCCCACTTGAAACGTTTTTACTGAAAGAAAAATTTTATAATTTATTTATTTTTAGTTTACATTAAAAGTAAAATATTTAATGGCTTATTCAATGTATGGAATTTATTTCAATAAATGTCAGAACAAAAATTAAATATTGAGTTGTTAGCAATTTTGAATTACACAGCGTAACGAACAGATAATTCTTACAGGTATTTTCTTAAAGACAAAACACAGATGCTATAAATCTGAATTTTTGCTTTTGCATCATTATTATTACTACTGTGCAATAATAATGCAAATGTTTTGATGAATATTTGGTAAGTTGAAATTATCCTAAAGTTTAGTTTGATTTTGTTAACAAAATTTCAGCTCATCAGTTGCTTTCAGGTCCTGTATTCGGCCCACATGCATTTTCAGTTTCAGACCACTGATCTAGAAGCTGCTATAAAGACGAAAATGTGCAGGACAGAACATCTGAAACGAAAAGTTATTTGAATACGAGGTGCCTATATGGCATTAGTAATGTATTTTATTATTTATGCGAAACGGGAAAATATTAAGAAAATACTCTCCTACTAAGAAGACGAAAAATGTTATTTGGAAGGGAATACCGATTTTACATTCTTCGGTTAGTTATACTGTCATGTATTTTGTGAAAGCTTTTAATAATGCTCTAGTTTTTGTAAATGAAATATATTAATAATTTTTCATCATTTATGAAAGAGACATTATAATAAATTTACGTTTTATAAATGAACGAAGCTATGCTACACCGACTGAATAAAGTTACCTATCACTAATGATTTTGTCTGAAATGTGAAAAGAAAGTTTCTTTAACATCTGAAACATCATTCTCAGAAACCAAAAATTGTTGTTACTGAATCCACAGTAAGTAACAATTATAAATCACTGCTGTGGTAGAAAATATTTAAAAAGGACAAAACATAGTGCTGCTTAGTGGAAGATTAGTCACTTACTTTTCATGAAACAGTCGCTGGGTTTACAGTTAATGACTAAGGCAGGCTTATTGGGAGTTTAACTATACTTTAAATACCGAGACTCGCCCTTTTTAAATTTTCCGGCTTAAGAAGAGCAAAAAATGTAAAAGAAGTCAAACGAAACACTAATCCATCTTCTTTGAAGCTTTCTCTAGCTGTATGAATATATTTTCTCCTCGTTGCGTGTAGATTTTAATCAACCTGCTTCATCAAACATGATTTCAGGAATTTAATCCTTCAATTTATGTTACAGATAGAATCTCAGTTCGTGTATCGCTAATGATAAGTTTTGAAGGCAGAATAATCGATTTTACTTTTCGCATTTACAAACTGATTAAACGTTGTACAGAAGCCCTGATTCAGTGATCTAGGGGGGGCAACGGTTAACAAAAAAAAAAAAAAAAAAAAAAAAAGACACAGATATATCCTTATCGTTTTAACCAAGGAAGATAAAATTTTTTTGCCATAATTTTCTGCTGCGCAGAATTTAAAATTAAACGAAAAGTTTTTATAATATATATTAAAGGTGAGCTGGAGCGAAATAAAAATAATCGTAAAATTAATTACCTTAAATATTTAACTAAGAAACGGAGTTAATTTTAATATCAAGTTCATAATATACGTTTAGAATAAATTAATGCAGATGTTTGAAGAATTTATAGTTACTTTTAAATACAGAAAATTTTCAAAATCCCGTAAGAAAATATGAAAATGCCCTACTAAACACTTTTAAATAATTTAAATTATTACTAATGTCTAAAATATTTTATAGATATATACTTAATAGATAAAATAAGAAAAACATAAATTTTCTTTATTGAATCTTTATCGAACATTTTTTTAATTTGTTACAGAATTCTTCATTGAACATCTTCTTTATTGAATTAACGATCATAAATGCTTTCAAATGGGCTTTGAACAGACCACCGCATAAGCGATTGACCAGAACTGAAATTTTGCATACTATATATTAGGAGATTTAAGTTTGCCAATATGGGGGCTAAATGCGGTGGACGTTTTAATAACGTACTATATGGAATTAGAATTTTCAAAAAGAGGGTCTTTAAAGTAACTGCAACACCAAAATCTTGATGCAACCATTAACGTATTCGGTTTTGAATCAATCAAATACTTCAGAAACTGATGGCATTCTAGAATTAAAGAGTTAGCTCCTACTACAATCCTAAGCTTTCTGAAAACTTCTTTACATAACTTTCAAAGATAACTTTTATAAATTAATTTTTCTAAAAAATAACTAAATAGTAATTAAATATTTTTTTAAAATATTTTCCTTTCATTCACTCGGTACTAATCGAAATCCAAATAAAATGTATAGCCTCAAACAATCAACAATTTAGCAGTCATTATAAGAGCACTAATCTGGGTATTAGCAGCATTTTATGCTAAATTTAAATGTGTTATAAAATAGCTGAAAAGCTTAAAAAACAAAAAGTTGAATTTTGTTTTCGAAATTAAATTTTATTATTTGTAGCATGTAGAAAATATGTAAATAAACTTAATATAAAACGCATATATCTTACAAGGGAAAAATTATCTTTGATATATACTGCATCACAAATAAAACCAGAAGCTTAAAAATTTACATGAGATTATTGATTTCCTCCCTTTTTTCAGTAAAATTCATTTCAATTTCTGTTTGACGATAGATGTTACGCTTAAAAATTTAAAAGAAAATAAAGTCAAGCAAAGTGTCCTGTATAAAAAAATTCAGTATCACGAAAATTTATCTGTAGTTCATGCAGCAATTTTTCTCTTGAGTTTAAAGTGAAAATACATTGAAAAAGAGTAAGTTTAACAAATAAATTTAATTTAGATGCTCCTTTCATTTTGTGAATTAATTTTGGAGAAACAAATATTCTGCTGCTGAAAAGTTTTTTGCAAGATGTTTAATTTAGAAGAAGCAAATTTTGCTCTAAAGAAATTTAATTCTGAATTATATCTTTGCAGAGAAAGTCACACACAAAAAAAACTCTGAGACATAATAATAAGGACAAAAAGGCCTAAAAACTTGAAGTTGACTTTTTTTAATTTTTAAAATACTAAATATATAAAAAATTCATGTACATAAAAATATATAAATTTTATGATTGCTAAACAAACATTTTTTTCAAAAACTGTTTAGAAATTTAGATCCTTTCTTCATTTTATGGGAAGACGCATAAAATAACATACTGAGCGTAAAAATTCATATGCTTCAAAATATATTAATTTTAAGATTGATAAATAAACTTCTTTTGAAAAACTGTTGAGAAATTTTAAATCCCAAATTGTGTTATATAAAGAGAAAAAATAAATGTATTGAGTACTTTTTTTAAACTATTCTTCCTGGATCAACCAAGGGACAGGAAAAAATAAAAACTTTTAAGGCCCTGGATAGTATATTCTGTTATTATTTTAATTCGTTATTTCATGAATAACTAAAGTTATATTTTTATCTTTGCATTATATATTGTCTTCTGGCAAAATTGAACATTTGCAGTTTTAACTACCACATTTTATATATTAAAAAGATTAAAATAATTGTTTTCTGGAAAACATGCTATTTTAAGCTTACAGATAAAGATGAATAACACCATATTAATTTTAATTAGGCTTTAACGAGTCGTCTTTTTACTCATAAGAATAACTATCGGAATTCACGGCAATAATTACTACGAAACTTTCAGGGGTGAATTTGTATCGTCAATAGAATTTCTGAAGTAGGAAACACGAAAAATGGGCTATGCCGTTTCCGAAAATGAACATGAACCTCTGGAAGACGCACCGAGTGTGCTACCTTTACCCCAGAAAGAAGGGAGAAAATACCTTATATAAGCTTTAGAAAGGGCGATTTAAAGGGCGACCCCTTTTTAAAGGGAACCAATCGCCAAATGCTCTCGGTGAAGAAGCATCATTAACCACTTTTTAGTTCGGGCGCCACTGTAGAGTCATTAGGTTACTTTGAAACAAGAGACGTAACAAATGTCCAGTGCCCTTGACAGGACTCGAACCTGGTCTCTCGAATACGAGCCGAGTGTGCTACTGTTACACCACGAAAGGAGGAAGAGAACATCTTATAATGTATACCATGTGAACCAAACCCTAGATCTAAAGTGTTTTATGCTGCGGTCATTCGCAGTCCTCAGGACGGAGCGTATAAAATAGCATTCGTTCTGGCCATATTTGTAGCCACAGATTGCAGACATCTGATTTGTAAGGGTCAAGGTTGTTGTGCCTTAAGGCGCATTATTGGCAGGTAGCATGCGCATTGCATATAATGTGGCATGCTTGAGTAATGTGATGCAGAACATGGTTCTTATAAGTTTCAGAAAGTAGTATCATACCTTCTAGCAAATGAAATATTATATTATGCACAATTAATAAACACCAGAAATATTATACATATATAATATTATATTGTGCGCAATTATTGGAAATATTAGATATTGGAAATATATTATGCACAATTAGCGAAAAATAGCTGGTAATGCTCATTTTGTAGTAGTGACAAACGTATGCAAACGTATCCAACACAACACTCGGTTTCAGCGTACACTGATTACCCTGCTAAAAATGCCCCCGTAGAAACCCATAAATTGTATTTATGGGGAATTGGCCTACCAGTACCGTACAGCTGTACGGCTACCCGTAGGCCAATTCCCCATAAACACCCACAGACAGAAACTGTACGTGTACCCGTAGGCCAAATCCCCGTAAAAACCCATAAAAAGAAACCCGTACAGTTGTACGGGTACCCGTAGCGTAAGCCAAATACCTGTAAAAACCCATAAACAGAAACCCGTATAACTGTACGGGTATCCATAGGCCAAATACCCGTAAAAACCTATAAACAGAAACCCGTATGACTGTGAAGATACGAGTAGGCCAAATTTCTACAGAAAACTGTAGAAGTGTAGGCACCATAAACGAAATTCTAGTAAAAACCCATAGACAGAAATCAGAACTTTATGCATTACTATAGGCCAAATCTCCATTAAAAAAATGAATATTCCGCAGGTTTATGCCTCGTAAAAACCAGTAGACAAAAGCACGTACGCCTATTAGCACGTACCAAATCTCTGTAAAAACCAGTACACAGAAATCCACAGACCAATAAAGGTACCTCTTGGAAAAATCGCTAAAAACCCATAAACAAAGCCAACATAATTATACCATAAGGGAGTATCCATGCACAGAATCGCTATAAAAAACAATGCACAAAAACAGAACTGTAGATCAAATTTCCATAAAAACATATTGTAGAGTAATTTTAAATAAAATTCAATGCGAATAAATTTAATAAAATTTGTAAAATATCTAGAAGTTTACAAGCCCCTGTCCTTCTCAATGCATGTCAATATCTATAAACATGTTACAAAATATTTGTATAAATTCTCTTTACAAAATTTTAAACTCCCTTTATATAATTTTGAAAATAAAATGTGGAAAGTGCAGAATCACCCACTGCTTGGCGCGTTTTTAAGATTTGCACTAACTCGGTACCCATGTATACATCGAACTATTTTCACTTAAAATGTCAAAGAAAATTGACAAAAATCCAATTCTTCTTACTCTTGTAAAAAGCGCCAAACAAATAAGTGGGCGATTCTGCACTTTAGCCATCTGTTGCCATTCGCAAAAAGGTAAAATATTTATCTTTCAATTTTAATTAACAAACACTTTTCTACGAAAGCGATGTGTCGCCACAGTCGGAAATAAAATTTTATCTTCCATGTGCAGCGTGTTGCCATTCAGTAAATCCTAAGATACTTTAAATTTAATCTCGAAGGTTATTGAGTAATAAACTAAGAGATTTAAAAGCAATAAACACAGAATATTTTTTTTTACTTTTTAATGTGATTTAAACAAACAGGCATCAAAATCAAAACACACAAAACGTTAAAAAAAGACCCTTTGGTCGTAATATACAATCTGAAAATTTTCAGATTTTTTTTTAATATGTGCTATTTTCATTGTAGCTGAACAAAAGTAAATTAGTTCACTCTTTTGAAAGTAATTATATAATAAGAAAAACAGATTTTAATAAGTTGGGAAGCTAAAGAAATATGCTTAACAATGACTCATTTCAGTCTCTCATTAAATTTGATGATAAGTTACCTCTAACATTACAGCAAGGTAAAAATTATACAAAATTGAAAGAATTAAATTTCGAATACTGTGTCAAAGATTTGCTTAAATGGAGAGATGTCATATTAGAAAATATTTGAATTCGAAATATTTAATTTTAATATAATCTAATACATTAAGTCTTTAAAGTAAAAGTTTCTTACATTAGAGTTTAGGATTCAGATAATTAGTGATATGATATGATAGTTTTATAATTTCGTGACTGTTTTCCATTTAGTTATTTTCAAAAGTAGTTGTATTGCTTTTGAAACTAAAATACAATATTCGTTTTGAAATAGGAAATTTAATTGTAAACCTCTTATTCTAAAAGTTAATGTTCATTTCGTATTTCGATTATAATTTTAATATCTCCTTTTCGTGATTTAACTACATTAATATTTCTAGAAATTACTTTTGCAGTAGGTTTTCGATTTCACTACAGTTTTTAAAATTAAATATTACAGTTCTAATTAAAGTTCCCCCTTTGTTGCAATTAAAATTTATCTTTTCGGAAATAAATCTCATTTTAGATCTGTTTTACTAATTTATTTTTTACACTTTTCTTTCATTTTCTATTATATAACACCATATGTTGTCTTATCGGTAGATTTTTTAAATTAAAAGTATGTGCCGGAGAAACTTCTTATTCGTCTTTTGGATATTCGTTTGCAGTTTTAGGGCATGAAAGTTTCAAGAATGCTTCTGATTGTTTTCGGATTTCAAGGATTCTGAAAAGAGAAAATTTAAATAAAATCTGCTTGTCTGTTCTAAATGTTATGTTTAATACTTTTACAATACAATTTAGTTTAATTAATCTTCTGCACAAACTTACTTCTTGGTACGAAGTAAAGGAAGTATTGTAATCGCGAAAAATTTCAGGTATTGTATTTCAAAGAAATTATTCATTTTGACTGCTGTCGATTCCATTTAAACGATGTTTTTGCATTATATCTGTACGTAAGGACAAAATAAAGGACTCTTTTCCCCAAAGTGGAGTGGGCAATGGATTTCAAATGGATTCAGAATAGAAATTTTTCGTGACGTATGAACGTACGTGCTTACGTTCGTACGTTAGTATGTATCTCACATAACTCCAAAACGAGTAACCACAGAACCTTGCAATTTTGTATATGGGACTGCTATAACACGTAAATGTGCATCTCCCTTTTTGGTTACAATAGGCCGCACCCAGAGTATATAAATATATGCATATATACACACACTCTGTTACCCGGCTCGATGAGCTAAGTTTTTTATTCTTATATGCTGGAAATTGCGATTTTTTTTTTTTGCTTTAAAAGTGAATGAATTATATTAATTAATCTGCATTTAATTAATCTGCATGCAGCAGTAAAAGAATTATCAACAGTACAAGAGTTGTTTAAGTTCCGCTAAGCCTAATGACGTCGCCATTATTTTACATTTGAGACTTAGTAACACAGTGAATTAAGTTAGTTTCTGCACCAACTTCAGCGTCTTTTTTCCGAGTGGAGCCAAAAGTTTTGTGCACGGAAAAATCTGTCTTTTTTCTTATTTTAATTAATTTAAAATCTAATTTTAATTGTATAAATTGTTTTTTTTAACAGTTTTTAACTCTATTTGGTGGTTTAGGTTTTTTCTGTATGTTACAATGTTTAATGAAGATATTTTGAGGTTTTATGTATTTGATCCTTGCCGCGAAATGAGAACTGAATTGATTAAACGAGAAATATATATCTAATGAAATTCGGAGAAACAATTTTAAGTCAAATGAAGTAACAATGCGTGTAATTTAATAGACCGTACATGGAAGTCACGTAGTGTCTACATCAGATTTTTTATTTTAAGATTTAAAAAATTATATGCATAAAACTCTGAATATTTTTAACAAAAGGTTATTCTAAATATCATGAACTTATATTACTTTTGCCATATGTAATTGAACCTGACTATAGCTAGACGATATTTCTACTTTTCTGAAAGTATTATTTGACTAAAAATAAATATTTAATACATTATAAATTTTAACAGTTTGAATACTAATAAATAGATTTCTCATTTTCAGAATTTAAAGTTCGACCTAATACCAAATCCTCAAATTTCAATGTTACATTGCTCTAATTAAGCTAATTTCTTCAGCAATTAAAGCCCACCAGCGGCCGAGCGGTAAAGTCGCTGAACAGTAGTAGTTCGGTCTGAGGTTCGAATCCCGCGAACGGGGCTGGCTGCATGGGTGTTTTCGTGGTTTTCCCCATGTGTAACGTGTATATGAGCCAGTTTCCTTTAGAAAGACCTCCACGAAGGCATCCCTCCCCTTAGGCAGATAGCCCTAGAGGCTTTGCCGTAATTAAATCTTCAAAATATCACACCTTTTGTAATTATGTCAAAACGTTTACTATAAAAATACGTGTGATTATATCTCCATTTTCCTTAACGAAAAATCATTTTGTTATTTGAAAACTGGTTTATAATAATATACCTGAGAATTATAATTTATATTTACCTTTAAAGAAAGTTAGAATTATTTCAAATACAGAAAGGAATTATATTGCTACCAGCTTCCGTTTTCATACAATTTAAAATAATGTTATGCAAGAGATTTAAAAGCTTAAGAAGAAATGAAACTTTGTTAATTATGTCTTCCAGGCATATTATTATTGACTGTATTCCGAATGTTGGATTCGCTCTGCTTTATTCAGTCTGTAATGATTAAACTAATATTTCGTAATTAAAATTTATATTTCATTTCGTTTATTTTATGATCCTAGATAAAACCTTGGAGGATAAGCTGCAGCTTATTTTTGTACAATTAAAATAAAAAATGTAAAATTTGTAAAATTTGAATTTTTTGTACGAATTTAATTTTTCAAAAACAGAGTTTTAATTTGCATCAATATTCCGAAAATAAGAGAAACGACGTTTGTATTGTTCATGTACAACAATCATATTCCTCTAAAGAAGAAAATAATGAATGTTTGGATGAAAGTTGATTAGTTGGCTAGTTAATTATGGAAAAGCACTCGACGTCTATTTTCCCAATTGATGCAATGCTCTCGTAGAGATCTTTCTGAGGGTATCTCATTGAAGTAGAATAATTAGTAGAAATTTATTTAAATGAGATGCTAGATATCGTTGAGCAGAATAATTCAAAATAGTACAGGAAAAAGCGTACTAATATTTTATTTTATTAAGTATTTACCATTTTCTTTTATTTATTATTGCGAAAGCTACATCCTACGAATTTATATATTGAAATATTATGGCACGGTTATTTGTATTAAACTGAAGAATTCTTAATATGGCATCTGGAAGAAATTATATTTATCGTACGAAATGTTTACGTAATAATATTCATATTTTGATTTGAAATTGGTTAAGAGCTCAGAAGAAATGTTCCTGCTATAATGGTAATTGTGCAAGCCTAAATCGTTTACAATTTAGACATTTTCAAGCTGATCTCGCGTACCAGAACATAAACATTGGTCCTTTGACATGAATGCAAATCCTAGCGAACGAGCGGGCTGTACAGAAGTTCTCATGGTGTTCACCTGAGTTGCTTGAGAATTGGAAAGCCCTCGATCGCTTTGCAGTAATCCAATCCAAATTTATCTTACTTTTACTTTTTGATTTCTTTGATTTTCTTAGTTAAATGGGAAGATTTGAGAGAGCAGAAAGGAGTAAAACTTTTCCTCGCTGTAAAAAATTAATTATCTGACATCCAACGTAAGTTGATTTCTTTCAGTCTAACTGAAGTTATTAATTTTAATTTTAAAATTTGGTTACTGTAGAAATTGTGCAAAGAATGTTAGTTATTTTAGTTGTAATTGTAAAGGAGAAACTTTGTAATGTTTTAATATTTTTAAAGAATTTTTATTGGAAAATTTCTATTTTTTAAGAAAAATTATACTTGTATTTTATATTTCTTTTCGGTAAACAGCTTTTCTTCACTTTCACGAGCATTATTTAGAGTTACCCATTTGATTATTTCTGCATTAATACATCTTGGTAATAAGCGATATTGCCCTCTGATTAAATTTTAGTTTGGGTTTTTCTGTTTTCCATTTAATGTTGTTCTTACTTAGTTGTGCTAATTTCATTTGTCTCTTCTACCCTTTAAGATAGAGCTTTGTTAGCCTCTGACTACTTAGATCTTAGATAATAATATTAATTAAAATATAAATAATATAACGTATTTAAATAATATAACGCAATGATAATATTAATTTTTAGTATTTAAGAATAAATTGTCATCAAAGACTCACAGAGAAAGACCTTCTACAAATGTAATATACATTTAGATTTCTTTTATGGTCTCCTGTATTGAAAAATAAGAAAATTTAAATTAGTAAAATTTAATAATTGTAGAACTTAAATAATAATTCAAATCATTCAATGAATCAAATATTAAAAATGAACAGCTATCCGTAATGGTTTGATTTGGTTTTGAAGATATAAGTATTTTTCTCTCATTAACCAATATAGTTTTCGTGGCGCTGAGGTCGTTATGAGAATTTTGCCCTCCATGAGCTCTTCCAAGTGTATTCTCCAAGTTTTATATGGGATTCAAATCAAAACATTTCCTTCTTTAGTTTAGCTGCTTAACGCCTTTCCTTTTAAGAAATTCATCAAACTGGTTTGTTGCATGTAGGCACACATAATCGAAACCCGAAAAGAGTATCAGGTTTTACGTACATCCATACAAATGTTTTAAGAAGACACTTTAGACTTCATTTCCATATTTTTAGTCTCTAACCAGATCTTCTTCTGAACACTTACAGAAAAGTATGTTGATATCATCATATCTGTACCGTCGCAACATCGTATCTAACATCGTACCTTCATAACGGCCATATTCGCTAATGATGATAGAAATATTTCCTGTTTCTATTTACCCCCAAACGTGAGTTTGTCAAGAATCAATGCTGAATCGAACCTTGATGTGAATAAATTTTGATGTTTAAGGAAAAGCAGACCCATTCTTACAGATTTACATTTTGATGTTATCTGCACCATTAAGTGAGCACCCGTTTGTTGTAAAATTATTGAAACAAAAAACATTATTCCTTCTTCCTAAGGTCTGCAGCAATAAACAATTCCACTGGCGTTGCAAACTCTAAACTCAGTTGTCTACCATACAGGTTTCTATAGCGAAGTGCATTTCCGAACATAAATCGATAATAAGAAACAGCTTGTTCCTTTTTCAGTCTTATCCAAGGTTCCTAGAAAAAGCTTCAGACTGTTTATATCTAACTCAAAGACTTTCTATTTTGAAATAGTAAGTTATTTTACTACTACTGTAACATTTGGCTGTGCTTCTGTGTTCTCAGTAGGTGTAAAAGATAAATTCTAATCCTGTACTCGAGCGGAAACATTTGTTGTACTGTTCTCTTGCCTTGCTTTTGTATATCATCATGTGGTTATCTGCATTTCCAGAAACGTGTTGTGTATCTTAGCTTGAGTTAACTCTTTCGCATCGAAGTCGCCCCAAACGCCCAAGCATTCAGACATCGGCTGGACGCCCGAAACGCCTGAATAATTTCCTACCCAGTGCTTTCCCCCATCACGTTACTGCATTACTCATTGCTTTCAGGTGTTGTTAAATCACGTGTCAATCTTCCAAGTGTAGTCACGTGTCAATCTTCCAAGTTCTTTTGAAGCTACTAAAAGTAGCTTCCTTGTTTCCTTTGTTTACTGTCAGTGTTTAGCTTTTGATGCCCGAAGTTGCAATCCCGTCCCAAGGGGGAACTTCACACAGTGTCAAAGCGTCGAAGAAAGAAGTTCTCGCTTTATATAAGGCTATTGTTAGCGCTGTAGTATTCAACTTGTCATGGGGGAAGGAAAAGCATTCCAGGAGAAATTCTTAGATACAGGCGTTTTTGATGTTTGGGGAATTGAGATTTTGCCCTCTCTCGATGCGAAAGAGTTAAGACAATTAGGTTTGTCCTTTTTCTTCCATGAAAGTAAATACTAGATTGATAGTTTCCTTCATGAAATGCACAGTGTTTTTAGATTTCAGTTTTTATGTAACACAAGTGCCTCTTTTAGAATCAAAAAGACATGTACTCGTAGTTTGCTACGTGTAGTTCAGATTTACAAGGCTGATTTAGAACTGATGGGACAAACGTGTTTAAAATAAATTAACAGTAGATTGATAAACGGTAAGTGCATCATTGGTAAGCTAATGTATAAAGTAATGTTTATAATAACTGCCCAGAATTGCGTGCTCCAACATACTTGGCAAAATCGATGGAGAGACAGTTTCAAAGCTATTACGGAATTAAAGCACATGAGCTGACGTAACGAATATTTGAGGATGATAACGTTATATGAGTCAACTGCATTACGGAAATACGAAGTAATCGAGACTAGATAAATCGAGCGACTATGATGGCAAACGGACTGCCCCACCAAGCCCAACCATCGTGCTCACAAAAGTGGCATCTAAGCCGAAATAGGTTGATATCCTATAACATCAAATCACAGACGATAACGAATAGGTTCTAACTGTTTGCGGTAAGACGTTTTACAGTAAGATGAGATAACATCTGCCATCAATCAGCAGTAGTAATTGATATGGACCAACTGGGAAATCATTCATAATACTTGTCCTAGAATCGTTATTAAAAAGCCATACGGACGTGCGTTATATAGAGTTGTATGGATTAGTATTAATTCTAATTACTACTAAATTTCTTGACGAATAACGCGGTATATGAGCCGTTATGTTGTATCTCCTTCTGTGAAGCGAGAGAATGCGTTATATTGCTTAATGAGCAAAACGAGCTGCAGGGGGACTGCTTAGAGGACCAGACGTGTGGTTTGAAAGAAATGACTTCCTTAGACGTGAATTGCCGAAAAGTGAAAACCGAATAATTATTGTTAAAATATCCTTTGCATTCGGTTAGCGACAGCGGTAGCTTTGAAAAAGAAAACGTTTAGTTTGATGCATGGCTTCATCTTATTGTTTAAATGGCCATTAAAGAAAAGAAAAGTTAATCACAATGTCTACTAAGGTTGTTATTTTATTGGAAGTTTTTTTTTATCAGAGCGATAAATCTTGTCGAAGACCTACCACGGCATGGAAGTTGAGAAACATATGTTAGTCGCTTTTCCTTGAGATATACAATAGAAAAAAAAACGTGCTGAATATAATTTTATATGGCTGCATGGCTATAATTTGTTTGAAAAAGTTGTAAGATGACTGAGATCGACGAATTAAATTCAAGTGAAGCGTGGTTATATCATATGGTAGCTTTTAATTAAAAGTTATGCGAAGAGTTAACTAGGATATTGCTGACAACAGAGTCATTTGCTTTTTATTTGGATGACGAGAAAAAACGAGAGATCGAGAAACAGGAAGGAAACATTCTAACAGGTTTTGCCCTCAAAATAATTAATAATGAAGAAGAAAAAATGAATTACGTATGGTAACTGATAGAAAGTTGTGTTGGAATGAAAGACGCAAATTGCGTGCTTACGAACGCAAATCGCGTGCTTCGCAGATGAATAATGTTGAAAAGCAGTACCTATTGCCCTCTACCTGAAAAATACAACTATCCATCAACGGTGCGAAGCATGCAAAATCACTGATGGTGGATGTACTTTTAGGAACTTGTTGTAAACACTGTTGCAAAAAAGCACTCGTCGATGTTGTAATAAACAACATGTATTTCCTTTCATTATCTCCCCTTTATTACTTCAACTCATCATATGCGCGCATGTATTCCTATGTAACCTACTTGTTGCTGTTGCAATGTGCTCCATTGCACTTAATGTTTGTTATGAGATTCGAAACATCCTGTAATGCTTTGTTACATTTATTAGCCCTAGGTAATAAATTTATGTGAGAAAAAATATCTTATAACATATAAAGACATGACCTTATTTTGAAACACTATATCGAGATATATTTGTTAAAGTAAGGGTAGAGCATAGTGTTAAATGACACTCAAATTTTATTCTCTAAGCACGTGGAATAAACCCACATGGCGTAGAAGAATTTTTATTGGATGCAATAATGCTGCATATATTTACAAAAATGTCAATTAATTAAAAATCACATTGTTTAGTTACATTACAAATTATATAAATTAGATGTATTATTAAAAGTAAAACTGAGATGACTGATTCATCCCCAATCATAATCACCAACCATACACTTGTAGCTATATCTCCATATATTGTAATTAGTAACAAGAACAATACTTACTTTCAAATCCAATTACGGCATCTGAAAACCTCACTAAAATGTTGTAAATTATAAAGCCATATTAATGATATAACTTGCTCAGTTTTCTAACTGATGACACGAAATTTATAGATATTTATAAACAACGTGTACTTAGAAAATCTATCAACATCACGAAAACTCTTCTTTTGTGATTAAATGCTGTTTAAAGTTTGTAGCAATTTTGGACCCCAATTAAAACAAATTTAGTAAACGTGTTCGAAACGGTAGTGAAGAGAGATACTTGGAAGTTATTGCTATAGCGGACAGCAGATCAGTTCCTGATGATGAATGACGTTTTAATCCTCCAGTTATTACCCAAGTAGCAGTTGTGGATTAGTTAGGGATGCATTCGATGGGCGGGTTACAATTACTCATGACACAGTGAAATTCGGTTACGTATTTAGAAACATATAGATGATGCATCCTTTGGCATTCAATTATATTTTCGCAGTGAAAGGAAGGATAGTATTTTATATCAGCTAAACAGAGCCCTTATTGTACAGTCTTTAATAAACATTATTTTTACTCATTTTTATGTATACTGTCTGTGTGTACACTTATATGTTTACATAATATGAAACGGAGCTTTAAACAATTTTAACAACTTTGTAAACTGTTGCCATATTTCACTGTTCCTCATTGCTATGTATGTGAAGCTGAACGTAATTTCGTTGCTTAGTTGCTTGAAGAGAAACATGAAATTCTTTAATGAAAACTACAAATTTTAATATAAGATCTGATCAACGTTATTTGATAATACGAAGTTATAAACAGAAAATCAGTAACGCTATGGATATAAGAGCGAAATTATCATATGTAGGCGGAGGTACTCAACAGTGTAGCAGATTGGATGTACTCAACAGAGAAGCTGAAAAATGTCTTATGACATTTGAGTAAGGAAAGGAAACATTTTGTTTAACTTATACTGATTAAGTTACTTTGTCGAAGATTTACTGCGTGACAATATCTCCAAGCACACGGTTCTTGAACAGAGGAGACCATTTATTCCTAAATCACCTGTATGAAGATGTGACGGTTACCAAAGTTCACACTGACAGATCAACATACTATTCGAGGAAGCCGAATGCATTTTTGTTTTGCGGTGGTACAATATGCGGTTTATATAACGTAGACCTCGGTTTGATTCCAAGTGCGTTGAATCGGTTTGATTCCAACGTCAAAGCCATCAAAGGAAGGATAGCTTCACTAAGAGATGACGCCACACAGCGGCAGCAAAGCGAGCGAATTCCAGGTCGCCCACAAGGAAATAATAGTTGAAAACCTCTTGTGGGAAACTGAAAAGGAACATTGAAATCGAGCTAATATCTACCAACTTTACAGAAGACGAAAAACGTAACGCTAGATATCGGTATGCACTTATCATACTTAAGCTGGCCGGGCTTGCAAATATCTTTATCTTACACTACCGTTCCTCCAGCAACATCTCAAACATACTTCAAATTTGAGGCCTGCTGGTCAATTTACTCCAAAACATTTATGCTGAAAAGGGCAGGGATATAGTAATTTACACGCCAATTGCATTTAAGTAAAATGAAAATTCATTTTGAGAAATTTGGAATCGAAAATATGAATGTGACTTTAAAACGAGTAAAATATATAAAGAAGTAATGTATTTCAGAAAGAACAGCATTCCTAAGATTTAAAATTAAGAAATCTTTCAATATTTATTAAATATTTGTTTCAGTTCTTCTCATATAAGTGACGAAATTAATAAAGAAATTACGAGGCAGCGTCATGTACCTGATTACTGCAGTTATAAAATACAGAAATAGAGAAACCATATATCCAAGATTTATAAGTAAAAATCTTTTTTTCTCCTTTTTTGTATATACAGAGTACAATTTTTAGTCATGAAACTTAAAGCAATATTAGATGAATCTTTTATCCATTTCAATGTCTTCAAATCACTTACCTCCGTAATACTTATCAGAATCATTCGCACTAATAGAGCTGAAATCATCGCAATAAGTTTTTTTTTATACATGTAAAAAATTATTGCAGAATTTTTTAGATTGGTAGAGTAAAATACGCTTTTCGAAAGAGCGTTGAAAGATGGAGAACATCTTTTTTTTATTAAATCTCCAAGTATAAGCGGTGGAAGTGGCGAGGAGAGTTTTTAGAGATGTACTGAACAGAAGTAAAAAATAATTCTAAATTTTAAAAACATATACATTACGATTCGTTCCTTATTTAACCATAATTGATTTAGATACATGTGTTTTAACATTTTGTTGGATGCAATAGACACACACACAAACGACCAAAAGAAACATACGCTACTTTAAATTAATTTTGATAATTGCTCTTAATAGTAATCCTCAAATACTGCTTAGGTATTTCAACTTGTTTATTCATATAAATCCGTCACTTTCGTTTTGAAAAACATTCATTAGCTAATAAATAATCGAGCTAGTACACCTTGAAGGAAACAAATAGAAATGAAATTTTTCTAATATGAAAGAATATAAAACAAATAAAAAATTTAAAACGATATATCTAAATTAGCAGCTTTTTAACTTTCCAAATATCCTTTTAGAGTACAACCAATTATCCGAACTCCGACTATTCGAATCTCTGATTATCCGAATCACTTTCAGAATTTCAGAGTTTTTTCAGAACCAACTGAAGAAGAGAAGGAAAAGGAGAAAAAAGGAAACAGAAGCTCAAGAAAAGGAACGGAAAGAGACACGAGAAGAGGAGAATGACGTATCACTTGAGGAATTAAATAATATTCTTTAGAAAATTCCCGGATGTTCAGAAGTTAGTGCTGAGGATACAGCAGAATGGATGGTGTATGGTTCGTCAGGCCCTGGGTCTCAAATTCTAAATGATGAACTTATTGAAAAAGTGAGAGAAAAAAGTGTCGAGGAAGAAGATGACCGAAGTTGAAGCAGACGCAGGAACATCAGCTATTGCAGGCCTTTAAATTGCGATGAAGTGGATGGAGCGTCAGCCCGAGTTTGGCCCACATGCAACTTCTCATTGTTGAGCGGACGCGCCACTTGGCTGCCCGAAAATGAATTAAGACAGTCAAACAGCTTACTTTGACCGAGATATTCAGCAAGTAATGACTTTCAACACTGTAAGTCCTGTACAGTAGGCTATATAACACATACGTAAAAGTGTTGCCTTTTCGCTTTAATTAATTAAAACCTCTTTTTTCTTTAAAAATAGTTTTTGTTTCTTCCATTTTCAACATACGGTGCATACAGTTATAAAGTATTTCTCCCGCTTTCCTAGCGTGCCTTCGTGGTGTAGTGGTTCTACACCCTGGGCCGGTATTCCAGAGGTCCGTGGTTCGATTCCCGGCGAAGGCGTTGCTAATTTTTCCTCTCTCCGGCTTTTCCAATTAACCTAATGTCTGTGCACAGTAATTAATTAAAGTGTTCGTACACCCTCTCTTCGGAGATATCCATATATGCAAAGTTTTGATTATCCGAATGGGGTGCGGTTCCAATTGATTCGGACAATTGGAGTTCAACTGCATTTACAGGCCCTGGAGATTCAAAGTTTCTAAGAAAAATGAAATATACGAAAAAAATGACAAGGACGAATTCTATATTAAAGAATACATCAATATTCGAATAAGGACAAGTTATAAAACTTGATTTTTTAATAAAACATGACGAGTACAAACTCTATATAAAAAATGAGGATCTAATGAGGATAAATCAAATGAATGATTTAAAAAAACTCATAAGCGTGTCGTTATCTTTTTGCATGCGAACCGTTTCCTTTACAATAAAGTACTCTTACCTATCATAAACAGAAAATAAAAAGATCTTCCTACCTCTTTTCGCTAAGTTTTTACTCTTGAAGTCATTCCAATACTCCCCTTCAATTGAGCATAAATTGTTAACACAGTGGGTCTCTAAAGGTTACTGCTGACAGTCTGCGGAAGTTGGATAGCTAAGAGAAGTAGCCAAGTGTTACTCTTGAAAAAATGAATTAATATTTTTCTATCTTCTCACGCATTTTTTTTTTCAGAAGAATAAGAAGTCTTTCAACTCGCTTATCTAACATCCGGTATTAGAACATCTCGCTCAGAATAGGACACTCACAGACCCTCAAAGCGAAGTTTCCAAGGCATGGTGCAATACTTTTTCTTCACGTGCACGCTATTTTCCAGATAAGAAACGAACAAAGTTTTGTATATAAATATATATCGTTCAACGCATAATTTTCTCTTATTTATTTTCACGAGCTTAATTTTTTGAAGGGCGGTGTAACCTACAGTAACCACCTTTTCTATTGAACGTCTTACTCACTCAAAGTGAGTGATTTTCAAGACTAACCATTTCTGAAGTTCCCTTGTAGCTCACTAGATGGCAATCAAAAAACTTAAGCCAGTAGTTGATGCAGCAATTTGTCTTCAAGAAAATAAGCGTCAGCCATGGAAGACAATATCTCGACGATATGCACTCTGCAGCACCAAGAAAAAGCCTGCCAGAACAGTGTGGGAAAGCAGCACATGCAAAGTTGAACTCTGCTTGAAAAAGAAAAACTGTTTAGAGACCGTAGAAACTGATTTGTAGGGATGTGTTCTGCGGGCGGGGTCCCTGACACTAACCACCATAGGTGGTCATTTTTTTCACGCGTTTTGGACAAAATATGTGTAATTGTCGCAAATAATTCCATTGTAACACCTGATATAGTAAATAAAACAAGAGTTTTGCTGAAAAAGTTAATTGCCTTTTCATGCCCTTTAAAGAGTTAATAGTGGAAGAAATGGAGGTGACTTTTTCCGATGCGAATCAAAGACAATGATTGTTCTTATTTTCTATTAGTACAACTATTGGAAAGATCAATATGCGTAGAAAGAGAACAAAAAATCATCCATTAAAGAAAAACATCTAAATTTAGAAAATAGGTCGAAAAATATTTTAAAAGAATTAAAGACAGTCGAAACTGAAACTGATGATATTATAAAGATTCAGAATTTTTAATAGGAATTATCTACCACTTAAAAGATTGATAATTATTTCAGGCTCTATCAACCTTTTAATGGGGCCTACTGTTTAAAGCCCTTGCAAACCCAGATAGAATGAGTGCTCATTTTAAAAAAGTAAATATAATCTACATACTGAAAATTTATTTTGCGAATTTTTATGGTAGCTGAAGGTAGCATATTTTTAATAATTAAAATTTGTGGATGACGGTAAAAATATATATATAAAAATGGATGAAGATAGAACTATAAAACGTATATAAATGGTTGAATGATAAAAAGAAGAATTAAAGTAAGAATGAAAATTATGTTTTGAACAAATTTTAGCTAAATACTTTACAACCATTTTCTTGAATATAATGTTCGTAACTTCTTCAGAGATCTGTTTTTAATATGATGTAATAATCTTTTATTTTATTAATATGTTTATTGATAAAAGGTTTTGAAAGTGTTCAATATTTGAAAACCTCATTAAAATTTATAACATTTTTTAAGCATTCTATAGCACTTTGGATAAGTTTTTATATCTAGAAACTAATGTCATATATAATTTTTTTAAGTTCTTTACAATAAAACTATTACTGGGTGTCTGGAGTTTTGAAACGTTATCCAAATTCACTTCAGAAGCATTTACAATTATACATTTTTCAGATAAGTTTGATATCTAGAAGTAATTTCCCAGTGAATCAATTCTTTATTCGCGATGATATACTATCTTTCTGATGATCTTTGATGTTCACAAATATTATGCCAATCTACTTTATTTTTATCTTCAAAAATAAAATGTCCTGATAACTACTGATATTTTCAAATAATTGTCCAATCTACAGCATTTTCAAAAGATCCATTCAAACGTTCGGATAATTTATCTGTCCTCGAAACTTCTGGTCAATTGGTATCCATTTATACAGTATACTTTTTTATAATTCGTAGGCATAAACTTATTAGTTATTTTACCTTTTAAATCTTTGCTAATTTAGATTAAAATTGGTTTTGTTTGACTTCTAAAATTATCTCAGCTATTTATGTTTTCAGTGGCTTCATCAGAGACTTTATCTTCACATTTTTTAATACAATAACTTCATTTTTAATAATTTAGTGCTCAGTCAGCTATAGTTAAATCTCAATATTTTTAATAGGACATGTTTCAAAGATATCAGTTTAAGATTTCCTTGATTTAATTCACTCAATTTAACATTTTCAGTGTACGATCCCAAGCTGTTGAATTCTTCCATTGTGTACTAATGATACAATTTTAGAACGGCTCTAGTATGAAATCCATCTCCTAAAATAAAGCTTTATCATCTGTATGATATTGTAGTAATTTCTTGGTCACTTTAAGCGAATAAAAGAAGTCATGTTTTACCCTTCTAATTGAATTTACGATGTTATAATATTCATTATTATTAAAATCTTCATAATCTTCAAATGAAATTTCGTTTTTAACGTCACATTTTTTTACACCTTTTGATTTCCTATTTATAAACGCTTCAGTTTTATAAGCATATATTTTCGCTCTTAATCCAACTAATTTTTCCATAACTTTGCCAGTATTTTCTTGTTTCATTTTTCCTAAAACCTTCTCATTTACTTGTGGAATATTACTTTGATTATTTTTTGGATAATCAGATGTATCAAAATAATCGATCATACATTTCCTATGTTCATAAAAATGAGTTTCAATAAAATGCATGAAACTATTTGTATTCGTACATAATAGTCTAATATTATCAGAATATTTAAGTTTCAGAACATTAAAATGAAAGTCACACTTTAACAGTTTTGGTAAATCTAATATTAACATTCCAACCCAGACTGGTTTATTAAAGATGACTGAAGTTTTATTCATATGAACAGTAACTAAATTTTCATCAAATATAGTCCGCGGTTTAAAGTTTGGTTTAGCAATTAATATTTTAACTTTTTCATAATTACAGCCAATCTCCCGTTAATTCACTTTCTAATACTTTCCACTGTTTTTATAAATACTGAATTATTTTCAATTTATGCGAATTCCATTTCAACTTTAGAACGTGTAATTACCCTTCTGTATTTCTATAGAATGCCTAGATAAATTTTTTCTAGTTAAAGAAGCTTAATATATGTTTCAAGTGCATTTAAACATTTACAGCTTGAATGCCATTCATAAGGACGTGTTTTTCTGAAAAATCGTGGTTGTATTTCTTATTCAGATTTACCATTTTAATAACATCTGATATGTGTTTTACATCTTCATTAGTTCTAGAATAACTTAAAAAATGGATGTCTGATTAATCAAATGCATCTTTACCGAAAAAGACATTATTTGTTGTAGGGACTATATCTCTCAATTTATCATGAACAGCAAATTTAGTTTTTTCTAATGCTTAATTGGGAACCTTGGTTAAAATATTTTTGCAAAACCCTCTTTCTTCGATTGTTTTTTCTAATGCTTAATTGGGAACCTTGGTTAAAATATTTTTGCAAAACCCTCTTTCTTCGATTGTTTTTACTCTTTCTTTAATGTATGATTCTTTTATATAAAAGAAAACTTTTACAATAAATTGTAATTTTTTCTTAATATCCTGTTTCTTCATTTTCTGATTCAAATATTAAAGTTTATTCTACTTCTTGCTTATTCAGGTTTAATATCTCATTCTTTCGATTTGCAGTTTTCATGGTAATGCCCTTAATTTCTTCATAGTATATATTGAAAAATGCAGGTTTATCGGATGTTTCTATAATTTTACTGCCTGGTGGTAAGTATTTATTTCTATAAGAAAGAATAAGATCCAACGTTTTATTACTGAGTATAGCTTCTTTCACAATACCGGAGTTAGTGCAGATACTGTTGTTTCTGTTCATTATGCCATTGATTTATTCTCCTCCTTGACCACGTTCTTCATAAATTTTGTCTTTCAATATTTCTCCCCATTTCCAATAAGAAACGATTTTCCAAATAATTGTTCCTCTCTGTAACTGCATAATTTCCATCTGGAATAAGGAAATAAAACCTATGAAATCCATAGAAGTATTTAAAAGTATTACTTCCGTTAGTTTCACTTATATTGTGCTAAGAAACAAACATAGTGAATCCTCGGAGTGCTACTTTTTAATTTTAAACGGATGAGAAAATTCAGCTGTGAATTCTTCTAGTTTATCTTATGAAATTAAAACCAAATATTTCATTTATATGGAACAAATATTTCGTTATAATAGCTCGAGGTTTGCATAAAAAAATTTAAAATTTCCAAAGAAGATTAATTTTTATTTCTTTCGATTATATATTTCATACTTTATATGTCACAGTAAAAGATTTTGCAGAAATTGTGATTATATATTATTTTTCCTTAAAGTTTTGAAATATTTTACTATATTTTCAGGAATAGTTTTGAATTTCATGTAATCATCAAACGAATCAATATACCCAAGTACAGTTTGGATGATTATACTAACAAAATGAATGGGTTTCGGGTCCTGCAGTAGTTTCGGGTCCTGCAATGTAAAACATGTATCTAAACTGATAACACTGTTTGAGAATTTGTTATTTCTTTTCGGCAGTAGATCTAAAATAAAAACTCTTCAATTTTCAAAATAATCTTCGATCATTTTGTGGGAAATTTTCAGCTTAACACGCTGATATCATTTGTAGGAATGTTTTAAGCAGCTTCGTTTCTCTTTGGAATAATAGCTACCGCATTTATCATTTCTAAAGTACTACCGGATTTTGAGAGTTACATATGGCTAAAATTCTTTCTTCTGCAGAAAATCCCATATGCTTGACATATTTGAATAACATCTGAAATTTAATGCAGCTGGATCTTCAATTGGTACACATCTGATAATTGAAAACCAGCTGCTAATGAAATGACAGCGTAACAATTACACAAACATTGACATATTTCTTCTCTGACTTCCTTTTGAACCAGAAAATTCTGTTTATAACAACACTGTTGTATTCAAGACTGAAAAGTATACCTAAAATGACTGAATTTTCAGTATACCTGAAATGCATACTGAAAAGTTTTATGCAATAAGAAAATAAACCTGGGTCGCTGATAATTTGTAAAGCAGGGTACGGATTTCTTTTGATAAGAAGCTACTAGGGTTAAGACCGATAATAGTGCTAAACACTAGTAATTCGGTCCCTTTTCAGATTGCGAGGAATTGGCTAGTTGAATCGGGATATTACGCATTGGCCTTACGACTATGACTGCTTCAGGATTCGTACCCGGGTCTTTCGGTACCACAGTATGTCTCCCGTAACCACTATAGCATCTGATCGGCATTTTCTCTTAAAAAGTCCTCAACAAAATATTCCTTCACTTAGGCAGATAGTTCTCATATGCTTTGATATCAAAATAAACCATTTCCAATTTATGACATGAGTATGCAGCTTTACAGTACAATATTAGGTCTTATTAATCCAAATTATGGTGTTATAGCTTCTGAGCATTACCATTTTTTAGTACTACGGAAATCAAAGATGTAATAAATCACATACAGAGTTGCGTCAGATAACACATGCCTTCCAGTTTAATTAAGAAAATTTCTTTGTCTTAAAAAGAAATTCCTTCATTGGCCTTTAAATTTGAAAGGCATTTGAGAGGAAATGATAATAAAGCTATTCTTTAGGAAACTAGCAGAATTAATTAGCTTATTCCTTAAGCGATTATTCAGTATTTCAGGTATTGTGGAATGATAGAAAGTGGCAGGATTGAAAGAGATACTACAGTGGTCGAAAATCTTAGGAGCTCTTGGAATATTATCAGCTCAAAATTTGCAGTGTTTATCATGTGGTATTATACTTTAAGTGTTAGGCACTAATAAGTAAATTCCATCGACAATGAATGATTCTCAGCTCTATTATTATTCAGTTAATTAGATAAAGAAGAGGAATGATTGTGTTCAGTCTGCGTGGAATTAAAATGAGATTTTAGTGATAAGGAATTAATTTGGGCTGTTAATGAATAGTAGTATTTAAGTATAACTTAGAATTTAGAACAATACCTTAACTACACTTCTTTAATATAAGCATAGCTCTATCAATATTTACTTCAAGTAATTAGAGAAATTTGTAAGTATTGCAGAATGTAAGTCTTTTATAACACAAATTGCACTTCACAATATTTTAGCGCATTTTTATAAAAACCATCTTGTCATCAGCATGATTATATAAGCATTTACCGTAAATACATTTATAGAAGTTTAAATACAAGTAGAAGCTTTAAATCAAACAGTAAAGCAAAACGACGAGCTTAATTAAAAAGTGTAACTGATTTCGTCGCAAATTCATTATAATCGTTTAGGGTATTTCATTTTTTGCGTTAAGCATGCTCATTCGCATAGGAAACTAAAGAACATCTAAAGAAAACGGAACTCGGTTATTAAATTACAGTTGCATATTCTTTCACTGCAGAAACTTTGAGTACTATGGAAGAATCAATACATCACGGAAATAGCCAGACTTACGATTACAAACTTATAAACGAAATTTGAGAAGGAAGTACAGTAACAAATATCTGCCTTTAAAGACTGCTATTAAGTCACAAAATGGGCATGGAGAAATTAGGAACCACATTTTAAATACTTCGGAGAATTTTGTTGTGGACTTTATCAGAAAATTCTTTCAGTCAGCAAGAGTCATTTATGTTACACATAATGAATTTAATGATAAAGAGGAAAGAAACGCAACAGACATATTATTATGACATTAAGATTTATAAAATCTTATTCCGGAGAAGGTTTAGATAAATGAAGGATTATAATCTATGAAATTAAAGAGAACATCCTAGCAAGAAACTGAATAAAAGAAAAACACGTATTTCTCAGGAAGCTCTTCTGAAGACTCAAATTCAGAAACAGCATAAGGAAAATAGAATTGAAACAGCATAGGAAACCGCACAATTGCTTATAAGAGCCCAAAGACCAAATAAAACAGGCCTCCCACTCATATTCTTTTACAGAGCAAAATTTCTGGAACTTACTTCTCCAAAGGAACTTGGGATAACTTTAACAATACAGAAAAACAACTGTGGCTGATATCTTAGAAACACGTGAGAGAAACATTGAAAAAAATCTGATGTGTGCACCACATGACTTCCTTGCACGGAATATTAAATTGTAGGGTTTATATTTATTTTAACTAACATTTATTTTAAGCTATCTTTCCTGTCAAGCCTTTACTTTCCCCTAGAATTGCAAATGCTAGAGTATGTAAATTGTATTAGAGCGCGCAGTTTATTCAAATTTAGCAGAAGTAAGTTGAGTTTAAACAGAAGTGATTGGGATTGGGATTATTCAGTTATGGCAAAGCAAACGAGGGCTATCTGCCTAAAGGGAGGGATGCCTTTGTGGAGGACTTTCTAAGGGAAACTGGCTCGTATACACGTTACACAAATTAAGCAGTTGAAAGATTCAGCAAACTGCCGAGATAGGCATACAGGCCGAAACGTGCGGTTCTTAAAATTTCTACCTAGCAACCTTCACGTTCGCGATTCAAGAAGCACACACACAATCTCGTTTTCCTTCTATTTAAGCCCACCAGCGGCCTACTAAAGACGCTGGACACTGGTAGTTCGGTCAGAGGTTCGAATGCCGCTAACGGGCTGGCTGCATGGGCGTTTTCGTGGTTAACCCCATGCAGCCCATGCAGCCAGCCCGTTCGCGGCATTCGAACCTCTGACCGAACTACCAGTGTTCAGCGTCTTTACTAGGCCGCTGGTGGGCTTAAATAGAAGGAAAACGAGATTGTGTGTGTGCTTCTTGAATCGCGAACGTGAAGGTTGCTAGGTAGAAATTTTAAGAACCGCACGTTTCGGCCTGTGTGCCTATCTCGGCAGTTTGCTGAATCTTTCAACTGCTTAATTTGTAACCTCGCTGAATCTCAGCTGGATTTTAGAACGCGGTTAGGTTAGTTAAGATCTCAGAGCCTCGTAGGTAGTGATCTAGATATTTATTCATCCAATCATTATTTTTCAGTTTCATATTTCTGTTTCTGTTAAATCACCGGGTCGGCGTAGTTTGTGAGTGTCAAGTGAACGCAGCTGTTATTTTTAAAGTGGAATAAAAAGGGCTTTAAACCCTTCTTACGTGTTTGTGCAAATTTACATTTCGTAGCAGTCACTACCACAGTTGCTGGCAAGTTGGGGCCACACGTTACCGAAAAATTATACCCATTTTTTCTTGCATTTTATTTAAACTTATTGGATTGGATTAAATATACTTCGTCGATAGCGCATAAAATACAGTAGGATAAATGCACTCTTTAAAATTCACTATATTTATTTACCATAGCGACACTCTGGTTCACTAAACAGCGTTTCATTTCCTTCATTTTTTAACTCAGAATGCACAAAATTTATATCATCTTAAGAATTATCTAATCGTTGCCACATGTTCTGTTCATATACTACAATAAATCTAAAACGATGTATAAAAGAAATTAAGCAAAGAACAGCAACAAAAAAGAAACAGTTTTTCACAGACGATTCAGTATTTCTCATTCAATTTCTCATTCAGTTGTCACTCCACGACAAGGCAAAAATACATTAAAACTCAAGATATCTGTATTGAAAATTATGAAGTAAATCTTAAACACTTATTTTCTCGAATAAATTCCAGAATGGATTAAGCATGATTTAATTCACAATAATAAAAGAAGGCGTTATAGGGAAGCTTACTTTCTCTGGACTGGCAACAAATCTACTATTCTGCTGTTTCAAATGCAAACAAACAATGGCCGACATGGCAAAAATTAATAGGTTTAGTGACACTTTAAATTGCTGATATTTCCACTTAGCGACAAAACTTTTAAATTCTTGATATTTCTGCAACTATAACACACAGGTTGACTAAAGGCATAAAAAACTTAAACGTTAACCGGAAGATATGAACAACATAATTCAATCATTTTTAAAGCAAAAAATGCACAATTTAAAAACATATAAGAATAAAGAAACTGAGATTACTGAGCCGAGTAACAAAGTGGATATATATATACATATATTTATACATTTTGGTGCGGCCGATTGTAACCAAAATACGAGGTGCTCGTCTACATGTTATAGCAGTCCTATTTACAAAATTTCAACGTTCTGACGCTACTCGTTTTTGAGTTATGCGAGATACATACGTACGTACATACGTACAGACGCCATGAAAACTTCTCTTTAGAATTCATTTTAAATTAGTTTTACAATTTTTTTTGGGGGAAAAGAGTCCTTTATCCTGTCCTTACGTACAGATGCCACGCAAAAACATCGTTAAATTGCATTCGATAGCGGTGAAAATGGATATTTGCGTTGAAATATGATGCCTGAAACTTTTCTCGATTACAATACTTCCTTTTTACTCCGTATAAGGAAGTAAAAAACTATACTTGGAAATTAACTGATCAACTAAGAGAAATGAAGTCATAGATGAAAATGAACATTTATAGTTTGTTGCTGGAGTATAATACTTTTCTTCATAGGAGTCCTAAACCAAGGGGAGCGGCCGAGCGGTAACGTCGGCCGAGGTTCGAATCCCGCGAACGGGCTAGCTGCATGGGTGTTTTCGTGGTTTTCCCCATGTGTAACGTGTATAGGAGCCAGTTCCCTTAAAAAGTCCTCCACAAAGGCATCTCTCCCTTAAGGCAGATAGCCCTCGATTGCTTTGCCGTAATGTAATAAACCAATAAACCACGGGGGAACTTCCTCTAGGCAAGGATATTATAGTCCAGGAGAAAAATGCGGTTAGCATTTTACTTATCCGTTATGTACGCATTTAGGTTTAGTTTATGAATATAGAAATTTATTTTTATTCAAATTTTGGCATTTATAAATATTTTTTACACTTTTTGCTTTTTTACACTTTCTGCGCAACATATTAAAAATAATTTAAATTTAAATATAGATTCATGGATTTTTCCATGGAAAGGATGGGGAAATGACAATCTAGCTGTGATGAAAGGGGTTAATGGGGCAAAGCAATTGAGAACCTCTACAATAATACGATTCTATGATCATAACCCATGTTATAATAATCTCATAAATGTTAAAAGCTCATAACCAATGTTAAAATGAAAAGTTAAGCTCATTACGAAGGTTTATTCTCGTAATGGTCATAAATATTATGAAAAGTTTTATTAGTCATGTAATAAACTACTATATTATGATTAAAAAAATATATGAAAGGTTACAGGTTTTAAATTACGTCCAAAGGGGCGTTTATTTAAAGTTTTGTGTTTTACTTTTATTTATTAAATATCATGTTCTTTGCACTTAAACCATAAAATTCAGTTCAGTAGCAATACCGCAAAATATTTTTAAATGAGTTTATCATTAGAATTTCTGACACACAGTTCCGCGCCCGCTGGAGATAAAAAGTCCCCCCCCCCTCCCGCCGTAAAGTGTTGCCATTGCTTACTTTTAAATCGTTGAGTTCGTTACTCAAAAATTCGTTAAAGGTTTACAAAATATGAAATCGATTATAAAATAAATTCTAAATTTCAAATTTGGTCTTCCACATGGCCATATTCGTAGGAGGATTACGTCATTCAAAATTCGATGGCTCTATGTACTGCTATTTTATCACAATGCGAGAAATCGACATACATTTATGCAGATTTTTCCTTATCTAATTTCTTCAAATATAATGCAAGACTCTAACATTTGGTGGCAGCAGTTTGAAAAATGAGACGGATAGTTATAGTGATCAACGCAAAATCGCAAAACGAAAACAATAGTCTTTCAGAGAAAAAGTCTCTTTGGACTAACAAGAATTACAGTCGTTGAAAAGAAGTACAGTATGAACTACTTTTATTCATTTCCCAATGGGTAAGTGCTTGCGTTTCAGTCAGAAGCTTATGAACTCGCACAAAAGGGAATACAATCCAAAATGTAAGTAAAATGTCTTCATGTATCAGAAATCCAGAAACACTTGTTAATGTCTTTGAAGGAGTTCTTAGAAGTATCTAAATTTTTAAGAGTCAGAAGAAAAGAATGCTGGAAATTTCAAACGTTATCAAACTAATGCAACTCAAAGAATTATTAGTAAATTTGACTCTGAAATAGAAAATGAATTAAGATACACACTCGATGAATAAATGTTTTGGAATGTGAAGATAATAAATTCTCTTTTAATCTCTTTAGTTTGATTAATAAGACGAAAAGCCATACTGATCAGGAAATTAGATATTCATTTATATTTCTAACTTGAAGAGAATAATTAAGATCATGAGAAGTTAAAAGTTACAATTAATTGTATACTGTAGCTGAATTCAAATGGAAAGCCGATTACAAAAGTTTAGAGTGACACAGATTGGATTGGCCACTGATCTGAGAGGAAATTAACATCAGCCTACAGATTTCAAATTGGAAATAGTACAGGGCTATGGATGAGTAAATATGTGGCACATTACCTTCTTCAGAAGCAGAATAAATTGCTTTGGCATTGACATAATGTAAATAAGATAATTTCTGAACGAATTAAAACTTACTCATAAGATTCTAGCTAATATTTGAAGCTAAATATTTTTGCTTAAGTATATCTTTAAAATATTCTAAGTAGCAGTCACAGTAGTACCTTGATATTAAATATCACCATGAGGATATTTTTCAACGTAAGGGTAACGTTTAACTGAACTAAAATAAGGCTCCAGTTATTCGAAATAGCAATTATCTGAATTTCCTTTTTTCTCTAGGCTAAGTAAAATTAGGATTATTGTTGTCAGTTGATTATTGTTTATTTACTTGTTTACAATTTTTTATTCCCTAATATGAGCAACATAAATACGATTGCAATTAAGATCACAATATAGTAATTATTTCTTAATTTTATGGTAACTTTTAATAGATTATTAATCTTCTACTAACTTTGTATTATTGTATTTGAAGTTATAACACAATAATTATTTTCAATTTATTAAAGAATAGATTTTTTAGCGGTGATAGAAATAAGTGTAAAGTTTGATTAGGCAATACTTAAATGTTCATATTTCATTTATCAACCTAGAATATTCAGCTTATGCAAACAAATACGTTTAAACTCCACCCGTTTTTTTTATCTGCAGGTCCACTGCAATGGGTAATCGAATTTAAAAGTAAAAGAAAGATCCCTTGAAATCATACCTATCATTTATCGAGTTGTCAGTTTTTTCTACTTCAAGGTTCTTATAAATTTCCCTTAGGATAAAGGCCTTACATTTATCCTAAGCCTTTGTCCTAAATGAATTGTCGGATGGAATTTAAACAACTATCATCGCTTTAGAAAGTTTAGAGCAAAATAACCGCAAGCATTTTAAAGCACACAGAGAAAGCTGGTCACTTAACAATTTTCCCATTAAATTAATCTTTATTCTTTAACTTTCGGTATATTATTAATCCCCTCTGAAAAGCGAACTATTCTAAGTCTTGCTGTAGCTAAAAGAGACTCAGCGGAGTAACTAAAAGAGATAGATACCCCCATTTCTGAGAATTGATGTCACTTTAGACACGTTATCTGAAAGCAAATAGTTCTCCATACTCAATCTGAAAAATGATATTAGTAAGTAGTGATACATCCATATACAGGAACAAGTCTGTGTTTACTCCAGAAAGTGGAGAAATTAAGAGGATGTCGTTTGTCTTCACGAGGTTTCTTGTATGATGCGATGATTCATGAGGGCAGTTATTAATGACTTTCTCTTCTGCAACTTGCTTAGTTTATTTAACAGATATCTCAGAGTTCCAGTCTGAGAAAAAATTTTTAGCTGTATTCTTGTTTAATTGTAAAAATGTTAGTTGATAATTTACTTAAAAATGTTACTTTTTAAACGAATTTACATCAGACTTAATGTTAAGATTTTAAATGTGGTAAACTTTCGAACAAAATGCATACTTTGCATTTCTTACATGAATTAGAGATTAGGAAACATAAATCATGTCGACTATATAATTCAAAAACTAAGTACCTTCAGCTACACATATAATTTTCAGAATGTTAGTGCCTTAACGCATCAGTTTTAAGTGAAATAATGGCAGTTCTTATCATTGGCTACTTTTATAATAAAATAGTTGAGAATCACGATTACTGTGTTCTCAGATAACAACAATGTACATAATGCACACACCTTTTGCAGGAAATAAAATATAATGTAACTCCCCCTACAAAAGGATGTTATGGAATATTTTATTGATTTAAGAAACTTTAATAGACAGACATATTAAATTGTTAGCGTCAACGTCGGCCATATAGTCTGATTCGTAGTCTTTTAACAGATGAATATATTAAGGTAATAATGACCCACTAATTAGTACTTATTTAATATTTAACGTGGATTATTATAACAGAAGAACATTTTTGTGAACAGACATCTTAGCTGAAAATTAAGTAAAAAGGTATTTTTAGAAGTACTGAAATATTAGAAATTTCTCATATTACTAAAATACAAAATTTATTAAATTATCATTAAATGAAAATTACTGGATGTCACTGTTTATTTAAGTGTATTATTTTTACTCTGTTTCATGCAAATTTTCACTTGTGTAAATTAGACATTGGCAACTTTCGAAACTAATTTTTTTTTCATGGAACCTTTCCTTCCATGTCCTCATTGGTCCCCCTACCAAATCTGGTGACATTACAGCTGATATTTCGAGATACAGATGGCTCTAAGTAGTGTTAATTAAAAAAAACCTGTGCATAAAAAAGGAATAAAAGAAATATACTAGTACTTTATCAAAAAAATTATCCCCTGTTTCTATATTTCTAAAGAAATTTCAAAAGTTTGTAAAAATTTAAATATTATGAAAATTTAGGGTAGGGTAGGAAATAAGACGCACGTTTCAGTCAGAAAATGATTTAATTCTTTGTTCATTTTAAAGAAAGAAAGGAGAAAGAAAAATGATCTAAACAAGCGCATCTTTCGATAAATCCTGAAAAGACTTGTACATTTTAATATTTCCGAATATTTTGCTTTCTGAGGTGTCGTTATGTTCCTACTTTTCTGTGACATTTTAAGGCCTTCTACTATAAATAATCTAATTATTCCATTTCCACCTAAAGTATTTAAGTCAAAAAAGAAAATTTCGAATTTTTAGCAGAAAGTCTGAAAGTTAGGTTTAAGAAAGCAAGCCAGAACATTAAGCACAAAGGCAGAAACTTTTGCGAAATCACGTGGAGCGTGAAATCAGACTTACTTCTATTCCTTTTTAGTTTGTGTAACGTTTACTCTATAGTTCTGTTTATCTAAGCTTATTTCATATTAGAATTATTCATATTAGAATTATGATGTTCCTTAAAAAATTTCCTCTATTCCTTTGAGGAATAAATCTTTGTATTTTTCAAGGACTCATTCTGTTGCCAAAGAAGAGCGAATTCAGTAAGTATTTTATGAAGGTTTATAGGAAAAGGCGAAACAGAGTAAAAGAGAACATAAATATTAGATTAATAGTTTTGAGTTCGTAAGCGTAATAACATTATACATTGGCTTTTAAGAGAGCTCTATATTAGAGGATAACTCCAGATCATAATAAAATTATATTTTAGGATAGCCTCGATTTTATGATAAGCAGTTTTACTCTGATATTCATATTACAGCAACAAACGTAAAATTTATGGTTATATTAGCTTAACAAATAATACAAAGGTCTCTGAACTAAGCTTCATTTTGATATTTATAACTTTGATGTTTCGATCAGTTTAACAAAGCACCTGTTGGAATGGCATTTAGATTATGGATTATTACATTATGGATAGCAATTATGTTTGTTTCGGTATTTTCTTGATAAAGCAACTACCACGATTAGTTACCGAAATTTGACGCTTATTTGCCCATTTTGTAATGTTCAAACTTCAGATCTCACTAAAGGCTTATGCTGTGGGCACTTCAACAAGGAAATACTCATTTCATAAGCTTTAACTCATGGGGTTTGTCACTATGATCGAATTTTGTCATTGATTCTTAAGCTATTCCCAGATAAGCTATCGCTCTCTTAATGCGTACGCACACTGTTTGTGGATGACAATGCAATGTGGTAAACGGATTGTTTTTAGATTTTTAAAAACCTGTTCTTCAAAGGACTTTTCACGCATGTCTTCGTCCTCAGAATTTTATAGTCTGCATCATGCGATGGTGCGACAGTGAGTACAGAAGGAAGTGAGTTTAAAAGTCTCTAATCGAAAGCACACAATATTAAGACATTAGATGGGTCATTATTAATCATATTAATTGTTAAAGGTTAGAAAATTAATTAAATATATTATTTCGTAAAATTTTCTAATTATATTATTAAGAAGTAAAAATTGTTTTTGAATTATGATTAAAATTTTATGCAATTAGTGATATGTTTCTGTAATAGGGAAAGAAAACAAATGATTTTATGATCTTACGCTTCGTTAACTGACACGGCATTCCTATTTTGCTATAACATAAAATTTTATATTTCACGCAGTGAAAAATAGATATTCGATTCCTGACGGATAAAAAACTTGCATTTCGAAAAAGATGCAAAAGTAATGGAATTATTGGTGAATGGAAAATGTAACTTATTAAACATGAGAAGACTTATAATTTAATGTATATGAATGTTAAGTATAATTTATTTTTGATAAATGGAAAATGCAATTTATTATTAATGAATAGGAAATGCAAATTTTAGTTGCAAAACAACTTTAACGATTTCTGTTCATAATGGAAATATTATGTATGTCTTTGTGTAAGCGAAAAAGCTACGCGTAACTAATCACCAGTATCAGTGGCAGTGGTATTGTGTTCCTGAATTTTGATGAATGATGCTACCGGTGTTGATGGAAATTAAATGAGAGTGAGATAAGTAAGCAGTTAACCATCTCTCCAAAGTACAGCTATTCTAATTTTGATCATTTGGAACAGTAATGCTAATTGTTACTTGTCAGTATTGATGACAGATTGGTTAACACAAGAAGGAATAAGAAGGCTTTTGAAATCCACAGAATTACGTAATATAAAAAATATTAGTATTGAAGATGGTCAGCAGATGGGGCGCCTCATGATTGGCGGATTGGCGAAAAAACAAAGAAAGTACTCAGTGCTTTCGCCTATTTTATTACTGGCCAAGACAATATGTTCAGTAGATAAAATTATCACGAAGACAATTATTTATAATGCGTTTTGAAAAGAAAAGAATTTTATCCAAATTGGCTTAACACCAGAAGACCGAAATTATCTGAAATTTTTGTGGTTTGATGATATGGCAGTTGACTCATTCAAAATTATAGGATTTACGGGCGTACAATTCAGTGTTACTTGAAGCCCCTTTATTTTAACTGCTACTATCAAATATCAGCCGCCCAGTCAGTATGGTGGTCAGGGAAGCTGACTGCGATGCGGAAGGGCCTGGGTTCGAATCCCGGAGAAGGCATGGTTGTAACTGTCCGTCCCTTCATAGGAAAGTCGTTGGTGGCCCACCTATTAGGTGCCTTCATAAGAAAGAGCCTTCTATAGATCACACATCCAGCCTTCTATAGATTAAAGGACTGTGTTACATTTGTAATTGTTCACAATCTGCCATTGAAAAAAACTATCAAATATCATATTCAGAAATATAAGAAGGAACATTATAAAGTTTATGAAATGTTAGACACATGCCTGTATGTTGATGATTTAATTTCCGCTCAAACTAAGATGAAGAGGCGCACTATTTATCTTCTATTGCCGCTAAACTTCTTAAAGATGCTGGGATGCATTTATGAAAATTTAATTCTAATTCTAAGAAACTAAAAGAAATGTGGAAAGAAAATATGTTATGCAGTGAGCAAGAAGATTCTGGTCTCCATTTGAAAGTTTTAGGATTATTATGGAATACCTCTTCTGATACCTTTCAACTGGATGCTCAGCCTCTTATAGATAACCTAGAGAATGTCAAACCTACAAAGCGATGTGTTTTAAAGACTATGTTGAAGGTTTATAATCCCGTAGGGTTTATATCCCCATTCACCATACGAATTAAAAGCTTAAGAAATTTGGAAGAACTTTTGAAAAGAGGTTTGGCCTGGGATGATGAGTTATCCCTAGATTTAGAAAATGAATGGAAGGGTTGGTGCTCTAAAATGGAACATCTTAAGAGATTAGAGATACCTAAATATTTCCAACAAGGAATGAATTCTTTAAATGATCAAGTACAAAACCACATTTTCTGTGATGCTAGTCTTACGGCATTTGGTGCAGTAGCCTATTATAGGTACTTCACTAAAAATAATGAAATTAAAACAGGCTTCATTTGAGCAAAAAGTAGAGTATCTCCTGTGAAACGAATTACGCTTCCCCGATTAGAATGAATGGGTGTCGTAATTGCCGCAAAGATGTCTAAATCTTTAAAGATGGCACTAGACTTTCAAAATTCGAAGATAAAGTTTTGGACAGATTCAACAATAACACTTCTTTGGATAAAAGGATCTGCTATGAATTAGAAGCCCTTTGTTTCCAACAGAGTCAGAAAAATTCAAGCCCTTACAGATCCTGAAAATTGGAACTATTGTAGCGGAAAAGAAAATCCAGGTGATTTAGTGACGCGAGGTGAAAAGCTGATAACGCTTATACGAAATAACGTCTGGTAGCGCAAGGTCCAGTTTGGTTATCCCTTCAAGAACATTCATGGGCGTCAAAATGAGTAACTGAATTAAGCGAAGATGCGTTAATTGAACGAAAGATGGAACCTCAAATTACTCAATTATGTTGCACCGTAATACTGGAAGCAGTTTTAGATGTTGAGAAATTTAGCAGTCTCAGAAGAGTTTATCGTACCAACGGCATGGATAATGCGCTTTATGCATGATTCGAATAAAAGTAACTCTGAGGTCTCCGGTCCATTAACAGCATCATAACTGGATAAGGCGGAACTGTATTGGATCAAATGTAGTCAAGAATCTGCATTTAACGTTAAAGTAGACCTATTAAAATGTGGAAAATCTATCAGTAAGGAATCAAATTTGTATAACCTTAATCCCGAATTAGACGAAAATGGATTGCTTGAACTGAAAGGTAGACTACAGTTCTCTGAATTCCAAGAACGAGAAAAACATCCATGGGTGCTTTCAGAGAATTCAAAATTTGTTGATTATGGATACACATGAGAGATTGTATCATTTTGGAGTAGCTACCACATTATCACATCTTAGAGAGAAATATTTTATCATCAAAGGAAGTAGATGCGTAAAATCTGTTCTAAAACTCTGCATAATTTGTAAAAACTTTAATGCTGTTCCAGGTAAGGAAGTAATAGCACCACTACCTAGAGATAGGATTATTGAAACTCCACCATTCGAAACAACAGGCTTGGATTTTGTTGGACCAATTTATATCAAAACATCATCTGGTCCAGAGAAAGCCTATATTTTATTATTTACTTGCGCAGTAATTAAGGCTGTACATCTAGAATTGGTAGCAAATTTGAACACTGACACATTTATTGTAGCTTTTTGAAGGTTCATTGCACGAAGAGGAATTTGTAGAATAATTTACAGCGATAACCAAAAAACATTTATCAAAGCTGATTCAGTACTGAAAGGAATTTGGAATAACATTTCAAAAGTAAAAGTTCTAGATTATTTCTCAAAAAACAAAATAACGTGGAAATTTATTGTGCCTAGAGCCCCTTGGTGGGGCGGTTTTGGGGAAATGATGGTTCGTACTGTGAAGACACCACTGAAAAGGTCCTTGGAAGGACTTGTTTTACGTTTGAAGAAATAGAAATTACATTGATTGTAATTGAGGCAATTATCAACTCTAGACCATTGTGTTATATCTACGAACAGCCTTCTGAATCAGAGCCTTTAACTCCAGCGCATGTTTTAGTAGGAAAACGACTAACAGCATTGCCTCATGGATTGCCTGTAATAACTGGATCTGAATCCAACAGAAGAATACTTACAAAAAAATTGAAATATCGACAGCAAGCCATTAATCACTTTTAGAAACGCTGGAGGAAAGAGTACCTGTTAGAACTCCGTTTCGCATATCAAGTCACTCCAGCAGAATCCTCATAATTTAAAGTTGGTGACGTAGTGCTAATCCATGACGAATAGTTACCGAAGCATCTTTGGAAATACGGATGTATTAAAGAGCTGTGTTTAGAACGTGATTCAAAAGTTAGATCCTGTGTACTTCAAACACCGATAGGACTTATAAAGATACCCATTCAATTACTATATCAATATGAACTGGACTTAATGAACTAATATTTGAATAGACAGGCTTAAATAGTTTTTGCATGTTTCCATTTACTCATATAATTCATGTGTTATTTTTATTACTTTAGATTCCAGCCTTATTGTATTTTGAATTTGAATATTGTTTGCCTACCATATGTAAATATATTTCAGTACATTTTATTTTTATCCAAGAATTTGAAATACCTAATTTGAAAGTGTTGGATACTTAACGATTAATTTAGTTTGTACTTTGAATTAATGATTTTCTTTTAATAGTGATTGTTCATCCGGGGGCAGTGTGTTTTGACTGCCGTTAGGTAGAACCTTTTTGGCAACCCTGTTAGTTGCACTCTGTTCTGAAGAATTGTAGCAAGAACTGACTGACTCGGTGACAATGATTTGAACTCTCGTTTGAGAGTAATTTATAATAGTTAAAATTTTGTAAATAATTTTTGTATGTAGTTTTAATCCGTGTGCTGATGTGTTCACATATTGAGTGACTTTACTGAACCGTATTTTGCACGCTAAAATTATGACTAACCTGCATTTTAAGAGGATTATTATGGCGGATATTATTATTTGTGTTGTGACTGCCGTTAGGTAGCGCTGAAGCGCATAACTAGACTTTGTACTTTTTGGCAACCCTGTAGTTGCACTCTGTTCTGAAGAATTGTGGCAAGAACCGACTGAGTCAGTAACTTGAACTCCCGGTTTGAAAGTAATTTAGAATAGTTAAAATTTTGTAAATAAATTTTGTATATAGTTGTAGTGCGTGTGCTGATATGTTCATATATTGAGTGACTTTACTGAACCATATTTTGCACGGTAAAATTATGACTAACTTGCAATGAAGCGGATTTATGGGTCCTACGCGACAGGACTGAAAAAATTTAGCAGGTAAGCGCATGCTTATTTATAACTTGATATATTTTGATATAGTTTAAAGTAATGGAAAATCTTGATAAATTGAAGGGAAACGCGCAGTTTTGCGTACCGCTACTACAAAACTGTAAACAAAAATAGAAACGAAAATTTTAAACGTAATATTCCTACAGTATCTGATTTGTCAATTAGTGTTAAGAATAACTGTTTCTCTTGCAGCAGTTCAGAACATAATACTAGTTTCTGTGAATCGCTTTCGATTCCTGAGAAGCGTAAAAAACTGAAGAACAAAGGGAAGTGTTTTGTATGTTTTAGGAAATTCCATATTGCTGCAAAATGTAAATTTTTAAATGAGCATTGTAAAATATGTGGTAGTAAGTTTCATAATGTTTCGATATGCATGAAACCAAAAGAAAGGTCCCCCGAAGTTCCTAAAAACGAAGCATTGAGATCTTCCGTTTCTCAATGTGAGATTAGAAACTCAGATGCATTTCATGAAGTGGAATTGCAAACATATTGCGTAAAAATATCCCCCGATTTAAAGTAAAAAAATTGCTTTATGTCTTTTTGACAGTGGTAGTCAACGGACATTGGCTAAAGTGCAGAATCGCCCACTTATTTGTTTGGCGCTTTTTACAAGAGTAAGAAGAATTTCTAACGCGATGATTTATCCACCTAAAACAAACACAGATGTCGAAAGCAAATTAAAGAAATACGAGTTATCTAATTTGAAATTGTTAAATACTTAATTTAGATGCTAAGCATTTTAGCTACTCGGTTTATTGATCAGCGAAATATATATACGCCCCGTCACCGACTGGGAAGATAAATTAATTGCAGGTGTTAATTACTTTTAGGCTTGTTTAGTGATGGTTGGAAGCATTATTTTGTGGCTTTTTCTCTATAGTGATGTTACGAGACAGTTTCACGCAGAAAGCGTCCCTCATATGAAGGCAGTTATCTATTTTACCATAATAAGGATCATGATTTTAGATAAGTTATTTAATAAAATTATAGCGCAGTGTGCAAGCAAGCCTGCACTTTGTATTGCCCCGTATTCGTTTAAAATCGCCATCGATTCACGAAGGGACTTCCCCAACCAGTTTTCCTTGTCTTCTACTGCTTGCAGCATAGAGGTAGGAAGTAAACGTAACTCCTTGGCTTGGAGTGCGGGGTGAGAGATCGGGGCTTTCGACCATGTCCCTTCTCACGTCGCCATGATTAATGCCCGCCGATTTTGAATGCAATGTTGCCTTCTCTGCTGTACGAAAACTTGAATTATACTACAGCAAAGTTTACTCCATAAATTTGTAGCCGAAAAAAATTTGTGCGAGCTGTTGTGGTTAAATTTTATAGATATATGTATGATATAAGTCAAGTTATCGTAACCTAGTGCTGAGGTCGATCGCGTGTTCTACATTATTATGATTCTGCAATAAGATTAGTCTCAGCTAGGATTGAGCTGATATACTACAGTGATTATTTTCGATTCTACGATTTATCGAGTTTTTTCTGTAGTTGATGCTTCAAGATTGACTTATACGGCGCTCCTTATGTGTATTCATTAGCTAGTGTAGTTTCTGTAGATCTGGCAAATTTGATATATGTTTCAAAAATATTTACTCAAGTGAAATAATAATACTTAGAGAAAAGAAAATAAATATTTTTCACATGCGATATTTGTATGATCTTTCCTCTGGTATGACTGGGTCTGTGGTAAGTACAATACATATTTCTTTCCCTAGGTCACATATCTTACCTTGAATTCATATGTGTCTTAAGGGTTATTTCGGCCACAACGCAATCTAAGCTAATTATCCAATAATCAAAAATCCACACCATAATACCCAGGTATATATTACGATGAATTTCTATACAGATGTATACATAGTTCAAGATATGCGCTTTCTGGCGAGTTTCCCGTGAGAAACTATTACCAGCTTATATTAACGTTAGACACGTAATAAACGCAGAGAAATCATACATCTAACATTATCTTCTTGGAAAATAATAATTAATACATATGCAATTACGGTATTAGCCCCTTTTAATAACCAGTATGAGATAGAAAACACATTTGTTTTAACCTTAATATTACTAACACTTAGCCGTTGTGAATAATGAACGATAATTTAAAATTACAGAGGAATTTATGCTTGAACAATTTTTAGAATATATACAGCCGATAAAATCAAACTTATAAACTTTACTGATAATATCATGAAGTCACGTTTCGTCTAATAATTAAAATGACTCTAGAAGTAATTATTCAAGCTTTCAAATGCTTAAAATAATACAACCAATTCCATAAAAATTTATGATTACAATGGCAAGAAAATGGGTTGCTTCAGATGATCATTATTTTTATTAACACTGAAACTGCCTTTCAGAAAACGATACTTTGCTTCGACATCAACTACTCATCCATGGACTTGATTTCGTCAAATATTTGCAGAGTCATGCCTCAAATAAGCTAGAAAATGAATCGCAAGTTCAGAGCATCATTTCAGTAATTAGATTTTGATGAGCTATGGTTTCACCTCATCTTTGCTAAACTGGATCTAAAGCAACGATACAATGCTATTCCATCTATGCGTTTAATAGCTGGTAATAGTTTCCGGTGTTACACTTTGCACTATTTGGAACGTATAATTGAAATACCTTTTATATTGCACATGACAATACTTTAAGGATCATTTCCTTCTTTTTATATGACGAACGTTTAAACTTGTTTTACCGATTAATTGCACTTCCGTCATAAAGACCTGATAAATGTACTGTATCTTTGAATAATTACAGCTTTCTTCCTCTCACACTGCTGTATAAGCCGAGTTTTAATTGCTCTATATTTAGTTTGAGTTGTCCTACAATATTAATTGAATTTTTTCATTTTAAATCACAGAAAAATAACAGGTAATATTCGAACCCTTTGTTTGTTGCTGAATTTACGTATATCAACGCATGCATTTATACAGATACATGTGCAAGAGAAGAAATAAGGATAGAGGAATCTACTGCATATAAACACCAGGAGATACAGTGAGCTTAAGCTATTACTAGATAAGCAGCTGCACTGGATACTAAACTTGCAACGTATAAAAGTGTAAGTATAATAATCTTAAAGAATACTAGTTTGTATTAAACATATCATTGTCAAAAAGGAACTTTAGACCGATTAGTTCTGGAAAATTAATATTCCTTAAAAGCTTTGCCTCGGGCAGACGGAAACCAAATTTAACGGAAAATATTTAGTTCAGTTTGAGAACATTTTAGATCCATATAAAGTTATTTATATAGATATGAAAGATAAAATAGTAAAGCAACTTCTGATATTAATTTGCAATAGTTTTATTTATTCCCTCCCTCTGTAAAAAAAAGCAACTGCTTATAATAAATCCTTCAAATCTGCGCCAGTTTCAAATTAATTCATGTCATATGATCTTACATAACGTTGCTGATCCAGACACTGTCTAAACTTTGATTCAGTAGACATCTACTAGGCTACTGAATCAGAGCTTAGACAATCACGAAACTGAATCGAACATTTTGAGAACTATAAATGCTTTGTCTTCTTTCCCTGACCCTTTCTTTTCTTTTCTCTTAATGCGAAAAATTGCTTCTTATCTAGGAAACATGTTTCCGCTCGCTTCTCAGTTTGATCAATTGTAATGTTATGAACGTAATATAAAAACGCACACAGCTTAACGAACGGGTGTCTATTTCGTCTATTGTGATCTGGAACTTATTACGGTAATGTACTTATCAAGAATTAATTTGTCCAGAAATAAAGTCTACTGAATTATCATGACGGCTGCGTTTATCTGCAAGTTTCATCATTTTATTATGCATTTACAGGCCGTCACCATTAACAGCTTAGGCCATGATTGAAAGTATATTTGTATGATTGAAAGGTCTACGTGTTGTTTGTATAAATCATTTTATATATATATATGGAAACAGTAATCCTCAGTGAAAGAAAATTTTGACAAAATCCATGTAATTCATTTGTTATAGCAAGTACATAACAGGTGATGAATAAAAATTAACTAATGGGATGAAACATATTTTTCTAAAGCGACAAGTATGACTTTTAAGAGAAACTTACGCAGAAACTACATATTATTTGGCATTTTTATTCTCTAGCATAAAAATGGAAAACTTTCCAATTTGCTGTAAAATATAAGTCCGACTTCAACATTTGTTTTTTAAGCTGCGTAGCCTTGCAAAGTGTGGGTTATAAAAATGCAGATACCTAACGAACTTCTTTGCAATTTTCCAGCGTAATACATTCCATAAACTTGTACAACTATTAGGAGAATTTAGTTAATATATGTAGCGTCTTATACGATTTTCGAAAACGGAAGTTTATATCAGGCTTTATAATTACAAATATTTATTTAAAAATACTGTTACTATTTGTATTTTTTTTATCTCAGAATTACAGAATCTAAATTTACTTCTAAAAGCAAAAATAGTTGAATGAATTTGCTAATATGTTTTTTATTTCTTTATAAACAGCATTAAGTTTTTATTTCCGTATGCAGCTACATCCTTTCTGAAGAATAGAGCCTTAATTTTAAACTGCACAAGCATTAATGAGCAATGCGGTTGCTACATAGTTTTCAAGCAATGCCATGCAAAAGCAAATTTGCATAGTAACGGTGCTATGCGAAAAAGATCAAAGAAAATCCATCGCTGCACGTGATGTGTGCAAATGATGGAAGAACATTACCTATGACGACGAGCAATAAATCTGTGGTTTCAGTTCGCGCTCGCTTGTACTCAACACGACACCTGTACAATCCTTCCTCCTCTTTCTCAACACTTTCAATTCGAAGCACGGACGGTGTACCGGAAGTATCAAAAGACGCCTTCGAACCAGGAGATGGAAAGTGCCTGGCTGAAGCCAGCACGGTGTCCCTGGCGTCCACGCTGTATAATGGATTTCCTGTGTCATCCCTGTACCATAGAATTAAGGATACATCTGAGGAGGTCACGTTGAGGTCGCATGGCAACTCGGCTCTGTTTCCAGCCAGAATTGTAAAAGTAGGATAGCCTGTAAAATATGGGACTGTTAGAACCAGAGCGAAACACAAATTTCGCTCATTTTTTTCTGAATTCTATCTTGTCTGTTATTTACAAAACAGAATCCAGTTTTGAGCATTGATTGGTAACATTTGCTTTTAAAAATTAGTTCTGAAGTTTTTTTTATTCCAGTTTCATGAAATAATTTTATTTAAGTGTAAACATCTTTGAGCAATTACAGTTTATTCCAGGAATGAATTTAAGCTTTAAAATAAGCTTTAATATTAATATTTTAACAAGTACTCATTTCTGTTTGATAATTTCTGTAATTAATATGATATCATTTGTTTCACTCTGGTTCTTTAAGTCTCATATTTATTTCCTTCAGAGAATATAACATATCTAAAATTGTGTATAGCTCTTTAGGTTATTTGCAGCTGTAGAACTTTGTTAATACTTTAAATATTAACATAGAAATAAAGCTGAATTTAACACTTTTTATAAGAAATATTTATGCTGAATTAATATAGCTGAGAAATTAATTTTAAGGGGAAAAGACGTGCTTAGAAAGCACATCGTTATCTTATTTAAAATTCTGAGCATGGCGCATGGAATTTAACAATAAGCATTGCCCTAACTCCAGGTTTATGATTTTCTTGTTGAACTATTTTGCGACTCTTTCAATCTTTAAATGATGCAAATAACTATTTTGCATGCTAGAAAACAATATTAATTCCATTTTAGGGCTGAAAAAAAAACATAAATGCCAGTTAACAGTTTAAGATCTTCAAATAAGCTATTCAAGGGATGAAATCTTCAATTAAGGGATTTGAAGCATTTCATTTTTAGCCGGCACAAATTATTAGCTTTTAATAGTGCTCTTTAAGAAACATTTAAGAATGAAGAGAATAATTGCTAATAAATGCTAATTTTTATTTCTCGAATGCAGGTGGATACTTATGAGTGGAAGAATAATGTGAAGTGATTTTATGTTTCTTGGATAAGAACGGCTGATTCTATTAATGTCCAGTCTTCACTTCTTTTGCAAGAAACATACAAAACATGGTGGAATTACGGCAAAAAAATGAAAATGCGTTCAGCGCTGCTGTCAGTTTGTCTTTATTCTCATTCTGTTTCCATAGTTGCAATAATTCTCAAAGTTTATATATTCCAAGAAAGTTTCCGTGAGCCAATAAATGTTTTAGAGTTTTCTGTCTGTCAAATTATTATTATACACTGGGTCCGCAAATTACCTGGCTTTTATTTCTTTTACAAATGTCCTGGCTTCAATCATTTATTACCTGAATTTTATATTCGTCGTAGGTATATAATTCCAATAAAAAAATTTTTAATTGACAGAGAGATTCACGTTTCCGTACTTGAAATTGTAAAAACAGAATTTTGAATCAAATACAAAATTCAAATATTTATACGTTCCGGCGTTTTTTAGACTCGTTTTTAGGAAAATGCTTCTCAGAAATAAAATTAGCAACAGAAAAAGTTTGTCTGCCATACGACAAAAATTGATGAAAATATTTATATTTAAAAATTGTTATATTTAACACAATGGTTTCAAACTAGTGGGCCTCGCGATTCTCCGATGCAATTTTATGCGGTCCGCAAATACATTTCAACTATATGTTTGTTGCAAATATAATGTCTCGAAGATTTCAAGATTTTAGTTATTTGAAATTTGAGTTTGCAAAATTATAAACGAACATGAATAACGCACTAAAAACAGTAAATTGATACAGAGGGCTGTAAATCTTATTCAAATATTAAGATACAGATTTTAAACTTTTATTCCTAACTGTCAAAAATAAATCAGTTATGAATTTTTTGTTTAATAATAACCGATTTGTTAAAGAACAAATTTATATGCCAACAGCGTTTTTTCAAAATTGAAAATTAATAAGAAAAACTTCCATTTGACTTGTTCCAATTGAAAAATGTTCTCTGAAAACTTAGAAATGTTTCAGAATTTGTTTATTAAATACACATTTTAAAACAATTTGTCTGAAAATTTAATATTTAGCTATCAACATATTTGAATAATAAATAGAAAAAAATGTTTTTAATGTATCAAACTTTGCATTTCAGATAGAAAATAAATATAACATTGTATTTGTTTCCTTATCATGTTTTCTTGCGTTACGTATGCTTTATTTAGTAAGACTATTTTAAACTTTATTAGAAGAGTTTTTTTATTGAGTTCACAAAAAGTTTTTCAATAAAAAAATAACAATAAATAGAAAATTCTGGCCCGTCATCTGTTTTCAGATTGTGCATTCCTCCAGCGAGCAGTTTGAGACCTCTGTTTTAACATACAATCTATCTTAACAAATGTATATAATAAGAGAAATTGTAATAATTTATCAATATCCATTTCTTAATGGCAGCTTACACTTTTGTAAATGTTTCCAAGTTTTATTCTTTCTTTTAGGTAACGTCACTTAGGACACGTAGTGAGCGTCGTTCGATTGCGTGCTTCTTCTCATTATGATTTCAGACGTCAAAGAGTTTTCTGCATGTTAGGAATTATATTACATGTTTCTTTCACAGATGTCTCATATTCGGAATAAAGTAGATTTCCTGCTTCTCCGTGTTGGGAGTCAGCATGACAAAACCTCATACAACTGTTTCAATAAAACGGATTTCAAAATTATTCGTTTATTTAGAATATAAAGAATAAATTAAGAAGAACATATAACAACTACAACAGAAAAGCTATAATTATTTATAACTTCCAGAAATCTGGGCTGCTTCCAACAGTTACGAACATAAAGAGCACAAAAATTAAACCTCGATGATAGTAATTTAATTCACATATAAGTCGTTAACGCAAGCTGTATTGCATTTATCTTTGAAAGTAGCATTGAAGAAATTTCATTTTATCATCCGGTCTCTTTAAAATGTGATTCTGTAAGGTCTTGCTTTCTCGTCTTTTAGACATTTTTTTTTTTGTCAAAGTGTATTCCACTTAGCAATAGAACATGCAATAAATAAAGCCCTCAAACAAAAACTAGTAGTACAAAATAAATAAACCTTACAAAACTCGAAGCTGAGCACATTATACTCAACGAAACGGTAATTTTATTTTGGTGATTCTTTTGAGGTCTTACCAATAAAACCTCATCTTTGAATGCGTAATATTCTATTTCTGTAGCTAAAATGTGCCTACTTCGGCAGCTCAGTGGGCAAAAGAAACCTGGTGAGACTCTATAATTCGGTTTAAATTCTGTTGAAATCATGCTGTTACTATGCTGCTCAAGCAAAGAACAACGCTTAGAGAATAGGAAATCAGAGACTATTGCTCCTTTTGGAAATATATTTCAATACATGTTTCCGTCGTTACAACCCTGAAGATTTTAATTGCTTTGCATTCATATATATAAGAAGATTGTAAATTTTATTGGAAGTATACCTAGCAAAACTATGGTCAACTAGAATGCAGATATTTTGTCTTTTTTGTTCGTTTCTAGCAACTTACATAACATATTGCAAGATGCAGATTTACATCAAAATTCGAATTATTTTTCACGGAGAATTATACTGCGCTCAGTGATTTAATATTTTAAAAAATGAGCAAAATATTTCCATTTACGTTTCCATTAAAAAGACATGAAGCTTTTCGAGCAGAAAAACCGATTTTAAACGTTTACATTCCCATTGCCCATTTGATAACTCTATAGTATTTCTTTCATAAAAATCTCGGATCAAAAGGATACCTTGTTGTTATTGATCGTAAACGCAGAGTGTCACTGATATGTTTAACGTACGGTTTATCTTACAGAACATGATCGAAAAATACTTTTTGTTTTTTTTCCTGTTTGCGGGGATGCTTCGCAAATGTTTCAACATTTGATCATTGCTGACTTCTTCAAAACTCAAGAATCATTTTATATACAACAAAAATGTTTTTCTTTTTGTATTCCTTGCAGATTTTGTTTGAGCATCTTGAGTCTCATTTTTTTTTTTCATTTCTCTTCTGAAACTGAAAACGTTTCCTGTTGAAACATTTAAGAAACGTACAAACTGTTCAACATAAAAGGCCTCTAATTAGTGTTATTAGGGGTTAAGTAATTCTGGAAATTACGTTTCAGACGATAAACGGCATTTAAAAAATTTCAAAGAATACAAATATTTTCAGCACATTTGAAATATTTTGCGTGAAAAAGGGTATTTATCAGTTCCATTTAATTATATGTTTGCTGGCATTTGTGAAATTTTGGTTAACTTGTGCGACAAAGGTAGAATGACCAGTGAATTATTCTGAACTGAATATGCTTTTTCTTTAAAGAAATCCGTTTAATGGAAAGAAGGCAAAGGGTTACAGTTTAAGAAACTGTAATTTTCACTTGAAGTATATGAAAGAATTGACATTTCCAGTGTTATAAAGTGCAATTTTTTCTTTCGGGCAAATAAAATATGGTAAATTCAAATAAAATATGGTAAACTAATATAAAATATGGTTATATTATTAAGTTACTTTATTTGCTATGTAGAATAAGACATTGTCCTCTCCTGGTTTAGAAAGTCCTCCACGAAGGCATCCCTCCTCTTAGGCAGATAGCCCTAGTGTGCTTTGCCATAATTAAATAAACTAAAACCAAACCTCTCTTGGTATTAAGAATTTCAATTTTAACTTAAATCTTATATTTACGATTATAAGTTTTAGTGGCTTAGAAAAATATCTAGTTTTATAATGACGCTTATATGTTTTTCAGTAAGCATAGGTTAAATTTTGTTCAAACTCTTGAAAATTTTTTTAAATTTCCACTCCATATATCCTGATTTATTGGGGGTCTAACCCCATAATTTTAATCCTGGAAAAGTTTAAAAAACTGGCTTATATTTTCCACTTGTAAGTTAAACATACATTTATTTTTATACATATAATGAAATTTACTTCGTTTATTAGATTTAGTTTCAGTAAAATCTTTGCATTCAATCCTTCTTTAATTTTGCTAAACAACATGTAAAACTGATACCATTGCTAAAATTTAAATCTGACGTTTTTTGGCATAAACAAAAATCTCATTCCTCTTTCAGCTAAAACAGATTATTACCTAGCCATTGTATTTGTTATTGCCTCATTTAAACGTTTATGTAGATACAATGAAAATGAAATTCCTTAACGCCTAAAGAAATTATCTTTTGAATCAAGATGCCTCGAATTTATAAATTTTAATAAAAATGTAACGATATTCTTGGTTTTAATTTTACGCAAAATGCTGTTCTTGCTGATACGTTTTTTATAGCAATACTAAACATTCTTACTATTCACGCTGTTTGAAATGCTGCGAACATCACAAGAAAATGGAATATATTATTTTTCAAACCATTCTTTCTTAACAGCTCACAGACCACATAATTTATTTATATGAATGAACAAAGCCTTTTTAAGTTTCCCATCAAAGATTCTTTTAGCTACTGTTTATATAATTAAAAGGAACTTGAATTTTCTTTTTCAGACACTAAAGGTGATTTCACAATACATATTCATATTTAAAAGCATGATAGAAAAACAGATAGCATTCATCGCCTAAAATCAAAAACCAAATTTGAACGAGATACCACTACAAATTATGCTTTCACGCACTGTTTCTGTTAAATAATTTTTGCAGAATTAGGTATAAATATGTAAAACGAACGATTTTGTATCAGGTTCTTAATATATGACTTTAGAATTAAAGATCTGCCGCTTTAAAAGCTAAGCGATTCAGAAGCAATCAATTTACTTCTTAACATTTAATTCTTTATTTTATTTTTTAACAACATATTCAGTTAACAGAATTTGAAATATTTATATTTTAGAATACAAAAGCCGTTCGTAATACAGATGCTATTCGTACATTTTTTAGACAATTTTAATTGTATTTACAGAAATATTTTATCTAAAGTTTTGTGTTTTAAATTATTTGTTTGATAACCCTTATTCTTTATTATCTTTCTCCACTGTAATTTCCAAGATAATAAAGCCTTTGGTAGTATCGGAAGATATATTTTATCCCATTCCTCTTAAACAGCTCTCCAGAATCTAAAGAGGTTGTAGCTGCTTGCATTGCTTGATGTAGTTTTATTAATCGATGACACTGTGGGTAAAGAGAAGGTACTTCATGTTTGGCAAATAGGTATAAAATATGTTCCTGGATAATATGTAGAGTTGATCGTAACATTTTTCTCAAATCTCTTTGTTTTTAATTTGCGTTATATGAAAACAAGTAGCAATCATAAATTCCTTCGAAAACCTTTCATTAGATTCTTTGAACCATCTTTTAAGATATTTTTCTGCTCTTTGATGATAATAAATGAACCTTTTTTTATTGCAGTCATTTAAATTCACCCAAGTTTCTTCTATTGCGGCATTTTTCCATTTTTGACAGGAGAAATGTTTCTCATAAACGATTTTGCAACGAGTTCTGCGTTCGACGATATGCCGTGGAGAAAAACTGCACATTGTGCTTTTTCGCCTAGTTAAGATTAAGATCAACATTAAACACCTTGACTGCAGTTGACACTGACCATTTTAATGATTTTGAAACTGTCCTTTGAATTGGCAGATTTTCTTTTAACATTAAAGATCTTACCTTTGCAACATTCGAAACATTCCGTTTTTTCTTTGGATATGTGTTTGGAACGATTTCTCCTCTTAAATCCAAGCTTTGACGTTTTTCCTTTCTTGTTGACAATATTACCAAATTATCGATCGTAGCCTTAGATATCAAAAACTCATGGTTTACACAACATTTTTCATTAACTAGATAATATCGCAAGGAGCACAAACATAGCCTTCCATACATCGCTTATTTAAAAGTGCCATTTTGCGTGAAAACAAAAATTTTTAAGTAGCAGACCATAATTCATACTTTGAAAAATATAGTTGCATTTAAAAAATTTCGAAGCAGATGTTTCCTTTTTGTAGCAAAGCAAAATCGTTTAAAAAATGTGCGAACATCCTGTGTACCTTTTTTTTTCAGAATTTTTTCAGGTCCTTCTACTCTGGCTTAACTATTGCAATATCATTATTTAAAACTGAACTTTGAATTAATGGGGCAAACAATAAATTAATATTTTATACTAAATCTATTGCATCTCAGAAATCCAAACCTTTTCTTTCAACACAGGCCAAATTGTTAATGGTCGTTAATCAAATGACGCCGAAATGCGAGGGCAAATTTTTGTTCTAGTATAATTTTAATGGATTCAGCTACTACTGCTTTATTCAAATCACAAATCATAAACATACAATTGTTAAAGTAGCCATATTAAAGCATCTAAAATATATTCGATAACACAGTTTAGTTAAAAATAAATATTAAAACAGTTGTAGGTCAGCTGCATTCTAGTGAAGGAATTCATTGCCGACAACAGCGCTAAAATTATGTTGCCAAGGCGGGGCAATGAATAAATGTAAATTAATTACAAAAGATGAAGATAAACCTACTCCCACCGTATCAGGTTCAGTCCTGATACAAAGGCAGAAGAGAAAGTTCATTTCCAGGCATAATTCGAAGACACCAGTCTTAGTTTTGACTGTGGCTACGCGAACTAATCCGTCTTTGCCAGAATAGATGTCAATGACACACTCCGACGCAAATAAAATTCAATGTGAAATAAATAGAATTTTCATTAAATTTAAAATGAGTGAAATAACAAAATAAACCGAGGACATGAATTTAAAACTTACTCAGAGGACGAAGTAACAATCCAGTTTATTCTGATTTTGTATTTATTTGATATTTTTACATTTATCTGTATTGCATTTCATTGCCTTTGTCTCTTTGTCTAGAATGGGTTCTAAATGTGTTACGTTTTGATTATATATATAGTTGGAATCGTTAGATAATAACAATTTTAATCTTAAGTTAGGTAGTTAGGTAGTTATGAACAGGATTTTCAGTCTGATCGCGGATAAATACAAGGTCGAACAGAAATCATTTAGATTCAATCAATAACTTCAAGTAGATAGTGAACTTTCTATTGACGACGGCCTTCCTGAGACTACCACTTCTGAAACTGACAAATATTTCTAAGAATAAACAAACATTTATATTGGGCATCACTTCCTTTTACGAGCATTTATATAGAAGACCAAAATCCTCTGAAATCATACGTAAGATAGAGTTTTCGGTTTTCTTAGATTAAAATTTTAATAACCAGATGTTAAATGCCAACTTCATTAATTCCGTAATAACGTTTGCGTCCATTTGCGTACTTGGAACAAAGTCCCAGTGGAAAGCCTACGTTTTGAAACCGGAGCTACATTAATGTAGAGCACTTACGGGCTAGACTTTGTACATCCCACCCCAAAACGGAGATTGCCATTGCGCTCCAGCTCAACGAATATTTAGAAGTTATCACAAGAGAGGGCGCATCAACTTCTAGTGAGTAATAGAATCGTGTCTTGTTGCATAGAAGAGGTCTTAGTTCAAAATCAAATTGTAACCTAATAGAGATATCACTAACTAGATTTAAGCTTTCAGTTCCCGAACTACAAGTTCCTTATTAGCATTTTATTTTAAAGTCAAACTTAGAACCACTTTACATAGATGTTAATGGTTGAAATGCAACACTTATTTTAAAGAAATATTCTGAAAGTATGAAAATGCATATTTTTATTAGGGGTAATTAATATAAAAGCTGTTTAACAAGAATGTGTAATAAATTCGGAGAAACGTATCAAGATCTATAATGTTATATTTATGTTCTTTATCATATATTCTGAAAAAAAAAAATTCTGGAAAACTTCCATGCAGTTCTATAAGGAAATGAGATGAGAAACAGAGTAAATCTTATTACACGGAAGCATCTAAAGAACCACGCATGTTTTAAAACTTGGTACTGGTAGTCTACTAGTAATTAAAACGTTTTAGTATGACTTCTGAGAAATGAGACAAGCTGAGGAAAATGAGATATTCCTGTTACTAAGCACGTTCAGATTAGTTATACTTAGCTCTTGTGCTAATAAACAAGTCATTTTACTTTTAGCTGTTTTCCAAACTTTTAAAAATATGGAGAGGAAAATCCACGCTTCCCAACATAAATGTTACCAATTAGAAAGATTTATTCTTAGTTTATCATAAATTTTAGATGAGAAAATTCTTTGCATTCCCAGATATGAACACAACGACCTTTACTCCCATTTTCAGGAGGGAACAATTATTTCAGATTTGAGTTTCAAATTTGATCTTTGGTTTCGAATTTGATTTCAAAGAAGTTGCATGTATCTTAAAACTAATTTATCCCTTTTACTTGAAACCAGTATCACAACAAATCTGTTGCAATTAATTAGTTAATAAAGCCATATTTTGGAGCAACACGGGATCGGTATTGTACGTTTCTTTTCTCATACATTTCTCTCGTAAAAGGGGGTGAATTTTTGGGCAAGATTATTAACTCTTTAAGGGCTAATGATTAGATCGATAAATAAGAAAATAAAGTAATTAGCTAATACAAACACATTATATTGTTACCTCACAATGTGTACATGCATACTGTTATTCAAGGATATAAAGGACCTTACAATTTACAAAATTATGTTTGAGAAATTGCGTTTTCTTCGGTGAATTTGTAACATAAATATATCATTACTGAAAAATTTAGGACTTGAAGGTCTTTTGCTATTAGAAAAACGCTGTGTAAATGTCAAATATTTAAAATTCTACCTTGGACACTTAAAGCTTGTAGAGACATTAAGTATTTTGGAAGCAGAAGTGATGAAAAATGAGCAACATTTTCACCGAGAATCGAACCACGGACCTCTGACATATGCACCCAGGTTGCTGACCACTACACTACGAAGGCATGCTAAGAAGGCGGGAGAAATACATTATAAGATAACTTAAAATCATTTTTCTATTCTTAAGAAATATCTTGAAAAGTTTCATTTTTTAAAGAGTTTGCCAGATATGATCTAGTAAGATTTAAGTCAATAAAAGTCATATAACAGAAACAAATTGGTAACATAAAATAAGATAGTCATTTCTGTTAATACAAGAAGAAATAAAACATTATTGGCGCAAAAATGCTATTGTTCATTATAAGTATTAGCGTAATATATTGGAAAACTCAATAAACCGACCGATCCCGCTACATTTTGCTCTTGGTATGTATGTTTAACAGTATATGTATTTTTCAATTACATTTCTTCTTTGTCTTCAGTAGATTTATTTATATTATTCAGTAGATTTATTTATATTCAGTAGATTTATTTATATTATTTAGAAATTTAAAGAGGATATAGTGAACAAATAGGTTTAAATTCTTTTCCATTACATGGATTTTATGCAGCTACTAATGGATTTTATGCTCAAACTCTTCCTCAGTCTTGCAAACCTTAATATAATAAATATTCATTGGTAATTGTGAGGGTATTTTTGTTATATAGAAGTTTCGACACCAAGGTTAAATAGCTTTACTTCAAGGTACCATTGTTAAATAAGAAACTTCTATATGTTAAATGTTAAATATGAACCTACTTGCAGTGAAAGGTTTCTACTTCCTCTTAGGGAGAAAACTAAACTCTTAAGAATTTGCTAATTACCCAAACTTTTAGTGATCGTATAGTGAAACGTTAAAGCATTTTGCGTTGTGAAAAAATGCATCCCGGGACCGCGCCGTGAGAGGATCGAAAACATAAGAAAAACATATACAAGATATATAGGAAAAACATATTAAATATATAAAGAAAACATACTGTAATAGGTTTCCAGATTAAATATCAGTTTATTCAATTACATCACAATAAAAAAAATCTTAACCTCATCTGAGAGTCTAAGGAGAAGTCATCAATTTGTCATTTACCCTTTTTTTTATTTAAATTCATATAAAAAAAACTTAAGGTTTGTCTGGTAATTTAAAAGGGGAAAGCTTAAGGTTTGTCTGGTAATTTAAAAGGGAAACAATTCAAAGCCTGAGAATTAATTTAAGATTCGACGCTGTTTTTACTTTCCAAGAAAAAGTTATTAAAAACCCACTCAAAGTTCAGACACACAAAAAATAGCACTTAACTTGGTTGGACATCTTGAAGTGGAGGACTCGTATCTTAATAAGCGTTGACGTCGGCCGGGCTCATCTTTACACTGGTACGTTATTTTACCACTGTAGAACAGAAACAGGAGTACTGCTGCCCAGGACGGCTATCCGCTTGGTCTTGAAAGTCTAAAGTCAACACGCAGGTAACGGGTTTTCATAGTGCCGAAACTAATTTTTCTTCTGTAAAACAGAAACAGGAGCACTGCTGCCCAGGACGGCTATCCGCTTGGTCCTGAAAGTCTAAAGTCAACACGCAGGTAACTCGTTCAAATTTCGCCTCTTTACCAGAACGCGGCAAGGGAGCGTGTTTGCAGCTTCCGGCGAGAAACGTTTTTTCTAGGCAATTACGGCTCGCCTGTTCTTACTCATCCCAAGAGCAAGCTTCACGAGTAACGTCTCAGAAAAAAAAAGGGCTTCCACACCAGTCAGTAAGTCTCGCCTCTTAACCAAAACGCGGCCGGGGAGCATATTTGCCGCTCCCCGCCGGGAAACATCTCTCGTCGTGAATTACATCTTGCCTCTCCCTTTCAAGCCCGTTTTCAAGAGTAACCTCCAAAAGTCCAGCAAGCCCGTAAGTGAGTCCAACTCGAATTTCCTTCGTCTCCTTCACAAACGCGGGCTCCCACTATGGCTTCACTTATCGCCCCCTTAATTTAGACAAAATTTGCGTTTTCAACCCCTGAATGCGGAAATAAGGGTGATCGCGCATGCGCGCCCTTCTTCACTTAGCCAACAACCGGACCCCTCAATCGCCAAAAAACCTGAATGACTTACATTGAAAGACAAGTAGCAACCTTTGACCTTTTTTGTCACGTACTTCCTCTCTTAAGGTCAACTCCACAATGAAAAATCCTTCTAGAACACTCTAAAGGACAAAGCGCGCGAAATCATGACTTGGCAAAAATTGCTTCCCTTTCCCTGCTTCTTTCACAATGAATCAAAGCTTGTACAAAATTTGCAAATAAAAGAAAATAAATAATATTCTTTTAAACTAAAGAATATTCCCATTCATTCACATAGTTTTTATAACGTTATCAGACAAATTCTCTACACAACATTTTTATGTTAAACTTCTCAATTTCACAAAATGTGTCTCAATAGAGCTAACGTAAAATATAAATCATATTACCTTTTATCTTTCCTTATAAGGCTCATATACAGAGAGAAATGCCATTCTAATAATGAGAGGAACTCTATAAGAAAGTGCATTCTGTTGTTCCGTTATTTTCAATATGATAACTTATCAAGAACATTTCTGAATTACAATCTAGTGTTAATACTTTTATTCTTAGATTTGATTATTTGAAGTGTTTCAGGTGTAAAATAGCATTACCAGTTTCTTAAAAAATCGTTTTTTTCTCAAGTTAGCTTCATGTAATATCTCGAGATTATAAAGGTAGTTTAAACTATTTACTAGATCAATATTGCTCTAAATTAATGCAATAATGTATTATATTCAAAAGAAATAATTAATTTGGTTGAGCTTTTCTATGTATTTTATACGTAAAACTAATATATTGTTAAATATGATATTTCCTTTAACAATTTTGGACGATAAGGAATATTTCTCAAAATGAGAAACCTTTGAGTGTAGACGCATATTAAGCATTATACGATAAGTTCCTTTTACCTGAAAATTAAGGAAATATTGTAAAAAAAGAATAACTGTTGTAGAGTTTGGTCTTCTTAGTTAGTATAAAACTAGGTACAAAACTCTAAAAGACCATCGCTAAATTATCACTATGCAAATACCACAACAGACAGGGAAAGTGTGCAAAGGACCCTTTTATCAACTCAAATAAATTTTAGCAGACGACACCAACGCATGCTTACAGAAGCCAACAGATTTGGCTTAAATCAGGGTTTCTTAAACTCTTTGATGTGGGGACCCTATAATATTTGCGAAAATTTTGTGGGATCCCATAAGCATTGCGCAAATCCGACACAGGCGTGAGTGAAACTGTCAGTTTCTTCACTTGTATTGTAATATACTATTGCAGTTTCAGGTCATTAACTTCAACTTTTAAAGTAAAATAAACGTTTCTATTTAAAAAAAATGTGTCAAAACGTTTTCGGTTTTAATTTGTCTTTATTGTTTAATCTTTCAGATACATTATGTAAAAATATTTTGGTAGTTGTAAAATTATGATAATAAGTTAAAATATCAAAATTTATAAAATTTTTGGATACCCCTTACTGCAGGTCTCGCGAAAGAAACTCTGGCCTTGAACTAAAACTAATGAAAATAAGTATAACTTAACGGCTTCATAATTTGTACAGCGCGCAAGCTAAGCTAGCTCTGACCTAAGGTAACAAGCCTATAATAGCAAGAATACCTCAATGCCTTAGAATACTAATCGCAAGAGAATTAAATCTAAACGTGGTGTTCAAGCAGGCAGCAACACTGTGTGGTTTTACTTTCTGAAACCTTCCTTTAAATAGTCATTTCTTTCTACCCAATTTGAATATCGCGCGAATTAGAAATTTACATTCTGGCAAGAAAATGGAAATTAGGGCAATAAGATACATAATTAACATGAAATAAATTGTTAGAAATTTAAATGATACTTTATAATAATTTTTTATGTTTATGTGCTGAGAAAATTGTTGCTGAGAAATTCCGTGCTCAGAAAATCTGAGTTAACTTTCAGGAGTTCTTCAATAAAATGCTTTAATTAACCGTATACAGTTATTCTGTATTAGTAACATCACGTTAGTTGAAAAAATAAATTTGAGGCTCTGTTCGCAATAACATTATAAATATTTTAACTCAAACCAGAAGTCTATTGAATAGTATTGTCTTCACCAATCCTAGAGAAGCTGACTTATATAGAGCTCGATCGAAATGTTAGTTAGCATTTTAAAATTACATTTCAGTAAATATACAGTATACAGCACTCAGGTAATACAGAGTTGTGTGAAATTACGGCGAATGCGAGATTCATGTAACACAGGAAGGCGTAAAATAACGAGAAAATATGGAACAAGTTTATTTTGCATACGTGTTAGGAGCTTTATGAAACGTCTAGTACTGGAATGCAAGTTTAATACAAAACGTCATTGCAATTGTTCAGCATAATGAATATGAAGCAGTGGACAAATTCTAATTCTTATCAAGTTCAACACTAAATCTTCAAACATTACTTGGCAGCTAACCGAGTAATGAAAACACACTCAGTTTCGGAAAACAAAAAATACAGATAGTTACAACACTTTTTTCATTTTACCACTTGGGTTAAAATGTTATTATAAAACCGAGTTACCAGCCGCCTTGACTTGATGGTGTAATGAAATAGCCTTTAAACAGTCTTCGAAATTTACAATACATCTACGAGAGGCTTTAATCATGGACTGAAAACTAACAAATACTTAATCTAAACAAACAAATATGCTTCAGTTTCTAACCTTATACGAGGCAGCCGTTAGTCTCAAAATGACAAGCTGGGGGCAGGTAGCCAGCGTTAATCTAAACTTTTATACATAACAAGCTGCTTTCTAATTAACATTAAAATACTTACTACTCAAATCTGCATAATCTCTGGGATGAGAAAGCCGCGAAGAAATGAGGCAACAGAAAGATGCAATTTAAAATCAAATTGAACATTTAAATTCCAATATAATGCCACAAAACGACTAATTTTTTTTTGCTACTGCAACAGCAATTCCTTCATAGATTTCTCAAATAAACTATTGTTTAAATTTTGTTAACATCATTTTAAAGTTGACCCTTTACCAAAATTTATACATCTAAGCCGGCAGAAGCATCGCATAATTGCAAACATTGTTTAAAATAATAAAGTTTCACCTAGAAAGCTTAATCTGGTATTAACACAACAAACTGAATGGAAGCATTAACCCTAGCCCTTGCAGTTCCTAATACAGCAGGCATTGTTAGTACATTCATTATAGCACGCATTTGATAGATATAATTGCAAATAAAATAATTCGAAATAAAATTATTTTGTAGAAAACCATTAATTTTTTCCATTACGAGTTAAACAGTTTATCTTATCTAATACTGCAAATCCACTGAAATATAAATATTTTATAATTGTACATTTTAGAATTCTGTGTGCATGTTTACCTGTTATATTAAACGAGAGGAGAACGAATTCTACGTAATATTATTTTGTGAAATTTGATCCTAAAAAACTCAAAATAAAGACATAGACTGCAGTATTTCTTGAAATAGAAGGGACACTAATATCCAATACTCTCTCAGAGAGAATTTTTAAATGTAGTATGTGAGCAATTTCAGTACCTAACATAACAAAACACAGAACAGTAACAAAGATACCATAAAGCAAATAGAGGTCATCACAAACTTCTCTAGCAACTGACCGAGGATTTATTGCTGCTCTACCCATAACTCTTCTAGTCACACTAACATTCAGGTTTTCCGAGTAGGAAATTCCCTCTTGACGACTAGAAATTTTCTTCGCTTTCAAGACTTTTAAGTCTTTATTTGTAAGCGTATTTCCTGGGAAATGAGAAATCATCCTTAGAAATATTTAAAATATGCAAGATGTTTATTTATCTTGGTGTAGGAATTTTAAAAAATCGCTTTCACTTGCGACGAATTGATTATTTATGCGAATCTAAATACCTACTAGATATTATTAACCAGTAAATAAATTTAAAATTCTTACATAGCTTACATATTTGTAGTAGATTTTAGCATAATTATGAGAAGAAATTACGACTTCACTAAACAGTAATATCTTTGATAATATTAGAGTTTAAATTAGAACTAATATGCAGTTTTTTATGTAACTATGGAATAAAAACCTGTAATGTAACTAAAAATAATTGTCTTTAAGGAAATTACTTGACTTCGAAGTAGAAAAGTTATTGAAATAATGATACAATAAGATACCTAAAAAGTATATACACAGTTTTTAATGATCATAAAGTTAATATTTATTAACACATACTTTATTTAAATTATTTAAAATAATCTATTAAGGTGACTAATTTATTTTGTGAATGTTTGTTTTTAAACGCAGCAGCTTTATTCCAAACATCCATTCTTGGATAACGGGCACGCTTTGCATATTTTGCGACGTACCAAGCTATTTTGGAAAAGTGTAATCTTTGATCTCGACTATCGTCATTGAAAACAAGGATAATTCCTATAATGCAATGCGTCTAGTGATAACTCCCTAAAATGCGATTATCATATCATTTTTACATTCGTATCTCACAGCTTATTTCACTCACAGATTTTCTTACATTCTGGCGTTAGGTCTCTCAATATTTCTTGTTTTCATTGGTCTCATTGATATTAGAGATATTCGAAAGCATTTATACTATTATTCTAAACAGTTCTACTGCTTTAGATTTATTTATAATTCCAATGATGATAAATTGAAAATTGCATAGAGAAGTAGATCTGTTTGAAACTCTTTTCTCCTAATGTGTCTTTACAATTCAATTATTCTTTTCAATCTTTCAGTCGGATAAATTTTCTTCGTTAAAAATTTATTCTAACTCCATCTACTATTTCAGTTTGGTTAAAAAAAACTGAGGAAGAATTAATCGGATTGCCAGCTCTTAAAGTGTGTAAATGTTTTGGACAACTTGCATGCTGAAGAATTTTGGTATAAAAAACACAGTAGAGACTAATAGATGTGAAAAGATCTAATATACTATATCTATATTTGAATTAGAGATCTTCTAATTGCCACCTGGACGGGCTAAAACTTATTCACAACAGCATGCATGATAAAATCAGATAAATATTTATAAAGATTTAAATTAAATTATTTAATACATGTTTAATACCTTTTCGAAAGATATTAAAATTAAAATTGCGTAAATATGGATCAAAGACGAAATTTTATTAAAAATGGACCTCACTAGCTGGTGAGAAGTAAAACAACTGTGTATTGGTAGTTCTATCCATGTTCAAAACCACCAAATGCGATGGTAGCATGATAGGTTTAGTGTTTTGCATCATGTGTAACTTGAATAAGAGCCTGTTTTACTTAAGATAACCTTTACAAAGATCACCCTCTGCTTAGTATGATAACCTAACCAGTGTGCTATGTAGTAAACTAAATAGCACTATCCAATTAAAATAGTACTATTATATGTAAATACTAAAGTTAGTTATATTTTAAAATAATACTTTTACAGAAACATACTTAAGCTAATTATTCTTTTAAATAAAATATTTACAAAAATGGACTAGAGAAAATTGTAATTAAAAAATACTTTTACGGAAACTTACTAGTATTTATATTTAGACGACTCAAAATCCACTTTCAATTACTACTTAAATGAGGAATGCAGCCAAATACAGAAATAAGAATGAAAATTGAATGCATTTGCAGTATAGATCTCGAGAATTTAAACGAGCATTTAATCTACGATAGAAAAATCATTTATTATTCTTCAAAATTTACTGAATCTATAGGACCAAAAGCCCTCATTGTTTATTCAGCAGGTTTGGATGGTAGCAATATGCTACAGAAATCTGTATACTGCAATTTGGATATTAACTGCCTCATTATAACTAACTTATAAGAATGCAAATGTCCGCGTATTAGATTTGTGTATTTTACGTTTTTTTATTTATTGGCTGTGGCTAATATACGTTACAAATTAAGGAATTCGGAAGTACAGAAGAATATATTTAGCAGGACTGCTATTAATACTTCACATTGTTGCATTCTGCGTTTCTCTGTAATAATACCCAAAAATATGCTTTCAATATTAAATTTGAAAAACGAAAATGTGAAATGTTTTAAAATATTATTTTAAAATACATCGTGATACTATCATTTCATTACATAAATACCATATGTCAGTTCGGAAAGAGGGTCAGTTTGAACACCTAACGGTGTTAGTTCAGTTTAGAACAGGTTAACGTCTGAACAAATTATATTTATTTTATTTTGGGTAAAAGAGTATATACGCGATCTGATGTGCGGGGTGCGCATATTTTATTTACAAAATTTTAATTAAATCTAATAATATAATTAAATCAATAGTTAAGCTTAATAATTAAAAGCGATAGAAAGACAGTGAGTGATCGTAATAACTTTAATTATTGTGTTAACAGTATACATATAGCCGTTCAATGAAATATATAATACGGGCAATACAGACATAAAACTTGTCTAACTTAAACTTGTGACTTAAAACTTGTGTAAACTTGAAATTAATGTCCTCTAAACATCCTGCTTCTGCTTGGATGCATTGTCCAAGTCGATGCGGAAAGGTTTCTCGGCATATCCAGTGGAACACCTGATTCCATCAGACGTCAGGTTATCAAGCAGACTCAAACGATGTGCAGAGAGTGTCCTACAAGGAAGCCCAGAAGTAGTCTAGAATTGCCAAATCTCGATAAAGGAATTGTGAAGTGAAACCATCAAAACGAAAAGTCCGCCACCTTGGCAGTGTCTTTTAGGATAGGATACAGCCGTATTTGTGCATGCCTCTGTGCTTTACTGTTGGAAGCAAATTGCATTCACCAACTACACTCATGTCCATAAATTAAGAATAATTCGGAGTCACGCGGAAATCGAACTCTTAAATAAATATACCACCTGTAAAATCACTACACACATCTTCAAGAATTATATGCAAATTTCAGGAAGTAACCAGATGACACCGATGGTACGTCACAATGACGAGAGTGTAAGAGAGTGATATATAAGGAATACAGGCAAAGAAGTAAAATTGTTCGCAGGCGCTTTATAAGCATTTCAGTGCAATAACCGAATAGTTATGACACAAAGGACGCATTTGGATGATTTTTTACGTGGTAGAATTATCCTCCGTCTGGAATGTGGGCGTACCCAACTGGAAGTATCAGACGAACTTGGAATTTTCCAGAATGTCATCTCCAGGCTTTCGCAACGATTCCAAGATGATGGTAATGTGAGTAGACGTTACAGCATAGGTCGCCCCAGAGTTACAACGCCGAATGAGGACCAGTATTTTGCAGTTACTGCCAAAAGAAACACGCGAAGCACAGCCTCAGACCTGTCTCGTCAGCTCTCTTCAGCCTCTGGTACGACAATTTCAAGGCAGACCCTGTACAGACGCTTAGGTCAGATTGGTCTATATGCTCGTAGACGTGTCAGATGCGTTCTAATTACTACAATTCACTGTCGCCTGCGGTTAGCCTGGAGTAGAAAGCATGCATTGTGGACTCGCAACAGTAGGCTTGTGTGATGTTTTCCGACGAGTCCAGGTTTAGCTTGCAGTCTGATTCTCGCCGGACTTTCATATGGAGAGCTCTAGGTACGCGTTACCATCAAGAAAACATCATTGAACGACACCGTTACGATGGTGCAGGAGTGCTCGTTTGGGATGGGATTATTCTGGGTTACAGAACTGACCTGCATGTTCAAATTGGAACCATGACAAGCTAAATCTATCGGGACATCATTCTGGAACATTATGTATGCTTGTTTCGGGGCGCCATGGGCGCATAATTTGTGTTTATGGATGACAACGCCCGTCCTCACCGTGCAAACATCGTAAGCGAATGCCTTCAATCGGAGGATATCACCCGTATGGACTGTCCAGCATTCTCACCGGACTTGAATCCAGTAGACCACGTGTGGAACATGGTTTGCCGACGAGTTGCAGCCCGTCAACCTCCTCCTACGTGTCTACCGGAACTTCGGAGAGCATTGCTTTTTGAGTGGTGTAATATACCCCAAGATCAGATCGATAATTTGATACTCAGCATGCCTAGGCGTTGTACGGACTGTATTGCATCGTGTGGCAGACATACAATGTATTAACAATCATACCAACCATGTAATATTGTTTTTTTGTAAATAGGTTTTTTTTGTAATTTGCTGCAAGGAGAAAAAATCGCTAATTTTTTTTGAATAATATTAAACATATAGCATCTTTTTTTGCTTTTTACCTTTTGTTTAATAAATAAGATTTACAAATAAGTCAAATTTGTTTTACTTGTAACTCTTCCTTTGCCTGATTTTGCATTATCCTTAATTTATGGACATGAGTGTTTTTTGTCCATAATTGTGATGAACTGAATGTTCCAATGGAACTCTCGCTAAGCATCTGTGACACAGCCTATTTGATTTCAGGCTTCCCTCAACGTAAGAGCCAACGGTGCATGATTGCCTCTTATCTTCTCATGAATATAAGTGTGTCCTACATACGCAACTGTTTTCTGGTAGTGCTATGAACTCAAATTGGTAACTATAAGATCGGCTAGCTTATTAACGAAGGCACCAGATTACAGATGAGTTCAATTGTATTTTTCAAATAAAAAGTAACTAAGTCAGGATCAAATCAATAATGTTTTTATTCAATCAATAATGTTTTTAATTCAATCAGTAATCGAAATGCTTCTCTTGCAGCCCAGACGGAATGGTAGTTACTGCCGCTGACTGCTGTACCGAAAAGTCCGAGTCCGAATCCTGTACCGAAAAGTCCGAATCCGAATTTTCAAATAAAAAGTAAATAAGTCAGGATCAAATCAATAATGTTTTTATTCAATCAATAATGTTTTTAATTCGATCAATAATCGAAATGTTTCTCTTGCAGCCCAGACGGAATGGTAGTTACTGCCGCTGACTGTTGTACCGAAAAGTCCGAGTCCGAATCCTGGAGAATACATGTATATTTTGTAAATATATTGAGTGTATGCGGCATGATTATACTCAAAATAATACAGGAAATCCTCTGTAGTGGCTTGATGGTAGAGGTGGAGACCCTCGTACTCTTTCCCCTGGGCGCTGTTTCAACATTGGGCGGGCCTGGGCAAAGTTGTATACTGTCACCTGCATGGTACTCAAGGCTCATGCCAAGGATAGACGCAATCTTGTAACGCTTGCCACGATAAAATTCGTGGGATTAATTGCAAATCAAACATTTTCGTAATTAAAATCATTAATTTTTTTCCAATACAATTTGAAGAGTTTATTTAATACTGCAGATTCACTGAAATACAAACATTTTACATTTTGAAATCCTCTGTGCATGCTTGTCTGTTATATAAAATGAGAACAGAACGAATCCTGAAAAGGTCAGAAAGGTGAGATTAAAAACGCAAAATGTTTTTCTAAAACTTGGAGCCAATAATAGGTAAATTATGTCATTTAAATTGTAAACATGAAAAGATAATAAAGAAAGCATTTCTACGTATGCCTGAATCTTATTAAATGAAAACTTCATTAAGGATCGTCTGAAATGTTTCAGGAAAATTTTTATTATTTAGAAGGTAAATTGAAAAAAGTAGTTTTAACAGTTTTATTAGTCATATAAACATACTCTATAGCACTTTAGGGCCTTTATAAATTAGAAAATCCGCATAGAAGCACACAGTTTACCTGTTGACACAAAAAAAAGCATCTTACTGATAACGTTTTGTTTTACTGAGCTGACTGGAGTTTAACAACTAAACATTTCGTATGGTTTGAGAATTGATTAAGGCTAATGATGCAGGTGATAAAATTATTTTCTAGTTTGGGATCTAGTTTTATAATATTTTCTAAAGATATTAAAATAATACATTGATTTAAGAAGTTAATTTTCCTTTGATACTAAAGGCATAGGTATGTTTTGTCTAGGCTTTCTTTTGATATAAATTTATAAAAACATCAAAACAATAACTATGTTTAAGCTAGGCAGTTTTACAAAGCTCAGCTAAGTAATCTATTCTAATTTATGTCCTAATATAAGTTTAAGGATTTAGCTGCGATTTTACTTTACAAAGTTTTCTTCTTAAATAAGTAGATAGCAAATGAAAAATTTATTATTTTCCCACATTTTCTTGTTAAAATGTATGCACTGTAGCAAAAAGCGCATACGTTGACAGCTTGTGACAGAAAATGTGCACAAAGAGTGGGTATAGAACATTCGAATCTTCTAATAATGTGAATCTTAGTAAAAAATTCGAATTTTGTGCATTTTTATTATCTTAATCTTTCTTCTTAACCTAAAAACACGTTAAACATCTTAAACACTGGAAAATTAATTTCATTTGCATACAATAGAAGCTATGATTAAAATTAGAACAGGATTTGTGATTGACTTGGATTACCAAAATTACCTTTTGACAGATTTAAATAACATATTTACTTTCTTCAAAAAATTCAGCATTCGATGTTTATTATTTAGCTATATTAACTCTTTAACTTATCCTTCCCTCCTCTACAGTTTTTTTTTATTTAAAAATATTCTGAGAAAATATTAAAAAACTGAACTGTTACTTTCAAATATATTTCGCCAAATTATATTAAAAAGATAAAAATTAAGATCAATCAGAAATTTAATTAGGATCTTCTTTAATTAAATTTAATTAGCATCTTCTTCATAAATACAAATTTTCTTTTAATTAAAAACTTTTAATTTCAAGTGTTTTTTGTATGTATGTCTGTGCATAAAAGGTTTAAAGAATTTAAAGATTTCAAAAAGTCGAGAATTTTGAGAGATTTATGTTCAGATTCGAGCAAATTTAGAATTAATTCCACCTCTATCAAATAGTAAATCTTGTTCCTTTTTACTTGATGCTGCGATAAATATTGTCCAGCTAAGGTTATAGGTTACAGTCTGCTACTTTAGAATAAGCACTACGAGGATATTTTGCTCGGTAATCCCGCCTGGCTTGCTTCGTACCCCAAGTAACGAGAGTTATGGCAAAATTTGAAATTCCCTAATTGTTGCTTTCTCACTTCATTTCCGTCTAGAGTGTTTCACTTTGTGAAAAGCGCATGAATGAAGGTTGATTTGAACTACAGTCTCACACAGGGTGAAGAAAATAAGTGCTGTGCGATAATAGTGACTGTTATTATAGTCGAAAGTAAAGGAATTTCGGGAAAGTATTTAAATGACAATTTTGAAGGAACAGACTATAACCTGCCTACATTAGTATAGCTATATTCCCCCCCCTTTAGATGCTAAAGAAATAATGGCACTCGATGGTATAATACGTAAGTACTGAAATAATCGTCTAGTAAGATGTGCTGTTACTAACACTTCGTTAATGAAGTACAGAGTTTGCTGTAAACCGCACATTCTTAGAAGAAATTTCAAAACAGTTTGATGAGTTTGATCGTTTTAGTTTTAACTGCCTCCTAAATCATTCATTTTCTTTGAAATGAAAATTTCTTTCTCCATTTTCGTTGTCCTTGGAAATAAGATTAAAAAGCTCTCCGTTCTACATGTTCATCCTTCTTTTAGTTACGAAACTGCACGTATTTTCTAGAAGTTAATTTTTCAAGAAATTTTATCACCTATCAGTAAATATTGCTAGATTGCTTAGATTCCATTTCTAATCTTAATTCTTTGGAAATTTATAGCATATATTGTCAATGTGGTTTGAGATATATCTGCCAAATTAAAAGAGCAGTAAAGTTTCCATAAATTATATAAAACGTTCAGTTGATGAGTTTGATTTTCATGATGCCTTTCACATTCACAAATATTTATCGTGTTTAGTTAACGTATGTAATTCAATCCAGTCCTTCCCAACGCTTTTGAAATTCTGTTATCTAACTTTCTTTACTATATCTGTGGACAGATGGTGCTACCTTGTCGTTCGCTTTACTTCTCTGCTTTTGGTATTATTATGGCCGTTGTCTCTTTCCTTCTTTGAATACTTTCCTTGCTCTTGATGAAAATGCTGCTTGCCATCGAAGTCTAGCAATCGGACGAGTCTTGATAAAAATCTGTGTCAAACACCAAGTTGATTATCTAACTTTATATTTTACTTTGGCGTGTTTCCTTTCTCTGCATATAAATACATACTCGTTTTCTTTTCTACAAATGTCAGAGATCTACTTATTCATAGCAACTGCTATTTTAATGGAAGTGTGGATAAAACTATATTATAAAAACAATTGCACGAAAATGTTTATTGATATGATTGTTCATAGTTTTTGGAGAAACAAAATGTTCAACACGCGAATGCTATCAGAAATAAGAGCATTCAAAGATTACTTTTATCTCCACTAGCAAAGGCTGAGGATTATTCATTCATTGGTTTTATTACATAGAATAGTATTAACGAAACATAAACTATTAATAAAAAGATTAATTTATTTTGTTTTATTGAATGAAAAATACTTCTAAATGTTGAAAATCCGAAACAAAGAGTAAGTAATATTAGCATCAGTAGTGCATTCTTCTTTGGTTAAATTCTTTTTATTACCCTGTAGTTTTTCTTTCTTTGCCCTATGCTTTAGTAATTTCACTCCATATCATCTGAAATATCTAAATGAAAAATTAAATTAAACAGTACTTAAGAAGAACTGCAGATAGAACTGTATTAGGAAACAACAGTAAAGCTCTAGAAGCCACAAGAACGCACAGGCTGTTCGTTTGTCGATAATATCTGCCTACGTGGCAGTAAATGTAGTTGCTTCTTAATTACCGTGCAATTTAAACTAAGGATTTCTAGATCATCATCTAAAAATAATTAACTTCATTTAGAGGTAAGAGTAGGAACCAAAAGGTACTCCTTACAGGTTTTGGTACTTTTATTTTAAATCCAGGGTGAGGTAGTGAAACGTGTAAGCAATGAAAAGTTTAATATCCTTTACAGATTTAAAAAAAATGTAGGATTTTATTGTCAAAAAGTTGATAACAGTATATGTTAAGAACACAAATGCAAAGTTGTCATTCAACCAAACAAAAAAATTTAACTTTTTGGATATCACTGCAGAAAGATGGCCACACTCGTTTTGTATGCATTTTCTGTGTCTCATATTAAAATTCTCACTGACACAGTATTATTGCATGAACATTTTTAATCCGCACTTCTAATTATTGTATGGTTGCCTGATGTCCCAGAAACTCTTAATTTGGATATTTCCATAAACAATCATAATAGGTCAGGTATGGTAATCGCGGAGGCCACTGAACATCCTCATTCTTACTGTTTAGATGTTTTGAAAAAAATATCTTTCAGATGGTTCATTGTGACCCTGGCTATGTTAAAAGTTGGTCCACTTTATTTTTACTTATTTTAATGGAAGTGAGTGTTCTCATTCGCAGCAAATCGTTGAAATTCTCGAATGAGGTAGCTTTCTAGCATTCGAACATAGCGTTGATGTAATTGTAGCTGCAGAGCCATCATCGTCAGTAAAAATTTCCGGTTAATTATTCCATTTATAGAGATAGCACACCAGATTCTAAATTTAATTGAATAATGAGGCCATTCGTGAAGCTGTTGAGGATTGTTGATAGTCCAACAAAGCATGGTCACTAAACTTCCGACTAGATGCAACATGAAGATCACTATCACTTCTTTCACCACATAGGCCTCATCCCTAATTACATTTTAGAAACATATGGTTTGAATGCCCAACTCTTCGTTCTGTCGTCTGCAGTTGACAGTGAAGGAACTCTCCATTCTGCCTATGAGTTAGCCTACCCGAAAACGTTCTTCTGAAAGCGACCTTCATTTTGTCCTTGCTGATGATTATATTAGCTGATTTTATCCTAGTTCCGGCTAATGAGGAGGACTCGACTATTACTTGGTAGAATGTTTAATATTGACAAGGCGTATTGAATAACTGGATACAATTCATGCGGAAAGAAAATCGACTTTAATACGAATATCCAAAAGTAGATTCCCTGCATTCACTAATACTTCATCCATCGACAGTTAAAAGAAAGGATTTCTCTCGTCAAGGAAGAAGATCAGCAACTAAGTAAGGTAAGTTTTATTAAAAATGCAGGCTCAACTCCCGTTGTAACTGATATATTAATAAGCTTACAAAATGTCGATAAGAAAGGACAAGGATCTCCCCAATACCTCGGAACAAAATGCATTTTTATCAGTCAGTATAATTATCAAAAGTAATACCACCAAAAAATTACCAAGAGTAATACTAATATTCTCACAATAAATAGATTTGAAATTTTAGACACTCTCGTAACATCTGAACAAATCCTCACTTCACAAGGATAGCAGAAAACTACAACGGACATGCCCGATGCAAAACCACCAAAACATTTTAACCCTAGATCATTATCGCATGAAGATTTTCTAAGCAAATAAGCCCAAACCACAGCAGATAAACTCTTTGGAAAGAGTAATGGTGAAAACCTTAAAATTTTGCCTCTTACTGCAAAGGACCGCAATACTTTAATATAACTCTTTCATCACAACAATATTTAGCACTGTGTTATTAAAGAAAAGCATAAAAGACCAATTATAGTTGTCATCAGAGGATTTTCTTCGATCATCAACGAAGATAATACTAAATTAGCACTGGTCAGTAGAGGTTCTACTATGCAAAATATTTCACAGCCAAAGCAGAGAAAAACAAAATCACCTATGCTAATATTCCCGATTCTATTACTGTAAAAAGAAACAATTAAGAAAACGAAAGAACTGAAAGGCATTCTGTTATTCTCAATAAGTGCAAAAAATATATGACCCAAAACACAGTCCCACGGTATTATAACTGTGGTGGAATCACCCCTCCGAAAATTGTTACTCCCAACCGCGTAACGTACTCTTTACCGTGCAAAATAGTAGATTGCCCCCATAAAAGGAAATAAGTAAAACCTAAATGCAGCACTATCCAGTCTTGTAACCTAACTTAAAAATAAACCAAATACTAACAAATTGATCAAACCAGGTCTCAATTATTCGCAGGTCATCACGAACCAGATTAATTACCCCAACCCAAGCAATGCTACGAATGAAAATCAAAATATTCCTGCACAGGATAACTATATCACTATAACTATATCACTAACTAGCATGTCCTTAATAGAGCAAACTAGTGCTTATTTATATATCAATTATTAGTATGAAAGGAATGAGTGACATGATAGGGAGAAATACATTCATTCTTTATGATCTCAGTAAAATCAATATCTACACTCTAGAAATGTGAGAACCCTGTAGGCAGAATATACATCCTATTTAAAGTCATGAACGACATTTGTGAATATTCTAAACTTCAAAATTTAATGCTTACACTTTAATGGTTAATTTTGATGCTTAGTTTTATCTCATTTTCTACCTTTGATCTAACGCTTTTTTGAAGTTTTCCTTACTTAAATTTCACTTTCTCGTACGCCCATATTTCGGTTATCCCATTCAAAATTGTATGGTTTTCTGAAAAGAACGTCTGCGTCCACCCACCAACGTCTGCTTGATTTTTATCGCTCTTCTTACTTCCAACCAACCGTTAAGCACCAGAATTCACTTGACCAGAAGCAACGCCTACCAGTTGTCCAATCTGCGTGACTCGTTCTTCAGTCCCTCTTCAATGCTGCCCAGTTAATAACGATCTTAATTATTACTATAATGCATACAAGAGAGTTACTCCCAACTTCTCTGTTTCGTCTACGTTAGTCATAATAAAAGATATGATTAATTTCTTCACGTTATTTTACTCAGGATGAGGCCTCTGACTAATGATACCATTCACCAACTGTCCAATCCAGTACTTTCTAGATGTTCACTGCAAAGTAGTCAGTTTATAACCGGCGATTTGTAACTAAAATTATTTTTAGTTGTAAAAAAAGTTGCGATTATAATGTACAATTTGCGTGATCTGAATGCTTGCAGGGAAATTTAGAGCTTTTGATTTAGAGTTTTACCTTAGAGTGATTGAGGGAAAGCTTCTTAACAAGTAGATTATTTTTAAAAGCTAGCTAAATATACTCAGTTTGGTGGAATTTATGAAAAAGAAAATCAGTTGCTTTACCAACAAAATAGATATACTAGAAAACGCATCTGTTTGAATGAATAAACTAGAAAAATTTTGCTTTATAATTACATGTTGCTAACCAGGTTAATATTTTGGGATCTTCGGCAACAGTAAAATGTATATCTGTTGAAACAATCATTCTCTAAAACTTGAAAACTGTTTTGAGATTCTTCCAGAGCAAAAATAGTGAGTAAAGCTAATTTAGAATTACTGTGGGTTCATAATTCTCTTAAATTTCTGCATATGAGCCAGTTTAGTAATGTTTCAAATGAATCGTCTTTTAATAACACTTCAGTAGAAACAATAATTTGCATGGACGAGGTAAAGAAAACACAGATAACCGTCACAATGACGAAAAATGTCTTAGTTAGAGAAATACTCTAGAAAGACCTCGACATTAATTTTGAGAAAACAAATTTAATGACTGAAAACATACGTTTCACTCACGCTATCGAGTATAAAGTTTTATAGGAAAAGATACAGGCACTGTGGGAAACAAGCAACTGCATTCTCTTTTAATTGCGTATTAAAAATTCATTTAATTTGCGTGACAAATTTATTCAAATTTACATTCGTATCCATCTCATTTTATAAGTTTTATACTTATCTGCTCCTTAACGTTCTGGTACTCATTTAATCCAGTAGTTATTGTAAGGGAAAGCATAATAATAACTCATCACATGTAGGATGAATATAATATTTATTCACTGAGAAATATTCTTTCTTTGCGATCCAATTACGATTTATAAACCAGAAATGTTTTATTTACCTACACTGATGACATCTCTGCCAGTAATAATTGCAATGGAATTGGAATACCTATCCTAAATGCTTTAATTTTGATAAAGGTAACAAAGAAGACACCAAAGTTTGACCTATAAATTTACAATCGTAACAAGGTGACTTCAATTTCAAAACAATTAAACCAATTAATTGTAATTCTAATACCTTCAGAGAAATTATTGCTAACATTATTAATGATCAAAAAAGAATACAGAATATTTGTAATAATAGCAATGATTTTATAAAAGAATTAGATTATTAATTAAAAATACCAAAAGATTACAAGATTCCACGTAATTGCATTAACAAACAGCTACCTAAAACACAGTTGTCAATTTCACAATTATTTTCACCAACAAAATGCTATTTTGCATGATAGTCCATACCTAGGCCATTATGGCGCTATAGTTTGGATGTTTTTCACACGATTAAATTAGGCATTCTTATCAAAAGTTTAACATTGGTTTTGATTTATATTGCATTGACTAATGTTTTCTATCTCTTTTATTAATAAAATGGGACTAGTTCAGCTTTTAAGTCTCAAGAAAATCACTTACGTGAGTTCTATATTCTGTAACATATGACAAATTCTTTCGTTTTCGGACTTTATTCTTTTCTAGATTGCCTATAATTTATATCAATTTTTCTAAATTCTTCTTTTGCATTCAATAAGTTTGCTAAAAATGATTAGATACAACCATTTCAATTTTTTAATTTATTTATATTATATATATACAAATTTATATTTATTTATTTATATATATTAATTTTGAGTTACCTATTTTGTATCCTACAGTCACAACTGATGTGAAAGATGATTTACTGCATGGAATATTTCTTAAACCATCTATAAAGTTACTGAATAAAATCTGAGTTTCTCAGTTCTCGAAATGCAGTTAAATTAGTAAGAAATGAGTTAAGGTCACCTATGACATGAATTATGTAGCCTTGCATTTATTGTGAACAGGTTGCTGTGGATTAGAATTCTTTGGAAGCAAGAGAGATTGAAAAATATGCAACGCCTTCACCGGGAATCGAGCCGCTGGCCTCTCAATTATGCACTGAGCGTGCAGACCACTACACCATGAAGGCTCGCTAAGAAGGCGGGAGAAATACCTTATATACTCTCCCTTTTAAAAGGCGACTGGAGGTTTTAGGGGACCCAGTCGCCAAATCCTGGGTGAAGAGAATCATCATCCAACAGCCTTTTTAATTCGGGCGTCACTGTAGAGACATTAGCATTTGTTTGGAAGCAAGAGAGATTGAAAAATATGCAACGCCTTCGCCGGGAATCGAACGGTGGACCTCTCAATTATGCGCTGAGCGTGCAGACCACTACACCATGAAGGCTCGCTAAGAAGGCGGGAGGAATACCTTATAGCTCTTGCTAAAGAGTGTTTCGAAATTTTCGACTTATCAGAGGCCAAACACGACACTTTGAATCTTTTTCAAAAATTTATAGTATTCTTATTTTATTTTAATTCCTAGAGCCTGTTCACTTACATATACTAAGGAAAATGGCTTTTCTACTCATTATCAAGAGATTAAATTACAGAAAATTGTAAAACAGAATTTCAACGTGAATAAAATGGAGTTTTCAATATTCAGATATATTACATACACAAGCGTATATCATTATTAGAACTTAGCAGTATTTTATAATATTAAACGAGTAACCTATTTTGTTGTTAGAAACTCATTACGATATTTACGCCAAAGTTAAATTATTTAGGCCTTGAACTTTGGTTCAATGTTGCCACCTTTTACAAATATTGCTGAAAAATTAACCTTTGAAAAGTGTTAAATTAAAAGTGTTATTAAAAGTGCTGTCATACAAACTAAAAGGGGATTTTTGGATTTCCATATATTTTGGCTTTGACGGAATGCTCGATGTTGATTGTTGTAACATGCTCAGTAGGCAACCTATCTCGAATTAGTAGAGATGCCCACAATTGTTTTCTAGTTAAATTCAATAGTTCAGTAGATCTTACTATTTGATTTCTCCAAATAGCTAAATGTGTGCCATAGGAGATCTTGAAAACTGAAATAGGAGATCTTGAAAACTGAAATGCATTTCCGCTGACGAAAGTACCTAGTAAAGAAAAGATCAAGAAAATGAAAAATGACTCAGTCCCTTTAAATACGAAAAACTTAGAAACAAACCGAATTAATTATTTAGTAAAAATCCACTGTTTTATTCAGCAGCATTTAAAGCAATGCATTTGATTTCACAGTTTTTTAGTAGTATATTTTAATGAATAGAAGGAATATAATATTAGAAATAGGTAATGTCCTTCATACTCCATCCTTACACAGAAGAGGAGAACAGAAAAGTTTAGTTTAAAGATACAGAGTTTACGTACTTTTATTAATAAAACAACTCTGCCTATCTTTCGCATACACTTTTTTTTACCTTAAAAACTTTTTTATTTGTCTTTCTGTTTAGACTCTTTATCAAAACTTGTTTTTCAGTGCAAAAGAATGATTGATTATGAAGTTTATTTGAGAAAAAGTTGATAAGGTCTTCCGTTTTCTTTTCTTAAGAACCTGAATAACAGGCCGTCTAAAGTTTGCTTTTTACCTCCTTCCAAAATATATTTGGAATAGTTTTACCACCCAATAGATATCTATTTGCATGCAATTACTGCAAAACTTCATTTTTTTGTGAACTATACACTCGTATGTGCGAATACGGATTGTTTTCTATCTTCTAATTTATATAAAAATGGATATTACTTTAATCCCTATTGTAAGTGACTTAAATAAAATGAAATGACGTAGTTGAGAGCACTAGTTCTCAGTTGACGTTTTTTAAAAATTGGATTTCGAGAAATTGTGTACTCTGATTAATGTGCCATTTAGATTATTTTCTGTCGAGATTTATTACAGTCATTTAGATTATATTAGATTATTTAGCCATTTATATTATTTTCTGTCAGATAAGAAATGCGTCTGCATAATTCTGCTGTGAGCTGCTGTGAACTGGCATTTAACGAAATTTATATACATGGAAATTGTATTTTGAATAGTTTTCCTTACATTTCAAAACAACATTCTAAATGCAGTTTTCATTTGTTCCTTTAAACACTCATCGATGAATACATATTTAAAAATGACAATATGATATTTTGTGGCTCAAGTTATTTGAATTTTAAAGACAAAGCCTTTTGTGAGAAAAAGTAAAACGGACTGGAAATCTGGTGTTAATTTGTCCTTTGTTTTTTAATTAAGTATTAAAAAGCTATGTTTATCACTGATTTTTAAACAATCATCCACAATGAACTAAAACAAATAATCGCACATTATACTAATGTAGATATAAATCTAATCGGTGTACGATTTTTTTAAAAAGATTTTAATGGAGATTACAAAGACAACTGTAGAGAAAACAAGAAACATGAAAAAGAACAGTGAAATTAAGAAAGAGTCCACAGTGTAATCTATAAATCTGTTTTTTAACTCGCCTCCCAATATCACTTCTAGAGTGATCCAGGATTAAGTGCAGGTCAACGACTCAGATGTGAGGGAACCATTTCCCCGCGAAGGTGTACGAAATAATCATAGAAAACTACCAGTTTTTGTAAGATTGTTTCTATAACAAAAGCTGCTAAAAGAGAAGCCTGTAGAATTGTTATGTTATTTTTAAGCAGGAGTACGTGGAAAATGAGCAATGCCCTCGCTTGGAATCGAATCTGGACCCCTCGAGTACGCGCCAAGTGTGCTACCGTTACACCACGATGGTATGCTAAAAGAAGGGGGAAAATATTTTATATGCTCTCCCTTTTAAAGTGCGATTGGTGATTTGGAGACCCAATTGCCATATCCTGGTGGTGACGAATTATTTCGGGCTCCACTGTAGATTCATTAGGTTCTTTCGAAGCAGGAGATATGAAAGATGCACAGTTCCCTTGTCGGGACTCGAACCTGGACCTCTCGAACATGCACCGAGTGCGCTATCGCTACACCACGAACACATGTTGGAAGGAGGGAGAGAATACCTTATAAGGCATTGTAAAAAATATGATAAATTTGTCATTCTAACAGTTGCCTTATTCAGTAAAAAATAATTTAGGTTTTAATATGAGTGCTTTAATTTCGAAGATATCTGCATAATTATTAATTCTTTAATTTCGAATTTACATGTGGTTGCATATCTATTTACTGATGAGGTGTTCTGATGATAAATAATACGGTAAGAAAGAGAAAAATTTTATTTTAGAGTTAATTGTATCTCTTTAAACAACGGGCTTTGCAGCTGACAACAGTAACAATAAGAGTTCTGAATAATACTCGTACTTTTGTAAAATAATAATCGAAAAACATCATATTACAGTTTAACACTTCGGAAAGTTTACTTCTAAAATTAAAAGAAAGTAAAGACAATTTTTTTAAAAATTAAGAATTACAAAAATCATAGTATTGAAAAGAAACTGTAATCTGAACTTGGTATGCGATTTAAGTTTAATATATCAAACTGTGTTCAGCTAAGTAGTTAGGATACCGCCTTTCCCGCAGTTTGAAAATTAGTTCCCTCTTTTAAAATATTAAAGACACTGAACATAAAATCTTATATTTAAAATGATATATCCGGTGATTCATGTGGTATTACTTCATTAATTTAATGCACCGTGTCGACTTGTACATTTACTTTGTAATGGGAAGACTTAGTTATTCAAGACATAGTTACATTTATTTCACTAGCGAAATAAGCGAGTAGTTTTGCAAGAAAATATTAAAGTGGCTCTATTGTCGCTTTTGCCAAGGAAGAAAACATGCGAACTAAAAGTAAACCAAATCTCGAATATTCGTTTTCAAGGTGTTTAAATAACAACATTAATAATTAATATCAAAACAACAACAATATAACACCGAAAATAGTAAAAATGTTATTCATCATAAAATTTGATTTAAATTCTAATTTAGAACGCACTAAATAGACAAGTCTCTGATCTAGAGCGTTTTACCTTATTTCTTTCAATAAAGAATGCGTCTGACATTTGTTTGAACCTGAAGATGCATTGTATTCTTTAAGAGTAAATCACTATGTAATGTACCATAGTTCAGCGGAAGTCAGGAGATCCTACGGGTCATTTTAAAGTACATGTGTATACGTGCAGAGAAAGAAATAAGAAAGGGAGTGAAAGAACATGCCGTCGCAATTCGATAGACGGATAAATCTCAAGTGTGCGACTCTCTCCGTCCGAAATAACCGGATGAGATGTTTTATTAAATTTCGATCTACGCAGCGAGATGGTTCACTCTTCTGACATCTGCGACAGGGCATATAATTTTTTTGCCTTCTGGAGGCGGAGATATGAAGAAAGATTGTTAGAGTATTGGGCACAGAGTATTGCAAACAGTTCTTTTAAAGGAGGGAATGAAGGAATGATAACGTCCTTTTTGCTTGCATTGCTTGACTTGATCTCGCTCATGGCCAAACTGTTGGCTCACTCTAAAGATGGATGTAATCGCTTTGTAGAGTGTGTGTTTGAAAGGAATCTTGAAAATCGCAAAATCCGCATTTTCAATTCTGTCAAAGAGAATTTTCAATTTGCATTCTGTTCAAAGAGATCTTAAACACAAAAGATACAATAATATTATACCATGCACAGTCTTTTTCTAATAATTATGCTTTGCGTTCGTCATAAATTTTGCGTTTGCGAAAATCAAATAAAATACGGGGATGAATTATCATATTGATCTTTTATTTAGCGGAGTAAATAAATCTTGAGATTTGGTTTTTAAAATTAATATCATTTACATATTTTTATTCTTACTTTTTGCGCACATGCAATAGAACACGTAATTTTTATAAAATAAAATGAAACATGGCTTCCGAATTTGAATTGCGTATAGGACCTTAAGATATCCTCATAGAAACGTCGGTGGAAGATGTAATCGGATTTTACGTTGACCGTAGTATATCATCTCAATTTTTATTGAAGATAATTTACCGAAGAAAATTTCTTTAACCAAATGTATGGACACGTCTGAAGAATGGGAAATGGAACCATTCTCCAGGCTTCTGCATCCAGGCCCTCTCATCACAGCTTTATTTAACGATTTGCTCAGTTTTGTTTTCCGTTCGCCAAGAGTGTGACCGTCCGTTTTTTTACTTACAGTGGAACCGCTTTGTTCGATTTTTTCGATCATGATATAATTAAACTTCCACAGGAGATTGGATAATGACATGTAAATTGTAGTGTAACCGATACAGATGCCGTAGAATTATACAAAATGGTTATTTTAGTAAACTATTTTGAAGAAACACTTTGTTTGCTTTTGAATCTTTCCTTGGAGAGAAACATTCCTAGAATTGACGTATCGCTAGCCATTGCCTTCACACTCTTCTCCCAAAGGGGTTTTGAGAAAAATAGGAAAAAGAATCATATTTTTATAGCTTAGTCTGTATTAGTCAACTTCTATATATAAGGTCATATTTAAAAATTGTTATTTTTAAATATGAAGTTATAAAATGTGGCAGAAACGTATCATTTATGGAAAATGCTAGATGTTGTTAATAAGTATGGAATTGAAGGCTATTTTGTTTGGAAGGAAATCTTTTGTAAGAATTTAATACTTTTATTATAATTAGTTTGTATTTGCATTATAGATAGAGAAAATTATGAAAACCCGCAGTCACTGTTCGTTGCCAGAAACTGAGATTAGTCGAACAATCATCAGCATTCAATAAACTTATTCTATCGACGTCATTAAATTAAGCTATTGTTGAAGCTATGAAAATCTGGTTACCCCTCTAAATGACAATATTTTTCATAAAAGATGCTCATAATAACATAATACATATTTAAAATAGTTATCATTCTTTTCTATGAAACCTTGTGGTACGGCTCAATGAATACGAAAGCATTCTGTGCGGCTGGATGAAAACAAAATCAAACAGCAGTGTAGGAGAAAGCTGTTTCACGCTTAGCTAGTTGCGCAAGTTTAATCTACTATATGAATTAAGATAAATAATCTTCACCACGTAATTATATTGTAACACTCTCCTAGCACTCTCAAAATATTGCAATGTTAAAAAACGTTCCCCTTCCACGTGCCAATGGGCAACAGCTTGAACAATTTTCTGACATGCATATGTGTCCCCAAGCAAAGATAAATGGATTTTATACAGAGAACATAAGCATTCATTACGTAGAAAACTTTAATTTCAAAACTTATGTTTTCTAGAAAGTTTCATCTTGCAAGTAGCTTTTTCTCAATCATTAAGTTCGCGTTTTAATTTGTAAAGAACCTATAGTAGATCTAAGAAAACTCTAAAATTTTGTGTCAGGTCTCATGTTTTGTGAGAGAAATAAATAAATATTTTCATCCAAACACTGTTATCCTGTCAAATCATACTTCGTTTTCCCATTTAGTAAAATTTCCACCACTCGGTACCAGGCGAGGGAAAAAATAAAACATTTCCGCCTAGAGCGAAATTAACTTTTTGGAAATTTTAACATTCACCTGAATTTCTAAATATCACTTAATTATCCTGAATTTCAAATCTCACTATTTAGTTATGTTTGTCTAGTTCACTTGAATTGTTTCTTCTCCAAAGAATAGAGGTTCTCCATGTTATGTCACTAAAATTTAAGTATAATGATATTTTACATATGTTTCAAAATAAAGTGACTTATTTAACTTAATCTCTCACTGCAGCCAAAAGAAAGAGAACTAAGGTATCAAACTTAAAAAAAAAAAAAAAAAAAAAAAAAAAAACTGAAACTTCTTGCACTGCGTAGAGAAACTGCGTGATTGATCTAACCCTAAGTTAAATCAATAAACGTACCCTTGAAGACAATTTACTGAAATAAAATTCAAAATTCCCACTTATTAAATCAATAACCTGAAAATAAAGGAGAATAAATCTTTGCTGGTGCTTGGGTAATACGAATGCTATCTTCAAAAAAGAAAATACCATTTCTTTTCATTCACATAAACTAAATACTCAATCAATTACATAAATATCTCTAGAGATAACAACCGGTTCATTTCCCTTAATTTACTACTTCACAAACACCAGCGAGGATATTTTTTGTGTAATTGTTCTTAATCTAATTAATACTAATATTAGTAACTGATCAGTTTTGTTGAAGTGGTTATATAAAAGTTTGATTTGAGCTGTAATTATCATATTTAATTTTGGTATTGTTATTCTTCTTAACTTAAAGGTGAATTTGATTTAATTCTTTTAATCTCTGTCTAAAAAAATTTAATTTAGTTTTGTTTGGGTTTAATGATCGTTTGTTTGGGTTACCTTCAAGGTTATTAATTTTTATTTTTAATTTTTAATCTTAAATATTTGTTTTGTTACCCTAGTTTGGGGTTTAAAAATTAATTGCTTTGTTTTGCTACTTTAGTTCTGTTCAATTTTACCCCACTTTCCTGTAAAGTTATTCGAATCTTTATTTTCTGACTCAGGTGGTAATTTCGATAATTTGTAGTGAAGCAAAACTTCATATAATAATAGAAATGTATTCAATATATAGAATTTGTTTAAAACTAGTTTCTTCTCTGCGTTGTAAACAGCATTACATTCTTTTATTTATCAGTAGTTCCTTTACGATTTGGAAAACGTGTGCTGGGGTGCTAGTTTTGGAACCCCGAAACGAGGGTAGCAATTTGTGGTTAGGTTGTAAATTTGACAAAATTAGTGGGGCAAAATTAGGGTTTTCAGCTTTTGTCCCTCTTAATTTGGGACTGTATGATGAGGCTAGCGGAATAAGTGTACGTGATGGGGGTTATGTTGCTGACCTGACCCGGTGTCCTTGGACTGCAGTAATGGAGGTGGAGTGAGGAATGGCAATTTCTCGGAGCCTAATGTCTACGTTTCCCATAAGAGGCACCTCTGCTCGTGTCTTCGCCAAGTACGAGAATTGCCACCGTGAGAAGAGCAAGCGTCGGCAAGAGATTCGAAGCTGAGACATCGTCCCCAAAACACGTGCTTAGAGTCGCAGAAAGACGTGATAATGGCCGCCGTAGTAAGAAAAGCAAGAACAACTACGCAGCTAGAAGATGCACCAGAAGGAAAGAAAAGATTCAATTTAATTTCCTGTCCTGCATTTCCTTATTATATAATTTTTCTTTTTACAGATTTTTTTAATTGTAAAATTTATGGAAATCTTGAAGATTGTGATCAAGAGAAACCCAGTTTCTGCCACCTGTATCGAAGAGAAAGGAAAACTGATATTAACCCAATCGCTTCCCGTGCGGCCAGTTAATATTTTCATTACTATTTTTTAATCAAAAAGAGAGAGCTATTTGTTAAATGAAAATTAAAGATTTGAAAATACCTGATGTTAATTCTGGTTTGCAGTGACCAGCTAATTTACTGAGTTAATATGTGAATAAAGAACTTCTCTCAGCATTAACCTTGTCCTAATTTAATTCATTCCGGTGACGTAAAGCTCTACTATTTTTCTTTGCATTATCTTGTTTCAGATTTGTATTATAATAAATGAGTGTTGAAATTTTGCCATGTACTGTGTCTCCGGTTTCAACCGATCTTTGTAGTTTACGCTAGATTCTCATGCGATGTATTTTACAGAAAAATACTTTACCGTGCGTATTTTGATATGTCTTTTGAATTGGGAAATAAGCCTTCTCCCCACTGGTTACTTACAATATTTATTTAATAAAAAAAAAGGTATATTTTCTTCCGTACTAAATTTTGTTCCTTCCACATGATTAAATTCTGAAATCTGTTATTTAGCTACATTTTATATATTTTTAACAAACGTTCGATATTTAACTTTACTTACTTAGCTTGTTAATTTAACTGTTAGACTTACACTGGACACCCCCAAACTAGGTTCTTGTCTTACAAAATGTTTTCAATGTTCATTTTATTTATATGTTACACACTTTTACCCTGTTATTACCACACACTACCTATCGGCAGAAGTAAGATTGCTGAAAACTGATAGTTCAATCTCGGATCCCTTCTTAGTGAACGGACTGCTTGCATGCGAAATTTCCCTATGTTTATCGTGAGTATAGCCAACTTCTCTTCAAAACGTCGCTCATAAATGTATTTCTTCCCTTAGACAAGTAGTAGACTTTACTAAATAATCCAATTAAATGCCAATTTGGTTTTTGGTTACTGTTGTTTTGTTACTCATACTCACTTGTCTAACATCCTAAGCCCACGAAATTTCTCGTGGCAAGGAGAAATTTCGTGGGCCCACCACTTTTCCCTTCCACCAAACCACACGAGAGGACTTTCGGCTCATCGCATATTAGAGTGTCACCATACTGCACCGACACTATACATTTACAAACATCCATGCCTTCTCCAGGATTCGAACCCGGGCCCTTCGGCACGGCAGTCCGCAACGCTAACCTATTGGATGGCTGTTAGTTTTTATGAAATAATTGAACAGACGTAGCTTCTTTATCAACTTATACATTTTAAATTAATTTTTTATAAAAATTACCTTCAAATAAAGTTTTGAATTTGATAATTTATGAGTTTATTAATATATAAATTTAAAAGAAAATTGAAATCTGGTAATGGTGTGATGAAAGGGAAGACAGTGTCAGTTTTAAAATTTTAGCAATAAATTAATGTCATCAGAGGGAAAAAGAAAACATTAAATGAAAGAATGTGCCGTTTGCAATTCGATAGAAGGATAAAATTCAGGTGGGTAACACTTTTCATCCTAAATAACCGTTAACATTTAATAATAAACATATAGCCCCTTTTTAATGCGTACATTTTTATTTCTTTTTGCATAATATTTAGCTTCAAATAAAATTTGAATTTGGTCATTTATGAATTTTTTAAGATATAAATGGCAATAAAAAATAAGTAAAGGTATAAAGAAAGCATGAACAATTATAAAATTACCTAAAGTAATAATCTGGCGTCGTTAATTTATGAAGGCTTGTATCCTCTCAAAGTGCCTTTTCGTAATTCTAACCTTGTATTGATTAATTTAAAATCAAAAAAATATTATAAAAAATTGTTTCAATGCTCTTGATAATAGAACATTCAAGAAAGTAGGTTATGTACCCCTCTAGTTACACTATTGTTATTGTTATATTGCAGATCTTATATATATATATCTATCTATATATATATGATTATATTGTTATATTTGAGATATTATATAAATATGCAATTATATTGTTATATTGGAGAGCACAGAGAAGAGAGATTAATGCAACTAAGAAAAAATGAAACTAAATGCTGTGAAATTGAATAACATTGCGTCAGGATACTACATAGGTTTTAAAGCCTTAGGTTGTAGGGTTTATATTTATTTTAACTAACATTTATTTTAAGTTTAAACTATCTTTCCTGGCAAGCCTTACTTTCCCCTGGACTTGCCAATGCCAGAGTATGTAAATTTTAGTAGAACGCGCAAGGATTCAAATTGTCAGCGAAGTAATCTGAGTTAAATAGAAGGGAAACGAGTTCGAAAGTGTGCTTTCTTGCTTCACGAGCGTGGAGGTGGCTAGTTAGAAATTGAAGAACCACGCGTTTCGGCCTGTGTGCTTGTCTCGGCAGATTGTTAAATCTTTCAACGTAATATTCAGAAGTTTGCTGTATTATCAGCGGTATCTTAGAACGCGGTTAGGTTAGTTACGTTTAGAGAGCCTCGTAGTTAGTCACTTGTTATTATTTCTTTTTAGTTTCTTATCTTTATTTTACCGCCGGATCAGCGAAGTTTGTGAGCGTCAAGAGCACGCATTTGTAATTTCTAAAGTTGAATAAAAAGGGATTTAAACCCTTCTCAAGACTTTGTCTACTTTCCAGTTCTTAGCAGTCACCACTATTGTTGCGTGCAGGTTGGAAGCGCGCAACATTACAAGGTTATTAGCCATAGGTTTATAACATGAGGTTATAAAGCCTTCCGTCGTATATTTATTATAAAAGCCCAATATTCTCAATTAGATTCAATAAAACGTGAAATAAATAAGTTTAAATAACTTCATTTGTGTTGTTTCTATTTATATTGTGTTATTTATTGTGATTTTTAACATTTAAACTTCCAAAACGTGATTTTAAAGCATCATAAGTACAGAAACCACTGGCTGCATTTATTTAAACTGTCATTTTTTCTTAAACCAAACTGTTAAAAACAAATTCTTTAAATTTGCTTAAAGAAACAAGTGCCAATCAGATTTTTATTGTTACATCTTAAATTCTGTAATGAATATATATCCTATAGTCTTTTGCGAGAAATTTCCACAGAATTCTAAACGTTTTACAAAGGAGTTAGCCTTCCATTAAGTTATTAATATTCAAATTCTTAAATACCATCAATTTACAGAATGAAGTTTATTTGAAAAACGATTTTGAATGGAAGAATTCCTGTCGATTTTCTGGTTTTCAAATTATATATGAACGAACGTATTACTTGCTAATTTCTCAGAAATTTGTGTTAACTTGCTATATATTATTCCAAAGAATTTAACGTGCTAAAAGTTACTAAAATATTAACATGCTAAAACATAGTTGAGGAACGGTACTTACCGTTACATGAAATAATTCAAATAAATATCTACAAATACATAATACAGTAAACTACATCTGTTTAGGAATAAAGTTTAAAGCATTTGAACAATAAATAATGGAAATCATTGTAGATTGTACTCGTGTGTCCTCAAAACTAAAACTGTACGAATATTATATATCCTCATTATTAATTCTTTGTAGGGAATCCTTATTCATTACTCATACACGGTTGCTAACCTGTAAAACTCTTTCTGTTCTTCAATAAAATCGAGTGATTAAATAAAACTTTTGAAAAAAAAATTTCGTAAGATTGGTATAAAGAATGAATAAAGGACATTTGAGACAAATTATATACGTATTTAATACGAACTCTGTAAAAATTTGACTATTTTGGGATGTGAAATTTCACACATCTCAACAAAAGTGGTTTTAAAATGCAAAAATCTGGAACTCAACAAACACAAATAAAACCAAGCATCTTGCAGAATGATCCGCAAGTAAACACGAAAGTACTTTCTTGGCGGAACTAATGAATTAATATTGTGGAATTAGTGACATATTGGCCTGTAATCTAGGATTTCTTGTAACAAAAATGTTTTAAAACAATTAAACTAATTGAATTAGATTTCTGATAACAGTCCTATAAATGCTACCAAAGCGTAGGTGATTTCCTCCATTTCGACAGCTATTAGACATCTTTCCTGAGGCCTTTTAATTTTAAAAGAGAAGAATCAGGTATATTTTTAACAATGTGTTTTTAACATTAAATATTAGCTTTCAAGAACATATTTATTTATTGTAAAGTTTCGAAATTTTTCTTAATTTTCACAACTAGTTACTAAAAAAGATATCATCATAGAAATTTTTCGTCATGATTAAAAAATAAATAGAAATATATTTTTAATTATTGCAAAAATTTATTCAGTAATATACGCATATTAAACACAATAACAGTTCTGAAGGAAACTGCTAAGCATTGTGGAAACTTAAATTCTTTCATACAAGTTTCTAGCATTTAATATCACGATTCAAATGTTAAATATTATCATAAATACATAATACATATAATACACATTGCATTTCAAAAATGCTCAGGCAATGTCTCGGAAAAGACAAAGAGCAACAACACTTTTCATTTTTTGGAATGACTTAATTTACTCCATGAATATAAAAATTAAATTAGTATATAAGGAATATCGCTTAGCCATGTATCATATCTTGTTTACATCCGTCAGCTGAGTTAGAAAGCTACTGAGGGTGTATATGTACCTCCCTCAGTAGAACTGAAGAGGATGTAAACATAGACTGAGAGAGATTATAAAAGATTGCTGATGTTTACTAAAAATGAGGTTACAGAATTATTAAGGTTTTTAAGGAAGAAAAATGAACCCAGTGACACATTCCCCGGTATCGAACTCCGGACCTCCAATTGCAAGCCTGTCCTGCTTCCAGTTACATCGTGAAGGCACGCAGTAAGGAAGGAGAAAATTCTTTACATGATTTGAACTAACTTTTTAAAGATTAGTCTTTGGTGAAAGTTCTGTTGAAAAATTGTTCGTTGAAAGATGAGAGTTTGGATAAGCCTCAAGTTTCCATATAAAGCAATTGTTAACATGCTTATACATATATAAGTAATATTATCTATTATCTGCAGTAATGTGGTGTTGCATAACTTGTTATAACTGTTAATATATTAACAATTATTAACACATGTTTTCGACATTTCTTATTTACTTTTATTTTATGTTCATTAAGCGAACTCAGTGTTAGCAAATTTCAATAAAAATGTTAACTTTTTTTAAACCCTTGGAAGTTAAGAAGCTGGTAGTTGATACAAGTAGAATTATAGGCTAAACCTCAAACGGCCACTGTGATAAGTTACATTAATTATCATCTTTAACAGTAATTAAAATTCGTCGCCAATTATTTAGGTACATTCTTCCATGTAAACTAGATAGCATAATTCTTCTGTTTGCGTGGCTCGGTAAAGTTGATAAGATTTGAGTCGAAATCATGGCACGTGCATCTCAAGAGAATACTGTCAAGTTTAACAAGCTGCGGAAAATCGTCTTTAAGCCAGAAATACTTTAATAATTGTATGTGTGATTCCAAGGAATAGAGGAAACTGACTCATGTATTTCATTAAGAGGGAGGGTTCCGAGATGACTAAAATCTATGAAGGAGTGTATTAATTACTTGAAATTCTGAAAGCAGTAGATGTTATTCAATATCTAGAATATATATCCTTTCCTTATACATATATATATGAATGATACAGAAATCATATTATAAACACACAGCAACTGTATTAGGGTTATATAAGTGTTCATCCGATAATTATAGATAGTTGCCTTGTCTAAAATTTGTTTTCTGTTAGATGGTTAGCGTTTAAATAGTAATATAAATAAACTACTAAAAGAGATTTACCGATGGAAGGTAAATTTTCAAAAGAGAAGTTCTTTTTCATTTTGCCGGACTTAAGGAAGATATCTAGATTTTTGGCCATTTTTAAATCTTTCAGTAAATTTAGTATGTTGTATGCGGAATCAATTGTAATCTTACTATACAACGTTTATCTTAAGCTTTTATAAGTGGGAATACAAAAACTTAAAAATGAAGTATTTATATCTTCGAAACTTTATAATATTTTCTACTTTATGGTAAAAAAAAAGTTTTTTGCTTGAACCTGAAAACATTTAAAATGATTTAGAAATATACAAATAGACCAAGGAATACATTTTTCTCCACGTGTTCATCTGCGTGTCTAATAATGCCTTCGTGGAGACAATATGCTCTATTATATTCACAGAGTTAGGAAAATATATTGCTCTCAAACAAATGGTGTGAAAACTTTAGTGTTCCTTCCCAAACGGTATAAAACTATTTGCAGATGAGAAGAGCCACTGTGTTTGGTGAGGGTGACCGTGACGTCATCGATCCAGATTTTTTCATTAATTATATGAAAAATGTATATAAATTTGTTTTGCCTTTTTTCTAATATTCTCTATTTTGCTCTAAATTCAGATTTCGATCATGCGTGATGCTGTAAAATACAAAAAAGTGCTCTGGGCGCCAGTTATATTTTATCAATTAAGTTAATTCGTACTGTAAAAGGTTTAAGTGTAAAATAACGTTTGAAAAATCAAATTTCAATGGTTTGAATATAATCGATGGGATGGAGAGATATTGATTTTTGTATTAAGTTTTCATTTTTCAGAAAATTATTATTATATCTGCAACATTAAGGCAATTCAAACATGCATAAAACTTGTCTCTTTAAGCAAATTAAACATGTATAAAAGGTGTCTAATACTAAAAATATTTGTCTGGCCCACAGCCTTTTCACTTACTTGATCGTAATGATCGTAAGTTGTAATAAAATAATTTTAAGTAAGGATTGCCCGAGATACGTCTCTTTCTTGCAGCAGGAGCAGTTTTGATTTAATTTTCTTCATCATGCTAACATAGTAGTAATACAAGGAAGCAGATTTTGTAAATATATATATATATTTACAAAGGTTTCAGTTACGTTTTGTAATTGAATACCATACTAAAAAATCTTAATATACTTTTTCAATACAACATTTTTCATACCTTACTAATGTGTTTCTAAAGCTTAGAGGCTAAATTAAAAAGATTAGATGGGAAAGTAAATTAAAAAGTTCAAAGGGCTAAAAATAAGGAATTAATTTTAAGAGGTGTAAAAAAGTAAAAAAGTTATTTGAAATACTGGTCGCTGTTATTTCAAGAGATATATTTAATTTCGTCATAATTTACACATCTTCTTGTTTTGCCCATAGTCACGTTTCTTTTTCTTTTCATTCCATACTAAGATGAAATTCATCTTCCTGTGAGTTATTGAAACAAATTAAAAACTAGGTTCTTCTCAATAAAACGCTGTGTTTAATAACATTAATAAATTTAAATAGTGAGCACAAATATGTAACTATGTCTTCTTTTGCCTATACTCACATAGTATATCTAGAATTGTGAGTTTTAAGATTCCATCTTTAAAATCCTTACAATTTTCTTTCTTCAATTCAATAAGTCTTATTATGATTCAATTATTTAATGACTTGCATTTTGTGAATTGTTTTGATATTAGCATTATGAGGTAAATAAATTTCAAGGCATGAGATACCTATTCTAGTTATAATTTATTGTTACTTTAGTTATTATTCCCAGCTTTAGCGGTGACATCAGCGTCATGATTAATAACCAGAATGATTCAGAAAGGCGAAGAGAAAACAATTATATATGGAATGGACGTGTAGCTGCAACTGGCGCTGTTCCCAAAATAATCATTATGTACTTTCTTATGTAGTAAAAAGGAATATTCGAAATTCAATAATGCATTCTATTTCAAATGGCATTTGATTTTGTTAATTACTATTCTAGTCACTAAAGCAATTATTTTAAGCTTGACACCAGTTGAGATCACAAAAAATATTACAAACATTAAAATAAGATTATGTTTAAAATCATGCATATGTAAGCAAGAAAATGAAACTTAATTCACATTTCGGTTTTAAACCACTGCAGATACATTCAGTTGATCAATGTTTATGTTTACAAGAAATGCTTTAAAAATGCAAATAATCAAAACCAATCTGAGAGAGAACACTGAGCGGTGAAAATACTTCTGGTTTGTGCTCGACGAGAGCTAACATCAGTATAACAGATGAAAAAATTATTCGAAACAGATCATTGGAGGCAGAGGACATGAGCTGATCACAAGACAGGTACGCTGGCTGGTCATATTATTTAAAGCATTATTTTATTTGTTAGAAAGATTTATTAGTAGGGAGAGAAATATGTTTCATTTCTGTCACAACCTGTCTGATAAGAATTCAAGATTCCTTTTTTTACATAGATTATTTCTATCATACATGTCATACAGACTTTCATCACCAGCAGTTTAATTTTATTTCATCATCTCGTTAATAGAGAAATTAAAAGTAAAAATTTAATATCACTTCAAATCAGTTTTGCTAAATATGGTTTTTAGCAATGTATATATACAAAGGTTGATTGTAAGAAGTGAACGTCTGAATAAGGGAATGTTATGAATCTATTTTATTGCATGTAAATTAGTTGTAGAGGCATTAGGTATTTTTTTGGAAGCAGGCAAGATGAAAAATTAGCAACGCCTTCGCAAGGAATCGAACCGAGGACTTCCCAATTACGCGCCGAGCGTGCAGACCACTACATCACGAAGGCTCGCTAAGAAGGCGAGAGAAAGGCCTTATATAATATTAAATGTTACACACTACAAAGTTCTGAGCAATGACCAACCGTAACGATTTTGAGTTATATGTATAAAATGAAACATTTTATTAATGAGTTATGGTATGAGTAGCACAAATTGTATAAAATGAGAAACAAAAATCAGCCATACATAAATATATTGGTTTAAAAAGATATCGATTTCGAACGAGGCAGATATGGTAATTATTTCTCAAAGATCAAGAGCTCTTCTTTGTCCATATATTTCTATATTTTCACGTAATGTCTTGGTTTGGTTTCTTCATTTTTTCCATTGCTTTTCAGCAGTATTAAAATTTTAAAACAATTTGAGAGTTAAATTGATTGAGGAGTTAAAATATTTTAGTTCTATCAGTCCTCTCGATAAGTTAACTTTCGCACTGAGCATTGATTGCATTGTCACAAACTGATAAACTTAAAAATATTTCCCTTCAGAATTTAATTAGGATTTCGTTTTGATGGTAAATCTAGTTTTATTAATATTTCGGCTAAAGAATCACTAAAATTGTTTACAGCCGGTATTTTGAAGTTCATTTCATCTTTACCAAATTTCTTGACATCAGTCTTACATCGTTTTCCAAAACAATAAATGACGTCATCTCGAAGCATCAGCTTTGGAAAATTTCCTTAATTCTGTACTTTTTGCTATTTACATTCATTATTTTCAGATTAAATTACAAAGGAAAATTATTAGAGTCGATATGGTGATGGTGTAAATAAATATAATTTATAAAATATGTTATTCATTACGAATTTTCATGATGCAGACATTCAGTCAAGTTTTAAAAGCAATCTATTAATTTTAGTTCTTTGATTCAAAATTGAAAACTATGTTTAAGTACTTAGAAAACTTATAGAGTACCTTCTTATAGAGTACTTAACTTATAGAGTAGTGGTTTAATATACTTCAATCAAACTAAAAATTAAAATTTCTATAGTCAAATTATGAACTAAAAATCTGAAATAAAATATTTCAAAATATGCACAATGCATAACGAAATTACGTTTTACATAAAATTTCGCTATTTTATCCGTTTATAAAACGAATTATTCAAAACTGAAAACAGTTTAAGATTTCAATCTTTAGAGAATTCATAAAGTTCTTTTTAATTATGGTTTAATATATTTTAGTCACATAAAAATTAATTTCTTTTGTCAAATTATATTATATTTATTACCTGAAATTAAATATAGATTTCAAAATGCGCATAACGTAATAATGAAATAACTTTTCACGTAATTATACTTTACTTTATCCGTTTAATAAATGAATTAACAATTAAACAATTTCCACACATAAGGTAAAAATATGGCGATCTACAACATTCAGTTTAAACGATCACCAGATTTTATGTAAATTGCGTTTCTTGCGTTATATAAATACATAAAAATATTAATTTCATCGTCGAATTTTCTGAAAAATGAATATTCACTTTCTTGATTGAACTTTGAGGCAAAATTTGGCATTTCAGTTCACAGCTCGATTACAGCTAGTGCATTTTTGTTTCTGAGTCTCACCGAAATCAGTATGATTTTTCTTAAATTCAGATCCTTTCTGTAATTATAGAAGAGAATCACTCATCTTCTTTGCTCTCAAAGTTTGAAAAATCAAATTGATTTAATTATGCGTGTAGGTGAAACGACTAAATGTTTTAGTATGAGATGAACTAAAAGCATTAGCAAAAGGAAAAACTGTTTGAAGAGAATAGTTTGCCAATGGAATGTCTGTAAAAGAATGAAACTGCATTTGAAGTTTAAAAACAATACTTGCATAAATTAATTTAGAAAGCTCAAGTAAAGAAAAAAATAATTACAAAAGATTTCTGAAATGAATGCTATTTAATAGATTTAACTTTTTTTATAAGTATTCATAAAGAGAATAATGAAATATACTAAATTTAAAGTCTTGGTTTGTAGCACAGCTGAGTCGTGAAATCAAACTACTAGATAAAAATCGCTCACAACACTTAAAATAAATATTCTAATTTAAAAATATACCTGCTATGATTACAAATATTCAGGGCTTTCCAATAACAATTAATTTAAATTATTATTACATGTAGATATGAATTTAACCTAAAGATAAGAATGATTAATAGTGACAGCCTTGACAAATCCATAAATCTGCAAAATCATTGTTTATAGAAAACGCTTTTAAAGCTCTAACATTAGACTTTTACAAATAAATTAATTTATTTCCTTTTTTCAGAAAAGACCAAACTTTGGTTTTTGGCGCAGTGTAAAACGGCGAAATTTCACTAATATACCTAAAACCCAGCAAAAACTGAAACTCGTGATTTGGATCTTAAACAAGTTACATATTTGCATAAAGGTAACCTCATTAAATAGGAGCTGATTTTGCCGTAAGTTTATGAACAGTTTTATAATTCCCGCTTTAGAAATATAATTTTATTTTTTTTTAATAAAAATGTGAAAAGTTGCCTCAGTAAACTGAAAGAAGTAAAAGAAACTTTACTGCCGATAGACTTCGTATGCAAAAAATACAGTTTTACAGACTTCATTAAAAAATGAATCTGTTATTTTCCGTTCGCTGCATAAATAAATGGAAGGAGGAAGTTTTCTTGTGAATTATTAATTAGAATTCTAATTAATTCAATTGTTAATTGTACTCTAAATTACAGCATCAATTATTGCTTGAAAATGATAATGAAATATCCGAAGGAGCGTGGAAGAGTTTAAGAACTGAATAAGTGATAAGGAGTGTATGTATAATGAATATTTTGAAAGACCAAATTTTTAAACTCAATTACTTTAAATTCAGCTAACATATAAATAAAGTGGCTGTTGGTGCATGGCAACTAATCTCTACCTAGAGGTTAGGAAATATGCTGAAATACTTTAATTTGTTTTCTAACTGCAATATCATTTCTTCATAAAATATGAGTTGGCAGTTTAATCTTCTCGAATTCAAATAATTTCACTAAAATAAGAGTTAGAGAATAAAGAAGAAAAGACGAGTGTTTGGATGGAAACTGATATGGCATTGCTCATTTCCTAAGATTTTAATGCTCCGGAAAAAATAGCTATGTTTGATAACACTTTCTATAGATGCAGATTAAATCAATAAGAAAATAAGAATATTTTACGTATTCTGTAATGGTCAAATAAGTTTTGCTAAACTGTAAACTACAGATTTTAACTAAAATTTGAAATCAAATTCTCTCTGTGTTTTGGCTACCACCGTGCTACCAAAGCCAGTAAGTGACATCTCAAGATTTCTACTTTAAGTGTATCTATTTATTTTTTATACATGATTTAATAAGATGATTTTTTTCAGAATTAACGTTGAAAAATATTATTGTCAGCATTACTATTATTCATAAACATTCATATTCGTATTCACAACATATCGGTAAACATTATTATTATTAATAAAGAACATATATACTACATAAAAGTGGGCTGAATATGATCAGTACAATCCCGACGAAATACTGTCATGCTGTCAACAAAACAGGGTAATAATATATTATAAATGTACATGATCAGCAGTGTGTTACATGTGCGTTATTTTTATATAAGAAAACAAAATAAAATGAAGCTAAACGGCAACGGAATGAAGAAAAATAAAATAAAATATCATAGATTTTATCTAAATTGCAAAGTATTATGCCATACAGTAGTAAGCAATTTTGTTTGACATCTGCTTTATAAAATATCAACGTCAAATCCTAAAATCCAGTTGATAGGTTGCATAATAGGGTAATGCAAAGCAATAAAATACACGAGAAGTACTACACACGAGAAAAGCACAAAAAGTGGCTTTAAATGCTGCGTACAAATTTTACTACATATTCATTTAATATTTTAGTTAAGGTTGCAAATAATCACCATCCTCAGAAGCATAATAAAAGGCCGATAATGGTTTGTCTGCGTTAATTGTTAGAGTCCTAGTAATTCAAATTCTTAGTAGAAATTTATCGTCTCTGGGAAAATATGAATGTTTTAAAGGTAGTAGTCAGAAGATTTACTGCTCTCCTTCTTCAATGGTATGAGACTTAATACTACTTATCTAATTATATTGGGTTTAAATTTTAGTCAAATTACTGTAAAATTCGATTCTTGCTGGGTTACACTTACATAGTAATTATTAATGTTTTACAGAATCTATATTTACACTGTAGAGTCATGAGGATATTTTGAAGGAGACGTGAACAATTTGCAATGTCCTTGCCTGGACTCGAAACAGAACGCGCCGAGTGTGCTACCGTTACACCACGAACGCATTCAGAAAGGAGGGAAAAATACTTACATACTCCCCTTTTAACTCCTTGTAATGAAGAATCATTATCGACCAACTTACAGTTCGTGCGCCACTGCCATTAGCCATTAGGATTTTTGAAGTAAGAAACACTGGAACCTGGACCTTTCGAATACGCACCAAGTGTGCTACCGCTACACCCTGATAGCGTACAGAAAGAAGGGAGAAAATACCTTATAAAATTATACTCATTAATATTTGTTTGTCGAAAATTATGGTTTCAAAATATAATTTAGCCTGATATCGGAATGAAAAAATTCTTCAAAAATCCCAGACGTTTCTATGTCTATGGACCTCGCAATCTAAATAAATGTAGATTTAATATTGATACCCGAAAGTGTTAGTCATATAAATTTATTAGGAAGTCAGAAAGTTTCTTTGAATATTATTTTGAAATATTTCGCAAAAAGAACGCAGAAATTTAATCCATCGAAGGACAAACATATTACAATATGTATATAAACGTAAAGGAACTCGAGAGCTATGATTTATAATACAAACAATAACTTTGGATAATAAGTTGATATCAGCTGCCCAAACATTAAATAACATAAAAAGATGCAATGCATCAAAAAATTTCAATTTGCGAGATATTTTTGAAAATTTTCTCCTCAGTTATGGAAATATATCAAAACTGTCAAGTTTGAAAATAATATTTTGAGATTACTCAGCATGCAATAATTCAACTACAGGAAAAATAATATAGGAAAAGACATGACACGGCTGAGTCTGCAGGCTCAAAAAGAACTTCTTCGTTCCCATTCGGGGAGTTGCATTCTTTGTCCTTCACTTGACACTATATATAAAAGAAAATAATTAAACTTCTTTTGGGATGAATGTTAGCGCATTATTCAATATATCCGTTGAAATAATATTTATACCGTTGTAAGGGAAAATTGCGCATGTTAATGAATATTATTTATGTTTCGAATGTTCGAATTATTAACTGGAATATCCGTTTTGTTTTAAAACAGTAATCTTACGTTTAAAATGTTATGCACTTATGTATATATCTAAAAAGATACAGTTACAAAAATTTACAAGTTTTTCACCGAAAAGTGTGTTTTATAAACCGAAAACGTTTGTGACATGCATTCATAGTAAAATGAATGTAGAACAATTATCATTCAAATATTGTTGTTTAAAGATTAAAAGTATTAAAAAAAGGTAAGAAATGACCGTAGTTTTACAAAACAATCATGGAACAAATGCATTTGCTCGAATATCATCCAAAAATTCCCGTTTTGTCACATCATGTTTCATGTAAGAGTGTTCGCTAATACTTTTTAGCATCTTGGTAGTCATTTCAAATTTTAGAACAACTATCTATTCATTATTTCAAATTATTATTAAATTATTAATAACTTTTATTATTTTAAATTTAGAACAACTAACAAGCTACTCCTTGGACAGGCATTTTAATTGTTGAAATTTTACATTAACTTCATAACTTCTGATTTATACGTACTGCTTTAATCTATTCATTATTTGTTTTAATTTTATGCTGAAAGTGGAGATAAAAGTTTTATATAATACATTATTTCATCACATTCGTATTGGAATAATATTCTACTATATCATTCCTATCATAGCTATCATTTATTGTGTAATTTTTATCATATTTTTTCCTCTGATGACAAGAAAAGGAGGTTCCACAGACAAGGGAAAATATGAGTTTTTCTGGAAAGCTTGCTTAATTGAAACGTTAAAAATCTAGAATTTTACATCTTTCTAGTGACTAATAAACTTATGACTATGAGTAATTAAAATGATAAATAGCTTATGTAATAGCAGATTTTCATTTCGGGAATACGAGGGTCACTCCAAATTTAATGCGCATTTTTAGTAGAATTTTCCCAAGACTGTGACTTCTGTTAACTTATAGGGTTCCTGGAATATATAAAAATATGATTTTATAGCTCTATCGGTCTCATCTTTGGAGTCAAAAGTCTTTGTTTTAGATTAAAAACTAGCCAAAAAGACGTTCGGCTATCAGTCTTGCTAAATGAAAAAATGCATTATCGTGGTGAAACGTAAGTCCTCCAATATTCACTTGATGAAGAATTTGTAGAAGACACTTAATGATGTATCAGTTAACTGTAACTGAATTACGTCCATTTAAATCGACGATTTTCATTAGTTCTGCACATTTGAATAAAACGGTTTATATTATTTTCTCCATAGTTCTTCGTTTTTGCATAATTGTTGCCATTTTGATAGACCCATACTTTACTTTATTGATGTGTTAGAAGAAAACGGTGCGTGTGTTTTATCACCGATTTAGGATTTTATAAATAATGCGGTTTTCACCATCATTTTAAGTAAATGTAGAGTTTGATACTGACACACTCCATTTTTATGTTCTGTTAATTTATAGGGTATTCAGCGATCAACTGTTTTTCTCATATAGCTGTGAATTCAATATTAAATTCATTCTGTATCATCTGCCAGATGAAATTGCCATTTATTCACATTTTTCTTATGGCAGACACATTTTCTGTGAGTATAAGCTGACAGAGGATTTACTACATGTTCATCAAGGAGAGAATTTTGACCTTTACGAAATGCCGTAATCTGAAGACAATGGAGTTTCGTTGCCATATGCTTGTTGAAGGCGTTGAAAGTATTCTTCTTAATTTAGATCCAGTTTTAAAATTATAGAAAATCCTAGCGTGTATTGTATCAAATGGTATTTATATTTCCTTCAAAATGTTTTCATTGATAAGTTGCAAATCTTGTCACAACTTTATCGTCTGCGGACATAAGAGTTCAAACTGGCATATATAACATAAAACTGGTTTTAGCGCATATTGTCACCTCTGCCTAAAAACGATTCAGAATAAACTACGTATTTGATATATTAAGAAATTTTAAACACTGTAAAAGTTTTAGTCTTTAATATATCAAAATCAATTAAAATTACTCTGTTGAACGGTATGTGAAAATTGCGTGTTTAGTTCTGGTCAAAGTTTATATTTTATAAACAATCGTATAAGCCAACACACCTAATTTATCAAAAATAAATTCTCACATTGTCATATTCAAACGTAATAATCTCATACAACTCCTATTGGCAGTGTGGTGGAGAAGGTTGGAAATACGTAAGGATGTAAGTTATAATCAATCATAAGTTTTGCATTTCTTTTCAAAAACCAGTTTTTAAGATTTTTTTAATAAACTTGCGCGTATTGACCAAAATGGTCTTTATACATTCACATTTCAGGGAGCTCTAGAATTACATTTAACTGCGTTTAGAATTGCAGGGTTATATTAAAAACAATACAGGCATTTTTAGTTTTTTTTCTTGCGTTTTAATGCTCTCTGTTTTCATAATTCTCATGCGCAGGTGGCTCTTCCGTATATCCTTGTAATGTAGAAGATTGGGACTCATATAAAACTAAAGCAACTGTTTTTAGTATGCTATGCATGTGAGCACTTACACAAAATATAACTGCCATAAATATAACGCAAAGACCTTCGATTCGTTGTGGGTGAATGCAAAATCATAATAGTAATCCTGATCCATAGTCTGTTACTTTAACATAGAAAATTCAAAATTATTTTCAGCCGCTTGATTTATTACCATGGAAACGACAGATGCAGCAGACGCTTTGAGTAATCTAATTCCTTTCTACCATATCATTTCTGTTTAGCATATTTTACTTCATGAAAAGGGCGTCAATGAAGGCTGAATTGAATTACAGTTCAAATGAAGAAAAGGAAACATGTGATTTACAGTTAAGACAATATCACAAATAGGAAGGGCTGACAACGGCCTTGAAGCTTCTGATTTAAAGAAACAGATTATATGTTATCCTGCTAGAGTTAAAAGCCACTATGGTTTTATGTAAACTTAATTTAAAATATTAAACTTCTATTACAATACCGTTTCAAGGCCATTTCAACATGACGTAGGAGTGAATCTCCTCTTTCAATGAACTAGGTTATCCTTCGATTGTTAAATTAATGTGCTTCTTTTAATTGTCTTCCGCAGAACGTTCTGCTCATAGATATATAAGGAAGGGCAGGGCATGATACATATCCAAATTTAAGAACCATGTTTTATCTGAAAATTCTCAAAAGTATATGTAGTGATCGATCCTTATTTTATACTTAAACTCGATAGAGGGATCAGTCTAATAACATAAGAATGTTACTACTGAAAAAAAAATCCAAATAAAATGCATTTGTTAGAGATATTTTTATTAGAATAAAGGATTAAAAAAACTATGTTTTGGAAAATCTCTCAAATATTTCTGAATGCAAAGAAAGTTGCATTCAGTCTAAGGAAATTAAAATGAAAATTTTAATTGATCAGAAACTTCTACTAATCTTAACTTTCGGAACCAAAAAGTACCACTAATATTTCTTCAGACAATTGTTTTAAATTTCAATCGAAAAGTCAGCGCAAAGTTTTTTTTCTTTTAAAAAAATTGTAATCAAGAAATCAGTGCATTCACGCAATACGATCATTAAATACTTTAAAAAATTCCCCATGTCTTCCTTTGGAAATACACTGAAATTACCTCGTGCAACCCCTATTAAATTTAGTTCTCCCACGAATGAAATTTTATAGTTTTGTTAGCACAAAACTCGATTATAGAATAATTTTAAAGCAAAGCAAGAATTCCTTAGTTTTATTTCAAAATAAATTTCAATAGAAATGTAAATCAAATAGAAACCAATTCATCGCTTGAGAATTTTCATTTATAAACGTTGAATAAAATATTTCAATTTGTCAAAGATGTGCTACTAAATAACAATACTTTTTAAATATTGTAAAAAGTATAGAACCAATCGTATTAATTTTAACTACTTTTGTGTGCATTTACTTAAAAATATTTGTTATTTTAAATTTAAATTTTGGAAATGTATTCAAATTACTTGATGAACATGAAAGATGAATGAAAAGATCTAATTTTATCAAAATATACGAATTATTAGTGCCGTAATTTGTAAATACACTTGTAAACCTTCAGTTTAATTTCTCATCAACGCCAGAGCGGAGTAACTCTCACCAGGGACAGCTTTGACAATGCGTTGCCAATTTATGAGCTCGTTGGCAGAATTCCGAATTTCAGAGTTTCAAACTGGACTGTTGGGTTAAATCTAATCCGAGAGCTTCCTGGTGAATCGGATAGAACTATTTCCGGACAAAGATTCATGACAGAGTTCGAGTATTCCTAAGCCGAAGTCCTCGAGAAAAAATAATTCAGGTTTTGGGGACCTTTCATAAAATAAGTTATATATCTTTTAACAGGACTGAATCTTGATATGCAATTTATGAATGAATAACATACATTTTTAAAAATAACATAGATTTTTAACTATGTAAGTTTTTTACAAAACTTTGTATGAATGAAATCTCAGAAAATAATAGCGTGTATACAAGTGGGGTGCTAAGGCCTGCCACGTAATGAGTAGGTGTTTGTTTCAACGTCACTGTCAGTACTGATTTTGAACTATATATTGATAATCTATCTCTTATTCACGCATACGTTCATAAATATATGACAGCTTCCAATTTTCAATTTTGTTCGTATTTTCGAATTAAGGATGTTCAGTTTTAATTTCAAGGGGACATATATTGATGAGGTATTTCTTCGTTTTGTAGAAAAATGGGCGGTACTCAAAATAAAAAAAAATCATATTTTTACCCTCACATCAAAAACATGAGGTTCATCAAAGGAGAAAATGTTTAGAATCTTTCCACTATCAAATTCTATGTTTGATATATTTTTAAGAAAACAACGGGGTGTGTCGAAACTCGCGGGCAAAACTTTAAGGGATGATAAAGACGTGTATTAGAAATGCCTTCACGGAATAAAAGTGCATTCATCCGTGAATAACAGATGTGCACTGAAATCAGGCTGGGCAGCTAGTTGTTGCAAAAACCAACGTGGAGACTCGAGACGCGGCGCATAATCTGTAGGTATCAATCTGTAGGTAATCTGTAGGCTTGCACTTTCTGTACATGGAAGGAGTGTAATCCTTCGCGCCGTAACACTTTCCAACCAATTGAGTGGGACATATTTACGGCATGGGGAACCTCTCACGTGCCCGGATATTAATCCGGACGATCTGCCACTCTTTGAAGAATGTCCCCTACAAATTGTGGGGTTCGCAGACTCCTGGCACGCCCTGTATCATGCATGCCGGTGACAAAGGATCCCGTTTCACACAGGCACCAATGCAGTCGTTCGAACATCTTTCCTTCCGGCACGTCTATTCTCGGGAAACGCTGCTTGTATAGTCTTCCGGCTTCCAGAGCATTTCCATTCGCGAGACCATAAATAAAATGCATGTTCGACTTTTCCTGATTACTGTACGTCGGCATGTACATGAAATCCACGCTAGGAATAACGATATATAAGGAAACTCACGTTTTATGCCCTCCATTACAACGCCTAGCAACAGCTTCTTACGAATAGTTTTAATTTAATTCATTTTACTATAATGCATAGTTTTAATTTGGTATTTCCCATCTCTATCCTAAAATAGTCATCGTTTTCTGCAATGCGTTATTCTGAGAATAATATATGTTATATGATACATGTTACATGATTCTATTGATGTAAATGGAACTAAAGTTCAAACTGCCAATAATAAATTTACAGCAGTATTAATTAACCAATCAAATGCATTGAGAAAAGAAATCAACTCATTCTGAATTAAGTTTTCATTCTTGAACATTCACTTGCTTTTTACTCTTTGGCCTAGATGGACTGTTGCTTGTTGCTAGTGTGAAGTTCCTTCCCCTGATGAAAGACGACGAACGGAAGTGACCTACCCCGGAAAAACCGGTTGAGGTAGGCTGGCTGATGAAGGGTAAAAGACTGGACGGGTGGGCACTTGGAGTTGGACCGGCAAGCATGCCGTGTGAGAGTATAGAGAACTGAAACATGTTTTAATTTCTTTTGCGCGCCTTGTATATATATATATATATTGTATATAGTTTATTTTACAGTGTATTCGTTGTATGGTGTATCAATAGTGCAGTATGTGTAATAAATTAGTGAAAAAAATGTCAAAGCGGACAAGTGTTATTTTCCCATTAAGGTAAGTTCACCAGAAGAACCCACTTCGTGTTTGAACGAGCGTGAGGCATGACAGCTGGACTCTTCATATTGCAAAGGTAATAAAAAATGTAAACGTTAGGCACGAATAGTGTGCCAAATATTTTGTGGCCGCAACATGCTTTTTAAAATAAAAATTAACATTTAATCTATCTCGGTTGCCAAGGTGCTCATCGTTATGGATCTACATTCTGTAAAATCAATATATCTACAGCATCATTAGATATATACCTTAAATCAAACAACTCTTAGAATACTGTTGTTAGAAAAGTAAATAGAAATAGAAAACCAGTAATATCAAGCCTTCTAAAAAGAAATATGATGACAGTTGAAACAAATAATTCTTTGAATTCTGTAAGTATTAATTCAGAATTGTGGAAAAACTAAAGATCTTTTTCCAAATTACAAATCTGTACCCGGTATTTTTATACTTAAGACAGCAGAAAATTAAACACTTCTTAAAAACTCTTCTTCGGAAGTTTTCCTTGTCTTTACGTAAAAATGTTTGGTGCACAACTTATTTTATTCTACACCAAAATTTGTATCTTTAGCAAGGATAATCCAAGGATCTTTCATCAGTTTATATTAAATGTATCTTCATTCTTGGTTTTAAACAATATATGGGGTTATATGCAACTATTATTCGTACTGACTTTACAGTTTTCCTATCTTATTGACTATATACGAATCCATTTTACATGGTACCTTATAAAACGTCGGACTCCCAGTAACAGATTGTTTTTTTTATCTTTTCCTTTCTCTTTTTTTAGCCCAAACGTCGTTAGCCCAGAATGGCTATTACTTTCGTTTTGGCATTTTGCATCGAAAACTTTAAAATTTTAAAAATCACTTTTCAAATTGTTGCAAGCAAATGTTATCGCCTCGTATTATATATAAGGAAAGTAAATAATGAAGAATCTGCATAAATGTATGTATGTTTCTCGGATTGTGATAAAACAACGGTAGCTAGAGTCATCAAATTATGAATAACTACATCTCCACCCGAATATGGGCATCTGGAAGCCACAATTTGGAATTCAGAATTTTGTAAAGCATTTATGGGACTTTTATTAAGAAACTCGGGAATTTCGAAGCGAGCAATAGCAACACAGCGAAAAAAACATGTTTATCTCCAGCGCGCGAGACTGTATATCCCAAATTCTAAAGATATGACCTTTTAAAATTATTTTGCGGTATTGCTGCTGAATTGAATTTTCTGGTTTGAGTGCTAGGAACTTGATATTTAATAAATAAAGGTAACGTACAAAACTTTAGAAATGCCCCTTTGGGGGTAATATAAAATCTGAAAGGTTTCAGATTGTTTTTTCATTTCTTAAGTTTTTTAAATTTAGTTATATGCCAAAACATTATTTTGAATATCACACGTTTTTGGCTCAATAAGATCTAATATCGGAGATTTAGTTAATAATAGTGTTAGCAATAATATTTTGGACAAACTAGAATTCCAGTTATCTGACTTGGGGTATGTTAGAATTCCAAATTTGGAGATATTAAGTCATTGTAAAATATCTTCAAAAATTATTGCCAACACATTAGAAACAAATTCATAGTATTAAAAGGCACTGCACCAAAATGTATGATATTCGAAATCAAATTACGTTGCTAATTGCCACACACAAGGAAAATTACCTTCCCTGAAACTCAACAATTAGGAAAACTCAGCATTGAGTATAACGAATAAGGAGATTAACTCAAATCTGCAAGGAACTTAATACCGGATTCGTAGCTTTTGATATATAAATATTATTTATAACATCTTTTCAGTTATTAATGAAAATGAGCCAATTAATTATTACAGTCTATATTCAGCCATGTAGACTAAATGTTAAAACTTTAAACTTTATTTGTCAAATGCCAGTTACATTGGCCTTTAGGCCATTAAACTCATTGCTTGCCAATAGCGCTTAAATCTACAAGAAAAACTTGTCAGTGCTTCCCACTCGTCCAAATGTTCCGCCGTTATTGGCCGTCCACTATTACATAAAACTCATAACGGCGAATCAGCTAGTCCAATGCGAAGTAAATGATTCTGTAGACATGCATGTGTGGCCCATCTGGCTCAAGATAGAGGTGGACGTGTTGCATATGCCAATTAACCATTACGGTAAAGGGATGGTGCACACGTCCCCCGTCAACTATCAACTATCAACTATGTCCCTTCAATAGTCTAAAAGATGCAACCGCAGCTGTTCGCGGATAATCAGAAACAAAAGTTGGGTTTGTTGAGAGAACACTTCAATGCTTGTCCTCACAAGCTCGAGCGGCAAGATCTCTAAAAGTCTTTTGATATGTTAGCGATGTCAGAATCTTAATAGAATGGAGGCTTCCACTCGTTTTTGGCTTTTGGAGAATCGTAGCCCTCTTTTTTCGCAAGCATATCAGTTATCTCATTCCCATAAATACCGCAGTGTGAAGGTACCCATTGAAAATATATCTTGTGTGAAAATTCTTTTATGACTTCCTGACACTGTTGAACGCATATGTTCTTACACTCTTGGTAAGAGGAGATGGCCTGTATTGCTGAAGTCGAATCAGACAGTACAACAGCCCTCCTGAACGATCTCTGTCTCAATGATAACTACTGGTGAGCCACATGAATGGCTTTCAGTTCTCCATCAAAATGCGTTGAGTAAGCCCCTACAGGTATGTAGAAACTGAAAAGCCTTCTAAAACCTCCAGCTTCAGCCCCCTGGATCTTATCCGTGTATATATACATCTACTCCTTAGCCGGAAAACGTTGCTCAGTTGTTTCCAAAGCTAATTCCTTCTTATCTGCTTTCATTTCCAAGTCGAGCAGCACATAAAGGCAACTATAATCCAAAGGATTTAGCAAAATCAGCAGTGCCGGTTTCAGTGTTCTTATATGATTGTATTGTTCTAGGCGAGAGACACACTGCAGAAAGCCATTTTGTGTCTTCAGATTTCGTTCTTTATTATAAACATAATTTCCCCAATGAGCGTTACTTGATAGACGAATAAGTATCTGGAAAATGATGAAAGCATTTTCATGAATCAGGTTTGTTACTGGTTGGTTTGCCGATACTAACTGCATTACCAGAATGGGAGTCGTATTAACAGCCGCGGTTATAATGCTCAGTGCCTGATTTTGGAATACCTCTAGACGTTGTAACACATCTTGCGTAGCCGAGATCAATATCTCACAGCAATAATTTAGTATTGGTCGAACATACATTTTATACGTCGAGTTGAGATTTACTCTACCACAACCCCATTTAACACCTGCTAAGCGTTTAAGGATAGGTAATCTACGCTTCGCCTTAGCAACTACATGCTCTGCATGCTTCTCCAGCTTAATCGCTTGTCAAAAATATAGCCAAGATATGTGGCACCATCCGTCTGCTGCAAAACCGACTTCTCATGCATTAGTCTAGGAGTAAAGTGTTGTCTGTTGAGAGAGAAAAACTGACAAGTAGTCTTCCCCTGATGAACTCTCATATTATTAGCAGAACACCATTCCTCAAGTCTCTGGAGCGCAGAGTTTAAGATTCAGTTTAAACCATCTTGATTTTTTTTATTAGCTCTGGCCCATACGACAAGATGATCGGCAAAAAGGGCAGTGTTCACCATCCCATCTGATTCTAAGATGTCTGGTAGGTCGTTAATTCCAGCGGGAGCTATGAGCATTAAAATCTCAACAGAGGATAGTTTTATTAAGGAAGGAAAGAACCTGGAACTTAATTTATTATTGTTCGGTGGACTATAACAAGGATAAATAGTGAAAGGCGTTTTTGTTTTGACTCCAAACATCGATTTTGAGCACATCAGCACCAATATGAGAGGATAAGTCGCGGATAATATTGAATTTGGACATTAAGTTCTTTTTAATACCAACCAAGATCCCACTAGCGATTATTCTTGATTTAGGTAAGAGCTGTAGATAGTAGTTATCAAACGAATAGTATTTCAATTGTCCCTAGACAAATTTGCCTCAAAAATAAGATATACATCTATTTTTCGATCATTTGATTCAATCATAAGCTGTGTTTCCTTTTCTTGGGAAAAACCACCTGCATTCCATTGGACAATCACTAAGCGCTGTTTGCCCTGAAAAGGAAAGTTTGGAAGATCTCTAGGAGCCATCAACAAGCGGCAAAGCTGTAGCAGATTAAACGTAACCCAGATTAAGCACCACGAGGAGGCCTGCCACACTACTTTAAACTAAACTCAAGACTAATACACAATAACACGCCGAATAAATACTAATTCAGAAGTCAAACAACAAAAATCAGCGTTATACCCACAAAACTTTCACAGGACTAGTTTCGATGGTTTTACCGAACCATCATCTTCAGCTGCGAAACCGCAAATGAACAAGATAGGAAAGATAAGATAAGAAAGCCTGGACAAGAATAAGCAAGTGGCGCCATCTGTTGGCGAAACCAGAACTAAAACATAATTTCTCTAAAAGCCGAAGGCAAATTTGGATTGGAATTAGGATCGTTAACTAGAACAGAAAGATTTTTATGAATGTGAAATGCCTCTAGAAAATCCAGTTCTCCAATGGAAGATGTTTTTTGAATAATTTTGGCAGCAGAAAAATTGAAAGTGTGATTTTCGGAACAACAATGCTGAGCAACAGAAGACTTCTGTGTTTCCTTTTTTCTAACATATGCCTCATGTTCTTTGACGCGAAATTTTAAGGCTCTCTTAGTTTGGCCAATGTAAATTAAACCACACTGGCAAGGAATCCTATAAATACCCCAGGAATTCACATCCGGAATGGGGTCCTTGAGTATAGAAGTTGGAATTTTATTGATGGGAGAGTAAACAACCCGAAAGTTAAATTTCTGCAAAATATGTGCAACTTTATAGCTAATTGATGGAAAGAAGGGAATGACAACAGAATTTTTATAATCTCCAAAAATAAGAGTGTGGCTTTTAGTGTGTTGAGATGAGAATTTTTTAACTGCTTGATTAATAATGTTGGGTGAAAAGCCCCTGTCAATAGCTATTGCTTTTAAATAATTTAGTTCTTCATCAAGGGCTAGTTTGGAGGAGCAAACTTGAAGAGCACGGAAAACATAGGAATAAAATGAAGCTAACTTTTGTTTAGTCGGATGACATGATTTAAAGTGTGGTGGAAGGCAATCCGATGAAGGTTTACGGTAAACTGTAGTACTGAAGTTGGATATGTTACGTGTGACCAGAATGTCGAGAAACGGAAGAGAATTGCAAGTCTCAAGTTCAAAAGTGAACTGAATAGCAGGATCAATAGAATTCATTGTTGAAAGAACTTTATTCAAATCATCTTTATTACCTTCAAACAGGGTAAAAGTATCGTCTACGTAGCGGAACCATGCCGGGAACTTTAAAGTTTCAAACAATTTTGATTCATAATAATGCATGTAGATATCAGCCAGGATGGGAATGAGGGGGCTTCCCATGGCTAATCCCTCAGTTTGCTTGTAATATTTATTTTGGAAAAAAAAATGTGTTTGTTTCAAACAGAGTTGAGTGAGAGAAATTAGCTCATCAATTTCGATGCAAGAGAAATGAAATTCGCGAAGTCTGGTTTCTAGACATCTTAATGCACCCTCCACTGGGACATTGGTGAATAATGATTTTACATCAAAAGAAACCATGAGTAAATTACGAGGAGAAATGTTTTTAACCTTTTTTACAAACTCTATTGAATTTTTTATGGTGTAAATGTTATTGTCTAATAGAGTGGAAAATCTAGAAACTAAATATTTAGTTAAATTATCTTTCCTATCTTGTTCATTTGCGGTTTCGCAGCTGAAGATGATGGTTCGGTAAAACCATTGAAACTAGTCCTGTGAAAGTTTTGTGGGTATAACGCTGATTTTTGTTGTTTGAATTCTGAATTAAACTCAAGACTTTAAACATTTTGCTGTATCAGTATTTAAAAATATTTTTGGCATGTGCGAAGTCCCATTTGACTCTGGTTCGCTACACATAGCATTATTTAACGTTTTTTACCGCATACTAAACGAACAAACTTCTTCTGATTTCCATTTAGATTACTAAGCTAGATCAATCTTTATTTATCTAGTACAATTACTTCGCATTTCAAGTTTTCTCTTATCCGAATTTAAAGTTTCTATGTAAGTAAAGTCTTAAGTTTAATTCTTAGTAAAAATTTCAATTAATTTTCAGTGCCCGAACTGATCGAATTTTGATGCATTACAATATTTATTATCGTACATTTTCTCTAAATAATTTATTTTTTGTGTTTACTTCTAATTTTTTATTGCAGAATACTGAGTAGTTTTATATATATATATATATATATATGTATATTCTTACAATATCCAAAAATGTTAATTTTACGTTTAATTTACGTTTTTGAAGATTCATTAAATTTAAATGTTCTCCATTTGACAATTCCTTGCCTGGAGAAGAAATTGGTTAAACATTCATAAAGAAGAAATAATAATTTCTCAATATTTTTCCGACATGTTTTTTCCATTTTATATATATATATCTGTCTACGTATATATATAGTGAATTAATATTTTATATATTTACCCTTAAACATATAATATTTAAGGTGTTGTAAATTTTGCAGAAGATTAAGCTATTTCACTTTTTAATAATGGCCGAGAAAAAGGCTGGGTGGATATGATTGGAAAAAGAACCACAACTGGCTTTACCTTTAAAAAATCCTTTTTTATTTGGAACAGAACCAATTTATTAGAAACACATTTCTGCTTAAATTGGTGCAAAACTGTGGATGCTAAATAAAATGCATGTGCAACTTTTATATACGTAGTTTTCAATTTAGATAATAGAAAAAAGAAGTTTAGCGAAGAGACGTGACTTTCTTACGCAGAGCAAGCAGGCGAAAAGAGATGCGTAATCACTGCAGTAGCATTTATAAGTTTGAAAAGCATTTGGTTTAATCCTGAGCAGTGATTGGGCGAAAGCTTTCTCATTGCAGTTAATGCAGGGAAAGCATGGTGTAACATAGTGCAAAATAAAGCCTTGAAAAGACTTTAAAGCCCTAATCAAGTTTAATTTGCTAATAAATTTTTGTTTATAGTTTAATATCGTACATATATATATATATAAGTGTGTGTGTGTGTGAACTTATTTTTTATTTTAGGATTTAAGATATATACGTATCTATATGTAATATATGTAATTACATAAATCTACATTCATCTATATTTAAAAATTGTAATTTATTAATTGCAATAATTTATTTACTTTCTTATTTATAATTATGAATTATTTTTACTGTTTATTTACTTATTCTTATGCATTGTTACATTGATTGTTTCGTACATATTTTTTTCCTCTTCTTACTCTAAAGCAATTGCTTGTATACGGATCGTGAGACTGGAACATTTGGGGGAACACACGTACTGAAATCCTAGGTCGAACGAATTAACAAGAAAATTAAAGAACTGTAAAGAAAAATAAAACAAAAGATGTAAATTAAAATATTAGTTGTAAATTAAAAATTTCAAAATTGAGTTTAATAATTGTATGGAATATGTCTTAAAATAGTTATAAGTGCTCCAACACACATACAAAACGTACCAAGATCTGCTTCGAGAAAAGTCAGAAAGTAGGGCTGAGGATGAATGCTTTGAGTGTTATGGAAGTTAATTTATACCTCTGCATCTCGATGCGAATGGCTTAATGACATATTGATTATGAAAATTATATTCAAATCCGAGCTAATTGCGCATCATTGTTCTGTAACAGATTATATTTACACCTGCTGTTGTAAGTCCTTGTTATCAGGTTTATTTGTTTGCTGCAAAGTTCACAATCTGTTCTCCATGTCGATATAAATTTCATGAGAGACATCCACCACCTCTTTCCTGTTTCATCCTTTTATCATCGGAAACGATGTATTTTTAGTTATTTCCATGCCGTGTGTATCTGACGTTTGGAGGAAAAATTACCAGGCGAACTTAATCACCGTAATTATTGCAATCGAATTCGAGGTAATAAAAATGACGCTTTCTCTTCTTCTATGAGGATGTAGAATCATTAAGATGATTATCTCGTTTCTTTTAAAGGAAAAGCCTGCAAATGTTGGAATGAAAGAGGCTATCTAAAAGAAGAATGTTTAAGAAAGTGATTAACGTGAACATCACATTGTGGGTATTAAATGGATATCGAAATTGGGGTGAGTTCTCTTCAACGAACATATTAAATGCTGACTACTTTCTAAACCGTTTCTTTTTCGTATCATTACAGTGTTATGTAAATGAGTGTTAAATGAGTCATTTGCTGAGAGAGGATTTAAAATCGATTGATTAAATTTATTTCGGCATTATTTCAATTTTTACTAAAAATATTTTCAACTGCCCTTTCATATATTTTATTATTAAATAAAATATTTTAATACTCTCCATCTGTAAATGTCTTCCAATTATACCTTTGGGAAAAAGAGAATAAAAAATTAATGGATACATTACATTTTAAACGAAAAATAATTACTCGATATCATGCTAAGTTTTATTCAAAATGCATTAAGTATAATTAAGAGTTTTAGAGGGAATGATCGATGTTTACATTTTATAGGTTAAATATTTTTAAGATTAGAGCTTCAATAGAATTCAGTTGTAACGCGAAAGCTCTATTTAGTAACATTTAGTATAATACTCAACTTGATCTTTTCAGAAGTTTTATTGTGTTTCGTACAGTTGCAAAGGGCTGTTAAATACTTAAATTTAAAAGAATTTTATATTATTTGACAGAAGTAAAATAAAATCCCATATGAACTGATGAGTAACGATTTTTTTCAGCTGATATAAGGATGCCTTGATCTTTCGTCATTTATACGAGAGATGTATGAAAATCTAAGTATGGCATGTTTTACTGAAAGACATAATTTGCCCAAAATATCATTATAAAAACTTATTAAATCTATAAACTGCAAATACGATATTCTGTGATCAATAGTTTAAAAGATGCTTAACAATAAATTTCCTGTTGAAACATCTATAACGCGCGACGTAATTTACGGTCTTTAAATTTTAGGCTTCGCTTGATTGTTTGTGAATTTTTCATCAGATTAACTTTACTATAATTTGAGATTAAAATATATATATATATATATAATCATCTAATCTAATTTCTTTTAATGCTTTCATACGAAAGGCTTGAACTTGAATTTAATGAACACGTCACAGTTACTTTATTGATAATGTCACAGTTAATTAAGAACTTAAACGATGCTGTTCATCTAATCTTTCGAGATGCTCGTAAACGGATTTAATTGTATAACATTTAGAATTATACATGCCAAATGCGAGTCATAAACATAAGAGGTTGTATAAAGAAAGGCTGAAAACTGAAATTTAATACTAAATGATAATCAGAAATGGACTGGGTTTTACGTTTTTAGATCACGAACTAAACAATAATATTTTGGCTGAGCTACTACTAAGATCTGAAGTTGACCCTCCAATTGGTTTTGCTTAAAATTTATACAAGAACTCGAATGAAATATATATACGGAAACTCATATTTCAATTTTACTTCCCTATTGGATAGAAAACAACAGAAAATATTTCAATATCTTGAAATTGAAGGATATATATGTTTTCTGTCTTTCTAGAAGAAATCAGATAATTTGAAATATGATTATTATGTATATATATATATATATATACCCACTGCCAAGTCTAGAACATATAATACTTAATTATAAGTTAAATGAATGGAATAGTTTATTTAAGACAAATCACAGTTTCATATCATGCTTCTGAAAATGAAGAATAACACAAAAGTGATTATATATTTATATCAATAAATCTCTCCTTAAGTATAATTTCTTTAAGAACTATTAACTTTAATTATTGTATCAAAGACTTATATTTTAATACTTTATTTGAAGGCGTATGAAATATTTCTTTTTAACGAAATTAATGTCGTCATATTAGTAGATTTCAATAGCTCATAAAAAATAAAACTAAAATTTAGACCAATACTTAAAAGAGATTAAAGAATTTTCCATTAGGCTATCTTAAAATTGCAATCTTTAAAAATTTCCATTACACTTTGACATTATTAAAAAGTGAAATTAGCGTTTTCTCGTAATTTCTCTTATTTACACACATACTTAGTAAGACAGTTATAAATATATTGCTTAATTTCCCTCCTGAAGTTTAATCAGCATTGAATGTTTAACAAATATATTTAAGAAGCGACTGATATTCAGAGTAGCACTTATTATGTAAGGACGAAATCAAACTTTTCAAAGGACAAAAAACTAATCACCCATTAAATTACTAAAAAGTATACAGTTATAATTAAAACAAATAAATAAATTTCTACTATAACTTTATGAGATATGTTGAGCAAATATCATTTAATTGTAATACTAATAAAATTTTTTAGCTTCCAAGAGAACGAAAAATTATACAACAGGTTTAAATTTCATGGTTCTAGTTGCGTAGAACGAGTGCATTACTTAGAAGAGTTTTGGTGAGACGATAAGTGTAATTATAATGAAATCAATATCTATCGACATAATAAAGCTATTGCTGCGTGAGCACGGGTTCGCAACGAATTGAATGCACGTAGAACCGTTGATAGCTTGATAAAATTAATTTTCCGAAAATAAACATTTTGCTGCTCTGGAACTTTTCACAAAATTCCCGTACAGCTCTTCTCAGTGTGACAGAAAACAAATACAAATAATGTCAAACTACTAATAATGTTATACACAAGGCACACAAAGCTCACAGAGTGGTTTTTCGATTCTACCATAATCAAAATTAAACTCGCATCTGAACTGAAGTGAGAACCGATGCTCTCTCCTGTCTTATGTGGCTTTTCCCCGCCGTCCAGAAATTTTCAGTACCTTCGATTCACAGAGTGATTTTTCGATTCTACCATAATCTGAATTAAACTCACATCTGAACTGAAGTGAGAACCGATGCTCTCTCCTGTCTTATGTGGCTTTCCCCCGCCGTCCAGAAATTTTCAGTACCTTCGATTCACAGAGTGATTTTTCGATTCTACCATAATCTGAATTAAACTCACATCTGAACTGAAGTGAGAACCGATACTCTCTCCTGTCTTATGTGGCTTTCCCCCGCCGTCCAGAAATTTTCAGTACCTTCGATTCACAGAGTGATTTTTCGATTCTACCATAATCTGAATTAAACTCACATCTGAACTGAAGTGAGAACCGATGCTCTCTCCTGTCTTATGTGGCTTTCCCCCGCCGTCCAGAAATTTTCAGTACCTTCGATTCACAGAGTGATTTTTCGATTCTACCATAATCTGAATTAAACTCACATCTGAACTGAAATGAGAACCGATACTCTCTCCTGTCTTATGTGGCTTTCCCCCGCCGTCCAGAAATTTTCAGTACCTTCGATTCGCAGAGTGATTTTTCGATTCTACCATAATCTGAATTAAACTCACATCTGAACTGAAGTGAGAACCGATGCTCTCTCCTGTCTTATGTGGCTTTCCCCCGCCGTCCAGAAATTTTCAGTACCTTCGATTCACAGAGTGATTTTTCGATTCTACCATAATCTGAATTAAACTCACATCTGAACTGAAGTGAGAACCGATACTCTCTCCTGTCTTATGTGGCTTTCCCCCGCCGTCCAGAAATTTTCAGTACCTTCGATTCACAGAGTGATTTTTCGATTCTACCATAATCTGAATTAAACTCACATCTGAACTGAAGTGAGAACCGATGCTCTCTCCTGTCTTATGTGGCTTTCCCCCGCCGTCCAGAAATTTTCAGTACCTTCGATTCACAGAGTGATTTTTCGATTCTACCATAATCTGAATTAAACTCACATCTGAACTGAAGTGAGAACCGATACTCTCTCCTGTCTTATGTGGCTTTCCCCCGCCGTCCAGAAATTTTCAGTACCTTCGATTCACAGAGTGATTTTTCGATTCTACCATAATCTGAATTAAACTCACATCTGAACTGAAGTGAGAAGCGATGCTCTGTCCTGTCTTATGTGGCTTTCCCCCGCCGTCCAGAAATTTTCAGTACCTTCGATTCACAGAGTGATTTTTCGATTCTACCATAATCTGAATTAAACTCACATCTGAACTGAAGTGAGAACCGATACTCTCTCCTGTCTTATGTGGCTTTCCCCCGCCGTCCAGAAATTTTCAGTACCTTCGATTCACAGAGTGATTTTTCGATTCTACCATAATCTGAATTAAACTCACATCTGAACTGAAGTGAGAACCGATGCTCTCTCCTGTCTTATGTGGCTTTCCCCCGCCGTCCAGAAATTTTCAGTACCTTCGATTCACAGAGTGATTTTTCGATTCTACCATAATCTGAATTAAACTCACATCTGAACTGAAGTGAGAACCGATACTCTCTCTTGTCTTATGTGGCTTTCCCCCGCCGTCCAGAAATTTTCAGTACCTTCGATTCACAGAGTGATTTTTCGATTCTACCATAATCTGAATTAAACTCACATCAGAACTGAAATGAGAACCGATACTCTCTCCTGTCTTATGTGGCTTTCCCCCGCCGTCCAGAAATTTTCAGTACCTTCGATTCACAGAGTGATTTTTCGATTCTACCATAATCTGAATTAAACTCACATCTGAACTGAAGTGAGAACCGATGCTCTCTCCTGTCTTATGTGGCTTTCCCCCGCCGTCCAGAAATTTTCAGTACCTTCGATTCACAGAGTGATTTTTCGATTCTACCATAATCTGAATTAAACTCACATCTGAACTGAAGTGAGAACCGATGCTCTCTCCTGTCTTATGTGGCTTTCCCCCGCCGTCCAGAAATTTTCAGTACCTTCGATTCACAGAGTGATTTTTCGATTCTACCATAATCTGAATTAAACTCACATCTGAACTGAAATGAGAACCGATACTCTCTCCTGTCTTATGTGGCTTTCCCCCGCCGTCCAGAAATTTTCAGTACCTTCGATTCACAGAGTGATTTTTCGATTCTACCATAATCTGAATTAAACTCACATCTGAACTGAAGTGAGAACCGATGCTCTCTCCTGTCTTATGTGGCTTTCCCCCGCCGTCCAGAAATTTTCAGTACCTTCGATTCACAGAGTGATTTTTCGATTCTACCATAATCTGAATTAAACTCACATCTGAACTGAAGTGAGAACCGATACTCTCTCCTGTCTTATGTAGCTTTCCCCCGCCGTCCAGAAATTTTCAGTACCTTCGATTCACAGAGTGATTTTTCGATTCTACCATAATCTGAATTAAACTCACATCAGAACTGAAATGAGAACCGATACTCTCTCCTGTCTTATGTGGCTTTCCCCCGCCGTCCAGAAATTTTCAGTACCTTCGATTCACAGAGTGATTTTTCAATTCTACCATAATCTGAATTAAACTCACATCTGAACTGAAGTGAGAACCGATGCTCTCTCCTGTCTTATGTGGCTTTCCCCCGCCGTCCAGAAATTTTCAGTACCTTCGATTCACAGAGTGATTTTTCGATTCTACCATAATCTGAATTAAACTCACATCTGAACTGAAGTGAGAACCGATGCTCTCTCCTGTCTTATGTGGCTTTCACCCGCCGTCCAGAAATTTTCAGTACCCTCGATTTTTCGAAATCACTGGGACGCATACACTGTCACAGTACATATAGGGCAGGATACAATTACAGTTACAGATAGGGATCGGAACAAAATGTTACGTGTTCTACGTTCGTGCCTTTGGGCTATTTCTCGCCAAATTTGCCAACAAAAATGACTCACAAAATCTATCTTCAGCTGAACGCTCTTTCGCCCGTTTACCTGCAAGTTAAAAGAATTTTTACCTGTAAACTTAGTTTCCAAGCGAAGTTACACACAACTGATGCCCTTCGTTTTACATTATACTACAGATACTATAATTTTACATATAACTTCACTTAAACACAAAAATCATAACAGTCGAATCGAAAAATCACTCTGTGAATCGAAGGTACTGAAAATAAACACAAAAATCATAACAGTACTGCTAATTTCATTTTAGGCCAGTGCCGATTAGTAAGCGGAAAGTTAGATGTCCCATGTACCGAATATGCAGAATAAATATCCATCAAAATTATTGCAAGTGATAAAAATTGTAGTTAAAATGTTCCAAATTCAATAATAAATTAATATACATAAATTAAATGTGTGCACATTCCAGATTAAAAATCATATCAAATTTGAAACATAAAACACATTCTGATTACTTCGCATCTGAATTAAAATATGAGGTACAAAAATTTGTTTTTCATGAGTAAAGGAACTAAAAGAGCAAGTTAACGAGAATATTAATAATTATCTAATAAGTTAACTCCGTAGATAATGTTTCAATTTAGAATTTAACCATCATAAAAAGTAACGGCATTCTTATATTAAATAGTCAAACTAGATTAAATAAAACATTCATAGAAATTCTACATTCGGACAAGCCGACGTACAAAGAAGCAGAAGCGATAATATATTAACACGACATACACAAAAGGAATGGTGCAAACTGAAAGTTAGAAACAAATTTATATCTCACTTTGCAGCCGATAAGCATGATTCCCCCAAAATAGTTCCTTTCTGTGTAGTGTCCTACGAATGACTGTTTTGTTTTCTTCCTTGAAGAAACTGTAATTAGAGAATAAGTTTTAGACATGTAGGAAACTTAATTGCCCCAAATGAATATTAAGCGTAGATTTCTCATTCTAAAAGTCTGAGTTCTGTATTTTCAAAAAAATGTGCATGTACTTATTAGTTGTATTCTTCGACAGACCCGGACTGGAGCCATGGATTAGCAATGAATGGAGATGACGACATTTGTCCTTGGCCGTCGCGTTTGCTTGACCTGACACCATGCGATTGTTTCTCTTCCAGGGCTTGTGAAAGTACTTACAGGTCACTCTTAGGGACTTTGATTTTTGGTTTGGGATTTTGATTAGTATGTATATGTGTGCCGTATGACTGAGGATCCACACACTGACTGCAATTAACGTAAAATAAGTTTTGATAGTTGCTGTTCTATTGGTATATGCAGTATCCCCAAAAGGCAAACAATTTTTTATTAAGAATTTCATGCTTAGTTTTCTTTTTGTATATGTCTTGTACTCTTTAGTACAATAACGTAATATGTCTGTCTTTTACCCCACTTCCCGTGAAATAACAACAGTATCATCTCTTCACAAATCGATCAAACAAATAGTTTCGATTTTATGAACCTTGAAGTGTGTATGATACATTCCTACATTATCATTGAACTATTAAAATACAAAGATGATAGCGTGTTTTATTCTTGCTTTATTTTAATCTCATAAACTATTATTGAACTATAGCGCTTAATTATCCCTTTAGGTTGCGATTAATTTTTAACTTTGTTATTTAACGCAAAAAGGCCTTTTTTGTTGTGTGGTTCTAAAATGCAAGTACGTACTCGAAAATATTTGAAGACAGCAGTTTAATGCATATATTGATACGTAACCTGGTAAATTAAGGTTGTACACACGATGCTTGAAATCGTCTTTATAAACTATATTTCTCATTAAAATTTGAAACCAAAGTGTCCCTTTGGTTAACTGAATTTGATCTGTAGATTTCTGAACTTTTTAATCATTTTCGAGTGTTAGTAGGTATCATCTCTCAAGTCCTCAAAATTTTATATCAAAGCTGATATCGCACACAAATCATAGACACTAATAATGATTTTTATTTTTGTAAATTAGATGTAACAATATCCGTCTCAGATAAAAAGTCTACAGCTGCCAATTGCCAATCCATATCTTGATTAATAAACGATTTTATCAAACTTCGCTCAATTATCGATAGAACATTGAAAAGGATTTCAGACAGCTGCACTATTTATGTGATCAAGTTCTTGCACTATTTATGTGATCAAGTTCTTACTTTTGTTCACGACGTAGAAGCATTTAGCCCCTACTCCTGAAAACGGTGGCATCGCTTTTATTGTGAGAACATATTTTCTTCGCAAGTTCGCTTCAATTTATTGCTTTAAAATGCAATAGTATAGGCTATGCCATTTTGTTAGAAATGGCATAGCCTATACTTTAGACAGTCATTTAAATGTAAAGTTTCAGATATGTGCAACCATAAAGCTTACAAAATTTGTTATAAAAAATCCTTAAAATTTGGGGAAATTCGCTAAGTAGGTCTTGTGCAAGAATTCAAACAATGGATAATAACTTTACTTTGTAGCTATTTTGTCTGCTTTGTCAGCTCTTTGATTGTAGATCATCAAATAATAATTAATGGTAAAGCTGATGAAAGATCTTTACCCAGGTAAGCATGCTTACCTAAATTTCAATGATCATTTCGATATGTCGCTGCACGTATTAGATGTAAATACGTGTGAATAGTATTTTCATACATTATCATCATTTTTACTTCCTTGTACGAAGTAAAAAGGAAGTATTGCAATCGCGAAAAGTTTCAGGCACCATATTTCAACGAAAATATCCATTTTGACCGCTATCGAATGCAATTTAACGATGTTTTTGCCTGATATCTGTACGTAAGGACAGAATAAAATACTCTTTTCCTTCAAAAAAATTATAAAACTGCTTTAAAATTAATTCTGAAAAGAATTTTTCGTGGCGTTTGTACGAACGTATGTACGTACGTACGTATCTCGCATAACTCAAAAACGAGTAGCCTCAGAACGTTGAAATTTTGTATATAGGACTGCTATAACATGTAGATGTGCACCTCGTATTTTGGTTGCAATCGGCCGCACCAAACGTATATAAATATATTTATATATATATCCACTCTGTTACCCGGCTCAGTGATCTCAGTTTCTTTGCTCTTATATGTTTGTAAATTGTACATTTTTTGCTTTAAAAATGATTGACTTATGTTGTTTTTATCTTCCGGTTAAGGATTTTATGCCTTTAGAAAATCTGTGTGCAATATTTTTAGAATTATCAGCAATTTTAAAGTTGTTTAAGTGCCGCTAAGCCTTTTTTTAATGGCGGCCATTGATGTTTACATTCGAAACAGGAGACTAGTGGATTTGTTACCAATCTAGAGAAACTTAGCTTCGCAACAACAAAGATAACGCATTCATTTATAATGCCAATTAAATCATGCTTAATTCTTTCTGGAATTTTTTCGAGGAAATAAGTGTTTGAGATTTACTTCGTAATTTTTAATATAGATATTTCGAGTTTTTATGTATTTTTGCCTTCTCGCGAAGTGAGAGCTGAATTAATTAAATGAGAAATACTCAATCGTCTGTGAAAAACTGTTTTTTTTTGTTTTGTTTGCTTAATTTCTTTTATACATCATTCTAGCTTTATTATAGTATTTGAATAGAGCATGTGGCAACGATTAGATAATTCTATTCTGTAAATCATATAAGTTTTGTGTATTATGAGTTATAATATGAACGAAATATATAACTGTTATATATTATTGGATTATATAACAGTTAACTTAGTTTCCGTTATATAATTATTATATAAGTTAACTGTTATATAATTATTAGTATTGTTAAGTGAATCTAGCGCCAGAGTGTCGCTATGGTAAACAAATACTAGAGTGAATTTTAATGAATGCATTTATTCTATTGTGGTTTATGCGCTGTCGGCGAAGTAGATTTAATTAAATCCAATAAGTTTATATGAAATGCAAGAAAAATGTGTATAATTTAATATCACAATTTAATATTCAATACAAGGAAGTCATGTGGTGTACACATAAGATTTTTTGAAATATATTGTTGCGTTTTACGGCTTCGTGGATTTGGAGTAATTGATTATGACATGAAAAAGGATGAAAAACGTATATAAAATATATGGGGGCATAATAACAAAAAGTTAACAAGAGCAATTTGTAATAGTTTCAGAATAGTTTTTTAAACTTCATTAATGCTATTGCAAATAATACCCTGGTATTTTTAATTGAAGCTGGACTACTTAACTACGTAATATTATCTTCAAATTTCACAACATATTCATTTGAAATTTTACAAATATTTTAAATTAAAACGGCTATGGAATTAAACTAAAATTATTTCTGAATAGCAAGCAAAATCTAATTATTTTTGTTTTAAAACTTAATACATGAATTATTATGCATTATGACAATGCTGAAAGCCTATTCTGAGGATTACATAAAACAATACTGGACAATTATCTTTCTCAGAATAATCTATTCTTTACACGTGAAACTGGAAACAATAGATTAGATTCTTTAAACAATGTAAGAAAATATGTCATTGTTCGTTGAAGCTTTTATCATTTGTTTTGCAACTGTTACCTTGAAAAGAAAATATTTCCATTATTGCACCACAAAAACGGTAATTCAGAAACTTTTCTACCTTTTAGTTTCTTTCACACAATGGGATACGTAAAATACATTCCAGGTATAAATATTCTTTCTTTTAAGCAAAATTAAATGTAACTAAAGTTTTTAATTAACTCTATCTGTGATGAGATGCATTTGACTGTTGAAAAACATACATGGTGAGAAAAAAAGCTTCTATTCATTAATGTAAGTTGTCAGTCTAAGTCTTAAAAATACCCCATGGATCAAATACAGAAGTTGCATTTTCAGGAGGTCTATTTGTTGAAAAGGAAGAAAAGAAATTCTCCTTAATGGCACTGAAATCAGCTTTAAAATATTTAATTATTTAAAATGTCAATAATATGTCAGTGAATTAAATGAAATATTTAGTTCAACTGTATTTATTTTTATAAGTTAAATTTCTAAACACACGAAACGAATTCACTTCTTTCGAAACTGTTTCTCTAGGAGTCGATATATTCATTCCAGATTTAAAGCTCTGTGATGGGACATTTTTATCCATATTATCTGTACCGGGGAAACGCTACTTTTATAACGATAAGTCACGTTTATAATAAAATATATGCAAGGCATAAATATTTCGGAAGTCGTCAAAACAACGTACAGTGTTATTTACCAAAACAAAGGACATTGGAAAAATTATTAATTACGAGCAAACGATCAGCTTAAACTTTCTTTTCGTGGAAACCCTGCAAGGGATTTCTTAGTTTAATTGTTCTCCGCTGTCTCAAAAAGATATATATGGTATTTTCTGTTTTATCATTTTGCAATTTGAGGTTAATAAAAAGTGTTGTCTTAATTTAATTTTATTTGAACAAATTATAACACCCATTTTATTTTACAACAGTAAAGCATAATTAAGTATTTGATTTTTGCTTCACAAAATTAAAATGAATGAGATTGAAAATTTAATTTTAAGGCTAAATGTATAGAAATAAATTTCAAGCGTTTATTTTACTTAGAATGGAATCTCTTGGATGTTCAGGCCATAAATAAATATTACTCTCTCTTTCTATTTTTATAATTGCATTTTAATTAAAAAATTCGACTAAAACAATGCTGGGAATAAATTCACAAAAAAGCGATTTATATGTTTTTAATACATATTTATTTTATGAAAGAATTAATTTTATGTTTAAATTCGAATTTTATAAAATTTAGAAAATTAAATAAAACGTTCATTTATTATATTCTTTAAAAAGTTCTCTAAAATAACCATTTTTGTCTCGAACACGAATGAATGAGATTATCGGTTTGCCTCCAAAAAATTCAAAAAAGTATTGAACTCTTTTGAGATTAAGTTCAATAGAGTGCAAAGTTTCAGAGCAAACTGAGAACTTCTTCAGGAAATGTTGTCTGCTGTCCCAAAGAAGAAGTACTTCCTGCTGCTCTTTTGAGCCATAGATGGTACTGGAAGCGATTCTGACAAACGCATCTCTGAAAAACCCTCATCCGCAGGGATCGATCATGTGTGCGCAGTGATGAAAATATGGGTAAAGACTTGCGCACTCAATCACATTTCAATAGATTCTCAAAAGATTTCACCCAATATAAACTTTATAAACTGATACGTACAATGAAAAGTCCTTATCAATTAAGCCTGAAAAAAAGGGTTTAGAGTTTTATATATTTGCGAATTTTAGGTAATGCACAAAAGTTCTTTAAATAAAGGAAAATGATAGAGATTTTATTTGTATAGAAGTAATGCTGTTGGTCTTGGCGCCCTAAGCATACCATTTAGAGGGAAGTCTAGAACTAAGCTCTACATTAGATTACGGGATTTGGGGGGTAAGTAGAGGGTACATAAAAGCAGACATTGTCGTCATGAGGGCAGACTTTCAAAGCGGAAAGTAGATACTTTAACGACGACTATGCGCAAGACTAAAGAGATTTCTAAAGTGTTTTTTTCTAGCGCCAACTACCTCATTAACAGCTATCTTTGTTGTCGCAGCCTTTCGTTTTATACCTTTACGTGATTTCTTATTCTTTCGCAAAGCCATTCTTGTCAAATACCATTCTTGCAAAATGTCAAGCAGAAATTCTTCTTTCTAGTGTGTATGGATGCTTAAAATATGCTCACCATTTTTTCTCAAGAAAATATGCCTAATTCCTCATTTCTCAAGAAGTTGAGAAAAATACTTTACGAAATACGTAAAAATAAATTTCCGTTTGCTTTCACAGATATTAGGCGACGTTTATGATGAATTGGGCTTAAAATATGCAAGTAATATATTTATCAATTTTTAAAAAAATGGGTTATCATGAAATAGGTATAATGTTTTAGCAGACTAGAAAATTTCTACGAAACGTTAAATAATTTAGGAGCAAACAGAAAAATTATTTTTATTCTAAAGATGACGAAGGTAATATTCAACATAATTAACTTAACACAAGAACAGATCTGACTTTTCAAGTTCAATTAAATTTGTGTGTAGCAGAAAGCTTGAGAAATTGGAAATGAAGTAAAATATTTTAAAATCCTAAAATCAAATGTAATAAATTTTGGATTTTGAATAAAGAGTTTAACATCTACGAAATTCTGGTGAAAGAACAACAAACTTGTAAATTAGTATTACAAAACCATCTATGCTTTGTTTATGCTGTTAAAGTTTAGAATCAAGTAAATACTTTAATGGTTTTAGTTAGCATTTTTATTTCTTTTGGACACACACAGTATGAAAGAAATAAAGCACCAATTTTCAATGTTTTTAGATTCAGTTTGCATGCGTGAGTTCTATTTTTGAATAGATGAATGATATGTAATTAAAAGAATTTTTGTAATAACAAATGTTTATCCATATAACGAATTAAATATATGTCACTTTTGTATTCATGTATAGGAATATCAGATACGAGTTTCGACTGTTGCTATCAGCAAAATTTTTGAAAGATGTCATTTTATTATGTGCAGATGTTTATTATGTATATGAGAATAAAACAGAAATCTAAATAGCCCAGATTTCTTCAAATATTCTAGATTTCGTATTCGTTTTCAGAGATCATTTAAAATAAAGCTTAATGTTAATTTATGCACGTGTTTTAATTTTTTAGGTGTTTTTCTCTTATTTAAAAAATATGAAAAATAAAGCAGGATATATGTATTATAAACATAGAGTATTCGGAAAGTTTCTCACAAAAATGAAAGGACAGGTTGAAGGGACCTAAGAAAAAGCAGATTTTCAACTTAGTTTGCGCCAGTATATAAACCAATACACTTTTTCTCTTCACATGCGCTTGGTATTTATCCAGACATGGCAGCCGAACTATTCGTTAACCCTCCCGCGCCAATTGTCACGCAGATGTGCCAGCATTAATCACGATGATTTCTCGGCTGGCACACAGGCGTGATAAAGCTTTTTGTCGTTCACTCCTGCCCATCATGCATTCGTGTCAGAGTTTTGGAATATTTTAGAAACTAATATGTTTTGCACAAGATAGCATTATACTTCCATAGAATTTGATATAAATGTAGATTTGACCTTTTTCTCCATATCATATGAGTAACACGCCTTGGATTTTGATCATATAAATATAAGGCGAAAGTTACGTTTTCTACTCGAAGGTTTCCAGACGCTCTTTAATTGCCTGTGTGACATTTATTAATGAATTGATAAATATAATGGGAGCTTTATTTGTCTTGCCAGAGCGTTGGGTGTTTCTTTAAATGTCACCGTGATATTAATTGCTGAATGTTATGGAAGACCATTTTTTTTAGCTAGAGCGTTGGGTGCTTGGGTTTCCAGTCCAGTTTCTTATCGAGAATTTTACTTCATGGAATTTTTCTATTTTGAGCGTTACAATGCCGGAGCGTCGAAAACTTTAAATAAATTATTTGCAGTCGATTCACATCACATCTGTAACTTTATCGTTTATACGGGAAAAGACACAGAGTTAAAAGAAACTCAAGATTATATGTGGAAAGAGCTGTTAAATATCTGTTTGAGGAACTTCCCGATCAAGGGCACCATATATTGATCGTTTTTTGTTTCATGTCCCTGTCACTGGTGAATGATCTCTTTCGATTTGGAACTAATAGTTGAGATACTGTAAAGAGGAGAAAGAAAAAAAAAGAACTGCAAATCTTCCGCCGTCCAAAATTAATTAGTGAGAATATAAGATAATATAATGTAAGTACAATAATATAAGATGTTGGTTTTGAAGGAAAACAAAAAACTAAACATAGCTATTTTCAAAGATAGATGGGATAGGATTCGTTCAAATGAAAGTTCAAAGAAAGTACGACGGTGATACATCGTTTATTCAGATTCCTGCAAAAATCCTCCAAATGGCAAATGAGCTATAATGAATGCAAGGATTGTCATATAGGACTTTGTGTAGATCTCTGCTTTGAAATTTATCATACAAAAACGAATTTTAAATAAAATGCTTGGTTGACAAATGTATAATTTCAAGTCATTAAAAGGCAAGTAAACACTGAGGGAAAAATAATACCCAAAATAAAAGTATTTAAACAACCAAAAAAAAATTAAGTACATTAAGTATGTATGTAAAAATACATATAAAGCATATTTCGCATTTATATTTTACAGAACATTATTAAACAACGCATTCGGCCTTTCCGAATTTCGCGGAATTAGATTTAATAGCGAAGACTCCTCCAGCAATGGAGATACACTTGTGGAAAGAAACAGCCGGTTCCAGCGATACGTGCGTTTTTGATCCTTTCGAAGCAGTTTTTCATTTCTTAAAACTTTCGTAGAAAAGGTAATTCTTTTGAGTAATTTAATTTATCAGTCGTATATATCTTTCGAGCTGTGAGTTTCTTTCTTGGTCTAAATGAAAAGTAAAATTCTTATATTATTACACATAACAATACACAAAATGTCTTGAAATGTACTATAAAATTCAACTGACAGTTTTATAATTTTAGCAAGTTAATGTATATATATATATATACATATAAACATGGAAAGAAGAGTGGAAGTCATATTCTTTAATTAAATGTCATCACATGCCTAAAATTTCGTCTGTACTAACATAAATATTAAATAGTATACGATTTGATGGAGGACATGTATTAAGATTAAAATACTCTCGAAATCTTTCGATCAATAATGCAAGACTCTGATTATAAGTTAGGAGTAAGTTAGATTTATTGCACTTAATGAAAGTGCATTTTATTGAAGATGAACACAGTTTTTTTATGTTATACTGCCATTTGCATTTTCATTTTAGCTGTATACTGAATAAGCTGTATACTGAATATATACTGAATAAGTTCATACATTTATTAGATTTAAATTTCGCTTTTTTCTGCTTAGTTAAATCATCAAAGGAAACAGTGGTTTTGAAACTTTATTAAAGTTATCATATACATATTTTAAATAAATAAATACTAACTCTGTAAGAATGAGCTGTGAAAACAAGTAAAAGCATTAATATTTTCTACATTAAGTAGCTCATGCTTGTACTCAATTCAATTAAAAATTTAAGGGGAATTTATACGAAATATGCAAACTATTTGAAAAACATGCTTATGATGTTTAGTTTGAAGCAAAAATAAAATAATCACCATTTGCATATATAATGAAGACGGAGGCAATAAAATATAAATTGCGAGCAGTTCTTAAAATGACCATCTAATTATTATTGACCCACAAAATAGCTTCTAAAATCTGACCTACTCTTTTTAATTAAGTGAAAACAACTAAATTCCCTCAAGAAAAGGCCGCGCTCAAAACTATATAATATTCAAGTAGCTGACAGTTTGAGATAAAATATGAGACTTGTTATTTGTCCGTTGACTGCTCATTAATATTTCGGTCTAAGAACATGGTGTAAGTCAGCCTAAATTAACGCAGGACTAACGGAATTACAGTTAGTTGCCGAACTATGCCAAACTTATTTAAAGTGTACTAGGTTAAATGCTTTTATTACACATTAGCTTCATTCATTTGCAAGCTATAAATGCTCATCAGAAAGAAAAAGTTGATTAGAATAAAATGAAACACGTAATCGTTACTAGTTACATAAAATGAGTAATCAAGCAACATTTATTAACGCTTTTCAACTTAATAAAATCTCAATGATTAATTTCTTTTTTTGAAGAAAGAAATCCATCATTTTGACAGATTTCCAATTTAGGAATTAAAAGTAATTAATCCTATATAAATATGCATAATATAAATGAATTTTTGAAATTAAACCTTTTAGTAGGTACTAGAATATTACAACAATGCTATCATAAGTAAATGTAGAATAATGTTTATGGAAAAATTAAAAACATTAGGTCAAATTTAATAATAATATGAGAAATGCGTTTCGTTTTATATTTTTCAGTAACTTTACTGCATATTATATAATTTGTTTGAACTCATGGCTGTGTAAAGCTTTTGTTTTTCAGTTACAGATGCGAAAAGAAAACATTTTCTTCATGATTTTAGCCTTACCTCAACGTTTCTGAAAGTACTACCGTTTTAAGGAATACCATGCTGTTTATATACAAGAGGCTTTTTAATTTTTGAATGGTATAAAAAGTCTAACGATGTCAATTTCTTGTTGATTTCGAGTCCCAGCAATAGACTGATTTGGCTCCGCTTGCCCCTGCAGATGCGGAGATGTGCGATCCACTAGTGAACTGATTCAAAGAACCGATTCAATTTACTGAGTAAAAGAATGGTGATTCCACAAAACGGAGCTGTAGCGCCTTTGAGAGCTGTTGTTAGAAGTATGCCAGGAGAGTCCGATACTCAGTTCAGAAGAGAAAGGAATGTTTTCCCTCCCATGTTAAAAGTGAGTTTAATTTTTTCACTATTAATTTTGTTTAATTATTTTTAATTCCATTACTTTATTTTGAATTCTATGCCCAAAGGGTGTATAAGGAGGTCTCAAAACAACAGATGAAAGAAATGAATGCAAGGATTTAAAGGTTCGGTTAAATCGATTCTTTCGAATCCATTTCTCCTTCGCTTCACTTTGCGTTCTTCATACTTTTCTCGTTTAAGATTTTAAGATCAATTCATCAAGGTTATAGCGATCGGTAAGTTACAAAAAGGAAACAATTCAGTTCAGTGGGAAAACACTTCTGATGTGCAGCAGAAAAGCTATTTTGCCCAATTCTGTATGGTCGGAGACTTAAAATGTTGATGGTGCACCTGTGCACTTGATTTTTTCCCTGTGAAAGAAACTTTACATTAGCACACAATGAGAATGAAGAATGAGGTGCCTTCGGAGGGCACTTTCTAAGTGAAACACTTCACACGTGGGGAAGACCACGAACACACCCACTATCACTTCAGGTCTAGCTACCAGTGTTCAGTGTACAATAACTCACGGATATTTCAAAAATATTTACACACCCACTATCACTTCAGGTCTAGCTATATATACACACCCACTATCACTTCAAGTCTAGCTACCAGTGTTCAGTGTACAATAACTCACGGATATTTCAAAAATATTTAAATCTAGCTCTCACACCTAGTGTTACTTAAATTTATCATGCAAATTATTGTCTGTAGCTTAATTTACTTGTCAAAACACAAACACACAAATGATTAAACTTTGATTATATTCAGTTTCATTACTTGTGAGTGTGAAAATAATACAAATGATAATATAAGTCTTTGAATTTGCAGTGAATAGCCGTAATATACAATTGGATTTGATACAATGGAAGTCCATAAAACTCTGGGTTGGAAAGCCTAAAATCTAAATTAACATACCATCGAGAATGATGGCTGACAATCCATTGCTCTAGAGCAGCGGCGATCTCTGAATGCAATGAAAGCGCGGCAGCTATTTACACAGTCAAATATCTAACTGTTACAACTCATATGGTTATGAGTCTTTCTGCCAGTTAATTAGTAGTTTAAATGCACATAGGTTCATTTCTCAACGTCCCTTGGTCACACCTTCATCTAAAGTACAAACTGAGGAAAATAGCTCTGAAGACCTGGCAACAAGAATGAGAATCTGCCCCAAAAGTGAGACGAACGCATGATTACTTCAAAAATTTCTAGAGAAGCTAATAAGTTCCAAGCTATGTCTTACCCAGTATATAACAGACCATGACCCTTTGCCCATATATTTCTTCGGCAGAAATACTTCTACTAAAATTTGCATATATGAGGAACGGAGAGACCCAGACCATTACGTCATCCGATGGCCAATCTGACACATGTGTTAAATAACCTAAAAGAACATTAAACTGCTAATAGCATCCCTGGACTGCTGCAATAGTTCTTGAATGAAATATGTGTTTAGGACTGCATTTATTTCTGCATTTTATTTTACTTATTATTAATTACATTAAGATCGTATTATTTACTCATAATATTTGAGTTAGGACAGTATTTAGGACTGTAATTAAGACTGTAATTAAGACTATATTGTTTTAGGACTAAATGTTATGTATTACTATACAAACACAAACGAATTAACTTGAACAGTTTACCAAGTAATATTGTATCCAGTGACCTGTTTGGGCGTTCAGTGTGGATGCTCACAGCAACTATTGGGTGGTTGTGCTCAAAATGGTTAGTGGTTAGTTTGGAGGGCAGTTGGAGACGGACTTGTACCTCTTCCACTTCCACTTCTACTTTTCAATTAACCTTTTGAGGACGGGATGGCCACTATAGTGGCCATAGAGTCCTCTCTTTGAAAAGACGGGGTTGTCCACTTTAGTGGCCATGTTCTTTTTCCCCCATTTTCCAGGCTTAAAAGTGGGATGAAATGTCAAATTTGACGTCCCTATCGTTTTAACCACTTATTTCTTTCAAAGGTTTTCCTTTTGCGACATAGATGCACCCCTCTGAGAATCTATTAAACTGCCCACAAGAATCTTTGTTTCAAATAGGAGGTAATTTCTGAAAGGGGGGAAAGCATTCGATTCAAGATTCCCCGTCCTTTGGTAACTTTTACTGCTACCAAAGCCCCGGCCTCAAAAGGTTAATACCTAACCGCTTGCCAAACAAATTCACATATTTCTTTCGAATGAAAGAGTACGTGGCGTGATAATCAAAATTTTAAATGTTAGTTGATCTCAGTGAAAAGATCACAAGTGTTTTTACTCATTCAGCCACTTCAGAATTAATTTTATTTATGTATGCAGGTGTAAACATTCTGGCCTACAGTAAATCTATCCTGTTGAAATTTCCTAAATCGGTTATGTAATTAATTCAGATGAACTATTCCTATTTTATTATTCAGAAGAAGCGATCATTTTGATTCAGTGTTTCATATTAAATCAAATGAAATTCAAATAAGTGTAAACATCAATTTTGCTTACTGGCATTTCAAGTAGAAGAAAATCTTAAGCAAAAGAAGTTTCTACATCCAAGGCAATTAAACGTGGATAACAAGTATATGCTTTCCGTCTTTTCCTTATCTTCCATCACTTACTTACAGATTTAATCGCTTTCGCCACCAATAATTCCATGAAATTGCCGCTTTGCTCACAAATGGTACTTACACTGATTCGGAAAGATTTTTCGCCCTCTTTTATCAAATTATATCTTATGTTCTAAAAATCTGTTAGATATTTTGAATAGATTATGCACATAAACTAAGAAAAGAAAAGCATGAAGTTAAAGATTATTTTTTGTTGTTAATGACACAGAAAGAAGATTAGAATTTTAGAACAGACACCTATTGCAGTGCTGCTAAGAAATTAGATATTTTATTCAAGTATTATTTTCTCGTAATGATGCATATTGGCTTAAATCTTCACAATCTTAAAGCTTAGGCTCCCATTTTTGAAACTTAGATGTATCCTAGAAACTTAAAATGCTAAATAGGTTTCTATTACATATTTTTCGTGCAGTTACTGCGATTATTGAAAACTGTATTGCGTTTTACACTTTATTCGACAGGTTGGTATTCGACTGATTCAATCTAATATTGGATTGAGCAACTGATATTAATTTGGTTTCAAGATTCGCATTTCATTAACATTAAAGATTTTTTTTTAAAATTCCATTAAAGTAAGTTGTTCATTAAAAAAGGATATATTTTAGTATATTTTAAAATCTTATTCATCTTCACCTAGATAATAGCTTTTAGGATAGTAGTAGTTATTAGTTATAACTTTAGTAGTAGTAGTTATAAGTTCTTTCTGTTATGGATGTTTTGCAATTACTAATTACGCGACTGTGTTTATTTCTTTATTTTCATTATTTTCTTTCATTTCTTAATCCTTTTTTGAAGCACCGTTACGTATAAGAAAAATAGTATTATAGTGTTTGTATGGTTTCGGAATAGATTCAATGCACACAGAACCGATCATAGCATAAAATTTAGTTTACCAAAAGAAACACTTTCTAGATCTGGAACTTTCCACAAAAATACTCTTACAGCTCTTCACAGTATCACAAAGCACAATCAGTAGTTACGCCTCAAATTACTATAAACACTAAACAAAATGCAATGCAAAGCGCATCAAAAGAGTGAAGCTCAAAGGAGATATCTCAGTACTCCGAAATAAAGATCCACTAAACAGCAACTACTCAGAAACTGATGCTCTCCTCTGTCTTATATAGTTTTCTCCCGGTCACCTGGAGATTGCTAGTACCTTCCACTTCTCGAAATTACTGGAAGGCATATGACGTCCAGATACGGTTACACCTACATATAGCATCAATTACAGTCATTCAGTTACAATACCCATTACTCCTATACAGGAACTGGATCAAAATGTTGCCACGTTTGGCAACTAATTTTATGTTTTATCATTATGAAAATTTAACAATTTTGATTGGGTGGTTATGATATAAGTTGTCTAAAGAATAAAGTTGTCTAAAGAAAACACGATGCTTTTCTTTTATTACGATACCTTAAGATACCATAGCTTCTCTATATGCAGCTTCCTTGAAATATCGCCTTGAATAGCCGCTTCCTATTTTGGGTATGTTATCATCATCATAGAACTTATGTTAACATAGACTAGACTGAATACTCACTAAAATATACTAGGGATGTTTGCCGAAAGGAAAGATTAATTTCTTGAAAACATTGGCTACTAGTCATGTTATACAGTGTGTAAAACTTAAAAGTTCTAATGCAAACAGACCGATCTTCGAGTTTTCTATCCGGTAGAACTTCCACTGTTCAAGGTATCCGAGTCTGGTTTACTTCAGGGCCTTTTAATTGAATATTTAAAATATAAAATGTTTATCGAAAATCTGCATTATACCTGTTATAAAGATGCTTATAATTAAAACTTAGCTAGTTTACATGTAGTACATGTGTACTTTGATAAATAAATTTATATAACTCATAAATTTAATAATTCTGTAATTTAGCAATTCTCCAAATCTTGCGACTTACAGGGTTAACTAACGTACTGAAATTAATGCTCAATTTTTAAGTCAAATCTGACTATTTCAGAAAGTCAGACATATTGTTGCGTTTTTTAGTGTTCGTGGATTTGGAGTGATTAACGACGACACTTGATGAAGTATCAAAACACAGTTTATTAGCCAGTATTATTCAGGACAGCTCTAAAACACGTTTACAGTTGTCGAATAACTACGACAAATTCATTGAAACAATCAGCAGCACAACCTTCAGACTATCGGGCTATAACTGTGAAGAGAGCTTCACGGCAGACCACCAGAGTACAACTCCTGAATCGGTTCGGTCGTTCTCGAAACTCAACGTACTCTCGAAACTCCAGCCTTCAGGCTATCAGGCTATAACGGTGAAGACGGCTTCACGGCAAAGCACCAGAGTACAGCTCCCGACACTGTTCGGTCACATTTGGAACTCAACGTACCCTCGAGATTCTCCACGCTATAACTCGTGATGCACTCGATGATACACTCGATAGACTCGACGATGCACTTGCAGTACTCCGACGACCAACTGCCTATCAACTTGCTAGACGAGGCACTGACTCACTGACTTCGCAATCCGCGTGCAGGCAGCGTTTATATAGCTTTTGCGTTGCCTTCGAGAACATTTTGGTCCAAATCGGCAAGAATTCGTTTTAGAAGGTTCTTCATCCGTCTATGGCATATCACGAATTTTGTCGCCAAATGAGCGATTTTTCGCCAAATATGGCGACCCTGCCTTAGGGGTAGGGCAACCCTGCCTTTGTGGTTTTAAGGTTGTCATTTATGGCAACCCTAAAAGGTTGTCATTTATGGCAACCCTAAACCGCTTTGAAGCTATCTTCGGGGGATAGCTATGCGGAGTCATTTCGTAACAATATTACTCAGCTATCCTCGCTTCAGAGGTTCAGTCTTAATGCAGATGCTTGGTAAGGGACCTGAAACTAAACAGTCGCCCGAAATGAAGAAAACAGAAACCCCTTAGCTAAGATATATTCTTGTATCAGAAACGAAATCATTGTCTCTCCTTTTTCATATGTAATTTTCAGGGATATTTTTAAAAACTGTTTTGAATGGAGTGATGTGCTTAAAAAAGCATGAAAGGATACACCAATCTAAATTTTAACTGATTACCTAAATTTAAAGTAATGTTTTACAACTGAAGTTACCTTTCTTTTTCGTTACTGTCATTGACTTTCGGGTTTATATACATAGCGCTCAAATAATATAACAATATAAGATTTGAAAGATGAAAATGAAGCTAATCCGCAAACTCCTTAAAAACAAAACTTTCGTACTCCATGAAGGGAAAAAAAATTCAAATGTAGTAGTGGCTAATTGGAGTGTCGTAATAGCTATTCACTTGAGTGTGATTTATTTCTTACGGTTGTCATTTAAATGTCGTGGGGCTGCGTAATTACCACACAAGCACTTGAAACGGGGCCAAAAACTGGAAAAAAGAAAGAGGGAAACAATTTCGCTCAAAACTTTTGGTAACAGCCATTTCTAATTAAATGACACACGTGTCTGCATTACTCGGGAAACTATGCGTCGTCCCCAGATAGAAAAGAAAAAAAAAAGTATTGGCATGGACGAAGAGCCTTTCAAACTAAAACAAAGCAAAGCCTCGTTAATTGAATTCGAGAAATATTTAGCCGTGATTGTCATATTTTATGATGATTAGAATTTCCTTATGCAGGAAAGCTTTGTATTTTGGACCAGTTAATGAAAGGCATTCCAGGCTTTATTTGACCCATAGGAACAACAACTCATTCAAAAATATTCTTAGTGAGAATTACATGTTCTCTCTTACATTTTTCTGAATTTCAAAGTGTTGCGAAAGAGTCATTTGACGTATAGTTGTTACGCTAAGCATGATTCAAGATAAATTACTATTATTGAATAGTTTCCATACATATGGAATAAAGCTACTTCAATATCTTTCATATCTTTCATATTATTATATGCAAATCTTTAAACGGTGCTTAGAATAATTGAAAGTGCATTTCACCCGCTATAATGGTGAAGAAAAATGGTAATGGCTTTGTTAAAACAGTCCTCTGTAAAGCGAAAGATCTAGGACTTGATCTTCAGTTCCAAGAAGAACTTTATATTTGCAGGCAGCTTAGGAAGAATTGAAAAGTAAGTTAGCCCTTATAAATTGTAGATAGGGTTAATATCGGCTCAACGTAACTTGAAAGGTAATGTGTATCATCATTTAATCATTGAATCAGCGAAAAAAAAAGAAGGCATTGGAAGGCTTTAATATGAAACGGACTTGGTTGACTAGTAAGGAGAATATTTTTTTTAAAAAACTGAGAGTTCTCAATTTCGATTCCTGAGATTCAGTCAGGGGAATTAATTCAGGAAAAAAGTGAATCCGGAAAAAAGGCGGTCACCATCTATGATGCTTTCCGAAATTTTATTTTATTTTGTTATTATAACAGTGATCAAGTAGACATTCGTCTTTGGAAACACATACAAATATCGCCAGCAATGACACTAATGCGCATTTTCAATAGCGATACGAAATTTCACTCTTAAGCCACAGGTCTTATTTCAAGATACGGGGACCACATACCGAAGCAGTTCCCAACTCTGCTATTAGAGTCCCACAAGACTACTGCAGCATCAAACAAAACAGTAGTATCTAAAGTCGAATAAACGTCGGAACAGCCACAATTTATAATTAAGTATTAATATTTTTAATCAAACAGTTCTACTGAATCTCCCATTCTCATGATATATATTTTTCCCCAGCAACAATCGATGAATGAAAAAATAAAAGAATACATTTTTGACAATGATTGTTTGTTAGCTGATTGCCTGATTAGTCAAACTTGCTTTAACGAATTAGCTGTCAAGAAGCTGCTGTGATATAGAAGACGTTAAGGGTGAAACAAGCAGAAATTGTGTCTTACAAAAGCTGTCTACTTAGATACTATTCAAATCACAGGAAATTAGATAAGATAGAAGAGCGATTACTGATGAAACATGATTACAAAGAGGAAGATAGTTTCGTATATAAGTAGTACATATCGGTGGTTTCTAGTTTATAGACGTTACAACATTAGACACAGGGAAAAGATTGAGATTAATCTTAATAGGAAACATGGATATATCGGATAGCTATGCCTTTGATGCATCATATACCCAGGTGGTGCTGTATAATAGATTGCCTTTGTTGTATCCTTTCCCATTTATCTCGTACCGTCGACTTGATTTCCTGATGGATTTGGATATTCTGCAAGCAGACGTTGCCCAGTACCACACATATCTTTAATTGTATTTAGATCAGGAAAGTATACTGAGCATTCCACCCACCGAATAGCTTCAAGTCCCAACAACTCTGCAGCAACTGCTATACAAAGGAATTGTGGCACAGTCCTCTATCAAGAGAAACTAAGAGCTAATAAAATCTAGAAAAGAAATATATGGGGCTGAACTACGTCTTACAGTATTGCCCACCGTTCTTTATACTTCCTTAATGCTTTGAAAACTCAAGTCTCCGCTAACCTGTATGCATAAAATACAATATCGCCCGAAAAGGTTTTCGACAGTTACAGCAATTTCCTCCCCTCCCCATCCATTAACGCACAAAGAAGAGTGAAGATTTCAAAAGACATCCTTTCAACTTCACAACAATAAAGATAAGAAACCACAAATAAATCCTTTTAGAAAAAGCTGTCTGCAATAAACTGATACAATGTATTTGGGCAAACTACACCTGCTACTGCATACCTTAGGGAAGCCCCGTTTGGGGCAACTGTGGTCGTTTGAATGAAAGGGCGTCTGAGGCGTGATGGTCTTCAAAGAGTTAAGAGGCATGTGCAATATTCCCGCCCTGTCTTCTTCCTTCTCGACATAAAAATAAATACTTCTTTGTATTTTGTTTTTATGTATATCCCACATACATATTAAACCTACACTACTTATAGCTGAAGTACACACAATTAATTTTCTTATTTATATGATAATGCCATTTTTACTAGCGTCTCCCACAATCCCTTTTTACTTACAACTTCTCTCCAGGTCCCTTGCTTCAAAAATAAGCTTTTGGAGCACCCTTAGTGAAAGTTTCCGCTCCCTACGTGTGTTTCATTGGTTGATGTTATTAATACATGACACCTCTTATCCAAGATTGAAATAGTATAAATATGACACAAATTTTTGAAGTCAAAAAAGAATCATTTACTTATTACTGTTAACAGATCAATCATAGATGAAGTTCAAAGATGTGTAATAAAAATACTTATTCAGATTACATCTACATTCACTCTGAAACTTCTTATGTAAGCTGTAACATAGCAATAATTAAAAGTTAATAATTCAAATAATTCTAGAATGCAATAGAATGATAATTGAAGTCTTCGGCTTTACAAGTAGCGGCAAAAGAAGAAAAAATTCCTTAGAGTTTATAAATCTCTATGAATTGTTCTTTTCCGTTCATACTGCTCACACCATGGTCCCGAGTCTGGACAACGCCTCAGCACTGGTCAGCCTGGCACCAGGACAATACGAAGTTTTAGTACCATATTTCTGTAATGTCCAACGTTGCAGCTTAAGATATTGCGGTAAGCTCTTGGTGACGAAAGTCAATTATTTATGATCGGTAAACTGTCACACAGGTGATCCAAAGATCCATGTCTCAAAATTTTCTATGCTCCAAACAACAGCGTGAGCTTCCCTTTCAGTGTTTGGCCACCTGTTGAACTTTGGTTATCTGGCTAACATAATTAATCGGGTACATCATACAGTCCTTCCGCTGAGATAATATCAACACTTGTCCAGGATGCATCACACTGTATTATAAAAGGTGATCCTAGAACTAGGATATAAAGACTGATTATCTTCAGAAGACACTTCTTTAATTCCTCAAATACTTCGTTGTGCTTCTCCGCCCAGCACATTTCTTTGGGACTTCTCTTTCTCATGAGCTCTGTTAGTGGATATACTGTCTCTGCCTAATGTGGAACATAATCTCTGCAATAATTATATAGCCTCATAAGACCTTTTAGTTGACTTTTTATTTGAGCCTAGCCAATTTTTGAAGCCACCGCTTTGTTTGGATCGATCCGATGACTCCCGGAACCGATGATATATCCCAGTTATTTAAAGCGAGTCTCTTTAGCAAAGGAATAAATATTGTTTAAGTTTTATTGAAAACCATAATTCCAGTTGTTTCGAAGGAATGATACCGATGTGTAATACATGTTCATTCCAGCTCTCTGAATACACAGCTATGTCATCGATTTAGGTTCGAACGAAAGTTTTATATGCGAGTGCTTGATTTATCACTCTCTGAAACGTTGCAGACGCGCAACCAGAATTCAGCACTTCGAATGATATGATATACCATACCCTTTAGAACTTGATTGTACCGTTCAAGTAATCCAAACTTTTGTGATGCCCTGCCTCGCTAGTTCAGGACTCGCTCCTAACCTAGCACTATATTCTTGAGTAAATTCTGCAATAAAATTAGTACCTTGGTCATTCCCTATGACCCGATGTATTGCTTTAATAATTATCTCCAATAATGCATCGTATGTATTTTTGCCATAATTGTCCTCAGTGGGACCGTTTCTGGCCACCTAAAATATTGTAGAATAGACACATAACATATAACCGCTTGCGTGCCTATTTAACGGAACCGATTATATTAATATTTACTTTGTCAACGTAAAACTCAGGCCTCTGGATTGAAATAATGAGTATGTGATCACTCCCTGCTTCTCAGCTGGCATTCCTTACAAGCTCTGCAATATTCTTCTACATTTGTGACAGATTTAGACCATAAAATGAATAACGAACACTTTATTTTGTTTGTTTCATCCCTAAGTCATTTGCAAAAGCAGATTTGTGCGCTAATTTTAAAATTTGTTTCTTTTTGAATTTTGGCAATGCTAATAGACTTATTTCTTCTCCCGAAATCTTCCCTACATAGTAGTAAGTATCCATTTTTCATCAATGATTTTCAGAATACCACGCAATCCACACATCGGTTAGTAAATATCCATTTTTCGTTCAGTGTGTTTCAGAATACCACATAATGTCTCACAATTTCGTGGATAGTGATGTTGTGCAAGCGTTTAGCCACTGTCGGATTTAATCTAGCTTTGGATGTGGAGCCATTTAGAGCGATTCAGAGAAGGTAACGGTTTACGAGGAAGTTAAACAGCATAGGCGCGGTGGAAGATGCATGCTATGCAAATACAAACAAATTGTTTGATAAAATTTCCAGAGGGAAGATACAAAATACAAAAGTAATGAAAATAAACATATTTACACAATATGCACAAATAGTAGCATATGCAAAGTTCTTTACCTGCTTTACTTAGGATTTATAAAGTCTTTTACTTCAGCGTTATCTCGCAGTTTCTCTGTTCTTTATAAATATTAGCCTCTTGATCGCTGACCTACATTTACTTCCTTATCACTTCCGCTCTGAATCTGAAACAATTTATGATTAAATTTTTCCTTTCTTCTGACATAAATAAATCCGCGTGGTTCTGACCTTTTAATTGTTTCAACAAATGAATCATCTCCTCTTCTGGTCTAATTTCGGTATTTGTTTACTTTCTCTCTGCGCAAGACTGTAACATATGGCTTTGATCTACTAGTCTTCCTCCCTCCCCTTTCTTTTTCGCCGCTAACAACTCATAAACATGAAACGCAAGTATAACTAATTTATCTGTATAGCGGAAAATATTAAATCTACGTTTAAGAACCACAATTTGGGACTTCCGATTTTAACGCAAAGGGCAAGGTTTTAAAATCCGTTTAGTTTTACCTCTAAAGGCTTATATAAGTAATAGTTTAGAAGTTAATTATTTTGTAAGGATTGTGGTATCTGGTTTGAATTAATAATTGATATTTTTGTTGCACTGTTTAGAAGTGTCCTGATTTCTTTCCCTCCCAACCAAATATGTACATACTATACAGGTTGTGTATCAATTACATAGTTATCAAAATTTCTGTTTTAACTCTAGCGATTAATTTGTCTTCTTGGTTATTTTCTTCTCTCTATTCGAACAGAAACGCAAATGTATAAATTGTTAACAAAGCTTACACCAATTTACATTACTAAAGGTGGTAGAAGGTGGTATATATTTCTGATTACTATGATTTGTAACTCCTGTTTCTGTCTGATTTATGGCGCTTCGTCGGATTATCACATAACATACTTCTTCAAAAGTTTTATCTTTTGAAGTAAACCAATTATTTCAAATTTCTGCAATTTATTTTGGTTTTAGCTAGGTATCTAACTGCTTGATCCTTACATAACACCTGGTTTCTAAATCTAACAATAAATTCATTCAGCGTTTCAAAGTCTCTCACCTAAGTTCACAATAAAAATCCTGATTTGCTTATAGTCTACTCGCGACCTGCATGTGGTTTTCATTCGCAACCCTTTTCCTCGAAAGAAAGTTACCTAGACAAGCTTCCGCATCCGGCTGAAATTCCTTTTGAAACTATTGTTTAAACTTTCTAGTAGTCTATCACATCATCCGCATCTGCATAAACTAGTAAATTCGCTGTCCGGTCAAATAATAAATTGACATTTCCAATTTTAACTCTTCCTTTACCTGTTTCATTTCAAACGCCTTTAGTAAATTCCACATTTTAGGCTTACTCGGTAACACCAGGGTTAACGTTTCAACGCTTTTTGATTACGTTTTCTAATGAATTAGAAGCATCTTGCTCATATCGTCGAATACCTAGCCTCCGGTTGAATTCTAGTGATTAACAATTTTTTATCGCTGGTTTCATTTTCTCTAACTCTGATACCGCACCTTGTTCTGCCCTTGAGTGTCCCCTGTCTGCCTTTACTTCTTCATTTTCTCCTTTTCTCATTTTCGTCTATAAGCTCATTTACACAGAAAATGTAAGAATTCTTTAACAAACGTAAAATCTTTCAATTGCTATAAACTGACTATTCACCAATTTATGGTCTGCGTCAACATTTTGACCTAACTCTTTGGCAAAATCTTCCTTATTTAAGTCTTTAATATGGAACATTTTCCTTGCTACTAAATTACTTACATGACCGAAACATTTTTCATATACTCTGTTCAACCGCTCTATATTTCTTCATAGGAACATATCACATTCTTCAAATATTTTCTTTATTTGAAGAATAGGAGACATCTTGAAACCTTCTTTGGCCCCTCCATGACTGAAAGTTAGCATAGCACATCTATTCTTCATTTACACATCATTATGAGTGCAACAGGCACCTCACAACTCTATGCACACTGATCACATTTTTAAATAATAAAAGATACGGCTAAGCAAGAGTGTGAACTAGACAAGCAACAGTGAGTAGAAAGCAGATGCGCACTTCAGCAAAGCCTACATATAAGATCGGATTTCTTTGCTCAAGTTTTTAACGGTGGTAAGCCAATAGTTCTAGGCAATGTAGATGACAATGTGGATGGACATTAATGAGGCTAGTTTTCAAGTGACGAATTTAAGTTTTCAGGAAGGTGACATTGCCAAATTAATGTTCATAATTTTGAGTTTCATATTTTTATCTTACACATAATACACATACAATTTATATATATACTATATATATCTTACTCATATACTTCATATATATATGCAATGCTGTATTGTGCTAAACGCGCGCCATAATTTTAGATATGCAATTAAATTTTAAATAATGGCGAATAGCTAGCAGAAGGCTGAGCGACACGCTGTTAGCACACAGACGAAGAGGCGAAACAGAGAGAGTACGCAGTTAGTAGCTATTTATACTAGGTAGGTGTTTATGGACAGCTAAGCTGCGAGTGGTTAATTTTAATTTTTAGTTCTCTTTGCAAGTAGCGTTATGTATCGGTGAAAGATCTCGAATTTGGGAGAAAAAATTAACTTAGAGGCAGAACATCAAATTTAGAATAGTCAATTTTAAGGTTGCCAATTATTTCTTAACGTAGCCATCGTATTTTATCATATCGTACATTTACATATATATATATATATATATATACATATACTTTAATTACAAAACAAATTATTTAAAACAAAATATAATCATGTTTAGAATTTTCGCGCATTAAGCTGCTGAAAAATCATAACTAAAGACATAAAGTAAGAAATTTATAGCCAATTTTTCACAAAGACCAAAAATTTAAATTCATAAGTAATAAATTTCAAATAATTCTATAAATGCAATAAAGAATTCAATAAATGTTAAATCTAAAACTCTTCATACAAGCAAAACTCCATTTCAAGAAATGAATGATATTTAAAGAAAAAAGAATATAATAGAAGAGGAATTAAAGCAACCTCAATGCCACTTCGCCATGAGGCGGAACATTGAAATCAATTGACATGTATATTCTGATCAAAGCTTTCACCACCGTCTGCATGTCAATGCTCGTTAATTAGCTATTAATATTAGAAACGTTTTACACACTGATATTTCATCTTTAATTAGGGCCCATTAGCGCCGAGCGGTAAAAGACGCTGAACACTGGTAGTTCGGTCCGAGGTTCGAATCCCGCGAACGGGCTGGATTCTTGGGCGTTTTCGTGGTTTTCCCCATGTGTAACGTGTATACGGGCCAGTTTCCCTTAGAAAGTCCTCCACGAAGGCATCCCACCCCTTAGGCAGATAGCCCTCAAGGCTTTGCCATATTCACGCACACACACACATCTTTAATCAGATATGCAAATTTATATAATTCATTCTTCAGTTTTTGTAAAATTTTCGGAAATTATACCTGAGCCTAACAATCAATATCAAAGCAAATTTCCTCTTTACGAGAAAAAGAACCCTTTGTATTTACTTTTTATAACGAGTACACAAACCTTTACTGAATTTAACTGTGTTGCCTATGTTGCGACTTGCGTAACTTTTATGGAACTTTTTTTTAATTAAAAAATTAAAGAATGAATATTTGCATAATTCAAAACATGCTTGGAAACTGACGTATATGACCAACGATTGCGAATATCTAGGCAGCATAAGGATTCTTTGGACACGGTGCATATCATTACATTTAAATAATAGAATAATTACAGAATAAAGCTAAACATTAAACATCTGTTTTAAACTGAGCTTTCCATTTAAAAGTTCTAAGTTTGAATGCTCTGAATATTTTATATTTAATGTAACTAAACTAAAGGTATCATATTTTACATCACTTTATAGCATAATCTATCTGCTAAACTGCATTTTATCATTCATATCATAGTTTTGTATTTTGCTTGACTTTCTGCCATTAATTAAATAATGACTGATACGTACTATGGATAGCATGTCAATTATGTTCCGGCTTTACAAAAATGTTTAAATGAAATGGTTGATTTCCATATAAAGCACACAATTTTTTTTTCAAAAAAATTGTTCTTGGTTCAGATAATATTTTCTTTAAAATATGTTAATATTTCCGTTACAAGAACAGCACTAACCCATTAAATTGCTCTTAATCGTTCCTGGAATAGCAAACTAGATGTAATTTCTCTTGTAACTGTAAATTATTACTACTAAAACTGCATTCAAATTATTTTAAATTCCTAAAATAGTACGCTTTTGTAAAAGTGAGATTTGTTCTCTGTTTTATTTAAGAATAATAAAGTCAAACGTGAATGCTGAAATTCTCCATTTCAAAGTATTATTCCAAAAATTTAAGAAGATGGAAATGAAACACATTAATAATTTGCAGGTAAGACAAGATTTCCATTTCAAACATGCATGAAAAATCCTACTTCTTTGATACTTAAGCTTCTACATTGACGATTTTTATATCGCTGACAGAATGTTGATGTCACAAATTCCTTACATTTCATTCTTCTGTCCCGGAATTACTTTCTAAAAGAACGAGTTAAATAAAAGACCAAAAGGCTTGACAGTGTTATCTTATTAAGAAAGTTCCCTGAGTGTGCAAAGCTTATTAGTTTATGTAGGCGTAGAAAATCATTGTTACAAAATTTGAAGAATAAACTGCATACGAAGTACCGGAATCTTGTTAAGATAACGTCTTTCAGAAAATGAAAAGTGCCTCATGTCAACCTACGTTTTTTGTATCTTCATTTAAAGAAGCGAAAAGAAATGGCCTCATGCTGAATTTATTCAGGAACTGTAACTACATATAAAAATATAGGATATTTCAACTACATTTGTTTTGTTTAATAAACGTTAAATTTTATAAGGGATATCGAATAATGAGAGCTGGCAAAATTCATTTTCTGTTTGGTGATAAGTACATCGTATTTCAAAACTATGCTCAATTTAAAATTAAGAAAGATATACTTGTTTACAAACTGCAATAAAAATTTGAATTTTACTAATTATTACTTTTTCATCATTTTTTGTAAATCTAATACGTTTTGAGAATAGCCTCGATTACAATTTCCGTAATTTCCATATTAAGTTTAAAAAATCTAAATTTAGGACTATTGGGCCTAATCGGATTTGATCAATGATTTGACACATATTTTGAATTGCTGTAAATATTGTTAACAAATATTTTCCATGTTTTGCAATGTGGTCTCAGAAATGTTTACAAATATTAAGTTATTTAGTTTGTGTTTATAGATATAATTATTTTGGTATGTTAAATATTAAGAATTATTTAAATTTCGAGGGAACATATTTCTTATCTCTCCGTCTCTCGCTCTCTCTCTCTCTATATATATATATTGTTACGAATTTGGTATTTAAAAAGCTAATGTTAGTTCAATTATAAATTAAATGGTTTTATTTCTCGCGCAGTGCAGCGCGTGACGAATATTAAAAGAAAGCTAAGCCGGAAAAATTAAAAATACAAGAGCGCGTGCGTTAAATAAATAAATATCTCTTTTTGATTTCGAGAAAGTGCTGGAAAATTCTAGCGCGTGATTTTAAAATCTTATAAAAGAAGTCAACTGAGCTGTTGATTTCTGGTAACGACGGATCTCACGCAAAGCTACAGTACCGGGCCTGTATCTGTGAGGCTTCTTCACACCACCAGTTGACGGTGCACTCTTCCTTGCAGCTTTCGTGGCTAGCTGCTTACGAGGTACTTTTCCTCCAGTAGATTTACGAGCAGTCTGTTTAGTACGAGCCATTTCACTATCGTTTTTAAACATTTATTATACCTTCAACAGTAATACATTAAGATCTTATTAACATATTACAGCTTTTTCCTTCTGAATTCTTTACGATGACACATATGACAAAGCAACCAAGGGCTCAAAAATAGTAATATGACACGTGACAAAATAATGCTTCCATTTAATATTAACTGAAAAGGCAACTTAACATTACATTTAATTTTACAGCAATCATATGTTATAGGCAGAATGTCATACTTAGAATTATAAAGTCCATATCGTGGTTGTGGCAGCAGTAACGGAATGTCCATTAATGGGAATATCGATGGAGTTCCTTGCGATATGATCATTGACACAGGAGCTAATGTTACCATCATTCGGAGAGATTTAGCTCAACAGTTTAAAGATAAACTTATTTGGACGCCATCCTGTGTTACACTTCAGACTGCGTCTGGTGATAAGATCGATATAACTGGGAAGTTAAACGTAAGCATCACGTTTGGAAGTGCCGCCTACCATCACACGGCATATGTGGCGGATATCACAGATCCATGCATACTCGGATTGGACTTTTTAAGGAAATACAATTTTTCCTTAGACTTGATAAACAACAAACTGCTTTCAGCATCTGATGGCATGACTATCCATCCTCAAAAAGGATCCTCGCCTGGAAATGCCGACGCCTTGTCCGAAAGATCCAGCTTGGGAAGCTGCCGAAATCATACTAGGGTCGAAAAGAAACGCAAGACTACCAGCTCTTCTCCAGCCCAGAAGCTCTTCGGTCGAGACCTTCGTCTGCCTTGTGACCGCCTGTTTAGTCGCCCTACGGATGCGCCTTCATCGCCTCAGGAACACATCCAAGATGCCCAGGCCCGGTTTGAGGGGATGCACCGTTCTGCACGAAAGCGAGTCAACTTGGCGACGGAGAAGATGAAGACCCGCTACGACACAAGAGCTACTGAACATCAGTTACACGAAGGAGACAAGGTGTGGTTGTGGAATCCGACTCGACGGAAAGGACTTTGTCCGAAATTACAGTCACCGTGGGATGGCCCGTATACAGTCCTAAAAAGGCTGAATGACGTCGTGGTTCGGATTCGTAAGTCTTCGAACTCTAAACCTAAAGTCGTTCATTACGACAGGTTAGCTCATTACTATGGCCATAGTACGTAATGTAAATAATTGTAAATAGTATCAGACCATGGTCCTTTTTGTTTATAAATGTGTATTTGATTTGATTTGTATTTAGTATTTGATTTGTATTTAGTATTTGTTTTGTATTTAGTATTTGATAGCATTTGATTTGTTTAAGTTAGTTATTGCATTTATTGTTTATATTGTTTGATATTGTAATGTAATGTTTATGCCACAGTTGTAAGTTTAGCTTCCTGTCCAGGAATTGTACTGCCCGGGACGTGCAGTCCTTGGGAAGGGGGCAGTGTTACGAATTTGGTATTTAAAAAGCTAATGTTAGTTCAATTATAAATTAAATGGTTTTATTATTTTGTCACGTGTCATATTACTATTTTTGAGCCCTTAGTTGCTTTGTCATATGTGTCATCGTAAAGAATTCAGAAGGAAAAAGCTGTAATATGTTAATAAGATCTTAATGTATTACTGTTAAAGGTATAATAAATGTTTAAAACTTTAAAAAAAAAATCGGGAAATGGTGGTAAATTACTTATTTGTGTGGTAAAACGATAGTGAAATGGCTCGTACTAAACAGACTGCTCGTAAATCTACTGGAGGAAAAGCACCTCGTAAGCAGCTAGCCACGAAAGCTGCAAGGAATAGTGCACCGTCAACTGGTGGTGTGAAGAAGCCTCACAGATACAGGCCCGGTACTGTAGCTTTGCGTGAGATCCGTCGTTACCAGAAATCAACAACTCAGTTGACTTCTTTTATAAGATTTTAAAATCACGCGCTAGAATTTTCCAGCACTTTCTCGAAATCAAAAAGAGATATTTATTTATTTAACGCACGCGCTCTTGTATTTTTAATTTTTCCGGCTTAGCTTTCTTTTAATATTCGTCACGCGCTGCACTGCGCGAGAAATAAAACCATTTAATTTATAATTGAACTAACATTAGCTTTTTAAATACCAAATTCGTAACAATATGTATATTGCGGTATATGTAGAACTTCCAGAATATTTCATCACCTTTCCGAAAAGCCAAAATTTCTTTAGTTAGTACCTGTGGGGCTTATAAGGGGTAAAACATGTTTTAAACTTCACCTTCAACTGGAAGTAATAGTTGTATACCGGTATCCGTTAATTCAGGATTCGCAACTGCATTTATTCGCATTATCTTTAGAATATTAAAAAAAAATATTAAATGCCGTTAAGTAGGTTATAAGTTTCGAAACGCAAGTGAATTGAAAACAGCCCACACGCAGTCGAAATACAACCTCACAAATATGTTGAGGCGATGTAACTAAGCATGAGGAATGGAAACGTCTATGTTTATGTCTTATCACTTAGTAAGAGGCAATCGAGCATTAACGGCCTTTACCAATATGTTATATTTGACTTTTAAATGCTTGAGGAATCGAGTAAGTTGTATCCAATAATATGGAAATACTTGTGCACATGCTGTGCTAGAACTCAGAGATTATTAGCGACGGAGGCTCCTGTGCCGCCGTCCGTAGAATAAGTAAACTTGAACAAATGAGGCGCTCGTGTGGCGCCATCTATTAGAAGATGGAAACGTTCATTAGAGGACCTTATATATATTTTTCAATTGCAAGGAACCACTGAAATTCTGAGTCCATACCGAAGTTGATGGTCAGAATTATGTTAGCATGGAAACTCGTCTACTGTTGTTCAGAGTATTTGACTTATTATTTCCGTACCCCTACTTCTTCCTTTAAATACAAGTATTTATTCCGCGTTTGCTTTTTGCATTTATAATATTTTTATTCAACGTCTTATTATAATTCTTTTGCATTTAAAACCTTTGATTTATCAGGATAAGAAATCTAAAGCGTAAGATTAGTGATGTTGTGAGAGTCTGGAAACTGCTAGTGTGCTGTTAGTGCTAAGAAAACGAATCATTCTTATCTCTACTACCCTTTAAAGCAATAAAAAATACTGTGCAGTGTTTTAATTTCTCACTCGTCTTTTGCAGACTGAATTAAAATGTCAGAGTAGTTTCCTTTCACAGATAAACATATTCTTTAGTGCAAAACATATTTTATGTTATTTTATTTAGTAATACAATGGAGAGTGGTTAAATTTTCTGAATCAGGAGACGTGAAAAATGTGCAGTGCCGGGACTCGAACCCTGTACCTCTCAATACGCATTGATGATGTTTTTAATCACACTAATAAAGCATGCAGAAAGGAGGGACAAAATATCTTACAACAGAATGAAACGTATTTTACAACTTTAATTAATGTTGATAATATTTTATTTCCATAGTTATTTAAATTACGTAATAATAATGGTCTATTGTGATTTATGTTATTAATTGTGAATTACGTAATATTAATGGTTATTAATTGTAATTTTTATTTTATATGGTGTTCGCTATTATCCGCGCATACGGAATTCAACTGTATTATGCAGGAGGATTAGTTCGTGTATTAAGGCAAAGAAATTCGACGGTGATCTGCCTAAGGGAAAGTATGATTTCTTGAAAGAAATTGTAATGGGAATTGGCTCCTATTAAGTTACACATAAGCAAACCCACAAAACACGCGTACATCGTGTTAACAGTTTTTCATTTTCACAACAACTATGTCTATGCAGGTTTTCGTTTTCAAAACATCTAAGCGTATGCAGCTACTTTTAATTACGTTTGGTGGGGTTAAAATTTGAGTCGAATTACCAGCGTTTGGGTGTTTTGCCTATCCTATATGAGACAACATGGTTTTTTTTTTTAACCATAGTCAGCAATATCCTGCTGAATTCACTAAACGTTCATTAATCAGTTTACGCGCATTTTTTAGAGAAATGTCTGCTATCAACGTTTTTTTTTATTGTATGACTTATGGAAACTTTAGCCTTCCATATTTTAAATTTTAGAGTTCATTTTGGACCGGAATTAAGGAATTTATTCTAGTTTCAGTACGAGGTTTATTTGTTTTGCGGTACTGGAATTATTGTTTTACGTATTGGTTGTATAGGATTCAATATTTCAAAGCCTCATAAAAAATCAAATTTCTTCATAACGTATGAATACCGAGCTTTCTTGGGCCGTACATGCGCCCCATAAGAATACAAGAAAAGTTTGAAATATCTTTATATAAAAGCTTTACATGTGAAGGACAAAAATGAAAATAGAGGTAATATGAGTCAAGTGTGATTTACAATGGACACTTGCAGTTGACAAGATTTCTGTCAACATGAGCTCCTGACACCAGAAGTAAGTAAATCGGATAGCAAGAAAGGAACAGAGACCTTTCGAAACAGCTTGCGCTCCGAACGTTTTTCTCGTCGCTATACGATCTTCGGTTGTAGAGCGATTTCGGTTGTCCAATATCTGCAAAGAAAATGTCGTTTTATGGTTTCCTGGGCAAATTCTTTCAGTATGGATGATGCCTGTGTCTTGAAAATTTCCATACGATTCTAAACCATGTTTTAAAAGAGCGTAAACCACACTTATTTTAAAACTCTAAAGGTGTATTAGTTTTCAAATGTCATGTATTGCTTAAAATAAAACTATTTAAAATAATTTTTGAAGTTTCAGTTCCCCCTTCCGAATTTGTGTTACACATTTTTAAATATGATGAAATATGCTTCATTTTCTATTTATTATGCAGCAGACTAACGTTGTGATGATAAAATTTTGATCTGATTCTTATGTTAACTCATAACCCACATGAATCGGACGTATCCCTGCAAAAAAACAGCCTGCGTACAGGCAAATAAAATATCATTCTTACATTTTCTTTACTTTATCATTACTAAAATAAATAATGCAAGCAGGAGACATTCCATTTTCACCAGAACCTAATAAAAATCATGAATAAAACTTGAAGTAAATAATCATTAGAAATCTTCCACGCACAGGAAATTAAAAAGCGAGAAAATTTATTTTTAGCAAACAATTAATATTTGGGGATATTACTTTTGCTTTAAGGACTTCACAGCAGTTTTTAATAGAACAGATTCATTGTGATTGGTCCTCGGATTTTATTCTTTAAATATATTCCTTAATAACCTTAGAAATTCTATTATATTGACAGATTCTACATCTCAGCAAATCCCACAAACTTTCTATTAGATTCAAATTAGGCGATTGGCGGATGTATAAAGCTGTTTTGTCACATTAGAAGGCATCCAAAATTTGATTACTTCAGCAGTTGCTTGAAATAGGTTGTCCTGTTCGATAATAATCTTCACTTACTGTAAGCTTCTAAGCACTTCATTTCAAGTTTCGTTTAAAAATGTTAAAATAGTTCATTTTTCAAAAATAACAAATAAAGCATGGGAACATAGTTAAAATAATGCTTATTAGCAATAAATTCTAGTTGATTCAGGCCGCTGACAAACTATTACGCTTCCTTCTCCTTGCTTAACGACAAGCAAAAGATTCCAGGTGTCCGCCAAGAATATGTGCATCCCTTAATGCAAAATAGATAGAATGTACTTTCATAAAACATACTGCTCATTTTTTATGATTTATTTGGGCTCATGATACAGTTCTTCGCTAAGATAATTCACTTAAATTTACTCTTCTGAATCAATTTTAAATCCATTTTTACAATTCGTTTTGGAAAAATAGTCCTTTATTTTGTCCGTACGTATGAATATCACGCAACAATATCATTCAGATGGACTTAGGAGTGGTGAAAATAGATGTTTTTGCTGAAACATGATACCTAAACGTTTTCACGATTACAATAATTCCCTTATTTCGTACAAGAAAGTTAAAAAAAAAATAATATACAAAACGCTTGAGCAGTATATTTAGATAGGAGAGGGCAGAATATATTAAAAAAAAAATAACTTAAAAAATAATTTTAAGCAAATATTTTCTCAATGCATTATGTATTCAAAGTGATATTTTTTAAGTAAGATGAGGAGGAATGAAGGTACTGGAGAATTAGAACTTGATTTACTTTGAAAATATGGCCATAATTGCAAATTAAACCCATAAAATTGAAATAAGAGATTTAAAAAAATTACAATGAAGATAAACTTGTAATAAGCAATCTAGCTTATCTTACTATATTTTGTGTATTAAAAATTAATAAGAAGGCAGTGAAGTTCTTATAAATATAAAGAGAATAATATAAATATAAAGAGTAATTGTTCTTATAAATATAAATATAAAGAGTAATTGTAAAGAAATATACTAAGAGAAGAAAATCCAACTAAGCTAATTACTATCGTGCGAAGTTAGCAGTTGAACGATATATCACATAATATTTCTGGTTAGTTAATCAAAATATTCTTCAGCCGAGATCAGAATTATGGAAAAGCACACGAATGCTCTCTAGTTAATAAGAGAGCTATCTTAATGAAGAACTTAATGTTGGAAACTGTGTCGTATTCACGCTACGCATGAGAAAAACCACGAAAGCTAACCATGCAGCCAGCCCGTTCGCCTAGGATTGAACCCTGGTCCACCTTCCAGTGTTCAGCGGTCTTAACAACTCGGTCATCGTTGAATACTACTTTGACGCTGAAGAGCCTCTGTTCTAAATGAAGACAAGGTATGAATGCCAGAAGGCAATTTCTAGGCAAAGGAAGGTTGCTTAAATTGCATCGCTAGGGCAGTACTGTTGGGATGATGATATGAAAAAAAAGGAACTACGATACAGTATTATCCACTGGTATGATTCAAGCAAAACTGGGCTGATATGACGAAAATTCTTACTATTACTACCAGTACTCTGAATATACTATATTCCAAAATAAAAATACTCTTTCCTACTTGATGATGACCCATCAGTTGCTGAATGGATAAAACTGAAGAATACTGGCAATACGAAGTGATAGCTGGACAAATTACGTGGGATTTTTTTCAGTTAGGAATTTGAGCCAGTTTGCGTTAGGAAGATCCGCACAGAAGTATCTTTTTGCACTCAGGAAGACATTTCCTACGAAGTATGTCATAATTAATAAATTGTCAAATCCTCCGTAGAGTGTCCATGCGTAGGCACAGATATGTCCGGATGTAGGATATGTCTATACGTAGGGATTTTGAATAAACAAAAACAACAGTTGATTTCTTTATATAATTGGTTTTCATTTAATAAAATAAATTCCGAGGCAATCCGAAAATAGGTTTATGTTGCCATAGGGCTGTCATCCCACTATGGCTAACGATGGCTGTGTCTGCTTGTAAAATCTTTCTTTTCAAACTCTTATTCGAAAGTCTAATGGGCTTTGAAATAATCCAATTCTTCTTGAACAAACTAAAAAATTCTTATTGCAGCATTCTATTCAGAATCTCAATTTCTGGAGAACAAATCCTGAATAAAGCTGTAAGAAGAAAACTCGCACTTTTGGGTTTCTTGAAAAAAAATGTTGCAAGATTCATTTTCTTTTAACAAAGATCTTTCCACCTTTAATTCTGCATGTACTACTCACAGGAAATGCAGGTTTGGTAGAATCGTAAGAGAAGAAGAATTTGTTTTCCAAAGAAAGGAAGTTCAAGAATTAGAATAAAAAATATGTACGCCAAGAAATCATCACAAAAACAAACCCCATTCAATTTTTAAAGTTTGAAAAAAGATTTTTTTTAACTTCTGAAAAAAAAATATAAGAATTGGAACCGAAATTTATTTTTCCATGAAAAGGCAACTTGAGACGAATAATTTCGCAGATCGGAGATTCCAATCTAAAAGTTTGAGAAAATAAAAAGGAAGAACGCATAAGTTAGTTTTATTTTATCTTATTTGATAAGTACCACAGAAAAAGTGCACCAGGAATATCTTTAAATTTATCTTATAAATAACAAAAAATGATGAATTCTGTTATGATTCTTCGCATCGTTAAGTCTAATAGAATTACGATACTTGATAAAGGACTGTTTGTAGGTAACAAAAATAATATGCCTCGGAAATCTTAACCTTATCGACTTTAGTAAAGGTCCCATACATAACATTATTAAAAGTATTAGAAATCTATAAAAATCTGGAGCTCATCCAAGCTACGTCAAACCTATTATTTTAGAAAGCAATGCAGTTGTAGTTTCTAAACATTTTAAAGGTCATAAAAGTAATTTTAAATTATGGCGTATGTTGTGCCTTAAGTAGATAGATAGCGCTTTCATCGCGCCCGAAAAAGATGTAAAAAAACAACTTGATGTTTAGAATTCTTTTGGCTCTTGGACTTCTAGAATTAATTATACTTATGCATTCGAATTTAAAATATTTGCTATAATTTTCATGGCCGCTCCTAGATGCAGAAATTCTATAAATATGATGTGTTTCGTAATAAAATGTTGTTTTGTGTTTTTCAATTAATTACTTTCGATTACATTCTACATTGATGATTATTCCCATCACTCGAGTGTTCTATGCGATTTAAAAACGACACTACTAATTCCATCTCATTTGAAGTATGGAATTTGAGTCATAATATCATAATCATCACAGCATATAACAAATACACGAGATATATGTATTATAATTAATTATTCAAATACGTGAGGTTTAGAAGCACCAGCTCACCGCGTACTAGCAAATTCCTGTATAGGTTATGCTTCTTTGAAAACGTATTTATTAGTTATTTCGCTAGTATATTTAGTGCGGCAGGATTGTACCTGTATAACCAATGGTGAATTTCTGGTGTTCCGCTCACTTCTACTTGTACCTTCCGAATATTCTGCTATTTACCAGAAGTTTGCAGATATTTTGCATGCTATTTATTTTATACACTGTATTGACACAATAAAGCTGAAACTTAGTTACTCATGTTTATAATATTTTGTCATGAATAACAATATGCTTATTTTGCTCAAGCAAGTGAATGAAATCGATACAACTATTTTGTGGTATACACTAATCATTCATCACAATCGTCATGGAATGTTTTTGATCTTCAATGCATGTTCACAACATAGTCCTAGCATTAAAATTTAAAACATGTAGACTATAATACGCAAATTTACTTTCTATTCTTTACGATTTTGCTGTGCTCCTTGGAGACAGTCCTATCATAATTAAGGGCACTTCACATAGGACAGAATATGCTATATAAATCTTATTATCTGGTTAAAAATAGCTGTAAGTATTATATTAAATTAGTTAAAACAATCAAGAATTATGGAAGATCCCATTTTATTGCGATATTCAGTTCACTGTATTGATGAATACTTTTAAAAGCAGGTGAATATTCTTATAGCGTTTTAAAGAAGTACCGATTACATCCGGCGCTCCTCCTAGTCCTAGAAATAACATGTAACTGCGAAATTATCATTATAGTACAGTATGCAGTGTAGTTAATTTCACGTAGATACCTTCCCGCTTTGTTTACATTTTTATCAACTCTACTGGCATTATCTGAATCTATATGCGTTTGAATGGCATGCTTTAGAACACACATGCAAACAATAATTGAAAATACACTCACAGTTTTCGTTGTACATCAGTTTGTGGGACTCGGAGAGCTGCCTGACAATATTGTTACACAATATTCGCACATACAGGCGAATAGTTCATCGTTGCAAAAGCAGAGTCAAACTTCTAAGTTAGTTTCCCTTCATAAATCGCACACTAATTTGTTGAGTAGCAATTTTTGCAAAATCTGCTTCCCCGAATTACTGCGCATTAGGATGTCCAGCTTATTTTTGACGAATGTCAGAAACTTTATAACTTGAGTGACTAAACCCCAGATGAGGGAAGAATAACGAACTTGGAAATAAGACCGTAAGCCACAGATGTGTGATTACGTAGATGCTTGCAATGAAGACAACTGCAAGCAACCGACAACGGGAGATAACGATTAACCGCTTAAAATTTTTATCTTAAATCAGAAGCCGAAGCATAAGGATATTGGATTATTTTTAAACAAACGACGAAGAAACCAAATTCTTCGAGGAGCAGCTTGTCAGGGAAAACGCGGGCCCCAGTCCAATTCGTTCATCATAATCGCGGACCAGTATCATAAAGAGAACTCGTAATGCAGCCGGCTCAGTCCCCTCAGCTCCCCAGCCACGGGGAGACTGTAATTTACCTCCATTTTTCCTTTTTACATTTCTTTAAGGTGGAAAAATCTGCTCCTGCCTCTCGTGCTACAACTTTTAAAACCTCGGTATCTCTTAACAACGAACCGCCTCTATATTCACTATTGGCTCAAATTAACTATAAGTTAATATTTATCTATTCAAACACTTATCTTGAAATCTCTAACCAAAGAGAAGAAGGGTAATAATTTACCTCCAAATTTCCAAGAAAATTAAACCCCCATTTTAAAGGTGACACACCCTGTTTTCGCGTTAAAGTTCAAGGAATGTTTTCAGCCATATTTCTGTCACAGATGAGATACCAGTGGTGACAAACGAAACAGAAAGGTCTTCATTTCAGAAGAAAGCCGAAATTTTCTCATCTCAAACGAGAGAAATATCTGTGCAGTTTGAAAGTAAACGGAGCAAATCTGTCCTCCGGACTTTGATACCAATTGGATAGCCGCGTGGGAACGAACATCACTCGCTCTTTAGCAGTACAATTCTCTCCGAGAGCTTATTAAAAGCTTTACCGCATTCAAATGATAAATGATTTTAAATAAGAATATATAAGAATTAATGCACAAATATTAACATTCATAAATTCACTATGCACTGTAAATTAATACACAACAATGTTCCTCAGCAGGAAATAATTTTTTTTCTAAAAATACACTTGATACTTTAAGCCTAAATGCATGGCAATCAGGTGTTAATATTTGGCAATTATTTATATTTAAAATTAAGTATTTTATTAAAAATAAGGAATAAAATAAAATAATTTCATAGCATCTGTGAAATAATTACTTACATTTAACATCTTTAGAAATGCATAGTTATTAACGTAAAATAACATTAATCACTACGGGAAAATTATTTTTATTTGAAGATTTTTATGCATATTTAGGCAAAAAACTAGTTACATATTTAATTCCAAACTCCAGCTCCATAAATGGGATATCACACATAATGATAAAAACGTAATATTTCACGTTTAAAATGTTACTTATCTTGTGTTTTTAGACCTTAAATTATTTATTCTAATTATAATGAAAGAATAAAATTGAGTACATGCTTATAACATCTTAAAATAACTATGGAACTAGCTAATAATAATACGGTATTTTTCCGCCGCACAATTTGACTGGTAACCATGGGAACAACAACTGGGGGAAAAAGGTTCAGACAACTTAATTTCTCTCCTTCACAGCATATCCGTGTAGTTTATTTCTTCTCGAACATCACAGCAATGGAGGCTGATTTGAAGTACAGTCTTAAATAACGCGGAGAAAATAAATGATGTGCGGAGAAAATAAACGACACGAATTAGGATCACTAATGGGAGTGGGGGCTGGCAGTGACCTTGAAGTTCCTGTTTGAAAGAGAATGTAGCTAAAGATTCCCTTATTAATGTAACAAAGAGAAAATGACTTTTAATAAGATCTAAATCAAAACATTTTACTTACCCTAGTTAGTACAATACTCTTTAATTAAAATGTAAATTATCAACACATTTTATAAGTTCAGATGTTTTTTTAAGAAATAGGTACATTTACCTATTCTAACGAAGCCAAATCGGATAGGATTCACTGCGTAGAATTCCTAACACGAACCTCCTTTTCCTTTTTTAAAACTACTCTTTCTTAGAGAGATAATGGCAAAGTCTGTCCCAGTTGGCCCGCTATTGTATGACATTCATTCCCAATACTCTTTCCTTTAAGAGCTTTGTTTTCCTTTCGAAGGTCTCGGGAGCTAAAGAGTTCTCTCGAAAAAAATACATGCCACTCGATTGTCTAAAAAATAACCGAAAACGTGCATCGAAATAGAGATTAGAACGGGAGTAAACATCACTAGAAACCGTTGGCGAATGCAATGCTTGAACGCCAGAAGCATGCGTGATGCCCATAAAAGGAGAGTTCTTTCCTTCATTATTCGATTCAGGTTTAACAGAGCTCGCTGATGTGCTTGAAATGCTTGTGCTCAGTCATAGAACTTCATTTCGTTGTTACTTCTAATGATTACGCATTGTCAGAATTCTGTATAAATTGCGACAGAGTGTTTTTAAGGTTGGTACTCTTTTATTTCCATTTTAAGGCGCGTTTACACAAGAAGAGCAAAAATTACATTTCAAGTAAATATTACTCATCTTGCTTATTCCATATTTTATAAAGTGAATTTGATATTTCTGTTCGAAATTATTTACTAGAAAGTTATTAGAAGATATTGAATTCAGGCTCTGGGATTTTCTTAGGAACGTAATCACTCATTTTAATATTTGGTAGTCATTTTATAAAGAAGTATTCGAAGGAGAATTTTAGTTATAAGCTTGCCTGTTTAAAAAGACAAGTTTATCGTACTAAACCACATAAAATTCATAATTTATTTTGAATGCCGAGGTGGCATGGAATTTTGTAGTTTCACTCATGTTAAAGCGAAAATGAGTTGATTAAAATAGGTTCATCAGTGACTCAGGGCTTAAATCTGCTTAGCATTGTAGTTAATTCAAAACATATGTTTCTTAGTGACTAAACTGCTTAATGGATGAGGATTTCATATTTTTTCCGTACACAAACCTTCAGTCAAATTTTTTCAGAGTGTTCTCCATTGGGATTCTTGCTAATGATGCCATTCTTGACCTTAAATATTTTGATTATGTTAAATAAAATATAATAATTAAATGTTGGATTAAAAAGAAACACGATATAATTTTATTTAAATTAATGTGCTAACTCCTTGGATTAGCAATCCTTTTAATAAAACTGCTGTTCTTAATTAGCACTTTAACTTACAATGCTTTTTTAAATTTTATTACTTGAACAAATTATTTCATTAATTAAATTTTAAGGTAATCTTGCACCCCGAAGTTCATTGCACTGCAAATCAAGAAGAATAACAAAGATTTCGCTATGGAATAGTATTTTGATTGCTCAGAATACTAGAAAAATAAAATAATAAATAATTGCTATGAAAAATGCAGTTATTTCACTAAAATGAAACTCATTCTTATAAAATGCCAAATTCAGCTGTGATCTGATATCATAGGAAGGAAGTATAAAACTGAATAAAGTTATAAAAGCAAATTGCGAATATTTCTGTATGAAACAATTACTATTCGTCTCAGTTAACAATTATTCCGAGATTGTCACACAAACGCTCTTAAACAGCGCATTAGAACATATTATCATACGACTTCAATGCACTGTGCGCAAGGGCTTAGAATGATTGGCCTGGGCGAAATTAGTGGCTAGTCGTCATTAAAAATCTAGAGGGATCACCTTATGGAGAAATGGATAAAGTGTAATAAGAAATGTCCTTTACTTTCCTCAGACCCGTACTTTACTGATGAGTTATGGAACTACGCCGTTTCGCAGAATAAAAGATATCTTTCTAAAATCAACTACGATGCTGGACTAATTGTAATAAATCTATCTAAACCGAAAGGAGAGTAATACGAAAGATGCATGCCTTCAGGTCACAATGAAATCGATCCACCCAAATTCCTCTAAATGTTGTCATTATGCAGAAACTTTACAGAAAACCTACTGGCTTTGAATGGATCAGATTGTAAAAGGATGGTTCTGTTGTTTGAAGATAAACGGTAGTCGAATTCAAATCTCAACCAAGAATCATTTTAATGCGATACACGTTGGTTAGATTTACTTGATCCACACTCTGGATCTTTCAAAAACTTTTAAAATCTCCATGCAGCGATGGGTTCAATTGACTTAAAATTTTTGATTTAATTTAATAATTGTTTTAGTGAAATGAATTCAATGTGAATGTACAAATGAATTCTTAAAAAACGTTAATAGCATTCTTTAAATGAATGTGTTTAACCTTTATAAAACTCGTTAATTTCTCCTGAATACATAACCAACAGAGTTACTATTATATTCACATAAACTCTCGATTTTGTAGAAATGAACAAACCTTCCTGTTTATGGCCCTGATCGTTTACTAAATATTTATCTCACTATTGTTATTTAAATTTGCAAACCACTAAAATTGAACTGTAGATTTCCAATCAAACCCTACATTAAATTGAAGATACAGAAGATTCAGGAAAGGCAAAAAATGTGATAACTAACGAATGTGAATCAAGAACTCACCAAATCAAATCTTAAGTAAAACTGCAACTAAAATAATTTATTGCTATTTATTAACAATAAAATTCTATCTTTAATTTTAAAACAGGTAATGAATTGTTCCTGGAATTTGCATAGCCAAAATAAACTTCATTAAAACTAATTAAATACAAATATGTTTTCTCTATGGCCGCGTTTCTTCAAAATTTGCCGAATCCATCGGTAATTATCCGCCTCATCGACGAGTATATTATCCAGAGTGCACTACTATAAACAATAGATTGTACACCCGCAGGATGAGGAAAAACAACCGCAAATATTCAAGTCTTCCCAGAGATTTGAACCTAATCCTAACCCATAGCTAACATACCGATCAGGCAGACACAATAAAAATACTGCAAATACTAGTTTACTTAAAATTCATGACGATAGTGGGCCTAAGAATATCACTGATGTGTTAACTGAGAAATTTTAATTTCCAAAACCTAGCTGTATTCGATTGCTACCTGTCTAGTGCCATCTAATAATATACTGAACAGCACTTCCTACATGTAGTTAAATAATTAATTTACAACTTTCTACATCTATGCAAATTATTAGTTAATTAGCTTTTTCTGAAAAGGTTTGAGAGGAAACAGGTGAACAGGTGAAAAAACTATTGAACTAGAACAAAACTGAGCAATTATATCAAAATTTTACAAAATCGCTGTAAATCCCTTTTAATTAATAGCAATTATGATTCAAAGAAACAAAAGCTAGGAAACAAGAAAGAGAAAAAAGTAACGAAAATTATACCTAAAATTGCCAAATTTTGGTAAAGAACGTCATAAATTAGCATATTTTCAAAATATAATTTGTTTGAATTTTCAATCAATTATTGAAAGAGCAATCAATAAAAATCAATTATTCAAACATTAGACACATAAAAAATCTTTTAGCGGAAAACAATAATAAATACAGCACACATCTTCAAATGCAAGCATTCTTTTAAATGTTTAGGTAAGATATTATACAACACATTTATATTACTTATTTATGCTATTACATTTCTTAGATCGTGCAGATATAAATATTTGGGTAAATCTCATGGATTCATGTATTCGTAAATGCATACCAAATTTTTCTAAAATCTGCAGTTCTCAGTTTCCAATTAAAAATTTCGAAGTAGCGAATGAAATAAACAGTAAAACAATATGTTTAAAAACACTTTCACAGTGTTCTGCCTATTTAGTTCTTAGATTCGAGAAACTGATACACAGCCTTTGCTGGAATAAATAAGATTTTGAGCGACTGTTAGGAACGCGATCACGCGAACTTAAAGCTGTCTTGTCTCAGAAAGTTTTGACACGCAAACGTGGCAATGGTTATCCGCTCTAGCTCGGAGTAAAACATTTTTTGAAGAATTTTCATCAGGTAAACTCGGGAAATTACATAGAATTTATTTTCCGGTTATTTAAAAACACGCGATTCACAAAATTATTTTAAGTAATTACTTATTTAATCTTCCTTACATTATTTACGACTTAGTAAATTAATTTCTTTAATGTGATTAATTTAAGGATAAAACCTTCTTTAATGATATAATTTTATTACTACATTTGCTTAAAAGAATTTCCTGCAATATCGACAGAAATTTAAAATTTACGCTTCATGGATGCGGTATATTTTAATATTTCAGTTAGGATTGTCATTTTAGATCAGAATTTCAGGCTCATTGTAATCTATTTATGACTCATTGTCACATCAAGCATTTTTCCTTCGAGAAAGAATTAAATATTTCTGATTGTTAATCATTAGAGTAAACAGTTTATGAATGAAAAAAGAAAAAAGTTAAAAAAAGGATACCACATGTCTTTTAAGTAAGTTTTAATAGCAAAATTATTTAGAAGAAGAAAATAACATTGTTACGAAATGTCAAGGCGCCGTGAGATGGCTTCCCCGCAAAGCAGTTTTAGGGTTGCCATAAAATACAAGGGAGGCAAAGTTGCCATATTTGGCGAGAAATCGCCCGTTTGGCGATATTTGACGACAAAATTGGCGACATACCATGGGCGTCTGGAGAACCTTCTGGAACTAATTCTTACCGGTTTAGCCCAGAATGTTCTCGAACAAGCCAAAAGCTATATAAACCCTGCTGGTCCGCAGTCAGTGTGTGCGTCTCTCATCGAGTGAGTGTGTCTGGTCTGCGGTGGCGATCGCGTTGACAGCCGGCCAGTGAGTGCCAAGTGGGTCGTCGAGTGCACCGAAAGAGTCTCGTAGAGTATCGCGGTTAATGCATCGTCGAGAAAGCGTGTTGAGCTCCGGAAACGACTGAACCGAGAGTCATGATCTGTGCTCTGTGTGTCGTCGAGTGCATCGCGCGTTGTAGCGTGGAGAGTCTCGAGAGTACGTGTAGTTTCGAGAACGACCAAGCAGAGTCAGGAGCTGTACTCCGGAAAGCAGAGTCGGGTGCTTTGTAGGAAGTTGTCTCCACCGTAATAGCCTGATAACCTGAAGGCTGTGTCGCTGATCGTGTCAGCGTGTTTATAGTAGATCTTCGACGACTGTAAAATGTTTTTTGGAGCTGTCCTGACATTACTGGCGAATAAAGTGTGTTTCGATACTTCATGAAGTAGTGTCGTCGTTATTCACTCCAAATCCATACGAAACCCGTACGAACGTGAAGGAAGAAAATAACGCAACGACTGGTGTCAGCAGAAGTAAGAAAGAACGTAACATTATTTCAATCGAATGATTGTAATACGTATGCCAAAACTATACGCTGTTTGCTTTTATAGCTTTCGGATATTCGACTTACGAATAATTTGATTTTCTAAATTTCGATGAATATTAGAGATGAAAATTTTAATTTACAAATTTATCCTTAATTTATTGTAATAATTGTTGTTGTAATAATAATTAAAAATTTTGTATTACAGACTTTTCTATTTATTGGAACAATAAATTAGATTTTGTTTCAAATGATCAGTGGGAAGAACTACTTCACTTAATGCTCTTTCCTGTCTAAAACATGGAATTGGCGGAAACTCATGTGCTCACATCAGCTAATTTCATGTTTGTTTTTCTTAATTTTTTACCCTTTTTCTTTAAAATTTAAAAAATTTTCTAGTTTGTCATAACCTTAACACTAATTAATATTTTGGAATTTTATCGTTTCCTTAAGCTAAATTAAGGTTTAGGCATTTATGTACATTAATTTTAATTAAATTTAAATTTATTACTTTGATTAATATATTTTTGCAGTAGTTATTCTGATTAATTATTACTACTTTCGTATTTTTGCGATATTTGAAGTAGTTTTTCAGGCAGATAAAATGAATTCACGTCTGGAAAATTAATGAGACATTATTGCACTTCAGTACAAGAAAGAGCAATTACCTGTCAAACTAAGTTTTCTGTTTCTGTTCAGCTCATTTGGTACCTAAGGAACTTGGAGTACATTTGGTACCTACTTGGAGGAAGTAGTTAAACTTGGCAATTGCTCTTTGCGTTTTGTCTACTGCCATTTATTAGCGCTGACAGTTCAAAAGGAAATCTTCTTTCTATCATGATAACTTGTCATTTTATGAACTGCCTTCAAAATGGAAAGATTCTGAAAGCTCCTTGAAGGTCATTAGTATTCATATATTCTCAGTTTTATTTGACTTTCTCATTAAGAGATGTAACTGTATTTTTACCCCTCTGAAAACAGAGAAATTATGTTACCACAGATAATTTCTATGATTTGAATAAAATTTTTCGGAAGTTACTTGAAATCTGAAGCGTTTTTAACCTATTTTATTACACTAATTTTAACTAGTTTAGAAGATAACAAGATAGATAGATATAATTAGCCATAAAACAGTAGCTGTACTTTAAAAAATATTTGCATGATTTATTAACTGTATTTCGTTAAAATAATAAAGCACTGATTAAATGTTTCAAATTTATATATCTATATAAAATAGTATAAATCATGATTCTTGATAAATGAGATTTTAATCTATTACGCACCACTTAAGTCTATATGTTACAGCAAATAGTTAGGGTAAATCTTTTTTAATCTTAATTTTTTCTTTAGTTCTTTTAAGATCCTCTTTTAACCTTTCTACATCCATGCATAAAAGTAGTAAATGAGATAGCCGTGGAATGAGCTTGATACAAAACTGTTATTACATGGATGTTAAATGATCTTTTAACCTGTGAGTTAAGTTCAAAGTGAAACGCGATTCCGTTTTGTTATATTATTCTTGCAGTATGACAGAGGTACTGAGAAAGATATCGCCACGTTTAAACTGGATCATTTCTGTGATGTTTCTACATTGCTAATTGGGTTGAAGTTCCCAGATTGACCAAATATATATTTCAATGGATTTCGATACAGCTGTCAATGATCAAGGACCATTCAGCTGAATATGAAATTACACTCTCTGAACTTCACATTCTCAACAATGGATTCTGCCAGAATAATCCTTCTGATTAATCTCTGCTTATAATATGTTTGCAGTAGTAGTTGTTTATATCCATTGACCTGAAGGACTAGACATTTGCATTCATCACTTTTAGCACCATTCAATTACTCAGTATAACATTTGCAAGGTATTATTCTAAATGGCGATTAGTACTTACAACAGCAATATTGAAGTGTTCAGTTGTTTCAATGAGAATATTACCGCCGCATTAATGATAGAACAATAAATAATTTATGCTACGTCTGCTTTCATGTTTAAAACAGGTATTAAGTAGAAAAAACTCTTATAATAATCAAGCCATTCACATCGGTCTCAACATTACTACCTCAGGAAACCTTTTATTTATGTAGATATGCATTTATTATTAGACGAACAGATATGTTGTTATATTTATAAAATACGACCATAATTCCAAACATATGATTTTTCTTATGTCACTTTGAAACTTTGTTGCTAGTTTCCAAGAGTTATTAAACCAGCTAACAGTAATTTACAACTTACTGATTTATATCAGTTAGTTGTGAGATAATTTTAAATAAAAGGACCATTTTGCAGTTAATATTTATATAACGTGTTTCTGTAACTTTACTCATGTGGAATTTCTTCTGCCACGCTCTAAACAAAAACAAATTTTGACAAAGTGTACGCATCGTATCATGTGATGCGTACACTGCATGCACTGTGATGCATGTGATCAACACACACACCCACCCACCCACACACACACACACATATATATATATAGTGGAGGATTTGTACATAGTGTAATTACGAAAATACTTGCATATAATGTCAAAAAACGTTGTTTTCTGGCTTTTTCCTATTCTTTTTGCTGTTACGAAAAAAATAAGCCGATTTCATATTTTTAGTCTGCTAAATAGCTCTTTAGTAGTGAAAATTCCTTTTTTCTTCTTTTCTTCCTCGTTACGCCACGAGAATTAGCCAGAAATTAATTAATTTCCATTCACTAGTCAGTATAATCTCAAAATTTTAACAGACTAATTTACACTCGCAAAACATCTCAAACACTTGCCTCCCACATACCAAGTAAATAGCTTCTCCAAAGTTCACCGCAGGTAATAATTCAAAGGGTCCCCACGCCCTGTATATACGATTGCGAGGATTCAACAGCAATATTGAAGTTTAATTTTGCAACATGTTCCACTAGTAAGAACGTAAATTAATTAATTCATATTCTGGCCTTTTTGTATATTATTATATACAAAAAGTATATAATAATATACAAAAAGTCCAGAATGTATAAGAAGGCTTTTTTGTATACTACATTTAACTTTGTACATTTTCTTTGTACCTATTTTATATATTCCAGTTTTTCAACTTATATATTGTAATTTTGCAAAGATTGCATTGTTTTTTTATGTTTTTTACGATTGAGTTTTATTTCATTAATATAGCAAAGATTCACTTCTGTTTATTATATTTAGGAATAGTTTTGAATGTTTCAAAGTTTGCATTGCTTTTGTTTTGATTCTCATGTTTATTATGATTACTTTGATTTAAAAAAAGAAGAATAGTATTAATCTCATTCAATTATACAGATTTGAATATTAAATTGCAACTTCAAAATAGGCATACAACGGAATCTTGAATGATAAAATAATTAAAAAGAGATAAAAAAGTATTTTGAAAAGATTATGAAATGGTTTCTATGAATGCAGGAGTTGCACATCAAATTTATCAACACAGAAAATTAAGACTTCACTTTGAAAGCCACAAAATCGAAATTTATCAATCATAATTTAAACGTTAAATGAAAGCAAACAATAATATCAGATCAATAAACGCAACACCAATTAACACTGTTGATAATATAAATAGTTAAAGTACTATCTGAAATAATGACAGTATTTCAGGTCTAATAAAGCACTGTTATAGATATATAAGAAGGAAAATTCTAACGTAGGAAAACTGATCTTCTCTTTTGGATACAATAAATAAATTTGCTCCCCCTTTCTCTCAGAAACGATAGTTTGAGTATTTAATGCGCTTCGGTGCTTGAATTCCCCTGGCGCTTGGATGGGTCCATACTGGGAGATGTATCATTATCTCCAGCTTCTTCAGATTTGATCCTGTTTAGTAATCTCCTAAGAAGGAGGCTACACACAATATTTACTTTCGTAACAAAAGCCATTAAAGAACGCAAAACAAGATTCCAGCAGCTGTTGTTGATGCTGATGCAGATATGTTTTCGCGAATATTTTCTAAATTATATTTTTGGTTGGCTGTTTATCAAGCAACAGTTGGCGCATGCACTATTAAAGCATCATTTGTTTTCTCATACGAATATATAGCTTTTTATGCTGCTCTCTAAGATTCACAGTTTAAAAGTTTAATTTTGCAACATGTGCTTCCTACGTATATGTATGTACACCTACATATTCCCTAAAAACACTTTTACAGACATAAGTAGTAGGATTGGCTCAGACAAGCTCAGAATTTGTTTTTCTTAATAGGTATATATTGTACGTTATATATTCAGATAACCTCATCATATTAGTTTACTAAATGGATTTGTTTTAAAATATCTTGTACTCTAATTAAGCACAGGATTTTGGTTATTACTAATGTTTCTCTTATATTTGATCCATCATCCACTAATTCTAAATAACATTAAGAAACATATTCTTTAATGCACACTCTAAAATCCATTATAATTTCCAAACAGCATCTACCTATTAAAAGAAACTCTGAATGCTAGCCCTATCTCGAAGATAGCATTAGCTGCCTATATGCTGAACAGTCAGTTATGTCTAAGTATATTCCCTATTTTTTCTTAGAATAATTCTAGCATTTTGCTAACATCCTGTTGAATATTAGGAACTTTATATGAAAGTTAGTTACAAATTTGCAAGTAATTATCGCACATTTACACGACAGTGGAATGAAAAATTCTTCTCGTTCTGGAGCTATGCTGAAGACAGTAGCTTATATTACATGATCTGGATTTTAGCTTAATTTACTTTAATTTAAAAGTAATTTATTATTTATGAAAACATTTTCTGTATTTGATAGCACATACAAAACTAAATTGTTTGATACAGATAAAATGCTTTTACCTGAAAACGACAGATACTGATATTTTTGCGCTAATGTCTGCTTTTTTTTTTTTTTTTTTTTTTTTTTTTTTTTTGGTCACTGATATCGAATTCTGGGGTTCATTATTTAATTACGCTTTGTCATTCAAAGCCAAAATGAAGATGTTCGAATTTTATTGTTTTTAATATTGTTTGTTTCTATTCTTTTATTAGTATCGTGAACACGTTTTGGTGGAAGCACACACTTTTATACGTATCAAAGCATATTTATGACATATTAAATATTTTTAATAACTGTATTTCTATAAAGAACACGACTTGTTATTAAAGGAAGTTTTTATAATTCAATCATAATTGTATTAATAAAACAATTTTAATCAACTCATACGTAGCCCTTAATATTGCGACCGTTCTTCTATAAACACAAACGCCGGCTAAGTCTAAACGTATCTACTAACAGAGCGCAGAAACAAGAAAATATATCTATACTATCAAATATCTATACTATTAAAAATCTATACTATTAAAATATCTATACTATTAAAAAATCTGTGAGCGTCTGTCTGTTTGTTGGTTGGTTGGTTTGTGGCATTACCTCTTCCGGAACGGCGGGAATTGAATTTTGAGAGAGAAGTATCCCCGGATTCCAAAAAATTGTGGGAAGCCATTTCGACCATTCTCATATTCGTAGACTTTAATTAGCCGAGATATAAATTAAAAACTCTGAAAACGTTAATTTTTGTCCTCCTTTTTCTGAGTGGCAACAAACTCGCACGTTGGGAGAAAAAAGTCTGCTTTATTTCGAAAACTGTTGCCACTGCTCGTTTTCAAATCGTAGAGTTTGTTAATAAAAATGTTCTCAATTTTACAAAATATGAAATAACAAGTAGCAGTGGAAAACATTTAAGAGACTATTCCGGATTCTAAAAATTCGTGGGAAGCCATTTCGACTGTTCTGATCTTCGTACGACTTCAATCAGACGAGATATTGTTTAAAAACTCTGAAAATACTAATTCTTTCACTCAATTTTCCGAGTGGAAACAGTCCCGCGCATTCGAGATAAAAATGCTTTATTTCGGAAAGTGCTGCTAATGGTCGCTTTCAAATCAGAGTTTGTATATCAAAAATTGGTAAATTTTACAAGATATAAAATAGCAATAGCATTGCCAAACATTAAACATATTAATATTATACAAGATCATAATCTGACGTTGAAGAAAGCATGAGATTTGCATGTGACATCATTTGTGACATCATTGCATGTCGGAAACGTTTCCTTAATGTTTAAGTAAATATCTGCTGTTGGCAACTTTTCAGGTATAACAACATGTTAGTATAATTGACACGATATGTTATTGCCACTTAATTATTTTACTGATATTGTGAAAATGTTGTTATATTATTTTAAAACATGACGTCATACGTATTAAAAATCAAGTGTCAAGAGTTTTTGTTTCATGGTTTGGCAATAAAAAATATTTACAAATTGATTGTTGCGGAAGAATGAACTGATTTCATTCGTATTGAAATGTTTTATACATTTGCTTTTCAGGGATACATAGAATTTTAAAACTTTGCTTTGGCTGCAGCACGCCCATCTGGTGGGCTTGCCCGCTGGGTTAGAATTAACGTTCGAGTTACGGAGATTTATTATTGGAGAATCTATCCCCATCGCAGCGGGAGGTAGATTCACTATAAGTTGCTCTTGTGACCACTAAATGGCGTTTGATAAAATAGTTAGGTTACACATCCAAATAGTTCTGTTATAATATATAATGTTTACGAATTTCAGGTACTGAATAAGATAAACTTATTACACAAATCGATATAGTATATATATATAGTTAAAAAAAAATTCCTAGTTCGTACGCTAAAAAAGTTGCTTAGATACTGTGGATCCGTAAAAATATTAACCTAGGTAAAATAAGGTGCAATGAAATGTGTAATAAAGATAAAATAAACAATACAAACACTTGAATATTTACAAATAAATCTTAATACTAATTGTAAGTAATATGGTAATCAAAGTAAGGCATATTTTAAACATTAGAATTAAAGTGCGGCAAATGATTTAAGCAAAAATATAGAAACAAAGAAGCGGTAAATGGTAGATTAGCCAAATTCGAATCTCATGATGGCTCTTCAGGGAAAATTATTTTTAATGATTTTCGAATCAAACTAATTCCATATCGCGTTTCGCCGAAACAGACAATTCAAACTGTATACGAAAGACTTTTTATAAATTAATTGAAAAAAAACATTGCCAAAAACTTTAGTCTCAATTCTCTGTTCCAATTTCCAGACGCGTCCGCTTGAAGAAACACATTCAGGTGTAATAAAAACTATAGATTGGTAATGCCTATGTGCAAAATAAAATAAATAGCGATTTGCTATTGTTCAAAATATACAAGATTTTATGGAAGGACCTACTAGCTTATAGAGTTAAAACTTTGTGAAAGTACCAAAAATTAAATTTAAAATTTAAAATAATAATAATAAAACAAATGAATTTTTAGTAAGGGTCTTGCTAAGACCAAAAATCAACACAAGAAATATTTTTTTAAAAACCAGACCTGGATAGCCGATGTCTAGAAATTTTCTTTTAACCTTTTTTCTAAATTTTGCAGCTCAATGCGCGAAGTTTCTGACCACATAGGTATATTGTCGTTTGTTCTTTTTACTTTAATTAGTTATATATATAATGTTGTATGATCTTAACAACTTCCTACATTTAGGTTCACTCTTTTTAGATATTTCTACTAAATTTATATTAGGAGATAATATAATCAATATTTCTTTAGCAAATATATATATATATATATATATAGAATTCTCTTTAAAATCAGAGCATGAGAGCACGAAGTAATTTAAGTATTCTTTATTTTAATAGAAAGAAATAAAAATAATTGAGATAAATTAAGTAAAGATGAAGTTACCGGTATGCAGGATTAACATAATGATGCACAGACAGTCCTTTACACAGAGTTCGATGTTTAGCTTTAAATAATATAATCATCTAAAGGCATAACAGCTAAATTCCATAAAATCTTGAAGGCATACGAGTGAGCCATCTGCTCACGTCCACCTTCCGCTCTCGACTACGTCTGCTCGCTGTCTCTCGCTGTCTGGGATGATTCTCGCTGAGCGATGCTGATGACGTCATAATCCTGGTATTCTAATTCAGAATTGGATGGTGATGATTCCCATATATATATATATATCATGGCTGAGATGGTTATAGATAGTGCTGACATATAGATAATTGCGTAGTAGAAGGATGATATACAAATGTAGCGGTAAGTTCAACGCGTAAATTATTGTTTGACAAAAAAGTCTTTGAGATGCATATTTTGATTCACATATCATCATGGGCGTGGATGACAGAGATAAGCAACGACATTTAGGTCAATATTAGACGGCGTTTGTTTCACACGAACAACTGTTTCGGACAATTTTTCTGCCTGTTTTACTATTGAATATCTACTATTACCCATTTCACTATATCTACTGTTTACCTGAATATGGCAAAATATACGAAGGTTCTATGCTCATGGAATTTTCCTTTCATGAAGGACTATATAAGACTTTCGCACTATTTTATGAAGGACTTCGGGGCTTGTATTCACTTTATACATGGAAAATCTAACAATGCAACTAGCGTCCTGGGTTGGAACCCAGGACAGAAAACTAGATTTCAGCAGCATTTAACCACTTGACCACTGATGGAACGTAATTTGCTAGAATAACCAGTCATAGAAAATGTAGATAAAATTGTAAAGGTTTAAGCGCAACATTTACGATTTCTCTTCAAATTGCAATGGTAAATTTCTCATAAATTTAGCTATAACAAATTTAGCCACTACCGCATATATAAGGAAAACTTTAGGTTGTTGTTATGCCTACTAATGTGTTTACATATATTTTACTAAGACAGAAATTACAATAATTCATAATATTCCAAGGATTTGGTTATTAAACTGAAGCTGCTTAAAATTGCTTGAAAATAATGTATTTTAAAAATAACATTTCCAACAGTTTTTTGTTAAAATCTAGAAAATCTTTTCATCTTAATTTTCAGAAAAATGTTGAAGACAAATGACATCTGAAGTATTAGAAAATGTTTTTTTAAATAGAAGAAATTTATACATCATTATTGTTTCGTACAGGTTTACAGGCAAAATGCATTTATAAATATATGCACAAATGAGCAAAATGTGTGTTGATATTCACGTACGAAAACAATATTATAGGGTGTGTGGCTTTTATGCATTGCGCGTTATATTTTGTACCTTTGTTCTGAGTGCTGTTCCTTATTTATGTAAAGCTTTGAGACAGATATCTATAAAAAATTTCTTAAAACCAGTATTAGAGCTGTAAGAATATATGTATTGCTTACAGAATTAAAGTGTGTGATCATTTCCAGTAAAATTCTTCGCAAACCGTTTAGTACAACGATAGCTTAGTTCCGAAACTACTTTCTGAGTTATGACTCGGAACACTCTACATAAGAAAAATAAAGAAATTAATGCGAAGATATTTTTCTAGTTGAAAAGGTTCACGATTTACTGATGAATACAATCAGAGCACAGCTATGTAATAGCAAATGATCGCCTCGTAAAAACAAATGAAATAGTCCATACTACTCAATTAGCACTGGAATAAGATTCAGACATAAATTTAAATAAAATTTTTTCAGACAGTCGTATGAGATTAGAAATGCTTAATTGGATAATAAGCTGTTTACATCTTCAGTATTTAAATAAAACCCTATCACATATACAACTGGTAAATAGCAAACCTACTTTACCTGCCCTCTGGGCTTCACCACTGAACTAGTACATATTAATAAAAGAGAGAAGATAACTTATGTTACCGAATCTTTTGTTGCACTTCGATCTCCGACCATAAAAAATAAAACTGTTTGAAAGTTAATGGAAAAAAGGAAGAAAAGTGAACAAAAAATATGATGCTTAACAAAACGTATTCGTAAGTAAACATTAAAATATTTATGGAAAGATATTTGACGAAACTGCAAAGAAGTTTTACTCCTCTTAGATATCCAATATTTATATGTTACATGAAGGCAAACTACATTATTATATATTATAAATAAAATTCGCAATATTTTCATCAGATATATTCCGAATAATGTGAGTATATTCAAGCTGCTGCATTTTATTCACAAAAAAGTTTTTGAATTAAAGCGAGCTAAGAGAAATTATGACATGTTTTTGCAGCATAAATTCTTCAGAGGTCGTAAAAGTGAAATATGTTTAGAAAACTACGATACTTTCTGTATCTTTCTAATCTATTTTATAAGGGTCACATAATAACAAGGATAAATTTATAAATATAATATATTTATATAGACAAAAATAAACATTGGATTTGAGAGAAGGGAACTGTAAAATGTTTTAATTTTATTTTAGTTAAATTTAATTATGATGTAGAATTATAAAATTTACATTAAATATCTATTGATGTTATAAAATGACGCAGAGTTTTATTGCGCTAGAGTTTCACCGTGATATGTACTAGAAATTAGCATTTTTTCAAAGCAATCAAGGCACTTAATCAAATTTTATAGCACATGTCATATGATACTTAAATGCATCTTTTTCAGACATTTAGATGTCAAACCTGCTCTAATATATTACATGAAAAGTTTCTGTTTTTCCTTATAACGCAGGGGGCTGCTTAATATGCATTTCCATTACCTTTTGTGCATGCGCATCACGTGCAAAATTATATACACATTCTATGTTATCATAATTTATAATTCTAAAAAAATTAAATATTTTAAGCTTTGTCAACCGCAAGAAACTGGTTCCTGGGAGATAAAAACATTTTACACTCCGTCAGTGACAACATATCTGTTTTAAATAGCTGAACTCTTTTATTAAATGTGTTATACAGAAGTTTCGACACCAAGGTTAAATAGCTTTACTTCAAGGTACCATTGTTAAATAAGAAACTCCTATATGTTAAATGTTAAATATGAACCTACTGGCAGTGAAAGGTTTCTACTTCCTCTTAGGAAGGAAACTAAACTCTTAAGAATTTGCTAATTACCCAAACTTTTAGTGATCGTATAGTGAAACGTTAAAGCATTTTGCGTTGTGAAAAAATGCATCCCGGGACCGCGCCGTGAGAGGATCGAAACCATAAGAAAAACATTATACAAGATATATAGGAAAAACATATTAAATATATAAAGAAAACATACTGTAATAGGTTTCCAGATTAAATATCAGTTTATTCAATTACATCACAATGAAAAAAATCTTAACCTCATCTGAGAGTCTAAGGAGAAGTCATCAATTTGTCATTTACCCTTTTTTTTCATTTAAATTCATATAAAAAAACTTAAGGTTTGTCTGGTAATTTAAAAGGAGAAAGGGAAACAATTCAAAGCCTGAGAATTAATTAAGATTCGACGCTGTTTTTACTTTCCAAGAAAAAAGTTATTAAAAACCCACTCAAAGTTCAGACCCAAAAAAATAGCACTTAACTTGGTTGGACATCTTGAAGTGGAGGACTCGTATCTTAATAAGCGTTGACATCGGCCGGGCTCATCTTTACACTGGTACGTTATTTTACCACTGTAGAACAGAAACAGGAGCACTGCTGCCCAGGACGGCTATCCGCTTGGTCCTGAAAGTCTAAAGTCAACACGCAGGTAACTCGTTCAAATTTTGCCTCTTTACCAGAACGCGGCAAGGGAGCGTGTTTGCAGCTTCCGGCCAGAAACGTTTTTTCTAGGCAATTACGGCTCGCCTGTTCTTACTCATCCCAAGAGCAAGCTTCACGAGTAACGTCCAAAGTAAGTTCCACCCGCCAGTCAGTAAGTCTCGCCTCTTAACCAAAACGCGGCCGGGGAGCATATTTGCCGCTCCCCGCCGGGAAACATCTCTCGTCGTGAATTACATCTTGCCTCTCTCTTTCAAGCCCGTTTTCAAGAGTAACCTCCAAAAGTCCAGCAAGCCCGTAAGTAAGAGAGTGAATCCAACTCGAATTTCCTTCGTCTCCTTCACAAACGCGGGCTCCCACTATGGCTTCACTTATCGCCCCCTTAATTTAGACAAAATTTGCGTTTTCCACCCCTGAATGCGGAAATAAGGGTGATCGCGCATGCGCGCCCTTCTTCACTTAGCCAACAACCGGACCCTCAATCGCCAAAAACCTGAATGACTTACATTGAAAGACAAGTAGCAACCTTTTGACCTTTTTGTCACGTACTTCCTCTCTTAAGGTCAACTCCACAATGAAAATTCCTTCTCGAACATTCTAAGGGACAAAGCGCGCGAAATCATGACTTGGCAAAAAATTGCCTCCCTTTCCCTGCTTCTTTCACAATGAATCAAAGCTTGTACAAAATTTGCAAATAAAAGAAAATAAATTATATTCTTTTAAACTAAATAATATTACCAGAAGCATCTGTTTTTCCCCAAAATTAAAGCCTTAAAATAAATAATTCATAATCAAATAAAAATTAAGATTTCCATAAATCAGAAAATCATTCACATAGTTTTTATAACGCTATCAGACAAATTCTCTACACAACATTTCCTTTCCCCTAAGGAATTAAATTTTGGTAAACCAAAATTTAGAAGACAGACACTTCTTGAAATACCATGACTCATACTGTGCAATAAGGCTAAAGGATAACATAATGTAACAACATTTCACACGACTCCTTGGTAACAGTGACGTTACTGACACATTAAATTTCAACTCCAAAATGTGCAAGTAAAACAACAAGATTAATCAAAGCAATTACTAATTAAAATACTCAAGGAAGATCATCAAAAACATCAATTAAATCACTTAATTAATTAAACCTAGAAATACTCAGAACACATACAAAAATAAAAATAAAAAAAGGCGTTAATCACAACCAAAATATGTGACAATATTTTGACAAAATGAATTTCTCCTTTTTTTTTTTTTTTTTTTTTTTTTCAGTTCATTACATCACACTAGTTTTGCAGTCTCTGTGTGGCCACATTTCTGAACATTTATTTATCTATTCATTCTCTTTTTTTTTCTCTTTCAGTCCATTAATATAAACAATTTCACCTGAGGTCGAACACATTCTACTATTGTTGACAATTTCCACTGAGCACAATCATGGAGTACATTAAATGAGTACGGAGTTGTCAATGCAAGCGAGGGAAAACCCTGTAGTTAGAAATCATTGTGTTAGCAACTCTCCCCTGCAGCCTTCAACGCGAGAAAGTGAAAGCAACAACCCCGTAATGTGAACTCAGCACAACAATAGCTTTAGTAGAGAAACTTGACCTTGAAAGAAACCAGATTTCACCCTCCTACGTCTCACCTTCGACCAAGGAAGAACAATCACTCTTTCAAAGTTGAAGAAGACTTTATCTGTCAATTTTTTCCTTTACGATAGATAAGCCACTGAATGTGTTCGGATACTCACACCCGAAGAAAGAAATAATCTAATCCAATTGTTCACACCAAAAAAATAAAATAAATAAAAATAAGATAATTAACGCGCCGCAGATACATAAAATACATTCCTGAGAAAATAAACACACTAATAATTCAAACAATTCCAAATAAAATATGTCACAAGAACGTATTCAAACAAAGAGTAAAGACTCCCTAAGTACTACGAAATTGAATACCTTCCAGAAATGAATCCCAAACAATCACGTCTAAGAACAGAAGCGGCCTGATCAGGGCCAAGCATTAGAAAAGAAAAGAACGTTACAACACAAGGAACCTCGGAACCAGCCGAAAATACCCCACACAAAAAATCAGAAAGAAAGAAAACGTGATTGTCCAAAAGTTGAATCCAACCAAAATCAATTCCGAAAATTAACATAACGAATACGCTGTACAAATACCAATTAGAATTTTATCCAAGACACACACAAAATAATAATAATACAACCTAATGCATATACAAAATAACGTTTGGCCAATATTTACAAACAGATACTACCAAGATACACATATACACATAAAATGAAAATACAATTAAACTGTAAAAATTTCGTACATAATTCAAATGAGCAATGAGATCAGTGATACTTAAAAAAAAAATTAAACTGCAATACCTAAACAAATACACGAATAGTCATTACGTTAAACCATATCAAGTCAAAAATATTTCACTGTAATTCAAATCAAACCAAAAAATCAACCAGCAAGAGTGAAGTGTCGCTAAAAAAAATTTTCAAACCTTAAAGTAAACACTAGTGAGTAACAACACCAAACGTAATTCCCCTTAGTAAGACAAAACCAAAAAAATTCAGTAATTCTAAAAATCCATTAGGTCCACAAAAAAAAATTTCAACTAGTCAAAGAAATCAATCAAAGCTGGACTGAAGCACGTTACTAGAACACTAAATAAAATATCACAAATCAAAAAAAAGTGTTCAAAACAAAACTCCAATTTTAGGCAAAAACTGAGATCTATTCTGCATCAGACTCTTCCCAAACGTTGTATAGTAACCTAAGTAGCAGCCTTCAGCAACACCTCCACCCAAACAAAAGAGTAAGTAACTCTTTACCGCGTCCATGTAAGCTGAGAAAAGCGCTGTATTATAAATGACAGACTCAAACTTTTACGTATCAAGCAAACCTCCAGACACGTTGAAAGAGAACATAAGATCTCTAATCTCGGAAAGAAAAGTGCGCTGACTGAAACGTTACAATTCTGAACCAACACAATGAAAAAGATACAACAATAGTTTTCTCAGATACCAAGTTCCTGTTTGCCCCGGTGTAAGAGGTCAAGAGTCACCATGAAGTGCAAGTATTTACAAGAAAACGAGCTTTCAGGACATTACAACTTCACGCAAGACCTAACTGCAAGCAACAAATGCAAAGTTCTCAAAAGTGCTAAACTAAAAAAAAATACTCATAACTCATAACTCAAAATCCCTAAAAATCACACAAATGAAATCCATAACTCAAATTCTACTATTTTCCTATGACCACAGAAATCTCATTTCTTCCACAGAAACCAAACATCAGAGAACTTACATTTTACGGACCTTGGCAGAAACCACCAAAACAAAACAAAAACCTGATACAACTATCTTAATACTACCAATTCAAATACAAAACTTAAGCCAAAACAAGAATTAACCCCAAATTCAGCAACAAGTCCAACCAAGAAAGAAAATTCAATAACTCAAATCAATCTATTACGATTCACTAGCAAATTCAAGACAAACTACTTGTAATCAACAGAAAATTCCCACACATGAGTACAGAGCAAAAGAAACGAACCTTCTCAAACTTATCTAAAAATTTCCACAAAACAAATTCCCGTTGTCACCAAAATTCTCATTAAAATTCACTTTCTACAATTCACAAGACTAAATTTCTACTGTTTAAACAATTCTCACATGACAACTCTTCACAAACTTAAAACTCAGAAGATAACTAATCTCAATTACTCTGACTCATTAAACTAATTAGCTGAAGAATTCAATCCAAAAAAAAAAAAAATTAAATATGCAAACCGCACTATTGCTGATCTCAGGCAAAAATCCAAATCTAACCCATGTTAATTTTAAAACAGAATTTGCAATTGAAAAACAATCTTCAATTTTCCTAACTCATTCATTTGTATCATTATGCCTTAAGAACTTATAAAATTCAACGCTTAATACTAAATTAAATTTTGCGTTGTGAAAAAATGCATCCCGGGACCGCGCCGTGAGAGGATCGAATTCATAAGAAAAACATATACAAGATATATAGGAAAAACATATTAAATATATAAAGAAAACATACTGTAATAGGTTTCCAGATTAAATATCAGTTTATTCAATTACATCACAATGAAAAAAATCTTAACCTCATCTGAGAGTCTAAGGAGAAGTCATCAATTTGTCATTTACCCTTTTTTTTCATTTAAATTCATATAAAAAAATTAAGGTTTGTCTGGTAATTTAAAAGGAGAAAGGGAAACAATTCAAAGCCTGAGAATTAATTTAAGATTCGACGCTGTTTTTACTTTCCAAGAAAAAAGTTATTTATTAAAAACCCACTCAAAGTTCAGACACAAAAAAAAAATAGCACTTAACTTGGTTGGACATCTTGAAGTGGAGGACTCGTATCTTAATAAGCGTTGACATCGGCCGGGCTCATCTTTACACTGGTACGTTATTTTACCACTGTAGAACAGAAACAGGAGCACTGCTGCCCAGGACGGCTATCCGCTTGGTCTTGAAAGTCTAAAGTCAACACGCAGGTAACGGGTTTTCATAGAGCCGAAATTAATTTTTCTTCTGTAAAACAGAAACAGGAGCACTGCTGCCCAGGACGGCTATCCGCTTGGTCCTGAAAGTCTAAAGTCAACACGCAGGTAACTCGTTCAAATTTCGCCTCTTTCCCAGAACGCGGCAAGGGAGCGTGTTTGCAGCTTCCGGCCAGAAACGTTTTTTCTAGGCAATTACGGCTCGCCTGTTCTTACTCATCCCAAGAGCAAGCTTCACGAGTAACGTCCAAAGTAAGTTCCACCCGCCAGTCAGTAAGTCTCGCCTCTTAACCAAAACGCGGCCGGGGAGCATTTTTGCCGCTCCCCGCCGGGAAACATCTCTCGTCGTGAATTACATCTTGCATCTCTCTTTCAAGCCCGTTTTCAAGAGTAACCTCCAAAAGTCCAGCAAGCCCGTAAGTAAGAGAGTGAATCCAACTCGAATTTCCTTCGTCTCCTTCACAAACGCGGGCTCCCACTATGGCTTCACTTATCGCCCCCTTAATTTAGACAAAATTTGCGTTTTCCACCCCTGAATGCGGAAATAAGGGTGATCGCGCATGCGCGCCCTTCTTCACTTAGCCAACAACCGGACCCTCAATCGCCAAAAACCTGAATGACTTACATTGAAAGACAAGTAGCAACCTTTTGACCTTTTTGTCACGTACTTCCTCTCTTAAGGTCAACTCCACAATGAAAATTCCTTCTCGAACATTCTAAGGGACAAAGCGCGCGAAATCATGACTTGGCAAAAAATTGCCTCCCTTTCCCTGCTTCTTTCACAATGAATCAAAGCTTGTACAAAATTTGCAAATAAAAGAAAATAAATAATATTCTTTTAAACTAAATAATATTCCCAGAAGCATCTGTTTTTCCCCAAAATTAAAGCCTTAAAATAAATAATTCATAATCAAATAAAAATTAAGATTTCCATAAATCAGAAAATCATTCACATAGTTTTTATAACGCTATCAGACAAATTCTCTACACAACAAATGTGAAAGACAAAAATCTTACAATTTTGAAGTAACAACACATTTCTCTAAATTCCAGGATTTTCCCATTAAATTTGAAATAAAAATAGCTTATGCTTTCCAAAGTGGAAGCATATGGCTTTTAAATATTTAGTAATTAAGTACTCATCAGTGGCTTAGTGGTTTAAATTGTTGAATACTTAGAGTTGGACCTAATTTGATTTTGATTTCACGCCGAATGAGTGGCTACATGGTTGGTTTTCGCAGTTTTCTTCGTGTGTGAGTATGTGATGTCTGATGATCACAACGTGAATACGAACCAGTTTCCCCCCCCCCCGAAGCCTTCCAGGAAGACATCCCTTCTCTTAGGCAGAGAGCTCTTGAGTCTTTGCTATGTTCAAATAACCTAACTCAAAATAATCTGTTAATCAAGTTAAATAAGTCATAAAGAAATTCAAAATTTAAAATTTTGACTTCGAGTTGTACATATTTAAGTTGAGAACTACATGTGTTAAAAAATTGGTGACCCTAACCGCCGACATTTTTCCACAGTGATAGTAACATACTTACGGATTCTTCATTATTTAATATTACAGGAAAGGAACATAAATCATATACATTTGATTAGAATCACTGAGCTCTAACCAATTTAATAAGAGATGTGAAGAGTAGGTAGAGGTAATGATGTGATAAGAGATGTGAGAGAGAAAATGTAGAGTATAAATCAAAATTTTAAAGCTGTATATATATTTTTAGACTAGGAGATAAGTTACAAAAACTTCACTGTACACAGTGTTTCGGATGAAAACAGTGTTAAAAATGCCAGGCAGCCTTTTTTTCCCTCTTAGACTTTCTAATATAAGATTCGTTAAACAGCGTAAGACTTTTTTATTTATTCAAAGCTCATGAAACACAGATATAAAAACTAATAACTAAGAAATAACATACTGTATTAACTTCACCAAAAACAAACGAAAAAGTCCGTATATCTTAAATTCTGCAAACTAAAAAGCCGAAGGAATTATGCCCTTCGACTCTTGCCTGCCTTATGATGGAAGAATTAATTAGAGAATCCGTAGACTGGAGAACTGTCGACGGATAAGGAAGTAGACTGTTGTTTGATTAACTGGAGAATCCGTAGTTTGATTCCCGGTGACAGCATATTTGCTTTTTCAGGTTTTTCGTTTCGTGAAACCCTAATTATTACTGTAAGGAGATGAAAACGATTCGTGCACATTATATTAATAAATGTAAATAATTACTTTATAATGATTATTTCATTCACCTAACATGCCACTATAATATTGCCACTGCTCACTTTGTACAAAATATGAAATAGGTAATAGCGCAAATCCGAAACTGAAAATTCGGGTATCCATTTGCGCATGTTCGGGTGGAGAACTACATTATTCAATATATGATGGTCGCACATACCATTGTTTTTTTTACTGTGCAAGAAACAGGCATACATTCATGGAAATTCTTTATTATCTAATTCCTTTAAATATAGTACAAAGTGATAATAGTATTTGATGGCGACAATTTGAAGACTGACACGCCATTTATAGTAATTCAATGCAAATTTTCGTTTTTAGACTAATATCTCATTCGGGACTAACCTCCCCTGTTGGGCTGATAAAAGATAAATATTTAAAAAAAAATGTTTCAAAATTTAATTTTAAAGCATGGAGAAAAAATAAAAAATAGCATTTCTTTTATTTAGCGAAACACGGTTTAAACAGCGAATGGATCATAAGCTTTTCTCAAAATTCAAGAAAGAAATTATTTTTTATTCATTAAAAAATAACTCCTTTTTTCTAGTAGCAAAGTTTAATTTCTTTCCGATTAATGAATAATAGATAATTAATCTAAAATTTCGTTAAATTTAGTCTTAGACAGCTGAGATTACATGAAAAACATTCTTTCCAAACAGAATGCGTAACTCGTTTAATATTTATTACTGAAATAAAGGGTATCCATTTAATTAAGGAAAGCAAAGAAATATTCTTATATCATAATTAAAAATTAAAGTGGGTCTTAAAATTGAACTTATATATTAATTATTCATAAAGCAAATAAAGATTGGAATATTAAAAAGGACTCTTGCATATTTTTTTTTTTTATTCCAACTTAAGGGTTTGAAATTTAGTCTCAGTTTTTGTCTTTTAATTTCTTTATTTGCTAAATTAAATGATTTTTAAAAAGCAAAAACCGATTAATTATTGAAGGCAAGTATGTAGATTAGAATAATTTCAAGCTTTTAAATCTTATGCGTACATAATATTTACTTGTATAACTAGATTTATGAGGTAGCAGTTCCTTTGCAATGTTGCGGAAATTTATTGCCCGATAGGTAAGGCATAAACATGTTGGAGTCAAAATGAGTTACTCTGTAAACAAAATTAAACCATAACTTGTTCCCCAGGGACAGGAAATAAAGGAAGAAAAATCTCTCCGCTTTTCCTGCTAAAGCAAATTTTATAAGTAAAACTTAAAAAATGAAAATATCAAGGATTGTATAACAGGATATATGTAAGAAGAGAAAACCAAGAAGAGAATTTGATTAAAAATATATTATAAAGCAGCAATAAAAGCCACTGAAATCAAACATCCGCTTACCCGATTCAGCATCAAATAATATAGAAATAATCATTAAAATCTGATGTGATCGCCATATGACTTGCTTGCACGTCCTATTAAATTATACAAATTTTTGCAGCTCTATATTTAAAAGTATTTCCTCGAATTATTCTAATTTAATTAACCAATTCCTCAAGAAAAGTTACAAATGACAACAGCATTGTAAATTTTGAAAATAAATAATATTCTCGTCAGTTTTTGTCGTACTGCGTTAAACTTCTTATTCGTACAATTTTGTTTTTTGTAATGAGTATAAAAGTTTCCCAAATATAATTATAGGAAATGGGAGGCTACGCTCAAATCTATCTTTCGTTATTTACCCCAAATAATAGTTTTTTTTAATTTGACATTGTCAGAACATGAATATTTTCATTATTTCATGTGGCTATGACCAACCATTGCGCAAATGAATACTGCATATATGTATATATATATATATATATATATACTTCGGATACTGCCAACTGCAGTAGAAAAAGCAGATGTAAACTCGATAAGGGGCATATACACACTCACATGTATATATATACACATATAGTACTGCAGTAGGCAGTAAAAAAGGGAAATGGTATAGCAGTTCCATATACAAAATTTCAACGTTCTACGGCTAAGCGTTTTTTGAGTTATGCCAGATATATACATAGGCACGTACATACGTACGCACAGACATCAGGAAAAATAAATCCTTCTATGTCCATTTTAAATCTATCTCAGAAAAACTATCCTAAAGGACGTAGAGGCGTCGCGCAAAAAAGTAGTCAAAATGGATTTCAGAACGCTCAAAATGGGTATTTTCCTTGAAATATGATACACGAAATTGTTCACAATTACAATAAACCCTTTGTGTTGTACAAGGAAGTAATTAAAATTATGCTTAGGTGGTGATAATTAATGGTAACAGAGCTATTTTTTAAAAGTGCAACAGCCCCTAAATTGTACAAGAAGCATGTTTAAAAGCGAAATGCTAGAAGACTAAATAGTTAAAATTTCTTGCATTCCAACAAAATCTCGGAAACTACATAAATATCTGAATAAATGAAGAATAATACTGACTTTTTATGCATACTAACAGATGATTAAAATAATTACCTTAGTCATGGAACTGTTTAACTAACGTGTCTGATAAGGAGGCACATATAGCACCACTATTAAGAAATACTGAAAACGCAAAATTTTAAAAGCCAAAATTAAGAATTAAATCGGAGCGTAATATTAGAGCATTTTTCCCAATACTTACAAATAGTAGCTCTATCCTCTTGGATTACTTTATTATATATTTGCTGTGGTCTCTACTTTGCTGTGTCGTCAAAAATTTGAAAATGGTGGTTTCTTAGAAATACCAAAGAAGACATTTTGAGGGAGATAAAAGAGTGGCAATTTCATTTTGTTGTGTGCGTACGAGTTCCTAATAGATTGAATGAGCACAGAACTGATGATACCTTGATAAAAAAAATTACTTTCCCAAAAGAAACACTTTACAGTTCTAGAAATTTCCACAAAAGTACTCGTGTAGATCTTCGCAGTATCACAAAACACAATCAGTAGTTACAGTTCAAACTTGTAAAACGTTAAACACAACGCAATGCAAAGCGCATCTAAAAGCCGAAGCTCGAATGGAGATCTCTCAGTACTTCGAATGAACTCTGAACTGAAAACTGAGAACTGATGCTCTCTACAGCTTTATATAGCTTACTACGGGCCGCCATGAATTATCTAACTCCTTCCATTTATCGAAATTACTGGAAGGTATATGCGGTTAAAATCACGTAAAAGGGCAGGATAAAGTTGCAGTTACATAGTACAGAGATGAATTAGTTATTCAGCTACAGTATAAGTTACAGTTATTACAGGGCCCGGACCAGAAAGTCGTCAGATGGTCACCAAGTTTGGCGACTTTTGACGATATATCCCCAAATTAGACGACAAAATTAGTCACCAAAACCACTGCCAGTTTAATGCTACCTCGCCAATTTAGGGAGATAGCCCCTTAGTTCAGTCTTAAATAGACTTGCCCCGGCAATCGTAATCTCTCATTTAGACGTTTCATATTACATTATACAAATGATATTACAATTTCAAGTACAAAAGGTACTGCAATATTCAAGTCCCTTTCAGTCTGTTAAATGGATATTCATATTCATTGGTCCACAAGAACGTTTTCTTGTTCTATGTCAGTTTGTGAAGTGGCCTTGTGTACCTCTACCTGCCACAATCCACCCTTTAAATCAAGCGTTGAAAACCACTTGCTTCCAGAAAGAGTGTCCAGAATATCGTCAATTTTAGGATGAGGTTAGCTGTCTTTCTTCGCTACCTCGTTAAAGCAACGATAATCAACGCAAAATTTCGCGAACCATCTTTCGTTCAGACCACGACCATGGAGAAGGCCCAAGGACTTCCTGAAGTCTCTATTACATCGCTTTTTTGCATGTCCTTTAAACGTTTTCCAAACTCTTCCTGTTTAGGAATTGGAAGACTTCATGTAAATTGTTCCATTAGTTGATTGATGATCCATATCAATTCTTTTCTGTGCCAAATTTGTTCGAATTCCGTCAGAAGATATGCGTGAGAAATCATCTCTAAATTCTTGAACGACATGTTCGGAAGCATTCCTCTATTCGTTCTCTTTTCGCAATAACTTCGAGATTAGGCTTTCCAATGACAGAGACTCAGGAAAACTATTCTTTCGTTTTGCTGGTCACTGGACTATATACTGCAACTACTTCGACTTTCTTACTGACTACTGACTTTCTTATCATTTATATTGGCAACTTCAACCCTGATGACGGTCCTCAAATGGTCCTCAGTATCGAGGTTATTAATGCTCCTTTCGAGTTGTTACAGTACTTATAATATTTAATTATGCCGTACCAAAAATTTCTAATTTCATCTATGAATCCAGGCAGTAAAAATTTCTTTCTTTCTGTTACTGCGATATTGTCTTCAGCTATGATTTGGTGAACGGATTTTAACTCATTCATTTTTAATTCCGACCAGATTTACGTCCTCAGAAGCAGAATGCAGTTCGTAATTTTTAAATTCTAAGAAAAAAATTTTATTTCCTTATCTAATCCGAGCATGCAAGAGTTGAAAATTTCTACATATGGCGAGTGTTGGGAGGCAGACTCCAAAAGTGATGTTAAAGTTTAACTCTCCATTGATGTCGATTTTATCACCGCACACAGTCTTGAGAGCAGCGCACAAAGGCTCCAGATAAGTTTCCCTTCCAATTATTTAGCCAAACCTTTACGGATGATGGCAATATTGTCTTCTGTATCGCATAATAAGGAACCCCATTTACATGTCCAGTGACGGAAAGTTCGTTGCTGCAGCCACTCATTGCAGGAATCGGAAATGCTTTGAAATGGGGCTTCTCAATAATTGGCAAAATCTGCTCCGCCAAGTGGCCACTAAATTGTGACGCGTCTGCTTGCTAGAGAGCGGTATTATTTCTCGTGCCTTGATGTGCTCTGCAGTTTCTTCATACGTGGCCTTCACCAATGCGGTTCCAGAAGTTTAGGCTTGATTTTTGCCACTCCTAATCCGATTTAAGGCACTGAGTTGCCTGATTAAATCTTCTAGACGAGCAGCCATTTGATCCACAGGTTCCTATACACGAACAAATCTGTTTGGGTGGCGGTCACTACGGGATACTTCCTTGGCTGGCTCAAATTTCGTGGCGTAAACTAAGGCGCTTATTAAGTCCAAAATTACAAAAATTAGTCACAAAACCATCGTCAGCCTTGTCTTTTTACAGGCTTTTCACTGTACATTATGCAAAAGGTATTGCAATTTCGTATACAATTTACTAAAATCATTTACATGTAAACAAAATTTATGGGAATATTTACATTTTGCTGGGAACAACTAAAAGATAGTTCGAAAATTAAAACAATGCTACATGTTACCTAACTTGCTACACTTTCTCTGGATATTTCATTTAGGCTTTGTTTGTTTTCTTATTTCTAAAACTAATCAGACCCTTAATATTGAAAAAAAAAACATACAAATTAAAAATTTTAATGTAATATAAAACTGCCATCACTCTGCTACAACTTAGATTATCATTCTCCCCTTTCTTACCAATAGCAACACTTTTCGGCATCCCGCCAAATATAAGAATAACTCGATAAAAGCACATTTAAAAAAGTATTGAAATTGCGCATGGACGCTTAAAACGATAAAAAAAATCATATTATCTAGCACTTGCATTTCGGATGAAGAAGCGTGTGGTTTATAACGCTTATGTGTAATATAATACAATTTCATGTATGTATATATGTATTTATCTATCTATATACACATAACCGTGCTTAATATTGTATTATATTACACATAAATGTATTAAGCGATATATATAAATACATTTGTGCGTATGTGTTTGTACGTACGTATACACCGTGTCCACAAAAGTCTACCTGACGTTCAGTTTCGCAGCCACTGGTCATATGTTAACCTTCAACTTACAAAGAATGTCTTAATTGAACAAAATATTTATGTCTTGGTATTCTGAATTTAAAGAAATTAATTTTGGTAAAATTACCAAACCAATCTTTTATACATTTCTCCGTTTGCAGTATTTACATTTGAAATATTTGCTTTCCTCTGATAGCTTATATTTAGGAAATATCTGTACTCGTCATAAAAAATAAAGTACTAAAATGCTTGACGCCCGTGCGAGAGAAATTGACCAAGATGTTAGATACTAGCCCGAGATAAAATTCAGGGACTATGCATATATTGATGACATATATGTTTGCATTAGAAAGTAATTAAAAATAAAATATCAGTTTAGAAAAGCGTTATTGATGTTATATTAAGCGTCGAACATTTCTACGCAGATTATTGTAAAAAGTATTGACCAAGATGAAAAAAATTTTAATGAAGATTTTATTCTCAGTATCGCATACAATTCGTGTTCTAGAAGGCAACCGCAGGCTTCAGGATTGGCTCATAAGCACCTCAAAGTACTATTTGCATTAAATGAAAATAAAATGTATTTGCATTCTAATGAATTTTTTTAAGTATTATCAGATGATGTTTTTGAAGTAGTAAAAATAAAAAATTTGAGAATGAAGCAACATAGAAACAAGAAATTTACAGGAAATGTTCACCAAATAGTTGTTTGTTTAGTGAATGCGACATGGAATGTTTCTAGAGTTCAACAAAAACATAAATTACAACAAAAATTGCTCTCTTGGCAGAGAAATCCAGTCTTGGAGAAACAGTATATCACAGTTTTTTGAGGAAAAATGGGGTGATAGCATTACAAAAATGAGTTCTAATAAGGAATGTGTCCATCCCTAGCTGAATACATTGGCGGCAGCGACGTTCCATGCTGTGAATTAAGTTCTCGGTCAGTGAAATGGGAAGCAACTAACAGACACGGAATAATCCTTGTTCAAGCTCATCTAACCACCTTGGAGGAAGACTTAAATCAGCAACCTGTCTCCCAATGTAGTTCCAAAGATGCTCTATCGGATTCAGGTCTGGGGACTGAGCTGGCTATTCCATCCGCTCCAAACCGGGTCTCTCAAGATATTCTTTAGCAACTTGATCTCGGTGACGTCCATCAGGAGAAATGCAGGACCAATAGCAGCGACATATGAGCGGATATATTGATCAAGGATCGTGTCTCGATATCTCACACCGGTCAAACATTTTGCCATGCAACACATGTGGTCAGTGTGACCACCGAGAGAGATCCCAGTCAAACTATTATTCCATTACCTCTGTAACTACGCCTTTCCACAATGTGGGATTGATTGTATATGGTGCGCTGTTCCCTTCAGGTGAGCTAACGAGATGAATCACTCTTCAATGTGAACCTGGACTCGTCTGTGAAGAGAACAGACCCCCCCCCCCATTGTTGACTAGTCCAAGAGACGTGTTCTCTTGCCCAACATAAACGGACATCTCAGGGCAAGGGGATACAGACCTGTACTGTGCAGGCATCTGTGCACTGTAGTATTTGAGATTCTTGTTCTTGTTGCCCCTAAATAATTTCCCATGAGCTGAGGTACAGAAGTGTTACTTTTCGTTCGGCCCAAGAGATAAATAACGGTTTCCCGCAAGTATTGTGACTTTAGGTCTGCCTGAAACATATCTTCTAGACGCATAATCCTCGGATTCAAACTAATTATCTGGTCGGTGGACCACACTATGAGAGACATTGAGACGTCAAGCAGCATCACATTGTGTCATTTCCATTTCCATCCATCCGATCGCCCACCACCTCACGAATCGCGCAAACGAATTCTCGTGGACATTGATAGATTCTCCTGGATATTGTCAACGAAATTACTAATAACAACTGAAGATCAACACTCGTGAACAAAACTATCAGTTTTTTGTATATTTTCTCCAACTCCTATGCAAAATATTCATTTCTATCAAATAAAATTTGTAGATGTTGTTTTTGCATATATTTTCTTAAATTTCATTACTAATTTAAATGATACTAACATTTTGTAATGGTGAGCTTTGAAAAACACGTTGTTCCTTAACTTTTGGAAGGAAGTGTATATAAAAAACGTTCCAGAGATTTTGAAAAATTTCGACATTAAAGTATGAATCCTTTCAGATTTAACATGCTTTTTCTCTTTTTTCCATGTACGCGAAATTGAACTGCAGATCTGATTTACATGTATCAAAAGTGCAGCTCAGTGTTATCTAACATTGTACTGATTGATGCATAACAATGGACTGTTAGAAAAAGTATTTTAAAAGTGAAAAAAAGATACCTTTGAAACTAACCACAAGATAAGAATACGAAAGCAGAATAAATTTCTGATTAATGTACACTTTCAAAAACAGAAACAAGAATACGATAAAATAATATAAATATCTAGATTATTTACCATATGTGTACTACATTATATTCTAAATCCTTCTTATTTTCCTAACGTTCTTGCTGCATCTTGTTTTCGCATCCGTATAGTCACATTCAGATTACTATTGTACCTTATTCTAACATACTCCGTTGCTGCTTCAAAAAAGGAAACCTCTTTCCTAGAGGGATCTGATATTATCGCAAAACCACTTTAGATGTTAATTTCCTCTTCCTGCATTATTCATAAAGGTCTTAAAAATCTAGGAATGAATATCTAGAGGAACAGATTTGGAGAATATAATTCTTAAAGCAAAGTTTATTCCTTTAGATAAAAATTTAATTCAAATTTAAGTCGAAGATGATATTCGGAAGTGAATTACAATTTGTTTTCATATATTTGAAAAGTAATACTCTGTAAAAGAATTTTTTATAATCCATATGCATTTCGTTAATTTTACGTTCACAAGTGTATTTGTAAATTCATCCCAACAGTTGAAAGCATTAAATGCTATCCTGACTGATATGTCCAGATATAAAAAAACCTTTTAGTAATCCATTTTTATAATATTCTTGGATCTAGATTGGTTGACTTGTCTTGCTATTTTGTACTTATTTAAAGGATAATAAATAGGATTTAAGTGGGTTCTATATCTTACTTACCAAACAATTAAAATATTTAATAAAATTAATAATATAGTATATATATATATATATTTCAGACGTTTCATATAATATATATATAACGTCTGAAAGAATTCAGATTTTAACGATCGCCCAAAAGGATTTCTTAAGCTTTTTTACGCTTTCTCTGAGCTCGCAATCTTCCAGTCTACTGCTGTATTCACTCCTGCTGACTCATTTCTTTCTCTCTTTTTAGCTTTATTATTAAGTATCCTTTTCTTTACACTTACGTCACACTCAATTCAACTGCAAAATTACAAAATTTTGAAAGCATCATAACATCATATGCTAAAACTTTCCGATGCAATATCAAATGTTAGCATACATTTTTCTATTATTTTCAGTCTGTTATAAGTTCATCATATCAATATTCAGTTACCTTATTAAGGTTGCATGCAAAGCTTTTTTTTTTTTTTTTTACCTTTTTATTATTAACGTTTCATGTGTAAGTATTATTTTCTTCGCAATTATCCCACATAAAATTAAATTCAACAGTAAAATCGCAATATGTTTATACAGCATTGGTTTTTTTACAGCGTTGGTTTAGAATTTTTGGTAAATAGTCTCGCGGGCTGGAGATCAAAATGTTTCATTCCGGAGAATCCACAGTTTGATTCTCAGTGAGAGCATAGTTGCCTTTTCAGCTTTTTAGTTTAAAAAAAACCCTAATTATCTCTGCAAGGCAGATGAAAACGATTCGTGCACTTACATTAATGAATTTCTATCAACTTTATAATGATTTCATTCGCCCAACATGCAACCAATAAGAATCAAGAGTATAACAAAAATTTAAAACCAGACTTAAATATTAAAACAACAACAAAAAAAATGCTGGAAGGTTTCAGATTTTAACCGTCACCAAAAGTATTTGCTAAACGTTTTTCACGTTTTCGCTGAGCTCTTAGTCTGCCAGTCTGTTATACTGACTCCTACTAATCAATGTTTTTGGTCTCTTTGGCTTTATAATTAAGTACCAATTTCTTCGCACTTACGCCATCTACAATTCAAAAGCAGAATTAAAAAAATTTTAAAATCATCACATCAGTGTGCGTTTAGAATTTTTCATGCATTAAGAATGCAGTATTAAGAGTTGTCATATATTCTTCTATTTTTTCAGCCTTTTCTCATTTCTTCATATCAATGCTCAGTTTTCTTCCTAACATGGCTTTAACTGTTTTTATCTTTTTATTATTAAAGTTTCGTGTGTTAAATTTATTTATTAAATATTATTTTCTTCCCAATTACGCCAAATAAAATTAAATTGAATAGTAAAATCGCAAAATAGACAGTCTGGCGTGGTGAAGATCGAAATGTTTCATTTCATACAGTGCTTCCACTACGCGCTTTCAAATTGTAAGTTTGCTGTTTAAATTTCCAACAAGGTTTCACAAAAAATAAAATATAAAATTTCAAATTCAATATTTGGGGATCCAGGTGCATAAACTCTAGTGAAGGACTATATTATTCAAAATTTCATAGCTGCAGATAAGTTCACTTTAATACAATGTGAGAAACATGCATATATATATACACACATATTCTTCATTGTTTAATTTATTTAAACATAATACAGGGCGATAATATTTATTGGCAACAATTTTCAAAATAATATAGATGTTTATATAGCATAATATGTGAATACAGATGTTTATATTGCATAATATGTGCATGATATATGCAAAATTTGTGCATAATTAAAAACACGAATAAGAGACTATAGCCTATTTATTGACCAAAGTAGAAAGAAGGAATATAGACCAAATAGGGGATAAACTTACGAAAACCAAAGGTTGAAATGTTTCTTAGTTTAAAAAACGACGTGCTCTTTATCCGTCAAAATTGATTTCCAAAGAAATTTGGATACATCTTCTGACTAAGAAACAGAATACAGTGCGTCACGGAAAGCTATTATGAAATCGAGTGGCACATACGTTTTAATACACCTCTATGTGAGCACCATTTGTATTTAAGATTATTTCTAACTGATAATCTACCTTATTCCATGCGTTCGAAAGTATCACTGGTGTAAACTATAGTCTGCTTCTTTAAAGCAGGCAAAAGGAGAGGAACGTCTTAGCGATTCTTCCCTCATTGACGTTCGCAGCGTTGGTCGTCATCATCGGAGAGAAGGAATTAAGAGATTTTAGTAAAGCTGAGGCTTCCATCATTTTTTCCGCAGAGGTCATTGCCATGGTTACGATTCATGCTTTAAAGGTGGAATCGCAAAAAAGTATTTATAGTAAAGTAACAGACTATACTCTTAACTTTTTCGTAATTCATTATTTAGAACTGTACTGGTGTAGATGCATTGCTAGAATGACTGACATAAATTTTCAATCTTTTATGAGTGCAGTTTTACTCGTCAGTATGCTTTCAGCGAACAAAACGAAATGTTGCAAAACGCAGTAACAAAACAGAAAGTTTAAAGAGCATGAAATAAAAGTAGCAGTCTCTTGAATCTTTTTAAACACATCCATGCGTAAAAAAACCACAGAACTTGAACGATGCGATCAGTCAATAAGATATTTTCATCGAATATACTATATCTAGTTGGAATTCAATGAAAAAGTCTTCATTATTAAAATTTATAATATTGTTACGTTAGTTTCTTCCTTCACTTCACGTTCGTACGGATTTCGTGTGGATTTGGAGTGAATAACTACGACAGCACTTGATGGAATATCGAAACACACTTTATTTACCAATATTATTCAGGACAGCTCCAAAACAATCGTCAAAGATCTACTATAAACACGCTGGAACAATCAGCGACACAACCGTCACGCTGTCAGGCAATAACGGTGGGGACAGCTTCACAGCAAAGCACCAGAATACAATTCCCGACTCTGCTCGGTCGTTCTAGGAACTCCACGTACTCTCCACGCTACAACTCGCGATGCAGTCGACGACACACAGAGCACAGCTCCCGACTCTTCGGCTCAGTCATTTCCGGAGCTCAACACGCTCTGTCGACGATACACTAAGAGCCTCTTCGATGCACTCGACGACCAACTCGGCGCTAGACTTCGAGGCATTCGCTCACTGACTGACTATCAGCTCACTAGACAAGGCAAACTCACTGACTGCGGACCAGCAGTGTTTATATAGCTTTCGGCTTGTGTTCGCGAAAATTCTGGGCTAAACCGGTAAGAATTCGTTCCAGAAGGTTCTCCATCCGTCCATGGCATATCTCCAATTTTTTCACCAAAATGGGATAATTTTTGCCATTTTTGGCAACCGTGCCTTCTCTTGCCATTTTATGACAACCCTAAACCTGCTTTGCGGGAAAGCCATCTTACCGCGCCTGTACATTTCGTAACAATATCAATGTTGTATATAAAATTTAACCATGCAACACAAATTTTTTAATAGTGTTAAAATTACGTCGGTATTAATACGATGCACGGTGAATAAAAGTTTCATAACGACAATCTAGCAACAACGAAACCATACAGGCTTGTTCGTAGAAATTTTATCAAACATTTTTAAAATTTCTGAGCAATAACTATGAAACCGATATCATATTTTATTACTCTTAAATAAACCTGTTATTTCTTTTTCTTTTCTTCTTCCTTTTTTTTACATATTTCACAAACACTCAATATGCTCACCTTTGCTGATACGGTCGACATGTATACGTCAGTATCATAATTTACTTCGATATACTGAAAATCTGCTTGATACCACAGCTGAATGAAAACGGAGATGATTAACTGTGTAGAGTCGTTAGGTTATTTTAAAACAGAGATGAAAAATGACTAGTGTCCTCGGAGGAACTCGAATCACCGACCTCTCGAATACGCGCTGAGTTTTCTGCCCACTACACCACGAAGGCATCTAAGAAAGCGGAAGAAATACCTTAATATCCTTTAATTATTTCAATAAAACTGTTGTTCAGGTTATTGCCGCAAAGAAAATTATCGAGAACATCTGCAAGAGTATTTCACTCACAACTAACCACATAGGCTGAGAATATTTGTCAGAGCACGTCAGTCAAAATTTACCGTAAACATGGTAAGATACATAGGACGGGCGATGATATGTTAACAGTGGCCGCTCGAAACCGGATTTACCCTTAAGCGATTTTTTTGGAAATGTTTCTCAAGGATACTGCTTTCGTACTGCCACCACTTCCTAATATCCAAATTTCTCGCATCCATTTCGTCAATATTAAGGTTTTGCTTAACCGTTAACTGAGTTGATACATAAATGTCTGCCGGAAAAGAATAAATGGACTCCTCTTTGGGAAATTAAAAAAAAAAAATGGTGAGGTCGCTTATCGCATAAAAACTTGTACCTGTTGCATAGTTTATATGCTCTGGATTTTTAAAACGTTTCACGAAATTATAAGAAACCTTGCACATCTGTCAACATGATGAAGTATACTAAAATATTTGACGCATATTGGAAAATTTTCTACTAAGCATAAAACTCACCTGTTTAGATATACTTTTCAACAATAATAATGCGACACATAACTAAATGATAGCTAAATGATTCATACTTCATCGGCCATGTTAAATGATAGATTTCATTGGGAAAACTGAATAATATTAGTAATTATATTATGCAATGTGATCATATCAGTGTCATCAGGAAATCATCTCGTACCACTCAGCAATGGGTATCTGTCTCCTGAAGTAACTGAAGTTATCTTGGAAACGATGTGAAACAAATCACTTGTGGTCGAAACTAACCAAAATTAACAAATATTCAATACTCATTGAATTTTTCTTACAGTCCAACATAAAAAGCGACTTTTTGTTAACTTTGGACTTCCCCATACCGATCTCCTGTGACCTTTTTGAAATTTCTCTAATGCAAATCAAAAGAAACAAACAAACAAAAAATAAGATTTTGTTTTCTTATTTATTACTAAATATACGCATACAAAGTAGCCTTCTTGTAAAGCAGATAGTTTACAATACAAATGCAAGATAAAAGCATGTAAAATGAAAACTGAACTATAACTTCACAAAGATCCGTATTGTTATCTGCGTATTTTCTTCTCCGCGTCTGTGTTCTATTAGCATCCTGTCCCCTCTTTTTCTAATTTCAAATATGTTATAAAATTGTAAAACTACGATACCTGCCATTGAGAAACAGGAATGAATGCATTTGTACTCGACTATTTCAAGAATGTTTTGTCAATAATATAGATGTGATGAATCGGCTATTTTAACAGTCATGCTTTTATGTAGCCCCAGCATCACATTAAACATCGCCATATGAATATTCGTGTTCGTTTATTTAGTAAACAACACACCTCAAAGATACTACATCAGCATCTGTTGGTTATCTACAAGTATAAATTGAAGTTAAATGGAAAATAAGTCAATGATAATGTAAATATCAATAAAATAAAAGATTCAGAAAAAATATTCGTATATCACCTACCCGTAAAAAAATTTTGTTTCACGCTACGTATTTACAAATTAAAAATAAATTAAATGCAAATCAAATCCAGTGTTCTTACCGCTTCCATTAGTGAATGAAAAAATAAAATTTTTGAATTTTCGTTGATTTCTTCTTGCGTTTTATTTCATGAAGGAAGAAATTTATTGATGGATTTACCTTTTCCTGTAATGAGGAAAAATCTCATTTGAATGAGATTAAAAGAAACAGTTATTTTAATTAATTCTTTCATAGTTTATTTTACTTCGAATGATCTAACTTAAATTGAAGTTTCCAGTTCTATTATCTAGCATAAAAACTATTTTTTTACCTTTTTTTTTAACAAATATTTTGTATTATACGTATCTCATGTTAATTGCACTGAAAATTTTATTCACTTTACTAGCATCTGTTTCCTTTCTGTAAACAAAAAAGTACATTTCATTTGTGAGAGCTATATGTATATAGCTAATAATACGCACGACTAGACAGTGTCATCATTCAAAAGTTAATATATTTTTTACGAATCCTAACTGCATAAAAATTAGACTTATTTTCTAAAATTAAACTGATTTTCGAAAAATGGTGAGTAAAAATACTCACTCTCAGTTCACGAGTTTAAAAAAAATAAAAGAAAAGAAATCAGTCTTCTATTTAAATAGAAAAGATAACATCAGATTTCGAACTGGCAATATGCCCTGGACTTTTTAACATGAAAGAAAGAGAATTAGCAATTTACTCTGAGTTGAATTTTTTTTTCGCACAGTCATTCTGACTTTTAGCTTAATAGGAAAAGTCAAGAAAAGTGAAAGAAACTGGGAAAAAAAAAAAAAAAAAAAAAAAAAAAACGTTAGCAGTAATGAATAAAAATGGATTTGAAAGCGTACTCTTTGCATTTGTAACTGCTTTTTAATATAATGAGAAAAAGAACGACAGAAGATTTTTGATTTACTTAATGATGTATATATATATATAAGCACTAAAATAACTATCTGTGACATTTTTCTCCAGCATTAATCATAAGAAAATATTATCAATTTCATTGCATATGAAAGCAAATTTGCATTATAATATGAAAAAGAAAGATGTTTTTGATGAGCAATGCAACTCAAATTAATGGGATAACTAAGCACATTAACTCGGTAACATACCTTTCAACATAAGCCAGATTGTATGGACTGGTACCTCATTTTAGATTCAGTTCAATTTAATTAGGCAACAATTCAATAGAAGGTTTTCATAAACATGTTACACGAATAAAAGCAATATTTACAAAAGAATTTGAATAAGATTTAATGTATCTATAAAATGATGCATTTGTATCATTCTTCTTAGTTTGGAGATTCCTGATGTGAATTTGCACAAGCAAATCTGAATACCCGATTAAAAAATGTTTTATTTAAAGACAATGTATTTTATCAGAAAGCCAGGGAAAGATTGTTTCTCAATAACATCTATATCAAGTAGTGTCGTCCCTAAGGGAAGAAAGGGAATCGTGTCAAATAAATTTTCGTGTCAATTTTAGTTAATTTTGAAGCTTTAGTTAATTTTGAATAGCAATTTTAGTTAATTTTGAAGCTCTTGCAATATATGCTTGAGATTTGTCGTTCTGTCCCAATCTGACCGTACCACTAAGAAGAATTAGGTATAAAATCTGACATTAAGAACACTGATATTTGGGTCATCTAATCTTCTTTTTAATTTTGTTATTTCTTCCTGGATTTCTTCTTATATTCTAAATTTTTGTTACTTTATGTTCCGTTATCCTACCAGCGTATACGTGATCTGACACAATACAAAACTAAGCAAAGAGACTGGCTACCACATTATTTTCATAATTTTCTCCACTTATAACGTAACTGCAAAACAGATAACAGGTAGTCTTTGTGTGTTTTCTCGTATTTGATGAAATAAACAAAACGTTATCCATACCGTGACAAATTACGAGAGGAAAACTTAAATGTTTGTAATATCACTCTCTTAGTTACCTTTCGAACTAAAACAAGATATTGCTTAAGTAATTGATAAATTTCAAAATATCATTGAGCTTCGTTACACCGGACAATCGAACTTCATTACACCAAGCGTCGTTTCCGCTAATGAAAAAAAAGTTGAATGGAGCTGCTGTTGCCATTTAGAGGAAGAATAATATGCATGTTGCAGTTTCTACAGTAAACAATGAAATGAATTTCCCTGACGTGCGAGAAACGTCTGGAAAAGAAAATGCGTCAACCTTTTAAATGCCCTCTAAAGTAATTTAAATGCCCATGGCTACAACGAAAACTCTTTATAAAATGCTCAAATTTCATCGAAATTTAAAATTTGCCTTTTCGTATATACATCAATTATTCCTTATCTTTGGGAACAAAAAAATGAAATTTCGAATTTGGAAAATAAAATTTGCAAATTTGAACGTCCTTTATATCCTAAATAGAAAGGAACGAGGACGAAAATTGCTGCTGCCAGAGACGGCAGCGAAAAACTCACCAAAGGTATTCACTGTTTCATTCATGATGCTAAACATTCAGCCGTCTTTATCTAGAAAGCAATGATATTTATACATGCCGCATCGTTTTCTATTCCAATACTCAGTTACTTGGTACAGAGGATGTTATTGATGACGCAGAAGAGATACCGAAGTTTCTCTGGCTCTGTCTTAATACGTTTCTTGTGTTTATGTTTGCTTTTTTGAAGCCGTAAAGTTTGACAAAGTGGCATATCTGCGAAAAGAATCTCAAGTATTTCACTGTTGCCAGAGAATTACCTGGAGTTTATGCTCAGCCACGATTCTGAAAATTTACGAAGATTTATTGATATATGTACAGAGATTGTTGCTGCCTGAAAGCATAGTTTCATGTATTCAGGCACCAACAATCATAGTACGCATAGTTTTTACCTGTATGCACAGTTTTTTTCCATTTTTTCATCGATACACCTATTTTTTACCATTAGCTCACTGATCTAAGAAAATGACAGGAAAACTGCAAATCAGTTCTATCTATAATTAAAAATACAGATCTTGGAATAGACGAATTTTCAAGCCCTGTAAACGAAACGAAGACCAGGAAGTGATCGTTATCATGGGTATATTTCCAGCATCGAAAAAACGAAGTCGCAATGGTGACGCTAAAAAGTGGCAAATTCGTTGGCGTGAAAAGTTCTTGCGGGTTGATGGAAATAAGGGTCCTGCCCATTATTCAACAAGTAAACTGAGCCGTCCTTAATTAGCTTCTCAATTTTATGCATTTACCCTAATATTTTCATAAAGTAAGTTATCCATTGATGCTAATAACGTTAAAAATATAATGTTGTTAAATGTTAGCTTTTTGAATGAAAACATGTACTGCTTATAACGCTTATAACTATTTCCTCACTTCTGAGGTGAATGACTTTTGCGACGTATTATTTTCCAACTAAAACATAGAAGCTCATAACACTTTTATCTTAGCCTCACTTTTACGGTGAATCACTTTTCAAATAATGTTTATAAAGCATACGATAGATAACCGTACTTTGATTTACTTACATAAGCTTACTTAACGCTTGTAACATAACCTTACTTTTGTATCGAAAATACAGTGTATCTCATTTCAAATAGGATAAAGACGCTTGTAACGGTATATAGACGTTTATAACGCTAAAAAATATCATATTGTCGAATTATAACGCTTGTATGCAATATATTGTTACAAAATGCGCAGCTGCGACAAGATGGCGTCCCCGAAAGACGAATTTAGGGTTACCGGAAAGTGGCATAAAAAAGGCAGGGTTGCCATATTTGGCGCTAAATCGTCCATCTGGTGACATTTGACGACAAACTAGGCGATATGTCACAGACTAAGCGAGAACGTTCTAGAACGAATTTTTACCGGTTTCCCCGAGAATGTTCCTGAAGGCAGGTCAATTGCTATACATAAACTGCCTGTACGCGGAGTAACAGTGTGTCAGGAGTTTTATCGGGAAGAGCATCATTAGTGTCTTGAGTTCAGAGATTAGCTTCAGAGCGATCGACCGAGACGGGAGCTGTAACTTAGTGCTTTGCTGTGAAGCTGTTTTCAGCGTTATAGCCTGATAGCCTGAAGGCTAGGTTGCTGATTGTTTCAGCTTATTTATCCTAGTTTTCGAGGGCTGTAATCTTTGGATTTGTCCTATGAAATAGTGACCAATAAATTGTGCTTTGATTCTTCGTCAAGCGTTGTCATCAATGACTCCAAGTCCACGAACCCGTGGAACGCAACAAGATATTAAAAGATTAGAAATTTGAAAAAAAAAATGTGCTTTTTTGTTAATTTGTTTAACACAAACGGTAAGACATTAATTTTATATCATTTATCTCTTGATATATATATATATCTGTAATAATAAAAGCACAAAGAAAAGCCAGAGCAGTGTCGATGCATGCTTAGATCCATAATGAAGAAGAATTTTGATTGCGTACTATGCTAATAATGTTAACTTGGTAATATTTAAAGAACTTGGCAGTCGAGGCAGTTCCAATTCTATTTTTATTTGCAATTGACATTCATGGCCACAATCACTTCGCACTGCAGTCGTGGCTTTTCGCAGAAGATTTCCAATTTTAACATAGAAAGCAAGACAGGGAAATTACATCTTAGCACAGTAGAGAGAGGAAAGATGAAGTGCGTAGTTATGCAAGATGGAAGCACGCGAAGAGAAAAGTTTTGGTTTGCAATGTGGTGATTGGTCAAGAGGCATCTGCATTAACGGTTACGTAAGATCGCATGATTAATTTGAATGACGAAGTTTAGACTTACAGCGCTATTTTTAGGACAGGTAGATGAGGTTCCCAATTGGAATAGAAAATAAAAGAGGTTATAGTGAATTAAATTTAGAAGTTTGCTTTTATATTTTCTATCTTACATATATATATAAAGAGTGAGAGAGATACTCAGAGAGTCTCATGAGACGGTTTGGAAAGTTTTAAAATATGAATCTCTAGATTTTCTTTTCAGATTTTTATTTGAAGACATAAACTAAGAAGTACTTACTAAGCAATAACAATATTGCCATTAGATACAATAGAGAGTAATTATTATTTAGCATCTTTATTTAGATTTATGTATGTGTTCTTTAAAACCTGAAACCAATTCTTTAAAACGTGAAAACATCAAACGTTACGTTTATTCTCATATTTAAAAATGTACATTTAAATATTATAAATACTAATATTTTAATTTAATTTTTGTTTTTGGTTTGTCATATTTTACTTTACGTACTAAAACAATTATCTGACAGCACGGAATTTTACTTTGCGATGAAAGCAAAAGAACCCATTTTTAATTATTATTACCTTATGTCTCACTATCGGTTTTTACGCCTAGAATGATTTTGCATATGAAAATTTTACAATTACTATTCTGAGCTACAGCAGTAAGACGAATTACCACAGATTATAGCTATAAATAAGTAAATTTACGGAACTGAGAAAACTTATTATTTAATAACCTCAACTAATTGCTAGATATTAAAGTAACAATACTTGAAGCCATTACATGTTAACTGGTATTCCAAGTGTGCAAAAGAAAATAATAATAATAAGTCACATTTACCATTATGAACTGATTAGTTAAAAATTTTACTTGAAATCTTTTATTTCAAAACATGTGTTATCAGATTATTTTTCACAAAGAGATGGCAAGATATTTTATTAATTATTAGATCGTTAATGACAAGTACTTATGATTGCCTGTTCATATCATTCAATTGGATTTTTAATGAACTCCCAGATCTATTTTCCTTTCCACTTAAATGAAAGAAATTCCTCACTTTATACTTTAAAATTCAGTCGATGAGAAACTAAATCTCTCGCATAGTTACTATTTTAGTACTCATAGCACGATATCGAATTTATTTCTTTTCTTCTACATTCCAAGAATTTTTTGATTGTCAATGGCTTAAATTGGATAGGTTCAGTTTTTGAGAAACGTTGCATTTGGGACTAAAGTATTTGCCTTATATTATCAAACTTATTTTTTATTTAAAAAAGTGAATTATAAAAAAATAATTCAGAATTGTCAATTTAAAGTCCCCTTGGCTATAAAGTAATTGTCGGCAAATAGGTTTTCAGTTCTTATTTTGTAATTTCTTCTTTTAGAGGAATGGTGGTTAGAATTAGGAAACATTTTGGCTTCTCTATAAAAATACCTTATTTTATAATTGTAAAATTTGTAAACTTTCATTCATTTCTCAAAGAAAATAAAATAAATAATGTTCATACTAAGCATAATTCACTTACTCCATCTTCCATTTGCCATCCAAGATTTAATTTGTTTTCAAAGTTTATATTCCAGATCTATGTAATTCAGTTTTACACAGATGTAAAGTATAATTATTTCAAAAATTATCGTAAAACCGGAAAGTGCTATTTAATCCTCAGTTTCGTTTCAGTAAATAACCAGTATCTATAAATCCAAATTGTATGCTAAAGTAACGGATAATAAATGAAATAAAAACTTATAATTATTTCATAGGAAACCTATAAATTAAATAAAAACAGGGAAGTAATATAGCTACTCATTAAAGCTATATTACTAAGTAATATGGCAGTTTCGAGTCATTTTGCGTTGAATCACAATGAAAGGCGATTCACGTTTCAAATTATTGGCATCAAATATTATCGCTCTGTATTATATTTAAAAACATTGAATAATAAAGAATCTGAAAGAATGTATTCATGTTTCTTACATTTGGAAAAAAACAAAGGACCATAAAGCCATCAAATTTTGAATAATAACATAGTCCTCCACCGTAAATTGAGTACCTAGGCCCGAATTTTGAATTTCTAATTTTTTTTAATTTTATATTTTAAAATATTTTAACAAATTTTTGATTAACAAACTCAACGATTTCAAAACATCAGCTGAAACATTGTACGAAACAAAAAAAAAAAAAAAATTTTCTCCAGCGCGCGAGATTGTCTATCTGAAATTCTCCAGGTATAATGCTTTTAAATATTTCGTGATTTTTCTGTTTATTCAAATTTTGTGTGACGTAAGCGCCAAGAACGTTATATTTAATAGATAAAGTAAACACATAGAACGTTAACAATAAAAAGATAAAAAAGTTTTGTAAAGTAAAAATGTAGTAAGAAAAATGATCATTCATACGATGAACTGAGGAAAGGCTTGGAAAAAACAGAAAAATGTATGTCAACACTTCACACTTCATCGGCAATTCTAAACGTATACTTCTATGCTGCTTTTATTTTTTTTTTAATTTTACCGTTGAATTGTATATGGCGTATAATGTGTAGAAAAAGATGCTTAATAATAAAGCTAAAATACAAAACAATTGGCTTAGCAAGTGTGAGTGTAACAGTAGACTGATAAACTGCGAGCTCAGCAAGGGCGTAAAAAATCTCAACAAACCCATTTGGGCGACCGTTAAAGTCTGAAACCTTTCAGATTTTTTTAAAACACCAGATCGTTTGGATTTTCTCATCGTTTAATGTCTTATATAATAAGATAATATACAATATTAGACACATACTACTTAAACGTTACTAATAATTGAATTTTGTTTATTTACGATAAAATATTCCTTTTACATACACTGTGATAAGTGTTTTAACATAGCTCTTTTACTGTATCTCAAAACAGTGCCTTACAAAGAACATGCACATTCACTTAATCTCCATCTGTATTATTAAATGATGAAGAACCTTTATGTAAGTATATAGTATTTATGTAAGTACGCATGGTGTTAGCTTGCGTTGTGTACATAACAAACGCGCTGTGTACATATCTCACAACAATAACGCGATTAAGACAAAATATTCTTTATGAAAAAGCCACAATTTCGTGCAACACATGTCAGAATTATTTTCTATAAAACATGCTCGGTTGCAGGATTGTCAAAACATGAAATTACATATCTCGATGATATTATTTAAAAAACAGGAAATTCGCAGATATTTTTATTCCGTTAATAAAAATCTCCATAACATACCTTAAGCACTTTTTTAATTTGATTTCCAAAAGTGCAAAAATTTACGGTGCCTGTATAAAATTTTGAATATGGTCTAAAATTAATAATTTACTTAAAACATTTATTCCAAATTATATAATTAATCTATGCTTATTTTCTATGTGTGCTTTGTATTTCAAAGAAGAATAACTCTGCATCATGTCTTCAAATGGATGATACAATTTATTCTAGCGGCAAACTTGTGCATATAACCACAGGCTTCTTTGTTGATCGAATGTCTTTAAAAGGTCTCATTCAGTGATATAATTTGCATATAATTATTTTATAAGGTATTTCTCCCGCCTTCTTAGCATGTCTTCGTGGTGTAGTGAGCAACACGTTCGATGCTCATACGAGAGGTCCGTGGTTCGAGTTCCGGCGAGAGCATTGCTCATTATTCGGCTTTCAAAAAATACCTAATGTCTCTACAGTGGCGTCCGAACTGAAAAGGTGGTGGATGATGACTCTCCATCACCAGGATTTGGCGATTGGGTCCCCTAAAACCCCAGTCGCCTTTTAAAAGGGGGTGTATATAAGGTATTCCACCCGCCTTCTTAGCATGACTTCGTGTTGTAATGGTCACCACGCTCGGCGCGTAATCCAGATGTCCGTGGTTCGATTCCCAGCGACGGCGTTGCTCATTTTTCATGTCTCCTGCTTCGAAATAACCTAATGTCTTTACAGTGGCGCCCGAACTAAAAGGTTGGTGGATGATGATTATCCACTACCAGGATTTGGCGAATGGGTCCTCTAATCCCCTGTCGCCTTTTAAAAGGGGGAGTATATAAGGTAATCCTCCCGCCTTCTTAGCATGCCTTCGCAGTGCAGTGGTGAGTACGCTCGGCGTGTATTCGAGATGCCCGTGGTTTGATTCCCGACGAAGGCGTTGCTCATTTTTCATCTCTCCTCCTTCGAAATAACCTAATGTCTCTGCAATGAATCCCATATTTCATTCTATTACTCACCTGTATCTTTCAATACTTACTTACATAATCTCATTTCATATTAACATGTTGCTAATTCATATTAAAACGCATTTTTGAAAAAGAACTAATATTTTGAAATACAATTCAGAGATATAAATTTGAAGTTTCGTTCTCGGCACCATTCAATTGTCTGTGTTTAGTAAACGTAATACAAAAAGCAAGCAAAACTGAATAAAAGGAAACGGGGACATCAAAGTATGCAGAACAAATGTAATTTTCTTTTTTCTCTTATCAAGCCGGCACGTCTGTCTTCTAGATTTATTTTGGACAGCATAGCAAACTTTGCCTTAGCAATACGTGACATGGTTTCATTATGAGTTCCCTAGAACTTAGAGAGCTAACTAGTTGAGCTTAGCAAAGGTCCTTTTTCCATGCATTACGCCCCTTCATCAAATTCTCTTTTCCAGGCTTTCCAAGCTGTCTTCTAGCCCCAGATAGAAAGAATTTTAGGTTGGAAAATGTTGAAGCCATTATCCAGCAATCTGACTCTTTCTGAGTTGTTCGGACGAAGCCAAACCGTCACGTTTTGCTGGAAAGTGGAAAATATGCTTAAACAATTATGAAATCTCTGAGTCTACCCTTTTGCTTTTAAGTTACACGAGGAAAAGCTAAAGCTACTATATACTAATCTGAAGCAGCATTTGTCTTGAAGAACACTGTTTTACACACTTTATTAATATTTGTTCCCAATTTCCCAATTTCTGTACTTCTTTGATCACTCAGAAAGCTATGAGGAATCTTCTGTATCAGGATTAGGATTTTATTTACAGATTAGGATATCAAATTAAAGCAATCCATGCATGACTTCATTTTATGTGCTAGATAAGGTAAAAACAATAATTTTAGAATTTTTAAATTTATTGAAGCAGAGTAATTAATCTCAAATATAAACATTGGGTGTGTAAATTAAAAGGTTCTTTTCATTCCTTTAAATAACCTACTTCATTTAAATTTTTCCAAATATAATATATATATATATGCATGTGCGTGTATATGTATGTCTAATAAAAATAAATTAAAATAACGGTTTTAAAAGTTATCTCATATTCAATTCGGGATAAACCATATTTAAAAACCAAAAACCATTAACATCTTTTGCTGTATCATCATCAGAAGTTTGGGACAATGAAAGAAGTAAATAATCAGCCAATGAAGTAATTTCAGTCACGAAGTATAATCAGCTTCTGAAGCAATAAAAACACAAAGTTTAAAACTTAAAATAACCCCAGGAAAACCACAAAGTTTAAAATTAAAATAATCTCAGAAAAAACCTATCAGAGTAAACTGTGGCTCTATCAGTACAACCCCTACAAGCCGAAGTAGGCAGTTTAAAATTTGCAAAATTATAGCAACAAAAATATAAAGAAATTTTAAAACAACACAAAAATATTATTTTGAGCAGACTGAGTATAAAAACAAAACATGCAGGTAAAAGCAAATCCGGTGCATGACAGAAGTAAGCACATGTCTAAATTTTGAAATCATACAAACCGGGAAGAAGTTAAAAAATATAGCATCAAAATCAGAAGCAAGCAATAAAGTTTAAAAATCTAATAATTTTTACTTAAAGTACACCAATTCCAAAAAACGTGTAAAACAGAAGTAATCCAACATATAAAAAATAATAAATGAAAATTTGATATAAATATAAAATCAAAACAATAAAAAATAAAAAGATGAGTTAGATTCTAAAATCTGTAACATTGGAGCAACAGAAGTTTTCAAATGAAAACAAATATTCGGTCTCTTATAGTAACAAAATACTGTTTCTAAGCCTAAAATGTATCGAGTAATTAATTTAGATAAACTACGAATTTGAAAGGATTCATATTAATAAAATAATTAGAAGAAACCTCTACATGATGTAACAAAATTTAATAATTTGTAAAAGAAAATACATCCAATGCAATTAATTCTAAATTATAGAAGATTTATAGATTCTTTACAAAGGTCATTTTACAGATTATTCATTTTTAGTAGAAATGGGACAAGGGTGAAGCATTTGCCTCAGGTGAACTATCAACAAGGACGCCAAATAAGCTGCGAAAAATTATGACTACCTAAAAAAGTTATGATCGTTAATTTTCAGTTCCAAAACGCACTAGCAAACAGCGTTTCAAAATGCATAATATTAAATATTAAAGGGGAGCTGCAATAATCTTGATTCTGCATTTCATTATACACTCTATACACGGCTCACATTCTTGTTTCCATTACTTCATTTACTATCCAATTAGACTACCCGGCCACCTTTCATGTTACATTGGAATCAGGTTATGTCGTATGAGTTAATTAACTTACTTTATTACCTTATAATATAAACAGCTGACTGCTAGCAGAGAATTGGAAAGCAAAATGTACCGTTTCTTGCTCATTTTTTTCAAATAAGTATGATTTGTATCTTTGTCTTACTGTGTAAACTTTGAGTTTAACTTCAAACTGTACATTTGATATTATTTACGAGTTTTACTTGAACTTATAATTATCTCCGAATGTTTAAGCATATTATTAACTTAGTTTCATTTACCGAGTTGCTCATTTCTGAGCTATCTCCTTTTCTGAGTTTTCCTGCTTTTTGTACGAAGCAATAAAATAAAATGTAAAGAATCAGAGGAAGAAAAATGCCGTTTGAAATTTATAGTGAAAAGAGTAAGATAAATACTCTCAGTCATATTATAGTTCAGATAGTTAATTCAAAAGCAACAGAAATGAAAGAACGTATTTCAAAATTTCTTTTCGCTAATTCTTAGGTAACTATTAAAAGACTATATTTACAAAAAAGACTTTACTGAAGAACTCAAAAAAATATAATTACCGGGATATATGTATTTGATGAAAGAAAAGGTTAACATAACTGTTTATTTTGCAACTATTTTTTTAATTTTTTAATAAATAATTATTATCGAGTTAATTATCAAATTAATAAAATTTGATGAAGTTAAATGCTCTCGGATAATCGATGTTGAACTGTAGGTGGACATTTATATACAGTGAAATGTGGGAGAAATTTTCTAGGAGAAATTAAATACCGTGGAAACTCGGATCACGAACTATTCTGTTCATGAACAAAAGAAACTCTTCGGCTGATGAACGGTGTCTCGAGTTACAAACACTTAATAACATGGGATTTTCAAAGGTGTTTTGTAGCAATTTATGCCAAATGACTAACACTCAAGACTTCTAGAAACATGATTTGTACCCTTTCCATTACTTAACTCTCATTAACGAAGCTGACAACAAATGACTTACATGGTCACAACTTCGGCCTGGAGGAAGTTACGAGCGAATTGGAATGCATGCAGAAACAGTGAGCGCTTTGACGCTTAATGGTATCTACGATACTGCGTAGGCAAAATTAGGGAATATGAACCATAAAAATAAACTCAAAGAGCAAGACCTGTAATAAATTCAGAAGCGGCAATAAAATGCGATTGTAAAAAGAAATTATTCAGTAGAAGAGGAAGAAAGAAACATTATTCCTAACTGCTCAACCCGAGAATTTGTGCAAAGGCAGTAAGATGCAAAGTTTTCAAGTAACGATATCACGCTGATACAACGGTACCAAATGAGCATTTTTAGTTACAAACCCAGTCTTACTTTAGAAAGGTTTTAAAGGCAGTAAGGTGCAAAATGTTTAGGTATCCTTATCACGCTGATAAAGCGGTACCAATATGAGCCTTTTCAATTATAAACCCATGTCTCACTTTAGAAAGGTTTAAAGATAAGGTAAAAACAAATCACTTTAGACAAATTACGAGTGAAACTGAAGCTTAATAAGTATATGTTTGAAAAACCGGTTCGAACAAAACAAGGTCGACGCATTCTCATGGTAGTCCTTGTCATTGGACCTAAAATCAATTTGCAAACATATGTCCTGAACTAAAAGATAGCATAAGACGCCAACATTCATGCAATTTGAAGAGACTTCAGAGAAGTGCAAGATGTTTGGCGTTCTGTTATTCTTAGAAAAATATGAAAAATGAATGGTTTCATGCCACAGAGATTTAGCGTAGGCTTTAAGGAGAAAAGTTTTATACCTAAATATTAATGAAGAATTTACAATTTATAATGATAGACAAATCTTTTTAGTCTCAATAATAAGGTATTTTTATTTTGTTTCAAACGTACTTTTAGGATTGTTTAGAGAAAAATATTATGGCACGAAAATAACATAATAATCGATGATGATACGTACAGAATCAATACATTATATCATTATATTCAAAGAACGCATATTAACCATGAATTAAAAACATGAAACAGTCCTTACTTTAAAATGTTTAAAAACATGATAGATGTTTCCAAATTTTTATCACAGCTTCACTTACAAAAAGAAAAAATCATAAAAAAATTCTTCCTCTTGGCATCGTTACATCTCACTACACAAAATTGATTTTGCTCGCGGTGAACACCTAAAATTGGAAGTCGAGGAAATTCATCTGATATATAACACAAATTCGATGTAAAACTTCTGTATAACCATGAAGGTAAGAATGAAAGGAGATGCCATCATCGCATTACGAGTGAAGCAATGCTCCCAGGCTTTGGTCTCCAGATGGGGTGTTTTTTGTTTACATCCAGAAGTTCCCTTGACAACGTTTTGATAATATTTCCACACACGACAGTTCCATACAAATCGAAAAGCGGGACACTTCCGCATGAAAAAAACACTCAATATTGGCTGGATAATGTGTTATGCGCAAAGAATGAAAAATAACTTAAAGTACTTTTAAAATTATATACGTTTTTCGATACCCTTGATAGAGTATTTGCTACTTTTATTTTATGTTCCAAGCACCAAAATGTTTTAAACAAAATACATTTTTTGTCATTCACACTTTTTTAACTTCCCTTTCAGAACATGGACTTCTATTTCAGAAATATTCATAGAAAGCTATGGGAATCAGCCCCAATATTTAACATATTTCACGATTGAAATAAAAGATATTTTAATTTGAAATGAACCGAATAGAGCATTAATTATAAATTGACTCAGAATTTCGATTTAAAACATTCCTCAGAAGCTAAAAAATAATTTCTTGAGAAAGTATTTCAGGAAGAATCTTTGTAAATAGAAAAGAAATAATGCATAATTTTTATATTAATAATATAATAAGCTTTAACCTTAATTTTTGTAACCCTTAACCGAACAAAATGGAATTACCTTATTTTTTCTAATGTAATTAACGAAAACCTATGAAAATATTTCATTCAAATTAAACTGTTCTGGGAAAAGTATAGCATTTAATTGCATTCAGAATGAAATGTTGTTTAAAAGCGCATTCGTTTCACATAATAGGACTCTGAAATATTGTAGAAAAATATATATATATATATATTTATATATATATTTACGAAGTAATTTTCACATTCGATCACTGAATGTTTTGGTCTTCACGAAGGAATAGTCACTGCTTTTCAAAGCAGTGATACACTGCTTACAAACATACACTGCTTTTTAAAGCAGTGTATGGGGAAAACCAGTTAAGGCCTCTCCTTTTACTTCCTACCTCCATGTGTATAACAAATAAAATACCTAATAGATAGCCGATTAAATAAATGGCTTGCTGCAATCTGCTAGAAAAGGAACAAAGCAAATGTATCGAATTTTAAATAAATCATAAAATATAAACTTTATTCATCATCAGAATAATACGCATATCATTGAATATTCAATTGTAATGACATCCAGAATTTTTAAAACTCAATAATACACTTATCATTAGAAATCCTAATGACACAGTAAAGCGAAAAATTATTTATTTATTTATTTATTTATTTTACTCTTACATGAGCATCTACAAAGTAAGCTTTCAAAATTTTAAGCCAAAGCTCTGCTTGGAACGAAAACATAGGCATTCATATACAAAACGAATATTTTGCGGTCGCACTTATTTAAATAATAACAACGTCATTCTATTGTAAAAAGATAAAGAATAACTCACTCGTGGATCACCATTGAAAATATAGATAAATTGAGGACAGAACAAGATGAATAAGACGCGTTTCCTTTCTTTAGCCTTGTATTTCTCTTAGCTATTCAAATTTCGTTTTGAGAATGCCACAACATTTTTCCCGTTCTTTATTTTAATTTTTGTTCTCAACATGAGCTTGTTCTATTGATTCACAATTAGAGCAGCTTTCTGAAGCAGTTAAAACGAAAGAAAAGTAAACAGCTTTTGCGTGACTACGAAGTAGTTCGGTTTCATTGTATGTAAAAGAAAAGATTTTATCTGCTGCGAATTCAAGAGCATTTATCTAAGTATTTAGGGTTTGAATAAAACAACACGGATTTTCCATTCTATGAGTATTATATTTGTTTTCTTTCTTGTACATTATTTACTATTTATGGTAAAATTTTACAGACGAAGCGAGTTTACTAATACATTGCATCGAAAATAATCTCAAAAATAATTTATTGGTTAAACTAATTTTTAATGATGTTAAAAATGATTATAGCTTAAATTCCTATCTTGCTCGCTATGCTCTAATACACTATCATATAGCCTTTCTTACTAGGTTTCACTTTAACTCATGTGTCAAGTATATGTACTCAGAAACCGAAACTTTATTGTCAATTCCGCAGTACAGCATTTTAAGCTCCTATTACAATCTTTAAAAACTGACTACGTATGGAAAATTTTTAAAAGGTATTTTAGTGTGTTATTTTTATGCTAATTCGTTTCCGTACTTTTGTCAGTCTTCACCAGAATGAAAATGAATTTTGTCTCTTAGCTTTAGAATTTCTATTTTCGGAGCCGATTTAATACATGAGGGTCAGATTTTATGCTTTACTGTTTAAATATTTTAGTTGTTCTTTAAGATGCAGTGTTAATAATTCTTAAGTTTTACGCTTTGTCCCTGTTGTTGAGCTTTAGTTTAGATTTTAATTAATTTGTAGAAGTGACTCTTTTTCGAAAGAAAAGGTCGAAAAACAAGTGCAAATCCGATAGAAAATGACTTTTACCCTTATATATCGAGTAAATAGAAACTGCATATTTGTTCATAATTTTGGTAATACTTAAATCACTAACGCAATTAATGGAAGATCTAACTGTAAAATTAAATATATTATTCTTTTGCATTATATAATATTTAACTTTTATCAGTCATTCATATTCACTAAATTTGTGAGAATGGTGTGCAGCATAGACTTTAAGTTCGAAAGTCTTAAAAGATAATTTTCATAGAATATTATTTGTGTATAAAGAATTTCAAAATTAGAGAAGTTTACATTTTAAAATTTTCTACCATATAGATATTTGTTTGTGATCATTGCATATTCGAATATGTATTAATCCTGAAATGAGATCCTAAGAGAATATCTTGTAGGGTTTTACTTCAATTTTGTAATAGTTATTTTGGAACAAGCCTTTCTATACAGTCTAAATTTCCATCTACATATCCGTGCCAGAATGAGTTTTCAGGGATAAGATTTATACAAATGATGTAGAAACGAGTATTTAAGCCGAAGTCTTGGGTCACATCAGTAGGAAAGCGTGTTCTGCCTTTCGACCACGTTGTTTCTGCTAGTCTAAGCTTAGTGTTCTACAGCCATACTTCTACGTGCTCACTAGTGATCCTTAAATAAGGGCTAAATCTGTTAGTTGATTTCGTACGGCTTCGGTTGGTTAATTGTTTTTTTAGTATTAGATTAGTTTTGTATTTTTATTTTGAGTTAAAGCCCAAGTAGAGGCTTACTGTACGCCTGAGAAGAGACCATCTGTTCATCTATTTTGAGATGGAATAAAAGACAATTTAACTCTTCTTTGGACTTGTCTCTTACTCAGCGAATAGTCGCTACATAGTTCTTCAGTAGTCTAGCTTAAGAGAAAATCTAATTTAGCTAGGGTACTACAATCTGATTCATTAATTTTGGAAGTATTAATACAGTTTTCATTAAATAAAATGCATAATTCGCAATTTATTTCTTTGTTTATCTTTCATTTTATTTATGTATTTATTTTTGTAAAAGAGACTATACTTCTGCATCTAGAATAAAGGTATCCATAATTTTATGTATAAATATTTATACCTTTTGTGCTTATGATATGAAAGATTAAAAGAAGAGCAGTCTTTAATTTGTTGGAGTTTAAATACATTCATAAGAATGCAGATTCGAAATGATGTTTGTATTTTATACTAATCTTAAATTTAATTTAAGCTTAGATCCTTGTTTTAGTAACAAAGAAGTGTGAAAATGCTTAAAATATGGGAAATAAACTGAATTAGGTTTAGAGTATAAAGTTAAATTTTGCATCTCCCAGTATCTGGTAATGGTCTAACTCTATAATATCCGAACGTGTCTAATTATTTAATTAACTATTTGTGCCTAACTGCTAACTTTTAGAAGTTTCTTCTACGTGTTGGCGAATTGCCGCTCTTTCTTTAATGTTTACTGTGAATATAAGATAAAATTCCAAAGATAAAAGTTAACATAGAACTTCATTCAATGCAACTTGTGCGTTTTAACGTTAAATAATGCCAAAAAATCACTTTTTTACTCTACGGTATACTAGCTGAATTACAATTCTAACAAATCGAAGTTAAAGTATAACACTAACTGGATTCACTAGATAAAAGTAAATCTAATTTTCAACATTTGCCGAACTTCAAAGTATACGGTGTTCACTTCTATTCGGATAAATGGCTTTCTAGGGATGCAGCAACCTTAGTGGCCAAACTTCTACACATAATCATACAGGTTACTTTTTTTCCTCAATTTAGCGTATGCCGCTTGCCAAAAAAATTGCACAGCTCTCTCGACTGAGCGAGTGCCTAACGAAAGTGTGCATTAAGGAAAGCATGAATATAAAACTGTTAGAAAAACTTAAATCAAATAGCAGAAGTATTCGTAGATTAATACATAAGTATTTGTAGATTCATACATAAGCATTGGTAGATTTATCGCATACGTAAGTATTCACAGATTTGTCCATTTGAGAATTCGCATTTATTAGTTGAGTTTAAGCAGCTCTAAAATGTGAATTTGATACGGAAAAATGTTTAATTAAGTACTTCTATCGGGAAGATTAATACGATTTTCTAAAGTATCAGTCTTTCCAAATTGTTCATAGAATATTGTCAGTAACAAATATCACATCAAAATTTTTAAAGAAACATTTTACTTTGGCAAAGATTTCATTAAATGATAAGTATTTAGACGCGCTATTGTTAAAAGCTAATTAGAACTTTATGTTACGAGTCAACTATAGGATGATCGAAAAACATCTGGCAAAAATGTAAGAGAAGATACAGGAGACCAAACATCTGGCAAAAATGTAAAGGAAGATACGAGCAGACCGAAACGAGCAGATTTTGTAATGGAATATGCGCCCAAAATGTAGCGTTTAGGTGCTGCTAAGCAGAAGATATAAGCTCTAGCTGCCGTAAATATATTTTCAGTGCAAATTTTAAATCGTATGCATCGATGTACGAACGGGAAACTCGCGGACTTTTGTCTACAGAGAATTAACGACGAAGAATGTAATCTATGGAGCTGCGGTTGAAACAGATCAGCTTCTAAAAAGAGATGTAAAGAAGGATTCTTATTGTACCTCCTTTGAGCAGCTATCATCTTCTTTGAACATGTACCTCAGCTTCTGTCTGTACCCCTACAGATAAAATGTATGATGGTGGTTTCCACCTTCGCAAAACAATGCATACAACTATAAATCGACAAGGAGAATGACAATTCCAGCGATCAGAAAGCTTTTATCTTTCAATCAATAAAGCCGTGTACCACTTCAATATGCCATTTTGGCACACATATTTAATTACGAAATCTATTTTTTTTCGGTCGCATCTACCTTCTTTACATTTTTTGGCATATACATACACATGTATAATGTTTAATCCCAGTCACCTCTGACTGTATATTTTAATGCAGTTAAAAACAAAAGCTTAAATTCATTTGTTTAATTCAAAGCTTTTTTACATGGCACGAAGCAGATTCTCTCTGTCTTTCGTTCTCTGTATATCTCTCTGTCTATCTATCTATGTTGGAGATGATATATAAAAGGTTTTCTAATTATAAATTATGTATATATATATATACATATTGCAGCTCCAAACTGTTATAAACATTTGAACATAATTTTTATTGTTTTGTTTCATGTATTTATATAGTGCTGTGCATTGTCTCTATTTGTTTGTTTATTTATATATTATATTTTATATCTTGAATGTGTAATTATTTATTGCGTATTTCATTTAATCTTGAATTGTATGTAAATTATATATTATCTCACAGAGCTTTGAACTCAGAGTTGATTAATGTTATAATTGTAATGATGGTTCAATTAGAATGGTCAGAAAACCCCTTCTGAAGCTTTGCGATATTTGCCGATTTCTCGCCAAAATAGCGACATTCTGAAAAGTTTCAGAAAGGACATTTTCGAAACAATAAGTATCTCTGGAAAGCTATGTAAGTGGACACCTTCCTATATAATGCTTTGAAAGTCTGTAAGCCAGTTGAGTGTAGACTCATCTTCACTTGCTTTAGACTAATGAGCTTTCGGTGATGGCTGAAGTAGATATTGCTCTGAAAGCATTATTGATGATCCGTAATATTCCCTGTGTTTACAAAAATTATGCTTATTTATTCATTATACTTATTATTTACAACTGTTTATCTTATGCGCAAAACAATTATTCATCTGAAGTTTTAATAAAGATCAGGTTTTCCGTGTTGCTTTAGGTGTATTGCAGTAAAAAATAAACCAAACCAAACCGTCTTTAATTGGTCTCTTTCAGACTTACAGTTTGCGACGGTATAGAGGTATGGAAAGATATTATATAAAATATTAAAATTTATTTTAAAAAAACTGTTATAATACTCTTAAAGTTAATTTATAAGAAACTGGATTAATTAAATCAAATTTATAACAAGAAAAATATATTTGTATATATCGCGATTTGCGTATAGTCTGATCTTTCAGAATCAGTAGGTATTACAAATAAATATTGTACCTTTTTGGGCTCTATCTTGCTACATTTTTGTTCAAGCGTGCTTGGAAAAGGGTGTGATTAATGATTTTATGTCAAAAAGAATCATTTATTAGGAGAAAAATCAATTTCTCAACATTCTGCGATTTTATAGTCTTTTATTTAAAAAAAAACTGTTCGTTTCATTATAAATTGTTTAGCTCTTACGTTTTCTTTAAGCTAATTTATACATGTGATGAAGAAACCTTAGATATAACGATGTAGAAGCATTGATCGCGTAGATAGTCATCCATAATAAAGAGCACCTGGGCAGCCGAGGCTGATTAAATATTCATCTTTATTTCAAAAAACATATTGCGGCCACAATCACCTTGGCACTCTTAATTCTTGCCTATTTCAAAACGTTTATATTTTTGATAGTTTTGCGGTAAAAAGTAAAGCAGCATGCAGCAGTCAGGGCAGGACCAAGTACAGAAGTCATGTGACATGCGGTCAGGATGAAATCTTAATTCAGACTGAATTAGTTTTGAGTTGTTATAAGTCTTAATTCAGACTGAGTCACTTCTCGATGCATTTTGATCGGATAATTAATACTGCTGTAGAATTATTATTGGTTGTTTGAATTTTAACTCCATTTACATCATCAGTGTTATGCGAGAGTCATATGACACGGATTTGTCTCGAAATGACGTAGTGCAGAAAGTAGTATTACTATTAAAATAGAGAGTGGAACTATCCAAATTGAAATTAAACCGTTAAGGGGTTATTGTTAGTTTAAATTATAATTTATACTTTCGTATTTTTTATCTTTCTTACACATATAGTTAAAAACTATTTTCATTGTATTATTTCCTCGAAATCTATCTGTCAGTCTAACTCTTGTCTTACAAATGAAATGTATTTTAGATTACAATCATGCAGTAATTATGTTTACCAGGTGCTAAATCACACGCAGGTGATTGGTTATGCATAATTGAGTTATAAATAATTAAACGTACATGTATGATTTTACCGTTCGCGTACTTATCACGAATACTGTAATCATTTTTTGCTGATTTACCACTGTATATTTAAGATTAAAAATTATTTAGAATAAAAAGTTAAATATAACAAATCCTTTAATTCACCATTTTTGAAGACCCTTGATTTTACAAAAATTGCGCAAATATAACCTTGAAGTTTCACATCTTTTAATTAAATTAGTGTACAGAAAGAATTAGAGAAAATTATTGTAAAAAATATAATTTAAAAATTATCGATAATTTAAAATAAAAATCTGTATGGTGTAAAAAGAATTCAACTTTCAAAGGAAAATTTGGAATTTGAAAAAATTGAGTCTGATCTTACTCTTTAAATGCTAATATGGGAAAAAGAATAAAAAAATTAAAATATACAATTTTAACTAAATTAATTAAAATTCAAAACACATTTAAGCATAAATTTTATCTTTTTATCCTTTATTTCCTAGTTTAAATCTTTTACCCGGTCCGTACGATTTCAAAATATTATTGGCTAAATTTGCACATGTGGTAAACTTACGAATATATATAACTTAAAACTAAATTAATATATCTCGTAACAATGAAAATATTATTTAGTTGATTCAACAAACAAAATTTAAAACTTAGCGTTCTTGATTTTTTAAAGATATAGTTTTACCAAATATTTTCAGATGTTCTTAGTATGTAAAAGGATTAAATAGTAAAACTTTAAGGAAAATAATTGTTTCTCGTGATTCTAGTTAAAACATAATCTTACGAATGGTGAATTCCATTGTTTATATTTTTAATTATGCGAAAACTTCATACTCAGATTACAATTTAAAAAAAAAATTAAGAGGTTAGATAGCCACTGGTATTTACATATTTACATCATGTTACACTATTGAAATGTAAAAGAAAACCGTTAAGAAATGTATCATATTCGTTCAATTAAAATCAAAAGTATGTAGTGATCATAAGGTTTTTCATAATAATCTAAGCAAAAAGGGAACAGCAAAGATTTCCTAATTTATTTGAATGCAAAGTGACTGAGACTCTACACAGTGGGAAAGAGACCAAAATCCTGTCAGTATTCATAAATTGTGTCATTTGAAAAAGGAAACATAAAAGCACATAAAATGTATTATATGCATGAAGGTTTAGTATGAATACACATATCAAAGTCCTATGATTAGAGGATTAACTATCTTGATAAAATATTGCATCATAACAAATGGGAAAGTAATTAGTGTTTGAGAAGCAAGAAATATGATAAAACTATCTACGCCCACAGTGGAATTCGAATCGTATGTATTACAACTCCTAACTGGATATGCTAACCAATTGCAAAACATTATATACAAGGAAATGTGATAATTAATTACATTCTTTTCACTTAAAAACGATTGAGAAGCTGCAAGAAAACTATTCGACCAAACCTAGATGGTAGCGAATTCTTATCCACCGCATTTTAATGTTATTATCGCTGCAGATATTTTTTAGGATTTCTGGAAGCTGGAATTGTGGTAAACTAACATTGTCCTTTCGGAAATTCGAACCATACGTCTTTTAATTAAATAGGTAGGTGTCCTATCAAATTACACCACCTGAGCTCGCATGTGTAGAATATGATAATTCCTTACTAATGGAATAAGAGAGGTATAATGGGCTTCATATTTACGCTTTCGCAAAGAAGCTACTCTACACATTTCTCAGGTTTTCTGCAAAATTTAAAATAAAGCGAGATTTCGTTCTCTTCTATTTTTCTCATTTTTAATGATATCAAATAGCAATAATTTTAGCAACCGTTTATGTGTCAAAATTATACAGAAGCGAATACCGCAAAATTAATAAAATAATCCGATTTTCATAGAACTGAGAGAGTAGTTTACGTCAAAAATTAATTGATCTTGTACATTAGAAACACTCGCATATATATTTCATTGAGACGTTATCCTTAGCAACATCTCTTTGCTTTCCACTATCCACAATATTTTTTGAATTCCTAGATGTGAGTATATGAATAAAATGAGTTGTTGTGGGAATGTATAATATATTAATAGTTTCGGAATAGAGGAGACAAGAATGTAATGAATGCAGTCACGAAAATAGTACTCAACCTATTATTATGTAGAAATATACATTATATGCTAAATTCAATAATGGATTGAAGTATATAGTATATGCACTATATTGGGAAGGCCAAGAATTACGTATTTAAATATACCTTATATATATATGCTGTATTAACTTATAAAAATATTTGAGTGTGCACAATTTATAAACCAATATTCGGCATGCGAGGGAATGGTAATCTAACTACAGTTATTTGGGAGGTATTTTTTCCTTGCTTAAAAGTCTTTTCAAAATAGTTTGGTTTTAATGATGATAATGCATCATATTATTAAAAGCTACTAGCTATCGAATAGCATGTTCATTTTTCATTAAGCACTGCAGACATATGTAGTTACCTCGGAGTTTACATGTCGAAAAACAAATTAAGTATAAGAATATCTAATACGTTCATTGGACATTTTTATCCCTTTGCTTGTTATACTCTTGTAAAATTTTCAGGTAGATTTTTTTTGATAATACATAACAGAAAAACAAAAGGTTACTAGAAATTCGCTTGACAAGAAATGGATTAATAAAAAATATCTGATTTGCTTTCAAGAAATTTTAAAAATAGATAAAATTTAGTTTTAGAACTTTTTTGAATATTTAAAAACCACAAAATGAAGCAACAGTAAGAAGCATAAGAGCAGAAAGGGAAATGAGAATAAAAAAAAAATATTGCATTATCATGTAGAAAAAATAATAACTGCTTATAATAAACTTCCTTAAATTGTGGCATTTCAAAATTAATCTTTCTCACATGATACTTAAATTATGTTAATCATGCAGTCACTTATATAATACTTCAGCCAATAGTAATTTCAAATTTTGTATATCAAAACTTAAATTTAACTGGAATGAAGGTGAAGCAAAACCAGATCATCTAAATCGGTTTCCTACTTAGACATGCCGCATTTCTTTTCTTGCTTCACTGCGTTTTGCTTACTTTCCATTGCTGCTCTTTCTTTCTTCAGATATTAAAATTATAATAACTCATTAAAGATACATAGGAAGACCAATTTTTGTGTTTAGCACCAGTTCTATCTGTTTCTTCAGCAACAACATAGAATTACGAATAGAAGGAGATGCTCTCATTCCACCACGGCTAACGTTGGTAAAGAGGGTGTGGTTCTTTTATTACATGTCAAGTACTGAAAATAGACAGAAAATCAGCTCCTTCCCTAAAAAATGTATTAAACACTGAAAAATTTCGAGATTACATTGTTGGAGCTACATAGTTAAACAGAATTCACAAGGCAAGTTATGAGACTTCCAAACGCAACGGCACAATCCCTACGACATGTTAAATAATTATCATGCATATGAATAAAGAATAGGTGAAAGATGTGTCGTTTCCCGTCCCATCCCCTTTCCCATCCTCTCAAATCAGAGAATATAAAACAGCTAGCGCTCTCGCAATATTTACATCCATAGAGCGGCAAACGTAATATATAAATGCGTTTTAATGCATTCTATCGTTAACGAAGCCTATATTATGCAGCTTCTGGAAGTCGATGTAAATATGCAGATGAAATTCTGAACTTCGTTGTACCGTCAGTCAAAAACGCCACACAGATTGTCACAAATTTATTAGGTGTTAAGTGCCCTCTTTTACTTTCGTCCAATATCTGCTATAGTAACCACTGCGAAAGGAATTTAGTTGTTCCGACATCGTAAATGATTCCCGCACTAATGATTCCGCGCTTCGGCAATGCACGCTGAAATCATTTATTTAACTGTCACCTATATTTGTACTAGAACATGAGAGTTGCCAATCATTTGGCTAATTGTACATTTCCGTTACTCTGAACACTACTTGTTAGCAATCGAACATGCCTGTGTTCTGTGTCACACAGCTCAAGGACTCAAACACTATAGAGTGACACATAGCGTTTTAAAGAAATGCACCTTGTCATGAAACAATGTTGTAACTCATAGATATGTTACGTTTGCTAATGTACGCCTGAAAATACTGCTAAGGTTAGTGACGATTTTTTCGTTCCTTTCTGGAGGCTGCAGTCAGTTCCAAAACGCCACTTTATGAACCTGTAATTTTGATTGCACATTTGATCACACTGTAAGTTTCGTTGCGACTGCCATTAAGCATTTAACTTGCTAGCAACGTATGATGTGACAACTCTGGAATATCTCACATATTCTGCTAATTTCTCTCAGTCCGCTTTTTCCTTCGTTTTTGGCTTGAAATTTGAAATGCATGTGGCATTCAACCAATGACTGTAACTTCAGTATCATAACAAAGCTTCTTAAGCAGGTACAGAACTTTAAAGCGATATTAACAAAGGAATTCCAACATTAGTAAAACGCAATTTGATTTCGAAGTTCCACTGTTCATATAATACTCAATATGCATACAAACAAAATAATTTTAAACACTGGGAAAGAACAGATTACATAATTTATACCGTCAGTAGTCTGATCTGTGGAGAAGTCTGTAGTCTCTGAAAGTGACTACTTCAAAAATACAATCAATATAATTTCCTCTTAACTATTTTTCTAAAATGAAGAAACACTAATAACTACCAATAACAAGTTCTAAAAACTAAACTGCATGCTTCCAAAAGTATAATAAAATCGCTGTTAATGTACATGCGATATTTAAGAGTCAGATGCTATGTTCCAAGTTCATCTAAAAAGCTCATAAAATAAACATAATTTTATTTGAAATTTAAATGCATACATTTAAAGTGTATCTGCTCTGCGTTTGATTATTTGTAGATATAATTTAATATGTATTTCGAAATATGTTATCAAATATTTTGTTAAAGTTAGCGAAATGCGAAGAACATTTTATGATCTCATAAAACTATGTGCTTCACAAGTTTCTTCTTCAATACGCTAAATTAAAATTAGTATTATTCTGTACTAAGTGTAATACATTTGATTATAATTTAAAATAAAACCTTATGCTCTCTTATGATAATGTTTAGCTTATGTGTATGTAAGATAAAAGCAAGTAAGTAGCTTCATATTTTGCGCATTATAAACCCACACAGAGACGAGGGTTTGGAGGAGTGAGTAAAGATTTCGTCCCGTACTGTATGGTCTAAAGCAGAGCAATTACTATAGCTGAATAATGGTGGTTCAACTGGAATTAAATTCTGGCAGAGCGGTTGGCTTCAGGGTTTCAAGGTTTTATGCATGTGCACCGTAAAAGTGAGGTATGTTTTCTAAATAAGTTTTACATGAAGGCATCCCTCGACTTAAGGATATAGATCTGCTCATTGCCTTGCCGTATCAACTTAAGCTATACTATCCTTTTGGCTCTGGAAAGGGTTGGCCAAATGATCTGCTGGATTATAGAATTTTTCCCTTTCATCTAGCAGAAATATAAGGGTACTTTCCTTAACTAAGGTTTACCTTTGATTAGGCAAGAAGCCATTGGCTTTCAAAGTTCAACACCAATGTAAATTAGCAATTTCCGAAAGCGTTTTTGAATTTGAATGACTGAAAATCGGCGCGAATACAAATAACAGCATGCAGATATTGTATGTTACTAGCAATTACGACTGTCTCTCTGAACATATTCTAACTAGCCAATCGTTGAAGACGCTGAGATTCTGAAGGGTTGGAAGAGGTTCATTTAAACGCTCATATGAAGTATTTATGACTTTCGAAAAATACGTTTTTCTGATATTCTTATTTCTATTGCTAAAAGTAGATAATGTTAGATAGCCGTGCTATCGAAAGCATTGCAGCACAACAATGAATAAAAGATTTCACTCTTTTCTTTAGCGTTCATCATTCGGTAACATTTCAAACTGGAAAGAAATTAAACAGTTGTCCGAAGATTCGTGCTGCGTCGACCAACGGTTACCAGTCCTTCTGAAAATCTATATATTGCTACAGTGTTCAAGCGGAATAGATGAGCGGCTTTTACAGCTGTTACGTCTGTAAAAGCCGCTCTATTCCTAATATTGTCTTAGCAGGTGACGTGGTTGCAACGTCACCTGCTAAGACAATATTTCCCAGGACTGTTGGCCGAAGGTTTCATATGAAAATACAATACGCTCGAATATTAAGCTTTCGTGTTCCACTCAACTACCAGTCTTTACGGAGATAACGGAAGTGGTGTCATAACATCTCAATTGAACAGTATCAGATTGGCGCAACGTTCTCTTCAAGGGCGGGTCCAGATCTGACTTGGAATCAGATGATAAACATATAACGATCTGGAGAGAAGCAGACACAGGTAATCATGCCTAGAACCGCACAGGACACCACACATTCAGAGGTGGGAGCATGAAAAGTGAAGCCATTTCTCATACTGAATGCAGTCTTATTCCTTTAACATTAATCTCACTGAAAATCTTCATGATGTTCTCAAGCGTGCTGTCTTTGCCCCTTTATAAGCTCCATCAAGTCGCAGACAGTTGGAAACTGCCCTAATGGAGGAATGGCAATTGCTATCATCTGCATGATTGATACCTTCATTAAAAGTACGGGAACTCGTTGGAAAGATAGCGTTGAGGTTCAGACTGGCACATACTTTACTAATGAATGTTTTGTTTGTTTGGCTATAGGTTTAAACAACAATTTATTAATCACCCAAACGTGAAGTCATTATATTAATAATCGTCACATTATGCTGAAGAGGAAAGCGTCACCTCATGTCATATTTCATAACGTCATCATCAAATGAAATAGTGTCTTCAACCTTGTTTATAAGAGGGTTATTTTTCAATCATTTGCAGCATTCAAGTGAAATCAAAGCTTTACTTTTTCATTTTAATTGATCTTACCTTCACATGCTTTGTGAAGCAAATGTAATATTCCGTCCGGTCCCTATATTTCAACACTGAGAAAACTGTTGTATTGACAAATATCTGAATTTTTCTGTTAAGAAATGTGTAAGTCTAATTATATTTATTTATGAAAATTATAATTAATTCTATTCTTTGGGTTAATAGCTTAATAGCTGTTAAGAGGGAATTAATATTTTGTTATCTAAGTTTTCGGCTACTAAGCCAATTTTTCAATGATATATTGGTTCGTTAAATTTAACCGGAAAATTCATGAAAATAGGAAAATAATTTGTACGTAAATAATCAGGAAAATTGGCGAATCGAAATTTTAGCTTCGTCATTCCGTTTTCAAAGTTCGAATTCCAAGTAAGAAAGTTATATAAGGTTTTTGCTTTGTTTGTTTGCCAGGGAGGATGGTGTGCGTGAGCTATAGGTCAATGATTAATAGGTGTTTGGGAGTAAGTTTAACACGTCTTGGCGAAAGAAGCGTCCACTTTAGCTACTGATTCTGACTGGCTGCGTTCACGCAGATAGGTTGTTTTGAGCGGTCTGGTGAAAAAATGGAAATTTAATCCTTAAGGGGGTTTGAGATTCTGTATTTTCTTAGCTTGTTCATGTGTGATCGCGCGTTTTCATGTGTAGGTCACTTTTTACCTTTGCTGCCATCGATGTTGTTGCTTGTTCTTCGGCTGTTAAGAGGGAATAGCTACAATTATGCTCCCGAATCGAGCTCTCCATTGGAAGTTTCGGGACCTGAACTTGTTTAGCAATCTTCGGAAATAATGGTTCTTGAATTATGATAAGAAATAATTTTAAAATTGTGGTATCTGGAGATTTTACGTGTTCTTTGAGAAACTTGCATGTGCGACGCACTTTTTGCTCGATTGCTTTGGGAGTAAGTTGTCTTTTCTACGATGATTACAGATAGAATCTTCCATTCGGGGTCTTCTGGAAAATTCTGTTTTCTTCCCCGACTGTTCTAGGTTAATACCTTCAGTTAGGATTCGTATTTTTTGGCCTTTCATCGGTAGTATTAAGAGACATTTTAATTACGCTTTTGAAGGAACTTCGAGTCAGAAGCCTTCAGCCTGGCTATGATTTACTTTCCTTCGTGAGCTGCGTATTTCGATTTTTAGCTGCGGTGAACAGCAGTGTTATGTCTCTATTCTGGGCACTTGGATTTCTGTCTTTCATGTTACTGGGAGAAGAAAGGCTTTCAATAAGTACCTGAGAGTTCTTCTATTCGTGCCTGAGACGCTCGCATGCTTCTGTCGACTTCTGCTTGACGTAATGACTCCCAAATTCTTGGAGAATGGTCCTTACCACCATGAGGAAGCAAGACTTCGTTCCGGTTAGTGCGAGATGTGTAATCTCAATGCATCGAGAGCGTGAACATCAAAAAAAATCTTAAGGAGGCAGCTTCAGTTGATTCCTGTGTTCCACTATGGAGAAATAAGCCATTTTGAAGTGGACAATAACCGCGCTTGTCGCTATTTTTATTTGTGATGAATTTCCGCATGTTCTCAAGCACCAGCCTTGGATTGCGCGTCCCGACAAGTAAAGTGTTCCCTTTTTCCTTTACTTGTGCTTCGGATTTTAAAGTGTTTTATTGGTTCAACTCAACCGTAAATTGTGCCTCGGAAATACGAAAGAAAGGAAAAAACACAACATAATCAAGATTCCAGGTAATTACGAACATATAACTGAAATTTTAGAAGAAAATAGTATTAAGAATAAATTATAAAAGATTGAATATTTTCCTCTATGATTAAGTTGTAAGGATCTTAAGTTTTAATAACGTTTATTTTATTTTAAATCTTTACTATCACTTCTTATTTTCGACTTCCGGCCAGAATTATAAGCGTGAAGATATTTATGCAAAGTTTGTCTGGTGAACGCCAAGTATTTAAGTTGTGGCTTTTTGCCAAGCGAGAGAGAGGAAGCAGTGAGTCGACGCAGGCCGTTTACCTTAGAAGTTACGCAGTTGCTTGTTGCCTTCCAGGCCAGAGGTTTTAATCCTCTTGATAAATTTTAAACGTATGGTAGTGTTCACAGTTCTCTGTACTACATACGCTTCCTGTTAATATAAGGCCAATCTTCCAGGTTTATTATTCTAAAGTTAAATTAGAGTTTAGTTTTATTTTTATACTTTTACGTTTAGACCCCAAGTAGCGGGTCAGTGTATTCCGAAGTACGGAAGTTATTGTATATAGAGAAAATAAAGGGTTTTGTATACCCTTCGTGTGTATCCTGTCTACTTACCACAATTAGTGAACATAGCTTTAGTAAGCTCTCTGTTCCGAGTCAGGTCCTTGTATGTTCCCGAAGAAGGTAAGAAGGAACATTGAACCTGATAGTGGCGCCCAACGAAGAAGAATAACCATGGCCGAGTTTCAAGAAGAACCTGTGCTGCCTGCAGAAACGGCTCAGAATCCAGAAATGCCAGCTGCCGCCCTGGAAGGATTTGGTTACATCGTCCAGACCATGCGCGCTTCGATGAAACCAGAAGCAACATTTAATCGAAACTCACCGGTAACCAGTTTTTTGGAAAAATTGGATGACCACTTCATGCTCTACCCCGTGCACGAGTTTCAAAAAGTTACCTTAGCTACCAGCGCTTTGAGGGGCCAAGCGCTTAACTGGTTCAAATGTATAGGCAGAAGTCTCTTGGGTCAAGCAGGAAGTCCCACCTATAATTACGAAAATTTCAAGACTGCCCTACTAAGAGCCTTCCCTGTTGTAAGGGATCGTGCGAAATTAGAAACGGAACTTTTCAGTATATATCAACAAAGAATCGAAAACCTCTCAAGCTTTATTTTAAGAAAAATTCACGTCTTCAAGCTCTTGTATGGAAACCGTCCGGATCCTGAAATAATTCAAGTGATTTTGCCGAGGTTACTGCCCCAAGTGCAAGAGTTTATTGAATTAAGAAATCCGACTACACTGGAAAAGTTATTTGAGCTAGCAATCCAGTTTGAAAGTAGAAGAACGGCGGACATCGAAAGAAGACGCCAATATCAACAGCGAAACCAATTTGGTGCGCCAAGACTACAGCAAACTCAAGCACACGGCTACGGAGGCAAAGCGAATCAGTGGGCAACGAAACCCGAGCATTCAAAAACAGCCGGCGAACGTCCACAGTTCAATAGCAATCCAGGAAAAAAGTCTCAAGGCCAGGGGAAAAAGAAGGAAAGAACGGAAATGAAAAATAACTAAAACGGATTTCTGCTGACGAGAGGGTGCGGAAATCCGAAGGTCACGAAAACCCCTCTTCCTACAAGATAAATACAGTAATGGTGAAAAATTTGACTCTTCCGAAGATTGAAGTCTTGGTGAATAATATCCCGGCCACCGCACTCCTGGATACCGGCGCGCAGTGTTCCTGTGTGGCAGAAGTCTTTTTTAGAAAGTATTTTCGCAAATACCGCATATATAATGCGGATAATACGACAGTATTAGCGGCACAAGGAGAACAATGTAAGTGCGTAGGTAAAGTACCTTTGTATATCCGTATCAGGGACGAACAAGTAAAGGTGATGTTTTTTATAGTAAAGAATCTGCAAGCGCATATAATTTTAGGAATAGATTTTCTTTCAGAGGCACAAGCTACGCTGGATTTTAATGAAGCGTCCCTTAAGCTGACAATGAAACCAGTTCGTACAGAAAACGCTGAACCGCCGATGTTAAAACTTGACCACCTCTCTAATGACGAGCAAGGAAGAATCCGACAAGTGGTAAGTGAATTTGCTTCGTTATTTAGTGATATTCCAGGATTTACTCAGGTTACTAACCATAGTATTGACACCGGAGATGCAATGCCAGTTCGACAAAAACCATACCGGTATGATAAGAATAAGGAAAAAATTATAGAATGGCATATTACCGATATGCTACGTAACAAGATCATAACGCCCATCTCAAGTAGTTATGCTAGCCCGGTGGTTTTATGTAAGAAAAATAATGACTATCCTTTGACGCATCCAAAAAGATGGAGATTCGCTATTGATTACCGTAAATTAAACTCCATAACTAAGTATCCGGTATATCCGTTACCGATCATTGAAGAAATTCTAAGGAACATAACATCAACCAAGTATATGACGACTTTAGACTTAACGACGGGTTATTTTCAAATAGGGGTTAGGCCTGAGGACGTGCCTAAGACTGCTTTTATAACCAAGTCTGGCACTTATGCATTTCTGCGCATGCCGTTTGGCCTTTCAGGGGCACCGGCAACATTTCAGCGATGTATTGTGTTAAGGCCTGTTCATGGAAAGTCCACATTTATCTATTTAGAGGATATCATTATTACTAGTGATAATCTCGACCAACATGTACAGGATTTAAGACAGGTGTTTTCTTTATTAAATGAGGCCGGTCTAAAAGTTAATGTCGAAAAGTGCAAATTTGCAGCCCCTGAATTAAAATATTTAGGTTTCAAGATATCTCAGAAAGGAATAGAGACAGACGAATCAAAAATAATCGCTGTACAAAAGTATCCGACTCCACACACGGCAAAGAAGCTCTCTTCTTTTCTAGGACTTTGTTCATATTATAGGTCCTTTATAAAAGATTTTGCGGCTATCGCTGAGCCATTGTTAAAATTAAAGAGGAAAAAGGCAAGATTCTCGTGGACGGCCGAAGCCAATAGTGCTTTCGAAAAATTAAAACAAGCATTAACGCAAGCCCCTGTGTTGAAATTTCCTGAAAAGGATGAGAATTTAGAAATTTCAGCGGATGCTTCGGATTATGCGGTAGGAGCGGTACTTTCGCAAAATCAGCAGCCCGTGGCATTTTTTAGCCGAACTTTAAATCAAACACAAAGAAACTATTCCGCGACCGAGAGAGAGGCACTTGCAGTTCTGTTAGCAGTGCAAAAGTTCCGAGTCTATTTTGGAAAGGCGCCGATAACAGTGTACTCTGATCATGCGGCGGTAACTAGATTGTACTCAGGGAAAAATTTATCCCCAAGGTTAATAAGATGGGCACTCAAGCTGCAAGAATATAATCTGGTAATCAAGCATATCCCCGGAAAGGAAAATATCGTAGCAGATGCCCTATCAAGAATTAAAATAGACGAACAAGGTAATACCGTAAAGGTGGCAATGCTTACAGCATGTACAATAAATTCCCGAGAAACTGTAATAACCGAACTGGGTAAAGATCCTGAGTTTGGAAGTATTTATGAGTATTTAAAGGATCCTGAAAATTTTAGCCACCAAGATATTGTGGCGATAAGAAATAGGGCGGCCCATTACGAACTAATAGATGGTCTATTATTCTATACAAAAACTACGAATTCCAACAACGAATTTCGACCTGTTATCCCAGCTAGTCTTAGACTAAATATCCTGCAGGAGCTCCATGACAGCCCTTTAGCTTCTCATGCTGGTATTCGAAAAACTATCCAACGCGTACGCGAGGCAGTCTACTTTCCTGAACTGCAAAAGTTAACAAGGGCGTATGTCCAGTCCTGCACAACATGTCAAGCCGTTAATTATATTAATTTCCGCCCGGCCGGGTTTCTAAATAGTATTAAATCCGAATTTCCAAATGAAATAATTGGCATCGATTTATTGGGCCCTTTCCCAAAAAGTCAGTTAAATAAAAGTCGCTGTCTCCTTGTTATGTTTGATCATTTTAGTAAATGGACCGAAATTGTTCCCTTAAAACGAGCCTCCGCGAAATTAGTTACTGATTCTATTTTAAATAAATATATTTTAAAATACGGGGCGCCCTAAAAGTTATATCGGATAATGGTCCTCAATTTGTAAGTAATATATTTTAAGACATGTGCCAAAAACTGGGCATACGTCATTTAAAAATGGTCCCGTATCTGCCGCAATCAAATATAGCGGAACGGGTCAATAGAAATATAGTGAAAATTATCCGTAGTTATGTTAAAAATTTTCATAAAAGCTGGGATAACTATGTCAATGAATTTGCTTTCGCCCTTAGGATCGCAAAACATGATACAACGGGCAAAACGCCTGCTGAGTTATTTCTAGGCAGAAAGATTATAACACCGTTAGATAAATTATTTTATGTGCAACAAAGAGCCCCAGAACTTAAAATGGGTGATATAGAAAAACTAATTAAGGAAGCAAAGAAGAATACGGAAGTAGCACAAAGAAAACAGAAGCTCTATTATGATTTGAAACGACGGGGAGTAACTTATAAAGTAGGGGATGAAATTTTAAAAATTAAGCATTCACTTTCTTCAGCACCAGAAGATAAAACTGCCAAATTTTTTCCACGATTTGAAGGACCATATGTTATAGAAAAAAATAACTCACGCTGTAGTAGTGTTAAAAGCCAGAAATGGTGAAACTGGTTCCGCAAACATTGATCAAATCAAGCCCTACTTCGATCGTAATAAAATGCAAATATTTTCAGATCTTCTGCAGGATCCGGCACGGCAGACACCGCAGGCACAAGCTCCAGAGGTGGAAAAACGACAAGTACAAGGGCAAGCCAATAAGAGGCAGGAGCAAGTGAAAATAAAATTGCCCCGCGGAAAAATTGAAGGTAGCAAGAAAAAGAAGCCGTTCCACCGTCCAGAAAAGAGAGTTTACGAACACCCCCAGAATGAAGAAGGGAGAAGGACGACGTATGTGAAGAGAACCAGGAGAAATGACGGCAATTATAACCCGGCTCTAAAACGGAAGATCTACTCATCCGACAGGACTCTCCGCAGTAAATGTAGCCGAACTGCGGAAGGGCTATCAGCGGCGGAGGAAAAGTTACAAGAAAAATTTGAACGGCCAGCAACGAGGTCCAAGCAGGAACACGAAAGAAATTTCCCGGTTCCGCCAAGACCAGCTGCCATCAAACGGCCAAGACCACAAGCAGAGGAGAAAAAGAAGGTAATCAAGGGTGACCGAACTGGTGAAAAAAGGAAGCTTCCAGAGGAAGGCACTAAAGGGCGAGCCCGTACAAGAAGGAGGATAAATCAAACTACTATCTGCAGTACCTTTAAAGACTGGGCCCAGAAAAGGATGTCCGAATATCACAAAGATAAGTAAAATTTTATGTTACTTTGCAAACATTAAGTTAATCTTTCATTCTTACTGCAAGTGGCAGATTTCAAGAAGTTTTACCTCATGCGAGGTCTACCTTTATCGCCAAAAGGGCGAGAAATGAGTTGTTACCGATTTTCGTATTATGTTTTTAAATTACTTGCGCGTAAAACTAAAGTTGATGTATAATAGCGTTGTGTAAAGACTTAACTATTGAAAAAAGTTATTGTATAAATTTTATTTAAAACATTCTGGCAAGAGAGAAGTTTTAGTCTGAAAGACTTTTTGAAATGTAGCATTTCAATGTAGAAAGAATTGGCACTTGCTTTGAAAAGAATAGAAGTTAACAATGTACTACTAATGTATGTTTTCAAATGTGTAAAATTAACGGCATGTTGATATGTTCTTATATACAATGTGAACTGTTATTTTAAATGTTAAGAAATACCGTGATATGGTAAAAGTGAATGTTAAAATTTTTTTATTCGTGTGACTGTAAACAGATTAAATCATGATGAATATGTGTTAAAGGTTGAATGATGTAGTTAGGCTCTCTGACGCTACACTTCAGAGTTAGCCACTTTCAGAATAGTACCTCAGGGTTTAGAGTTGAAATTAGGGTGTGTTAAGAGGTCTTGTTATGTTGAATTTTAACACGTTAGTGTTATGATTGTAGGAGGAAGTGTGGAACACGTAGACAGAAACACATTCGTGTTTGGTGTTCTTTTACAACACATGTCAGAGAGCACGGGGAGAGATAATTAAAATAGTCATGAATGAAATAAGAATGTTAAGTGAAATATAATTATATATGTTACTTGCCATTTCATTGTGTAACATTTCATTAAACTAGTTTTCCTTCCAGATCTCTGGAAGGAACCAGAATTGAATAAAAGCTCCTGTTTAGATGCAGTACAGATGAAAAAAAATTGTTGTATATCCTGAGAGCTGCTATTGTAAAAAAAAAAAAAAAAAAAAAAAAAAAAAAAAAAAAAAAATTTCTTTCTTTTAAATTTCTAGTTTCTAGCGAAGTATGTTTGTAAAAGATTGGCCTCGCGTTAGATTCTAGAGCTAAAAGTTTTCAACAAGGTCGTTTTAGACCTCAGTTTCAAACTAATTAACTCTGGCGGGAAGTATGTAAGGATCTTAAGTTTTACTAACGTTTATTTTATTTTAAATCTTTACTATCACTTCTTATTTTCTACTTCCGGCCAGAATTATAAGCGTTAACGTATTTATGCAAAGTTTGTCTGGCGAACGCCAAGTATTTAAGTTGTGGCTTTTTGCCAAGCGAGAGAGAGGAAGCAGTGAGTCGACGCAGGCCGTTTACCTTAGAAGTTACGCAGTTGCTTGTTGCCTTCCAGGCCAGAGGTTTTAATCCTCTTGATAAATTTTAAACGTATGGTAGTGTTCACAGTTCTCTGTACTACATACGCTTCCTGTTAATATAAGGCCAATCTTCCACATTTATTATTCTAAAGTTAAATTAGAGTTTAGTTTTATTTTTATACTTTTACGTTTAGACCCCAAGTAGCGGGTCAGTGTATTCCGAAGTACGGAAGTTATTGTATATAGAGAAAATAAAGGGTTTTGTATACCCTTCGTGTGTATCCTGTCTACTTACCACAATTAGTGAACAAAGCTTTAGTAAGCTCTCTGTTCCGAGTCAGGTCCTTGTATGTTCCCGAAGAAGGTAAGAAGGAACATTGAACCTGATAAAGTAAATTTTGAATACTAAGGTAGAATAAGAATTAATACCAGGTTTTATTGTGTCTGAGAAAGTACAATATTACATTAGTGCCGTGACCAGAATTTTTTCCGGCACCGCTGGAGCTTGGTGATTTTATTTTTTTTAGTTAAAAAGTAAAAAACGTGATAATTGAAAGCATAATAAGGCTAGATATATAAAACTGGATATGTTACCTTGTAGGACAGATTTGGGAAGGTAAGAGGAAGGACAGGGATCATTCGTCGTTTTTAGGGCTAGAAACGACGGTTAGGAAACCCTCAGCGGTCTGTCAGACCGCTCACAGCAGTTAAAGCATAATGTTGTGTCAGAAAAGTCACAATATTACAAACATAAATCTTATTAATATAAAATTAAGTTTAATACTAATTAACAGGTGTAATTTTCAAAGAACCAGAGCATTCATTAAACCATATTTTATTCTTACTACTATAGTAAGAAATGATCCATTGCTTAAGAAATTGTTAATATTTTTAATATTAGTTAATTATAGAGTACTATAATAATCTATTGAAACGCAATTTAACACAACTGTTATTCTGGAAAGCTTATGGTACGAGTATTAAAGGAAGCGAAGTGTTTTGTTTTTCATCAGAAGATTTCGTGTCCTCACAAAATTAAAAGTAGCAATCCGGAGACATAAATGCAAGGTTACCTCTTGAATGATTAAGTTTTTTCTCTATTAAATAAGTCCATAAACGTCTAAGTGGCCTTAATGTATAACATGATTTTTTTTTTTTTTTTTTTTTTTTTTTTTATAACAGGAAAATTTTTTCCTGTTAGTTTGTTTTCCGATTTCTAACAGCCCAATTTATATATACGATTTTATGTTTCATATCTTTAATTTATGCGCGATTTGTTTTAAACAAATAAGACTCCCAAGCTTGAAATGATTTCAGGTATTAAATGGAAGTTTGCATGCTTTGATCACATTGAAAATTCTTTTTTATTTTACATTTTTATATTTTTTTATTTTTTGAAACTGACAGTAAACTCTTTGAGATGTTAGATTTTAATTTGAAATTTTCAGGTTGCATTTATTTTTTTCATGTATTTTATACATCGCAAACATGGTGTAGGAAGAATAATAATGATATTTTACATGAATGGTGACGGGGGCATGCGTCCAGACATACTGCAGCTTTTCAGTTTCTCATAAAACAAGAAAAACGGGTATCTGTTTTTCATCAGATAGAGCCTTAGCCCATTCCTATCAATAACTGAATAAGGTAAGGTGCCCACTTTTCAGAACTACGTGTGTAATGTTTCGTTTTCAGGATAATGGTTATACGAAATTAATGCAATCCTTGTTCCCAGGAAATCTATATTTTATACGGTTGAATTTCATTCTTTGGGCATGTTAAAATACTTTCACAGCAAAGAGCTAGGAATTGTTAAATAAGGAAAACAACTATATATCAATTACAACTATTATTCTGTACCATTTCATTGAATATGGATTTTATGAATGTAGATTTTATTTCATATAAACTCACAGAAGCAATATATTGCATTTTAGAGCTGCTATTAACCAACAATATGTATAAAAAATCTTTCACATTGCATAATGTTGATTAACAGGCAAAATAACACCAAAACATTACTTTACATATATTCTGTACATAGTGTAAAAATAATTACGAATCTTAAAATAAGCGTACTCAAATTTGGAATAACCTTTGCAATTTAAAACTAAACATTGCAAAAAAATTATTGTCCTTTTCAGTATTAATTATAGCGTTTATTAAGATTTAAAATTAATTTTTAACTTTTTCTTTGAAAAAAATATATTTTATAATAATTTATTCTTATTCATGGGAAAAGAATTTTTCATATTATTTAAAAAGAATTTCGATCACTAAGAATAGCTAGACCTAACAAGTTTCAAAGTGTGGGCCTGTTTATTAAGAGATCAGAAATTTAACTTATCCATTGTTAATTAATTTACTGTTAAATATTAGATAATAATCCTAATGATTATCATAAAGATTCCAGGAAAAATTTTAAATTTCAAAGAACAAGTTTTAATTAATAATGATTCGTATACAAAAGAAATATAATGAGATTTGGGAATTAATTGCTTTCGCATCTTATGTTAATCTTCAAATCTTTCAGACAAAATTTTATTTTTATTTAAATTATCAAAATAAATTCAATTAAAATAAATATTCTCGAAACTATCTTCCTAAGATGAATGCTTACACTTCCAACAGCATATATTTAACTTAATAGAGAGCTTTCAAGGAAACTAAACTTGTCTATTTATTTATGTATTTATAATTATTAGACGGCTAAGGAAATAAATTAAAATGACACTAAGTCTTGGATATTTCTTAAAATAAAGAGAAAAGCAATTATTCTGGAATAGAGCAATGATGAATTTAAGCGTTATTTTCTTAAAATATGTGATGCATGGCCAAACGTAAGCTAAAGGAAATTAATATTTATTTAAGTGCGAGTAATATATATCGATGTACTCAATTCAAAACATAATTTTCTATGAAGTTAATGAAATATTACTTGAAACTTTAAGAACTTCCAACGTAACATAATTATGCATATACGTATAATTCTGTAAGAAGATGTCAAGATAATTCTTTATTAAAGGGCCATTAATTGCAGCAGTCTGCAAATTATAAACTTAAATTTTCTGCATACGGAATTGCAATAGATTTTCCGTAACGGATCTTTACGAACATTAGCTACGACTTTCTTCGCATAAAACTGACTACAGCTCCCTTCATCCTAAAGTATCCTTAGAATGCAAAATTATTTAAAACGATCGGTGTGCTTTCATTATCTATTTCGAATCAAAAACGAGAAGAATAAGTTATATTAATAGAAAAATTTTGAATAAAAATTCTCAAGACTTATTTCAAATGGTTTGTTTTAAAAATTGTTTCTTTGTTTCATATTATTAAAATCCGATTTCAAGGGAAATTTAATCCTGGAAGAATAATTCAAGCACTAAAAGATACCCTTTTCAACATAATGATTAGGACTACGACATACAATAAATGTAACAAAATTTCGATAAGTGTTAAATTATATATGTTTTTTCTTGGAAGCAGTTGGACGGTGGCATGGATTCCATTCACTAAACTGTTTAAAATTTTTAATCAGATTGACCAATCTAGCTATTAGAAAATTAATGCATTTTTATGCAATATAATGGCTTAACTTCCGTTTATCAGCCATTCCAATATACAGGTAGGAAATGTTTCCTGTATTTTTGTTTGGGCTTGTAAATAAATTAATAGTTCCACTTCTACGCTTGAGGAAAATTATATAAAGATCTCTGTATCTACATATATAAAGCGTAATAGTCAAGGATTTCTTAAAATGGGCAGAACAAAGGTATTTTTGTTTTTTAACGATAAACATTTGAAATAATAAGTAAAGAAATATACCAGATTCTTTTATTTATTTAAAGGAAATGTTCACGATATCGTCAATAAACAGGGAAGATTTCATGTTAATAGAAGAAAAGGTCTTAAACATGGTGGTAAATCGTGAAGACGTTGAATTATGAAGCATATGTACATACTTTTGAATTTTACTGTTTTTTTCATTAGTTTATGAATCTAATATTGACGTTTGACAGGAAATTCGAGGATAAGTTTAAGTCATTTGTGTTTTTATATTTCTTTCCATTTTGCTAAAGCAAGTTTCTCAGAAATCTGTGAAGAGATTTTCTCTTAAAAGAGTTTGAACAGCTATTAGTATGAGTAAACCCGAAAGCTTAATTAAAAAACGCCAGCCACACAGAAAAGAAGGGATTCTTACTGTAAGCACAAGCTTCCCTTCAACAAATCGTGTTCTTTTGTTTGCGGAGCTTCCTTTAAAATTGGAAGCTCTTTTTCACGTTTAGAGATTGATTTATGCGTTTGCACTTCCCTATACATTTTCTGCTTTCTCCTGAACTGCTTATTTGCATATTTTCTAAATTTAGCTTCTTGTATGAAAAACGCATCGGATCATGGATTGGGTCGGCTGCTATTTTTCCAATTTGTCAAAGTGATCCTGCTCAACTGGAGATCACTGGTGTCATTTTTACACAGCTTTTACCTAAAATAAAAAATATATTTAAAAGCTTTACAATTTCAGATGAAAACCTTTGAATTCATTGAGAAGTGTGTGTATGATTATTTATATAGAAATTCTTATACTTAAGGAAGCTAATTATAGTTTATGTAGTTAAATAATATTGCATTCAGTAACAAAAACAACATTAAAAAAATCTGATGTGTACACCACATGACTTCCTTGCACGGAATATTAAATTATACGCATTTTTCTTGCATTTCGTTTAAACATATTGGATTGAATTAAATCGACTTCGGCGACAGCGCATAAACCACAATAGAATAAATACATTCTTTAAAATTCACACTATTTGTTTACCATAGCGACACTCTGGCGCTAGGTTCACTTAACAGTATTATATTTCGTTCATATTATAACTCAGAATGCGCAAAATGTATATCATTTAAAGAATTATCTAATCGTTGCCACAGGTTCTATTCAAATACTATAATAAATCTAGAACGATGTGTAAAAGAAATTAAGCAAACAAAACAAAAAAGAAACAGTTTTTCACAGACGATTGAGTATTTCTCATTCAATTAATACAGTTAGTAAATTTTAAACACTTATTTCCTCGAAAAAATTTAGGCCCACCAGCGGCCGAGCGGTAAAGTCGCAGAACACTGGTAGTTGGGTCCGAGGTTCGAATCCCGCGAACGGGCTGGCTGCATGGCCGTTTTCGTGGTTTTTCCCATGTGTAACGTGTATACGAGCCTGTTTCCCTTAGAAAGTCCTCCACGAAGGCATCCCTCCCCTGAGGCAGATAGGCCTAGTGTGCTTTGCCATAATTAAATACACCACCATACACGACACCACCTCGAAAAAATTCCAGAAAGGATTAAGCATGATTTAATTGACAATAATAAATGAAGGCGTTAGCTTTGTTGTTGCGGATCTACGTTTCTCGAGATTGGCAACAAATCCACAACTCTGATGTTTCAAATGTAAACAAGCAATGGCCACCATCAAAAAAATTATTAGCCTTAGCGTCACGTAAACAACTTTAAAATTGTTGATAATTCTAAAAATATTGCATACAGATTTACTAAAGGCATAAAAACCTTAACCGGAAGATAAGAACAACATAATTCAATCATTTTTAAAGCAAAAAATGTACAATTTACAAACATATAAGAGTAAAGAAACTGAGATCACTGAGCCGCGTACTTTCAGTATCAATAAACAGTTTTGCCTCAAACAATTCAATCAAGATCTTGATAAATTTATCATTTTAGTTAGTAATAAATCCAATTTACCTACTACTACTTTTCTTGAATGGAAAGCTGCATTGATTAAAGAATTTCGACATTTACTTTTCAAGACACCTTCTTTCAACTCTTTACACAATAAGAAACAACTCTATAATCTAATTAAAAAACAACAAGATAATTTTATCATTACAAAAATTGACAAAGCTAGCAACAATTTTAGTGTTATTTGAAAAAAGTTTTACTTCGACCTTCTGCACAAAGAACTAAATAGTAATTGCACTTACCAAAAAATTACTACCAATACCAAAATTCTTATCAATAAATTTAACGCACTACATAAAAGACTTAAGATACATCCCCGGAACTATGATAACAGATTTGCAAATCTCTATGCGCTTCCAAAATTTCATAAGTCTCCTATTAAATTCAGGTTTATAGCCAATAGTACCAAAAGTTATCTTAAAGAAATAGATTATCTTTTTGCAAAAAAACTTCGTTTAATACGTGACTTGATTAATAACTATGATTTTAAGGATCTACATTGCAACTGGATGATTTCAAGTAACGAGCTCGTAATTAAGACAATTAATTCACTTCAAATAGACCATATACAATTCTACGATTTCGAGAACCTTTATACGACCTTACCACTTGAAGAAATTTACACCAGCTTACTTGCACAACCAGATATAATTCCACAGATTTGTACAATAATTGATTACGAAAAATGGCAACTTTTTCTTTCGAGCGTGCATTTCAATAATTTTATTCTCTTTAACAATAGCATATTCAAACAAATTCAGGGGATCCCAATGGTAATTTTTCAAGCGCTGTCTGTGAATTATTCCTTTTCACAAAAGAATTGACCTTTCTCCGTTCACTCAGTAAAGAAGAACATAAATTTTACCAACACATATATCGTTACAGTGATGATATCATAGCCTTTAACAACCATAACAAAATCGAAGCTGCTAATATCTACCTAACTTGCTTAAAACTAAATAATACAAATACGGTGCAAAATAATGTAGTATACCTTGACCTAAATATTATTGATTACAATTTTATTAAAGTCTACGACAAGAGAGAACTCACTTTTTCTACACTAAAGTTAACCAACTGGAATTCTAATATTTCCAAAAGAATCATCATTAACACAATTTTTTCACAGCTACTTAGAATAAAAAGAATATGTAATACTACAGAACACTTACAAGAAGAAATGCTTTACTTCGTCACAATTTTGAAAAATAACCAAATTCCTCATAAAATAATTAAAAATACCTTAAAAAAAGCTGGCATTAGCCTTACCAATTTTTAGATAATTTGTTTTGGATAATGAAATTTTATGCTCAAAGCCCAATGGGACGGTATAAAGTGGATGGCTGATTCAGATAATCTAATGTAAAAATTGTATAAATTTACAGATTGTTCTCGTAAATACATTTTCTTTCCTCCAAAGATTTTAGCACTATACGTTAATACTATTGTTTTAATAGTTTTAAATTACTTAGATGGCCAAATTCTACTATTATTAACAAATCGGGCCTTGACCGCCCTCTAGCTTGAACAATGACGACTTTCATTAACAAATGATTTTTTCCAATTTACTCTTTCTTTTGTGGCCAAAAATAAATAATTTTAGCTGAATTTTCCATTTTCACTTATTTGTAGCAGTTTTGTTCTTCTAACAACTTGACTGACGCCATTTTGAGTTCTTTCCGTGTCTTTTCACGTCTGTCACACCCTCTATAAAAAAGGGGGGGAACAGGAGTTCCGGCCAAAACTACAATCTCAGCCCATTGGCCTATGCAGTTTTAATTGTCTCACACACCTACGTCACACGACGAGAAGGAAGGTTGGTAGAACACGGAGGGGATTTGCAACCTTTTCAAATTTTTTCACGATGCAAAGGACGGCACCTCCCAGGTCAGTTTTTTCGTTTCTTTTGTCTGTGTTTTTTTGGTCCTAATAGACCCAAGGACGTTTGTTTTCTTGCAAATTGAATTGCATATTAATTTGATTACAGCACCATTCTCTTTATAAAAGTTCTATCTTCTTTAAGCTGTGCAGGACCAGTCCGTACGTTGTTGTAATTTTTTGACTAATAGCAGACCGCTATTTATTTTATTTTGATTTTAATTTTACATTGCTAGGAGTTGCAATTACATTTTTAACACCCTAATGTGTTTTTCAGAGGACGCGTCGGGAAAAAGGAACAGAGCAGTGAAGCTCCAAAAAAGATTTATTCGGGACTATTCATGTTTTTATAAAAATTTTTTTCGCATCAAACAAGAGCTTTAATGGTATGTTTCGGCGAAACGCGTAATGGTATTTAGCCTAGTTTGACACTCAGTCATTTTTCCCTTGAAAAGCCTGGCAGAGGGTACGAGTGGGTTAATTTACCATTTTCCGCTTTGTAATTATTGTATTTTTGTATTTCTGCAATTTATGTTTTCATTATAATTTTTGCATTTTTGTTTTGATATATTTTTTCCGTCAATCTATTTTTTATGTGTATTAACTTTTCACATATCACAATGGTCAGTACAGTGTTGAACTATTTCGTGGAGCTACAGCTCCTGGTAACTTTTTAGCAAGATCGCTGCAATGTTTCTACCTACTATTATTTTATATAAATATATTTATATACGTTTAGCGCGGCCGATTGCAACCAAAATACGAGGTGCACATCTACATGTTATAACAGTTCTATATACAAAATTTCAACGTTTTGAGGCTACTCGATTTTGAGTTATGCGAGATACGTACGTACAGACGCCATGAAAAATTCTCTTCAGAATTAATTTTAAAGCAGTTTTATAATTTTTTGGAGGAAAAGAGTATTTTATTCTTCCTTACGTACAGATATCACTCAAAAACATCGCTAAATTGCATTCGATAGCGGTCAAAATGGATATTTTCTTTCCAATATGCTGCCTGAAACTTTTCGCGATTACAATACTTCCTTTTTACTTCGTACAAGGAAATAATACTTCACATAAAGATAATAAAGTATGAGTATTTTAACAATATTTAGATTATTAATTACATAGAGTATTTTAATAATTTAAATTTTTTTGTAAACAACTAAGTTTATTCAATATATTTATTTCTAATGATGATTTAGATCGTCTATTTGCCATAGATTTTATGAGTACCATATTCAGCACCTTTACAAAAAGAAAAAGCAAACATTTCTAAACTTATTTATTAACACCAAATTTTGTTCAAGGAAAAATAATACTAATTATAAGTTACAGAATGAATACGATTAGCAGTTGAGACTGCTTTCTGTTAATTAAGAAATACGGATAATAATTACAAATTATAACTGGAAGTTTTTAAGTAAAATAATGATTTCATTTTGACTACTTCAATAAGCTGTGTTTTGCACAAATTCTAAACATAACTTACAGCATTTAGTTTTTCAAGCAGCGTCGTCAATTTCTGAACTAGTAAACTGAAACAAATATATTAAAATAAAAATTATATGAAATGATAAGCTCAATGAATAATTCAATTCGGTTTAATAAACTTTCTTTCGATATTTCAGTCTCTGTGCATATGTAAAATTTGAATATGATATTTATTAAAACTCGCTGTAACGTGTAATTTGTTTTGATGTCTTTTATTTAGAATAAAGTTATAACAAAAGATATAACAATAATTCTCCAAATAAATACACTTTTACTAGTTTTAATCTTTAATACAAAGTCTGTTTTTTTTTCATTTGCATAGTAAGGAAATTAGCAGTAAATTTGTAATAAATTAAATTTTCAACTTATTTTCCGTCATTAAATATATTGCAAGATTTAAATGCAGAAACAATAGAATAAGATAAATTTTGTGCTTTTTATATTATATTGTAATTATCAGAAAATTTTTCACAGAATAAAAAAAAAATTAAAGCATTGAAGTGTTTTAAATTTCAACTTCAAATAACAATTTAAAAAATTATAATTAAAATACCTTCAACAAATTTTCTGTTAACATGATTATCTCAAAGTAATACTTAAAAACTGCATTGGAAGAAATTAAAACAAAACTGCATTGGAAGGCCTTTGATTCTTTACGAAATTTGAAATAAATGCTAACTTTATTTTTGCTTATCCAGGCGTCGAAATGTAGTTTCTGTACTTATGTGTTTTCCTAGATGGCTTCTCTTTGAAAATTAAACACTGCACATTGTATAATATCTATAATATTCTGTTAAATTTGAACATTTAAACTGATTTTCCGTTGATTTGTGTTGAAAGATGACGAGCTCCATATGTTTATATTTTAATAAAATATGCAGAAATCTTATATATTATTATGAATCTTAATTAATTATTTACTAACTATTAGTGATAGAAAAATTTTGAATTTTATTAAAAATAATTTATTAAAAATAATTATTAAAATAACTTAAAGAAACCTAATAATCATCTTCTCTTATTTATCTCAGCATTTGACTAGAGTAAATAAATGTCATTCATTTCAGATTGAGTAATCTATATATTACACGTATAATTTTTAAGCATTTAATTTCATCGTAGATTATTAAAGTGCTCCCGTATGGATTTTACAGTGTCATACTGGTAGGTAGTAATACACAATCCACTTACCAGTAATAGAATAGATAATAATATAGATTACAACATATAGGAGGATGGTTTCTAAATAGAAAGGGTTACACTTAAGTTCTGACAATATGAAAGGACCTTCAAGAAGATGATGGTAAGGGGATTGAACTACCAGCCTCTCAGATTTCATTCCTCGTGCTTTTTGGTAACGCTAGAGGTGATAAAGGTCTCGTACCTTACTTTTATTTTTTCGTGTTACTTTTATGCCTGTATCACATTTTAAATAAAGAGATATGCACTTTAAATGATGTCGCTATGCATTATTTTTAAAGTAACGATATAACCTAAAACTCAAAACTTTAACGTTATGCTGGTTTTGAAATATTTCGTAATTTTGCTACTGAATTTACTACTACTAAATAAATGCGAAGAACGTAATATTTAATACATGAAGTTAAAAAGATAAAAATTATGCAATAAAATGACGAATCTTTCTAAGAAAGTTGAACACTGATATGATGAACAAAGAAAAGAATAAAAGAATAGAAAATATATGCCGACACTTAACACTGTATCCGGAACTCTAAACAGATAATGATTTTGAAAATTCTGTGATTTCACTGTGGAATTTTATGTAAAGTAAGTATGAAGAAAAAGGTATTTAATAAAATTTAAATTACAGAAAAAGTTGTGTTAGCAGGAATAAGTCCAAGAGCAGATTGGCAACCTTCGATCTCAGCGAGAGCATAACAATGTTTAATAAACTTTTGTTTCGACGTTAACATCTGAATCCTTTCATTGTTTTTTTTTTTTTTCATTGTTTTTTTTAACCGGAATAGAGTGAACAAAGAAACACTACCAAATCTGTTGCTCAATATGAATGTCTTATATCAATACAATCTTATCACCAATACAATCATCAATTTTAACCATTGTTGCTTACGACATTACCGTCCTAGATATAGCATTAGCAACAATAACATTGACTGTAGAAGCATCGATCTGTAGATAGTGAGTATAACCATATGGAATGGTAGAGAACTATGTAAACAAAACTAAATATTATTTAATGCTAATTATGTTTTTTATACCTTTTCAAAATTTATAACTCTAGCATCGTTTCCGTTTCGAAAAAATATTTCTTTAAGGAAATGTCTTTAAATGCGAAAAATGATACAGCATAAATAGGGTTGCAATCAAATTTACTTTTGATTTATACTGATTTCCTTTCTGTTTATTTTCATTTATATGGGTTCCACGTCAAGCCGGCAGATTAATAAAATATCAGCTCCTTTTAAAACAGGTATTTGCATAAAACAATATTTATATTATATATCTGATAATTTCTTCATTTAACGTTACTTAACTTTCTGATATTTCTTACTACTCTTACTTCTCTATGCAGATGAAAAGATTTCAGATTATTTATATTTCTTAATATTAATTTTAAATGTACTTCTACTACGCGAAAATTATGACAATTTATGATTTTCAGATTTCTTTTATTCTCAGTATTTAATAATTCAACGCCCTGTTTCTGGCATTTAAACATGGGCTAGAACATTAGTTGAGGTAAAAGCTATTTTACGTCTGATATATGAAATATGTCGGAAAATTACATATTGTTAATGCGTTAACTTTTATGCGTTGAAAGAAATATAGGAAAAAGTAATAATGAGTAAAGATAATGTGCACTGTTTTACGATACTCACAAAATCTCGCATATTTACCATAACGTTAATGCCATAAGTTTCCATTGTAAATATTATCTACGTGCATTACATTGATCAGGCAACAAACTGGTATTATAAACAGTGTTCATAGTTTAGGATACACATGTGGCACTGACCTCAAACGTGACATGAGTTTTGATGTATTCGCCAGAATCTATAATTTTGTCGAAAGCTATCTTTAGCATATGTAGATAATGCGTCAATTGATATATAAATTATATCTAGCCTTATTGACATTAAAGAGCCCTCACTATGTTTACTAAAAAAATAAGAGAAATGACATATTTTTGCCGATGAGAATTTGATAATGAAAACAAACGAAGATCGGAAATACAACTTAACTTTGTTTACTGATGTTATAAAATATGTACTATTCAGAAGTAGTTTACGTGCAAACTATAAAAAAATTCCATCTCTATGTTTCTTGGGAATTTTTTTGACAAATATTTAAAGTGCTATCAATCTTTATTCAAAGCCATTATGAATTCAAATTCAGAAGTCAAACAACAAAAATCAGCGTTATATTTTCAAAATTTTCACAGGACTGGTTTCGATGGTTTTACCGAACCACAATCCTCAGCTGCAAAACCGCAAAGGAAACAAGATAGGAAATAATGATACGAAAGCCTGGACAAGAATAAGCAAGTGGCGCCATCTGTTGGTGAAATCAGAACTAAAACACAAAGGCAAAGATGGATTGGAATTAGGATCGTTAACAAGAACAGAAAGATTTTTTTGAATGTGAAATGCCTCCAGAAAATCCAGTTTTCCAATGGAAGATGTTTTTTTGAATAATTTTGCCAGCAGAAAAATTGAAAGTGTGATTTTCGGACCAACAATGTTGAGCAACAGAAGACTTCTGTGTTTCCTTTTTTCTAAAATATACCTCATGTTCCTTGACGCGAAATTTTAAGGCTCTCTTAGTTTGGCCAATGTAAATTAAACCACACTGGCAAGGAATCCTATAAATACCCCAAGAATTCATATCCGGAATGGGGTTCTTGAGTATGGAACTCGGAATTTTATTGATGGGAGAATAAACCCGAAAGTTAAATTTCTGCAAAATATATGCAACTTTATAGATAATTGATGGAAAGAAGGGAATGACAACAGAATTTTTATAATCTCCTAAAACAAATGTGTGCCTTTTAGTGTGTTGAGATGAGAATGTCGAAACTAGTCCTGTGAAAATTTTGAAAATATAACGCTGATTTTTGTTTTTTGACTTCTGAATTAGTATTTGTCGGCGTGTTATTGTGTCTTAACTATTATGAATTGTTTCATTTATTCTTATTTGATATGCAATTGTGATAAGATAATTTATCTCTATTCATCAAATATTGCTTAATTATATGTTATTCTAACTTAATATACTTTCTAAAAATCTACACTTTTCAAATCAAACAGAGTTACCTCAAATATCTCAAAGGCAAAAGAAACACAGATTCTTTTTTATTTCCATTAGTTGAAAAATAGAAAATTTTCTTCATTTTTCTGCATCTACACAAATCAAGCACTGATGTTCTTGATATTTTACCTTTTGCAGAATAAACAAAATTGCACCATATATTTATTTCATGCTCAAAACGTGATAGATAGGAAAGAAACTGATTAGTTGCTGTTTTATAAAAAAAGAAAAGCACATTTTTAATCAATCTATCTGAGATGTTTTATACGTAAATGTAATATATCTAACCGCTATTTCCGAAAATAAATCTGATGCAAACAAAGCTATACTATTTTTTAAATCTCTGCAAAAGGTGTGTATAAGATTAGGTTTATTTTCAAAAATATAAAACAAATTGTTGTTGAATGTTATTATCTCTAAAGACAATATGCTTTCAGACTTCTGATGGTGGTCCAGTGGAAACGATCAGTGACGGAAAATGTATTTGCACAAATATATTTGCATTCTGAATCAAATGGGTAACGGTGAGATGGAGTAAATGTACGACTATATTAGCGGTTTTCAATATCTGAAAAAAATTAAAGTCATTTTTCTTAAACAATAACCTCTCTCGAAGCACCACATTTTAGAAAATTTCCCCGCAAAGACTGATCTTCTTAGGCAAACAGTCTTAAATTTTTTTCTGTAAAATATAACTTAAATTTCCGTCTTTCCATTTATCGATTATAGGAAAAGGAGGTAATTCAGAGTTATGGCCTTAATTAATGGAAAACTTTAAAGCTCAGAGGATTCTAGAAAGAAATTTCGTCACCACATGTATTGATGCGGTGGTCTTTTATAAGTAGGTTCTGGACAAGTTTTTGTATTTCCAACTCAATCACTGAAAGTTTGATACTTCTTCCATTAAAAGCTTTTACTTCCAAAGAGATTCTGAGACTTCAAGAAATAGACATCTAATTTTCGGCAACTAATCTGACCACTCTAGATGGGAAAGCAATTTCTCTGTTGAGCTGCTAAAAGATAGGATTTGAAAACTTCAGTTCCAAATAAAATCTTAACCAGTAACCGACTTTTTGGAATTGGATGTAATAGCATAAGCCTGTACAAAAACTAAGGTTTATATGCTTTAAACCAAAGAGAAAAATTTCCAATTTGCCTTTAGTTTCTATTCTGAATAAAGAAACGCGAAAGATATTTCTAAATCAAAATTACATTTAATTAAATGACTTAAATGTACACATTTGTGAGGATCTAGAAGATTATTTTTACAGCACATTAAGGTAATATTTTTGTATGTGTAAAATAAGCTTATCAGTTTGAAACTCAAAATTTAGCAAAATTAGTCAAAGTAATATCTAGACTGATGTTTCGTTCATAGAAAATTCCGTCTGTCTTGTACCTCAGCGTTAAACTAATGTTTCGGCCGGCTTTAAAGTACTATGTGATAAAATAATCATCATTTAATTTGCTTATAACTGAATTAAAATTTCAAAATGTTTATGAAAATAAGCTTCTATAGACCTCCTTAAAATCCTATAGTTACAATAATTATATGGTTGTATTGAATTATAACTAAATTTCATTTGTGTCAACAAGTCTTTAGGTATAGTAATTACGTTTCCATGTCACCATCCAGTAGCTCATATTAGATCTTGTGAAGTATTTGGAAATAATTTAATTCCAAATAAATGTAAAATGAAACAGTAACAAATGTAAAATGAAAAGTGGTATGCAACCAAGATTACGTTTCCTAAACGAGCATAGCAAATCAGTTTTAATTTGCGTGACAGAAATGTACAAACAAGGGAAGTTTCTAGCTTAGCGTGCCGAAGTTACATATATAAGAGAAATGTTCAAGCTTCCGTGCGATCGTCGAAAAAATGCTTTAAAGGTCATTTCGCCTTCCCAAGATTGTGGATGTGCTTTTTATGCTAAATGACACAATCTATGATTGATGAACTTAGTTTCATTTAAATATGCTTAATCGGGTTAATCAAGAATATGCACTATGATTTTTCATGGCAGAATACACACATTATTAATCCATAACTAAAATAATATAAGAAACATAATATTCAGGGGATTCAGGAAATTTCACGGATTTATAGGACTCAACATTCCCCATAATTTCGAATCCGCCTATAACATTCATCTCGATGGAAGCTTAAATATTAATAATTTAATTTTGGTCAGAGGCTTTATTTATAACATAGACTTTAGATTAATATATATTTTTAATCCCATGTACATTACACGCGATATATACACTTTTATAACATGATTTCTGCCAGTTATTTGTGTTTAAAATGTAAAGTGTGTTTTTTAAAATTATTCTAACAGCTTTTCCTCGGCTAAATCTGTATCGTGATTTCCATGATAAAACGGCTTTTCGTAAAATTTCCAAGGGTATTGATTTCCATTCCTTTCCACTGCTTTTCAAAGTTGAGCAATTGTGCGGGGGGGAGTTGAACTTAGAAAGAGTCCTTTTCAAGAAAAAGAAACAATAGTCCGTCAGGAAACTTCGTAGGAATACTTTGAAAATGTATATTATGCAATACCAGTATCAGTTTTTATTTCTTTAAGGCATACAGTGGTTCTTTTTGAAATATGACTTGTTGCGCTGTCTTGATGAAGTTTCAGCCTTTGAAAACCATTCGGATCAAGAAATGGCATTTCTTCTGTGAATATCGAAGATACGAATTTCTCTTGATTTTATGATGAGTTAAAGGTCATCTAAACTCTTCGTATTTTTATTTTCCCATAGTAAAAGCATCCTGCGACAATCCCAAACCCCTCACTGAAATTTTCTTTGCATTGACAGAACCAGATCTTTGCATTTTTTCCTCTTACTTTTCGATGATAAATTGAATTTTTGTTTTTCTCCTGTTTAGTAAGCTTGATACAATATCTGCATATTGTTCTACGTTAAACCACATGCAAAACCTGGTGAACATTACGTTTTGCAGCTTTTTGTTGTAAAGTTGTAAAACTGTTTTTTTTATTTACTTGATTGTTGCTACAGATATATTTAAAAACTTTGCAACTGATTTCTGAGACCGCGGATTTTGTTATGTTAGCAACGATTTAATTTTAGAAACATTAGAAACAGTAAGTACGTTTTCCGGGTATTCATCTGGAGCCTTCTTTTCCATGTAGAAGTAATGATTGGCGGTTTTTCTCTTTCCTATTAATAATAACGCTTACTTAGAAATTTTAATACCATGCATTTCACAACGTTTTTAAATTATGGAAAAGGGATATTTCTCTTTGGAAAGCACAAAAACGCATCTTTCGATCCACAGCTTGTTTACATGCGACATTTTGAAAGAAGAATATATTCAATATTAGTAGACGATAGTTCTCATTTCAAGTAATAAGCTATTATCAAAACTTTTTATACCGAAGTATTTGCTTTTTTTTTTAAATTTTACATCGGAATCGTTCTAAAATATATAAACACCATCTGTTTATGCTATACTACGTGTATAAAATAATCTTGGAAGAATTTTATTTAACGGGTAAAATCGTAAGGAACAGAAAATGCCACTGCGATAAATGGCTGCAAATAATTTCTGCTTCTCAAACTTATACTCTAATAATAACGTCCTACAAAATGAAGATCACTGTATACACCTTGGTGAATACTAACGCCAGAAATATAAAACAAAGAAATAATGTTCTGCAGGATACTAGAATTTTTTAAAAAGAAACGTGATATATATGTTCTTTCCGAAAATCGAACTACAGATCTTCCGTTTGCCAGCTGCGCGTATTAGCTACATTACAAAAGCGGGCATGAAGGAATGAAATCCTACACTTAAATGCCGACTGGAAAGAGACAAGAGCTCCTGTAAACCAAATCCAACTTGTGGCCAAATATCGGTCATAACATTTCAATCTGGGAGTAATTCGTAAGGCAATTATGCATTTGAACATCATAAATTACTTGTATTCTTTCTGGTATTCGATCGCCTATCTTGTCAGATGGACCCCTTAAGTTGTCAGATGGACCCCTTAAGTTGTCAGATGGACGTGCTATCTACTCACATTTCGAAAGCATGAATGGAGGCTTAAAATAATATCTATAGTTTATAAAATAGAGTTTTTTTAATTTGCAGGTACAAATATGTATATAGTGATAAGACTGCTTTGTAATAAATAGTAAACGCAGTCGTTACAATTTCGTTGAGGTACTTTAACTTGCATAACAATAAATCTTCATATTCATTAAAAAGTATATTGCACAGAATGTGCCATTTACATTTAACACACAGTTTTGGAAACACACGTTGTTGCTTTAGAACAAACTACAATGCATATTTAAATAATCAAACGTTTCCATGAAATGTCTTTTAAGCATAATTTCTGCATGAATAAAGGCATTTCATATGGGAAATGGGAGGAAATGTAAGGTTTGCAAGGTAAAACAAAACATAAGGAAAATATCTGAAAACAGCAAGAGATCATGTTTAGTTGCAGTTTAATTTATTAAGTTAACGGAATGTTTAAGCGCAAATGACGGACGTCATTTACATTTTACTCAGATGTAGCTACAACAGATGAGCAGTGCTAGGGAGAAGTGATTACATCAGCTGCGGATTTCCGATCTAAATTTAAGTAATTTTAGCCACTTACAAACTTTTTTGATATGGCAAGCACTAACAAACTGTAAAATCAGTAGCTCCAGTAGCACCTATACGATGAACACCAGCATTTAGGGGATACGAATCGAAAAACCTATCTTTCGTTAATAACAGATACAAAAAGTAGGTTTTCGAAAATCATGTTATATAGTATATGTTCAAGCAATTTTTTCTCTCAAATTAATAAACTTATTTTGGGCAAAAATTATGGTTTTCGTTTTGGCAGCTTTCTTTATATTTGCGTTCTTCTGTTTATTTACACTATTACTGCAGAGTCATTAGGCTTGTCGAAGCAAGAAAATGCAAAATGTGCTAAGCAATTACTGCGACTCGAATTCTGGACCTCACGATACTAGATGGACGTGCTTCTATGTACACCATGAAGAAATACGGTAAGGAATGAGAAAATATGTATCCCCCTTCCTTACATTCGCCCCCACTTACGGGCCGACTAAAATGGCAGGATACAGTTACCAAATCCTGGTGATGATGAATTATTATTCACTATATTTTAGTTCCGTAACTACTGTATATTCTTTCTAGAATTATTTTGAAGCTGGGAAACGTAAAAGAACCAACGACGTCTTCTCCAGGATTCGAACTTCAGACCTTACGATACAAGTCGGACTTGCTTTTGATAACATCATGAACGTACGTCGTAAGGAGCGAGAAAATACTTTAGATAATTGAAGAAGTGTGCAAATGAAAGACGAACTAAAACTAAGTCCTCCACTGATTAATTTTTGAAGAACGTCTTGCACTGCTACCGACTTTTGTTGCTAGTAAGAAATTGATTATAACAACGACGGAAAACCCAAAATCACTGTATTAATATAAATAATAGTAGCGTAATGTATTCTATCAAGTGCAGGTACTGTACTTTTATTCAAAAAGGCCTATTAGTCTCGAAGCACGATTTTGCGTTGTTTTACTCTTCATTCGAGTCTATTGTAAGCTATTATTCTTTCATATTTAATCTGACTGTTATTAAATAAAAAACAAAATCATTTAAAATCAATACATACAGTTTTTAAGAATATTATTTATTTACATTTTAATGTGATTGTTTGAAATAAAAAAGCATTTAATTCATGATACAACTAAATATATATTAAACATTTTTATAAAAATACTTTACATATTTTTTTTTAATTTTTAAGTGTACAGAATATACGTAGCGCACCAATGTTAATCTAAATACATATACATCTAACACTCTGTAAAATGGCCATTATTCCACCCGGTCAACCTGTATCGGTAATCTATACTGATAAACCATACTAAAATTTAAAACAACTCTTTTGAGTGGTCGTTAAAATCTGAATTCTTTCAGTTATTAATTTAAAAAAAACAAACTTTTATGCTTTCTTTTAGGACCTGTAGTTTTATCACAAACGTTTGGTTTCATGTAGCATGGATATGTGAATGCAAGACACGTAAATTTTAACATTTATGAAATACACTGCTCTCTAAAAACTACGGAATAACAACTTTAACAGAAAACATATCTGAAATATGAATTTTATAGCAGCTGAGTAGCGTGAACACACATGAGCATTATATTTATGCATGTGAACGATTTATTTGGCCCATCGTGACAGGTAATAAACGCTTGTCTCTAAAGTATTAACCACGATGTGTCAGAGGAATCATTATTTTATCATTAATTCGATTAGTAACGGTAATGGAACTGCCCTAATTTAAAATGGCAAGATGATTAAATGATAACCATAGTGTCATGCGTAGACAGTGAATCCAGCTCTTTACCGAGATCAGAGGTTAGAGAAAAAGTATTTCCTTGTTATCAGCCGGTTACAACCAGTACTGTCGAACGCTTCTTCATTTGGCCTCTTTGGCTAGTATAATGAGAAGGAATAAAACAGCCTCTCAAACTGTCGATCTTCAATACGTATCAAAATGAAGACCGACACATGGCAGAAGAAGAGCTCAATTAGAGGCAGAAGTCGTGTAAAAAAAATATGTTTGACAAAAGACACTGCAGATGCGTTATGTTGTCTTCTTTACATAGTGCAGATTACCTGTGCTAAATAAAACTATATACCACACAGAGGACACAGAAGTAAAGTTCAAGAATGGCCAGAGAAAAATTCAGATGCTTTTTCGACTGCAACTCAGGCCCTATCATTATCTCGGAAATGGGAAGCGCACGATATATCTAGTTCAGCATTCTCGACAATACCATGCGATATCAAAAGGACAGTATCCTATGTTCACGGGAATTTCTTCGGCATATGACATATGAACTTAATCGATCTGCCGGTGCATCCTTATATGTTGTTCTATGTAACAATGTCATTGATCAAAATGTGAAAACATGTCCGGCAGTCGTAGATCATTACTTTGCTCTCATGTATGATAATACTCAGCTGTAGAACGCAACTGCGTTTAACCAGCTTCTTGAATATTACAGAATTCCACAAATGGTCTAGTTAGTTTGGTGAATAGATCTCAAACTCACACCACTCAAAAGAAAGTCCTTCTCTTTCAAAAATGAACTGCAGCATGAGTTAAGGCATGCATGGGCTGTGCTGTTAACTAAGTTGTTTGATTACATAATGAGGAACTGATAAATATGCTTCATTTCAGAAGCGGAAAAATTTCAAGTAAAGATAAACTTTTTAGTTACTTTTAGAAAATAATTTTGATTCCTTATGAAATTTTTGCAAAATAACCTGTCAAATTTTCTCCGAAATTATAAAATATAAAAACCCTGCAGTGCACAAAAAAATATTTTGCTTAATTTCAGCTGATCTAAATTTTCTGTTGCAAGTTGTATAAGGTATTCCTCCCGCCTTCTTAGCGTGCCTTCGTGGTATAGTGGTCTGCACGTTTGGCGCGTATTCAAGAGATCCGTGGTTCGATTCCCGATGAGGGCATTGCTCAATTTTAAGTCTCCTGCTTCGAAATAACCTAATGTTCTCTACAGTGGCCCTCGAATTATAAAAGGTGGTGGATGACGACTTTCCACCACCAGGATTTGAAAATTGGGTCCCCTAAACCCCATTTGTCCCTTAAAAGGGGGATTTAAGAGGTATTTGTAGCACCTTCTTAGTATGCTTTCATGGTGTGGTGGTCTGCACGCTCGATGCCTATTCGAGAGATTCCCGGCGTGAATCGATTGCCGGCGAGAGCATTGCTCATTTTTCAAGTCTACTGCTTCTAAATAGCATAATGTTCACTGCAGTTGTTCGTTTCAGTGATAATGAATCAAATAAGTGATAATTTTCAGTGATAATCATTTGTCTCTCATCTTTTGAAGCAATATTTTCTTCAAATAAATGCAAACGAATATTTTCTGTCAGCTAATAATTTAGAGCGTCACATGCTTTATGCTGTGTAGATGTATAGACAATAAGACATGTATTTCAATGGACCTGACGTTACAATTATTCAAGACGTATGTGAAAGGCCACAAATAAAATTCACATTTTGTATTGTAATTTAAAATACTCTCACTGCAATGCTATTTGTAATATTCTCTTCTTGATTTAAGACGACTTCTCTTTCTCAACAACATAATTCTTGAAGTAAGCAAATTATGAATCTTGAATTTACGATACAGGCCTCCAGAAGAAATAAAGAAAACGTATATATAAATTTCAAAATGTTAAAACACATAAGTAAGCTTTAATATGTGAAAACAACGGATTTTGAGCTTGGTTTATAAAGGGGAAAAATACATTTATAATTAATTATGAGCTTAATCAATCTGCGTCATTCTGGGTGAATTACATTTAGGAGGAAAACACAGATGTGAATATATTTTATTCAATGATTATTTCTAGTACGTAATAATTTTACTTTATGTTTACAAGCTTTTCTCGAGTTGTTAATTAACTCGAAGATTGCACAGTTGTTAATGAACTCCAGGATTGTATAAATGCCATTTCACCTGCTGCTTCAAATCCAAAAAGCGTTTCAGGAAGTGAAGTTATAGAAAAAATTAATTTGCGCAGAAAGTACACTGTAGAATATTTACCTAGTAGAAGCAATAATAAAATCATTCTGTTTAAAAAACGGTCTGAGTACTTCCTCGCGAACATCGATCGCTCGCTGTACTGCTCTGCCACACTTCAATGAATTCTTGTTCTGAATAAATGGTAAGCGATATTCGATATAACATATGATAATAGGTAATGCTTCTTCTCCCGTGTAATGGTACGAAAGAGCGATTACGAGATATTTGTATCATGTTTTGAAGAGTGAATTATTAATGAAGAGCACTGATTTTGTTCATGAAATATTTACACAGGTTTGCTTATTTTCTCATTTATAGAATGAAATGTTTTGCTATACTTTATGCACCACATAAGCATTACATGATCTAAGTAGCCATTATGTTAATTGCTTTTTAACCAACAAATCTCCAAACCGACAAAATATTTGAACAGATGGTAGTGTTTAAAAATCCGTAAAGATATTTCTTCGAAATGTATATAAATAGTTGTTGTTAGATTTGTATACATGAAAAAGTTAGAAAATTCATGTTTTGGAGGCAAAGAGTGTATAATGAAGCTAAAATTTATGGACTGATATTCTAAAAGAGTTAAATAGATAAATTAAACCTGTCGATTTATCCTCAGAAGTAAAGTTCTAGTACAAAGCGTATGATTTCAATACACAAAGAATTAAAATCGACAGACATGTTTGAAAATATTTTATTGATAATACTTATTTTGAAAACGAAAACATTTCTATAGCACTAAAACAGCAAATTTATGAAATTAAAAGAGTATTCAACAGTTTTTGTTACGATCTTACCGGTCTTCATACTGATGCTCAAGAGGAATTGAATAAAATATCACACTACATTCATATAAAAAACCAATACCAGAGTGAATTAAGTTGGAGCAAATATCCTTCTTCATGAAGTTTTTTGGAATGTTCTGTCCTGTACTAAAAAGATCCATGTTAATTTATACTATATATTCTGACACAAGTCCTTCGCAAAACATTTTCATCTGCGCAGTACAGTGAACAGCCTGTATTAAGAGGCAGCAGGTAATACAGCATTCTTTTGCTTACGAGCTGCCATTTTGTTTGATCATTCAGTAAGAAGAGTTGAACTGTTAAGCATCAAACTTTCATTGTCTTAAATTATTTCAAGAATAATGATTCTGCAGCCATTCAGCAATTAATTCTATTTTCCATTAAACCTTTGCCGAAGGAAATTATTATACGTTTATAGATTATTAAAATTGCAGACATGTATTTTTTGATAGTCACTTACAGAAAGATATCGTATAATCCTGCTTTGCACAGCAACATCATGAATTGCATTGTTTCCTTTTACATACTGAGATTAGTGTTAGCGCCACTATCGCTGTGTCAAAAGTAAAAGTGGTATTCAACCTCACACCTTGTTGAATGATTTTAGCAAAGTGTTACTGAATGCAGCACATAAGACTGCATATGATGTTTAATGTTAGATCAAGTACTTTGAATACAAGAGGATTGTCTGCCTAAGGACAGGTATAGGTTTTGGGTGGACATTCTAAGGAAAATCGACTCATAGCTCTGTCATACACACGAAAAACCACAAAAAGCATTCATGTAACCAGCCTGTACACTGGAGTAGCACTCGCTCGAGCTTTCAGTAGTCAGGAGTGGCTAAATGGTGATAAGATTTCCAATTTACCTGTATAATAACTCAAAATCCTTCCAGCGGAATGTGTGAATGACTTAGGTCTGTTGTGATAAGTATTATGCTATGAATATTTCCTTCCTCTTAAATCCATAGATCATTAAAGTGGTCATCCAAGTATAGTTAGAAGTCACAGAAATTATATCTTGCCGGAAAATTGTTTCTTGGATTGTCAGCATATTCTAGGAAACCTCGATGTTAAAGAAAACTCTCTCGAATAGTGAGTATACGATAGTTTTCTGGAAGCCAAAATTAATTTAAATGTGAAGTTTGCCTAAATATGTTATCCCTATTGCAGTGTCTGTTTTTCAGAAATTGTAATTAGTATGCCCCATGAATTCTAACTAATAAAACTAAACGAACCAAAAAAAATTTTTTTGGCAGTTAAATTTAGAGCTTTGTGAATATTCATAGTTAATGGCTTTGAAACCGTGATTTTATGCAGAGCTTTTATAGAGCAAGGTAAAACTTGAAAAAATAACATCTTTGTCAATTGCAGAAATAACAGCAAAACATATCCAAGAAGAGTGTGTATGCTATTTGATCGTGTATGACTAAAACGAAAATAAATGAAATGCGATACAGTCGTAAATCAGTTGTCAGAACATTTTCTAATTAACAAAGTTCTATCAAATTTGGAGCGAAAATAATAGTTTTTATAGTGATAAATAGACGTTCGAGGAGTCAAAATATAAGTATGTATCAGAACATGGTGCTTTCTGAAATTCCTTTCATATCAACCAGTGGGCATTGGTATAATATAACACTGCCTTCTCTAGGTGAGAATAAATGGTATATGATATGGTATATGATGTGGCATTATACAGTTAATGTTCGTTACAACAACTCCTAAAATCCTACAGAAAAAGAGCTTTGCTACGCGCAGTGTTATGAGAAACTGTTTAACATGACATCGGAGATCAAATGCGTTTTGGAGACGTCACAGTTACGTATGTTCACATGACCTCTGACGTTATTAACAAATTCAGTCTCCTTGGTTCTCTTAGTTACAGACTATAATTCGATTCTTAGTCGTTTTAATTAGGTATCTTGGTTTTGGTGAGAGTTTTAAAAGTATATTACTAATTACTAATTGCTTAAACATAATTTTTTTCTTTTAATTAATTCTCAGTTTTTTAGGTTTAGGTTTTTATTTTTAAATTAACTTTTTTATAAAATGGTAATTGCCCTCACGGTTTGAATTGTTAACGCCTTTGTACTAAAACTTTTAAGCTGACAATTCATTTTTCTACTCCATTAATTTTTTTAAAAATTTTAATTGTTAATGCTTTTCATTGGGTTGTTCGCTCTTCTTGATTGACTTATTTAACTTCTTCAGATTATGATTACTAATACAATCCCCATTCTTTCATTGTTCAATTTCCGTTATTATTGAGAAAACGGTTTTGCTTTGATTTTTAAGTCATATCAGCCAGGTAGACCTTAGCAATATTATAATCATAAGAATGAATTTCATTTTTTCTCAGTTCGAGTACCTAACATATGGCGTTCAGGCTACAAATATCTTCGTTATCGCTCTAGAACTGGCGAGAAAAACTAACAAAAAATTATAGAGCAATATCATCAACGTTAGTAGCAAGATGAATAACTCTGTTTTATACTCTTTGCAATATTTTTTATTACTCTTGTTTTCACGGAATTCTCATACCCATCAATAACGCAATACAGTCTTTAGTCCATGAGTCCAATATTTTAAATAGTCTTTTACCAAAAACAATTATTGTTCAAAAAATGTTTAAACTGCCTTTTGTACAAAAGCAAACAACTCGAGTACACGTGGTTTTTACAATATTTTCAGTATTCAATTTTTAAATTACATATACCATCTTTACAAATATGTATAAAATAAGAAAAGTTTTGTTAAGGAGATTTTTTAAATAAATATAGATATACATAATCTCTCCTATGTAGCAGAACCTTTCGGCATAGAAAAGAGAAAAATTACTAATGCATATGCTAAAGAAGCAAACAAAATTTGTCATTTGCACTTAATATTGCATTTTTAATACATAATTTTAATAAGATACATTTTCCAAGAAACAAAATACATTTTCCTTCGATGTTTGGTTTTGGTGTAAGTGTGCGTTGCTTATTCAAAAATGTTAAATAATAAACAAAGCAAACAACCAAACAAGTGAAAACACAAGCCAACTTCTACTTAGCCTAAGTAAATTTTTTATTTAATTATTAGCCCAAACGGCGTTAGCTCAGAAAAGCTATTAATTTCGTTTTAGCATTTTGCGTCGAAAACGTTGAAAGTGTGAATCACTTTTCAAATTGTTGCCACCAAATATTATCACACTATATTGCATTTAAAGAATGATGAATCTGCATAAATGTATGTATGTTTCTCGCACTGTGATAAAACGACAGTACCTAGAACCATCAAATTTTGAATAACGTACGTCTTCGCTCAAATATGGCCATCTGGAAGTTCAAATTTGGAATTTTTTTATCTATTTCATATTTTGTAAAGCATTAATGAGTTTTGGATTAAGAAACTCAATAATTTCAAAGCGAGCAATGGCAACACTGTACGGAAAATAAAAATATTTTTATCTCTATCGCGCGAGATTGTATATCGGGAATTCTAAAGACATGCTCTTTTTAAATTATTTGGCGATATTGCTGTTGAATTGAATTTTGTGTTTTAGTGCGAAGAACATGAAACTTAGTAAATAAAGGTAAAGCACAAAACGTTAAAATAACACCCCTTTGGACGCAATATAAATTTTAAAATAAATAATTTTATAAATTAGTAATTTTAGTAAGTACATTATTTTAACATAGTATACGCTTTTTACGGTATATTAAAAATATTTAAATCGCAAAACGTAGCACAAGGAAATGACAGATTAGCAAACATTTCGCAAAACTGCGTACAATAAATTTTAGCAGCACAGGTTTGTCAAAATCCTCACGATTGAGAACACTGAATACGAGTGATTATTATCAGGAAAATAGATTTAATACACTTTTATTATTTGGAGTACTTTTATACTGGCCCATGTAAAGGGATGTTTGCTATAAGTAGCAAGCATTACAACAAATTTCAACTGCACAACGCAATATCTTTACGTAGGTATTGAGGTATTGTAATATTATCATCAGCTACCAAAATATATTATCACTAAATCCTTTGTATTTCAGTAACTCCTGTTATTATGCAATAAAGCTTCACTTAATGCACTTTCTCAATTGTTATGAAATACCAATATTCAGCAACTCATGTATTAACTTTAAAACATCATTTGAACAGTTAATGTTGCTCCTATGTTTATAATCATGTAGCATATGTATGTGAAGATGGACAGTTCTCCATCATACTAATTGCATTTTCATTCACATGTGTAGTTTGGCACAAGATTTCGATTTAATAACATCAGTTTCCCGTGTCAAGTGGTCTTGCGTGCGAGAGAGATTATCAAACCATTGTCGTGGTCATTTATTACTTGAATATGGTTACTGAATTTTGTCAAAGGTATGCTTATTTGTGATTATTAATAGCCCATGATCCAGGAGTACATTTACATCATACATCATTTTGTTCATATGCAGTATAAAAATATTACATGCAATACAACTAACAGAGACGATAAACTAATTTTACACTCATGCACACTCATGCATATATCAATCTATAACATATATATATAGGATGCCATCGTCGATAATAATCGAATGACGGGGCCAAAGACTTTCTTCCAAAGACAGAACACAAACGATTACGGATTAAGATGATGACGTCATTAAAATAAGGACTATGTTCTGAGCACAAGACGTTAGTTTCTCTACACCTATAAATACTTACTCCTTTCCATCTACCAATGTAATCATTTGTGTTTTCATTAAATATTCAAGTTATTTATAAGTCGGACTAGTTTATTAGCCCCTAGACAACCTTTTCTGAAGTAAGTACCGATTCTACATATATATCTGTATATATGCGATTTATGATTTTGTAAAAACTTTTATGTTTGTAGAAACAATTTTCTTATCTTGTCTTCTCGATACTGCACAGCCTCATCATGGTCATACGCAATCCAAAAGAGATCGTACCAGAAATGGTAAATGAAACACATTTATTTAATACATTCACACATATTTAACGTAAACTATGAAGAGTTACCTCGTTCACAAAACATATGATTTGTCAACAGAGTGTCATTTTATAATGACACTATTGAAAAATCATATATGTAATTACATAACTTTATAATTTTCACAGAGTTAGTTTTGCACTGTCCTTTCACATCGGCATGAAAGAGTGAAGTCACACACTTACTTTATTGGAGCATAATTAGAAAGAATGTCTATCGCCCTGCTGGTGATTTATGATGTCCATCATAATATTCAACACTCCTACTCGATGAGCAGGATCACCATCTACAGGGATTCTCGACGTTTCTTGAACGCAAGTTTTCCTAGCATTTTGGTGAGCAGGCCCGCGACCACATCTAAGCTTCTACAGTAGTCTAAGCTTAGGATAACATTTTGCTGAAGTTGATTCAAGTAATGGCATTTGACATGTATATGTTTTTTCTGGAACTATTTTTCTCTGATTGTGAAAGTTTCATGCGGGATTTGTTATCTGTATAGACAGTAATTGTCAGTTTTCTTCTAGTCCTAAATCCCGAAGTAAATATAACAGCGACTGTGCTTCTTTAACAGCATTAGCTGCTGTAATGTATTCATCTTCAGTTGAAAATAATGCAATACCTTTTTGCCCGTTGTTGCTCAATGAAATACAGCTGTGTTCTTGTTCGAATACATATCCGCGAATGGATTTTCTGGTTGTTTTGTAGCTTCCCCAATCTGCGTCTGAATAAGCAGTTAGTGCAGATTCTTTAAAGTCTTTAGTTATATTCAAGTACAGAATAATTTTGTTGACATTATATGTATAATACAGTATTAGGCAACCAGACGTCTGCGGGTCACCATACGAAATTGCTAAAACCACATCAAACCCCGAGGACACCGACAGGAACCTGTGTTGTTACAAATGGACAATATATCATAAGCTTAAATGCACCTCTGCGTAAATGAATCACATATTGCGCTAGATATTTTAGAAAAGTTTGTACAAAATACATGCAAGTATCAAAATAATAATTCACAGAAATGTTTGCAGCCTATTGGTTTTCTTCTGTTTGGTAAGTCAATTAGTTCGAAAGTGCAGTTTTCTTCTCGAAGGGCTTTGGGCTATTTTCTTTTCTCATTTCCTTTCAAGTTTTGAGTTTCCTCTCTGGTATCAGATTCGAGATCTACTGGACATTTTGTATAATTTCTGTAGAGATTAAGAGTTTTACTTTTTGCAGTTTTGTTTAATCTGTTGAGTTATACATATTCTTCATCGGATTCTGATATTTCCTCTTTTCATGAACTTCTTGTTTTATTTTTTCTTGTTTCGAGCTTTCGTCTTTAGGATTTTCTTTGTCTTGTATGAGAAAAATGCTTACAAACTCATTACTTGTAATATCTTCAATAAATCCTATAAATCGACTTAATATCCTTTTATTTTCAGGAAATTAAAATTCTGTTGTCTTTGCTTGTGCCGAAGAATGTTTTTTCTACAGCAGTGTCATCCTATTTACCTCTTTTTGATTATGGATGTAAGTAAAAGCCTTGCATCGAAATATTCTCAGATGAAAGGGGTTGGGTTTCTTGTTATTCCACATTTGGTATGGTGTTTTTGCATTGCGCATTGCAGGTTTATGAGTTTGCAGATAATTTGGAGTCAGCACTGCTTCTGCCCAGAGTTGTGAGGTTGAAAATATCGGCTATATAATATATTTCCATTTCCATTAGAGATGTATTTTTGCGTTCGCGAACTCGATTTTGCGCTGGACAATGCAGTACAGTTAACCTTTGATATATATAAACCATATCTCATAAGGTATTTTGTGTTCTCTACTGGTGTAGTCTCTACAGTTATTACTTCTTATTGTTTGCACTTTACTTCCGAATTTATTCTTCATAAGGACAAATTGTTTTAGTTTTGTAATTACTTCATATTTTCCTTTAATTAGGTGAATCATTGTAAACCTACGGTTATCATTACTGTTTTGCCCTTAAGTTTAAATTTTTAGCCATGGTGAACAGATTATTAACACTAAAGACATAAACTATGTATCAGTAAGAGTTCTGCATTTATTATTTCCAACAGGTACATTAGAATTAATGAACGCAAATGAATAAAATCAGTTGCATAAAAAATGACCGCAGGTAGTAAAATTTCATAAGAAATTATAAAATCAGAGCATTAAAACAATAAATAAAATGCATCACTATTTGTCTTCGTTCGGACTTTGGATAAGCAGATCCTGCTGCGACAATTAAACGTAAGTAGAAACGACAGAAGAAATTTAAGAACGGCTATCTACTTTGCACTTCTATTCATATGTATTTCTGTAAGTGATCTTTACCATTTGAAATCTTTCTGGTCGGATTTTTAATATTCTCTGTGGTTCCCATAGTCAGACGTTTAGCAGCAGAATCCTATTCATGTATCCTAGAGTAGAAACTCTAGACGCTGCTCATTAAAGTATTAACTTCTAATTAATTATTTCTGATGTTCAAATTAATTCTTCGATTCCATTGTGATGAGCATGTTCTCATTATTATTCTGCTGCAACTGAACCTCACTCCCTGATTGTCAAAGTTTCAGCTTCCATACAGCTACTGCACGTAATTCTATGCTCCATCTGTTCAATAAAGTTACGGGGATAGCTTACTGATCTAACGAATTTTGTTCACGTATAAGTTTTAATAGGTTCTTTATAATGGACAATTCCGAACTGGCGGAAACCCCTTTTCACAATTTCCATTTGTAAGGAAATTTCGCTCTTTTCAAAGCATTCCTCTGCGGTGTAGTTGAAATTCCGTCTGGATTACACACAAAAGTCTGAATACTCGAATTCTGACCATGGTATCCCGAGATTTTTTATGTTTTCTGTTTTGAAAAACATAATTGACCCCTGTAGTTGATTCTCAAAGTTAAATTCTGGCGGATGAAAGTTCATTATCACTTGATTTTGGCAATTTACTCATCTATTCCCTAGATATATTTTAAATGATGGGAGAATTAAAGAACTTTCTCCCTCTTCACCACATGCCTACATGTTGTTACAGAAATATATCAAGATAAAAATTGAAAAGTTGTAAAGTTTGTTACTTAAGGAAGTCTCAAGCAATAAAATCCTAATTGCTTCAAAGGATCAATTTAGATTATATTTTATAATTTCTATGACAATATTTTATAATTTCTATGGTATGGTAACCAAAAACGTTCTTGCTGTTTTAGACAGTCAGAAAGAAACAGTCATGAAACAAAAAATAATCACCGCTAATCCTCAAAGTAATCACCATCGACCTCCAGTACATTTTGCCAACGAGTGGCTAGCTGTGTGATGCCATCGCAGTAAAACTCAGCAGTCTTGAACGCAACGAAGTCCGTGAGGATGCCTTTCGAGGTCTGGCCGGTTTTTGAAGGATTTCCCACGAAGATAGTTGCCTAAGGAAGGGAAAGGTGGTAGTCTGAGGAGCATGGTGGTGGGGTAGTGTTTCTCAGCCCATTCTCTGGATGGAATCTCTGGCCTTCCGAGCCACATGCGGCCTCACATTGTCATAGAGGAGGAGTACACCCTTATGATTGATCAATGCTGGCTCTTTATGCATCAGTGCCTGATGCACAAGTTCCAACTGCTGTGAGTACAGGCCTGTCGTGATGGTGTGGCCTACTGGCAGGAGCTCTTAGTGCACCATTTGGCGACTAGTCCACCAGATATAGAACATGTGTATTTATGTATATTTATGTATACATTGTTCACCGTGGTTGTTGCCTTAAAGAAAAAATTAGCCTTTTTTTCATTATTTTTCAAAATTAAAATTACTTAGTATTACGTTTTAAGCTGTTTTCACTCATCAATATGCTTATCTTCAAATTAATATGTTTATAGTTAAAATAAAAATCATTTTTTAAAAGTGGTACCCGAATGAGGTCGGATACCTTGGCAATTAGGGATATTTTCGGCAATGTCTCATAAATTGTTCTCCAAAATTTCGCTCGAAGGTTAGAAAAAGTATGTTTTTGAGCAATAATTAATGATAATATAACATTTAGCTCAGTTTTAATGCTTAAGCTGCTTTCCCTTTAGGTTTGAAAAAAAAATTAAGTCAGAGGCAGTAGATTCCAATGTTGAAATGTTAATATAATTCTTTTTGATATTTAAGGAGAGTAAGAATTTTCAGATAGGGCGTTAGTCGTTCTTTGGCTACGCTACGGAGATAAAATAAAAAAAAAACTCTCTTTTCCTTCTAGAAGCCTCATGACTAGTTCCTTGCTGCTTCTAATCGTCAGACCGACAAGCACATAGTTGAAACAAAAAAGTGCTTTTTTCACTTCCTGAATCAATTTCCTTGTCAGAAGGTTTACCTAATCCATTATTACCTTCTAGTCACTCGGAAACTCAGGCATTGAATCATCATTAAGCTCTAACTGGCCTATTAGTCTACTTTATTCTTTCTTCTCACATTACAATCCATAAAGAACTGATCATCAGAAAAAGCATCATTAGAAGAGAAGCTCCATGCATTTGCACAGGTAACTTTCTATAATATTCTTTCTTAAGAAAGGAGTTATCAGACTACGAAACAGTAAGTAAATTAATGGTCATATTTCTTCGAAACAGAACTAGAAATTAAATACAGCTATAGCTAGCATGAAGAAACTGGTATTAAAATGTTATCTTGCTTCAGTTATTATTTTGAAGTAGCATTTTAATCTTCACCAATATCTTAGTAAGAATTAATATTTTTAAAAGTTAAGAGGATTATGACATATTTTTAATCTTTCTTTATTGGTAACATTAGAAGGTGGTCAGAAGAATGAATTAGCAATGATAGTAAGGATTCTATAGCTGTTGCCTGTTGCAGTTAATGTTAGCAGTTACACTCAGTATTAATATTTACTTGGTGTATGAAGATTTTGATGCCTTTTTTCTTACAAAATTATGCACCATTTTATGTGGCGGTTATCTAATATCGACTGTTTCCAGGAACACTTCAAAATCTGAATTATTTAATTCTAAGACAAAATATGTGGCAGCATGAGAGAAAGAAAATGTGTCTAAATATGGGAGGTTTTAAGATAATATAATTCAAGGCACGATATATTTGCAAATAACATAATATATTCTAATAGTACGTGATCTGAAAATCATATTTAAATAAACACGTGGAAATTATTTATTTAAGAATTTACTGAGTTTGCCATTTTCTCACTGGACTGATTCATCTAAGCAACGCCTCAGCTGAAAGTCATTATTTATTTAACATTTTAAAATCCAATTATCTAGTCACGAATCAGTTGCTTAAACTAATTAATACAAAGCAAAATGGAAGCAACAATTAATTAAACCAAACAGCTCTGTAATTCTTTCGAAAGCTGTTCAACTCACCACTGAAATTTACCTAATTGGATATATATCGCGTGTATTGTGTATAATAAATTCTCAAGGAGACTCACGCAAGTAGCGTATTTTACAGGAAACGTTTAATTGACCAAAGGTAAACAATGTCTCAATTTAATAAAATTATTATAAAGTTTTTCGAGTCATAGAAATATTACTATATAGGATATGCAGCCAGAACAAGACACTGAAATTTGAAAGTTAAGCGCTTTAACTCTAAACGTTTACGTTCAGTTTTCTAGCCCTTAAGAAAATACATTCTAATCTTTTCCATGATTTGCAGTAAAGGATTATATATTCTGATGTTAAATATATACACTGTTGAATAGCCACATACACTAAAGGTTACAAAAAGTTTAGAAAAGTTTACAACAATATATGTGTCTTTCATTGATATTTTTTTATAATTTTACTGATTTTTTTATAATTTTACTTGATAATATTTACAATTTTTTTTTAAGATTTTGGAAAAATACCTCTTGTTTTGTCTACCAGGCGCCCGGGCTGCAGTTTCCATATATAGTGCATGACTTCCTTTAGGATCGTAACCAGTTCTGTAATGACTTTACCCTAGGGGAAAAGCTGTCCGGGAGGTGCTAAGTAAAGAAACATTTAAAACTGCCTTTTACCTATAGTAGCACGAAAATGAATATATTTACAGCACCAAGTTTATACGTAGAATAGAAAGAAGAATATTAGCCTATTGATAAGCATATGTATTTTGTCTTATTTCTCAATGTGGTCCCTTCGTCTTATATATTGTATAACGTAATATAATAAGCAAATGAAATAACAATATGCTTCTACTTATATTTAACTGTGTTTAAAAACAACGTTTAGACTCTTCAGTTAGGTAATCAGTAGCAGGCAGACTAAATTTGAAAATTCCATTAAAAATATTATTTATGCTTTGCCGAGTGACAAAACATTAAGAGCGACAATGTGCAAGGATATGTGAACAAAAATGTAAGAGTCTTTTGTTTCGCGTAAGGAGAATACATTACTTTAAATCGTTCAGTTTTGTAATCAATAACATAGTTATTAAATTTGAAATCTGATCTGCGATTCATTGTCCCTTGACTGATTAACTAAAAGCACAAACATTTGCATTAGGCGGAATAGAGGGGACCTCGTCCTCGATATTTCAAAAATCATAAAATACAGAGAAAGAGAAATTTCAAAAATAAAAGTTCTGAAAGGTTTCAGATTTGAAATTACTTTTTTTAACATTTTGTATGTTGCCTTTATTTATTAAATATCACGTTCTTCGGAATTAAACGATAAAATTGAGTTCAAGAGCAATATCGCAAAATAGTTTTAAATTGATCATATCTTTAGAATTTCCAATACAGAGTCTCGCGAAATGGGGATAAAAATGTTTTTTCTGTACAACGTTGCCAGTGCTTGCTTTGAAATACTTGAGTTTGTTAATCAAAAATTCGTTAAAGATTTACAAAATATGAAATCAATAATAAAACAAATTCCAAATTTATAATTTGGGCTTCCGACATTTATGTGGAATTATTGACATTTATGTGGATAGCATTGCTTTAAGTTCTTTTAAAAAGATTTCTTAAAAGATATTTTTTTAATAATGCTGTTATTCGCTTTACCATTGCAAATACGGTGAAATCTTTGTTCAGTATTTAAACGTTTTTAAAATATTTTTTCTAGTTAATACCTAGTTTTAAATATTGAAGAACTTTTCAAAATAATCAATTTATTCGTACTGTAAATTGTACTGTATTAAATTTCATATTGTTTTTATTAGTAGAATAGTCGTAAGTAGTAATACTATAAGCATTTGATACTATAAGCAGTAATTCAAATAATACTTTAAAAATAAAATTGTTTTTTAAAAATTTGAAATAACTTCATATTATTATTAAGTTACTATGCATTTTTAATTTCAAAGATAAGTAAATATAAACTCTCAAAATAATTATTTTGTATTCTGCTAATTTAGAAATTTCGCAAACAAAATCATTCTTACTGAGAAAATGTCACAGCCATAATTTAATTGTTTGACGATGAATAGCCAGAGTGTAAGCTTTCAATTTTATACTATTTATAAAAGTGACGCATGTTCTATCCACAACACTGTAATTTTTCAGAAACTCATCGATATTGTTAAAGGACGTGTCAGGCTCACTGAAGAAAAGAGACACATCATTATTCACAGCAGCAAGAATCTGTGCACGCATTGCAAAAAGTGTGTCATATTTTTATAGGCGAAGTTTTTCTCCAAAGATATATTTATGGGCGTTTTAAGTTTGTTATTCATACTGTTTAAGTATGTAAAACACATAAAAATTATGAATGGTCTTTGATGATTGAGAAATTAATAAAAGTAGCTGACTTATTATGAAGTCAAAATTAAAAGCATATTATAAGAAAAGGAATTACGATAGAAAATTTGTTAACGGAACCACTATCAAAATCATACAGAAATCCCTAGCTTGATTGTAAAAGAATATGCAATATTTTACAGTTAGGCTTAAAGCTTTTCTAATACGTCGCTAAACATGTTTCGAGAGGATCCATCAATAAAGCGGAAAATTTTAGATGTTGAATATTTTATTTTCTGCTTGTGAGGCCGCATGGAAATTTTTGAATTATTGTTTGGCATTTAATGTCATTTGTTAAATACAGCTTGCTTTTTGCATGAAATCGGTTTATAAGAATGGTTACTGTGTGAGTTTAGTCGATGTTGGAATAATGAAAACGCAGGTCATTTGCAAGTAAAGCTATTACACAGTCCAAACGTTAGGGCATAGTGTACACTTTTATCATTTGGCATTTATCGGGGGGAGGGCATATTTTTTCCAAGACGACAGAGGAAACTCCACAACTGTTAATGCAGATCACTACACACACATAGTGAGAACATTTTTAGAACATTTTTTTATGCAGTAACTCCCTAGGTTTTTGGAAATCAATTTTTAAAGAAACGCCACAAATACTATTTCAGACTGCTACACACATATGGCCAGAACATTTTTGATGCAGCAGTTCCCCGGATTTCAGGGAAGTAATCTGTTTTCAGCAGAAAGGAGACACAAGTCATAGTGCTCGTGTGCCCATGCCTAGGCATGGGCACACGAGGAACTTTTCCCGGACAGACATTTTATCAACACAAAGCGACATCACATGACCTGCAAGATTCCCATATTTGCCCGCATGCGACGTTTTTGTTTGGGAATTTCTGAAGAGCATGGTGTAATTTAATAGCCCCAAACCATTTAGGAATAAAAACAAATATCATATAAGAAATTGCACGTATTCAATCTGACCTGCTTTGTCGCGTGATGTAATATTTTCGGCCAAGATTAGAAGAATGTTTACACAGAAATGGTTCTCACATGTAGGCAATATTTTTAAAAACGAAAATGGCATGCTTTACTTAACTGTGTAAAAACAATTCTGGTAATAAATGTTTCATGAAAAGAATTGAGTATTTTTAATATTTACCGCTTCAATGGTGAACCCTGTACATTATCCAGTTATTAAACAGCTTAAATTCTTCACGGATCCGTTAAATAATACATCTAAAGAAAGAAAAGCAAGTAAAGAACATTTATAGCAATTCTCAAATATTCCGCTTTTTTTCTTATGCATATGTAATAAAACATATGTGCGATAATCGAAATTTGTAGATTATGATAAAAATTGTCGTAGTTCAAAAAGTATTAGTTTAAAAAAAATTTAGAAGACTTTCAGGATATTTTTTAATCCAAAACTTTTTCAGTTTCTTAAATGTACCTCGAAGCATAAAATACCGATCTCCAGGCAAATGTCTTATATATTATCAAAAATAGATTGGGATGCGTCTTAGTTTCAACAGGTACTCTTGATATTTCGTCTTTTTTTACTTGGGTCACATCTCTTCAAGATAACACACCTATGCATATAATACACTCACACACAGAAAATGTCCGTAACATAATATTGGATTATATCACGTTGTAAAAAAGGTAAGATTATAGCCACACTGTGGAGCCATTTTGTATCCCCAAATCGAGGGTATAAAAGAATCAAATCGCATTATCTTTCACGAGATTGGAAAACCAGCATAAGTTTCAACCATTGTGAAAGATGTGTTAAACATCGTTTTTTGCTATGATGGGCTTGACAAAATAGAACCATTACTTGAAACCCACCCCCGTTTCTTATAGAATTTGTTTTCTTTTAGAATCATATAAAAGACTTTCGAGGTATAAAGAAAATTCAGAATACTAAGAATGGAATCATAGCTGACGCTGAAATGTATTAATTTCTGAATTTCGTACTCATATGTAAGGTCAATGTATTTCTAGTATAATAGTTCAATGTTTACCATATTTTTCCTTGCGATGTTAGAAAATTAATTGTTTTAAGAATCTATATTAGTTAATAACTATAAAATATTCAATTAGAGCAGTTTCCATAAATGTTATTGACATATAAACTTCCAAAACATATTACTATTACTTTTCGAATGGTCTTTATTTATCTTTTATATGTGAGAAAAAAGATTATAATAATGTATAAAAGATTAAGAAAATATTATAATATCTTACTATCTCATGATATGCATATATACATTAAAAATATAAGGAATAAACAAAAAGCTGTAAACATATTAACTGCACATTTAATTACCAAACAACATTTAATTACCTTATCCTATATCTTGAACCTAAAGACAAATTTTCCGTTGTAGCAAAATAATTTAAGTTGCATACGCAGTATCCGAAAAAATAACCTGTGCCCTAGTACGTGAACGGAAAATGCCGGAAAAGGATAAAAATCCTGCGATTAAAGCAGGAAACCTCTAAATTTGTCTATTTGGGATATAGTTTTCCATTAAGGGAAAAAAAGGCATAAGAATAGGAAATATGCAAATTAAACTCTAAATTTAGGACCTATTTGTCGAGAACATGAGCTTCTATTAAATAGACTTGCATTTTCCCACCTAATGATGGAAGATATTTTTACATCATATTTTCAGTTTTTCTGCTTAACGGTAAAATCAGGATATTTTGACTTGATTGTTTAATACGACTGTGCTTAATACGATTGTTTAATACGACCAGATGTTTGCGCCATTTTTTTTCTCATTTTATATTACTTCTACAATTAGAATTCCATTTTTCTTGTTATGGACTAAATGAAACCTGTTAAGAAAGTTCTGTGAAGAAGATATTTCTACTGGATACTTATAAATATTATTCAAATTATGCAGAATATCTTATTGTACAGTAATAAAGAACTTAAAATTTAATGTAGGATAAGTATGTTGGAATCTGAAAAAGAAAATCGGCAAGCATAGCGGTTATTGAAGCGAGTGCTGTACCAGTACGTTCTAGCCAGTAAATTGAATTGAACACGAAAAATGAGCCGGATTATTTAAAAAAAATAATCTTGTTTATTCACCTTTGTGCAGTTGACACAGCTGACTGTTTTTTGGTCTTCTTGTGGTCTGTGGAGCCGCATCCGGCATAGACTTTATCTTCCTTGCAATATTTCGTTGGGTGGTTATACCCAAGGCATTTAACACATTGCGAAACCTTTATAAACTCCCTTACGTTGTTTCTTGTCCATTGTTTGTTCAACTTCCTCGTTTTCAAAAGGATCTTGAAAGCTACCGGGACTATAGATAGAAACCAAGTGCTGTCCAAAGCGGGCCTTCATGGCAAACAGAACCTCTAATTCACTTTCTGCTAGGTCGATGTTCTGTGTTTTAATGAAGTTTACTATCTCATCTAATGTTCTCGTTGACATTGTACACTATTATTCTGGGGTTTCTTTTTTGTGGATGTTTCGTCTCCACTACGTCCTTCAGCTTCCGATTTTCATTTATGGCCTCTTCAAGTATTGTTAATTCTTCCGTTTTCGTAACTTCTACTAGGAGCCCTACTTTGTTAACTCTCTTTATATTCTTGACGCCTACTTTGAGTTTACCTGGATCTATGTACTTCAACAGCTTTCCCTTTACCTCGTCTGGTGTGCTATTCTCAGTCTTAGGATAGACTAGTAATACATTCTCTGTCTCTTGTCGTGTTCTCAATTGTGATCGTCTAGTTCTAGAACTACTTCTGGATGGCCGTCGAGATCTTGCAACTTATGCATAAGACAGCTTTTGAGTGGTGACTATTCCTTGGATGTATGTCTCTATATTCTTAGTTTGTTCAATTTGTCCTTCCAAATTGGCTATTTTGTAACGCTGCCTCGAGACTATTCTTAACATATAGTTAAAGAAACATCGAATCTTTTTGTTTGCTTTTGTGGAAATGTCGTCTCTATTTAAATATTCAATTAGATAAGTATAGCACTCTTAAGCCTCCTGATACTCTGTACTGGCATCTACCAAAGTTATATCAAACGTCTAGCTGTCGTGTACTGCTCTGTTTCTGTGCCTTATCTATTATTGGAGCACTGAGCGACTACGTTTCAGTGTCGGGGCGTTGCCCCTTAGGCTCTTTATTTTTTGGACGAACCATCTCATTTTGTGATTTAAATAGTTCCAAAATAATTTTTAAGCAAAAATTACAATTTTACCATGAGAATTGAGCAAATTGGCCAATGGGCAGAAATGCTTCAATTTTGATTCACCAAAATGACTGGCCTCGGCCATCCGGCGGACAGAAAGACTTAAGTTGATGATGTACCAAATACCTGATGTCAACACTAAGCCAAACGCTTACTGAAAATTAAAAATGCGTAGCATTTTTCATACAAATGCGTAGCATAAATGTGCGTAGCATAAATGTATAGCATTTTTCATACAAGTAACAAAGTCACGATTTTCTATATATAGGTAGATAAACACATATAAAATCCTATTTTATACTCAAACATTATTTACACAGCATATACAAATCTTGAGAGACAATGCTTACTCAGAATATGCAAATGAAGGCGGCGGACAGCAACAGTTTTGAAAGTCTTTCTATCTTCGGAGATTCACCACAAATATCGCAAACGGAACTAATAATTCATGGAAGAATCACATTTTCACAAGTGGTACATTTACTAAGATATTAGCACTTTTAACGGAGCACACGAAAACCACAACCAATATGGCTGCTGATGACCCTCCCATATCCTATTAGAGATGAAGAAGAACTGTATTATCTCACAGCGCTATAACTCCACCAACAAAGAACAAAGTTTTCTTTGACTTAAGTGATAAAATTTTTAATCGGAATTTGGTTTGGTTGCTGTCTTGCGTTTACTCAGTAATTAATTTTTATCATTTTATGTACTTGTTACATTTTGAAGTTTACAAATATATTTTATAGCATAATAATAAATGAAATAAAATTAAATAGATTTAACATATTTATTTTATTTTCGATAGTTTACGCATATTATTTTATGTATGCTATTCTTGAGTCGCAATTGCAGTATTAATGCTGACTCAAACTAGGCTTAAAGAATTCTATGACGTAGGACATCAGAATCCATAACTAACTTCCATAGCCATAATCTACAAGATTAATAAACAATGAGCTAATGCGAAAGAGAGGCTGCATTATTAGATACTGAAGAATTTCCATCAGAATACCTTACTTGCGTGTAACTAGTAATAACTCTAATTGACAATGGTGTTATTCATAATATTATTTATTTATCAGTTTGCGTATTCCGATTATAATTTTTTTAACACTTTATATGAAGTTTTGTTAAATACTATTTCGAAAAGATGCTACGACACATTTTTTTTCAAACTAGTTTTCTGTAGTTTATTTTAGAATATATTTCTTACAAAGCAGGATCCATTCTACAATAATTTTATGTGGATTTATTGAAGCATGTAAAACACATTTTGTTTCATACAGTATTTTACCGTAGAGTAATGATACTTACATTTGCTTACAAAGCATGTTTATAAAGTTATATTGCTATCAATAGCTATTTCATGTAGGCTTATAAGAGCAAATAAAGAACATTTACTTTCAGAATATGACATATAAGGTTTTAAAACATATCAGCTATTCTTCATTCTTTGTTTCATATGCTTAGCTGCAGATTTTATTTTTAGAAATTTAGTCTAGACTCTAGAGTAAAGCCACTTATATTTATCCTAAAGAATATAATTGTTGTTTTCAAAAGGAAATGAGATAAATCTTTCTTGTAAAATTGGTTACAGGGTAGAGTTTTCCTATTCACTTAATTTCAGTATATTTTTTAAGTCAAATACGTATAGGATAATAATAGGAATAGCTGAATCTTACTTAGATAACAAGAAATTGTTCAACCTCATTTAAGATCATGTATTCGACAGTAAAATCGAAATTTTAATGTTCTGTGTGCCTGCATAAATCTGTGTAAAAAAATAAGTTTATTGAACTTGCCTATTATTGGACGTTATAGATTTATACAATCTGAGACGATACTTAGTTTTATAAACATTTTCTTAAATAGCGTACCTAGAGTTGGGTTTACCATAAAATAAAATAAGCACGCGTTTAAGGCATCAAGAATGGGACAACCTCAAAAATGTCACTGAAACTCATGGAAAGGAACACTATAAATATAATTATTGTTGATTGTATCATGGAATGTATGTACAGCTAAATTGAGACCGAGAGAGAATAGATATTAAACTGTGAATGTATAATGTGAATGCACTACAATCTTTTATGTGATAAGAGGCTCTTAAGAGTCTTAATCCAGCCCTGCATATGTCGGAGTGCTTTCTATATATCAGCATGAAACTTTATAGAGCAACGATTAGTCATTAGTTCGGAATTCGCTTCGTATGTCCAAGCGAGAAACGTTTCTGCATGATGGCTCGCTATTTAACCCTTAGAAAAATGAAGCCGTCCTTAACCTGTATGCTTAAAACACCGAAACGTGTGTCCCCGTCCATTACACGTCCCGTCCGTTTCTTCTCCTCCCCGCCCATCAATGACATCCTTTCTACTTCCTAGCAAAAAAGCTTCCTTAGTCGTTTAGGACAGGTATGCAGTAGCACCTGATACTGCATACCTTAGGGAAAGGGAAGAAAACAACATCGAAATTTCGCCATTTCTAGCGATTGTGGTCGATTGAATGAAAGGTTATCTCCGGCTTTAGTCTTCAAAGGATTAAAAACGTGTATGTACAGTCAGAAGGGTTTATTACAAGGAAGCTGTCGATTAATTCAGAGGTTGTTTTAGAATGTTCTTAAAAAGGGTTCTAAAAAACCTGCCTATTTCTTTAATCATAGAAATATAGTGGAAACATCTAACTGTATTGACAGATTATACGTTAAAGATAAAAACATTCTGTTTTTCTATTTCCATTTTAGCATCTCTCACGTGCAATGTTTGTGAAGTTTTAAAATTAAAAGCACCAAATAATATCGCATACGGTATCCAATATGTACCATATTAATTCGCATAATTATATGCTACTCCTGTATCTTGGAAAGTTATGAAAGAGTAAGAGCGCAAACTTAGCAGAGAAAATTTCGCAAAATCTTTGGTACTGGAAAAGAGAAACAGATATTGGGTGTTTGATTACATAAAATCTCTAATTTCATATTCTAAATATATATTTCCATGTTAGAAACATACTTTTAAATTGTAAATATAGGTTTTAGTATGTAACACGATGATGTTAAACAAAGCTTAACTTTTTTTTTTATTTATCTGAAACCTTAACATGAAGTTCTGATTTTGACCATCTGCACTTTGGAAACACACAAAAAATATATTTCGGCCAAAATTACAAACTTTACAATGTTATAACTTGTAATATTACTTGTACTAGTCCTATGCAAATGACATAATGTATTATTAATTTACAACTAGCGCAAAATTTCACAATCTGGACTAGTGAATTATGCAGCAATCATATGCAGAAAGTTATTATGTTATGAAAATGTCAGCAGCTTAGAACGTCATTACATATATATGTCAAAGGATCTCAGAGTTTATACCATTTTTAAAGACATAACTATTTTAAGCTATTTAAGTAAGGAATGTTTCCGTAAAAATCGCAGTTAAAAATTAGCGGCATTACAAACTTTGGACATTTTCTTCGCAGCCACTATCTTCAAAGGAGAAGCAAATGTTAATGGCTGACTAAATGCTAATGAAAGCAAATGAGATACACTTATTATAACTGCTTCTGTCCCTGCAGCCAGTAATTAAGTTTCTCATTTTAATATGTTGCTCCTCTGCTAAATGTTGCAAAGAATAGTTGCATTTAAATAATTAAGGAATTTATTTGGAAGACTTCTTTCTGACAATACTATGACATAACCTTCTCCGAAATCACCATTTTCAAAAGCAAGTACTTAGTTTCTAAGAAGTTTAAGATATTCCTCTTCTGTAGGGGTTTGGAGTAAGAAAGAGTAGCACACTGATCTGGCAGTCAGAATTTCACTCCAAATAAGACCATACAGAATCTCTTGTGATTCATTGTTCTCAGCTATACTCCAGATCTGACGACTATGTAAAACGGTGAACTATAAAGTGTGACTTAACTCATCGACAGGAGTTATTCTGCATTTCTTACATTTCTTTTAAGTCAGGAAGAAGATTAAAATCACTCCTTCAATGTGCACTTGTGGTGTAATTATCAGAAATCAACACGATGTATGGAAAGTTTCAAATTCGAATCTGTGTAAAGCAATTGTTTCTTAGCTATGATTTTTAGTTGTACTTCACAGGTGGCGATTATACAAAACGGCGAACTAGAATTCTTTACTTATCTGGAACTGATCGAAATGAGTAACTCCATCACCTTTAAGTGAGAGAGAAGATACATAAAGAATTACATCCAACTATTTCAATGTGAATTTGGGGTGAAATTATAAGAAATCAATAGGATGTATCTCAAGTTCGAAGCTGGTTAAAGTCACGGATTTTTAGTTATGATCCCTTGGTTTAAATCTAATCGCGTGTTTATTTCTGCCTCTCGGTCAACGGAAGAATTCATCATCGGACTTGAAATAATTGAATGAGGTTTGACCTGTACTTTCCCTAAAGCGTTTATTTGAGAGGCCTAGAAGAAACTGAAGCCAGTCCACTATTGTTTTCATGCAATATAAAGATTAGCAGAATGAATGCTGACCAATGCTATGGTATTTAAGCCATATAGTAAAACATAATTATGTAATACCATTTGAAAGAGATATTTTTTCGTAAGCATGGTCTCAAAATTACTTTCACAAGTATGGTGAGGGATATCTTTTGATGGTCTTCAGATGACAGTAATTAGTTTGGTAGAAGAGCGTCAAAATTTTTTTCCCTCAGTAAAACGCACGAAATTATTTTCTACACAAAGATACATGAGCCAAAGTTTCTTATTGGTAGCCATTTAATTACATGTGATACACTTATCACATGAAATTAGTGAGTATTACCAATAAAACGTTTTTTAAACGTGAAATTATACTTCATTATTTCAAATTGCAACAGGATTCCGAAAGACATTATAAATTTTGTACTCTTGAAGTCTGTTATGCTAATCAATATGCATTGTTATTAATATTTCATTTTAGCTTTAAAATATCTGGTTATTTTATGAGTACAAGAACCGCCGCATATTTAGCTGTATTTTTAGGGAAAAATTACTCTCAAAATAGTATAAAATAGCTTCTGTATTAAACAGCTGACAATAACATCTTGCAGCATAAGTTCATTATTATGTTTCATTATTCATGCCTCACTTTCATGAAATAGAAGACAAATACCGAATTAACTATTAACATTTTATATCCAACTATGTTTTCAGAATAAATGGTATGGGAATTCACGCATTTTATGTCATGTACCTGTTAAGTAAATACGTATTAACCAGTTTTATTCACTGAGTTTCTAAATAAGGTAATCCAATAAACACGAACTAAAGTTCGTAACTTTCTTATATTTCAGGAATAATAAAATGGATTTTGATTGATAAGCTTTGGAAAAAAAATCTGCTTTAATAACATTAATCCAAACACAGACATAAATAATTCAAAATAGCAAAGGAACGCCTACGATCAAGAATGAAAAGAACTCTCATTTAAGTAGTATTTAATAAAATAATTCTCAGCAAATTAGACCTCATTCAAGTGTATAAATACTAATAACAAAATGAAGAACAGTGAAAAATATGCTGAAATGAATATGCGCAATAAAGAAAAGTATAAAAAATATTAGCATTACTGATGTGGACTCTAATTAACAGGCGAGTATGTGATGCACTCGCTTAATCGATGCGGGAAAATACACTTCTGCTCAAAGTAAGCAACAAATGCAAAACAAGGAATAAAGTAAAAACTGCTTAAATGCTATGCGTGAAATTGATCCAAAAGGTTGGCGTGGCACTACTAGACTACACAAAAAATAAATCAAGGACGTACAAAAACACGTGTATTACGACTATTACATCGCGAAAGACCAAAAGGGTCGGAACAACGTGCAATGGAAACATCACACTAAAAAAGGATATGATACCCTCTACCTAAAATGTATGCTTGACAACGGCGAAGAAAACTGGCAATATTGTCGCTGTTTGCTTGTTGTGGCAGTAACGCCCATTCCTGTAGTAATACATACTGGAGCTCGTGAAGGATGTCTAGCCGCACACTGTGACTGTGAACCGTCGTCTCAAAATGTCTCACACATGCTCTGTGGAATTCAAGCACAGTGATCTTAGCAAGGCACGGCAGATGTGGAACGGAATCCCTCTCCAGATAACTCCGCACCACTCGAGCCAAATGCGGGAGCGCGTTATTGTCCATACAAATCGCGGCGGTACAAATTGCAGAGGTAAAAGGACTCACAAAGAAGCTGTAGAATTTCGTCGCGATATCTTACGGCTGTAACAGGACCACCAGAAGTTATGTAGATGTCGGTGCAGCCGTTCGTTGCTGTCTCAGACCATACAAGTATGTCTCTTCCTCTGTAATGGTATCTTTCGACAATGTCTGTGACTCGATAGTGTGTGTCTGTCTCCTGCCATAAAATTGCCTTCGGGAATCGTTCTGGACATTAAATGGAGACTCATCCGTAAAGAGTACTTGCCCAAATGCTGTGGTGTCTAGTTGCGATGTTCACGGACCCTATTCCACCACGCTCTGACATGCGATGGGGGCAAAAGAACACAGAGCTCAGGTCGTTGGGCGTAGTCCACCTTCATTCAGTTAGCATGGTACAGTGTGCCCGGATATTGGCCGTCCTGAAGCAGATGAGAGATGCGAAGCAGCTGTCGTGCTGTTAGTGATCTACGACACCTTGCAGATTGCAACAGGAAGCGATCGTTTGCCGTTGTGGTAATCCTCCGGCGTTTAGACCCACGTTTTCTACAGGATCCGTTTGGTAACGATTGCATTACGACGCACATTCAGCTCTCTCGCGACAGCACATTGTCTTGCACCAGTTTACAGCATTCCGATACCCCTCCAACACATTTCATTGCATTCGGCGATGCAACCTATACGTCATATAGAAACTGCGTGTTTTAACAACCTTTTTTACACTCGTAACTTTTCTTTTAGAATACGTTGGTAATTTTTTTAGTAGGAACGTTATACTGGATAAGTCTGATAATCAGTCACCCTACATTTTCTCAGTGAATATATTTCTTTTAATTATTAAAGCGTATATCTATCTGAGTATTAATGATTTTAATCAGATGATTTATATTGACTTTTATGAATTGGAAATAGTTAATATTATTTTTATTTAATTTAAAACGCGAAATACTTGGATGATTTATTTTATTTGATGTTTTTAATTAAAAAGCTACATTTTTTCGGTAAACTCTTCTTTGAGGTGTTCGGCTAAGAAACGAAAATTTTAGGGACTAAATTTTAATTTGTAAAACTATTTTAAAAAGAAAGCAAAATAGGCATAACAAAATTAAATTATGTTAATATTAAATTATGTTAAAATTAAATTATGTTAGCTTGTATAGCATATGCATGATAATCAGATTCCTCTTTTATTTCTTTTTACTTAATAAATCAAAAAGCGGAACATTATTCTTTTGCAAATATTGCAATTCAACTACAAATCAACATATCTAAAAGGATACGTGTGTCAAATGTGATAATGGAGTACATGTTAGATCAAAGCAAAAAATATGCATCAAACAGGAACGTGAAGTTAAGTGTTAATCAATAAATTACATTATAAATAATAAAAAACAGAATTTATCTGACACGCTAACTATTCCTATTGAATACATCAAAGGGATAATTGCGAATGATATTAACAGTAGAAGTCAACAATGTTTTATTTATTCCTTTTCAATAAACATTAGAATTTAAAATTCAGCATCACATCTGAGGAACAGCAATAATAACAGCAAGAATCACAGAATGAAAGAGTGTTGATGATTAATACTTCAAAAGTGCTTTCATAAATAACTAGTAAAGATTTTCGGATTTCATGCCTTTAAGTTATGTCTGTAATCAATTAATAAAAAAATACTGACAAATGTTGCATATTAATGCAAAAAATTAATCTTTCTTTAACAGAAATATTTATCTTTCAGAGACAACTTTTTTTCTGCATATTGAAGCAATTAATTATACATTTATGCACTTGTTAAGAATATTTTATAGTATCATTAAAAATATAAATCATCGATAAAAATGAAAAATATTATGGAACATGTTCGGAAATCAGAGTGAAAATAATCTGTAAGATTCATTTTATTTTCTTCGTTTCAGAATGTATTAAAATAGTAGCTAGGCCGTTATTGATATGCTATCTAAAGAAATGTCTAACATAAATATTAACGTAACAGTGCGGAATTCAAGATGCTTTAATTTCTTAGTTGTATTTGTAAAATATAATTCTTCGTCCGAAAGAAAAGTATATATTAGAACAGATAATTAGAGTAATGGATTTAGTAACAAGATCTGATATTAATTACTATTGTTTAACTGAATCCAATGGTGCGCATAAATGTATTGTAGAATGTCAAAACTATGTATTTTAATGTACAAAGTATGACATAATAAATCAGAATAGAGGACTAGACACCGAATATAGGAATTACTTTTATATATATAGAGAAAAAATAAGCAATTCGTCAAAAGATAATAGACCTAATATTTACACAATCAGCTTTTCCAAAAACGTTTACCCGATTACCTAACAAGGATCAGTTTTAGCACATACTTAATCTGAGATAGCATGCATGATGCTCCTCGAACAGTACATATTTATAGAGATGGTGTGAAGGTACTCAACAATATTCTTTGCTTGCCATATATTTTCATCTGCTTTCACTAGCCATATACACAATGTGCCTAAAAAATGGAATAGGAAAGATTCTGAAAGATTTCTAATCTGTGCATTATCATGAACTATTAGCTTTGAATAGTCTCACACGTTCGCCTTCCTGCGACAGAATGAAATGGTTGCATGTGGAATTTTCTACATGCGTAAAGGGAATGTAATAGTGCACCGTTACCGCATCCCTGTTGCAGAAATCTCGATACTCTATCGTATCTTACTGATCTCCATATTATGTACCTGCAATGAGTTAGGTATCCCATAGTCCCTCAGTCCATCGCCTGATGATCTTAAGCCTAGCTTCTGGTCACCACGGAAGCTTCAACTAAGCGTTTCCTAAAGCCAATAAAATAATATCCAGCATCGCTACTAAATAATATTGTCATATTAAATGCAACTCCACTTTCTGATGTAGATGTAAATAATAACACTCAAACAAAATTAAGCATTTTTATATCTGACACAAGAAGGAAATCACTTTATCCTACTAGAATATTTCCAATCGAGTTAAAATATGTAAATTATTTTCCTCCGTCACCCACAGATTTCCTAAAACGCTCGGTCACATTCTACAAAAATGGTAAAAATTACTACCCTACGTGCATTTCCTACGTACATTTATTTAGGTGACACCTTCATTGACGTGAAAGAGTTAGAGTTTCCGATTTCTTCCCGTGTTCGAAAATTATAATAATTGTCTTTAGATCCCATCAAGCATTTTTACATTACATTGATCGAGTTTTCTGTTTTCATTAGCAAACAAATGTTAACGGAAGTATTAAGAAGAAATTTTCAGTGGTAGTCCGCAAAATACCTCATGGTTTTTCCACCTTATATCTTTTTACAACGACAAATAGTTCACTTTAACGGAAGATCGGTAATTTAAGATTTTCGAAAGAATTTTGCATAGCACTTTTCGTTGGCTTCCATACTGATCTTTCAACTTAGCGGGAAACGTTTTCGAATAAAGCTGTTATCTCAGAGTCCAAAAAACTTCTTTCCTTGATCTCATAGCTTATATGAGTATGTATCTGAATTTAAATTATTATTAACACTATTTATATAAAGAAAGTTTCATTTGATATGGAAATCAACACCAGTTTCATAACGAACACCAGTTTATAGCTTTAACGAAGCTTTTGAAAAACTGCTTATGTTAGATAAAGCTAATTTACAATAATATTGGCAAGGGTGACTAAGGAGGAATAAACAACACATTTTCCATCCACATGGTCATTTTAAATAATTCACACTTCTGCCATTCTTTCTTGATATAATAATTTTTTCCCCTGTGGTATCCCATTCGCATGAAAAATTAAAGAATCCATACAGCTGAACTGCAAACCTATCAAAGCGCAATGATTTTTAAACCATAACATGATGTCTAACAGTACTTATGAATATTTTTCACTAGCATTTCCATATATTCATATGTTTCTTTCATGAATAATGCAAAAGTTAATGACAGAGACGGCAATCTCTTTTCATCACTCAAAATGCAGTCTTCATATGAATTTTGATATGAGTCAATGAAGAATCTCTATTTTGTTGTTTTATGGTCATACACAAATACATGTATCATAGGCCAAAAATCTTGCTTTAATTAACTAAATAATCTTCGTTAATATAGGAAATCTTAAAAGTATTTTTATTGAATGTGAAATAAACGCACTTAATGTATATGTGAAGATGATAAAGCTAATCTTAAGCCTTGAATTACAAATTTTATTTTTATTTTTCATTTGGGCTATTTAAAATTCCGAACTAGGAAGTTTAATTATCTTTGCATTAAGAGATGAGATACACAGGAATTTATAACTTCTTTAAAAGAACGATTAACTTGAAATCTCATTTTAAATTTCGTAGCTGACTAATGCTGCAGTTCATCTTCTAAGGTATAACAAAAAAAAAAAAAAAAAAAAAATCGTACAGGTTAGTTGGACTGAAAAGCAGTTCTCTCATGACAAATAACAAGCTGGAATGCTCTACAACGTTAGAGATTTATTTTTAATTCCGCTTCCTTTGCTGTATAGAATATTATATCACGATGCCTGGTGTTTTGTTAATAAGTGTTTGCATAACTTATGTTAATTTAGGATGGGTGAATGGTGGATCGTTTTCGGAGGACTTTTTATATTTAACAACTGCAGAAGGCAGTAAATGTTTGTAACTGAAATAAAATATCACTAGATGTGCATGCACTGAACATCTGGCCAAATCTCATATTTTTAAAATGTATTATGTAAACAAAATTCATAACTAGATTATAAATTTATTACTTCCTTGCACGAAGTAAAAAGGAAGTATTGTAATCACGAAAAAATTCGAGTATCATATTTCAACGAAAATATCTATTTTGACCGCTATTGAATGCAATTTAACGATGTTTTTGCGTGACATCTGTACGTAAGGACAGAACAAAAGACTGTTTTTCCCCCCAAAAAATTATAAAACTCATTTAAAATGAATTTTGAAGAGATTTTTTTCGTGGCATCTGTACGTACTTATGTATCTCGCATAATTCAGAAACGAGTAGCTTCAGACCGTTGAAATTTTGTATATAGGAACATGTAGATGTGCACCTCCCATTTTGGTTGCAAGCGGCCGCACCAAAACTATATAAATATGTATATATATATATAAATCCACTCTCTTACTCGGCTCAGTGAGCTCAGTTTATTTATTCTTATATGTTTGTAAATTGTCCATTTTTTGCTTTAAAAATGATTGAATTATATTGTTTTGGTTACGATTTTTATGGCTTTAGTTAACCTGCATGCAATAATTATAGAATTATCAACAATTTAAGTTTTTTACACGCGGCTAAGCCTAATTTTTGATTACCATAGCAGCCATGTTTGTTTACATTTGAAACTTAGCAGAATATTGGATTTGTTGCCAATCTAGAGCAGCTAAGCTTAGCAACAACAAAGTAACGTCATTGCGATTTAAATGATGCTTAATTCATTCTTGAATTATCATTTAAGTTATTATTTTGTTTTTCCGTAGAAACTGTAATTTTAATTGTAAAAAATGTTTTAACTAGAAACTGTAATTTTAATTGTAAAAAATGTTTTAACTGTACTTCGTGTTTTATGTTGTTCTATGTCTTTCAAATTTTAATTAAAATATTTTGAAATTTTATGTATTTTTGCCTTGCCACGAAGTAAGAACTGAATTAATTAATAGCGCATGCGCATTAGGTAAGCGGCGCTGAATGGTTTGCGAAAAACTGTTTCCTTTTTATTTGTTTAATTTCTTTTATACATCGTTTTAGATTTATTACAGTATTTGAATAGAACCTGTGGTAATTCTTTAGATGGTATAATTTTTGTGCACTCTGAATTATAAAATGAATGAGATGTAATGCTGTTAAGTGAACCTAGCACCGAAGTGTCGCTATGGTAAATAAATGCATATAACATTAAAGAGTGCATTTATTCTATTGCGGTTTATGAGCTATCGACGAAGTAGATTTAATTCAAAATTCTTTAAATGATAATTCAATATGTTTAAAATGAAATGCAGGAAAATTATGTATAATTTAATGTTTCGTACAAGGAAGTCATGTGATGTACACATCAGATTTTGTTAATATATAATAATCAGGATTTTGGAAATTTGAGATATTTTATATCTTGATTTCATTTACTTGAAATTTTTGGAAAATCCTTTTAAAACTGCAGGTTTTGATTTGTATATTTATTGCAAATAAAGGCGGAACTCAATTTAATATACCTTTGTTGGTACTATTCGGTTTTGAGGGCCGTAAAAAATCGCCAAACTATTGTTGATGCCAATGCTGCCAAAATAATTGCGGCAAAACTAACGCAAGAAAGGAAGTATAATGGTAAATAACTATTTAAGATTGATGCTTTAACTTAGTTGAAAATTTACTTTCATATAGTACTTTTTTATTATTATAATTTATATAAAAAAAGGCTAAACATGACTGAATGGAAGCATAAGAGTAAATAACTGTTTCAGATTATTATTTTAATTTAGATAAAAAGGTTAATTTCACATCATACAATTTTTTATTATTATTATTTATATAAAAAAGGCTAAAATAACTGAATGGAAACATACTCATTATAGGTTTCTTTCCTGCATCGCCATTTTGCTACCGAGTTATCGATAAAGCATAATTTCATCTCATGATTCTTCAAACAATTTTTTATCATGAATGATGCCTTTTTTTTTGAAAAAATTCTATTGCAGACTTTTCTTCACTCGGCAATTCCCAAATTGTAAAATCCATAGCTTTATCAAAAGAGAATTAGAAAATTTAACTAGTATTTCAATGGCGACTTACAAATATAGAACTATCTAAAACTTACGCAATTTGAAATCAGCGCGTTCGCGAGATTTGACGTGCTGTTTAATGGGCGAGTTTGCTAGAATTGGCGCTTTTGCGCATGCATTTTCGCTGCAATTTTTTACGGTCACCGAAACCGAATTGTACCTATTTTTTATTTACATATTACTACATTATTTTTATATATTAATATAAAATGATTTAAGATCATGTTTCGAATTTAATTAAGTACTAACTTTAATATTACATATAACGTTTTACGTGCATCAACAACCATTAATAATTTACTAAAACTCTTAAATTACAAATGTCATTATGGAAAATTAGTGACCGATAGAAAAATTTTGCTTATATATTCGAATTAGGCATGAAACCTTATTCATAAATACAATAAACTGTATTATTACGTTTAAATAATAATTTATTATTAAGGTAAAATATGAATTAAACACATTTATAAATACTATGACATGTTACATCTTTAAAAATTATATTGAATTAAGAGCATAAAATTAGCATTAGAATCGTTTAAATACGTATAAACAGTACAATTTGCATGGAACATACTCCATTTACATAATATAATCAATTCGTTTCTCCATCGGTTCAGTTTATGATTAATTATAATACGAGTTAAGCAACGGCGTTGAAAGGAGGCTGAATATTTTTTACTTATCAACATTTCATTTAGGGCTATTTTTATTGTACTTTCTTAGATTACCTTTTTTATTCAGAATTACTTGCATAGTATCTTGTCGTTATCTGTTAGGTTATCTGTTTTATTCTTTGTTCTTTCCTTTGAATCGCAGCAGATCATTATTTTTTATTTTTTGATTAATTCAAAAAATGCATTTGAAATGAAAATGTTGCAGAATACTCTTTTGCTTGATTACTGAAATTATATCTAATAACAGAAAATGCAGTGAACAGTTTTTTTTTCTTTTACAGCAAATATTTCATGGAAAAACGTCTTTCTTTTGTTATTGTATCCCAATATCTGATCTTAATAATAAAAGTCAACTGTCTTGTATACGACCACATGTAATTTCGAATAAATCCCCAGGATTTTAATTATTTCTAACTTACATGCAATGCAGTATAGTACAGTGAAGAGAAGAAACAACGGGAAATTCTAAAAGGCGATAGCAAGAAGAAAAAAAATCCAGAACAATTGAAACTAATCGAGTAGGATATGTCTTGGGGATTTGATTCTTCCAAATCGCAGTTCTTGAAAAAAAGAATATGTTTTTCTTTCGGGGACTGTCAGTCGTTGAGGTAATTAAGGGTTTTTCAAATCTTTCTTTCTTAGTGCAATGCATTACTGTTACTGTTTTTTACTGGATTCTATGTTATTTTCCAGAGAAAAATTGCCTATAAGCGTGAAAACCGATTCCGAAAAAATTTGTATTTTAATTTTCATCGCAGTTAAAAAGTGCACATAATTCAAAAACAACATTGATTTTTTTAAAGTGTTTAGTTCTTTTAAAAAATACTTTTTGTTTTATTACTTAGTTTTCCATTGCTTTTGATGACGTCAATACGGACAATATATGTTTAATGGTTCGTATTGTCCTTAAAGGCTATATTTTTTTTTTATTGTCGGGCGCTTTAGTTAATAGCCATTAGCCTTGCGCCACTATAACGGCCGGAAGTGGTGGCCATTTCATTATGGAAGCACCTAAGAGGTGGCTACCGTTACCTCTTATGAAGGGACCGAAAATTAATTCAAAGTTGAGCCCATTTCTAACGCAGTCAGGATCACTAGCCATTATACCGGCTGGACAGCAGACTTGCATTTAATACCTAGATTTTGATGATCGATTTTATAGTCAGTTATCGAATAATTAATGACTCTGTTCGGAAAGATATCTCAGATTATGTACTACTGTCTCCCATTAAAGCGGTTGTTCTTGTTCCCGATATGTCCCTCATTCTATAAATATTTTCCACTTTTGTAAACATAATATGCGGTAAACTTCCGAGATAAAATATTTTCACGTAGTATAATTAATTGATAATGACATATGTAATGAAATATTTCATTCAGAAAGCTATGAAATAATTGGAAACATTAAACAATTTCCGAAGTATACAGCTGAAATTAAATGAAATGGCTACAACATTTTCGATAATCAGAATAGCCCAGTGACTTTCAAATCTCTAGCGATATTAACTGAACTACTCTTACAAGGAACGATTTCAGCTACACAGTGTATATTGCAGTCACAAGAGGGAAAAGTGTTATGAAGATCATACCTGTGAAATAAGTCAGTATTTCTGAAAACACAAATATTAAAATGAATGTCATTGATAGTTATAATTTCTAATTCAGGCACCTGCAGAGAAGTCAGAAATTACTCGGAAGAGTGGGATGTATTTCAGTACTTCCTGGTACTGTGTAAGAAGCATCCCACTTCTGATACCAAAAAGTGTTGCGTGCGTACAGGTTCGTAATAGATATGATTGCACAAGTCCAAAAAAAAAGTTAACAAAACTTAGTGTCTTCAAAGATATTCCTATCATATCACAGTATCACGCAATATAAACCGTAGCTATATTTTAAACTACTAAAACACAATTCGAAGCGCAGAGAAAGCTGATCCGATCAAAATTTATAACAGCCAAGTAAACAGCAACAGCTCACTAAAACAACTAAAATCGAAATCGAATCAATGGTTTGGCGGCAATTAGTAGCCAACCGCTACTTTAACCGTCTCTGTTGGTAAATTGCCCTAAGGCGTTGGTACTTAAGTTTTTAATTAAGGCGATTTACGCCGCGCCAACTAGGCGAAACTTGTCAAATTTTGTGAAATGTAGGTGGAGTGGAGGGAGATGATTGGCAGGAGCCTGTCACGTGGGTGGTCAAAAACAACTGAGCTGAGACGTTCTGTTTTATAACGTTTTAAATCAGCCGCACGAGAGAGTTCTAGCAATTTCTCGAAAGCAAAATGCGTAGAATTACGTTTACAGTTAACTTTGCAGACAATTATATTTATTCAATTATTTAAATATAAATTACGAGATATTTATTTATTAAATGCTCGTGCTCCTGTATTTTTAATTTTTCGGCATACCTTTCTCTTAAAACTTGTCACGCGCTGCATTGCACGGGGAAATTAAACAATTTTAACTACAGTTCTACTAAAAATAGCTAAATAAATACAAAATCCTTAACAAGTGCAATGAATAACAGAAAGAATAAATAACTAAACAATCATCAACATAAAGCAATATTCACAAACACAGCATCTTGAAAAAAAAAGAAATTTTTAATAATATTTTTATAAAATTATAATTGTGTATGTAGTGTACCTTTGGAAATTTCTCTCCTTACTACAAAAGTTGTTCTTTAGTGAATTATAACAACAAAAACAAAATCACGTAATAAATTAAGATCCTATCGGCAAAACTTTCAACGTTGTTAAGTTAACCCGAATTTACATTTTGGAAAAATAAAAATGCGAGGGTAACAAACTCACATTTTTATGTATTTCCATACATTCATTTGCACTAAACATAAAAAATATAGCAAATTTCGCTGGAATGATACAACATATAATTTTAATTTAATTTTTAGCAGGTTTCGTTTTATAGTTAATAATTTCTTCAGTTCTCGAGTAAACAAATAAACAAATCCATTAATTTATGCACCAACATGAAATCTGAAACGAGATCCTGCTTTCTGGAGAAAGTTCACGCATAACAGAAGACGACTTTTGGCCCTATTACAAATTTCAAGCAAATTCAAAATGCCTTTTGGCTCCAGATGAAATGGAAAGAATGATCTCTGGTAAGCCTAGAAATAGACATGCGACTAATTTTGTCAGCTAAATATACAAATACAGTTGAAGAATAATCCCTTTGGTAAAATCATTGTAGATGAGAAACTTTACAAGCATTCTTATTTGAAATTTTGTACGTACTGATTGCTTCAGAAGTAAGGGAACGAGATTCAAGTAATGGTTATCATGCGTCTCATGTTACGTTTAAGATTAGCACTTAGAGCTATTAAACATCATAAGGAACATTTCCGTTTTACAGGTCTCAATCATTAATTTTATCTTTTAAGGTGAATGAAATCCATATATTCATCAAATTAATTAAAATACTTTGCTGAAATCTTATCGGACGCAATTTTAGTAAGCGAATAACTCTAATAATTTTACATTTTTAAAAACAAATTGAGAATTCTTATTCAGCGAGGCATTGTAATTTGAAACAGTCTGCTGCAGAAATCAAAGCGGTATCAAAAAATAATTATTAATATGTATTACGCGGAAGCTTAGAATCTTAGAAGTTCAATAAATTATGTGATGAGCATTTTACCTGTTTCCCATTCATACATCTCAAAGAGGCAATTTAGCAAACAAGAAAGAAATGTAAATCAAATGAGAAATTTCCCGTTCCTTTCTGTTCTCATACTTCTTACACTTCAACTAAAAGGTCTTATTGAATAAAAATTTGTAAAGAAAAAGTAGTATCTTTCTCCCCAAAATCTGCCACTGCCGAAGCATTAGATTATTCATTAGAACATCAGAGAGTTGCTCTTCAATTTTCCGCTATTTTCATCTGCTTTAACTTGTACGGAACCACCAGAGCAAAAGCAGATTTGGATTGGAAAGTTGAGGGGAGGAACGGTTATGAGAAAAGAAGATTTGCTGCATGCAAATATCTATTGAGATCGAGATGGAAGAAAAGAAAGGAAGGGAGAGAGAGAAAAAAGAATGTGTCCGATTATTTAATGGCTTGGCAAAAGTTATTTCGAATTTGTGAAATGGCTCGGATAGGAGCTGGGCCTTTATCGTTCAAAACGATTTTCTTGTCTTGGAGACACGAATATCTGTGTCGTTATTAGAAGTTACAGGAATTGCTCAAAATACTAAACGACGTGCTGGTGTGGATTCCATATAGATCAACAGACCATAAGTTTAGGATGTAGGTTTAGAATGATTCTTGGATTTAGGTCAGTTGAATAAAAGTGAAATTTTATTTCTCCTTACAGTTTAACAATCTGGTCAATTCTGAGCTGTGTTCTTTCAAGTATTTGTTTCTTAACTAAACATTTTCAGTGTACGAATGCATAACATACGATACATATAGCAGGTGTCTTTTACACTGTATTTTTATTCACTGTTTTTACCGTCTTATGAAAATTACCTATTGCAAACGCTTAACTCAAATGTTTCCCATTCCATACAGAAAGAATTTATAAAATTGACTTACTGTTGTTTATTGTTGTTACATATGTTTGTAGTCGAATATTTGACGAATTTATTTTTGTGGCTGATAAGTTACGTTGTCACAGAATTCATCAAATGCGAGACCTGTCTCACTACTTTAGTCAGAAATGCGGCAAACAGATTTTATATTTGAAATTATAATATGATATGCATGAAGTATGTTTTAAGGCACGACTGTTAAGGCCGCGGAACGCTAATAATATGACCAGTGCCTCCGAGATTGTCTGCATAAGGTGTTTTCGTAATGTGCCATTTTTCCATAGCAGGCCCTCCATGAAGGTGTCTCTCTCCTTAGATAACGCTCATAAGCTTTGCCATTTCAAACAGTAGTAGTAGCAGCCTAACCCAGATAAAGAATTTCATAAGTTGTACAAGCATCGAACTTTATTTTACAAAAAAATAAACCTTCCTGGCGGATGCGGGGAAAAATTTTATTAATTAAAAAACACCACTTACTGAAATCATTAATCTGAATTTTAAAATACTTAAATATTCATATTCATTTCTTCTGAATAGAACATGCAAAAAAAAGATCCTTTTAAACTCGTATGCATAAAGCAACACTTGGAGCAGACAAATGTAACCGTAGTCATCAAATAGCAAAGTGGTCACAGGTCTGGCTAATGCTAGATTTATAATAATTTTACTATGCAGAGTCTGTATATTATAAGTATGTAACAAGTTGAGAGAACTGCAAACAATACCCTTATTAATTAATAATTTTAATTTTGAAAATGTATCAAATAGAACAGATTATTTGTTTGTTCGTCGTTTAGTATTCAGTTTACAGAAAACGTTTCAGCAGAATAATGACTTTTCAATATTTATTTATTATCTAACATTTTTAACATTTATTATTTTATTTATTAATATTTATTATTTTACTTACTTAATATTTATTTATTTAAATATTTAATTACTCAATATTTATTGTGTATTTAATTGTGTATTCATTTATTTTTTACATATATTTGTATATAATCAGTTCCCCATGGTTTCGCAAGCTTAGTTCAATTTTTGTTCCATCTGGTTTGGTTGCATGTAACAGGTGGTTGGTTACACATGAAAAAGATCATGATCTAAAATATAGCTAGTTTAAATAAATACCAGTAGGAGGAAAAATAAAAGCTGTGTATATGTTTGTATATTATCCGTATATACACGACGCGTGGAAATAAAAAAATAATAAAAAAAAAGAATATTGCATTTTCAGCTGACTACTGTGTCCTTTCGAAAATGGAACCCATTAGCGGCCGAGTGGTAAAGACGCTAAATGCTGGTAGTTGTACTTAGGTTCGATTGCAGGCAAAGAAGCTGACTACAAGGGCATAAATGCGGTTTACGTAGGAACCAGTTTCCATTGGAATGGACCACCAGCGGACGATCGGTAAAATCGCTGAACACTGGTAGTTCGGTCCGAGGTTCGAATCCCGCGAACGAGGTGGCTGCATGGGCATTTTCGTGGTTTTTCCCATGTGTAACGTGTATACGAGCCAGTTTCCCTTAGAAAGTCCTCCACGAAGGCGTCTCTCCCCTTAGGCAGATAGCCTTAGTGTGCTTTGCCGTATTCTCAATACACCACCACCATTGGAATGTACTCCGCGAAGGTCTCCTTCTCCTTAGGCCTTCGTATGCTTTGCCATAATCAAGTAAACAAGCAAACTTTCGAAAAGGGTAGTTGCTCTACATAAGTTCAAATTTAAACTTCAGAATTAAGATGCTTATATTTTAAATAAGAGGAATTTATATATTAACCCAAAATATTTTATTTTTTATATAAATGACACTTGAAGTGGAAATTTGTTACATCGACTTCGTCTTTAATTTTAAAAGATTTAAAGCACAATTATATATTTTTGTTCGAAAATGAATATACAGTGCAGGCTTGATTATAAGAATTATACGGTACAGAGATGGTTTCGGATAGCAGACCGTGTTTGGAAATGCTACCATTAAAATATTTTCTACTGGGTATAATGTTGTTTATTTTAAATAAAGAGACATAAGATTTAAGCATTAAATGCTGTATTTGGATATAATTTTATATTTTGATGTGATAATTTCAGAGAAGGTGGGAATACAAAAATGTATAATTCCGTTAGAAATGCTTGTAAATTTTTGATTTTCCGATTATGATAATTTGAAATTCATTTATTATGTTTACCGCTTTTCATAGGTAGTAGTGGGTTTCATAAGTTTCAAAGGAAGTAACTGTAGACTTGCCATTTTCTGAAAGTACGATTCTTATCGTTTAGATACTATAAATAGGAATCGTAACTGTCAAAAAACGTATTTCTCGGAGGCTCTAAAATTAACGCAGATCGAATAAGGAAATAAATCTGGAAACAGAAAGGCAAAATAAAGTATGATAGGTGAATAGAGGAATAGTCATTGCAAAACAATCTGAAATTTCGAAGAATTTCGCTCACTATTTCATATTTTACATCACGAAATTTCCAGAATTTTACCTCCCATGAGTTTATAAACACATTAACTAGCACATAAAACTTATCGTTGTTGAATGGAAACTGTACTGCGTTTGTATATTTCTAGTTTCAGGTGTGTTAACAAATTAGGTTATATGTTCCATGTAATCCGTTTTACTGACTTACTGCAATAAAAAATAAATCTGCCTGATAACCTATTTACATATGTACCTAACTTCATAGTTATTTTTGCATATAGAGGGTTGCGCATGAAATATCATACAATTGTGAAATAATTGTCAAATTTATTTATCAGTAAAATATTACAAAATTTTTGCTTAGTTAATTTTGTGAAGTCAGTTTAGTGCAGAAGTCGTTTAGTGCTTCCAGCACTTTATTTTATAAGTTTTGCAAGCGAATTTTTGCATTTGTCAAACTATCCGGCGCACGCCTTCCGAAATTTGACGACAAGAAATTATTATTTGTTTATATTTCTAGGAATCCCTGAGAACGTTCACTTGCCCAGAACATTTTGCTTATTCACCACACCATTTAAATGAAAATACACCTTGTTGGTATGTGGTTTGCAGAAAGTGATTTTCTTTCACTTACCACGAAAGAAACTGATGCTTTCGTTCTGTCGTTAATCAATTGACAACTTTCATTTTATGAAGGAAGAAGTTATAAAGTGTAAATTCTCTTTGATTTGACTTGATAGTTCTTCTAAACTCAGCAATCGTCCTCTTTGTTGATTTGACGGACTTTCAAGTCAAACTCGCGAACTGCTTCAATATTTTCACATGTGAGGACACTTTATGGACGCGGTCGATTCTTCTTTAACAAAAAACAGTGGCATCCGTTTTCTGCCACCATTTGTGAGGGGTCTGTTTACAAAGAGTCCATCTTAATCTTGCCATCCAGTTCTTTCTGAATGAGACATCGCAACATTTTCCTTCTGTTCCACATTCAAACCGCCGTTGTATATCATCCTCCAAACTGCTGTTTTGCGACACGTTAGAATCCAATACTGACTTCTCCTAACATCTACTGGATTTTCCACGAGCAAAAGCACCCGAATACGTGTGTTTAACACTAAAATTGTAATACTGAAAATTTTATGAAGACACTGAATGGTTTAAAATTTCCTGTGCCATCCTGTATTTATCTCGTCATATGTCATTCTTTGCATAACTGTAACTGATGTACTTATATTTACATAGATACTTACGTATGTCCAATACAGTGCAGGATATATATATATATATCTGAGAAAACACAAAGTTATTTACTTGTATATTTATCTAAAACTGTGCTTACCTATTCGTCCTCCCCAATTTTTTTTTTTTCAGTCTGTCTACCCACTATCCGTTTACGTACTTACGCATCTCTTTTTCTTTCACATTTTACTGTTTATGTATGTATACCTAAGTCCCCATATACTTAGAATAGCACAGCATATATACATACATATATAATGTTGAAGAACATCATGGGTGTGTAGGTAACGAAAGTTTTGAGACAAAGTTAAAAAAAAGGTAATTATTATCCATTTATATCTCTATATAATTTCTGATATATGATTTGCAATTTACCGTGCATAAGATTTTTTAACTTTTCAGAAAAGGAGCATAAAACGATGTGCTTTGTAATATTAAATAAGTATTAATACCTTCATTTCTTCTTCTCTAAAAAATTAACAAAGCAGTGCATATATATATATAAAATTTTAGTGTTTATTACACTACACAAATACTAGTTGAAGAATAAAAGAAAAGGCGAAACAAAGCGACTTTCTTTTCTAAAGAAGATGTCTGATAACTGCAATATGTCTTGGATTAGTGCATGAAATAGCTATAAAACAAAATTACAGGGAGTCATGGCAAATTTCCAAATAGAATTTCTAAAGAAATGTTCCGTCTTTCTTACACCTGCGACAAGTCGAAATACCATTCGAGATCTTTATAAGTAGAACATTTGTGAAATCACACGAGACGTTCTGCAGATGTCTGCCCAAGTCAACGAATATTTTTCTGGAGTAGCTCTTGTTGGATAAGATTTAAATGTTTCAAACACGAGCTCTTATTAAATAATATTAAGAAGCCTAAAAAGGCAAGAATATTGTAGTTCAAAGACCGATCTACAAACAATCGTAATAATAAGTATGATCATAGTTACATTAAGATTGTAACAAAATTATGGTTCTTTTTTCCTCAGGCAAAATTTTTTTTATTAATTAATACATATTTAAAAAAGGCTCGTTTCAGACAATGGTTTCCAAGTGATTTTAAGTTAAGCACATTTAATAGAATTATTCTGAAATTTTAAAATTAAGCAAGGAAATTATACAATTTTATAGCTGAAATATTAGTTGTAAAATAAATAATATCAGTATTCTTGGCTAAATAATATCAGTATATCAGTATTCTCACCTCCAGAATCACCTTTTTTTGTTAAATGATGTCTAAAGTCGTTTTTGTGTTAGTTCAATTTGCAGCAATCCTTATAACTGTTAATTGGACTCGGTACCGCGAAAATCAATGAAAATACCGATTTTTCAATTTTTTGCTGAAAGCTTACCTTAATACACTTACTACACTGAAGAGGAATTTTGAAATGATCTGACGATAATAAATGCTATAAAAAGGTTTTTAAAATTTTGACACCCCTTTAAATGCCCCCCCCTCAGTGTTTATTTTTTTTTTTACTTTTTAATTTTTTTAGTAACTTACTAAAAATCAGTGTAAATGAAAAGGAGTGTAATTAAATATGACTCCAACTATCAAAAAACTCTATTTATGCGTATATACTGATTTATTTAAATACAAATTAAAGTTGGAAAAAAATTTTTTTTCACCTTTAAACTGGCAAGTTTTTATATTTATAGAGCTCAGCAAATAATTTTATATGTATTATCAGTCAAGAAAAATGCTATGTTTATTCAAAAGTTGAAATTATCTGTGATTAGACACGAACAGAAAGAGGTGGTGTAATGAAAGTGATCAAATTTCTGACCGTAGCATTATTGAAATAGTGCTGGAACAAACACTAAACTTTTTAATTAATTAAAATGCACATAAATTAATTTAAAATGGAATTTATATACGAGAACAAATGGCTAAAATAAGAGAAGAAATCACATAAGCTGCTGAGTGGTTTTAAATAAAATGTTTCATGTCCGTTAAAATTTCAAATTTTGCTTTTTAAAAAATGAATAAAACGACAAATTAATATTATTAATAATGATTATAAGAGTTTTAGAAAATATATTATAATTAATTCATGCATTAAAATTGTTTTAAGCGTGTTTTAAAATCAAAAACAGGTAAAGGAAAATTCTACTTGCATTTTATGATATTTTTGCAATATTTCTAGCCAGATAATGTTTTAAACAAAAGCTTGTAATTTATATTCATATTAATAAATTGAGCAGTACTAAGTTTTAATATAAATATATATGTGTATTGAAATTCAGTAATACAATTTTTAAGAAATTGGAAATGATTTAATGACCGTCCAGACAGTTTACATTCTTTAAACTGCGATTTCTCAGTTTGAAGGTTTTTAATATATCCTTTTACTTAAAGTCCTAAAACTTGTGCAGATATGGACCAAACTATTTAATAAATTTACTGCTTATTTAAAATTATATACTAAATAGAATCAAGGATGGGATTTAAAAAATAATAAAAAGAAAAATTATTGGAAGTAAAAATGTTACTGAAATCATATTTTGTAAAAATTTTTATATAAAAAATGCGCTTTTTATTTTGTTTCTCAGAAACTAATTCATTAATTGAAAAATCGATCCGTTAAGTTATTAAGAATACTATTATGAATACAATAAAAAATTTGAAGCAAAATATTGAAAATTTGGGAAGAAGAAAGAATTCTTAATTGTTGAATTTTTTTTAAAAAAATTCAAATTAAACAACAATTAATAGCAAGAAAATTTTTTTCAGCTTAAAACCATTTTGTCTCATAAAACCACTTAATATTATTCATAAAAAGTAGATGAAAGTGCTTAAAAAATCATTCAAAGGTTTTCAGGATTGCAACAACTATCAATTGTTTTATTATAATTTATACTGCTGTGTCCTTGCAATTTCCAGATTCTTCGAATTTCCTATTCTATTTCCATAAAAGATTAGCAATACATAATCCACAATAAAATTTATCAGATGCAGTCAACTTTCGTTTTCAGCATTTCAGTTTTTGATGATCGAATCTTACGTCAGCAAAAAGTCAATTTGAGAATAATTTATTAAAAAGTTTAAAAAAAAGTTCATTTTTAATGGTAAACAGTGTCTATAGTAACTTTTAATGAATGAACCAAAATAATTTTAATTATAATCTCGCATATATTATTGTTACCAGTCTCACTTGTCTGACAATGGTCAGCAAAAGCCCACGACATTCATCGTAGCAAGGAATCCAAAGCGTCTGTTGTTGGCATGAGCCTTCAGAACCGTATAGATGACAGTCTGACTTCCTTCCTACTGATCCTTCCTATCTTCCTACTGATCAAACTAATAGCCCATCTGATAGAAAGCGTCATTCAGTTCCGCCACCACTTTTGAAGAAAAGCACTCCGAGTGGGAACGAGTAAAAGTTCTCCCGCCTTTCTTTCTCTTCCACCAACCGTTTGAGAGGAGTTTCGGCTCGCAGCATGGTGATAGTACCCCCATGCTTCACAAACACTACATTTACAAACATCCAAGCCTTCTCTGGGATTCGAACCCGGGTTCTTTATTAATTGTCATTCTTTGCATAACTGTAACTTTGCATAACGATAATCAGGGTCACTAACCACTATCCCGGCTGGGCGACTCTCGCATATGTTAATTTTTAATTGAATAGTGAAGCAGAATTCCCAATAAGTAGAAGCGTAGAAAAGAACTAAGCAGAGATATTGGGATTTTAATAGAAGCATTACTTTCTCATTACCAAATTCTTAAGGAAAGGCAGCTCTAATCAAGAGCTTTTCGTTATTTTTTCAAGGCAGGCCGATCTAACTATCCTTCCTACTGATCAAACTAATAGCCCATCTGATAGAAAGCGTCATTTGCAGGTCTTCGTACCCTGACACCTTATTTCTGGATGAGCTTCAGATATTAAATTTGCACCATTAAACTGTGATTTCTATCCAGATAAGGGTCTAAAATGTATTATTAATATTTTATGTTAATTTAATATGAAATAAATCCAACATATTAAAAGCAAAGAAAATTATTAATTCAATAAAAACACTCATAATATTTTTAATAAAAATAATACATTTTTAAAAGCATCTATATTCTGTCGCTTGCATTTATTATTCGCTTAATTTACAATGATTCAGCTTACGATAACTATTAAAAGAAAGGATAATATGAAGGCAATAAAAACTTTAAAGTGATTGTAATGTATTTAAGTCAAGATATTATCCTAATAAAAAGCAGTAAAAACATACTGCAACATGAAATACGTTACCTAATATATAAAAAGTAAATGGGTTTTATCATATGTCCATACACTAATTTCCGAAAACAAAGCATAAAAATAGCGCTTGCTCAGAAACTTCTGTGAAGTCTGGTAGCCATGAAAAAAGGAAAAATTATTGAGAAAGAGAAATATGTAAAATGATATAGAAAACGAAATTCAACACAGCTATTTTGTTTTTTAAATTAACACATAAAATAAACTGACAAATTTGAAATGCCAGTTTGATATATGGTATTTGTCGTTAATACGGAAGTAATTAGCTAAAATAGCAATACAGACACTAAAGTAGCGGTTATGATAAATTAGAACTATTATAGTGTGATCGCATTGTTCTTAAAACCTGCTCAGATCAGGTCACGAGGTAGTCTAAAAGCAGCAATAAGTCTCTTAAAATATTTCATACGTGCATAACAGGATATAAATTCAGAAATCAAGCTGCACATTATTATATCACACAAGCTCTGCGTAGTTGGATTTATCATCCCGAATAAAGGTTACGCGGATTGTGGCAAGGTAAGCCCTTGCAAAACATTAAGGATATCACATATACACATTTCCTTTTGGAAGTAACCGGATGTCTGTGCGGCACCCCCTAAAAAATTTTGTTCAAAATACAGACGCCATCAATCCCGAAAAAATCTATTTCAAAGATGTATAATTGATGATAAAAGATTTCTTGTTCTTTTCATATCAAGCAAAACCGCTATTATTCTACAAACTATATTCGATCTTATTTGTGAAAAGTGCGTTCTTCCATTGACATGCAGTCCAGTTGGAATGCAGATACAACCGATTCAAAGATCTCTTTGGATGTCGAAAATTCAGAGGTATGTAATCGCTGGCCGTTCTTGCATAGAGACCAGCTCTATGAATCCGTCAGCGAATAATAAATGATGACCTCGTGGTTCACGCAGACCTGAGTTTCATTGGGTTCTGTGCACTTACACTTTTGATTTCATTCAGTCTATGTTTTGAACTTTTAGTTGATTATGATCTTATATCTAGACTGTACAATTGATTGGAAGAAATTTAACAAAATTAATTGTTTTTTCGTTAAATATGTCATTTAAGTTTCGGTTCAGGTAATAACCGAAACTGCGGTATCAGGTAATATTATAATCATAACACATATAGAACATTTCACCCCTTTAAACAGCATTATAAAAGAGTAATTAATCTCTAAATGCTCATTGTGTGTTAATTACATAAACAAAACGAAAACAAGATAAAATGTGCATGTTTTGAAATTGATCTGGTAATTAAACTGCTTATTTAATGTAGGTATTTAAGTGAACTAATTTTAAGAAACATAGTTTTGAAATAGGTACTCAACGTATGAGATAATCTTCATAAAACGGAATCTCCGCTCAAATTCAAGTGAAACAGAGGATTTGTGCTCCACTAGCAGAACGTTAAAGATTAGGGTCAGCAAATAATGTTACAGAATTCTGCTAGATATTTTATTAGAAACTATTGCATATTTTTGGCTCTCAGATGACTAGGAGTGCCAATAACTTTCTTGAAGATGGTTGAACACCTAGCAGTTAGACATATCACATACTCTAGTTGTATTTGTCTCGACCATAGCTTGCTCATATAGTAACTGGCTGGTGAAAAGAGTCGGATCATATTTGGATATCGATCTTGATAAAATTTATATTTACAAGTTTAATCGCAAAATTTGTTTTCTTATTCAATGGCTGGATACTTCCTCGAGAATAATTCACGAGGAACTGCTGAATCTATTCATGTTTTAGCCATTTCGTCACCAAGAACTCTACTCAAAATGTATCGCAGTGGGTAGACTGATGTATTGTATTTGCAAAAGGAGGGAATGGATAAAGATAAACAATCAAACGTTACATGATTCGATTTTGTTTGGTTTGGTTTAGTTCATTATAGCTAAGCATCTGTCTAGAGCTACCTAAGTCGAGGAATGTCTTCTTAGAAGACGATCCAAGGGAAACTGGCTGCTACCACGAAAAACTCCGAAAACGTCTCTGCAGCCAGCCTCTTTGCCTGGAATCGAACCCAGGTCGGAACTACTAGTACTCAGTGTGTTTACTGATCGGTCCCTGGTGGGCTATGCAAGTTTCGAATCCACATCTTGTAACTCAGCTTAGCCTCCGCTAACCGCTACATCGCGCAGGCTGTAGTCCTCTCTGCAATGCAAAATGTTAATTAAAAACGCATCCTTTTTTGCTAACAGTTTTATACTTTTATATCTACATATTATGAATTAAAAGAAGGAAATTGTAAAAGAGAGTTAGAAAGTCTTTGTACATTGAAAGTAATTAATTCTTTGAAGCTTTAAAGCAGTGTTAATGTGATTAAATGAAACACGTTTATGAAATGTCGTACACAAATATATCTGTAAGTAGATAAAAGGAAAGTTATCTAATTCCGAAATCGTGATGATGCAGGAAAGTAATCAACAGAAGAAAATAGGGTACTTAATACATCGCATTTATCATCTTCCGTGTGATGTTTCGTTTCCAAAACTTTTGGAAAGATTATGTTTCTGGAAAGAAAGAAAGAAGAATCTTGTTCAGAGAGGAAATTTTCTCGGAATGGGCAAGAGCGTTTCTTTAAGACACACTCATATCTATCATACTGATATTTAACTTACTTTGCTGTTTTGTGATTGAGTCGTAGAGATTAAATAGACATATTGTGGTGTTTTAAACCTTGACCTGGAAGAATATACAAGAGCTATTTTTAAGTAAGGTTCATTTTGTAATAAAAACATAACATATTTTTTTCAAAAAAAGAAAAAAAAAATCTTCGTTTCTCAACTTTACATACAGTTTTTTATATTTCAAAATTCCCTTGTCGGTTTAAATATTTATCATAAAAACAATGATTTAGATGTTTTTCTCATAGAACTCTGTTGCCTGCTACACCAGTTATTTACGGTTGTTATCAGCCTCTGAAAGGTAAACTGAATCTTCAGTTGATGAAAGAGATGACGATGAGGTATCACTCTACATTTCACATATCCACAAATTTCGTATTTCTTGCTATTAAGAACCGAATGAAGGACCCCACTTCAGCATCGACATAGTGCTGGGATTTTCTTAAATATTTTCAGAGAATGCCTAAAGCCGGAAGTCAATTCATTCTCACACCAGCGCGAAAGATCAAATGGCATGCTCAAGCCGACCTTACTTAATCTACATCAATATTTCGTGCTTGAACAATTTTGTACGTGTTTTAATATAAGGCGCAGTAGCGTTGAGCAGTAGCAATAGTAACATTGCAACTTCGAAAATGCATTAAAATATTTAACCCAAATCTCTGAATTTTCAAATTGAAAGGAAATACAAACAATTAGGTTTAATCCAAATTTATTACATTCAGACCTTTTAACTACCTCTCGTTTAGAAAGCATTCAACATATCATGTTCTTAGATCTAATTTTTTAGTTCTAGATGCAATTTCATTCACAATTTTTTTATAAAATGGCCTTAGTGAATTTCACTTTATTTCCAATAAGACAGAATGTCTTAAATTGCGCCAGTATAGTAAGTAATTTAGATAAACGATTTCTGCCTTAAGGAGTAAATTATACAAGATTTGTGGGCGCGAATTGTATGTCCTGCTAATTGACTATGCAATAGTTGTTAAAGAAGGAAATGGTTTTTGTGTGTGCGTATGTGTGTAAAAAATACTGTTTTGCTATGATGCAAAACATTTTTGGTGTCATAAAAAGATAGGAAATTCTGAAATAATTATATTTATCTGTAGTAAATTCCAGGGTAAGTAATTAAAGACTACTTCTAATAAAAATGAGCTAAAAATATTCTTAATCGCAGGTTTTATTTCTTGCTTAGACAAATATCAGAAGGAAGAATAAAACTGTCGCTATTTAATAGATTACACATATTTTCGCGCGAAAGATTATAAATATCAATCTACTTGTATTTTTTCAAAATCCTTAGACTGAAACAATCATATTTCATCTGTTAAAATTTTCCTTGGATTCAATTTTTTCTCACGACTCTGCAAGAAATTTGGAATGTTATTCACTTCATCTGTTACTGAATTTAATTTCTCATCTTTCGTTCGTTTCTAACTGACCAAGTATTTTAAATCGTAGTTTACCTTTTGCACTCATTTAGATTTGATTCATACTGAAGGCATAACTTGGCTTAATTAATGTTCAGAATGAGTCTTCACATACTTTGTGTACATATAAATTGATTAATTTCCATCAATAGATAATCAAGTATAACTAACGTGTTTCTAACCATTTCAATATTGCAGGATGATTAAAATGCACTTTCCCGTTTAAAATAAAATACGCCATACATATTTACAGTAGATTAGTTTAAAATCCTTTTCTGATCAGGAAATAAATATTATTGTCAATAGAAGAGCTATCCTATGCTGTTTTAGAAAATCTTTCACAAAAAATGTAATTTCAATAATAATAAAAAAATGTTCGTTTAATAAATTTCATTAAGCATATGTGTACTTATGTACACTGTGAAAAGAAATGGGACAGCTCTATTTCTCCCGTTCTACTGGGCCGATTGACGAAATTCAAATTTCGTTTTTAATGTCTCAAATGCGCGACTTAGTACATATATTAAATTTATATATAGCATTGTTCTAATATAGGTATTTTGACACAAAATCGGACTTTTTCTGAAATGACATGGAAATTGTTTTCCATATTACAATTCTAAGACTTAAATTTTGCCTAAATAGTAAATTTTGTGAAATTCGGTGCGAAATTTATGGAGAAATTTAAAAAATGTATCTTGACGAATTTTTTCAGTTTCCGCCATTATAATTCACTTGGCGAAACTCTTAATTTATGGCAATCTAGTGCTTCCTTTTTTTTCATTGATGCAAGAGCCGAAAAAATGCCCAGCAAAGTGTGTATAGCACATTTTCATTATTACCACTTAGAATAAGTACGCCAAATTTCAAAACGGGCCAGTATGTAAATTCATATCTAAATTGAATAAAAAATATCTAAATTTTTGCAGGTGTGCCTAGAAATACATCTATTTTAAGACAATTTTAAAACTTTTATAGGTTACAACACAAAAATGTTTTCGAACTATTTATAAAAAATATTTTAAAATGTAAATTTAAAAAATAAATCATAAAACCTGTGCGAACTACATTTGGATTAACATTGAGGACCTAAGATTTTGAGAGCAAGTTTTTTTTTAAAAAACTACTAGTGCGCTTTTTACGAGGGTTGGAACTTTAATAGTGGCAACTATTTATTTACAAGGAATACAAAAGTGATTCCTATCACCATGTTTTACAGTCCTTCAATATAGTAGCCAGCATTGTGTAGAACTCGTTTCCAACGATGGGGAAGTCGCAGAATACCTGTAGCAGCGCCTGTTTTGTTGATAGTTTGAATGGACCGGTCTACTGCCGCAAGAATCTCAGGAACAGTTTGGAAGCGAGTGCCACGAAGTGGTTCCTTCATCTTAGGAATTAAGTCATAGTCACAAGGGCTTAGATCTGGGGAGTATGGTGGATGGCAAAGCACTTCCCAGCCTCATCGCTTGAACAAATCAGTCACCGCTTGCGCTGCATGCGGCCGAGCATTGTCATGCAAAATGAGAGAAGCGTTCTGCAGAAAGTGTCGCCGTTTTTTTCTCAAAGCTGTTCGGAGATTGTGCTCCAAAAATGAGCAGTAATACTGCGCAGTGACGGTCTGCTGTGGGGGAACTGTATGCGTTAGGATGACACCATCACAGTCGTACACGAGAATCACCAGAACTTTCACATTGCTGGGGTTCTGACGAAATTTCGAACGTTGTGGTGACCCGTGATAACGCCATTCGTTTGATTGGCGTTTCAGTTCTGGCTGGTACGATCGGGCCCAAGTCTCATCCAGCGTAATGATACGGCGTAAAAAAGCATCTCCTTCGCGCTCATAGCGCTCCAGGTGAGTTCGGGCAGCATCGTATCGGTATCGTAGCTATTTCTGCATTTCCGTCAATTGATGGGGAACCCATCGTGAAGCAATTTTTCTCATGGACAGGTGTTCCTTCAGAATGTGCAGCACAGTCGTATGCGCTAATCCTGTTTGTCCGGCCAGCTGACGAATCGTATGGCGGCGATCAATGTCCATTAGTGTTGCAACAGCTTGCACGTCTGCATCACTGGCATTCGGACGACCTGGCCGCAGCATGTCTGCCACGTTTTGGCGTCCTTCATTGAATGCTTTCACCCATCTTGCTACTGTTCTGTAAGGCAATGCAGATTCCCCACAAGCCTCTTGAAGCCCTTGATGACACTGTCGTGCTGTACGACCTCTGGCACATTCAATTTTTATCCAACATCTTTGTTCTTGTTTTGAAAACATCCTGACAACACTTACTTTAGACCGCGAGCTAATACAAGGATTCGTTCTTCGCGTCACTCCGCATGGGCGTGACGTAGGCAGGACGGGTCTCTTAGCTGAGAGGTAAGGTAGGTATGTAGTTTACGTGTGGTATACGCGATATTCTTTGGTTTTGTTGCGTAGCGTTTTTTCAGCTGTGTTGCCACTATTAAAGTTCCAGCCCTCGTAGAAATCTTGGCAGTTTGACATAATTTGAGTCGTAGAATCGAAATATGGAATACAATTGATATACCACGCTAAGTCGCGCTTTCGAGACATGAATTTCGTCAATCGGCCTAGTAGAACGAGAGATATAGAACTGTCTCATTTTTCCCCCCCGAAGTGTACAACATACTAAATTAATATTACTTTCATTATTTAAAATGTGTTTAATGAAGGCATCACACATCACACTTCTAGTATCAGCTCAAAAATATATTAATTTTCAGTGCCCTAACTGAAAAGAAGGATATAAATATTTTAGGGAATATTGTTAGGCTATGTGACTTATAATAGCAGAGAACTGAAGATTTTCTGCTTAAAAAAGGATGCTATTGTGAAGGATTATTCACGAGGTAAAAGACTGATATTCACTTTGCTCATGGAAAACAAACTATGTATTTTCTAAAATATTAGCCCATTTAATTTCAGCACAAAGCTCGAAATGAAATACTAGTTTTCGGGATCATAGTATCTTAGCTTCAAAACGAGAAAAGAAGTAGATAACATTCGCTTTTCTGAAATAAATTACATTTATTTAATCAAATATAATTCATGTAAAGAAAGGGTGTTGCCATTTTAAAGCAGTATTTTATTATTATTATATTTAGGCTAGGAATAATTTTCAGTTGACCAGGAATTAGACTAGGAATAACCATTGTTATTACTAATAATGAGAATTACGAAAAATATTTCGAAATTTAAAGCATTCCATTTTAGTTCAATAACACAACATTCATTAAAAACAAAAAACTTGTAGATGGAAAATCTTGTTCATAAAAAGCGCACATTAATAACTAGTAAAACATAAACTTGATAATATCCTGCGTTTATTTCAGTAAGAAGTAATTACTGTGTATTGAATGAGTAAAGGTCTTCAAGGCACATCAAGAACCAAATTTATTCTGTGTTGAATAATTTAATTTTAATTTTGCAGAATAATTCATGCGTGTATGTAATCAGTTGTTGTCTCATTAAAACAGAAGTCTGAATAATAACTTCATTACCCAAATAAGACATACGAGATGTTAATGGTCATTCAGTTATAAGATTCAGTTCGGAAATACAGTCAACTTACGGCAAAACTTGATTTCTATTCTTAAATCTATTCCCATCGCTATTGAAGTATGATATGATTAAGATATAAAACTGATATCCACCGTCTGGAACACAATGAAGATAGCTTCTATCTCGTTTTTGATTTATATCTCTTTAAAACAGGAAATGTATCCTTGTGCGGAAGTAATGGGTTTGAAACCATGATAAACTTCGAATGAATATGCCTCTTGCAAGCAGTAATATCTTTAATATCTATTAAATTATGTTAAAATTCTACGTTAAAATATATTATATGCATAAGGTTTCGAACTGAGTCTTTATATTCCAGTTTACTTCCTTTATATTATAGCTTTGAAAAGTGTCTGAAAATGGATAATTCTTTCTGTATGGGGATGAGAACGTTTTGAATCTACCAAATTATCTGAGTCAATTTTTTAAATAGTAAAAAATATTTATCCTCACATACATGAGCACACCAGAGGTCGTGCGGTAATGCCGCTGAATACTTTTGTAGTTCGATTTGAGCTCAACTCCAGGCAAAGAGGTTGCCTGCATGGTTGCTTTTGTAGGTTTTCCCCATGTTTAACGTGGATACTAGGCAGTTTCCCTGAAATACCTCCATGATGGCATCCCTCCCTCTAGGCAGATAGTCCTGGCGTGCTTTGCCATTATCAAGCACACAGAACCACACAAAATATATGTGCATAAACTTAAAATATTAAAACTAATTTTAAAGAATAAGCTTTTATTTAAAATTCATAAAAAATACTGAAATAAAATGATAAAAATTATTTATCTTAGAGTTTAATGTTAATAATAGATTAAATAACTCTCTTTACAAATTTTACCTACAATTTTACATCCCAAGTAATAAATATGTGGGGAGCAATCTAGAGAGATAATTGTATAATCAACTGATAATAGAATTAAATGAACAGATTTCATTTCATTATATAGGGCGTCTACGCTTTTTTTATTCGTGTTATAAATTTCTGACAAAATCTGTCCCATTAAGGTATATGCTAAATTCTGTTTTCTTTTAGGCCATTAACCATTTGTCTGTCTTCCTCGTACACCAGGGATGTCAAACTCATAGGTACACTTGGGCCAAACAAACAAGGTTTAACTTTAGGCGGGCCGGAAAAAAAATCAATATTCATAGAAACGTAGATTTATTTCGAATAATACAATAATAAACATATATATATATATATATAGAAAAAAACAAGAAAAATTTAATGCTTACGTCTTGATACTTGACATCTCTTCTCTGCTATTATCTTTCCTATTTCGGGAGAAATTTTGTTTGCAGTGATAACTTTCAACGCTGACCCAAGGTGAGCATCATTAATACGGTTCAGTCATGAAAGGTAATAGGAGACTTATTACCTTTCATGACTGAAAATAACTGCTCGCACCGATAAGTGTTACCAAACATGGAAATAATTTCAAATGCGAATTTTCGAGTATTTTCAAACCTGGCTGGTAAATATTTGTAAAATTCAGGCACGCCCACTTCAATGAATTTTGCTTTCAAATTTGAGTTGCATTGAATCTCGATCACCTCAATTTGCATATGGCTGGGTACTGAGTCAATACTTATTGAGAAAATCGAAGAAAACAAAAAAAAATTTGTCTTCGAGGGAACTAAAATCATTAAACTTCGTTTCAAATTCAGTTGTTAAATTTGCAATTTTTTCTGCGTATTTTTGATACCAACAAGTATCATCTAAACTTGATTTATTCATGCTGCACGTCGGGAAGTGCGTCAAATCTTCATTTTTAAGTTGTTTTTCCCAAAGAACTAGTTGACATTTGAATGCTTTAATTATGTCAAACATGTTCGTAATGATATGATCTTTTCCTTGTAACGATAAATTTAAATCGGTTAAGCGTTTGGTTATATCAACCAAGAAAGATAAATCTTGTATCCATATTGGATCGTAAAACAAACTTACGTCTTGATTTTTCGTTTTTAAAAACTGACATATTTCTTCTTTCAAATCCCATAATTGTTTGAGAATCTTGGAGCAAGATAACCAACGTACCTCGGTATAGTAGGACAAACCCGAATATTCACTATCTAACTCACTTACGAAAGCAGTGAATTGACGCTTATTTAAACCTCGAGATCTTATAAAATTTATAACTTTTTTTTATATATGACAAAACATTCTCCATATTTATTACTTTCGTGCATAGAACTTCTTGATGTATAATACAATGCATATGATGAATGTTTGAACCGTGAATTTCACTAAGTTTTTTTCTTAGTAATGCTACGAAGCCCTTGTTTTTCCCGGTCATTGATGGAGCACCATCTGTAGCTACAGAATTTAATTTTGCCAAATGTAGATTGTATTTCTGCAGAAGTCCAAAAACGCAAGTAAATATATCTTCTCCTGTGGTAGTACCAGGCATCGGTATTAGTTCCAGTATTCCTCAAAAATGTTAAAATTCTTGTACGAAGAAACACTGCTAATTGAGCTTTGCCACTAATGTCCGTGCTCTTGTCACAGGCAATGGAGAAACTTTCGAAACTAGATGATTTTGCTTTGATCTGATCACTTAAATTCGAGACTCAATCAGTAACTCTTTCCGCAACTGTATTTCGAGACAATGAAATTGATTGAGAAGCCTTCACCTTTCCAGGACAAACAATTTCTCCAGCTTTCCTTAGGCATTCCTTGATGAAATCACCGACAGTAAAAGGCTTCGAATGTTTAGCTATCAACTCGGACAAGACGTAGCTTGCATGTACCGCCGCTTCACTTTCTTGCAATATTTTACTAAACATGGACTGTTGCTTTTTCACTCCTTACTTGAGCTCTTTCAACTTTTCTTCTCTCATTAATCCTTCGTAATTGTTATATTTCGATTTGTGTTGTTCGTAATGACGTTTAATATTATATAACTTTGGTACATTAATAGTATTATTACATATCAAGCAGATCATTTTATCTTTTATTTCACAGCAAAAATATTCTTATTCCCATTTTACTTGGAATATTCTATGTTCGTCAGCGATTTTTCGTTTATTTTACTACCACTTGGTTTTGATATAGACATACTGAATACAAAGGACTGGAATAAACACGGGTGTATTTTTTTTTAATTATGTGTATTTTAATTATGGCAAAGCACACTAGGGCTATTTGCCTAAGGGGAGGGATGCCTTCGTGGAGGACTTTCTAAGGGAAACTGGCTCGTATACACGTTACACATGGGGAAAACCACGAAAACACCCATGCAGCCAGCCCGTTCGCGGGATTCGAACCTCGGACCGAACTACCAGTGTTCAGCGACTTTACCGCTCGGCCGCTGGTGGGCGGAATAAACACGGTTAACGTTAAAAAGTTAACAAAAATTTATTCTTTCCACAAGAGATAAATCAAAAATGCTGAAATATTTCTTCAAAAATATTCTAACAATATCACAAAATGTCAAACGTTTAGCAAAAATCTATTCAAAACAGAGAAACTAATTCTATCTCACAGCGAAATCGCTACAAATCAATCACAGCATTAAGTAAACAAACAGTTCGCTAGAACTACAGCTACTACTGAGATGAGTTGCTTGTTCTCGGCTTTTATAAGCTTTATAATTAATTTCTCGAATATACTGGAAACATCTATAAATATCTGGATTTTTGTGGATGCCAACAGCAATTACGAGATATTTATTTATTAGGTATTAAATGCACGTGCTGTTCTATTTTTAACCTTCCAACACAGCTGTCTTTTCAAAAATCGTCTGCGTTGCTAAAGCAACATGAAGCAAATCTAATTACAATTCTAAATAAAAAAAACTAAATAAATAAATAACTATGAAATCCGTAACAATATGAATTAAGTAATAATTAATAATAAAGCAAAGTGCATGCACTTGGAAAACTGAGACCATGAGTTCGGCCACATTCGGCTATCGGGGGATGCTTACAAGTTCTGAGTGCACGTGTCCCCCAAAAGCCGAAGGTAGTTGAACGCAAGCTACTCACACGCATTTGTAATTTAAGTAGTGTGTGTGTGTCAGCTCGCTGTGAGTAATCTAACAACACTGAATAAATTATCGTTAATTACTTAGCAGTAAACATTTCATTTTTTTTCTTCGTCGATATGTTATTTTATTATTATATATTATTATTTGCCGATATATTGGCCGGGCCGCAAAAATATTTGTTGTGGGCCTCATGCGGCCCGCGGGCCGCGAGTTTGACATCCTTGCCGTACACCGTATGGGAGCTGCTTTTGGGCCTTTACAGATTCGTACTCTTTCTATGGGCAATCTCATTTTTCTGTTTATTGTTTTTACTCTTTTGCCTCAGTCGTATAAAGCAGATGTCTATTAAGTGGTATACTTTGAAAAGTTTATTTTGTTCTATTCCGATTCGTTCAAAAGCTCGCCTTTGTTTCATGTCTTTTGCAAGACTCGGCTAATTTTTATCTTTTAGTACATACTTTTTTCGCGTGTATTTTATTGCTAATTTATAATTTTATTGCTATATAAGTGAATAATATTTTTTACCATAACCTTATATCTGATTTAAAATTTAAGCAGCTAATTTCTTGCGATTCAAATTGTGATTCGAATCAGAATCTGTAATGGCGGTAAATGACCTGGAAGTGGTGAAAGTTCTCTAAATAACTTTAATACCAGTGTAAAAGGCATGGCGGTAAAGATACGAATTTACACTTTCGATTCGATAGTATCGTATGACTGATTGAAAGGCATGTAAATGTGTTCCTAAATATTTACTGGCTCCATTAAGACTAGCAGGGTTAGACGCTCCTGTAGGAAGGAAAGACAGCTCTCAAAGAAAGTATTACTCTTTTATTTGTAGTACAAAATGTTGTTCCAATGCTTAAAAAGAACTTTAATTATTACATGTTAATTATACAGAAATTACGTTAAAATGCGTATGAACTTCATTTAAAATTTTATCTCTGCTGTCCACTGATTCCAAGAATACAATTATGAGAATTCTTTTAGTGTGGTCATTACATGAAGATAAGCGCGAAAACCCCTTTTCAGTATTAAATTTTAAAATACCTACATTACATTTTGAAACACTAGTTAACTGCAGCCCATTTTTATAGACAAACAGTGGGTTTACAAACTTGAACGCAATAGCTAATCAGGAAATAGGTTAAAATTTCATGAAAACGTTTGACTATAATTAAGTACCATGATCTTGTAGGCAATAAAAGCTTATAAAAATGAAAACTATTTGCTCACGTACCATATCCTATGTAAGAAACAGCAACTGAAAAGGACTTTGGATCGTTTCCAAAATATGTGTTGCTGTGAAATTTTAAATATTTTTTATATTTGTAATTTTTGTTTTTTATTATTCGGAGAACAGAATGTGCAGTGAGAGTTACTCCTTATAGACAGTGCATAATGTATATTGCTAGAAACGTATTTGACTAAATATTCTATTAATATAAACTACAGCAATTTCGAAATAACCTGTGAGATATTAATGATATATTAACTGAACTGCGGATTATTTGCGGCCTTGCCTTAAGTAGGTTACTTTTTCTACATCCGAATGACGGAAAAAGTACTACTGCAAACCATCAGAATACAGCAAAATTTTTACGCAAAATACAAAAATTAGACGGAAATGCGTGAGAGAATATCAGTGATAGCAGATAATGTCACAGTATTTAGGCATTCTTTTAACTACAATATTATAATAGTTAATTGTAATTACTTTGAAAGTCTAAGTATTGTTCAATCACCCATTAAAAATAAACAAATTCCTCAATTCTATAAACTTATTAAGTGTACAGCAATTAAGCTTCTGTTTTAAGTTGTTTTCTGTAAAAAGACAAGAATTACATAAATTAGGGGTGGCCAAACTTCATGTCAGTAACAGACACATGTTGGAATTCAGCGCAGGTAGGCAGCCGAAACTAGATTTTCCAAAATCCACAACACCATATTTGCACCATTTTAAAGGTACTGAAACAGGTTTTAAATAGAAGGAAAAGCCTGATTCTAAAGAATCGAAGCTGTCTTTGAATGATTCTTTAGACTTATTCAAAGACAGCTTGTCTTTCGCCTATGATTATAAGACGAAAACAAAACTAGGTCTTATGGTATCCTTATTTTATCTATTGATGGGGTAAAACGTATTTTTTTTAGTTTTTAAATACTGAGATTCTTCCTCGACATCTTCTTGTAAATCTCTATGAATGGCAGCTCTCAAATGCTCGGGAAAATTCGGATCCTTCTTAAACTGGGCCACAGCAACTCAAATCGTTTTTCTTCTACCTTAAAATTACCTCACAATTCGACTGCATAATCGTTCCATGCACGTCGTATATCTGTTGGTCCTCAGCTTTTACGGATTCTCGAAGTTTTCTAAAGATAATATTGTTTTCTAAGCTCTGTTTGTTATTAGATTCGTTAGAAATTCCCAAAGCTTCCAATTGCCACTAATATTTTATCAGTTCGGACATGGAATCAACCTCTAAATTATTGTTGATTTGTATCAAATTATATATGATATTAACTATTTCTAACGCATTACATGCATTTTCCGTTCGGCTCAAAGGCATCCCCAATGATTCAGAAATTTGGTAGACCCTTCCTACAAAGTATCGGCAAGCATCCCTCCAACAATTCGCAAAGCCGGCACAAGAAATTCTAACCTTCAAAGATTTTACAAAACTATTAAGTAGAATCAATAAAATAATTTAATGTTTTTGAATAACATTTTTAAGTTTCTTAACTAAGACGAAATAAAACAAAATCATTTCGTTTGGTTATTGATCAGTTCAAGTTTATTAATAGCTTTGTAAAAAGAAATGAAAGAAAATTATTTTCTTTTGGACTCTGTGTAATTTAAGTTTACCATATTTTATATACGTATATTTTATTTCCATAACAGTCGTGCCAATCGCCAGAGAAAAGCTCGTTATAGCCACTCTTAATAAAAGAAAAGCATTGCCTTGTGTTTTCACTTGTATTCTTGTTTTGAATTCTAATTTAATTTGCGTAACCTTATTGATCTTAATATTTTTATCATAATATACTATAATGTTAATAGTATTTACTACACAATTAACTGGATATATTTTAGTTAGGTCTTATTTAAATAAGGGCTATAATTTACGTTCATCTTAATGGCAAGACATAGAAAGAATCTGCACTGTTCTTCCTACATTATTTTTATTAATAAAGCCGCATATATATACATGAGAGAAATACCATTATATCTAACTGAACTAAATTATGTTCCTTGATTAAAGTAAGGAATATGTAGCTGAATTGTTCAAAGTCTAATCAGATTTATTCTGAGAATCTAAACTGTAAGAGATAAAATAAAATGCTAAAAATTATTAGTAAATTGTAATTATTTTAAAACTGAATGATGAAGCAATAAAAGCAATAACATTTATAAATTATAAATACTAAATAATAATTTTATATATGATTAAAAGACACAAGATTAACTTAATGAATGACACAAACGGAACATAAATTATTTAAAAGAAACATAATAAAAATAAAAGAAGTAAAATATTCAGATTTAAACTACAGACAATTTTATACTACAAATTGGTTTAGAATTCAGACACACAAAACGTTTCTTAGCATGTTTTTTTCTGATTTAATCCGTTCTTCTTTAATAAGAAGTAATTTGCTTTAAACTTAATAATAAGGTTTTTAAGACCTTTTAAAAGCATAAGTTTTTTAAAAATAAGGTTTTTAAGACCTGATTCTTAAAACATATTCCCAAGTTGCTGTAATTAATTTCATTGCAACAAACTGTTCGTAATTTATGGCATTATGTGTTGAATATTAAAATTATATTTGCATGACAGATAAAGAAATCTTAACAAGAATTTACTGCAAATCGGAATGCAAGTACAAACTAATTTCGTGATTTCTTCGAATATGCTCAATATTCTTCAACACATTCCTAAGAAAATAATCGCAAATTTGAATATTTTCTTTAATCAAATAGAAAGAAAACTTTCAGTTTAAACCATTCGTAACCCATCGACAATTTTGTTGTCTCAATGGGTACAGTTTTTCTAGGATGCACATAGCACCACCGATATTAAACTTGCAAGAAGGGTGAGAAGGATATGTTTAAACAACCATGTGGGCTATGGGGAATTCAAACCCCCACCTTGAATTTCGACTGGAGTCAATCTCCGCTAACCAGTAAAATGCTGGCCGATACTTTCTATACATTTTAACATAAATTTGAATAATTTTGTCAGTTTATGCCTTGTTGAATTTAAATAAAACACCTAATGTAATTTTCAGAGAATTGTCTAAGACAAATATTTGTCTAGTATCTCGCATATCTTTCTAAGGGATCGATCTTTATTTTACTTCGTTAGCGCTGCTACTAACTGACTAATTCTCAATATGAGCACACATGTAAATGTTTAATAACTCAAACATTTATTAGTATTTAATACTGCTTAAATCAACCACTCAAACTAATATAACTATAAACTAATATAACTCTATTTACAATGAATAACACTTATATAAAAACTCATAACAGGATAACTTGCTATATTATCTTTCTTGAAACTCATTTCAGAACTCTAAAACTACAAGTTATCGAAATATTCGGAGCTGTTTTTTTTAAATTTTTTTTTAGCATTTTTGATTTTCGTTCTTGCTTCTTCTTTCTTTTTAATCTTTTTCTCAATCTTACTAAAGTTGCTGTGTTTAAATCAACATAGCAGTAAATGGAGAAGGTAAGGCATAAACGTGTATAATGATAGACGTCATGCAAAGCAACTACTGTAAACCTGAATCATAATTGCGTTGTATCTTCTTATACTGTACTAGCGTATGTTGTGGCACTCTTGAAAGGAATGATAAATTCCGACATAAGTGGAAACAAAATGATACGTCCAGGTATAAAAATGCTCTGGAGAAATTATACTTAAGATATAAACTTACACATAAAATTTCATCATTAAAATAATATGTAACTGGATAAACCAACTTGTTTCTTCCATATTTTGCTTCCAGATGATCTCATTTACGACGCATATCAAAGAAATTAAAAATACGGAAACTATTCCTTTAATATATAGTAATGATTAAATAAATTTTTATTAGAGATAAATAAAATCATTTATGTAATACTAAAAACGCTTTTACAGAATTCGAAAAGAAATTTAATTCCACCGCTAACATTTTAAATCATGCCGCAAATCACATTTTTATTTATAAATAAATTGCTCTTTATTTATTAAATTTTATATCAAAACATCTGTCAAGATAAAATTTGAAAGATTTAAAAGGGGATATTTTTAACAAGCTAATTTGTGTCATTTTTAATTGCAATGCTTAATATCTGTTTTTTCTGTTCTGATATATATCAAACTTAACGAGAAATACTTATCATTAAATATATTATGATTTCCTTAGGGAGAGAAAAAACTGAATAAATTACGTAGAGATAAGTTTTAATTAAGCAGCATGCATATTTGAATGAACTAATAATAATACTGAAAAACATTGCACACAAATACGTTTTTTAAGCACGAAAAATTTTAAAAGCTTTTAATTAATTTTTATCGTTTAGAATTTTCTTAGGTATGCTTATCAAAATCAAATATATAGTTTTAACAGAGCTACTAGGAAGAAATTAGGCACCTACATAAACTGACCTTTATTACTCAGTAACATCGCCTCAGGCAGAGATTTAACACCTGATACATACGATTTAAAACATTTTAAATATAATCTGGGGTAGTTTTTTTCATCATTATAGGAGAAAAGTTTTTCTTGTAATGCACTGAAATTCTCGGAATGATGCATTTTGTTTCTTACCCTTTTTTCAAAACATGCCGATGCATTTCCGACAGGATTTAAATATAACAATTCAGTTTCAGTATAGATATGCAAAGTTATCAAGTTATCCATACCAGTTCATAACGTATTAAGCTGTATGAACTTTAGTATTCTTGGTTACAATAACTATATCACTTTATGCGACTCCACCAAAATCTGCGCAAAAGTAATTTCGTGTTACCCGTTGGAGTAAATAAAAACTGCAAAGCAAGTAGGAGCTATCCGAAAGGACACCGATACGTGTTTCCTCCACGTAATATTAGCGGATCTAATTAACAGCCTCTAACACTGTTAGACAGCAGTACAGAATCTATCTCTTTTTAACCGGAACTTCTTGAATACATTACGTTTCAATGCTTAGATTTCGTAACGATCCTTTTCTTGAAGCATATGAAAATAGGCAAAATATAAATTTATTAGACTACAAAATAAATTTTAGTTGATCAGAATTTGATGTCTGGGGACTTTTGAAGTCATTCAAGCATTTTTGCGAGATGAAGTTCACACTTTCTTTTATTAACAATTCTGTTTGATAATATCCATCTGATATACAGAAAACCTTGAGTAGGAATTTAATGCTTACGTATACATTTACAGTAATAATACATTAGATATTTCTATCGTTTTTTCTTCAGATATATTTTATTTAACAACGAGAAACAGCTAATGGAGATTACTACCTGATAGGTTGATTTTTATCCTCAAAATTTTCTTCTGATTATTAGTGTATTATCATCCAACATTATTCACACAAGAGCAAAGCATAGACAAGGAAATTTTTATGTTTATAGGAAAAATAATGAATTTTTAAATATGGAAAAATAATTAATTTTCAGAATGAAAGCATATATGGCAAGCTATTTATTTTTGACATGTAATAACTGATAACCGCCTAGAAATACCAAGCCAAAGTAACAGTAAACATAGGCGAGTCACAAAAACTTGTTGCTCTTATTACTAGGTAATTAAAGTATCCTCGAGGCTGATTTCTTCCGTACTCTTAGTGCGAGCTTCAATATGCTTTCCCATAATGAACCATACGATGCTCAACAGCGTTGAAATCTGGGAAGTACGTAGCTCAGTCGATTTGACCGATATCCTCACTTTCCAAGAGTTCCTCTATTTCTCCCGTTTGATACAATATTTAATGAATATAAAAATGGCATTAGTCATTGAACAAAAGAACATGGCGTTCATTAACATTTTTAGAATAGTGGGTGCTTGTTAAACTGCCATTGTCCAAAACATATTTATTAAGTGTATCAATCAGGCCTCTGCCATACACTTTCTTCCTATGATCAACGTATCGATATTTGTATTGTATACAATATTCCAGGGGATCTCAACTGGTGGTACGCAAAGAAGCAAAGTATTTTTAACTATTAAATTCAAAAATTAAAACCCCAGCATCCTGATTGAATTTTTTTTCTAACACTCGTAAATGTATGCGATCTGAGCTTCTTTCATAGAATGGTGGAGGTAGTAGTTTGTAGTGGTGATACTAAAGGTTTTCAATTTTTGTTTAGATGATACGCGTTAGTCAAAAGGTCGAGGACCGCTGCAATATTCTTTACTCTTGCCAGATGTACTGACGGATATACCTGATTGCAGATTGAAGTAATTCTCAACGAAAAACAAAAACATTGGCCAATTACTGCATCTTCTAATTTCAAGATATAGAGCATCAATGTTAAGTCCATCTTTGATATTCTCAATAATATCGATCTACAATCGATTTTAGATTACACAATTCAAATATTAAGCCACATCCTGATGGGTATCTTTGATATATCCTTCTTTCCTGTGCTGAGACTGTTTACGAATTAGCTGAGTATCAACTGAATTTAGCTTCTATCACTAAAAAGCAAAAATGAATGTTGTGGATTCGAAGAGAAAAGGTGACCTCTTCTAGTGAATCTGGAACAAATTGCTAATTGAAACATTGTCCGAAATCTCAAGATAACAGCTTGTGTGATTTCAAACTCTACTACAATTCCATTAACTGTGTGTCCTGTTTCCAGATTTTCTATGTTCTTTCTCTTTCTGGTAGTAAAGGTATAAGAATGTTTTAGATATGTCAAGGTAATTTCTTGTTTGTATATAGTATAATACGTATACTCTCATTTCCGAATTAGTAATAAATGATGCAATGATTCGAGATCGCTACATTCCTTTTCATCCGCATTAGTATATGAACCAAAATTCATGGATCGGAAATTTGCAAATTCATCGGCTTATTACTAACTGTATTTTTGATTATTCAAATGATAATAAATTGAGGCGTCAGAGCTTTTTAATTACTTTACACAACAATGTTGTCCTTTAATTCTGAACACGTGTTTGGAACTGCTCTTAATAAAACTGCCAGTTCTCTTATCCTCTTATTAAGCTAAGGGCTCTGACATATATTTTCTCAGTTTTCAGCGCCGGTTTCCGAATCGCTGTGTTTATTTTTTCCATAATTTTCAGCTTTAAATGCTCTTTTGAAGCCGAATAAACTTATATTATTACTATTAGAACATATAAATAATAAATGAATTGCAAATTCTAATTATGAATAAACATACAGTTGTGGGGTGGCAAATGTTTGCTGCGGCAGTTCAGCGTGGTTTGATTTTCCGTTTATGTTTCAAATTATAACAGATTTCTTATTATAATATACGGTTCAGCAAACTGAACAGTTTGAAACTTGTAAGTGTATTGCTCAGTTAAAAGTAATATATTTAATAAATTTAAAGTTTTAAAACCTGTAAGCGTATTTCTCGATAATTTAACAAACTTAGTAATTTAAAACGATATAAAGTTTCTTTTAATAATTTAACGTTTTTTAAGTTTTATATTATGTGTGTAACTGAAATAACGTAAAATAAATTAGTTTCCAATATATCTAAGTAAAACGTAGGGATTTTTACAGCGTTTTCGCAATTTGATTTTCCAACAATTAAAATTATTTTTTCTCTAAACAATATTTTAAAATTTATTTGAAAATGGAATATAAATAACTAACAACGTAAAAATGAATAATCATCTTTTTAGAGTTGTGTATGATTATGTATTAATTGTTAGATGATTACTTATTAATTGTTGTTATAATTAAGAATGTGAATATTTCTGTCATTGGTGGAGATTTATTTTTTATTTATTTATTTTTTAAATGTAAACAGAAATGAAACAAACTGAGTACATTATTTCTTAAACAACATATTCAGGGCTAAATATTTTGTAATTTTTCGTGTCATTGTGCTAATTCAGTCCTTTCTTAACGAACCAAACCGAAGATAAACATTTATCTCGAAGTCTAAATTTGATGAGTCCCATCATTGCTCGAGTGACTAAGTACGTGGAGTGCTGGTAATTGCAAATTTGATTCAATTTCTGGGGCCGCACAGGGCTGGATGCATGAGCGTTTTCTGATTTATGTCAAGCGTAAAGTAAATGTGAACTATTCCTCCGTACAAGCATTCCCTTTAGCTAGACACACTTAAAGCTTTTGACGTTATTTGTACGTATTTGTCTATTTGGAAAATATATTTGTTGTTTAATGAACTATTTTCTGAGATACGTGGTCATTCGAAACTAGATTAGGTTCAACCATAGATTATAGTTCATTACAAATGCAATTTTGTTTACTTTTGAAGAATCTGACATTAGGCTTTTTTTTCTTTAAGAACCAAAATTATTTTCTTCCTTCGTGAAACATTCTCCACTTAACAAAATGGCATAAAACAATAGTAAATAAAACAGCAACAGTTATCTTGATATCTATAGAACAGAAATGAAACACTGAAGAAACAAAACTTTTAGATAGTGACTTTTAAATTTAGGAAGAACAAAGGGGACCTGACATCATTATCAAAATGTTTAGATTTTGTTGCATTTAGCAGGTTTGACAAAACTTTAATTGTATTTTTTCCTCAATTTTAAGTTAGAAATTGTCATTCAATTCGTACACAGGTGATAAGGATAAATATGCATATATGTTGCCCACAAATATTCTTCTCTGTTATCAAGCGGATTAGAGATACTTATAAATACAAGAAACACAACCGTGAAAGAAAAACATAAACGGACAATTTTTGTGTCTCTTCAAATTAAAAACGCCCTTCTGGTTTATTTGTATAAAATACCACCTCCTAAATAATTAACAGCATTCCGGATAAAGCAGTAACAGTTCTGTTCAAAATAGTAAAACGTCTCTGCATAACATGGAAGCAATTATTTGTAGAGTATTGAAAATTCTTTTCAGTTCCATTAGTGCACTCTAGATTATAATTTCAAAGAAAGTGAATACTATAAAACCCTTACAGGATATCTTTGTGAAGATTTCTTTAGTATCAATGATAAACTAGTAAAAATGAGAAAAATATGCTTTTGGTATCATGTAAGTGACTATACTATTATTTGATGATTTATGAACAATGTGTATATTTGTGTGAAACCTATATGACTTGAATGCGCACAAAAACGGTGGTATTATACGAAACTGCCAAGTTTTGTAAAAATCACACGAGAACGTTTTAAAAATTAGCTCTCAAAATTTTAGTTACTTAATGTTAATTGAATTTGATATATATTTATTAATATCTCCTTTTTATTAAACATATTTGATTTCTTCTTCCAGAATTCGAAATTTAGGCTTAATCTAAATATAATTCACACATTTATTATTATTTATTTTAAAAGTTTGTATTTTTAAATATTTTTTATAAATTTTTCGAAAATGGTTTTGTATTATAACCTGTAAACTATTTGTATCATCATCCTAAAGTATCTTAAAAATTCTAAGCGTATCTGCAAAAAAATTAGAGTTTTTTATTTAAAAATTTCTAAGATATACGTGAATTTACATTTTGGCGCGTTTTGAAATTTGCCGTATGTAATATAGCCATTAATAACGGAAATGTGAGTTTATACACATTGTTAAAAATTTTTTGAAAGAACGAACGATTGACCATTTTTCCTCTCTTGTTTCAAAGAAACAAAATAAGTGATTAGGTTACAATAATTATTAATACTTTATTTTTTATCTTTGAGCCATCCGCATATGCGATACATTCGGTTGGTGGACGTAGCTTATCGAGGTTGAATTAGAGATTGTGAAGACCCAGAGCGGAATGTCTGTTGGGGTTCGGTGGCTTTTTTCATAGTTTTGAGGATTGAAACTGACATCGTTGCAAGCGGTAGTTTTCTTGCGTTGGTAGAGGTTGTTGAGTATTAACGGGTTATAGTGATCAGGAATGGACTTTGAGTTAAGATAAGAGTTCGATGTTTTCTCGCTGTCAAGAGAAATGCCCAGATAGCAGCTTCGTAGGTGATTATTTTATTGACTACTGTGTTTAATAGAATTTTCATAAGGCGACGATAAAGGCCCCAGGAATATCCTTTCATAGCCCTTAGTGCTGCTGCAATTTCGGTTGTGGTTAGTTCTTGTTATGGAGATGAGGCATTCAACTGAATTTCTTGCCTATGTTGAGTTTTAAGCACATGATGGTCTTCACACACTTTATTTTATTGTTTCCAATTAGCAGCGTGAGCTTCCTGTTGATTGTTTGTCCAGGCTTCTGTATTATGAGTGCACGCGATTTTATGCGTGATATTTGGAGTTTTATTCTATGACAAAGGTGGTTGGATATATTAGGGTGATTGCAGTTTTCCTCTAGTTGTCTTCGTGTAGATCCTTGGATTATAAAGGCAACATTGTCGGCGAAGGCAACAGGAAATCTCTCAATACTCTGAACTCACGCTAATCTAAACGACTGAGAAACTGATACTTTTACAGGTCTTATATCATTTTCCTCTGGAGAAATCTCTAGTACCTTCCACTTCTCGAAATCACTGGAAAGTCTATGAGGGTCGGATAGGTTTGCAGTTACATACAGGAATCAATTACATTTATTCAATCACAATACCAATTACAGTTATACAGAAACCGGTAAAAAATATCGCCAAATTTGGAGAAAACAATAGTTGCCTAAATCATCACCACATTGGCGATATCTCGCCAGTTTAGCTAGATAGCCTCAATGTTCATTAGACTTGCCTCATTAATCATATTTTTCAGGCAAAGCTTCGACTAGTTCAAGCATTTCATGTTAGATAATACAAAAATAACATAATTTGGTACTTTTCCGTTTTGCCGGCGCAGGCGTTAAAGTCGCCAATAATGGTACAACTGAGGCCAAACGTAATATCCTCTCTGGTAATCTTTCGAGCCTCATTTTCAAAACAAGTCACAGCCATTTCATATCAGATTGATTGTTTTTTTCAATACTGGAATACAATTACATAGAATTTATACACAGATAGTTCAATTTTTATGCCCTAAGGTCATTCGCGGTATTTAAGTCAGTTAGGATGCAATCACACCGCTCGCCCGAAGACGAAAATATAGAAAAGGCAAAGTCAAGAGTTAAATTCATCAATTCTTATGAGAATGCACTAGCGAAGTAAAGCACTGCGGTTTTACGTAATTTTTGAGTAAGCTATTTGTATGAATTAAAATAATTCTTGCATCTAAACTTGTATTCCAAATTAAGATTTAACTTGAAATTAATGTAGATCATTACTGGAAGAATTAGATTTTTGTAGCGTAGTTTACGTGAGACGAAATCACTTAGGGTCAAGTGATATGAAAAGGCGAATCAGGATGTTGAAACATGAAAGCATATTAAATTTTTAAATTAATGTCTTTTTACAAACGTATTGTCTTTATTTATTGGCTTTTTACAAAATTTTAAACGATATTAAAATGTTTATGCCTTCAAAATAAAAAAATTCTTAGAACTAATATTAATTTTTATGTGTATATTGTATGTTGTCGCCAATAAAGTCTGCTAGGCAAGATTTGCGCCGGCGAAACGGAAAAGTACCCATAATTTCACTAATACGTACGAAATTCATAACAATATGATGTACACAGAACTAATTTACATTTTAGCACTATTTACAATAAATTTAACAATCTAAAATGTAAAGAAAGGGATGTAATTTAATTACAAGATGCTTAGTTAAGTTAACGCTTCTAGTATACAGCTAAGGAATGCTGCAATAAATTATATAACAAAATGACTTGCATTCTTGCAACTCTATTACATTTGTAATACAGTGAAACAAAAGTAAGTTGTATTTCTAAAGAAGAACAGCAGAAGTTAACAGCAGAAGGAAAACGGTATAATCTATTTAAAGAAAGCCTTGCATCTATTTCCTAATGCTGTATATTTTCTTCTTTTTCTAGCTAAAAAAGTCATGGAATCTAGCATGTAAACTCAATGCATGACTTCCATTCCGCACTTCTAAAAAAATAAGAATTAAATAAGGGTTTCCTTTATCTCTAAATAATCTGTTGCCTAGACTGTTGAAGCCAGATACGTTTTTCGTATTTTATTCATATTTGTTGCGTATCTTTAAGCTCAGTTTCTTTCCGCATTAGATTTTCTAAAACCTAGGCCATGGATAACTTATGTAAGATTAACACATTTGATTCCTTTGAAAATATTATTTGCGATTTTACGGTTTTATTTTATCCAAATTTGACTTGGCAATATGTAGGCAAACAAATATTTTACGACCTACTAATTACATACGATATCCTTTCCCCTTAGTTACGCCAAATTTATTTTTTTTTCCTAATATACAAACACATTTTGCTTAAATATGCACCAATAGTAAGCTTTTCTTGCATCATTTCTTTATGCATTAAACAGCTGATTGATTACCGTTACAGAATATTGACATTTAAATAAGCACGTACCCTAAGAATGAATGACCAGTTTTATTTACCTTTAAATTTATGAACGCTTTATGCATAAGGAGATAGTTTGTTTTATTTAATTATGGTAAAGCACTATAGGCTATTTGCCTAAGGATAGGATGCCTTCGTGGTGGAGTTTCTAAAGGAAACTGGTTCGTATACACGTTACAAATAGGAAAAAACACGAAAACGCGCAGCATGTTCGAGAGATTCGAACAATTGACAGAAGTCCCAGTGTTCAATTAATTTATCGCTTTGCGACGGTGGGCCTGTATAAGGCAAAAAGGCACTTGTATTATGCATATTAAATATGTTGACATCTCATGTATACGTTACAAACAAATATAAATAAGATGTTAAACAAATATAAATATTTGACTCACGTCTAAACATAACCTACGTTTTGCCTATTTGTGATCAACAACATCTCTTTCACTAAACTGAGCACAATACAAATGTTTTTTTCTTGAATGTGGCAACGCATCCATTATACTCGTATAAGAATAGTTAAAAATCCAATGCATTTTTTTACGCAGCTATTTTATTACAGTAGATTTAACAGGATTCAAAACCTCCTTTTCTAGGTACAATCTAATTTCTTTTCATTTATCTATTTGAATTCTAATTTAATTTTGTATTCGATTCAAAAAACAGCTTTTCCTTAAAAAATACGTTTAAAAATTTTCTTTTATGCTCCAAACTGTCAATATACGGGACTTAAATCCATATACAATCGGTCATTTACTGCAGAAAAAATTATGATCGCAAGTTTTATATCCCCCATAGTAAGGGTACGCAGCTGTTGCTTTTTCGGAATCGTGAAAAATATTCTCCATTGAAACATAGATTAAATTTATCCATGACACCTCAACAAATTTTAATTTTTTACAGCACTAGGAAATAATTTCATGCTGAATCATGAACTTCATTTTGCAGGTAATTTGGAACATAAAAGTACATTAATAATGTAATAGAAACCATGCAATAATGTAAGTACAGGAAATGAAGAAACATGACGTTGGTCAGAACATTACAGGCCATAAACTTTCCAGATGATCAAATGGTCTTTTAATAACAGTGAGAAAACTATGAAAGAAGAGATAGGAGGAATCGGAAAGAAGGAATCTTCAGAGCTATCTTTATTACGGAAAATCCATGAAATGGAAGAGATCGAAGGAAACGGAAATACTGAAACCAAGATGAGAACACTCACTTGAAAAGCAATTTCTGTATCAACTAAAACAAACTAATAGAAAACATAGATGTAAAACTGCTTTTATAATATATTTCTGGAAAACACATATATTGTGGATACAACTAGTTAAAGTCACTTTTTATAAACAGAGTCTGAAGTGCTTTCTTCTGCGTTTAATGATTCGATCCCACATTACATATTACTCTGGCAATCTTCATTTTGAATTCTACGCTAAACGGTTTTACCCAGAATTTGATTAGGGACTATAGGTTTTAACAAATAACAAATTTTATTTGTTTAAATATACCAGGAATAAACTCAGTAGTTTCTAAATTAACAAAACATAATAAAACTGCGTTTAAGCCCAACGATTCTAGAAACGTAAAATGAAACATCAAAGCAAAACTGAAGTCATGTTAAGTTACCTGTTTACGGCAAAGCACACAAGAGTTATTTGCTCAAGGGAAGGACACCTTCCATGGAAGATATCTTCAGAGAATGTAGCTGGTATTCGCATTACACATGAGGAAATCTACAAAATTTCAATGCAGATAACACTTTCGATGAGATTTAAGCTCTATTAAAACTACCAGCGTTTAACGATTTCGATAAATATTTATGATAACCAGATAGGAATCGAATAGGAAAGACGTTAGAATTAAGGGCACATTGTGCTAAGTCGATCTGTCTGCACACGAGGACCTTGGCAAAGGAACCTTGTTAACAGGTGAAAATTTAAAAAACGAAAATAATAAATATATGTCAATGTGGCCTTTTAAAGTTTTCCATCGAAGTATTTGGAAACTCAGACATTCCAACAAATTATCTACATTCTTAATAATCCTTCTCTTAGATATTCCTCAAATAACAAAAAAATATTAACGGTTTGCAAGAAGTATAATAGAAAATCATTATTCGTCTCCATGCTATTCTTAAAACACGACTTTATACGAAGTCTTCAGACATAGTTTTGAGATGTTTGTAGATACCGGAAGACACATAGCAGTAACACTAGTCTTCTATGGATATTATTATATTCAAAGCTGGAAGGTATGTGGTATGTATTCGAAAGCCTGATATTTTTGCAACTTCGACAAAAATTATGGTAAGGAACGTGAATAAAAACAAACATTTCCCCTTGCCTAGAATGGAATTTAAAAACGAACCCTTTTAAATACTTATCGAATTCGTTCAGAAATATGAAGTCATCAGTCTGAACGCTCTGCATTTTTTAAGATGTTAAACGTTTATCAACTGGTGGAATTCACTTGTGATTATGCATTAATTTTAAACGAAAAATCTCAAAGAGTTTTAACAGGCCCATGCTGTAAAATAAATATTTCATCAGTAAAACCTTTTATACACTATAAAAACGTTTCCTGTATAAATTAGTTAAGTAACATGCAGTAAGGTATCGCTAGATGAATGGATCTGCTACATCCAAAGAGATTATAAAGATTAAACTCCAATAAAGATGTTAGGCCTGACAGAGAACAATTTATTGGAATGAGCTTTGGGAACGTGCCAAACCCATACGCAACTGAAGTAAAAGAATTACTTTCGTACGTGCACTTGCAAAGAATTAATTACATTAATTAAACGCAGTTACGTACAGCATTTAGTCTAGAACATATGCTATTTACATGATGAAATCTTCATTATTATTCATTTGATTAATTCGCACGACTTTGTTCTAGATATATGTTTCTAAAAGCATAAAAAGTGTATTAACATTAGTTTATGTATCTTTAATTTTGTCTTAATACTTATTCCTCCTTTTCTTTTCACTCTTTTTTAACATAAAAATATTTTATTAGGCATAGCTGATGGATAAATGTGATCCGAGTGAATTGCAACAATGATCATACAACTCAATAACCACTTCTTACAAGACGCATTGAGAATATTTTTTACATTTTGGTAAAACATAAATTCTGGCAAGGTTATAAGAGTACTTGAGATTTAGCTTTGTCATTATAGACGCCTTCTTCTAAGATTCCCTAAACAATGATGGCACGCATTCATGTAGGACATATGGAAAAAAAAACGGAATTCCTTCTCTAGGCAGTCATTACGTTTAATATTCTAGCTGTATGTTATTCATAAAGGAATGCACGATAAATGACTGGTCTCATGAGCATAAGGGTTCAGGATATAACAAAAAAGATATAAAAGTAAGTGTTAGTTCACTAGAAAGACGAACCATGCATACAAAGAAGTTGATAAACATTTTTCTGAAAAATGCCGCAGCAAATTTTACTTTAAAAATTAAATCCATAAATATAGTATATATTTTTCCTCCTAGCTTCCTAATTAAATTTAAATTTATTCATCGTTGTTAAGACTGCTGTTAGTATTTGTAATCAGAATCTTTCCCCTTTTTTGGACATAAATCATCCAGTTACCAATATTGTGCTTTTTGATACTAAAGTTAAAGCTTCTTATTTGAATAGCGTACACTTAAGTCGAAAAGTGTTACGAGTTGATTATATGCCAATATTTTGCCACTTTGTACTGTAAAACGACTTCTTTAAGATTCTGTGAATAAGATCTCATTTTTTAAATAAAAAATTAACTTGATCAATTCTTTTCATTACAGTGTGCATATCAGGGCTTGTCGCGTAATCTGTTAACATCAAAAATCTTTTTCCAAGTAGGTATTTCATTTTTTAAACACTTGCTAATTTATTTATTACCTCTCTCTCCAAGTTTTGTATTCTGAACATAATCTCATTTCCAAGCATTAAAATTAGTTATTTCGGTTATATTGTGTCGTTCGAGGGTAAAACGTTGATTTTTTGGGTTAAGTATAAACTTTTACTAGATATAATTAAAGAAAATAGGAGGCTGAGTAATTGTTTAGATTCCGTAATTTTTTACAAAAATAATTTTTTAATAAAAAAATATCATAACCTCAAAATAGTTCCGACTTAAACTAATTTAGAAGGATATAGTCCACCAGAAAATTTTGCGAAAAAATTTGCATAAGGGTGCTTTATGGATACGATGCAGAAATAAATTTTTATAAAATTTGCATGCACCAATTTTCAAAGCCTATATTTATTAGTTGAGCGGATTTCAACATGGATATTCAGAAGACGTATTTTAGAAGTAAATATTTAAAAATTCACATCTCTCTGTTTTCTAAAGCAAAATTTAATAATCGACTTAATTTGAATATGCCTTTTTAAACAAAATTTATATCTTGCCTAATCATCACTTCTGGTCGCGAATCTTAAAATTCAAGCTTTAATATCAAAATTTATTGCATCAATGTTAAAGAAATCTATTCCAGTTCAAGAGATAACACTACCCTATCATCAATTTCAGCTGCTGCTTAACGACTGAGCGAACTACTTTAAAAAAAAATGAGACTCCTTTGAGAGTAGTTATTAAGTAGCGTTTGAAAATAGCTGTACTAAAGCACTTAGTTTGGAAAATTTTGAGAAACTTTCCGTTTACTTGTTTGGCTACTAAGTGATTTTTCTCAGAATGTAATGTCTCAACCTATTTTCTATGGTTCGTTAAAATGAAAGCTTCTAACATACAACGAATCCAAGCTATGAAATATAAAAATAAATGCTAAATAAAATTTTGTGATCACTTTAGAGAATTTACCTCGGCTCTAAGTATTTTGATGAATGTTTAATTTTAAAGAAATTTAATTTTAGTTTTATTAGTTTATTATTCCTGGTGTGATAAGGGTATTAATTATTCCTGGTGTGATAAGGGTATTGCCACATTTTTCTCATACATTTGATCTGAGTAATTTAAATAGTAGAATTCATTTAGAATTCACCCAAAAAGTGTTTTGAAGGAATTTTCTCTGATCCTTTACTTAGGCAATAATGTGAGAGCATTTTGAAAACTATCAGGATAATAACAGGGATGTTTTCATAAAATATTTGCTAAGGAAAACTGGCTTTGTTCAAGGTATACAAAAAGTAAACATACCCATGCTATTCGTCTGCATTCAAACCCATGTCAAATTTCGCAAATTTTATTCATGTCGTGAGTTTTATTCATTTGGTTATTTTTTTTTTTTTTTTTTTGGAAAATATCAAAGGTAAGTGAGTTTAAAAGCTATTTAACTCAAATTTAGTATTTCATTTGTTAGTGGTGAATGATGCAACATTCAAACCTAATGCAATAATGCTTAAGTTCTGAAGATTTCCTCTTTATTGTACATTTCATTATTTATAAAAAGGTCTGTCTCGCAGCGAAGTCGCTGAAAACTGCAATTCCGACCTTGTTCAATTCTATGCGAACGGGCTAGTTGCATGGACGTTTTACTTGTTTTTCCCCATGTGTAACATGCATACGAGCCAGCCTCCCTAAGAAAATGCACTACAAAGGCATCCCTCTACCCTTAGACAGTTAGTCTTTATGAGCTTTGACAATCTTAAATAAACAAAACCCAAATAAACCGTAAAAATTGCCACTCAACTTTAGATTATAAATATTGCAAGAGGATACTTTGCCCAAAAGGAAAAAGATTTTACATGTAATAACTGCTCTGGCAAGAAACGGAGACTGGCATGTTTCTGCCTCGGCAAGAAGCATAACAACGGCTAAGTGGTAAAGGTAGCCGAACACAGGTAGTTCGGTTCGGGGTTCTAATTCCGGCGAACGGGGTGGTTTCATGGACGTTTTCGTGGTTTTCCCTATGTGTAATGTGTATATGAAGCAGTTTCCTTTAGAAAAACTTCCACGAAGGCATCCCTTCCCTTAAGCAGATAGCTCTTGTGTGCTTTGTAATTATAAACTAAATCAGAGTAAACCCTAAAAAATGATGGCGTGCAGTCTGGCAGGCCATATGGAAAACAACACAATCCCTACTCTAGTCAGTCATCCCGTTCAGTATTCTAGTTATACTCGTATGTTATCTATAACTGAATGCATGATAAATGCCTGCTTTTATGAGTATAAGAGTTCAGCATATAACAAACAAGATGGGAAAGTAACTTAGTTGAAGGTTAACTAGAAAGACGGAACATGCAGACAAGAGAGTTAATCTTTTCTTTAAAACGTTTTTCTGAAAAATGTTGCAGCAAATTCTTATCATGAATTTTGCAGTTTCAAAAATTAACTATAGTTAATTTTTTACAAAATTTTACTGTAGTATTTATTGCACACAGTTTGTTTAATTCACACAAATAAACACTTTAATTAAAACTTTTATTTTTTATTTTATTTAATACGATTTTATAAGCGATATTTTAAAACTGAACGTTTTCATTTATCCTAGTGAATGTTGCAAGTCAAGGAGCAGAATGTTGTGTATTTGACTTCTAAAGTATAATGAACATTTTTCTAATTGGAAGTGTTTGGAATTGGTTTTATTTTATTGGTTTGGATTTTTGTTTATTTTGATTATATCAAAACACTCGAGGGCTATCTGCCAACGGGAAAACTGGATCGTGTACACTTTGCATATACTGAGAACTATGAAAACACACATAAAGCCAGCCTGTTTTCCGGGATTCAAAGCCTTGACCGAACTGTTAGTGTTCACTGATCTTACCGCTCGGTCGTTGGTTGGCCTTTCTAATTGAAAGATTTTATCTGAGGAGACTGTGTGAAAAATTAGGCAATTATTTTTGAAAATCTTGCAAATCTTTCCCAGTGTAACCCTGATAAGAATAGGTTACGGCAATACTACATTACGGGAATAAGGTCCGGTGACGAGGTTAGAAAACAAAGAAATAATTTGCAGTAGTACGGTAATAAACGATTGATAAAATGTTTATGTTTCAAGATGGCACTCTTCTCTGTCGTAAATTGAAACTATTGAATCATCAATTAGAGAAAAATGGTCGTCGATCGATTGCCCTCAAACTGCGTTAATCTCAGAATCCTACCAGCAAAAAAACTTTCGGATATTTTCGAGTGGCACGTGATTAACGAGAATTCTTTGACCAAACACTTAAAGGCGACTCACATTTATACATTGCAACATTGCACTACACGGTTGAGAAAAGTCAATATTTTCAAGTCAACATCAAATCTTTGTTGTGCTGAAAACTGAAAGATGTCCAAAGAAAAGTTAAGTTTAACAATAGATTAAAAGTATATTTGTGTAATATTTCTAACATAGAATTAAATTTTAGAACACGTCCTATGGAATAAAATTTATATTTTCCTCTAAGACTTTACATGCATTTGAATTCTTACTTGAATCTATAAATTCTCAAATCGAATAAATGATATTATAATTTTATATACATAGGAATTACAAATGTTGATTATAAAAATTCCGCAAATAATTGAATAAATATATTGATCTGAATAGAACTAATCCATAAAAATTTTGCGTTCATGTTAAACACAAAATGCTCTAACACAGTCTATGGCTGTGACTCATACATTACATTTTATACCTCTATCCGGGGTTTAAAATATAATACACGTATCTCAGCCAATTTGATATTCTCAGAACATTTTAGTTAATAATTTAAAACTGTATGGCACGATGTCGCTAAATCTTCAACAGTTTCATATATAATAACGTACGCAAACTTTAGTAGCATTATTAGTCGTCAGGATTACATGTCATCGAAATAAATCTCTTTATTACCAGCTCGACCCATTGTGCCTGTTCTAATTCCAAATTACTAATTTACAATTCTAAATGCTGTTTGTTTTATTTACTTAATTTTGAGATATATAGGAATACATGTTTTTATTCTTTAAATTACCGTATTTGACGGCATATAAGACGCACCCTTATTTAGACGGCCGCACACAAGGGAAAAAAGTTTCAATAGCGTGGTTTCTTTTAGTTCTCACTTTTCGTAAAAGCCAAATAAACAATTATTGAATGCAATTACCTTCACGTATAAGACTATGTCCTTCACGTATAAGAGGCAGGTAACTTTTTTGAGACCAAATTTAGGAAAAAAAGTGTGTCTTATATGCCGTCAAATACGGTATTTCAATACATAATATAATAACTTCTATCTATTTTTATTTGTCCATTCGTATTAGATCATGACTGACCAAAATAACAAAACATTAAATGATATTATTTGAAGATAATGATGACTCATCCAAATAACACTTTGTAGATGAGAGCAATACGTATGAAAATGTTACAGTCAAAAATAATGAAAAATAATTCTGATTCATAGAAGCGCAGAAGATGATAATGATTTATTCGAAGAAAATGAATGTTCTTTAGAAAGTATAAAAACAAAGAATTGAACAAATCCCTGCCTACATCATATAACTTAATGAGAATGATATCAACTGAAGGAAAAGTCGCAAACAGTCATAGCATTCTGAAATATTAGAATTCATGACATTTTTAATACTGTAGTAATTTATATGAACCAAAAAAAACTAATATAGGACCAACTAGTAATATAAGCCAGCTAACAATGTAAAACCCCGCAGATTTACAGTTTGAAAGCTATTTTGCACATACCTTACAGGTATAAAGTTCTTTAGTAGTCTGGTACTTTGTGCAGGTGTTCATAAAGTTAACAGGAAAAATTTCGAAGATCTGTGAGGATCACAGGGAAACAACATAGAACAAATGTATACTTCCTTGTTATTTTGGACCTTCCATTTTAACACAGACATGATTACCGATAAATCGCTAATGATTATCACATCCCCATTTGGCGCCAGTTCTTGCCACGATCACTGATTAGACCAGCGTCACGAAAAGAGATCTACGTAGATCACATGTTATCATTGTAATTCTATTGTAGTTATTGTCTTTTTTTTTCCAAAAATGCATTAACAGTTTTTGATTTGCGTAGGAGTGTATATGCTAATATATCATTTTTCAAGAAGGAAACACTTTACCTCTCATTTTAATACGTAGAAAGAAGTGTATATCAATGAAAAGTATATAATCAATGTTATATAAAGCTGCATATCAATGAAAGCTTTATATCAATGAAATCATTTAGAGGAGCAACACAAAAAAGATGCAAACGATAGAAAAGCATACGTCATAATAATTCGGGACAAGAAAATCCTTTGATGCTATATTAAAGGCAGTGGGCGGAAGTATGGCAGCCACAGACTGTATGTGAGAAATAAATATGTCTTTTGCTATATAAGCTCTTATCATTTTCTTAAATGAAACTTTAACTTTCTTGTGGCTTTAAAAATCTTCGTCTAATGACTAATATCAAAGTAATTCAAGCTAATAATATATTGCCACATATTTGGTGATTGGGCAACACGGAAGACAATAAGAAAATTCAAAATATTTTTCAAATTAAATAACATTTTTAATTATCTCTAAGTATCTAGTATCTACAATAATCTAAAAAAAAACTCTCCCACTCCACATTTAAAAAAGTGAGTGAGTGTGTGCACCGTTATGATGGCTTCCGACTACGGAGGTTAAAAAAAAATGGAATTATGTGCCATTATAACGGGGAAACAGAATTAGCGCTACTACTGCTGTATCAATGCGTCCGGATCTGAATTCCAGAAAATGCTCAGCTGTTTGTAAGCGTATATTGTTTGTGCAGCATGAAGTCATTTTATATCCTTGGAAGCCGAAAGTCGTCGCGAGAAAACTGGTGATAGGAGAAAGAGTGAGATACCCTCACATCGTAACCAGGGATGTTTTCCATTTAAATTCGAATGGAACGTCCTCGTTCTCGAAGGTGCTTAGTTGCACCTTGGGTAAAATTCTCGCTGATGAGAAGTATAACTGATCGACGGATGTTGAATGACCGATCGGTACCAATGCTTTTATCTGCAAGTGCTCAGCCATTTGGAATATAAAAAATAACACTTATTATTCTATAGATAACACATAAAAAATACAGATATGAGGTCATAATGGGCCCTGTAGAAGATCAAAGGAAGTCTTGATTTTGTCATAAAATCGGATGGACTTGGCATTATGAGACTTTATACATATATATTTCTTTACTTAAAGATATATATAAAATCTCTATTTTCAATCTTACCTCGTATTACGCTACATCAAAACGTCAAATGCAATGAATATAAATTTGTTTTCTGGTTTATAATAAGGAAGATAAGGGATTTAATAGTGATTCGGATTATATAATTTTTATTTGTTGTTTTGAAAAACAAGAGAAGTTATCAAGAAATATTTTTGGTTACATAATTTATAAATTAATTTTCATCGGTATTTTTTAAATATTAAACAAAGAAAAATTAGTGAAATTCAATTTGTTCCTTCTAGGAAAGAAATAGCGAAATATCTAATTGCGTAAATTCAGTCATTATTTCACTGTCTCGCTAAGCATCTAGCGTTATTTATTTCTGAAATAACAATAACCACATTTACTTCCAAAGAACTAATAAATAAATGAAAAGACACTCCAGAGATACATTTCCAAAAAATATATAAATACGTTTCTAGAGTAGAAAAACGTGGAACAACTGGCGAAGCGCTCCTTACGTGCAATCAAAAATTAATTGAATGAAATCTTTTAAAATAAGCTACTGAGAGTTATTTTTCTTGTTAGCGATTAATTTATTCAAACACAAGCTTACTTGCATTAATCCTTTGTTATAATTACATTAAATAATATATATATATAAATGTGTGTGTGGGTGGGTGTGGGTGTGTCTGTGTGTTTAACGACAGGTATTGTGTTGCATTCACTTTTTGCATGCGCTTGTCAAATGTTAATTAAATAGTTATTCAGATTTTGTTAATCATGAAATTCTTTAAGCTGACTGTCTACTCCCTTTAAATTTAAAACTTTTATGCTTATGATATCAGAATAACTGCAAGAAAATTATATTTATGGGAAATAAATAATGCGTAATAACATCATCGCTTCTTTAATAAATCAAGATACTATATGTTTTAAATAATGTGTCTACTATTTTATTTTCCATTTGTTTAGAATTTATTTTAGGATACTCGCAAACGAACTGAAATAATCCAAAGAGAAATAAATTGTAACTACTCAGAATTTGAGAATATGAAAGTTAATGAATTGTTCAGTGCATTAAGTTTTGTTGTCATCTGTGATAATGGATATTCTAACTCTTTATCAGCATATCAATGTTTTAAAATATTCTCAAGTTTAAGACTTTATGAACTAACTTCATAAATACTGCACCCAAATTTGCGTTATGACTTTTTTTCGAGCCGACATAATACGTGTGATGAATTTAGCTTAGGAATGGTACAAGTTAGGTACAAGATGTTAATGCTTCACTTAATGTATTTTTTTTAATCGAATGACGGGCACTTGCCTTTCTTTCAACATTAGAAACTCCTATGGACAGAAATGACGGCCATTTTTCTGTGGTGTCCGCCGATAATATTGCGGCAAAATCATCGCGGGCGAAAACGTCGCGGAGAAAACAACGCAAGACGAAAACGTCGTGCTACAAAGCATCGTGGGAGAAAACATCGCAGTTCTAAAACATCGTGGTACAAAATATCGTCGTTGAAAATAAAGCGGTTGAAAAACTTCGCAGTTTAAAAACATCGTCATCGAAAATATCGCGGTAAAAAATAAAGTATCGACAAATCATCACAGGACGATAACATCGCAGACATGCTTTTTTCAGGCTTTAATAATTGTAAATGGATATTCCCATAATGATTTGTGAGCGCGAGATGGAAAGAAAGATAATTTTTACTTTCATATTTTTTATTAACTAATAAATTTTTGCTGAAATTCCGTTCAATTTAGCATTTAATTCCGTTCAGAATGAAATGTTGTTTTTATATACTTAGGACTCTGAAGTGTTGTAGAAAAAGAAAATATAAACATTTATATGTCTATTTACGATGTAATTACAAAATATTTACATCCGATCGCGTTAAAAACCATTGAACTTAATGGTAAATGCCCCAATGTTTTGGTCACCAAGTAGGGATCGCCAGTGCTTCAGAGCAGGGTACGAGAGAAACCTGTTTAGGGCCACTCCATCTTACTTCCTACCTCTATGGAGAGGATAGACAATTTTCATCCAATGCCTTCTCCGGTACTCGAAACCGGGCACTTCGGTATCGCAGTCAGCTCTCCTAACCACTATACCGTCTGGGCTTCCCTTCGACTTGAATATTGAATAAAACGTTCTTCTGCAGAGCATTGTGATGTAAGTCTTCAATAAATGTCAAAAGCAATCTAAGGTTTCATAGTTCAAAGTAATCAGTCGGGAGTTTTAAGAGCAAGAAATACAAAAAAGAAATGTTCGAAATAAGATGGATCTAAAAGCCTGGTATTATAACCATAATTTTCTTATTTGAGTATTAATTACTAAACTAGTATAATACTACACTATGATATGCATTTTGAATTCGTACAATAAACCGACACGATCTTTCGACTTCTCTTCTAACGGCTAAACTCCCTCCATCTCCAGGTTGCCAACACATCGAAACATATTTCCAAAGAATTTCTTTCCATATTAAGAAAGCGATTACAATACAGTGTAAATTATCAGGGTTACTGCCATGAAATCAGGTTACGAATAATTGAAAAGCTCAAATACTCCAAACAATCAATTTACATGCATATTGTATGTATTTATTTCTTTAAAAAATACTAATTTTGCTTTATTTTTGAAAACGACTAAACATTTCACTGCGGATTTTTATTATTGTATTTGAATACTCTTTGGTAGAAGAAATCGAATAGAGTTTCACTAGAAATCATTGCAAAGGCAAATTAGTTCAACCAAATTAGACAGGCAAAGGCAAATTAATCTCGAAACAGGGATTTTTAAAGTAATCTCTTCGTTTGTATTTTCTCTACCACTGTGTGCCTCTGCTGTTCTTGTGAAGTTTGAAACGATATCCTCATCATTCAAATATTGAATGGTCGGCTCAGTGGAATCGCCATCAAACCATTCCTCTATGTTTTTCTGATCAGATGATACAATTTATTTTTCCGTCTAACTAAAAGTAAAATGTGTTTTATTTTTAATGGATGATTAAATCGTAATGAATGTACTTGTGAATGAATGTACACGTGAATAACTTCTGGATTATTTATCCTCTTAAATGGATAATATTAGTCCATATACTTTGGTTTAATTTTTAGTTGATACAACGCATTATAAAAGCATTTAGTATAACTAACTAGTAAAATGTGTAACATTCCTTAATGAATTCTAGCATTACTTAAAATTAATATTTCTAAGCTGATATGCATTACTTCGAAATAATTGCTATCCGGATTTTATCGACTTTACTGTGTTTAAGCTAGCATTCGGGAGATCAGCAAGCTTTATTCGAGCTGGGTGAGCCTAACAGATGACCTTCTATTAGAGCTAATATTGGAGCAGTTCGTGATTTGAATACTAAGTCTGACAATTTGCAGTTTACGGCAACGTTAATCCCGCTCGATGCTGTGATGCTTGTAGTACATATGCTTTATGCGGATATTTGGCAAATCCGTCAACCCTAGACCTATGAAACATTTGGTGTTACAACAACGGAAGTTATACTCTCGCAGTTCTATAATTGAACAATTTATATGACATTGACTTATTTCCGAATTAAATTAAATTTCGGTATAAAGAAATGTTAACATTTTAAGTTTTATTTTTATTGTATGAATAGAATCGTTAAAAATAATATCAAACAGCCTGCTCAATCAAGGAAAATGCAAGTTCTTAATTGCGAAGGCAATCAACAATACAGGCCAAACGGGCAGATGAAACAAGCTTCTTTATTTTATCGCAGTTTTTTTTTTTGTTTGTGTCTTGTGACTGCCAAATAAAGGGTTCATTTATCAAAACAAAATGCATCTCATTAGTTCCAGTTTTTTTCAGTAGTAACCGTCTGCTACGTGATTAGTTTTCATTTTTTTTCAGGGGGATTGCAATTCGATGCGAAGAAAATTGAGGCAGGTTTACGTTTTACAAATTTAACAATGGAAGCTACCTAATTTTGAGATATTTTCAATAGCAGTCTAGAATAAGTGGGCTGCTTATTTTAAGATATAATTATATAAGGAAATCCTACTTGTTATTGATTTCTTCTTTAATGAACCTGATTCCGAAGAGTTAGTTAATGATGAGTGCAGAAACCTACGTTTATTTTTAAAATGGCAAAGAGACAAGTATTATCATAGGCAATAAGCATTTTTTCTTTCCTACTTAAAACTATTTTGTGAGTGTATAATTTATTTTATAATGTTTTCAGTGTGTGTTTATGTGTTTCATTTTTTATTAACTAGGCTTTCAATATTAATAATTAGACGAATTCTTCTAATTCATTATTTGTATTATTTTACTCATGAAAGGAACTCGATTTAAATACATGGAGTAAATAAATTTATTCCTAAGATGAAAGAATTTTCAGGATGCAAAATACAGTGTTTTTCATGCTTATGAACATGCCGCCGTGATTGCGACCAAAACTGTAAACTGTAAAATGCTTAATTTCGACATATTTTCAACCAGATAATATTGTTGATTATTATGATATTTTAACTTAAAAGATGTCTATTCATTTCAAAATAAAGCAAAATTTATCCTTAAACTGATACGGATTCTATTAAAAAGGACTATGCAATTCCAGTCTAGAATGGAAACATTGAAAAATTTATAGCATATCCGACGTTGATCTAAGATTCGAATCTCTAAACTTTTAAAACTCATTTGGGTATCTTTCCGACACAGGCATACAAATAAACAAAGTTAAATACAAAAATTCACTTGGTGAAATTGTACAAAATGTACATTGTTATAACGTTGGATATGTTTATTTGAAGTTGAAAAATTTATTTGAAGTTTATCAAGTGATGTGTTAAGGGGACTAATACACCTTAAAACCCATAAGATCTTCGAATAAGTGACTGTTGCAAGAATTGGGATAACTTATTTATTTTAAAAGCAATTACTTCCAACTTTTTACAGCTGACTACATAATATAGCTGCTATCTGAAATAGTGATCAGAAAGTTTGTGTTGCCACAAATATTTTTTATAATTTAATCCGCTTTGTGACAAACGTTTTCGTCAAGTTTCCACCTTGCGCGCACAGTTTAAAACATTCTGTTGCATAATTTATTTCCATATTTAATACAAAGCTTTTATAACATTTGGAAATGACTGTGATCCTAAAATTCTAAGAATTTAATGTTAAATTTTTATTTTATTCGGAGTTGGGTTTATAAAATGTATTTTATTAAAAAAACCTGTAATGTTTTCGTGCATAAATTTTTTAATACTAAACTATTCGTCAAATTTTTGGTTCAGTTAGAAAATAGTGCCCATATAAAGAATTCCATTAAATTTCAAATATGTACCATTCGCCATTTTTAAAATATCATGCGCGCAAGGTGTAAACATGACGAAAACTTTTGTCACTAAGCGGATTAAATTACACAAATATTTGTGGCAACACAAACTTTCTGATTTCTAGTTTCTAAAGCAACTATATTATGTAGTCAGCTGTAAAAAGTTGGAAGTAATTGCTTTTAAAATGAACAAAATATCCCAATTCTTGCAACAGTCATATATTCGAAGATCATAAGGGGTTTAACGTATATGAGCCCCCTTAATTTAACTATTTAAAATTAATAATTCATTCAGAAAAGCGAATATCGAGTTAATAGAATTACAGCGTACACTATAAGAATAGTTCGTGATAAAAATGAATTTCAGCTTCAAAATAATAATTATTTCATTTCATGTTTTCTTAAAATTAATGATAATTTATATCAGAAACTCTTGTCTTGAATATCAGTACCTCAATTTACTAAGAAATGATAAAAAAAGTTTTAAAATCATTACAAAAGTCTATTCTGTGAACTAAAAATATTCTTCTGTCACAAATCCAAAGCTTAGAGAAATGCTACTTGGCTTTCTAGATTCTCAAAAAGGGCAGAAATGATAAATCATCCCTCAAGTAGAGAGTAAAAGCACATAAATCAGATGCTTCCAGAGGAATAATATTTCTGGGTAGATTCTACTTTATTCTAAGTTTACTTCTTTGTTAAAAACTGAGAAGTTATTACGTATATGAATTTCATGTTTAGTAGCCTCGCTCCCGGCCTCGGGCTAACTTTAGGAAGTATTCGTAGAAGCTTTCCTCAGGATAAGTAAAACAAATGCTCCGTAATTATAATTCTGGGAATTTGTTATAGAAAATCAAAGAGAGAAATTCTGAAGTAGGAATAAAACTGCGAAAAGAGAGTTTAAAATAAAAACAAAGAAATAATTCTACACGTTTTGCAACAGGATTCTCTCATTCGTATTCACTCTCTGAGTAAAACCTAATATTATGAAGAAGTATATACTTCTTGATAGGTACATGCATTTTAGTGGATTTAATATTAACAAAAAAACACATATGTGTTAAGGATAATTTTATTATCCATTTAACCTATGTTTTATCAAAGAAATATATTAAATCGGCATCCGTTTACCTTATTTTAATTTGGTCGCCATTTATGAATATGCTTGAAGATTGCATTAAGTTAAACACAAACAAGTGAACTCAAAGAATACAGAAAATACTTCAAAACTTCCATTAACACATTTGTTTACTTGAATTAATATAATTAAATTATGTTTTGAAATGAGAAAGGTAGTGAGATTGTGGCCTTCAACTCATATGATTATCACTGATACGTATCTCTACGTTCTCTCATACGTGTATAACATGTGTATAACATGTATATATATATATATAGAGAGAGAGGGAGTTATACCAGTCTTATGTCTATATTTTACTATATATATGTATACAGTATATGTATACAGTAGTGCATTACTGCATATACAGAGAGAGAGAGTATAGTACGATACATATATATGATGTGCGTATATGTATATGCATCCATAAAACGCATGAGTTAAAACCTTCCTGGAAATCTCTGAAAACTTACTCGGAGTAGAATTCCTGAAAAACTGCTGAGTAAGTAATATTTTGCTCGTTGTGGTTAAAAAATTCTTGGATAAATTTAATATGGAATACATCGTGCGCATTAACTCTCCTAACTGCTCGGTTACATTTCAAGTTGCAGTCAGAAATCATTTCTTAAAAGTATAATGGCAAACCGTTTTGGAACCACATATGCACCTTAATGACTGGATGGTTTAAAAATGACTATTCGCTTGTTCATTAATATCCTCCATGTCGGAAAAATTTCCAAGATCAAAGAATACATAACCGGATAGTTCAAATTACAAATTAGAAGTATGATAAATGCGATTTAAAATTTTTGCCTTTTCAGAAATTAAAAATTTATTTTCAAGAATTCCAGCAATGCAAGTAATAAATTGGGATTGCATAATGCTTACAAAGGTGAGTATACAAAAAATTGCATAAGAAAATTTCATTCTTTTGCAAAATTATTATTTCATATGTACGCAGTTTTAAAAAACACAGTTTCAGTTTTACCGCTGAATAAAATACGTTTGAAAGGCATCTCCTTGTTACATTCAAAGATACTTTTATAAATATAAACTTTTAAAAAAGACAAAATTAAGATGCATAAAACTGATGATATGTATTCGCGAAATGATAAAATACAATAATTTGCATTTTGCTTCAGTATGTCATTAACACATATTACATGGGTTGCGAAGAAATATGTAAAATAGGTCGTAGGAAAAATTTTTCAAACTTTTCCTTGTTTTGTTTTTCAACATTAAGGTCAGGAAAAATCCATACTTTAAAAGAATTTTTAAGTTTTAGTTTACTTACTTATCGTACCGCAGTATCCATTCTTCATGAAGAATATAACAGTCAGAACTCGAAAAATAATCCGGGCTTTCCAAAATCCACTAAACTTGATATCAGCACACATGTTTTAAACTTTTAAGCAGATTTTAAACAACAATCATCATATCACTGAGGAAACTAGAAAAGAGCGAAAACTCTTACTAGAGGCGCGAAAACTTTCAAACGAACTTTGCATAGCATATCAGAGGAAAAAATATCTTCAGTAAGTTATTCATTCAGTATCATGGGTAAATAACAGTTTTCATACAGCATGCATTCTTATATGGGCTGGAGAAAAACTGAAACTGGATGAAGCACCGTCCTGTATGTCATACGTCCACGCGGCTTCTGAAGCGCCAGATTTAGGTTGCCAGGTTCGCAGTTGAAGCAGTGGAGGAGGGTGAAGGAGTAGAGGGAGTCACGGATCGATTTGGGGTTGGGTGTTCGGATTCGACTTGCTTCGGAAATTCCTTTTTTTTCCTTCCCCCCCCCCATCCAATTTCGCAGAGCATTCCCGAGGTCCAAAGATATTAGTAAATAATTTTGGATAGTCCTAATTAATCGGAACAAGGTAGACAAATATTGGTGGAGGTAATTCGCCCCAGGATAGGTTTGTTCCATTATCTGTTAATGAGATCCTCTTTGGGGCAAATTCGTTTTTGAAATGAGCCAAAAAATAAAGGAAAGAAAATAACTGTGTATAAAACAACAAGTTAATTTTCATTCGAAGAATCCTTACTTCTTTTACTTAATATAGTTAATGGCTCGTAAAATCTGGAGTAATATACTCAGTTTATGAGTATCTAAAATTTTTATGTTTGTTGGGTACCAGGAATAATTTATTTCGCAATTAATAAAAGGATAGGCTGTAATGTACAAACTGAGGCAGTTTTTCTGGGAAGATGTATTTTCGTTTTCCAGTTTAAGTTTTAGATTCGTTACACATTATTTCTTAACCTTGGACTACTGAAATTAAAGCAAATACATTTTTATACATTATGTAAAGTATATAAAATTTTGCTTACATTAACATCCTGAATATAATGGTAATACACGAAAAGTTTTAAAAATCCTTTGTTTGGGGCCACTTATTGAAATTAATGAGTTTTATTAGGAAGTTAAGCATACTGAATGCAGTCCACTGTTGTGTTTACTGAGAAAAATGTAGTTTAAGCAAAAATGCGAGAAAGTCTTCATTTCTATTTTTAAGATTTTTTTTAACCAGCAATTAGTCAAAAAATGATACATGTTAAAGCTTATGTCTCAGTAGAGGAACCATCGAGCGAAAAAGAGAAAACTTCTTTCTGTGGGGTTGCTTAGAAACCTTACCGTGGCAATCATGCAGTTCTGGAGTTTAATGATAGATGGAGACTGGACGCACAGTCCTTTCTGAAGTGATGAAGATGGAACATAGCCTTATGCCTCATGTCGCGTTAGCAGAGCATCTGGAAAATTCACAAGAATTAGTTGCACACTGGACCGTAAAACTTAAGAAGATAAAAGTAATTTATAAAATTTAATAACAGTAAAAAAACCCATCTTTTCTGATATATCTATATCGATCGAAGCGATAGTTGTTGTTTCACGAAGGCCCCTTCAATGACCGCTTTCTGCTTGACTTGAAGCTTGACATCACTGATATGAACAACTGCTGCGATGAGTACAAACTCTTTATTCTTCATGATGGTTATGAAGGTATTGCTGTGGCCAAAGGCTAGTAGAGAGACGTACAAATTTCATATGAAACGTTATAGTATTTTGTGTCAAGGGCTTTAATTCAGATTTAATCACAGGGACTTACCTTTAATTTCTTCTTAGAATCCGACATGCACCAACAGAGCTTCCTAAGGAATACACCCAGTTTCATAAGTATTCACAATTTTTACTTATTATTTCCGACCAAATACTATCAGTAAATATGTTGGTAATCGAATAAACATGCAATTGTTTTCTTAGCATATGTGAAATTAGATATATTAGTGTTCTGTATGAATGATTTTGGAGTTACTTTAGGGTCAGCAATAAATAATATTTACCACTCGTTTCCACGCAATCATCAGGCACAGTAATAATTTGATGCCACATCGTGTATTTACCATGCTTCTCAGTGTCATCTTTCACAGACAGCCCTTCTGTTATACTTCATGACCGGTTATTTCTTATAATGTTTGTATGTACAGAATAAGATTTTGTATGATCATCTTGTACCTTTTACAGTAATTTAGAATTTAAAGTTTTAAGCTAACATGATTTTCCCCGCTTTCAGTTGACGCAAAGTTGATAAAATAATGACAAATGGAACAATTTGTTGGAAGAACTTTAAAAAAGCGAAGAGCAGCGAAAGGTTAATATTGTTTTCGTATCTAAGCATAATATATGACGGACGACCGGATAAGGCCTTTTCTACTGAATATTTATGCGTTCTGTGAAAGAAATTTCTCACATCTTTAGCTACGACAATCGCGAATTTTATAGCGCAAAGACAGTTCTTCTGGGACAGTGAATACATATCAAATTTGCGTAGTGGAACAACGTCAGATTAAAAGCCAATGACAAAAAAAAGCATAAAAATCATTGCACAAGTGCAAAATCTTGAACTGTAGACATCGTAAGAAGCTAGTGAATGCTAACCGTCAAGAAGTGACTAAGGTTCCTTAAGAATAAAGTTTAAGTAGCCAAAATTCCTGCTGCCCAACCGTCGCTTACTGCTGTGCCGAAAGACCCGGGTTCAAATCCCGGAGAAGGCAAGGATGTTTGTAAATGCATAGTGTCATGGCGGAACTGCGGCATGGCAGAACTCCAAATATGCGGTGAGCTGAAAGTTCTCTCGTTTGATTCGGTATAAGGGAATAAGATAGAGAGAGACCCTCGACCCAAAGCCCAGGATGTTCCTCATCAAAATTGAGGATGGAACTGCGCCAAATCGCACTGTCACCTGTTAGGTGCTCATGGCTGTTGCCAACGACAGGCATAATTTTGCTCTCCTTGCCACGAGGAATTTCGTGGGCTTGAACTGACTATGTCAGACAAGTGAGCATAAGCAACAACACAACAACATCCATAATTTCCGGATCCGCACTCCTTGTTGATCAGGCAAACATGTCAGATCTTTTAACTCCACCAATTTCTAATCTTTTCGCCGCCCAGTCAGTATAGTGGTCAGGGAAGCTGACTACGATGCCGAAGTTCCTGGGTTCGAATCCCAGAGAAGGCATGGTTGTAACTGTCCGTCCCTTCATAGGAATGTCGATGGCGGCCCACCCATTAGGTGCCTCCATAATAAAGAGACCACCACATGCGGCCTTGTATAGATTAATGGACTGGGTTACATTTGTAATCGTTCACAATCTGCCATTGGAAAACAAATAAAATTCTAATCTTTTCACAGTTCCTTACAGATTTAACGTATCAATGTTTTTATTACCAGAATGACCTAAAATAATTTTAAAAGTGGATTAGAAAGTTATCCATTTCCTAACTCACTTCTTGTCATACTGCGTGGTCCAAAGAATGAGTTTCTAATTTTTCTCCAGAAGAAAGGAAAAATTGTAAATTTATTCTTTGGGTTTATAAAGACTATGGATAAGAACTCTCTCTAGATCCAAACCTCCAAGCAGAAGTTTTTGTTTTATGCTTTAAATTTTGATTCAGGCTGCCAAGTTCAGACAAATTTTTTATTACGAGATCCATTTCAGTTTTTCCTTAGGCTTGAGTGTGCTCGTTCTGCTCAAAATGAATCTTGTATATTTTCTTCAAGACGTTACGCAGTAGTGTGGTATAATTTCTAATAGTGAAATAAGGAAAGATTTACACTTACCAGGAGTTATCTCCTTTTCCTGTTTGTGCTTTCATGGTGTAACTTGCAGCATGTCTGGTTAGGAGTCGAAAGACGTGTTGTTCAACTTTCGATGATTTTTGTTTTACGTTTCCAGCTCAGGAAAAAGCCTGCAACTAGACTTCTGTAACTTGAGCTACAGATCGAACAAACTATTTGGGTTCTGGTTTTGACTTTAAGATCCTAGTCGTCAGACCAGTTACACCTTTTGAACTAATAAAGCTAATCTTCAGATTATTTCTATTTAAGCTGAAATTTGAATAATGTTTTTTTATCTTGAATTCGAGTGGAAAACTCGTTACCAACAAGCTCTGTATTTATTTCTAAAAAAAGAAAAAAAAAACGATATGGACAATGTAACTCAATATAAAAACCGTTTTGGATTCCTAAAAGTACAATCAGAAATAATACTTTTATAATTATTTCAAGCAATAAATAATCATATATATGACAGCCTCTTTTAAAACATCAAAGACATACAGATAAATCATATTTATTTAATACATAGTTTTATGGTTAAATTTGTCCAATAGTGATTTATTATGAAAACAATCAACTTTATGAAAACATACTTTTCAGAAAATATCTGGTACGTAAACATGATCCAAACCTTTATATTTATTTTTAAAGAGAAATATAGCCGCAGCTGATAAAATACAGCGCAGGTAAGAATTTTTAAAAGACATATAACCGCTGCTTGGGGAATTACAAAGCTGAAAGCAAGAGCTCAGTTTGACAATTATCTTCGATTTTAAGAACAACAGTGGTTCTTATAGGATCAGAGACATTATTTGTAAGGTATCTATTAGCATAAATATAAATTTTGAATCGATGAATATAGCTGTTCTTTAAAAGTCTTTTAATGAATGTAAATCACACCTTTAAAATTATGTTTCCATAAATTCACTCTGCTCACAATCCGTAGCCACCATTCGCTCCAGAATTAATGTTTAACAGAATAGTTCAGGATAAGATTTATGAATCTTTAGTCAGATGCATCTGAACGGCTTTGCAGTGAGCTAACAGTTGAAGATACTTGAAATCAACGGATCAACAACTACTCTATTGATCTCTATGCATAACGGTAAGTGAATATCCATTAAAATAAAAGCATTTTAGTGTCGAATTATATTCATATTTTCACTGTGTTGAATATGAATTGCTAAGCGAATTCATATTTACGTTCAATTGTTGAAGCGGCACTCTTTTTTTTTCTAACATATTATGAGAAAATGATTCTTTAATGAAAACTGAAAAATTAACTCATGGCAGTATTAAAGTAAATCACAAGTATTCATTTTATATTTTACTTTAAAATACTGTCGTAAATTTTTATGAATATTTGACTGCAAGTTTGGTTTTCGTGCATTATTTGCATTTATATATCTGCCCATTTATTGTATTTTAAATAACAATTTTCAAACACACTTTTGTTTAAGAGAATTTATAGCCACATATTAAGTATGCAAGTAGGAATGCCTTGTGTAAAGTTGTCGACTTTTTGCTGCCGAATCGATAAAATTTTAAATTGCAAAAATAGTCAGAAACTGGTGTATAGGTTAAAAACTCAACTCGTTTGATGGATCATGGTAAGATTTGGCAAAATTTTTCCATCTTAACGATCTTTTGAAAATTTTTAGAAAACGCATTCTTTAAGTTCTACGAATAATTTTTCTTGAAGCTTTCAATATTCCAGGCATTCTTATATAAATATGGCTCCAGTGAGTGAGTCAGCTGTATAATTTTATTAATTTTTGTAGTTACGTATTATCCAGCCGATCGTGTATTTTGGCTAAAATCGAACCATGAAACTTGGCTGGAGATCCTGCTAGTCCTTGGCGGAATTCTGGACCGCACATTTATCTGAAAATCTTGTAGTATATTACTCTACACAATCCACTGCTGTGCAGGTACTGGACTCGCCTCATATTTGCAATTAGAAAAAAAAAAGGCCTTTCGGCACTTTTTACTATTAGGCCCTCCGATTTTACTGGAAACTGTTTAAAACGATAATGAATACAAACTTTCACCCAGTAATTGTCTCAATCTATTAAGGATTTGTCGGCAACAAATGTTAATTCTTTTCGCATGCAACAAATGTTAATTCTCTTGATCAACTGCAAATGAACTGGAATTCCGTCACAAATGAGCTTTAACATGGCTTATTGAAACTCAATCGAGGCTATACTAGACAAACGTACGTAGTAGTGTTGGAGAAATTTTGCTTATTCGTAATCGGTGTTAAATACAGCTGCTTGACGACAGTTTAACGGTCGATGGACTAATACGAGTACGTTAATGTAAACGTATGTACCAAGTAGTGCAAGTACAAGAAGTAGTATTTCAAAGAAATGTTAGTTTCTTCCTACACATCTGTCTCAGTTACTAAAATCAGTTCCACGAACTCAACTCATACTTTATAAACGTATTACACAAAAACATTTAATTTGCAATGAAGTAGTTCTTAAAGCTAATTGAATTACAGGAAACTATAAAATTAATTAAATACGTAAATGAAAGAAAAAAAGAACAGAAAATTTGGAAGAATTCGTATTTTAACGTCGCACCAGAGAGTTTTTTATGCTATCGCTGAACTCGTAGTTCATCAGTGTACTTCTGAACTCTCGCCTGCTGACACTTTATATTTTTTATTATTAGAAATCACTTTTTTGCATTTAAGGTATCTAAAATAAGACAGTAAAATCGCACATTTTTTAAAAACAGCATATTTTTAGAATTACAGATACAGCGTTAAGTGCTGGCATACAATTTTTAGCCCAGATGCGTTATTAGGTCAGATGGATCATTTTTGTTGCTCGTTTCTCATTTTAAATACTAACTAGCTGCTGGGATGGCCAGCCGCTTAAAATAATTATTAAGAAATATATATATATTATAATAATATGATGTTTTTAATATATCCAGGTACTGTAATTTCATAGGACCAGCCGGTAAAGAGCAAAGATTTAAAAAAACTGAGTTTATTCCTTTTAAATCGTTTGTTTATCAATCAGTAACACATATATTAAATCTGAAAGATAAATTAACTCTTACCGAATAAAAAAAAAAAAAAAAAAAAAAAAAATCTGATGTGTACACCACATGACTTCCTTGTACGGAATATTAAATTATACGCATTTTTTCTTGCATTTCATTTAAACTGATTGGATTGAATTAAATCTACTTCGCCGGCAGCGCATAAACCACAATAGAATAAATGCATTCTTTAAATTTCACTCTAGTATTTGATTTCTATAGCGACACTCTGGCGCTAGATTCACTTAACAGTATTATATTTCGTTCATATTATAACTCATAATGCACAAAATTTATAACATTTAAAGAATAGAATTATCTAATCGTTGCCACATGTCCTATTCAAATACTATAATAAAGCTAGAATGATGTATAAAAGAAATTAAGCGAACAAAACTAAAAAGAAACAGTTTTTCACAGACGATTGAATATTTCTCATTCAATTAATTCAGTTCTCACTTCGCGAGAAGGCAAAAATACATAAAAACTCAAAATATCTACATTAAAAATTACGAAGGAAATCTTAAACACTTATTTTCTCGAAAAAATTCCAGAAAGGATTAAACATGATTTAATTGGCAATAATAAATGAGACGTTATCTTTGTTGTTGTGAAGCTAAGTTTCTCTAGACTGGCAACAAATCCACTAGTCTTCTGTTTCAAATCTAAACAATCAATGGCGGAATTGCAACACATGGCTTTAGAATTCTTGATACAATCTTATGTGTTGTCATACATTAGAAAAACAAACCTTTTTCAGCCTTTCCTGAGTACATTATATCAGTGCTCAATTTTTTTTTTATGTAAAGTGACTTACACAACTTTTTCTTGTCTTTTTAACTTTATTTGTTAGGCGTCACTTTCTTTGCCTTTACGCCACATAAAATTTGATATCAGAATCACAGAATATTTAAAAGCAGCATACCCTTTGAATTCGCAACAGAGTGTTAAATGGTGATTAAATGGTTATTTCTCTAAAAATAATACATGGCGATAAGATTTGGGGCAACATCCTTTTATTTGAAAAGGTAATTAACCAGCCTTCTTAGCTTGCCTTCGTGGTGTAGTGGTCTGTATGCTGGGCGCGTATTCTAGACGTTTTGTTCATTTTGCATGACTCCTGCTTCCCAAAATATACCTAATGCCTCTTACAAAGTGGCACAAACAGTAAAGCGTTACCGACGAAAAAATGATCTGGACAAAATATATGTATTCAGCGTAACAACAAATCTTGTGCCAATAAATAAAGTAACAAATGGATACATTAAATTCTTATGAATTCTTAAAACGTAAATGCAAAAATGCTTCAAAAACATTTAATGCCTTTCTGATATGAAAAAAAAAAAAAAAAAAAAAAAAAAAAAAAAGACAGAAAAATGCAAGCTGACTAAATGAACTTTGGTGTTTTATGCAAATCAGTAATCTGTTTAACAGAATATTTTCCCACGCTGCGCTTGAAGTTCATTAAAACTGTATTCTGTTCTCTCTTCTTAGTGGCTGTTACGCCTTTGAAATATAAAGAAATTCTAGAAAGTGAAATAGCGATTTTTCATTAACTTTATTTCTCATTGTCTAAGAACGAATATTGCCTTGTAATTATTATATTCAGCCAGCGATTTCATGCAGCTTTCTTTAAAAGAAGTCATAAACATTGTGATTGAAAATGAAATATTTCAGAAAATAGCTAAATCGTAAAACTGAAAATGCATAGTAATAGATTAAACACAAATATTTTAATGTATAGATTAGTTTCTGGAGGCAAATATTAATTATTTTCAACGAATACTTTCTTGCAAAAGTAATTCTTTCTTAGAAAGAATTCATATTAATTTTATATAAGTCTAATCAGTTATTATATCCTTTCCGCGTACATTAATTAATTGAAAAATGATCTTCTACGCAGGCAGTGTTCGAGATTTGCAAGAACTAACCGTTCTCCTAATAAATTAAAATAAAATAACTTTACATATAAAATTCTACAGCGTCATATTTATTTTCAAAATCCATAGAACTGCAACAAAGATCAGATGGTTGCCACTCTTACAGTGATAAACTATGAAAAGAAAAATAACAACTGAGGCTGGGTTCTAACAATACTCCCACCTTTTGATTGATGACATATACTTAATCAATCAAAACAAAATATAATAAAAAAATACTGTCTATACAAATATTAAGGCTAAATAGTAAACAAAAGAAAAAAATTAAGTTCTTTAATTTCCACTCTAAAATAACTCAAGTAGTGTTCAGGTTAGAAATCTAGATGGAATTTTAATTTGTCGTCCACTTCTAGTCACGAGAGTCTTAATGTCCTTTGATAAATCTGCAGCTGAATTATTCTTTGGTAATTTTGAGACTAAACTGTCTTCACCCTGCGTCTCAGTTTCATTTGCCTCATCTGACTGTCCAAAGATAAAGGTATTTCGAGAGGGAATATTCTCTGGATTAGTCGAACTACTTCTCCAGACATGGTTTTGACACGAACTACTCGAATGTTGCCGTCCTTTCCGGGATATAGTTCAATTACTTTTGCTAGAGGCCACAACACCTTGTGTTTGTCATCACATTCGATAAGAACTATATCACCGATTTTTATCTGTTGAGAAATCGGCACTGTAGATGGACGTTGCACTAGCAGGCCGAGATATTCATTTCTAAATCTCTTTCTCAAGAGCTCTCGTAAATTCTGTAAATGTCTCAGTCTCTTGTTGAAATCAACTTTGTCAAGATGATCCAAGTCAGGAACTCCAAAGACTGGAATTTCACCTAAAAACAAGGACGGTGTCAAAGGGATGAGATCATCAGAGTCCTCTGACACATACGTGAGTGGTCTGGCATTCACAGTTGCTTCGCAGTCGCACAGCACACTTATCAATTCTTCATAATTCAGACATGACTGGCCTAGGACTCGACGCAAAAAGCTTCTTAATCATTTGAACAAGTCGTCCCCAAAAGCCACCCCACCATGGTGCTGCGGGTGGACTGAACTTCCAATCCATCTTGTTTGTGGCGGCTTCTATCTCAATGGTATTCCAATTAATCGATCTCAAGAGGTTATTGGATCCGACAAAATTGCTTCCCTTATCGCTATAACTTATCGATGGCCTCCCTCTACGAGCAATAAATCTTCTAAGACCAAGTAAAAATCCTTGAGTTGAAAGGGACAAAATCAGTTCCAAATGGACCGCCCTGAAAACAGCACATGTGAAAAGTAAAATCCAAGCTTTTCTTTTATTCTTCAAAATTAATGGGCCAGCTAAATCAACGGCGACAATCTCGAAAACACGAGCCTCTCTAACTCTGTTTTCTGGTAGAGTAGCAGGCACAGTCTGTAGTCGTTTACCTCCATGTCTCCTGCACCTGACACATGCATATAAAGCTTTTCGAATCTTTGCTCTACTTTTCAGGATCCAAAACGTCTCTCTAAGTGTTGACTTCAGTACGTGAATTCCTGCATGAGACAGAGAGATGTTTATCAATAATCAATTTCTCCAAAATCTTATGATTCTTCGGAAGTAACATTGGATAAATAAAATTTTCATGTTCTTTCCTTTCAGTCAACCTAGACTTGACACGTAAAATACCTTCATCATCTTTGAACACACTTATTGACTTCAGCTTCTTAATATCATCAGATGAAAAAGAATCATGTTGAATAATCTTCACGATAGATTTCTCAGCCCTTATCAATTCATAAACTTTTAACTCTCCTGGTTCTCTTTCTTCTTTCCTCTTTCGGGTATTTCCTATGAATCTGTGTATCCACCCAATCATTCTAAGTATTTTCTTATACTTTGAAAAATAACCAAAGAATTGTGAAGACATATCGCTAACATTGCTTAACGAAACTATAACTGCTTTACGTTTTTCAGTATTAACCTCTTCTTTATTATCGATTGGGATAGAACGAGGCCATTCTTCTTCCGGCAGTGCCAACCAAGGTGGGCCCTCCCACCATCTTGATTCAATGAGTTTCTTCACAGAACATCCTCTTGATTCACAGAACATCCTCTTATCGGGTGGGTTTTCCGCACCTGGTACATGATGCCAATTTTCACGATCCGATAGGATTCTAATTTCTGAAACTCTGTTATTCACAAAAGTGCTCCAAACTTCTACGTTCTTTATCCAGAACAGTGCTGTTGACGAATCGGTCCAGTAATATTCCTTTGAAATTTCGACCTTAAGGTTCTTCTTGACAAATGATGCTAATCGCACCCCAATAAGACAAGCAAGCAATTCAAGTCGTGGTATATTATTTTTTTCAAGGGAGCCACTCGTGCTTTGGCTTGCACTAGGGTCAACTTTGACTTCTTTATTTTGACTTCTCAAATATACTGCACTTGCATAAGATTCCTGTGAAGCATCGGCAAACGTATGCAAACTAAAAGATTGTCCTTCTGTCAATGAAACTAGTCTGGGAATCTTCACAGAGAATAACAAGGGTAATTCTTTGACCCACTTCAAGAATTCTCTTTTTATATCTTCAGGTAGCTCTGCATCCCAGCTCAATTTAGTTTCCCAGCTCTTTTGCAAGTATAACTTTGGAAGGAGAGTAAAAGGGCATGTGAAACCTATTGAGTCAAAAACTCTCTGTACAACTGATAGTACGTTTCGTCTTGTCACTGAGAGATCAGTCAATTTGATATTAGGGATGTCACAAAACAAAGAATCTTCATATTTATCCCACAGATGACCAAGTACTTTCAATGGTTCACTCATTGTAGATTTTCCACTGTTCAGTTCTGTTTGCTCCCATCCTCTTAAGTCAAAGTTAGCACTTGCCATTAACTGAGTTGATTTTGCAATAAAGTATTCTGCTTCTTCATTCGAATTCAGCGAAGTGACATAGTTGTCAACATAGAAGGAATTTTTCAATTTTGTAGCCACTTCCTTGAAAGAAGGTTCACATTGGTCTAAATGAGAGTTTATCACTGCTCCTAAAAGAAACGGACTGCATTTTAGTCCAAAGACTACTCTGCAATGGCGAAATTTTCTTATTTCCTTTTGTTCCGAGTTTTTCCACCATAGAAATCTTAGGAAATTACGATCAGATCTTTGAACAGATATCTGAAGAAAAGCTCTTTTAATATCTGAGATAATCTCTATTTTTACTTGCCTAAATTCAAGAAGCAATCTAGGTATTAATTCAATTAAATTTTGACCTTTTGCTAAACAGTCATTAAGTGACAGGAAATCTTTTTGCTTGCACGAAGCGTCAAATACAGGCCTTACTGCTGTTGTACAATTATCTTTGAAGACCGGTATGTGGGGAAGATAATGATTGTTAACTCGTTCCTCTTCTTCTGTTACTTCTTCTATTACTCCAGATTCGAGCCATTCTTCGAACACTGCATTGTATGTTTCAAATTCATCTTTCAACATCAGCTTCTTTGTCGTGGAAATAAATCGCTTTTCAGCAACTTCTCTGTTACTTGGTAAAGCTTCTTTATCGCTGATCCAAGGTAAACTGACTTCATAGCGATCATCCACCCTCTTCAGAGTCTTGTGAAAGGGATCCTACACTGCTTCTTCTAACTCTGAGTTAGTTTTACATTCTTTGGCATCTGTAATTCCCAGTGCTTCTAGCTTCCACAAGTTTTCTATGTCACTGCTGTGAGTCAACATCGACGTTATGGTTGAAGACATGGACAAGGAGTTTCTTTCTGAAACTTTATCTTTTATCTTTCCCATGATTGTCCATCCAAGTAGTGATTCCACAGCAGTCAGCCCATTTTCTAATTTCTGAATTCTTCCGGTTAACAGAACACCTGCGACTTCAGCTCCAATAAGAACTTCTATTTTCAAATCCCTTTTTCCTGCATCAGATGCATGGATATTCTTCTGTCTTAGTTCTTCTATCCATGGTCCAGGCTGTAAACTGACTACTGGTCCACAAATCTTCGACTGTTCCAAAAAGATTAGTCGTCTAGAAAAATCACCTCTTAGGCTTCTAACGTTCACTTCATAGCGTTTGTGAATTTCTCTCTTTGTTGTTACTCCTCCAAAAAGTGCATGGATTAAAGATTCAGATCCAAATGCGTGGCACTCTATGTCTACAGCAGTCTCCTTTAATATGTATGAACGTTGCGATCCTGTATCGATTAGTGCTCTGTCTTCTTCTTACTGTCTTCTGCTTTTTGTTTGCGTCTATATTAATTAATAGTGTTTGAAGAAACACTTCATCTAGGAAATTAGTGCTCGCAAGTGATACATTTTGTGTTTCCTCTTCTTTATTTTTTCAACATCATTGCTCTTTTGATTGGTGGGCAAATCCGGACACATGACACCCCAATGTCTTTTCGAGCATATCATACATCGTACATTTGTCTTACATTGCTTGGCCCTGTGTCCTATTTTGAGACAGAAGAAGCAACCCATCTTTTTCTTAATTTCATCATTCTTTTGGCTTAGAGGCATCTTCTGAGCAACAAAGCAATCTCGACTTTCATGAAATTTTTCACAAAATATGCAAGAATTCTTCTCACTATAATTGGTTGCTTTATTATGGCCTGAGAATAAATCATTTGCTGTAGGCACGAAATGTTCACTCTGGTACCTTTTATCTTTTCTACTTTCTCTCTTGGCACCCGAATCAATTAATTTAAATCCAGCTTTTGCCAAAGAAATTCTCTGCTCTCCTTCCACTTCATTCTTTAAAAACAATAATAATTGTTTCAATTTATCAGAGTGAGAATTTTCTGCTGTAATTATTGATGCATAATTTCTAATCCAAACTCGTAAAATTTCCTCGGGAATTCAAGATTCCACGAGCGGAAACAGCATTGCAGCGTATTTATCGCTTGTCATTCCTATTGACTCCAACGAACGCAAATACGACTCTAACTTGTCATACAATTCTGCTATACTGTATTTTCCCTTTTGATCAGTGACATTTTTAATAATCAAACCTAATAATTACCGAATATAGAATTCTACCAACAATTCTTCCCTGCCAAACCTATTTTTTAAGCTTTCTATAACTTTTTCATAATTTTCGGCAGTTGCAGGGAAGCTGTTTACAAGCTGTCGTATTAAATCTAAGTTTTCTTTGTATTCTGCAATTTTCGCCCATTCACTTTCAAACTGATCATTTGAAGAAAATTCCGAATTTAATATTTAAGTATCAAATTCATTAAGTTGTATCAAATGCATTAAGTTAACAGATAAACGTTCTAAAGTAACAAGTTTCGTTTTTACAGATTTTGCATCAGGAATTTCCTTTTCTAATTCTTGCAAAATTGCATTAATTGTTCTCGTAAAAGACGCTCTGACAGGTTTTCGTTTCTCAATGAACGATTCCATTTCAATAAAAATAAATTCAATAAAGTCAAATAGAATTAAATTCGATAAAACCAATAAAATTACCTTGATTTGTTTTACCATCACTTCCGTCGTCACCAAAATTGTTCGAGATTTGCAAGAACTAACCGTTCTCCTTTCTCCTAATAAACGTAAAATAAAATAACTTTACATATAAAATTCTACAGCGTAATATCTATTTTCAAAATCCATAGAACTACAAGAAACTACAACAAAGATCAGATGGTTGCCACTTTTACAGTGATAAACTATAAAAAGAAAAATAACAACTGAGGCTGGGTTCTAACAGGCAGATACAGAAATCGTGCTCATCAGATTTTAAAAAATTGTAGCTGGAATGGTTCTAATGGTAAACCGTTTTAATGGATTAGTATTGTAGATAATAGCCACTTGAGATTTCGTTTCAAATGAGGCTTTAGGATAATCCATTTATTTGTTGCAAGATGGAGATCTGTTTCGCCAAACACAACTCATTTCTGTGATAGAGCTTTGCTTCGGAATGTATTCTTGTGGAAAACTTCTTGAAGCATTTAAGCAGAAACCTCTATAAACATTCGTAAAACTAATAAAATAAAGTTTTTTCGCTTAAAAAGTTGCCTGCTTTGGAGAAATTGGTAGTGTTCCTCTTAAGCAATAAATTGGCCACACGTGTCATGTGAGCTTATATATGGGGGCTTGTCTCTTTTGAGAGAAAGTGTATGAATTAAGGAATATAGTTCCAAATAAATCATGAGAGTGAGAAAGACGGAATTGCAATCCAATTCATGTGTTGCGAAGTAATGTTCCATCGTGAATTTTGGTTTTTGTTGACAAAAGGTTACTTTTATCTGCACCAAGGAAACGGCGTTAAGAGCCAATTTTTAAGAGTCATATTGTTGCATGAGTACTGGTTCGTAACTGATTGAATGCACAAGTCTGATAAAAAGTTAATAAAACTTATTCTTATCACAAGAAATAAAAACCAAATCCTGAAATTTTTCCTCAGAGATATTCGTAGAATATCACAATATCTGGTAGTAGTTATATTTTAAACTACTAAAACGTCAAATAGAACGCAATTCAAAGCGCAGAAAAAGCTAATCCGATCTCACCGCGAATTCGCTACAATTAACAACAACAGTTATCTAAACAACTGAACTGAGATGCTTTTCTCTGGCTTTTTAAAGCTTTTTAATCAGTCATGAGGAGCTTCTGGTAATTTACGTTTTCTGGAGATTTCTGGAAACCAAAATAGTAGAATTGCGAGATATCTATTTATTAGATGTTAAATGCGCGTGCTCCTGTAATTTTAATTTTCCGGCGTAGCTTTCTCTTAATACTCGTCACGCGCTGCATGAAACGGGGAAATAAAACAATTTTAATTACAACTACACTAAAACAATTAAATACAAAATCCGTAACAATATTATTTCTAACAGTATAGGTGTTCCATCCACTGAAGCAATACACAATTAACACCCATTTTGAAACTTCCACAATTTTTAAAATTTTGATGAGTGCAACTTTTGAATCACCGGGTACTTGCATGCATCTTTTTTGTTGTATGTACAAGACACCCCTTAAATTTGGACACATATTAAAAACGTTTAATAAAGTCCACAAAGTATATTTAATATTATTGATGGTAGATAACCTTATAATTATAATGCATAAATCTAAAGCCTTTGCAAGATGATGTGCAACTGACGACTCAAAATAAATTGCTAATATAGTATTAGCAGGCATTTATTATTAGCAATTATTGTGATTATTAGTCATCATTTTTACTTACATATACAAACAAATAAATGAAGCCCAATTTTAACTTTCTTATTTTATTTATTGTGTGATATCAACTGCATCCTCTGTGGATGGAAATTAAAACTAAAACTTATTTCTATACTAACAAAATTCTGCCTCTATGATAAACCCCATAAATGGAAATCTATAATAAATAATTGTGAAATCTTGAAAGTCTATAAACATAATCGGAACTCTCATACGTTACGTGAATGAATTTGTATGATTTTTTTAAATGTGTCCAGATTTTTAGGACACAGAGTAAATATTTGAGTTCCAAACCAGGTGCTGCTGCTGTCTTAAATTACATGGCCAAATCTCTTTCATGTTTTAAGTGATGTCAACAGTTTCAATGTTCATAGACATTTTGAATTATGAATTTAAGAATCGAATGAAACCTTAGACATTAAACACATAAATTTCTATCTTTCATAATTAAATTCGATGAATTCCAATAAAATTAGTCATAAATGAAACAAACTTTCCAGGGCAAAATACCAGAAACATTTGAAAAATAAAAGACTTGTTACACTGATTTCTTTCTATTATTATTCTCTTTAAGTTCTGACTGTAAAGACAATTCTTGTTTACTGCGAAAGCGATAATAAATTTCTGAAACGTTTCCTATAGAATTAGTAATAGGACAAAACGCTGTAGACCTACTAGGGTATTTTAAAGCAGGAGATACAAAAATGTGCAATGCCCTAGCCACGATTCGAATACCCGACCTCCCAATAAACTAGCCGAACGTGGGCACGAAAGCAGGCGGCAAAGAGGGAGGAAATATTTTAAAAGTTTAAAAATTTGTTAGTTATTCACAATCCATCTTTAATGAAATATATATTTAAGAGTACATTTTTAAAGAATACGCAAATCTTTAAAAATAAACAAAGAAGTACTACAAATGACATTTAATAGAAGTAGAACATAATTAAAATTTTTGAATCTGGATGTCCATTTTTCAAATCATTTCACGAAATACTTTGTAACAATTTAACACAATCATTTTAAATCAAATAAAGCGTAGACGGGAAGTATTGCTACAGTAGTAAACACAGATCACCTACGTCTCTCCGAAAAATGAATGTTGTGGCGCTTAGAGGCATAATGATGTGATTAAATAAAAGCGTACCAATTCAGTTTTTTAATGGATTGCTTCTAATGGAAGATAATGGAAGTAATCTTTCCAAAGTTTTGTGTTAATATTTAGGTGTTTTTTAGCTTATAAGTCGAAAGTCAAATAATGAAAATACTTTGAAGATTCGAATTTGCCAATTTTAGTATCCTTTTAAGATTCGTGTGATTCGGAGACTGGAATGTGTTTTTCCTACTTAAATCTCCCATTATATACAAACAAATATCTTAAGTCAAGTTAAACAAATGTTATCATCAGTTAAAGTCAAGTTAAACAAATGTTATCAGCAGTTAATGTCAAGTTAAACAAATGTTCTCACAGGTTAATAATTGCTTGGGGAATCAGCAGTTATGTGATATAAGTATTTGGAAAACTGTATTAGAAATATTAATACAAAAATAAGAGGCATTTAACTAATTCTTCTAACTTCGCTGAGATATTCCATTCTTCGAAGAAATACTGCCTGGTTTCGCAAAGTGTCTGACTGCTTCCCATTTCGTTGTAGAGACTTTAGGTATTTTTTGAAAGCAGGAGAGATGAAAAATGAGTAACGTCTTCACCGGGACTCGAACTACGGACCTCTCGAAAACGCACCGAGTGTGCTAACTATCACACCACGAAGGCATGCTTGAAGTCGGGAGAAATATCTTACATACTCTTCTTTTAAAAGAGCGATTGGGAATTAGGGGACCCAGTCGCCAAATTTTGGTGGTGAAGAATCATCATCCACTACCATTTTTAGTTCGGGCGCCACTGTAGACATTAGGTATGTTTTGAAAGGAGACGTGAAAAATGAGCAATGCCCTCGCCGGGACACGAGCTACGGATCTCTAACACGCGCCGAGTGTGCTGAGCATTGCACCACGAAGGCATGCTAGAAGGTGGAAGAAATAGCTTATACAGTAATAAAAATAATAAACCTTACATTTCACTTTTAATAAAACAGAATACTATATATACTTTATTTCTCAAAATACAAACATAAAAGCTAACGTCAGATTTCTAGAAATCTCGCAATATCATGAAATATTTCACAGTTAAATTTAAGAACATTTCTCACGCAAACATAGTCACACAATGTTTAGACAAAAACTCAAAAATGCTTCGAAAATTTTATTTGGGCATTATTTTATCGATTAAAAGAAAGTAATACCAGAAGTACGTATACTATTCGAATTACTGAAACATTTTGTTTTACGAAACCTTTGAAGAAGAGAGAAAAATATTGGACTGAAATATGGAATTAAAGTAGCCTTTCTGAGTGCTAAAATATGAGCATTTAAATTGTTGTAAAACACTCGAACTATTTCCCTGGGTAAGCATTTAAAATATTTGAGAAAAATATTGCTGCATATTTAGTATCAAAGTCGACAGATAACCAGAATTTTATTCCAAATTTGTCAGGTTTATTAAGCATATATTGTGTAAATCTACACCTAGCTTTAGATAGGAATAATTGTTCATCAACTGTAAAATTTAGTCCTGGCCTGTAGCACGTTTTGCAGTTTTCAATAAATTATTCCACATGTCTGATGCAAGAGCAAATGTATCAGTCTGTAATCGAGTAGATCTTGTTTTCTTTTCATCGAACCTTAAAAATCGTTTTATTTCTTTGAATATATCTCTTGATATAGTTTCTTTGCAAAATGGTATTCCTCACGCTTCGGACCAAGGAATGTAAATCTAAGCCAACACAATCATTTAACACAAGGAATGTGAATCTAAGCCCTTTAATCCTATTACTCCTCGAACATACAATATAGCGACAAAAGCATCTAACTGAGAGATAACTTCCAGTTTTTATTTCCAAGTTGTCGATGAGCTTCGGATTCTGTACATTTTTTATATGCAGCAAGATATCGTCATCAATAAAAAGGTTGAAAACACTAGACACTTTTGTCCTCAGAAACATGACTCTTTGCAAAAGATGTTGGTCTGCTGTTTTTCTTAGAACATTATAAGCAGGAACACGGCCGCAGACTGAACTTTTGGAATTTATTTCATTCCATATAGTGTTATTAGGAGCTGTAAAAACAGTTTTGCAAATACTCTGATCCGTTTTTGTCCCTTTTATTTCTGCTGAGTTCTTCTTCGTTTACTCCGTTGCCTTCGGATACACTAATAGTAGTTTGTGTCTGGAATTCACCTTCAGTTTCTACAGAAAAATTATCAATTTCACCTCCGTCGGACTCATTTTCAGATAGCTCTTACAACAATTTTTTAATTTCATCCGAAATACCTCTTTTCCGCTTTTTAGACATATTTTGTAAAAGTAGAAAATTTCAGACTATCAGAAAACGATAGGGAAAATATTTTAGCATACAATTCACACAGCGTAAAGGAAAGGTGATAGTAAGCTTGACGGCAGAATTCCTATGTACTGAAATACTGATTTGGGATTACCAAGAAAACATCTGTTCTAACTGTTATAACTTGTAGTAAGTAAGCTGAACTACCAAACGGAAAAATACATCCTGTAAAATAAACTATTTCTGAAAAGAAATGTAAGCATGAAAAACTCTGCATCTACTTTCCTTGCAGTATTTTCTTCAAACGAATAAATAATTACAAACAAAGGAACAACAACTTATGTAGGCATTACAAAGTAGTGACCCCACCCAGGTTTTTATCCCTCTGACAGATAGTATGAATTCAATCGAAAAATCCTTATTAGAGATTGAGTTATTCGACAATGCCTTGAGCAGAAAGAGGAGCAAAAGTAAAGGGGTTAAAATGACCCCTCGTCCGCCGTTCTAAGAATACATGCCAATATTTCATAAACTAACAAACCTAGAATGCTGAAATTTTTTTACAAATATTTGTTATCTATTTAGGAAAAGTCAAAAAATTCCAAACGAATTCTTCCAATAAAACAAAAGTAATCAACGGTCAAAATTGTTCAGGGGTCAAATTGACCCCTACCGCCGTTCTAGTGTTAAAATATCAGTTGCGTCAAATATGTTCCAGATGAAGACAGCTTTTCATTTTCTAGACATTTTAAATATAAATAAAGTTTAAAGCAAATTCCAAAGGATAAATATTTTAATTAAACAATTTTTTTGCTAAATGACAAAGAAAAAATGTCCAGCAGTGTTTATTCTGTACCAATGAGTAACCCGATTATTATATCGGCTGCAAACAATCTAAATCATATTAATGATCACGTTTTTTATACAATCTATAACACGAGAGAAAATTAGCTACGTAAAACGTTCTTTCAAAGAGAATTAATGTAAAAATTTATACTTATATATGTAATTTTTAAAGCTGGGACCTGACCCAAACTGTCAACGTCCTGTTAGCTTAAACACATTGTGAAAATAAACATCAAACGACTTTCTCAGTTTTATACAATTCAATCTAAAGGCAGTCCAAGTAGCAGACGATAACACGGCGAAGGTAAAAATACTCTTACAGATATAAAAAAAAAAAAAAAAAAAAAAAAAAAAACAGAAAAAAGAAATTTTAAACATAATTAAAAATTTGAACAATATCATCTATAATTAAAAAAATAGCTTTTAATATAGTGTTAATCAATATTTATTACGCATCATTGAGGGAAAAAGTTTCATATAAGTAATTTTTCATAAAACTTTCTTTGAAACTTAAGGTCAAAAATAGCTGTGGCAATTCACTGTAACGAAATCCATAAACCATATTTGGCGTTATTATCGCTCGAAAAAAGATGCCAAATTTCAAAACGCGAAAATATGTAAATTCGTATATATCTTAGAAACTTTTGAACAAAAAAGTCTAATTTTTTCCAGGTATGCTTAGAAATATATCTACCAAATGGGGTGTACTCCAACTGCGCTAATGAAAATCCCCCCCCCCCGGGTCCAGCTATAGTCCAATCAAAACTTCGCCAATCAAAACTTCTTCTCCCCCTGCTGCCTACAGGGTTACAATTTAACTTTTCGAAGCCAATTGTAGCCAAGAGGAAAATAAAAATAAATAGAATTTCACATCATAAGAACAAGTAAAAAATATCTAACAAGCAGGCTAATTACTTGAATAACAGTAATAAATGCGAGATTTATTTGAAATATTTAAACGTTTCTAGTATTAAAATATGCAATTTATAAAAAAGTTAAATAACCTTAAAATAACTTCAATAATTAAAAATGGAAAGCTTAATACGGGAATATATTGGAATAATATTAGTGTGAATTTAGAACGACTTAAGAAATCCAATTTTTAGATTTAATAAAGATAATTTTTGTAATTAAATTAGAACTATTTACCTAAAATGGTAAATTTGAAAGTTAAAACCATTCTGCTATCTAAGAAGATTTGTTAATATTTATCTAGACACGAAACTTATTTAAGGTGAGCTACAAATCCGATATTTGATACGTTGATATGTATCAGTTTTGCGTATGTCATTAATCTATCAATAATGTTATAACTATTCAAAACTGATAGATATATATATCAGCGACTAAAATCTACAACTTGGTAAGTTTTTAATTTTTACAGAGAATAAAAAAGATCTGGCTCATCATTCCTTTAAGCATCATAAAACTTAAAAATGAGTGTAAAAGAAATTTATTTTTTAGCACACGCCAGACTTTAAATTAATATTCGTTTTACATGCACAATTTTTACAATATTCATAAACGAAAATAAAGGCTTGCAGGCTCAATGGAATGTCCTATTAATGGCGATAAATGACTTTTTGTAGCACCCAATCTTCTTAGAAAGAAATGGGGGACAGGAAACGTCGCGCAGTTCGTGGATTGGAAAAGAGCGGGACGGGGATTTTCGATCAAATTTGGCGCAGTTCGTACCCCACTAATAAATTTATACTAAATTTAAATAACATTGAGGAGCTAAAATTTTGAGAGCTAAGTTTTTAAAAACACAAAACTTAGTATTCTGATTTAATCTGAGTCATAGAATCGAAATATGGAAAACAAATAGCATGTCATTTCAGTAAAAATCCGATTTTGTGTCAAAATACCTATGTTAGAATGATCTGATGATGATGCTATATATAAATCTAATATATATCCTAATTCGCGCTTTCGAGAAATAAAAAACGCAAGTTGAATTTCGTCAATCGGCCCAGTAGAACGGGAGAAATAGAATTGTCCCATTTTTTTTTTTTTTTTTCGCTGTGTATATAAAATAATTTTTTAAATCTTATGATGCTACATATTTATAGTGTAGACTTGAAATTGAAATATTCAAAATATATTTTTGCAGTTTTATTATTATTATTATTGAATAAGCAGTTTAAATTACTTTAGCTAATCTGTTCTAAGACTTCTCCATTTATCAGGCTCAACTAATTATTTAATTTCTTTTGAAATATCATTTAATATTTAACTTGAAAATGATAGGAACAGAAGTTTATTAGTGAAAAATGGTAAACTATTTTTACCCAAAAGAGTTTTGAGGCATTTAAAGCTGCCTGTCTATTTGAAGTTTACAGTGTTCCTGCAACTACCACTCTACGGATTAACAATCGCAGTTTTAAAATAAGCTTGTCTTACTTGAAGCTTACTGGATTACCGTTGAAATGAGACTGTTTGTGGTATTTCTCCGAAGGTAATCAAAGTTTCATAATAAATGAACAAAGTATCCAGTATAAATGAAGCTTTGTTAAGCTTTCTAAATATTTACATTTGATTACTTAAGCGTAGATGGAATATGTGCTTTTTTTAATCTGCAGACTAAAACGTTTTGACTTCATACAGTAGGTAGGTATTAAACATTCTTTATTAAGACCTCAGATAGCCCTCCAGTGTGTTGCCAAAATCAAATTAACAAGCATAATCTTATTCTGGTCATTATACATTTGAATATCTTTGCTATGAAATTCTTATTAATTATTAAGAATCTAATGCATAGTTCGTAAATAAGTATGAAACACAGCACAAATTTAAAAACAATTTTAATGAAAACGCCATAATTAGTGCACAAAATTATCAGAGCGTAGACTAGAGTAAAATCTTATAAGAATATTTTCAAAATTTATAAAACAGACGCAAAATTTCTTTTCTTCAACAAAAGAGCGTTTTCGATAAACATGAGCCTTAATATCTTCTTTAACTATTTAAAGATTAATATTCACATACCAAAAACCTAAAAGAACTTAAGAAATGCTAGTGAATTTTTAATCCTGCATACTCAACGTAAACAAAAATATGAAATAAAAAATTACGACATGATAATAAAAAAATAACCATTGCGTAGATAAAGAACGATATCATTTCTTAAATTAATACATGTAATTAAAGTGGTACGCTAATAGCATAAAAAAGTTTTGAAGATGAATTTAATGAAATAAAGAGAACAGCTGTATTTTTCATATCGTATAAAATAAGTTTCCAGATTAAATCTCACGCATTACGAAAACGTAATTTTAATGGCTTAAATATTTAATAAAGTATGATAATTACTGTTTTTGCGTTTAATCTATACAGTTCATGAATATTTGAATAAAATATATATATTTCGATAAAAATTTAGTTTTGTTAAGGAATTTTGAACTTTTCCACGATCCCTCGAGCTCAGAGCATTATAATTGTAAAAGTCCTTTTTAAGCAATGCTTATAATAGAAATACTGCAAAAAATATTTTTATAAGTAAATTAATTTTTAAATGTTTCGTAATGTTTACACTCTGAAAATGCAAAAATTACTTTTTGCCTTTAAATGCAACCCAGTGTAAGATCAATCAAGTAAAGGTCAGATTCGAATAGCTTAGGCGTTTACGTATTGTAATTGCATTACATTTATTTACAAGTAAAATGGTAATGTTTTGATAAATTTAAGAAGATTGAAGCGTCTTTGTTTATTTTATCAATTATGGTATAGTTCGCAATGCTGAAGTTTAAGGATACTTCCTTAGAGATCATCTTAAAGCAATAGACTTCTATTAGAACTAACCGCCTTTAGTAGATTTATTTACCCATGCGCCTATTGCTGCTAAGTGCCCATCAACTGATCATCAGGCCATAAGTGGCCGTAAGTGCCAGTGTTATGATATCTCTGTGTATATTTCATCATGAATTTTCTACTTTGCTAAAACAAATTTGTATTTAGATTTATCGCTAGCTGTGCGGCCTTTTAAATTAGTATATTTTAATTTACTAATGTAGTTTACATAGAATATTTTCTTCAAACTCTTACAGCTATTGGTATTTACTTCATTGATACCATTATGCAGTTGGCATTAACGTGGATTTCTGTCTTTTGCAGCTCATGATTATTTTACTGATAGTACTGTGTAATTAGTAAAAACCTGGATTTTTCATCTTCTACAGCTATTGGTGATTACTTTATTTATAGAAATATGTATATGTATTTCCACTGTAATCATACTGATTGCCAAAAATAAAAGAATTACACCTACTCACTTTTGTAATTTAACGATTATTAAAGTTACCCGGCAATTCAAAAATATTTTTTTATTATTATTATCATCAATATTAATTATTATTACGAATTATTTTTCTTCGTCACTGCTGGCAATTGAACTAAAACAGATAGATAATTGTCCACCAAATTACGAATTGTCTATTGTAGATTCTCACTGCCTACCTCCAGTCATAATTAGGAAGGTAGTAATGAAAAAATATTAAGATGCTTTTTTTTATTTTGTAGAGTGGTTAATATTCTAATCCATTCGTTCAGCTATCTTAAATTTGAATCGGGGTAAAGACTCAGTATGTTTACCTGTGATTCCTTGCTCAAAAACTCTTAGCCTACTCTACAAAATAAGAAGACGATAAGAGAATTTTTATTGTTAGTGCTTTTTGACAGGGTTAAATGAAGGGATATATAAAAGAACCGCTTTTGACGTTTTCCTCAAACTTCATCCTTCGGTATGACATATATTGGGAATTTTCTTGGAAAGGATTTGAACTATTCATAAGGTGTTGAATATTTTTCATTCAGGAGACTTATATTCGCTTTTAAGTATGCATTTTATAGAGAACTATGAATATGAACTATTCCAGTGTGGAATATACTGCGTTCAAATGGTATAGTGGTTAGGGGACCCGACTGCACTACTGAAGGACCTCGGTTCGACTCTAGAAGAAAGCATGGTTTTAATTGTCGTCACTGTATAAGAGACAATGGTAAACGCTTATTACGTGATTCCATAATAAAATGGCCACCATTTCTGGCCTTAAAGTGGCCAGTGTCGAATAGGCATGTGAGCGACATTAGATTAAAAAGAAATTATGAAATGTTCTGAAATTTTAGTTTATTAACGAAATCCCGTTCTTTTTTAAATCAACTACAGAATATTTTTAAAATTTTTTGTAAATGCACCGATAAGTTACTTTATTTGTACTAAAAGATATATTGATTCTAACTAGTTCATTAAAAGAAACTTATTGCTCTTGAATTTGGTTTCTTTGGGAAAATTATTTCTGTATGTTTATTAAAATATTTGCTTTAAACCAAGAAGTAAAGGGGAAGGAATAATATAGGTAACACGCTGCCATATGACACTAGAATTAATTATGTATGTTATGTAATAAATGTTTAAAAAAATGTAATAGTATTATATTATATCAAAAACTGTACAAAAGAATTAAATGAGTTACAGTCTCCTTTACTTTGCTTTTCATACTTCTAATTCAACTTTATGCTTTTGGCCCATGCAAATAAAAGTCAACACAAAGGAAGATGACATTTTATGTCATAACTTCGGAAAGAGAATAAGCTTAAATCAGTATTCACGTAACGTAATTTATTTAAAATTTAAAATATTCTCAGTGTTTGCCCACGAATGTAAACTTGGTACAAATAGAGTTTAGAAATAAACTTTCTGCTAATAATTTTCATGAATAAATTCATAAAAAAATATAATTAAAGTCCTGTATTATTTACACTGTTCGAGAAAATATCTACATGTTTCATTTCCTTAAATATTGCTCGCTAGATATTTAATCTGAGTTACAAAGATTCTTAAAATATGTTAGAAACACGAGTTTTAAGTTTAAATGTGTAACAGTTTTTAAATGGAAAATTTAACTTTTTATATAGTTACCGGAGATAACAATTTACTCTTAGAAAATGTTCATGAGGCTTCCACGAATTAAGTGCATACTTCTTCAATTGCAGACCTCCGGGAGATATAATGGTATGCATATACTGATTTACGTTTCCTCCGAATTGAAGCATAAATTTAAAAAAAATCTCAATTTGGCGATTAATGACACTTTATAGGGTATTAAAAATTTTCAATCGTTATCGATAAACTAATGATTAAAAATCTTTGCAATAAACGATTATGGGGAAAGCTTTGTATTGAACATATGGATGTGTACTGAACATTTTAGAAGCAGGATATTTTGAAGTGATAGGAAACTGCTAACAACTAACGTTTTTGCTCACAAAACAACTTTACCCACCTTTATAGCATTTTTAATCATGAAAATCATCAACTTAATTTTGAAACACATTAAATAATGTGCATATCATGATCACTATTTAAAGATGTTGATTTTTAAGATCAATGATTAAAAATATTGCAATCACTTTTTTCGTTCTATTTTAATACATTTATAATTAAATAAAAGAAGAAATGCACAAATATTCCAGTACAGTAAAGTAAATTATTCATCTCAGTACTTTCGACAGAACTAAAAGACAGTCTTTAATAAAGTTAAACAGAAAGTGTCAATAATTTCTGTAATTAAGATATAATTTGATACTAAAATACTAACATTTGGCGAAAAATAAAATAATTAATTCAATAGCAGCTTAATGAATCGGAAATAATTTATATAGCGGTACTAGCTGCTTCCAGATTTCTATATAAGAAGCTTTTGATCCGCAAGCAGCAGAAGTTTTCAGTTATTCTCAGTGTGTATCATTTATTAATCCCCGCTGGCGCAGTGGCTAGCGCATCGCGCAGCAGCATTACAGGTCCGGGGTTCGATTCCCGGGCTGGGAAAATTCGACTCAGCTTTTCATTCGTACCCAAGTGATAGAAATTGCACTTCAGTCGATAAAATGAGCACCAAGTTCGCTTGGAGACTAAACAATGGGGGTCCTGCGATAAGCTGACAGAACGTATCCAACGATGGAATAAAATAAAATAATAGATAAAAAATCCACCTTGTTCAGGGCATATGCTTACGCACCCTTGGTCCCACTGTCAAGCAAGCAGATTTCGGGCAATGCAGGCCTTGGCCCATTAGGGCTGTTACGCCATTAAGTTTAATTTTTTAGTACTATTTATTACGGAGAATAAACTGAATTTCAAATTAAAATAATTCAAGTGGATTTTTTTATTTATTATTTTATTTTATTCCATTGTTGGATACGTTCTGTTAGTTTCAAGCCTTTTCCGCTTTCAGAAGCCATATACCGTATATACCCGCGTATAAGTCGAGATATTTTGGACAAAAAAAAAGACTTCAAAGTGAGGGGTCGACTTATACGCGGGGCCATAAAAAATTTAAAAAATCGGAAGTTGAAAAATTTCTTTATATAATGTAGTTGTTTTCTTCCCGCACTCAAATTGGACGACTTATCAAATAAGTCACTTACTTGAAGTAATTTCATGACTTAAATTATGTGACGAACTAATCGCAGAGTTTCATACTTTAGAGTAAGTTTCGATTAAACCAAAGAAATTTCGACCCCCGAACAACCGATCAATATCGAGCAATAAAAAAGTTTCGCCAACACGCCAAGAAAAGAGAAATGCAGATAAGTTTTATGTACGTATAAGTCTTTATAATAGTTATTGTTCATTCATGAAATACTTTTGTTAACAGGCGTACACGTCAAAATTTAAAAAAATAGCCCAAGCAATAAGCCCTTCAAAGTAAATGTTAGAAAATATTGGGCAGAGTGGATTAGTTCCGGTCGACCAACATTTACAAAGGAAGGCAACATTAAAAAGCCCGATATTACATTAATTGCTCAGTGGGTTAAAGATACTTGGAACGAAATACCCTCTGAAATGATTATAAAATCATTTAAAAAGTGTTGTATTAGCAACGAACTAGACGGCACGGAAGATGATGCTGTTTTTAAAAGTGAAAATGACGACGAAGGCTCTAGTAGTGATTGTAACAATACAGAGTTCGAGACTGAAAATATGTATGATGACGAGCCAATGACGACAGAAGAGTTCTATGAAATGTTTGGCGAATCTGACCATGAATCGGACGTTGAAGGATTTTGAGTTTGTTTATTTACCAAGGTATTTTTTATCGTATATTTACTTTTATTTCTCAGATGATTTTGAATAAATGTAGTACTTAAAAATTTTTTTTTGAAGTTTCTCGATCGATTTCGGAAGTGGGGGGTCGATTTCTTATTTTCTATTAATTTTTTATGTCGAAGTGGGAGGGTCGACTTATACGCGGTATCGACTTATACGCGGGTATATACGGTAAATGTAATTTTCTTTTGCAGTATTTCTAAAATTATTTATAATTCTTTTGAGTGGAACCTCTATCGTACGCAGAAAAATAATTATAAAAAAGTACTTCCGATATAATCGTGTTGCTTGAATTTTTTGCAGAAAAATGAAAAGCAAATTAATTATTTTCCTAGAATTTTATTTAATAAAAATATTTATTCATATAATATAAATGTAACCATAAGCAATAAAAATGCATTTATTTAATTGTTATGAGGTCCATGTGGTTATTTAAAAAGTCTTCCGAATTTTGATTTTTGACTTGTGGAGCTTCCAGAAAATTTGCTCGCAGATGAAAGGTCACAGAATTAGTTTATTAGAACTCTCATCTTAAAATATTTCCACTTTTCCATGTTAGTAACTTTTGTTAGCCTTCAAAATACTCACTTTTAAAATTTTAATTTAAACTGTTCTAAAATGAGTAAAATGTGTGACACATTAAGGTAGAAATCTTTTTAGATTGGCAGGTCTGCGAGAAGCCAAGTACTTCTTGCTAACCAGCTTCACATATGAGAAAAATTGCGTTGTCATGGTTAAGAACTGTGTCGTTTAATGGTATGTGTACAAAATATTTTTTGAAGAATAACATTTTTATTTACACCATTTTTTTTTTTTTTCTTTTTTGTAAAACTATTCTCATGTGTGTTTGCCTCATGTATGTTTATGGTGAAAGCGTCATAACGAACGATTCTCTGCCAATCCTAGCATTTGAAAAACGTCATCCATCTTACACGAAACATTTCTTATCGTTTCATAATATCTATCGGATTACTTTGCTCTCTCTAGGATTTTTCAGGTTTTATATTTTTACATATGCATCACATCGAATGCACTTTAGAGTTGCAAAGATATCGACCATCACAATACACTTGGTCTAATCGTTTTGCATTGAAACAACATAGCGTGATCGGTACCAGATTTTTTCAAATAATTTATGACTATCTCCTCGAAAAAGGGAGTGATGTTCATTCATTATACAAAGTTTTTAACTAAAAAACAACAAACATTTTTCTGAGAAGGTTCATGCATATATTTGCATCGTTCGAATATCCATAGTTGCACATCCATAAAAGCTCTACACATTTTAAGAGTCGTGGATACATTTTATTCTTTTTAGGTTAAACATAATATTAATATCATGTATCTTAAGTAAGAATCTCATATTTTACTGTTTTACTGTTTAATGTTTTAATGAGTTAGTGTTAAGTTAACAAATAAAAGATCCTAATCGCAAATACAAGAGAAGTTTTAAAGAATGTGTTTTACATTTTATAAATTATTAAGACTCACAAATGAGAGATATTTTATATTGGTTGAATACTTGAAAGTTTTGGTACTATAATTCTAACTATTTATACAGGTAAACTCATTTCATAATATAATTTCTAATAGCATTAAAGTAGAATTAACGATTTGAAACCTTGCAAATGTTTCATACTTCATGAAACTAAAATGGCACAAATAAACGCTATATACTACATAGAAAGCTTATAATAAAAGACTAAAACGTTTGAATGTTGTGATAAAAATACTTTACAGACTCTTGTGTGTTTGTGTGAATGGTAAATATCGCTGAGTCTTTCTTCAGAATCATCTGATAATATATTGCTTGCTGCTCTCTGCTTTGTTCAACTACGTAGCAATCCTACAGAATTCAGGTATAATTTCAATTTGTGGGTTTTTTCGTAAAGCTATTGGCCCACCAGCGGCCGAGCGGTAAAGTCGCTGAACACTGGTAGTTCGGTCCGAAGTTCGAATCCCGTGAACGGGCTGGCTGCATGGGTGTTTTCGTGGGTTTCCCCATGTGTAACGTGTATACGAAGCAGTTTCCCTTAGAAAGTCCTCCACGAAGGCATCCCTCCCCTTAGACAGATAGCCCTAACGCGCTTTGTCATAATTAAATACACACGTAAAGATATTGCAAGTGAAAGAAACTGAAAACGCCAATTTAAAAAAGTAATTTTCCAAATAAACTGACGTAATAAAGTTTCGTCTAATACAGGCATTACAGACAGTTCAAATGCATTCAGATCGATGCTCTTGGGATGTAATACATTGCTAATGAAAGAATGCTTTATCTATTGAAACCCGAACGTCAAACAAGGAACTGCTAGGTTTGTAAAATCGAATTTTTAACAGACTCGCGATTTCAGTCGATACATTAGCATGCAATAAATATTACATGCATTCATTCAAAGCTTCATCGCAGGATTTCAGTTATTGTGCGGCTGCCCACAAGCCTCAATTTAGAATCTGAACCTACATATTCGTCTATTAGTACGGTACAATGGCCATCATTTCTAGCACTGGAAATGGATTTGTAGACCTATGAATGCAGATGTAATGTGCTATAATCTGATGGTAAATTATGAATATAACAGGATCCATGCAAGAAATTTTTAATGAATTTTTTTATTCGCAAGTTTGAAGGCGGGAATCATAATTTTAAGTGTTATAAACTGTTTATTTTCTTATATTGGAAAGAAGAGCTAACTAGAATGTCTACTTTGATATCCTGAACAAATTCTGTCTTACCAACGCGGCAGAAATCTAAAACGGTGAAAACTTCGCAGACGTAATAAAACACAAGGAGAAAAAGGTCGTCCTACAAAATATCGTTCTCGAATAAAAATCCGGGATGAAACTTTGTAGGTCTAAAATCTTAAAAGTATAAAACATCATCGTAGAAAATATAATGGTGGCAAAATTTCGCAGTTTGAAAACATATATAAAACAGCATGGTAAAATTTAGAGTAGTTACAAAATATCAAGCAGCAAAACTATCCCGGAAATTTGCATTTAGAATATTTAGAATTTTCTTAATCAATGTTTGATATTGCAATACTGTTTTGAGTTAGTAGAATTTTGTCTAAGGCAACTACATGCGCTTTTAGAGGACTTTTATTTTCTGAGAAGAACGTTATCTCGCATTTCAATTTTCAGTGAAAGTAGTGTAACTTGTAGCAACACTTTATTTTTATTTTCTGAGAGGATGTTTTGTACCGCGATGTTTTAGATCTGCAAAGCGTTTTCCTTTCTTTCTTTTCCACCGCGGTATTTTTTACGATGATCTCCTTGCGTCCTTTTGTGCTTTCTCCTCGACATTTCCTTTCGTTATATTTTAGGCTGACATCAGAATTTTTAAAGCGTATTTATAGTGACCCCATGCCTCATAGACACTATACATTTACAAACAATTGCGCCTTCTGAGGAATTCGAATCCGAGCCCTTCCCTACGGCAAACAGTGACACCAATATCGCCATTGGACGACATATATAACCCTTACCTTACACAATTAAGGCAGGGCAGTTCTGGAGTACAGTGGTTAGAGGAGCTGACTGATAGACTCGAGCAGGAATGTACTTCGACTTCAGCTGACAGTATAGGTGTAATTAATTATATTAACTCTCTTTTTTCCTCTTTTTGGATAAAGCAGAGTAAGACTCGGCTAAGTGGTCCATAGGCTGAACCAAGTTCGAAGAATGCTTATTAAGCAAGTGTAAGATCTATCATTTAAAAGAAAATATTAAACACAAAATAAAAGCGGCCTATATTAACACAAAATATTAATTCTTCATTGCAAAGTTATTGTGCTGAGAGCTTTGAGAACTCCCTAAAAGTTATTTAAAAACACTCTATGTTTAATATTTTGGACACATTTTTCAACATTCTAGTTTCTAATTTTCAGGTTGTTTTCAAAATAGCAGATTTTTGATATTTCAGTTTAGATCACGTTTTGGGACGTTTACTATAAGTTACGATTTTATTATTTTTGAAATCTCTATTTCGAAAGATTATTCATAAATTCTGAAAATCAAAAACGGTATTTTATACACCCCGATTACGATTTGGCAGAGTTTAAACTACTTCCTTTAAAAATAAACCATTATTTATTAAAAATAAACCATTTATTTATTTTGGGAAGTAAAAAAAACACAAACCGAAACGAAATTCTGAACAAATTACAAAAACATATTCAAATTTCTTGTCATTTTTTAAGAAATGAAATTACTAATGTTATTATCCCATAAAATTAAAACGCATCTCCTTATTTTCTGAAAAACTAAATTACTAACTTTCAACATTTAGAAACACGAGCTTTGTATAAATTTAGTATTCCATTAAAGTCATATATAAAGATTGACAATCCATTAAAGTTTGTGTAATTGTAAATCCTCTTTGAAGTCGAAATCGATTAGTTTCTTTCCTTTACTGCAGAGTTAGATTCACATTTGTGTTTTACCCTGTAAGCGAATACGATTCTTTCTTTTTCGAAGATTACTCAAGAGAATTTGACGAATAATTCGAGTTTTCTAAATTTTTCTGGTTTTTCGTTTTTATATTTTCTAAACCTTCTTTCTTTTGTTGGTACTCTGGAGGCCATTTTTCTTTGCCATTACATATGCTTTTTATTATTATCTTGCAGCTAGGTTCGTTGCTGCCAAATGGTATGCTAAGATGCTTGTAACGGAGTGGCGTTCTTTATAAAGTATTCATCCGGTGTGCTATTTGGGAACGTTTCTTACGGCATTAGTTTAAATATCGTGCTGAATAACAATCAATATATTTAATAAGTTTAAATATCGTGCTGAATAACAATCAAAACAAAGTCCAACATTAAGAATGTTGGACTTTGTTTCAGTTGTTTTTAGTTTCTTTAGTTTGGTTGTTGACATTGGAATGTTTTTGATTGTTACGGTATTAGTTACATTAAAGGTATGTTAATTATGCTTTTGAAAGGGTCCTTCAGTAAAGAAACACAATATGACACACATTTTCATTAAACAAAATTTCAATAAAACTTTCCCATGTGACTGCAATTATCTTGAACTCTCAGAGTTCTGAGAAAACATTTCCTAAAATCCCGCTGTATAGCTTCTGTGAATGAAGCGCCATGTTTATGTATACATAGTAAAATAAAATAAGCCTTCGGATCTCTAGTCAACCATGAATTCGCTCAGCCAAAAGCTGCGTTTCCCTGGGGATGCAATATTTATATTCCTTTTTCCCTTGATGCTCCTTCGAAACATCTATCTTATTTATCAAAAAAGTTTAAGTTATTTATTTTTCAATTGAATGTTGAGTTGATTTTTTTTTCGTTCGGATACCCGCATCTAATCATAATTCTTTGATGTGATTAGATTTAATTTCAATTTCTAATTAAGTTTTATTGAAGTCATTAATTTTGCTTTCTTCCTGAAGTAATTAGAGTTTTAAATTACAAATTACTCACGCATGTCATCTTACAGATTTATAAATGCCGTAACACTTTGCCTACTTTAGATATTTTTAAAGGTAGCGGAAAACATGTATTTGCTGCTCTCTTTTTCTGTGTAGATTTCCCCCCCCCCACACACACAATGCCTGTACACAAAGAAAATATAGTGGGAGGCGCTAAAAACAATGCTTTGAAGCAGTCTTATATAATAGTCTTATATCAAGGCATAAAGTAAATTTTACATCATGCCAGTTACAACTTTGTAACATCCTACTAGTTACAAGGAAGCATGGCAGCATCCCCAGCCATGACGCTCCTTCTTAGATTACGTAGGATATACGTTCCACATGAGATACATTATTGAGTAAAATATGAGGTATTATTTCCATTAAAAATTCTTTCATAACTGATTACATGTCGTTCCGATCAGCTTTGAAACAAAATGAGAAGTCACACGCCACTTCCATCAATTATCTTCAAAATCATCATATACTTTGGATGCAGTATGAACTAGTAGAAAACAAAATATTCCAGGGAAAGTAAATAATATTTTGTTTTCTACTAGTTCACTATTTCACTATAAAGTGAACTAGTAGAAAACAAAATATTCGACTCGATAATAATTAGATATTGCTCAATTCATGTATATGTATTTTTTAAAAGTGAATATGAAAATGATATGGAAGCAAATGATATAAAAGTATTCTGGCAGCAGACAGAGACGTAATTTACAGATAGCGTTGGCATATTCCTTGAATTCTTCATTAAAATACTCGACTACCAGCCATGATCCACGGTTTGATTCTAACCAATTAAAGATGTTTGCTTGGATTCATACGTGCGCCACTGTGATGATGAAAAATGTACATAGTTAGTCGATCCAAATTTGTATCTACGCTTGAAGATCTTATTCGAAATGCTTATGGTTGTGCAGCAGAAGAATACATAGATTGTTATTGCAAATAATTTCCATTACAATAGTTAGAATAATGACGACATCTTATAGCAGGTGGGTTAGGTATAAATGCAGAAGTCACTTGTTATTTATCCTGAGTAAGGAGGTAAAGTTGCGTTACACTAGCTATCTAGATTAACAACGCCTTCTTGAGGCCAGCGATGCCATTCTGGTGACGAGGTGCTTCTTTTGTTTGATGAAACCAACATCGAAATCTCTGCCACCTCTGCCACCTCTGCCGGTGTCACGACCAGTGTTTTGTCCAGACATATAGTATTATTGAAACTTAACCGGTATATCGCTAGAACAGGAATACATTACACTTTTGCTTATGTAATATCTTTACCTAATTGGTTCGGTGGTGTTTTAATTAAGTACGATATGACTGCATGTTCATCATATATCTCCACTCATTGCTTAGAGATAAAATCCCAAGACTTATTTCCTTTTTAATGTATATTTATGTGCAGGGGTGATACTGGAATTGTGTTTAAGCTAAGTCGAGCTTTGAATCAGCCAGTGATGTATTTTAAAAGACGGAATTGAAAATTAAATGTTTTGTAACATTTAATATTTAGTAATTTGTAAATGGCAATATTTAACATTTAGTATTTAGTGACTTGTGAAAGGCAACACTTTTGGATATATGTGAAAAGAGAACTATGCTGGTATTGCAGGTCTCTGCAATATATAATATTCTATGATTATAAATAAATAGTTTAAAAAGTTCAAACCGTCCTTATTTTATACTTTAACGCCGCTGGTAGTGTCACGTTCCGTCTAATATCTAGACCTACGGTATTATGAAACTTAGTGTTTATATGGCTAGAACAAGAATACATTGCACTGTTGCTTATAAAGTATTTTTACCTACTTGGACCGGTGGAGTTTTTAATTACGCACGATATGATTGCATGTTCATCACATCTCTCCATTCGTTGTTTAGGGATAAAATCCATAGACTTATTTCCTCTCTAGTGTATATTCATGGGCAGGATCCCACTGGGATAGCATTTATGCTAAGTTGAGCTTCGAATCAGCTAATCTATATAAGCGGTTTAAGTTTTTGTCGCCGATAGTTTATTGGTTGCTTGCGTAACTGTAATTTGTTTATTCCTCGTGCAGTGCAGTGCGTGACGAATATTATAAAAAAGCTAAGCCGGAAAAATTAAAAATACAAGATCACGTGCATTTAACATTTAATAAATAAATTTTACATCTATAGAATTCGGAAATATGCAACGGGAAAAAAACCGGCAACGATGAAAAAACAAATAAAATGCAATAAATAAACATCTTTATTATATGCGGCTTAAGTGTCTGTTTGTCGCTGATAGTTTTATGGTTGCTTGCCTGACTGTACTAGCCAATGGGGTGAAGTTGCCCCGGCACAGGGTTACCGTTTCAATTGAGACGTAGAAATTCCTGTAAAACTTGCCTTTGCTGTGACCATCAATAAGTCTCAGGGCCAAACGCTTAAGCGTGTTGTCATTTTTTTATCTCAGCCTGCACTTGGACACGATCAACTTCATGTTGCCTGTGCAAGAGTTCGTGAAAGAACGGACGTAAAATTAAAAATAATGGATGGTCCTCTGCAAGGCGAGCTTAAAAATGATGGAAAGATCTACACAAGAAATGTTGTGTACAAAAAACACGAATTATCCGCCGGGCTTTCTAGCTATGCATATAAACCGACTAGAGTTGTTGATAAATTTTAGTGCAATTGTGGCTTGCTCGTATTGTTACGTTGACTAGCTGTTCTACTTTAGGTACTTCAAATCATTTGAATGGAGATTGGGCATGATTTGAAATGATTTTGATCATTTGAACTAGAAATTCGAAAAATAATCATTGGGAGCTTTACTTTTCGTACTGAGTTGCAAGAGAACACACTGTGTTACAAATTTCTATGTCCTTTATATCAAAGTATCCATTATTTGTGTTATGCGCTTTTTCATCTCGCTGTTACTGCTCAAGCATCTGAGGTACTTACTTGAAGCTTGTTCTAGTCGTGGTGTTTTCAAATGCAGACTAGGTGCTATGTATCTGGATAGGTAGACAAACATTTACTACGACGATGAATGCATATAAAACAGGATAGTAAACTAATAATATCTTTGAATTTAGTGTTCTTACTCTATGACTGACTCAAAAGTAGATCACGCGCGGTAAAAGGCTAGCATATTGTGCGAATCCGTTAAGAGAAGCAATGGCAATTTTCAACAAAATAATAGCAGTATGTTGAAATCTATAAATGTAATGAATTCAGATGAAAAAAATCTTCCTTAAAGGACACGATAGTTTTTTTGTGTTCAGTTTAAATTACTGGCATCTACAACAGAAGTTCAAAAACGGAACCAAGATATTAATTAGAAAGAATATGATAATTTTAAATTAATTCGAATTCTTAACACAGTATTAGTATTATTCCTAACACGGATTAAAAGTATCATGAAAACATTTAATGTATTAGTTACTACAGATTAATACCCTTTGTACACTTAATACACCATTTAAAGATCAGCCATAAAAATACGAATATCATCAAACATAATCTTACGAAAGTCATAAATACTTCATATCAGCGTTTAGATGAACGTCCTCAAACTCTTCTAAAAACTGGTGTCTTCAACGATTGCCTGATATCAAATGTTTCGAGAGTCAATCGTGATTGGCTTTAACATATAACATATGCAGCCACAACGTTTTTCAACCACTCAAATCCGACTATGTTTTCGAAATTTGCTAATTTGCACTGCGTGCTTAACTTTTGTGAGCAATTACGTTTTCCTGAAAACGCATAATTGCTTTCCCAAGAAAACGGAACCACGTCTCAGTATCGATGCTCCTAAACGCGAAATCTTGCGAAACTGTATTTTGGGGAACGCATAAAACTCCTCTAATGAATTAATTTTTTACATACTGAGAAATGCAAAATCTTCTCTCTATTCAAGATGCTATTTTTTAAAACTGGCAATCAAATCACGACAGGTGACAATAATTTTAGTTAGTCATCTGATCTGAATAGCTTATTCGTTTTTTATCTCTGCTAGGAAAGATTATGCTCCGCATACGTTAGCTATCATCTTGTATTAATCTTCGAGGATGTATTAGCTATAAGGAAAGTTAAAACTAAATCAAGAGACACAATGAAATTCACTGTCCCTGCTATTGTAAGAATAGGATAAACTATTGCTCTATAACAAAGGGCTAGAAAAATTTCACTGCATCTTCAAAAATGATCCCTTTAAATAACCCTGTATTTGAAAAGCTTTATAGTAGTATTTTGTGACATAAGGTTGAAAATTATGAATTATATGGAGATTCTTTAGTCAATATATAATCTAGAGAATAACGAGGGAGTGCAAAATGCATTTAAATTCGTTTTCTGACATCTTAGCTTTATATTAGCATTTTAGTTTTCTGTAGTACTTTTGGCTTTAAATCAGAGTTATAATCTGGCCCCCAAGATTTGCAGTATTCAGCAAAGTGCCTGAATGTGAATAATGCATGTAATGCCAATTATTGATTATGCATAATCTTTCTAAACGAAATTGTTATCTTTCAGAAATTCTGAACTAGGCTGTCGAAATATTACGTTTATCTCTTTCTTGATAAAGTGGTGTGAAATATGTCTTCGTTACTCAGAGGCGAGTTTTCGAAGAAACGTTTCTTGCGATATAGATGCTTATGCTTCGAAAACATTCATTCTTACAGCCATTTGCGAGATTAGAATGTCTAGTGTTATAAATAGTGATTACTCATTTACGAAGAAAATTGTATTTATAATTGTTCTTACAAAATCGATTTGTTTGAACGAAATAACCTACATTAAAATTTAGAACTTATTATAACATTTAGTTACTCATTTAACTCTGTCGCATACATTTCTGCTTCCTCTTTAAAACGTTGTTTAGCAAAGGAAGCAAAAGTTACTTCATTTATCCACTGATGGCATTAATTTTTGGGTTACATATGCTTGTATTATCATATAAATTGAAATACTTTGCTTTAAAATACTGTTACCTCAGTGTCGTTGGCCGGATAAGATTTTAACGTTTTAAAAATCAGTATGTGTAGTTTATAGTAAATTATCTGAAGATTGTTATGTAAATGCTATGAATTGAGAAAGATGCAGTGTTTACATGTAGTTAAATTACGAGCGAAAATTAATAATAGTGATACGACAGCGAATTTCGATATGGTCTACACCCATGTACGCATTACGCATGTGCATGCACCATGTACGCCATTATCCATGTACATTATGTATGCACCATGCACGACATTACCCTGCACAGGTTTACACCCATATGCGCTATTATCCATGTTCTTCTTTTAAAATTGTTTCTGCACGACCACGTTAGGGACGTTTCACCAATGTTCCTTCCATCCATGTCGGATCCTATGGGAACTCAGAGACGAATCAGTGAATCTAGTGTAATGTCACGAGTTCAGCATGTGAGCATCCAATTGTGCTGCGAGCATAAAAGGAACGAGCGCAGCGAACAATCGAGTCACGAAGCCGCTATAAAATCGAACTCTATACATGTGTATGTGAAGACCGTTGATGATTATGAAAAACCTGCTTGAAACTGTCGCGGAAGAAGCGATCTTTCAGAACTTGAAAAGAAAAAAATTCCAATCATCAAGGTAAAGCAGTTTACTAGAACCAGGCAAGGAGAAACGGAAAAACTACCTATTTTTCTTTTTAGAACTTAAGAGAAACAGAGAAGGAAATGCGATCTTCGATCTCAACAATATGTTGAGCATAAATATTCGAATAGAGAAATATTCGCCGAATAAGCGGCCAACACAATGTTATCGGTGTCAGGCCTACGGCCATACGCACCATTTATCCAAAATCAGGAAAGATGTTATAAATGTGGAGTAAGACGCAGAACAAGGAATTGCCCTAAGAAGCCAGAAGAGAAACCTACCTGTACTTTCTATGGAGATGACCACGTTAGTAGTTACAGAGGATGTAAAGCATACCAAAATAAATTTGCCAAACAAGAAGCCAAGACTGAAGTTAGAAAGGAAAACCTTCCTCCAGCTCCCAGCAGTAAGGAATTCCCGATCTTATCTAAACCAGAAAAGAAAAACCTACTGCGACTAGCCAGAAGCAATTACACACCGAAAAACTGAAGGGTCTTGAAAGGAAAAAATCACTGAAATATTATACGAAATAGAATTCGTCTCTCAATGAAGCTGTAAATTGGATATTTGATGAAAAGATTACTCTCTTTCTGGAGAATATTATTCAGCTCATCTTAAAAATTCAAGCAGTAAATCACCCATGGAGAAATTTAGAGACGGATTTGAAGTTGCAAAGATACTGATGGCATTTGCCGACGCTGAGTAATCACGTGACAAGACACGTTCCTGCCAGGATCATATGTGATGACTAAGAACAGCTGAACGGTATGGAGCAATGGCTGCAAAGGTACTCCAAGTTTCCGGGTCCGATCACTGCGACTTTTCTTTTTGCACTCGCTGCTTCTATACGGACTTTTAGCCAGCTCAACATGACTACGATCGCAAGACTTTGGTCCTGTCTGTTTTCAGGCCTACGGGCGATAGGTGTACATAAGTTCAACTTATGATTTTCTACCACAGTGAATTGCCTATTGCTACTTTGATTTATTGGCGAAAACTCTTCCTAGTTGTGACCAAATAGCGAAAGATGAAACTTTAACTGAACATGCAAGTCGCACACAACACACGTTCGAGATTTAGCGCCACAGCGCGACGGACGACCCTCCAGGCTGACATTAAAGTGCTCCTTTGTTAAATATCTTTTTTTCTCTTCTTCTCTTATGACCGGAATCTTTCCATCTGATAGGGCTAAAATTCTGTGGCATAAACCGAATAACAAATTTATGGAAACCTGCTCCGATTCTGAGTATTCTACTAAATCGGATTTGACTGGTCGACTGGTTAGTTGAATGAACGGACCGGAAGTAATAGCTAGGGCGTTCGAAGTTGTACAAGAAATGAAGATTATGAATGAACAGTACCGTGAAAAGTCCCCCAGTAGATCTCAGAATAAGACTAATAATATTAAAGCATTTACAATCTACGACATAAAATGTAATAACTTGCGCAATAATATATTCCCTAATCTAACCGAAGGACTTTCTGCAGAAAACTGGATCACCCCGTTGCGCACTTGAAAAGCATCAGAGAATACTTAAAAGGACACAGCGATAACCCCCCCCCCCCAAAAAAAAATAGATTTCAAATTCTCTCACAACAAGTTAATGAAAGTTTCGTCAAGATGAAAACCAATATCCCTAAAACCTTGGAAAGAATCTCGCTAGTCGTCATCACCGAAACAAATCCGGACTGAATATCTATTGAAAAGATGCTCCAAGAAATACGTACTACAAAATTCGAGACCGAAATGAAAAACAGATTAATTTATTTACAAACATAATCTTTAGTTGACGACAAAAATGCTACGATAAATCTTCAAAAATCGCATATTGACTTTCACACATATGAACTCAACTCATAATTTTCAATTCATGTCATTCTTAAAAAAATTCCAAGCACAGTTATTGTAGAAGACATTTTTCAAGGTCTCGACAGAAGACAGTTCCCCATCATGAAAGTCAGGCAAGTTTTCAGAACATTTCATGAACAAAGCATACGGCTCCCTTTTTATGTATTAGAACTCAAAAGAAATTAAAACGGAGAGGGACTATACAGACTTAATAATGTTTTCCATTTTCACGCCCTTATTGAAAAGTACATTTCTAAAACACTCGAATCAACGTTATAATTTCTAGAAATACGGACATTCAAAATAAAATTGCTTCCAATAAGTCAGATGCTGAAAATGTTCAAAAAACCATCATAGAATTACTTGCATATTAAAGCTTGAAGATAAACCAAAGTGTATCGTTTGCTCTGAAAATCACGTCGGCTCATACAAATCCTGTTAAGTTTACCAAAAAAAATTCAAAATTTAAATAAAACTAGAAACAAACAATTGCCACACAAAAAACGAATATTTTCCATTTTTTATTTCTAACAACTTAAAGAAAAACCTCCCGCTAGTAGAAGAAATTACATATATTTTATAAATTTTTAAAGATTCGAAAGTTTTCAAGTTAATGCTTGAATTTCAACTGCAGCCCAGAAATTTAAAAATGCAAAAACCATCAGGTACGAAATGATGATAGCTTCAAGACAACATAGATCATGATAAAATTTGCTCATGAAGAATATCTTCCTCACTTTAAGATACATTCATAGCCGAAAGAGAATAATTCAGACTCACCTTCGTAGCGCACGATCCATTTTCCGCATTTTGGTTGCCAGAATAGTCTTATTATAGATTTCTGGTTTCTTCACGTGTTAAGCCCTATAGGATTCGTGAGATGAAGAGATAAAGGCTCTCACCGGCCAAAGACCTCTTGCAAAGTGCTAATCAACAAGAGAGACTTTTTTTCCGCTTGAGAAATCTGTTCTTCTCACCAAACCAGTTACTGATAAAGTGAGAATGGGAAAGTGTGATCCTGACGATTTTTGATGATTTCCTCTAAATAGTTTTTAACAGGCACTATAATAAAAAATAAATGTTTTCATGTTTTAATTTCGTAGTCTTGATTTGATAAATTGTATTCTTATGATTTTGGGATATTAAAGCAGTAAAGACAAATAGCAAAATTTCAAATTTAGTTTGGCGTTGATATCAAACGAAAGGTTTCTTTATATTTCGGTGCAATCTCTCAGATAAAATTTGCTACCTTCTTCTGGAAAAATAAACAGAACTCTGATTTCACGAATGAAATTGAATATAAAGAATAGAAATATGTATGGTATAAGAGGATTACGTCTGCTAGCCTATGATTTGTCCTTGTCCCAACTAGGATTGTATATCCTTACTCTCTTTAAAGAAGTTAATTGGAGAATACAGAAATTGAGTGTCATAAGTATAACAACAATAAGCCTAGTACTTAGAAATATAACTCTTAGAACAAATATATCATTCGAAACTATAGCTAGGTGTACGGGTAGAATTATAAAGTAAATGTTTAAAAGTTGTTCAAAAGCTGTAGCTTATAGTCGAAGCCTTATAGTCAAACCTTGGAGAAATTCTCATTTAGATTTGAAAATAACAATATTAAACACCCATTTTTCGTAGATGTTTCGCAATGATTGGCCGTAGCCGTACCTGCGAATTGCAAGAATGTTTCAAGCAAAACAAATATTTATATTTTGGTATTTTTGAATTTTAAAAATACATTTTTAAGCTACAAAATCTAACATCTTCTACATTACCACAGTCCTTATATTTATGAAAATGTTACTTAAAAAAATAAAAACAGAAAGTGTGATACTCGTGCGACAGCAATTAACTGAGATACCTCAAATGAAATTCTAAAATCAAATTCAGGGGCCGTATGCAAATAGAAGACCGGAATGTTTGCATTTATAAGTAACAAAAAATAAAATATTTTTTGATGATATGATATATTTGATGATATAGATGTGAGCGTTGCAATGCACATTACCATGACAAGTATTGATAGATGCAATGTTCTTAAATTAGGCCTCATTTTTGCGTAGATTTTGAGAAAATCTCTATCGGTTTTCGGCGATCGGACCCAGGTCACTTTTCGTTTTGTTACACTGATATGCAGTGCAGTACAACAAGTCAAACATCAAGCATAATCATCTTTTCTCCGACTGAGTGGTAGTAGTTCTCTAAATACACTTTAGTAAATCAGGTGAATTATTAATGTTGCAGTAGTGTAATTTAATGAAATATGAGGTTGTACGAAAAATTAAAAAAATTAGGTTAGATTTTTTAACATCAAAATCTATCTTACAGTATGATCCTTCAGTTTTTTAAAAATATAAATCCAGAATTCGTATAAACATTTCACTTTTCTTGCATTAAAATCAAATAAAACGAAACCTAAAGAACGCCGTGAGCTTAGTGATGTTATAAATGGGAGAGACTAAGTTTGTGACGTTATAAGATGTCGTCTTCAGTAACAGAAAATTAGGCCAGAACTTTAAAAGACAATTTATGACTTTTCACTGTGCCTTACCACAGAGACAGGGAAAGGATGTATAAGACCTATCAAGAAAAGTTTTTGGTAAAGCGTTGCCAGATTTCGAGGAATAAAAAATTTGTAAGTTAAATAGTTATTGAGTTAACAAGTAACACACTAGTAAACTGTGAAGCAATCACCGACGCTCGATTTCTAACTTAACATTTCCAAAAATGCAAGTAATCTAGTTCCCTTGACTACTAATAAGTTCCAGAATGATGTTGAAGAAGTTAGAGTATCAGATCTAGATCTCGTAGAAGCTTAAAATATCAATAAACGGTTCATTGACTAGAAGAGTTACGGCGATTGAGAGAAGAGTTACTGCGAAGGTTTCATAGTGAATACTTAGAATAGCTGAATGAAATCAGACAGATCAATAAAAGGATAGTTGAAGAAGATAAATATCGAAGATATCGCAACAACTGGAAGTAATAATGAAAAACGTTTAGATTCATCACTTGCTTAAGTGATAGAACTTGTTTCTCGAAAAGACGGTAGAGTTAAACTTCTACGTGTCAAGTCAAGTATATTATTTTGACCAATCCAAAGCATCATCTTACTGGAAAGTGTTGGACATCAAAATGTTGCTAGAACACAGAACACTTAATCCCAAAGTCATGAGAAGCAGATGGACGCAGAAAAGGAAGTTAGAGACGCCCTTAGCTCAAAAGTGATGAAAATCAAAAGGCTGCAAAAAAGCCAAAGAAATTTGTGAAACTCTAACGAAAGGTGGGGTGGTCGTAATATTAAAATTCCTATGACAAAATAGAGTTCTCAAAGCGAATTATCGCAGTTTCTAACACGTCTGAGAATGAACTCGCTGAGTTATGTGTTAACAATTGCACACGATACAGAAAAATAGATTTACAATAATGAAAAATTCTCGCAGAATAACATCATAAACCGAACATTTTAACTCAATTAAAATATAACTTTAAATATGAAGTATGTTTGAAAGTATAACCATATAAATCTCGCATATTAAATCTATTGAAGCATAACTGTAATCTGCTTCTAGAAGGTCATAAAATGACGAGCCCAATCCTAAGAAAAGTAAACATCGTGTACGATTTCTGCAGCATCTTCTAGTGTTTATCTTTTGCTGTCAAGGGAAAATAAAGGTACTGCATTCGTCGAAGAACAAAATATTTTACCCTCCTGCCGAATGGCATGTCATATCATGGGATTGCATGAAACATCATGGGATTGCGTGAAACATCATGGGATTCGTGCAGTATCAACATATTCGTATGACTCATCATCATCTTTAATCACAGTTGCATCTCCTGAGTTCATGCGCATTAAACAACTGGGTGCAAATTAAAAGTTGTGATAACGTATTTAATACCATATTGGTTAATTTTGTCGGTTTACAGCAACTTGTATAATCAATTAAACCACTTTTGAAAGTTTTTTGTGTGTTTTTTCAAATTTAATTTATTTAAAGCAAGTTATTTTTTATAACATTTTGGAGAAATTCTATTACCCAAAACCGTTTACTTTTCCTGTAGATATATTTATTTCCTGTAGAAATATTTATTTCAAAAGAGAAAACGGGAAAAATGTGCAATGCTCTCACCTACATTCTAACTCTGAACCTTCGGATTTGCTAGGCATACGTTTTTACCAGTTAGTCCCCGAATGAGCGCGGTAAGGAAGGAGAAAAACTTACAAATAAGAAAACTGAAGCTAGAGAAGTACTACTTTAAAACGAAAACAAGGGCTACGGAAAAAGCTACAAGCTGATAAGCACAGATGAAATAGTATCAATAAGTAAGGCCAGAAAAAAGAAAGTAAACTTAAGTAAACTAAGTTAGTAAAATTTGATAATTTGTAAAGAAAACGGAAGCTAACACATAAGATTGGGTCTATGCTAAATATTGAAAGGGAAGCAAGGGATAGTTCATAATTTATTTAGGATGCAATAACGAATTTTATTATATCCTTATTATCTAGGTTACGATATAAACACATTACTTTATAAAAATATAAATATAAAAATGCATATGCATATATATATGTAATATTAAAAGCACAAGGAAAGGAAAAGCCGGAGCAGTGTCGATGCGTGATTAGACCCATATTGAAGAAGATTTTTGATTGCGTAGTATTTAAAGAACTTGGCAGTCGAGGCAGTTTTAATTCCATTTTTATTTCCAATCGATATTTGTGGCCACAATCACTTGGCACTCTAGTCGTGCCTTTCCAAAGAAGATTTACATTTTCGATATTGTTGAGAAGGGAAGCAAGCCAGCGAAATTACATCTTAGCAGAGTAGAGGGCAAAAGCTGAAGTGCGTCGTTATGAAAGATGGAAGCACGCGAAGAGAAAAGTTTTGGTTTACAATTCGGTGATTGGTTGTCAAGAGGCATCTGGTATTAACGGTTACGTAAGATCGCATAATTAATTTGAATGACGCAATGCAGACAAGTTATTACGATTTTAGAATAGAGAGGAAGAATTAATATTTATAATTATATTATAATTCTGATTCATACATTTTTATCTTACATATTTCCCCCCTTCAAAAAGAAAAAGGCGTAGCGACAGAGAAGCCTTTTTAAAGAGAAAGAGTTAAAGCACTAGCAAATAAAAAAGAAAAACATAAATAATAAAATTTTGATTCTATAAAAGTATAATTTATAAATATCAATTTTTTTAAAATAAATTTTTAATTTTTAGAGTCCTATTGAATTTTTCAGCATTTCAGTCCAAAAGTCTTTTTGTTTGAGAGTTCACATAATCATAATTCTTCAGGGAAGGTTCTTGTTATTACAGAGTCTCACAAAATAAACTTTTACACAATCATTGCTTATAATAAAATGTAATGCACATAAATATTTATGATACTTATTTCCATACTGATAAATTATAATTTAACATCATAAATAATAGGATTAAGATCTTCAGAATTTATGGTTTCACCGTTATCATCTTTCATTTACAATTCCTGATTTTACAAAACTGGAAGCCTCGCAATACTTCTAAACAAACATATCCATCAATAGGGCTGTCCTCTTGAGCTAACCAGCGTGTTCTCTGCACTGGTGGCCCAGGGTGCCTAAGCAGTTACTTGAAAAGGCCTCCGTTCCTTGCATTAAGGTAACTGGCCTTTGAGAACTGCACTAATACATTCCATAATAAAAAAAATATAATAATAATAATATAAAAAATCTACATGCATTCATAAAATGAGAGCCTGCAACATTATCTTGCATGAAGAGGGTAAAAGGAAAAACTGGTACAGAGGTAATTACAGGCCTCTGTTGAAGGAACCAGTACACCCTCATCATACTATACTTAACACACAATAACCCACAAATTTTAACATGCATTTACCATAATTTCATATTACTTATCTGTACTAATTTCACTTATTTTTAACATCTTTATTTTTAGAATAATTATAAAATTCGTATTCAAAATTCTCAACAAAATTTCAAAACATAAAAACTTATCTTAATATCCTTCCCTATGAATAATTTAAATAGCTTAAAATTCGCTACTTAATTTGCTCACACATAATTATGAAAAATTAGAAAAATTAATGAACAAAAATTTCAGATTTTCTCAAAACAAATTGCAGAAATTTTAAGAAATTTTAACCAAAGTTGAAATGAAAACTATAGAATCCGCAGCACATTAAATAATTTAGTTCCTGAGCTAGATTCACACGAATGGAATAATTTTTGAGCTGTTGAAAAACCGGAAGTGCAAATAATTTTCTGTCGCACATACTTGCAAACACTAACTCAGATCGACCTTCAACCCGCTGTAATGCTGAATTCCTAAACGGTCGGTAATTCACTGATGATTTCCTTTTCACTAGGCATTCGAACTTCTCAATTTATCGAGAGATTACTTTCAATCTGTAAACACTACGCGTGATTATTTTTTGAAGCAGTCTCAAAACACCACAGCAGAAGAATGATCTGTTATTTTTTAAACACTGAAAAAACAAATTTGATGATTTACTTCTTTCACATTATCTTGGATTTATCACAAAACGATGATTTGAAGAGCTGAATTAAATTTTCCATTGAGGTTTCAGGCTGCAGGAAACCATCCTTACCGGCTTAATTGTAATATTAAAAGCACAAGGAAAGGAAAAGCCGGAGCAGTGTCGATGCGTGATTAGACCCATATTGAAGAAGATTTTTGATTGCGTAGTATTTAAAGAACTTGGCAGTCGAGCCAGTTTTAATTCCATTTTTATTTCCAATCGATATTTGTGGCCACAATCACTTGGCACTCTAGTCGTGCCTTTCCAAAGAAGATTTACATTTTCGATATTGTTGAGAAGGGAAGCAAGCCAGCGAAATTACATCTTAGCAGAGTACAGGGCAAAAGCTGAAGTGCGTCGTTATGAAAGATGGAAGCACGCGAAGAGAAAAGTTTTGGTTTACAATTCGGTGATTGGTTGTCAAGAGGCATCTGGTATTAACGGTTGCGTAAGATCGCATAATTAATTTGAATGACGCAATGCAGACAAGTTATTACGATTTTAGAATCGAGAGGAAGAATTAATATTTATAATTATATTATAATTCTGATTCATACATTTTTATCTTACATATATATATATGAGTATACAACGCTTCAAAAATATTTCTCGGTACATATCATTATAACAGTGGGAGGAAAGCTGCAATTTTAGCATTTGATTTACGTAGCGTAAAGAACATTACATTTTAATTAGGCAAAGTGAATGCGAGCCATTTTCCCTCAGAACGTCCGCTACGAAAGCATCCCTTCTCTTATACAGATAGTCCTCGTTGCTCCTCTATATTCAAACATGCAACCTAATCTAATGTAGTTAGACCACGTAAGCCCATTAATATCCTCATAGTTTTCGGTTCACGTTTTTGTTATGAAATGCGAAGTGAAGTTCAAGTTTTATGTAACGAACCAAATATCTATCGTTTTAAATGGAGATGTTACATTATTTATTATTTTTAATTACCCCCCTTTGCTTCTGAAACGCCATGGTGTTCTAACTTATTCCGAAGTTTTAGTCCAGATTAGTATTAGTTTAATCACGAATTTTCAGTTTATTCGAAAACAATATAAGCTATAGGTCGTTTTAGAAAGCAATATTAGGGATTTTAATTACAAGGCTTTCTGTTCTGTACTGTTAAGGATTATGGTTGAATCCATCAGTTATTTAACTGTCTTATCACCGAGAAAGATGAACTCTGTCGAAGATTAATTCAGCCGTTTATCTGAAATCATGTTAACAGGGAGGCATTTTTCATACCCAACAGGCTAGAAATGGATCTCTTCTGATACACTTTTATATGAGTACTACCCGATCTTACCCACTGGGGGAAATTTATGCGCATTACATGCAGCAGAACACTTGAAATTGCGAATCAAAATCATGTAAAACGATTTTATGACTAATATAAGATTTAAGGTATCGGTTTGAGTTAACAATTTTTAATGTTCTTTTTTCCTGGCCCATGTTCAATCATTTAAAAAGATGCTAAAAGGTTAAAACGAACAAAATGTGTGTTAGGTATTTCAGTTAATGGTATAATTGCTTCTATATTTAACCATCTGAATTCCACTCATGCCGTAATTTGCTGAGTTTCTGAAAGGCCAAAAGTACGCATATGTGGCCATGTGTTTTCCGTGTTACTGGGCCTGTTAGTGAAAATGGCACTGTTACAGGGTCAAGACTCTGCCAAAAGGAATGCATTTTACCTATTCTCTATGAATTTTAAGTCAACTAATGGACTTCGAATTCCCTTTTGAAGCGGGAGTCATTATATTCCGCGTTTATCAATTTACCTTAAGTGCCTGAATACTTAAATGCTGAACAGGAAAACTCTTCGCGGCTGCCAGATTTGACATGAAGTTCAGACGAAACTCATTAAGTGAGAGGAGGAGGAATTTCTGACGGTTAGCTGAGAGTGAGAAGTGAAAGTTGAAGGCTTCTGCAATTGAATTTCTAAATGTTCTTACAACATAATTTCTATAAAGTCTCATAATTTCTTACCATGATTAGAGAACACTAAACACACCTTTAATTCATCCGTGTAAATAAGTCGTTTAACTGCAGTAAATAGAAGATCATTTGGTATGCAAGATGTGTCCAAATTAGATGCATTATTCGATTTGGTATATATAACAAAAGAATATGAATTAATTTTCTTAGGTAAATATTCCTAAATAATCGTTTTTATATAGAATATTTACGACACTCCTTTTCATTAAGTATTTCTGCCCCAGGCTTTCAAACATAAAGTTGAATTTCAATTTTAAGCCTTATGTTTCGAGTACGAGAATCATTTGCATAAATTAAAAGGATTTCTTAATGTTTCTGATAGTCCAATAAATAGGAGTTAGACTTATCAGTTACTTTTTATTTTGAGGTGATTTGCAGTTCCTGTTCTATTAATTACAGTTCGGTAATTGATGTAAGAAGATAAACAAGTGAACTTCAGATTCATAATAAGGCAAAACTCATTATTAGATTGACTTTATATCAAAATTTGCTATACATTTCAAAATAGACGGAGGTGGATTCACTGCTTTACAAGGAGAACAAGTATTCTTTTTTTATCGTAGGGAGGGAAAGCATCAGTTAAATAAGCGAAATAAAATAAATAACAAAAAGAAACACAATTATAGCGTTAATTACCTAGCAAAATAAAAATTAAAGAAATCGAAGTACACTGCTCGACACTGAAAATGTAGTACCAAGAAGGAGTGGTCAGAAAGTGATGAAATTTGGAAAAAAGACAGAAACAGCAAGCAGCAATAAGTAATCTTTATTTCAAAATGATTAGACAGAATACAGAGCGAGAACGGCGTCGGCTCATTAGGATGTAGGACCACCGCGGACAGCGATGGACGAAAAAGCACGTCTAGGCATAGAGTCAATAAGAGTGCGGATGGTGTCCTGAGAGATAACTCTCCATTCCCTTTCAACCATTTGTCACAGTTCGTCTTCTAAACGAGGCAGGGGCAGAGTCTGCAAACGGCGTCCAATCACATCCTGCACATGTTCGATTGGTGACAGCTCAGGAGAGTACGGTGGCCAGGAAAGCACCTGTATACCTTGCAGAGCATGTTGGCAGATGCGAGCACTGTGTGGTCGGGCGTTATCCTGCTGAAAAATTTCATTAGGCAGCCCCTGAAGGTAGGGGATTGCCACTGGCCGCAGTACATTATCCAAGTATCGTTGGGCCGTCATAGTGCCCTGAATACGAACTAGAGGTGACCTCGAATCGTAGGCAATAGCTCCCCAAACCATTATGCCACGTTGTCGCGCGGTGGGGCGTTCCACAGCTACTGCCGGATTAGATCTGTCTCCACGTCGACGCCACACACGTATGCGGCAACTGTCGCTGGATAAACAGAAGCGTGACTCATCTGAGAACACGACGTTTCACCATTCTGTCATCCACATCGCTCCTGTTGTGTAGAGAATTTGTCTGATAGCGGTATAAAAACTAGGTGAATGATTTTCTGATTTATGGAAATTTTAATTTTATTTGATTCTGAATTATTTATTTTAAGGCTTTAATTTTGGGGAAAAACAGATGCTTCTGGGAATATTATTTAGTTTAAAAGAATATTATTTATTTTCTTTTATTTGCAAATTTTTTACAAGCTTTGATTCATTGTGAAAGAAGCAGGGAAAGGGAGGCAATTTTTGCCAAGTCATGATTTCGCGCGCTTTGTCCTTTAGAATGTTCTAGAAGGATTTTTCATTGTGGAGTTGACCTTAAGAGAGGAAATACGTGACAAAAAAGGTCAAAGGTTGCTACTTGTCTTTCAATGTAAGTCATTCAGGTTTTTTGGCGATTGAGGGTCCGGTTGTTGGCTAAGTGAAGAAGGGCGCGCATGCGCGTTCACCCTTATTTCCGCATTCAGGGGTTGAAAACGCAAATTTTGCCAAAATTAAGGGGGCGATAAGTGAAGCCATAGTGGAAGCCCGCGTTTGTGAAGGAGACGAAGGAAATTCGAGTTGGATTCACTCTCTTAGTTACGGGCTTGCTGGACTTTTGGACGTTACTCTGGAAACTTGCTGGAAAGGGAGAGACCAGATGTAATTACGAAGAGAGATGTTTCCCGGCGGGGAGCGGCAAATATGCTCCCCGGCCGCGTTTTGGTTAAGAGGACTCTCTTACTGACTGGCGGGTGGAACTTACTTGGGACGTTACTCGTGAAGCTTGCTCTTGGGATGAGTAAGAACAGCCGAGCCGTAATTGCCTAGAAAAAACGTTTCTGGCCGGAAGCTGCAAACACGCTCCCTTGCCGCGTTCTGGTAAAGTGGCGAAATTTGAACGAGTTACCTGCGTGTTGACTTAGGACTTTCAGGACCAAGCGGATAGCCGTCCTGGGCAGCAGTGCTCCTGTTTCTGTTCTACAGTGGTGAAGTGGCGTCGACATTATGAGAACCAGTGTAAAGATGAGCCCGGCCGACGTCAACGCTTATTAACATACGAGTCCTCCACTTCAAGATGTCCAACCAAGTTAAGTTTTATTTTTTTGTGTTTGAACTTTAAGCAAGTTTTTCAAAAACGTCCTTAGAAGTAAAAACAACGTCGAATCTTAAAATTAATTCTCAAGCTATCAATTGTTTTCCCTTTCCCCTTTTTAAATTACCAGACAAACCTTAAGTTTTTTTTTATATGAATTTAAATGAAAAAAAAGGGTAAATGACAAATTGATGACTTCTCCTTAGACTCTCAGATGAGGTTAAGATTTTTTTCATTGTGATGTAATTGAATAAACTGATATTTAATCTGGAAACCTATTACAGTATGTTTTCTTTATATATTTAATATGTTTTTCCTATATATCTTGTATATGTTTTTCTTATGTTTTCGATCCTCTCACGGCGCGGTCTCGGGATGCATTTTTTTCACAACGCAAAATGCTTTAACGTTTCACTATACGATCACTAAAAGTTTGGGTAATTAGCAAATTCTTAAGAGTTTAGTTTCCTCCCTAAGAGGAAGTAGAAACCTTTCACTGCAAGTAGGTTCATATTTAACATTTAACATATAGGAATTTAAGATATAACATTGGTGCCAGACGTCTTTACCAGATAAGTAATTTTTTTTTGGATTGAATTCTCACGGTAATCTATATAACACTCCAGTCCGGCACCATTCTAAACGTTGGCGTCTATGCTGAGGGGTCAATGGCAGTCTTCTTAACGGACGCCGTGAGTGCAGGCTTCGTTCAACCAATCGACGGGAAATGATTCTGATCGACAAGTGGAACATCCAGGGTCTCTTGCACATGCTGCAGAATCACGGTACAAGTGACTTGCGGGACTGCCACAGCTTGTTGCCGGATGCGTCGATCGACGCATGCTGACGTCACTCTGGCTGCACCTGCACCCCTCCTTCTTCCCACATTTGCTTGTTCCAACCATGTTCGCCATAACCGATGCACCGTGCTCGCATCCATTTGGGTATCAGCTGCGATTTAACGTAAGGAACAACCCGCCCTTCTCAGTCCCATCACCATACCCCACGTAAAATCGTCTATCTGATGGAAGTGCCTTCGTTGACGGCGGCCTGGCTTTCTGTCCTATTACACGTATCCTCCGAGATAAAAACCAACTTTGTTCGATAATTCGTCTAGCAGAAATAACCACACGAATATTACCCATTCTGCACGTTCCTTCCCTTATATCTTACTTCACGTGCGTCGGAGAGATGCGCATTTCGCATCATTCGCATATCTCAGTGACGTGCGTCTACTCTAAAATTTGCATGAATTTCTGACCACTCCTTCCTGGTGTTGCATTTTCAATGTCGAGCAGTGTATATAATGTAACATTTCTAAAACTTTTTGCAAAACATTGATCTCAAATAAAACATTTTGACTAAACCTGATCGATTTTTGATAAATTTGGAAGACTTAAAAAATTAATTCATCAACTAAAGTTACCATGAGTTATTCTAAGGAAATTGAAGCTAAAATGATTGATTTTACGAGTATTTCTCCTTTTCTGAAGAAAAATTTCAATCATTTTTAATATGAAATTTTATGTTGTTTAATTTGGCAAAATGTACCTTAACTGGTTATTAAGTATTCAGTTACATATTTCAATAAATAAATCCGAAACACAGAAAAACGAATTTAACTTATTTTATTCAAAATTAATTTAAATTAAAATTATACAGAGATTGAGAAATGTATCAAACAAAGTGGAAAAGAGAACGACAGAGATTACTCTGAGTATCTTATTTAATATAATAGTAGGAAGGAAACCTTTTAGATACCTATGAATTAAAAAAGAAGAAACGCGTTAGTGAATAGCGTTAAATTTTAAACAGTTAATTTTCTAAAGAAAAGAATAGTTTGAAGAATAAACTTCAACACGAGAAACTGTAGTATAAATAAGTGAACACGAAAGTCTGAAGTATAAATGTCTGCTATACTTTGCTTAGCAGAATGACAGGATTTTACATCTGCAGGAAAAAAAAAAGCTTTTCTGTATAAAGGTAGGTTGACATTAAATTATTTAGTTTCAATTATGAATTTAATTCTTGTATAATAATTTTACTAGAAGCCCAAAACTTGTTTAAGATTGATGTACGTATCCAAATGATCAGAAAATTGTTGATGCTTGTTCCTTGATCTATTGCACTAAGATATTTTACTGTACATTTATTTACAATTTATTTACAAGTCGTATGCCACCTGGCATATTTCCAAGCGTTATGCCTCCTGGCATGTACATGATAGACATATTCTGCCACCTGGCATGTAAATTGATACATCATATTAGTTTTCTGCCACCTGACAGATACGATGCAATTACCTCAATTAGAGGTAATACGCCCGACATTTTGGCGTGTCCGCTTCCCTTACGTTCTGTAACGCAACTAACTTTTTCTGAGGTGCGCCCTCTGGGCACAAATCACCGCAATCAGCGAGGAGGCCAAAACATCCTCCCCCCCCCCGATGAATTACATTCATCTTAATACAATCTTCAATATATGCAAACAAGTAAATGAAAAATATAGAAACTGAAAACATACAAAAACCTTCAAAAAGTATAAAATTACATGTTACACTTACCAATCTTCTAGCAAAACATCTTATATCTTACTATATTGAAACGTTAACTATGAGGGTTAAACTAGAACAAACAAATAAAATTATTAGTACAATAAGAAATAAAAAAAAATAATAAAACATATTCAATATAAACCAAACACTTAAGTTAATGTTCTTCAAGTGGTAAAAGACACAGTTTGGTAATAGGACGTTTAATGTCCCCGTGCACAGTTTTTAGTCTAACCACTCGGACATTATTGTCTCTTTCAGGAAACACTTCTGTTACTCGCCCGAGTTTCCAACGTAATGAAGGCATATTATCTTCTTTAATGATAACCAAGTCATTTAGACGAATATTTCTGCTAGGTTGTCTCCATTTGCTACGCTGCTGTAGTTGGCACAGGTACTCTTTAGACCACCGCTTCCAAAACCCTTGGAACATCTGCTGTGTTAGTTGCCATCTTTGCAATGGAGACACTCGTACTTCGGTTAAATCTTGTTCCGGAACAGCTGTTAAAGAAGTCCCTATAATAAAGTGTCCAGGAGTCAAAGCTGTCAAATCATTGGGATCACTGCAGACCGGTGTTATTGGCCTCGAATTTAAGCATGCTTCAATTTGTGCAATTAGAGTTAGAAACTCTTCATAAGTCAAAATTTGAGTTCCAACACATTTCTTTAGATGCAGCTTCATAGATCTAACAGCTGCCTCCCATATACCACCATGATGTGGAGCAGCTGGCGGGTTGAATATCCACCTTATGTTTTCATTTGCTAACCACCTTTGAAATTCTGAGGTTGACTGGACAGATGAAACTGCTTCCTTGAGGATTTTATTTGAACCTATAAAATTAGTTCCACAATCACTTCTTATTTCTTGAGGTTTTCCTCTCCTCGAAGCAAATCGTTTTAGAGCAGCTAGGAATGCTTCACTTGATAAGTCGCTAGCAATCTCTAAATGGATAGCCTTTGTAGCTAAACAAACGAAAATACAGATATAACATTTAATTGGTCTTATACCTCTTCCCCTTTTCATTTTCACAGAAAATGGGGCGGCATAATCAACGCCAACCTTTGAAAAGGTTCTACTTGGAATCACTCTACTTGCAGGTAGTTCTCCCATTAATTGAATAGATGTTACTGCTCGTACTCTGCAACATTTTATGCATTTCCAAATGCATTTTTTAATTTCATTCTTTGCACTTATTATACAGTATTTCTGTCTTATTGGGGATAACATTAAATGCAACCCTCCGTGTAAATGTTTTTCGTGATAATGCTGTATCATTAATTTTGTGAAGTGATTATTATTTGGCAATATAATGGGATGTTTACTTTCTCTGGTAATTTCTGCGTTTCTTAATCTACCTCCTACTCTTAAAATTTCGTTTTCATCTAGAAATGGATTAAGTGAAATGATTTTGCTTTTAGTTTTAATCGGTTGTTCTGTCTTTAAAGCCTTAATTTCTTCTGAAAATTCATTAAGTTGAACATTTCTTATAATAAATTCTGAAGCCTTCCGTAACTCATAGGCGGTAAGCACACCAGATTGCTTTTCACGAGCGGATTTACAGTTGTTTACAAAGCGCAGAACATAAGCCATTATTCCCAGTACTTTGGTTAAATTCCCGTACAGTTCAAGATTTAGTAACGGTTCTGTAGATTCCTCAAGCGTTTTCAAAGTAACACATTTACGTTCTTCACTAACGTTTTCCAAGTCAGCTTCGGTATTCATTTCGTTTATCTGATGTCGAATATCTACTTCTGAAAGCCAGGGTGGCCCAGAAAACCAATCACTATCATTAATTAGAGCTTCAGCATCCAACCCCTCGTAAGTTTATCAGCAGGGTTTGTCTTCCCACTGCAAAAGTACCAGTTGTTTAAAATTGTTTTCTCCTTGATTTCTACCACACGATTTCTAACAAATTGTTTCCACTCGTTGGCAGATCCCTTGATCCAGTGAATGCAAATTTGGAAATCAGTCCAGTAAAATATATTTCCCTTATCCAACTGCGAAAATATCGATTGCAAATATACGAACCTAATCTTGCAGAAATCAATGTTCCCAAAAGTTCAAGCCTAGGGAGTGTTATCCTTTTTAATGGAACCAAACGGGATTTCGACATTATGAAACTTGTTTTACATTTATTTTTCTTCTTAAATCTAAAATATGCTACAGCACCATAACACTTGGGACTGGCATCAGAAAATATGTGAACTTCTATAAACTTCCAACACATATCACTGAAGTACTGTCTGGGAATTTCGAAAAACTTTATTTTTTCAACTTCCTTTAAGGGGTCACACGACCCTTGAATGAGTCGAAAGATGAATTTTTTTACCTTTTTTCAATCTTGTGCAACTTTTTTAATTCTTATCAAAAATACTCAATATTTTGTTCATTATTAATTTAATGTCTATTCTTTAATTAGATGTACTTGAAATTTGAAAATTATAATAAAAATTGTAAAAACAAATGTTAAATTATAAGACATTTTTCACATCTAATTAATCTGTACGCACACTGCGCGCACATGTACAAGAAATGTTTTGTACCAAAATGTTTAATTTTTCTTTTTTTATGCAGAAGAATGTTTGAGAATATAACTGAACTAAAAATATTACACAATTCATGCATTTTTAATTTTTTTATGATATATATATTAAATATAATTTTTTTGCTATATTTTGATTTTTACATACCTTATAAAATTGAAACATTTCATTAAAATACCAAAATTTTAGTTTAATTAATTTAGTGTAACATGATAATACTATGGTACAAATTTCAGAAAGATATATTAAAAAGTTTTTGAAATATCATGCGCGACGCATTAAAAAAATACGTTTTGAGATAAAGACCTGTAAAGTTTGCATCGGTATAAAAATGAGTAACATTGTGACTTAATGAGTCTTAACTCGTACTATTTGGTACCTAATTTGAATTTTATGCTTTTTGTTTGTGTTTTGAATAAAATTAATGACAGAATATATATTTATAATAAGGAAACTGCATCTGAAAAACAATTAACAATGCATTGTTTAATGAAAGTGATGACACAGTCAACCGTTATCAAGGATACATTATTGCAGATAAAGATATATTTTTCATATACATGAAAGAGAATGCAATGTGCAAACTGTGTTATAAACCTATAAATATTTCTGAGAATAAAAATATATTAATAATCAGTTTCTTGAACAAGATGTTTAAATTTTTGTCGACACACATAACTTATCACAAAATACTATTACTATTCATAATATTTATATACACAAATTAAAAACCTCCAGGTTCATACATTATTCCTTCTTGATCAATTTGCTGATGTTCTAAACTTGTTTTGGATCTTTTCCTTGCTTTTCGTGCTTCTATAGTGTTTTGCATTGCTCTCTTCTTAGCAGTATTTACACGTTTCATATCACTGCGAAGTTGAGATTTTATTGCATTTATACCTGGATGGATACCCATTTGCCTCATGACAGATAGCCTACTCTTTTTGCCCATGTTAAATAAAATTGCTGCTTCATATACAGCAATTTCTGCAATTCGTTTCCCAGATCCAGAAGTTTTCGGACACATCTGCCATATGAGGGAATTAAAAGATTCATTCGGATTCTGAGTGAAGCTAGCAAGGCATCGTTTCAAAAGATCTGGACTTGATAAAGCTTTAAAAACAGGTTTTATAACATCCATGACTGAAGATGGCAAAGTCACTTTATGATGAAATTTACCCACTGAGCCATTTGAAACTGCTTGTTGATATTTACACCATGAGTCTGCACCAGCAGGACAAAATGTATGTAACGGTTCAGTATCAGTTGATCTCGTATGAAAATAAACTGCCCAAATACCCTTACGCATTTCATCAACTGACAAAGCATTTGAGCGAATTGCATTTCCATAATACTGAGTCAGCCTATTTATCATGGTGTCTGTCAGTCGTCCTTTGCCTGATAAAGGTTTACCGTCCTCCAGCTTTTTACATCTATAGTCTTGTTTTAGCTTTCTCAGTCGAGTTCCCATTCTTTTTTGTACGTGACCAACACATTCAAGTTTTGAAACAGTTTCATCATCATATGGTTTGCTGTCACGTATAGCAGGGAATGTTCTAGAATCACCATCACCAATATAATTAATATATTTGAGACCTCTTTCAGCTTCTGATCTGTGAAAAATTTTTATCATACCATCGACTTCCATTTTTCCTGAAGAACCGATATGATTTTTCTGACAATTTGGCAAATGTTTCATTTGCAACTCTTCGAAAGCTTTCCCAGATTTTTTTGCTTTCCATAGATCACATCCTTTACAAGTGGACAAGAGAACTTCAACATCTAAAACCTTCCCTGTTTCAGCACCTATTACAGAACATACTCCAATATGTGAAGTATGTCCTCTCGTTTTCCATGTTCCATCACCACTTACGGTGACAGAATTTGATGCAGTTTTGCATGCCTCTTCTTCTGCAGCAATTTTCATACTTTGAATGGCGACAGTTTTTGAAGCTGCATTTATATGTTTGCAGATTTTGTCATAAGCATTCTGTGTCACAGGTTTACCCAGATCCATTACACCACAAAATGTTTCCAGAGGTTCCAGACCTTTACCAATGCATCACATAGCATAAACAATTCGTCTGTTTAATTCAGGAACATTTTTGTGTTCACCAATCAACTTTGAATTATTGAATTCTGTTTTAAAACTACACTTTTCACATTTCACAGTAATTGTTGAAAATAATCCAAAGGGTTTTCTCTCAGAAATATTGACAGAATTACAGCACAATTTGCACATTACATTCTCTTTCAAAAATGTAAACAATATGTCTTTATCCATAATTATATAGCCACGAAAACGATTCATAATGTCAGTATCACTTTCATTAAATAATGCATTGTTAAGCTTTTTCTCGGATGCACTTTCTACATGTTCAATTTGAGTATTATGGTCATCACCTGATGAAACCAAGCTTTTATCAGAAAGTTCGGTAAAAGCGCAGAATAGGCTGCATCAACAAAGTTCAGTATGAGGAGCTGCGTGACGTCATTAAATGGGTGGGACTAAGCTTATGACGTCACAATGTAGTCTCGCATTTACACTACGTGTACTTTCTATTTTCTCTTAAAAATAACAATAATAAATTGTTTATTATTGTAAATTAATATCAAATTCTTTACTTTTAATTTACATTTATAACATTTAAGTTTAGGCGTTACTGATAATAAGTATAATAAATCGTTTATAAAATTACCATGATACAGTGAGCGAATTCTACCAATTATTAAAACGATAAACAACGTCGCAGTCTCTAATAGTTGTAGAGCTTCAATATTAAATTATTATTTTTTTTATTAATTTTTTTTATTTATACAAATAAACTATTTTTTTTAATTTAAATTCATATTGTGGAACATTTCAATTTTATCATTTTTACAAATTACCTTCTTGCTACGTAACGACATAATTCCTTACATACCAATAATTAGACAATTTTCATTATTTCTAAAAATTTTAAACTTTACGTTAATAAAAAAAGAATATTTTTTATTGCATATGAACATCATTACACAGCTTTCATATCAGTTTCTAAAATTCCTAAATCACGCTATATTCTGTGCAGGCATGCTAGAATTCTACGCATTAATAAATAAAAAAATCTAATTTCTCAGAATGAAAGAAAATAATATAATAAAATAAACACTACAAACTTGGAACACTAAGCAATGCTTCACATACGCACACACACACATATTATTTGCAATTACGATACCAAACACTACGTATTAAAATATGAGGTAAACGTTCCTTCAAGCGTTAAAGTTTACAGTTTTGCTACTGTTGAGTCGATCGTCGGACTATCCATATATATCGTAAATCGGAAAGCGTTATAAACATATCAAAAAACAAAAAATTAAAAATACAATTTAAATGAAAAATTATGTCTTAAATATAATTCACAATTAAAACAACAATACAAATTTAAAATACACAAACGATATGTTAAACATTGCACATAAATAAAGTCACATTACTCTTCGACATCACGCACAACCTCGTTTTCCCTTTTACTCAATGATCAGTATTCGCTCGAAAAACATTAAAGAAATCCACAAACTCGGTGTCCTTGTGCTCATTTATCTATTTTCACTTAAAGAAAAATCAGACGATTGCTCAAACTCGGCATTGCGCACCACATTGGCTTTGCCCATGTGCACATCGATCTATTTTCACTTAAAAAAACATTCCAGAGTTGCACAAGCTCGGCATTGCGCACCACATTGGATTTGCCCATGTGCACATCGACCTATTTTCACTTAAAAAAACATCCCAGAGTTGCACAAACTCGGCATTGCGCACCACATTGGATTTGCCCATGTGCACATCGACCTATTTTCACTTAAAAAACATCCCAGAATTGCACAAACTCCGCATCGCGCACCACATTGGCTTTGCCCATGTGCACATCGATCTATTTTCACTTAAAAAAAATCCCAGAATTGCACAAACTCGGCATCGCGCACAAACTCGGCATTGCGCACCACATTGGCTTTTCCCATGTGCACATCGATCTATTTTCACTTAAATAAACATCCCAGAGTTGCACAAACTCGGCATAGCGCACCACATTGGATTTGCCCATGTGCACATCGACCTATTTTCACTTTAAAAAAATCCCAGAATTGCACAAACTCGGCATCGCGCACCACATTGGCTTCGCCCATGTGCACATCGATCTATTTTCACTTAAAAAACATCCCAGAATTGCACAAACTCGGCATTGCGCACCACATTGGCTTTTCCCATGTGCACATCGATCTATTTTCACTTAAAAAAAACATCCCAGAGTTGCACAAACTCGGCATTGCGCACCACATTGGATTTGCCCATGTGCACATCGACCTATTTTCACTTAAAAACCTATTCTCGGTTTGGACCTATTCTCGGCATTGCGCACCACATTAAAAAAACATCCCAGAATTGCACAAACTCGGCATCGCGCACAAACTCGGCATTGCGCACCACATTGGCTTTGCCCATGTGCACATCGATCTATTTTCACTTAAAAAAACATCCCAGAGTTGCACAAACTCGGCATTGCGCACCACATTGGATTTGCCCATGTGCACATCGACCTATTTTCACTTAAAAAAAATCCCAGAATTGCACAAACTCGGCATCGCGCACCACATTGGCTTTACCATGTGCACATCCATCTATTTTCACTTAAAAAAACATCCCAAAATTGCACAAACTCGGCATTGCGCACCACATTGGCTTTTCCCATGTGCACATCGATCTATTTTCACTTAAAAAACATCCCAGAGTTGCACAAACTCGGTATTGCGCACCACATTGGATTTGCCCATGTGCACATCGACCTATTTTCACTTTAAAAAAATCCCAGAATTGCACAATCTCGGCATCGCGCACCACATTGGCTTTGCCCATGTGCACATCGATCTATTTTCACTTAAAAAAAATCCCAGAATTGCACAAACTCGGCATTGCGCACCACATTGGCTTTTCCCATGTGCACATCGATCTATTTTCACTTAAAAAACATCCCAGAGTTGCACAAACTCGGCATTGCGCACCACATTGGATTTGCCCATGTGCACATCGATCTATTTTCACTTAAAAAACACCCCAGAGTTGCACAAGCTCTGCATTGAGCACCACATGGCTTTGCCCATGTGCACATCGATCTATTTTCACTTAAAAAAACATCCCAGAATTGCACAAACTCGGCATAGCGCACCACATTGGCTTTGCCCATGTGCACATCAACCTATTTTCACTTAAAAAAACATCCCAGAATTGCACAAACTCGGCATTGCGCACCACATTTCTGGATCTTTAAAACTCAAGCTATGATTGACTTTCAGGTGCGCATACCCTTCGAACTCGAGACAGTCGTACGCTTTCCAACAATCGGATATAATAATCGATCCTGGGAGAACATTCTCTTTAATGATTTCCAGCAATGTTTCGGCACCTCTGTTTTCAACAACTCTAAAGACGCATTTATCTGTTCCTCTCTCAACCAAACCAAAAACCCATTTTCCTTCGACTCTTTTCCCTCTATGATACTTTTGCTTGCCAAACTTGCTTTCGTCGATTTCGACAATGACACCTTCCCCACCCAACTTAACATTCTCCTTCGAACATAACTCCATGCATACTTCTCTACAAAAACTTTTCCAATCTGTCACCGTATTTTTAGCAATACGTAATTCCGTTCGTATAAAATCATTCCCGCACTTACTTAACCACATATAGGTAACTCGCAAAACATCACACATGCTCAATTTACTCTTCGCAAACCAGGAGTTCTTTCGAATTGATCTTGAAATTCGATGCCTACATTCGCCTCCAGTAACTCTGCACATCCACTCAAAACCGTCTATACGGTTTTTTCGCTCTACTAGTTTCATATTTGTTCCACAAATCGGGCACTTATACGATATTGCAATCAAACCTTTCTCCATACACCACTCAATAACACATTTTTTATCTCTTCGCTCCAACTGATAAAAGAAATCCAGATTCAAATACTCATCCATTCTGCAGTAAGCACCGAATTAAACACACTCATGAATAATCAAAACATTCTTTAAGCAAAAGAATTCTTTTCTGTATTTTCAGAAGTTACGGTTATAATTTTTAATTCATGCATTCAATATTTTCAATCGTTTGCTAATGATCGTTTTCAATCGTTTGGTATCTTAATAATACATTTGTGAGAGATAATTCGTTGCGCTAAATGCTAACAATACCACACAACACACAAAAGTAGATTTACAATTTAAAAAATCTCGCACAGAACATTATAAACCTACTATTTCAACTCAGTTAAAATATAAATAAATATAAAGTTTTCTTTAAATACGAAGCTATAGCATACTTAGAACTTGTTTTGAAGAAGAGGCGTAACCAATATTACGTCATAAAAAGGCGTGTCCAAGCATAAGAGAAGTAAACACAGCATCGACTGATGCAGCCTATTCTGCGATTTAGCCGAAAGTTCAGATCTGATATTCGTGTAGCGGTTGCCGTGGAAGCGACGTTTTTTAGCTCGCTTCCCAGAAGCTCTTTTATTATTTGCCATCACAAATATAATATATAAATATACTTATTATTGCAGCAAAAAGACTAACGCATCAAAAATTCAATATACACCAAATAAATGCTGCAAACGTCAATACAACTTTGCAGAATCAAACAACGTAGCTTACGGAAACACGATGTAAACATTCAGAATAAGTATTAAGTTGAGTAGAATCATTGCTACTGATTGCTGACGAAATAAAAATAAGACTTGTAGGCTAGAATGTAGCAACACTCAGTTATATAACGGCTATGACAGCTGTGAGCAAATGACGTGTCCCTTTAAATGTTTATTTACATACGCGATGAAGGATTCTCGTGTCAGTGACCTTTACGTTTTTAATGATATCTCCTAAACTACACGGAATATTTTAACACGGTTTTTTTTAAAGTGCGCAGAAATGTTCAAACTAAAATATATATGTTTTTCAAAAAATCGATATTTTTGAAGATTTAAAGGTCGTGAGACCCCTTAACCATTCCTGAAATATGAATTCTGTATCAAAGGGAACACTTTCGTCCCATTGAATACCCTTTTCCCACATAGTTTGCATTAAGAGTTTAATTCGAACAGTAAATGGATTCATAATTCCTAAGGGATCAAAGAGCATACCACATGCTGCTAAAATGATGCGTTTAGTTACTTTGAGATTTTGTAACTTCTCAAACTGAGATACATCTATTTTAAAATTATCATTGACATTGTCCCAGATAAGACCTAAAACTGTCAACGGTACCAAAGAGTCTTCAGATGTTTCACAAGAGTCAATTCCATTAAGTTTCCATAGTTCATTCAGCTCAGGTGAGTTTGAAACCCATCTACGTAAATTCATACTGGCCTCGCTAAGAATGAAAATCATGTCCTTGCTTAAATGTAAGGCCTTTGCTACATTGACTGTCCCAGAAATTAAATCATCTACGTAAAGCTCTTTTAACATACTGCATGCCTCTTCGTAGGCGTCTTCATGCTTTTTTTTAAATGCAGTCTTATTGTAGCTGTTAATAAATCAGGTGAGCACTTGACCTCGAAAGGAACTCGATTGTGTTGGAGAACTTGTAAGTTGGGATTACTGTGATCGAGATTTGACCCTTCCTCATTTATCCATAAAAACTTTAAAAAATCTCTATCTTCTTTAGCTAAGCCTACCTCTAAAAATGCACGCTGAATGTCGGCACAAAACGCAACTGAATGTACCCTGAATTTAATGATAATCTTTAGCAAATCAGGATTTAAATTAGGTCCGCTTTCCAAACAATCATTAAGTGATAAATTTCCCTTACTTTTAGAAGAAGCGTCAAAAACTATTCGAACCTTTGTAGAATCCTTCTGCTCGCGCACTACCGCGTGATGAGGCATGTAATACCCCGTTTTCAAAGTACTATTTAAATACGTATCTACCCGTTCCACTATACCATCTCTCAAGTGTTCATTAATTATCTCATTATATTTTAAATATAGCTCGCTATTTTTCTGAAACCTATTATTTAAAAATTGTAAACGCTGTTTCGCGATTTCATAATTGTTATTTAAACCTTCAACACCCTCTTTCCACAATAATCGAGTTTCATACCTTTTGTTCTTGTAAGTTGTATTTCGTTCAAATGACTCTAAAACTTCTTTATCTGATAGAGATATTTCTTTATCCGAACTTATCCCAATTGCTTCAAATTCCCATAATTTTTTAACTCTTTCATAATCTAAGTCCTCATTTACAACGGTTATATGATTAACTCTTGCGTCCTTACACTTTGATCCTTCGTCCTTGCCTTGAATCACAAAACCGAAAGTGCTTTCTATTGCGACTAATTTTTTACAAATCTTCACGTTTCGTTCTCCTAAAATTTCCCAAATATAATCCGAACCTATTAATACTTGAATTTCGTCACTCGTACCAGCATCTGCTAATTCTATTCCCTTCTCAAACGCCATCTTTCGTATCCACCGAGAAGGAACTTTTACTTGCCCTAGTGTTATAGAATCAATGACTATTGCGTTAATTTTTATCTTTTTACTGGGATGGCTTACATTTTGCAATACGATTTCTACGATATCATACAAGCGCTCTTTTGCATCTTTGCATCCAAATGTGAAAATAATAAGCGCTTCTTTATGAATAATTTTCAACCCCAATGAATCAACCACTTCTCGTAAGATGAATGACTTTGTTGACCCTGAATCTAGCATACAACGTAATACCTTTTCGTTCCCCCCTTTACACCTAACTGTTGCCGAAAGCGTCTGTAAAAGAACGGATGTCGGTAGTTTAATTTTGTTATTATTTTCATTACATAAGAGCGAAAGAGAAGCTTCAGGGATTGGCGTTTGTTTTGTCTGATTGGAAGTATCCCTCTCTAAACCTTTCGATGCGGCGTCACATATTAACGAATTATGTAAACCTTGGACATTGCACAGTCTGCATTTTTCATCTTTAAGAGCACAGAAACGCCTTGGATGCCCTTTCGAAAAGCAAATAAAACATAAACCTCGATCCATTAATGCCTTTCGGCGAGCCTTTAAATCAAGTGCGCAATCATGATTCATATGACAAGCAGATAAACAAAATATGCAGACATTTTGATTCTCTTTCTTAGGCGGGGTAGAGAACTTTCGATTTGGATTAAAATGTGATTTTTGAAAGTATTTAGAGGGAGTTTCGCTTTGACTAGTTAATACTGAAGCATCTTGCTTATTCGTACTGTAATCATTTCTTTTAGAATGCATGTAAGATTTATTTTGATAACCTTGATGGGAATTTTTGTTTCGTATTGATGTTTCATTTACATCAAAATTCTTAGAACGCGCTAACATCATTGATGTTTCCCTACATTCCACTTCCGTTTTCAAGAACGTTAGTAGTTCATTAACATCGAAATTTTGTTTATCACTTCTTTTCCTAGTGAATTCTAGAGTTAAATTCTCGGGTATTAACTTTAATAAAATAGGGGATAATAAATGTCCATAAGAACCACTAGTAACATTTAAAGAATTTAAATTCCTTATTTGTATTTCTATATCGTCATAAAGCTTCCTCAAAGAAGCCGTATTTCCGGAATATTTTACAGGTTCTAAACTCAACAATTTATTCATATGCGCATTAATTAGCAGGTCATCTCTGCCGAAACGGTTTTTTAGTATATCAACAGCCACCGTATAGTTTTCACTAGTAAATGTTAATCCACTAATAGCATTTAAAGCTAAACCTCCCAAAAGCGATTTTAAATAACAAAACTTGTCAACCGAACTGAGACTTTCGTTTTGGTGAATGGAATTACTAAACTGATTCCAGAATTCAAGCCAAGAACAAGGATCACCGTAGTATTTTGTAATCGTTAATTTTGGCAATTTTAAAGTATTAACTTCACAAGTTTTCAACTTCGGGGATATAGTTTCCTCACTAGAATTTCTAGATTCAACTTTACACGCGTTTTTTCTTAATTTTTCCTGAATTTTACATTTAAAACTTATAATTCTTTCCTGATATTCCTGCGCGGAAATTACTTCTGTTTCCAACTCCTGTTCCGTAATTATAAGTTTTTCAATCTCAGAATCGTATTGTTTCAACAACTGCGATTTTTCAAGTAACATTTCGAGTAATTCTTTTAATTTCTCATCCGCGGTTTCACCCTCTTCTAACAATGCAGAATCTATTTTACTCATCAACTTAGTAGTTAAGCTACGCGTCACCGTACGCAATTTCTTTGCCTTATTCATAGCCTCCATTTTACCATTAGATTCTATCAACTATAATAATCAACAAGATTTTTATTCAACAATTCTATTCAAAACTGGAAAAATTAAAAAGGGCCTACCTCGAATTTCTTCGCGTTAAATCCTGGCTTTTCAGTCATGAACTCACTAATTTTCATGAATTCACTACTTTTCTTCGTCCATTCTTCATCTCCACAAATCAAGTCCGATGTCACCAAAAAAAATGTACGTATCCAAATGATCAGAAGGTTGTTGATGCTTGTTCCTTGATCTATTGCACTAAGATATTTTACTGTACATTTATTTACAATTTATTTACAAGTCGTATGCCACCTGGCATATTTCCAAGCGTTATGCCTCCTGGCATGTACATGATAGACATATTCTGCCACAGGCATGTGAATTGATACATCATACTAGTTTTCTGCCACCTGACAGATACGATGCAATTACCTCAATTAGAGGTAATACGCCCGACATTTTGACGTGTCCGCTTCCCTTACGTTCTGTAACGCAACTAACTTTTTCTGCGGTGCGCCCTCTGGGCACAAATCACCGCAATCACCGAGGAGGCCAAAACAATTGATGTACAGTTTGCTTTGTTTCCGAAGGAATAAGCTTTACTAATAACAACCTCCTTATTAATGGGTATGTGAGATTTGGTATAAACCTGTAACGGGTTATTAATGAATCCTTTCACAAAAATATTACAACTGTTAAACGTTTCAAATAGTTAATTTCATTTGTGCAACATGAAGCTGTTACAGCATTTCTTCAATGATTGGAATGAAGTAATAGAAGCTTAAAATGATGTTTTTCTTCACATTTCTGTGATTTCTATGAGAAAAGGGAGTTTCTTAGGATTCTTTCAATAGATTCTTTTTTTTTTTTTTTTTTTTTTTTTTTTTTTTTGGTTGTTGTTTGTTTGTTTTTTAAATGAGAAAAGGCGTTTAAGAGGGAGACTTTCCTACACTTTCCCCTGCTTTATTTTTCATAGGTTCTTGAATCGTTTTCTGCCAGTATTTCGACGCTATTACATCAAGACACTCTACTGGAACATAGAGGTTTGATTTGGTTTATTGAGAATACGGCAAAGCACACTAGGGCTATCTGCCTAAGGGGAGGGATGCCTTCGTGGAGGACTTTCTAAGGGAAACTGGCTCGTATACACGTTACACATGGGGAAAACCACGAAAACGCCTATGCAGCCAGCCCGTTCGCGAAATTCCAACCTCGGACCGAACTACCAGTGTTCAGCGACTTTACCGCTCGGCCGCTGTGGGTCCAGGAATATAGAGGAAGGTTAAATGCAAGTCGAATACAGCTTTAAAACACTTATACAACTTTAGCATTCTTAATACTAATTGAATCATAGATGGTGTCGTGTGACTCGGGTTAAGATTCAACTTCCTTTACACTGTGTGTGGATAAAGAAGCGGTATTTGTTTTATATACGAGTCAAAATATTACGCTAATAATTACACGGCCAAAACATTATTTAAATAAAACTGCAGATCTTATTTGCATCAGTGGTGCAATTAGTCTCGAAACTCACATTTTATCCGTATCAGTTTTGTGTCCGAATCATTTCTCAAATTGTTGCCGCCAAATGTTATCGCGATATGTTATTAAAATATTAAATAACGAAAAATATGTGTGTATGTATATATGCATTTTGCTCTCATTGTCCAAAAACGACGCCACCTCGAGCAACCGAAATTTTAACATATGTAGTCCTCCACCAGAATATGTTCAACTCGAAGCCCGAATTATGAATTTTAAATGTGTCTTATTTAATTAAAATGTTTGCTTAAATGTAGAAAATTTTCGCAAACGTTTTTGAATTTTTGTTCAATGAACTTAGCGACGTAAAGGCGAAAAAGGCGAAACTGTTTTTATCCTCAGTGCCACGTCGAAAAAAAATGTAAGATATTAATTTTTTTTTTTTAAATTTCAATCCATAAATTAATCTATTTGAAAGCATTGCAATGCCACGGCGCAAACTTATTCTCTGCCTGCATCTACATGTTGCCTTTCAGTAATGCGTAAGCTATATAACTTTCGAATTAAATTTTTTTGTTACTGAATAGCAAAACGAAGTGACTTAATACTTTCATGGAATTACTCTAGCTGGATTTAACTTTTAATGCGGTCTCTGTGATTCCTATGCTTATATTTAGGACAATTTCATCTTCGTTATGAAAAAATAGAATTATAAAGAAGTTTGGCTCCTTACGATAAAAACTGACCGGGATATTTAATTTCAAAATTGCAGTTTTTGATGTCATTTTCAACTTGTATTGATGGATGAGTTAATTAATTTCGAATAATTCGAGGAAATAAGTTCAAATGAAATGCAGAAAAAAAGTGTATAATGAGATACATTCCGCAAGAGAAGTAGAGGGAAAAAAATGACCGCGTTTGTTTAAATAGCCTAGACACAAGACACACTAGCGATCAAGCGGGAAAGTCTCTGAACGCTGATAGTTCAGTGCGAGCTTCGAATCCCTCAAACCTGTTGATTACGTTGGCGTCGGAATGTATCTCATTTAACAGGCAGTACAAGGAAGTATGTGGTGTCCACATCAGATTTTTTTTTCTGTTTATCATAATACTTATAAGCAGGTGTTCGCTCGAGCGACTACTTTTCAGAAACATAATACGCTGAATATAAAAATAAATTTATTCAATCATTAACGTTCTGTCAGGAATTCTGAAGATGAGCTGTTTTTAAATACCGTTTATTTTGCTCTTGAATTTTATATAGCGTAAATGGGAAAAAAGCAATGCTTTGTATTAAAGCCACGAAGACAAAACAAATTGTTTTAGCAGGAGTGAGTCCATGTGCAGATTGCTAACCTGCGATACTCAATGAGAGCATAAAATCCGGAATCCTTTAGATAGTTTTCTTTTTCTTTCTTTCGTTTTTTTTTCCTTCTGCTATCTTTTGACTCTCCTTAGTTTTAACTCTCACTATATGTAAACTCAATTATGATCGTAAGATATTTACGAAAACATTTTTCAAGCTTATGAAACTATGTTGCTGTCTTTCATTCCTTTTCAGATGGCAAATTAATCACTTTGTCTTAACAATTATTTAAATACAGTTATGTTTCATCTAGTCAGAGGAACTTCATATTTCATGCGCTTAATAATTCCAATAAAGGAATTTACGTCTGGACCTATGATGGGCTACGTGTCTAGGAAGGAGACGATAAACACTGTGTTTTCCCCTTCCTTAAACTGTTCATAGGTTTTATTATGTATGTACTGTTTTATTCACAGTACATACATTTTAAAATTTGTTGATTTTGCTTAGTGGACAGTTGCACCCACTTTTAGAATTATAAATTTAATTTCTGCATTAATTTTCATTTGATTTTGTAATTAATTATTTCAAATAAAAAATAATCTATAGAAAATATATGTTCACTACCTACATTTCAATCAAGGTTTAGTGGTAATTTCATTTACATTAATTAATTACTCTTAGACTCCTGTACTTAGTATCTGAAATATGCGAATTAAGCACCTAAATACGTGTTAGACGACGGAGCCGATCGGAATTTGAAATATGCAGATTAGTACAAAGTTAACGTGTTTTCTACGAATGATCATGCCTCATCAGTGTTCATTACCAATGACACAAAAGTATCATTTAAGTGAAGTGAAAAGTAATACTGTGATCAATTGGTACATAATAGGGGAGTCAAGCACATAAGAAAGTCTCCCATGACTTGTGAAAACCTTTTAAGCAGTGAATAAGTTAGCGAGCAGCATGGTCAAGGATGACTAAGAACAACAACTGCATTTGAAATCTGATTTCTATCATTCTCCGCTCGAAGAAAATGTGAAGCGACTGAAAGAAAGAGTCTCTTAAATGGTCAGTTTCTACAGGAGCTCAAATCAGCCATTTTAGTGCTGCAAGGAAGATTCATGAAGTTGAGCATCATGCAAGAAAACCAAGGATTTGTTATAAGGTATTTTCTACCTCCTTCCAGGATGCCTTTGTGGTGTAACGGTAGCACATTCGGCGCGTATTCGAGAGATCCAAGGTTCGAGTACCGGCGAGGGTATTTTTAATTTTTCATATCTCCTGCTTTAAAATAACCTAATGACTCTACAGTTGAGCCCGGACTGAAAAAAGGTGGTGGCTGATGATTCTTCACCATCAAGATTGGCCACTACGGCTGTGTTCCCTAATCACCAGTCGAGCTTTAAAAGCTGTTTTCTCCCTCCTTCCTATATGCCTTCTTGGTGTAACGGTAACACACTTAGCAGGTATTAGAGAGGTCCATGTTCGAATTCTTGAGAGGGCGTTGCTCATTTTTTCCATCTCCAGCATCAAAAAATCCTAATGACACTACATTGTGTCTCATTCACTTCATCTTCCAGAGGAGCCTGTTTGAAGCTCAAATAAAGTCAATTTGTCTTCGCGTATTGAATTTAGCCAAGAGAAATGGATCAAAGTACAGTCTGTATCTGGATTCGTCGGTATGCAGTACACTGTTTTCTAACGAGTCCAGATCTAGCCTGAGCTGTGATACAAACGTTTCAGATCTGGAAAGAGCGAGGAACAAACAGCTTTTTTTCCCTTGCTAAAGGAAAATCCCATTTTCATACCAGAAATGCAGGGTTTGATATGTAATTATCAAATATATCCAAACAAGGTACGTAACTTTCATTTAAGATCAGTAAATGGGCACATATATGTAGTCGAAGTCTTGAAACCACATTGAAGATTGTTTAGAAATTGTGTTGGCCCAGAAGCTTTGCGAATGAATGGCAGCTCTTTCCTGCATCTAACAAATACCTGGAAACAAAAACTATCGCTCAAATGGTTTGGCCAGCTTTTTTACTAGTCGTGAACATGATCGAAAATGTGTGGTATGCTTCAGACAGCTGAAGTGTAGGGCGTCAAATGCCTTCCCGAACATACTTGAATCTGAAAAGTACATTTTCAGAACAGTGGCATGCACTTCTAAAAAACGTGTTCAACACAATTTGATAAATTTTCTTTCTATCAAAAGTGACAGTACATTCAATTAAAGAAAGATTCGTTCTAAAACAAGGTATATTATTTTTCAATCATTTTTAGATTTCCATAAATTTAACTTTAAATTCACAATCTTGAGATTAATCAATTGGCATGTTCGGTACTTTAGTTAAATAACACTTTTATATATATTGATTTTAATAATTTTTCGAGACTAACGCTTAAGTTTTGTTTACGGCTATATCCTGTAATTTTGTAGAATAATGTGTTGTTTTCCTCTAGAAAGCAGCCGATTGTCTATTTTCTTTTTTATTTTTCTATGTATGACGCTGTTTATTAAGCTTTTAGGTATCTTGATGCCAGAATTTCTATGCCGTTTTTAATTGAAAAATGGGAATTTTTTTCCCCCAGAACATTGCAAAGACGTAGGATTTTGTATTTACCTGGGCCATTCTTAAAATAAAATATTTGAGTGCAGCAGACAATAATTAACGCAACAATGCCAAATGTATTCCCAATTAATTTTTTATCTTCACTGATTTCATTTACTTAAGAAAAATCAGTAAAAATAAGTGCTAATACTCTCTGAGTAGTTAAAATAATTGAAATTATCTTTCATTCATTCAACTGTATGTCGTAGAGCTTATTATTTGAGTTCGCTTGTTCTAATCTGTATCAAAAATGTAGTAGTATTTATTAACATTTGAGTTATTATTTGTGGTTTATCTGGTTGTTGTGAGGATTAAATGGAATATTATTAGAGAGAGCAAAATAACTACATGATAATGGATGGGATTTATTTATTTATCTTCGAGTTGGCATCAGTTATAAACAACTGTATTTTGAAAATGCTTTGTTCGAAGACCCGCACAACACAATAAGACAGATTTTTATAAAAGGTCTGACAGCTCAGAAAACTTTTACTTAGGAAAATTTGAAACTTAGTATTGCAACCTGAGTTATAAAACCATTCTCTCTCTCAACTGCGACAGTGAAACCTCAGTGGATTTTGAGACGAACGTATTGGCTGCATGGCGTTTTCGTGGTTTTCCCCATGTGTAACGTGTATACTAGCCAGTTTTCCTTAGAAAATCCACCGCGAAGGCATCCCTCCCTATATGCAGAGAGCCCTAGTGTGCGTTGCCATAATCAACTAACCCGAGACCGAAATTTTAATGCTATTTCAGAGTCTAAGGATGTTTGTTAACCTTTGTTAGAAGCTTCTGCGCAGGGAAGGTTTTTAATGCTCAAATATTAATAATCACATGGATTCAAGCCACATACCTTCAACTGCTAAATACCGACACTACATAGTTAACAGTAGTTAATCCTAACATCGGTACGATTATTTCTTACAAAAAAGTCAGAGATGAGGCGTAATTAGAACTCATTGTAAGGAGCAAATGATTACTCCTTACAATGGAATTAGGAACATGGTTTTTCAGTGTCAGTGCAATATGTTTATTGGACGTTTTCTGCGTCTGTTTAAAGATTATAAATCGAAATCCTGATGATAAAAATGAAATGTTTCGAAGTTTCAAGGCGTGGTGGTGTTGATTTTTCAATATCGCGAATGTCAAGTTTAAGTGTATTTTATGAAAACCCCTTTACGCTTCTATGAAGCTCCAATAATAAATTTACTAATAAAACATTTCTAATGGGAGCATGTCCAGTAGAAACTTCCAAAATAATATATTTAACATTTGACGGAAATTAAACAGTTGATCATATATCCCATATAGCTTTATAAATTTACTAATGAAATAATAAAAGTAATTAATGAACACGAAATGTGTTCATGATAGCAATACTTAAATTTTTATTCATTTATGTTACCAAAAATGTAGAGTGTCAGCACTTCTTATTCCATGCATATAAATAGGAAGAAAAAATTTTAATTTTATTTCTTTGAAGCTAAGTAAACTAATCTTTGAAGATAATTTAGAATGCGCTAAGTTTAAGAATCTTTTTTTCTGTAAGTGTTTTATCGATTTTTAAACATTTCCTTTGATGTAGAATGTCTTCGATCTCGTTCTATTTGGCAACATTTGGACTTCTGTGTAGTGCTCATTATAGTTTGAAACGTACATAGCAAGAGCCGATGTCACAAAATCTCTAACAAAAGGCATTCTTACACAGGATTAATATGTCTGTCGTAGTCCTTTTCTACTTGACAATGTCCCGCTGAGTCTCCGACATCTTGTGGCATCTTGTTTTTATGCTCCTAACGTGCTTTCATGTCTGTAACATCTTCTCCTCAAATGAAGGGAAAAAAAAACTCTGAAAATTTGCTGAAAATATAAATCGCCACTGACATCTATTTCCCCTCGACTCCAGACTGTTAGTTGAAATATCTTGCTGAAAGATTTTTTTTACTATATACTAAATTTAATTTTGTCACTTCACTACAAGCAGAAACTGACATTTATATATATATATATATACACGTAGAAGCACGTATAAACCAACCTCGCAGTTTACTTTTTCAGTACACACAGTTAATAGCGAGGTAGCCTAGGAGAGTAACAAAAACTTCCAACATTATTTCATCGAGCCGTAAACTATCTGGCTATATATTACACAGTTTTTTCATAGCAGGTGGATTTTTCTAGGATCTTTTTCCCAACGACTAAAGGTGTGAACGGAAGCCGACCAAATTTAACCCAAATGTATTATTACTTTGAACTGTGAGATTTTTTTTTTATGTACGAATGTACGACTAATACATTTGAGTCAATATTATCTTCCGGTTTTTAGAGTTAATATAAAATATAATCTTTAGCATAACCTAATGCATTTTTTGTTACGTTGTACCATTAACTGAGCCGATCGCTGGGATTAGAACCACTGAACACAAATAATTTCCTTCCAAGTTCGATTGCCCTGACTAATTCAACTGATTTCACATATAGCCGTACCAAAGTAGCCAATGGAATTACGGTGTATGGATGGATTTCATAAAATAAAATAGAAATTAAAAGAAAAGGGAGAGATATAGTTTTTTTAATATTAAAACACATTTCAGTTGCAGCAGTTCATCTTTAGTTAGAGTTTTTATGCGAAATAAAGAAGTAAGGCCATATAAAATCATAAATAACATTTTTACTCATAACTTTTATTTAGTTGAAAAATAGTGTACATCAAGACCAGAAAAGTACCTTTAAATGCAATCCAAATGCTTTACTTTTGAATGTCAGCCCGTAAATAATATTGTTTGTGTATAATATATTTAAAACTTTACTATTTATTTCATTATGTTATGTTTTATTTAAAATGCATTCTCTTCAAAACATTTCATCAAATGAGACGTCACAACAAAGTGATAAAATCGCTGAGCATTAACCGGTTTGGCTGCATGGGAGGTTGTATGGGTAAGTAGAATTCCAGTTTCTTTAAGAAAGTGCATGGTAGTTCGACCTATGTTCGATTCCAGGCGAACTGGTTAGTTACATGGACGTTTCCGTGGTTTTCTCCGTGTATGAGGTGTATGCAAACCAATTTTCCCTAATAGGTCCTCCACCAAGGCAACCGTCTCTTTACGCAGATAGCGCTAGTGTGCCTTTCGATAAAAGTAAACCAAGCATTAAGAAAATTCGCTTTTTAGGTAGATAGTCCTAGCATGCTTTCCATAAGCTAAATAATTGTGTTCAATGCATATTTTATAAATGTAAAGATTTTATTTGAATTTTTATTCAAACTAATTTATTGCACAGTTATGCTAACAAATTTGATACCATGCATTTTCTTCTAGGAAGGGCTACCAAAGTCCTTATTTAAAATAGTGTGTCTTGTTTTAAGCAAAGAACACTGCATGCGATTCCCAAATGCATTTTATTTAACTGAAAATCTTGTATTACAGAAATAATATTTTGTATGACTTCGTACATAATTATTCTTACTTTCAGTCCTATTCATCCTGAGTATCTCAAAGTAACTTTCAGATACTCAAACTAGCTAAAATAAAATTCGAATTAGATTTTATTAAATCTCTACCAGCTTTCAAATGAGTAAAACAACAGCTATTGTAATGTTATAGTGACTCTTGTGTATAACGTGTTAATATATAGTATACATAAACTAAGTAAAGCCTTTGGATAAAAACTAAAACCTACATGCTTATACAAAGCACTGCTTTAGTCTAACTGAATGGCATAAAGTATTAAACCATTAAAAAGAGATGGCAGCGGAGCTTTAGAGCTTATCTGTTCTTTTATACATTCTGAAATATGTCCAGCAAAACACTGAATCAGCATTTTCTAAATCGCCATCGAGTAATACGACTGAGCATCTTCTTTACTAGCATTTAACACGCTACTTATTTACATGCTCTGTATCAAGGGTATAAAATGAAACCGAGATGGAATAATACAAAAAAAGTGCAAATTATTGCTAAAAAAAAACTTACTAAACTGCTATTTGCGTTTTTCGATCGTTTCGTTTATTTGCGTATAGTCATTTTAACCTTTCTTGACCATTTTTTCCTAAATACGTTTGCACAGAAACGTTGGATGAAAAAGATAAAGAATTTTATTCATTAAAGTATTTTGACATTGAAGTATGAGAGGATGGAAACACTTTTTATTAAATAAATTTTTTTTGTTATGTTGGACATCCTGGATTCTATCATTTTCCAGTTCAGTTCACCGACACATTTATTTCGTAATAGCGCAGTGGTTTGTCAAATAGCAGGAATCTAGACGTTTGAAATAAGTTCTACTTACAGAAGGAAGAGAAAAAAAATTAGTTTTCAGTAGAATAATTCAATTCGTTGAAAAAAACAAGAAAACTGAGGCTAATAATATAACAACTACAATTATTTTCTTGGATTTCTTAAATTAGCTCTAATGTTTGAGAATATGACAAAGCATAAATATCCAGTATTTATATCAAGAAACCAATTAACATTGCAGCATATTTCATGTATCTCTGATCCTTCGATTTATGCAAAAAATATTTTAATTATTTATTAAAAATGAACTATTTTGGCGTACATAATCTGAACAGAACTGCTGATGTGCATTGAAGTGTCAATGCATTAGGAATAGCAAGTCAATAACGTTGGGTCTCCTCTGCCCTTGATAAGGGCTGAAAAGCGACGAGGCATAGATTCAACAAATTTTCGAAAGTGTTGTGTCGAGAAATATCTAAATTATTATTCAGCAGAGATCTTTAAAACGTTTAGTTTAATAATCTAAGAAAATAGAAAAAGGCTATTGTCAGCAGAAATTGCTCTTCGCTAAATGTTTCCTGCTTTTTTTCTAAATGTATATAATAACTAAGAGTAATGGACATTTCCGAAGGTCCTAACATGAACTAAATTGATATTTAGTAGGAAAATGAGTTATGTGCTATTAGTTTTAATTCATCAAGATCATTCACGCGCACGGTCCGGGAATGATACAAAACACAACACAAAATATATTACTCATAATTACGATCACAAAAATGTTAACTTTGTTTGAATTTCAATTTAGGGTTAAATTAGAAACTAGAAAATGTGTTTCTTTTTGGTTAGATAATTTCTTACCTCCTGAGTTTTAGGTAAATAAGTTCGTACCGTGGCGGTACTGTACTTCGGTACCGTACGCGATACTGAACAAAAGCGTTCCACGGAAATGGCTTGCCAAACAGCGGCTACATCCGTCCGTAATTCAGGAAGGATCGCGAGCATTGTGTGATGTGCTTTCACATCTTTCTCCAAAACACCCCAATGGTGCTCAATAGGATTTAAATCAGGGATTCTAGGTGGCTAGCTCATGATAGAGAAGTCAGAGGAATGTTTCCGGAAGGCTACATTTCAGTGTCAATGACATAAACGGATGGAGGTGATCGTCCAACAGCTCTACATACTGAATTGCATTGAGGGGGTTGGTACAAATACCCAAGATCTCAAACACTATCAAAAGAAAACATCCCAGACAATGCCTGAGCCTTGCATAGTTCCAACCTGGTATACAGGATCCATGGCTTCATGAGTTGACGCCATATTCTCAGCCTCTTGTCAGTGTTAAGTAGTCGTAATCGAGACTTTTTACTCCATGCTACTTGTTTCCAGTCCGTGTCCATTCTCTGTGTTCTCTTGCCCAGACAAGACGTGCAGCCCGATGGAGTGCATTGACATACAATACGGCTGAGCTATCTCGGATCACGCTCGTTTAAGGCCTTTTGCAGTTTGCCAGACCACTAGTTGTTTTCTCACCATCCATGGATTCTCGGCATAGCGTTGCGTTCTACGGTTTCGTAGATTTGGAGTGATTGATGGCAATATTTTATCAAGAATTAAAACACAATTTATTTAGCCAGTATTATACTCAGAACAGTTCCAAAATCACAATTACAGTCTTCGAGAAACTACGACAAACGCTCTGAAACAAACAGCTACACAGTTCTCAGCTATAACGGTGAAGCTATCAAGCTATAACGATGAAGACAACACTAAACAAAACACTAAAGTATAGCTCCCGACTCGGTTGACCGCTCCCTGAGCTCAACACGAGGTAAAACTCGACGATACACTGCTACTCAGAGTACAGGCAGGGTTTGCATAGCTTTTGGCCTGCATTCGAGAACATTTTGGGCCAAACCGGTAAGAATTCGTTCCAGAATGTTCTTCATCCGTTTAGGGCATATCGCCGATTTTTCGCCAAATGGGCGATTTCGCGCCAAATCGGGCAACCCTGCTTTCCCTTGACATTTTCTGGCATCTCTAAAACCGCATTGCGGGGAAACTATCTTACTGCAGCTGGACATATCGTAACAATAGTGTTAACAAAGTCGACCTTGAAAATCCTAGCTCTCTGACGCTTTCGGAAACTGAAAGGCCCATGCGTTGAGCGTTTACTACCTGCTAGTGAACGAAGTCATCTAAATCAGAAATTTTACCCATATTTGGCATTTGAAACGACTGATTGACAATAACCACACTACTAGCTATATGTGCAATTACCAAAAATCACTGCCGTGAGCATAAATGTGGGGCAGCGCTACACAGTTTTCAAAAGCCCTATCTATCCTTAATTCAGTAGCACTTTAGTGTATGATCAAGTATTATCATTCCAACAAATATCTCCTTCTTTCATTTAAACCGATCTACCAATAAAACTGCTCAGTGAATTTAGAGTCAACCTCATTGGGTTTTGTTTCATAATTTTATTTTAAGAATCATTAACCTGTTAAGAGTTTCGTTATAGAGCGTAATTAAACTGTGAAATGGCAAATACATGAACTTGAAGAAAACAACATAGATATTAATTTACTCAGCTCATCAAGGAAGTAATTAGAAGGATTTAATTCCACCACGAAATTAAAAAAGATCTCAGTTCGTTTAAAAATTTAAAAGAAAACTAAGTTACCAGATATCAAAATTCTTAAAGAAAAAAATATTACTGCTAATGTTCATTTATCAAAATTTTTAACTAAATGGTTAATCGAAAATATCAGCTAATATTTTTGAATGATTTCAAATGTAAACTAAAATTCAAAATTAATGGTACCATTAAAAGTAAAGTTTATATTAAATGTATATATTTTCTTTGAAAAAGGTACTAGGAATATTATGCTGATAAGAATGAAAATTAAAATGAATAATGTTAAAAACGTAATAAAGATTTTGTTGTTTCTTATGGTATTCTTTTAAACCTATCTTTATTTCGGTCGTTTTCTTGACAGAGATCATATTCAACTTATAAATAGGAGCTTACAGAAAGTTCTTTCAATACTATTAGGAAATGTCTTATCTATATAAATTTATTTTATACAGTTCACATCGTAAAGTAAGTATAGTATATAAGAAATATAATACTATAAGCTATAAAACTCTCAGTTTCTTAGACATCTTTGTGGAATACCTGCAATCTGTTGTAAAGAGAAAAGATAAGCTTTCGAAAAACAGTCCATCTTTACTTTTCTTCAGAAGAAACAAATGGCGAAATAATTTATTACGCAATTCACAACATCGTTAATAATATTTCTTTCTGTAGATTTGTTTTCCGAAATAAATATAAATTTTCAGATACGTACATTTGCTTTGAAGTTTATAATGGATTATAAGCATATGAACAGATCCCCATCGCGTTATATTTAGCGAAATTCTAAATATTTCTCTTCTGCTCATTTTTGCATGAATAACTGATCGCTGAGATAACGCTAATATTTCGTACACTGATAGCAAAAGTAATAAATATTGGAGAAACACGAAATGTTGAATTTAAACACAAGCATTAATATAGAAAAAGTGTTGAAAAATATTCAACAAATTTTAATGCAATTAATAATTCAGCAATTATAAAAATGAGCACTGAATCCGTAAACAAATCTTATAGTCAGTTACTTTAGAATATGCAGACCATAGTCATTTTTCTCTCCCAAACCTTGACTTAAAACTATGGCAACGACTGCGAGGTTGCTAAGTTCCTGCAATTCTCTGTATGTAGTGATGACAACCTAAGTGAGGAACGTAAATGTGTTTGCGGGCAAGAAGTTGCTGCGACCTTGAAATGCCTATTTTAAAGTAACAGACTATTGTAATATTCATTACCTAAAATTGTACTTTAGAGAGGAATATAATCATATATACAATATATGTAAAATTTAGAGGTTTTTAGGAAAAACTCCTTCTTTACATTAGTAACATTAAATAAGCTGTTTCAACAACAGCAACTTATCGTGCTCAATAAAAACAAAGCGCATTTTGAAAATCAAATATTAGGCATGGATATAATTTTCCAGAAAACGTATAACCCTCAAAATCAATAAGATGCATTAAAGGAAATATAACTCCGAAATTGATAGAAATGATTAATCACAAACAAGATCGTGCTGCTTAAAATTTGCAGAATTTCATTAAGATTTTTAGAGAACTACTCACTTATTTAACTAAACTTGATTCTGCGTGATACTGTCAGGCAATGTATCGCTCAGTCTTAATAAAGCAAGTGCAACATTCGAAGACAGTTTAAGCAAACCTTCTTATTAAAATGTTGAGCACACTGCAAAATTGTTTGCTTCGTGCTTATAATCAGTTTCCGGCTACAATCATGTAGAAATAGATAGAATACCAGAATTTCACCACTATATGTAGAGTCTGGTTCCTATGAACAAAATACTCGAGAGGACTTTCGGCTAGCCAATATTTTAAATGCCTCTAGGTCACACAGACATTATACACATAACCCTTTTATACCATCTATGAAATTTGATCGTGGTCCTAACGATATGGCAGCTATCTACTATACCGATTAGGGTGACAGATCACAATCCAAACTGACAGAATATTATTAAAACATGAGAATTTGACGCTTGAATTATAAAAAGTAAAATTTTGCTACGTCTTGGCTGAGACTTTCTAAATGCGTAAGGAACATTGCTAGAAAAAGACTAAGGCCAAACTAAAACATATCGAGCAAGACGAGAAGTATTATGAAGGGCTTCGCTGGCAACACCTGTCTCCATCTTCAAGAACTCAGAATTGCAAGATAGAAGTGACCTTTCTCATAAAATGGAAGATAAAGGGTTGATTAACATCAGCTTTGCAGATTTATATAAATTTATATAACAATTGAGTTTCAGAATTTACCATTTTATTATAAAGCATACCATGCCTCGATTCACTAAATAATTTTACCTGAGAAATATTTCTGCTTCTATACCCATTGTTGTCCTAGTCCGCATTCTAAAGAAAGATACGTGAAGAACGTTTCGACCACTACTGCTTTCCTTTGCACTCATGGATAATGTGACACTCAAAAATCTAAGATTCTCGATCTTTTAAACTTCGAGATATTTTTGGCAGCACATCAGTATCGCACAGACAATTATACATTTAATGACAATCACATTTACATTTAAATTTGTTGCAGCAGAACATAATTAAGTAAAGCACTTACGCAATCACACATATTCTTTCCGTAATTCATCTATTGTCTTTTAACTAAGCTTGGTTTCTTCTATTCCGTTTAAACTCTCTTACTTTTGGGGCGAATAGTATGATGTCGCAAATGACAAATGAAAGGATAAATTAATTAAAACATTCCAAAATAATTAATTAAATTCCAATACAATTTGTTAATTTTAGTATAAGCTAGAAATATTCTTAAAAAAGTATCTTAAATTTTAATATCATTTTTTTATACTGAATCGAAAGTTTCACTTCAATATCAATAAATGTAACTCAGTTCTTTAGTTTTCACAATTCAAACACGTTAAACATTTTGTCATTTCCAACTTATCTGAATTACGAAAGCTGTAGAATGAGTTCTTTTGTTGCGGATATGATAGACAATGTATAGTTTTTTAATCAAAATGATATTGATCATGAATACATACATTTTTCATTTGAAAAATTGCATTGTTTCAAGAGTTTTTGTGAGATTATAAAGTTTGAGAGTTTTTTCTAACTTTAGTAAGTATCTACACGAAACACTCATCCCTCAAACGTTACCTTAAAGCTGTGGTGCTAGCCTTATCGGCTTTAGGTTAAATTAGATGTGAAAGCAACAAACAATAATAAAACTTAATTATTACTTTGCTTCACTACTTGCGAGTTCCGAATTAAAATAATACAAAATATCTAAGTATTCTTGACTTTTTACAATTGTCTGGAATGTACAAATCAAATAGCTACAAAACCAATTTTTCTACTTAAGCCTATTAACACACTTGACTCGGCCATCCTTACCTAAACTAAAACTGACTTATCAGCCTGGATAAATGCTCGGTAATATTTTTAATTCAACGCCAGCTTCTGATGCAAGCAAGCTAGATCAGTGACTAAAACAGCTAAATGTCTCTCCCTACTACAAGTTTTAAGTCTTGTAGTTAGGATCCTTCCTCTCAATATAAAATACATCGTTTGCCAATAAAATCTACAGAAACCTCTTAACTGAGTGGGGACGTGAGGAAACGAAGCAAAGGTATAAAATAAACTTTTAGCTGTTACTTAAATGAAATGTTACAAGGTTTTTATGAAGCTCCAAAGAAACATTGCGAGTTTATTCATCACATATCTATTCGACATTTCTTATCCGAAATTTAAAGTTAAATTGTTATTCTTTTACATGCAAAACTTTATTATCCTATACCTTCTATTTAAATCGCTATTTTGTAGCACTGAAAAGCAGCCACGATTAATATGTACGGTATTTATGCCTCTTTACTGTGCGATTTAGAGGTATATTTGGAAAAACGTCTGCCTAGCAATCGACGTGTCCGGAGGCAAATCTCGGTAAAGGCATTGCACATTTCCTATAGTTTTCTGGCTTTGAAAAATTCTAAATAACTCTACACTGGTGTTTGAATGAAAAGGTGGTGGACGAAAATTCGTCACTAGCAGCAGTCTGTGGCCCCGCTCTTCCAGTCGCTTTCTAAGTGGAGAGAGCATTTAAAGTATGTTCTCTTTAATAATGGCGTTTAATATGACGTTAAAAATTTGAAATATTAAAAATGCTCGAAAACAAATTTGCATATTATTATATTATTATATTACTCTTATTATTAGCAATTTATCCGGAAAGATATTTATCCAAAGGTACTTTTTTGATATTTTCAATAAAAAATTTTGAATTATTACTTGTATTAATTTTTGAACACGCAAAGTTATGACTAAAATATTATAAGAGTTATGGTATAATTCATTATATCTAACTTTGTTGAAAATTTCAAATATAGGGATTATGATTATGACAAAGCATTCAAGGGTTAGCTGTCTTACGGGAGGGATGCCTTCATGGAGCATTTTTAAGGGATGCTTGCTCGAATACACGTTACACATGACTAAAGCTATGAAAATGGTATTGCAGCTAACCCATTCACCGGTATTCATACACCGGACAGAACTGCCAGTGTTCAGCGAGTTTACCGCTTAATGTCTGATAGGCCTAATTTAATTGTATATAGGAGAGTATATTTATTTCTTTTTCTCAGGGGAAAAATTAACTTTTCACGGCTCGGGCTAAAGGTAACAACTGTAGTAATCAAGTCATCGAAACAAAGTGAACAATTTAGGCGCGTTACTTTCTTTTACTCCTTTCACTATATCAGTTCAAATAATCACAGCTTATACGCAACTAACAATTGCTTCGGGGTATATATTTCCGAACATTCCTTCATTCCGAGAATTCAGGATATAACGGTACTGGTACAGATCTAATCTGCCAAGTGATAAACTTATTGGTAATTCGTTAAATTTCCCCTTCCGTGCTGTTTAACTCACAAACTCGATTCTTAGCTGTTTATCGGACACTGCGCTTTCTTCTGAGCAGATTTATATTTGCCCAAACTGAAATTCTTGCCGCGAACTCTTACCAACAATGAAGAAGCTCCTCACGCAAAGTAGCGTGAATGCCAGTTAACTTTCATCTGCACTGAAATTTCTTATACGTGCTTTGCATTTTCATAACATTCTAATTTTAATATCCAAATATTTGTGACCTGAATTAAAGGAAATATAGGAAATTGTTTAAAGAAGAACGTACAAAATATAACAGTTAAGACAGATTTTACTGCAACTCAAAACAGTAAATAAAAGCAATGTTAAGATTGGCACAGTTATTAAATGACTCAGTGGTCTGTCGGCCCGCGGGCCACATGAAGCCCACGAAGCAAATTAATGTGGCCCGCGAATTCATTTCCCATGAATTAAATAGCTTTATTATTATTTATTATTAGAACGAAAGTTTCATATTTAAATGATTTAAATTTTTTCCATCGCCACTCGAAATTAACGCCAGTAGCTACCCAGGAAATTTACACATGGAACAAATTAATTTACACTGTCATATAAATCGAATTCAAAGACTAAAGAAGATACAGATTTGATTGACATTTCTTCGTACTTGTCAGACGATTACCCTCAGTTACGGATTTTTACAATAGGAATAATCGCTTTCTCTAGGAGTACATTTATACGAAAACAGTTTTTCTTCCACAAATGAAAGGTAGTCTGAAAAAACCATTCGTGCTAAGGGTATTTTCTATTAATTTTCTTCTAAGTAATAAATTTAATCGAACGAAATCGAGCACTTTAACGAAATCGAAACACCATCAGGTGGTATAGCCGGTAAAGCTGCAGTAATAAATAAACAATTTATCGTTATTCACATAAAAATATATGCATTTTTTTCGTATGCGTCAAAAAGATTTTAAAATGATAAAAGATTATAAGCAGTCGTTATTTATTTTCGAGTTTTTCCCCCTCTTGGTAAAGTGTTCCCAATTTGTTTCTTTTTAATTTTAGATTTAAGTTTTATCTATTGGTTAATTCAATACTTTCGAATTATTTTAAATAAATGTCAGCGTGAACATTTGATATTTAGTTCTCAGTACTTTTGAATTACAAGGTCTAACCAACAAAAATGTTTTGCAGATCCCAAACTGTAGATTTTAGACGGAAAATTAATATAAATTGGAATTTTTCTTTTGAGTGATTATTATTATCGTTTATGCAGATTTTAGCGAATATTTAGTGAATAAAAGCTTTAATTTAGTTAAAAAATTGTTTTTTTTTTCCTTTCAGTAAAAAAATCCGCTCATCATCTCTTTTCAAGTTAGAGAAAGTTTCAGATGTCATTACACCCACATGCAAAGAGTTTCACACTAGTGAAATAAGTAATCTGTATTATAAAGAAGAATATCCGTTTGTTTGTGTCTGCGGATAATTCATACCAATCTAAAGATTTATTCCGCTCTTGATGAAGTTTTGTACACTTGACATTCAAAGTTAGAGAAAGGTTACTGTATACATAAGATTTCGAAAACCAACCTTATAACACCTTTACATCTCTATGGTTGTTAATCAGTAGCAGAAAGATTAAATCTGAAAGAAGAATTAAATATCTTTACGCTTCGCCAAATAGCTACAAACTGATGCTTGGAAGGTAAAAATATTTCGATTAAATGAAGATGAAATACCAGGCATAGCAAAAGTATTACTATTAAATTGACGAGTTTTCTGACGAGAAATATTTTAATTCCCCCGAGTAGAAACACATAGCTTTTAAATCGCTGTCTATATTCAACAAGAACTCATCAAATTGATATCAAATAAAAAAATCCGATGAATGAACAAATTAGATTCAAAAAATAAAAAAAAAATTAAAAATCCGGCCTCGAACTGAACATGTTTGAGTGGAGGACCATGTCTGTTCAAAATCTGGCGGCTGTAGGTTTTACCGTTTTTTCGCTACATGCATACATACATGTATACGTAGAGGTTCTTCCTCATTTAATAACCGAGATAGGAATTATAAATGTAAATAACGAAACGTAGAACAACATGGCTTGCAAAATAATGGTCATCTGAAAACAGATTTTGCTCGCAGGAGAAAATCTTTAAATCTGAAAGAAAAAAAATTCTCGCAAATTCTCTAAAGGAGAATATACTACATTATAATGAGTTAGTGTTCTTATGGTTACACTTGTTGGTCTACAGAACTCATAAATATCGATCAAAATTCTTCTTATCAACCCGAAAATATATAGGTAACGGATTCCTTCAGGCAGAATTATTCTCTTTTCACCAATTTCATGCCCCTTCAAAAAAAAAATAAATAAATAAATAAATAAATAAATAAATAAATAAAAAATAATAAAAAAAAAAAGTGTCCCATTACTGTTTGCTTGTTTGGGTATTTTATGTTAACTAACCAATTATTACGATTTAAGCCTTTACTATAACTTCTCTTTCCGTAACTATGAGCAGAATGCATACATCATGTTGTATGTAAGCTGAGGGTTTGTATATTTTGAGATTATGGCAGTCTTGTCTTGCTGTTACTTACTGTTGGCAGCTCTGCCTAGGATGTATCCTGGCTTTAGCGTCTTCGATGCAGACGTTTTAAAATAAGTTCTGTGAAATATATGCGTCAGCTTGAGTAGCCTCAATCTACGTTACCTACATAGGAATTTAACGTTCTGTTATGTTGATTTAAATATGCACAAATAACAGAAGTTCGTGTGTCGCACAACTAGTGTATTTTAGATTTAAATAAAAAAAAGGTTATTTTAACCTTCTCATGACTTTATGATTTGTTTCAGACTAAGCTTTGGTATGGGTGTGCACGACGTTGACACAAGGTTTTTGGTTACAGTAGTAGTACTACCTTTCAAATTGTAAAAATTCAGAATTTAAAAGGAAACGTCAATAGTTTCTCTAGCATTCACATAGACAAGATTCTAAATTTTGCCTTATTTTAAGCGTACCTGGGTATGTTCCAAGTTATATAACAAAATATCAACTATTTTTTACTTACAATATTTATAAAGTTTTAACGTAAATTGTATTAAAATATAAATTATTTAGTAAAAAATACGTAACTATTAATTATATATAATTAAATTATTTTAGGTAACATATGTTGAAGGATTCATTTTTGAGATATTCATCTATAAGAAGTTAAATAGAATAAAATCTCCTCAATACTAAATACAAATTCATTCGATCACAATCTGTAATTAGTCTCTATGCCAGAAACTTGAAAGAACAAAAAAAAAAAAAAAAAAAAAAAAAAAAAAAAAACATATCGAAGCTAAAAAGAAAGAAAACAAGAACAACAGTAAAACCCCTCAACAAAATGTTCACAGCAAACATCAGAAATGACCAAGATGCAGTTGTCCTAAATGTGTACATATATAGAGAGACAGAGAGATTGGGAATTAATGGCACAGAAGCTTCTTGAGCAATCTTAAACTAAACGAAATGAAAGAAAACAAAATCAAGTGACTATGGCACTGTGACACGGTCAAGACAATCAATTCGATCAAGGATCAATGCAGTTTGTCTTCGCGAGTTAGTTATGAAATTATGGAATGACAGAGTTAGTTTCAAATATTTTTCACCGCAGATTTGCGTTTTCTAGAAATACCAGTGTTATAATTTTACCTTTAAAATATAAAATAATTTTAAGTATTTTAATATTTTGTTATATTATTTGACACTTGTGTCTTTTTAGGGATGGAATATTCGAATCTTCCAGTTTTACGAATTGTGAAAATCGCTAAGGGTTTCATTCAATATTTTTAAAAGCTTAGTTTTTTTACATCTAGAAAAAGTTATTAATCAATAAAGAATATGACTGTTGTAGTTATAACGGAAATGTATTACTATTATCTTTTAGTGGAAGTTCTAAAAGCTACATTTTTAAATTTCTGGACCGGATTTAGCTTTCCTTGTTTACTACTTACCTTTCTTAGCTCTTGAAATAATTCATTTTTTCAACAGTTGTAAAACATAAAATGAGTCTTTAAAAATATGAATAATTTGAAAGGTTACTTTAAATATTTTAAAAAAAAATTGTATTCCAAAATGAACCTCCCAATTTCAAAGTTTTAATTCAATATATATTTTATTAAATTTCATATGTATACATTTAACATATCCAAGTATATTTTTAAAGCTGCATTCTTAAATTTGTTTTCCGTTAGATAAAGATTTCAAGTTTAGGTTTAATTGAAAATTTATAATATGAAGTAAAATACATTTCTTTCTCCTACTTTTTCTTGTTTAATATTGGTCAAGTCTGAAGTTTATTGGTTTATCAAATATTTTTACTGTTGTTTTCATTTAATCATATAAACGTCAGCAAAATTCTGAAATTAGAGCATTCGATGAAATTAAGAAATAACTAAATAAAATTACTATTTCTATACCCCTCACTGTATACAGTAATTTCATCATATAAAAGAAAGGATAGAAGAAGGAGGTGTTTAAAGGTTAACTTTTTGAAGTAACATATAACTGATTTCACAGCAGCATCAGAGTCATTTGCTTGTGAATGATAAGAAAGTTTGAATTGCTTGAACACTCATACAAATTCAATTAATTTAGAAGTGGTACTCCGGTAAGAAAAGAAGCGTTCCCTAAATTATGACAGCAGAGAGAAATTGTGTTCATGGGTTGAATCCTCCGCCAATATTCTGACAAGATGGTAGCATATTTCATCCGACTCCCATTTTGAAGGTCATATGCCACTCAATAAGCTTCGCAATTGAAATTCTCAAGATTCCTCAGCCTCCAATTCTGCTCTCACTCTCTCTGGTGCCGAAATGAGCCTGTCAATTAAAAATTGTTCTGGAACAAAATTACTCTTAGTAATAGTTCAAGAGTAGCTGCAATGCGTTTCATATGAATACGCGCATTTGACAAAGGGGATGGCGTATTTATAGATTCATACATTTACGAATTGTTTGCGTTTCCTTTTATTACATGAATGCAAAACTGAAAATTTCAGTTGTCAATAAAGACATTTGAGCAATTAAGCTTTTAATAATTGTTGGAAACTTTACATTTGTTACATGAGTAAAAAATGCCCCGATTCATATTCATTATGATTAAGAATTTCATTCTAGATTTCCATTAATTGTCATTTCTTTTGCGACACAAACGTATAATTTTGAGAAAAAGAATTTCAATTGTGTAGACTGTTGCTAGTGCAATAAAGTACTTTATAAAAGCCATTTCGTTTTTGATATTATAAATTTCTGACTAAATTCAGTTGGTCCTTCTTTGTTTCTATGATTTATGAAAAAGTAAAAAAGGATAATTGTTTAAAATGAATTAGAACTGAAACATAATTATTAAACACGATATATTTTATTAAGAATGGTTAATTTAGCTGAAATCTGAAAGACTATTCCAAAAGTTTATTACCTTTGTTGTGGTGTTCAGTGAGATGTAGAGAAAATATTCTGAAAATTACCTTAACTTCGAGTAAAAATAGAAAATTAAAATTGTTTAAAATTGTTTTTATTAATAATTAAATAAATATAGCCAAAATAATTTAGAGAACTATTATCGCATTATTGCCTTAAATGTAAAAGTGAAATATTGCATACTTTAAATATAGTAGAAACATTTTCTACTTTAACGGTCAATAATAGTTCTAATAAATTAATAATCTTTTTCAAACACTATGCTTTTCTAGCAGTTTAAACTTTGTAATCCTCGATAAAAACTGATGACAAGGTAATGTTTTTGGTTAAATTATTTAACGCAGCATAGGCAGCTGCATGAAATAGTTATTAAAGCAAACATGGGGCGTTTGATATGAATTGTCAGTAAAAACGCTTATTTGTGTCTGGTCGAAAGTTTTTCCTACATTCTACCATGTCTTCCGTGCTCAATAGCCAAATGAGCTTCTTACATTAAAGGAAATAACGTTTTTGACCTAATACTGTACAGTATTAAAGCTGTCTTTAACAGGAAAAATGAGTTTATTTTTGTGACACAAATATCACATCGAAACGATTCAGCAATCAATAGTCCCAAGATTTCTTCTTAGCAGTCATTTTGGCTAAGATCATTTATATCATTTATTAACTTCTGGTATGTACTTTCGATTGAGAATAAATTGTGCTTTTCAGCATTAATTTGAACCTTGGATCTTTTGAAAATGTGTTGGACTTCTCCAACACATTTTGCTCTTCCATTTTCATGCGTTCCAGAATAAAACTAATTTTTGTTTGAACAAATTTAAATAAAATTACATATTTTGATGCTCCCAAACAACGTGCAAAATTCAAAAGGAAAATTCTGGGTGGAGCATTAAAGGGGACATGTCTCGAAACGAAATATGCGAAACGGAGATGTATTTTGTACTTTGTCAGCTTATCATTTGACATTCTATCGAATACCTAGGCAATGCATGAAATATTAATCGTTCCATAGACTGGTGGTCAGTTTTTGATATAAATCGCATCTAATGAGTATCTACTGCATCTAATAAGTGCCTACTTTATTCCAGCCAAGTTCTACCGCATTTAAGAAGCATTTATCACATCCGCAGGTAGCCAGACTTTCACAATGGAGCGCAAATGCATATTAAATTCGTCTTTGCTTCGACATAGCGTATACAGGGAATGCAAATTTCTATCAATAGTTTGAGTTAACTTTTTAAAAATAACCTTGCAAATTTTTGTATAATTTGAAATGTTGTATCAGATCGATTTTTGTCTAATAATAATTTAATTTTAATTATTACTAATTCTAAATCATGCCATTTTAGTATCCAAATGACATCTGTTAGTAAACGTTTTGACTTCAGAATCAGATAGAAAATATTCACATCTAGAATTCAGATTATATATATTTTGTAGACTTGTCCAAGTCGACGAAATGACCGCATAAATTTGTTAAATTTAAAATAATTATAGAAAAGGTTTTTAATTGTTTGCATTTCGTCTTATTACATGAATATAAAACTAAAAATTTTAGTTGAAATTTGCGGTTTTAATTAAATATACTTAAAAGCAAAAAAACATATTAACTATCTTAAATTTTTCAGTTAAATGGAACTTGTGATGTAGCCGTTCCTCAATAGACACTAATGCCGGCTAGCTTTAAAAGGATTTATTAACAGAGCACACAGGAACGGTTACAAACAAAATATATATAAAAATGAAACATAAACGAAATGGAACATCAAACATTGAGAATAACATAGTAATCTATCATCATGGCGGCTGGAGGTCGACTGACGTTTTTTCATATCGCCACGAGATGGCGTTTAAATAAAATAGTTCGGTTACAGTTCATGAGTTCATGGCGTGAATAAAATAGTTCAATTACACTTAAATAGGTCTGTTACATCCTCCCCCTCTGACTTCGTAGACGTCTCGGCAAGAAGTCAGGAACTGACCTTTGTCTACTTTGTGCAGCGGGCGGAGAATCAGATGAATGGGCTCCAGTTTGACAAGCAGGAAATTTAGCGTCACCAGCACCTTGTGCAACAGGTGCAGATTCGGGTGGTATTACACGATTCGGGCGTCCTTTTTTCTTTAAGGGAACCACTGGAGTTACACGAACTGAGTTTTGAAACTTATTTCGATCTTGATATGGATTCAAGGCTGAAACATGATACTTGCCGAGAATTTTGTCTGGTTCATGAGGATCGGCAATATCATAAGTGGTTGGAGATCTTGTAGTCACTATCACATAAGGACCATCTCTCTTCGGCATGAATTTAGCAGTTTTCTTCAGTGGACCTTTGCTGATTGGGTGGAGAGTGACCCAAACTTTATCTCCAGGAACGAATTTCGGTGTTTCTCTTCGTTTTTTGTCAGCATATCGTTTCTGCTTATCTTGATGCATTTCGACTCTTTCTCGTACCTGTTGTACATTTCTTGCAAAACGTTTCAAATATGGAGTAATTTCGGGAACAAAATTATCGTTCTCAATTACGGCTTTTATATCATGCTTTACATCATCTAAGGTTCGTAACTCTCGTGCAAATTGAAGAAAAGAAGCAGAATGTCCAGTTGAACCACATTTGGCTGTATTCAAAGCAAACCTTATTAATGGCAGTTTATCCTTCCATGACTGATGGTCGTTACCAACAAGTATTGCTAAACGTGGTTTCAGATCTCTATTCTTCCTTTCAACTGGGTTAGATTGTGGGTGATAGACAGGAGTAAGACTTTGATCAATGTTCAAGATATAGCATAGTTGTTGCATAACAGCACTAGTAAACTGGGTACCATTATCACTTATTATTTTCCTGGGTAACCCAAATCGAAGGGCGACTTCCTCCAAAAGAATAGTGGCACATTCTCTGGCCGTGGCTTCCTTTAAAGCAAATAGTTCTGTCCACTTCGTAGCACAGTCCTGCACAATAAAAATCCATTTTTCACCAGACGGTGTTTCAGGAAGGGGACCGAAAAGATCAATTGACAAGGTCTCAAAACGTTGAGCATAGACTGGAGTTTGAAGTAAACCAGATGGCTTTTGATTAGTGGCTTTATAACGACAGCATTCGAGACAGCTTTTGACAAATTCTGCTATATCCTTTCTCATTCCAACCCAGTAGTATCTTTTTGCTATTCGATAAAATGTTCCTTCAGATCCATAGTGACCGGCCGTTGGCGAATCATGATATTCTTTCAAGATTTCTGCTTTTCTTTTTTGAGGTATAACTAGTTGAGCTTCTTCCTCTTCTGAATCAGGGAAATATCGGTACAAAACTCCTCTGTTCATAACGTAGCCTCTTCCAGTCCAAGTTGCACAGCCTGCTTCTTTCTCTGGACTCTCAAAAGTTTCGATGATCTTTCGAAGATCATCATCTTCTAGCTGTGATTGTCTTAATTCTGCAGGGCTAATAGTAGGGATTTCGACAGAGACAGCACATACTTGACAAGAATCTGTACTTGAGTGTTCACAAATAGGACGAGACAATAGATCAGCAATAAAGTTCAATCGTCCAGGAATGTAATTGATAGTCAGATTGTAGGATTGGATTTGTAAGGCCCATCTTGCGAGCCTACCAGTTGGTGACTTTAAAGACATCAGCCATTTCAATGGTTGGTGGTCAGAGGTGATTGTGATAGACTGGCTTTCAACATATCCTCTAAATTTGTTGAGTGCCCATACTACTGCTAAGGCTTCTTTTTCTATGGTGGAATAGTTTCGTTCTGATGCAGTCAGCAAGCGGCTGGCATATTCTATAGGGTGTTCTTCATTTTTCTCCCCTTGTAGCAACACTGCTCCAATGGCTACATTGCTAGCATCTGTGCGAATGATAAAAGGCTTCGTTCCATCAGCTTGCTTAAGAATCGGCGGGCTAATTAATTTGGATTTCAGCTCTTGGAAAGCATTTTCTTGTTGTGCTTCCCACTTCCACAGCGCTTTCTTCTTTGTTAAATCCGTTAACAGTTTGGCTATTTGAGAAAAATTTGGAATATATCGACGATACCAGGAACACGTTTGTACGAACGATTGCACTTTCTTAACAGTTTTCGGCGATGGCATGTCTGCAATGGCAGCAGTCTTGTATGGATCAACAGCTATACCATGCTTAGTAATGTAATGCCCTAAATATTTCACTTTTTCACAACAGAAGTGGCACTTCTCACGATTAGCATTGAGCTTGAATAACGATAGACGTTGGAAAACTTGTTCTAAGTCAGAAAGGTGCTTTTCGAAGCTAGATGACAGCACGATGATATCATCTAAATATGCCAAAGCAAACACATTATTAAGTCCAGAACGGAATCTATCTATCAATCTAGAAAAAGTGGCAGGAGCGTTTCTCAATCCAAAGGGCATTCGGGTAAATTTATATGTACCAAAAAGGCAAACAAAAGCAGTCTTATTTTGATCTTCTTCAGCTACTCTCACCTGATGATAACCGGATCTCAAATCAATAGTTGACATATAAGGTGTCGGTTTTGCTTCACTCAACAAATCATCTATACGTGGCAGAGGATAAGTGTCTGGAACGGTTTGAGCATTTAGGTTACGATAATCAATGCATAACCGTACTTTTCCATTTGCCTTGGGAATCAGAACCACAGGAGAGGCATAGGGGCTTTCACATTCTTTTATGATACCTTGTTTTAGAAGGGAATCAAGTTCCTTTTTCAACAGTTCTTTCTTACTTGGGCTCATCCGATATGGAGGGACTGAAACAGGGGGGCTGTTTCTTGTGTTAATATGGTGTTCAATGAATGGAGTGGCTTCTCCCCCTACTTTGAAGACAGTGTGATATTTGTTAAGCAATGCATCAGTTGCAAGCCGTTGGGCTGTAGTTAATTGTTGTCCTTCATTTTCTCGTAGTTGGCAGTTGTTTACAACAACTGGGGTTTCTTCCAGTACTTGGGATTGATGAGGTTTCACGAAGCTATATTTTCTTCGAGGTTCATCAGAAAAGTTCCACCTATTTTCAGCAAGATTTAAAACAAATTTAGCTTTTTGAAGAAAGTCAATTCCTAACAGAGTCGAGTTATTTTTGGCATCAGGCAACACAAGGAACGGAGTTTTGAACTCTCTGCCTTCGAGAAGAATAATTTGTTCGGTGCGAAGTACCCCTTTTTCAGATACCAAACCATCAGCGAAAGACACCTGTAGTGTTATCTTTTCAAATACTGCATCTTGTTTTTGCAGAATATGATAGAGGGATTCACTTGCAATTGAGTGACTAGCACCAGTGTCGGCGAAAGCTGTACCGGAAACACCACCAATACTAATTGGAAATACAGCAGTCCGAGTGGAAGATAAACAGGATCGGATTTGGATAGTGCCAAAATTTGATGAATTTGAAGTCTTTGGGGGGTTACAGTCTGGACATTTAGACTTGATAAAACCAGTTTTTCCGCACCCATAGCATGTTAAAGGAGGTCGCTTTTCCTCTGTTTGTTGCTGAACACGATTTGAAAAGGTTTTATGAGTTCCCTGTATGTCACTTGTTCGATTTTCTACTTTGTGTTTGGATGGATTAGTCGGTTTGTAAGAATAGTTCCGCCTGCCAGGAAGTTCAGTTTTATAGTTCGTATTTTTAACACGTACAGCTTCATAATCATCCAATTTCTGTACTAATTCAGATGAACTCTTTATTTTTCCCCAAGTATCAATAAAATGCTCCTTAACGTCACTACTGACTCTTCTTTTAAGCTGATCCGTCAGGACCAAGTCTTTGAGTGATTCAAAGTCTGTAACATCGAGACTATGGAGCCACTCTTCGAGATAATTGTTTAATTCGTAAGTAAAATCTTTCCATAAAGACCCAGGGTGTTTTTGGTGTGTAGTAAGTTTAATTGGAAATGATTCAGCATTTAATTTGAATCTTTGTAGCAGAATCTTCTTGATGTAAGAATAATCTTCTAATTTGTCTTTTGGTTCTCTTAAAATAATTTGCGAAATGTCTGTAGGCAGAAGAGGTAGGAGATGAGTGATGTAATCTATTTGTTTTATATTAACTTTCTCACATTGTCTTTCAAAAATTTGCAGGTAGGTTGCAATGTCAGAAGTTCCTGTAAATTTAGGGATTAGGTGTTGAATATTTGTTCCAATAGCTGCATTTGAAGCAAAGGCGGCATAGCCAGGATTTGAGCTAGCAGCTGCCAGGTTTAACTTTAAACGTTCCTATTCTAATAAAAGTTCTTGTTCTTTTCTTTGACGTGTCTCCAGATCGTTGCTTTCACGTTGTTTTTGTTGTCTAGTTTCGATTAAAGTTTCCAGAAGATTCTTGGTAAAAGCCTCATCATAAGTGTCAGAATTGACAATAAGATCTTTAAGATCTATTACTCGCATAGTGTCGTTTACAGTGAAACCCAGTTCTGCAGCGAGAGTTTTTAAATCCTCTTTTCGTGCTTTGGCAAGGTAAGCCATAATTATATGAGAGGTCAGGGGGGAGGGAAAATATGAAGTTGAATTTGTTGTTATTTCGATTTTATTCACAATACAGTATTTTAGAATTAATAATTATACCTTTAAGTAAAATTAAACAGCATGTATGAATGTAAACAATGCTACTCGTACATTTATATACCACTATTAAACAGTATTTATAAATGTAAACAATAATACTCACAAAGTTTATTATTTCGAAGTCGTAAAAATATCATAAAATGCCCTCATAAATTCAACTTGTATCAAGAAAATAACATATAATAAATTGCTCAAAAATTGTTTACTACTTAGCAAAACATACAAAACATACATAAATGTCTTACCATAAGCTTTTATATTTAAGCTGAATTCTTCGAAATCTTAATCTTAACAAAATATTAAGCTGATTAAGCAACACACACTTAGTAACTCTTTTACTTTATTTAAATAGTCATTCGATTTTATTCATAATTATTTTCTTTCGCTTCAAGAAATATTTTTTAAGACATGCCTTCATTAAATTGAAAACAATTATATTTACCTGAAGTAGTATATTATAAACATTTTCTCAAAATGTTCGTCGAAAGATAAATCAACAAGTACAATATTTTATTTTATGTAGAATAAAACATTTAATAAGTAACAACAGCATTCAAAGGAAATAAAAATAATAAAAGATTTAACGTAAACACATCATAAATCATCGCTAGTCTAAACATTTCCGCGGGGGGGGGGAAACATCTGCTGCTGTATGTCAGAAGCGAAACTAATAAATTCTAATGAACAACGTCAATGAATATATTCAAACTTTAACATCAAAACATGTATTCAGTGAAAAAATATTATTCACAAATTAATTTACTATGCGCATTAACATTTTAAAATAACAAATTACAATTCAAGAAATAACGTTTGGTTAACAGAAAGCCGTTTGCTTTCGTTTAATACTCTTATGTAGTATCAATAAATGAGATTTCAGTAAAGAATTTACATTTGCTTTAAGAAGCAGCTTATAATAAATAATCAGTTTAAAAGAACTTTAAACTCAGAATAAACGATAATGTAAACGAAACTTATCTTTTCCGTTGAAATTGTCCAGTTGATGATTCGATGTGCTAGCAGCACGGTATGACAATTTTAATTCCAGAATTGGTTTCCAGAATATTTGACCAGTAGTCCACACCTGAAAAGAAACTGAGCCGATCTCCAGCAACTAAAAGTTAAATTCGGGAGTAAGAGCTTGTTAAAGCCAAACAGAAATTCTAAACATTTTGTTGCGCCATTATGGATTCAAATTTAGTTGGGCGCCAATGTGATGTAGCCGTTCCTCAATAGACACTAATGCCGGCTAGCTTTAAAAGGATTTATTAACAGAGCACACAGGAACGGTTACAAACAAAATATATATAAAAATGAAACATAAACGAAATGGAACATCAAACATTGAGAATAACATAACATAGTAATCTATCATCATGGCGGCTGGAGGTCGACTGACGTTTTTTCATATCGCCACGAGATGGCGTTTAAATAAAATAGTTCGGTTACAGTTCATGAGTTCATGGCGTGAATAAAATAGTTCAATTACACTTGAATAGGTCTGTTACAAACTAAAAATCATATCGCGGAGCTGCTAGCAATGACATGTTTTAAATCAAACTATCGGAGATAAATTTTAGGGAATTAGATGTAGTAATTCTTTTCAAATATGTCATTTCTATACTATCACTTAAAATTATACTAATGCCTTAATATTGTCCCCGTATAGAAGCGCCATGAATTTATTTTTAGTCACATATTTTCTGGAATATTATGATAGCTAAATTATGTGATTTCTATTCTATCGTTTAAGCGTTATTTGCCATTTTAGTACATTTGAATATGTAAGCATTTCAGAGAAGGCTTACACATATTTTATACTCGGATTTATAGTCTGTAGAAAGCTGAAAAATAATATAAAAGAGCTGTTTCTGAATGCAGAAAAAAATAATGTTTTTGACTTACCATAAAATCACAGTTACCAAAAAATTACGTTTGATACGTTCATCATTGTTATAAACCTAGTATCTAAAAGTATCAAATAATTGTTTAGAAACCGATTCTGAGAATATTTTAATGAATTTGAAAATTTTGATTGACAAGAATACTGCTTTATTTTATACAAAGTTCTGAGGTTTAAAGATCAGAATTCAGATATGTTAGCAAATAAAGATTTATTAGGAAAATTTAATGTTTAATAAAAAATATCTTTTTTTAATTCTGAAAAGACATATTCCTGTAGTGTCATAACTAGTACATATACAAAAAACATTTCACGAATGTCAGTGGAAAAGTTAAAAAATAATACGTTTTGACACAAACAGGCAAACTAAAACTTAATGAAATATCAAACAAAGGAAAGAACTAAGTTAAATAAAACCATGTAAACAAGAATCTGTTTAAAACGGTTCTCTTTCTCTCACTCTATATATATAGAGAGAGAAATATATAAAAACGCAAATATTTAATTAATCTTGAACATTTCGGTATGTAAAACAACTTTAAACGCATAATTTAATCGAAATTGTTTTATTACTCTTAAAATATGGAAAGTTAAATAAATTAATGAAGAAAATGACATAAATTATGTAGAATTAATTCAAGATTCTAAGTTAAGTATTAACTTATTTTCCAATATAAATCATCTACTATCAGATATAAATTCGCATAGTTATGTATTGCATCTTTAAATTCAAAATTTGTGAAAAGCTTTTATACTCCAGAAATTTTCTAGACTAGAATTTGTAAACTGGTTGTAATTTTTCTTGTGATTTACTTCTAAAGTCACCAAGTAAAGAAAAAAGTTAAATTATATGCAAGTGTGATGTATTACACTAGTATTATATAAACTTTGTTAGCAGAAATAATTCTATCAAACAGATTTGCTAAATTTACCATGAACTGCAAACATTTCAACTTCGCACTAACTGGAAACTATTCAGAAATGCTTTCAGTAACTCAAACAAATGCTTTACATCCTTCAGATTCTATCCCATTCATTAAGATACAAAATCGTTTCACGGAAAAGAAGATGTTTAAGAATATTTCATGAACTAATTAATTAACATAAACTTCGATACAACTTATTCCGTATCCAACTATGAGCAATATAACTGAATTCCTCGACCTCGCAAAGCATCCAATTGTAACATAATTTCTTCATTTGTTAGAAATTGGCTCTTTTCTACAGACAGATATCCTTTGCACATTTCAAATACCTTTATAGTTCATTTAATTTGACAGCAACTTTGAATTACCCTTCCTTCTAGAACTTCGTGAAAATTCTAGACTGTCCCACATTTTAATGAGGACACTGCGGCACAAATAATGAACCTTGTCCAAATATGTCCAGTTATTTATTAGACATGAAGAGCTAAATCACCTAAACTAATGTAAAAGTTTGAAGTTAACGCATAGTTGATGTCTTTTTATTTATTCTCTGCGTTAATCTTATATGAGTAAAAACGAACACGCATTCTATGAGTATTCAAAGTAATATACTTGAGATTCATTTCAACTGAAAAAGTAGTTTCTGAAAGCCCAAACAATTCTGTTCCCATAGTTTATAAATATGCATGAGGCATAAGCTTCATTATACGCTTGATTAGAAAGATGCACTTAGAACTTGCCTTCTGTTTCCCTTGGGAGCCCTTTAAAGGAAAGGGTCATATCCGGCGGTGCCTCGGAATGCATTACGATTAGTTTCCATTTCATATAAAGTTGCTCGCCATAGATGAGTTTGCTGTTGCTACAAATTTTCTGTAAATGGGGCTTGACTCTCCCATAACAAATGTCGTCATTTTATTTAGTAACTAGCCGCATATAGAGAGGGAAGATTATATTAGGAGTCAGAAATATTTTTACAGACAATAGATATACGTTTGGAAGAGAATGATATTTTCTTTCTTCAGCTAAGTGTTAAGTTAACAGAAACTGAAAAATGTATGTATTTTATATTAAATTATTTTGTAGAAAATTACTTTAACCATTGAAACACTTTATATTCGTTCTTAAGATTAAGATTTATTTAAAAAATCCTTGCACCAGAGTAATGATTTTTAGCTACACACTGTCGACCTCGGGTGTTTCCTAAAATATAAGGATTCCATAGCCACTCATACAAATTTTAATTCGTGTTTCTTGACATATTATTCTTATTTCTAAAATATATTATTTTCACAGATTTTGAGAATCATGAATTTTAAATTAGTAATTTCTTTTTTAAAGATTTGTGGAACAATTTGAAATACAAGGTCATCATAAAGTAACATCTCTTACTTACGAAACCGTAAGGATGGCACCATTCAAAAGACAGAAATGAAACTGAGATGCAGGGTTTTCACGGTTACATATGCCGCTTGCAGCTCAAAAACTAGCTTTAAGATTTATGACAAAATAGGATAATGGAAATAACAAACAGATAAAAAAGACAGGTGTAAAGACATTAGGTATTTTTTGGAAGCAAGCAAGATGAAAAATTAGCAACGCTTTCGCCGGGAATCGAAACGCTGACCACTACACCACGAAGGCTCGCTAAGAAGGCGAAAAAATACCTTATATACTCCCCCTTTTTAAAGGGCGACAGGGGTTTTTAGGGCACCCAGTCGCCAAATCCTAGGTGTAGAGAAACCTCATCCAACACCATTTTAGTTCGGACGCCACTGTAGGGACATTAGTTTAATTGAAAAACCCGTAGAGATGAAAAATTAGCAACCGCCTTCGCCAGGAAACGAACCACGATCCTCTGAAATACCGGCTCAGTGTGCTGACCACTACACCACGAAAGCACGCTAGGAGAGTGGGAAAAATACCTTATACAGGAAAAAAAGCAAACGAAATATTTACCTTAATTACAACTGCCGCAGGAGGCTGCTGCTCCGATTATATATTGTACGCAGACGATTGGGAACATTTTTGACGCATTTCTTAATCACTTTTTACAAGACTTAAAAAGAGGTGCGCATTTATTATTCGTATTTACTCTTTTTGGTTTAAATTATTGTCCCACAGTCCAAATTCGTTGGTATGAGGCTAATGGATCATAAAGGCAATAAAAAGTAGAATTGAAATTTTTTCTAATGTGAAAGGAATTTTGTAACAGACAGAATCCGTATAATGAGAAATAAATAGCATTTCACTGCTGCAGCTCACTATGACATAATTTGCTTAATGCCATACTTCTCTAAACATTGCGAAATTACAACATCAACGTAGAGAAGTGGGAACAAAGTGCAGGTTATTCTGCATCGTTGATTTGAAAAGTAATACGAGAGATGAGTTACTATATCTTAAAATTTTCTATTTCCCGAAGTCTATAAAAATTTTATTGCTGTGAGTGATATTCCAAAATTTGCTTGGTATGAGTTCATTTGTGTGAATGATGTAAATTATGTACTTTCATGCAATTGTGTCATCCCTTTCTTTTCTCGCTTGTTGCTACCACTATACTTCTTTGCCAGTGCTTTTCCCATGAAACTACATAGTGTGTCAATACCATTTATGTTTTCTCACGGTGCTAGTCTGATTTCGGTGCCGAAACGCAAGAGACAAGCTGACCGCCTTTTCAAAGAAGCAGAAAGAAACTAATGCATAGCATATAAAAAAAAGATAGCTCATATCACACTTGAGACATCTCTTACCACAGTATGGCATCCCAACCTGACAACAGGAATGGAATAAAGCAGATCACAGATGCAATGTACAAAGAGCGAATCTGAACAAGTGAGCAAAATTTCAAGGGGCGATAGAAGGCAAGCAATATTCGTTATAGAATGTATGGTCGGAAAGCAAACCGCGAGCCGCTAGGTTCATTGTAAACGGTGTAAAAGGGTCGATGCTGGCCCCTAACGGCATTTTCTGCCGTTGGTTGCGACAGTGTTGCTGATGGTGCGAATCACAAAATTTCCAGGGCGATGGATTGGTGTTGGTAGTCTCATATCTTGACCACCAAAATCACCAGACTATCGTGTTTGGACCTTTTTCCTGTGGGACCATATGAAAAGCCTAATCTACGAGTGTTCCGTTGAAACCGATATGGATCTAGTCTCCAGGTTAACCGTTGTTGCTGGTGATATTCGAGAAATGCCTGGTGTCTTCGCAAATTTGCTTCAATCGCTACCCGAAGGTGTGAGGACTGGTACTAGATTGACATAAATTTCAACAGTCACAGTCACAGTTTCAACAAATAACCTTTGAGTTTTGAAATAAACTCTCAAAACTCAAAGGTTATTTGTTGAAACTCAAATAACCTTTGAGTCTTTGTTCGTAAGACGGAAACAATCCCTCAGTGGACTAATCCGTTTGAAAATTTAGCGTAGCTCCTTCTCTGAAGGAAGTGATGAAAGGAAAAACTCCGCGATTATTTTTACAATTTTCAGAACATGAGGCTAAAAATTGTAAGGGTAGAATACGCCAGGAAGTAAGGTATGCCTAAATATAATAATAAAAGCTCTAAACTCAAACGTTCATACTTATGAAATAATGACCTAACATCAATTACGCATAATAATAATTTTCAAAAGCAGAAATTATGCCATGCGTGTAATTAAAAATAGTATAAGAAAAATAATAAAACCGCAATTTGTAATTAATAGAATATAAATATTTAATGCTTTTTGGGGGGATGGATTTATAATCATTTGAAGTAGAAAATTCATATCCTTAAAATATTTCTATACTTTTTAACAGCTATTAATATAATCGTTAATTTCAAACTAATATTTAAAAAACTCACAACTGCAAGACTGACAAATTTGGATTCTAATTAATCCACCGTAATTCATATAAAGCTAAAAACGGATCAGATACCGAAGTTGAAAATATTGTATAGTGTAGCTGTATGCTATACAAAAATTTCTTGTTCTTTTATGAATACATTAAAATTCATATCACTTTGAATATGATCAAGGGAAGAAAACCATCAGTTCTCTAAATTTGTCACACATATTAATCATCAAACAAGCATTTAACTAGGTTTATTCGTAAAATGTTTGAATATATTTATTATTGATTTTTTGCTTGGAACTTTCGCTTACACTTCAAATTTTTTGTATAGGCTTGTAGAGTCATTAGGTTAATTGGAAGCAGAAAAGATGAAAAATATGCAACCGCCTTCGCCGGGAATCGAACCACGAACCTCTGGAATACCAGCCCAGCGTGCTACCGTAACACCACGAAGGCACGTGGGAAAAATACCTTATAGGCTGTTGAAATTTTATTCTTGTCATGTGCAGATGCAAATTAAATCGAGATTAATTTAAGTCTACAAATTAATATTAATCATAAAAACATCTTCTTTTGTTATCATCTATTGACGAAATTACTTTTCTTTGAAAACACTTCTTTTGCTTGAAAGAAAATTCCCATGAAGAAAATTTTATCACCACAAATGTTTTGTTGCGTCACTTTTCGGAAACTTCTAAACACTAATATCATTTTCGTTCCAAGGTAACTGAATTCTCAAATCGGAATACAACAATGGTCAATCATTAACAACATAGTTTACTGACAATCCTAACTCTTAATAAGAACGTACGAGTTTGCCAGCTGTAAAAATGACCAACTGAAACGATCGCAATGGACGGAAAGCTTAACTTAATCTCAAAGTCTTTATCGAGTGACAAACATGTCTCTCTCTCTCTTGTATTATAATCGTTTCCTTAGAGGTTTGAATGATAATCTTGTAGAGACTTTAGGTATTTTTTTGGAAGCAGGCAAGATGAAAAATGAGCAACAACTTCGCCGGGAATCGAACCAAGGACCTCTGGAATATGCGCCTAGTGTGCAGACCACGACACCACGAAGGCACGCTAGGAAAGCGGGAGAAATATCTTATATACTTCTCCTTTTAAAGGGCGACTGGGGTTTTTAGGGCACCCAATCGCCAAATCCTGGGTGTGGAGAATCATCATCCACCACTTTTAGTTCGGCTGCCACTGTAGAGACATTAGGTATTTTTGGGGGAAGAGAAAAAGAAGAAGAATTAGCAACGCCTTCGCCGCGAATCAAAACACGGACCTCTGGAATACGCGCCCAGCGTGCAGACCACCACACTACGAAGGCATCCCAAGAAGGCGGGATAAATACCTTATAATCTTACCCCAGTTTAGCTCATGTTTTATCCCAGAAATCAGGTATGAAGTACCAAATTTAACTTTGACTGTAAAATATAGTTTTGAAATTTTGACACCACAGCTCCTTGATTAAAAAACTGGATCAAAGGAAGTACTGAAATATAAATTATAAGGAGACAAATTTCAGAATGAGATTAGGATGAGCTTTAGAGATATTCGTTCATTTAACTAAATGCGTAATCAGGAAATTACAGGAGAACTGATCTTATGAAATTTACATAAGTACTTTGGGGACGTCATCTTTCCTTTACAGCTAGTCATAATCCGTTTGGGGTCTACAAAACTGTTCAGCATCGATAAAAGTTCAGCCTATTCTCTTGCACTCAATTAAATATTTGCATTTACTATATATTGAAATATTATACCTAGAATAGATATATAAGCACAAAATATCAACACACAAATGCTGTAAACATAACTGTATCTATATGCATAAACACTTTACAGATATACATAATTCTATATAGATATCTATATGCATAGCTGTATATGTATATAGATTCATAAAACATATATATTAAATATATGTTATATGAAACTATATAGATTATGTATACATATAGTTATATAACTACTATATATATATACATAAATATTTGGCTTCTAAAGAAAAATTTAATATTAATATTATTTAGTAGCACTATATGCTTGATGTTCTCATATTGCAAATTTTATCAAAATTGTATTGTATCAAATATATTGGTTCAAAATTGTATTACAGCAAATCGTATACCAAAACTGTCATTATTGAATGAAATTATATCAAATATACTGCATTATACCAAGTGTATTGTGTCTTCGTATAAAATGTATTACACCAGCTGCACTATATCAGAATTGAAGAGTAGACACATCTGATATATTTTATATTAATTATATGCAAACCTATGCATTTACCAAACATAAAATAAACATTAGCCTCTGGAATGGCGGGGAGTTCAGTTTCGGCAAAGCGCCCCCCCCCCGTATTCCAAAAATTCGTGGGAAGCCATTTCAACTATTTTCATCGTCTTACGACTTGAGATATTAATTAAAAACTCTGAAATTTCATTTTTCCGAGTGGCAAACAGTCTCGCACGCTGGAGATAAAAGTCTGCTTTATTTCGAAAAGTGTTGCCACTCCTCACTTTCAAATCGTATAGTTTGTTAATCAAAAACTTATCATTTTACAAAATATGAAATAAAAATAGCATTGCCAAACATTAAATATAGATAATTGTATAAGATATTCTGACGTTGAAGAAAGAACGCGATTCTATATGACTTCATTTTATGTCAAAAATATTTTATTAACGTCAGCATTTTGAATAAATAGGTACTGTTGGCCACCTTTTTGGTTCAGGTTAGGATAATTAAACATGATATGATATGTTATTACCACGCTAATTCTTTTATTGATATTGAAAAGAATTTGCTATATTACATTATAATTTAAATCATGACGTCGTACGTATGAATTTAAATCATGATGTGTACATATATAGTGTCAAAATCTTTTATTTCTGATTTAGCAACAAAAAATTATTTACGAATTGGTTGTTCCTTGGGAAGTATGAACTCATGTTATTCATATTGAAATTTTTTATGCATTTTTTTCAGGTGTATGTAGAACTTATAAATTTTGTTAACTGTTATTATTGTATCCATACTGTATTTACTAACTGCAGTAAAGCAAAATTATATAATATCAATTATATTGCTTCAGTATTGAATTGTAGACCACCTGTAAATATTTTCTAAAATATTCAGTTTTTATACATAAATATTTTAGAAATTATTAACGATATTTATTAGACTGCGTCGGGAGAACGTTCTCCCGTCGCTCACTCAGTCTCTTCCATTAATTTATTCTTAGAAATATGCTTTTGAAAATTCCAAATGCACTTCGATATTCATTAAAAATATTTTTTCATTCAAAATGCATGCAAGCGTTCATGAACGTTAAATATGTTTCGATGCGTACTGGGGGTCGCGAGATAATTAACTGATAAAAGAATCAGAAAACAACTTCTTTTATTTAATTTAATTTGAGATAAAGAATAAATTAGTGTTATTTTAAATAAAGGTTTTAGTCAAAGAAAATTTTGAGTAAATTAGTTTGAGTTTCAATTTCGGTTTCTGTTTTTCTTTCTTTCCTCACCCCTTTTTTGGTTCACTATCTATAACATATTAATCTGCACTTTCATGCAGAAACTTAGTTTAATTAGATTATTTTCGGAAGATAATTTTGAAATTTCTTTAAGCTTTATCTAAGCTTATTTTTAATCAGGTACTTATCTTTTTGAAATTTAACCATTTTCTTAACAGATACATACAGCTTACTCCAAGCTGTATTTATTTTACTAGGCAAAATAAAGAGCTTTATGTATTCCGTTAAGCTTTACTGAATAAGATAGTTAATTTCCTTCTCTTAGAATACGTAATTAGTGCATTTTCGTTAGCTTACCTCTGCGTGAACATTAAAAAAAAAGCTAAGAAAGTAGTTTTAACCAGGGCAGCATAATTTTACATATATTCCTGTAATAATTTCCAATACGACAATGCTACCTTCTTGATGTATAAATTTAGGCCTAATGAAAAAACATTTTATGGTCACGGATAAGAAGGTTTTACATAACTCAGAAGTTCACTTTACAATGCTTAGTGATGAAAAAAAGGAAAGACAGAATATTTGTAGACCTCTTAATTCGGAGATTCTTACAATTTTAAAACACTCATATAAAATACGTTGACGAACAAGGTCCAGGATGAAAGTTGTGTGGCTTTCTGAGATATAAGAAAGCAGAAAATTTCCCAATCGTTCAAGACCTTAAATATAAATGCTATAAGTTAGGAAGAAAGATGTGCCTGGAATTTCTACATTCTGCATTCACACCTGAAATGTTTTATTGAGAACCTAAGAGCTGAGGACAACGAACAAAAGAAACAAAATCAATGAAGTTATTCAGAAAATGGAGTAGAAATATCAACAAAGACCGATAGGACCTTAACACGATGTACGACTATGGCTGATTTTAGTTAGGAAATTAATATTCACTGCAATTGTAAGAAGTAACTATGCGTTAAAATGACATGTAACTTTTTTAATGTTTTCCATTTTACTTGAATGTTTTTAGATTAGGATTAGAACATGCATTCATTCTTCGATTCTTCAACTCACGGCAGTGTTTAGTAATTTTTAGCTCAAAGGATCAGTCTTTAAATTGTTATCGCCTGGGTCATATTTAAAGAAATTCAATAATGATGAATCTGCATAAATGTATGTATATTTTTTGCATTGTTATAAAACAACAGTACCTAGTGCCATCAAATTTTGAATAACGTAATTCTCCCCCAAAAATGGGCACCTGGAAGCCCTAATTTGGAATTTGTTTTATTATCGATTTCATATTTTGCAACACTTTAACGAATTTTTTACTAACAAACTCAACGATTTTAAAGTACAGTGGTAACACTGTACGGGAAAAAATATCTTCAGCGGGCCAGACTGTATAGCGGAAATTCTAAAGGTATGCTCATTTTAAAATTATTTTGCGATGTTGCTGTTGAATTGAATTTTATGGCTTAAGTGGGAAGAACATGATATGTAATAAATAAAGGTAAATAAATAAAGGTAACACATAAAACGTTATAAAACGCCCCTTTGGGCGTAATGTAAAATCTGAAGGCTTACAGCTTTTTATTATTTTTTTTCTATTGTATTTTTTTTTCGAATCCTCGTTTCTAATTTTATTTTAGTATGTTAAATAAAACTTGTGTGCTCGATATATTACAACTATATAGTATTAGAATTGAAAGCCGAATTTCAGGTTTTATACTTTCCTAAATATTTTAGTATATAATTAGAATAATATGTTAAAAGAAATTAGAATATTTTGTCTCATTTATGATATCTGCAAGAATCCATTTACTCATCACATTTAGCCTGTTACGATATTTTACTGTCGTTTTTGTATTCGGGAAAGTCAGTTTAAATACAAGGACTTGCTTGTTTCCATATGAGAGATAGTAGTTCTAAATTTGTTGGCTAACGTAAATTACCTGCAAACTAATTCATGCCAACATTTTCTTTTATTTTGTATTGATCATATGTGTTTCTGCCATAATGCTCGTCGACGCTACGATGAAATCATGAATCTAGAAATTTATTGTTAAAAAGAGCATTTAAATGTTTCCAAATTGACTGTATCATTAATTTAGAGTTTACGTTTTTTACTAGCTTGCAACTAGCTTTTTTGGACAAATTTCGTTTTATTAATGATTGCTTTTAAACTGATTAATATGATATTTAATTCTTTAAGGAATTCATTACGCATTCTTCATATAAAATACTTTTTGCTTACATAAAATAGGGGTTCAGGTATGATTAGAAATACGTTGGAAATTCGAAATTTATTGGTATATAAAAGACATAATTCAATAAAAATAATTCCGTAATGTTACTATGTGATATTCATTTACTAAAAGAAATTTCTTTCATAGTATTCCAGTACTGGTATCTAAAAGAAATAATTGAATAATAATTATTATTTAATGTTATTATGTGATATGCATCTACAGATATATGTTTCATTCATAATATTCCACAATTTTTGGCTTCCAGGAAAACTGTTTAAAATTTCAGAAATTACCTATGTTTCAATTACTCTAATTATGTAATTTTATAGATGGTTTAAAAGGATCTGAATTCCAATTCCAATACGATATTGTAATAATCACTCTTTGTAATTAATTTTTAGTAATTGATTAATGGAACCCGTAGTCTGAATTTTCATTAATTAAAATGCTAGTTAGTTTGAGATTATTTATTTTATTAAAATATTGTGTAAAGTCAGTGTTAAGAGGAAAGTGTATTTAAAATAATATTTGTATGTCTTTTCATATATATATATATATATAAAAATGATGCACTGAAATATTTTATATATGGTTTTTATTACATATAGATATAAAGAGAGAACCTGCACTAGAAGCAGGCGTAAAAATTCGAGAAAGAATAAAACACAAAAGAGTTACAAATTTATAATTGTAATTAAAATATGTTTCATGATCTAAGTACTTTGTAATAATGCATCATTTAAATGGGTGAATCTAATATTAAATAGTTATCAAATACAGCCAAATGGAGTAAGGAAATATAAAATTATACTAACTACAAAATGATAAATTAATTAGAGGTATATTTAAGGAAAAATGATCATAGCTAAAATGGCATACAGCAGCTAAAGAAACAAAGTAGTGTAATCTATTATTTTCTCTTTCTTTGTTAGTTTAAAAAATATTTATCATTTGGATGGCTTAAATTCTCGTCACATATTTTAAAGCAGAAAGGCTTCCCAGATTCGAATGGAGATCTAGAAGGAATCCATATAGCAGTCTCCACATACTAAAACAAAATTCAGTATTGACTGTGAACACAAACATGAGTGAGCAATTAAAATTTCACGATTATGCTAAAATGCATACAGACGCATTGCCTCGAACTGTAAAGTATTTCATGATTTGATTTTTAGTCACATTGTGGACATTTATTTAATTTACTTTACTAGTAATTTTATTTTGAAGCAACCTTTCGCCTATCGATTTTGCTTTCAACTCACGCTTTCTTTCCAGAATATAAATGAATTCGTGCGCATGCAATTCAAATGAGATAGAAGGAAGTATTAAAGGGAATGTTTCGGAAGGTAAATTTAGAGCTTGTTTTGCCTGCCTGAAGGTCACGTTGCTATCTTTGATTTACTAGCGATTAAACTTCTGAGGGATTTAACGTTTCTTGCCATTAGGCTTGTTTAAGTCAAATTTGACGTGTCAGACTCAGCCTGAGCGTTAAATAACCTATGAAGCCGTTAGGATAAACTTATTCTATTTAGTTTTAAGTTACTCGTTGTCTTTTAGAGTTAAGACAAAACGGTTGGCTTTTGTAAGCACGAGTCGGTGCCACCTGTGAACATTAATTTGAGTTAATAAAGTGTTCCTCACACCCATCTTTGAACTTTGTTGTACTTAAGAAAAATTCCCTATATATTCTATACTAATTCCCTACTAGTTAGTTTATGCTACCAAAGACTACGAGACGTCAGAACATTATTAGTTAAATTTTTGTTTATTTCATATTCAGGACAAAATTTCGCTTTTGAGATTACAAAGGTACATTCTTTATGTCAGATCTAACGAATTTTGCTCGTGAATCGAAATTTCCTTTTTTCTTGCATGTAATATCACTTCTCAGTACAAATGTCAGATCCTACTGTTCGCAAACTGTAAACGAAATTCTGGATTTTAGCGCATATATGTATAAACATTGTTCCCACCATTCAATAAAGGTTCGTTTCCCACCATTCAATAAAGTTAAATCATTAATAATCGAAATCTGTCCACAAAATGAATGAAAAATTCCATTTACGTCTAGTCATAAACTTCGAAATTATTGTTTTCCACAAATCCTATTCATCGAGAAAACCTGACAGAAGTTAATTAATTCTATTCTGAGCAAACACCCTACCGTCTGTGTCTGTAGGTCTTAGCAGTCAGATGCCAGGACAAGAGACTGAGAGGGTATCTATCGATCCGGAAAGACGTAATTTTTGAAAATTTCAACACGGAATACACCCTAGTGGATTATGTCTTCCGCTGCTGTCATTAATTAACGAATACTCGGTGGTAGTAGAATAGATTTGGTTGGGAAAATTGGCTTTGCTTAAGGAAACATTTGACGGGTGTATGAGGATTTGAGCAAATATGTGCAATACCCAAATCACACGTCTTAAAATTTCTTAAAGGAGCATTCGCTTTACATGATCCTCATTGTAAAAATTTCTTTATTGTTCCGATGAATAATGTTTGAGAGATATTTTGGATTTTTGTAATTTTTTTATTATGCATATGAAATATTTAATGTATTGTAAACTTACAGTTACGCTTATTTTGATAACTGGAAACATTATCTGGCTTCTATAAATCAAGCAGAGAGAATTTTGTCAATCTCTATTGAAGTGTGTATTTTATAAAATATAAGCCAGTTTAAGAATTATATGATATTTCATTTAAGTACATATTGATGTATTTGGCTTCCGTACCATAAGCCGTATACCATAAGTAATTTATTATAATACGGAAACAAACATACTTCTGAAACTCCTCAGCATCATAAAATGTTCTTTAAACTTTCTGAGATATTCTAGGTTAAAAACTGCAGTGAAGCCATGACGAGTTTTCTCCTGACCGTAGACTTAAATAAAGAATCCAACCTTAACTTTCTGCAGATAAGGTGATGTTAAGTTAACGTAAGGCAATAGAGCACATATGCCTTAAATTTAGCTTTTTAGAAAATATTTAAAAAATAAAACATAATTTATTTAAAATTTTATTAAAATCATTTTGCTATCCTGTAAACTTTGAACGTTTTATTAAAATTGGTCATTTCTAATAAATCAATCATCCGAGAGCTTAGGTTGTTTTCCATCCTATTTGAAACGGGTTTAAGAGTATATATCTAAAAGAAAAGACTTATGGGCTTGTAGATTACAGGTTTTTCTTGCTCACATATTAGAAAATTACATGCCTTTTCCCTAGCATTAGGAATGTAAAGAGCTATCTGCACGATGAGACGAGGTTTCTCAGGGCCACAACATAGCCTTCCTACTATATTTGTCGCCTAACATAATTTCGTTTACACAGGTTTTTGTGTTAGCGCTTTTTTTAGCGAAACGTATGTTTTAAGTAGAGGGAAAAAAATTATTTTATAAATAGCGTAAAAATCTAATAATTATATTTAAATATAAAAAAATTGGTATGTAAATAGTTAACGAACTGGAATAAACATAACAATATTAATGTAATTAACAGAACTATGTAAATATTAAAATTTTACATAAAAACATTTTATTATAATTTTACATAAAAAGTAAAATAACATAAAATCATTATATATCAACTCTAAAAATGTTAATATTTTTTATATTTTCTCTTTATTATAGAATTACAAAAACCATAAGATGTCATTTTCAGTGAAAAAAATCAGAAAATAGCTCATGCATTCCATCTCGCAAGCCGACTTTCCACGCAAAATTTAACACTTTGGTAAATGCGCTATGCGATCGAGTTAGCTACATCTAGCCTAAATGCTAAAGGCTGAAATATCACCAAAACACATCGAGGATGTAATCAAATGGAAACCTGTTTGCATATACTAATTTCACTGGAAGAAATCATGTTATGAGGCAAAAATTTCTTTTTGGTGAAAATGTGTTTACAAACCCAAGACTTTTCTGTGAAAGATTTTTCATATTCTCCTGAATAATAATCAAAGAAAACTCCTATTCATAAGATTTTTCAAATTATAAAAATACAGTAATCCCTTTAAACGGGAGGAAAATCTTTCAGTAGATTTCGCTAATGGTAAGAAGTCAGGCATAAAAATTCAATGCTGTGTAGCCAACATTTAACAAATCCCTTACATCAAGGTGAAAAGAATAATCTATCATTTAAATAAAGAAATTCATCTGAAATTGTGATCCGAAATAAGTACCGTGTCATAAGTTAAGTTTGTTAAATAATAAAAAAAACTCCAAACAGTTTGCCGAATATATTATTTACCAAGCAAAATGCTGATTCAATAGCCGCCATGGCTTTTCGGATGCCTGATTTACATATGCAATTTCATTGGCTGTGGCCGAATAAGTCTCCAACAATTTTGTATCCCGTCATGGTCAGTGAGCACAAGTCCTGGCGCAGGCGCCAATGATGTGTATCCGAAGCGGCGACGATATGTTTTCACATGTAAACGGAACGGTCTACGCGCCACAGACGTCGCAAGATACTGTTATCTCGTTTAGATGTGTTTAAACTGTTAATGACTCTTAGTTCTGAATGAGTGGAACACTTAAGGTGGGAAATCGTGCTTTCGACGGATCCAGTAATTAACATGACCTGCTATATATTATTTAAAAACACGATTTGAAAGAAATGTATTTGGGGGTGAATTGCTTCTAAATATGTCTGGCGATATTATCTGCTTCATTGGTCGTCTGAATTTGTTAATCTGTCATCACTAATGACTGGACAGCTACTCTTCTTTTAACATACTTCCAGAAGACATCTTCTTCCAGATTAAATTTAGTCTTTTCGTTATTATAATTTTCGCTCTACTAAATTCTCTAATTTTATCTTAATATGTTTGTTCAATCTAGTGACGTCTATCTGAATTCGTGAATAGCAGAATCTATTAGTTATTTTGTTCAAGTTGTTTTGGTGTTGAATATTTTCTATGTTTATATTTTTGGGTTTCAAAGCTAACTGCTATTGCTAAAACAATTTGAATCTGTTATTTTTAATAGCATATAAAATATCATCGCTGGACTTCAGAGCTCCAAATAATAGAAGGCTGCATAGCAAGGACAACTATCCTGGCTCACAAGGGAAGATGATAGGAAGATACGTAGATCATTGGTAACTTTTAGTGCCATAGTAATGCAACTCATGATAATAAAGATATTAAATATATAAAGCTGATAAAGGTACTTAAAATCCAGTTCAATATTCTATAATAATAAATGGCCCTTGCAGGAATGTAGAAATAAATTAAGTTAATTAGCATATTGGTGAGAATTTCTTTCATAAAATGATAGATACAGAATTGCTGAGCTAAATACTGAGATCAGAATCAGAAATAAGATTATCGAGTAATCTGTAAACTGCGCAAAATGCTGTGATACCAAGCCCTGGTATTCTTCAACGCTTTGGACTTTCGTAATCTTTATGTTATCCAAGTGGAAAGTTGTAAAGTCTTCACGAATGAGCGTTTCGTAAACACCTATGGTATTGGTATCTGACGAAAGATTTATTCTGACGACGTTCATCATCGGCCAGGCCATTAGAATGTTAATTCAATCAACTTCTGATCGACGGAGAGAACTGCAAATTAACCGAGTTGTGTCTTTTAAAAAAGGATTAAATTTTTTGCTGTGGAATGATGAAAGAATTTTTATTTATTTATAAAAATTTGAATCATACGTTAGTTGAAATTAAAGAAAACCCTACAGTATGAAAGTTAAGTTATTTGAAACAACAGATGAGACGACGCCAATACGCCTAAGCTGAGGAATGTTTCAGTGAAGGGCTTCCTAAGGGAAGCTCTCTTATACTCATATAATAGACGTACCAAACTACGAAATTCTCCTGGTTTTGAAACTCGTTCCTAACAATAGTATTCAGCAGTTTTAACCACTCTACTACTAATAGGGCAGACTAAGTTTCGGATCCAGTGCAACGGTGAACATATTTTGCTAATTTTGAATTTTAACTTGCAATTATTACAAGCCATAGTAAAAAAATATGTAGTTGAGTTTTATTCTGCGTGTGTATTCTGAAGTTACACTAGGAACATTATTCAGATTTTGATGGAGATAATTACCTCGAATTAACTAAGGCCGTTTAGCTGCAAGCCTAGCTCAAAACAGACTAACCCTTCATATAACGTATGCGACTATAACACGCAGAACTGCGCAGAGGGTTTTGATAATTTTGGACTACTCGATATGGTGCTTGTTATTTCTGACTCAAACTTCTGCCTTACTTTTACAGTTATCTGATATATATATATTTGTGCATGTTTTCGGCAAAGTTGAAAGTCGGCATTCTATAGAATTCTAGGCATTTTAAAGAACACACAAAACTGTCACCGGCAAAGATATTTCAATTTGTGCTTCTATTGTGGGTGTTTAATGGTAGCCACTGATGCACATATATGCGCAAAGTGTTTTAAAATCTCATACCTTCTGTACTAGCAAAGATGATGAAATGAATATAATACAAAAAATAATAGAAATTTTAACAGCTTAAAGTAATAACCTTTTTTTTATATTTTTCTAAATTGTATTTGTTATTCTACAGAATATCTAGGTGTTATATACACTGCTTAGTGAGATTATAGAATAATTCTCATATTTCATACTTTGCCTAAAAACGCCACGCGCTCTATAAAATGCCTAGGTGTTACATAGAATGCCGGTGTTTCATACATTACATATATAAATATAAATGTACTATGGAAATCATGCTGTTTAAGTCTGACTTGCAAACTTTTATGGCTATTAGAACTCAAAAGAAGTTTTCTCAGTCTAAACGAAAGCTGCATTAGAATGCAAATGAAAAGAAAATCAATCTTACGCAAAAACATAAAAATATTTATCCTGCCAATTTTTTTAAACTATACTAATAAATATGAGGCATTTCTTCATTAAAAAGTCAGTTTTGACCATTTTATTTTAAAACATAATTCAATATATCAAATTTATATGTAAATACTTTCGAAATCTTATATTTTCATGAAGTCAGTGGAAACCGTTTAAACAACGGCAATATCAGATATTATAGAAGAAAAATAAATATTTTGCAAAAGTATAAGAATTTACTTTGCGAATATCACATATCGAAACTTCAGTAAAGCTATAAGCATAAACTAACAAACGATATATTTATTCTTCTAGAAGCTGGGAACCGGAAACAAATGCAAAATACATTGCCGAGAGAAAGAATTAAATTATATTTCATTATATTTTACGAAAGAAAAATTTAAATTGATTTTCTCAGTCTTGAGTTTTCTCGACAGAGACAGAATTTTACCGTTGCGTCAAAGTCTTTTGGATGTGAATTAAACATATATAAAGATGTTTCTTTTCGGGTTAAGAAAATTTAATTTTTACTGAGTGGGTTAGTTTTTGTACCCAAAGTTTTTCTACAGTTCTCTTTTGAAGAGCAGAAGTAGGAAATAAAATTAAGAGGAGAGTAAAACTTTCCAAAAATTTGCATTTTGTGAAATAAAGCTGTGCTAGAAAATACATTTTTTGCAGATCTTAGTAATCATAAATTTACCTGTAAAAACTTTAAGGCCAGTAAAAAGTTTTGAGAAAATGTAAAATGAAATAAAAGGGATTCAAATAATATTAATTATTAAAGTTCATTGATAAGAAATAAATGCTATACCATAATTTGTAAATACATAATTATGAAAAACATGTTATTTAAAAAGTTAGTATATCTGCGTGAGTAAAAACTTAAGGCCACCAGTCATTTTAAAAATAAATATAATATAATCGTGTAATTACCATTGTAACTACTAGTTTGTGACAACGCTGCAATTTTCATTTTTATCATACGTTTCTTCGAAGTATTGGTGATCTTTGTGAAGATGGCGAAGGGTAAGAAGTTAACTGATCGTGAAAGAGGAGAGATCGAAGCTTTGTCTTCAACAGGAATGAGTAGTCCTGCTATTGCGATACAGATAGGAAGATCAAAGACTGTAGTCAACAATTTCTTTTTTTTTAATTGAAAGACAATTATGGTAAAAAGAATACTGGGATAAGACCTAAAGCTTTGTCCTCGCGTGATGAAAGAAGAGTTTGCCAACTTGTATCTACTGGAAAGTACTCAACTAGGAAATTGATTCCGACGACAGGTTTAAAAGTTTGTCAAAAAACGATTTATAACACAATTAGAAGGTCTGAAAGGTTCACTTATACAGCAAAATTGACTAAGCCTCAGTTACTACAGAGACACAAAATAGAGCGTTTGAACTTTGGCCAGAAAGTCACGACCTGGGACAACCAATGGATAGAATATTTTTTCTAACGAAAAAAAAAAATGGAATTTGGATGGACCGAATGGCTGGAATTTCTACTGGCATGATATAAGAAATGCAAAAGAAATATTCTCCAAGCGCCAATTAGGTGGAGGGTGTGTCATGATTTGGGACTGTTTTGCGTACAATGGTATGGGCTTAATTGTATTCGTTTCAGGTAGAATGAATTCACAAGGATACCAAAATGTCCTAACAAATCATCTTTTGCCAAATGCTGAATGTCTTTCTGGAGAAAATTGGAAATTTAAGCAAGACAATGCATTGATACATTCGAGTAACAGCACAAAAAATTGGTTCGAAGTCAACAATGTTGAAACTGTGAACTGGACAGCTAGATCACCTGACCTCAACCCAATCGAGAACCTTTGGGGTGACTTAGCAAGAAGAGTTTATGCAAATGGGAGACATTTTACATCAACAACAGAGCTGAAATCTACTATCGAAGAAGAATGGTATAAAACCGACTCCACCCTTTGTCAAAAACTCGTTTCATCCATAAAAACAAGAATATTTGAAGTAATTCGAAGAAATGGCTCCTACACAACCTTCTAAGAATTTGTAATTTTTTTCTTACATGTTATTTTCTATGTTGGCCTTAAAGTTTTTACTCAGGCTCAAATATTTATCTGTGTGTTCAGTAATATTTTCTAATAATAAAATATTTGCAAATTAATTTGTCTACTTTTTTTACTTTTATTTAAGCTCAATAATTATCAATCAAATGGTATTTTAATTTTTCAGTTTAAATGTTTCCTTTTTCTCAAAAATTTTTACTGGCCTTAAAGTTTTTACTCAGGCTTTATAGATATTTACAGAAGCAATTGATTTAAAGAAATGAAATTAAGAACTTCAGTTTAAATGTAACATTTCGACTGTGCATGTCATTTTCTCATTTCCTCTTAAAAATAAAGTTTTCCAGTGCGGTAAGTTTCCTTGACTACAATAGTGCGCGTTAAAATAAAATATTTAAAAGTTGATTTCCGTTAATTTGCATTGTAACATGCAAGTTTAAACTTTCAAAGTTTTGTTGGTATTCTTTATACTTGCAAGTTTTGTGACGTTAATAAATTTCTTGTAAACAATAAAATTAATAGAATGAAAATATGATCTCTTTAAGACCATCAGAGTAACCTGGAAATGCAGGTGGTCGTTTTAGAGAGGGTTTTACTAAATATGCTTATTCACTTGATTTTTTTAAAAAAACTTTTGTTGGAAATAATAACAATAATTATATACATCTCACGCAACGAGGTTTCTTTAAGGCGACCAGCCCCAAATAAAAATGCATCTTTGCAGTGGTCGCCTTAGAGACATGTTGCTCATATCAATATATACTCGTGTTCTCAAAAATACATTTATCTTTAGAGGCGGTCGACTTAGGGAGGTTGTCTATACGAAATAAATCTCTCTAAGGCGACCAGCCACACTTGCAGAATTTTCTTTGCAAATGGTCGTCTTACAGAGTGGATGTTCAATACCAAAATTTACTTATGTTTTAGAAATACTGGTCTCTTACAGAGGCGGTCATCTTAGGAAGGTGGTTTTTGCCCCGAGTTAGTTCTCTGACTACACACATATACGCCCTTACATTTCTGATATTAGAAATAAACACCGGTATCAACCATCATCTCTTTAACGCGACCATGTTCACTCACAATCGCAAAACTATTTTTCTCCGTGTTAACGCGAGCGAGAGAAAAAATATTCCCCTTCCTCCCCCGCTACCTCCATGAGAAGAAATTTCTCAAACAAGCAATATGGCGCAGTTCAGTTAACGTTTTTATGTGTTATGATCGTGGTGTAAGCTGTAGTAATGCAATAAATAATTTACTATATTACAAATTTTACAATGTTTTACTGTTTAGATATTAATAGTAAATAATAAAATACCAGCCCTGACTGTGAATATGAAAGCAAATGCCACTAAAGCCATGCACGTGTAATCGTACCTAATGTTTGAGAGAACTTTGCTGATAGCTGACTAGTTCTGAAATGGAACACTGACTCAAATTTATTCCAATAATTCATCACGTTAATTAAATTTATTTTCCTTTGAGATGATATATGAAAAACCTTTCGTAATAATAAATTAATATATATAGGTAAATGGTATTTTTATATAATTTTTCTGTAGGAATTTAGTTTCATTAAATTGCTTATTTAATAAACAGATACTTATAATTACGTGTATGTGAGTATATTCATACTTATTCACAGAGATGGAATTTTTACAGTACGAAAGTTAATTAACCTTTTTTACATCAAGAACTACATATAGTATAAATACCCATTATGTTATAGATTTTATTTATATAAAATCTGTGGAAGATTATATAGCACTAAACGTGAGATACGGAATAAAATATATATGATATGAGATATTTCCTTTAATTCCCGAATTGTGGGATGAGAATCGGTATTTGTTGAGACTTGTAAATTTTTTAAAGTTCGTTTTGTTATAATATAATTTATTGTATTTTGGGTATTATTAAGTTTATTATATATTACATCCATGTTTCATTTATCTTCTGGGAAATACAGGTAGCATTCAAAGTATTGGAAAGAGGTGGTCTATACACTGTTTGTATATTATTATTTCTTCACTACATTATATTCTAGGATTCATCCTTTCTTCCACGCACAACATCTATGTCTATACGTGTCATAATAAGCTACAGGGTGTTGCTATCAGTGGTAAGCGAGTTTTAAGGGGATAGCAAGTATGCTAAATTTGAACTCTGTGTAAAGTTTCTAATTTGCAAGTCTCTTATTCTTTTTGCTTGCTTGTTAATAACAGTCTAATAGTGTTTCTCTTCCTGAAAATTAGGGTTTCAACTAGTGTTGTTTAAATTTCGTTTAGTGCATTATAGGTTACTTAAAATTTAAGCAGGTGCTAGAAAGTGCCATCCCTTGGCAATACATTTCTCATTAGGTATCAAACAACTAGGTATCAACACACTGATGTGATTAAATGTCATTGTTTAATTTCTCAATTAAAAAACTGAAATACAAATATATGCAGTGAGATACAGTACTATATGTATATATTTCTAATCAAATCAATAATATCAATTAATAATATCAATTAATTACAATCAAAGTTATGATTCGCAACCATCAAATGATATGTGTATATATATATATATATACTTAAATCCATTTAGTGCGAATACAAGTTATTATTACTTGCGCAATTGCTGCTATATATAGTCGAGCTAAATTTAATTCAACTTTTCTTTCAACAAATATGTTGCAGCCACAAACAAGTTGGCACATTATTTATGACTGTTCGAAAAGTTTACATTTTTTGATAAATTTGTAGTAAGAAGGAAGGAGCAGACAGACTGCAATCCAGCTAGGACAAAGCGTAGAAAGCAAATGTGTTATGTTAAGGGTGAAATCTTAAATCAGTGGTGTGTGGTGTATTTAATTATGGCAAAGCTCACGAGGGCTATCTGCCTAAGGGAGGGATGCCTTCGTGGAGGACTTTCTAAGGGAAACTAGCTCGTATACACGTTACACATGAGGAAAACCACGAAAACACCCATGCAGCCAGCCCGTTCGCGGGATTCGAATTTCGGACCGAACTACCAGTGTTCAGCGACTTTACCGCTCGGCCGCTGGTGAGCCCCAAATCTTAAATCAGACTGAGTTAATTTTGGTTCTTGAGGTATTTTTATTTGGTAACTAATACTGCTGTAAAATTACTATTGGCTGTTTGAGTTCTATTTACAATATCAAATTATGTAAGAGTCATATGACATGGATTAATCTCGAAATGATGCAGTGCAGAGAGATTACTATTTTTAGAATAAAGACTCAAAATCAATTTTACGCTGCTAGTTCAATCTTGTCCATATTTTTTATTTTTCTTATATATGTACATATATCATTCAATGGTTGTGAATCATAATTTTGATTATTATCTTTCTATTAATTTTATTTTCAAAATTATATGAAGGAAGTTTAAAATTTTGTAAAGAGAATTTATACAGATATTTTGTAATATCTTTATAGATATTGATATGCATTGAGAAGAACAGGGGCTTGTAGGCCTCTAGATATTAAAAAATTTTATTAAGTTTATTCGCATCGAATTTTATTTTAAAGTACTCTACATGCTTTCTACGCCATTTAGTTCTGTACATTTCATCAGTGCTAATTATGTACTTCTGCTGGTTTATGTTTTTATGGAAATTTGATCTAGAGTTCTATTTTTGTGTATTGTTTTTTATAGGGATTCTGTATATGGATACCTGTTCTATGTGCGATTCGATGTGTGGATACTTCCTTATGGTATAATTATGTTGCCTTTGTTTATGGGTTTTTGTCTACTGTTTTTTTGCAGCGATTTTTCCAAGAGGTACATTTATTGGTCTGTGGATCTTGTGTACTGGTTTTTACAGGGATTTGGCCTATGGGTACCTATATAGGTGTACGTGTTCTTGTTTACGGGTTTTTACGAGTCATAGACCTACGGAATATCCATGTTTTTTAATGGAGATATGGCCTATCGATATGCATAAATTCTGATTTCTGGTTATGGGTTTTTACTGGGATTTCGTTTATGGTGCCTACAGTTCTACAGGTTTCTACATATATTTGGCCTGCTCGTATCTGTACAGTCGTACAGGTCTCTGTTTATAGCTTTTTACGGGTATTTGGCCTATGGATACCTGTGCAATTATACCTGGTTTCTGTTTTTGCATTTTACGGGGATTTGGCCTACGGGTACCCGTACAGCTGTGCACGTTTCTTTCTATGGGTTTTTACGGGGATTTGGCCTACGGGTACTTGTACGGGTTTCTGTCTGTGGGTTTTTATGGGAATTTGGCCTACGGGTACCTGCAGAGCTGTACGGGTACCCGTAGGCCAATTCCCCATCAAAACAAAACATGGGTTTCTACGGGGCATTTTTAACATGTTACCGAACATCTAATATTTAAACGCATAAACTAGTGTATTGTCCTACTGAGGATTAGGATTTCGATAATTTTCATCATAAAATTTAATTTAATCTTTAGTAAGTTAACATTTTGTAGAGTTAAGATAAATATTATACTCAATCAAAATAGGTGACGCTTCAATCGTTTGTACACGGCTCTAATTGTTATAAATTTGTACATGCTTAATTTTAACGTAGACTATGTTGCTCCATGGTGGTCTGTGGAACGGAAAATTTATGGTGCTTTTGGCGGGTTACCAGAAATACTGAGATCTCCATAACGGCAAAACATAGAGATTTGGTTCATCAGCTGAGTGGCAAAATTAATGAAGACCATTACAATTTTGATGACGTCAGACGTAATGCGCATGCAATGTAAATGACGGTGTATCCCCCTTCCCACGCATTCTGGTCTGCCGGGCGGCTACGGCTCAGTTGCTTGTTGGAAACCGTCGTGAATCGTTGTACAGCTAGTGAATTTTCTTTCACTGAGATTAGTTAAATTTTAAAATGAGTCAACAAACTAAACTTGTCGAAACGAAGAAAAGAGATAGCTGCTGTTCAGATATGTGAACAAGCAAAGAAAGAACGAGAAATAAGCTGTATAAAGAGCGAGCAAAACGCTACTAAGAAAAGAAAAAACAAACGAATTTCAACATAACAGGCTATTTTCAAATAAGGGAAGGAGCCTCAACTTCCAACAAATTCATCCAGTACATACTTCAGACTGATCACATAGGAGATTATTTTCGAAAAAATAGATATTATTTAAATATTAATTATTTAAAGTATTTAGATTAGCAATCTACAAAATATTTTACAGACAAGGAAAGTACGGACAAGTGTTTGCAGTGTTTGATGAAAGATTTGACAGCAGTGAGTAAAACTAATAAATTAATTGCTGTGTTGCATAAAGAACTTTCAGACGAAGATGTACGAATTCCGTATTGTATCGTTCTTTCAAGTGATCCTTGTACAATAATGAAAATGCATCTTTATTGAAGAGTCATGAGTTCACATATCCTGATCGTTCAGATTTGCCGTAGCTTGATCGAATCAATGAACACCTGATATCACCTCGTTTGCATTCATATAAATTCATCGAACCCCGAGGGACGAAAGGAACAGAGAGTCTACGCGATTAAATTCCAGCGGTCGTTTGGAACAGACATCCTCCCGTCGATATTTTTAACCATATTTTAATTTCATTGTAGGCACATGATTAATTTTGAGCTGTAAACAATATATAATTTACTTATAATAATTATGACTTTGAGGTACAAATAATTTTAACGGTGATTTTTTTTACTTCAATTATACGAGACAGTATAAAAGAATGAAAGGTTTTTTTTTTTTTTTTTTTTTTTTTTTTTTTTTTTTTTTTAATGAAAACTACCTCGTACTTGTACCATACATGGTAAAGTCGTGAAAACTACATGCAGTCAGCCCGTTCAATAGGAATGATATTCTAACAGCTTAAATAATTTTAGCCATTGAAAAATGTAGATAATGTTTCAATTATTGTTCCCATGCCTTATAGCAAACTCAGCTGAAGTAGTAATTTACTCTTACATACGAAAACCTGAATTAACTATCAACATCTAAAACCCCACTAGTTAGTAAAAAGAATGATCGGATTTTGAAGTGGAAGATTTTAACAGTACGAGAAAATTTTAATTTTTGGAAAATCTTTTTTTATTTTTAGAAGCAGGCTAAAACTAAGCATATTTTTTAATAAAATAGTGGATTTTTCAAAGCTTCATACTTTATTATAAAAAGCCGAATTTCTGAAACGTGTGAGCTATTTAAATTAAGTATATTAAGCATTTTACAAGCTTTTAAAAATTTCGTTGAACGTTTAGGAGGAATATTCAAATTTTATATAGTTTGTATTACATATATTATTTCTGCAATACTTAATTTAAGTTTCTTTTGGTTCTAATATTTATTTATTAATGGTGTGTCCCCTCAGTCTAAATATTAATACAATGCGAAGTGTAAGCAAGTAAAACAGTCGTTTTAAAATGCTGAAAAGACCTACTATTCTGGTTTATATCTTAAGACGGCTATGTGTTTCATGTCTCTATCTGTATGTTATCAGATACTGAGCGAAATATTATAAGATGGTAAAGATTATTTTTAAACAGTGACCAAACTTTTACTAAATTACATCGCCATTTTTTTATTGTTGTAATGATGCATTATTCTGATCAGATTACACAAAGTTCTCTCTCCATGCAGACTAGCATTAATAATCCTGGGCTTTCTTCCATACATATTAGTTTAGATCCATACAAATTAATTTAAATATAAAAACTGACGCACCTTTAAATTTTTACTCAATTCATAACCGCTTTCTAATACCCTTCAACTCGATACACAGTTATATAAAAAAGGCAAATTATTAAATAAAACATCTTTTCAATTTATATATCTTTATGTTTTTTCTAGCTTATAAAAGTGAGAACTTCGATTGATTTACCATTTTAGTGGGAGATGTAATGAATAGATACTGCAAGCTCAAATCTGGGACAGTACCTTTTTACGTTGAGATATATTTCTGAGTTGTGAGTATGTGTGTTTTTGCATTTAAGTGGAATACCAGTTTGTTATTGTCATATCAAATAATAAAACCATTTGATCTCTAGGTGTAATAGAGGAATTTGATAAAGAATATCTTTCTTCTTTATCAAACTCCCTTATTATTTTCAAATTAAATTCTAACTATGTCTACGATCAAAGGAAATGCTTTTAAAACTATCAATAAATTTATAGGAAAGAAAATTGTTCTGAGCTATAATAAATTTATTTTTAATCTGTAACTTGTAATTTCTAATTTGTAACATAAATCTGTAATTAATGTATTGGAGATAAAGAAGAACTTTACTTTAATAGGTATCTTCCCTTTTATTCGTTTTCACGATTCACAATGAAATAAAATGTTATCAAGATAAATCTTTATGAAACATTTAAACAAAACCAAAGTTTTAATTACTGTTGAAAGGAAATATAACTTCAGTGACAAGATTCAAGGCATTTTTTCTTTGAGTTTCTGTAAAAGGTTTCTCACGATCTCAAAGTCGTTAGTTAACTATTTAACGTGGTTTTGTTAAAACCAAAATGCTTTTCCAAATTGAACCAGTCCGGTTTCCCTCTTAGCTATCGGAAATCGTTACAAACTGTCTTCCTACGAGCTCTTCTTAAATTGGAATTCCTGTGAATGAAATGGACGAAGCTGAGATGCTGACTAAAATCTCTTTTCCAGAATACCTTAGCCAGGACTTTGTCGGAGCTTCTAAATACCTCTGGTAAAGCCTTGACCGATTTTCAGTACTAAAAGATCAATAACTGCCGCGAGATTTTCTTCCACTTTTCTTCTGGTGTTTATGCATCTCATTATACTCGTATTTCTTCGGCCTCTACACAGCACTGCATTAGCAGAAGAAAATAAATTCCCTTCCTTGAATGAAAACGATACATTTTAGTATATTAATGTACATGTACAGCGCTATTGTTACATGCGATTATAGTAATGCTTGGAAAAGCAAAGGATATTAATTCTCTCGTCCAGTAAAATCTGTTTAATAAATATCGACCGCTTCTTTTAATATAAGTGTTAAGCACTGTGGAGCTCACAAGAATTTATAATAAATGCTTTTAATGATTCAAACGAATTAAATGTCTCATTGCCTAAATGATAAAACAAAGATTTTTAAAAAGCGAATAATTTCCATTTTAACGTTGACATCAAAGTCGTGTATCGTCTTCAACATATCCGTCAGTCTTCAAAAATAGAGCTAAATGGTCAAGTATACATACATATGTATATTAAACACAATTTCTTTGACACTAAGCACTACAACTACTACTTCGTTCAAATTTCATCTACTTAAACTTAAGTTTAGTTTGGTTTGCTTAATTACAGCAAAGAACACAAGGGCTATCCGCCAAGGGGAGGGATGCCTTTGTAGAGGATGTTCTAAGGAAAACTGGTCACACCGACTTTACGCCTGGGGAAACCACGAAAATGCCCCTGAAAAGAGCCCGTTTGCGGGTATTCGAAAGCCTTACCGAACTACTAGTGCTCAGCGATTTTATCGCTCGGCCGCTGGAAGCAACATAAGTTTCATTTGAATCAGGAGGTGGAATGGTTGGCGTTTGGAATTAGAACAGTCCATTTATACATCAGTAAAAATTCAGACAACTCAATGGTTTCATTTTACATCTGCAAATTGTTATTTTTGTGCTTTATCTCATTGAGATATTTTCTCTTTATAAAGATTTATTTAGCTTTAAGTTAACGACCTCATTTGCTTTTTTAATTATGCATCAAAGCTTAAAATGGTTTAATACGCATGAATTTATTGTTTGCAAAGCTTCTAGCTTGTTTTTTTTTTTTTAAATTTAATTTGTACTTAATATTTGTACTTAATATTCAGTTGTTTCATTAATCATGTTTACTGGAACGTTACAAATTAAGGACTGACTCTTGCTTTCTTCTATGTCTAATGTTTGATTTGTTTTTGGATTTTTTTCAACGAAACTGTAATCAACGAAATATAGCTTGCAGTGTATCCACGATAACATTTAGGTAGTTAAAAATAATTGCAGCTTTTTTACTATTGAGGGAACTAGCTTTAAATGATCGTGCAGAAACACCGCTGGTAAGCGGCTTTAAACCTCAATCAATTTAGTCTTGTAATCCTGAAAGTAGATTTGATTTATTTCGCTAATTGCAAATGGCGTAAAATATAATTTATCATTATTCAATGCACCTCACCTATATTACCCATTTAGTCCGCGCATTTCCGACTGAGTGTATTATACATCAGTCAGCGAATTTATGATCACGAAATGTGTATATCAACGTAAGTGTCTGTATCGCATTAAAATAACTACAACACCAGACCTTTTTTCGTAGTAAAATGATACCCAGAATTTCTTATATTCTGACTTATTAATGAAATATAAAATTTTTAAAGACACTATTTAACTTTCCATTTTAAATTATCGTGTGTTGACAGCCAAATTATATATCTTTCGTTTCGCTTTCCATTCATTATTTTATAATTTTGCAGCAGAACTCAATTAACTTGGCGACTTTGCATATTTTCCTTCTTTTTTCGTTGAAATTTTGAACTTTGCTGAATGGCACTGTACCGGAAAATCCTGTAATTTTTTGCATTACGTTAACTCTTTTCCTATAGGATAATAGCAGCTAATTCTTTTATTATTATATGTTTATTTTTAAGAATTGAGAGTTCAAAGTTGGAAGATCTTCTTTGAAGTGGAAACTAAGAGCTAACAGATTATCTAGTGTCAGATTCCTCGATTAGTTCGATATGTAAGTGGTTAGCTAATGCAGTGAGTAAAAAAAGTATTGGCAATTGCCTATAATTGAATATCATATGTCACAAGAAGTGACATATGATTGCAAGAAGTTATGAAGCGCTAACTCCGTTATGTCACATTCTAAAGGATGAATTCACAGAACTCCGCATATCGTTCTTTGTCACTTGTATGGAGAGCTTGCTGCAATTGAACCCTGTATAGTTTACAAGACAGCCTTTGCAGCAAAACACTCCAGAGAGATTTTGCAGGCATAATCTAGTTCCTTGTCGACATGGCGAATGAATTTCTATGGACTACGTGCGAAATTCTGTCGGATGCGCAACACATGTTGGTCGGACATGTGGAGAGAACCAGGAGATTTCCTTTCACGCTCTTGTCTTGAAATTGATTTCAACCTCGCCTAATGCTCTGAGCAATAGGCTGTTATTGTTGGCGGCTCTAGCAGTAGGTTGTTCAACTCCAGTGTCAACTACAATCATGACGAACAGCTGTTACGAGTTGATACTTCGCGAGGCTTCGCGAGGCGTAGGACCTGTAGTTCAGTCGCCGTCTAGACAAACATTGAAGTGGAGGAACATCGTTAGCGTTACCTTTTTCCAACTTCATTATACTCCATATTTTCCTCTTTTTAGCTTTACATTATTCGATAAAAAAAACTAAAAGCTGAATAGTTTATGATATGTTTCAATCAGATGATTCTTTTTTAAACACCCTGTCCTTATATTTCTACCTGACTTTTCTTTAGGGTATTCCGTTATAAAAATTGTATTATACTCCCTTTGTTCGTATATGTTTAAATCATTCATTCATGCTGTAACTAACGGAGCTTTGTCATGCTTTATAAACGTAGTTCAGAAATTTTCTTCAATATGCTTAAAAGAACACTGATTGGTCTTGGATTCGAGTTTCGGCGAACGGACTGACTGCATAATTTTTTTTTTTTTAATTTTACATTTTTAATGTAACGTGGATACGTGCTAGTTTCCCTTAAAAAGACCTTCACAGAGCATCCTTCCCTTCTCCGTTTAGTGCCTCATGGTGGAGAAATTAATACATTGAAAAAAAATATGCTTCTTATGAATTTAGATATGATTACAATTGTGATGATGTTCAAGGGATAATAGTTTAACACACTTCCTAATTCTGAATTCTGAATTATGGATTTAGTTATGCAGAATAGATAATTTCCTATACTTCCTTCAGTCTAATTAAATTTTTTGTAAATGAATGCAACTTTCTCAATTTTTTTCGTTTCTTTTGTTTGATTTTTTTCCTGACTATTTATCAGATTAATAAATGCGACAACTGTAGTCATTTTATTTTAAGACATTCTTACATGCTTTTAAGTCAAATTTGTTTTCGCGATTTCATAGTAAATAATACATTACGAAAAAAAGGATTTATTTTTGAAGTGTTATATAAAGTGTTGGATAATGCTAAAAAATAGAAATTGCATTTCACATATCATTGCGTTTTATTTGCCTCTTTTCTGTAAATGTTATTACATGTTGGAAATGCGAATTTAAATTTAACTCTTACATATTTTTCTCCAAATTAGAAATAGGAATAAAAAGCATTCTTAAAAAAAGTATTATGAAGTACCTCGTACTTTTGCACCGCTGGAAAAATACTCAATTTATTCTGTGAACTGAACATTTCGTCTTTTCCTGTTCTGTAACTTATTCATGGCACTTCGCATGCTTGTAATGATAAATCATTGTTGCAACTTTTCAGCAACATTCTCTTGTGTGAGCCGAACTCGTATTCATTCTTAAAATATTTATACTGAAAACAGAAACGAGAATATTTTATTCCATTTCAAGCTGAAAAACATATAATCGGTCTATTTCTTTATTCATTTTCCAAATAAGATTTCTTTAAAAGAATGTTGCACGAGAATTTAAAGTTTTCTATGCTGAACAATTTTTACTCTGCAATAAATTCACTTCATCGTATTATCTCATTAGCTCAAATAATTACTATACTGCTGCACAATCCTAACGTGTAATGAAATAAACTCGAGCAAAACAATAACGTATGTCTATGACCTTTAAATCAAAGCAAAACCATTATCACACGATTATAGCGTTAAAGAATCTTTAGGAATTTTACCATAAAGGCCAAAAACTAACGGAGAGGATCGTTCATTATATGTCACTGCTGCTTAAGAAATAATACTACGTATATCAAAACATATACAGTAACTTTTAAACTGACGTTAATCTAAAGCTGAATTTTGCCTAATTTGAAGATTTTATCTGTGTATATGTCTTATATCGGCAAGTTACTCAACAGAGAAAAGCAGTCTCAACAACTTCGTGGATATCTATGTAATAAGTCTGAAAGGAATATCAAGTCTTCTCTTTTTTCAAATTTTCTTAGACAGTAACATAGCTAATAGAGTCTGAAGCATATTAGGATCTAATAGGAGATCTTGAGCCGTTTTAAGCCTGACTGATGAATGACCGCTGAAAGATAAATTCTGATGGATTGCAGTCTCTTTAAATGATAAAATATTGCGGTGAAAGTAAGAATTTACCCATCTGCTTATAGCCGCTTCTTTTCCTTCAAGTGATGGGTACAAGATTCGCGCATTAGCTTTATCGGTTGACTTGTAGACAGCGGTCGCATTCTCCAAAAGAAGAGAAAAGTTATAACTTGAGTCAATAAAACTTCGGAAATGTTTATTTGTTAAGGAACTTGTTTAAAGTTGGTAACGTATTATCATTTGTTTGTCTAGACAGAAGCTAGTCACAACTAAAATAGGTATTACATGCTTACTCTTCAATTCTACTTACGTCTGTATTTTATGTGCTTTTTAGAAATGTAACAGTGCTTGAAGAGGACAATGTTCGTGTAAGAATTCAGAAATGCCATCCTATTTTTTTAATATTTGTTTCTTCCAAGGACTATTTTTTAGATCTCTAGGAAATACAATTGTGAAAAACAATGCAGGATAAAATTGAAAGTTGTAAAATTTTTCTTTTAAAAATCAATGATTAGCAAATTTAATACATAAGACTACTGTTTTCATTTTGGCTTGTAATTGCGACATTCTTATTGTTTTGCACGTTTTTACAAAAGTATAATTCTTCTATTTTCTATGACATGAAAAACATCAAACAAAATTTATATCGAACTGATATTCAACAAAGTATAGACACAATGATTCGAAGAGAATTTCAAAATTGATATAAACTGTATTTTCAACAAGCTTATTATCACAGTTTTATCTGTAACATTATCTTCTTTCTAGTTTTATTTTTCATGTCTTAAGGATCGACTTTGAGTATCTAATTTCACAATTTGCTGCATTTGGATTACAACTAGTGACTAATGCATTGAGTAAAACAATACTTTTATTAAACTGTATTGCAGTATTCTAACTTATTGCCATACTAATATCAACTTTAAGTCTTGACGTCCATATTATGGGAAGAATAATATAAAATATTATTAAAAACGACAAATGTGGAATAGGAAAAAAAAAAACATGTTGCACATTTTTTATCATCGCATTTCAGATGTTATCAGTTAAATGATTCTGTTAATGAATTTGTATTAAAAATAAATGCTGTTATATCCTTTTTAAGATTGTTTAGTCTAATCCAATAATGCTTTAACTAAACAATTTAGGAATATAAATGTAATTAAGAATATCATGGGACTATTCATAACATAAATTAGTGCAATTACTTTTACTGCATATTTCCTTGAATTTATTTTTCTAAGGTAAACGTTGTTGAAAACGGAGTCTGACTTATAATAGAGACGTCATAGATTTAGAGACGTCATTCACATCTTGTAAACCAGACGTCAAAATTTTCCAAATTTCTAGTTAATATGAATATAATAAAAATTCCTTAATTACTTATTTAAAAAAATGCTATTTTTCATAAATCAAAGTCTACCATTTAAACATTTCTTCTACTCATCGATTTCGCTGAAATCAACATCATAGGGTCTAAATTATTTTCTACACTTGGGTACTGCACTTGATATAAGGGGTTGGACAAAAATATGGAAACACCTTTAAAAAAACATGTTTCTTTGCTTAATATGGTGTAGGAAACCCGTGGCATCCAAAACAGCTTGCAGTCTTCTCGGAATGAATAAATACAGTTCCTGTATGTTTGCCAAGGGAATATTATACCATTCTTCCTGCAAAACGGTGGCAAGTTCAGATAACGATGTTGGCGGTGGATAACGAGAACGCACTTTCCGTTCCAATGTATACCTCAAAGGTTCGATAATATTTAGGTCTGGTGACTGCGGTGGCCAGGGGAGATGGGACAACTCATCCTCGTGCTCAGAAAACCAGTCCTGGACAATGTGAGCTGTGTGAACAGGGGCTTTGTCGTCTTGGAAGACACCATCACCATCGGGGAACAAAGTTTGTACCATGGGATGAACTTGATCGGCCAAAATGTTCACATAAGTCTTGGCAGTCATGTGCCCTGACACAGTTATCATAGGGCTAGCAAAGAACCACGATATGGCTGCCCAAACCATAACAGAACCCCCGCCATGTTTCACTCTTGGCAACAAGCAGTCTGTATTATAGGCTTGAGATGGCGTTCTCCAAACGTAAACTCGGCCAGAAGGGGAACAATGTGAAAGAAGACTAGTCAGACGATATTACTCGCTTCCACTGCTCTATAGTCCAGGCTTTATGACTTAAACACCACCTTTTCCTGTTACGGGCATTAGCATCACTGATGAGTGGCTTCTCAATTGCAGCACGGCCAGCAATTCCCTGTTTATGAAGCTCCCTTCTAATTGTTTTTGTACTCACAGGGTTCGGTAACACAACATTCATTTCAGCAGTAACTTTTGCAGCTGTGATCCTCTTATTTTTCGTCACAATTGCCCTGAATGATCGTCTGTCACGATCACTCAGGACACACTTTCGTCCGCGCTGTGATTTAGCAGATGATGTTTTTCCGCTTTTCAAATATGCGGAATAAATCTTCGATACAGTACCTCTTGAAACACTAAACACCTCGGCTACCTTGCTTACGGAAGCACCTACCATACGTGCTCCAACAATTTGCCCACGTTCGAAGTCTGTTAACTCTGACATAATGCATTGACAACCTCACATAACAGTATTCCGACAACAACTGAACTGTTTAGCACATTTACGAAGTTGTATAGGTGGCGTCAGTAGTCAAAAACGCCAGCGCCACCTACATATTTCATTAAAATCAATCTTTCTTATCAAACATGCATTTCACAAGGTGTTTCCATATTTTTGTCCATCCAGTGAATGACTCCTACAAATACATCACCAATAAATAATTCATGTTTTCTTGGTTATGAAATGACTTGAGGAAATCATTCTGAAAACCGCATTCAAAATCGCATGAAATAAGATTACAATTTTCCGCAGTTTATCCCTACCTCCATATAATTTCTGCTACATACGAATGCAAGTTACATTCCTCAAATAAACTTCCGGCTCTTATTCTAATATTACACATAGTTAAAGTCTTTGTGATTCCTTGCATATTTCTCGGGGTTGTATTAAGGGCCATGTAGCGCTATGGCATAAAATAACGGCAATGCTACGGCTGATTTCGAGGATGCAAAAAAAAGAGAAGGTCTTGCAAATAAGAAAGGAAACGTAAGGTGAGGTGATCGAAAATGGTAGATGGTATAGAATATAAGACATCTAAAATTTATTCTGAAAAGTGTATAAGTGACTTTACTATGAGTTTGTAATAAGAATTAATTAATTTTGGAAGGATTTTTAGGAAGGAACTAATCTACGAATGCCAAGCCCTTTTCCTTTAAGGGAGCTCATACACCTTAAACCCCTCATGATCTTCGAATAAGTGACTGTTGCAAGAATTGGGGTATTTTTCTTTATTTTAAAATCAATTACTTCCAACTTTTTACAGCTGACTACATAAAATAGCAGCTTTGGAAACTAGTAACCAGAAAGTTTGTGTTGCCACAGATATTTTTGTAATTTAATCCACTTTGTGATAAAAGTTTTCGTCACGTTTCCACCTTGCACGCACGATATTTTAAAAATGGCTAATGGTACATACTTGAAATTTGATGGAATTCTTTATACGAGGCATATTATTTAACTGAACCTAAAATCTGATGAATATTTTAATATTAAAAATGTTATGGACGAAAACATTACAGATTTTTTTAATAAAATACATTTTATAAACTCGACTCCAAATAAAACAAAAATTTAACATGAAATTCCTAGAACTTTTTGGTTCACAGTAGTTTACAAATGTTATAAAAGCTATATATTAAATATGGAATTACATTATGCAACAGAATGTTTTAAACTGTGCGCGCAAGGTGGAAACATGACAAAAATTTTTGTCAAAAAGCGGATTAAATTATAAAAATATTTGTGGCAACACAAACTTTGTGATTACCATTTCAGAAAGCAGCTATATTATGTAGTCAGCTGGAAAAAGTTGGAAGTAATTGCTTTTAAAATAAATAAGGTATCCCAATTCTTGCAACAGTCACATATTCGAAGATCTTATGGGTTTTAAGGTGTACGAGTCCCCTTAACAAAGGAATATATTGAACGTTAGTCGTAACGCTTGAAACACGACTCTTTTTTTTAATCAATATGCAATTGAGGTAGCTTATACGAAACCTAGAACGTTGAGAAATAAACTTTTCCGAGTGAGTAACAAAGTAATAAAACATCTATCAGGCTATACAGTATGTGATTTCAGACCGCTGGCATAATCAACTAGAGTAACTCAGTAATACCGACTACGGAAATGTATCATAAGACTAACGTTTTATCGCTTGGTTACTAATATCAAATTTCCATCTTACATCATGTCATATAAAGTTTCATTGTATGACTCAAGAACTTGAGATGTGTTGGCAGAGCACATCATTACCAGAACCAGTGAACTGCTTTTCTCTCATTTCCTGAAACATATAATGAGTGCATGACGCAAAATGCGATAAAAATTAGTATAAGACAAATAAGTTACCTCAAGAACTTTCCTTCTAAAAGGCTAGGGATAAAAATTCAGTCATGCAGACATGCTCTTGCTCCCCTTAGTCTGAAGTTGGTTTGGTTTCGTTTATTTGATTATGACAAAACACTCGATGGCTACCTGTCGATACTCGATGGCTAAATTTCTATTTTTAACACTGTTTAATATTAAAATGCAGTTGAAGTGAGTGAAATATATAGTGTGCATAAACGAAGCATGATACTATACACAAGTGTTTTCCTTCTATCCAAATCAAAAGCAATTCCTCAACATGCTGTAACATCTCTAATGTTTATTGATGTTTATTTAGTATTCGATTTTACTCCCTTCGCAACGTTAGCCGATTTAACATCGCTTTTGTTTTTCGCCATCATAGACACCATTGTACTAGGCATAGAGTACACAGCTGATAAGTCTCGGATACAGAAGCCATTTTCATACTTTTCAGCAGTCCCTTTCATCATCTCCATGGAGATTCTAACAATATTTGTCTTTGATTGACTCTTCTCATTAACTTTCCCAAAGCTTATTATTAATTAATTTGCAAAATCCTTACGCGAAAAAAAAACAAAATCACTTGAAAATTCAAAAATAGAGCGTGTTGTTTACCGGATAATAGCAACAGGGTAGTGTCGCTCAAGGATAGGTTGCATTTTCTAAGCTAAGAAATCAGCTCTTTCATTTCCGTAGAAACCATGATGATCACGCACATAAGCAAAGCAGATATCAATACCTCTAATTCTAAGTGAACTAACAGTTACTATGGTTTCGATAACTAATTTATCGCAGCTGGTAATACTGTTCAAAAGTTGAAGAGAAGAAAGAGAATCAGAACAAATAAGGTACTTTGAGGATGTTGTCCCATGATTCTGGATCCATTTGACGGCAAGATAAATGCACAGAAGTTCTGCTTGAAAAACTGTACATTCATTCCGTATACGGTGTCTAAGAAAACAAATCTCTGAATGGCCTTCAAAAAGAACAAATGCAAGGCCAACCTTGTTGTTCATCTTGCTGCCATCTGTAAAGAAAACCATATGAAAACTTATTTCAGCAGTCTCTTTATAATCGCAGAAATTTATGGGTTCTAAAGAAGCGTAACGAGGAAGATCAGCGAAGGGGACAATTCCATTAATACAGTCTTCCGAAGCATGAGTTGCCAATGACTCAAAAATATTATTCTTATATGCAATTTCAAAATCAATAGGCGGAACTCCTGCAAGAACAAAAGTAGCCTCATAGCTTAAGGTTCTATAACCACTAATAATACGAAGAAGAATTCTCCACTGAATCTTTCTTAAACTTCTTTTGTTAACCTTCTTGGCAAGAACATGTCCCCAAGCACGACAGCCGTACGAAACGAAAGGTAGAGTACACTGCTTATACATGAGTTTCTTAACATCGTAGCTTACTCCAAAAGTATTTTTGGCAATTCGGTGAAAGCCATTAATAATTTTTTTCACATTTAGCAGAAAGGAGTTCAATGTGCTTTTTCCATGTTAATTTTTGGTCAAGAATGACACCAAGATATTTAACATTTTCTACAAATTCCAACGGAGAGTTATCGAGCATCAAAGAACCAATATTTTGTTCATCAAACGTACTGGGAACAAGCATAGCTTTACTTTTTGAAGGATTGAAAGTGAGTTTATGAGAAATCGCCCAACTGGAGACAAAATCTAGAACTTCTTGTGCTCTCAAAAGAATGATATTCAAATTCCTTCCTTGGAAAATTAATAGTAAGTGGTGTGCAAACGCAATTTTTAGACAACCGTCGAGATGACTTTAAAGATCATTTATGATTATGTTCCAAAGAGTAGGTCCGGATACAGAGCCTTGAGGACAGCCTTTTTCTAGAGAATAAACCTTAGCTTCGTTCCCAAGCTGAAGCTCAGCAGTCCTCTCGTTCAAGAAGCTTTTAAGAAGGTTATAGATATTTTGTGTCATACCAGCATCTTTTAAAATTTTTAAGATAGATGGCCACCAAGCATTATCAAAAGCTCCTTTGAAATCCAGGAAAATAAGAAGTGTAGTATACTTCATTTTCTTTGCACACTGCAAGATATTACAAAGGCGAATAATGGCGTCTTCAACGGACTTCCGAGGAGTAAATCCGAACTGAGAATCATTATAAAATCATTTTTGTCTCAAATACCAATTTATTCTGTTAATGAAGAGACTTTCAAGACATTTTCCCAAAGTAGGCAAAAGACTAATGCATCTAATATTATCAAGATAAGGGGTTCTTGTATGTAACGTTTTAGGAATCAAAACAACCCGAGCTCTCTTCCATTGTGCTGGAAAAACTGCTAATTGTAAACAAAGGTTGAAAAGTATGAGTAGAAATGTGCTATCCACCGCTTGAAAGTGCTGTACAATTTCATTAGAAAGAGAGTCAAGCCCAGGTGTTGTTCTTTTTGAGATTTTTAATAACACTGTTAACTTCTGAAGTAGAGAACGGACAGTCCATAAAAGAAATATAAGATCCATCAGACTCAGTACGCATAGTTCTATGAGAACTTCTATCATCACGCGCATTATCTCTTGGGAAATTCTTTGTCATTATAGCAACAATTGTATCACTCAAACTCGAAGTAACACTGCCATCCGGGAGTTTAATTCTCGAAATCTCAATCCTTTTCGCAAAATTGGTCTTAACCCCATACTTATATATAGATTTCCAAACATTGTGAACAGTAATAGTTGAGAGAAAATTTCTCCACGACTCAAGCTTGGCATTAGCTAATTTAGCCTTGTACTTATGCCGCAATTCGAAATATTTAATTTTATAAATATTTTTAAGAAGACAGTTTCTTTCTCTGGAATCTACGCCTAGCAGCATTTACATGCTTTCTATAACAATCAATTTCCTTAGACCACCAAGGGACCCTATTCTTCTTACTTTTCTTCATCGGAATTGAAAGTAAAGCACAATTAGAAACAACGGTAGAAAGTCTATTTACAACATTTTCTAATGCAATACAGTCAGAACAACTGTTAAGAAGGATATTCAAGTTACACAATTCTCTCTTACAAAGTTCAGTAAATAAAAACCAGTTCACTGTTTTTAAATTAAAAGTACAGTAAGACCCCGCTTAACGCTGTTTCGTTTAGCACTGCTTCGGTTTAGCGCTCTTTTATTTCTACCCGGGGATTCTCCGAAATTGTGCGCAGCGCTAGGTTTCCAAATAACATATCCGAAACAGTGTAGTTGTGTTTCTTGCTTTGTGGACGCATTTTTATCATTTGAAACATTTGTTGACATTATTGTAAGTTTAAATTTGTATAATACTATAACGATTAATACAGTGACAAATATTATGATCTTTAGTTTTTATCATGGGTGATAATAAAAAACAAGAAAAGAAAGCAACCAGAAAAAGCATTTCACTGGAAACTAAAATGCAAGTGATTAGAAGATTAGATTCTGGTGAACGCCAATCTCAAATTAGTGCTGCATTGATTTTGGCAACTTCAACAATAAGGACAATTCTTAAGAATAAAGAAAAAATACTGTCATTGGCAACTGCAACTACGTCAAGCTCTGCAACTAGAATTACCCGTTCTAGAAATAACATTACAGAGGAAATGGGAAAACGACTGTCTATATGGATTGACGACGAAATTGAACGCAATATGCCATTAAGCCAATCTATCATAATGCCTTCTTGACAAAAAGGCAGAAAATTGGAAACCCAGAATAGACTGAATGATCTGACTGAGAATTTTATTTGTTTTTAAAAGTATATGCGTTTATATTGTTTTTATTTTTGTAAGAAATAAATGTTTGATTTTATTTTTATTAAAAAAAGCATTATTAAATTTAATGCCTAACCATTTTTTATCCGTCTTCCTCTAACCCCATTATTTACATGTTAAGATAGCCTCGCTTAGCGCTGTTTCGCATTACGCTCTACTTCGACGGAACGTATCCCCCGCGTTAAGCGGGGTCTTACTGTACACAAATTAGAAGATATAATCGGACGGCGATATCCCAACCTTGAACGTATGGCAGTAGTCCTAAGCTACAAAGCGTAAGGTCAATAAGTCGAGCCTTGCGTGGAACAGAAAGGAGGTCCGCGATTTCCATTAAGTAGAAACAAATGATTCGCACTAATAAAATCACTAAGTTTCGTTCCTCTAGCGTCAGTAATAGGACTATGCCAAATCGCTGATTTGCTATTCGAATCCATACCACATAAAAATTGCATGGTTTCTTCATCGTTAAAATTTGTGAAATTTTTAATAGTTCTATGTCAATATTAGTTTGGGGCTCGAAATAAGCGGAACAAATAGTCAAGTCAGATCCATTGATTTTTATATCTAAAACAACAGTATTATAAATTGTATGATTTAAGTCCAAAAAAGGAGAAAGATTCTGGTTGCGAAGAATAACAGCAGACTTGACAACTTCTGCTTCGGAATCATAGTAAACTTTATATTTTATTGGAAAGCCAGGAAGAACATTTTTATAAAAGTGTGGCTCCTGAATCAGTGCGACATCAGTGTCATTTGCCTCCATATATAAAATAAGTTGCTGAGTAGCAAGTTTTGATTTGTGCAAATTTATTTGTACAAAAGAAACAGACAAATTGTCGGACTTACCCATAATAAATTTTTGAAGCTGCAAGATTCATCATAAATGTATGGCTGGGGCAAGTTCCAGAAAATGGCTTATGATTTACATCAACTTTCTTAGTTGCATGTTTCGTCTTTTTATTAAATCTTATGCAATTAATACACACTTGCACTTCTTTTTTATCACATTCTGAACTCTTATGCTCACCAGAGCAGCAATAACAAGCCAAGGGATTTCTGCAATCAAGACTTCTGTGGTAGCCTAAACATTTAAAACATCTATTTAAAACAACAAAATCTTCAGCTTTACACATATTCCACATCACTTTAATACGCCCAAAATTTAAAATACCCTTGCGCACAGCAGGATGCACCTCAATAACCACGCTTAGTTATATAATTTTTAAGCATTTTGTAAATACACTATGCTTATAATTTTTAAAGTTCGATAACAGATTTTGTAGAACTGAAAGCACCATATTTTACAATTTGAAGAATTTGGAGAATCTTTAGTGAATAAGTTTAGATCAAAGAACATATAAAAGACACAGAAAGTACCCTTTTTTAACAGTATCGTGCATAAAATAACCAAGTACCCTTTCATCTTAACTTAAAGAATTAACTTAAAAGAAATATTGAAGATAATAAGTAATATAATAAATCTTTTCTAAAAGAAAATACATGCACTAAATATAATATTAACCAATATATTTTGAAAGGCATAAGGAAAGTGGGTAGTTACGTATTATACCGTCGACCGTAAAACCTAGCCCAGAAGCACGATTTAGTGCCGGTTATGGATAAATGTTGCGTAACAGCACACTGACTTCAACACCTAACAACATCTGCCCTTTCGTTTGGTGTAACCTCGATTGATTCTGGATAAACCACCTTTTGTTTTCATGAGCCAGTGATATAAATAAACTATTATTGCTACATTTTCTCTTGCATTTTGAAAAACAAATGTGAGGAATCGCATTTGTGACCAAACTCCGGTTGATTTACAGTCGTTCAAAAGAATCAGTATCTGTTGAAAGGGCGAAAAACAATTCGACGTGTCTGACAATACAGCTGGAACAATAAATAACCTGCGGGAAGTTTGCTTTCAAAGCATTTCAGAGCTCTCGGAAAAATCTCAGAGCCTAACAAAAGGATAGAAATCTACGAAAATCTTCATATGAAGCACAAAAATGAAGTCGATCGAATACTTCCACAACAATGGCTATTTGGTGGTTTGTGTAGAGACTGACAGTATTTTATTGGAAGATTTTCAACCAATTTCACATGAATAACTGGCTCAACTTTTTGCGAGATCTCCTCAAACTTTACTTGTTCGATGGTAGTCAACTTTCGTGGTCGAAAGGATATTACGTAAGTACCTGAAAGTGATTATTAGATGTCTCTGTAAAATTAACTAGCTTTCGAAAGGTATTCTTAAATTAAATGTATGTATCAAAATACTTTCTCTTTTATATTGAAAATATTTCTTAAAAATTGCATGCATGTGGCTACAATTTAGCACACTAAAACAACCTCTTGATTGTGTTATTATTCAACTAATAAAACCAAAGCTATAAAACCTCAAGCGTAATTATCAAAAGTTATGTTTAGTTGTTGAAATGTACATTAAAACTCTTTGAATCCAGAGTTTTGTATTCTTGTTTTTGCTCTCTCTTGTTTATAAAGCAGCATAGACTTTAACAAAATAAAATCTTCGGATAATATTAGCAACTCTTTATCTACTATTTTTACACCCAATTTTTAGCATCTAAATGTCTGCATCTAAGCCTCGAAAAAAGTAATCTAAAATATTCCTATGCTAGTACAAAATGCGTGTCATGTTATGTCGTTTTCTATTTCAGCCTTTATTTCTCAGTAAATTTCAATGAATAAAGTGAACGTTTGTAGTGATACAGAAATGTTTACTATATTACTTTAAAACTCTCTCGGATGTTAAGCTATTAAATTAAAAATGACAAATGCTAAATTGTCTTGCTATGTATATTATTTACATCTTGTACCTAGAAATACGAAGGAGACAAATACAGATGGTGTTGAAAAAACCCAAGTTATCTTTGACGCAAAAGTGAAAAGAATTTCTACTACCAAAAATCGACCCAAGTTGGAGTTATTTGAATGTAACTACATGCTTCTATCAGCTTTTGTGACACCAGACTCCCCGAGGACTTGTACTTGGTTGAATTAGAATGCCTTCCCTTCTTAAATTTTTTTTGCAGATAGCGCAGGCTTTTAAAGATGTTAACTTGGGAAAGGTAAAAGGAGTTGGAAACATAAAGAAAACAAAACTGCAGAATTTGAGTGGCAGTCTATGTTGTTATTGGGTTTTAAATTTCTGTCTCACTTTGGCAGTTACGAACAAAAATAAAACAATAAAAGCTTTAGTGGAAAAAATGCTGAAATAATTTTTTTCAGGTTCAGTATTTTTAAAACGAAATTTTTTTTAACAGGTACTGTTTTTAAAATGTAGGCAAAACCCTTCATTGAAAAGTAAATGAAAAATTTCATTTTGATTTCGGAACTTGCAGTGTGTATGCTTTTCTTTAAGCATATCCTCTGTAATTGTATAACAGAGAAATCTTATATTAGAATTGGCACACATGTGTGCCATAGACGCAGTTAACTAATCAAGGTCAAAGGGATTCTTTTTAACCTCCTTTCCTCCAGCAACATGAAAGCATGGAGCTTAATTTAATAGCTTTTCACTATGTGCAGGAAAAAGTGAGTTTTTATTGTTTAGCATTGATGGTATCGCAATATTATTACGTTTTAGTTAAAGCAAAGGCGAATTTTCTTTTCTAAAGCTTACATTTAGTTTAAAGTATTGGAACTACTCTGATATGCGCCCTCAAGGCGCCAAATTTCTCGCCAAATATTTTTGGTGAGAAACTCCAAGCTGCCATATTGCTATCTAAATTTTTTGTCTACATTTCGAACTTTAAGCCTAAAATGTCTCCAAAAACCACATTTTGAACACGCAATTTAAGCTAAAAATCCGAAACAAAAACAAAAAATTTAGATAGCAAAACCGTGAAGTTTCTAACCAAAATTATTTGACAAGAGTCCATGTACACAGCGATATGTTTTAACTTAAAAAAAAACATCTACGAATGGCACCATCTAGGCAACGAACGAATTTACGAACTACGCAAACCTCGCTTTAATAAATCAACATAACAACAATAAATTTCAAAGAATACCATGTACACAGCGTTCTGTTTCAACTTTAAAAAACATCTACGAATTGCACAATTTAGACGGTACGCACTAATCAACAAAATAACTAAAATAAATTTCAAACAATTAAAAAAACAATAACGACAGAAATTCATACTAAAAAACAATGAACATAACATTCTACAAAATAAGAACAAGAATAAAATAAAATGCACTTACCATTAATGCTTTTTCGAACAACAGAAATACCAATTTCATACCGCCACGTAATCACTTTCGTATTTATATGACAGCTAGACACACTATCCAGAAAATTCATACTATGGTTCACAAATAAATAAAATAACAAATAGTCACAAATCCCTACTTCTATCACGCACAGCCACTAAAAATAATCTCCCATACCTTCTTTCCACACCTCGAAATACCCATTGCCCCTCAACAGGATGGCCACGACGATATTTCCTTATGCCGAACTTCAATTCAACAATTTTCACCATTAAATCTTTCCCCCCTAGCTTCAGACACAAAGCATGACGGGAACCAACGAACTCCAGCGAAGGATTTTTCAATGTCAACAGGGTTGCCATACAACACGCAATTGCGCCAAAAACCAGCGCAGAACACATATCTCCACATTTGGTGAAATTAGGGCGTATATCAGAGTTGTACCAAAGTATTTTACATGTGTATGATAATGTACATCGATGTTCAACAATGTTTGACAACGATTTTACCAAAAACATTGCATACAGTGAAGATTTTAATTAGTTTCACTAGTGCTTTGTTAACTTTACTGCTCATTGTCGAACAAAATTCGAATTATATTTTAATTAATCCACCTCCATTTAATCCTTATTAATAGTATTCATTTAATCGCAAATTTTCTCTAATGTTTATTTAATCTTACCGCTAAGTCTCAGAATCTATGTAGAACTTTAACGTTGGATTTAATTTTTCAATTCACCCATTCTCATTCATTTCTCTACCTTAGCGCATGGGCTTATTTGACTCGTTAGAGAATCGGGGCTAGCTAAAATAATACAGGATTGGTCTAAAAGAATGTAACAGAAGAATATAACAGATTAAATACTTATGAATAAAAAGTTACTTGCCTTCATCAAGAAGCATTTAATGCCGTTTCGTAGCGGAATTCGTCAAATTTACGACCGCCTTCTTTCGTTAATTTTCGTGGTGTCATCGTTATTTGAAGGCACTGTAATATAATCACCTTCCATATGCCTAAAGTACACATCGATTTATTTTCACTTTAAAAAAATCATAGAATTGCACAAACTAGGTATTGTGCACTCCCTTGACCTTGTCCATGTACACATCGAACTATATTCATTCAAAAATTCAAAGGAGCAGCCAACAAAAAATACATAATCTTAATAAACTACATTTTAAATCAAACAATTAAATAACATAAAAAAGGAAATCCATCTTTGCACTACACAAAGGAAATATCCACCTTATTTACGAATCTTACCTTATTTACGAATTAACATGTCTGCAGTTATACAAAATTCCTTAACAGCGTCCAACAACTTCCTAAAATTATCTGAACTAAAATCTGTATACCGGCGTCGCCACATAAATTCACAAAATAAGAGTGAGAAATATCCTCCGTAGCGTCGTTACGGCGTTGGACCATACGCATTTCCTTCCTACAAACAGGACACTTAATAATGGCTACTGAATAAACCTTAATTTACACACCAGTCAAGTAATGCTCTTTTCCTCTCTCTTTCCAAATCGTACAGAAACTTCAAATTAATCTTACCACATTTAGACATTTTACCGTGTAAACCAAAAAACAAGCAATATACTTCCTAACAAACACACACACAAGTCCTTACGAATTTACCGCAATCATGCAACCGATTACGTCATAATAGGGTTTCCATAACATTCAACTACTCAGGCTACCACAAATGAAACAACAACTTCTCGATAATACAAGGAGTACCCTTCTCCTTAGTCTAACCAAAATATTCTTGCCTATCAGCTGTTTTCGAATCAGGTCACACATTCGGCGCACATCCAATTTGTGTTTGAGAACCCTGTTTTTATATTGCAGAAGATACGTATGCAATGTTAACATTAGAATCTGAGCAAATTTCTTATTTTGTACATTTATGGCTATTTATGAAAATGACATGTAATTTTAATAAACTGATAATTTTGTAAATCTCTTAAGCTGCATTGATATTTTATATTAGATATTAAACACCAATTTAAGAATTGTGTTACGCGTTTACAGACAGTTATATAATGAAAACACAAGCTATTTGCAAGTAGAAAATGTACAGAAATTATGCTGCGAAACAGCGTAGTAGGCAAAAAAAATCAAAATTTGGGTACAGTACATTCTCTTATTATCAGGTCAATTATGAAATCTGTAATATATTATTTAATTGTAACCTAAATTGAGTCATTAGCTCCTGTTTCAACTTTTGCTTAAATTTCCGTGTTCCGTGTGTTTGATTAATTTCTCGCTAGGGTTTAACCCTAGCGAGAGATTAATCAAAGTTTAAAAAAACCTGGCAGTTTGCACTAAAGCAGGAAGATTGCCCTACAGACTTATTCAAAATTGATTCATCGCCCGAAATCTTTCTTTTTGTTTCTAAATCATGGTTCAGTTTCCGAGTTAATTACTTTCCAATAATTATAAACATCTATGTTCGATTTCCTCCTTATTATTTACTTCCTTTCTTCAGCGTCTAGGTTATCCTGCTTATTTACAATGCATACATACTTTTCAAGAAAAACTTGTGAAAAATGTTTTTCGTAGAGCACAGTATGAATATTACAGATTTGATGCTTCTTTTCATTCCACTAAATTTCAGTTTTTACACTCCAGTGATTATTAAATTTCTTGGCATTTTTTTTTTTTATAAAAAAATATTTCACTGAATAATTTGTTTTCAAATAATAGTCTGTGGGAAAAAACATTGTTTTTAAATTAAATTTTCCTCTAAGTGTTTACATTTTATAATATTTTCAAAAGGTGACAAAAGATTGAAAAATTTCTAGTTATGTAAAATAACATCTTATTTCTGCAGGTAAAAAACTTAGTTGGAAGAAAATTTAAAAATGTTTCTTATAAATATACATTTTTAGTTGTTGCTGTAATGAAATTCTTAAGTTTTCCAAAACCTATGTATGTACAGCAGGAAATTCAATACATTTATGTGACCGCAAAAGAACTTTCATTAATATAAGAAACGTTAGTAATGAAATTCATATCAGCTTTTATTTTTCGGGAATCTGGGAATATCACAAATCCTGGGTAAATCCGGGAATTCCAGAATCATTTCCACCATAGATATGAATCCGGGAATACTTGAGGAAAACTGAACTGTTAATCCAAGACTTTATTCTCGACACGTACCTTTATTTTGTATCCAGTAATTCAAATAATAGAGTATTTTTAGAAAAGAGTTTCAAGACTGCGTGAAAGGGAGGGTTTTTCATATGCAGAATTTAACATTTTATATTGCCTCACTGAAGCAAAATGTAAAACTATTATAATATTCATTGTGAATTTATAATTTATGAACCTAATATCTTTATATACAAAATCCATGCATATATAAGAGAATGAATTTCTTATTTAAATTTTTTCCAAACATATTAGATACCAGAAATATGAAAAGTTTGAATTTAGTTAAGAAGAAATTAGTAAGCACACCAACTCCTGGTTTTGCCAATATACGTTAGTAGTGGCTGGAAATTTAAACACAGTTTGGATTTCGGCTGTGGGGAAAACTGGTACTTACAGAAAATCTCGTCGACCATTTTTGCTTATTAAAATAAAAGTCGCGAAATTACGCGATTCTTCACCAAAAATGGAAATGTCTTCTTCAAACACGCTGGGTTTGGTGTAACCTTGATTACACGTGTTAGTTATTATTCTTGAGTAAAGACTCCTTTTTCCCCTCTATCACGCATTCTCGAAAAAAAAAATATTAAAATTTGAGACCTGCCTAATACAGATGAGGCATGCTGTTGAATGTTCGTAATTTTCGCGAAAATGAAGATATCGGTGATTGCCCGAAATTTGGTTAAGTGAAAAATTTCTAATTATTTGATTATTATTTGAGGCGAAAAAAAAGTATTTCGCTAGACTTCTAATTTCTCGGAAAATTAAAACCTAGCGAAAATAATTGCTTTTACAGTATATCTCCTTATTAAAAAATAATGGAATTTTTTAATGAAAAATTAACTATAAATACATTTGAATAATAATATAATACATTTGAAAGAAAAATAAGAATAGAAAGTTTTTTCTTGTATTTAGTAATTGTTTTTTTTTTGGGGGGGGGTTGGTGCGATTGGCGCCGTCTCTTGTGGTCGACGGGATTTTCCGTAAATACGGAAAGGATCTATAAAGCTTCTTCAGTTGGTTACTTCGACTTCCTTGAAAGTTTCTAACATTTTCAAAAATTTACCTGCTTTTGGTGATGGCATTAATTATAATCCAGTCCTAACAGCTTTAGAATTCAAACACCTTAAAGATTTACGTTTTTACTATCGTTCTGGACAGATTGCACTATGTTCATGCTTACTTTGGCTCTGCTCATTACTTGCGATATAAATAACTACGTGTTCAGATATAATTTCAATGGCAGCCTTCACCTGTGAAGGCTACTTTTATGAGACGTTCCATCCTTGAGTCTGCCACTTGCTAGCGCAATTTCGATTACCACCATACACACCTTTTACAGGATTTTTGCTCGAAATTATGACATCAGCAATGTAATTTCAAGTGCAGTGCTGAGTGCAATCAGTCTACTTGCAAAGCTTAGCGACGTGATTATTCTAAATTGAAGTAAACTCTGTTCTTAATTAAGTTTAATCCTGAACATAGATATCATCTTAAAATGCGATCGAGTCACTCGAAAAGGCTAGCAGTGCCAGTTCTTGGCGCTTGAGACACTCTAAAACCAAAACCTGTTCTCTGAAAACTAATATTAACTTCACAATGCTCTACCTCAAATATAACCATGACGAAGGGCTTCAAATGAACTTACCTGAAAAGACGAACTCTGCAAGGCTTTCACCGACACTGGGTCTCGTACCGGCCGTTACCTGGAAATCTCGTCTATAACTTTACAGTAGAAGTGACAGAGATAGATTTGTAGGTATTCTTAACGATCAATAGATCAAAATTGTCTTCACTACTTTACTCATTTATAACAAGGTTGACATCCTCAGAACACATGAAATCCAATGTTTTTATCAACCTAAAGACGCTTCTACTCAAGTGGTCATCATAGGACTTCCTGCAGATACCCTTGAAACTGTTATTTAGAAATAACTTAGTCTTGTTAGTATACCTGTTACAAAAGTGAAGCAGTGCACAAGGAAGCGAAATAGCGCAAGCTCCCAACGTTCTTCATAAAATCAACTAGAAATGAAGATATATTTAGAAATTTAAAGTTTAACCCGTAACAGTGGACGTGCGGTCTGACGGACCGCGCCACATGTTCCTCCCATCACCCCTATTGCATGCTGTGTCCAAGTGAATGGATTCTTCCCCTAGCTTCACGTTTCGTGACCTTCTTTCTGACCCCTTCTTATCGGAATGCATTGGCAAGTGTATCTGTTGAAATTCTTCTAGAGCGGTCTGTGAGACCTCACCTCCCTCTCAGTGCTATAATTTTTTGCAGTAGTGAACACATGGCTCTGAAGTTAGGTCCGCGGAGATTCATTTATCCTTTTGATCCACGTTATGCAGAATAACTGAAAAAAATTCTAGACGAAGTTGGAAGTGATTTTTGTGAAGAAGATGACTGTGAAGAAAATTTCTGCGAAAAAAAAAAGGCTAGCAGTGGTTTTGATGTCATCATTGCATCATTCGATAGAAACAGACTCGGAAACACAGAAACCTGAAATAATTGGTTTTTATAACAGAACCAAAGGTGGTGTTGATGCTTTAGATGAAAAATGTTCTGTCCATTCCTGTAGTAGGAGAACAACACGTTGGCCTATGGCTCTTTTCTACCGGTTAGTAGATATGAGTACAGTAAACGCATACATTTGCACCAAGGTTATAACCAAAACTCTGTTATGACCAGAATGGTGTTTTAATGACCAGAATTAGTCCAACCACTACTACACACGAGAGGAAAAAATCCAAGAATAAATCGAGAATTGCGCCTGACGATAAAGCGGATTTTAGGAAAAGAAGCTGAGTCTAAGGATGTGGAGCAGTGCACACAGGAAGCAAAATTAAAATCAAGGAAAGCATGTCGTCTGTGCCCCCCCCCCCGAGCAAGAAAAGAAAAACAGTATATTTATGTTTATCTTGCCAAGACCCTGTTTGTTTGGAATGTGCGCAAAAGTTATGCAATGAATATGCTAAAGAAGACGAAAACTAAATTGTTTACTATCAGAAAATCAGTGAGATACTGATATTTTAGGTACTGTCAAAATTTTTCTGTATTGTGCTACATACAATGTTCTGCTGTTAAAATTTGCTTTGAATATTAACTAATATAGATAAAATAGTTAATTCAAAATAGATGCATTCTTATTTTTAGTTTTATAGAATTTAGTGCAGCATATGATTTTCATCGAAAAATTTGAGGCTATGGGGAAATTTTCTGGGAAAACTTAAATTTCACTTTAATGTGTAAAAACATATTTTCTTTTCAGAGTAAAATGTTCAAAGAACATCTAAGTGAAATATCATGATGATATTTTAATTAGACGATTTTTAAAAATTTATTATAATGCGCGGTCTCTGAGACCGCACGTCCCCTGTTATGTTCAACTTTTTCACCTCCCCTGTTACGGGTTAAAATTTAGAAATTTCAAAATTAAAAGCCTTCAAGATTAAAAGAAAAGTGTTCCGGATTTTTTTTTCTTTATTGAAAGGTAAAACGTTTTAAGTTAAATATAAAAAATGTTACGCCTTCTTGAAAATAAGTTTTTAACTTCGGCATTCTGTTGCTTTACGGAATTATAACTAATATATAACTGAAACTCTAAATAAACACTAATGTAATTCAAATAAATATAATCTAGCTGTCAAGTTCGTAGTAAACAAACGAATGTTGAAGTAACACACTAATAACACAATGCACAGAAGTAATTAATTTTAAGAAGCCACTGAACTTGTACAAATATTTTAACTGTGCTTTCAGAAAATTTACACACTAAGGAAAAGAGAAGCTCTGTTCCTTTGTACCTCGAAATGCAATGGGTTTTTCACTTGAAGCGTAAGTCAAAAAAAGGGTGTTCTATTCATATTGTTAATTTTTGCATTGAATTGACACTCTTATATCAACAAAATATGGTAACAGTATTAAAATATTAACTTAATACAATAATATATATTAACATTGCTTCTGTTAAATTTTCTCTACTTGTTGCAGATTTCAGCAATTTACTTGTGACGTCTGAAAGAATGTGCTGTATTTGAATGTATAAGGAACAAAAATCTACCCGGGAAGCGCGTTTTGAGGAAATGTTGTTGTTATTCATGGTACGCATGGGGAAACTACGAAAACGTCCATGCAACCGACTCCTTTGCTTCGTTTGAACTATTTCAAACTACACAAAGTGCGGCAGCGATCATATTAGGGTATTGAAAACACACCGGCACGAGCTGGCCGCAGTACGCCATTGCACTACGCAAGTCAAATTATGCTACGTACGCTGCCGCACCCTGTATGACTATCAAACTATTTGGCCATTTACATGCCACGCCAAATGTGTAAGTAAAATGGCCATAATTCGGTTTGAATACCAATTAGATCTGCAAATTTTATTCGAAAAGATAGTACCGATGAGTGTATGTGTGCCAAATTAAGAATTAAGCATATACGATTTATAAGTACAATGTCAATATTTAATGATCAAATATCTTGTCGCGGCAGAGGAATGTCAATATTTGATCTCAAACTTAAGAGTTAGAAAATTTGAGTCTCCTAAATAAATATCGGACATGAAAGGAACAAGTCTTAAACGTTTTCCCAGGATGAATTTCAATTAAAATTTGCTGAAAATTAACTTTGATTAAACAGAACGTTTTCGAAGGTAAACCAAATCAATTTCTGGAGTATTTTAAAACACACGGATTCTTTCTTAGTAATTAAAGCAAAAGGCTGTTTCATGGCTAGAAACTGAAAAACAAATCTTTTAGCAAAATATATGACCGCAATTCGTTTATGTTCCTTTCTTCTTAAGGTAATTTATTTTAAACATTATTTTGATATTCTCACGTGGTTCTGGGAAGAATGTTCCGTGTGAACTGAACAGTGAGAGGAAATGAAATTTATCTTTTAAAATTCAGTTAATACATAATTTCAATGTGTATTCAGGTAGTCCAAAAATCAACTAAAATTAGGAATTGTAAAGATATTGTTCTACACCTGAGTTTCTTAAACTGCTGATCGCGACCGAACATGGAGTCTCAATGAAAAGTGTTGGAAACGAGAAAATTAATTTCAGATGGATGAATTATAAAAAATACTAATGGCTACCCAGACATTTTCTTTAATTTAATATATTACATTTTTTGTACAGCCCAATGATAAAACAGTAATGTTGGCCAAGTTGAGCTGTAAAATATATTTACGTAATGAAAAATACCACTGAGCCATCATAATGGCAGCTTCGCATGGAAGTTTCCGCATATGTTATTTCAAAATCGAAATATGTTGCAAATGCAAAGTACGTAATATCCTACACCACAGAGGTTTGATGAAAATAAGGTCGTAACTGATGTGACTAGGGCAGTGATAACGTTTTCGTAGTATAGTCAGATGTGTCTGTTTCATCTCAACAACTCGTCTATGGTTGGATTTCATTTGAACGATTCTTGAGAAATTTTAATTTATTTATTTTTAGGGTAAAATATTTTTTATTTCAAAGATCATGAAAAACATTATTGAGTAAGAAAGTTAACGAAACTGATAGCAAAGCTACACGGCAAATTCAAGGAAGGTTCAAGGAAAATATGATAGGGCAGTTCTCTAGTTTGGCTTTACTTTCAACGACTGTGATGGAAATAAACACATTCTTTGTTTAATTTGCAGTCATGTTTTGGCCCTGGAGAGTGTAAAACCATTAAGCAAGCATTCTTCGCACGTCAATAAACTAAAATAATATGTATTTAAAACAACTATTAAAATCTTTAAATAAAGACAACCAATAGTTAGGAATTTAGGACTGGCAACAAAAAATATTTACTTTCTTCATGCGAAGTTTCATATCCAATTGCTAAAATTAAAAACCCATAGATTACTTGAGATTTTTATTACCTGCTGCTATAAGGTACTTCTCCCGCTTTCCTAGCGTGCCTTCGTGGTGTAGTGGTTCTTCACGCTGGGCCGGTATTCCAGAGGTCCATGGTTCGATTCCCGGCGAAGGCGATTGCTAATTTTTCATCTCGTCTGCCTCCAAATACTCCTAATGACTCTACAATGGCACTCGAGCTAAAAGGGTTGCAGATGATGATTCGCAGCACCCAGGATTTGGCGACTAGGTCCCCTAACACCCTAGTCGCCCTTTAAAAAGGGGAGTACATAAGGTATTTCTCCCCTTCCCTAGCGTGCCTTCGTGGTGTAGCGGTAGCACGCTGGGCCGGTATTCCAGAGGTCCGTGGTTCGATTCCCGGCGAAGGCGGTTGCATATTTTTCATCTCTCCGGCTTCCAATAAACCTAATGACTCTACACTGCTATTAAAAGGATAAAAATCTTCACAGAAATACAAACGACAATGAAATTTGGAAAATGCTTTTTTCAAACTACGATGTAGGCAACAGGATTGCTGAAATCAACAACATTTAATTCGAGACATTTATAATCGTCTTATACTATAAACTGAAATTTATACTAGGAGAAAGCAAATAATTTACAATTAAATTTTGAAAAATACCTAATATTTAAAAAGAAGAAAAGCAAAAGCTCATTTTATAGTATATATCACAGACATTTATGAAAGAAAACTGTGTTATATTAAGAAAGTATGAAGACTTTCTATTATCTCGTTTTTGGAATATGCAAGAGGAGAAGTTATTACAATTGACGAATTTTTTTAAACTGACGCTTTAGAATGCAGACTCTGCATCGGAGCATTCACAGCTGGCACTAAAGAGATGAAGGATGAGTACTTTGGTTTTAAATCTTTTTTAAAGAGAGATCCTAGCAACAAAAGCGTTAGCAGCGCAGCTGAACGATGTACTTCAATATGCTGTCAACATTATGAACTTTATAGAAAATAATTCATTTAAACTGTTTTCAACTATCTACAGTTTTACAACTGGAAAACAATGTAAAACTTGATAGATTACTTAGAAGTCCTAGGTTTGCAAATATGTTACACCGAAGTTTGGAAGATCAAGCATCTACTACAAAAAGTCCAAGAAAATTTCTGAAATTATATAAAGCGACTGAAAATTTAGTTTCCACAAAACTAGTTTCTAGACTGGACTTTGAGCTCACACGATTCATAAAATATCATTAAATATATTTTTGTCATTTACCTCCGCACACATATATATGAAACGAGTTTCTTCAACTTGTTAAATCTTGTTAAATCTAAATATCGTTAAGGCTCAAAACCACTGAAGATGCTCTACATCCGTCAGCTTCAAATACTGCATTGAGATTTAATTTGCTATAAAGCAAAAAATAAACATAAAATTAAAGCGTGATTTTCTTTTTTTTTTTTTTTTCATTTTTGTATACTTGAAACAAAATCTGAAAGTACTTTTTTTTTCATATGTACACTTTTTAGCAAAGAATAAATTATTCATCAGAAAATATCTATTTTTATATCTTTATTTTATATTCAGTATGTAATGTCGAGAAAAAATCTCTACAAAAAGCGGTCATGAAGGAGAAAATTTTAAAAAGCGCTGCTCTTGAATAACCGTTATACAAATAAACTTGAATTAAAATAACTTGATTTTATATGTTGAATTTGATGAACGGTGATACAGGAAAATTTCTCGAAAGCAATATAATCTTCAGTGTTCAAGTCTGGCTGTATAAATCAAGAATGTAATTGAAGGGGGCATAAGGTGTTAAAGAGTTAAATGAAACTTAATGATGTTAAAACCCACACTTTAGACTTATACATATGAACGAGTTGTGATTCAAGTAAGTCGCTTCTTGAGAATAATGTTCTTCGATAGTAATTAAAATTCGATTAATAGATAAAAATCTTATGAATTCATGAAACCCGTCTTAGAAGTACTTAAATTCCTATAAATTATAAGTTTAATTATGACTAAAATTAGTTAATTTTAATTTAAAACTCATAAAACAAATTAAAAGATATTAAATAAATTAATAATTACAATAGTCAAATTTCCCACACTTTCTGAACGCATAGCATTCTTATGAAATTTTCGAGAACCAAAAATTAAATAAACTTGCTTCAGTTATCACAGATTTATATGCGAAACTTTTGGATGTTCCCAGGGTCTAAATAACAGAGTAAATTATATCAAATAAAGCATCAAATCTAAAGGAATCTTAATACACAGTGAAATTAGAAAAGGTATGAGAAATGTATATAAATTTAAAGAAAAATAATGTACACGGCTCCAAAAAAAGAAAAAAAGGAGCAGTTCTATATCCCCCGTTTTACTGAACCGATTACGAAATTAAACTTGCGTTTTTATGTCTCAAAGCACGACCTAGGATATATATTAGATTTATATATATCATTTTTCTAATATAGATATTTTGACAAAAAATGGGACTTTTTCTGAACTGACATGCCAAACCTTTTCCATATTTCGATTCTACGACTCAAATCATGCCGAACTGCCAAGTTTTGTAAAAATCGCACGAGTAGCTTTTAAAAAATTAGCTCCGAAAATTTTAGCTCCTTTTAACTATTTTTTTGCCTTTTTCTACTTGTTAATTGGATTTTATATATATTTATTGATATCTCTTTTTTATTAAACTTACTTGACTCCTTCTTCGATAACTCGAAATTTAGGCTTAATACAATTCGTACATTTTTTGTGATTTATTTTTTTAATTTGTATTTTTAAATATTTTTATAGATTTTTCGAAAACATTTTTGTATTATAACATATAATATTTTTAGCATCGTCTTGAAGTAGATGTAGTTCTATGTAGTTCTAGGCACACCAGCAAAAATTAAGATTTTTTTTTATTTAAAATTTTCTAAGATATGCACGAAATTACATATTGAAGCGTTTTGAAATATGGCATCTTTTTTTTGAGCGATAATAACGCCAAATGTGGTTTACGCACTTTGTTAAAATCATTTGAAAGTGTGAATGATGACTTTTTTCCCGCTCGTCTACAATGAAAAAAAAAAAAAAAAAGAAAAGAAAAGAAAAGGAAACTAGTTGCTATAAATTAAGAAGTTTTTCTAGTTAATTATTCTTGGAGAAGAGTGAAAAAATAGGCCAAGATAAATTTTTGAATTTCTGCGTAAATTTCGCACCAACTTTGACGAAATTTTGTATTGAGGCATAATTTGAGTCGTAGAATAGTATTCGCGCCTGCGAGCGCAGCGCCCCCGGTAAGAAAAAATTGTTACTGGTGAGTCATTCGACAAGAGTACGAGATGCAATAGGTTTAATAAATGAGTGTCTTTGCCTTGAGTGCCAGTTTTATTTACAGTTCATTTTAGAGAATGAGTTTATAGCAATATTATCTTTGAGAAAGTGAACCGGCCAACAAATACAAATATGGCAAAATAGTGGCATGTTATTTCAGAGAAAGTCCGATTTTGTGTCAAAATACCTAGTATGTTAGAATGATGGTACATATAAATATAATATATATCTGAAGTTGCGCTTTCTAGACATGAGAAACGCAATTTGAATTTCGTCAATCGGCTCAGTAGAACGAGAGATCGGCTCAGTAGAACTGTCTCATTCCCCCCCCCCAGTGTATATGGATAGTTTAATGTTACTTTCTAGAAATCAAGAACTGAATGAGACTTATCTGCAAAGAAAAAAAAATGTTTAGCATTTGAGATGCTAGAATGTAAAAGGAGATTTCGATGGAAAATTAAGAGGATGAGTATCTTTCCTTAATATTTTATTATTGTTTGAAACCATGACAGCAGGAATAATATCATCATCTGCAACTTCTATAATCTGTTGACTTCAAAGTTGTAAGTCCGAACTTTCTTTCTGCAGTTGTCTAATATTAAAAGCTTGCTCACCTTTTCATATGCATGCGTTTTGTTATCATACGATTCTTTAATAGCCACATAAAACCCTAAGTATTCTTTAAAAACTGTGGCTCGTTCCTCACTTATCGAATAAAAGAAACGTACGTGTGATTTTTCACATTGGTTTACAAAAAAGAACTTCTACTTCAATTTTATTTTGGTTAGGAAACGAATCTAATACTGCATAGGCCCTTTGTTTAAAAAAAAAGTCACAGAGAGAGGAAAAATGAGAAACGAAGAGAGGAAATTCAGGAATATATGAACAAGACTGACATTTCAACTAGCACAGGTTTAAAAAGTTGAAAAAGAAAAATTAGTTTAGGTAATACACTTCATCGATGTATATATACATCAAACCAAATACTCTTAATATTTTTCAGTATGAGAAGCGAATAGTGAACACGGCGAAGAAATTCAAATATATGAAATCAATGCATACGAATATGAATATTGATATGCACTCAACAGGTTTAAGCAGAAAACACTAATAATAAATAATAAATTATAAACAATAAATTAAGTACAGTAACCGAACGATAATCCAAAATAAGAAGTTTGGCAGACACATGACAAGGTTACGATCACCTCATTCAGAAGTAAATTGAAGGGTACGGCATTTGCTACTGGATCAGCATCATTAAGGCTGAATGTTACGCTGATGATGGGAGAAATATCGAAATTCTGTTGAAGAAAAGAACAATACTGATGATCTTATGATTAACCACTGTTTATAATTGAACACAATCTAAAATAATTCTTCGAACAATTATATATTCATACTGTAATTCTGAAGACGAAGCTTCGTGAACATATTAATCAAACCACCAACGAGCCAGTTGCAGGAAACTCTTTCGTGTAAAAAGAAATGTGGAGAGACAAAACACGGGATTTCACTAATCTTACTTAGTTTAGGATTGCTTAAGCATTGAATACATTTGTGAAATTTAGTGAGCATAACAACCGCGAAGTAGAGAGGACCTTTGATATTCTCTTAGTGATACCTCTATTTTAAAAAGGATGTGAATATTAGAACTCTTGTAAGAGGTCTTACAGCAAATGCAGTACCTCAGATTTAAGAACAGATATCGTTAAGGATAATGAATTATGCTTAATCTGTACTTTCTAGCCTTTATATACTAAGCAAATGTGTTTGCAGAATTAATTACTTGGCATGCAGCTTCGTTTAAAATTTAGCATTCTTAAAATAGGTTAAGTTACGTTTACAAAATTATTTTAAAGTAAGATTAACATCCTCCATAATGGTCTAAATAGAAAGCAAAAATTAAGACCTTATTTAAGGTATGCGTGAATGATTATAGCTTTATAACGTTGCGCGCCTCCAACTTGCACGCAACCAAGAGGTGACTGTGAAAGCTGTATAAAACACAGAGTCTTGTAAAGGGTTTAAGTCCCTTTTTATTCAACGTAATAAATTACAATTGCGTCCTCTTGACGCTTACAGACGGTGCCAACTCGGCAGTCAAATAAAAATAATAACCTGAAAAGAAACTAAAGACAAGATTCTAACTACGAGGCTCTCTAAAATAACTAACTCACCGCGTTTTACAATACCGCTGCTAATTCAGCAGACTTGAAGCTCACTGGAACGATTACCACTACTTCCCGCCAAGCACATAGGCCGAAACGCGGGGTTCTTCAATTTCTCGCTAACTACCTCCGCGCCCGTGAAGTAAGAATATCACACCGAACTCGTTTCCTTCTATTTAAATCATAATACTTCCGCTGATAATTTGAATCCTTGCGCGTTCTACTAAAATTTACATATTCTGGCATTGGCAGTTCCAGGGGAAAATAAGGCTTGACAGGAAAGATAGTTTAAACTTAAAATAAATGTTAGTTAAAATAAATATAAACCCTACAGCTTTCAAAACATAAATATTTAAATTAATCTAAATACATCGTTAGATAGATGAAAGAGAACATCAACAAACAAAAAACAAATTAAAAAATTAGACAAAGGATATTGTTTTGCTATTTTACGCTTTACGCGGTACAATTTGTATGCACAATAACGCGTCAAAAATAGCGAAATTTTAGCGATGCGCTACCGCGTGCGAGTTTCAAAGGTCGTCTGGCAGACACTCGCCTGTAAACAGTCAGCGCATTGTGTGTATTTTAATTCACCAGGTTACTGTTGTTACGATTTATAGAAATTTGACGTATATAGCAGACTGTGTACCAAAAGTATTTGCTGTTAAGCAGCCAAAGAGAATACAAGATTCAGAAGCAGGCGATATTTATACGGTTGATGTCATTGTTAATCGGCATTCAAGATTTATTCTAGCATTCTTATATATTCATTCAACTGTTAATTTAGAAGATTTGAAGATGTTATTGTTCAGCGAATTATTGAAATATTCTGAGACTACTTTATTAATTCGATGAAGAGTTCACTGTAGATACGGATGTATTATATTATGATGCGAGATTTCAACGCAGATGTCAAACAAAATGAAAACGCATTGGATTTTATGAAACGTAATTTTAATCTGACTATGGTTACAAGTAACTATCCAAGTACATTTCGCAATACATTTACAGATTTAACTCTAGGATTATAACTGCCTACAGCTTAAACTATGAATGTTATTTCCCATATCATCGACCAATTTTATTAATATAAAGACATTTTGAATAAATAAATGTAATAAATAAAAAATAGAATAAAATAAATTATATGTGTATGTAAAATATTTGTTTGTTTTATTTATTCTATAACATCCTCACCCTTCTGTTAGTAATCCCACGCATTAAACACGAGTGGCTGTTTAAACTAAAAGAGAAAATCTTACCTTCAGTTTTTTTATTTATTATCTTGATAAGTCCGATAATTTTGGTTTACTTAATAATCGGCCTTATTAGCTTCCCGAATGTGCCGAAATATTTAAATTTTATTGTGCATAGAAGAACTAGGAATCATTGCATTGGATTAGAAAGGAATCAGTAAACGGGAATAAGAAATGCATTAGCATACTTTGTGAGCCGCAAATAAATTTTAAAAAAGAAAACAAATGTTCACTTTTCGTTTATGAATTTGTTACATCATATTCTATAATGATTAATCAGTAGTTTATTGCTCTTACGCAATTAAAGGTGCAATGATTGATCCGAAGATAATAATCTGCTTATGAGATTTATCTTTGTACGTCTAATCTAAAGACCAACGGTAAGCAATTGAACAAGAGAATTGAATTATTCAGTGAGATATGATAGGACGTTTGATACAAGAATACTAGCTTTCAAAGTATTATTTCTGGATAATGAAAATTTGTAACTTCGTGAATGAAGTCAGATCATATGAACAACCTGGAACCTGTCTGTCACCAGAATAGTTAGAATTCTGATGAATCTTCAATTAATGTTTACGCAAATCCTCACTATTTTCTTTTGGCATGACTTATTAGAGGATGCAAAATATAACATCATCTAAAAACTACCATGACTATTTAACAGACTGTTCCAGAGAGAGCAAGACTACAGGAGGCTCTAAAATTCGAGTTAGATAGATGTATTAAAAATTTGCAGTTAACAAGAATTCATTATATTGATGTGGTTATATATTATTACCACATGTTTCAAACCGTACTATATTTCTATGGGTTAACAGAACGGGTGCCATACATCGGTTAGTTGTTGATGTTTATTTTAATAATAACATCATATTATATTTTTTAATGCAGAGATTTAGTAAACATGTTACAGCTAATTATGAAAACTGTTATCCATCCACAATATGTGATCAATGCAATGCAACACTCTTCGCCCCAAACAAATAAGAGAAATTCGTGAACAAACAGAAGTTTCACCGCTTCAAACGAAAAATTATTGCTAGGTGTATAATTCGTAATGGATTAAATTCACACAAACCGACCAACGCTTTATAAAATTTATTTTTCCGAAAACATTTCACAGTTCTAAAACTTTTCACACAAAGTACTGGTACAGCTGGTCTCAGTATAACAGCACAATTAGTTGTTACCTCTTCAAACTATTAAAAACGTATATTATAAACAAAGCAGCAAAAATCACATCAAAAAAGAACAGTTTGTATCGAAATCTCTAAGTGATCTAAGCTAAACGAATACTCTCTCCTGCCTTAGATAGCTTTCTCTGTCCTCTGGAAAATTTCCAGTACCTTCAATTTCCTGGAAGGTATACACAGAAATAGTAAGAGAGGTTCGGATATAGTTACAATTGCACTGGGTTTAGACCCAAAATGTCGCTAAATGGTCGACAAGCTTGTCGAATTTTGGTGAGTTATCGCCAAATTTAGGGATAAAAACTATTTGCCAAAAATTATCCCTAGCCGTTTAACTCCCGTGTTAAATGGACTTGCCAAAGTAAGCGTATTTTTACGGTGATGCTTTGAATTCAAGCGCTTTTTATATTACTTGTACAAGATATGCTATAATGTTTATAAAATTTCACTAAATTTATTTGAATGCATACAAAATTAAATGTATACAGTTAGTAGTGGAAAGCTGTAGAAAAGTTTGAGCATTGAACTTGCTGTAATGTGTACTGCTGCTTTAAGTAATGAAGTAATGCAGTAGCACCTCGCTATACCTCCTCTTCAAAATATGTTTTGCTTGGAAGCGAAATTTTCTGTTTGGAATATGACTCGATTTCGATGAGCACGATTGAGAGCACTACATTTGCTGACCACTTTCAAGACAATGCCATGAGAGCTAATTCAAGACAATGCCATGAGAGCTAATTCTAATTTTCGAGCGATTTTGTGTGTTTTTGCGTAAATGGTTTGCTAACTCATTAACAATGAGATGAGAAAAGAGATTATTGAAAAGTATGAAGATGACATCCGTGACTTAGGTCTTGCGTCCGTACGTGCAGTAGGATGGTGTTTACGATTGGAAAAACAAAGACCCTATTAAATTTATTAACGTTACAAGGGGGGATCGATCCAAGCTCAGAGACGTTAGATCATATTGAAATATTTTTTGATATAGATAGTGGAAGCCCCATTTGCATTTTAGTAGTAAACTGAGTTATAATGATAGAAAAAGGATTTTTATAAGAGCGAGTTTCCCTTTATTTCTTTATTATTATTCTCTATCATTTTCTTTTTATTTCTTATGGTAAAGGGACATTTGGCTGACATCCCAGGATCTGGAATGGATTAATGACGCTTACCGAGATATCTCTGTACACCTTGATGCGTGAATCTGACTCATGCTTTAGTTTGAATATTCATACATGACAGTCAAGAATTTGGAATTAACTTTAAACTGTAGACTATTGTTCAGGTGTAAAAAACGACCAAGAATTTTCTTATTGATGCAGATAAGCGTTTCATCTATACAGCCACTTGTCTGGAATATGTGAAATTATCAGTAATCAATAATCAATCGTAACTTATTATTTAAATATTCTGTCACCTGAAGTTTTGGAAATGACAGCAAAGATGCATTACTGTGACTACATATCATTCAGAATGACATCTGCCATTGATGTTTAGTTATTCATTCACTGATTGTCTTAAGTCTCGTACCTCACCGCAAGTATAATGATTACTAAAGCATGACATGTTTTCCTGTTAAAATGAATGTGTTATGAATTTTCATCATATATCTGTTACCAGTTATAAAATATGATCACTGAGCAATCGATAATAACGCAAGCTCAAGCTCGTCCCTTTTGATAGAATTGTTCTAATAAAAACTTTACATACATATTTCCAATGAGTTTGTAAGGATTATGCTAATTTTATTAACAGTTGAATTTTGAATTAAACTTCTTTTCCTATAGCTTCTTAATTTCAACTTACCAATTCCAGCCAGAAGGTAGTTTTAGAATGACGTTTGGATGCAAATTGTGAAAGAGCTGTATTTAACCGCGTTCCACTGTCTTAGTTAGAGAGAACAAGAGATTCTGGCTAGCACATGTCTGCCTTTTAAGGCTAATCTCTCTTAAGCTATTATTACGCTCGGCCGTTCTTTCTGCCCTTAATAGCTTCGCAGTCGATTAGTGTTAAGGGGCTAACTTAATCAACCGTTAGAATTAGCGTTAAGTTGATCCGCTTAACGCTAATCCGTTAGTTTAAAGCCGTTATAATCTTGATAGCTTCGAGTATATCTTTTTAGTTAAGATTAGTTAAATTTTAATTCTTAGTTTCGCAGTCGATTAGTGTTAAGGGGCCAACTTAATCAACCGTTAGAATTAGCGTTAAGTTGATCCGCTTAACGCTAATCCGTTAGTTTAAACCCGTTAGAATCTTGATAGCTTCGAGTATATCTTTTTAGTTAAGATTAGTTAAATTTTAATTCTTAGTTTCCTAAGTTCAAGCCCGAGTGTCGGCTTTAATGTAAAACTCCATGGCAGAGATCTGTTATATCTTATTTGAATAAAAAAAGGGTCTTTTAACCCTTTCCAAGACTGCCTCACGAAATCAAGCAATTATTCGGTTACTAGTTCTTAAGATTCTTCACATTCGACTGTAACTTAAAGCACACAGTAGAGAATCTTACAAGTTCAATTTGTAATATCAGGAAATGAACAAGTACTACATTGAGATATCATTATACGATGTCTGCTATTATGTTCCGAATAGGTTTTGTTGGTTTTGATGATTTATTTATAATTTTCAGTCTAAAAAACTCATCATCTTACAAGTTCTTCAGTTTAAATGGAGTTATTCAAGTTGAAAAAGAATTAATAGTTTTTACTTTTTGTCATGAATATGGTCAGCATTATCAAAGAAATCGATTTAAATATGTGTTATTTAATATTCTTTTTTTTAACTTGTTCCTAACCCAAATTATAAAAGGTACAGCAGAATGTTTTACCTGGGAAAACTATCGCGCAATTTTAAATCGAAAGAATAATAAAACGCAATGTTATGAGAACAATTATCTTCAGGCAATCAGAGCATTTAATAAAAATTCGCACAATTGTTGAGCACGTAAAAATTGGATTTAATATTTCCCCATTCTAGCTTAAATATTTCATATAATAATACATTTAAATCTCTCGAACAACAGAAACGTAGAAAAAGGAATGCATCATCTATTATTAGTTTTATGTGAATATAAATCTACTTTACATGCCATGGGAAATATAGAAGTTGAAGGTTTTATTGCGGAAATACTTGCACTCGTTAGAGAAATGTAGTCTGCGAAACACGGTTATGGCATAAAGTTGCCTAACTACTCTTTGGCAAAGAGCCAGTTTATTTTCTAAATAGCTTTACGAAAGCACATAAAAACTACCTATGAACACGGAGATAATAAAAAAAAACAAGTTTCCAAAAATTATTTTTTAATTGGTAATAATTCATAAAAATGTCTATTTCAATGAAATGGTGTTTTCTACAACCTTATAGAATTTCAGAAATTCAGTTTATAGTCTTCTGTACAAGATTTCAGTTCGGATAAAAGAATTTTATATCCATCATAAAATTGATAACATGCTCAGATATGAGTGTAAATAATATATACGGTTTAATTGAATGCGAAGCATAAATATCATGTGTGGAGCCTTTGGTCTTTTGAAAGAAACGCTTCCTAAGTGCAACCTTACCACTATTGATAGACTCTGGAAAGAAGTGGAAGAGGAATGGAAATCATTAACCCTCTAAATTTTACAAAAGGCTCTTCTAACATGGAAATCACGATGCAGATAACTAGATCGAATATTTAAAAGTACTGAACAGTTCTGGTTGCAGTGCTCTTTACAATGCAGTTATAGTTTACAGTTGAATTAATGTTTAAGGCACCGAAATTGTTCTATAAATGTGCAAGCACGCTCTGTATTTACTCTGAGAAACAAGGAAGAAGAAACATATTAAAAAATAATTCCAAGTGTATTTTGATGAATGACCCATTTTCCCCAAAATTGATTCCTGTATTTACACTTCTGTACTATTTTACCATCAGCTTCTCGAAAGACAAAGACAGATAGATAGAGAGTTTATCGTTTTGTCTTATTCTCTAAACCTAATAAATATATAAATGTTTAAAACCTCATAAGTTTTAAAATAAACCTGCTTATTAAAATGTTAGCCTGTCGTTACATAAACTGTACAATTACAAAAACTTATGGTTTCTTCTTGTAGTAGAAAAACGTTTATCTCAAATTAGAGTTTTAAGTACACGGCTAAATAAGCTTCAGCTCGACCCTGAATATTTATGAAGCTAATGCGGTAAGAGAAACTAAGTGCTGATAAATCAATTCAGTAATAGAGAGATGTAACAAAATAACCGTTAGCAATAGCTGTCCAAAGCTTTTTCAAGAATTCTGAGCTTATGTGTGATAACTAGTTTGTGTCCTGCTGATAGTTTGTGCTAAGGTGGCAAAAGTAGAATTTATAGTATGAGCAGAAGATTATATAACTGGCTTAATTAATGTAAAGGCTGACAATTATATTTTCTGTGTTCTCAACAACCTTTGCTGCAGTAAAGACATATCACCCAATGTTTTCAGCAGAATGGAATTATTTCCAAAATGCATTATTGTAAAGTATGCGTAAAGTATTCCGGTATATGTAACTAGTTTAATCTTCCTTCAGTGAATAGCATTTCACAATAATTCGTATTTTATAACTCCCCCTAGAAGTGGAATACTCGCTTTATTATATGAATTTATTTGATATGTTAGGTCCACAAACGATAAATAATAAACTCAAGATTTTATAGCATGCGGTGAATACAAAATCTGTACAAGAATTTTTATTGAAGCAAAGAAAAATATTTTTATAGCGTAACAGTAACAAAATGAGTAATAAAACCGTCGCTTATAAATTAGTTCTAACACCGGTATCAATATCCACGTAAAACATATGGCAGTTAAACAAATTTTGAATCAAATATTGGTTTCCAAACCATTTTTCTTACACTGAAGAAACTGGAATAAATTCTGTAATTACTTAAGGTAAATCTAGATCAGTGTTTCTCAACTGGATTTACTCTAAGGACCAGTAAAATACTTCGGTACGTTCTCGCGGACCAGTAAGTTTAATAATTCGACCCATTGGCAAATTTTTTTCACATAAATAAATCATTAAGACAAAAATAACCGGCAACTTCGTGAACCTGCGGTTGAGAAACCCTGATCTAGATCACTGTCAAAGTTAAAAAAATAATTACAAATCAGTGCAATAGTGAAATTAGCTAAATAAGCCATGAATTATATTTTTTATTTTATAAGAAGCAGTCAGGCTATTTGATAAACATTGTAAAGAAAAGCTTTGATTTCCGTCTCTATTTCAGGAACAAAAATGTAAGTTATAATTGGTTTACTTTTATATAAATATGCTTTCTACGTGTCGCATTTGGTTTTGTGCTAAGGCTAACCTAGAAATAATTTAAGGAGAAATTAGTTTCTTTCGAGTTCTAGGATTATTTAATTAAGTCGGAATTTATTTTATTTCCTTGATTTTACCATGGTGTATAGCTAGAATTAATGAGTTCTAGACTTTAGATTTTATCACAAGCGTTTTCATTGAAATTATTTAATAACGTATTTTAAAATTTTGACTAAATAGTCTCATAAAGGTTTTGACGACAAAATTCTCTCTCTTCAAGCTTTAAAATAAAATTCTCCCTCGATCTTTAATCCAAACAATAAATTTTGCCTCACTGATCATAAAACAGAAATTTATTCATCCCGCGATACAAACTTCTCTTCAATCACTCTTATATTTGCTTGAAATGATTCTTACAGCTCTCCACTCAAATTCAGTCTTCCGTAAAGACAGCATTAAAAACCTTACAATGTAATAACCTTCCACAATATGTTTCGCTCTATTTATCGAAAACTAATCCTATTATAACAGAGAAATAGCTTTTCGATCCGTCAACTTCAGCATTTTATTAGAATGTCAAACTGTGTGTAAGTGCACTACCGCAATGTGCTTTGATAACATTCGGTTATTGCCGAATCGAAATCGGATCGATCCTGTTACACCCCGGCAGTTCTTAAGACATGAGTTTAACTTCATTGTATTGGTTAGTACATGTATGAAAGAAAGTATTTTTAAGCCGATTTGTTTCAATTTTTGATACTTCTGGTCGCCTTCTCTTGTTTGGTAAGCTGTGTATTGAAAACAGAAACGTCGTGGGTGTAATCACATTTCGGGCATCTGTTTTTAAAGCTTTATTCTTATTTATTGTGTAGCTGTCTATCAGATTACTTTTCTATAAGACATTTTTCACTTGTATTATTTAATAGTATCACAGATTTTGATGCTGTTTTGCTTTATGCTCTTCTTTTAAGATGTTTTCGATTCACTTTTACTGTTTATGTTATTTCGTCCAATATAAGTATCAACAATGAAATATATCTTTTCTGACGTATAAACTGATATTTGTATTTTGGTTCAGCAGAAATTTTACTATTAATAGCTATACACGGCGAAGAAATGCAATTATCGCAAATTTTATGTCGATGTATATATTTGAAATCAGATATTAAATGATTACAATAATAATAATAGTATCATTATTAATATTATTGATATTGTTGACTTAGCAGTTGGAAACCTTGCTGCTATTTATAGCAAATTTGTAGTAAATAATTAATAATTTATTTAATTTGTCGGAAACAATAAAGTATGACATGGCTGTCTGCCAAAGTGAAAGAAGAATTTTCAACAAAAAAAAAAAAAAAAAAAAAAAAATTACGTTAATGTTTATGTTGCATATGAGAAAAATTGCTCGTATCTCACCTTTATATGGATTTTAAAACTTGGTTGAACTACTAGTATTGAACTGTCTTATTCTTTTGACCATTGTTGATCTTATATATTACTTCAACTTGAAACTTCGCTTTACGCTTCAATTAAGAGTTATATCTTTATCCAACAAGCAAGAGCTGTGTGCGTACAGTGGACAACTTCTTAACTAGAATGTCAGGTCATTAGGATGGCGAGATGTAACTTTAGCGTAGCGTTACTGTCGTTGATATTGGGAAATTACAGAAAACGATTGCTTAACATAGAAAATATCCAATAAAGAAAATCTCTTGGGAAGAATCGCAATCCAATCGCAATATTTATTCAACGATATCATAATGATAAAATGTTCTATAATTTTCCATTTTTTAATGGAGATTACTTTTGAATTATTATTACTAATTGGGGAAATAGTTATAATAAGCAACTAAGAGCTCAGTGGATACTGTTGCATATCGTTCTTCAGTTTGAAAAACTGACTTTCCCAATATCTATACTGACTTTCCTTAGCCCTAGTACTGTCGTCACACACCGTGATCAAATGTGTAGTTAATGTCTGTAATTCACTCTGTAATCACTTCTGATCACTATCTACCAAATCTACCAAAGTAACATATCATTAACTGCCTGTCTTTGGAGTGATACATTCTAACTTCACAAACTCATGCCAAACGTGACTTAAGAAAACCTTTAAGTTGAATTTACTCGCGCTAAATTTCAAAGCACTAAGCCTCTCAAGTGAAGTCTAGGTATAGTAACTTGATACGTGAAGTAAGAAGCAGCTATAAGCTGGTCTTAAATTTTACGCTTTCTGTGTCTTATTTTTTCTTCTACGCATGTTTAATTTGTATATTTTTGGCCTAATTTATATGATATGAAAAATGTGAATGGAAAGATCAGCAGCGTAATCGTCCAGTTCGAAGTTTTATCTCAAATAAAACTTCGTAAACAATATTAATGATACGACTTCTCTGATGAATGTTAATTTGCTTCTATTTATGATTACTAGGTCTAAATGAAATCGATTTCAAGCCTCTAAGTCTGACAAATGTGTTTGCCTTACTGGCCTCGAACTACAATGAATAATTAATACAAGCTCAACAGCAAATATCAGGAAAATGATAATCTAAAAGTTTTGATGAAACACTACGAAGAATGCAAATCATTGACCACATTTCAGCAGAAAGGAACGTAAAAAGATGCTGGAATCCCTTTCACAAAGTAATTCGATATTAGTCTGTGATTTCTAACATTATTGTTGTAGCATTCAGTGTTAAAAGTTTTAAGCACATTTTACTGTGATAAAGTAATAATATATTTCGCAGTTATATTCTTTGTATTCATGACTGATGAATATGAATTAGAATGCATTTAGCTTTCAAATTAAAACTACATTTAAAACATGAAATTGATTCAAATGAAAATTTCTTTAATTCTCTAATGCTTTGGTCATTTTGAAAGATCCTTTCTATTCAGCTTTAAGTCGAATTACAGCAGCATCTCACATAGTAAGGTTCCCCGGATTGTTTGAAACTGGACTAATCAAGGAAATAAATGCAAATAAAAATTGATAATAATATTCCAGAATTATTACCTTGTTTTTCAGTTAATAAAGCGTGAATTATAAAATCAAATGTCTTGACTGGAAAGAAATATTAATACTAAAGTTTTGGAGGTGATTATTTTGCCCACAAACGAGATTAAGTTGCTCGTACTTTCTTAGTTTTCATTTTAAATATTATTAAATTTATTTGGAGTGCACTAAATTATTATTTTTATATATAACTGTGTATATCTGGAATTGGAGCTAGCCGTCATTTAGACATTTATCCCTGTTTAGTAGAAAGCCAACTCGGCTGAGCAACGTCTTGAACCAATTTGTTAGTGTTCTCTTTTTATTTCATAACCGACGTTATTCGACAACTGGCTGAAACAAAAGTAAGGTTCAGATTTTCCACAGAGGTCGCAAACGGGTTTCATGTTTCTTGAGAGAATGTTTCAGTTAAGTCCTTTGCCTTGTTCTGTGCCACACAGAGCTGTTTCTTTCGCTTGCAATTATTTGACTCTTATGACCATGTTTTCTATTTTGTAAATTATTTTGTATTAACCAGCAGAACTGTTGGTAGAAACTATCTATCAGAAAACGACTTGTTAAACATTTTACAAGATTTTCTCGATATCAATGCTGGTTGAGAAATTAGTACTCATTAAAAATCTAATGCGGAAATGTGTTCTACTTTATCTGATAAAGACTGGATTATACCAACTACAAGTGAATCCGATTCCTCAAATAACGGTTCTATTTTTCCTTCAAAAGGAAACTGCCATAATGCTATTTCAACATCTTTTTCCAAGGAAAAAGAAAGCATTACTTCATCATTTCTATATTGCAGCGATTCCAAAAAATAAATTTCTGGCAAATGCGAGCTGCGAAGGTCAAGGGTTTAACTTTGAAGAAGAATTTAGTCCAGAACGAGGAAATGGTCGCTGTCATAAAAGACGATAAAAGCGCTGTCCAAAAATACAAAGACGCGGTCTAGAAAGAACACACCATAGTCCAATAACAAAATAAATACAAATTAGTGGTTTGAAAGTGAAGAAAATTAATGAAAATAGCAAATGATGGTGTAGTATTGAAAACCAGAAGTTATTTTAGCATATTAACTTGGAAGACTTACTTTTCAAAATGTGTCCCTAGAAGCAGTAAGACCATATATACTTTTGCTAAGAGAAGCTTAATTTATGACAACACAAACAGCTTACGGGGACTTTTTATCAGGGAAAAAATACATTTCTTACAGCAATGACAAATTCTGTACGCAATTTCAAATTCTTACAGCAATGACAAATTCTGTACGCAATTTCAAATTCTTACAGCAATGACAAATTCTGTAAGCAATAGCAATTTCAAATTCTTACAGCAATGAACAGAAGTCTCGAAATCGCGGCTTCTGTGTGTTGCATTCTGTGCAGTCCAAAGTCGCGAATGTAAGTTAGTACTCGTTATTTGATGAACCGCTTTTACTGCTCTAATTTATTCCTGCGGCGCTTTCAGTGCCTTAGCTTTTAAAATTATTTGCGATGAAATTTACTTCGCCCCTTTTAACTTTATTCATTATATGTATATATTGTTGCAAAATGCCCAGCGGCTACGCGGTGAGGTAGCTTTTCCGCAAAGGAGGCGTACTTAAGGTTGCCAGATTTGACGCAAAATCTCCCATTTGGCTTCAAAATTGGCGATATGCTATAGACAGAGCGAGAACATTCTAGAACGCATTCTTAGCAGTTTTCTCGGGAACGTTCTCGAAGGTAGGTTAAAGCAATATATATACTTCAGCTGTCTTAACCGTTATAGCCTTTGTTGCTGAATGTTTCAGCATGTTTATCGTAGTTTTTCGATGACTGCAAACGTGACTCTCCTGAGTAATACTAACGAATAAATTGTGTTTCGGTTCTTCATCACGGATAATCATCGATTACTCCACATCCACGATCCCCTAGACCGCAACAATTATACCTATATATCTATTTATCTGTATGTAAGAAAAATAAATAATATATAAAAGATTAAATTAGCAACGTAAATTTCCGTTCTGAATTCTAAAAATAGTAACCCCTCTCTGCACTGCATCATTTCAAGACTATGTTATATGGATTTTTTCGTAATTCTTATGATGTAAATGAAACTAAAACTCAAACAGCTAATAGTAATTTTACAGCAATATTAACTGTCCAATCAAAATGCTTTGAAAGCCAAAACTCAGTCAGTCTGACTTGAGATTTCATCCTGAGCATTACGCTCTTGCTTTCTACGCTTTGCCTTAGCTGGACTGCTGTCTGTCTGCTGCTGCTTTCTTGCTACAAAGTTATCAAAAATGAAAACCTTTTGGAACAGTCACATTTAATCTGCCGACTTGTGCGTGGCCGTAACATGTTGCTGAAAATAAAAATGAAGATTTAATCTGCCTTCGCCTCCAATTTCTTGGTCATTATGGATCAACACTTCTACGCCATCCAAATTCCTGCTCCTTAATATATTACATATATACGACTTTCATTCATTTTGTACATTCGGACGCTCACCGGTGTATGTCGACAATCACAGATATGCTCTGGTGTAGGTCGAAAAGAGAGGTCCAAAGTGTCATAATAGTTTAAGTTGTTGCAATAAATAAGATTTAAATCACATAATTTATTAAGTTTTTATTACTATTATTTTATTTTCTCATTTATAACTTACTGTATAAATAAGTAAGTTTTTAACTTCTATTATTTTCTTTTCTCATTTTGAATGTAATATGTTTTAAGTTCTTATTTTTATGTCTCAAGTGCATTTTTTCGCGACTGAATTACGGAAAAAAAATATAATGTTCTTATATGTTCAACATTCACCATTAGTACATGGTGAATATCGACATTTATCGGTGTAAGTCAGAAAAAAGAGTATTTGGAAAATATGTCGGACATACACCAAGTGACTATTTGAGTGTTGACATTCACCGGTGAAAGATGACATTCTCCAGATTTGGGTGTTTCACCGTAACATATGTTTTATATTTCTCAGTATTTGATTTTAAATGTTGATTTTTTAATTATATCATGATATGTAATTTATGTTAAACAGATTTCTAAAATCTATAATTTAAAAATGCATCTTTTATAAGCGTTTACTTAATCATAGAGTTTGTCACTATAGTCAAAACTATTCCATGCAATTTAAAACTATTTCCTGATCAGCTAACTATTTAATTCCAGTTTCGCATACATGTTCATTGTGGATGGTAATTCAATGCAGTGAAGCGATTTTGTTAAATTAATTTTTAAAGTTATTTTAATTTTCTAATTTCATTAACTTGATTTAATATAACGTTCAAAAATCTTTTGCACATATCTTCGTTTAATAAGCAAGCGAAAACTCAGATTTTTATTGCTTTTACCATCGAAGAGAGCGTAAAAAATTATTTTAAATGCAGTTTATGAAAATATTTAACACAGTTTCTGGTTTGTGGTGAAAACCGCTGGATGTTTTCGATCTTGACTTAACATAATTGTTAAAACCAGAAGAGTGATCATTCATTTTTCATAACAAAATTTTCATTTAAATAATTTAATTGATAAAATCTCATTGATAGGAAAAATAGGAAAATAAAAGAAACAGTAGAAGGCTTTATAAAATAAACTTTTGTTTAAGACTGATAGTAATTAACGGACTTAAGAGTAGAAAAATAATTTATCGTATATTTTAATGGGAGTAACGATATTAAGTAATCCTCTACACAAACATCATTTATCATAATTTTATACCAGGAATAATAAAAGTATGGACACCTAAATAACGAAACCTAATAATGCGACTACATTGTCCAAAGTACAAGCCATTGACTTTAAAATTTAAAACGTTTGACGCTTTTATTTGTGATATAAAATTGTAAAGAAGTTTTGTAAAGAGAGTAATTAAATCTCTTTTTCCCATGATAATACATGATAATTTTGTTCCTCTTTTTTAAGTCATTAATTATTTTAGGTGCTTTAAATGAAAGTTTTTTCTAAATTTATAATTTATTTATGTATTAATTTTTGTAATTTACATTTGTTTTACAAAAAACTCCATATCTGGGCATACCTTTAGCAGTTTTCTTCTTACATTTGTTTTAACAACGAGTTACATCGTTTATCATAAGACGAACTGTAAAGCTATATTGGGATCATTTTTATAATATATTTTGCAATGTTTCAATCATTTCAATAAACTTTATAGCTGTTTCGCAGTTAATTCTCCTGTAGGTATTTCAATAAAGTCATCATTGTCTATAAGTGGTTCATTGTATAATTGAGTGGCGTTTGATTTGAAGTACTCATCTTATTGACGTAATCTAATTCACGGGATCCAATTTGCTGTCAATTTTTCACTGTGTTATTCGTGGCTCTTCCTTTGCTAGCATTCGTCAGGGTTCAAAAACGAAAGACCCTAGCATAGGTACGTACCTAGAGAATAGAAAATCGTAGAGAAAACTGAAATGCGTATAGCATCGTGTAATTTTATGAGCGCAGACTTGTTTTTTTAAATATTTGACTATGTAAAGGGGAAAAAGCTGTGATTCGTGTACTAAATTATTTTCTTTATTATAGTTTTGATTTGTTTTTTCTCACTCAAATTTAGTTTGGAGTTTTCAAACTTAATTATAGTTAAAGCGGACTATTGGAAGCCAAACTAATATAGTCACTGCTGTGTAATCTTAATATGTAATACCAAGAAAATCTTGAATTGCAAAACATTATAAAATCCAGGGGTTTCGTAAAGAAACTTTCTTAATGAGGTTGTGTTAAGTACTTTAAAATGGTAAAACACGTTTTTAAGTGAAACTACTCCTAAACACCCATAAAACTACTAAATTATTTCCGTATCATAAAAATATAGATTTACGGTACTTCTTCACATATCACCCCCCCCCCCCAGTCTTTTAGCGCTAGGTTCTAAAAATTTAAAAATTATTCGCTTAACATTTTTCTTCCTCAGTTGGTTCAGTACAATAAAAACGAGTAAATATTAAGTTACAGGGAAGTAGAAATTTGAGATATAATATTAGACATTTTAATGGTAATATCACTATACATTCTGATTGGTATGCAGGTTTCTTTTAAAGAAACAAAATTACGGTAGTTTCTCTGACTACTTTAAATTTGTTATGTCCTTACTATAACCGCGTCCAATTAAATTATTCACATAATTTTTCTCTCTCAATTTTCGAGCGATAAAATTGGTAAACAAAGGGAAAATACACGAGGAACTGTCAATTGTAAGACACTTGGTAACGACAAGAGCAATACTGCGTTTTTGCCACGACCAATTTCGTGTCCTTATTTTGATATCAGAGAAGCGAAATTAGTCACAATAACAACACAACAATTTTAAGACTGGTATATTTTGCAATAACGATCAATATAGCTAGAGGCACATAATATACTTCCTATCTCAAAGAGCCGAGATAAAACTTCGTAATTAGCAATTACAAGGCTAAAGCATAATAAAAAATAAGACTCTAGTCAAACCTAATCTTGGCTTAAAACATGGAAAAGTGTTACGGTCGAATTACTACTGCTTACAAGAATTCCCAGATACATTGGTGATCGTATTTTCAAATTAAAATGTTTCCAAATACAGAGCGTAATCTTTATTTTCATGCAATGTTTATGCAAAGTAAAATAAATTTAAATATCCACCGACATCCAATTTTAATTACTTATTCTAAAGGAATGTGATTCCAGTATAATATTAATTAAAGTTAATACTCTGTGTACTTTCTTTCTTCTAAATGAAAATCAAACTTTTTAAATGTTTTCTTAAGTCGAGAATCCAAAACAAAACTGCTACTATGTACTTCATTAGCAGAAAAAGATCCGTATAACCAATTGCCAATTAAATTCCAAAAAATGCATCATCCGCAAAAATGTAAGAAAACTTTTCACGTCAAAATAATAAGCTCATCTAAGCTTCAATAATAAGGATTAAATATTTTTATGGAAAAAAAAGGATTGGTATTTGTTCATTAAACCTTAATCAACACAAGAATACTCTCAGTAATACTTGGAATTAAACATACCATCTGTAACAATATATAATCTTTAAGCCTGTATTTTCTTTGCACCTCACTGAAAATGCAGAAATCCATTTACATGAATTCATTACATGCATGGGTTCATATGTTCTTCAGTTTAGCACTGAGCTCGACTTAAAACATTTCAAAGAAAAAGTGGGTATTAAAAGTTAACTTTCGAGCATAATCAAGTGAAATACAAAGAAAAACTGTTTTTATTCATTTGTTTATACGACAAAAAGTCTTAAATGCATTTAAATACGCTTTTTAATATTTAATTGGCTTTGCGTTTTAAGATATGTTTTAAGCTAAGTTAGGTTAGGTTATCTGAATATGGCAAAGCACACAAGCGCTTGCTTTTTTTCCCGGCATATTGAAGGAACAATGTAAAGAGAGAAATATTTTTGTGGAGGACTTTCTATAGGGAGCTGGGTCTTCACGTTACTTATGAGTAAACGAATTAAAGACAATCATGTAGCTAACCTGTCCTCCTGTGTTGCGTGCGTAGCGGTTCGTAATATGACGAATGCACAGAGCTGCGATAATGAATGATAACATTTATTTTATCAATAGAAACACTTCAGAATTGTTGATCTTTCCACAAAGTCGTACAACTCTTCACAGTATCACAGGGTACAATCAGTATTAACACGTCAAACTACTATGGACGTTAAACACAACGCGATGCAAAGCGCATCTAAAGGGAAAGTTACCCGGATATATCTCAGGACTCCGAACTCACGCCGAGCTAACAGCAACAACTGATAATAGATACTCTCTCTGGCGTTGTATAGTTTCCGTCCTGCCGCCGAGATATTTCTAATGCTTTCTGCTTCTCGATATTACTGGAAGAAAATATGAGGTTGGGTTAAAACTAATTCAATTACAATACCTATTACAGTGATACAGGGACCTGACCAAAATGTCGCCTAATGATCGCCAAGCTTGACGACATTTGGCGATTTCTCGTAAAATTTGTCAACAAAAATTAGCCGCCAAAGCCACTTCCAGCTTGGCGATATCTCGCCAAATTACCGAAACACCCATTTACTCAATGTTAAATAGACTTGCCCCTCTATTCTTACTTTACTGGCATCGTGTTTCTCTTTAGGGTTTTTTCCCCATTACATTACACAGAAAAATACGACGATTTCACATATAACTGCAATTAAAATCATCTCTACCTTACCAAAGATTATCACCTTAAAGCATACAATTTAACTTCTGCTCAGTTATGGTTTCAACTGTTATTAAAAAAGTAATATCCTAAGAAATCTACTTCAAAATATAATAAATTATATCTCCTCAAACATCGATAATCTTAAAAGAACTTGAAATCCTATTATCTATGTTCGTTTACCTTACTTAATACGCCATTCTTTTTACTACTTCATTTTAATTACTTACTTCTTCAAAATACATTTCCATGCTTTCACTCAAGACCATTCTTATTTAAGTAAATCTTCAAGACCTCTCAAGTTCAATCAAGAATTTAAGAATATTTTCGAACTCTATCTTCTTAATGTATATTAATCAATAATCAAGTCTTAACTCAAGATTATTAGTCAAGACTTCTACTCAAGAATTACTCTCTATCAAGAACTTCCAAGGACTTTTCACTCAAGTTATCATAATTCATTCAAAAACTATTTCTCATCAACTTTTATTCAAGTACTACTCTTCACTCTCCATTCAAGAACTCTCTAATCACAAACTATACTATTATTCTAAACTCTTTACAAGACTTATATTCTTAGCCCCTACTATTCTTATTCATTATGTAGATAATTTTCAAAATTTGTAATGTTCTTAAGTATTTACTTACGTATTTATGTTTCATTTACTTACATATTTATTTAGGTATTATGTATTTATATATTTAATTAAGAATATTATATAATTATCAAAATTCTAATACTATATTGATTTCATTTATAACAAGATTGTATTTAGGCATTTATCTAATTCTAAATTTTTTATATTTTTTATTGTATCTATTTATGTATTTATAGATTTATTTTTTGATGTTCAATTTTATTATGCAATTATCAAAGCTCTAAAGCTTTATTGAATTTTATATATAACAACATAGTTGGTAGATGATTCCATCAGTTGAGCATAAAAGCTGAAGGTCTTAAAGGCAGTGCAGCTGCTCATCTGATGGTAAATAAATAAATAAAATCATCTACCTATGTACAAAATTCGTAACATCTGATATCGAGCATAGGTCTAACTCTTGAATTCAGCAAACATAAGTACTCAGTTACCAGTGGGACGAAAATTATGAATATTCAAATACATTTTATTTTACTCTTTCAATAATGAATTAAGCGCGTAAGGACTGATTTTTTAAAATGCAGTCTAAAAGTTTCAAACTGCAATCTATGCCTCAAGTAATTTATCAGTGAAGTTTAAAAAACTGAAAAATATTAAACTTCTAAGAATAAAATATAATTCCAATATAATCTTATCATATTAAAACATATCCTAGAATACACATATAAAAATATATAAAGCATTAAAACATATCCTAGAATACACATATAAAAATATATAATGATTTTTATGAGTCCAACTGATGTCATTTCATAAAAATATTTAAAAAAAAATATCTGTAAGCTTTTAGATTTTACATTACGCCCAAAGTGGCGCTTTGGCGTTTTGTGTGTTACCTTTATTTATTAAATATCACGTTCTTCGCACTTAAACAATAAAATTCCGTTCAACAGAAATATCTCAAAATAATTTTAAAATGAGCATATCTTTTTAATTTTGGATACGCAGGAGACAATTTTTTTTGTACGGTGTTGTCATTGCTCGCTTTCAAATCGTTGAGTTTCTTAATCAAAAACTCATACATGCTTTACAAAATATGAAATAGACAATGAAAAAAAAATGATGCCCATATTCGGATGGAGAAGTACGTTATTCAAAATCTGATGGCTCTAGGTACCGTTGATTTATCACAATGCGAGAAACATGCATACATTTATGTTTATGCAGTTTCTTCATTATTGAATTTCTTTAAATATAATACAGGCCGATAATATTTGGTGGCAATAATTTGAAAAGTGATTCAGTCTTTTAAAGTCTTCAATGCAAATGCCAAAACGAAATTAATGGCCCTTCTGGGCTAACGGCCTTTGAACTAATAAAATATTTTGAAGCAATATTTATGTTTCAAACTAGTGCGATCATATAGCTAGACAAGATTCCTAACTGATAGCTTTTGATTTTTACTTCCTCTAATCTCATTTCGATAATGCTTCCCATGCAGCTCATTAAAAACCAACAGTTATTGAAAGAAAATGTATAAAATTTGAATTTCTCCAACAGTTTTAAATTCAGAAGTATGTGAGAATTGTAATGCGACGTTAAAGTTTACGTACATTAGATTGGATAGGATTGTTTAGATTAGAGCAAAACATGCAACAGCTAGATTGATTGATTACAGCAAAGCACTCGAGGGCTCTTTCCCTAAGGGAAGGTATTCACGTTACACATGGGTAAAATCTCGAAAGTGCCTATGCAGCCAGTCCGCGTGGCTTGAATCCAAGCCAGGTCAAACTACCAGCGATTAGCGACTTTCCCGATCGGTTTCTGGTAATCCCATGAGACAGCTATCTGCGGGGTGTCTACGTAAAGAGCTTTATGGGAAATTGTCTTTAATTTATGTTAATGTGAGACTGTGAAATCTTCCATGTAGCCAGTTCTTCCGTTTAGATTTGCCCCTATATCATCCTACCAATGCGTTGATAAATCATTAACAAGTACTTGCAAAATTCCATCTAAATGCACAAACAAACATGTGGTTTAATTAAAAAGCAAGTTTAATATATTATACCACGTATGACAGTGACAACTCTAAATACTGATAGCTAACCAGATAACGAGGATGGCGTAACACGCGGACAGCAGTCTGGTAATATATTGCATAACTAACGTGAAACACAAAAAGATTAAGCTGTAGACGTTTCTAAACTCTAATGCATATAAACAAAATGAGCAACATCATCTTGTAAAATGCATTTCTGAAAAATGTAGTTATTGTTATTTAACACAGATGACGCGTATGGCGTAACACGCGAACAGCAATCTGGTAATATATTGCAGCATTAGATAACATAACGTGAAACACAAAAAAATTAGGCTGTAGATGTGTCTAGACTCTAATGTTTATAAACAAAATGATCAAAATTGTCCTGTATATATTTTTCAGAAATGATGTATTTTTAAAAGAAAAACTGTGTATGTGTTGTGTAAAATGTTCAGAACATTTTATTATAATTCTTTCTTTATAATGTACAGAATATCGTTTTTTTTTTTTTTTTTTTTTTTTTTTTAAGAGCAACATTCGTTTTACGTAAAATGTTCAGAATATTGTAAGGATATTTAAAGAAATTTCAGCAGAATGCTACATGTGTTTTCAAAAATTTAAAAACAATTTCGTTTTTTTTTTTTTTCTGTATTCTTTTACAACATTTTCATAATATCTATGCTGTATTATAGCTCATATCCATTATTATTATAATTATGGCTGTATTATGGGCTATATTATAGTATACAATAATAATGTATTATGGGCATACACTGTGGGCACATAAAAAAACCCGTTCTTTGCTTAACTAGTATATAAATTTTGAAGTCATTTTTCAATGATTTTAAAATTTTCATTTCGAAGGAGATCTTGATGGATTTTTCAATGGTGCGCGAACCAGTACATAAAAGTATTACATCTGCAGTAAACCTAATCATTTGCTAATCATTAAAATAAAAAATGCATGTTTGTAAATACAGTTCTCCAGCAGTCAATGGCCATGTTACACTCTGAGCACATTTTCTTTTCGCATCTATTTATTTTCACCCACACTTGAACCTTAATTTCTAATACATTTTTTTACATTTTGCAATAGATCAATGACATCACACATTTATACAATTCAAGCCATATAATCTGACGGTTAAAAACCGATCTCGGATTAGAGTTCGACTCGTTATAATTTTTATCAGTGGTGGGATTGGATTATTTAATTATGGCAAAGCACACGAGGGCTATCTGCCTAAAGGGAGGATGCCTTCGTGGAGCATAATATATAATTCTAAGGGAAACTGGCTTGAGTACACGTTACACATGGGGAAAACCACGAAAACGCCAATGCAGCCAGCTCGTTCGCGGGATTCGGACCTCGGACCGAATTACCAGTGTTCAGCGTCTTTACCGCTCGGCCGCTGGTGAGCTTTTTATCAGTGAAATACTGCGACGATGAGATTCATAAAACGATTGCTTGTTCAATCAAACACGGCGAAGTACGTGAGGGTTATAGATAACTCCACAAACCGATAAATGTTTCTGAGGAAGCAATTCTGTGCAAGACATTCTAGGATACACTTTGTCGCTTTAAAGCGTAAAGGAAACCGCAAAAACACACCCTAAAATCAGTTTGTTTGCAAGGATTCACACCCAGCTCGAGCTACTAAGGTTCAGTGATTTTACCCTCACTGCAGCTAGCGAGCCTTCTTAAAATAATACCTATTTCTCTATTTGTACCTTATAGTATAGATATTTAAGATCGAACTTAAGATTTCGAAATAATTTATTAATTTAAAATAGGATTATGGATATTTTCGAATGACAAAAATAAAAATTAATGCTAAAGAGCCGTAATCGGCTATAAGACAGCATGCATATTAGCAAAATGTTATCAAAAAATACAGAAAACCTGAAATTTTTTCTTCAAAGTTTTGAAAACACATGCAGCATTCTGCTGAACTCTCTTTAAATATCCTTACAATATTCTGAACATTTTACGCGTTACGTATGTGAAATTCTTTCACGTGAAACTCGTTTTTTAAAAAAAAGATATTCTGCACATTATAAAAGAACAATTACAAGAAAATGTTCTGAATATTTTACACAAGGCATACACAGTTTTTTAAAAATACATCATATGGGTAGAATGAAAAATTCTTAAATTGAGAATAGATGTAATCGGTGGTAAAATAGTTTGAATATTTTGTTAGGCCTAGAAATTTAAAAAAGGTTTGATTTCCTCTCTTCTGATAGGAATTTCATAAACGTCACTACTGAGAAAAGAACAAAAAGTACTTTGTAGTCATGAATTCATTAAGTTCCCTTTCTCTCCGTTATAAGTTTCATGAATCGGATGGGTGAGCACATAAATGTTCCTTCGGAATAGCAATCTATTAGATTACCGAAACTGCTGAATCCCTTTTTTAATCACTTATTGAATGAGTTACATAATCTAATGAAGTAATTATGTACTTAGAGAAAGCAAGACCATAATAATTGTTACTTAGTCTAAAATTAAGCAAAAAGAGGAAACATTCAGGAGAACATAGCAAACTTTTCCTGCATTTGTTCTTAATTTATTGTCACTTTTTATAAAAGCAACATTTGTATGATGTCGTTCATATTTCTATTTTTTTGCATTTGCTCGGTTGCGGACGTTTAGTAAATTGTTTTGACAGTTTAATAAATTGCATCCAGAACTTGAGCTGTACATTTCTTAAGGAATACCAAATATGTTTATTTCCATGTGCGCGCATTGCACTAGTTTATGAACGATCTCTAACTTTCACATTGAATAATATCTTGCAAATCATTGTATATATGTTTATACATCATATATTATCTTCTGGAAAGGGCCATTCCCACTGGGGTTTATCTGAGCTAACGAAGTCAGTTGCATGTGTCGACTAGCTCCGCTATGCCTGCAGTTAAGATTTTTCAACTTGCTGCCCTATGGGAAAAAATTGGTTTGGGAGATGGGGCGACTACGTCAGTTGTCTCCGTTAGCTCAGGTAAACCCAAGTGGGTACGGGAATTTAGAGATTAGCTTAGATACGGTCACTCAGTAGTAATAAAGAATGACAGGGCTACCTGCCTGCGGAGGAATGCTACGGAGGATTTTCAACAAATTTGGATTTATCATATTATGGAAAGGAACAGTAGGACACTTGCCTAAAAGAAAAGGAATGCCTTCGTAGAGGACATTCATATAAAAATTGGCTCCTATTAATTTTACACACTGGAAAAAACCACGCAATTTATTATGCAGACCACCAGCTCCTCGGGAACTGAACCAGATCGAACTGCCAATGTTTAGTGGTCTTACCCGCTTAACAATGGTAGTTAAGTGCTTTATTTAATGAATCACTTTTATGATGAAAAGGGGGAATGAAGAATTTTTATCCTGAATTAAATCATTGAGGAGAACGAAATAAAAAATTAGCGAAGCCAGCATATTTTATATTTAGTATCGGACTCTGTGATAAAGCAAGCACTTCACAGAGTTAGCAATACGGCTACGGTTGATCTCCCCCCCCCTATTTTATAATGCTTAAAAATTATCGAATGCAACATAATAAATTTAATAAAATGTACTTTTGTGAAGTATAAATGTGCTAGATAATATTAAAATCAACACAAAGTATTTCGTGGTTTCAAATATGTAACAAAATTCTTACAGTTCAGATGGAAACATCTTTGAAAATTAAAAAAAAATCGGCAAAACATATTCTGATATGACATAAAAAAGCGGTTGTTTTAATTCAGATGAATGTATATCAGAAATCCGTATTAATTAGAGAATGTGTAAAATTTAATGTATGAATCTAGATGATAGATGAATTTGGTTATGGTTGGAAAAGAATCCGTGAAGACATCATTGTAAGAATTCACTGACTTCAGGAATGGAAATAAACGACTCAGCATCGATTATAAATTATCCTCTTACTGGTTATCTGTGCCACAAATTATGTAATTGAATCGTATCTACTATTTTCATCGATATTCAGTAGCAAACAGAAAAATGCGTATGCTCTGGAAGTGATAGATCGATAGAGCACCATATTGATTTGCTCACAATCAATATCAGAATTCCGATACTGAATGCCATAGGGAGCAGACCATACATCAAAATGGAAGTGGGTTAACACTTTTGCCTCATGGACGATTCTTTGTAGTATATTACAGGATGCGAAGAAATGAAAGAGAATGACAGAAGAAAAAGTATAAGGCGCTGTAGCTGAAATTGTCTGCCATTATATGGAACAGAAATTCCAGTATTTTTCTGTGATGACTTCTAATCAGTTTATTCCTGTTGTGGCATGAATTGGTAAATAAGTGTTTTATTTACAACAGTCCGAAATGAATAGCTGTCAATAACCAATATTATTGGTTAAGGCAGCGTATCAAACATTTTATATTTTGCGATCACAGAGAAAAATTGATTCTTATTCTGTGAAAATTTGATATATTTTTTAATGAAAACAGAACTTTAAATCTGTGTCCAAATATTATTCAGAATATAATATTAGATTAAAATTATGCTTATAGCTACTGATGATGAGACAAATTTTCTAGACTTTAAATGAAGCATCGCAGAGGAAAAGATTCAATAATTTGTAAGCAAATTTTGACTGTTATCCTTGATACTAATAGAATATAACATTAGCTAAAATCGAAACCATAAACAACATAAATGACGTCATCATTAGTACACCAAGTTAATTCTTCTTGAACTCAGAAAGTTAACATTTTCAGAAACAAATGTTTAAACTTATGAGCATCCCGTAATAAATTACACTTAAAATTGCCAAGCCTGCAACGTGTTTTGATAATATTATCAATATTATCCGACTACTTTCGATCGGCCAGTATCCTTAGACTACATTTGATAACAGTTTCGTTTTTGCAGCAAAAATAAATTTGCTTTTGCTAAAAGACACTTATGTGCTGTTGAATGGACATACTGGACGCCGGAAACACAGTCTGCTACCCAAGGTTAATGAAGAACGCATAATCTCCAACTATTTCTTCACACAATTTGTCTCCGGTCATGATCCATTCCCCACATACTTCTGCGAAAGAAATCTGTCTTCAACAAATGTGTGTGTATGTGGGGAGATATGGGCGACCCCGATCACTACATCCTACAATATCCCCTGACTACAACTTACCATGTGCGCCAAATAAATATTTATTTGAATTTTTAATTTATTTGAAGTTCAGATTTTGAGCGTAAAATGCATTTGCCCCTTGCTCCCTATTTTAACTTCGCTAATTTTTTCATGCTCGATCAGATAGCCTGACTCAGTAAAAGTAGGCGGCCAGTGCAACTCTGATTAAAAATCTAGTTATAACCACGTGCAGTGCTGATAAGGACCACGTGTTTCTGTGACTCCTCCTTTATTTTCTTCTTTCTAGGTATTTTTTCTCCTGATGAGGAGGAACCTTTAGCTGCCCTCGAAATCGATTGAGTGTTTTATTATACCTACGCTAAATACAAGGTTGTTTTTACGATTTTGATTCTCACATTAGCGTGTTTCTCTTCTAGTCTACATTTATATATATATCCACTCTGTTACCCGGCTCAGTGATCTCAGTTTCTTTACTCTTATGTGTTTGTAAATTGTACATTTTTTGCTTTAAAAATGATTGAATTATGTTGTTCTTATGTTCCGGTTAAGGTTTTTATGCCTTTAGTAAATCTGTATGCAATATTTTTAGAATTATCAACAATTTTAAAGTTGTTTAAGTGCCGCTGAACCCAATAAAGTTTTTGATGGCGACCATTGCTTGTTTATTTTTGAAACAGCAGACTAGTGGATTTGTTGCCAATCTAGAGAAACTTAGCTTCGCAACAACAAAGATAACGCCTTCATTTATTACTGCGAATTAAATCATGCTTAATACTTTCTGGAATGTTTTCGAGGAAATAAGTGTTTAAGATTTACTTCGTAATTTTTAATACAGATATTTTGACTTTTTATGTATTTTTGCCTTATCGCGAAGTGAGAACTGAATTAATTGAATGAAAAATACTCAGTCGTCTGTGAAAAACTGTTTCTTTTTTTTTGTGTGTATGTTTGCTTAATTTCTTTTATACATCGTTCTAGATATATTAGAGCATTTGAATAGAACATGTGGCAACGATTAGATAGTTCTTCAAATGATATAAATTTTGTGCATTCTGAGTTACAATATGAACGAAATATAGTACTGTTAGGTGAACCTAGCGCCAGAGTGTTGCTATGGTAAACAAATAGAGTGAATTTTAAAGAATGCATTTATTCTATTGTGGTTTATGCGCTGCCGGCGAAGTAGATTTAACTCAATCCAATAAGTTTCAATGAAATTGAAGAAAAAAAATGCGTATAATTTAATATTCCGTACAAGGAAGTCATGTGGTGTACACATGAGATTTTTTTTTAACATTTTCCTTTCACATTACGAAAATAATGAGAAAGCTTGAATTTGAAGCTACCCATAACAAGGCTAAATCTGATGCATTAGAAATTCTTAAAAATAATGATGATGAACATTTCGGATAATGAAAGGTACATTAAACTAAATGATGAGCTTCTGGAACACTACAAAACTGAGTTATACAATTTTATTTGAGTTTTTGTTTTTTAGAAATTTAAGCTTTGTTTCTTATCAAAAAATTTAGAGATCATAAATTCAAATCTTGGAGAAATTTTGCATCGAGGCGAAGCAAGCTGTAATTGACAACGGTAGAGCTGGCCACCGCTCATTTCAAATCAGAATCTTCCATTAACTGGACTTAATCAGTTCTTTTTTATGATTCACCGCACGCTAACAATGACCTTGATGAATGCGATCGAACGCAAGCGGATTAAGAGTGGTATGCAAAGATAACGGAAAAGCAGAAACAATCAAACAAGGAATGGGATCAGTGGAATCAACTTTAAAAAACCGCTCACTCTCTGTACTGATTACTTTCAAATGTGGTTTCGAGATTCCCTAAAAACACCTTTTGATACAGAACCAGCAATAAAATTCTGGAATAAAACAAATGCTGAAAAATTTGAAAAATAATAAAAACTGAACTCAATTTTCTTACAGATTACATTATTTTATTCGATAATTGATATTTTATTGCTAATACAAAGCACAATATAAAAATGCCTAACACAAGAACTGCCAACGTTATAAAAACATACTGTAAAAATATTTAACATTAACACTTTAATATATGACACCAGTCCATCGTAAAAAACTAATCAAGGTTTTTAATTATGAACATTTTTTTAGTTAATTTTAGTTAGCACCCGAGTTATTTAACTTTAATAATTTGTTAACATGGGCGTTCTCTTTTCTCAGTACATATCTGACCTGCTTTCGAAAAGTTCTGTTCCCAGGGCACTGAAGTAGCCGCGATTCATAAACATTTTAGAACAAGTTCATACAATGTGGGGTATAATAGTTTACGCCACTCCCACCGCAATAAGGGATCATTACTTCTAAGTAAATAATCATTTGATAATTTGATTTATTTAATTCCACTTTTACAGTAGATCCCGAGTCCTGTGCTCTTTGAAGTTTGTTGATTTTATCGAACTCCTCTCATATGAAAGAATTCTCACTAGATGTTACATTTGGATCTGACTGCTGCATTTGGGGCGTCTGATATCGCACACCTAAAATGTTCATTATTAATACAACATTATCGTAGCAGCGAGAACCCAGAAAAGTTGTCTGCCTCACGAGCTTGTTGTTAGAAAAAAAGCCTAAACTTTTCGGACAACCCTTTCAGTATATCATCAATTGAAAATGCCATTACTTATAAGAATCCCATGCTTTTATTTCTATAATTGTAAGTTTACATCTGACATATCATTAATCGTACTAAAATTCCTATTTTATAAAGAGAAATAATTCTGATGACACTTCTTGTGTTACCTCTCCTAAAACTTTTAAAACCTCTGTTGCTGTTTCATAATATTCCAGTCTTATCTAGCAAATTAAATGCTCTTCGTCTAACATATAAAGGGAAGAAATTAGGTTCTTTATGTGAAAGAAATCTTTTCAACATATCATAAGTAGTGTAAATGTTTGCATCAGGTTCATCTCTTACAAAATGTAATATAAAATCTCTTACCTAATACATCTTCAGTGTTCGAAATGCCAGCATCTAATAAACTTTCTCTTCCCAGTAAACGTTTTTCTTCAATTAAGAGGCCATCCTGTCGTTCATAATTTATTCAAAGATACATTATTATACATAATTTACAAAATAGGTACTAATTATTTTAATATAGCTATCTCATATTAAATTTATCTGGTTTTCTAATTAAATTCACATTTATTGGAATGCTCAGAATTCGAAGACAGGCACACCGCGAAAAATATCTCCTGTTGAGTTAAGACTGCTGCAAGAAAATTTGATATACATTTGATAATCGCAGGCATAGTCAATGGCAACGCTCCAAGCATAAAATCAGGTGCAGTTTTCACACCTGCCATGCTTCGTGGAATCATTAAAACGGATTTTGCTCCACACGGAACCATAGAAACGTAGTTATATTCAGGTGTTCCACATATTTGCAATGGAGATGTCCAATTCCTTTTATTAAAATCGCCTTCAAAACACCAGGTAATTACTGATGTTTTGTGAGATAGACAACTTTAAACTAGACTTTGATATATTGATTAAAAGCATTTCGCTACAAATTATCTACTTCTGTGAATCTATTATAGAATTCTATTACTAAATTATATTAAATGAGTGATAAGTAGTGAAATAATAAAATAAAATGTTTTTGGAGTGTGAAATAATAAAATAAAACAACTTATTAATATTTTAAATGAAATAATAAAATAAAATGTTGTATTTTGTTTTACTTGGGGCTCCTCTGGAATTATTATTTCACTCAGAAACGAACTTGGCTGAATTTAAGCTCTGCATGTGCTGCAATATAATGTATTATTTCAGGAAGTGATAAGAACAAAGATCAGCCTTTGTAGAACACCATAGAAATGTATTAAACATTAAGATATGATAAATTAGATTAGAGACAGTTCTAGAAACCCTATGAGAGTATGGAAAGGAAATTTAAGAGAATAAATAGCCTTGAAAATAAAAAGATGAAAATCTAGCACTTTCTGATCACAAATATTGCAAATACAACTCTAGCTATAGAGCAAAATTTGGGAATGGAAAAATCTTTCACGAATCTGAGGACTAAGATGAACATAAACATAAGGTTCTATACAAGTGACCATCTTCTTATTTGATTGTATCGTTGCAAAATGTTTGCAGAGGCTCTTTATCTCGTGAAGTCAATAACGTTGGGCATATTTGAGCCTTAGTATTTTACAATGTTAAGCCTTCTATAACTCGGTTTGCATTTAGGAACGTAAACATTGGTTTCCTTTCCATGTTCTAGTGTAAATTTTGAAAAACTGAAATCTACGACACCGAATCAGAAAATACCACGAAGAACATCACTTTCGGGAACAAAAGATTTACCCGTTCCCAAAAAACTTATCATAAATTTAATGAACTTCATGCAGAATAGGATTTTCTCATGCGTGAGTGTGTGTGTGTGTGGGGGGGGGTTCTTTACTTCGAACTCTCAATCTTCGAATGAGTCTTTGTTTCTCAGGGAAAGAGAGATGTGCATGCAGAAGTTCGAATCGATTTTATAAGACTTATAAATAACTAAAACAAAATTTCCGAGATCAAAAGCTTTTCTGCGGAAGATGTGGTTTAGTTTAATAATAAATGTACTAGAACTCCCGTTATTTAGTGCTACGGCTAGAATTATGATTTATCTCAAAAAGAGAGAAGTACTGTAGCCAGGCTTCATTCGAAAATGACGCAACTGAAACTCTAGTTGTGGTATATGTTTCCCTTTCTATTAACATGAAATTACAAAATCATGTTGCAAAAAGAATCTGAAATCATTTTAGCTTAATTTAAGTGTTAGATCATGTAACCTGATATGCAAAACACAAACAGGGCTTCTTGCTTAAAACTACTGAATCTGGACTTCTCTTAAGTTTATGAGTGGTAGAAATGTACGTTCAGAAATCTCTATAGCTCATATTTTAAAAATATGTTTGCCTACGTATTGAAGTACTGGTACATTTCTTTGTCTTTCTGAAAAAACTGGAAGTATCTCTAGAATAGATCATTACGCTTTGGTAAATTGATCAACACTAATCTTCTACAAACTAAATGTTTTCTCTGATTATCTACATAATATGAAACATTATTAATATTAATTATATTATTTCACGGGAGATGCATTTCATTCTGTGCATCATCGTTCTCATTTTCTTGAAGAATAAGTTAAATGATTTTTTTTCTGTGGCATTAGTCACATTTTCTTCAAAAATAAAGCATGACGATTTCCTGAAATTACTTCTTTTCAAGAAACGAAAAAATGAATTTATTCATGTGCATTGAATTGAGTCTCCTGCTTTAATTTAAAATTATTTTGTAGCGAGAAGATTATTTTGTAGAATGAGTTATATTTTCACTCGCACCTTTATTCATTGAAGAATGAGCTGTTTATTTTTAATTGTTTGTAATAACGCTTAACTACTTAATCAACAACTTTTCTCTTCTCTACCTAACTAAGTACATAACTGCTCTGCTCAACCTTAGAAGTTATCTATCTCGATATGTCAGTGAGTTTTCGCCTTTGTTAAGTTTTCACTGTAGGTGCAAAGTACAACAAGAAATCTAAAAGTTACATTGTCACCGCTGGAGAGTTTAACGTAAACATTTAACACAAAGTTTTATATTCTTGACACAGCACATTTCTGAAACTCACAATATATTAATGGGAGAGATATCAGAATCTCACCATGGTCGTATAGGTGCAGTCTCTTTTCACTAATCGCATAGGTGCGTACTAAGTAAGTCTATAACCGAGTGTAACCTATTCCTCTTCCTCTGCCACCAAACCATTCAAGAGGACTTTCGACTCGTGCATATTTTAAGTTTTTCCATGCCACCCAGACACCATACACTTACAAGCATCCACACCTTCTCCATAATTGAAACCCCAGGTTCATTGGTATTGCAGCCAGCATCCCTAATCACTACATAACAAATCTAGACTGAGCGAGTACATGACGAAACGATGCAAAAAGGAAAGGATTGACATAAGTTTAAATTTTAGTCAACTTAAATAGCATGCCGCATCATTTGTTGTCTTTTAATTATGCTCTAACGAAAGATGTTTATTTCATAACTTCTTGAAAGCGTTTAGAAATATGATTCAATACTTCTGGGCTCCAGCAAGACAGAATAAATAAAATCACAAACTGCATCGCTTCAGCTCAAACGGAAATTTTCGATTTCTTACAACTGAATCGTAGTTATTTCGTTGCGATCAAAATAAAATGCTTCATGTTAACGAAGAATTTGAAACATTTACACAAATTTTGTACAGTGTAAGACCATCTATCACTTGAAGAAATATAGTCTTTACCCTTTTGCATGGCTTCTTGGAAAGTCATGCGATTTACATTCACGAATGTGAGAAAATTTATTACCAGTTGAAAATTCCTTGTGACTTAAAGTAAGTATTTCTCTCTCTTCCGAAGTTTTGTTAATAAATATACGATAAAGTTGATTTTTAATAGAGTCTAACTTGTAAATATTTGTCTTTTCTTATTTATTAATCATTTCACTAATTTCAGAAGTACTGAGAATCGAAGGTAATGATAAATGTTCTGTCAGTCTCTCGAAGTTCCCCTCCCCCTTACTCAAATATTTGAACAAGGATCAATTTTTCCGTTTATTGAATAAGCAAAGAAAGATATTTCACAACAACGCTTCTCTTTAGACGGAAGATAAATGTTGAGTCAACATATAATGCAACATTAATTACAGTAAATAATGGCTTATTCAATTTTGAATAGATATTACGATCTGATAGATGACTAGGAATTTTAACAAATATGATAAATTTATTGAGCCAATAAAAAATTTTTTACTGTATATCTAAGCAGTTAAAAAAATTAATTTCTGGAAAATATTTCGAAAAATGTTGGAAATGGTTGAGTATTGCTTTCAGATAATCATGTGTTTGATTTTGATATAAATAAATCCTGTATTAAAAGATGCCTCCTTTTGAATTGCTGCAGACTACAAATTTATTATTCACTACGTTAAAGTTAAATAAAAGTTTGCTTCTCAGTTTTATAAAAACATATTTACAACTGTTTCATTTTGAAGATTTATTTCTTGATATTATAAAAATATCTTTACAAATATTTCTTTTTAAATACTTTTATGTATTTAAAAGCTTTGCTTAAATGAAATATTTTATTACGGCTTTTGGAAATTTATAATTAGTAAAATATATTGACACTAAAAGGACGCACTTTCTTGCTTCGTGGAATGCGTTTAGTATTTCTTTTTTTTTTTTTTTTTTTGACATAAACACATTAACTTAATGCAAATCAAATGATAGCTTATTAATATATTTTGCACTTGGCAACAATATTTAACTTTAGTTTATTGTTGTTCTACAAAAGAATATTCTTTAAATTTATACTTCAGAATGCTGAATTTTCTCGACTTATCTGAGAAAATGCAGGCGTATTTTTTTCGGGGAGGGAATCCTGATGTGTAATGCTTCCTTGTTAAAGTCACTGTTCAAGCCTTTGAGGTTCAAGAGCAAATAATTTAGTTGTAGAATTAGTCGGTAAATTTTCGGTTTGCTTCTTACCGCTAGATAATGAAATGGTGTTCAGATGCAAATGAAAGCTGTTTAATCATAAATCACAAACTGATCTTGAATGACTTCCTTGCGTAGAGTCGTTCAAAGGTTTTTAATGTTATACTTCACGAGCAAGATCAGAATTATTAAAGCGCGCAGACCAACAATAGCGGTATATATGACATCGCTTTCGTTACATGCAAAGCGTTCTCATAGATGATCATATAAGATGACCTGTTTCTTCGTTTTTAGCTGATAAATTTGAAAATTTAAGGGGTTAAATATTTTCATTTTATGAATATCAGATGCAGGGTGTTCAAAAGTATAGTTCGCGAGTTCATAGCTACCTACAGCCAATACCTAACTATAAAAAGAAAATGTAAAACTTTGTGTATGACGCAATGCAGACATGACAAAGACATTTAGCAAAATTCTTAGTTCTAAATATTGCTAAAGAAGGTCACTCATCCTAAAGTGCATTATTTTAAGGCTCAATGAATGATACCTTTTGCTGTCTGTTTCTAACACATAAACCTTAAGCATGTAAACTACATGTAAATATAATCTACATGAAAATATAAAATTTAAATCTTTTGTATTTGCATGTACTTATAAATTATTAAGGTATTAAAAAAGTAAAAAATATTGGTTCAGATTTTAATATTAAGAAGTGCATCTACTTTTTTAAATAGTTCGGTTTGTTACATAAAACCAAACAGAATAATACCTCACGTTTTTCCAAATGGCAACAGATTCGAATCAAAAATGAAACAACGTAAACTCGTTTTTGGAGAATATTGAACCGTATTATTGAAACGGAGTATATAATACATTAAATTAAATCAAAAGGAAAGAACTAGAGAAAAGACCTACTGGGATTGATTAACAATATCTGCAAATCAAAGATCAAGCTTTTGCTTGATCTTTGATTACGAAACAGAATGATAACAAGAGTCTACGAAACTACGAACAGTCTACGAAACTAGTCTACGAAACAGAATGATAACAAGACAAGATTTGAAAATGAGATCCCATATAATATAGAGGCAAATCACTCCACGTAAAAACACATTACCAGTATGCCAAAACTGACAGAACTGTTGTGTAATTAAAATAACATATTGGTAAAATGATGAATAACAATAACTTAAACAAAATAAGTGTCTTTAAAAAATTCTCAGCAATTCGGATTCAAACATAAATTCAGATATAACATAAATACTATATTATTCATAAGAACGGTAGATATCTCTCCATGTACACTACCCTATGCAGAAAATGCAACACAATGAAAGATTGGGTAGAATGTAATGTCAATTGATAACACAGACAGAGCATTCGTATGTAAACAAGTCATGATATTCATACAAAGATAAATTTATACAGTGCTGATATATACAAGGAATCTGTAAGATGTATGACCGCCTCTCGCGACGACCCTACGAGATACAGATTCAGTTATTGTGCGGATAGTGTCCTGAACGGTGGAAGCCCATATACTCTGAACTCTCCTCCAAAGTTCGTTCAGACAAACGATGGCTAATGACGTCCCAGATATGTCGAATCGGGAAAAGATCAGTGGACATCGCAGACTAAGGAAACAATGGGACATACTGCAAAGCCTGTCGACTAAAATATGCTCTGTGCGCTGTCGCGTGTCCTGCTGAAAAATACTCTTTTGCAGCAGCACCTCATCAGCATATCTCGTGCGGTCAATTTGTCTCTGATGCGTTACAGACGTGGCCTGCTATCATGATTGATGGCACATCAAACCATTTTGCCACTGGGACGAGCGGTATGACATTTAGCAGTAGTAGTCGGATTGGTTCTATCTACCCGACGCTTTAAGACTTTTAACGAGTGACTAGTATCAGACAAACAAAACAGAGACTCTTCGCTTCATACAATATTACATTATTCAGACTTCCATGTGGCTCATTGACGACAACATCGCAATGGCGATAGTTTCGCGTCAATAGTTTAGCGGCAATTTTCGCAAAAGGCAGTGTGGTTCGTGTGTGTGAAATGACGCCTCCACATTTTAACTCTCATCATTTTAAAATCGTCATCGAATCATTTCGGATCAAGCATCTGTACGTTGGTACTGTGCAGAGAGGTGCCCGCACGTGGTGCGTTACCCTAGAATAACATCATGAGCGATTTTCGAACACATAAAGTTCCTAATCTAGTGCTTGGTCGATTATGCTGATGGAGTGATTAAAACAGTAGCACGTAGAAGAAGATTGCCCATGGAGATGAAGTCAAAACGATCCGTAGAGACTGAACTACACCAGTAGCTAATACGCCCCAGAGGGCGGAGATAAGTGCGGAGTAGAGTGTGGTGTAAAAGAAATGTCAATGTGCAACTGAGTCCAAGAGTCCATGTGTGTGACATTTTTAAATATTCATATGCATAATTTAATTAAGTAAGGCAACACAAAATAAAAGCAATAACAAGTCATTAAGTACATGAATGCGAAAATGAAGAATGGTAAATCATAGTGGGTAGGAATAAGCATGAGGTTGGCAAACGGTTCCGATTGTTTTATTTTCACTTTCTCCACCTCGTGCTGCAACCTACAATGTTCTAATTAAACTTCATTATTGATTCTGTGAAAATAACCGTGGTTTTTGTAAGGACTGGTTATCATCACTAAAATTTCTCTGTATATATCCTGCCATTCTTTGACACTAGTAGATCGTAGAAGATTGCTTTCACGTAGCGTGATCTTCATGTTTGCGCATTTTTTTTTTTTTTTTTTTTTTTTTTTTTTTGGCGTAGTACAGAGTCAAGGCTGTGTAGCAATGGGAAGATTTGCTGTGTGCTTCTTAATATGTTAACCAAGAAGTACGAATGTACAAGGTAAAATAAAAATATTCACGTATAAAAGTTTGTTCTAAATTATGACTGGCATTACTTTATTTAAGTATGTTCTATAAATAATGTTTTTTCTTCAAGTCACATATTTCCCTTGCATTTAAAATGCTTAAGGTTATTGAGGCCAAAGCTGTTAATAATATGGTACATTTTTATTTTATATTTTTTTATATATTTGTTATATAAGTAAATATACCTTAGGATTATTATTCCAGGACCTTATCTAACATTTTTGAGATTTAAAATATATTCCCTAACAGTTGCATGCCGCTTTCAGGCAAACATCAGGAAATTGTTTTTCCAGATATTGGATCATCCAAAACTCCCTGCATATTCCGCAAAAATGTCCATAATAGTCATCGCAACCGCCACCGCTTCTCTTTGTATGCGTCGATCTGTTCGTTCTGTAGTACGAACCAGTCATACGTAGACCTACAATCTGATCCTTCATAAAATCATCCGTTTACCGGAACTGCCTACGATGTCGTCGTCCAGGCATCTCTTTATTCACACGGGTCTTCTGGAATGTTGAACTTCTCGCAATTCTGAATTCTCTAAGCAGCAGACAGCAGCGACTACTGGTTCGCTGCCGTTTCCTTCCCTTTTATCACGCACTATAATCATTTAACCTATTTGCGTATCACATCATCTGCATTACTTGTTCCGCTCCGTATTCCCCCAACGTTTTCATATTTATACGGCCGAATCTTCATGGTGTTATATTTTCTATGCCGGGCAGTATAGGAGAGTTTGATTCAAAATATGTTTCAGCTTGAGAGAAAGAATTGCGAAAGTACACTAGTTGAATCTTAAAATCTAGTAAAATATTTAATGTTAATATTTATTTCATACTATTAAAAAAAACTGGCAAAGCATAATGTTTTTTAAGCATTGTTGCTTTAGCATGAGAAATGATTTTCTAAATACTCTACATAGAAATTTCTTTAAAGTAAATATATCGAGAGCTTAATTTGCTATTATTAGAAATTTAAAAATTAATTGCGTGTTATTTTAAAATGCGGAATTTTTCATGGTTAGTATAATTTCTATAGTAAATTAGTTTTGCTTATTTAGTATATAAAATGCATTTCGGTTAAAAAAAACGGTTTGAATAACAGTTCCCATTCTTCCAGGGCTATAAACGTTAAGTCTATTTATAAAGATACAATCATTTTTATTTAATTATATGTTACAGGATATTTTTCACAACATGAATCGTTATATAACATGCAGATTTAATAAAACATAATCATTTATAATCAAACTTAAATTTACTTAATTTTATTATAATAGCTTAAATTTTAAATAAGAAATGTGGTAAGTTAATGTAAAATGTTACAATATAAATGCAGTTCAGGTAATAAACAGAGAACATTAAAATGAGCACATTTCGTACACGGCGAGAGTTTAATGTTAAAGTTTATGTATCCTAAGAGAGAATTTGTAATTTAGGAATGCCGTATGGAAATTATGCAATAATGATGCTAAACATCCCATTTTTTCAAAAGATTTAATTTAAAACTATTCAAGAAACAAAATCGTTAAATTTGCAACATGCGCTAAGCTACCTAAAATTTACTCTTGATTTGTTATCTATCTTGTTGATGTCCATAAATTCTTTATTTGTATTCAGATGAAATTAAATAATTTGTCTTAAAACATGCAATGTTAATTCAGGAGTGCATTAAGAAATAATGAATTGTTCTATACTTATAATAAATTCTAGCCTTAAGTAAATAGCTAACAAATTACTCTACATCAAACACGTCTCTTCATATTAATTTAGCTACGAGCGTAAATTCCCTTTCAATAGCGGATGAATCTCCTGTAAATCTTTTAATTAATTTATAAAAGGCTAGTAGAAATGCGATAATGCATAGTTAAAACATACTGAGTTACTCATAAGCATACAATTACTGAAGGAAAACAGGTAAATTTTCTTCGCATTGCTTTCTTTTCTACCTACATTTTTTGCAGTACATTTATGATTTAGATGATATTTAATTTTGATTGCAGTAAATATTTTGCCTATTTTTCGTAATCGCATAGAAGTAAGAAAAAAATAATTTTAATAAAGGCAGAGTTTATGATTTCAACAGCACTTTGAATATATATTTATTTAAAAAATAACAATTTCTAAAATTATAAAGTAATGAACCTTCTTATTCACAATTAACTTTTACTCTTAAAATGATGCGATCTTTTTTAATATTGTTGGCAAAGCGTAAGGAATTTAATGAATATGTTTATTAATGTATTTAATTTATACTTTTTGAAATGAACGAGTATAACATTATTTTTACTAATTAATTCAAAATTATAATTGAAGTCTTACCTCACACAAAATTTTGAAATGCACACAAAACTATGCAAAACCTTTGACGTAAATAAATAATTTATCATTCCATGCCTTATGTATATTAATTTTGTTTAAATAAAGATGCAAATATTTGCGAGATTTATTATATTTGCTTAAATATGAAAATAATAAATTATCTTTCAACCATTATTCTGTTTAATACAGTACACGTATTATCTTAAACATCACACAGAGTTAGAATTTCACAAAAAAGAATTTATTTGTGTTAATCCCTAAAGTTGTCAAACAATTATAAGATACCTTACTATAAGATTTAAAAAAATGGTTAATTAAAAAACAAATCGCTAAAGTGATTGATAAATGAAAATTGTAATGAATTGCTAATAATGAAAATCGCTAAATGAAAAATTATTTCACAGTAAAGAGAAAACAAAATTCATTGCATTAGAAGCATGAAATTCTGTCTCCTGTATACTTTAAATATATACTGTCATTTATATGGTAAAAGTTCTTTAGATCATATGATTTTCTATTTTGTATTACCAACTATGCATTTTTGCTGTTGTATTGAGTGCTAGTAAGGGACGTGCAATTCCCAGAACATGCCATATAAAACTGCATGTATGTCCGCAGTATTTACAAGCACGGACTGGAAAACATAATATTTCTAAAAATCACAAGGCCTTGGGTGATAAGTTGCATTTTTGACAGCTGACATATAGCGGTAACTACATATTATTTGAATAGTATGATAGAAAGCATAGGCTTGTTTGATGCTGTAATGCTGTAGAGTAATATGTGTAAAGCATAGATTTTGTTAAAGACAAAATGTTATGGAGTATAAGTGTACTCCGTAACGATACAAATGATATGTAGTTTTTATGCTGTAGTAAAAATAGCAGTGGGAGAGGTGATGCAGAAATGCGCTACGAACGACAAGGTTTCAAATTAAATTTATTCGCGCTATTTATGAAAATTAATTATGCAGCCGGGCAACAAGTATCCTTGGCAATAGCTGTCAAAAATTGTAACACAACAGCAAACGCAAAATTTCAAAGCGCGTGAGACGGCTGGACAAGGGAACATGGGCATATGGTCGCCAGGATACGCGTACGAAATTCCACATGGGGTGAAATAAGGGATGTGCAGTTCATACTGACATTTGAAGAATAAGCCAAGAAAGAGCTATCCCAGCTTTAAATTCAAAATTTATTTCCTTCACTTCAAATGCCTTTTCTTTTCTGAGCGTAACTTTACTGTGGGTGACATAAGTAATTATTCTGAGCCTAGTACTGTCATTATTCGTGATGCTGCCATTACATACTCGTGACACATACTCGTTCGACAATATAGTCTTCACGATTCTCCTTAATAGTAGGTATAATACATGGAATTGCACCTTGTGATGAAAACACACACTTATTAAAACCAATTATTTATCACGTTTGATAACATATCCATCATGAATCTCAGGAAGACATCCTTAAGTAATTGAGTTTAAATAGTATTATATTTTCATCGTAGTATCTCAGAAAACATCGCATTATTCAAACCTCTCGGAAAGGCATCTTTAAGATTACTGAGTTTAAACATTATATTTTCCGTTTTAAAGATTCCGTTTACAGAAAGTTCACTGCTTGCAATATTTAGCTTAATTATTTCATGTCTGAAAAGCTGTAATTGCATTCTACAGTTTGAGTACAAAAGAAAACTTTTCTGCGTCGCGTTTTTCAACTATAATAATATCTAGTTTTATAAAAACAGGAACCACAAGTATTTTAAAAGGTTTATTGCTAAATTTCGCATAATTTTAAAGAAATTCTTTGCTGAATTCAAAATTTCAAAATTCAGAATTTCTTGGTACTTGTGAAATCGAATTCAAGTATTCCTTTGATCTAGATCCTTTGCTTACTAATTGAAAATTTTAAGAGAATGTATTAAATTAAGAAAATATTTAAATGCAGATTAGTTAAATGAGGATTGCACTAAAGGTTATAAGAAATAGTGAGGAGAGTGCAACTAAAACTTTTATAAACACATCTCAAACTGCACGCAAGGAATGCTGTGGAATAAATTTAACGTATCTTCTGTTGTTTGCAAAATATCGCAAAAAAGATGTACGATTTTTTAAAATTAGTTTAAAATATCGGCTGCGAGAATGCAAAATTTGTAATAACCACTTTTAGATATATCTAGCATATTCTAACAGCGCGCGCAAAGATTCAAAACCTTCAGCTTATATACTTTAAGAGCTAATTTGCATTCTGGTAGGAAAACGGAAAGAGGTTATAATAAAAAAATCCAAGATCGTAATACCTGATTAATTAACATAAGAACTAAAGTTAGTTAATTGTAAAATGAGAATCAAGTCTTAGCTGAAAGCTGAGAGATCAAAACCGTAATGAAGTAATGGAAAACTATCAGCTATGAACGGAAAAAACTCAACTTAGATATTCCTGACGGTAACATTTACTATTTGCTCGGCTTTCTCTAGAGCCTTAGGAAATGTTTTTCAATATGCAAGCGGAAGAATATGGTGTGATAAATGTAGGTGAGTTTTAAATATAGTACTTAATCTAACACTGGTATAACAAGTTAATATACTGTGAAATAACCAATATAAGCTTTATGAAAATTCGGTTCTCCTGGATGAGCAGGTGGTACTATCTGGAATTTTTAATAAGATGATTCTGACGCTTTAGAACAGTTATTAAAAGAAAGAGTGTGATTGTTTTTGAGAAATATTAGATATCATTCCAATTTAAAATATCTGATCACACAACGTCTCAGTTATAGCAGCAATACACCATATTCTTTTCAGAAAAATTGCAATACTCGAAACAAAATAATAAGTAATGTTTACAAAAATAGCTTAACAAGATCCTAATCCTCACTGCATTAACACGCATTGTATACAAATTGTTCAGTATGAAAAGGTGATAAACAAGAAGTATTTCGAACTTTTTGACGATTGCACATGTATAATCTAACAATCTGACTATTGTAAATATATAATCTAATAAAATAAATAATCTAAATGGAAACGAACTCGAAATGAGTAATTCTAAAGACATTTTACAATAGTTTCTTTTAATTAGCATTCGAAAAATTGCGAAAGCGGTAATTACGCGGTGTACTTTGTTCTCGATAAAATCTTAAGTATTTTGCCAAGTTAGCAGTATAATTTGGCTCAAAATCTAGCTGGTATAAGAAATTTAATTATACAAATTTTTCCAGTAATTTTATATATCAATAATTTTTACTGACGTTACCTTAAAACATAATAGTAAAACTTCCTCTCCATGTAACGCGTGACGCTTTGATTTAAGAGTTGTGGGCAAATAAATTTCTAAGCACATTTTTTTTTAAGAGAAAAATAATTCCTCCCATTCCCGGCATCATTACAACGGCACATGCAAGTGGGGGAAAAGAAGTCGATAACCCATTGTTTAAAGATATTGATGAATTGTTAGATAAAGAACGAAGATGAAACATTAGGGGTTGACCTTGAGACTTTTAATCCCACAGAACATAATCATAATGACAAAAATAACCCAGTTCGAAAGAAGATCCCGAAGTGACTAAAAAATTGTGTAATCAATTGGTCAAACATGACCCTAATCAGGAGCGCGATTAGAAGTTTCTCCGAGAGCTAAAGCTGTTAAAGACACTTACATAGAATTAAATAATTATAGTGGTCTAACCGCAATACAAACACAACATTTAATAACTTAATTCCTTCGTAAAACCAAAGAAATATCAGAACTAGAGGAGACTAGTTCTGATTTGCTCAAGAATTCACAGAAACAATTTCGATAACAGGGAAAGAAAACGATTTTTGCAATATTTGTAATGATAACAGTGTTATTTCAGTCGTACGTAAACGTGTGCGCCGTTTATTATCAGAAAATGAGAGTGAATAAAATATTTTTATACGTAAAATGGATTTTTGTGTATGTGTTAAGAAAGACTTTTAAATGAAAATTATTTTAATTCATTTTCATCACGAACTATTTATATGTATATTTTTTAATAAAATAGTAAGCTTAAAACGAATATTTTCAGAATTTTTACTTCTTTTTTAGGTCGGCAACCAATCTTATGTTTTCCATAGATGTAATGTCCCTTTTTACGTAAATCCGTTTTTACACGTATTGTTCAGAAACGTATCTATCATTCAAAAACAAAATTATATATTAATCGTGGTCAATTCTCCAAAACTAACCCTCAAACTAGCGAGCTTGTTAAAATTTACTATGATAAGTACGGGCTCTAATGGAGAGTGAAGCCTATAAAATGTTTTCAAATTTTGGTATTGTTGATGCTCAAGTTTAAATAATGGTTACTTTTTTAACTTGTATTTTAGAGAACTAGTGATTGATTTATTAGTTTTTATTTATATTTCGGTTTTTATTTATACTGTGGTATTTTTATTTATTTTGTTTATACTGTGTCTGAATTATTGTTTCAGTGAATACTGTTTTGAATACTATATGTGAATTTAAACGGGATAATAGGTTAAGATAAAGTGCGTTATGTTTGCTTTACCATAATGCTACTTAATGTGTCGAGGACTATTTTGAAAAGAGAAGTTTTATTTACGTTCACTGAATTTGTTTTGATAAAAGGCAAAGCAGAAATTTATTTGTGTAGTACTAAGTATATACCTTGGCATTAGAGAGGAATACTGGTTGGAAGCAGAAACTTGATTATGTGAACTTGGGGTGGGGGGCTACTGCTTGGAGCAAATAACTGTGTTCACTTCACTACCGCTTGGATGCAAGTGACTGTGTTATCTTTGATATTAAATGTTCATTTGGCTATTGATTGACAGGTAAATAATGAGTAAGGCTGTTAACTTGGCTCTGGTTGGAACGTGAACACAATCTTAAACTTGTTCACGTTCAAAATGCAGGAATTTTGTGGGGAAAAATGTTAATAATTACATTATGAATATAAAAGCGTTTTTTGCTCTTCATAACTCATGTTTTATTCACTCATTCTACACTATTTAATATTTTTAAAGAATTTATAATAATTAAATTATTTTTTACCTTGACCAAAAAGCATAATTTTTAGAAAAGAAAAATTTTAAAAGCGATGTTTTATGCACCCTATGATAATTTTTAACAATACCTTGAATTTGTTAGCATATCGCAGGAGGTTCACCATGATCTTGGGAATTTTTGATTACTAAGTGTTTTACAGGCAGAAGCAACTTATTAAACATATAAAATATAACAGGGTTTGAACCTTAAGAGGACACCAGAAGTTAAAATAAAATTTTTTATTTTTCGATCAAACTTTAAGATATTTCATAATTATGTGTATTATGTATATTTGTTTGTAACATATAATTTTCTCATTGAATTTTACACATTATTTTAACTTTTATTGGTAATACGTTTTCTTAGGAAAAGCCTAGCAGTACCTGTAAATGTTTTTGGATATTAAAATGCATGCACAGCTTTCTTATAAATATTATCAGAACCATATAAATTTAGTGTGAAAATTATGCATTAAAAATTTAAATAAAAGGGACATTTTAAATGCCCACAACTCTACAAAATCTTAAACTCGTAAAAATGTATGTAAAAATTTACTTCTAATTACATACTTGGAAAATAATTTATAAATACTCTTGCATTAAAATGTAACGTTATTGCGTAACTCTACCTCAATTCAGTTTCTGTTTAATTGGTTTGAAAAGAATCAATTTTATATTTTATTTTGTCTAGAAAAACATAACACACAAAACTTCACTGGCCATTATGCATTATAATTCATATGCAAGTTTATCAAGACTAAAATGCATTCACAATTCTGTTATGAACAAAGTCGTAAAATTTAATATGGAAACAAGTCAATAAAAATTCAAATGAAAGGGAGATTTTAAATATCCAAATCTTTCAAGAAAACTGAATATAAATGATTTCGTTTAGTTACATACTTGAAAAATAACTTTGCTTTTGTAATATAATATGTCATACATCATTCTCTAACGCAATCTCAACTCCCTTTTTATTCAATTACTTTCAATAGAATAAATTTTGAATACTATCTCATATTCTATAAACAAACATAATTCAGGAAACGTCACTTACCATTACATTTCATATATTACAACCTAGCTAATGCATATGCTTTGATTTTTAACCAACATCATAAGCTTAAAGCGAACGAACTTCATCACATCGCTGAATGTAAACAAAACCGAAAGCATCTGCGCTGCCATTCATGGGAAGAATAATACACGTTTATTCCTACAGTAAAAAAATAAAATGGATTTTTGGGTGACACGTTCGAAAAATGTCTGAGAAGCATAATACGTCATTCATAATGCTCTTTAGAAGAATTTAAATATCCATGTCTACAGCGAAAATTCTTTATAAAATGCTTACAAATCCACCGAAATTTAAGAATATTTTACGAATGTTACACATATATTATTCTTTATTTTTGAGAACAAAAAATGAAATTCGAATTTTTTCAGTAAAATTTTCAAATCTGAATGTTCTTTGTCCGCTTAAAGCCTATATTTAAAAGGGGACGGCGGCAGTCGATATTTAGGTATTTGCCTAGTTTGTTTCTCATGTAATTTTCAATAAAACTTCATAATGATAGATTATCGAAGACTTCTGATTAACTTGAACTCAGCCTAGAAAATGCGATAAAAGAAGAATTTCATGCTCCGAATAGCAGACTGATTTTATGTGCAATTGAATCTGGAGCAAAATTAAATTTGGTAGAAATTAAATACTTAAAAATCGTGTTTTAGCAAAATGTATAATTTTATATTATGAAATATATGATCTATAATTAAATCATAAGTTTGAAATACCTAAGGGTAATTTCCTCTTCAGTGAAATGCAAAATATATTTAAATTTTATTAATTTTTTCCCTTGAATATTATACTTTTGCAGAGTTTATTATTATAATTGGCATTATTGATATGCATCTTCAGTTCAATGACACATATGAGCACGATACACTACGGCTTTTAAACTATAGCTCATAGTTCAAAACTAATGCTAAGATTGAAATAAGGACCAAAATATATCCAAATATTTATTATAAGTTTTAAGTTTGCATGTTGACTAGTGTTGACTCGTATGAAAAAAAAAAGTCTCATTCTCTTTAACCGTACTTCAGAATTGTTACTCTTCATATTTATTTATTGATGCCGGAAATTATTATTTAAGCATTAAGAATAAAAATGTTGTAAACTAAAAAACAACAAAACAAATATAATCAGTATGAGGTAGTGGCTAAATAAAGTAATACTAAAACTTCGGCGTTAGTTCGGATGTCGGATAATGTACTGATGTTTGTCTTGTATCTCTTCCTTTTTGCAAGTGCAGTATCAGCTACTCTCGGCTACAATCATAGACAACATTTTCACTGACAAGGCCCTATCTTGAGCCATAGATCAGACCCATAAATTAATGAATCATTAGCCCGAACGGATGCCGTTCTAACGGCGGAAATTCACTGTATGATAATAGATGCGGATATATAATCATATGTATAAACATTTTTGAAAACGTCCTTTTTTAAAATTACAGGATTTGAGGGTAAGAAAAGATAAAATAAAATTAAGTATGTGCTAATGTTTATGAGCAATTTAAAGTACGTACGTAATAAATGGAGTTTTTAAAATCCATTTATTAATTAAAATTCCTTAAATAGAAACTAAAACTAAAACATTTCTTTCTATTTGCCAATTTTAGGCAATCAGTTAATGGGTCAGCTCTTCTAATCTAACCAAAATGAAAAATCTAAATGAAGCTATAAAAAAAAATTCTTCCTTAGCAAATATTGCCTGTCTGGCAGCAAGAACGTACTGTAGCAAAGTAAAAGTGATCAAAACGATATCTATGACGTAAGATGGAAAAAAGAGGTAATGACACACAATATATGGCGTATCTTTTCCGTGCGGCGATTGGCTATTGAGAAGTTCTTTAGTTAAAACTTGTGGTATTGTCTTTCAAATATTTTTAATCAAACGGCCGCACACTTGCTAGATACGCATTAGTCAGACTGTACCCATCCGTCATTTAATCTCCTCACCAAAATGCTATTAGTTCTAGACCATAAAGGGAGAGCGATACTGTCATCTTATAATTTTCTTCATCTGTAATGTGGATACGAGCCAGTTTCTATTAAAACGTCCTCCACGGGGCCTATCTTCTGTATAACGCCTAATTGTGCACAAAGTAATAATAAAAAAAGTTACCATAGACATGGTTTCTCCACGATTTGAATCCAGTCCCTATAACAAGATAAGTGGCTCCGCTACCTAGTATACCTATACTACCTAGTATATGGTAGCGTTATAATATATATATAACATTTATATGACTACGAATAGCTCTCGATATGTTAGAATCCTGTTAGTGTAAATCCTGTGTAATACTAACTAGTAGTCCGATAACCTATGTAATTGTAACCTTATCTATCTCTATGTAGCTGCATCTGTGTCTGCCTTCCAGCAATTTCGCAGCGGATGTCTTTCACACTCTGCCTAAAAACCAGAAACTAAATGTTAATGCTCTATGTGATGCTTTCGAAATAAGCTTTGGAGAGAAATATTTAAAAGGCTACAGCAGGCTTCAGTTAAAATCCCGCCGACAGAGGCTCACGAAAACATTTTAAGATGTGCCATGGATGTTGAAAGGGTATCTCATCTGACCTTTTCGGACTACACAAGATAAACAAGGAAAATACGTTCCCTGCGTTATATCATCGATAGCATACGAGATCCTGAGTTACAGCAAACCATGAGAATGGAGACATCTTCCCAACAAGGAAGTGGGAAACAAATTAGTGGCAATCTTGCGGGGTAGAGGTCAGATATGGAGAAGACCCATTTCAAAGCGCTGAATGGCATAATGGACGCTTCATCAATGGACATATAAATGGAGCATCTTGCGATATGAACTACAATATAGGAGCCAATGTCACCAACAACAGAAAAGATCTAGCTCAGCGACTGAAGTGTAAACTAATCTGGGAGCCGACCTCCCTAATTTTTCCGGTATTAAAATCGACATCGATGGAAGGTTAAGCGTTACCATCATGTTTGAATGTATCGCTAGTGTGTGTGGGGTATTACAGATTTCAGAGACTGATTAGATTTTCTACATTTAAAAGTAATCAACTGTATTATATGTCTCAGGGCATCATCCTGTTCGGAATAAAAGATAGAGACCAAATTGATCCACCTACGACGACATCACAGTACCAACAAGACCAGAATTTTTTAAACTTGGATCCCTAGCTCAAACTAAAAATTTCCTGCACAGCAAAAAGAAATATTCTAATAACCATAAAATCCTAAAATGAGTCTAGTAGCCTAGCTTATCGACAAACCTCATCCCGGTAACTGTTGCTAACGTAACTGATAAGGATAAAGTTGTCAACGCAAATCATAAAACGAAAGGCATTACGAAAGGGAAAGTTGCTGTAACATGTATCACGTTAAACGACCCAACAGAAGCCCAATATTATGTGTGTTCGAGAAGCTTATCATCGCAGTTACTGAAGAATGCACCATTAAGCGATGAACAGAAGAATGCGTCAGATTGTGACATCGAAGACTTTTAAGATGATTTCTCCCGCATATCTTCTGATGTAGGTCGAACCAGTTTGACACATCATGGAATTAATACAGGGGATCATTCATCAATCAAGCAATATCTAAGACGTCTACCGAATGCTAAACAGGGAGAAGTAGAAAAATTACTAAAGGCCATGCAAGGAAGATAAGTCTTGCCAAATATAAATTATTCAGACATGAAGTGACTTAACTCGGGTATGTCATATTTGCCGAAGGTGTGTGTATGCATTCAGAAAATGTGTTAGCAGTTAAAGATTGGAGACGCTCCGAAAATGTCCATTCGTTGAGAAGTTTCCTAGAGCTCTGCACCTACTACGAGATTTTTAGTGGCTTTTCTTCCATTACAACACCTTCCATAAGCTGAAAGAGAGCAAGCAAAAGTTGTGTGCCAAAAAATGTGAACATGACTAACTGAAGGAGGCTTTCAGATCTGTGTCAATCTTGATGTATCCTCAGCTCGACAAATAGTTTATTCTTGACACTGATGTGAGCAATGAGACTATCGGTGCTCATTTTTCCTAAAAAAATAAATGGTCAAGGACATGTCTTAGTATACTGGAACAAGTGTCTATCTAAACCGCAGAGGAATTACTGCGCCGTCAGAAAATAGTTGCTCGCCATAGTGAAAGCTGTAGAACTTTTCTATCATTATCTCTACGGCAGAATATCTCTCCTCCGCACAGATTGTGCATCGTTGATTTCAATTTCAAAATCAAATTTCAATTTCTCTCAAATTTCAATAATTCCGAAGGCAAAATAGCCAGATGGATACAGAGTCTTCAGGATGTGACATAATTATCAGTCATCGGAAACGTTTATCACGCGGAAACGTCGACGCCTAGTCTAGAAGATGCTGACCAGATAATTGTGGATGTTATTCCAGGATACAAGCAAATTATGAGTTCCTTAATCTCGTCGTATTTCAGGTTACAAATTAAAAATCGTTTGATCCCTATCCACTGAATGTCAGGAAAGACCAGCTGGACGATATCGACATTAAGTCCATGATTCACTTTATGGAGTCTTCAAACAGAAAACCTACCTGGCAGGACTTTTCGATATCTAATTCAAATACAAAACAATATTGTGCCCTCTGACATTCACTTCACATTCGAAATACTGTCTTTTACTGTAAATTCGAATAGGATGATGGAAAAGCATATCAATGGCAGTTTTAATTTTAAGATCGCGGATCCCTGATGTCCGTAAAAATCCACATTGCAGCCCGACAAGAGGCCGTTTTGGAATAATGAAGACTAGGTAGAGCTCGAGAGCGCAAAGCTAGGGTTGTGGTCCAAAGGGGGTACCAAACTGGCGAGCATATGCGGGCTGGAAAGGTCTGAAGAAACGCAGCCAAAGGAAGCAAGTAAGCAAACAGTGGAAGCCTTTGACTCTCTATGACCTATGCCAGGATCTGCTTATAATACCAAATACACCCTCATTGTCAATGATTATAAAGTGGCCTGAAGCACATCCAGTCTTTGATACAGATGTTGTCACGGTACCAGGGGTAAATGATATAGCACTGGATATCTCGGCCGATGGTTTCAGAAACCAATAGGAATAGGACGAAAATTTACGTCTTTTTTTACGGCCTATCGACTACGTTCTATTCCAGATACTTTTCGGTCATTGCTTTAATCTCCCTTGCGATCTGTTGTTTGGTGGTCCTCTAGATGAGCATTCATCGCCTGAGGATCATATTCAGAATCCCCAGGCACAATCTGCCATCATGCACAATTTCCCTGAAAGCAAGTAACTGCACGATAGCAACATTACGTCGATTAAACGTAGGTGAAAAGGTGAGGTTAAGGAATTCCATTCAATGGAAAGTACGCTCTCTTGAACTTTTATCACCCTCTGACGGTCCTTACACTGTCCTAAACAGGCTAAACGACATCCTGGTCTGAATCCGCAAGTCATCAAATTCTAAGCTTTAATCGTTCATTATGACAGGCTTTACTATGGCCCTTTACTATGGCTATATCACGTAATCTTCATAGTGTAAATAATGTAAATAGTATATTATGACCATTGTCCTGTGTGTGTATAAATTTGTAATTGGATTCATTTATTGATTTAGTATTTTATTGGTTATTTATTATTAAAGTTCTAATTTTGGTATTGCATTTTTTAGTTCCAAAGGGCGTTAGCTCGAATGCGCTATTAGTCTCGAAACAGGATTTGGTGACGTATCATTTTAAATGTCTGAATTACTTTTCAAATTGTTGCCACGGAATATTATCGAACTGTACTACTTTAAAAATTATATAATTAAGAATCTGCAGAAAGACATGTATGTTTCTTTCACTATGAAAATTCTACGGTACCCAAGGCTATCAAACATTGGATAAAGTAGACCTCCACCCAAACACCTGGAAACCCGAGTTCTGAATCTGGAACTTTATACTTCATATTTTATAAAATGTTAATGAATTTTTAACGAACTCAACAATTTGAAAGGGAGCAATGGCAACAGTGTACGGATTGAAACAATGTAATCTCCAGCACACGAGACTGTATATCGGTTTTCGCAATATTGTACCCTTGAGAAGGATCAGTATTTTAAATTTTCTCTCTCTATATATATATATAGAGAATTTTAGTGAAATTTTATATCAATTTTCTATAGTATATTGTAGCATGAAAGGCTCACAGTATGCGAAATGTCGCCAGAAAAATACGGTTGCAGCGGTAATTCTATTTAAGATCGAACCAAATGGCTATTTCGCCATATGGGCTAAACTGGCGATGGTTTTGGCGACTAATTTTTACCAACAAATGTAGCCGAGCTTGAGGACATTTCGGCGACATTTTTATGATAGTGGTATAGTGACGAATAATTTTATCCGTCCCTATGTAAATGTGTATGCCTTCTAGCAATTAGAGAAATCGAATGTAGTGCAAACTATGTAAAACTAAGGAGAGCATCAGTTTTCATTTGAGTTCAGAGTATTGAAAGATACTCCATACGAACTCCACTTTTAGATGCGCTTTGCATTTCGTTGTGTTCAATGTTCTTTGTAGTTTGATGTGAAAACTATTGAGTGTGCTCTGTCGTATTGAGAAGAGCTGTACGAATCCTTATGTGTGAAAAGTTCCATTACGTTTCGTAAAGTACTTTGTATAAAGTCTTTGTACTTATTTATTTTTTGAAAAAATGAATTTTATCAAGCTAACGTCGATTCTGCATGCATTCAATCCATTATGAATCCGTACGCATATAACAACGATTATATTTTAATAGTCAAGTGTCAATTTCTTCAGAGTTCTCCCCCATTTGGGTTACCAAATACATTCATCCGTCTTATTAATGTTTTGATTAGAAATTTAGTGTATTTGTGCAATGCATATTAATAAATTTCTTTTAATTAGCGATAATAATTGTTTTTTATAAAAAAATAAAAATATTCTATTAACTATAATTTCGTGAAACTGTATATCTCAAAGCAGTTTAGTCAAGAGAATTATAAAATCTTCGTTAAATATTTATTTTTAAACCCTAATTAGTTTTCAATTGTTAATAAACTCTTGATTCTTTATTATTATTTCGTTATTAAATGGGGAATAGTGTTTGCTTTTATCCTCGTTTTTATTTTTTCCGTGAAACTGCACAGAATCACAATGCTGATATATTTAGAAAACACAGCATTACACAGCAATATGCTTTTTTCATCAGTTTTTGCAATTTCTTTTTTATGATCGATCTACATAAGAGATATTTAGCTGTATTTGATAAAAACAATAAATAGTTCTACTTTCTTTATAATTAAATTAACAATTTAAAAAAATTCTAATTTAATTTCCTTCTTATTGATAAAAAAATGTCTCTTTAAAACATAAGAGCTTATTTTGAGATATAATAAAAAGAAAAAAAATATAAAAAGCTATTTAGAAAAAGAAAAAAATCCTTTCATCATTTTATGTAAAGTGAGAATAATTAATTTGCTAAAGTATTTTCTCAATTTAGCAAAACCACTAAAGGACGTTGTAATAAAACTGTAAAATGAAGCTGATTTTCAAATTCAATAAAGCTGTTAATTAGGCATAAATAGGCAGCCTTCCTAATCAAAATTTGTTGTAAATTGTAAAATAATTGCTAAAATAAAACTCTCAAGAGACTTTCATAAAAGTATACATTATGAGATAATCTAAGAGTGATGAAAGTGATAACTGGCATAAACATCCTTTTGAATCAGATTTTCATTGCTAAGTGTATAAAAAAAGGTTTGGTTTATTTTTTCCTCACATACTAAAAAATAAATTTTTCTTCAAAAATTAATAATGGAAATCTATTAATAAATCTAAAATGTATGACTTGACTGGCGACACAGTGAGCGAAAGTAGCAAACCATCTTCCGGAAATTCTCAATTATTTCCACTTTACCTTTACAAATTCTGAATGATTTACCTTTAATTATGGCTGCAAAGAATCTCTTTACGTGTAACGTATCACAAATTACTTCTGAACATTCTATACGTGAAATGAAGCTTTGCGTAAAATATGTACTTTCAAAATCTATGGTAGCCATTTAGTTACTGTGCAGATGTACAAGGAAACTGAAATTAAAAGGAGAAGCCTACAACCAATTACGAAGACTCATTAAGCGACATTCATAGCAGAGTCGTTTCCAGGAGGTAAATTAGAGAAACATTAAAAATCTAAATACCAGATTTAAACACTCTGGGTATGCATGTGATTGAATTATTTATCTTCCAAGCTTTAAGTTCCTGAATGTGAGGTAGGATAATTTGTAGCTAATTATTGAATTAGAGAGATAATTATTCAAATATCGAGCTTATTATTACCTGAAATATATATGTTAAAACGAGTAAATTTAAAATTAATTGTTCCATATTATTGTACATATGTTTAATAAATCTATACTTAATTTAATTCTGAAAGACGTAATTTTACTATTTATTGTCCGAGATATGATTATAATCATTTAGGTAATTTTATAAGACTCGGATTCCGGAATTTATAGAAAACTTTTTAAATAAATTTAAGGGATTTTAAATATCTATCCCTTTTGAAGAATTAAGGGTTCGATTGTCGTATTTTCTACATAATAGCTATGGCTTAATAGTTGTTGGATTAGCAAATTAGTGTGTCGATTTGAATTTAGCTGTGTGTATACCATTACTCCTTTTTTATAGGGAGTATAAACTGAATAAAATATTATATTTTCTGATTTGGTCGTTTTTCCTGTACCAAGCCATTAATGGATTAATGTGTTCTTGCAGTATTCACAAATATAATCGGTTATGTTAAGAAGGTTTTTTACTTCCTTGCACGAAGTAAAAAGGAAGTATTGTAATCGCGAAAAGTTTCAGGCAGCATATTTCAACAAAAATATCTATTTTGACAGCTATCGAATGCAATTTAACGATGTTTTTGTGTGATATCTGTACGTAAGGACAGAATAAAAGACTCTTTTCCTCCAAAAAAATTATAAAACTGCTTTAAAATGAATTCTGAAGGGAATTTTTCGTGGCGTCTGTACGAACGTATGTACGTACGTACCTCGTATTATTCAAAAACGATTAACCTCAGAACGTTGCAATTTTGTATATAGGACTGCTATAACATGTAGATGTGCACCTCGTATTTTGGTGGCAATCGGCCGCGCCAAACGTATATAAATACATTTATATATATATCCACTCTCTTACCCGGCTCAGTGATCTCAGTTTGTTTATTCTTATATGTTTTTAAATTGTACATATTTTTACTTTAAAAATGATTGAATTATGTTGTTCTTATCTTCCTGTTAATGTTTTTATGCCTTTAGTAAATCTGTATGTAATATTTTTAGAATTATCAACAATTTTAAAGTTGTTTAAGTTCCGCTAAGCCTACTAATTTTTTTAATGGCGGCCATTGCTTGTTCATATTTGAAACAGTAGAGTAGTGGATTTGTTGCCAATCTCGATCGAGAAACGTAGCTTCGCAACAACAAAAATAATTCTTTCATTTATTATTGCGAATTAAATCATGCTTAATCCTTCCTGAAAATTTTTCAAGGAAATAAGGTTTACTTCGTAATTTTTAATACAGACATTTTGAGTTTGTATGTATTTTTGCCTTGTCGCGAAGTGAGAACTGAATTAATTGAATGAGAAATACTGAATCGTCTGTGAAAAACTGTTTCTTGTTTTGTTGTTGTTCTTCTTTGCTTAATTTCTTTTATGCATTGTTTTAGATTTATTATAGTATTTGAATAGAACATGTGGCAACGATTAGATAATTTTTTAAATGATATAAATTTTGTGCATTCTGAGTTATTATATGAACAAAATATCATATTGTTAAGTGAACCTAGCGCCAGAGTGTCGCTATGGTAAACAAATAGAGTGAATTTTAAAGAATGCATTTATTCTATTGTGGTTTATGCGCTGTCGGCGAAGTAGGTTTAGTTCAATGCAATACGTTTAAACGAAATGCAAGAAAAATTAGTATAATTTAATATTCAGTACAAGGAAGTTATGTGGTGTATACATCAGATTTTTTAAAATAGGTTGAATCTTAGCATTTTTAATATGTTTATTTTTATCAATGTCTAAAACTATGTGTTGCGGTTTTTTTATTCCTGATAGTAAGTCGAATAAATAATTATTAAAAATGCTTAAAATTTAAGTGTCATGGTATCAAAACTGCTAGTGAAATATTTAAGGATAGATATTCTAATTAACGTTCTGCTCATGTGCATAATTTTAGCGGCACTGAATCGTCTGTGAAAAATTGTTTCTTTTTTATTTGCTTAATATCGTCTACACATCGTTTTAGATTTATTTGAATAGAACATGTGGCAACGATTAAATAATTCTTCAGATGATATAATTTTTGTGCATTCTCAGATATAAAGTGACTGAGATGTAACGCCGTTAAGTGAACTTATTGCGACAGTGTCGCTGTGGTAAATAAATATAGTGAATTTTTAAGAGTGCATTTATTCTATTGTAGTTTATGCGCTATCCGCGAAGTAGATTTAATTCGATTCACTAAGTTTAAATAAAATGCAGGAAAAAATGCGTAATTCCGTACAAGAAAAATCATGTGGTGTATACATCAGATTTTTTTTCGTCGTACACGAGCGGAAAAATGGTCATATTTTCAAATAATTTTAACAAAATGCGTAAACGACATTATGCGTTATTATCGCTTATAACGAATATGCCAAATTTCAAAACGTGCCACAATGTAAATTCACGTATATCTTAGGAAATTTTGAATAAAAAAACTCTAAATATTTATAAAATGATTTATAAAATGATGAAAAAAAAACAAATTTTAAAAGTAAATCATAAGAAATGCGATCATTTTATTTGGAATGAACCTATATTTCGAAATGTGAAAGGAACATAACTATAATAAAAAAAAGAAATATTAATATACATGCAGCAAATTTAATTAATATAGAGTAGCTAAACTTTAGAGAGCTAATTTTTTAAACACTTCTCGCGCGATTTTTACAGAGCTTGGCACTTTGGTGTGATTTGAGTCGTAGAATCGAAATAGGAGAAAAAATGGTATGTTATTTCAGAAAAAGTCCGATTTTGCGTCAAAATACGATGCTATATATAAATCTAATATATATCCTAAGTCGCGCTTTCGAGACATGGAAAACGCAAGTTAAATTTTGACAATCAGGCTAGTAGAACGGGAGATAATAGAATTGCCCCATTTTTTTTCTGTACAAGGTGTACCTCTGCATACTCATTCATCAACATGAAAGGTTTTACGCAATTGGATAGCATCAGCGATATTACGATATTTATTTAGAAAGCTTGTATCTGATGTCGCATATATATTTGATATTAAACGCAACATTGGAAGAAGAAATCTATTAGAATGGGGCAGGAACACAGCGGAGGCCATTCGACAGCGCCATCTAGCTCGTGATCTCCTCTCCAAATGTATCTATCTATATTTTGATTTCCAGATGGTTGCATTTCCCGTGTGCTTAACAAAGCAAATTCACCTTAGCGTTTGGAGAAAATTCGAGCTTCAGGTAAGTAAAACGCCACGCAACGGTGTTGTACATTTAGGCTGTACCAAAGACTATTTATTATTTCTTGATCACAATATGTCTTTTTAAACTAACGCGATTTGAAGATATAGTATTTTGCAGATTTCTTTCCAGTACTTCTCATACTATTTTGAGGTAGGATTACTGAATGCAACATTTTGCAAGCACAAAAACCATAGAGAAGACTGTATTTTAGTTTTCATTAAAGTGCTAAATATACTTGACGTGTCTTTGTTTGAATATGAAAATTTGTATAATCTGGGCTGTGTTTTAGTATAATTGTTTTTTGTTGGCTATGGCGTAACGATTATTTTAAAATACCGCAGAAGTAAATAAGAATAGAAAATCAATCTCTTGTTTCATAAATATTTTAATGACGTAAGCGCTTACGAGTATGAGAGCTTGCACATAATGCCAATGTCTTGTAAGTCCCTAATGTTTAATGTCCACTTTTATAAATTTCCGAAGCATCAGAACAATATATTAAATGGCTTATTTGACAATTCAATAACAGAATTCCGCGTAAGTGCTGCAGATATTAACAATGCCAGTTTTTTTTTAATAACAGGAATAATGAAAACTACTTCATTATAAACGGGACAGGCAAAAATGAATGAGCTATTTGTTGAGATAATAATAAATAATAGTCATAAAAAAGGTTTGAATTAATTACTTACAGCAGAAGACTCGGAAGGAGATCAGTGCAAATTAGAACGACTGCCATTCGCACAGCAAAATAAAGCTTCAATACTTCGTTATGAAGTTATATTAAATAAAGAGATATTCGAGTAATTACTCGTAACTTTATTGACTTATAATAAAGAACGAGATATCATCACACAAGTCGAAAAAAAATGAGAAATTATGTATCATATAATAAAGTAATGCAAGAATTTGAAGATCAACACTTAGCTATGAAGGGTTACAAAATAATTGAGAAATACATTTATTTGAACATGCTATGTCACTGCAGTCATGCTATCAGGTAATAAACAATCCACGTTTTAATACTTTCAACGTGACAGACAGAAGCTGCGATCTCAAGTAGCTAGTACATGATTTTTAATTTTATACAGAATACGTATTACTCATATGCAATTGTATTATAATTCATGCAAAATCTGTTTCGAATGCAACTGACACACATTAGAAGATTAGGCAAGGAACTGGAAACTTGTCAAATTTTCTCAATTTGTATAATGTTATATAAAGCCAACAAAATGCAAGCAACATTTATTTTGGTTAATAGTTTTCAGTAGTATTATTCTCTCAAATTGAAGAAAGACATTGCTTCTATGGGTAGTGCGATGTGATATGACTAATACAAGAGCCAAATGACCGAATGAAAGAATATTTCTAAACAAGTAAGGAAATTGTTTATTTTCAAGCAGCAAATGAATATCTGATTTAGCAGTTTTACAAATTAAGACCGTCAGTATAAATGCTGTACAATTAGATCTACTTGTAAGCACTTTATTTGGGAATAAAGGCGGATGATCTGAGATTATTGATTCAACATATTTACTACAGGATGTGTCAGAAAATGTATACGCAATTTGAACTGTTAGAGAATATTTATTTTCCTACCGGCAAGGTTAAATTTCTGAGATAAATGAAATGTTATGTTTCCTCAGCACGTAGCAGTGGAGTAGTCGATATAGCTGCCCAAACCAGTTAGGACTGAGAAAGTGACTTCGACACGCAGACGTATGTTTAAGCTTTCAAGAGTGGAAGCAGGTTAATAAATGGTTTTGGAAGTCTGAGAATGTTACTACTGTTCAGAGATGGTGTGTGATGTGCAAAAAGCTCGATCAAGGCGATATCGAACGGCTATATGTGATAAATCCTCCGTAGTTGTGCTGAAACTGTTTCAGCGTTCACTGAAAAAAATTCAAGGTAAGTCACGTGAGATGGTGTAAGTGCTAGTAGTGTACTACGCACTCTGAAAAAAAGGCAAGTTATGTGCGTACATTTTTTTTCAAGCTTGGTGAATAGCTAAGTGACCAAGACACAAATCACCAGGTGCAATTTTGTAAATGAGTCCATGAGAGCGTTATAGGTGAATCAGCATTTATGGGTAGCATTGCTTGGTTGGATGAAATTATCACTTATTTGGACGGAACTGTTAACGGAGCTGCCAATAGGCAATATTTTGTGTACTGGATTGAAGATAAGCCCCAAATTATTGTTTAAAAGGCTGTGAATTCCTAGTGAGGTTTATCTCCTAGGGGACACTCGGCCTTTCGGTTTTGAAGGACTGTAACAGGAAGAAAGCATCAAACGCTGCTTGCTGATTTCATTTCCCTGTCTTTCCTGCAATGTACGGTAATGACAGTTTTTATTACCTAACGATGGCGCCCTTTTTCTCTAGCATATGGATATGCGAGGATTCTTGGATCAAAATATACCAGACTATGGATAGAAAGTGGGGAACCAATCGCGTGTCCTGTACGTTCTAGAGAGCTTCGCCCGATTTTTTCTTACAGACACAGTAAAAATGGAGATATCACACAACCTTGACACGCTTTGAGATGAGATTCAAGTGGTGTGCGCAGAATTCTCTTTTGATGCTTTAGTGCGAAGTACGGAATTAGTCGTTAATAATAAGCAGAAATGGGTCGATGCTGCAGTCCACCATTTTACGCATTTACATAAAGCACATTTTGAAACGTTCCATTTATTTTTCAAATATATCCTTTATTTTTCCAGAAATGTATCCTTTTAGATTGGAAAATAAATTTTCTATGATAGTTTAAAGTGCGTACACACTCCTTCTAATACTGAAAACATTTACATTACAAGGCCGCCTTGACTAGCATAGTGATTAGCGGCGTTGGCTGTATGGGCTCAGTTTCGGAGAAAGCTTGAATCATTGTAAATACATAGTGTCTGTGCATCAAGAGATTGGGCTAGCGAATATTTAAAATATTTATAATATTTATAATATATATTTAAAATATTCGCTAGCCCAATCTCCTCAAGTGTTCTGGTGGGTATGTAAAGATCGGTTAAAGACCCGTGATCATCCTTCAGGATATTATGTATCAAATTTGAGACAGAGATGCACAGTTAGTGGATAGGAAGTAATCTAGTACAACTGGTAAAATTCGATGTCTTGCTCACTCAATATCCCTACCTACTGTAACCGTGAATATTATAAAAAATATTTGATTTCTTCCGTCACATATTTTATAGCATATGTTTATAAAGGCAACTTGTACAGAGTATAACGCATGCAGGGAAATTATACAAAAATATTTGAAATAAACAATGTTTACTTATATTTGAATAATTTTCACTGAATATTTTTCTGTTGTTAATTCCTTTTCTGTATCTTTAGGAAGTATCTACCTTTTGCTTTTCTGTCAATCTGCTCATTTCAGACCTGTTTAAAAAGCCTTTTGTTTAATCAGAATATAGAGCGTTTCATCTGTAATAATTAAATACGTTATCAATTAACTAAACTAACTGGATTTATACAAATATAATGATAAACATTATGAAATATATTATGAAAATATTGGAATTTCTCATTACGAAGTTTTAAGGATATAACATATATGTTAAGAAACTTGAAATTTGTTGACTTGCACAAATATTGTAATGGGAAAGAATTAATTAATTAATTAAGTTATCATTTATAGAAACTCAACTAAATTTTATAAATATAATGATTACATTGCAAAAAGTATCTAAAAATGACCCGTATTTTCTTATCACAAACTTTTAAAGGTAAACATAGTCCCTTATTTAAAAAATAACAACCATAAAATTAAGAGACTTTAAAGCGGTTGACTAATTAAATATTGATGTGGGGAAGAATGTATGCCAAATGAAACAATACCTGTTGTTACTTTAAAAATGTAGAAAATATTATCAGCTTTTCAGATATATTTTTTGTCTTTTCTTGCGAATGTTATGTAATCATAGTTTCGATCTATTCTGAGAAAATTAGCTTGATAAAAATTTAATTAATTTGAGGTTCTGCCATGCATTGCAAAAAAATTCAAACGAAACAATTTCTCAAGTATGTAAGAAAGTTTTTTCTTTATTTCAGTTATGACATTATACTAAATGCCTGTGTTTTTTAACCAAATATAATCTCAGCTATTCACGTTAAGGTCTTTATATGATTTACGCTCATGGCAGCGCATGTTTATTATAAAGACTGCACACTGCCTGTATTATAGTAGCTTTCACGAAAGTTATCAATTTGATTTGTGGAAAGAGAGAAGACAATCACTAGAAAGTCACGTACTATCTTAGCGAGGAAATCGCAAAAGTTCACGTAACAAATAAAGTGGGGTTCATTTTTAGGGATATATATTTACGTAAATAAACAAAACATAATGCAAAATGTGACAAAATATCGTATACGTCTGATAGACTTTCTCTATAAAATGGGTAAACTATAATAGACAGCTAATATTGTTTTTCAAAATTATGCATTTATATAAGTTTATATACAGTTGTCAAACTTAAAAGGGCATGCTGAAGATTTCTAATATAAAAAGAATAATCAGGCAGGCAAGCAGTGAGTAGCTGCAGTAATGCATATAATGTTGTTAGCTAATAGAACCATGATATATCAAGAAGGCATCTACGCAAAACAAATATCTAAATTGCTTTTATGATATTCTTGTCCGCTTCCGAACAAAGTCACATTCCGATTCATTAGGATGCTGTATAGATTGAGGACAACTATTAATTTTACAAAATACATGATCCTCGATACAACTTTAATCATCAACAAGCAGCTTGTGCATTTCTCCATATGCCTTTCTTCCAGAATATCTCTAATAAGTTGCAATTCGAGCTGCCACGCGCTATGGGGAAGACGATGGAATGAATTTTTGGCTACAGTAGTGTAAAGTATAATAAAACGCTCAACTATATTTCTTTGTCTTCCTCCATCAAAGAACCATTTCTTACAATGTAGACATCCTTATAAACCGTAATATTTATTTCTCAAAAGCACATTTTCACGTCTGTGATACGTCGTTTATAAAAATTCTATTGCAGAATCTATTGGCTAATATCTGTACTCAATATGCTATTGGAAAACGGCCGATCTTATGCACTGCTTTTTTTACACAAATGGAAATTTCTCTTTGTATTCTGAATATAGTCCCATCTTTGCAACCTAATTTATTATCTCTTACCGTTCGCCATCACAACTCTGCATTGTATGCCTACATACGTTATTTCGTTTGCTTTTTAATTTATAAGCGTTCTGGCGGAGTGTAAATATTCCTGTAAAACGTCAGAAACAATATTCTCCGTTATTATTGCTGTATTCTTACTGACGACAATGTAGAGTTCTCATCTTACTGACAACGCAAACTAGAATTTTCCGGTATTATGAGTATGATTCCTGTTGATCAATTAGTAATAAATAAGCTATAGTTTATAAGTATTCACTTAAGATATATTTATCTCCTTAGCCCAAGAAGCACGGCGACGTCGTAACGACGTTGCAAACTGGTCCGAGAGGTTGCAAAATGGTCGCGATAACTTTTACGACTTCTTTACAACGTTGCGAAGACTCAAAATATTTTCCCTTGCATCTTGGCAATTTGCCGACGTCGCTGAAACGTCATGATATGACCGCTTTAAGATGCGGTCGTTTTAGCATCGTTTTCATAGTTCATCAGCGTTACTTTTAGAATGAAAATAGACTAAATCTGCCCTTTCAAGGATCTGAAGTCCGCATAAGATTTATTTTGCAATGTTTCATTACTTTATTTCATCTATATCTAAGGTAATCTAAGGTAGATTCATCTAATGAAATATAAATTGAATATAAACACTTTAATTACTAAATTTAATTAGTACTAAAAATACGTTCTAAATTATTGTTAAAATTTTGTTAAACTAATTAATACTTAAAATATTTTTTATAAATATTATAGCAAAATATTTAAAAATGAAACTAATCTATAAAGTAAGTTATTAAGTTAAGCATTTTATATATTTTAAAAAATCATATTTTCGAAATCAATGCAAGTCACATGTTAGCAATTATTTTACTGCTGAAATATGACTTCATTTATTATTTTTGAAGTAAGGACGAATTTATTTGAGTTAATATGCTGACATAATATGAAACATTTTTACCGCATACAGAGCAAAAAGTACAATTTTCGCGAAAATATGATTGTACGTGAACATGTATTCACGAATATAAATGGGGCAATTTTAAGAATTCCGAGAAAACATCCAATGTTAAAATACGTTGCATATCCATGCATATTTAACGGCTCTCCAAAATATCTGATGGAAAATTAATAGAAAAAGAGAAAGAAATATTAACACTTTTAATGGAAAATGACAACATTAATGGCTTTGATAAATTACTAATAAATGTTGACATTAAAATTAAAGAAACTGGGAACAAAAATACGAAATTCATTACCTATAAACTTCCATGAAGCTGCCATAATTTCGGAAAACAATCGATGTAAAAAATTGCACTGATAAGATCGAAGCAGTTTAGAATAAATTAACGTGACAGGTAGATGTGGACTGGACACTATAACTTCACCGTTGGTTATACGGGTATACTCGAGCCACAGTAACTGAGAAGTTTCACCCCAATTTTGACAGAGAACATCCCACGAAACCATCCGAAGGTCTCTTAGCATTTTCTTCTACCACCAATCTTTCGAGAAGATTTCGGTTCCCTATATATTTTGAGTGTCCACTTCATGCACAGACGACATATATTTATGAGCATTTATGCTTTCTCCGAGATTTAAAGCTGGGCCCATTGGTACGACGGACAACGTTGTTTATCACTATACCTGCTAACTGGCAGGAAGTAACATCAAACAACCTAAAAAACACCTGGGGTGATTAAACAGTATTCCTCATTGTGCAGAAGATTTTCGAATGGGAAAAGTTATCAATGGCATAACTAAATTTGTTTTCGACCTAGATCTAAGATAAATTGAAAAAAAAAAAGGATATTCAAGTTCTGCTTCAGAGGTATCGTAGGGAGTTGAAGGATGAAAACCTAATTATCTTCGACAGAAAAAAGTAGTTACGATACTCAAATCGATTATAGTTACGAAGAAACTGACATGGCACCCAAAGCATGTTCCTTAAAAGAAATGAATGAAATATTTAGGACGGCTGCATTTTTTAAGTAAAGATATTGAACGGTATCCTAATATCGACCGATCAGTGAAAGATGAATTGAAAATTCCATCGTTGCAACACAGTTTTATCAGAAGCAAATTAAAATGCCACTAAACAATTCTGCCTCATATTTTACCTAAAAAATAGTAATTTATGAATATCTTCTTTCTTTCTTTTTACTTCATATAAAAATGTTATTAATAGATTTGAAGGACCCTTGAAATTTGAAAATTTCTTTTTATAGTAATTTATGAATATCCACTTTCCTTCTTTTTTACTTCATAAAGAATATTATTAATAGATTTGAAAGACCCTTGAAATTTGAAAATTTCTTTTTCACACATTACTTAATCCGATTTTGGGGATTTGACTGTTGCGTTAATTTTGATGGGAACAATAATCGTGCTAATCAACGTAACTCGTGTATTTAACATTTTTTTTCTGGTTACCATACCAATCGAAAATTTTAACAATTATTTAATTTTTAATGTATTCAAGAGTGGCATTTGTTTTTAAATTGTACGTACAAGAGTTTGTCATTTTTTATGTGAAAATAAGCTTCAAAGACTTAAGAAAGGAAAGAAATTAAATATTAAAGAAAATGGGTGTGCTCCGGTTGGAATAAATGAATTTTTGGAGTAATCCATATTTGAAAACATTCTAAGTAAATTTCAAAAATATTTTAGTTTAAAGATAGAAGTTTAATTTTAGGCTGTATCTTACAGTGCGTTTATTTTTTACTTTAATTGCCAATCCAACTTTAGCTCTTAAACCTGCACACAATGGCATTAAAATTTATGCATAAAAATATACATCTCCAAGCAAAACGAAGTTCGTGCCGTGTATTAGTAAATATGTTTTACTGATTTTCATTTCTTAAATACTTATTAATCGTAGACATCCATTTCGTATAATACAAATTTTCTCAAAATGAGGTACATAATTTTATGAAAATGATTCCAATCTTTATAGAAACAACAGCTGATATAAAATATGATGTTTTGTGATTACTGAAGATTTTATTAATAAGAATACTTATATTTGAGATTTAATGTGTTTAATGCAAAATAAACCATAATTTCATATGTCAGTTCGTTAACACATGAAATGAATTCGCTATCTTGACCATTTTCCGTGGTATATCTGCAAAATAAATAAAATAAAATAAAATAAAAAAATAAAAAATAAAAAAAATATATGAAGAATTTTTCACTCAAATTTTAAGGGCAACAATCAGATAATAGTTATTCATTTTGATAATTAATACCATCACGTTTAGTAAAATCTGCATACCTTACTGAATTGGTAACTTTGAATTAAGCATGTAAAAGTATGGAAATTTTGCATTTATATAATTCCTTCCAAGGGTTATGGAAGTGAAATTCCGTATCAAAAAATGGTTTTTCTATTCATTACACATGAAAGTTTCTGCCAGATCCTGACCGATTTTGATTTCAGGTTAGATGTATACGCTAAGAAAAGTAGTCAGTGTATAATACAAGAGGATAATTTTGGAATAATAAGCAATAAAATAGCACTTATTCATGGCATTTAAGAGTGCAATTTCAGGGCCAAACCAACAACAACCAGAGGGTTAAAGCAAATTTACTATTAAACGGCACAATTCTGTAGATAGTTATGCCGTTTAATTACACAAGCAATATGTTTCATTAAAGAAAAATGGCATACGCATTCATTCATAGCACTCGAAATGGCGCCAATTCTTGTGTTCCCACAAAATATCCAAGCATGGAAAAAATACCCAAACTCTACGCCAGGATTCACTATCATTTTTGATAATATAAAATATAACCTTTGACATCAGCATTGATCATATATCCGCTAATGACGTAGGTAAACTTGAGGTTCCAATCTGTGGAATTCTGTAAAGCTCGTTAATAAAATATGAACATTCTGCGTAGCAATACGTTTCACTTCAGTCGATGAGATTTCTGATTGAATTGTAAGCATACATATTTTACTCTTTGATGTTTATCAACGTATTTCCTTTAAGTCGTCAAGTTTATTACTCAAAATATCTTTGAATTCGCACAAAATGTAAAATTACAAAATAAATAAATAAACAAAATTTAAAAAAAAATCTCAAGGTATAAGATTTTATTGATCGCCTAAAAGGGTTTATAAAGGTTTTTTACGCTCTCACTGGAACTCGCAGTCTACCACTCTGTTGTTATACACAATCTTGCTAAACCATTTTTTTGGTTCTTTTAGATTTATTATTCAGCAACATTTTCTTCGAATTTACGCCATATCCAATTCAACAGCCAAGTGACCAAAATTTTAGAAGCTACGTAGTAGTATAAAATTAGAATTCCCAATGCAGTGTACGTGTTCGCAAACATTTTTCTTCCTTTCATTTTTTTTTTCAGTATTTTCACAGTTTATCCTATCAACATTCAGTTTTCTTACTAAGATAACTCACAAATATATTTTTTTTTATTATTAAGATTTTGTGTAATTTCCGACGGACAGTATCGTGCGTTTGGAGATGTAAATATTTTGTTTCTTACCGTGTTGTCAGTGCTACATTGAGTTTGCTAAAAATCGTTGAGTTTGCTAAATATATATATATATATATATACACACACACCTAATATATACATTATATAATCCACAATAGTGAATATTGGTTTTGTATATTGTAAGGTTTTTGTTATTTTATTTATATACTAGTTTATTATTTTTATTTAACATAATACCTTTTTCGCTTATTTTTGTGTAGCTAAATTTTTCCCACATGCTTTGCTTACAAGCGATTATTTTTTTGTACCAAATTGTATTTCTTATGACCGTAAATCCAACAACCTTAACTGATAAAATGCTCATCTAGTATCCGAGATACACTCCAAATGAATCTTAGCGAAAAATTCAGCAAGTTTTACAACATTTGGTGATTTCTCACCGAAACCATTTTCGATGCACTGAAAGAAATTTTTGGCGAAATTTCCAGAGTTTAGTCTAGACCCATAGAATTAGGGCTTCGACAAATAATGTGTTCTCTTAGCCAGTTCTGATCCAGTACTAAATAATTCAGAGAGACTGCGGTTTAGTCATTAGACTGCGGTTATGTCATTAGGTTTAATGTTTTTTGTTTTCTATAATAAACAGCGATTGCTTTAATTGTTGTTTTTAAGAGAATATTAATGTTGTTATTCTCCGTTTAGTTTTATTATAGTTTTTGGTCATTGGTCTAATATTGGGCATTACATTATTTATTTATTTGTTTAATTTTTCGTTTAAGGGAATAAGGATAGAGTTTATTTTATGTTTTGTAATTGATTAGTGCCTCTGTATATAAATATTTATTTCTTGTACCAAATTGCAAACATTGTGATTTTTCATTTAAAACATTTTCAACTGTGAAAAGATCTAGAACGTAAGAAACGCCTTTTCTGTGGCTAAGTTGACGACATTTGGTGCTTTCTAGCCAAACTAGTGAATTTTTGTCTGATAGTTTTGAGAAAACGCATGTCCGAAGCTCAAACCCAGCTTTTCCTAAAGGTTCTGGAAGCCAATGCACAGATTATAAATTCGTCTGCAACAGGCAGGTTAGTTCAGTTATTTACTAATTCAAATTCAATGCTGAGCACTTCAGGGAGAGTATTAGATAAATTGCGTTTTATAATTTACTCTGTGAGTAATATCACTAATTTACGACATTTCGTATCTAATATTCGTATTACTTTTTGTTATTTACCGAATTTATTCTGCTGTGATACAAGCTAATTACTAATTAAAGTAAATTATGAGTTTAATATAGCCTATCTGATGTGAATATTTAAAAAATCTGGTGTGTACACCACATGACTTCCTTGTACGGAATATTAAATTATACGCATTTTTTCTTGCATTTCGTTTAAACGTATTGGATTGAATTAAATCTACTTCGCCGGCAGTGCATAAACCACAATAAAGTAAATGAAATTTAAAATTCACTCTATTTGTTTACGATAGCGACACTCTGGCGCTAGGTTCACTTAACAGTATGATATTTTGTTCATATTATAACTCAGAATGCACAAAATTTATATCATTTAAAGAATTATCTAATCGTTGCCAGATGTTCTATTCAGATACTATAATAAAGCTAGAACTATGTATAAACGAAACTAAGCAAACAAAACAAAAAAGAAACAGTTTTTCACAGACGATTGAGTATTTCTCATTCAATTAATTCAGTTCTCACTTCTCGAGAAGGCAAAAATACATAAAAACTCAAAATATCTTTATGAAAAATTACGAAGTAAATCATAAGCACTTATTTTCTCGAAAAAATTACAGAAAGCATTAAGAATAAATCAATTCGCAATAATAAATGAAGGCGTCATCTGTGTTGTTGCAAAGCTACGTTTCTCTAGATTGGCAACAAATCCACTACTCTGCTGTTTCAAATGTAAACGAGCAATGGCCGCCATCAAAAAAATTATTAGGCTTAGCGGCACTTAAACAACTTTAAAATTGTTGATAATTCAAAAATTATTGCATACAGATTTACTAAAAGCATAAAAGCCTTAACCAGAAGATAAGAACAACATAACTGAATCTTTTTTAAAGCAAAAAATGTACAATTTACAAACATATAAGAGTAAAGAAACTGAGATCATTGAGTCGGGTAACAGAGTGGATATATATATAAATATATTTATATAAGTTTGGCGCGGCAGATTGCAACCAAAATACGAGGTGCGCATCTACATGCTATAGTAGTCCTATATACAAAATGTCAACGTTCTGAGGCTAGTCGTTTTTGATTTATGGGAGATACGTACGTACGTTCGTACAGACGCCACGAAAAATTCTCTTCAGAATTAATTTTAAAGCAGTTTTATATTTTTTTGAAGGAACAGAGTAGTTTATTCTGTCCTTACGTACAGATATTACGCAAAAACATCGTTAAATTGCATTTGATAAAGGTCAAAATGGATATTTTTGTTGAAATATGCTGCCTGAAACTTTTCGCGATTACAATACTTCCTTTTTACTTCGTACAAGGAAGTAAAAAGAACTGCAAACTCATAGCTGGCACCAGTATCTTCCGAATGAAAATTTTGCTGAATGTGAGATGTAGAAAAAGTTAGATTTTGCAGTATTTAAGGAATCTTTCTACCCACGCTCGCGCTTGATGTAATTTCTTCAAATAAATCAGTAATATTTAAATCTAATATATGTAGAATATTTTTAAATCTTATATTACTAGCACTAGTAAACAAAATGATTTGATAAAATTTTGGATTTCATTCCAAACTTGCTTCGACAATATGAGATTTGTGTGCTTTTGGAGGTGTTGTGTTTCCTTTTGTGCAGCATAATTATCACCCAGTTCTTCTCAGAAAGTCTCGCTCAAGCCATTTCTGTGATCAAAAGGCAAATAGATTGAATAACATAAGTGAAGAATCTTATGTGAATATTCAAAAGAAATGCAATCTCAACTTTTAGCGGGTATCAGATTTTCGATATGTAATTTTAATTTTAAATGGTGGAGTGTATTAGAATCTTATGATTAAAAGGAGTTTCGAATTTAAATCTATAAAAATAATTTGTTTCGCATTTAACACTTAAATGTACATGACAAAACCTCAAGCAGCGTGAAATATTACGGTGAAACCTTTAGAATTGAAAAAAAATTGCAAAGATTCCACTCTGATCTTAAAACTACATGGATATAAAATATGTGTTTTTAAAATTAATCAGCACAATCAAAATTTGAAAAAAATAAAAAATGAAATGAAAACAAAATATAGCAATAACTTTCTTTTTTTGGAAAAAAAAAAGAAGTATTTACTTCATTTTCAGGAAAAAATTTGACGTGTCGTGCTTTTAATCATGAAATTACTTACATTATTTATAATTCAAAATAATGTTATAAGGTATTTCTCCCGCTTTTATAGAATGCCTTCGTGGTGTAATGGTCAGCGCACTCGGCTCGTATTCGGAAGGTCCAAGGTTTGAGTTCCGGCGAGGGTATTGCTCATTTTTCATGTCTTCTGCTTCCAAATAATCTAATGTCTCTACAGTGTTTCCTTAAGATAAAAATGAAAATTTGTTTGTTATCTTGTTATCTTCATAAAGTAAAGTTTGAGTAATAGTAAATTATAAACTGTGAAATTTTATATTTAAAACAGTAAGAAGCAAAAATTCTCCTTATAACTTATTTTTAAATTTAGGAATAATTTGTCTGAATGCTTGATTTAATAATCTCAACTTTAGTCTAATATCTAAAGCAGATTCCCAATTCAACCAGAAACAATCTTATTCTAATAGAAGCCAAGATTCAAAATAAAATATAGTTATTGTCGTAGATTGTATTTTCAATTATAAATAAGACCAAGCTTAATTGCATTACGGACTGAAAAATAATTTAATGTGATAACATGAGCAATTTTTTAATTTATTTTTAATATGCATCTGCTATGCGAAAATGAGAAATAGAAAAACTATCTATTTCGTAAAAGAGCAGGTCTGAAATTGCTTAAGCAGGTAAATATACACCACAATATAAATTTATCATACTAATTTGGCTGTTAGGAATCTATATCATTTATAACGAAACATGTAGTTTGTGACAAGTGAATTGCGAATTTCAAAGCCCAGTGCTTGGCTTATCACACTGCGTAAAAGGACAATATTTTATAGCGGATAAATTGATAGAAAAACAAGACTTAGTTGGTGGGTACGAACTTGTAAACCCAAATATGCTACTTTCAAATATCAGCTTTACCGGAGATGGAGTTTATTATGCGATTATAAATATTAACGAAGTAAAATCAACCATTAATGTCCATAATCCTGAATAGTCAGTCAGAGGAGCAACAAAATAAGATTTTGACAATTATATTATCTAAGATGGCTTCAGAGTTGAAGAACTGAAAGCCTGAATATCTATTAATTAGCAATCTGTTCCTTTATATGATTAAATAATTTACTTAAATTAGAAGCATCTAATGAAGCGCGGATACATATCAGCACTACAGCTTCTCAATGGATAATTCTGATGCAGATAAATATTACTAGCGAATTTTATTAGGACAACGATTACCAACGGGAAGGACAGGGCTGGTTTATTAATATAAATATACTGCAAGCAGCTAAAAATAATTTTATAATCTTTTCAGATAATGTAAATTACTTTATACACTGTCAAACTCACTATCTAACATAAACGAAAAACATAGTATTGCCATTTTGAAAATTAAAGTCACAAGAAAATTATTTTGGTTTAATTAGTTTATTTAAGAGACACGCATTCATGTTTAGGAAAACTACATGAGCTGGAAATAGATTTTTATCAAAAGCTGCCTTTGGTGAAATTGCTCAACTGAAAATTGCTTTTGATACTCCTTGTTTCTTTTTTAAAATTTAGAGACTAATCATAAACAGTTTCAGAATTTACATAACACAATTCATACAGAAATAAAAAAATTACTTAAAAATCTTATCATGTCCAAGTACTGAGAACATGTGTAATAGTATTTATAAAATAGTGTTTGGTTTAATGAAGATATTAATTCCATAGCTATACCTAATGATAGTTTTCGAAGTAGAATACTGGCCTGAAGTGGAAGTTCCAAAGTGTTTGCTATTCCACATATTACTGATGCTATTAAAGAATGCCATTCATTCTGTAAATTTCAGCCACAGCCGTACTTTCCGATTTGTAGATGACTGTTTATTGATCCAGTTCTTTTCAAATTTCATATTATTTTCAATAGATCTCTTCTGATTTTTGATCCCTCACTGTGTTTCATATCCTCGAGCTGACAGAAAAATAGCAAAGTTGAGGGTGTTGATATTTTTTTTAAAGATTCATCAAACATGTTTTATCATGATATGGTCCAATCATTTCTTGGCAGCTCTGGTCTTTCAGCTGATACGTTTGTGATAAACTTCTTGATACAATACATAATGAAAAAAAGTTAAAATTTAGGTAATACAATTATTTACCGAAAAGCATAAATTTATGCATTCTTGATATAATTTTCTTAACTTTTTTTCAAATTCATAGAAGTGCAACTTTTCAATCGGTTTAGAATCACTCTACAATTTAAAACCTCTGCATTTAAGAATATAAATATTTTAAGGAATTGCACTTAAAAAGGAAATTTTAAATGCTTCGTTCGTATAATTTTATATCAGGTCTGGGTGTTGTTTCTATCTTAGAAATATTTACAAAATTTAAACAAACAATTACTATTTTAGAAGTAGCTGCTGTTTATTTTTTTATAGTAAAATGTCTAATCTAATGTAGTCTAATCTAATGCAAGCCTAAAGTTAGTCTTGCATGCTTAAGCTGTTATACATGCCTAAATTTAACCTCAAAGCTTGTTGCCTTTGCTCCATACATTTGTAGGAGGTATTTTAAAACTGTAAGGAAAACTTTACTTCTGATTTAACTATGTAAATCCTGAAAATCATTTTATTACGTTACGTGCTTTGGTTACTAAGGTTAGTATGGTTACTATGTAAACTTCAAGATTCTATAGCTTCAACAGTTTGTCTCTTGTTATGAAATTATCCAATAATGTTTAAGTTTCAATTATAAAATATACTGCGTATTATGATACGCAGTAAATCATAAAGAATATAAATGAGGATTAACATATCAATGAATTCAAAAATCTTAGGTTTTAGAAGTATATATTCTGAAATTCGCATACAATCGGTGATACGGAATCGTATTAAAGTATTATTTAGTTACAATCAATACCAATTCAGTTGATGGACAAATCAAAACTGCGGGGCTGAGCATTGAAAGGAATTCTCGAAAATATTCATCAAAGTCTTTTACACAAATGTAGAAGGCATTGCTTGACTTTCTAAAGATATCCGGCTCTTTCCTAGAATGAGAGTCACTTTGAAAAGTTTTTTGTAGCGCAAAGGGTCTCCTCCTAAAAAATTGCTGTTAAAAACGGCATATCGTTGCCTTGGACTACAGCGTACTATGTTTCTTCTACTCAACGAATAGTAACCTATACCCGATAAATTTCTGCTGGTCTCGCATAGCTCAGGGGACATTCTCCCCCTCCTTTCTTAGAGGATTAAGTGATTCTCCATAGGTGTTGTATATATGAAACAAACTGTGAATTCTTGAGGGAAGAGCACAGAACGCGAAGTTATTTGTTTCTCATAGGAAACAATATGTTATTATAACTCTTTTATTATAAGATAAAATCTAAATATTTCTATAAACATGGAAATCATTTTTATCAAGAGATGCCATTCTAGTAACTGGAGGATTTACTTATCTATAGTATTGCAAAATACAATTTAAAACTAATGGAAAACTCGCCAAACGTTAGTTTGAGAATTATCGATGTTAAATAATGATTAAAAAGCAAACCATTTAACATTAATAGACAAAAAGGCTTTCTTTTTATTAAAAATTAACAAGCCAAACGAAGTTAATTAAGAAAAAAAGGGAGAAAAACCACATTTTCACACTTTGAGTCACTTTCACACATTTACCATGATTTTGGAGTTACTACTTTTCATTCATTTTCTAAGTAACTGATATTCATGTAATAGATAGGTGATAAAAGTCGAGAGATCTAAATACAAAGCCCCAACTACCATACATCTCTATTCCGATTTTGTATATGTATATTCTCGATTGATTTATATCAAATTTTATTCCTATTGGGAATAATAATAACTACAGAGCTCATTACATTAGCATAATGACTTTTGAAGACTGGAGGCAGGTTGAATAATATTTTGCAAGTTAAATGAGTTGTACTTTCGTTTTCGCTTTCGTTCTCCATTTTCCCTGAAAAATAAAGCTAAAATTCCCATACATGTCTCTTTAAAAAGAACTTTTTCTCATATAACTTAAAAACACCATAATACACGAGATATATTTCAAATTCTTTGCTAGGTAAATTAACTGACTTTAGTAAGTACTGAGCATACGTAGCCCCAAGATAAATTCGTTTCATTAACTCGTCACATTTAATCCTAATCATAAAAAATGCACTGAAAACCAATGGTGAATAATTGGTGAATAATTTGTAGTTAAAAAATTCAGTTTGCTATTTCTTACACGTTTTCCCGACATAGATATGATTATTTAAATTTACTTTTAAATTCTGTAATATTTTCTTTCTGTGTATTGAATTAAAATTCGAATTGTCTAGTGGTTCCAAATATTCTAATTGCTTATGTATATGTTAGGTTTCCTTTCATTCTTTCGAAACCATCTGGAAAAATTTATATTCCTGATGCGTTTTGAAGCTTCTTGTCGTACTGAATTTTGCTTGTCGTGCTAGAGGTAATAATAAAAGGTACGGAAGAGAAATCTATAAACTTGTAGAAACATTAGGATTTTTTGGAAGCCGGAGAGAGGAAAAATTAGCAACCGCCTTCGCCGGGAATCGAACCACGGATCTCTGGAATACCGGACCCGCGTGCAGGACCACTACACCACGAAGGCACGTTAGAAAACTGGGAGAAATACCTTATAAACTCATTAGCTGTTCTCATTTTTCTTAATAGAAGGCCCACCAGCGTCCGAGCGGTAAAGTCGCTGAACACTGGTAGTTCGGTCCGAGGTTCGACTCCCGCGAACGGGCTGGCTGCATGGTCGTTTTCGGGGTTTTCCCCATGTGTAACGTGTATACGAGCCAGTTTCCCTTAGAAAGTCCTCCACGAAGGCATCCCTGCTCTTAGGCAGATAGCCCTAGTGTGCTTTGCCATAATTAAATACAGCAAACATTTTCTTAATAGTGCAGAAGAATGCAATTGCAAAAGAGTCTTTTAAACAATTCAACTCTGCATAAATATTCTCAGAATCGTATTTGGTATGGTCCATCATATAACTGAAAAAGATTCAGAAGTTCTGCAATAACCCATTTATGTCTTGTTATTAAACTATTGAGAATTTCTTGATAATTTGAATTAAGCTATTGAATCAGAGCTACTTAGATACAAGAATATCCAGTGCTCATGTGACGTAATTTTAAACATTTCTATGAAAGCTGTATACATAAAAGGAAGAGTCTGTCTGTGTATGTCTTTCGTTCGTGCTGAGCATAAGCTAATAGATCCAGGGCTAGGGCATTTGGTACATAGGGTGTATCTAGACAAGAGCCATTGCACCTCGAAGCGATTGTTTTTAAAATTCGAATTAGATTCACTTTTTTATTTTATGTTTTTTGATGAAATCTCATCAAATCGATAATTCTTTCTCATTATATCAGCAACAGTGCCACGCAGCCATTGTTGCTGATATATCACTGTTACCATTGTTGCTGATATCAGCACTGTTGTCACTCGCCAAAATGAGGCCGATAATTCTGTACAGTTATTAAATTGAATGCTTCTCTTGGATACTGGACGTTTGTCGAGAAAAGGCGACGGGTTGGATAATTAATATTTATATTAAGCTACATTACTTATTTCATTGTAATCTTTTTATATGTAATACATTTTTAATGGAATTTGTGGTTTTTGTTTTCCATAAGGGGGGATAAATTCGTTCTGAAGAGTAAAATTCTGTGCAGTTTTTAAATTTAATGTTTGGTGTTCCTTTAGACATTTTCCCGTTACATATAAAAGCCAGGCGAAGGCTGGCCAGTTAAGCGGCTAGTAGCTAATAATAGTTGAACAAATTTAAACTTTTCTAAATCAAGTTCTTGGAGTCTTACTAATATCATAGATTAGTACTGGACAGAAATTCAAAGTACTTGAATTAAAAACAAAAACTCAATCTATTAGTTTTAAAAACATATGTTCGTCTAAATTGAATTAAAACTGTCATTAATGAAAAGCCTTTATGCAACAGTAAAATTTACTCTCCAACGGTCTTGAACACATTATTTCTCAGAAGGCTGCTAAAGGTAGCATAGTGAGGAACGTTTTTATTTATTAACATTTTATTCTTTCAATATTAAGTTCCCCTACATGAATTTATTTCTCAATTTTCGAAACATAATTATAATATTATGTTTTGAAAAACGTACACTTAATTGCTATTAAAAATTTTTACCCCCCGAGCGGTCGAGCGGTAAAGTCGCTGAACACTGGTAGTTCTATCCGAGGTTCCAATCTCTCGAACGGGCTGGCTGCATGGGCGTCTTCGTGGTTTTCCCCATGTGTAACGTGTATGCGAGCCAGTTTTCCTTAGAAAGTCCCCCACGAAGGCATCCCTTCCCTTAGGCAGATAGCCCTCGAGGCTTTGCCATAATCACACACACTCACCCTATTAAAACTTTTGTTTACTCAGCACATTGTAATATCTAATCCTTTATTTAATTCGTTCTACAGCTGAGGCTCTTTGCAACGATCCTTTCCGTACTACAAAAGAAGAATGTTATTACATGGGATTATGATCGCTTCTTGCTAATAAAATGTTATAAAGAGTGGTTACTATAGCGAAAATGGATTTAATATGTTCTTGTCAGCTGGTAACGTTTTATCTTCCCTGACGCTGTAATGGGATGGTTGCTACAGTGGCAGTCGTTATAGCGAGCCTCAACCTTTATGCGTGCGATCTAATGTTGATAGTTGTATCTCAATACTGCTAAAATAAACCAACATTAATAAAATTAAACTGAAATGTTTTAGCATATAAAAGACAATATGCACTTATTAGCATAAAAATATAGCGTTCACATGTAGACACAATAATACAAAAATAAATTTATGCACATTACCACTGATTTAATAAAGTTGATAATTTTTTAATTTAATATTGGCTCTGTTTCTAACGTGGATAATAAAAATCATTTAAACAGGAAACAGTAAACAGTTTCAAACTTGATTTTTTTAACTCAATTTTTGCAGCATTTGAAAAAAAAACCCACAGGTTTTTATACCGTTACGTAATAATAATTATTATTGTTAGCAATGCTGTTTTTTTAAGTTTGTAGAGTCAACAGATTATTTTGAAGCAGGAGACGAAAAATGAGCAATAACCTCTTCCGGAGTAGAATCTGGACCTCTCGAATACGCGCCGAATATGCTACCGTTCCACTACGAAGACATTCTGTAAGGAGGAAGAAAATACCCTATAAGTTATACGATTGTTACTAGTTAAAGTAACGTAATTAAAACAAATTCATTAAATAAGTTTACGTACTAAAATATATGTTTCTTCTTGAAATAACTATTAATAATAAAGCATGCAACAGATAAAAATAAAACAAAACACTACGATATATGCTTAGTATTCCTGCATTTCGAACGTTTCGTTGTGAGATCAATAACACACCACTGCAGTACATTATATACTAGTGGTCATAGTTTAGCAGACGTTTTGTTGGAGATTTAATAGTCGGGAATATTAGTCTGGATAGTAATCTAATAGTTAATGCAAACTGTAGACAACAAAGAAAATGTCTTCAGTAATCGAGAGACCTCTTATTAATTTTTGTCTCAGAAAGTGAAGCGTCATTCTTTATGCTTTATGTACTTTTGAGTACAAAATTTTGTTCTGAACTTTAATGATATTTATAATTAATTAGTTTACTTAAGACCTGAGAGTGCTACGCATTTTGTACACCTGCTGTTTTGCATTTTATAGAAGTCTAAAACTAAAATTTTATTAAGTTAAATATTAAGCCTCTCAGTTTTAAGGTTTATAAAAATATAACATTGCTAGGACGCATTTCAAGAACGGGTGAAATGGGAAAATATTAGCATGAACCCTAATTTAAATATTGTTAAGTGTTTAGATATTTTAATAAATTTTCGAGTTTAATTTATGATACTACATGTACCATAAATACAAAATGTGAGTACAGAAAGAATTACAAAAATTACTGTAAGAATATACAAATATAAATAAAATCTTAAAACACTTTTTCGATTCGAAATACGAAGAAATTTTCCGCATTCATTTCATTGACTTGAAACCAGAAAGTTGACTTCTCCGGTCAATAAAATCGAAACTTCCCTTAAAGCGAATGCATTGCAATCGCTATACTGTGTTGAGTTACTTCACTGAATATTATTCTATTCGAGGATCAAATCTTTTACCCGTTGGCAGGAAGACATAGTTGCTTGTGTATTGATGTTTACTTATGAAGAGATGAAAGGAAGAGGTACAATATACTTGGTTTTTATTAAAACGTAAATGTAGATCTTTGCGATTATTTTTCAGAGGTTTTAATGAAAACGCGCTTAATTTACCTACATGTACCTTAATTGTTTTGTTAATTATAATTAAATTTTTATCGATGTAAGAATATTTAATATTAAAAATTAACACTTTTTTGGTTTTCATATAAATGAAACGATTAGCTGCACATTACAATACTATAACCGGACAATATGCTTGACAGCGTATCGCACGCTATGTTTGAATAAAGTGTGTGGCAGTGGCAGCATTGTAATCAATTTCTAAGAAAACAGATGTTATGTCCTTGTATTTCTATATCGACAATAAACTATTTTAATTTAAATTCTATTATCTAAAGTTGTTGTATGTTGTTGGGAAGGGGGATTTCTCGCAATTCAGGCACATCACAGCACATATAATCTTAATTCATAAATAAATAAATAACCTGCTCTCCCTGTAGGTATTTCCTTTGATACTTTGATACTTTTGTATCATACTAGTCAACAGCAGAAGATTTCTTATCCTGCTCTTACCAGTTCCTTAATGTGTCCCAAAAGGGCCTGGCGGAAGTAAAAAAACATCAGCGAAATTTTCTCCAGGAGAGGTAGAAATAGATGGAGCAAAGTGTCTGAAAAGCCTTGCTTCTTCAGAGAAGATGCCTGATTGTGTAGGTTTTTCCATTATGATAAATTAAATTTCAGTTAATGAAGCATATTATATATACTACTGTATATTGTTTAACGTTATATCATCGCATAAGATTTGGTGACGACTTAAAAAAGTCGTCACCAACTCGTCCATACAAAAGCCAGCAGTTCTGACTTATTAAGATATTGGATGAAATAAATATAATAAAATCTAACGGCTTCACGGTTTAACTAGCACTCAAGCTGGCTCTCACCAAAGTCGGCGTATACAAGCCGGATGGCAAGAATAACTAAACTCCGCAGAATATAATCGCGAGATACCCTCTAAAACCTTCCTATAAATACTCTCTATTTTCTATCTCATTAGAATATCGCTCGTTCTAGAAATTTACATAAAGGCAAGAAACAGAAACGAGTCTTAAAGGAAAGGATATGAACGTACAACAACCGGTTTTAAAACTTAAATGATACTTTGAATAGTTTTAAATAATATTAAATGCAATAATGAGCATTTATAACAACACATCGACGATATATCACTGCTATATTGAAGAATGTGTATATAATTACATGCGTATGTTCCTCGCATTCTGGAAAATCTTCAGCACCTAAATCTACCAAATCTGGAATTCCCATGCTCCTCCACTCGAACATGTTTACCTTGAGATTGACAAACTCAGTAGTTTAAAAGCAATGCGTTGCTACTGACCAAAGTAAAATTTTTATCTTCGGTGTGCCAGTGTGTTCCAATTTATCAAGTGTAAGACATTTATCTTTCAAGTTTAGTCGACGAACTCGGCTATTTAAAAGCAATGTAATGCCACTAATGGAAACTGTAAGATACTTAAATTCGCATGACTGTTATGCATAAAATTAGCAGGTTACTTCTATGTAAATATTATATGTACAGTAATCGTATTCACAATTCCAATCCACAGTACTGATATGTCCATAGTATTCTTAAATATATACAGTGCTTGTACACATAAATGCATACAAGCACTGTATGCATTTATGTGTAAATTTGTTCAAACGTACTACACTTAATTTAGGTGTGTGTCACTGGGACACATACCATGTCTGTTATGTATAAATTTAGCAGGTAATCACGACAGCAACTTAGGACCTAATTCCCTATTGCACACATTTCAATGTAACCGTATCATATGTGTCTTTATGTGTGTATCAAACTCAGGTATTTTAATGTAAGTTTTGTATGATATGATTTGTAGTTATGATATGATCGCTACGCTAGCACAGCGATAAGCCCTTGTATGGCCATGTATTGTTTGATTAGAATTGAGGAATACTGGGCCTGGGCAGCTGGCTGGGAGTGCACCCTTGCCGGCGGATTGGTTAGCAGCACTGCAAACGGGACGGTCTGGGCGCTCCGTGCGATACCCCCACGTGGCTCCAAATGGTCAACTCTAGATAAGGGCGGATATGGTGCTATTACCGGTTACCCTTAACGGTGGGGGATGGTGCCCACGTCCTCCGTTACTACTAATGGAAAGAAGATACTTTTATTTTCCACGTATCACTATTGGTAAGGCGTGGGTTATTTAACTTCCAAATTTACTCAGTCTGTTATTAATAAACATCTAAGACAGGCTTGGCCAAATATCTTTAAACACAGCCAAAAAGGGCCTCTTTAGTGTATCATACGAGCAAGGCTATCACAAAGTGGGAAGGTGCTTGTATGATAATCTTTTACCATGCCCGTATTGTTTGCCAGGACGCAATAGAAGGGAAGAGAATAAACTTACCTGGTTTAAATTTAAAAAAAGTACAATTTAAAACATAATTTTATGCATTTAATTTCATACTTACTCAGATAATGAACAGAGTATGAAAAGGGCCAGTAAGGGGAACAAACAATGAAATATAAGGTGTATACGTAAATTTGAAAGGATAAGTAACAGAAAAAAGCATCAATTAATCAAATGTTTTATAAGTTTATAGTTTCGCACGCATTCTTACTTTTATTACAAATACTGCACCGAGCAACAATTATTAACTAATATATCCTTAATGTGAGGCTTGAAATCTGAAATGTTCGCTTGAGATTATTTCATCGAAATTAGGTTACATTTCTTTTATAGCAGTCCTTTTAACAATCATTTGTAATCGGCATTTATTTTTCGTGTACTTTTAACGTTTTTCTTTTACGTACTTTAACTTTCTTTTCCGATTTGTGTTTTAAAGAAAAAGGTTCTTTCAAATGAAAATGTCGATCCAATCAAAACTAAATACTTTTGGCTATAATCCAAAAAAAGTGTGAATTTATTTGCATTCGGGGAACCATAAAATAACCATTAATTTGCTTGAATGAAAATTTCCTAAACAAATGATCCCATTGCAAATCAACTAGTTCTAACTGAAACTAAACTGAAGCATCCTACACATTAAATTAAACGGCGTACTTGTTAATGACTACTGCTTTCCTACTGTTTTATAGAATTGTAATAATCTGCTCCTATTGGTCAATCAAATGATTGGCATATATAGATTTTCATTTGAAATAAAAATTTAGAGGAGACAATGTTTTTTGCTAAGATCCTTTTTTCCAATTACATTTTATCTTAATAATATTCATATTTGATTTTTTAGTTTCTAAATTAAAAACCGATAGAAATGATAGAACTATATTCTTCGGCGGAAGCAAATGCTTTTTGCGTATCTAGTGATCCCAACTTAATGTTGACTGCGAGTATAGTCATGTATCTACAGCGGTGGCCAAAATTGTGGACACTTTTGGAAATTTTTATGTTTTTGAACTTGGTGTGCTTATAGAAAACGTTACGTTTCACAAAATGCAAACTTGTATATATCATTTTAAAGCGAATTTATTACTGAATTCAATACAAAACACAAAATTCAATTATTTGCAATACAAAAAAATTAAACGATAATAGTTATCGATATACATTAGATAGTGATGATTGCAGTGAGTTATCAGTAGTTAGTAGGGTACCCTTTGTTTTTGATTACAGCTTCACATCGACATTTCATTGAGCTGACAAGAGTTTTAAGCTCTTCTTCCGTTATTACATGATGCCAAGAAACAATTATAGCCTCAATTAGTTCCCTTTTATTTGATGGGCGCTTCATTCGGACAAGAGTTTTGAAACGGTACCACAAATTTTCGATAGGATTGAGGTCAAGACAGTTTGCTGGCCAGGACAACAATTTAATGCTCTTTGTACAAAATCACTCTTTTGATATTTTGGCCGTGTGGCAAGGAGCAGAATACCGCTGAAAAATAAACGAAGCATTGTTGAGAAAGAGATCTCTGATGGAAGGTAAAAGTTTTGGTTCTAGAATAGTGTCAATGTATTTTCTGGCATTCAGTGTCTCATCGTTGACATGAAGGCGACCAGTACCATCTGCTGACATGCATGACCAAATCATAACACTAACTGGGTTCTTCACAGTTGCTTGAATGCAGTCAGGATGTAGCTCTTCTCCTATTCTACGTCTTACATATTTTCGCCCATCACTACCGAATAACAATATCTTAGTTTCATCACTCCATATAACTTGTGACCACTGATCATCTGTCCAATTAATGTGTTCCTTTGCCCACTGTAGTCTTTTTTTTTTTTTTTCATTGCTGAAAATTAAGATAAGGCTTTTTTCGTGGAATTCTACCTCTCAGTCCAACATCTGTTAATCGTCTCCTAATTGTTCTTGAACTGACAGAAACACCAGCATCATTCAGATCACTTCTGATGGCCGCTGATGACATTTTTCTATCTTGGAGACATAGTCTTTTTATTCTTCTGTCATCAATGGATGTGGTGCACCTTTTTCGGCCTTTTCCTTCTTTGTTTTTTATTGAATTTGTCTCCTGATATCGTAAACAAAGCTTTCGGACTCCAGATGTAGTCACTGAACCACCCACCTGTCTTGCAATTTCAGCATAGGAAAGACCACTTTCTCGTAACACAATAATATTACATCTCTTTTTAGGTGTCCAAGCTACTCTTTTATTTGATGTCATTGCTTCTTGACTAAATATTAAAAATGTTTACAAAAATGCCTACTTGTAATTGCAGTGCATAAGAAACAGGTTCTTCTTCTACAGAACAAAGCAAAATAATGAATTGTTTCATGTGTAAACATGATGTCAGTTTCTACTGGCAGTTACTAACATTTGATTGGTTTTCAGAACAAGAACAGTGATTGGCCAGGAAAGCTAGACATTACAAATCACTTCATAACTGTGTTTTTTTATTTATATTAAAGTACATGTAACTTTTTTGTATTGCAAATAATTTAATTTTGTGTTTTGTATTCAGTAATATATTCTCTTTAAAATGATATATACAAGTTTGCATTTTGCGAAACGTAATATTTTCTATAAGCATACAAAGTTCAAAAACATACAAATTTCCAAAAGTGTCCACAATTTTGACCATCACTGTAGTATCAGTCTTGTACTCCCATATATCCTATAACAATAGATACACACTCGAGCTGCTGATTTCGGCAGGTTACATGCAAAATCTACAAGGAAAAAAGATGAAAATGTCATTATACAGGGCTGGGTTAAGCAATTAAAAGAGCTGCATTCGGCCTTCGAGCCGGCTTTTATCCACCTCTGATCTAAGTGATTAAAAGCAATAAATGCAGTTTTTTACAATGTTTGTTTCACTTTTTAATCCGATGGATTTAAACAAAAATGCTGTTTGTTTGACTAGCCTATCTAAAATCGTTATAATTCTTCGTTCGGAAATTTTTACTGTTAATTATGATTAGTTCATCCATTCTATATTATAACTTGTAATATTATCGCTATTAATGTTTTTCTTGATTATTTGATGGTTCTTTGAGAAAAATGTTCGAGACGTCGTAGCATAAGTAGAAAAAAATTAAAAAGAAACTTTTTAAAATGACCGGGTGCCATTGGCCTTGCTCCACTACAAGAGCCGGACTTGGTGGCCATTTCATTATTGGCCAATCAAATGATTGGCATATATAGATTTTCATTTGAAATAAAAATTTAGAGGAGACAATGTTTTTTGCTAAGATCCTTTTTTCCAATTACTTTTTATCTTAATAATATTCATATTTGATTTTTTAGTTTCTAAATTAAAAACCGATAGAAATGATAGAACTATATTCTTCGGCGGAAGCAAATGCTTTTTGCGTATCTAGTGATCCCAACTTAATGTTGACTGCGAGTATAGTCATGTATCTACAGCGGTGGCCAAAATTGTGGACACACAGAATGTAGACATATAGCATTGTAGGACACGCAGAATATAGACATTGAAGCGCCTAATAGGTGGTCACCGTTGCTTCCTATGAAGGGCCATGCACTTTCCGTGATTCAAACCCGGGCCCATCGTTACGACCATTAGTATCACTGACCATTATAACGGCTGAGGGGCGAAAAAAGAAATGCCAGTAAGGAAATGTGCAACGGTTGCCTGAGAGACATTTTGTCCCATATCAAAAAATTCTTCATTAAAAGCAAAATCAAAATAGGTGAAACTGTTGATATTTAAGCTAACATCATTACTTTCAATGTATACTAATGAATGTAATAGCATACCAAAATCTATATTTTATGTTTTATATATAATTGTTGAAAATTAAGATGCTTTTGCGGATTGAAAAATAAAATGCCTTAAAACTTTTTCTCCATTTCAGGTTTAATTAAAAAGAAATTAGACAGTTTGCTGTAGCATTCACTACAGTTCATTAAAAATTTCCTATAATATGTAAGTTTACGATTAATTAATTTAGCATAATCGAAAACAAGCAATGTTTTTAACGTATTATTAAAATCATTAAATATTTTTATAAAATTGTGCAATCTCGATCTAATTAAATTACATTTTCTAGATTCATTACAGTCATTATCTATTTATTTTTTCTGATAATTATTTTAAGCGGTTGGTAGTACAGCCGGTTATTTCCCGTTCGATATGATAGAAAGCCCTTCAAAAATAACACTGAGTTCGAAGCACAGTTTAAATATTTACCCAGCAACTACACTGACCTAAAAATAAATTCTGAAATAATACAAAAAGAAAAAAGCAGATAAAAAAAGGAAACTTATGTGAACTCAGAAACCACAGCATTGAATATAATAGAAAGAAAGCATAACATGAAAGAAAATTTTTCCTCGAGTAAAATACCGCTTGATATTCGTAACGCCGAACAACAGTGAAGAAAAAGATCTTGTCTATAAGAGCACCTTATGGAGGTTTCGAGAAAATTGAATAAACATAATAATAAAAAATAATAAAAACATCAAACAAAATAATAACAATAAATGCATGCAAAGGTATCAGTCACTAGAATATTCTGGTTCTGAGCCTGCACGCTTTTTTTAGTTTGTACTTTAAACATTTCCTGTTTTCAAATCGAGTTTCAACTTAAGCACAACGTATTCCGATTTCTAAGGCTTGTTTTTAAAATGAAAATAAACTTCTTTTCTACGCACACGTGTATTTTATTATGCATATATGCATTTACCAAAATAGAGAAATCAAGTATTTCTTCGCTTGCTCGAAGATACAGACATATTACGAAAGTTCTGAATTTGTTCGTGAAATGAATTTGTGTTCAAGCACAGTATACCAAAAATCAATATATTAAGTCTTAAATAATCTGATTATTGGGCTATTTATGGAGTGTCGCTTCATGTGCAGGATGTTCCAAAACTAATGTAGCTGGTTTTAACGGTTTTAAAGAAAGAAAACACATCTCATTATGGAATACATGGTCCCATGTTAAGCGATTTAATAAAAGGATGAGTTTACAGGCTAGTTTTCACAACGTATAATCAAAAGAAAATTTCAGATACAAGTAAGCATAAGAGCTGAGATTTTCGCATCTACCATCTTTATTATTTTTGTATTCATCTTAATTTTATCTTTTTTTCAAACATTTTGCTTGCATGTCCTCACCGACGGAGGGAAGGGGTTTTTTGTGTCCCAATTTAGTTTCTCTAAGTGACAATTGTCTAACTCTTTATCAGCCTCGGTCTCTCATTTTCGCAAAGGAACTCTCAGCGTCAGACTTAATTGCAACATATGTCTTTAGTGACCTTATTTTCACTGTCTCGGTCACAGTCGTACTTTGCACGATATTCACTGTCTCGGTCACAGTCGTACTTTGCACGATATTCACTGTTACATCGTTAAGATCATTGTTCCTGACCCATCATTAACGACTTCGAATTGATTGTTAATATGAATTAAGAGAAGTTGTACATCGTCATCCCTCTGTGTATTACGAAAGACGATATTATTAGAGAAACAGACAGCGTTATTCAATATTTAACCGCTTAGCATATGATCCGCATTATATGAAAGAAAGTGTTTAGAAGTTTTATCATTCTTTAAAGCTTGTTGAATTATTTTTGAACACATTTTCTACACAGTGTTCCATCTTTTCTTATATCCAGTAATTTGTAAACACATTTTCTAACTACAAGGAAAATGGAAATGTTTTTATGTTAAAATATTAAGATTATTCATATAAATCACCTTTGCTGTCTATTACGAATGGTTTCCTACAGCTTTGCTCCTGATTTTTTTTAAACATTATTTGCTAAATAATATTAAGACTACTGTAGCTCTGTTACTGAATATCGTTTTGCGCTGCTGAAGATAATTATTTACTAGTTTCTCAACTCTGAAACAAAAAAACTACTTATTTCCTTGCTTCCGAAGATGCTATTCTGTCTATCAAAATGTATTGGAACTCAGTCTTTACCAAACAGAGTTACGAATCTTTCAATTATTTTAAAGTTATTTATTGAATAAGGAAACATTCAATTTATATTTTGAATACTATTTATCAGCTTCAGTTCACTGAAGATATTTAATGTGACTATGGTTATTAATAATTATGTTTTCGAAAATCAGTTTCTTATGTTATGTTGTTTTCAATGAAACAGCAGATTTTAAAGACGATTCTTAAGAGAATATAAAGCATAAAGAATATCTCTTTAATCACGATGTGGCTATTTGTACCCCTTCAGTATAAATCGATGTGTCTAGAAATGAAGTTCTCCGCTGCCTTATAAACTGAGCAAATGGTTCAAGAGCCAGAAAATAGTAATAATCTGTTACTAGTTTCCGGCTCTTGTTAAGAGAGTGTAAAGTAAGTGTCAAGAGTGTATTGAGGATGAGTGCAATTTCGTATCCCAGATTATTAATTTATTGCATTATTTCTTACTTGTTCTGAAGCAATAAAACCCCATGTCTATCCATAAATTCTGGTTACGTAAGGCCTAAAATGGCATGCATTTATCACCTATCTGTAAAATATTGAGCCTTGTTTACTGTTACATCTTTTGAAAGAAATATGTAGTAAATATCAGTAGCAAAAGGTCACAGAACATTCAGAAACAGCTGCTTTGTATTCAAAATGTACCTTAGGACTTCTTTCTGAAGCGGTTATCACTGCCAACTATTTCGATGAACGTGCAAGATCATAATAGAATATGCATTTAAAATCAAAAGTCGCAGTTCCTTGCAGGAACCTGTCTTTCTTATTTCTTGAGAGAGAAGTTCGGACTACTAAATGCGACACTTTATTTTCATCATTTTGCTCGAGTTGAGTTGTCGAACATTTTTACTTTTCCTCTTTATTGCCCAGTGCTGTGAAACAGTTATCTGAATTCAGGGAATGCCAAATAATCCTAAATGTTCTATTTTCGATGCACTTTAAATTTTGAATTTCTAAATCAGGCAAATTCGTTTCTCAATAAAACTTCTCACTGAACTTACAGCACTAAGGGAGTCCATAAACATAATGCATCTCCTATAGCACGTTTGTGAAATGAATAAAAGAGCGCAGTACATAGCAGCTAATTCAGATATAAAAGCAGAGCAAGCCTTGTGCAATCTGATACAATTAGTATCACCCCCAACCATTAAGGCAGCAGCAACATGGTGGAAAGTTTTTGATCCATGTATAAATGCAAATAAATAGTTGTTGTATACATTTATGAGATCCAAAAAGCACCGCATAACTTCGTTAACATTGTTCTTCACAAAATGTTTGTGCACTTTATGAGGTTAAATTCTTTTTCTCATCGCAAGGAGGAATTTGAAAACGCTTTCTTGCTTAGATGTTCTTCCAAGACATGCTGTTCTTCGACCGATGAACGAGACATTTTAGTAAAGGTAAATATTCAGGAAAATCCTGCTTGAATACAGATATCATATCAATCATCTAGTACTAGGAATTCAGGATATATTCAGGCTGACATTAAATTAGAATAACGGCAAAGAGATAATTGATTAGCCCCGATGTCATGTTAACCCCCCTGCATCAGTCCAAAACATGGAAGCTATTGGAGCAAAGAGAATGTTCAGTCCCTCAATTTCCTTTTATAATTTAAAATTTTCAGAATGCTACGGGTATGAGGATTCAAAAGATTTGCTTAGTGTAAAAGATATATATGGAGAAAATACTGTGACAAAACTCGAATGCATTGGACATATACCAACGAAAGTTAGGATTCGCTTGAGGAAACTCGAAATCACAGTAAAGGGACTTTCTGGTAAGCGAAAAACTTACCAATGCATTCATAAACAGACAACAGAATTATCAAGGCATTATCATCAGAGAAAATTCTAGTAACTTAAAACTAAATGCAAGAAGCTGTGATAACAGTGCTTTTCTACTATTCATCCAATAAAGAGAAAACAATGGATGGTTAATGCCCAATTAAGGAAAGAAAGTTGGTATGCTTTTCAACAGGCATAGGATTTAAATAACCCTTTTAAACAAAAATATGGTAGTTTGCCACAGAACGCTCTAACTAAAGTCTACATATATGGAACTGTGTCAATGTGAACCGAAGCAAGTGCTTACATGGAAAAACTCAAAAGGCAAACGAGAGCTTTAACTGTCTCATTTGGGAAAGAATATAATATAGGAGAATTTTAAGTTTACAAACGGATTAAAAGTAAGCAATCAAATGTCTGAATTTTTTTAAATGCCATTATCTCGTTTTTTAATTTTCGTGTTCGTTTCTAACAAGAAACACAATATCTTTGAAAATTATGACGGAAATCTTATGAAATTCAATATACGTGTTTCGAGCACTTCATGTAAGGAGATAGACTATTTACTAATTTGCAAGTGCATTTTTTATCAATTTATTATGCGTTAAATAAGAATTGTAATGGCAAAATATGTTTTTTGTTACATTGCATATTATAACTTACAAATATTATAAATAAATTCCTAGCTTTAAAATAATAACATGTTTCCTTGAAAATACTATTTTGATGCGTGTGCATTTTATAAAATGTAAAAATATATCATGTATTTTTTATTACGGTGTTTCTAATTTACTGTAAATAGTGCTGGTTTTTTTCCTTGTTTTCTTAGTTTACCCTAGAAATATAAAATTAATAGTCATCAAATGACTCTCTATTTTCTTCATCATTAATTATTTTAAGGACAAAAATAAATGTACAAACTCAAAAATAAAAAAAGGGTTAAAAAGTATTCAGTCCCGTTAAACCAAAAATACATTTCTCCTTTCCGTCCGTTTACGCTTTCACTGTCTGAGTTTAACATGTATCGTATAAAATATAAAATAAAGCATTTTAAACGGGAACTTTATTTACTCTCAAAAGAATTAAAGAAGAAATAAAATGAAAGTATAAATAATTCTTATTAATTTTCCTTTAAAGTTTAATAAAGTTGCAGACAGTTACTATCAAATTAATATAATAAATTTTTCAAATTGCTTAAAAAAGCATACCATGCTTCCTATCATAAATCATAATTTATTATATGATTTTAAATAAAGAAAACTACAAATGTTTTTCATTTTTTACATCTGAGTAAATAAGTAGTAATTAGTTGAAATACAAAAATCTTTTCAGTAAGTTGTCTATTTTAATAAGTAAAGTTCAAATGAAAAAGCTAATTTCATAATGCTAAATACTCTCAGAAACAGTTTTTTTTTTTTTGTTTTTTTTTGTTTTTTGTTTTCCATTGTAGTCTCGCGCTTTTTGGCAGCATAAACTAATGAGCTCTGAAGGTCTGTATGAGTAATTTTCCCTAAGTCTTGATGATAACAGAACATCAGAAGAACCCTTTATTCAATCAAATATAGTTGCACAGATGGCCCCACTTGGGCTTACACAAAGCCAACATTTCTGACTTAATTTCTAACAGGTAACGTTGAACTTAAAATAAAATACATTAAATTTAGCCTAACGGCTCACAGGATAATTTAATGCGCAGGAAGGCTCTGATTCATAGAAGTCGGTAGAAATAAGCGTAATTGCTAGAAGCGTTCAACGCCACAGAATCAAAATAGTAACCTGGCCTTCAAGCAAGCATAATGCGATCTAAAAACACCTTCTCAAATGCTTCTCTTAACCAGCACTTTTTTCTACCTCATATGAATACATGCGTGCTAGCTTATTAACCTTCTGGCAAGAAAACGTGGGTGAAATCGAGACTGAAAGGAAAGTTGCTTCAGCTAAAAATGAACTGTTAATTAAATTAAATAAATCTCAACAGCATTATAATGGTTTATGTAAGAAAACTTACTGTTGTTATTAGTTTACACCATATTAAGAAATTTTTAGAAATTAGATATCCTCAAATTGTTTTGAATTGTTTTTAAGGAAAAGAAACATCATTGAAAATGTCCACTCGAAACAAATTAATTACTGTGGAATGACCCTTATGATTTCTTATACCATGAAAGAGAAAACTGCCTTTACTGATTTGAAAATCACAAAAACGTTTAGCAGCTTCAATATTACAACTAAGGACATTTTTGAATTAAGGCTTTACTAAACGCTAGTCTGTAAGGAATCGCTAGCCTACGAATCTCTATGAGATCATTAGCCTGTGAGAGGGCAAGAAAGCAGTCCAGTATCTAATAAAATAATTAATTAAAAACTTTAGAAAAAGTTTTATATTTTATTCCTGATTTTAATCCTTCCCATTTAAAAACTAACATTGAAAAAATTAATTAACTTTTGCTTCTTTTAATACTCTAAGGGAATTTTGAAAGTAGAAGCCTCATTTACTCTTGGTAAATCAGGTTGCTGTAGATACAACAAATTCCTTAGCTGAAGATATAAGAAACGCTCATTTATTTGTTTGAATCTATGGAAAGTAACCGAAGTGCATCCACTTACAAGAAGATGTAATATCTTTAAAACTATTCATTGTAAATATTAATAAGTTATTAATAAAAACAATTCTTCATGAATATTGTTGCTGAAAGTTTTAGTATGCAACGCATTTACGCAGAAAGTTAAAGGATGAATATAGTAATGCATTTTTACCAGCTATTGTATTTGTTAAATTTATGAAATATGTGTAGTTCAGCTCTCTTTCTTTTCCTGTTTTCTGAAACGGTTGGATAAATGAAGTTTTCGTTATTGATCTCCCGTAAACATAAAATGGGCCCAAATTCCCTTAAATGTATTTCATGAAAATGCCTTACTCCATGGGATACAGATTTTGTGTGCTTTGCGATAATCGAATAATTCAAATCCGTGTATTCATCGGCAAACATCGTAAGCACACACAAATATTTCATAAAGTTACAAATATTTACTTGTATTTGAAGTGAGCGAAAATAGTTCGGGTAAATGCATTTCATTTTAAATAAATCTCTTTCGCTTATGAAAGTACGTGTAGTATTTATATTTTATACCCTTATTAAATAATACAGAAGTTAAGCAAGATGATTCCAAATGGACAATAGAGCCAATTATGCCATAAATGATTATTCCGTAGTATTATCTAACTTGAAATGACCACTCAGTTCAGACGTGTTAAGTTTCACCCGAATTTTTATTTATGATTAGGATTACTAATTATTAAAATGAATTATTAAAATTAAATCACATAATTTTAATTAAATTGTAAATATACCTGCGTTATACAATTACTTTGTATTGACAATAACAATACAATTTGAATGAGACTATACTTTGAAATAGCAGTTTCAGAGCAATTGCTATTACACTGTAATTAAAACTACGAAGTACCATGTGGAAAATCTGTTTTAAATTACTATTATGACTGCATTTACGATTTCAACTATAGTTTGCAAACTATTTTGGGATCATCCTAGATCTGCATGTTTGTTTTGCTTTTGGGGGGAGTTTTATATTTTGTTCATAAATGAAAGTAAAATAAATATTTTTGTTGTTTATGGTAATAATAATGCAAAAGAAAATCTGATGTGGACACCACATAGCTTCCTTATATCGCCTATTAAATTACACTCATTTTTTGCTGCACCTCACTTGAATGTGTTTCCTCGAATTTCATTAGAGATAAGTTTATCATTCCATTAATTCAGTTCTCACTTCGCGGCAAAGGAAAAATACATGAAAACTTAAATCATCTTCATTAAAAATTGTAAAATATATTAAAAGCTGTATTGCCAAATGCAGTTAAAACAATTTTTTAAAATTAAAATGAGAGATTTTACGCAAAAAGAAGCAATCAGGCAACGTGCACGAAGATAGATTTTTCGGTGCACAAAGTCGAAAGTTTTCTTTGGGTTTCACTTTGTTTACTTTTGTCCCACAAAGTTTACTTTGGACAAAAAGTTTACTTTGGAAGTTGGTGCAACAACTGAATTCACTATTCTACTAAAATCCTCAAATGTCAACATGTAATGCGGCGGCTTCGCTCGTTAAAAGTTTAAGAATTTCGAAATTTCAGATTAGGTTCCGGCTAGGAACACTCGGCGCGTATTCGAGAGGTTCATGTTCGTGTCCCAGTCAGGGCACTGCTTAATTTTCTTGTCCCTTGCTTCAAAATAATAACTTAATGACTCTACAGTGGTATCCGAATAAAACGAAGATGGATGACGATTCTTCACTACCTTGATTTGTCGATTGATTCCCTCTAATCCCCAGTCGTTCTTTAAAAGTTGGAATATATAAGGTATTTTCTCCCTCCTTTCTTCATGTAATGGTGGATTACTTTCGAAGCGTATTCGAGAGGTCCAGGGTTCGAGGACATTGCGCATTTTTCACATCTCCTGCGACATGTATATATAATCCCATATACAGAATTTCACCGTTTTGAGGCAGATACATACATACGTACGTACACGTACGTACAGATGTCGCGAAAATTCTCATCTGCATCCGTTTTAAATCCATTTTACATTCCGTTTCAACAAAAGGACTCCATTTTATTGTCCCTACACGGATGTCACGCAAAAACATCGTTCAAATGGTTTGGAGTCAAAATAGATAGCTTCGTTGAAATCATGATACCCGAAATTTTCCGTGATTATAATACTTTTATACTTCGTACAAGGAAGTATAAAGTAGCGAAATAGTTTTTATCTTCTAAAATTTTATCATTTGTAATTAACTAAATGGAAAAGAATTAAATCTTATCCTTTCTGCTGCTAGCGAGAGAAAATTCAAACTATCGATCTCTTGAAAAGTATATGCTACTGACAAATGACATCTGACTTTGTTATTTATTCTGTATAGTTTGAAGGCGCTTTGTACTTCTTTGTACTTTCATATTTCTGAAAGATGACAGCTAACTTATTAACTCTTATATTGAATGAAGGAATATATTTAAGAGCCTTCTCATTAGTGTCATCTAAAGTGTGACCTAAAAATTAGAATTAAAATTGTTAAGCCAACAAGGAAAAGGTAATGTCACAAATGTATAACCATTAATTTAAAATTATATTTGTTAAAATTATTTTATTTGTTTTGAGCTTGTTCAGTTTATGTTGCTGTGACAGAACTTTATAAAGAGATGTCGATTGTGTTTTCATTAACAAAAGCAACCAATTTCTGGAAAATATTTGATAGAAAGCGTGTATTGTATACATAAAATATCTTCAGAACATAAAATGAGATTCCTTTTTAAATTTATTATTAAACAGAATAACAGCAGGAAATTCAAAACGTAGAAGAACAATAAATGATGATAAAATCGACATGAAACAGAAATATCTGCTGTATGGTTTTCATGCTAGACTGGTCGTAGAACTGATTTTAATACTTTTAGAATAATTATTGCACGCTATGATGCATAATTATCAGAAGGGCTTAAAAATTATGAAGTAAGGAAATCTGCAATTCTGCAAAATCAGTTGCCTGTTTTACAAACTTATATTAATTTACCAAGAGAAAATTATGAAAAGTTAATGCTTTTCGAACCTGTTCCAGTCAATATTTAGGAAGTATATATTTCGTTTAGTTAATTGTTCTGAAGCAGAAATTTCAATAGACCTTCGACATGAAACAGAAATATCTGCTGTATGGTTTTCATGCTAGACTGGTCGTAGAACTGATTTTAATACTTTTAGAATAATTATTGCACGCTATGATGCATAATTATCAGAAGGGCTTAAAAATTATGAAGTAAGGAAATCTGCAATTCTGCAAAATCAGTTGCCTGTTTTACAAACTTATATTAATTTACCAAGAGAAAATTATGAAAAGTTAATGCTTTTCGAACCTGTTCCAGTCAATATTTAGGAAGTATATATTTCGTTTAGTTAATTGTTCTGAAGCAGAAATTTCAATAGACCTTCGACAGATCAATAGATTCGCATCAATCTGATATTATAATTATTATTAGTAGTAGTAAATTAAAACTACTTGGATAAAAAGTTATAATAATTAACTATTAGTATTTAAAACTATTTGGATAAAAATAAAACTACACCTTTATAAAAATATAAATTTTTGAGTATTATTGCAAAACGTTACTTTAATCTGTGCATTTTCTGCTGACGATATCCTTTGTTTGCATCTTGCTTATAAGCCTATATATTTTTTTCCTTTAGGCATAAACGTTTAAAATTTTTAAAGTGTCTGCTAAATTTTGAAACATACTTTTGAGCACTTTTGAAAGTGTGCCTATCTTAAATGATGCAAGCTAGGATACTGAAAGTGAAGCGTAAAATATTAAACAATGGGGAAAAAAGTCGTACACGAAAAGAATATAAAACAATATACAGGTCAGAAAATGATTGCTTGAAAGAAAGTAAATGGAAAGTAAATTGTTTTTGCTATTTAACATGGAAATAGAATTCTGCTCTCATTGCTTTGTTGCTTTAATGAGTGATAGCGAATGCCTTTCCAAATAACGTATTAAGCTCTGTACTCGTGAGGAATTTATTTACAATTATAACACAACATTTTGTAAGAACATAAACTTCATGAGTAATGAGGATTTTTATAGTAAAAATGATGTAATTTACGGCTACGTTAGGGCTCGCAAGTGAAATAATATTGCTAACTATCACCTTTGAGCCTCTCCCCGAAAGCATTCCGATTCTAATGCAGATAATTTTCATGTTTTTCACCATAATTAACTAATACATCCGATTTTACAGAGAGATTTCTGTAATATCAAATTTGTTATTGATTTATACACGTTCATTGCACTAGATCACATTTTAGACGCTTTTTTATATATGAGGGAAAATTTAACATATCTCATTTAAAACAATATACAGAAATTTGCACTAGTTATTAAAATAAAAAGTTGGAACTATTTATTATTCAATTGTATACTAAACACTTTATATGTAAGAAGAATTTTACTATTTTTTTTAAGAAAACATTTAAATGTTAAGGGTACGTGAATGTATTTTTTTCATTTAAAAGTTCATAAAACTTCATTTCTATGACGTTTCGGAATTTTCAAATTACAATAAAAAATTTAATGATTTAAAGCATTTTAAAACTTCTTTACTGATGCTTGAGTAAGAAATATATTTTGTTTTCTGCTTCAAAAATATTATCTTGGGGAAAGTTTCTGAAGAAATCTAGAATTCACCTTTTACGCTCGTAAATGTCAGTATCGCTTGGCAACTCTCCCAGCTTTTTCCCTGGGGTCTTTGGTTATCATCTGCTCTCAACATAAATGTTGCAATATTTATTTTTCTCTTAAGTAAGCAGTTAAAGATTCCACCACTAGATTTATTTGTTTTTGTTTTTTATTTATTTATTTCATATCGATTCTAATTTTCACTGTTTTAAATCCCATATCAATTTCTGTATTTTTATTTTAATTAATAATATCTAACCTCTATTATATTAGGTTAGTAACTTGATTTGAATTCTAACGATAAAACATTAATTTTAATTGGAATAAGCATCATTGGATTAATTTACTATATAATTACTGGGATTCTTTTTGTTTGGTATAATAGTACAGTAAATTCTATTTTCTTTTATCAAATCAAACTATATTTTGTTTTACCTATCTTCATGATCCATAAATGATGTAAAATTCCACATATGTTTTTAATTCTTTGAGTACATGACAATGCAATATTTTGTTATTAGCACGTTAATTAGTTTTCATTCCTATTTCTTATTTACACCCAGGATTTATTTCTTATTTTATTTCAAATGTATGACTTAGACAGTTATGTATTACCGAGCTATTGCAGGTGCAACGTTGCCGGTTCCTTAAATTAAGCCCAAGGGCACATGACATAAAGAATTCAGGAAATGGAAAATATCTCGTATGAGAAAACGGAGAAAGAAAAAGTGAGAGGGGTACCAAAAGGAAAAAGGCCAAAGGCATCTAGCAGGTGAACGAAACCCACGGCTTATTCAATACCGTCGGGATGCTAGAGATAGGTCGGTTAAGACTCACTGACACACACACTCAAATGTATGTTTTTCAGTCACAAGATTTTACGTCGCAGAATTCAAATTGAGAAATAGTAGATAACTTGATTTTTTCTAAAAACCCGAAATTGAGATTTAAATATTAAAATAGTACATATGGGATTCATTCGGGAAGTTTTGCATCACTAATATAAATTCTTTATGTATACAGCACGTTTTGCATTCATTTTAATACAAGTATCGGTGGTTTACGTATTACCTAGGCCACAGTGAAAGTTCGCTATCATCGAACCATGAAACTTGATGTTCAAATTTCCGCCAGTAGCTGCGGAATTCTCAACAAACAGACGTTCCTTTATTTAATAAACAATCAGTATTCGACTTGCTTGTTTTTGAGCTTTGTAAGAAAGCTTTCGTCGATAATCCACTGTTTCCTATTCTGTAGATGGCAAGTCCCATTTTGTAATAATTTTCTTAAAAATTATAAAAACAAGACTAAAAATTAATACCCTTGTTCATAAAAACGAAACGTAGCTTATCGAGAATCAACAGAGGTAACATCAAACGTAACTCAGATGTTATGAGCATCTAATTACGTCACACTCATAACCATAAATGGCTCTAAATCCCTGTCTGGTGACAGCTTTACGGTCTATGGTATAATACGTATGTAAATACATATCTACTACATCTCTTAATAAATCTTAATAACTAAATTTACGTCTTTGGATAGCTGAAGGATTTTTTAAATACTCTGGCTATATATTAGTGAATTAAAAAGGGTATACTGAAAAATGCTTGAATGAAAGATATTTTTTAGCGATTTAGGAAACTTTGGCTCACTATTTCTTATTCTTTAGGAAATTTTGACTTATTATTTATTTGACTCACTATTTGTTAAGTTTATGTATACGTGTCATGGTTTTAGAATAACATATTTAATTTGTTGTAAAAATGCATCTTTTCAGGAAAGTTCACGATAATGATAAATAAAATTCGAAACATATCAGCGAAACCAAAATATGCGCATAGCATCTATTGTAGCCGTCTTAAAAACCGTATTTCGATGCTAGATTCTTATTCTGCCGTGTTTCAAAGAACATTGGGAGAGATATTGTTTCCTTCAGTTTGTAACACACTGTTGCACTTTCAAACTTTCCTGCTTGATTTCTTAAATCAACAAATCGATAATAGGAAAAAGTGCATTTTTATTGAAGTTTAAAAGTGTACAATCAAAATTATTAATGCGGAAATATCAAACAAAGCTCTAGTGCCTTATTTCACTAATCTCATTGATCGAGCTGGCTAGATTTTATTATCATCAGCAGCTATCGCCCAAAGTGTATTAAGGTATTTCAAAGTGACGGCGTAATATGATAGATATGAACCTAATCACAACATATTTATTATAAAATAAGAAACGTGCGCTAACATTTCAATTTAATTTTTCCGAATTTCTTGTCGAGACAAGAAAGCTTTGTACAATCTAGGCACTTTATCAGCTTTAAATATGCCTGGTATGTTTGAACTTAAATGGTTAATTAAATATCAATTAAAATGTATCCTTGTCTGCAAATAATATAAGTACAAACAGTTATTGCTGTATCCGTGATTTAATGTTCAGTGTACTACTGAGTAAAATTGATGAAATTTGCACATAGTCATAGCGCTTTACGTACTGATTACTAGCTTTTATTTTCGGATTTCTGACTGGTGTTCTTAATTGTAAACTATGTGTAAGTTCAGAAATGAGTTTAACTGTGAAACAAGGAATAAATTATTATGCCTGTTTTAAATCTGCTACTTACGCACCTTAGATTTCACACAAAAATCATCATCCACACACTGTGACCTGCGTTTTTCAAAAGCATTCTTTTTAATTTAGTGTTTATGTAGCGCATTCTTCCAAAAGGGATTTTTTATTATACCTGAAATTTGAAATGTTATTTTCGTAATCAATATACAGAAGATATTTTTCCCAAATGTCGATTATAATGGATAAAATTTAAGTGATGGAGAACTGTTTCAAATTGAATAGAGCCTTTTTAAATACATCACTCAAGAAGAAATAAAAATGAAATTTTTAATATTTGAGGTCATTAAGTCTTTCATTTCTTCTAAACGATTCGGAACGCAATAGGAAATGAAACACTAAGAAACCATTTCTTTTAAATTTCAAAGACATTTGGCAGACGACAAAAATAAATTAAAAGATACACCATAGTATTATCTCATATATCAAAAAACGGTAGAAGGAAACCAGTTTTCTGTTTTGCTGTATTGTCATTCAATGGATATAACAAAAATTTGTCACATAGCATCTTTCCGCAAAAATTGACAAATGCCTGTTTTCTCATTTCGTCCAGCAGAAATTTATTATTTAAAAGATTTTGATCTTAAGTATTGGGCATTTGCCTGAAAACATAACATATACATTATATAAATAATACAACTATGTAAATAAGAAAATTTTATGTAAACTTATTATTTCAAAATGTACATATAAAAATTATTTTTATTAATATCTTTAGACAAAGAGTCAAAATCTATTGATTTAACTTTTTATAACTCTTGAGAACATTTTATAACTGTGACTAAACTAACTTTTGTTAATAATATATACCATTACACGAAAAGGGTTTTTTGAGCTTCAAGAAAGATTATGCAAAATAGGTAAAAACCTTCAGCATACTTTAGCATGACTCAAATTCAGCATTATTTCATTCCTTTCAGCATGAATATAAAAAACAAGTGACTTAACAAATTAATTTTGCAAAATCATTGCAAGTAATTTCTTTGTACTGTAATTAAGGTTCTCTCTTAACATCTTTTTTACTTCGACAGAGCATTGCTGGTATGATGACTAGGATGCCGCCTAATAACATGATAGGAGCCCCAAGTAGCACAGCAACGTCGTAACGACATTGCAAACTGGTCGCCGGTCATGTTACAAAAACGTTGCAATATGTCGTCTTTAAGATTTCCAGATGTCCGCGAAACTCCATTGTTTTGCAACCGTTGCAAAGACGTCTTTAATATATCTTTGCACATGAGGTTTATGTTGAATAGAAGTCGATATTGCGTCTTTCTCAGGTTATATTTTGGTTGTGAAAGCATCTTATCACGACGTCTTAACGTCAGGGTCGCAGAATACGATCTTTTTGCAACACTTGTGAAAACGTCGTTATTATGTCCTTCTGTTACATATTGATTTATGCAGAAAAATAAGCTTAATAATTAATGTATTTTTCTTTTTTTAAAATTTCGTATCCTGCATGGATTCAAAGACATTTGAAATTTCAAAGACATTTCCTAAGTTTAAATATTTCATCATTTCCTGAAAACCAGAAGATAAAACAATTTTTTTCTTCTTTCGACAAAATATGCATAATTAATAATAGCCTTAATTATTTTTAGTACCTTAAACTACATTTTTTAAATAACTTAATTCAAAGTTACGATTATTTAAGATTTCAAAATTTTTTTTCCTTAATCCTTTAGTATGTAAGTGAGAGTAATTATGAAAGTGGTTATTATAAATATATAACAATAATAGTAGGTTTTATGTAAATAAAATTTAATTCAGACATAAGCAAAAGTAAAGCTATATATGTGGGTAAAGAGAAAAGAATGCTTCTGATTATAACAGTATTATCACATTTGTTTCTGTTAAATCTCAGAGACACTGAAAACTGACGCTCTCATGATAAATTAGGAAGCGGTTCTTAAGGTAACAATAATCAGTATTTTACCTGATCTCAAGTATAAATTTATTCGCGTTTTATAGTAAAAATATAACCATTAATTTCTATATCTCCAAGATATCCAAATGAAACACTGTATAAAGTAGTTAATAAATGTGATCAAAACTATTTCATACAAAAATATATATAAATCTAATAACCAAAAAAACCTCCCATAATCATATCTGAAATGAAATAACAACCTAACAAACCACATACATAACAGCACTATTTAAGAAAAAAACATGAACAAAGAGTATTTGAAAGTATAAATAGCAAAAGGAAAGTAACAGAACTAAAATTTCCAATTAATAAAAAATTACTTTTGCTTTTTAAATAGTAAGCAATTAAAAGTGCAATAATTATGGATTGCAGTATTTACTAGCAATGCTAATGTTTCTTAACATGATTGGATTCGATCATATTTAAATGTATTTACTTATTTTTAGTTTCTACAATTTTAGAATAGTGGTAGATTTCAATGATAATTTCATGCACCTTTTATAATCAGTAACTTTTCTTTTGATATTGTACAGAAATCATTTAAATAATATAGTATACGATAGTAAGCTAAATATGTTAAAGTAAGCTCCTCGTTAAAAAGCACACGATGAAACTTTGTGTTTCTATTTATTATGGATTTCTTTGTTATTACAAGCACATAAAAAGTAAGCGAATATAATAGAATATACTTAAATTTAATAAAGAATAAAACCTAATTTCCAACATTCATTTATTGAGATAATCTAATAGACATACATAACGGCAATATTTAAAAAACGCGAATTACACAATGTTTGGAAGAATAGGTACCAAACGAAAAGTAATAAAACTGCAATTTGCAATCAATAAAAAAATTAGTGTTTTTTTAATATTGCACAATTAAATATCACATAATTATAGATTGTAATGTTTCCTTAACGCTAGTTATTTTCTATCATATGTGGATGTCTGTCCGCATTTTTACACATTAAATCTGAGCACATTCTTTCACTACGATGATATACGATATAGCACTTAGGATGTTAAAACCGAAACACAACGCTAATCTGTGTATCCAAATATTGCACCGCTGGAAGACTGGAGAACACCATCATATAATTTTAATCACCGGAAACACATAAAACACCAAAACAAAACGTAGTTTCACTCTATGGATAGTAGATCAGATATTTTGTAAACGATATATCCAAAATTGAAAATTTGGTGTCATCTTCTAGAGCAGATATTCACAAACAAAATAAGCACAAATTCGGCATTCGGAAGATGATTTCTCCTCAATTCAAAATAAACTGGCCATGAAGCTCGCCAGTGTTCAATTCCGACGGTGGATTAGAAAACCAAGAAAAAAATTGACGAAAATGAAATGGAATCACCGAAATTGCTCAGTTAGTAATATGTTCGCATTGAGATGTTCGTTTATTTAAGCCTCGGTCGAACAGCAATGCAATGTAACCTTCAGCGATTTATACGATTGCATTAAAACATTCTACGGTGCTTCTGATAATTTAAGGGAATTCATACACCTTAAAATCCATAAGATGTTCGAATAGTTGACTGTTGCAAGAATTCGGATAACTTACTTATTTTAAAAGCAATTACTACCAACTTTTTACAGATGACTACATAATATAGCTGCTTTCTGAAATAGTAATCAGAAAGTTTGTGTTGCCACAAATATTTTCATAATTTAATCCGCTTTGTTGTGACAACATTTTTCGTCATGTTTCCAACTTGCGCGCACAGTTTAAAACATTCCATATTTCATAATTTAATTCCATATTTAATATATAGCTTTTATAACATCTGGAAACTACTGTAACCCTAAAATTCTAAAAATTTCATGTTAAATTTTTATTTTATTTTGAGATGAGTTTATAAAATGTATTTTATTAAAAAAATTTGTAATGTTTTCGTCCATAAACTTTTTCAAAATTAAAATATTCATCAGATTGTTGGTTCAGTTAGAAAATAGTGCCCATATAAAGAATTCCATCCAATTTCAAGTATGTACCATTAGCCATTTTTAAAATATCATGCGCGCAATGTGGAAATATGGCGAAATATTTTGTCACAAAGAGGATTAAATTACAAAACTATTTGTGGCAACACAAACTTTCTGGTTACTAGTTTCCAAAGCAGCTATATCATGAAGTCAACTGTAAAAAGTTGGAAGTAATTGCTTTTAAAATAAATAGAATATCCCAATTCTTGCAATAGTCACATATTCGAAGATCATGAGGGGTTTAAGGTGTATGAGTCCCCTTAATAGAATCTTTTTTTAAATGGTATAGAAAATTATTTCAACTGAATAGAATTACGAACAGTATTCACAAAATTATATTTACAAAAAAAATATATATATATAGTTATCGGGCTCGCTAGAACATTTGTAATGTCAATGACGCCAATTCCCGAGTGTACCGTATACTAGAATTAAACCAAGCATTTTGAAATGCATGGAGATGTCCAAAAACGTAAAAAAATAACAAACGTTTATCAGACATTTTATAGGTAATGAATTTCGTATTTTTGTTCACAGTTTCTTTCTTCTTTCATTTATTAGTAATTTATCAAAGCCATCAATTTTTTTTCGTTTTCCATGAAAAGTCTTAATATTTCTCTCCCCTTTTCCATTATTTTTTCCTTTCTGCTTCTCCTGACTGTCGGTGAGTTTTCCATCATATATATTGGTCAGGTAGATGAGAAAGTCTCAGCAGTAATTTCCAATAAATACTTAATCAGTAATTGTGCAGCCATTCAAAGAAAAAATAATACCAATTAAAGCTTTTCTAAAAATGAGGAAATTATGTTTTATATCTGTTCGAAGATCTACAGACTGGTAAAAGACTGCATGTTGTCGAATGAAAGTTTCACAGCGCACCGAAATTTCATGGTGCATTTGACTGACCTTTGAAATATTTCGTCTGAAAACTTACAAGTTCTCAGCTATAAAATTTTCAGCATTCTGTATTTACTGTAGAGAAACATGCGAATTACACATAACATGTCCACAAATAAAGGAAAATATATTTAAAAAGTGGTAATTGTGCAATATCTCCTTTACTATAGTACATCTACGTTAAGATATGGGCATAGAAAAATAATATTCCATTTGATAAGGTAACTTTAATTTATTTAGAACTATTGTGTTTGAAGCAAATAATAAATGCTCTATAAAATGATAAAAAAGTTTAAATCGTTTAAGTGATACATTACTTTGAAAGAATACAAAAGGGCACGTTTTGCAAAAACCGATGATAATATCACTTTTATTACTGTTTAGTTGCCATTACCTAAGATAGAAATATGCTCGAAAAATGAATATTGGGAATTAGTTTATTGGTTTTTCAGTATATATAAGGTTACATTTCATTCATTGACAGTGCCAAAGAGTATACTTTAAAAATTTGATAACCGAAAGTGTGTCAACAAATTTGGTAACCGAAAGTGTGTAGACAAATTAATTCCCTAGGTAGTTCACACCTTCAAGAAAAATATAAATTAAATGAATCGATTGATGAATAAGAAACACCTACAGAAAATACCAACAGTAACCAGCGCAATTTTGTCAAACGGCAACGCATAAACAAATTAAGTATATTTCAAATAAAAAAAATAAATGTTACCTAAACTTAAACTTAATCATGTTACAAATTACATAAAGAAGTAACATTTTTATCATAACAGGGCAAACATTCGCAAAAATTTTCTGTTTCACGAAAATTAAATCTAGATATTTTTTAATGATTAACTCAGGAAACAGGTATATATACACAATAAAGTAATATGGCATAAAATAATCACACAATATACTTTTGCTTTTCATCGAGAATGCTAATATGTAATTTTTAGTCCCGCGTTTTTATAAGAGAAGGAAAAGAAGTCAAAACATATAAAATTTAGATATACAGAATTCAACTAAATTGAATTCTGCAATATTTTGCTCCTTTGTCTTAAACCTATGATAAGACAATTTAAATTTAAATTATAACAAAATGCACTGATAAATTTGTAAAAGACAAACGTTAAAACCAAATGCTTATTAACATTTGGCACTTATTCAAAAATAGGACGTCTTATGGATGAAGTTTCTTTTACCCACAGTAATATATAGTACAATTCGCATTTATGGGAGAGAGTCGCATGATTTAGTCTGAATGATAGAAATAAACTACGACAGAGATTAACGCTTTAAAACATGTAAAATGGAAAGTTGTATTTTTCAGAGCCCGTTCCATTTTACTTCGACGGGATATGTTCAGGTGAAATTTTAATAGTGTTGTAAAGGTGATTCTATGTATTCAAAGGTTCCTTCGATGGCATTATTGAATTTTTGCGTAGGCTGTAGTTCAAGCATAAGTTCTATGCGCAATCAGGTTGGTTTTATTTATCAAGGCCAACCGGAAGTTTCGAATAATTTCTGTTTTCCTTTAAAGCTCAAATATTTCATTTTGACACTGTTTAAGAATAGAATTATGTTTAACTGCATATTTTAACGGATTGCACCATTCACAAAATTTTAGTATTCTATGATGCAATAGTAGTTCAAAGCAGAAATGTGCTTCTTTAAATTTTATAAGTTTAATATGAAGAAAGAATATTTCCCATTTACCGTAGTACACTGGGTGAAACCTCTAACAAAATAGAAATCTTAAATATCTTTCATTCATTATCTGTGTATTAGAATATTTTTAAAGCTTCAAAACAAGTACAAAGTTGCTCAACTTTAAAACTTAAAAGTATTCTGCAGACAAATGTTCAGGCGTTGTAAAATATTCGACTTCACACGAGGAAAAAATGGACTAACTTTCGGCGCGAAAAAAATATTTTTACAGAAGAGCGGGCGTTTTGACTTCCATTAGTAGGCATACTTTTTTTTATCTGCGAAGTCTCATATTTTTGTCATTAGATAGATACAATGGTTTCGTCATATGTAGGTGTTACAATGCACATTAAAATTAATATGTCATTTGTTTCAGAACAGCTCTTTCTTTTTTATACCAATTTTTTTTAAATGCTTCTCGTTCTCAGTCTTTACTGAAAAAAAGATAGCTTGCTGAGATATTGTAAGACATCAGTTCTTATGTAATCTAAAGATTGTATAAAAACATGACTTCCATGCAGAGATATATGAAAAAATGAATATTTTTTGGCCATTTCAGTGAAGGATGACATCGATTGTTTATAATAATGGTAGATGACGAGAAACATATTTCCTCAATTTATTAATTCAGAAATTCAGGTATATTTCTCATTTAAATTCGAGATTAGGATTTTTTTTAATGTGCTCGTAAAATATTTTAACAAGAGCATAAATTATTTTTCTTCAGACACTGAGAAGATCTGTTGTGAAATATATCTGCAAAGCAGAAAATAACATGCTATGTACACTTACCGCTCATTGAAACTGATGAACATTTTATTAAAAACAATATACATTGTTTTAAAACTCAATAAGAAATTTCAGTAAAGTTTTAAAATTTGGTAAAAAAGCAATTTTAAATTTTTTTTAAATCTGGAATAAGTTTATGTTTAATTTATGTTTTTCAATGCCATGTTTATCTTCTAGTTAATTCAGTGAAGATGTTCAGTCAGTAGTTTGTGCTTTTGAAGCATTCTTGAGAAAGTATCTGAACGACTAAGTTTAAAGAATATTTTGAAGTTTAAGATTTAGTAAGAGTAACTTCAGACATTGTATAATTGATTTTCTTCATGTTTTTAAATATATTTTAACTATAACCCCTAACCTAATATAATAAAACATTCTAATTTTCGAAACAGAAAATAGTATATTTTCATACAATAGGAAATTTTCATAGTTTCTTTAAAATAAAGCATTCAAATGTATGTTAAAATAAAGTTTTAAAAATTTCCTTAAGAATATATGAACCAAAATGTTTTCGTAGTACTCTCCTTATTTAAATTCTTCAACTAAACTGAGAAAAATATTATTAATATAAACTTTACCCTATCCTAGCTCCAAATAAAAAAAATTAAGTAACAATTGATATGTACATGAAACAATCGAATCCTACGTTCTTCACCAAAATCCCGATTTTGAAGCTTCATTTTTGGCTGGAGGTAAGTACTTTATATTCACAATGAGAAATGTAATTGTAAGAAAATTCCCCTAAGGAAGTACTGCAATAATATCTGTTGCAGAAAAGAACAACTACATAATTAAAAGTCATACAACAAAACTTAACACAAAATAAAAGGAAAACCTCAGCCTTTAGAACAAACATATCAGATTTGTTATGAAAATTTAAAATTTGACTGCCAATCTAAAAACATTATAGTTCACTATATACATGTAAAACGGAATCTGGAACTACGTTCTGCTATATATTTCAAGGCTTAAAAATGGATTTTAAAATCATAATTAACGTAAAATAAACTATCCTAAAATCCTAAGGAATCAGGAAAACAATTAAAAAGGCCTGAGGGCTAAAGTTAACAAAGCAAAAAATATTACGCGAAAGAGAAACCTAGAATTTTTTAGCTGAAATTGGGAATGAAGGTCAAATTAAACTGGTTTGAGATAAATTTAAAAAAGTAAAAATTTAAGAAAATGCTATGCTCTTAATTGTTCTTTTATGCAGAAGTCAATGTCTTGTTTACCTAAGTTAAATTGAATATTTCTCTGATATAAAAATCACATTACGTTTTTACATTATTTTCATATTAATCTGCTGCACATTATTTCTGAGTTGCTTAGAAGCCAAGTGCGGAAGAGGTATACTGCGTAGGAACATTTAATTTTATATCTGACCCCATAATAGTCATTAAATCGCTCATCTTACAATTATTTCCATAAGTTAGTTGAATTTGCTTCTTAATCATTATTCGAATAGATTGTTCTGTTTAAATAAGATTCCTAAATTCTTCACTTAAAATATTTTAATAGCTGTGACTTGCCTTATTACTTCTTGATCGGAAGAGAAGAGAATGGCTATTTTACAGATTTTACAGATTCATTGACCATTCATGTTTCTGTCATTTGTTTACTTGTTCACTACAGCTACAGGTGCAAGTGGGCGGACATCAGAATTTCACTTTTGGTTGTTAAAACTATAAGCCACAATTCTAATACTGAGCGAAAATTATCGATCAAAAAACCGATTTTATTATCCAATTATTGTGAACTAGCTCTTTAACCGTAAGAAAAAAATAGAAACTTCCATTTTCTTTTTAACTGAATTTTATTTCAAGCACACATCGCATTGTTACTCAAATTAAAAACTCAACACTTTCTGATGTCTTCCTTTTACATCAAGTCTTTGTTACTGAAATAATATTTATGAATAATTTCCTACTATATCGCTTTCAGTCATGCTGTTAAAAAACAAAAAAAAATATTGACAATGTCATTCTGTTACACTATAATACCGCTATTAATAGAAATGACTGAATGGCACCACGTGAAGAATCAAAGCACAATCGCCAAACCCTGGAGTTCTTTTATATGCTTACGGTGAGCCGATTTAATTTTATTCTTTCGAGAAACGAAAATAAACTATAACGGTCATTAAATTAGCATAATCACTTTTGAAAAGGAAGGTTTGCTTAGTAATCTCTTGCCAGCGCTAAATTTAGCTTTTTTCCTCTTTGTGATTTTCAGAGTTTAGCTAAATCTCACTGTAAATTTTTCTCGTACTTCTGTTTAAAGTAGTATCCTGTTTTATCATCTAAGAGTAATGTAGTAAATGAGAGTTTCTTTAAAGCAAATGATAGACAAAAATGCGTTTTCATGAGGAGTAATTTAATCTCTTACTGGTTCTTCTTTTTAGTTAGTGTAAAGTTGAAGCTAAGGAAATTTACATTAAACCAATACAGAAGGTGTATAACTTTCTTTTTCTTACAAATTCTACATTGTTCACCTTTTTCTGTTGACGTTGTTGTGAGTAACTACATGAGGCACCTTGCTCTCAGTTACAAAACTGGTAATATATTAAGAATCAAGGTCAGCCAAAAATTTCCAAAAACTTTTAATTCTCATTTATTTGTGCATCTATATTCTAAGAACACTTCATATCGTAATGCGTGAAAATTGTGCCTAATGGAAATGTTTCTCTGATTTTCATTTTATGGACAAAAACTAACTTTCTTTTTTCCTTCTCATTTCCTTGCTCGTCGCCCTAGAAAGAATAGCTTAAGTTAAGAAGTAGAAACTGCCTTAAGTTCTCCAACGGAAAACACACCTAATGTGTCTAATGCTATTCACAAAGTTAATTTACGGCATAGTGATTTAAAATTGCAATACATCAAGTCTCATTTGGCGAAAAAGGTTTTGAAATTTTTCTCACAGACCAGTCCGAAATATAGCCTAAAGAAAAGTATTATAAATTTGAAGCTCAGGATGTCATCTTCAGATGCGCTGAGATAAAGTTTTAGGTATGTTATAAGGTATTTCTGCAGCCTTCATAGCGGGCCTTCGGGGTGTAGTGGTCAGCACGCTCGACGCGTGTTCGAGAGGTCCGTGTTTCGAGTTCCGGCGAGGGCATTGCTCATCTTTCATCTCTTCTGCTTCGGAATAACCTAATATTTCTACAATGTGACTAATACTGATAAATAAATAATAAAATATGTTGTCGTATCTAACATCCCTACCAACACCGAGTGAAAAAATCGCTAAAAACCTATATTTAGACTCACGCTTAAATCTCGAAAAACACACTGGTTGCTGGCTTTTTTGGATTTTTTTCTCGGTGTAGTGTGTGTAATATAAGGGAGTTTCCTTTAAAACACCTTCCACAAAAATCCCCCTCCTTAAGCCGACCCCCTTCATGTGCTTTATTGTAACTTACATAATCCGTATCTAAACTAAGTACTGCAATGAATTCTAGATTAAATTTTGAATTGCAGCAAAATGCCAGATGTAGTTTCTGGTATTTATGGCATTTTGTAAAGTAAACAAAAATTTAAAAATACCGTTGCATTAAATAATAATAAAAAAAATTATATGATATAAAATCAAACTCTTCTCATAGGTACAATTTATCACTTTTAGTTTTAAACTTTATTAATATGCAATAGCTGACGCATCGCTACCATGTTATTTCGTTTTATACATATGCAGAACATACCAATCGAATATGTAGGAGCAGATAAATTAAGAGAGTTTGCCAAACAAACTATCAGTTAAATGGGTAGGTCTTGTAAAAATAGTTCAACAATTATCAGAGACAAATTATGTAGTCGAGTTTCCCAAAAAAATAAAACTCAGGTGTACCACATTAATATGCCGTATTTTCAACGAGCAGAAAATATAAATTTCTATGTTTAGAAGACAGGATAAACGGCTATGAAGATGAAATACCGAGTCTAAATTATAGCGCAGATACTGAAATGTCTGAAGTTTTGCAAGGCATCCTGTTGGATTCACTATTATCTGAAGACCAAAGAAAAAAAGATTTAAAGCAGTTGTTATACAAGTATTCCTGTATTATCTCTGAACCAGGATGTACTGAACTTACCGAACATGATATAGAATTAGAAGCAGAAAGACCACTATGGGCAAACCCTTATCGGATGTCTGCTAGACAAACCGAGATTTTAAAAACGGAAGTAGAAAAGATGATAAAACTCAAAGTAATAGAACCAAGTGAATTGGATATTGCCTCTCCACTCATACTGTTTGAACTTCTTGAAAAATAGGCAAGACCATACATTGATTACCGTCGCTTGAACAAGGCAAATAGGACACAATAGTTTCCCTTGCCGAACATTGAATATTTAGTGGAAAAAGTGTCATCTGCCAGATATATAGCTGCTTTAGATTTTACTCGAGGTTACTGGCAGATCCCACTAAATAAAATAGTTTAGCGTTAGGCTGCTTTTGTGACAATTTGTGGAACATTTAAACCCTTAATGTTACCTTTCGGACTAAGAAATGTACCACATGATTTTAGCCGCTTGATGGCAGGATTATTAAGAAACTGTGAAGAACTTGTATTGACAATGTTGCAGTATTCTCGCAAACATGGGAAAAACATTTGAAGCTCTTAGAAATTATTTTGGAGAAGATAAAATTGCTAAAACAACCTCAAACGACCGTCAAAAATCTAGGTTATGTAGTAGGACAAGGTCAAAGAAGAGCAGCAGAAATAAAAATCCAAGCCATAAACGACTTCCCTAAACCTACCACGAAAACACAGGTCCGTTCATTTTTAGGACTTGCGGGGTATTATCAAAGGTATATTTCTGAATTTTCTGTGATTTCTGCACCACTGACAGATTTGTTAAAAGGAAAGTGTTGCAAATCAACCATAAGTTAGACTGATAATAATCAACCATAAGTTTGAGTTCATCAAAAGTGATGAACTCAAGAAACGATTAAAACAAAATCCAGTGTTATATAGTCCGAACTTTTCTCAGCTATTTATCGTTTAGTGCGACTGGAATATTGGTATTGGCGTTGTATTATCCCAGATAAATGCTAAAGGCGAAGAACATCCAATAATATTTCTTAGCAAAACGTTTTCACCTACTGAACGGAAGTACAGTACAATCGAAAGGAAGTGTACTGCCATTGTCTTTGCAGTATAAAAGTTAAAATTCTACCTAGATGGACCTCATAAGTTCATTATTCAGACTGATCATAATCCTCTAGGACGGTTGGATAAAAACACTGGGACTAATCCTGGACTTTTACGATGGGCTTTGATCTTACAACCTTTTAACTATGAAGTTGCGCATAGAAAGGGGAAGCGTCATCATAATGCTGACAGTTTAGGTCGTATCCAAACATCTCACAACTAAAAGTATACATTCTAGGTAGTTTAAAACTTCATTGTTTAAATTTTTGCAATATTAGAATATTGCATTTTATATGTTTATTTATAATGCTCCTTTGAAAGCACTTGTACGCATTTGGTCAGATATCTAATTGTAATTGTTACATATATGCTTTAACAGCTTTCTCTTGTAAAAAAAAATAATAATAATGTATTAAGAAAAAACTTTTCTTCGAAAAGTTTCCCTTGAAGGAAGGAATTTAAGACTGTAACGTATTTGTGTTGCTTCAGCACCAACATAATTCCACTAAGAAATGTAAATTACCGCAGACGATTATCCGCAAAGAATATCCGCAGACGATGCTTAAAAATGTTTTTATCAGTTATTCTGTAAGTTTTGACTAATAAAGTTGTTTGTTCGTTCAAAAATAGCGAGATTTCTTTAAAACTTCAGCTGTAAATAGTTAAGAAATACAAGGGGAAAAGCTTTAAAGAAATTCAAAATTTATTTTAAAAGGATATAAAATGTAAAATGATACTTTATCATTGCTAATATTAAAATATAATTTAATAGAAAATATATAAATCTAAATTAATCTTGATTAAATAAAACAGAATATTTAATCTATGCCAAATATTTTTAAGCCTAGACTCAAAGAGAAGGATAGTTTAAAATTCGTCCTCGAAAATGGAGTTGAACCATGCTGAGATCCTGAAACAGTTCGACACAATGGAGTTCAGTAGGAAAAAAAATGCATGTAAATGGGAATACCAAAGTATACAAAAAATGCGCAATCGAAAATGAAATCACATGAAAGCAAATTTCTCCCTGAACACTAACGCACGATATTTGGAACGTTATGTAAGAAGGAAGAGAAAACAAGAAGTTATAAGAATATCTCTCGGAGGTTTTGAGGAAACTGCGTAGATGTAACGAAACGGATATGGTAGAAAGCACAAAATAAAGCTCAGCCACACATGAGGTAATAAAATTGTCAGTGATGAAAATACTTTAATGTTGAGTATAAATATTTATAATATTTATTATTAATGCTTGAGGCATTTCCTGTTTCCAAGTCGATCTTAACTTGAGAACAGCAGATTTGAAATCAAGTAAGATCGAATTAAAAATGAAATTAAGTTTTTCATGCATATATGTATTTCTTGTATACGTAGAAATGCACGTATGCATTTCTTGTAATACCATAACAGCGTTTTTTCGTCGGTTTGCTGGTAATTTTCTGAGAAAACTCGCTAGGCGTTTTGCGATAATTTTTTATGAAAATGTTAAGCATTGTAAACATAGAGTAATTAAGGATAAAGTTTATGTAGAGTTTCTCTAAGCCATAAAATATTATTTTAAATGTTTCAAAGAATGAAATGTAGAGAAATACTGTATCAGAATATTTTTTTCACAAACGACGTGTTTATTAGTGATCATAGTTTCTTGAATTTAATAATCTACTCAGATTCAGAAATTTCTGATTTTTTTTACAAATTTTATTTTACAAGATTCGTAAATTACTGATCACTTTATTTCTATAAATTTGAAATTCAATAGAGCTCTGAAAGTTATTGCTCAGCTACAAACATCTGTTTCCATAACTGTAAAATAAAAGTACAAGAGTAAAAACATTCAGATTAAAGCAGAAATAATATAATTTCGTTACATTTATTTATTATTTTATCTTTTACTTGTACTACTGTACTTACTATATTTTGTAGCTTTTTTAAAAAAAACTTTTCTATACAAGCACACAGCTTAATAAGTTGCTAAGAGGTTTTTTATGTACAGGTGGGATAAATATTGAATTTTCTGGAATCTCTTGAATTTTTCATCCAAAGGTTTTAAAGTAAAGAAAGGAAAAAAACTATATTTAATATTAAACGTTTTTAAGAAAGACAAAATTTATAAATCTGCATTAATTAAGAAAGGATATTATGAATTTATTTTTATTAGGAGGCTATTGTAATACTTCTTTGGCGAAATGAAGCAACTCCAATGATGGAACACAGCAATAACTTTTATTTAACACTAAAAAAAATGGCGACATACAAACAAGAAGAGAAAACATATTCTATCATTTAAAATTAAATTACATTCTTCGTACGAGAGTCGCACGTGGCACTCGAGTCTGGTTTCAAATATTGCCATTCACAAATACCTTAATGTTTATCTATTTAAGTTATTTAAACTACAAGATTTTAATATTATTTAAATCTGTTACACTATTAAATGAAATTTAGTACATGAAGTACGTAAATGAAATTGAATCATTTTCTCAACAAAATTTAAGAAAAAGATATAGTTACGGTTAGGATTTTCAATAACTAAATAATATTTTAAATTATCAGGATTAAAAATTACAAAGCTAAAGAAAAATAATATGACTAAAATTTACAATTCATTAAACGTTATATGATAATTATACTTTTGATGACACCAAAGGGGCAATTTGCTCAGAAGGACTATTAATTTCGGTTCACTATAAATGTCTGTTCACATTTTAAATTGCTGCCACCAAATATTAGAGCCTTACATTATATTTAAATAAATTAAATCATAATAATCTCTGCATATTCATATATATTTCTGGCATTTTGATAAAACAATAATGATAAACAATCACATTTTGAATAATGCACATCTCCACAGCAATCTGGCCATCTGGAAACCCAAATTTGTGTATTATTATTTATTTCATATTTTGTAAATCATTTATGAGGTTTGATTAAGAAAGTCAGTGATTTTAAAGCGAGCAATGCCAACACTAAACGAAAAAAAAAATACTTTTTTATCTCCAGCGCATGAGACTGTGTATTGGAAAATCTAAGGATATGTTTTTTTTTTATTTTTTATTATTATTATTATTTTGTGATATTGCTGTTGAACTGAATTTTATAGTTTAAGTGCGAAGAACATAATGTTTAATAAATAAAGGTAACACAAAAAACGTTAAAAAAAGTCCCTTTGGACGTAATATAAAATCTGAAAACGTTCAGATTTTATTACTCCGAAAGCAGCATTTTATATACGGACAAAAGTGATATTATAAAACAAAGTTATGAAAACGTTCGGATTTTTATTTTTTTATTTTGTAGAGGCATTAGGTATTTCTTTGGAAGCAGGCAAGTTGAAAAACGAGCAGTCGCCTTCGCCGGGAATCGAACCACGGACTTCTGAAATACCGGCCCAGCGTGCAGAACCACTACATCACGAAGACACGCTAGGAAGGCGTGAGAAATACCTTATAATTCTTTATGCTTTCATTGATAGTATAGTATTTTTTACGATTTTAATGATAATTTTTATATTAAAAATTTACTTTCACTTTTATTGAGAAAACTACAGCTTATATTAGAAATACGTGTGCTTGAAATAACTGCTTTCTATGTAAATCAAGGTCAGAATATAATAAGAAATAAAATAAAATCTGAAAGCTTACTGATTTTATATTACGCACAAAGGCTTTTTTTTATTATAATATCATGTTTTCGTACTTAAACTATAAAATTCAATTCAACAGCAATGAAACAAAATATTTATAAATACCATATCTTTAGAATTTCCGATACACAGTCTCGCGTGCTGGTAATAAAAACGTATTTTCCATAGTGTTCCGAAAGCTCGCTTTGAAATCGTTAAGTTTGTTAATCAAAATATCTTTAAAGTTTTACAAGTAAGAAAATAGATAATAAAACAAGTTCCAAATTTGGGCATCCAGATGCCCATACTCAAGTGAAAGACTACGTTATTCAAAATATGATGTCTCTAAATACCGTTGTTTTTTCACATTGCGAGAAAAATTCGTACATTTATGGAGATTCTTCATTATTCAATTTCTTTAAATGTAATGCAGGGCTCTAATATTTGGTGGCAACAATCTGAAAAGTGAAACGCTATTTTATAATGGACGCTATTTTATTCTTGCCAAATTGTCCCTTTGGACTAATAACTATATATTTGTTATTAGAGCTGGTTTTCTCTATGTGTAATGTGTATAAAAGCCAGTTTCCCTTAGAAATTCCTCCACGAAGGCATCCATTCGCTTAGGCAGATAGCCCTCGAGGCTTTGCCATAATCACACACACACTTCTGTTATTAGAGCCATTGCGAACGTAAAATTTCAAGTAATCTGCAACTGTCAAAAAATAAATATTAGAAATGCAAAATGTCGGTTTGTACACTTTTCAAGGTTGACAGAGTACACAACATTAATTACATTTTCAAGTTTTCCATTTCAAAAGATTAGAAGATTGTTTTTAAAACAAATTTTTATATTTAAAACATAAAAGAATAAATATTGCATTTTTGACGTAATAGCTTCCTTTTCTATAGAAATCATAGTAATACTATAAACATGTTATAATTACATCATAATAGTGCTATTATACTATGTAATCTATATACTACTAACATATAATTTATTATATACTACTGATATACAATAATATTCTAGTAAGATACTTAAAAACAAAAATTAAAAAAATATTAATTTTTGCAATAAACACCCCATGTATATAATATTGATTTTCATCGTTAAGCTCTCATATAAAATAATCTAGTGTATATTTACCTTACTCTGGAAAAAAAAAACTGAAATTATATTATCTTGAATACAAGAGATTTATCTACACAAAGGCTCTGGGTTGTAACGAATCAAGAAGTCCATTCTTTACTATCTCAACAGACCATGAAAATCAAGCTTAAATATTTTGATCACGGGGTATTATCAGAAATCCTAACAATGTTAATATATAAAAAGGAAATCTGCCAAAGGGTGAAATGTATTATATCTCTAATAATTTAAATTTCAATAAAATTTGTGATACGTTTTACGCTTGCTTTTAAATAAGCCTAAAATAAACACCATTTTTAGGAAAAATATGTATTGTTAAGTGAAAGGTCCCCCTTTTTTTTGGTCAAAAAGGTTTTTTTTTATAAGATTTGGTTAAAGATTTTGTAAATTACACGATTCAGCTAACAAATAATTAGCTAATTTGGATTATTTGACTTTCTAATAGCGTTTCAGTACAAGTAATATAATTTGCTTCATTTATAATGGCTATGTTGAGAAAGGATTGGGATAACAGTCCACCATTTTCTACACAAAAAATCCTATTTGTGATTCCAGGTACTCCTTCTGAGGCATTCCAGTGCAATAAAATAGCATATACATGAATTTATTCTATAGAGTAATCAACATATAAAGCACGAAAAAATTTAAATATAAATACATGCATCAGAGCAGCATTCTTTTGAATGGGAAATATTTAGTTTTTGTATGTAAGATTAAACAGAATGGTTTGCTCACAGGTATTTCTTTTAGAGCTGTGGCTAAGACACTATGTCCAGTAGTGGCTGATATGTTATACCTAAACACTAGCAGACTGCATGCTAATGTTAAGCAATTTTCCTCCTTAATATGAAAATGTTTCGTACAGAGTTTTATGCAAAGTTATTCTTTCCAGACATCTTCGTGATATTATTTAGCATTAACTTTGCTTTATAATTTTCTATATTATTTTCTGTATGCTAAAAAAAAAATTCAAGTACATTTCATTTTGCCATGTTCATTGAAATTCATTTAAACATAGAATTCTCAAAAATTATTAGTAAATTTTCATCAGCCTGTCGTGTTTAGAAGACATCAGCTACTGAATGGTTGAGGTGAAGGGTTATGTAAACAGGCGCTCGATAATAAAACAAATTCGGAATTCCGGGCATCCACGTGACATGTATGCGTGGAGGACAACCTTATTCAAATTTTGATGGCTCTAGGTATCGTTTCTTTTTCACAATGCGAGAAACATGCATACATTCATGCCAAGGAGGTTAGAATGAATGGAGTAATACTCCTCCATATGCCTCGTACAATGAAAATGAAGGGATAGTATTAATGTCATAGTATTACTTATCATAGTATGACTTAATTGCATATTAAGTCATACTATGATATAAATACTATGATATTAATCGTTAAATGTTATAGCATGACTTATCATGGCCGCTGCCATGGCCCAGCTTCTGGTTTTGCTTACATTCTAATCGGTGTTGCCTACATGATAACTTTCATCAGGGAATATTTATAAGTCTCCCGTTCTAATTTTAATGCTTGAGATAAATGATTTTTTACTTAATACATCAAGCATCACAAGGATTGCAAATAGCAGTTTCAAATTTAATAAAATCTAGGTATATGAAAATGTGCAAACTGTAAATTTACGGCATACTAAAACCTAGAATGCAAGTGGAAGCTTCAAAGGTGTTTTACTAAAATTATGCCTAAAAACACTTTTATGAGCCTCTGGACGTGGAATATTTCTCTTAAATTTAGTGTAATTTTATTTAATAGTACGTTTCTTAGTCTTATCCCTACGTTGTATGGCGGCCAGTGCCGTTTCCTGAGCTTCATTCTTCTGGACGTCATGCTTACTCCATCTATTCTAACCTCATGATTAATGCAGATTCTTCATTATTTAAATTCTTTAAATATAATATTTGGTGGTAAAAATTTGAAAAGTGATTTATAGCGCTTCAACGCAAAATGCCATGTCGAATACCACATTCGGGACTAACGACCCGTTTGCGCTGAAAGTTCAGAACAATTTAAGAAAAAGCATTTCTATTTACAAACTATTCGTTATAAATAATGTTTATTATTGAGTTTATAAGATATTTTAAGTTCATGATATGGTCGCAAAGTTAAAGAATATCTGCGCGAAATTTGAATTTGATGGTTAAATTAATTTTTGAGACTGAGACTTTGACAGTTTGCACCGTGCGAAGAAAGCATCTTTAGAAAAACATGTTTAAAATTTTCGATGGGAAAAATAAGTACTCAAATAATGAGTAAGTAGACATGGCGCCATGAAAGCTTAATTTGCAATGCCAGAGCCATATACTATGAATTTCTGGTCTGCTTCCAGGCTATCTAGTCTCTTTCCGATGTAACGTATCTAACGGATCTTCCAATCTAACGGAAGAGAGAGGCTAATATGTAACCTAGCTCGTCTTTGCTTTGCTCATCTAAATATATAAATAATTAATGATATATTCTAAATATTCAAATTTATTATGATTTGATATTTTAAGACTGGGAGGCTGATCTAAATGGAATTATTTGACACTTTTTTTGTTTCTTATATAATTCGTACATCTGCAGAATGTCTTTTAATGGTGTAATCCCAAATTGGATCTACAAAAGTCACCATGGAGTTCTCAAAATGATGCGCTCCGAGAGGGCAGTTCGGAAAGAGACTAGACAGCTTGGAAGCAGACCAGGAAATCATAGTATATGGCTCTAGCATTGCAAATTAAGTTTTCAATAGCGCCATGCCTACTTACGCATTACTTGAATACTTATTTTTCCCATCGCAAATTTTAAAAATTTTTTCCTAAAGAGGCTTTCTTCGCGCGCGGTGCAAACTGTCTCAAAAATAAATTTGAATATTTAGAATATATCATTTATTATTTATATACACAGTCCAGTCATATTAATATAACCACCACCTACTTTTGACGTTAACGTTAAACAACTAATCACAGAAGATAGGTGGCGGCACATTGCAGTGGGCAGATATATATATATAAGGGTCCGAAACAATCATAAAACATTGCAGTCGTTGGTGTACTGTAGAAACGGAGCGATTTATCTGACGTCCATAAGGGCAGGATCATTGGCTTTCAGACCAAGGGTGAAAGCATTTCAAAACGGCTAATTTTGCAAACTGTTTGCATACCACCATGGTAAAAGTATACCGTGCATGGCAAAATGGCATTATCCAAAATCAGCGACGTGGCAAATGTGGTGCACTACTGGCCATAGATCACAGAGGTAAATGACGGCTGCGGAGATGCGTTTGGGGGAATAGACGTGAACTGTTGAGCAACTGGACCGCCCAGATGAATCAAGGGGCTTCCAACAATGTCTCCTCAACGACGCTTCAGCGAACGTTGCTGGGTATGGGCCTCCGCACCAGATGCCTGGTTAGAAAACCCATGCTGACTGTAGTTCATCGGCAACGGAGGTTGGAATTTGCATGCCAGTACCGCAACTGGACGTCCACTAAGTGGCGCGACAGGTGGCTTTTTCTGATGAATCATATTTTATGCTCCATTGGACAGATAGATGTTGGCGTATATGGCATGAAACGTCGGAAAGTAAACACCCTGCAACAATTTCTGGAAGGGTCCAAGGAGGAAGCATTATGGTCTGGAGACTGTTTTTGTGGCATTCGCTGGGTGAACTCATCATTAAGGAAGTTTGGCTGTTCGGTAACATTCCTCGTATGCCGTTGTGTGTTGTCCGCTTTGGCGGTAATTCCAAGTTTAATATTATGTACCTTAAGGAAGTCACGATAGATCAAAGGAAATACGCATATGTCCTTGCGAACCCTGTCCGCTCCTACTGGTTTTCCTCAAAATGACGGCATCCAGCAGCAGGACAATTCGAAGTGTCATACAGCTCGCAGTGTACGTGCGTGCTTCGATGAGCACTAGCATGAGTTTACTGTACTCTATTGGCCTACAGACTCCCCGGACTTAAACCCGATTGAGAATCTGTGGGACCACCTCGATCGAGTTTTTCGTGCCATGGATTTTCAACTGCGTAACCTAGCGCAGCTGGTCACTGCACTGGAGTCTGCATGGCTCAACATCCAGCGAACTCCTTCAAGAACCTAATTTACTCTCTTCCTGCACGACTTGCAGCGGTCCACTCTGCGAAAGGCGGTTATTTTGGCTTTTGTCAGGTGGTCACATTAATATGACTGGACTGTGTATTTAGATGAGCAATGCAAAGACGAGCTAGGTTACATATTAGCCTCTCTCTTCCGTTAGATTGGAAGATTAGCTTTGATAATTAAGTAATACTAGCTATTTCAATAAAAAAAATGCTTAAGTAAGTTTTGTATTTTTTAACCTTTTTAGTCCTCAGGAAGATGAATAAAAGCCCCATTTTCTACCCATCTAGAAATATTTATTATAGTCATCTGAAACAAATACTTTAATATTAACAGAATGTAGAATACACATTAGACTGAATATGGAAAAGAAATTAATATGCGTCGAAAATGTTACAAGCTTAAAATTAATGTTGATTAATTTCATGGAAAAAAAGAGCATAGATTTAATTATGAAACTGAATGATCTTGGAAAGGCTAGGGAAATTATTTAGAAGTTCCCACATTTGAGATAGCTTTAGGTAGCTTTTTCACCAGTAGCTTAAGGAAAAAATTTCCAATCAGCTCTTAAAATATTATCTTAACAAAAGTTTAGAGGAAATCTCGAATTCATGCGTACGCTCGTAAATGTCAATATCTCTTGGCACCTCTCCGAACTTCTTCCCTGAGGTATTTGATCCATCATCTGCTCTCAACATAAATGCTGTAACGTTTATTTTTTTCCCTTAGGTAAACAGAATAAAGATTCTTTTTTTCAGTGAATTCTTGCTGTTTTTTTTTTTTTTTTTAATTTACATTTTTTTTTAAATTTCCATTCCACTCTCTGCATTTGCATTTGAAAGAATGCTTCCAGCTTTTTCTTTAATTAATCTAGCTGAGTTTTCTATGTTATTTTCTCAGAAGAATTTTAAGTAATTTTGTATTATGCTGTTTGCTGTGTAATTATTAAACTTCATTTCTGAAATTTTTGCTACTGTGTACTGAATAAATGTCCGATGCGTTTTTTTAAAAATATTTTAGTCGTTAGAGTTTTTTATAGTATAATCCATTACTTTTATTAAAAATATTAGCTTATAATTCTTTACTATGGAGAATAGTATTTTTTTGTTGTTGTTACCGTTGATAGCGCACGGTTCTTTTTTACCATTATTTTACATACAAAATCTTTCACAACATACGCTTATGAGCAAAGAAAAGAAAAAACAATTGCTTACCAAATATCATTGGAACATAAGGGGCGTCTTCAGTTTTTTCATATTATAGTTAAAAGGTTGGTATTCAAAATAATAGCATTTTACAAAGTTTGGTGGATTATGTCAAGAGCATTTCACAATGTTTGGTGGATTACCTCCGGAACTCATTGGCAAATTGGCATGAAATTTCGTATGGGCATAGGCTGATATAATACAAAATTTTATACTGCAAAACAGTCAATGTGCACAAAAGTATGATCCCACATAAAATTAATTGGTGCGGAAGATCGAATCAGAAAAGAAATTTATTGGGTATATTCTCATAGTACATTTTAATAATGATATAACTTTCACAATGGGACACCATACTGGAAATTAAATTCGAATTCCTACGGTAGTCGGTTTTAGTCCTATAGGAGCTCTAGTTTCAAGCTCTGAAGGCTTTTGGGAAAAGGAAGATAAGTTAAAATTACCCTGCCAACAACGTTATAGAAGTTCTCTATCGTTTAGTTCTGGAGATGTGGTTGCCAGTCTCTCCACTTAATATCCTAACTTTCCAAAAATTCAGCCATTTTAAACCATTTAAAAAAATTAAAGAAATTTATGTGAATGAGGTTTGTCATTGCTAAAAGGTACCGAGGGCAACCACAGCCTCACGAAGTCTTAACACATTGCTCTACGATTTCGTCTGTTTGCAAAATGGCATGCTGTTTGCTTCACGCTCATTTCTTCGAACGAGAGTGGCTGCTTAGCATGACGTAGAGACCACCGACTCTAAGCCAAACATTGATGGAGTATTGTTTCAGTTACAGAGTAGTCACTATTTAGGGTAATTACTAATTTTCGACGAACTTTTATCTAAAAAGCACCCAAAATCCACTACCAGACCTAAAAGATCCAGAAGAGAGACCAGCATGGTGAAAGAGGTTGGATGGTACAGATAAGTGTAGATATTGCAAGGTAATAGGAAAGCGATGTAGTGTCCCTGTGTTCACCTTTACAGGGGTGAAGTTGCCTTTTATTTAATTTTTATGGACAAAAGTGCTCGTCTGCGTGGAGAAAAAATGGTGTATGATTTCTTGGAAAATGAAGGTATTAATAGGAAGGGTTGGTCAGCCACATCTGCAGATCTAAATTGTAAAGAACATAGTTGGCGAGCTCTTGATAAAGTAAATAAAACTCATCTTCCCCCTTTCAGAACCATTGAAGACCTGAAAATGCTTGCAGGGAGAGAACCAACTATCACAAGGCGTTGTAAAACAAGATTATTAGACATCAAAGTTTACTCTTGCGAGACATTAATAACTGCTATTCTGATTAAAACTAATATTACTTTTCCCACTTGTGTAATTAAATGACGTTAGATTTGCGAAGAGCCTATCCTATTTTCTTTATCATTTGCAGTTATTAAGCCACACTGTAAGAGTTATACGAAGGATAGAGTGGATTATACTCTTCCCATTTTTGTTCGATCTTGCAACCACAGTGTTAGAACATCATGCGTCGCACAACTATGCTTGCGTAACAGAACTATTGTATAGTAACTTTTTTTATCAAACTAGGTCCATACCAAATTCCATCAAATTCTATTCATCGATTCTGGAGACGATAGAATTCTCTTAGCTTTGAACACTAATGTTAATGGCTTCACTAGTTGCCAAGTATTAAAGGCCGCTGTATGCAGACATTTCGAACTCAGTTAGTTTCAAGACAAACAAGTTGGTTGCATAGTTGTCGTTTCCCATTTGTAATGCAAAAAAGAGCTAGTCTCTATTATAAAGCCCCCCATGAAGGCATCTCTTTCTTTAGGCAGATAGCTCTGTGCTCTATTGATCATATCCATGACCAGCACTAGAGTGAAAACATTCAGGAGCAACGTATTTAGGAAATTTTTAGATCCTGATGAAAATTATATTTAAGGTTTTACTATGCTTAATTTCATTTCATGTTATCTGCAAATATTTACTTCCTATCCCGGATTTACCTCAAATTTATAAATAAATCTGTAATCAGGGTGAAGCAAATACGTTTTACAATAATTGTAATAAGCAAAGCTACTTATTTACTAAATATTTATTAATAAAAGAAATTATCTTATAATTCTTCTCAGCGTTACCAATTTTGCTTTCCAAGAATTGAATGATAAAAGTTCTGGCAGTGTCTTTTAAAATATCTGTTTTATAATATTTCGGAAAAAAAGTTTCATTTGAATTTAGTAAATATTAATACAAATTTCACAAAACTATATGGCAAAAATATTATCTAAATCCGTTCTGATAAAGGATTGGTTTCGATTTAAATTTATCATTATTACAGCACCTTGAATTTAAAAGGTAAAGCAAACTTTAATTACACGATGGTGAGAAGATTGCTTCCAACTTCACTGAAGTGCCCAACAGTTTCAGCATTTCTTCTGTGCCGTTTCTTTAATCGTGATTTACATGCTGCTTGAAAAGCGAATGTAAAAATCGAATATCGGTAGTTAGATTTAGCATGTTATGTCTAGTTTATTAAAGATTTGATAACTTACCCCGGTATTTATGAAGAGTAAAATACGCCTTTTAAGTTCAGTAAAATGCATACTATAATTTTAATTTAGAACTTCAAATTGTTTCCTGTTTGTCAGTCTGGTATACTTTGTTTGGCCAGAGAGGTTTTTCACTTTGCAAAGTGCTATGTGGGCGAAACTTTCGAAATTTAGTCATCACAAAATAATTATTGATATAAATATACCAAAATAGTTTGCGTAGGTATTCCCGTCAATTCCAGATTATGCACAAATACAAATTGTACAATTTTAAACTCTTCAATATTATACCTAAAAATTTAAAGTAAAAAGAGACAAATGTAAATGAACCAGGTTGACCCGTGTGAGTAAATAGCGAGGATATGAATTACTCCATTTATTATTACAGTATCTATTCCATCTAATCTATCCCATGCTTTACGACATTCTTATTAAGTTTCATTTTTATTTATATTGAATGGAAATGTTAAAAGCAAAAATTAGGTTATGAAATATTTTTACTTGATTGTGTCATTATTGTTGTGACTTATCTCACTTGTCTGACAGTAACATCAAAACACGCCCAAGAAATTCATTGTAGCAAGGAGTTCAATATTGCGCCTGTCGTTGTCAAGTGCCTCACCATATAGGTGAGAGTACGACTTCAGGTCCGCCCCCAGTTTCGATGGGGAGCACCTCGGATGGGGGGCTGGTACGCCTAGCTCCCACCCCTCTACAGCTATCACCAACCTCCTGAGAGGACTTTAGGCTCGCCATGTATTTGCCCCATGCCGCACAGACACTATACATTTACAAAAATTCAAGTCTTTTCCGAGATTCGAACCCAGGCGCTTCGGGAAGGCAGTTAGCTTCGCTAACGACTATTCCGGTTGGGCGGCTTACTTGACTTTTAGTCTTTTGTATAAATTTCATTTGCACATCCGTTAACTGTTAGGATTTGAAGGAAATTCAGCAATTTTCTTGATTTCTTTAAAAAAATCTTTGCAACTGAAACACCTTTATCCAACACTTTTTCTTTGGTAATTCAGGTTGCATTTCAGATAATAAAAAGTGCTTTCATGTATTATTTTCGTCATTAAAAAATATGACATTCAGTTGATCATTGACGACTTGTAGTACAATAATGCAAACTAGTTGAAGAAAGGTTTTATTTTTTAACTTGAGTTAATCCAAGCTAATCTTAAATAGCAGCTAGGTGTTTCCTAAAATGCAAAGAATTAAAAAAATGGCTTAGAATATAAAAATTAAAATTAGGCACTGCGTAAGCGGTTACGTCTGTATTATTTTGTATCTATTTCGTTCGCAAATTATAAGTATGATGCAAATGTTTATACAAATTAAGAATTAGCTGCTGTACAAATTTTATGAATAGATAATTTTCCTTTGTTTTGCGTCAGCTATTTTTCTGCGAGTTTAGAGCACTATGGCTTGATAATCAAAAATGCGTTTGTGCAGGTACATTGGAAAGCGCTATGGGGGTTAAGGGTAGCTTTTACAGTATACAAATTTCAACCAAAATTTAACATTATTTTCTTTTATCCAGAGAAATAATACGCTAAATTTTATTATTTTTCGTTTGGGCAATATTTAAATCAAATAAATAAATAAAATAAACATTAACTTCCGACAGACAACAGAATCGTTCCTCTTACAAACAGGTTTTATGCAATCTAGATGTTAGCGAGCGTTTATTAGATACACTCTCAATTGCATCTACTAAAGATATTGCCAAAAACATAACGTATATTACTTTTAGATGTGTTAAAATGAATTTAAAATTTTAATTTGAAACGTACTTTTAAAAGAGTTTTTACATGTTGAATGGTAGCACCGCTGAGAACTACTAGTTTGGCAGAATACCTGTGAGATGAATTAAAGGTTTTATGCAGCATGAAATAGCTACGCTTGTCAAAGTGCGTGCGTCAATATTTGAAATATTATATACATATATATATTAATATTAAATATGTATATAATATAATTCAAATTCAAGAATATTAAATGCTTCTTGGAGCTATTAAATATATTGAGGTTCACTCTTGAATTATTAAACTATAAACAGAACGTAATTAACATTTGTCAGGAAGTATTAAATATGCTTTTCAAATTGTGAAACTTTCATTGGGTTCGTTTCTATCTGAAGAGAAACGAATTGTACAAAAAAGATAATTTATTTGCATTCGTTTATTAGAATGTTAATTTCAAATTACACTCAATTCAATGAATAAAATGAAGAGCATATAAATCATAAATTAGTATGATGAAACATGAAACATAAGCCCTCAAACAAATAAACAGTAGTAGAAATTTTGATTTGTGAAATTAAAAATTAATGGGTTCACCAAGCATTTGCTTTGTTAAAGTGCTGATATTTTATTAAAGTCTAATTATTTGCAATTCAAAATATTGATTTTGAATAGCAAATGTTTATCCAAAAAATGGTTATTAAGCAGATTATCTAGCACACAATTAAATTAAATTAATATTTAAAAATCATTTGCTGCTTGGAGAGGCATACATTAGAAGGCAGTAGACAAGTATTAGCAAACTCATATATAAATACATAAAACCATAAACTCATGTACAAGTAAGTTTTGAATAGAATCGAAAGTCACCAAGGACTTTACTCTCGTCTTGACATCCTCAATGATACCATTTCCACTTTTATGTGCTCATCTGTCTCATGGTTATAGAAGAAGTTATATTTAAATATGAAATTTGTAAAGATCATTTCTACAACCACTTCCCTAAAACGTCTCTCACAAATTGCAAATATAACACGTTTCCTTTTTCGTAAATCTAAATGGTTGAGAGACGCTTAATTTTGAAAAGAAACTTAAAGTCAGTCTCGCCCTTTTGCCTAAGATCAAGTCTTCACTGACTTTGCTAGAGATAGAAATTTTTGGAATATTTCAAGGTATTAGAAATAGGAATTTTAAAGATATTTTAAGGTATCTAACGCTCCAGTTCATGTTTTATTTCGAAAAAACTCAGAATACAAGTGAAAAATATAACCTTTTTTGAAATTTTATACCATTCAACAGATGATAGAGATAAGTCATAATACACATCATCGCTTTTACTTATAAATAAAAGAATTTCATATTTAAGACATATCTGTAAAACTTGTCATATTCCATGTATTGAGAAATATCACGGATACGACGTTTTCTTATATCTTCTAGCAGTTTATAATAAGAAGAATCTGCTACATTTCACAAATCCTTGACTGAAAATATTATGAATGGATATATTAATGGATATGTATTTTATGATAAAATTAAACGACGGTCTTCTGATCTTAATGGACATCTTACTTGACAGTAGTAAACAAAACGCTCAATAGAAAACGTAGAATTTATTTCCTGTTACCGTACTGTTAGAGAAAATTAATTTCAAGTGTTTTCGTTCCCTAAGTTTTGTAGAGAAAATATTCGCTTGACTGAGTATGAAATTTACTGCCTACAATACAATTCCATTATTTCTTTCTTGGATCCTAGAAAACCTTACACGAGCTGTTCATAAAATGCAACATGTGGTCTTTTCTTTAAAATCAATAATGCGTACATATATATAGATATATATATGTGTGTGTGTGTGTCTAAAATATAAAATATGAAACAGAATTATTAAACTTAATTGGAACCAATTAGCAATAGACCTTTAAATTCATTAAATATTGCTTTGCACCATTTGGCGTCACTCTTTCCCTGCTATTTCTCTGCTCTGAAATTTCTTTAGCCCAATCGCTGATCAGGATTAACACAAAGACTTCCCAGGTATAAATATGATCGCTGTTAGTACGCATTACTTTTTCTCGCCTCCTGGTGCTTGAGTTAACCATGCCTCTGGCTGTGCCTTTCTTTCTTCTGAATTGTTTAAAATGTAAACTGCATATATAGAAATTGTGGAGTACATTTAGTATCCCTAATAATGTTCTAAAGACTAAAAAGATAATGAGAAATCGGTCATTCAGAAATAAATTAACGTACACTGGTGTGAAAAAATTAAGGACAAGACGGTTTTTTCAATATAACTTTGTACAAAAGCTTTCCAAATCAGCACATTTAATACCGTAAGATCCCCAATACGTAAGGACATGAGTAATTTAAGCACCACTTACTAAAAAAGAAATCAGAGGGATAAAAAGAAGCTTTATTGAAAAAGTAGCATGGAGCGCAATGCGACTGAAGGCCGAAACATCCCTGTAATGGGTGTCCAGCATCCGGTCTTTAATAGGGGATATGATCAAGAAACATCCGGTCTTTAATAGGGGATATGATCTTCCCTGACCGCTAGGCAGGTTTCACAGCGTCTGCCCATGCTGAGAATGAGGGTGTCAATGATTTGTTGAGGCATTGCTGCCCATTCGTCTTGCAGCGCCAATCGAAGCTCCAGAATCGTTACTGGTGTTAAGGTACGAGCTGCCAAGCGTCTGCCTAGAAAATCCCATACATGCTGGATGGGATTGAAATCCGGAGATCGTGCCGGCTAATCCCTACGTTCAATATCATCACTCTCTAAGAGCTGTTCGGCAGCTACTGTGCGATGGCATGGTGCATTGTCGTCCATGAAAAGGAACTGCGGACCCATAGCGCCTCTAAAAAGACGCACATATGGAAGAAGAATCTCGTTACAATAACGGGTCCCGTTGACTGAACCTGCGTCGAAGAAGTGAAGGTCTGTACGACTACCAAGCATGATGCCTCCCCAAACGAGAACACCGCCACCTCCATACCTGTCCCTTTCAATGATGTTCGAGGGATGATTGCGGCTTCCCCGCTCTCTCCAGATGAGTATGCGATGAGAATCGCTACTCAGACTGAATCTGCTCTCATCTGTAAAGAGGACTCGTCCCCATTCATTGTCTCTCCAATTCCGGTGTTATCGGCACCACAGAGAACGCCTTCTCCGATGGGCAGGCGTTAGAGGTACACACCGTACAGGGCGTCGTGCAAACTGACCACCACCGTGCAGTCTTCTGCTCACGGTAAAACGCGATATCGGTCGTCCAGTCGCCTGTGTCGTGTGTCTAGCAATTTCTCCCGCTGTCTGCCGCCTCTTTCTTCTGGCCTGTAAGGCAATATACCGGTCATCTGCGGGTGTGGTTCCTCGTGGACGACCACTACTAAACCCCCGGATAGCTGTTCCTGTAGCTTGAAATTGTCTCCAAAGTCGTGAAACGATGCTGTGAGCAATTCCGAACTCTGCAGCCACACTTGTCACACTGCGGCCTTCCTCCAACTTCCCAATGATTCGACCTCGGGTAAAAGCATCCAGATGTCGTCTAACAGATTGATTATTCGCCATTTCTCGCTGAGGCAGCAACTCGGTGTGAGTTTAACTCCTATACGGCGTGCAATCTCTTTGCCAGAAATACTGATCTTACACCAACAACATGCTTTATACTACTCAGACACTTCCCCATTACATCTAGCTGCATATCTGCGCATGTGCTACCGTACATCACCTTACTTAATCTCCTGATTGGTCTTTCTGTCCGCTCTGCCTCTTCGTTCAGCCGATATGCTAATTTTTCGACTTCGTCCTTAATTTTTGCACACCAGTGTATATTAGAAAAGCTTGTGATGCTTCCGAAATTCCATCCGGTCATCCATTACACCGCAATTTCCGGCCAACTACCCAACAGTTTTCTCGTCTATGACTATAAAGTGAATCGGCGTCTTTCCTAATTAAACCCTCATCTGATACCAAGTTATATAAAACGAAATAAATTATCAGATTTCTTCAATTCGTCAGCAGCTGGAAAACTTATTTCTCAAATGGATTTTCGTAAAATATCTAAAAAATTCAAATGTGCTTGCAAAATCTGTCATTGATTCAGAGTCACAATGATCCTATGCATTGAAGAAAATTGCTGCTGAAATGCAATATGAGGAGCTTATGCAAAGAAAAACTATAGCATTCGCTATTTGAAGGGAAAACTGTGAAATTAAAGATCACGATGTTTTTACTGTTTTTTTTTTTTTTTTTTTTTTTTTTTTTTAAACAGATGGTATTTATCCATGCAATTTAAAAGCTCTTGGGTAAGAGTTCATTTCTGTAACTATGCATTCAGTGGAACGAGATAACAAATGAACTTAGGGAAAATAATATTTATTTGAATGATCAATGCGATGGACCAATAGAAATTTTAATTGGAGCTGATATTTATAGAAACTTGATAACAGAGGGATTTAAACTACTTTCTTCAAGTTTTGCTGCTGTTGAAACCAAAATGAGATGGGCGATTTGGAGCAAAAACCTAGAGTCGTGAGTTTCAAATAATTCGATTGTATCACTTTAATGCTTAATAAAGAGAGACCGATATCCGATTTATGGGCTGTTGCCACGCTGCGAATTTTAGATACATTAGAAAATAAAAATAAATTAGAACTTGAAATACCCAAGGGAAATAAAAAGAAAATTGTGTCATCTCTGAATAGCACAAATTCAATTGTTCTAATAAATACTCTTTGGTTCTCAGCTTACAGTCAGACAATTATAATGGTGGCTTGCATTTGTGAATTTTTTCTCAATTGTAAATATGAAAAGAAAAGGAAAAGTGAACTTAACCGCTGCTGAGTTTAATGAAGCTTAGGAAGCTTTATTTGTTTGATACAAACAGAATCTTTTAATGTAATTAAATATAAGAGTTTAGTATCATTAAATACGTTTATAGATTAAGGAATTATAATGATAAATACAGCAGTATATCAACTAGACGATGAGTGGAAGTTTAGAACTCCTGCCATTTTATCCGGTGACCATCCTCTTATCAAATGTATAGTAATGGGAGAACAAGAAATTAAAGGACCTGTCCCTGCTTCTGCCGCCTTTTATTCTTTACGAGAAATATTCTGATTACTATACGGATTAAGAGAACTGTTTCATCCATCTTGAGATCTTGTATTATTTTTAAAAGATATAAAACCTACAAAGGTCTATCCTTCCGCCCCACCATTCCTCAGTGATCGAGTTTAAAATTCATCAGTGTTCCAGCAGTTTTCAACTTCGATTTGAAATGTAATAAAATATTCAGTTTTGTACGAGATTTTAATTTTATGTAAATATATGAACAAAATGAATAATTTAATTTTCGTTTTAGATAAATAGTTCAGTAACTTTCAGTAACTTTGCTTTAATTGAAACTGCTCATATTTACCCTAAACTTTTAACACTTAATGGAATCAAATGCAATAATAATGAAATTGATTACCTGTAACAACGGAACTGATTACATTGACTTTAAAATTGTCAACGGTAAAGGAATTAAAATTTTTGACAAAAAATAATTTTAACTTTCCAGTGGAATACACTGGAATACAAATATCTCTACACTCTAAAAAAAATCTGATAAAATTCCCCTTGATATCATAAACGTAATTCTCCATAAACTACACATTAGAAATTGAATGTCATTTGTTTTAATTTTCTCTCGTTACTTGTGATAGAAAATAATTAAACGAAATTTGAAGGCATTTGGTGGATGAGTATCACTTGTAAATATCTTCATCCTTATCCATGTGTGAATCCCTCTATCAATATTACTAACAAACTGCCATTTCTATTATAGTCCTATTGTATGCCAAATAGGTAAGATTATTATTCCCCCTTTTACTTTTTCGCAACTTTTCCTACTCTACATTATATACCAATTACTGGCCGCCCAGCCAATATAGTGGTTAGTACGATCACTGCCGTACCAATGGGCCGGTCTAAATGTCTGTAAAGCAAGAGGGCAGTCAAAATTCATCTTTTTAGCACGGGAGAATGTAAAGAATTTTTCTTTCTCCTTTACCTCGTACCCTGGTGGTGCAACTGGAAGCATTTCCGCTTAGCATCGGGAGGTCTAAGTTCGAATTTAGGGAAAAGCGTTTTTAATTTCTCAATATTTCTGACTTTTAAAAATGGACCCTACAAGTAGCTCCCGAGCAAGTGTAATCAATGATAATTTGGCATCATCAAGCTACTCTTTTTGCGCCTCATAAACTCTCTTTAAGTGGAGGAGAATGCAATGTATTTTTCTCCTTCCTCACCACACGCTTTCGGGATGTAATTGGAAGCACGTCCTGCTATGAATTCGGAAGCCTGTAGTCCGAATCTAAACCAAAATATTTCCACTTCACGTTTACTTTTGTAATATGCGACAGGTTGAAAATCAGAGTAAGATAAATAAATTTTTAATAAGAGCAGAGTAGAAAAAAAAGTAAAAATTGTGTTTTATAATTTCTCGCCTTCGGATTTAAACTTCTTATCCGGCTAAAAAATATTAGTTCTGTATTTTAAGGAACATTTATCTAAAGAAATGAAACTGGTAAATTATTGATGATATAGTAAATCCAACAGAATTTGTATATCAACAGGACTGTGAATTAAAACCAAAGATATTAACAAAAGCGTGCATTAACGCTATACAGGATTTCATACTGACATTTTCAGAAAATAAAGCAGAGTTGATGTACCTAACAAAGAAGTTTATGCAGAAACTTCCATAACAGATTACGGAAGATTTAGAGTTTCGGTGATATAATTAAATAAGCTATTTAAGGAGAAGGGCGAGAAGAAGGGTATACAATAATGACATCGCAGCTCTCTAGGGTTTCAACTAAGATAAACAAATTTCATTTAGCCCTTAATTAATCACACGATACGCAGTCAACGCCAGTCTCAGTAATTTCGTTTGCCATCTCTCGGAAACAAAAATCTTGACCTTGAGACAGTTTCTATTCTCCTACTTCATCCTTATCCATGTGTGATGCAGATACATAAAAACAAGAATTATAAAAATAAATAGATTCAAAACTCCAGTGCAGTCTGTTCCGCGAACATAACACTTAATCTCATAAAAGTTATTTGATGCGTTTTCATTTTGTTTGGGTGACAAAATTGTTCTTTTCTATTCATGCATTGATCGGATTTAAGACTTGAGCCGTTTCCTCGTTTTTAAACGTTTTCTCAAACCTTTTGCACCTATTAGCTTTACTGAAGATGAAGTGCTAAAGATAATATTTTAGGTTAGTGGCCGAGGCAAAATAAGTGGCGATGAATCTTACAATGACATGGCGAAAGAAATTTCTTTTTAGAAATGGAAATATGACACTTTTTCAGACGAGGACTAAATTTTGGTTGCAAAGACTCTTTATTAAATCTTCATTATATCATGAAGAATGTTCAACGTATTATGTTCGTGTGATAAGGACAGATTAAAAATATTATTGTAATCATTTGCATTGAACAAAAAAATAAATAACTGCAAATACAATGTTGCTCTTCGGTGTTATCACATTTAGGGACAGACTAAGTCAGTGAGTGATGAGCTTCTAATGAGCATGAAAAAAATGAACCATTAAAGAAGGGCATCACGTAAGTCAAGCGAAGTAGCATGTGTCATTAAGAAAATATTCATAAATATCAGCATGAATGTTTTTCAGCTACATGTTTCGATTAACTGCTTACTGACTAGGGGAAATTTTGCATGAATTTTCACAATTTTCTTATAAACAGTTTAAAACATTATTGTAGAAAGGTAATCATTGAACCAGATACTAGCCTCTGTTCGCATATACGATTATCATTTTTTGAAAGACGTTTTCTTCAGACTGACTGACACATTCAAAGAAGCAAAGAACTCATGAATTTGCGTGTAGGCTTTGAACATTATACAACTGGATGGCAAAATGTTGCCATATTTATAACTGAGAATCGTAGAATTCATTATGTAGATATTTGGACATGCAACTAAAATATCATTGTTTAGGTGATCACCTGTGTAAAACGCCAGTGTGATACATTTAAGTATAAGTCCTAAAAAGTAGCTGAGGAATGTTATAGCAAAAAAGACACACATTTTGTTTTAGAAATATGATCTTTATCGTGTGAAATTCTTGATTTCATCTAAAGTGTATACTTTTATCTTACAAATGCATACGTTAAAACTATGTCATCTCGCTTCTGTTTTGTGAAGTAAATAAAATATAGTTGTGTAATACTAGTAATATAATTATATTTTACTTGCACTGAAATTGCTTATTTATTTATATGTAAATATAATAGTAAATCTAGTTTTGTTTTTCATTTTGGAACGTAAATATGCAAAACTTAACGGTAAACGGTTTACAAGTCTTATGCGGTACTTGAAAAGTTTCTGACAGAAGAAAACAAAATGAATATGAACTTACTCAATTTCAATCTAATTCTTTCGGAGCTCAAAGCACATAACCCAACGTCCTACTAACAATCCATTAAGTTCTTGAAATGGCTTTTCTTAATCATTCTCAAAACATTAATTACAACATTAATTATGCTATCATTTGATAAAATTGTCCCCATACATATATATCAAAATTCTTCGCTCAGCACGTTCTTTCGATACCTCATTCTTGCGTTATTACTTTCTTTTTCTCTCATAAATTAATTATAAATAAAGAATGTATGAGCTATAACGTACTCTTCGATCATTGTTGGACTAGCTATGCTTTAAACAGATATAACTACTTAGATGATTATTTATAGTGTTTAATACGCGTATTATTTACATTTTAAACTATGAGCTGTTAATATTTTAGACAGATGAAATTACATAATAACTGAGTGATAATGTAGATATAACTTCTGAAAGCACTTCCAGAAACATGTGTCTTCCTTAAACTTACACATTTATAAGATTTTGAAACTTAGGAAAACCTCATACGATTACATATATATATATTTATATATACTAAAGGGAGAAAGTCCTATCTTCATAGGAAATCAATATGTTTAAAATAAAAATAAAAAATTTGCATGTTTAAGTTGAAGCATGTTTAAGTTAAACAATTTATTATTCTAGCATAGGGAAATATCGCACTATCAAAATAATGATATTTGGCGTTTGAGCTAAAATATGATTTATGATCATTTTCAAGTAATAATATTTTATCTTTAATTTTTTATAAGGCACTTAAAACTCTTTTGTTAGCGGAGATACATTGAAGCGGGATTCTCTACACTGGGCATCTGTCTTTTATCCATGAATGTAGGCGCATGAGGTGACACTTCCATTATGCATAGCCATCTTTCACCTTAAACAAGAGCAGGCGATTGCACCTAAATATTTACTCTTAATTTAACGTAATTTCCTTCACAATGGCAAAGTAAGAAGCGCTGCCATTGGATTCATCAATACTGGTTCAAACAAACTAGTACATCTTTATATCAAACAATTTCAAAATAGGGAATCTTGGTGGACTACGGGAATACAGATGTAGGTTTTCTGAATTTGACAAGAAACTTTAAGTGTTAAAGAAAATTTGCTTTATTAAACCTTAAACATGTTTATTTATTTTCTGGATTTTCATTATCATAGCTGATAGTTCTTATTTGGATATAATTTTTCATACTACGGATTATATATTACAAATATGTTTTAAGGATTTATGTATACATACAAAAATGAAATCCATATTAAATGCTGCTAAATTTATTTAAAACGAATAAAATTGTTGCATTATTATTGCATCGCATCGATTAGAGTGCACGTTTCTCAGATTATATCAAGGTTGCTATTTTCACAGAACTGTATGCGAGAAAGCAGTTAAAGATAACATTTGTATCGTTTATTTCTTAATGAGTTACAAACGTTGAGCATAAGAATTGATTTTCGTTGGATTAATTCTCACAGTTTTTTTTTAATAAGAAGATAATTATTTTCTTAATATTCGTTTAGAAATTCATCACTCGAAAAGTTCATTTTCATAAATCATTATTTTATTTGTATGTTATGAATGAGGCAAAAGACTCAAATTATTTGATATAATACAAAATTTTTGAATCCGAGAAAATGTTAAGATTTTACGTGCATGCAAGGAAACGAAACTGAAGTTCAACTCCGCTATTCTAAGTCTCTATTCAAAGGAACTCAGTATTATTTGAAACTGACTTGAAAATGCAATGTTGAGAATTTATTCTAATTACAAAACTTTTGAAGAAAATCTAAAATCAATGTCTAAAATCAGTTACATGTCTAAAAGCAAATAAATACTATAAAAGAATTTAAACAGCTACACGCTAATAGCCGTTGACTCATAACACGTATGCAGGACTCAAATTAAGATATATTTTCACCGGATTCCTATCGCCAAAGGATTACTTGCTTTTTAATGTGTTATTTTATAATATCATAGAGTGAACATAGAACTAAAAATCAAAAAACACTTAGAGCAGTTAATTTAAAAAACATTAAAGACAGCTTTTCAAACTGTACATTTTAGAGCAGTTAATTTAAAAAAATATTAAGACAGCTTTTCAAACTGTACATTAAGTAAAGCTTTCAAAGATCGTGGGCAGTGTTTACATAACTTTGGGTTAAACTATCTTAAAGAGATTAAAATATCAGTATGTTAATCTCTATATAAATCTTTTATATAAAATTTATTTAAAAAGAAAATAACGAAAGCAAACTGCGAAAGGAAACTAGCATTAAAATCAAAGCGCAAGATGAGAAAGAAGAGAAATTTACACTCTTACTGTAAAAATTCATATCTTACAAAGTGAGTGTGATGAGTGATTTATGGCGACGTAATAAAATGTGATTAGGTAAATGAAATTTTAAGAATGAAAAATTTTAGCAAATCAGCATGTCTTTAATAACCAGACGCAAGAAAAGAAAAGCACAAACTCCATACTGTATATTGAATGCTATATATTGATAGAAATGAAACCTAGATTTCATCTGAACTAAGCATTGTGCCCCGTATCTGATACTACTAAGCAAATAAAAATATGATGAGGTAAAACATGCACAGAGGCTAACAGACGCTGCATTATTCAAAGCGCAAACTGCCTAGTTAATGTCATGACAAGATGCAATCATTCGGCCTAAAACTCATACTTGTTTACAAATAAAAATAAAATTAATAGTTTTATTGACTAAATATGGTTTTTCTCGGTGCAATAATAAAAGTAAAAAAAATATTTCTTAGATGCTACACAGCTCCATGCGTTTCAATATACCCTTTTTATAAAATCTTTGAACGATTTGCTTTTGCAAAATGGCTTAATGATAGATCTATCAATTTTCTACCTTCTAGAAAATAGCTCAGATTTTCATCTAATGTTGTTCCTTGCGAATAATTTATGTGTGGATACCTTGAAAAGCCTTTCGCAAACACAAAATAGAGCTTTAAAAGGCTTTGAAAGCAGTAATAAAACTATAGGTCAAAGAAAATAACTGAACAGTATATCATAATTCTTGACAGAAACCTTTATAGTATAAAATTAATGATGCATAACGGTGAGCACAGATAAAGTTACATGTAAAATCAATGAGTAATATAACTAGGAATTAGATTTCGGTATTATCAATCAATCATATTTATCGATAATTTTGTACTCAGTTGGCTGTAGGACTTCCGAAAAAAAAAATGGTATGCTATAAAAGGAAGTTCTAAATTATAATTTGCATTAGGAAATCATTCACTGTTGTTACTATATAAATTTATTTTCCCCCTCCTTCTAGTATGCCTTGGTGGTTTAACGGTAGCACACTTGATACATATTCGAGAAGTCCAGGTTCGAGTCCTACTGTGGGCACTGGATATGTTTTAAGTCTCCAGCATAAAAAAAAAAAAAAAAAAAAAAAAAAAAAAAAAAAAAAAAAAAAACTAATGACCCTATAGTGACGTTCGAATTAAAAGGTGGTAGATAATAAATCGTCTCAGATTTGGCGACTGGGTTCCCTAATCCTTTGTCGTTCTTTGAAAGAGGCAATATATAAGGTACTTTCTCCCTCCTTCCAATATAGGCCCACCAGCGGCCGAGCGGTAAAGTCGCTGAACACTGGTAGTTCGGTCCGAGGGTCGAATCCCGAGAACGGGCTGGCTGCATGGGTGTTTTCGTGGTTTTTTTTTCCATGTGTAACGTGTATACGAGCCAGTTTCCCTTAGAAAGTCCTTCACGAAGGCATCCCTCCCTTAGGCAGATAGCCCTCGAGGCTTTGCCATAATCACACACACACACACCCTCCTTCCAATATGCCTTCATTGTGTAACGGTAGTGCACTTGCCGCGTATTGAACAGGTTCAAGTCCCGACGAGGGCACTGCACGTTTTCAAGTAAGTCTCCAGCATCCAAAAATAATCTGACTCTTAGTGTTCTTTCTGACTTTTTTCTTACATAACCAACTGACGTTAAAATGCAGTTTCTTCAGCACACAATTTTAATCAAAATGTTGCTCAAAGAAAATAATTGTGAATAGGAATGTTTTATAAATTTTTATGAGCTTCAATGTAAAAAGTTATAAAAGGAGGCGAATACATAATATCGAAAAGCAGAAATTCGACGTATTTTTTTATTATATTTTCGACAGCTTTTTTCATGATCTTTTATCCAAATTTCATCCAGCCTTCCGTTTCGTTCGAGGTAGCTTAAGTATACTGTCTGGGATACAATGCTAAATTCTACATGATATGCAGGCCAAATTTCAAGACGACTGGCTACTATTTATTGGACGCGCACATTCATCACTTTTATCTCAAACTAGTGAAATGTCCAATATTGAAATGCTTTATACTAATGAGCTTCTCATGTATTTTTTACGAGCCTTGGCTACGATGTTTAAAAAATTTCCCTATCTCCAGCTATTGCCTACCAAGCTCGGGCGATCAATAGATATAAAATGGCAAATAAATTTGAAGAGTCAGTCATTTGGCCTTCCATTAGGATACTAGACTATTGCCTTCAGTTGCCCGTCAGAGTGTCAAACGTTTGGAAGATAGAAGTGACTTCTAGTGACTGGCAAAGAATTTGAGCATTTGCTTGGAATACATGTTGCCCTAAAAGGCACTAGTGAGCGGATGGTGGAAGTAGTTCTTCGGAAAGTGCACCTATTTGGGCTACGTGAGAATATCATTGGTATGTCATTGATACTACAGCATTTAATACAGGACTAATCCAAGGGGCATGAGCCAGAATTCAAAGGGAATTCTGACTATATTTTTAAGATTGGTTTCCCTTCATCACATTCATGAATTAATACTGAAAGGAGTATTTGCCACTTGAGGCATAGTATAAAGTGGTCTTAACATCTAGATTTTTCGGAAGTTCCAAAGTCTATGGGCTTCACTTGATAAAAAGTTATATACGAGAAAGCTGGATGAAGAAAGTTTCGTTCAAGTCTACTAAATAAACAATGAGTGAAAAAGGTTCCCTACATCCAAAATGTCCTAAAATATAAAAATACTCTAAGAAAAGAGTACAGAGATAACTATCTCGCAATCTGTAATTATATCAATCTCTAATTTAGTTAGTGCTGCTTTTGTAGCGTATAACAAAATTTTAAATTAGTATACGTGGCAGCATATACCACATATGTTTACATTACGTTTTCTTTTAGACCGCAAAAGATTGAATATATTACGTTGTAATTAGTTAAAGATTATCGTAAACGGATAGAAGAATCTGGAAAAATTACTTTAACCACAGTTTCAACTCCTTTAAGCTGATGGCGAGAACATGAGTGTAGTGTAATAGAAAATTTATGGATCAGTTTATGTCAGTAATAAACATTTTATTTACAAAGTTTGTTAACTAAATTTCAATATTGTAACAGAATATTTGCTGAGAATTTCCTACAAGAAAATATGCCATTATAAAAGAGTTTACAGTTTTAATTACAACTTTCAAAGACATCCATGTGACGCGTATGTTGAATACATGTTTTATTATGAATCAGAATGCATTAGTATTAATTACAGCGCCTATCGCTAGATGACATTCTAGAAAAACTCACAATGTCTACACACAATCTGTTATCTAGCGTTCACATAAAATCTGCGTTAGAGCTGTAGTTGCCCCAGTAGTAGCATGTAGTTTCATCTTCATTGTCGAACACTATGTTATCGTCATTCGTCCTTGTGAGAGCAATTAGACCCAGCCAAATTGCAGTTATGTAAACAAGAGATTACGTATTTAGGTTTTTCGGTTAATAAGAATGGTTTTGCTCCTTCAGAGGAGAATATTCAGAAAGTAGCCAAATTTCCTAGGCCAAGAAATGTGAAAGAGGTTCAAACATTCATAGGCATGGTAAATTATTTTCGACACTTAATTTTTAATTATGCAGAAATTGTCAAGCCAATAGTAAATTTAACAAGAAAGAATATACCATTCGTGTGGAACGAGAGATGCCAAAATGCATTAGATAAAATACAAGAATTAATTTTAGAAAAACCCACAATAAAAAACATAGAAAATGATAAACCTTTATATTTAGTAACCGATGCTTCTAGATCAGCCATTTGTGGCATATTAATGCAAAAAACTGATGAAAAGTTTTTCCCAGTACAATTTTACTCAAAAATTTTAACACCTGCTGAGGCTAGATATCCTTCAATTAGGAGAGAACTTTATGCAATCTTCAGATCAGTAAAGCAATTTCACGAACATCTGTATGGGAAAAAATTTATAATATTAACGGATGCTAAACCTCTGACTTTCCATATTAGTCTTGACAAACAGCCAGATATTGTAGCACGTTGGTTGTTATATTTACAGGAATTTCAATACACGATGGAGCATATTCCTGGTTTAAAAAACCCAGCAGACTACTTGTCAAGAGTTTCAGAGGATGTAGTGGTAAACAATGTAAATATATTTAAGACCAATGATAATTTGTCTATTCAAAACATAATTAGTAAACAGCAAAGTGATCCAGACATAAAATCAATTATAAAAAAATTACAGGATAACCACAAAGAAAGTGTAGAACAATATTTTATTGATAGTCATACAGATGTAGTAATGATAAAATTAAAACCTGTAAATATGAGAAAGAAAGACAGAAGTATCCAGAATAAAATTCTAATTCCTAAGGCATTAATTAAAGATGTATTACAGACAGTTCATGCGCCTCACTTTGGTATTCAAAAGACATATGAGTTTGTAAAGGCAAAGTATTATTGGAAAGGTATGTACAGCGATACGAAAAGTTTTGTAGAAAATTGTCCAGATTGCTTACAAAATAAGTCTAGACCTCACAACACTCTGCCACGTCTAATTCCTAAGAAAGATCTTGCTCCTGGAGAGATGATAGCTATAGACATAGTTAGTAAACTGCCAAGATCCATAGATAATAAGTTTTATGTACTCACTATCATTGATCATTATTCCAGATATTTGGAAACAGTTCCGTTAAACAACTGCACTTCTCAATCCATCATAAAATCTTTAAATGATTATTTTGCCAGATTTGGCATTCCAAAAATTTTGTTATCAGACAACGGTTCCTATTTTTGTTCCACAGAATTTACTCAATTTTTAAAATCGCTTAAAATAAAACACAGAAAAAGTTCAATTTATTATCCACAGTCCAATGGGTTGATTGAAAGAGTTCACAGGGTAATGAAAGAATCAATTGCAGCAATATCAAACAAAATATTTGAATGGCCACAAAAAGTACTGATGTTTAAACTGTATTATAATAATGCTAAACATTCTGTAACTCAATTTTCACCAGCAGAACTATTTTTCGGTAGAACATTAAATACTCCCATAGATAGCAATGATCCTCTTAAATTAGCAGAAGATTTCCAGGAATATTCCAAAAGAATAAAAAAACAATTGAGTAGAGATAAGCAACAAGTAAAATTAAATGAGGATGAATACTTTAATTGTGCAAAAAAATATTTGAAAGGGAGAAAAATTCCAGAATTGAAATCAGGGGATAAAGATTTTATGCAGGAATTTACTGATAGAAGGGTGTTACATCCAAAATACAAGGGGCCATATGAGATCATTAAAAAGCCACGAAATGATAATTATATAATACAATTAGAGAATAAAACCACTAAAGTTCATGTAAGTAAATTGTTTTTACAAAAGCCTTCAAGAGTAGATTCAACACAAAATGAGGATTAGGAGTGTAACACAATTGTTAATTGTAGATCAGCAAATCAAAAAAAAAAAAATGTAAAGACATTGTGATTATGATTAGAATGTAGCATGTGTACAAGCTAGATAATGAATGATGATCATGTGTGGTATGGATCAATTTAGTGTAATAAAGCGCTAATTGCACGATTTTGGTAGAGTTGGCTGGTCCATATACCAGAAGAATTGAATTGTACTATGCAGGGTCTCATTGATTACTAGGTAGCAGATTCAAAAAAAAAAAAAAAAAAAGTGTGGTTCAAATCTCCTTGTCTTACTGCTGAATCAAATTGAAGGTATGTAATTTAATAGTGGATTTAATACAAATGTAGCTTGTAACAATGTCATGACATATTGGTATATGAAATGTATATGTAAAATGAATATGATCAAATGATAAAAGTAGATATGTAATGAAATAGTGAATGTGATTCTAAAATGTAAAGAATGAAATAAGGTAAACAATGGTTAAGAGGAGTTCCATCAAAATTGATGATGCAAATGTTCTTAGTTTAAGTGATTGATTGGATATTTAATCATATGTGAATTGTAAATTATGTGTCTTAAGTGCCAAATTTTCATTGCCTGGAATCGCATCTGTGGTGATATTTTAGGAAAGAGTAGACATGCATGAGTACGTAAAAGAATAATACTAATGTAAAAAATATATATCACAAAATGTTTAAAATGCTGTTTTTTTTTTTTTCAAACAATGTGAAATATTAACGTGAAATATGTATGGTAGTGCATACAAAGCTCAAATGTGTTCATAGAATGAGGAATGTATGGAGTGCCAACGAAATGATAAACTGCAGTGCCTTTGCAAATGATGTAAAGATTGGTGTGAAATGCAGACGAAAGTTCAAGTGTGTCCAGCAGAGAGGGATTTCATTTGTCCAGTGATGGGACAAAATTTTTTTTTTCTTCGGCCGGAGGGAATGTGAGAACAGTGTGACTACATCGATTCTTGTATCGTTATCACGCGCGAGCACGTGCGTCGAAAGGTATAAATACTGGAAGGACTGGTTTGTCTCTCTCTCTCTTTTTCGTTTTTCCCCTGTTGCTGCCTGACGTCGAGTTTAGCGAGTGTGGGGGCCTTCGGGCCACACACATACTCAGCAGTCGCCATTTGTTCCTGTCTAATTTGCCGAGAAAGAAGCAGAATGAAGAAACCCAGTACTTAAAGTAAAAGTTTGATTTGTGAATAATGTACGCGCAAGTGTGTGGAATTTGTGAATAAAATAAACGCGCAAGCAGAATATAAGTAACTGTTCGACTTCAAGATGTGCTGGACCAGCAATGGGTCACCACGTGCGACGTGTGTAAAAATCATATGAGTGTAAAAGGAAAAAAGAAGAGCTTATAAGTGTGTAACCAGACAGCGCGATAATATGAAGATCGAATTCATCAAGTTTCAACCGCAAAATTATTCGATGGAACAGGATTGCGCGAATAGTCACGCGTCGGCACTCCACGGACATTCCATTTGAGTTATCGCATTGCGTGTATCTAAGTTATGATATTTGAGTATTTATATATATGTGTGATAAATGTGTCTTATTTAATCCAGAAAGTATGTGTATTGAAATAAATATTGAGATTGGAAAAAGAAAATAATCGGCTCATGCATGCATCAGTGGGTAAGTCTTGTTAATCTATTTAGTAATGATTAAGCAATGTACTAAACACCAAATTTTAGTTTAAGTATTTACGCAAAATTAATTTGTACTTGATATTCTTAGTATCGACACTTTATACGATCAAGGCCAGCAACACCACAGTCCTGTATTCAAAACCATAATGAACCAAGACATGCAATGTACCAAGACATTAATACACAACTCATTATGCTTCTTGAATTGGATGAACTTGAATGTTAGGCTAGTTTCAGCAAGACGGTATCACATTTCACAAATCTAATGAAATCATTTAACTCTTGGGTGAGAGTTTTGGCAACTGCATCATTTCAAAAGGATTACACCCGCGCATTCTACGGATAGTTTCCTGAGGGCTGCCTGAAATGAAAAGTTTACACAAATAGTCTGCACATATCGATGGACTTAAAGGTGAGCATTACAATATCAGTGTACAAGTGCTCGACAAAGTGGCACCAAACATGATTTAAAAAATCATACGCCAGTGCATTATTGATAAGAGTTGTCATATCCGTTATATGTTGTAAAGACATGATTCGATGATGCATTTGTAAATAGTGTAAGGCAATAAGTATAATAAATAAGAGGTATTATACATTTCGTAGTTTGTGGCTTAAGCAGCAAAGATAACTCGTCTACTATGATGTGTACGACTTATTTGTACAGACGACAGTCACCATGTACTATTGTATAAATAATTAAGCCAGCGTGCAAAAAGTTAAGTTTTAAGGTAAATGTAATTAAGCAATGGTTATCACCATGAAACCCAAACGATACATTGATGTGATCGTAGATAGCTAAAGTTAATGTAAAAGAAAAGGCGACGTGTAAAAAAATAAATAACAATAATAAAATACATAGCCATAACATTAAAGCAGACAGTAGTTGGAAAATTCTATATTTTCTTTACCATAGGCATAACTGTATACATTTCGTAACGTAGATAAGGCAGAAATAAATAAGTGAATGTAAGAGTAAGGTTAAATACGAACAAAACGTGAAACTTAACATTGGAAATTTCATATACATATATCACAACATGTAAAAGGTAATAAATATTCATGTATTTATTCAGTTCAAGGAATCTGAGGTTAGTCGAATTAATGTAAATGTAGGCATCGATTCAAAAGGAAAGAAATAGTATTCGTAATGCAGCCATCTGAATATATCAGTGCTTCTAAAGCTTCTTAGCGAAACGTAAAATGAACAAATAACGATAAAAGTTGTCATATTTAATGAAATCAGACTTATTCAGATTCTTTTAGTAATAGAAGAATCAGAGAGGATTCTCAGAGCTCAGACTCCTATTTCCAGTCTAAGCTCGTGTTTAATTTGCTGAGTGTTCGTGAAAGCGAAAGAGCTTCTTACCTCTCTAAGCTTATGAGGTGGAACATTCCTGGCTCGCTCATTTGAAAAGGTCGGTTGTAAAAATTAATTTAGCTTTCCTAGCCCAGCGTTTGTCTCAAGCCCGCTGATAAAATGAAAATGCTTTTTATTATGAGTGACATGAGGGGAAAATATATGAGGGTTTCATTATATTTATTTGTGCTTTATTGTGTTTTCTCGACAAAATATCCTATCCAATTTCAACAAAAAAGAAGATTTATAAGGAACTGTATTTCGAACATGGCTCTGCTTAGTTAATAACGAAACAAATGCAAATATAGCACAATTTTATAGTCTCCACTGTGTGGGTTATGAGCGGTACATGCATGAGTATGATTATTATATTTATTATCTGTATCATTGTGCGTTTCACTAGTATTATTATATTATCAATAATTTGCAATATTAATATTTATTGTCTTTTATGCATGTAAATTTTACCAGTCTCAACCATATCTTGCATTTACAACTTCGTTAAAAAAAGATATATTTACTAGTAATGTGAACATTTATCCTAATCCATTTAAATAAAACGGTATGTATACAATGTTTTGTCAAAGGGTCTATAGCTTTTCTAATTCTATGATCCTCTAACTATCCTAATTCCCTACCTTTTATTTTGGAATGATATCTTTATATTGTTATTGACGACTTTTATAATCATTTGTAATTCTTATCCACTGCAGTTCTGTAATTCGTATTTTAGCGGTAGTTTAGCATGCATCTTATTCAGCATTTCATTTAATCTGGTTATGTGCATGTTTTCCGTATATCATACTGTGGGCTATGTTTAGAAGCGATTTATTTAAAATTTGCACTAAATAAACAGGAATAAACTAGCATTTTACTGAAACGAACTAGTGCGCACGTTGGCTCAAACAGCCGCAAATAGCTGAGGGAATAAAAAGAGGGACAAGAAAAATTTTACTTCAAACACGAAAAATATCTTAGATCAGCAAAATCATTCTCAGAATAAATTTTAAACCTCCCTTACAGTTGAGCAGTTATAATTCATCTCAGTGACTCTCTAAATTAACTGGTTTTCAATACGTCAATTATTGAGTGTTTTATTTTGGATTCCTACAGTGGTCTGTAGTATACTGACGGATTACGGAAGAATATAAAATCTTGGAGAAAATGGATGACATACCTTGCCTTTTGCAAAAACATAGTCTGGGCGTGTACGGAAGCTATCCTTACTGGCTAGGAGTGTGAGTAAAGGGATCAAAGTCGATCGATCGAATGTTGTAGTGACGGAAATCAGATTTTAATTCCTTCCATATAACATCGGGGAGAGAGCATATAATTGGGTACAAATTCTCTTACTTTAGGGATGAAATCACTTGCTTCTGTATATGATCCTGAACAGAAAGATAATCTTCTTCAAAATGAGTGTTTTCGAATTGTAGGAGCTATCAAGAGGTGGTAACTCAACGTTGATTCCAAGTGATTTCAAATAAACTAGAGGTTCGAGCTTTATCACTGTAGAGATTATCTTGCTTCTGATTAAACTCAGTGTAGAGGAGTTAGTGCCACACTACATGCTTTGGATAGATTTCCGGTACAGCTAGTAATTTTTGAATATACGGAAAACTAGCTTTGCGAAAGTATTTAGTCATTGTAATTGCTTCTAAGATGGTGATATTTCACGATTTCTAACCAACAACTTGGCATGGAACATTTTTGTATCTTCATTGGAGTGCCTGATAATACCTTAAATTATGGCAGGGTTGACTTTTCAATTCAAATTTCGATCGATTCAGAATTACAATTTTGTAGCATAATTGAACAAAATTAACATTTACAAATTCAATACTTGACCCTAAATTCAATTAAACAAAAGCACCCTATAAAATGAAATGCACCAAATAAACATACAAGTAAATAAAGCCGATACATAACACCACAGGATCCTCAAAAACCAATATACAATCAAGTAAGCCTAAATATTTGTATAAAAATGCAACAATATTCTTCACTGAGGGAATTCACGGCAAAAATGTGCGGTTTGTATTATTAAACATATGCCAGCAACATAGCAGCTACTCCAATATAGTACTGTAACAAATATTCTTCATACATGAACCTAGCATATGCCGGATTCAATCTGCATCCCCTGATCTACTTCAGCATCTCTTTTTATTTTTGCACGTTTCGTTTCACGCTTTGCCACACGACACAGATAACTGGGATGGAATTTCATTTCCATACAGTTCAGTCATTGGCACATGCTATCGCATGGCGACGTTAGGTACATATTATATATGTGGTTATCCGCCCTTTTTCTACAAATTTGCCTAATATCCTACATCTGACAACCTCAACAACAGCTAGATGGCTCCGCAAGCAGAGAGATGAAAGTTTCCCTTCCTTTTTTTCGAGTGAGAGGATTCTGCCATTGAGAAGGAGAGGAGAAAATGTGAGTCTAAAGTGATGATTCAGTAACCAGAGGCTCTAAAAACCGTTTTGTCATGTGATAATTACCGCTTTTTTGTGATGCTAGGAACTCAGTGTTTCATTTTAATTCTTTTAATTTCTCTATGTTTCTTTCATTATTAAAATACTAAACGTTATTATCGGCGTCATTATTAAACCAAAATAGACTGACACCCTAGAGATATGCAATAGTAATTTTGTATTTTAGTATAAAGTGATAGGACTAGAAGAGCAATAACTTACAAGACAACCTAAGGAGCTTAAATAGGTGACTAAGATATATGGTGTGTTTGGTGTATTTAATTATGGCAAAGCACACGAGGGCTATCTGCCTAAGGGGAGGAATGCCTTTCGTGGAGGACTTTCTAAGGGAAACTGGCTCGTATACACGTTACACATGGGGAAAACCACGAAAACGCCCATGCAGCCAGCCCGTTCGCGGGATTCGAACCTCGGACCGAACTACCAGTGTTCAGCGACTTTACCGCTCGGCCGCTGGTGGGCGACTAAGATATATGAAAGCTGTAAATATTTATCAAGGTGATGTACGGGAAAAATTAAAAATATGCTCGTGTATCAAGCTGTTGCAATTGGCCAACGAGAAAGGATAACCGGAAATATCAATGACAGACTGTAGAACTCAATTTGATGTTATGTAGATAATTTAATCATATTTATGTATATAATTTAATCATATTTATGTATATAAGTTAATAATATTTATGTATATAAATATGCATATAATTTAATAATATTTATGTATATAATTATGTATATAATTTAATAATTTAATAACTATTTCGTTTTAAAAATGAAATACTGAACATCAGATATTCAGATTAGATTCTTCAGATCATTAAATTAAAATTATGTTAAGGGAAATTATGTAAATGTTTAGAGCTATGCAAAACAAGTTTTGATCGTTTCTGAATATGAATGATTGAAACATGTTTCTTGCATTTATTTACATTTCTGGTCTTCAAAAGTTGAGGAAATACATATTTTATTCAGGAAATATCAAAACAGTTTAAATGTATTCGAAACTTACAAGACATAGGCATGCGTAGAGTAAACTGACAGCATGTAGCTAAAATCATATGTTGCCAACTGGAAACTGTAAAATATTTCACCTATAGCTACAAACACATGTGGGTTAAACTAGATTGAATATTCATAGAACGAGCAACAATGTTTCTTGGTAGTCCTACAGAGGTAAAATGTAACTCTTCCTCTGAAATATGTTTCCTACGCGAATACGTTTTATCAGATACAGAACTTTTACGAATATAGGTCTCCCGTTTATCAAGACAGGAGGACATGACATTTAAAGCCCAAAATCATCGAAATGCAATACCAATACGTTTTTTTTTTTTGTCTTTTTAGAAGGGTGAAAACTTCACTTATAAGGTATTTCTCCACCGTCTTGGCGTGTCTTCGTAGTGTAATGGTTAGCACATTGGGCCGCTATTTCAGAGGTCCGTGGTTCGATTCACGGCGAAGGCGATTGCTCATTTTTTATCTTGACTGCTTTCAAAAATATACCTAATATCTCTACACACTGAATAATTTCAATTTCTGAATAAAGACGTCATCAATAGAACATGAATCATGACAAATAATCTCTTAATCACATAAAATATAGCTTGTTTCCACTTAAGTTTATTCATCCCCCTCCGGGTCTGAAGAGAAAATTAATTGCTCAAAATTACTGCTATAACAGTCAGTGTTAAATTTGATCGTTTTCCTGCTTTAGGTACATAAATTCCTACATTAATTAATTTTTTGGTCTTAGGATGATATACGTAATATCATGCATTTAGAAATATTAATATGTAATAATGTAATAAAATAAAGAATTATGTAAGAATTATGTAAATAAAGTGTAATAATTCAATTTTCCTCTAGTCAGCCCTTAATATTTTACCTTGAAATACACTACACAATTAAGGTGTTATGCTTTTTCAGTTTTCATTTTTCTAAATAGCACTTCAGAATTCTTTTAATCCAATGGCAGCCTGTCAGCCGACTTCGGCTTGGCCACTACTTTGGCCAGAAGTGGTGGTTACTTTATTATGGAGGCATCTAAGAGGTGGGCCACCTTTCCTCCAATCAAGAGACAGACACTAACAACCCTGCTTCTCCGGGATTCGAAGCCGGGCCCTTTGGTATCGTAGTCGGCTCCTCTAACCACTATACCATCTAGACGGCACACTTCAGAAATATAAAACAGGAAAATTACCCATATTTAACTGAAACAGGTATAGTCTAATTACGTGACTCAGAGTTCCTATCCTAGTAATAATTATAGTTCAGGTACAGAGCGATTGCAGTTTTCTTTTGATTCTTTAAATAGTTTGTCCTTCTGATGTGTGAAGAAACAGACTAAATATTGTGTAATAAACAGGCTATTGGTAATCATTAATATTCCATTAATTATGTGTTCGTCCAGAGTTGTAAATTAATGTTGTGGAGATAATACCTTGCTCCTAGAAAACAAAAGATAAATATTGGAATCGGTGTTTAATGGTCTGTGGCTTTACATCTTGCCGTACTAAATACTTTTGCGTAAAATTTATGAGTTCAACTGTGAAAATTATGCGCATTCATTCATTCAACATTTCTAGGATTGCAAGACAACTTTACACAGAGAAAATACGTTTGTAGAGAATAAGCCTTCTATTCTTCATATAGAAAAATAAAGATAGATGCAGTTTTTGAAGCACATGCTTGTGAAATTCACGTGTTTCTAAAAATGTCGCAAGATGAAATTTTGAAAACCCTTGAAATATCTGATTATGAAATGCGATGTATGACATTTTCGTAATAACAATAGAGGCTTTCATGTATGGGAGGCATACATGCACCGGTTCTTCCTCCAAGCAAAATAACAGTTCAGAGAAGTGTTCCATTTAATAGAAATCGATAAAGTGGATAAAAGTCGAAGAAACTAATGATGCTCAAACCGTTTAAATATTGCAACTTCTTTTTTCCTTTTCCTTATTTTGAGGTATCACTTAATAAAATAACAGGCTTTTTAGCAGTCTCTAAACAACGACAAAATACTTTTACTTATCATTTGCAGAGATTGGTCGCTTGATATGCAATGATAAGTATTCTTATCTACAGGTCAACTAAATAGAGAGTACTTTGTGCTCGATCCCTTAAACGATTTCTGCACTCAAGATGTTCCGGGCGGTTTGCCGTTCTCCGATCCATTACAAAAACTTCGTCTAAGGCTCATAAAACGATACATTTAGGCCGGATGTGCCCAACGAGGCCAAAGAACGATGGCACATTAGGCCATTAACTTCATCTGCTTATTTATTTAAGTTCTCCATACATTTATACATGACAACAGTGAGTAGTCCCTACCTCTCGCACACGAAAAAACGAAGTTAACTACGAGTAGTTGGGTATATAAATAAAAGTTGATTGCTAAACATTTTTAAGAGAACACGTATCTAAATAATAAAAAAATCACTTTAGAAATCAAATGCACGTTGGATACGGAGTCGTAGAATAATCATATGAGTCAAATTTATCGTACTAAGCAAAATAACATTAGATCAACAAAACGGTGCTTGCAACTGCGCTCAAATAAACGGAAATCTTTATGAGATTTCAAAAATATGTTCTGAAAGCATAATTAAATAATAAATGTAAAGGCAGCTTGCTTTATATCAAATAGCAATCTTTCTAATTAAAGAATAAAACATTTTTCACTGTTTCTGTTGAAGTCAATCATGGTTTAGTTAGGCTTATATAATTATTGAAAAGCCCTTGAAGACTATCTGTCTAATGGGAGAGACCCTATAAAAATGGAGCTTCGTGGAATATGTTCCAAGGGAAACTGGTTTTTATACACATATACATTGTACATGAGAAAACCGTGAAACTTCGGTACAGCCAGCCCTTTCGTCGGGATTAGAAACCCGAAAAGAAATACCAGTGTTCAGCGACTTTACCTCTCAGCGCTGGTGGGCGCTAGGTTAATCATGCATTGGACTAATATGTGTAGTAAACTTGAGGAAAATGTTCACAGATTTGTTTGCGTACAGTACTTATACAACATAAATTAATACCATTTTTAAATTATCCAACAATCTAAGCTTATACTTTCTTTTCAGACCATTTCTGAAGAAGAGACAGAAAAAAAACGAGCTTTTCTCTTCCATTTTTCCTTGCAATAAGGAGCATCAAACACATATAAATATTTATTGTAGAGACATTAGCGTTAATTCGAAGCATGAGAGATGAAAAATGAGCACTGCCCTCGCCGGGATTCGAACCACGAACCTCTTGAATACTCACCGAGCGTGCTGACCACTACACCACGAAGGCATGCGAAGAAGGCGGAAGAAATATCTTACAATATATTCTCCCCTGCTACCGGGCTCGATGAGTTCAGTATTTTTATTCTTATATGTTGGTAAATTGTGCATTCAATGCTCTAAATGTAGTTGAATTACGTTGTTCTCATGTTCCAGTTAAGGTTTCAGTTAATCTGCATGTAATGGTTGTACAATTATACACAATTTAAAAGTGGCGGTAAGTCTGAAGAGGCTACCATTTATTTATATTTGAGACTTAACGCAACAGTGAATTAAGTCAGTTGTTGCACCAACTTCGGTGTCTTTTTACCCAGTCGGATCGAAATTCAGTGATGCCCTTGCTGGTCACATAAGCAGAGGTCAGTATATGAAACCCCGAATCTGTAGCTGTATGTCGGAAAGGGTCCGTGTCTGCAGATATGATGTGTTAATCGTGAAATAAAGATCCAGTTTAGCATTTGGCATGAGGTAACCTTGTGCTAGGTTGTTTCAATCTTCATGATGTAGATTGAGGGCTTTGCTGCTAAGTTAATGCTTAAGATAACAAGGTTGTAGGGCAATATCTTGGACATCAACATTGTTGTTATTTACAGCCTTCTATCTAATTTATCGTTCATTTTCCTGTCAATGACGTCTACATGCCCAGTTAGGACTGATGGGATGTCGCTGTAGCCTTCGGAGTTCATGCTGAATTTCTGCTATTATTTGCGACATTTATACATCAACTTTAAAAAAAATCAGTGGGAATAAAAAATGCCTGCTCCGCAGATTCCTCTGCATTTGTCAAATAAAATTTCAGATGTGTCACAGTTGCTGCGTTAAAGATTCTTAATGTATACATGTGAGACCCATAAGAATTTTGGATTCTTGCTTCCTGTGTGTCTTATATAGCAGATCCTTATTTAGTTTCGAATTTGTATAACAAATTCCAGAATAAAACTCTCCGAAGTACAAATTTAGTTATTTCCCCTGCAATCAACGATTGTTGTTCTACAATTGCCCTCTACTTTGCCTACAATCATATAAGTAAATGTTTGTGCTTCCATTTAATGAAAGATGTAATTGATTGTGGGTGTTTTATCTTCAAGAGAGTAGCACAAATAGAAGTCTTCATTAAAAATTAACTGAACTGAGCAAACATTGGTAGATTTATATATTAAGATTATATAAATATACCAAAGTCTTATGATTATATAAATCTACTTATATTTATGATTTTAAAGATTTGTTTAATTAAAATATTCTGAATTTTTATTGTTTATGTAATTTCTCTTTTTCTTACAGATGAAGAATGACATTTGTTGCAAAGTGTTATTTAGAATTACGAATAATATTTCTTGTTAGAAGATTAATTTTCTTACTCTGATTAAAAGAGCTTACTTTTTATATTGTTAAAGAAAAATGAAACTTCTCAGGGCCTTTAGTGTTACTAAATTTTCTCCTTTACTGGCAAAATTTTCTGGAGATAATAACATATTTTCGAAATATAGAAATGAGATTAAAAAATTAAATGTTTCCGCTTAAAATGTGGTATAAGAGATATTTTAATTTGCAAAACTTGTGCCAATGTTAATCGAATACATTATACTATTAAATATAATATTAAAAAAAGATGTAAATTATTAAGGAATTCTGTTGTCTCTAAATCTTCCAGTTTGTTAAGCAAGTACATTTATTACGTAAACGTTAAAGATTTTACGGGAAACAGAACAGCCGTTCTTGGAGAACTGGATATTTGACTAGTTGACTAAACCATAATGAAAAATGTACATATACTTATTGTATTATGCATCATTTTTTCATTTTGATAATAAATGCCCCGTCGAGCTATGTGACTTGTCTTCATGTAACAATATAAAAACTCTTCTAGATTCTAAAGATAAAATTAATGCAAATTCATACCAAAATTTTACTTACATAGGAATAAAATATTAATTCAATGTGTGCATCAGAAAAGAAAAATGGATAATCTGTATAATGCCGTGAAAGAAACCTGACACTGAAAAAAGGTGCCTGAAAATTCTGAAGCATTTTCTAAAACTATTATAATGCTCGTAAATTAGTGTGGTATAAGTTTCTTTCTTATAGTTATCGCAGCTTATTATAACTGAAGCGATTCCGAAAGCGTGAAATGCGATTCCGAAAGATAATAGTTAAGGCAAGATTTCAGGAGATTTTCGCATGATTGATCACCTCGTACATGTACGATGCATTCTCATGAGTAATCTAGACTTCTGCTAGAATAATATATATGTGTATATATATATATATATATATATATATTATTGCTTTAGATTTCATATGCATATATATATATATATATATATATATATATATATATATATATATGCATATAAAATCTAAAGCAATATAAGATGCAATCTTGTAAAATTTTATTTCCGTTTTCTTTGTATGATATGTTTAAAATCTATTTTTCCCAGTACATGAGTGGAGCGAATATATTTAAGATTTGAGGGAAGACAATAATTGGGGGATTATATTTTACAAACTAGTTTTGGAATTCGAAAGACGAAAACTAGGAGCTCTTCTTCTATTCAAATTCCCAAACTACACATAATAAATTGGACAAATTCTTCCAGATCTTTAGTTGATTATTTATATGTATACATAAAACTACGGATACATTTGTCGCGAAATTTCTCACAGAAACTAATATGTCTGCGTATACTTTATTTATCTTTGGTATTATGTTAATGTTTAAATAGCCTTTTATGATGGAACGTCTGGAAATTGTGTAACTGAATTTTATTTAAGTTTTTGAAAATCATGCAAATTATACACATATACATATGTTTGATCATAATATTTAAACTGAGAGCTATTTTATAACATAATTCCCAATGTTTTATATGAATTAAAATGCAGTTTCACTATAATCATTGCTATCAAAATCCAATCAGATATGTGGTTTGCAGTGTTAAGTAAGATTATGCAAGTCTGCACAAAGTTTCCGTCACTCTGAATGCGTGACAATCCATGATGTTCTAGATAGACCTAAATCCATTTGCCTCTTTTCCTCAAAACCTGCAAATACTTATCGTTTGAGTTCTGTACTAATCTGGTCTCGTCATAGAACAGGGCTTTGCCTCAAAGTAAGACAATTACATAAATTTCTTATTTTTAAATTATTAGAAAAATAATTTTGATAAAATATGAAATCTAACCTTCTATCCGTTCACCCGGTCCCTATATTTATCTTTAAAAAACGTCAAAATCATTGTAAAAAAGAAATAGACAAACCAAAAACACTGACTCGTGTGCTAGATAAATTGAACGAGATATCTAATTTTAAAATTTGGGATTTTTGATATCATTTTCAGTTTGACTTGAGGAATCGGTTAATAAACAAATTATATTAATTCCCTTTAAATTCCCTTCAGTGGTATTCTTTCAGAGTTTACCAGGGCGCAATGTTCTTCATTTATAATTATATTACTATAGACATGTGGAAAGAATTCTTATACAAATAATTTATGATTTCTGAAAAGTTAGCAATATATTAATAATTATTCTCATGCTGTTTTATAGTCTTAGAATTATAATCTAAAAACATACAAAAAAAAATATTTAACTGGAATGGAACTGTCAGAATTACAATACTGAAGCTTGCCGGTGATTTTAGAACAAGAACATTGTAAGTTTACATGAGTAAAATCTATTCTTGTGTAAAACTTATATTACTGAATACTTTTCACGATAATCTGCAGTGAAACGTTCTTCATTTATCTGTAAACATGATGACGCAGCTGATTCGGAAACCGAACTCGAAATTTCGAGAACTGAAATTTTCCTAACCTAAACCAAATCCTCCTCTTGGTGAGCCTTCTATACTGGATAAATGCTTTCTTCGATTCTACCTTCTGTGCTGAGGCGGTCTTTCGCTATGCTTTTCTTACTATCGCAATAGTATCAAAAATGTAAATGTTCTGGAAATAGGCACGATTGGAGTGCCAAGTGAACTGTGGCCATAAATGTGAATTTAAATAAAAATGTTATTTAATCTGCCTCGAATGCCAAGTTTTCTATTCATTACCGATTAGCATTCTACACAACCAAAATTCTTCCTCTTCAATATGGATCTACTATCTTTTCTGTCTACGTTCTACGCCAAACAACACTGATATGCTTCTACGTCTCAGTGTTTCTACATGCAGTTCTTCTAAATTTTGCTTTCATTACACACATATATATATGTAAAATATAAAATACCTATCTTGGAATATCCTTCAAATAATAAATTAATAATAGCGTTTTAACTTCCGTTTCTAAAACACGGAATTCTAAAAATGACAGAAATAATTTTTTCTAATTAAACTCCCTCAGTTGTGATGCGCACTTACCGATGAAATCTAAACCCAAAATTTGAACATGAAACTGTCATGCGATTTGAAATGGAATTCGGTACAAAAAGGTCAAATGCGTCGCAACTCTCTCTCTCATCCCTTCTACGTTTGGACGCTTGTGTCGTCTTGGCGCTAGTTTTACTTTTCTAATTTCGTCCATTGTTTAAGATGTAAGCTGTACAAAATTAAGTGTGTCTAGCCCACCCACATTGATGATGTGCATTATCAAGAAATGAAATTATATGTGGAATTTAAGGCAGTCATCATTCTAACTACGCAGTTTTCAAGTAACACATTAATATCTCATCATGCAGTTTTATTACATATATATGCTCTCTCTCTTTATATATATATTTACATTCTCTATCTTTCCATACATACTATATATGGATATATGTGTGCGTGTATGTGTGTGTTGGTAATAAGTAGAAATATTTATTGCGTAGAGATTGAGATTTTAGTTCATAACGAACAAGAAACTTGGCAGCCGAGGCAGATTAAATATTAATTTTTATTTCACTTCACATTTGCCGTCACAATTCATTTCGTGCTCTAATTGTGCCTGTTTCAAAACATTTACATTTTTATAGTTTTGCTGACGAAGCGAAGCATTAAGCAGCAGTCTGTCTAGGGCAAGTTGCAGAAAGCAAGTGCGTAGTTATCCATTATGGAAGCTTATTGGGAGAAAGATTTTAGGTGTCGAAATTTTGATTTCAGGTTCTGAATTAGCTACTCATCACCAGTATGCAAAAATCATATGATGGATTAATCTAGAAATGACGTAATCTATAAAACGTTATAACTATTTTAGCGAGGGAAAATATTCAAATTTAAATGAACAATTATGGGGCTATTATTAATTTAAATTATAATTTTGATTTGCATATTTTTAGCTTATATATATATATTCTAAGAATCAGAATGAAACAACGTTTTATCGCAGCATAATAACAAAAATATGTATTGAATTTACTGATTACTGGCTACATATAAAACCAAGATAAGAGGCAGAGTACTTGTCTATAATAGGCTTTTGAACGAGGCAGATCTTTTCGTTTACTAATATTGCAAAAATGAAATCCTATGTAATCATTTGTCTAAAAGATATGTAATTTGTTTTTGGGGAAGGCTGGTAAAAATATTATTACAGGCCATCAGTTTAAATCAAAATTGTCTATGAAAAGCATTATCGTGAAGTTGTACAAATTGTTTTATAAATATTGATCTTACTATATTGTCATTTATAAACTTAACTTCTTCCTATCTAATGATGTTTTTAGGCTGTGTCCCTTTATCTTTAAATATTGATGTAATGTTCAGATTAATCTGCTTAGTAATATAGGAAAATAGTTCATAACACTTTTCTATTAATTATAATGTGCACTATTCTCCTTTCTTGAATTTTTAAGTTCCCTTTGGATAAGCGTAATTCTGAGTTAACCATGAACTCGTTCCCGATATTACTCCAATTAATCTGGAGTTCATTGCAAGCACATGTGTACAACAGATTAAATTCATGTAGAGGTTGCTTAAATGCATATAAGCCAATTTTTTCATCTATGTGCAAGTTTGAAAGGTTTTCGGTGTACTTTCACTGTGTATGTTCTGGTAATATGGTAATATTGGGTTATTGTATACACTCATTTTAAGACAATTGCAACCTCATGAAGGAAACCATCTAAATTAAAAGGAAATTACCCCGCCTACAAGATGCGGTGACATAAAGAATTAAATTTGTGGACCAAAGCAGGACTATTAAATACCAAAAATCAACATATGTTAAAGCCGCCATTCGCTGCAGTAAGAGTTTGTGCATGTCGCCAAATAAGTTTTTTTTATATATAAGAAATAATATTCTGCATTGCTTATATCTGAACCCAAACGTTATCCGTGTTGCCTGTTTTCCAGGTGTTACGAACGAGATAATGAGTCACGAAATATTAAACGTGTTTCTTATGGACCACCCAAAGCACAGCGACAATCCACAGTAAAAGGACATTTTTCTGTTGAAAAAATGTAGCTCCAGGAAAGCATTAAATGAAGGGTAGAACTTCGAGCTCCACAGCCCAACTAATATAGTCGTTTTTGATAAGTGTAATTTCAGTTCCTAGCATATGAATTCGTACATCATACATAGTGGTGAGCCAGGCCATCATATTAAGTGATCGTCCAGTATGAAGAAGGATAAAAGAAGATGCCTTTTATCCCTAGCATCTAATAAATATTTATCTACCGTTGTACTTTAAATTGAAGCGGGATTCATCTGAAAGAGTAAAATGCTGTTAATGGGCACGCCAGTGACTGTGTTGATGAGTCATTAACCCGAGCGTCGATGAATTTGTATTAGAGAATTCCTGTGCAAGGATATATGCACGTATTCCACGGCATCGAAAAGCGACTCAGTGTCAAAAAACGTCAGTGGAAACGAGAGTGCTTCTGACAGGGGTGAAATAAAAGATCTAAGCGATGAACTTCCCATTCGAAAACGTAGACTGAAAGAAATTAAGAAATCTTTTCTAGGATACAGTCGACTTATTTATGTGTGGCTCTTATAAAAGTGCAAAATGTCTATTAGAAAATACAGTCTGTCTTATGATATTTTATTGTTTCAAAATCTGACATTGAATTTTCTCCCTGGTTTATATTTTGTACAAATTTCCGTCGAATCTTATTGTACATGTACATACAGTAAAACCCTGTCCAAGATGATTTCCCATGTTTCAAAGGATTTGCCTCTTTTCTAGAGGTATCGGCTTAGAGAACGCGATTTTCACTGATATTCGACTCGATTATTTAATTACGTTATCAGAAATGCTGGTTACTTTCAGAGGTGTATTTTTATGAAATTAAGGACTGTACGAAGGTTCACTCCATGTAGATTTCATGCAAAATTATGTTTAATTTATTTATTTATTGGCTCATTTTACGCTTTTGAGGTAATAAATAACTAAAGCCATTCGCACACCTTTTGAGCATTCTATAGAAGCATTTTGAGCAGTCTATACATTTTAGAAAGACTAAGTTATTATTTTTATTAAATACAATAATAAATTAAATAAGGTTATTATTAACATAATCCCTCTCTTACAGCAAAGACAACTTGAAATAATTTAAGGCATGAAATTTCTGTTTAATTAATTGCATCAATCTCTCTTGCTATGGATAAGACGAGTTAAAGTGATTTATGACATAAAATTTTGATTTACTTGCAGAACATGTTAGGCTTACGCACACTTTAGTGTTTTTAACTGATACTAACATTAAGGCTTCGTTCGGTCAATGGCTATTCTGTCATAAATCTTTGTGAGTGGAAACGTCAAAATCATTAAGTCCGTTAACATACTTGTTAATAAGCTTTAAGTTGCAGCCAATCAGGAATGGTAAAGCTGCGCATGCGTAAATGTACAGCTGACTCAGGAAAACCGTTGACCGGAATGTCAGTTCGTGTGGCTTTACTATGATTGGTCGGCTCTTATATCAAATTGTCATTAAAATGAAAAGTTAGAACATTTAGGAAAAATACTTAAAACAGTTTTTGTGATGTAGCAAGGTCTGGCTGCGTAGCAATGAAGCTCGACTTATACCTCGTATGACCAAAAAGCCATCGTTTAAACGGAGCGTAATGAAGGACACATCTCAAATCGAGACCGTGATTTAAGCCTGAAACAACGAAAATTGTGAAACGGATTCAATAAAGAACATTGGATTAAAAAAAGTGGGAAGTAAACCCAAAATTTGTCTGTTTACACTCATAATTTCAACTAAAAGCTTATTCATCAGTGTTTTATAAAAACATATTAGTAAATATTTAAATAAATATATTGAACTACCATTAAATAAATATATTGAACTACGTGCAATTTTCGTAAATATTTCGTTTGAATATTTGAATATATTAGAGCTTTTAATAGATCTGGCAGTGCTCAAACGTCAAAATTAAATACATTGTCTGAGAATTTACATTTATAAATCCCTTTTCCTTCTAGAAGCGTATCTTTGAATTATGGAAACGTGCTTAATAAAAGGCACTGTAAAGCTTTATGTTATAAATAAATGGCATTCTCTCTGATACAGAATAAGAAGCTTGTATTTCGAATATAGATAAAACAAGTTCTCATTTTACATAAACTAAATGGGCACGTTATGATTTAGAAGCCTTTTTGTCGCAAAAAAAGCAATGCACTTAAGAAATGTGCCCAACAATAAAACATTCTAAAGACGGAGAATATTGGCTCAGAATGAATTGAATTATTGTATTAAAAGAAACGCAGCCTTTAGAGTGTCACTGTTCACTCCAAAAAAGATGTTCTGTACCATTTTAACCTTCGAGGATATATTTCCTTCTTTGTTTTCAAACTTGGAATATTCAGTAGTGTAATACAATTTTAGAACAAATAAGAAAGAAATTCGCGATTGCTCATAAATATGTATTAGTTGAGTATCTCATACCTGTAATTTGAGAAGATTAGAATTTCTAGCATTCTGAAAGATTTGCATTATTTTACGCTCCTTTATTATGTGTAGTATAGCTGACTTTTGTAGTTTATGGTTTAAACAAATTGTTAATAATTTTGAATTTTCTGTTTTCTTTTACTTTTTAACTTTTCTTTCTTTATTATTTATTTTATTTTTTTCTTTTTCCTCCTGCTTTTTTATCGTCAGTTTATTTTCTGATTTTCTCTTTTTTTTTTCATTTTATATTTATCTATCTTATATGCGTTTGACTTTTAATTTTTAGGAATGCTTTTTTGTTCGTGTATTTTTCAGCCAATAATACTCAGCTTTTTAATTTTTTTTTTAAACTACTATTTTTCTTATTTGAGCATAAATGGCGCTTTCCAATTAGTCAACCAATTACACAAATAATTTTTCTCACACATTCCTTCTCTTCATTTTAATTTCAACTACGTAGGTATATACAGGATGCTCCATAAGTCTATAAATACTTTATAAATTCATAAAATTAAAGAAACTGGTAAAATTGAAATTTGAGAAAACATTATTCTCGTAAAGTAGCCCTTTTTCGCTAAAGAAAAAAAAATAGTTAAAATTGTCGTCGATAGACGGAACTGTACGAGAGCAAATCATACAATTCAAGGAAAACTATATTTATTTGCATGCAGGAGAATGTTTACAATCATATCACTCTTATTCTATGTGTCTGCCATCACCACAAACTACAGTTTCCAAGCGTGTAGCATCACCAACACGCAGCATGTAGCATATCCGAATGGATGCAAGAGTTTTCGTGACGAATGGCATCCTTTAACTGCAGCAAAGAAGATAGACTATTGCGATACACTCTGGACTTGACATAACTCCAAAGCCAAAAACCAAATGTTGTTAAGTATGGCGAGTGAGGGGAACCAATCATTTCTACAGTGGCGGCTAATTAATCGCTCTTAGGTGAACGTTCTTCGTATGAACGTCTCCACTTCGGTTGTGATATGAGAAGTCCCGTTCTGCGTGAACGCCATTGTATCAAGTTTATTATGTCCCAGTAAGGGTGGTATAACTCAACTCCTGTAGCAGTTGCAAGTAACATTTTCCAGTAATTGAGCACGTCTTACAGGCAAATTTTGTGCAGTGGTCTTGAAAACAAAGGGGGCCCACAATAATAAACGTAGTGAAACTATACCTAAGGTTTCAAACGCCGTGAATGTAGGAGATCCGCAGTATAGGCATGGGGGTTCTCTTTTGCCCAGATTTTTAGTTATGGGCGTTGACTGCTGCATGCAGTGAAACATTTCCATCTCTCTACAAAAAACTCTCTACAAAAAGTCTCCTACAAAAAGTCTCCATCTCTCTACAAAATATTGAGAAGCTATTGTGGATCGTCATCGATTTTCGCAAAGCCCGTTTTGAGAATTTATATCGCTTAGCTTTGTCATTTGAAAAGAGCTTGTGGACTGATTGCAACTTGTAGGCGTACAATTGTATAACACTGCAAAGGAAGCGGAATACCAATGTCTTCCGGTATACTATTTTTCCGTGCTACTTCTCGTACGCTACTTACTGCCCTTGTTGATTGTTCCCTTAGAGTGTCAATCTGCGAAGCCACATACGGACCTCTGATAAACTTGCACCACATCTGGACCTCTGAAGTACGGACATCTGATAAACTTGGGGCACCACTACGAAGGCGATATCACACACTTCCGGTTGCTTCGAAACGTCGTTCGAGGGAAATCAGCATAGCAAGAATGATTACCTCTGAACCTGCCTTCCATCACTTCTGCGTCCGGAATCGTCGTAAAGCATGAGTCGGGGATTCTTGGGTGAGGTAAAATAATTTCAATAATAACCCTTTATCCACCAATGCCAGAATCACAATTAAAATTTTATGTACAAGTAGAATGAAAAAAAATAAGCAGTTAATCGTAAAACCTGCAAATATTTTAACTAATTCTTTTTTATCTTTACAAAACATATCGCCGTTCACGTATCTATCCTTCACTTTATATTTTATGAATTTTTAAAGTATTTACAGACTTATGGGGCAAACTATAAATATTCATTAAATATATAGCTATATAACTATATATATAGATAGATATACGCACATTAAATATCAGTTTATCTCTAGCTCATTACGTAAAGCCAATAGTAATTGGAACATTATTTGAAAGATCTTCTATTATGAAATCTTTGAAAAAGAACTAAATAATAAAATAACATTTAAATCTTCTAATTAATATGAAAAGAACCATTATAATAAATATAACATTCTTCTACAAAGAATTAAAATATTCTAATAAATCTTGCTATAACAGACTAAATTTCTCAATCTTCATGCCCTTTGAAAAATTCATCAAACACCAGTTAAATTCAAACTTATTGCCAGTGGTTCTAAAAATTTCGAAAGAAAGTCAGTCTATTTCTTAAAATACATATTAAAATGATTGTTATCGCATAATGCATAATACTAAATTACCTGTTAACCATTACATGAATATTAAAAATTATAAAAACGATATTAAAATAGTTAAAAATAATTACATTTATAACATTTAAATTTATGATTTTGGAAACCTATACACTTCTCACGTCTGAAAAAATCAATAGTAGTCCTATCACGCTTTAATTTTTTTTCCAGAATTCAACAGCCTCCTCAATTTTGAAAAATAAATTACCTATCTCAAAAGTTCTTTTTTCCATAATTTAATCAAATTTAGATATGAAATGTTCAAGCAGATTAATGGAATCTCCATTAGCACGTAACTAATAACTTTTAATTTGCAGTCTCTTTCTTTTTGTACAGAACAAGAGCGGAATTTTATGTAAAAATGTTAAAAAAGTTGTAATCTGAATTTTAGATGCATAGATACCCTTATCATTTTCAATAATTCTAGGTTAATGAAAATACCAATATTTATCCTAAATATGTAAAATTTAATAAAAATAATGCCAATAATAATGAAATTGATAATCTTGATGTAAAAATTCTGATCTGCAAAAAAGTTAAACTTAAAAGGAACTTTAAAAGAAAAAGACTTTTTATCTTTCCTACCTTTAAAATAACAGATTGGAATTCAAATATTTCTAATACGTAATTGCTAGTACTAGTAGAACCTAGTTCTGGGAATTAAAATAATTTTCCTGATGGTGAAGACCTTCATCAAGAAATTCAATATCTTAAAACTAAACTAATTAATAAACAAATTCGTCTGAATTTTACTTACTACTCCAAAAATCACACATTATGTTTATTTGATTTTTATTGTTATGATAGAAGACTAAAAATTGCTATTTTTATTTTACTCCTATCATAGTTCAAAGAGATAAAGACTTTACTTTTATTTTGATGTTATCTTTCTCTCTTCACAACTCTTTTTACTTTTCACTTTAATTAAATTACTTTTAGTATTTGAATTATTAAATTCAATACTTCTCCAAATAGTATTCCATTTCTTTTACACACTTAAATTACTTTTATCAATTTTTTATTTATCTCTAATTTCATATAACTATTACTTATTCCCGAATTCTCAAATTTCAAAATAATTTAAAATTTAATTTAGTTTAATTCTTAATTATTTTTCTTTAATTTTCACATCTTTACAATTTCTTTTCTCTAACACAGTTTAATATTTTAATCACTGCATTTACATACTCCGTTAGTTTCATTTATTATTTTCAGACGACTCCTATACAACTCAACACAGTTTTGAAATTTTTATTTTGCATTTTATCAAACTAGTGTCCTACTACTTATATCCATTCAACACCTAAAGTCACTCTGTTTTCTAGATGTGTGGAATACTTACACTAAATTTCAGGAACAACTTCATTTCGGGGTTTTAATTTTCGTTTTTATGAGATTTAACTAATCACTTAATAATACAATTTATAATTAAATTAATTCTTTTCGGCACTTTAGGACTATTGTCTTTCGAAATATTTCCAATTTAGGATTACAGCCTTCAATTATCGAATGAAATTAGGTAGTTTCGTTTCCTTAGCTTTTTATTTTAAAAATTTAATTATTTTTTTATTTGCAACAGCTAGTTAGCAGTTTTGACATTTCTTAAGTTCTGCAGTTACTGAAAATATTAATTTAGCGAATTGTTTTTGATTTGATCCATTATTATCCTCGTTTATAATTTCAAGAATCTTTATTTTGTACTGTCTTATTTTTTTTTTTTTTCAGTAATTTTTGTTTAGGGTTAAGTCTATAATATAATTTATTTTTCCAAATTTTATTTCTAATCCTTTTTGAAATAATTCACAATTTGGGCTTAGAATCTCCCATTCTCAAATAAAATAACTTAATTTCCTTCTTTAAATTTTGCACGTTCAAAATTAAAATTTTTTTGAATGAAACAGTTATTTTTGTTAGTTTTCGTGTTCAACATGTGCTGAGAAAGTTTAATCTAGCTAACTGAATTTAATTTGATTAATTATCATTAGTATTTTTGTTCAGAATTCTGGTTTTATACAGTTTAATATATGTATACAGCATTAATGTCAAATATCATGATAAATAATAAAATTAAAAAATTTGAAAATTTTTATACTTTCATTTTACTTTAAATTACATTAATTTGATACTTGACCAAAGAATTTTCACCCATTTTTTATATAATTTTATTTTTAAGTTATTTTGCTGAGTTGTGTTGTAGTTTTTGTTCCAGTACTGATTTGCGTTCTTCCTGTTCAATAGCAGGCCGCCGTTTCTGATTTAATTGCTATCACTTGATTTTATATAATACGTATATATGCGGGGGGGGTAGATAAAATACTAACTTTAATTCCCAATAACACTTTAACGTTTCGTTCTAATTTATTTATTTGCTCTTTTCATTCTAAAATAGTAACTGCTTATAATAAATTGCTCTAAACTTCTTCATTTCAGTATTAATTCTTCTCACGAGTTTCTTATATAAAGCTAACGATGAGGATACTATAATGTTGTAGCCAATAGCTTTATGAATTGGAAATCAAACTATCAAAGAGAGATTCACAGAGGAAATCTCCATTTGGAAAGCACTCACACGTTTTTCAGATATTCTTGTATCGAAATGTTGCGTGCGTATAACCTCGTAATAGATTTAATGCACACAGAACCGATGATAGCTTGATAAACGTTATTTCTACGAAGAAACACTTTACAGTTTTGGAACTTGCACATTACTTGTACAGCTCCTTCTCAGTATCACAGATTACGATCAGCAGTTACACTACAAACTTCAAAGCAAGTTAAACAAAGCGCAATGCAAAACTGATTTAAAAAGACGAAGTTCCTACAAAAATCTCTCCATACTCACGCTGTACAAAACAGCTGAGATCACATGTTCTCTCCGGTCTTATGCAGGCCGCCACGAAATCTGCAGTACCTTCCAATTCTCAAAATTACCGGAAGGCATGCATCGCTAAAGTTGCATCTAAGATCCAGATACGATTACAGTTATTTATAGGGATCTTACGAAGTTATTCAATTAAAGTATTAGTTAGTTATCCAGGGACTGGACCGTAATGTCACCAGATTCACGCCACGTTTTTCGATATTTAACCAAATTTGGCGACAATAATTAGTCGCCAAGATTTTCGCCAATTTAGCGAACCAGCCATCGTTAAATAGAATTGCTTCTTGTAATCATATTTTTTCGGCAGATCTTCGTCTCTTTCAAGCATTTCATCTTATATTACATACAAAAATACTACATAAAATTATTTACATATACTCAAATTTCTTAACATTGTCTCTTCCCAAGTTTTACACATCCGGGATAGAACATTCCTGGAGAAAACTTTATACATGCAACTACGGAAAATCAATTCAATACTAAAACAATAATACTACTCAATAATATGCAAGAAGTGAAACAATAAATAAAAAATCCATGAATTTACAGATTTGTATACAAATACGGCCATGGTCTTAGTATACAATTTGCATTATATACACTATGGCGATTATAAACTTGGAAAATAGTAAAGGCTAGCCTATCGTAATAAGCAATTTTAGACTAACGCATTAGAACTACGAAGTCGTTCAGGTGTTTTAGGACTGTTTTAGGACTGTTCAGGTGTTGTTAGGTCATTTCCCTACAATCGAATAGCATAACCATACCTTGTCACCTTTGATTAATTGATCTCCTGTAGCTCTCATTGTGTATCGGGTTTTCATCTTCTCAAAGATGTCAAGTTAACTCACAGTCGTGCAAAACTTTGCATCATTTCAAATCGTGCCTGAAGATGTTGAATGTACTCCTCAGGCGATGAGAACGCATCCAGAGAGCGACCAAGCAACAGATCATACGATAGATGTAGGACACTATAGAAAAGTATCTGGGAAGAGGAATAACCGTCATATTTGGAGCACTGCGAGAGGCTAGTAAGAACAGGGGAAATGTTTGGTCGCAGTCCTGCTGACTTCTGGAAACCATCAGAGTTCATTAATGATGCTTAAATTAAATCTCTCTTCCATGCCGTCTGAGTAGGTACGTAACGATGCCATTAGGGTTTTATCGACGCTGCAGCCGATGCCATTTGAGTTTTATCGACATTAATTACAGCCGAAATAAATTTCCTTCCTCGATCGGAATCTCCGAAACTGGAAATCCAAAGCTTTCATTACCTCTGTTACCGGGATAGCATTTTAATCATTGATAACATACACTTCAAGCCACTTTTTAAAGCAATCAATGACAACGAGGATGTTTTTTGCCAGTAACTGTTCGTAGCAGAGGTACAAGGATGTCAAAGGCGATTTATTCAAATGGCGCTCCTACACTGCAAGATTGTAGCTTCTCTCAGCTTCGTTTCTACGGTGTTTCTGACCCGCACACTAAATATCGCATGATTGGCACCACTTTTACACGTCAGCCGTTGCATTAATCCATCAGAACCGCTCTCGAACTCTATGTGAAGTCGTCATTATTTCGGCCTTTTGTAGGGCTGCTACTTAGTTCTTTAAAGACATCCGAAATCCGTGATATTGCAAGTACCAGCTGTCATCGGAACGCCTTTCCATTTTCCAATTCAAGGTTAAGCTTCTAGGCACCGTTTCAAATATGGAGTGAGTCCCAAACCGCCCAATATTGTTTTTTTTTTTTTTGTAAGACTATTGATCGAAATGTCTTGCCAGGTAGGTTCGAAATGTCTTGCCAGGTAGGTATAATTTCATCAAATCAATTATGAGTTTAAAGTCGCCGTCTTCCAACTAGAATTTCCGGACTTCTTCGTCACTCCGTGAATCTCGATCAAACCGAAATTTAAGTTTTAAATTTTTGTATGACAGGATTAACCAGCTCGTATTTAGCTTCGACCTTGAAATAATATCGTAAACATTCTTCTCAATGTCTTCTAGACAGGGCGTCGGCGTTTTCCTGCGATGGTCCCTACCGATGACGTATCGTTATCTCATATTCCTCGAATCTCTGTATCCATCTGGCTATCTAGCTTTCGAGATTCTTCAAATTTAAAGCCAGCTCAAAGATGCATGATCTGTGCGAGGCAGGAGTTTTCATCGATAGAGATAATGATGGAAATGTTTTACGGTTTTACTATTGCGAAAAATCTTTGGTCGTGACACAGTAAATCCTCTCCGGTTTTAGTTAGACCAGTATGCTACGGATCGCTTTTTATCTTTTATTTTTTGGGACAAAACATCGTCGACTCTCACATTGCTCGCATCTGTGTCAAGAATAAGTGGTTTGCAGGGCAGAGGATGCGTCAGGAACTTCGCAGATTTTAAAGTTTCCTTCGGTTTGTTAATTGCAATTTCACATTCTTTTGTCCACAAGAGTATCTTCTTGCTCTCATTTTGTGAAGGGGTATTGTGATGGCAGAAAAGTCCTTCACAAATCTCCTTTATTCAGATTAACTATAAATGCATACATTAAAAATAAAAACCTAATTTCAAAGACAAGAATTTTCTGTAATAGCTAAGAGCATTTGATATAATATCTAAGATGATATATCTACATTCTATGAGCATTCTTTCAGTCATAATTCAGATTACGTTCAAAACAATTCCACGATATTGCTCTTACTGACATAGACATTTTAGCGATTTTATACATTTTAAAAAAATGCCTGTAATATCAACAATTTTTCCAAGTATCGCTAACTCCTTACTTTTTAAACAAATTCTTTTTGTTTCAAAGATAAGAAGTTTGTTATCTTCTTCTGTTGCTGTTAAGTTATGGTTTGAAAGACGATATTTCTGCATTTGGACTATTTAATATTGTACATTTTCACCGTTTTATTTTTTAACAAAGGAAAACGAATTCTTCTTGAATTTCATTCGTAACACATTTACTTCTGTGTGTTTAATAATTATACCAAAATAATAAAAAAATATTTCCATTTTTAGTCCCAAATGTTTCACATTTATTCAGTTTTTACAAAGACATTAATTCATAATTAAATTTTTGGGCTTTTAGTTTGGGAAGGAGAATAATTATACAACTGTTTAACAGTTTAGTTTACGGTCATAATTATATTTAATTAAAGCCTTTTAAGGAACATTTGGAAAACTCGAGAAATACTTACGTACAATTAAAGATAATTAAGTTCTCATTGAAACATGATGAAATGTCATGGTACTGATTATTTGTCAAAGAAAAACTAATCCTGTAAGCCTTATCTATTTACGCTAATTATTTTCAACACACCTGTCATACACTCCATAAAATAAGGAATATCGAGCGTAATAAATTTAATCTTGGAGAATGGCAGTACGGAGGCAGTGATATTTTAGGATGATTAATGACTACGAATATTTGACATTAGGAGAGATAAATAGAATTTTCTTTCACTTCATTTTAATCTCATACGTTGGGCAATTAAGGATAGAAATTCAAATATAAAGTCACTATCTTACACCAATTTTTTTTTTGACAGTAAATGTCTAGGAATATATGGTTTCCAATTAAGTATTTCTTCAGTTCAGTTAAATGCAAAATAATTCCACGAGACAGAATACTTTGGAACGATAATAAGAGGATATCATTTCATGCTTTTATATAGAATTATTTATGATAATACCGTAATTTGGCGACGTTTGATGTATAGAAACATATAAATAACAAAAAGGAACGCATGAAACCTTCTCGGTATCTTGCATTATTCAAAAACGCGAGATGTCGCAATATCATTATGCAGTAATCTATTGGCGAACGCGGACTAGCGGTACCCAATTATGAGCATACCCTTAACACTTTCCGGCACGCTACCTCTTAAAGTTGGAGTTTTGATTAAAAAAAGGTAGGCAGTCTAATTAGACCTATAGGAGTACACAAGTAAAATTCGTGAAGATAGCACTTATCTTTTAATTCTGTGGGTGTACCCAAAGTGGGCACACTGATGGAATAGAGCTTCGAAAAGAGTGCTGTTGAAGAAACGAGCATTGTTGTCAATGAACTGACCGATGAGATGCGGAGAAGTCAAACATTACTTAGAACAAAAAATATTGAGCTTTAAAATTCTGCTATATCTTTATGATGCTCCAAAACATTGTACTGAAACACTCACCACATAGCTTACATCACTATATCGCTTACATCATTTAAATCGCATCATCGCTTACATAACTAAATGTTGAGGTTCTATTCCTTTCACCGAACACCACTTCCTTATTCCAACCAATGGATCAGTGAATCATAAAAGCATTTAGTGTCTATCAGGCATGTTTACACCTCTGCAAGTAACCACTAGATGAACAAAAGACAATACAAATGAAGGAAAGCTAAGGAAATCGTACTAATTGCAAAAGTTGTAAAAGACGAAAGTTTTTCACATTGCAGAAGAATTAGAAGTGAAACAGTTAGTAAAGAAATGTGGTCGATAAGTAAAAAATGCAGACCTTGAGGATTAATATCAGCCGACAGTGACAGCGGAAACTTGAAAAAGATAAAATGTCTTTAAATTCCTAAGAAGGTAAACAAATTTTTTAAAAATGCACAAGATTTGTCTGCTTTAGTCATGGAGAAAAAGAGGATACTTTTTTAGAGGTATCGAAACATTTTGAGCTTTTTACCGCAAGATGTTTAACAAGTTGCGTCAGACGTTGCCTCGTTGATATTTTAACACGAATTGCATCATGTATCTATTTTGTAACAGAACTTCGTTCAATTAACATCTGCTTCATTTTCCCTTTTAATTACAATAGTATACAAGTTTGTATAAATTATACATACTTTCTTAATCTGAACCATAACCTGTTTTTTTTTTTTTTTTTTTTTTTCTGTATAAAGTTAACTTTGAGGAGCGAGATTTTGCCACGCGACAAGGGTTTATTGTACAAGGTTTTAGAAGCACACAGCGTTAGAGTGTTTTGCCATAATAAAAAAATCCAAACCAAACCAGTAGAAGGGTGTAGAAGTGAATTCATTGATAGGAAATTTAATTGCCAATCCTTTCTCCCCACCGGGGGTTTACTCAGGCGAATGCTTGGAAAGTACTGGTTAGGATCTGTACCTAGGCAGTCTCAACCACGGAATAAAATCAGACATCACAGAAGGCCTGAGGGCTCTCGGGACAGAGTAAGGCTCGGCAGGGACCGTACTCGTACTGCCTTGTCTGCCCTTGCTCTGTGGAGTCGGCACTCAATTCCGAAAGGCTAATCGCTAGGACGGGAGCTGTCCTGTCACACAGAGCTGTCAATTCTTTCTACACCCAAACATGTAGTTGATTATTCACTGCTGAATATTACAGCAACTTGTTCTAAGGATTCAATTTAAATAGTTTGATTTGAGTGGGGGTGCCTCAGCGCATTCGTAATTTTTCAAAGAGTGCTATTTCCACTTCCCAGTTCTGTTTGGTGCAAAATGGATTGCGAACAAGCACATTATCTTTTTTAAGTGTGGCGCCTTTTGGACAAATAACATCAGGTCTTTCAGAGATCTTAAATTTAACCGAGAGCTATTTTAAACGCTCGGTTTGATCTCTGGGTACAGAGTTTTATGTTCAGTTTGAACAAGCCTTCTTAATCAAGCAGTTTTTGAAGCCGCAGCCTACTGCTTTTCTATCATTGCTATTTCACGATGAGACTCTACAGCAGGGTTTCTCAACGGTGTCGGTATTGACCCCTTGGGGTTGATGAAATTTCAGAGGTTGTCGACGATGATCAAGGGATCCACAGCCAAACATGTACGCTCAATTTTACCGGGCTAATGAAACTTTCATTGATAAGGAAATATTAATGTGGTAATATTGATAATTAATTATTTATTGGTATAAAGTTATATCATATAGCAAAGATGAAATCATATAAAATAAATATAAGAGGAAGTTACGCAAAAGTTATTTAATATGTTTTAAAAATCAATAATACTTTTTAAAGACATATATTATTTTTTTAACATGAAACGCAAGAACACAAGAAAACACAATAAAAAAAATTACGAAGAACGCAAAACGTTTATAGAAGTTATATTGTGATACACGTAGAGTTGATTGCATTGAAAGACGATCTTCAAGCGCAAGCCTTAATTTAAACGTATGCGTACGCTAAGATTTGGAATTTAAAAGTCGTCTAAGAGAAATATCTCAAATTAGTAGTCGCTACCAAAGTATTGACTGTTTTTATTTATATATTATAAACAGTATTGACTGTTTTTATTTAGTATCAGTAGGCAACAGTTAAATTAAAAGTTTACTTCTGAAACAAAGAAGAGGTTTAATATTTTTGAACGTGGTTATTTAAGAATTAAGATAAACCCGTCGTTTGCGAAACATTAAAAAATGCGTCAATGCATCAAACTCAGCTATCAGATGAATTAAAATCGAAATTTTGTGCGATTGGAATCTATTATTTGTTTCTCAAGACTCGTTTATATTTCTAAATTTAAAAATAATAACATTTATAAAAAGTAATAAAATATAAATCTAATAAACCATGTGGTCAAAATTTTTGTTCGTATTCTTAGTCTAATTGCTGTCTTTAAGTTAGCAATATGTAATTATATATGTTATGATTATGATATATGCTGTATACTATCAAGGAATATTTAAACGGGTCGATGAAAAAAAACATATTCTCTTAACAGCAGTGGATGCAAGAAATTCTTTTAAAAACGGTAGTTGTGAAGCTCTGCGCTAGCATTTTTCTTAAATGTGAATGTGACCTCACGTTTCCATAGATATCCATAAAAGATGCAAAAAATGGCAACGTTGTACGAATTTCTAAAAAACTTACAAAATTCAATCTTAAGTTTTCTTTTTATTTAAAACAGATATTTCAGTGTAATTCGCGGGGCGGCGTTATAGGGTCTGACCTTATTGGGCAGCATGCTCTTTGGAGGAACTTAACGAACCATCGCTATGATTTGTTAATCAAACAGAAAAAGTAAGAACAGTGTAAAAGACCCTTTATTATATTTATTAAGTCAAATAGTTAAAAGAAGGCACTACTTATGCTTATGAAACCAGCCAGAAATTATGGCGCATCTCAAATGATATAGAGTTTTCAATTAAACTAAATTAAATCTTAAATTAGTCCAAAGGTTACACAGAAATAATTAACGCGCAAGTTGGCTCAAACCTCCACCGGCGTGACAAGCATTAATGACAAAAGAAAAGCAATGTCGAAGGCAGCCTGCTATCATAGTATTTCAACGAGTAACGTGGCCTTCTATATGTGTAGCTGAATAATCTAAAGCCTCCCTTTAAATACTATCTCATTCTCTCCTATCTGAATACGCGCGAACTAAAATTGGTATTTTAGCAGAAAAATGGAAAGTGTAAAAAGTAAAGTTAACTAAAGTTACTTAACCTTTAGATAAAATACATACCTTACAATGTCAATGTCCTTCACATAACACTTTCTAATATATATATATACATTGAAATAAACATGCAGTTTTATTTCAAATCAGTTTTTATTTTAGTATAACCTCAATAATAGCATCAGGCATCCAAAAATTACTTTACACTTTCACGCATTCATTGAATGTTAGAAATGACGCTGCATTCCAGTGCACTTTTATTTTCAATAAGTATTTACTACGGAACGGAGTCATTTTTTATATATATGAGATTTGTGTTTCCGTTTCGCAGGCTGTATTTGCAGTACATACACATTTCGATAATTTATGCGTCAAAATCTAATTCATAAATTACGATACTTAAAAGTATTCCAAGTATAGGCGTTATTCAAAATACATATCCGTTTTCTTTCATTCTGGGTCATATTTAATTTCTTTACATACTGCGATATGTTTTTGTCAGATTTCTAATATATATATATACATCTCGAACTATTCCTAAATTTAGGTTAAGACTTTTTGTGTATATTCTTTAAGTTTTGTTTTACTTATTTACATTTTTCTTTGTATATGAATACATAAATTATATAAATTTGTTTTATTCATAAGGCATCTAGGTTTTTTTTTTAAATTGGTAAAATTCTAATTTTTTTTTAAGTTCTAGAAATGAGCTACATATGTGACAATTAGACAGCATCTGACCAAATATCACGTTCTTTGGAAAAATACAATAATTATTAATCTATTCGAATCATCATTTGGTTAGATATATCCTTTAGACAAATCTGTCTTGCAGAAAGTTGCTGAAGCCACTAAAAGCCAATACAGTTGAAACTTTATAAACGGCTCGCGGTTAATTGGCATACACTTTTGAAAATCTGTATTTAAATCCAATTTATCCTTGTGAGTTAAAAAATATGCACTGGCTAATAATTTAAACGTTTAAAAGTGAAAAACATCTGTATCATATTCTTACTCCAAACATAACAAGCTTTATCCAACAAGCAAATGAAGGAATTATTCTAAGTATAAACCTAGCTAATTATTCAATAATATAGAGACGACCTGCCGATCTCTTTTTGCGAGTCGATGAACAAACTTTAGTAATGTCCATGATTTTTAGAAAGACCATACTTATTGTAAGACGCTAGATTTGCATTGTTTTTTGCTTGGAATGATGCCAAGATCATTATTTTCGCGTGGCAAATTGTTGCAAATGTTCGATTAACTGTAAGAAACGATTATATTTATAGATGGCAAGTCGACTGACGAAGATTCTCTTGGTTTTCAAACACGTGCCGTCCCCCGTGGGTGACATTTTGAATTTAGTTGCATGTTCAGAGAAGATTAATATTAGAGGACAGAAGTTGCAGTCTTATGTATATGTAGACAATCTATAGGCTTCTCCTTAAGTAGTATTAACACAGAGTTCTTTAAACATTATTAGACGGGCAAGCGAATTATTACATTTGAAATATTATAAAATAAAATTTTAAGAAGATTTTAAATAACCTTTTCATTAACTCTTGAAGGCAACCAAAACGAGAACTTGTGCATATAAACATACCCTACCACTTGAAGATATTTAAATAACAAATTTTACATTTAAAAATAAAAGTGTCGTAGGCGGATGATACAAAGTTGACCTACTCTAGTTTACTCAAAACGTTACCGGCAAAAATTAACGCATAACAAACGTAACATTATTACATTTCAATTTAATTTGCATTACTTAAAATGAAATATCTTCAGATTCTGCTCAAGTCACACTATCTCAAGATAACGACAAAATAATCTGACATGTACTTGGAAAGGAGAAAGATGATAAAAATGACTCGAAAGAGTAAAAAATTTTCAGACTTTCACATGGTTTGCCGAGAAATGTTCATCTTTACACATACTGTTATAAAGCTTTATTGTATACGTAACGAATTTCTAAAACTGTGGCTAAAATTTTATAAGCAGGACATTAGAAGTTGTTTGTCTCCACTAAGAAATATATAACTTTCATATGAAAATTTATATGGAAATTTATTTTAAATTTTATAGTAAAGTAATTAGTAGTATTTTAAAATTAATTTTTAAATATAAAATATTCTATATATTTCAATTTTAGATAATCTGTACTATATTCGTTATTATTTATTTATTTGTAGTCCATAAATATAAGGAACACCAGTGGACATCGCATGATATAATTTCTAGATATGGCATCACAAGAAATTAGCAATTAAGTTCTACAAACACGTAATGTCTCGCGTATTCCATCCCCACGTAAATTTCTTTTTACGTTTCAACGCCAGTTTTGGAAATTTAAAAATCACTTGCGTAATTGTTTTCTTTTTTCAATACATTTAGAGAATAAGCTCCCTTGAATTTCAAAATGGATTTGTCTACTTTGGAATTTTTTACTGACTAAGACAAATCCTCGCAAACTACCTGCGAAGGTTATTCAGATACTTTCCCTGCTAAATCTTGAATTTTTGCGGAGATCGACCAAATTATTGCAAAGCAAACACGAACTGACATTCAGTCCACGATTTCGACGAGTCAACTGCACATTTACCTTCTCTAATTGCTTATGGATAGTTTTCAGACTAAGAAATAGCAGAGACAAGAATAACGAGATTCGAGTTACAGGGAAGCAGAAATGGAGATATATTTATTAGATACGGTAATGTTAATAATTCTATGTATTCTAATTGAAATGTCAATTTCTTATAAGAAGTAATTTGTTTCCCTCTCGAGTTTCGGACAATAAAAGTATTAAAAAAATCTGATGTGTACACCACATGACTTCCTTGTACGGAATATTAAATTATACGCATTTTTTCTTGCATTTTATTTAAACTTATTAGATTGAATTAAACTTACTTCGCCGACAGCGCATAAACCAAAATAGAATAAATGTGCATTCTTTTGTTTACCATAGCGACACTCTGGCGCTAGGTTTACTTAACAGTATTATATTTCATTCATATTATAACTCAGAATGCATAAAATGCATATCATTTAACGAATTTTCTAATCTTTCCCATATGTTCTATTCAAATACTATAATAAAGCTAGAACAATGTATAAAAGAAATTAAGCAAACGAAACAAAAAAGAAAGTTTTTCACAGACGATTGAGTATTTCTCATTTAATTAATTCAGTTCTCACTTCGCGAGAAGGCAAAAATACATAAAAACTCAAAATATAAATATTAAAAATTACGAAGTAAATCTCAAACGCTTATCTCCTCGAAAACATTCCAGAAAGAATTAAGCATGATTTAATTGGCAATAATAAATGAATGCGTTATCTTTGTTGTTGCGAAGCTAAGTTTCTCTAGATTGGCAACAAATCCACTAGTCTCCTGTTTTAAATGTAAACATCAATGGCCGCCATTAAAAACAGGCTTAGCTGCAATTAAACAACTTTAAAATTGCTGATAATTCTAAAAATATTGCACACAGATTTACTAAAGGCATAAAATCGTTAACCGGAAGATAAAAACAACATAATTCAATCATTTTTAAAGCAAAAAATGTACAATTTACAAACATATGAGAATAAAGAAACTGAGATCACTGACCCGGGTAATAGAGTGGATATATATATACAAATATATTTATATACGTTTGGTGCGGCCGATTACAACCAAAATACGAGGTGCACATCTACATGTTATAGCAGTCCTATATACAAAATTTCAACGTTCTGAGGCTAGTCGTTTTTGAGTTATGCGAGATACGTACGTACGCACGCACGTACATACGTTCGTACAGACCCCACGAAAAATTCTCTTCAGAATTAATTTTAAAGCAGTTTTATATTTATTATTATTTTTTTTTTGAAGGAAAAGAGTAGTTTATTCTGTCCTTACGTACAGATATTACGCAAAAACATCGTTAAATTGCATTCGATAACGGTAAAAATGGATATTTTCGTTGAAATATGCTGCCTGAAACTTTTCGCGATTACAATACTTCCTTTTTACTTCGTACAAGGAAGTAAAAAGGGAAAACATACACGAGGAAATACGGTATTTAATTATCCCGAAAAATCTCTTATCCAAAATCGCTGCGATTTCTTTGCTACGAGTTAAAAGAAATCCTGTTTATCTCGCTTAAGGTTATCTTTTTAATAACTAAACGATCCTGTTGGGAAAACATTTTCTAATTTTTCCTGTATAACCGAAGCATTTATGGTTGCAAAGTATTGTGCAGTCAGATTAAATACGCAAAAGTAGTTGCATTCAAAGCCTTCGTGATATGCTTTAAGAAATATCGTAAATGCTAGCAGCTGTGTAAATAATCATTTATAAATAATACATAAAATAGAAATGAACAAGTATCTAGTCCTTGTATGGTGCCAATGAATTGTTTTATAAAATAATGGTAAAACTGATTTCGCAATGCTTAATTATAAGTTCTCGATTTTAAATTTGTACCTACTGTTTCCTTTTGCGTGTTAGCCTCCTCAACTGAATATATTAAAACTTTTTTAACTTGAAGAATGTGAGAAGGAATATAAAAATGCGCAGGTTCATTCCAACGGGTATTAATGATATAAGTCATTTCCTTTGTTTTGTATTGCTAAAGTACTTTCCAAAAAGTTATCGTTACCAGATTACAGCAAAGCTTGAGATTTTTCTCAAACGTAACTGAAAATCGTAAGTGATACTTTTTTAATTTTGGTTATAGGTAGTCAGAAATAACCTATTTCTAGGTGCCTCATCCAAACCCAGTTGATTTGCTTACGTTAGAACTTGACGTAAAATTAAAATGTGATCTACGTAGAGCAGCTTTTAAATTCAGTTAACTTATTTTATATTCTACTGATTTTTATAATCCACAAACTTTACTACATAAATTTTAGTCTTTCAATTTAACTGTTTTGTTATAATTACCATGCTACGTTTCGCACCTTCACTTTTACCGATAACGGAATTGTAGAGAAGTAAATGCACTGTAGCTAATTATAAATTTAAGGTAGCAGATAATCTATTTCAGTATCAAAAAGTTCATGTGAAAAATATCTTTCATAATTTAAATATAAAAGATCATAAATTGCATTACGAAAAAAAGTTTCTACATTCTCTGTCTTAGTCAATAAAAAATAAAAATTATAAACAATTACATTTTGAGTACTGTAATATTATACTGCGTATAAAATAAATGGATTTATGAAAACTTACCTTACGTAACTGACTGCTGTAAGATGTAACATTCATTTTAGTATTTCTAAAAACATATTTACTCGAACTGAATAAAATATTCTTACCGTTCCAATTCGCAAGTAGATAGCTGTTCAATTTAAGTCGACAGATATTCGTTTTACTCCCCAGCGAAAATTTTTAATGTACGTAAACCATAGCCATATACTGAATGTAATATAGCACTTGACTTTTACCCTTGAAGTTACGAAAATCCTTCTTTTAAATTGTTTATTTCGTTTCGGGGTTACATTTTGTGAAATTAAACCTCAGAATGATAAACGGAGATATCTATTTTTTTAAATACATATATACAAAATATGTGAAAAACAAATTCTACAAATAAAATGTAGCTTTCTATATCTCTCGACTCAAAGCACCTATATTTCATTTAATATTCATCTTTAAAAGGTTATTATACTTGCAAGATCTCGAATCCTTGTTCTGGAAAATAACTTGCTTCAGTAAAATCTGTATAAAGTATTTAACCCGAGGGAAGGCGCGTGGGGTGTATCATACCGTAACCCTACATAAAAGTGGAATATTCCTAACTTGTGAAACTGAAAGTCTGTGCTGCTTTCAGTAGCTGAGTTTCTAGTTGTGGTTGACTTTCAGAACCTCTTTTTCTTTTCCTGTGTGTTTCAGAAAAAGATTTATCGGTATTTTGTTGGAACTGGGGTATGACACACCGCCTATCCGTGTAAGTATTTTTCTGGCTGAATATTTAGTCCAGAGATTTATTTCTAGAGTGTAACAGTAAATATTTCTACTCGCAAGTGATTTTAAAGTACTTGACATTAAATTCTTAAAAATTTCTAACTGCATTATGGTAAAAAGAATGAGTCCCTATGAACTGGAGATGCAACGCATGTGAGATTTATTAGAAATATTTGAAACCGATGAAGATTACATTTCGGAAACTGAAGATGAAACTAAGAATATTTTCTACAATTTTTTGATTTCGAAAAAGATAAAACATTAATTCCTGATGTTCCTAAAAAAGGAAAAACTGTTCTTATGCTTTCAACATTATATAACAATCATACTATAGATGATACTATTGGAGAAAATAAAACGTCAGGAAATATATGTTTTAATAATATGACTAAAGGAGTAGTGGATATGGGGGATGAAATGTCAGCCAATTATTCAATTGCCAGAAAAACAAGAAGGTGGTCAATGGTAATTTTCTTTCCTGCATTGAATGTTGCTGTAATAAATGCTTGAATTATATTACATTCAACTGCTAATCCACCAACAAGAAACAGAAGTCTGTTTTTGAAGGACTTAGCATTACAATTAATGAAAAAATAAAGTATTGAACAAAGATCAGAGATTAATACTTTTCCAAGAAATTGACGTGCTGCATGCAAAACAAAAGCAGAAGTTTCGATGAAGAATTAAAACGAATACATGAAATTCGAAACAACTAAGTATGAAAGATGTGTTAAATTTTTTGCTCTCGCTCCAAGGACAGAAGAACGTGAATGCAATGTTTAAAATGTGAAAACATTCTATGCCAAGGACACATGAATGCATTTCGTTCAAAGTGTGAAGAAATAAAATAAGCATGGTGTATTAGAGATGCAATGAAACTTAGAGGCATGATGTTTATTATTTTCATTTATCTTAATTTTAACTCTAAGATTATTTCGGAAATTAATTTTTTGAAACCCAATTATTATTCACTTATTTATAATACACGAGAACAAAACAAAAACAGTTTTAAAACTAAATAATACTATTTTTATTGCATTTTAAATATTGGGGTATGTGATACCCCACGCGCCCACTCTAGTAACTTTTCTTGGTGCGACTTCCGCCGGGTTAAGAAAATTAATTATCTTCCAATACGAGACTATGTTATTAAAAATTACATATAAAGACAGTTGGCTTTTTTAAGCAAAAAAGTGAGAATTTTCATGAAGAATGTTCATTTTCATGATTCTGAAATTAAATTAGGAAATCGAACATCGAAGATATCAACATTAGCTGTTGTGACATGAAAAATGGCTGAACGGAATCACTGGTAGTTGCAATAACAATAAAGAGGTTTTAAATGAAATACTGTAAAGTTTGTCATAACTACCGTCATAGATATACGAACCTTGTTGAAATGACTAGTATTTTTCAAAATATAAGTAAACATTGATAGTGGTCTTTATAACATGATTCTACAAGACACACACTTCTTTACTGATGAATACCATCAAGTATATATATGTAATAATAATAACGAATGTATAATAGATAAATTATAATTTAAATTAGCAGTATAAATTAAATTATCTTCTTTATTCTAAAAAATAGTAATTTATCTTTGCACTGCGTCATTTCGAGACTAATCCATGACCATCCATATGATTCTTACAAAATTCTGATGATGTATATAGAACTAAAACAGCCAATAATAATTTTACAGCAGCACTAATTATTCAATCTAAATGCATTGAAAACGAAAACTAAATCAGCCTGAATTAATATTTCATCCTTAACATAACGCACTCCTTTTCTACTCTTCGGCCTAGCTGGACTGCTGTCTTCTGCTTTCTTCATATTGCAAAACTGTCTCAAGTGCAAACATTTTTAAATAGACACAAATAATGTGTCAGGTTGTTTGCGGACGAAACATGTTTACTGAAAATAAAATGAAGATTTAAATCTGTGCATCGGCTGCCAGGTTCCTATTCATTATGGATTAGCACTCTACGCAATCTAAATTCTTGCTCTTCATTACGGATTCAAACTTTTACGTATTACACCATCAGTCCTCTTTTTTATTACGCACACACACATATATATATACATAGTAGAAATTACAGCGATAGTAGAAAAATCTAATTCTGTTATCAAAATAAAATGTCTTAGATTCTAAAAGTTCAAGAAAAGTATTTCTAATTTAGAAATTGTTAATAATTAATATATTGTTATGGAATATAGCAGTTAATGATATCAAAATCATTAATTTTATTAATTTTTAAAGTTGTGTAAATTATATAGAACTTGATTTGGGAATTGTTATGCAGCACGTTATGAAGGCAGGTGTCACATTATTGTTGTTTTTAATACATACTATATTTCTAATCTCATAGCTTAGTGTATGTTAGTATTTGAAGACCAAGTTCTTGAATTTTGCAAATCTTGCAATAATAAACGGGAAAAATTCTGCTGGACGAAACAGGTATCAAAACATGGTGTTTGCTTAAATAATGCTCTAAATTCTATTAAAGCAAATAGACCGTAGTCCGTGAAATAATGAATTGATGAACTATTTTTTTAAATTTTAGGATGGCTTAGAAAAGGAGATGATTAACTATTTCAAATATGTTGACAAAATTTAAAGAATATTTGAACATGGAATAATTGCTTTTAAAATGATTAAACATAATATTTACAAAACTTGCTTCTTCTGTTTGCTTTAAAGATATGTTCTTCCTATTTTTACTCCTTAAAAATATTTCAGAATTGTAACCCGAAATTCTTTTCTAAGCTTTTGTTTTTATAACTTAACTATACAGTTATTTGTCTATTTAGTTACCTATCATTACTTATCTAAATAGTTAGTTCTCATTAGTATATTATTCATAATTACTTAACATTACTTATCTGTATAATTAGTTTGTAATTTTGAAATTTGTAGTCAATAGATTTTATTTTTTTAACTTTTGCGCGGAGCGAATAAAGCAATTATTTGAATCAATAATCTCCATCACCAACGTCTGTAAAATAATTTCTAAGAAGAATAACATAGTTTAGAACTGCGAATGATATTTTGCTGTATATGTAAAAATTGAGGGGAAGATCCATAAATTATTACGTAAAGAATTCTGAGGTATAAGGAAATGCAGATATTTACAATACATCTCTACTCCTACTCAGAAAAATCATATTATAATACTCTATTCCCAGTTTTTTTTCCAAGATTCGGAGGTATCTGAATAATAGTAATAACTATGTACAGTTCTAACAAGGACCATTCGCCTGCGAGAACTCGTGGGAGAAGATCAGTGTGCAACCACTCGAGAGCTTGCTAAGGAGTTACACCTTAGTGCCACATCCATTAGTTGTGTTATGCATTGCATAAACTTGACGCAGTTCAATATCTGGGTGCCGCATGAGCTGCTGCAAGCAGATAAGGGCAGACGTGAAAAATGGATTTACTTCAACATCACAGGCCGAAACGAGAGTTTGTTCTGCGCCCGGCAAGACCATTTACATCGTCGCAAAGAGCAGTTTCCTTAATATAAAGATCATGCTTTATATCTAGTGGGACTGCCGTGGTATTATCCGCGAAGAGTATCTGGAAAAAGGTAAAACCCTCTACAGTAAGCTATACAGCGAGATGCTCGTCCGTGTTGACGCTGCTATCAAGGAAAAATATCGAAGTGAGTTCTGGCGCAAAAAGGTGATGCAAGACCACATGTATCTGCATTCACCGGTTGGACTCTCCCCGACATCGCTCGTTCAGACTCCTTTTGCCACACCTGCAGCTATATTTTGCTGGTGCTATCTTCCATTCTGCACTGGACGTCCGAAATATGGTTGTTCTGTTTTTCGATTCGTCTACCAAGTTTCTGGTCCGAAGGCTTTGTAAAACTACCAAAGCTTTGGCAGAAAATCATAGATTTGGGTGATAATTACTACCCGCATTACAGCTACAGCTTTCATGTTTGTTTTCCTAACTTTATTAAGAATGATTTTTGGCGAAAAACGTTCGTTACAACCAGATATATGATAAACACATTTTCCATATAAAAAGAACTGTATAAAGCAAATCTATAATTCCAACGATGTTCAAGAATTTTTCGGTTGGCACAACCATTATCTCTGGGTATACTGATTTAGATTTAAAACTATTACTACAAATGCAAATATTACGAAAAATATGTTATCTCTTTTCCAATATTTCTAATATAAGAAACATGTATTTTCTGAAACTCTTCAATATGAGTCTGACAGAAACCAGCTTCTCATCATTACTCGAAGTGTGAAACCCTATGAGAAAGATTATAGCTCTAGGTTTATTAGCTGGGCCGCTACACTATCCGTCGTTTGTTTATAACCAATATTGGCAGTATTGATATTCGGTACAGGACAAAAGATGGATTTACGTTTTTCCTGTTTCGGGGCCAGATGGAAAAAGTAAATAAAACAGTATTGTAAGTTTTGAGAGTTTGGTAAGAATATATCAATTTATATCATTTTGGTAAATATGCAAGATGTTTTCAGCAGAAAGAGTAAAATGAGCAAGTTTTCATAATGGCAGTTTGGTATAGTTGATCTTAAATGAATGAAGAACCTCATGATAATTATATAAAAGTTTCCTTTAGCAGCTTCTTTGTTAGAATAAGCTATGTATTTAAATTCTAAGATTATACTTCAAGGGTTTACAATTTAATACACATATTATGATTAATCAAAATTTTGTTTTAAGTAAGCTATTAGTTTTCCATAAAATATTAACGAAGATAAATTTTAAAAAAAATGCAGCATTTGCACTTTCCAAACTTACGACGTTCATCCTTTATTTGGTGCTAGTTTCAACTGTAAAGTTACAATACGTTGGATTTTGCATTAACTTACATCATCAATAGTATAATTTCCCTTCAAAATGAAGCCCATCAGCGGCCGAGAGGTAAAAAGACGCTTAACAATGGTAGTTCGGTCCGAGTATATGTAGTATTTCATATAAAGACGAATTCTTTTATTGCTACATCTACGGTGAACCTAAGATGTGGTTCAATATTTCTGTGTATTTGAAGCTTTTAAGGTTTAAGCATAATTTAAGATTCTCCGAAATCTCTTTCCACGCGAGATTTTAAAATATCAGTCTTTGGAAAACAACAAAATTGAATTGATCCTCGACGTACTGAATAAATTTAAGTAAACACGGGCTTAAGGTGGAGAAAGCTTTCAGAATAAATATTCAGCAGAGTGAGAAAGGTGTTATCATTTTGCTCAGAATATTTTTGAAATCGAAACTCCTTGTAATAACTTCAGTAAATATGAGAAGAACGAGCTTCTTTTGACAGCATTTTCTCGGGTGGCAATTCCATATTTCATCGATCAGACATTAGTTCTTTGAAATGTAAAATTTTAATCTAAACTGAATGATTGAATGTCTACATAGAGATTCTTCATGTTTTATTTACGTTATGAAACAGATGAAATCGAAAACAACGCTTCTAATAGAAAACAAATATTAAATATTCGCCGTTTATAAAGAAAATAATAGAAGTTTTTCTGCATATTTTCATATCAATTGATGATTAAAAATATGATACTTGAACATAAAATCTGCAACGTTAGAATACATTATACTAACTACAGAATAAAGTTAGAAAAACATACCTAATAAATTGACACATTTTACATTTTTACATATTGGTTTACTTAATATGAAATTTAGCAGATATAGCCAAGGGGTAATTAAATAAAGTTACAAAATTTCTCAACAAAATTAATTTGGTAGTGACAGGGCACTTATTCATGAAACTTTCGTCGGATTTCATGGCTCAGATATCGTTATCCTGAAACACTTTCGAGGTTCCATAAAACATGCTTTTACGGACTCAGCAATTTCTACAAATTTTAATGCAATATTTTTAAAAATATTTCTAAACACTGACACAATTTTCCCGTTTTCTAAGAAACCGTAATACCACATTCTTCCTAAGATCATGACGTTTAAAGATTTAAAATTCTGAACATACATTTCAAACAAAACTAATAGATTTCTTAAATTACATTGCTTTTAATATCGAAATAATAGGCATCTTTTTCGAGATTCTCAATGTTGACAGTATTGTTTCGCGGGACAATTAATTTTTAAACTGCAATTGATATTTTTAAACACAAAACAAAATGGCCGTTGCACATTCGTAATTTAAACTAGTTTCAGGTCCATTCTGAACTGCTTTCGTATTTCTAAACTCTAATAGTTTCAGCATTAGGCATAAAAATATAATTGATTTTTCATCGCATGCAGATCTAAGGTTTAATCTTGTATAAAATTATTCTAAACTCAAAACGAGAAGACGGATGTATTTTAAAACATTTGTAGATGGAGAAAAAACACCAATTTTGATTTGAAGAAATTTAAATCTTACATCTCATCTCCGATTTTTTGGCACAGATAAAAAAATGAAACAGCATTTCTTTTAATATTATCAAAACCTGCTGCTGATATTTAATTGATTTAATTGTACATTTTATATTCAGTTTTAAATCGCTCCAGATTATAACTTTAAAACCTGTATAGAAACACATAATTTTACTAAAGTTGATGTGAATCTTAAATAGCGTAGCATATTTGATGAAATAAATTAAATGCAATTTAAGTAAAATTCCGAATAGTGAATTTGCTGTCAGAGTAATTTTAACACCACCATCATGACAAACTTGAAGGTGTTTATTTATTTATTTAAAAAAAAAAAAAAAAAAAAAAAAAAGAAAGAAACACGACAAATTTTAAACCGCAATTTTTTTTTTTTTTTTTTTTTTTTTTTTTTTTTTAGTTTAGCGAATCAGTCTAACGGGTGAGCTGCATGTCAGGTTTCTTGGTTTTACTCTGTATAATGCGAATAACGGCAATTCTTTCTTAATATCGAACTATGTGAAGACATTAAACTGCTAAGCACATAGCCGTCACGTGCTCTGCCATGATTCAAGTCTTTCTTTTAATTATTTATTACTTAAATTATGCAATATTTATATTTCTGCTCATTTTGAAAATAATAGCCACAGGGATGGTTTCTAAATTATCAAAGAAAGTTGCTAAATTCGATAAATTTGACAGAAACTTAAGCTCAAAAGGTGTGTATGTGATTACGGCAAAAGTTTCTTAGGAATCGAAGAATTATCGAGGGCTATCTGCCTAAAGGGAGGATTGCCCCGTGGGTATATTTTTAAGGGAAACTGGTTCGTATTACTTTAGACATGTGGAAAACAACGAAAGCGCCGATGCTGCCAGTCCGTTCTCGGGATTCGAGCCTCGGACCGAACTACCCGTGTTCAACGACTTTTCCGTTCGGTGCTGGTGAGTCCTTATGATCAAAAGGTAGATCTTAAAAACTTGAACTCTCTCTTTTTTCTTAAACGAAATATATGTGTCACTCTTAAGAATACTACTCATAAAGAAATATACAACAATAAAAACATTAGCTTCTAATATTCTATAGATATTTAAAAAAATGTTAAATACGGAGTTTTTGACCACGAATGGCAAACATTTTGTTAAAATTTTGCTAAATTTTAAAATTACCTAATATGGCCAAAATGGCTTAATATAGTTAGAATTGAATATTTTCAAATTCCTTTTTTCATTTGATTTGGAGGCCCACCAGCGGCCGAGCGGTAAATTCCCTGAACACTGGTAGTTCGGTCCGAGGTTCGAATTCCGCAAACGGGCTGGCTGCATGGGTATTTTCGTGGTTTTCCCCATGTGTAACGTGTATACGAGCCAATTTCCCTTAGAAAGACCTCCACGAAGGCATCCCTTACCTTAAGCAGTTAACCCTCGAGGCTTTGTCGTAATTAAATAACCTAACCTAACATCACTTAATTTAGCTGTCATTTTCTAGTATTGTATTATTTTAAATAAGGAAAAGAATTTGCATCTTTCAGTGCACTGCTTTTTTTTTTTTTTTTTTCAATAATTTGGTTACTGTATCGAAAACGATTTCTTTGTTTTTCAACAAAACTGAAATTTGTGCTTTTTTGAAACATTAAACTATTTTGGGATAGGAGAAATATAAATCTTCTAAGCACTAACACATAATATTGAGTTTTCTTAGGGTAACTGATAAACTTGGGGTACCATTATGTGCTAAATTTCTGTATGTGAAACAATATTGAAAAATGAAATATAAATAAAGCTTTTAATCACCACGTAAAATGTTCCCTTAGTATTGCCGCTCTGACATTAGGGCAAACATTTCCCTAAAGAACTTCTAGAATTTCAAAATTGCATTTGGAAAACTTGTAAATTCGCCATATAAAGCTTTGTTGCTAAATTAATTATCTTTTGTAATTTTATCTGCCATCCACAAAGTATTGCTATCCTAATGCATCACTATAAAGATGAGCAGAAAAATTCTTCCGAAAAGTTGAGAGTTCAGAATTGAAAGACCTTCTTATTAGTACAGATGTGTGATATACAACTGTAAAATTAAAATTCGAAAGAACTTTTTAATACCACATGGATCTCAACGCACAGAATTTCAAATTATAAATTAATTTTAATTTTATTTTTCAGTGTATTAATAAAGTGTTGTTCTATAGATTGCTAAATTAGTACTTCTAAAATTTGTGTTCAAATTATTAAACTAAAAATAATAATAATTTCATTTTCCATATAAAATATATTTCACACTGGTATGTGTTCAATGCTCCTTTCAACATTTTCAGTTTTGAAGCTAATAAAGTTTCCACGCAAACAAAAACGTAATTTCATGGCTTAACAAATTTCGCAGATCACTATATTAGAATAAATATTCAACGAAAATGTTCAGTACATCTGTAGAGAGATAAACGGTTGAATTTGTTTAGAACTGTTATCTGATGACACTAATACAAAACGAAACAAAGCAAAACAAAGAATATTTCTGGCAAAGCGGCGCTAAGTATTGAAACCCAAACAACGATTTAAACATTATTTTATGTTTGAAATTATTTCTTCTACTTTTCAGCGTGTAAAAGCAATCTATTTGTGTTTTTATTTTTCAAACCAATCTCTGTGGCAGAAGTTCATAAAAGTTGCAGTCGTTGGCTATAAAATGTTTGGTTTGCGAGTAAAGGTCATACATGAAAATAGCTCACACATGTAATAAGATGTAAAGTTACGAGTCATGACATCTAACAAATTGATTGATGTAATAACTTTACCTTTTTTCATTTAATAACTTGTCTAAACTGTCAGGAAGGGAGAGAAATTCTTTTCCAAGTTCATTCAGAAAAAAAAAAATTAAATGAAACCCTTCTGAGTTTATTGATTTCCAAACACGCTTTACTTTACAAGAAACAAGGCGAAGAGAAACACTGTTTTCATCAACAAAAATCCCGCTAATCGGTTTTTGATCACGAATTTAGCTAAACTACAGCATCGATGTAACCTTTAAAAAAATAATATCACAAGTTTCTTAGACATTATTTTCAGCTACATTTTTCTTAAATATATAGGTTTTCAAAAAGGTATTTTTATTGCGTTTTTTGTAATAATTTTTGTTAACGTCTGTTCCACACAGCACATTAAACTTGAGGAGTACCTTCTTTCAATTTACATTAAAAATAGCTATTAACAGAGTTTTATGTTCTATTGAAATATTAAGTATAGGAATATTTGTTGCATTAAATATCTTTTGTATTCCAACTAAGAAATCCACTACTAAATCAAGTTATATTTCCTAAACACGTTCAACGTTGAGAAAGATTTCTGTTGGTGTGCAGAGTTTAAACAGACCTTTCTTATGAAAGGAAAAACAATAGTACGCAATTATTCTTGTACATAAATCATTCAAAATATCTCAAATATTTTATATTCTAGCATAAATTTACTATACCCTGCTACGGCACTGGAAAATAAAGAAAGTATTCCCTATATTACTGAAAACAAGCAATGCTGAGTATTCATACTATCCCTAAAATTAACAACCAAGTTTGTTAGTAAATTTAAAGCTCCGTAACTCGCATATCATCAAAATTACAAGTGTGTCATTTAGCAGTGTGCAAAAAGATTTATGCCAAAATAATGTACCAATATAAATATAAAAAATAACAGTAATAATACGTAAACAACTATTATGTAATTTATGTAATGAGTCCTTTTAAAAATATTTTTCAAAGTTCCAAAGTAATTTTATAAAATATTTTTCGAAGTGCCAAAGTAATTTTATAAAATATGTTTCTAAGGCCATACATAATAGTTCCTCGACTAAAGTATAATCATTAGCTTACATAAACAAAGAGTAGATTAATTTCATATTTTAAATCTACAACAATTTAATATATACAATAAAACATTTTAAACGTAATGATTTTAATCCTCTCAAATGCGTATTTAAGTGCTTTGATTTTAATTAGTGTAAGTAGCACTATTTCTGCCAAAATATTTATTTTTACCACTGGTTTAACTTCGACAACTGTTCCTTTTTCTCTTCCAGTTTCCTCTTTCTCTTTCCAACGACTTGGTAAAAAATTAAATAATTAAGATTAAAAATAATTTTAATAGAATTTAAATATGGAATATGGAATCCGTTTTAGATTTATGACACATCGTATTTCACCATCAGGCAGCTATTTTAAGGATCATTAAAGCTTAATAAATGCTTTTATTTTGCAGCAATCATATTAAGTAATTCATAAAATAGTTACAGCGATACAAATGTCCTGATAGCTCTGTAATAATTATCTTGTTCCTGATTAAATCATCGATATTTGTTAAAACACTTGCAATTACAAACCGGGATTAAATTCTAGGGAACGGGCTTACAATATAGGTGCTTTCCTGACCTTTTCCATTATGATGTGTTTAAAAGCCAAATGTTTACAAAGACATCTTTACAGATAAGCACACATTAGGCAGATAAGCATCATGATCTTTGCTGTATTACATTACATTTGCAATGCAAAGTACTTTATTCAACTTCACTTAACATGAAAAAACGGATTTTAATTTCCATTTATACTTCTTCGGATTAAAATTTTACCTTTACTAAGTGAACTTATCAGCATTCCAAGTTTACATAAAAGCTATAATCTCCGCATTAATCACCATGAATGTAAATAAGTATGTGCAGTCTTAATGGATGTATATGGAAAAGAGAGTGGGAGGATCAATGAGCCTAATTTATCTTCTATTTTCAACTAATTAGAACTTAATAACAGAAAGCAGTTATTGGGTCCTGACTTACGCAAAGATGTGTTATCAAAATATCCGCTCCCATTCTTAAGAAATATATCAGAAAGTTTTGTTGAATTCCCTGACATGCGCGCTCAGCGTCTTTGCTGCATAGGTCTAACTGCTCTAGCAGAGTGTCATTGAGATTTTCGATATAAGCGTCATATAATACTTGAGCAATCCACAAGTATTAATCATATAATTCTCGTGGCAGTCCTGTGGCATACACTATTGCATATTGGTTTAATTACAGCCCGACGCAGCAGAGATTTGGAGAGGAAACATGATTGAAAGTGCCTCTTCACAAGCTTACCGAATTAAGCAACAAATGCGTTTTAGTATAGTTTAATTATGTTGTAGAGACATAAGGTATTTTTTGGAAGCAGGAGAATTGAAAAATTAGCAACCGCCTTCGCCGGGAATCGAATCATGGATCTCTGGAATACCGGCTCAGTATGCAGACCACCACACCACGAAGCCACGCCAAGAAGGTGGGAGAAATACCTTATACACTCCCCCCCTTTTAAAGGGCGACTGGGGTTTTCAGGGGACCCAATCGCCAAATCCTGGGTGTAGAGAGTCATCGCCCACAACTTTTTTAGTTCGGGCGCCGCTGTAGAGACATAAGGTATTTTTGAAACCAGGCAAGATGAAAAATTAGCAGCGACTTCAGAGGGAATCGATCCACGGTCCTCTGTAATACCGGCCCAGCGTGCAGAACCATACACCACGAAGGCATGCTAGGAAAGTGGGAGAAACACCCCATATACTCCCCTTTTTAAAGAGTGACTGGGGTATTTAGGGGTCCCAGTCGCCAAATCTTGGGTGTGGATAATCCTCATTCAACACCCTTTTAGTTCGGGCTGTACTGTAGAGACATTAGGTATATTTTTGGAAGCAGGAAAGATGAAAAATTATCAGCGCCTTCGCCAGGAATCGAACCAGGGACCTCTGGAATACTGCTCAGCGTGCAGAACCACTAATGCATCACGAAGGCACGCTAGGAAAGTGGGAGAAATACTTTATAATGCTATATAGCTGATTCATAGATAAATTGTTTTCTTTCAATATCTTGCTACTTTCAATAATGCGGAATTTGGGAAAATGTATTTATGTTAGCAGAATTCTAGTAGTAGTGATAATTAACTTATTTCGAAAGTTTATCTACAGATACCTTATTGTCTGCGCACATATGGAATCGGAGATTTTAACTGTTAAAAATAATCAGGGGCATTTATTGAGAATGTCAAAGATGTAAGCTTTTAGTACTCTGTAGAGCCATTAGGTTATTTTGGAGCAGGAGACATGGAAAATGAGCAATGCCCTCACCGGGACTCGAACTTGGACCTCTCGGATACGTGCCGAGTGTGTTACGGTTACACGACGAAGGCATGCAGAAAGGAGGGAGAAAATAATACCTTAAAGGGGGCTGGAGATTAGGGAACCCAGTCACCAAATCCTGGTGATGAAGAGTCATTATCTTCTATCTTTTAGATCGAGCCTTACTGTGGATTCATTAGGTTATTTTTGATTCTGAAGACACGAAAAATGAGCTCAAATCTGACCTCTCGGGACTCCAACGTAGACCTTTCGAATACCCGCCGAGTGTGCTACAGTTATGCCACGAAGGCATAAGCGCGAGAAAATACCTCTATATCAAATGTAAAAAACAAAGTCTGCAGAATTAATACAGAAACATAACTGGATAAAAAATCAAAAACATAGTGTCAGCTCATATTTTTGATATCTTAATTAGTAAACTGGGAAACAATATTAATGTTTAGCAAGATTTTCTTAGAGGTCTTCAGGTTTTTATGAACGCCTATTTTATTTGATCTTTAATAAATATTGAAAATGCAAAATTGTTTCCATGATAAATTATTTTTAAATTTCACTAATGAGAACATTACTAATTATGGTGATGCATGGCATTGTGCTTTAGAGTAGAAACTCCCAAAGGAACCCTCGCAGAACCTCCCAAAAGTTCCCTCGCAGGAACAAAAGAAAACACAGTTTTCAGAAAGGAAAGGTTTTCATCAGTCTATGCATTTATAAATTATTATTGGTTAATTACCAAAGAATAATGAGCCAATTACTTTTTTTAACTTAATTTTACAGCATAAAACTATGACCGTTCAAGTGAGAAAGAAGATTTTTTCCCACAACTCAACAGAGATCGGAAAGCAAATGAATAAAAAAGCATTATTAATTAAAATAATAACTGGCAGCTAATGAAGCATGTTTTTTTAAGACGTTCGTAGCATAAAAAGGTTTAATGCTGGTAAATTTATCCCGTTATATTTTCTCAACCAAGGAAACGGTTTAAAATTCAAATAAATGTATTCCATTGGCTGAATGTTATTAAACAGACATTTCTTTGTTGATGTATGTTGATGTACAAAAATGCAAAAGAAATCTTACTGAAAAATTCCAAACTCAGGTACATGCCAAACAATTTTAAATGGAGAGGAGATGTCTGCATATTTTTAAATAATGTTTATGTGTCTAGGACTTCAAATAAACATTCTTTTGTGCTGAAACTGGGACAGTAATGTCATATGGTTATTTATGATGATGGCTACTGGAAAACAGGACACCAGACATTCCATCTCTGAACGCTGTCTGAAATCTCTTAAGCAGATTTTACGATGCATAATGTGTTCGACATAGAACTATATCAGATTGCCAAGAATAACAATAGCTCACGGTAGACAAAATATTGCATTGATGGAAAAAAAAAATTCTAGCCTTAGAAAGACTTTGAATGGCGTTTTATTTACCTACAATAAAACTACTGGATGGAAAGTTTTTCAAGTGTTATCAATAACATTTAATAAACATCTACGCCAAGAACGTTCAGTAGAGCCTCTTTACGTCATATACATTCTTCAAAATTAGTATAAATGTTTGTTCCTGCTAATTTCGCTTTAATGTAAATATGTATTCATTTCCATCGGATTGTGCATAATTACTGAGTACTTACATACTTAAAATAATTTATTAAGGGTCTATGATTTAAAATGGCATTGTATGTACATAAAATTTTCCCTTTAAAAATTATAACAGGCTGATTATAATACTCTCTTTGCTTTGAACAGCCTCATTTCAAAATTAATCATTGCCGCACGATTCTTCTGTAACGGTAGAGTTAAAACAAAATTGAATGATTCTTAATCTAACTTTTGCAATATAATCTCAATATTCTTCTCAGCCTCTCTGTGTTTTAAGCTTGTTGTCCGCTGCTGTTTTTTCTTCTTACAAGTACGTACAGTACCCACCACATTATTAAAAAAAAGGAGCTCTTTATGAACCAATTTACTTTTGTTCGTCAAAAATGTTTTATTAAAAAAGTGTTTAACCAGTTACAATAGCAACTATCCCTTAATGATTATGATTTTATCGTTAACATCAACATCGTCATCGGCAGTGATTTCATTACATATAAATAAACGTTTAATTGTTAGATATGTATCTGATCCAAAGACGTAACTTCTCGAAAATGCAATGACAAATTGGATGACATTTAACAGGATCATTTGGAAAATATTGAAAAGCTTAACTTTAATGTCCTAAGATTAAAACACGTTTTTTTAAACTGTGGGTCGCGAACCCAGAGGGGTCTTACAATTACCAAAACCTTACACAATGTATCTGAAAATACAGACAAAGAAAAATACGAAAACGTTTCGACGCATTTTTTTTTATAATATAAACGTTCATTTTCCTTGTTTTGGAAGTGACGATGTCATTTCATCTGTTACTTATTTAAAATTTTCACTTTGTTCTATGTCTTAAAATTAGAAATTAAAGTTAATGACCTAAAACTGCAGTATTATATTACAGTACAAGTGAAAAAATTGACAGTTTCACTTACGCGTGTGTCGGATTTGCGCAATACTTATGGGGTCCAACAAAATTTTTGTAAATATTATGGGGTCCTGTGATCGCGAAAAATCTAAGTGATAAAAAGAAGTCGCGACTGAAAAAAGTTTTAAGAAACCCTGGATTAAAGATAAAAAGAGCTTTAAAATTTACAAGAAAATTTCTGAAATCCTTTGATACCGCAAACAGCCTACAGTCAGAGTAATATAAAAAATAATTCAGTTTAGCGTAATAGAAAACGCTTCCAATATCTTTGTGATTTTTCTCTCCGATTTTCTATGTTTTCATTTATAGTTTTAGAATTCGTATCTCTGTTCTAAATTTTAGATATTAACTCAAGGAATTCTCTTCCGTGTATATGTCGATTTTGGGCGTTATTTTCAGCAGTAATGAGTACAATTTAATCTTCTTCCTAGAATATTGTGAGAGTTATTGCGAGCTAGAATTTCAACATATAAGTAACATCTTTTTTAATATCTTTTTTCTTTACAAAGGGCCCAAAATCGACACTATGCGAACACTTCTCACGCAACAGAATGTATTATAACGCCCAAAATTGACACTATGCGAACACTTCTCACGCAACAGAATGTATTATAAACGTATACAATAAATAACCGTTACCAATTAAAGAGCGTTAAAACTTTATTATAGGCTGAATTGTAACGTTGTAAATATGTTTAAACGCATTCTATAAAAGAATGCTCTCCAAAAATGAAACCACAATCGTATATTTCTTTACATGCCTGGTGTTGCTGATCCAATATTTTTGCAAAATCACATTCTTCATGCAACGGGATTAGTAGTCGATTATTTCGAATGCCTTTATAGTGCAATGAAGTTAGTGGTCGATTGCATCTAATAACAAGTTTCTATAGTTAAGACACAATAATTGTTGTTTGACTTATGAACAGGTTTCTAGTCACTTTGTAAAGGCATTTGTCGGCCACAGTTGGTTGTCTGTTAAAATTACGCAGATTTTAAATAGGTCGTAAATAAAACAATGCAATTAATTTATCTGAATCAATTAGTACTTTTTTCATAACGTGTCAAGTATAGTTACCTACTACATTCTATTTATTGAGGCTATATCGTTTCCACTTACGTTTCGTCTTCTTCGCAATCTCATAAAATATTGCATAATTTAATACATGCCACGTATTTTTTTTATTCTCTTAAATTTAAACGTTTTAGAAATGGCTTTTATGAAATTTTCACAAAAAATATAAATTTAAGGACATGTATTGGATTATGTAATCTATTATAAGGAAAAGATTTGTTTCCGAGTGATGTATTAAGACGCCAGCACCCCCACTTATATCTTGACTAGAGAAAATTAATAAAAAATCTGAAATATTTCCTATTTGCTCCTTCCGGAAGATGGAAATTCTTGGCGTGCGAAGGTACTGGAGAACAACTTTCTCTAGCCCAGACACGTTAGGAGATAACAAAAGGACATCTTTTCCTCACACAGCAGGATAGCGTGAGAGGTCGGATGAGAGCGTCTCTGTAAATTGACGGTGGCATTTAAAGAGGATCTTCTCGTCATTAGAGTTGTATTCCAAATAACGCTCCGGATTTAAATCTGACCAAATCAACTTATGATTAAGATCGCTCAAATCCCCCTTTTATAATATTATTTTGCATAAAATAATTAATCATATAGTGATATTCAGGAAAGACTAAAGTATGGGGCTTTAGAATGAAGTTTATGCATCCATTATAATAATTTCCCTGTCTTCTTTGATCCATTAAACAATTCATCACTTTAATAATAACACCTCCTAGTCTTCTATGAGGGATTAAACAGTTAAACGCAACGTCAACAGTTAAAATGCGTATACATCACGCGAACAGTTAAATAAAGTGAGGATGAAATTTAGGTAAATGTAGTGGCAGCGCTAGTGTGAGAAAGGCATAAGGAGGAGATGACGCCTGTTAAGAATGATGTCGACCTTCAACTCTATTTGCTAATCACAGACCAAACTATTAAAATAACTTTGCTTCGTTGCTCTCATAACCATTCATGTAAATTATGATAAATGGGTTTCGCAATTTGAAACTTGGAGTCATGTAAATAAAATGAGTATTCCATAATAGTTAAGGAATTATTTCTATTATTGTCGTTGCTGTTATTGTTGCTGATGGATACTTTGCAAAAGAGACGATATGATACGTCTTTTTGTCTAGAATTCCGTTTTAGACGATATGTGTCTCAGAATCTAATAAAAATTTTAAATGGTAAAAATTAGAATTAATTAACAGAAAGTAAGCAAAACTAAAAGTACATAATTTGAATGTATGGAATAGAAACTGTTGACCTCAGAAAAATAATTACGTTGCAGCACACGTTTATTTAATGTTTAAATGCGTCGAATATATTGTCATTGCGAATGTGATGCTACAAAACCATATTCATAATCCAATGTACATCTAACTTCCAGAGTGTTTTGTATGCATTTTTAAACAATTCAAATCGACCGTGAAATGTAGATATTGTCATTCGAAAATATATTCTTCCTTACATAACACAAAAAACAGTATATCTTAAAATTTCGTTAATGTTTTAATGAAAATCCAAGCATAATTCACTGTCCACAAACAAATGCAGTAAAAAACGTTTTTAGGATTTCAAAACCGGTAAAACATAGCAAATTTTACAGGATATCGATCTTTTTGTATGGCTTGACGTTGCGTTCTGATAACAGAAACTTTTAATGTGATCACGGTGGGAAACTACATTTTACATTTTTTTAAATATTTTTTCTAGCTTTTATAAGAAGTGCTCCACGTTAACGTTTTTAGGCAGTTTTTCAAGACAAAAAACATTTTAATTATAGTTTACATGTTTGTAAGATTTCTATATGTTGTTAAAACACAATAATGCATTACTGTATTAATTTAGTGTATGCTTCCAAACATCTCAAACGATATATATTGCTTGATGATAAACCACAGAGTAAAAGTGTCCATAACATATAATGAAAGTGTAATTATTTGCGTTGTGATAAAATAACACAGCAAATAGTCCAGTCGGTGTCAAACTGTTAAGGGAACAGCTTGTTTAGTTAAGAAACATATTAAACATTTATTTAGTAAGAAAAATACTCACGATTTTACAGAATCGGGTTACAACTTTAGCTGGTGGCAGTATCTTAATTTAGTAAATAAAAAAATGTAAAACTTACCTCTTGTTTTTCCTAAACATTTGACCTCGACCAAAATTCAAATAACCAGTATTACCAAAAATATTGCTTACAAACATAATCTCTGCAAGGCAACAACATTCAGTTAACATCTAATGGAGATCTATGGAATATATAATGGATTTAGGATAAAAGATATTCGCAACAAAATCTTCATGTTAAGCTGTAAAATTTAGAAACGGATATAATCGGAAAGGACTTATCTAAAGCGAATGCTATTACAGTCATTACATAAGAAAGTCATCAAGACAAATTTCAGTTTCAGATTACCATTACACAGATATATTACGCTTTTTTTTTTTTTTTTTTTTTAAGAAACAATTTTATAAAAGAATTAAACCCGTTACACCGTGTGTCGATTAAGAAATTTCGTTCCAACATCTTGATTTTATCCCCACCTGTACAAATGGCACAAGCGACGTCCAACCTTTCCACTCTCTTCACGATCTTTATGACTGCCTAATACCAGAATCAGTAAAAGCAAGAGGAAGAAATAAGGAAATGCAGATTCAGGAAACTTTTCCTTCCTTCTGGTAGATCTTCAGACTGCGTAGTGGCCCTCGCCTTTCTCATCATAGCCGCTTCCATCTTAATTTTACAGCCTTCCTCATAGAGTATCAGACAGTATCCTCTCTTCTTAAATCTCCGCTTCGAATGTCCCACCAACGGTCTTACTCTCTCAGCAGTAATTTTCTTTCACGACGAGAAAACTTTCTCCGTTCTCATCCAGCAAACCCAAGAGTGTCACCAACCAGGAACAACATTAGTGGTGACTCCTTAGGAAACTCTGACATGGGTCTATTTATTTGAGAGCAGTTAAGTTTGAAATTAGGAAAGTTTCAGAAAGTACGCGTACATCAGGATATGGCCAGAGGACGAATGAACGGTTTTTATAGTCTTTAAGCACAAGAAGAGCCACGTTTTGATGGTAATAAACGTTTTGAATGTAGAAAGAACATTTCAACCGCGAGTGACAATCGCCAAAATAAAAAATAAAACAGAAAACAGGAGATCAAATCAATAAAACCTTAAACTAATTAGGGGTACTGAAAGTAAGAGATAACATTTACCCCAGAGGCAAGAACTCCTTTCTAGATTTCAATTGAATAAGGTAGCCGTAAATAATTTGGCTCTACCTGTTATACAAATATTGTTAAATAATGTGCTAGCTGAAGCACTATTAGACAAAAGGAGGCACAAAGCAATTTTTTGATGGACAGCATTTTTCTCGAACATTTCGAACGATATTGAATGTTTGAGCTTGAAGAAGCAGAATTTACTGCCAATCAAGGTAAATGGCGTACACATGTAGGAAAAGCCACATTGCCCCTTCAAATAAAATATCTGATGTGTGCACCACATGACTTTCTTGTACGGAATATTAAATTATACGCATTTTTTTCTTCAATTTCATTGAAACTTATTGGATTTAATTAAACCTACTTCGCCGACAGCGCATAAACCACAATAGAATAAATGCATTCTTTAAAATTCACTTTGTTTACCATAGCGACACTCTGGCGCTAGGTTTACTTAACAGTATTATATTTCATTCATATTATAACTCAGAATGCACAAAATGTATATCATTTAAAGGATTATCTAATCGTTGCCACATGTTCTATTCAGATACTATAATAAAGCTAGAACTATGTATAAAAGAAATTAAGAAAACAAAACAAAAAAGAAACAGTTTTTCACAGACGATTGAGTATTTCTCATTTAATTAATTCAGTTCTCACTTCGCGAGAAGGCAAAAATACATAAAAACTCAAAATATCTATATTAAAAATTACAAAGTAAATTTCAAACGCTTATTTCCTCGAAAAAATTCCAGAAAGAATTAAGCATGATTTAATTAGCAATAATAAATGAATGCGTTATCTTTGTTGTTGCGAAGCTAAGTTTCTCTAGATTGGCAACAAATCCACTAGTCTCCTGTTTCAAATGTAAACATCAATGGCTGCCATTAAAAACAGGCTAAGCGGCAATTAAAAAACTTTAAAATTGCTGATAATTCTAAAAATATTGCACACAGATTTACTAAAGGCATAACATCCCTAACCGGAAGATAAGAACAACATAATTCAATCATTTTTAAGGCAAAAAATGCACAATTTACAAACATATAAGAGTAAAGAAACTGAGATCACTGAGCCGGGTAACAGAGTGGATATATATATAAATATATTTATATAAGTTTGGTGCGGCCGATTGCAGCCAAAATACAAGATGCATATCTACATGTTATAGCAGTCCTATATACAAAATTCGACGTTCTGAGGCTACTCGTTTTTCAGTTATGCGAGATACGTACGTACATACGTTCGTACAGACTCCACGAAAAATTCTTTTCATAATTCATTTTAAAGCAGTTTTATAATTTTTTGGAGGGAAAGAGTGCTTTATTCTGTCCTTACATACAGATATCACGGAAATACAACGTTAAATTGCATTTGAAAGAGGTCAAAATGGGATATTTTCGTTGAAATATGCTGCCTGAAACTTTTCGCGATTACAATACTTCCTTTTTACTTCGTACAAGGAAGTAAAAATGAGAGTAGTTTTCTTTGTTGTGCAAAATCTGTAAGCTCCAGTAAATTAGGTAATGTTTTTTTAATGTGAATGGGGGTTAACATTAATTTTCAGCATTCCATGGCACAACTCGAGATGAACAAATACACGTGCAGCTACGGAACTGGAACTGAAGTTAGAACCGCCAAAAAGTGTTCAAGCTGGAACAGTTAATAAGAAATTTTGATCACATATTTATGAGGAGCCAGGCATAACCCAAGTTGTTAACCAGATCACAGGTGTAGGAAATGGGCTACCGTTATGATAAAGAGCAGATAACTGAAAAATATGTCGTAGAGGTATTAAAAAACAAGGTCGTAATTCGCATAAGGTAGCCCTTACGCTAGCCGTAGTACTATGCTGCAAAAATAATAATCTTCTACCAACGGTTGGTGTTTTGCAGTGGATTACCAAGAATTAAATAGTATTACTAAATATCCCGTTTATCTGCTCACCATAATCGAAAAATTAAGAAAGATAAACTCTACAAATTATATGACAACGCTAGATTCTACTTTCGGATATTTTCAAATACGTGTAAAACCAGAGGGATGAGCTAAAAACCGCATTTATTACAAGCTCGGCGTTTATCACTTTCTGAAAATGCCGTTTGGCTTATGCGGAGCTCCCGCCTCGTTTCAGAGAGTCAATCATTTTATACTAAGACCTGTCCTCGGCCACGTTCATTTATCTAGATGATAATTGTAACTAGTGAGACTTTAAAAACGAACACATTAAGGATTTGCATGAAGAGTTTTCGTTTCTAAGGAACTCGAGTACTTTTATTCACCTAGATGATATAACTGTATTTAGCTATATTATAGACGAATATATTCGTGGTTTGCACGAAATATTTTTCCCTCTGAACGAAACAGGATTAGAAGCAAATGCAACAAATTATAAATTTGCGATCAAGGAACTTTGTTACTTAGGATATATGAGTAAGATATCTCAGAAAGGAACTGAAACAAATGATTACGAAATAGTTGCAATAAAAAAAACACTCGCTACAAAATAAAGAAAACGTATCCTAATTTTGGCGCTTGTATTCCTATTATAGGACTTTTATCAAAGATTTTGCACAGATAGTAAAACCGTTGCTAGATTTAAAAAGAAAAGGAAGCCATATTTACTTGGTCGACCACAGCTAACACAACGTTAAAAGAATTTAAAACAGCGTTAATCCAAGCGCCATATTTGAAATTTCCTAAAGATGACCGGTACGTAAAAATTTAAAACGCGTTGTTGAGTCAAGCCTCAGTTTTGAAATTTCTTGAACTTAGCTAATTGCAGTTCATCTTTACGATTATGAGGCTGTCCCAGTGATGATGCGAAATAAGAGCATATAGATGTTTTTCAGTAATAGTCCTATTACAACTCAGAGAAATTATACGGGTACAGAAAGGGAAATTTTAGCAGTTCCTTTAGAAATGTCGACTTTACTTCCCAAATTTCTCGTTATACGAGTATCCAGTAATAACCATAAAACCTTTAGAAATCTTTCCTTGCTTTCTCAGAACCAACATGTTAAGACTTTTTCTCCTGTTTTTTTAAAACAATCTTCTATTTCAGTCAGATGCTTATATCCAAGCCTGATCAGTGTAACTATATATTTCTATTTTGCACCTGCTAAATAATTTTAATAGTCTGCACATAGTCTTACTTTGAGAAAACTTTGGGAAAACACTTATTCCAATTTACGTAGATCAAGCCTCAGATTTACATAGATCGTGCATTCCGGAAGAAAGTTATCGCCAAGTCGCCAAATGGACCCTCAAACTGCAAGAACATACTTTAGTTATTCAACAGATTCCATGAAAAACGAACGCCGTCGTCGACGTTCTATCGAGAATAGATGAAGAAGGGGATGAAATTAAGGGTGCAATTTTAACTGCAAACTTTTGAATTCTTACGAGAATATTACTTCTGAAATACAAATAGAACCGGAATTTAAAATTATTTATCTTATTTAAAAGATTCTGATCATTTCGACCACCAAGATGGCTATCAGAAATACAGAGGGTTTTAACATAGTTTTGTAACGAATTTAATTTTCTCCATGAATTTAAATATTAATTTTAAAATACAAGCGTGACTGGCATCAATCTGATTTATAGTAGCTAATACAAAACAAAACCAAAAAAAAACAAAACAAAAAAAAAAAAAAAAAAAAAAAAAACGTGATGTTTATCGTCTAACGCCGAAGCGTGTTTCTCAGCGTAAGACTATGTGCAGACTATGAAAATTATTTAGCAGGTGCAAAATAGAAATATATAGTTACAACTGATCAGGCTTGGATATAAGCATCTGATGAAATAGAAGATCGTTTTAATACCGAAAAACAGGAGAAAAAGACTTAACATGTTGATTCCGAGAAAGCAAGGAAAAATTTCTAAAGGTTTTATGGTTATTACTGGATACTCGTATAATGGTAACCTTAAAATAAGGAAAGTAGAAAAAATGTCAAAGATAATTCCGAGTACTATCAGTAATATGTTTTAACATTAGTTTTTTAAAGAAACAGTTTTATCTCTTTATCTGAACAATCTTCACTGTGCTATAATCCATCAGGATAAAGCTCCAACCCATACCTCTAAATTTACTGTTCTCTGTTTTGAAAAAGTGAGAAATGAAACTAGAATTGAAACTATTCCTTTAAATGCATCCCACCCAAGTTCCAAGTTCCTTCATGTGTCTGCTATGGATTACTCTGCATTTAGACTTTGAAACAAGTTCCTTATAAGCGGCATCCCAAAACATTGGATGGACTGTGGAAAATTGTGAAGGAGGAGTGTAATAAAATCAACCTTGATGTTTTAAGAAAAGGACATTTATCTTGGAAATCGATATGTAATATGATAGTTCAACAAAAGGGTTAGAAAATAAAATTCTAAGGTTTGTTTATATATAAATCTTTGCAAAGTCCTTACAAAAATGTGTGAACATCCTCTGTAGAGTCGCAACTCTCTGCAGAGTCGCATTGATAAACTCTTATTTATGCAAACGAAAATAACGAATTAAGATCGGTTAACCGTGCCAGTTTAAGGTTTTCTATTTTGAAGGAACTGCAGGATTAGCTAATTTCAGGTCATCGCGAGTATAGCGAGTTCGCCAAGCTTTATTTTCATATGCTATGAAAGTCTGTTACTGATCATGTGAAGTCGTCCCATATTTGCCAATTAGTTAACGATGTTAATTATAGCCCGGCTGGGTATCTAAACTATATAAAAAACTGTTCCAAATGAGTTAATAGGAAATGAATTATAAGGGTCATTACCCAAGTAACGAACTATTTACTTTGAAAAGTAGTTATTCGGACTTGCTACCTAACAATAAAACAATTCTTATTGTACTGCAATGTTCCTGATTTCGCTATCAAAATCATGAATTTTTTCTATTCTAATTTAGTTTTCTTATTGTTTTTGCAATATGAAGAATTGGATATTTTTACGCGCTGTACTCAACTGAGGTAGCAAGTAGTTTCTGGAGAGATAAAATCCGATGGGAAAAACGAGTGTTATGATTATGGAAGTAATGAAAGTGTACTGAGAAATTAAATTCAGCGCCCTATACCTAGGCACAATGAAATCTTAGCACATAGAGGAATGTAGAAGTCCAAGCCAATTGTAATATCCTCAGTGACCATAGAAACTACCTTTAACGTGCCGCTGCTACTGTTAAAGTAGTCGAATCAGGCTACACTAAGTTACGGCTGCTGCTGGAGCTTACGTACGCTGGTCATGGTGCTCCAGAAAAATCAATACCTGGCTTTATTCAAATTCTATTTCTCTTATGTCTATGCTTGATATCAGCACACCGGAAGAAAAAAAATCTAAAAGCATAAAGTGCGGTAGCAAGTCTGTAATTCCTCCTATTAACTCTTACTCTACCCCAAACCACAAAATCTCATTAGCTTCAGAAATTTCTTGAATTTATTTACATTATTTATTCATTTAAAATCTTTGAGACTACGTTAATTCACTGTTAATTGCCTTGCATAGGCGGCTGAAATTTCCACTGTCTTTATCATTGCTCCTGCTGATTATCAATTCAATGATCAATTTGTCTAGCCGCTAAAATGTGATTTCCGTAGAAATAAAATTTAATTTTGATTTGCAAATTAAACACTTTGTTAAACAATGGACTTTGAAGCGTTAGATGGAAATTTTCAAATTGCCTTTCAAAATTTCAGCATCGTTTACTGCTTATTTCAAGAGAAAAACGAGACTGTTTCCAGAGCATTTTAAGGGGGGAAATAATTTCTTTCTAATTAGCTTATTATGAAATGTGGATTATCTTCCAGATTCTAAATGAAATAGACATGCAATGACGAATTAAAAATTTAAATTAAAGAATAAAAGTTAAAAAAAATCTGAAAGCTTTCAGATTATATATTACGTCCCAAAGGGCGTTTTGTAACGTTTTTGTGTGTTACCTTTATTTATTAATTATTTTTCCACTCTTAAACCACAAAAATTTCAATTCAACAGGAATATCACAAAATCTTTAAAAACATCATATTTTTAGTACTATTTCTGACAGACAGGCTCGCGCGCTGAAGATAAAATTGTTTTTTTTTTCTGTACTGTGTTGCCATTACTCGCTTTGTTTAGTTTGTTAATCAATTCGTTAAAGTTTTACAAAGTATGAAATGTGCTTGTTGGTAACAACATGAAACGTTATTCAGGCTTTTAAGTGGTTCAACGCAAAATCCGGTTTCGATACTAATAGCCCTTCTGAGCTAACGCTCCTTTGGGCTTTTTTTTTTTTTTTTTTTTTTTTTAAAACTTACCAGAGCTGAGACAGCGTTCTTGTTTTCCTGATAAAGCTTTTCTTTCAAGTACAGATTTCATGTATATTAAGATGTAAATCTCCTCCGTTTCACTTACGGAACAATACAAATGCGGCTGTAAATAATGAAAGTTTAGTAAAATGTAGAATGAAATGAAAAATGAAAGAATGTACTCTTTTCTGTAATTATTTTATAGATGCTATAGGTATTTATGAAAGTGCTTATAATACTAATAATTCTCATACCACTAATACCGCAAAAATTATTAATAATATTTTTGTAACAAATGGTGCTTAACACTGCTGAAAGTAGTATATAAGTTCGCATTAAAAAATACACAAAATTTTTATTCTTATGTTAATCAAGTTATGTATTTTCTATGAGGTTTTATTCTTATAATAATGCTTACTGTATTTTGAATGCAAAACGTTTCGCGCCTGCAGCTTCTTATATGCAAGAAGTTATGACACAGTAAATTTTTAGTAATACAAGTTTAACTGAATTAAATCAAGGAGTAAGACACGTTTCCCATTGAAAAAAACCTATAAATGAACCTAACTTAGCGACTGATATGTCTTAAGAATTTTTGAACGCATCTGATGATTATTGGATAATTTAAAGATAACTGTTGCTTCCTTATAATCTTAAAATATGTATTATTTCGAGGTCTGGTAATTTTTGAGTTAAAACTAACGGAAATCCCAAAAAGATCAAAGAAAAAAAAAACTTTCATCCAAAATGGTCCCACCACTGTCTTAGCGATTATGATCTCTGAGTACTGAGAGTTCTACCTGGATTCATTCCTAGGTTAAGGAGTTGCCTGTATATTTAAATGATCTGTTTTTTCCCCGTGTGTAATGTCCCAAAGAGCCTTCCATAGAAAGATATCTACGAAAGCATCTTCTGCTTTGGTAGACAGCCCTCGAATGGTTTGATTCATTCAAATAATCTAATTATCCAAAATGTTGGAAATAGATAGTTCTTACGGTTAGAGATTTGTTACAGTCGCAAAAGATAATAATACAAGAAAACTTCCTTCAGGCTCTGGCAACTATTCTTCCATGAAATACGTGGACAAGAAATGACATTTAAACTAGACGGGCAAACTTTCGTTCATTAGGTATGGGGTCCTAGCTCAGATTCTCGCGCAGATTATATTAGGTTGATCTAAGCTTAATAGAGCTTTGCATTTAGTAAACTCCGAAATTAAACTAATTTCATTTTTAACTAAAAGTTTTTGTTAACTGAATTCAGTAAGCTATAGAGATACTTATACTTTAAGAGAAAGCTAGGCCTTATATTTTAAGAGCACGAGCATGTAACATTTAATAAAAAAAATATATTGTAATTCCACTCTTTTGCTTTCTGGAAATCTCGAGAAAACAGAAATTACCAGAAGCTTTAGTGAGCCGGAGAGAAACATCTCAGTTTAGTTATTTAGATAACTGTTGTTTGTTGATTGTAGTGAATTTGCGGTGAGATGGGATTAGCTTTTTCTGCGCTGTGGATTGCGGTCTATTTAACATTTTAGTAGTTTAAAATATAGAGACTGATTATATTGCGCGATATTGTGATATTATAAGAATATCTCTGAGGATAATTCCAACGTTTTGTTACATTTCTTGTTATAAAAATAAATTTTATGAATCTTTTTTCGGACTTGCGCATTGAATCTATTATGAACCCGCACGCACGCAACAATATGTACATATATTTCCTGGAGATATTTTTTTAATCTCTTGATAATTGATATTTCACCCTGGAGGTATGAGTAACAAAGAACAATTGAAGCCCATGAATTACCGTCTACAGTTTTCAACTAAACTGTTAAAAACAGATACAGTTTCTTAAGCCGGAGATGTCCTTATACAAAATTTCGGAAAATTGTTTTCCCCTACCCTCCAGATCCTTCAAAATTCATGGGGTTTTTTGTCTTCTCGTGATTGGCAATAAAACTGAAAAGTGCAAAAAATGGTTAATGGAAGCGTCAGGCGGTTAATTAGTGATGTAATAATATTTATTTTTGCTTCTAAATGTGTTCAGTTATCCTAATATATAGGTGGAGACTTTATTACAGTAGGGTCAACTTGGATTTGGCATTATTTAGTAATACTGTATCAGGAATAATATTAACTTAATAACGGAATTACATTTTGTTTACCGAATCACGTGTCTGGTTTGCTGTTTTATCATATATATTCTAAACCTATCAAAATCTAAGGAATATTTCCACTGCGAAAGCGAAATATTTTCTTCTCGCCATAGCTTCATAAATAAATCCGTACTGTATCCAGTACAACTGTATTCTACCATATTGTATCAGTCATCATTGCCTTTAGTATTTAGCCCTATTTTAGATATTACTTTTACTGTTTTACCAGTCACTCTGATAATTGCTCATATATTGCACTGCACTCATTTATTGTTCACGTTGTGAATGTCTTTTGTAACCACCTATCCATAACTCTGTAAATACGTAACAAATTGTTTATCTCACCCACAGTGCACCCTTCTTCCATCACTGCACTATCGTCTCGTCCAGCATCTGTTTGCACTGCCCCCAGCACTCGTCTTGAGCACAATATGTACATATAAGTGTGTTACGTTGATCAAGTTATTTCTGTCAGCGGGGCTACCTGGCCGATATGCTAACTACACAGTGGACCGGCTGCCTCGCTGTCGGTGGAAAGAAAGAAAATCACCATCGCCTCACAAAGTCTTCATCTGCGACTAAGATCTACTTCAAGATAATTTTTGCTTTAAAAATAAGTTATTTCTCCCGCCTTCATGGCGTGCCTTCGTTGTGTGGTGGTCTGCAAGCAGAGCGCGTATTACAGAGGTCCGTGGTTGGATTCCCGGCGAAGACGTTGCTCATTTTTCATCTCTCCGGCCTCGAAATAACTTAATGTCTCAACATGTTTCAAGAAAATTTAATGTATGGCATATATAACAGGTTAATAAATGCAGGTCCCTGTTAACTTATATGTAAAGATGAAAAAACTGGGATTAAGGTTTTAAAGCTCTAGTAATTTTCTCTCTGACTATCATTTACAATTTTTTAAGGTTTCTCCTTGTATTATTTTTAGGTAAGGCAGTTTGTTTTACTGAGAACACAAGAGTCCAAGCTATGAAACAAAAATACAATTGCGCCAAAAATTATTTTGAAAATAAAACCGGAAATGATCAGCATAGACATTTTTCATCACAGGTCAGCATATTCCACATTTTATTTTATAACATTATAGAATAGTCTTTAGAGTACGATAGAAATCTGTGATTTCTTCATCTTGTGATATACCGATAATATCACCTAAATGGTTGGCATCATTAACTGTGAACTCCTCATCCTCACGCGTGCTTTCCGTATCGCACTCTTGGTCATTGTTTCTGTATTTTTTCTGCTTAGTGAACAGACGGCATATCTTTCAGTTTCTCAAGTTTCAGTTTCAGACCTACGCTTGTAAACTTCAGCTTCTAAATGTCCTCGGAGAACAGGAATTTCTGCAAGGATCGTGTTGGGCAATTAAACGCAAGTATCCTCCCAGCAAATCGAAGAATTAGCCAACAAAAATGCACACTAATTGAGCAATATATTGTAGAGACATTAGGTACTTTGGAAGCAGGAAAGATGAAAAATTAACAATGCCTTTGAACCGTGGACGTCCGGAATACGCACTGAGTGTGTTGACCACTACACTACGAAGGAACGCTAGGAAGGCGGGAGAAATACCTTATAATATAATAAGCAAAGACAAATGTCATCATATTACATGCTACATGTGCAATTTCGAAACAGTGATGCACAGACTTTTATAATTTCTGATTTTCTAAATGCGATCCTTCGATCGAGTTTTTCAGCATTATCTGTTCCAGCATTGTCAACGATAAGAGATTGCCTCTTTTATGCAATATCTAATTTCTCTCGAGTTTCTGATACTGAGAGAGGAACACTTTTAATTTAAATTCAGTAAGATAAGACATGAAAACCAACACACATAAACTTCCTTTCATCCTACATCGTGAGTAATCCTTTAGCGATGTCATGATGTCATTATATTCCCGTAAGGATTATGTTATTCATTTGTGAACTGCTCTTGAAGTGCTCTCTCCACTGCGTAATATATTGCAATCTCCTTCAACGAAAATATCTATATTTTTCGCAACGTAATTTTCTAAAACTAACAAATTCATCTTTTGTTACGGTCTAGAAATGAGCTTGTATACCTTTTTGTGAATTTTTTAGATGTTCAACAGATATAATAAGGGCATTATCACGTTTTTTTTTTTTTTTTTTTTTTTGTAAATAAAGGTGAATCACAGAAGTAGCTGTAATGCAAGACATCGCATGCTAATTCTTCGAAATATGAGTTATCCAAGGAAATATATAAGTCTTTTGCAAAATGGTACATCAAGTTTCCATGTTATAAATATTTATTAAGCAAATTTAGTTTTTATTTACGTCAAACGGGTAAAATATTTCGAATTACACCTAAATTATGTTTTTAATTGTTTTACCTCAGGTGCTGCGATGATTTGATGAACACCACGAATGGGCACTGTAGACAAACAGCGCGCATTTTCGCCTCTCGCTCACTTGGCACAGAGTCTATATTATATTATAAGGTATTTCTCCCGCCTTCTTAGCATGCCTTCGTAGCGTGGTGGTCTGCACGCTGGGCGCGTATTCCAGAGGTGCGTGGTTTGATTTCCGGCGAGGGCGTTACTCATTTTCCTCTTCTCCTGCTTTCAAAAAGAACCTAATTACTCTACAGTGGCGACCAAACTAAAAGGTAGTGGATGAGGATTCCTTTTAGTTTAACCATCATTCATGTGTGGTGGATAATGACTCTCTACACCCAGGGTTTAGCCATTGGTTCCCTTAAACCCCGGTCACTCTATAAAAGGGGGAGTATATAAGGTATTTCTCCAGCCTTCTTAGCGTGCCTTCGTGGTGTAGAGGTCTGCATGCTTGGCGCGTATTTCAGAGGTCTGTGTCTCGATTCCCGGCGAAAGCGTTGCTTATTTTTCATGAAACCTGCTTCCAAAACATACCTAATGCCTCTACAATATATAGAAGACAATGCTACATTAATGGATGTTACGCGCTGTATGAGAGCGGAATATTATGTTACTAACTTTATGTAAAGTATATTTCTTTTAGCTCGTGTAAAAATAATAAAGTGTTAGCCCTAGTAATACGTATGATATATGAAAGTGCCCACATCGTGTCTATCTGTCAAATATTTCTAGACTCCACCTCATGGCGGATATACGACGGTGGTGTTAGGAGTGGCATTCGAACCCACACCCACATTCGTGGACAACAACAACTACATGTCCTAGAATTTTAATTTTATGCTTTGCAAAGCCACATTTTTTAAACTAACATTTAAATTTGCTTCTTCTAGCGAACTTAGAACTTATGTACTCAATATGTTTCATATGTGTATTCCGTTCATGTAAAATATGTCTAGAACCCACCTCCCGAAGGCTATACGACAGGTGCATTATGAGTAAAATTAATTTTTAATAGCAAAGTGTTTATATGTGCAGTGTAACCAATATTCTGTAACCAAACCGAAAGAGATAGCGACAACTTAACCTCTATCCAAAAAGTTCGATAAATGTGTCTATAGTTGCAATAGATTGTTGGATACAATGGATTACATAAAGCAGCTGTTACTGACATTTGAAGTAGTCCCCCACTGATGGCAATGCACATCTGGGGACGGCTGTATAATTCCTGGAAACTTCTGGCATAGTATTCTTTAGGAATGGCCTTTAGCTGGGTCGTACCATTACGTTGGATGGCTGAAATGCCTGAAACCTCTGGCTGTTCAGGGCTGATTTCAGTTTAGGGAAGAAACAATAGGTAGGGTAGACAGGTCTGAGACGTTGGGACACAATTTCTCTATTGGCCAAGAATTGTGGCACCAGAAAGGCAGCGTGGAGCCGGACATTGTCCTGAAAAGGGTATACTTGCCTTGCTTGATGTACTGGGGCGTAAGCGCTTGCTCTGTTACAGCATGTGTTTCAGTATTTCCTTGTACGTACCGCCATTTAACGGGATGCTCCCAAGGAGGAATTCTTTGTAAATGAGATCCTCATAGCCGAAGCCACGAGAATCGTCTTCATGCGGGAATTCTCAATTTCGCTTCTTCTTGTTTTTCGGCGACTCTTTACTCCGCCACTCCATACTCTGACGCTTGCCTTCGGAGTCGTGCCTCAGACACCAGACGTGACGATGGTTTTCAGGAATTTTGGGATTCAATCAGCCATGTCGATGAGGTCTCCACAGGCGTCAAGCTGAAGTTGCATTTGTTCCGGAGTCAAAGTGTGGAGCACGAACCGGGAGCAAAGCTTACGTTTGCCTAAATTACGGTTTGCTGTGAGGTGGGTCGTTAAACGAATAGTTCTTTTCTGCCGCTATCATGCGCACTGTCACACGACGGTACTGGGCCAAAAGGTCCTTCACTTTCTGCACGTTGTCAGGAGTTTGCCCAGTTACAGGCCAACCACTTCAGGGAGAGAGTTAAATGGTCTCCCGCCCTTCTCGGAAGCTTTTTAAACACTTCTTTCTGAACGTACTTCAAGGCAACAGCACGTTATTCCTAAACTGTTATCAGCATTTCATGAGTCTCTTTCGCTGATTTTCCGAATTTGAAACAGAGCAGCATATTAATTCGCTAATCCACTTGAAGTTTGACCGCAGACACAGTACCTTTACTATACAAATGAGCTGTTTCCAAACGATAAACACACTCGCAGCGCGGCCGCTTGGGAACTAATTCAGGTCAGTCTTGACCTGTCGCGCACGGGGGTGCGCGCGCCAGCTACACACTCTTATGACCGTAAGTACTATGACAGGGGTGGCCAAAGTGCAGCTCGCGAGCCTGATACGGCTCTTGGAGTCAATTTCTGCGGCTCGTGCATATAAAATATATGTTTGAAATATGGTAAACTAAAATTATTCAGTGTCCAAGAAGAAGTAATTAATTAGTTTAGACTCTTTTTACAAAGTTATCAGGAATTTCTCTCTATTTAAAATCTCCTCCGCTACTACTATAATGATGTAAATATGAACTTGTGGCTTTTAGAAAATCTAGATGCGGCTCTCGAACATTACTGAATTCAAACGGGCGGCTCTTACTGACATGAAGTTTGGCCAACCCTGTACTATGACACCATTCATCGAACTTTCTGGACAGAGATTATAGATACAACAAATGATATTTGTAAATAAAGTTCCTACTTCGTAGGGCTATTTTCTGCCTCTCTCGGATAATGTTCATTTAGTATTTCATTTGAGATATTGTAGCAGAGTATAATTATACCAATTATAATAGTGAATGTAATTTTTCTCTAAATCATCACAATTTAATGGCTGTGTTAATTACTATAAAAGCAGATAAAAGATTATTATGGTTCATTAATATATGTCTATAGCTTTCCAACATTTTTCTACCCAGGAATCATATAGATTATTTTTTATGTATTATTGATTTTTTTAATATTCATATAGAAGAAAACATTAAAGACACAAAGAAGTAAAGACAAAATAGTGCTTATTATTTTATTAAAATTAATATTTTTATAATAAAAATCTATTTTGCACTTTCTTGATTTTTGGCTTTACTTAGGAATTTTAACATTGTTCTTTAAACAGAATGCTACTTTACATTTAATGAGATAAGGAAAAACATAATTTGTTTCCTAATAAATAGTTCACATGTCTTGAAGTACGGTATTTATTACTTTGTTGTAAAATTTGTCACCAAAAATATAAAAAATTTCTAAAATGCTTTAACTGTGTACATTATGCAGAAAACACAAAGTATTACAAATAAGCATAAAATTTAAATGCCCATATAACTTTAATTCATAGAATTGAAACTCGTATAATAATTTCTAGCGTTTGAAAGCAAATTGACGTTAAAAAAAGAGATCGCTTTGATGAAGTACATTTAATATATTCACATCAACTGCAGAATTTTCGCCCCAAATGTTGTACTGGAATGTTCTCTATAATGAGCATTGTTTACAATAAGCATCGACTATATACGTAAAAACTAAAAAAATGAAGTGAATGTAAATTACATTTATCCTTCTTTCAGAAACAAAGATAAAAGGAAATTGTCTCAATCGTCTAAAGTAAAAGCAATTAAAAATCACATTAAAGTAAGGTTAAAAAAATAAGAAAACGCCTTCATATATTTGCGATGATTGTTAAAGTTTAATTTAGCATAATATTTTATTGCTTAGGTGGCAACAGAGTTACTGATGACAACGCTACTTATATGCAGCAGAAACAAAAGTTTTTTTTTTCTTTCTTTCAGTATGTGAGACGATAAAGAAACTAGATGCATTTAAGGAAACCCATTTATTTCCAAGCTCTTCGTGCATTTATTTTCAACTGCACTGATTAAAAAAGTCAATAATCGTTCCGATACATCAATGCGTTGAGCCATGTCAGGAAAAAGATAGCCCATTTATCGGCCTTTTAGAAACACCAAAATTGTTCTATTTTGGGCAACGGCCTCTTAATGGAAGGCATTGGCTGCCGCTTTCTCGAATTCTCTGGAGTTGAGATGCAGTATTGCTTGCGCCTTATTGTTATTTCTAGCTAGTTTTTGGTTTTTATCGGTCTCCCTCAATCACTATTTATTCTTCCGTGGAGAAGTAAAATTATTCTTTTTCGTGTTCATTTTATGTTGTTCGCACCACACATATTTGCTGAAAGGGTTGCTACTAATGGGTGTCGAATTATCGTAAAAAAGTTTCTCGTTATATTATGAGGAGCCTCAAGAAGAATTTTTTAGAGAGTAATAAACAGATGAAAAGCTGAAACATTAAGTTTGAAATAGTACTTGTGAGAAACAAATGCTTAAAAAAATTAAGGATGAAAGTGGAAACATATGAATTTTCATGATTAAGAACATATGTTTATCCTGTAAATACAATTAAATTCCCATCCCCTAAATGCTAACTATTGAAAAACAGTGACAGCTAGGAATTAGTGTATATAAAAGTATCATTTCTTATGAAAATTATATTCCCATGAAATTGTTATAAATCATTATATTATAATTTTTAACTCAAATAATAACTTTGCATTTGATAGCAATAACATTTAAATTATACCTATTTATCAAGAAATTTCATGCAAGTGCTATCTGCCTTATAATTTCACTTTTCGTATAGGACTTTATAAAGGAAAATGATTTGTTTCAACTTTGCGTGGAACTTTTAGACCCTCACAATTTTTCTTACAGGGATACTACCAGTTTCAGTATGCATAATTTCGAAACGTTTTTGCATTACTTTACTTTCTGTTTCATATGGAATGTAAAATATAAAAATGTAACACACCGCTGCTTTTATTAGTAGTAGACAATTAGATTTGGGTTAAAATTTGTATAATGTTTCTAATTAAGCTTGAAAAACACAAGTTTTAATATATTTACTAACTTCATAAACATGAGCTCTTTCTAGAGAATTTTTCACATCATATTTAGAGTACCTAAAATAACCAAATGATGATTACATATTTTTAAAACTATTTTGATGAGGAATTAAAAAAGAAGCAAATGTTTTGGAATAAAAATTCTGTGAAAAGCTTATTATTTGAAATGTGAAACGTCAGCTGTTGATTTTAAATTTATTCTGCTTTTAAAATGTCGCATGTTAACAAGCTGTGGATTGAAGGATATATTGTTGAGCTTTCTGAAGAGAAATGTTTCTTTTCTATCTTCAAAAATATTCACAAATGCATGGTGTTAAAATTTCTAAGTACAAAATATGCAACATTAGTAATCAGAATGGGAAAATCATCATTTGAAATAAGTTTGCCCGTCAGTGGAAACCATGAGTTTGTAATAATATTTAGCGTGCTAAATGTGATGATAAATGGGTGGAAATTATAATAAAATTATGGAATTAAAGTAACTTACCCCCAAAGGATGACACTTCAAATAATGTGAATTACGAGAAATTTATTATGTCTTGACATCGTAAAATTTTAAATTAATACTAGTATAAATAGAGAAAACATAGCCAGAGAGAAGACAATAGACGGCGAACTACTGCAGCTGTAAGAATTAGTCCTACCATTTTGAGTCCTAACCTTTCGTGCACAAAATGCGTAAAGTTCCGATCTAATAAATCTCAGTTCATCTTCGTTACACAAAGTTATATGATAACAAAATTCAGTTTTTATAGCGAAGGACTTGAATTATTATTCCAATATATTTTTGTGGAACACAAGGCCAATTCTAGCATCAAGATGCAACACGTGCGCAGGAATTCCTTTCGAGGACGTCTCAAGTCGTAAAACATCATCCATTTACCACAGAAGTCAGCATCTAGGTCAATTTAGTTGAATCTTCAAACCACTTACTATTATTTTTTGACAAAAAGCATTCTCTTGAAACTATATATGGAGATGGTCGTCAGAAAGGCACGAAAAAGAACAAAATTGCAGACACGCATCATCGGCGGTGAGGACGAACAGAACCTCGCCCTACACCTTCGGAGTCTAGCAGCAGAAGAGACGGTAAAAAGAAAAAAAAAATCTACCAACACAGAAATTAGCTGCCTTTAAATATACTCTGTAGCACAAACAAATAGATACTAAATTGAGATTTACAACTTAAAATGCTAAACTACGTAATGTTTCCCAGCTTTTGGCGAGGTATAGAGCTCAACGCAAAACAATTTGTAGAACCATGTATGAAAACTGTTTATCAGGAAATAAATGGAAATGCATTGTGACCTAATGCATTGACTGTGTTTACCTAAATGACTGCAACAAAAACGAAGAGAAAAAAAATTACAAATCCTTGTTTCGTCAATGCAATGAAAGTTTCAGCAAGAGGTTTATTGTTATAATAAGGCCTCTTAAAATGAGAAATTAAGAATAACAAGAGTGAGAAAAAATGTCTAAATCAACTCAACATACTATAAAGATGAAGTTTTATGTCCAATATTTACAGAATAACTTCCATGTCTTTGTCCCAATGACTATCAAAGAATAAAACTTCATCAAGACAAAGAAACAAGTCATCCTTCGAAGAGTACCACAGGGTTGCTTGGAAAAGTTAAGGGTGATATACAGTTAGTCAAAAAAGTCTGCGTACATCAAGAAAAGTAATATCGAATCCAAATTTTAAGGTGCGAAAAGGGTAGTTTCTTAAAGTTTTATTTTTTTAATATTTAGTTTCAATAAGGGACTTTGAAATTATTTAACTGTAATATTTTCATATCTAATAATTTATGCACACTAATTTTTAAAAGATAAGTGGCCAGAAATCAAAGCCAATAAAGTTTGCGTACGACGCGAAGGAGGAGGGGGATTTCTTATCTAACTTTTAAACTTCAAACTTGAAAATGCAAAGAAGGTTACATTTTCAAGGTCATTGACTTCCGAAGCAACTTTCACGTTGATTAGAAGTTGCTATTTCTATTTTCTTTGACGAAAATGACAACCAATAAAGAAATCCTTTTAGTTACCAGACAACTAATTATCAAATTGAGAGATGAAGGTAAAACTCTTCGTTATATTCTTAAAGCTATTGGAAAACCATTTTCTAGTGTGCAAAGAGTTATTCAAAACTATCTTGACACTGGTAGTCTTGCTGTAAAACCAAGATGTGTTAAACAAAATCCTAAACTTTTTGCTGCAAGCATTGCAAAAGACATTTTTTTAACTAGCAACAAGGAAATTTCTCCTGAAACTGTACGAAAAGTGCTGCGAAAGTCCGATTATCATGGACGCAAACCTAGGTCTAAGCCATACATTTCTGAGACAAATGGAAAAAAAGAATTTGTTTTTGCCGAAACATATTTAAACTCTTCGCAGGACTTCTGGAACAATGTAATTTGGTCAGATGAAAGTAAGTTTACAATATTTAAAGTTAATGGCCACCCTATTGTATGGAGAAAACCAGGAACAGAACTGAATCTGAGAAATTTAAATCCAACTGTCAAACATGGAGTTGGCGGTGTGATGGTATGGGGGTGTATGTCGTCGAAAGGAGTTGGAAATTTTCACATTATTGATAAAGTCATGGATAAGTATGTTTATCTGGATATTCTGAAGAAAAATCTACGAGACAGTGCCCGAAATTTAAAACTTTTTAATACCTTTATTTTCCAACAAGACAACGACCCGAAACATACAGCTAAAATTGTGAAGGAATATCTCCTCTATCACACTCCAAGACAGTTGCGTACTCCTCCACAGTCACCAGACCTCAATCCAATCGAACATTTGTGAGGAAAATTGGAGAAACGAATTCGAAAACACAATATTACGTCGCGAAATAAGCTAATTAGTAAATTGCAGGAAAAATGGGCGAAATTTACGTCGGATGACACTGAAAAACTAGTTCAGTCAATGCCCAGACGTCTGCAAGCTGTTTTGAAGAATAAAGGATATCCTACGAAGTATTGAAGTAATGTAAAAAACTTATATTTTGTTTTGTTTTTTTTTGAAAGTGTACGCAGACTCATTGGAGGGAATTTCTGAGTTTTTTTGACAAAATATATTTTTGAAAAAATGTAAAAAGTATTACACTGATATTATTTACTTTTTATTTAAGCTTAGAATTTTAGCTAATAGAAGAAAAAAATGCAATGATTAAAATACATTTTTCTATGCTTTAAGTGTTTTTTTTTAATTTAAAATTTAGTCTGTACGCAGACTTTTGTGACTAACTGTATGAACTGCATATAACCTTTTCAATGCATTCCTGAAATGCTCCTGATATTTCACCTATGGACTATTGTGTCTTTGGTCCCTTGAAAAGAACGTTTTAGACAAGCACTCTCAAAATAATCCTAAAAATGTGTAAATATCCTCTGTATAATTTTCTGCATATCAGTGCTAAATAATTGACCACTTTTCGTAATTAACACATAAAACATTAATTTGTAGATGACGAATCAGATATAATCTTAAAAAAACTTTTAAACTATAAAACAAAATAGTATAAAATAAATGCTGTTAAATACAGCTTAGTTATTTCGGATATGTAATCGGGTATCTTAGATTAATTTTAGATAAAATTCTAGTTCACATACAGAGCAACACAATTTAAAGATGCAATTTAATAGAATGTTTTCTAATTAATAGAAACATTTCATTTATAAGACTTAATTAAATCCAATAAAAGTATGCCTTCGTGATACCCTAGACTGTTTACAATAATTTACAGCTCTACAATCAATATTCTCCACCACACTGTAATGCAGATCGAACGGGGTGGTTACATTTAACTGAAAACTAACTCAAAGACACCTGGAGATTTGAACCTATTTGATCGATTGCCGTGCAGCTCTTCAGATCGCGAAAAAGAATATACAAAAGAAAAAAAATGTAAACCATTTTTGGTCATCTGTAAATATGGAGCTGTAAAGCATTTCAGTCATTAGAATAATGCATAATATACGAACAGCAGTAGCAAATATCCAAACTGACTTATACTAAAGAGTTTGTAATAGGTATTTTATTCTGTTAATTTGAATACATTTGTGAAATAGAATTTGTACAGCTTATTCCCCTTTTTTGTCAGACATTTTGAAAGTTTATGAAATCCTTCATTGCACTCTAATCCGCTTATGCAATTTCTTAGGGCACCATAAAATATGATAGATCCACTTAAATTTGAAACCCATAAGTTTCAGATTCCATTGTCATGTTATTCTTAATGAATGAACTCCCACTTCTTGCCAGAGGATAAGTCTTGGCCAGCCGCTTAAGAACAAAATAACCAGAATTCTCTAGTCAGGAATAAAATTTTATACCTGAAAACATAATCTATCGAATTACATTAGGGAATCTTATTGGACATGTCGTTTATATTCCTTGCTTTCTATTTAGGGTGGAAAGTTCCGTGATCAAATGCAAGAATGCAGGATGAGAAAAACACTTTTATAGGGATTTTCTAGCAGTAGAACTAGTTTGTTAGTTTTTAGCAGCAGTTTATTATTTTTAGAATTACTTTCTAGTTTTCTATTACCAGTATATTATTTTAGAACCACTAGAATTACTTGCATGTCTAATAGGATTTGAATACGGAACACCCTTAATCCTCAGTAAATTTAGTCTTACTCGCCGAATTACCTGATGCTTGAAAATGGTTCGCCTATTTCCAAAATGAAAAGGACTAAAACTGCAACTGTGGTTACACCATTTGGTGGATGAAAGAGTGCTAGATATATAATCTGGTCGTATGTGTTTTGTATTAGCTGAGAAACACTTGGCGACAGAGGAGAATCTTGTCTAATAGCGCTTGCGCCAGATGCGGAATTGGCGCTGAAATAGTATATTCTGTGAGAAACTTGATTTTTGTTGTACATTCGGAGTTGCGATTCATATGTTACGCTGTAAGAAGGAAACCTAGCGCCAGAGTGTCGCTATGGAAAATATATGTATTGAAAGTTTGAGCGTGTTTCTTTCTGTAATATGTGTGGTGTTATTTTATTGTGATATATAGCTATCGACAGGAAATAGAATAATTCAATTTAGTACGAGCTCTTAGTAAATTTTATCTCAGAGTACATTCGCATGAAAATTCACAGTGAATTCACTCGTCATTTTTTGTTTAATTGAATAAATACAGTGCATTGATAGATTTCATTTTTATCCTTGTATTGATTATCTACTTGAAAAAGATAATTTTAATTAGTATTTTGCAGTTTACCTTATAAACAATCTAAATGTAGCCAATTTACTTGGGAACGTTATTTATCATAGTAACTAAATTAGAAATTTATTCTTGGACTAACGAAGTGAAACAGGAATAAATGCAAACGCAGGAGCAGTAAATTATACAAATTCAAACCTCTATTTCTGGTTATGAATCTAATGATTACCATTGGGAGAAATTTTAGAGATTAAAAATGATATGAGAATAAAGGAAAAGATGAAAAATTAAACTCCATTTATTAATATTATAAAACTGATGTTTATCTCGAAAGAACTGCTAATAATCTATAGTTAATGTGGAAAAATGTCCCGGTGAGTTGGGAAGATTCTTTGAGACGTCGAAATTAATAAGATGATTTGTTCTCCGCAAAAGTCTTCTTTTCTTCGGGATTTGAAATGCAAGACCAAAAATAAGCTTTCCAGAAAAAGAGCAAGAGATTCAAACTAATTTTCATTTTGCATATAAGTTGAGGGGCAGACTAAAATTTTACGGTTACTTAAGTTTCGCAAACAAATTTTATTCTTTTATTCGATGTTGTTTTTATAAGATGAAAACTCGGGAATTTTGACTAAGAATAACATTATTTTTCAATTGCTTATTCTGCATAATATAAAGAATTGTCTGTGAAAATATTTTGGAATGCTCATTTTAAATTCATAGTATGTTATTCAAAATTTAATAAAAATTTTATCAATAAGACAGTTTTAAGTTTTACGAAATAATCGCGTTTTAATGAAGTATTTTATGTTTCTGAAAGAATATTTGTATTTTATTCTCCTTCAAATAAAATAATTTAATATATTTTATATTACATATATTAAGGCCTAATATTTAGGCTTAAAACTAAAACTATTCCCTTCATAAGTGTTTTTAAAATCAAAATGTAAAACAAGAAACTGTTACACAATAAGAAATGTGACGTCTTTTACTATGAAAATATCCATTATAAAGGCAGTTCTGAATGGAAATCTGGGAAGCCTAGTGTTGATGTTTCAACTGAGCTTCAGCTGTTTGTCTACCAACCAAACTCATAAAATCAAACTTTGGCATTTTTTGGTATCTTCACCAGTTTTATATACTTTGTAGCTTAATAAAATAAACAGCAATGAGGTTGCAGATTTTCTAGAATATAACCATTGCCCCGTTTCTCATTTACATGATAGAAAAATACATTCTGGAATTTGTGACACTTGCCCAATTATAAAATTCCCCAGAATAACTCAATAAATAATTATCTAATCTTCAAGCCAATATGAATGAGAAATGACATTTGTAAAGAAACGAACTCTTGCGAACAATACTTACGAAACGGGGGTCATAAACCCTGTCCTTGGTCCTTGGCATGATGCGAGAAGCAGAATGTAACTACATTCAAGCAGTAGAGTACCTAGAAGTAAATTTCGGGGGGGGGCGCAATCATCTTTATAATGTCATAACTAATACTGCGCAATTTTTCTTATTTATAATTTTGCCATTTAAAAACGGAATTAATTATAAATTTATATGAGGTTATTTAAGTATGATACACGACATATATTCAGTTGCATTTGTAGCATTATTCTATTAATAATGAAAGTTTACTAAAACGTTTAGGTGCTTTAAGTATATATATGTAAGATATAACAAATTATGATAGCTGTTTCAAAAAAATAATTGACGACCTTAAAATTAACATTCTAAATTTGGTAATCTGCCCCTAAATTCATCTCTTCTCACAGGTTCCAGACTTTTCTATCTTATGTAACGTTTTAATGCAGATGCCTCTCGTCCAATCAAATTACATCTAAACCAAAACTGTGAACTGAAACTTCAGCCTCCTTGCTATGAAAGTACTATAACCTTTCCCATTTTACCGAATAGCTTTCCTGCTGGCAAGACGATTATAAACCATGCTGCTGTTGCTTACGGTAACGTTCTAATTCAAACTGCAATTTATGTATTCAAATATTATTAAGAAATATCTTATCTGAAAAAGGACGATTTGATATGCATGGAAAAAATAAAGATTGTGATTTTTCAAGATATGTTGTGCTAAAATGCGTCATCATGCTTTCCACTCTGCCACCTTCAAACCACAGTTTCATTACAATAATATGGCGCAGCCGATTTTCGACCCTACAGGCGTGGAACTTCAGTGCCGTTTATTTCAACTAATCTCACATCGTTTAACGAATGGATAAAATAAAAAAGGTAACTATTCATCTGAAGCCACTTTCAAGCTACTACGGTTTCCTCGGTCATCTACGCAGTATCGTAAGCTGTTGAGAACGCGCAGGTACTATTTCGTAAATCCTTTTTTTAGAAATTTTAATGTAGGAAACGATCTTTTCGCAATGCAAGTGGTTATTTCTAATATTATTAAACTTTTCAAAATGTTTCTAAATATTAAAAAGCACCTTTTATAGCAGGTCTCGAAACTTTCTATTGCGGGTAAACTATTTTGCCTGCAAAATCTAAATTTAGTATATAAAATATCACAGTCTTACAAATCAGAAGAATATACAATTGTAAGTATTTCGAGCTTTCCTCTATCAGATTGAAAAGAGAATTTATTCTTTTTAGAAATTAAATATTAAAAAATTCAATATTTTTTTATCCAGAAAACGTTCTTCTAAATGCAAAAATAACACAATGGAAGAATTGATTAAAAATTTATGTTCGAAAATAGGATTCGGTGGATTCAGTTTTAATATTAAAACGACATGTTTGTTTGCTTGCCAGTCCGGGAAAAGAAATTTCAAGTTCTTCAATTATTTGCTTCAAATTCAATGTAGACTCTGAAAACGTTTCATTGAAAACATTTTCAGAATTGCTCCGAATTTCTTGTATTTTTCTTAAACATCGTCACACTGACTGTAAAAACTCCTTAATGGCAAAGTATATGAAAGCAAATCTGCAATTCATAATAACGCAATTACAAAAGCAGAACATTTCAGTGAACTCAAGAGTATATTAGCCCAATACTATTCCTTATCACACCAATTCTCTGTTGTTTCTAGTACATGAACCAAAGCTTTTATTAATTTGACTACAACCCCAAATCGGGACAAATACCATTCATTAATTTAGAATCATAAAAGATTTGCGTGAGGATCATAGTGCACATAAGAGTGCTGAATGAAATCTCCTCCCACCTTAGTTTGTGCGTTCCTAAATATTCTTGACATGGCTGTGACACCACCAGAGCATTGACCTTTTATGTATTTTAAATCAAAGCTTATTCGTGTAAAATTATCTATGGCAATAGCCAAATCTCCGCTTGTCACCACCACAAGTATCAGCTGCAAAAGCTATTCTACCGAAGCTAAAGAATATCAACTTCGGTAGAATAGCTTTTACAGCTCATGAGAAGAATGCCTGCAGTTTTATTAGTTATGATTGGAAAGCATGTACTTGCATTCGCTTTTATAAAAATCGTTTTTAAAATAATTTTAATCGAAGTGTTTATGATTGCATTTCATATTTTTTGGCCAAAGATACATTGTGTTGTTCTTGCAAGATACTTAGCGATCATCAATGTTCCATTTTCGGCAGTTATTTGAAATCTGAGTAATTAGCGAAAGCTACCATCATTGTGATGAGATTAAGCAATATCATCATATACAAGTATGTTCATTTATCTAGAATCACAATGACTTCTTGATGAAAATCCTTTTTTCTTACGGAAAATCTCTAATACGAAATATCAAACAAACGTTTTTCATTTTTTTAGTTTGACAAGCGCTTGCAGTATCAGTGTAATCACCTATGGATTACTTTGGCCAAAAACAACATTTTTTTTACAGTATCACCAGATCATAAAGAGTGTTAATGATATTTTTCTCTTGGTGGTCACGGAATTCTTCTCTAGTTGTAATTTTAGAATTTGTCCAGTTGCGAAAAATACATTCATTGATTGTCCTATTATTCACAAATATTACGCAATATTTACAACACACTTCAGTTTTAATTTTAGAAAGAACCTGCCAAGTGTTTTCAAATGATAATATATATTTAAAATTTCTATTTTCATTCATAATAATGCAATCACGCAAGATATTAAAAACGCGTACTTTCTTATTGGGCCCAAGTATTTTTAAGAAAATCAAGTTTCATTTTGTCAGTTAAATTACAATTTACAAACTCTGATACATCACATTTTTGACCTTAGAGAAAGATCTTATTTACAGCTAAATGCTTCGGATAGGTATCCGAATTTGAACCAAAAGTGATTTTGGAAGTAGAACTTAAGTTCACTTTTAGTTTCAGCTAAATCCTAGCACTTTTGAATTGTCACTCATCATCGGATGTGATAGCTATTTGCTTTCATTTAACTTTTCAATTCAGCTTTGTGACACATTTTGAAATAATTTCGAAGGAATGATGTCACTCATTTTGAAATTAGTGGATAGATCCTAGTTCCTTTCTATGTCATTCTATCTGGGTTGTTTGATCTTAAAATGAATAATGATTAGTAATACTGCATCGTGTTCCTCTTCACTAATGCTGCATTTCAAAAATAGTTCGAGTCTGGATTCTAAGACGAAGAACGAAATGTATGCACTCATTTTAGCAAAATACCACCTGATATTCCGAAATGTCATAAAATGAATGGCAGGAAAGAAGACTAGACAAAATAGGCTTGAATAGTGATTTTTGTGTCGATGACGGAACTAAAGGCCTTCCTGGAATAATGGGCCCTAGGATTCTGAGGGAACCCAAGTACCTGTTTCGGTATTATTTGTTTTCAAAGGCAATTTTGGCAACTGAGATCTCATTTGGGGTTTAATGCTCGACTTAGAGGTTAGGAGCAGGATCCTAACTGGCTGTCCATGGTTCTTCAATATATTTATAATTTGGATCATTTGATTAACATACCCTCACACTTCTTGCAGCGAGCTTTTAACAAATGTGAACAATAACTATTCGCTACTTTTATCACTGCAATATATGCTGGCACATTGTGTAGTGATATGTAATTTGTTACGATAAAAGGGAACCTAGAAGGATAAGGAAATTAAAAACTTCCTTAAATAAAAAGTAGCAAAGTATTCAAATATTTAGCTTTTATGAAATTTTAAGGTAAAACAATTTGGAGATTACATATGGCTCTATGTACTCCCCTATGTATGCCATTGACTCCTGCAGCCAAATTTTTAAACAAAGCATACTAGAAGCTGGTAAAATTACAAGGTAATAGGAACAAAATTTCTCAATAGAAATGTTGAAGTTTATGCGAAAATATCTGAGGAACATAACAACATTGTACCCCATAGAACTGAATCTCACCTAAATACATATTATTAATGCTACATGCAGTATATTATTCGTGCAGCCAATGGTTAAAATTCCATTTCTATGAATGATTTCTTACTGATCACATCTGATCTCGTTTCATTATCCAGTCTTTTATAACCAATAAGTTTAAGAAATTCATTCTTAACAAAAATTATCTAAACATTTTCACTTGACAGATTCATGATTTCTTACAGAAGATAGCTACATTTTCATAATCATTCCTTAATATATTTATTCTTAGAAATCATTGAAATTTTCTCTCTTGACAATCTGAGCAGAATTCACTAGCACTGAGTTTAAGAAAGTGTGCAGTGAACTACTGAAAATTTTGGTATTTAAAAATTGTTAAAACAGTTCTTTTTTCAATTCCCTTTTTTTCAAATCAACAACATTTTTTTTACCATTTTCCATTAATGTTAAATGTGAGAGTTCTCGAAATGTTACTTTGATTCATAGAATCATTCGAGAAAGCTTTACTATGTATCAGATGCAGAATCGCTTTTTCCCATTAAAGATAAAAATAACATGAATCTCTTTTCTTGACACTCAAGAAGGTTTCCTATCTATGAATGCATAGGTAAAGAAAACGAAAAATATGTTTATATGAAAAAGTGAACAGAAATAGAAAATTTAAGAAGCACAAGACATTACAAAAGTCTAATGAAAACACTTATTTTAAGAGGCAAAAGTCACAGACTGAATAATTCAACAACAAATAAAACAATCATAAAATAACTAAAAATATAAATATAAGTATAAACAAATGTAAGTAACAACCTTGAAAATAATCACATAAAACTGCTTTGGAAAAACCGGACAGTATTCTTTTAGTTTGGGTCTTCAAAATCTGAGGTCACAAAACTTTAATAGGATTTGCAAATTCTTACCCTTAAGTAATTCCTTTTCATTCATTCATTTTTCCCATGACTCTCGAAGTGTAAATCAATATTTAAAGTATAATCAAAGTTTATATTATTATTATTACTAAATTTAACTTCAAGCTAGGAATTTTGTTTGCTTAATTTTAGGCAAGGCTCATTTGATATTCAAACATTATGAGATCATCACCTGTAAATCTACGAAACTTCTAGTATATTTCGTATCGAGCATCGTCTAAAAGAACTAAAAAATGGATACTTTAAGCCGAACTGGCGTGAGTAAAAAGAATACAATTCAAGCGCATTCAAGAAATGAAATGAAAGGAGTATACGTAATGAATATCAAAGCAAAAGGACGATTACCCAAGGTCGAAACAACGATTTCTGACTGAACTTATCTCAGAGATTTCCAGGTTAACTTAATTAATTCAGAAATCCTTTAAACGTTTATGTCGTGTTAAAATATACAGCAATTAAAACACTTTTGATATCTCAAAGGTTGCATTCGCTTTTAATGAAATCCTGATAGATGTTTCAAATTCATGGGTATTTGATGTAAGAAATATTAATATTAAACAAAAATTTCTAGGCATCAAGCAGCTTTTCACATGTGACTAATAACAGCACAGGAAGAGAACCATTATGAGATCAACTATAATTAAAGGCATTATTGAAAATACATTAATTATCTACTTTCTTCTTTATTTAGAAAATTGAACGAAATAATAACCGGTTAAAGTAGTCACTGAAATTTTAAGCGTTCCGTACAAAAATTGGAAAGTTTTTTTTTTTCTTTTGTTTATGCTTTGAAAAAGTTTCTGTTTTAAGGTGTGTTAACTAACGCTTTAGGTAACTTAGGATCTTTACATTTGTTTGCAGCTAATATAATAAATAGTTAAACACTTCTAAAAATTATACTCTGTAAGGATTTTCAGCTTAAGAAAAATTTTGCACTTAAATGTTGTTACAATATGCATTTCAGGATACTGTTTCCAATAATACTTCTAAACGTATTACGTAAAGTAACACTGACGTTCTAAATAAGAAATTTAATACATTTTTTAAATCCTATTAGAACAATATTTTACAACTTGTATTCTCAGAAGAACATAACATTTTTCTTACCTATGTGGCAAACATTCCGTTTTGGTTAAATAATAGTTACATTAGCTCTAATAATACTTAAAGTATTTGAATTAATGTTGCCTTCGGTGTTTATGTGCTTATGGAAGATTTCGAAATTTTTCATCCGACATTTTGTAACTCAACTGTGAATTTTGTCAAACTATTCAGAAACTGTACCAAAAACTGCAGTCATTATTTGATGGTAAGCTTTCAGAAACTGACACTTAAAAAACTTATGGTATTTAATCGGTTTTGTTTAAAGTCATCGCAAATAAGTCTTCTGTACTCAAATAATGGTTCATTCTGTAATTATTAGTGTAATAATACTACAACGATATGAATATAGTACACAAGAGAGAAACCTGTTCCTTTCAAAATTGTACATGCGTATATAACAAATATATACCTGTATCAATAAATTACGATTTCCTGCTTACGTTAGGATTAAACTAAAACTATGATGGAACTATGATTTTCGGCTTAAATGTGTCAAATATTATGCATGACTAGTGATTTATTATATTACTGTATCTATTACGCTCCACAAGTTATGTATTTCCTTGACTATTTTTCAGTATACGTAACTCAAACTGAATGACGTATTACAGAACATGTTGTATTAATATAACGCATATATTATGTTAATACAGCATTGCATTAGTATAATGTATGTAATATATTAATACAATGTTATAATTATGGTAATGTGAATGAAAAATAATTAAATGTTAATATAATATATATTAACTCATAAAAACTACATTAATCGTGCAAATGTTATTACTGTGTTATTATATATTGCTAACTTCGAAGACTTTATTCGATTTAATTAAAAATGCCGGCTAGTTAAAAACATATTGGCTTGTACTCAACATTGTGGGTTTGCTTATAACACTAAACATCTCCAGTTACGAGCACGTCAAACCGCCATCTGTGAAACAACACGTACTTCGTAAAAATTTTTCTAAATAAGAAAAAAATATAAAAAGTATGGGCTTAAGTGCGAAACACTAAATAATTAACGATACACAGAAACAGCGAGTTTAAAAAGCTGTTAAACCTTACTACGTTAAAAATAAATAAAGCTTCAAATGTAATTTATTATTCAAGAAAAGAAGAGAAAGCTTAATTTACAACACCATGTCGTAACTGACACTGCAGCCCCTTCAACTGAAAATCTCTTTATTTGCTTGCAGCACACAAATTAAGAATGAAATAGCGCTTAAAATATATACATATTTTTTTAGGCAGCTCGCAACACTTTGTATCACTGAAACCCTAGATCACATCTTTTAAGAGGTTACCACTATGCTAATGAGGTTGTGAAAAATTTTAGATAACTGTAACGCTGATGATTTAAAGAAAGATCAAAATACTGCATAATTATTTTCTACTAATTTAAAGGTTCATTGTCAAACTCATATATGAGAATGAATGTCGTGTAGGTAGCTGGTATTTCTTCCATCTTTCAAACTTTCCAGTTATTTTCAAATAATTGCAATAATATACTTTCTTCTGATAGAGCGTATGCATGGTATTTCAGGAAGACTGCATTAATAAATATTCCTTGAATAATTTTTCATTGATAAACTGTTCTAGTTAAAATTGTATCGAAAAAAAAGGTTTTTACAGACAATCAACTTTTGGTCAAGTGATGATAAGACGTAAGGAAATTAAGAGGCTCAACTACACAAACTGAAGCAGTATCTTATTAAACATGCTTCAATTTTAAAAGAGAGAAGCATGGGTTATAAAATTTGTAGGAATGCTAGAATTAAGTTTTCTTTATTCTAACACAGTTTCGTTGCAGATAACCTTCTGGATAAAAAGTGCAATTTAAAATAGTTTTCACATACATTTTAGCGCTTTGTTAACATACCAATGGCTTAAATGCCATCATTAAGTCTTCAATATTGGTTTAATTATAATTCGTTATTTTAGTCTGAATTTTCTACTTTTTTATTTCGTCAGTACTTATTCGACACTACAACAGATGAATAATAATATTTCTACACCACTAAGCGCTGGCTCTATAAAGACGTTTTTTTTTTTTTTTTTTTTTTTTTTTTTTTTTTTTAATTTATCGGCATAAACGCATAAACGCAAATACAAGCCAACTCCTCTTAGTACGTTTTCCTCTAAGGCATCTCTCATCTAGATAGACAGCTCTCGCATGCTTTCCCATATCCGAATACCTGAACATAATCATACTCATTTGCTTATTTCTAATCCAGTAAATAATATTCTCTTTACTCTATTTTTAGACAGAAAGTATTCCATAAAAGTGAAAGTTTTCCAGGCATTCTGTAAATGAATCTGAAAAACATTTTTAAACGTTTTTGAAAATATAAGTTTATAGAAACATATGACATTATTTATCGTGTTCAGACTGTTAATTAAGGAGTTGTAGATAAAGGCATAATTGTAAGAAAATAAAAATTGAAACCAAACACCGCGACGGAAATTTGGAGTTAAAATTGAAGTACACTGTTGTGAAGTACACTGAGCTATCTGTTGTGATCACTTCAAAGAAGACAGATTTAGTTGTATTTCGTGTATAGTGTGGTGTAACAGCTTTAAATAATATTAAAATCTTGTAGTTTAAATAATTTAAATAGATGAACATTAAGGTATTTGTGAATGGCAATATTTGAAACCAGACTCGAGTGCCACGTGCGACTCTCGCACGAAGAATGTAAATTATTTTTAAATGTTAGAATATGTTTTCTCTCCTTGTTTGTATGTCGCCATTTTTGAGCGTTAAATAAAAGTTATTGCTGTGTTCCATCATTGGAGTTGCTTCATATCGCCAAAGAAGTATTATAGTGGGTTCATGAGAGGTGTGCTGGTGTCAGAAAGGGGATCATAATGTATTAAAACATGCAAATTACCGCAACAAGAACCAATAATTGATGCTATAATTAGTGTAAAATTTATAGCCTAATATTAATAGTAGGCTGAATAATTATTTTATGCTATTTGAAATTTTTCAAGTTATCGTTGTTGTTCTTTTTATACTAGCCTAACTATAAATTAACCCCAAATTCTCATTTTCGTTAAATATTGTCTGATAAACGAAATTCAACATTATTTCTTAGATTCTCACATTAGGTCTGTTTTATGATTATAAAGACTAAAATAAACCCAGCTTCTAATTCCTTGTGAATAATATATTTTCACTGGTCTATGTTGGTTTGTAACCAGCATTTTACATTTGCGAATCCTGCTCAAAATAGTTTTAAACAATTTATTGACTCATAAAATGATGCTATATTAAAAAGAAATAGCGAATCGGTCCATTCACAGAAACTTCCCGGCTCAGTGAAGGCGATCGGTTTCTTTCATTGGATCAGTGGCACCTATTTTTATTTTTCTAATATTTACTAAACGTTTATTAATTTAACGTCTATTCCTATACATATTTAGCATGGAAAGTAATATGTGAACATGTAAAATAAAAGTAAAATTGCCAAGTTTAACTATTTTAAGGATCATTTTGAAGTAGTGGTCCATCGATAGCAACCTTCTCCTAAAAATAAGGAATATTTCAGAATTTCTAATGTATTTTACAATATTTGGTTTCAAATAAACATTAAATGTTACATATTGTACCCCATATTACAGATTACACGTACTCTTTACATTTTCTAAATTTGAACATATGCTTTGCTTCCAAAATATTCATCTACTTCTTCAGTATCTCAGCAAAAGAAGTTATTTCCTAAAGTGTTTTATTTGAACTGAATGGTCATTAATGACGTTATTGGTAAGCGACAAGATCAGCTTGACGTATAACGATCAAATATGTTTCGTCACAAGAAGAAAGACTTAACCTTTGAAGAGATGTCACCAAATTTTCATGGTCGTGAGCAAGTTATTGAATACAAATATGATTAGGAGTGTTGGGTATGTCGGTTTTCTTAGGAAAAATTCCAAACTCTTGGATCGACGTTTATGTTCTCAGATGACAGCAAGGAATCGATAGTTGACACATCCAACATTCAACTTCAGTATGATATACTGGAGCTTTCAGACCAGTCTCATATGGAAAGCAGAAAAGCATATGACAAAGGACACAGTGCTGCATGAACATATACAACAAAGTACACTTAGCAGTACTAAGTAAAGAAGTGAGTTCAGTGTTCTGTATTAAAATATTAGGATTTATGAAAATCTTACAGGAACTGTTAGCATTAAAAAGTATTTGTCAATGACTGCATTTATAAAATTCTATGAATTTTAGAACTATAATTATATAATAGTGAAAAAGTTTTCCTTGTGTAGTTAGTAGCAAGAAAAAGATCCCATAATATAATATATGTGTTTAAGGAAATTATTATTTGAAGCAATGAATAAGAAATATTGCTAGTACGTTTAACACTTTGTGGTCGAGAAAAGAATTGGATTGGATTATTTCGATGTCAAACTATAAAACGCCTATTTGTTTAAAGGGAAAATATGTATTCATGATAAGCATTTTCAAAAAGAAAATGGTTGGGTTCCACTCATCAGATATCCCTAAAACTCCCATGCAACTAATCCCCTCGCTCGTAGGGATATAGACCCGGTTCGAGCTACCAGTATTCAGTGGCTTTACTGGTCGATTGTTTGTGAGGTGATGAATGAGAAAAATGTTTATTTATGCAAAGGAATGGAGAAGGAGATGCATATAAACGACTTCACTCTTATGGATTGAAAAATTTTGTTACTCCGCCTGATTTATAGGAAACCATGGTTTTGAAATGTTAAATAATTATCCTTTTTTTGAGCGCTTATTTACGCTATTTGTTAATGTAAGCGTTAACTTTTCAAACTCCCATTGTTAAAAAATAAAAGATTTTAGAAAATCAATGATGCTTCTTACAAAAGCTAGAAGGAATTAAATTATTATGGTACATGATTATGTCAATACGTAAAACTTTATTCAGATAATATCATACAGGAACTGAATACTGAAGCTCCGAGAAAGGTAACCAAAGGAATTCTATTTGAATGAATGAACCAGCCTTCATAAGTTTAATGTGTTAAATTTGCGTCTGGAACTGGAAAGACGTTTTCATTATTTCATTCAGAAACAAAATCTGCGATCTTCACCATCTATTGTACTCTCATCATTGTCTGATGGATAAAGTAACAGGAAACATTTTTTTGACAATAGATGACAGAGAATTTTGAAGCACTAATTTCAATTCTATACTTTTATTTCGACATTTAACACGACTTATTATAGGCGAAAATTGATTCCTCGACAATAACTAAATAAAGGAGCAATAAAATGCAATAAAGAAAGTAAAAAGAAAATAACATTTGCTCATAATATCTACTACACCGCTTTGAAAAAGGGAGAAAACGTTTTGCTAATATTTCAAAAACACGCCTCTTATATTTCTGATTAAAAAAGGAAAAAGAGTAAAATATTAAAAGGTATGTAAATTGAATTACTTCATATTCCAGAAATCAAAAAAGAAGAAAATGAACAAAAAACTTCTCATCCAATGGCTTTTGAATGTCAACTAGTATTCGCACGTAAACATTATGAATGAAAAAGCTATATACAGCATACGTAGCGTACACTGAGAAACAAAATAAGACAACAACAGTAAAATATTATGTTATTTAAATAAATTTGTACCTAAGAAATTGGAAATTATGTAAGCACTTTATATTGTCAAGGCGAACATACATTAAAAATGCAAAACTGCTTATTTCTGCAAAATAAAATTTAAATTAATACGAAATATGCGATATACCGTGGAGTAGAGATATTTTGGCTTTATAGCCTCTTATAAGTACAGAGAAAAAATTCCAATAGTGTACGAAGAACCTTGACGAAATATATGCTTTACAGAGATTTACCATGTTGTGTATTAGATTATCAAGGAATTTCTAAGACAACAGAATGTACTCAAGATGAATAGGCCTTGAAGCTTCTGAAGACTCAGTTAGGGGCTGCAGTGATTCAAGCTGACATCTTTATGCGTCCTAAACATGTCTTATTGGATTTAAATCCGCAGAATATGTGGCCAGGGCATCGGCGGGCTTCCTTCGTAATCATGTAATTGATCCTCAATGCAGCGGATGAACATTATCTCCCATTAGCAAAAGATCATTAACGATTGCACGCCTGAACGTCTTGACGTAAGATCAAAAATCTCATCTCTGTGCATTTGAGTATTCATAGTGCACTTGCAAAAATATGTAGGGTTAATGCAAGCATTCAGAATGATGCCCATTCCACTACCTTTGTACTGATGACGTTTCTTGACATTTTAAGGCTTACTGCACTCGCTTTGCATCCTCCAGATTGTAACACTTCTGGAATCATTTTCTAAACTAAAAAACGAGATTTACTAATTATGAGAAATCGATTCTTGTCCATAGTATTCCAATAACGATGATTTCTGACCCACTGCAGTCGAGAGTATTCCGCATACATCTCTACTGTATGCAGCGCTTTATCTAGATAATCGAGTCTCTGCTCGTAGAGGGATCTTCTGTGCAGTATAGACTATGGTTGTCTACCTCTTTTAGCAATCGTTAACAAATAAAGGTCCTGAGAGTCTGTTGTAGCACATTTTCAACTTTATCCATGTTTCCTGCATGCATCACCATTGTCTTTCAACTGTTTCTAGATTCTGGACATGACCCTATTGTCTATATTTTGGTCTTAACAGATCTTTGTGCGTGTCTTGTAATTGCATACCATTTCTCACAGTTCTTTAGATGCCTTATCAAAGATATATTTCACTTTCCACACATAAACGTTTTATCCTAATACTCGTAAAATCTTTGAAATTAAAATTTTTCTATCTCTTACACTACATCCCACGCATGCCGAAAGAAGAAGTGCAAAATTTGCACATTTATATGTAGTGAAAGTGACTATATTGTAGAGACATTAGGTGTAGATAAGGAGAAATACTGGTTCTGATAATATGACCATTTGACTTCCCATTCATGTGAAAGCAATTTCTTAGAAATGTGAAGTTTTGTACATGAGTAAATCTCACACGTAGTATTTCAACATGTTGAAAGTGTTAGACAAGCAAAATAAATAAATGTCTAAATGCCATATTTAAAAAAGTAACTGGGAGAATATGCTTATATTTAAACGATTAAGTAAGGAGCAAGTAATTGATACATTTTTAAAATGGTAGATGTCTCAAACAGCGCAAATATATATATATATATTTTTTTCAGAAAGGCATTTTCAGAGGATAAGTACTGTCTTATATTTGGGCTAATGTCATATGTTATATAGTACAAAGTACATAGTTAATGTTATATAGTACAAAGTACATAGATAATTTCCAAAAAGCAAACAATCATACAGGATTATAAAATTTTATATTTTGCTTAAAATGCAATAGTTATCACTAGGCCCACCATCGGCCAAGCGAAGTTGCTAAACACTGGAAGTTCACTCCGAGTTTCTAATAGCTGCGAAAGGGCTAGCTGCATGACACTTTTTGTTGTTCTTCCATGTGTAGCGTAAATACGTTAGTCCTTAAAAAGTCCTGCGCAGGGTATCCCTCCTTTTGGAGAATAATATTGTGTGCCGCGCCGCAATCAAAGAGGAAAAAATAGTTTTGACAACGTGTTGTAAGTGAAGGAAAAACGAATGAAAAACACAAAACTCGAGCAGCTACCAAGTTTAGAGAAATAATGTTTAAAAAATATGATGTCACACCCTTTCGAAAGTGTTCTCTTTTATCCTTGTCCCTAGTGACTTTCTAATATCCTTTTGCCCGAGTCATTATCACCAGACTCTCGTGTAGTCTTAAATCACATGGGACAGTTTTAGACAACTGCGGTCAAGTGATTATGTTCTGACAGAAAAAGTATGCCTGACGGAAAAGTGGAAACTGGATCTTCAATCCGAAAACATCAAAGTTTCGATAGCACTCGGAGGGGTAAAAAATTATATTTGAGGAAACAGAGTCATGTTCAGGTGTCAGTTTCTCATTTCTTTTTCTTTTTATTCCAAATTCGGGGCTTATGGTTTACAAAGGGCACTAAAGGGCGGCGAAAGTATTAAATTAACTTGGAAAAATTGATAAATTCACATAAAAGGCATCGATAATTATGGGTAAATTGCTGAGGAATTGGCAACGAACCGTATCTTGAATTCTCGAAATCGTTTCTGTGAAAAGATATGATCTTTCATTTAAAATTAATATTTTTCTGAAATGGTTTATGAAATATTGTCATGTTTTTTAATTAATCTGAAACTTAACTACCCATTTAAGTACCACTATTTAAAAAATAAAGTTTAAAATCTAATACTTTCTAATACGTATTACAAATCTAATCTAATCTATATATCTTTGAAACAGTTTGGCACATTTTGCTCACTTTTTGTGAGCTTAAGCATAGCCATTAAGCTCAAAATAGCTCGAACTTAAGCTCGAAATTTACTGTACGGCACGAAACAATTTTTATTTTCGAAAAATTTATAAAAATTATTAAAAAGTACGAATTTTAAAAACAAATCAGAAAATAGCTGCGAATTTTAATTAACTTTCGAACTGTGAAAGAACGAAAACAGTACGATTAATAAAACTAAGTATTAATAAATATATACCATATTCAATTAACATGAAGTAGGTAAAATTTTGAGAGCTAATTTTTTTTTTTTAACTACTAGCGCGATTTTTACCTACTTACGCGATTTGACACGTTGGCATAGTTTGAATCTAGAATTGAACTGTGGAAAACAAAAATAAGTATGCCATTTCAGAAAAGGCCCGATGTTGTGTCAAAACACCTACGTTGGGAAAATGCTATACATAACTCGAATTTATATCCTACGTCACGCTTTCCAGGCATGAAAAATGCAAGTTAAATTTCATCAATCGGCCAAGTAGAATGAGAGATAGAGAACTATCCCACTTTTTTGTGCAAGGTGTATATATATATATATATTTATATATGTGTGTGTGAGAGAGAGAGTGGGTGCATGTTTGTAAAGTATAAAAGTAGCTAAGGTAAATAACTACCGTTAATTTGTTATAACCTCTTAAGTTCTTAAGTCTCATTCTTTTAAATTTGATTTATTTCTCTTTACACCCTAAAATCATTAACTACTTATAACAAGGATATTTGACTTGCGTGGTTTCAAAATTAATCCTTCTCGCATGGTTCCTACATAATGCTAATGGCGCAGCAATTACATAATGCTTCGGAAAGTCATAATCTAATTTTCACAATGAAATTTAAAATGATTTACGAAAAAGAAGTCGAACCCAAACTGAATCAAATCTTTCTCAAACCTTAATTGGGAAAGTGCGCATTCTTTTCCACTTTCCCTCTTGCTGACTTGCAGTCGACGCTTTTCTACCTTACTGCAGATGCGTCATTAAAACGCAAAATTGGTAAAACATAGGCGCATATCATGTCCCAACATGTGTCAAGAAATTGTGTGTTAAAAAAATATAACAATGCATGTTTTCAGCAAAAAATAAAAGTAAATACATACACGAATTGAGGAGTTAATTTTTTTTGTTTAAGCTTCTTTGGGTCAAGCACACTTCATTTTCCAGACTAATTATAAATCCAAATTGAAAGAATAGCTATAGATAATCCCCTTGGTAGAGTACCAAGAACATTTCTATGTAATATTCTGAATTATAGTTACTTAAAAATCTGATTTGGGGGCACTGGATTCGACATGTTAGTGACACAGGTTTCAGTGAAAGAAAAAAAAAAAAAAAAAATTCCCAAGCCTAACCTAAGTGATGCAGCTGTAACAAATCCTAAGATATTTCCGGGCCAACGCCTATCGTCAGAAGATAATCACGGATATTTACTTCAGCAAATGGTCCGTTAATATGAGGTGGAATTATTGTGGAAGCAGGTTCTGAATAAAACATTTCTTTGACAGAATGACAAAAGTCGATTCTTCAGGCCCTGGAAAATTCTGTGTACGGTGGATTAAATAAGATGAAAGAATATTTATAATTAGGAAAAATGATTATTTTTCGTTAATTAAAAAAATTTGTAAACATTTTCAGTAACTGAAATGTAAACTTTTCAGTTAATGACCAGTCTTTAGAAAAATCTGTGCTTTAAAAAATGTGTAAACTTATGCTTACTGTCATAAAATTGCTGTTTTCCTGAATTTTTATACAAATTAGAAGTTAAATTTATTATTTAAATATGTATCTTATTTATTTAAATTTCTTTTATATTTATTTAAATTTCTTTTTTCTTTTTAATTTGTTTAAATATTTTTTTTTTCTTTTTAATCTATTTATTTAAATTTAATACATTCTGAAAGTAAAAAATTTGCAAATGTGATTTTTTTTTCTGTTTTTATTTATAATAATATATTTATTTGTTTATTTATTTTGCATTGCTTATTTTATTTGATAATGGTAAAGTACACGAGAACTATTTGTCTTAAAATAGATAATTTCCATAAAGTAAACCGGCCTGCATTCACGTTACACATCACGTTGGAAGAATTTTTTTTTAATCCAATGGCAGACACTTGCCTTATTTCAGCATCCCTAAGGCCAGCAATGGTGACTATTCTATTATGGAGGCACTTAATAGGATCTACCATTGCTTCTTATGAAGGAACAGCCAGAAAACGCTATCGATAAGTTATTCATATTATTTAATCTCTTTGAAGAAATATTCACGTGCCAAAATGTCAGCAACGTATAATTTCTAAAACTTGTTCTGCAGTGTTCTCGCCATTTAGGCTTATCATTTACTAAAATCTACGAAAAAACTATATATATATATATATATATATATCAAATTTAAATACTACTAATACCTAGACAATTTATTATTATGCATCTCATTTTATATAGCCTAACTCACAGCAACTTTTGAGTAATCGATCTGCTATTCCTTGTTATTATACCTTTATCTCTTATTACATTTTAATCCAGCCTCACCTTGTCTTGTTCGATGACATGATTAGTGCCAACACACCTGTTCTTCACTTGTTTCTATTCGTCCTATGACACGCATTTCTAATTATGTATACCTACCTTATGCATATTTATTATAACCCACCCAAATCCTACTCACCGAAAGACCTTGCACTTGTCAAAATTTTCATTTTGTTTCTTACGTAATTTAATTTTCTAGTTAGTGTTGCACATAATTATGAAAAGCACAATGTTAGATTAAGGGTAGGGCCTTCGGTCCAGGTACCCTGGTGCCAGTGCCGTTCTCTTTGTGAAACAGTCCTGTTGTTAAAAATTTCTATTGCATTGCGATTTAGGGCACCTTTCAATGACTGATAAAATGCCTCACCGCAAGATTCGAGCTCATTACGAGCAACAGTCAGAGTTTGAAAGAGGGCGTATCACTGGATTGAAAGACGCAAGTTGGGCAAATCGTTGAATCGCTCGTCATATTAGGCGATGCGATGCGGCGATTAGAAAATGCTAGCAAGAATGAATGGACAATGGCAAATTTCAGTCTCTTGTTTCGATAAAATTTATATTGTAAATTCAACGTTAGGTTATTTTAATGCCGCAAATGACTGATTTTCGTTTGTACTCACATGTTTCATGGCTTTCATTAAATTCAAGCTTGACTAAAAGCTTTATTTTAAAATCTTCAAGAGACTATGTTGTACATTTTCAGAAGGAGCGTAAGTCGCTTGGAAGTCCAAAAAGGTCTGAAAAATTCTGTGGTAATATTACACAGCTTCAAACCTTTGCCTATTTAAGCACTATTTTCTTTGTTGAGGTGTTGAAGGATATTAGATTTCTGTTACGGCAATACATAACATCCATAGATTCATAAGGAACAACCGCTTTTGTGACAAATGCCTATGATGGAGTTATCAGAAGTGTTGCATCTTTCCATGGGAGTCATTAATGGCCCTTTATTAACATTTTAAGTATACAATATTTTTCATATGGAAAAATATTAATTTCAGCTCTGCCTAAGAACTGTAATATTCGTAAATTCATCACTCGTAAGTGCTATATGCATATACATGTACTTCCGAAAAGTGTTCTGCTTATATTTGCGTGTTTAATTAAACTGCATTTACATCGGTTACTACTGCATTACTTCCAAGAAGGTGTTACACAATACAATATGTATTTTTTATTTTTATTTTTAATATAAATTATACTCTCAAGTGCTCTATATTGTAACATATGTTTACTAACTTATTGCCCGACAACCGCAATGTAATATGTAATGGAATAAATATTTATATTTTTTCTCGCACTGCAATATTGATTTGCTCTGACATTTCCTTTCGATTCATCCACATAATCAACCGACCAAACAAATGTTGTTTATTCTCTCTACCTGGCTCTGGATAAGAGATGAGGAATTCTGAAGGAAGAGAGGACATTCCCATTTTTCCAAGACAAATAGTGGTGTCTCTATTTGGTCGTCTGACTGAACATGTCTGCTTGTGAGACAATGCTCTACAGAATTGGAGTAGTGGATTCCCTAAACTGTTTTTGTTTTGTGTAATTCCAATCAGTCTATGATTTTTGAACATTGAAATAATTGTATTGCACTTTCTCGCTATGAGCGCGTTGTTGAAAAGTACTAGAGAGCCCGTGAACTAATGTCTTAGGCGCTAATGTTTGGCATTTATAAAATACAAAATTCTCTCTCATTGGCAGTGCAATTATAGACAGCCTTACGTTACAGTCTGGTAAAGTAGATTTGCACCATTAGTTAACAGTATTTGTTAAGTATCTCATTATAAACTTTGAGTTCAAAATATACAGTTACTCCCTTTTACATCCTTGTACAAAGTAAAAGAATTATTGTAGCCGTCAAAAATTTCGGTTATCACATGTCATAAAAAAATCCATTATGAGCGGTTCTTCAACCCATTTGAATAATTTTATGCGTGACATCAATACGTACGGACACAACAAAAGACTATTTCTTCGAAAACAGATTGTAAAATGGATTTAAAATGGATTGAGAAGATTTTTTTTTCGTGACGTCTGTACTTACGTACGTAAGTATAAAATGACGAGATACATACTAGGTAATTGTACGTATCTTGCATAACTCAAAAACGAGTAGCTGTAGAACGTTGGAATTTTGTATATGGGACTAATATAGCATGTAGTTGTGCACCTCGCCACCTCGTTTTTTTACGTTGCAGTCATCAGAATCAAACGTATGTGTGTAATATATATATATAAATTCCAGCCTGTTATCCCGCTCAGTGATCTCAATACTTTTATTCTTATACTTTGGTAAATTGTGCGCGTTTTTGCTTTAAAAGTGGTTGAATTATACTGTTCTTGTGTTCTGGATAAGATTTTTATACTTTTGGTTAATTTTCAACCAATAGTTGTACAATTACCAACAGTTTAAAAGTTTAAGAGGCGCTAGGGGTAACAAGGAATAAAAGTTTGCACATGAAACTCTTAGTAGTATAGCGATTTAAGACACATTTGTTTACATTTGAAACTCTTAGTGAAATAGCGAATCCTTTTTTCCCAGTGGGACTAAACGTTAAATTTTATTTACGTAAAATGTTGTATTCTTGTACGTTGTCCGAATTGTTTCTTTCAGCACAGAAACTCTAATTTTAGTTGTAAAATTTGTTTCCCCTGTTTTAACAGTATTTTAGTATTTTACAATTTTTAACGAAAACGTTCTGAGCTTTTATGTATTTTAGCCTTGCGCCGGAGTGAGAACGGAATTAGGTTAATGAAATTCGGGGAAATAAGTTTAAATGAAGTGCAGCAAGAAATGTGTATAATTTAATAGGCTATAACAATGTAGTCATATGCTGTCTACATCAGATGGCTTACAAAACACAAAGAAGGGAAAATGAGTGAAAAGAAGCTCCACAACTTAACGTTTGTCGATTAAAATATGTAGATCTGAAAAGTGAGACGCAGCGAAAATAAAAATATGACCTTTTCCGTAACTCTTAATTACCCTCATCAGCTGTTGCAGATTTAAGGAAGGTATTGTTAAAGGCTGAATTTATAATGCACTGAAACAAAAACTTACCTCAATTTTAAAAATGGCAATTAATAAAAGTAACTGTTTAACATATTCAGACGGGTTATCAAATATTTTTGAATCTCTGTGAACTTTGAGGAACATATCATCTTTAATTTAATGTAATACTCGTATATGCAAAGAAAAAGAATTTTCCTTAAAAGTAATGCTTTCAGTTAAATATATAAGAATTGGTGATTATTACTGCATGCATAGTAATTTATAACAGAACCTTCTTTAATTTAGGATAATATAATATTAATTTGTAATGAATTTCATTAAGAAATATAATTTATAATTATTTATATACACTATTTAAGATGGTGAAATAATTTTTGAAAGTCTGGGATGAGATGCATTTTGCTGTTTTGATCATATTTTAGTTGAAATTATTAGGCGTTTCGAAATTCATTTTTTATTTAAAGTATTTTTATGAATGATTAAATTGATTAAGTAATATCTTAACCTGATAACGGATTTAAATAAAAAAAAATAATGACACATTAGAAGAGCGGTGTTAACGATCTTTTTAATGGTAGGTTACACATCGCACTACATTAAACTAAATAATACAATACTGATGGCTAAGTTTATTCGATTAAATAATATTAATCTTGAAGTTGAAGAATAAATTATTAACTTAGGTTTTAACTAGTTTTATTAATGAACTGGTAGCTTCAGTTAACTTTCGAAATAATTACATAGCATAAATAAATACCAACTTTTAATATATTTATGAACAGGGGGATAATTTTACAATAACACGAAGAAATCTTTATGCGCATTCTAAAAATAATTCAATTTTAACGATGGATACGACACATTCCTTTCTTAATTTCAATCAGCCTGTGATAATTCTATAACTTAATCTAAGTGTAACTAAACAAATAAATAACAATGATATTAGCACTTCTTTAGCAAGTAATTAAAGAAAGGAAAGAGAATACTTGTACTTTTAAGGTATTGTTTTTAAATTCCTTTAAAGACATTATAATTAAAATTATTGACTAATATCTAGTTGAATTCAGTTTTAATTTAATTTAATTCAGCAACTGAAGACATACTTCTGGATGATTTCCGTCAAATAAATTTAAAAGAACGATTAAGCAACAACCAAAACATAATCATGGAAATGCCTGTTTTAAAGCAATAGACTGCAACATTCAACGATATCCAGTAAAACTCTTCAGCTGCATTTAACTTTTCCCATTTGTTTAAAATTTTGTACTTAATAATTTACTTTTCTGTCCTAATTAATTTTAAATATTTTCAAAACCTCAAAAAAATTGAAAGTTGTATCTCTTAATTAAGACACAATAACACGCCGAATAAATACTAATTCAGAAGTCAAACAACAAAAATCAGCGTTAATTTACAAAATTTTCACAGGACTAGTTTCGATGGTTTTACCGAACCATCATCTTCAGCTGCAAAACCGCAAATGGACAAGATAGGAAATGACTAGTTTCGATGGTTTTACCGAACCATCATCTTCAGCTGCAAAACCGCAAATGAACAAGATAGGAAATTAACAAGATAGGAAACAAGATATGAACAAGATATGAACAAGATAGGAAAGATAGGTAAGTATTGTATCTCTTACTAGCTATATATAAAACAATCTGCGCAATTTCTTATTTAAATTTTCTACTTCTATTATTGCTATGACTTGTATCATTTGTTTGACGGTAACATCAAAACAAACCCACAAAATACATCGTGGTAAGGAGAGCAAGATTGCTCCTGCCGTTAGCAAGAGCTTTGAGCACCATACAAGTGATAGTAGGGCTTCCGCATCGAATTTTGATGAACAGAACTCCGGGGGGGGGGTGAACAGATCAGAGTACCTCCCACCTCTCTTCCCCTAATACCGACCTCACAAGAGGACTTTCGGCTCGCCTCATATTTAGCGTGCCCCACATGCAGCACAGACTTTAAATATACCCGATCTACTATACATTTTATCCATGCCCTTCGGGATTCGAACCCGAGCCCTTCGGTACGGTAGTCAGCATCGCTAGACGCTATCCCGATTGGGCGGCTTTCTACTTTTAAAAATATCGATACTCGCAAATATTTAAACAGATATGAACTCGACAAATCGGATAGGGCGTTACACAAAGTATTCAGTGTCAAAGAAGTCTCAAAATAAGACAAAATAAGCATAATCATCCGTAGAAAATATATCATCAAGAAACAAACTTCGCAAAAGATAGATATTTGTTTATAAATGGAAACTAAAACAAATCTAATATAAAGCAGGTGCATGTTCGAACGTCTTTGAAATGATTTCATGCAAAGGCAATACTGATTTCAAAGCCAAAACTGATCAGACACATTGTGAATAAATTTATTTATTATTAAGTTTGATTTATGACATATGCTTGCGAAGTTACTGTAAGCCTTTTTTACCAAGTCTTAACGCATTTGGTAATTAAAAAAAATGGTTTTGTGGCATTGTAAAATTTAAGTCCAATAATCAGGCGCCCTTGATAATCTTGACTTCGCTAAATTCCCGAACATGCCGGATTAACGATCTTCTCTTTAGATTATTTTTTAAATATTTCTTAGATGCAAATTAACGTTTGGTTATATTTATTTTACTTGTTTAGAATCTATGTCTTGTTTTTCGTTGCAGGAAGGAATACATTTTATAATGGATGCCATCCTAAAATATGAGGAAGAAATATATACGATATTAATCTTTAGCATGTATGTTTTCCTCATTAATTTTACTTAATATGAAGTTCTTAATTTCGTTACATTTAAAAATAACTATTATATAAAGTGAAATTGATTAATTTTGTTTGTTGTTATTTGTTTTCCAGTCGAAAATTCGTTGATACGTAAAGCGCAAGCCCATTTGTCTTCCTTTCCGTTTAGCACGAGATACTCAATTTCTCCGATATGCTGATGGCCAGAGAGCTATTTAGAATTTGGCAGAAGATAGATTTGATAGAAAAATGTAAATTATTGTACAGTTATATCCTCAGTCGACAATGACTGAAATGGACTAAGCAAAAACTGTAATTTTGTCACCGGTGATTGCAGGGTCTTAACAGAAAATATACTATCAGTCAATGATGATAGACGCGGTGTGAATGGTAAGTATGGTATGGTGTCAATCACCGGTGACTGACGGAGCGTTTAACGAATATGGTGACTGACGGAGCAATTCCGAATAAAACAAAAAGCGGCATAATGTCAGCCGTTTCGCTGAAGATGGTTTCAACAATTGTATGAAATGATGTATAATGTAAATAACAGATACCTCAAATAAAATTCTTAACTGTATCAAAAACAGTAATGTCTGATGTTTTATGGACGATTGCTAATATTGTTTTTTATCTTTTGGGAAGATGCTGAGTGCATTGAAGTGTTATGGAGTTTGAAAATTGTTGCTTCCATTTTGATCCAAGAATTTCTCATGTAAATGAAACTAATTTGGGTGTTGAATTTAACAAAGAAAATTTTCGTACGAACTTCCCAGTTTGACGTTCATATTAAAGACATTTCCAAATATCATGTCCTCCCCATAATATTATTCCTAGTAATTTTCATTCTTTTATCTATTAGTTTTTAGTTGTTTCAGAGTTAGTTTTGAAAAATCTCTGTATGAAGAGTATGGGAGAAGAAGATATGAATTCAACAAGAAAAGTTACTTATTTTCGTCGGGACTTACAAAGCTTTATGAAAATCTAAAACGTTTTCGTAAACAAAGATCTGAGAAGTCGCGGAACAAGAAGTAAATTTAAATGTCGATTATCTGTATTTTGAATGGAAGCAACCAAAAGTCAACCAAAGCACAGAGGGCAATATATGTCGCTTTTGTAATGTTGAATAGGATAAATGCTTATTTTTTGTAATATAAGGATCTCTAGCAAAGGATTTCAGAATTGACAATCTCGAGAACAAAGATGATAAAGAAATTCCACAAGCGGCATATTTATTGTAAAAGTTGTTAGAATGTTATACAGAAGTTTCGAAATAATAATTAAAAACAATCAAAGGTTTGCGCTGTAATTGCAACACGTAGTGCGTGTAAATGAAAGATGATTGAGTAATCAGTTCCAACGTTATAATTTGAAAGGAGGTTAGTGTGAAAACGTTGAAATCATGTATTCCATTGAACAACGCGTGTTTCTGATAACGGAATACCGCAGATTAGAACACAGTACACAGTCCTATGGCAAAAAGACGTCATTTTCAAATACGATTTAATGTTCTCAAAGCGCTGTATGTGAAAACCATTCGCAAGCTCATCGCTAAACTCAAACGAACAGCCAGCGTGGTAGGGTATGTTGGTTGTAGACAAACTGTAGTTGTTCCTGAAAACGTCGCCAGTCATTCTGGAATTATTTGACAAAACCCAAAGAAATCCATCCAAAGAATTACAGCACAGACTGGTTTGAAACATTCTAGTAAACAGAAACCAAATACGATGGATGCTTTAAAAATAATTGACAACTTCAAAATTAACTATTTTGAATTTCGTGCTCTCTCCGTAAATTCAACTATTCTCCCAAATTCAAAATCCTTCTATGTTATATAACAACCTAAAATTAAGCAATCACAGATTGGCTTTACTTATGCATTAGACTTAGTTTAAATACTCTTGGCACAGTAAACTATGTTATTCCTTATTCTAGTTTCGCTACTGCTAAGCCTACTTAACTAAAATGACGTAGTATCCCTCTATCTGTGTATATAAGAATTATTGTAATTCATTATGATTGGATAAATGTCTATTAATATAGCTTCATATGCGTGAAAAAAAGATAGGGACTTCTTCAGAATTCATTTGTGTCGGCGTCATCTTTTCGTCTTTCCACTCAGCCACCATGACTACGCAAACAATTATCACACACACACACACACACACACATATATATATATATATATATATATATATATATTTGCACAGAAGAGGAAAGTTAAACTTCGTTAATGCTATATATATATATATATATATATATATATATATATATATATATTCATGATAGATTTGCTTGTCGATATGGTGCGCTGAGATGATACAAGACCTCTTAAACGGTAAGCTTATATATTGTCATTTCCCAATCGAATACTGAGCACTATGCAGAGCTGCACCAACGCAGAGCACATGGTTATGCATTATATGAAGAAATGTCATGGGGTTGAGGAAGGAAACTGAGCAGCTGCACAAAGCAGGTACCCGGAATCATTCTTAACGCTAACTCTGTGTAGCTGCTCCCTTTTAGAAACAATCTCATAGATGAAATGCATATGGGTGATGACTAAGATAACGCATATGGTGCTGGTGATGCGGGAGGCGATGACTTAGAATACCAGAACGCTTTTTTTACTGCTTAACAGCATTCTGTACCATTTCAAAGCCCCATTCCCTCAAAGACATTTCATTAAAAATTATCTGCTTGTTTCGGTCCACTCTTCCGAATCATAAACTACACAAACGTCAAAATGTTAATAACCTTTAATAGGAAAATTTATTATGTAATTCTTTATTACAGTTATTTTTGCCAGACGATGCTTCAGCCTAAAATGAGCAATTAAAAAAATTCACAATAAATTCTGAATGTTCTAGGCATCAAAATGCTATACTGAGATCTATGGATAGCAGGAACCTTAGTCCACGTCGATTGTTTTTTTTTTTTTTTTCTCAGTTGTTAAAATGTTGCTTGGTTTCTGCACACATATGATTTCAAATAACTTCGTAGTAAAAAGGCACCTGAATGAATGCTCAAGAAAAAATTCTGTTTTCGCTAAACAATGAGAGTAAAAATAAAGCAACATAAATTGCAATTAAAAATTTACATAATTCACTTTTTGTAAAATTATATGGCTAATGTCTTGCATTTCGAGATTAACTTCCTTAATTTAATACGTAAATTAACTGATTGAGAAGTTAATATATATTCGTTATGCGTTATGGAGTTAAAAAATGGTCCATTCCTATACGCCCAAATTTAGTGGGGAAGAATAAGATCATAAATTCTGCCACGTCACCTGTTCTCGTAAATTCAAGGATTTTACCGCATTAAACGCCACGTCGACCCCTAGAGACAAGGCTTAGGTTTTCCTATTACGTCGCTTCGGTCACTCGGGACTGGCCACAGCACTTAAGTTTATGTTATACCCTCGTGAGCGTCGGTCATCGCCTAGTGACTATATCACACATCTCGTTTAAGCGATTTCGTTTTTTGTTCAATCAAGGATTTTATAAAAGGAATATAAATTTCAACTAAAATCAATACAGCTTACTTAAGTTAAACAAATGTGCGGTTTAACTGACAACAAGAGACAAATATAAAAACATTTTTGAAATTTTTTGCCTTTTATGAACCAATAATGTAATTTGACTGCACAGTGCGGAGGGACAGAAATATTAAATATGCTCACATTTAAAAGGCAGATGCATAAAAAATAGAAAAGTAAAAGTGGAAAATTTTGTGTTTTTTCTCTTTAATTGTCCGAGTGCGATGTTGTTCCAGCAGTTTGTTAGATTAGCTCTGTAAAACGCCTCACGCTGAAATCATGTGTTCCTATTATAGTTATTTTTAAAACAGCTGAAAAATAGAACGTCCTAGGTTTCAAATTAATAAAAAAATATAATTTCTGGTAACAAAGAGAGGTGAAACATTTTATTATCTAAATACTGTTTACTCGCATACTTCTTCCTTGCGTAAATTCTACCCAGTTTTTTCTTTTGTGCTACATTTGCCATTTAAGCCGTTTATCAGAAATAGCATACGCCGTGTATTTTTTCCTTCACTTTCAAATTAGAAAGAAAAGGAGGGAAATCATGCGAGAAAATGCGGCATGCCACTACATGGTTTCTTACTACGTAGCATTCGGTTTGACACCAATAGCAGCACAACGACGTAATAATTAATCATATGTGTGTTAATTCCGCATACAAATATTTGGAGCCTGTCATTTCTACCGTATGAAATGTATATGCATAATAGAGATATTATTCCTATTTGAAAACTTCCTGCCGCACGGGTTCCTTATAAAAAAATTTTTTTTTTTAATTTGCAAAATCATCTTTTTTTTTTTTTTTTTTTTTGTTCTCATTATGTGCTCTATTTTATTTTAAGAAACTCTATAATTGAAGTTACATATATATATATATATAAGTAACACATAAAGTAAGAAATTTAGAACTAATATTTCACAAAGACCAGAAATTCATACTTAATAAATTTCAAATAATCATAGAAATGCAATAATAAATTTGAAAACTTTAAAACCAAAACATTTCAAACAAGCAAAATCCCTCTTCAAAAATTATGGAATTAAAAAAATTAACAAACACAGAAGAGGAATTCAATCAATCTCAATGTCACTTATCTGTTCTCCCTAATTCGAGATCCTTCTATGTTATACTAGCAGCTCCTCGGTCAGCCTTCGTCTGGCATTTAAATGTACCGGGAAAATGCCTGAAGGGCACACCAAACGTTAAATTTAAAAACTGCGCAGAATTTTACTCTGTAGAACAACTTCATCCAAAAAAAAAAAAAATGTGTTACATATAACAGAATTTCAATGACATAAGCAATATCCCTTAATACAAATATTAATTATCCTAATAATAAATTCACCAACTTCCCATTGCCTTCTATCAAGAAAGAGAAACATTAAATTTAAAAACTGCACAGAATTATCGCCCTCGTTTTTCCAAGTAGCAACCGTGTTGATTTTCAACAGTCAGCTGTCCAGTATAAAATTGAATGAAAAACTGTTGCCAAAAACACATTTCTAAGAGAATGAAACTATTCAAAATAATGCGATAAAATCAAAAAGATAAAATAAAGAAAATCTGATTCGAATTTTGAAAAACATCGCTTCGTGGTGCATTGATTCTTGTCGAGATGCACCTATAAACCAAATTTAGTACCACTGAGTCTATTAACACGAACAAAAGAGACACAGACTCTTTCTTTTATTATATGTAGAAATAACACTACGTAAAAAGGACAACTAAAACTAAAATTAACCAATCAAAGATTAGCTGTAATTATACACTAGATTTAGTATAAATACTCTTGGCACAATAACTATATCATTCTTCTTCTTCTTTCTTCTCCTAGCTTCCGCCACGCCAACATCCACGCTGCTTTGCTTCCTCGTCCCAAATGCCTACGTCCTTTCTTTAAAAAAACAATGTGCATAGCAATTTATCCTACTTAATTATGATTGAATAAGTGTCCGTCAAATTAATTAGATATGTGTGAAAATAAAGATGGTGATTCTTCAATTCAGTTTTGTTATCTACTTCATCAAACTTGCACCCTCAGCCAATACTGTGTTCTCAGCCAAATCTACAGCCATAGGTTAAAAGTAGCGGATTCACGACTATGCACATGTCTCATATTTTGCTATTCTAATGCATTTTCTCTCAAAAATATAAGTAAAAATATAAGTAATTAATAACATAAAACGATCTGTTATACTCTCGGTTTCACAAGTTAAAGAAAAGAATCTGAGGGAGTATTTGTCATTTATGAATGCATAATTTGAATATACCTGAATGTGCTCTTAAAGAATTGGAAATTTTTATTTCGACTTGGCTGTGTTTATTCATATAAGGCTTCTCGTTCGCTCCACCTTTTTCTCTTAGAAAGGGGGAATATGTTAGATAAGAAATATGACAGCAAACGTTTAATATTAATTGGCTATAACCTCTTTTATTTTTATTTAATTTGGGAACTTCCTCTGTCTGCAATAGCACGATAAATCTAAACTACGTTATTTAAAGTATTATACGATCTCGCGTAACCCTTAACGCAGATATCTGTTGCCCAATCAAAATAATTGTAAACCAAACCTAACTCGATCTGAAACCTTTCGACTCCCTTCCTTCTTCCTCTGAATTACTACTGCGACACTCCCTTTCTTCTCGCTTACGCTTTCATCCTGTTAAGACGCAGCAGCAATCTTATATGTTCGCTTCCATGGCAATGGTATCAAAATTGTAAATGTTATAGAAATAGGCACGAGTAGAGTACCAAGTGAATTGTGGCCATCAGTGTAAATTTAAAATGAATATGAAATTTAATCCGGCTCGACTGCTTCTTCTTAAAAATGAATGGATACTTCTAAGCATCATGTATCTACACCATCAATACTTCTGCGCATCTACATCTTAGTGTTCTTACATTCAGTGATTTCCAACAATTGTGCTAATATTACGTATGTATATATATATGTGGGGATTTTAAACGATGAAGAAATTAATTAACGAAAGACATTTTAATTAGACAAACGATTATTACATAAATTTAACATTTAAGAGAATTAAACAAGTAATGATTCGTCAAAGTTCTTTTTGAACAGAAGCAGCGTCTCTCTGCTCCCACGTCAACCGGCTATCATCTCAAAACGGTAATTTCCCTAATTTTTGCTTGGCGCCTTCGCAGCTCGTAGAGAGAATGACGTCACGGCATCTGGTTTTCATCACAGCTCCAAGCAATCGGCACTACATATATATATATATATATATATTGCAACTTACAACTGCGTACTTACCTATGATATTATACGTTACCTATAATAGAAAACTTAGAATTCTCAGACCTTCAATATGTAGTTACATTATCACTCGTCTATTGTCAATAATAACGGAATAAATCTTATGCTTATCTATCTAGGAAACCGAATATTCTTAGGTTTACCTCAGCTTAAACATGACTTCGATTATATATTTACTCAGGCTGTCTCTGTCTTTATACGCCAGGTCAACCTCTTTCAGTGCTGTGCTGAAATATCCAGTCAAATATGACAACACATTTGATAGCATTCATTTGATAACAATGTTATGGCTAGAAGAAATAGATAATACTATTAGAAAAGGTGCATTATCAAAGTAAAGAAAGTACGTGACACTATCAGCCAAACTCATTTTATTGTCTCAAACAGATTGTCAATTTGAAGATTTCGCAATCCTTACCGATTTTGCTGCATTAAAATCACGGTTGTCCAGCCTCATGGCCTCACGATCATTCTGCTATGCAATCCACTAATCTCTGCAACTGTTATTTTCTGCTACCTGCATATAGCCATCTTTATTAGTGATATAAATTGCTGCACATGGATATTAATTGAAATAAAGGAATGAAGTTTCATGTCCAATTCCCCATTTCTCTCTACAATAGACGCAAGACGCGCATCAAATACATAACTATATTTCTGATTCACTTTAAACAAGAATCGAAGGCTATTGTAGGTGATAACAAAAGTATTTTTTTCTTAGATAAAATATATTTAATAGTTTATTTATCACTGAATTAATAACATAAAACGATCTGTTATACTCTCGGTTTCACAAGTTAAAGAAAAGAATCTGAGGGAGTATTTGTCATTTATGAATGCATAATTTGAATATACCTGAATGTGCTCTTAAAGAATTGGAAATTTTTATTTCGACTTGGCTGTGTTTATTCATATAGGACACCGATTTAGATTCATACTGAAAATTCCTTTCAGAGGTACTGATATTTCTGATTTCTAAAATTTATAATATTTCGATATATACTGGATGTCTTCAATAAACCGATGCTTAAGAAGAATATATGTTTCTATTAGATTAGACAACCGAAGCCTGAAACCCATTATGGTCGAAATAACGGAAATTGACATTTTTGAAGTAGTAAAATATTGCAACTGCGTTTTCGCTATTCAAAATCTTTTACGTTTTGAACGAGTATTTGGACATTTTAAAATGGAAATATTTCCCTAAGGTTATTTTGTGAATCGATTCAAGGTTTTTCTCCAATATATGACGTTATAATGTAATGTCGTTTTAAACATTTTTAGTTTAATGATACAAGAAATTGTCTTTAAAAGTAAATTTGTTGCATTTAGAATATGGAGTTTGTGAAGACATACACATTACAAAGCAAACTATAGTGATATTATTATTGCCCAAGTTACCTCTTCCTACTTTCTTAAGAAAAAGAAGATGTTTCTTTCATCCACCCATTCTACCTCCATAAAAGGAAAATATATGATTCTGTACATAAGCAAAATTGTCAACATTACCCCTACGCTAGTTTCGTGCTGGATTTTCCTTAAATCATATACGACAGACATACATGCAAAGGTATTAAATAACTAATACTTTACACAAAAATATGTAGTGATTTGAAACTAATAAAATATAGATACAGTGAAACCTCGAGATACGGGTTTAATTTGTTCCAGCATTGAGCTCGTATAGCTAATTTCTCCTATCTAGAAACAAACCCATTGAAAAGTATTCCCTATTGAAAATAATGGAAATCCAGTTAATCTGTTCCGCACCCCCAAAAAATCTCACTGTCGTTTCATCTTCAGTCGGCGTAACCTGGTGTTTTTCGGAGAAGGTCCAAGTACAGATTCTTAGCCTTAGCGCAAATGATAGCTTCGACACCGAATCTGATTCTAAGTGCTTTTCGTTAATCTACATCAACAACAACTTCTCAACATCTTCTGGGAGTTTTAGACGGTACTTGGATGTAACGATAACTCCTTTGGCTGCATCAAGTTTCTTAATGTTTTCCTTCTTCTGAAGAATAGTGCAGATCGTCGATGTCGAACGGTAAGTCTTCACTAATTCCGTCACTCATACATCACGCTTATGTTTATCTATGATCATTTTCTTAGTTTCAACGTCCATGGCTTTCTTCTTTTTCTTTGCAGCACTATCTGAGGCAACAAACTTCTTGGGAGAATCGTGAAATAATTATTTTCACATTAAAAGTGAAGAATAATTAACTCACAAGCGTACAAACACGTAGATCAAAGAACACTGAGTGATCTGATGAGGGGATTACCCGAGTCAAGCCTGATCGGCAAATGCGCCGTGCATACAAACATACTGGCCAATTACTAGTTACCTGAGTTAATGCTTGTCTTTTAGAGATGTATTTTTCACCTATGCTTTCCTCATATCACGAATTTTTCGTATATAGAGGTGTTCATATCTCGAGGTTCCACTGTATATGTGAAGCTATTAAAAGGTATAAAGCAGTTACAATTTCTCAATCAGGCTAAAATATGCTGCCTGAAAAGCTAAAGGTTTTAGCTTCAAACTCTGGACAGAACAAGTTTCTGTCGCTTTGCGAAATGAGAAGAGTGAAAGAAGTAAAAAACTTCACAAGTCTCTTTGATTCTATCTCTCATATGTCATAAATAAAACTGGGGGGGGGGGAGTTTAAATAGGCTTTGTCATAATTTAATTCGTCTTTGGCTTTGTTATAATTTATGTCACTATCCAATACTAATTCAGCTATTCGTAATAAGTAGTTTTTTATATATATCAGTGACTTTTTACTTTTAAAGTCCAGTTTGTTATGTTAAGTAAACGAATTATGTATTTGAGTTTATCTGATTAATAAAAACAACAATATTAAATAACTTAAACTGCAGAGACATTATTTTGAAGCAAGAGAGATGAAAAATGAGCAACGGCTTCGCCGGGACTCGAACCAAGGGCCTCTCGAACACGCGTCGAGCGTGCTGACCACTACACCACGAAGTCATGCTAAGAAGGCGGGAGAAATACCTTATATACTCCCCCTTTTAAAGGGCGACTGGGGTTTTAGGGAACCCAATCGCCAAATCCTAGTGATGAAGAATCATCATTCACCACCTTTTAGTTCGAGCGCCAAGGTAGAGACATTAGGTTATTTGGAAGCTGGAGACATGGAAAATGAGCAGTGCCTCGCCGGAAACCGAACTACGGACCTCTCGAATCGCGTCGAGCGTTCTCACCGCTACACTATGAAGTCATGCTAATAAGGCGGGAGAAATGAAAAAAAAAAAAAAAAAAAAGAAAAAATATAAAACTTCTATAAAATTCCGAAGTTTTAATAGCTAAAGGTACTTTAATAGGTTTCCATGATGAATATTAATAGTTTGGCCTACACAGATCGATAGAATTAGTGACAGATATTATGACAGAGGTCTTATCAGCCATGACTGTAGATTAGGAGCCGATTCTCTGACAAGTGTATGCTGAGAAGGTATTAATGATATGTCACCTCCTAATGGTTCAGTTTGAGTTATTATTAATAAGCAATCCATCATTCGTAGATTTAACTAGACAGCAAGTCACCGGTTTAATCTTCTCAAGTTTTAAGTTCTTAAGAAATTATTAACTCGCAGTAAACGAATGATAAAAATAAAACATATCACCTAAAATATTTTAATTGTTTAGTTGCATAAACCACTCGTTTCATCCGTTCATATGTTTAAGCAATATATTTAGATGATGGATTATTTTTAACCCTTTTACATCTCCAAAAGTTATAATTAGGTACTGGCTTTATTTCCAGTTCTCATTAATCTAAATTTCTCACATAAATTTATTTTACACTATATGAATTTTCTACATTTAATTTGTAGATAACGCTATCGGTTTTCCACAAGAACGTTTGCATGCAACCACCTGCATTCGGAATGAATGCCTGAAATAATATACATTAAAACTATAATAAATATTCAACCGTAAAAAGAGTAACCCAAGCACCTTAATGGAAAAATCAAACATATTTTCAATCAGTTAGATAGAGGGAAGTTAACTTTCGCAAATTGTACATCACGATCTTGTTGTTAAATATTCAGATATAGTAATGTCGTATAGTTTAATAGTTACCCACTATCGAATATAATTTGTTTTCGAATATAATCGAATATAATTATTTTTTCGTAACAGAAGTATGGTTATATTACTTGATAAAACTAATATAATTTGTTTTCGAATCTATCCGCTTTCGAAGCAGTCGTTAATTCACATGTCTCCTTCACAGTCGCAGTTTTCATAAAGGGATGACGAAGACATAAGGCAGAGTCTCTGGATTCACTAAAAATGCCGGAAATTCTAGGTATCTCCTGCAGAGTTCATTCATCTTGTAAGTCTGAGCACTTAAAACTGCAGCCATAAAAATCATCTCAAAATTTCGGATGTTAATGCTGTTCGTCCAGTTATATAAAATACTAAAAAAAGATTTCATGGGAATGTAATAGATATGACAAAGTTTTCAGATCTTTTATATGATGTTTTCGTTACGATCCACTTCCACCTGGCAAAAATCATTCCATACCCAATTCGCTACTTCCTCGATTTTGTTGACTTAGCAAAATGGAAAATTGTAGACATAGAATTCAGCATTCATCAGCATATTAGAAATTCAGCATTCATCATATACAGAAATATCAAGCGCGGAATCTTGTCTACAACTAGCTTATGTCAAAGCAATGCATTCGGTAATCGTCTTATATTTGAAAACACATAATTAGTAATTATTGTTTGGTGCAATTATGTATGCCCATTTTTAGCACTTTGATGATATTGTAATAACTCTATAACTATCGCTGTAGTTTTAGATTTGATCTAAAACTTCTTTTCTATAATGCCAAAATTATTTCATTTGATCGATAAGTACATTTTATTAGAAACTAACCTAATGAGAACTGTATACAATAGGTTTCCAAAATAAAACTGGTACATACAGACTTCGTTTGTGGACCTTATGTGACTTTAGCATGTTAGAGTAAAAGCACTGTTTTGCTCCTGAAGAGTACAGATCTCTATTCTGGGTCTTGAAATGCCTCAAACTTCTCAAATTGAACAGTAGTAACAAATTAAAATGTCTACGCCAAACTAAAGCTTAATTTTATTTTACAATTAGTTGCATTTTCCCAATTATTATTTCTGACGCACATTTTTCCCGAATCACATATTTCTAACATCTATTAATTCGAATTTATAGATATCATGCTATAATCAGGGATAAAGCCTATCTTGTATTGATTTCCTAATTCCAACTCAAAGTTTTTAATTTAAATTTGTTTCATTTTAAATGCTCAGCATTATTCAATACCCCTTACTTGCTTTGATTTCTAAGAAAGTAATAAGAGAAACATTAAAAGTAAAATGTTATACTACAACACAGTTTACGAAGGTGGTTAGGAATGCTTTTGTCTTATATAGTTCAGTTTAACATTTATAAAGGAATAAATAGGGGAAGAATAATACTGTGTTTCAGAAAACATTTAACAAGTTATAAAATATCGCGATTTTTAATATTCCTTTCTTTACACCCTCATTCCGCCAAAATATAATATAGGCAGTCCTCGACTTAATTAATGAATTTAATTTTTTTTTATTGCAAAGAGAATCTCTCTTTTAGTATCCCATTGTACATGCGAAACAAATCACTCGGATTTGAATACAATTTAAGTACATTTATTTGACAAAATAACTTGGTACACCTATAAATAATATTTAAACTTTAATCCCTAACTATTACAACTGTTTTATTCGAAGCAAAAAATGACCTGTTAGTTTCCCTTAATAATAAATAGCAGGTGTTTTTATTCCTCATTTTGTAAGAATTTGGATGTTGAAAATTTCTGTAAATATTTGTGTCTATTTGATAGTATTTTAGTTCTCTCTATATTTGTAATATCACGTATTCTTTCATTCATCCTTTAATTTTTGCATTTACAATAATAATATAGAGTTTAATTAGGTGTAATTAAAATTATCGCCATCTGTTTTGAATGTAATCGACGAGTTTCTGGAAAATTTTAGGAAACACATTTTCGAAACTCTTGCAATGTTTTTACTGCAAAATCCCAAAATAGTGTGTAGCACAATACAAATACAGCTTGATTAGAGAGAATCAGTTCTGATTGAATACTTCAAAGAGACTGCAGTTCGCTGAATTGCGTTTTAGAATTTACTCAGAAAGTGATATTCATAATTTATTGTATGATATTTCTCATGTAAGAGGCCTAGTCTAGTATCCTCCTTCTCCTTGAGTTATTTACAGCTGCTTATATTGTTGTGTTAACTTTACTAAATACAATAGTCAGTTTCTTCCTGCTCATCTGGAATGATTCTCCAAAGAGCTACGACCCTATATTTTATATAGTTCGTGGGAAATGAAAAATAAGTGCACTTACCTGTTAGGAAAGTGAAAAATAAGTGCACTTGCTTATTTTCCAAAAATGTTCCGAAATACTCAATACTTAATCAACATACTGGATAAACACATTAGAGTTTTCAGTAATCGCAAAACAATATCACGCCGTCCTAAAATGCTATATTAGCCTAAACTGTTCAATAAAGAAATGAGGAATGCTCATCTTGATCTGTTTTACTTCCGTTTTCAGTAACTGGATTCGTAAAAGGTGAAATAGCTTCTTCTAAACTGCTAAAATCTCAGATTCATCCGAACTCATAAAAGTGATTTAATATTTTGAAAACATTTGATAATGCAATTAAAATTACAAGCACATTTTACAGCTTTTTGCAAAATACACTATATGTACTCACAATGTTACGCGGCTACAATTCGAAATCAAAATTTAGAGTTCTTTTTAGGGTTACAGTCACAGTTACAGAGGTAGGAGAACGTTCGCGATAACCTGACTTGCAGTAATCTAGAAGAGTAAAGTAAAATGTAAATACAAGGTGTTTATAAATGGTACGGCATTAAAAATTAATAATAAATCGATGCATTACTTTAAATGGGCAAACCTTATAGCATAAGTTGCGGCAACTGTCCATGTTTTTAAATTAATCACAGTCCTTCAATATAATATATGCATCCTTGGTCGCGCGATCCACATCTAGACGTTTATCAAATGTTTTCTATTCTTGGTGTAACATGTCCGCCATGACGGACTGCCGTGCATGCTTTATCCGACCACTGCGACCCGGGCACTGGCGGTACATAAACGTGGTCTTTAACAAGTCCTCAAAGAAAGACATCACATGGTTTTAAAACCAGCGAACGGGACGGTCAAGGGAGAAGTTTGTTGTTGCAGCACGTCCAATCCAGCGTTAGTGAAGAACACGATTGAAAAGCTCTAGTAGATTCCTGTGAAAATGTAGCGCCGTCCATTTAAAAAATACAATGATCATAACTGGTGTTTAGCTAAATTTAATAACCAGGTTTCCAACATGTCTAGAAATGAGTCACCGATCACAGTTTCTTCTTCAAAGAAAAATGGGCCATGCACTATGTCAAGGAAAGAAACACAGGAAACGTGCACGAAACTCGCTGCATTGAAACCACAGATTTGGATACCTCGAAACAACGCAATATCAATAATATATTGATTTCATAAAATTCTTATCGATATTTCTCCTTTTATCTGAAACGATAATCTGTTGTCTGTAGCGGGAATTGATTAAAAGGCAACTTTTAACCAGTTATTTCTGTAGATAACAATGTATAATTAAATTACCTAAATCTAAATGAAAAAACTAATTTAAATCTAGTAGAGTACAATATAATTGATAATTATTGAAATTTCAATTTAACAGCTCAGCAAGAATTCAGAAACAGAAACTTATTAGCATTTGTATGCATGTCTACTTTGTTTTCATACTGCACGTTTTATTTTAATTAGAGTATTATTTTCATGTGAATCCTTTTGTTTGTTTTTTGTTTCTTTCATCAATTATCACCAGAATATAAACTAAACTGAGTGTAAATACTGAGCGAAAGCTAATTTAGAAGAGTGCTCCGACAGCCAACCGACACAGTTTTATACCTAGGCGATTTCGATATTTATTCAGTAAATTGTATATTGGCTGGATCACAGGATTAAAATAAATAATAATCGCAAATCAAGTTATTTAGTAGAAATATTTAGCTTACGTGCTGCGCTTAATTATTTAAATTGCTAAAACTCCGGCCCACCAGCGGCCGAGCGGTTCAGTCGCTGAACACTGGTAGTTCGGTCAGAGGTTCGAATCCCGCTAACGGGCTGGCTGCATGCGTGTTTTCGTGGTTTTTCCCATGTGTAACGTGTATACGAGCCAGTTAGCCTTAGGAAGTCCTCCACAAAGGCATCCCTACCCTTAGGCAGATAGCCCTCAAGGCTTTGCCTTAATTAAAATCACCTAACCTAACATTGCTAAAACTCCGTAAACAGCAGAGATATTTATTGATAATTTTAAGTTGCACTAAGCCGTTATTCTTAAAAATAATTAAATTAAAACTTGTAATTAACCTTTTAATTACATTTTAACCTGATTTTTAAATAGTATTGTGGTGGAAAGTCTTCTGCGCAAAAGTAACTTGAGTAGTTGGGTAGCTAGTTAGGTTTAATTTATAATTTTAACGACTCTGTTGACATAATCAGATTTACTCAACATATGGCGTTAAGCTCTTTGCAAGAGCCTGCTGTATAAAACCCTAAACCGTATACGGTTAATCTGCGTTAAAGAGGCAATTAACTCCACTATCACAGCAAAGCCTAAACGTTCAATAATACTCGTTCTTCAGCTCTTTATAATGATTTATAGATTTGTGTTTCTGCATTTTTACCCTCCATTAACATATTTCAGCAGAGTGCGGGAAGAAAAAAAACTGCAAAATTTGTTTATAGGAAATAATAAAGATTACTTTAAACTAATATACAAGTTTCTTATGAAAAATTATAGAAAAAAGTCATCATCTTGCTTGAGATAATCATTAGACTGTATCTTAAAGCCCAAGGCTGTCGCATATTTGTTACGTTTTAACGAAGCAACTAAGTCAGGGATGGGCAAACGTTTTCTGTCACAGGGCCAAAAATTGAAAAAAAAAAAGTTTGGCGAGGCAAGATAAATTTTCTAAAATTTTAAAAATAATATACAAATATTATAATTTAAACATGTTAATGAGATGAATGAAATTGCGATTTCATTTTTAAAAGTTACTTATATAGGGGTTCGAAGTGAGATGTACTGATTTTAAGGAACGAGGCTAAATGCTCATCTGTCAGTCTACATCTGAAATAATTCTTCTAAGGTTCATAGTTGAGAACAATTGTTCACGTATATGAGATGAAACAGACATAGCACTGATTTTCCGGATATGAGATATTAAATTTAGGAAACTTACTTTCGATAATGATTTGTAAAACTCTAACTTTGGCATATTTAAAAACAACTGCTTGAGATAATTATTAGATTGTAACTCAATTAATTCAAGCTGCAAATATAACCTCACTGCTTCACAATTTACGTTGAAAGACATGGTAAAAGTATCCAATTCTTTTTGAATGGCACCGAAATCTTGAAATCTGCGTTCGAACTCAAAATTCAGTTTTTTCAAGCCGTCTTCATAATTCTTTAGCTTCTCTTCATTTACTGAGGGTATTGAATTTAACCTCGGGAAAAGAGACAAGTCGTTTTTAGCTAGCTGCCCATCAAACAGATTAAGCTCTGTTTAAAAGCTTTGAGATGGGACCAGATATCGTCGATAAAATTATTTTTCCCTTGCATCTTGACATTCAAGTTGCTCGTATGACAAAGAAGATCTGTGAAAAATATAAAGTCCGAAATTCATTCCGTATCTTCTAACATTTCGCACAACACATAACACTGTTTCTCATGGAGAAAAGACACATTATCGTCTTTGAGCTGCGAAAACGTGCTCGGAAATCATCCTGCACTAAGCCACTTTACTTTCGTGTAATACAGTACATCAGAGTATTCATATTGCACGGTCTGAAGAAAATCTCGAAATTGTCTGTGAGTAAACCCACGAGATCGAATAATATTTACAAGATATTCTCTGTAATTTCATAGTTCTCATCAATACCCCTTATATATAATACTAATTGAACAGTATCATTTATATCAGTGCTTTAATCCATAGCTATGGAGCAAAATTTAAACTGACCAATCTTGACTCTAACTGTGATGTCAAATTTCTATCGAGTCTTCGATTCTAGAAGTTACCGATTTTTAAGATAAGCTTACAGTCTCAAAATTATTTTTCTTGTCTGAGCATAAAACATCAAAAACTTGGAGCATGTGTTGGTTAACAAACTCCCCATCACTGATAGCTTTAGTATTTTAGCAATATTGTATGCTACAATGTAACTTGTATATGCAACTGCTTCTTGGCTACTGTTTACCTTCTTGAAAAACTTTTGTCGGCCTGATATATTTTTACAAAGACTTTCTGCATTTTGTTTTCTTTCATATTCGGACATTGCTTCGTAATTGGAATTCTTAAGCTTAGATGCGAAATGACGGCAAATGTTATATTCTTTGAAGAGTGCTACAGCTTCACTGCAGATGAGACACACTGGTTTATCTTTTACAACTGTAAAAAAAATATTCCCAGGTTCATTCATCATTAAAAGCACGGCACTCTGAATCAACTTTACATTTTTAGTAGCCATTTTGAGTTGAAATATTTTACGAATAACACAAACAAGCACTAGATACGTTATACTTTTAATAATTTCACCACTATTCACAATGGTTCTATATGTTCACGATCTTTCCATACGCAATCGATAATATTAGAACTCGCGCCAAAAGAAAAAGCCGCTGGCTGGAGTTTAAAAAAATGCGCAGTTTGCCACATGTGAAGTCTAATTCCCCTATATTGGATTCCCATATGTTTACTCCCCGAGAAAGAGATAACGCTTGTTGGCGCCAATCTATAGATGTAACTAAAAACGAACAACCGCTTTTAACACTTTACAGATATACAAAAATAGAGAAAGTAAAACGATCATCAGTCCTTTGATAAAAAGGATGAAAAAATATTTAAATAATATTAAATTTTATTTTATTTTAATAATATTTTATATTAATTTAGTAAAGGAGATAGATATAAAATATATAAATATATACTTCTTTTAATTTGCCTCGGAAATTAAAATTCAATAAGCGGGCCGGAATCGGCCCATCCTTGAACTAAGTAATACTCAATTCGTGTGCAGGATTTCATATTTGGTAAACAAAGGGATGATTAAAAAATGGTGCAATGTTCATTTCAGTCAAGACATTCTCAATAATTGCATTACAAAATAGGGCAAAAAGTTTTTTAACCCGACCGACTCTTCTCTAGTTTTGAAAATTTTTTTGGAAGGGGTTCTATTGCTTCTTTTTTCTTAAGGCTATGAATTCCTAATAGATCCCTTCCTTATAGGAGCATTCCTTACAGATTTCTTCCTATCATAAAAATGCCATCAACTTTGCCCTTACTAAAGCCAAAGTTTCGAAGCAACACGAATTAAGCTTTACTCATCCAAGTGACTGTCAGTTTGCCTCTGGGTATAAACAACAGCCTAAATTTCATAGCTGTCAATAAATTTAAAAATTCGAGATCGGTTTCCCTTACTAATTTTTCATTATATTCTTAAATTCGGAAAGCCGGCAACTATCAATTTGTTAAAAACAAAACACGAAATCCCGTTTAAATTCATTCAATAAGAGCTGATATTTTAAAAGAATAATAAATTATGTTAGAAATCATCGGTGTCACTTATTATTTGGTATATGCGTTTGAATTTACTATAAGAATTTAGTTTTGATAATGTTTAGTTACGCTGTGTATTTAGTGGTTGAAATACATACATGTTTCAAATGTGCTTCAATTTAAAATACATATGACGTATAAAATGGTGTATAAAAATATAAATCTTAAAATAATTTTATAAAAGTGTATTTTAATTATTACAGAAAATGAAAAATTAAATGAGCAAACAAATTAACAATAAAAATAAGCAAAAATTAAAAGAATTAACAATTTTGGAGTATCAAAAAATAACGCATTTCATCTCTTCTTCACAGGAAAACTGCCGTGTTAAGGATATTATGCTTACTTACTGTGCTTACGCAGTTAAATGGTAAGAGGATCTACATGATAGCAAATAATGATTTGTTGTAATACTGTTAAAGTACATTTTTTGCATAACGGAAGTGAATCAAGACCTACAGTCTAAGTTAAATTATTTTTTTTTTTCTCTTCGAAAAAAATACAGACTTTTCAAGGGTAGGAGTTGAGATTATCATTATATAAGGGGGAAAATTATGAAAAACGTGAATATTTATTAGTGCCGGAACACTGAATAGAAAAGTGTATTTTAATGTCCACGTATCTTCCTCATAAATGGCAGCAAATAATGCAATTTTACGCACCTAACTGTGGAAATAAAAAGTTAGAATATTTCTTAAATGAACAGAAACTTGAATTTTAGCACATTGCAAGGAAAATCACTTTAAAAACGATTTTTTTAAATACAAATCCTTTTGCTCATCGAAATTTTCTGGGCATGGTTCACCAAAATAATCATGAATGAAAAATGTCACAATAATTTTGGATAAACATTAAATTTCGTTCTTTCGCATTTTGCTCTTTTTTTTTAAAACCATAAAAATTATTTCGTTCTTTTTCATGAACATATATTTAAGATATCTTTGTGTGTTTCATAAACATTATAGAATTCAAGCCATGCCTTAAACAAAAATTTACTTAAAGCACAAGTAAAGTCAATAGTAGGAATAAAACGATATGGCATTCATGATGGATGGACATGTTAGGTATGTAAAGAGCATCAGTACATAAAATTCTGAAATGCTCTTTCAAAACATTTTTCAACAAGAACGATGTCTAGAATCTTTCAGTAGCCCATTTATTTCACAAGGGATCTTTGAAAAATATTTGACAGGAGTTTTAAATATCAGGAAAATTTTACTTTAGTTTTATTCCAAGCCTTTTAAAAATAGATACGCTATGAATATTTGCCAGGAACATCAGTGTAAGTTCGTTTAATTAAACATTTCTCAAAATCATGCAGTTTTCCATCTTTATCTCAGTAAGATAAGTTTATGAAAAATGCTATACATATATAAACATTTGATCTTAACCTACAGACGTTCATTATGTGTTAAAGATATTTGTTTATTTATATATATTGTTACGAAATGTACAGACGCAGTAAGATGGCTTCCCCAACAAAGAAGTTTTAGGGTTGCCATAAAATAGCAATGAAAGGCAGGGTTGCTACATTTGGCTAGAAATCGTCCATTTGGCGACATGCCATGTACGGATGGAGAACATTCTGGAATGAATTCTTACCAGTTTAGCCCAGAATGTGCTCGAACACAAGCTGAAAGCTATATAAACCCTGCTAGTTTGCAGTCAGTTAGTGTGTCTCATAGAGAACGAGATAGTCTCGAGTTAGTCAATCCGTGAGGAGTCGATCGAGTTGATAGCCGGGCAGCGAGTGCCGAGTGGGTCGTCGAGTGCATCGAAACATCGTCTTCGTGTATCGCGGTTAGTGCATCGTCGTGAGAGAGTATTGAGCCTCAGGAACGACTGAACCGAAGAGTCGGGAGCTGTGCTCTGTGTGTCTTCGAGTACATCGCGAGTTGTAGCGTGGAGAGTCTCGAGAGTACGCGGAGTTCCGAGAACGACCAAGCAGCGTCGGGAGCTGTACTCTGGCGCTTTGCCCAGGTATTGGAAGCATAAAAGTAGTTTCATAAGATGTAATAATTTTCTGTATAATGTTTTTAACTCAGTTATGTTTTAGTACTTATTTAAGAATGTATTAGCATTTATTCAAGAATGTCCTGTGTTTTTGTATTATGTAATTGCTCCACATATTTGAACCTATATTTTATATTTGTATTATGTATTGGTTAGTATGCATGTATTACGTACGATGGGTAAGAGATGGTAAGAGATTCGGCTTCCTAAGAAACACAGTGCTTTAATATCTTCAAGGACCTTAAACTGCTGAGTTGGTAACCAATTCTGTATGGATTACGTAATACTTTGGGACGGAAGCCAACTCAGCGGATTTCGGATTCAGTGAAGCTGTCTCGAGCGTTATAGCCTGATAGTGTGAAGGCTGTGTCGCTGATTGTGTCAGCGTGTTTATAGTAGTTCTTCGACGACTGTAAAAGTGTTTTGGAGCTGCCCTGATTAATATTGGTAAATAAAGTGTGTTTCGATATTCTATCAAGAGCTGTCGCCGTTATTCACTCCAAATCCACACGAACCCCGTACGAACGTGAAGGAAGAAAATAACGTAACAACTGGTGTCAGAAAAGAAAAACGCAACAGTATATATATGTATGTATGAATATATATAATAAAAATATAAGTAATAAAAATTTTGTTCTCTACGCCCTAAGTGATCGTACGTCAGTTGAGTTCTTTACGTAAACTGAATTATTTTGAATGGCAACAGAACTACTCATATATAAATGTACATCCAAACAAAATGTTTTTCTTCTTACAAAATTTTGTAACTGAAAATATTTATCTTTTGACAAGTGAGAAGAAAAGTAGTCAAATTTATATTATCATATCTTTGAATGAAATCTTATTCAAAAACAAATTTGTGTCACTCGCTGAATTAATAAGCTATGAAAATAATGTAAAATTGAATTCCAAATAATTGTGATCTTTAAATCTTTTCTCAAATGTTTGTCGTAATAATGCTATTTTTCTTGAATGTTCTTGAAATTTCTCAGTTCAAATAAAAACGCAAGAGTTAAGATGCAGAAAATCTGCGAAATTCTTTTTAATCCAGTCCTGTTTCATATATCTGCATTTAAAGTTAAAAACTTTAATACAAGCATGCATATAACTGATAAGTTTATTCCTTCTTTGCAATTATTTGTTCACGGTATTTAAATGGACGGTTTAAGTCACCAAGAAATGCTAAAATGGTTTTATACTATACAATTACATAGCCCGTCATAGTTTTTCTTAAAGATCATAGGCACTTTTTTTTTTTATTTATTAATTCAAAATTCCGTTATAATGCAGCTCGTCGAGTTAACTACCTCACCTCGTTATAATAAATAATTTCTACGCATTCACTTTCAATTTCTTCAATATACAAATGCCAGAAAATTTTCGATGATTTAGAGCTAGTCCAAGATTATGCTTACTCGTTTAACTACTATTTCCAAAATATTATCCACTTACAAACGTTTAGCACAGATTTCTTCTTGATGAATAATGCAACGTATAGAGCAAATGTTTTATGATTTCTTTTCTTTCACTACATTTAATTTAAATACTTTTCAAATCCCCCCCTTTTTTTTTCAAATCATATCATCTGCGCCGTTACTTACGAATCCACCCATTTTATAACTACTCAATTCATACTTTTTTATTGTTGATTTTATTCCAGAAACTATATTATGCACTCCATGATATGGTCTCTAAAGAAATGCATTGCTTTCATTAGAAGTTATTTTTATAAATCCCTCAGTCACATATAATCTGCATATAATTTTACATATAATCTAAATTCATCAGAATTACCCCATCCGAAGATGGCAAATTGTTCTATATCTTGGTTGTCAGTACTGTCAATGTCTGCTACTGTGGCATGCTGAAATATCTGACATATCTTTTATCAGACATCGTAAATCCTAGTGATTTTCTTAATACGCTCCGCTACGATGTTAGCTGAAATAAATTATTTAGAAAAAGGACAGGACAAACAAATTGGACTTAACTAAACAAATTTTAACAGTAATGGGTTTTGTTTAGTTTTGTTTCGCAATTATTTGCGTAACAGATAAATTTTTCCGCATTGTTAAGGCCCATTTCCACTAATGCGTATGCGTTCTCCAATCAGCGAGAGAATTCACTTTGATTAACATATGCAATCCGGTCGATGTGCGGCGACGGTTGAGGGACGGATGAAGTTCAACTATGTCCAAAATCTATCCGTATGTCTGTGGGTGCTTTGGGGTCACGTGTAAAAAAAGAAGCAAATGGAGGTAAAAAAGGAGCAGGTGTTGTCACCAAAAAATTAACGGCGACAGAAGTAGCGATGTACGTTCGATCAGGGAAAGAATGTTTTGCTAAAAATACTTATTTATGAATTAACATTACAACGAGTAATCTGCATACTGAAAATAACAGCAATCAGCTGAATTTAGTTAAAAAGAAAATATAAGAAAAATAAGATAACTGCAACTGCAGTACTAATTCGCAGACAGCAGTGATTACTCTCAAGAAAATGAGGCCCAAAAAATATAATTCCAAGTCCATGAAATAACAAAATTTGTCCTGACAATTATTTCCAAGTTCTGCATGCACATTTACCTTTAATGAAAATGAACCTCTGACTATATCAAATGTAAATCAGATATGCACTAAAAGATTTGCTATTTTTTTAAACAGGTAAAAATTAAAAACGGTAATTATAAATTAAATTGGATAGCGTTTTAAATATTCCACTGCATTAAAGAGTATGTTAAATTTGTATTTCTCTATTTATAGATATTCCATTTTGGCTAATATTTGTGAGCACATGGAATATATTTTTCGCAGTCCGTTTAACTTCAATCAAAACGCCACTTTAAAAAGTAACGTTTTTTGAAAGAAATGCTGAAGAAGTTCTAGAACTTTGATGAATTTCTTAGGCGATAGCACACTGAAATAGGACCAAAAAATTTAGTTTTAAGAATGCATTTACTTGATAATGTATATAAGCAAAAATTGATAATCACGTCAGTGTGGTGTTCGTTTCACTTTTATGTGAATGTACATACATGTGATGAGACGTTGGAATATTTCCAGCTCTAAATGTTCAATACCAGTCAATACGAGACAGTATTAATACACATATTAATAACACTTCCTTTAAGAAACTTATTGTAATAATTGCTATTAAGATTCAGTCTTCTCCAGCTAAAATACAGGAATTAATTAATTAAATATTTCCATTTTATTTGCCTTACGTATGTATACATATATAAAGAGAAAAAGCTTATCTTTATAAATTTTTCTATAAAATATATGAATTTAAAATTTATAAATTAAAAATAATATTTTATGGATTATGCATAAATGATAACTGCGCATTGTGCATTTTAAAATAAATGAGATTTCTAATAAATTACCCAGTTCTAACACAAATTCGATGCTAAAATTTTATATACTATCTGTTTTCTCTCCAAGTTTGCGCATATTTTAAAAATATGCAATCTCACATAGCAGTCAGCGGTATACAAGCACAGCAAATTTTGTGTAAATATTGAGAACCTTTCTTTACAGTTGCTCTGTATTTTTAAGGTACCAGCTATTTTTAAATGTGTTTAAACTTTTTTATTTGTTTTGCAGTAATAGTACACTGCTGGCCACCGTAAATGAAACACCATGAAGGAAGCATGCAAATAAAATAAAATTTACAACCTGCATTAGCGGAGGTGAGATATGGAAATGATTAGAATTTCAGGGAAGGCGCACATCACGCGCGCCTGTGGTGCCACTTCAAAGCGCAATTTAAGGCTTAGAGTCTTCGGCGATTTGAAGTTCGTCAATTGTATTTTTTTTTAAATGATCAATTATGCCTCGTAGTAAACAGCGAACATCGTTTGATCAAGTATTCGAGTTCGACAGAGGAAGGATAGTGGCCTACTCAGAGTGTGGATTATCTTTCAGGGAAATCGGTAGTCGTGTTGGACGAAATCCAAACAACTGTAATGCGGATATGTGACCGTTGGATGCAGGAGAGTACGACGTACCGACGTGTTCGATCGCATCCACCTCAGTCACTTCACGTGATGAAAGGAATATTGTGCGCGTGGCAGTGACGGATCGCTCAGTCACATCACGAACCATAGCACAGCACATTCAGTCTGTAACGCATCATCCAGTGTCTGCGCATACCATTCGACGCCGTTTACATTATAGTGGCATGTGCGCAAGACGTCCATTGCTTCGTCTACCCCTGACGCAGAACCACACACGTCTCCACCACCAATGGTGCGATGAAAGAAGGATGTGGACGACAGAGTGGAATGAAATTGTCTTTACTGACGAGCTACGTTTCTGTCTGCAACACCAGGATGGTCCGATTCGAGTCTGGAGGCACCGTGGAGAGAGGATGCTGAACAGCTGTGTTATGCACCGCCACACTGGTCCTGCACCGGGTATTATGGCATGGGACAGTATTGGATCTCACTTTCGCACTCCTGTAATACGCATTGCCGGTACTTTAAACAGCCAGCGCTACATCTCCGAGGTGTTGGAGCCAGTTGTCCTTTGTTACATTCAGAGCTTGCCCACAGCCATATTTCAACAGGACAATGCGCGACCACACGTGGCACGCATTGTCCAAGGGTTCTTCGTCAATCGCCTGATTGAATTGCTTCCCTGTCCGGCTTGCTCTTCGGATCTTTCGCCGTAGACATGTGGACATGGTTGAAGAAGAAGACATGTGGACCATGGTTGCTGAACGATTGACCCAGATTACATCCCAAGCTACCACACCAGATCAACTTTGGCAACGTGTGGAAGCTGTCTAGTCTGCTGTACCTCAAGAACACATCCAAAGTCTCTTTGAATCAATGGCGAGGCGTGTGGCAGCGGTGATCTCCAACAATGGCGGTTACTCTGGCTACTGATTCTGGAAGAAACCACACTTCACAGAAGTCTACAAATTTAATCATTTGATAATTGGTCAACATTTTATCTACTAAATAAATTTTGTTGTGATATCTCTTGTCTTTCTTGATGCTGCAATTTGGGTGGCCAGCAGTGTACATTTTAGTTTTAATTATATATTATTTCGTTAATATTTAAGGCTTCTAGAAAAGCAAAGAAATTTCTAAAAATTACTCCAGCTTATATGCAATTAGAGATGTTCATAATATGCATTATGACATTACTTATCTAAAAATGCTAACTGCTTTTTAAATTTCACAGTTCATAAGCAGAACTAAAAATTTCCAATAACATCGAATTTAAGTATTTTAATCTGAATAATAATTATCTGAATCCCGTAAGTTAAATCAGAGACATCTGGTGGCAATGAATGCAACTGACAACCAAACGTCCGTAAGCGTAAATCCTACGCAATAGTTTAAAAGGTCGCCCGTCTGCATAATGCTTTTCTCCCAAAACGCTACGCGTTGGAAACGCACTACTGGAATTTGGGCTTTATTCTCAATGAAACGCTGCTACCACTGCCAGGAGCTTGGGCACAACTAACATAACTGTAAAAATATATGCTGCTGCGCTTACTGTTCCACACAACACAGCATCAAGTATTGCTACGTTAGACTGCTGAGTTGCATCAGGTGCTCCCACTTCAGTTTATCGGACCGCTAGCAACGTTGTAATCGTTTATTCTACGTATTCGATTTCGTGGCATAACTGTCTGTGGCATTCTGTGTCGAGAGAAATCGTCAAAATACATTGTAGAGACATTAGGTATTTTTGGGAAGCAGGCAAGATGAAAAATTAGCAACGCTTTCGCCAGCAATCGAACCGCGGACGAACCAATTACGTACTGAACGTGCAGACCACTACACCACGAAGGCTCGCTAAGAAGGCGGGAGAAATCCAGATTTATCCAGATCATTAATGTCACTGCCTGCACTCTCACTCCTTCACTGCATATTTGATTGCCCTCAACTGATCTCAACGTACACAAGCTTTGTAACTTTAGAACTGTGGTACTAATATATCTCTCAACTGTAAGTCTCAAACACTATATATGTGTCTTTAAAAGTATTTAGCAGCGGCGCCTATGGACAAAGTTACTGAACACAAGTAGGTCGACCTAAGTTCGATTCCATTCTTGATGCATGGAAATTTCGTGGTTTTCCCTATGTGCAATGTGGATACAAATCAGCTTCCTTTAGAAAGCTCTCTCCGAAAACATCCGTGTTCTTAGGCAGATAGCTCTAGAATTCTTTGCTATAATCAAATGAACCTAACAGAAACTATATTTATTACAAATACATAACTAAAGTGTCTTTACCGGCAATGTAAAATTGTTTCGATGGCTGCCAGTTCGAGACCACTGGCTTATAGAACTTTGCATCTTTCATTGGTACACTCCTCACCTTTCCAGATGATAAGTTATTTTCTAGCTGTTCCGTGTTTCTAAGATATGTTTGTGCATGCTTGCTATCAATGCTCAAACTACGAAAACAACAAAAATATTCTCATTAGTATCGTAGTTTTTCACATGCGTTGAAATAAAAATATGACTAATTGTTCTACAGCTTGCTATTTCCAAAGAAGAAACGTATAAATATGGCTATTCATCGATTTCAAGAAACTGCAAACGTTTGGAATGGATTTGAAAAATAGTTTTCTAACCAAGCTGACTAATTTTATTTTGAAGTTTTTGTTATTTGGAAAATAATAAAGGATTTCTTTTATAGAATGAACAGTAAACACTCTTTGCTTAGAGATTTTAAACCCTACAAAAATAGTGTTCTTACGCATTTTTTCGTTAATAATGAAGATCCTGCCATGCTCTTTGCCTCAATCATTCTCCCGGAAATTTGAAGAAGTAGATCGCGGTTCAAATGGCTAGGTACGCAGTAGACACAAGATGCCCTAATTGGCGTAAATTAAACTGTCTGTTGCATATTCACATGCAAAACTATTCTCATTGCATTCTGAAACTGGCAGAAAAAAGAAATAAAAATTGATGCTATTTTTTATCCTTTTCCAACTAAATATCACATTGAGTGCATTTTCGTTAGAAAGTTTATCCCAAATTTAATTACATTTTTTTTTCAAAATCCGAAGAAAAAACGAAAACAGTAGTTAAATTATAACTCTCTTTACAAAAATTAAACTACTTTAATGAGGAATAAACCTGAAACGATGATGAAGAACTTATGGCAGTATTGAGACACATGCAATATCCACTATTGGTACTAAATCTGTTTGGCGACACATTTTGTCTGTTGAAAATATTTGAAGGGAAAATAATATAACTATTAAAACATTTACATTTGAGTAATACTAACATAACCGTCACCAAAACATTAAAAATAGTAATAAAAATAATCGATTCGAATACCTGAATCTTGCAAAAATTCTAAGAGAAACGTTGAAACGCAATTGGAGTAAAACTATAGATTTTGACTTGGTTTATCTCTTCGTGGCTTTGGATTTCTCGCTATCGGCTATTTGTTACTTTAATTCTTCACGTTGAAATTTTTTGATTCATTAGTAATTAAGGTTAATTTAAGGTAAGGTTAATTTCCTTCTTATTATTATTATATTTGCATTACTAGGGAAGAACCTGAATTTTTAACCATTTATATATACCTAAGACTTGTCGACGAACTGTCAATCATAAAATGATGAAGTTATTAATGGTTTCTTGGAAATAATTAATAACTCATATTTTGTCTCAATATTTTCCTTAATCAAATGTAATGCTGGAAAGAAAACTGTAAAATAAAATGTAAATTTGTATCAAATCGAAGCAAAGCCTTTTCTTTCCTGCTGTGTTAGTAATCCAAAAATTTACACTGTTCAGTTATTTCACACAAGAAATGAAAAGGAGTCATTTGTATAAGTTGAGTACTTCTTTGAGAATAAAAGAAGTCTTAAAACTGTATGGTAATTTTTCCATTTGTTAGTTAAAATCCAAAAAGCAGGTGAGGGCTACTTATTTAAAAGCAGCGATGCCTTCGTTAAACTCTTTCTAAGAGAAACGATCAAATTCTTACCTAAGTTCAAACCAGATGTGCGTCTGAAACTTTCCAACTGACGCTTTAACAAAATTCGAGTTCTAGCAATGGTTAAACGGCAAGGGTTTCTTACTGTTAGCCAACCCAATAAAAGGTGCAACAATGCCTAGAAAAATTTGAATATATTTTAATTTATTGAGGATTCAGTAATAAAGGATACTCGAAAAGCGAGAAATGGATGTCACATAATTAAGGATAAATTAAGAATTTTAACTTTTTCGAGATCCGGAGAATAATTCTAAACTTGAGAAACTCTTTTGAGTTTACTCTTAGAAGTCACCCGAATTTAACACGTATAGAAAATTACTTTTACTAATGAATCGATACACAAAATGCTGCGGCAAATTCTACGTTCACTGCTGCGTTCAGTTATCGTAAGGGCCCAAGAGAATAGCAAACGAACATTGTATGAGTGCTCTGCGCCACTGCAGGAATTCTAAATAGACTTAAATGATCGAAATACTCCGAAATTCAACGCAACTTTCGAGATTCAGTGATAATTGTAACCGCAGACTGAAAGATAAATTAGAGGCTGATACGACAGCACTGTGTAGATCGCGTGAGAGAATTCACTGATGGCTGGGGAAATCAGAGCGATGGAAGCATAGAAATTTATTCATGTGGAGGAGCATTGTTCAAATAAAGGCTTATAAACACGGTACGCATATGGCACGTAAGCATTCAAATATCAGTCACTGACGAAAAATGTCCGCTGTTTGAAGACCGTGAAAGAAATGACAATGAAAAGTTTGTAAAAGTGGAAATGACAACAAAATTCAGACTGTTTAAAAGCTAAAAAATTGTTACGAAGGTTAATAAATAAATATTTATTAACCTCACGGTTAATAAATAAATATTATACAAATCACTGAAATTTTTTAAGCCGTGAGTAATGGTACTAATGATGATAATAAACAGCATTTTAGAGCAACAAAAACAACTTTAAGAAAAGGAAAAAATATATTCAAGCTTTCAGATTTAACGATAAAAGAGCTTGTTATGGTTTTTTGCACTCTCGCAGAGCTTGCAGTCTAGTAGCCTGCTGTCACACTTCTTCCTAATAACCAATTTTTCGTCTCTTTAGCTTTAATATTAAGCACCATTTTCTTCTCACTTGCACTATATAGTACAATTCAATAGCGAAGTCATAAAATTTCTAAAAGCAGCATAGTAGAATATGTTTCGGGTTCTCGATGCAATATTACGTTTTCGCATACAATTTTCCATTTGTTTCAGCCTCTTCTCACTTTAAATTAACCGCTTGTTTTAAGAAGCTAAATTATCAGCTTCTTAAAACAGTTATCACAGAATAGAAAAAGTATATAGTGATATGAGACAACCTTGTGTAATTTCAGAAACACATTGAATATTTCTTATTACATATCTCATGATTTTTTACATCTTTTTACTTACTTGTACGAAGCAAAAAGGTAGTATTGTAATCGCGAAAAGTTTCCGGCAGCATATTTCAACGAAAATAACCATTTTCACCGCTATCGAATGCAATTTAACGATGTTTTTGCGTGATATCTGTACATAAGGACAGAATGAAGGACTCTTTTCCTCCAAAAAAATTATAAAACTGCTTTAAAATGAATTCTGAAGAGAATGTTTCGTGGCGTCTGTACGAACGTATGTACGTACGTTCGTGCGTACGTACGTATCTCGCATAACTCAAAAACGAGTAGCCTCAGAACGTTGAAATTTTGTATATAGGACTGCTATAACATGTAGATGTGCACCTCGTATTTTGGCTTCAATCGGCCGCACCAAACGTATATAAATACTATATTTATATATATATCGACTTACTATTACTCGGCACAGTGATCTCAGTTTCTTTACTCTTATATGTTTGTAAATTGTACATTTTTTGCTTTAAAAATGATTGAATTATGTTGTTCTTATCTTCCTGTTAAGGTTTTTATGCCTTTCCTAATTCTGGAAGCAATATTTGTACAATTATCAACAATTTAAAAGCTGTTTAAGTGCGGTTAAGTTTAAAATAACATGGCGGACATATTTGTTTTCATTTGAAACAGCAGAATTGTAGATTTGTTGCCAATCCAGAGAGACTAAGCTTCGCAACAACAAAAATAACGCCTTCGTTTATTATTGCGAATTAAATCATACTTAATCCTTTCTGGAATTTTTTCGAGGAAATAAGTTTTGAAGATTTACTTAATTTTTAATAATTAGTAATTTTTAATACAGATATTTTGAGCTTTTATGTATTTTTGTCTTGTCGCGAAGTGAAAACTGAATTAATTGAATGAGAAATACTCAATCGTCTGTGAAAAACTGTTTTTTTGTTTGTTTGTTTGTTTGTTTGTTTGCTTAATTTCTTTTTAACATCGTTCTAGCTTTATTATAGTATTTGAAAAGAACATGTGGCAACGATTAGATAATTCTTTAAATGATGTACTTTTTGTGCACTCTGAGTTATAATATGAATGAAATATAATACTGTTAAGTGAACCTAGTGCCAGAATGTCGCTATGTTAAACAAATAGAGTGAATTTTAAAGAATGCCTTTATTCTATTGTGGTTTATGCGCTGTCGGCGAAGTAGGTTTAATTAAATCCAATTAGTTTAAAAGAAATGCAAGAAACAAATGCGTTAAATTTAATATTCCGTACCAGGAAGTCATGTGGTGTACACATCAGATTTTTTAAATCAATCACATTAAAATGTAGAAAAATACTTTAAGAACGGATTTTTTAATTCACTTAGTTTATTACGCAGTAACTTCCCAGGTAAAATTTGAAAGTATCTTATGCTTTACCGAAAGGTAACAAACACCCTGGAGCATGGTGATAATTTACTGCTTTCATAGAACCTAGTTTGTTAATTAAAACCGATATATAATTATCTCACTTTTTTCCGAATGGCAACAGTCTTGCGCACTGGAGATAGAAATGTTATATTTCAAACAGTGTTGCCACTATTGACTTTCAAATGGTGGAGTTTGTTAATTAGAAATTCGTTAAAGTTTTACGAAAAGGAAATATATAATAAAATAAATTCTAAAATTTCGCATTCGGACTTCTAGGTGCGCATGTTCTGATGGAAGACGACGTTATTCACAACTTGAGGGGTCTAGGCGTCATCGTTTTTTCCACTGCGAGGAATATACACACGTACATATAGAATCTTTGTTTAATTTATTTAAAAATAATATAAGTTGATAACATTTGGTGGCATCAGTTTGAAAAGTGAATCTGTTACCTAAATTGAATCGAAGTTTATAGTGATACGCTGCAAAATCCCGTTTTGAGAATAAAGCCCGTTTTGAAGTAATAGTAATGAATAATAAAAATAAAATAATACAAATCTACTCAACATTATCAAAACATAAACATTGAAATGTAACGATGAATACAAACTATTATTGCACAAATATTTGTCAAAGCCAATGCATGAAGCATGAAACATGAAACGGAAACTAAAATCATTAATTTATTATGATTTTCAACAAATAGTAATACCATAAAATTTGCTTCAAAATGTGGATGCAAGTAAAATTATTTTTCAAAAGCATAATAGGTGATAACATTCTGTCCTGGTTCATGTCATAGCTTAATGTGAGAGCATTATATCAGATTATGAATACTGAAAGAAAATCTCCTGCCTTAAATTGAATCTCATCCATTCTCTCTGTTGCCTAACCTTCAGAGTATATTAACGTTACTTATTATTTCCGTAGCTGATAATCTCTTAGACCATTATGAGGCATTCATTATGATCATAAAATATAGTTAAACAATCTTCTGGGCTATACAAACATCATATCTATGGAAGCAGAGGAGATCTTGCTCTTATATATAATGCTTATTTAAGAATTATTAGAGATATCTGAATAATTCTACCAGTTTTTCCCAAAGGCTAACTTTCTCTGCGTTGTTTATTAGTCCACGTTTATTTTGAGAACTATTATTTATTTAATTTTAAAGATTATCCGAAAATGGAAAAAATAACAGAAACTAAAATACGTAATCATTTTACTTAATAGAAAAAGTATGTAAAGTAATGCAATATATTATTATTCCAAAGAGGGTTAACCCAGAAGTGTTATTAAATTCGTTTTGGCCTTTTGTGGCATTCCGCTATAAAAGGCGTTTCTCTTTCCAGATTGAGTACACTAAATATTATCGTCCTGTAATATTTGGTGTATTATATTTAAATAAATTATTCCTTCGTCCTGTATTATATTTAAAGAAATTAAATAATGAATAATCTGCATAAATGTATGAGTGTTTCTCGCGTTGTGATAAAACAACGGTCCCTAGAGCCATCAAATTTTAAATAACGTACGTCTCCACCCGAATATGGACATCTGAAAGCCCAAATTTAGAATTTGGAATTTGTTTTATTATCTATTCATATTTTGTGAAGAACTTATGGGTTTTTGATTAATAAACTCACAGATTTCAAAGCGAGGAATGGCAACACTGTATGGGGGGGGGAAACATTTTCATCTCCAGCGCCGCGAGACTATGTACTGGAAACTCGAAAGATATCCTCATTATTAAATTATTTTGTAATATTGCTGTTGAATTGAATGTCATGGCTTAACTGCGATAAGCATGATATTTAATAAATAAAGGTAACACTCAATACGTTAAAAAAGCAGCTTTGAGCGTAATATAAAATCTGAAAACATTCAGATTTTTTTTTACTTTTACTTTTTTTTTAAATAACGAAAAATATTACACATTAAATAAATGATTATAAAGGATTAAACAATTTAAAGGCTATATCAGACGACTGAAAAATTAATAATGCCTTAACTCAGGGCTTCTTAAACTGTGGGTCGCGCGACCTGCAACAGTGGGTCGCCAAAAATTTTATCAGTTTTGATATTTCTTTATTTGATATTTCTTATTTTCAGATACATTGCGTAAAAATATTACCAAATAATTTTACGCAATGTATCTGAAAATAGATAAAGATAAGACAATACTGTGATACGTCTTTAACAATTTGAAGCAAACTCCATTGATGGAACACAGAAAAAAACCTTATTTAGCACTCAAAATGGCGACATACAAAACATGTAAAAATAAATTACATTCTTCGTGCGAGAGTCGCACGTGGCACTCGAGCCTGCGTTTCAAACATTGCCATTCACATATACCTTAATATTCATCTAATCAAATTATTTATTTTAAACTACAAGATTTTAATAATATTTAAAGCTGTTACAATACAGACAAAGAAAAAAACGAGAACGTTTCCACGCATTCTCTATTTAATATAAACTTTCATTTTCCTTGCTTTGCACGTGACGCTGTCACTTTGTCTGTTACTTATTTAAAATTTTTACATCATTCTATGTTTTAAAATTAGAAATTAAAGTTAATGACATAAAACTGCAATTACAGTACAAATGAAAAAATTTACAGTTTCTCTCATGCGTGTGTCGGATTTACGCAATACTTATGGGATCCCACAAAATTTTTGTAAATATTATGGTATCCTGGGGCTCACGACATAAAACTTAGTGATAAAAAAGGGTCGCGACTGAAGAAAGTTTAAAAAAACCTGCCTTAACTCATCCATCCACTCGACCGGGTACTAAAGTGTAATTGGAAAAATTCTTAACCACATCTGCAGCAACATCGTCTGAAAATCCGCGGTAAACTTTTAATAAAATTTTAAACATATTTTATTTCGCTTAAGAGCATGCCAAAATATTTCAGAGGGGCTTAAATTCAACAAACCTTAACATCAATCCTTTTGAATTTTAAATCATTAAGAATGAAAAGCTGAAATTCAGTAAATCATCATAATGTATATTAAGTTCATTATATCTAAATATGAGTCAATGTGTCTTATTAGAAAAACTTTAATTTTTTGATAGATAGCATTTTCCAAACTGCCGTCGTACTTTATGTAGAGAAAGAAGTTAACAAATCTTAATCCAAGCTTAGTTGTTACTCATCCCTTTATAAATATTCAGCATAGATCAAGTCTTAAATTTTATGATTTCCCTTAGTTATTTAGGAATATAAAATAATAACATTTATAGGAACATAAGTGAATGACAAGATTAAGCAAAATAAAACTCTTAACTTCTAAAATAGCTGGGAAACGGTTCTATCTGAACTCATTAAAAATCACAACGTAAGTTTTTCTTTCGTATGGCAATTGTCTTAGGTGGCTGGTCGCGCACGCGGCTTGTTTAAAAAAATATTATAATGATTATAAAAAATAACGTATGACAATCCTATCGCGAAAAGGAAACTGAATATTGATATGATGAATTGAGAAGAGACTGAAAAAAATATAATTATGTCGGCCAGTACTTAAAGCTGTATCACGAATTCTAAATTTGCTGCTATATGCTGATTTTACTTCTTTTAAAGTGATGTGATTTTGCTGTTGAATTGTATGTGGCGAAAGTATGTAGAAATGATAGCGGAGAAAGAAAGTATATAGAAAGCGGTGTTTAAAAATATTAAAGAGACAAAAACAAAAATTGCTGCTACGTTGCTTTTAAGTACATGTTGTTACGCTGCTTGTAAAATTGATGTGATTTTGCTGTTGAACTCGATGTGGCATACGCATGAAGAAAGTGATTCTTAGTTATAAATCTAAAAAACAAAAAGAAAAAATTTATTAACAGGAGGGAATCCAAAAGCAAATTGGTAACCTGAGAAGCGAAAACATTATAAACTGTAGAAAACACTCTGATACGACATTAGAATCCGAAATTTTTCCGGATTGTGTTTCCTTTTTTGTTTTGTTTTGTTTGTGTATTTTCGAATTTTACATTGAGCAATTTCTCTCCCATTTCATGAATGACAAGACACTGACATCCAACTGATATTTTAGACTATAAAATTTCCTGTTTTATTCTTGATAAAAAAAATATTCCATTCGTGACTCCAAAGCATATTTTCTAGGCAAGACTCAATAATTTTTAAAATAACAAACATATTTCTTAAATTAATATTGCTGCCGAAAGAATTTCTTCAAATGAACCTCCTTATTACTTTTATTTAGAGCTGTAATGGTGCATAATATATCTGAGATAGACCACGGCCTTTTAAAACTCCACTCCATAGTAAATTTAATGGAGTGGTGCTGTTTAATTTGCGAAAATAATTGTAATTTTTTTATGGAACGGTGAGGTGAAAACTGCAAAGAATTCATGAGATGATTATTGATTCACTGAAATGACAAAAGGCGCGTCTGTAAGAGATAAAATTGCCGTCGGATTTACTTAAAAACACAAATCTCTTTTTATTTGAGTAATGTTTACGAAAAAATCTTTACATATACCTATTTTGTAATGCTTTCATTAAAACTGGATTGATTTAGAATATCTCTCAAGCCCACTATGCATGCATGATAACAAATGCAGAAAAAATTTTGTAATTTTAACAAAAGAGTATTTTTTTCAGACAATGAGATAAAAGAATATCAAACTTCGCAAGATAATTAAAAGACTCAGAATCTTTTCACTTGTCAATTTGCAGTAAAAGTTTGAGTCAGCGGATTATAAAATAAAATTATGTTATTTTACTAAGAATAAAAGGATTCCAATACTTCGTAAGAAATATATATCTAGTGAAAAGTCTATCAGCAGTTTTCGAATTTTCATAAATGAAATTTCTGTTTATTTGAAATAAAAAAAAACAAATATAATACTTTTATCTTGTTTATTTTGTTGTATTACTCACCGCAAGTTTAATTATGGTGAGGTAAGTTGTTCAAAGGTATTTTGATATATATTTTGTCCATTTTTATTTTAATCATTTTCCAAACTCAGAATATATTTTTAATCAAAATCTCGGTTTGGCTTCACATTAAAAGATTAACTAAAAATTAAAAAGCTCTGAAATCCTTAAAAATTCAGAAATGTGAAATATATGTGACAAATTTATAAGCTTAACAAAGAAAAACATTTGATGAAGAAGAGATGGATATTGCTGCAATAGTAAGAGAAATCACAGGAAGGTCCGAATAAGGCTTCTGTAGCAACAGAAACAATGATTAAAGATATATGATAGATACACAGAAAATGTTTTTAACAACAACGACAAAAACAAACTAATTTTTCAGAAGCAAATAAAATAAGTACGGGTCTGTTAAAAAAAATAAGCGAAATATAAGGCTGCAAAGTTATGGCAAAATTTCCATAAATGGCTTATAAAATGTTTCTTAATATCGTCATCTCTCAAAGCCTGAGCATTAACCTTTCCACGTGGAAAGACAGGGAGGTTTGTGCGTCCCCTCAAAGAAATACCATCCCAAATACAGACATTGCCTCCTCTTTATGCATTTCGTTCACGGACGTTTGATCGGTGATAATGGGAACCAGGTTTTCTCCAAATCAAATAATTCCTTCTGTCGCTTTGGGGCCTAAACCTGGACTCATCCGTGAAAAAAACACACCTCCACCGATTATCCATCCAATGGACATGTTGACATGCCCACCTCAAAAGTTTCCTTCTATGACGTGATGTGAGCACTACGCAAATGGCTGGTTCGTTAGCGTACAGACCTCGTCCGTGAAGCCTTTTACGTAAGGTTGACAGTGACACCGGTGGCTGTAGCAACGGAGTACCAGAGTTCAGTCGTAATTGCGGTTCCATTTCTTTGTGCGCATAACAACAAATATAGGTCATAGGCACTAGTTGTAGCGGTTGACAGTCTTGGCGGAACATTCTGGATGCCGAACCTGTGGTTAAAAATTGTTACCAAAATCTAGGAACTGCAGAAAGACTCACATTTAGCCATCTGTCTAAATAAGTCAAAAAGACAGAAATTTCATTAGCAAAAATTACTTAACGTGTTGCCTTTGTCCTGCCTCTAGTCTCCCAACAGCTCTCCTTAGCATTTCTTCTGGCAAATGGTGCCTGGAGGCCAATGCAACAAATTGGCTATACCAGATTTCTTATCTCAGTGTCACAGCAAAATTAGAAGACTTGCACTTCATCATGCAATTTTGTTCTCCTCACTGATGACGCATTCCGATTGCAGCACCACTAATTTGCGTACTGCTTATTTAAGAACATTTTTGTTTAAGAACACTCAAATTTATTATAGATTCGCTTATTTTTGAACGATTTATCGCTATTTTTTATTTTTCCTTAATGTTTAGAAACCATTGTATATAAGACGGGAGACAGCATCAGTTTTTCAGGAGCTGTTGAGTTGTTAGTTCAGAGCGACTTTGGAGTATTGAGATAGCCATGAAAGCGTTGCCTTTTAGATGCGATTTGCACTGAATTGTGTTTAACGTTCTTAGTACTTTGAATTGTAACTACTAGCTGTACTCTGCGGTACTGTGAACAGTTGTACGAGTATTTCTGTGGATGGTTTTAGAACTCTGAAGTGTTTCTTTTGATAAAATAAATTTATCAACCTATGAATCTATTGCGAGCCTGTACGCATGCAACAGTACCAGAAGTCTTCGGATTATAATATAAAAGCTTCGAAGAAAAATTTACTTTTTTAATAATGTAAACAATTACCTGCTAAGAAAAGACTTCTACGTTATTTGCATGCTTTTGACGTTAGAAAATTCTAATTAAAAATCATATACATCATACAAATTATCATCTCAATCAATCAAGAAATCAATTTTTTTTTTGCATAACTACAATAACCTTATAAGGTATTTCTCCCGCCTTCCTAGCGTGCCTTCGTGGTGTGGATAGTAGAGGTATGCTTCGTGTCAGAGGTCATTTGAAACAAGCAAAATTAATAACGATACCATTATACTACGAAAAATCTAAGGTCACAGAGCTAGTTATATTTAGTAAACACATGAAATCATTAAAATCAGAAGTTATGGCAACATTGTCCGAAGTCAGGAATAAATTTTGGTTACCTAGAAATAAACAGGTAGTGCAGGTATAGGACCGCCAGCCGATTCGCAGGACAAATTTCTAGACATCGTACAGTTGAAAGTTTCCATTTCACAGTAGCAGGAAATAAATTCACCACAACAATTACCATTAAAGCTGAGAGAGAGAGACGCTAAAAAGACAATTTTCTATTTATGTGTGCAATTACGCACAAGGTGCGCGTTTATGCTGTCTTCTATATGTTAATGAAACATTTTATTTTATCTCTTCGGCGTTTTCTATCTAGAAAAGTAACCTGCATAGGGATTTATTCAAATAATGCAAAATCTTTTCTCAACACAAGTGAAAAAATACTCAAGGATTCAAAAGTATTATCAAAGCTCAAACACGGAAAGGCTTCATAAGATCAAAGATGTCACTTGGATATTCATCCCTGAGCGTTTCCTATGGTGGGGAGCACAGTGGAGTGTTAGAGTAACAGCGGCTCCCGAACTAAAAGGGTTGTTGGATGATGAATCTCCGCATCCAGATTTGGCGTTTGGGTCCTCTAAAAACCCAGTCGCCCGTTAAAATGGAATTATATAAGGTATTTCTCCCGCCTTCATGGTGTAGTGGTTCTGCACGCTGGGCCAGTATTCTAGAGGTCCGCGGTTCGATTCCCGCCGAAGGCGTTGCTAATTTTTCATCTTGCTTGCTTCCAAAAATGTCTCTACAACCTAAGAGTAATATATACTTTAACATAAAAAGCAGAAGTAAAACAATATACACTAAATAAATTTGATAATCAAATACAATTGACATTATTAATGAAATGAAACAATAAAATAACTATCATTATGAACAGTAGTAACAAACACAAAATGTGATATCACTAAATAAAGAAATGCAATGAATGAATATAGTTCAATTGAATATGTCTTAAAGTTCATATTTTTAAAGCATACAAAAGTTGAATAGATCTTCCAAATTGTCCTTTGCGTGTATGAAAAGTGCAGTCTCTCACATGTCCGTCTCTGCCTGTTAACAATCTTCAATGATATCCATGTCGCAAAGTAGTTTGCTTTTTAGTGATTCCTCAGCAAGAACAATGTCTTCTTTCTAACGTTGCTCTGAAAAGAAGGATTTAAAACGTGAAGAGCGTTCCTCATTTGCATCAAATATTGTTCCTTCCATGTAGACCATTACTGCATGAGGAGTACTCGACTGATAGAATTTCTTTCTTGTTAGAGTTTCTCGATCGGAAGCTTTGTTGAAAATATTCATAAAGTGTAAAGGAAAATTGATATACTTGCGCCCTAGAAAATGCGATAGTGTATGAGATGAAAAATTGATATGTAACGTCGTGGCAGTACGAAATGTGATGGTTTGTGAGAGCGAGTTTCACCCATCTCATTACACTCGTAAGTTAATGATCTATTATTTGAAACACATTCGGTTGTTAATTCCTCCAATAGCAATGATGTGACAATAAGATCTTCCTAATATTTTTTTTATTGGTTCCTCTATATCCTTCATCATGCGCTCTCAGAATGCTCCCCACCATAGGAAACGCTCAGGGATGAATATCCAAGTGACATCTTTGATCTTATGAAGCCTTTCCGTGTTTGAGCTTTGATAATACTTTTGAATCCTTGAGTATTTTTTCACTTGTGTTGAGAAAAGATTTTGCATTATTTGAATAAATCCCTATGCAGGTTACTTTTCTAGATAGAAAACGCCGAAGAGATAAAATAAAATGTTTCATTAACATATAGAAGACAGCATAAACGCGCACCTTGTGCGTAATTGCACACATAAATAGAAAATTGTCTTTTTAGCGTCTCTCTCTCTCAGCTTTAATGGTAATTGTTGTGGTGAATTTATTTCCTGCTACTGTGAAATGGAAACTTTCAACTGTACGATGTCTAGAAATTTGTCCTGCGAATCGGCTGGCGGTCCTATACCTGCACTACCTGTTTATTTCTAGGTAACCAAAATTTATTCCTGACTTCGGACAATGTTGCCATAACTTCTGATTTTAATGATTTCATGTGTTTACTAAATATAACTAGCTCTGTGACCTTAGATTTTTCGTAGTATAATGGTATCGTTATTAATTTTGCTTGTTTCAAATGACCTCTGACACGAAGCATACCTCTACTATCCACATATGGCGCTAAACTGTTAAGCTATGAATCAGATGCTATTAGATTCTTCCTCACTAGTTGTTGAATATTCGAAAAATATTTCTCTCTCTGCATTTGTTTTATCCAGTATTTCTCAGCTCCTTGGACTTCCAGTGTAGTAACAGGACGTTCTTCACAGGTTCGTTTCCTTAGCTTGACGACAAACAGCTTCATTCAATCTGTGACGCTCAACATTTTTTTCAGATTATATTGGATTTGAAACACAAATATTTTCCGTGTTGCCTAATTGCAACTCACTGTCAGAAGATAATTTCTTTTTGTTTTGAGCCTTGTCAATATAGCGATTTTAGATAATTTAATTTGTTAATAAAAATTCATAAAATTAGCAGAAGATATGAATTAAATTAAAAAGCAAATTCGAAATTCAGAAGTTCAGATTGATGGTGCATACGTACGGGTGGATTATGCTCGTTCAAAATCTCTGGGTGCCACCATTTTTTGACAGAACTAGAAATAAACATATATACAGATTTTTCATTATTTAATAACAAAGGTTAAAGAAAAGTGATTACGAAAGCAAGTTACATATAACAGTCTTATAAATCATAGCTCTAAAAATCACAAAATTTAATTGGCAAATTCATAAATTAGACTTAAATTATCTTTTGTACGAGTGCTGAATTATACATTCGCCTAATTTTTAGCATTAATATATTTGTAAAGTGCAGAGTATTTCCACTAAATCTAATGAATTTTGTTAAAGATGGTTCAGGTTTCTTCCTACCGGAAAGACTGTTCAATAGGAGATATACACTGGTGTGCAAAAATTAAGGACGAGACGGTTTTTTCAATATAACTTTGTACAAACGCTTTCCAAATCAACAAATTTAATACCGTAAGATCCCCAATACGTAAGGATATGAGTAATGTAAGCAACACTTACTAAAAGAGAAATCAGAGGGATAAAAAGAAGCTTTATTGAAAAAGTAGCATGGAGCGCAATGCGACTGAAGGCCGAAACATCCCTGTAATGGGTGTCCAGCAAGAAACATCCGGTCTTTAATAGGGGATATGATCTCCCCTGACTGCTAGGCAGGTTTCACAGCGTCTGCCCATGCTGAGAATGAGGGTGTCAATGAGTTGTTGAGGCATTGCTGCCCATTCGTCTTGCAGCGCCAATCGAAGCTCCGGAATCGTTATTGGTGGTAAGGTACGAGCTGCCAAGCGTCTGCCTAGAAAATCCCATACATGCTCGATGGGATTAAGATCCGGAGATCGTGCCTGCCAATCCATACGTTCAATATCCTCACTCTCTAAGAGCTGTTCGGCAGCTACTGTGCATTGTCGTCCATGAAAAGGAACTGCGGACCCATAGCGCCTCTAAAAAGACGCACATATGGAAGAAGAATCTCGTTACAATAACGGGTTCCGTTGACTGAACCTGCGTCGAAGATGTGAAGATCCGTACGACTACTAAGCATGATGCCTTCCCAAACGAGAACACCGCCACCTCCATACCTGTCCCTTTCAATGATGTTCGAGGGATGATTGCGGCTTCCCCGCTCTCTCCAGATGAGTATGCGATGAGAATCGCTACTCAGACTGAATCTGCTCTCATCTGTAAAGAGTACTCGTCCCCATTCATTGTCTCTCCAATTCCGGTGTTCCCGGCACCACAGAGAACGCCTTCTCCGATGGGCAGGCGTTAGAGGTACACACCATACAGGGCGTCGTGCAAACAGACCACCACCGTGCAGTCTTCTGGCCACGTAAAATGCGATAACGGTCGTCCAGTCGCCTGTGTCGTGTGTCTAGCGATTTCTCCCGCTGTCTGCCGCCTGTTTCTTCTGGCCTGTAAGGCAATATACCGGTCATCTGCGGGTGTGGTTCCTCGTGGATGACCACTACTAAACCCCCGGATAGGTGTTCCTGTAGTTTGAAATTATCTCCAAAGTCGTGAAACGATGCTGTGACCAATTTCGAACTCTGCAGCCACACTTGTCACACTGCGGCCTTCCTCCAACTTCCCAATGATTCGACCTCGGGTAAAAGCATCCAGATGTCGTCTAACAGATTGATTATTCGCCATTTCTCGCTGAGGCAGCAACTCGGTGTGATTTTAACTGCTATACGGCGTGCAATCTCTTTGCCAGAAATACTGATCTTACACCGACAACATGCTTTATGCTACTCAGACACTCCCCCATTACGTCTACCTGCATATCTGCGCATGTGCTACCGTACATCACCTTACTTAATATCCTGATTGGTTTTTCTGTCCGCATTGCCTCTTCGTTCAGCTGATATGTTAATTTTTAGATTTCGTCCTTAATTTTTGCACACCAGGGTAATTATAGAAGACATATTTTAGTAACCATAAAGGAGCTTACAAGGTCAAAAATAGACAGTCTTTGTTTCTTAAAATAAATCAAGAATGTCAATTAATTGTAATTATAGTATTCCGAATTTAATTCCATTAAAGGAATCTAATACATAATTACTTGCACGCTCCTCTTTGTCAGCATTTTGAATTTCCGTGTAACTTTAAACAGAAAATGTGATCTTCGCCAGTCTTCTCTTCCAACGAAAACTCTTTTTCGCCAATTAAAATGCAAGTCTTGAGTAAGAATGTTATGTATGCACAGATGGTAGTAACTTTGAACCGCATGATAATATGCTACTCTTAAACAAAAATTAAAATGACATGGAAGGAAGTGGTTATGTCTTGTAGCACTTCTCTGTTTGAATGCGGACCTGATTTTACACTCGAGGAAATAATTAGTTCCTTTTTCCTTTCAAACAACTGTCATATTGATTAATTATAACATTTCCTCCTTTCTCTGTACTGTAATATCTAAATTTAAAACATATCATCCAAATTTATTCCACCTTTCATCTTTTCCCTAATTTTGATTGTTATTAATAGCCCGATAAAGTCTTCTATTATTCTCTGAAAAGGTGATAGAAAATGTAAATATCTTTTAGGTATGGTAAACGTGTAATTCCTTCATTCGTTAGCGGTACAATAAAAGGAAATGAACTTAGTGCTACATCTTAAAATGAATATACGACGTATTGTATTTTCTATTATAGAATTCAACACATTTCTGATGTACTTGCAGATATCAAAGTATAATTAAGTATAGTTCTTTCTAGCAAAGTATAATTGCAACTATGCTATCCTTAGCATATTGTTACGTTTCTGTTCGGGTTTCGGCGGATTTGGAGTAATTAACAACAACACTTGATAAAGAATGAAAACACAATTTATTAGCCAGTATTACTCAGGACAGAACCAAAAACAGGTCTACAGTCGCCGAAAAACTACGACAAACACACTGAAATAATCAGTAACACAATAGGCTATCAAGCTATAATGGTGAAGATACTTTCACGGCAAAGCACCAGAGTACGACTCCCGACTCGATTCAATCGCTCTCGCTACGTACTCGCGAGACTCTACACGTTACAACTCGCAATGCAATCGATGATACACTCGATAGACTCAACGATACACTTGATAGACTCGACGATGCATTCGCTAGATTCGCGTTATTCTCGACGACCAACTCAAAACTAGACCGACGATCAGTTCGCTAGACGAGGCACTGATTGACCGACTAGACTTTCATTCACTCACTGACTATAAACTGACTGCTACTCCGCCTGCAGGTTGGGGTTATGTATGGGCTGCGTTCGAGAATATTTTGTTCCAATCTGGTAGAATTCGTTCTAGAAGGTTCTCCATCGGTCCATGGTATAGGGCCAATTTTGTCGCCATATGTCGCCAAATCGGGCAACCCTGCCTTCACTTGCCATTTTCTTGCAACCCTAAACCCGCTTTTCTAGGAAGCTATCTTACCGCGGCTGGATATTTCGAAGCAATAGCAGTGGCTAAGCAATACTGGATAAGCAAGTGGACCCTACAACGTAATTAGCATATTAAATTCAAACATTTGATTCGCTTATATTAATATGTTCAAAAGGTTTGCATAAAATTGCTCTATGACAGTTTTATTTGAAATGTAAGTCACCTTTGAAATAAAACCCGTAAAATTAAATTATGTACTACATTTGCTCCGAATGTTTTAGGAAGCTGAAGAATAGTGCTTTTTTTGATAGCTGGACACTGGCTCTGTCATTGCTTCGGATAAATTTTAAACTTTTTTTAAAAATTTAAACCTATAGAGTACATTCTAAAAGGGACAATTACGAGAAACTTCGGAACGGGAGAAACCTGGGCAATGATATGTGATGTTATGAGATCAGAAACAACGGTAGTGATATGTGATGATGCTTCTGATCAATGAAATCCAATCAGCTTTACTCAAAATACTGCGTCGTGTCCATTGATAAAAAAGTTGTTTTTAACATAAATATGCTATTGTAATAATGTAGCTTTATACATTCTTCTGATAATAATACGTTAACGCCTTTTAACATCTAAATTCAAGTATCATCATATTTCGTGCAAAGGCATGGTTTTTCCTTATTTATATATTAATGAGTTCCATCACAGAAATTTCTCAACAGAGAAAATATTCAAATCGAAAAAATGTGACATGGTTTCATGCGTTCACCGTACTTCAGCCTCTTAATTTCACATTTAGGCACATAAATACACAATGTTATTTTAGAAAAACTGGAATTAATGTCAGCATTTGGAAAAGGTTTTGAACTCTGGATATTTATTCTTTAAAATTTCTCCTATATTTTGGTGATATATGAATTTCTGATGCTTATCTACATTTATAAAAGATCAATTAATTTTGCGTTGGAGAGAGAAGAAACGAATTAATTGAACTGAAATTGAAACTAATAAATACGAATAACTGGAAACATACAAACGGACATTTTTATACCCTTGTTACTTTATTTCTCTTACCCTTCCGCGAGAATATATGGTAGCACTCCATTACTAAGAAAAGGAAGGGTTCCTTTAAGGGTTTTTATTCTTTTACTAAAAAAAAATGTCATTTTTCTAAACAGTACGGAATTACGTAAAGATACTGTTCTCTTCTAAGTGAGACTTCTAAGTTTATCGAACAAAAACAACTTGAAGTTTCAGGGAAGTGGAATAGAATCTTTATTCTCGTCACGTAAAGGATCTTCAATCAGTTGAAAGAATTTGATCCTGTGTTTCAAATCCAATAAAAAGACAAAAAGTTAAACAACTGAAATATTTGAAATTAAACAATGGAATTTTTTAAAGCTAAGTGACTTTTTAGGTAAAGGAAAAAAGGATTTCTAAATATAACTGAATTAGTAAATGTCATTAATAGTCATACTAAAATTTCCTTATCAGAAACAACGTTCGTAGAATAAATTTGAATAATTTACAATTGATTTAATTAATTCAAATTTACTTATTTTGTAATAATTCATTATTAATTAGTTGGTGGAAGTATCATTTCGCGATGCTAACATTCATAACTCGTTTAGGAACATAATAACAGGAACTGAATTCATTCGTAATCTTGGAGATGTTCTCTGTCCCAAAATACTTTGAATAAATTTCTTTAAACAGCTGTTTATAATGAATAATGCTCAAAATAAATTCCACGGAGAATATAAGTGATAACGCTTCAGTAATTATAAATATATAGCTTAATTTGCTGTCAGAATCCAACTAGCTGTGACGACCGAAGCGAACCAACGCTGCCTTGTAATAAATATTATTAATTCACGTTCGAATTCAACAGGGCACTTGTGGTTTCGCTGAATTCGATCTAATGTTAGGAATAGAAGGCATCCCAAATGACAAAACATTTTAGGAAAACGAAGCTTCTGTCTTTCTCAATTAGGCCTTAAATAAATAGAAAGTTCTTTTAAATTATTTCAAATATTTAAATTTGATATAATAAATAATGATCATTAATATTTGTAAATATAAAGATAATTATTTAATTTATTTCTTGAATATGGCTTTGTAGATCATAATTTACACAATTTTCGATAGTATTCACGATTCATATCTGCGATGTTTGTGATTTTAATATACGTTCTACGTTTCCTTATCATTTAGTTTCGCCTGTTAATGCTAACTAATATTTTCCATTGCTAGATTTCGAGTTCTTTAATCTGAGAAAGTAAAGGAAAGTTAAATATTGTACGTTTTGCAATTTTACTACACACACTGGCCAATGAATTAGAAATCCAAGATCAATATTTTATTAGACCACCTTAGCACGGATAACTGCTCTGATTCGTTTGAGCATCGAATTTACATACCTCTGGAGTGCATTTACGTCCATATAATACCATGTATTTATTATGCAGTTTTTAGATCTTGCAAATTAGATGAAAGAAGAGAGTGCTGCCGGATGCGTCTTTCCACCATATCCCACACATTTCCTATGGGGTTAAAATCCGGGCTATGCGGTGGCCAGGGAAGGTACCGGAAGTCAGAATGATGTTCAGCGAACCAATTCTGAACACTTCTGGTACGATGTTCAGTTGCATTATAGTCCATGAAGTATCCGTCGCCATCAGGTGAAACTGCAAAATTCCAGGGTGTACTTGATCTGCCAGTATATCTAGATATTTCATGGCTGTGTGTTCATTCTCGCTGAACCCCAGAGCACTACTACCATTCCCCATATCATGATACTTCTACCAGACCCTTGCACAGTGCGAGTAAGGCAAGATGGCTTCATGGCTTCATGGGGATTCTGCCAAATTTGACGTCTTCAGCAACCGACTACATTACCCGTTTCCTACCCTTAGATGTCCAGTGTCTTCTTTCCCGACACCACTGCAAACGAATTCTTACATGTCGGCCAGAAATGTGTGGTTTTTCTCACAGACTATGCATTCTTATCCTCTACAATTTGCGCATGGTTTTAGTTGAAAGCTGTTGGGAAGAGCCTTGGATGACTATCAGTGTCAGTTGTTCAGTGTTGTTCAATCAGTGTTCTGCCTTATAATTCGTCGGAGGTGACGCCGATCACTTCTTTTGGAAAACTATGCTCGAACCGCAGTTACGTCTTCCAGTGAAGGACTGTGGGGTTTGATTCCAACTTTTGAAAACCTTTGATATCGCTGCTTTTGAGAACCCCTTGATATTCGGTGTCTTTAAAATCGAGACGGGCACCAACATTAAGCCCTTTTTCAAATGTTAAAAGATCTATAATTTTCCCCTTTTTATTTCATTCATCGTGAAAAGTGCTCTTACACCTTGCTTACACTAGCATTCTAACCACTTGTAACCCTCGTCATAATAAAATTGCATGCTTCATCCCAGAACACATTCAAATGAAAATCTCAAAGGTTTCTGATTTATTGACCAGTGTGTGTATAATTTTTTGTTGCTAATTTTTGAATGCTTCTTAAAATTACTTTCCAATATATTTTAAAATGTTCTTCAGCGGGCTTTACACGCTTTACTTATAATTGTCTGTCGAATAATCTTTCATAAAGTGTCAATACAAAGTTTGCTCTAACATTTTGAATGATATTTTTCTTTTCAAATTAAATAACTCTAAATTTTCTGCGAAAGTGTCCGTATATGATTTTTCCATATCTTCTTCTTAGACTTAATGATGAAGAATATCAAAACGTATCTCTCACGGAACTTTACCTTTCAGTTAATGAAATTTTAAAAAGGCATCCTCTATAATACAGCTTACCTCAGCTTAAATAATACACAGGAATCTTGAAGATTTCGCTTTTGTGCATTTTGTAGTTTAGTTTGTAAAGTTTTTGACATTTTAATTGCAGAAAAGGATCAAAGAAAACATAACATGTTAGTTAATGTAATCTTTACACAATGATAAGTCTAGAATGCTTTAAATGATATAAATCGAGGTTAGACCTTTCAAGTAGATGTGTGTTTAGTGAATGATAGGTTACGTCAAAATTGTATTAAAAAGAAAAAGTAAAACTCACAAAATTTGGCTTCAAAAATGCATTCATAAGCTAAACAGTATAATAAAACCTAGTTATCATTTTTAAACAATATTATGAGCAGCTGATTTGTATGGATGTCAGCAGATGCTCCTTGTATGCGTAAAAAGGTCGTATTTGAAGTTCAGAAGGGACAAAATGACTGATTCTTTCCTTAGTAGGGACAAGAGGATGATGATTCCTTCCTCAGTATGTTATTTATCTAAGTGGCGTGAAGTTGTACAAATCTGAGAGTTAGCTTTGGCGAGCAAAGCGCCACGGACGAAGCACAAATTGGTCTATCATAAGAAGAGAAAATATTCAAAGCTGTCATTAATGCATTTATTTATTATAATTAATGATACCTTCCTATGTACCTAATACTGGCTCACCGGATAAGTAACTACTATATAAACATAATAGTAAGAATTATTTTATGTGAATTGCAGCTAATGTAGATGACTGTATTTTTCAATAATATAAAGCAATGTTATAATATAAAGCATTGTTAAAAAAACTTGGAAACGTATTTGATGAAAGCAGAAAAACTTACAGACCATGGTTTTAGTACTATGTCAAAGCTATTTTTCTCATGCACTTTTTAATTCATTTTGCTTTGTATTCACAAAGATTAGATATATGGTGCATAACAAATATATTGTACTTTAGACAATAAAGTACAAATTAAGGAAACGTTTAATGGACACTGGACTCCAAGGGAACTATGCTTGAGAAAATAATTAATGAAACATTTCTAAGAAGCATTTGATGAAAGTAAAGCCTACAGGAAAAAATACAGTAACACTACTTCATTCGGCTCAGAATTTAGCTATAAACATAAATGCCGATATTAAGTAGTTTCATCCATTGCAATCCATCTTTGAAAACACGTTTAATATAATGTTTTAAAAAATTGCCAAATAGTCAATGCGTTTTCTTAAGCCCACTATGAATACAAGAAAAATGAAACGAATGATGAAATATCACAGTTAATAATAAATAATTGTAATGATTATTACTGTTTGAAAATTAATATAAGATATGCATGACCCTCTAGTGACTAAAATTTGATTTCTTCACCTATATCAGCTAATGATTTATTAACGAATTTTGGAAAGAAAATTTTGCTACGAAAACGTAGCTAAAACTATCTCAGGCTTCGACTACTATTCCATTTATTAAGCAACTCTTAAATTTATAATGGAAAAAGCAAACAACTGACAGCGTCATTTCCAGATTCTGACACTGAATCGGAAATCCAACTGCAGCGAGCATGTAAATCTTCCGGGATTTCCCGCGAGAGGCTGAAAAGCTCAGCGAAGGGCAAAAATTCCTTGAGATATAAATCCCATTACCCTGATTTGCTCTTTCGTGTTAATCTAATTGCTTTGTCTCTGATGAACTTCGTGAGCAGATAGTTTCTTCTTATTTTTTCATTACTGATTTCTTGTTGCTTTCTTAACAAGATCTGTTTCTCTCTAAGCAAAACCTTGACAAATTCTACGTCTTATATTGTTATCATAGTTAGGTTCCCTCAGATTCCCATCTGGGATTTTCTATAATGTACAGTTCACCTCCAACAACGACACTCACTGTTTTTGAAGGAAAAATTTCTGGTAGTGTTGTAAATAAGGCATAAATAATTTTGGTGATTAGATGAATATTTATTTATTAACGTGTTTTCATAAATACAAGTATGTATCTTTACGAATAAAGAAAAACATCTAATTGTTTAAGGGTTTCAGGAATTTATTGTCTAAGAAACTCAGACTAATCTCATAAAAGTTATCTTAAATTTAACCTTCTTTTTTTCCTCCATATGATAACACTGTATTTCTTATATCTTATTTTGTGCAATTTTTATTTTATTAAGTACGACATTTAAGTATGGATATTTCCAACTATAATTAATAGCCTTTTAAAACGTCTCTTTTGCTTCATTGGAAGTGATATACATTTGCTTGTCTATTGCAATAAAATTACATGACTTTTCAAAAAAGAATTAATTCTGATCATTAAAAATACTGAACAGAAAATTATATTTAAAATATTTAACAGTATTTATAGTTTTTACCGGATAAAAATTCCAAAAGTAAGTTTTATCTTTGGTGAATTAAACGTAGTTTTATTATTTGCTCATCCAGCTTATTATAGGCATTTCCATAGCTTTAAATAGGTGAATATCACTTTGATAATTTCATTCTGAAATTTTCACATTGGATCAAAATTTAAAAAGTAAATAGCATGAAATTACGTGAAGAATATCTAAATCTTAAACCCCGACGTGAAACTATAAAAGGTAACATAAACCATTTTCTTATTGTGCGAGGTGTTTATTTCATTGTCCGAGGTATCATTTGTAATGTTAATAACTAAAGAGATTTTTAAAATGTTTCGTACTGGAAATGCCTATAAATGCATACCTGGTCCTCAAGAATGTTTGAGAGTATGAACTGTAACATTTAATAGTAGCTAAACACATTTTTTTATAAAGAATGGGTCCTAAAAATATAGGTGTATAACATTCAGTTTTAATGAGCTTAAATAGTTCGACTTTCTAATTTAAACTTAAGAAACAGAATAATACGAATATGTCTTCTTATTCTTCTAATCCTCCATTTGATTGCAAATGTAAATTAAGGAAGTTTAAAACTTCATTATAATTGCAGTGCGAAGTATTTGCCACCTTCTAATGAAAACGTTATTTTCTAGATTAAAACAACTTGTCACATTTCTAACCTCTTCGAGTTCGAAAGGATTAGGGCATTTTAGAATACATTGATAAAATGAGACGCGTTATGAGTAATACTTATAAATGAAGTACTCTTTGTTTTTAATTCGTCAAAGATTAATTTGCTATTGAATGAAAATATGTTTATTTCTCAAATTCAGAAGAAACTATAGTTATTTGTGTAAAGACAAGTATCGAATAACTCACCATCTAGAATATGTGATTCGTTCTGACGCATATTTCCCAATGGACGGAGTGTTCCATATTTTTCCATCATCTAATGTTAAGATAAAATTCAACCTTTTGCACTTTGTTGAAATAAAGTAAAAACTAGGTTCTTTCGAAGAATCGATCTTTGATAACATTAGTAAGTTAGAAGACTTCTGAAGTCATAAACATATAACTATTCCAGCATAAACAAAACTACAAGTATAATTGTTATATCAATCCTTGGAGAATTCCTCTGAAGTTGCTATTCTAGCAAAGCATAACTTTGCTTCTCTTACTTGTGGCTCGCGATATTTTTATTGTTATAAAAATCCTTTTAATTTTACAATTCATAGAACTGTACAGATGTAAATAATTTTACTTAGGAATTTCAGACAATATTAGGGTTCCGCAACTCACCATCTTAAAAAAGCTATTCATTCTGATCTATACATTTTATAAGTAATTATTTAATAAAAATTCATCTACCGATGCATACCAGTGTGTTGAAAAGGATATAACATACAAAAAGTTTCAGTTTTCTTTTAAATGCTTGCAATGGGAAACATCAATTCATTTCATTTTGATTTGCCTATTAAAAAGAAACATTTATCGTCATGGAAAAAGTAAACCAAAAATGTTAATGTAAACGGAAGTGAACAGCTAGCGGTTTTAAATCCTTTATTGTCATATTCAAATTTTACAAATTTCATTATTATTATCCACCGCAGCAGAATTCCTGCTACGTATGCGTACTTTTCATTTTTAAATAGATTCTATATACCATTTAGGCTCCCCGCATCCGATGCTGCTGTCTCCGATTTAGGAAAAATAATTACTGTCCTATAATTCCTAATTATGTTGTGTTTATTGCATGAAATCAAGAAACGTGAGCTGTGACGGGTCATCAATAACACTCATGTAGTACATAGAACTATTTTGATTGAATCCCGATGCTAGACCATCTTCAGGAAATACTGAAACTATCAGTATTATGCAAAGTTTATCTTGGTGAATATGTTTCTACTTCGAGCACGTAAAAAATCTTACTAACTTATACTGAATTTTAAATCTTAAAATTCAGAGAGATAAGTATTTTAATCAAAAATCTATTGAAAGTGGTATTTGAATTTTTAATGTGTGCTTCTTTAGTTTTGACTTCGCCGTTTTATTCTAGCTTTCAAAACTATTTACAGAAAAGTTTTGAAATAAATATAGTACTTACCATCTTTGAATAATCCGTGTCTGTTTGGCCATGGTACAGTCCGGCATTTTTGCCTCAATTAATCAAATTAGCAGTTTTAATATGTTCCTTAAACTAATAAATACTTTTAGTCAACAGGTTCATAATACGGTATCAATAGTCAAAAAGCTTCTGAAACTGAATATCATATACACAATCTGACCATGAGTGCATTAAAATAAAATTAAAGCATTCATATCAAGATATTTTACTTGGAATATGAAAAGATTTAATTACGAAGGGTCATCAATAAAATGGCATGCTAAGAAGTAATTGAACTTTGGGGTAACTTTCAGACGCAGAAAATTCATTGGATCATTTCCAGCGTAAAAAATATACCAAGTACATTTTTGCCATATTTTTGATTGACTACTTGGGGAATTAGAGGCTGAAAACAGGAGACCATTCAATAGCTATAGTCCTATTCTTAAACAAAATCTGAGGGAAATTTAACCTAAAATACAAAATATAAAAAATTAAACTCTCAAATATCAAATTGCAGTTTTAATATCAGTTTATTTCGGATAATCTCTAGTAAATTGAATCCAAACTAATACAGTTTTTTCGCCTTTGTTGAATTAATTTTCCTACTTAGCAGGTTAATTTGTAAGGTAATTTTGAATTACCTTACAAATTAATTTGGATTTTAGGTATTTAATCCTAAAATCCGTTTTAGAAAGTGAACATTAAGTTTACTAACTACGTATTCGCTTCAGTATAGGCGTTAACTGCACACCCTTTCTAGTATAATTCTATCAGGGATTTGTTGGAGTAGTAAGCACGACTTTTTTAGTTAAGAAATTAAGCTAGCATGTGAATTTGCTTGTATATCTGATATTTTCCTTTTATTTCGCTCGCATCACAGATATATAAATGAAAGCTAGAATAAAAACGGAAGCCATCAATTAGAAAATGTTAGATTAAGTGTGAACATATATCACACTATTTATTATGGAGATTTATTGAAGATTTATACTCAGCTCATGAAAGAATATTTCTAGTTATGTAACACTTATGAAACGGAAAATTACAAGTTTGGTAATTTGGATTTGAGTATGCTGAATTTAAAACTAGTATTGAATGGATTATGAGATTTAAAGAATGTGTGATGTTGTAAGGATCCTAAGTTTCACTAACGTTTATTTTATTTTTAAAATTGTACTATCACTTCTTATTTTCTACTTCCGGCCAGAATTAAATGCTTTAACTTGTTTATGGAAATTGTCTTGCTAACGCCCAAGTATTTAAGTTGTGGCTTTTTGCCAAGAGTTAGGGAGAGAGAAGGAGATTTAGGAAGCAAGCCGCTTGCTACTGCAGTTCTACGAGTTTTCAGTCGGTTGCTGGTTGCCTTTAAGGCCAGAGGTTTAGCCCTCTTGATATTTGCAAACGTATTGCAGTTTCAGCAGTTCGGCGTACTACATACGTAACCCTTTTAAATAAAGGCCAATCTTAGTGCTAGGCATTTGTATACTAATTCAAAGTTAGCTTTTAGTTAGAGTTTTGGTTAGTAGTTTTATATTCTTACGTTCAGACCACAAGTGGTTGGTCTTTGTATCCCTAAGTTCGGGAGTACTTGTAAAAGTAGAGAAAATAAAGGGTTTCGTATACCCTTCCTGCTTGTGTTGTTTGTTATACACAAATCTCGAACATAGATTGAGTAATCTCCCTGTTCTTATTCAGGACACACCACGTTTCCAAAGCAAATTAAGAGAAACACAAGTCCTGACAATGTCATTTACAGTCAAGTGTCTAATGAGTTTGCTTTTTGAAAATCACAAAAAGAAAAGAGTGCTTCAGTGACTTTATAAGACATTTTTCTCTCTGCCTTCCAGCGTGATTTCGTGGAGTGATGGTAGCACAGTCAGAGCGTTTTCGAGAGGTTCAGGATTTGATTTCTGGCGAGGGCTCTGCATATTTTTCACGTCCCCTACCAGAATCAAAAAAATTAATGACTCTAGAATTTAATTTAAGATGTCTCGATATTTCAAAAAGGCTTAGCATTTATTAAATCGGTTAACCTTTTCGAATTCCGAAATTTGTTTAATAGATTAGGAAAGAAGATAACTAAATAAAAAAAAATTAAGATTTTTTTTCCTTTGGGAAAAGATATACCAAACTTTCAATGCAGCTAAATACAGCCTCATCAATTTCGTTTATTAATAAATACAACTTGTAAGCTGCCGCTTCGCGCCAATGTATAATTTGCTAATTATTGCCTCATTATCACAGAAGTAAAGCAAACAGGTTATATTTAAATTATGTATAAATAAGAAAGCTGAAGAAAAATTATTAATATTTTATCTATGTTGCTTGAAATTCATCATGTTCTGTTAATGTTAGAAACTATCAGAAAAAGTTGAACCTGTAATCAAAAGGATTCTTAGCTGGAGCCTAGATGCGAATATGAAGTTTCATTTGAAGACTTGTATCGATTGATTGTAAAAGTTATATATTTTGAAATTTTCTTCGATATATACGGAAAGGAAGCAACTTCGTCTAAATTTCCTGCTGAATAAACTCTTGTGGATCTGCATTTTTCTAAAAATAGAGAAAACAATATGCACTGAGAAGATTGCGATTTTTGTCACTGCAGCTATAGGTTTAGAAGTGATTCAAAAAGACGAAAAATTAATTTGCGGTAAATATAAAGAAAATCATAAAAATAATGTTTTATTATTTTGCAGAGAGATGAGTCTCTTCTAGCTGAAAATAATATTAAAAGAAGAGAATAATCGAAAATCTTTAAAATGTCTGTTCTTCCAATCTGAAACTTTTCAGTTAAGCAATGTTAAACATTGTTTCCACAAGAACCAACATTGTATGTAATAAAAATGTTGTAATTATTTTGTTTGTAGGAATACGTTTTTCTCTTGTATTATACAGAGTGATATATTCAACTTACGCGGAGTTTAATATGCTTTATTTCCAGTACTGTAGAGTTATTAATTTAAAACTAAACCCAAATACAAAGAATACGTTCCAAAGGTCTTACCGTTGATTAAAAACTTGTATGGAAAAAAATTCATATGATATGGCACAAACGTTTTCAGATTTTCATTAGAATATTAAGAAGAAACCTGAAAGAGGTTCGTACACATATTGTTGAAAATAGGGAGAAAATGGTTAATGGAAGAGAAACACACCTATGTAAAATTTCAAATCACGAAAGCACCAGTATTAATTTAGCGCAGATTTTGAATCAAACTATCGATTTTGGGGGCAATAAGACGCAGGTTTTCTTCTTCTGGAGCAAAATATATCCACTTCTGAAGAAACGCGATATACATCTGACCGCTTTTGCAGTCTATATAATTTTAGGAAGAAAGTGATAACTTGATGAGAAACGTTTGGTTTAACATGAGAGATTAACATGAATGTCTTCAAATGATGCTTTGATGTTTTTCAGCTACCTGCCTGATGTTGCAGTTTTGATCTCCCGTCTTAACTGACCTCAGACTACATTTTGTCCATCAAATCAAGCCTTTGTTCTCAGTTCTTTTGTTTGATCATGATTTTAAGTACATTCTATAATTCGCAAGATTCATGTTAAATTCATGTTTCGAAGCGCTACTAAATATATATATATATATATATATATACAGCGCTGGTAACATCATAGAGTCTATGTGTATTCTTTGGTAGCATACATCCTGAACTCTACTTTGAAGACTAAGTAGCGAAGTCTCGCTGTGTCTTTAAGAACAAATACTGCCAAAGAAAGATTTAAATAACCTTTTCATCTAAAACTAAATTAAAACAGATGCACGCGCTTCGTACTCACAAATCACCACCACTTGTGGCTACGTAATGGAAAATAAGAATGTAACAAATCACTAGTAAATTAAGAAATTCTAATGACTGGCTCCTTAGCTTAAACTAACACTAAATCGGCAGCACACAGCAAGGCCGGGGTGAGAAATATCAGTATAAACTAAAACGTGTCGAACACCGAACTAGAGAACTTATTTTAATTTCACAGCTTGTCAGGACTTGTATGTCTTTTGACTAGCTTTGGAAATATAACGTATCCTGAATAGGTGTGGTGTGATGTATTTAATTATGGCAAAGCACACTATAGGGCTATGTGCCTAAGGGGAGGGATGCCTTCGTGGAGGATTTTCTAAAGGAAACTGGCTCGTATACACGTTACACATGGGGAAAACCACGAAAACACCCATGCAGCCAGCCCGTTCGCGGGATTCGAACCTCGGACCGAACTACCAGTGTTCAGCGACTTTACCGCTCGGCCGCTTTATCCTGAATAGGAACAGAGAGCTTACTATAGCTATGTTCCATTATGTGTGGAATAGACGACACAATCATGAAGGGTATACTGAACCCCTTATTCTCTATTATTTTACAGATGCTCCCGTACTTCGGAATACAGAGACCAACCACTTGTGTTCTGAACGTAAAAATATAAAACTACTAATATATAAAATAAGTAAAAATAGATATATAAAATAAGTAAAAAAAAGTATGTAAAAATATAAGATTCTAACTAAAAGCTAACTTTGAATTAGTATACAAATGCCTGACATTAAGACTGGCCTTTTTAAAAAGGTAGTAAGGTACGTAGGTAGTAAGCAAACTGCTGAAACTACAATGCGTTTTAAATATCAAGAAGACTAAACCTCTGGCCTTAAAGGCAAGCAGCAACTGATTGAAAACTTGTAAGAATGCAGTGGCAATGCAGCTCATCCCCTCTTTCTCTCTTTCTAACTCTTGGCAAAAAGCCACAACTTAAATACTTGGGCGTTAGCAAGTACAATTTGCATAAACAAGTTAACGCATTTACCTCTGGCCGGAAGGAGGAAATAAGAAAGTATACTAAAGTTTTAAAATAATATAAACCTTAGTAAAATTTAAGATCCTTACATACTTCCCGCCAGAGTTAATTAGTTTGAAACTGAGGTCGAAACGACTTTTTTGAAAACTTTTAGCTCTAAGATTCTAAGTCTAACGCGAGGACAATCTTTTACAAAAACTCACTAAAAACTATCTATCCTAGAAATTAAAATGTCGTTTTTACATGATCAACTCCATGGACAATTACTTTTCGTCTATAGTACATCTACAAACAGGAGTTTTTCTTAGTTGAATCTGGTTCCTTTCATATATCTGAAAGGAAAACTAGTTTAATGAAATGTTAAACAATTAAATGACAAGTAACATGAACACAAATATTTTTCTTTTAAAACTATATTCTTATTTCACTCATACTATTTTTTAATTATTTCCCCGTGTTCTCTGACATGTGTTGTAAAGAGAAACACCAAACACATGCGTGTCTATGCACAAGTGCTCAAAAACTACCGCCTACAATCAAACCACTAACGTCTATATATTGTTAATATTGAACATAACAAGAACACATTTTATATTCATCTCTGAACCCTGAGGTACTATTCTTAAGAAGTGGCTAACTCTGAAGTGAGTCAGAGAGCCTAACTACGTTCATTCAACATTTAGCACATATTCACAATACGTAACTCCTTTTTTTCAGTCATACCAATAAGCTAAAACTTTGGCATTACTAATACATTTTCATTTTTAACATATCACAGTACTTCTTAACTTTTAAGATAACAGTTCACATTGTATATAAGAACATATTAACATGACATTGATTTTACGCATTTTAAAACATACATTAGTAGTAAAATGTTTTGTTAACTTCTATGTCTTCAAAGCAAATGCTAATTCTTTTACATTTAAATGCTACATTTCAAAAGTCCTTCAGAAATAAAATTTCTTTTCTTGACAGAATCTTTTAAATAAAATTTTATACAATATTTTTACAATATTCTTAAGGTACATTTCTTATAAATTACAAAAGTTTTTTACAATACTCAAGCATTTACACATTACTATTATACAATAATTTTAGAATACTCGTGAGTAGTTGAAAAACATAGTAACAAATAGGTAAACTCAATTTTCTCGCATTTTTTGGCGATAAAGCTAGACCTCACATGAGATAAAACGTTTCCTCACAATCTGCCACTTGCAGTAAGAACAAAAATTAACTTTAATTTTCAAAGTAACATAAAATTTTTTTTCGATATTCAGACATCCCCGTAGCCGCCCAGTCCTGGAAGGTAGCGAAGACCATTGTCTGGTTTACCCTACGTCTTGTGCGGGTTTGCCCTTCAGTTTCTTCCTCAATGCGTTTTCTCTTTTGGCATACTTGATGGCCCTTGAAAACCTTCTTACTGCAGATTGTACGTCCGGACGCTTGATGGGTGGTGTTTTTTGGAAGTATCGGGACAACTCTCTCCAGTTGGTGCCTGTATCTGGTTGCTGGCTGTTCAAACTTTTGTTGCTTCCTTGCATCTGCAGCTGGTTCTCCCTGGTCGATTCACGGAATTTCGCTGCGTAGAATCCTATCCGATGTTTCACTCTTCCATTTTTGAGCAGTGTTATGGTTGCGGCCATTTCTCCTGGCTGTCTTCGCATTACTAGAACTTTTCCCATCTTCATTTTGAGGGCGGTCGTGCCCTCTCTTCTCTGGTCGGGGGAATGGCTTCTTTTTCTTGTTACCTTCAGTTTTCCAACAGGGGAACTTTCCTTTTTTGTTTACCTTTCTACTCGTAGCTGACTCTTGCGGTTGTCGTTATGCCACCTCTGGAGATTGTGTCTGCCGTTGCTATACTTTCAAACTGGATTGCGAACTCAAATAACTTTTCCATTGTTGTTGAATTCCTTAAGTATATGAAGTCTTGTACTTGGGGAAGTAACCTAGGCAAAATTACTTTGAGTATTTCAAGATATGGCCGGTTTCCATACAAATTTTAAAGACGTGTATTTTTCTTAAAATAAAGCTTGAGAGATTTTCAGTTCTTTGATGGTATGTGCTGAAGAGTTCCGCCACCAATTTGGCACGATTTCTTACGACAGGGAAGGCCTTTACTAAGGCAGTCTTGAAATCTTCGTAAGTGTAGGTGGGACTTCCCACTTGACCTAAGAGATTTTTCCGATGCATTTGAACTTACTACGAGCTTGGTCCCTCAAAGCGCTGGTAGCTAAGGTGACTTTCTGGAACTCATGGACTGGATATAGCATGAAGTGGTCATCCAATTTTTCCAAAAAATTGGTCACCGGTGAGTTTCAGTCAAAGCTTCCTGCTAGTTTCATCGATGCGCGCATGGTCTGGACGATGTATTCAAATCCTTCTAGGGTGGCAGCTGGTATTTCTGGATTTTGAGCCGATGCTGCAGGCACCTCAGATTAATCTTGAAACTCGGCCATGGTTATTCTTCTTCGGGCGCCACTGTCAGAACTTGTATGTCTTTTGACTTGCTTTGGAAATATAACGCATCCTGAATAGGAACAGAGAGCTTACTAAAGCTATGTTCCAGTATGTGTGGAATAGATGACACAAGCAGGAAGGGTATACTGAATCCTTTATTCTCTATTACTTTACAGATGCTCCCGTACTTCGGGATACAGAGACCAACCACTTGTGGTTTGAACGTAAAAATATAAAACTACTAACTAAGACTCTAACTAAGAGCTAACTTTGAATTAGTATACAAATTCCTAACACTAAGACTGGCCTTTTTAAAAATGTTACGTAGGCAGTAAGCAAACTGCATAAACTAAAATAAGTTTTAAATATCAAGAGGACTAAACCTCTGACCTTAAAGGCAAGCAGCAACTGATTGGAAGCGCGTAAGAATGCGGTGGCAAGGCGGCTCACTTCCTCTCTCTCTCTAACTCTTGGCGAAAAGCCACACCTTAAATACTTGGGCGTTAGCAAGTACAGTTTGCATAAACAAATTAACACATTTAACTCTGGCCGGAAGTGGAAAATAAGAAAGTATAATAAAGTTTTAAAATAAAATAAAAGTTAGTAAAACTTAAGATCCTTACAAGCTTAAACATCGGAACTGAGTCCTCTATGTAAAACAGTATAGTTTCGCTTTATTACGAATGAAAATATCGACGATAACTCTAAAACAAATTATAATGGAATATATGTTCACATTAAATACCCATGCCAGAAAAGATTCATCTTTTGAGTGGTTTGTAAATGACCAGGAAATCAAGAGAACTAATTATTAGTTTTTAATTTGATGTTAATTTAATGTTACTAAACAAGAAGTCTGAACTACGACTTCATCTCTTTGGGACAATATCAGACCTCATAATATCAAGAATATTATTTGGTTGATTAAGCATTTATAATGACATACGTAAGTAATGTTTGCTTTAAATAACATACCTTCTTCGAAAGATGGTCCACCAGCAGATAAGCAGTAAAATCATTCAACACGGTTGTTCGGGTCGGGGCTCAAATTACCTTCGCAAGAGCTGCTTAATATGGACGTTTTCGTGTTTTTCCTTATGTTATGCGAAACAGTTTGCCTCCACGAAGACATCCCCTCTTTAGACAGACATCTCTCGAATGATTTGCATAAGCAAATAAACTAAACCTTTGAAGTTTTTGCAAAGAAAACTGGCTTCGCATAGCACATGGAAAAGCCATTAAATGCCAGTGCTGTTAACATGATCTCTGGAAAGAAGTACCATTGCTCAAAGTTCAATGACCTTAACACTACAATTCCTGTTCAGTTATTAGTGACTTTTTCGAGATATATGTATACTGAGAATACTTACCGCATTCCTCAAAAATGTCATTTTATCAAAAACTTTGTGGTTAAAATATTCTACGTATTGGGAAATATTATCTTTAAACTTATTAAATTTGTTTACCAAAATTATGATTTGTCGAAATTTCGAATAAAAGACAGTTTGTTAAATTTTGCTGTAAACTATATATAACTTTCATTTGTAAAATCAAGTCAAAAACTAAATAAATTTGGGTTTTTTAAATTTATTTTGTTTTGTTTCAAGGCATTTAGAGTTACTTTATTTAGTTTGTAAGAATTCTGAGATCATATTTCGCTAGAGATGGTGATAAAGAAAGAAACGCAATATGAAATGTAGCTAAACCCTTATAACCTTACAGACTGTATATATTTGAACAATGTAGTAAATTCCTTCCCTGTACTGCTTCATTTCATTCTTGACGTTTTAGAAGTTGCTTCAGGGAGGATAACAAGAAAAATACTTGTAGACTGATAGGGAATGTATTTCAACACCTTTTTTTATTGATTCATTTTGCTCAGCACTGAATTTCTATTACAGAATGTTTCTCTGAGTAAGTTTACACAGTGCCCTGTAAGTTAACTAAATTAAGAAAATTGACCAACTGATTGAGTCTGAACGGTCTAACTTTGCTTATCACCGTTACAAATGGTGTTTAACGTCATGAAGAAATTAATTAATTTTCTTATTTAGATTGTAATATATAAATATACTAATTCCATATATACTGTTAAATTTTTACGTTTTTTTTTCTGAAGCATATCTGAATTTTTTATTTTTCTAAGTAATTGGCTTACTTTACGTATCTGACGTTGAAAATACAACAATGATTTGTGATTGAACAGATGTTTTTTAATTATACTTATTTTTGTATTACAAATGCTGGCTTTTGGCAATGAAGCTCTTAGCTGTTTTCCTTTCCAGTACTTCTGGCCCACAAGAATTGAAACTATTAATTGCAGAATATATATTTAAAATTTCTTTTCCTATAGGATGTTCAAAGTTACAAAGCGAACACACTGGAGAGTTTCTGAGTCTAATGTAAAAGAGATGAGCCTTGAGGCAATCGTGTGCGTTTAAAAGACAGAATGAATCCACAGCTTTAGCCGTAAGGAAGATCAATATTATTAGATTAATTGCTCCGAAGACTTTGCTAAGACTTTTCTCTAGGTTTTACGCTCAAATTTTATTATGAATTGTTTTAACGTTTATATATATTCGTGTTTTAGCAGAATGAAAGTTCATAAGATTTCTTAGTTTCGGGAGGACAGTTATTCCTTCCATTGCAGAGAAATCTGCACTTTCTTTTCCTTGTAGTCTATAATACGCTGGCACCCATTTTCCTTTCTTTGTTTTTACATTGATAATGAGTCAACCATTCACTGGGTTTAATTATTTTTTGTCCAAAATCCCCATCATTAGAACTAACTCATAAATTTAGCCTTGTGCTATATCTTCTGGATCTGTCCTTGAGATGCAAACTCAATATGTATATCTAAAGATGCAAACTTGTTGGCGAGTTAACGATAAGAGGTCTAACAGGAACTGAAATGCGCTTTGCAGTGCGATTAAGAATTGATAAGAATATTCAAAATATTTCTACTTTCATATGTGCGTATTCAGTAGCAATTTTTATTGTAGAACATTCAGTCCAAAATGATGATGACGTATGAGATATGCTTCAAATTAAGGCAAGCACCATGCACATATTTGATAACAACATTACTGTTGTGTCCTTACTACTGTTTTTTATTATTATTGTGAGTAACTACTGTCCTATGCTAGATGTTATGCTGAACATAGTTTATATTGTGTGAATATTACAAGAAAATTAACGCTTATTGGATTGTTAAGACCTTTAGAACGGAGAAGTTATTGAGGCATTTGCTTCAGGAGCGCAAACAGGAGCGGGTAAAATGGCGTTCCAAAAATAACAAATTTATTTTAAAAGATAAATAACAAATTTATTATTTATTTAAAATAAATTAAAATAAGCAAAAAATAAGTTAAACATTGATTAATTAAATTATTTTCTACCCTAAGCGCAGATTACGAAAAATTCCAATAATTTAGCAATATCTAAATAAGCAATATTAGTTCATGCTTAGATGTTCTATAGTTTATTTTCAGAATACTGTAAACAATGGTCCTTAAGTTTTTATCTATTTCTTAATATAAGACGGAATTATCTTAGAGCTGCAAAAACAGGATCTAGTAACAGGAGCGAGAATAAATGGCACATGTGCGATGTAGCGTGCGTTGTACAGCGAGTACGTTTTGCGTGTAAGCTTTCTTTTTCGTAGTAGAATATCTGAGTTGCCAATTATCAGAGATTAAACTTTATATTATTTCTTGTTGCAGATCTAACATATTAACATAATAAATGCGCAATACCAAAAATGGGATGGGAAAGTGCTCCGTCAGCACAACGATAAAGTTACAAGTACGGAACATCCCGCCAGGCGTTCAAATATTACATTATTTCAAATTTAAAAGAAAAAAAAGTATGATTAAAATCATATAATGATACAACATACACCAAATATACCAATTAATAATTCAATGAGAATAAATAAACTATTCTACAGTAAAAATACAGCTATTCCTTATAGGTAAAATACAAAATTTCAAAATATTAGAGTTACTAGTTTATTTCTAGCTGGAAGAATAACTGGATGTTTACGATTGAAATTTAAATTTGAATGTGAAAGTCTACCCCCAACTCTTATTAATCCGCTTGATGGATCTAGAAGAGGATTAAAAAACTTAAGCTTACTCGTAGGTGTTTTATCAAATAAATTTCTGTTCTTTCATATTCTTCTGACGTGAGTTCTCCTGTATGCGTTTTAGGAGATTTTACACCTTCTGCAAAATCTAAAAATAAAGGCTAAAATTCTAATTAACTTATGAAAATTGTAACTGATACTAAGTAAGTTATCAAAAAATGAGTCATTATTTAAACTTAATGTCACTTTAGAAACAGTCTTGAGTTCATCAGTATAAAGTTTGTCAGTTAAATTACTGGGGGTTTGCACAGTCTGAGGAATAGGTAAATTTAATTTTGAAATATCCGGTCCTTTCACAAGCGACAAGTGCTTGAACCACATGCTTCGTCCATTGTCTAAGATGTAGATTTCAAAGAATTTTATTGTGCATATTGTGCCATAAAGTGCGAAGAAGAATACGTATCTCAAGAATCAGTTATTTACCAATGAATTCTGTCTTTCCTTCTGCCACGTCTGTTTGCAGCAATATCATTATATTTAAGCAAGAAGCCTCTCCAGATCTATAACAGCTGTTGCCTAATCATCAAGATATTATAGATTATATTTCTCTCTCTTTATATATATGTAGAGTATATATGTGTGTATGATATTTTAGGGATTCACAGTGATGGCATGTTGGTCGAATTTAGCGGAGATTTTCTAGACACATTAGGCATTTTTAGGAAGCAGGAAAGATGAAAAATGAACAACGCCTTCGCCGGGTATCGAACCACGGACCTCTGGAATACGCGCCTTGCGCGCAGACCCCTACACCACAAAGGCACGCTAAGAAGGCGGGAGAAATACCTTATATACTCGCCTTTTTCGTAGGGCGACTGGGGTCTTAGAAGACCCAATCACCAAATCCACCACCAAAAGAATCATCATCCACCACCCTTTTAGTTCTGGCTCCACTACAGACACACTAGGATTTTTTGGAAAGATACTAGGACACACTAGGATTTTTTACTTTTTTAACGCTCATAAAATTATATATAATTCTTTTCCAAGTACTCAAGTTTCTTAAGACGGAACTAAGCATTTAGAAACTAACAGTTATTACCACATAAGAAATCATAACATAAAATACTGAATTAAAATTAGCGATTGGATCGAAGAGAACGTTTATGTGAATTGTAGTACCAAATCCATGCAGTGGGAGCATGCACTGCTCGCACCTAAAAATTTAATGCGATACATGCTACCTTTTACGTTTTAACTTCGTAATGTGATACTTCAGTTATTGAGTACCTTCGTTTGTGTTAATTCAGCGATGTCAATGCTGAAGAAACGCTTTTCTTCAAATATATAGATAAGCGATTTTACCAATCTTAGTTTTACCAAAGTATTTGTTCTTGAATTCAGAGTCATGAATTATCATTCTATTGAATTAAAGACAATCACCGATTTGAAATGCAAGGTTTATTTAAATTATCATACTATTTCATAAATTGAATTTTCCCTGAACTTTACTGTTTCGTCTGTTGCACCATAAAATACAAATGAAGTAAGTTTGAAATAAAACGCGAAAGTTCTACAAGCAGGATAGTGATGGTAACATCATCAAGGTCTTGATTTGGTGATTTGGTGATTGGGTGGTGGATTTGGTGATTGGATTTGGTGATTGTTGCTGAGGATACATCACAGAGGTCAAACTACACTCATGAGAAATGGGAAATTAAGTCACAATTTTGATGAGGATCACTCCTCGGAAAGGACCTGAGGGTGTCTGATACCTCTTCCACAAACACAAACCTTTCGGATTGTCAGTATTGTAAATGTTCCCTTTCTGCACAGAGCACTGTACATTTGCGAGTATTAAAGCCGGGATTCAAATCCTGCCCCAACAATAAGGCAGCCAGCAACGTGAGCCACTGCATCGATCATAGCGGAGTCTGCACTTATATTAAATACAGTAATATTTAATTTATCCGCTTCTCTGTGACATGTAAAGAATTAAGCAAAATTTGATAGTATGATGAATTAAACTATAAAAAATGCTAATTTTAACATGAAATTAAAAGTTCATTTTCAGATGCAATTTTCGTTTCTTAATATTTTCATAAAATTGGGCAAAACTTCAACCTTCTGCTTGACGTTATGTTTTAACAACTGAGGTACATATTGGCGTATGTTAAAATATATGCCAAACGGAAGGTTATCACTAGGCCTAATTTTATGTTTTACTTGGACGTGTTTCTCTTCTTTTAATTAATATTTTATTCATCAAATTAAGAAATGAAGAATATGAAAAAAGTAAAATCAATATAAAACATTTATAAATGTGTTTAAAGTCCGGTATTTTCGATAAATACATTTATCTTTAACGAAGAAGAAATTCACCTGATACCCATCTATATTTATGGGGAAAATACAACGAACAGTAGCAAGTAACAGAAATGAAGATACTGCTCCGTCGAAAGTAAGAAAAGGACGATTTATTGATCCTGATATCTCTCATAAAGCACTAAAAAGGTGGGACTATATCAGCTCTTGAAACTGTAATCGACGAGAGAAAAACGCACATATTAAATGGATATCCAGGCTTAGTGAAGCATTCAAAAAATTATTCGGCAGTACGGAACGTGAAATAAAATGTTTCTTTTTTTTTTCGCACTTGCTTTAAAGTACAAAAAAATAATCCGTGGAAATATGTTGAATAAATGAAATACTTTTTGATACATAAAAAACTAAGACAAAAGAAACATTAAGCCCCTTCCCTTTCTAAAGCTTAGAAGAACGATTACCTAAATCGGATCATCTCAGAGAAATATATTTCGTTACACTACCGAAATAAACAAGATTTCTTTGAAAAGAATCAGAGGATATTTGTTTTGTTCTTGACATCTGTATAAGAGTTCTAACAGTAAAACTTTCATAAATTGTTGTAATGAAATACGTGTCGTACATGTTATACACTATTTTTATTTCTTTAATGGTTATTCGAAAGGTGAATATTTTTTGAGGGTATAACATATTCTATAGCCTTTCCATTTTAGGGACTTTCTTAGAATTAAGAAGAAATGTACTGCAAAAACATTAATGCACTCCTGCTACAAAATAAGCAACAAAGGTAAAACACGGAAAAAGATAGTCCGTTTAATTGACAAACTGATGAATCTGGGACTTGATCTTTGTGCCTTATAATATCGACATATGATTCAACTTCTTCAACTGCTTGTATATATTATAACCCATCTACTTTTATGCTTTGAAGTGTTTGTAACCATTGTAATCTATTGTAATCCATCTGTTATAAGTCGCTGTGTATAGCAGCAGTCAAATATTTGTATATTCCCTCTCAGCATCTTTTTCTTAGTGCAATCAGGTAATATTGTCTATAACAGCTGTCCCTGTACCTATGGTACATTTAATACCAGGTGCTGTTTAGTATCTGTATATCTTGTATTTGCCTATTTACCGATGAATAATAATGTTAACTTTTGCATATGCACATTTATTATCAAGTGCTGTTAAATATCTGTATATATTGAATTTGCATATTTATCTGTTGCATATGTATTGTCTTAATAGTCTCTTTGCTGTCCATAGCAGCTATCAATGTACTTATGGTACATTTATTACCAGGTGCTGTTAAATATCTGAATATATTGAATTCGCATATTTATCTGTTGCATATGTCCCGTCCTAATAATCTCTTTGCTGTCCATAGCAGTTATCAATGTACTTATGGTACATTTTTACCAGGTGCTGTTAAATATCTGAATACATTAAATCTGCATATTTACCTATGAATAATAATGTTATTGTCTTTATTTTTATCTTTTGCCCATGTATTATCATACATATAACTGTCTGTATTCCCTCATAATGCACTATGATAATATCTACATTGAACGTATTTTGTGTTTTTCACTGTATAATAGTATATAATATCTTGGCATATCTAGTTGTGCGTATTAATGATACATTGTGTGCCAGTTGCTGTTAAACATCGGTATACCATATACTTGCATATTTGGCTATACATTATGCTGTTACTGTCTTCTTTTTATCAATTGCCCATGTAATATCATACATTTAATTCTCTGTGTAATAATAACACTGAATGTATTGGGGTCGCTAGAGACTTTCATTGTATAATATATCCAACCATTATCCATTGTTTTAAATATATCCATTGTATTTATACCAACATTGAATGTATTTTGTGTTTTTCACGGTATGATATATGTTCATAATTTGTGGCATACTTAAATCTATATTTCATCCTTTGCAAATGTATAGTAACACATTTAACTGTCTGCATCAATTTATTTGCTGCATAAGGATCACAGGTGTCATGACAATTTTAAATATATATTTGTATTACCAACACTGAATGTATTTTATATTTTCATTGTATAGTATTGTATAGTATCTACTGTATCGTATCGTATTGTGGTATTGTTTAATATTGTATAGTATCTTATATCAGTTGGCTTTATACAGGTTAAATATGTTAATTTTTATTCATTATGATCTTTTAATTAGCTTTTGTATTGTATTGTATTGTAGTATAGTATTGTATGATATCTTATATTAGTTATCTTTTATGCAGGTAACTGCATCAATTTATTTGCTGCATTAGGATCACTGGTGTCATGACAATTTTAAATGTATTTTTGTGTCATTAACACTGAATATATTTTGTATTTTCATTGTATAGTATTGTATAGCATCTACTGTATCGTATTGTATTGTGGTATTGTATCTACTGTATCATATTGTATTGTGGTATTGTATAGTATCTTATATCAGTTGGCTTTTAGTACAGGTTAAATATGTTAATTTTTTTTTTGTATTGTATTGTATTGTAATATTGTATAGTATTGTATGGTATCCTTTATTCGTTAACTTTTATGCAGACTAAATATGTTATTTTTATTCCTCATAATCGTATAATTAGCCTTATTGCATGTTTTTACCACAATACCACGTGATCAATTGTATTGTACCGCTATTGCATTCTGTTACTAAGTGTGGTACGAGTCCTATACCATAATTAGTAGTAACCAATGTATCGACCTTTGTATATCTTAAACACAGTTGCATGCTAAATATATTTTGTATAACATATTCCTTTTTCCTAACTATTGTTGTACTATAGAGATTGAATGCGTACCGAGATCAAATTATATTGTACGCTACCTACTTCTTCTGTATGACATCACTACCTGCGGTATTGTAACATGACTTCATAGCGAATATCTAGTTTATTACACTAGATATTCGCTATGAAGTCATGTTACAATACCGCAGGTAGTGATGTCATACAGAAGTGTCATAGCGAATATCTAGTTTATTACACTGACTTTTAATGTGTTGCTTTGTCAAATATATGTACTTGGCTATGCAATGTATCCCGATCCAGTTGTTAGTCTTCTGAATTAAGTCGAATTCTGAATGCTTTACGCATTTCCCATGTATCAGTACTTCCAGTCACACACTGATGGCTATTGTATTCTTTTATTTTTATTTCTTTTGGTATATCCTCTGTGTATTGCTGTAATCATTTACATTCATTATGTCACTATGTTTTTATGTTATATTGTCATTAAGTCTAATTCTACTGTCTATATTATATATTATTCGGCTGCCCAACATTAGACTGTACTTTAGCCTATGTATATATTATATTTGTGTGTATTACACCTTTGTAAAATTTTTGCTTATGGTCAAAACTCGCCCTTGTTTGGTCCTGTATGTTTTTGTTATTTTATTTAATAAATGTGGGCCCTGGGCGGTTGTTGGGACTGTCTTTCGTGGGCATTTGGTCTGTTGGACTGCCCCCGGTTTGAATTTGGCTCTGGGTTTGGGCGCCCGGTGCGTGGCGTCTTATGATTCCTCTTTAGGCTCTAGATATACGTAGGTGAACGTGGTGCTATACCGATTAACCTTTTGGTAAAGGGACAGTGCCCACGTCCTCCGTTGCTTATCGCTTATTCTGGATCCAGTATCATGTATCCCGGCATCTGCATATATAATCTCGTATCATCTTGTAGCATGTAACATATTCTGCACCATGTATCATGTATCTTGGATATTGGTATCTGCCTATATTAGTATCTTCTGCACCTTGTATCATATATCTTGCAACATCCTGCAATACGTAACCTATGATGTAAAATATAACCCTGTACGTTTTAACAAATACCTTGAATCATTTTGTAATATATATCATATTTCTCGTATCTTCCTGTAATAATTATCATATATCTCATATCATCCTTTAATATGTTACCTATTTTGAATCTTCTTTTCTTAAGTATGTGTATGTCACCTTATGCATGTCCTTATATTTGTCACCTTATGTATCTACCGCACCTTATGTTCTACATATCATGCATCCTGGCATCTGCCAATATTTGTATTTTCTGCATATTGTAACATATATGTCGTATAACCATGTATCATGCATCTTATTTCGCATCGTCTACCATGTATCCTGCCACTTATATCACTTTGCACCTCGTATTATGTATCTTGGCATCTGCATATATCTGTATCCACAGCATCTTGTATCATATGTCCCGCAACATCCTGTAACATATAACTGATTCTGCTCCTATATATCTTATATTCATAAGTATGTGTACGTCACCCAATGTGTGTCACCTAAGATATGTTCTTATGAATGTCCCCTTATATATCTCATGCACCCTATGTTCCTACGTAAGATGTATTTAGGCATCTGAATATATATGTATCTTCTGCACAGTCTATCTGTAGCCACCGTATGTTCTTATGTATCATGTATCTAAGCAATAGATAAAGGTGTACGTGGCGCTATACCGATTAATCGTATTGGTACAAGGATGGTGCCCACGTCCTCCGTCGCATGTCGCATGTTGCCCTGACATGTGTGTGCTTTTGAGTCAGTGCATGTCTGACTTACTTAATTCCTGCTGTTATACTAAGACGTATTGTAGTATTTGCATTTCCCTGACTACATACGCAGTATCAAAAGGCCAATTTTCGCATTAATAGTCTCTGTAGAACATTTAAATTTAGTTCTTATTTAGCTTGTTAGTTTATTTCTTATTTTCTACGTTTTAAACCAAAAGTGCTGGTCTCTGTATCCTGAAGTGCGGGAGCGGTTGTACGCTGTGAGAAATAAAGAGCAAAGTTAACCTTTCTTATCCGTGTTGTTTGTCCAACGCACACACGAGCATAGTTTGAGTAAGTTCCCTGCTCTCATTCAGGATTACTAAATATTCCCAAGGGCAATTAAAAGAAATACCTGTCCTGATACTGTATGGTGCCTGGTGGCATACGTCGACCTGCTATCCGTCGTCGCAACATGTTCCAAACATGTTCTATGGGACTCAGCTGCGGTGATCTAGCAGGCCACGCCAGATGTGGTAAGGATTCCCTCTCCAGATAATTCCACATCACTCGAGCTGTATGAGGGTGTGCGTTATCCCCCATAAATTTCGCGTCAGTACCCACTGCAGCAATAAAAAGGAGCACAGGAGGGTGTAAAATTTCGTCGCGTTATCGGACGGTTATGTTGCAATCAGCAGGAATAACTTAGAAGTAAGTGAGGCCATTAGTTGCTAATTAAGCCCATACAAGTAAGCCTCCTCCTCTGTAATGGTCTTTTTCGATAATGTTTGTAGCCCGATAAAGTGTCCTTGGCTAGCGCCATATCATTGCTTTTCGGGATATGTTGTGGATAATAAATCGAGTCCAATTAATGTCCAATTGCGACGCTCATGGGCTCAAATGACCCGCTCTCTGACATGCGATGGGAGCAAAGGAACACAAACTGCAAGTCATCAGGCGTACAAGTCCACCTTCATATAGTAGATGTGACACAGTGTGGCAAAATATAGGCCGTCCTGCAGAAGCGGAGAGATGTGACGCCAGTTGACGGATGTGCTGTTACTGATTTACAGCGTCTTGCACATAGATTGTCTGCCTTGGGGCTAATCCTCTGGCGTCCACACCCACGTCTTTTACCTTTATATCCTTTTGATAATGATTCCCCAGCCTATTGTTGACAACGATGCACATGCAGCTCGCAACATCACGAATGCCCTCCACAGCATTTCATCCTGCAAATGGTGTCTTCGGCTCATTATTTCCGCTTTGGATATCTCAGATTATACAGAGAACTATCACTGCTTGTAAACTGACTCGGAAGTCCGGCATGCCCCTTTTCCAAGCGTTGTAGTGTGACGGCAGGATTGCGTCTTATGCTAATTTCGGTTGCCTATTTGCATTCGGAAATGAAGCGTTTACCTCATATATAAATGTTATATTTTAATTTCTTCTTTTTAAATTCGTACCTTTTCTTTTAAAATTAGTTGCTTACATTTTGAGCACAAGTGTGTTACAGAAACTTGATTGCAGGAAGATAATATAGCGCATTATGTTAAATTAATAAAATATACTATAAAATCATATTTAAAAAATTGTGCTGCTTGCTATGGCGGATCATATGTAAACCAAGAAATACTGTGATCATGAAGATGGCTAATAGTGGATTAGTTGTCTGGATAACATCAAAAGAGAAAGCAATATCAAAAATTGAAGAGTTTTTCAATTATTGGAAAATAATCCTGAGAGAGTTTTATTACCTTATGATATTTTTATTTATGATATTTTTATTACTTATGATATTTTTTACCCAAGTTATCCTTCTTGATGTATTTCAAATTCTAAAGTTAATAATCATAAGTTGTTCTCAAAATTTATTTCTAATTCTCGTAGCTGCTTAATGTACTTTGCTGTACATTAAGCAGCTACGAGAATAACCATACCCTAATAAGCTACCTTAGTTTGGTGTAGATTTTAAGTAAAAACCCCATCGACTTTGCGGAATTCGGATGTACTGATTTCGTCAAAAGCCAAAAGATTATGCCCTCTAATCATCTTCGAAACCAATAGAGTTTTATTGAAAATCTACGTCAAAATGAGACTGCTCTTTTTACTGATTTAAATTTTATTTTTATATTGCATTTTCAATTTAAAATATTCATAGCTAATTTGGCAGCCTTCCAAGTTATTCACCTAATGCAACTGCCTCACTTGCCTCACCCTGGTCCCAGGTCTGTTGGAAGATGCTAATCCTATGAGATGATGATACTCAAACAATTAATGCTATGCTACTTTGCTACTTCATTTGAGTATCATCATATTCTAAAGCATATGAATCAGCCCCTAACTCTTAAGAATGTATTCTCTACGTCCTCTTTCTTCGTGGTTGCATTGAATGGTTGCGTGAAGCTGGGTGATCATACCCAGCAATAGCAGCCACCTGCAGCGTTCAGACACTGCTGTGCAAAGATGTTGCCATAAATAGTTGCTACAAGGAAATTGCCGATGAAATGAAAGCTCTGGAAGGCCAAGGAGCACAAATGCGAGGCAAGATAGGATGATTGTTCGCCAGGCCTGAACCGCACCAACGGTATCATTGCCGACCATTCAACACACTACGGCCATGTCTATAGCTCCCGTGGTACCGTCCACCATCTCACGTCGCTTGTTCTAAGGCGAGGTTACGCTCACAGAGATGTTTAAGACGTTTGCCTTTGACCAAACAACATCGGCGGAGTCATTTGAAGTGGTGTCGCAACCGATCATCATGGCTGCCATCAGACTGGCATAATATAGTGTTCAGCGATAAATTCCACTCCACTCTTGAAGCAAATGACTACCGTGTGTCTGGAGAGGACTGGGCCAGAGGTCTCAAAGAGCCTTTGTTTTACAAAGGCATACAGCCATAACACCTGGTGTGATGGTGTTTGTAGCTATTGCTTACGATAGCAAGTCAGCTTTACCTTCATGGAACGTCATGCTGGGGCCATTTTCCAACAAAATAATGCCAGACGACATACTGCTAGCGTATTCCTGGAGTATTTCCGTGCGGTTGATACTCTTCCTTGGCCAGCAAGGTCATCAGACCTTTCACCAATCGAACATGTTTGGTACATAGTGGGCCGTCAGATTCGGGCACCACAAAGTATCGCAGATCTGGAGTGGCAACTGATGAATGCCTGGCAGAATGTGTCGCAGGATGACATTAGGAACCTGTACACTCCTTGCCTCGACGGATTTATTCATGCATTGCCGCCAGAGGCGGTTCGACCAACTGCTCATTTGAACACTCAATGGGTGATTGTGAGCCGTGAACGGGTACTATGACCTTGATTTTTTAATCATTTTATTATCTGTGTATGAGCTACACGCATATTCAATTTCATGAGAAACAACCACTTCCTTCATTGTACTTCGATGTTTCTTGCAAAAGTGTGTATTGGTCATAGCATCAACTTTGAACAGAGCTCCGTCTGATAGCATCAACAAAAAACTTGAATGCAATCAAAGAATTCTCTGAAATGCTTTGACTAAAAAGTCACGGTATGGGTCCTAAGATATAGCTATGAAATATGCTGGTGCTCCAAGAACTCAAATTTGTATGGCGCTGCCTTTATTTAGAACAACAGAGTGGGGATGAAGGTAAGAAGAAGAGTAACGTAAACGTGTTTTCGAGGTTTTAACAAGGGCAGAATCCTAACAGACTTAAAAGTTTAATATATAAGTTATTTTTCACGCCTTCTTAGAGTGCGTCTGCACACTCGGCGCGTATTCGAGAGGTCCGTAGTTAGATTTCCGGTGAGGGCATTGCTCCTTTTTCAAGTGTCCTGCTTCCCAAAATCCTAATGTTTCTACAAAGGTTTCAATTTAAACTTGCCAAAACAAGAAAAATATTTTAGTCAAAGAAATCCAAAAATTTCGCAATACCTGATTTTGATAGTTTTTCAAGTCTTTTGCAGATGTATAAAATAGCATGAAGTGTACAGGAAATTGACGGGACTAAAATGATCGTTTGTTACATGGGGAGTTTCGTTTTAAATGAGGTTTGCTATGAGTGGAGTTTGATTGTATTAATAACATTATAGAGTATTATCTCAAAAAATATCTGGGTCTTAATTACTCCAAAACCTTAAAACCATATCAGAATATAGGTATTCAAGTACTGATAAGTATATTCGGCTATCTAAATTTGATGTTTCGATGTTTGCTTTATTTGCCGCAGAGCTGATCGCAGCAGTACAATTTGCGACGGCTGCTTGAATCTTTTACATAATATGAGGGCTTATGATCACGATTCTTCTTACCTTATACAACGTCTTTAGCTTGTTCCTCAAGGGAAATAGTGTGGGAGAAAAGCTGACTACTGTGCTGACTTTGGAAACATCAGACTTTCGCAGCAGATAATACATTTGGATCGATATAACATACTCGATGCAGGGTTTTGAAAGCATTTTATTAATTTCTTCATTATATATCTACCTATTCTTTCGCCTAATTTAAACATTTAAAACATTTCCACGTGTTAAAGAATTTTAAGTAATATATTTTTGTGAACTTGACATTGTTATTTGATGACTTGCGTTACTTTACTTGCCATATTAGTTCCAATTGATTTTAGTCAATAACAACTTCAGTGTCAATACTTAAGTTCTTAAAAAAACTCTAAAATTTTGTCGAAACATATATTTAGTAGAAGAACATAGAACTTAAAATAGAACAGAGATGGTAAGTAAGAGTTTCTGAAAATCCATGTTTTTTTCTGCTTTGTTTTTATCATAGTAAACAATTTTGTACGCTCAAATTGCTTTCATTCTCAGACCTTAATAATGCTATAGCTTTTTTCGATAAGGTATTACTTTTCATGCACAAATTTACACTTGCGAATAAAAAGTAGCTCTTTGGGAAAGAAATGCTTTCTATTTCTTGTGTAAAAATCTTCTTTACGTTTCAAATAATTTTATTACTTTTTTTCTAGTCACATATTTTAGAAACTAGAGAGGTAAGTTTTAATATTTTGTAAATTCACATAACTGTGTTGATTACCCTGCACTCTTTAAATCGTTTCATTTCTGGTTAGTTTAGATACAGTACTTTAAAAGGATAGATTTTCCTGATTTTTTTATTGTATTATAAAGATATTCTAGGTAATTAACAATATAGTTAATTCTAGCTAATTAAAAATACAGTTAATACTAATTAACAATACAGTTAATTTTCATTCAATGAAGTAGAAGTAAATATTGAACGTCTTGGTAGTAAATATTGAACGAAAAAATGATTATCCAACGCTTCACTCCGATGATTGAAATGGAATGCCATAAGGATGAATAATAATTTTTTATGAAATAAAAATGCAATAAGTTGAAGAAACGTTTTCTATTTTAATGCTTAGCTATTAGATGTTGCTTCTATCTCTTAGATATTAATAATGAATTGTTTTTGTCAATGAAATATGTCGTACTTTTTCCATCTGTTCCAAATCACAAAAGAAATGTGTTCAGTTTTTGGACTGGAATAACTATTAATTCAAGTTCTAATGAACTATTTTTTTTTTTTTTTTTTTTTTTTTTTTTGTTGATTTCTCTTATTTTGTCGTTATTTTTCAGAAAGTACTGAGAACATTTTCAGCTAAGTAAATGGAAAATATGTATTGAATATAAGGTTAAATTGCTTTTTCATTCAAGAAATATGCCTTCACTCTTATTCAGTAGGATTACTATGCAAATATTTATGCAATTTTGAAATAGTTATACTTTAAAAAGAATTTTTATGCTTTTAACATATTAAAATTTCTGATGCTAAGCTTTTAAAAAAATTTTCTTCTTTTAGATTGCGTAAACTTAGGATGCGTTAATATCCTAAATTTCAGTGGAGAATTCAGTGGAGAATTACTGCTACATGCAATCATCTGTGCTCTAAAAACACAGTACGTAAAAGTTTAAGTTTTGCTACGGGATTCGAAATTTATTCTCATAACTTACATAATTTAAGCAATATATTTAAAATTACATATTATAGGACTTTTACAAGTATTATGATTTGTAGAATATTTCTAATATTAAATAAAATTCAATTTTTCCATTTCTGTGTAATTCATTCATTAAAGACTTATGTTCTATATTGCCTATGATAATGCACTCTACTAGTAGCTGAGGCATTAAGACCATTGACTACTAGAGGTCTGATCTCGATTCGAATCCAGGCGAACGGACTGACTGCATGACTGGATTTTGTGTTTTTCATCATGTGTAAGTAACTACGCACCAGTTTTCCTTAGAAATTTCTTGGCACAGATACTTCTCTCTTTAGAAATGCGTGTGCGTGTTTGTATTCAAATAACTTAAATAATTATGAATATTTTAAACTCGAAATAGATTAGTTCATACTGATTCCAAATCAAAAGAGTTGTATTTTTCATCTACAAGTATTATCACAGTAACATCGATCAGATGATGTTAGTAATTAACTCGCAAAATATTAATTCAGAAGTCAAACAACAAAAATCACAGTTATATTTGCAAAATTTTCACAGGACTAGTTTCGATGGTTCTACCGAGCCACCATCCTCAGCTGCAAAACCTAAAATGAACAAGATAGGAAATAACAATTAGATAAGATAAGAAAGCCTGGACAAGAATAAGCAAGTGGCGCCATCTGTTGGTGAAACCAGAACTAAAACATAATTTCTTTAAAGGCCGAAGGCAAATTTGGATTGGAATTAGGATCGTTAACTAGAACAGAAAGATTTTTATGAACGTGAAATGCCTCTAGAAAATCCAGTTCTCCAATGGAAGATGTTTTTTGAATAATTTTGGCAGCAGAAAAATTGAAAGTGTGATTTTCGGACCAACAATGTTGAGCAACAGAAGACTTCTGTGTTTCCTCTTTTCTAACATATGCCTCATGTTAATTGACGCGAAATTTTAAGGCTCTCTTAGTTTGGCCAATGTAAATTAAACCGCACTGGCAAGGAATCCTATAAATACCCCAGGAATTCATATCCGGAATGGGGTCCTTGAGTATGGAACTCGGAATTTTATTGATGGGAGAATAAACAACCCGAAAGTTAAATTTCTGCAAAATATGTGCAACTTTATAGCTCTTTCCATCAATTAGCTCGCCAAATGCAACTTTGCCTTTCCATGACATTTTTTGGCAACCCAAACCTGCTTGGAAGCTATCTTATCGCGCCTGGACATAACGTAACAATAGTTTTCTGAATAAATAGAAATACATCTTAAATGTTTGGGGAAAATTTTTAAAAAAGTGAAAACAAAAAGGGAAATGTAGGAAGATATTAATTGCCGTTCATTTGGAGGAAATGAAATGCAAGCAAAATCAGTAAGCAGAAAGAAAACGCAATTTTGCGAATTTTTTCCTTAATATTTAAAGTTTATCCACAATTCATAGACCTTGTCTTTGAAATAATAGTCTTGCAACCTAAATATGTGTATAACGACTTTCGAGCCTCACCTCAGCGTATCTGTATTTTTTCCTGAGAATTAGAATCACCTCAGCTTATCTGTATTTTTTCCTGAGAATTAAAATCACCTCAGCTTACCTGTATTTTTTTCTGAGAATTATAAACCTAGCATTTGCAACTCCATGCTGCTAAAAAATTTAAGAAGGAAAAAAACCTTATTTCAATCTTATAATTATGATCGAAATTCCAGATTATAAGAAACGAAAACAAGAACAATAAATAAGAAACATGCAAATTTCTCTTCTTTCCCTAATCTTGACTATGACGCGGCTGGCGGAACAGCTAAATTTGCAGTGACTTTGAAGTCGTCATGGCATAATAATATGAGTTCTTGATATTATTTGTAATTCTTTCATGTCTGTCCCCAAAGTAAACATTTTGAAGTTGTTTGTCGAGCCGTTACTATGAGAGAAAATTCTGTTCTGTGTAACAAAATGTATATATCTTATTTCTTGGTAAATGAATAACAAATATTTTCTAAACGAAATAATGGTAGTCTCTAATATTTGTCAACAGTTTATTTTAATTTCTGTTTGAAAATCAATTAAGTAAGATAATTTTTAAGTTTTATTTTAGTTTTTATTAATCATACAATTTAAATATATCCCTATTCTTTCGAAGAAGTGCATAAATTATTATAATTTTTTCGAGGATTAATTATTCATCCAAAGCTCAAATAAGTTCTAACGCAGATGTAGCTTTTTTATGTCGATTTATAAATAATTTCACAGTACATTAAATTACAAAGCAAAATATTAGATTACTAGCTATCATAAAGGGTGAAAAGTTGTAAATTATTAACTATCATAAGTAACTAATTTTTTAACTTCATGAATAGTACACGCTTTATTTAAAAAAATAAGTTAATTGTATATGCTGACACCAGAGGAAAAGAAGTTGTTAGTTTCATAAATGAAAATTTGAAAAATTCTATTTTAAACCGGTATTTGATATTACATATTAGAAAGAAAACTCCGGAGAACTTTATTTTAAAATGTAAAGTGCATTTTGTGTAATCTTGACTACATAATATTCCCTATTTTATACTTCTATATAATGCAAACTATTACATTTTACCTGACTCCCATTTAACCAGATGTAGAACGTACAAAGTAACAATAAGATGTAATTTGTTAAACATTAAATAATAATATCATTATCAATTTCTTGAATACATGTGTGTGCATATTTTCCTTTTCATCATTTCCCTATTATGATCGCTTGCTTGCTTTGAATTTTTTGGTAGTCTTTAACAATGTTTATTTGGGATATGCTGCACAGCAATATTTTCGTCTGACGTTGGAACCGTTACAAACACTGAACGTTTTTATATGAAAATTTATTTAAATTTCGTTTCGCTTTATAATAATTATAATAATCGTATCATTCCTTTCAATATCAAATCACTTTTTATGACGATATTTCTTGAAATCTTAATGAAGTTATTATTTTTACGCATACGTGTCTTTTGCCTGTTGTGAGCTCCTACTTTCGTAATTCTTTCTTGACTAAAATATTATGTCTCAATGAACTCGTTCACATGTTTTTAATATCTGCATCTCCATAGCTTTTGTAATTATATTAGTATAGTCTATAACAGTCGCCCCCTAGGTTACTATATTATAAAATTTAATCTTGTGTGATGTTACTGGCTCCTAGACCGATCAAAAGCCAAGACTGTAGGCTACTTAACGAGATCACACTTAGCTACCGCTGTTTTGATAGTATTAATCGAAAGATAGCATTAAACTGTGAGAAAAATGTATCCTTCAAAACAGAAATGGAATTTAACTAATTTAAGGTAATTATAACTAGAAAAATATAAATAGTTCACTTTCACAGCATTTTAACAAAGAAAATGCATGTGATCATTTATAAACGGTTCAAACGTTCCTGTAAATCACTGTTTTCCAACGTAGGACCCATAACTCCCCAGGCGGGCAATTCGAAAATGGACTCGTCCACAGTTTAAGGGGACAAGGGACGTTCAGATTTCCAAATTTTCTTCAAGAAGTCGAAATTTTTCAAAACTTTATTTTTTATTCCCGTAAATAATTACGTGATGTATATGTAAAAATGTTTTTAAATTGCGGTGTATTTTTAATACTTCATAACGAATTTTCTCTGTAGACAGGAACATTTAAATGCTTAGAAATTTCTTCCTAAAACCTATCATTCAAGTTTCTTTCGTGAACATTTCAATTCTTAAATACAGTCAAAAGTCTTTAATCCGGACTCGTCGGGACTTCGGCGATTCCGGATTATCGATTTTTCCGGATTATAGATCATCAGTTTGAATCTGGTAAGATGGCATGCAGAAATTATAAAATTAAAAATATGAAACGGCAAATTAAGAAATAAAGAGCAATTCTTATCTAAAGAGTATCAAAATTTATAAAAAAAAAGCTTAATATTTATTTGTTTACTTTATTAAACGTTTCTTTCAACGCGCGCATGCGTAAAGCATACATTACGCATAGACGAAATTAGAAATTGCAACCAGAAAAACTATTTGATGTGTATTCGTGATATTTTTAATGACGAGGAATTTGATTTAAATCACATCAAAGACGGAGTACATCGAGATGAAATACTACATTTAGTAAGGAATTATAAGCCGAATAAAATAAAAACATCCGCTCTGAAGATAAGGATAGTGCTGACATATCAGCGTGAAATTGATAAACAGATTTCGGAATGGTTAGGATTATTAGGATATGCCTTTATCAATTTTTTTGCAGCAATTCCACTTTTTGTTTGAAGGACATCGAAACATGCTTTCGCTTTGTAGATCCTTTGTAGCTCCAGAATCGGAAATTTTTTTTGACATAATCGAAAATTCAAGCTTACTTTTATAAAGTTGCTCTAACAGTCTGCAAAAAAGAATAAGCTGGATCCAATTAAAAGATTAAGGAACAACGCAATCTGCAACATTACCTGAAAAAGATAATTAGATAATTTTAGCTTAGCTTATACCGTCCGTTATACATTAAATGCGCATGCATAAACGTATTATGCGCATGCGATAAAGCATATGCGCATGCGTAAAGGTATTATGCGCATACGTAAAGGCATTATGCGTTTATGCATGCGCAGAAAGTTTGTAGCTTTGAGGTCCGGATTATAGATTATTCCAGATTATGGACGTCCGGTTTAAGGAATTTTGACAGTATTAGAAATTATGTATATGCTAGGGGGCATAAGAATTTTAGAGAGGATTAGGTGGGACAATAACACAAAAAAGGTTGGGAAACACTGCTGTAAATGATTTGACCGTACCACTAACCTCAGACCCGTCGAGACGCTATACTCTGTAGACATTCCTGATAGGAAGAGAAATTGTATATAAAAATTTAACAGTAGGAAAAATAACCAATCTTAGTTAAGTAAAGATGATTTAAGAAACTTTTTTCAGGTACAAAAAAAAAATTCTACAGACACTTTGTTTCTAAAGAATAGAGACCTGTGTCTGATCTCCTCAAAATCGATAGGCTTATAGAAAATTTACAGCTAATCAGGGTTGTTTGTTTGCCTAGTTTTAAATGATCGGCTAAAGTCGAAACCAACATGTTTGACGACTTAATCCTTTGCTTCGGTGACACTTTTCCATAACTTGTCGGTTTTAAAAATTTATTTTAAATTTTTTCGGCGACTTTCTTTTTTACTGCAATCTTAAAATTTTTTCTATAATATTTAGACCATTTTCTTGTTTATACATACAAAAGATCAAGGTATCGGCAATTCAATAACAATATCTGAATTATCTTGTTTATGGCGACCACACGAAGTGTCGTTTACTTTAATTTTTCTAGGTCATTTCAGAATCTAGTTCTTGTGGTGCCTTTTAAGAGGACACCACACATAAATTAAGTTTTCCAAAAATCTAACCTCACTAAATAACACTGCGTTGTGATATAAAATTACCGGATTACACTCGTGTTGATAACTGGTTATGATTATGAGTAGTGATTAAATAAAACATACAAATTGTTATTTCAAGAAATGCTTGACATTTATTTTTCAAAGAGAGAGTGCTTCTAAATCATTTTAAACATATTGAAAATCTTGAGCATAAAGAAAAAAAAAAACCTTTCTTCCGGGAAGAAATAAAAACAAACATAGGATATATATAAATTTGATTGCACCTGTTAATCTCTATTTAGATTAACATTTTTCACCGAAATCTATTATTCTTTCTTAATCAAATACCCAAATTATCTTTATAAAGGGTATTTTATAAATGTTTTGTAGAACAAATTATTTATCCAACATATTGCACGTAAAATAAATAAATCAAAACACAACATTTAACAAAAGTCGTAGAAGGATCATCTACCCTCAACTTAATTCAAACAAGCGGTAATTGCCTAATTTACAACTATTGCGCTAATTTATTTCTTCAGTAAATATTACTTTACTGAAGATTTTTGAAAGTGATCCTAAATTAAAGAGCTAATTTTTCTGCTTCTAGAGGTATAAATTAAGAATGAGTAAACTTAAATTAAGATTATAGGTACTTAAATTAAGATTAAGGTAGGAGAAGGTAGTCTCAAATATAGGAGCATTGACTATAACTTCAACAAGATATTTTACTTTCCTTGAGTTATGTTAACTTAAAATTTCCCTAACATTTCTTTAGTTATAATTAATTTAAAATTTGCTTAATAATTAGCATTAAGATTATAAAATCTTCTGCCACACAGCTCTATAATAATTTCAAAATATTTAAATATTAATAAGCCTTATCTTTAAAGAAATTACATTGATATTCCACCACTAATTCCGTTCAATAGTTTTAAAAATAAACTTCTATCTATAAAACATTTAACGAATCACTTGAAAAATAAGTTAGTTACACCTTAAGGTAAACTCACATTTTAAAACAATTTCCTGCAAGCTCTTGAAGGAAATTTTAATTAGAGTTAGAATTTACAGAACTTAAGGAAATAGCAAATTAAAGATGAGAAAGTTTTCTTCATTTAGCTGGAAAAGGCCCGACAAGGAAATGCTGGCAATCCGTCAGATTATTTAAGCTCCAACTCTCGATTTTTCAGGGAAAAGCAGGATCAGCAAGCATTAAGAATGAAGGCAGAAGAAATCGGGCGGCTAGATGCTATTTCAGGAAGAAGAAGGAACAGCTGGAGCGTCTGCATCTAGGCGGCATCTGCAGGTAGAACTATCATCAGGAAACGGGTCGAAACTCATAGCATAGGTAATCGGACTGCTAGTTGCTATTTCAGGAAGATGAAGTAAAGCTCTTGAGTTTGCATCTAGGCGATTTAGGCAGGAAGAACAATGACGGCATCTTGCTCTTTGGTAAAAATGTCATACAGAACTCTTGTGGTAAAAGGATAAGCCGGCATCTTTAATGTAATGAGCAATTGACATCTTAAAGCTAGAAGCAAATTAGCATTTTTAGAACGCAGCGAAACGCTGGCGTCTTCAGTAAAGAGGTCCTAAAAATCTGTTCTCGGCCCATAGCCACGTGAACGCCTGCCTTCGCCTCTCATCGCCGAGCCGAGGTGACAAAATTTGCCGCATCCACGAGAGCATGAACTCAAACGGCCATGAAAGCCAGAAACAACATGGGAAGAAGAGACCGAAATCCCGATTTGCAACTCCTTTTAGATATGACGAGACTTTCACACTGTCTGATAAACGCTGGAAATTATTTAAAAAAAAACAGTTTCTACAACCACCACTTGTAAAATTTCTCATTTTTCCCAGTCGTTGAACTAAACACAAATTTAAACCTCGCCAACTATCGCCGAGACTGGAAAATCTGCGAAAGCCGAACTGGCAAACATAAACTAACCGCACCGAAATCTCCTAACTGCGTATGCAAGATAACTAGAAATCTTGTTCGAAACTGCGTTTTTACTACTTCCTTATTTATTACTTTCCGCACAATGCAAAATGGAAATTTCAGTTAAATAATTTACTATATCTTAAAATCTGTTACGGCTAGATTTTTGAAAGTGACCCTAAATTGAAGAGCTAACTTTTCTGCTTCTAGTGGTATAAATTAAGAATGAGTAAACGTAAATTAAGATTATTACGTAGAAGAGCACCATTGTGTGTTTCAGCGCGTTTACAAGCAAAGAGTGAAAAAAAATGTACCAATTCTTTCGTACCAAACTCCAATTAAAAAAATTAAACAAATCAATACAGATATTAAATAAAATGCACATTGTGTAGCATAAATTTAGAATAGTAATAAATTAAACTTTAATAAGTCATTATTGAAATAATTATGTGAATTTGCTACACAACATAGTCTCTCACGGACTCTGACCTCAAGCAGTCTTAATATAATAAATTAAAATAGCAAAGCACATTTTTATGAGTTGTCACAGTAGAATAGGCTTAATTGCATTCCATCTATGAAGACGCAATTGAAATAAATAACAGTTCAAAGCAAAGTAAATAATTCAAGATATATGAAAGAGAAGGAAAATTTTTCTCAACAAGAAAAGGAATATCTAAGATCATAAAAAGCTTTTACAGAGTAAACTCTAAGAATATAACCTATAATCACAAAATTCTGAACTGAATCAACACAGCTAACTTTCTGAACTAATTATTTGACTGCTTAGCCTCGAACGCAGTGGCATACGAATGATTACCCAGCGGTTCGAAAAGAGCAGTAGACATTCTTCGAATGCCTATGTCGGAAATTTCTAGTTTGTCGCCGAGATGACAAAAAATCTCCAGATATTGCCAAAGCTCGTCAAAACTAACATATCTATAAATACGTCTGAGTATATCTCTGATTTTGGTTGAGATATTTTCCAATTAAGAGAGTTGTCGGTTTGGAATTACAAGATTCAAGACATAATATGGAAACTAAACACTTACTAGCATGAAAGATGGCCAAAAATTCAGTCAAGGGAAAATATAATTAGAACACCCTAATATATTACTACATGAAATACATCAAGTAAACAAATGCATAGGAATCAAAATACAATCAAATAAATTCAAATATTAACATATATTCTCAACTATACACATAAATATTCTAAAGCTTTCAACGACGCCTTATCACTGACCCATCGTAATATCTTAAATTTTGAAAGGGAAAAACTGACCCTTACTTAACTTAGAGAGAATACGATAACGATTACAATCTGGTCCGAAACACTGCAGGGTGATGTTAAGAACAAGGTTCGAATATTAAAGTTTAATCCAAACATTTAATTTGCATTTTATAAATTACATCGTTCTATAACCTAAATTTCCTGTTTTCATGAATCCTTTTACTTATTTGTTCTTTAAATTAGTATCGGTGGCATTTTTATTCAAATGTGGTGGTTATTGCTTTTTTTCCTATTCATTCCTTTTTAATAAAAAATATAAAATATCTGTTACTTTACTCGGAGCCGAATATTAATGGTGATTCTCGAATAAATATTGCATATAAAGCTCCCATTTTCTGACATATCACCTCTGATTTATTGGCCATTAACGCAAACTCAGATGTTTCTCCTGTTAATGAAATAATCGGAAAGAGTGCAGCTACGAAAAATCTCCATATCTCCAGTTTAATACCTCATAAAATTACATGGTTGAAGTATGTATTATAAAACAAAATTTTATTTCTTTTATGTACAGTTTGGCAACAGACATATCTTCAGTGACTCATTCTGATTTTTTGGACGATTTACGATTTCTAATCTGAGTTGTAAATAATAGCTGCCTGGAACCAACATTTAAGTAAAATTTTTAATTTATAGCTCAAAATATTGCCTTTTAATGTAAAATAATTAAATTAAAAAATAATGTATTTTTTAAATATATATTTACATTTTTAAAGGTAAAAAAGAAGAAATCTGTAGTTCTTTGTTGTTTGCTTTTTGTTTCTTCGAAACGCGAATTAATATTGAATATAAGAGCATTCAAAAATGCAGAGTTTGTTCACGCATTTTTGAAACGATTCCAATAAATAATTTTAAAAAGCGAATGTTTCGAAAAAAAAAGTCTGGAAACAGCTTACTATTTGAAATGAGAGATATCGTCTGCTCCTTTTAAATTTATTCTTCTTTCAAAATATAGCATGTCTGCAAGCTTTGGATTGAAGTATGTGTCTCTGAGCTTTCATAAGGGAAATGTTTCTTTTCTATACTTCAAAAATATTGTGAAGTGTACGATATAAAAATTTCTAAGGAAAATTAAGAAACATTACTATTCGAAAAGGAAAACCGTCAGTCATTATTTCGATATGGAAAAAAGACTCCAAACTAATACTCGAAAAAGGTACGTACTAGTTTTTATGCTTCTAAACTTAAATCTTTGGCAACAAAAAATAAAACACAATTGTAACAACACAGAAAATACTAAATTATGAATTTTTCTCAAACTTTTGCCCAAGCAGTCGGATCAAAGCAGAACAATTTACAAAACCCTGTATGAAAATTATTTAGCAAGAAACAAATGGAAATGCTTTGTAACGAAGCGAAATGACTGCAACGGAAAAAGATCTATTTGTTATTGGAAACGAAAGGAAAAAACTATATTAACCTGGTTCCGTGAATGTAGAGAAAGTTTTAATAAGAGTTTTATGATTGTCACAGGATTCTCTTACACTGGAAAATTTAAAAAATCAAAAGTGGAAAAAATATTAAAATCAGCACAACGTACTATCAGAGAAAATTTTACGTCCTATATTTGCAGAAGAAATTCAATTTCTTTATCCCCGTGACATTCAAAGTGTGTAAAGCAACAAATCATTCTTTGAAAAGTATCACTGCACTACTTGAAGAAATGAGGAGTGATATAGGTGTTGTATGTACACCTTTTTAAAGTATTCCTGCTAAGTTCACTGACGTTTCATTTATGGGCTATTGTACTTCTGGTCTCTTCAAACGAGCTCTTTGGAAAGTAGTGGAAGAAGAATGGAAAACAATATACCCCTAGAAATGTTAACAAAGACATTTCTTACGGATAACAGAAGCAGAGTTCACAAAATGCTATCGGATCAAACTATTTTAAACATTACTTAAATGGCCCTCAAATCGGTTTAAAAATACTTAAACATCCTCTGTAATCTGAAAACTCTTTCAAGGCACATTTAATCTTAATTATTTTTTTAAAATATTCGAAAATTCACTTATGGAAAAATGATGCAATATTAAGCTGAACCTGCAAAATTTTATGAGCTATTGCATAAAGTTTCTATGTATTTCCGTCTGAATTCAGATACATTGAATCATTTATCTAAGTATTTAGTTTTGATCTCATTTTTGTTAAAGTTTCCAATGCTACGACGTACAGAATATAAATTCATGAAATATTTCGGACAGTTAAACTTCACAAACTATGATATCTAAAAACAATATTGAATATTCTAACATCATAAATCAATCCTGCCTTCGTATAAGTAACTGCTCATTATAAATACGTAAAAATGAACATATTATATACCATAACACTCAGCATAAGAAACAAACATAAACAAAATACATCCTTTTACATTTGATTTTATGCAGGTGATTCAAACTTACCTGTACAAATGTGGCTGTTAAGTTGCATGAATTGGTGCCACTTAATCACATGCAAAATTCGATAAGACTTACCAGTTTTTAATCTTACTTCTCAATGAACATTTGACACAATTAAGTGCATTGCAACAAGAATGTTTGGTCTGCTAAATTTGGACTGTGTTACGAACTGATATCAATATTATTTCAAAAGTTACTGATCACGAAACTTGCATTTTTTTTCTTCCTGCCTTTCTGAACTGCGAATGATGGGTCAACGGATGTCGAGGCGCTACTGTAGAAGATAATATTAACGTAAGTTCTTATTTTTCCGAGTCAACATTGTTGAAGAGATACAGATATTCAATAAAGTACCCCAAGGGAGGAATTAAAAAACGGTTCATTCTTTAGAAAAGGCTAACAGATTGGCAAAATAAAAATCATAGCGAATGTCTTCCTTCTCCAAGTATCGAAAGCAGAAAGAAAATTAACAGCTAAAATAATCATTCGACCACTGTTAGTTCTTAATATGGGCGAGATGTAAAATCTCAAAGCTAATTTGAATATGGTACATTTATTGGAATGTTTTCACGTATGGCTTTTATTTAAATCAGTATAAAATTAACTTGTAATTATTTTTCTGGATTCACATGTGAAATGTTATAAAATATTTATGCAATCAAAATCACACTTACTATTGCAGACATTTAGCTAATATGTAATTGAATCATTGTATATATTGTGTGTTTGAGTATAACGTTTAGTGATATTATTTATCAGATTTTGCTGTTAATAAAGAGATAAAAAGGTGGAAAAGAAGAAAAAACCGTAATTTCTCCTCCAAACTTGTTGTTCTTAATCTATTTCTGCATTTTATAGCTATAAAATGCAGAATCTAAATATTCGGGAATATCTATATTTAGATTTGCTTACTGGAAAAGACTGCAATAATAGTAAATCAAAGAGTTATTAATCATAAGTTTATGACAGATAATTACTTACACATAATTACCCGTCGATTTTATTGGATGAAATTTTAATATGCTCATGCAAATTTTACTGACATCATTTTATTTGCATTGCTTAGCAGACTTGGCTGCATTATTATAGCTTTGGTAAATATAATTCTGAGCAATAACATTAAACGCATGGGTGAATCTGAGATCCGTCGATCTCGTACTAGAAGATGTCACACAGGTGAAGCATTCGTTATGCCTGTTTTGTGTGCAGTATTAAGTGGACAGTACTTTATTTCTTATTCACATGCGGTTATAAAATATATCGAATTCGCAATATTTTTCTCCCCTATATCTTTATCGAATTCCATATTTATATAGTAATATCTACAGAAAACAATCTAATGCACGTATTTCATTTTTTTTTCAATGGACATTTTTCAGTTCTTAGAAACCATATATTAATTTCGTGGAAGTTGCGAAAAGGTGCAAATGTGTATGATAAAGACAGTCAGTCGGGTTTTGGAATTGTTATGAAGATTTTTTTAGAGTCGTTTTAAATTAAATACAGTTTATTTCCATTCAAAAAATGTAATGATCATGAAGTAACAAGAAGAAAAATCTTTTGCGTTTGTTTATATATATAAGTAGTCAGTAATAACTAATAATTATTAACCTACCCTTAAAACTACGTTACTATATTTAATTTTTTTTTTGATGAGAAAACTTACAGACCTCACAACTAGGTCATAAGTAAACACTTTACTTTGATCGTATAGAGTTTACTTATAACCCAGTTGTAAGGCCTGTGAGTTTTTGTATCAAAAATAATTTTTTTAGTTCATTAAAGTAATTTTATTAAATATTAATTATTAGAATGTGTGTTAATATAGCATTAGGGTAAACCAGAAGCAAACGAACATACATGGAAATATTTCCATATAAGGTACACTAGAACGATCGCCCTGCACAAAACTTCATTAAGCACCAACATGTTTGCTTATATGAACATCAGTCATCTGTTCTGTATTAGTCCTGACACATTTAATGACCAAGATGCAACTATCTATGGGTGCTTAGTTCCGATGAGGAGACCTCTGGATGAAGCTGACGCATTTCAGCATTTACATAACAACATACTTTATTATGGAAATATCAGTCTTTTGTTTTGCATTACTTTTAATACAGTTGTACAGTTGCGCGCCTCCAACCTGCACGCAACCAAGAGGTGACTGTTGAAACTGGAATTTAGACAGAGACTTGCTAAGGGTTTAAGTCCCTTTTTATTCAACTTAAGAAATTACAATTGCGTGCTCTTGACGCTCCCAAACTACGCCGAATCGGAGGTAAAATAAAAATAAGAACCTGAAAAGAAATAATAACAAGACTCTAACTACGAGGCTCTCTAAACGTAACTAACCTCACCGCGTTTTACAATACCGCTGCTAATTCAGCAAACTTTGAATATCACGTTGAACGATTAACAATTCTCCGAGGCAAGCACACAGGCCGAAACGCGGGGTTCTTCAATTTCTGGCTAACTACCTCCACGCTCGTGAAGTAAGAACAGCACATCTCGAACTCGTTTCCTTTCTATTTAACTCAGAATACTTTCGCTGATAATTTGAATCCTTGCGCGTTCTACTAAAATTTACATACTCTTGCACTGGCAGTTCCAGGGGAAAGTAAGGCTTGACAGGAAAGATAGTTTAAAATAAATGTTAGTTAAAATAAATATAAACCCTACACAGTTCATGACCAAACGCAACTACCCATGTGTGGTAAATTCTCATGAACATAACTCATACATTATTATGGAAACATCTGTCATCTGTTTTGCATTAGTCCTGACACAGTTCATGGCCAAGCACAACTACACATGTGTGGTAAGTTCTGATGAAGATAACTCGGAATGAAACTAACGCACTTTGTATTTAGTGGAACTGTGAACTTCTCTGAAGGCTTGATCAGCAGATTAGAGAAAAATCTTAAAGGTATCTGTCAGGTTGCGTTCGCACCTTCAAGAGAAAATAATAATGGCAACTTGGCTGAGAAAGGAAATGTAGTATACCCTAATTAAAATGTTGTTCGAATCCATTTGGAGTGGAAAAATTTTTCATCAATTCTCTGCTCCACATACTCTTTGCTGGCTGTTGAACGACCCGGTTCTCTTCTTCAGAGATGCTTCTTCTTTCATTTAACATCTAAGGGTTGTTAAGAGTCAAAACCTCATCTTTTAGGTTTGATTATCATGTATAAGTCTCCCTTTTTTAATCCCATCATAAAAATAAAAATAAATTAAATAAATCAAAAAATATAAAAATGACAGTGAAATTCACGCCGAAATCTATCAACTGTTAACTAGTCGCAAAATAACGACTGTTTTGTCAAAGGTTTTATTTATAAAAGAATAATGAAAAATGCACGCATGTTTTTCTTTTAGAATATCCATTTTAATCTGATTTCTGCTCAAATAATTCAAACAGGAAGTTTAATAAATTTAATTAAAGAGGTATGTCCTTACGTTAAACTGTCTTCTCATTTCATTATCTTTTGAATGACATTTTTAAAACCAGGAGCATGTAAATTAGTATTAAGGCTGACAATTCGCATCATTAAGAAATTAGAAAGTTACGTTATTGCAAGCATCTTATGTTGCACAAGATCTTTCAAACTGCCTCGTCCAGACATTGCAGAGCGAAAAGAGTAGGATTAAGCAAAACCCAAAAGCATTCATTTAAGTAAGCGAGAAACGTTTACCAATCCCTAAAAGATAGTGACTGGTAAATCTATCACATTAATCAAATAAGATATCATACTGGAGATTAATTAAACTTTGTACATACACATTCGTTATTAATACGTTTTGTATAATTGTTTGCACTTTTGCATTTGTAAAAGTTTAGTTAATAATTCTAGATTTATTCTGATATATTTATTATCTATTAAAGCACGTATGTATGTTTTAATTTTAAATTCTTTCTTTCTTTATTTATAAGTGTGTCTTTGTTAATTGGGAGAATTTAAAGCAAATTTTGTTTAACTACTACATAAAATAAAGATCTGTAAAAAGTAAACCAGACCATTATCTAAATTTGCCAAATTCTATTGATTCCAGCTTTCATATTGTTTCAAGCATATTCGATATATGCATAAAAAATGCATCCGAAAGCTGAAAATATAAAAAAGAATGGAAGTTTGAATTTGATAGCTGATTTCAAGCTGTTTTTGTTTTTAACTGGATTGGAAACTCAAACATGGCTTTTAAATTTAGAAAGACTACCTGACTACTTCCCATATAAAGTTCTGTGAAAATTTACATCTCTTGTAGCAACTATTATTTTATTCTAAAATGACATTATTTTAAGATTTCAAGTTGTTGCTGTTAAATAAAATACTCAGAAACCTTTCTATTTCTCAATATTTAAATTATAAGAGTATAGTGAAATTTATGTCTCATCTAATAAGCCAAGAGGAATCTTCGATATATAACTTTCTGAGGGAGTATAATGCGCTAATAAAATTTTGTTAACTCCTTCCAAAGAATAGGAGAAAATGATGTTAATGTACGTTATTTCATATCTCATCATCTCCAGAGCAAGATTTAAGAATTTCTCCGTAAATGTTCAAGCAGGTAATGATCCGAAAAATGTGCAGATATTTTAACGGAATGATTTTTCTCATATATGTCTCTCAAAGTATTAAAATGAAAGTGAGAATTTTTAACATTGCAATAAAGATGAATAAAATTAAATTTTGGCTGAATTCAAAATAATTAGATATAAAATAAACTTATTAAAACCTCGTTTCTGGTAATTAATTAATTAAAAAAAGACTTCAAAAATTACTTATTATTTAAATATCAAATTAAAATATAGTCTCATTATTATTGCATATCTTAAGATAAGTATTTACTAATATCGAAAGCATAAATTTGGTTATAATTAGTTTGTTGACAGTATTTTAATTTGCGTGTAAATGTAAACCAAAAATGCAAATTTTGTTCGTCTTCTAACGTAAGTTGTGCATTTTAATTAAATTGCTGGTTTTATGTTAAATATTACTCACAAATGGTGAAAGCTACCAACACCGTCATAGAACTCAAGATAAGGAATAAGATAATAAATGGAAGAGACAGTTATTTTTCGAAGCACTTCTGTGTTTGTGTAAGCGCAGCACGTTTCAACGCTGAAAGAATTATTTTCTTTCTCTTTTTTAAACAATTGCCAAATTGATTAATTACAATATTCTTCAATGTCATCGTTTTAGAGCGTGTAAAACAAGGCTAGATGATACGAAATCTGGAAATTATTACTCTCTTTAACTTTTTTCTAATTACTGACGATTGGTAACGAAATATAATAATAATATATTCTTCCTGTCTTGGAAATGATCAGAATGTGGAAGTCTTACAAAGTGATTTAATCATAGTATACTTCCTTTTACAGGTGAACAATAAATAGGAATTAATTTGTTCAAAGATATGATACGTGAAGCTTTCTTTTCACTTATTTGAAATATTGCTCTAGAAAATGGCTGATTTTTTTCTTCTTGCAATCAAATCAGACTCTTACAAACGGTTTCCAACAAGAATATTATAAGTGAAATAAAATAAAGTTAAATAAAAACTATTTCGGATACAACCAAATATTTTTATATTATACATAAAAATTAATTTTAAATAGTTAAATACAACTTCTTGTAGGCCATAAATGACACCGCACACTGATAATTTGCTAATGCAAGGTTTTCTGTAGCCTCTCTTGTGGGTTTTTTTTCATAACCAACATTTTAATTTTATTTGTTAACATATCCATTCATATAGAAATGAGCTTCATTTGAGAAAATAATTATTTGGCCTAAATTAGCGTTCTTGAAGATATTTAACCAAGATGAATTGTCAGAGCATACCAAACACAAATAAAAACGAGTGACAGTGATGCATGATGAACATTTATAGCATGATGACTATTTGGTTTTAAAATCTTATCACTTACTGGAACTCACTTTATAAACAATTATACATATGTTGTAGCTTGTACACCTACCATAATACGATTAATTGAATTGTATCGATTAAATACATAACATACAAACTCAAAGAAAGGAAAGAACATGAAATTAAATTTTAAAATTAGAAAACTTCTTAGAACAACGTTTGTATTAGAGAAGAATTTTACATATATCAAAGAAAAATAACATGTAATGTGCTCTTACAGCAGTTACTTTGCATGAAAGAACATATATCTTCTGCCAGAAAAATAATAAATCTTTGTTTATTACATATTTTGTCTCTTAGTAATGCTTGTAATAAGATTGCTAAATATTTTTGATGATGACAAAGATTTGTTCGAAACCTTCAATATTTAGCATAATTTTTATGTCCTCGGTTTAGAAGCTTTTCAACAAACACAATGGAAGAAAATATTTTATAAAATCCTTAAACAGTTTGCATAAGCAATCAAAGCCTTGTACGCGACTTTCATATGTTCTTTGCTCAAGTTCTTGTCTGTTTCAAAGCAAACAATTGTAGGACCGTCCTCTTAAGAATAACAAATACTAGCTTTGCCTTTCGTTCTTTTTTACAACAAGGTCCGTTCTTCTAAAAAATGCTTAAATAGAAGTCCTGATTCTTTTAAAAAGTTCTTTTGCTTTATCAAATAAAGAACAACTTAAAAACTCAAAGAAAGGAAAGAAAATATTTATTCTGATCACGTAAAGAATATCCAGTCAACCGAAATAATTTGATCCTTTATTTGAAATTTAGGAAGAATGCCTCAGATTTAAATTACTGAAGTGACTGAATGAAATTTCTCAAACTGACTGAACGAAATTTCTCCTTTTTAAAATACTGAATTCCCTTCCAGGATTAATTATATTTTAGTAATATAACAATTCATTTAATATAACATAATAACAGACTGAAGAGAATTTATGCGATTTTATACCAATAGCATTATTAGAGTTTCTTATTGCATTTTTCTAGTTTTATATTTTTATAACAAATTGCATAAGTATTGTTAAATTACAAATTAATTTATCGAAACTGATAATTTAAAATTTTAACTATTAGTTAGTTAGTTTTCAGACAATCAAATCATATGATTGCAACTCTGAAACTTTAAAGGGAAAAGTCTTTCATAACGACGAAAATGAAACTTTATTCTGAAGAATTCGGATGATATTGGGAAGTTAAGAAATGTATATTTGAATAATAATGAGTAAATATTTGATTTTCATATAAATTGTTATTTACTCACAATTTAGCTAGTTATTCTTCAAATGCACGAAAAAATTTACTTGTATCAATATCTGGAATATTGTTTAGTCATATAAGACTTACCTTTATTTGAGCTTCTGTGAAAAATGAAAGAAACTTATATGTGTATAAAACTTATATATATATATATATATAATATATTTATGTATATATATAAGCTTATATATATATAATATATTTATGTATATATAAAAAAACTTATATATATATAAACTTATATATATTAGAAAAATACAGGGAAATGAAGAACGAGCAGAAATCTTGAAATTCAGATTTCAAGGTCTACATTTGAGAAAATTTCTCGAAAGCAGCTAAATTTCGTCCCATGCGAATTTTTTTTTGTTTCAAAGCTTAAATGAAACTGACAAAATAAAAGAAGTCTTCTTCACAGCAGGATGGCAATTTTGTCGACTTACTTGCTCGATATTCACGAATCACCAATCACCTGATTCACAGAACGAATTGCTGGGGTTAAAACTTATTAAGCAGAGTAACTGAAAAGTTATGCAATTAAAAATTAAAAAATTGTGGAAATTCCAAAATGGATATTAACGGCAAATTGTTTTAGTGGACGGTACTTCCATACCGTCATAAGTAAAGTATCACTTGAAATTGCAGTTACAGACAGATTAGATATAAAAACGGTTTGTTTGACGCATTGTTATGGAAAGCTTTAGAATCATTTAAAGAAATCTTATCAATAGTTCGTGAATTTAACAAGCCAAAGTTTTTTTAACATTTTGTTATGATATTTTCTCCCTCATTACTAAATGCCTTAATGGCGTAATCGAAGGACGTCTGTCTGTCAATCCAAAAGGCCAGCCAAGCCAGTATAGTGCTTAGCGATGCTGACTGGCCATATCGAAGGGTCCGAGTTCGAATCTTGGAGAAGGTATAGATTTTCGTAAGCGTATAGTATCTGTGCTCAAATGGGGAACTCAAAGTATACGTTGAGATGAAAGTCCTTTCAAGAGGTGGATAGTAGGAGAAAAGGATAATTGATACTCTCAAACCGCTCTCGGGAAATTCTTCCTCAAAACTGAGGCGGAACAGCATATTTAGCGCGGCGAGACTATATCTGTGCGACCAGTAGTGAATTTCTTATACTCTTCCTACTAAGTCCAGAGTTCAAATCCCAGAAAAAGTATTTTGATTGTTTCATACTTTCTCCTTTAAAAAATTCTAAATAATTCTACAGTGATGCTTGAACTAAAATATGGTAGACGATAATTCTTCACCACAACGATTTGGTGTTCGTGTCACCAAATCGTTGGGGAGAAGCTCGAGTCAGCCTTTAATTAGATTTGAATGCATAGTATTTTCTACCTTCTTACCGTGTGTCTTTCTGATATAGTTTGAAGCATATTCGGCTAACAGTCTGGAGGCCCAGAGTTCAAGTCTTTTCTGCGACCTTGCACATTTTTCACGTTTCCTGCGTTGGGCAAAACTAAATACTCTAAATCTTGATTTTGAGAAATTGGATGCCTGTATAAGAAATAAAATGACAGCTTTTTCTTCTGATTTCGAACAAAATGGAAGAAAGCAGGAATAAAATGATAAAATCGTCAACAAAGATAGTCAGAAAGATGACATTGCAATCAGATTATGAGCTGCAAAGTAATGCTCAGCGAAAAAAATTCGTTCTCTTTGGCAAAATCTCATCTATCTCTTGCAAAAAACAGACGGTTTTTAAAGCTTCAAATAGGTAAAGGATAAACTTCAAATAAAACTTTGGTTTTATATTACTTGTAATATATACTACGGCATTACTGTTACTTGTATTGCCAATTATAGCCATTTTGGAAATTTCACAATTTTTTTTTAAAGTTGGTATACACGTCTTTTGTTATTTCCCGGTATTTTTAAAACTGTGCGCGTCTTAATAATTCCGTTATTAAAATTGAGGCAAGATGCTAGCATTAAATTAATTTTCCAAATAATTTGAATATGTACTGCTTAGATCATAAAAAAATATTCAAAACAGAGACTATGTAGATGCAATTTAGGGTCAGTTTAAAATCAAGCAATAGTTTAGAAAACTTAAGAAAAATGGAAGTATGCATTTTGTTTGCATAACTATTAATTCTAATATTTTCAGGTTAATTAAGCAAAGATTACTATTGTACAATTCGCTTCAAAGGGCCTTTTGTAACGGTGAACAAAGGGGAAATTCAAGAATAAAATCCTTTCATAATGTAAAATCACCTGATCGCGCCAAATCCCAATCTGAAAAGACAAATACCTCTGTTCGCAATTTAGAACCTGAGTATGCTTTATTTTTACCTTTGAATAAAAGAAGATGTGCAGAGTGTTTAGAGAAATGTGTATCGACAATAGGGCATGAAAAATGAATATACAACGAACAAAAGAAATCGATTCTTTACAAGTAATTAAAAGACGCATAAATATAAATTGAACCCGCAATGGAGATTTTATGCTGTTTTGATGATGTGGCACTGCCTCACAAATAAAAATAATTGATAAATGAGAATGCATTGGTTTGCGTATTGAAAAAGATGGAAGATCTCATTACATGGTTCACAAGCATTTATCTTCATTCCTTTTAACACTCATTCTGGATATTATAGGAATGTATGTATTTAGTTTAGTTTGGTTGAGTTATCAACAAAATCATTAAAATTTCAAAAATATATCTATTCAGTTTTATCTGATTTTTTTAAAGATTTTATATAAATAATTTTATTCTGTGAGTTCCGTGTAAAATGTAACGAAAAGAAAATGACCATCCGTCGATCAGCGGTTAACAGTATAATACCGTTGAACATTGTTATTTCGATTCAGTTCGAATCCTAGCAAAAGCTTCATAAATCTAGAGTTGTATTTTTAGAGCAGTTTTCTCCATATGGCACACAAATATGTAACAATTTCTCTAATAATAAGTATCCTGAAAGTATCCCTTTGCTTAGACCAGTGATGGGCAAACTACGGCCCGCCGAAAAGTTCTATCCTGCCCGCGGATGGAATTTTAATTTGCCGGTCCGAGGCAAATTAAAAGAAATATATATTTATATATTATGTCTCCATCTCCTTTTCTACTTTGTTTAAATATTATTTCAGAAGTAGACTGACAGATGACTGCCTCGTTCCTTAGAATCAGTACATGTCACTTCGAACATCAATATAAGGAACTTTTAAAAATGAAATCCCAACATCTCCTTAACATATTTTAATTATAATACTTGTATATATATATATATTTTAATTTTAGAAAAATTTATCTTGGCCAGCCAAACGTTTATGTTTTGATTTTTGGCCCGCGACCGAAAACGTTTGTCTGTCTCTGGCTTAGACAATCAACACTATATTTTTTGCGGTTAATCAACTAAATATTGGAGGTAGATTTCGAAAGATGTTTCAGATCTGAATGTTTGAAAGGTTCTTTGAACATTTTGAAGCGAGAATTTCTTTTATGTTTCATCTAAGAATAATAAAAAGGAAAAAAAATCTTATTGTTATAAATTTAAAAAAAAATTAATATTTGATGAATGGAAAACAAATTCAAAAATTTAGTTTACAAAAATATATCTATAATTATTAATAATGAGTAATTTAAGTGGTAGATAACTGTCATTATTTTATATATTTGATATAAATTGCCAGAAGATGTTGTTGTTGCAAGGGGTGAAACCCCGGCATCCCAAGCTGAAACAAATACAGCCATCAGGCAATAATAAACAATAATGGAGAAAGCGAGCCAGTAACGTTCCATCAGATTATCCAATCAGATCAAAATCCCTGTAGTTTCTCTATTCTGATTAATTCTCACCATAATTTCTTCAGCTACTTGTTTAAATTTCTCATAATTTTCAAAATCCCCCTTTATATCAAAGGGGTGTCGCTGAACTATCAGCTGAACTATGGTGTGTATCTCTAGTAAAACTATAAGATTCAAGGAAGTGGCACTTATTACCTTTTACTTTAAAAAATTGACAGTTTTCATTTTCTTGAAGGCCAAATCTCTTAAAATATGCTGGGAATCGTCTGTTACCAGTAATAATTTGTTTCATATCTATATCATCAAATATCTTTCTCCTTTTAACAATTTTGAAAAATCTGATATAACAATTATTTTTTCTAGATGAATCGCAATTTTCTTTCCATTCCATAAATATCTCCTTTTTCACAATATTTAAGAACTTTTTATTTGAATACAGCACTGCAATATCTTGCTTTCCTAGGCCTTGAGCAGCTTCCTTTGCCAGAGCGTCCACCCTCTCATTACCAATATACCCAACATGGGCCTTGATCCATCAGTGTAAATTTACATTATGTATTTCAGCCAGAAATTTGAAATCGTTTTTAATTTGATTTATTAATAAATTACAAAAAATATTCGGGATTTTATACTAGTATGTTACCAAGGCATAGAACTGTTAAGATGACTCAGGAGTTAGTTTAAAAATTTTTCTAGGAAGCGCAGATCACAGATTACTAAAAAATTCCAATGGATTCCAATAGATAGTAGACTAAATGACTGTTGCACTCAAGGTTGACGTAAGTTGATATTTGTTACCCGGTACCACTGTAACTTCAACAATCGCATTTTTTTTTTCAGAATGTTTCTAAAGACCGTCCATAATACTACAATCTTTCCTAAATCTGTATTTAATGGATTTTAGATTATGTTTTGGGAGATTAAGATTGAAAAACTGAGCCATAGTTCGAATTTTTGAATCTCGAATGTTTTTGAAGATTCGCAGAATAATTCGACTTACTTAAATTGAAGTTCAGCACTAAAAATAGTAGTAAGATATATAAATAAGGGAATATGCATACGTAATTTGCACTATTACTGCAAACACTATTAACACACAGGCAATCAACGGCGAGAAAATTTACAAAAGAAAACTTTCGAAGGAATATCTAATGAATATCTCCGTAGATTATGTCTATGTATGTAGAGATTTAAAATACGAGTAATTTCATGACCAAATATGTTGTTACATATGGCTTTATTGGAAAGATCAATCCAAGAATATAATAGCTCAAGTATCACACAAGAACAATGATATATAATAAGAAAGAACAGACATTTATAGTAAGAACCGGAACAAATGAGCATTGGAACCTAAGTAAAAAACTAAAAATTTAAACTAAAAGGAAAGGAGCATAAGAGATGTAGTCTTTTCAAGGAGTTCATAAGAGTTCTGGAATTCCCGTATAGTTTGATTATCTCACCACGTTTCTGAGACCTTTATCTAGTTCTGAACATATAAGAAGGTGCTCTGCATTCATGCTGCCCGAATTACAAATTTGACATATACTAGATGGAAGGATATTAATTTTATTAAGACGATGTGCCATGCAAACATGGCCTGTTTACAGTCTGAAGTGAGGCAATGTTGCTCGTGTCCGTGATATCCTTAATTCAGGCCAAGATAAATTTTTCTAAAATTAATATATATATATATATATATTAATTAAAAAACGGGCCTCCAGGGTGGTGCTAAATGAGTAACAACTATGGCTAAAGCGGCTCCATGACTAAATATCTTTTGAAAGGTTTGTCTTAGAATGAAGATACCGCTTCAAATATTAAAGCAGAAATGATAGTCTTTCAGAATTCGAAAACTTTGATCTTTTTACTGAAAGCACAATAAATTTATATAAGGACCTTATAGAAAAACATCCGATTAATTTAGATTATTTCTTATGTTTCTGAAAGCCTCTAAGGAGAGGAAATGATCGCTAATATGCGACAGATAAGCCAGAATAAAGTAACAGTGTGACATAAATAATTTTGATCTGAAGATCAAAAGTTGTAGAAAATTTAGGATTCTATAATAACTGAAATATACTAAAACAAAAATTCGAATTTTAGTATTTCTGCATAGTAAGTTCTATTTCAAATTATTCATAATCTGGTATAAACGATGCTTTGTAGAAATTTGATTTAACATGTGGGGCTATTTGCTTTAATATCATTTGTATAAGTTTTAAAATTTTTAAAAATGTAACATTAGATATTTGATGATTATTTGTCGATAACTTTGAGTTTGCTCGGCATATTTTATTTGGCACAATTTTCGTTGATCTGCTTAGTAGTAAATAAACTTAATGTCATAAGCGACTGCAAATTGGCCAAAAACTCCATTTTGCAGACATTCCAGGAGTATGGAATCTACCTCGGAATTATATGGTTATTTTTATATAGTATAAACTTCTTCCATATAATAAAGTATAAAATCCCGTTCCATATCCTACGCATCCAAAAACATGTGGATGAATTCCAAAATATTCATGGTATTATAACCTGATTAAGCTTTCATATACGATTACGCGTCTACAGCAACTTACTAGAAATGACTTTTACATTCGCGGACCAGCATAGAAACCATTGAAGGTTTCTCCACATTGAGAACACTTGTGCCCCCATCCCGTCTCCGAAACACAATAAGCAGCGAAGTAAACGGCATTTCAAAGGTACAAGGATGGTCTTTCATACGTTTACAATATAAAAAAACATGTTCGTTGTCTTCAACCGGATTAAGCGGTGTGTGACTTTCCAGCCACTGTAAATCCTACATATTACATGTTCTATCAACAGATGTCAATTGTACAAGTCATGTAAAATATCTGTATTTAAAGCACAATGTTGAGACAAAATGACAGTAATTTTTTAAGTATTTAATTTAAATTTTGCAGATTTCAGTATTATGTCTATAATATTCATGTGCAGTTTTATTACATTACGATTATTTTTGCACATTCTAACATATACAAAAATACATTGGTCAAAGACCTTTTTCAGCTTTATTTACTGTAATATTACGAGTTATCTATGTGCCAACACTGAAGGCCAGTACGGTTTCTTAGAATATGAAGTCTGCTCCAAGACGATTTCGCCTAGGAAATAAAATGTGGTAATACTAAAACATATATTCAGAACTTTCAGCGGTTGTACGCTTTTATTGTGTTTTATAACATATGCTAGATAAAATGTACGAAAATATTACGATATGATTATACCTTGATAAATGTACCCGAAATGTACCAGTGAAGTCAGAACTTTTATGTGGTTGTTATGCGCTTTTATTGCTTTATTGCGCAATTTTACTTTTATGCGCTTTTATTGATTTTGTAACATATGCTAGATAAAATATTAGATGATTAAGTGACGGAGTTCTTGGATATGTTCTTGCATATCCAAGAATATCAGAATCAGGTCTGACATCAGAAAATAAAGGCAGAATCTGGAAAACTGAAATTTAGTGTATGGTTAAATTTTTACTCATACTAACATAGGAAAATGCTCATACTTACACAAGTGAGTCGGATGTAATTTTAAATCTAATAAGCGGTTTGAACCAAGCGTTAGATTTGTTTGATTGTTTCTTTAATTCGCTTCATAAGCTCTCAAACTACATTTCTCCAGATGATATTAAGATCAGATTTCATTTTCATTCAAAGCGGAAAAAAACAAGTTAGTTAGTGCATTTTTCAGATACCTCTTCTCTTGCTCTTTTCACAAGTTTCTTTTCTTCATTCTTTTTTTATTCATTACCTTTTAACATATTTATCTATTTCTTGTTTATTAGTAGAGATTAATCCTTAAGGCAAACATGCCTCACGGTCAGTTTGCTTTGAAAGAGAGATATCTCGAAAAACCTTGTCAAAACCAATCAAGAACAAATCCGAATCAACATAAACCATAAATAAAAAGTGAAGAAATTCCTTCTAAAGAAAGACAGAGGATTTAATTTCTCGGTGTATCTTCCGACGCTCAACGGGAGTCAAAATTTAATTCCTGAAGAACTCTCTTAAATAATGAAACCCAATGAAACTGATAATCTGTTAATCACGCAATGCCATTTCCAAGTCCAGTTCTCACAGTGGAACACAAAACAGAAAAATAAATCAGAGAAAAAAAAAAAAAAAAAAAAAAAAAAAAAAAACAAGAACACAATTACAGTTTCTTTCTCAGAGCCGAAATTTTCACATCGTAGAAAGAAAAGAAAAATTTGTCTCGTTTGCGAATTTTCACTAAATCCGGAACCGCTGGCTATTTTCACATTAGCAGATGAATTTTCTAAAACGAGTATTTTTTACAAAGCATCTTCCCTTCATCAGCAACGAATTCACAATGAGCTATGAAACTATTTAAAATATTAGGAACGTTAGAAGTTCCTAACTTTTATGACGAGAATACCTAAAAAGAAACGTTTTGCTGCATTTTTTTTCTAAAGGCCCGTTTGCCTTAAATATTTTTAAAATTTTTCCCGCGACCCTTCTAACTGACAAAAACATTTACCGATCTTTCTTTCCAACGACTCGAAAACAGAACAATTACGCCACAGAGTTTTTCCTTTACTACTTCGAATTTATATAATTTTTAAGTCAGATTGCTACTTAATTTTAAGTCAGATTACTACTTCGAATTTATCCAATTTTTAAACTTTTAAAAAATTAAAGAGATAATAAATTACAACCTAATCTTTTCATCTTGTAACAATATCCAGCAAGGATTTAAAATACAAATAGCATTTAAAAATTTAAATGGTCTTAAAACTTACTTTCTTCGTAACTTTTTAACTCAGTATTTAGTGCTTGGCCCGGCATTCGCTAAAAGTGCTTGCAAGGGGTATTGGAAACGGCCGCAGGAAACACGCGAAACCTTAACTATTCAATGGTATGGATTCGAACCTTGGATCTCCCAAATGGTAGCTAAATAGGTTATCAGTTACAGTATGGGAACACACACGTCAAAATTCGAGACTTTCTTCTATACTTAATTGCTTCTATACTTAATTGCTTTAAATTATATAAGCATTTTTCAATAACTTGTATAAAAAGGCCATATTAAAGAAAGGTATGAATAGTAGGACTTTGCGAGAGTATGTGAACCTATAAAAATGTATGAATATATTGTTGCCGCAAGAATGAGGAATCGGATACTGAAACCTCCTTAGACTCATTACTTCCCTAACAAAGATACTGAATGATACAGCCGAATGAAAAAAGTGCTAGCTATGTTCAGAACCTTAGTTTCCATTGTTCAAAAGCAAATATCATTTTTACACATCATAATACCTCCATCCAATTTCCAAATATTCGGATTGAGTTTGAAACTTCCTCTCTTATGTTTCTTTTTAATCCTTGGAAATATCAACTTATCCGCAAACATAAAGACATGTGTCGAATATAAAAAAGTAGTAAAATCTATCATTCTATCAAAAGCTATGCCAACTAAAATTTAACACTTAAATTGATTGAAAGCATTCAAAAACGAGAATGGAAAACTATACGTATACACCTGACGCAGTCGTCTTTTAATGAAGTAAAATGAAAAAAAAAAAAAAAAGGTAATTTAACAGAGAAAGTAGATAATAATTTCTATGGCTTCATCTCATGTAACTTCAGTATTAACCCTCAATTTAAATATATTTCCAAAGAAAAAAATAGATTCAAGATAATAACCATTTCCATCAAACTGGTTTCAAATAAAGATTAATTTAATTATCTTTTTATTCAATTTCAAATGTAAACATATGTATTATTTATTCTAAAGAATATGAAATGATTAAAAGCATTTTTATTATTAGTATATTTACAGCCTGAATTCTGAGATCATTTATTAGTTAACATATGCTCGTCGTAAATAAATACGCATGCATAAATAGCATATTCCAGAGCTTTGTTTAAAATAGAATTTGTAAACGAATTAACCAAAATATTTTTAAGAAAACGTCTTTTCACCTCTTGGAGATCACTAAACAGGAAGCCTTTCACTTTCTATTCAAAGTTGTAGCTAATAAATTATTCTCAATTAAATGCATGTTTTTTTGCTGAATCATTTATTCACCTCAGAATTCAAATGAATCTAAACGTGAGAATAATTCTTACATGTTCAGTTACTGGTATTTACTAAATAATGGATAGAAAACTTAGCTTTAATTAATTCATTGAAGCTTTAACAACGTATATGATTGATTGGAAAGATTAAAATTCCGTCACGTATAAACAGTATATTTCAAAAGGCCATTGTAAAAATTATTACAGCAGATTGTAATGCTATAGCAATTTAAAAACTTCCTATTACTGTTCTTTACTAATTGTCGTTAACGAGCTAACGATTTCCTTTTCAATGATTCCTTTAGTCTTCGGCTGATAGAAATCTTACAGCCATTCATTCCACAAACTAATATTGGTTAGAACCACAAACCTGACGCATTAACCAAGGATGTCGCTCAGAAAGCAGAGTAATCTGTTCCGCTAAAAAGAAAAGAAAAAACAATACAGATGGTGCTATAAATAAATCCAAGGGTCATTTTGGGGCATAAAATACGGTTGAAGGAATAAACAAGTCAGACCATGTTCTTTATTGGCAAAACTTTATGGGAACAACGGACACGCCGCAACAAACACCTTTCACTAGGAAATTCGTGGTCGTGCGTTAAGGCGCTTATGTGCTGAGAATGCTTCCTGTTTTCTCGTACAAGTCATCATATACAAATATCTTCGTCATATATCGCGTGTATAAAAGTCATGATCTTTGAATATACTGTCTTTATTGTCTTTAATTTAATTTTTTGTATTTTGCATGAATTTTGCTTATTCGAGTTCTCTACTTATGGCTTGATTTTAAACCTCCCCAAAAAAGAAGAAGGAAAATGGTTATTAATTAAACTTATTCTAAGTAGTCCCATGTCCTTCCTTCCAATTCTAATCTTCCGTTTAAGTAGCCTATTGTTCCACAAGCCTATCAGCACTGTTTGCATTCAGCAGTTCGCCCAATGGTAACTGAACTCCAGAAAATTAAGCATATATTTTCTAAAAAGAAAGTTTCATTTAAAATCTTTCTTTAAGATCAGTTATAAAATGTACGATTATGCTTACATTTGCAGGTTATATATGTATCTTTGTGCCCCACAAAGATGTTAAGCCGCTATGCATATGTAAGGGTATTGGTTTGGAGGACAAACAGGTACTTGCTCCTTTTCAACTGGAGCAAAGATATTTGCTACCAAAGGAAAGACACCGTTGTATTTACCGAAAAGGAGTAAAGTGAACGAGAAGTTAACGCTATTTATCGGTAGAAATAGTAACGAAAATTGAAAAATTCATAGAGTTTTAAAAGTTTTAGGAAGGATCGAACTGGAGTTAAATTTGTTAAATAAACAAGATAAATATCTCAGTCGATGGAAAAGCTTCAAGAGAATCCAATTCGCCAGTGAAAACAGATTTTGGAATAATTTATGTACACCTTTAGTCAAAATTATGATTTAATTTCCAAATATGATTAGCTATCCCAGACTTGTTAATTTCACTTTTTCGGACATACAATTCGTGTCTTTGATGCGAAGCTTTAAGATACTTCTAGTTTAACAGATAGTATTTAAAGCCACACTGTCAAAATATGCTATATAAACATTTAAGAATTTCAGGAATGGAATCTTTAGTAATAGAACCAAAGATTTATTAAAGGGCGAGAAAATGACTTGAAAATGAATTTCTGGAGACTTTGGGCAATTACGTAACTGACAGAAGGATGAAATAGAAACACGATAAGGTTATTAATATTATTTCTAACAGCGGAATGTCTTTCTCGATGACAAGATGAAACTTCTTAGAAGGTTTTTATCAATGATGACTTGTGAAAAACCTCAATCATATAGCAATTCATCTCAAATCATTGAGATCATTAGCAAGCAAAGGTTCCGAGGAACGAACTTTGATAGCGCTAGATATAATTAATAGTAAAAGAAGCTATTTTTTTAACTGGGTGACTCGTCTTAGCGTGGGCTTACAAACAAACAGAAATGTGTTTATGGTAAATATTAGTACTTAAATCAGATACATTGAGGATTATAAGACTACAATGTCGAGAAGGATATTGTCAGATTCAGTTTCAAAATTGAACTGAATGGCAGTCGAATTTAGTACAGATAAAATGTGGAATAAATCTGCTTTATTACTGTCAAAACGTCTAGTAACGAATCCATAGACAAAAAAAGATAATTTTTCAAATAATGTGACCTCAAAATCGTGCATGCATGTGTCAACAAGTATAGGGCTGAGATGCACTATTCTGAGGAAAATTATTTGAGAAACTATCTTTATTTCTGGATTTGCTAGTTAGCTAACTCGCAGTTTGTTAATTAGACTAACTTAGCAACATACTTAGATATCTAGTTTAGTTAGGTATATAGTTAATTAATTGTTATTTTAGGTAGTTAATGATGGCGGGTTAATTAATTTGTATTTAGTTAATCGAGCGTTCATGGCTTTTTCCAAATGTAACGTGGATACGAGGCCTGTTGCCGAGAGAAAATCCTCCACGCATCCGTTTCCTTAAGCAGATAGCCCTCGTTTCGTTTGCTGCAGCTAACTACCATAAAGCAAACCAAACCAAACTCAAGGTTAAAGACATTGAAAACCTGCATGCTTTTTTGCACTCGCAAAGTACTTGTTAGACAGTTTTCGATAGAAATCTCTTTAAGAAGTAAGACGTGACTGGGCAGATAACTCATAAACCAAAGCTCGTAAGTTATTATTTTGAGTTTAATCAATTACGTATTCATTCATTACTTCCTTTATTCCTTCTAAAGTCGCACAATATACTTAATATGTTTAAAATATAAAAGATATGATATAAATTTTGGACTATATACCATTTTGTGTGATTACGCAAGCGCCTTTCTTTGTCCAGCTTTTGTTGGACGGTGCTACATTTATACGTGACTAATGCTCACTAAACTCGGCAGAAGTTTCGTTAAGTGATTTAATTTCACACTTCTTTTTGTTCCTTTGTTTAACGAATAATAGCTTCACCAAAGAAAGATTGGAAAAGTGTTAAATGGCACGTAAGCACGTCACCTTATTAAGTTAATATGAAAATATGTTCTTCTGTGTACAGCCAAAAGATTTTATAATTAAAAGAGGGGGCTTAAGTAATCATGTAAACGCTTTATTACTGTTTGCTTATATTTCAGTGCTTTTGAACTTGAAATGATTTATATGGTGGAAACAACTCGCCTCTCAGAATTTGGTTCGATCGTGAGAAACGATGTGTGTTCAGAAGAAATGCAGTCACCTTAGTCATCAATTTACATTCTTCACAACACCTTTTGTCTTTCATTTGCATACATTAGTTACACTTTGACATTGACTTAATATTCCGTAAGAAATACACTCGTAATTTTAATATTCATGAGCAATTTAGCTATACGCGTCTTTTGTCAAAAGCTACAAAATTCCTTCTCAAGTCCAATAGTTCTTTAATCGGCTACAGCAAATAAGTCTGCTTCTCTTGACCATATATTTGTAAGTGCTTTGGTATTTGATATCTCAGTTCTTATTCGATGCTGACGAAAACTGAATCCAAGGAATATTTCCTATTCGAACTTTTCGGGGAGTTTAGGTTAGTTTAAGTATAAGTGCAAGGTCCACCTATTATTTACTTTGAGTAAGTAGGTATAGACCCATTACCCTAGCTACTCAAATTAGCAACGCCTACTTGAAGCCCACGGTACTGTTCTGGTGCCGAGGTACTACTGTTGTCTGGTGCAAAAGGCATCGCAAGCTCTGCCACCGCTGGTGATGTCATCGGTTGTCCGTCTTATGTCCGGACTTACTTTGACTAGTGGAATATTTAATTGAACACGATATGATTGTATGTTCATCATACCTAACCATTCATTACTTATATGAATGGCTAGGCATGATGAATGATGTACTTAGTTCCTACTTGGGGAAATTCGGATATCCATGTACTTATTTCCTATTCAGGGGAATTCACATTCTTAATATTTCAAGATTTTATGTGCTAAGATTACATGAGCAAGATAATTTTCCCCTATCAATTATACAGTTAATGACACAACAGCTAAATGAAATTAATAGCCATACATTAAAGTATAATGCAATAGCTATAAACAAAAATTTCTAAAAAGAAAAATAAATAATTATATGAATTTCGGAAATTCAAGCATCATCTCTGCTAGGTTTCTGAAAGAAAATTTGCAAAAATATTTCGAAACAACATAAAACATATTTTTGTGAATGATAGGAGCACAAATTGTATAGTTGAATTCTAAAAACATTTCATAAAGCAGTACTATGCATAATTCAGGCCTATTTTAATTTTAAAATTTCCTTTACTTTCTCCTTATATAATGTGAATCGCTTAAATGTTCTTTATGTTTGGATTCCGAGATTTAATCATATCTTCTCTTACACTTATATTAAAATAAAAAACCGAGATTTTGATTCCTCATAATTTACATCAAAAGAATGCACTGAATTTTATCTACTATTTGATAGGGAGCAATGAAGTTCGGATATCTAATCCCAACTGAGTAGGTAATGCGTTGATAAATCATTGTTAAACAGTCGCAGAGGAACACGAAAGCGGATGCAAATATACGATAATTTCGTGTCGCATCATCTCCAACGTTAAAATAGAAACTTTTTCGTAAATGTTAAAGTAGGTAATGATTCGAGAAATGAACATACATTTTAGCAAAGAGATTTTTATCGCATAAATGCAAGTAGCTCAAGATGTGATTCATATTTCGATTATATGAATATTGCGCTTAAGACGGAATAAATTTTAGTCCTTTTTAAGAAATCAGCTGATCGTAGTTTCGTGTTATTAAAAAACTGTAAATATAATTTTTTCATGAATAATTTTAAAATATGTTTAAAATAAATGATTCATAGTCTGGTTTTGAAGGTGTGAAAAATTACTAATTTTTTTCGTTATATAATTTCGCTCTTCAAGAAATAATCCTCGTTGCAATTGTCTACATAAAAACGTGAAGTTCATAAATAAGAAATATCTTATGCAAGCTATTAGAAAATGTATATGTAATGAATCGTATTTTTTGAAAATGCATTTAAACTGAAAACTGACTGAATGATTCAAAATGCAAATTATCAGTTTATAAGTGCCATTAATTAAATAAAGACTGTAACGAAATCAAATGTGCATTCCAGATTATAGCGATGCATTCTGTGGGATTAAATTTACGTTTTTGATTGTTATATTACGAAAAACTTAGGATTTTCTGTAAACTGCATTAAAAATTCACTGAAACAATCCATAATTAACAGCTAATGTATAAGAGCTATTAATATTCTATAATAGCTTGTGATAAAAAACGTAAATGAAATAAATGTTTTCTTGCATACTACGGTTAGATACATATCATGTTCTACCATTTTATAAGAAATATCACATCCCACTCAAGCATTGTTAGGAATTATTATGTCCAACTAACAAGTGGAGGATCTGTGACTCAAATAAATGTGAGAGTATACCACATTTGATGTTTCTAACTTGTATGAGATAATTCGGATTGAGAAACATGACATATCAACTGAATCTTCGTTGAGATCTGCTTATGGATCCTCCAGTTTGTGAGCTGACTGAGTATCACCTACATTGTAATATTACGCACGAGTTGCGGTAATTCCTTACCCTCTTTGCAATTTCAAGGATTGTGGAAAAGCAAAATCGATCCAAACGAGATGGTGACGAGTTATCATCCATAACATTTAAATTTTGTCCTCAATGTAAGGACCATTAAGCATTTCGTGCCAAAAAATGACAAATTTACATTGCTTCCCCCATTTACAAACCACTTGCCATCTCCTACGTATATATACATAACCTTTTTTCATCAAGACTGCATTTGCATTATTCCCTAGAATTTGAATTAGCGGTGTGTCGCATGTAAGTGATCTGAAGCCAAAACAGGCTAAAGTTCAATAAAACTTCATAATATGCATGGCAAAACTACATAAGTTATAGAATTGTGCTTTAGTGGTAACCAAAATGTTAAAGAGGACGAAGTGATGGCCATAATGGACAAACATTCAAGACAAACATTTTTATTGCTATTAAATGATTTTCTTAAATGACAAAATATTGTAACATATCATTTTCCACAAATATAGTAACACGTTGGTTCAATGGCTAAGCAATATATTTCTACGGCAAAGCCATATAAAACTTAATGTGAGGATAAATATTTTTATCTGGAAGTCAATAGATAACAAGAAATGACTTTGACTTCTTAAATTTTGCTTATATTTAATACTTTCTTAATTCTCGATTTTATTTTCACCTATTTTAAATAAATTTTTAAAAACTTTCTTTAATCGACAGTTATATTTTCAGTTGAATTGCGAGTAAATAGAATATAGTTTTTCACTTTTCAAAGTAGCGAAAGAAATGTTATAAATTTTGATACCCCATCATTCTACTTTTTTCAGGTCTACCTTTCATTTCATAAAGCAAAGTAACAAATCTTTCATAAAAGGAGGACATTTAAGAAAACACAAGGCTAATGCAAATATCGTCCTTCTCACAGAATAATAATCAGAACATTTGAAATCCAGTTGTTGAAAAGATTGGAAATAATCAGATATTAGAGTTCACAATTACTGACGAAATTTAACAATGATGTTCCGAATATGACTTTTACACCAAACGGCAAAGTGCCGCAATGTACCAATCTAAAAATTATGCAAATGCATATAAGAAGAATCATTCAGTGTTTATTTTCGAGACTTCTAGAAATGTTGGCAGCTGTCATAAGAAGTAATATTCCACAGGACTGAGGACCATTAGGTTGGAATATTTAACGTATGTCTTTTTACATTCTAGGTCCATTCTGACGAAGGATATATATATATATATATATATATATATATACACGTAGTGGCCAAGTGTTATCTCTGTTATAGTTCATTTTATTATACGGACACACGAATACTTTTATTTGTTATATTAGCGTTTGTGTTTATTTTTTGTTATGTTTATTTATTTACTTAAATATTTGAGAGTGAAAATAATGTTAAAGAAGCTGACACCTACATGAATTTTTCCATTTTGGCACTCTATTATGGACTTCGTTTATTTACAGTAACCCTACTCAATAAAACTTTTCTGAGTCGAAGAAATAGTGAAATGAACCGGGAATAAAACAATAAGGCAGAAAGGCAATCATTTCCATTTTTTCAAAATGAACCACTTAGAATTTTTTCATTTTTAAAAATTAAATGTATATTTTATAAAATAAAAATTATGGCAGTATTTCAGTTGGTAAAACAGCGAGTTGTGTTCTACAAGTAACTTAAATATTCTTATTCACTGACAGATTTAATCACCTATATTTAATCTATATGAATAATTTTCTTTGAAAGTGAATAAATTATCAAATCTAGAAACAATAAACATTTTAATAAATTATAAAAAAATTAATATATTAATAAAAAACAAAAATCAAAAAGAACATTTTGAATACTACCACGGAGAACTTTTGCTATGAGAGAGTTAGCGTGCTTTTTTGTGACCGATGAAGGCGGAAGAAGAATGCCCGAATCTAAATTCAGCCGTAGATGTTATATTTTAAGATGCTGAATCTTTAATTTACGTTATTTATATAAAAATAAATTAAAGATAAAACTTCTTAAGTTGTTTTATTTTTCGATGTAGGAAACGAACTTAACGTTCGGTAATGACATGCGCAAACTTAAGCCGTATCTACTGCCTTATGATAATAAGCCTGGTTGCGGTTTTATACTATAAAAAGCATTATCCATATTTACTCATTCAAAGTTCCTTTGGATAAATGGAATTTTACGGTATCCTCGTGTATATACAAAATGTTATATACCGAGTTACATATTACAAAATAAAACCCCATAGAATATATGAAAATACTAATTTTGATAGAATAGGTATCCGGACATAATCCCGACAGCCGAAATCCCGACAAGCCAGAATCCCGACGGACGGAATCCCGACAAGCCAAAATCCCGAGAGGGTCGAAATCCCGACAAACCAAAATCCCGACAGGGTCGAAATCCCGACAAGCCAAAATCCCTACAGGGTCGAAATCCCGATTGTCCAATATCCCCACAGGGTCAAAATACCGACACAGGCGAAATCCCAATAAGGCCTAATTACCTCTTAATACTTCCACAGCTGCAACTAGTATATGCTTTGATGACTAGCAAATCTGAAGAAAATTACAAAAGATTATTCCAAGATTTAATTGATTTCGCTGAAGAAAATAATATTGAACTGAGGCCATCTAGAATCATTAGTGATCTAGAAAAGGCAGCTATAAATGCTCCGCGCACTCAAAATGCTGTCGAGGATTGGCACAGAAGATGGGAGACCTTAATTGGACGGACCATGTTGGCGTTTATAACATCATAGAAGGATTTCAAAAAGAACAGGAGCATGTGGAATACCAAGTTGAATGCATTCTTCGCGGAGAACAACAACCAAAACATAGGAAGGTAGATGATAACAGAGAAAGGAGAATTATGACTGTTGCGGACGATCGTGATAATCGACCTGTGATGGAATATCTTCGTGCTATCGCTCACAATGTGTCACTGTAAATATGTCGTTTGCATGTGTAAGTGATGTTTTCTTTTTCTTAATAAAAAGAATTTTATAAATCTTCATTTCAAATTTTAACGGTCATTTCAATTTGTTAAAAATTATTTAAGTAATGACATAATTTTTATGATTTTTTGATTTAAACTTTTAATTAGTAATATGTAATATTTAGTTAAAAATTGTATTTTATTAAGCTAAATTGAGTGTTTGTATTTAGATATTAATTTGTCGGGATTTTGGACAGTCGGGATTTCGACCCTGTCGGGATTCTGAACACTCGGGATTCTGACCCTGTCGGGATTCTGGATTGTCGGGATTTTGACCGTGTCGGGAATTTGGGGTGTCGGGATTTCGGCCCTGTCGGGGTTTTGGACAGTCGAGATTCCGACTGTCGGGATTCTGGCTTGTCGGGATTTCGGCTGTCGGGATTATGACCAAGACCCAGTAGAGTGTAGTATAATATAAGCAATATTTAGTATCTAAAATCACAGAAGGAGTTCGCTCTAAGTAATAACAGGATAAATAATCATAGAGTGTCGTAGTGTTATGCATAAATAGTGTGCTTTAGAAATGTCTCTGTAATTTGAAAGAAAATCCTTTTTACAATTCGACCCGCCAGAAATCAGAAAATAACTTTTACCTTCTGCTAATGTTTCTGAACTTTAGGCCCTTGGCCAATCTGAACTTTAGGCCCTTGGCTTAGAATTTTGTAGGAGAAATTTATAATATAACAACCGGTTATTTTGTGAACAGACTGATGAAAAAACTGAATTCATTGGATATTTAATAACCTGAAAATTCTCTTATTTATATAACCTGCCATTCGCATAATGCGAAATATACTTATCTGGCATTTACGACAAAAATAATTATCCTTTAAGTAACTTCATAATGAACAATGTACAAAATAAAATCCACAGTAACACCATAATTATCAGTAATCATAATATATAGATTAATTCGATGTCAAAATAACTAGCAAACCAGTCCTATTCAGTCACCTAATGAAGGTTTAATCCCATATCTAATTTTAGAAATAGAAGGTTTGCAAAATGACTTCAATAAATGACAAACTTATGAGAGGTAAATGTAGAAAATTTCACTGTCGAAAATATTTGAAACTTTTTTTCAATATTTAAGGTAAGCATGAAAGTTTGCTTCACTTTAAATTTTAAATACACTAAAACTTCAAAATCGTAAAAAACAACCTTGTATTTAGCGTAGGTATAATGAAACACTAAATCGATTTCGAGGGCAGCTAAAGGTCCCTCCTCATCAGGAGAAAGAAATACATAGAAAGAAGAAAATAGGAGAAGGAGTCACAGAAACACGTGGTCCTTATCAGCACTGCACGTGGTTATAACTAGATTTTTAATCAGAATTGCACTGGCCGCCTACTTTTACTGAGCCAGGCTATCTGATCAAGCATAAAGAAATATTAGCGAAGTTAAAATAGGGAGCGAGGGGCAAATGCACCTTACGCTCAAAATCTGAACTTCAAATAAGCATTTGAAATTATTCAATCGTCGAATTACAAGTCGAATATATTTAATAACTGTAGTATAAATGTTACTATTGAAGACATCAAATCTTTTGTTGCTCAATTTGATGGCCAAAGCCACGAAAATGTCAGTAGTTGGGTCGAAAGTTTTGAAGATGCAGCTACCATTCTTCAGTTAAATGATTTACAAAAACTGATTTTTGCTAAACGCCTGATGACAGGCAAAGCAAAACTATTTGTTCTTAGTGAACCAAAGTTGAACTCATGGCAAGTTTTTAAGAATGCCATTCTTGATGAATTCCGGTCCAGCTGCAATTCAGCCGAACTGCATAAGTTATTTTCAAAACAAAAAATGAAGAGCAATGAAACATTTGATGAGGGTTTTTTTTTTAATATGAAACGAATTGATAAAAATGGTCAAGGTTAGTCAAGTCAATGGTTAGTTGCTTTAATACGATATGTTATAGATGGTATACTAGGCTCCACGTTTAAGAAATCTTGCTTGTATGGGTCACAAACATTAACTGATTTTATGAACAAATTGAAGCTTTATCAACAGATATGTGATGATGAAGAAAAGTCGCAAACGTCAAAAACAAAATCTGAAAGTAAACAAAAAATTGAATCTAGACATAAATGTGTTTCAAAAAATTCTGTTAACCAAACAAAGCGTAACGTAACCGATTGTCAAGGAACAATTCCTGAAATTAAACGTAATACCACCTGTTTCAACTGCAGTGAAAGCAGTTATATTTCTAAACAATGTGTTCATAAAGATAAGGGAGTCAAGTGTTTTGAATGTAAAGAATTTGGGCACCGAAGTTTCGAATGCTCAAATACGAATTCGAAACCAGAAGTATCAACCGTAAATATTGATGTAGTATCGAAGTTGATCAAAGAAGTAAAAATTAATGATGTATATGTAACCGCGTTAATAGACACAGGAAGTCAAACTACTTTGTTACGTAGATCGACTTTTGATAAACTGAATATCGAAGGCATCGTGCCCTTAAGTTCAACGCTGAGTGGGTTCGGTAAATGTTAAGTAAAACCTCTAGGTTTCTTTAAATGTAATATTAAAATTAATGATTTCCAGTGTACTGCAGATATTTGTGTTGTAGACAACAATGTGATGACACATGAAGCCATTTTAGGCTTAAACGTAGTATTAAAAGGTGAAATATTAATAAACGAAAATGGGGTTACCCTAAAAAATAAGTCACAGAGTGTAGAGGAAGTAAATATTGCATCTGTTTTACCTGTTGACCTAGCCAGTAACGAAGACGAAATAAACATTGCACCTAGTGTTCCAAACTACTTTAAAGAGACTGTTCAACAGTTAGTTTCGAACTATATGCCACGTAAGACCAAATCTACGGACATACAGTTAAAAATAACGAACCAGTATCGCATCAACCACGTCGATTACCGTTTTCGGAAAAGAAAATTGTTGAAACCCAAATATCCGAATGGCTAAAGTCAGGAATTATAGAACAGAGTTCTTAGGAATATTCCAGCCCATTGGTCATCGTTAAAAAGAAAGACGGGACACCAAGAGTCTACGTTGATTATCGTCGTTTAAACAAAGTTGTCGTAAAGGATAGATTTCCCCTTCCCCTGATTGAGGATATCCTAGACTGCCTTCAAGAAGCACGTGTTTTCAGCCCAATTTATCTAAAAAATAGCTTTTTTCACGTGGACGTCGAAAAGGAAAGTCGGAAGTACACATCATTTGTTACACATGAAGGACAGTACTAGTTTTTGAAAGTGCCGTTTGGACTCTGTAACTCACCAGCTGTATTCCAGAGATTCATAAATACAATTTTTCAACCGTTAGTTAACGATGGACTCGTTTTGCCGTACATGGACGATATCATCATTTTGTCTGCCTCATACGAAGAGGGAATCGAGAGACTGAGTCAAGTTTTAAATCTAGCGAGTGAATACGGGTTGGAAATAAATTTTAAAAAATCCCAATTCTTAAAGAAACGAATTGACTTTTTATGCCATGTCATAGAAGAGGGTACAATTTTCCCATCCACCTTGAAGACACAAGCTGTTATAAATTTCCCTGAACCATCTAATTTACAGATCCAAAGTTTTCTTGGGCTGACAGGGTATTTTAGAAAATTTATTCATAAATACTCTATAATTGCCAAGCCACTTAGCGACCTGCTAAAAAGGGTAATAAGTTCGAATTCGGTGAAGAACAAAAGATCGCATTCAATCGTTTGAAATCAGCGCTAGTTGAGAAGCCTGTACTTGCAATTTATAACCCTCATTATGAAACTGAACTACACACAGACGCCAGCATAGAAGGATATGGGGCGATTCTAATGCAGAAACCCCCAGGTGATAGCAGTTTTCACCCCACTTATTTTAAGAGTAGGAAAACCTCTGATGCAGAGAAAAAGTACTCAAGTTACGAGTTGGAGGTCCTCGCGATTGTAGAAGCACTGAAAAAGTTCCGTGTTTACCTTTTGGGAATTTCATTTAAGATAGTGACGGACTGTTCAGCATTTCAACGGACGATGGAAAAAAGAGATTTAGCGAGTCGTGTTACTCGTTGGGCTCTGTTGTTACAGGAATTTGATTATGTTATAGAGCATCGTAAAGGTGTTATAATGCCACATGTAGATGCTCTAAGTAGAGCTCCTGTAAACGTCTTATGTATTTCTGTTGAAAATATCTTACCTAAATTAAAACTTGCCCAAGAAAATTACACTGAAATAAAAACCATTAAGGAATTATTGAAAACCTCAAGTTATGAAAATTATTGTAATAGAAATGGCGTACTATACAAGTTTATTGACGGTAAAGAATTGATAGTCGTACCGGAGAGTATGCAGACTGAAATCATAAAAGATGCTCACTAGAAAGGGCACACCAGTATCAAATATACAGAGAAACACCTGGATGAATCCTATTTCATTCCAAAGCTTCGGCAGAGGATAGAAAACGTTATCGCCAATTGCGTTCATTGCATCTTAATAAATCGCAAAGCAGGGAAAAAGGAAGAATTTTTACATCCGCGATTCAAGGAGGACATTCCGTTGCATGCCTATCATATAGATCACTTGGGTCCTCTGGAAAGTACCCATAAAAAAACTGCAAGCACATATTAGTAGTGGTCGAAGCCTTTACTAAATTTACTTGGATTTATCCAACAAAATCTACGACCTCAGCCGAGGTGATAGCGAAGTTAGAGAATCAGAAGGCCATTTTTGGAAGCCCTTGTCAGATTATTTCTGATAGAGGAAAGGCTTTCACATCCAGTGAGTTTTCTGACTACTGTGCTAAAGAAGATATTAAACATCATCTAATCACCACAGGCCTGCCGAGAGCAAATGAACGAGTCGAACGAATCAACCAAGTCATTATATCAGTATTAGCGAAACTGTCCTTAAAAAAACCAATCGAATGGTATAAACATACACACGAAGTTCAGAGGACGCTTAACTCAACATATCAAAGAAGCATTAACACCACTCCGTTCGAATTACTCTTCGGTACTAAAATTAACAGTAAGGGCACCGATCAGCTTAAAGAACTGATAGAAAATGAGTTTCAATCTCAATTCGAGTCTCAGAGAGAATAATTACGAAAGCAAGCCAAGAGGCAAATTTTCCAAGTTCAACAGGAAAATAAAAATACATATAATGCCAAAAGAAAGACAAGCACAGCCGTACAAAGTTGGTGACTTAGTGGCAATCAAAAGGAATCAATTCGGACCACACTTAAAATTAAGAGCGAAGTATTTCGGTCCTTATAAGATCACGAAAATTAAGGATGGCAACACCTATGACGTAATAAAGGAAGGGTGCCATGAGGGACCCATATGCACCACCACATGTGCCGAATTCCTCAAGAAATGGACAGCGCTTTAAAATTTTTCATGAACACTTATTTCTGTTATTGCATATCCTTGCTTGTTGCTTTTTTTTATTATTTTTTTATTTTGCAGTGTCCTGGAGGGCCAGTCCACCCTCGGATGGCCTAAAATGTAGTGCCGATCGCTTGGAGCTGTGAAGAAAACCAGATCATGAAGCCAGATGCCGTGACGTCATTCTCTCATTCATACTACGAGCTCCGAAAGCGCCAAGCAAAATTAGGGGAATTACCGTCTTGAGATGATAGACGATTGACGTGGGAGCAGAGACGCTGCTTCAGTTCAAAAAGAACTTTGACGAATCATTACTTGTTTAATTCTCTTAAATGTTAAATTTATGTAATAATCGTTTGTCTAATTAAAATGTCTTTCGTTAATTAATTTGTTCATCGTTTAAAATCCCCACACTAATAACTATACTGTTTATTTAATAAAGTGAAATGAAATGTTTTCAGACATTTTACATACAAAGCATTTCTATTCCTGATTATGTATAACTACAACGAAGCTCTAAATTTCATAATAAATGCGAAGGAAAAATATATTTCGCAATTTTTGCGGTCATGTGTTCTCATTCATAACCACTCTCATTCATTGTTGAATTCATGTTTTCTACCTTAGTAGTTAAATAAATTGAATAATGTAAATTAAGCACAGACATTAAAAGAAATATTACCTCAGAGAGCGGCAGCGAGCAACCGTATTTACTTACATAAATATTTTACCTCTTTGCAGCTTTAAACTTTCGTAATTAAACACAAAAATTCTTCAGTTACAATAATTAATTGAATCGAATTTCAGCAGTCACTTAAGCATTCCATTATTTCCCATGAGGAGCTAAAAGGCTGGGTGTAGGACAAAGACGCCTTAAGATATAAATCCCATTACACTGATTTGCTCTTACATATTAATTTAAGTGCTTTGTGTCTGATGAACTCTGTGAGCAAATAATGGTTTCCTTTTTCTTCATTTTTTACTTTTTTGTTCTCTCGAAACAAAATAATTTCTTGCTAAGCAAGTTTATTGGAAATTCTGTATCTTATATTCGGCCATGATGGCTATATAAAGTAGTATTTCTATTAGTAAATCTCCATGCGCATGCAAATTATATAGGCTTAATATTTGAAAGAAAATTATACAGAATATATTAAAATAAGCTAAAGTGATGCATAAATTGTTTAACAATTTTAGAATAGTGTTATAGATAATATAAATTATATTTTCAATAAGGATGACAATACTAATTATTCGAATATGTTTTACAGCATATAGTGCTTCATCTAATAGTCTAACTGCTTTAGTCAGTAAGGATCTACTAAAATTTGCAGTTTGAGAGTAATATTCGCGTAGAGATAATTGTTCTTTATTCATGAATATATAAGAATTCTAGTTGATAGCTGAATTGTGTAAGTCTTTTTCTGAAAAAAAGTCTGTAACATTAAAAGTGATTCATCAAGAAAAATTTATTTAAATGGGACAAATTTCGTTAGAACATATGTTGAAATGTATCAAATATACATATATTGAAAATGAAATCTTAATAATATAATAGGAATTGAATGTTTTATTCAGGAAATACAGCTACACGCGAAAAAAGCGTGTAATGCGTTTTCCAACCTCTTTGCCTGATGTAATCTATTATCTAGCTGGGCATTGACTCGTAGAGTTGGTGGATGACATTCTACGAAATTGCTTGCTATGCACTTGACGAGCTAGAAGCGCGAGTCACTGATGGACGATGATACCTAAAGGATCGATAACACTACGGAACGTACAATTGTGGGTGTCAGGCTGACAATAAAAGTATCAGGCTGTTAAATGAAGTTGTACCCAGTACCATAACTCTTGATTGTCGAGCTAAACGGTGGACGAGGCTGGGAAAACAACTCTACTCCACTCCGTTCCGTGTGGTCCTGGTAGAACGCGTACGCCATCACTCAGAATGTGCCTCCTGGTGTACAACGCTGAGAGAAGTTGACTAAAAGGCCTCTGAAACTTCAACCTCCGCTCGCTAAGTCACCTAGCGAAGGTCATTATTACCATTGGTAAAACTGACAGCCTGAAATAATTCGTTGTTACTTCCTTACCCTCCCCCCAAAAAGAGTCAGATGAAATATAGATGTAGAGTTTATTATGTATTTATTATTCTCTGTACGGCCATGGTTCACCCATTCCAGCCAACATCGGTGAAAGGTAGCATCGACCCGGCCCAAATGTCTAGCGATTCCACGGTTTGATGAACCTGCTTTCTTTAACACAATTGCCTTTTCTCTCCCAAATACTGACATATTTATACTGTTCGCGAACCTGTGTGTGACGCACTGGTACAATCCACGGGGTTCTATGGAAATCCTGCCTTAGCGTTGGAATGTCCTATGTTTTACACACCATCCGGATGCTCCTTTATAATGCGCTGAAGTGCCAGCTTATCAATCACTGGCTTCGAAAAGTTATCAATTGCATATTCTGTCGTGAGGTATGGTCATATTCGAATAACTCATTCTTGATGCGTCGCTTTTCATGCTACAGAGTGTATTATAGGGCCTTAAAGGAGCCGAGTATTAACAATTGTACTCAGCAGACACCAAGCAAGAGATTTTATCGAAAACAGAGAGTGGATAGAAAACAGCTGTTATTGCTACAGAAATGGCATGAGAAGACGCCTTCGTAGGCGAAGTATTAGTTGAGAAAATATAACCAAAGAGACAGTTAAGAAGTATAAATCGCTTAATAAGAAACAAAGATGTGCCACTCATAAAATAAAGGAGATATTGCTTTTTGTTTGGTTAAAACAAAGAGATATCAGTAAAAGGAAATTCAATTTACAGTATAAATTAAGTCCATGCTGGAAACTGCAATGTAAACAATCTAACAAGCATATTGGCTCAAATTATTACATCTTTGGCTAGCAAAATAGTTAAAGCCGGATAACTAATTTACAGAGTTGGGCGAGAGAACCGTACCATGGACAGCATCGCAGCTAAAAGCTCTTTTCCCAAACTTTCAAGAACTATCGCTTAAATACTCTTATTTCTTTAACATCCAGGCCATAGCTAGCGAAAATCAGAAATACCATCAAAGTTTCAAATTATAAGAATATGAGCTGATTAACATAAATTATACCATATACAGTAATCCTACTACTACGTTGCTTTTGAGAGGTTATGCTGGTAATAACATGAAGTGTCAACCGCTTCTTAGTAAGCATTCAGGGAACTAAAGGGCATTACAAATGTTCTGTAATAAAGAAAGAATAAAAAGAATGCATGTATACAATTTGGGCCTGTAGCATCAGAGTTTACCTGTATACCAATAAGTTGACTTTGAGAGCACTGCTGTTAGCAGATCGTGCAGCAAAACATTCAAGAGTCCTTGAAGACTTTCCCTGATTGACAGTTCAAGTTTTGCTTCCGTAAGACAATTCATTCAAATTGTTATTGTGGATTTCAAGAAACAGTACATTCGCACTCTGTTTTTGTCAGTATTTTGAAGCATACTAGTTAACCTGAGCGATGATATTTAAGACATTTTGAAAAGAAAAATTCATATTCTTGTAGCTATCCATCTCATTCAAAAGGTGCGATGAAATGTCAATGAATGACAAATGAATTTTGCTTCGCTAAATAAAGTGTCCCTCTTGTATTCTGAAAGAAGTAATATCCCTGAAACTTTGGATTTAATTGTGACTCTTGCGAGATAACTGGAATTAGAAGACACTGAAGATGTCATTGAAACTCTTAATGGAACATGAGAATTATCTGATGACAGAACAATTTCGAGACTTTTTGAAGAGCTAGAGAAAAGAGCTAATTCTAGATCTATTATTAAAAACTTTTTTGAGAAGATAAGAGATGCGGTTGTTAAAATGACGATCTCAGAATAGCACCTAAATTAAGTTGAGGTCAATAGGCTTCGTTGCCGCTCCAAAAATAAAGTAATTGTTCAATTCTAAAACCTCATAAGAAAAAGAAAAAGTGTTTGATATTTGGGAGATTTTTTTAATGTTCCACGAACCAAAAACATCTGACTTATGCAAAGCTCAAGCGCTACATTAAATGAAATTCATTTACTAGGAGTGAAAACATGATAGTAAACTTCAGCATGTGGTTGTAATTTGTAAACAGTTTGTATTTACAAAACTAATTATTTCTATTTCACTTATACTCATTATTTTTGTCACATATAAATAAACGCAGAATAAAATCATTCAATTCCTTGACCATTGTTTTTCTAACCAGAACGAATTAATCAAATGCCCATAAAAGTATGTGGTAAGTTAATGATTGTTTAACAAGCAATTACAACAATGAATATACAATTTTAATTATAGAATATTATAACAGGACATCAGCTTTAAAAGGATAATCTTTGTTAAGAGAACACTACTAAGTAAGTTGTTTTTAACTAAATAAATTCAACACTTGGTCTTTTTGTAAGAAACAATTCAAATAAAATATCTAGTTTATAACACTATTCAGCCAGCGGTAAAGAAAAATTTAACTTAAGTTTTAAAACCGATGAAAACATGTTCACTACAGATTTTGTGCACTGGTTGGAGTAACATTTGGAAAAGATTAGCTCAAATTAGTATAAATATCAGCACTTCAAAACTTAGCTTTTATTTGAGTAAAACAAGTAATGCCTGACGCATAAAATATGCTGTGAGCGTTAGGAGGCTAACTGACGTACGCTAAACTACTTATAATTACATATAAATAACACAGCTCTAAATTTCTATTAAATTTTCTTAACTAGTTACCATTTAATTGAACACAATAATTCCAGAAAATACAAATGATACCTTGATTTAATAAATTAATTCCTTAAAACACTACAACGTTATTCATGAATAATTCAAGGCAAGATCCTTCAAGAAAATAATTCCCTAAAAGTTAGGAATTTTATTTAACAGAGGCTGTAAGATTTCTATGTAGATATATTAAAATTACATAAATTAAATTAGATACATTATATTAGAATTCAAAATAAAAATCCGTTTTAAAAATTCAATAATACAGTAATTTTCGTTATTAAATAACTATTGAAATTTAAGCACTTCAAATTTTAGATTGAAGCAATTACTCATAATTGAGAACACAAAAATATCATATAAAATCAAAACTGTTTAAATTTTTTCCCAGCCAACAAATTACTTTTCTGAAACTTATGTTATAATCTATTATGCATTAGCGTAAATTTACTTTACTCATAAAATTTCCAGTAGTTTTAGACACAGGGAATAACATAATTTACTAAAGAGAAAGCCAATTTATACTTAATTATATAGTTATTTCGAACTGAGTGAGAATTTAACCTAAGCAACTCAAATTTAATAACTAGTAAAATGTTATACTTGTATGTTCCAAAAATATTTTTATATTTATTGATGTGTTAAATTAAATAAATCATAAAAACTCAATACAGTTAAATAGCAGATACAATTTATATCTAATAAATACCTGCATGAAATATTTTCTTTCTTTATGAATTTTACACGTGTGCGAGAAAATTAAATTACATTTACTAGGATGAAAAATATGATTACAAATCCAGAGATTATGAGGCTTATTAGCAGAAATATTGTAGGCTTTGTTATTAGCCCAAAAGAGGCTATTAGTCTACAAAGGGAATTTTGCGCTTGTTCTTTATAAACGGCGTATTTCTTCTCGAATTGTTGCAGCAAATATTATCGCTGTGTATTATTTTTAAAAGAACTAAATAATGAAGAAATTACTTGTATGTATGTTCCTCGCATTGTAGCCTTAAGCCATCAAATTTTGCATTAAATAACCCATTACCGGAACATATATAAATGTGTACATCTGAAAGCTCAAATTTTGAATTTCGAATCTGTTTTATTATTCTTTACATATTTTGTAAAATTTTAATGAATTTTTCTTTAGAAAACTCAATGATTTGACAGTGAGCAGTGGCAAAACTGTTTGAAATAAAACACTCTGATCTCATCGCGCGAGACTGTTGTCATTCGGAAAGATGTAGGCTATTTGTTTTTTGATTCTAATTAACAAGCTAGATGCCCTTTAATTAATGAGTTACCGAGACAGGAAATAAAATAATTTTTCCTTCCATGCGCAATTTGTAATTTTATAAAGCATAAGATACTTTCAAATTTATTATACTCACATAGCAAAAAACATCTTTGGGATATCCTGAGGATGTTGCTCGCGGGATATTCGCACATCCTCAGGACAACCCGGAATATCCCATAAAATTCCTAAACACATCCTCCCGAGTGCCTAATGTCACATCCCAGTATATCCTCAGGACATCCAAACAAAATCCCATCGACAGCGTACGGGATGTTATTAGGATCTGAACTCCTACTTACTGCATCCTCAGGACATCCCGGGATATCCCATTATATCCTAAGAACATCCTATCTATGTCCCATCTACAGCGTATGGGATGTTATTAGGATTTAAAGTCCTACTCACTACATCCTCAGGACATCCCATAATATCCCAGTTTCTTCCTAAACTCTTCCTCCCGAGTGCTTAATGTCACATCCCAGTATATCCTTAGGATATCCTATCTAGGTCCCACCGACAGCATATGGGATGTTATCAGGATTTGAAATATTAGTTACAATATTATTTATATTAGTTACGACTTGAGCAGGACATCCTTAAGGTGTTGATTTACGAAGTCCTCAGGATATCTGAAAATCAACATCCTGAGGAGATCTTCATGTATCCCGAGATATTGAGACTTTAACAGTATATCCTCAGGATGTTGACTTAAGAAGTCCTCAGGATATGTGATAATCAACATCCTAAAGATATCCTAACCGTTTCCTGGGACATTGCTACTTAAATAGGATACCCTTAGAATGTCTTGTGTTATGGGGGTAGAAGTTTACTGAATAACAAACTAAACGGTTTTAAAGCAATAAACACATGTCCTTAGGATATTTTTTATGCTTTTTAATCTGATTGATTAAATAAACATTAAAATTATGAGATGTCTAATTAGAAATATTAAAATTTTTTTGGAAATTACACTACCTTGACTCATTAAAATCATTATTTATTTTTTATGGTAAATATTTTAGGTAGCTGCTAACTGCGCGATCATCTAGTTTGTAAAAAGATAATATAGCGAATATATATATATATATATATATGACAACGTCTAACACTCTATTGGGAATTCTAAAGATATGCTGTTTTTAAATATTTTGTAAACTTTCTGTTAAATTGAATTTTAGGTGGCATAAGTGCGAAGAATGTTATATTTAATAAATAAAAGTGACTTATAAAACACACAAAAAAAAAAAAAAAAAAAAAAAATGTTAGCCATCTTACTAAAAAATAATATTGGCATAATTGAACTAAGAAAAAGACTAGAATATATATATATATATATACATACATGTGTACTAACACTTAGCACTGCATCGAGAAATCTAAAAACATGTCGTTATGAGGCTTTTAAACATTTTGTGATTTTGTTGTTGAATTGTATGTTGCATAAGTGCGAAGGAATTGATGCTTAATTAAAAGGGGGCGGGCAGCAGAAGGAATAAGCGCAACAGCAGATGGTAAACTGCAAGCTCATCGCAGAGAGTACAAATTCTTAAAAAAAAACCTTTTCAGCTTAAATCTGAAGCTTTTCAAAACATTTTATTACTTATTTATTTTTTATAAGTCCAAAGGAGCATATTTATCTTGAAGGACTATAAATTTCGTTTTGTCATTTTGCGTTGAAAGCTATAAACGGCGAATCACCTTTCAAATTGTTGCCACCAAATATTAGACTTGTATTATATCTAAAGAAATTAAATAATTTGCATGAATTTTTTTATGTTTCTCAAAATGTAATAAAACGACTGTACCTAAAGCCATCCAAATTTGAATAACGTAATCTTCCATAGAAATTTGGGCATGTAGAAGCCCTAATTTGGAATTGAAATTTGTTTTATTATCTATTTCATATTTTGTAATGCTTCAACGAATTTACATTAACAAACTAAACGATTTCAAATCGAGCAATGACAACACTGTACGGAAAAAAAAAATAACTTTTCATCTGCAGCGCACGAGACTCTGTATCGGAAATTCTAAAGATATGCTCATTTAAAAACTATTTTGCGATATTACTGTTGAAATTAAATGTATATTTTGAGAACGTAGAACAGGACATTTAATAAATAAAGGTAACATACAAAAACGTTAAAAAAACGCCCCTTTGGACGTAATTTAAAATCTGGAACCTTTCAGATCTTATTTTACTTTATTTATTTATTTTTGCTTTCCCAAAATTGTAATATTTAGTTCTGAACTAACAATTTCGTTATATTGCAGTCATTTTATTTCTGAAAACTAGTGATCATTGAAATTAAAAAAAAAAAATATTTTTAAGCACTTTTAAAATATTAAGAATGTTGAAAACTCGAAAAAATGTCTATTTTCATCTTGATATTATCTCTTCTTTCAGCCGCAATACAGCAAAATTCGTAGCACATATATTTATTCTACAATAATCAAAGATATTTCTTTCCATTTCAGCATTTCCATTCCTAGGCAAGCGAAGAGAAATCAGATTAGACGACTTCGTCATTACCGAAAAGTCTCAACAGTGATACGCTGCTGAACGCGTTTTCTGGTATGATAATGAAAGGTAAAACTTTTTGCAAGTTGTAGGCCAAAATATAATTTTCTTGCTTCGTTATCTAGACGGCAGCAAAACCAAAATAAAGCAGATTGCAATAAATACAGGCAAAAATACTAAAGGATTAAGCATTGATTTAAACTTTACAAAGGTAATGCCACTCTCAAGCCTCAGCGAGATCACGCTATATAAGACAAACAATAATACGCTCAGCATCGAATTTTAGGCCGGTGTCTTATCCTCAAGGTAACCAGATTTTCAAAAAACGGCAAATGGTGACAGCAGCTGCAAAGCAAATGCATGTCTACTAGACACTTCATCGCTGATCTGATTCTTAGAAATTCTCCAAAGACGGCAGGTTTTTTTAGAAAGAACTGTAGGAGAGAAAAAATTTGCTCAACAGTTTGCCCTAGTCGAAGAAAATATACCCTGAAGCTTCGCCAAAATGTCAGAATTTATCGTTCAACTTAAGCAAAGAAATGCTAGGATTTCCTGCATCAATATCCATGTTTCCTCTTTTGAGAAATCAAACTCGCATTTCCTTAACTCCACAAGCATTTCTTTTTTCGCTCAGTTCTTGTGCATATTAAGGTAACTTAAAAAAGTAGTGAAATATTAAACCACTTTTTAATGCAATTGAATAAAAAACCAGTAGTTAAAATTCTAATTGCAGCAAATATAAACAACTTTTTATACACAGATTAATTGTTTAATGTCACCATTTTTTTAAATAAAATTAAAATAGTCCCATTTTCTGTCTTTTTTCTCTCTTATTCAGCAGATATTGCGAAACTATTCTGACTTGAAGCAAATATTTTGCACTAGAATATTCTTAAAACTTTCCATGACACAAAAACGACACAAAATTTCTGAGAGGTTTCGGATTTTAACGGTCATCAAAAAAAGTTTGTTGCATTTGTTTTACGCTTTCGCAGAGCTCGCACTCTACCGCAGTCTGCTGTTATACTGATTCCTACTAAACTATTTCTTTGCTTTTTTAGCTTTAATATTAAGCATATTATTTTTTGCACTTACTTCATATACAATTCAACACCAAAATTATAAATATCTTAAAAGCGCATAACAGTACACGTTTAGAATCCGCGATGCAGCTTTAAGTGTTGGTATGCATTTTTCTGTTTATTATATCAATGTTCACTTCTTTTTGCTAAGATGGCTTTACAAAACTTTTTTTTTTATCTTTTAGTTTTAAAGTTTTGCGTGTTTGCTTTATTATCCATTAAATATCACGTTCTTGATGCTTACGCCCCATAAAATTCGATTCAACAGCAAAATCATAAAATGTTTAAAAGCAGCATATCTTTAGAAGTTTCGGTAGGCAGTCTCGCGTGCACGAGATGAAAACGTGTGATTCTTTACAGTGCTGTCACTCTCACTCTCCGCTATGAAATCATTGATCCTCTTAATAGAAAATTAGCTTAAGTTTTCCGAAATATGATGAAATAGATAAGAAAAAAAATTCGAAATTCAAAATACGGGCTTCCAGGTCCATTAGTCCTCCCCTTGAACATTGCCATGTTCGGGTAAAGGACCATGTTATTAAAAATCTGATGGCTCTAAGTACTGTTCACAGTAAGAGAAACATACCTACACCATGCAGATTCTTCATTATTTAATTTCTTTAAATGTGATACAGAGCAATGATATTTATTGGCAATAATTTGAAAATTTATATCCCGTTTATTATGATACAGCTCAAAATGCCGTTTCGAGACTATTATCCCTTTTCAGCTTAAAAAAAATCTCTATTGAATATGTTGCAAAGGATACAACTGGCTTCGAGGCACTGAAAGTGTAATAAAACGTAAATTGTTGTGAAAGAGACTGGTGGTAGAGTGAAAAACGATAAATTTATTTTAAATTCATTAATTGCGTAATGATATCAAATTCTATAGGCTGAACAATTTAGATCAGTTTGGATTAACCTTAAAGTTACATAATGAATTTTCTTTAGCTTAGGATTTCATTTTACAGTTAAACTAGTACTGGTTTAAATATTTTTATTAAATAAGTCAACTTCAAGTAGCTTCAAAAATAAATCAGTTTCAAGTTCAATCAACGCTGAAATGAATTTGAAGAACTGAAGTAAAAAAATTTAAAAACAGAATTTACTTTTGTAAAAAATTCTACATATAATTTTTCATAGTACTTTTAACTGGTTATTCAGGTAGAGCAAACAACCCGAAGAATATCTAACTACAGGCCGTGATGCTTCTGTGGAGGAATTTTTCAAAGAAACGTACTTCATGTTCACGTTATACACAGTGAAAATCACAAAAATCATCATGAATCCAGATCTTTCTCCAAATTTATTTATTCAACTCGAAATTAGTTCAAGTTTAGCCTGTAAAAAATTATTTATTTACAAACCGATTAATAATTTATATTATGTGGTTATGTGCTCACGTCAAAATTTATGTCACAAAAAAATCGCACTCCTTTGCGTAAGGCTCATGCTTGTAGCATTTTGTTACTTATTACCTGCTTCACTCTTAGGCACTACACGGAAATGAAGGGATGCCCCGCGGAAGTCTTTTTAAGGGAAACTGGCTCGTATCCACGTTACACATTGGGAAAACCACGCAAATACCCTTGCAGCCAGCCCCTTCGCCAGAATTCGAACCTCGGATCGAACTACCAGTGTTCAGCAGCTTTTACCGCTCGGCCTGCTCGTAGCTTCAACAGCGTTTTAAATTTAGATTTACAAAGACCACCTTATAAACAATCCAGAACTTCAAAAGTCAGTTGTGTGAATACCATGTAACTTCTAAAGTTATAAGGACAAGAATTTTGAGGAATCATACATGAATATAACTTTTGTTTACCATTTGAATTCCCCTATGTAAATATCAGGAGGTTCAAATGTCATAGCGAGTTCTGTATTGCTGTGTAGAATTAATGCATTCTAAATTGAAAAAAAAAATTTTACACATATTTATCAATTTTTCCGAGTTTTCTGTATTTACAACAAATACATTCTAATGCTATGAATTTGAGATTGTCATTAATATGCTTAACATATGTAAATTTGGGGGGGGGCAGTAACAGATTGATATAGATTTTAAATAAAATTTTCTTCAGCTATGAACTGGTGTAGGTTATTATTTTACTATGCAGGAAGAAGAATTAGAAAAGGGACTTTGAAGACAACACCAGGAAAAGCTACACTGAGTGGGACTATGCTTTTTGCTCTCGAAATGAACAAAAATTTACTCGAAACGTACACCAATCCATTTCTCTTTTTCAGCGGCCGAGAGATAAAGTCGCTGAACGCTGGTAGTTCCAGGTTCGAATTAGGACGAACGGACTGGCTGCGTAAGCGTTTTCTTTGTTTTTTACCATATATAAATTGTGCACGAGCCAGTTTCCGTTACAAAGTCCTTCACGAAAGCTTCACTTCGCTCAGAAAGATAGCCCTCGAGAGTTTTGACATATTGAAATAAACCAGAAAACCATTTCCCTTTCGCTTCTACCATTTGTTTTTCTTCTGCTTATTTTTATATTTAACACTGGCGTGTTCCTCTTCCATGGATTTAATTCTATGTATGAAGTAAAGAAAGTATTTTAATCGCAACAAAATTCAGGTATCATATTTCATCTAAAATATTCATTTTGACTGCCCTCGAATCAATTTATTTCTTTCACATGGAATTCTCGCAAAACGCCCGACTCTTCAGACTTCGGCAGGTCGCCCGAACGCCTCAATCATTTTTTACCATGTGCTTTTTACCATGTGCATTCACTTTAGTGTATTACTTATTGCTATCGGAAGTTGTTAAATAACATGCCAGTCATTCTTTTAAAGCGACTAAAAGTAGTTCTGTTATTTTAATGCACCTTACTTTTCCTTTGTTTACAGTCAATGTTTAGTTATTGATGCCCGATGTTCCTGTCCCGAAGGAAAACTGCACACAGTGGGGAAAGCGTCCAAGAAAGAAATTGTCGCTAATTGTTGTTAACCCTGTAAACATTATACTTTTCAGTGCAGGAAGGCAATCCATTCCAACAAAAATTCATATATACGGGCGTTTCAGATATTTAGTGAAACAGATTTTGGCCTCTACCGATGCGAAAGAGTTAAACGATGTTTTTACGCGACATATGTACGTGTGGACAGAACAGCCAGGGACAGGCAAAAGTGGACGGAGCACCAGAACTTCGTCAGTGACTTTTACAGGTGTTGCCCCGCCGCACTACTGTACCCCGCTGGGCTTTTAGTTGGCCCGCATCGGATGCTAGCCTACCAAGACATTTACATAGTAATTTTACATCAATACTAGACTTACGTATTGAATATACAATTACAAAGACACAGTATACAGTTATTACAAAGAGATTGACTATTAACAAAAGTTGGATTATGGCAAATTAATATAGCATAATTACTTCGAACATACATACAAACTTTCATTTTGCATTGTACTTCATACAAACAATATATTTACATTAGTATATCTAGTTATATCGAATTACAATAAACATCTTTTTAAAAAAACTAATTTGGGAAAGAATTTTTTTTTTTTTCATCTTATTATACTTAGTTGAATTACTAAGGCGAAATATCTTATTAATACATTTCCTTTCATTTTTTAACTTGTTACACACAACTGCATCAGCACTGAAGTCTTACATTATTATTTTTGTATATTAATGTATCATAAACACAGAAAATATATATTAGAACATCGCGTAGTACTTACATTTACACTAATATATCTAATAGAGTCGTATATTATTTTTTTAATTAATGATTTAATTATTACAAGATTTTTCCCCCTCATGTCCTAATACAGTTCAAATTCTTAAAGTAATTATTTTGTAAAAACTATTCATACCATATTTAGCCTGTTTCAGACATTTGCAATATTTCTGAAATCTTGTATTAATATTGCAAGTTATGGAATAAGAGGTATTTAAACAGATATGATAACATCTTGACATATGTCTTCTCTTTTATATGAGAAAAGTTTCTTCATAATCAAAGAAACCTTTTGTTGTAATTTAGGGATCGTTAGCATGCATTTAATGTACTCAGGCGTAATTTGTGACCTTCCTTTGCAGTGTAGCTCTTTTGTGAGCTGGCACTTGAAAGTATAGTGCTCTGGGTCTCCCTTTTCCCCACATACGCACTTGTCTGAATCGCTCAAATTTCGTGCAAAGTAGTACGTGGGGAAAGGACCATGTCCAGATAAGAATATGTTGATGAAGAAGTTATATGAGATTGGATCATATGTGGGTTTCTTGTAGAAGTTAAAATGCCTTCTACCTACTTCTGCATTTTCCCATTCAGCTTCCCATTTCTTTAATGTAATTTTTTTCAACATATGTTTCGCATACGATTTAGGGAATGGGACATTTACTGGAGGTAGAGATGGGTCTTGAGCTGCATTCTTAGCAAGCTCATCTGCCCTTTCATTTTGGGCTTGCCCAGCATGCGCTTTTACCCACTTTATTTTTATAGATGTTCTGTTGTCCTGTGATATTAAATCGTAGATATCTTGTACTATTGATGATTTGTTTCTTGCATCACTGACAGCTTTAATTGCCGCTTGGCTATCACTGTAGATGGTAACATATGTTAGATGCTTTTGATGAGACCATAGAATAACGTGTTTAATGGCTGAAAGCTCAGCTTGGAAAACGCTGTTGTTGTTCCTTAGGCGTCCTTTCCATTCTGTAGTTTCTTGTTCTGAGAGGAGTGCAAAGAACGCGCATCCTACTTCTTCGGTGCGGACAGAACAAAAGATTTTTTTTCCCAAATCGGATTGATCACGTCTAAATCTGGCACTGGCACTTACCCAATGCGTAAACCTCTTGGAAACCATTTGCGTGAGCAATAAGGAACAAAAGACTGTATCTGCTCAAAATTTGAGGCTTTGTTCTAGAACAGTGCTCTTCTGAATGTCAAGCTGTAACACTTTTAGCATTATCCGAAACCAAACTGTTAACTATAAAACAAATAATATATTTTTTAGACATAGTGGCTTTTTGAGCGTTCTCAGTGAAAAGATAATTACGCTAAAAGACTTTATGCTCATATCAGGAAGTGATAAACATCACATCCGTTGCACTAAAATGGATGCCACATTAAAGTTTGGTTTATGTTTCTGAATAGTTTCAAAATGGTAATCCAGCGTAAGGGCTAACATTTGAAAACGAAAAAAAAAAAAAAAAAAAAAAGCACATTAGAATCATCTGACTCTGAAAACGACAATTAGTCTCAAAACCCTTCATTTAACCTAGGCAGCAGTTCTAAACGGAATTCAGCAGTACTCTAGTAATCCTTCGAAATAAATGAAGAACGTAAAAACCTCCAGTAATAAATCCGTATATAAAAGCTTGAAAATCTCTTCATAAAAGCGTTGCATGTCACTTATTTTAATAATTAGGACGTAAGCAAATGAAAAACTACCCAAGAGGCCGAAACAATTAAAGACAGTTCTGTTATGTCTTGTGAAATTTTATATTTCACAGAAATTTTATACATCCTCAATAAAATGTATATAAATAAGTTTAAATGTATTCCATCTTAAGTTTTTAATAAATGCTTAGTTTAACGTAATTATATTTTTATCAGATAAGATATTAAATATTTGGAATACCATGTTATGAAATTATGTAGAGGAAAGAAATATTTTGGTTACTAAAAGGAATATCTGTAGCAATTGCAAATATATTTAAATTATTTCTTTCTAAATAAGTAATACATTTTTCAGAAGTAAAAAGGAAGAAGCAAGATATAATCTCTAGAGTTTTAATTAATTTAGTATTTGTAAATAAATTAACTGAGATATGTTTTAAAGCAAGTTTTCCTTTTTTACCAATCAGTGAACTTGAAAGCTTTCCTTTCAAAGCTAATAAATTATTTCCAACCGAATTATTATTTTTTCTCGGAATCAATTTATTTATCGCAGATCTCTGAAGAATCATAACGTAAAGCTAACTCTCGCGTATTTATCCTTTAGCTATCCCCTCATAAAATACAGAAACATACATTTTTACAGCATTATTGTAACTAGCTTAAGGAGAAAATGTTTTAACAAAATACATTTGAATGAAAATGAAATGTATCTTTGAAAATCTCTTTATGTTCAAACCATTGCGATGGTATTGTTTCCCAATCTGATAACGGAAAAGCAAGTGTTAGTAATTTTTATCTATTAATTAAGGCATTGAAATCTTACGAAAAAAAAAAAGACATTTCGTTTGTAAATGTACGATCTTATTTCCCCTAGAGAAGATTTATCTTTACCTTAAATATGTTATTGAAATAGTTTTCTTTCCACGCATAATGATAGAAACCATAATGTCTCGAGTTTGCAAACTTTTTTTTAACTCTTTTGTAAGCTTGATATACCATATTAGCTAAAACTGTACTGTGAGACAAGACCTGCAAATACATCTAGTTCGATTATTTTAAACATCTTTCTCTAAAAGAGAAATAAAAGTTTTGCGCAGTTTGAAGCCTGATATTAATTGTTTATGAAACTCGTGTTGCTTAAATTTGTTCATGTTTTCTGAGTTCGGTTTATTTTTAATGCTAGTGATAACGTTAAGAAATATGTCGGCACATATTTCAGAATGGACTGTCATGTTTTCATGAATTTTAAACTTAACTACATCGAAATAGTATTTTGAGTACTACACCTTACATCTTGGTATACATGTTTGACCCTGAAGGAAAATGTTTCGTCAAATTAATTAATTGGCTTCTTACTGAGAATGTTTTAGCTGCAGTTTTTGTAATTTTAAATAGGCACGTTTGCACATAGCAGTATAACAGGAACCGTAGAAAATCGTTTTTTGCATTTTTCTCTCATATTTATTTGAACTCTTATTGTGAAATGAGATTGGTTTAGGTTTATTTGTACACAACCATCACCATCATCACACTGGGGCTGGAAAACGAAACTTAAACGTCTGCAGCTACAGTGTAATATTTTTCAATATGATGTAACCCTCTTTTCGAGGCCAGTATTGGGGAATACTAAAGAAACAGTAATTGTTCTTGAGAATGATTAACATCATATGTCGTTTTGAATCATTAAAGGTATTATTTTAAGTATTTCTTTTTAAAAAGTAGCTATCTAACATCATGATGGTTAACTAGGAAAATATTTTCTCACCTCGCTTTCTGGCACATGTCAGATAAACTGAATGGTAGCGTATTTAACTTCATGATGGTGGAGATGGAAACCGTTTTCCAAACTTGTTCACTAGAATATCCCAGATAGGCTGAATGGTGTTGATATCGATAGGTAGTGCAGAATATGAAATAGTATGTTCAAGCACACATTCATGTTCTAACGCTCTCATTAGTTCTGCGACGCGAAATTTTGCATTCTTATCCTAATATACGCCAATTCCTTCGGAACATGAAATTCTAAGAAATAAGTGGGCTTGGTACATCCATAGTTCTTGACATCGATGTAACTGACAAGGACAACACTTGATTTCAGAGACGTTTACAATATTGCGTCATAAATTGTCATCAAATATGCATTTCCATCCGAACGAAAAAAAGCCACTGAACACTGGTAATTTGTTCTGGTGTTCGAGTTCCGGTGAATGGAATTGATTGGATTATTCAATTATGGCAAAGCACACGAGAGCTACCTGCCTGAGGGATGAGATGCCTTCGTGGAGGACTTTCCAAGGGGATTTGGCTCGTATACACGTTACTGTAATAAAATATGGTGTGCTAAATGTAATAATGGAATGTGTGATCTATAAAGGAATATAAAATTTAAAAGTGAGTTCCCCCCAAAAGATGACAATTCAAATAATGCAAATTAAATAATATTTATTATATCTTGACATCATTAAGTCAGAATCTAGATAATTTTAGTTGAATCTTCAGTACCAATTTCTTTACTCGGCGAAATACATTGCTCTACACACAATATGGAGATGGCAGTCAAAAAAGAAGGAAAAAGAACAAAATGGCACACTCGTCAGCAGGGGTCCAGGGGTCAAGACAGCCAGAAGAACGACCTACACTTTCGGAGCCCAACCGCAGGAGAAGGAGAAACCGGTTATAGCCGTCAATTTCGCTCTGTCATCGAGCAGTCGCAGTGAACAGACTTGATGTTGAATAAATGTGGAGGCCTGTCTGCACAGTTGCACATGGGGAAAACCACGAAAACGCCCATGCAGCCAGCCCGTTCGCAGGATTCGAACCTCCGACCGAACTATCAGTGTTCAGTGTCTTTACTGCTCTGCCGCTGGTGGGCTTCCCGGTGAATGGACCGGCGTGATTTTCCCCACGTGTAACGTAGATGCGAGCCAATTTTTTAAAACGTCCTCAACGGAGCACCCATCCGTTTCCGTGTAGCGCCCATTTGAGAAGCACATAATTAAGAAAGTATAAATTTTTGCCATAAATGGCAACTATGGTGAAAGTAAACTCATCTCTAAGCAATACGTGATTTGCTTCATATATAGTCCATATTCTGTGTTCCGTAAACCTAAAAAACTTATTTTTATTTTGCAGCTACGCTGGATATCTGTAATTCTGCTTTAGCTCCTTCTTCGTGAATGTTAAACCTGTAAATTTGCTGCCAAGCAACGTTTGTAGAAATCAATAAATTTTACAGAATGCCCCCTCTGGCGAAATTTGAGTTATCCTTGCTACATGTTTCTTGGCTATAATTCTGTTTGATACTCCAACACATTTTTCCAAAAAAATTCCTTAGCTTCTGTTATTACTCTGACTGAATGAAGTTCTCTTCTCCATGCATCCAAACATAATATTAGATAGAGTGGTCTTCGATTCATCAAAAGGTCTTTATATTAAATAAAGCAGTGTCTTGAAAGGAAAATCCTATTCCGTAAGAATATACGCTAAGTATTGTCCTGATATTTTTTTTTTTTTTTTTTTTGTTCCTTCTCTTTTTAGCTTAACATCGCTCGATTATAATTGAGAATTGCTGAGACTGTTTCTCAATAAAATTTGTCCATTGTAATTAGTTTGTTTTAAAATGATTGCAAATATTTATGTTACGACTTACTACTGCTTATCAGGGCTTTGATATTCTATAAAACTTTCTAAGGTTGAGGTTACCCTAGTTTGCTCACATTTCACGAAACAGATAACTAAGAACAATTCTCTTCCGTTTTCTTTCTTTGAAGACATTTACTTCAATGCATTAACTGCATTTTGGAGTATCCTTTGTTGCCGACTTATTTATTCATATCTTAAATCTTTAATAGTCCTGCATAATAATTTTCATTTGGAAAATGTTCTCGTGAACCGATATGTACATGATTCCAGGAGCTCAAAAGCCAAAATTTATATATATAGTTAATATATTAAACAAATTTTTAAAACAAAACTTTTTTCTTTTCTTTCTTCTTATTGTAGGATATTACTCAAATATATTTTGCAACATTTAAAAAGACTTAAGCTTGATTCTACAAGTTGTTTGTCTTAAAATTTCAGTCTTAATTTTGTATAATGTTGTATTTTATTAACCAATATGAACAATTTTTGAAAGAAAAACTTTGAAAATTTTACATTGCCCAAAACTGAATTACCTTTTTCGAAGAAAAGGAGTTTTTTTTTTCTTTTTTTTTTTTTTTTTTAAATCTACTGTATTTAAACGTCTCCCAACCACCAAGAAAATAATACGCTGATTTTGTTGGAGAGGACATGCCAAATTAATCGTCAAAGTATTATTGTCTTATTTAGTATTGTATAATATTATTATGCTTTTATATTATTATGCTTTTATAATATTATTATGCTTTTATATTGAAGTTTCCTTTGTATTAAGTATATGTATTCAGAATAAGAAGAACTTATGCAATTAATCATAAATTGTGTATTATATTTCCACATGGTAAGTTGTCAAATCTATGAAAGTATTTTCATCAAAAAAAGTCTGAAAATCATTTTAAACATTTACTTTGTGAAAACATTTAAACATTTATCTTGCGGAACCCTTTTCGTCAAAAAACTTGACAAAAAATAATTTCATTGCATATTCAAAAGGCATTGAACATTTTAACAACTTGAGAACTTTAATAAAAATTATATTTGTGTTAATTTGTTGTTTAGTTTGTTTAGAAATTATATTGTTTGTAAATTATATGTTAAACATTTTGTATTATGTATATGAGAAAGGTCATGAATCATAACGGGGCATAGGAAAACCTTCAGGCTATGTCCTCGATGCTACTTCATGACTTTTCTCATATGATAAACTTTTTCTTGCTTAGCTAATTCACTAATGCCTTTGTGTCACCTTGCTGTCCCAAATTTGAAATTTGGAATTTGTTTTATTATCGATTTTATATTTTGTAAAACTTAATGAATTTCTGAGTAACAAACTCAACGATTTAAAAGCGGGCAACGGCAACACTCTTTACGGGAGGGGACCTTTTTATCTCCAGCGCGTCGAACTGTGTACAGGAAATTCTAAAGATATGCTCATTTTAAAATTATTTTGCTACATTGCTATTGAACTAAACTTTATGGTTTAAGTGCAAAGAACATGATAGTTGATAAATAAAGGTAACGCACTAAACGTTAAAAAAAACGCCCCTTTGGACGTAATTTAAAATCTGAAACGTTTCAGATGTTTTTTGTAGTTTTTTTTCTTTTTTCTTTTTTTATTTATTTATTTTTTTTAATTGGTACACTAAGTGAATTGATACGATTAACCAGCATGTACAATACGAGCGGTGAGCATTGGCATTGTTATCCATTATTAAAATCGCACTTGACAACTAAGTTCACGATTATGACGATTATGTGTACCTCCGTCGCTTGACGACGCTCCGTAGCTCCGTCGCTTCTCACATAGTGCACTTGTTCTTGTAGTAATTATGTAAAACATATATTTATTTATTTAATAATGTATGAAAAGTGCTTCCAATTATTAATATATCTTCTAACATGATTCGCTGAAATTATGTATGTTGTATCGCAAAATAAATTTCAAATCTGAAAACGCCCTTTCAAAGCTAACTTACGTACCCGAGGCTGCCAAAAATACCACCGCAGTCTTATAAAAGTGAGGATAGGTAACTTTATTCTCTCTCCCCAAAATTCTGAAATATTATGTTTTATATCGAGCGTTCGTACATTATCAAAACTATTTAAAATGAATTCAATGTCCTATATCGGTAGAAATGGGGGATATATGGGGTTTTATTGCCAATTCTTCATTTTTTAAAAACGTCTTTAAAAGTCTTTTTCCAAGTGTGGTGTAAATTCTTTATAAAAAGTGAGCATAATTATGTAAATTCTATGAAATTTCAGTGCAAAGTGACTATCGGTGCTTCAAATTTTTTCCATAGTGCATTTGGCGTAAATTCTTCATAAAACGTGGGCATAAATGCTATGAAATGTTCATATGATATGAAAGTTCAGTGCGAAGTACAGTGGATGGACAAAAATATGGAAACACCTTGTGAAATGCGTGTTTGAAACGAAATATTGATTTTAATGAAATATGTAGGTGGCGCTGGCGTTTCTGACTACTGACGCCACCTATACAACTTCGTAAATCTGCTAAACAGTTCAGTTGTTGTCGGAATACTGTTATGTGAGGTTGTCATTGCATTATGTCAGAGTTAACAGACTTCGAACGTGGGCAAATTGTCGGAGCACGTATGGTAGGTGCTTCCGTAAGCAAGGTAGCCGAGGTGTTTAGTGTTTCAAGAGGTACTGTATGGAAGATTTATTCCGCATATTTGAAAAGCGGAAAAACATCATCTGCTAAATCACAGCGCGGACGAAAGTGTGTCCTGAGTGATCGTGACAGACGATCATTAAGGGCAATTGTGACGAAAAATAAGAAGACCACAGCTGCAAAAGTTACTGCTGAAATGAATGTTGTCTTACCGAACCCTGTGAGTACCAAAACAATTAGAAGGGAGCTTCATAAATAGGGAATTGCTGGCCGTGCTGCAATTGAGAAGCCACTCATCAGTGATGCTAATGCCCGTAACAGGAAAAGGTGGTGTTTAAGTCATAAAGCCTGGACTATAGAGCAGGGGAAGCGAGTAATATGGTCGACGAGTCTTCTTTCACATTGTTTCCCACTTCTGGCCGAGTTTACGTCTGGAGAACGCCATCTGAAGCCTATAATACAGACTGCTTTTTGCCAAGAGTGAAACATGGCGGGGGTTCTGTTATGGTTTGGGCAGCCATATCGTGGTTCTCTGCTAGCCTTATGATAAATGTGTCAGCGCACATGACTGCCAAGACTTATGTGAACATTTTGGCCGATCAAGTTCATCCCATGGTACAAACTTTGTTCCCCGATGGTGATGGTGTCTTCCAAGACGACAAAGCCCCTGTTCACACAGCTCACATTGTCCAGGACTGGTTTTCTGAGCACGAGGATGAGTTGTCCCATCTCCCCCGGGCCACCACAGTCACCAGACCTGAATATTATCAAACCTTTGTGGTCTACATTGGAACGGAAAGTGCGTTCTCGTTATCCACCGCCAACATCGTTATCTGAACTTGCCACCGTTTTGCAGGAAGAATGGTATAATATTCCCTTGGCAAACATACAGGAACTGTATTTATCCATTCCGAGAAGACTGCAAGCTGTTTTGGATGCCAACGGGTTTCCTACACCATATTAAGGAAAGAAACCGTTTTTTTAAAGGTGTTTCCATATTTTTGTCCAACCCCAGTAATTTAGGCGCATCTAAAATTATGATTCAGTTTTAATTAATGTGAAATATCAATGGTGTGTTCTACTATTAGGTATGCAAACAAGATCCAAAACTAAAATATCTACAAAGAAAAGTGAAATTGCGACTGTTAGTATCGATAAATTTCAGTGTGCCATATTTGATGGCTCCAATGCTGATATTCCAGTAGATAAATATTTTCTATTGTTCGAAAAGAAATGTGACGCTAAAAATATTGGAGATAAAGATAAGTCATTGGTGTTCGAGTGCCTCCGAGGCGAGGCCTTATCATTTTATTTAAGAGAATGTATCGAATTAGACTGGCGAGCAGTCAAAAACAAATTCCTCACATATTTCTTCACCGAGGAAACTATTACTTTTAGTGTTTATAGTATTATAAATATAAAACTATTTCATAGCGAATTCCTAATACCGAATTCACATATGTAAAGTCGCAAAATAATCACTCATCAAAATTACCTGGTGCTTATGAGATAATTCCTTCCCCATGCCCTTGCATCAGATTGCTTTCTTTCAATCACAAGAATGTAAACACATCCTCTAGCTCAAATTCCATGCGTACTACCAACTACATTAAAAGAAGTGGAATTCAATCTTCAGTAATTTAAAAAAAAAAAAAATGGTAATCTCATCAGCGATGTATTCCAGTGATGATATTCACAAAAAAACTTTTTTTTTTTTTTTTTTTTTTTTTTTTTTTGCTGTCGGTAAAAGTTACCGTTAATGATTTATTACCATCTTTATTGAATTGTCTTGAGTTCAAGTTAATAAAGCGAAAAGGCCAATTCGTTTAAGTAATAAATCTTGTCTACGAGGAAAAAAAAAACGATACAGCATTTAAAAACAGAAATACAGTTTTAGAAGAGATTTTCAATGTAATCCTTGAGGATCGAAAATGAGTTTCGGCTTTGCAAGCATGGGAACAGAGGCTATCGCAAATGAGTTTACCTAAAATTATTTTACTAAGAAAAATTAAAAGCAAACGGTAAAAACTTATGATATTGAAATGCTAAATAATTATTCCCTTTCTATGCAATTTAATCACTGTGTTTATTAATGTAAGCGTGAAACTTTCCTTATTGCATTGCACAAAATGAAATATTTCACAAATCTTGCATATAGAACTAAAATAGTATATAAATAATCAGATTTGGTAAAATAATTAACAGAATTGACAGAAGGCTGTTCCTGATTCGATATATTTTTAGAAACTATGTCGTTTGATTCGAAGATAAAAGGTCTCGAAACTACATTGTATCTATTGCACTTTTGCTTTTCCCTATTTGTTAAAAAAAAAAACAATTCTTATCGCAATTAATGAACATAGAGCGTTTTTAACTATTGCCTTCAGTCTGATGTATCCATTCTGATAACATCACTCACAATAAGCAAAAAACATTTCATTGGAAATAATGGAATGAACGAAACATAAAATAAAACAAGTAATCAGATAAGGCAAACAAAATAATACCTTCTCCAGATGGAAGATCTACACCACACGTTTTGTAGAAGAGAGGCGAACTTTGTTTTTTTTTACATTTCAGAGATACACGCTCTTACTTCTCATTATAAGAAAGAAGAAAAGGAAGTAAGGCAGTAATAATAATAATAACTGAAAGTAAAATGATAAGATCATGCTTCGAAAATCAAAGAATGAAACAATATATTTCATTAAGTGCTGCAAGCAAGTAATACGAGCATCTATTGAGTGAAAAGCGCTCTCCATGGAAATGCAAATAGTAGGCGACAACCATCTTCCTTTGTAATACTTCGTAGCATCCATTTCGCGTACTTCTTTACTACAACAACGCTCGTTCGTGAGGAATGGTCGCGTATACTTCTTAATGGTCCTTCTAGGTAAACCGTTGATGGGCGATTTTCCATAAAAAGAATATGCAAATTTCTATGTGCGGGTACTATTTAAAAGAAATGATTTTTTTAAAGAATTTGCAACGGCGTGTTTTGCTATTATGATCTATCGAGAGTTTGTGTAATAAACACTCGTTATGGCATTGTAACGTGGTAAATAACGAATAAGGAACTGTTTCTTAATAATCCCAATGAAATAGTATCGTATTTAATTTCTGAAAGCATTAAAGATCTGAGATAAGCACTACGCTTAAAACAATAATCTCTCTTGATTTCTTTTCTAGACAGTAAAATTCAACCCAGCTCTTAATTCACTAGATCTGAAAATTAAATGAATTTTCATCGGTATATCAGCTCTCGACAGAAAAATTTCGTAATTTTTGGTGTCAATATTCGAGATATCCATCTGGCGCATTCGATGCATGCAAGTTTCCATGCAATGTGTTTCCTACTTGCCGAATACTGATGCCCATTTTCCTTGCAATCAGGGAAACTATTACACGTTAACCATATATTTTTTGGCTTTTGGTTCATATTTCTTCGTCGATCGCTTCTAAATTGTAGTGTTATTCACATTGTCGAGAGACGATTTCTTTGCCTGCTCGCTTTTATCATGGGTATGGAAAGGCAAAAGCATCACTGTATTGCGTGAATGTTTGCCGGTATTATGCCTTCTTCTATCAACACTTCAGCCACTACACGATGCTTTCGATATTCACCGGCGTCGCTGATAACGATGATGAAATCAGTACATTTGGTCATTTCTTAAGTATTGTAACTTATAAATGTTAGACTTCGAACTTATATACTATGTCAGCTTTCGTGTAGGAGAAGAACTGGTTTTTAAAGAAATTTATGTTACTCTATTCACAACTACGTAATTAAATTAGGTTAGAAGCTAGACACATATTTTATGTAACTAATTCTGGATTCTGGTTCGTGAGTTTGGATAAGAAGATAAAGCAGAAGTGAAAGAATAAATATTAATTAAACTCATGATAGTAAATGCTCTTATATACCCTTCAAGGTAAATGTACTTCAGAATTTTAGCATACCTTATATGAGTGTTATAAATTAAACTATAGTTTCAAAGACTTCTATCATGCCAACAAAAGTACAAGTTTAAAATATAATTTAATATGAGAATGTTATTGCGTTGTTGAAATGTAATTTATTAATTTGAGTGATAAATTAGTTTTAATACATTGCTTCGTTCTGATCCTATGTACTTTCCCAACTTTAAATGTATTAAACTTTTTATTCGCTGTTTCCAGCACTGCTCTTACATAAAAGCAATAGTCTGGTATAGGAATGCAGCAGTATAAGTATGATTTACACATGCCTTTTTTGTATGCGAAATCTAGAAAATAATATAACATTGAAATAAATTTTAAGAAAGTTATTTTCATTTCCAAGAACGTTATTTCTTAATTAAGATTCTCTTAATTAAGATTATTGTTTAACATAGTAAAACAAATTATTAATGTTAATTAAGGTATTTACAGGCAAAAAGTAAATGTCAAAAATGTTTCTGTTCCGTCATCCTTAATTTTATTGCCCATTTACGAAGCCTTTTATCATTCTGATGAAGTAAACAAGTAATATAAAAAAATTCAAAGTATACTCCTACTTAGGTCAATAATTCTCTTTATTAACATGTTGTTTCTAATTTATGAAACTGATGATGATTCATAATTTTGCATTCAGTCCAATTCTTCAATTGATATTCCATCTAATAATTTCACACGGCTCAAGGCGATATATGCTTGACCTGCTGCGAAGATTATAATATAAATTGATTATTAATCGTCGCTTGCGTTGCGTTGTAATTTCTTTTCGCATTCTCCGTTTGTGAAGCAATGGGCATTTTAAAGGGTTATATTTTAAACATATATTATTTATCACGTTAACATAGAAATATGGGAAGAATTTTTGCTACATAATGGGACATTACATCCTCTTCAGCCCACTCTCTATAAAACTAAAATTCTTTAGCAATATTTAGCAATCTCGCTTTTAAACAAGAAGAAAGGAGGTGAGGACTTGGGCGAACGCCGTTTCCTCCAGTCCGTGAGGTTACACTTTAAAAATCTTTAGATCTTACTGTTGCCATATATTTTTGTTAAATATTGCAATCCCATTTATCATAGTCATGTGCTATTATTTATACGTTGTTAGAAAATTAATTTTACAGCACGTGAGAATTCCTACTAAACGGTCATTATTTACAAGTCTTATAATATAATTAACAAAAACAGCATATCTTTTAGTTCCTATAAACAGGATTAAATAAGTAGCAATTAACTTTAATATGTAAAAAAACTGTATTAACATCAAGTGTCATCCACTACGAGTTTAAAAAATTGTATTTGAACTTGAGTGAATAAATAAAAGGTATTTCATTAACGATTGAAAATTTGAACAAGATATAGGGAGAGTGTGAACTAATCTCCGAATGTCCATTTTAATATCCCGTGAAATTCAGTTTTATATGTTATGGTTCTAAAAAGATGTATTTCCTTTTACGTAACTTTTCTGTCATCAGAAAAACAATTAATTTCTTCCCTTACCTGAAAAATCACGATCAATGTCAGAACTGCTAGTGCTACTACTGGGAATGACAAATTAATATCCAACCCAGAAGATGTTTAGATTATCCTTCGTACATTGTCTGTTAAAGCAACGAAGTGAGAAATTTTAGTTTGAGAAAAACACACTTTTTTAATGCTTCATACTTATTTCTAATAGCCAGAATATTTTCAATGGGATTTTTGAGTTTCGAATATGGTTTAAGATTGGAAATATAAGGAAGTCATATATATAGGTTGTAAATAATCACAATTACGTAAATATAGTAGCATCATATTGTAGTAGCATAATTTGGTTTTTCATGGTTCACTGGAAAGTTCTATTTGAACTTGAAATTTAAATATTCATGTCTCTTCATCAAAATATAAACTTTTGAAAATTCTGTAATGAAATGGAGAATATTTCCCTGAGAGCAAATGTGAAAGTAATTTTAATTAAATCACGTTTTAAACAGCATGTCCCCGAGTGAGGTAAGTTCATAGTTGTCCGTGAGTGAGGCAGGTTATGGAAATATTCTCCCAAATGAGGTGAGATTAACATGTTTGTGTACCTAGTGAATCGTTGTAATACATGGAAAAGTGTCGAGAATGAGGTCAACACATATATCGAAATCTAAGAAGCAATTTATGCGAGTAAGTGGACTGTCATTCTATATCTATTCTGTTTAAATCATAGGTTTCCAATTAAAGACGTAAAATTGCAAAGCCAATAATAATGTATAAATAAGTCTTTACGAAAATTGCCAAGCTTTAAAACCAAAACCTAATTTTGTTTTGCCATTTTTTTAGAATAACGCATTTGCAGCATTAAATTTTTCTTAAGCTGTTTTACAAGGAATTAGAAAACACATTTCTGCAAAAAATATTTAAATTGAAAATATCCGTTAAATAATTTAAGAAAGCTTTCGATAATTATCAGCCTCTGTAGAGGTGTGCTTTTTAAGGATTTAGGTTTTTTGTGTGTGCATAGTTAGAAAATTAATAAAACACTCATTTAGAAAGACCTACTGCTCGTACTAAAATTAAGTTTACTCTTTATCTGATTTTAACAAGAATATCCCTTTAGATAGGAAACAGTTTAAATAAAAAAAGTTTAGAAAATTAAGCACATTCTTCATTTCTTGTGAAACTTTGTTGCTTTGGAATTCAACCGATAAAAATTTAATTTAAAACTTATTTGCTATCTAATTTAAAAGATAAAAAATTTTATTTAATGAAGTTGTGCTTCGGAAAGAAAACTTTGAGATTTAAAATACTTCTAATTTTGAGAATATTTAACGAGAAAGTTTCGCTTGTCTATTTGATCGCCTTGATTTTAATATGGTAATACTACTAATAATAATAAGAAGAATGAAAATAACGATAATAATAATTAAACTTAGTTATTAGTTACTAAATTTTAATTTACTTTTCTGCTATCTACTTAGTGGTATTTTTACTGATTTCTGATAAATTGCTCTTAAACTCATTAATTCTGCATCTCCTTTTTAGATAGTCTGAACGATATTGTATCATACTGCCATGAAATCATGATACAAGATTTTTATGTAAAATTTTTAAGAAATAGGAGCTGTATCTTTTACTCTACAATAATTTTATGTAAAATTATTAAGAAATAGTTAGCTGTATCTTTTACTCCATACAATAATTTTATATCAAATGATTAAGTAAATAGTCTTTGAAAATACATAATATTAAATGTGTATTTCTAATTCGTAAAATGTTGATATTTGCTGTAGGCAAGAAAACGGTTCCTTAAAATTATCTTAATTGATTTTCATGGAAATAACGGACACTATGCGTGGCTTGGTTAACAGAGCCCCCATGTAGATGAAGTCATGGTCGGTTAGTGTTTTTTGAAGCGATGATACCAGACAATGCCCACCGTTGATGCTTCTTTCTGGTTTCCAGTTTATTCCAGTGGTAGGACACCGATACTGAAAAACTGAAAACTAAATGGCGACGTGGAATTGCTGTCAGGGCTCATGGAGGCCAAAAGACGGCTTGAGAAATAGCAACAGGGAAAGATAATACGATGTTTTTCCATCTCAACGTCTGTGAGTTATTAATCTCTTCTTCCTTTGCCATTTGGTAGATTCCTGTCTCCAGATACTTCATCTTGAAGTCTTGCATCTATCTGCTTAGAATCAAGCCTGTTTGAAGTTTCTTATCTTTTGCTATATATTTCACCACAGCAAAATGGAGGGCAAAACTGCAGTCTGATGTGATTTGCAACAAGTAAACGTATAAACCACTTATATTTGAAAACTGTTCATGTCCTTATAGAAATTTTTGCTGGGCTACCAGCGAAAATAATGTATTAATGCAAATTAAAAATTTTGAACGGCGTGGTATTCTCGGTATAAACCGGTTGTCCATTTATTGAAATACTGAGAATCTGTGAAGTTAAATTGAATTAGTTTAACACAAAAAATTATGTAAAACATATTTTAAGAATCTATAGAATTTCCTTAACGGAAAATATGTCGCAATATTTTTATCATTATTGATTTTAATTAAAATATAATGAAATTTATGTAAAATGATATATATAAAACTTTTTCTGATTAAAATTCACCATGGTTTTTCCAGCGTACGGAGCAAATAGAAAATCAAGTTGTAGCATTGTAAGCCAAATTTTTCAAGTGTGATGTGAGCTAAAGTTTCCAGCTAAAAATTTATTAGGATGGCCTCTTCCTGATACAAACAACTAAAGTATGTTAAAAATTAAATTATATTGTAACAGGAGTCTTCTATCACCTCCTGTGTGAGAGGCGAAAGGTACTGTGACAGGCACTGCAATTAGATTCACTACACTGCGAAAGTTTTACGTGTGGAGTAATAATGAATTGACTAACTTAATAAATGTTATATGTGTTAAAATTATACGTATCTTTATTAGGCAAAGAATTTCACACCTATGTTTTCACCTGTCAGAGTTAGAATAATTAATCACATCACAACAGTGTATTTCTGATTTTTATTAGTTCGTTGTACGAAGTAAAAGAAATATTGTAATCACGAAAAATTCCGAATATCATGTTTCAAAGAAAACATTCATTTTTACCATGATCGAATGCAATTTAACGATGTTTTTCCGTGAGATCTGTACGTAAGGACTGAATAAAGGACTCTTTTACCCCAAACGAATTATAAAACTGATTTAAAATTGATTCAAAAGATATTTTTTCGTGGAGTGATTTAAAATGGATTCAGAAGAGATTTTTTCGTGGCGTCTGTACGTATAACTCAAAAAAGAGTATCCTAAGAGTGTTGAAATTTTGTATATAGCACTGCTATAACATGTAGTTGTGCATCTCCTATTTTTGTTGTAATCGACTGCACCAAAAGTATATATACCATCTCTGTTACTCGGCTCAGTGAGCTCAGTTATTTTATTCTTATATGTTGGTAAATTGTGCATTCTTTGCTTTAAAAGTGATTGAATTATGTCATTCTCATCTTCTGGTTAAGGCTTTTATGTCTTAAGTTAATCTGCATGCAATATTTGTAGAATTATCAACAATTTGAAAGTTGTTTTAATGCAGCTAAGCGTAATTTTGTTTTCCATATTTGTTTACAGTTGAAACTTAGCAGAATAGTGAATTAATTCTTTCTTCGGCTACAATGTCATTTTACCGAGTGGGGCCAAATGGAAAATTTTAGTTTTGTGCACAGAAAAATCTGCCTTCTTGCCTGCTGCCGAATTGCTTGTTTTTGCGCTGAAACTCTAATTTTAATTGTAAACATTGTTTTCTTAACTGTTTTAACAGTATTTGGTGTTTTATGTTTTTCTGCATCTTTCAATTTTTAATGAAGACATTTTGAGATTTTAAGCATTTTTACCTGGCCGCAAAGTGAGAACTGAATGAATTGAATGAGAAATATATCTTTAATGAAATTCCAGGAAATATTTCATGCATTTAAATGAAATGCATGAAAAAATGCGTATAATTTAATATTCCGTACAAGGAAGTCATGTGGTGCACAGATCAGGTTTGTTTATTCATCTAATTAGTTTCAAATAAATGTATTTTTAAGCACTACGAAATCTCAAAGTGTGTGCTAGGGAATTTTATTAAGCTCCTTGCTATTTGATTAAGTTTACATAGTATCATCTCTAGTTCTTTTCCTGTAAAATTAGATATGTGGTGGTTCCCGAATCTGCATCATGAATATTTACATATTTGATGCTTGAATAATACGTTATATATTCTTTTTCAATTTCTACACTAAGTCAAATATTTCTAAATACAAACAAGAAAATAACCAAACATTTTTGTAAATTATAGGAAGATACAAAGTTTAAAAAAATTGAGTGGATATTACAGCGATATCATTTAAATTATTTTAAGACCTGAAAGAATTTCCCTACAATCATTCTACTTACGTTTCTTATTAAAATAAAGTTATAAACTCAATTCCCCTTACATCGATTAGTTTCACAGTCAACCCCAAAACCAGTTGTGCGGGTTATTAGTCTACCAGCTGAAAAGATGTATCACCTCTACTATTGATGGTTCTAATATTAGAAAAGATAGCAACAGATAAATTAGCATTTATATTTAGATTTGTATCCAATTCAAACTATGTTTTATTTCTCTTATTTTTTCAAGCCTCATACTACAATATGATAAAGTTAGAATTACATTTCTAATTGCGCAAAGAAGTCCATTAAAGCTGAGTTTTCACAAAAGGATGAACTCATTTATTTTTCTTTTGCAATGAATTATATAAAAGTCACATTTATAGTTATAAACAAAAGCAAATACCATTAGAGCATTGAATCAGATTTACTGTTTACAGATAATTTTACTATTTCACGTAAGTGATTTATATAATATAAAATAAAAACAAGACCTATAGTCTGAAATTTTAGATTATAGTCAGCACCTCAGCGAAGCATTTAACGTCAAATACTTCTAAAATGTTTCTTACTTCCTTGTACGAAGTAAAAAGAAAATATTGTAATCGCGAAAAGTTTCAGGCATCATATTTCAAAGAAAATATCCATTTTGACCATTATCGAATGCAATTTAATGGTTTTGCGTGACATCTGTACGTAAGGACAGAATAAAAGTCTCATTTCCTCCCAAAAAAATATAAAACTGATTTAAAATGAATTCTGAAGAGAATTTTTTGTGGCGTATCTCGCATAACTCAAAAACGTACGTACGTATCTCGCATAACTGAAAAACGAGTAGCCTCAGAAACGTTGAAATTTTGTATATAGGGCTGCTATGATATGTAGATGTGCACCTCGTATTTTGGTTGCAATCGGGCTGCACCAAATATATGTATACGTGGTATACATATGTTTGGTATCTGATATGTATACGTGATATACATATCAGATTTTTTAATTTCAAAATATAAAAAAGAAAATAATAAAAATGTAAAACAAACGATTCTGCCTAGTTATAAAGTTCAAAACTGGTTTAGTTAATGATGACAAATAATAAAAAAATGTTATTTGGACATAAATAAAATAATGTACTTTCAATTATATCAATAACATACACTATTTAAAGAAAATAAATATTTTAATTATAGAGGAATTCGTTTATTGCTTTTAAATTACTCAGCTTGTTAAGCGGTAAGTGCTTGATTCAATTTGAATACTTTGCGAAATGGTCTACAATGAAAAAAAGAAAAAGGAAATTGGTTGCCATAAAATTAAGAAATTCGCGAAATAAATTATCCTTGGCGCAAACTGACAAAAAAGTACGCCAAGATAAAGTTTTGAATTTCTCCGTAAATTTCGCACCAAATTTTACAAAATTTTATATTTAGTCATAAGTTAAGTCTTAAAATCGAAATATTTGAAATATGGGAAAAAATTGCCATCTCATTTCAGAACAAGTCCGATTTTGTGTCAAAATACCTATGTTAGAATAATTGTTGTATATAAATCTAATATGTATCCCGAGTCGCGCTTTTGAGACATGAAAAACGCAATCTGAATTTCGTCTACGGGAGATATAGAACTGTTTTTATTTTTTCGCAGTGTACATATATTCGTACAGACGTTGCGAAAAGCCCATTTTAAATTCATTTCACAATCCGCTTTAGAAAAAGCAGTGCTTTATTCTGTTCGTACGTACAGACGTTAAGCAAAGAATAATTAAAATAGGATTCGAGAACGGTCAAAATGGATATTTCCGTTGAAATATGATACGCGAATTTTTTCGCTATCACAATACTTCTGTTACTTCGTCCAGGAAAATAAAAAATGCATTCTTATGTTTCGTTTTTCGGGAGAGAAGGAAGAAAAGATTTTCAGCTTTAGGTATTGAAATGGATATACTTTTGCACCATTTGCTAATCTAAAACTTCAAGTAATTACATCCATGAATAAGTTTACTGCTGAGTTAAACTAAAGTTATTTCGAAATCTATATTCGATTCATTGCAAAACGGGAGTTTCCAATTTCAAATAAAAAGTTTCTTTTCTGATGTACATAAAAACTTTCTGGGAGGGAAAAAATATATTAATATTTCTATGCATTGGTTCTGACTTCTGAAAATAGAATATTTTCTTTCCATTGCTCCACAAATAGAAGTAAACAAATTATGGTTTCTGGGAAAATAGATGAGTAAAATTTGAAAATAAGAATTCTTTGAAATCTTTTAAAGTAAATATCGATTGTTTCAATTTTAAAGAGAAAATAAGAAGGAAGACTCTTACCGTTGGTGATTTGCTTTCCGTTTCTGCGTTATTTAGAGTTATTTTTATTGATATAACATCATCCTTTTCATTGCTGCAGGGCAGTACTTTTGTTCTAAAAGATCTAGGAAATGAATAAACAAAAATAAATATGCAGAAGGGGAATTCGAAAGAATAGCTGTGCGGTTCATTAACGAGTATTTTCTCTTTCGAATAACAAATGCTTCGGAAATATGAATTTTTGATCTGCCTGAACTGAAAGCAGAGTACTTAACTAACACCATTAGTGAGCACCAACACTGGCTGGATTGTACAAAGTTGGAAGAAGTTTCAGGCACCTGTATCTAAACAATATTAATACGGTTGAACTCTCGACTTGAAATTATTAACTAAACAGCTATTTCATAAAGCTCTAAAATTATGCATTTCAAAAAACGCGGACGTGAACTTTTCGTGAACTAGAAATGTTAGTAACTAGGGATGCGACATTCGAAATCTCGAATCCTCCATAATTACTGAATTTTACATATGATTCGAGATTCAATAATCCAGATCTTCTTGGGAAGTCGGTCTACTTCTGAAGAGTTTTATCATCTACTATTTAAAAAATGGCAACATGAATCAAATGACGTATTTCTTTTCTCTCGATTGGATCACAAGCGATTTTCAACAATTAAAGTCTGAAACCTTCTCTCTGTCTGGTTATTTTCCCACTTTCTCTCTCGCAGTATATCGTTTTTATTTCCAAAATATAAAGAGTAATATTGTAAGTTTAACGCATTTTACGCGCCCCTACTTAGAACAATCATGCCGCTATTCCGGTTTTATTTAATTGAGAAATAGCGTATAATATTCGTTTCCGCTTTAAATCAGAGGAATATTTCCTAAATTTAATGGAAAACCAGGAGGAACTTTTGTGATCAAACCACGCATAGGGTATTATGTTTTACACAATCATAGATTTATATGTTTCGAAATGATGTTTGGATGATTTACGGGGTTTGGCAGTCAAACCGGAAAGTTTCACACTAACTCCTAACTTCCTCTTAGATTATACTAACCATGTTGGATATAGGTCCCTCTATAACTGTAATCGGTACTCTAACTAAGTAACTATAATTTATCCCTTTACGTTAATGTAATCCTATCCGGCACTTATACGTAACTTTAACCTTATATGCTTTCCAGTAAATTTGATGAATAGAAAATACTGGAAAATTCTTGGTGAAGGATAAGAAACTATAAAAGACCAGAGAGAATATGAGTTCCCATTTTTTAGTTTAAAGGTGACTACGGTGCACTGAGAGATCTCCGCGTTAGCTTCGCTCTTTAGATGTATTTTGCATTGCGTTGCTTTTAACGTCCTTAGCAGTGTGAAGCGGTGAGTACTGACTGTGCTCTGTCATGCTGAGAAGAGCAGTACAAGCACTTCTGTGGAATGTTCTAGAATTTCAAAGTATTTCTTTTGGGAAAATAAATTTTATCAAGTTATCATCGGTTCTGCGTGCATTCAATCCATTACGAACCCGTACACACGCTAAAATGCTAATTTCGAATTTTACGAAGCTCATAAAGTGAGCTTGTATGAATTATAACCTGAATAGAGACGGTTGTATTTCACTTCATACCCGGGTTTTTGGAAAATATTTAGCGCAAAACCCCACCGGAGGGGGATATGAGGTATCAGGAAATACAGAGCGACACGACTACCTGACCACAGATAGCTTAATTCTAAAAGTACTTTCATAAACACTTAAACCAACAGATTTTAGCATTTTTGAAGGCGTTAGAATCAGCTTTTCACACTTTTTGAATTATGTTAATCAGGTTATGTGTGTATACTTAAATGTCGTCTAATGCGTGGTTATTTGAGGGATGATAGGCATAAAACGTAATGTACAGTAAAGGTAATTTCTGCATAAATGCTATGCATACAATTCATTTTCGGAACAAAATACTGTAGATGTAGATCATTAATGCCGCCTTTTTATACTTGCATAACATTTTTCACTTTTTTTTATATACAGTAAACCTTGGTTCTCTAATATATCATGGAATTACCCTACATTCTAAATCAGACATTCGAGATCGGAAAAAAAATACTGAAGGATTAAAATAGGGATGAAACTACAAAGAAAAGGTAATTTGCTGGTAACTTCTGGGCAGAATCGTAGCTCAGGTTTGGAAAGCAAAAATGGAAAACATTTAATTCTAAAATTACCTATCATCCCTTTGGCGACACCTGGATGCTGCGTCGAGGGACAGATGACCCCTTTGCCCTCTTCTAGCTAAACCTCTGCTTTTGGAGAGGAATGTTTTAAAAACGTGTGATTAAAAGCAGGCAGATTTCGTCATTTTCTCATAGAAGCCATTTAAATGAAATTTGACAACAAAAATGATTTAAAAATAATAATTGCAATGCTTGATTATGGTATTTTAAACTACCAAAGATATCACATTTATTAGTTATAATAAGTCAATGCGTTAAAGATATTCGGTGAAACGAAATCACTACAATCCCTAAAAGAAAATCTAAAGACATGAAAAATCCTAAAAGGGGGCTGAAAATTTCAGAACGTTTCTTAAACCATATCTTGTTTTTAAAAACCCAGAGAGATGATAGTTTTTTTAAATATTCTACTTTTATTAACACGCATGAAAGTTTAAATCTATAATGAAATTAATTCCTCTTCCTCTAAGAATTCTAGAACTGTTTCGGAATATTATAAAATTCGCAGCAAAAGAAGGTTATAGAATAAATTAGAAAAGGAGACATCCATATTAGTATATTAAAAAAATAAAACAATGTACCTTTAAGTTTTTAATAATCCTAATAAAATTCAGAAAAGTATAAAAACCCCAAAGAAATACAATAATTTATTAAAGAAACTTAACTATGATAAACTGTTTTACATCAGATTAGATTCACAATTATAGAATAAAGGTCTGGGTGTGACTGATTCCAGTCAAATAAAGGCCAAAGGCATAACAGATTTGTGGAACTTGATGCTTTCATTAATCCTTATTTATTTGAATCAAAAGGTAGTAAACACAATTCAGATCAAAATGACCCCAGTAAAAAGAAATTTATTGAAAGTTGGCCATTATCCTGTTATGGGATTTCTTTTCATAATAAAAATAACTATCTGGCAATAAATACTACAATTGCTATTGAGAAACATCTTGTGGTGCCGCTCATTGATATCATAATCTTTGGTTTAGTAAGTAGCAGTCCATTTCATTGTAATGCATTTCCTAAGACGTTTCGGTAACATAAATCCTATAATCATGTCAGAAATTAGTAACCAGAAACATATGTAGTAATTGATATACTCTCGCTTACGTTTCTTGTACCATCGAATATACAGACTTTCGAGAATCCTTCGGAAGTGGCCTGAATTTCTTGATAATTATTTTCCCTTATTTAACTCGGTTTGTGTTTGAACACAAAATTGCAGCTTAACATGTCTAATAATTTTGCATTAAAGTCTTGAAAAGAATACATACGTACAAATATAAACACTTCACCAGTAAGAACTGCCTACATTAATACAGAGCACCAGCTTGTAATTGCAAAACTGAGAATAAGAAATTTCAGAATATATTGCAACAAACACAATTAAAACACAACTGCAGTTGAAGTCACTACTCAATTATTGGCAGAAAACATCAAAGCCATTAATATAGTTAATATAATTTAATGAAAGTCATTCAGTTATATTCATTACAGTATTATTAGATTACTGATTTTTCCTGCACTCGCAGATTCTTTTAGCAACTTCATTTGCATATTTTTGAAGTATACTGTGAGAGCAAAGACGACGAAAGAACAGAATATCATAAGAAATAACCTGTTAGTTTCAAAAAATGTATTTCTATTTGCCAATTCTTGTTTACAATTTGTTAAGTCATTAGGCTACTTTGAAGCAGGAGATGTAAAATGTGTACAATGCCCTTGCCGGAACTCAAGTCTGGACCTCTAGAGTACGCGCCGATTGTGATAACGTTACGTCATGAAGGCATGCTGGAAAGTATAAAATATCTTATATACTCCCTCTTTTAAATAGCGACTTGGTATTAGGGAAAATGCAGTCGCCAAATTCAAGTGGTAAAAAATTATTGTCCACCACCTTTTAGTTCGGGCGCCATTTGTACAGTCATTAGGTCATTTTGAAGCAAGAAATGAGAAAAATATGCAGTGTCCTCGCCAAGACTCGAACCGGGACCTCTCGAATATGCGCCAAGTGTACTACCGTTACACCACGAAGTAAAGGAAGTACTCCGTTACACTTATTAAAATACTTTCATTGCTTTATACCATAAATTACCGGATAATTTATTCTTACTTCCTAATGCCTGTCTACCAACAATCACGTTGAATTAAGGAAATAAATGAGTTTCGAACGCATTTAAGATTCCTCTTCAGCGAACCTTGAATAGTTAAACACTAAGCAGGAATACTTTAAGAATTTAATGCCTCAATGGAATTAAACGAAATCCTTCTCCCAAAAAATGAAGTCTGAAAAGTCATAAAAGAAATGTTGCAAATGAAGCAAAAATTCTGCGAGTTCGTGGTGAGCATCACCTATTCGTGTTTTCTTCTTTTCCCATCGAGATAGCGTTTGACAGCTGCGGTAAAAAATGGAAATATAATGCATGATTTCTCTGATAAAAGCGAAATGACACAAACAGCAAGCGCTATCTGCCACAGTGTGAGAAGAATAATGACGTAAAAGGTCAGCAAAAATAAACACCGATAACATTTGATGTCTTGAATAAACCGTGTAATCCCAGAATAGTTTCCAGTCAGTACCTCTAGAATTTATTTTTTTGCTATTCTTGCACTTCTGTTTAATTAATATTCTTCGAATCAGGAAAGTGGCAAACTTTTAAGATGCCTATTTTGTTGACGATAGGGTTAATTCTGGTGACTGAGCCTGTTAAATGCAAATGTAAACAGGAAACGTATAAATATGGAACTAACTGCCGAACTATCTGCCATCTAACTACAACCTTTCCTCCTGCATTACAAATTATTATAGAAAACCTAGTTATTAGAATAAGAACTTCATATTTTATCAATTCATTTATTTCTGTCTGTTATCTTTCCTCTATTTGTGAAATTAACTTGGTACATTAGCATTTATGCGTCTAGCCGTGTTTTCTGAAATTTCGTAGTAACATTTCTGAAATTTTGTATTACACATTTAACTTAAAACCAAAAATCTTCAAGATTAAATAAAAAGCATTTATTGAAATTTAGTTTTTATTTAATGTATTTTCATATGTTGTATGTAGTTTGCATAATAAATGTTTAAACAAATACAACTAAAAAATTTTAATATGATAGCTATATCGTTGTAACTGAAGGTGAAATAAATAGTTAAGTTATATTTTCTAATTGTCATATAATTCAGTTTTAAATAACTTAAAGCAGCAATGTTCTAAACGTAATTTACCTTTTAATATCAAAAGTAATTTCCGAAAATCAAACGTGCAACAATCGCGGTCAATGTTGAATCATACCTTTAATAAATGTGTATTAAAACATTTCAGAAGATAGACATGGAGATAATTTTCGCAAAATGAGTTCAGAACACATTCTTTGATACTGAGAAATCGTTTTTCGTGGTACTGATGAAAGCTATACTTTACATGTGTTACGTATTAGATATTACAGTTTACATCAGAAAGTCATTAATGCAACAGTTCATCTTTCCAAGGTTCATCTTCCATAAAGAAGTGACTTTTATTATTATTATTATTTTGCTACTTTTAATTGTGACGAACACCTGGGGGTTACATACCTAAAGGGAGGAATGCCTTCATGAAGGACTTAGAGAGTCAGTAGTTTATATTTTGAAGCAGAAGACATGAGAAATGTGCAGTGCCTTCAACGGGATCCGAACCTGGATCTCTCGAATCCTGGCCGAGTATGTTTCCAACTACGCCACGAAGTCATGGGAAAAGGAGGGAGAAAATATCTTACAGACTTTCTAAGGAAAACTGGCTCGTATACCCGTTACGCATGGCGAAAACGCCCATTCAACCAGCTCGTTCGCTGGAATTCAAACCCCGGATCGAACTACCAAATATATAAATAAGTGAGAGGCATAGAGATAATTCGGATTTCTTGGAGGGTAGATGCTTTTTTCATTTGCACAATATTCCCAGCAGGCAGTTTGTTAGATACTAGCTAATTTAACGTTACTCTGCTGGTTAGAGTTTTATTTTAACTGCGAAGCGACTATTCGCTATGTTCAAACTGTACCAATGACAAGCTGTGAGAAAAGTGTTAAGACTCTTTTATTCAGCTCAAGAAAGAATTTACAGACGGTACTCCTGGTGCGTACAAACTTAGCCAATATTTTTGGATAGAACTCAGAATAGAAATGTAAAAGTAAATCTAAGTTAAATAACCAGAGGAAACTGCACAGAGCTAATTAACGTAAGTTGGCTCTCTGCCGTGCCACCGACGTAGACAAACCGGCAATTAATATAGACGGACGTAAAATAGCAAGCTTAAATCAGCACTCGGAAAACAGCTTAATTACTATCTTTCTACCATACTTTGCGTAGTACGCGAAACCGAAGAATCATTCTGGAAATGAGGGAATATAGAAAAGATGATTGAAACTTGATGTTAGTAAATCTGCAATGAATTAACTTTAAAAAATGCAGTCTTATTTTACTTTCAACATGCCATTTCAAAATTATTGAAAAGGCTTGTTATATCTGCTAATAATTCCCTGTAATTTCATAATATGAGCAGGATATTTATTTGCTTATCCGTTTTAAGCTGTCTTTTACAAACTTTCGAATACGTAAATAAATCTGAAATCTTTGAGATAGGAGCGAACAATATGCGTTAAAAACTATTATTTATTAGAAATAAAAATCTGAACTATAGGCAAAATTGCAGTTTATCTACCGTAGAATAACATTTGAAGGAAAGGAAAGTAGAGTTGATGCGAGAGCATTATCTCGCTATGATTTGATGTGATTATAAACGGGGCTAAATAAAAAAGATTGCTTTCAACATCTACAGTTAGTATATTGAAATAAAACTCAATACCGTACTACTGTATTCAGATGATATACAAACTTTTGACACGTGCCTCACCATGTTAATGCATCTCTTCATTCAACAAGACTCAGAGTAGAATTTCTCTAAAAAACACCTGAAAGTGATAGGACATACACCCTGTTCTGATTTTGCTAGGTGTGACCTTTGGCTATTGTGCAATCTACAACAAGACCGTTTTTGCTGTCGATTTCATTCCGAAGATGAGACTGACGAAGCTATAAAAGTATTGTTTTCATCAGTTTAGCGAAATCCATAGCTCGAAGTATTTAATATTAAAAAAATAACCTGCAAAATGTTTTGATGTTGGGAAAAACGATTTGAATTACACCTAAGATTTGCTAAGTTTAACGTGTACAATTTAGATGCATTTAGATGCTTTAAAAATATTTTAGAGTGATCTTCGTAAACAAGTAGGTTCAAAGAGCCAGAAAACTAATACACAAAGCAAAAGAAAGATATCAGAGCCATAAAATTAATACACAAAGCAAAAGAAAGATATAAAATCTTCCTGTATTTACAGATTATAAATAAACAATGAAAAGTTCTAAATATTTGTATTTACAATATTAGTCACTAATTAAAGTAATATTCCGAAGGATTTTGTTTAACTTTAAAATGTACTTGAGACTTAATAAAACAAATTTCTCTCAGCAGTTGATTTTAAATTTGTCTCAAGGAATCACAGGCACGCTTCGCATGTTGCAGGCACGCTTCTAATCTAATAGAAATCGGTAAGACTTCCATAGACGAAAACAGTTTTCAGTATTTGAAATTTAATTACTCTATGAATGCCTACAGCATGTTGACACTTTGAGTCTCATGTTTATTCAAGGAGTTAAAATGTTGTATTTATATTGATGACTACTAAACGTGAAACTGATAGAGGAATTATATTCAATAGAAATTTGCTATTTTTAAAATATGGAATTGCATATTTATTGATTATCTGTACTTATTTAACCTAAAAGTGAAATAAATATCTTGTAAAGACTCTGAAAAGCTTTCTGTCTATGTCATTTAGTTAAGTAGAAACCAGCCAATTGGTTATCAATTCGATATTTTCTGGAATGTAATTACTAAAAATACAGGAGATAAACAAGAGGCATTTCTTCAAAAGCCCCCTGACTGCAAAATATCCAATCGCTGGAGAATAGAGAATTGAGTGGACATCACCTTAGGCAAACAGAAATAAGCAGCATCCTATTATCGACCTATGATGAAGAAAAATAGGATAACAAGAAATTTTTCAGAATAAAAAGCACAGTGTTGCGGCGTAATTAATGATGCTATGTGAAAAGGGAGACAAATATGACAATAACTAGTTAGCAAGAAGTATCGGAATTTACGAGAAAATATAAGTAGAAGAGCTTGTATTTAGTCATTTAATCACTCGAGGTTGCTTATAAACATCAAAATAATCACTGAAATCATTTTCATTAGACGGTATTTAAAATAGCACAAAAGCTTCTTCGCAAAAGTCTAGTTGTACAATGTTATTAAAAAACATTGTACTACTAGACTTTTTATTTAAGCAAGTATTTAAGCAAGTTTATTTAAGCAAATATTTAAGTAAGTTTATTTAAGCAAGTATCTTACTATTAATAAAAGAAGGAGTAGATTTGGTGTAATTTATTCATATTATAATAATGAAAGATGGACACTCAGATGTCTTCCAGAAACGAGTTAACCGTACTTATCTAGTACTATAACCAATTCTTTAACATAAACTGTTGGACAACAAGGCTGCCCTCTGGTGAGTAGCCAGAGAAGTACTTCAGTAAAAGCCAAGTGTCCCACTTGATAGGTTGTACCAGACTCTTGCTCTGTAATTTTTCTTAAAGTTAAATGTAATGTCCGTGTGTAACTTAAACCTGTTAATAAATACTTGTTACACTATACAGGACTCTTCTATGACCCTATCTAAAACGACCCCTTCACAGTACATTATTAAAGAGATGAGTGAGCACACGCCGTGACACGTTCTATCTAATCTTTTTTGTTTATGTAAGATTTCTGGCCTTTCTTTAATACGCCAAGTTGGAAATAAAAGTTTAGTTACGAATTTAAGCAGTAGAATTCATCTCTTTCATAATATAATTAGTGTAATTTTCCTGTATCATCTTTAAGAATTTAAACATTGCCTCAAAAGTATTGCGAAAGCATAATTAAGCGGTTATAGGGGCAAGTAACAGAATATTAATTTGAAGCATAGCGTTGCACTTTAATTTTGCAAGGATGCTAATTAAATAAAACAGACTATTAATTAGGGCAAATTTAATAATTTATAATGCAATTTTATAAATATTCCTTAAACGATGCAAGGTATAAATTAATAAAATCATTAATTATCTTAGTAACTCGACTAGAAGATCGTCTCATGTTCATTCCTTGAGAGTAATACTGTTCTGAAAATCACAATACTCTTAGGCGAACTGCCGAACGTTTAAAAGTAGTAAGATAAGTTACATCATTATTACATTTAGGGTAAAAGAAAAATGTATGTTTTTCTTTTAGCCTAAATGTAATAATTTAACTTGAAATTTTGATAATTAAATTATTTAATTGTCTTGTTACGGTGTTGGTGTATTTAATTATGGCAAAGCACACGAGGGCTATCTGCCTAAGGGGAGGGATGCCTTTCGCGGAGGACTTTCTAAGGGAAACTGGCTCGTATACACGTTACACATGGGGAAAACCACGAAAACGCCCATGCAGCCAGCCCGTTCGCGGGATTCGAACCTCGGACCGAACTACCAGTGTTCAGCGACTTTACCGCTCGGCCGCTGGTGGGCCTAAATTGTCTTGTTACATACCTTCAACATATCAAATTCATATATGTGAGCCCATCTGTATGTTCAAATTATCAATTTGCTTGTCGATCATACTAAAATATATAGAACTGTCTTAAATATAAAATCCTTTTCGTCGTCTCACCAATACAATGATAGTCATTTAAAAAATTAACACAAATATATTAATTTAACAGATTTTAGATACTAAAAGTATAGTAAAGGAATTCAAAAAATTATTTTGCTTAATCATTAAATATAAAAGGGTAAAAATATTACAAAAATACTTAAAACCAAAAATCGGGAAGATTTCAGATTTTATACTAAACTCAAAGAGGCTTTTTAACGTTTTGTGTGTTATCGTTATTTATTAAGTATCATGTTTTTCGCAAGTAAACCATAAAATTCAATTCAGCAGCAATATCACAATATATTTAAAAGAGCATATCCTTCGAATTTCCGATACACAGCCTCGGGCGCTGGAGATAAATGTTTTTTCCTCCCGTACAGTGTTGCCATTGCTCGTTTTGAAATCGTTGATTTTCTTAATCAAAAATTCATAAATGCTTTACAAAATATTAAAACATAATAAAACAAATTCCAATTTCTAAATTCGGGCTTTCAGATACCATATTTTGGTGGAGATGTACCTTATTCAAGATTTGATGGCTCTAGGTACCGTTGTTTCATCACAACGCGAGAGACATACATACATTTATGCAGCTTCTTCATTATTTGATTTCTTTAAATATAATACAGGGCGATAATATTTGTAGGCAACAATTTAAATAGTGATTCGCCATTTATAGTGAATCAACGCAAAATGTCAAAACGAAATTAATAGACCTTCTGTTCAAATTGTCTCTTTGGGCTAATTATCTTTTGTAATTTTAAATTCAAACTGATTTTGGTCTACCTATAAATTACTGAAAATTGATGTATCGTCGTGGATTTGATTTCTGAAGGAATGGAATTGATGATATGTTGTGTTAGGCCCGAAATTCAAACTATTCTGCAGTGAAGGAATAAATGTTTGTTGATCAGTATATAGAGGATGTTTGAAAGATCGAAAAGCAGGTTAATTGTACTGTAATTTTGGGGAAAGTTTAGATTCTTGTTTGACTTGCAAATTGATGATGGTGGCGGTCTTCCACTGCTCAGAAAACTTATTTAGCTGTAGACGGAAGTTAATAATATCCATAAGGGAATGAGAGATTTGACTCAAGATGAAAGATTCTTGAGTGTAATGCTACAGTTGCCGTCAGGACCAGAAGTGTTTTTCTTATTACGTTTATTAATGGTATTGAGAATCTGAAATCTGACAAGGAGAAATGATTTGTGGAAGATTCTTGGAGACCAGTTGTTTGAGAAAACTGTTAACGAGTTTCTGTGGCTGATATTGTTGTTTTCAAAAGGAACAGGATTATTTTGAAGACATTCCCAAGTCGGCCAGCTAAGCAAACCTCAGATAAGCTTTATTGTCATTAGAAATAAGCGCTATGTTTAGAGCCATGAAGTGGAGGAATAGAACTGTATATTTTAATTAGGTTCATATTGAGGATGTAAAGAGAATTATCCTCAACCATGATAGAAGTGAGGAAGTTTTTCCACTCTTCCTGCTTGTATATCAGCAATCCTTCCTTGACGCAATTTTGCTATATTTTTTAGACACTTTTGCAGCCAGGATCAGGAATCTGTTGCCATCTGTTTCTAAAAAAGTTCTTTTCCTGAATAAAGATTTTGATACTCTTGGGAATCCGTTCGGGAGTTCTTTTGAGCCTGTTTGTGAACTTTGTTACTATGAAGGGGGCTTATGAAAAATTTGAGAAGCTAGTCTTAAAGAAGTTGGAACATTGCAGCATCAGGTGGAAAGATGTTTAGTCTCTGTCCCTCCACGTCAGGGATTTAATGGAGGAACCCATCAGGATTGCTGACGCCTCAAACATACATAGGTAGCTATGTTAACAACAAAAATAGGTGGCTAGGTTAACAACATAAATAGGTGGCTTTTCGTTAATGGAAGATGGATTAACAAGCGACATTCGAGGGTGAGGATTTTGCATTTGCTCTTCAAATTGAACCTATATAAGAGCTTTCATCTTCTGCAGGTTGAGATCACGTATTGTTACACACTTCGGCTTGTAGAAAATGAGGTCTGCTAAAGTCTGCATGGGAGGATATAGTTCTGTGAAAAGTAACAATTATAACAATATTAATCTCGCAAAGTAGAGCTTTAGATTCGTTATAATTACAAATAGTGATACTGAGGTCCTCAATGGCTTTACTTTCGTCAGGAGAATGTTGGTTATTTGGGGAGATTTGATCGTCCTTGCTCATGTTGTTATTGTCATATTAAAATATATGAACTATAAGTATTCCTAAAATGAACGGAAAGGCTGAAAAGAGATTGCGAGTAACACGCTCTCAGCCAGGAGAACTCTCCGTAAATGATTAATTTCGCAAACGATGAGCTCACTTGCTATCAAATAAATTAAAATTGTAGAAATGTAGTCACTTCAATCCTCAGAATGTTAAATACGACAACGCATAAAACTTTTAACTCACCAAAGAATTTACTTTCATCTATACAATCAAATTCAAACTAAGTCCTTGTTGATAAAGCCAAAAATCTTTAAAAAATGTATTCTGAAGGAACTGGATAAATGTCTGTAGAATATAAGATTCGAACACCTCGTCCAAGCTCTCTCAGCCGTACTTATGTAGACGCAAGCTTCTAGAAAATTCAGAAGAGATCTGCTACTATGGAATTATTGATTTTGTTCATCTAAGAAGGACAGAATTCAAAATTTAGAAAAGTAAAATACGTGGCGCTTTTTTCTGGATCTTTCTTGAATTTTCTTCTAATTTTTGAATTTGCGTTTGTTTTACGAATATGATAACTTCGCCAACTTCTTAAGGCCTGAATGTCCTCGGCAGTACAATCCCAAAGGGACAATTAAATCTCATTACGATAATAAAGTACATGCCTACCATAGTGCACGAAGCTAAGTTTAGTAAAAGCATTTTTGGATGCGCATTTTTACGTCGTTTAGTTTCTTGATCACACGTAAGTCCCCGTTCCAGGATGTCTGTGAGCAAGATCCCTTGATGTCTCTTAGTATTCCTCAGCGAGACTTGAGCACCTTCTTTGAATTCCCTATCCACGGAGAAAGCGATGGATGTTTTCAAAACGTGCCTGAAGGTCCTCCAGAAACTGCAGTCGTCCGGAACAGCAAGTCACTCAATAGATAAAGATCACGCCAAAAATCATTTGCGGTGCAGTTCTGTCATGAACAGAACAACTGTACTATAGAGCAGTTTTGGGTCTCAGTCCTGCTGTAGCACACGAGCAGGCAGAAATGGTATACGATTAAATTTCCCTTGACCATTAAATTTAGCAAATAAAAGCAAATTTGATGCTTAAAAAGGCGAAACAGAACATGGGTAGCGATCAGCTATTTATCATGACTTCTTGCGGTATGCTTGCTAAACTTCGTTTACAAAAGCTGCATTTGAATATTTTCGAACGATTCGCCCAAACTGTCTAGAAACATAAAAAGTACACATAATTATAAGAAAGGAATATTGAAGGGAAGTACATTTTAAATCAGAGGATATTATTAGATTTTGAAAAGTAATGAACATATTACATTACGCCTCTTTACATACACTTAGAATGTAATGATAATAGCTGATTATTATAGTTAACCGAATCTCCTGTTAAAAAACATAAGGGTACTTCCGTTTCCGTAATTTTATTTTTATTCATTAGTCGTTTATAATGACTATCGTAAAATTCTGTAATTTTTAATTTCAAAAGCACTGTTTTAAAATTTTTAGTTGCACTGGGTTAACGGAAAACATTTTTATACCCATTTGAAATTTTATTGACATAACATAAATTGTTTTCATAAAACAATGAAATTATATGATGATTATTACTTCGTACCTGGTAAATGAAAAAAGCATAATTAAACTCCCTTTAGGAATAACTGCCTCCGGAATAATTCACTTAAGTCTTTAACGTTTTTAAAATGATACTTCTCAGGTATTACCAAACATGATATTATATTATAATGTTATGTACTTGTTGAGATTAATCACCTTACCTTAATGATCATTATGATGTACGTGTGAGTAACACGTGCATACGAAAATATCCCTAACATTAACTAGGAAAGCCGAAATCTTAGTTAAGATAGACATGTTACAATTAATAATCAAATTTAATAAGGAAAAGTAACAGTTGCCGGGTACATTATAACGGCTTAAGAAATTCAGAGCACAGTACAGATGCGAGTACACAAGTTCACATATCTCGGCGAAGCAGAGACGCACACATTCGTTGAAGTAGTTCCACTTGACTGCCGGGGAAAATTCTTCTCTCCCCGTCAGCCTGTAGGTTTGCCAAACGGGTTTACTGTTTCGCCAATTGGCGCTTTTCTGTACAGTTTTTAAGTCCGTATCGCCTGTTTGGCGCTGCCGCTGCATACTCCCTCCGCAGTGTCAACGAAATGTGACATACCGATGCGGGGGTCGGATTAATCGTCCAGAACGGGTGATACAAATGTCCGAAGTTTTTTTCACACTCTTGGAAGCAACTTGAGAAGAGTCCATGGTTACAAAAGCGGGTTTCAGTCTATCTATGGAGATCGTTTGCTTAGTCCCTTTTATTTCGAGATCAAACGTTTTATCTTGTCTTTCTAGCACCTTAAATGGTCCATCATAAGGAGTTTGAAGTGGTTTTCTAACTCCGTCGTGTCGAACAAACACATATGTGGACTTGTGAAGGCGTGGATGAATGAAACATGTTCGCTGGCCGTGGCTAGAAGTCGTGGTCGGGCGGACACTGGCAAAGTGAGATTTTAAATCCTCCACAAACTGTTTGGGGGACGCATCCGGAGGTGTCGGATTGAAAAATTCTCCTGGGAGACGGATAGTCTTTCCATACACCAGTTCAGAAGTGGTTGCTCCTATGTCCTCTTTGAGAGTGGCGCGGAAACCCATCAGCAGCGTTGGAAGGGCAGCCACCCAGTCACTGGTATCGTGCGCTTTTAAGGCAGCTTTCAAAGGACGGTGGAATTCCTCGATCAGTCCATTCGCCTGTGGGTGGTACGGAGACGTCCTGATCCTCTTGATTCCCAATAATTGGGAAAGGGCTCGAAATAAGCCGCTTTCAAACTGTCGCCCTTGGTCGGTAGTAATAACAGTCGGACAACCAAATCGAGTAATCCAGTGGTCATAGAAAGCCTGTGCTACTGTGCGTGCTGTTATGTCTGGTATGGGTACTGCTTCGGGCCATCTAGTAAATCTATTTATCATAGTTAGACAGTAATAATTATTTTGAGAAGGAGGTAGGGGACCAACAAGGTCAAGGTGGACGTGATCAAACCTCTGTGATTGGTCTGGAAACTTCATTAACGGGGTTCTAGTATGCCTGCTTACTTTTGCTTTCTGGCACGGAATGCACTGCCGTGCCCATTTCGCGCAATCTTTGCGGATGGAAGACCAAACAAACCGTGAACATACCAACTTTGTTGATGCGCGAATGCCGGGGTGAGACAAATTGTGCAAGGTGGCAAAAACTTTCTCACGGAATGCCGGAGGAATGTAAGGGCGGGCGTTACCTGTTGACACATCACAATATATCGGTAAGCTACAATTCGGTAAGGTAAGTTTTTTGAGATGTCGAACTTTTGACTCTTTAAGCAATGTTTGTAATTCTGGATCGATTTCTTGCATTTTAGCGATTTCCTCATAGTCGATAGGGTTAGGCATGCTTATTGCTTCTATACGCGAAAGTACGTCGGCAGCGATATTCTCCGAACCTTTTATATGGCGAATTTCAGTGGTGAATTGTGAGATAAATTCTAACTGCCTAGCCTGACGAGGTGAACATTTATCCAAACGCTGTCGGAATGCATACGTGAGCGGTTTGTGATCGGTGATTAAAGAAAAGTTCCGTGCTTCCAACATATGCTTAAAATGCCTAATAGCAGCATAAGCTTCCAATAGCTCTCGATCATACGCACTATAGTTCCTTTCCGCCTGCGAAAGCTTTCGTGAGAAAAATGCGAGAGGCTTTAAATTTCTATCAACTATTTGTGATAGAGTTCCACCGATCGCGAAGTCTGACGCATCAACCTATAAAACCAACTGGGCATCTTTCTTCGGGTGTGCCAAAAGAACAGCATTAGCGATTAGCTGTTTGTACATTTTTGAAATTCACTCCGCGCTTCCTCAGACAAATTCAGGATTGTCTTATCATTTTTCTTAGCCCCTTTTAAATACGAAGTTAAATGTATTTGATTCTGGGCTACGTTGGGTAAAAATCGACGGTAAAAATTTAAAAATCCTAAAAATCTCTGCAAATCTTTTACCGTTTTAGGAAGTGGGTAGTTAAGTATCGGTTCCACTTTGTTCGTCAGAGGCTTGGTACCATCTTTATTGATTATATGGCCTAAAAAAGATATTTCCGGAACGCCGAAAACACATTTCGAAGCGTTAATTGTCAATCCATATGAAGTTAATCTTTCAAAAACAGTACGTAGGTGAGATTTATGCTCATCTTCCGTATCACTAAATATCAAAATATCATCTAAGTAGACGTAGGCGAATTTTAGATCTCCAAGAATTTCGTTCATAAACCTTTGAAAGGTTTGAGCTGCTCCGCACAGTCCGAAATTTAAAAACGGAAATTCGAAAAGACCAAATGGGGTGCAAACTGCAGTTTTCGGTATATGATCTGGATGGACTGGTATATGATGATATGCCCTAACGATATCAATTTTTGAAAAAATTGTCTTTCCGCTAAGCGTATTATTAAAGTCTTGTAAATGCGGGATAGGGTATCTGTCGGGTTCGGTGCACGCGTTTAGTTTTCGGTAGTCTCCTACTGGCCGTATGTCGCCCGAACTTTTAGAAACTACATGAAGAGGTGATGACCATGCTGATTTTGATGGTCTACAAATACCTTGATCTATCATAAATTGAAATTCTTTCTTTACTGCTTCGTATAACTTAGGGCTTAACCTACGCGGTTTACTGTGCACAGGAGGACCGTTTGTTTCGATGTAATAAACCGTACTATGCTTTACTCAACCCGAATCGGATTTTAACTTCAGTACTTCCGGAAAGTCTTTCAAGATTCTGTGATATGGTGAATCACCAGATATTAACTTTACCGAAAAATAATTTTTAGAATCGGAAAGAGAACCAATACGAGTTAATTTCGTAGTATTATAGATAAGCCTACCTCGTTTTAAATCGATTAAAAGATCAAAATGCCTTAAAAAGTCGGCTCCTATTATAGGCACTGGTACATCGGCGATTAAAAACTTCCAAGAAAAGTTTCGTCTAAGTCCTAAATTCACAGTTAACACTTTTGTTCCATACGTAGAAATTCTGGAATTATTCGCGGCAAATAATTGCAGCGAATCAGGATGCAATTTCTTAAACTTAGAAGTCGGTGTCACACATGAAACATCCGAGCCCGAATCAATCAAAAAGTTTAAATTTAATCTGTTATCGTAAACATGTAAACGACATGCATGTGCGACTGCCGATGAATTTCGATCGACAGCCGCTACTACTAGTTTTCCTGGGCCGTAGTGTTCTGAGAAAAGGAACAAGGTGCTCAACATTTTCGTGCATTATTACCGAATCGCGAATGAAAATAACAATAATTGTTCACACGCTCTCGGGAATGCCCACGCGAAAAACTACGTGCTTGGTTATGTTGATCCCGGGGGAAATTATTCCTCGTTTTTCCGCGGGAGAGTCGCTCGACTTGTTTACTTAGGGCAGAGATTTCACTCCTTAAGGCCTTAAGCTCCTCGGGGGGGGGGACCAGAATCGTTAGGGTTTCTGGGGGAACTCGCCGAAGCTGCCTGGACCGCGAACACGCTGTTGTTCGTTGGCGTGCGCACTTCAGCTGTCTTATCAGCCATTTTTGCTAAATTGTCTAAGGATTCCGAACTTATTGATAAAATGGCATGCACCTCGGAAGGTAACCTTTGCAGCCATAATGATTTTAAAAATTCGTCAGTTATACAGTTTCCACCTAATTCTCTCATTTTTCTCAATAAGTGAGATGGTTTGTCGTCCCCTAAATGCAATTCAGAAATAAGTCTGCGTATTTGCTCGCTTTCCGAATCTGCGAATTCTACTATTAACCTAGCTTTAAGGGCAACATATTTAGCCGTCGCTGGGGGATTAAATAAAATATCTGATACTGCGGAAAGAGTTTCAGGGTCTATCGAAGAAACCACGTGGTTGTATTTTGTACTATCGCTACTAACCTTCGCTAAAGCAAAGTTACTTTCAACTTGAATAAACCAAAGTTTAACATTATTTTTCCATAAAGGGGGAATTTTAACTGCCACGTGTGAGATTTGTGGCTCCTGAACCGCCATATTCGATTCCTCGTTGGTTTGGCCTTCCGATCCTGGCATGGTTGCCAATTATAAATATATCGTAAATCGTAAACTTAATGTTTTGCACTATACCTTATCAAAACAGTATCAATTTAGAATAAAATAATGAAGATATTCAATATCTCAATAAAAGTGTGAGCAGAAATATTACCCAAAGATCAATTTTAAACAATCAATAATTAAATTAAAACTATAATTTTAGAGCAAAACATATCACAAAAACATAATTAAGACCAATCACAGATAATTAAAAAAATTTGACCACATACCTGTAAATCCTCCTTAAGTGTGATAAACCACGTGTAATCCGTACGATAAAATGAGGAGGAAATAAATAGGGTGGAGCCTTTATCAGTCATAAGGAAGAGCATTGGCATCAAAATAAGGCATATTTTTAGTTTTTAAACAAAGATTGAGACAGATAGTCATTAGGGATCGAAACAGAAGGAGCGAGGGACAGGGTCACCAATGATGTACGTGTGAGTAACACGTGCATACGAAAATATCCCTAACATTAACTAGGAAAGCCGAAATCTTAGTTAAGATAGACATGTTACAATTAATAATCAAATTTAATAAGGAAAAGTAACAGTTGCCGGGTACATTATAACGGCTTAAGAAATTCAGAGCACAGTACAGATGCGAGTACACAAGTTCACATATCTCGGCGAAGCAGAGACGCACACATTCGTTGAAGTAGTTCCACTTGACTGCCGGGGAAAATTCTTCTCTCCCCGTCAGCCTGTAGGTTTGCCAAACGGGTTTACTGTTTCGCCAATTGGCGCTTTTCTGTAATGTTTTTAAGTCCGTATCGCCTGTTTGGCGCTGCCGCTGCAATTAGGATGCGAATGGAGTCTTACTTTTAGGAAAAGAAAACAATTAGAAACGTTTTGAAGCAACGTATTCAGCAATTACATGATGAAATCCTCTTTTAATAAGTAACCTGCATATTTAAATACAATTTCACGGGATCAATCGCTTAATAATTTAAATCTAATATTTAATTGTACAGTTGAAAGTATGCTTTTCTTTAAATTGATATCAATAAATATCACATTTTTATTTTTACTCTTTTCGTAAGAGATGGCAGTTATTTACACATGAGCATAGTAACGGAAAATATATCCTTTAGATTCATTGCAATGAATTATTTGATTGTATAATGCAAGAATACTATCAAATATAATTATTTTAGAAATAAACTTGTTTGATTTATATAACCAGAATAATATTTCCCATATGAATCAATGAAATAATGTTAGATACAAAATGATATTCAAATATTGAAAGGAAGAATAAAATGATTCAAAATGCTTGAAATGACAAATGTCGGGTACATGTCTTTAATTCTTTGCTTGCCATTTGTTTAATTATGAACTGCCTGAGCAAAAAATTAAATTAAATGTCTCCTATTATATTTCGGGCGTTTCAGAAATTTGTAAATAGCGAACATGTAAGATATTTTCTCCCACCTTACTGCGTGCCTTTGTTGTGCAACTGCAAGCACAGCCTGTTAGCAGTTCGATGGTATGCATTTCAGATTCTGGAAATGGCTTTGCTCATTTTTCATGTCTCCTACTTATAAATACCTAATAATTCTGAAACGTGCATATTTCTGTATTCCTAAACGTATATACTTCTTTATTCCTAAACGTATATACTTCTTTATTCCTAAACGTCTATACTTCTTTATTTTTCTCACGTAAAATGTCAAAAGTATTGATGTAAGTTTAAGCACTGAGAGTAACAGTACAGTAAAATTTTTGCTTTTAATAAGAAAGCACTCTAGCTTTTTAGAAAAATACTTATCATTTTTAATAATTTTTAATGTAAGATATTTATTGTTAATCTCTATTGAAATAAATATTTGAAACTAATAAAAATTACAAATCTTTCAGTATGTAGCGATCTTGAGAACAACTCAACGCTCGCAAATTTGAAAAGAGCTGGAACTCTTGAAGCTAGCGCAATGGAGTTCTTTTAGGCTAGCGGTAAATAATTCGACTCGTAATAAATCGACCCAGGTTCGGATCCCGCTTGTGCAATGTAGCACGTCTCACCAGTATTAATAGACGGTGACACGAGCAAGCAACTACCGAGGCTTCAACGAAAACACGTGATCGCTACATTGATGACCCGAAGAACTACAGACTCCTCCCTCCACTGAGGACAAATTACGAACTACGTGACACGCTCCACCCCACAACCCAACGACGACACACATGCCAACAAAACGGCGTTCTCCTCATATCGCATCATATAGATGCTTGGGCGGGAAGTAGAATCTGGAGAATCCGATCTGGAGAACAACTCAACGCTTGCAAATTTGAAAAGAGTTGCAATTATTGAACCTAGCGCAATGGAGATCTTTTGGGCTAGCGGTAAAGAATTCGACTCATAATAACCCGACTCAGGTTCGGGTTCCGCGCACGCGATGCACCATTTCTCACCGAGCAAGCAACCACCAAGGCTTCACCGAAAACGCGTGATCACTGCAAGTATTTGTTCTGACTTTTGCAACTGAATCCGCGATTCCTTAAAAAGTAAATATTTAAATTCATTACTAAATATAATTGTATATTTTTATTTATTTGGATTTTTAAAATGCAAAAGGAATTAAGCAAAGCATTATTATTAACAAGTTGGGAAATATTTCACAGAAAATTATTTGAAATGCATTTACCAAATATTTCATGGCAACACAAATGTAAATGATTAAATTTTTTATATTTTAAATGAAGAAAAAATATTTTAGTTCACAGAGGCGCACATTACAGGCTACTACAATTTCTGTATTATCGGTTTGTGCGCTTAATGTTTTCTCTGACATAAGATGATGAAATCGAAAATTTTCTAAAACGAGCTAAATTGAAAAGCAATGCATTATTGGTTGCGAAAAGCAGTGCATTTCGAAAAGCAAATTGTCGATTTGATATATGTCCTATCGGAGCACTCCATTGATATAGCAAGACATGTATCTGGTTGTCGCCTCGGAAATATTCGATTGTGAAAATTTTATACAATTTTGAATAATCCGAAGATTTTCAGGTTTTCACTACATAAATCATACAACGAGAAACATCCTCTGTATGCCGAGTCGTAAATCTGGGCTTCTTAGCAAAACCATTAGTTAAAACGTAGGATTCACCCTCGATGCATCTATGAATATGTTCTGTTACTTAGCCTGCTGCAGCTCCATCAGAATAGTGTGGTAACTGAAACTCCAACATGCAAATAGCGCACAACATCGTTTCCAACAATGAATCTCGCTTCTCTTAAGGCCGAATGATTATTGCATTTCATATGAGGAGAACAGTGCAGTGTTTAGCTTTCACTAAGTATGGAACGGCATACTGATCGCTTGAGTGCTACAAAGCCAGTGCCTCCTGCATATAGCAGGAAGGGTTTCTCACCAGTTTATCGTTAGATTATCATGCACGTTACACAGGAAATAGGACCTGCACAAACTCAGTAGCAGTCGCCATGCTACCTATTTGTGTCAGAAAGTAGCTCCATTGTCTAGACGAGCGATTCTCAATCGGTGGTACTTGTGACTAAACCGAAAAAAAAAAAAAAAAAAAAAAAAAAAAAAATTAAAGGCATTTCTGGCAAGGCTATTAAATTTTTACTGCCTTCTTGCACAACATATCTGTGGGAATAAGGATTTTCCTCCATGTTATATCTGAAAAATAAATACCGAACAAAATTAAAAGTGGATCCTAATTTGCGGTTAAAACTAAATCAAATAAGACCAAACAATAAATAAAAATTGATCTCTCTTAAACAGGCCTAAATTTCACGCTAAATTTTATACTTATCTAAAGGTAACTTAAATTTTTCTAATTAAAATGGCAACCAATTTTAATCTAATATTTTTTATGTGGACATATTTAATACAAATATCCAATAGGTTGAGCAAATGGCAAAATATATATTTTTAAAAAATTTCTGTTGAGAAATTGAAAAATAATCATTGTAAAATGTGGTGGTGATACTAAATTTCTTCAGTTTTTTTTAGATGGTATACTTTAATCAAAAGGTTGAGAACCGCTGGTCTAGACACATCTTATATAACTCTTATAATGCATGTTTACGGATTAGCAGTTAATTGGAATAAGGTTGACAGTAGATAAAAATATATTTCTGGGTTACTTCTCATCTATTTGATCCAGTACCATAATATACATATAAAACTGTGTACCAAGAATAAAATCCGCACCATTTCTGCCTAAAACTAAACCTTCAAAACGAACCTCTTAATATATTTTTTCAAACCTTAACAAAATGTAACGAATTTATTCGGTTTTTGTCACGTCTTAGTTTCTAATTTCATTGGATACAAATCTTTCCGTCAAAATCCATGAACTCTTTGTTAAATAATTTATTTGAATAATTTGAATGCGATGATTTTTCTGTTTTAAAATTAAAGAATAAATTTGTATTTCAGTGTCTTCTATGATTTGTTTATATTGTTAACCCCACCAGTGGCCAAGTGGTTAAGACCGATTAATACTGGAAGTTCAAATAGGATTTGATACTAAGCGAATGGTCTGATAATGCGCTTGGTTTTCATGACCTCCTCCGTGAAATGAATACTAACTAGTTACTTTAGAAAGTCCTCCGCGAAAGCATGATCTTTCAAGGCAAATAGCCTTGTGTGCTTTACCAAATTTAGTAAAATAACCTAACCTAGTATATTTTTAAATTTGCCTCGCATTAGGACCATAGTTATATAAGTTGTTAGGGGCTTTAAATTTTGTTGAGAGCAGTGCAATCAGTCCTCTCATAACAAAGGACAAATTAGCAGGTTTGCAAATTAAACGGATTCTATTCTCTTACTTTTTTTAAGTTTGTTTATTGTGCAAAAATGGAAAAAAATATTATTACAAATCATTTACTAACGCAATGATAATGCTTAAATTTCCTCCTAAACAATATTCTTTAATTCCATTTATAATTTAGTTTCTTATCGTTAATTAATGTCAGTTATGTCTTTATGTACAGTGCCTTCTGTTTTCTTTGAATATTGATTTAGTTTACGTAATCAAACGTATTAATTTCCAGAATAAATTGCTTGAAAGTAAACTTTTAAATTCTTACTAGTATTTATCAGTTTATTACTGTATTGGTATTCAGTTTTTCCGTGTTTTTTTAACTGACCTTGGAATTTTAACTGATTAAGCGTGAACATCATCCTCGGTATTTCCCCGATAAACCATACTGTAAAATTAGAGTTCTTAATATGTTTATTATCAATTTTAAGAAGAGAACAAATTAAAGAAGAAGTACAATACATGTGTATGTGAGGATTTGTTCAAGTTGCTGCCTACCACTTAACAGAGAAAAACAAAATGTAGCTGATTTTAACTGTTTATATTTATCAGAAAAGTACTAAAAGATTTCACACAATGCAATAAACACAACACCTGTTAACCATTCGCCATCCAGGCCACAGCATCAGCAGTACTCCTTCAGTCATAATTCGAAGACCAGAATGGCAGATGGAAGAAACACGTCGTTTCAATAAATTTTTACGTCCCGATTTCCTCCCTTCATTGTTGCCAATTACATGGCCCCGAACTTTCTGTTAAATCGAAATTTATAGCTCGATCTGCGAGGTGATTGAGCCTTTTGTAAGAAGTTGAAGCTCGTTGAAAGGTCATTTATTGTTCCAGAAAAAGAATGATTGTACTTTCGCTTTTATATGAGTAATTTATTGTAGTGGTGAATTCGCCGTTTTGATAAAGCAAGGCAGAACATTCTATATAGCTTCCGTGGCCAAATTTTTCTGCAATTTCAGTACCCAACCTTCTAACAGAATTCTGCAGTAGACATCATTTAACAGAAAATATAGCATTAAACGCTACGAACGTAGCTTCTTAGTATAAAACAATTTTCTACTTAAAATGATTGTGTTATTTCATTGAACAAACGGGATTATAATTCATTAATGAAAATAAACACGTCCAAGTTACGAATTAATTCAATAATTTAAATTTAATAAAAAGTTTCATATTTTTTACTGATAAAAAGCACGGGAAAATATAGTACCAATACAGTAATAAACTGATAAATACTAGTAAGAATTTAACTCTACTTCCAAGAAATTTATTCTGGAAAATAATATATTTGATTACGCAAACTAAATCAATATTCAAAATAAACAGAAGGCACTGCACTGTATGTAATGACTGAACTGACATTATTAGACGATAAGAAGCTAAACTGAAAATGGCATTAATGAATACTGTTTACAAGAAAATTTAAGCATTTTCATTAGTAAATGATTTGTTATAATATTTTTCTTCCATTTTTGCACAATAAACAAACTTTAAGAAAGTAAGAGAACAGAATCCGTTTAATTTGCAAACCTTCTAATCTGTTCTCGGTTATTAGAGTTTCGATTGCACTGCGTTCAACAAAATTTAAAGCCCCTAACAACTTTATGGATAGCTACGGTCCTAATGCGAGGCAGATTTGTAACTAAATTACATATCTCCTAACTAAGCAGTTATAGTTTGGTTTATGATTTAAGACGAACTAATGTAATTTACATAAAAAAAATATATGCATTTTTCTGCTTAAAAATATGTCAATAAAATTTATCAGTTTCATCTGAATAGCAGCAAGAAATTGAAAGACACATAGTCTGGCATTCCATTTCATAAATATGTTCAGTATGCGTGGAATTACAGTTTGTAAATTTACTAAAATTATCTTTACGTATGTTTGCATAACCATCTTTCTAAAATGGTATCTTTTATACATAAAAAGAAATAAATTAAATATATCTTGCAATCTGACCTTTTAAACATTTGAACAGGATCGAATTTGAGCACTTTAAATATTTGAACAGGAAATATTGCAACGTAAAGGATTTAAGCATTAGAAGGATATACAGGATGCTCAGAAAATATTTGGTAAAAATGTAAAGGCAGCTGGAGGAAACAGAAACAAGCAGATTTTATAGAATGATGTGTGTGCCAAAGTGGCGCGTTGCAGCTGCTAAGCAGTAGATAAAAGCATTAAATTGAATAAACTTGCCAATCCAAAAGTGTGGAGTTACAGCCTTATGCCTTGCTAAATAAACTTAGGGCTCGCTGATGTTAATTTTATATATGGAAACTTTATTTGCCTCATAATCCGGTCTGACGAAATGTTCAGCCACCACCATTGAGTTATCTAAATTTTCAATATCCAAATTTGCACTATAATTCATATCCCAAACTTCAGTTAAAAATACAGTATTTTAAGATAATGTTAAATTAGGGAATGATAACTTTCTTGCTATTATAAATACAGTTAGGCAGGTTAATGTATGTTCTGTAAAGTTCTTATGTTGTACTGATAATTTTAAAAATCTCAGAAAAGAAATTTCAATAAAGCTGTTATCTTAAGCCGGAGGTCTTACTGTCACTAAACTAATTATATTGTCAAGCAAATTAGAAGAGTAAGCAGAAATGTGATATTTTGCATTGAAATTTCTCATTTAAATTATTTATTATTGTCTTATTAACGGAAAACTGCAGTTTTATGGAGCTAATTTGTTCTGGGCTAAGCAAGTCCTTTATCTTGGGATGATCTTCACTAATTCTCTCACATAAACCCCACACATTACACCTATTATCCAAACTAAACTCTACCCCTTAATTGCTCGAAGCAGCGTTCTGTCTATTGATAAAAGAATTCTCATTTATATATCCATACTGCGTCCCATGCTATGTTACGTCTATCCAGTTTGGAAAAAGCAGAAAGTAGCAGAAAAAAGCAGACTTGCAGAAACAGCAGAAAGTAATTGCGAACTTCCAAGAATTATGTTTCGAAGCAGATTTCTAATGTCTATGGTCGATTCCCAATTTAAGAAGTACTTAGACTATCAGCAGCAGAGCGGTAAAGTCACTGAACACCGGTAGTTCGATCTGAGGTTCAAATCTCGTGAAAGGGAAGGCTTCATATAAGTTTTCTGGCTTTTTCGCATGTGTAATGTGTATGCGAACCAGTTTCCCTTTTAACGTCTTCCAAGAAAGCATCCCCCCTTTGGCTGATAGTTTCGAAGGCATTGCCATAATCAAGTAAATCTAAATCTAAACCATGAAGAACTTAAAAATTGTTCAATTAAGAACACATTAGTATCACTTGGCTAGAAATTTACAGGTAAAACAGAAAACTATCATTAACTTTGATAATAAAATTTATACTTGCAATTTTATTGATGGTATCCAGAATTCAAAGTCAATCGCCATCTTAAATCCACAGGTTATTACTGAAAATAAATTCAACTCTTGTATATTCGGTTATATAATCCGCAGTCTTAAATGCTTCTAGCATTAAAATATATTTAATGCTACTCGAAAGAATAATCTTACGCCCCCTGAGACATAGCCACATCATAAAAGTTTTAATAGCTGTATTAATTACTGTTTGAAAAAATACAAATATATGTTATTATGCTTCGTAAGACGTACACGCTTTCTTTTTCCGAGTTTCCCCTACTGTGTATGTGTAGAGTGTCCGTTGGTGCGATTAAGACTCATATGTAGATCAGATTTCAATAAATATATTGCCCACCAGCGTCCGAGCGGTAAAGTCGCTTAACACTGGTAGTTTGGTTTGAGGTTCGAATCCCGCAAGCAGGCCGGCTGCATGGGTGTTTTCGTGGTTTTCCCCATGTGTAACGTGTATACGAGCGAGTTTCACTAGAAAGTCCTGCCACGAAGGCATCCCACCTCTTAGGCAGATAGCCCTAGTGTGCTTTCCCATAATTAAAATACACCAATACCAATACACCAATAAATATATTTATAATTTAATGTACATACTTTATTATGCCATTTCCAAGATCAACTTGTTTTAGGATCAAGCAAGATCAACTTGCTTGATTTTCACTATGAAATTTTTGCATGCATGCTAATCGTAATCAATTAAATACCTTAAAGTTCGATTTAACTGGTGTGTGTGTGTTTGGTGTATTTAATTATGGCAAAGCACACGAGGGCTATCTGCCTAAAGGGAGGGATGCCTTTCGTGGAGGACTTTCTAAGGGAAACTGGCTCGTATACACGTTACACATGGGGAAAACCACGAAAACGCCCATGCAGCCAGCCCGTTCGCGGGATTCGAACCTCAGACCGAACTACCAGTCGATTTAACTGACATTTTGTTTGTGGAATAGGATTATTCAAAATTGTTTTTTGATATTTAGTTCAATAAAAGTTTGATTTTTTAGTTCAATTAAATATTAGCATTTCCATTTGCTTAATTTTTGTATTGCTGTATGCATTGCTGTACTTTTTGTTTTATTCATACATTTCTATTCTATACTTATTCACAACCGAGACGTTTAATTCATATGGTCCTGTATTTGGTTCACCCCAGTTCAACAGGTTTTCTGCTACTTCTGCTGCTTTCGACAGATATATGTATATATTAAAGACGCAGTTTCGAGCAATTATACTTTCTTGGAATTTATATACATACTTAAAATTTCGAAATGTTATTCCAAATAACTGAACAGATTTTTATAATTTATACGTATATAGCTAGCTATATATAGAAATTCTAAAATCTGTTTAGTTATTTGAAATATTATTTCGAAATTTTGAAGTCTTTTCGATTAGGGGTAGGGAACTATACAGTGACTTCATATAACAGGTAGACGGCTTATTCCAACACCCCCTAACATAAGAAAGCCAGGACACTGGGTTGTAACGTCACGAGTAGTCATCTGAGTCGAAACTCCGAGAGGGTAAAGAAACGAAATAGGCTATGCGCTAGTGCCGTATTTAACATTGCTTTCACTATGTGATATAGATATTTCGGTTGGACTTTATTCAAAGATTCGGCATTTTTGTCGTTTATAAACAGTACGATTAATATTTCTCGGATTTTAATATATTAAGAAAATATACAAATAAGATTTTTATAAATTCTTTGGCCAAAGATAAATGGTAAAAATTTATACCTTGTAGGTTATATTAAAAATAACATAAATAATATTGCCCATGATTAACTAGAGACGTTTACCCTAAACACTATTTTAAATTCTAAAAATTACTTCACAGGGAAGCATTGCGAAATACAAAACAACTTGTTCCTACAAATCTACTAATAAATATATTCTGCATGAAGACAGTTGTTATTGGAATATACAAGTAGTTTAATTTTTATCAAAATATCTACTTCCCTGCTTATTAAAGAATAATTAAATTTAAAAAAGGATTGTGGGAGTTCTGTAAAAGATAAGAATTTCCTTAAGATCGTCCTTTCTATTTCATAATTTAAATGGTATGCAGTAGCACTTACAAAATAATAAAAAGTAAAAAGTTGCCTCTTTTCATAATTTTCTGTAGTTTTAAGTATAATTTTTTTTCTGTAAGGAAAAATGTCTTACTGTAACACATAACATTTTGAAATATATGATTGTTCTTATTTAGGCAGATGAAATGCCTTTGTATTGTACACAATGAATAATTCAATTATTTCAAAGTTTAACACAATACAATTTTACATAAATTTAAGAATTTTCTGCTTCTATTTCCAGACTATCTAATGAATTACACATCCTGGAAGGTTAACAGCAGCAGTTAATAAGTTAAAATCATTAATACTAACTCAAAAAGAAGTTCTGCTTTGATCTCCTAATTTAATATTTTAAGCTGCCATTCTTAACGTTGCACTATATTTTTCTAATATTGATGAAAAAAAAAATCCAGATTATCTGCATACAAGCTACTATTTACCACTTTATTTTTCTTCAAATCAGTAATTTCTCTTTAAAAGTAAATATTATAAAAATGTATCAAACTTTAAACATAATATGCTATGTATCTTGTAAGTTTCAAATAAATTAGTATATTAGAGGTTTGTTCAACAGTGCAATTTGCAATTTTTATTTAAATCCATAAAACCAATAATATTAGTTGTATATATATAATAAATTGTATTATATTAGTTGTATATCAGAACTTGAAAATAATGCTTCACAAATGAAAAATAATAATTTTTTATTTACAGTTTTAAGCAAACAGTCAGAATTACGAAGTAACACTAAAGTTATAGCATACAAGTAACATTTTTTAAACACACTGTACAAAGTTTTTGTATGTTTAGAAAAAAAAAAAAGCATTATCAGGAAAGAAATATTCTAAAGCTTCAACCTGTTATATTATGCTCTTGACAGCATCAAGAAAGAGCAACGAGTGAGCACTCACATGTTTCAAAATTTTGTGAGATTTATTTCGACAGACAGACAGCATGTAGCAATTATCAAAGTAAAGTAAAGCCTTAGTTCATAAATGTAATACGTTCCTATCCATAAACTGAAAATATTTCCTCCATACGACTCAATGTAAAATGGATTAATTCATTCCTCGACCATAAATGATTAATTATTTAAACATTATGACAACACTTTGTGCACAATTAAATAGCCACGCAATAAAATTAGTCGCCACTTAAAACACAACACAGATACTTTTTTATTCGACAATAAAAACAGAACACAGAAATTAATTTTTCAATATTATCACTTCTCAAGTGATCTGAATGTGAAACAGGCAGTAAATGTTCATATCAACAGAATGTCTAATTCCGACTATAACAGTAGCAGTTATTGTAAACATGCCATTTTATAAGCTAGTAGAAACATCTCACTTTTTATCATGATTAAACATTTTACCATGTGTTAACACCAAATGATATTCATGCAATAAAATTAGTCGCCACTTAAAACACAACCCAGATACTTTCTTTACATGACAATAAATTCAGAGCACAGAAATTAATCTTCAATATTATCACTTTTCAAGTTTCTGAATATGAAACTGTCAGTAAATGTCCATATCAACAGAATGATTAATTCCCACTTTGGAGCTGGGTCACTTGAAATATCATTTAACACAGTTGAATTTTCAGTATGCAGAGTCGTATACAATTTTAATAAATTTGATGTTCAGGTAATCGATCGCTCATTATCATAACTTACCTTTGTTTATAATTTTTCTTCTATTGCTTTCTCTTCCAAATGAGCTTTCACCTTTCCAAATGACATTCTCCATACAGATTTTAATAACATGTAAGATGTGCCATCAGGAAATTGAGAGATAACACATCCTTTTCTGAAACATGGCCGAGAAAATGGCATTTTAATCGGTTTTGCTGATTCCTCATCATACATTTCCATTTCTTGTGCTTCTTCATCCACTCAAAAATGAAAGTCACACACCTATAAAACAAAATATTTTTAAATTAATTTGTTGTGATTACAAAAATTACATGTATGCTAATATTTATTAAGAGAAGCCAAGGAGCCCTATCATTTAAATGAGTACCTTGATAAATAAATACCAATTAAAAAGCTAGCAATATGATTTCAGTTACATATATAATTTTCTTAAGTAATCTGTAGTGTCTAGAATGTTCATCATGATGATTACAGCTTTATTTACATTTAAAGAAATTTATATAATTGAGATAATTATTTATAACAAATACAATATAATCAATTACCTTACTGTAATAATGGCAAAACCAGCCTACACAATATAGTAGAAAATATTTACAAGTTATTGGCTTTTATATAACTACTAAATTTATAACTCTTCCTGTTTTATGGAACTTTATTTCATTCGTATTTATCTTTATTCAAATGAAGATTTAGAGAAAGTTAATAGTACGAATTTCATGATTAAAATTTTTCACTTTGAAGAAAAATATTTCTTAGAAATAACTAAAACAGGCAAGATTAAAATCTTTTAACTATAAACTTTTTAACAACAGATCAAAATCTAATAATGAAAACACGCATCGCAGATATATCAATAAAAATAATAAAAAGTTGATAGACACAAAACATAAAAAAAAAAAAAAAAAAAAAAAAAAAAAATCTGAAATGTTTCAGATTTTAAATTACGTCCAAAGGGGCGTTTTTTTAACGTTTTGAGTGTTACCTTATTTATTAAATATCATGTTCTTTGCACTTAAACCATAAAATTCAGTTCAAGAGCAATATCGCAAAATAATGTAAAATAAAGCATATCTTTAGAATTCCCGATATACACAGTCTCGCGAGCTGGAGATAAAAGTATTTTTTTTCTATATAACGTTGCCATTTCTCGCTTTTAAAGCATTGAGTTTGTAAATCAAAAATTCGTTAAAGTTTTACAAAATATAAAATCTATAATAAAACAAATTCCAAATTTGGGATTTCAGATGCCCATATTCGCAGTAGGATTTCGTCATTCAAAATTCGATGGCTCTATGTACCATTGTTTTATCACAATGCGAGAAATAGACAATCATTTATGCAGATTTTTCATTATTTAATTTCTTCAAATATAATGCAGGACTCTAAGATTTTGTGGCAACAGTTTGAAAAGTGAACCGACGTTTATGAGTCCGACGCAAAATCGCAAAACGAAAACAATAGTCCTTCAGGGACAAAGCCCCTTTGGACTAAAAATGCAACAAAATCGAACTTACTTCGGTATATTAGGTAAGCTGAAAGCCCTCTTTTCCTTCCTAGATTTCTTATCCACTTAAGTTTTAGTTCAGGTTCAGATGAAAAGTAATGGGCCATATTAAAATTCTTACGACTTGTGGTCACAGCACATTTATGAGGCATCCCATAAAATTATAAAATCACGAGGCAATATAAAATCACACGTTTGTCGCTCACGCAAATAATCGCGCCATATACGCCGTTAACCTACGGGGATTTGAGATTGTTGGAAGGAGCGAGGTGTGTCAGACTACTACCTGTGACCTCAGAATTTTCTCTCGCTTCAGTGTCCTGGCTTACTTTTGTGAGGAGGTAGGTGTTGCTTCTACCCAGCAAGGGGTGACGTCATCACAGCTTAGCGCAGCTTGCAGAGCGGCAGACGACCACCGAAAGTGCTGAGAACAAGATTTGTTCCACGCTCAGAGCCTACATCGAGCTAGCCATATGAATGTGTTATTGAGGACTGATAATATGTGAAAATGATCATCATTACATGAATCGAATCCTGTTTGAGTTTAATTATTGTGAGGTTACCTACCAGCTGAAGTATTAACTTTTATAACTTACCGTTTCATTCATTTTATTTCATATTAGTAAAATAAAGCAACTAGTTATGTTTAAGTCGTGCTCTACTGTGTTCTTATTAAAGGTAATCTCCCCATATTTATATATATATATGCTAAACAGACAGGCTTAAACAGGCTTTAGGATTAGCAGAGCGAAGTAGATATTATTAGTTAACCAAACAAAAATGTGTTATTTCAACAACCAGTTTTTCGCAGCAACGGTTCTTAAAAACCTTGTTTTGTGGATAATTAAAAAACATTAACTGTAATACAACATGTTTCATACGTTTGTTCAGTCGATTATGGTACTGTGCATAAATTCTGTCTGCTAAAGAGAAGGAATTTAGTTTCGAAACGGAGAACGGAACTTTTGATGATTGCTCAATAGGAAAAGATGATTATTGTAAGTAAGTACATTTGGTAACTGTTGTGTAATTTGAAGAAAAAGGCTAGAGGGCGCTGTTGCTCGCTTAGTTGTAAGAGAATAAAGTTTGTTCATGTTGAAGGCGACGGCCTAAGAATACGCTCTGTATATAGTAATTAAAATATTGTTAAAAACGTAAAAATATTAAATTAGTGAACTCACTGAACCACCATTATCTGACTTAGAGATGCAAAATATTATTAGATGGTGCATCGGCGTAAGGAATTAAGGCTTTGTGAAGATTTTAGGTGTTCGATCCAAGTGTTTCGATTTCAATGGATATTTCATACTCGAAGGACAATGGAATTCCAAATAAAGGTAGGGAAATCTTAAATTAATTATTTAGTGATTATTTGTAGTACATTAGTAAGTATTTATTATTGCTGTCGTGGGTGTATTTAAATTAAATAAAATGGAAGAGAAGTTAGATAGATTGAAACGTAAACGTTCCACATTGAGATCGTCTGTTACTAGGTTAATTAAAGTGATTGAAGATAAATTAAAAATTGAAGGAGAGGAAAATTCGATTAAAGAATTACGAGAATTGTTTGAATTATTAACCGAAAAGAAAAATAATTTGAGAACGCTTGATGATGAAATACAAGAGTTAATTGATGTTAACTTAATTGAAGAAGATTGTAGTATAAGCGAAGAATACAATGACAAATGTATAATTGCTTGTAGTCAAATTAAGCAGTTTCTAGGTGCGGTTACCGCAGTACCGCCAGCGAGGAATCCCCAAAGTTCTGATTTAAACCAGTCTAGTGGTAATGGAATTTTGCATGTAAGTTCCAGTTCTAGTGGGAGTAGTACGCTGAAATTACCAAAATTAATTATTGATAAATTTTGGGGAGACCCCAAACAATGGAATGAATTTTGGAATAGTTTCGAAAATTCGATACATAAAAACGAAACGCTTTCAAAAATACAAAAATTTGTATACTAAAAAACATTCTTAACGGGACAAGCTTCGAATGTTGTGTCAGGCTTTGAGTTAACAGAAAGTAATTATGATAGTTGTGTAGCATTACTAAAGGACAGATATGGTCGAAAAGACCTGATCATTAATTCTGTTCGATGTTATGCAAATTGTATTTCTTTCTTTGTACCGGGGAGCGGCGCAGACGCAAATTTGTTAGGTTTTTAAAGCTCGCGGTTAGAGCTTCGAGGTTGCTGTGAATTACTGGAGTTTCAACTAGGCAGAGGTTCTTCTGAGTTTGTGTGGTAAGCCGGTACTGAAGTCGGAGTTTGTGTGGTCTTCGCCGTTCCTCAACTAACTTACTCTTTGAAAGTCAATAAAGAAGTTTCGGTCAACGTTATGAGTCTGAGGTTTTTTGGGTTCTATACTGAAGTAATATCAAGTCAATTTACAGTCCACTATATTTAAACAACGGAACGTACATGTTTTATGGTCCGACAGCTACGGAGTCGCAGTAAATTTGGTGAGTCAGTGTGTTTTTTTATCTTTCTTATTAGATAATGGAATTTACAACGCTTAAGACTAAAAGGCGTGTAGCTAAAGCTAAGTTAAGTAAACTGAAAGAGAAAATTACCGTGACTTACGATTCTGCTGATGTTGATCAGTTGGAACTTTTTTAATCTAGATTAAATGACTTAATGACCGAACTTTCGGATATTTTTAGTAACATATTTGTAGTGTGTGAAGAAAAAGATATTGATTTATTTATATAGAAGAACAACAGGTCATACAAGATACTGTTGATGAGTTAATTTTAATGCTAACCAGAGTTAAGAATGTTAAAGACATTAGTGTTGAAACTAAACCTTGTGAAATAGCGAGTATACGCTTACCTAAGCTAACTCTTCCTGTATTTAGTGGCAGTACTGAAGAATGGTTATCATTTTTTGATTTATTTAAAACGGCGATAGTGGATAATGACCGTTTATCAGGTGCACAAAAGCTACAATATTTAAAGGGTTCTTTAAAAGGAGATGCTTTGCGGATTGTTCAAGCTTTAACTATTTGTGACAGGAATTTCGAAATAGCGTGGCATTTATTGTGTCAAAGATTTTCACATAAGAGAGAATTACTTTCATCGTTATTAAAATCTTGTATTTACCAAATTTACAATCTGAAATTCCTAGTCAGATATTAGCGTTAGTAGACACTGTAAGAGAGTGTGTATGTTCGTTTGAATTCAAAGTGGAGATCACTAGGATTCAAAGTGGAGCAATTCGCGGATACCATTTTAATGTTAATAGTACAGTTTAAATTGGATTCTTCGACGAGAGGATGGTGGGAAAGAACATTAAAGAGTGAGGAAATACCAACACTTAATAATCTTCTAGAGTTCTTGAAATCTCATGCCAGAACCTTGCAAGCAGGTAAAACGCAAGGTGTTAAAAAACAAGTTACAAAAGACAAATTAACTTCATTGGCTTCAGAGATTCGCGCGCAGTGTACGTATTGTAAAGCCGGTCATTCAGTTTTTAAATGTAATAAGTTTTTAAATCTGAATGTTCAAGAACGCGTTAATTTTGTCAAGAGAAATAATGTTTGTTTTAATTGTTTGGTTTCAAATCATAAAGCTTTCGAGTGTAGAAGTACATACAAATGTAAAAAGTGCTTTAAAAATCATCACACACTACTGCATTTCGAAAGAGTTCAAAATGAACCAAAGGCACTTAAAGGAGTTTCGAACAATTCGAATGAATTATCAGTGACGGCTAAGCCATTTTTCCCTGGGCCAGAACCTCGCGCTCAATCGGCTGGGTCAGGGGAGAATATCGCAAGTTCTAGTACAGTAATTAAATCTTGTGTTTCAGACTTTAATTTTCAGAGTGAAGTTTTATTATGTACGGCTGTTATTAAAGTGTTAGATTCATCGGGTGAATACCTATTGTGTAGAGCCCTCCTTGACCCTGGCAGTCAAGCAAGCCTGATTTCAGAAGATTGTGTACAAAGGCTAGGGTTAGCAAGAAGAAATGCCAAAGTTTTTATTTCATGTTTAGGGTCTTTGGATACGAAAACTAATGGGATTACGGAAATAAACTTCGTTCCACATTTTCCGGCGAAAGTGTCATTTAAAACACCAGTATTTATCATCAATAGAATTATTGGAACTTTGCCGCATTTTACATTGGATAAGAAGTACGTTGAGGAATATAATGATTTAATGTTAGCAGATCCAACGTTTTACAAAAGTGGGCCTGTTGATATACTTCTAGGCGTAGATATTGCCTTACCTCTTTTAAAGGGAGAAATAATTAAATGCGAAGAAGGTAAACCGGTAGCTTCTCGTTCTGAACTAGGATGGATTATTTCAGGTAGTGTGAATAATTCAACAGAAATTAATCCTACTATCTATGTTAATAATGTACAAGTGGAACTGATCAGATGCTGTCTGACTTTTGGAAATTGGATGCTGTACCTACGTTTGACATGCTTACTAAATCGGAGAGAGCATGTGAAGATTACTTCAAATCTACATATACGAGAGAGGAAAGTGGGGTATATACTGTGAAATTACCGTTTCACTCTCCGCCTTCTCAGCTTGGAGATTCCAGACAATTAGCTATGCGTAGATTCCAATCTTTAGAAAATTCACTTCTAAAAAGGCCTCAGATATATGAACAGTATAAGGATTTCATGAGGGAATACCTTGAGCTGAGACATATGGAGGGAGTGCCTGAGGGAGAGATTCTTATTGACTCTACGTATTACATGCCTCATCATGCCGTATTAAAGGAACCAAGTACTACGACTAAACTGAGAGTTGTTTTCGATGCTTCAGCTAAAACGACATCGTTGAATGATATTTTGATGGTTGGGCCAAGAGTTCAGCAAGAGCTGTTTGCAATTCTTCTACGGTTTAGAATTCGCAAAATTGCAGTATGTGCCGATGTAGAGAAGATGTTCAGACAAATTCGTGTCCACCCAGAATATACAAATTGGCAACGAATGCTTTGGAGGGATAGTACTAGTGAGCCCTTGAGTACATTTAGATTAGTGACAGTTACATATGGGACTGCCTGTGCGCCATATTTGTCTACTAGAGTAATGAAACAACTTGCATTAGATGAACAAGTGAGATTTCCTTTAGCATCAAAAATTGCCCTTCGTGATTTTTATGTTCATGATTTGCTTTCAGGGGCACAAAGTGAAGAGGAAGCGAATGTTCTAGTTCAGCAGTTGAATGAAATGATGAAAAGGGGTGGATTTCGCTTAAGGAAGTGGATTTCAAACAATTCAGCTATTTTAGAGAATATTCCCGAGTGCTTACGAGAATCCAGTATTTCTCTTGAAATAAACAGTGACAAGAAAGTAAAAGTATTGGGAATTAATTGGAACAACCCTAGTGATACGTTTCATTTTTCGGTATGCATAAGTGATAAAGAGTTTACTAAGAGGACTATTTTATCAGAAGTAGCCAAAATCTTTGATCCAATGGGATGGTTAGCGCCAACAATAATATACGCGAAAATATTATTACAAGAGTTATGGAACTTACAGCTGTGTTGGGATGAACTCGTTGATAAGAGAATAAGTAGGAAATGGAAGCGTTTCTATCTAGAATTGCCCTTACTTCCAAGCTTACAATTTCCGAGGTATGTCTTGAGTCCGAAGGCAGTAGTTATAGAAATCCATGCTTTCTGCGACGCTTCAGAAAAGGCTTATTGTGCAGTAATGTATCTCCGTACAATCAACCTTGATTCGTCAGTCAAAGTCAGCCTTATGAAATCGAAAACCAGAGTAGCGCCCTTAAAAACCCAGTCTCTTCCGAGACTAGAGTTGTGTGCTGCGTTACTTTTAACCAACTTCTTACATGCAGTATTATCATGCATAGAACTGCCTATTAACAATATTTACGCATGGACCGACTCGCGGGTTACATTGGCATGAGTTTCGTCCGAACCTCGCCGTTGGCTACCTTTTGTGGCAAATCGAGTTGCAAAAATCCAGGAAGCTGTTCCAGGTATTCAATGGAATTATGTTGCTGGGAAAGAAAATCCTGCAGACTGTGGGACCAGAGGTTTTATTCCATCAGAATTCCTACAATGTGAGTTATGGATGAAGGGACCGCAGTGGTTAAACGAATCCCTAATTCATGTACAGCAAAATTCAAGTGTAGAATTAGAGGGTGAAGTTATGTTGAAGGAATTGAAAAAGAGTTTCAGTTCAAATGCTTCCAAATTTGAAGAGCCTAGTGTGTTTTCAAGATTTTCATCATGGTTAAAGTTATGTCGAGTGTTAGCGTGGTGTTTAAGATTTAGAAATAATTGTAGCAAGTTACCTACAGAGCGTATAAAGGGTTATTTATCTACTGAAGAATTCTGTGAAGTTACTTCTATGATTGTTAGGATTGTGCAAAGAGCGAATTTCCAGAAGAATTATTCTGTTTAGAATCTGGTAAACCCTTGAAGACATCAAGTAAATTACTGTCTTTAAGTCCTTTCTTGGATTCTGCGGGAGTAATGCGTGTAGGCGGAAGGCTCAGAAACTCTACAGTTTCAAATAATCAGAAACATCCTATGATTTTACCTAAGAATCACAATATTACGCGTTTAATTATTAAGCATTATCATGACACGTATCTTCACGCAGGTACGCAGCTACTCACTTCTGTCATATGACATAGATTTTGGATTGCGAATGCTAGAGATTTTATAAGAAAGTGTATAAACCAATGTGTTATATGCCGTAGAGTTAGAGCGCAAACTGCAACTCAGATAATGGCAGATTTACCCGCTTCAAGAGTTACTCAAAGTAGAGCTTTTTCTCGTGTAGGGATTGATTTAGCAGGACCATATAACGTAAAATATCGTCCGGGTAGAGGAGTCAAAATCTTTAAGTGTTACGTATGTCTATTTATTTGTTTTACTACAAGAGCAATACACTTAGAATTAGTTGGAGATCTTTCAACAAAATCATTCCTCGCGACACTTAAGCGGTTTATAGCTCGTAGATGCAAACCGTGTGAAATTCACAGTGATTGTGCAACGAATTTTATAGGAGCTAATAAAGAATTAAGGAAAGCCTTTTCTATTGTTCAACGTGATGAACAGCTACAGGGTTATATTTCTTCAGAAAATATTAAATGGTTGTTTAATCCTCCCTCTGCCCCTCATTTTGGAGGGCTTTGGGAAGCGGATATCAAGTCTATGAAACATCACTTAAAAAGATGTTTAGGAACACTTATTTTAACATATGAGGAATTTTTGACATTAATAACCCAAATTGAATCATGTCTTAATTCTAGACCTTTAGTACCAGCTTCAAGTGATTGTAGCGACTTGGAGGTGATAACAACAGAACACTTTTTAACCGGAGCGGCTTTAAGCGCTATTCCAGAATCTAACCAAATTCAAGAAACCATGAGCTGCAGTGACCGTTGGAGGAACGTGCAAAGGTTATTTCAACATTTCTGGAATCGTTGGAGCAGTGACTATTTATCTAGATTGCAGCAGAGACCCAAGTGGTGCAAGGTACAACAAGACCTGAAGATTGGTGATATGGTTCTTATTAAGAACGAAAATCTACCTCCGCTACGTTGGAAATTAGGTAGAATTATTAAAGTGTATCCCGGTCTGGATGAGAAAGTTCAAGTGGTGAGTTTACGCACGTCTAATGGTGAAATAAAACGACCTATAGCAAAGCTATGCGCTTTGCCATTTAATTCTTGATTTAGAGACTTTAATTTTTATTTTTCAGGTTTATGCAGTTCAACAGTTTAAATTTATTGTTTGAACCCCCTTGGGACTTCAAGGCTGGGGGTATGTTCGATGTTATGCAAATTGTATTTCTTTCTTTGTACCGAGGAGCGGCGCAGACGCAAATTTGTTAGGTTTTTAAAGCTCGCGGTTAGAGCTTCGAGGTTGCTGTGAATTACTGGAGTTTCAACTAGCCAGAGGTTCTTCTGAGTTTGTGTTTGTTAAGCCGCTACTGAAGTCGGAGTTTGTGTGGTCTTCGCCGTTCCTCAACTAACTTACTCTTTGAAAGTCAATAAAGAAGTTTCGGTCAACGTTATGAGTCAGGTTTTTTGGGTTCTATACTGAAGTAATATCAAGTCAATTTACAGTCCACTATATTTAAACAACGGAACGTACAAATTCATTCATGAATAAAATTCTCAATTTAGAAGCCGTTACAAATTTGGGATATTTTATGCCTCACCGAGCAGTGATACGACCTAGTGAAACTACTAAGGTAAGAATTGCATACGATGCTAGCTCAAGGACAGAGGACATGAATTCGTTAAATGACTGCCTTGAATCGGGACCTTATCTAAATCCAAATATACTAGACATTATGTTAAATTTTCGTAAGTTTAAGATAGCGTTTTGTGGAGACGTTGAAAAAGCCTTTTTGATGATAGGAATTGCTGAAGGTGATAGAAAATTTCTAAAATTTCTTTTGTTTAATGAAAATAATGACTCCTTTAAGATTATGCAAATGTGTCGCGTAGCTTTCGGTTTGAATATATTTCCTTTCACTTTGGCCGCCACTATAAAATATCACATTCGAAAATATAAAGATAAAATGCAGGACAGTTTCCAAATGTTAAATTCTTCTGTCTATGTCGACGACCTATATTTTGGAGCAGGAACGGTTGAAGATGCATATCGGTTATCTGTAGATGCGGTTAACATATTTAAGGATGCTGGGATGAATTTCAGAAAATTAAGAACTAATTCTAAAGCATTAAACGATTTATGGGTCTCAGATGGGATTAAGGAATCAGACAACAAATTAACTAGTGAATCGAATTTCTTAGGCATGATTTGGAATTCCATTGAAGACAATATAAAGTTAAATTAAAAAAATTAATTGACTTTTCTACTGGAAACGATTTTGCTACAAAAAGGAAACTTTTACAAGGCATCGCCCAAATATACGATCCATTTGGATTTATTGCACCCTTTGTTATTCGGGCGAAAATTATTATGCAAGAAATCTGGTGTTCCGGTTCTGACTGAGATGAGGTCCTTCCTGCAAAGATTAAGGACAAATTCAACATTTGGCGGGAGGAACTTAATGATTTAACTGAAATATCGATACAGCTAAATTTCTTTGATGACGATCTAATGAATATAAGCCTTCATCTATTTTCGGACGCTAGTCCTAAAGCATATGGGGCCATCGCATATTTCAGATATTGTACGAGTGATTCGAAAATTAAAACTTCCTTTATCATGTCGAAATGCAGAGTTGCACCTTTAAGAGCAATCACGCTTCCTCGTTTAGAGTTAATGGGAGCACTCGTGGCTGCTCGAATGTATAAATATTTGAAAAAATTGTTTGGTGATTTAATTGAGGATGTTTATTTTTGGAGTGATTCCGAAATCGCCATTACTTGGATTAAAGGTTCGCCAAATAATTGGAAACCATTTATCGCCAATCGTGTTACAGAAATACAGAGTATATGCAAAAAAAATTGTGGAACCACTGCGAAGGAAAACAAAATCCTTCTGATTTACTAACTCGAGGAATTAGTGCTCAGTCACTAATTAAGAATGATTTGTGGTGGCATGGGCCACACTGGTTACGTTTTCCTACTGAAAACTTTCCGAAACAAAAGAAATTACAACCAAATTCAGAATCGTTAGAGTTAAGAAAAAATATTATTTTGACTGTATCTGTAATTAACAATGAATCCCCAATTTTGCATATAGAAAAATTCAGTTCTTTAAGAAAATTACTTCGAATTACTGCCTATGTATTTAGATTTATTGGGAGGCTTCGGAAAAGGTCTACAGAGAATGGACCTCTAAGTGCTTTTGAGATTAAAGCAGCTGAATATTATTGGATAAAAATTACGCAACGACAATCGTATTACGCGGAAATAATTAAGTTATCAAATAAACAATCAATTCTCGATTCTTCCATCTACTCCCTTAATCCAAGGCTTGATGAGGAGGGAATTCTTCGGTTGAAAGGTCGCATTCAATTTGCAGACTGTCACGAGAATTTAAAACATCCTATTCTATTACCCTCAAAATGCAAGTTTACCGACTTAATCATCATGGACTCGCATGAAAGGGTATTCCATGCTGGAGTTAATTCGACTCTAACTCAGATCAGAGACAAATATTGGATTATTAAGGGAAGACAGCGTGTTAAGACTATCATCAGCAAATGTGTGATATGCAAACGATATAGTGCTCGTTCTGGGGTACAGGATATCGCTCCACTTCCTCCAGACAGAATCCAAGAGGCGCCTCCATTTGCTGTGACCGGGTTGGACTTCGCCGGTCCATTTTTTACGAAAGACAGGCAAGGTAAAGTTTACATGCTGTTGTTAACGTGTGCGGTCACTCGTGCCTTACATATAGAGATAGTAACTGATCTCAGCACTGAAAGTTTTTTGCTAGCTTTCCGAAGATTTTTAGCTCGCCGAGGGCTGTGTACCACCGTGTACTTCGATAATGCCAAGACTTTTAAAAGAGCTGATAAAGAACTAAAACATATTTTCAAAACTTTGAGTGACTTATCTGTGAAAGAATTATTTTCTGCTAGAGGCATAAATTGGAAATTTATTATTGAGAGGGGTCCATGGTGGGGAGGGTTTTGGGAGCGTATGGTACGAACCATAAAATCCAGCTTGCGAAAAATTATTGGTCGATCATCCCTTACTGTGAAAGAGCTTGAAACAGTGCTCATTGAAATCGAGGCAATGATTAATTGTAGAGCAATTATCTACGTGTTTACCGATCCCAATGAACCTTCTCCAATAACACCCTCTCATTTTCTGGTTGGTAGACGATTGCTATCTCTGCCTGCTAATAAAATAACATCAAATAATTTGATTGGATCAAGAAATTCAATTATTAAACGATGTAAATACCTTCAAGATATTTTAAATCATTTTTGGAAGCGTTGGAGATCAGAGTATTTTTTTAATCTGAGATCTGCCAATATTTGTCCTCCACACTCTAACGCATCTCAGTTTAAAATCAACGATATTGTCTTGATTCATGACGACAAACATCCCAGAAATCTTTGGACAATAGGTAAAATTTTGGAATTAATGCCAGGGAGAGATGCTAAAATAAGATCTTGCATAATTAAAACACCTACTGGTACCTTAAAAAGGCCTATACAATTGTTATATAATATGGAACTTAACTAATGTTTGTATTTTGTATTTTTAGGTTTGATTCTCCTGACCTTGCTGATAGGTATCATTTAATGTTTTGTAAAATTTTATGTGCTTATAATTATGTATGCATGTTTGTTATATTTAACCATTTCTCCAGGATTTATTGTCGAAATATTAATTGAATATTCTAGAATATATTATTGAAAGATGAACTCTCCACCGAGTTCAGGTGGGGAGTGTTGTGTAATTTGAAGAAAAAGGCTAGAGGGCGCTGTTGCTCGCTTAGTTGTAAGAGAATAAAGTTTGTTCATGTTGAAGGCGGCGGCCTAAGAATACGCTCTGTATATAGTAATTAAAATATTGTTAAAAACGTAAAAATGTTAAAATTAGTGAACTCACTGAACCACCATTATCCGACTTGGAGATTCAAAATATTATTAGAGTAACTGTGTGAGAAAATTTAGTACTAAAAGCAACGAAGTAAATAACTGATTAATGAATCTAAGAGAAAAAAGATAGTTTGTGATATATGAATCTATTGTCATATCCTTAAATCGTAAGTACATTTGCTTCTCTGTGTTATAAAGCAATAATTCGCTAATTCAATAAAGCAGGAAAAGTCCAGAAGTAATAAACAGAAGAAGTGTAGAAATATATATTAAGAGGGCAATGGTGCGTTCAAAATGAATATGAGGTTATTGAACATCAAAACAACAGCACAGCCGGTAACTTATTAAGTTAGAAATTCTTTTACACAATTTTTGATGTTGTAAAAATTTTGTAGATAATATAATAATCAAAATATACTTGTTTTGCAAAGGTGCTGTTTATAGGTAACTTACACATTTGAAAATTGACGCAAAAAGTGTGGAGCTTTTTTTTTTTTTTTTTTTTTTAAATTAGGTTCTGTAAAACAAACCATAAATGGCAATTTATGTAACTATGCTGTGGTAATTCAAGTCTTAAAAATCAAAATTATAGGCTTCTATATTTTATATAAAAAATGAAATTGATTGTTTTATGTAGACTTATTAATTATACTTTGATAATTGATATTCTGGGACTGTTTTTTGTGAGTTATTTAATTATGACAAAATACATTATTGCTATTTGCGTTAGCAAAGAGACACTTTCACGGGTTTTTGAAGGAAATGTAATTAGAAATTTTATGTCAACTAAAGAGGTATTCAGTTTTTTCCAAAACAATCTGCTTATGTGTGCGAAGGTAGCGCATAATCTGCTGTACTGGATTAGTAAAAGAATACAGTTTGGATTTTTTTGTTTCTTTCTCAGACAATTCAGTCCTACTGTGGTTTCGTAAAATTACAGATAATATCTAAAACGAAATATGGAAATAAGCCAGAAGCGGCAAGTATGGAAAACGGAAAACTGAAACTCTGCAAGTAATCTATAAAGTATTGTTTTTAAGTATTCAATACATCAGAACAAAAGTCATAATTTTGATGCATGATGTTTTTCTTGGACCTATACAACACATTCCCAAGTTTTTGAAAGAAAATTTAGTCTCCATGCAGTTATGATTGCTGTCCCCAAACAACTGAAGGGGAAAAAATACCATTAAATCACAATAGAAGGAAGCCTTGGAAATTTTCTTTTACATATAGAAACGACTGAATGAATTTTAGTGCAGCGCAGACTTTCTTTTCTCTGGTTCTAAACAAAAGATTAAATTCAGCAAGGAGAAATATTTCGAAAATTATAAAAAAAAATAAAAAGCTTACGATAGATAAAGTCGTTAATTCCATTTACCAAACCGTGGTTGCTGTTTGTTACAGTTTTTTTTATTTTCTTTTGTCTTATAAAATTGACCAAGAAAAAAAGATTTGGCCGCTAGCTTAAAAATCTCTTTCAATTAAGGAGTTAAGACATCCCAGCACATTTTTTCGGTCTGTATGTTTAAGAATTTTTTTCATTCCTAATTGTTATCCTGTTTCAAGACACCAAATAAAGGAAAAAGGAAATAGCTGTAACTGCAAAATGAAATCTCTGAGTTCTTTGAATATAATAAAAAAGAAGACAAACATTTAGAGATTTTTGCAAAAACATTTAATAAATAAATAAAAGATATCGCATTCTTGTTTAATATTTCCCTAAGAAAATTTCTATGATTTTTGTTAAATTATAATCGCAATCTAGTACTTTAGAAAATAAAAGCTAAATGTCTTGCTAGAGCGGATAATAACTAATGCTATTGAGTTTATAATGTCTGATGCTTAGTGCGCTAGGCCATGCACTAGACGGAAAAAAAATTAGCATGTGGTTTGTATAAATTCCTCAGTCACATTTTCTGAATCTTCCGCTTTCTTTCAGACATAAAGATGTTAATCTTGAGAAAACGGAAATCGCAGCAGCTTGAACGTTAATGTCGGCTTAAAAAATTTAGTTTCCATTAAGAGGAACATCAGAATACTCATGAGATTTAATTTTATTACTCTAAGTGTTCTGAAGCTTCTTTTGGTTCCTTGTTCTGTCTTTCTGAATTTCTTAGTCCATGTAACAGGTGACAGGTGACGGAGGACGGGGACAACTGGTGTCTAACAAAGGTAAGCAGGTATATGTACCACGCCCTCCACTATCTTGAACCGGCAACTCCTGAATCCCAGGAGGCCTGCCTCGGGAGTGAATTTGCTTCTCTGTAAAGTCGCGTGAACAAACAGGGACCTGGATGATGTTACATGAATGAGTTAGCTGCATGAATCTATAAGCATTATCTATAAAAATGCGCTCGTGATGCACTTGGGCGCACGTCACCATAATTCTTAAATACATCAAATACTAATAATAATACCCCTAATAGTCACTAATAATAATAATAATTCTTAAAGGCATCAAATACGATCTGTCAATTAAATGCATTAATTACATTGGATACATGATTCAGTTATATGAATACATTAGTTTTCTACTTGAGAGCTTGATTACAGTAAGATATTTGAATACATTAAAAATGTTTACATTCATTATTTGAGAACTTCCGTCATTTGAGTTATCATATATATCAACGCATTATACATGCGTTGATACAATAGATTAATCATTATGTTATGAATACCGATTATACATTTGAATACTAGTTATATACGAGTATTTGAATACTTGATTGCACTAAAATCATTTGATTAGTTCAGTACATTACCCTATGCGCATTAATTATATGAGTACCTGAGTACGGTTATTGACACTTATATGTATATACAATAATTCTTGGATACATAGAGTACCTATATATCATAGTTTACATTGAATACATAAATTCATGTCAACTTTAAAACTTATATACGTTATTTCTTGAATACTTAATTAATTACTTATTTTTACTGTTGCCATTCTGGCACTAGTGGCACTCGTTGGCACTGCCGCTGGTGGTAGAGTATATCCTACATTTGCTCGTACAAATACTACGGAGGCGTTTCAATAAGAAAATTGGCATAGATCTTACTTAGTTCGTGGCCACAATATACAGCCCTGATGACATTAACAGGTTAATAATGTTCTAGATTTTCTGTCGCAGGGCTGGAGTTACTGAAAGGATGATGGTGGTGGAAGTCATTCTGATATGGAATCTTTAGGTTAGGGACATTCCGTGAAGTAGAGGTCAGGGTTTTCTTACACTCCGCAAATGCAAAAGTCCGAGTTCGCGATGGTTTAGGTGCATAAATATTCAGGGAATGGGCCACGTCCACTAATATATTTAGTAAGCTCTGAGGCAAAGTAGAATCTATTTATGCAGAATTTTGGGAGAAAACTTGTAAGGATCTTAAGTTTTACTAACGTTTATTTTTTTTAAACTGTACTATCTTTTCTTATTTTTTCACTTCCGGCCAGAATTAAATGCTTTAACTTGTTTATGCAAAATACACCCAAGTATTTAAGTTGTGGCTTTTTGCCAAGAGTTAGAGAGAGGGGGGAAGTGAGCCGCCTTGCCACTGCATTCTTACGAGTTTTCAATCAGTTGCTGCTTGTCTTTAAGGTCAGAGGTTTAGTTCTCTTGATATTTAAAACATATTGTAGTTTCAGCAGTTTACATACTACCTACGTAACCTCTTAAAAAAGCCAGTCTTAGTGTTAGGCATTTGTAAACTAATTCAAAGTTAGCTTTTAGTTAGAATTTTAGTTAGTAGTTTTATATTTTTACGTTAAGACCACAAGTGGTTGGTCTGTGCATCCCGAAGTACGGAGAGCACCTGTAATAAAGGGTTCAGTACACCCTTCCTGCTGGTGTTGTCCATTCCACACATTTGAACATAGCTTGAGTAAGCTCCGTGTTCTATTCAGAACACGTAAGCGGATCAAAAGACATACGAGTCCTGACAGTGGCGCCCGAAGGAGAATAACCATGGCCGAGTTTCAAGAAGAATCTGAGGTGCCTGCAGCAGCGGCTCAGAATCCAGAAATGCCAGCTGCCACCCTAGAAGGATTCGGATACATCGTCCAGACCATGCGGGCATCGATGAAACCAGTAGCAAGCTTTGATGGAAACTCACCTGTGAATCACTTTTTGGAAACGTTAGACGACCACTTCATGCTGTATCCAGTCCATGAGTTCCAGAAAGTCACCTTAGCTACCAGCACTTTGGGGGGTCAAGGGCTTGATTGGTTCAAGTTTCAATCGGAAAAAATCTCTTGGGCCAACTGGGAAGTCCCACCTACACTTACGAAAACTTCAAGACTGCTTTGGTAAAGGACTTCCCTGTCGTAAGGAATCGTGGAAAATTGGAGGCGGAACTCTTCAGTACATACCAGCAAAGAGTTGAAGACATCTCAAGTTTTATTTTACGAAAAATAAAAGTATTTAAGCTTCTGTACGGAAGCCGGCCGGATCCTGAAATAATACAAATGATTTTGCCTTGGTTACTTCCCCAAGTACAAGAATATATTGAATTAAGGAATCCGACGACTTTGGAAAAATTGTTCGAGATCGCAGACCAGTTTGAAAGCAGAAGAACGGCGGACATTGAAAGAAGACGCCAGTACGAGCAACGAAGCCAATTTGATGCGCCAAGACCACAGGAGAGGCAAGATCATGGCTACGGAAGCAAGTCGAATCAGTGGTCAAAGAAGCCTGAGTATTCAAAAACAACCGGCGAACGTCGACAGTTCAATAATAAACCAGAAAAAAAGTTTGAAAGCCAGCGGAAAAAGAAGGAAGGCCCGGAAAAGAAGAAAGAAGATTTAAACTGAAACGGATTTCTGTTACGGGAGAGTGCGGAAGTTCGAAGGACAAGAAAATCCCTTTTCTTTCAAGCTCGATACAGGGATTGTGAAAATTTTGGTTCTTCCGAAGATTGAAGTATGTGTGAACAATATTCCAGCCACCGCACTGCTGGACACAGGCGCGCAGTGTTCCTGTGTGACAGAAGATTGTTTTAGGAAATGCTTTCCTTAATATAGAATATATAATTCGGATAAAACGACGGTGTTAGCTGCCCAGGGGAAACGATGTATATGCATAGGTAAAGTACCGCTCTACGTCCGTATTAAGGAGGAGGAGGTAAAAATTATGTTCTTTATCGTAAGAAATCTGCAAGCACACATAATTTTAGGAATAGATTTTCTTTCAGAGGCCGAAGCAACGCTTGATTTTAACTAAGCGTCCTTTAAGCTGACCATGAAACCAGTGCTGAAAGAAAATACGGAACTCCCCACATTAAATCTCCAGCACCTGCCTACGGGAGAGCAAGAAAATATGAAAATATTCGCCAAGTGGTAAGCGAATTTTCTACTTTATTCAGTGACAGTCCCGAATTTACGCTAGTGACCAGCTGCGCTATTGATACGAGAGAGTCTCAGCCAGTTCGCCACAAGGCTTATCGCTATGATAAGTGTAAAGAACAACTTATAGAGTGGCACATTCGAGATATGCTAAGTAAAAAGATCATAACGCCCATCTCAAGTAGTTATGACAGCCTGGTTGTTCTATGTAAGAAAAATAACGATTATCCGGTTACACACTCAAAACGGTGGCGTTTCGCAATTGACTATCGCAAATTGAATAGCATTACTAAATATCCGGTATATCTCTTTCCTATTATTGAAGAAATTTTAAGGAACATAACTTCTACAAAGTATATGTCTACGTTAGATTTAACATCTGAATATTTCAAAATAGATGTAAAACCAGAAGATGTGCCTAAGAGTGCTTTTATGACTAAGTCTGGCACTTATGCATTCTTGCGTATGCTGTTTGGCCTTTCAGGGGCACCGGCAACATTTCAGCGATGTATGGACATTGTGTTAAGACCTGTCCTAGGAAAGAGCACATTTATATACTTAGATGATATCATTATTACTAGTGATAATTTGGATCAACATATAAAAGATTTGAGAGAGGTTTTAATTATTAAATGAGGCCAGTCTAAAAGTTAATGTTAAAGAGTGTAAATCCGCAACTACAGAATTAAGATATTTGGGGTAAAAAATTTCTCAGAAAGGAATCGAAACAGACAAATCAAAAATAATTGCAATTCGAAACTATCTACAGCCAAATACGGCGAAGCAGCTGTTTTCTTTTCTAGGATTTTGCTCATACAGGATGCGGCAGCCTTCATAGCGTAATTTGACTTGCGTAGCACAATGAAGTACTGTATGAATCTGCGCCAGCTCATGCCGCATTCGTGTACTAATGAGCTGCCATTTCGATTGTGACAGTGATATGGATCGTAGGAGTGCATAGCATCGTGCCTTTGCTGTTGAAAGTTATTTCAAGAATAACTACTCTGTTATTGCTAGTCAGCGTCTATTTCGGCAACATTTCAACTTGGGACGTTATGGGAAAGTTCCAGATAGACGGACCATTGCGACAGACATTTCCAGATAGAGTAATTTCCCGTTTTGGTGACATTTCCTGGCCGCCTCGCTCACTTGATGTTTCATGTGCCGAATTTGGGGGTTCCTGAAGCAAGAAGTTTTCTGAACACGTTGTGCCACCATTCCTGAGTTAAAGGATCGCATCCGAACTGCCGTCGACAATGTCCCAGGGAATACCACCGAGTTGTGGCAAGCTTCCAACGCCGCCTAGATGAATGTGTTGTGCAAAAGGGGCATCATATTCAAAAAGTAATCCACGCAATGGACAATGACTTACACATTAGTAAATGGCATACCTTTAACTATTAATTGACATAAGAGGTAATAAATAAATTACAGTTACTGCTTTATGGTATGCTTTTAATATCCTACTATGAACGCCGCCGCACCCTATATTATAGGTCCTTTATAAAAGACTTTGCAACTATTGCTGAGCCACTGTTAAAATTAAAAAGGAAAAAGGCCAGATTCTCGTGGACGGCTGAAGCCAATAGTGCTTTTGAAAAGTTAAAACAAGCGTTAACACAAGCCCCTGTTGTGAAATTTCCTGAGATCGACGAGAATTTAGAAATTTCGGCGGACCCTTCAATTATGCTGTAGGAGCAGTACTTTCCCAAAATCAGCAGCCCGTGGTATTTTTAGCACAACTTTAAATGAAACTCAAAGAAATTATTCCGCAAATGAGAAAGAGGCTCTTGCAGTTCTTAGTAATGCAGAAGTTCTCAGTCTATTTTGGAAGTGCGCCAGTAACAGTCTATTCTGATCATGCGGCTGTAACTAGATTATATTCAGGGAAGAACTTATCGCCAAGGTTAATAAGATGGGCACTTAAATTAGAGGAATATAATTTGATAATTAAACACACGCCCGGAAAGGAAAATGTCGTAGCAGATGCCCTATCAAGAATAAAAATAGATGAAGAAGGGAATACTGTTAAAGTGGCAATGCTCACAGCATATACGGGAACATTCCCGGGAAACTGTAATAACCGAACTGGCTAAGGATCCGGAATTTAAATATATATATATATGATTATTTAAAAAATCCTGAAAATTTTAGCCACCAAGATATTGTGGCGATAAGAAATAGGGCGGCCCATTACAAACTAATAGATGGTCTGTTATTTTATACAAAAACTACGAATAATAACAATGAATTTCGACCTGTTATCCCAGATAGTCTTAAATTAAATATACTGCAGGAATTGCTTGATTTGTCTCAGATATCTCATGATGGTATTCGGAAAACCATCCAACGCGTCCGCGAAGCAGTTTATTTTCCTCAGCTGCAAAAGTTAACAAGGGTGTATGTCCAGTCCTGCCCAACATGTCAAGCAGTTAATTACAGTAATTTCCGCCCGTCCGGGTTTCTAAATAGCATTAGATCAGCGTTTCCTAGTGGAATAATTGGCATTGATTTATTAGGCCCTTTCCCGAAAAGTCAGTTAAATAAAAGTCGGTATCTCCATGTTATGGTTGACCATTTTAGTAAATGGACCGATATTGTTCCCTTAAAACGAGCCTCTGCGAAATTAGTTACTGATTCTATTTTAAATAAGTATATTTTAAAATAAGGTGGCGCCCCTAAAAGTTATATCGGATAATGGTCCTCAGTTTATAAGTAACATTTTTGAAGATATGTGCCAAAAACCGGGCATACGTCATTTAAAAATGGTCCCGTATCGGTATTATGGGTACAATCATGAAGCTCATTTAGTTTTGAGGCCAGTAGTAAATGAAGCTTACATTTTAGTGGTGCTATTTTACATTTTCGCAATTTATAACGCCTGATGATGGAAATTTCTATAGAGGTGTCAATGGTAAAGGTAATTGTGGTCAGATGCACTGATATCATCTTGTACTGTCCAGTTGTGTATCAGATTGGTGCCGCTCGGATGAAAAGGGTTAAATCTGGCCAAACTATCCAGTGGCCACTGTTGAAAGTGGGGGGCGAGTTGGCTTGATTCAGAAGGTAGACGTTTTTTCTGGAGATGTAATCTTCTAAATCGATGCCCTTAGAGTCACAGAGAGGTATCCTCAAGATATGTTGTGGGCTTTGAAGTCTCCTAATGATTAATTTTAAGGCCTAATTGTGCTTCAGTAGGATGCCTATGTAAGTGGCGATGTTAGAAATGTCTTACGTAAGCTGTGAGTAGATGGAGGAAAAGACGAATTACTTGTTGGAGAATTCTAACTGAATGGCACAATGGTCCCTATTGGCGGATAGCACTGTCGGGGTCCACTTTGTGTGGCAGAAAATAATACCCGTTCTGGGTAAGGTACCTTGGGTTGGATCTCTGCAGTGGTATTTTTACCAGGAAAGAGGGAAGAGTGCGAAGGAGCCTTCTTTGCAGTATGGTTCCTGAACAAAGATGATATTAATATGATTTTCTACTGCCTAATAGGTTCCTTGAGCAGCAGTCTCTTGTGCTCGCTGTAAGTTTATTTGGAGACATCGAATTAGTCCATGGTTAATAGTACGCAATTCATTAATGAAACCCTTGCTTACTGTGCGAGATTCTTCTGGGATGCTGGAATGCACCATTAGTCATACTGTGTATTTCATCTGTTTGGTTCAACATATTATCTATATCTGTGGCAGATGGTTGAATAAGCCGGGTGATTGGTGAGTACGTTGGTGCCTGTCCTCTAGGTTGAAGTCTGAACAGCTGATGCAGCTGGGACGGATGGCCTAGCAGTCTATTTTATTATGAGAAAGAACGACAGCACTATCGCAGTATGTCCTGTTCATACATGCGTCCTGTGCCTGCCTCAGTTCTTGACATCTAAAGCATCTCTTTGTGTCAAAGTGCTCAGAAATGGAGATGGCCTGCCAGCCGATATGCAGTCTGGGATTAGTCCGTATAATATTAAACTACAAAATGTTTGTAATTGTAATGTTAAATATAATTCTGTATAGAATTAAGCGCTTGAGCTTTTCCGTTAAACTGAAAGGCTGATTACAATGCTCACTTAAAAGTAGGTACTTCAAAATGATTTAACAATATTATGCATTCAAAATTTTATTAGTTAATTTGTGTTTTAATCTGTAATTGTTTTAGTTTGCTCAGACACCTGAAGAAAATCTGAGCTTCACGAAATATGTTCTATATTAAAGATATAGAACAATATTCATTTAACATTTGTGTAGTATGTCAGCATCACTGTGTAAATAATATTCAAAAACAATTAGGGTATTTAGTACAATACACATTATAACATTTTTCAGGGAGTATTTCATGATAATGTAATATGTAAGAAATGAGGTGTGCCCAAATAATGTAACAATTTTGAAATTTCTAAATACTTATAACAAATTTTGAGCTTTGACTATTAGGGAACATTGCAGAGACATTAGGTATTTTGTGGAAGCAGGCAAGATGAAAAATGAGCAATCGCCTTCGCCGGAAATCCAACCATGGACCTCTGAAATACCGGCTCAGTGTGCTGAACCACTACACCACGAAGGCACGCTAGGAAAGCGGGAGAAAAACCTTACAACATGAGTGAACAAATATGCATAGGTCAACGTGTACACAAATAAAAAGTAATTCCATCATTTCCCAAATAATTTAACAATTCTGAAATTTCTAAATACTTATAACAAATTTTGAACATTAGCTATTTGGTAACATGAGTGAACAAATATGCATAGATCAAGGTGTGCACGAATAAAAAGTAATTCCATCATTCCTACTATAAAATTATTTGCGTAGTGAGAAAGCAATCTAAGCCCAGTAAATTAGATAAGAATGTCCAGTGTCTAAATTTAATTAAAATTATAAGAACAAGCATAAGTAAGGAAAAATATCTAAAAATATCTAACGTTTATTGGTTTATGTTAGTGACATGTTAACGTTAGTGACATGATTGTATTGCACTTACAACATTAGGTGGTGGCTGGTCAACTATGTTACAGAATTAGCTGAAGAAACAAGTATAAATAACATACCTTTAAAAATAATTAACAAGTGGGGGCCCCACAACCTTATTGGAGAACAATAAAATTATCTGTCAGAGCACGGAATTCTTGAAATACATGTTGTTTTGTTTTTGCAGAGGATCATAAACTTCAACATTCTTGAGGGAAAACTGGCACTCAGCAAATCTGTTGAAATAAAAGAAAGGGTTAAGCAAAAACGAAATCAACTAAGGAGAGCCATCAAAAGACGAGGTCAGGCTCCAGTGTTCCGCCCTGGGCAGCAATTCCATCAGGATGGTTCCGAACTTCTAACCGTCCGTAGGCCATTTTCTGGGTGGATAACGTCTCAGGACTCCTTTCAGTAAACAGTCTCGAATTTCGGTGTCTCTGTCCGCCACTCTGAATCTCTCTCAGGTCATCCATGAAGATGGTAGAAGGAGGTAGCATATTTTCGAAATTCAGACCGCCGCCGCAACTCTTCAAGCTGTTCAGTCGAAGTGCACGTTCTCCCTCACAATAGCTTTCTTCTTCCTCTTCCAATCACGCAGCAATCGCTTTTGTCTATTGGCGGGAACTTGAATAATTGGAGAAGAACGGTGATGATGGGGTCGCCAAGTACGGCAGCCCAAAGAGAAACAATCGGGGATTTTCTTCAGGGAAAAAGTCTTCTATGCCGGCTACCAGAAGTGGCGCACATCGCTCTTCTGTAGTGCTGCCACTCAAGGCCAACCCGAGAGGTCAAATAACCATCCTCTAAAAAATGACGTAAAGCACTAGCCTCGCTTCAGGGTCCAAATCCAATACATGGAAAGGCCTAACCCCCAAAATGTTTACTCCCGTAAAAATTTAAGTTCAATTTAATACACACATAAAAATTGTTTCTTTAGAAGAAATAAGGATGAGTAATCATTTTCAAGACTGAGTTTCTTCTACAAATAATTGACCTTACCACCAGTGAGAAAATATGAATTCAAGAAAACTTTAATAGAAAGAGGGGGTAAAAGTTAAGATACCTTAAAATTAAAATTAACACACCAAAAGTGCAGCAACAAAACTAAAAAATTAATAACGTTAAAAGTTAAATAACCTTAAAGGTCAGAAACAAACAAGTACAAAAATTAGAGTTAACCAACTTCACTTAAGGAAAACTTTTAAAGTTTTCAACTTAAATTTAAAGTTTATCAAAAGTTACAGTTTAAAACTTACAACGATTACTTTAAGCAAAAATTAAAAACTAATTAATAACAACAAATACTGACCAAACTGAATTAAGAAGCAATTAACTTAAAGCTTGAAATCAATAAACAACTAATACATAACAAAGATTTACAAATGCATTTGTTAAAAATGAAGAAAGAGATGTTGTTAACTATTTCCATAGATAAATAAATACATTTGATTAAAATTTCATTTCACTTTGTTCTTGCGCTTTTACTTAACTATTCAAAATGATTTGTTACATCAAATCTATTGAAATCAATATTTTTCGAAATATGTTATCATTCGTGATGAATTTTTTAAAGTTACTAATTAATAATTACTATATGCCTATCATGTTTTATGTCATGAATATATTTAAAAATATGCGCCCTAATGGTTCAAAGAGAAATGTTCATTTGATTCATTCCGAAATTTCATACATTTATAGGACTAAAATAAAAATAATTTTTGAAATTTAAATACGTTCTAGCTCTGGAAAAGAAGAGGCATTATGTGGCCATGAATTGCTGGTTTGCCGCAACTGTTAAATGGACAAAATACTGTTTCTCTCACTCTCGAAGAAAACGCACAGTTACAATTTAGTTGCAAAACCAAACACAGCTCCAGCAACTGCCACAGCAGTGTAAAACCTTTATTTTAGATATGCGTTGTTTCAAAGAGAAGAAACTAATGATACTGCATGCACTCATTTTGATAGTTTCAGCAAAGAAGAAAATAATTTATATTTATGCTTCGTGGAAGACTTTTAAGGAAAGCGGTAATTTATTCAAGCTTCCCATAGAAAAAAAAGAAAAAAAAAAAAAACACATACACACACACAAGCACCATGGAGCCAGTCCCTTCTTTGGATGTTGTATCACATTACCAGGATTCAGCGGCTAGACATGTGACTAGGTGCAATTATCGTTTAGTTTCATCAATACAGATACCGACGTTAGCTGCTCTAAACATAGATTATATGCAAGACTTTTCCAGTTGGCATGATATTTACTTAATTGAATAGTTGAATTAGTTATTATTCTTGAGCTGCAGAAGGATTAAAAGCTATACATTTTTCTTCAAAAGAACAAGGAGCTGCTTTCTGAACAAAAAATAAGGGATTAAATACAGATTTAAAATCAAAAGTGATTTATTTCGTAAAAATGAGAACTGTTATCGTTAGCTGATTTTTTTTCAAGAAAACTTGTACTTTCTTTTACCGATTAACATTTTTCAGAGATCATATTAAACAAAATCGTATACAAAGTAGCGTTGAATTTTGTCTTTAATCTTTGTAATTTATTTACATTTTATAAATCGTAAATGCTCCAACTGGATTTTAAAAATCACTTATACAAAATATTTTAAGGTACACTTGTTTTTTAGTTCTCTAAGGAGGTGTATTCCTTTACATTTGTTTTAAAAATTCCAGTTTACTCAAAAGTGTTAGAGGCAGAACAGTTCCTTCTGTTAGACGAAAAGTTGCATTTAAAACCTTTTATCAGTCCTGTGAGCATTTTTATATGCTTATTGTTTATTTTATTTTAATGTAAAACCTTCTATTAATTACTTTGTTTTCTAAGCATTAAACACGGATTTATACGAGGAAATACAATTAAATTTCTTTCATCTTAGAGAAGAAGTGATTAAATGAGGTACTTTTAATTTTAATAGCTGAGCACAGCTCTCTGTGCAAACAATTCCTTTGGATTAAACTATATTTAGTCAAAAATGCTTCGCTTCTGCTTTTAAACAATTGTTTCAGCTTAAGGTTTGCTTTACTTATGAAACTGCAGCTTATTTAAAATTCATAAAGGAGAACTACACCTTCAGGCTGAACTTAATAAAATTTGCATTCTTTCCTTGTCCTAAGCTCATAAGTTTTGACACCTTTCTTGAAGAAGATGCAGTTTTCTGTTCATTAGAATATGCAGTCTTGTATTTAAAGAAAAATAATGGAAAGCGCGTTCTACTTGATGAATTTATAAATAGAAAATTAGATTCAACAAAATTAGTTTAGTGATTATTTGGCAAACTATGTAATTTCTGAAATAATTCCGACAAATACCCTTCGTAATGTTTATTAACGTATATTTGAATAAAACAATTTTTTGGCTTTCGTATTTACATAAAATGCTAGAAAAGGGTTAGTTATAGTTTCCAACATTATTTAACTTCTATTTCGTAATAATGTTCGTTCTAGCTTTATTTCTTTCTGTACCTCTCAATCATATGGAAATTGGAAGAGGATTGTAGAAATATATTACTCTGATTTATCATAAATAAAAGCAAAGCACATATGTAACACTTGTGCAGCCTAACCACTTTACATAAAACGTATCCTGATGGATAGAATGAAGAAACTTCTTTTAACAGTAAATTTTTGGGAAACTAGCTTCACATTTATAGTCTTCTGAGTTTCTGAAATGAGTTTCAAATAGTGTATTTTAAGAGAAAGAGAAAGTTTTAAATTTTTCGGCGTTTTTATATGATATATTTCAGTCAAGATTGTGTTTTAGGGACATCTGGCGAACAAGTGAGATAGCTTTAAATAGTAAAAATAAAGGTGTAATGAAACTATAACCGGCAATAATTCCATTGCTCGAACAAAATTCTTCAGTGACCGAAGTGGTAAATGTAATTATGTGTTGTATGACATTAAATTAAAATTTCCTTCACGAATATATGCATAAGTGATATTTTGATAGAGTTAAGTTAAGAATTGTTAGGAACCGTTGCCACTATTTTCCATTTGATCTCATAACTGGTATTACTTAAAAATTTCAATCCTAAGCCTTTGTAGATACATTTTACATTTATAACCAATGAAGAGAATTTTTTTAACATGTGTGTTAAGTTGTACTATGTAATACATATAATTTGTTTTAAATAGAGACTTTATAAAAATGACGATATGGTAGCTGTTTCCCATTTATTATACTATACAAACAAATGTCACGTACAAAGCGGAGTTGACGATATGGTAGCTGTTTCCCATTTATTATACTATACAAACATATGTCACGTACAAAGCGGAGTTGAAAACTCTGAAGACTTGAGAAATTTTTAAATCTAATAAGATAGAGAGCTTTTGTAATAATAAAACGCATTTTTATTTAGTGGACTTTAGATCAAAAGAATTTAAATTAAGAGATATGTCAAAGATTTAAGCATCCATTCCAAAAATGACAACGTAATAAAATTGCAATGTATATATTCAGCGATATCATATGTCATGCATATTAAACCATTTGAGAAGGTCAGTAGTGGTTTATATTTTCAGCTTGACTCTGAATATAAAGATAGATGCAGATTTAAATTATATGTTATAGCAATATTAATTTTTAGAAAAGTTTTAGAATACTACTGAATTTTCAGTTTTAAAACTCAGCATGCGTAACCTCCGCATCCGTGAACGGCCGCCTTCCTGTTGAACAATTACAGCCGGTGGATAACGTTTCGATAACCTCTTATTGAACTGACAATATGAGTCCGCAGTTTCTCCAAACCGTGATTTCGAGGATATCACGCCTTTCATGATTCGATAATATAAGTGAAAGCTGCAGGCTAAATACCCTCGGAAGGATAAAACTTAATTTGGTTTAAGCTGGAATATATGTCTGTTAAATCAATACTTCGACAAGGCCCCATCTTGAGAAACTGCTTCATTCGAGGACGACTATTTTATCGAAGCTGTTGGTTGTTTTGTTATGATTCATATTTTTGAGGGACATTTCCATCTGAATGAAGTTTCCTTTTACCTCGGATTTGACGGATTTTGACCTAATCTCGTATTCGCTGCATACGATGCTCCATGAAATTTCTTCTAGGATCCGACAAGTCGCGCTCACTTTTTGTGTGATAACAAATTTAAAACCTCTATTTTATAAAATATGAGAGTTCTATAAGTTGTAGACCTTACGTAATGAAGCAACATTCTGATAGCGAAATTTAAAAATAAAACACCGGCATAATCTTAATTGATAGGTTATGATACAACTGTATATTCATGTGTAAAGCTATTTCAAAACATTTTGTTACATTCTCGGAATATAAATTCTTATGGAATCTTTAAAAGCTTGCTTGTTATGATAAGAATGTACCACAATCAATCTTCACAGTATATGATATATATTAAACATCTAAATTCGGTTGAGCGTCATTTATGAACTGAAAAAATCATGTGTTAAGTTAACATTACGATAAATTGCGAAATGCATAACGTTATGTCTCATCTGTTTTCAGTTCAAAAGAAATGTACTATACACAGTAAGAAGCATATAACGTAATGAATCGTTTTCATTTCGAATAGGTAAAAAAAGTTAAATATTTATTCACACCTGTTTAAGTATTTCCTTGTTTGAACTGAAAATCTCAGTGCTGTTTAGCACGGGAGTTCTGACTAAATGTAAATGGAAAAATCGCAGCACTTTTTTAGATTCAATAGACAGACATATTTTTCAAAGATTCAGAGAAAGGTTGAGTATATACATATACATACGAGGTGGGAAATAATAAACCTAGTCAAAGGAAGCATGTTTCGTAATTATCGTTAAGCAAAGGTTTCAAACAATGCATAACAGACTTAGAATGAGAATTTGCGTGCCCCAAATGGCTGCTCTCTTACGTGATTTGCGTGACGAAACAAATTAACGTACCCAAGTAAAGGCAGCAAGGTAATTGTGCGATTTAATGTTGATGTAAGTGGAGTAGCTGATAATCACAAAGTGGCCTATTTTGTGAGGTCCACACATTTGCGACCTTCTACAGGTAGAAGCGTGAACTATTACTCCAGCGTTCGGCCATTACTGATTAACCTTTATACTCCAAAGTGAATAAGTGAATCTTTGTGTTCTAAAAATATGCGCCTTTTGGAAGTTTTCATGAAATCTGACCATTTGAAAATTTACACAGAATAGATGAAATTTACAAAATCTCTCTTTTGCTTTTTATAAACATCTTATGACTTTTACGTTATGTAACGACGGTTTACAGTCATTTCGACACTAGCTAAATCTGTGATTTTAATTGAATTCCATTAAACAGCTTAATATGTGAGAGAAGGCACAATTATTTTAGTATAATCGTTCCTTTTCTATTTAGATAGAAAGATGGCCTTGACGTTGACTAAATGTGAAGATTTTACAAAACTGCAAAATTACTTTCCGTAAATTTATGCGCTTTCGTTTTCTAAATTTTGAAAAAGGTCTTTGCTATATAATCTGTCTTTCCTTTAAAAAAATAAAAAATGGAATTAATATCATCAGTATTGCAGTTCTCTGGATATTTCTATTTAAGTCAGAGAAAGTTGTTTTAGCTTTTTCATTTGAAAGAAAAATGTATTCCTTTCTAAATTTATCTTTCTTTAAGAATTACATCAAACGATTTCTCTTCTTAACATTTTAGTCAAATAGGAACTTCAAAAACATTTGCATCGGTAATTCGATACCCACCGTTAGCAAGTTGCTTATATATTATTAAATGTCTGCTTAGTTGATTCTTTTAATCTATTATTCTGTAATCTAACTGTCCTTAGCTCCTTGCCAATTTTATTATCTGGCTAACCAAAACCAGTGATGCTTACATAACACTAAGTTTAAAATTATAAAATATACCACAGATTCGGAAGTAATAGCAAACTTATCCATTCGAAACAAAGCTACTGGATACACAAAACTAAAAGTATCATGATGTAGTTTTCTGTAGACTGCAATTACATGTATTTTAGACCGTAATCTACTGCAAACATTCATTCAGATGTCTTCTCGGCAAGAGATAAATCTGCTACCTAATGTTCAGCAATGGTAAAACTTGTAACAGGTTAAATTAAAGCTCATTTATCAATGTTATGTGTACCACTTTCCTGTACGGAATACGATTATACTTTACTTTGCATCTTCGTGATGCAGTCGGGCAAAACTAATCGCAATAAATGCAAGCAACTTTGACGTTGTTAGATTGCAACTACTCCGACGCTGTTAGATTTAATTTAGCGAATGTTTTTATGATATATTAATTTATGTGGTTTTTAAAACATCTGATATAAATCAGAAGTGCTTGATAGATCGGAAGTAACATTTAAAGAATAAAAATAAAAAATAATCTTTTAACATATCTAACGAAATTATCAATTTAACTAACAGCACGTAAAAATTTCCGGCAAGCAAATTTCCGGTTTGCTTCCTCTTTCAGTCACTTTTTCGTAATACTTTATATTAAATTTGACTTGTTCAGTAACAAATTAATGGCATATTGCTCCATTTAGGTTACCCTTAGTTTCGAACGATCTAGAGATTAATTGTGTAGCAAGTAGTGGATGAATGCTTAATATTTCGTGTTAATTCATCTTCCACCCGCCAATTTAGTTTAAATTTTACTTTTCATTACTCTGTAGCAACTTCCCTAATTCTCCTATTATATGTTGTCTGTTGTGGCTTGAACTTATACAGAAAGTTTAAATACTGGTTAATACCGTTTTATTTGTTTTTGTTATTTTAAGAATGGCAACAAAAAGATTATTCAATTTTTGTTGTTCTTGGAATGGCAACAAAAGATTACTAATGATATTGTTCTAAAGAGTTGTTTACATTTGCTAAAAACGAAATAAGGATTGTTTTTGATTTAAAATGTGGATTGACGTTATTTGATGAAACGGAGTTGTAAAAATAAAGATTAATTTGGAGTCAGAGCCAATTTTGTCCTCACTTAAACACGTTGATGGGTCTTTCTTTCCATTATGTTAATGTTTGGAGAATATTTCTGTCTAATTTAAGACAGTACAGTTCTCTGTTTTGGTTCATATATATTTTTAAGAAATACATTATGCCTTTTTATGCAGGTCATTTGTGCATTTAAAATGTTGCATAACGTTAGCAGACTGCGCAAAGTTAGAACTTTTCATTATTCTAATTATCATTCTGATGCAGACATTTAAAGTGTAACGATTTGTAGGTAAAACAAATAAAGGGATATTAATTAAATTATGATTAATTAGATAAACATTAGATGATTCGCTGTAAATAAAAAGAATTTCATTCAAAAAATTAACAAAAATATTTTGATTTATCGTAAAGTAATACCAATGTTATGGCTCTCCAAATCTTGAACGTACACTCTGTAATACTTGCCTAAATGCAATTTAATGTCTTTTATTGTTACCCGCTATGACAAAAATATGAAATGTTTATTATGTGGATGTATTTAAAAGATTTGTTATACAAAAATCACAAGTACATATTTTTAAAAACATTTCTAAACGTGCAATTTTAAATGCATTTACCTAGTAGTGTACGAATTAAATTCAATGCACATATTGAATATATATATGTGGAATAATTTACGAATCAAATAAATATTTTAAATACTTAAACATATTAATTTATTTCTAATATTTAATACCTGAAATGACTTATTCTATTTCCGTCGATAGCTGTATATCATAATAAAATAACTCCACACGCATTCCACAGTTTAAATACATTTATTTTCCATAGCGACACTCAGGCGCTAGGTTCCACCTTACAGCGTAACATATGAATCGCAACTTCGAATGTACCATAAATCAAGTTTCTCACAGAATACATTTCAACGCCAATTCCGGCGGCGCATGCGCCATTAGCCAACATTCCGCTCTGGCGCCAAGCATTTCTCAGCTAATACAAAACACTCCCGGCGTTGAAATTAACAATTTCAAAACTATTATGTAAATAAATGTAAATATAAAGGCACTACAATAAATTACTTCACAATAACAAATCACAATATTGAAAAATATACATTCAAATTATTACAACAAATACCAGTTTATAATAGAAATAAACCATCATTCTACAGGAAGTATACATATATCTCGAACATTTCGTTTCAGCAAATGCTGATTAGGCAATCTTACAGTTACTACTCTTATTTTGTTATCCCTACCATGAAAAGCCTCAGCTATTCTCCCCACTAACCATTTGGTTGAAGGCAAATTTTCATCTTTTATTAATAAAAGAGTTTCCAACTGAACGTCATCCTTTAAAATTTTCCACTTGTGACGTTCTTGTAAATTATTCAGATAATCACGTTTCCATAATTTCCAAATTTTTTATGTATACTTAGTGATTCTTTGCCATTTAGAAAGTCTGTTCTCATTTATGTTGGATAAATCTGGCTCAGCTAGAGTTGTGATAGGTCTACCAACCAAAAAGTGACCTGGGGTCAAAGTTTCAAAATTATTGTAATCAGCTGAAATTAGAGTAAGAGGTCTTGAGTTCAATACTTCTTCAATTTCAGTTAAAACAGTTAAAAATTCTTCTAAAGTTAAACACTGATTACCAATAACTCTCTTCAAATGACTCTTAAATGATTTAACCCCGGCCTCCCAAATTCCGCCGAAATTTGTCGACTTTGGAGGAATAAATTTCCACTCTATACCTTCAGTGGTATAAAAACTCGCTAAATTCTCATCTGGACACTCAACCAATTTTTGCAATTTTTTTAGTTCTACACTAGTACCAATAAAGGTTTTAGAATTATCACTCATTATTCTAGTACATTTTCCCCTTCTAGAGAAAAAACGTTTTAAGCTCGAGATAAAAGATTGACTAGTTTGGTCTGTCACAAAGTCTAAGTGTATGGCTTTTGTACTCATACATACATATACTACGACATAAATTTTGTTCAAAACTCCCTTACGTTGATTCTTAAACTTTATTGCAAACGGGACGCAGAAATCAACACCAGTTATGTTAAATGGGTATGATGGTGTGATAAGCTCTTTGGGCAACTCAACCATTATTTGTTGAACTGTGATGGGTTTGTTCTTAAAACATGTTACACATCTGTAGATGATCTTTCTACAATTATTTCTGCCATTGAGTGGCCAGAACCTTTGTCTTACCTGATGTAACAGTGATTGTGATCCTAAATGAAAGTAATTCAAATGAAAATGCTCTAAAATAATAGCAGTTAAACGATGTTTACTAGGTAAAACTATAGGGTGTTTACTATTAGCGGGTAGGTCCGAATAGGACAATCGTCCGCCCACTCTAATTAGCCCATGTTATCAAGAAACACATTCAGTGATGCTAATTTACTTTTGAGGTTTACACACTTACCTCTTTTTAATTGATTTATTTCGTCTTTAAACTCACTTTTTTGGGCCTCTAATAAAATATACACCTCAGCATCCTTTATCTCTTCTTAAGTAAGTACTCCATATCTCCTTACCTGAGGGTTCTTAAGATTATGGATAAACCTGAAAATGAAACTTACAATACGAATAAGTTTAGTATAATTAGAAGACAAATTAAGAAGATCATTAAAGAGGTTTGCTTCATTACATGCAATTAAAACTAAGTTAGAATCGTTATGCAGTTCATTGTCCTTTTTAAGTTCATTTGGACACACTTCTTCAACTACCTCAAATGACAAGTCGTGATGAGGAATCTCTGAGCATGTTAAAAAGTCACAGCATGACCACCATTTGGAACAGTTCACAAGAAAGTCAATTTGAACACCACGCGTCATAACATCTGCTGGGTTCTCTTTTGTTGGACAATAGAACCACTCTGTCGGCTGTGTTAACTTCCTAATCTCGTTAACTCTGTTGGCGATGAAAGATTTCCATTTGGTACTGGTACCTTTAATCCAGCATAACACTATTTTGGCATCAGTCCAATAAAATATTCTCGAGGATTTCTTTTGATCGAGCAATTTTTTCACTCCAGAACCTAAACGCGCGGCTAGTAATGCACCAAGTAATTCAAGACGAGGTAACGTAATTCTTTTCACAGGTGCAACACGACATTTTGATGCGACGAAACTCACAGAAATTTACTCTTGTTTATGCAGTTTTACGTAGACAACAGTACCGTACGCCCTCTGACTGGCATCTGAAAAGCAATGGATCTCTATGGAATCGGCTTCGGGATTCAAAATGAATCTTGGAACTGCAATTTTACTTAGATGATGACACTCACAGCACCACTTTGCCCACTCTTGACAGATATCTGTAGGTAGTTCATCATCCCATGTCAATTTTCGAATCCAAAGTTCTTGTAGCAAGAATTTAAGTCTAACAGTAAATGGAGTTATTAACCCAAAGGGATCAAAAATCTTCCCGGCAGTTTTCAAGATGAACCGTTTCGTATTACGCTTATTCTTAAGGAATTCCATCAAACTGTCTGTCTCTATACTCAGACTGTCTTCATTAGTATCCCAAGATATTCCCAAGATCTTAAGTGTCTCGTTTGATTCATTGATTTTATGTGGATGGATCTCGAAATCTTCCTTTTCCCATTTTCTCATCAGCTCAGGATCATTGAATACCCATTTACGCAAGTTCATATTTGCTGTACTCATAATTTGTTTAGCTTTTCGCGATAAGCTTAGAGCCTCATCTACACTGTCCTGTCCAGTAATAAAATCATCAACATAAACACAAGAATTCAATATTTCAAATACATCTGGCTGCTCATCTCGATATTTTCTAATGTGTTCTTTAATTGTTGCAGCCAACAAAAACGGACTTGACTTAATCCCAAAATTTACGCGCTTGAATCTATATGTCGCTAGTTTTAGATCATTTAATTGTGTGTTTTCCACAACAGGAATCGCACTGCGTCTTGATCCTTTTCTGCCAAAGCAATCTGCAAAAATGCTTTTTCTACATCTGCTGAAATTGCAACTTTATTTAATCGGAAATTAATTAGAAGATGGAACATATTAGGATTTAAATTTGTCCTTGTCCTTAGACAATCGTTCAGTCATAGCTGCCCGAACTCATGTGTGCTGCCATCAAACACTATTCTAGTCTTCGTTGAAGCACTGGTTTCTCTAAATACTGGTTGGTGTGGTAGGTAAAATACTGGTTTACCGATAGGTATATTTCCATCTGACACTCTTTCAATGATACCTTGCTTGAGATAATCATCTAATATTTCACTATATGTAGAAAACAGTGTTTTGTCATAATTCATTCGCTTTGCAAGAGTTTTTAATCTATTTTCCGCTACTCGGTAATTATCAGCTAATTCCCTCCAGTCCCTTTTCCAAGGTAAAGTAACCTCGTAGCGACCAGCTTTAAAACAAACTGTCTTATTAAATGTTTCCAATGCTTTGTCTTCCTCATGACAATAAGGATCATCTTTAATGCCTAATGATTCTAGTTCGAAAACCATTTTCAGTTCACTCTCTGAATTATCATTTATTAACCCACAATACTATAAATTATTTCTCCGTGAATCATTTACATATCCACTAACTATATATATCCAAACACACTATTTTGTAACATCAAGCCTGTGTTAGGAACATAGATTTTACCAGCTCGTAAAATATCATAAAAAACTTCCGCGCCGAGCAACAGGTTTACTTTCTCTGTTTTATAAATTTCCGGATCCGCTAAATTCACCTTCTCAGGAATCACAAGGTTACTAACATCGATAAACTTTGCGGGAGTTAAACCTGCTATTTTTGGAATTACCAAAACCTCTAGTTTTCTTTTATACGTTTGTTCCTGATTACAGATAAGGGCAACTGCTTTTCTTTTTATCGTAGTTGAAATACCTGATATACTGCAAACCGAAATATTTGTCTTTTCCCCTTTTAAATTAAGTATATCCGCTAATTCAGTGGTACAAAAACAAGAAACACTTCCACTATCACATAACGCTTTCACCTTAATTAAAGTTCCATCGTTAGTCTCAATGAATACAAAGGCAGTAGATAAAATCACGTTTTTCCCACTATTAGTACCCGTAGCGGCTGTAAAGGTTTCGTTTTGAGCTTTAGCTTGAAATGCAAGTGCGTGTAATTTAACGCATTGCTGTTTTGATCACCCAACTCCTGATTTAAAGTGTCTGCTCTTTCTACTGTGGTGCCAACGGAATTATTTTCGTTTTGATAACACAAGAGAAAGCTATGTTTTTTCTTACACTTCTTGCACAAGTAATTAGAACGGCAATTTCTCACACTGTGCAAATTAAAACAACAAAAACATAAATTCTGTTTTTTGACAAATTCTACCGTTTCTTTTACACTTAATTTCTGAAATTTAGGACAATTAAAAAGCTTGTGATTGCTCAAATTACATAACCTACACGAATTCTGCATATGTTTTTCATTTGCGTTAGAAACAACAGCGGTAACTCTAACGTTTTTTGTGTTAGTCACACTATTTGAAGCGTTGAGAGTTCTTGCATGATCTTTAAGAAATTCTATAAGATCTGTTAAATTAGGCAAATTCTCTTTCTCTAATTTTCTTTCCCACCATATTTTGGTGTTAGGATCTAATTTTTGCCCTAAAATGTATGCAAACACATTGGAAGAAAAACCGTTAACACTGATTTAAAACTTCTAGTGATCTCACGCATTCATTTGTAATGTCAATTAAACTTAATATTGCTGACGCAGACTCATTTTGCATAGGATGCATATTCATAAATCGTCTCAGATGAGCATACACTTGTTCACGGTGATTAGAGAACCTTTCTTCTAGAAATGAAAAGGCTAATTTATAATTAGAGTCAACTATGGATATTGACTGCACAATACGATAAGCATCTCCTCTTAGTGCAGATTTTAAGTACAGTAATTTGACTGCATCTGTTAAATTAGGATTTGAATCAACACTGGATAAAAAGATATCTTTAAATGAAAGCCACTCATGTAAGTTACCTGAAAACGTTGGAAAATTAATTTTCGGTAATTTAACATTGTTCTCAGTATTCGTGCAAACCGAAAGCTCCGATTTAATTTCTTTGGAAAGTTTAGCTAATTTACGATTTAATTCGACTTCTACATCTAAGAGAATATCGTCAATCTCTTCTTTCTCTTTTACATAAGCGTTAATACTTTCTTCCGTACATAACCCGAACAAAGAATCGAAATTAGAATTTATTTTTGTCTCAAACACTTTAAATATATTCTTTAGTTCTTCCAAGTCACTTCCTTGGACATTTTCGTCCGCAACCTTTTGTTTTAACTTTGTTAACTGTGTTTTTAATGTACGTTTTTTCGCTAATATCTCCTTTAGTTACATTTTAATTAGCAAAAGTCAATAAATAAATAAAGAGCTTCAAAATGGTACAATGAGCTTCAATAAGGAGGAGGGTACTTACCCTTTTGTTTCTACAGAACTTCAATCTTGAAGTATCCTATATAATTCTTCATTTCACAAACCGAAAGTAAATTCGCACTCTCATAAACTTTATTAGCTCTCCGGCTCGACGGACCACAAAACTTGAAATGACTTATTCTATTTCTCGTCGATATCTGTATATCATAATTAAATAACTCCACACGCATTCCACAGTTTAAATACATTTATTTTCCATAGCGACACTCAGGCGCTAGGTTCCACCTTACAGCGTAACATATGAATCGCAACTTCGAATGTACCATAAATCAAGTTTCTCACAGAATACATTTCGACGCCAATTACGGCGGCGCATACGCCATTAGCCAACATTCCGCTCTGGCGCCAAGCATTTCTCAGCTAATACAAAACAATACCATTGTATTATAACTTAGAATAAAACCTTAATCCGCTATATTTATTTATTATTTTATGTGTAGCAAAATCTAGAAATCAGACAATTAATATTGAAGATATAAAAAATAACTCCAATTTTCCTGCTGTAATCGCGACCAAGAAGATGCTGTCTAATGGAATCTTGTGGAATATGCTTCTTCACATGCAAATCATTGTTATTTTCTCGGTTACTTTCTCAGGAATACTATTTCTCCTTATCTGCTTTGTGAACATGTATGTGCCCTGGATAGAACAGTGAGTTTAACTAAACTATGTTCTTTTTAGCTGTAGAAGAGACGACAAGAAAGGGACAGTTTTAACTACCCTTTATTCTTCACAATTTACAGGTGCTCCCGCACTTCGGGCTACAAAGACCACCACCTGTGGTCTGAACGTAAGAAAATAAGAACTACAACTAACTAAATTTATATAAGAACTAAACTCGAATATTTTACACAGACTAATAACACTAAGATTGGTTTTTTAGATTTTTACGTTTGTAGTACGCAAACTGCATGAAAACTACAATACGTCTTCAGTATCAGGAGGATTAAACCTGTGGCCTTAAAGGCAGACAACAACTGACTGAAAGCACGTGTGAAATGCAGTGGCGAAAAGGCTTACTCTTTCTCTAACTCCACTTGGCGAAAAGCCACAACTTAAGATTTTGCAAGCGCAATTTGCATAAACAGAGCAACGCGTTTATTCTGGCCGAAAGTGGAAAATAAGAGAGGACAGTAAAGTTTTAAAATAAAATAACGTTAGTAAAACTTAAGATCCTTATAACTTACAAGACACAAAGCGTTTTCACCAGTTTCCATTCTTTGAAAATTTCGATGTTACTCTTTGTCATTTATGGATTTAGACTTCAATTGGTTTTCCAGCGAACTCATACGATAGAAAACAAGAATGATGTTTTTAGGTTTTCTGCAAAATTGATTTTTACGATACATTTTCTGATATTAATTTCGGTCATCATCTGCTATGAATTGAGATTATAGTGATGATTTATGAGCTGCAGATGCCAAAGAGTTTTACTGCACAGTACGCTAGTGAGTTTGAAGGATACAAACTCTATGACCCGGACCAGCCGGTTTACCGGAAACCATTTTATCAGTACATTAAATCAATTACATTAAATCGCAACCACTTGCTCTTTGATGGCGGAACAAATTATATTAATATCTAAAGCTTAAACATTTATTTTTCTAAGTAATTAGCTTTAATGCAAAATGCAATTTCATTTCATTCTTTGCATCCATATGAAAAGATAATGGCTGCATAAAACAAAGCATAAAATTCTCTTTGCTTTTCCTTTTTTAAACAGATAATATTTCAGAGAAAGTGAGATGATGGGGTAATCGTTGTAAATTACCAAATCTCTGGGATTGCTAGAAAGGATACAACAGTAAAATTTCAAACGCAGAGCACTTGCGTTTTATTGCATGAAATAAAGTCTAAAAATTAAGGTAACATATTTATTACATCTAATCTGACATACTCTAAGGTATTCTCAGCATCTCATGCAGAAATCAAAGGCTTAATTTCTAAACCATTACTTTAGAATCTGGCAACAATAATTTATTATATGTTGGATTCGATGTAAACATTATACCCTAATGTTTTAGGTAAGCTAGATCTGCAGCAGTTTATGCATAACAAGATATGTCACTGGAAATTCATAAAATTTAAATGCATGAATAATTAAGAAATTAATAATTTTGAAACAAACTGAATAAAACATTGTCATCAATTCGTATAAATGACCCAAAGGTCTTGTGCTGATAAAAATTAAATATTCTTTTCACACCCTTCCCAGTTAGTTAGTTCGTCGTTTTAAAAGCAATTTTCACGCAGAAATGGATTGCGTACTCGTTAAGCTTAACAGAATTACGTTTATGTAATGCTCTTTAATGTTTAACTTAGAAATCCTTATCAGTTACTCCGAATGTAGTAAATCACATTTTTTGTATTAAAATGTATTAAAAATTTAACATATTTCAAGAATTATTTGAATTATTGCAAACGTACATTAAATAATAAACATTCTTCTATTTTACATGCATTTTAAATAACTAATTAATTTTAAATTTTAAATAACTAATTTTACATATCCTAACTAATTTTTAAAAAGTTATTTAACTAATTTAAAAAACTTTAATTTAAGTAATGTTAAATAATAAATATTCTTTTATTTTACACGCATTTTAACTAACTAATTAATTTTAAGTTTTAAATAACTGACTTTACATATCCTAACTAATTTTAAATAACTAATTTAACTAAGTTGAAAAACTTTAATTTAGATAAATTTTCAGTATTTTACAAAGCAATCCGTTCTAGCAGAAGTACGTAACAAGACAACAAACTTAAACATAATAATATAAACAATCTCTTTTCTTTTAGGGGGGGTTACGAAATTCTCCAGCTAAATTCTCCTGTGAGTAGTAATTTAATACTGTGATCCAAGCTAATAATAATAAATTATTTGGACAAGGAAATATATGTTGTTTGCGTCCTCTGTTAATTCTTTCTCGTAAAAGTGCTTCAGTATCTTTATTTTCCTTTAGTAAAAGCGTTTTTCTTTCCTGCTTGTCCATGTTAATTGTTTATACTTTCTATAGAGAAAATCCGTTTCAAATTAAAAATTTCAGATTTTTCTTTTGGCTATTTTGTTTATAAAATATAATTTACTGATAACAAACAAGAAAATTAAAGAGAGAATTAAAGCTTTACAATTTATTTATAATTATACCAGTTTTGAAATTTTCTCTCTTCTTAGTCTTCATTTATGGATTGAAAATTTTTTAGGTTTTTTTTTCACTTAAAAGAAAATTTATACAGAAATCTTTTAGCGTTAGATAGAATTGCTTCAAATAAATCATCATGTACTCGTAGCACTCATGGACTCATGGGCATTCGTAAGACGCTTGTGGTACTGTTTAGTAAATGTATGGGTGGATGCATATTTAAAGAAATTCCCAATATTTCTTATCACAATATATGTTGAATGCTGAAAATGACCATGTTCTTCCTCTTGTAGCAGATAACACAACGCTCTTATTTGAAAACATTGCATTCAGCTTATTGTAGCTAATTCAAATATCACATCAGGCAAGTTCTTTGCAATTCCATGAAGCAAAGGTTGTTTTTAACCACAGCCCTTTAAAGCCAATCAGATTTTCGAAAAAATAATTTTCAGTTTTATAGATATTTTGGAAATATCATGTAACGCTGGAAAACCCCAGGTGTAATTCATTCATCCAACTGATTAAAAGATATTCCGCAGTACAAAAAAAAAATTGACCTTTCAAATAAACTTGATGTGGTGAAGATTTCTAAAGGTGTATGGTAGGCTTTTTCAAAGATTGCAGGGTTATCAAAGGATTATGACTACTGAGGTCTCCGACTATTCTCTAAGACTTCTTACAGATTTTATTAAAAGATAATAACAATTTAATAATTTAGAGAAAATCATCATTGCAGCTGATAATAACATCCATGTAGGTTGCGGATGAATATTTGAAAAAAATAATAATAAATATTCGTTGCGTCATAATGTACAAATAATCTGTGACGTCCTTTCATATCATAACACTGCATTCAGCTTCAATTGCTATAAGAAAAGCTTCTAATCACAACAATAACAACACAATTAGAAACCAATGTTATTCATAAGACATATGTAATTTTAACAAACACTGAGTTTGATATAGGACAGTATTCATTTTTTTCTCCCTTAAAATTACTTACTACTGATGTCAGTTAAGACGTTTAGCCTTAGGTATAGAAGATTATGGAATCAGCTATAATCTAATCTAATGGGGATAAATATTTGACGTCACGATTCGTGAAAGAAATACTGATATTATGTTTAATTAACAGGAAAAAGGAATACAATATCATGCTGATGTTAGATTTATTGCATTCGTTGTTGTTCTTTAACTAAGGCTAAAAAAATAACTACACTTTTTTGCCACTCTTGTTTACGTAACTTAAATAACATATTAGCGAAATATGAACTTAAGTTTCTTTACATCTGAGGAAAGAAATGTTTGAGACAACAACTTGCAAAGTATGCATATTCAAGCAGAAATCTGAGGTACTTTGATATACAGCAAACAATTTTTTGTTTGATTATAATTTCCGCAAAACTTGCATTAAACTGCAAATTTTATATTCCGGTTTATTGTAAATTCAAGTACTCCTTAGAAAGGTTAATGGGCGTATTACACGATTACTTGCTTGAAATATTTACTTAAGCATTCACTTAAATCTGTATTAAAAATAATTAGTGGCTATGTATTTAGTGATAATTTCGAAGTAATTAATATATGATATTACAGTTTTTAGGTTTAGCGCAGCGGTATCTTAAATTAATAAACATAAGAATACATCAATGCGAGTGGACTGTAGTACAACTTTTGTTATTGTGATTTCAACTTTACAACACAGCACAGCAAAAATTAAAGCGTGAAAGTTACAATTAGAGTTTGCAAGAATGCAAAAACAAAATGCGAGCTGCGCATACAATCTGCGCATCTGGAAATATTATCTACAGACAGGCAGACGACTCTGGCGGCCGAAACAATAGGTACATTAGCTAATCTTAAGGGAATGGAAACTTGGCCGTAGTGACATGCATTAAGTATTACCTAATAATTACTTACAGAAGTTTTTTATAAAAAATACGAAGTTTTTTCTCAAATAGTAAAAATATTCTATTCCGTATAGTATCACGCTAATTTTAAATTTTGAATTCATATTTTAAAAGGTATTTTCTTTCATCTCATACAACAAAATCAGGAACTAAGCAGAGAACTAGGCATCCGCTACTCAGTGTCTCTTTAAAGAAATAAGTTTTAAAGCAAGAAAAGCAGCTGAATATTCGGTAAAGAAGATTTACAACCAGTTTAGAATTAAGATGACTAGAAATGAAATTATATTAAAATATGTTTGAATATAAGCTAGTATATCCTTGGTAATTCGTTAAGACAGCAGGTTAAAGATATTTGCTCAGACTACAAATTGCTACCTTTGCGACAGAACAAGTTTCATTCCTGTTAACAAATTTTGGTGTGATACGGGAAGTATTGCCCTAAACATAATCGAAAGAAGGTAACAAAATCGTGATAAAAATAAGAACAATATTTAATGGTATTTTAATAACAAATGACAACGCATGACTTGTAACTTTCATGCCGTAACGCAACTTTGTAATGGCACGAAAATAGTTTCAAATCATATTAGATGAAAATAAAGACGTTTAAAATTTGAAATAATGTCTTGGGATTTCTTAATTTGTTAAAAAATGAATAAAGCAATTAATGTAAAATTCAAAGGAAACAATCATTTAAATTATAATACTCAGCAATAAATTATCACCTCAAGAATGAAGCGAAGGTAAGTGAAGCAGGATAAGAACTTGCAATATACTCTTTTTACGATCTACCAAAAATTCACATTGTCTAGATTAAAAATAAGAACATGTTCTACTAAATCGTTTCCAGCAAACACGTTGATTACAGATGATGTCATCGATTAATGTATTAATTCTAACACCAATAACAAAGAACTAACTTGAGCTCTTCAAATCCTTAACCATCTAATTCTAGTTGTCTGACTGATCTTCATATCTAGCAGTGCATTTGTTAATGTGGAAAGACCTCATAAAGATAGCTGAAATGTTTAGCACGTTTTTAAGTATTTTGATTGCCGTTGATGCTTATCATATTTTACCTATATATATGTCTTATACTGATTTCAAACGGTCTGTAAGCCTATACTAACGCTTTCATAGCAGAGAATGAGTAAGTGATTTGTTGCGTTAAAATATGAAAGAGAGCTTAACTGTTTAAGGTATGAGCTTTATTCATAGTTGACGTTCATTAGATAATTTATTATTTGAACGTAAATCTGGATTATTTGAATTTTCTCAAAGTTTTCTTCCGGAAAGAAGAAATTTCTAAAGGAAATTTACTTATAGAAGCTTTTGTACAGGGGTACAACCACAAAACTGACGTAACCTACTCATTTTGCAGTAAAATATCAGCACCTAGAAGACTTCCCCATTCAGTATCTGATGAACGCTCCAGATATAAATATCTATATCCAATAACAATTTAAGTTAGTTGTCTCTCCGGATAAAATAAAAACGAAAGAATTACTTTGTTAGATAGAAATCCGTCACACAAGCGGCTGATTAGTAAAGGTTCTGAAAAGGGTGAGCTCTTCCCGGAGAAAGGGATGGCTTCATGACAGTTTACAATTATTCTTCCATTTGTAAAATGAATATGGGTCTGTTCTCTTATCAGATCCGCCGTGAAGGTATCCTTTCATTTAGAAATAGTCTTCAAGAACGTGACCGCAATCTAAATAACCCATTACATCCATGATATTTAATATCTTATGAGTTGAATTTCTATAATGCAGCAGATAATTAATTTCTTTTCAAAATAACATTAAAAAAGCTGGAAATAAATTTATAAATTAATGTTTCTAGTCCCTTAAATATTTCTTGAAATATTTATGTCTTGGGACATAAATCTTCTTTAGGTTGATGATCAAATCATCGCTAGTTTTTTGGAACCACAAGTGTATTTGATAGCATCCATATTTTTCCAAATAATAGTTCGACCTCAGTTCACGACTCCTTTCTGATCTGAAAAATGTTCCTGTTGTTCTAGTTTGATTCAGCAATCAATTTCTTTTTGCTGTACTGTCTATAGCCCCAAGTGAAAACGTTATGTGCCACGATCAGTTTAGCTTCACAGCTCTTGAAATAAAAACCATTCTTTCAGAGCCTAAAACCTCATCATCATCACTTACGTCTCGGGTGGGAAGAGGTTTTACGTGATTTCCGTTTTTTGCTTTTGAGATCAAAGTTCATCTGTTCCGGCGTAATAAAAAGGAATCCGTGCCGAACAAAAAGTAAATGGAAGTTCCCCTTCTTTTCCTTTTTATTCTTAAGGATAAATGACTTTTAGAAGTGTGTTATGAGCTATTTAAATCCGTTATGAGAAACGGCTAAGTAATTTGGAAAATTAAAACTTAAAAAAATCGAAAAAAGGGAGTGCACGTTATTCATAAATTCGATCTTAGATTTTCCTTAGTTATGCATAAGAGGAAGATAAATTAGAATGTAATTCCTTTATACTTATTTTATAACTTACCTGAGTACAGTAAAACTAAAGATTCAAAATTTGACAATATGTACTACTACATGAAGGTAGTTCATCTTGAGTAAGGAATTTAAATGCCACAGCTATTTAAATTACAGAACAACCCTTTTACGGTACTGCGGAATGTTCTGAATCTTTATCAGTTTTTACTTCCTTATACGGAGTAAAAAGGAAGTATTGTAATCGCGAAAAACTTCAGGCAGCATATTTCAACGAAAATATCCACTTTGACCGTTTCGAATGAAATTTAACGATGTTTTTTGCGTGATACCTGTACGTAAGGACAGAATAAAGGACTCTTTTCCTCCAAAAAAAAACTAAAAAACTGCTTTAAAATGAATTCTGAAGAGAATTTTTCGTGGCGTCTGTACGAACGTATGTGCGTACGTGCGTACGTACGTATCTCGCATAACTCAAAAACGAGTAGCCTCAGAACGTTGAAATTTTGTATATAAGACTACTATAACATGTAGATGTGCACCTCGTATTTTGGTTGCAATCGGCCGCACCAAACGTATATAAATATATTTATAAATTTATCAACTCTGTTACCCGGCTCAGTGATCTCAGTTTCTTTACTCTTATATGTTTGTAAATTGTACATTTTTTTCTTTAAAAATGATTGAATTATGTTGTTTTTATCTTCCGGTTAAGGGTTTTATGCCTTCAGTAAATCTGTATGCAATACTTTTAGAATTATCAACAATTTTAAAATTGTTTAAGTGCCGCTAAGCATAATTTGATGGCGGCCATTGCTCTTGTTTACATTTGAAACAGCTGAGTAGCGGATTTGTTGCCAATCTAGAGAAACTTAGCTTCGTAACAACAAAGATAACGCCTTTATTTATTATTTAAATCATCCTTAATCCTTTCTGGAATTTTTTCGAGGAAATAAGCGTTTAAGATTTACTTCGTAAATTTTTAATACAGATATTTTGAGTTTTGATGTATTTTTGCCTTGTCGCGAAGTGAAAACTGAATTAATTGAATGAGAAATACTGTGAAAAACTGTTTCTTTTTTGTTTTGTTTGCTTAATTTCTTTTATACATAGTTCTAGCTTTATTATAGTATTTGAATAGAACATGTGGCAACGATTATATAATTCTTTAAATGCATTCTGAGTTATAATATGAACGAAATGTAATACTGTTAAGTAAACCTAGCGCCAGAGTGTCGCTATGGTAAACAAAGTGAATTTTAAAGAATGCATTTATTCTATTGTGGTTTATGCGCTGTCGGCGAAGTAGGTTTAATTCAATCTAATAATTTTAAATAAAATGGAAGAAAAAGGCGTATAATTTAATAATATTCCGTACAAGGAAGTCATGTGTTGTACACATGAGATTTTTTTATAACGTTATAAAAGCACTTGCCTATACCAGTGTAATGATTATTAGCACAAAATTTTGTCTAAACTTTCAGCATTTAGAATGATCATTGATGGTCGTACGTAGATCCTATAGTATGCTCTATAATTATTTTTTTTTTAGCTGAACTAACCGTTAAAGACTTTTATTAAGGTTATTTCAGCATTGTTTTCTCCGCGACGTTTTCACCCACGATATTTTTGCCGCGATGGTTTCCGCGGATATCACCACAAATACTTCATTCGGGAAGCGTTTTCCATTACCAGTAATAAAAGTTAATCTTGCACATCGTTAAATAAGTGTTAGCCATTTTTTTACAGAACATACACCTTTGGGTCCATTATGTGAAAGATATTAGACATATTAAAACATTTTGTACATTACTTAGTAATTACATTGAAGGAAGGTGCTTTCTGAATAAGCCTAACATAATAAATATCATAACAAAATATTCATCCATTAGTACACATTTTCGTTGCTTTATTGCATAAACCTATAATTTCACTTATAGGTATTATTGATTCACTACAAGCGTTGTTTCATTTTTAAAATTTTTGCAACCAAATGTTATCGTCCTGCATTATATTTAAAGAAATTAAACAATTAAACAAGAATAACAATTAAACAAGAATAATAAAATTAAACAAGAATCTGCATAGATGTATGCATGTTTCTCGCGTGGTGATAAAACAACGGTACCTAGAGCCATCAAATTTTGAATAACGTCCGTCTGTACTTTAATATGGGCATCTGGAAGCCCAAATTCGAAATTTGTAATTTGTTTTAATATCGAATGCCTATTTTGTAAAACGTTAACGAATTTCTGATTAATAAACTCAAGGATTTCAAAGCGAGCAATGGCAACGTTATACAGAAACATAATTTTTACCTCCAGCGAGAGAGACTATGTATTGAAAATTCTAAAGATATGCTCATTTAAAAATTATTTTGCTATATTGCACTTGAAATGAATTTTATGTTTTAAGTGCAAAGAAAGTGATATTTAGTAAATAAAGGTAACACACAAAATGTTAAAAAGAGCACCTTTGGACGTAATTTAAAATCCGAAACCTTTCGGATTTTTTTTAATCTTTATTTTTTAAATGCCTTTAACTGTAGCGTTTAAGTAAAATTTCTATAAATTATGGAATTTATGAGTAATCCTCGTGATCTTTCGTATGAAAAAAGTAAATAAAAGAAAACCTGAAAGTTTTGAGATTTTGTATTACGCCCAAAGGTACATTTTTTAACGTTTTGTTACCTCTATTTATTAAATATCATGTTCCTTGCAATTAAACCATAAAATTCAATTCAATTGTAATATTGCAAAATAATTTTAAAATGAGCACATATTTAGAATTTCCGATACACAATCTCGCCCGTTGGAGATTTTTTTTTTTTTTTTTTTAAGTTTTGCTATTGCTCGCTTTGAAGTTGATGAGTTTGTGAATCAAAAACAATTTATGAAATCGATAATAAAACAGATTTCAGATTCCAAATTAGTGCTTCCAGATGCCCATATTCGGTGGAAGATTACGTTATTCAAAATTTGATGGCTCTAGGTACCATTCTTTTATCACAATGCGAGAAATATACATACATTTATGCAGATTCTTCATTATTTAATTTCTTCAAATATAAGACAGGGCGATAATATATGGGGGCAACAATTTAAAACGTGATTCCACGTTCGGCAACGCAAAATGCCTGAACGAAATTAAGAGCCTCTCTGGGCTAAAAATACATCAATCTAAAAATTATTATCGAAATTTTATAACAATAGAATTTTCTTATTCCTAAAATTTACGATTTTCTGTTTACAATTTCTATGTATATTACGTTTCTATTTCATTAAATTTTATTAAGTAATTAGTTTTAAACAATATTATTCTCTGGTTTTTAATATTACAAACAGTTATTATAAACTGATATTCTGATTTTTATTATGTGACTCGGTTAGATTTTGAAAACTTAACTATAAAAAACAAAACTATTACAACTTAGCATTTCACGTATGAATCAATAACATAGAATGTAATTTCGATAATTCAGAATACCATTCAGAAGAAATGTACTTGATTTCACTGTTACTGTTACAACTTAGAATATAAGTTTTATATGTATTGACCTATGTTTCATTGAAAACAACTTCACGTCTCCGTTTCCTTATTGACTTACGAAATGAGTAAATTTTCAAAGGTGATGAAACATAATAATAGCAATACTCTCATTTTAATTATATGGTCTTCATTCTCAATATTTCCATATTACGGATATAATATGGAAATCTATAACTAGTTCAATCTGTAACTATTTCAGAGAAAATATTACAATTATTTCACGCTTGTAAAATATTTAATTTGCATTAGTTAGTAAACATGAAATAAAGTAACATGTTTGGATACATAATTTTAAAACGCATAACAAACTCGATATGGATCTTTTGATAATAACTGAATTTCAGCACAATCTGTGCTTAGTAAATTAAAATAAAATAAAATGCATGCCTAACATTTCTCCCATAAAATATAAAAAAAATTTATATATAAAACTCTATAATATAAATTTCTCCCATGTATTAAAAATCATGGAAATATTTTAGTGTCTTGTCACTGTTATAACAATGATTAAAGCAGTTTGCATCTATGTAAAATATCAGGATTAAAGTTTCAGTTTTAAAGAATTATTAATTTAACATTAAATTCCTGTTGAATTCTTTTCGCGTATACTTCCTTTTTTTTATTCGAAGAAAAAATGAAAGCAAACCTGAAATGAAAAATATTCAATAGGTATTCTGAATTTATAGTTTTTTCAGGCTTTTCGAATTGCGGTAAAATGCGGTAAGGCGTAGTCAATATTTTCAGTTTTTATTCGTATAGTTTTCGTAAAAATAACTTGAAAAAAATATCATACCTTTATTTCACCAAATTTACCAGCATATTTTTGGAGGCGTGCTGCTTGGAATTATCTTTTGAATATAATGTAAAAGTCACAAAGAAATTTCAGTGAGTTTGATTTATAAATTTAATATCTGGAAATCCTTGCCTCAGAAGTAAGATGTACTTCAAATGTAACAGTATGTATTTCTGCTGAAGGCAATGATTTGTGTGCTTGTTATTGATACATGTTTTGAAGAGAATATATGTAGTAAAAGTGTGAAAACTTACAAAGGTTTAGTCCCACAATCTATTAGCTGTTAGCCAAAATAGATTAAAAGAATTTTATCCTCCGTTCGTACACTGAGTTGCGATGTGCGAGATATCTGAACCTACCGTACAATATCTCATATCAAAACTGAGTTAGAGTTTTGGTAGTTGCTGGTCTTGAATTATGACTCTTAACTTCTAGTACAAACTAAGTGTCCGAGTGTCTTTCCACTTCTTCATTCTACGTGAAATGCGCCAAGCTCTCTAGAAAAAAAAAATGAACAGACAGAAAGCATTTTGGATATCCATCACGACTTGAAAAATGTATGATAATAACTTTTAGAAGCTGATGACGTGATCTAGGTTTATGCAAAATATACTAATATTTCTAAGTGGCTATAAAATATGCACATACAATTCTTTGTTCTCTGTTTGCAAACGCTAGTGCATAATTCAAAGTGCTGACGCAGCGAAGAAAATAGATGTCACGTTTAATGTTCCTTAAAGACCAGATACGCTAATTTGTAGCTTATGATTGCATTTTAAAGCTTTCCAAAATTCATATTATTATTTTATAAAAAAGGTATAAGCTTAATTATATCTATTAAATAATGTGCATAACTTAAGTTTCTTTGACTGAGAACTAAATGATGCGTTTGGTACATGACGTTACTAACAACATAGCTCTGATATGCGTATTGATCGGATTACTGAGTTTAAGGAAATACATCTTTATTTTGTATTGTAATGTGCTATGTATTTATTTAACTTTAGATTTATTTATCAAACTAACTATCAATTCCCGTTAAAATTTTATATACCATTATTTAATTTTGTTGCTGGTATATCAACTTATAATGTGTTGTACATCGTGTCAAGTTAATCTTTGAGTGCTATAGTGCTATATCAGATTATTGGTGTATCAGGTTTTTAACAGATATCAAGTTGTTATTTTACTAATCCAAATTTTGGTTAAATACGAAATTTTAATTTGATCTCATTTTAGTATCTCTACATACCACGAATTACAGAAAGCCACAATGCAGCCCCTGAGGAAAGCAAGATATATTTTATTTAAAGGAAAAATTAATATAATTTAAGAATGCGTTAATTGAGCTCTTTCGTTTAAGAAATACAAATAGAGAGCAGACTAGTAAGGAAGAATACAATTGAAAAGAAGAATAGATTAAGATACATATTTAGCTATACAAAAGAAAATTTATATCTTTTTCCTTATAGCTTATCAAAAGCAGAAAATAGCAAAGAATGACAAAAAAAAAATAAATAAAAAGATCAAAAATAAAAAAAAAAATTATAAATGTAACAAAGGCTATTATTTTCGAATGATCAGTAACTGAACTGAAGAGTTTCACTTTGCATAAGAAACGATAGTGCTCTTAAGATAAAAGTAAACTTGGAATTTAATTTTCTTTTGTCAAATAGTTTTTGCAGAAATTTTGTCAATTAAATATATATACCTAAAAGAAGCACGAATTTAGATATTTTTCATAAACATAGCAGCGCGAACCTATTTTACGTAAAACGAGTTTTTCCTTTTTTATTTTGCATTTATTGTTGTAACCTTACATAAAAGCTTTCTTCTGTTTTCCAAATTGGCCATTATGTTCGACAAAGTTACTTTTTTATAATTTTAAGTATATATTTTTATAAAAAATTATCTTTTTTACGCTAAAACAGAGTATTTACTTTGAGCTTTAAAGATTGCTATACTTTTTTAACAAAAATTATCTTTACTAATTGTAAACTTCTGGATTTGGTATATATAAATATTTTCAAAAATTTAAGTTCTTAAAAGCGTATGCAAAATTTTCGTTAATCGCATTTCAGGTATAATTTATTGTTAAATGATATAATACATCATTATGACTGTTAAAACATCAATGATCTGTAAACATACATTCAGTAATTTAAAGCATATGTAGCATAAGGTTACAGTATTTATAGACTTTTGAAACATTTCTTAAGAAACTTTACAGTTTTAAAATTTCACTTAGTTTTCGTTTCGTACATTCATTCCTAATATCGCTGATATTAATTGAAAATGGGAACAGTTTTCATAAATGTTCATGGCATCACTAAACAAAGCTTTTTAAGCTTGAAAAGAAACTTAAATTTATAATATACGGAGTATTTAAAGTGTAGCATCATTACTGCAAATACAAATAGCCATACGTAAGAAAGCTTCAACCTATTACTCTTCAGAAACGTAAGAAAAATTCAGAAATTATTCAGCCTAGTTTTACTATTTTGAATGTTTCAAGGAAAATAAACAATTGTTTCAACATAATAGAGCCACGAGAGATCATTTCTCGTACAAATCTAAATCTTCTTTTAGTAAACGAGCCGTAATTATGGGTTCTATGTTCTGTTTTCTGTAGTAAAATATTAATATGCTAGTATCATACTTAGCAATCTAAATATGATCGATTCGATTCGTCAACTATTGTCATCGTGATTATGAAACGAAACCAAATTTGTGTATACAAAGTGCCATTTATTTGCTTGGAAGCCGAATTCATATTTATATCCGCAATTAGTTTCAGGTTGTAATTATATGCAAATTATATGGTGATATACTTCAAAGTGTTTTCTGCATAATTTATGTTACAAGGTAAAGAAGATCTAAAGCATTGAACCTCGAATGGAAAAATAATAGGAATTGTAGGAAAACCCAAAATAGATGTTTTACTTTGAATTTTATAATCATTATTATTAAATATTAATAAAAAATTAGTTAATGAAAACATGATTATATTATTAGACGAAAAAAGATTGTGATGTTTAGAACCACATTATTTTATCTTGATAAATCAAGAATTAGGATGTTTCGTACTTTCAGATTCTTAGTGACATAATAATTTTGCTGAACTGTCTCTAAGATACTTGAGTTAAAATCCATCACTCGTTAATCCGTTTATTTTACTAGACAAGCAAAACAAATTGCTGAATCTAAGCATTTAATGTTTTTTAACCATCTCAAAAGATTTTTGGTTTGCATTCGCCGTCACTAAAACATAATTAAATGAATATCCTACAAATTAGGCTACAGTACCTGTAAGAAACTTCTTTGGATTTAATTAAAATATTTGAGGGGAATCCTTTGGCAAATATTTGAAATGCAAATGATGTATTTATTCACCTAATTGCTTTTTAATAAAAGCAACAGCTGCTGCGAGAGGATTTCCACCGGTGCTTCCAAATACGTTTCCTTCCTTTTTTATCTTACAGTGTTTTAAGAACTACTTGATCTTTAATTTAGAATTTTACTGTTAGAAAACAGGTGGATTTTTTTCCGTTTATTAAAGAGAGGTACTAAAAGGTTTATTCGAAAGCGTTTAATTTCAAGTCAAACCTTGGGCAAATAAGAGTAAAAACTACACAGCATGCTTAAGATTATATAGCATAATTAAAAATTAAAACTAGCGTGCAATATTTAAAGTGTAACAGAGAAAAATAATTTTTTTAACTAGACAGGAATATCCGTTTCTAATTTATAAAAAAAGCCTTCAGTCAGTAAAAATGCATTCTTCTATAAAGCTCAGAAGAGAGAAATCGCTCGGATACGCAAAGCTACATGAAGCAGAAATATCCGAACCATTGCCTGGCTTCTCTATCTCCAACACATTGTGCCTGTCCATTAGGCGACGCTTTCTCTGATTTCAGTCACAGCTGAAACCTTGATTTTTACAAATTCTATACTGAAAAATAAATAACGCTGAATAGTAAATATATTTGACTGAGAAATTTATGCAGTAATAATTTGACAATTATTTAAATTTAATTTGAATCTGAAATCAGCTTTTCAAAATACAGGAAAAGATGTAAATTAAGCAAGTGAATCACGTAACAACCTTGTTTGACAAATTAATGCAATAATAAATCAATAACTTCCGTTTCTACATAGAAAACCAAGCAAGGTAAATCAACCTTAAGTATGTACAGTAATTTTCAAAATTACTTAACTAGAGCTATCGCTCTAAATGCTTAAGTAAATTTTATTGATTTTACTTGCTTTTTCAAAGAATTCTGAGGTATATCAGCATCAGTTTTAAGGAGAGTCAAAATGGACTGAGTGGACAGACCACAGTGTCTAAATATTCTTTGTCTTGATGAAATGTTCAATATTCCAAGTTGCTCTCATATTTCACTTCTTTTTTGTATCTCGTATATAGAATGATTGAACAAAATGAATAAAAAGGAAACGCAAAAGGCTCAATGATACCAAGTAATAACTCCATACATTTATATATTTACTTTCAATTAATTATGATAAATTGTAGAATAATTAGTCTCTTTATTGAGGTTGTAATTATCTGTAGCCATCTTGCTTTATTTATTACAAATGTATATAAATCAATTCATATCATGAAATTCTAAACAATATGCTTGTTTAGTCTGTTATAAAAAAACACACGAAGACTACTTGCTTAAACAGAAGTTTGCCTTCACGGAGATCATTTAATGAAAATTTGGCTCGTAACTCTTAATAAGAAAGAAAGGAACATCTGGAAGATGCCTGTAAACTGGCACTTGCACTCCGAAATGTGTCGAACGATAAATCATCACCACCTCGATTTGGATGACTTGGTCTAACAATTCCGAAAAGAAACTAATAGTCTTCATTAGCGTGCCCAAATTGTATTGCGGCGACGAAGATCCATCGTTATGTGGACTAGATCTCGTACCTCTTCTAAATCTTCCTTGAAATGGAAGAGTATGTACGGAATATCACATTATCCTGTATATGCTTTCACGGTAAATGATTACCATATTCCGTAATCAAATAGGAAGGTATGTGATTCGAATGCTGGGGATAGTGCAACTGAATTTCCTGTTTTCTTCTTCGGAAAAAATAATAGTCGCAAAGAGAAAAACTAACAGATATTATACAAAGGTACCTTCAGTCTATAAAAAATAATAATAATGCATACCATGATGTTGAGAAAAACTAAATGATTTTACAATATTATCCTTTTGAAAGAAAATAAAAATTAAACATAAGATTTTTGTAAATTTCATTAGTTCAGTAAAACGTCATTTTCGCTGTACATTTAATTAATTTCGTTTTATAGAGTGTTTCAAAAAACACATTTAACATATGAAGTTACCTTGAAGTAAAACTATTCTTCTTAAACCTAAATGGGAAACTTGTGTAACTAAGCATTAAAATTTATAAAATAGGATATATGTTGTTAAACTAACTAATTTTACTACCTGAATTACAGTTACTAAAATTAATAATTCATGATTAATTTATGTAGTTATCTTGAAACAAAACAATTTTCTTTACGACTAGAGAGAATGTTTTGTTAACTTGTGTTAAAATTTCAGAAAATGCGAGTTTAGTAAACTATTACTGCGTAAAACTTTTAGTATTTCTAATTCAAATAACTGTTGTTTATCGCTTTAGCGCAGCTTTAAAATGAACTTAAAAATAAATATAAATAAAAATAACTTACAAAATAAAATTTGTAGAATTTACTCATTTAATGAGAAAACAAGGAAAAACATTTCAAACACAAACTAACATTTCTTTAATTTCAACACTAAAAAAGACGAAAGAAAAAGGAAAAGTCACAACGTTTAGAAAGTCAATCGAAATTAAATTTTGTTTTTCTAAAATTAACGAGAACTTGTATTTCATTAACTTTAGTATTAAATATTTGCAATAATACACTTTTAAGAATTCCCGATAAATAACCATTTTCACAAGTAATTAACTGTGATGATTTAATGCATGTAATACTTTAATGCTGTAATTGAAATAATGCTTTAATTTTGCATTTAATAAAAAATGTAAAGGCCGACTGAAATACATTTAAACCAACAATAAAATACTTAATTATTTTTGAGAAAATGTTTAACTTTGCAATGAATAAGATATCTTTAAAACACACGTGTCACAGATGAAAAATTACAAAGGCGTTCGTTTATTCAGCCCAAAAGGGCAGTAGCTCAGAGCGGCTATTAATCTCGCAACCATATTTTGTGACGTTTTACTATAAACGACGAATTACTTTCTTAAATGTTGCCACTAGATATTGTAGCCCTGTATTATAAATTTAAAAAAATCTGATGTGTACACCACATGACTTCCTTGTACGGAATATTAAATTATACGCATTTTTTCTTCCATTTTATTTAAACTTATTAGATTGAACTAAACCTACTTTGCCGACAGCCCATAAACCACAATAGAATAAATGCATTCTTTAAAATTCACTTGGTTTACCATAGCGACACTCTGGCGCTAGGTTTAATTAACAGTATTATATTTCGTTCATATTATAACTGAGAATGTACAAAATTTATATCATTTAAAGAATTATCTAATCGTTGCCACAGGTTCTATTCAAATACTATAATAAAGCTAGAACTATGTATAAAACAAATTAAGCAAACAAAACGAAAAAGAAACAGTTTTTCACAGACGATTGAGTGTTTCCCATTCAATTAATTCAGTTTTCACTTCGCGACAAGGCAAAAATACATAAAAATTCAAAATATCTGTATTAAAAATTACGAAGTAAATCTTAAACACTTATTTCCTCGAAAAAATTCCAGAAAGAATTAAGCATGATTTAATCGGCAATAATAAATGAATGCGTTATCATTGTTGTTGCGAAGTTTCTCTAGATTGGCAACAAATCCACTAGTCTCCTGTTTCGAATGTAAACATCAATGGCCACCATTAAAAAAAGGCTTAGCGGCACTTAGACAACTTTAAAATTGTTGATAATTCTAAAAATATTGCAGGCAGATTTACTAAAGGCATAAAAACCTTAACCGGAAGATAAAAACAACATAATAGAATCATTTTTAAAGCAAAAAATGTACAATTTACAAACATATAAGAGTAAAGAAACTGAGATCACTGAGCCGGGTAACACAGTGGACATTTTTATAAATATATTTCTCTACGTTTGGGGCGGCCGATTGCAACCAAAATACGAGGTGCACATCTACATGTTATAGTAGTCTTATATACAAAATTTCAACGTTCTGAAGCTACTTGTTTTTGAGTTATGCGAGATACGTACGTACGCACGTACGCACATACGTTCGTACAGACGCCACGAAAAATTCTCTTCATTTTAAAGCAGTTTTTTAGTTTTTTTGAAGGAAAAGAGTCTTTTACTCTGTCCTTACGTACAGATATCACGCAAGAACATCGTTAAATTGCATTCGAAAGCGGTCAAATTGGATGTTTTCGTTGAAATATGCTACCTGAAGCTTTTCGCGATTACAATACTTGCTTTTTACTTCGTACAAGGAAGTAAAAAGAATATATTGAAAAATCTGCATGATTGTATGTATGATTCTCGCACTGTGAAAAATCGGAGCTACCTAGAGCCATCAACGTTTGAATAGGGCACCTAAAAGCCCAAATTTTGAATTTCGAATTGGTTCTATTATCTATTTCATATTCTGTAAAACTTTAACGAATTTTTGATTAACAAACTAAATGTTTTCAAAAGGAGCAATCAAACACTGTAAGAAAAAAAAAGCACACATTTATCTCCAGCACGCGAGATCGTTATCGGAAATTTCAAAGATATAATGTTTTTAAACATTTTGTGATATATTTTTTAATGATTTTTATGTGCTTTAAGTGCAAGGAACATGATATTTAATAAATAAAGTTAACACACAAAACTTAAAAACTCTGGGCAGTATATAAAGTAGAAAAATTTTCGGAATTTTTTTAAAGCTCAAATAGACGTGAGTCCATTTAGACTCTTAGTCTCAAAAAGGTATTCTGGTTTTAATCACTTTTGGATTGTAGACATCATATATTACCGCCCTGTATTATATTAAATAATGAAGAATATACATGAATGTAAGTATGTTTCTCGCATTGTGAAAAAAAAAAGTTATCTACAGTCACTAAATTCTGAATAACGTAGTCCTCTACCTGAACACGGGCACCTGCTAGCCCTGAATTGAAGTTTGGAATATGTTTTATTTTTATTTCATATTTTGTAAAGGTTTAAAGAATTTTTTATTAGAACGCTCAGTTTCACAACGAGCTGTGGCAACGCTGCAGTGGGAATAAAATATTTTTTTCTATATAGCGCAAGACTGTCTATTAGAAAGTCTAAAGATACGCTGTTTGTAAATATTTTTAGCACAATGTGGCCTTAGCCCAAATGTTGTCGAAACGCTCATGTGTCTGTAAATGAAAAAAGTGCCCTTTGGGCGTAATATAAAATCTGAAAGTTTTTTTTTTTTTTTTTTTTTCCGGAGCAGGAAGATATGACAAATTATCTATGCTATCGCCGCGATCTGAACGATAGATTTAGGCGTGCTAAAACATTACAGTATGATAGCATACGCAGAGGAATGCGATGACTCCTTATATTCTTTCCTAGTTAAAAGGTAACTGAGTAGTGCAGGAGTTATGATATGATATGAGGGACGCAGCCCGACCCTCCTGGCAGACTTTACGTCGCCCTACGGCCTTTCTGCTGGCTGCGTCAGAGCAAGTCAGAAACAGCACCTTCAGCAGACATAAAGAACATAACTAAAAAACAAAATTAAAATTAAAATCCCTACTTCACGCTTATTATGATTAATCCTCTCCATCATTTTCCTGGCAAATTTTTTCAGTTTTTTAAAATCATATCAAATACAGATTGATCAGCGAATAACCCCTGATTTCAAAATTAAATATCTCTACAACAAAGATCGATAGAATTATGCGGTTCATTAGCAAAACTGTAAAAATGGTGTACAAAAGTTTAGAAAATTTAGTTATGAAAATCGTTAACACATGGCGCTTTGCGCTGAAAACTCTTTTCTGAAAAGAGTAAAAAAATAATAAAGTGAGGCAGCCTTTGCAATCAAAATACAATTTTTTCAAAATGGTCACCGTTCGAAACAATGAGATGGCGTAAACGAACAATGAAATTTGACATCACGTTTTGCAATGTCTCAACGAAAATGGAATCACATGCAACACCAATCAGCGATTCAAGCTCATCTAGAGTAGCGGGATTGTTTCGATAGACAGTGTATTTTAATGCGCCCCACAGAAAGAAGTAAAGACTCAGATCGGGAGAATATGGAGGCCAAACTTTTCCTGTGTCAGTAAATTGCGGATTATTTAACGCAATTACTCTATTCCCAAAGTATTCATGAAGAAAGCGAAAAACTTTATGTGTTCGATGTGGTCGAGCCCCATCTTGCATGAACCAGTTGATACCTGGTCGATCCTCCAACGCTCGCTGAGTGCTGACAAATTGTAACGTAACGTTCATTAGTTATCGTTTATCGTACGAAAAAGGGTCCGATAATGCCTCTGGAGCATATCGCAGCCCATGCAGTAACTTTAGACGAATTGTCTCGCCAAGACGACTTTAGAAAAAGCCTCGCCTAAACGGGGCTTTTTCTTCACACAAATGAGGATTTTCGGAGCCCCAAAATCTCCAGTTTTTTTTTTTTTTATTAACGATTCCATTAAAATAAAAATGTGCCTCATTTGTGAACCAGATGCAGTTCACATGAAATCTGTCGTTGTCGACCATTGTTTGAATCTGATTCGCAAAGTCAACCCTTTGTTGCATAGCTTTCATGGGTATGACCCGATGACTTTGGATTTTGTATGGAAAAAACCGTAAGCTATTTTTTAATATTTTTTGCGTGTTCGTGTACTTCAAACCTGTCTCTGATGCAATCCGTCGGATGCTTTTCCTAGGATTTTACTGAGCATTTCCAGAAAATTTGGCTGCATTTTCAGGAGAGACTACAGTTTGCCTAGGCCCAACATTTCCCTTTCGATCATCAGCCACGCTGCCAGTCCGTTCGAATTTTGCGAAGAGCATGCGAATGGGTTTCGCATCGGGTCCAACTGGAACATTGAATCGGTTTTGAAAACTACGACGTGTTGCCGTAAGACTGTGTTTTAATTGGTGAAATTCCAGAACCAAAAAAAACATGTTGTTCAATGGAATATATAATTTCACTTTCTACGCTAGCCTTTTTTTCACTAACCAACAGTCGTACTGATCACTTTCGAATTCGAAGCCTATTTTTAAAGGTCATTGCGATTACACCATTTTTACAGGTTAGCTAATAAACGTACAGTTTACCGCATAATTTTATCGACCTTTGTTGTAGAGATATTTAATTTTGAAATCAGGGCTTATTCGCTGATCACCCTGTATCATATATATTAAAAACATCATTTTTCTTAAACTCGTTCCTGATATCAGTAAAATATTTATATGTTTCCACATAATGCTCTGCAGTGCCCGGTTCTTTACAGATATTACAGAGGTCAGACTCTTGTAATTTAAACCTCTTAAAATAGAAAGGAAAACGGCCATGACCTGTAATGATTTGGGTAACGTCAATATCTGAATAACATAAACCTTTTTGAAGTCTAACAAATTTCATATAACCTTTATTTCGATCAGACCTTTCCCACTCCTCCCTCCATTTATCATAAATATAATTTTTCATAATAGTCACAGCTTTCCTTGTTGATCCCTGTACATCAATATCACGAGCATTAACATCGATAATTGCCTCCTTGGCCAGTGCGTCGGCCCTCTCATTTCCAAAATGTCCAACGTGTGCCTTCACCCAATTAAACACAATTATTTTGATCTTCTCCCAAGTCTTTATATAATTCTCTAATATCTACTATTAAAGGGTTGTCTTGATCAGGTCGTGAGAGATCTTGAAGAACTGTCAGACTGTCAGAATAAATATGTATGTCATATTTCTCTTTAAGAGTCTTCTTAATTCATTTCAGTGAATACAAAATAGCCATAGCTTCCGCTTGATAAACTGAGTTATAAATATTGAATTTAAATTTATTATTCTCAATCTCTGTTCCATAATACTATATAACATATGCGAAATCAATGACGTCTCCCAGACCTAACCCGTCTGTATAAATGTCAATTTCTCCTATTTTTGGAGCATTCAAATAATACAGAATAAAAATTCTTTCAGCAGGGTGAATCAAATTTTTCAAAAGCACACCGTGTTACAATAGAATCTCCATATAATTTTAAATTTATATTTCCTGTTCTTAAACGAAATTTATCATAATATAAAACAAATAGTTTGGAGAGAGGGGGCACATCGGCCAGGATACAAACAACCTCAGTAGAGGTCGTTCTGAAACATTTCGTAAGCATTAGTGACCAAGCTCTTTGCATTGTGTCCAGTTTCATACGAAGTCTAACCAGCTCCTCCGCCCGCGCCTATAGTGCAGGCCGCGCCTATAGTCCCCATGCGCCTATAGTGCAGGAGACTAGACCACCAAATAAAGAAGCTTACGAATTATCTTCATCGTATTATCATTATCTTCATCATAATTAGTCATATTTTAGCTTCGGCGTCACTAGGGAAGTATTAGATTTTACGGAGCAGGAAACTAAGAAAAATGTCCTTCTAAAATTAAGCACTCCATATACGAAAGCCATACAAAAAGCCATTTCGGCTAAAGAAGATAAGACTAAAATTGTCCGACAGGAGAAAAAAAAAACAACGAGATCACCAATGTGTGAAATTAGACGTTTGTTACACACACAGGAAAAAAAATTACAATTAAAAGAGTTGCATAAAATAGAGAAGTAAAACTTTATAAAAGATACATTGTGTAAAGCAATGTACAGCAAAGTAAAGTTAGGGGTCAGACCTTATATATATAATATTATTTGCTCTAGTAATGAATTGTATTAATCTTTGTTTACTAGTACGATATTTGTAAATAATAACAATTTATTTTGAATTAAATCTATAAATAAGGGTTTACTGCTATTAGAAGTGATTTTACTGAAGAACGATTCATTTAATGAACAGTCTTCTAAATACATATGTAATTTGTAATTCCCAAATATCAGATGCTGGAAAACACGATAAATCAACAATTCTCTCACTGGGATTCGAACCACGAATTTTGCAATATTACCATGTTGTGCTAACCAATAAGACTGAGACATCAGAAAGGAATGCAGTATTTCAGTATAAACTAAGAATGCGAACGCCACTATTAAGAAAATTGATGATAAATTTAGCCTGCTGAGTCAAAATGCGGGAGTAATTCAAAGCTCATTCACGATTCTGAATGACTCAGCAGTAGAATGATAAATATGCTGATCAAGATAAAGTGTCTTGAATTCGAGTCCTCAGGCTAGTTTTTCACAATTATTAAATTATAGGCAGAACATTCCATGTTGATGCTGAATATTTTCACCATCCTTCATTTACTAAATGAAAGCAATGCGTCTGATGCTCAAATTGAAATGATATCAAGCTAATTACCAGTTTTACATATCTGAGTTGGCATACATAATACTTGTGAGAAGAGCGAAAGTTCTGGCTTAAATTACAACCAAAGCCCAATTTATTACACTATAATCAATTGAGAAAATGTGTATAATGCACAAATGGGCATTAAGGATGCGCAGTATTTGCATATTTTTTAAGTAATATAAACGGTATTAAAATTAAATATGATCATTTAAAGAAACGAAACATATAGTCTCCAGTTATAAATGCTGAATGTATCAAATAATTTCGAAGAAGTTTACAATCTGGTTCACCTAAAATTTAAAAAGAAATACACTATAAAAACATCAGATTACAATCTATGATCTCTAACAATTTGCCATAAAAGTATAACGTAATTGCTCTCTTCTTTCCACATGCCTTCGTGGCGTAACTAGAAGGACGCTGGAAGAGTATTTAGGAGGTCCGGAGTTCGAGTCCCCCGAGATCATTGGGGAACTCTTCAGCTTACGGACGATAATTCATCGCGACCAGGATTTGACAAATGGGTCCTGTAATAACTAGTAGTCTTTTGAGTGGGAGTATATAAAGTATTTCCTCCTTCCGTCTCCCATGCTTTCGGGGTGTAAGTGGAAACACGTTCGAAGCGTATTTGGGTTGTCCGGAGTTTGAATCCTGTAGAGGACACTGCACGTTTTTCACATTCCTGCAATGATATAACCCAATAACTTTACAAAAGTTTCAAAAAATTAAAAATATTTAAAAATTAAAATATAGAAAACATAAAATAAAAAATAAATTAAAATGCGTTCATAACATGCAAATTTCCATACGTTATAAGCTTTAAGTAGTTGTGATAAATCTACTAATATAAAACTTAATAAGTCAAAAAGCAAGATATGAAGTACGAAATTTTATTTTTAAAAATGGGCACTATAAATTGCAAATCCAAATGGATAAAGTAATGTTGTGTAGCTAAAATTTTGAAAATTTACAAATTAAAATTTTGATTTCTGTTATTCATTTAATTATATTAAATTCGCTACACAACATATGAAGTCTTCATTATTTTAACTCTAAATTTATTTCATTGGCTTCCTTATGCATAAGATTTCCCATAAATATTTTCCTCAAGTGGAAATGATTTCGTTTATCGAATATAAGAAAGCCACGAACTGAAAATAAGCAAGTCAAATAAAGGCATGGTAAAAAATAAAAATGGGAAAAAATTTCCTCTTTTTTTTTGCAGTGAGTTCGAAAGAAAGTGCCAGAAAGCCATGGGCGATGAGGTTGTTAAAATTCTATAATGGAACAGAAAGTGAAATAATGCAGCACTTTTTGAAAAGTAAGTTTTAAATTGATAAAAATAATCGATTGTTCTCTTATCCAGTGGATGTTTGTTATCAATTGCTAAGGTAATTTAAATTTTGTTTTAAGTTTCTGAAACTCAATTGCCTTTTTACTATTGAAGTATAATTGCTTTTATTTTCTGCTGTGATTGAAAAGTACATCCAAATCTATTTCAGAGGGCTTCATTTGAAACATCCAATAGATCCCTAATTTATATTTTTTATTATATATTATTTTCTATTGAAATTTTGTCTTGCATCAGTTAAAGAACGGTTCTTATCAGATGGGTATATATATATATATATATGCATGGGTATATATATATATATATATATATGGGTATATATATATATATGTATGTATGTATATGCAAAAACCTGGAGATGCCTCACTGCGTAGATGATGACATTTGCAGGGACAGGGAAAAGTGAACGAAGCACCAGAACTTCGTCAGTGACTTTTACAGGTATTGCTCCGCCGCACTACTGTACCCCGCTGGGCTTTCGGTTGGCCCGCATCGGATGCTAACCTAACAAGACATTTACATAGAAATTTTACATTAATACTAAAGTTGGATTATGGCAGATTAATATAACATAATTACTTCGAACATACATCATACAAACTTGCATTGTACATCGAACATTGTACATTGTACTTCATACAAACAATATATTAACATTAGTATATCTAATTACATCGAATTACAATAAACATCTTTTTAAGGAACTAATTGGGGAAGAATTTTTTTGTGCATCTCATTGTACTTAGTTGTATTCCTAAGGCAAAATATCTTATTAATACATTTCCTTGGCAAATGGGGCCGTCAATTCAACACATTTTATTTATGGTTAAAGCAATTCTTGAGATGCAATATCTGATTCAAGTTATTATGGGCGCAAAAAGCAACCCACAATTTTTGAAGCTTAGCACATCGAAAGACAATAGATGACACACAGAAGCGATTGCCCGGCGGCAATTTTGCAAGTGCAAAAAGTTACATTTTTTTTCAATATTAATACTTCAGGCTATAAAAGAAATTTATCACCCAGTAATTTTTTTGAGTATCTGATTATGATACTTGATGACAATTTCTATTTGCTTAGATTGGTTGGAAAATATCTGCTTTGACAGATGATGGAGATGTAACTATCTGACGTATTTTGTATGCGTTCGACATATACAACATACAGGTAGATGCACTTTTGCTCCGTGGGAATGTAACTACTCATTTATAGTATCCATTATAGTCTCATCCGTATCTAAATGCTTGTCCTTCAGGTGCTTTCTTCATGGCAAGGAAGATTCCGATAATAATGCGTAGGAGCTAAGTCATGTGAAGATTTCCAATCGGTTCAAGACAGCAGGCATGCAGTTTTCGCAATATTTTTGTATCTGAGGAATAGTGTCGCACCGCGCGTTGTCATGAAGAAATAGCAACCATCTTTCCAATTTCTCAGACAGCTTCAACTAAACTTTTCTCGGAGACTGCAAATAGCACCGTTTGCATTCCAAAAACCGATCCCATCACGTTTTCGGAGAAGATACCTATCGCGGATGAGGATTGTTTTCTTATTTGAGACTGCTTTCCTGTTTCTGGTCAAAATGATGATACCATGTTTCATTCTGAATCATAAGCGTAATCAAAAAGTCTAGACGATCTGCACACACGCGTTTAAAATATGCATCAGAAAGAACCACTCGTTCAAATGTTTGGTCAACTGTCAAACTTTGGAGAAACTAGTCCCCAACCGCCTTGCACATAACTATGTAAATAATCGTGAATAATGATATGCATGCCCTTCATAGAAATTCCTAAGAGTGTTACAATAGGTTAGTGTGCAAATCTTCAATGCAGCATAATCATGTCATATACTTTCATGACATTGGTTTCGACGGAAGCCCTTTGTGGCATCGGTTTCAGATTCATTACAGAGACGTGGCCACTTTTCCTTCAGTGCTGTCGTATTTCCAGTTTTCTTGCTTAGGTTAAAAGCAAGTTATTTACGTCAACGTGTTGTAATTTGCTCAAATATATCTCAGTTTAAAAAATCATATTTAAGTGGCAATACGTTTGAATTACAAACTTATAAGCAGTAGAAATTCCTTGCAGATACCAACCTTTAGACATCAGACAGCTACTAAATGCAAATGTGAATATTTTTTATGTACGTTTTGATGAACGCTTAATAAATAAAATTTAAAATTTCGTTTTTTCCGAACTTTAAGAACATTTTTTATGTATATCTAAATTTCGTTAAAAAATGTTTGGCCCATCAGATGCTTTTAGATTTTGCGTTCGGTCCGTATGTGATTTGAGTTTGAGACCACTGATTCAAGTCGCCGTAACTGCATGACACGACAAACCAGCACATGAACATGACGCATAGATACGTACTATCAGTTACAGAGTATCTGATAAATCTATCTAGATAAATGGTCTAGATGCAGTAAATCTGTCGAGAGCTGTACAAAGGTAATTTACAATATACATGAACGTAGCACAAAACTACAAAAGTACATTAGAGACACATTTATTATTTCTATATAATGATTTACGTAACATATGCAACGGAAGTGATAATTAAAGGCTACTTAAAACAAGTTTAATAAACTACAACATAGCCAAGTCATCTGACTATGATTAAAGTTTCTTATTTAGTTCATTCATTGTATTTGTCTTGCGGTGTTCGTCTCTGTGGTTATTCATTTTAAACCTACTTTCTGATAAGCTATCGAGTTTAAATTTTGTACACATGTTGTTTGTGGATGGGGATGCAATATGCTGAAATGATAATTTTAAAATTCGATTTAGACTTTTAAAATTAAATGTTTAAATGATTTTTCACTTTTATCTTTGTTTTATGAGCATACTAAATGTCTCAGGAATTTACTGTTTGCACTATCAAATAGAGCAGAAACAAATTTTTAAACGAAATTTCTATCACATTTTTAACGTTATTTCTGGGCAAATTTTTGAGAATCGCTCGATTATTCCTAATATTTTATATTTAGGATTATAAACTTTAAACGTCTAAAAATATATGGATTACCAAGTTTTAAACTGTTCACAAATTAGAAAACAAATCCTCGTCCTTTTTTAAAAGAAGAATCAGAGAAAAAACATTAACTGGGCGATTTTAAAATTTTTTAAAAAGTACGCTGTAATATCCTACAGGAAAGTGAAATAATTCTTCTTCAGTTTCAAAGATTAATGTCGTAATGTCACTGTTTTCTTTGCTTCCGTCACTTTCCAATGACATCAAAAAATAACATGCTTGATTAATGTTAAAAATGATTTACAATGAAATCTACTATGTCATTTTTATTTATTATTTATTTTTCATTTTGTACGTTTATATACATTTTTCTCAGTATTAAGTTTCATAAATTGGTTTTCTTTATTTTATTCTGATATGTAGCCCTATATCCCTTTATGGGATATTAAAATTCTAACATCCAAAAATGTACATTTTATAAAGATTTGCAATTTTTGAATGTTACAAATTAAACTCTTCATACTCTTTTAAAATAAGAATCCACAGTTTTTTAAGTAAAATGTACAGTTATTATCACAAATAATAAAAACGTCGCGGTTAAATAACGAACTCGAATTATCAAATGTATTAATCATTATTTTTATACATTAGAATAGAGTTCCACGCCTTTATTAGACGAGATATAAAACTGTAGACGAATTTCGTAAAGGTAGTTATTTAATCTCCTATTCGCACCAAATTATACATCCGCTTTTTATTTATTAATGCTTTTGTGAGTTTAAATAAAAAAAAAGGTTTTACAAAAGCGATTTTTAATATATTTTTATTTTGTAGATTTAAACAGCCTTTGATAATATTAAATTTCTTTATTTCTAAACGTTTTACTGCTAGAATGTAAAACAGACTAATTTACATTAGATTTTTTTTCTTTTAATGTAGGAGATTATTTATAAAATGTTCTCCTGTAATTGAAAACATAGTAATAAAATTTAGAAGAAATAAAAATAATTCTCTTTATAAGGTTTTGCGTTTTAATCTACAAAGCTAAAATATAATAACATAGTTATATAAAAAATATTTGATAAATAGTAAATTTCAATAAAAATTGCTGACTTTCGCACTTCTCTTACCATGAGTCTGCAAACGGTTTTTAGGCATTCACGAAGAATTTTATGTATTCTCTGTTACATAGAAAAAAATAGTATTAAAATTACTTTGACATTTAAAACTGACTTCTTGGTGCCGCGATATAAAAAAACTATAACTAACTAAGTAACTACTACTCTCATAAAAAGAAAACTCATTCTAACAATTTAAAACTTGGATGAATACAAACTTCACAAGGTGAACAAAATTCTTCATAAGACAACAAGTCAGAAAATAAAGTTTGTTATATCATCGCTCATCTCTTTAGATCCAAGAATGAAAAGAAAATATCCTGATTGGCGTTTTGGTAAAATCAAACATTATTTATCAAACAAAATGTAAAAATACATTTCCGTAACAGATTCATCAATCTGCTATCTCTCACTAAAATAAAACTAATTCAGATATCTAACCTGCGAACACATAAATTTCAATACAAATCTAGAGACAGCCATAAACCCTATGCCTTTAAAATGCAACACAGAAATCTTCAAAACACCAGGGAAAGATAAATCTCACATCAAAGAAGTCTAATCACCAATTCATATAAATTATGTAGGCCGATCGTATCGTCACAAAACTCTAAGAAATGATTTTTCTACTACCGCAAAGATTACCCAAGCAGGTTTTAATAATCAACCAGGTTTATTCGAATAACCATGATTCCGTAGGGAACACATGGGTGACTTACAGTCATTTTCAAATTTGACAATTTTTAAATTTTTCGATCTATTGATTGCCTCCTTTAGAAAAGTTTATCTGACTGAAATTCTTCAATGTCCCAAAATTTTCTCAAATCGCTCAAAATGGAAGAAGAGTCCATGACTAAACATACATTTTCACAATTATTACTCAATTTATTACTTTCTTACACACCAGCTAGCAAACAGTCGAAACAAGAAATTATCGCAGTAATGTTTTCATTTAACTATACTTTCTCGTCATAAACAAATTTCCAAAATGAATCGCAACCTATAAGCATTTCCGTCTGACAATCGCCAGAATATGAATCAGCCCGAAAGGTAAACAAACCTCTTTCCTTTAACGCATTGCGAATAAATACACCAGGGATTTGTAAAGACAAATTAGACATATATTCCATTATGACAGCTTCTAACTAGTACGATTTCGAATATTAACTCCTATTGCGCAACTTCAAAGAAACGATACATACCGTATTCTTTCTCCTGTGATATTTTGTCTCCGAAAGCAAAAATAGCTATCCTTTCGTAGCAAACTGGCTTTAATTTTATCAGATAACAAACCGAGAAGAAATAAAACTTTGATGACTGCCATTGTCTAAAATAACATTAGTTAAGACCGATTTTTTTATCCGAACAGGCTAAAACTGAACATGTTTGTAAAAAGGGCTTATTTTTGGTACATATATTACTATGAGACAGAAATATTCTTCGCGTTTTTATTAGATTTAGATTGTGAATCACGCAAAAGGTTCGCTTTCCACATGCTTATCACAACCTAGCATTAATGAAGTTGTTTTTTCTGCAAACTTACTCATGATGAAATTTGCTTAAACATATTTTACACAATATTTTAGCCTTACATTTACGAGACATATGATATTTTTTTTTAAAACACACCAACACCTACCTTTAATCTTTAACTTATTTAACTTTTGTTCTACATCCAATTTTTTGCAACTTACGGAACCATGATGACCGTCACAAAATAAACAAACATTTTTATTTGTGTATTTAACGCTGAAGCGGTTGATATATTTTTAGGCTTCGAATAGGTGTTTTGATAAGTTTGACCACTTTGATAATTTTGAGAAAAGGATCATTTCGTTTCGTAACTTTTGGGAGGACTCATTAAAGTTTCGGTAATTTCCCTAGATTACACTTCATTCCTCAAAAAACGTAACAGTTTCTGAAACCTCGCAATTCATTTGCCTGTTTCGTTTCCGGTGAAAATATAACATCAAATCCCGTGGTAGCAACTTCAATAATATTGGATTCAATAAATGCCCATATGAACCTTCAGTTACATTTAATGAACACAAATTTCTTATATTAACTTCTATTTCATCGTATAGTTTACGCAAACTTTTAACATTAGATGAACTTCTCACGAGTTCTAATCTTAATAATTTAGTCATGTAAGAATTTATAATAGAATCAGTTCTACCATATCTTTGTTTTAAAAGTTCAAGACACGAGTTCAAGACACGAGTTTTTCTCATTTAATTCAAAACCCGCAACAACATTATATGCAGAACCAGAAAGAAGGGATTTTAAATACTGAAATTTTTCAATTTTAGTAAGTGAATTATTTGAACGGATTGCACTATTAAAACAGTTTAAGAATTCCAAAAATTTGCTAGAATCACCAGAGAATCGCGAAATTTCTAACTTTGGTAATTTTAAAGCCCTGACGGTGTTTTCTGAAACACTAGATGTGTTAAGAACTGAAGAAGTTCGCTGAACATTTTCTGCTGCTATTTCTTTATTTTTCCCTTTAGTTTAATCTTAGCAGACAATATTTTATCATCGTATTCCTTTTTCCTGAATTCCATATTCGCGGACAAGATGCACCAATTTTGCATCTAATGGTTCTGTGTGTCTAAAGGTGCATCAAAGAAGTTTTCGAAAATACTAATAAAATTTATTTACAAGAATATGTAAGAATTTGAAGTAGCTGAAGATACAGATACATTATTTAGCATCTCTGCCTTCCACGTATTACGCCTTTAGAATTCAGCCTGTCACTGACTATTACAACATACACGTACCTGCCTGCCACTGGCTACTGGAAAGTCACAGCGCCCTCTAGCCGAATGGGGCAGAAAATACCTAATAGACCACAAATAAAACTTAAAAGAAACATATACTAATTAAAATAATAAAACACATTTATTAAATATTCCAAATATTATAATTTTAAATAGCTGGCCATTGGTAATGACTACCCCTAAAAACATTTTTTAAAGTTACTCATTTCATTTCAATCTCATTTTTAACATTATTCAATTCATACTAAAATCATAGTGTAACACCTCACAGTTATTAATCTTTTAAACATGTACTCAAGAATTTAAACTCATGACACTTAAACATTAAAAAATGCATAACTAATAATTTCTCAACAATTAATTACTCATAACACTTTCTCAACTATTAATTACTCATAACACTTTCTCAACTATTAATTGATTGATTAACAGCAAATATTTGAATTTTAACCTACATAAAAATGTCAGTTAAAGCTTTGGAATTTAATACTTCCAAAATCCTAAAGATTACTTATTAAATAAAAGCAAAAATGGAAAGAAATAAAAAGTAACTCACGAAATCCGCGTACACACACTGAAAGACTCGGGTAGCTGGCTGGATCCAGTCACAAAGCGTCGAAACAATAACTGCCAAAACTTCATATTGTCAGGAAAATAGATACTGAAGTCTGTTTAACGGGAAGCACAACGGGAATTTTCTCATAGTTCCAGCACCATCCTCCGTCTAGCAGCATTTTAACTCAAAAAAAAAAAAAAAGAAAAAAAAAAAAAAAAAAAAAAAAAAAAACAGTCTTCCATTTTATTTCGAAGTTCCTCTGAAGATAATAAAAGGAAATGGACAAACAAGAGACAACAGACCTCGGCAGACCTCAGGAGATGACGACTTCCCTCTTTCCATATTTTCCAAAGCAAACTGGAACTTCAGCGTAAGCAATTTAGATTGAACCTCTTCCACAAGTGGAAACAGTCAGAGACATGATTCTCAATCAAAAGTTGTTGGTCAGGGAAAAACGCTGAATCTAGCCCCAGATCTTCAACCAATTTCGCCGAAGTCTAACCGATGGGAACCCACGACGAGCTCGGCCCGGTCCCCGCGGCTAGTACCTCGGAAATAAACAATAGTTACGGCAACCGCGTCGCCCTCAGTAGGTCGCCGGGCTAAGCTCCTCTCAAAAGTAGATCAAAACTGGACCAAATGCCACAAAAATCTCCCTCCTTTTGTCGTGCAACGGCGTTTGAAAGCTGGGTTGACGCTCCGTATGTAACGCCTCTAATTCACTACTGTTTCAAACATTAATAAAATTAAAAATTAGCTAATTTAAACAAAACTTGAACTCCCTCTAGCCAACTAAAACAGAGGTCATAAACAACGACTAAAATTCGAAAAAATTCACAAAAATGAAGTACTCTTCTTTACCGCACAACAAAGGAATGTTTCCAACCCGTAATTCAGTTAAACTTGCGACACCAGTAAGTAATAAACACGTCCCCCAGTTCTCTACTTCAGAAAGGCCGAAATACTTTGTCGCCTCCACACCCGAAACACGTGGTCAATTCCCGCAAAGAAAAGGAAATTGCAGCTGGGAAGTCCGACCCCTGACCCCCAAAAGAAACCGCCTCGTGAGAACGAAATACACCCGTGTCCTTTTATCTGCATCACATCTTCAGCTAAACTTGAACGAAGGGAAAGATTAAACATTAATTCTTAAATAAGAACATTACAAATTCATTACTTACAGTAAAATAATATAATCACTAAGAATTTCGTATTCACAGTAAAATAATACCTAATAATTGTACACAACAAAACTAAGACATAGCAAAAGCATAAATCATAACATCTAACATTTTTTTTTTTAAATACACGTAGTTGTTTGTTATGATAATACTACATGATTTTAATTATTTAACATTTGTAAATATTAATTTCAATATAGAACTGGATCTAAATTTTTATGGTTTATGGTTGGTATTGACAATATTAAAATACAATCAAAAGGATGTGACTTCTGTTGACTTGAGGACTTTAACAGTTAGGTGAAAAATTTAGCAGTTCTAAAGGAGGAGTACTATTCATTCACTCTAACGAAGAAATAACATGATAAGATTCATTATTCCATATAGATACAGGAACTTGAAAAATATGCAACGCTGTAGTCGGGATTCGAACTCAGGACCTTTCAAATACACGTCGAGCGTGCTACCAGCTCATCACGAAGATATGCGGAAGGGAAGGAGAAAATACGTTATATACTCTCCCTTTTAAGGAGCGAACGGGGATTAGGGCGCCCTATCGCGAAATCCTGGTCGTGATGAATTACCGTCAACTTCCTTTTAGTTCGGGCGCCACTTGTAGAGTCTTTAGAATTTTTCGAAGTCAGAAAAATAAATCAGTACCCTCACCGGGAATCGAACTACGAACTTCCCGAATATGTGTCGAATGTGTTTCCAGTTACACAACAAAGGCATGTGGAAAGGAGGGAAAAAGTACTTTATACAGTAACACTACTTTTCAAATTTTTTTTTTTTTTTTTTTTTTTTTTTTTGTTAAATGAAGAATGAACTTTTCAATCCAAATTAAGCTTTTGTTATAGGACAAAAGATTACGTGAAAATTTATATAAATATCTGTAACGCTTTGTTACATTCTAAGTAGAAAAGAAGCATATAAATGTAAAAATTAAAATTAGCCAAAACATGAAATTATATTTGCAGGATTTCAAAGACACACTCTTGTTTTTAAGAGCTCTAAGACATAGATCCGTCTTCTTCAAGAGTAAAAAAGATGAGAGGAATAATAGTTATATTTATAGGGAAACTAATGCTCGGTTCAAAGAGGAGACGAACATAGTGTTATCTCTCTACTGATGAAAATATGATTGAATCTGTTGACAAAAATATGAAGAATTATGATGCTTTTAAGAAGAAATTGAATTTCTTTAGATAATAACACTCATTCCAAGTCATTCGTTTTCAGTTAACGATAACGCTTGAGAAAAACTGGGTCATAATCCGCTCATAACCAGTTCAAGCGGTTTTCATATGCTTAGAATATAACTGAAGATATCGTGTTCCATTCGTTTTCTATAAGAAAGTGCGTCCAGAATGATTATTTGATATGATACTACCAATCCGAGAAGCCTTCAGTTTGGTACAGTACAGATCCACTCTTCTTTCACTGCTGATAAAGACGATATCATCTTAAACATTCCGCTCTGGAAAACACAAGCGATTTGTAAATTAGTCAGATCCTCTCGTCAAAGCAATATAAGTAGGTCTACTTATTCGAGACTAGCGACTGCTTTGGTAAACTAAGTCAACATATTAGCAGTATTAAAAAGAAATATTTATGCCATTGGTAACAAATAGCAATGTTCAAATTCTGCAGTTCTATCAGGAAAATGGTAAGCTTCATTATGAAGTTACTTCTCCACCTTAAAAAATGAGAAAGCATACATGCGTTAAAGTTTTACCAGACAGAATTCTGAATGAAATTTTAAAATATCCTAGTTAAACTAAAAAACTAAACTCAGTACAGTAGCACAAACAGCCCTAATGGGACAAAGCCTGCAGCGCCCGAAATCTGCTTTCTTGACCGTGGACCCTGGGATGCGTAAGCATATGCCCTGAACAAGTGGTCAGCTTGTCGCAGGAGCCCAGTGTTTAGTCCCCAAGCGAACTTGGTACTCATTTTCTCGACCCAAGGAATGAAAATTAAGGGATGAAAGGCTGAGTTGACCTTGTCCAGCCGTGGATTCGAACCCCGGACCTGTTGTACTGCTGCGCGATGCCCTAGCCACTGCGCCACCGGATTTCCGATATCCTAGTTATAAACTTCTATAAATTTACACGAAGCTGCCTGAATCAGATTTTAAAATTAAACATTGATCGAAAAATGTTACATCTCAAGAGTATTTCAAACTGCATTTCAAAAATCAGACAAAATATTCATCAAACTGAAGCGTAATTTCGGTCTGAAAGTTAATGGGAAATAAAACGGCTCAATTCATTCGACACAGAAACCGTAATGTTGAATTTTAAGAATTATCAGAACTCTCGTGTATCTTTTGAAATTATCTCTGAAACTCTTGAGATATTCTCTTTCGCAATCGAACAAAGATTTGTTAATTTCACGGTATTGATAAAAGTTAAGAAGCTAGAATATCAGAGTAACAAGGATACAATACAAACAGAGGAAGAACATAAAATCAAAATTATTTTAAAGCAATGTCCTGAAAGGTACTCGAGTATAGCCTTGGAATCTCTTGAAATTTCGTTGAATTAAGAGATACATCAGATATATACTTATTGTCTCTGTTTCGTCTTTGTGATCGAAAGTATACATTTGTAACAATACAAACTTAGGGTTTTCCGCTTTTCTCAATTTTTTAATTTTTTTAAGAATCACAGACGTTCCAAAACCCCTAACAGAGCATAATTTTACGCGAAGACAAGTTTATTATATGTTTCCATGCGAAGTTGATAAAAATAGAAATAGATGATTAAGAAATTCATTGATTGATTACCTTATTAGTTACTTAATAAGGTATTTCTCCCGCCTTTCTAGCGTGCCTTCGTGGTGTAGTAGTTCTGCACGCTGGGCCGGTATTCCAGAGGTCCATGGTTCGATTCCCGGCGAAGGCGTTTGCTCATTTTTCATCTTGCCTGCTTCCAAATAAATCCAAATGTCTCTACAGTGGAGCCTGAACTAAAAGAGTTGTGGATGATGATTCTCCACACCCAGGATTTGGCGACTAGTTCCCCTAAAACCCCATTCGTCTCTTAAAAGGGGAAGTATATAAGGTATAGTGGTTCTGCACGCTGGGCCGGTATTCCAGAGTTCCGTGTTTCGATTCCCGACAAAGGCATTTGCTCATTTTTCATCTTGCTTGCTTCCAAATAAATCCTAATATTTGTATAACTTTAGTCCCACTGATTATGTCATTACATTATTAGAATTAATTACCTTACTTCTTATTTACGTTAATTTTTGTGATGCAGGTTAGACCTGCTTTAAAATACCCGAAAATGATCAATTGTAATTGTAACATGTGTGTCTGAACTATAAAGTTTTCGTACAGGACCATTGGGAAATGTTTAATCTAGGGTTAATAGGAGATAAATCTACATAATGCAATTGAATTTTAATGCATATTTACTTGGAAATATACTATCACAATTTTATTGACGCATATTTGGATTTTTTTAGTTCTAAGGAATAGGTCTCAAATATAAGGATAAGGGTCTGAAATACTTGGAGGAATTAGTACGCTTTGATAAAATACTACAGTTTCAACAGTATCGATTTTGAACGAAAGAACATGATGAAAGAAGGTTCTTTCCTTGTACATTTTAAATATGGGTGGAACTAAATGAACATTCTGTGGAAGGCTGTTTAAGATAGCTTGATATGAGGCTTAGGCAATCCGATGTAAATGATAACTCATCTAATTTTCGAATAATATTTGATAATACTAATGGTTTTAACCCTGAAGCCTACTTCAATTACGTTGTGTACGACCACTCGTAGACAAAGTATAAAGGCTTTCCCTATACATGAAGTAACTGCGCCAGCGATGTGTTGCTCTTGTAGGTATTCAGAGATAAGATGAAGCACTATGCATAATCCATGAGTAGGAAAGGGCCAGTTACGGCATCCAATTTTCGTGCGTTTGGAAATTCTCTTGATTTCAAAAATAAAATTGCAATGAAATATATGTGTAAAGAAAAATCAATGATTACTTCTTTCAATGTATAAATAAAGTTTAGAAAGCAACACAAACCTAACTAAACAAGCCTCATATGTTAGGTTTAGCTATGCACATCACACATGCACATAATTACAGTATCCTCTATATTTACCTTGTACGATTTTACGTTAATTAACCAGCTACTAAGATTTTAGACTTTTAGTCGTAACTTCTTTTTGTAGTCCTCACTAGAATACAAATTAGTTATTGTTTAATTAAGCCAAGGTTTTGAACGCTTTAGAGCTTCTGGCAACCTCTTCTTCTGTTACTTTTGCCACCAAAATTATTTCGCTTTTGGTACCTTGCTAGGCAACATTTAAACTACAGTCCAATAACTGACTTGAGCAGGCTTAAATAGTCTATTGTGTGTAGTCTCAGACTATGTTACCTTCATCGGAATTTAAGTTTACGTAACACTAATTTAAATAACCGCAAATAGCGTAGGTTCGTTCTGTCGCACAAGTAATGCTTTCTGATCATTTAAGAGTTAAATAACTAGGTCATTGTAATCTTCTTAAGGATTATTATTGCTTCAGACTAAGGTACTCGTTTCCAGCCTAGTAAGGTCTGCCGGACATTAACCAATGCTTAATGACATAGCAGATCCCTACAACTATTGTAGTATATGCATATGCATATGGATTATAGTGTAGGTGTACCGAAAACTAGACAAAATCACATAGCGCAGTGTAGCTGTTGTCAATAGGGCCCCTTTATATATAACAGCAAGGACTCCAAACGACTCCACCGATATTGTGGGGTCAAAGGCAAACGTCTTAAAGACCTCTGTGAGCGTAACCCCACCTCAGAGACAAGCGCCGTGAGATGGTGGACGGTACAACGGGACGTATAGACGTGGCTGTAGTGCGTTGAATAGTCGGCAATGATACAGTTCGGGAGGTTCGCATCTGGCAAAGAGTCATAATATCTTGCCTCGCATTTGTGCTCCTTGGCCTTCCAGAGCCTTTATTTCGTCGGTAATTTCCTTGTAACAACCATTGCTGCCAATATGTTTGCACAGGAGTGTCTGTACGCTGCAGGTGGCAGCCTATTGCTCGGTATGACCACTCAGCTTCACGCAACCCTACGATGCGATCACGTTTGATGTCATTTAGTTGTCTGTAAGGTCTTCGATATCGTCGTAATGGAATCTTTAGTTGCTTCTTTACGGAATTACAATGGCAGCAACAAAAAGGATAATTTTCCGCCTCTGTTACTGGTTTTATACTTTGCGATTTGCGCATTAGAAATGCGTGCTATGATCGCAGTTCCTGTTCATTTGCCTTGAAACTTTGATCATTTGCATGTTCAAACAAGATGTTTTTGCATACCAAATTTCGTCACGATTGCAAAAATCTTTATTGGTGCTTCGATAATTTTGCAAAAGAGTGTATGTCAACCTTGCAGTTTTGGTAGACAGCACTGTTTTCACAACATAGTATAGAACACAGGAAAAAAAAAATATTTTAGAAGTTGAATGCTTCAAGGTAATATCTGAAAAGTTGTAGAGAAAAAATATTTTAAAATCAGTACAATGAAATTTTGCACCGAACATTGTGTGACAAGTTGCGGTTAATAGTGTTGATATAATTCAGTTGAAAATTTAAGTCAACATTTCCACTCTCAAAGAATTGGAACAGTTAAAACTGCATGTCCTTCAAATAGCTTCACAAGAAAGATAAACTTTAGTTTATAATTAAGGATTTATATATTAATCTAGCATTCTTAATAACACAAAATATAAGGAAGAATCAATCCAAAATCGCAACGCATACGCAAGAGAAGTAATGAGGATATCTGGGAACAGACATAAGTTTGGCAATTTCATCTCTCTTATTGATAAATATTCCTTGGCAGAATATTGCGTATAATATATAATAATAGTTACAATATAATTTAAGTTTAATATTAGTTAGCTTTGTACAGTACTTGTAAACAACTTTATACTCATTTAACTGCAGTCCCGTTATATCTTGCATAATATCTAAACCTTTCATTCCTATAATCTAAACACGAGAAGATTATGCAGCTCCACCAAGAAGGAAAGTTCTAGAACAGATATTATAACACATCACAGCAAATTATGCTCAGGAACTGAGATTACGGAGGAGATTTGTAATTACGATTACATACATGACAATGGGTAAACAAGCAGCTTAGCTCAAAAGCTCTAAAATTAATTTTAAATTCTAATTCCAGTGATTCCAAATCGATACCCCTCGACGCTTTAACTTTGATGGAATTTATTTGCATTTTGTATATATTATCCACTACAGGCCAGTAATTTAAAATATTTAAGCATTCATGCGAGGTCACCGCTATGATATTTGCGTGAAATGTAGTCAAGTTAAAATGTTTATTAGTCACATTACATTACTTTTGTTCACTGATGCGTGGAAGCGCTTTGCTAAATCTAACGAGATTATGAAAAAATACAGGTTGGAATCACTGTGTCTACCCAAATAGATTTAGTTTGTTAGATAAAATTTGCAATTACAAAACAAGATTTAGCACATTAAGAAAGGTGCCGAATAGGATCCCATTTCCTATTTTTCACAAAGTATTAAAATTGTTTAAAATATTTAATAAATATAAAATAATATATTAAATAATAATAAAATATTTAAATATTTAAAAATAAAAGTATTTTTTTAATTTACTCGATTGATAACAGCACAGTTGATAAAGCTTATAATAATTTATTCGGATTTTACTGTGTTTTTTTAATATTTAACACTCTTAAGTGGCACGGCGTTTTGAATCTTCTCGTGAAGACACATATTGAAACAACTTCTTTACTTAAATTTTTATTAAATACTTATTTTTATATATGTTTCCGTAAATTTCCTTTCATTAAAATGATATTTACATTATGAAAGAAAATAAGAATGCAAAATATATCAAATTATAACCTAACATATATCAAGCAGCAAAATCTTATGATGTAATGGCTGTAACCGAACTATTTTATAATCTAGTGGCTACCGTAACAACTTACAGACAGTCGAACTCCAGCTGCGATCAGGATAGGTTCGCCGTTATTATGTCTCCGTAACTCTAATTTTAAATGCTAAATCTAAATTTTAGGTGTATAGTTTTAATGTATGTTCTGTTCATTTAGTGTATGTTCGTTTAGTGTATGATCTGATGCATAGTTTCTTTGTAACTGTTCATGTGCTCTGTTAATAAATGCATTTAGATCTAGCCAGCATTTGTGTTTATCGAACAATGGTTACAATGATGGTAGAAAGGTAGCCACTCTAGTTAGGAGGTTAAGAGAAAAATTTAATTACCATTATTTAATCAAATACGGCAAAGCATATGACGGCTACCTGCTTTAAATGGTCTTCTTGAAAAACTTTTTAAAGGAAACACTCTTATGTGACCGGTTACAGATGGAAAAAAATCACAAAAGCGGCCAAGAAATGAGATACAATGGTTCATTCCCTCCCCCCCTTTTTTTTTTCAAGAAAAGACGCAGCCGCATGAACATCCAAGAACTGTTCATTGCAGAATAATACGATAATTTGCATGTGGAAGAACAAAAATTTATTTTCTTAAAACAACATAGCTTACTCTCCCCTTAAGAAAATTGTAAAACACAGCGGATAAGACGCTCTTACAAAGAAGCACTTCCTGCAATCAGGAATTGGAAGGGCGATCACCTGAAAGATTTATTCTTGTTGGCAATAGATGGGGAGTTGTACATAACTCTTTTATATTACCTACATATATTTCTTTTCCAGATTATTTATCAGTAAGAAGGTGCGTTTTTTTTTTCAGCATTGCATATTTTGCATACGTCATATTACTTCGAGCTAAAGCCAGTAGGGTTTTACATTTGCAAAATTGAAAATACGAATACGTTGTGCAACTTTTTGCTATTGGTTTTATTTGATTTAATTTTAATTTGTGTAAATGATTTAACTTTGGATTTAAAAGTGGTTTTTAATTTGCTGTTATTCTGAGTTTGATTTATTGGATTGTTTCAAAAATTTGGTTTAAGAAGAAAGGAACTTTGATTTGTAATTGTTTTATGTAATTAGTTATAGTTTTTGTTTAATTTTTTCTTTGTAATTTTTGTCTAAAAGAATGTGAAACTCATTTTTGCTTAATTGATTTTTTTTGGAAAATTATTACTTGAAGTTAAAATATGCTTTTGAACATAAAAACTTAATCACTTTGTTAACTAAGTTTTTACTTTAATTTTTTTTCCCAAATTCTCGTAAAATTTACGAATTACTTCTAACTCAGCTGGTATTTTTGGACCTATGGGATATTCTATCATTTTGAAAAAACATTGTCATGTAATTTTAAAGTATCAGAAAATTATTCGACAAAATAATTATCCAAAGTTTTAAATGGTAAGCTTTTGAGTAAGAGATCTGTGAATTTTTCAGCGCTTTCTAGTTTTTTGCCCGGAAGTACTTTATCTATTATCGGTCCTGTAAAAGTCAATTATTCAGGTGTTGGTCGAACTTCTTACTTATCACAATTCTTTATACAAGTCCTAAGAATTGTTCACTTTGTTAATTTATTTATTATACGCTTTCAAGTCATAAAAATATAAAATAAAATTTTTTCATTGTCCCTTCGGAGATTTTTAAAAAGGCTTTTACTCCTTTTCACAGATGATAAGATTGCAAAAGCTTTTTTCATAAAGCAGACTTGAAGTGAAATGCACACATCTATTCCCTGTCAACTACAGAATGTGCCCTAGAGCAGAAAATTCGATGCTGAGTGAGATCTTGTCGAAGACCGATTCGTGTATGGTATGAAAGTTCTTTTATATAGAATATGTTGAGCATTTTAAAAATAAAAGTGTTTTTTTTTTCATTTATGTTTATTCATCTGCACTGATATAGGAATATACATTTCAAAAAGTGCAAGATTTTGGAATGCTATCTATTCTGTAATATTACTCCTTTTTTTTTTTAAGTACGGCAGAACTTCAGTCACCAAGTTTAAAATTTCTGGAATATCTTTTTTTTTCTAGTTAAAAACATCAAGCTTGTTTTTAACTTGTGTTTGTGTTTTGTAACTCTAATACGTCACAAAAGAACTCTTCTTGACATTTCTCATTAAAATGGTAAGTTTATCACAAATTGTAAACTTATTAATTAAACATTATTTTATCAACTGTTACTTTTAATATTTTATAATTCTGTGCAAATACAATTGCAATTTCCTGCTTAAATTTTATTTCAGCAGAAAGAGATTATGTTACTTGTTTTATGAAAATTAACGCAACTACGTCAAATAAAATAAAACATAATTCGGTTCGGTTTTGGTTACATTGAAAGCTAACATAAAGACAGATTCATTTAAATATTTATTTTAAATGAAAAAGAAAGTGTTAAGCATTTAGGCGAGTAAAAAATAATTTTTTGATTTAATTTTATTAAACAAGATATATGTTTTGTGTATTATTTCACTTCGATAATTTCACTGTATATTATTTGTTCAAATACGTATAATACGTTCAATGGAAAAATAAATAGTTATAATATTCTCGTTCAGATTATTATAATAAATGTGCGTTTGGTCTATTTAATAAAGATGAGCGACCTAACATCACTCAGCCGCATTTCTTTCCTACTTGAAATGAAATTTAAAAAGATCGGAATTGGATTAGTAAACTTAAACTAAGAGCTGTATTCTTTCTTTGCAATTTCCCAATTATCTTTATTCTTTGAGTCTGTCTTTTACTATTAGTTACAGTAGCTCGGGAAAAAATTGAAGATATCTTAGATTTACAACAATGCCTAACTTAAATACGCAACGAAATTGAAAGCGGAAACAAATGAATCAAAAGCTTAGGCTTTTAATTAGTATTTACAAGTAAAATAAGTACACTATATTTGTAACAATATATACACTCTATAACAAAAAAAATCGACTCACCAAGAAGGAAGCATCCAATTGTTATGAAATTTTTTTATGCGTAAATGTTTTTAAAAAACATGCAAATGATTGAAATTAGGTGTCCAATTAATGAATTGTGCGATCTGCAGGTCATCGGAACTGCGCAACCAGCAGATGTATGCAAAGAGCTGTTCTTGAACTGTTGTTAAAACTTTCTGTTGCATTGCGATTTAGGGTACCTTTCAACGACTGAAAAAAATGCCTCGCCGCAGGATTCGAGCTCATTACGAGCAACTGTCAGAGTTTGAAAGAAGTCGTATCATTGGATGGAAAGAGGCTGATTGGAAAAATCGGTGAATCGCTCATCATATGAGTCGAAGCGATGAGACGATTAGAAGATGCTGGCATAAATGGGTGGACAATGGCAGATTTCAGCGTCATGATGGTAGCGGTCGAGCTAGGGCCGGAACAGATCGGGAGGACAGAGTGATTGTCATATCAGCTGTCACAGCACCTGATTCATCGCTATCAACCATCAGACGTGCAACCCGCACGTGAGTGTCTACCATGCCCATTCACAGACAGCTGATAGAGCAAAATCTACAATCGTACCGACTACCTGCCCACTGTCGAGTCAGATGACAGTGGTGCTTGGCTCGATCAGGTTGGAATTATGCTGAAAGTGGACGTATAGTCCTTAGCGACGAATCCCGGTTTCAACTGTGTTGTGACAATTAACGAAGATGTTTTTGGAGATGCATAGTTATAGACGCTATGTATAATTTATAGGCATAGACGCTCTGAGCGTATTTATTAATTAGAAATATTTTTTGTCTCACGAATAATGATAAATCCTTGCAAACTACCTGCGAAGATTGCACCGAATTTTTTTCTTCTAACGATTAAACTTTATGTAAGTCTGATACGAGAATCGACCAGTCACCCCGGAGCAACGCTGAACATGATTTCTATAAGTGAATTGCACATTCACTATCTCAAATTTTTATGGATAATTTTAAGACTGAGGAGTAGCACAGACAAGAAAACGGATGAACGAGATTCAAGTTACAGGGTAGCAGAAAGAGATATATATTAGATACTGTAATGTTAGTAATTCAGTGCATTCTTACTGGAATGTAAGTTTCTACCTGAACCTCTCGAATACGCGCCAAGTGTGCATCACAAAGCTTCACCACAAGGGCATGGCAGACAGGAGGGAGAAAATACCTTATAGGCTCCCCCTTTTAATGAGCGATTGGGGATTAGGGAACGCAGTCGTTAAACCTTGATTGTGGTGAGTTATCGTCGACCAGCTTTTAGTTCGGGCGCCACTGTCAGGATATTAGTTTATTTTGAAGCAGGAGACGTGAAATATTAGCAATGTGCTCACTGGGACTCGAACCTGGATATCTCGAATACGCACCTAGTGTGCTACCGTTACGTGACGAAGACAGGCTGGAAGGAGGGAGAAAATAATATTGTTGATAGTTACCAGTAATGATGTTGTGATAGTTACCAGTAGTTTATCTACAATGGCTTTTCATTTTTATGTTCTTACTAGAATCGCATTCTTCAGAAATTAAATTATTAGCATAATTAGCATAATCACCTCGAATTCCAGATGATAAAACGTGTAAAAAACGGATGAATATGCAACGAAATACGCTAATAGGCTTTACTCTTCAGTTAATTAAAACTATATATATATCGGAAGATCTATTATAATATGTGAATATAATTTCATCACAAACAATTCAAATTCGAGTTCGATATTTTTATCACCCAGCATAATGAATGAATGTTTTCTAGATTAAGATTTTCGTACGAAAGTTTTGTCACAGCGTAAATTAAAATAGAACTGCATAGTTTTAAATAAGAAAATTAGTTTGAGATAATATTTTAATTTCAAATGCTATTAAAAGACTTTATAATTTATTTTATTCGATTAATACAGTACCAGTCAGACATTTTAAAAACTTTTTATGCTGAAACATTTGCATAAAAATTAAATGGTAGAATAGATAGGGAAATGTTTAGGAGCATTCATGTTTGTTGCAGTCAAAAGAAATGACTACAATGGTCTTGAATGTGTTTCTTAGAAAGACTCTCTGTCTGAAAGAACCTCATTATTGTAAATAAAGCAATCTATCAAAAAAAAAAAAAAAAAAAAAAACAGATATTGAAGAACTCTTTATATATTTTATAGATCAACTTCAGAGATAGAACAGTAAAATATTCTCTGAAAAGCGTCGTGGAGAAGCTCTTTGACGACTTTGGATAAGCAAGAAAGAAAACAGAAAATTGCGTATTCTCAGAGAAGGGAAAAGAAAAAAAGAAGAAAATAAGTAAAATTTATAATCCCTGTTTTACTTCAAATTGTTTTCAAATTCTTGTAAATAGAAAATATCTTACAAAATTACTAAAGTTGATTAAAACGTAAGTTAAATTTGATAGATAAATTTGGCAAGTTCGTTTTAGAAGTAGATACGATATATATTTGTAAGACTTGAAACCAGATGGATTTATTATTGTTAATATTATCATCATCATCATCGAATAAACTGACATTTTAAAAATTCGATTCCTCGGGCACCAAGTTTTTCATCTGAAAGGACTAACTATAATCACTGAGAAATGAAACCTTTGATAATTTTTTGAGTGCTAATAATACTGTTACGGATTTGGCATTTAATTAGTTAATGTTAGAATTATAAATAAAATTGTTTTATTCCCCGTACAGTGCAACGCTTGACGAATATTAAAAGAAAGCTAAGACGAAAAAAAATTAAATACAAGAGCACGTGCATTTAATATTTAATAAATAATTTTTTGATTTCGAGAAAATACCATAAAATTCTAGCGCATTTAAAAAGCTTATATAAGCGGTGTTAAATATTTGCATAAGTCGCCTGTAGTAACGGCAACCGCCGGCAATAAAAGGAGGTGCTTTCCTTAGTGGCACCGCAGTTCCTTTTAGTTCGAGCCCGAATAGACCTGCCCGGGGAGAAGCCAGGGGATGAGAGATTCCGGTTTCCGCCCTGTTCCGGTTCCCGTCTTGTTGCGGATCCAGTCCTGTTCCGGTTCCCGTCTTGTTCCAGTCCAGTTCCGGTCCTGATCCTATTCCAGTTCCAGCCTGGCCGTTTAAGTCCAAAACACGTAGGAGCGGATGTCTGAATTCAGCGAAATGGAGATATACGCCGAAAGGGCTAGATGGATTCTGTATTTTAAAGGAAAATGTTCTTCACCGTGCCGGCATAGCTGTTACTTTAAAGCACTTTGAAGTTTTTCCACCCAAGATGTTAAGTTTTCGTTTGTGATGTTAAGTTTTCATCAGTGTTGAAGTTCCAGTTAAATAAACCTTTAAGTTTTAGACAAGGTTTTTGTGTTCTTCAGAAAATTTTAGATTCGAAGTCAGATATAACACATAGGATTATTATCGGAAAAATCAACATTTGGCATCAAGCGACAGGATATTGTCTGCAAGGTAAGCGACTTTTTTATTTTTTGAATTATGGAAGCTTTAAAATTAGCAAGAACTCAATATAGAAGACTATTCAGTAAAGCTTGTAATGAGTTTGACAATGAAGAAACTAAATTTAATCAGGAAGAAAAATTAATTAAAATAAAAGTTATTGCCGAGAAAGCTAAAGTTTTGTTTGATACTGAAATGAAAATACGAGAATTAATGTTTAAAGAAATTACAGATGAGACTTTACTTATTAAGGAAATAGATGAATCTGAATTATATTTTGATAGGTGGAGACTTCTGGAAAGTAAAGTAAAAGATCTTACTTCTAGAACCCCGAATGTAACTTTAATTGATTCGTCCTTTGTTCAGAATAAAATGTTACATTATCCGAAGATTAAATTGCCTATCTTTGACGGCAACGTGAAGAAATGGCTAGGATTTTGGGGGCAATTCCAAAAGATTGATAAAGATCCTACATTAGATAATAATGATAAATTTGCTTATTTAGCACAGGCTATGGAGAAGAATTCTCCTGCAGAGGAAATAGTTAAAAGCTTTCCGCCAACTGGCGATAGTTACAAGAGCGCAATCGAAGCATTGCAGACGCGTTTTGGTAACAAAGAATTACTAACGGAGATTTATATTCGTGATTTGCTAACCCTTGTTATTCAAAAACAAGGTACACGCTCTTTGCGGAAACTATACGATGAACTCGAATCTAATCTAAGAGCCTTGGAGATATTGGGAATAAATAGAGGCAAATATTGCGCGATATTATATCCATTGGTAGAATCAGCATTGCCGAATGAAGTCTTAAAAACGTGGGAGAGACTTAGGTTTTCGCGTAAAGGATCAGAAAGTTTAACCGGCGAAAACGCCGAGTTAAGAGAAAGGGAATCTGACCTTGAGCGCCTTTTATGTTTCTTGCGCGGTGAAGTTGAAAGTGAGGAAAGAATTTCTTTAGCAGCTAAATCTTTCAATGTTTTCGATCGATTGGCTCACGGTAATAAGAAAGGGAATTCGGGTTTAAAGATAAGAGAACCTCACTTAAAACCTACGGCAGCTGAACTGTTTACTTCTTCTAATGAAGCTAGAAAAGGCTGCATATTTTGTTCCAGTATAAATCATGGTTCTGCGGAATGTTTTCAGGCGCGTAACTTATCGTTGTCAGAAAGAGAAGTTTTGGTCCAAAGGACACGCTCTTGTTATCTGTGTCTGAAATCTGGACATTCTGTCAGGAGGTGTAGATTAAAAACAGTTTGTTTTACATGCGGCAAAAGGCATCATATTTTTCTATGTAAGGGCCATTCACAAATGAGTGAGACAAGGGCAACGGAACAGCCTCCAAATCAGGCTGAAACCCTTGCCAACATTTCTTCAAGGTCTCCTAAAGTTTTGCTGCAAACAATAAGAGTAATAATTAAAGGGCATAAAAAATCTGATTCGGCTCGAGCTATAATTGATACTGGTTCTCAAAGGTCGTATATTCTGCAAAGCGCAGCTCAAGATATGGGTTACAGGTATACGGTAAAGGAATACTTTAGCAACGCATTATTTGGCGGTACAACGACCAGTTTGTGTGAACATAAAGTTTACAAAATTCATTTATCTAATATGTCTGGCTCGTACAGTTGTAATTTTGATGCGTTAAGTCAGCCTGTTATTTGTAATAGTATACCTTCTATTGGACAAGGAATATGGCTTAAAGAGCTTGCTGACTGTGGAATAAGTTTAACAGATCGTTTAGAAGGACCCATAGAAATTTTAATAGGAGCCGATGTTGCAGGACGATTATTAACGGGGAATCGTAAACAAATTTCAAACGGTCTTGTAGCTATTGAGACAAAGTTAGGATGGAAGGTTATGGGAAAAACCGGGGAGTTGAATAGTGAAGGTTCAACATTCTTAGTTACATCAATGTTGAATAAAGAGGCTTGTATTTCTGATTTATGGGCCCTCGACTCTCTTGGTATTACGGACCCATCCGAACAAAAGACTAAATTGGAATTGTATGAGGCTACCAGGCAACATTTTCTTGATACTGTAAAATTAGAAGATGACCGCTTTGTAGTGTCTTTGCCTTGGTTGGAAGGGCACCCTCCCCTGTCGGATAATTTTGAGTTATCGCTTAAAAGGTTGCACGGTACGATTAGGCAACTTGAAATAGATAATCTTCGCCAAGAGTATGAAAATATATTCCAAGAATGGCTCAAAGAGGGCATAATAGAGGAAGTACCCGTAAATGAATTAGATTTACCCCATCATTATTTGCCACATAGACATGTTGTTAAGGAACATAGTACTACGAAGTTACGGCCAGTATTTGACGCTTCGTCTAAAGTAAAGGGTTCTCCGAGTCTCAACGATTGTCTTGAAAAGGGATTAAACCTTATTTCATTTATTCCAACAATCTTAAATAGATTTCGCCAAGAAAAAATAGGGGTGATTTCTGATATTCGTAAGGCCTTTCTACAAATTAGCCTGAATTCTAGTGACAGAAACTTCCTCCGATTTCTTTGGATAAAGGGTGAAGATGGCTTGAAGCATTTTCGTCATTGTCGGGTCGTATTTGGTGTAACTAGTAGTCCATTTTTACTTGGAGCTGTTATTCAATATCATTTAAATTCAATTTTGGAGAAAAATGATGCAGATGTAAAATATTCTTCCAACATTATTGTTAAATTAATGAATAGTTTCTATGTTGATAACTGTGTAACAAGTGTCGGAAGTGAAGATGAATTACATCGCTTCATGAAAGTATCTTCAGATATTATGGCAGAACGAAAATTTGAATTACGGGTTGGGAATATACCGACTGTAGTTTAGAAACAGAAACTATTGCGAATGTATTAGGTTTGTTATGGGAAAGACAAGGCGATGCTCTTCAAATAAATGTTGCTAATTTACAAAATCTTTGTTTCGAGAAAGTTACGAAAAGAAGTATTTTGGCAATAGCCCATAAAGTATTTGATCCCATCGGTATAACATGTCCAGTCTAAGATGTTATTACAGCGTACATGGGAAACAAAAGTAAAATGGGACGAAGAAGTTAACACCGAAATTAAAAGTAAATTTTTGAAATGGGTAAAAGACATTTCTCTTTTGAAAAACATTAAAATTCCAAGGTGGATACGATATCAGCCAAAACAGTGTTCAATCCATGTTTTTTTGTGACGCCAGTCAAGCAGCGTATGCGGCAGTAGTTTTTATTCGTGTAGAAGAACCTGAATCAGTTAAAGTACAGTTGCTTCAGGCTAGGTCTAGAGTTTCCCCTTGTGGTAAAAAGGAAACTACTATTGTAAGATTAGAATTGTTAGCAGCAACTATTGCATCTCGTCTTGCTGCAGACGTTCTAAAAGACTTTGAGGTCAGAAGTACATTTTTCTGGACAGATTCAACTACTGTCCTTCATGGATAAAAAGGGAAGAACAATGGGGGACATTTGTAGAAAATAGAGTACAGGAAATAAGGCTTTTGACACGTGTGGAGGATTGGAGGCATATACCTGGTCACCTTAACCCTGCAGATCTTCCAAGTAGAGGGTGTTCAGTTCGCCAACTCTCCCGGTCAAAATGGTGGGAGGGTCCGAGCTGGCTTTTAAAATCGCAAGAAAATTGGCCGAGTGCCGAATTTATAACTGATGAAGCGGAAATAGCCAGCGAGAAAAAAAAGGCAGTGGTTTCATCTCTAGTGTCTACTGAAAGGTTTAGTTTGAGTGAGCGATTTTCTAGCTATCGAAAAACAGTTAGAGTTGTTGGTTGGATTCAACGATTTTTCTTTAATTGCAGAAATAAGAAAAAAAGGAAAGGTGAACTCACTGTTGATGAAATTGATTTTGCAGAAAAGGTTATTATTCGCTTGATTCAATCGGAATCGTTTCAGGATATAGAAGACGCACGCTTACGAACTCTTAGTCCATTTTATGATGCGGGAATTCTAAGAATTAAAACTGGTGCGTTTCGAAGAGATGACACGTTAGAGTTTTGAACACCTATAATATTACCAGGAGAACATCCATTAGTTAGGAATTTAATTATGGAAGAACATAAAAAGAAAGGACATGCAGGTGTACAATATATACTGAATACCTTAAGGGAAAGGTTTTGGTTGTTATCTGGCAGAAGAACGGTGCGTTCTGTTTTGAGTAAATGCATTACTTGCAAGAGATATTCTGCTGCACCTGTTGACCACATATCAGCCCCACCGCCAATAGAGCGAGTAAATGATTCAGCAGTATTTCAAGTAACGGGTATAGACCTTTGTGGTCCTTTATTGTTGAGAAACAAAGAAAAGGCATGGATCTGTGTTTTTACATGCGCCGTTTATAGAGCGGTCCATTTGGAGTTGCTGACTTCTCTATCTACAGAAGTGTTTCTTCAGGCTTTTCATCGGTTCGTGTCACGAAGAGGTAAACCCACAACTGTGTACAGTGATAATGGAACTAATTTTGTAGGAGCTTCAAATGCATTTAAATTAATAGATTTTGAACAAATTAATCGGCAGGCAGCCAATGAGCGGATAACATGGAAATTTATTCCCCCTGGTGCTCCATGGTGGGGTGGTTGGTGGGAACGTCTGATCGGAATGATGAAGCAAGTCCTTAAAAAAGTTCTTAAACATGCTTGTTTAAATTATGAAGAAATGTACACGATACTGTGTGACTGTGAAGCGATTCTTAATGACCGACCGTTGACAGTAATTCCTTCCGATCCTGAATTTAAAGCTTTAACTCCTGCCGACTTTTTAAAAGAAATTAGAACTAGTAGTTTCCGGGATATTGCGGTATTAAATCAAGCGGTATTAAATCAAGTAATTTACAAAGAAGATTTCAGTATATTCAAACTGTACGAGAAGCATTTAAAAATAGATTTCGTAAAGAATATTTGGGAATTCTCAAGGTTTCGCATAAAAGAGCTAAAAGGAAAGTTACTATTAAATTAGATGATATTGTTTTGATCGGTAGTAGTGACAAAAGACTTTTTTGGCAACTTGGTCGTGTCATAGAACTACTTCCAGGACCTGATGGAATAAATCGGCTTGCAAGAGTAAAGACCCGAAATGGAATTTTGCTTAGAGCAGTTCGAACTCTATATCCTTTAGAGGTAGCGCAAAATGATGTACAGTCGGTCACAAAAGTATTCGAACACCGGTACCCTATCAGAAAATGACAAGATGGCGTTTTTTTTCTCTTTTCCTCTGTATGTCGTGTTATTCCATCCTAGGTTTTCTTCTCCCCCCTCCATCTTGGAAAAAACTGGAAAAAATTGGTCACGATCTCTTTTTGAATGAGGAGATGCCATTTTGAGAAAAAGCTGACGACCCTATCTTGGAGAATGAACATGACCGCTCTACACACCCTTTCACTCTCTCTCTCTCTTTGAATTGGGAAGCCATTTTGGGAAAAAGCAGACGACCCTATCTTGGAGAATGGAAATGAACGCCTCTCCCTCTCTCTTTGAAATTGAAAGCCATTTTGGGACCCTCTATTCTTGGGGAGGGAGAAAACTGAAGTCTGCATTTCGCTGTCTCTGAATACGGAAAGCCATTTTGGGAAAAGCGGACCCTCTTCTTCTGATCTTGGAGAACTGGAAATGAACGCTCTATACGATCTCTCTTTGAATTCAGAAGGTATTTTGGAACCTCCTAATGTTGGAAAACTGAAATGAACGCTCTACGCCTTCTCTCTCTCTCTCTCTCTTTGAGATGAGTAGCCATTTTGGAGGATTCTCCACCACCATCCTAACCTTGGAAAACTGAAATGAACGCTCTACACCTTCTCTCTCTCTCTCTTTCTCTGAAATGGGTAGCCATTTGAAAACTCTCTAACTTTGGAAAAAAACAGAAATGAACGCTCTACACCATCTCTCTTTGAAAATGGGGGTGTCATTTTGAGACCTCCCTCCCCTAAACTTGAAAAAAAAACTGAAATGAACGCTCTACACTTTCTCTCTTTGGACATGGGTAGCCCTTTTTGGACCCTCTCCTCTTGGTAGGAAAAAAAGAACTGAAGTGAAGGCTCTACACAATCTCTCTTGGAATGGGATCCATATTTCGGGAAACGTGGATCACTTCATGCTGGAAAACTGAAGTGAACCACCAAGATTGGACTCTATATAATATTTTTTTTAATTGACATCATGACCCTCCTCCAATTTGTTATTAAAAAAATGTTTTTTTTTTGTTTTGGTTTTTATCCCATTTCCGATGTGATTTCAGAAATGCAATTCCATAACAGTTCAATTTCATTCGAGGTTAAATGATCTAAACAGTCTTTGACCCACCCATCCGTATGATTATTTTCTTCACCTTCCTGTTGCATCAAATTTTGTAAGTCCATATAATCATTCCATACGGGAAGGGCTGGATCCTCACAAGGCTGTCTTGAAACACTTGGAGTCTCTTTGGGATGAGTGGAGGGATCTAGGATGTCTGGACCCGGCTGCGATTCTACCTCCATGATTTCTGGACCCGTTGGAACTTGTGAACCCGGCTGTGATTCTGCCTCCATGATTTCTGGACCCGTTGGAACTTGTGGACCCGTCTGACATTCTACCTCTACGATGTCGGGACAGGTTGGAGGAGAAGAAGAAGAAGAGGATACTGGAAGAGGTTCTGTCTGTGAGGAGTCCGAAAGAGGTTGCCTGTTTGAACAAGTCGGGGAAGAAGAAGAAGAAGCTTCTGGGTTCTGAAGCGGATCTTGCACGCCAGGTAGGTTCCGGTAAGTCGACCGTTTTTTAAGAGGTAATTTTTTTTCTTCCTCCTCATCTTCAATCGTGATGACTTCAATTTCATTCCGTTGCCGGGTCGATTTTGTTTCGGGCCATGACGGTTTGGTCCAGCTCCTCTTATCATCTAAGGAAGGGATGGGTAAAGGTGGCGGAGGGTTCTCTTCTTTTTCTTGAAACACCATCGGCGATTGGAAAGAAATCTCCTTTTTCAATTGTTTCCAAAGCGAGTACGAGCACCGATCGACGAGAAAGAGACTCTTCTGGGTCGTGACGATGAGATATTGCGTTTTCGGGGGAACGACATAGTTTTGAAAAGGTCTTAGAATATATTTCTTATATTTCATCCTGTCGCTGACTTTAAAACTTCTTTCCTTCAGATTGGGGGACGATGATTCGTAATAGGCGAGAGGAGCGGCTGTGGTTTGAACAATATGAACTTCGTCCTCAGCCGTCGTTCTCACTCCAAACGTAAAATATCGTTTCGTGAGAAAAATATTCTTCCACCGAAAACTCGTGCGCGGATCCGTATATCGCCGGTCTGTTTGAATGGGCCGTCTCAAAGCTCGATCCATCCGATTCCAAGAGAAGGGAGATTCCTCTTTCGTTTGTTGCGATTCGAATAAATTTCTGTATATATTCTGAACGAGCAGGTTGGAGGATTCGACATCTTGGTTGAAAGAAACGATCGCTTGATGAGGTGGTAAATGCGGAATAAATGTCGCACAATGACACGCCAAAAAGATTTTCAAGTTGGAGATTTGCTTTAGCGTCTTCAAATCCTCCCCGTTCGAAATCCGTTGAGTTGGAAAAACGTCTAACAGCGACATGGCTCCCAATGGAAAAGAAATGATCTCGCCCAGTACTCTCGCCTTTTTATATATATATATAGACACACACAGACACACATAGAGGCTCTATGACGTCCGTTTTATTTGTTTTTTTTTGTTTCTCTCTCTCTTCTTTCCAAGAAATCTTATCTGCATGACCTCTTTTTCTTTTCTTAAAAGATGAATGTGTGTGGGAATGAGGAAGTGAAAGTAATAATTTAATAAACAAAAAATTATCCAACCATGACCTTCTTTTTTTTTTCAAAGTCACCCTTTCCAATCCAAGGACGTCCAGAGATAGAGGAAGCAGGGAGAGAGGAGGAGGGAAGGGAAGGTCACACTCTCTTTCTCTCTATAAATAAAAGGGGAGAGCCCCAAAGTCGTATTTTTGTCCAAGTGGATCATGAGGAGGCATCCCCAGCTCACTACGTGTATTCCTTTCAAATATAAATATGTTGATCTTTCCTTTTATATCATCCAAGGAGTCGTTTACTTGAAAGCCTCAGATTTTTCAAAATGTGCGGGTTATCATACCGTGGGGAGTTGTCAAAAGATGCGGGACGAATTTTTGTCCGACGAAAACGTGTTGATGGCTCGTGACATTCCACCTTTGGAAGCACAAATTTTGTTAATGAAACGAGCCAAATATTTTTACACGTCCCACTTTCTAACCGTCTCGCAAATGAATAGGATTATGGATCGTCTTGAGAAGACAAAAGGGATTCTCGTTCATTTTAGTGAATGGTTGCACAAATGTTTGCACGAACCTCTCTCGATCGAGAAGACTGGGAAGAATACCTATTATATTCTTCTCGAGGACTCTCCTCCTTCGTCTCATCATAGAGAGGCCACGACTTTTGAAAAAATCCTCGAGCAAGAAAAAATAGAATGGTGGAACAACTACCCCATCCCTCTCCCCGAGCATCAAGAGGAGCCTGTTCAGAAGAAAAAGAAAAAACCTTTCCAAAAGCCTATCCTCATCCTCCTCGATAATGATGGGGATGAGGAGAAGCCTGTTCAGATTCCTCTCCGTTTGTCAAAACCCGTCGAGGATGAAAAACCTCTCCCTTTCTCAAGACCCCTTGAGGAAGAGAGACCCCTCGAGAAGGAGTGATCTCTCCCATTGTCAAACCTCCTCGAAGATGAAAAACCTCTCCCTTTCTCAAGACCCCTCGAGAAGGAGGGACCTCTTCCTTTATCAAACCCCCTCGAAGATGAAAAACCTCTCCATTTATCAAGACCCCTCGAAAATGAGGGACCTCTCGATTTGTCAAGACCCCTCGAGGATAAGGGAACCAAAACTTCTCTCTCTTTCTCAAGACTCCTCGAAGAGCAGAGATCTCTCCCTTTCGAAGAGGAGGGACCTCTCAATTTGTCAAGACCCCTCGAGAATAAGGGAACCGAAAATCCTCTCCATGTCTCAAGACAGGACCCCCCTCTATCTCTTGAGGATCCGAGGGAAACGATTCCTATTGAAAAACCATCTATCGACGATCCTCAGAAAAGGTCTTCGGAGGAGACTAGACTTCCATGTAGAAAACGAATCTGCCACAATCATCATCATCATAATAGTAATAATAATAATAATAATAATAATATACCCCCTTCTCAACAACAGAATCTTACAACATTTGCAGATAAATGCATTCAAACCAATCCCTTTATAGTAACCCTTTTGATTGGAGAACCCGTGCATTAGCCTCGAAAAATAAAATGAGATTCTAGACTGTTTCTATGACCAGAATGTTAAGCCAATAGATAGGTCTAGCTCAGAATTTTTCTTTTTAAAAGAAAATAAATAAATAACCCAAAGACTATTCGTAAATATAAATGGTAAAGTCTTGAGTCGGCTGGAAAAAAATTTTCAGAGCTGAGAAAAATTCTCCAACTCAGGAAAAAAAAAAAAAAAAAAAAAAAAATTGTTAATTTTTATCATGTTTTAGACATGATAAAAATTAACGACCCCCTTCCCTTTTCGTCTGGGAATGTTGTCTCACTCTTTTGAAAAACAAATCGTGATTCATTCATGGAATGATTGATTGCCATTAGAGAAAGGATGAGTCATGGTCTATTTTTAGAAAGGGTGAGACATCCTTCCCAGACAAAAAGGGAGGGTCATTAATTTTTATCATGTCTAAAGACATGATAAAATTTAACCAAAAGTTTTTTTTTTTCATTAGAGAATTTTATTTCAGCTCTGAGAAATTTTTTTTCTCCCAGCCGATTCGAGACTTTACCATTTTTTTTAAGAATGATTTCTCCCTGATCTATTATTTCAAAATTCCAAGTTTCGCTTCAGAACCATCTGTGCTGTTGAAGAAGTAACGTGATATATGTATTTTTTTAATGAATTCTGTCAAGATTGAATTGTGCAGGATCGACCTTGCGAATTTCTTCTCTGTGTCTTTCAATAATAATGATACCGAACCGCTTTTTGTAGAGCGCAATGGAAAAAACCTTTTGTATGGTTAGGACAATTCATGTGTTCGATCCCATTGTATTTGAGAATCTCTTGTGTCGATCCCGAAATGCAATAAATGGATCTTTGCAACCATTCCTCTAAAAACCGCCGTTTCATTTCTCCTCGCACCCAAATCATGGAAAAGGGTTCCGTCAACATCGTTAACACCCATGGAAAATAACTGTACGGAATTTCTCCTTCGTACCACGACAAGCCGTGATAATAATCACTCGCCCACACAGCGGTTCGTTTTTCTTTCTCGGTGAGCATTTGCCATGGAAACGGGGGTTTAAAAACAAATACCCCTCGAGAAGTACCGTCCAATGTGACGTAAGCCAATTCTTTCACAATAAAGGCTCCTTGAGAATCGTAGAAACCTTCAAAGTCGAGCACGAGTTCCATGTTTTTTATTTCTTTTTCTTTCCAAGGTGACCTTTATTATTATTATTATTATTATTATTATGATGATGGATGTGTATTGAGATACGCACGATATTATTCAAAAACAAATATATATACGAATGTGACCTTTCCCAGAATTCATACGACCTGTCACGTGCAACCTTCTCTCCTTCTCTATAAAAGAGGAGACGGCGAGAGAACGCTATCCATTTTTTCCTTCAGGACACACAGCGAGAGAGAGAGAATTTTGTTTTCTTTTTTCCTCAATTGAAGAAGATGGACATTTTGAGTGCCAAACCTCTCAAAGATTCCTACATTGTTCTGGGCATGGAATACTTTCACTGTTATGATCCAAAGACGGGAGATATATGTTTCATCTTGAAAGAACTGGGCTACATCACTTGCGATTTAACCTTATGCGGATCCATGATTTTTCTCCCTCCTGTCCATTACGATGAGTTATCGTCCCGCAATCAAGCTGTGGTCAACCAGACTACAAATAACCAACACGGCCTGCAATGGACCGAGGGTCGTCTTTCCTACGAGCATCTTCCTACGATCCTGAAAATACTGACCGAAAATGTGGAGGCGATCTACGTCAATGGATACGATAAAGCCGAATTTTTCAGCAAGCTCTGCCAGCGATCCGTTTACGAGTTTTACATCCCAGGGAAAACCGAGTGGCGGAACAAGTCGAAATGCACGCGACACCAATATTTCCAAAAGATGATTCATTGTGCCGAGAACAAGGTGAGAAATTTTCGATACCATTTGATGGAGGGTAGTTACGTTTTCCGAAAATTACATTGTTACACCTCCGAGAGCAAAGCTGTCGAAGACGAAGAGGAGGCGGAAGAATCTCCCCAGGAGAACTCGTGCGACGATGAGGAGAAGGAGGAGGATGAACTTTCTAATAATAATAAATGTCTAAGTTGGGATGCTTTAGAGACCCAAGAATATTGGTCTCAACACTTATCTCACCTAGACCTGAAAGAGGATCCTCAAGTGTACTCTTTGTGGTCCTCTTCTAAAATTTGGTCTTGGAGAGAACCCTTGAATGTTCATGAATGAAATGGTATGTAAATCCCTAGAGAAAAAAATAAAAAAAAAGTTCCTTTTTTGTAATATGTTGATTTCTTTCCAATCCCATTTCTTTTCCATAACTCCACCCCAATCGACGAGAAGAAGAAGAATTTTCCAAGTTACACAAGACGAATCTTCCAAGTTACACAAGACGTAGAAAGATTTCACAAGGATTTATAAATCACACTCTCCCACATGATATATGTATAGAGAGAAAAAGACCCTCTGTTCTCTAGCCAATACGTCAAGACTTCCCTAAACTAAGAGAGATCATGAGTACCGAGGAAACCTTAGCAGAGCAAGTGGAAAGACTTTCAAAGAGATTAGAAGAGTTAAGACGGGATAGATTTACAGTTCCGCCGACTAAAGAGGAAACTATCATCGATTTCAACAAACCGCTGTACTTTCATCCCCTACCCCAAAGAATGAGACGAGTGGACTCGCCGTTGAACAGTACCAATGAGAAACAAAATGTCACTTATTTGAATAGCCAATTTCAACACATGAATATTTCATAAGTATTTTTTTGTTTTTTCCCTAAAGCGTAGGGAGATCGGATCAGTAGTTTTTCCCTTTTCATCGTCGAAAAAGATTGGGAGGAAAAATCTTTCTCAGCTCTCTCAGAAAAATTTTTCAGCCTTAAAAAAAAAAAAAAAAAAAAAAAAAAAAACTTTTTGTTAATTTTTATCATGTCTTAGACATGATAAAAATTAACTCTACCCCCCTTTTGTCTGGGAATGTTGTCTCACACTTTCTAAAAATAGACCATCACTCCTCCTTTCCTAAAGAATAGAATTCCAAGAATGGGATCTGGTCTATTTTTAGAAACGGTGAGACCCTATTCCCAGACAAAAGGCGGGTAGAGTTAATTTTTATCATGTCTAAAGTTCAGGGTCCATCCATCTTCTTATGTGAAACGGTGACCCTGACGAGATCGAGATAAACAAGTCCTGTGAGTTGTTTTGTAATCTTGACGCGATCCAAGAAAGAATTTTTATTTTTTTTTTTGAAATAGGCGGGGGTTAGGGAGAGAAAATGTTCTCACGACCCTCAGATATCTTTTCATAAATATATTTTTTATCAAAGTGTTTCTTTCATTCCGATCCTTTTAAGAGGTTGGAATGACCCTGACATTTAGATGGGGTCGCGATCCCGACAGATGTCGCGCGAGTATAAAAGTGTGTGTCCTCCGCGAGATTTCTTCAGAGAACAGAAGAAGACGTGAACTGAGCTGGTAAGTCCCTTTGTTCCTATGAATATGGTTATCTATAAAATCGATTTGATTCTTTGTTTCTTTTTTTAATAATCATAATAATCATAACTTCATTTAAAAAGAACTCTCTTCTTAACCCTTTGAAAAGAAAAATGTCTCTTTCAAGACGACGACTCTAAAACGTTTTATTGTTTTTTTTTTCCTTTCTAGATCTTCCCTGTTATACATATATACCTTTTCGATTCTTTTTTTGCTCCTGTTTGTGGAAGACATCACCGTATTCATCGCCATGGCGTGTTCAGAAAACTTTATCGTGCTCGATCTAGAGGGTTTCCAGTCCTACAACCACAAGAAGGGTGAATTTACCTACGTTTTAAAAGAATTGGGCTATGCGACAAAAGATTTTTTGACCGTGGGATCGTTGACGTTTGCTCCTCCTCAACCCTTCCACCAACTGAGTGACAAAAACCAAAAGACGAATGCCTGGCTGACGAGAAACCGGCACGGACTTCGTTGGAACGAGGGTCATATTCCCTACAACCATTTAGGACGCATTCTCCAATCGCTCACTCACAGCTTCTCCACGATTTATGTGGTGGGATGCCAGAAAGCTAAATTCTTTGCTAAAGCCTTGGATTATCAAAAACCCGTGACGGAAATTTATGTGCCAGATGGAATCATTTGGAAGTATCGGGAAAAATGTCCCCGACATCATCAAAGGAGGAAATATTTCCATTGTGCCGAAAACAAAGTGCGCAACTATCGATGGCATATTACGGAAGGAGATTTTCATATCAATCATGTCTATCCAGACGGAACGGAGAAAGAGGAGAGGATCCAGGAGGAAGCAGACAATCCTCTGCAAGCTTTTGATAAGGCCTACAATCAGTTAGAGAAGGATCCGTCCCCAAAAGCGTACGATAACCTCATCCAGAAATGGGATAATCTGTCCTGTTTCCAAGTGATGGAACATCCGGATGAGCATACGCCTTTCCACTTGATTGGCTCTTCTACTTCTTCTTTGTCGTCAACTTCCTCCAATAACTCGAGGAAGACGGAGGGTTGGGGAGACATACCTGAAAATATTCCCCATTACGATCCAGCAGCCTGTTGGGACGAACCTTCCAAAGAATCTCATGAGACCCCCAAAATATCTTCAGAGGATCCAAAGACAAAATCCACTGAATGTTGGGACGATGAACGGACGACTCATGCTCCAAAATCCATTAAGACTATGTCCACTGAGTGTTGGGACAATGAACGGACGACTCATGCTCCAAAATCTATTGAGACTATGTCCACTGAATGTTGGGACAATGAACTGACGACCCATGCTCCAAAATCTACTGAGACTATGTCCACTGAGTTTTGGGACGACGAAACCGAAAAGACGACAGAGAATTGGGATGACCGTTCTCAAAAGTATTTGAATTGATATATACATAAACTCAGGAGAAAAAATAAAGAAAAGATTTTTAGAAATAAGTAGGGAAAAATTCTCCGCTTTCCCTATATTTATGGAAATGGATTAAGAAGAGAGAGAGAGACGAATCAGGAGACCAAAAAAAAAATGGGTCTTGGAAGGAATGAGTGCAAATGCATTCGATTCCTTCCGAGACCCATTTTTTTGGGTTCCTCTCTCATCCAATCTTGGAAAAGAACTTTGTCCTATTTTTCTAGGTCCATTCAAAAAGAAATGAATCTATCCATAAATTTTCTTAAAAGAAAAAAACAAAAAGATCCTTTACCTCTTGACGGTCCAAAGTCGAGAATCTTGGAAAAAGTCATCCACTCTCCATCCAGTCAAGCTTCTCTGTAGAAAATCTAGTAGGTGCATCTGCATTCTTAAACACCCGGCAGTTATTATTGGACGCGAAATGTCGAATGCTGAAATAGTTAACAGTGATCCCATTCTTAAAGAAACGGGGATGTTTTATTCATCCAGTCGAGTGCGGAATGCGGAAAAATTTCTGAGAGCCGGAGAAAAATTTCTCTAACTGAAAAAAAAAAAAAAAAAAAAAAAAAAAAAAAAAACCCTTTTAGTCTGAAAATTGATGTCTTCAATTTTTCAAAAATTGAAGACATCAATTTTCAAATTTTCAGACTAAAAGGGGGGGTAATTTATTTTTCTAATTGCATCCAATGTAAGATCCAAGTCACGGTTTGTGTTTTCAAAAAATTGAAGACATCAATTTTTAGACTAAAAGGGGGTATTTTTTTTTTTTTTCATATCTAACTTTGAGCCACAGAAATGTTTTCCGGCTCTCAGAAACTTTTCCCAGCCGACTCGATGTGAATAAAACTTTACTGTTTTTTAAGAATGTTATTTAATGGATCGATTTCAACCTATCGAGTTTCGCTTGAGTTCCGGCCGTGCTGTGGGCCCACCTGGATACAAGTTTTCCCCTTTTGGAATAGAATTTCCGTCAAGGTAGGCTATTTTTCCTCTTTTTGCATTTTTCATGTCATTTCATTTGTATTACAATATACTGAATACGGGCGTTCGAACTGATTTCTAGGCTATTTCTATACAAATGGAGCTCGATCCAAGAAAGAAATGATGTCTTTTTTTTATTTTGTGGACTGCCAATTTGTATTGGAATATACTGAAAACGGGTGTTTGAGTCGGTTTTCAGTATATTTCAATACAAATGGAGCTCGATCCAAGAAAGAAATGATGTCTTTTTTTTATTTTGTGGACTGCCAATTTGTATTGGAATATACTGAAAACGGGTGTTTGAGTCGGTTTTCAGTATATTTCAATACAAATAGAGCTCGATCCAAGAAAGAAATGATGTCTTTTTTTATTTTGTGGACTGCCAATTTGTATTGGAATATACTGAAAACGGGTGTTTGAGTCGGTTTTCAGTATATTCCAATACAAGTGGAGCTCGATCCAAGAAAAAAATGATGTCTTTTTTTTATTTTGTGGATTGCCAATTTTGTATTGGAATATACTGAAAACGGGTGTTAACGATGTTGACGGAACCCTTTTCCATGATTTGGGTGCGAGGAGAAATGAAACGGCGGTTTTTAGAGAAATGGTTGCAAAGATCCATTTATTGCATTTCGGGATCGACGCAAGAGATTCTCAAATACAATGGGATCGAACACATGAATTGTCCTAACCATACAAAAGGTTTTTTCTATTGCGCTCTACAAAAAGCGGTTCGGTATCATTATTATTTAAAGACACAGCGAAGAAATTCGCAAGGTCGATCCTGCACAATTCAATCTTGACAGAATTCATTAAAAAAATACATATATCACGTTACTTCTTCAACAGCACAGATGGTTCTAAAGCGAAACTTGGAATTTTGAAATAATAGATCAGGGAGAAATCATTCTTAAAAAAAATGGTAAAGTCTCGAATCGGCTGGGAGAAAAAAAATTTCTCAGAGCTGAAATAAAATTCTCTAATGAAAAAAAAAAACTTTTGGTTAAATTTTATCATGTCTTTAGACATGATAAAAATTAATGACCCTCCCTTTTTGTCTGGGAAGGATGTCTCACCCTTTCTAAAAATAGACCATGACTCATCCTTTCTCTAATGGCAATCAATCATTCCATGAATGAATCACGATTTGTTTTTCAAAAGAGTGAGACAACATTCCCAGACGAAAAGGGAAGGGGGTCGTTAATTTTTATCATGTCTAAAACATGATAAAAATTAACAATTTTTTTTTTTTTTTTTTTTTTTTCCTGAGTTGGAGAATTTTTCTCAGCTCTGAAAATTTTTTTCCAGCCGACTCAAGACTTTACCATTTATATTTACGAATAGTCTTTGGGTTATTTATTTATTTTCTTTTAAAAAGAAAAATTCTGAGCTAGACCTATCTATTGGCTTAACATTCTGGTCATAGAAACAGTCTAGAATCTCATTTTATTTTTCGAGGCTAATGCACGGGTTCTCCAATCAAAAGGGTTACTATAAAGGGATTGGTTTGAATGCATTTATCTGCAAATGTTGTAAGATTCTGTTGTTGAGAAGGGGGTATATTATTATTATTATTATTATTATTACTATTATGATGATGATGATTGTGGCAGATTCGTTTTCTACATGGAAGTCTAGTCTCCTCCGAAGACCTTTTCTGAGGATCGTCGATAGATGGTTTTTCAATAGGAATCGTTTCCCTCGGATCCTCAAGAGATAGAGGGGGGTCCTGTCTTGAGACATGGAGAGGATTTTCGGTTCCCTTATTCTCGAGGGGTCTTGACAAATTGAGAGGTCCCTCCTCTTCGAAAGGGAGAGATCTCTGCTCTTCGAGGAGTCTTGAGAAAGAGAGAGAAGTTTTGGTTCCCTTATCCTCGAGGGGTCTTGACAAATCGAGAGGTCCCTCATTTTCGAGGGGTCTTGATAAATGGAGAGGTTTTTCATCTTCGAGGGGGTTTGATAAAGGAAGAGGTCCCTCCTTCTCGAGGGGTCTTGAGAAAGGGAGAGGTTTTTCATCTTCGAGGAGGTTTGACAATGGGAGAGATCACTCCTTCTCGAGGGGTCTCTCTTCCTCAAGGGGTCTTGAGAAAGGGAGAGGTTTTTCATCCTCGACGGGTTTTGACAAACGGAGAGGAATCTGAACAGGCTTCTCCTCATCCCCATCATTATCGAGGAGGATGAGGATAGGCTTTTGGAAAGGTTTTTTCTTTTTCTTCTGAACAGGCTCCTCTTGATGCTCGGGGAGAGGGATGGGGTAGTTGTTCCACCATTCTATTTTTTCTTGCTCGAGGATTTTTTCAAAAGTCGTGGCCTCTCTATGATGAGACGAAGGAGGAGAGTCCTCGAGAAGAATATAATAGGTATTCTTCCCAGTCTTCTCGATCGAGAGAGGTTCGTGCAAACATTTGTGCAACCATTCACTAAAATGAACGAGAATCCCTTTTGTCTTCTCAAGACGATCCATAATCCTATTCATTTGCGAGACGGTTAGAAAGTGGGACGTGTAAAAATATTTGGCTCGTTTCATTAACAAAATTTGTGCTTCCAAAGGTGGAATGTCACGAGCCATCAACACGTTTTCGTCGGACAAAAATTCGTCCCGCATCTTTTGACAACTCCCCACGGTATGATAACCCGCACATTTTGAAAAATCTGAGGCTTTCAAGTAAACGACTCCTTGGATGATATAAAAGGAAAGATCAACATATTTATATTTGAAAGGAATACACGTAGTGAGCTGGGGATGCCTCCTCATGATCCACTTGGACAAAAATACGACTTTGGGGCTCTCCCCTTTTATTTATAGAGAGAAAGAGAGTGTGACCTTCCCTTCCCTCCTCCTCTCTCCCTGCTTCCTCTATCTCTGGACGTCCTTGGATTGGAAAGGGTGACTTTGAAAAAAAAAAGAAGGTCATGGTTGGATAATTTTTTGTTTATTAAATTATTACTTTCACTTCCTCATTCCCACACACATTCATCTTTTAAGAAAAGAAAAAGAGGTCATGCAGATAAGATTTCTTGGAAAGAAGAGAGAGAGAAACAAAAAAAAACAAATAAAACGGACGTCATAGAGCCTCTATGTGTGTCTGTGTGTGTCTATATATATATATAAAAAGGCGAGAGTACTGGGCGAGATCATTTCTTTTCCATTGGGAGCCATGTCGCTGTTAGACGTTTTTCCAACTCAACGGATTTCGAACGGGGAGGATTTGAAGACGCTAAAGCAAATCTCCAACTTGAAAATCTTATTGGCGTGTCATTGTGCGACATTTATTCCGCATTTACCACCTCATCAAGCGATCGTTTCTTTCAACCAAGATGTCGAATCCTCCAACCTGCTCGTTCAGAATATATACAGAAATTTATTCGTATCGCAACAAACGAAAGAGGAATCTCCCTTCTCTTGGAATCGGATGGATCGAGCTTTGAGACGGCCCATTCAAACAGACCGGCGATATACGGATCCGCGCACGAGTTTTCGGTGGAAGAATATTTTTCTCACGAAACGATATTTTACGTTTGGAGTGAGAACGACGGCTGAGGACGAAGTTCATATTGTTTAAACCACAGCCGCTCCTCTCGCCTATTACGAATCATCGTCCCCCAATCTGAAGGAAAGAAGTTTTAAAGTCAGCGACAGGATGAAATATAAGAAATATATTCTAAGACCTTTTCAAAACTATGTCGTTCCCCCGAAAACGCAATATCTCATCGTCACGACCCAGAAGAGTCTCTTTCTCGTCGATCGGTGCTCGTACTCGCTTTGGAAACAATTGAAAAAGGAGATTTCTTTCCAATCGCCGATGGTGTTTCAAGAAAAAGAAGAGAACCCTCCGCCACCTTTACCCATCCCTTCCTTAGATGATAAGAGGAGCTGGACCAAACCGTCATGGCCCGAAACAAAATCGACCCGGCAACGGAATGAAATTGAAGTCATCACGATTGAAGATGAGGAGGAAGAAAAAAAATTACCTCTTAAAAAACGGTCGACTTACCGGAACCTACCTGGCGTGCAAGATCCGCTTCAGAACCCAGAAGCTTCTTCTTCTTCTTCCCCGACTTGTTCAAACAGGCAACCTCTTTCGGACTCCTCACAGACAGAACCTCTTCCAGTATCCTCTTCTTCTTCTTCTCCTCCAACCTGTCCCGACATCGTAGAGGTAGAATGTCAGACGGGTCCACAAGTTCCAACGGGTCCAGAAATCATGGAGGCAGAATCACAGCCGGGTTCACAAGTTCCAACGGGTCCAGAAATCATGGAGGTAGAATCGCAGCCGGGTCCAGACATCCTAGATCCCTCCACTCATCCCAAAGAGACTCCAAGTGTTTCAAGACAGCCTTGTGAGGATCCAGCCCTTCCCGTATGGAATGATTATATGGACTTACAAAATTTGATGCAACAGGAAGGTGAAGAAAATAATCATACGGATGGGTGGGTCAAAGACTGTTTAGATCATTTAACCTCGAATGAAATTGAACTGTTATGGAATTGCATTTCTGAAATCACATCGGAAATGGGATAAAAACCAAAACAAAAAAAAAACATTTTTTTAATAACAAATTGGAGGAGGGTCATGATGTCAATTAAAAAAAATAATATATAGAGTCCAATCTTGGTGGTTCACTTCAATTTTCTAGCATGAAGTGATCCACGTTTCCCGAAATATGGATCCCATTCCAAGAGAGATTGTGTAGAGCCTTCACTTCAGTTCTTTTTTTTCCTACCAAGAGGAGAGGGTCCAAAAAGGGCTACCCATGTCCAAAGAGAGAAAGTGTAGAGCGTTCATTTCAGTTTTTTTTTCAAGTTTAGGGGAGGGAGGTCTCAAAATGACACCCCCATTTTCAAAGAGAGATGGTGTAGAGCGTTCATTTCTGTTTTTTTCCAAAGTTAGAGAGTTTTCAAATGGCTACCCATTTCAGAGAAAGAGAGAGAGAGAGAAGGTGTAGAGCGTTCATTTCAGTTTTCCAAGGTTAGGATGGTGGTGGAGAATCCTCCAAAATGGCTACTCATCTCAAAGAGAGAGAGAGAGAGAAGGCGTAGAGCGTTCATTTCAGTTTTCCAACATTAGAAGGTTCCAAAATACCTTCTGAATTCAAAGAGAGATCGTATAGAGCGTTCATTTCCAGTTCTCCAAGATCAGAAGAAGAGGGTCCGCTTTTCCCAAAATGGCTTTCCGTATTCAGAGACAGCGAAATGCAGACTTCAGTTTTCTCCCTCCCCAAGAATAGAGGGTCCCAAAATGGCTTTCCATTTCAAAGAGAGAGGGAGAGGCGTTCATTTCCATTCTCCAAGATAGGGTCGTCTGCTTTTTCCCAAAATGGCTTCCCAATTCAAAGAGAGAGAGAGTGAAAGGGTGTGTAGAGCGGTCATGTTCATTCTCCAAGATAGGGTCGTCAGCTTTTTCTCAAAATAGCATATCCCCATTCAAAAAGAGATCGTGATCAATTTTTTCCAGTTTTTTCGAAGATGGGGGGAGAAGAAAACCTAGGATGGAATAACACGACACACAGAGGAAAAGAGAAAAAAAACGCCATCTTGTCATTTTCTGATAGGGTACCGGTGTTCGAATACTTTTGTGACCGACTGTACCCGTGAAGCTGCAGAATGAAAAACAAGATTCGTTGTCTGAACTTAAACTCAACATGGATGATAAATCTGTCAGGCCTGTAACACGATCTGGTAGAACTGTAACTCCGCCGGACAGACTGGCATATTAAGGCTCTTTGGCATTGTTTTACTTTGATGTGAAAGTTCACTTTTTTTTTTCTTTTCCCTTAGATGGAAGCATTTTAAATATTTGCATAAGTCGCCTGTAGTAACGGCAACCGCCGGCAATAAAAGGAGGTGCTTTCCTTAGTGGCACCGCAGTTCCTTTTAGTTCGAGCCCGAATAGACCTGCCCGGGGAGAAGCCAGGGGATGAGAGATTCCGGTTTCCGCCCTGTTCCGGTTCCCGTCTTTTTGCGGATCCAGTCCTGTTCCGGTTCCCGTCTTGTTCCAGTCCAGTTCCGGTCCTGATCCAGTCCTATTCCAGTTCCAGCCTGGCCGTTTAAGTCCAAAACACGTAGGAGCGGATGTCTGAATTCAGCGAAATGGAGATATACGCCGAAAGGGCTAGATGGATTCTGTATTTTAAAGGAAAGTGTTCTTCACCGTGCCGGCATAGCTGTTACTTTAAAGCACTTTGAAGTTTTTCCACCCAAGATGTTAAGTTTTCGTTTGTGATGTTAAGTTTTCATCAGTGTTGAAGTTCCAGTTAAATAAACCTTTAAGTTTTAGACAAGGTTTTTGTGTTCTTCAGAAAATTTTAGATTCGAAGTCAGATATAACACATAGGATTATTATCGGAAAAATCAACAAGCGGCATGAAAAACCTCTCAATTCGTTAGTCAGTTAGTTCTTGTTTTAAGAGTTTGTTTAGAAAACAGCTCTTGTTGACTATAGCGAATTCGTGGATTAGCTTTCTATAGCTGTTTTGAATTACGTTTTCTTGAACGTTTGAGTGGTTAAAAGATAACTACTGTGAGTTATTGTAATATTGCACGAATATCTGAGGAAATTTAAGCATTTTTGTTGTGATAATAATAAATTTTGTTCATTTCTCAACGGACTTGTGCATTCAATTCGTAACGAACTCGTACTCACGCAACAATACGTCTACCTTTACTATGTATCAATAATTTCAAATGATGCAGGGATGGGTTATGGTGGTGAATCATTAAAATTTCAGGATTTTGACAGGAAAAGCATCTATAACCTAGAATTAACTTTTTCCGTGTTAAGTAACGCAAATCCTGTCCTATTTTTTGATCATACGGCCGGCTTTTACCGACTAGGAGTATCGGGGCTGTGCTCTTATAATGATAATGATGTCATGGTATTACATTAAATAAATAAAGAAATTTAGAACTAATTTTTCACAATAACCAAAAATTAAAATTCATGATCAATAAATTTTAAAAAATTCTTTAAATACAGAATAAGAATTCTATAAATATTAAAAGAAAAATTAAAATAAAACATTGCAAGAAAAACCAAAAATAAATAAAGTAAAAAGCAAAAATTATTATATTTTTCTCTATAAAAATATAATGGAAACATCAAATCATAATGATCAAATAATCTTAATATGATCAATAACCAATAAAGAAATTCATGAATTTAGGCACCAAATTCCTAAAATATAAGTTCACAATTAACTACAATCTTTGTCAGAATATTTGTTTTAAAAAGATTAAACACAAATTTAACTAATTTATTTTTACCACCAGCTACAAATACAAGCATCCACTAAACTTTTTTAAACAGAATAAACATCATGTTTATAACAAAATTAAAAATAATATTAATAAACGTCAATCCAATAATATAAATAGCATCAATTTTAACAGCAAGGAGCTTAGTAGTGAAGAGCTAAAAACCAAATTTATTATTACCACTTTTGGCAAAGCTAACAACAATTTTGTATTATTGGGAAACTGTTCCATTAAGGAATTATTGCCAGTGAATTTAATAACACGATTTCTTACCACATCTCCAAAGTGAAGAAACCTCGCTTATTAATAGATTTAAAGCATTTCACAAAAATAAAAAACAAGTGCCAGTAAATAGCCAGAGATAGTCTGACACATTAGGTAAATGATATTTGATTTACAGCTTGCAAATAATTGGTTGATAAAATTAAAACTAGCAAGTTAGCTCTTACAGATAAAAGGGGGGACAAATCTATTTTTGTGAGAATACTGATCTACAACAAGATTTGTACATACGGCACTGATGATTCTGTAAGCCAGAGAGTTTAGCCTGAAATTCTGTTTTGTTTAACCAGCATATTAAGTTAATTTATCTGCGCGTCTGTTTATAGTTTAAATTTTATTGAAGGTGATGATAAATCATTCATAACTCTCTAAGGCAATAAATAACACAGCTATGTGCAGAGATAATTAATCACCTGTTATCGTTTTACATAAACGACAAATCTCCTTCCAATATCTGTGTAAGCAATAACTCACACATAACAGTTTAATAAATTCTAAGTAGGGTAGATTCTTAGTTAATTCTAAGTAGGCAATATTAATAACTAAATATTATGGACAGAAGTTTCAAATCGTAGCCAATATATTTAAACAAATTTTGTAGAGTGGTGTAACACCAAAGTGTTAACACCTGAGCTACTAGACCCTACTCTAAATCGAAGAATTGGCTTTCCTAATTATGCTGGCAAATAACTATTCTTAAATTTGTAATAAAGTTAGAAAAATATCTTTAATATAAGTGACGCTGCGGCTCAAGGTAATTTAAAATTTTAATATTCCGAGGCTTTCTCCATGGAATGACAACACCAGCTAGATCATTTTAAAGCTGTTTTAGTTTTGATTCTTAGGTACATAGTCGGAAGGAAATGGCTGTATATATTCGGATTCGAAATAAATACAAATTTGTAAAATACACTCTATAACGAAAGACAAAATCGACGCACAAGGAAGGAGTCGTCCGATGGAGACAAAAATTGATGGATAGGAAGATTATGTACAGAATAGGAAATGATTAAAATTTCATAACAATTGGATTATTAATTAGTTACATAGATACAAAATAACGAGCTCGATAAGATGTTGCCCACCTAGCCTGGATGCAAACTACCACACGGCGTGGCATAGACTGATGAAGCTCACGGATGCTCTACTGAGGTATTTCTTGCCAAATTTGCTCCAATTTTTGGACTAGGTCATTAACATTCCCTGGTAGATGCAGTCCCCTTCCCATCATATCCCAGACATACTCGATGGAAAAGATCTGCCTGGCCAATGAAATGTTTGACAAACTGTTAAAAGAGATCAGAGCAACACGTGCCGTATGTGGTGAAGAATTATCTAGCTGAAAAATAAGGCCAGGGTACTGCAAAAGAAACGGTAGCAAAATATCTCAGAATCTCAGAATGTCGTTGACGTACCTCTGTTCTGTAAGTGTGCCTCTAATGATAACCAAAGGGGTCCGGCTATCAAGGGAAATGGCACCGCAGATCATAAATTCTGGTTGAGAGCCTGCTGTGTGGCGTGCAATAGTGAAAGCAGGATCAGTACGATGCTCTGGGCGTCTGGAGTTACTATAAATTATTTTTAATTAATAGTTTGATATCTAAGCAATTACAAATTACTCCCTTTCTTCAATTTTTGTATCCTCTGGAGAATAAAATTAACTGGAGGGTTTATCATATTTTCGATATCTGGAGAACTACAGGGCTTTCTGGTGTTTTCCTATGAAAGACAAGATTATTTATTACAGTTTCTTCCTTGAAGTACGTTGGCCCACCAGCAGTCGAGCGATTAAATCAGTGAACACGGTTACTTTTAACCTGGCTTCAAATCCAGGCGAATGGCCTGGCTGCATGGTCGTTTTCGTGGTTTTTCCCATGTGTAACGCATACACCAGCCAGTTTCGCTTAAGATGACCTCCACGAAGACATTTGTCCTCTTAAGGCAGATGGACTTAGTATGCTTTGCAATAATAAACTTTAAAAAAAAAGTAAAACCTTGAAGTGTGTTTCTCCATAGACAAATAATTGTTCCTTTGCTCTTTTACAAGATATTTTGAAGCGCACATGTTTGAGATTGCATTTGATATCTAGTAAAGCTCGAGGGAAAGTTATTCCTTCAAATAGGATCGTTCTGCAGTTGTTTTGAGATGTAGAATAGAAGCTATTGAACCAATGAGGAATGTGGCTGACAGCTATCAGATTTTAACTCTATTTGAAGGCTAGATCAAATTGTCTTCTTAGTACGACAAACTAAACTTTGACACGTAAATGTAAGATAGAAAACATATAATAATCTAAAAGGTGCAAAATCTTAAAATTAAAATTTACAAACACAAAAATAGAATTTTGTTTTCACATAGAGGGGCAGATTTTTTATCTTAAAGAAGTTAAAAACAGTCATAAATGAATATAAATCATTCATACGGTAACTTAAACATTTACAAGCATGCACGCCCCCACGTATAACAGAAATAAACCTCATTCATAGTATTCCAGAATAATATCCGCAATTTTCAAGGAAAATATTCCCAGCTTCATCCAAGGCATGAGTTTTCCCTGTCTACGATTCCCACGAGATCAATTTAAGGAAAATAACTGTTCTCATCATTTTATGCCATAAAATTAGATAACTAGCCGTGCCATATGTCATTTACCCTTCGCTGAAAGAATGTGAGTTCTCCGTGAAATGATTCTGACAGCTTATGACTGGTGGCTGTAACCATAAATGTAACCATTCTTTAACCAAAGAGAAGATAAAAAGGAAATCACTTCGTATTTAAAATATTTCTGAAGAGTCTTTTGTTTGTAACAATTTATCTAATATTTTGGGAAATGTTTGCTGTTTTCGCATATTTACTGCAAATATAAACCTTTCTCTCAATTATTTCTCCGCTTACTCTCTGCTGTAGAAAATCAACGTCTCATTTTTGCTAGATTTTAATACTAAATACATGGTCTCTGACAGCAATTCAGTCAGTGGTTTTCGTCTAACCAATTCCCTGAATTACATACAATTAATACACTAGTATAATGAACAGTTTCATATTATTGATTGTTTTATATAGTTTGTTCGAAGAACGTGGTTTTATTTCTTCAAATATTAATTCTAGACCTGGAGTGTAAGAAGTCTTAAATACAAAATATATTCTACATATGTTCTCATTAATAAAACCAATAGCAGATTTTTCGTTAACTTACAACACGTCAACGGCCAATTGTTTCTTACATTTACGCGTGATGTTTGCTCCTTGAAATTAGTGAATAATTATAAATGAGCTTATAACTAATACTTTATGCAGACTTGATACAATGCTAAATATAATTACTATTTTATTCAATAGTGAATCAACAATTACCAATATATATATATATATATATATATATAAACAGTTTTTTGGCTTTTATTTTGTAATTTCTCCATAAGTTTGACAAAGTTTTAACGACATTGCTTATATACAGATATTGAAATCAGTAAATTTAATCGAACTATTGCAGTGAAATTTGCTCAAGAGGTCTGTACCTTTTTAATTTATTAAAGAATACGCCTCATACTTTTAATTTTTAGAGCATTTTACTAATTGGGCTTTTATTTACGAAGAACAGAGAAAATTTAAATTACAGATTCTTTCCTCTCAATATTTTGAAAATCTTCTCGTAACAGTTCTCACTGTCATGAAACGGAAGACAGCCAATGTAAAATTTTTAGTTCGTCAAAAATGTGTGTTAGTTTCATGTGGGGTTTAAATAAAGTTCTATCTATTTTCAGACTGATCAAACACATAACCTCCTTCTTCAGTAGCAAACAAAATTGGCTTTTAAGATTTTTTTTGTTATTTTTGGTATTACCGAAGTGGCAAATACATTTTTAACCTAATGCAAAAGGAAAATTTAAAATTCTACTTCTTTGACACCTGAAATGAATGCATATGTGTGCATTCGACTGCATATATATATTAACTTTAGTGGATACGGCGTATTTGTATATATATATATATAAGTTTAAAAAACAGGATACATTTATTATTATTCAGGAGAAATAGCAGCTACAAAAATCAGATATCCGGAGTAAATAAAAATAATTACTAATAACTTTTTGTATGAAGTTTACTGCATCGTGACATTTAAGAATAAAGCCCCGATATTCCTTCGCGTATCCTTTTATAGCCTCTGGAAAGGCAAAGCATCCAAAAAGTGACGTCAGCCTCGTCAGCCAATCCAGTTCGCTTTAAATACTTCCAGAACATTCTATAACTGTACGTGTAGAAGAGGCGGGAAAAACAACTTGACTACGGGGCTGTGGATTTAATTCCACGTACTTTCAAATAAGAGACCGTCGCCATTAAAAATTAAATTGTGATGTTTAATATAAAACCAAAATTTTCTTTTATGAAACAGTCTGTGTTTTATTGTTGGAAGAAATGCAAAATGGACTTTATTATAACGATATTAATAACTTAGAAAACTAGAAAAATAAACTTAATAACATAGAAAAGTAACAAAATACAATACAATAACAAAATAACTTTGTTAAAAAATTGGAAGGTATTCACAAGCAAATCAGTGTAATTATTTGCAGACGTTAAACTAAACAAGAACTAATCAGAAACTGATGTTATCCCAGATTTTATATAGTTTTTCCACCCGCCAAGAAGCTCTTTTATACTCATGTCCATAAATTAAGGATAATGCAAAATCAGGCAAAGTAAGAGTTAGGAGCAAAACAAATTTGACTTATTTGTAAAGCGTATTTATTAAACAAAAGGGAAAGAGCAAAAAAAGATGCTATATATTTGATATTATTAAAAAAAGTAGCGATTTTTTCTTCCTGGAGCAAATTACAAAAAAAACCTATTTACAAAGAACCAATATTACATGGTTGGTATGATTGTTAATACATTGTATGTCTCCCAGACGATGCAATACAGTCTGTACAAGGCCTAGGCATGCTGAGTATCAAATTATCGTTCTGATCTTGGGGGATATTACACCACTCAAAATACAATGCTCTTTGAAGTTCCGGCAGACATGTAGGAGGAGGTTGACGGGCTGCACCTCGTCGGCCAAGCATGTCTCACACGTGCTCTACTGGGTTCAAGTCCGGTGAGAATGCTGGCCAGTCCATACGGGTGATATCCTCCGATTGAAGGCATTCGCTTACGATGTTTGCACGGTGAGGACGGGCGTTGTCATCCATAAACACAAATTGTGCGTCCATGGCGCCCCGAAACAAACGTACATGTTGATCCAGAATGACGTCCCGATAGATTTGGCTTGTCATGGTTCCAATTTGAACATGCAGGTCAGTTCTGGAACCCACAATAATTCCACCCCAAACGAGCACTCCTGCACCACCGTAACGGTGTCGATTAATGATGTTTTCTTGGTGGTAACGGGTACCTGGAGCTCTCCATATGAAGGTCCGGCGAGAATCAGACTGCACGCTAAGCCTGGACTCGTCGGAAAACATCACACAAGCCCACTGTTGCGGTGTCCACAATGCATGCTCTCTACTCCAGGCTAACCGCAGGCGACAGTGAGTTGCAGTAAGTGGAACGCATCTGACAAGTCTACGAGCATATAGACCAATCTGCCCTAAGCGTCTGTACACGGTCTGCCTTGAAATTGTCATACCGGTGGCTGAAGAGAGCTGACGAGACAGGTCTGAGGCTGTGATCCGCCTGTTTCCTTTGGCATTAACTGCCAAATACCGGTCCTCATTCGGCGTTGTAACTCTGGGGCGACCTGTGCTGTAACGTCTACTCACATTACCATCATCTTGGAATCGTTTCCAAAGCCTGGAGATGACACTCTGGGCATATCTAAGTTTGTCTGATACTTCCAGTTGGGTACGCCCACATTCCAGACGGCCGATAATTCTACCAATCTACCTAAAAATCATCCAAATGCGTCCTTTGTGTCATAACTGTTTGGTTATTGCACTGAAATGCTTGTAAAGCGCCTGCGAACAATTTTACTTCTTTGCCTGTATTCCTTATATATCACTCTCTTACACTCTCGTCATTGTGACGTACCATCGGTCTCATTTGGTTACTTCCTGAAATTTGCATATGATTTTTGAAGATGTGTGTAGTGATTTTACAGGCGATATATTTATTTTAGAGTTCGACTTCCGCGTGAATCCGAATTATCTTAATTTATGGACATGAGTGTACTTCTCGAAATTACTGGAAAGTATATGAGGGCCGGATGCGGTTGCAGTTACACATGAAATCAATTATAGTTACTCATTTGCAATACCCATGATGGTTATACAGGGACCACATCAAAATGTCGCGAAATTTGGTGACAAAAATTAGTCGCTCAAACCCTCACCAGCTTGACGGCATCTCGACAATTTAGTGAGATAGCCATTTTACGCAATGTTTTATAGATTACGCTGTACTCTTATTTTTCAAGTAAATCTTCCCGTCTTTAGATTTTCATGCTACATAAGCCGTGTGATTAGGAGGCAGTCCAAAGCGTGATATTAACGCTTAAATTTCTGTCCATTTTGATTTCGAAGCAGGGCACAGTTTGGAGTTTAACGCAAGGTGTCCAGATAAATTTGCTTTCTAACTGTTGAGCTAAATCTTCCCGGATGATGATAACATTGGCTAAAGTATCAATGGTCGTATTGAAAGGAACTCGATTGCTATGTCCCGTGATGAAAACTCTATCATTGCGGCCACTTATTGTAAAGATCTGAAGTGCTTTAGAATGGAGCTTCCCAATATCTGACAACCTCCGCTCCACAAGATGGCCATTAATTTTCTTCCTGAGTCTATGCTGGGGAACGGTCTTATCTGCCGTGGATTGGGGTGTTCTGTTCATACGTGGCCTTCACAACCGCAGATCGAGCACTTTAGGGTCGGTTTATTTTCACCCCTGTTCCGCGTCAAGGCAGTGGCTTATTTGGTTAAATCGCCTAGACCAGAGCGGGACAAACTACGTCCCGCGGGCTAACTCGGGCCCGCCGGAAGATTCTATCCGGCCCGCGGATAGAATTTTCATTTGCCGGTCCGAGGCAAGGTAAAAGATGTATATATATATTTATATATTATATATCCATCTCCTTTACTGCTTTGTTTAAATATTAATTTTTCCTTTCTTTTTTTCAAAGGACTGATGATCTTTTTACTTTCACTATTTTTTTTTCTACAAAACATAAATCGATGGAAGTAGCACTCACAGACAGCTTTCAATAGGTAACGTGTTAAAGGCGGAAGTTCTTTGTTAGTTATAGTTGTAGAGTGGCGCCAACAAGCGTTATCTCTTTCTCGGGGAGCAGACATAGTATGGGATTCCAATATAGGTGAATTAGACGTCACATGTTGCAGACTGCACGTTTTAAGCTCCAGCCGGCTGCTTTTTCTTTTGGAGCGAATTATAATATTATTGACTGCGTACAGGGCCGTCTTAAGGAATTCGGCGCCCATGGGCTACTAAAAATAATGCGCCCTTCTTCCTAAGAAAATAGACAGAATGGCAAATGGGAGTCGGAAATGTTATACAAAACAAAAGTGTCAGAACTAGAAAAAAACTATTTATTACTTTTATAATAAACTGTTATCTTTATTGCAACTTTTCTTTAAAGTCACTTATTTAAAAGATGGGTATAAATGTTTACCCAGATTTGAGGGGATTATCTCAATAATGACAGTTCCGATCAGTTTTTAGTCTAATCCTTAGAACTTGATCGGAACTATTATATGATTCTCCATCAGTGCATAACATAAACAAAAATAAAATTTAATTAAATAAAAAACCATTTAAGAACAAAAGCACACCTTAATCTAAACAAATGTAACTTATATATTTATTTTCCTAGCTTTTTCTTTGGCAAACTGATCAATAATATCACTACTATTTAAATTTTCAAATAAATCTCTTTCAATAGACAAAATACTTAAATCATTGAGTTTACTCTGTCCCAAAGAAGATCGTAAGTAATTTTTTATTCTTTGATTGCTGAAAATGATCTTTCGCCATTGCAGTTTGTTGTGGCGATACTTAAAAATATGCGCAGTGCTCTGGTTACGTTTGGAAATGTAGATTCAATTTTTAACTCGATTATTGTCTTTAAACTTAGTTCTGCGATAGATATATTTTCGGTATTTTCCAATAAATTCACATGTTTAAAATGTAGGTATTCTTCAATAAAGTTGTTTTCTAAATCATTCTGCTATATTTCGCCCAACTTTGCAGCATTATTTCTAATTATGTCTTCATTTATATTTTTTTAAATTAACTAGAAACCCAAATGTTGAATAAATGTCAACATATGCACATTTTCTCTTTTGTACATCTGCTAGAATTTTATCAATAATAGCATAATATATTTTTATGCGGAATTCGTCATTTGCATCAAGTTGCACTTCTTCCGACGTATTTTCGTCGAACTGTCTTTTTCTTTTCCGTAACCGTTTGTATTCACAACAGCCAGATAATTTTATACCTTCTGATTTGTAAAGGTTAAACGAATCTATATTTCGTTTCGATTGTACAAATTTTTCTAAAGAAGCATATAATGAAACAATGCATTCAATTGTAATATCAACTTTTTGAAGCGATATATTAGTTTTATCGATGGTTTCCAATATTTCACTCCAAAATGCTATCATAATAGCAGTTTCCAATGCGTTGAACTCATTTAACAACCCCTGGGCTTCAATTTTGTTGCAGGCTTTTGAAAATTATCTTCGTAAAGTTTAGTTAAAGCATTTTTAAAATTTTCATAGCCCGAAACCACTACTTTCACTGAATCAGCTCTTGCTGACCAACGAGTGTCGCTTAATTTTTGGGAACTTTATTTTTTGCTGTTAGCGTATTTTTTAAAATTTCCCATCTTGATGTTGATGCGGCAAAGAAATTGTATAAGATTTGTAGAAACAAAAACAATTTAGTTGCTTGTATGCAGCATTCAGCTGCCGATTGTCCAATTAAATTTAAAGAATGTGCCGCACAGGGCACGTAAATGGCAAGATTATTTCTAGATTTAATGCGTGCTTGGAGGCCGTTATATATACCCGACCTATTAGAGGCATTATCATGAGATTGTCCTCTACAATCTTCCAAACTAATATCTAAATCAGATAATAGCTTTAAAATACAGTCTTGCATTTCTGAGCTCTTTTGGCCAGTATTCTCCAAAAATTTTAAAACCCTTTCAACGGGTGTTCCATTTTTATTGACATATCTTACGACAATGGTTAATTGATCCATATGGGAAATATCGGGCGTCGAATCTACTATAATAGAGTAATATTTTGCCTCTTTTAGTTCCGTGATAATAAAACATCTAACATTTCTGCCCAATATTTTTAGAAACTCATCACAAATATTTGCAGATAAATAAGAAATATCCCCAGTACCTTTATTTTCAAAATTAAATATATGTTGTTGCAAAATAGGGTCAAATTTTGCTAAAAGTTCTAAGCACCCTAAATAATTCCCATTATGTTTATCACCAATAGTTTGATTTTCTCCCCTAAAAGCCAAACCCCTTGAACTTAAAAATTTTATGACTTCGATGATACGTTCTAAAATATTTTTCCAGTAATTCGTATTTTTTTCCATTGATATAATAGAATAATTTTTTAAATATTCCCATTTTTCTGTAGATCTGTTCACAATTATACGGGTGTTTTCTTTATGCAGGGCTGAATTTTCATAGTCCGAAATTTTTTCACTGTGTTTCCAATCGTTAAAACCTGCACTAAATGTCTTATTGGCACTACCGAACAGTTTGCAAGGGATGCAATATACTTTTCCTGAAGTATTTGAGTATAAAAGCCAGTCTCTTTTTTTGTTGTTTTCCGTTTTGTAAACGTCTATAAAATATCATTTTTGTAGCATACCTGCTCTGTGATTTGTAGACCACTTTAGATGCAGAAAAGTCTAGTTCTTGAATATCTACCTCTACGTTAGATATGTTCTTCATTATATCTATAATTTTATCTCCGCTTAATCTTCCCCATAATGCTGGATCAGTATAATTAACACTCAACATATTACTAAGTTCATCTTCATCTAAATATTCTCTTTCTTGATTTTCTGGCTGTGGCTGTTCCATGTTTTGTTGTTTCTGGTCCTCTTCTTTTTCTTTCACATTTGATTGCTGGGCATTATTGTCATACTGTTGTTGATTTTTTTCTTTTCCCTCTTTGTGTTGCTCATCCTCTGTAATATCCATAGAAAGAGTTTCGCCTTTTTTAAAGAAATTTGTTAATGTAGGCATTTTTTCCAAGAGAGCTTTTTGCCTCGCCTCTTTCTCTTCTTTTAATTTACGGTTGGCGGAACCAGATAATTTTTTTCGTTTATGTTCCATGGTTAGTCTTCCTACATAATGGAATAAAAAATTGTTATAAAATTTTTAAATATGTATATATCATTATTAATTAATTTTTAGCTAACATATACACTAGTGGACAAAAAAAAACGCATAATCAAAAAAATGGCATTTAGCAAGATAATATTTATTAATTTTAAAAGGTTAAAAAATAAATTGTTTTTTTTCTCATTTTATATTTAAAAATATATTTACTTTAAGGTATAAAGAAATTAGGTAGTATATTGAAAGGTTTATAAAAATCAAAGTGGACAAAAAAATGCATATTGTTTAATTAATACCTTGTATGCCCGCCCTTTGCTTTATAAAGTGCTTCAGCTCGATCTGGCATACTTTCGACCAACTTTTTGCAGAAATCCGGATCAATCCTGTCCCATTCTTCATGCGTTATCCTTTTTAACTCATCAATGTTTTTTGACTGTCTTTCCCTTATTCTTGTTTTCAGGTGAGTCTAGAGATGTTCTATTGGATTCATATCTGGTGATTGGGATGGCCAGCTTAGCACAATAATCTTCTTATCTCTGAAATATTCTCTTGAATGCATTGAACGATGCTTTGGATAGTTATCTTGTTGGAATTCATATCCATTAAGACCCATTTTTGAAGCTTACAATGCAAGACAAGAGTCGATTATCCTAGTATATTTAAGGGAATCCATATTTCCCTCAATGATCGTTAACATTCCAATGCCATTAGAGCTAAAACAACCCCAAACCATAATATGCCCTCCGCCATGTTTCACAGTAGGCTTTAAATTTTTCAAATTATATCTTTCCCCTACCTTACGACGCACATATCTTCGTGCATCTGATCCAAACAAGTTTATCATGGTCTCATCTGACCAGATTATGGTATTCCAATGCTCTTGAGTGTAATAAACCCATTTCTTAGCATGCTCATATCTGCTTAAAACAATTTCAGGACTTAAATATGGTTTAGAACAGGCAACTCTGCCAGGCAAACCTATAGAACACAATCCACAACGAATTGTTCTAGATGAAACACATTTTCTTTTTCTGTCATTTAATATATTTTTCAATTTATTTGATCCTAATTTAGGATCTTTTGAGATATTTTGCTTCAAAAAAGTTAAATCACCTGATGAGAGTGACAACTTTCGGCCAGATCCCGGTTTTCGAGATGAAGACCCTCTTATAATATATTTTTTAACAATTCTGGAAATTGTTGATTGATTTACGGAGTATTTTTTTGCTAACTCCATTTAGCTCATTTCAGACTCGTGGAAAGCTACAATTTGAGCCTTGTCTTCAATTGATAATTTCTTTGACGTGGATGCACTGAATCATAGAATTTTTTTATGTTTTTTGGCGGGAAAAGTCAATTTTTTTCAATATGCATTTTTTTTTTTTTTTTGTCCACTTTGATTTTTATAAACCGTTCAATATACTACCTAATTTCTTTATACCTTAAAGTAAATACTCGTATATTTTAAATATAAAATGAGAAAAAAAAACAATTTATTTTTTAACCTTTTAAAATTAATAAATATTATCTTGCTAAATGCCATTTTTTTATTATGCGTTTTTTTTTTTTTTTGTCCACTAGTGTATGTAAAAGGAAAAGCACTTACCTTAGGAAGATAATAATATAATTTAATAATTTCCACTTAATTTTCAATTTTTAATTCACCTTATTCAGTCGACAAATACTAAAATTATATCAATTTTACTTTTGTCGTGCAATTTATATTAAGGTACGCATCAGTGACCCCTTTATGTTCCTATCTTTTATCAGGATTGTTAAAATAATACAATTTAGGTTTAGATAAATGAATATGCCCTGGCGACGCGGTGAGTATACGTAGGTGGTCTTATATTAACTCCAGTACAGCTCCGACAGTTCAAATGCGACTGAAACAAAAGTACGATCGGTAGGGTGTTATTCCTATTTCGCGTTGCCCTTCTCTATCTATCTTTTTTCAGCACATTTGGAAGAAATAAAAATCAGTTTAATATTTTAAGAAGTGTTTTAATTTAAAAATAATTAAAAACTAATAAAATGAAAAATAAAATTTTACTATATCGCAAATAAAAAATTGCCGCCTCAAAAGGCTTGCGCCCTGGGGCTATAGCCCATTTAGCCCTGTGGTTAGGGCGGCACTGACTGCGTATGGAAAGATTGTGGACATATAGCATCATTGTAAATATGGTGAAATTATTAAAAGTATAGAGTTCTTGTAAATGGCATTCAAACTCACTTCTTAGATTATTTATTGCTGCGTACATACAGATTCATAATACATGGAATGTACACAGAACTGATCATAACCTAATAAAATGTATTTTACCAAAAGGAACACTTCACAAGTCTGGAACCTTCTATTAAAATAGGCCCACCAGCGGCCGAGCGGTAAAGACGCTGAACACTGGTAATTCGGTCTGAGGTTCGAATCCCGCGAACTGGCTGGCTGCATGGAATTTTTCGTAGCTTTCCCCATGTGTAACGTGTATACGAGCCAGTTTCCCTTAGAAAGTCCTCCACGAATGTTTCCCTCCCTTTAGGCAGATAGCCCTCGTGTGCTTTGCCATAACTGAATAGTCCAATGCAATACAATCTATTAACATGCTCTCCAAATATCCCAAAATACAGTCAGTAATTCCGGTTCATATTACTTAAAACGTTAAACACAAACCAACGCAAAGCGCATCTAAAGAGCGAAGCTAACAGGGCTATATATATCAATATTCCGAAGTCGAATTGAACTGAACAATTACTCAGAAATTGATGTTGTCTCCGATTCCGATCTTATTATATATTTTTCCTTCGGCCGCCGAGAAATCGTTAGCAGTTTCCACTTCTCTAAATTCCTGAAAGGCATATGAGGGTCGGATACGATCACAGCTTCATACAGGATCAATTATAGTTATTCAATTACAATCACCAATACAGTAATTCAGGGATCGGACCAAAATGTCGCCAAATGTTCGGCAATTTTGGAGACTTTTTGCGGTTTATGTTGAGTAAATGGCTATCTTCCTGGGTTAATGTTATGTTAATGTTGAGTAAATGGCTATCTTGCTGGGTTAATGTTGAGTATGTTAATGTTATGTTAATATTGAGTAAATGGCTATCTTGCTAAATTTGCGAGATATCGCCAAGATATCTCGCAAATTTAGCAAGATAGCATTTTACTCAACATTATATAAACTTGCTCCTGTATTCTTATTTTTCCACAGAAGCTTTGCTTCTTTGGAGTTTTAAGCTACATTATGAAGAAAAAAAAAATACCGCATATAATGTCAGTAAAATTATTTACATATGTACAAATTTCGTAACAATATATACGGATGGATATGTAGATAAACTTACACCACATAATCTTCATTCATATTAAACAAACTTCTCATGGTGCACCCAAAAAAAGTAAAAATGAATAAATAAATAAAAATAAAATAAAAGATTCTTTTTTCTTCTTGAACAAAAGGGATCTGAATATTATCATCCTCAAAATCTACGTCAAACTATAAATTTGCTGAATTAAAAATTTTCAGTATTTTCAATCTTATGCTAAGAAACTTTATAATAAGAACTACAAGTCTAGAATAAATTAAAGAAACCTAGTCTACGCACACAATTCAATTCCGTTAATTTTTAGAATTAATAGAACTTTCATATTTGTTCGTTTATCTCCAGAACTGACAGGGCAGATGTTACAGAAATTTGATATGAACACAGAAACACAAAATAATGTATTGTACAACACTCTTGCTGCATACGAATGATCATGCGTAAGGCTAAACAGCACTGGATGTTCTAAAATTAATCTTACAAAATCGAACATAAAGGAGAAGATAACATTAGGAACATAAAGGAGAAGATAATATTATCCTTTCTATGTATTTCTAATAATCTCTAATAATTTAACTTCATACTAGTAATGAAACTATTTATGTGTCCCTGCAGTTATCGCTTCAACTTCATCAACAAAGCTGTTTTCAAATACTGGAGGGCTTGGCTGGGGAGAATGAATAATAGTTTCTTTCCCTAGAGAATCCCAGACATATTCTATGGGCTTTATGTCTGGAGATAGGACTGGCTATCAAATTGGTTGGCATCCTGACTTTCCCACTTCAACTACACCACTGAAAATGCGAATACAAATCTCCAAAATTTTTCCCTGTACATCGCAGTAGTGAAATACCTGTGTCAAAGATACAAAAACCTGTGATACCGATGGAAATATACTAATGTCTAAAATAGTATATGGTCATTTAAGGAATCAAACACAAAAAAAGTTTGCAGAAGATAAAATATAATCATAAATTATAAAATACGATTAAAATTGTTCTTTTATAGCATAAGACCTTTATATATATATATCCCATACATTTGTGGCATAAACATTTTACCGCTTTCACCGTCAAACTTCAGTTTTAATGAAAATATAAAAAATTACGTCGTTTTTTCATTTTTGTAAATTAAAAAAAGATTTTCAAATTAATTTCAGCTTTCTAATTTTTAACTTCATGTAAACACAGGAAAGTTATTTTTGAAAAATAATGCACACTTGCACTAAATTGCTATGTTTATATTACTTCACTGCAAAAACTCGGATAACTGAGATCTGGAGGGAAAAGAAAACGAAAGATCTATAACGTAAATTTACCTAATATTATAGCATTTTAAAAAATTATCATTTTTATGTTTTATAATTTAAACTGAAATTTCAAAATCAAATTTTGATGAAATAAGATATATTTTCATCTTTACACTCATTTAATATTTCGCATTTAATTCTAAAATGAAGAGCCTTTAAACAAACATTAAAATCTCATTAAGGTTTTAGGAGATTAAAATGCAGCTTTGCGGCTTTAAATATCATGCAACATATGAAATCACGAGAGTCAGATAATAATGAATGTGCTAGCGCGACGCCTTTATTATCCATTTACACTTGCAAATCCAAAATTAAGAGATATTAATATAATGCGCTGCAAAGGTTACCATTATGCGATACGTAAGGTCCTGGGTTAGTTATATTCGACAAAGTTTTTGCCGAGGTATAGTTAGTAAATACTCTTTTACTAAATTAATAAACATTTATGAGGATATTATTTCATAGCAGGCTTCCTCGGTATAATGGACGGCTGCGTTCATTGGCAGTAAATTGCATAATATGAAAACTCATTTAAACTGTATGTGATATTTAAATATGGAAATGCATTTTAAAGCATTGCATGAGATATCTCAAAATTAAGGATAATTTAGAAGCCGCAGGCGTTATATTTGCCAGACATTATATTTTCATGTGTAATAAATCGTATAATTACTTCATCATTATGCATTCCCTGCGATATGTTCATATGTAAAATAAGAGTTTTCATAAACAACTATTCCAGATATCCTGTTTTCATTTGCTATATACGGCTAAATTACCTCATCATCACAATTTAAATATATCCAAATAACATTTATATTACACCAGATTTAAAATCAGAACTATCTCATCTGTACTCGGCAAAATGACCTGTCGCGCAGTTCGCAAATGTTTTAAATTACTATGTATTCAAAAGTTTCTAAATATGCAAAATATTGTTTAAGAATTTTAAACCTCGGTGTGATTTTAGATGTAATACAGCATTACAAGTGTTGAGTTATGCAGGCTTCAGGATTAATTATAACAGTTGTTCAGTACCTTGACAGAAAAGTTGAGAAACTGGGTATGATAAGTTTTAGGTACCAGTAACTGTTAAACAACGACTCCTTTCTTCTTCTCTTTTTTTTTTCGGGGGGGGGGAGGGTCTGTTGCAGAGAGAGAAGGCCTTCTGTTGCCTTAATGAATAAAGCAAGCTTCAGGCGACTGGTTAAGGAAAGAAATTGCTTTGAAATAAAAGGTTCTTTACAACTGATTTTAAAATAACCAGAAAATCCTAACTTCAGGAAAAGTAGAAAATATAGTAAAACACATTCTTTACAGAAGACAGCGAAGGAGGTTATTTTGCAAAACAAAAAATTACTTTTTATTGTTTAAATGGCCCTTGGTCTGTAAAGGAAACAAGAGGTAGATAGACTGTCTACTAATTATTTTCTTGAGAGATATTTTATCGGACCTTGAATATATACCGGGAGTTTCCAATGCGTGAATATGAGCAAAATATGTTTGTCGCATCTTCTTGGGGCAAAAAACTGCGCGCTGTGGAACATTGATTGCTCGGTGGCTATAATTGGTTTGAAAAAATGTGAGGTGACTGATACTCGTCGATTAAGTTCAATTGAGGCGTAGTTTTATCAGAAAATGACATTTAACTAATAATTAGGCCAGGAGTTAACTAGGAAAGATGCTGCCGGAGAGGAGCTTCTTTGCCTTTTATTTATATGAGGAGAGAAATAAAAAGATTGTGAGAAGACAGCGAAAAAAAAGGATAAGAAACTCTAGATTGGATTAATTGATAAAGGTGCCTGTTCGACACAGATGAAGTGTTCGATTTTTACAGATATTTAGAAAATGACTGAGAAATAAAGGTCCCTGTCTGACGGTGATGAAGTGATTCTGATTACTGTCAACTGAAGAGAGACTGTTTTCAGAGAGCCTCCGTGATCCTGAAATCGGTCTTGATTGGGATGTGATGAGAGATATCCAGCATGAAAACTCCTATCTATAACGTCTACGTGATAATTTCTTTCCGATTCGTGAAATTTCATCGGTAGTTCATGCTCTGTGGCCTTTTGACAAAATCTTGGGTAGTGTTCTGGTCCGCTGCGTCATTTACAAAGACTGTTCAGAAATGTTACCTACCATGTTGGAGAAAATTATTCTTCATTTCTCGGAATCCCAAATCGACTCATGTAAGTACTCTTTGCCGTCACATAGCAAGTAGAGAGGATTGGGCAGGACAATTAGGTAGTAATGTGCATGTGCATTTATTAAGAAATTTAGTGCAAATGTTAAGATAAGTCAGTATTTGTATGTTTAGTGCGAGCTGTGTTATTGGAATTGAATTTAAGGACTTATCAACAAAATTAATATTTTTTAGATATGATTATGCGTTTATATGTTTACGATTGCACAGTTTAGATTCCTATATTGATTTATTGTTAATTGTTTGCGACAGTACTCTACTGTTAATATGTTCCTTTGGAAATAAGAACAAATATTACTATTTTATCAATTTTGGTGCATGACTATTCAGCACTATAAACCTTTCGCAATACAACAAAATCAAGGCTGAAAGCAATACCACCCCAGTATTGCGGTTCCATGGAAAAAGAAAGTCTTGCATAATAAAATTTGTTCCTTTACTATTTTTAGTTTATTTACTTTTGTTTATGTTTATCTTATTTTACTCTTTATTTGTTTATTTTGTATCTGTCTGGTACACATCTTCATAATATTCATGCTCTTACTTTTAAACAAGCAGAATTCTGAATATTGTGTTTATTTTATTTGCTATAAAAAGAAATCTCTTTTTATGCATAATTTGCATTAAAATACATTCAAACTGAACATTTTTTAAATGTCTCTTGAAATCCTTTTTTTGAAGATATATTTTGCTTCTTGTGCTGCAAACAAGGTTTTCCTAGAAAGAAGCTTACGATACCAGCAACCCATTTTAATTCTTGGAAGGAAATGTAAACATGCTTTTCATGTAACAAGCTGCATAGACAAACTGAGGCAAAGCAAAAAAAAATATAGTTTAGACAACAAATTTCAAATCACACTCTTTTGTGCCTATTTATTTTTCTTTGTCTTACTTTGCACGATGTTTAGCGTACCTTATAATAAACGTAAATACTCTCACTTGATTTTTTTAAAAAAGGAGCACTTCATAGTAAACTTCAATCGGCAGTAGTCTGCTACTGTTTATAATGTTGTGTATGCACTTTACTTAATTTAAACTATTTCTGGCGATTCTCAGAAAAATACGTTGCAACTAAACTATGAAATGAGGTGAAAAAAAACAGCTTTAGTTTATATCAAAGCTGTCAATTTTGAGGACAATCAAGTATATTTCCTTCTATTTCAGGAGCAAAAAACATTTGCTCTTAAGATTGTTTTCTTTTATTAAATTATTTTTAACTTAATGCGAATTTTCTATTTGAAATAAGCGTTTTTCGGTTCCTGAGTGTACATATTTTTCATCTATATTTGTTACCAATAATTTCCACTGAGGATATTATTTCTGTACTAATTAATGAATATTGATATAGTGCAATCACAGAATTAAGTCTATAACTTCTCATAGAAATTTTTTTCCAAAGTAATCAATCACACCTAGACAATGTTCCGTCATGTTGTTGACAACGTGATTATGAAGCACAAGTTAATTTTTTTTTTTGAAGAAAAGCTTTTTGAGAACGGGAAGAATGACAGTTGTCTATTCATAACTTCTATTGTTGTTGTTTGAAGTTTCTTTTTAAATTTTTCTTTTGACACGAACTATGAAAAGCACTTCTTATTCATTTCCTAGGGACCTTTATTCATTTTAACTCATTCAACCTTCAAAAGAGTCTAGCCGGAAAAGGTAACTAACTATGTGTAGTTTTTGATCTTTTGTAAATGTGTCACTAAGCTCACATTTTTTGTGCAAGAGGGAAACTTGAACTTTTTTCCGTATTTATAAATTTCTTTTAGAATAGCATTTGATCTTGCTGCAAATAATAAAAAAATGGTTGTCTATTTTGTTCCAGTAAAATGTCAAGTAAGCAGAAATCCCACGCTTTAGATATTATGAAAATAATAACAAAAAACTGTGTCATCATTGCTTCTGCCATTGTAATTTTATGCTTTTAGCCTCTTTGTAAATAGAATGATTTTCACCTGCGGTACAATCTTTTTTGCATGATAAATCATACCCAATCGCTTTTTACTCATAGTTTATACCCTTCCATGGAAAATGTAAAAGTTCTTTATATCACGGTAGGTTCAAAAATTAAAAAGTAAATCATTTGTGTCTTCTCCGCCTGGTTGAAATATCCTCCCAGAACAAAATAGATAGAAGATCTGTAGAGTTCAGTAAATACTATAACATTTTTCGACCAACTGCGCAACTTTAAAGCAATCTTTAACTTTGTTCACCCGCATGGGAAGGTATATTGACTTCGAATTACTGATAATATGCTGTTTCTACATTTTCAGATCAAGAAAGGCTCAACGTCAATAAAGTTCTAAATAAATAAAAGGCTCTTTTTTCGTTGCTGTTGTCTTCGCAGTTTTCAAGAATATGGTTTTTTAATAATTTCATTGATCGTCTGGTGGAAATCTTCTGAAAAATTAATCAGCATAACCTGAGAAACTTTCTCTCAAAGAATATCTAACAGCTAAATATGAAGAAAATCCGGCTTTTTCAGGTTATGCGGGGCATCTTTGGAGTGGAAAAATATAAAAAGAAATTTAGCTTTTCAGCCTCAGTAATATTTTGACAATTCGTTAGCTTCCTCTGACTTACATTTAATTGTTCCCCGTTAATAAGCTGAGTTTGGATATTTAGACACTTAAATATCTTGGTAATAGACTAAATATATAAACTAATAACTTTAAGCTGCATTGTATTGGAGTAAACAGATTTAAAGAGAATTCAAAATTAATTGTATACAAATTAGTAACTGCGATTAATATAACTGAAACTAAGAAAAATTATGCGGAAATATTCACCATTAAAGATACTATAGGTAAACAGAAAATGGTGTTACGCTACGAAAAGCTTGAATACAAAGTCTTGAATATTTTTAACAAGGCATAAAATGATTGCGTATTTTATAAACACGATAATTCATTAATTATGTTACTTGGTGTCGTCTCATCAGTTATCATATTAATATTGACAGTAATACATAGCAACTGTATGTTGTCCAAAGTCGGTAAAGGTCATCGGAGGGATAATCCAGGAACAAAAAGATGATAGAATGTTTCTGCAAATAAGTAACAAATTTGAAAACCATTTCCCAGTCTTATACCTTACTTGGAAATCATCTTGGAATACAACAAAATCAAGGCTGAAAGCAATACCACCCCAGTATTGCGGTTCCATGGAAAAAGAAAGTCTTGCATAATAAAATTTTACATCTTAATTAAGCTTTACATCTTATTATCCACTTTTATATCAAGCAAAAATAAATGAATAACTGAAAGAATGACTTCAAACGGAAGACTAATTAATGCTTGCTAATGTATACATCTCACACAAAAAATGAGTACATGAACGTCAAGGAAGACATTTTTAACTTGCCCATTGGAGTTAATCTGGTAAAGGAGCCAGAACAGATTAGCTGGATAACTATTCTACGCTGGTGCTCAAAATTAAAAAATAACTTTAAGCTACCTGCAAAATTTCACTCATGCAATTATTTATGGTAAGTATGTTCTATTGAATATAAAATCCTACTGCGAGCAAGCGTTTGAACAATGAATACGTAACGAAATGAGAGCGTCGGTCCCCCCACCAAGTGTTCGAGTATTGAGTACGAGCAAATTATAAAATGAAATTATTACTATATCGCTCACGTATTTTGATTAAATCAAAATCTATAAGTATGTACGTTAAACTGTGCTGTTATTCATATCTGAAAGACATAAAAGCAGAGAACACTTATTAGATTAGGGAAGAATCTAACAGATTTGACTTCTTCTCAGAATATTTTACAAAATGTGATCTCAAGATTAAGATAACTGCTGTTTGAACAAGAAAATAGTGCTCGTCTTGATGGTTAAAGTGACGAGCACAAAACTCGAGCACTTGAGTTTTGCCGGCATAAAGAAATAATTACGCAAAAAACTAAACAATTGGTTAAAAGATTTTTAGCAGGCACAGAACTCGAATCAGACTTATTGCGCAACTTAAGAGTTTTTTATAGGTGACTAATTTGCGGTGGCTTTGTTTCCTTCGTCTTTTAGAGGAGAACAGTTACATTTGCTTCTTAAAAAAAAGACCGGTTACGTTTTGCATACAAAGTGCCTGGGCTCAAGGGCGATCAATGATCCTGGAACACGTATCCTTCTAACTCATATCTATGAAGGACATTGCTTCTATGTTAATAACCTAGTTGCTTGGAAAGAAATTATGAAAATCGGCGGAACCAAACTTTATATCAAAGCTGGAGGTAACTCTGGAAAAGTTTGAAAATATGATTGGTTGAACTTGTTTATCATGTTAACTATCAAGTAGTTGCATGATGGTTCTCCAAGAAAGAAATGCAACAAATAATGATCTTCAATCTCTACCATTGGAAATCTTGACCAGCAAGACAGATAATTTTTTTTCCATTCTTGAAAATTTATTCCAGATTTTTCACATCACGCCTTTTAGAATACTCACTTCGTAGCAATCAAACAACTATGCTTGGTGTTTTAAATGTTGTTTTCCATACGTGACTGAAAGCATCATGTTACTTTCAGACTTCCATCTTTCGACTTAACCAAGACAGAAGTCAGATGTTTACCCTATTTCCTCTTATGATTTGGTCGTTCTGACTTCATTTCCATGTTTCGAATGCTGCAGAATAGTAGTATTTTGTGTTCAGAGCTATATGGTTCCCATAAATAATTATTGTCAGAGAAATACTTTCGCCATTTTTGCCATTAGCATTCATTTTACAACTATCATTTAATTCTGAACACCAGAAAATCAGTGTATAACATAAATATTTGGCATTTTATACTCATGGGGTACTCAAGAAAATGCTTGAGATCTGCTTTGTTATTTTTGAAAAGATTATAGAGTCAGGTTCTCTTAGGTAACATAAACTAACGAGCTTTAGAAGACTGTATGAGGAATTATCCTCAGATCTTAATACAACAGAAAAGTCAGAAGAAGGGTTTAATGAACCCTTTGTTAAATCAAATATAATTGCACAAATGGCTACACTTATATAAAGCCGATACTTTTGGCTTCTCTCAAACAGAACTTGAAATAAAATAAAATAAAATGTAACTTGAAAACTGAAATAAAATATAATTAAATTAACCAAACTGATCGCTGGCTCAAAGTAAGAACGTGACCTTCAAGCAGGCATAACATGCTCTAAAATCACTTTCCAAAATCTTCGCTTAGCATTTCTTTTTTCTTTTTTAAGATAGTTTAAAGTTTTTGTTTTCTAAAATAAATATTACAAGCAAACTGAGGGATTAGCCATGGGAAGCCACCTCAGTCCTATTCTGGCTGATATCTACATGCATTATTATGAATTAAAATTGTTTGAAAATTTAAACATCCCGATATGGTTCCAATCTGTTTGAAGGTAATAAAGATGATTTCAGTAAAGTTCTTTCAACAATGAATTTCATTGATCCTGCTATTAAGTTCACTTTTGAACTTGACACATGCAATTCTCTTCCGTTCCTCGACATTCTGGTCACACGTAACACATCCAACTTCAGTACTACGGTTTACCATAAACCTTCATCGGTTTGCCTTCCACTACACTTCAAGTCATGTCATCCGACGAAACGAAAGTTAACTTCATTTTATTCCTATGTTTTTCGTGCTCTTCAAGTTTGCTCCTCCAAACTATCCCTTGATGAAGAACTAAATTATTTAAAAGCAATAGCTTTTGACAGGAGTTTTTCACCCAACATTATTAATCAAACAGTTAATTCTCATCTCAACACACCAAAAGGCACACTCTTGTTTTACGAGATTATAAAAGTTCTGTTGTCATTCTTTTCTTTCCATCAATTAGCTATAAAGTTGCACATATTTTGCAGAAATTTAACTTTCGTGTCATTTATTCTCCCATCAATAAAATTCCGACTTCCATACTCAAGAACCCCATTCGAATAGTACTTTCTGGAGTATTTACAGCATTCCTTGTCAGTGTGGTTTAATTTACACTGGCCAAACTAAGAGAGCCTTAAAATTTCGCGTTAAGGAACATGAGGTATATGTTAGAAAAAACGAAACACAGAAGCCTTCTATTGTCCAGCACTGTTGTTCCAAAAATCACTCTTTCAGTTCAGTTGTTCTGCAGTCAAAATTATTCAAAAATCATCTTCCATTAGTCAATTAGATTTTCTAGAGGCATTTCATATTCAAAAAAATCTTTCTGTTCTAGTTAACGACCTAACTTTAATCCACCTTTACCTTTAGCCTTTAAAGAAATTGTTTTAGTTTTCGTTTCATCAACAGATGGCACACGTACCATAACTCCTGTCCAGTCTTTATTATCTTATCTTATCTAATCACTATATCTTATTTCGTTCATTTGCGATTTTGCAGCTGAGGATGATGGTTCGGTAAAACCATGGAAACTAGTCTTGTGAAAATTTGAAAATATAACGCTGATTTCTGTTGTTTGACTCTTTAATTAAAAAAGTCAAAGCAGATAAATTACCACAAAGCATGATAAATTCTTTCAAAATACTGAAAATTTACCTTGATTAAACATTTTTTATAATAGAATTAAACACCAGAAGTTTATTCTAAAAAATACGTGTTTCCTTATGATTAAATATTTTTTAGTACCACATTAAAATGAAATAAAGATGTCGTACTTGTTGCTCCTAAATAGCTCAGTCCTCATGATCAAGTAAACAAAATACATTTTATAAAGGAAAAGAAAGCAATGCTAAAAGAAGAATTGAAGAATCTTTAAAATAATAGAAATAAAAGAATAAGGTTGCAATTATTTTTAGATCTTTTTTAATCAGTTCAAACTCTTTAATCAGATCTAAGCTGCGGAGCCTCTAGAATATAATTATGTTACATTTTCAGACAAAAATTATTAAAATATTTATTTTATCTGCATCAATTATAATTTTATTAAACATTATTTTATGTTAATTCACAGCAGTTCTGCATTTGTAAAAATTAAATAATTAACACCTCTTTTGAAACATACGTAATAATTACGTAATAATTTTATTATCTATTTATTACATTATTATATTCAAATTCATCTGCAAAGCATGCTTCGATTATCGGTAAAAAATAAAGCGGTGCTTTCGAAAAGAGATTTTAAGGGGAAATTACATTTAATTTTGTTACAAAATAGAGAAAGCGGGGAAACCAGTATATTCTATCCGACCACCCCTTTCAGCTATTAAAAATATGCACCAAATTTTTAAAAAATTCATTAATTTATATTGCTTGTTGGAAATTAAATACAAATTTTATACTAATTAATAGCTTAAAAGAAAACTAGATATCAACTTAGGTACTAAAAAATTAGAACATAAAAACAGCATTAATATATATCCAAAATCTTTACTCTCTTTCTTGAAAATTCTTTTGGTTAAGATATATTTATATCGGTTCCTTTGCATAGATACAAGAAAAAATAAAATAAATAAAGTGTCTTAAGAAACACGTAACAGTAGGAGCAGCAGAAAATGGCTTTACTTTCCTGGCTTTTTTTTTTTATTATTATTTTTATTTTTTGGCACCAAAATAGAATATGTCGTATAACTTCTCATTTGCTGACATCACACCGGGAGATATAAATAATGTTTTTTTCCTTACTTTGGTATGGAGTTATAAAAGCTGCAAGAAAAACAAAATTAAATTTTCCAAAGCCCTGCTTCACTAATCTTATTTTTCCTTTCTCTCCTTTTATTAGTTTAAGTACATTCATTTATTATTTTTACCAAGCGCTATATACTGTACATATAGAAAATAAACTATATTCTGTTGCTGGTATTACACTTTACATGTTAGCCATGGAGAAATGCCTGAAAATTTGTTAATGCAGATTAAAATGGTTATTTAAATTTTAAACTCATTTTACCAAAGCTATTTGAAAATTTTAGAGGAGAATAGGGAGGTAGCTTTGAGTTCGTCTCGTAAGTCCATTTTCCCAGATAAAACTGACCTCTGGAGCATTTAGTATTTTACAGAATCGATAGATACAAAAATAGTCTTGCAAATGAAGGTGTTTTGTAATTTCTAACGTTCACTTGATGAATGTTGGTGATTTTCAAATGTCGCTCGATTTTTTTAGCTTCCACGCAGTTGCTCAGAATGATTAATTTTTAAAACTAATGATTTAATCCTTTATTGTACCAGACTACAACCTTAATTTATGATAAGATAGCTTTCTAAATCACATTTGGTGAAAACACATTTCGTCCGAAAACAGTGGCTCACATTTGTTTTCGGACACTTTCTGTTTTCACTTTCATTCTCAAATATCAGTCAGTAAGTATTAATGAAGTGACATAATATTTGTATCATCTATACTATCGATCATCGTTTTTAAAACCTGCCTGTTTTGAAAACTATTATTGAAAATATTTTTGACAAGTAAAATATTTCTTTCGAAGAGTTCTCAAAATGAACTCACATAAGTAATCGGAAACTTAAACTATTTATCTTTACTAATGACATAAAAATAACGGGACATTTAATATTTTATTGGATGTCTTTTAGGTAAAATTACATTCTTCTCTCGCTTTGGCATGGATTCAACTAATGATTTTTAAGGTAAAAATGTTCCACTTCTTTGTAACAATTATATTTATTTGAGCTTTCAAAGAAATATCCTGTTTCCTTACTCTTTCTCCATACATACTACATAGGACTTAACTGAGAATGTGAAGAAGCTTTAATAATTTCATGGCGATTATATAATATTCTCAAGCGAGCATTTAAGAGTAAATGTTTAGGCTAGTTAGCCTAATCGAATTTGAATCCAATTCGTGTCCCACGTCTTTATGGATTCTTTCAAATTTTCATTAAGAAAATTTATATGGTTATACGATTCGTGTTATTTTCTATGAAAGCTTAATTTATCATTCCAAAACTAACGAAATATCCTCAAACTATTATGCCTTCAATCTGGTGCTTATCAATACACAGAAGGTTCTCCGGATTTAATTCTTTATTTGGCTTTCGCCAACAGTAGTTCTTCCGTCGGACTAGAATACTGTATTAAATTTCGACATATCTGAAAATGTGACATTGTCCCATATGATGATTCTTTGGTAACCATGGACTTTGCGAAAGTCAGGCGTATTTTCCTTGTTTATTTGTTGCTGAAAACTTTCCTTCTAGCTGATCGCATATTGCATCCATATTCCTTAATGACCCTTTTAACTGTGCCAGGTTTAACTTTTATTAGAAGCTTTTCTTCTAAATCCTTTGCAAGTTTTACAAACACTTGTCGTTTCGGAACTTGTTAGATTTTTAATAGAAAACCTTAAGTCGTAGCTTGAAATGCGGTCACATTTCAGCGTATTTTCGACAATTCCAGGCAAGTTCCATCATTTTCTAGCATCAGAGATAATTGAATGATTTATATGCTTTATATCAAGGATATTTTGGATATTTCGAATACTTTTACCATCTGTAAATAAAGGATAATGAAATTTTTAACAGGACTTGTTAATATGTAGTGTATTGTCATGTTCACTTCAAATATGGAACTCGTTTTAAATAAATTACTTTACTATAATGAATATTTTGATGATATTTGTTTTGCAACAAACAAGACGTAAAATAGACAAAAAAATTATAAAAATTGATGTTTGTAGTTTATTATTTAAAACAGCCACCCAACCGTGATAGAGGTCAGCGACGTTGACTGCCGTGCCGAAAGACCCGGGTTTGAATCCGTGGAAGGCATGGATGTTTTTAAATGTATATTGCCTGTGTGGCATGAGGGCATTCTAAATATGCGGCGAGCAGAAAGTCCTCTAGAGAGTTAGACCTCTAGAGCAGGGAAATAGAGAGGGGAAACCTTAGGACACGTGCCCTCGAAGTGCACTCTCTAATAACTTGGGAACGTTGCTGAGCTAAAACTGAATTGTCACCTGTATGGTGCTCAAGCCTTTCTTTTATATACCTTGGGGTTTATATATCGTGTATGTATATGAATCACTAAAAATCAGTACATAAAGTAATTTTATAAACATATACCTTAATCATATAGCGTACGATCTACCGCTAGTGATTTATTTCTTAGCCGATGCCACTACAATATTGTTCATGCCACTAAAATTCAAAAGTACGATAAAACGAAAGGTAACCCTTCTAAAATTGCCCCAGAGAAAGCAGTACAACTTTTTATGGGTACCCATAAATTTTATGAGTTTCTATTGACTTTTACTGGTTTCTGTTGGTCTCTGTGGGTTTTTCTTACCGGTTTCAAATTGCCCCATAGAAACCAGTAAAACGTTTTACTGGCACCTATAGAATTTTTGCTGGTCCCTACTGACTTTTACTGGTTTCTATTGATCTCTGTGGGTCTTTGTTGCTTGTATCAGTCGATACCCATACAACCAACATCAATGTCAGAACTTTCTACTGGTTTGTATTGGTTTATATTGACTTTAACTGGTTTTCTTACTGGTATCAATTAAAATAATAAATCTTCTGTTGGTTTATATGTGTTTATGCTAATTTTCTATCTGACGTTGATATACTTCTTGTAAGCAATAAAATTAATAAAATGAAAATATAATCTCTTTAAGATCATCAGAGTCACCTGGAAACGTAGGTGGTCGTTTTAGAGAGGGTTTTTAGTAAATATGCTTATTTATTTGATTTTTAAAAGAACTTTTGTCGTAAACAATAACAGTAATCATATACACCACACACAACGAGGTCTCTCTAAAGCGACTAGCCGCAAATAAAATTGCATCTTTGCAAGTGGTTGCCTTAGATAGGTGATGCTCAATACCAATATATATTCACATTCTCAGAAATACTTTTATCTTTTAGAGGTGGTCGTCATAGGTTGCATCTACGGAATGAATCTCTCTAAGGCGACCAGCCAAACTTGCAGAATTTTCTTTGTGAATGGTCGCCTTACAAAAGGAATGTTCAATAACATAATATACTTTTGTTTTCAGAAATACTGGTCTCTTTCAGAGGTGGTCATCTTAGGGAGGTGTTTTTGCAAGTTGGTTCTCTGAATACACATACATGCGCACTTACATTTCTGATATTACAAATAAACACCGGTATCAACCAACATCTCTTTAACACGACCAAGTTCACTCACAATCGCAGAACTATTTTTCTCCGTGTTAAAGCTGACGTGAGGAAAAAAAATCCCCTCCCTTTTCCGCTCTCAGAAGTTTCCCAAACAAGCAATATGGCGCCGTTCTGGGTAATGTTGTGCGCGATGTTTGTGTTATGGTCTTCGCTGATAGTAGGCTATAGTAATGTAATAAATAATTTACAATGATTTACTATATTACAAATTTGTTACTATGCTTTACTGTTTACTTATAAAATAACAGCACTGAGTGTGAATATCAAAACAAATACTACTAAAGCCATGCACGTGTAATCGTGTCTAATGTTTGAGAGAAATTTGCTGATAGTTGACTATTTCTGAAATGGAGTTTCTCTGCGTGAAATTAATTTTCCATCTTTACTTTTATCCTAAAAAGTAATGTGCTTAAAGACTGAAAAGTGATAATTTCAGACTTGATAATTTGTGTCAATGTGTTTACATCAGATGCGCAAATATAGTTTTTGCATTCTACTGAAACTGTATTTATGAAAATTTATTTTTCGATTACAGTTTAGAAATACTTTTTAAAGCTTGTTCATGTACATGCTTTATCATTTGAATATTATGTACTAATAAATTTGAGCATACCTTACTTAAAAAGGATCTTGCATGATTCAGTTTTCAATTTTTCGAATAATGTGATGTGGCCGAGCAAAAAGAATGTTTTTTATGTCTTAAAAATGTCCTTTGAACCAATAATAATATTAATTTTAATTTTTGTTCATTATGATGCACTGATTTTCTCCCTTCATTATTTTTGCGCATTTTATGAGCCAAAACGCTTAAAACAAATAGAGAAAACATTTAGTTAAATCATGTTAATCAAATAAACTGGAAAGTAAACTAAAATAATTTTAGGCTTGATAATTTTTCTGATGGTGTGTGCGAAATTAAAAATCGGTAATCTGCTAATTATATTCAGAATAAAAATTATTAAAATGAAATTTAAATGAATTTGATGCAATTAGTCTTTTATAGATCATTTATAAACTATCAAATCTACTGCTCTTTCAAAGAATTTTAATATCCTGTTATTTTATTTTAACTCACATAAGACGAAGAATATTATGACAACTAAAATAGCTGATTTTCACCTATTTTAGTACAATTGGTTGAAACCGGGTAATTTAAAAATAGCCCTTTGAACAAGGGTCTGTGATTAAAAATAACTGACATTAGCAGGTGATTTTAAATTTTACGGAAAGGTAGCGAACATGTTTATATTTGACTTTGTATTACATTACAGTTATAAGGTATTTTCTATATTCTCTCCGCATGCTTTTGTGGTGCAACTCGAAGCATACTGGACACGTAATTGGAAGATCCAGGGTTTCAGTCCCGGTAAAGGCATTGCACATTTTCCATGTCTCCTGCTTCTAAAACACCTAATGACTCTACGCAGCAGAGAACTAACAATAAAATGAAGGATAAATAACGGTAAAATAAAGAATTACAACAAAATATGCAGCCGTTTTCTATACGGCAAAATACAAATTCATTTGCTCTACTCTTCTTTTGCCACCAGATCAGGATATCATTACTGGTATGTTCAAATGCAAATTTAAAGGCAGTTTCTGTATTCCGTAATATGCCGTAAATATTTAGTCCAAGTGTATAAGTAAACTTAATTCTAACTAAACACCAAGTTTTTCAATTAGTTTTTTTACAGTAGAATTAGAAGGGAAATTAAATACATTTTTTTGTCTCCTCCTTTTAATAAATGTTTAATCTAAATAGTAGGAAACTGATTGACAAACCACGAAACTTCAAATATATTTCCTTTCTTCTGGTTTCAAAAAATACTCCACACTTGTTATCACTAATGAACTGTCTTCCTAATCCATTTTAATATTTTCCACTCTCTTTGAAACAGGTGCTTTTGACGAGGGTTCACGCATGGATTCTTGGTTTAAATATGGCTCAGAGGAGTTTCGAAACTCAGCGATGTAATTCAGAGTTGAAAGTGACTATATCTACTCTTTTATCGGAAGTGTTTGCAACGATTAATATTCCTTCCGTTATTTTCATCTTCACAGATGGTTATTTAATATCGCAAGAAAAATTAATGAACTGACAGAATAAAATGCTATTGGCATATTGTAAAATACATCTAAAAACAGAAACGATAAGTGTTTGCTTAATTTGAACAGGGATACTTCCAATAAAGTTCAAGGACATCATAATTTAGTTACTGTATAATATTGTTCCCTGATTATTAAGTTTTAAAAATGTTACATTTCAATATGTAAAACTAAGAGTAAATTTTAATAATATTAACGTAGTATGTACACACAACATCTTAACACTAGAGCAAGATATAAATTTTCTCTAGGATATTGTAGAACTTGAGGTACAAAGTGTCGAGCAATGGAGTCCCTGATTTCAAAATTAAAATTTTAGAAACGAAAGATCGATAGTGGAATATAGAAAGCGGTATGTTTGTAATGAATACTGCAAGACTATTATACAGAAGTTTCCAAATAATATTTACAAAAGCTGGGAATAGATGACGCTGTAATCGTAATACGAATTGAATATAAACAGTACTTAGACATTCTTCCCACCTCAACTATACCTGATCTTAAGAATACCATTTTCAGACGTCAGGCCCAAGTCGGGATTCACTCAGTAATCTGCAAAGAACAGGGACAAAAATTTCCCGCTGCATACCAGAATAATAACAATAGTATCAAAGTACGTGAAGGAATAAACACTTCCGTTTTCTTGGACTACATCCAAGCACGATCCTTCAATTTCATGAAGGATCATGCTGAGCAGATAACTTCGATTACCGATATTTCATGACTGTTACGTAGAAGGAAGAGGTTCAAATCATGCATTCCATTGACGGGTACTATAATACCAGAAGTTGGATCACAGTCCTATGGTAGCAAAGCATAGTTTTTAAACATGACTGAATGTTCCCAAAGGATCCGATGTGAAACCCATTCACAAGCTCTTCGCTAAATGTCCAACGGAATAGCAGCATGGACGATGATCTGGTCAGGAGTTGAAAATGTCACAACTATTTCTGTAATTATTTAGTGAAGTCAGGAGAATAGCAGCAGAGACTGGTTTGAAGCATTCCAGCACACTGAAAATGATTTTGAGAATGCTTTGTTTATGAGATTTTTAATTTTGAAATCAAGGTTTCCATTGCTGGATCAGTATTTTCACACAACAGGATCCGATTGGGTAATGGTCACTAGGGTGAACCAGTATTCAAAATTATGAGAACTTTCACATTTAGTCGAATCGCCATACTCGACAGGCAGAATTTAATGGAATATGATATAGATATATATCTGTTTCCAAGTATTAAGCACAAAATATAAAAATCGCGATAAATTTGCTAAAAAAAAATTCAAATTTTTGAAATTTGGGTAGGTTATACATAATAGCAAGCCTTCTACATCGACTTTCATTATGCAAAAGAGTTAATTCTGAATACCAATCTAGTTTGAATAGGTTGAATATCTAGCAAATGTGCTGCTTCCAAGAGCAATTTCATGCTTCAAGAGCAATATCTAGCGAATGATTTTTATGTGTCATGTAAATCAGACTAAATTTCTTTAATGCGCTCTCAGTGAAGATAATTCTTCCCTTAGCTAAATAGAATAATAAAATTAATAAATAAATTTCGTGTAATTTGCCAGATTTTGTTTAACAGCAATAAATCAACAGTTAGTTATGAAAAGAAACCCAGTGTATAATATTTCACGTAATGAGAAATATTATATGCAAATTTTAAAGAATAAATAAAATAAATTCATAAGTTGTTAAAGGTGGTGTTGGTGTATTTAATTACGGCAAAGCACACTAGGGCTATCTGCCTAAGAGGAGGGATGCCTTTCGTGGAGGACTTTCTAAGGGAAACTGGCTCGTATACACGTTACACATGGGGAAAACCACGAAAACACCCATGCAGCCAGCCCGTTCGCGGGATTCGAACCTCGGACCGAACTACCAGTGTTCAGCGACTTTACCGCTCGGCCGCTGGTGGGCTACTAAGTTGTTAAAGGAGAAATTGTGAAAAGATATCTAGTTGCTAATATTGCTGTAATCCAGATTTGCATTTTTTTTATAAATTCCTCTGAGAGAAAGCAACATGATTATCATTTTAAAAGTGATTTTCTGCTATATCTTTCTTATTTCCTTCACTTCTGTCAGAAATTATGGATTTTACTAGATCCGATAATGATTACCAGTCTAGAAATATACACCGGCCAGCAATAAAAGCTATTTTATATTAGATTTCAGAGATAATGATGGGAAAGTACTTTTCATTAAATATTCGAGAAACTGGCTCACTTCAAATGAGTTGCATAGGTCCTTCATTTAATTGTTTTACATTCTCAGGTAGTTTTCTTTGGCTAACGAAAAATCAAGCCTAAGGGAGGAACTTAATTAAAACAGTGTTTTGAGCCTACACCTTCTACTTGATACAATGGGGTATACATAATTTAACTTCGTATTTTAAAAGCTTATTATTCGAAAACAACTTATTAAAATAATTTCAGAGTTAAAGTTTCCGATGAAATTTTGTTTGAAAGGAAAATGTTAATTAAAATGATTTCCACTAGAAATATTCATGGTTCTATGACATCGTTATGATTAACTCAAGATTTGTTAACAATGCACATCAGTGGCGATCACATAGCACTATGGTAATCTGTAAATGGCAAAGCAGAAATTAAGCACAAAAACAAATGTGCAACAAAAAAGGCCTCTGACAAAAAGTACTGGGAGTAATCACAATTTTATGAGAAAAAGAAAACGATGGCAAATATCAAACAACAACATGTGCCGTATCGCATATTTTTAGCAAATCCTCTCTGGTATTCCGCATTTTGTTTACTCATGATGTCATAATGTGCAATTTCTTGTTCGAACAGAGTGTTGCGCAAGATTCTATTGTAAACCCCAAGATGCGAAAGATTCTTGCCTACTAAAAGTAACTTTTAGCCGATGAGGTTTAGAAGAATTCATTAATCAATCTATCTCATTTAAAACGCAGGTATCTAAAAGCCTGAAATCAGACTTGAACAAATACAACTTATTGACGATAATACGGAAAATCTCAAAGCACAATTAATGAAAATATTGTAAAGTATAAGTTCAAATAAAACTCATTGTAAGTAATGTCTATAGTCACAAATACTGAAACATTATAAAATCAAAGCATTTATAAACCCCTATAAATGTTTAAATAGTAATTTGCTTTCAGAGATAAAAAAAAAAACATAAAAGAGAGAGAAAAACATTTTTAATAACTGAGAACTAATTTTTACTTGTAAATAGTGTTTTAATTTTAATTTTTAGGTTAGCACTTTGTCTATGTGAATTTAGGATTAAAAGCACCGGCCTGTGTACAAAGAGAAAGAAAATAAACATTTTTACCTAATGGAAGTAGAAATGCGTATTTACTCGTATCGACTTAGGGTGGACTTCACTATGCTTCAATGCTTCGGACATAAACAAATGATGACTAATATAAACCTAATGAATATTAATATACTATTTGAAACCTCAATTAAAATAGCATAAATCTACTATGTAACTTCGAATTTTTTGTCATTCAAAATTTCTGTCAGAAGCAACCGCAGCACTTAAAGTTCTAGCTGGCACGCTCCCACTCGATCTATAAGCAGAATTAGAAAGATCAATCTACCGACAGAGATTTTCTCTGACGGATCAAAAATTTCAGGACGAGTAGGGGCAGCGTTCACGGTCTTTTCGAACAATGAAGGCATCTATCGAGCACAATTCTGTCTAAGCAACCATGCTTCAGTCTTCCAAGCCGAGTCCCTCGCACTCAAAGAAGCAGCACTATGGTTAGGTACGCAACCAGCAGCTCCCAATTTATTCTTCACAGATAGCATGAGCGTTTTGAATGCGCTGAATTCCTTTCCTCCAAAACATCTGATACGGCAGCACTTAGAGAGATCCTCTTGACGTTAGGCTCCTCCATCCCTTTAAAGATCAACTGGATAAAAAGACATACCGAGCAGAAAGGCAATGAACGAGTGGATGAACTAGCTAAGACTGCAGCTCTCAAACCAGAAATTGACAAGGAAGTTCCGAATTCTAGCTGCAACAAGGCTCTTCAAGACAACATTCCAAGAGACATGTTCATCACGATGGCAGGAAGAAGAGACAGGAAGATTTACTTACAACATCTTCCTAATACCTATGCTCAAGAGGTTCAAATGCAACCGACTCTTCTTCCAGGCCTGTACCAACCACGGGAAATTGCCAGCATACTACGGACGATTCCTCAGACGGGACGTCAACTGTTCAAGCGGTTTTCGCGTACCTGCTCTCCTGCCCTCTGACAGAGCACCTTCGACAGCAGTTCCTTCCTTCCGACTACATCACATATCCTGTGAATAAACTCTTCACGGAATATTACTGTAACAATGGCATCTTAATTAAGACACAATAACACGCCGAATAAATACTAATTCAGAAGTCAAACAACAAAAATCAGCGTACTTTTGTAAATATAACGCTGATTTTTGTTGTTTGACTTCTGAATTAGTAATGGCATCTTAGATATAATGAAGCAAGTGAATGAAAATAATGTCCAAGAAACTAAAGATTAATGTAAAATCTAGAAAGGCGACCTAACCATCAGATTGCTATCAATGACTAGGATGACTTCCTAACCCTGTAGTGCCATTAACTTGGTTTGGCGGAACAGGTTAAGTAAAGTGATCATATCTCTTCGGCCTCCAAAAAAATCTTTATGTCTGTACAGTGGCGCCTGAACTAAAAGGGAGGGATTGGGTACCCTAAAAACCCCAGTCGCCCTTTAAAAAGGGGAGTATATAAGGTATATCTCCCGCTTTCCTAGCGTGCCTTCGTGGTGTAGTGGTTGCACACTGGGCTGGTGTTCCAGAGGTCCGCGGTTCGATTCCCGGCGAAGGCGTTGTTAATTTTTCATCCCTCCGGCCTTCAAAATAATCCTAATGTCTCTACAATATAAATATTTAAAACATAACTTCATGGCAAATATTTTAGGGAACTGTAATAGAAGGTTTTCACATAAATCAAACTGCATATTCTGCGTAAATATTTCAAATATATAAATAATATTTATCTAAATTATAAATAATTTTGAGATAAATTAAATTTGTCGTTTTTGTTAAATCAGTTGAGGATTCTGAAATAAATATGATAATTATATTCCCCATAGAAATAAAAGATGTGTTCAATAAAGCGTGGTTTTTTTGTCTTTCGAAGACATGTCATTCCAATCAAATAATTACTTAAACTGCATTTTTCAGGACTCTGATAACAAATTTTTAGTTTTTAAGACATTCATCGATTTATTTTAGCGGCTGATATTCAAACCTAAAGTAACAATTTGAAAGCGTTGAATGAAGATATCTTTTCTAGATCTTTAGATTAAATCTAAAACTCAATTACTGCAAACAGAGAAGACTCAAACAAGATAACCTCATGTGTCTGCTTAAACGTGGTTAGAATTCTATTTGTAAAGCTAAATTACAGCGCTTCCTTCTACATTAATTAAATTTATTTCGAAATTTTATTAGTAAAATTTCAATCGGATTTTCATTTAAGACTCTAAATGAAAGTTCTTGATAAAATGTACAAAATACTTTAAAACTTTTTCGGAGCTACAACAAATAAGAGCGTACAACTGATTTACGAAACTAAAAGAAATAAATTGCTAGTTAGTGGTAATTTGTTTTGTTAAACTGAGAGTGTATTTTATTTGAGCTCTACAAGTATAAAAGCCATTTGAACATGCTAAGGAAAAATATTATTCAGACTCATCTTATTTGAGGCTGAAAATGGTTAAAACCGTCTGATCGGTTCCCTTTTCCAAAACTACGATAAGAAAGAGCTATTTAGTTAATTTTCATACCAAAATGCTCCTGGGATTTTATACCTATACTTATATACTTTTAATATCTTGCCTTAATTTCTTTGACATATTTTAAGATATAGTTTCTTAAAGACAATAAATACAAAATGTATTCTAAGCCGCATATATATAGTCTTGCCGGTCAGAGGGTAAGCAGAAGACGGACAACGTTGTCTATACGAATGGCCATCGAATTTGTTGATTCTTTTAGCAGTATTCTACTCTTTTAGTACAGATATAATATATGGACTTAAGTAACCTTTTAATAATTACTCCAAATTGCGAAACTTCATATTTCTATAGTAAGTCCTCTAACTTCACTCGGCTTACGAAATCACCCAGCTTGTTTCTCAAGTTTGACTGAATATGTTGCCTTCTTTATTTTCATCTTCTTTAGTTTCTTTTATTCCGTCTTTGCTTCCTGTATCAGCGTCTTTGTCATCAGATTTTCTGACCAACTTCTGCATTTCAACCTTCCCCTCTTCTTCGGTGGTCTCTGTAGTTTCTTCGTTTCCAGTGGTTTCTTTTGCTTGTCTCTTGCAAGGTATCTTTTTGAAGTTTTTGTAGTGAAATTTAATTCATCATCTTTAGTAACTGTTCGAAAAAATGCTTCTCTTCAAAATCTCCTTCTGCAGTGGTTTTTCTCCTCAATGGCTTCGAAACTAAGAGTATTGTGCTTCCTTGAACTTCTTCTTTCTAATTCGTGGTTCCCAGCGTTACTTTTATTAGCCACTCTGTAAAGCAGGGCATTTTGTAAGCAATAATCTTTATACTTCAAAACGTTTTCATAACTTTTATATTTTTATCACTTCTTAAGTGTTATACCATCTTGAATTGTCATACATGCAGGGTTTCTACTCAAAGCGTCACCTTGTTGCATAAGGGTACCAGATCTGTGTACGATTGTGTAATCTTAATCTGGTAACATTAATGGCGGCTTAAGTTCAGGAGAACCTATCTTCGTATCTGTATCTTCTTGTATTAGTGTTACTTGATTACCAGTATCTATCAAAGCATCGATTTGTAAATTACCTAATTTATATGAACACATTTAACACATTTATGCATTAACAATTAATTATATTATTATATAATAATTATTATTATTAATACATTTATGCATTTCTTTCTGATAAGTCCGAGTAGTTGGAGTTACAGTTTTCTGATCTTAGATATTTTTGGGATACGTTTTGCAACAATTCACGGCTTTGTGTTCATATAAGTTACACTTAAACACTTAAATCCTTTAATCTTATTGTTACATGAGTTAGATTTATAACTTATAAGCCCACGGTTATAACACCTTGTTTCTTTTCCCTTATTATGCACAGCGCGTGCTTTATTTTGTGTATTAATTCTTGAATGACCCTTATTCTTCGTAACTGGATAGCGAATTTTCTCATATGTTTCAATTTCTCTTTAAATTTAGAAATAGTTTTACACCAATACAAAATCATTCTGTTTCTACTTGGATGGGGTATTTCATTAATTACATAATAAAGAATGGATGAATCATGAACAGAATCAATACTGGCTATTTCTCGCATTGCAATTAAATACTTAGAAAGAGATTCACCATGTTTTAAATGTAGTTTCTGTAGCAAATTATCAATCTGTGCACTGTTTATTTTAGAACCAAATTCAGATAAAATATTTTCTTTTAACTTGTACCATGACACACTACCTTTCAAAGATCGAGTAAATACTTTAGCATAACCAGTAAGCAATTTTATAGCAAACACATTCTTTTTTAATTCAGATAGCTTAAATAATTTGAAAGATTCTTCTAAATCGCAAATGAATGATTCAACCAGATATGTATCAGTACGATAAAATTCCGAAACAGTTTCGAAAATGTAATGAAATATTACTAGGCGTCATAATGTTTTGCTTTACTGAATTATTTATGGGAGGAGAATTAACAGCATCATCCTTAACTGAATCGTAAACACTTTCGTTTTCGGATTGCTTAAAATCGCAAAGACTCTTCAATATTAAATTGAAATTGTCTGAATTCTATCACGTGAGGAAAACTTTCATTCAGCTTGCGGCGTCATCCGGTTATTATAGGCGATGCCATTCTACAAAATTGCTGTCTGATTAAAGATAGAGAAGTTCTGGGGCTGCATACAGGTATTTGTCATGAAAGAGTCTAATTATGATTTTTGTTGGATTGTATTTTGAAGGTAATAAATTAGATGTTTTTCACTCTGTGGCAGATGTGCGTTTTCCAATCTCCCTCCTACTGGTAAAACTTTTTTATCATCTAAAATTGACATAAGCTATAGCAATTGCTTTTTGTAAGTAAATCTTTTTTCCATCTCCAAACAATAATTCTCCACAATTTTTTCTGACGTTCAATCGTTATACTTTTCGAATGATACAAAGCGTTGTAGATAGAGTTTCCTTACTAACTTGAAATAAGGGAGCTTAGGCCAAGGAAGGCTAGTGTCATTATTTTTGAGCACCTGAGTATTTGGAAAAAGAAGACCTAACAACAGCATTTGTAAATCAACTGCGCAACTTCAATCTCAGGGCTTATCAATTACGAACAAGCCGTTCCAGGCAAAGCGGTCGGAGAAACTGGGCGATAGACATAGAACCTAAGCCAGTAAAAGATCTAGTTAAGGTAGGCCGTGTTTTAGTGGATTTTAAGTCCTGTCCTCTTTGTCCGTACATTAGAATTATACGCTGCTGTAACTGACAGGAGTTCGGACACTACAGCAGGAACTGTAAGAACACTCCGGTCTGCGCGAAGTGTGGTAACGGCCACCTGACGTAGAAGTGTGGCTCAGAAAAAGAGAGTTGCACTAATTGCTATAGTATTAATTCTGAAAAGGGGACCTCTTTCAACAAAGAGCATTCAGCTACTTAAAGATGCTGCCCAGTGTATGGAGCGTATTTCGAGAACTCTAGAAAGACCGCTGCTCCGAACTAAGCTAACTTGACACTAAATAATCATATAGCAGGTCTTCAATATTTTGCAGTGCAATTTGCAGAAGTGTTACGCAGCAAGTGTAAACCCACTGCAAGTAATACCACATACTGCTCCCCGATGTCGGAATCCTCCAAGAGCCTTTTATTTAGCGATTCCCAGTTTTCCAACACAAAGTAGAATGTTTCTCTCAAAGAATCAACTAGCAGTGATTATGTACAGTAGCCCTCTCTCCCCTCTCTTAATGAAAGTCACAGAGCATACAGTCACCATCAAACTAGACATTAGCAATTGCAGCATTGACATTACTGCTGTCTATCCCACCACCTAGAGAAGATATTACTCCTCCACTTAAGAACGTAGTTCTGACCATCTAATTGGAGGATCACATTGTATCATAGCAAGAGACCATAAGTCAACTATGGGAAGCTGACTCGGAGGAGCCGAAGGCGAGTTGCGGTACTAGAATTCTTAGACAGTAAGCATTTCATTGCCATTTCAGTAAGCATTTCATTGCTACTTTTGAAACATCTAGAGCTCGAGGGTGGCCAGATCGGATAATATCTACTTCCAATACATCCCCGTTCATACAAGATTGGACAGTGATTCACCTGCCATCAATCTTTAATCACAAAACTATAATCTTTAATCACAAAACTCCTATATAGTACATAATAAAGAAAAGATTCAAGACGGTATTTTCGTAAAAACGGAATCAGTTTTTACGAAAAAACATTCAAGCGCATATAGAAAGACTTATCAAGAAGTTCAACAACTGCCAAGACAGAAACTTCTTAGATAATCTCTTTTATTTACTAGTTATAAAAATAGTGCAGGTCGCTCACAAAGCGTGTCGTTTAAAATCTCTGAAAGCAAAACATTCCATCTTCTGGTGGACACCAAAACTAGTTAAGGTAAACACGGAGACAAACAGAGTGCAGACACTTCTCAGATGAGCATAATCCACGGTGGATCCGAATCTGTGGAAACTCAAAATGATAAAATGCAGCAAAGACAGAGCTTTATATAAAAGAAAAATTAAAGAGTCCAAGTTAATTTCATGAGAACCTACTGAAATAATGTTACAGAAGCCTTTGTATCTGCCCAAAAGATAATATATAACAAAGGTTTCGTTCTACGACCCTTACGCCTGTGGTGAAGCAATCATATTTGATCAATATTCGTGTATTAAATAATTTTTGCAATAATGTGGCTTTAAATAAGAAGTACATTACACACCATGAAGTTTATTTTACTCATTCTTGCGTACATAAATATAATACTTTTACAAATTTGAGGCCTGCATTTTCATGTCAATCTCTTCCACTAGAACTACTTAATGGCAACACATTGCAAACAATTTCCTAACGCATGTTAATCTGCTTGCTTTAAAGTATTGGTTGATTACCAGAAGAATTTTAACTGGTATGTTTGCTTAATGTCATGCAATAGACCTCTGTTACTACCACATTAAAGACCCAACAAATTTATGCTATAGCATTTCCTTTACATAATGCTTTCATTATCCTGGTGTTTTGCTGTAAAAAAAGTGTAATTTTGAATATCGCTCCTACTAGCCAGATCTAGTACTTGTAACGACTTATTGTTACTTAAAGTGAAGTATTTCCTTCAAAAGAGAAACTTCTGTGATCTTTTCACATATTAAAAAATATAAAGGACAAGTCAAAGAATAGTCCAGGCATTAAATTCTAGAAAAATATCGAGAGTTCTGGAACGTTCCAAGATATACAGAGCTTTAAAATCCCTGCATATAGAAGGAAAAACAATATTATAAAATGCACAAATTTTGCCGTAAATAACGTAAGAAAGTAAGAATATACTTATACTAAACCTTATTCTATACCTCATTGAAAGCCCACAAACGAAATCTGAAATAAAAGGGAATTTGGAAACAACCAAATACCCTTCAGTTTTCAAATAACTTGGATATGAACAAAAATGGAAAAACGAAGATTGATTTTGTTCCACTCTTTTTCCTGTATTCGGGAAGCAGACGAAGGCATTATGAAAACCATCCGATTTTACGTTACCACTTCGGGATAAATTTCTTAAGCATAATTTTTAATATGTAAAGTATTAGTAAAATATACATATAAATGATTAATGCAATAAGTGTTTTAATATCTCATTTTCACAAACAGTATTGTATGTAATTGATGGAAACAACATGCATATAAATCTTGTAAAACGCACACACACACACATATATATGTGATGTACCAGCTTTTGTCCGGAATAAATAGATTAGAGAAGAATCATAGATGTAGTCGTAGCTTAAATTATCAGATGATAAGTTTAAAAAACAGGATCCATTTATTATATTTCAGGAGAAAATAGCAGTTACAAGAATTAAAATCTCTGGAGTAAATAAAAAGGAACTACTAATAACTTTTTGTATTAAGTTTACTGCATCGTTACGTCAAAGAAAAGACCCCGTATTCCTTTGCGAGTCCTTTTATAGCCTCTGGAAAGGCGGAGCTTCCAAGAAATGACGTCAGCCTCGTCAGCCATTCCAGTTCGCTTTAAATATTTCCAGAACATTCTATAACTGTACGTGTAGAAAAGGCGGGAAAAACAACTTGACTACGGGGCTGTGGATTTAATTCCACGTACTTTCAAATAAGAGACCGTCGCCATTAAAAAATGAAAAGAACATACAGTTAGAATTTTAAGTGTATTCTTGACTATGGAATTTTATTATTACATATATATATATATATATATACTATATGTATGCGTAGCATAAAAATATGAAAAACACAAGACTAATTTTAATTTGTAAGATCCTCTTAACTTTCTGTTTTAATTGTATATATTTCACTTTCCATTCTTTATATATTTCAAACGCTTAAATAAACCAACCATTATAGAATCTTTTATATCCAATGAGAATTGCAAACTTGAACTTTTCTACTTTGAACCAGGCCTCCAGTTTGGATTACGTGACTTTCGCTTCTGGTCCGCTTGCTAACTGTCTTGCTGCTTCCTCTCCCTTTAAAATTACAATTTCAACAAGCTACGGGTACAGATTTATGCCTTTCTTCAAATGCAAAAATGCTTGTTACAGCATTTATCTATGTTGGTTAGTTAAAATGTTTGTCTAAAGAGAAATATAATTACGCACATAAATACTATATAACTGCACAAAAGTAGTTAAAGCAATATTGTTTTTAAATAATTAACACATATATTGCAATGGAGAGGAGAAAGTACATACGTTCCAAGACTTGGTCTACTGTTTCATAAAGTAATGTTATTGAAACCACTGCTATTTTCTTTTTAAAATGCATTTTATAACATCACATACAAATTTAAGAAAAACGGTAAGTATAGTGAATAGTAACTAACTATGTTTAACTTATAAAAATGAAAATGCCAATAATAAGGAGGATGAGTACGATCAATTTTGTTCGCGAAACAAATTCGATTTTTCAGCCTAAAAAAACGGAAGATGACCACTACTCATTAGAATTACGAAAAAGCGCTGTAGAGTAAGTAAGGAACAATGTTGCTTGAAGCTTGTGGAAAAGGAGAAGGTGGCTGGGTAGAAGAATGTAATCTAATTTTTAAAATGTGCACAAACTGTAAACAAGGAACCGCAAAAATAATAGTATGTCCTTTAAAATTTTAAACAAAAAATTTTACAGCGAAATTTAATTTTAAAAGACAGAGATTATTAATTATTTTCTAAATGCTGAACAACTCGTACAGCAGGAATATTTCCGCCACAGGGAACTAAATTTTTGATGAAGCTTTAGTCTTTATGCAACTGATAAAACATTCTGAAATTTACTTCTTCTAAATATACTAAATTTTAATTCAGTTACTAAATAAACTAGCCTTCTCATGCATTATTTATTTTAGGGAAATTTTACTATCATTAGTGCACTTCTAGTAAAAAAAAAAGAAGGAGAGTCATAGTCCTTTCCTATGGAATGAAACTTAATACCTCAGATCAAGAATGCTATGTTTGCAACGTAGCTAGCACATTTAAAGGCCAGTACATTCTTCTATTGCTTCATATATAAAGTAAGAGTAAAACAAAGGTTTTCTTACATATTAATGTTTTGACAAATGCCTGAAATGAATAAATGTGTTTATGACAAACGATATCACATGAGAGGAGAGTGTTTCCAATTCCAATGTCCTTTTGATGCTCGCTGATGACAAAACTATTCATTAATAATAAAGTATGCAGTAAATAACTAATATAGTGTTTAAAAACATGACATAAACTTCATTATATCCGCATACGTTGTATTTTAATTGGAAGTTTAAAGCAAGGAACGTGACATCTAAACCGCAAATTCAGTATATTCCCCGTAATCTCTTAGCTTTAATTTTCTGAATCACAACTTAGAAAATTCTATAATGTATTCCACATAGTGCATCAAAATTGCATCAAAACTAATTAGAAACCAGGGTCGTTATTTTGTTTCAAATTTATTATTTATGTTATAATCCAAGTGGTAAACTCTATAAATACTTACTTTTTTACACTGTAGTAATTTTCACCAGATTTGGAGATTTGATGTAATAAATGTTAATATCTGGACATAAAATACGCGGAAATGTTCTCAAACTACTTTAATGTGTATAATGATTAAATGATGAAATGATTTCTTTTTACAAATTTAAGTATGAATTCTGGAAATTATTTTTAATCTTTATCGGAAATTTTATTTTACTTATGTACTTAGTTACTCCTTGATGTAAACGTTTACAAAGTATTTTCTCCCTCCTTTGGGCATCCCTTTGTGTTGTAACTCGAAGTACACTCGACTTGTACTCGAGAGGTCCAGGGTTCGTGTCCTGACTAGAGCATTACACATTTTGCAGGTCTCCTGCTTCAAAGAAACGCCTAATGAATTTATAGAGAAGCCCGAACTAAAAGGTGATGGATGATAATTCGTCACCACCAGGACTTGACGACTAGGTCTCCTCATTTCCAGTTGTCTTTTAAAAGCGGGAGAACATAAGGTATTTTCTAGAAGTTCGTAAATTGTGATTAAATCTTTTTTTATCAAATACGTAAAGTACTAAGCTTCTTATGAAAATAATCATAATTTATCATTAATTTTAACGTAACTCACCACTATAATAAACAAAAGTATACTAAATATTTTTGTATTTTAATTGAAATCAAATTCACAGTGGCTTACGAATAGCTGAATAAAGCTAAGAACACTAGTAGTTTTTCCCGGTTTCTGATCCCAACACGTTGGAAATTAAAATAAGTTTGAATAATCCCAATAACGTGTAAACTTATCAATAAGGGGCATAAAATAGAATAGGTTCCCTTAAAACGTCCTCCACTTAAACCATAAAACATATGTGTTTTATGATAATTAGTTCAAAAAAAATTGATGACTTATAGTAACACAAACACATAAAAGCATATTTCATACTCAAACACCTTTAAAGTTTATTACCAAAACCTGAGTACTATGTTAGAATGAAGTATATATCACACTCTAAATATTTAATTAAAAACACTTCAGCCTCTCGTGACAAGCCGCTGTAAAATGATCATTGTTTCTGAAAACAAAAATGAAGCATTCTTAATGAACCTCAAAAAAGACAAAAATCTCACGCAGAGCACTAAAATCATGTACAACAGTAAGCAGAATGAAAAGCAATCACTGTATTTTAACCTTTTCATATTGACTACAAATATATTTGAATATTTCGTGTTGACTTCAAAGACTAGGTTTTGCGTATTAAAGCTATTTTATCAGGAAGGGAAAAACAAACGATAAGTTCTGTCATTTCCTGCTCCTCATTAAACAGCAAATATATCTCAGCTGCACACTAAAGTTCATTGAGCCTTTTTACTTCATTGTATGAAGTAAAAATTAAGTATTGAAATTGCAAAAACTTTCAAGCCTCGTATTTCGATGCAAATATCGATTTTCACCGCTATCGAATGCAATTTAACGATGGTTTTGTGTGACATCTGTACGTAAGTATAGGATAAAGGACTCTTCCCCCCACACACAAAAGTGTAGAACTAATTTAAAATGAATTCTAAAGAAAATTTTTGTGGCGTCTGTGCATTTTTTACTTTGAAAATGATTGAATTATGTTGTTATCTTCCGGTTAAGGTTTTTATGCCTTTAGTAAATCTGAATGGAATATTTTTAGAATTATCAACAATTTAAAAGTTGTTTAAGTGCCGCTAAGCGTAATAATTTTTTCCATGGCGGCCATTGCTTGTTTACATTTGAAACAGCAGAATAGCAGATTTGTTGCCAATCTAGAGAAAGTAAGCTTCGCAATAACAAAGATAATGCCTTCTTTTATTATTGCGAATTAAATCATGCTTAATCCATTTAGAGTTTTATTCGAGAAAATAAGTGTTTAAGATTTACTTCATAATTTTCTATACAGACATCTTGAGTTTTAATGCATTTTTGCCTTGTCGCGAAATGAGAACTGAATTAATTGAATGAGAAATAATGAATCGTCTGTGAAAAACTGTTTCTTTTTTTGTTGTTGTTGTTGTTGTTTTTTGTTTAATTTCTTTTATGCATCGTTTTAGATTTATTATAGTATTTGAATAGAACATGTGGCAACGATTAGATAATTCTTAAGATGATATAAATTTTGTGCATTCTGAGTTAAAAAATGAACGAAACGTAACGCTCTTAAATGAACCTAGTGCCAGAGTGCCGCTATGGTAAAAATATATAGTGAATTTTAAAGAGTGCATTTTATTCTATTGTGGTTTATACGCTATCGGCGAAGTAGATTGAATGCAATCGAATAAGTTTAAATGAATTGCTAGAAAAAATGGGTAATATTCCGTACAAGGAAGTCATGTGGTGCACACATCAGATCATTTAATATAATGAACATGTGGAAAACATATAAATTAAAATGTACAATCAAATTATTGTATTCTGCCCTACGTTCAACACTTGTTATGAATTCCTAATGATCTGGTTTGAATTTATTTTTTGGATGAGTTTATCTTGATGTTAATTCATCGAACGCATAGATTGAACTGAAATTTTTAACTGCACAGTGTTGATGTTAACTTGTCGAGCACACATTGAGAACGAAACATTTTTGACTACTTAATGGTTTCTTTCAATGCATTTTCGATTCATCTCACTTTAAACATTGATCAGCTGAGTGAGTCCACACCACAGACATTTTTTGCTCTTCCAGTTTTTTTTTTCTTCGCCACTTTTCTCTTCGTTTTTCTGAATCATATTAACCAAGGTTTTGATGTTACTGCTTAATGCTGCAAATAATAACTAAAATAACTATAAATAATAACTAAAGTATGCACCTCAGGTCTTAAAGCTTATTCGTCTCATAATGTCAGAAAACTAACATCAAAACAATTCTGAAAATGCAAATCATAAAATTAGATCGTAATAATAAGACTTATAACGTTCCATAGCAGTGATGGCGAAACTATGGCACGCAGAGCCTCATTAGCCGCCCCGCGACTAAAATATTATTTCCTTAATCAATAACCACAATAAAATTATGTTATGTAATCACATTAGAAAATCAGTATCTTCACATTACGAATGAAAAGAACGTTACGTTAGAAATCAAACACTCCACAAAAACTTTAAACTTAACACTACTGAAAAGCACTCCATCGCGAAGCACTTAGTTGTCAACATTTAAATCCATTCAATCTTTTTAGCTATGAAATTTTACAAGAGGTATATCATATTAGGCCATTTGCTGCACACACGTGAACTAATGTAAATTTTCTCACGTAAAGTCTATAATCTCATGTATACTCAATATATAGGTTTCGGTAGACTGTATTTTGTATTCTACATAACATTAGAATTTAATCATTCTTTTTTAAACTCTTTTTTAAAACTTTTTTTATTCTTGTTTGTTTAACTGTTAATATTTTGGTGTTTGAATTCAGCTGCTACTAAACGGTAATTTTACCTTTCGTTTCACTGCCCGAGAACAGTTAAACACATACTGTTATGACTTGCTTTGCTTCCCAAATGCTTCTCTTCTTTTCTCGTATTGTGGTAGCTTGATCCTTTTACGCTTTCCTTCTCTCTATACACTTTTCTCTTTTTTGAGATTTACCCTCGTGCTAGATATATGCGATATGCCTTAATGTCCTCGTCGCCATACAGCCAGACATGTCACACTTCACGAGATATTCGAGGCATAATAAGGTTCGATTCGATTCAGTTTTTAATTTAATTCAGAAGTTAGCTCAGAATATGAAGAGTATTGTGAGATCACTGTGCAAACTTACACATTTGACGCTTATTACATTGTACTGTGTTTAACGTTCTTTGTAATTTGAAACGATAACTACTGATTGTGCTCTGTCATACTGAGAATTACTGAACGAATACATTTTTGAAAATTTTCAGAACTGTAAAATTTTATTTTGCGAAAATAAATTTCTTCAAGTTCTCATCGATTCTGTATGCATTCAAACCATTACGATCTCGTGCGCATGTTTGCTCTAAATCTCGAAACAAAATGCTATGAACCGATAAATATGAAACTATTTATATGCTTTAATGAATAATTTAACCAGTATCATTTATAATGAATAAATATCTGTGACAGAATTCGTATTCCTTTAAAGTAAAAAATGAAATAAAAATGCCTTGCTTTAATTTGAAACCAATCAATGATAGTTTGTTCTACATAATTTCTAAAGCTTCGTGTTTTTTGCTTCACTAGTCTTTTTGAGCTGTTTCCTTTCATAATTTAAGCAAATTACAATCTTAATTGGATGCAATGTGTCGTCAATTAATAAGCATATTTTAATTTAAATAAGCTTATTTTATATCGATCATATATATGCACAGTTCTCTCTTTGAAGATAATTAAACTTTAGATTAATATGCTGATAGTTCTGTTATTGATATTTGAATGAAATAAGGATGAAATAGCTTTGACAATATTTGGAAGATTGAATAAATATGTAAAATTTAAAAATAGAATTAGCTTGATTTGTACTTAAATCTATTGTGTGTAAATGACAGTCTCATTCAACATTCCGAAGTGAAATTCATATTTAAACTTTTCATACCAATTTCTATTTAATTTTTATTTTAAAGTCAAAAACTGCTGCATTTATCTTGATTTCTGTTTCACTTTATTTTGCAAAGCAAAATTGAAAGTTCACCCCCCCCACTCCATATCTTTGACATACCGCCTAGCTTCATTCATTGTAGCGGTAATTAATTAAGCGGGTAAATTGCTCATCGCATCAGTAGCACAGCAGACAGCGAGATTTCCTACACTAGTTCTGTCAAATATGCTATATCACTTAAACTTGTGAAAGCTTCCACAGCACTCCAATTGTTAAAAATTCAGATATAGATAAGGAAAGCTTTGTTTCGATATTCCAGTTGATGAAACAAAACTTTTACAAAAATATTTGCAATGAAATTATTTAAAATGCTCTGTTTTATATAAAATTAATTTGCAAGATATATATATTTTCAAATAAGAAGTTGCTCCTTAAATAACTTCAATTGCACTGTTTAATATTAAAATTATTTTAGCAATATATAAAGCTTTCAGAGGTTGAATTATGTAGTTTTACACAACAAGAATTTCCAGCTACTAAAGCTTGAGAGTTAGACAATTAATGAAATATCTAATTTTACATGTGATTACCTAATGAGCAGATGAGAAGGAAGTTCTATGGTAAGTTATAATAACATCGCACAGATTTGGAAAAATTTTAAGAAAAGAAGGAGTAGGCTGGAAGGTAAATCCTTCCAGCCTACTCCTTCTTTTCTTAAATTTTTTCCAAATCTGTGCGATGTTTTGCCTTCTTTAGGCTGGAAAATCCAAAAAAACATTGGCTCAACATTGTCCGCAAATTTTGGAGGCATTTGTGTGTATCATTTGCAATAAACATAATCTGCAAATACAGAAATGGCACGAACTTAATATCTGCTTCTCATAGCAGGTGGCAATTCCGTTAAAAGGCTATATGTTTTGTTGTAATTGTAGAACATAAGACAATTATGCGCTACATTTTATGATTATATAATAAGTTATTAATAATTATAAATAAATTTATTATTATTAAATTAATTATCATTTTAGTCTCTAGCTTTGCATTTAATATTTTATTACTTGACTCAAATCGTAGAGTTAGTTACATAAACATTGTAGAGGTAGTTTGAATGAATAATTGTTTCCTTGCATAACCTTCTCATAATTCCATCATCAATAACAGACGTTTCATTTGAGAACGACTTGATTATGTCTATCTTCGCATCTATTTTCCAGATATGGGGAGATTTTTAGAGCAGTTTCTCGGTGTTTATTACTACGGAATTCATGTAAAAGTATTTATTCTGTGACTGGAATCCGTTTTTTAAATGTGAGGATTGTGTAATTTGCCCTCTATGAACACAAAAATGTAAGAGGAATCTGTTACATATTTTCTACCTAAGAGCATTATTATTACCTAAGAGCATTATTTCTACCTAAGAGCATTATTAGTCGATCAATACAAGCAGATGCCTACTTTATTTCCAATGTAGCGCATTGATTTAAAAGAAAAGCATTAAAAATACATAGAATTTCTTTCTTTACGCAAAAAATTACAAGACTGAGATTTAGAAGTTACGTTATTTTGCTAACCATTTACCGTTTTTTCTCCTTTTTAATTATACCTTATTTTCGCTTACTACCACTTTCTCCAGAAATAGATAATTGAAAAACAAGAAAGCGAAAGTTAAGAAACAAGGATTAGTCTATCGATATGAGTGAAAGTAATTGCTACATTAATATGCGAGCTATTAATTTAGCTCACATAGTAGTCTGTGGATAAAATAATGAATTCAGAAAGTCAGAATACCCGCAAATTCTTCCAGTTATAGAATCTAATTTAGAGGTTGCATACCAAATCAAACGAATCGAAGATAAAATGATTTTCTGATATTATTTGCATGTAATATAATCGAAGTAGAGAATTTGCAGAATTTCCTTTTCGATCAAAAGTCCGTATGTTACTTTGCTATTAATAATAAGAACAACACAAAAATCTCCTTACCTTCATGCGAGAAAAAAAAATTTTGCATTGCAAAATAAAATGTGTTTAGAAGTTCAAAAACTTTTGTAAGAAGAGCTAATATCTCTCTTCTTATCTAAAACATTATCCACCTTATTATTCACAATTACTTATAGTTCTTGATTTTTTCTGAAATGGTTTTAATATTTTTAACATTTAAAATGCAGTTTATAATAAAGAAGAATAGAATGTTTAGAATTTTTCTTACATTACAGAATTCTTTCAATATATATGTAAAGAGAATTTTGCATATTTAAAATGGTTTTCTTTCTTCTGTCCGCGTTACTATTCCACAAAATGTAAGGCTTGTTGTATTTTTGGTAATTTTGGAAGCATCAAACTGCATTTAAAGGAAACTGAATATTTATGAATAGCCACTGAATTAAACTCAAGGCGGCTGCTGTAAACTATTACTAAACATTCTTGTAAACTATTAGCGAAGTAATTTATTTGAATTTTAGTTTTAATGATTTATTTTGTATTTCTTGTTAGCAAAATTCTTATAATGGAGTAAAGGTATTTTTCTTATTAGATTGCGGGATGAAGCGATTTGTGCGTAATGAGTTACTATTCATATTTTAATATCTAAATGTAATGCGAAATTCGCATTTCAACTACCTTAAGAATTCTAGCATCTAATTATAGATAATTAATTTTTTATGTTAGATTACCTTAAAGTCTGTAGTTTAGTGTAAAATGCTGTTATTTTATATTTTCTAAGAAACGAAATTTGGAAATTGTTATGCATTTATAATTATGTAACATTTGTTCCGGGAAACAGAATTCATATTTTAGGTACATTCGAATACGTTTTGTTTCCCAACGTTAGTAACGTCCCATTCGAATCCTTTTTGTTTTTACAAACATTACTAAGTAAACATTTTCATAACCTGCATAAGCAATTGCAGCTTGTTGCATACACGAAAAATTTCAGACTTTACCACTCTATATGATTTAACATTTTATAAATATCATTTAAATAAAATACAGGTACTTGGAAAGCATGCTTGAGGTGTTTTAAACATCCATTTGCATTTCTCAACATTTAAAACAGTATTTATAACTATTAATTAGCAAACAATGATTATTAATGAAATAAAAATGTATCCGTATTATATTTAACAATTAATAATTTTAAATATGGCAATAAAGTATCAGAAATATATCAGATCTTACATAGATTTACATAGATCTTACATTTATTATACATCTTACATTATTTAGATCTTACATAGACGTTCGTAAGCTATATAACTATTATTTTCCGTTGTTGCTTTATTTAATCCATTCAATAATGTTGCAGTTTATGAGCTGCGAATTATTAATATATACTGTCAATTATTATACACATATGTATGCGCATCAGACATCAAACCATAGCTTTAGATCTTACCGATTTTGATGGAAGAGACTTTTATCAAATTGCTTGTATTCGAAAATATGCAAAGGGATTTTTCTGTTATTGTCATAATTTTCTTGTTTGAACTCATTACACTTTTGGCTGGATTTGGGACATACTATTTCCATCTGACTTGAAGATAATCTTCCTGTTCCAAATATCTATCCATACTGTTACTTAATCATCTCAATGTACATTAAATTATATCAGAAACCTTCGAAATCATTCTGTGCACATTAATCACTGGAACTTTCTATTTTTTTATTCCGTATTATATTTTGATCTTTATTACTTAACCTTCCAACACACGCGTATGCGCAAAATTTACGACAAATTCAGTTTTTAATGCACATTTTTCGCATACCGAAGCTGAGACATCTGAAGTTCATTTCTATTCCTCCTTTCTACCCTTCCCCACATCATGGAATGGGCCAACAGGAAGTCATATTTTTAACTGGGCCTTTGTGCTACGTCACAGCTTTTTCATAAAATTTACGACACTCGCGTGGTCGTGTTTTAAAATTCGGAAAATATTTTTTTCCTCAAATATTTTGTAATCTTGTGTTATTACTTGCCGTGTATTATTTTAATTTGAATATATTTGGCTCTGTAAATTTTATACCGGTTTTCATGGCAAAAAAATATGTGCCACCAGCTGATTTTGCTCAGATTCTTCAAGAATTATCTGATGAAGAATAGGAAGGCAAGGAAACCTTTGGATGGGAGAACAATAGCGATTTCCATTCATTATTTTCTTTTATTTCTATTTTTTTAGAAATAAATAAAAACATTAAAGTTAGTTTAAAGTGCGTTTTTGTAACCAGTAAGAAGTAAATTTCCTCGCAGAAGTAAGTAATGCTAAACTTACTTTTTTCCTAAAATGGTGTTTTCCTTTTTTTATTGTCTATACTTGTCTTTGGTGAATATTAAAATTAGCTTCGAGTTTAAAATATAATTATTAAATAATAAATTTAAAATTTTCTATAATGAAATACATCATTGCATTTCCATCTCACTAGATAAGAACTTAAAAATGATTTACTTATATTTTAATGTGATATCATTTGTATTTTGCCAAAATAAGATTAATATTTTATTTCTTAACAAATTTATAATCATTATTCACGCATTTCTGTCGTTTTTCGTGCCAAAAACGGTAAAATAACGGATGTCGTACAAAATACGACGCGCGCGTGCTCACGTAAAATTGCCAAGCGCGCTTGCTGGAAGGTTGACTTGTATTACTGACTGACTGTTATTACTTGACTGGATTCTGTATTAACTGACTTAAAACGAACTAAAATTCACTTAAAACGAATACATGTAGAATTTGACTTAATTCACAGCATGAGAGCACGAAGTAATATTTAAATGGTTTATTTAATAGGAAGAAATAAAAGTAATTAAGAAAAGTATATAAAGATGAAGTTAACGGTATGCAGGATTAACATAATGATGTAAAGGCATAACATCGAAAGCACAATATAAGTTTATAAACTCTTGAAGACGTGTGAGCCGTCTGCTCACGTCTGCCCTCCACTCTCGACCAGGTCTCAGCGCTGTCTGGGATGATTCTTACTGCGCTGGGTGATGCTATACTGATGACGTCATAATCCTGGTATTCTAATTCAGCATTGGACGTTGATGACTCCCACATACATATGCAGCTAAATGCAAAGAGTAGAATATTATGTAATCTCTCACAAAACATCTCAGAATTGATTTATTCAAACCAGAGATATTAGGCACTTACTCTAACAAAGAAATATGCATTTGCAAAGTAAGTACAGCGGAAGGTGAAATTATAGTCAGTTCTCTATTAACTGAGCTCAGCATTAAGCGGTTTTCGTATTAACTGAATTCAGTCTTAGAAAACGTCATTTTTTATTAAGGAACAATGAAAATGCTTATATGAAGAGCAATATCGTAAAACCAATCTGTCTTAGCAAAACATACACACACAGAACAATAAATAAACATAGTAAAAAAAATGATGTTTCCTAGATGAATATTGCTAGAAAACCATAATTTTAGCTACCTTTATTACACTGGTTATGTTCTGGTATGCTTACGTTCTTTAGCAAATATCTTCCTCTAACACTATACTTAATTTCATTTCTAATAAGTTTGTTCTTCTGTTATTTACAGCGTGTTCTTTTCGTTTTAAATAATGATTTACTTTACATAAACCAAATGAACTTGTTCTGCAGATTAAACAGTTTGAAAATATATATAAATTGTTAACAACACTTTTCTATTCATTATAATGTGGGTTATTAATCTTACTGCCCTCGGATTAAACATTATTTTGAGCTAATTGTCAATGCTATGCCCAGTATTACCGCGATCAATGGGAATTAGAATGCACTCTTAATATTTCTCATACGCACTGCCGTCAATTTTTTAGTTAAAATTAATAACAAACAGAGGACTCTCATCAGAAATCTGTGAGTGATAGTGTTTAAAATATTGGTATGTAAATAATTTTATGAAACTTTATATCATTTTAAATCTATGAATTTTAAAGGTATGAAATAAAATGTTTATAAAAATTGATTACTATCTTCAAAAGCAGAAAAAAAGGAAAGTTGTGTTTCTCTTTTGAAATTTATCATAAAATCGTAAAACGTTTAAAAGCTTGGTATCGTATTCCTTTAAATTTAGCATTTGTTTATTACTTGTATGACATTAATCAAACATTTTTAATCTATATAATGTCTAACAATTAGTACTGTAACCCCGAAAAAATGATAGAATCTTTTCCAGTTTTATAGAGACCGTTACAAAAAACTATTGTAGAAATATATACTTTTGCTTCATTCACTTATGCTTTGGTAGCTATTTATACATTAAAATTTTCTAAGGAAATTCCAACTAAGTTGTGAGAAATCTTTTATCTAAGAGTACCAAATTAAAATACAAATTATTTATACAGTGCATGAATAAATTATTGACGCATAACATAATCACTTTTATATTCCTCAAACATGTTTTCTTAGAAAAAGTTTTTTTTTTCTGGAACTTAATCAGATCTTTAATTAATAACAAATTAAAAACATTAAAATTAATTTTCCGCTAATAACCTCTGTTTATGGGAGACTGAAAAGGAGACTCTAATTAGCAGAAATTTACACTGAAAACTCCTAAACGATCTTTTTTCTAATCTAGAAATATTTGTAAAGTGTTTCCATAATTAAAATTACGTTTCTAATTTTTCAAACAACATTCTTTCAAATCCTTTCTATCTATAATTTTATAAAATTTTATTTTTTCCCTTTCCTTTTGCGCTGTGAAATCGTTGATAATATGTACTCTCTTTCTCGCAATAATAAAATATGAAGAAATTATATTAATCCGTGTCATCGATTCAGAAAGATCCTAATAAAGAGATAAAAATGAGGAAGCCCTGAAATCTTATTGCAGCTCAAAGCAATAACAGATTTTACAAAAGAAGAAAATTAGCAAAATCTGATTCGAAGGAAAATGAAAGATAAATCTAAAATTCTCTTTTACTCAGGAATTATTTTCAGAATTAACGCCCAGAAATTAATCGACAAAAATGGAAGAATCGCTCGATTAATTACTGGAAAATTTTATTCTAGGCAAATCTGAAATTGTAAATATGCAAAACGATAAATCACTTACGTACCTTAGTGCAAATCAACTAACTATATTAATAATTAACTTCAGACAGGGAACAGGCTAAATTTATTCTCAAGTAACGAATGTCTTCTGGTAGCATTGCTAGTTGCCGCAGCTCTTCGTGTATACCATTGAAAAAAGGGTAGGCACTGGCAAAACATTCTAGAAAACTTTATATTAGGATTTCAAAAGTGCCTTTCTGGAAGCGTTCTAAAATACGTTTAGGCTAGTAAGAAACCAGCTGTCTGTCGCTGCTGCTCAAGAACCAGAGAAATGTTCACTGAAGTTATGATCTCGAATTTCCTTCAGAAACTTCTCAACTTGTTTAACATGGGAACGTCTTCGGCGATGAGCTATTTTGATATGGCTGGGTGACATCATTTATCCTATGCATGCTCAAACCAAGAAAAACATTTTGCTTAGTCAGGTGACCTGACTTAGCCTCTACATGCTAACTTATGCCACCCAGTTATCAAAAGATGTCTCCTTTTTAATATTATGTATTTCGCGCTCTCAAAGTTAATTCCTCAGATCTTTTGCTTGCAAATGGATTCAGTTATTTGAGATGATTTATCAATGACCTAAGATTTTCTCTAATTAGCATTCTCTCGTGATCATTGATAAAGCCTTTAAAAATTCTCAACTTGCCATCAAACAAGACATTCCGCTGTTGAAAATAAAATTAATAACCTTGTCCTGTTCCTATTTCATCCTTCTGGGGGGTTACAAAATTGACTAATTCTTCAGAAGTCCATTTCACAAGTCATTTCCTCGCCTATCAAATAAATCCATGGTTCTATTCTTAAAGATCTCATTTCTGACATTAATTTTTTGGGAATTTTTGGTATATATTAAAAGTATAGTTTGAGATATATCGGCCAAACAAAAACACTGTTAACGTTTCTCATCAAGAACCTCATTTCCGAAAAGGAGAAATTAACAATTCTTCGATAGCTAATCATAGTTTCACATTTAATCACAATTTTGACTTTGAGTCTGGAAAAATTTCTCCAGAAAGCTTCTTTCAATGTGCATTGGATTAAAAAAGATAAAAGATAAAAGTTTATCTTGTTTAGTTAATAACTGTAATTCCAATCCAGTCCTTCCTAATGCTTTTAAAATTCTAATAAATTAATTCTTAAATTTTCATTAATATTTCTGCTGACCCTCTGGTTCGCTTTAAATCTTTGGGTGTAAATACAACCGTAGCTTCGTTGCAGATTTCTGGATACGCGAGGACAAGATCAATATGTGTAACCTTCGTATTAATTTTATTGCAAACTTTGGACTTAAAAACTATCAGTAGCTCAGCAGGAGTCACAGAACTGCCGCCACACCCCTGATCGGACAATGCTAGTCTTCTGTTATCGCATCCTCACCCGCCAGAGAGATTTCAGAGACAGTGCGTCTCAATATTTTCTTATTTTCGCTGCATTTTATCTTAAGGCCCACGCCTTTATCATGGACCAATTTGACTAGCCCTTATGTGTGAAGCTCCTCGGGGAATTCTGTGATAAGCTCTGGTAAGAGCGGATTTAATTCCCGCTGTAAACCAGGATATGCAACCAAAGCATCAAAAGCACGCAGATTTCTTTGCTTCTGATGCAGAGAGACCTGCATCTGTTTGACCTCGAAATCGGTAGTGTTGATTAAAACCACAAAAACAATAAGGCTGCTGTTTGCTAATTTTACACTTATAAATCCGTTTGAGAAAGATGATTGAGATTCTCATAACTTATGACTCGATAATAGCTTATTCTATTGACATCCGTTTCGAATATTGATATTTTTTGGTAGAGGTATGAAATCCTTTATGTCTAAACAAAGCCAATATTTCTCTATACTGGTCAGAGAACACAGGAACGCTAGCCACGTAGCTAGCATATTTATATACACATTACGCAAACGTAATGAAAGCATGCAATTTTCATTACATTAATATATTTTCTATAGACTAAGAGTTCATAGATTGAAAGACAGAGCTGTATACGAAAAGTAATGACTGTTTACGAATCAAAACAACTTCGTACAATAAACATTTATTTTTGTTCTAATATTTGCTATTATTTGCCACGAAGAAAAACATTTATGATCTTTAGAATAAATGTGACGTTACCTGTAGTTTACCATACGCAGTTTACTCCACTCCTACTAGATAACTCTTCTTTTCATAAGTTAGTTTTTCTCTGCAATTTATGCATTGGGAGTAATATAAAATATAGGATTTGTAGCTGCAGTTTGAAAGTTTTCCTTTTAATTTCTTTGCTACCTCTGCCATCACATTAAGCTGTGAGCCGTACGTAATGAAATGTATTTCTGTCAGTCTCAACAAGGATCATAAACCATCATTTGAAGAGCCTCTCCAGCATTTCGCTGTGTCTTAAATGAAACTTGTGTTAACATTTTACAATGTTAGGTCTTTAACTATAACTTCGTACAGCCGCAACACTAAAACTTTTATAAAAGCATCTACATGGAAAACTTATATCCCTGAATATTTCATGTAGTGATTTAGCCGGCTTTAGGGAAGGAATATAATTGATTCGCTTGAGCTATTATTTAACGTTTTGCTTTGTACACACTTTACGACGATTTTACACTGATGAAGCTTATAATGAAATCAGATGATAGAGATGAGACATAGTAATTTATTTCAATCATACTAGAAGCAGATTTCAAAATTACATTTTGTAATCTCTGGAATTTTTCCTTTGAAGAAACAACAGCTTAAAACAATAGCAACGTTTATTTCATTAGTGTTGGGACTGAGTTCTTAATTAAGGAAAATTTTCGACATTATTGATTTCTTCCTTAAAAAGTTATCTCTTTTTCAGAATTTTCATAAATTATTTGAATTCTATTGTTTACGACGCATATGCGTTTTTCGCTTTTCCATCAGTGAAGCTTTTTTTTCATGTACTAAATACAAAAAATCGTCCCTACAGATTCGATTATTCTGGAAAGAGAAGTTAGGATCTATTTTGTGGATACATATTTTCTCTTCTTAACTGGTATTTTAAGATTGTTCGCAATCATGCTCATTGTTATTGTTACTAGTTATCCCTCTACCATTCTAATGCTGATATTTTTAAATAATCACATTTATGACATCAAGTATTGCATACTATTGGTTCATCAAAAATGCATTCAAAGTAAAGAATGAGACTGGAAACTTTAATCCTGATATTATCATTGACAAAATATAGATTGTGGGTAAATTTTTCATAATAGTGCAAGACAAGTTTACTAAAAAGCTCATATTTGTAAAATTGCAGAATAATTCCTAAATCGCTTGTAAAGCAAAGGTAAAATTACTCAAACTTAGTAGAACTTCTGTCTGTGAATAGGCTAGAGTAATTATCAACTAATAACATCTCCTTAGAATTTGTTAGATGTACTAGTTAGTGAGAGCGAACTAAGACTACTAAGACATTAAAAATGACTTAGATTCTGGGAATATGTGGTTCCTGAAAAATGTCAAAATTTCGTAAAAGTAAACAGTTATCGTTAAGTATCTGACATTTGATACACAACTTGAGCGAAGAACAGGTAGGTATATACTCATTACACCCTTGGTTTTGCTTAAATTATTATCATAAATATAATCTCTATTTGCGCAGAATTGCAGTTACAACAAAAAGAAAAGCAAAAAGTGGTCATAAAATAAAAATTATAGAAAATATGTAATGCATAATCGTTGTTTACTATAATATAATTTACTAAATTATTTAATTAATTAATTAGAAGATCAAACACATTATTACTCGTATAACGAAGAACATAATACAATAAAATGCGAACAATTAAACATAAATATTACTTGCAAAAAGATAAATTTTGTTTCGCTTGCATTTTTCTTTTTTCTCATTGCCGAACGAATAAAACTCGTTGCTTAAGCACGCAAAATTCGCATCAGGTGTGCTTATTAATAATTAATATGATTAATGCTACTTAATGTAATTTTCGCAATTTTTTATTTTTCCAAAAATTTGGAATGCAACGTTATATGACGTGGATTGTATTTTAGCATACCCGCTTTTAACGATTCAGTTATGCCGCTCTTTCCGGCTGTAACTAAATGGAGTACAAGACAAGTACAACAAACGCACAGCGCCTATCTATTCTCTGTTATTAAATAATGATAAATCTGCATATACGTGTATATATCTAGGTATGTATGTATGCAGGCATTCTGGAAAACGACCGCATCTAGAGCCACCAAATTCTGAACACATGTCGTCTTCCACTCGAAGATGTGCCCGCAGTAGTTCGATTTTTGAACATTTATTTCATATCCTGTGTGAAATTAATTAAATTTTGGTAAAAACTCATATTAAAGAAGTGCGTTGTCATTAGTCAAAATGCAATATATTTATCTTTCGATTTTGATTAACAAACTCGGTGATTTAAAAGAAAACTACTAACACTGCCCGAATATAAATATTTTTATCTTCAACGCATCAATGATTTGTCATTCATCAATGCTTAATATAATATATTTGCGTGCATATGGTTTCGTAATAGATTGACTGCACACAGGTCCGATGATAGGTTACTAAAATTTATTTTATCGAAAGAAACACTTCAGAGCTCTGGGACTTTACACAAATAGAGTCGTACAACTCTTCACAATATCACAGATTATAATCAGTAATTACATTTCAAACTCCCGTGAACGTTAAACACAACGCAATGCAAAGCGCAGCTAAAGAGAAATCTACTCGGAGATATTTCAGTACTCCGACCTCACACCGAGATAACAGCTAATAACTACAACTGATAGCAGATGCTTTCTCCGACCTTATGTAGTGGAGTACATTCTGCTTCTCAAAGTTACTGGAAAGCAATATGAGGGTCGAATTACGATTACAGATTATATAGTGATCAAGTACATTTATTCAATTACAATACCTATTACGGTGATACAGAGCCCAGACCAAACGATTTGGCGACCTTTGGGGATTTCTCGCGAAATTACCGAGATGACCACATACATACAGAGAAAAATACTAAAATTCCACATACAATTGCACTAAAATCATCCCCCTGAATGTTCGTAACAATATTTAAATTTTCATTGTTATTTACTTGACAAATTAAGCGATTTTAAAGCAATAAACGCAGATTAAGTTCAATTATCATTAATTAATAGCTGGCCTCGTGAAATTACATTAGTTGGATTCATTAAGATTGTCACTGTGCTACATGATGAATTCTAGAACTTATCAAGAACTTTGAAGTATTCTTCCCCTTCCTGAACTGCAGGTTTTTCCTATTACCTCTGTAGGGCAACCAATGATTACGTTGCTTCGAAATTCATTTTTAAAAGTTCTTCAGTAATGATTAGATCAGCTCAAAACCACCTCAGAGTCTTAATTGTTCATAAAGCTGCTGGTGCAGATTCGTCATTTTGATGGAAGAATTTAATCAACAAAGTACGATCATGCAAACTCAGGTCGTTATGAGTTATAGCCACAATGTAACAAGTTCTGCGTGAATGTTTGTATGTTTTATAACAATTGTTGCATGTCATTGAAAACCTTACTACAGTAGTTTCATAGTGGTACGCTCATTGCTGGCGATAGTTGGAAGCAATTTGGTTTCCGCTACATATCTTTTGCATCCATTATTGCATTATACACAAAGTTTCACACTTTCCTGAGGAACGATTATGGTTGTAAGCAGCTCTATACAGGAAAAAAGTTAATTAGAGACACCTTGTATATACATAGAGTCACCCTACGCTTGAATGACTAGTCCAATTCTGTTTCTGAAAAACAAACTCCGTTTGTATCTGTTTCATTAAGATTATTCATAAAATTCCTTTTCTATGCATCTGTTATGATTACATTATTTCTCTCTAAAACAGTTTAAAAAATTTATTCATAAGAATATATTAAAATTTAAGCTATATAAACAGCAATATTTTTTAATTTAAGAAGCATAGAAGAATATAATGAGCTGCGTGAATCTATAAGCTGAATAGAAACTTTAGGAAAAATTTTTAACGTGGTGCATAACAGAACTGTAATAAAATTCTTCAGTTAAGAATTTCACAGCATGGTGATGAGTATTTGTTGAACATAATCTTGTTAAATAACACCGTCATCATGCCGTCTGGCCATATAGTGTCTTAAATAACTGTCACAGTAGTCTAACAAGGCTCTTTTTTATTAAAAAAGATAAGTCCTCATGGATCCATTTTTCCAAGACTTGATGTAAGCTAAAAATACAGCATGAATTCTCGATAAAGATGTTTTGATGTCTTAATAAATAATTAATAAAGTCTGAAAAAATATGATGATAGTGATTAATTTCTTAATGTTTTATGCAAGTGCGTATCATGTCATTCGTTTTTCAGAATGCATCAAAGTAATAAAGCTAAAGAGATTATCCACCAAGGAAAGCAATGACAATGAAGAATTCCCTCGATGCTGTACATTTGAAACTTGTCAGAAGTGATAACTAGAGGGAACACGTTTTCTCTTCATCTCAGCAACACAAAGTTATATTTTATTAAGCACAGAAATAATGTCTTAGCTTGCATTTCGTTTTCCTTCTTTAGTAAGTTAACGAGGGAAAAAATGGAAGCGCTACTGCACTGGGATTCGACGAGATAGGTATCGCTGCATATACCGTGAATGCGAAAAGGCGATGAGTAATGGAAAAATGCGCCCTTCATCAATCATTGTCGGCTAGAGTCTCATACAAATTAATAGGCAAAAACAGCATTATTTTTTCCCTAAAGCATGTGTACTAAGAGCATTTTAACAATGAAATTATTTTATTAAACTCCTATGCGGAAACTGTTTCCTCATGAGAAAAATGTAGCATTTTGTTCCAGTAATCTTCATCAAATTTTGTAAACATGCCAAATTTCAGAAGATAAACTGCTGTTGTATCATAAAAAGGTTGATAAACAAAGGAGTTCTTAAATAATTAATTTTGTGTTTTGTCCTTCTTTCATTTTCGACACTGTTTTAACCTTCAACAATTCTTCAAAAAGCAGATCGAAATGAATGAAGAAACAAATCAGTTAATATAGTCGAGCTTATGAAACATTATGTTATCTAATATATCAAGGGTATATTTAATATCACTTCCTAATAAATAAATTTCTTCATTTTATGGAAAATTGTGATATAGTAAAATAGGTATTTTTCAAGCTAGGAAGTTATCTTCAGCACGACAATACAAACCGATTAATTTTTATTGCACTGTGATGCTTATTGTCATGACGTGATGACCACGCATGCGCAGTTTAGCCGAACGGCCTGCAACGCCTCTCTCTCATGTGACTTACTAGCGAAGAGAAGAGACTGTTAGTAGCGAAGTAACGTAGGTAACCCGCTGTATGCCAGCGTGAAGATAAACGTGGTTCTATTTTTGTGTTAATCGTTTGTTCTTATTTTGTTCGTGTGTTAATAAAGTTTTTGTGCCGTTAAAATGGTTGGTTTATGTAATGCCCACATTTAGTGCACATTAAGGAAACATATATCCAGAACCCGCCCAAGAAGCAGAATATGACACTTATTATGAATCCCCAACCACCTGTTTCCGGCCTGTTACTCATATGCATAATTTGAGATAACTGCGAAAAAAAGTAAATTATTTGATGTGACGTAACTATTAACAATACATTAAAATAACTGCACGTTATGCGTAAACTTATACTGCTTTTTAATTTATTTACTGATACATCTGAGCTGAAAATAAGCTCACCATATTGCTCTTCAGTTGCGCTACTGAGCTACATCTGACTAAATTCCAGAATTTTATTTTAAATAATTTTGCATTTTGAGTGGTAAGTAATAGTTGAGACAGTTGCATTCTAGGTGCTTCATGCAAATCAGGTTGAGTCTAGGCTAATATTTTTGCAACTGGCCAGTAGTTAGTAGTTTATTATAATCTCTGTTTAGTCAAGTTGGAATTAAATATAGTTTAGTTGTTTACTGTTTAGGTGTAACTGTAGTAATTTAGCAGCTTGATGATTATTTGCCCTTTCATTCCCAAAACTCAGAACTTGATAGTAGATTATTAAACCAACGCATTATTTAAAACGTATATTGTATTTATTAAAATGTAACAATAGACATTATTTCATTGTTTTTTCTCTTTACAGATAAAAATTGTGAGTAGTGGGGAACGTGTACTAGCAGTCAGAGAGAAAATGGCTCTTAAAAGTTCAACACTAAGGCCGTTTTTATATACATTTTTAAATTTAAAAATTTCATTTATAAAAATCAAACAATTTAATTATTTATGTAGAAAAAGGTATTCCAAAAATTATCTAATAGGTGAATTATCTAGCCTCAGCCATAAAGATTATTTATTTAAGCTTCACTTAGGGGAATATTTTCATTTAACTTCTCTTCTAATATATTTTAACGGAAATCTTTTTTCATAACGTAACTGTTTATATAATTTCACATTTTATCTTCAACAGCATTCAAAGAGACTTCAACAGAAGTATTTAATCAAACCTATTAGTGACAGGAATATTTGGTTAGATCACGTTAAAACGCTGCTCAGTTAATATTGTAAATTTTGTACTTGCGGGTTTCGTTCTTGAGTAGAATATATTCCAACCAATGGGTGTCTTTAACAGCTAGCAACCTATTTAAAAGTTTGATTTATCAAAATTTCCCTTCATATGGAACAGAAGTGCAGTGTGCTCAAATTTGAGTCAAACAAGTTGTTACAAATACGACATGAGCAAAGAAAGCAAACAAGAGAAGGCTCAAAGTAAACTGTGTATAAACGTTATTTAAAATAGTGTTAAGTTCCTTTTAGGAAAGACACATAAATAAATTTTCCTCACAACCAAACCTAACTTAATTTTATTATAACATTGCGTTGTGTAATTTTGACCGAGACCCTCTTAATTCAAAATTTAAGGGTGCACCATTGAGTGTCATGAAAAAATAGAATAAAACATACTATTAACCAATCCAATAATAGAAAATAGGAATTTTATTATACCAAAGTAATAATTCATCAGTATGTCAAATATCTTAGAGCAGGATAAGGTTATTATAATCAGTTAAAAGAAACATACCCTCCCCGGGGAGATAAAAAAAATAAAAGCAATTAACAATTTTCCTTGACAAACAGTGTAACCATTTTTTGAAACACTAGTTATTAACACTGGTATTAAAGGAAACTTTCAGATTTCGAAGCAAAGTATTTAATCAATGCACATTTTCCAATTAACACAATAACGCTAGGATTACCAGGTGGAAATTAGATTTACAAAACTAAAGAAGCAAATTATTTTGATCATAACATACATTTCACTTAACATAATAATGCTAGGATGACTGGGTAAACATTGATGCCAGAAAACCGAGGTTGCACTAACTTAAAAAAGATTTGATTAATAATTAATCAGCATAAGTGAAGAACGCTGGAATTACCATTTTTAAACGAATATATATAGTAACTGATTGATAATAACTAAGTGTCACTTATCTGAAAGAAAACAGGACAGCAACTGGCGACGGCAACTTTACCCTTCTCTCAATTACTTGGCTGGAACTAATTAAGCAGGAATTGGGAATATCAACAAGCGGCTTTAACATGTAGCAAGAAGCCAGCGAGAACAATCCTGGAAAAGATGGTGACGGCAGGCAATTCATCTCTCAACAAGTGTAGAAGTCACAACAAAATCAGTTGAGGGCAACCACTCTTCCTTTTGGGGTGACTCTAAATCTTCCTGAGGATATATTAGCGAAAATCGAAGCTGAAGTGTGTCTAAACCAACGTTTAAAATGAAAGTTCTTCTAGAAGCAACGTTTAAGATGAAAAGTTCTTTTAACTCTGAGGAGCAAGGAATTTATGGCACTATATGAGGATCTTCACTTTTCGCTGGAAACGGAGTTTTAGCCATTTACTTCTAGGTGGTTAGACCAAGATTCGGAAGTACTTTGATGACATATTGAAAAAAATAGTTGGATGAAAATTAAGCTGGTAAACGAAGTTTTAGCAATTAGAAAATCTCATAATCTCATCACGAGGCTTCCCTTGCGAACAGACGCTGAAAGTTCTCGGCCGAGGCTACGAGAATCCGGTACTGGACATTTATTTTTTGTGAGCCTCCAGCGAACCGAGGCGAAACAAGTGTAGCAAGCGAGCTCTGCAAGAGCAAGGGTGTTTAGCAAGTGGAAAACACGTGCAAAGAAGAGAAGAACGAAGTCCTGAGAACAACCTCTTTTAGATATGACGGGACAGCCGCATTGGCTAAATCCCCGCCCGAAAAGGTGAAAACAAAACAGTTGTAGAAAGCTCCCGCCTTAAGCTATGTAAAATTTCTATTTGTTTTTCGAATGTTGAACTAAAAACGAACTTAATATCAAGCCAAACCAAGGCCACACTTTGTGCAGATGCAAAGGCCAAAAGTTGGCAACTCTACAGCTACCCCACAGGAAATCGCTTCCCGCGTCAACTGAACACGAAAGTTTTGTTGCAAAGTGAGCTTTTTTTCGAAACTTCTTCCCCTTTTTTGTCAGACAATGACTTAGCAAGTTTTTCGTTAATTAAATGGCTATAACTTAAAATCTGTTCAGGCTAGAATTATGTAAGTGATCTCAAATTAAAGAGCTAATTTTTCTGCTTCTACTGATATTAAATATTAAGAGCTAAACTTAAATTAAGTCACAAAAATCCTAGTTTATTACGTGGAAATTTACCTAAATCCGTTGTGTAACAAACGAGTCTTCAAGCAATGAATGAATGGAGTTTGCTAAAACTTTCGTACCAAGTTCTAATAAATTATTAAACTAAACAGCCCAAATAATTAATAAAAAGGAATACACGTTGTATAGCATAAATTTAGAATAAATAATAAATTAAATTTTGATAAGCAGTAATTAAATAATTAAATGAATTTGCTACACGACAATAGTAGTCAAACTGAAACATTACACTTTTTTATTACTTTGTAGAGTTGCGCGCCTCCAACTTGCACGCAACCAAGAGGTGACTGGAAAAATGACAGAGTCTTGCTAAGGGTTTAAGTCCCTTTTTATTCAACTTAAGAAGTTACAATTTCGTGCTCTTGACGCTCACAAACTACGCCGACTCGGCGGTAAAATAAAAATAAGAACCTTAAAAGAAAATAATAAAAAGACTCTAATTACGAGGCTCTCTAAAAGTAACTAACCTCACCGCGTTTTACAATACCGCTGCTAATTCAGCAAACATTGAATATCACGTTGAACAATTAACAGTTCTCCTAGGCAAGCACACAGGCCGAAACGCGGGGTTTTTCAATTTCTGGCTAACTACCTCCGCGCTCGTGAAGTAAGAACAGTACACCTCGAACTCGTTTCCTTTCTATTTAACTCAGAATACTTCCGCTGATAATTTGATCCTTGCGCGTTCTACTAAAATTTATATACTCTGGCATTGGCTGTTCCAGGGGAAAGTAAGGCTTGACAGGAAAGATAGTTTAAACTTAAAATAAATGTTAGTTAAAATAAATATAAACCCTACAACTTCAATTGTTAAATTTAAATATTTCAAACTTTCCTGCTAGTAGTTTCTCAGAAAAATGCTCTTTATCATTGTATTGAAAATTCTCTTCTTCATAGAGCTTCAAATAAATGTTTAGCTTTTACAGCTGGATATAAGCATTTCACTTTCTCTGATTAACAAAACTCGCAACATTAAAAACGCTACAAGTTAGAAACTTGCAGACTACTGTCAATAGTCATCACTGAATGTTTAGATTTAAATGTATCTAGAATTCCTGAGATATTAAAAGTATATAATTTGATGTACAAAATTTAGAATAACCGTAAATGTAACTCATTTTAAATGAAATAGTAGATCTTTCAGTGATTACATTGTTGCTGCTATGGATGTTGCTTATGAACATAGTCTGGAAAATTCAGTTTTACCTGCCATAAGAAGACTATGTATACTTACTAATCTCCTGCCTTCAAAATGTTCAAATGGCTTTGTTTTTATGCATGCATATTGCAAATAATTGAACACTTCGGTGTGTATTTAGGCACAATATTCAGTTCTTTGCACACTTTGTGAAACACAGTTTTATTATGAGTTAGCGATATCCAGACCGCTTTGTGGAGATGAAGATGATTTAGAAGGTGGAAGTTCATCTTACACAGCAAAGTGGAAAACTAGCGATCTGTGTACCCTTACCCGCAATGACAGTTATCTAAGAAGATACGACCAAAACGGTGCAGGTAACAGAGATGAAACAAGCCACACCTTCTGAAGATCTAAGATAGCAAGAGTCTTTTGATGATCCGTATGATTCTCGTCTTATGCATCAGAAAATAAATGCGCTTGCTGCTCCAATACCATTCCGCCGAGACTACCGTAAACGTATTATGCGTTTCAATTAGTGTTACAGGTTTCAGGTGAGCTATAGGCAAGAGTGTGGAAAATCGATTGTTTCATTTATAATAAGACTATTATTTCTATTTGCTAGAATTCAGTTGGCCCACTTATACCTTCCTTTATTTTAACCCTGAGAAATGATACAATTTTTTATGCTCACCAGTGGATGAGTGGATAAGTTCACTGATTATCAGGAGTTGGACCCGGGTTCCATTTCTGGCGAAGTTTCTGGGTGGATATTTGAGTGGTTTTCCACGAATGCAACATGAATAGCAGATATTATTTCTTAGAACAACGCTTCATAGAAACATCTATTCCCTGAGACAGATAGCCGTTGAGTGCTATGCCACAGTTAAATAACCTAATCTAATAATCGTTTTCAAGAAATAAATTCGCCAATTCAAAAATATCAATAATGAATAGCTTAATGTAAGAGAATGTTTCATTTCATTAAGCTTATTCTTTGTGTAGCCCTCTTTTTAATATTCAAATAGTATTCAAATGGAAGTTAAGCCTTTCTCAGCTAGAATTATTTGCATGGATTACGAACGCGCTGAACGAAAGGCATGCGGAAAGTTAATGTTCTCTTTAATCAACATTATCCGGCAGATTTCTAGCGAAATGAAAAAGACCGCCTTCACATGAGAGCCTTAAATAGCAACCGGGACACGTAATAATTACCCAGCAAACTCTCTAATACCTTTCAACGACTCCGGAGAGATTTTCACAAGAACGAAAGTTGTCGTCTTCTGTGGCGTCTAATTACATTAGATAAACGTAGGCTGGGAACACCTGTTCTTACTCAAAGGCAACCCGTAGTTAAATCGGGAAATAAGGGCAATCATTTTTGCTCTTTCGCGTAACTGTGATTGCACAGCTGGATACGGAAGAGGATGATACCTTAAATTAACTTGTTATATAACCCCGAATAATTAATTAACTCCAACTTTCTACTAGAAGTAAATAGTAATTAGAAAGACATGTACTAACTAAAGAAAGTTTATTTCATACATATTTATTGATAACATATAATAACAAAATAAAGGAGTTAATTTAAATTAATTCTTTCAATCGACCAATGGTCATAAGGGGATGTAAGAGTTTTAAATACAATCACTAAGATAACTAGATGATGATATTTTGCACCTAATGCAAAGTTAGTACTGCAAAATGTAATTTTTCATAACGTAAGAAAACTGTTTTATTCTAGATAAAATTTTAATGATTTTCTGTATAAGTGAACTCATGTATTTGTATAAGGTACTAGCTAGAGATGGTTACTAATGTATTTTAAAAAATTAGTTGCTTTTATATTAACTTGTCTCTAACTCTTAATTTTTCCTGCTGTCATCATCAGAATGCACATTATATAGGACTTAAAAGCCAACACAACCGTTATTTATTTAGTTTATACTGGCAGCTTATATTCTAGCGTTTAATAAAGACAAAGATAATTTAGCAGTTGCAGTGTCAAATCACGTTTGTAAAACGCAAATATTTTTGTCATTTACTTCAAATTTTCCAGTTCAAACATTGTTTCTTTACTTTAACGAAAATTGTATATATATATATATATATATATATTAGCGACATTTTCAAGATTTAATTGAGGATAATAAGTATGCATGAAATTTAGTAAGTTAGTTTTCAAAGTCTGGCCATTCTTGATTTATACCTTATGAATTTAGAATATATATAAGAAATTAAAAGTGCGCGAAAGTTATTTTAAATTTGATCTTGGATTTTGACAAGCTACTATGCAAGTAACTGAGGAATTACATCATATTCTATCGGCGACAAGTTTTACTGCCAAACTGTTATCGTAACCTCAACAAGCGATGCCGCCAAACAGATCTCATTTCGGTTCATTTCGTCTGATGGACAAGAGGAATTTTACGATCAGTTGATCTCACAGTATAATTTTTTTGGTTGAAATGTATAACTGTCAGATTAACTTTAACAGAAAATAAAAGGCGGGGAAAGTAGAAACTTATCTGTGCTTTTCCGGATGATGGTCTTCACATGTGAAGATTGCTTTTCAAGACACTCATGCCTTGTTCTTACCACGTGCTTGATGTGTTCGCTTAACCATGAAGCCTGTGCTAATGATAACGTCAAATGTGTACCTTGAAACTATTTCTAAGCACAATATTGCCCATAATTTCTCCACTCTTATGGTGAAAAGAATTAACATTTCAAATCTTGAGACAGCTGTTTCAAAGACCATTCCTGGAAGCTACAGTGATAAAATACTCCATGCTCTTATATCAATCATTCATTAGATAACGACAAAGCGCTCACAATATAATTACTAGAATTCGGACAACTTGCAAGTTTGGACCGATGTCAAAACGATACATGGATTAATGGATTAATGTAGACCATTAAAGTAGAGCCAGTCCCTAGAATGGATAATGAAAATGAGACGCTACCTGCAGATGTCTTTCCGCGCCACAGGTGACCTGGAAGGATTTGAGAAGATTCTTGTCAACATACAACAATACTGGATAGTTAGACAACTATGCGCCTGCCCCACCACTTTGTCATGATCAAAATTCGGACATCCGTCATTGAGAGATATCCAGCTGATAAATGGAAAGTCGTGTTTTCTTCCGAGAAAAATGCGGAAAATCTTTCGAGACGTTTGCTCATAAAAGATCTATACCAAAAATTTACTGAATTAGTATGTGATGCACGATAATTTGCCACTAGCGTAATTTTACCGACTAGATCTCACCTTCTTATTCAATCGCCCGTTTAATGTACCTAAAAGAGAATTAAAGACATTGAAACATTCTTCCCATGTGTTCTTTGAGTGCATTTACTAGTATAAAAAGTCTACAGTTGAGAGTTCAGTTTCAGTCAACGAGGCGAAAGCTGGTTTTTCAACATTATTGAAATTCCAATGAGGCGAAAGCTGGTTTTTCAACATTATTGAAATTCCAGTGAGGCGAAAGCTGTTTTTTCTGGTTTTTCTTCGAAAGCTGGAAAGTTATTGATTAATGTACTTATAATTCTTCCTAACTGAAGAAACTTAATTAATGAGTTGCATTATAACTGTTTATACTGAACCTTCAGTAACGTTTGGGCTGGATAATGTTGGGTTATATATCATAGTAAAAAGTTAGAGAACTCTATACCTTATGAGAATTGTTTTTATATAGAATTTTTTTAAAGGCATTATCTTATATTAATTTTATACATGTAACAACATAAAATACAAGTACAGACAGCTCATTGAGAATACTGAAACATTATTTATAAACTAATGATCAAGAATTTCATCCATTCGGTCATTAGTAGGCGACTGTATAATAATAAAGAAGATAAATTGTTAATACCGTCAAGTGTTTTTTTGAACTGAGCATTTGGAATTGTCTGGACATTAAGTAGCAAGTGAACTTAAATAAAAGTAAAAGAACATTATTACAGGCCCCTTATTTAAGCTTCTTTTGATTTAGGACTAAGCAATATATTATCTTGGCGATAAAACTTACTACAGTATTCATCATAATACTTGACTCGAAAGCAAATATAATGAAACTATGGCCACCGCATTATTTCTGAAATTGTAACTAATGACGGAACGTACATATCATTTTTTTGACCTTCCACATGTAAAGAAAATAAAGTATGGATCTTTGAAGATCATCCCAGGTTTACAATGGTTAAAAAACAATGTGCCACGAATGAAGTAATGTGTGCCGCTTCCGTCAAATGTACAGGACTGATCAAACCTCAAGCTGGAATGACAGAATACAGTCACTGCTAAATGCTACATCACTAAGCGACTTCCACAAAGTCTTCAAGGATTTAGAGGACTCATGCTCCACCATGACAATGCATCTATCTTCTCATTGAGAAAGATTGACAGCTGAGTTTCTTCAATAAAACCACAAAGTGTTAGAACTAGTGTTAGAATGCAGAACGACCGCCCTAATCACCCGATTTAGTTATGTGTAACTTTTGGTTATTTTTTAATCCAAAAAAAAAGTGGACATCGTTTTTATTTTGAAGATGAGAATGGCGAGGCTATAAATGCATTTTTTTTCATTTATTGCAGGAAATGAATGGTTTGAGGCATTTAATCTTTAGAAAATTTGGCCTACAGAAGTGCATTTATACTGGAGGCGAATACTTTGAATACTCTTAAAATTTCTTAAGTATTACTTTAAAAACCTATATGTATTTAAAAAATTTAAGAATGACCATATATCTTTCAGAGATATGCGAAAAATAACGAAAATTATAATCACATCAAATTTAAATTAGCTTTACAAACGTGTAAGAGTAACTAATAATAGTACAAATAACTGATGAGCCCGAATGTAGACTGCTTTAGTTTGATGAAGAGATGTGGTATTAATTTAACTGATATTTTTTTTTTGTTTGTTTAGAAAAGTTGAAATGTTCAAAGTAAATAATATGATAATTGAATTGTTTTATCATTTAAATATATAATCTTCGCCTGATTTAGATCCGTTTCAGCGTTCAGTTTGTGTGAGATATTTAGATAATTTTAGGTGATCCGTTTTGGTAATTAATTTCAGCGTTTACTGAAATGAAAGTAATTTTAGAATGCGTACATTAATTTTTAATATTTATTTTTAATACCCCTATTAATCAAAATTTTCAAAAAATTGTATTTTATTTGGGTCTAAAATGCCTTTTTGGTCTATTATAAATCCCTGGCAATCAGAAATTTGAGACTCTTTCAACTACATGTATACGATTTATTCAGCCTATGAAGAAATATTAAGAATCATTTTCAAAAAGATCATAGTCAGATTTGTATATATTTCCTGTACTGTGGTTTGCAATTCATGTAACCGTGATCTTCAACGATCTGTATTTATAAGATGTCACATAATACAATAATCACACTCTTTGAAAATGTATTTACGAAATTAATCTCGCTTATGTGAATTGATCACCAGACAGGAAAAATGCCTCACTCTTGTAGCAACTAATATTTTATTAAAGGTGACTAGCATTGTTCATATACTAGCAGAAAGTTTTAAAAAAATAGCAACCATCAAAATTCCAAACGTTTTATATTTGCTTGTCTTCTTACATTAATCAATAATGTAGATATATTTGATACAGAAGAAAGGAATTAAATTTACACCATAAAATATATTAAAGTATCCATTAAAATATTATAAACAACGAGCATTCGAACATCTAAGGAGGAGACCCGAGATCTCTGATAAAGTCGGAAAGTCTGGTCCTAATAAGTAAAGAAGTGACCTGAAAACTTAAGGCCACAGTACAAGTCGCATGCGTTTTCATGAATATGCTGATGATACTCAAACCTTGTAGCAGTACCTAAATACTCAGTTACTTGGTATTGTGCAGTGATCATCGCCTCTGGATATTAGAATAATGGATTAGTTTGCTATGTACTGATGAATCCGAGTATAGGGTGCCCTAGTTTGATGAACTGATGTGGTATTTATTAGTGTTTACAGTTCTCATTCAATTTAGAGTACGTTTATGTGGATTCATTTGAAGATTATGACGCAATTCATTAGCTTTACCGGATACAATTGTAAACCAGTACGATTGAATTCATATCCTTTACAATTATGCTTTTGAGGCCTTATGCTACCTCTATTACAATAGTCTAAGTCACAAAACCAGTTAAAGCAAAATTTTGGACAGGCATTTGCTGCAATTCAAGTGGCCTCGTCAAAATCTCATTTCAATTCCATAAAACATCTATAGGATGAATTAAAGGAGTAACACTCAAAATCCTAAGCATTTATACCTCATTACTTTAATTATACCTCATTAAAAGTATCAGTATATTGGTATCAGTATATAAGTATCAGTATATTAACATAAATGCTAAACACCATAGTTATTATCTATGCATTTGTAAAACTTGACACATTAAACTTTATTTACTAAAATAACGTATATTATAATCTGCATAATATCTTCGCTTTCATTGCATAACTTAATTTTATACCCATGCTTTTCGTTTGATGTTTTTTAAACTGCAGCTAATTTATGAATGTTATATTTTGCGGAAAAGTATCAGGAGGAATTTAGGGCTGCACATGTTATACCCTCATTGTTCAGGAGTCAAATGTTTCAATGAACAGTATGACTTAGTATATTAATAGAAATTTAATAACTTCCATAAATTTAATTTGAAGCATTTTGCCAACTGATCTAGAGGGAAGTCTTCAATCAATAGTGGAAATATTCCTAAATAGGGTATATACCATTTTAGTTGAAGGAATGCATTAAATATATCGAATAAAATAAATGTGAAACGGAAATAATTATACTATTTTAACTCTTTCACTTATTTAATACATAGATTTAGTTTTTATTCTTAACTTCATGAACAATTATGAACTTAGCAAGTTACTCATTAAACTTGATTAAATTTTTGAAAGAAAAATTGATTGTTAAACAAAAAGCAAAATATTGTTGCGTGCGTACGGGTTCGTGATGAAATGAATGCACAAGTCCGATAAAAAAAAATGAACAAAAATTTATTATTATCACAACAAAAATGCTTAAATTTTCTCAAATTATCACGCAGTATTACAATATCTCACAGTAGTTTTCTTTTAACTACTCAAATGTCCAATAGAACGTAATTCAATACAGCTAAAGAACGCTAATCCGCGAATTCGCTATAATCAACAACAGTAGTTTTCTAAACAACAACAAACTAAGCAACTACTACAAACTGAGATGTTTTCCTCCTTTTATAAGATTTTAAAATCACGCGCTAGAATTTTCCAGTACTTTCTCGAAATCAAAAAGAGATATTTATTTATTTAATGCACGCGCTCTTGTATTTTCAATTTTCCGGCTTAGCTTTCTTTAAATATTCGTCACGCGCTGCACTGCGCGAGAAATAAAACCATTTAATTTATAATTGAACTAACATTAGCTTTTTAAATACCAAATTCGTAACAATATGTAACACCTATTATTTACATAAAGTAGTATATTATTATAGTATTTACATGAAGTATTTACATAAAACTTACTGTATTTGTCCTATTAATTAAGCACAGTTTGTTCACTATTACAGTAAGCATTCTAAAAATTTAACCAAATATTAATTGAATTGTTATTATTAACTCATTATAGCGATTGCAAACATGAAATTCCTCTATCTTAAAACAACTTAATATTTTTGCTCGAACTATTGCTTGGTAAGCTAATAACGATAAATCACTCGAGTTCTATCTGCCTCAGATAAAGGTTTTATTTATGGATAACATTGTAAAAAAAACTGATATTTACTATTTTTAAAACTCAGGTACATACATTCCGCATTTTTAATTACTTTGTGTTACTTTTCCGAGTTAATTAACAGTTAAATTTTATTTTGCACCTTTCTTTCATACCTTGCTTTGTTGCGTACCCACCTTGGCAAGCGGCATATTTAAAGCTGAGAGGAAGAATCATAACCATATGACTTGAAGTGGAGAAAGAGGTTTGGCTGATGTTTCGTCGCCGATCTTGGCTTGTATCAGAAGCCGGTTCTCCGAGTGTAAATATTACCGGGCATTAAGTGCGTTTTAATGTAGATTAGGTTGTCAGACTCAAACGCAAATTGTGACTTTGTCACATGTTTACCTGTATGTTGCAGCCAGTTGCTGAAGAAACTTTTATTTTATATTATTTTAATTTGAAACTGACAAACCGTGATATATTTTATAATTCTTCTGTGTATGTTGGTTTCCCAGTCAGTTTCAATTATAGGTGAAAGTTCGCTACACAGATTTGAGGTAATCGAATTACAGGTGAAATTTGAGGGATGACTTCCCATTAATTGTAATGAAACAAAAGAAAGTGTAATCTACATTTTTCTATAACTACATTTAGTTAACTAATATTATCAATCAAATCATGTTAGTTAAATATCCTCTTTCCCTGCTTTCACTTATTAGTGTATAAGACACAAATTTGAGTATGTTAAATACCAGGATTTAAGTAAGTAGATCGAGACTTTGAAAGAGACATTGTCGGTTATATACATACAGAGGTTGACCGCCTCTGCTGTAAATAACTGTTACGTATCCAGGAAAAAACCTTTTGTTAGAGTGCGTAGAGAAACTGAAGCATTGCTTGTTAAAGTGCATTTCGACATAATGGAACTATGTTAAACTCTTCCTTGTTATGCTTAAATGTTTCCGGCCAACCAGCGTACTTCGAAAAACAGTTGTCGTTGACTTGTCTACCTGATTGGCTCTTCAAAACGATTCAGAGTAGAGCCAAGTAATTCTTTTCATCATGAACGAATATTAGCGCGAATCTACAGCCGCAAAATTTCTACCAAAAAGCATCGGAATTATAAGCACTGGAATACCGCTGAGGCATTGGAATGCTAGATCCAATCACACGCTAAAGCAGGAAATGCCACCTGACGCGCTAAAGCAGAAATCAAGAAAACGTCGCCACGGTAAAACTAAATCAGTTCCAACCAAATGCGAGTAGCCGGCCTTCATTTCGGTTCTTAAATAAGGCTGAATGACATGACTTTACAGCTCCGCCCAAATGTAAGTGGATTGCAAATTTCCAACACTTTTCTTCGCAAGGCATAAAAAGAGAATAAAATAGAAGCACATAATAGTTCATTAGTTAATACAAAGAACTTAATAGATTCATACTTATCCTATGTAGGTTCCTTTCGAAACTCTTTCTTAAAAATCCTTTGTAATTTCTGTAGCAATTAGAAATTTAATAAATCATTTGACTTCTTTATCATGTAACTCTCTTATTTAATGTAAACCAATATTAATATATTCAATGCTACGCTTTTGTACTGGAATATTTCATTCTACAACAAACTTAGTCATGGTTTAAAGGTATTTCTTCTGCCCTTATTGTATTCCTTCATGGTGAAATAGGAAGCACGTCTGGCTACCATCGTGAGGTCCGGAAGTCGAATACCTGGGGGGGTGATGCACTTTTCTCGTACTTCCTGCTTCGTCAAACCTAACGATTGTATACTGTTACCTTCTCCGAAAACCCAAGTCCTCTTAATAGGAAGAAAACGTGTGTTGCATTTTGGAAGTTTTGGTTATCCCTACGTACTCCGTCTTAGTAATTAACTACCAAATCTTTGCTTGCATGATTCCCAAAATATCGGATGATTTCTCAAAATAACTCCAAAAAGATTTCTTGTGGACTTTATTTTCGACATAATCTGCGGCTGCATAGCAGTTGAAACTTTCATTTGTTTCCCAATATGCTATTTCTTACAATTAACGTGAATTTTATATATTATAGTATATGCTTTGCTTCAAAGAAAATTATTGTATCACTAGCAAACTAAGTCTACTAACAGATACTGTTATACTACTAATATACTACTAATGATCCTGTTAAGGATTGATATTTGCTTTTGGTCTATAATTTCCTCTTCTTATGAGGTATTTGAAGATTCTAATATAATACAGCCTAACCTTGTTACTACATTGGTTAAGATTTTTGCATAGCATACTTGAATTCAAATTCCTGTTATATATTAAACTCGGCCAATCAGTACATATTCATTTTGACTTTGTTCACTTTTAACATCATAATATTGGTTTATTTTACCCAAGTTCCTTATTTTCAAATCATCGAAGATTTACTTTTAGTCGCAACTGCCAAATCCTCGATATATATGAATATAATGATGTAGTCATCTGTCCTTTTTTGTAAATAAATAAAATTATCAGATTCCGATGAAAAGGAAAAGTTTCTTATCACGTAGAACAAAGAAGTGTTTGGGTTTGCTCAATACAAAATCGACTTTTTAAGAAGAAAATATCTTCTATCGTTCATTCTTCGAGAAGAACTTGATAAAATGTAGTTAATGAGAAACGTTATAAAACATAAAACAATTCGGTTAAAACATTACGAGGAAACTTAATAATTACTGTAACTGTAATCTTTACAAAACAATAGAATTAACAGATTACGAGGTAACTGTAACCTTCCAATTTGATTTTACAATATTTGAAAATAGTTTTTATCCAAGTTTCACTATCATTATTTTACTATCATGTTTTTACTATCGCGATTTTAGATTTAAGAAAATAAAGTATTTTAAGTGTTTTTTTTTATTTTAGTTTAGTTTTATTAATATATTTTCATTATAAAATTGTTTTATTAATACATTTGTATTGTACTATATATTAAATCTTTATTTCTCTTCATAAAATGTTAAATTATTTAAAATATTACTTTAAACTAAAACAGGTCTATAATAAGATCCATAAATAAACACTCTTTCCGAATTGCCGATTAAAATTGAACTTTCCAATCAACTTGTCAGCTATCTCCCTCGCATATAGATGATCCTCGTTTTAAAACCCTGAAACTAAAAATTCATTAAATATTATTTATTTACTTCAGATTGAAAAAACATCAGACTTCATCAGAAACTGACAATTCTTCTAAAAATTCTCAAAAATGTTGAATTCCAACAAAAAGAAAAAAAATTAAGAACCTTTAAAATAGAAGAACAGTTCCCAGTCTCCCGTAAAGAAAGTATTATTTCTCAACACGCAACATATGTTTTATGATGTTCTAAGAATATGGCACTTTGCAGAGTTCAATTTTAAGCAAAAGTAAAAATACTTTTCTTTTTGCTTCTCATTCCAAGTTCCTACTGTTCCTTGTCAGTAGCTAAAAAGAATAAAAGACACTTTTGTACAATTGCGATTGAGTTTCTCCTTAAATTTCGTTCTTGTTTTTTCTATCGTCGTATTTCTTTATCTAAAACTGCAGCAGCTGCATTTCTTTTGAGGCAGCATTATACATCATGTGTTTTTGCTTGCCTGGCGTCTTTGCTACATGATGTCTTTCTAAAAGTTCATTGAACATTAAATTCTTTGATTTTCCAGTTCTCAGAAACGTCTTAACGGAAACGAAAGTGTGCATCTGACCTTTTGAACACATGGATGATCAATCTGTTTTAATATCAGACTGAAAGGAAAGCAAGTATTAATCGAATGCAAAATGCATTCATTGAAATAAAAACGTGATTCGAGAACCGCTTTATATGCCACACCCATAATCCTTTTCATAATGAATTCTATAACCAAAGTAGAAAGAAGGGTCACATGTGTAATCTAAAAAAGTCATTCTTTGTGCAAAAATTATAAAAAAATCTCCGCTGTCAGTTCCATCGAAGAACGTTGCAAGCCATTTCAATTCGGCAAATGCGTTTTTTATTTCATTTAGTAGCTGCAAGAAAGAAAGGAAAAAAGCAAGAAAAGAGTTCCTATAAAATTCTGGTATTAATTGACCACATAACTGTACATTTTTTTAGTTTTTATTTCATTCACTTCTTTAAAATGAAAGTGCAAAATGTCGTCAGAAAGCGCTCTTTCTATTTTTTACACCTTTCATTTACTCATGTCTCATGAAACTCAATATGCGTCTAGGTCAAGGGAAGAAAAATCATGCCGTTTTGATTAATTCATTCGCAGGACACGAAATCCCAGTCCTGTCACCAGTCAATGCAAAATGTGTGCAGTTATGCCGAGAAGTAATAAAACCTTGGGAAGACTGTCGGCTGATATGTTGGCATTTTAGATTGGGCGGAACTTCATAAATGCTGAGAGAAAGTATTTAGACGCCAAAAAAACGAAGGATTAATGATCAAAATTTTCAAAAGTTTGGATCGAAGATATCATTTGTAAACCACGATGTCCTATCGTCAGTTTCCGGTGGACCAGCAGAAATCAATCATGTTTCCTTTCACAACAAGATGTGTAGGGAAAATTTTAATTAGACTTCGAAATTTAGATCTCTGTTTATGTATCTAATTGCCTTAGAAATCAAACTAATTAAACAACTCAGAGGAAACCTTTTCAAGTTGTTTATTGTTTTTCAGTTCGCGGATCCCATACCCTATCAAAGTAAAATGTTTTGACACTTAAGAGGAAAATTTCTTCAGCACCATGTACACAGATCTTTCAGATGTGTCCACAGATCCACAGATCCACAGATCTTTCAGATCAAATGCACCCTTGCATTTGTTCTGAAAGTTCTAAGTTCTTTCATATATAGATGTTCTAAGTTCTTTCATATATAGATGTAAGTATGTAAGATATAAATTATGAAAGAAAATTAATTAATTCACAACAGCATTTTTAATTCCTAATTTTATTTTGACTTTCTCAATCACCAACTAGAATTCAAACAAAGGATTCTTAGTTTAGTTCTAGTACCTGCTGAAATGCGCATTCTCTTTTTCTTCCCTACCCTCGCTACGCAGGCAGGTCATTAACTTCTTAAAAACTATTATCCATTATTTAAATATATGATATATGTATATAAAATTGCGGGAGCCCTTATAGCACCCTTAGTGTTGCGTAAACTAAAAAGAGATCGCTTGAGGTATGTCGAAGAAATTGTCTTAAATAAAGTATTGTTGTGAATATGAAGCTAGTTGTGCTTTCCGAAGTTCCACTCATCTAATATGCAATCTGTATGTCTTCCATGCTTGTCATTTTTTCGGCCTTGACAAAAACGGTAATGTGTGCCTTCTCCCATCCACAATTAAAAGATCATATATATATGTACAATATGAGAAGATTTAATTAATATATATATATATATATATATATATATATATATATATAAATTTCAAATTATAAATAAATTTATTTCATCGCAAATAATTTGATACTAGATAAGTGTTTGACTGGTAAAGATATTATTCTGCAGTTGCATATGAATTGAAGTTAGAATATCACAGAAATATCGATTACGTAGTCGAAGATTCCGGGAACTTTTTAACAATTACAAAATTACTCAGTTATCCAAACATATTACTTTTTGATTACTGTATGGCATAGCGCATCACAATGGGGCCAATATGCACCCCACAGTTATCTGCACAGTGATTAGGACGTTTACATTTTTAGAACTGAACAGCAGCCAAGCAAGAGACGTCCTTTAGGTAGCAAGCGTAGGCAGCAAAAGAGTTGCTTTAATTGCAAATTAGCAGTATAAAGTTTTATTCATAATTTATTCAATTAAGTTGGTAGTAAATTTTTATTTATATTTTAAAAGCTTACATATGTATACAATAAGAGCGCAAATCTCCATGTGTCATTACTTTGCAATGAAATAATATTGCAGCAATTTATATATTTTCTTTCTTTGGGCCTTGCTGTTTTAAATAGCTTTTAAAAATAGGATTTTATGTTCTAAATCTTGAATTTCTGAGAGATAATTCTTAACCCAAAACGCTTCTCGTAACTCTTTAAAATTGTTTATGGCATTAAACTGAAATTTGCAAGCTAATATCAATTTAAACGCTACCTTAGTCTTTTTAGACTATTTTTTTTATCTCAGAAGGTCTAATTAAGTGCATTTTGGCATTGTATGTATGTTTCTGGCATTGTGATAAAACAACTATATCTAGAGCCATCACATTTTGAATAACATACGTTTCCACCCAAATATGGGTATTTGGAAGCCCAAATTTAAAATTTATTTTATTATCTATTTGATATTTTGTAAACCTTTAACGAATTTCTGATTAACAAACTCAAAGATTTCAAAGCGAGCAATGGCAACACTGTACAAAAAAAAAATATTTTTATCTCTTGAGCACGAGAATGTGCATCGGAAATTCTAAAGATATTCTAAAATTATTTTGCGCTATTACTGTTGAATTGAAATTTATGGTTCGTACGAAGAAAAATAAAGATAACACACAAAACATTAAAAAAGCGCCCTTTTGGTTGTAATGTAAAATCTGAAAGCTTGCAGATTTTTTTTTAATTAATTTTAATTCATTCCAATTTTAGCCCTAACATATGACATGTAGAAAAATATTTCATTTAAATTATTTATTTAGTTTTTTAAGGAATTTGAAAACGTATTTAGTCTTAATATTTTTTACTCTCTGCATTTATACATTTCCAGATTATTTCTCTTCGGTACGACTGTCAAAAATATCATATCCGAATTTTTAATTTTTAATTTTTTTTTCTTATATATTTGTTTGTTTGTTTTTACTTTTCAAAACACAAACACTAAATTATTCGATATGCTAGACTGTGTCTGAATTTCTTAGACTGGCATATTTCCCTTTTTTTTTTTCAAAATTCCAGAGTCACAAGTTAATGGAAGTTGTTGAAGTTTAATAGATCGGTTTAGTGGCTAAATACTTGAAAGCATGAAGTTAATTTAATACATTTGTTCAATACATTCATTATGGGATTGTTTTCTTTTTCAATGATCATTCTGTGTTAAATTTGCACAAAGTACTTCATTGCATGAACATACATTTTATAAGCAAATATGAATTCCTTTACAGTAATGAATTATTACTATTGGCAAAATAGAAAAATCTGATGTGTACACCACATGACTTCCTTGTACTAGAATATTAAATTGGAATATTAAATTATACGCATTTTTCTTGCATTTCATTTAAACTTATTGGATTGAATTAAATCTACTTCGCGACAGCACATAAACCACAATAGAATAAATGCATTCTTTAAAATTCATTCTAGTATTTGTTTACCATAGCGACACTCTGGCGCTAGATTCACAGTATTAATAATTATATAACAGTTAACTTATATAATAATTATATAACGGAAACTAAGTTAACTGTAATCCAATAATTATATAACAGTTAACTTATATATTTCGTTCATATTATAACTCATAATGCACAAAATTTATATCATTTAAAGAATAGTATTATCTAATCATTGCCACATGTTCTATTCAAATACTGTAATAAAGCTAGAATGGTGTATAAAAGAAATTAAGCAGACAAAACAAAAAAGAAACATTTATTCACAGACGAATGAGTATTTCTCATTTAATTAATTCAGTTCTCACTTAGCGAGAAGGCAAAAATGCATAAAAACTCCAAATATCTATATTAAAAATTACGAAGTAAATCTTAAACACTTATTTCCTCGAAAAAATTCCAGAAAGAATTAAGCATGATTTAATCGGCAATAATAAATGAATGCGTTATCATTGTTGTTGCGAAGTTTCTCTAGATTGGCAACAAATCCACTACTCTCCTGTTTCAAATGTAAACATCAATGACCGCCATTAAAAAAAGGCTTAGCGGCACTTAGACAACTTTAAAATTGTTGATAATTCTAAAAATATTTCAGACAGATTTACTAAAGGCATAAAAACCTTAACCGGAAGATAAAAACAACATAATAGAATCATTTTTAAAGCAAAAAATGTACAATTTACAAACATATAAGAGTAAAGAAACTGAGATCACTGAGCCGGGTAACAGAGTGGATATATATATAAATATATTTATATACGTTTGGCGCGGCCGATTGCAACCAAAATACGAGGTGCACATCTACATGTTATAGCAGTCCTATACACAAAATTTCAACGTTCTGAGGCTACTCGCGAGTACGTACGTTCGTACAGATGCCACGAAAAATTCTCTTCAGAATTAATTTTCAAGCAGTTTTATAATTTTTTTGAAGGAAAAGAGTATTTTATTCTGTCCTTACGCACAGATATCACGCAAAAGCATCGTTAAATTGCATTCGATAACCGTCAAAATGGATATTTTCTTTGAAATATGCTGCCTGAAACTTTTCGCGATTACAATACTTCCTTTTTACTTCGTACAAGGAAGTAAAAAAGGATGGCATCATTGTAAGGATTAAAACATTTTTTTTTTTTTTTATTTTCAGCCTTATTTTATATATTCAAACATTTCCAATTATTTATTTAATTTTTTATTATTTTTTTATTTTTTTATCCCCAGTCTTTATTTTTTGTTTGTCTATTGGAAATTCTAAAGATGTGGCGTTTTAAAACATTTTTAGCCCAAAGTCGCGTTTGTCCAAATACTCTCGAAGCGTGTACGTGTGTATCAGTGAGAAAAAAGTTTCTTTGGACGTAATATAAAATCTGAAAGGCCTTCAGATTTTTTTTTTCTTTTTTAGGAAACCTATTCAAAAGTTAGTTAAAGATAGTAGTCAATGAGATAATTTCGTCCTTGGGCAAAATTAAGTGAAATAGGTGCGTTTTAGTTACAGAGTCATGCATACCGAGTTTTGACGTCTAAACTCATATCCAGCATTTCCATTGTTAAAACTTACATGCATAAAAAAACCTCTTACAGGTCAGATTAATATGTATATATTTATATATCGCATACAATTTTTCTGCAATGCATTGTGTTGCATTTTTAAGTGGGATAAAACCCATAACCGTAACTCATGAATTTGTCAACTGGGAATAAAATGCAAAATCCGAAAATAAGTAAAAATAAAGAAACATAGAAAATTGTGCATTTGATTGAACATTTTATCTATGGGTAGATAGAAATCATCTTGCGGGAGAAAACGGCATCAGTGTTTGTCACCTAATTTCAGACTTTCAATCTACGTTACGAAGTAATTAAACTTTTGATTTTGGACCTTGCAATAAATGATCAAGGTCACACATGGCGTACAAAGTAAAATGGGAGAGATATTTAGAACTGCTAATAACAATAGCGTGGCAAGAAATAAATGTATGAAATTATAGCAATGACGTGATTTTTGTCAGTGACCAAATCTATGGTAACGTTGCTTTACAATGATGCTGCTCTAGCTTTTAATATTGTAAATTTTATTCGAAAATGTATGTATAAATTTGTGTATGTCTATAATCGGAGATTTATATAAAACGATCGTTTGTAAATTATATTACCTTTTTACGAGACACCATTGCTTCATTTCGGTTATTGCGCGTTGTAATAATTCTTTAATTTTGTCCGTAATATATTCAGCATCATAGCATAGTTTTTTATTAATGGTTCTTTTCTGCATTTGGATTTACTAAAGGCTGATTGATTTCGTGTTGCCAGATTTATAACCCTTCATTATTACCCTTATAATTTACATTTATGTATTTTTATTCCTTATATAAATTTCGGTTTATTTAGATTTTAAGATCTTACCTGAAAATTTCAGACTATAATTGAGCAAAGCTCCCGCGAAAGAGGTTTTGTTTGCGGGGTTGCTCTGTAATTGTTTAGGGCTGCTGTGAGTTCAGATTTCTTTTTTACAGATGACAGCTTGAATTCAACAAGCAGCTGTGGTGCCTGAATGCGTTCAATACCGAGGATATTTTTGTAATACCGTACTTTTCTGACCTTATTTCTATGCATTGTCCTAAGTCAAGTGATCGCAGCTAACAGCTCCCTCCTCCGAACTACCAGGAATTTATATCTGCTCTCGCGGAATGTAGCGTCTGGTCTTAGGAGATTACCTCCCACCAGTGGCAGGACAGCAGCACCGAATACTGGTATTTCGAACTGGGCTCGAATTCCGATGAAATGGCCAACTGCACAAGTGTAATGTTGATGCGAGCCGGTTTCCTTAAAATGAACTTCATAAAAGCATCATCATCTTTACCGAATATAGAACTCGCATGCTTTGTCATAAGAAAATAAACCAACCCCCCCGCCGATATTACGTGATTCTTTAACGGAAATACTCTATGAAATGCGCACTTCTACTGTAAAAATTTATACAATCCTTTAAACTGGTACAATGCGGGAAAAAATTAATATAACAAAAATCTGAAAGGTTTTTCAGATTTTAAATTACGTCCAAAGGGACGTTTTATTAACGCTTTGTGTGTTACCTTTATTTATTAAATATCATGTTCTACGTACTCACACAAAATTTAGTTCAAGAACAATATCGCAAAATAATTTTAAAATGAGCATATTTTTAGAATTTCCGATACAGAGTCTCCTGCGCTGAAGATAAAAAATGTTTTTTTTCCGTACAGTGTTGCCATTGCTTGCTTCGAAACCGTCGAGTTTATTAATCAAAAATTCGTTGATGTGTTACAAAATATGAAATAGATAATAAAACAAATTTCAAATTCAAATTAGGGCTTCCACATGCCCATATTTTATGGAAGATTAAGTTATTCAAATTTTGATGGCTCCAGGTACCGTTGTTTTATCATAATGTAAGAAACTTAAATACATTTATGCAGATTCTTCATTATTTAATTTCTTCAAATATATAAGACAGGGCTCTAATATTTGGTGGCAACAATTTGAAAAGTGATTTGCCGTTTATAGTTTTCAAACACAAAATGCCAAAACGAAATTAATAGTCCTTCAATGCAAATTGCTCCTTTGTACTAAAAAGAAAAAAAAAGGACAATTCTAGATCTCTCTCCCGTTCTACTAGGCCGATTGATGAAATTCAATTTGTTTTTTTCATGTCTCGAAAGCGCGACTTAGGATATATATTAGATTGTATATAACCATGTTCTAAGATAGGTATTTTGACACAAAATCGAAATTTTTCTGAAATGACATCCCAGTTGTATGAATTTCTGAATTGACATGCCAACATAAAATTTTGTAATTTTTGGGGCAAAATTTACAAAGAAATTTAAAAACTTTAAACTTAGCGCGTTTTTTTTTTTTTTTTTTTTTTTTTTTTCCTCAGTTTGCGCCAAGAACAATTCATTTGGTGAAATTCTTAATTTATGGCAACCGCTTTTCCTTTCTCTTTTTACATTGTGCACGAGGGGGGAAAAGTTGTATCGTTCGTACTTTTAATTAATTTTAACAAAATGCTTAAACACATTTGATATTTATTGCTATCAACAAATATGCGGAATTTTAAAACGCGCCAGTATTGAAATTCACTTATATCTTGGAAAACTTTGAATAAAAAAACTCAATTTTTTGCAGGTGTGCCTAGAAATACATCTATTTTGGAATTTTATTTTGAATGAAAATAAATTTGAAATTTGAAAGAAAGAATAAAAAAAATTAATAAAAAAATCTGATGTGTACACCACATGACTTCCTTGTACGGAATATTAAATTATACGCATTTGTTCCTGCATTTCATTTAAACTTATTGAATTGAATTAAATCTAGTTCGCCGACAGCGCAAAAACCACAATAGAATAAATGAATTCTTTAAAATTCGCTCTAGTATTTGTTTACCATAGCGACACTCTGGCGCTAGATTTACTTAACAGTATTAATAATTATATAACAGTTAACTTATATAATAATTATATAGCAGTTAATTTATATAACGGAAACTAAGTTAACTGTTATATAATCCAGAATTATATAACACTTAACTTATATATTTCGTTCATATTATAACTCATAATGCACAAAATTTATATCATTTAAAGAATAGAATTATCTAATTGTTGCCACATATTCTATTCAAATACTATAAAAAAGCTAGAATGATGTATAAAAGAAATTAAGCAAACAAAACAAAAAAGAAACAGTTTTTCACAGACGAATGAGTATTTCTCATTTAATTAATTCAGTTCTCACTTCGCGAGAAGGCAAAAATACATAAAAACTGAAAATATCAATATTAAAAATTACCAAGTAAATTTTAATATAGATATTTTTAAATTTTAATATAGATATTCCAGAAAGGATTAAGCATGATTTAATTGGCAATATTAAATGAAGGCGTTATCTTTGTTGTTGCGAAACTAAGTTTCCCTAGATTGGCAACAAATCGACTAGTCTCCTGTTTCAAATGTAAACATTCAATGGCCGCCGTCAAAAGAAACGTCTTAGCAGCACCTAAACAACTTTAAAATTGTTCATAATTCTAAAAATATTTCAGACAGATTTACTAAAGGCATAAAAACCTTAACCGGAAGATAAAAACAACATAATAGAATCATTTTTAAAGCAAAAAATGTACAATTTACAAACATATAAGAGTAAAGAAACTGAGATCACTGAGCCGGGTAACAGAGTGGATATATATATAAATATATTTATATACGTTAGGTGCGGCCGATCGCAACCAAAATACGAGGTGCACATCTACATGTTATAGCAGTCCTATATACAAAATTTCAACGTTCTGAGGCTACTCGTTTTTGAGTTATGCGAGATACGTACGTGCATACGTTCGTACAGACGGCACGAAAAATTCTCTTCAGAATTAATTTTCAAGCAGTTTTATAATTTTTTGAAGGAAAAGAGTATTTTATTCTGTCCTTACGTACAGATATCAAGCAAAAACATCGTTAAGTTGCATTCGATAGCGGTCAAAATGGATATTTTCTTTGAAATATGCTGCCTGAAACTTTTCGCGATTACAATACTTCCTTTTTACTTCGTCCAAGGAAGTAAAAAAGAGATAAAAAATAAATATATACCAAATTCAATTAACATGGAGGAGCTAAAATTTTGTAAAAACTACTCGTGCGATTTTTACAAAATTTGGCAGTCTGGCATAAGTTGAGTCGTAGAATCGGAATATGGAAAAAATTATATGTTATTTCAGAAAAAGTCCTATTTTGTGCCAAAATACCTATGTTAGAACAATGTTGTATATAAATTTAATATATGTCCTAAGTCGTGCTTTCGAGACATGAAAAACGCAAGTTGAATTTCGTCAATCGGCTCAGTAGAACGGGAGAACTGTCGCTTTCTTTTGGACATTGTACATAATTAAGGGTGGATATGATGTAATTTCTTCATTCGTTTTGGGTTTTGTGCATCATTGAGTATTAAGAGCAATATTTTAGCATTTATTTAACTTGTGTATAAGAATGTTGTTTATAGACAATTTCTATGTGTTCATTTTTTTTATAAAAATTAAGTGTAATAATTATGTTTCCTTACACTTTAATTTTGCAAACCAGTAGAAAATGTATGGTTCACATTTAATAATAAATCATTGTATTATTTTTGCCGTTACTTTTGACAGCTATCAAGGAGATGCAAATTAATTAATGTAAAGAGCTCTGGATGATTTTCATAAAATTTTGTGATCATCCCTTTTGCTCTTACCCAAGTAGAAAAAACTGTTAGACTAAGGTACTAATAAACAACTTTTATTTTAAACCTTCTTCTGTATTCTCCTCCTTCTGTATTATTTCAAAGGAAGATGAAGATGAGGCTATAAATCGTCTATATACTATTCACGGAACCAGTGTTAACAGTTAAGGCAGCAGCTAGGATCCGTACGAACATAAGCAGAGAAATATTGTAATATTTTTCAGGATCTGTATACGTCTAACTTTAATAAAAAATATTTTAAATCATACTGTACAGCATTTTTACTGCAGAAAGTAAGTAACGTCAAACTTTACCGATAGTTTTGAAAGCATTGCATGCTATGTTATTACATTTTTCAGCTATTTCAGTGCATTTGCAAGTTATAAAAAGGCAGCATTTCGCTTCCCGACATCCAACAGTGCACTTACTGATAACTTGTCCAGTAAATAGTATACACCAGCTCTTCAGATGGCAGTAGATAATATTAAGATAAAATCCCTATATAGAGAGGCAAGAAAGGAACGAGAAATAGAATAGAGAGAGCAACAGGAAAAAAAGAAATACTCTTGCTTGTTTTCCTATTACTCCTTTAGATAAGTGTGCTTGTCATAAGAAGTAAGCATAAAGTTAGATTTATATTCAATTTTACATTGTTTCATGTAGAAGAAGTCTTCTAGACAATACCAGAATCCAAACTGAATGCACAAATAATTCTCATCTTGATCCTACCAGAAATGTGAAAGTAAATTTCTCATTCGTATACGCATTTCAATCACGGTAAAAGGAATGGACTGTATTAAGTTTACTCAACTCTGTATAAAGTTTTAAGTATGAAATTTATACTATTTTTTAAAGTGCAAGTATATACATTTTAATTTATTTATGCATTAGATTTTTCATTTTGAAAATGCTTGTACGTTTATGTAGAGTACATGTAATCAAAAATAATATAAGTATTTTTAAATTATTAACAATAACTTAAAGCAACACGTTAAACAGTACAGTTTCCGAAAAATATTCCTTCTGAAACCTTTACACTTCAAATAGATATACAAAAACAGAGCTATTTTTATTTGTGTAAAGATATAAAATTTTAATATTTTACTTTAAAATGATGAAAATTATGTAAAGTAAAAAATAAAGAGTTGAACACAAATTATTACACAGGCATTTAATTTTTCATCTTAAATAAAAATTTTATCTAGTAGTGCACACTTATAGAATTAATCGTCAGCTGTTTTATAAAAATTAAATTTAACCTAAAATACTTTCAATTTAAAAACCCAGATTTAGTTTCCCATTTTATGAAATCTAAAATGATATCAACAGATAATATCAAAATATTTAATAGTATAATATTATTTGAACAAAATTTTTAAAAATAAATTTAAAAAAGAAAATAGAAAGAAACACAAGAACTTTCTAACTATGCCTCGCTAATTCCATCAAAGCATCTTTCAATTGCTAATTACTACTGTAATAACTGTTTTAAATATGCATAAAAATTATTTTTCTGAAGTTTATTTAAATTTTAAAAGTAATAATAGTATTTGCATGCATTTGTTTGCTTTATTGAAGATTATTTAACATTTTTATAACACAATAATTTTGATAAAAATTATGAAATTGTTTTATAGTGTTGCAAATTTAGTCTAATTTTAGTTTTTGAATTAAGCAGAATATTCATATTTGTTATTCCACTCATAAAAAAACCCATAATTGCGTTAATTTAAAAAAAATCACAAAGAATATTTTTATCCATTAGTCTACATATCAATTAATTACTTACATCTGCTAAATTCTTTTATTTTACCTTATGGAATCTTTACCGTATTGATATTGGATGTGCGTAGTATATAATGGAATTTAAAATTTTAATTATTGGTTGAATACGCTATCATACGTTTTTAGGGTTATAACTCTGAATTACATCTATTTACGAAGAAATAACTTTTGAGAATGCAAAATCTTGTCAGTCCTTATTTAAGATGCCTATATGAGTCCCATTCTTTGAAATGTTATTGAGTTGAATCACTTAAACGTAATCAATGTTATGGGGCTGAAAACTGTCTTAGATCTTATTAATGTAAACATCAATGAATTCGCATTATGAGGGATTAGACGCACATTATGGGGATCGTAAATCAAGAGTTTCTTATTTACACAATAAGTTCAAAATCTAGTAGGAAACTGTGGCAAGCACCTTTCATAACACCAGCGACGTTTGACATGTCAATTGTGAATTGTACTGCAGTGTTGTTACTGCTTGTGGAGAACATTTCCGACTATTGCATTGTAATGTTCGTTTGCAGCGTGGTTAGAGTAAAAAATACGACTGTTCGTCTACTATTTTGTAATTTGAGATGCTCTTCAAATTCCACATTGACCAACGGCTAGAATCTTACTTGCCACGTTTATGTTCAGACGTTTGATCTTTCTTCAATTTCAAAGGATTATTTGCATATAAGGAGCGTATTAAAAACAACTTGTGTCTTTATTTGCAGTACATGCAGACGTGTAGTTTCGGATATCCCCACAGTTCTCGCAATTTGCTTTCTGTATTATAAGTAGCTTGTTACCTTTTTTGTTTGCACCATTTTATGAAATTTTCCGATCAGTAAAAATTATTAGTCGGCTTTTAAGTCTTTGAAATTATGTAAAACATCATTATCTTTCAAAGGCTTTTGACTAGGAAAACGAACTTTTCTCAAAAACTTGCTACGGTATTTTAGTCGTTTCTGGACCTTTGTTTAGATGTAGTCTGTGAATTTAATGCTCATTCACTGCTTATGTTTTATGTTTTATGTTAGACTGGAATCTCTTAATGCATCGCAAGAACTCCACTTAAGGAAACTGATTTAAGAACATGTACGAGTGTTTTAGCCGTAACTCAATCTATGATAATTCACGTATGTATGTATGATAATTCACGTATTAGTGTATACGACATATTCAGCTTATGTCGTATACACTAACCAAAGCATATGAATCGAATTTGGGCAAAAATGCTGCAACTGAACTATTCCATGATGCTAAAACTATGTAAGTTAAGATCTAGATGCATTCAATTACTTTTCAATTTACAAAGCAAAATAAATAACTCTGAAAAAACTTCAAACGTTACTCGAAATAAAAACAGTCATACGTAATATTCTGATGCGTTAATTTGGCTACTAAATGTGAAGTTCAAATTCAAATCATTAAAACTGAAGTCTTGAGGAGTTTAACTAATTTAATTTAATTCATTCCCCCCAAAATGCGCTTTAGACTAAGAAATTTCGTAACTGTATTTAATCTTTCAATTTGTTTATTTTCATCTTAACCACCCAAACAATTCTTCAAAATTGTTTAGCTTCAAAGTATGCTGAATAAAAATGCATCTTCAGACAAGATATTTAAGTTTTATCTCTTCAAACTTACTCTCCAAACAATAAAAAAAGAGAATGTTCCGGTAACATTTAAATGCTTTCATACTTTTATACTAAATATCGCTACATTGCATGGCATATTTGCAAGCTTAGAAGAAATAAAATGCAAATAGTTTCAGTATATTCCTTTGTTTAGCAAATATGGAACTCGAAGTCTGGTGATGCTACTTAAGGTCAGGAGATAGAAAGGACACTGTAATATAGTCGTGGATGTGCACGACATCTGGAGTACAGAGAAAATACCTACAGACGTTCGTTGAGACTGAATGCCGAGGAATGTTGACAGTACCACATGTGAATGAAACCGTATAAACATAGTGTAAATGGGAGCATACGGTAAAAAATAAGCTACATCAGGATAAGGCATTCGTGTTTGTATGTAATTTTGTTTAGGAAATAGAAGCATTTCCATGTTGCGAGCAAACAAAAGAACACCTGCGTGTACAAAATCAATGCAAGTTGCATGCATATCAAACAACAGATCACAATGTATGCTTTATCATGTACGGTGAAATATGCAGTATGTATTACATTACAAATTACTTTACATAATTGAACTATGTAAGCAACATTACTTAGCCACGAGTTTCGCGAGCTGTATTCTACATGACATACATCATGGTATATGATATACTGTATAAAGTTAATATCAGTAAAAGAGATGTAGTATATTTGAATTAAGAATTCTCTGAAATTTGAAATATGCCTGGCATTGTCTGAATGTTATCGTAGGATAATTGTGTCCACTCAGTGGACTCTTTTTTTAGTGTTCAAGTGCTCTTATAACACATTTAAATCCGCATGACTGCGTAAGACAAAATCGATGAGTTCAGATGATCTTCAGACAACACGTCGAATTGTTTCTCAGACAGACGTAGAATTGTGACAACACGTAGACACACGTAGAATTCTACGTCTTCTTCAGACACACGTAGAATTCAGACACAGATTCAGATTCTTAGAACGATTATTCAGATTATTTACTTAGATTGTTCAGATTCTTAGACACGTAGAATTCAGACACAGATTCAGATTCTTCTTCAGACACACTTAGAATTGTGACAACACGTAGAATTGTTTCTTCCGTTCCTCGGCGTTTATCGTGCATTCAGAATTTATTTGTATAATAAGATTTTATCATCCAAAAGCCGATCAAAATGATCTGCACTTTAGAACCCATGGCATCTTCAAATCTCAATTGTTTTTTCAGTTACTAATTGTCCACAAATAATAAACTTTTCTGAATTGCTAATTTAAAGAAGAGTATTATTATTCTTAATATATATGTGTTAAACTTGTTAATTTTAGTATTTTGTTTCATTTATCTCTTTTTTTTTTTTTTTAATCATTCTTTTTGAAACTGAAATAGAAAGAAACACGCTAATGTGAAACGGAAAATTAAGCAAAACATCAGTCTCATTCTCGCATTAGATTTAAACAAAACTCTATCGATTTCGACAGCAATTAGACTTAGGTCCCTCTTCTTCAGAAGCAAAAATAATTCCGCTGAATTATTGTTGCTCCAAAATCTTTATTCCTGAAATAGATCGCCCTTGAAAACGATGGAGTTTTGTTCAAATTTAAGTTACTGTTTTGCTTAATTCAGAGTCACATTCTCTGGCGAGATAAAAGGTAATATTTAATTTGAAATTAAACAGTCATAAATTAAACTCACCTTAATTTGAAATTAAATCATGGTATAAGCGATTGAGTCTTGCTTCTTAATATGAAGTGTTAATAAAATATGTTTGATTATTAACGCTTTATATTTTAAAGATTATTCAATGAGTAAATGCTGACTATGATTCCAGCTCATAAGAACTCTAAAATTCTTTCAGTAAATGTTATACGTAATCGTGATAAACTAAATATATTAAGACAACAATATTTATAGCAAATTATTATATTCTGTTATAAATGTATATATATCGAGATAATAGTGGATTGATATCACAATGCTACATTTAAGCTATCCAACTAAAATTTAAACACCTTCTCACATTTGTGTATTTACTAGTCTATTTATGTATTTGCTATAATCGTGGAAAATGTATGACACCATTTCAATCCTTGCATTCAGTGTGCTGTCAAGTGGTTTTTTTTCATTGTGATAGAACATAATTTTAGTAATTAGCAATACAGTAGTTCTTATGTAAGGTTGCTTAGGAAAAGGATTATGGACATGTCTTGTTCTTGTTCACTTTTAAAGCACTCAGTGAGGTCTTAGAACAAACGCTCTGAAGATTTGGTACATTTAACAGATACTTAAGAACGGGAACGGAAAGGATTTACGAGCCGCTATTATCTGAATAATCATTCAGACACAAAAGCGATACAAACAAAAAAATGAGGATTGGAATTGGCAACATCTCTCGTATTAAATATACAGGGTGTACAAAATTAAAGAACCTTATTTCAAAGCTACCTGCAAGCGAAACCAGTCATCAGAAATTTGTGAAATTTTGTGATGGATTCAATGAACAAATGAAGATGCCTTTAAAAGCCAAATAAAAATTATATTGTATTGATAAATTACATATTTAGCCACATTTTTACAATAGTTTTAAGATTTCTGAAATTTTATTGCAACAAAACATGTTCCGCGTAATGGCCATTATTTTCAGCTACCATCTGTTCTGCAATTGACTGAAATGTGTGCTGGGAAATGTTGAGCACGAGGCGTGAAATACTGGCTTTATTATCAGGTAAAGTTTCTGGATTGTAACGACAGACCAGGTGTTTCAAATGCTCCCGCAAAGCCAAAAATTACGTGGATTGAGGTCTGGGGACCGGGAAGGTTATACATTACGAATGCTCCGGCTGATGATACATTATTCTGTAAAATGACTCTAAGAACATTCGCACACATGCACATTCGTGCAATGTATGGAGGAGTTTCATCTTGCATAAAGATTGTGTGCAAGGCACTGACATGTTTGCAAAGCGGGAATAATTTCGTTCTCTAACAACGGCACATATTATTGCCCAATGATCGAGAATGTCACAGGACCTGTAGAATTTAAGTCCTCGAAGAAGTACCGTACGAGAATAAATGATACTGAAATTCCAAACCATGCCGTCACGTTTCGTGAATGAAATGAAACCTCTAAGATAGGGCGCAGTTTTTCTGGTTAATAATTTCGATAGCTGTCAGTATTCACTGTAGTCCAAATGAACATGCGTTTCTTTGTCTAAAGGATATTTCACGGCTATTCTGAATCGATTTCGTAGCGAGCTGGAAACTGAAGTAAGAACCGGAGTCAGGCGTCAAAATCATGTGAAAACAACAGCTTCATCAATGAAAGTTTGTAAGGATAATATTGGACGATATTCTGCAAGATCTTATGGGCAGTTGAACGCGGCCTATCCGACGCCTTTGCTAAACAGTGATAGCTTGAAAGCTTGTCCTCTACAACCTGAAGCGCATTCTCTTGTACTGTGTTTGCAGAAACAGGTTTTTCTCCTATTCCAGGACGAACAAAAAAACGATTATTTCGTTATCATGGTTTTAATATTCACTGAACTTCTTCAAATTCGCTTCAAAATCAGAAATTTCCATAGAGCAGCTAGTGCGGAATTATTGTTTTGTTAAAACAATTTCACTAACAAAGCGTAATTTCCTAAACCTATCGTCAATGTGAGCAGCAAATACATTGAAATCAAAATCGCCTCCAAATTATAAACATACAGATAAATGCAATTTTGCCGGTTCTGTGAAAGAATGAGACCTAGGGCAAGGGACATTAAAAAGGTTCCGCGGGTAGTTATCTCGCAAAGGCGAAATCGAAGGCAAGGACGAAGGGAAGGGGGCGAAAAATCAAAGATCAGAGAAACGATTATTGATTAAGTGACAAAATTTTGGTCGCTGTCAATGATGAGATGAACAGCAAGAGGCCTGGTGTGTTTATCTTATCTTCACGCAAAATTTCGTAATTGAAGATCTGCGAATATTTTTAAAACTCCCTGGTGACTGCTCTGAAGCGTTTGTTTGAATTTCGAAGAAAACTAAAATCTCCAATTTCCGCTGTATGCCAAGATTAGCATGAAAAGTTCATGCTGTGTTCCGGCTGTCAGACCTCCGTGTGCCTTAGGCTGCTATCACACGTCGTTTTGTTTCGGAAGGACAACTGTTTGGAACAATTCTTCTGCTTTGTCACAACAGCCAAACACCATAGATCGTTTTGGGGTTAACACAGGGGGAAACTGATTCGTCATTACAAACAAGCTGATAGCATTCGAAGCTGATAGCTGATTGGTTGAAAACGAACAACTTGCAATTTTTTTGGAAAGGCAGGAAAAAGTTGCACGTCTTTCTTTCAATAGTAAACCAGGCAGAAAAGTTGTCCGAAACAGTTGTTCGTGTTAAACAAACGCCGTGTGATATGGGCCTTAGAAAGGTGCTTCAAGTAGATTGAATGCAACACATCAAAATCTCCGCCATTATTTCTAGATTTTATAACATCTGTTGCGTTACATTGAAAGAAATTTGTATTTTTACCACGTATCAAAGTAAAACACCTTTTGGTGTCTCTATTTGTAATTAATTATTTTTTCGCTAAAAGATTTCCTATCTTTCATTAAGTCCGCCACAAAACTTAATGATTTTCCAATGCCTGATTTCGCCTGTAGGTAGGTAGCTTTGAAACAGAATTTTTTATCCTGGACATCTTGAATATTTGTGTAAGAGTAAACTTTATAAAGCAATATATTTTTAAATAAAAAAATGTTTCATGTGTACAATAATTATATTCTCAATTTTCTTTATGTAGTAAATATTTTATAAATTATAATTTTTTTGGTGGCCAGTTGGAAAAGAAGTTTCCCTAAAAATACGTGTTCATTAGATATAATGGAGTAACAAGAAACAAAACTTTAGATTTATAACTACCATTTCTTCATTTCGGGTATATTAAATGCATATGTTTCTTTGAATTCGAAACTGAACACAATTATTTGTTGTATTATTACAAATAACTTGAATAAGCAGCACGGATTATAATTTCACCAAGCAGAGACCAAACAAATGCCTTCAAATTCATCAAACGTAATATCAATAGTTAAAAAGCTATGTTGAATTCATAACGAAATAAAAAACCTTAATTCTTCTCAGAAATCTAAGGCTATCTACTTTACTATGAAAAAAAGAGAAATGATGTAAAATAATTGGCTATCTCGAAATGTATTAATTTTAAACAAAATAAAAGTCTACAAAAATTGAACAAAATTCAGGCCCCCAATTTGTATTATAAATTTCACTAAAATCTGAAATCGTTATAAAATGCTATCTTCAAGAATTGGAACTAGAAATAAAAGACCGGATTCATTTAATTTCATTCTTAAAGTTTAAACATTTCAGCAATATAATAGCGTAGTTAGATTTCAGATTATATCTCAGACGTTATTAATGAAGAATGAAACAAACGCAGAGTTCTAAATTATTTAGTTAAGATAAAATCTAGAATTCTTTCAACTAATTTTATTCATTCGGTTTACTAAAAAGAAGAATAGAAGCAAATTAATTAAATTCCATTGAACGAAAATAGTAATAAATTTAATACTATTCTGTCTTTCAAATAAATAATAACAAAACGTATGGGCTATACACCAGTTTCAACTAAACCTGCAAAAATATCTTTATTTTACAGCAATTGTATAAGATTCGCTACGACGATAAGGCGATTTATGATATACTAGTATATAATTTGTTTCAGTTCTAGGAACGTGATATTAACTGCTTTTCCAGAAACAGAAAATAATTGCATTAATAAGAAATCTGACTCATGTACAATTAAAATTCTAAATAATTCAAAATGGATTACTTCACTTTCAGCATAATTTTTGCTCTTAACTATTATAATTTTAATATATCCTTGAATGCTAATGGTATACCATGACTCCCATTAACTCATCCTAAATAAAATATGGAAATAAAATAAAAGCTGTTAAATGCATGCGGAATAAATAGTATAGGAAAAAATTATCTCTACAATAAAAAAAATATAAAAAAAATGGCTGAATATTCATCAGCCGGGTGCTCTAAAATACGAAATCAGTTCGTAGTCTGTCAACAACAAACAGTCAGTTTATTTCTTAGTCCAGTATACTTTGTCAAAAATACGTGTCATTTGCTATGCAATTTCTTTATATAATATTTCTTGATCGAAAACGACAGGAATAGAACTCTTTTCCCATAAAGTTTTGTTTTCTGATTAATGATAAGCACATAATATCCAAACTATGTTCCGGTTTAGATTTTATTTGACGTTCTTGCGGATTAAACAAAAGACACTTTATTAAGCAGCAGATTTCACACTTGCATAGAACAGCAAATGAAGGGAAAACAGACACCATACTGCTTGAGCCGGCAGTCTGGGTCCTTGTCCCAGATGGTTTATATAGATTATAAATATTTCATTAAATTATAAATTTTCTTTTGAAATTGAAAAATCCGATATTTTGCGTAATCGTGATGTAGAATATTAATATCCCGGTTTTTAAATAATTTGCATAATATTAAACATTTTAGGACGTTTTCAGTAGCCAAAGGTCTAATCTAATGTGGGAGAAATTTTACACGTTAAATATATTTAATAAACGGAAACTTTCCACGTGTGGACGATTTAAATTTACAAAAACTTCTTATTTTAATGCACAATCAGGTTACCGACTGGCGAGTAAGCTATTCCATACAGTCAAGTGATGTATTCTGTTTCCAAGAATTCTGAAATTAGAGATGGCAGTGGCTAAGCATTCTCAGCCATTAGCAAAATAATATGAACCATCGGTACCTTACATAGTTTTGCATAGAGTTCTCAGTTATCATTAATGTATATGTGATTGATAGCTCCATCAAAGTTTAGTGCGGCCAATTTTGGTGATTCCACCAAAAATTATAAAACCTCTTCAGTAGAAACGAAATCTTTCTTGAACAAAAGAATATAAATACGTCATCATCGCTTCCTCTAGATCAAAATACATCTGAAATCAAAATTCATCCTGTGACTGCACTCGTCAAAAAACAGTCAGGGTCTTATTCCTCTTGGCTCCATTGAACATTACGATGACACGAATTTAAACGCGACTCTTTGGAAGATGAAATAAGGGGAATTTAAAAATGTTGGTTTTCTGGAATGAAGTCCACATACGTGAAGTGTTGTTGCAGCAATATAATGACGGATTTGAGTTCCATTTTTCCTGGAGACCTAAAACAAGCTTTCTCCTCGCTGATTTTTCAATCTGCCAAGAATATAAATACTACTTCGGATACAATTGTTTCTCTTTGTTAGTCTCTGATATGCTGCTTGAGGTTCCACGTTACTGATATACCACTTCGAAGAATATTCTTACAGTAACCTCCCCGAGTCTACCAATTAGCCGCCAGTTTTGTTCATCACTTAAATGATACCTTTAAATCATAAAAATAAATATTACGTTAACTTTAAACAACACTATATACTTAGTCTTTGTCAAATGATTATTTCGCCAATAAAGAATCTAAGCTCCAGCATGAGTCCATTGCACAACAATTAGGAGTTACTTAATTCACATATTTCATGTGCTCAGAAGTCGAGTTTTGTGCTAAATTAATACATTTAAATAATTAACATAAATAATTACACCAATGGCTTTTGGCTGAAACTTCTAAATCGGCTGGCATACTTCTCTCAGGTTGCCTTTTAATTTTCTTGAGCAATGCATGCAACAAAAAACGGTTGTCGAACATAGATAACGTCTCGTAAAATCTGCTCCGTTTGAAAACGTTTGGCAAAATATGCTCATACTCGATTATTTGGGCTTAAAAAATGACGAATTTCTAGAAATGCTAAATAGAATTCTTAGCTTACACTGTTGCAGATGTTTCCAATTACACGAAATCAACTGTAATTGCAGTTGCACTTAATGCTGAAAGAAAATCACTCTTAAATATTTTCATAACATGATGTAAGTCATGAACTTACATACATGTCCATGTCTATTAAGACTCTTGTGAGGCAGATTTCGTTTGATTTTTACATTCTTCAGTATCTACATAAAATTTCTCTTCAAATGTGATACTATATCCCAATGAAAAAACTTGTTATTTTCTGCTTCTTATAAGAACATATACCATTTTTCTCCTGTAAAGTTTGTACCATTCCATTTTACCTCTGTAAAATGTGTATGCTACCTTTTTATAGCTGAAGATGACGAAAAAGCTATAAAAGACAAATTTTACGTCGCATCTGTGGGTTCCGTGATATATAGCCATCCATCTCTTTTTTATTTTCTTTCCTTTTTAAGTAGACAACATCAAACAGAACGAGGTGTGGAAAGCTGAACTGAAAAGGGTTGCTATAAAGGATTTCATGCCTGCGCTCAAGGAAAAAAAATGAGACACTTTGGAATCAGACCGTTCAGTTTTATCGAGATATTCCAAAATGTGTCGTTTTGGAAACATGCGTTTGGAGATGAAAACCGGTTTTTGAGCGAAACAATAGGTCATTTCGAAGGCAATGAAATATCTTTTAATACTTTTAAAGGCTAAAGTTCTACGTTTTAGATGTAAACTGAGTTAGAATTTAGAATTTGCTGCTAGTATTTAAGGCCGATGTCGTTACAGTACTGAACTATTATTAAACTAGCTGATTAATAAAATCAGCCGCTTATTATGTTATAATTGAGAGGAGCCAAACAAAACGTACACTTTTCAATAAAAACTCAATTGTTTACCTATCAAAGTCATCTTTGCCATCAGTAAAATTTAGATTTGCAAAAGTATGATGTTTACCCATTAAAGTCATTTTCGCCATTTCCAAAATTCAGATTGGCAAATGTTCGGTGTCAGAATATTTTCCTTTTACCTATAAAAGCTGTTCATTCAGTTAAGTAGTGTTTTAATAAAACGTTTCTGGCCGAAATTTTGGTCAGTATAGTTTTAATTCCTCCAGACCTTAGTACTTGATAATATTTTCGAAGCTCTTTATCTTTTCAAAGCCTGGAACTGAGAGTGAGAGAATTTTCTTACTGTGTGTTTAGAGAAGGCAATCCTCTACGGGTAAAAGGTAACTGCAAAGTTTTCGCGTTCGAAGCCCTCCGAATGGAATATAAACGTTATATTCAGATGGAGTTCTCAAAAAAATTCATGAAATGTTTTCTAGAAGTAACATGTTTTAACACTCTTTGAATGGAAAGGGAGTGATCGTTGTAAGGTGAAGCTAAGAAAGCATTCTTCATATCTGTAACCATGATATCAACTTAGCAAAGTGATCAACTTAGCAAAGATATATGAGATCAACTTAGCAAATATGAGATCAACTTAGCAAAGTGAAAACCTTTTGCTGATTAGAAACGTTAGTTTTGAAATGGAACTAGTCTCTAGAATAGCGATGGGTGGTCAAATTTTGTTCATTACTTTTTTAAATACTCGTACTAACCCGTGGGTCACTAAGCCAGTGGCCCCACTTGGAAACATGGTATTATTAAAAATTGTATTAATAATTCGAAAACACCGAAAATTTATTAACAGAAAAACCTGACAGTTGACCTATTCTTTTTTTTTTTTTTCTCTTACTTTTAAAATCCGCTAAAAATGATTATCTTTTGTTTCTGCAACTGTTCCAAGTGAAGAGCAAAAAATAAAATTCTACGTCAAAACATTTATGTAAATGGGGTCATACCTCAAATTCCCGCACCAGGGGCAACCATGCCCAGTGTTGCCCCTGCGCTGAGTATTTGAATAAACAAGGAATAAAAAAGACGCACATACCCTTTATGAAATATTCTTCATTAATAAATGTAATTATATATATATATATGTATAATAAGGTTGATAAAAAGTATATACAATGAGAAATCTTTTGTTGCTTATTCCCAGGTCGCTTCTTAATTTTAGGTTCATATTTCGTATTCATTACTTTTACGCATTTCGCAGTCAATTCATTTCCAACCTGATTTCTGTTTTTAGGTTTTACAAAATTCATCGACGAAAGTAATTTTGGACACGAATATGTGGACCCAAACATCGTTATAAAGGCATTAGGAAGTTTCGTCACTGAAATAAAACTGTTCGGTAAAGAATCCCATACGTTTAATATAATATTTTTTATTTTTAGTGTGCGATCATTATTATTCGCCGCACTTTCAGAAAGTTTTCCTTCAACTTTGAATATCAAGTTCTCAAATTTATTTTCCCACACTATACTGCTTTGAAATTCAACTTATTTCATTTCTAAATCTTGGATACCTAACCACATAAATCTGGTTAACTACATTGTTTCAAATTCCATTTTGTATGGATATAAAATAAAGTGGAATGTATTTTCCAAACTTTTAAATTGATTAAATCTCTCTTTAAAACCTTGTTTTATTTCCTGCATAATGTTTAAATATTTTTAGTTGCAAATTTTTGAAAGTTAAGCTTATTTTCAAACCTTATTGTGTGTTGGAAATGTTTTTATAGAGTAAAATCCGAAAAAATACATTAATTGACATTCCCAAAAGAGAAAATCTAAGAAATGTAGAAGAAAGGACAACATTTTCTCGTAGGTTTGCGAGATCAAACTAATATCCTAATGGATTGGAATATGAGATTAAAATCATAGTAGAGATAAAACTCGATACACAAAATACATAGAAAAACTTCAAATAGAAAATGAAAAATAAATATGCGCAATGTATACATGAGTGCACGTGTAAAGTTTTCGTTGCAAAGTTTAAATCTCTAAGCAGACGTTCAGCATAAGGATTTAATTCTTTGTCCTCTTTTGGGAATATTTTCTGCAGAAATTTCTATTAATTATTTTGAAAAATTTATCAATAGTTTCAATATTGAGGTCCTCGTGTAATCTGTGATTACGTACGTAGAAGTGTGCGTTAGTAATGATGCGCAGATATTTGCTTTGCTCATGTTGGAGTTTGAGCAGGTAATTTTTGGTAAGAATAGTCTTGAAACGTAGATAAGGACTAGACGCACAACTGAAATATGTAAAGGAGACGTTTCTTTCTGAAGTCTGATTTGGAATAACTGTCAATAAATGGAAAATTTAAAAGTTTATCTAACGAGTAATAACTATTAACTTTGTTAATACTGCAAACATAGTCCTCGACGTCTGTCATAGTCAGTATATTTTATTCATTTACGCCTAAGGAATATCATGGTTTCTTGAACGATTAAATGGGCTGGTCTTTTGTTTATAAAGACGTGAAACTTTCTCCAAAAATATTACATTTTTAATTTGGGAGAAAGGTTTATTGGAATAGTTTAGAAATAGTTTATAGAAGAATAAAAAATCATAAAATAATTTATCTTACCTCCCGAAAATTTTCTATCATTTTCGTTGTAATCTCTTCGTATTTCCTAATGTATGTTTGCTTTTTTTATGATATTAAAATAAGTTTTGAAAAATCAACGGGTGGGTCATTTAAAAAGCCTTCCTCGGTTAGCGTCTGACCCATGGGTCATAGGCTCGCCGCCACTGCCCAAGAATACTCATTTTCTAATTTATTGTAAGCATAATTTCTAACATGTTGAAACTGCCTAAGTATACTTTTCTCATGATGATAAGGGACCTGCACTTACTCCTTTTGAAATCGATAGACTCTTAGTTAAAATATACCCCAAAAAGAAGGTTGCTGATTTGTATAATTTTATGTGTAAATACGTACTTAAATACATACAAGTTATAGAGTCTGATATGTTTGGGTAGCATAAACTCATAAGCTCTAAAAAGACTGTAAAAGAATAATCCTCGTGTCTTTAAATACAGACAGACAAAGTCAGAAGAAATGTATAAATAGCCCTTTCATTTGATCTCAAAGAAGTAACAGTTGACCCCCCTTGGGTTTACATAAGCCAATACTTCTGGCTTAACTTAAAATATAATTTTGAACTTAAAATAAAATGTAATTTAGATTAGCCTAAAGGCTCACGGGATAAAATAAAGACGCAAGGAAGGCTTTGACTTGTAGAAGCCGGCGAGACAAGCCTAATGGCTAGAAGCACTCAACGCCACAGAATCAAACCGCTAATATGTCACGGTAAAAACCTGGTCTCAAATAGGCAGAACAAGCTTTAAAGTCAAGTTCCGAATCCTTTGCTTAAACTGCAGTTCTTTCTTCCTTAATCTGAATAAACGCGCGCTATCTAATTTGCATTCTCGCATAAAATGCATGGATGAATAGGAGAGCGACAGGAAAGTTGTATTATTCCTGTCCTCAATATTAACTATTAGTCAAAGTAAATAAATAAAATCTTACAAAGTGAATCAAACTTATCTTTTTTAAGCTTTGAGAAAAGTAAATATTTTTTTATCAAAAATATTCTTTTTATAGTTCCTCTGATTGCTTAGTAACGCAGATTATATTTACAATTCCGCATAATTTCTAAAATTTAAAGTAGACGCTTCTAAAAATAGCAACATAGGTAGTTCTGTGAATTCTTTATGTTTTGCGGCGAATGAAGATTCCCTTTTTAAAATCCAATACAAAATTTTTCATTATAACAAGTATAACCCAATTTCAGATAGAACGAGTAGTTATATTTTGCTTTTGAACGGATTAAGGTATTTTGTTGTAGACATAAAATGGGATTTTTTACTTTTTAAACATTTGTATAAAGTAAATTTTGATACTGTTACAGAATCAAAATTTACTTTATACAAATTTACTCTATAGCACAGATAACGGTTACTAAAGCTAAAAGGCATGTAGGCTGTTGTTATAAATTGATTGGTCGCTCCGTTAGGTGGCGCTCCGAGCGTCTTGTCTCTATTGATATTCTATAACTTAATTTTAGTTTCACGGAAGATCGAAGGAGCTAAGCCTAATAATAACGAAGGCGTATGCCTAATAATATAATGTTTGTAACCATTTTATTAATTGTAAACAGAATTTTGTATATTAATAACGAAACGGAATAATCACTCACCTCTAGATTTAATGCTATCTGGTAATGCTCTCTGGTAATTCGGAAATAGTTACTACACATTTCTGATGCAAATAAACCCTGGAATCCAGTACAAGATGAAGAGGTAAATGGAAAATTTTGTATGTGATAATGAATAGACTTGAGAAAAACATAAAGAACCTCACAGCGCTAAGAACAGCAACAACGAGAATTATTAAAAAATTAGAAACAGAACTAAATATTATTACTCCGAATATTGAACTGATAGAAGAATTGTTTTCTGTGTTAACGAAAAAAGGAACGCGATATGTTAGAATTAAATAAAGAAATAGAAGAAGATGTATCTGACGCGAATCAATTAGAAAAGGGCATAACATCTATTGCAAATTATAAAGAAACGATTTAAATTTGCAAAACACGCGTAAGTAGCTGTATAGCATAGAATATTCGAAATTCTGTTCGGCTTCATTCCGTGATTTACGGACAAGCACCCGCCCACGTGCCATGCAACAAACTTTAAAGCAGTGAACTCTATGAAACCAACGAAGCTGTAGGATCATCTGAGAAGGTGTCATCCTAATGAAACAGGTAAAAATTTGAAACACTTGCAAACATTGAAATACAAACTTCAGAAGAGATCCGCGGTGGACAGCGTATTCGCTTTAACGTCAAAAAAGAGAAGATGGTGATTTGGTGACCTCTTAAACACCCCACTAATTATTTCAAAATTAGGAAAGCCGCATAATATTGGAGAACAGTAATTTTGCTAGCCATTGAAGAGGCTTGAAATACTGTTCTACACAAACTTGCATATGATATGCTCAAAAGAACTCTATTTTATAACTGTCCAAAACATGTTGTTGGAAACTGATGAACTCTTAAAAATTCGATATTAGAAAAATTATCCAAACCCACTCAGCCACTGTAAAATTTCACTTGACAACTGTCACGGTCTGGTAAATTTGCATTTTTCTTTCATCTGAATGCTTTTGTAAAGTCTTGGTTATCCTCTGTTTCACTCTATCTGGAATGCTCGCTTAGAAATACTACATTGCCCGAACTGGTTTCAAAACGACATCTAGAAAGGGTGTACGAAAACACGAAACATTGGCAAGTGGTCTACAGGAAAAGATGAAAACCTCTGCTGAAGAGCCTCTGTCAGTGCTCGGCAAAAATGTTTGGGACCGTCTGCTGTTGCTGCTAATTAAAAATAGAAAATTTTTCTATTACAGAACAGTACAAAACTCACCTCCGAAAATAATCAGCGTAAACCAAATCAGCCCGAAGAAAATTTTTAAAAAAATGTTCGTTGGATTACAGAGGTGATAGCACATGATAATGTACTATTGTCGAATAAGTTTTTAATTCTCAAGAAACTTTGGTTAACAGATATAGGTACAAGCTAATACCACTGTAGTTCCGTATGTAATTAAGGTATTGCTTAACCTAACTAACTGTAAGTATTTTAAGTGTGGTTGGGTGTTGGTCCTTACCAGTGATGACTTCACTTTACTTAAAACAATCAACTTTATAAACATAAATAACTTATTCTTGAAAACACAGAAGCTACTACACAATACTCGAACATTTCCGAAGAGATGGTAAAGACAATGTGTTGTCAACCGGTGGCGCACGCGGATCCGTGACACTTAGACGACAACCATTAAGTGGACGGGACGCTTAACCGACACCAGTTAGCCGACAGGACATTTAACCGACACGGACACTTAGGCGACACGGATACTTAGCCGACAGGACATTTAGCAGACACGGACACTTAGCCGACAGGTCATTTAGTCGACACGGACAGTTAGCCGACAAGACACTTAGCCGACAAGGACACTTAGCCGACAAGACATTTAGCCGACACGGACAGTTAGCCTACAGAACATTTAGCAGACATGGACAGTTAGCCGATAGGACATTTAGCCGACAAGGACACTTAGCCGACAGGACATTTGGCCGACACAGAGAGTTAGCCGTCAGGACATTTAACTACGGGACACTTAACTGTCAAGACATTTAGTCAACAAGACACTAAGCCGACAGTGACGTTTAGCTGACACCTATCCAATAATTAATCAAACTTACTATCTATTACAGAATTTCTAGACTTCTCCACGAGTTCAATATTTATGTTAGTTTTTTCACCTATCAGTAAAATTCATTTTTCGATTCTTCAAGATCTCATATGTGCTTTTAATTATTGTGTTAATTTAGCATTGTTTGATATGGATCGTGTTGTTTGGTATAGTATATTGACCAAATTAAAAAAGCGCTGAAGTTTTTCGTCAGGGAATATGGATTAAATTCCGAAAGGAAAAATATTTTTTAGCTAAGTACGGCGATCACTTAATTACATTTTAATATAGGATCTTCAAAAATTATCCGTAAAGTTTCTTCATTTAATCAACCAGGTTCTTTTGAACACTATCACATCATTAATAATTGTTCTTATTTACTTATTGATACTAATTTTCCAATCTCGCTCTTCCAAATGCTTTCAATATGTATAATCTGTAGCATGTTATTTTGTATGTCTTGTCGTTGAATACCTTTCAGATAGCATTATGTATTTTGAAGGGGTGCTATAGATAGTGGTGGACGTGGTGCTATACTAATTAACCGTTTCATAACGGGATAGTGCCCACGTCCTCTGTTCTCTCTCTCTCCTGCCTAGCCGGCAATTTAGTTAACAATATGAAACAATTCATTTAGTTACGAGTACCAATACGCAACAACATGCACAGTTCACGTTAACATGCGTAGTGGACAGTGCATACTGAAATGAGCAAGAAACGTACAGCGAAACAAGGAGAGAAAATTAATGCACAGGTGCGTGCTCGAGAGATAATTTTGAGTAATTTTTGAATTTATGTAACCAAATAAATTTACTCATTAATGTAAACTAGTTCCAAATATATTGTTAATAAAAAATTATAAGTTATTCCTTTTCCTGCATGTTTCAAATGCCTGCTCATTAACTGAATTAACCGTGGGCGACGCTCCTAGTGTTCGCGCAGTTAACCGGGGTTTGACTGTAATTATGCTCTTTTTTAACGTTTATTTTGAAAGACTTATAACTGTATTAAAACTTCCAGTTCGGAGGCAAAATATGGATTAGAAAATATAGAAAATATGTTTTAGCAATTGCAACCTCGCACATTACCTTCTTTTTAATCTAAGAATATTTTCAACAGAGAACAGTACAGTAAAACAGGAGATAAACAGCTTTTCCGCTGTGAACTCATCATTTTTCTAACTTAGACCATTCGAAAGTAGATTACATAAGACTGATTTGCAGATTACGACAGTATGTAAAAGATAAAATCATATTTTACACGTTATAAATACATTATAGATTGGTGAAAGAATATACAGAATATATAATTATATTTGTCATATTCTGGTTATTCAATCTTATAAATCTTTCATTCCGCAGAAACTTGTAGTGCCATTAAAGTTGTCGAATGAGGGAAACACGAAAAATGTGCCCTGCCCTTTACGGGATTAAAATTCCTAACCTTTCGATTGTTAGCTGGACGTGTTTACAGTTACACTGTCAGACATTAGGTATTTTTTGAAAAATGAGAATTGAACTAAGGACATCTGGAATACGCGCCCAGCGTGCAGACCACTACGCCACGAAGGCACGCTAAGAAGGCGGGAGAACTACCTCATAACATCACGAAGCCACGTGGTAAGGAGGCAGAAAGTACCTTGCAAAATACTTTTATTAAATATTCATGTTCATTACTATTCAGTTTAAAGCACATTTTGCGTGCTTGCAATATATTCTGAATCTAAAACTCAGCTGGATGTATTTATAACCAAAATGAACTTTCTCACTTAAATGTGCATCTAAAAATATAAACAATTTTCACAGTTGAAAGATTTGTGAAAATGTAAATTGAATTCCTTGTTTCCTTGAAACTAACGATCAGCTGAAAGATTTGTTTAATGAAAGTTTAGGTTAATGAACTTGAATAAAGTATTATCACGAAGAGTGCATTAAACATTAAACGCATAGCCTGGACTCATAATAATTCTAATATTATTTCAAATCATGGAAATTCCAAAGCTAAATAACTATTCATGCCTTGAGCGTAAACTGCGCATGATTATAAGCGTTCCTTACAATCGAACTGCAATTAAAATGGATGTTAAATGTAGTAGAATTCTCTTCCTCATACCGTTCCAGGTCCAACTACACATTCCCAGTTAATCATTCCATGCTTTACCTCTTTCGCGTAACTCGGGATAATGAATTCATTACGCGCTTTCAGAGCTAGAATTATAATGCCAAGAATTGTTTCAGATTAAATATATGAATCGCTACGTCTGTAATTTAAAAATTGCATTTTCAGAATAATGTATGTTCTAGATAGGGAAATATGGGGTAATTTGATACTCCATACTAGAGCACTTGTGTACGGGTTACATGTGTCTTCAAACAATGTTTAGTACTACCTGCTATACTGTAATTTATACCCACTTTACGGAAGTTTGGACGCCATTTTGCTTACGTACTTATTAACGGTTTTTGCTTGCGAAAAAAAATATTTTTTAAAAAGTAAGGAAAGAAAGAATTGTAAGAAAGGGAAAGAAAAAGATTCTGCTTATGGAAACGGTAGGAAGTGGATTAAAATTCACAGCTTGTTTCCTTCATCAGGAGTCAAATTTCTGAGCACTGGTAGCCCCCCCCCCCGCCGAGTGCAAATACCAGTGAATAGGCTGGTGAGCTTCCATAGTTTTCCCGAATTGTACACTGCGAAAAAAAAATGGGACAATTCTATATCTCCCGTTCTACTGGGCCGATTGACGAAATTCAGCTTACGTTTTTCATGCCTCGAAAGCGCGACTTAAAATATGTATAAGATTTATATATAGCATTGTTCTAATATAGGTATTTTGACACAAAATCGGACTTTTTCTGAAATAACATACCAATTATTTTTCCATATTTTGATTCTACGACTTAAATTACGCCACACTAACAAGTTTTATAAAAATCGCACGAGTAGTTTTTAAAAAATTAGCTCTCAAAATTTTAGCTCCTTATTGTTAATTGAGTCTGGTATATATTCATTAAACCCTCTTTTTTTATTAAGCTTATTTGATTCTTCCTTTCACATTTCGAAATTCAAGTTCTTTCCAAGTAAAATTGACCCATTTTTATGATTTATTTTTAAAATTTGTATTTTTAAATATTTTTTTTTAATTTTTCAAAAAAACATTTTGAATTATAAGCTATAAAATTTTTACCATCATCTTAAAGTACACGTATTTCTAAGCATAACTGCAAAAAATTACGATTTTTTATTTAAAATTTCCGAAGATATACGTGAATTTATATATTGGCATATTTGCTGAAAGCGATAAAACATCAAATGTGATTTAAACACTTTGCTAAAATTATTTGGAAGTAGAAACGATGTTATTTTTTTCCCCGCTCAAACACAATGTAAAAAGGTAGGAACGAGGTGCCTTTTTTTCTGGTTCGGCATAATGGAAGGAAAAGGAAAATTGGATGCCATATATTAAGAAGTTCGCCAAGTGGATTATTCTTGGCCAAAAGGAAAAAAATTTCGCCAAGATAATTTTTTTATTTTCTCCGTAAATTTCGCACTGAAGTTTTCAAAATTTTATATCTAGGCATCATTTGAGTCGTAGAATTGAAATATAGAAAACATTTGGTATGTTATTTCAGAAAATGTCTGATTTTATGTCAAAATTCCTATTTTACAACAATGCTATGTATAAATCCAATATATATCCTAACTCGCGCCATCGAGACATGAAAAACGCAATTTGAATTTTGTCAATCGGCCCAGTAGAACGGGAGATATAAAACTGTATTTTTTGGGGGGAGGGGTAGTATACAACAATATTTCCTAAACACTATCTGATTAAAGTGTATCTGCCTGTCTACATAAGATGAGACATGTTTCGAAGAAGGGAATGCATTAGATAGATAGTCCACAGCTTACGTTTCCGTCATATAAGTAACTGCAGCAATGTTTGATTTTAATTGAAAAACTGAACATAATTTTAAGGGGGTTTTGCAACAGTTTTGAGCGCCTGCAATACGTTGCACGAGAAAAAAAAAGGTGAGCCTTGTACTTCAAGTCTTCTACATTAAACATAGCAGAAAACAAACGTCTTATTTTCACAAGTAAGCAACATGGAAATTATAGGCGTGTAGAAACCGGACAGATTCAAGTTAACTACCATAAAATGCTCCCTGCATGTCCGCCTATTGAATACCCGAAGACTTATTTTAACATACCATCATGAAAACCTTACATTGTGCTTCTATCTACGGAGCTCAATCTTTCAGATTTAGCATCAATTAACTATAAATGCTTCTTCGCTTTCCGGGATTTCAGCTGACGAAATAATTTCACAGGAAGGTTCTCGTTCCGTAAAATGGAAACTTGTATTATAAATTAAATTCAAGTTTCCTTGGTTTTCGAAAGTAAAATACTTCTGTAGAATCTTTCGTAAATTGAAATGAAATAGTCCAATACGGTAGTAAAGGATTTCTGTAGAGTCTTTCATAAAATGAAAAGGAATAGCATTGATTTATTTAGAAAATGTTTAGAGATTCAAAAGGAAAAGGTAATGCAGACTAAAAATTTGAGATTAGATGAAAATGCAATCTGAAAAATTGAGATTAATCTCTAGCACATCACAAAAGAGCTTGGCAATAAATCTTTGTATATAAATATGGAGAATAAAATTTTAAAAATTTAAAATTCCCTTTTTTTTTTCTTTTGTAATTAGAAACAAAAGTTCTCGTATTCATATTTAGCTTAAACACTTCAAATGTTTTAGGCTAAACATCTGTGAGAGGCTTTCTAGTTTAAGAATCAATCATTGGAACCTCAAAAACACTTAAAACGGTGTAAAACACTTAAAACGGGCTACTACAAATAGCAATTCCAAAGATTAAAATAAAATAAAAAGCTCATTACGATATTATTAGTTCATAAATTAACATCACGTAGAGAATTTTCCATTTACTTAAAAAAGAGTGATGTTATAAGGTATTTCTCCCACTTCCGTAGCGTGCTTTCGTGGTGTAATGGTAGCACGCTGGCCCGGTATTCCAGAGATCCGTGGTTCGATTCCCGGCGAAGGCGGTTGTATATTTATCATCTCTCTGGCTTCCAAAAAATCGCACTGTCTCTACAATGTATTCTTTTTCTAAATAGATGTGTTCTTTTTTATTTGTTAGAATTATTCAGTACGTAGCTTCAGTGTATTTGCTTCCCTTAAAAGCTTGTGCATAAGACTAGAAACAAATATTTCTTGCAATTTTAATGTCAAATATACTGCTTACTTCTTTTTTCTAGGACAAGAAATTCGCATATATATATATATATGCGATATATATAACGTCACCTCATTTGTGTGTAAATCTTTTTCAAGGTGATAACGAATCTTATATAATACCAAACCAAATAACACATACCGTTTAAAATAATACAAAAATCAATAATGCGATAAAATGCATAGTATCAATAAATAGAAATATCATATGTCCAGTGTTTCATGTTATAAAACAGGAAAGCAATGAGCTCATCTTATGAAATTGAGAAAAACTGAAGGAAGCCTTATGTAGTGACAGTGACGATATGACACGAACTTATGAGAGAAATAAAACGAAAATCCTCTGTTAATGTCTTAATCCCGTTTATATTCCAGTATGCCACTTTGTAATTATTCCATTATATCATTACGTCTGGAATTATTCCACTATGCAGGTATAGTTTATTCCCAGCTTATACTCTACTGTGACACTTTGATTAAGCCACTATGTCTGTAATCTCTAGGTTTGTCTATACGAAAGCCAAATATAGAATCTAGAATTCCTCTTTTAACTGATATAAATTGTTTGAAATGCGATTAAACTTTTAATAATTTCGCCTGACAAAATTTTTGTTTTATTATTCTACTCTTCGTAAGCAATCAGAACAGTCTTTAAAACTAGCCTAAACTTTTGTTTTGGAGTAAAATAATTAGTTATAAGCCTTCCATAAAATAAAGATTTTTTATTTTTTTACAGAATTGTTTTATAAAATTTTTTTTAGTAGAGGTCCATTAATTAATGTTACTTTTGCTTTTCTGCTTTATTATAAAAAGCAAAAAATTTTATACTGAATAATTTGTTTCACTAAAACGTTTTCCATGTACAATTTTCGTAAAAAACTGAAGGGCACGGAATAAAACAAGAAATATGTACATTAATTACAGTTAAATGTTGTTATTTGCAATCAAAGCTATTTAAAACCGATCACCATACTGTCACGTGTTCAAATCAAACTCGAATCAGACCATCATCAGAAATTTGCTTGTACTAGAATGTCGTGTGGCAATAATGTTGGAATCAATGACACGCCTTTAAGAAATCAATGTATTACGTAATTAAAGATCTCAATTCATTAGATATTGTCTTCTGAGTTTTCATCATTCCAGGCTTCATGCTAGTATAAAAATTCGTTTCATATGATAAAGCGCGTAAAAAAGTATGTAAAGAATAAGAAATTAGTTCAAGATGGTAAAATCCTATGCAAATAATAGGCTACTTTCGCACAAATCGTGTAAAAAAGTTATACTTTTAATTACATTGATACTGATTTATTACGTTTTTTAAAAGCTTTTAGTTACAGTTTACTGAGAATTTTTCTTCATATAAATAAATGAAGTTGAACAAACTTTTATTATAATAAGGTATTCTTTATTTAATTAAACTCTAGCATTTCAGCTTCATTTAGATTCTCTAAATGCTCAGAATCTCAAGTCTGCACTTATCACAAAGAAAAACATTGTATATATTTTTACAAAGAAAATTCAAGACCCTCAACCTCATAATTGTTTGTGATCTCATTTAAAGAAGCATTAAGACGTCACAGAATATACGCTATGTATTGCCAACATTTTCTTGAAATTAATATAAAGTATTATGGTAAGACATCGCAGCACTTATAGTACTGAAAACAGAATTTCACAGTAATTGAGAGCACTGAAAAGAAATCGTTGTCGATTAGAGTTGCCGCTTTACTATACATGAAAACAACGTTGCCTAAAATTTCCATAAACCTGACAATAACTAATCGTTTAGAAGGAAGTTAGATGGCAGTTAGCGTAGTTTATATTTTGAAGAGCCCCCCTAGTGGTTGACGCCGCTAAGTACTGGTAGTTTGACTTGGTTTCGAGCTTAAGCGAACGAGCTAGCGGTATGTCCGATTTTCGTAGCAATCCATGTACAGCATGAATATGAGCCAGTTTTCCTTAGAACGTTTCCCACGAAGTCATCGTTCCCGAAGATAGCCGTGTGTGCTCTGCTATATTCAAATAACTGAACATACTTAAACCTTATTAGGGGGAGGATTTAATCCAGAAATGTAAATCAAATACATCTTTTAAATTAAAATTAATTTTGAATAAAATAATATATAGCGTCTAAAAAATTAAAAATTTGATTTTGTACCGCTTCATTAATCCTAAGAAATTTTTATTATTTTAAGAAGCTAAATTTACATGGAAATTCTAAAAAGTGCTACATGAACTCTGATAGTTCAAAGTTACTTCCTCAAAATCTTTTAAAATTAAAGGCATCTCAAAAGTATCAGTGCTTAATTATGCATATTTTGCTAAGTAGTTCTGAAGCAAACAGAAACCAACGAAAATAAAATTTTAAAAAAATTGTTATCCTGTAAGTTTAGTGTTAACAATATATATCATTCATGAGCACTTATCTTTTAAAGCATTTGATTTCTTTTTTAAATGGTCTAAAAATAATCAAAAATAAATATTCAGAAGTGAATATTGTGCTAAACGCTTCGAGAAGTATATGCAGAAGCTGAGTTATGCTCCTCTTTGATGGGAATAAAATAGAAAATTGTGCCACTTAAGGAAATTATAATGTGATTAAAATAAATTTATTAAAAAATAATGGTTAAATTCCATTTAGTTTTTGAATCAATTTCAAAATTTTGTTTGCTGAGAATGTATTGCTACCGTATGTGTTAAGACAGAGGCAGGTTAACTGAAATATATAATTTACAGTACCAAAGAGTTTGAAGTAGATGCATTCAGATAAAACTCTTCTTACTGGAATTATTCTTGCTAGAATTATGACACTTGATAAACCACTTGATATTCTTCGGTGAGGTAAAAGAGATCCATCATAGTATCAAAAAACAATTCAATCTTAAAAATGTTTCATTTTTTGTTGATGACAAGATCGGAGATTGAAAGCTAGAAAGAGATTGATGTTGTTATCGAAACTTGTCAAATCCTACCCTAACATGGCATTTGAAGATCTCAGTCAGGTTTCTTTTAATTTCAAAAAAGCCTTTTGGGTTTTCATTTTCTGATACATTTGTCATCCATTTCAAGGGCTGACATGCTGTATACATATATCAGAAACAGGATTTCGTTGGTTAAATTGAAGATGCTGTTTCTTTTTCACAATAGGTTATTTCAGTTGTGGGATAAATGCTTAAAGAAAATCTAGTATTTTAGCTTTGCTTTAAGGTCGATTTAATTATTTTTTATATATAAAAAGTGGCATAAGTTTTCTCCTGATTTATTAAGACTGATATTCTCTCTCTATGAATTAAATGTTGGCAATATATTCTGTATTTACTCCATCTCTGTTGGAGTAAACGAAATAAAACTCTTCCCCAAAGTGTATATTTTACTCTTTAAGTAGTCATGTGGATGGGCTAATTTAATAATTAATTGTTGACAGTATTTTGATTGTTTAATAATGTGCTTCAAATTGACTTTAAACAGAAAGAAAAGTGCCATATCATCACTACTCTTTAAGCTTTCTACTAAGAAGACACTTATATGGTATATCACACATTAGAGATCTGTGATAAAATATATAAAATGAGCTTGTTTACTTAAAGCTTACAGAGAAAGAAATTTGCGGGTATCTGTGAATTTAAATTTCATAAGCATTTGGTAAGTTTTAATTATAACGAGGAGGCTCTAGAACCAGCACCTAGACTAGTGGCTCTAGTTCCCTATCTTTGGCCAACAATAGACTTCCTAAATGAGACTATCTTAACCTCTTCATCGTCCGTAACGCGTCCAGGGCGTTCAAGTGAAACTTCCGCAGGGCGGCCGTAACGCGCCTCAAGCGTTCTTGTATAGTGAGATATGGCTTCAACATCTACTCATTAGAAAAAGAGAAAAAATGAGGTTGTGAATTGGAAAGACAAGAAAGATATACGTTTGATGAGTACCGTCCATAATAACTCGATGATTGATCTTGGAACACTGAAAAGAGCTGTAAAAAAATCAATAATTGTAAAAGATTACAACAATAAAATAGGAGGAGTGGACCGCGGAATCAGAGGTTATCAAATTATCCTGCTGTTAGAAATAAGCAGAGATATTATTATTTTTCCATTATGCTTTATTTCCTTATAATTTTACTTAATATTCATTGACATTCATCCACTACGAAATTCATGTATGGAAAGTTATGATGTACAGAGAAAATAACATTACACGCTACGAAAAACAGATGACCGCTGGGGGGGAATTTTCGCGGACAGGAGAGGACGGCGAAAGGGTTAATAAAAGCTGTCTGCATAAATGTATTCAGTTTAAAAGTGGACACTTCTTAAAAATAATGTGTGATAATATGGACAAAATTTACTTCTAGTGTATATTAGTAATGACGTTTCTCTAGTTCAGGGCATACATTAGTACGTTTCACCAAGCTCCTAGAAAATTAATCAGAATTTTCATTATCTATACTGCGAATAACAACACTGATGTTTACTTTCAACTCTTGTAAGTTTTGTGTACTGTTTATAAATACACTTTGTTTCAAACATCTTCACAAAATGTGGCCTTTACTGGTAAGTGCTACACTCGATGGTCAGTGTTTAGATATCATTCTGTCACTAAAATATTCATTTAGAATCTTCATAATAAAATCTCCTCCGTGATACTTAGGATCAACTAGCTATATCCAGGAATGGCGCTCATTCTCCTGCAGTAAGGCTATGAACTAACAGGCATTGCAATGCTAGACTGATGAGCTCACGATTATTTCAACAGGCACATTTCCCTGTAATATAGCTGTTTAAACTCAGATCACCAGACAAACTTTGACAAAATGCAGTTAAAGCTCAATAATTTGATTCAAGTTTTCAAAGTTACATATTCTGCAGTATTTCATCAATGAAAACCACTTTATCTAAAATAGAAACATTGCACTACTGAAGCTTTTACAGAACTAATGTTAGCGACGCGACACACAGCTTGGCAATATTCAATACTTCTTCTCCCGAGACGACTCAGCTCTCTCCCCCCTCCCGAAGTGGAGGTAAGAAAGGAAGGAGTGGCCAAACCGGCACTAGAAGTGAAGCACTGTTCCGAAGCTTCGGTCACCAGATGGGGTGTTTTTTGTGTGCATTTAGAAGCTCGCTTGACAGCGCTCTGATAGTATTTCGACATACGACAGTTCCATACAAATCGAAAAACGGGACACTTTCGCATAAAAGAAAATGTGATGCATAACAATTTGTATACTTTAGTGACGTGTACGCGAAAACCACATCTTGGTTATTTTTCGGTAACTAACAACAGCGATTTTGACTATGAATTCGTTTTATAAAATTCTAAGCTGTTGAACTACAAAAATATAAATTTTAGCAAAAGTGTTATGCTTAAAGAATGAAAAAACAATACCTCACGGTATCTTTAAATTGTATACATCTTTCCATACTCTTGATAGAGAATTCGCTACTTTTATTTTGTGTTCCAAATACCAAAATTTTTTTAATAAAAAAATGTTTTTTCACATCCACATATTATTGTAACATATACTTTTCAAATTTTTTTAGATGAGAGGCTTTACTGTGGCTCATTTTAAATTCATCATTTTATTTTTATATATCTGAAAAATAATCACTTTGGAAAAATATTTTAATAATAATAATTTGGAAAAATAATCACAGTTACACGCTTTACTTATTTGGGTTAATTAATTATTTGGGTTAATAAAAATAAAATTACCACCAAATGCTGCAATCCTCGCCAAAATTAATAAATATACACACAGATATGCCAATAACATTTCCTTGATTTGTAACCACACATTTATGTAAAATTAAGTGCAGTTTTACACAAATGTGTGGAACAGAAGAATGTGTGGAACATTTGCGAATTCGGAGGAAGTAGCATGTGCTGTCAATTTATAATGATTATAAATATTATCTAAATATATAATAAACTTAACATTGAATTGTAAACATAAATTGAAATTCTGTTAACAAATACGTTATAAAACTATTTGAGCAAGAATTGTTCGTACTGGAAAGCAATCTGTTAAAAGGTATTGTAAAGCAAATTCTATGAGACAGTAATAAAGAAGAGTTTGGGAATATGTATTGTTGAAATGAAGGGTAAAAAAATCTGATAAGTATAATTAAAAGAATTATTCCCCTTACATCTTCTTTATACATATAAGCGGCTAAAGTGTATGTCCCCGATAATTTATTGTTGCCACTCGGAAAAATGAGCGCGGAAATTAAAGTTTCCGCAGTTTTCAATTAATATCTCGGCCGATTACGAAGATGAGAACGGTATCGATGGATTCGGAGAATTTTTGGAATCCGAGGATACACGTCTCGAATTTCAACTCGGCGCCGTTCCGTATATATTCGAGAAGAAAGAATTTGTCACGTAGCCAAATCCATCTAATAGGGAAAACCCAAGAAAGAAAGTGGAAAATGTAGGGAAAACGTAGGGGAAAATTAGATTTTAATTAATATCTCGGCAAATTAAAGTCCCACGAAGACGCGAATGGTCAAAATGGCGTGCCACGGACCTGCGAAATCCAACGGTGTGCTTCGCTAAGCCCGGAAGCCAGCCGTTTCGGAGAAGATGATGTTACTTCACCTCATATATATATATACGGCTTAAGTGTCTGTTTGTCGCCGATAATTTATTGGTTTTTTTGCATAACTATATTAACCAATGGGGTGAGTTTGCCACGGCACAGGGTTGCCACTTCAATTGAGACATAGACAATTTCCTGTAAAACTTGCCTTTACTATGACCATCTCAGGGCCAAACACTTAAGCGTGTTGGCATTTTTTTACCTGAGCCTGCATTTGGACACGGACAACTTTATGTTGCCTGTTCAAGAGTTCGTGAAAAAACGGACGTAAAATTAAAAACAATGGATGGTCCTCTGCAAGGCGAGCTTAAAAATGATGGAAAGATCTACACAAGAAATGTTGTGTACAAAGAGATCTTTGACATGTGAATTAACATTTCATTATTTAAATCACTTTTATTTATTGAGCTAGCGGTGGCTCGTAAGAAATGTACCGCCAGAAGTTTCCTTCATTGCACTCTACTTTAAGGAATTAAGCTAGTAGTAGGGGGAAACCCCGTGGGGCAGTAACCAAACGGGTGTCCTCGCCGCCTGCCCTGGGTAATTCAGTTTGAATTAGCAGACATATTTGTACAAATCATTTTAATTACAATTTATAATATCTAGAACAGCGGTCATTTCGTATGACCGCCGGGCATTCTAGTTTTATAATAAATCAGTTACAAGTTTTAAATAATGTTTTTTAAAAAAAATTCTTATTTTATTCCCTTTCAGAAAAATTCAGAGAAAGTTAAGTACTATTTAAAGTATTTCGCTATTAAAATAAAAGGTGCTCTAATTTGAAATGGACCGAATAAAGCATTAATTATAAACTGACTTATATTTTTCGATTTAAAAGATGCCTCAGAAGCTAAAAAATCATGTCATATTTGAGAAAGTATTTTAGGAAGAAGTTCTATAAATAGAAAAGAAATAATGCATAATTTAAATATTAATAATACAATAAACTTTGATCTTAATTTTTGTAATCCTTAACCAAGTAAAATCAAATTATCTTATTTTTTTCTAATGTAACTAACGAAAACTTGTGAAAATATTTCATTCAAATTAAACCATTCTGTATTTAATTCCATTCAGAATGAAATATTGTTTAAAAATTTATTCTTTTCATATACTTAGGACTCTGAAGAATTGTAGAAAAAGAAAATATATACATTTATATGTATATTTACGAAGCAATTACAAAATATTTACATCCGATCGTTTCAAAACCCATTGAACTTATGGTAAATTACCCAATGTTTTGGTCTCCAACGAAAGGATTGCCTGTGCTTCAAAGCAGGGTATAGGGAAAACCGGTTAGAGATACTCCATCTTACTTCCTACCGCCATGCCCGAAGTTTCGTCTCTTTCCCGACCAAGCTGCTTTATCAACCTCTTACACATAACGAACAAACCACTGCAGTAAAGTATGCAAAATATTATGCACTCTTAAACGCCTATTCTACTTTTTAATTGAAAAATGGTGTGGATTTCGATAAAGAAAATCTTCCTAATGAGGGAAAAAATTTGATTATAAATAGCCATTAGATTACATAGTAATGGTAAGTATTTACTGTAGACTATCCAGTTCGGAAATTATAGCATAAATGTTACTCTTAATTGCTTTAAGTATTGGCTATTAGTACAACGTCCTTTTTTCATCTAATTTGTGAGGTTTAAAATTTTGATTAAACGTAATGTTGTTCTAAGTACACTACTCTAACAATTACGGTTGCCATACTATTTACTGTAGACTATCCAGTTCGAAAATTTTAGCATAAATGTTATTCTTAATTGCTTTAAGTATTGGCTATTAGTACAACTTCCTTTCTGCATCTAATTTGTGAGGTTTTGATTATGATGTACTAAGTATTACTCTAACAATTACGGTTGCCATACTATGAAAGAAATAATTTACGGAATCATATTTATTTTACAAATGAACTGTAATTCCAACCTCCGATAACACCAGCCTTACTGCTGATACAATTAATAAAGTCATAGATGAAGTTTTTATCTATGATACCGTGGAGGACGACACATCAGTTCACATTATTTACGAGGCCTGCCAACAGATATTTCTACATGATGACATAGAAACTATGAAATCCAACATATTCTCAAAACACTGCCCCAGAGAAAAGCGCCGGGACCGGACGGGCTCGATTACAATGTCAATAAGATAGCCATTCAGTCTAAGATCTCCTTATTTCGAAATTTATTTAACAAACTTTTAGCTACTGGTACTTACCCCAGATGCTTGAAATTAGGTCAGGTCATCTTTCCCCTCTGCACTGCGTAATTAACTATTCTGTTTATGTGTAAACTTCCCGAGTAAGTTATTTCCAGGCAAAATATATTATTGTAATTCATCTTCTCATAAAAATAAATATCATAGATTCAGTCAAATTAGTAGCTAAACATGTATTCAAACAAAAACAGGGTATACAATCTTATCTACACAGCTTCGGAGTTCCAATAGAGCAAATGTATTTCAAGCTGGCTTATTGAGTAGTGTTTGAAATCATTCATCTGAACTCAACAGTTTTTAGAATGAGTAAACTAAATCAACCTTTGAATTCAGTTTTTCCTTTATACCTTTGCCAGGAAGCAGAAAGAAAGTATTGGAAATTACTGTATTCTGTTAAAACTGTTCACGTTTCCTGAAGATTAAAATTTAAAAATAAATTAAAAACTTCAAACATTTTGCAAAATTTAACGAAGCGTTTTTCCCAATATTTGGAATATTTTTGCTAGTTATATCTCCAGTTCTACTTTTGATATATACAAAGTACCAAGAAATTTGCATGTAATACAAAATAATAAGGAAATAACACATAAAATACAATAATTATCCACAAATTTAAAACTACGCAGCTTGCGCAAAATTATTCAGAAAAATATAAAAAGGTAAACAAACAATATTGAAAAAATGCACAATGACAACAAAGGAAAGAAAATATGTACAAAATACGCACACCCAAGTAACAAACAAAAATTACAATCTGAGATCTTCCTATTACAGTCGAACGCTTCGAAAAGTTAAGGATTCTAAAATAAAAGTTCTAAATTTAAATTCCAAAAAGTTAACAAAATTTCAAATTTAAAAATTCTAGCGTTAAAATGTAATTGCTATCTTATCTTAGTATGCATGTTTCAACTGAACACTTAAAGCAATATTTAGCTGAGCAGCTACAAAATACCTAAGTTTTAGAAATAGTTCTCCAGAAGTTGAAAACAGAGTACACAATCTTATCATTAAAATGGACTTTTCGAAATGGCAGAACCAAACATTAAAAAAAGAAAATGCTATGATACTATTTCGCCGTAAATTAAAGCAAGAGATATTTTAAAAAAAGCTGACCATTTAATTAACTGGATCGCTTGCGCACAAGATTCGACGCAATATTTTCCTCAAGTGGCATTCGCTTTTGTTTTGCAAGGCACAATCAGCTTATGGAAAATAATGATCCCTAACATAATAATCAAAGTATTATGGATCTTTCAGATAAGGTGATTTGAAAAAGTTGCACTGATAACTCTGAGATTATAAAATTGAAAGACGTAGATTATAGACATTTCTAACGTCAATCCTGTAACTGAACATAACCATAAAACGTTAGACACTTCTATACTGCCTGTGACTTGAATTCAAAGTCAGATCTCTACTCAGCTTCAGTATTCATTTCACATGCAACATATCTTGTAAAGAATAAAATGAAATAATGTTTCTGTGTGATATTCTACAGTTACATTCACTTTATTTCCACCACTCAATAACCTGCTAAAGCAGCACATATTATGCCTGCATTTTCTTTGCTTATAAGTAGCGCGTGCAACAGTTACGAGATAGACGCATGAACTGTGCCTATTTCATTTTGAATATTGCAGCCATTCGAGGGTTGGAAATAGTGAGGTGAATATTTCAAAAAAATATTCCCCGTTCCTGCATACGTTATCCCAACTGAATGATCCTAGTATTAAGAAATGCATGACAAATTTGGTATCCGTCGACATTTCAGAATAAGTTAGGTTTCAAGACGGAAAAAAAATTGTGAAAAAAGATTATTCAAACAATTCCATTTCCTGCTTGCTTCCCTGACGTAGACATTTCCCAAAAAACAATGCATATTTCATTCAGCTCAACATCACACGATAGGAATCGAAATATAGTACGAAAAGCGGAAGAAGGGCAGGGCAGCTTTCTTTTTATGTATTCCTCGTGAGGATGGAAAAGAAAGGCTAGGGTAGCGCCAGTTTTTTAGTGGTATAAGACTTCACACTTGGAACATGAAACCAAACGTGTCAAATTACAGCTTTCAATCTTTTATTTTTATTTTATTTGTTACTTCACTTGTCGTTTATTTGCATACTTAAAGGGATGCTGTATAAACGAACATTTTTATCCACATTCTCCACGCATAAAATCAACATAACTTGTATTATTAAAAAGCTGTATTATATCAGTCTCATTAAAATTATGATTTTATTCCTTTCTGTTTAAGACAGAGACACCATTTTATCACTCAATCTACAAAGAATGTTTTTTTAAACAAAGGAAAATTGTAATCCTGATTCTGTTGACCGTAATAAAGTATATAATTTGACGGACATAAACTGATGTTCTGCATTCAGAAACGTGTTAATTCAGAGAAGAATCAGTACTTCTATAGATAAACATTGCGACACAATTTTATAGAGAAGCGATCTCCAAACATTTTTGATTCCATACGTCCGAGATGAAAGTAATTGGAAGTTATATCCCATATAATGTATTAATAACATGTATGCGCTTTAAAGCGATGCATTTCTGATGTTGAGCTTCACAGATGTTAATGAAACCAAACACTGCTACTAATGAGAGAAACTCGCATTCAAGTGATACACATCATACATTTGCAAGCAATCGTGAGCCTACTTCTTTGGCGTTCCCTTCAAGTATCACTTTGCGTACCCGTTTGGGTTCAGGTACCTCACTTACTCAGGTATCACTGTTATAGAAGCTGACAGAACTTAACAGAAATTCTTCTAGAACTTTGTAGCCAATCCTCTATAGAATTGCTTCTCTGTAAAATTGTAAAGCATTTTGTAAAGCTCTTACCGAACAGAATTGTTGCTTTAAGAAAAACCAAATAAAAATTGTATGAAGTTTTTGTAGAAGGTTATTCAATATAAATGCTTTGATTCAATAGAAATTTAAATCAAAGTTTTAATTTCTGATTACTTATATTATGCGGTAAAGCAGAGCAAAAATCAATGTTTTTTATTTATGAGTACTAATGGACGTTTTGTCCTCTTTTTTCCTCTAGCTTTTTGCTTCCAAATTTATGAAACAGCTTGTGCAATATTTTATATTTATGCATACTTTGGCATGCGTTAATAACGCTACTGCTATCCTTTATCTAACTTTATATAGTATTATTCCCAGTCATGCTATTAAGTTACAAGAGAAATTTGAATAATTCTATAACAATTGCGCTTAAAACGGAAATAAAATCATAATAAGATTTCGAATAATTTAATGAAGACAGCTGTTTTCAAATTATGCGTTTATTTGTGCATATAGTCGTTGTTATTCTTCACAAAAGATCATATCAGTTTCAATTTAGTGTTTGATTCCATGTTTTCCCTATAGTTGGTTTATTTTTAGTTCTTCCCTTGATATTTATATTCAAATTTTTTTATATTCACAAAGTTGTTACTAATTAGATAGCTTAAAGACGGTAAAAATATATTTTAAAAAAGTATAAGAAGCACCTCAGAAACAAGTTCTGTAATTAGTGACAAAGAAAAGTAAACTTTCTATTATAAAAGAGAGAAAATTAGAATTACATATTCATAAGGTAGGGCCTGCACCTTATTAATTATTTAGAATTAAAGAAATTTGCGCAGCAGCTCTGAGGAAAGAACACGAATTGAGGAGAGAGATAATTACAATAATTTGTGGTCAAAAACATTAGCATATTCCATGTCACGAAAATTATACCTTTCCTGACGATAATGTTCACTCAGTTTGAATTTTTTCTTTAAAGTAATTGTAAAATATTAAATTTAGGTTCTTGTGTGCACTGTACAGTTTGAAACCGGAAGGCAAATATGTGCTTTAGCAGAAAATGCTTTGACTGCGTGTTCAAAATTTTGAGTAATCCTCTTGTTTCAAGAAGCAAATATCTGGACGTTTCTCATTACATTGCAGGGATTACCAAGTATATCGCCTGAACGTCCAATTTCCATCAAAATGATAGATTGAAATTTTCAGGATAAGATATTTTATTATTTTTCTAACAAGAATGTATTATAACAGAAAAAACATTATTTATTGTAAATAAATGAATATGGCTTCTAAAAAACTGTAGATTCATATTTTCAGCTCAAATATCCCCATACTGAAATAGATCCATATTATATGCAAATCAGGCAAGTAGAAAACAAGGCAAGCAAACGGGTGAAAAATGAAATATAAAGAAATATTTTAAAGTTTGTTTTCTTTAATGCCTACCATTATATATTGCACTCGAAATATTATTACAAATTAAAATTCTAACTTTAATTTTCAATGTTCCATTAAGTTTTTAATTTACGTATTTCCCCTTAATGCTTTCGCAATAATAATTACTTATGATAAACCTCTTTAAATTGCATCATTTCAAAATTAATAGTCCTCTTTCGACTTTTACATAATGGGATTTTAAGAACTGCAGCCATCAACTCAAACAGCCACTGGTTATCGAATGGGATGAAAATCAGTAGATGTGATGCACATGTGTTGAAAACGAAACCCTAAAAACATAAGTAATAATTTCGAATAGTAATCTGTAAATTATCAAGTGTCATTGGATTTCTTAATGCAAGGAAATCTTGTATCATAGGCTGCAATCTATGCAAAAATGACTTTTATTGACTTGTGTTACTTCTCCGTCAGGCCTTTTGCCATACAACAAATAAAAAATTTAGATCTTCCGCAAGATACAGTTCTTCGACTTGATATTTATTGAAACATTCTACTGTATCTAACTACTCCCTATTTTTTACAACGAGGTACGCTTTGACGACTCCATTTTTGAATTGTAGGTGTCACTGCCTGAATGACCCAAACTAAATTTTATTTTTAATTAAATATTTTAAAAATGAAATTGATACTGAACTTCTTTACTAGGGAAAAAAATCACATCGGTTAGAAATGTCCCCGCTTATCACCATCATTTCTCTAGAAAACTTGCCATAGAACAAAAACAAAACGGAATTTTGAAAATGATGCCAAACAAGAAAGGCTTAATTTTGCCTGATTTTGCGTTAAAGAGCTTCATTATCATTAAGGAGTATCATGCCAATGTAATGCACAAACTGAGAGATGATATGAATGAGAAAACGCTAAGAAAAATTGAGAAATGAATTACCCTGGATCACGAATATGCATTTTCTCGCTGTGTAGAAACAGTCTGTTACTTTAGAATAAGCACTTAAAGACCACTTCATTCCCTTAAATCACCATTAAGAACCAGGCAACGATTTTTGTAGAAAAGAAATCGAATTCTAATTTGCTGAAATCCCCAAACCCCTCAACGTGACGATGATGATGCACGTTATAATCGTAAATGATGGGAAGTCGCGAAGATCATGAGGCATCCATATTAAGTTACTCAAGCGAAGCGTCAAGGTTTTAATATATTCTAAATTTTTACTGTAAGCAATTTGAATTGTATAAACCCTTATGTGCATTGACACAAGGGATGATTACGCTCGGAAATCACAGTCAGAAACACTGTAGCTTCGTCAACCCTTAGAACTTCACAGACCACTACATACATAATTTTATATTTGGCGGACCACGAATCTGATTTTTTTAAAACAGGTTAATACATTTATACAATAATAGTCAGCAAACTACACATATTTCGTTCACATTGAAAAATCAAATGAAAGTACAAAAAAACTTACCATCTTGTACAAAAGCTTCACATTTCCATATCACTGAAAAGGAACTTCACAAAAAGCAAGAACAAACCCACAAACACAAAGCAATATCAGTAAACTGATAGTGTTATGCCGCCGATTTTTAATTATTGTGTACATAATAATCATACAGCAATGAGGCCATCGATCAACAGTTAGACAAAACAAAAACGGAAACTTCCAGTGATACAATTATAAACAAGAATGCAGATGGTTCTCATAAAAATCCATTAAGTTGCCCATTAACACAGAGAAAATCTGTGTTAGTAACGTTTACAATAGCATATGTTCGCAATTCAAAAGCAAAGAGAATTCTAGTTCGCGCTATTGTTAATAACAGCAACATATCTATGGATGGCAACTCTCACTTTCAAATGTCGCTAGATACACCTGCAAAAGTAGCTAAAATGTTGCTGAATTCACAAGAAATTCACTAAAATTTAAAAAAATGTATATATATATTCCATAATAGGTTTTGTTACTCGTTATTTCTTAAACAGAATCTTCATAAAAATGTAAATAATGCCCAATTTTTCTGCGGACCATCAAAAAGTTTTCACGGACCACCGGTTGGCGACCGCTGCTCTAGAGAACCATCTTACTTCTGGGTTGCAAAACGTGTCACCCTTTCCCCATAAAGCAAAATTTGTGATTGTTATTTTGCTTTCTTTAAACTTCATTTAAGAGAGTGAATCTAAACAACTCTCATTAAATGGTAACTATGACCCCGATTTGGGCAAAAAAAACCCATCGTGGTGAAGTGAGAAACATTTTGATTTCTGATGAAACATTCTGATTTCTGATGAAAAATTCTGATTTTTGATGAAAACTTCTGATTATTTAAAATGCTTTGTAATTCGTGTTTTGGGTTACCCATATTTAAAGACGTTATCCTAAGCGTTTCCAATCCAATCAATGCAGATAAACGAGTTTCTGCTGCATATAAAGCATTTACTTCATGTATATGGAGATAACGTAAAACATATTTTACTTTAAAAAAATTCAAATGCAAGACCTTTCAAAATGTCTAAAAGAGTAATGATGTGACAATATTATACATAAGCAAATAAGTATATACAATGCTTATATTCATTGTACATACTACCTTACATTTTGAAACTCACTACCCGGGTAATTTGAAAAAAGATAAACCAATTCAAAGTATGATTTACTTCCCAAAGTATTTTACATTCTTCAAATTTCTACTCAATTTCACTTCTCTGAGCTTGATTTCTACATATTAGCCATAATTCGTCGTATTGCATTTGCTATATGAAATTCTTAAATTGTAGAAAATGTCTTGACAATTTTTTCCTAACAAGTGGAAATAAAATAGAAGACGACAGAATTTGCATTTTTCCTAAATTACATAATAACTGTAATCTATTCTGAAAGTAGCCTTTTTTTTTTACCTCGAAATATGTCAAACTGTCAGAGTTAGGCTTTCGCCCCAAGGCTAGATAAGGAGAAACAAATGAAAAAGTGAAAAAAAAAATATATTCGAGTGGGAAGTTTTTCCTCAGAAGTTTTGACGCAACGACCTGGAGGGAAGGAAAAAAACTGAAAAAGAATTTTTCAGGAAATGCATTTTTCATGAACTGGTTGCAATGAGCTGAGTAATTTTTGCTTTAATATATATTATCACATATTGTAAAACTTTGACTGAGTTTTAAGGCTGTAAAACCTCAAGGAAACTAAAACAAAATGGCATGAACGACTTTATGGTGGCCTGTTTTTTTAACTCAACATTGTTTTTCTCTCGAGTTTCATTTATAGTAGAATTAATCTTCGGGAAACATTTTTAGAATAAAAACTTAATACAGTATTTAGTAACATCATCAGGCATTTTGACATATCTGGTTGACACCTTTCAAGTTCCTTCTTGTCTTGATAAAACTAATATTAAGAGTCTGATTTTTGTCAGAAAGAAATAAATTTCTTTATTTTAATTTAGTGGTAAAGGGGTTATTAACTAACATTAAGCTCTTTGCTCATTTTGTAATTTACCACATTTAACAATTCTGACTCCGCTTAGCCTCACAGGTTTATATTAAAAAAAGGATTATTGTAATTTACTATAGTCTGTTACTTTAAAATAGGAATTGTAATATTATTTTCCGTTATGCCATTTGAATCCTAACCATGAAAACAACAGCTGATGGAAAAAGGACGAAACATTTAATTTTGTTCTCCCCCCCCACACACACACACACTTTCGTTACGTATTTCGCCTCAAAATGCTTCAAAATGGTATACTTGATTTGACTATAAAGTCAACAAAATTAAGCGAATGAAGACTGAAATGACCAAAATAGCGTAAAGGAAATAAATTCTGTGCAGTAGACTTACCATCGCAGATGAGGAGGGGTGGGAGTAGCCTATTTTTAAGTAACTGGCTATCGTAGAGGTATTAATTACCGAGATTAAGCTATTTGTTTCATCTTTAATGAAGTTAGCAAATCTTATTCCCTTATCTGCACAAAAGCATAATGGCAAATGTATCTACACAACTGTCTCAATATTACTCTGAATTATATCTATATGTGTGTGTGTGTATATATATATATTAGAGCATGTCTTTCTCCGGTACATATATGTAATAAAAGCAGTGGACATTGCAATATTGATGGTGTAGAACGTAGTTGCTTAAAATGCTAATCATTAATAAATATGGAATCAGCATTCAAGGCAGATTAAACCCTCATTTTATTTTCAGTAAACATGTGAAGGCCACAAACAACTTGGCACATTATTTGTACCTATTTTGGCTGCCAATGAATGAACGGTTGTCGCGACAGCGCATCTGATCTACACAACTCGCGGTATATTTACGAGGTGAAATTACGATTCCAGGTCAAAAGTTATTCACGAATTTCATTCCGTGTACTCTGGTAGACAGTAACTATGCCTCGCATACAGGTGCGCGAACGATATGCGCAGATGTCAGAATTTAAGAAAGGTCGTGAAGTTAGAGTCAAAGAAGCCGGTTGGTCCTTATCGGCGAATAGCTCGACATTTTAGCAGGAGCGATGCCACTGTTAGACAATGTTGGCAGGAATGGGTGAACCATGGCCGCACACAGCGTGAAGAAGGAAGCGGAAGGCGTAGAGAAACGACAGAACGTGAAGACCGAGCAATAGTCAGAGCGGCACTCTCAGTCCCAAATGCATCATTATCATCGATTTTAAGTGCAACTAGTGCTTCAGTTACCGCAAGAACCATTCATAGACGGCTCACAGAAAGGGGGCTGAGGTCAAGGCGCCCCTTGCGCCGACTACCATTGACCTCTGTACCCGTTTGCAGTGGTGTCGTGCTCATTCGCACTGGAATGTCACTGACTGCAGTAGAATAGACTTCAGTGATGAGTCTCGCTTTAAACTGAGCTCCGATGACCTGCGAAGGAGAGTCTGGAGTTGCCTCGGACAGCGGTGTGATACCAACCTGACTGTCTTCCAGCAGACAGGCCGACAACCAGGAGTGATGGTCTGGGATGTCATTTCATTTCATAGTAGGACCCCTCTGTTTGTCATCCGTCACAACTTTACAGCACAGCGGTACGTCGACGAAGTTCTAAGGCCCGTTGTGTTGCCCTTCTTGTCACGCCCCCCTGGGTTTACATTTAAGGAAGATAATGCCCGCCCCCACACTGCACATGTTTCTACTGCTTGCCTTAGTGCTTCCCGAACATTACCTTGGCCAGCAAGGTCGCCGGATCTCTCTCCTATTGAGCACGTTTGGAGCATTATGGGCAGAGGCCTCCAAACAGCTAGGGATGATGATGATCTAACGCGCCAGTTGGACAGAATTTGGCACGATATCCCTCAGAAGGACATCCGCAACCTCTATCAATAGATGCCAAGCCGAATAACTGCTTGCATAAGGGCCAGAGGTGGACAAACGCGTTACTGGCCTTTTTCACTTTGTACAGCTCTATCACTTCAATAAATCTTCCAATTTTTCTCAAACTGTAATCATTTGTTTTTCTGTCCATGTACATCACTTCTACCGATATTCGTCCCATTCGAATATTCGGATAACTCCTTTTCGGCGCTTTTTTTTTTTTTTTTTTTTTTTTTTTTTTTGTCTAAATGTATATTCAAAGATTTAAGTCTTTGTGTTGTGCTGAGAAGCCTTTTTCCCGCGATATCGCGGTTGGACGGTAAATTTATGCTATGTTCTAACCAGGGTAGACCAACATAGTATCTATCTTCCCTCTTCAGTTTTACTTAAGGAGCCTAAAAACTGTTCCCAAGCAATGTCTCCTTCCGCGTTCTTTGTCTAATTACTGCCGGAATCTGAAATTCCTATTATCTCTAGGTTCTAAAGATCGGATACGTTTAAGTCCCGGAACGTCAGACTTACAGAGTAGATATACCTCTACTTTGTAGTTCGCAATGTGAAGTCGACCACAAACAGTCCATTCTAATGTAATGTCAACTGCAGTCAAACCTCCATCGAGCTACTTCACTTTCCCTGTAAGAATTGTACCGTAATTGTCGCTACCGATTAGCACCTCTATCTTCGGGCAACCTGTTCCTATGTCTGGAAGCAATATCTTTTTACACTTATGTGCTTTTAAAATAGGGCCTTTAGGTACGTATGCTATATTTCACATATAGCTTCCTGATCCAAAAACACAAATTCCATTTCTTTTCTCATAAACTCACTTCTAAAGTTAAGCACGGAGAGAAAAATGCTAATTTCCGGAAGCCAATCAGAATTGAAAAGGATGCAATTCGCTGCAGAGGTAGATGGAAGTATGCAAATATGTTAGGTAACAGCCAATCATGCTTTCATGTCAAAAAATATGCAAAAAAACGCAGTCTTATAAGAAGCAAGCTTTATGAAGGGTTACAGAAGATGATTGTAAGTGCTGATAGAAGGCGTTTAAGACTTTCGTACAATTTGTTTTCAAGACATATGTGTTTCTATGACTTCCAGAAAACGAATGGAAGATTCTGAGCGCTGGCGTGCTGTGGGGCTCATTGAAACAGGATAGTCGATAACAGATGTTGCTCTTTTCTTCGGCGTTCATCATTCTTTAAATTCACGTTTATGGAAACAATTCAAAACCACACAGACAAATGTCCGAAGGCTCGTAGCCGGTCGCCCAAAGGTTACACCCCCCTCCCAAGGAAGATCGATATATTGCTATTGTAGCCAAACGGAATCGCAGAGCAACCTCTACACGTGTGACATATATGGTTACAGCGTCCATTGGTAAGGCGATAGCTGCAGATACTGTACGCCGAAGATTACATATGAGTGGACTGTACGCTCGGGTACCTCGAGTTTGTGTTATTCTATCCGTCCAATCAAGAGGGGCACGATTACGGTGGTGACGGGAACGTGTTAATTGTAATGTGTCTGACTGGGGCAATGTCATGTTTACTGATGAGTCAAGATTTGCTCTAGAGTCAGATGACAATCGTATAAGGATATGGCGTGAACAACGAACACGCAATCAGTCCCAAAACATCACCGAACATCACGCATTCCGAGGCGGAAACATTATGGTGTGGGCAGAGATTTCATTAGGATACCCCAGCGACCTGCACATCTTTAAACGGGGCTCTTTGACGGCTCGCCGGTATCGAGATGAAGTCCTAAAACCCATAGTGAGACTTGCACTGCAGCAGTTGACCATACTTTTGTTTTAATGAACGATAACGCACGTCCCATACATCATCGATGACTACCTGGAGAGTGAAGGGATTGCGCGTATGGCGCGGCCAGCATATTGGCCCGACCATAATCCCATTAAAAATCTTTGGTATGCTCTCAGCCGTGCTGTATCTTCCCGTTTCCCACCTCCAGCCACTCTTATTAAGCTGGAAACTGCTCTACAAGAAGAATGGCGATTGCTTAATTCTGCGGTGGTTGAACACCTAATTGAAAGTATGGTCACATGGTGTAAACTTTGTATACAGATGAGGAGGGATCACATACCCTATTAATGCCCTTTTTTTCATTTTATGCTGTTTATTTTCACTTTATATATAATTCTGTTTAAGTCTCTAGTATGTCATTATCTAATAACTTACAAAAATTTAGTATTGTTTTCATTTCTGTATATAAGTATTGATCTTGTTTTATGCATAAATATATATGCTACTTTCCTGCCGAATCAATCAAAGCAGTATTTGTTGATTTTTTTGCATTTTACATCTTCGTGCTTAACTTTTGGAAGTGAGCGTATTAGGATTGAGAGAGCGTAGCTTGATCCGATACATTTTATGTACGTTCGGTTCAATTTTAACCCCTCCAAAAAGCGTGTGAGCTACAGTTTCGTCTGCAATGGGAATGAATCCTAATTCCTGTATCGTAGACTTCAAAATGTATGATTTTTGTGATCCGCAATCAAGAAGCGCTCGTACTTCTCTCGTGTCTGATTTTCCTAACACATTGACTTTAATTGTCATGAGACCTACCTCCGCTGAATACATCTGTATCGCCGTAGTTGCCCCACCGGTGTCTGGCTGTGTTGCTTTTTCCTGCGTTTCCTGTGTCTGCAGACCCGAGCAGAGAAAAATTGTGTGAGCCTTACCACACATAGCAACGTACAAAATGTTTGCACGACTTAGCAACATGTCCAAGCGAAAGGCACTTTAGGCAACACCTCTTAAGCCTAATTTTATTCTTTTTCTCATCTAATGACAGAGAGCGTGCTTCGTAACAGTCCTTACTATCATGTAGTTTATCACAACAAATACTGTTATTATCTTTCGTCGTAAGGAAACCTGCCGCCGTAGGAACATTCGTTAACTGTTTCAATTTGAGTTTGCTTTTTAAGTCCCTTTTCGATTTATTGCAATACTTGTCTTTTAGACCAAAAGTTTCAAATCCACTCCGCGCTAACTTAAGTCTTTCCTCCCCTTCCACTTCGCATCTTAAAAATTTGATTAAATTTGTTAGGCGAGAAATATTCTGACTTTCGTTTGCTTCTCCAAAAAGCGGGCTTCTTTGCCTCTTCATGTTTTTTGCTACCTCTGTATTCAATCCAGAGGTAGCAAAAAATGTGAAGAGTGACGAAAATGTTTTTGCCTATCGCCTGGAGATGCTGAAATTTGTGTTCATTTGGGAAATTCCTAAAGCTGTAGGGTTTCCTAGTAATTAATATAGCTACATTAGTTTTTGCTTTATAATCTCTACTAATTCCTCCATCTCCCATCAGGGTGCAAATTAAGGTACACTGCGCAGAAAAACAGAACAGTTCTATTTCTCCCGCTCTATTAGGCCGGTTGACGAAATTCAGATTGCGTTTTTCATGTCTTCAAAGCGTGACTTAAGATATGTATTAGATTTATATTTTAAATTTACCGCGTTACGGAATTATGCGTTTTTAATGTGGTGGCATAGAACTTCGAATGTCTGCCTGCTTACGAGACTGTCGCTGTAGTCTTAAAGGTTCGTTGTGTCTACAGTAAGGTTTCATAACTTCATATACTGACATCATTGAAAATTTCTTGGCAAACCTTATGAAAGTTTGAAATCTTTGGTCAGCTTCCTTTCATGTAACATTCTGATTCTACATGTTGCCTTCATTTCCCGGTCCTCTTCATTATGTTTCTTCTTTTTTTCCAGTATACATCCGATTATTTCGTGGCTTTCTTGAGAGATCTTGTGCCGGAAACAGAATTTTCTACATCTACGCAAACCTGCGTCTTCTCTTTACTAACACTGACTTTCTCCGAACATGTAACTAAATCCAAGATGTCGACCCACGAATTCCCAACGGATTTTAAAACCAAAACAAAATCTTCACCACTCAACTTACCTTCTACAAATACGATCATATTGAACAATTTGCATCCACAGCGACGTGAAATAATATTCTTTAATCCTACCATATAAGAGAGAAAATAAATCAGACATCTTTCAATGCGAATTGCTTCTGGAGTTTCCATCAGAGTTCATGCATTGAATATAAAAAGACATCGGTAGTTCGCCTTTGTATTCCAGACAATTCCTTGTTCTTCGGAATAGCTTGTTACGTTGAGCGGGGAAATGTAACAGAACTGTTTTCTGCATTTAATTTTAGCCTTTTATATATATATTTTTCTCATAAGTCTAAATTTTGAATCTGGATATAAAATTTCAAAAGTGCCGTTATTTTTCCAATTAATAGGTTGTCGGAAGTGATTTTACTGTGCATGCATTTTTTTTTATCCTCCAATATGTTCAGTAACGCGGAGGAAGTCATTTTGCTGTACTGTGCATATCCCTCAGACCGGCAAGGCCACATGCAGATGGAGGACAAAATAATACGAACACCTGTCAAATAATGGAAAATCTTTTTAATAGGGTTTGGAACACCCTTTCACTGAAGTACAGATTGAATGCGACATGGAATAGATACATAAAGGTCATGAACAATATTTAAAAGAATATTAAGCCATTCCTCCTGCAGGGCGGTCTCTAATTTTGAAAGTCCGAATGGAGATGGAAATCGAGAACGAAGTTTGGACTCCAAATATGCCCATAAATGTTCAATAAGATTCAAGTCCGGAGACAGAGGGGGCCAAGCGAGATGTCAATTGCATCGTCATGCTCTTCGAACCATTCTTGAATACACCTAGAAGTGTGGATATGAGCGTTGTCGACTTGAAAAATTGGTCGCTCCCCAGGGAATACAAAAGAATCAGCATGATCCCCTAGAATGCTTAGATAGTGATTGGATGTGATCCTTCCATGCAGAATAATAAGTGGCCCAAGACCTCGTCAAGATATCGCACGCCATACCATAATGGCGCCATCCCCATGCTTCGCAGTCGACAAGAGGCAGTCATGATGAAACGCTTCTTTGGACGTTCTTCAGACATAAACGCCTACGCCTCCGGTCGTCTGAGATAGGGGGAATGGCGATTGATCTGACCATATTACCTGTTGCCACAGCTGTGGGGACCAGCCTTTGTGATCTCTGTACCACTGGCGTCGCTTGAAAGCATTACTTGCTGTCACCAAGGGTTTACGAATTGCCACTCTGCCATAAATGTTCGCAGCATGAAGTTCCCTTTTGGCAGTTTTTGTTGAAACGGGGTTCTGGAGATGACGGTTCATTTGGCATATTATCTCGGATAACGATTGCTTGGGCTTTCGGGCTACTATGCGCTTCAAGACCCGTCTATCCCTATCAGCCAGCTATGACTTTCGGCCCCTGTTGTGCTTTGAAGACGTCGTCTTACTCTCTTTTGTGTATGCTGTCATAACGGCTGATACCATACTCCTTACACACCCCACAAGATTTGCTGTTTCTGTAACCAATGCTCCACTTAAATGTGCTCCAACTATTTCTTTTTGGAACTCTGACAGGTCTGATATTTCAATTTCTCACAGACAGCATGTAACATCGAAGCATGTAACGCAGATGATTGCTGTTGAGAGACTGATACCTTCCTCTTCACGCTCACTAGGTGACAGGCTTCTGTTGCAGGTGGCGCGGCTGTACTGCAGGTGTAAAATACGTCATACATTTTCGCACATGTTCGCATTATTTTGTCCTCCATCTGTATATACATCCCACCCATCTGCCTTTTGTCGGCGATGGGGAAGGTGTTGGAGAAGCTAATCATCAACAGACTGCGCCACCACTTGCATCTCAACGGTTATCTCAGCAGCAGCCAATATGGCTTCAGGACTGGTTCATCGACGGTGCATGCCCTCCATAATATAAAGGAGGCAATTCTGAAAAATAGACACAGCGGCCACCACACGGCTATGGTCAGCATAGACCTAAAGAATGCTTTCGATACGCTGTGGTGGCCGGCTATCAAGCAGGCATTACGAAGGGCCAATTGCACAAGTAACATATATAGTATAATAAGCAACTACCTGCAGGATCGGAAGCTATTAGCGGTGCATAATGCAGGCATTATCGAAAAGGTGCAAACTAGAGGATGTCCGCAAGGATCGTGCGCCGGGCCGCATTTATGGAACTTAACGTTCAATGAAGTGCTGACAGCGACGTGGCCGGCGCACACTAAAATCATTGCATACGCGGATGACGCGGCGCTTATCGTAAAGGGTACCACGCGAGAAAAATTACAGAAAAATTTCAATGAAATTTGCACGATCTTTCATGACCAGTGTACCAAACTTAAGCTCACAATTGCAGAACATAAGTCAAAAGTCCTTTTAATTCCGAAAAAAGGAGGATCCTTAGTAAGACGCCCCACCATAAAGATTAACAACCAACGCCTGCAGATAGTGGACCAGCTAAGATATTTAGGGGTCACTTTTGATCATAAGATGACCTGGATCCCTCACGTGCAGGATCTCAAACTCCGGACGGCAGCCATAGCCAAACAAATGAAACTCTTTTATGGTCACAAATGGGGGCTTAACCCACATATTCAAAAGGTATTGTACACGACAGTCATCGAAAAGATAGTGACGTATGCTGCCGCAGTATGGGCCTACCCAATGCAAGGAAGGAAGGTCAGCCATCTTAACAGCATACAACGACCATTCGCATTGGGAATCACACGGGCCTACCGCACCACCTCCACCGATGCCATTAACATACTTGCTGGTCTCCTTCCCCTGCACATCCGGGTTGAGGAGGAGGCAGCACGCCAACACATTTTGCAACTTAAGAAGGCAGTTACTTTTGACGATGAAACATACTACCCGGATGAGTACAAAGCAAACTTCTTCCCTCTTGACGTCCACCCGGCAGAGAAAGGCAAAGGGATACTTATCTCAATTAATCCCACTGCAACTCATCACTCAAGGGAAATGACCATCTATACAGACGGGTCTAGATTGGACGAAAGAGTGGGATGCGCCTATGTCGCCACGAAACAAGACAACGGAATCGAGAAATGGAAGGGACAGTTAAGACAACATAACAGTGTCTTTCAAAGCGAAGCAGTGGCAATTGCACAAGCGATTCGCTACCTGCACTCGCACCAGCATAGCCATGTCACCATTAAAACGGACAGCTTATCATCGTTATATGCCATTTGGAATGCAGATCCTCCCTCGGAGATTATACAGGGAATCCAGAGAGATCTTAGAAGTAACCCCCAGTACCGCACAAAATTAGAGTGGATAAAGGCTCATGTTGGCCACTATGGCAATGAACTTGCCGACCAACTCGCCAAAGAGGCAACAACTGACCCGCCTGATGCACCAATCATCATCCCATGGCCGCATTCGTATTTAAAGAAGACACTACGCCTAAGGGCTACTGGCATGTGGCAGAACGAATGGGACCAAAGCACCACAGGGAGAAGGACCCACTACTTCATCGGCTATGTGGACACTAGCCGAAATGTAGCGAACGCACAGTTGGTAAGGTTCATTTCCGGGCATGGGCCCTACACGGAATATTTCTTCAAGCGGGGCATAAGTCACACAAGTCAATGTGCATGCGGCGACTCAGGCTCACCAGAGCACTATCTAACATCATGCCCATTAACAGAAGGACTGCATATCAATCTCCCTGAAACAAATCGCCAGCCGTTCTGTAAATATATGATAAAACAGCGGCACTTTATTAAAAAGCTGGTACAGTTGATGGACAGACTGTCCGACTTAGATACAGACTTGTGTCAGCCATAGAACAACCCAGCATGTAAAAACAACTTAAACATTTTAAAAAGGACATGTATTGCAATGTAGGAAAACTGTCATTCAAGTGAATTGTAAGAAACTATAATGTAGACTAGAAACTCACAGTATAAAGACTGCCTGTATTCATACCTGGAAAGTCAGTTGCATTTAACAATGTGCATGTACTGTGTAAATAAATTTCGGCAAATTATACCGTAAGACCATATATAATGAACCGATATATAATGTAGGCATAACGAATGTATGAAAATGCATATATCTGTAAGCAAAGTAATGTAAGGGAGTGTAATATATGTAAATATTTTTGTGTATCAGTAAGCTATGTATAAGTAAGTTATGCAATTTAAAGTAATGCAATATAAATGCAGAAATGTCTAATAAAAATACATGGGTAACATATATGTTTTGTATTATGAATAAGGGATATAGGATGTCTAACACAAAGCAATGTATGTATTGGAATGTCTATTTCATGTACTGGAAAATTATGCAATAAGTACCCAAATATCATGTAATGTAAGTAACCTGTAAGACTATTATGTTTGTAAATATTTGTATCTAAAAAATTAATCAGAATGCATCTGCATGTATCTATATGCAACTGCAAGTATATGTAACCTAAGGTTAAGCAGTGTAGGTAAAATTAAGTAATATGTGAAGCAGGCGTGCCTGACTATGTATGTATATAAAAATAATGTAACGCAAGGCACATGTAATATTGGCATATGTAACTGTACATGCAAACTGTATTTATATGCAATCTACAAGTAATGTAGGTATATTTATTGAAATGTACAGCTAAAAACTGTAACTGTACACAAAAGTAATCCAACGCAATGTAAGATTAATGTGATTCAGGTAATGCATATGCATTGTATGCCGGAAATGAGAGACAAAGTCAGTATGTAACTCTGTAAATCACGTTATCCATAGAATATGTTAACCAGCAAACAAGAATGTAATACTAAATATTAACAGCCCTTGTATGGCCATGTAATTGCTCTTTTGAAAGACTCAAGGTTCAACTCTAGATATTGGTGGACGTGGCGCTACACCAATTAACCGACGGTAAAGGGGTGGTGCCCACGTCCCCCGTCGCATGTCGCATGTATATACATCCCAGAATATTTTCATGCCATCTTTAAGAAAATATATAGTATGCGTACTGAAATATCTTGAAGAATGTTAAAAAATATTAATAAAGGGAAAAGAACGTAAATCCAGATATAAAGTGCCAAAGGAATTTTTTCATTTATATTAAGAAATAATCTCTTTGACAGCTTTCGGAAATTTGAGCTTTCTTAGAGAAACCCCGTGCAAAAGGTTTTGATAAACGGATATCACTGAAGTCCCGAAAGCGTCGGACTTTCACTGTATAACGTTTCTGATCCTTACAATTATCTGAAATATAAATAATACTATTTCCATAATTTGTTCTCTTTATCTCTGTCGTTTAAATTACATCTACAACCATTCGAAACTTTACGGCAATTTGCATGAAAAGTAGGTTTCAACACCGTTGTCCCCAAGGACGAATGTTTATAGCTTCCTATTTATTTGAACTATCAGCTCGATATGGCGTTTGTTCCTAATTAGACGATTTTCGAATTGATACTTTTTCTTTATCTGTTCCAGAGTGAAGTGCGCTATCTTCGTAATTTCCCCGTTGGGGCTACTGAAAATCGATATCATATAATCTCAAAAGATAGGTTTAGCAGGCGTAAATGCGAAATATATATTCCTGCATTACAGACAGTTCGCTTGGAACATTTTAGAGTTTATTTTGCTGCTTTCATATTAATGTCGAGGAAAATTAATGCTGCTGTAAATTAATGCATTTAAGAATTCCATTTGGACAATATTAGTGACTTAAAATAATATGAAGGCAATAAATTTTGGAAAGCGCTTATGATAGATTGTATAGTTTGAGCAGAAGCATCAACAGGTCATCTTTTTTAGTTCAAACGTCCAATACTATTCAAGAAGTTATCGCAAGCTGTTAGCGAGACAAGGAAAGAAAAGGATACCCTGATCCTTCAGATGAAGAAATGGATGCAAATCTTAACCGTAGACAAAGTCTTTCAAAACGAATATATGTTAACATTCTAAAAAAATATCAGAACCTTAAAATGGGAATTAACTTCAATGACACAATTATCAAATTCGGTAACATTTGATCTAGGAAATCTAATATTAGAACTGAGTTATTTGAATATGGTAATACTATATCATGACTGAAATTCAGTTTTTATTCATAATTCAAATATCAGCAATTCTTCGATTGACAGTAAGTTGATTGCTAATATTAGCTTCAAGAATTTGATTATTATTTACCTTAATATATTAAGTTTTAGGTAAACATTCCTCTCCTTGTTCACCCGACAAACAAGCTTGATATTTTAATTTGCACTTTTCCAGAAAGTATGAACAGAAATAACTGAAGTTCTGAAGGGCATATTTTTCTACTTCTATATATCAATTCAAAGGGTATATTATAGTTATGCAAAGCCTATGTCGTATTTACAGAATACCCTGCATATGAGGTGATGTTGAACTAAAACTATTGAATGCAGTCTATGGATGAAGTTTTACATCCATTTTTTTAGCATAGCTATTTAGGGTTTTAAGCAAAAAACATAAAATGAATGAAAATAGTACTTCGCGACCTATATGGAATATGTTCCATGTGGACACATCAATCTTAAATACGAATCTGTGTCATCTTTATAGTGACAGATAGAGAAAGTGAAAAGGAATAACTACTTTTCTTGATAGATGCCTAGGGAAATACTGCAATGTTTCCAGACACTGCGCACATCAAAGGTTTGTTAGTATTGCTTTTTTAAATATTTTATATCAATATTGTTGGGGAAGATTTCGTTTTTGCTCATGAAATTTTTTAATACATGCTTCATTTGCTCTTGAAAAACCTTATAAGAAAGTAGTTAAAATAGAAATTAATCCGAAATACGAAGAACAGCAAAATTTGAGGTATAAACATGCGCTATGGATGTGAAAAAAAAAGAATTATCTGATAAGAAAAAAGCTTAAATTAATTTTAAAGGAACAATTTTCGTAATAAAAGCTGCAAAGAAAAAAGTATTTGGGTTTGTTCTGTATAGTTATTGTAGAAGTATATGTAATTTCGAATTATAAATTAAAAGAAAATTCTGAAACAAAATTTGAGTACCTATAAAGAAATTCATCATAGAAAACTGAAGTACACTAATCTCATGTCAGGCCTTTTACACTAGAGAGAGCAGGTAAGAAATATTAGTATCCAGGTTCAAGGTAAATTACATGAGCTATAAAACTGTGTTTTTCAATTTTGTGATGGATTAATATGATGTTAATTTGTTAATATAAGATCCTTTTCGTCTTTGTATTACATGTCACTCATAGGAAATCCCGATGATAAAGAATTTCTAAATATGTTTCCTTCATCTTCCTGAAACTTGCAAATGAAACCTATATACTTTGTTTCTACTCTATTTATCTGCCTTACCTTTGTTTCAACATGAATGCTCTGTCAAATATCTATTAATAGTATTAGTATTTCCTCTTTTACGCGCATTTGTGAAGGATTTGTTGGGCAAACTACCTCGCATTTACATAATGCATGAAAAACCTCTCCAGAACGTCCATACACTCAAGCTACCTATCAGCTCTCAGCTGTTTTAACACTCAACAAATAGCAGGTATTTAATGATTGATTGAATCTCTTATATTCAGGATTTAAAAAGCGTAGAAATTTTCAAAATTAAATGGTGATTGAGTTTCTGTTTTAGGAGACTTGAGCGTACAAGAATATCCATGGAACATTCGGTTGTCAAATACTGGAAAAAAGGTTACCTGTGAGTACTTCTTAGGCTAAATCTTAGTAGGTTAGGAAGTCTTTAGGTTGCTAAGTATTGGCTATTTTTTAAAATTGTCTATAGTTCTCTACCTTATGAAAGTGTATTAGAAAGTCTTAGTAGGGAAAGTCTTGTTAGAAAAGATATATTTATTTTATACACATTTTTCTATATAATATTTAAACGATATATAGTATATGCATGAATCTTACCAATATCTATTATTTTATTGTTTTTTATACCATTATCTTTTGTTTCCTAGTAAATTATGAGTTATATTTTGCATATTTCTTCTTTCTCTCTCTTCAGTGTTAGACGCACCCTTTTCTAAACATACTCCTTTTCTTAAAGCATTATGAAGAAAGTAAGTATTTTTATTGAAATTCAATATGCATAAAGCGCAGTTTTAATACAGGCGATGAAATGATCAAAAGTTCAAGAACATAGGATCTAACAGTGGCTAGCAATTGTATATTGTATGTTCAAATAAATAATATGTGAAACCCCCCCCACCACCATCAATGTTTGTAAACATTGAGGTAAAAAGAGATAAAAATGCCTAACTTCTTCCAGCGATATATTCTGCCTGGCATTCCACAATCATTCTCCCAGACCTTCAAAACTTTCGTGTGCTCGAATTAAGCGACCTACCATATCCCATACATGTTTGATTGGTGAAACGTTTTGGTGATCTTGGTGGCCATGGAAGAGTATCAACATCAGATAGAAGATAATCCAGAGATATACGAGCCGTATGGGTTCCAGCATTACTCTGTTCTAAAATGGCTCCAGAATCGGAAGCCATGACGGGTAAACCAAATGTCCGCAGGGGGTCATCAACATATCGTTGGGCTATTAATGTTGTATGCAGGAGGCTCGGATTAAACTGCTGACGTAAAAGATAATACCTCCACTTTATTTCCCTTATAAAAATAAAAAACTATATGAAACTGTCAAAAACAACAGAAAAGAAAATATAAAATTTCTTTAAATTCAAATCAAATTTTAAAGTACCATGGCCGTTTACTGAGTATTTTAAAAGATTTAAGCTCCAATCTGTATTGCAGCTGCAAGGAAATTGGAGATACTAAACCCTTCGTAGAGACCTGTTCACTTTTAAAAGGTACAAGGACAAATTTTGTCATGAATAAAACTTTTAAACTGAAATGAATTTTATCAAACTTTGACAAGAAGCGAGAAGTCTATCAAGAATGATTATGAATTAAACCATTAGTAATCGGTCAACTGTGAGAATACTACTTTAGTATGTGTGCCGTGTTTGTACATATAACTTCTCACAAGCTGATCCCTCGCTACGTCCATATGTTCACGTGTTCGGAGTGGACAGTATGGGGAATAGTAGCTGCCTTTACAGGACTAGACGTGGATTGACAAGGTCTGCAAGGGTACTGTAATATTTGTTTCGAGCTATGAGATTGCTACATATTGAACAATCTTAGTTCTCCTTGGGGAATTCGGCCTACCGTGATCGCCTCCGGAGTGAGAGTACATAATAATCGTGTATGGGCTACTTTGCTTGGGTCTGGGTGTGTCTCACTCTGGGAAACTGTGAGAGCTAGCCAGGTTGTAGTAAGGTGGGTGGACTGCTACCTACACACAAATACTATCATACCAGAAATAATGGCTGCTAGTTCTGGCACCTCCATACACTGCAAACCGATTGACATCGTATAAAGTTTATCCAGCGATGAATTCAGCTTCAATCTTGGAGCGGGGCCAGCACTAGCTTGTGCGGAGAGGCTAGAACCAAAATATTTTTATTTTTACATGCTTTATTTTCTACGTTTTTATAAAGTACAAAATATATCTCAATATAATTTCTACATTTTATATCCTTACACATTTGCAGCAGATTTACTATTTGTTTGAATTCAACTTTATATGTAAATTAAAATATGAACATTGTTTCACATATTTTATTCCTCACACATACGTATATGCGTATATATATATATATATATATAGATAGATAGATAGATAGATAGATAGATAGATAGAAATTAATCTATGAAACATGGTATGGCATAATGCTACTGATGCAGATAGGCTTAGCCAATGATAGTAATTTGGAAATGAAACTCCTAGCCTTTCTTTCAAATGGGTCAGACTTTCCTACTTGTGCTTCCTTCCTGTTTAGATGTCGCTGCGTATAACACTTTCATGAATCGTATTATCCTAAAAGCAAACATGTGATCAAGACGGGTTCGCAGATTGAGCTCATAGAGAGAATGTCCTTTTCAAGAATTTGTTGGTCCAGAAATAAATTGAGCTAAAACGGCAGACGCCTAGTATTTGACTACACACCTCATCAATATCAACTGCATAAGACATGGTTGGGAATAGCTGTGTCTTCTCCATTTAAATAATTATATGTGTGTTTGTTTTATTATAGATTTCGTTCTCTAAATTTTTTCCCATATTCTTTTAAAACCATAGAGTAACATCTGTCTTGAATAAATTTGACCCTCATACGATTAATTTTCTTTTCATATAATTATAACTCTAAAACTTCTTCAGAGAAAATATTAAGAAATACATATAAGAAGAAGCATTCCAAATGAAATATTTAAAATATGTAAACTTATTCCTTGCTTAATATTAATTCAGTTTTAAATGCTCAGCGACATTTAGAAAATTAAGCTGATACGTTCTGTCACAATCAACAGTAAATTTCTACATATGAGGCGAAGGTCAATTGTTTTTATATAATGAAAACGTATTACTACTTTGGAAATTATCAAAATTATTGGCCGCCGCCTAAGAAACGAAATTTTATTATTTTTAAAACCTAATGAAGAACAATTTGATTAGAATAATGAAGAACAACTGTATTAGAATATTACATTATTATCAACCAAATTGATGGCATAAAGTGTATTAATAAAAATATTAATTGGCATAAAGTGTATTAATAAAAATTGAAATCAATGCGGCATAAATTTTGCTTTTCCATAATCTTTGAGCAATTTAATAATAATGCTCTAGAAATAAATTGAATGGAAAAAATTAAACTAGAATTCGCAGTATTACTAGATGTAATGTCGAAAGCACTACACTAACAAGGCATCTCTGTAAATATTTCACCAACATTTACAAGCTATCAGCCTAGACATACGAATCTGACTCCATTTAAACATTTCTATGGCATTTTGTTTAAAAGACTAGATGCGTATTACTCTAGTTGCATAAGTTGGAATTCTTGCATGACAAAGTTAAAGAGAATTTGTACATCAGCCGACATCTTAAATGTTTTGCAAAATATAGGTTAACGTTTGTCGCGACGTAAGTAAAAAACATGTATTAGTCATGTTGAGGTGCATTAGACGAGTTACAGCATTTCGTTTACTTTTGTTTCTGAATAAATTCCTGTTACTGAAAATTCAAAGTAAATTCAAAATATGTAAAAAATTTTTCCTTAGTTTTAATAAAGTAAAGAAGCATCTTCTATATAGTATAGTAAAGAAAGCATTTGTCCCTCATTTTCATCGTGAATTTGAAATGTTTAACATTAATCACAAAGGTTTACCCTAAGCCTCCATAAAGCAAAGTAACCATTTATGCAAGTTCAATAAAGAAAACACGTTTACGGATTGGCGTTTTGTATTCTTGTAATGTAATAATAATAATAATGAACAATGGTACTACAATCGTATCTAGTGCTTCATCGATGACTATAGAAAAAGTAAATTTAGTGCAGAATGAAAATATTTCTGAAGAAATAGCAACTGAGTAAAGGAATTATCAAACTTTTGCGCATTATCTTTTTTTCTCCAGTGAACATATTTGCATATTTCTAATGGAGTGAGTCCAAAAATGTCACCTGAAAGCGAAGTAAAAAAAAATTATTTAAAAAAAAAATGCGATACCACAGATATAATTATCATAAAATAATTATTTTACTACTGCTAAGTAAACCTAAATTTTTTAACCAGTTTAAATTAAAATAATTCCAAAGGTATTTAGGAAAAATTCGGTTTTATTTCTTTCAATATTTGACAACCTTACTAGTTTGCAGTTAAATATCTCCTGCCAACGAGCTTTTGTCTGCTAAAAAGACTTAATAATGAAGTACCTATTTTCTTTCAGCTATGCTGAAGAGGGGAGACACAGGAAGTGAACCTCATCGAGTTGCGAACGGAAGTCCTTTGAATGTAACAGCGATGAAGTCAATTCTAATTCCAGCCCATTCATTCTAAAAGAAACTGGAGTGAGACATTGTGCTCGTTTAAATGAGTTTTGAAAAGAGGCTTGACTCTTTCGGGTCTTATCGCAGACATAATTAATTTCCTTTATTGAAAAGTCCCTTTTACAGAAACTTTTAAAGCATGTTATCAACATCTCTTTTCATGGAATTGTGAAACTAATGTACCTTAAGTCACCTGTTCAGAATCACTTAGGAATATAAAGATGGAATCAGTTAAGAATTAATGTTAGTATGAACAAACATTCTGAAATCATGAACTCTAGTTTGAATCGTAATTCCATTTTCGTTTCGGTGTAAAATCGATTCTCGGAATGTACTGCTGAAGTACAATTTTATTCTACTAATAAGCTGAACTTAATATTTTTACTATGAAAGTTAATAACACAGAAATCCATAGATGGTTGACAGCAGGAACGCAAGTCGTTAAAACATCTACTAATTTTAAAAATACTATATGTATTTTCATTTACATTAATTAGTTATTAATACTTTATATTAATACCTAATATAATACTAATATTAAGATCTATATTGTTTACGAAATTCATTTGTCGGTTAGCCACTGACACAGCCAAATGTCAGTAAAGTTCTTTACTGCGGTTCTTACTTACGGTTCTTTACTGACATAGCCAAATGTCAGTAAAGAAAATTACTTATTAATGGATTTTTAAATTTGAATTAAAAATCGTATATTTTGCCGAATTTAAAGATTTTGAGAACTACTTAAAGAGAAAGCGAGTGGAGGATAAGGACTTTACACTACGGTTGGTAACAACTGCAGAAGAATCATATACGCAGCATTCACGCACAAAACCATAAAATCACGCACAAAATGTTTGGAAGAATTTCTCTAAAGACGATTCTCATGACCCCCCCCCCCCAAAAAAAGTCAACTGACTTCTTAACAACCAAATTTGAAGACTTTTTCTGAGCCCCTAATAAGACAAATTTTTAATAAATATGCTTGAGATTTTCTTAGAAATTTTCCACAGCTTTCAAAATCCACTGAAAAACCTCTTAGCAAAGATAAAGTTTGGAAAAACTTGGTTATGCGTTAATTATGTAAACTATATGTAGATGAGAAGCTATATTAAAATTAACTACCATAAAATATGCATAAATCAATTCAAAATGTGTCTCGTTTGATGTACAATGTTAGAAATACGTGTTTATTAACATACACTCTATAACAGGGATGGCCAAATCTGAAGATGATGTAAGCCGTATGATAGATTTTTGTGAACATTTTCGAGACCCGCAAGTCCAAATTGATATCATTTTAAACATAATGAGACAGGTTTTTAATATAAAGAAACTTTTGAAGTAAATTAATAAATGTGTGTTTAACAGGATTGCATGTAAATATGAATAAGTACATCTTAATCTACTGTTTTGTGTTCAGAAAAGTTAAGTCCCCAAAAATAAAAATTTGTAATTCTTGTACTGGGCAAGTGAGCGTTTTTACTTCAGGCAGAGATACCAAATACTTTCTTCTGATTTCCTTTACACCTCTCTGTTTATTATTGTTCTTTTATTTTAGCAGAAGTAAAATGAATCGGAAGCATTATTCATTGGTTTACACTTACATAAAAATTGTTATTTCAGTAAATTATAAATTATATATTATTGAACTTAGCGCGCTTCTGCTGCTCCTGATGATTTTAAATACTCTCCTGATTGGTCGGTTCCATGTGTTGACTAGCTCCGTTTTGCATGAAGTTCAGATTTTTCAACTGGGTCCGTAGTGACAAAAAACTGTTTTTTTTATAGCTTTTCGGCTGTGTTGGTTGCGTCGGATGTGTTCGTTAGCTCCGATATGTCCCAGTGTGAACGGCGCTCCATGGTTACATAGTACAACTTTCCATTCGGTTACCTAAACTGCGTACAGAAAATAAATCTGTAATGGAGTCTGTAGGCAGAGGCTACTTTAGAAAACAAAAGAGCAGACTTTAAAAATAAACGTTTACGGGAGCAAAATTTCACATTATTCCCTGGAATTTGTAGTGAACAAGCAGTGGATCATTGTACAACGTTTCTTTTGGCTACTAAGTTTTCATGGAGGACGTTTCAGACGTACTCCTAGTGCCTCGCTGACAGAATCGCGAATAATATGAGGAAATGTTAACACCTTAGAGATGACGTTCAGTTAGACTAAAGAAAGCAGGGCGCTCAATTCGCAGGATCGTAAGGTATTTGGGTCTGAACGATGCTACCATTCAACAATATTAGCAAGATTGGGTGACCAATGGCCATACAGAGCGTCAAGAAGATAGCAATCGACAGAGAGTGACTAGAGAAAGCGAGGACAAAGTGATCAGCTAATCGGCGCTCACTGTCCCTGATGCGTCATTATCAGCGATATGACGTTTACTGGGATACCAATGACTGCAATGAACATTGACAGGCGTTTACCAAACGGAGCTGAGTTAACGGAGGCCATTGCGTCGACTGACCGTCACCGTTGCATAGTCCCAGGAATGTTTGAAGTGGTAACAGACGCATTCGACTTGGTACCTCACAAATCGGAATGTAGAACAGTTTTCAGCGGTTAGGCTTGCTTCGAACTGAGCCTTCATGACCAGGCATGTCTCAGGACGTCCAAGACAGCAGTGGGATACTCGTCTGATTGTTGTCCGTCACATAGCCTGACAACCAAGAGTTATGATGTGGGGTGCCATTTCATTTGATATCTGGACCCATTTATTTGTCATGCGTCACACCCTTAGGATACGGCAATACATCGATGAGATTCTACCTACGTAGTGTTCCCTTTATACCACAGACCTCTTGCTTATATTGCAACAAGATAATGCCATACTGCGCACGGTGCACCTTTCTATCGCTTGTCTGTGAGCTTCTCCAAAACTTCCTTGAGTAGCGCGATAGCCAGATCTCTCCACAACAGAGCACATTTCTGCTCTGATGAGCAGCCGTCTCCGACCATTCCTAGATTACGCTGATCTAACAGCTGGAACGTGCACGGCAAATAATCTTGCCGGAGGACATCCGCCAAATCTAGGCATCTATGCCCAGCAGGGTAACAGCCTGTATCATGTTAGAGGTTGAGCAACGTATTGTAGATTTTTTTTCCTCTTGTAGCTGTAGTTCTTTAATAAACATATCTTAGTTAAACATTTCTTAATAAAATATAACTATGATACACTTAGCATTTCGTTTTCAGTATACGTACTTCACATCTAGCGATTTTCGTCTTAATCAATAACTCATTGTTGGTACTCCGCTTTTTATGTTATAATGCATACATTGTTTTGCATCATATAAAAGTATTGATGCAGATAAAGAATAAGCATATACTTTAGATTTCAAACGCAGACCATAAATTGCATTACTGTATTATAAGATTATTTTTGCTAAACATTTCTTAGTAATATAATCAATATTAAACTCAATTTGTTTCGCAAAAAGGTACTAGCTGAAATTCAAGGTTGTTTAGGCATATTCTAGCTTTGTTCTTACCTTTCATTAACAAAACACTAAATAAAGGCAGCAAATGCAAAAAGTATAATTCATTCCGAATTTTACTTGTATATGAAGGAACAGAGTTCTCTAAATCCATCTTTTATGGTAATAAAAATATCTGTGATCTGTATATATTTGTCTACTGTATTTCAATTTATAACTTACAGAAACGGAAAAATTCGATATTTTGTACCTGCAAAATTAAGAGAATTTGCGCATTATGTCGAATTTACGGAAAGCTATTGGGCGTATTTTAATTAAATTTGATATGAGTTATATTTATAAAAGGACAAAGATGCACCATTCCAAAGTCATTTTATTTACTCATGATTATATGTAAAGCTCATGGTGCAGGGATGTCCAAAATGCAGATTGTGATATCGAACTGTAAGTGAGTCTGAAATGTAGTATGGTCCCCTCTCACACCCAGACAGATCGCGCAGCGTGAAGGTATGGTGGGCAGAAGGCAATTGAGGAGCGTCTGTGGTAGTCAAACCCACTCTTACAGCAAGACAATTTTAACTGGCGGAGGATGCCGAGATAAAATTGACCTCTTAAGATCGTTCCAGATATGCCTATCAGGTTAATGGCAAGAGATCTGATGGCCAATCCATGGGGCACTTATCAATTAATCGTCGACCAGCTGAGACCTAGTGAGAGTTGTCGTCCATTAATAGAAATCAATTGCACCTCTGAAGAAGTGGGACGCGGGGATCTACAATCTCCTTTCTGTACACTATAGCAGTCAGGAAAACTGTGAAACATATAAATGGGTATGCAGACGTCCAAGAAAATGTCTGCCCTAATCAAACCATCTCCGCCAACGTAATGATTCTTTTCTCTGATGAAGCAGGAATGGTATCGTGTTCCACTTTTTCTCCAGATATGAGTACTCCGAGAATCAGTATCCAGGATGAATCGCAACTCATCTGTCTAATGAAAGGTGCTCCTCTGAAATCTGGTCAAAGGCACATGCTGTCTACACCGTGCTAAATGCGCTCTCTTGCGTGCTGCAGTGAGCGGAATGCAAATAACGGGACTTCTAGCATACAGCCTTATCTCATTAAGCCTTCGGGCAACTGTACACCGTGAAACTAGGGTTCGAGTGGCAACATACAGCTAACGCGAGAGCTGTGTTGCTGTAGAAGTTTTGCGACTGGCATGTCTCCAATCTACCGATAATTCTACATTTCATTCCGTTCATAGATACTCATTTTACTTAATATCTGATAAAATTTACCCAAACCGCGAAGGAAAATTTAGCTGTATTTTTTAGCAGACTTTCCTTTCACACATTTATCCTAATTGTCAATATAGCTTCTGATCACCTTTTATCTTTTAGCAATATTGAATTTCGGCAAAATGGACAAGCAGTTATTGATTTTCTTTGATTTAATTGATATTGGCAAAACACTCAGGGCTATCTGCCTAAAGAGAGGAATGCATTTATAGAAGACTTTCCAAGGAAAACTGGCTCATATACACGTTACACATTAGGAAAATCACAAAAACGTCCATCCAGCCAGTCCGATCGCGGGATTCGAACCCTTGGATCAAACTACGAGTGTTTAGTAACTTTAAGGCTCAGCCACTCGTGGGCCTGGACAAACAGTTATATCATGTAAAAGCTACCAGTGCAAACCTCTTTGACAATTGGTAATCCAGGAAACATGCTCAGACTTTTTAACTTAACATATATGTAATTCTTTTGAGAGCGAAGCCTAGCATCAATTTTTGCCATCACAATGAGAAACGTTTGAAGCAAAAATTCTTCAAGTTATTTAAAGTTCTAGTTGAGTTCTAGCATTTACATTTTCATTCACAAAATTGGATGAAAGATTAGATTCTGTATAATGACACAAGTGTGCTTCTCTGATTGTTCATTTGACATAAAATTATTAAAATTACTTTGTTCATCTTTTACAGCGGATAGAAAAGAGAGTCGAAGTAAAAAAACTTTTGATAAACTATCACTTGGAGCTCTGCCCATCAACATTGGAATGGTGTGTTCGTTGAAATAATTTGTTCTTTGTCTTAGTTACGAAAACGACACAAACAATATATAGAATTAAACCTGAGCTATTCTACTAATTCCTACAACAATGCATTTTACCTAAAATCAGCGGTACTCCTTTAGTGTTAAAAGAGTATGACATTCGATACCAGTAAAAGGTAAATCGTAATGAATTATATTTAAACAGGCATCTAACAAAAATTTCAAAAAGAAAGGTAGAACAACACTAAAAAATTCGGCAAAATTCAAACCTTAAACTGGCTGTTTTTATTTGTATCACACATAAGTTGAACAAAGTAGAAGGAGTAGGAGTAAACAAATAAGATATCAAACTTTTCCGCAGTTTTAGAAAAACGCAAATCAAAATTATATAACTATATTTTACAAATTTTGGTGAATATGGCATAATTTAAGAAAATCTGCGTTATCATATTAAGAAGTTTTGGATAGTTTTAATGGAACAAAATTTAAAAGAATTCTTAAGGAATCAACAATAATTATAGCATTTGAGAATTAGATTAATTTCTCTTTTACTGACATATGATATATTTTTCATTGCGATATTTTGAATGCTGTAGATTCGCTGATGAGTTTCAAAGCCAAGGAAATGAAATCTAATACAGAGTCTTTCAGAAGTAAATATCTAACTTTACTAATAGCAGACACAAAAATTTAGAAGGCGAACTTCTGAAGAATCCAAGTACTGCAATAACTAATTGAAGGGGAAATAAGATGTCGAAGCGAAATTACTGATAGTAATTAAAAATATTCTTGCACATTTCTTCTTTTATACTAACTCATGCGTCAAAAAGACGGTTTTAATGAATTTGCTTGTTTCGTTTTTTATTCACTTAAGATATTTTTACGCATACTTGAACTCGCTTTTACAATATTTCACAGCATAGAAATTGCGCAAAATGCCAATTGTTATTTTCATCTAAATGGTGCTATAGTAATTAAAGAGCGGTGTTGTCAACATATGATCTTTTGCAATTATAATGAAGGCATGGAAATTACTCAAATTATTTATTTAGAAGTTAAATAAAAGCATAGGTTTCGCAGTTTTCTAAGAACTCTTTACATTGACTTTTCTTCCTTGAACGAAAGAATGAATTTTTAGTTCATTTGCAATCATTGTCTTATTCTCAGTAATTTTGCTGAGATAAGTTCAGATATAAGAAAGATAAAAACAAATGTTGAAGAAAGGGAGAACATTAAGGGAAGTTGCCAAGGAATATATGAAACCTGAAAAAAGGGCTATGGGCTATCAAATTAAAAAACTGAAATCCTTAATTACAAGTCTGTCACTAGAACCAAATTAAATGGATACAGACATCATTTGATCTCATGAGGCGGCAAATTTGTGAAACTTAAATAAATATTTTTTTAGGTGCGGCAAAATAAAATTTCTTCTGTATTTATTCGGGTAATTAAACATAAAATGGTTCGAAATCTCGGAAAAACTGCTCTGGGGGCTGACATTTATTTTATTTTAAAAAGGTAAATCAGCTTTGAATGTTCTTTTGTTTTTTTCCTCTATTTGCCTTTAACTTATCGTCCATTTTATGCCCGACTGATTAAATCTATAAGTATAAGAGTTTTGAATAGAAAGTAAAACTTCCAAATAGCTGATATATATAGAATCAGCGGTTAATTTAGCTGAAACGAATTAGACTTGAATTCACAACCTTTACTTTACATTATACAAAAATTGCTTGTATATTGGTTTTTGGTGTAAAGTTAAAAGCAACTGTTTTCATTTTTTAAAAAAGAGTTTTTTTAAAGTTTTATCAGCATTCATGAATTTGATATTTCAAGAATTTCAGCTTTATTAAGACGATTTATATTATAATAGTGTTATTAACTCATCCTATACCACCTAATCTTATTTCTCATTTCGGTTAATAAACAATCTGCATTTTACGCAATTCTGTTATTGTATGGAACGATATCTAATATTTGCCTAAAACTGTACTTGAAGTAATTGATTGCAATTGACGGTAATTGCGGTTTTTTATTATTAAAACACAGCTAACTATTTTTCAGTTCCCCGTTTAATGAACGGGCATTAGATAATGTTAAATATTTAATAACTGATATTAGATAAGTCAAAAATAAGTATTTATTGTCTCTTCAAGAAGCATTAGATTTTACTTCCAAATATACTTTAAATAAATATATTTATCTAATTCAGCCAATGCAGAAAATAATGATAAGGATTCTTATTCGCTTCAAGGTAATAAACGTCAAATAATGCACTTTGTAAGGCATTTTTACCTGAAGACATATTGCTTCCCGTTTGTCACAAGTTATTCCAGTTTTAAACTAACATACGTTAAAACACATGTTACGCTCTACATATGCGCGCACCATTCATAGTCATTATTAAAATGATATTCGCGTTCTGATCACATTTCAACAAGGAAATACAAAATTAAGGTTTGCATCTGCTACAGTGAAATTTGCCTTTGGTTGAACTCCCTTTGATTCTAACATATCTAACTGCAAATATGTTCTCACGTGATCTGACTAAACCAAATTTAGTGACATAGGACTTTATTTAATGCAATAAGTGTGTCCATTTGTTACAGTTCACTGCCCTTAAAGATATACTGTGAAGTCCTCAAAAAGTATGGGGGTGAACTATTTTAGTTTTTAATGATAAGATCGGATTTTCTATTCCTTTGATTCGGATAATAAAAGAACTGCCGCACATCTAAATACTATATGCTGCAAGTTAACAGTAGATCTTATTGTTTACCGAAAGCCCTATATCATGCATGGAAAAACAAAAGCCTTTTGAATGATTTGTACAGTTACATTTTTTTATAAATTTAATGCTTAAGTAAGAAATTTGAGAATGTATCAGATTCTTACCATATTGCCTTTGCTATGCTTCCCCTATGAATCCTTCTGATATTTTTTTGACTGAATCGGCGTCTCCAAGAACTTTCTGAAAATAAAAAAGATTCCACTTTTTTCATTTCAAGCGACAGACTCTTTTTTTCTTGATCTAGTATTTTCCGCATAACAAAACAACGATAACAGTTTCTTGGATGCTTATTTATTCAAAATACATAATTACCAAAAATAACTTTGTTCTACATCAGTTCTGATAATCGACGTTCTACCATGTTTAATTAAGAAATTATCTTGGTGATCACCAAACATTAGACTGAAATCTGTTGTAATGTTATTAGTTAATGCTTTCGAATAATTCGATACAGAATAAAAAGGTTCATAATTTATAACACATGGGACTTTAGGAACTGTATTTAGATTTGGAAACGCTTGGGATACATTTTTTACTGCTTAGTTTAAATCAGCTTGTACTGTAATCTGTAATGACCTTCCGTTAATACTAGATGCTATTTTAGAAACTGAACTATGTGCTTATGATCATTTTAATATTATCAAATATGAAGCATTTATAATTTTTCTCAAAATAATCATTATCAATATTATACATTTTCTTTTCTAAGCTCTGATATTATAAGTTTGACAGATAATTTTGAAAGTTGCTGCATAATATTATAAATACTAACGATGTTAACTACGTTGTTCGATAGCCTTAAAATGCAGCACAAGACTTATCGACAATAGACAGCTTCCAATAACAGTCAATAATTAAAATATTTATTGGTAATTTTGAATTTTCATGTACAAACACTTAGATGAGATTTTATAGCAATTAATATCTATATGCAAATAATTCTTCCAGGCCATCAGTCTGGCAAGCAATGTCTGTCAATATTGACTCCCAGATTGGCTTGAAAAACGTGTAGCTGATCTTGTACATTAACATAACGACGAACACTATACACACGTCAAACACAATACACAAGGATTAATGACTATCATTATTTGGCATTTTTAACGCGGCGTCCCTGGGTTGCTAGAGCTTCTCAGCTCTCATGTTAGCTGTATGCCGCCACGAGAACCCACGTTCCACGATCTATAGTTATCCGAAGACTTCATGAGATAAGGATATACGCCAGAAGGCCAGTTGTTTGCATCCGAACACGAAAGTACACAAGAAAGCGCGTTAAGCATGGTGCAGTCAAAATGCACTTGGACCAGACTTCAGTGCAGTGAAGTACCGTGACTTTTACAGTTGAGTCTAGATTCAACCAATGTCAAGATGACACTGTTTCTCGGCGTACCCGCATCTGGAGATATCGTGGAACACGATACCAACCCTACTTTATCAGGTAAAATATTCATTACGATGTGGGAGATGTAATGGTTTGGAACAGGCGTAATGCAGAACTGCTGCACACCCCTGCATGTGTTTGACAAGTGCTCCCTGACTGCTATGATGAATAGAGCAGTGATCGTAGACCTCAGCTTTTGAATTTTCATGGGCGCAGTTTGTCTTGGGCTTCTTTTAAAGGACGACAACAGATATCTACATCCGGCTTAGCTTATCGAAGACTACTTGAAAAGTGATGATGAATTGGCCAGCCATAACGCTTGACATTAATACTATATAGAATATATGGGACGCTTTTTTGAATGCGATTTCATCTCGTCATTCACCTAAAATACTATCCCGGAGTTGGAAACTGCATTAACTGTATACTTCCCAGTATTCCGTCACGCTGCGCGCCCTCTCTGGGTGTCCATTAGTTTTTCAGAAATTCAACATAATGTGCAAATGCAATAAATTTTGCTCACGATTGTATTTCTGAACGAAGTGATTTAAACTGGAAAACTGAAAATGCAATTGATTTAACCGTTTCAAACTTTAAGTCGTTATTTAAACTCAATATGAAACTTTACAGTATGTTTCAAATATTTTAATAGAAGCCTCCATGTAGTTCAAGATTCTATTTTTTCTATAAAATAACAAACAGCATTTTTATTTCTATGGTACAAAAGAAATCTTTTTTAAATGGCTACCACTATACATGCTAAACATGTAGTTCTACTTTCATCCGTAGACACAAAAAGTTTTTTTTTTCGATGCAGTGCATGTGCAAACTCAGGTGTGCGTTCTTCATGATTTGAGCCATGAATCTTTCGGTGTTAGCTGGATAAACTAATTATTTACAGCACAAGAGTACTCACAGGGAAGTGGAATTTCTTAAATATTGACTTGCACTAAACATTTTACATAGCCTTAGAAACAGATATCATTTGAAGAATAAAACTTCGGTAATTCTGACTGTGCCTCGAACCAAGGATCTCATGCGTTACAGATATGCACTCTGTTGCTAAGTTACCGAAGTCTGTAGGCTGTTATTTGCAATATCTCTACTTTGATGTAAGTCGAGCGAGCATTTCCTCACAACTACGTTCATACCAAATGCGCAAAATATTTAAAAACTGTATTTTTCTTTAGAAATGTTTTTAAAGTTATGAGTATCTAAGTTCTTATTCCTTTGATAAAATGTGAAAACGATCTATGCTGCATTAAACTTTCATTCAACATCAATAAAACCAGTAAATTTTGGCGTTGGCTTTGAATCTGGAAAATATATTTATTTGTAAATCTTCAATAAAAATAACTTTTACAGAAAAAAAATAGTTTATCTGAACGTGTTTCTCCCTTTATTCTTCAAAATTCTCCTTCAGAAACCTTCCGCCTGTAAATGCCCATTTTCCTTCAAGTATCAGCTTCATAGTATTGCTGACTGCCTTTAGCGGAAATATGCTTTCATTCTCAGAATTGATGTAAAGATTCTGTTGACCTAAAAAACAACAAAGTCTTCAAATATAGTGTGCAGTTTCCCATGTAATATTTCAGAAATTCCCATTAACACTGAATTTGAAGTATCTTTTGATATCATATTCTTCTCATATTGCTAAATGGTTTGCTTTTTTATACTGGTACATACACGATTATAAAACTTTATTTTCATAATACAACATACTTTTAAATAATATAGTTTTAAAATGCATAATTCTATTTATATACGGAAATGTTTTCTTTCAACTTTTGCATTATATATAGGAAGAAGGTTTTCTAGATCTTTCATATCTTTAGAAAAGCTCACAGATAAGCCATGGAGCGTAGAAGAATGAGAAAAAATTTATAGCCTGCAGTTATATAAACTGTCGAATGTAACCAAAATAAAATCTAATGGTTATGATAAAATTTCTAAGAACATTTAGACCCTAAATCGTCATATATGTATTAATAGAGTAATATATATCTATATATATTACTTAATTTTATTCATACCATAATATACTTTAAATATCTTGATATTTTTTTATTTATACCAAATTACGTTTAAAAATGCGAAATCAAATGTTAAAGTTTTAGGAACTCAAATTCCTTTTTAGTTGAAATTAAATGTCATTTACGAGCAAACATTTTTAGTTTAATGAATTTGCAACAATAGGCATCAATTAATTCTAAAAGAAAAATAACAATGTTTGAAGAATTTCGCTTTTTTAAAATTTTTCATACATTTTTTCGAAATTAGTTAAAATTTTTAATGATAAATTCTTCAAATAAAATTTAAGTTTTTTGTACTTCATAGAGGCTTAATGTTCAGGTTCCGAGTTTTTTCTTCTATATTATTTTTTCGTTTAGCCATTTGTCATCAAAAATTAATTTTTTGGCTTTCTTCCCACCCGAATAACAACGATATAATAACAATATAATTCAATCATTTTTAAAGCAAAAAATGCACAATTTACAAACACGTACGAATAAAGACACTGAGCCGAGTAACAGAGTGGATATATATATATATTCATATATTTATATACTTTTGGTGCGCCTGATTGCAACCAAAATACGAGGTGCACATCTACATATGATAGCAGCCCTACATACAAAATTTCAACGTTCTGAGGTTATTCCTTTTTGAGTTATGCGAGATACGTACGTATGCACAAACTCCACGAAAAATTCTCTTCAGAATTCCTTTTAAATCAGTTTTATAATTTTTTGGGAGAAAATGTCCTTTATTCTGTCCTTACTTGCGGATGGCAGGCAAAAAAGGCGTTAAATTTCATTGGATAGCGGTCAAAACCATTTTAGTTGAAATATGATACCCGAAATTTTTCGCGTTTACAATAGTTCCTTTTTACTTCGTGCAAAGAAGTAAAAATTAATAACAGAGCGGCAGAAATACTGAAGAAACCTTCTGTTTGGTAGTATTGTGGTAATCGTGTGCAATGTGTGTGAATACGTTTAAAATGCCGTAAATTTTTTGTCATATCCCCCTTAACATTTTATCAGTTTAATAAAATTACCGTTATAATAAAACAGTAAGTCTTGTGTTTCTTGATTACCTTTCCTTTTGTTTTACTCGATACTGCAAACCTTAAAAAAGTTTCGGTAAAGACCCACAACGATCTAGTGTTAACAGTAATATAATATCTAAATTTTTTTTTAATTCAAAATACTACTGTAAGTGTTACTAGGCAGAGACTTTGAGAATAAAGTTTTGAAGTTTATGATAGTGATAAATAAAGCTCTATGCTGTTCATCAGTTTTGTCTTCCTCATGATAACTCTTTTAACATTTTTGAATACTTTTCTCGCTACTTTTATTATAAACCGACTATAATACGCGAACGTATGCTCCAAATACCTCACAATATTTGGAGAATTATTGTCGTCTGCAAGAAGTTCACAGACGTTCCCTTAAATAAGTACTCTAGAAAAACAAGAAGACTTCGAAGTTTATTGTGAAAAATAACAGTTCGCATAAGGAATTTGAGGGCAATAAATATCCCAAGAAGACACAAAAAAATACCAGAGGTAAGGCGCTGAATTTTCTTTATTTCTTTATTACGTAGTGAACAAGGTAACTCTCCTGGTGGTAAATCTTCAGAATTGCTTGAAAGTCTTAGACTAAGGCAGCAATCACATATCAGAACCTCAGCATAATAAGACTTGCAATATAGCTGACTCTTCGAACTCCACCACAGTCAATATTTAAGGTTTGCTTAGGTTAAAGAGAAAATACTACAGCAAACTTCGAGAAAAATCGCTGCTATACTTTCTAAGCTGCATCCTTGGAAATTTCCAGAATGTCTCCAAACTGGCATCATAACACCAAATGCTGCTGAATCCTGATGAGAGGGATTATCTCATATGTCTGCTAATTGTTATTCTTACAATTCAAATGATAATCGTCTTAAAAGTGAACAGTCTTTAACATAATACATGAAATAAACACATGCAAGGAAGGAATTGGCCATAAGTTCAAATTTAGATAAAATATACAATAAATTATTGCATAAAATATATTAAATTGGTAAATAAAAGCAAAACCATATAAACTATAGTGTATATGGTTTTGCTTATATTTGCTATAGTGTATATAAACATTATAGCAAAATAACACAAAAAGTAAGCAAAACGCAAATTACAAAAATAAATAAATAAACAACATGTATTTAAGTAAATTTAGTACAATATAAGATACTTGACTATTTATGATATAGGTAAGACTTCAGCTCCTTCTTAGAATGTAAAATTATACTAAGGTTTCCAAGTGCATGAGTAGATGCATTTGGAACGTAATTTCCACAGAGTTCAAAGCTCTACAATTTCTTTTATAAAAGATTCTTTCAAGCATTTGAAATATGTTGAATCTAAATTATTCTTTTTTGTGATAACTATATAGTCTAATTATTACACTGAACAACAGAAAGTTAATTAAAAGTTATATCTTTTTGCACTAAAATTCTCTGCTTTTAACATGAGAGTTAAGAGGTTTACTTTGCAACTTTTTCATATGTAACATTTAAAAATTTCGTTTCTCGCGTTCTTAAAGAAAAGAATGTAGTTAACGTTTATAGCGGATGAGAGATGCTAATTATGTTTTCATTATTGTACAGCAAAAAACTGCGGGAAATATTTTCTATCCTGGCTGTTTCTCCTTGTGTTGAAATTACCTTTGCAAGGCGAAACTATTTAATAATAGTTTCTTTCCCTCCTGGGGTTTCGGCATTTCTGAAAATGTTTTTATTAATAACTAGGCGTCTAAGATTTTATCTTACCACTAATATACACAATGAAGTAAGGTACTACTTTGAAGAGCTATTTATAATTAAACGGAAAGTTGGTTAATTATATCTTAATAATCAACAGATGAGAATATTTTGTTATGTAAAACAATACTATTCCTTAACGTAGCTAAGTAATATAAGCATAATTAGAATGCACAAATTAAGCAATAATTAAATAATTAAATATAAATTATTCATGAGATTTGACAAAAAAGCTAGAAGTATTATAATCTTCAGTATCGATCCTATACCTGTGCTTCCTGGTAGATATGAGACAGTGTCCTTAGAAATATCTCCACGAATGCATTCTTCCCCTTTAAAAGATAGTTCTTGTGTGCTTTTCATTAATCAAATAAATCAAAATCTGAAAGGGAATAACTTCAACACTACGAGTGAGAAGCCTCTGTAAAACTGCAAACTTACAATTTCACTATTCATTAGTACAAAAGTATAATTAGTAAAACATCCATTACGCTTTAAGAAGATAAAACTCACACTTTATAATTACATAAAAATCCTTAGAGACACGATAAGTAGTAGTTTCATGGAATCACCTACAAATTTAAGAATAAATGCTGTTTCTCTGTAGGAGTAGTCATTAATCTCCAGACCGAATAAATCCTGTTTTGTAAGTGCTCCTTAAACTTGTTTCTAAACGGTTTGAATGACATTGGAAATACCGATACGGAAACATTATCTAGTTTATCATATCTCCATGAATTTTTCATGGAAATAAATGAGACAATTTGTTTTTACCTCTTTAAAACATAATTTATATCCTACTACCTAGAATATTTTCTCTATGAGGATTATAGTTATACTTTTATAGAATTTTTCAGTCCGCAGTGTTGAAGGAGTTTTCATTTATAATCCAAAATGCGTATTTTAATGATTCTAGCTAATGTAAGTTTACAGAATCCAACTAGTATATTTTGTTTTAAACATGATTTTAATAATAAACAAAGTATTGCTTTTTTAATTACCAAAAATCATTCAGTTGTTCCAGTGTCTAGATTCCAGTTGATATGTTATCCTTTTTTCAGTATAATTGCTAGCAGGTTTAAATATGGATTGTATTACTATATTTTTCTTTTGTTTTTATTGAAAACTTTGATAATGGGTGACATAATATTCATTCTGTAGCAATGACCATATATATTATCTTATAGCAAAACCCTTGAAATGGAAACTACGCTTTCATTTCAATAATGGCAGCATATTACTCTTACATCTTTGAGTTTGTTGATTAAATTTGAAAGATAAATATATTACGGCTTACAAAATGGCAGCACATTGGTGTGTACAAGATAAACGCATTTGATTTCGGACAAAAGCAAAAGCTTTCTTTAAATCATTGGGTTCCTAATCAAAAATTCATTAAATCTGAACAAACTAAAGTAAATAACAAACGAATTCAAAATTTCGAGTTTCGAGTTGCACATGTTCCGCTGCAGGGCTGTTTTAATTAAACGTTTGGTGGCTTTAACAGTCACGTTCTTTCTACAGTACAATAAACAACTACATGCGGTTTTCATTGTTTAATAATGAGAGATAAAAAATGTAATCTCCTTCAGGCCTTTTTTCTTTTAAGAAACCTCAGTCCGAAATGCATAGTCAATTAAGAATATCTTTCTTGGGTACTTGCGTATTATTCCGTGACCCTAAAACTATCGCCAAGCAGCACAGTTCAGCACCAGTTATGGGTGAGCCTGACGTCACAACACACGCATAACATTTGCGTATTTGTTTGATTCAACTTTGATTGATACCTGATAAGCCATGCTTTATTTTTATGAACAAATAAAAATTAACTGTTACTCCAGTACTTCTTTCCGGCTTGCAGTTTGAAAAAAATACCAAAATTTGAACCTGCCTTCTACAGAACAGCAAGCAGTGAATTCAAATCTATGAAATCTATGCAAGCAGTGGATTCAAATCTATTGGATTTTATTAAGTAAAAACAAAATGTGCAATTATGGATACGAATGCGTCAGCTGAATATGTACATCAATACAGTAATATAAATCAATATAGTAATGGAAAAATTCCCTACGGGAAATTTGTACTCAGACCGTTCTAAGCATAACTTCCAGTAAACTCGGAATACTAGTAGAAAAAATCGACGAAAGCCATTCTACAGAAAATCCAATACCAAATGTTCATTAAATAAAGATATATCAGTTCCTTGAGAGTTCCACAGGAATGATTGGTGCATCTTAAGCTGGACCTCAGCTAACTTATATTCTCGACGAGATAATACGCAAGTACCCTTACTTGTAATATAATATATGTCTACTGCAATGAACTCATGTCGTAACATGAAGAATCATGGAATCATGGATTCAAGCATCAAGATGCAATAAGTGGAAATGTGTTCATCTATCAATTATCTTAGGTTTCGGCAATAATAATGAGTGTACAACCCCAAACTAGTTTTGCTTTCCAGAAACCCCAAAGAATGATAGGAAAAGGTTTTTCACTACTTTAACAATATAAGGAAGTAAATTTAGATCAATAAATTTTATTTGCTTCGATTTCTTCTGCCATGATCATCGCAAGTCTGTAAGCCTTCCAACTCAGGCCCATTTATGTAAAAACTCATTGAAAATATATTCTAAATTAATCACTAATGATCTCTCTTAAAGATTTAAATTTTAAAAATATTTATGAAACGCTATGCGTAAGGTTTCAACAAAATTAAGCAATTCGTTTAATTTTTGTCTTTCTTTTTATTCTCATTTCTATTCACTCAGTTGAAGAAATTACAACTTGTATTCGAGCATTTAGTAAGGAGCACCAAGTAACGAATTAGGACAGTTTTAAGGGAGAGAAGATGTTTTAAGATACGTTGGTTCGACTGTATATTAAACACAACTTTAGAACAACAACCAATTTTATTTTGTTGGACTGTATCACAACTAAAAATCAAAATCGAAAATGATGAATTCTCGACCATCCGGGATCAAAAACATGTATGCTTCGATAGGAGTCCGAATTAAAACTCACTGAAATTGCGCAGAAATAATGCGCTGTACATAACTAACTGGTTGCGCAGAAACAATGCGCTATACATAACTTTTATTGCCGCTTAGGAGGCAACATACCGTCCCACCGTTTGCAATATCTATGATATGCAATCTAAATCTAAGCATGCAATTCAATATCAAATGTGAACAATGCAGCTATTAATTTTTTAAGCATTAACAAAAGACATAAAGTTAGTAAATCATTTACAGAATATAAATAAATAATTTAGAGAATTTGATAAAGTTTAAACATTTAAAAATTTTTTCAATAATTATGGTAGGTATATCGACATTTCAATCAGTAAAAAAAATTCAAATTTTTCCATCGGAAAAGAAGCACGTTTCTTTAACTCGTTGTGAGCCTTCTGCAAAATTAGTTGCATTGTCACTAAATACACATGAGCTTTTACCTATACGCGAGAAAAATCGTTTCAAACATGCAATAAAGGCTTGAGATGTTAAGTCAAATACTATTTCTAAATGAATCGCTTTCGTAACTAAGCAAACAAAGATTGCTAAATAAACTTTAATCAAACTACCTTTTCTTTGATTTCTATATTTGATTAGAAAAGGACCTGCAAAATCTATACCTGTGTTATGAAAGTTTAGGTTTGAATTTACACGTTCCGGAGGTAAATCAGCCATTAATTGATCTGAAATGATATGGCTATGACGAAAACAAATTAAACATTCGTCAACTGTTTTTCCAGCTAAATCCTTGCTACCAATGGGCAAAACCTTTTCCTAATAAAATGTAACAATGCTTGAACATTTTTCAAATGATAATGAATAAATATTAGCTTATAAAACTTATAATTTTTTGGCAATAAAATTTTATGTTTAGAATCACAATTAACTGTGGCATGAGTTAAGCAACCTCCCACAAGTAATACACTTTTTCTATCTAAAAATGGATTTATAGTTTTTATCTGACTCTTGATTACACTCTGATCTTGAAGTGACTTAATCTTCTCTGAAAATTCTAATACCTATACCATTTTTGTCAAGAGAATTTCTGCATTTTGAAATTCAGTACTACTAATGGGGCCTGTTTTCTTCACTGGACCTTCAGAAACCTAAAAATAAGACTTACGATTATAATTAGTTTTCAGAGATATTAGGATTTTTTTAGAAGCAGGCAAGATGAAAAATTAGCAACCGACTTCGCCGGGAATCGAACCACGACCTCTGGAATACCGGCCCAGAGTGCAGAACCACTACACCACGAAGGCACGCTAGGAAAGATGGAGAAATACCTTATATACTCTCCTTTTTAAAGGGAGACTGGCGTTTTTAAGGGACCCAATCGCCAAATCCTGAGTGCGAAGAATCCTCATCCAATACCCTTTCAGTTCGGGCGCCACGGTAGAGGCATTGGGATTTTTTTAGAAGCAAGAGAAATGAAAAATTAGCAATCGCCTTCGCCAGGAATCAAATCACGGACCTCTGGATACCGGCCCATCGTGCAGAACCACTACACCACGAAGGCACGCCAAGAGGGTTGCAGAAATACCTTATAAGTTTAACATAATTATTTGTTGATTCAAAAAAGGTATTCCAAAACAAGTTTAAATTGCAGTTCAAATTAATGACTTAAGATTTTTTTAAGTTCATCCTGATAGGCAGGATAATTTATGAGAGTCTTGTCAAGTTCAAATAAAGAAGCATCACTAAGTTCTATCTGTTCAAGACCATTCCACCACAAGGAACATGTCGCAAGTCCATGAGGACAAGCACCACGGGAAATCAGATCTGCCGGATTATTTGCTGATGATACGTGCTTCCAGTATCGGGAATTGTCGATAAAATGTCTCTTTCGGTGTATGATGATTTCTCCTTGATTGAGACTTTGTCACATTCTTGCCACTAGGTGGCGGGCATCTCTTCCTTTACTTGCGACTTCCTTTACTTGTTGACTGTACTTTGTGATATCGAATCAGTAATCAACTCAAGACCCCTTACGTACCTTTCAAGCCTCGTTCACAAGAGCAGATTCGACCGGTAGCGAAAACCGGTTCTTCCAACGTGTCCCGTTCACATGGGACAAGCATTAACTGCCTCGCCGAATTGGAGGTAGAACTTGGTTGAATGTTTCCTACCTTTCGGGAGCAGGGCAAATGGGGAGATTTCCCGTACTATACTGCGCGGTTCACTTAATTTTAGTTAATGCTCGCTGGACTGTCAGCGACACAATCGCGCTGATATATGTCTGAGGATGTGATAGCAACTGTACAACTGTACAATAGATAGAACTGTACAAGATACGGAAATTGTAGACAAATACAGACAAGGTTATCTGATGCTAGGTATTCCAGAAATATCGTTCAAATTAAAACTAAAGTTAAGACAAGTGCATATCGGCTTCAACGCAAAAAGGGACTCGGTACCTTTTGAATGTTTTTTTTTTAATTTAAGCATTTTCATCTACTTTTTATGAATATTACTAAATGGTTTTGCGAGACAAAATAATTTTAAGCTAAAAAAAAGTTTTTGCTAGCATTTTTTTTTTTAATTTAAATTTTTGAAAAAAAAATTTACAATTAAAATGTCTTTCTTCTCCTACAATTTTCAATGTCTCCCCCCCCCAGTTTTTTTATTGTATTTATTAGAGTGTTCTTAATAACTTCAAGGAATGATTTTGCAATTAATGAATTAGTTTCTGAGAAAAAAATACACTTTTATCTAAAATCTTTAAAACAAATATGATCTCAGTCACATTTTCATTTCAAATAATTTTTTCCGAAAGTATTTTGCAAAATTCATCCTTGTTTCTATAAATTATATAATTTTATATAAACAGTAAAAATAATAAAAAATTTAGTCCATACCTGTATATGTTTTAGGAGTAAAAGGATTTATTGAAAAAAGTGGAAAAGGTTTCTCAGTTTGCATTTGCAGTTTAAAGAATACAAACTGTCTAAATAGACATTTAATCATTTCAAATCTTTAAAATTTTATTACTGAATTTCAATATACACATATGTATATAAATCAAACCTAGTGCTATTTATTCAATTGGTAAATATAAACATAAATTACAATCCTTTTTTTAAAACCTTATGTGGCCAGACAAATTGCAAAAACTCATAAAACGCAAACAGAATTTTTCTTTACCTGTTTTTGTTTTGTAAAACACGTTCAAAACAATTTTAATACATTACTTAATTATAATATTGCTGCGTGCGTACGGGTTTGTAATAGATTGATAATAGTTCATAAATGATGGTCATTGCACTCAAATCCGATGATAGCTTAATTAAGTTTATTTTATCAACATAAACACTTCAAAGTTCTGGAATTTTCCACAGAAATACTCATACAAGTGTTTAGCATATCACTAAGTATAATCAGTAGTTATGCTTCAATCTAATAAGAACGTTAAACACAACGGAATGCAAAACGAATCTTAAGAGAAAAATAACTCAAAAATATCTCCAATCTCACGCTGAACTAACAACTGGTAACAATAACAACTTATATAGCGTAAATAATGTCATAAAAATAGTGTGGTATAATGAAATTATTACTTTGAAACCGATGTTTCGAATTGATGCCCAAGAAGAAGCAATATTTTCCATTCTGCTTCATTGCATATCTTTCAAAAAAGTACAAAATCATCCAATTAATTTCCTTTACCATTTTTTTTAAATGCGAAAAGTTTGTTTTGTAAGCTGTGAAAAAGTCGGAAGTTTGTAACCGATATATTTTTAGATATGAAATTTTAAAATTAATGGGTGTCAAAAAGTCTAAAAATATGAACGATTTTCAAAAATTCTCCCAAAATATTTTTAAAAAAAATTACGCTAAAAATTTCATTTAATTTTTTTTTCTTTCACAGTGTGTTATGGTGCAAACTATAATATTCTGAGATTCTCAGTTTATTTGTTAATATTTGCAAAAAGTCGTTTCAACTTTAAATTTGAAAAAAATCTAATCCTCTAAAAATCAAAAGCGTGACACCACATCCAGAAGCAGTGTATGTACAAAGTTTTATATCTTATCGGGAAGCAGTTTAAAAATCCATTACCATCTTTTAACCATAGCGACAAGCACCAAGAGTGAACTAAATAACAGCTTATAAAATAATAATAATAATTAAAAAGCATATATTTTTCAGGAACCATTACGAAAGTTCAGGTACCAGTTGCGAAAGTACAGATTACAAAATTAACAACAGTAAACCACGTTAAAAATGTGTAAACAGTATTAGAAATCTGCCAATTCGGAGACGTGATTGTTCACAGAGGCTTTAGGTGTAAAGGGGAAGGTAGGCGGTGGTCTTCTGAACGGGTCCTAAAGACGAAACTCTTTCATGTCTCCTTTTTCTCCCCTTGCTAACGGCAGCTGTGCGAAGGAGCGTTGCATGTGAACGGGGCTTCAGAAGATCCAAATGATCTTACGGCACTAACTCCTTCAATGTTTCTACAAGATGTGCACGACGTCGGAGTGCCTGACTTAGACTACCTGGATACCATTAATCTGACAAAAAGATACAAGTTCTTGCAGAACTTAAGAGAACATTTTCGCAAAAGATTTCGTGATGAATATTTAGCTATCCTAGTGCAAAAACCATCTAAACGATCTACTCGGACTATCAACAAAAATGACTTGGTGTTTGTCGGCAGCGACAACAAGAAGAGAATAGATTGGCCAATAGGTCGTGTTGTAGAACTATATCCTGGGAAAGACAACGAAGTACGTGTTGTCAAAGTGAAAACTGCAACGGGTGAACTCCTAAGACCTGTGAAACGTATTTATCCTCTCGAACTTGATAGACCTAACTTGTTTAGTGACTTCACCATGAACAGAAAACACTCTGCCGATAAGTGTGACAGTGATATGAATTATCAAAACTAGATATGGACGTAAAACTGTAAAACCTGTTACATATTTTTAAATTGCTATACTAATTTTTGTTTCTTTTCAGTATTTTAGAAATTTAATTGTCCTAACAATAGTCAACTGGAACATGTTATCTGGATATGGTGTGAATGTAATGCAGAAAATGTTTAGATGTGTAATCCTTCTTTGTAAGTATTAATTTTAGAGCATTAGTTACTTTTCATATTTGTGAAAGTTGTACTTGAATTTTTGTTTGATTATTGATAAATTTTGTTTTGATTTTCCCATCTTATCGAGGTTAAAATCAAAAGGTGGGAGGATGTCACATTCTTGCCACTAGGTGGCGGGCATCTCTTCCTTTACTTTTGCTGTAATTAAGTTCCGAGAACCAGTCGAGATTGGAACCGCTCTGAGGAGCGTAAAGACTCAGAACTCAAAATGTACTGTCTTAAAATAATTATCACCTACCTTGTAAATAGTGTATATTAGCTTTTTATTTCAATAAATAATTAAAAGACAAGATGGCTTGTTAGCAGTAATAGAAACTCTTACTTAGAAAACAAAATTATTCTTTTGCTGAATACTTCAAGAACAAGTACTAAAATCTTCAATTTTAATATTCAGCTTTTGAATTCACTTTATTAGAACTTTTCAAAAAACCTGGCGTCCCTGTTCGGGCGCCATAAAAATGTTGCATCAGGTTTTCTATTTACAATAAAATTAATGTAAAATTCCTTACCTGCTGCATCTCCAGTGTTCACGACGCCAGGCTTCTAATAATCACGTTTTCAGTAAGAGTTTCTATTACTGCTAACAAGCCATCTTGTCTTTTAATTATTTATTGAAATAAAAAGCTAATATACACTATTTACAAGGTAGGTGATAATTATTTTAAGACAGTACATTTTTAGTTCTGAGTCTTTACGCTCCTCAGAGCGGTTCCAATCTCGACTGGTTCTCGGAACTTAATTACAGCAAAAGTAAAGGAAGAGATGCCCGCCACCTAGTGGCAAGAATGTGACAGACTTTAAAGCTGAATTCATCCTTCCGAGAATTCCATGTAATACCTAAAGCTTTAACCTCATTATCACTTTTGGAAGAGAATGAAAGCTCAGAGCTTGTAGGAGAGCTATCCAACAGTTCAGGAGAATTAATGTTCCACTTATGCAAAGTCATTCCACAACTATGGAAAAGCTGTATATGCTGATTTTTCAACTCATGTGTTAAGCTTGATGAACCAGAGATGACATCATCAGCATAACAGTCTGACAAGACAGCTTTGGCAGCTTCACGATATTTATGCTTTTCATCATATACAACTTGCTTTATGCATCTAATGGCTAAAATAAGCACTTTTATTACCATAAGTCACCGTTTTTAGTGTATATGTTACAGGCGTGTAACTAATGCTTCTCTTCCATCAGATTCGAAGTAAGTCTCTTTGGGATTCATCAACTAAAATTTGTCGGTACATTTTTTGTATATAAGTGCAACTTGATGTTTTCTAAATCTCACAAAAATATTTTCTTGGACTGCTCCCTGTAAAAGTAAATCATTCAAACTTAAGCCATTTGAGCTTGAGGCACTAGCATTACACACAACTCTTAATTTGGTACTTGATATCTCTGGTCTATATACTCCGTGATGGGGAAGGTAATATTCAAGTTTCGGTTTTGAGTTATCATCGACATTTCCCATATGGCTAAATTTTCATATTCTATTATGAAATCTTGATATAAATGTTGCAATGTAGCATTTTTGCTAAGACGTTTAATTAATTGACTGAATTTTATTTTGAAAAATGCTTTGTTTTGGTTTTGCAAATATAGTTTTGTTTTGCATATTTTATAACATCTGGCATCGCTTTTGAAGAGAGTTCATGAAATATTCTAATTCACATAAATCATTACTACTCAATGACATTTCAAAATGCTTACGTGATTCTTTATCTATTTTACTGAAAATAATATTAATCAGCAAAGCTTCGCTTAATTTATCCATATTTAATTCCATAACTTTTAATGCTCTTAAATGTTTCTGAACTTTATCAATTAATGAGCGTAGATCTTTAGGATTTTCATAAACTATTTTCCAATCGAAAGTAATTCATTGATATGAGAATTTATAATCAGTCTCTTATTATCATATCTTTCTTCAAGTGCTTTAAATAAAGAAGAAAAAGTATCATCTATTGTTTGCATTTGCTTTGCATTACCAATTAAACAAGATTGTAAATAAAACAGTTTCTGAGAATCTGTTAATTGTTTATTAGATGAAATCAAAGTTACAAATTGGTTTTTAAATAAATTCCAACCTTCAAAATTACCAGAAAATTTAGGCAATGTTATTTCAGGCAATTTATAATTCAGTGAATTACTTCTTGTTTCTGAGACACTATTATTTGCATATTCACTGTTATTCTCACTACATAATGAATTATAAAGACATTTGAGGCTTACCTCAACATTGGTAATATCCGTCGCGATTTCTTCAAAATGTAGCTTTGATGTCTGATATTTCTTCATCTTGCACACTTTATAATAATCCAAGCGAAGTTCATCAATTTGTTTACTTAACTTGTGCACTTTTTCCTGAAATACTTCTAGTTGTTCAAAACGAAAATTATCACTTTTTCCACTGATAGATGACTTTAATTCGGCTGTTTGAGCTTTAATACCGCCACGTTTTTTGTTCAACATAGCCTTCATCAGCCATTTTTTTATTCTAATTAACTGCGGCCGATCGTGACCATATATGTTTTTGAGGCGCGCTGGTTCGACTGTATACTAAAGACAACATTACGACAGCAACCAATTTTATTTTGTTTGACTGTATCACAACTAAAAATCAAAACCGAAAATGATGAATTAACGACCCTACGAGATCAAAAACATGTATGCTTTGATAGGAGTCCGCACTGAAACTGACTGAAATTGCGCAGAAACAATGCGCTGTACATAACTTTTATTGCCGCGTAAGAGGCAGCGTAAGAGGCAGCAGAAGATATAAAAGGTTACGCCCTTTCGAGATACTTTTTTTAAAGATGTTGGTGGCGTGCAGCTGGCTGATCCGCAACTGAAGAAGTTATCAGCTCAATCAGACCCGATATTTTGAAATTCAAGTTAAATTATTAATCTCTTAGCTTGAGAGTAAATAAACGAACGCCATCACTTTTACTATTATTTTATCCGAACTTTGCGTCTAAATTATAATTTAAACTGCACATTAATCTGCGGTTTTCCGTACATATTATAGCGAATCTTGAAAAGTAAATAATGTTAGCGTTCAACCTTCGGGCTGATGATTAATATAATGTCTAGTGCAGCGATTCTCAACCAGGGGGAAATTTTATAGCTTTGTGGGAGGGAATGCAGTCAGTGTTTTATTTAGTTCGTAAATATTTAGCTTTAAAGTATGAATATAAAAAATTAGTTTATTAAGTTTTGGTATTTATCAATATTATTCTATACTTTTTGCCGATCACTTTATAAAACACGCTAAATAATCTCTCTCTATCTATCTATCCATCTATATATATATATATATATTTCGAGTTTTGGAAATGAGAGGGGATATGGCCTTCTATTAATGATGAAAGCGGTGCATGAGACAAAACAGACTAGAAACCGCTGGTCTGATTTGTCGTATTAAAGTAAACAGGTAAAAATGCAAGGCATACCATAGATCACCGACCGAATCGAACAGGTATTGTCCTATAGAATGGAACAGGTATTGCCCCAATACACTAAACAGCTAGAGTTTGACACATGAGTCACATGAGTTTCGGTGAAAATGGAAATTATTTGGCTGTTCTTATCTAGAGTTTGACACTCCCATGAAGTAGAATGAGGTTTGATGGTGATAGAAGTTATAAGGTTGTTGTTAAATTGGATAAGATTAAACCGTGTGCTTGTGGTTACTCCAAAGCGTTTGGATAGGGATGAACTTTTTAATCGAATCATTTGTATCTACTATATGCTCTTTCTCCTAAGAAACATTGGTTTTGTGAGCAAAACTCTTAAAACTTTCTTATGGCTAGATAGTATTTCTTTTCGCACCTGAGAGCAATAGGCTGAGACGCATAATGTATAGTCAATTACTACAACATTCTGGACATTTTGAACACTTAATACAACTCTATTTACAGTATGTTTGCATATTATGCACAGGTACAATAGCATAAAAAATCTACGTATCTACATGTCCAGAACAAACCTAACGTGGCTTTCTTAAACTTAAAAACTTTTGAAACTCGAACATGTCATACTTGAACACAAGGCATCTCATTTCCTAAACGCAACAAATTAAAAATCTCCCTAATATACGCTGTGGATTTCATTTCGTATGTCACCTAACAAAAGCCAGAACTCCATCTTTTTATCACGATGTTAAACGGAATCTTTCTTTGCTCTAAATTTCATAGAAGAGTTTCCGCTTTATTTTTTTCTCTATTGTTAGGATAGCAGAAGCATAGGAAGGTTTTCTTATTTATTAAGTTTGTAAGAGAAGTGTAAAATCCAGCACAGTACTCAACAATCCTTAAAATATATTTTTATGAAAATGTTAAAGAAAACGTTTCTACCACTCACAATCATCTATTTTTTTCTAATTTGACACTCAGATTGACAGCCCTTCTTCTTTTAATTTCTGCCGCGATAGAATTTTTTTTGGAGTAAGTTCAAAGTCTGGGCACTCTTCCGGAAGAATGTTTCAGAAATTCGGGGTCCTCCCACCAACGACAGTGTCATGTTGAGATGTTGAGTGCCGTGTTGTAAATGTGAGATGTTGAGAAGATGGTGAGTGCCACTAACCACAGTGCCATGTTGTAAATGTTGCGAAGTGCAACCACGAGATGAAATATCTGCAGGATTAAATTTTCCTCGGATGTGTCTTGAACATTCTTGTTTCTAGAATCTGCGAATCTCGTTTACTCTATTATTTACAAGTAGGCCCTAGTTTTTCTCTCGTTGTATCCAGTTGAGAGCCACATTAGCGTCTGGCCAGTAGTATATCGAGACGTCAACTAAGGACCAAGGCTTCAAAAATATATACCTTGCTAAGCGTGTGCCTAAAACACAATCTAGTAGTTCCAACGAAAAATAGTTATTTCCTTTAAGGGCGATACACGGGATTGCCAAACGAACTTCATGTAAGCGTTTATCTTCTTCCTTGCTTCGTAAGAAAACAAAGGTCGCATAAGCAGCTTGACTGGCATTGCAAAAGAAGTGCAGTGTCTACGAATCCTTATTTCCATAACCTGTATGACTAAGTAATTTAATGCAGAAAAGACTAACAATCCATCTTACAACCTTGTAAGTTTAGAGTTCATCAGGTAACTGTATGCCGCAGTTCGATGTTATTGTCCAAGCCTCTTGAAGTATTAGGTTTTCAGGCAATACTGCGGACACAAAGACACCCATCGGGTCAAAAACCGCATAGAGTAGAGATATTAGTTTTCTTTTGAATAAATGTCGTTTAACGATTTCTATATTAATGGTAATTATAAGGCTATTACCTCGTCTGTCCCACTTAAAACTGCCGAGCCTAGGTTACTGTCTTCAACTACTAGCTGATTTCTATCATCTGAACTGAAGTTCTCCATTCATAGGTCCATTATAGATAGCTGCATCGCCCCAAAAGTCATTCGGAGCATCTCATTTCCTCAAACGGACTTTCCTTTCAGAATCAGTCTTCAGTTTCAAATGCAGTACAGTAGTGGAAGTTTCTGTTTGTAGCTTCATAAGAAAGCACTGGTATATCCAGAAAGGCAACAACAACACCGAATACACAGATCTCACAGTAATTATCTTGTATTCAAGACGCTCTTGAAATGCAGAAATAGCTGTCGGGGAATTTCCCGCCGTTAAAGGGTTACTAGCTATCAACGCATTATCAGCCCAATTTCCGGGTAACATTGATTGAGCTAAATAATTGAAATTGTCAGCATCGTTAAATTCCTTATCCTCAGGGATCTTCTTAAATTAACCTCAAAATTTGCGATAACATAATAATTGCCCATAGAAATTTTTAATTTGAAATTTTGGCAATTTGTACCGTTTTCCATTAGAGGCATTTTACTACTATCTGCGTTAGAACATGTACTACGGTCATCTGCATTATCTATTTTCTGTTTCACTCAACGACTGAGCGTGATAAATTGTCTTGAATATTCTTCGCAACTTATAACTTCTGTTTCTATATCATCTTCATAGGCCTTGACCTTAATACATAAATCTAGTCTATGTGAATCTAGAGATTTCATATCAGCAATTATCATTTTTGTAAGGACACTAGGCTATTTTAATCAGGAGATAAAAAATTCAAACAAAATTAAATATAAGCATACTGCTCTGCCCCACCCTGTACTATATATCGTTGCAAGTTTTTTCCTTAACATATGGACAATTATTTTTATCCTTTAAATCCCCGCCCATTTAAAATCTGTAATTTTATCAGGATTCCCGACAATTTTTTAAAAAAATCTTTACTCAACAATCGCTAAAAATAAGCGAATATAAATTAATAGAAATATGTTATACGCATTCCCACAATGCAAACGATTAAAGCGCAGAACATTTCCAATGCCAATTTAAACTAATATTTTACATCCATAATAATATAATATAACTAGCGCAATACTTTCTCTATTATATGTAACTAAAATTCTGGCTGGCTCACCCCTATTGATGTCATGAGCAAAACTCTGTTATCGCTAGACAATATTTCTTTTCGCAAATGACTGCAACAGGCTCCGACATACAATATATAGTCAGTTACGACAAATTAAAGTACAGTTTTGGATTTTTTAAAGTATTTAATAAAATTCAATTTCTAGTTACATTTCGAAATTATGCACATGTGCAATAACATAAAAATTCTACTTATCTTCATGTCCAGAACAAGCCTGGCATCACTTACCTAAACTTGAAAACTTTTAAAACTAGAACTTTGCAAATTTAAACACAGAGCACCTCATTATCTAAACGCCCAACTGATACTTTGGAGATCGTTGCACTGGAATTTTTGCATTTTTATGTAAAGAGATAAATATGTGGGGATGGATTTTACTAATATATTGGAATATTTGTTCTTATTATTATGATTATTCTTATTATTCTTATTATGGGAGGATGTTTTCAATAAGACTGTACGGAGCTCAGATCTTTCAGTCAGTTCAAAAGTAAATTTCATGGGCTCAGCTCAGTATGTTTGGTGTTTTGAAGAAGGTCTTTTCGGATATAGGTGGCGTTGAGATATCACCAATTCTTTTGAAGTCTAGACGGCTGGGTTTCCGGAATTACATGTCACTTATAAAAGCACAGAAGACTATTAAATGGTCTGCATCTCCTTTGACTCCGGAGACGCAATTGTCATTCTTAGAGAGGTTCCTTTTAAGAAAATAATCTGGGTATGGGCCATGACCGGTGATGCAATATCTTTTTCAATGGCTGGCACTTATATATAACTGCATCGGCCACTCCTAAGATCATAAATGCTGGCTATTTTATTCTGGAAGCACCTAATAGGCGGCCACCGTTAGCTCCTTTGAAGAGAACGACAATTTTACATCCATGCCTTCTTCGGGATTCGAACCGGGCCTATCTGTATCGCAGTCAGGCTTCCTTAACAATTATACCGTCTGGGCGGCGAGAGATGTAATATGTTAGGAAGAATTTCGAGCTTCTGATGTTAGTGCTGATTCTTGGGGAGAGCTGGTATGGCGATGTTACTGTTTATTTGATGAAAACTCTACAAATAAAATTCTATATTTTATAAATTACATTAGGAAACCAAAACTATTCATTAGGAAACTAATAGTATTGAAAATCGTAATTTAAATACCTTTAAATACCTTTATATATTTCCTAGGGAACCTTGGTGAATGTTCACCATTCTAACGCATTGCGAAGAAAACAATCATCACTACCACCCTTGCACGGTGGAACATGTTCCTTCATCACTTATAGGTCTCTAGGATCAAAGGGTCACAACAGGCTCTATGATCAATAAGTTTACAATAATGACTACCGCATATATTTAAAATCTCAACACACTACTAATTATGCCGTTAATGAATGTAAGAGATGTTCAAATTTTTTTAATGACATGAGGTATAGATTAACCACGGTACATTGGTTATCATATACGGAGTTTCTAATTTTGGAGGATGTGCAGTTTCACAGGGGCTGGAGAAACAAGGAAGACTTATTAAGCACAAAACTAATTAACTCAAAAGTTAAAGTAAACACACAGGTATCACCACAGGAGGCATGTTTTCTGTTTTTAGTTGGGAGAGCCATGTTCTTATCGAATTATTTTAACATATTTTGGAGTTATATATGTGATCAACTTGTGATCAACTGTGATCAACTTGTGATCATTAAACTAGGAATGTTTATATTAAAATAGACCTCCCGAGCGAAAAATAACATTATTATTAACATGGTGCAATATAAAACAGACCGAATTACTAAATTATAATATTTTATTTTTATACCTACACTAGTAAACTTAATTCACTGTATAAAAGGAAAAGTCTAATATGCAAGTATAAACGTTTTGCGGCAGGTAATTGCATGTTTTGTGATAGCGTGCTGGATATATAAACAACTTTGCAAACAATAAAATTATATTATTATTTCTATAATAGTGTTAGAAATTATTATATTATGACAGTAATTTATAACTTATTCTTACAGTAATAATTTCTCATATGAATCAGATTTAATTAGATTTAAGCGATATGCCTAATAAAATAAGTAGTTCTAAAAACTGAAGGTCTGGTAAACGGAATCCTACTTATTATATTTCTAATTTAACTTTATTGTTTTTCTATTTAAAATAAAGCTAGAAACAAAATTTGGAATAATAAATACTTAAATGTAAAAGTTCTTAAAGAGAAAACTGCTGTCAAAATCAGTTTATTCGTGATAAAAATGCAATGAAGCGAATACAATATTATCTTTAGATAGTAAACTATGTTTAAAGAAAAAATATCTTTCTTCGAAATAAGTTTAATTACAATTTTATGCCAAAATTTACATTTGAAGACTCAAGTAACAAATTCGCACGTCTTTATTTTATGTTGAAACACATATTAAAAATTCTGAAGGCACTCAATAGTTTAAAATTAAACAGTAAGAGAAAGCTTGTAACATCGATTAAGTTCTTTACTTTGCTGCTCGCAGCAATCGTCAAAGAAGGGATAAAATGTGCCCTCCACCTGATGAGGCAAGCGAAACTTAATTAAAGTTATTAGGAATATATAGAAGCTATTTTTATCACAAAATTACCATCCAGAACAAAATTTATATTCATCAACAGATTTAAAGTGAGCATATCCTTAATTAATGATAGATTAATTTCCAGCAGATAATGAAGTAGTCGCATTTTAAGCGAAATTTGATAGCATCTAAAAGTTTCGAATATATTATCGCTTATCGATAGCTGGAAAGTTTCGAACAAATCTCTCAGGCACAGAATCTGTGTAATGCACACGAAAGCCTAAATTCTTCTAATGCACCAAAAATGTAAAATTTTCTAATAACTTCTGATCTACTGGATATTAGTATTCAACATATTTTTGCATTTCATTAGAACAACTCGTAAATAATCCCCAAAAAAAAAAAAACAGTAAAAAGACGATTTTGTTACTACTTTCTTGATATTTTAAGCCTTTTTTAATGCATTCTTATTTCTCTGCATAGCTCTAGTATTTTGTACTATTTTATTGATATATTTTACATATTTATTGTTTTTAGAATGATAATTGTATATTTTATTTTGTGTTTAAACTAGTTTTTGGCTATATATCCTGTATTTAAGCGTTTTTTGTTGCAATTGTAAATCATTTCATTCTGAATACATAAGCTTTGCAATTGGTAAAAATAGCTCAGTTAAAAGGCGAGATCTAGGCAGTATGGTTCCTAAGAGGCCTTGCCGTTAACTTTTGTCGGCAAGATCTCCTAGGAACGAAATCTGTCTATTTATCATCATCTTGGTGACTTTCTAGAAGATTCGTGAAGTATATTCAGGAAGCCCTATGACTGATCTTTCAGAAGTTTCCAGATACCACGCTGCGTGTTTTAAACACGGATCAGAGAGGCAGGGAGTTCAGTTGTGAATTAGCTGTGAGATTTAATCGTAAGCTGAAGTGCAAGTTAGGATTTGCTAAATATCTGCGCTCTTCTTGAGTTATTTCTATATATTTTGTAATTTGTGGTTATCCTGATGTGTTACTTAAAGAAAAATGAACGATCCCGCAGCTCTCTATTAGGTACCCTTAAGGCTTTCGTATTTGCAGTCAGTACCTTCTGTAACATTTTGCGCTTAAATACCGAAAAATCTAAGATCTTACCGAACGTTTTAGTCGACGCACATGCTGATGTACATTCAGTCAATTCTCTATTTGTTTGAGCAAGATCCCGGTTAATTCAAAATCACAGCTAATGCGAAAGCAGGTAAATAATCACAAGAAAGAAAATAATCCAAATTTTAATTACGAGTTAAAGTACAAGAATCTGGAGAATAATTTTACGCGGTATAAAAATTAAACCAGTATTCAAACCAAAACCATTATACGTAATGGGGAAACTAAACATCATTAGAATGATGAAACTAAATTTTACATAGCATCGAAACAAAGTAAAAGAATTTGAACCGAATGATTGAGTTCAAAAGCTTGTAGAATGACTTACAGCATTTTGTTTTCTATTATACAATATTTATATACTTCGAAATAAGTACAAATAAATTACGTTCTGTGATGTATTAAAAGAATTCCCAAATATAACGATGTTGTTGACTATGTCTGCTATTATCCAACCCATTCTTATTTTTTTTTTTTTTTTTTTTTTTTTTTATTTTCCATAAACAATTATATTTTACTTGCATGTTTCGAGATGGAACTTTTTTAATCATTCGTGAGAAAATGTAATTTCTTAGACAGGGCTTTGTTAATTGGCAACTAACTTACTCGCCCCTCGTTCATTGATGGTTCACTGTATCTTATCTATAAATAAGATAAATTTCAATGATAAATTATGCGCTCTGAGAAGTTATCAATGATAAAGTTCGTACAGCGGTAAGGTATTGTTTTCTTTTCGTTACACATTTCAATACAACTCTCGCTTTCTTTCAGTAGAAAGTGAAATTTCTAACTTCTTAACACTCTCTTTAAATGCATTTAGTTAAATATTTTGGCTATATTTGCATTGTGTACAACTTTGACGTAAGGCAATATGATGAAAATCGTGATTTTCATTACGTCATGCTTGCATTTTATCAAAGAATACCATGAAGCAATAGAATATCGATCCAAATCCCCCGTACGGCTTGCTCATACTTTTTCAGAATGGTACTGGAAAATAGACTTTGAAAAACGTTTGAGTGGCTGTACTTCATTATGTAATTTGACTTCTGAGGCTTGTTTCATAATTACAAATCCATTTATATCCTTAAGTTTTTAACAACTCTTCTCCCGGAAATTGACCTCAAGTTTAGATATTGAATAAAACGTTAGAATGTGTCCTTACGTGTAACTGTCTGGAGGAAAAAAAACATGTAACATTTTTTATTAAAAACAAGATGATGGGGAAATTTGGCATTCTGAGATCAATCACGTAAATCGTTGATAATTCCTTACGGTTTATTTTATAACATGGTTGAATAGAAAGGTTTAATCAGTAATCGGGAATTAACCTACTGAATTCGAGATCTTGTCTAAAAGCTATGATAATAATTAATCGATCGAAAATTCGGCAAGCAAATGAAGTTTCTCATGCTATACGGAAATCCTCAGGTAAATCAATCCATGCATGCTCAAATACGGAAAATGGAATTTTTGGCAGTTTCTGGAATTTTCATATAAGAATTATCGCGCATGAAAAAACTGTCACACACGCACAGAAATACAGACAGATATAAATGTAACTTTATTATTAAGAACGTGTTGAGGTGACACTAATTTTTATGCTTATTTGCTGAAAATTTCCTATCGAATTTTTAACCAAGAACAATATCTCCCTAGGTGCGTTCCATATAGTGTGGCGGGAGGTTAAAAATAGTGAGTGCCCTTTTACCTTTTAATTGAGCCGACAAATTCATATGCATTTCTTGGGCTCAAAGTTTCATAAGTGGAAACATGCCATTATGGTCTTAGGTACAATACGACTTCCGGTTGCTCAGTTTTACACAAACTCTATTCATGAACTCTTTACATGAATGCAGAATACTGAAAAGAAATTTTTGGAAATCTGATGCAAGATTTTTCGTCGACGAAAAAATTTGCCACATACACACAGACAGAAATTATCACAAAAATTGTAAAAATGTATTGTGGGCTGGGTAATTCGTGCTTATTTCACTGAAAACTCATTATCGAATTTTTGCAACAAAATTGCTGGAGGTAATATATTGAAATAACTTATCATTTATCGCGTATCTCTAAGTTAAACTTGAACATATTTATTTATTCTATGATATAATGTTAACTAAATGAATTATTAGTTTAATTATCTTTTCTGAAGAATATCTTAAACATGTTCAAGCTATTTGCGTGAGGTCTTTATATATGCAGGTTTTTGTTTTTCCCTTTTGAAAACTTTCTAAGTGATAGGGATCTTATCTGTAACGACAACCTTATATTTGAGCCAATACGCAAATATTTTTACAGTAGCTCCATTTATTTCAGGACATTCGGGCTTTTCAATTTATCTTTAAAAGATAGCAATTAGTTGTTAAAAAAAATTTCAGATTATTTTGACAGATGGTTTTCCTTCCGTATTTTAAAATTTTTTTTCTACAAAAAAAAGCTGGCTGGTATACTAATTTGGCGAGCTAAAAGAGTTTTTAAGATTTTTTACGCATTATTGTTCTCGTTACTGTCACAAGAATAATTATTTGCAATTTTAAACGACTCATTCTTCAGCAAAATATTTTAGTGATTTCAAATTTGAAGTGACCATGCCAAGATGCCACAAAGTATCTGCAACACCTAACAAAAGATTAACTATGCGACACATTAAAGGTGGTAAAAGTATTATAAATATCGTAAAAACCCTTTGATGCAAATCCATTTGTGTTTCATACTACTAAACGATAAACATTTATCTGAAACAATTTAAACGGCCTGTTCAGGCTAAGACCAAGGAATCGGAGATCTTCCTACTAATAATCGAGCAAAATACAAAACGTAGAAGTATAAAACTTGCAGTGAAATTGCGAAAATGATTTTCAATTAGAATAAATCTTGAAACTGTCAGATGAGTTGTTAAGGTGCACGGATACGAAGGCCGAGTAGCAAGAACGAAATTCTTCGTGAGCAATAATGGGAGAGGGATTAGATCTGAGGTTTGTCAATTATATGGTAGACGAAGGTTTTTATCATATTGGGAATATTTTATATATTTCAATCCGATGAAAATATTGTTACACGGATAATACGCAACAAAACATTTAACATGAAGAGTCTGTTGCCCACTATTCAATATGGTAGTGAAGGCATAACAATTGGGAGAAGTCTTCCTGTATCCTATACGGAAAATTTATTTTTTGTAGAAAACATTTTTAAAACTACGAAATTGCGAAAGATTCTGAAAGTAAAATATCTGCGTAAAACCTAGAAAGCAAAACGCATTTAAGTTCTGTGAGGGTAATGATGCTTAACAAATGGTATTAAATATTCGCTTATAGCTATTACATAATTTCCTAAGAAAAGGAACTCTGGAAGTATTCTCTGGAATGGAACACAATTTTTTTAATACAATGGCGGAGTCTTGCCTGTTCCGCATTGGCCACTCCTGAGGCCAGAAGCGGTGGCCATTTATTGCGCAGGCACCTAATAGGCCGCCACCGTTGCCTCCCATAAAAAAAAACGAGACGATTATAATCATGCCTTCTCCGAAATTCGAACCTGGGCCCTTCGGTCCCGCAGTAGGATGCCCTAGCCACTATATCGTCTTAGTGGCGAATTGAACATTATAAAATATTTATGGAATGAATTGAAGAAAAGAGCAAGGAAACAATTTCTTCAGAGATCTAACTGAGAGTAATTTTGGCAAAGAAATGGAACCAAATCTAACATTCCTACAAAACATTAGCTATTTCTACGCCAAAATTTATGTAAAGTATAATTTTAGTTAAAAGACATCGAATTTAATATCCATACTCCTTTTATTTCCATATATCTTCAGACGTCAAATGCATTAAACGTTCTATGTGTCTGAATACTAATGTGATTTCATGCTCAGAAATTTTTGCATAAATTATGCTATTTCTAGAAAAGAACTTTTCTAAAAATAGTATAATTTCAGCAGTAGCATAGGAAAGAAATAAACATAGCATAGCATAAGAAATAAACAGTAGCATAGATTAAAAAATTTGAGATCAGTTCTGTAATTTGATGATCAAGAATTGATTTTTGTAAATTATTTCTGCAAAATTACAGACGGTTTTAGCGCTTTCATTTTGCTAATTCAGTTCGCCACAAGCAAATATTAGTTATGGTAAATTTTATTATTCTGTACTTATGCATTATTAGGCACAATTAAATTTCAAGATACATTATATTAAATTTCTTGTCAGTTAAGTCACGTTAAGGAAAAGTTGTAAAAACGCAAAAGAAAGAAACTTATATTTTGTTGCTCATGGCACTATTTGGTCATTTAAAGTGTGTCAAAAAGTGAAGGTTGACAAATTTCGCTGTTCAAGAAATCCTGTCAAGAAAGAAAAGTGGGCTGCCTACAGAAACCCTCCCGGTAAATGGAATTCTTTTGATAAAGTGGGTGCTTCGAAGTCTCACCTTTCTTCAGTATTCATAAATTACAGGAAAGAAATTGGAGACACTTTGAAAAAAATCTGAAAAATGGTACAAAATTTGCCGGATAAAACCGAATGAAATCGAATTAAGAAAGTCACAAAAAAGTATGGAATGGTTGTCGACACAGATAAGACAGAACATTTGGAACATTTTGTAAGCACACGAGACGAAGATTTTTTTTTCGGTAAACACTGAAAAAGGAAAGATTTTTCAAAGCAGTATGAAAGTAAATGCTACTTCAATAAGACGGATGATTGCAAAAATGGAAAATGAAAAAGATGATACGAACAGGATTCGAAGGAATCTTTTGGGCACGGTAATTCGAGTAAATTTCACCGCAAACACAGATACAAAAATCTTTCAGAAACAGCAACCACCGGCCCTCACATATAAAAAGAGATTTATAAAAAGTATCAAAATACATAATCGAATTCGAGCAAACAGAATTGTTATTTCTGCATTTGAAAAGGATATATAAAATAATAAAGTCAGTTGTGTTAAATTTTCGTAACTCGCCTCCATTATTTTGCATTTCTGCTGCAAATATGTGTAATAAATGGCTTCAAAATAGTAAAACACTTATGACAATATGAAAACATACCATTGTTTTCAATCAATATATTTTCGAATAATTTTTTTTAACAAATGTGATGTCATAATTTTAAAAAAATACTCGTAAAATTTTACATTCGCGTAAGTCACCCGAGTTAGACAGAATGGCCTTTTAGTAGCGTAACAAACCCTGGTTGCAAAAAATGTGAAAACTACAAAACCAGTTCTAGCCTTAAAGAAAGAAATCTAAACAGTACCCTTATTCCAGCAGAAATTAAAAATCCAGCTCTTAAATAAGAACATTTCATAAAACATTCCAAATTGAAGTCCCTGTTCAAGCCATGTTAAAGATCTTTAATTGGATGGGATTCTTTAGCACCTAAAAAATCATATAAGAGTTTATAATGCTAATTCACCGCCATTCAGGTAGTAATCACTACAATGCTTGTGATGTAACAGTTTTCTTTAATCGTTTCAGATTCGTTATTAACATGCGCGATGTTAGGGTAAAGTCACGATTGTATTAACCCTTTCTGGCACGCTACCTTTTAAAGTCGGAGTTTTGATTTAAAAAAAAAAAAAGGTAGGCAGTCTAATTAGGCCTAGAGGAGTACACAAGGAAAATTTTGTGAAGATAGCATGTTTCAATTCTGTGGGTGCCCAAAGTGGCACACTGATTGAATAAAGCTTCGAAAAGAGTGCTGAAACGAGAATCGTAGTCAATGAACTGACCGATGAGATGCGGAGAAACAAAGAATACAGACTCTCAGTTGTCCTAGATTATCGGTGATCCCGGTCTGGGCACACCTAGGGTTCGCCGTTTGATTTTAGGCAAGATTTCAAGGTAAAAATTTTAAACTAACATAGAATAAGGATATTAGCCATATAGCCAAAAAAAATAACATAGAAATTTCTTTTCAAAGAATTCCTTTTAATTCCTTTACGTTAAAAAAATCTGGAAGATTTCTTTGAAAAATTAGGGTCTTAAAAAACTAAACATGGCTAAAATATATGGCCTAGTTTGTGTTGAGATGCCATCTACTATAAATAAAGAAGGTTCAGAGTAACATGTAGTAACCTATAAATCCTTTTTCATTCAATTTTTCCTGTGCGTACAGAAGGATATTTTTAGGTGTGTCCAGACCGGACACACTGTGCCGCAAAGGGTTAACATTTAAAAAATTGCAGTATACTACTCGACATTTTATTGGCAATTTAAATGATAGTCTAGGTCTTTATGAAAAGCTACTGGACCACTGGGTATTGGTATGCTTAAGGCACACGGTTTTGTTTCAAAGAATTCGCTGTTGATTCGTATGTTTTTATTTTCTGAAAATGCCCAAATTAGATCGAAGTAAAATAGTTTTTTTAGTAATAATCACCAATTTTAGCTTTCTAGACATCCAGGTCTGCGTTTATAGAAAAAAACACAATAGTTAGAAATTCACAGGTTTATTCCTTGCATGAGCTTCACTCTTCTGAAATCAGCATAATGCTTAGAGAAAAATAACAAAAAAAGCATATGTGAAGAAAGAATATTGTAAAATATTGCATTTATCATATTATGCCTGTATAAATCTACAGTTTAGTCCCTCGATTTCTACATTATTCGTATATCCGTTACTGTAAATCATCATACATTCCTATATTAAAAATATTCGTACATTCGTAATCCGTAATGAAGAAATTAAAAGTAACACAGTATAAGTAAAACATTAAAGGGCTTACATCTTTAAAATTGACTTTTGTTGCCAGTTCTAATGTGGTATAATTCTAATAGTTCTAATAGTAATTTATACATTATTGCCATTTATTGACAGACAAGTATTTAATTTTCGTTTATTCCTATATTCGACACTCGGAAGATTCTTCCTCCCCAAAGGAATTTTTTTTTAAATTATATAACATCTTCATGCAACAGAAACAAAAAGAATCTCTTTCTCATAATTTTTTACTTTTTCGTCACCATATTGATACTTTTTTCGTCTTGGTCACTATGTGTACAATTTTCGTCATCATCTTCATTCATATCATCCACAAACAACACAAATATAGTATATTTAATGGTACTTTCTAGTATCCATCACATAAGTTCTGGAGCGTTTAAAATTAACTTGGAGAAAATTACAAAACACAGTGGAAGATTTCAAGAAATGAAAAAAACGCGTCGAGCAGGAGAGGTTGCATTTAATTATCTTTGCGAAGGCCATAATAGATTTGGCAAATGTTACTATAAGATAATAAAAGTTATGCGGCCTAAAGTACTTTTGTGATGCATGTAAGAACGTACATATAGGTGTATATTAAAATATGTCCAGGAAATTAAGGCAATATATTAAAAGTACATAAATCCAAGCATAAAGTACCAAGAAGAATCTGACATTAAAATCAAGAAAATAATTCTTTCTCATGGTAGTTTTGGAAAATAAATTTATGCTTTCTTAGTGAAAACCCGGGTCGGTCAGAGGGTTAAATATGAATCCATTTGGCCGTATTCCAGATTCAACTGATTTTCTGTGTATTTCTGCCAGATGTTGAATCTACAGAATTGTATTTATGATTCAATGTAAAATGCTGAAACGGGCCTCTTTCTAATATATCCCCTTGATAAGCACGCAAGCAATTCGAATATGTTGTACTTATTCATATGCATGTTTTTTATCGTTTTCTTAGAGTACTAGTGCTTATGTACATTACTTCCACAAGGTAACATGCATTCATTTTCATGAATATTTATCCCAAACCCCATTATTTCAGAAAAATTCTACATATATAATACTTTAATTTGACGAAAGGTCTTTTCTCAATCTCGATGAGCATTTTAGCTCTACCAGTTTGACCTGTCGAGTATTTGACCAAAAACAAACAGCGAGCTTCTGAGATATAATTCTAATCAAATGCTATGATTACATCCGTATTTAAACTATCTTATCGCACCATCTGACTTTTTCTGTAACCTCAAGCTTTTCACACCTTATCTCCAAATGCTTTGCTTTCTAATACTAGTTTTATTTGGTGGCCGTTTCTCTCTTGCACCTTTGCTCAGTATACAAAATTCCGCCTCTTTGAGAACACTGCTTGTTCTGTTGACTCTGAAAACACTGCCGTTCTAAATACGATTAATATTTCAGAAAGGGGAAATAATGAACAATACGAAAGAATAAACGATATCATGTAAGAAGACTACTACTTAGTTTTCATAATTTAGAGAAAACATAGTTAACAAAAGAACGAAATCATGAAGGTGAGCGTGGAAATCAAGTAAATAGTAATTCAAATCAGGAAGCGAAAATCAAAACGTGGTAAATCTGTAGGATAATTTTGGAGTAAAATAAATAAATATCACAAAAAAATGGCTGCTTATTTTCGAACTGATTATAAGTTGAAAATGGTAAACATTTTGCGAGAAAAAGCAAACACTGAATCGACATGAGGACAACACTACAATTAAAACAATCTAAATATCAAATACCTAAAATCTTGGCAATTAAGTTTGTTAGTTCTTGCAACTAGTCTTCCTATTCTAGAATTGACCGTGGTCGTTGTAACGAGGAAGGATCTACTTAGTGCTTTTTATGAAATTTCACATCTTAATGTTTCTGGACTATTTTACCTTTTTCTCGTTTCTGAAATGTATTCATTTTTATGTTTCAAAACAATTTTTCATCTGTACGTTTCAGAGCCTTTGACCTTTTTAAAAATTTCTATACAGTAAAATTGACTACAATTATTTAAGAGCTTCTTGTTGTTATAATCACTTTCTTTTTCATCTTTTACAATCTTATATAATATTTTTGCACTTCTGGCAAAAAATAGATGCAATTGATTTTCACAAATTGGATATATTCTAATTTAAAATACATTTTAATAAGCTAATATAAAAAATTACTTACTTGAAAAATACATTTTCTTTAGTAATTGGAACACTGCTTTTGGGAGTAAAAGCGTGAAAATGTAAAACTAAATTTCAATTTTGATTCTGAATGCACATCGTGACAAAATACATGCGTTAAAGCTTCTGAATAATCAAAACTAAGAATTACGCTAACAGATTCAGTCGATCTTCTATTTATAATTTACCAAGTAATTTCCATCTTCATGCGTTTTCAACTCCATTGGTCTGTTTCTGATAACTTTTTATTATCTAGTTTCTGAAATCATTGCAATATTTCAAGAAAAATTAAAACATGCAAAAAGAGAAAATAATTTTAAAAAGTCACATTTATCGTGTGTATCGTATATTAAGCTACATTTTGTTATCCAGTTCATAATATGTTATTCTAAATCAATCTACATTCGTAATTCATAATGACAAAGCACACAAATTGCAAATACGTATGCAATTTAAAACAAAATTCAGCTAAAAGAGGTATTTTTTTATACGATAAGCTTTTATTTAAAATGGATATGATAATCAATGCACTAAAAGGAGAAAAATAATTTATCATATAGTTTAATGGGAATAATAGTTTAAATAATTCTGTTTACATGATTCATCTTCAAATTAACACAGTGAATTAAGTAAGGCGCGCATAATAAATTGAAAATGAAAATGGCTTATACATTTGACAATGCAATTAGTACTTTCATTATTTAAGCTCCCCATGGATTCCCACTAATTTTTCCACTAATTCCTATATAGTTTAGTGGGAATACAAAATTGTAGAGGAATTCTGTAAATAAATATATTTAAACTCTTATTCCTACTAAACTATATGGCAAATTATGTTTCATCATTTATTGCATTAATTATGCAGAATGCTTTTTGCATAATGTTTTTACTTATAATATTATCTTTTGCTTTTTTTAGTCTCAGTTACAGTTTATCAATAATGAAATTTTTAGTCATAATTACAATACGAGGTATAAATTATAAGGAAATTATGAAATAAAGATAAATAGTCATTCAGAGATTAAAGAAATTGATTTGAATATTCAGCTTCTGAAACTGGATGTCATAACAGTTTTACTTAAGCTAAAATGAGAAACCAAATATAGCCAATTTTTCAAGTGCTCGAAGATGGAAACGTCCAACATAATTAATTCTGAGCTATAAACTGTACTTTTTATTCTGTCTGCTTCAGACTGCAACTCACTTTAAAAAATGTAGAAAATAATTAAAGATGTCCTTATGATTTTTTGCTTTAAAAGCAGGCGAAAAGTTTGTTTTATAATCCGTGAAATATTCAAAATGTTACATTCGGTACACTTTTAGATGTTGAAACTTTAAAATCACAAACGCCAAATAGTCTGAGAAATGGAGCAATTTTCAAAAATTCGCCAAAAATTAACTGATAATTTTTGTTCAAGTCTTATTGGTAACATTTTATCCCGTTGTATTCGATATTGCAAGTAGTAAAATTATGGTATGCTTAGGTCGTTCATTAAACAAATATCTGTACGTAATGATATCTAAATATTAATTAAAAAAATTAATTTAATTTTAATTAATTTTTTATTTAATTCGTCACAATGCAGGTACAGGTAGAACAGGTATTACTAGGTCAGCATCTCCATAGTACCATACGTGACTGAGGTATTGCTGAACCTAGCTAACTGTTAAGCTTTTGCCCCAAATTCTGAGGGAGAACACCCCGGGGGACGATTCAATGGTCTCCCACCTCTCTTCCCCTGCCATCAATCGCTCAAGAGGACTTTCGATTCACCGTGCATTTTAAGTGTCCTCATGCCGCACGAATACTATACGCTTTTGCTCGTTTCCCAGAATTCCGCAGTGGAATTTTACCCATTCTAATCGGATAAGGAAGCTTGGGCTGGAGCTTGTGGTATTGAAGATATCTTGAATTATTGCTTTTCTGCTGTTATGATTTTTAACGCCTTTAGGGATGATTGGCTCTTCGATTTGATAAGATTTTCTTATAAATTGATTTTGGTTGAAGCAGATTTTCCGTCGTAGGATGTTTTGACTTGATGTTGGTATAAAGTTCTAGATGTTTTTTTTTTTTTTTTTTTTGTATAATATTTCCTGGATTCCGTAATAATTTGAGCTGCTTATAATATCTCCTATTATAAAGGGAAGTAGTAATTGTAGAATGGTTATTTTTGCAGCGCCTTTCATTGCATTAGGTATTTTGGAAGCAAGAAAGATAAAAAAAACAACGCCTTCGAGGGAATCGAACCGCGGACCTCTGGAATACGGTTCCAGTGTGCAGACCACCACACCACGAAGGCACGCCAAGAAGGTGGGAGAAATACCTTATACACTCCCCTTTTAAAGGGCGACTGGGGTTTATAGGGACCCAATCGCCAAATCCTGAGTGGGGGAAAATCATCATCCACCACCCTTTTAGTTCGAGCGCCACTGTACAGACATTAGGTATTTTGGAAGCAGGGAAGATGAAAAATTAACAACGCCTTCGCCGGGAATCAAGTCGCAGACCTCTGGAATACCGTTCCAGTGTACAGACCACCACACCACGAAGGCACGCCAAGAAGGTGGGAGAAATACCTTATAATATGTGCAAGGGAGGGATTCCTGCTAGAATACATAGAGCTTGATTTGTGGTTGCGCGGAATGATTTTGTCATCTGAACAAGGAAGAGTCTCTGGATTGCAAATGTGCTCATTTTTTTTTTTTCGTTCATTCATTTCTGAAGCACATATCGCTTTTCCGTATTTCACGATGTTCTGTATTACTCTCCTCTATAGGATTTTCATTACTTAGGGTCTTAAGCCCAAAATTGTCCCTGCATTCTACGTAACTTTGTTGTTATTTGTATTGTTTTCATTTTTAACTCTTTCAAATGGTTTAACACGTGAAATTTGTTGTCTACTAAGATTCCTAGAGATTTTATTTCCTTGGTGATTTTAATTTTTTCTCCTTCTAGGCTGAAGTTGGGAAGCCGATTTATTTGTCATGGCATGCATATGATGATGGTCAATTTTTTCTTGTAATATAATGAGCTTTTGTTTCTGGCACCTTTTTAAAAAAGTATCAAGTATCAGTTTCATCAATTCAATATCAAGTGTTAAGCATCAAACATCAATTTTATTCATATTTCGTTAAAAGTTTTCTCTTGAATGGCCACTTACTACTTGAGCTGTATCATCTGCAGATGCAAATAGTTTCGTTTAGCCACCATAGGGTGTCGAACACATATTTTAAATACATGCTTACTGATAATGGCACTGTGTTTGTTTTCCGCTTATTTTTCATTTACTTGTATTATTACTGCATCACCTGAGTGGACTGTACAGAGGTTTGGTCGAAACCGTATTGATTTGATGCTATGAAATTATTTTTATAATGTCTGATTCTTGGTGCTAATAGTCCTTCAAGGTGCTTTCCCCATGGCGGGCAGAAGATTTATTGGCCTTTATGAAGGCGATTGTTTTGGGTCCTTGTCTTTCTTGGCAAATACGATTATTTAGCATATTTAGACATCTTGGAAACGTTGCATTCTCCAGGCATTTGTTGAATAGGGTTAACAGAATTTTTTGGTCAGTATTGTGAATAATTTTTATTAATGGGTGTTGATTGAATCGGGTGGTGCTTTCTTTTTTTAAAATTATGGATTATACTGTTCAGTTTTGGAGGAGTAAAACTGGCATCATCTATTTGAATTGGCTGTTTTTGGGTTTAATCTAATATTTTTGTGTTCTTTGTCATCCTCGTTCGAATCATCCTTCAGAAAAATTGCGTTCAAGATTTTATTCCTTGAATCTTCTGTACTATTCATCTGTGCGTAGGACTAAAGACGTTTTTGCTAGCTATTTTATATAATATATCATAAGGGTCTCTATAGCCTGTGCAGAAGTTTTTTCAAGTATTGACTTTTGCCTCTATAATTTCCTTTTTTTAAATTTTCCTTGTGTTGCGTATTTAGGCCACGCATTAGCTCTCTCTTCTTCTGTAGGACATTTTTTTCCATTTCGCACCTTAATGCATTGGTTTTCTTTCTCATACTCTTAGCTTCTTGGTCCACCAATTGGTTTGTCCATGAGTTAACAGAGTTTTAGTTTGGAATGCTTGTTGGCTAATGTTTTATAACTTCATAATAAATACTCTGTTTGCTTCGTTTATTTGTTTTCTGCTGCGTTCTTTTTCGAAGCTCTTTATTAGAGTATATTTTTCATCCAGAAGCTGTTTTTAAAACCCTGTTTTGTTATTCTGCAAATTTTCAATGCCGGATCGATAAAAATTAATTGGTTTTTCAGTAAACTATCTGGAGATGGCATTTTTCATATTATCCAAATTTTGAAATTTTTTGTTTGTTAAGAAGTCTTGCATTGTTAAAAAGTGTTTGTTTATTAAGAAGTGTTGCATAAATGTAAATACGTTGGCGTAATGTCAGGCGAGTATGGTGGGTGAGGCAATACCCCCAATCCCAATCCATTAATTTTTTCCAGCGTTTTTCTTCCGCAGTGAGGTCTTGCATTATCGTGTTGCCTTTTCCGTTGACAATCGCCAGATATTTTTTTGATTAAAGCTTGGTTCACTAGATCCAATTGTTCACAATAAAGGTCTACATTAACAGTTTTTCCAGGTTTCAGCAAATCAAAATGAACAATTCCGCGAATACTCCATCAAACACCCAGAAGCGCCTTTTCGGGATGTAAACCCTTTGTAACCCCTATTAAAGCTGCCTTTTGATTTTTGGATTATCATATAGGAATTATTTTTGTGTCCACTAATCAAAAAACAGTTCTGTATGGTGCCGTTCAAGCAATACGTTGCATGTGATGGATAGTTTGGCTTTGTTCTTTTCGGACACATTATGGGGAACTCAAACACCTGCTTTGCTTATTCTTTCATTCTGCTTTAAATGTTCTTGGATATTCGACCAAGGTTGGTTAAGAGTGTTTGACATGGATTTGCTTCCACTTCTGCCCTTAGCATGTTGTTGTCGACATGCGCAGAAACGACATTACTTTCCGGCCACCCTATTAAAAAGAACATAATGTAACAATGATCTTAATGGTTTCCTTCATCATTGACCAGTTCTATATTTGATCTGCTATGTTCTGGCTTGCAGTCGTTAAGTCTGGCCACACTTTGCCTCTGTTTGTCCCAAAGTTTGGACCTTGATCAGTTTTGTTCATTAGTATTAATTCTTTAGCACTAATGAAGTCCTGGACCTCATTTCCCATCTGGCCATCGCTTGTATAGCCTCATATCGTATTTTGGGCATTTACGTCCCCTTCTATGATATGTTACCGAAAAGCAGTGCTTGTACAAAATTTGAATTCGAAAGTTTATTATGAAGCAACTAAAAAGTCAAAGAAAAAATTCCCCGCGGACAGAACTGACATAGCTTGATGAAATGTAATTTTGCAAAACACTTTAAATTCTAAAACTTTTCTCACAGAAATACTCGTACAGTTCTTCTCAGCATGACTGAGCGCAGTCAGTAGTTACCTTTTCAAACTACTAAGAAAGCTGAACGCAAGGCAATGTAAATCTCTTCAAAACGCGAGAGCTTGCACGGTGATCTCTCATTACTCTGATAGATAAACTAAAAACACACACTTTTCCAGGTCTTATACAGTTTTCCTCCTCTGCCAAAGAAATTTCCAGTAGCTTCAATTTCTCGAAACTGCTGAAAGGCATGTGCAATTACAGTTACATAGGGTTAAAATAGTTGCATAGAGCCGGATAAGTTAGCATTATACAGGAATCGAACCAACCTGTAACCAAATAATCACCAAACGTCGCCACTTTCGGTGATTTCTCACAAAACTATTCTGTGAAGAGAGTAGCTGTCTTTCTTCATGACATCGTTGAGCTGGCGGGAGTCAATACAAAATCTAATTGAACCATCTTGCTTTTTGATAAGGAATTTTGAAGAGGCCAAAGGACTAGCTGAAGGCTCGGTAATATTATTTTCATGCATGCCTTTAAGAGATTTTCTACATTTTCGTGTTTAGAATTTCTTTATGGTAGACGTCTTGGATGCTGCTTGACTATTGGAGGATCTCCAGTGTGAATTTTATGCTGTGTCAAATTAGTTCGACCTACGTTAGAAGACAAGCGATTTTATCTTTGATTCCGAATATGTTTATGTTCTCCTAGGCAGAGTGCAGTTGATTCTTTTGAATGTCTAATGAAAAACGCTCCTTAGAAAGTCTAACCTGACTATGCAAGGTCTCTGTGATATTTGCCCTGTATGCTGTGTGATTTCATGTTTAATATATATACCGTTTACTATTTTCTCCTAAAATGTACACTAACCTATTGCATTTATTTCGAAGGTGTAGCAATATATCTGATTCATCCTGCAGTGTTACCGAAACAATTTTAATCGATGTAAATTTAAATTAAATTTCATGTTGGAACACTTGATATTATGCTGTATTAACTTAAAAATGAAGATGGCATAATAATGAAATAAATTGAATGAGTTCCGAATATAAAATGCATTTTATATGCCGTGTTAAAGTCCAATTTCTTGGCAACAAGACAATTAAAACTTCTCCATTCATAAAAATCTGTTTCATGCAGTGACACATAATGTGAACTCCTTAAAAGTACTTCATTTTTATATCCAATTTAGACTTGCTATTATTTTTTTGCTCTATGTGGTAATATCTTTTATTTGAAATAGAAACTAGTCTTTTTCATTAACTTGCATTTTATTTACTGGAATGCTTCTTAAAGAGTAAGACTTGACAAATATCTGAATAAATCTTGTTCAAGTTGAGAAAATTTGTTTCCTTTCAGACATAAAAATTAAGCTTTTCGGTTGTTTAAAACATTTCTGATTCCATTATTTCTTTAAAACTGCTTTTGTTTAAAAACACAAAGGTTTTCTTTACGTCTACCTCAAATAAGTATAATTTTATTTAAAAATAGAAATCTGCTGTTCTGAGATTATAATTTTAAGGCAAAAAGAATTTCGTGTTAGTTTCATTTTGAGCAAAATATCTCAGAAAACTTCATATATCGATATTATATTATTCTTAAAGATTTGATCACTAGTATATTAACTTATTTTTTAATTAAAAATTAAAACCAAAATGGAAAATGAAATAGAAATTAAATGAAGCAAAATCTTTTTCAGAAAAATATGTCTTTCCTTAGAAAAATATTGGATTAATTCAGAGTTACGTTTCAAAAGAAGTTGATTAAATATTAGCTTTGAATTTTAATTTTAACAAAATTAAAAGAAAAAGTAGAAGTAGAAAAGTAGAAGAAAGTTCAGTTTTCTATCACCCTAAAAAAGATAGATTTTTTTTCGCTTTTACTAAGAAAGCCAAGAGCGAAGTTTATTCCTAAAAAGAATTTAGAATCGTCTCAAAATAGCCCAATTCTGATTTTATTAAATAAAACTTAAAGTTGAATCGAAAACGGCTGTACATTTGAAGTAAATTTATTGTGTTGCTGTACGTTGTAGAAGGAAATAGTAAATCACATATTAAACTTCATTTTTCACATAAAATTTTGTCTGCCTGTGCTACGCCATTATCCGCATATAATTACGCATATAAAGTATATTATTATTTTTGCAGTGTGAACAATAGCATACCAGAATGAGGCGAGAAAACTAGTATTGTAACTTAGTAAACTTTAGGATAGTATTGTTGCTATCAGTTTCCAGAATTGCATAGAATTTATTCCTTAAAAGAAATAATAAATAGTATTCAACGAAAAGTAAAACTTTGCTAGGTGAGATCATTCTCATATAATGCATGTACAATAAGGTAGCTGATTAGACAGTAAAACAAATGGAACATGGAACGATGTCATTGATATATATTTCTCAATATACTATCGGAAAACTCTGTAAAAACTCATCTCATAAAACAAACTAATATTTAACACCTTGATAAAATACAGCTGCTCAAGTAAGCTCATATACTTATATGAGCTTACTTGGACGTATGATCAAAACGTGTTGGTAATTGATAAACAAATAGACAAATTAAAAATAAACGTAACATTATAGGGCGCAGAGTTGAATTTGAGTGAAAGCACTGGACATGGAGAAGGGCGCTTGAAGTACTATATATTCATTCATGTTACACGGAAGTTAATTGATGAAAGGCTTTCAATTATTTTGTGTTTGTTGCTAATATTCTATACTAAAAATACTTGCACATACCGGTTTTTGAAGAGTGTAAACATTGTTATAAAATAATGAAAATTTGAAATACCCCCTAAAAAGGAATGAAAGAAAAGAAGTTATCAACTGAAATTTAAAATGAAAAGCGTATTCGAATCCGAATTGAATAAAATTTATCAAATTTAAAGTCCTATTTTTCAAATTTAAGAATGAATGATATTATTTCGGGAAATTAAAAAATTAAATTTTATTTCAATTTCTTATTTAAGTTTAAAAGGTAATTTGCAATATAATAAAATATTTAATGAAAAGTTGATAGACTGTTTTAAGTTTTAATAAGTGACTGATTTTCATTTTATTGAATTTGAAAGAATGTTTTAATATAAAATTCTGATAACATTCTTTTTCGAACAAATAATCCAAAGCAGGAGATTTAGCTTTCCTTTGGAAAGCATCTGGTGTCATATGTTTACAGATATATAGATTTTTAGCAGTTCTCAAGGTATGAATATGTCTTCTCTTTCCGTCCATGAGGTGAATTCAAATACTATGTATGTGATGTGATACATGCTTAGGAGCTATCATCTACGTACTGCGAAGATTTGCATTCAGTCTGAGCGGATTGTATCTCTCGCATGAATTCTAAAATCTGTATGTCCTCAGCCTGTAGTGGCACTCCCTTTCGCTGAATTATTTGTGGTTTCCAAAATACACGTCTCCAACTCTGTTTTGCTGCTTAATATGCAATACTAAAGCTATTCCACTTGCAATATCGAAAAACTTGGAAAATCAGGTTACCAGAGGATTTGCGATCACGCAGCTATTGACTATTTATTTTGCTACCTTTGGTCTTTTTTGTAGTCCATGGGAAAATAGAGAAGAACACTAACCTATTTCTTTGACTCCATTGAAAAGTAAAATAAATACATTTATTTCTTCAAATTTTACATTCAATTAGTCAAATATAAATTAATTATATTTTTCTTCCAAAACTGAATTAGGGCAAACAAACTCTGCGCCAAATGTACGGAACATACAGCGCTAAAAATGCTTCCTATTGCATTTATACAGAGGTTTATGTAATTGATTTCTCCAATTGCTAGTGTTGCTCACAGTTTAAAATGCTCAAATTTCAATGTACAGCACCAACAAAAGTTTCTATTAAGCTCCTGATGCCGCGCTTCTGGGACGCCAAAGAATTATCGCGTTGTACAGTTCCGGATTCCGGACTATACCCGAAAAGTCCTAGTAAGCCTCCCGGGTGTCCGGATCCGCTCTCACCTGTTACCTGTTGCTCATATTTTAAATTTAATCTATAACTTGTTTCGTTTGTCAGTGTTTTTTCAAATTTACTTACAATGCGAAAATGCGTTATTACATAGGAAGTATTGTAATCGCGAAAAGTTTCAGGCAGCATATTTCAACGAAAATATCCATTTTGACCGCTATCGAATGCAATTAAACGATGTTTTTGCTTGATATCGGTACGTAAGGACAGAATAAAAGACTCGTTTCCTTCAAAAAAATTATAAAACTGATTTAAAATTAATTCTGAAGAGAATTTTTCGTGGCGTCTGTACGAACGTACGTACGTAAGTGCGTGCGTACGTAGGTATCTCGCATAACTCAAAAACAAGTAGCCTGAGAACGTTGAAATTTTGTATATAGGACTGCTTTAACATGTAGATGTGCACCTCGTATTTTGGTTGCAATCGGCCGCACCAAACGTATATAAATATATTTATATATATATCCACTCTGTTACCCGGCTCAGTAATCTTAGTTTCTTTACTCTTATATGTTGGTAAATAGTACATTTTTTGCTTTAAAAATGATTGAATTATGTTGTTTTTATCTTCCGGTTAAGGATTTTATGCCTTTAGTAAATCTGTGTGCAATATTTTTAGAATTATCAGCAATTTTAAAGTTGTTTAATTGCCGCTAAGCCATTTTTAATGGCGGCCATTGATGTTTACATTTGAAACAGGAGACTAGTGGATTTGTTGCCAATCTAGAGAAACTTAGCTTCGCAACAACAAAGATAACGCATTCATTTATTATTGCCAATTAAATCATGCTTAATTCTTTCTGGAATTTTTTTGGAGGAAATAGGTGTTTAAGATTTACTTCGTAATTTTTAATATAGATATTTTGAGTGTTTATGTATTTTTGCTTTCTTGCGAAGTGAGAACTGAATTAATTGAATGAGAAATACTCAATCGTCTGTGAAAAACTGTTATTTTTTTGTTTTGTTCGCTTAATTTCTTTTATACATCATTCTAGCTTTATTATAGTATTTGAATAGAACATGTGGCAACGATTAGATAATTCTATTCTTTAAATGATATAAATTTTTTGCATTATGAGTTATAATATGAACGAAATATATAAGTTAACTGTTTTATAATTATTGGATTGTATAACAGTTAACTTAGTTCCCATTATATAATTATTTTATAAGTTAACTGTTATATAATTATTAATACTGTTAAGTGAATCTAGCGCCAGAGTGTCGCTATGGTAAACAAATACTAGAGTGAATTTTAAAGAATGCATTTATTCTATTGTGCTTTATGCGCTGTCGGCGAAGTAGATTTAATTCAATCCAATAAGTTTAAATGAAATGCAAGAAAAAATGCGTGTAATTTAATATTCCAATACAAGTCATGTGGTGTACACATCAGATTTTTTTTTTCTTAAGAATTCGATAAAGGATTCTTTTTTTTTTTTTACTTAAAGTTGAATTTCTCTCACTTGTTTTTGAGATTAAGATCATGAATGAAATGAAAACTTTTTTCGATTCACTAAAATAATTTACTCTCTTTTTTTTTTTTTTTTTTTTTTTTCAAAAACCTCCCAATCTGACTTTTTCTTAATACTATCGTACAGGTCACAAACAGAGGAATCAAAGGTGATGTCACGTACATTCTTACAGCTCTGGCTAGAAGGAACAATTTTCTTGCCTTTAGAGGCAGTAATTTTTCTTCTTTTCTTTGTTTACTAAAATTATGAATACCAAATAAAAAATACGTTGAAAAACTTTTTTAAGTTTTACAGTTTTATTTAAATGCTCAAAAAATAAAATAAAAAAGATCTGAATGTTCTGATATTTTAACGGTCGCCCAAAAGGGTTTGTTTAAGGTTTCTTACGCTCTCGCTGAGATCGCAGGCTACCAGGCTGCTGTGTCGCTCACTCCTACTAACCTTTATCTTTGTGTGTGTCTGTCTTTTAGCTTTATTATTAAATATCAGTTTCTTTCCACATACGCCATATGCAGTTCAACAGCAAAATTACAAAACTTTTAAAAGCAACAAAGCAGTATAAGTTTAAAATTTCCGACGTAGCTTTAAAGTATTGGATTTCCGATGTAGCATTTTTCTTTCTTTTTTAAGTCTTTTCTCAGTTCGTCTTATGAATATTCAGTATCCTTATTAAGATGGTTTTACAAAACATTTTCTTGTGATTTTGTTATGAACGTTTTCTGTGCTAACATTATTTATTAAATATCACAGTCTTGGGACTTGCGCCACACAGCAGCAAAATCACGAAATATTTAAAAACAACATATCTTTAGAATTTCCGATAGACAGTCTTTCGAACTGGTTTTCGGTTTGGGGTTTATTTGATTACGGCAAAGGCTCGACGGTTATCTGGCTAAGGAGAGGGATGCCTTCGTGGAGGACTTTCTAAGTAAAACTCGCTCGTATACACGTTGCACATGAGGAAAATAAAACAAATGCCAGCCTGTTCGCGGAATTCGAACCTCGGACCGAACTACCAGTGTTCCGCGACTTTACCGCTTGGCCGCTGTTTTCTTTAAAATCCTTGAGTTTGCTAATCAAAATGTCGTTATGTTTTACAAAATATAAAATACATAATAAAAAATGTTCGAAATTCAAAATTCAGGCTTCCAGGTGCCCATGTTCGGGTGGAGGACTACGTTATTCGAAACTTAATGGTTCTAGATACCGGCTTGTTTTTACATTGCGAGGAATTTGCATACATACATTCATGCAGATTTTTTATTACTTAATTTCTTTGAATATAATACAAGGCGATAACATTTTGAGGCAACAATTTGAATAGCGATATAACGCATTTAAGTATTTGGACACAAAATGCTGTTTCGAAACTAATATCTGATTCGGTACTAAAGTCCCTTTTGTGCTAATAATAAAAACAATTTTAGCTGTCACAAATACTTTGTTACATACGACTGAATTCGAAATCAAGGGCACACATTTAAGAATCATTTAAGGATATTAACAGACTTCTAATTGTCGATAGAAATGACCTGTATAATGAACTGAAATATGCGTACAAGATTGATTGCTTTCAGTTAAATGGCTGCCCGGTGAATTTTAGTCATGTGTGACAAAGATTAGTTTTGGAATTAATAAATGTTTTTTTTTTTTTTTCTGCTTCACTCCATTTTAGTCAAATTGTTGAATTTAAAACATTATATATAATTTAATAAATATTGTTTTAAAATTGTGCATATTGCATTTAACTTTAAATTTTTGCAATGATTTGAATAAATTGCAATTACTTCATTAAATGACATTGTAAAGACTCGTTTTGTTGAGTACAAAGTGACAATTAATTTTATATTTTATTTTTTAATCATAGATTTTCTGCAACTTAATTAACTATGTTAAATCTAGCACTTATTTTAGTTACTTCATGAAAAACTAAGGTATGAACTTTAGAAACATGTATAAGTCGAAATTTGAAGGGCGAGGGGTGTAAAACTTTTCGTTCAGTTTGTTTTTCTCATCTAGACTCTCAAAAACTTGAAACGTTTCTCACAGGAACAATTGTGACAAAATGCTTTAGAATGACATACCTTTAAAATTAAGCATTCCCACCTCCGGCTGAAGAATAGGGCTATCTTAATGATCGCCATCGACATTGACAGACTTCATAATTTATGCCAATCTAAGGCTGTTTTCGGCTTAATATTAAACTTTACATGGCGTATTTCTCTTCCAATTACATTTCAATTCTTTTTCAGAATTGAATACAAGATTTTTTTCAAAACGAATTTGGAAAAAACTATCGGCATATCTTTAAAAGTAAAAGTTTTTAAAATTATTTATAGCTGTGCTTTTGTTGCTTGTTTTGGCGAATTATGTGTTGCGAAATTTGTTTGAAGTTTTTGGCTTTTTTCCCTTTCTCGAATCCCAGTGGAGGATCAAAGAAGTATTAAAACTAATTGGGAATTAGCTTTATAATTTATTTTGAATTAACAATAAAATTAAAGGCAATTTGTATTGCAGATAAAGAGGTAAAACAACACTGAAGGCTTTACCTAGTTGTTGTTAGAAACTAAGATGCGGAACGCATGAGTCGACCATTAAACGTCTTTCAAGTTAAGTATAGTTAATGAGTTGTTCGGAGACACTAGTGCAGCATAGGAGTACCTTCCAGACGTTATATGACTGGCCATTTATACGCGGTCTTCAAGGACCTAAAGTAGAAAAAATAGATACCGTGTAATCGACGGTTCATTCACCGTGATCTGCATTTATAAGAACGCATAGTTATAGCTACTTTTGTTTTATTACTTTTCAGAAGTTTCATGTATAAATGGTAAAGTGAGCTGGGACTTATATTGAAGACTTTTAGTGAAATCAAAATCGATTCAGAGGGAAGATTTAACATATCAGATGTTAGGAAGATGCTTAGTCCAGACATTCCCACTATAAATTAAAAAATATAGTCATATATTTGCATAATGTTTTGCCAAAATGATTATATTTCTTATACTATTTTTAAATGAAGTTAGGAAGACTGCTTAAAAGAACAAATTAAAAAACTTAAATGTTTCAATTTAAAAATGTTGATGAATGCTTAGTTAAAGATTTTTGATACGGATGAAATAAATTCGTTATGCATTTTGCCGAAATTCCCTAAAATTCCGAACTCATTTCCTTTTATTACTGAGAACTTGTTTTTTTTAGATCTATGTCTAATGAGAATCTGCACAGGTTCGAAAACCTACCTGCCGACTTACAAATGACACAATAGCTACAATACCACTTTTGATCCAACGCTGATCTTAAGTCAAATAAATAAATAAAAATTTAATCAAATTCTTTTTCTCACGATTATGCTCATTTGCTTAATTAAGTCTTGTATATGCTAAGCCAGTGTCAGTTGTATGTTTATGCACATTATATGCCGTATAGATCCCATGTCAGTGTCGCTTCTGCGCAGTGTTGGTCTTACGTTTGTGTCGATTTTATGCTATGGCGTTGGAGAGACGGTGTTAATTCTAAGCAGAGTCGATCGTCTGCCTGTGATGATGCGAAAATATGCAATAATGCTAGTGCTCCTTATTATGATCATAATGAAAATTTCGTTTACATAGTGTCAATCGTAATGCCTGTATATAGTCTCGGTTGTATGACAGTGTGGTTATGAACTAGTGTCGATCCTACACCATGTCGAGCCCATGCCAAGTTTGTCAAGCTTATTCCATGTCGATTCTACACAATGCTTAGCCTATTAATGTAAGTTCTAGGGTTACTCTTATATATTCAAGTTTAGGGGATTGGAGGAAAATTTGAAGTCAGAAAAACATTCTGGTCGGGATTAGCTTGTAAAATACGTGTTTCAGGTCGTCTTCCTCTCATTTACGGCGTATTATGTATTTTCACTACCACACAGAAGAGGCTACGAGGCAAGACGGAAAGGAAATGGTCTTGAAAAACTTATTTTGAAGTTAACAGACTTATAATTTTAGATAGACAGCAGTGACAACTTAATTGCAAGAGCTTGAAGAAAAGAGAAACTTCTATGATCTTCTACTGTTTGTGTGGTGGCGTGGCCAAATTAGAATACAATTTTTGCTTGAGAAATGGCTCGAAAAATGTAGTTTTTTAAAGTAAATGCGAGAGTGAATATATGCGCATATCTATTAGTACTCTGCATTAATAGTTATTTAACATACATTTTACGACAGAAATAGAATTTGGCTACCTTTTCTAACTATTTGGCGACGTCGTAATAACGGTTAATAATTACGCACATCTGGTTGCACGGAAAAACGCAGAGCGTGCTTTCACTATTTGAACTATTATGTTTTGTTCAACCTCATAACATTCCTTTTAAGATGTATTATCAAAATACGTCATGAGAAAATAATGAATTACTTTGAGCACACCTATTCATTAAAATGAACCAATTTCAGGGAAACCGAAAGACCATTTCTCTTTAATAATGATAAATTATCATCAGATGGCAAGTTGATTTTTACTTAAAGGTACGCAAATATAGTAACATTTAGAATAAGGCAAACTTATTTTAATTTCTTTTAATGTAACAAACCGTGGTTAATTTTTCCCAAACGATACCCCATAGATTATCATCATACTTATCTTTGTTTCTTGTGACAAGCAATTTCTTTAAATATTTTTTGGACAATATAATAATTCATTTTAACTGCTTCTGTTTGTTTCTAGGCAAGGTTATCAATCGAAATTATCGGAAGTAGAAACAATCTTTTATTTCATGCTGTCAAACAGAATGAGTCTTTATCCGCAATTGTGGATGGAACTTATCTCCTTTTCATGAAATGAAGTTGCGAAAGATGAATATTTAATTTTATGCTTTGGAAAGTAAAATTACTTTCATTCAAATAGCGCTGTGTTTATTACACTATATTTAATTCTTTTAATTCAAAGGAAAAGACGAGGGATTTTAAATGAACAACTGCATGCTAAAAGGGATATATATATATATGCAAGCAAAGTTGTATATTTAAGGTCAACAAACATGTTTCACTAATTTAATATTTAAATGTGTGAAAATAAATAACAACACGCCGTAACTAAGAAGTCGCTTCTAACAACAAACATACAGGGATGGAAGAATAATTCTTGAACCAAATTCTTTGATCCTGTGTCAAGTAAAAATGTAAATGTCTCTGTAAAAATGTATGTAATATATTAAGCAAAAAAATTACTTTTTTAGTTACTGTAATGTTTTAAATGTTCAGAAAATGATTCATTATGTATATTATAATCTATATGCATTATAATGCTGCACAGCCTATTAAAATTTAAAATGATATAAATTATTGAGAAATTTCTTTTGTGTTTTTAAAACTAGTCTGTATGTTAACAATCAAATAACAATTTGCCTTTCATAAGAATATATGGTACTTTGAAATTTTGGTAAGTGGTTTCCTACGTCTTTGCTGGTACCAAGAGTCAGGTTTACAATTTCGAAGATGAAGACTGGATGACCTTTGAATGGCAATACTTTGAGACATTGTATTGCCACAATATTTTGAGACTACGTCGATTTGCCAAATTATGTGAAAGAATTAAACATTTTGTGCGTCATGCAATGATAAAAAATGCTAGATTTTTGTGAATGATAAATCCTAGTAGTGCAGTGTGACTTGAGAAGAGTTTTTGCAAAGAGAGCAAAAAAATTAAATTTTGCAAATTGGACTTTCAGATTTCAGTATAAAACGTGAAATGACGTGAGAAAAAGTCTATTAACACTATTTAATTTAAAGTAATACTATTTAGTGCTCCAGTCTCTTAAAAAATTCAAAGTGAATGTTTCTTAAAATACGGAATATTCGCTTGAAAGTAAAGACGACATGAATTTCCGAATTCTACGGACACAACTTCCCTGAAATAGAAACAATCGAGAAATTATTCCAATTCGATATATATCTGGGTTCTGACTGAAAATTCTGACACCATTAGATGAGTATATAGGTTTCAAAATAAAGTAATAACAATGCTTTTACACATTTGTCACATACATTCATACCACAAGATAATGATTTGTAGCCACTGTCATGAGATGTCGAAGACAACTACTACATAGTAAGATGTAGCACTAAAATATGTTTGCAAGTCTTAAATACTAATGGTGGCGGAAAATCAAGTGCTAGTATAAAAAAGGGCATGTCTATGTCATTAAAGATTATAGCGAGTGACAGTGATTGTTTCGACAGACCTTCACGGATGGCTGAGAAATATGCAACGTGTTTTATTCGGCTAATATGATCAACGCAGATGTCTCATGACGCAATACAGGAAACACATCCACAGAGCTCACGCATTCAGTTTTGGTAAGAAGATTTAACTGATGTGAAATCAGCTGTCTATTTTATTTTTACCTTCGACTAGAGAGTTAATCCGCTGTGGATAGATTTCAATAGATTTTCCAAAATTACCCATAGAACTTGGACTTGATCAATTTGTAGCGCACACTCAAATTTCATCCATATGCCGTCAATGTTCCGCGCATTAAGGAGCTACAACAGTGTGAGCAACAGAAACCTCTCCGTTAAAGGTATTAGATAGCTGCCATAGATTTGGCAAAAATGCAAGACTTCGTAGCTGATTACGTTGAAGAGATACGATAAGACTGAGCATTTAAAATGTTTGTACTTTGTTTGTAATTTAAATTGTTTGTAGACTCGAACTCCGAACTTTCGCTGATACTGCTTCTGTTGTAAAACGATTAGATGCTTAAAGCAGTAGATGTAAACTCCGGACCTTCTGTTCGCTAGCCGGACGTGCTTTTCAGTTACACCTCGAAAGCATGTGGTAAGGAGGGACCTTTGACTTTATTGAAAGGGGACAAGGAGTCAAGGAGCTTTAAACCAATCGCAGTACACACGAGTGACGAAATTTATAGCGCGCACTAGAAAAGAAATAAAATTCATTCGTTATTACAGTATGGCCGACTGCTGCTGCATTCAGCTATCCCACATGCATCAAAATGTTTTATTTAAAATAATTTATTCTATAGTTAACATAAAAGAAAATAATTTTTCGATATAAAATATATAACCAAAATTATACTAATCTGTTCTGTGTGTGTGATTAATTCGTATTGCAATTTTTGTCACCCATATATTAATAATACTTTTTTTTAATATTACATTGCTGTTATTTTAATTTCTTATATATATGAAAACATAATTTCCAAGACATCACAATTTCCAAGATTTTCACGCCCTAAGGACTAAATTTCCAATTTTTTCAACAAACCGTTCAAAAGCAAACATCTGCACAAGCGCAACACATGGATAAATAGAAAGGGCTAGTTCATTCCTTTGTTCGACTCCTCGCCGAAGCGAGCCTAATAGGAGGTACAGGGCTTGGACAAAAATATGGAAACACCTTTAAAAAAACATGTTTCTTTGCTTAATAAGGTGTAGGAAACCCGTTGGCATCCAAAACAGCTTGCAGTCTTCTCGGATAAATACAGTTCCTGTATGTTTGCCAAGGGAATATTATACCATTCTTCCTGCAAAACGGTGGCAAGTTCAGATAACGATGTTGGCGGTGGATAACGAGAACGCACTTTCCATTCCAATGTAGACCACAAAGGTTCGATAATAATCAGGTCTGGTGACTGTGGCGGCCAGGGGAGATGGGACAACTCATCCTCGTGCTCAGAAAACCAGTCCTGGACAATGTGAGCTGTGTGAACAGGGGCTTTGTCGTCTTGGAAGACACCATCACCATAGGGGAACAAAGTTTGTACCATGGGATGAACTTGATCGGCCAAAAGTCTTGGCAGTCATGTGCCCTGACACAGTTATCATGGGGCTAGCAGAGAACCACGATATGGCTGCCCAAACCATAACAGAACCCCCGCCATGTTTCACTCTTGGCAAAAAGCAGTCTGTATTATAGGCTCGAAATGGCGTTCACCAGACGTAAACTCGGCCAGAAGTGGGAAACAATGTGAAAGAAGACTCGTCAGACCATATTACTCGCTTCCACTGCTCTATAGTTCAGGCTTTATGACTTAAACACCACCTTTCCCTGTTACGGGCATTAGCATCACTGATGAGTGGCTTCTCAATTGCAGCACGGCCAGCAATTCCCTGTTTATGAAGCTCCCTTCTAATTGTTTTTGTACTCACAGGGTTCGGTAACACAACATTCATTTCAGCAGTAACTTTTGCAGCTGTGATCCTCTTATTTTTCGTCACAATTGCCCTGAATGATCGTCTGTCACGATCACTCAGGACACACTTTCGTCCGCGCTGTGATTTAGAAGATAATGTTTTTCCGCTTTTCAAATATGCGAAATAAATCTTCGTTACAGTACCTCTTGAAACACTAAACACCTCGGCTACCTTGCTTACGGAAGCACCTACCATACATGCTCCAACAATTTGCCCACGTTCGAAGTCTGTTAACTCTGACATAATGCAATGACAACCTCACATAACAGTACTCCGACAACAACTGAACTGTTTAGCACATTTACGAAGTTGTATAGGTGGCGTAAGTAGTCAAAAACGCCAGCGCCACCTACATATTTCATTAAAATCAATCTTTCTTTTCAAACATGCATTTCACAAGGTGTTTCCATATTTTTGTCCATCCACTGTACATGACCGACAATAATCTGACGTCACTATGCTGCAGCTGTTCTGATTTCCCGCGTTTAAAACTGTAGTTTTAATCACCTGCGAGGCGATTTTTTAGAGATGGCATATCCCAAAATTAATTTTAATCATATCTATTTGTTTTCTAATGATGTAAATATTTAAAATAATTCATATATATATATAATTATAGTTAGTTTTCCTTTTAAATTCTATATTGTAAAGTATCGTTTATGTAATATGGCTTTTTGCGCTGTAGCAACGTGCCGTAACAGTTATAGTAATACGAAAGGATGAGATGTTGTATTTCATGGGACCAAAGGACCCAAATGATAATTTGCTTTTGAACAAAGGATGGATACATAAATGTCTAGATTCTATTAATGGGGAGAGCAGAAAAATCTGCAGTGAACATTTTCTATGCAGTAGAAAGATACATGAAGATGACGATGATAAGAAAAATTGCTTGTTTTGGATAGCCACGAAAAGAAACTGTTGAAATGCAATGCTGTGCCGAAAGTAAATTTACCGTGTGTAGTAAATGAAATAACACCAAGAAATCGGAGACAAAAGAAAATGAAAATAAATGTAGAGTACTTTTGAAAGAAGCCCAAACAAAGCTCAATTAAGCCCAAAGAAAATTCATTTTCAAGTGGAAAAGGAAATTGATAATGACAATAATAAATCAAATGTGAATGATTTTGAAATAAAACTCACAAATAAAAATATAGATATCCCTGAATTCCTAAGTTTAAAGATAAACAAGAATGCATTGATAATTTGAAGAACAGAAACAAAAATCCTCAGAAAATTGCATTAAAATATTAAAAATGGAGAAAAGAAACATTTCAGAATGTTTGTTCAGCGACAAAGAAGGTGGACGACATTTAGAAAGAAATTATTATCATAATTTCAGAAATTAAAATCTCAAATAGCGAAACTTAGAAAAAAAAGCACAAATCGGAGAATTTGGAAAAACGCCTAAAGCATATTTTTACAAAGACACAAATTAATGCATTGCTGAAAAAAAAGGAAAACCTCAGGTGGACTAGTGAAGGTATTTCACGCAGCTTTGTAATAAGTGCTCTCTCATATTACAGCTACAATTTTTGGAAAAAAATTGGAATTCCTTTACCTGGTATTAGCAAATTAAAGAGATGGTGCGCTAAATTTTCGTGTAGTCCAGGAATTCGAAGTGATGTTCTTGCTCTAAAGAAGGAAAGATCGAATATTTGAATTCTGTAGAAAAAATATGCGTTCTCAGTTTCGACAAAATACATACAGATTCAAAACTCTGCTATGACTCTAAACTGAACCAAATTTTAGGTTCTTTTCCAAAAGTGCAGTTTGTTTTAATCAGAGATCTCATTTCGCGCTCTGCCTCAAATTACTGAGAAACCACGTTTTAGATAAAGAATTTGTTTTAGAAGATGGAACTGTTTTACATTTTGATATTATTAAAGAGATTTTAAATAGCGATTCAGAAGAAATCAAATTGGTCACAAATTAAAACCGAATTATTTAATGGTCAAAGGGAACGAGAGACAAAATGTGGCTCCAGCGAAAATATTATTTTCAAAAACTACTGCCAAAGGTATACTTGGAGGTATACTCCACCTCACAGGAAATCAAAACTCTTCTATGAGTTAATCGATAATTTTTTCGATGTTATGAATAGTACCAACAAGAATAATTTTAACAAGTACTTAACAAACTAATTTTGTTAAGTACTTGTTAAAATTATTCTTATTGTATCCTTTGTAACAAATTACTGATTCGATTTTGTGCTAGATTATCATTCTAGATAAAATATAATAGCATAAAACATCAAAGTAGTTGGCATAAAAAAATAGCATTGTTAACTCCCACTTTTGATAAATTAAACACTTGTTTTAAGTATTGTGAGGAAAGTTATTTTATCAGAATTAAAATAACAATCTTATATACATTTATTATTATATTGAATCGGAAGAGGAATATGCCAATGTAAAATTCACATTTAGGCAGAAAATCAGACTTAGATTAGCAGAAATTCTGCCATATATGTCACATATGTTTAAAACTATGTCAATGTAAATTTGTTTTTTGAATAACTTTAAATAGCTGTTATAGTCACCTTAGAAGTAGTATAAAAATTATCTCAGTTAGCATGTAGGCAAAGAAATGATTATAAATAAACATGCATTAAAAAAACTTGGCACGAAGCATCCTGAGCGTCCTGAGTGCAAGCACACGAAGCATCCTGCAGTAGCTAGCAGTAGACATTTCTTTCGCCAAGACCTGTTGACTTTTCCGCGTAACCTCATATTAACCTTTTACTTTTCTCTTCACGTAACACCAGCCCCATGGCTAGCGAAAGACAATGCAAAAACCTTCTAGAGCTTTCGACTTGCTTCTCGTACTTCGAAAACAGAATGCAGCAAAATTCCGCCTCGCTAACCTTCCTGTTTCTTTTACATACAGATTATTTTCTTATTTTCACAAATTTTCCGATTAAATTTAACGAAAAAAAAATAGCATTGAAAGAATTGGTTTTCCGGTCAATAATTCAGTAAACAAATTATTAATAAAATAAACTAGTAACCCAAAGAATTAAAATTTAATTTATACAAACAATTAGAGGAGCCTACTGCGGTGCTGAAGGGCCCAGGGCTGCTGTAAAAATTACCTTATAAGGTAACACAAAGTGAGTTGAACCTTGGAAGATAAGTTGAAAATCTGAGAATAGAACTAGATTTATATTATAATATTTTATCAATGTTTAACAGAATCCACTTCGGCCACTGGTGACGCATTGTTTAGCAGAAGAAGCTGTGTTCTGAATTAATTTGCACATTTTTTGTATGAATGATATGAATCGAAAACATGTAGTATAATGAATTAAAGTAATTTCTCCATTTAACTTTATATACTTAAAAATATATTTCATTTTTTTTTTTCAAGAAAATTCACTAAAAGTTAGCTATAAATATTAGAAGACATTTCATCTGAATTATTACTTTATCACATGCATAGTTTTATTGTTTTCGTGAATTCCTAAAACTATTATTAAACCATTTCATATTTTATACAATGTCATTTATTTCCTCTTTAGTGTGAAATCTTTATACGAAATGAATTCTGTTATAAATAGACTGCATTCCCGTACTTTGCTATTTTTAAACTTAATATTAAATTTTCTAATGTCTACAAAATAAAATAACTAATCCATTTATCATATATATTATGAAGGGTGAGTTTCTTATAATGGAATCAAATTTCAGTTTGAAGCGGGGAAAGAAAACAACTCAGAAGTTTTAAATTATGCTTCCAAATCTTGTCATCTTTTCCGACATTAATATCAAACCCATACGGTGAGACAGCCTTTTAAGCGTCCCAGATAAACACTCCAATTTTTTCCGCTTGTGGTAAACGCAAAATGTCATTACGAATATAAAGATTTTCTTGCTTTTATGTATTCATTTATTATTTTTTAAATAAATGTATGCTGATGGAAATAAAAGTTTCTTTCTTATCTGAAACAAACTTCAAATTTATTTTGATTTGTACATTCTTTTAAAAAAGGAAAATGTTTTTAGCCTAGCTTTTTTCGCTTTTGAAAAATGTGCCTGTTCAATTCACCTGGTATTCAATATTGAATTTCCCACAGCGAGTATCAGACAAAAAAAGGAGCATTTCGAATGTTTTCTTTTTTTTAATCATTGTATCATATATTCCTCTGAGAACAAAGATTCGTTCTAGATTGAAACTTGAAGTAAAGGAAACATTTCCATCATTTTTGAACAACTAAACATCGAGTTGGGTTATTTACGTGTTCAAGGCTAAGTTCCCATTCACTTTCAGACTGCCGCAAATCTTTTGGCAGTGTCCATTGAATCCATTTGTATGAAAATGGAATAATGTTGACATTTCGGGTCACGTTATCCAATGCTTTCCAGCAAACCTTATGTCGATTTTTTATCGAAATTTTTATTGAGAAATGCTTGTTCTAAATATCTCAAAATTCAGATTTTCGTTTATATCATATGAGATCGAGTTTACGTTAAAGAATTAGTTCAAGTAAAAATGCATACGAATCTATAAACTGTTAAATTAGAAAAGTTCAAATTCATTTTTAAGGAGGCGCACTATGATACATCATAAAGGGTGAGTAGAGTAAAATTAAAATTCTTGAAGTTCTCAATTTACGTTTAGTGCCCGTCTTTCATTCAAGGAATAATACAATGTTGTTATTATATGTTACTGATTGCTATGATTTTATGTTATCGTGATTGCCTTGATGGCTGTTTATATTAACGTAGTTAGGCGAAGTTCTCTAAATACTGGCTGCAATTTAAATGCAGAATGTAGTTAATGAACATAAATATGTTTGATATCTGAAACAACTGTATTTGAAAACTGCAAACATCTAAATCTTTGTCTTTCCAGTTTTTGCATCATTTTATATTATTGCGCCCTAAAAAGTCAACATTTACTCCAATTTTTCGGATAAAAGTGCAGAATGCTAAGTCTGGTAGTCCTTTAAGGTTACTTACACTGCTGGTGTGTGTGTGTGTGTATGATTATGGCAAAGCCTCGAGGGCTGTCTGCCTAAGGGGAGGGATGCCTTCGAGGAGGACTTTCTAAGGGAAACTGGCTTGTATACAAGTTAAACATGGGGAAAACTACGAAAACGCCCATGCAGCCAGCCCGTTCGCGGGATTCGAACCTCGGGCCGAACTACCAGTGTTCAGCGACTTTATCGTTCGGCCGCTGGTGGGCCACTTACACTGCTGGAGAATCTACAGTTGCTGAGCCAATTACATCATCGCATAAGGTATCATTTTTCAATCGAATTATAACAGCACCTTGCTTTAAACTAGCAAGAACGATGTAAAACAAAAAAAAAGCTTGTATTTCTTGATAATATTAATAATTCTGATACCTTTTCTATTACTAATAAAAGAAGATTCTAAATCCATATATTTGTGGCAATCTTTTATTTAAGATTTATGCAAAGTCTGATTCAATTAATTTGTATTTTTTAACTATCTAAATAAGTCCACTTTATTAGCCCAAAAGGGCCTCAGCGCGAATGGGATATTAGGCTGCAAACGGAATTTTGCGTCGTCTACTATAGATGGCTGTATCACTTTTTAAATTCTCGTCACTAAATATTATTGTCCTGCATTATTTTTAAAGAATTTAAATAATGAAGAATCTGTATGTCTATATGCACGCTCCTTGCACTGTGAAAGAACGATGATACTCTTAGAGCTTTTAAATTTTGAATAGCATTATTCTCCATCCAAATAAATGCACTTAGAAGCTCGAATTTGGAATTTTATATTTCTTATTTTATAAACATTTAATGAATTTTGATTAACAAACTGAGCAATTTGAAAGCTGGCAGTGTACAGAATAAAACATTTTTGACTCCAATGCTCGAGAATGTGTAACGGAAATTCTAAAGATATGTTGTTTTTAAATAATTTGTGCTTTTTCTGTTGAATCGAACTTTATATGGCATAAATACAAAATATAAAAATTAAGTTAACAAACAAAACATTAATAACAAAAAGACAAAAAAAAAAAAAACGTTTTTCAAGCCATCTTACTAAGAAAACTGGGCATTGATATGATGATCTGAGAAACGAAAAGAAAAAAAAAAAAATAGAATAAAATATGCCAACACTTAACACTGTATCCGGAAACCTAAACATGCTATGTTGCTTCTAAAATTTCTGTACAAGGCATTTTCTCCATCCTTCCAGCATGCCTTCGTGGTTAACACACTCGATGTGTATTCGAGAGGTTCAGGTTCGAGTCCCGGCGAGGACATTGCACGTTTTTTCCCCATCTCCTGCTTCAAAATAACCTAGTGACTCTACATTTAATAATTTTGTTTTTGATATGTATATGAAGTAAGTATGTAGAAAATGATGCTTAATAATAACTCTAAAAAAGCAGAAAGAAATGGTTCTTAATTAATTCTTGTCTTCTGGTGTTTACAGACTTTTTCTATATGTCATATATAGAACTTTTCAGCTTACTGGTAAGAAATGTATGTAATAACAATTTATTAATAATTTTTAAGAATAAACTAAAAAGCAATAACAATTTAATAATAATTTCAAGAACAAGGTAAATAATTGGCATAATTATTGCATCTATCCATGCCTAAATTTTTACATAATTTTATTACTTTTGAAATAATGAGGAGAAATTACCTTTCTTTGCGTATATACTAACAACGCAATCTTATTTTCTTGAGCAAAAATTCTAGAGAAGAGAAATACCACATTTCTACAGAGCTTTCTCTTTGCACCTTCTTTCTCACATCAAAATCCCGTCATTCCTTTGAGAATTTTTAGCTAAATTCAGAATCGCCAGCCTTACGTGCCACACTTTGGGATAAATTCTGAAACTCTCTGCTATACAGTAGGATACTTATTATTATTTCTTCTTCGGAAAACTAATAAAAATACTTTAAAATGGCCGAAACATTTTCTGTTTATCGTCTTGGGTCTAATCGCTTTCAAGACATACTGCAGCACAGAATTTGTTTCCGTCAAAACAACAAAATTTCGAGGGGAAGTGATGATAAAGAATGCGCTCAAAGGAAAACATCGAAGTTTCATTTGAGCGGTTAAACAAGAGCTCTTCATGTGCGTACAAATGGGAAAATTAAAAATGAATGGGGAAGAAAGCTCAAAGCATTCTGCCTCATTTCTCCTCAAAACCGTAATTTATCTGCAAGTATAGAAATTTTGCTAATAGCAGTTTACTTGTCTTTTAAGAGGTGACCAGAGAAAACTACTTGTTATAATACAGAGAATTTAGATTGTTTTATTTTGAAAGCAATAACAGGCGAAACTTTCTTGTGGATTGATTTGTTTGTACATGTAGCATACCTGTTTTTGGATATAAGTGAATCTTTTAGACTACCTCAAATATTGGTGAATGGATCATCGTGTATTTGCTGAAATATTTGCAACATCTAACGTCAGAATTTGAAAAGGTAAATTAAAAAAAAAAAATCCCTCGTACATTCTGCTATAGTGTAAAAGGTTAATACAGCCATTTGACAATTAGAAGATCCTGGGTTCGAATCCTGTCCTCAAAGTAGTTGATTTTTCACACTAATCATGTAGTATGGTCGATACAATTTCGTTCGACTTGTAATGGGGTGGACGATGGCTCACAGTTTGGATCTTAAATGTATCTCCTGCTTCTCGCTGGTCGTAATTTAAGTGGAGAGAATGCAAGGAATTATTGTATTCTTGGGGTGTCAGTAGCTAGTTCATTCTGTTGCCAACTTAAAGATGCCTGATTAGAATCCAGGTAAAATTAAAATTCTTTTTTTGTCGCTCATTCTAAAAAAACTAACAGTCTCTATAGGTTTTACATTAGAAACAGATACCCTGAAACATATCTAATATTTTAAATGATTAGACTTACACAGAATCAAATGAGTTTTTGCCCTCCAAAATGTTCAAAGGTGATATAAGTTATTAGAATCAAAATTAAGTTAATATGTTTTAATAACTAACCATACTGAAACATAGTAAAAAAAACCCGATTAAGAAATATACAAACATCTGCCTCTAGAATGTCATTATAGCTTACTCTTACTACATATATTTAATATAATTAACTTATTACCGCTTCATATTTCATGATGAAGGAAATTAATAAAGAACGAATACCGATACTTCTTTCTTTAACCACGGTGAGACAAAATTACCGCAAATGTAATTTTACGAATATTGTTTTAATAAGTAAATGATTTACTAAATGAGGTATACCTTCCCATTTACTCGTAACTGAAAGAATTCTGGAAAAGTGCATCAAGAATTCTCAAAATGAATCTAAAAGAAAATCTCAAGAAAGGCATTTTTAATCTCACCCCCCCCCCGACCGAAAGAGGACAAAACCAAACTATATATTGATAGATAGTGAGACTATAAATAAAACAGGCTATCTGATATACATTCATTATGATGCACTGAAAATATATCTTTTGATATCTTCATATTTTAATAAAAAACGCTTGGCTTCCCTTCCAGTCAGAAATATTAACTGTATTTCTAATTCCTGGGAAAATTAAAGTACAAATAAATCATTTTTAAGAACTTACGGAAGGGTTAGAAAGAATAGTACTTGCACTAGACGCGTTCTAAAATCATTAAGTGCTTTCTAAGGTATATGCATTAAATTTAATATCATTGTTCATTTAGGTGGTGCGTGAGAACCTCCCATATGTAGAAGATTGCTAGAGGGATTGAGGTATCACAGGTCTTGACAGTTAAATTAAAATCCTGTGCCGTCAGAGCTTCATTCGGAGTTATTAAATACTCTATATTATAATTACGCATTTCCTAACTATGATTGTTTTGCAAACTTTGAACTGTTATTGAACTGAAATTTATTGTGATGAATATGCATTTAGATTCTAACTAATGTACTTTTTATATTATATTAATATTCTTTTGGGTATTCTTTAAGCAATTTTACATTACACTATGTTATATTACTGTATCATTGAAACTAGATTGGTCAGCTCGATGTTCCTGAATTCACTTGAAGGTTGTTGTGTCCAGTTAAGAGTGCGTCGTTATAAAGCGTTTAGTCATCATATTTAGTTAGCGTACATTAGCATTTGCATGGTTAAGAAAATATAACAAAGTAGAAGCAAGATTAATTAAATTTACTTTAAAAGTGTTACCTATATTCATATTTGTGAATGCTAAAGCCAAATATTGAGATAAAAAGTGCTCGTTAGAATTATCATAACTTGATACCGAAATGAGATTATAACTTAAGCTTTCCTTACTTTCATATGATTATCTCGACGAACAATGCTTATTATAAACTAATTTAATGCATAAGAAGTGGTTCTCAAACCTTACTTGCCCCATATATCTCCTTTACTATTGCTAGATGACCATTCCCCACACCTCCTTTACAAAACTCAAGAAATATATGCATGTATTTATTTAGGTTTAGAATATTTTTAGTATGTTTCATAAATTAAACTATAAAATGTATAGAAAATGTTGCCAGATGCCAAAACGTGAATAAAAGTAGCTTTTACTCTCATAAACTACAACTAAATACTTAACAGGTTGTAGAGACATTAGGTCATTTCGAAGCAAGAGTGATTGAAAAATGTTCGTCGGAAATCGAACCACGGACCTCTGGAATACGCGCCCAGAGTGCAGACCAGCACACCCTGAAGGCATCCCAAGAAGACGGGAGAAATACCTTATATACTCCCTCTTTTAGAGGGCGACTGGGGTTTTTAGGGGACCCAATCGCCAAATCCTGGGTGTGGAGAATCATCATCCACCATCCTTTTAGTCCGGGCGCCACTACAGAGACATCAGGGCACTTAGAAGCAAGACAGACTGAAAATGAGCATTTCGGGCAAAATGAGCTCGAAATCGAACCACAGACCTCTGGAATACGCGGCCAGCGTACAGACCATCACACCACGAAGGTATGTGAAGAAGGCGGGAGAAATAAAGATAAATAAAGGTTTGACAGCATCCTCTACCCTCTAAAACTATGAAGTTATGGTTGAGAATCTCTGGTGTAAAGATTAAACTCAATTGAATATTTATTTGTTGCTACATGTAAGTTCTTTATAAAAAAAAAAAAAAAAAAAAAAAAAAAAAAAAAACCTGAAAGGTTTCATATTTTATATTGCACCCAAAGAGGCATTTTTTACGTCTTGAGTGTTACTCTTATTTATTAAATATCATGTTCTTGGTAAGTAAACCATAAAATTCAATTCAACAGCAGTATCACAAAAAAGAAACCTCGAGCATAAACAAAGCAAATATTAACAGTCTAAACTCAGCATTCCCCTTTTATTGCGATGTAATGTGCATCCACTGTAAAAAATGAGCTTTTCACAATGGGGAAATTTCGACAGAAAAGCGACACCAGAATATTAACTGGTTAAAATAAACAAAATCAAACAATTTTATTACTAACAAAAATGACATATATTAAGAATAAAAATTTAATGAGTGTAGAAAATTAGTTTATCAAAGACAAAGCTACAAATCAAACAACTTTCTGAGAAATAGTAGAAATGCATCTTAATTTTTTTCTGTTCCTGTATGTCTTCTCAGAATTAACAATGATAATGATATTTCTTTGCTTTTCTGCATGATTTCTGGTGATATGCCAAATATTGTTATAATGAATTATGAAAGTCATCTTTCACATCAGAAGTTAGAAAAGAAATTTCGTGTCTAACAAATTATCAACATTTCTCAAATAAGCCAAAATATTAATAATTAAAATTAAATAAATTGTAGCAGTTTCTAAAAATCTATATATTGTATTCGGATAAAACATTATATATAAATAACAATTCAAGCACATAATTTGAAATGATATTGGTATTAAATATAAAATTTAATAAACTTAAATGCTAAAAATTGATTTAATGAAATATACACATGTTTGTATATTAGAGAAACCGTGGATTTTGTATTAAAATTAGCGGATTTTTCAACAAAAATATTTATTAAGAATGTATTATTTCATTAATATTCGATAAAAAAAATTGGTGAGCGTTCTAAATTCTATTTACCTACCTTCGTAAAGCAAATGATTAAAGTTAATTTAAATGAACTTCGCTTTCTTTTTATTTATTAACCCAAATTAAAAAATCTACCACTTTTCAAACTTTCATCAGCTATTTTAGGACGTATCAAAATAAGGAGAATATCACAGAAGCAAAAGATCATACAAAAGGGAATAATTTGCATTCGTTATTTGTCACAATTTAAATTAAAAAAAGCTGAAAATTCGAAAATCGGAATTATATTTTGGAATAAAATATCTTTTTATTTATCAAAAAGCCCCATCTTGTTTCATCAAGTATGTCTCTTTAATAATCCCTTCGCCAGGGATTCACTTTCTTTAATGTAGTTTTATTTCGAGTATTTCAAGAAAACTTGTTTCAGGATTCTGTCTTTATCTCGGTTCTTAGACAGACTCTAGTCCAGTTTGTTTCTGTAATCTTCGACAGCTTGCTTTTAGAAGTTTGAAGGTTTTATTTCCATTTTTTTTTTTTTTTTTTTTTTTTTTTTTTTTTTTTTTTTTTTCCCACCAGCGGCCGAGCGGTAAAGTCGCTGAACACTGGTAGTTCGGTCCGAGGTTCGAATCCCGCGAACGGGCTGGCTGCATGGGTGTTTTCGTGGTTTTCCCCATGTGTAACGTGTATACGAGCCAGTTTCCCTTAGAAAGTCCTCCACGAAAGGCATCCCTCCTCTTAGGCAGATAGCCCTAGTGTGCTTTGCCATAATTAAATACACCACCACACCACACCACACCTTTTTTTTTTTTTTTTTTTTTTTTCTTATTAGGCACCTCAGAAAATATCGCTTAAGGGTATTATTCATTTTCAAGATTTTATGTCCTGCAAAAATAAAAAGTTTTACTGATTGAGAGAAGTGGCTGTTGCAAGCCACAAGCGATCCAATGAAATAAATGCACTGAAATGACCCAATGAAATAAAATAATGGCTTGAATGATTAAGCCCTGTCTTTATTAAACCATTGCATTCAATGATCTTCATTTCCGAGCGCTCCCAAATGGGTAATCATGCTTTTTACAGCCAGTATATTCTAATACAAAACGTTTACTTGAATTTAATTTCATTGCAGTTCTTTCAGTGTATTATTTTGTTGGGTAAGTGGCAATTTATTTTGTCAATTTATTTGTTTGCGATTTCTTGGAAAGCAAATCTGGTCCATGTAGGGATAAGGGCATTGAATGCGGTGGACACTGTGTAGAATATTTTGTACAGTAGCTTAAAAATCATCCATAACCTGCCATGTTCCTTAAATGAGAATCTATAAAAATGTGCATGAAGCCTTATAATAACTCAATGTTTTGCGAGGAGAGGAGTAAAAGTATTTCAAGTCTTCCTTTTATTAGCATGAAAAAAATCTGAGATAAAATTTAATTTAAAAATCTCTTGCTAGTGAGCGGGTTAAACAGTACTTTGTATAATGAAATATTTTCGATACTAAATACCAGCGTTAATTAGTTAGGAAGTTAATTTTCTATGAAACAGAGCTGGAACAATTCTTTTCTGTCATTTGATTTTTCTATTTTGAAAAGTTTATTTTAAATATCAGATTTCATATCCTATATTTTTCCTTTATAGGAGACAAAATCTTATACTAACAAAGTAAATGTTTAGTTTAAAATTGTTTCTAAGTGTTAAGATAAAATGTCCATATGATTAGATTTTAATTTCCTTCTAATCTTATGGTTTTTATAATTCTTTTAACCTTTTGGGAATACTAATCAGTTTTTAATATGAGCTTCTGAGGTGGCAACTTTATTTTTAGCCTAAAAGTGCATTAGCCCAGAAGGTTAATAATCCCGCAAAGACATTTTGCGGCGAATCACTAAAAGCTTTCAAGCACTTTTCATATTATTGCCAACAAATATTACGCCTTGTATTATATTTAAAGAAATTAAATAATGAAAAATCTGCATGAATGTATGTATGCTTCTTTCAAAAACAACAGTACCTAGAACCATAAAATTTTGAATAACTTGGTATAAGTTATTTCTCCCGCCTTCTTAGTGTGCCTTCGAGGTGCGGTGGTCTGCACGCTGGTCGCGTATTCCAGAGGTCCGTGGTTCGATTATCGACAAAGCCGTTGCTCATTTTTCAAGTCTCCTGCTTCCAAAATACCTAATGTCTCTACAGTGGTGCCCGAAATAAAAGAGTGGTGGATGATGATTCTCCAACACCCAGGATTTGGCGACTGGGTGTCCTGAAAACCCCAGTCGCCCTTTAAAAAGGGGAGTATATAAGGTATTTCTCCCGCCTTCTTCTTAGTGTGGTGGTCTGCATGCTGGGCACGTATTCCAGAGGTCCGTGGTTCGATTCCCGGCAAAGGCGTTTTTCATTTTTCATGATTCCTGCTTCCAAAAGTACTTACTGTCTCTACAAATGTTCTCCAGCAGAAAATAGCACCTGGAACTCCGAATTTTGAATTTCGAATTTGTTTTGTAGTCTATTTCACATTTTGTAAACCTTTAACGAATTTTTGATCATCGCTTTAATTCTCAACGATTTCAAAGCGAGCAGTGCCAACATTTTACGGAATAAAACATTTTTATTTCAGGGCGAAAGATTCTCAATCGAAAAATTCTAAAGATATGCTGTTTTTAAATACTTTCAACGCAAAGAGGCATTAGCCCAAATGCTCTCGAAACGTGCATGTGTGTGTAAAAGAAAAAACGCCCCTTTGATCGTAATTATAAAATCTGAGAACTTCCATATATATATATATTGACAACCCTAGTTACTTTTCTCACCTAACCTAAAAATTGAATGTTAAATTTCATTACTGCAGGAGAAACACTTTTTAGCAGTGAATAATTTTTTTTTTTTTTTTTTTTTTTTTTTTTTATAAATGTGAAAACTTTCGTTCGTAATAAAATCGATTTCTATTTTTAATTTCGTATTTCTAATTTTAATGCTTTATGTTGCAACGTCAAAATTGGTAAATATAAGCTTTTAGGTTTCCTAAATGGAATAATTTAGAATTTGAAGAAGTTCATGTATTTGTTTTTATTTATTTACGTATATTAAAAAAAGTCTGTTTCACAAAAGAGAATTAAAAACAAAATAATAGCATAGTTTTTATAACTCGCGACAAAAAAAAAGTGTTTTAACCAGCGATTGTAAGAAAATAGAAATTCTACATAGAAAAAATTAAGATTACACATTTGATAAGAGAAGTTTTAAACAATGAATCAACCACAGAAAGCCTTGCATTAAAAATACGTATGAAAACTTAAGGAAATTCTTAAAACTACCAACAAATAAATTTAAAATGAAATGCAAATGAAAATTAATTTTTAAGTGACAAATAAGTCTTAAAATGAATTAAAAATTATTCAACTCACAAAGCATAGAAATAATATTTGTACAAAAATTCTATGCGAATTATGTACTTATCTGAATTTTCTATATAAATTCTCTACACATTTTTCCTTTTCGCAGTTTCTTTAAATATTACTTTTTAAACACAAAATTATACTGAAATGGAAATTTTTATAAATAAACTGGGAACTTTAAAATACATTTTCCCATATTTGTGATAAGAAACAATCATTTTTCTTTCCAAAAATATCAAAAGCTACTAAAAAATGTTTAAAATCCATTACTAAAAACGTGTCTCATTAATTATAAGCTATGCTTCGATGCCTGTTTGAGAAATGTACACTAAAATGGAGGTTTCGGGATTTACTCTTAAAAAAGGAGAAGCATCATGCCATCATTAATTTAAAACATTTTTTTTCTGGAGGAACCTAAATATATTTTTAAATATTAAATTACGTAAAATAGCTTATAAATATCTTAATCTTCAGACATCTTTCAAAGTGTTTTCTCATAATATTTAAATACATTTTATCTGTTTCAAGTTTGTTGAAAAATGCATAATATTTTATTTTGCATTCGATAATCGAATTTAAATTTTGAGAAATTTAATTCTGTCATTTCCGTACTTTGCAGATTCTTGTTACTCCCTTCAGGAGTATTGAGATCAAGCAGAATGTTTATCAAAAACGATTATCCAGATTTCAAATATTGATAGTTCAGGAGTGTTAATTTTATTATGACAAATATATAGCTCAATAATTTAATATGTCATCCCTAAAGCAGTGCTGTTTTCGTTGTAATTTCACAGAAACATTTCATCTGAGAAAACTACGCTGCAATAAACTTTCCGTGCTTCAGGTTTTGCGATTTCAATTAGTAACGTAGTATTTCAACGTCTTGAATCAGATTCAGCATTAGTTGTTATTATGACTGTGACTTATCTCGTCTGACAGTAACATCAGAACAAGCCCACGAAATTCAGCGCGGCAAGGAGATCAAGATTGCGCATGTGTCAGCAAAAGCCTTGAGCACCATACAGATGACAGCACGACTTAGCTCAGGTCTCTTCCCAATTTTGATGGAAAGCACTCTGGAGCAACGGATCCAAGGGACTCCCACGCCTCTTTCCCTACCAACAGCCTCACGAGAGGACTTTTCGCTCGCCATATATTTAAAGTACCCCCATGCCGTAAAGGCACTGTACACTTACAAAGATCCATGCCTTCTCCTATATTCGAACGCTGGCCTTCGTTGTCGCATTGCGCTCCCTTAACCACTTGACTATCTCGTCGGCTCCAATTTTAGTTAAAAGCATAAGTCGGCAAGTCCAGTAAACAGAGGTTCCACGTAAAGGCAGAATGACTAAATCAACGCCTTAAATTGGTTTTCCAAATAATATCAAAATATACACAAATCGCTCATATTTTAAAACATTGTTTACAACGTGAAAGCTCATTTTAAGCTTCGATCATGTGGTACATTAGTTGTTGTTTCAATACAGATACATACGTATAAATAAATATAGATCTGCATTATTGTAGAACTTGGAAATTATACACTAATTTTCATCGTTAAGCCGATACCCGGAGGTTTTAATAAAATATCCAAATTTTGATTTTCTAGCAATTAAAACTAGGATTTCTAAGCAGATATCTCGTTGTTCTAGAAATTCATTTCATTTATTAAAATTAAGAAACTAGCCTCATTCCATCCTTTCTAATTTAAACTCCTAATTGCTATTTTAATTGTATATAAAAAATTTTTATTTGTTCACATTTTGATTTATCAAGGCATAGGTTTATTCTGATTGATCTGTTTTAGTATCCAATGAAGTTTCTTTTAGCCTGGGAAACTAGTTAAGGATGATGCTATTTATGATTCTAAAACTGAAATCATTAGAAATTTTTAGCACTATTATGTAATTACGCATTTATCCTTAAATTCAGCAAGCAATAAACGTGGCAGCGATAGGGGAAAAGAATCAGTATCATCTTTACTTGAAGATTTAAATTAATTCTGACAAAGCCATCGAGGGCTGTTTCTGATAGTGCCGTCAGCCTTCGTGAGGCACTTTCTAAGAAAAAACCGCCCATGTTCACATTACATAAGGAAATCTAGAAAACTCTCCTGTAGTTAATATGAAAATTTCAGAAAAATAATTTTAATAAAAAATCAAAATATAAAAGATATTGCAGAATTATTTGTTCACTACAAAAATAATTTTAATAAAAAATCAAAATATAAAAGATATTGCAGAATTATTTTTTCACTACATTTTTTAATTAGTGGAATTTTTCTTAATTAGTTAATTTCCAATTTTCATTTCCAATGGAAGGCAAACTATTCAGACTAAAATATTGTTTCAGTAATAGATATCTGTACTCTTAAAACCACCGTACATATCTGCTGTATTACCTGCCAGAAAGGGATAAATAAAAGCTGGTACTTTTCTTCGATCTCATATAACATTAATTTCACAAGTTCATTCTTATAATATAAAGTAGCAAACGCTCTTAATAGAAGCATCGGAAGCTTGTTGTTCTGTAAGATAGCATCTGACCTGGCAATTTCAGAGAAGAATCAATATTGTAAACTCTAAGAGAAACTTGATTGATATTGAAACCACTTAAACGTTTAATACCACTAAAATATTCCTTTCATCTCTAATGATAATACTATTAAACTTGATATTGACAACATATTATTTAGAAATAATAGATGTTATCGTGGTTTAAAGACCTGATGAATGTCTAACTTATTTAGCTCCAAGACAAGATAAATTTTTATACAACTCTTATTAGACCTATCATATTGTATGGTAATGAATGCTGCCATTAAGAGAGACATATGGAGAAAGGTTTCTAATCTTTGAAAGAGAAATACTCCGAAAGGTATATGGCCCAGTTAGAGAAACTAATAGATGGAGAATTTTGTTTAACTGTGAAATCTATGGAAGATACAAACAACCTAATATTGAGCCATCAAATCTTATGGTATCAGGTGCCTTGGACATAATTTAGAGGTAGCAACTTGAACCCTTTTAAAAATGTAAGCTCTGCTGGAAGGTACCAGCAAAAGAGAATAATCTCACAGAAGATTGATAGACTGTGTGGAAGCAGATCTCAAAACTTTAAAAATCAATCGTTGGAGGACCATTTTGTTTTTTGGGACTGATCGGATCCGTTGGAGAAGTTTGTTGAGAGAGATTTGGCCTGTAATAGGCATGAAACTGAAGACGATGAAATTATATTCCTTTTCCTCAATTTTTATCAAATTCCCTTCAGTGGAAGATCTTATTAAAAAATTTACTTAAATAATCTTATTAAATCTTATTAAAAAATCTTTTAAATAAGGTGAATTTTCTACAATATTATTTATATATAAAATGCGAACCCTATCCGATAAAATCTGTAGATATGTTATGGAATGTTATGTTTTTAGGAAACGTAAGAAAGCAAGTATGTTCTACACAGGATTCGAATCAAGGATCTTCCATTGCTACCAGTTACCTGCTGATCGTTCTACTTGTTACATTAGATAAGAATTCGCAGGCGAGTTTGATAATTCCTAATAAACTCATACTGCTTCTCAATAACTTTCTTATTTCATTCTCAATAACTTACACGTTATATTTCAGTTCGGCAACTTTTTCGCATTCTATGCAGCGTAAAGCTTGTAATTTGTATTTCAGTAGTAGTTTATAACACCAAATCGTACAAAAATTATAAAGTGGTAAAAATACTATAAATATTTCTTAACAGTATTATTACTTGCACAATAATTTAGTACAATAAATACAAAAGTGTTTCTGGCTGAGGTTCCGTTCTAGAATCTTTTGCATGTGGTATATATTTTGTTTGATTTTTGGTGGGGTGCTACTTTGGTAGACGGTTGCACGGATTTTGGCGATTTCTTGGCGATTTTCCTTTGGCGAGTAATACAACTTATGGTAAACCCATTGCTGGATAAGTTATTTATGGTAACCGATACTTTGTTGTCATTTTATTTAAAAAATAATGCGTTTTATTGTGCATAAATTCCGTGTTTAAAATATTATTTATGGCTTTTAAATATTAAAAATCAATTTAATTTTGCATTTTTATTTGAAATAAAAATTTTATTGTTTATCATATTTTATGAAATTTTATGTTGTGGATGATGTAATCAATGACGTCACCTTACTTTAAAAGTAATTCGTTTTAATATGTATAAATTTAATCTAATGTTTTAAACATTATTTATGGCTCTTAAATATTAAAATACAATTTAATTTTGCATTTTTTAAAAAAATGATTTTATTATGTATGAATTTTTAAATAATTTTAATTCTAGCCGAGATGTAATAAGCTCTCTGATTGGTTATAGAATATTTGTGCATTAACGAGCTGTAATAAGCTCCCTGATTGGTTACTGACAATTTGTGCATTTCCACGCCGTTTTAAAATTTAATTTATATCTTTGAATTCCTTCAAAGATGTCTTCAAAGATGTTATCTAAATTATGATTCTGATTTTTTATTGTGGTATTTATCAATAAACAACAGGTTAAACACTCAAAAAAATGTAAGTACATATTTTTCTTTTATTTTATAATTGTATACTTCAATTTTTGTTAAAAAATTAATACACTATTTTCAGAAATTGTTGACATAATTATTGTCCATATGTTTTAATGTTAATTATATTCTATATAACGTATTTTAAAGTATTTGAATTTAATAATATTCTAATTCTTTTAAATGTTGGTATGATGGTTTTTAATTCCATATTCAATTTCAGTAATATTTTAATCTAATTAAACGTTGGCCCAATGTTTTTATAGCGGTGTTTTTATTCTCTTCTTTGCTATATGAAAGTAATAATAACCTTACTTTAGTATTTTATACTCATAGTAAATGTATTTATTTACACTTGCCTGGCATCTTAAAAAATTACATTTTCAACAAAAAATTAATCCATTACTTTTAACGATATTTATTTATTTATTTTTTAAGTTTCGAATACTTTACTATGCGTAAAAACAGCGTTTTTCAAGATGGCTGACGTTTGTAAAAATCGCGCCAACAATTCGGCCAACATAAATCGCCAAAAATCAGTGCAACCGTCTACCAAAGTAGCACCTTTTGGTGGCAACTAGCTTATTTAACTTTCATGAGATACATAAATGTATATTGTTGCGTACGTACGGGTTCGTTACGAAATGAATGCACAAGTCCAATGAAAAATGAACAAAAATTTATTATTATCACAACAAAAATGCTTAAACCTTCTCAAATTATCATGCAGTATTATAATATCTCACAGTAATAATCTTTTAACTACTCAAATGTCTAATAGAACGTAATTCAAAACAGCTAAAGAAAGCTAATCCGCGAATTCGCTACAATCAACAAGAGCACTTTTCTAAACAACAACAAACTAAGCAACTACTATAAACTGAGATGTTTTCCTCCTTTTATAAGATTTTAAAATCACACGCTAGAATTTTCCAGTACTTTCTCGAAATCAAAAAGAGATATTTATTTATTTAATGCACGCGCTCTTGTATTTTCAATTTTCCGGCTTAGCTTTCTTTTAATATTCGTCACGCGCTGCACTGCGCAAGAAATAAAACCATTTAATTTATAATTGAACTAATATTAGCTTTTTAAATACCAAATTCGTAACACTGCCACCTTCCCAAGGACTGCACGTTCCGGGCAGTACAATCCCTGGACAGATAGCTAAACTTACAACTGTGGCATAAAGGCATTATCGAGCATTATATTACAATAATAAACAACATGAACAATAAATGCAATAAATAAAACAAATCAAATACTATCAAATACAATTCAAATACAAATCAAATACTAAATGCAAATCAAATACTAAATGAAAATCAAATACTAAATACAAATCAAATCAAATACGCATTTAAAAACAAAATGGACCATTGTCTTATACTATTTACAATTATTTACGTTATGTACTATGGCCATAGTAATAAGCTAACCTGTCGTAAGAGTTCGAAGACTCACGGATCCGAACCACGACGTCATTCGTGTTCAGAACTGTATATGGACCATCCGAAGGTAACTGTAATTTAGGACTCAGTCCTTTTCGTTGAATCGGGTTCCACAACCACACCTTGTCTCCTTTGTTGGATCTATGTCTAGTAGCTCTTGTGTCGCATCTGGTCTTCATTTTCTCCGCCGCTTTCGTGCAGAACGGTGCATCCCCTCAAACCGGGCCTGGGCATCTTGGATGTGTTCCTCAGGCGATGAAGGCGCATCCGTAGGGCGACTAAACAGGCGGTCACAAGGCAGACGAAGGTCTCGACCGAAGAGCTTCTGAGATGGAGAATACCTGGTAGTCTTGCGTTTCTTTTCGACCCTGGTATGATTTCGGCAGCTTCCCGAGCTCGATCTTTCGGACAAGGCGTCGACATTTCCAGGCGAGGATCCCTTTTGAGAATGGATAGTCATGCCATCAGATGCTAAAAGCAGCTTATTTTTTTTTAATCTAAGGAAAAATTGTATTTCCTTAAAAAGTCCAATCCGAGTATGCATGGATCTGTAATATCCGCCACATATGCCGTGTGATGGTAGGCGGCACTTCCAAACGTGATGTTTACGTTTAACTTCCCAGTTATGTCGATCTTGTCACCAGACGCAGTCTGAAGGGTAACACAGGATGGCGTCCAAATAAGTTTATCTTTAAACTATTCAGCTAAATTTTTCCTAATGATGGTAACATTAGCTCCTGTGTCAATGATCATATTGCAAGGAACTCCATCGATATTCCCATTGATGGACAGTCCGTTATTGTTGCCACTCACTATAGAGATCTTAAGCGCTTTAAAACAGAGTTTTTCATTATCTGGCAACTTCCGTTCCTCGATATGGTCATTAATTTGTTTCCTGCGTCGTTGCTCAGAAATTGTCTCAATTTTCGTACCCTGGGGTGTTCTGCAATTCTTTCGTACGTGGCCTTCAGCTCCACAGTTCCAGCACTTTGGTTTCTTGTCAGTCCTTTTCCTTCCCGTGGCATTTAATTGTCTGTTTAAATCGTATGCCTTATTTTCCGTGCTCTGGGGAGTTCTGCAGTTCCTTCGTAAGTGGCCTTCAACACCGCAATTCCAACACTTTAGGGTCGGTTTCGTTTCACCACTATTCCGTCTTAAAGCATTCACTGGTCTTGTCAACTCATCCGTTTTATTATCCGTGCCCTGGGGTGTTCTGCAATGCCGTCGTAGGTGACCTTCAGAACCACATCTCCAACATCTTACAGCCACTTTGTTCTCACTGCTACTCCGTATCAAAGCAATGACTTGTCTGGATAAATCATCTAAACGAGCCATCAATTGGTCCCCTGGGTCGTGGACTCGCATAGCTCTGACTGGGTAGCGATCTCTAAGAGTTGCTTGCTGGGCTGCCTCCAATTTCACGGCGTACAACAGAGCACTTTTTACATCCTTTACATCTTTCGTAGAGCCTTCTGTATTTCGGGATCCCGGATTCCATTGATGAAATATTGCAGGGACAGGATTTCCCTTGTTTCTGTCGGGCACTCCGAAAAGGCGTGATGTGACATCCTTTCAACATCCGTGGTGAGCTCCTGAAGTGTTTCGGTGAGCTTCTGTTGACGGGATTTTAATTGGAGCCTGCTGTAGTCTTTTAAACATTTCTCCCCGAAGCGCAGCTCCAAGGCGCCAAACAGAGCTTCGAAATCTAACCTTTTGTTTTCGGGAAGAGTCTGAAGGATTTCCGCTGCGTCGGCTCTTAAAGAAGCGGCGAGATGACAGGCCTTAGCTTGGGAATCCCATCCATTCGCATCCGCCACGATAGAAAATTGTGTCTTATACACCTGCCAGGAGGTCTTCCCATCATAGGTCGATAGCTTCAGAGAGCGACGAGCAGGCAGGGGTAGAAATTTTAAACCATCCGAAGTGGTCCCTGCCGTCGCTACGAATTTTCTTTAAAGTGTCAACTTCTTTGGCGACGACAGCAGAAATTCTGTCTTCGATTTGTTGTTCAATATGTCCTTGGACGGCAGAAACTCTTTCTTCAATTTGTTGTTGGAAGGCCGAAACTCTTCCTTCTACTCGTTGCTCCACAGCCGACACTCTATCTTCTATTTCATCTTTGACAGAAGAAACCTTTTCTTCAATTTGCCCGACTTTATTTTCGACAGCTCCTATTCTGTCTTCCATAGCCTCAAATTTACTTTCTATTACGCAGGTTATTTCTCTTTTCATTTCGCCTTGACCTGCTTCAATCTTTTCTTGTACAGCATTTATGTCTTCTTTAAAAGTTACTTGACCAGCTTCCAACTTTTCGTGAACGGCTTCCATTTCCTTTTTAACGGATCTCATCTCTCCTTTAACGGAATCTTGGCCCAATTTCATTTCTTCCTTAACGGATTCCTGGCCCAATTTCATTTCCTCTTTAATTTCTTCTTCAAATGAGGCAAAGGCTAATATTAACTGCCTTAATTGCTCTTAAATCGCTCTTGTTATTGGCATTCAAACGTCACTTCTGACACCAAAAATTGTTGCGTGCGTACGGGTTCGTTACGAAATGAATGCACAAGTCCGATGAAAAATGAACAAAAATTTATTATTATCACAACAAAAATGCTTAAACCTTCTCAAATTATCATGCAGTATTACAATATCTCACAGTAGTAATCTTTTAACTACTCAAATGTCTAATAGAACGCAATTCAAAACAGCTAAAGAAAGCTAATCCGCGAATTCGCTACAATCAACAAGAGCACTTTTCTAAACAACAACAAACTAAGCAACTACTACAAACTGAGATGTTTTCCTCCTTTTATAAGATTTTAAAATCACGCGCTAGAATTTTCCAGTACTTTCTCGAAATCAAAAAGAGATATTTATTTATTTAATGCACGCGCTCTTGTATTTTCAATTTTTCGGCTTAGGTTTCTTTTAACATTTGTCACGCGCTGCACTGCGCGAGAAATAAAACCATTTAATTTATAATTGAACTAATATTAGCTTTTTAAATGCCAAATTCGTAACAATATCTATAACTCATTTTTGTAAACTTCATAGCGGAACTCTTAACTATTATTGTAATGTGCGGTAAGAAATATTATCATTTATGCTGCTACAAATTTCTTAATTCAGATTCTCTGAAGCAAATTTGTAACTGTTTTATTGCATTTTCTAAAATTTCGTTTTGTTTTAAGAAACCAGATACCAAAAATGTTTAGTCGTCTAACTGCCTTCTTGCTGCAAATACTATAATACTATAACAAGCAACACTTTTGTACATGTTTTTTAAATGGTTGTACTGTGAATCTGTATTTCACAAAATTTAAAAAGCGAACTAGAAACACTTCGACTTTCCTACACATTGACATTATGTGTGTGTGTGTGATTATGGCAAAGCCTCGAGGGCTATCTGCCTAAGAGGAGGGATGCCTTCGTGGAGAACTTTCTAAGGGAAACTGGCTCGTATACACGTTACACATAGGGAAAATCACGAAAACGCCCATGCAGCCAGCTCGTTCGCGGGATTCAAACCTCGGACCGAACTATCAGTGTTCAGCGACTTTACCGCTCGGCCGCTGATGGGCCCATTGACATTATGACTTTCATACTAATATACATTTCTGTTACAGCTGAAATTTGTTTTGTAGAGTCTAGTATGGCGTATTTTATTAATTAATGTCACTTGGTTAATTTAAAGTAAAATTTACATTTGTAAATGTATACTGCGCAAAAAAAGGCGGGGGACAGTTCTATATTTCCCGTTTTACTGGCCCGATTGACGAAATTCGAATTGTGTTCTTCATGTATCGAAAGTGCGACTTAAAATACATATTAGATTTATATATAGCATTATTCCAACATAGGTATTTTGACACAAATTGGACTATTTCTTTCCATATTTCGATCTTACGACTCAAATTATGCCTATATATAAAATTTTGTAAAACTTAATGCGAAATTTACGGTGAAATTTAAAACCTACTCTTGGCGCAATTTTTTCAGTTTGCGTCAAGAATAGTTCACTTGGCGAACTTCTTAATTTATAGTAGCCTATTTTCCTTTTCTTTTTTCATTGTAAACTTTTTTCGTTTTCATTGTAAACTAGCGGAAAACAATCGTTCATTGTTTCAAATTATTTTAACAAAGTACGCAAACCTCATTTGGGGTTATTATCGCTTATAACAAATATGCCAAATTTTAAAACGCAACAATTTTTAAATTCACGTATCTCCTAGGAAAGTTTCAATAAAAAACTGAAATTTTTTGCAGGTATGCCTAGAAATGCATCTACTTTAAGGTGATAGTAAAAATTCTATAGGTTATAAACTACTCGTGCAACTCGTTATAAACTACTCTATATAAAACTACTCGTGCGCTATTTTTTACAAGACTTGACAGTTTGGCATAATTGGAGTCGTAGAATCGAAATATGGAAAATAATTGGCGTGTCATTTCAGAAAAAGTAACATTTTGTGCCAAAATACCTATATATTAAAACAATGCTATATATAAATATAATATATATGCTAGGTCGCGCTTTCGAGACATGAAAAACGCAATTTAAATCTCAATCGCCGAGTAGAACGGGAGATACAGAATGTCCTTTTTTTCCCTAGTGCATAATTTCCATGAACAAAACGTTTGGACATCATAAATATTTAGCTAAAATTTCGCTCTGAAACATTTGCTAAAATGTTCTGAAAAAAAAACTGCAATATAAATAGCTCCGACATCTCATTCATTTTCTGCTTTCCGCTTTCCACACTTTTCCGTGGTATTTCCATGACGCCTGACAAGTAGAGAGCGAACTTTTTTTTACCATAACAGTGCAGTAATAGTAAGAAACTGTGAAGGAACTTTCGAATATTTCCACGACTGAAACTCACTGGTGGTATTCACTGCTGGTACTTGAACCAAAGCCAGCCTGGAAGAAGACGTTTTAATTACAAACACAGCTGGAATGCTACAAAACGCTCATCAATAGAGAAAACTTATTTGTAAATGAGTCCAATCTGCTTCATTAAGTTTGAGTAAATAACTATGTGCTCTATGTATATGATTCATTCAGACAAAGATATGTATTACTTAAAGCTACAAAGTTTCTCTGCTTCATTAAATTCTACAGGATCATTAATGTGCCTGAGGAAGATATACTTCTATTTTTAAAATGTTGAAACATATCGTTTCAGACTATAACATTGTTTAATTGAATCACTGGATTAACGTATCATTTCACGCAAAACTAATGCATTTCTAATTATTTATAAGCGAATATATTTAAGTGTATTACACGTATATTTTACAACGAAAACAAGTGATCTGGTAATATTGTATGTAAAAAGGATGAACTGTTTACTAAATCTCTGTTCTGAAAAATCACTCTAAGAATTCTGTATTCATTAATAAATTATATCAATTAACCTTTTCCGAGTGAAAGATTTATTGGAAGGTTACTGTTTCACCAAAATGGAAAATACCTAAGATTTGAATAAATGATATAATCAATTCCTTTTAAGTGAATTTTTGACTGGTAGAAAATTCGCCGATGAACTACTCATATTAACATTATTCGAGATGATTTACGGAAAAAGAAACTTAGTGGAATATTGCAGGATTTAAAAAAATCGAAGATTAGTGGGACATTGCCAGATTTAAAAAATCGACATAGTAATAGGATATTGCAATATTACATTCAACTTTCATCTTATATTTTTCCAGATTCATTCAATATTAGTTTAAGTTGCTCATATGCATTATTGCCATCAGTCACTCGCTAAACGTGTACGCTGAGCTTCAGTAACACACAAAGGTCAAACTTAACATAAAGTTTATGTGTTATTACTTGTTGAGAGCGAACTTAAAAGTTAACAAAAATTTCGATCAGTATTTTCGAGTCTCAGTTAACATTAAGTATTTAAGTTACAAGAATACAATTAAAACGCAAAATGCAATCAGCATTACGCTATCAAACTTCGTTTCCAATTTACTACCCTCTACCTAACTCTATTTTTTAACCAAATCGATCAAATTACTCTCCAGATTTGCGGTTAGCAGCTAGCGTTGTATGGTTTCGAGAGGTTGCAGAATCATTAGGCAACAAAGGTTTCGCATTTGCTAATCTGCACTCTCGAAACATTAACTACACTCGTTATTATCAGATCACTTGTTAACCTAGTCTGCATTATTTTTGTCAAAAGGTAACTGAATGAAGTTTTCAGTTCAAATAGATAACACACCGGATGTCTTGATGCGCACTACCATATATTTATTAGTTCCTAAATACTGAAGGCACACTGAAATCAGATACTCTTGTTAGCAGTACTCTTGTCTAGGTATTTTTAAGATTTTATTTTTATTATGCGTCTACTCAGAACACCCGCTGACAGGTAGTCACGGTATATCTTCGTGTTTGATTTCCTTAATACAATTCTTCAAAATCTCCTTCTATCATTAATACTGTTACGTTTTTTTCTTACACTAGTTGTTTCGTTATTTTCTTCTTTCACGTTCGTACGGGGTTCGTGTGGATTTGGAGTGAATAACGACGACAGCCCTTGGTGAAGTATTGAAACACACTTTATTTAGCCTATGTTAATCAGGGCAGCTCCAATAACACTTTTTACAGTCGTCGAAGATCTACAATAAACACGCTGGAACAATCAACGACACAGCCTTCGCACTGTCAGGCAATAACGGTGGAGACAACTTCCTGCAAAGCATCAGAGTACAACTCCCAACTCTGCTTGGTCGTTCTCGGAACTCCACGTTTTCTCAAGATTCTCCACGCTACAACTCGCGATGTGCTCGACGACACACGAGCACAGCTCCCGACTCTTCGTCTTCGTCTTCGCCGGTTCAGTCGTTCCCGGAGCTCAACACGCTCTCTCGACGATGCACTAACCGTGATACACTAACAGACTCCTTCGGTGCACTCGACGACCCACTCGGCACTCGCTGCCCGGCTGTCTACTCGATCGACTCCGTACGGACTGACTCGCTAGACGAGACACACTCACTCGCCCTCTCGACGAGGCACACTCTGACTGCGGACCAGCAGGGTTTATATAGCTTTCGGTTTGTGTTCGAGAACATTCTAGGCTATACCAGTAAGAATTCATTCCAGAAGGTTCTCCATCCGCCCATGGCATATCACCAATTTTGTCGCCAAATTGACTGTTTCTCGCCAAATGTGGCAACCCTGCCTTCCCTTGCCATTTTATGGCAACCCTAAACCTGTTTTGCGGGGAAGCTATCTTACCGCGCCTGGACATTTCGTAACAATACTTTTCCATATACCATATTGAATCAAATACGGATTAACTTCAAGAATTTCTTTCCCTGTACATCTTATTACCAAACTAAAATTGTGTTTGATGATGGGACAGTAAAGTTATAAATAAAATTAAGCCATCACACAATAAGCAGAAGCTGTATATTTTAGGCGAATGTTAAATTTTTAAAATGATAAGTTTAAAAAAATTCTAAAGCATTCTGCTGAAATTCTTTCATGCACCCAATGAAATATCAAAGACATCGAAAACAATCTTTTCACTAGATACACTTTTCCCAACAGGCTTCCTTTGATATCTTATTTTCAGTATGTTTATATTACACTCAAGCGGGGAAAATAAAGCAACGAGTTTTTATACGCTTAGAAGCAATTCTGGCAAACCAGAAAAACAACTGCGGGGAAAAAATATTTTTAAATATCTCAAGACTGAAAGATAGAATGTAGATTTCGGTAACGTTTCGAAAATCAAACTCAGCAGCATGGAAAGCGATAAAAATTTTAAGTGCCAAAGTTGCTGATACAGTAAAAAATTGGGAGAACTTGAAAGCTGTAATACTCTTCATCCATTGACTACAAATACAAAATAAAGATTGCTTTAGAAAACGGGATAAGACTGAAAGAAAATGAGCATTTTCTCTCAAAAAATAACAAAATACAGTTGGTTTAAATCTTCGTTTTTTTCTGAAAAGTACTAAATTCTTTTACAGTTGCTGAATATTAACTTTAAAATATGCAACAGAATATCAACTTGACTGAGCCTCAGAATAAAGTAATTGTCAGCGTGATTTGGAAAGACTGTCTACATTAAGAAAACCGTCAAGCTACGCTCAGCTGCTTGTTTATATACTAAATTCAAATATATATATGTAAGTAACGCTAAATTCAAATAAATACTATGTAATAGTTGCATTTTACTTTCTACAGTTATGCTCTTCCATAGGCCCAAGTATATTTATATTAAGCACACGTAGAGGCGGCTAATATTTACACTACGTACGTTTTCAAACCATGAAACTTGGAGTAGATTTTATTAATTCGAAAAGCAAGTAAATAATTATGATCAAAATTAGTTTTTAATTTTTATGCTGCTTTTATTATTAAAATTAAAATTTTTTCAAAACAGTGAAAATGTAAATTTGACAAGATATTTTTTTAATATTTTTACATTAGAAGCACTAGTTTATAATTTACATTTTTATTGCTCTCTAATTTTTCTCTTTTTTACAATGCAAAGTTTTTTCACATTCTTCACTCTACCCAATGATTGGTGCTATTAAGTATTATTTAAGCATAAGTATTATTTACATAAATAGCATAAGTATTACAGTGACTTTTACTTTTTAATCGTAAAGAATTATGGTTATCAATAAATGTTTAGTTACTGTATATCTATTTATTTAAGAAATTTAAGTTTATCTCTGTGAAACTGTAACCGATACTGAACATGATATTTAAGAATGGTGAAAGATGCTATTGTAGATTCTAATATCATAGTTAAATGAATCTTAGAAACCGTTAGATTTTTTCCAATTAATAAGTCAAAATTCATGTGAAGCGTTAAAAACGTCTGTAAAATGTTTCATCGTGATTTTTCCAATTCTACTGTTTCTCTTTAACATTGCTAAACGATGAGATCTTAATATAATATAAACTACAATTTGTTTATTTTTACATGTTTTTAAATATTTCATTGTGCAATAGTTGTGAATTTTAATTTTATCATTTATTAAATTAATTATTATTTATGGTCGGTAGAGTGGAGTAGATACCTCTGGATCTAGCAATGAATACCTCTATTTGGCTGAATCCGAGGTATCCAGACACCTGATGAAAATACGATCTTATATCTTGTAAAAGGCTTTATTTGAGAATGAGAAGTTTAAGCAGACATGTAGAAACCGCTAGAAGTTTTGCCATGAGGTTCCTTTTCGGTTTTCAGTGTTTAATGTAAAAAACAAAATTGTAAAGTGTTAAGCTGTTTAAACACGATTTTTAATTTTAGCTCAGGCAATTTGTTATTTATTCCAATTAAATCAAATTAATCTTGTGTTTCACATTTTATTATGCTATTAGCTTGTTATTCTAGTGGTTTTACAGGCACCGCTTTAAATTACTTTTAATTAAAGGAAGCAGTGTCCGCTCAAAAAACGGTAGTGTTAATTAAAATCTAGTTTTAAGAAGAAAGAAAGAGATTGTTCTTTATAAAAGTTAATTAAAATATTGTTTACGAACGGCAAAGATAAAAATCTGAGGAGAAAGAAGCATATCTCATCTAATAAAAAACTTGTGCCAAAAAGGTAGGCAAAAACTAAAACAAATTATCGCATAAACTTGTTACTTGAAGAATTTTATTGGAAGTTATCCTAAAGCTTAAACTTAAAGATAAAGTTTAATGAAAAAACGACCTGGAGAGAATTTTCACAATATTGCTTTGAAATAGATACGATCAGATAAGAATGAAGTTTCGGAAAACTATGTTAATTTGAAACCAAAATATTTTCTAAAACTATAATTTAGAATTTAAACTTATTTCCTATATATTTTGCTTAAATTCTGAAATTTCATTTTTGGCGTTGAAAGTTATTTATAATTTAATTATCCTTTTAAAATACTTCATATGTTGTTCTACCTTTGTTTTGAGTAAAATTATAATAAAATTTTAATAATATCTTTCTTTATGAATTGACCTTTACCAAATTATTTAATTTTGGCAAAATGCATGTAAGCTCTCTGGCTAGCATCATACTACTTTGATAGAAAGCACCCAACGCCAACTTTCTTCTCTGAAATTGTCTTTCTATTCCAACCACCATTAATTTAGAATTGATTATACTGCTCAATTTAATAATCTCAATAACTCGTTTAGCGAAAGCATATGGCTCTTTTGATAGATCTTGTTGTTTTTTTGTTGTTGTGACCTATCTCACTTGTCAGAAAGTAGCATCAGAAAAGCCTCGAAATTCATCATGTCAAGGAGTGTAAGATTGCTCCTGTCGTTGGTAAGGAGCATTTAGCACCATAGAGGTGACATTACGACATCGCTCAGTTCAGTCCCCAGTTTTGATGTAGAGAACCCCGGAGGGATAGGTCTGAGAATCTCCCACCACACTTCCTCTGCCACCGATCTCTCGAGAGGACTTTCCGTTCGCATATATTTAGATTTCCCCCCATATCTCACGGGCACTATACATTTACAAACATATGGCTTCTCCGGGATTCGAATCCAGGCTCATCGGTACCGCAGTTGACTGCTCTAACCACTGTACCGCCTTGGCTGCTGGTAGACCTTTATTACTTGAAACGAGGGCCGAGACAATGGTAAGGCAATAGAAGTAGTTACCTCAGGCGAACAGTTAAGAGTGACGTCAAATTAGCTACACAATTTTAGAAATATATTTAAAAAATAAATTATGACTGTTAGTTTTCAAGTTAGAAATGTTTCGAGAAGTATCATTTTCAAATAGTACATTTTAAAGCAATAACCATGGGCTACTGAGCATTTGTCCACTCGTTTGCGTTTCCTTCATCAATTAACTAAACTAAATAAATAATTTAATTATTAAATATTTAATCTGTGACAGAAAAGTCATTATCAGGCATTTTATGTAATTTTGAGCTCTCAGTTATTATTTTATATATATTAAAATTTCACATTTATGTAAAGTGTCAAATGATAAGCCATTTGTTGAAACTATGAACCTGTTTAAGCTAATCAGTTTTAAATTTTACAAATGTCTTCTTGTAATTTAATGCTGTAAGAAAGCGAAAAATTAAATAAAACGGCCATTAAAAATTTCAAGGATGCAATGGCTGCACGCTTGAAAGAGGGAACTAACCTAATATTGAATCACAGAGAATGAGTTGGCTGCATGGGTACTTTCATAGTTTTCCTTCACGCATGGAGTAAATATGAACCTGTTTTCCCTAGAAAGTCCTTTATAAAGGTGTAACTTTCCTTAGACAATTACCCCTCATATGCTTTGCATATTGAATCAAACAAAAACCCATAATAAAAGGAATAACTCTTTTTGTGAAAAATGGGAGTAAATATTCTTCAGAAATATGAAAATTAGTTTTAAAGGTAAGTGTATACGCAGAATGTGAATAGAAGGGAAAAAGAAAGGTTAATTAATTAAACTATCCAGAAACAGTTGAGAAAAGAAGTAATTAAGTCAGAAAAATATTTTTTTATATTCAAATTTAAAGTTTCTTACCATTAAAAATTTAATGTCATAGGATTTAAGTATTTTGAAAAGGAGCAACTTAGCACTTAAATACCCAAATGATAAAAATGCCTCAGATATTCCTCAGAAATATCTAGATTTAAACACCGTGCTATTTCAATAATTCTGGACCTTAAAGCAAAATCAGTTTCTTGTAAAAATAATTAACGAATGCAGTTTATATATGAATTCGGAAAGTTAGTTAAAAATATTTTAACGTAATCAATTATAAATTTTGGGGTGAAAGAAATTTCAGAAAACTATATATAGTATTTATTCCGTAATAGGAGGATTTGGGAATACCCACAGTGCACTGGCGATGGTTCTTAGTGTTAGAGTAAATTGGAGAGGCTTTACTGTGTAGTTTCAAAGATAACGCTTGCAGACAGACGTGGTCGTAATTTCGTCATATAATTATGTTTCTTGATAACTAATTTTAGGCACATATTGTTGTTTAGATATCATCATTATGGGTCCGATTTGCACCCTTCAAGTATGTAAAATCCCGGCAATGTTATTATAAACAATTTATAACGGAAACGGAAATACCCAAATTAAAATACGAAATTACGGTCTATTGCTAATTTTAGTTATAACTTTTAGTTACCTATATTTTACCTTACGTATTTATATGCAAAATGCACATATACATATGCAAATATATATATATATATGCAAATTTTTCTCTTGACCTTTCAAAGAAAAAAGGTTTTTTGAAAATATTGCAGTCGATGTTATTCCGCTAAAAGCACGAAAATTTAAATTGCAAAGAAAATGAATATTAAAGTAATGCTTTTTGTGTCAACTGTGTTTTTATTTATATTATTTCAGCGTTTTTTTTTTTCTTATTTTCAAAGAAGTTTCTTCTGAACGTTCCATTTAAACATTATAAATTATTACATATATTAATTTTTAAATGAATAAATTTATAATTAAGCAATATTTAAATAACTTGAGTATGAATTTAATTAGGTACTTTTACTGAATTTACAATTAATTTGATTGGATATAGAAGCGCGTATTTACTCTTTGTCTCAGATGAAAAAAACCAGCACTGGTTTGTTCTGAATAATTAGGTCTTGTTTATTATAGTTTCCTTAAGATTATTTTCAGTACAGATTATTTATGAAGTTTTTTTCCAGATGTCCTAATTAAACCTAAGGCGAGAAGTAACTCTTATATAACCCCAGTACACTTTCTACCGTAAGAAGTAAATTGCGGTAGCGAGAGAATGATGTTACACAACACCATTTTTTCTGCATGTAATATGCAGAAGTTAACATTTTTACAACGTGAGCGGAAGGGTCTGAATATGGAAAAATCTATAATTAAGTTGGAATATAAAACAAGTGATTTAGACAGGAATTATGTTAGTTCTGACGCTGTCAAACATTACATGTTTTTTCTCTCTCTCTTCCCATTCCTCAGCATCTACACGATGAGAGAAATTAATTTCTAATTATTAAATAAATAAATCTAATAAATTAAAAAGTTAATAAGCGCCACTAGAAACATTTATTGTTAAGTATATTAATATATTTAATTTATTGTAATTTCTATCATGAGTTATCAGAAAAATTAAGAATGATGCTAAAATTCGGATCAATTCATATGCCAGCAGTACGATGCGTTGCTAAAAATTTTGACAAATGTTTAGTTAAAATTTAAACTGAAACAGTTTGCAGTTGGTCAAGATTGTAGGTCAACAGCTGGTGGTAACATATAGATTCATCAACCTGTTGGTTACATTTCAAGACTGTAGAGCAGTGTAATAAACAAAAATAGATATTTAAATTAAAATGAAATGAGCGCAATGATGCATTTTATGAGTGTAAGCTTACAGATAGAAATCATTGGAATTTAACGCATTGAGTGTCACCTCGGATAGGACACCACTCTCACATAGTTATATAATTTACAACTGTTCATCCCAGTGCCCGTCAAAGTTATTGGTAAGTTAGGGCATAAAGATCATTTGTAGTCAACCTACAGGTAACAGATGTAGTGCAGTACAACAAATTCAGGTAGACATTAAATTAAAATTTAATAAGAGTTCACTGATTCTTTTCAAGCATGGTGGCCGCTGGTGTAAAACGTATTATTTGGTTTAGACAGTTCTGTTCATCGTGGGCCCACAAATCATTATACATTGAAAATAACGAATATCTATCTGAAACTTTTAAAGTCTAAGAACGCTTCATTGTCATTTGATGTTTGCTTTTTGACCATGATGTTTTAAAACTGCTACGTTTCATCTCATCTTTTTTTTTCCTATTAAGATGATGTTTTCCACGATGTTTTAAGTTTTTTTTTTTTTTTTTTTTTTTTTTTTTTTTGTTCCAGTACAACTGTTTTTCCTTGCGTTGCTGTTTTGCTGTTTTCTCCGCTTTATTTTCACTGACAACCAGATTGAGACTCATTCATTTATGAATATGTAAGTATTTACGAATGATAATACACCAAGTTATTAAGACAACAATTTTAGTAAAAGGTGAAGTTTGTAAGGATCGTTTATTTTCTTGTAACAAATGTCCCCCCTCCATTGCTGAAATTCTAAATGTGAATGAATAAATACTGCTTAAGCTTAGTTCCAGTGTACTATCTTCCGTTCAAACATGAAGAAAATATTTTAATCATGACACAAATACTGGGTATAGAACATGAACATGGATACTACCTGAGTATAGAACAGACTGCGCTGGATTTGGTGGAGCTCGATTTTAGATTATTATAAACGTCCTGCTGATTTTAAAAGTCTTAAAATTTGTTTGCTTTGTTTCCTTTCTTTATTATCGGGCTAAAATTCAACAATCATTAAGATCCTCGGTCGTTGCTAACTTTATAACGAACCTAATACTTCACGTTTCCTCATATTCTTTAACTTCCATTTCCTTTTGTCTGAGTATTTTTAAAAACAGCTTTGAGACTCATGTGTGTCATTTATACTCATGTGTGTCATATAATGTGTCATTTGCAAACATTCATTTCACCCATTTCTTTTAATGGCATGTATATATTCAACAAAACCTGCTTATACGTTTACTATACTAAATTTTGCAACAGAAGAATACGATTAACAGTTAGCTTATCCAAAACCCTTGTTAACCAAAACCATTTTCCTAGTTATTAGTATTGGCTAATTAAACTACTATTCTTTGGGTGTAATTTTCAGCTTATTATATTCTTCAGTTATTTTAGTTAAGAAAAGTGTTTGAAGAAATTGCTTTCAAAGCAAACGAGAATAATAATTTGCATATGTTATCGATTTTCAATGCAATCGCCTAAATTTTCGATTCATTTAACTTTGATTTTCCCCCTAGTTTTAGAATTGCTTTTAGCAGTACTCTGTTCGAAATGCTTTTCTTTATATCTCTTTCACCTCTAAATCATTTTCTTTACGTCTGCTGCGCATTTATATGCTAACTTCTCTTCCTGATTTATTTCAGGTCTTCTGTAGCATTACTATTTAATGGTTCTTGAACACAAACGGGAAAAACATTATGCTTTAAATATTGAAGTATCTGAAATATTCATTCTTTCTGCATCTTCCTTTCTTTCGTTCTTTCATTCTAGTGAATTTTTTGGAGGGAAATGAAAACGATGCTTTTACGGACAATTGCAGGGGATATTTATGCATAAACAAATTTCAATACTGGTGACAGATAATAAGTTTTGCATTCGCCGTATCAAACATATAAGAAGTTTATATAAAACATCGCAGTGAGTGACTAACTGGGAATACAATCCCGTGCCATCAGGGAATTTTTATGATAAATGCACACACATTTATGTACACATTGCAAAACAAAAATATTATATAAGAGCTTGGAAGACATTTTTAAACTTTAAATGCTGCCTATAAAACTGCAAAAGAATAAACATCGTAACAGTCCCCCCTCGCCATATCTTAGATGACGGCCGCCTTCGTGTTATTGAACAAGGAATGTTTTATGTGTTTATTCGGAGGGCAAAGGAATTGGCAGCTAGCTCTTTTATGACTCCGGACTTTCTAAGACTAGTAGAGAAGTCGTAAAATAGTTGCCTAGTGCTTTCGCGCTTTTGACGCGAATTATTTTCTTATCGACGAAAGCTGAATGACGTGTCTCAAGTGATAATAAGAATAGTCCCTTTGAAACTCTAAGTATGCATTTCACTGCAAACAATAGGTATAATGTTATACAAACTCAGAAAGCAATATGCCTAACGACCTTTGAAATGAGAATTTCGATTAGGAAAAAAAAAGTCACAATATTTCTTGCCGTCCATTATGAAGAAGATAAGTTCCGGACTTTGAAGAAAAGTAGATAATAATGATTTGAATAATATATTTGAAAAATATTAATATTTTTTATCTTTGTAAACGGAGTTCTGTTGAGTAAGAATTCTACAGGCAGCTTCATTTGAAGATTTGTTTCAACTTGAAACGATACCTAGATTCTCTCAAATTCATTTCGTGTCTTTAAAGGTTCTCGAATCTTTCTGATGCGAGATCACTCTAATTCTCCATATAAGAAAAAAATTAAATTAAATTACTTACTATTTAAAATTTTTTAAATGAATAAAATTAAAAATTTGAATTAAAGAAAAACAAATTAATAGCAATGTGTTACAAAATACATAAGGTATTAATACATTTTAGTGCTATTTCAAAGTTTTTAAAATAATGTTTAAAAGATAAATGCGCATCATGTAAATGTTCCAAATTGTTCCGGTGCACCGGAACAGAACTACTCAACCTGACTGTTTCGCCTTTGGAACTATGCCAAAGAACATTTTTAATTCAGTTGAAGAGTCAGACTCAGACGAACGCATTCGCAAAGCAGCTGCTTTGCTGTCTATTCTTCACTGTTTTTTTTGTTCTGTTCTCGTACTTATAAGTGTTATATGTTATTTTCTTGTTTATTTCTTGTATTGTGTAGTTATTTAATATAAGTTTCGTGTTTAAAACGAGGACGTGTTTTGAGTTCCTTCACATTTACATCGCAACATAATTTTTTGGAGGCACCGACAAGATTAAAGGAATTTTGATTTCGGTTTCTTCAGCACTGCAACGCTGCATTCGGTACAGAAATGGATACTACTGGATACTTTTAGCGTCGACCTTCATTTAAAGACCAAGCAAGATAAGTAGTTTTTTTCTTTTTTTACAAGGTTGACTTTGGTTTTCCTCATTGCACCATTACGTCGTAATAAAAGACAAGGTTAAGATTGCAAAAAATAGTAGAGGTAGAGCGAAAGCTGCTCTTACCAGAATTTCAAATTTCATTAATGGTGATAAGCAGTTATTCGAAAAATACGATTTAATGAATAAACTTCAAAAATTGAAAGCGTTTATTCTGATTTTGACAAGGCAGACGCAGAACTTCCGTCGAAAAGTTCTGAAATGGAAGAATTTGAGAAAAAATATTATGAAACCAAAGCCAAACTACAACAGGAACTTGAGAAATTAAATGTTACTGTTAATATGCAAGTTACTAATGTTAATGAACGTCAAATTCCAGTTTCTAGTACTGCAAATACTGCTAATAATTTTAAATTACCGAGAATAAATATGCAATCTTTTAATGGTAATTATAGAAAGTGGATGTCTTTCAAGGACTTATATGTATCATTAGTGCATAACAATGAAAATTTAAGCAACATTCAAAAATTTCAGTATCTAAAGGGTTTATTAAGTGATGAACCGGCTTCTATTATTAAACATATTCCCATTTCAGAAAATAGTTATATGGAAGCCTGGGGAAAATTATTATCTAGGTATGATAAGAAAAAACAAATTGTCACAACACTAATAAAAACTTTCATGGAACAATCTTGTGTAATTAATGCAAACTAAATTAATTTGCGAAAAACTGCCGATACTTCTGATCTATTGATCCAAAAGCTAGTGAAAGGGATGTTTGGCTAATTTATATTTTATTACAGAAGGTTGACAACGAAACATGTAAACAATGGTCTGAGTTTTCAGCAAAAGTGGAATTTCTTAATTTTGAAATGTTTATTCAATTTATAAATGATAGATGTTCCTCTTTAGAAATTTTCCACGAAAAGGAAAAAAACTCAACCTAATGTTAAAAGATTTTCTGTGAACAAAAGTATAAAATGTATTATGTGTAAGTCAGATCATTTTCTTTTCAAATGCCCCAAATTTAAAGCACTAACTGTCAAAGAAAGAAATCAATTTGTCAGGAAAAATAACCTTTGTTTAAATTGTTTTTCTAGTCAGCACAAAAAATCTGAATGTATGTCTCAACATCGTTGTCATTATTGCCAGTTATTGCATCATAGTACTCTGTGTGAAAATCAGTTTAAAATTTATTCCACATCTGCGTCTCTTTCTGAGACCAGTTTTCAGTCAGAACAGCAAAGAAAGAATCCAACCGCGAATGAAATACCAAACATTGCGTCTACGAATGAAAACAAAAACAGAACTGTAATTCAAAATAATAACGTTCAAACAACTTTTGGCTTATTGCCAACTGCATATGTAAATGTAATTGATTCGATGGGTCAAAAACGTAATATTAGAATGCTTTGTGATAGTGGTTCCGAATCAACATTATTATCTGAATCTTGTATTAATTTATTGGGATTTAAAAGTAAAAATGCGCGTTTTCCTGTCAAGGGTTTAGCTGACTCAGAAGTCGCAGTTACAAAAGGTTGCTTTGAAATCGAGTTGATGTCAATCCATGATGCATTAGTGAGAATGCCAATTAAGGCATTTGTATTAGATAAACTAACTGCTGCGCTTCGAAGCCAAAAAATAAATGAGAAAGACTTTTCGTATTTGAAAAATGTAAAGTTAGCTGATCCATATTTTCACATTCCGGATAAGATAGATATTATTCTAGGATCTGACTACTTGTTTTCTATTTCACTTTCTGGACAAATAACTTGTTCTCAAAGTGATTTAATTGCTCAAAACTCAATTTTTGGTTTCCTCATATCCGGAAAACTACCAGAATCTCAAACGAAATCAAATTCACTTTCAAACATGCATATTTATGAAATAAATGTTGACAGTGAATTGAAAAGGTTTGGGGAGTTAGAAGAAGTACCAAATTCAACTGACACTGTATTATCACCTAAAGAACAATTTGTTGAAACGCATTTTCAGAAAAATTACTCAATTAATTCAGATGGTCGTTTTGTGGTGAAGTTGCCATTTTTAAAATCTAAATCTGAATTAGGTAATTCAAAACCAGCTGCACTTTCTCCATTATATGCTATGGAACGTAAATTTAAGGAAAACTTGTAATTTGAAAACCAATACAAGGATTTTGTGCAGGAATATGAAAATTTAGGTCATATGGAATTGGTCACACAAAACTGTTTAAATAGATTTCAGAATGAGCAATATTTCCTTCCCCATCATGCAGTGATCAAGCCGTCTAGTACAACTACTAAATTAAGAGTCGTTTTCGACGCTTCATGTAAAACTTCCAATGGTAAATCATTGAATTCTATCTTGGGTATTGGTCCTAAATTGCAACGAGACATTTTCGAAATTTTACTTAATTTTCGATTTCCAGAAATAGTCTTTTCAGCAAACATAGAGAAAATGTACCGTCAAGTTTTAGTGTCCGATGAGGATCGGAACTACCAACAAATTCTTTGGAGGTTTAATCCTAACGAAGAAATACGCACATGCAAGTTAAACACCGTAACATATGGTTTAGCTCCAGCTTCTTTCCTAGCCACTAGGTGCATTAAGCAGATTGCACTAGATTATTCACAAAATATTGCTGTCTCATACTTTACTACACGATGTATACATGGATGATTTGCTATCGGTTTCAAGTACCGATAGTGATGCAATATCACTTTGTAAGGAAATTACCAATATTTTACAAAGACACGGTTTCCACCTACGAAAGTGGAATTCTAATTCAAATGCATTTCTTGCAGAATTTCAAGAACAGTGTTCAACGGACATTAATTTAGAAATAATTCCTAATGATAAGGAAAGCACGAAAGTCTTAGGATTATTTTGGAACTCTTCAACAGACACATTCATTTTCAAACCCGCACTTACACTCATCTCACCGCTGACAAAAAGACACAATTTGTCCCAATCGGTACGCATTTTCGATCCATTAGGATTAATTTCACCATGTACTGTTGTATTGAAAATTTTTTATCAGAAGCTCTGGCTTACAAAAGGGGACTGGGATTCTCCTATTCCACAAAGTCTTGCTGAAGATTTGTTTAAATTTCAGAAATCTTTCAATGCAGTTGTGCATTTTACCGTTCCTAGAGGTGTCATGCTTATTTCCTCTGACACATTTGAATTGCACGGCTTTTGCGACGCGTCAACACTTGCTTACGCTGCTGCAATATATTGCAAACAAATACACGGAAATGAAATAAAGATTTCTCTCTTAGTTTCTAAAACTAAAGTCGCACCTATCAAACAAGTATCTGTTCCTAAATTGGAACTATGCAGTGCTCATTTGCTTTCAAAGTTATATCGTACAGTCATGAACACTCTCAAAAAATATATGTTTGATGTTTACGCTTGGACTGACTCCAAAGTCGTACTTTCCTGGCTCTCGGCACATCCCCGTAAATGGAAGACTTTTGTTGCAAACCGGACGTCTCAAATAATCGAAGTACTTCCAACAAAATACTGGATGCATGTCCCTTCCAAAGAGAACCCAGCAGATATCGCTTCGCGTGGTATTGATCCCAAATGTCTTCCTAATTGCACCTTGTGGTGGAATGGCCCAAGTTGGCTTTTTTTAGATTCGTCTCACTGGCCGAAAGAGGAATCCGCTTCCAAAGAAATCAAGGATCTAATTAAAGCTGAACAAAGATCTGATCCTATATTTTCATTTCATAGTGCTACATCAAATAAATTATATAGTGATTTACTTGAAAAATATTCATCATTTTCTAAGATTATGTTTAAGATTCATCAATAAGTGCAAAACCAATAACAAATGTCAAACACTTATAACTGATTCCTTTTCTCCACTTACTTACACGGAAACTAAAAATGCAGAAATAATCATAATTCGATGTGTTCAGAAAGATTATTTTAATGAAGACCTAAAATGCATTAAAAATGAAAGATCGTTGCCTAAGAAAAGTCAGCTACACTCCCTCCATCCGTTTATAGATGAAAACAGTCTTTTACGGGTGGAAGGGCGTTTACAAAATTCAGAATTGTCTTTTAATCAAAAGCACCCAGTTATTCTACCTGCTAAACACAAGATAAGTGAGCTCATTGTAAAAGAAAAGCATGTGACTTATTTACATGCTGGTGCTTCATTACTGTCCCACATTATCAAACAATCATATTGGATAATAGGTGGAAAAACGCTCATTAATAAATGTGTTCACAAATGCATCAAATGCTTCAAATTTAAAGCATCCACCGCATCTCAGATTATGGGTAATCTACCTAAGCATCGTGTAACACTCGAGAGGCCTTTCTTCAACTGCGGAGTGGACTATGCCGGTCCTATTTCAATCAAATTCAACAAGGGTCGTGGAGCAAAATCAACCAAGGGTTACATTGCTCTATTTATTTGTCTGGCTACTAAGGCACTACACATCGAGGCAGTGAGCCATTTGACCGCTGATGCATTTTTAGCTGATTTGCATCGCTTAAGTGCTAGACGAGGAGCTCCAAGTCACATTTACAGCGACAATGCAACAAAATTCGTTGGGGCTAATCGAAAGCTCAGCGAAATACAACGATTGTGGGCCTCACTTCCTAAGAACGAAGCCGTTGCTCATCATTTAAGTCGAGCATCAATAGAATGGAACTTTATACATCCAGCATCTCCTCATTTCGGAGGAATTTGAGAGGCCGCAATTAAATCAACCAAATATCACTGTAAAAGAGTAATAGGTGAAACGCTACTTACTTTCGAAGAATTGACAACTCTATTGGCTCAGATAGAAGCCATTTTAAATTCTCGTCCGTTATGTAGTGTAAACAATACTGACATTGATTGCATTAATATTCTCACTCCTTCACATTTTCTTACAGGAGACGTGATCCTATCCCCTCCTGAACTACCTCTTACTAGTCCTGCTAATATACGAAATAGGTGGGATCTCCTTCAAAAGATGCGCAAGGACTTCTGCAAATCATGGACCAAAGCATATCTATCTTCGCTTCAAACCAGAAAGAAATGGAAGGACACTCAGCCTAATATGAAAATTGGAGACATCGTCCTGTTACTAGATGATGGTCATCTTCCAGGTTCTTGGCCACTAGGACAAGTGGCCGAACTTCATCATGGTATTGACAGACTAGTTCGTGTACCCACGGTTAAAACTAAAAACTCTGTTTTCAAAAGAAACGTTCATAAATTAGCACTTTTGCCCATATATCAGGACTAATGCCTGATAGGGTGGGAGTATGTTCCGGTGCACCGGAACAGAACAACTCAACCTGACTCTTTCGCTTTTGGAACTATGCCAAAGAACATTTTTAATTCAGTTGAAGAGTCAGACTCAGACGAACGCATTCGCAAGGCAGCTGCTATGCTGTCTATTCTTCACTGTTTTTTGTTCTGTTCTCGTACTTATAAGTGTTATATGTTATTTTCTTGTTTATACTTGTATTGTGCAGTTATTTAATATAAGTTTCGTGTTTAAAACGAGGACGTGTTTTGAGTTCCTTCACATTTACATCGCAACACAAATTATTGCCCTTTTTCTCGGCTATAAGTCTGCGCCAATTTTATTATGATATCAGGGTCTTTTTTTAAATTCTACTGTCATTGCTTTCCACTTTTTTTTAGTGTATCGGTCGTGGTAGTTTACCGTTTAGAATGAACTTGTTGCATTAAATCACAGGCACAATTAGTAAGTAAAGTATTAGTAAGTAAAGTAATTAGTAAGTAAAGTAATCATAGGCACAATTAGTAAATAAATTCGTAGGTAAAGCGGCAGACCCATTTGTAAGAATATGTTGATTATATGTACATGTATTGTTTGTAGCAGCCTACATTTTTTCAACGCCCGCAGGGTAGTTTACAAAGTATAGATAGTGGTTTTGCCTTAGTGCAGATTTATTCTTTCAAAGTTATTGAGATAAAGAAGATTTGTTTTTTGTAAGTACGAACGGAAAATGTTTCCTGATTTCTGTATTTTCCATATTTTTTGTGGTTTTAGTTTTCCATTCTTTAAAGAACCTATGATAAACTGCTAATTGAAACTCTCTTCGCATTCTTGGAACCATTTTTTTTTTGTTAGTATTATTACTTGTTATTCCCATTATTTAAATGTTATCATGCTTCTTTAACTTGTTCTTATGTTCATGCCTCAGCTAAAACCGGTAAAAGTCTATTTTTAGTATTTTGAAATTGTAAACCTTTTCTTTTTTTTCCTGTTACTAAGTCTTTTCAATTGACTTTTACGATAGCAGATTTGTTATTATTATTAGAGACTTCCCGCAGTAACAATCCTCTTACGATATTAGAAACAGTCCTCTTTAGGATATTAGTTCCTCCTTTGGGTATTTGTTTGTATTCTTTTTCCCATCTAAAATTGTTTCTCTTTCCAGTTAAATATGTTGATTTCTAAATTTTAATATCATGCATTTAAGAATATTTTTTAATTACAGAATACAAAAATTGCTCTTCTAAAACGAGAAAACCTATACTTTAACCTACAGTTTATTTTATATGCGATATTTTGCGAGAAAAATAAATTTCGAGAGAGCAGCCAATATTTCTGATTTCAAATTAAACTCTATTTCCAGAAACTTTTATAGCACATCATTTATGCTTTATAATCTATAATCGAAGAGGTTTTAAAGAGGTGTTAGTACCATTTGTGCAGCTATATTAATTACGAACAGACAAATAAGATTTAGTAAATTAAGTAGATAGTTAAAACTTATTAATATCTTGACATAAATTTCATCCATATAACTTAATATAATATAGTAAAATAACAATTCAATTTTTTTAATATTTTTATAAATTTATTTTAAACTAAAGCATATGGTGTGGAAAATAGGATTACTTCACGAAATAACACATATGGGCAATAAACATGGAATGCTAATTTCTGTCTAGAAACGTAAGAGTGCGAGATATCTCCATTGAAATCGCAGCAATTCGGTTTCTTAATACAATAAAATCTTTTTGAATACCGATAACCATTCGGAAGTTTCGAATTTAGAACTTCGAAAAATTCATATATGATAAAAAAACCGCGAAATGCTCTGAATCCTACATTCTTTCTGATTTTATTGGATATGAGGATTCGAATGTCCAAAGCGTAATTAAAAATTTCATTTGTTTCTTTTCGCCTCCTATCATTTTAGAAAGCATTTAATGCTTGAAAAAACATGGGACATTCATCTAATTTGAGAATTAATGGTTAAATGCATAAAAAATATGGAACACTGCTATTCAAGTTCAACGCCCAGCTGTTGAACAGAGTGACTGATACAGCTCTCCGGTTGTTGCTGTTTCAGCTGGTCAAACACTTGCTTCTCAGCATCCTTTTTTTTATGTATATAGTGACTAAAGTCCAATTTCAGTTATTACTCGCTCCCTGAAAGCCTTATTTGTATAATACATGAAAGATCTACAGCTTTCACAACCATAAAACTTTCGTTTTAAAAAATGATCTATCGTTTGTTTCAGATAATCTAACAAATACTGAAAGTTAAGCTATATATCTTAATCTATTATTAAGATCTCTAAGATTGTCTAGTTGTTTGCACATGAACAACATTATTTCAATGTCTTATTCAGTTACATTATTGTACTACGTTCCCGAGACATTTATCATTCACACGCTGTAGCAACTTCTCGCTTTCCTACGTTAATGACTATTCTGGTTTTTCCCGGTTTCTAGGCTAAAGGCTATTTTGCAAAACTAAAAGTTTTTAATGTGATATAAATTTTCTAATTTACCTTTCAAATTAAACATATTGCTTAAATAAATGACCAACTTAAATATGTGCACTTTTTAATAATGTATTCTGACTTTAAACAGTACTTCTAATACATGCTAATTATACTGCATGCAATTCATGTCATTTATATTACATATAAATGATAATTTGACAAACATTTGGACCGTTCCTAGTTGCATTACTCTTACTATGGTAGATTAATCAGACATGATTTTTAGAGCCATATATTACTTACATCGGTGCGGAACAATCTTTTATTAACAGGCTCGCAGCCGATAACGCGCCGGCGAATGATATGTTGGTAATAACAAATACTATTACTCCAGTGCCAGGTGAAATAAAAAAATTACCCACGTTTTTTTCCGCGTTAGCCTAGTGCTGGTGAATTTCGAATGTTTATTCTTTCAGCGAATGTGTTAATAACGTCGCTATTGCTGTAATTTATCATATGTGTGATACACGTGATTCATGAAACATCTAATAGATGATTTTTATTTGCCATTATTGTTATTTCAGTATCAACCATTATTGTAATAATAAAATATTTTCTTTAACTGAAATATTACATTCCTTAAACTACAATTTCGAACAATATTTTGTATTCTACCTGGCGATAACATTTCTTTCTTCCATAATAATGCGATTTCTATCTACTCTGAACGTATGTTTAGCCGAAAAAGGCAGCTGAACACTTCAGTGTTAGAAAGTAAACAGAAATCAGATGCTCTTAAAAATCACTTTATATTTTTTTCAGTTTACGTTTTCATATTAAAGATTTAGGAGCGTTTCCACAGTCCCCTTAATTTACCTCGGTCTAAGTCTATGTAAATAAATATATGCCAAAGCAATTTAATTTTACAAAATTTTAAGGGAAACGAAACTTCTAGCTTTGAACAATATTTTCTTTTTAATTAATTTTTGTAATTGTGGATTATATCTCTGAGTCATCTATGATGGCAGAGGGCAAGTTATTAATTCGCCTACAATAATATAAGAATTTACTTCCACCCTAGAATATACGTAAGATGAAGTCAATCAAAGTACAGAAGAGAGTACAAAATCGAAATTATTTCAACGAAATTGACATTGGTTCTTTCAATATTTTTAGCATTGTCGTCTCAAGATCCCCCTTCCTCTTTCACATACGCATGCACTCATTGTCGTGAACAAACGTATATCATCCATTCCAAACGCAGATGGGAATGAAAAGTGGTTTTCAACTGCGATCTCCTTAATTAATGAGCAGTGTCGTGTCTGACCGTCTTAACAGGAAGTTGAATATGCTTTTCCTTTCTCGTAATGCATTCGGCGCATTAATGAAATGTTCGTCTTCTGTTTCCCTTGCCTAAGGGCTAACAAATATAATCAGATGCTTTCGAATACAGATTGGGAGATTAATATGTAAAAAGATATAAGAAAAATTCAGCATTGTATTAGAACATTGTTAAATATTCATTATAAGCAGAAAATGAACGTCAAAGCACTGAAAATATTTTAACTTCGACACTGAGATAAATCTCAGAAAAAGATTAAAAGAAGCGTGGTAAAAAAACAGTTGAATAACAAAATAGCATTTCTTATAACTACTTCCATTTTCAAACGAAGAATGCGGAATCACACTTTGCAGCATTTTAAAAATGAGGCTGATGTCAAATAAAAAAAGATGAATTTCTTTATTTAGTTTAAAATTTTTTTGGGATCCATACACTACTTTGAGCCTTCAAAAATTACGTAAAATGTTTTTTAGATAACTCTTAATTAAATTATGTTTAAAACCGACATCGCAGATAACTGCATTAAAAGTTAAGAGCTCTAAAATAAACACAGTAAAAGTTAATCGTGCTATAAAAGTTAGCATAATTAAATTACTGACCCCCACAAGAAAAACAGTAATGAAATATACAATGTATCTGAAGAACCTGACAATGAAAAAGTAAAGAAAATCTGATTAAAAGTGCAGTAAACGTAAAGTACAGTGTGAAACAACTGTGGAAAATATAAGTAGGAGATCTTCAAATTTACATTAGTGTGAAGCATGTAAAAACTGAGTATGAAGAAAGAAATTAGATTATTAAAAATTGGTAGGATTTTTCAAATTTGCGAAAGAGTTGAATTTGATTTTTTGTGTTTTTTTAAAGTTTTAGGCAGCTTAGCTTGTTTTAATTGTAGCTAGTTTAACATAAAGACATAACTTCCCCGCAACACTGGCCATACTGAAATCAGTCAAACTCAGGAATTCTTGATTCAATATGCCTTCCTTCTATGTACGTAGTCTAGTCGTTCAGAGCTCGCCAGAAACTTCCGACTGCTGGTCTCCGCTCTGCATCTTAGAGGTCATCTCTCATTCCTTTTCTCCGAGAAAGTCTCCTTGGCTCCGTCAGAAAGAAAGCGTGTGATCAAAAATGCTTTCCTCCTCTCCCCTCTTGAAAACACTGCGCATCCACTTTTATAGCTGGCGCGTTTTTTGAAAATTTGGCGTAGAAGGTGATCAGCAAGAAGCCAAGTCCAGCAACCCAAACGCAGAAATCTTCACGGGAAGGGGTTTCCCGACTACCAGAACAGCCAGTTAGCGCAGTTCAATCATTCGGCCTCCAAGGCCACACCAATGTGTCAACAATCTCCGCAGACGAAAACAAGGGGGGGGGGGATAATCTAGCCTCGCATCGAGGTCCAAGTCGACCATGTAGAGCTTAATACCCAACGATTATTTCCCCCTCCTCGAAATACGCTGTAGAACCTTTCCCTGCTCGCCTGTCCAGCAAAACAGGAACCTCTTTTCGGGAAACTCCAGATGGTGTATACATCCAACACGTCACCCGCACATATGGTTTTTCGTTTGGGCGAAAGAATTTTCGGCGTGCAGTAATCCTCTGATAAGGGTTTCCGAGAATGATTTCCAAGCCGACGGTTGGGGTGTGAAAATTTTCAGAACCAAGTCAACACAAATGACTTAGGGAAATTAAAAATTAAACTACTAATTAAACAACAATATAATTCATAAAAAATATCAGCACTATATAAATTGTTTCTTCAGCAGCATTTAAATTATAAACAGTCATAACCCAGATTGAATTACAATTACTATTGATTTACCTACCGCCAGTCAGAAAATATGAATTCGATTAACTTTAATAGAAAGAGCAAAGTTATCTTAAGTTAAGAAAAATTTAACAAACCAATAGTGCAGCAACAAGGCTTTAAAATAATTAGAGTTAAAAGTTAAACAACCTTAAGGGTCAAAACAACAAGATACAAAAACCAAAAATCTTAAGGCCCTAAACTCAAATCAAAATTAATCACCTTCAACTCAAGAAAACTTTTAAAGTAACCAAACCTAAATTATAAAGTTTACAAAAGTTACGGTTTAAGCTTACAGCCAACTTTAAACAGCTAAAGCAAAGAAAATTTAAAACTTCAATTACAAATCAAAACTGAAATAGTAAGCAAAGCTTAAGCTTGAAAATAATAGCGATTAATACATAACACTCCAAACGCCACAAATGTCAAGTTCTTTTATTAGGGCGCTTCCTTGAAATATTCGGCAACTGGATTTTAAACTTTAATCTTTATAAAACTTTCACTTGGATTTCAGTCTAGGTTAATTTTGGTCGTGGATCTAATTCTATTGTAGTATCTCCAAAGATATGCACTCATTATTTAATGACTTTTGATAATATACAAATATCGTAGAGCCAAGTAAGCTTATCCTTCTAAAATTTCTTATCTGTAGAGCCCCAAAGTAAGATTTAAGAGGTATGCACAAATTTTTCTTGTACATGAGGTATCCGCTTATTAAAATTTTGTGCCTAAAAGTCTATTTCTTCGCCGGGAGTTAAAACTCAGGAGTTCCTGAACACTCGTCGAGCCTGCTTCCAATTACAAGGCTAGCGGGATTAATTCAGGCAGTGGCAGCAAATTTCTTTTAAATGCCCGAGTTCGTTTATTAAATTCAAAAGATAAATATTTAACGAGCGACAGCGTGCTTCTTTTACATCGTTGAGCTTCACGAGCAAATGTAAAGCTATAAATGTTATACATTTAGTTGAATGTCAACAAAATGCTTTGACGATGACCGATGACACACTTCCTTGCCGTGTTTATACTACAGATATCTTCCATTTCGCTCATCATAACAAAGATTTATCAAGCGATGTATATACAAATGTGATGATTTACAAGTTGATGACGCAGTAGGATCAGATTTACCGAGAGAAGGAGCTTGATGCTTAAAGATGTTAACAGCTGTAGTAATATAAATTACTTTTGGAATATATTGTTGACGTGAAGTGCTCAGTGCAATCTCCTCACCCGTTTGTATCCCATTTGTAACTCGTCTACATCATCCTAACAATTAACTTCAATGGTGTAACGAAAGTGCAGCACAAAGGGCAGTACAGAGAAGAAACATTCAGGCAAAACGCAAGCCAGACAGTGAGTGCAACGCATCTACAATAAATCTACGAGAATACAACGAATGCAATGTTAAACCTTACGAGTATGCAACGTATTTAGGATGAATCTGCAATACAGCAACGTATGCAACGGTCTAAGATTCAAAATCCTTTTCAGAATAATTTGGGTTTGTTTTAGCTTTTTCGATTGGTTAATAATAAGTTTCGTTTCCAAAATTTGAAACCATAATTGACTGAAGCTTTATATAAACCTCTGCGTCGTGTATGTCCTAAAAATAATATAACATGGATTAGCATTGAAATGACATAATTACGAGAGATTAATTATAAGCAATAATTAATTTCAAGCTGAAAGAAGCAATAATCAAATTAAAATACTTAAAATACTTTATATCTTACATATGTATATACACAGTTTTTTACTTATGACAACATTACAATATACTGCTGAAAATTAATCAGTATAGGCAAAAAGTAGGAAATTTAGAAGCAATTCCACAAAGACCCGAAAGAAGTGAAATTCAAAAATAGTAAATTTCAAAATTCCCTCAAAATACGTAAAGTTAACCAAAGTCGGAAAAAAGAAATATCAAATATTACACCCTCAAAAATATAAAACCCACAAAAAATAAATATAAATGCATACAAAGGAAGAAGAATGCAATAAAATATGTTATAACGGTTATTAAAAGGAGGTACATCAGACTCATTTGAACCCCCCTCCTCTTTGAAAGATGTTCTTGAGAGTTAAGCGAGTGGAGTGATTTTCAAAATAATTATGTAGACAGCGACTTTCCTCTTTGCCTTGAAGGCCAAGCATGCAAAATTTCATTAAGATCAGAATAAAACTGTAGATTTGTGTAAATTACATGCGCACACGAAAAAACGATATGCTTTTTTCATGTATAGATGTAATATATAGATTCATTTTTCATATATAGATTTTAGTAAATCCTGCTTATGGACCAAGTTAGTTATTAATTATTATTGATATGAATTCGCGCTAATTGCTTTTAAATCGCTTAGTATTTCAATTAATAACAGAATAAATTTAAAAGAAAAATTAAATATTAAATATCTTACTCTTTCTGAAAGACAAAACGCTGCCGTTTTGAAGATAAAAATAATCTAATTCGGGCAGTGGTAACACATTTCTTTTAAATCCCTGAGTTTATTTATTAAATTCAAATATAAATATATTGCGGATCATAACATACTTCTTTCATATCGTCGAGTTTTCTGATTAATTTTGGAACACAAGCAACTTACGCTTTTTAGAGTGGCAGCAGAAAACTTTACTGATGATCGATGATACATCGCGTTTTATTATAGATTAGAGTAACTAAAAATTAAATTTATATTAAAATGTAAAATAAAATAGCGAATGCATTCTTAAGGGGAAGATATGGCAGTGAAATATAAGGACATTTTTGCAAAGCAAATTGGAGATGCTCGCTAATTATGTTTCCCATTCCCATTTAGGTGAACAAATGAGAGGAAAAACTAAAGAAATTCAACGAAGTCACATTTCTCTTATTAGATTGATCAGAAATTCAGAAATGTTTATGATAGAAAATGGTGCAAGTCAGAGTGATAAAATTTAAAGCTGTGTTTCTTTAAAAAGTACTCTCTATGCAATGAAATAATGTGAAAAATGCAGTGTTGGGAAATGAAATAAAAAATAGCCGTTAATACATTTAAAATATTAATGATTAAGTATAAAAAATTAACAAAAAAATAACAAAAGTAACGCATAATAAGTAAACAATTAAAACCAGGAACAAAAAAAATTTAAAAGTACTGTCGCAATCAAAAAACAAAATAAAAAGAAGAATTTTCCTCATAAAGAATTTTATTTATTTTAATGCAATAACTGCATTTTTCAAGCCTGCCATTTTCCTATGTATTTTTTCTCTCTGCCCTTTATGCTATAATAATGCATCTTTTTTCGCTTTTTTTTTTCATTATATCCTCTTCTTTTGAAAGCCTGGTGTTTTAAATTATCTTTTTACTAAAACTTTAAAAGAATACAAGAGATGAGTTCTTATAGAATCTTGAACAATTGTATGTATTATAAACTTAGATGGTTCGATCAATAAGTAACTAGACAGCAGATAAATGAATACATCTTAAAATCTCATAAAAAGCAAACATTTCAAGTTAAACGGAAAATGTTACTTTTAGAAATGAACTTTTTCTTCACGTTTCTTGCCTTTTAAAGTCCCTTTGGGTCCTAAAGTATAAAGAAATTAAGAAAACACTGAGATTGAAGATTTGAAGACCATGTTACTAGCAAGGCAAGAAAAGAAATAAGTACCTTAAGTCCCCATTGAGATTTAAATTTAACAATTCTCTCACGTTCTTTGCGATAAATTTGTTTAATAGTGCAATTTGTTAATTGTAGCCAGTATCAGCTCATTGTTGTGATTACTTTAGATTACAAATTCACCATTTAAAGACAATAAACATTACATTATTTTATTTTTGTGCAAATGAGTTTTCATTAAATTAAATCCCAGTTAAAGTTTGTTTTCTAACACAGTTGCTTATTATTTTATTAGGAATAATTCCTCAAAATGAAAAGCGTATATTTTAAACTCAAATTTAAAAAAAATAAGTGAGGAATTTAAAATTATTAGCAAAACGTACACATCGAGAAAGCATAAATCAGAATTTGAGGTAATTTGCTAAAATATCAACTTTGAGTTAAGTAATGCTAAAAATAACATGAGAGTGAAATAAATGATTGCTCGGTCGCAATATTATTATTTGGAAAGTAAAGATTTAAAACATATTGTAATAAGATTTGGTTAAGACTTGAAAGATATTTTTGCAGTATCCAGCTGAAGGAAAACATCAGTTTTGACAGCATTTTATAAATGACTGTGTAATGAGTTTTTCTTTTAATTAAAATATTTCTTACCTTTGTTGGTTAGAAATTATAAAAATTGTAAGTAATCTAATTGGATATGAATATTTTGAAGCAGATTGATTATATAATAAATTTCTAAAGCTGTAACTAAATTGAACTGTATATTTGTGATTACTTATGTAATTTAGTTAAGAAGATTATGTAATAAGCAATAATGTGTTTCATAATTATTAATTTATCTTAAAAATCATATAAAATTGATTAGCTTAAATGAATAAGTGATTCAATCAAAAAGATGGAAAAGATTGATTGAGAAAAATGGAAAATCTCGATTCACAAAATTATTAAAACAAAATATTTAATTTTATCATATTTTATTCTAACTATTATGTTGAATTTATTCATAATAAAGGTCGAGGTGACCCTGCTGGCAAGGCCAAAGAATGTTCCTCGGAGGACGAGTTAAGGGCAAACTGCCTAATACTTCAATTTGGTTAATTAGTTAACTTGGTTCTTTGGCTGTTTCTTAGTTCTTTGACTGCTTCTTAGTTCTAAAGAAAACGGTTAAAAGAAAATGGTCTTACCTTAAATGGTACAGGATAACACAGCTTCCTTCAAGAATAATGTGCCTTCCTTTTGAGTATCTTGATCTGGGAAGAAAAATATGGTAGCACCTCGACTGTCATATCGGTCTAGTTTAGTTTTTAATGTGATATCGTGTGCCAGCTTCTCGTTAGATTAGCTGATATCTAGAAATATAGCTGAAGATAAGTCGATTGACATCAATAAGCAATATCTTACTTCATAATTAATTGTCCATCTCTTGTGTATGCTGCACTACTACTAACGGAAAGGTATTAAAAGGACTCGGAATAATATTCTCCAAGCGAATGAGCTATCTTTATTAGTACTCTGGTCATACTAAAAATATTATCTGAAATCTACTTCTCTTGTGCAGCTGCTTCAGATGGCTTCCATCCTCTTGTGTCTGTTTCTGTTAGCCTGAAAGACCAAAAAATCATCATTAACTGCCATTCTTTTTCTTAGAAGACCGCTGTATAATATTACAGTTGTGTACCATCATCTAAAGAATATGTCCTTTTTCCGGTTCTTCAATAATTCTGCCTCTTGCGAAGCCATCTATATCACCTGCAGTGCAGAATGGAAATCAAGAATTTTTATAGCAATTCTGCTCTGTGCTAGGCAGTTTGGGACGAATTCTTTCGTCGCATTTCTAGCAACTGTCAACAGGCCTTTTAGGGTGCCGGTGTCAAAATCAACCAAAATGTTTTTAGAAAGAATTGCGTTTCGGGTCAATTGTAGTTTCATTTTAAAGCAGTCTTTTGTGACTAATAATAAAATACAGTTTATACAGAAAATAATAATAATACGCTTTAAACATAAAAATTAAAATTATAATTCTAGTTATTACAAAAACAAACATGAATGAATGAAGTTTATTTTTCTCTACAAATGACTCCTCTGATGCTGAACTTCTGATGTCAGTTTAATGAAGTTTGACTTTTAGTTTATCGTCTTAAGAGGAATACAAGCATCGGAATTTTCGGTAGTCAAGCTCCTCCGGATAAATTTCAGATAAGAGTATTTGCTGGGTTTCATAAATTGAACTGAATGCGTAAAACATGGCAAAGCCAGTTTTTGGAATTATGAATAACGGATCGGCATTGCAATTCTTATCGATTTATGCTTGAAATTAAGCTACAATGTTTATTTTTTAAGAATAAAAACGAACATTCGTTGTTGCAACTTTGTAATCAACAAAAATATTATTGTTATTTATTTTTTGTGTATTTTTCAAGCGTTCGTTTCATATTTATGTTCGGTAATTTATTTTTATATATTATATTTTCGAAACTCAAATGTGTTACGTTAAATCATGAAATGGCTCACTCTGTGACCCGCGGGTCATACGTTTCCCAGGCTGATATGTGGCATTCATATTAACAGTAAAATTATTACTTTTCTGAAGACATTAGTTATTTAAATATAATCCGTGTTCAACTTGAATATAATTACTTTTACTCGTGCATAGCTATAATTATTGTTATAACTATTGATACATTCATATGGATTGCTGTAACACTTCGCAAATTCATTGTCTTAGACCATCTGAGTTCAGTTTCAACTAATAAAGACCTAAGGACTTGCCATTTAGCCATGTGATGCAATATTACTATAAAAGTACATAAATGTATTCATGAGGAAATTGCTGAAAATGAAACCAAATTTCAATTTAAAAATGGAAACAAAAAAGACATACAGAAACTATTATTTCACTTGCAAATCATTTACAGCGAATTTTAAATTTTACGCTACAGTTTTTATTGCAGTTTTTTATTGTCTTATATTCAGAAAAAACAGTAAACAATGAAAGATTTAGTCGCCTTCCAGAGACTTTGGGACTAGAAGTAGAAAATAAAGATCTATTACCTCCTACAATCTGGAACATCAGATTTTCCTGGAAAGAAGGAAAATTGCATTTTTTTAAATTCAAACCAACATTTTATTTGTCCAAACAGACAATATTATCCCACATGGATTTTTGCCAAAGCGATTTTAACAGAATAATCCCTCTTCAGAGATCTTGTTTTCTGCAGATATTGTTCTTTCAAACTCATCACATTAAAGAATATTTTATTTCATATATGATGTTTCAAATTACAAAGCAAATGGTAAGCGCTGTGACAAATATGAATGATGTAGTGGGACTTCTTAGATCAGATGTTTCAACTCATGGAATATCACTTGAGCTGCATGGGATCTTCCATTTTAACCATAACGATTTTGTCAGTATTTGGTAAATTGTGTGAGATCATTACAATATGCTTTCCTTGTATTTATTTAATTTCTCAATAATATGAACTAAATAATTTTTCCGTTCAAGCTCTAGCCGAACCATAGCCTAACCGCTCTATGGTCTATCCTACATAGCCCTGACAGCTTAATTTTGGAGAGATACGCATGTATGTTATTCTTTGATCATCATTAGGATAATTTGAGTAGGTAAAGGTAAATTTATTTCTGTAAGCGATCGGCTTTTTTTATAGCTTGTTACAACTGTTTTCAAAAATATCTAGTGTTCTTCAAATGAAGTGAATTTCAAATCTTAAGCCTCTCACCTTTTCTTCATTGCATAAGTCATAAGTAGCTGAAATGTTGTATTTTCTTTATCTTTGATCTGTTATTAAGATTTTGGATAATCTGCAACTGACTAAACTTTGTACATTTCATTTCCAACAATCTTAACAATATTAACAATTCGAAAATATTCTTAGTACTACAATGAAGGTTTAAGCAACCTATTCAGTATATAGTATGTTTCAAAAGCCAAAACATTTAGAAAATTTAAAATTCAGTGGTGTTTTCTTCTATAGTAACCCAATTGGCGCAGGAAGCTATAAAATTCGTTTTTCTCCTTGAGAAATTTACTTCTTGCAGTTTTTTTAATTTGCAATTATATTTTCCAGACACTTTGTAATTTGCTTCACACTTTGTAATACATCTCATAATAAATGCTAATCGTGGTAACTAGTATTATTCGGCACTGCATGAAGATGAGTTAAAATGCTCAATAGTTCTTCATTCAGTTGAATACCTGAAGTAGCTTTATTACTGCTCTCAAGCCTACGTTCTATATCATATCAACCTTTTAGCTTGTCAATTGAATATTAAACGTTCCCTAGTAGCACGTAAGATTTCCAGTAAAAATATAACCAAAAGTCGCACTGGAAAGTTTTTGTTACAATTTATACCAAAAATTACTTTTGTGGTAATTTATGCCAAAAATGTCTGCACACTAATATACTTTAATCAAACGATGAGAACAAGAGAAAAAGGAGACAACCATTTCCGTTAAAGACCGTACCCGGTCATTAGTTTAGCAACCGATTGTCATAGATATACATTTTTAGTTACAAAAGTGTTTTAAATGACGCAAACATTCATGTTTTGGCATTCTTAAATTCGAAAATATCAGTAAAATCTATGAATCTTACATATTCGTCAGGTACCTTACTTACGATTAGGAAACTTTTATACACCATACCAAAAATAAAACACAAAATGTTTAATTTTTCTCCTATGACGAAAACTGACCGAGATATTTAATTTCAAAATTTACTAATGTCCTTAATTTACAGTTTTATTACATTCAATATGCCGAAAGAATTTTCCCGAAAATAATTTATAAGTCTAAAAAAAGCGTTATTAATACTCTCATAAAGTGTATTCATTTAGAATCTTAATCTCGTAATCCTACAAAAAATACATTAAATTACATTTCTAATTAATGCAAATATAATAATGCATTTTCTGCGATACGATTCTATGAATGAAATCACCATTTTTAAATTACATTGATTAATACTTTACACAATAATCTGCATAGAAATGCTCGTCACTTAATCTCTTAACACCATAAGCCTTTTTCTAAGCTAATGAGTAATTTTTAATTTCGTGTATATGCAAACATTTTGTCCTTCGATTTACTTACGGCTCATACATGTGATACCCGAATTAATACCAAATAGCTCGGTCAATATTTGCCGCACATGAGTCAAATGTTTCGTGTTTTACTTTTTATAATTAGTACAAAAATTCCAAAATATAAGTATAGGGACAGAAAGAATTCTAGATAGCAAAGATATGAAAGAAAATACTTAGCGATACATTAAAATGAAAAAATACATAGATAAATTGCAATAAACGGAATCATTTTCATTTTTAACAAACAGAAATATTTAATACAGAGAGGTTAGAAGTATTCAAGTTAGACTGTCTAACCGGAATATACATAAACTGAATATTAATTTTATTAATTAAAAAATTAATTTTTTAGAAATGAATCCCTTTAAAATAGGGAATTTTGTTAGTTATTTCAGACATGTGATGTTTTAACAAGTCTTTCCCAATGTTTCAGCATCATGACTTGTATGCATGCGGTTGTATGCATACAGTTATTACTTCTATGAAACTACACATTTATGGTTATCAATCAGGTAATTACAAAACTAGTAACATAACGTCAAAACATAAACATGTGTTTAACAATCTCAAAGAACGGTATGTAACATAATTCATAAAATTTACAAATCTAAAGCACAGTTATATTATGTATATTTACGGTTTTAATGCATAACAGCAGTTTCCCGAGCCTAATAAACAATTACTCATCTATAGCCAAAGGTTTGACAGCATTACTAAGATATGGAGAGTTTAATACGTCATTGTTAATCAAAACTGTATTATAGTAATGTTATTTTATTATTATTTCAGCTATTAGTTAAATAAAACTAGACATTTATGGCTACATATTAGACAATTACAACGTTAACAACGTACATGCTGTACCCATAAGCATACAACAGCAATTACAAACATAATAGGTAAAGTATTTCTTAAATTTAAGCGTTTAATGTAATGTAGTTACATATATATTTTCATAAATTTGTATGGTTTACTAACAAGTATTAAAGGAACAATGGATATTCAAATTTACAAATTTTGTTTAAAAATTTGAAATTTCGTTTTTTATTCCCCAAAATAAAGAATAACGTAAATGATGCATACGTAAAAATATTTTTTATTTGAGATGAATTTTAAGCATTTTACACAGAATTCTAGCTGTAGACATAAGCATTTAAAGGGGATTTAAAAGGCTAAGACCTTGTGTTTTCCACGCATTTTTCGCTCATGTCACCCAACAAATTCATTTTTTTTTTTACTATACGAACGACAAAGTGTATATTATAACAGTTTAGAAAATTGTAACAAATGCTTTAGAAATTATTTTCCCCCTTTTCTCTCAATCTTTTCCGATTTTCCCTTATTATATCTAAAAATGTACTTAGTATTACTTACCGTATTAATAAAACTGTCTTAACATGATGTAGAAATGGTTGAAATGGTTGCTAAATTGAAGAGACAAATAGAAATGTACCTTACAAATTTGAGAAATATATCAGTAAAGTCAATTACACGTCTATAGTCATAGATAAATGCCTAAATAATAATAAAAATTATTATTTAATGATCTTATTGATAGATGAAGGACCTGTTTTTGATTGAAGGTCATATGGAACCCATCTATCAAATCTGTCAAATATTACATACTAACGTTGACAGAATGCTCATCCAGAACTCACCAGAATATTACTCATCCAGAAATGACAGATCAGAACTATGGTCTTTTCTTTAAAAACAGCGAAATAAATGAAAATAATGCAGAATTAGTAATAAAAGTAAAGATTGTTAAATGTTCTGAAAGAAAAATACTACTGCATAAATAGTTATAAACGTAGGCTGATTCAGGTTCATAAATAAAAATAGAATAAATATTAGGTTATTTTAAGAAATTGGTTCTTGCCTGAAAATATGGTCTTCATTAGAAACAACGTGTCCCATAATTTTCTCAAATGCCTTTCTCGTTCTTTCAGCAGAGAAAATATTTAATAGTTTTATCCTTGAAACGTCCTTAGAGAAAATGTCTAGTTGTAAAATTTCTGAAAGCACGAACATTTTCATATTCAATGAAGTGCATCAGCGATTTGCTCCACAGATGATACATTTATCTTAAAAACCGCTGCCAGTGTTCAAGAATTTGCTGTATTAAATGATCGCCTATAGAATGAAATGGTCTTTGTATATTATGTAAATCAAAACGGGGGATAGAATAGGAGTGGAAGCGCTGCCTCTTAATCGTTGGCTAAGTTTGAATAAGTTCTTGTTAGCTGAGAAAATTCGGAAATAACTTTCTCATTAGCTGATAAATAAAATGTCTCGATTTTAGCATATAATCCAGCTCAATATTTTTAATTTCCTTAATTGTTCTTAGTTGAACTGTTAATCACGTTAACGTGCACAAATTTTAATATTAGAACCTTTATAGTCAGAATTCCAGTTTTCAAAATATTTGGTTTTTATTAAAGGAGGTGAGAATTCCGTATTTTCTATACTCCTACTTTTAAGATATTCTTTAATTCCTCAAACCCATCATATAAATCCATAGAAAGAAAGGAACTTTTATTTCACATGAGAAAAACAATTATGAGAATGAAATTTGAAATCTGGATTTAATCAAAAACACATATAAAACTACAGTTTTAAAATCATACCTGCATTTGTTAAGAAGATAGAAATAAATTTTAACAAACTAAGTACATAATCCAAGCTCTACGATCTCGAGGTTCATTTATTTTCAACGAAATTGTGAAAAAAACATATTTAAGTAACAGATGCAATGTTTCATATTTTACTAGAATGTTTTGAAGCAGAAACAAAGAGGAAAGATTATTTCAAGTGTTATATCTAGGAAACACTAAACGAAAAAAGCTAACCTTTTTTTTTAGAAAACTAAAACTGTTACACAAGATCGCCTCGAAGTAATATTAGTTGTACCAATCATATTATTTTTTAAAGAAGCCTCTATTATTCCTTGCCAATAAAGCTACTTTTTCAAATATTTGAGTGAAAAACTTTAACTTATTTTTAGGCAAGAAAATGAAAAATTCAGATGACGAAGAAGGGGCAAAGTTTCAATTTTTCCCCTGAATCTGAATTTTTTCCACATGATTCGTTGGACTCGATTATTTGAATACTTGATATCCCATCCCTAGTATGTATTTCGTGAAAAAAAATACACCATGAGAGAACGGTCATTGTCTCAATCCGCTTAGCCAAAGATCTCATTCTCCTTTCAGTTACATCAGTACATTGCCTGTCAGGGGAAAATATCCTGGAGTGAGTCAAAAATAATATTTACTTCTGAACAATAATTTAATAATTCTCATGACAGCATGACCATAAATAATATGTCTGTTAGTTACATACCACGTCTTTTATGTCATTTCAAAATGCTGAATTTTTTTAATTCATTATTTCTTAATAATTATATCATTTAAAAAAATTATCGAGAAGAGCTATAAAGCCTTCTATTTTAAGCATTTTTGATAATAGAATTAATCGCTAACTTGTTACACTATAACCCATAAGTCTACATTAAAAATAAAACCATTAAATTATATAACAATACATAAGTCACAATCGTGTTACATGCCTTTCTGCTTTTAATTTCGCTTAGGTGCTTGACTGGCTGCTTTAATTTCTCTTCAGTTCTGAAGTCCTTTAGGACTTTTTTGGATGATAACAGTAAATAGCAATTTTATTTAAAATGAGAGTCTAAGTGTTTATGCAATATCCCATTGGCTTTAACTTAAGTGAAACTTATTTTGTAGACTTCGGTACATTTACATTTTTGTTTACACATTTATATGCATATACAATTGAATATTTCGTGTTTAAAAATCTAGAATGCAGTTTTCTCTTATTTGTCTATCGTGCGTAATCACGTGAAATATTTCTCCTTTTAGAAAAAAGTTTGATTTTGTTTTGTTTGATAAATTCGCACGTTTCCTTCTGAAAAGATACTATTTGAGGATAAATTCCAGGTATTAGGCTGAAACATGAACAATCAGGTTGCAAATATTATTTGTAATTATTTAAAAGCCTGACGAAGATCCAATTCAGATTCTTGAACAATTTAACACAAATTCCAAAATTCAAGATAATACCTTTGTTACTTTTTAAATTAAAAAATACTTGAAGATGGAGTTATATTCTAAGCATCCGAATCTTTACTGTATGTTCAGTAGTGATTAAGAGCTGCCGACAGGAGGCGCTGCTAGCGCGTTATACTCTCGACCTACGTAATTTGAATTGAGTATTCTTTTCTTTTGTGTACTTGCTGTAACAGATCTTACAGCTTTGTGATTGAGAATTTAAAATGATTTGGAGCCAGATCGTTCCTCTACAGCAACAAGATGATTAATAAATATATAATAAAGTAAATATCTTTCTGGTGATAATCTTTGTTATTAAATACAAAGTCAACCAGCTCCTGAGTACAGTTCACTGTATATTAATTTTGTGACATTTGTATTTATACTTATTACAAGTAGTCTAAAGCAAAATATCCTGCAAATGATAGTTTGTAGACAGCACTAAAGCAGAATAATTTTACCACCAAATTTCCAATAGAAAAAGTTATTTATTAGTTAAAACAGTTTAAAAATTCACTAAATTTAAATTTCTTTTGTTGTAGAAAGTTTTATCTTTTTTCCGATGGCGAGCACAAATCATCATCACAGACGTTGGCCACTACTAAGGCCAGAAGCGGTGGTTACATTTTAATGGAAGCAACTAATAAGAGGACCACCTTTGCCTCCTAAAATAAGCAACTTAAACTTTTTTAAGGAAAGCGGGAATATGCTTACTGATTTCTTTGAAAGTTTCGCTTTTTCAAAGTTATTAAATTTATTACTCGCAAACAGATATTTTATGGGAATGGATAAGTATATTTTGAAATTATAAATAAAAGTTTATTCATATTATTTTTAAGTTGTAACTGAAACTCTTGAAGCAAAGTATTCCTTAAAATGATATAGCAATTTCTTGTGGTAAAAATGGCATTGTAAGCGTCTCCTAAATTACTAACTATGTTCAAGAATAACGTTTCTAAATAACTGATGTGTGGTTAAAACGTCTCTGTCTACGTATTCGTGTTATCTCCTTGAGTGCTTTTCTCTCATTGACAACCGAGCGCATGATTCGGAAAAGACCGCCAGTAAAAAGGTTTGCCGTCGAGCGCGAAAAAAAAAACGTTTATAATTAGCATATCAAAATACAGTTATTGAAAAATATATCAAAAATTGGTAATTGCCGAATACAACGGTAGTAGTTTAGAAAGGGGAAGAAGTGTTTCAAGAGTTAATTTGTGGACGAATTTGGCGAATGTTTTTCCACTCCACTTACCAATATTTTGCGAAGCATCTTGCGAAAAGTCAATTGGAGATGATGGATGATACCGATAGTTTCCGAGCTGTTGGGTGATTAGTCTCGGAAAGTTTGAAGAAAGTGTAATGAAGCAGTTGAAAAAAAGTCTAGCACGAAACGATGAAACGGAAAGTTTTCAAGGGAAAAAAAGCAGAATTTGTAGTATCTGTGAAATGTTTTCTGAAGATCTTTTTCTGCCCCATGTCTGTGTAAAAAGAAGTGTCTTTTTTGCGAAAGAACCATGTTCCAACAGAAACATTCTAACTTCGAAATGTAAACAGTCTCCTGGTATATCCCCATCATAAAAAATGAACTAATTAACATAATATTATTTAATTAGTAAAACGGTAAAAATTGAAGGCTGTACTTTCACACATTCTTGTGTAGCAGGTAATAAATCCAGCGATCAAAATTACGAGGTATTTTCTCCCTCTTTTACGCGTGCTTTCGTGCTGTAACTGGATAGCATAGCCGGCCAGTAATCGAGAGATCCGGTGTTCAGATCAAGTAGACAGCATTGTACTTTTTTCATGTTTTTGCATCGATATAACCTAATAACCCTACAAGTGGTACCCGAATTTAAAAAAAGTGGTGGATATAGTTCGTCACCACCAGAATTTGGCAATTTTATCCTCTGATGTCCACTCACTATTTAAAAGGAGACCTTCGCAGTGTAAGTAGAAGCTTGTCCGATGAGTAATCGGAAGTTCTGGAGTTCGAATCCTGGCCAAGGCATTATACATTTTTCATATACCTGCATCAATATAACCCAGTGACTCTACAAGATGTAAGATCTCTGGCTGGATTCCATTCATTCTTGTTTTTCGAAATTGCTGCTCCCAGAAAGCTTAATTTCTGTACATTATTATTAACACTTATTTAATTTATGATAATGAAGGCACTTTTCTAAAGAACTTTTGAAATTTCGACCTCTAAACATTTATTGTGTTGTAAATTGTGTTATAATTCTGCCAATGTAAATTATATTTATTCTTTGTGTTTTAAATCGGCCAGTGTAAACTCTTTTGAGTCAAGTAAAATCTGTTAGAACTTTGTAGTTTGGATATGAAGCAGAAATTCATCTAAGTAGATAGTATTATAGTAAATAAGTAGATAGCATTATAGTAAATAAGTAGATAGTATTATGGTAAATAAGTATACAGTATTACAGTAAATAATTAGACAGTATTATAGTAAATAGGTAGATAGTATTATAGTAAATAAGTAGATTAATGCACCTAAATATGTTGTTTTATTTAGATACAGCTAAGTGCGTCTAAAGGGAACCTAAAATAAAATTTTTAATCTTTTCCATAACAAACGTTTATTCCGTTCCTTTTTCAGAGCCAAATATTTTAGAAATATCTAATGCTTTTAGGAGCCTGTACCATTATAATCTGAAAAATAAGTTTTGAAAATTCATTACTTAACATTTATGATCCTGTAAAATATTACCTGTTAAATAATAATATGTGTATTATTTCCAAACATTCTGATAATTTCAATCCAAAATATAACTAATAAACTTCTTTATTACACTTTAGACTGAAAGCCACACTTTGAGTTACTTTTGGTCTTAATTACATTAAGAAATCCCATAGAAACATTTGAAATCTTTTTTTAACTAAAAAAGGAAGCGTTTTTTGAATTCCAAAGCTTCCAGCATTTTAAGCTATAGTTTTATCAAATTACTGATTTAACTGATTTTCGGAATGAAATGCCTATAAAAGCAAGCATATTTGTTTAAAGCATTTTAAATATCATAAATTGTTTTAACTATAAAATTATTAATATTTTGTCTTTCAATATTTTTGAAGAGTTATCATTTGTTTAAATAGCAATTAACGACTCAGAATCTTTGACATGCATTAAAACGCTTCCTTTTATTTCTGTTATATAATACTGTAATGCAAACACATCGGGAAAATTGTTAGCAACGAATTTTAATCAGCTAATGATGCCATTCTGAATTTCTCTTAACAAGAACATGTAAAAGTTTTTAAATACAGAATTAATAATGCTGTGAGGTTTTCTTACCTTGCTAACAATTAACTTTTATTTTACTGCTGAAACATTTTTACACGATACTTATTTTTATCAGAGGTGATACAGAGGCTGTTCGCACATTTTTAGACAATTTTCATAGTATTTACAGAGTTTTACATATTCCGTTTTATAAAACTTATTATTCATTATCTGTCTACACTATAATTTCAAAGACAGTTAAGCCTTTTTTGGTATCGAAAGAGGTATTTTATCCCATTCCCCTTGAACAGCTTTCCGAAGTCCAAGTTGGGTTATAAGTCGACGTTTGGACAATTCTCTTTTTATAAGCCCAAAAGAGCAAACATCCGTGGGTGATTACGTCAGAAGATTAAGTGAGGATATGAATGAAGGGTATGGCCTTGATACACGTTTCTTGTTCCACTTTTTTCCAGGAAATTAACACTGGATTTTGGCCTTGTGGCTGCTTGTTTTGTCTTGATGCAGTTCTATTGATTGATGGCACTGTGGGTAAAGAAAAGGTATTTCATATTTGAAAATTGGGTATCAAATATATTCCTGATAATATGTGGAGTTCATTGTAACATCTTTAGTTTTTATTTGTCATTATATCAGAAACCAGCAACAATGATAAATCCTTTGTAAAACTTTCTGATTCTTTGAACCATGGCTAAGATTTTTCTTCTCTTTGATGATAATAAATATACCTCTTTTATTGAAATCATTTAAATATACCCAAAATTTATCTGTGACAACATTTTTTTCATTTTTGTAAGAATAATTGTTGCTTATAGAGATGAGCGTTTTGTTTTCGATGATATGTCGCAGAGAAAGACGATGCACGTTACATTATTTCGCCTTTTTAAAATCCATATCAGCATTAATCACTTGGTTAACATCTGATACACAGCATTTTAATGTTTATGCAATTGTTCTTTAACTTCGCAGATTTTTTTTTAACATTAAAGTTCTTACCTTTGCAACATTAAAAAAATTCCTTTTTTTCTTGGATACGTAATTCGATAATTGATGCGTCATTTATGTCTGTGAGAATTCCGTTGCACATTTCAAGTACGTATTAAAGCTGAGCAATTTGTTATAGTATTGAACAATATAGAACAATATAACATAAGATATTACAAATGTTGCTACCAACTATCATCACTGTATTAATGTGAACATATGCATGTTACTACTTATACTGTAGTAGGTAAATGTGTGGATATTGCAACATTAAAAAAAAGACGTCTACAGTACAAAAGAGCCAAACTTGTTGCAGTAACAGCTATTGAAGAACAGGAGGGTATATGGTACATGCAGCTGGGCAGTTTTAAACTGTTTTAGTGTTATTTGAGAGAAAATATACTGAAAATTTTGAAAAACCATTTTTCTTAAAATGGTGATTTTCATACTTGCGCGCACTCTTTAAAAAAATCTATCATAGCTATTGATTTAAAAATTTCAGGGTAAGTGCATGATGATATTGCTGAAAAAATGCACCTACCTTTTTCTATAAAAAAATTATTTTTTAAGTATTTATATAATTTTACTTCAAAACATTTTAATGCTTTTTCTGTTTTCTAAGATCTTATTGTAATCGTGTTAATATTCTTTGATATTTTAAAATTTAAATAGGTGAAGAATCATACCTAATGATATTTCATTACAAAATTATAAAAATTATTACTGTAACTAAATTTGTATTACTGTCAGTTTGCGCGCAGTGCCTCAGTACAACTTTTAAATTTTCGGAAAATACAGCTAGGTTTTTTTTTTAAATTATATATATATATATGTATATATAAAATTATATATATATATATATATATATATATATATATAACAAATACTTATACACTATTAAGTAAATTAAATCAAGAAATATAATCATCTATGTATAGAGATGACACACTGAAAATTTATAAGGTATTTCTCCCACTTTCTTACCGTGCCTTCGTGGTATAGTGGTTCTGCACACTGGGGCGGTATTCCAGAGGTCCGTGGTTCGATTCCCGGGGAAGGGTTGTTAATTTTTCACCTCTTCTGCTTTCAAAAATCCTAATATCTTTACAGTGGCGCCCGAAATATGTTGGATGAGGTTTCTCCACACCCAAGATTTGGCGATTGGGTCCTCTAAAAACCCTAGTCGTCTTTTAAAAGAGGGAGTATGAAAGGTATTTCTCCCGCCTTTCTAGTGTGCCTTTGTGGTGCAGTGGTTCTGAACACTGCGGTATTCCAGAGGTCCGTGGTTCGATTCCTGGTGAAGGCGTTTTTAATTTTTCACCTTTCTTGCTTCCAAAAAAAAAAAAAAAATACCGAATGTCTCCACAGTGGTGCCCGAACTAAAAGGATTGTGGATGATGATTCTCCACACCTAGGATTTGGCGACTAGGTGCCCTAAAACCCTAGTCGCTCTTCAAAAAAGGGAGTATATAAGGTATTTATTCCACTTTCTTAGTGGTCAGAACACTGAGTCGGTATTTCAGAAGTCCGTGGTTCGATTCCCAGCGAAAGCGGTTGCTAATTTTTCATCTCTCCGGCCTGCTAAAAAAATCCTAATGTTTCTACAAATTTCATATATGGATGACTAAAAGAATTTGACTTAATAAAACTCGAAAATCAGCTAAAATTCTCACTTTTTGCGTTGCGCAAAAGTGATGATTCCCCTTAAAAGTAGGAGACATATTTCTTCATTTCAAATAATAAACTATTGCCAGAAATTTTTACTCCAATTTATTTCCTTTTTTAATTTTTTACCAAAATCTTTCTAAAAATGTGTAAACACCCTCTGTACATTTAGCTGTTTTCTCCATAAAAGTAATTAATCCAATGTCCTCTCTGTTTTCTCTTTAGTTTAAGTTTCATAATACCTAGACAAACTTGTTTTATCATAAATGAATCCCTTTCTTCCAAAACTAATTCCTTATTCCAAATATGAATCACATATTCTCAGTAACTTTTACTCGAAATATGATACTTTATTTTTGATAAGATACAGTCATTTATAACTCCATAACACTCTTATATGCAACTAATATATATGTTGATGAGAGGCAATGAAAAGATATATGGCAGTTCATCAGTACCTCAAATTATCACTCAGACTCTAAAGAAATGTAATTCCTCATGATAAAACGTATAATTGCAATTCCTTTTATTTCGATTCCCCATTCACTGGCAGAGAGCTTCATGAATTCTAAGTTCATAATTTGTGTGTTTTTTGAAAAGTCACTTTGAAGGTTAGTCCTTTTTTTTCCTTTCCATTTTTTATTGGATCTTACTTACTCTGATAAGTGTTATAAGTCTTTTACTTTTCTGAAGAAATTTTACGCAAATGAAGTCCTCAATAAAAGGAACTCATCAGTTAATAAGAAAGAATATAAATGATGGAAGGAGAAGGGGAATTTTTCCGTTTTTCACCGATTCTTGGGTAATTATGCTATTTAGTATCAAGAATTTGGAAAGATATAAAATGTGGGTCGATCGTTTATACTGATGCTTAAGAATTTAAACTCTTAATCCTTAAACCGTGATTTGAAACAAGAGAATTTTTTTAGTGATTTCGTTAATGGCTGATTTAAAATATCACTTTTGCATAAAACGTTTTCTTTCGTTTCATTTTTTCAAAGAAATTTTGATTTTATTTGTTATGGTTTCTTTTGCCTAAAAAGAAAATGATATAATTCTTTTTCCTCCTCAGAACAGTTTTTTGTTGCTTCGTCATAGGGCTAGGTATAAAAAGTAAGGTATAAAAGCAAAGGCCCTTTTTTATGTTATGACTATTTTATTCCTCCTCCCCTCACCAAAAAGAAAAAAATACGAAAGCGGAAAGAAATGAGGAATTTTTCAGTAAAGCGGATTCTGCTGTTTCGGTTATAAGAAAGACATTGAAAGGACTTTTTTGAATTCTTTTTATGGTTTCTAATTCAAAGTTATGAATCAAGATGGCTTTTGAATTCCTTAAAAAGATGCTTTTGGGACAGGGCTTCATTAATACTAAAAACCATTTTGAATTTAGCATTTTTTTTCTTTTAATGTTATTTCCAAATTTCAGTTATTTTCAAGACTGAAAATTGCCTCAGGTAACATCAGATTTAGGCATGATAAGATATGTTTAAATCAAGGCTTTTCTTTAAATGTTTATTTATCCAATAAGTCGTTACATAATGGCTCTCAAATATTTTCTTTTTAAATTCATTATAAGAAAATAAAATCGTTGAAATTAATAATTATTTATCGATTTCTGAGAAACATTTTGATTCCTTTCGTTTACTGTGAGTCAAACATATTTCGTCTCTTGCAAAATTATAATCTTCTGTTTAGTTACAACGAAATACTTCTTTTGCTGCAATAAATGAGATTAATTCTTGTCTGGACTAACATACAATCTCTAAAAGTCAATCGATCTCTCTAACTCATACTTAGCTTTGCTTATTCTTTGTTTTCCAAAAATAAATATTTTCTGTTTTTAAAATCTAAACTAGTCTCATGGAGCATATGCTATATTTTACAGAAGCAAAGAAATTGGAAACACAGAAATTCTATTTTTATGTTTTAGTTTCTGACTCTTGGAAAAATTTAGAATCAAACGAATATTATTTAGAAATCCTGCTTTCCATTGAAAGTAAAGAGAATTATTTTAGTTCAATACTACAAACATTTCATATTATGAAGTATAACTCATCTCTACATATAGTAAAAGAAAGAGCCTGTGTGTCTTTCGTTCGCGCTGCACGTAAGCTAATACAACCAGGACTACGAAATTTGGTATATAGGTGCATCTAGACAAGAGCCAGTGCACCTTGAAGCGATGTTTTCAAAACTCGAATCAGATTTTTTTTATTTTTATCTTTTTTGATGAAATCGCATCATTTTGAATAGTTTCATTCTTTTAGAAACGTGGTTTGGTCAACAGTTTTTCATTCAATGCTTTGTATACTGGCCTGCTGACTGTTGAAAATCAGCACTGTATTTATTTGGAAAAATGAGGGCGATAATTCTATGCAGTTTTTAAATTTAATGTTTCTCTTGGATACTGGAAGTTTGTTGAGAGAACGCAACAGGAAGTTGGTTAACTTATTTATTAGGTTAATTAAAATTTGTATTAAGGGATATTGCTTATTTCATTGTAATTTTTTATATGTAATACATTTTTATTGAAATTTGTGTCTTTTTTTTTTATGGTGAAGTTGTTCTGCAGAGTAAAATTCTGCGCAGTTTTTTAATTTAACGTTTGGTGTTCCTTCCAGGCATTTTTCCGGTGCATTTAAAAGCCAGACGAAGGCTGGCCACGTAGCAGCTAGTTATTAATAAAGTTAAAACATTGGCCGTATTGCACAATTGCTTTTGGGCTTCTTCTTTCTCTCATTTCTGACTTTGCCTGTTTGATAATTTCAACGTACTACTCTCATATTAATAATAAAAATGAAATCGGATCTTGCCTATATACTTTTAAATTTCTAACATATTCTTGGTGAATTTAAGGAGGGGAATTGTATAATTCCATTTTTGGTATCGGTTTGCTTTTCGCTTGCAAAACGGCCAGGTTTTGAGTATGTTCTTTCACTTCGGTAAGCTTGTCTGTACTTGTAAGATTTATTTTAATCAATAAATTTTTTCTTACATTGAGTACTTCCTGCACTTCTCCTGTTTCCTCTACTTCTTCAGAAAATGTAAATAATGTGTGTGTAAATAATTTCGTTCATATTTTCTGCTGGAATAACTAACAAACGAAAGTTTTAGATAAATAGCAGTGACAACCTTGGCCCAAAACGTAGTGATCCTGTGTGTTTCGGGTGATATACTGATTAAAGGTCAGTGAATTTTGTACTTGCAGTTAAGCGAGAAAGCAAGTTAACTCAGAAGGCAGTTTCTTGGTCTCAAAACAGTTACTGCTCAAAACAGTTAGAGGATATTGTGAGTTTGATAACACCTTTATGTAGAATATCGTTATACAGTTATTGTTACTATAAATATCATTATGTAGAAAATGTATTTTGCTGCAAGTGTAAACAAAAGAAAAAAATTAATATCATAATTTATTAGCTTAGCTTCATATCAGCTTAGATCGTATATGATTTGAGCATAACTAAGACTTTTTAATTAATTTTATAACCCATTAGTGAGACCAGTAAATTCTCAGATTGAGGACAATTATTGAATGCACTAATTTTCTTTTATTGACTCATAATTATAGAGCTGTAATAATATATAAGTACTTTATAGTTAACTATAAAATCAAACCCAGTACGCACCCTCCAAAAAAAGAGAACAATTCAATATCAACTGGGAAAATTCCGTGTGACGACCCGATGAAGGTATGAGGGTATTCATATCCCTGGTGAAATAAACACATTTCGGTAGCAAGAAATCGGAACTTTTCCGAAGAGGCGGAGTGGAGAAGAATACATGGTGACATCATTAGAGATGATCACTCTGGTGGCCCAAACTAAATACAGTTTCCATCTCCATCCAGCCGGAAAAAAAATTACCTTCCAATTCGAAAAGCAGTGATCGTTATTGCTCTGGCAGGACATTCCAGGCTCGAACCAACGCGGAAGGAATTAGTCTCACCCCCGCTCTGTGCATTTCTACTCTCCGCTGTGTCTTTCTCCATATGTCCACCGTCCCAGCCACCCTCGACCTGGTAAAATTCTTGGGGAGCAACTTCACCATTAGCAAATAAGGCAGCTGAATCTAACTTGATGGACGCTTTACCGTTTAAATTTTTCCCTTACCATAAAAGTCAATCCTTTCCTCTTTTTTCAATTTTCTGTATTTTCTAGACCATAACTGTAGGAACAACAGATTTGAAATGTCCAAAAATTATTTGCATAATTTGGAAATTTTGGAAAAAAAAAATTTCTTCTACTAAAGTTTATCTCAAAGCTTAAATTTTATCCACCGCTATTCAGGAAATACTACATATGAAAAAGAATGGAAACTAAACAGTATGGTGCAATATGAATAAACAGCGCCATCTAGCCAAATTTAGTTTAATGTAAAATCTATCTTTTTTTTTCTTCCTTGCTGTTTGAATTTCCAGATCTCAAGGTATAACAGATTGATATTATGTATTGATATTTTAATAAAGCAATTAAAAATACTTATCAATAAAAAATAAAAAATAAATATTTATCAATTTGAATGGATACTTTAGTTGAAATTATTAAACTGGGGTCCCTCAGGTATTATAAATTGGTATCTCTGTTATGCAAAAAGCACAAGCCCATTAAAATATCCGAAAAAGTTTACCATTTGCACATTGTTATTAAAAGAAATCTAAAGCTTCTATTAATTAGAAATAGTTTTCTTTTACGTATATATGATAATTATAAGAGTTGCAAAGATTGTTAAATCTAGGAACCAAACCTTCTTTAGGAGTAATGCAGGAAATTATACAATATATATCAAAAAATCATGCAACATGTATCTACGATTTAAAAAAAATATGTGTTCTCTCTTACCTAATAATTCTTTGTCCCTAAAATAAAATTTTTAAAAAGAAAGAAGCATATAATACATTATACGCTCTAGACAGACTTTATAATAGAAATATCTCGTTTACCGTTAAATTTATATTTTGATGAGGACGAGAGTGTGCCATAAACAAATGAATTACAAAAATATTTTTCAGCCGTGGAGTGTAATATATAGCATAAAAAAATAGTTTTTAATAATTATATTAATGATGCAAATATTGTTAACAACGTGCTATTATAAATAGGAAGTAATATACTATTATAAATCTGAAGAAAAATTAAAGTTCTTATCAGAATTAAATAAGCTCAGTTTTCTGTTTTTCATTGGGCTTATTTTCTTCGAAAAACGAAAACAATAACACATGAAACAGCTATTAGCTATTAATAAGTGTAAGATGGATGGATGGAGAGAAGTAAAACAATACGCAAAAGGAAAGTGGTCGCTGCGCTGTTTTATGTGAGGTTGTTAATGAATTTTAGCACGAATAAAAAGAACATTACTCTGTGACATTTCTCTTTTCTTTTGCGGCCTAAGCGATCGTTACCCGTTTAATAGTGCTATAAAAGTTTATGTCGTAAGTCAGAAGGTTGCGGTAAGGAGAAGCTAGGTATTCACTTTCTGCATGTCAAAATTTTTCCGCAATCGAGCATCATTTTACTAACAAGCTAGGGTTTAAGGAAAATTAGCAAATGACCTGTAATTGGCTCTAAAGATAAAATTTTAAGTTCTTAGTAATCTCGCTAATGGGGATAAAAATATTTTTACGTTATTATGCTTCTGGCCTAGAGTTCTTTCGAGCACAGGAATATTAGGAATATTGTTACTAAATAAAATAATATTTTACTAGTTAAAATTACAAAGGTTTCGTTCTTCCTTTAAGATTACTTTAAACTAATTTTATACTTAATACTTCTTTAATGATATAATTCCTTAAAAATTTTATTCCTTAATAATATAATCTGGTATTAAGGTGTTATTATTAAATTTTTCAAAATGTTCCAAAGAATTATCCAATATAATATGAACCTGTCTGAGGACAACACTTTTGTTTTTGCTAAAGTTTATGAACACATGCATGCGAGCCAACAAAAGGCATTTATGATCATTACTCTACACGAGCGTTTCGCATCCCACTTTGTTCCAAATAACTGAAAATTTAGATTTCAGTTACGCATGATAGGAGAAAGACTTAATATAAAGGAAAAATAATACGTAGTCAAAAGCTGTTAATAATGGAATGAAAGATAGCTTTTTCAGAGATAATACTTTTTTTTAATCAGTAGCCGTGTTTCGTTTTTAAGTTAAACCTAACAAAACATACTTGTATGAAGTGATGTAAGTAGAGTTCTTGGGCCTCATTCCCTGTGAGTTACAGCACTCCAGGAAAAAGAGGGGAAGGGAATAAATGGCTTCTCACTAATGATGATTTTGGTCAGCGCTGAATTAATTACTAATTCTCCATAGCGAAGTCACCCGAAACGCCCGAGCATTCAAACATCGGCAGGTTGCCTGAAAGGCTGCGACAATTGTCTACCTAGTGCTTTTCCCTAGTGCATAGCTCATTGTGCATAGCTCATTGTGCATAGCTCATTGCATAGCTCATTGGTTTCGGGAGTCGTTAAATGACAAGCCAATCATTTTTTTTCGAAGCGACTAAACGTCGCTCTATTATATGAACGCACTTTGCCTCTTCTTTGTTTAGCATCAACGTTTAGCTGTTGATTCTCGCAATCGCACCACTAATACGCAAAAATTACGAAGAGAGAAGTAATCGCATCACTTAAGTAGGTTATTGTTAACGCTCTATTATTCTACTTTGCATGGTGGAAGGAAATCCAGTCCAAAAAAATTCTTATATACGAGAGTTTCAGATGTTTGAGAGAAACAGATTTTGGCTTCTACCGCTACGAAAGAGTTAAGCAATATAAGCATGTGCTTTATAGGGTACTGAGAAAGAAAACCTGTACTAGAACTCTTTTGCAAGGTCCCTTTCTCTCTTTTCTGATTCTCTATTTATAGATCAACAAAGAGGGAAAACCTGGAGCCTCATTCCTGTCATCGAGTGTTTTTAATCCAGCCTTTCTGCTTTGAGGGATTAGATATTTATGATGTTTTCTTTTCGTCAGGAATGTATCGGAGACAAATAAGTAAACCCGTAGAGAAAACAAACTTGTCATGTAAAATGCAGAATTAAGAGGAAATATACGAAATATAGGATTAAAAAGAAAGCCGTAGACTAGAAAATTTTATTATAAAATTTTATTTTGAATTTTATATGAAATTTGAAAACTCGAAAGTTTCTTTACCATAATTATTATTATTTACTGTTTCTAAAGCAAGAATAAATGGCCGGTTAAGTTACAGACTAACTTATAAAGAGCATAGATAAATATATAAAAAGAAATTATGTTAATTTTACACCATAATTTATGTAGCTCAAAAATGTAAATTATTCAAACATTTACAATCCATAAATAAATAAATTAATAAATAAAATATAAAAATACTTTAAAAAAAAAAGAAAACCTGAAAGGTTTCTGATTTTAAATTACGTCCAAAGGAGCGTTTTTTTAACATTTTGTCTGTTACCTTTGTTTATTAAATATCACGTTCTTCGCACTTAAACCATGAAATTCAATTCAAGAGCAATATCGCAAAATAGTTTTAAATTGGGCATATCTTTAGAATTCCCGATACAGAGTCTCGAGCGCTGGAGATAAAAATATTTTTTCTATACAACGTTACCATTGCTCGTTTTGAAATCCTTGAGTTTATTAATCAGAAATTCGTTAACGTTTTCAAAATAGGAAAGTGATAGTAAAACAAGTTCCAAATTTCAAATTTCGGCTTCCACATGCCCATATACGCAGTAGGATTACGTCATTCAAAATTTGATGGCTCTATGTACCATTGTTTTATCACAATGCGAGAAATATACATACATTTATGCAGATTTTTCATTACTTAATTTCTTCAAATATAATGCACGACTAACATCTGGTGGCAACAGTTTGAAAAGTGAAACGGACATTTATAGTGAACCAACGCAAAATCGCAAAACAAAAACAATAATCCTTCAGGGACAAAGCCCCTTTGGACTAATAAAATAAGTAAATATAAATAAAATAAAAAAATAAATATGAGCCATTTTGAACGTATGTATTTTATAACATTAAAACAAACATTTATATCGGAAATTTCATAAACAAAATTATTCGAATATATGTAATTTTTATAAAAGGTCTATTTACAGAAGTTTTTCCTCTCTCTTTCTGTTTAATTTCTCTATATACCTAAGTTTCTTCTTGCTATCAGTTCTAATTTTTTTGGTAATTAAGATAACAGTCTTTCACTAATGTTGTAAAATATTGTTGCGTGCGTGCGTACTGATTCGTAATGGATTGAATGCACAAGTCGATAAAAAGTCAATAAAATTTATTCTTATCCCAAGAAATAAAACAAAATGCTGAAATTTCCTCATAGATATTCGTAAAATATCACAATATCTCACAGTAGTTCTGTTTTAAACTACTAAAACGTTAAAAGAACACAATTCAAAGCAGAGAAAGCTAATCCGAAATCACCGCGAATTCACTACAATCATCAACAAGAATTAAGTATACAACTGAATTGAGATGTTTTGATCAGGATTTTATAAGCTTTTTAATCATGCACGAAAACATTCTGGTATTTTCTCGATTTTTCTGGATAGCAGAAGAGTACAATTACGAGATATCTATTTATTAAAATGTTAAATAACCGTGTTCCTGTATTTTAATTTTTCCGGCGTAGCTTTCTCTTCAAATATGTCTGGTACTGCATTGCACGGGAATTTAAACAATTATTACAAATTCTACTAAAAATATCTAAATAAATACAAAAACCGTAACAGTATTTCCTTCCTCCTTTACCCGTGCCTTCGTGGTGCAGTTAGAAAGCACATACGGCTACCATTAAAATGTTCAGAGTCCAGGCAAAGGCATAGTTGATTTTTGATATTACCTCTTCGACAAACCTAACCATTCTACAACGGGACTCATAAAAAATCACTATAAAAAATTCTGAATTATTATAATTTGCATGTTTCTAGTTTCATTTCTACTAAATTATTTATTAATTCTACGGACATCTCTCATTTTTCAAACTATCTGAGCATGCATAGCAGTGCAAACTCTTTTATGCACTTCGATGGATTAAGACCATTGAATACCATGGTTAAGACTTTTCGATCCCAAACGAACGGGCTAGTTGCATGATTGTTTTTCTTGGTTTCCTTATGTTAACTTGAATATAAGTCATTTTCACTTAGAAGATCCTTCTCGATAACATCCCTTTCCTGGAAAATAACCCTCGTGTACTTTGCAATATTCAAAATAATTTAAACTTTTATGCCTTTCTTGTTCGATTCGTTTTACAGGCCTTTAGTTAACTACTAGTTGAATAGTAACCGATGATTGTGTAAAATTGTACTGGATTACTTGTTATATACGTAAAGGCTATCCTTGGAGAAATGTTTCCTTGGATAACCTTTCTAAGCGAAACTGGATCGTGTACACGTTACAAATGAGGAAACCACGAAAACTTCCAAGAAGCCAGCCAGTTAGACGGAAATTGAAGGCTGAATAAGAAAAGTTGCTGAAAGTTCTTAATTATATCTTGTGTTCGATTCCCGTAAAAAGAAAGGTCTGAATAGTTTGATACTTGTTCTCATACGAAACCAATTTTTCTAAAAAATATTTCAGTTTGTTTTTCTTGTGCTAGATGAAACCTTGAAAGCAGGCTGAATGTCAATTTTCGAGGTTTTTTCACGCGATATGGAAAGAGGATAATTTTATTTTAATTATTATTGGTTTAGTGCACAAAGAGTGATCGAAAAAGGGGTCTGCAGAGTAAATTTCCTCAAATTTTGATTCCAAGATCAGTTCTAAGAGTAGTTTTAAAATGCTTTAGAACGTAGGCAGTTCTGTCGGAACAGCTTCTACCCAGTGATTGAGAGAACTTTGTAAGCAACAAAATATAGTATATTATACAGCCTCCCTCGCGCAAATAAAATATGCAATATACTTTAATTAATTAATAAAATGTCTCGCATCTTTGCTGTAAAATTTGCAAAATTATAACACTCGGTGATGCAAGTAAAACATGTTTTCTCAGTTCCAGTCGAAAATGCTTTCCCCTTTTCATAAGAGCAATCAAATGCAATTCTTCTCTTGTGGACTGTCACATTTAAAACAGAACTACTTCCGATTATTTCCGTAAATTCAAATTATAATAGCCCCTTTGTGTGTCTGTTTCCTGAAATACACTTGGGCTTTTAAAGATTATACAGACTGCACATCTGCCCTCTTCTCTATTTCAAGAAAATCTCCACTTCGAAATTATCTCATGGGAGAGAAATAATCCATTATCAGTACAAGTTTCGATACAAAAGTGCAAAATTTTCAGAGTGGTATGAATGTGGTCATTTTTACGCTTTTAAATTATATGCAACTGTAGTTTTAATAAGAACTTTGACCATATTGCAAATTTTTATTAAATATAAATCATCACCAGTTACGTTCACAATATTAGTTTATGCTATTTGTCATTTAATATTTAAAAGCAAACAGATAAACGTGTTGCTGTTGTTGTGACTTATCTCACTTGTCTGACAGTAACATCAGAACAAGCCCAGTAAATTCATTGTAGAAAGAAGTACAACATTACGCAAGGTTGTAGAAAGAAGTGCAAGAGTCTTAAGCACCATATAAGGTGACAATGGGACTTGCTCAGTTTCCGTCCACAGTTTTGGTGGACAGCACCCCCGGCGGGGGACGGGTATCACAACTTCTTGAGCGAAATTTTGGCTTACCGCATATAGAGGGCTCTGCGAAGTACTGGCTAGGATCTGTACCTAGGCAGTCTCGGCCACGGGGGTATAAAATGTTTGAACTTGGCGGTTCCCGATGGTCCATGGAGTGTATCCTATATTCACTCTTCATGGGCCGGGAGGTGTACGTCCTCATCCACCAGGGTATTGGTAGTAAAATAATACCTGGGCCATTGAGCGTCCGGTCACTGCTGTCCTTGGTATTCCATGTAAAGCCTAAGGAGAGGGTATCCCGAGTAGTGCTGGCAGGTAGTCAAAATGAACGGCCAGTCATCGCTCCAAGTTTTCATGCCCACTCCACCGTGGTCTCTAACCACTGGGACGGTGGTCTTCGCTGGCTGGTTCATCGGTGGGTTCTTTGTGGAGAAGGAGACTATCAAATGTGAATGATTGTTGGTGTCTCAGGGATGTGGGACCCTGGGCCCAGCAGAAGTGTTTACGATCATCCTTGGGGTGGCACTAACTGGTACTTTGTGCCAGTTCCCGGAATGTGATTTAGTTCACGGGCGGCGGTATAAATATTACTTAGTTAGTTACCTCATATTTAGAGTGTCCCATACCGCACAGATACTATTCATTTACAAACATCCGCGCCTTCTCCTGGATTCGAACCCGGGCTCTTCGGTACGGCAGTCAAAATTGTGAACCACTGCCCCATTTGGGTGGCTGGTAAAAACAAATGCCTGAGCATAAGAATATTATTTATCTTATACAGTCTTCCTTGAAATGCTATTGTAAGCGTTTTAAATTCTAAAAATGCATAAGATTAGCTAAAACTAATTAAATAAAATGCAAGACTCGAAAATAGTAAACTACTTTATTTTGATTAAACATGAAATTCGTAGAATACATGCAGGAATTCTCAAATAGAATAGTTAGAACAGGGAAGTTCTTTAACTGTTTAGAGATGCTTTTAATTTAGAGATCTGGGTACTGATTGAATTTTATTTAAGAAAAATTCTGAGAAACTTTAACCTATTGGAAAAGTTTTATGAACTTATTTCATAGACATGAAATAAAAAATTCCCATTTCATTTAATTCATTTAATTTCTTTAAATGCATTATAGAATTCCATTTCTTTCTGAAATCATTTGCCATAAATTTTCATTAGTTTAAAAATAACAAACATTAATTTTAGATTAACATTAACTACCCAGTCAATTAATTATGAAATGAAATCCTTTAAATATTATGAATATTACCCTAATTAAAAGAACTAATGCTAATTTTTCTAAACTATATCACGTATCAAAACATCTAAAGGTATTAAAACATAGCATAAACTTGAATTATTCGATTTTAACAAAAACGTAATTAAGCTTATCAATTTTATTAGTAAACCTTTAAATGATTATCTAAATAGTTGACTATTTAACCTTTAATTCTGGAAGGGAATATCTGTGTGTCTTTTTTCTCATACAAACAGGTTGAAAGTATCATCATAGTCGATATTCATTATAACAACTATTCTATAAAATTCACAGTCGACATCCGTACCGAATTTTCCGGCACAAGAGCAATGTTTGGCAAAATGGCTACATGTTATAACTTTTTTTTTTCTGTGGGGTACGAAAGATCGATGTAATGAGCGCCATCAGCATGAAAATTATAAAAAATATATTGACCTCGATTGTTAATTTTATCATATCAAACAAGATTTCATTTCTTAGAATTAAATTTATTAAAATAAGTATTGAAATTACTTTGCATGACAAAATTTTCTTAATCGGCTGTAAAGGTAATCAAAAATCATCTGCATAAAACTAACGAATCGGTAATTCTAGTAATTGGGGAGGGGGGAGTAGAAATTGTCAAAGGAATAAATTAAGGAAAAAGGATTTAAAATTTGTTTATTTTTTAATGCTATTCGGTATTATACTGCATGAGACCAATGTAAATAATTTAGTTAACTAAGAACACTTTAAAAACAGAAACAGATATGCAGTCAACAATGTTCCCAATAGCATTCGTAACCTAAACTAACTCCTTTACGTGCATGAAACCTAAACTAACTAACTCCTTTACGTGCATGAAAAAAAATTTGACATGCTGCAATAATGCAAAAGCATTTTTTGGGTATCTTTACCTAAACATGACCCTAATGAGTTCCAGAGGATCACAATGCCCCATTCCCTTCCTGTTAACACTAGAAGCGCCAAGCTTTCTCCGTAACTAGAAGCGCCAACGGCAATCAAATTGACTGCTCAACGAATTAATGTATATATTCAAATGTAAATGCTGTATAACGTTTTTAAGAATATTAATTACAGTTGTTGAAGAAATAACTTTAAAGAATAACAGATTGTTTTAATAAAAAATAGAGGCTATTTTATTATAAATTTCAGCCTACCTTAATAAAACACATTTTACAGCTTTTCGCAATTTTTACAAAACACAACTTTTTCAATATTGGAAGTGCATTTTCCACAAACATAATATGAACATTTTTTACACACATCACTTGTTTTGTTGTTGTTACAAAGTCCAATCTGGCATTGATGTCTTTTCTTCGAGAGTCTATTGCTAGATTTGGAAATTTCCTGGGGCAATTTTGCGGTTTTTCTTCTGTTGAAATAAAGCTCTCTTAATTTCTCTGCTAATTGAAATAGGAAGTCGTGCCTTGTAATATTTTTGTCACTCAATTTATGGTAGATAATGTAGGCATTCATCCCTGCTAAATCCAGCATATTATAGAAAACATGCACAGGCCATCTACGTGAAGCAGCCCGAACAAAATATGTACGTGTCATCTTGTCAACGATATCAACTCCATATTTGGTTTTGTTGTAGAACTCTACTGTTTCTGAAAGCTTTATCTTATTTTGTGAGTCCATATTTACGCTTTTTGAATGTAAGGTACTTAGTAGTAGGACATTTTTATTCCTGTTTCCCTCATAGACAGTGAGCGTAGTTTCACCATTCCTTAGCAAAACTGTTTCAAATAGCCGGGTTTTTGATTTCCTTCCTTCATGCGGAATTTCTTGTCGATGTCTTCTTACTGTGTCGACAAAACTTGTGTTTTTCATTTTAAGTCTTCTAGTTAATGATAGTGAGGAAAAATAATTGTCCGTTGTCAAATTTCGACCTGAATTCAGATAATGGCTTAGAAGACGCATTACTACATTTTCAGGAAGACTTTCAGTTTCCCTTCTCGATGTATTTTTTCCAAGATATGGAAAAGCATTGCACATATACTTCGAGTCTACATCGACTAACATCCAAAATTTGATACCGAATTTATCAGGTTTATTCGGCATATACTGTATAAACTTACACCTGGTTTTGGATGGAAATAACTGCTCATCCACAACTAGATTTTCTCCTGGTTTATAGGAAATAGCACAGTTCTGTATAAATTTATTCCAAATATCGGAAAAAAGTGCAAACTTATCACTTTCTAAACGCTGAGTCCTAGTTGACTTCAAGTCATATCTTAGATATTTCATAAATGTCTCGAAAACGATTGCGAGACATTGTTTCTCGGAAAAAAGGAGGACCCCCATGTATTATTCCACAAAAAATCATAATCCATATCATTGCAACCATATGCTCCTCTTGCATAAATAATAGCAATAAAAGCATCAAGCTCTTCTAAAGATATTGCCCAGTTTTCTTCATTGTTCAAAACTGCCTCTGCTTCCGTGCACTTTTTAACAGCCTTTGTCACAGGCTTGTCTCCAGAAATTCGGAAACTGCTTTCATAATAAGCCTGATAGTCGAATTGCCACCAGTGCAGAATAACTAATGGCTTTCATCATTAATAACTGAAATGGCGTTCAGATAGCAGGTAATAACAATATGCAACTTCTTTCGTATTCGAACTTGCTGTCAGTTGACAATTATGCAGCTTCATTTTCAGGCTGTTCCTGATGTTAGACATCTTGAGCTACTCAAAAACGAAGATTAACGTTAAAGGGCTGTAATAAAAGAAGCTTAAGGATTCCCATATTCTAATATCTATAACTACCCAAATCTCTACTTTTGTTTGTCTAAATATATTACATATATTATGTTTTTAAAGAAGCAAAAAATAACCAGTTTACTTCTAATTATTTTTTAAATGTTTGAATTTTTTTTTAATTTTAAATTTAATTTTATGTAATTATCAATAAATATTTCAAATGTACTTTATTTTCTGGAAATAATTTTGATTCGATTAAATGAATATTTCTATGATTTTAAATTAGTAGATTTTATGTTGTATAAACGTTTCTACATAATTTTGCTTGCGAACGAGTACCTAACGGCTTGACTGCACACAGAATCGCTGATGGCTTGATAACATTTATTTTCACAGAAAAAATATGTTACAGTTTTAGAACTTCCCACAAAAGTAATCTTACAGCTCTTATGCTTATGTGCGTCATTATGCCTGGACAAGAGGTGATGATTTCCTGCTAGAGGATGTCAACGCTAGACCGCACGGGGATCGCATTGTGGATGATTATCTACAGCAGCAAATAATTCAACGCATGGAGTGGCCAGCTCGATCACCAGACCTGAATCTTATCTAGCATGTTTGAGTTTCTTTAGGAAGACGTACAGCTGTTCTCAGTCCTCCACCTGCCACACTTGCAACTACATTGTCAGGCAATGGCTCTCATCTCCCACGGAACTGATAGACAGCATAACTGACAGCATTGCACATCGCGTTACGTGTTGTATCGATTCTAGAAGTGATCGTACTCCATAGTGAAGGCAATTTTCCTATATCAAACTGACACATCCTATTTTTTCATTTTATACATATGCTAATTTCTATGACACCATTCCTTGTCTGTTAATTTCTTTTTATATCATTTTATGCCTTATTATGTGTTGTATACTGAGGGTCAGTTTCATTAAATTCTACATGTAACTTTTCGAGTAATCGTCATTTTTGTGATTTTTCTTAATTAATGATATATAATATTGTTGAATACCTTTAGTAATGATTGTAAATAATATATCAAATCATGCAAAAATTATGGATTACATACACTGTCGCATGTTAAATTCACCAGTGTTTTGTTAATACCTGCCAATATTCATAGGAAAGAAAATTTACAAAAGAGTTTTCCAGAGATACATAAAAAATAAGTTTTATTTAATGAAAAACCTGCATAGATTAATTACTAACCACGAAGAAATGTGAAGATGAAATTTTCATGCGCAAATATAATCTTCCGTTTCTTTTCTTTTGTTGAACGAACAAAGAAAAATCTTTCTAATGGTACAAATTTATGTAAATATTTATAGGCATTTTTTGCAGAACCATAAGCATATCTAAATAATTCTTCGTATTCATTTTTAAGTTTACGTATTTAACTGCTTTTTTATTCGGTCTTACGAGCTAGGAAGTTTTGCGAGACAATGAATCAAAACTCCTTAAAAATTCTATTGGATTTTCTAAATACATATTTGGGTAGTAAATTGCTCTGTCTCTGTTGCTTTTTCTTCTTCAATTGTTCTATACATTCAAACCGTTCATAACAAGAATACTTGTTACCAATACTTTGTTAAGAACATATGATTTAAACGAAGTGATAATAAAACATTAAGAAGGATAAAGAAAGTGCAAATATCGCTTTTAAATTCATAGCATTTGGAAGTATAGATAAATCCTTTTTCCTAATTTTCGTAACTTTCAGACCCATAGTTTAATTAAATTAATACCGTGGCCTATTTAAGTCTCGTAAATCGCACTGTAACCAATACAAGGCTGTACAGCTACTTAAAGCTCGTTATTTATGTAAAAGTGATTTAAACAAAATTTATTCAATTGAAAAATAGTTTTTGAGTCATGAATATTCACTCTTTTAGTTTCAACAAATCTTTTATTTATCACAGCCTAATATTGTATTATTTCTAACTTGACAGTAAAGTATACATTTTCTGACTTAATTTTGCGTATTGTCTGCGAATAACCCTTAAAATGTACCCATAAAAATTCGATTTTAGAATGACTATCTCTAAGCATAATAGCAATCAGGAGACATTTCAGTTTTGGGATATTAAAAGCTATCTACACATATCGTTATTAAAATCCCTAATTTTTTTAGTTTAGCTAATTTTTTAACTTTTCCTAATTTTTTTAGCCATCAGAAAGGGAGAATTTAACAGAATTGTGAAATGAGATTTCTTAACTCCTTAGGAATCCAGATATTTGGGAAGTGTAATATAGAGATTTTATTGGAGAAAAGAAGAATGAATGTTGCATAAACGACAGATTAAACTTTTTGATAATGCTAAAATAATCTGAGAATCCTTTCTGATTCTTGAAAGGATAGACAGGAATGATTAATAATTGCACTCGTTTTTCTCTATCCATCATTGCTTTTAAAAAAGTCAAAGTTTGATCGAATTAAGACAAGAAAATGTTCCCGAAATGAAACTTCTCAGCATGTGCGCAGGAAAAGAAACATCGAATATCGGATTTTTCGCTGTATTTTACTTTCTGAAGTTCGTGTATTGGAATCCCCGAGGAAATTTTACACGGAAAACTTTTGCTTTGTGAGACTCTGGTCTCATAACAAAAGATGAAGAGCAAAGCAAAAGGTTATAAATTCCCCTCACAACAAAGGTGAAAGTAAGTATCTGGCAACATTCCAACTTGGCTTGAAGACAAGTGTAGTGTTATTGATCACATTCTGCGCAAAAACAGGAAAAAAAAATAAAAGAACCAGAATTTGTTCTGTTCGGAATTCAGAGGCGCAGAGAGAGAAGGAATTAAATGCGAAGAAAATAATAATAAAGGAACAAAAAGGGTAGAGAGGGGTAAAGGGCACATCACTTTGGATCGTTTGCTCGCTTACTTTTCCGCAACCGTTGCAAATATACTCTCGCATTTGCCTTTTGAAAATTCTAAACGCGTAAAATCACCCAGAGAAATAAACAAGGCAGCTCTTTGAGAAAAGCCCGGTTTTTGTATTTCAGTTTTATACTCCAACGAAAATTGCAGCAACTGTTTCATGGAAGAGGGTGGATAGAACAAGGCGGTGGAAAGAAACCGAGCGCAAGAGAGATTTAAAATTTGCCAATCTGGGGTACAGAAATACAAAAGTTAAAAAAAAATTAAGAAACAGAAACACTGCTCTAAATTATTGAAGCCACCCGAATGGAACAAATTCAAACCGACACTCTATGTGTGGACTAATCTAAACAATTCTTTCCTGTTTTACAAAAATAAAAAATATCACATCTTATTACGTCTCATTCAAACTTTGCGTTCGAAAGAAGAATGAAGGAAAAACTGCGAAACACGTAAATGAAGTTTCTAATTGAAAGGGAATAATGTGATTTTCGAATTTCTTCGTTTACATGTTTTCCTTTCAGTTTGTACGGATAATAAGTTTGTACGGATAATAAGTAGCCAGCTGAAGGAAAGTTGCAAGTTTCTGTAAATTTTTATGTTTTCTGTGAAGACTTGGGATAAATCTGAATGCTACAAAAGAGAAACAGTTTTCATTTTCCTTTCCGCCTTATTTATTTGATGTTCTATTTTAAACTTCTTCCTTCTTTTCTGTCTCCCAGACATGAATACAAAAGTTTATTTTCTTACCGATTTCCAATACTTTTCAAAACGCGCTTGCCACTCTAGACTAAAAGTACAGAAGAGGAATTTTAAGTGGTTTCTCTTCGCTTAGAGGATGAAGAGGAAGAAATTTGCATAAGCCGAATAAAGGCTGGGAAGTCATTGAACTCATAATGATCTCCTATTTACCATCTACCACTACAATAAAAAAAACTTTTAAGATTTAGAGTTTACCATTGGAAAATCTGATATCCTCTTTTCTTTTATCGAAGTAACATATTTATTTCCTTTAATGGCACCATCAAAAGAGCAAATGCAGTTCTTAAGCCTTTTGTTGCAATTTTGACAAAATCACTTCCATGGATAACGCAGTCGTGGAATTTATTTACTTTGCCTATGATGCGGGTGTAGTAAATTATTTGAATAATATATCATAGTGCTTTAAAGAGGCTACTTACTTTGATTCAAATTTTCGAAAATGTAACTACACGTTTAAACAACAGATTTTCAGTGGATTCTTTTCAATATCTAATATCTAGATAAAATACTGCACATTTAAATAAATTGTAATAGTTGATTTTTATGGTGCTATTTTTTCCTTTTCTTAGAATTATTCTCAAAGCGGTGTTTTTAAATATATAAAATTCCACTTTCATTCAAGACATACTGCTAGTTATTTATTGTATCGGCAACTTCCATAGCCATCCTTCAGTCTGGCATGCATAAGTCATTAAAATAAATAGTAAAATAAATAAATAAATACAGTTGCTATTAAAATAAAAAAGTATAAATTCCATCCATAGTAGATATTAAAGAATAAAATATAAAAAATCAAGTACCGAGGTGAAAAAAAAAATTTAAGAGGTTTGTTGTTAAAGAAATAACAAGGATTGAAAAATGAGAGATCAATATTTTTGATGAAAAGTAAACAATATTTAATAAATATGTGTTGTCGAAATTTGAACAATCACAAAAAATAGTACCAGCATGCAAATTTCAATGTAAACAAAGCATACTGTTTCCAAAATCCTGAAACTTAAAAAAAGTTTCCAACCACAACGATTGTTTCCAATGGTGAAGCGAGCAAGATCGTCACAATATCGGGCGGGTAAGAATCTCGGTGCACAAGGTGTGTGTGTGTGTATATATATATAATATGTCCCTTGTCCAAAATAATGTTAACCCGACCTTTGTTTTCTCACGTGGTCGTAGACATACACATAGACTTACTAAATCTTTTTAAATGACGCAAATATCCATGTTGTTAATTTTTCAAATTAAGAAAAGTCGCTTTTGTAAAAGTAACAAAATATAAATTTTGATACACTACTTTGAGCAAAATTTTGTACTTATTATAAAAAATAAATCACAAATGGATTTGGATACCGTTCGGCAATTTCATAGAGATAAATTTCAAAATTTACGGTTTTTGACATTTTTTTGAATTTGCATTGAGCGGTTACTTCATAAATAAATTTAAGGTTTATTTATCTCCTTAAAATTTTATTCAACGACATTCTTTTGTGACTCATTAGTGTATTTGTTTATTACTTTATTGGAATGGTATGCGGAAACACTTTTTGTACAAGCAATATATAAATTTTCAAAGTCTAAGAATACGTTCATCACCTAATTTAACTGCAAAATCCTTTTTCTAAACTAATATTTTACTTTTATTTACGAAAACTTGCAAATATTTCGCACTTTCATTTGCGTACCTCCCTTGAATATGAGCTCCGAATTCGATATCAAATATCTCGCCTAATTTTGAAAGTACCAAAGTCTCACATTTTCTTATTTCATTTTCTATAACGAGTGTAAAGTTTTCTCACATGTAAGTATAAAAACGGGAGCAACATATAAAAAGTGAAATTTCGAAACTTTTACATAATTGTTTGCTTGAAATTAAAAATTTTGAACATGAATATTTTAGTCATTTAAAACGTGTTTTTAACTGTAAATACAGGTCTATGACCAACGATTGCGAAAGTAAAGGTTGAATAAAGCTTTTCGTGGAGACTGTGTGTGTGTATATATGTAATATATTCAGGCTCAGAAGCAATGACCAGGAAATGGGAGGCGAATGCAGATTAAATCTTCAGTTTTATTTTCAGCAAATTATTACGGCTACACACAAGTCGGCACATTAAATGTGCCTGTAGCAAAAGGCTTACATTTTTGATAACTTTGTAGATATATACGTATATATGTCATAATAAAAGCAAAAGGAAATGACAGAGCAGTGTCGATGCGTGATTAGACCCATATTGAAGAAGAATTTTGATTGCGTAGTATTTAAAGAACTTGGCAGTCGAGGCAGTTTTAATTCCATTTTTATTTCCAATTGATATTTGTGGCCACAATCACTTGACACTCTAGTCGTGCCTTTCCACAGAAGATTTACATTTTTGATATTGTTGGGATAGAAAGCAAGCCAGCGAAATTACATCTTGGCACAGTAGAGAGCAAAAGCTGAAGTGCGTAGTTATGAAAGATGGAAGCACGCGAAGAGAAAAGTTTTGGTTTACAACGACAGTTTCAGTTCTTAATTATTACGTCATCAGAGTTGCGCGGGCCATAGAGTGATCTAGAAATGACGCAATGCAGAGAAGTTATTACGATTTTAGAATAGAGAGGAAGAATTAATGTTTTTAGTTATATTATAATTCTGATTCATATAATTTTATCTTACATATTTCCCCCCTTCAAAAAGTTCTGATTCATATAATTTTATCTTACATATATGTAAGAAAAATAAAGAATACGTAAAAAAATTAGCAGAGAAAATTAATTCTCTTCAGCATTCTGAAAATAGTAAACTCTGTTTGCACTGCGTCATTTCGAGAAAAATCTATATCATATGACTCTTATATAATTCCGTTAATGTAAATGAAACTAAAACTCAAACAGCCAATAGTCATTTTACAGCAATAATAAGCATTCAATCAAAATGCATTGAGAACCAAAACTAACTTAGTCTGAAATAATATTTCACTCTGAACATAACGCACTTGCTTTCACCGCTTTGGCTTAGCTGGACTGCTGTCTGTCTTCTACTTACTACAAATCTATCAAAAATGTAAGCTTTTTGGAATAGGCACAATAAATGTGCTAACTTGTTTGTAGCCACAACATGTTTACTGAAATAAAAGTTAAATTAAATACACTTTGACTGCCAAATTTCTATTTTATGTGGATCAGCATTTCAGCATTCTCTGGTATCAAAATTCTAGCTGTTTATTGCGGATATAACCACCTGCGTTCTACTACATAATCTATTCCAGCAGAGTCGACAGAGATGTCCATCACTTTTTTCTAATGAGACGAATTCTGATGCAAGTTTATGCCATGCCTATTTTTAATTTCTGTGTTGATAATATCTCGCTCGTATTCTGCCAGTGTCTACAAAAAGAATATACTTCATAATCATGAATGATTTAAGTGCTTTTCAAGTAATCAGTGCTTTAAGCTCAATAGGAGTATATATATTTCAATCAACTACAAAATGATTAAATACTCCAGTCATCATTCTGTGTTTATGAAAAGTGTTTTCAAGTGCCATTATGCGAGATACTTCTGATCTGCATCAAAAATTTACAGAGGTCATCAAGTGTCATGTACTTCGCGCATGTTGAAGTGTGGGAAATCTTTTTAATCCATTTCTGATTCCTGCGTTGTAATGTACGGCCTTACGATTATCCAAATGACTTTTGTTTCAGTCAATGTGCATTTGAATTACCGTTATTTCAGAGAAACAAACCTAATGCTGGTTCAGTTATTTTAAATTTTGTATGAAAAGTTTTAGTTAAAATTCCTGAAATTTAATTTTATTGTTTTAAGATAAAAATGTGGTACGTAGTGTTCCAAGAATTAAAACACAAGTATCCTGAAATGTTCATTTAATGGTTTGGCATTTATTAAGTTTGTTGGCGCATTTTATTTGATAGTTTGGTAAAATCCTAGTATACGGTGCAGCCTTGGCGCGACTTTGAAAATTATCGCCAACACCAAAAATGATCCAAAGAACATCTATATATATATACTATACACTATATACTATGTGTGTATATAGTATATATACTATATACATAGTATATACTATGTTTAACTATATATTTTCTTTGAATGACCCGTTAACTACTCATCGCAATGTCCCGTTTTTACTGCTCATCATAAAGTCGCCAAAAGTAGCCAAATCCCGTGTGCACCGGATACTAGGATTAAACCGATATTTTCTGCGACCTGAGTATGTTTAAATTTTTCATTACTGTGAAATAATTATTAGGTTAATTTAAGTGTTATTTTTAAAATGATGTATTCTAAACTATTACTATGAATTAAGTGATTTTTAATTAAGTACTGCTTTGAAATTCTGGTAACTGATGTTGTTCATATTAAATTTTCAAATTTTAGTACCATTTTTATTGGTTCAAGTTTTATGATATGATACTAAAAAATATAGTTTTTTCTAATTGGTTTACATAATTCAATGACGAATTTAAAGATTTATAATTATTTTATATAGGGAAGGTTATTAAAATTACTGTAATAATAATTAGAAATGACATTACCATTTAAAAATATAAAAGAAACTTGAAATATTTTAAGAACGAATTAAATTTGAAAAATGACTGAGTTAATTTTGAAAAACTGGTACAGAAAGGTTTGAATATAATTTAGAAAATATGTAATGTTTAAAATACTGAGCATAGTTATGATGAATATAAAATTACAAAAAGAGAATAAATGCATGTAAGGAAAGAGTATGATGAGGAAGTGTTGTCTTAAAACAGAGGCTCTTCTTTTACCTCTGTTATTTGTTCTTTTACTCTCCTCATATCAGAAGATATAACTTTTGAAGGCTCCCACCTGCTGTAATAGATTTTGTAGTAGAACGCAGGTGGCTGTATCCGCAATGAACAGCTAGAACTTTGATGCCAGAGAATGCTGAAACGCTGATCCACAAGGAAATATAAATTTCTAATTTAACTTTAATTTCAGTAAACATGTTGTGGCCACAAACGGGTTGGCACATTTATTGTGCCTATTCCAAAAAACTTACATTTTTGATAGATTTGCAATCGAAAAGAAGAAGCAGACAGACAGCGGTCCAGCTAAAATAAAGCGGTGAAAGCAAGTGCTTTATATTTAGAGTGAAATCTTAATTCAGACTGAGTTAGTTTTGATTCTCAATGCATTTTGATTAGATGGTTAATATTGCTGTAAAATTACTATTGGCTGTTCATTTACATCAATAGAATTATGTAAGAGTCATACAACATAGATTTTTCTCGAAATGACGCAGTGCAAATAGAAGTTACTATTTTTAGAATACAGAAGGGAATTAATTTTCTCTGCTAATCTTTTGCATATTCTGTATTTTTCTTACATATATATATATATACATGTAAGTAAGTATTTTAATTAATCGTAATAAATTGCCTAGTACTTGCGCAAAAGCTGCAAAGTAATAAATTAATAATTTATTTATGGATTATTTAGTGCATTATCTCCTTTAATAAAGGTAGTTAGAATTCGAATGGAATTAAGTAACTTATAAACATGTTTAAAAATGAATCTTTAATTTTATTTTTAAATGGAAACATCAAACATGAATCAAGAATAAAATAAAATGGAAACTTTTAAATGGTATAATTAAAATGAAAATATAATCAATAAACCAAGTAATTATCGTAAAAAACTCAATATCATAAAGAATTCATATTTCATAAAAATCTCAATAACTCTGTAAATCCAAGGTTGAACAGATTTACTAACCTATATGCTCTTCCCAAAATTCCATAAAATACCACTAAAATTCAGATTCATTACAAATGGCATCAATAATTACAAGAAAAATCTAGTCTATTATTTTGCACTTCAACTTTAAAAAATATATAAATTAATCTTCAATGCTGGTAACTCTAAATATAAATATTGCTGGATCGTTTAAAATAACACTCCTGCCATCAATACCTTTCAGTCTAACGATATACAAAATATTATTTGCTATGACTTTGAAAACTTCTATATCTCTCTTCCATTAGAAGAAATCTATACCAGCCTCCTTGATCTGTCTAAACTCTTTCCTGCTATGGTCACAGTTATAGACTTTAATAGATAAAAGCTTCCTCAAATGCACTATTTTAATAAATTAAATTTCACAATCAACTTTTTAAGCAAGTCATAGGTTTCCCAATGGGAATGCACACAAGTACTTCCCTTTTTAATTTCGTTTTATTCATCAAAGAATTAACTTTCCAAAACATTTTAAGACAACAAGATTTAATTTACTACGCCCGTACTTATATAGACGATCTTATAATAATCTTTAATAATTTTAATAATATTGAAAATTCAGAGATTTATCAAGAATACCTTAGTCTTAATAAAACTAATACTTCACAAAATATAGTCGACTATCTAGATCTTCAAATAATTAACTACAAAAAGTTCTACTGTATAACAAAAACGCGCAACGTCAATTTCAATATTAACAAATTAATAAATTGGACTCCTAACATTTCCAAGAAAGTTATTAGTCATACTATATTAAATCAAATGGAACGCATTAAAGGTATTTTTACAGATATAGTAAATCTACATCACGAAATTGTGCTACTTATTAAAATTCTTAAAAATAATTAAGTACATAATAACTTTATTAATCATTGTCTCAAAAGAGCATGATTTAAATACTCAATCTAAATAAGTTGACTGATAGGGATGTGAAAATTTATCCCTAAACCTGAAAAGGAGGCATATGTTGTATGACTATCAGTTTAGAGAATTATAAATAGTGTAATTGCTGAAGTTATTGTATATGATGTAAAAATCATAATTTCAGGTATTTGCTTTATTGCTGTTACTAAAAAATGGACCTATTTCCAAATTTTCTGAGTTTACTTAAAAGCTCTTGATCAGTGAAAATGACTAGTACTTTTTCCCTCATCATCATTTTCCTCCTCAAAATTTCATCTGAGGTCGTTCTTGTCGGTAGCCTTTTGCAAAACAAAAAATTTTCTTGTATGGTGTCTTCGTCAATATATCTGATAAAACACATTAGATTTGCAGAACCCTCGGTATCTGTGCTTTCATCTATTTTTGCAAGGAAAAAAAACTTGCTCTCTTTTACTTGAGCAACTACTTCTTCTAAATGTTTCGCGCAATCATCAATTCTCCGTTTAACTGTATTATTTTATAATGGTATAGCCGAAAATAAACATTTTTCCTTTATTCCCCATAAATTATTTGCGATAATTTTCAAAGCGGGAAGTATTAATTTTTCTCTAGCACTATGAGGATACCCAGTTTCAGCTATTAATTTGGAAATTTCAAAAAGATGTTAAAATGAGGTTTTTATTTGATGGTGAGGTAAGAGTGTATTTTTCATTTTTTTTAGCAGCAATCAATTCATTTTTCTTATCAGTAAAAAAGTTAATTGGCTTATAAGAGTACTCAGAATGGAATGTGTTTAAATGCCATTTCAACTTTGACGGTTTCATACTTTCATTTGAAAGTTGCTCATTGCAAGTAACATACAGAGGCAAATTATTTTGACTGCTGCCGGCAATGAACCCAAAGCGTAAATATTCGTCACAATATTTGCGAGTCCAAGTAGCTTTACCCTTGTTATTTTGGCGCTGTATATATACTTTAGGTGCTTCAGCCACATTTTTTTCACAATCATGATGTTCAGCTTTGTTCGTTCTTGGTTGATTATCATCATTTAAATCTGTGGTTTTATTGATTAACCATTTATCTAAAAACAGGTGGAAAGCTTTAATAAAAAGAATTTGTTTATTAATGATTTATAAGAAAAAGTATTTTTATTACTTACCAATATGAAGTTGCTATTAACAATAGGTAATAATAACTATTGTCAAATAAAATAGGTAACAAAAATTCAAACATAACCTTGTTTTGATACACGTGAGTTTACGGCGCACGTACCGGAAAAGGCACTGAATTACGAATCGAAATCAGCCAGTCAGAGCATAACGGCCCGGTAGGAAACGGAGCTAAAGGGTTGCCACCTGCAGTACTTGAAAAAGTTTCGAAAAATATTAAATTTAGAGCAAAATGTTATGGATATTTTGTGTTTTTACAATTTTTGCCACGACCCAGCTGAATTTTTCTGCGACCCGCTGCCGGGTCGCGACCCACACTTTGGGAAACGCTGCATTTGGCGAACAAACGCCGATTTGATCTAGACCGCAGATCCCACACGCTCAAGGTAGAAGATCTAGTATGATACGACTGCCCGAAACCAAGGGATCACAAACTCTCTCCAGAATTCAAGGAACCACCCGCTATTGTTCATCCAATCTGGGCCGTGTGATACGAGATCAAGTCTACCGCACCACAGAACACATGTGTGAAACAGAACACGCGTGCAGCACCTTCATTCGTACTTCCAACGAAATACGTCATGCAACGAAGAAGATGACAGCTCGTAAGAAGATACTTCAAACTAAAATTTATTCTGACATTCTAGCTATCTAAATTTCATTTCGAGAGAAGCCAAATGCCTTATGTTTGTGTTTTGTATCGCAAAGACCCAAAAAAGAAATGTTTTCTTGAATATGTACCTCAGCAGTCTTTTGTAGTTAATTTGTTGCAAGAAGAATAAAATGTAATCGGTTCATATAGTCTTCTTATGCATTTTAAGAAATGAATTCTAATCAACTTAATCTCTCAATTCCACATTTATTTCAAGACTTTTCCCTATCTTATGGCAAGTACCAATCATAACTTCTGTCGGAGTAGAAAATGGGAAAAATCAATTGTTCCTTGCCGGAATTCGAACCACGGATCTAGTGGTAGATAGACATCTAACCACGTGTACCTCAAGAGCATGCTCAGAGGAATGCGATAATTCCTTAAATCTATTTGCAACCTCTCATTTTGCTTTAGTAAGCATACAAAATTACAATTGATCATCTATGTAATTTTCACTAATGGCTTTCAGTTTTACAATTTAAGCAAAGTTTATAATAATAATCCAATTTTATAACTAGAAACGTTAGCAAAGTATTTGTGGTAATAAAATCATAGCCATAGTAATGAGAGTTATTAATTATAAAACAGTGCGTGAAGTACGCTATTAAATATAACAAACAAACTGAAATTATTAAAGTCTTAAAATTAGTAGCAAAGGAACCTTGAGTTTGGCGTCGATGTATGTCAAGATTTCAATCGATTTCGAGGGCAAGCAGGTACAGGTCCCTCTTCGTCAGAAGCAAAGAAATCTGCAACTTCGTCAGAAGAAAAGAAGTCTGCAAGAGTGAGAGTTTGCGGGTCGTTTTGTTCCTGACGAAGAGAGACATGTACCTGCTTGCCCTTGAAATAGATTGCGATCTTAACATAAATCTACGCTAAACTCAGGCTTGTTGTGCTACTAATTTTATGTTTCACTTGGCGTATTTCTCTTTTATTTTTATTAAAGTCTATTTATAATTTATTATGATAAGATTTCCTTATGTGTTTATAATTTAATATTAAATCTCATATTAAAATATTCCGCTTAATAACATTCAGTGTCAGACTGCCTACTCTGAGCTCTGAAGTTCTATTCAAATCTTGCATCCTAGCACAGTTTACATATCCGTCTGAAACAAAATTTTAAAGATTTTTTTACTTTAATTATTTATGTCCATTTTATTATTGTACTATCCGCAAGGCGACCAGCCTTCGTCTGGCTTTTAAACATACCAGAAAAAATGCCTAAAGAGAACAAACACCAAAAATTAAATTTAAAAACTGCACAGAATTTTGCTGAGCAGAACAACTTTATCAAAAAATCCATAAAATGGTATTACATATTAAAAATTACAATGAAATAAGCAATATCTCTTAATACAAATATTAATTATTCTAATAACTAAATTAACCAACTTCCTGTTGTCTTCTCTCGATAAACGTTCAGTATCCAAGAGAAACATTAAATTTAAAAACTGCACAGAATTATCGCCCTCATTCTTCCGAGTGGCAACAGTGTTGATATCAGCAACTGTGATATATCAGCGTGCCCATTGTTGCTGTTGAATTATAAATTTGATGCGATTTCATCAAAACCATAAAAATAACCGTAAAAGAAAACCATTAAAGAAAATCTCATTCGAATTTTGAAAAAATCGCTTCGAAGTGCACTGGCTCTTTTCTAGATGCACCGTATGTAATAAATTTCGTAGCCCTCTCTTTTTATAAAACTCTTGTTTATAAACATAAAGCATAAATTTTAAACAATCTTTCAGAATCAGTAAAAAACACTTTTTAGTAAGCATTTTTAAGCATAATTCGAATTATTCTCTAGAATGCAAAAATTTCAGCCAAAAATATTTTATGAGACAATAATTTTATCAACTCATGTATGAGCTAAATTTATTTCTCGTAATAAACACTTAAATTAAGATTACTGAACAGTTATTCTCATCTTTCGGTTAGTTGAGTTCCAAGTGCGTCAACTTACTACTCAAGAGTGCCTCACCAGTGGCCATTTATTATCACTTTCAGACTATCTACTGTCCCGAGGGTATAACAGATGGCGCCACTGATTAAAATAGCTAAAGCAAGTTTTTAATCACGAGCAATAATGGTGGAGGAAAAAAATTTTAAATTCTATATCAAAGTTACAATTTTCCATATTCGGAAGCCTATCTGTGCTAGTCCGGTTGCTCTGGCATGTGCATCTATGACAAAAAATTATTTTATTCAGCTTAGGCACAAAAATTTTGTTACTTGTTAATGCAATTCTTATTCAAGAATCCAATATCAAATAGCTTTAGCGAAGATTCAGAAAGAAGTATTTGTGTAGGGCTAATGCTACCAATAAAATGTTTAATTGTTGAGAAAAATCCATTTCTAAAATGCAGTAAATGCACCAAAGCGTTTTCTATAATATTCACTAACTATTAAAATACTTAGCAGCTCAAATCTTCAGCCAGAAATAAGTGTTTGCGCCATATTTATGAGATAATATATATGAAATTCTGCAAATAACAGGACTTCTTACATTATGGAAGCGAAAGCAAATTCTATTGTTTAATTGTCTAAAAACCGTCTAAAAACGTCTAAAAACAAAATAAGAATTAAAATTTGTTTTCAAATTGTGGAAATATTTTCTGTTAATATGTTTCTGGTAACCTTAAAAGTTTTCTATTAATAGCACAAAATATTCATAAAAATTATAAATTTGATGTATTAAACTTTAAATGAGTTGATGTATTTTAAATTACACCAATTACAGAATTTATACAAAAAAGATGATGTAAATTATTTAGAAGAATGTATATTACTTTAAACGATTTATTTAAGCAATATATATAGCTTTATACTGGAGACTAAAATAGAGAATTTGAATCACTCTGAATTTCATTGCTTCTAAGAACAAGCAGTTTTTCAGGTATCAAGTGAAACAAATTGGTTTGCATTCTGAAATGTTAACACTCGCCAAACTGCTTGGGGGATAAATGTCTTGGTACTATAAAGCAATTTCCTGTAAAACGGAAACGCACTGTGGATAACTAAAAGTCAGTAAGGTAAAAAATAAGTCTTTTATAATTAAACAAGAAAGTGAGAGATGAAATAATAGTAACTGTTGTTACAATTGTTGGTTTTACTTATGCTAACATTTCGAAATCTAAATTAAATCTTTCTTTTTTATATAACATATATATAACTGAAAACTGAAACAATATAAGTGAAAACTTTTAAGATTCAAAAGAAGGTAGGTTTGTCCATAGGTACTACATCTATTGTTAATTAAAGTAATGAAATCGATGTTAATCGATATCCTGTTAAAATACCTTGAGTTATTCCCTCCCTACTTGGATGGAGCATTTTATGATCATACTGGTACCTTAGTTTAAAACAGAAATTAGCTTTAAAGCTCTCCTGAGAACTTCGTAATTAACTTTCAGACAGTAATTAATTTCTGAAAGATTTATCTAACCTTAGTAATTTATCACGATAAAGTAGTTTAAAATTTTCAAGTTCCTTCGGCTAACGCTGAGACACCCAGAAATTCATTTATCCTAAATGCATTTCATGGGTGTCTGAAATATTCGGACTAGGTCATTAGAGCATTTATATAAACGAATACTAATTGAGTATTAGACTTGATAATATTATCAGTAAGTGAAATATTTCGCTTTTATGCTTGACAAAATAATAATATTTTAATAAAAATTTATTTAATTTTCAATTTTTGATGTAATCATAAAACATTTTTCTAAAAAGAGAAAATTTCAGACAAAAAACCAAATACTTTCCAATACCAAATAAATTTCAATATGAAATTTATTTAGTTCTCTATATGGATTTAGAAATCAAGAACACGTAACCAACTGGAATTTGCAAGACCAAATTATGATTGACATTCTTGATGTTTAATTTAGCTCAAGAACTAAGAATGCTAAATTAAATAAGAAAACTGATAACACCCTTTACGGCTTTCTCCATATCAAACTTTTTCTGATATTAGAATTTAAATTTGATATTAAAAATGATAGAAATTGATTAAACTACTAAACTCTAGTAACAGTAGCAGAACATATTTCACAAGAGAGCTAACTTGGCCAGGCGTACTCTATTGAATTTAATTTTCATTATTATTTTTTTTAACTTCATGTTTAAAACTTTTTGTTGTTAAGTATTTGATTTGCATCACTTCGATGAAACTGAATTGTGAACTGAAGAAAAAAAATTAAGAAATAAAAAACAATAAAAATATTTCGCATAATGAAAACTTTGTATTATGAACTATTATGAAACTTCTAGCTATTAGAAGTTTTAAGAAGTATTGAAGTATTATGAAACTTCTAGCTATAACAAGTTACGTTTAAAAATGTATAAAACTTATCAAATGAAAAAGAAAAAAATAATAATAGGCTTTATTATTCTGTATTTTTTAAAAATTTTGTTTAAGTTATTACTTTTAAAATTCTGTTAAACATACCCTCACAGGTTTTCATCTAAATAATTTATTGCAGAAGGTTGTTAGCACTTTTTGGAAACAATTTTAATGACTAATTTTCATGCTTAAATAGCATATTTCTTGCGGCGATTGGCTTCTATCAGATGGTCTTGATTCTCGGCTATAGCTCCAGCTCGGATTTCTACGAAAATGAACTTTTTCTTACCACCGTCACGTCAAATGTTATCTTAAAACACCTTTGCGTCGCTTTATAAAGCCCGTTCTGTGTTCTTGTATGCCGTTTTCCTAAGAATGATTTTAACAAACCGAAAGCGCAAAAGTAAAAACGGCAGGTGATTTTATAGCTGTTTCATTAAATGGGATATATTTTGTTCTTGTTTCAGAATCTTTCTTTGCTATATAAGCGGGAGCTGACTTAGATGTGTGACTAGAGGCTTTTTTCACATGAAGCTCAATTTTAGTGATGTCCTTCCATGTAAAGGCGGAATTTCTTCTTAAAAAATTGGTTCTAAAATATTCTGCTGATGGTACAGTGATTTAAGTTTAACCTTATTTGAGACATTTTTGAGTTGTAAATTCTGAAACTATCATGAATTCCGGTGGGAATTTTTTTGTGCATTGAAGAGGCTATTTCGTACGGCAGCTGAGCAATAGAAAATTTACCTTGTTTTTACTATACTCATGAACCATCAAGCACCTAATATCAAGCACTCATGCACTCATGCACTTAAACATACTCATGCACCATCAAGGGTTGCCAAAAATTTTCATTTGTCAGCAGCTAAGTGTTTTTCTTATAATTTTCTATAGTTTAATTTTCTTCCCGTAATATGCTTTGACAAACGCAGATGAACTTTAGATTGAAATATATATATATTTTTAAATTTTTAATCTTTATAAATGATTTTACATACAGTGCCATACATTCCCAATACCGACACAATAGATCATTGAGTATATTTTCTTTCCAAATCAGAAATTTCACTTTTTGGATATTTATCTGCGCTTGAACAGATTTAGGATATGGTTTCCCAGCCTTTTTTCATTTTTTTGTTCAGCTATACATTTTTCTCCTTTCATATTTATTATATTCAAAATACTTTTCTTTGAAATGCAATGATCTTGATTTTTACTCCTCTTTACAATTTGTTAATACGAATATTTTTCCTTATAAAATGCATTTGCATAACCTTCGGGCCATCTATCAGTTTGAGAAGTTATTTTCAAAACAAATTCATATTCTGCGTTCCAACGAAAACAAAAAAAGCAGCACACAGCTGTATTGAAAATTCAAAACATTTATCTCAAAATGTTAACGAGAAACTTTATGAAAATGCTAACTTTATGAAAATCGTTTCCATAAAGAAAGAAATATTCAAAAACATAAATTTAATTGAATTTAAATGTATCCTTTTTTTCTCCTAAAGGTATAGAATGATAAGGCAACTTATTTTACTATTTCAGTTAAATCAGATAAAAGCATTATTGTGTATTTTCGTTGACTGACGGAGAAAAAGGATTCCAATAAAATATAAATTGAAGAAAAGGAAAGACCTTCAACCTTGTCCAGTAATTGATTATCCTCCTAATCAGCCAAAGGTAATTAAAATACTGTAAGGACAGAATATATGTCTATATAATACCTGCTGTACTCAACTGATAAAAACTTAATCTTTACTATTGAATTAAGAAAAGAGCTTAACTTTCTAAAGCTCCAGGATTTATTTCTATTTAAATTATTTGAGTGGAAAATAATGTAATTGAAAAAATAAGAAGCAGATTTAAAAACACGTTATCATTTTAACGAGATTAAAGAAGATATGTACTTGAAATCCATATATAATCATATTTTACCTTATCCATGCACACTTACTTTAAGGATGCAGACGATAGTGCACACAAAAAATGAAATTTTTAATACAACCTATTATAAGGTTTTAGAAATCTATTTTATTTGTGATACTCATGGCATATTGACCGATTTTTAAATAATGTTAAAGATGACTTTCTAAACAATTAACTTTGTGATGATGAGTAACAGTTTTATAATACACAAAAATAAAAAGTGCTTTGCGTCGTCAGTTTATGAAGTAGAAGATTATGTGACAAATTATAGGTAATAAATCTTCTCGAAAGAAATAACTATCTAAATTAAAATACTCCAATATTTTTTAGATTTATTAAGAAACTATGAAAATTCCATGAAAACAGAATACCTTCTGGTATCTACTTTAATTACTTAGATTTAAAAATTAATTATGACTCAAAGCAGAAGAGAAACACATGAAAGTGAAACATAAAATTAGACCCTGCAGCAACCCTGCGTTTGGCATATATTTAGTCAAGAACTCAGTCGATTTCAGGCAAACAGGCAGGCGTCGCTCTTCATTATGAGCAACGAAATCTGCAATCAGTCTTGCAGATTTCTTTGCTCTTAATCTGCAATCAGTCTTGCAAATTTCTTTGCTCCTGATAAACAGGGTTGGTACCTGTTTGATCTCAAAATCGATTGAGTTCTTAAATAAATCTACGCGAAACACAAGGTTGCTTTGATACTTTATGTTAATTATGCCTGTATCTATTCTAATTGCTCATATTCTAGCTAAATTCCATTTATGTTCTATTTAATTACTTATACAGAGTAACTATTTCCTTTACTTCCATAGAGTACTATATATCTGTCTGTAGGCAGTTGAATGGAATCCGTAATGAACAGCTAGAATTTTGATGTCGTAGAATGCTGAAACGACGATCCACAATGAATTAGAAATTTGGCAGTCAAGTATATTTAATTCAACTTTTATTTCAGCAAACATGTAGCGGCCACAATCAAGTTGGCACATTAATTGTGCCTATTACAAGAGGTTTTCATATTTGATAACTTTGCAGCAAGAAGGAAGCAGCAGATACACAGCAGTGCAGCTAGACCAGGCCGGTCTTTCCAGTCGTGAGCTAATGAGAATATCGGAAACATTCTACAACTGTTGGCTGAAAATTGCAAATTGCCTCTTTAGATGATGGCTGATGAGCTTTTAGAGACATTAAGTGTATTTTTGGAAGTCGGAGAGATGTAAAATTAGCAACCGCCTTCGCCGGGAATCGAATCGCGCACCTCTGGAATACCGCCCAGCCTGCAGAACCACTACACCACGAAGGCACGTTAGGAAAGCGGGAAAAATACCTTATATAATTTTTTTGGGGGGGAAAGGGTAAATAACCCTTAATTATTCAAATAAGATTTAACAGAACTCCGTCTTGGAGTGTACAACAAAAGCCGACATTTGGGATTGAAATTAGAGCCTAAGAAGTAAACTAAAACTAATATAAACTAAAGAGGTATAGCCGAATCTATCGAGATTCTAACCAAGCTGGCCCCTTAACGCTAATTGACTGCGAAGCTATCAAGGGCTTAAAGTACGGCAGAGCATAATAATAGCTTATGAGAGAGTAGCCTAACAAGGCGGACGCTTGCAGACAGAATACCTGGTAACTCTCTCATTAACACCGAAGAACTTCGCGGTTAAATATCGCTCTTCCTCATTATGTGTTCAGACGTGATTCTAAAAATTCTGGGAGGAAGTAGTAAGCTGAAGTTCGGAACCGACAGGAAAGGAACTTTAACTTAAAATTTAACTGTTAATAAAATTAACATAATCCTTACAAGGTTAATATCGTTAAAAACATTGTTCACAAAATTATTCAAGATACAGACAAAACAAAAGCTAATTCTCGTACTTCCCCTCACGCGATACCTACAGAATATAAAAAGGATCAAATTTTTGCATATTACGACTTGATCGAAATAGCAGGCATTAATAATGCACTTTTTACATTGCAACTGGAAACGAAACTTGATACCCTGCTTACGACCCTTACAAAACGGTAATTTTCTGATTAAATTTCAGATGTTTCAGCAAGCCACAAAACTTCAATGTCAGAAACCTTGAGTTAAGATCAGGTCGGTAACCTTTTTTGAGTAGAAAAGAATAGTTCGCAACTATTATTTTCTAAGAATGAGTGTGCTCTATATTTTGTAAATACAGATGGTGTTTATCCATTTCTAAAACGATTTCGGGTGCTACTTAATTAATATTTAAATGTGAAGAGTATTTTTTTAAAAGTTCGATTCGATAATTTTTTATCTGCACTATACATCTGAATCGTGATTTCCATGATAAAAGAGCTTTCCGTAAAATTTCCACGTGTGTTGATTTCCTTTCCTCTTCCACTACTTACCAGAGCCCATCAATCGTGATGGGTTTGCCCTGAGAAAGAGCTTTTGTTCAAGAGACCAAAGAAAAATCTTTAGTTGTAAATCTTTCTGTATCATTTTATTTTTTGTTGCTACAGATGTATTTAAATACTTTGATTTCTGCTTCGGGGATTTTCTTTTCCTAGCGAAGGTTTTTAACTTTAGAAACATTAAAAACAGTAAATCAATATATTTTAGGTATTCGTTTGGAAGCTTCTTTCTCGTATAATTAATGACAGACGGTTGTTTTCTTTCCGATTAATAGTGCTGATTTTGCAAATAGAAATTTTAATGCCATGCATTTCGAAACGTTTTTTGAATTAAGGACAGGAAGGCTTCTCTTCGGAAAAGCGTAAAACCATACCCTTCAAGCCACAGCTTGTTTACATGCAATATATTGAAAGAAGAATAAATTTAAAAATATGAGTCGATAGTTTCTTATTTTAAATAATAAGCTGTTGCTAAAACATTTTATTCCAAAACGTTCGGATTTTTTTTACTGAAATAGTCATAAAATTGTGTAAACACACTCTTTGGGTAATGGACTGACTACTGAAGAGAATTCGGATTGTTAGGTCTGAAAATCTCAGACTAATAAGCGGGTTCTACTGTATGTTAATGCGCTATCGCAGAGTTTCATATGTCAAACAGTTTCTAGCACTGTTTCGCAGTTTTTAGCCATCATAGCCATATTCATTTCATTTGGCACCTGCAAACTGATTTCTATTCCCTGAAGTGAAGTCTCATACTGAAGGGAAGTATTTTAATAGCACTGAAGAGATTCAGAAAAGCATAAAGTTAGAGAAACGATATTCGAAAAGATGAATTGAGTTCAAAAATAAATCAAGCAGCTGCATTATCTTAAAGTTTCAGTTAAGAACTAAGAACACTGTTTTCATCAGTTTTCGATTTTGTATGAACTTGGTCCTAAATCTTTGTGCCCACCAGCGGCCGAGCGGTAAAGTCGCTAAACACTGGTAGTTCGGTCCGAGGTTTGAATCCCGCGAACGGGCTGGCTGCATGGGCGTTTTCGTGGTTTTCCCCATGTGTAACGAGTATACGAGCCAGTTTCCCTTAGAAAGTCCTCCACGAAGGCATCCCTCCCCTTAAGCAGATAGCCCTAGTGTGCTTTGCCATAATTAAAATACACCAATACACCTAAATCTTTGCAGATGCACACTGTGCAGTCTTCACTGCTGAGAATTGCAGCCATTTCATAAGCGTACATTTCCTAAAAGCATGTTTAGCTTCTTCCTTATAAAGTATCTAAATACACTTTAAAGCCGTGTCTGGTGTTAATAGAAAATTCCCTATAATGCATGGAATTTAGGATCGATACACTGGGAGATTATAAATGCGATATACTCTTAAGCTAGCAGTACGTAAATGAATAATCTCATAAATGAATCAATTAAATTAAGAACATTTTATCTAAGAACTTACAAATCAACTAATGAGTTTAAAAAAAAAAATTTAATGAATAGCTAAATGAACTCAGTAAACATTTGACATGAGTTTCATCTCTTTATTCACAAATTAATTTCAGTTCATCTTATATTTATTGCCTTTATTTAATACATCAAAGAGGAAGTCATTAACGATTTCCTTTTGTTCAGTTTTGTATAAAGCACACTGAAAATTGAATTTAATTTATGTTTAAAAAAGTCATTTGAGCAATTAAAAAAGATCATTTTTATTTTTCAAATGACCAACAGACTCAATGATAATGCCTTTTCAAAGACTTTTTTTTATCATTTAAAATAATGCAAGGAGTATTTTTTACTTAGTGAATGGGTAAACTTGCATCTTTAGTTATTACGTTAAGGTCATAATAGTGGCGAACGGAATTCTGTATAAAAGCGAAAATATTCAACAAAATTTTCCAAAACGTTTTCTCTTCCTTTTAAGTATTTTTAGTAAATTACTTTCAACATGTGTGTACACATAATGCATTCTGCGATATCGAGTATTACATAGGGTTAACTATTACTGATTAATCCTCAACAAATAAACTAAATTTTTGTTTAAAACTCCAATGTGCATTTCCACATCAATTTCTACTTCAAACTCTACAAGAATTCAACAGTTCTTATCTAATTTATTGGATATATAAATCTAACTCCGTCCATTTTAGAGTAAATGAAAGACAATTATTCATTTTCAAAGTGAAAAAAGAATAATTTAAAGTATTTTTCTCAATCAGACGCTTCAATATTCACCCACCTGTTAGGCAATAAACGAATTCCGTGAAGGAAGAAGTTTGAATTGTTTTGAAGCAATCTAATCATCATATCAATTTTTGATATCCTCATAAAAACGGAACTATTGTCTAGAAATACCGATTTAAGGAGCCTGAAACACGGAAATCTGTAAGAACAACGGTTGATAAATCAATGTTCATTTAAAGAATCTTAATATTCTGAGATGAACGTTTTGCAAAAAAATAATATTGGATTTTAATTTTTATGTATGAACAAAATTCAGATTCTCTCGTACGAGGTTTCCAAAAGTAAACTAATTATGTCTTAAATTTCTTCATTCAATTATCGATTTCATCTGATCATCGAAATTTATTCAGTTATATATCGTCTACTAGGTAACACGAGGAAGTTAACTGCAGTAAACCTCCTCGTGGCAACCACCCGCTTAAGATGACTGGTGACTGGTAATTCTGAGAACATAAATAAACATCTGTGTGTAACATTATCTTTAAGATCACATTTTCTACGTAAGACAGAAGTCATGTGGAATCATCTCAGAAAGATTTCATTATAGTAATATTTGAAATGAATTCTTGACTAAAATGTTCAAATTAACAAAGATTTCAACAACAGAAAATTGTCTCATTCAAACAAACCCTACATAGCTTGAAATCTCAAGTCATTATAAAGTGTAAAACTACAAATTCTTTGCATTAGACAGATAGCTTTTATTTTCATATCAAGTAGAAAATATACCTGGTCAAATATTATATGTTAACAATCTTAAATTTAAAATCATATTACATTATTTGTTTGTAAATGTAGGAGTGATTAAATTACACCATGACGTTCTAAATGCAGCACACTTCATACGTACGAATTATACTTTTTAAAAATAAGTACAATAGAACTCCGAACACCTGAAAAACTGGAACCATATCTTAACACGAATATTCAAGAATTCCATGTATTTGGTTGTCTGTGTTCTTTGGCTAATTACTTGTTTACTGTAATGCAACTGAAATACAGTTATTTTCCGTTTTCTATATTTTATTTCATACAAGGTTATACAGACCAAAAATCGTTTCTTCTTCACAAAATTAAATACAAAATGCACATTATCTAATAAATAAAAAGAAGAAATTATTTTCGCAAACATGTTTCTCTACCTGGGATATATAAACTTGGGAAGACTATTACGCTTTCGGAGAGAGTAACGAGAACCTCGACAAGGATCGATTTTTTTTTTTATTTATTTGATTATAACAAATCACGTGAGGGCTGCCTATCTAAAAGGAGGGGGATGCTTTCGTGCAGGCCTAAGAGAAACTCGAATCCACGTTACACTTAAAGAAAATTATATAAAAGCCCATGAAGCCAGCCCGTTCGCTTGGAATGGAACCCATGTCAAAATACCAGTTTTAAGTGACTTTACCGCTTGCGCGGTATTTATGTTCGACAAGGATCAAACCACAGATCTTTTACCTGCTAATTGAAAGTACTAGTCACTGTATCGCAACAAAATAGCGCGAACGGAGGAAATGCCATAATTAGTCTTATAAAGTAATTTTTTAAATAATGTAATTATTAGACTTTTCGTTTGAAATCACATATACAAATGAACGCCACAAAATGAAAATACAAGTTAAAAAACAACGCGATATATATCGTAAGGTTAATAAAAAATTATTGGCTCAGTTCGGCTGCATACTCAAAGACTAAAAGTTAGTGTTTGGAGAGGGAGTCGACAAAATATCGTTAGGTTTGTTTAGTTTGTTTATAGAAAAGAAGCTATTGTTGCGGCTACGCGATGACTTGCGAAGAGAACAAAACCAGTAAGCCAATTATAGCGTTTCCATAAACATTCATAGTCTACCTGTTGCCTAAGATTATAGGTATACGTAGTACGCAATCATTTAAATTAATTTTACAGGGATTGTGCCTATAGCTAAGTGTGACTTGTGACAAACCGTTGAATAGATGTGTAAGCGACTTAATGCTATGAACTTACAAGTCAGCCAGCAATTACGACGTAACTAAAAAGATAAGGAATTCAAATTTAAAACTTAGTCGTTAGTTAGCCAAAGGCTACGCAGAAATAAATAACTCGCAGGTGTGTAACGTGGCCTTCAGCAGGGGAACACGCTTTGATTAAGCAATACAAAATTTCCCTTTAAATACTATCTCCTTTTACCCCACTTAATACGCGCGACCTGAAAACTAGCATTCTAGCAGGAAAGTGGAAAAGGAAAATGACAGTAAAGATATTTAACATAAAATAACTGGATAGATAATAATAAATAAATCCTTACAATTTAATAGATTTCTATAAAAAATATACTGTACTATCTTTTTGTGCATTTCAGATTTAAAAAATGTTAAAAGTATTTAAACAAATTAATAATATACTCTAGCCTCGTCTAGAAAATTGCAGTAAGAAGTACGGATGATTAGAATTTCGGATACTTGGAATCTAGAAAAATAAAGTTCTGCTCGCAGTAAAACGCAGAAATTTACTACGATATCAGGAGAATAATTCTTTCAAAAATTCGCGTGCTTTGTTACACATCAAGCAGCACGTAGCGGACATGAAAAATTGCATTATTAGACATCAGCCAATACAACCGGCATGAAAAATTGCAGCAAGTGACTTACATAAAACATCGTGGTGCATTTTTACATACATCAAATAAAATATATCCCATACTGAGTTTTCAAAACGAAATTGCAACTAACAAAATTGCTGCAAATGCACACAGCAAACACGCTTTATGTGAGATACGCTAATATATATGCAGCGCGTAAACAAAACAGGACTCATTAAAGAGAAATACTGTTTGAAATGTTCTGTAGTTATTTCGTTCTTTATTTTTTTCTTTTGTCTTCATTCAGCTAAGAAAATGTGTTCATATCTAAGCTAACAAGCCAATCAAAGAACGTATGAAATACGCATTGAGGTAATGGATTAGCTTTACATGTTTCATTTTGAAAAGAATAAAGGTAAACAAACATTGCATGAATGGCAACAGAATAGGAGTTGACACTGAGGGAAGAGATGCTGAAATATGATGGAAGCTAGAATAAGGATTGATAAATGCAATCTGTCTTCAATATTACTCTTTTCAGTGTGAAGATACTGAGTAACATGTCAGGTTCAAATCTTTCTAACTTTAAATTAAGAATCAAAATTAAGTTTTGTTAATTTATGAAAGATGACTAAAAACTTTCCAGAAGCAGAATTTTAAAAGGTTGCGTAAAGAACTGTATAAATAAATCGCATTAAGAGTGACCTAACTGCATTTAGATGGGAATGGAAAATCAGTAGTTATTCTAGATCCCTGATTCTCAGAGTGCGAGATATTGATTGCTAAGCTCTACAGTGGTCTAAGGCAGAAGCTTCAAACATTCACTCGTGGCGGGCATGCAGCCCCGGAGCAATTTTATGCGGATTACAAAGATAGCTCAGTTATGTATATATGCTGCAAAGAATTTTAGATATTGGAAGTCCGAATTTATATTATTTTCGTTTCCATTAAAATGAGCATGATTAAGTAAGTACCAGAAATCTATAGGTGGAGCTAACTGATTTAAAATGGGTTCGAAATCCAAAGACTTGCAGGTACAGATTTTATTAACTTTTACTCATACTTTTCAAAAAATAAATAAGCTTAGTTAGGAATTTTAGCACTAAGAATTTTTGCCTGTTGGTGGTTAAAATTTTTTATATGTGAACAGCTTTTTTTCTCAATTGAAAATTAATAAGAAAAGAACTCGGCTGATCAATGAGCTTCGACAATCCATAATGAAGATAATTTCTAGTAATTTCTTATCAAGATAAATTTGATCAAAACGAAACGCCGTCAGTTTCCAAGCTATAGTAAAAATAAAGATGTTTATAATTATATGCATGCAAACATATAAAATTTTACTTATGCGTCAAGAAAAAAGTTTAATGAGTAAGAGAAAGAACTAGGTTGTTATTATTATAAAGTTCTGTCCCACTGGGTAAATTTTCTATGAAAACTTTAAAATATTTCAGAATTTGTTTAATTTTAGTTTAAATTAAAATATGGTATTTAATGTTTCATTAAACACGTTTGAGCTATTTGAAAGAAGAGTCAGTTTACGAATATAATATTTAGCTGCCGGTATATTTGAATTATAAAGTGTAACCAATATAAATGTGTTACAAGTACCAAACTTTTAAATTTCTTATAGAAAATAAATATAAATCGGATATTTTTCTCATTTTCCATAACATTATTATTATTTATGTATGTCTTCATAAATATTTACAGCGCTTATATGTTTCTTCCTTTTGTGATGCCTGCCTTTTCAGGATCATATTGATCACATCTTATATCTGCATTCGTAACATGATCCGTTTGTTGTCTTGACTTATTGCTTGATATTCTTAGAAGCATGTAAACGAATGCCGAGTGCAAAAGTTTAAATAGTATATCATATATCACTTCCAAATACAGAATAATTTTAAATAACGGAATATTTATGATTTGGCCATATAAAGTTTTAAAAAAACTATTTTTCGACAAATAACGAAATCTAACTTTTAATGCAGTCTCCAGACTCCTAAACTTATGTTTGGGAACGTTTTATACTCGTTGTGAAAATATAAAATTATAAGGAGTTTGACTCCCTTACGACAAAAATTGACCGGGATATTTAATTTCAAAATTTGCAAATTTTAGTGTCATTTTCAACTTGCCAAGAGGAATCGGTTAATTAAATTAGAATAATTCGCAAAAATAAGTTTAAGGGAAGGCATCCAAACTGTGCACAATTTAATAGGTCGTACAATGAAGTCATGGGGTGTCCGCATCAGAACTTTTATATTTCATTAATATATCATTTCAGCTATATCATTTTCTTAAAAATAATAAATAAAGATGACATTTGCTGGTAACATCTTTTTATTTGTGTTTTAGATGTTTTTGTTTTTATTTTCACTAAATTATTTTGAAAAAAATAATACATAGCGATAACATTTAGTGGGAGCGTTTGAAAAGTGATAAGTACAAAAAATTAGGCTTGACTAATACCACCTCTGCTGGTAAAAAAATAAAAAATGTGAAGTGCGTCTGAACAGGGAAGAATCGCTTTAGAACTGTTTCACTCCAATGCACCTGGAGAGCTGACATTTTCTTTAAGTAGAATGTTCAGATAGTCTAATATCAATTGTTTATCAGTATGAGGTTTTGAGTTTCTCCGCGATGTCAAACCTAAATAAGAGTCATATTCTCTTAAAACGCCTCCAACAGAGGAATCCTTATCCATTATCACCGTTCATTAAAATATTAGTCCTCTATTTATCTTTAAAAGTGAATTAAATTAGTGAGTTGAAAAGTGCTTTAGTGAATTAAAAATGAAAATTTAATTTTAAACATCCCACTATAATTAAATTTTCATTTACTTTCCTCCATTCGTCAAATGGCAGTTTAATATATACTTTCTCGTTTATCTACTTTCTTGTTTTTAGTGTTATCATCCTGTAATTTGATCATTTAATCATGATTTTTATCTGATTTATCTCTGACAAATTTTCAGATTAAAGATTCAGCTTTTATTTGGTTAAGTAATCAAAGAGATGATATTTTCTTAAAGGCTCAACTAATTAAGGAATTTGAAGTGTTTTCTGATTAAGGTAAAGAAATTGAAGGAGTGAGAAAAGTTTCTTTTGCGTTAAATTTCAAAGGCTGAATAGTTCTGAATCCGGAGCCAATCATTCAAGAGATTTATTTATAACTCAAATTAAGAATGACAACGTAGCTTACCTCTTAGATTCTGTTTTATTTAACGTGTGTTTTCTTTAACTGTGTTGGTGGTAGAAAGAATTTTCTACTTTTAACATATTATTCACCGCACGTGTTTCATTAATGCTATACATTTTTTTATAAAAAAAGAATTCTTTGATATTTTCATTCAAAATATGGAGATGTGACTTTAATTAACCTCTCCGTTCGGTATAGTTGTTAGTTATGCCGTCTTCCATAATCCGGATTCAAATCCCAGAGAAGTTATGGATATGTATGCTGTCTATTTCCGCTTCTTGAGGATCTAATATCGACTTAATCAGCAACAGTGTACACTAGGCAACATTTACAGGTATGAGACAGTTAAACAACCTATGGGCTCGGTCATTTCTGATCAAAAGAACAGCTTAAGGATAAATAAGGAACATTTTCCATTTCTGGAAGAGTTGTCAAATACAGTTTTTCTGCTTTACTTTCTTTATGGATCTTATCTGGAAAAAAACAATATCATTACAATTTGCCTCAATCACGACAGAAAGAAAATGATACTCCATTCAATCTCAACGATGCTTGAGCTTCGGTTATATCAGTGCGAGTTTTCTTAAAAATAAATGTTGGTTTGGATTTTAAAATAAAAATTTTGAAGTGTGTGTAATAAATTTTAATATAGTTAGTCATGCACAAGCTGTTCCTCAAGCTCCTCAAGCTGTTCTTTTGATCAGAAATGACCGAGCCCATAGGTCGTTTAGCTGTCTCATACCTGGAAATGTTGCCTCATACCTGCCGTAACTTCTCTGGGATTTGAAGATCTTCATTTCAAGATCAGTTTGTGGTATTCTGATAAAGCTGTATCAATACAGGTAGGTTCATCTGCTTCTTTCAATGCAACGTGGTCTACAGATATGGTACCCACACTTTGGAATTCAATTCCTTAGGTTGAATTATGTGTGTGTATGTGTTATGAATTTTGCGCTTAGATACGTAATTTTATGAAGTAATGATACAGCATTGGATTTCCAGATTCGGAGTGCCTCTTCAATTACATCAAGGAAGAAATTTTACCTCGGCTGTAATTAAAGAACTCTGCAAGCTACTCGCATCGACAAAACCCAAAAGACACCTTTGCGTCTCCAATCAGATGGTATGGTAGATAGGTTTAATCGAATTATGCTTACTAACCTCTTCCTGGTGGTTTCCAGAAACCAAAGGGACTCGGACAAGAAGCTACCACTGTTCTTACTGGTTATTACAGTGCTGTTCGCAAGACTATCGGCTATTCCCCATTCCAGATACTCTTCGGTCGTGATCTTCGTGTGTCTTGTGATCTCTTGTTTGGTAGCCCACCGAATGCGCCTTCATCGGCTCATTAGTACATCCAAGATCTCCAGGCCCAATTTGAAGTGATGCACAATTTTGCATGACAGCGAGTCAACCTGGCGTCAGAGAAGATGAAAACCCGATACGACACGAGAGCTATAGGACATTGATTCAACGAAGGAGGCCCGAACGAAGTCGTTGTGGAATCCGAATCGATTGAAAGGATGTAGTAGCTAGTAGATGTTTCCATCAGCAAAAAAGCTGAAAAGTCGTAATGGCGCTACAGCTGGCTTAACTTATAATCTTCTGTATCACCGTAATAGGTATTGAAATTGAATAAATGTAATTCACCACTATGTTAGCTGTAACCGTAATTCTACCCTCCGTATTGCTTTGCAGTAATTTAGAGAAGAAGAAAGTACTAGAAATATCTCGGCGGCCAGCTGAAATCTATATAAGGCCAGAAAGAGAAAGCATCTGCTGTCACTTATTTTTGTTATTGTTGCGAATTCTTAGTTCAGGGTAAGATCGGAGACATTTCCGAGTTGGCTTTTTCTTTAGATGCGCTTTGCATTGCGTTGTGTTTAACATTCTGAGCAGTTTGAAGTGTAACTATGGATTGTACGTTAGTACTCTAAACACCTGCACGAGTGTTTCTGGGGAAAATTATATAAATTTGAAGTGTTTCTGTTGACAAAATAATTTTTATTAACCTATCATCGGACCTGTGTACGTTCAATCTATTACGAACCCGTGCGTAGGCAGCAATATTAATGATCAGCTTATAATAATTTTAAAATGCTATTGGACTGTAAAGTAAAATTTTTAATTTAACAAATAGAAAAATGACTGATTTTTCTATTTGTTTCTTGCCTTTTTATCCCAGATTTCCAGAAACTCAAACTTCGAACCTCCATTTTTATTTAATTAGGATTATGTTTTTGATGAAATTCTCCAAGCCATACTACAGGTTTTGTCTACATACTTATGTTTCTGGGTATTATGTCTCGTAAATTTTGAATGAATATCATATTTCATATCATTCTGAGGATTATTTCTTCTGTTAATATTTTAACTTACGATCTTTTTATACGATTCCCTACTACAGTAAATACTATTTTCTAGAGGCATAAAGGCAAAGAGACGAATTACTGCTTCCTCTTATCTTTAAGCATTTCCATTAATACGTCAGCCAGGCGGTTCCATAAAATTTAAAAATATATTAAAACTTAAGACACAATAACACGCCGAATAAATACTAATTCAGAAGTCAAACAACAAAAATCAGCGTTATATTTACCAAATTTTCACAGGACTAGTTTCGATGGTTTTACCGAACCACCATCTTCATTTTGCGGTTTTGCAGCTGAAGATGGTGGTTCGGTAAAACCATCGAAACTAGTCCTGTGAAAATTTGGTAAATATAACGCTGATTTTTGTTGTTTGACTTCTGAATTAATATTAAAACTTCCTCAGCTTATGAGAAAACATTTCAGAAATACTGAAGTCAGTTTAGAAATTAAGTTTGCAAGTTGTAAATTTTCATTAAATCAAGTTCAGTTATTAATATTATTATATTAATATAAATAAATAAATTAGCTCTTAAAGTGTTAAATGCAAAAGCTTTGGCTCGTCACTTCATAGTAGCAGTTGCGGTCTACGGATCTAAGGCCGAAAAGCACTTCAGTAGCAGCCAGCCATAACAAAATAACCGACCAACAACAGCTGCCTAAAGCTCTCTCTCAAACTCAAGAATTTACTAATTATATTAACAAACTTGCACCTTTGTAGAAGAGCAGAAGACAGAAATGAATGTTTAGCCAAAATAATAAGATAAATAGGTTAATTAGCATAAGACCATACCCGCCGGCATTCGAACCACGGACTTCTCGAATACGCGCCGAGCGTGCTGACCACTACACCACGAAGGCATGCTAAGAAAACGGGTGAGATACCTTATATACTCCCCCTTTTAAAGGGTAACTTGGGATTAGGGGATCCAATCGCCAAATCCTGGTGGTGGAGAATCATCATCCACCACCTTTTTTTTAGTTCGGGTGCCACTGTGGAAACATTAGGTTATTTCGAAGCAGGAGACATGAAAAATGAGCAATGCGCTCGTCGGGACTCCAACCACAGACCTCTCGAATACCCGCCGAGAGTGCTGACCATTACTCCACGAAGGCATGCTAAGAAGGCGGGAGAAATACCTTATACACTCTATAAAAACATTTAATATGACCACAAGAAGATTCTCAGTCTGTCCCACCCTGACCTACCGTGACCTTGCTCACATAACTCTTCTTTTAAGTATTATTCCTATGGCCTGACCTTACTCATGTTCTTTGTTTCCTTGATCCCCGTCTCAATTTTAAAATGGCTTTAAGTTGTATTATATGTTTTAAAATTTTTATTATATAAATTAATAAACATTGATTTTAAAATTGTTTTAATAAACATTAATTTTAAAATTATTTTAATTAACCTTTTGAAAAACTATATTATTTTTTACGCTTAGAGCATGTGATTTTAATTGATTCTTTTTCTTAAAAGTATTTACAGTTCATTTCATGCTTATCTCGATAAGATGCTTAGCTATTGTAAAACTATTTCTATAATGAATGCATACTTATACTATCGTCCCTAGTATTATCAAAAAAGGTTGACCAAAGAGCTTCGTATTGCGCATTTTTGTTTTTTATCTTGAATATCTTTGTGATTTTTTTTTTCTAACTGTACATCTTAGAACTGCTAAACATTCTGCCAAGCACTGTTTATTGCGTCCTGGTCTGACTGATATAAGTAATAATTAATATGTACCAATTAAAGCATAACCAAAAAATTTTGAAAGAAAAGAACATTGAACTGGCAATCGTTCACTTTTATTTCTATTAATAAGAGTGCAAAAGCAAGAGCATCTAGATACGTTTACTTTCATTTTTGTGTCGGTGCTTAATTTTTTATTTAGAACTTTGCTTTTATTTGGTAGACATACTTAAACATCTGTTGTTATTAAAATTAAAAAGTAGTACATATTATTGCATCAGGTTGCGTAGTGTTCTGTTAATTTTCAAAATTCATTAGGTATTTCAGTGTGTGGTACCTTGACTCGCAATACAAATGATGCTATGCTTCCATAACTATCTTAAACCATGTTCTAGTTACGCAGGATATGTTTTCGACTGAATTTTTGAAATTATTATAATTTTTGAAATAGCATATTACTTTACAATTTTGAGCTTTCTTACAAGTTTCCTTTCTGTAATCTTTTAAGATTATTTCTAATTTTTTATTATTATAGTTTGATGGAACTAATACATAATAATTCTGATAGAACATAGAACTAAAAAACATCTTTGCTGATCTAATACAATTCAAGATAATGTATTACATTAATTTTTGATACAGGATTAGTTGAATAAAATTTCTACTGGGGAATTTATGAAATCTTAAACAACGCATTCAAAATTTCAATAATGCATCGGTTTATTCTAATGCCAATTACCAACGGAATTCACTCCTGCTATTTAACTGAAGACGATACTAAAGATTATCGACTTTCTCTAATTCTGGAAGGGTATTAACTAGAATACATACTTATTAAGTACATGTCTCCGTTTCCCTAAGCCATGTTTCTCCCAGAAACTTCATATTTCCTAATTAAATTATTCGAGCTACTGATACTAACAGCTCTTGTATTGTTGAATATTTTGACTTCCCATTGATTTTACAGTTTTAAAGAGAATTTATTACATGCTAATTTTATCTTGGAATTGAAATGTTAGAATTTATGCTATTATCTATAATGTGTTTCAAAGGGTAAAGACATTGGTAAACAACTCATAACTTAACGAGTCGCAGACACACGGCTATAATTTCAGAATGAATCAAAATAATGTTTAGGCCTAATAATCAAATAATAATAATAATAATGCTTAAAAGTTTTATTCACATATACTTTTTAGTCACAATTTATGAAATTTAATGTTTCCACCGAGCTCTCTGAGAAGAAAGTGTATTTCAAGTGCTGCTCCTTATCTTATTTATTTGTAAACAAAAACGTAATCTGCTTTTACCAAAACTTTTAGAAAAATACATTCTGCTCTTTTGACCAAAGTAAAGTTACCCCTAAAAATAATTTTCACTGTTTGACTTTCAGACCACTTTTACATTATAAAAAGGGTCATTTGGGGTAGCATATTAAATTAAACCAATAAATATAAAACTTTCAATTTTATCATACTTAAAAATTTTAATCTGAATAAAAATTTTCTAAAGTGGCGTTTCTTTAATGTTAAGTTAAAGGAATGTTTTTAGAAATTTGCATCCTAAAACTCAATATGCATGGTTAATTTTATTAGAATTTGTACAGAACCCCTAATACTTCTACTTAGCACGAGAATAAACTCTCCACTAGGTACGTGGTCCATAATTAATAATGCATCAATTAATTTTAGTCGAATGACTGTTTTTGATTAACTGGATTGTGAAAACATACTTTACTATGAATCCTTCAAAAAATATTAAGTTATACATACTTCTGTTGAAAACTGATGTTTGATACTTAAGCTTTGGTTATGATTTAGCGGTTCATCCACACTGCAAGAACAGTGACATCAGAATTATTGACCAAAGAATTCTTTGAATAAACAGTTCTCTCCTGCATTTTTAGCAATACTGGTTATAACTTTCAAATCATTCACTGAATAGTTTTTACTCATTTGGTAAATCATAAAAATATTATTTTGAGCGTTTCCTAGCTAATTTCAGTCTAAAAAATAGCACACAATAGACATAAAAATAGATTTACAATCAACAAATCTCGCTCAAAAACATTCTAAAGCTTACCTTTGAACTCAGTTATATAACATCAAATATCAACCAATTATATTTCAGGCAATAACAATATAAAATTCCCTATTAAATCAGTTAAAGCATAACTGTAACCTGCTTTAAAACCAAGAGTGATAGTCTATAATGAAGCGTGTCCATTCTTATGACAAGTAAACAAATCGAAGAATTTTAACAATTCGAGAATATATTCTCCACTAGGTTAAATTTCTTTCAAAATTGCTTGACAGACTTCAAATAATACGTGAATATAGCCTATAATATTCTTAGTTGGTAAATGTTAATCTCTAAGAGATAAAACGCAGACGATCGATATTACTTTGACTTACCTTATGTCTTCCAAAATCTAATCCATCTTCAACGCGTTCTCTTACTTAAACATGTTATATCACATGAAAGATGAGCCATTTCTGATGGTCAGAAAAGCAACTTTGTGTCTGTTAGGTGGGCCAGGTCTCAAATATATTACCACAGAAAACCTTTTGTTATTATATAGTTAAAGCCTTTTTATTTTCACATTGCAAATGTTTCTGTATTAGAAACTCTCTTCGAAAACAAAATTTAATGCATGTTGGTTTCTAATTTTCATAACAGAATCTTGAATTCTAAGAAATAAATTACATAGTAATCCCGAAATTTCCAAACATCAGAAAGCAAAGTATTCCATAAAATGCAATCATTAGTTTCGGTAACTTACTTTTAAAGCTCTCTTCCTTTACTTAGAGATGTGGAAGCATCCTTAGATCCCTTTTATAAAACTATTCAAATAAATAATATTAATAATTTTCCCTCTTTGTTTCTACCTTCTACATCACTAATTTCATTTAATTGCTTTGTAATGTTATTCATCCTCTTTTCAGTTTCTATAAAATCATTTTTACGCAGTTAGCTTGAATGACCATTGAAATAATTCACTTACGCCGGAAAACATGCTTCATATTTAGCCTCGAGGTTAGATGTTCATTCGGCTCCATTGCTTATGTGAGGATCTAGCAGTAAATAGACGGTTTGATCCCAAATCTTGGGTAAGTATTTCAATCACTCTTACCGATGTACTAAAATAGACAGATGTAAAATAATATGTTACATCAAGCTTTGTTTCCTCCATTCATCTAAAAATGAAAACTATGTGGTGACACCTTCTAGCATAACACAGCAAGTTCATACCTATTATGGTATTTTCTCGCATTCCGTTATATCCGAAAGCTAAAACAAGAATACTTGCATACGCTCTTCGTACTAGCATGCTATGGGGAGGTGCTCTACGACTCTACCTCGAATGCATTTTTGACTTAATCGCTTGAATGAAGATCTAGCAACAAATATTTCGGCGACTAGAATCTAAATGATGCATTAAGGGTACAGTTGGCTAACAGCGTTAGGTTTTACAGATTATTCTGCAACCGCAATACACAGCTTTCCTAACCGGCCGCCACACTTTATGCCCAACTCATTTCATTGAATTTTATGCAATACCTAACTAGATAAAATCAACTAGATAAAGTTAAAAATTGTTAGCTGATGCTTAAACTGGGGAAAGGAAAAATCATTTCCAAGTTAGTGTCAAGAAATGACAGTCATCAAGCATATTATAAACACTATGAGTTACGCCAGACAGAAAAGGGAATGCCTTGAAATTATCCTACCACTATTCTAATATCAAATTATATTTTGAGAAACAAGCTATGCGTATCGCTACAATTTCTGATCAACGAAATTACTTGAAAAGATATAACAAATGTAAAACTGTTATTTGAAAAGCTACTACAAGGTGAAAACTATTAACTTCTAAACCTTTTCGCCATTTTTAAAAGCATAAAAATTGCATTTCTGAACTTGTATGAGAATTTCTGAATAGAAGGCTTTGAGAAAGTGTCCGTGCTTTAACTAACTTAGGTGCTTGCTAATGGCTTAAACGTAGGACTATGAATAACCAACTCAGAATAATACAACAATAGAATCTGGAGGCAATGAACAAGAAGAAAGTAAAGTAATTCATTAGACTGCAAGACTGAAGTGCTACGTCGAGCGTTAAAGCACATAAACTGAGACATCTGAATTTTACAGCCTACAAATCTGTAACTGGAAACATACCATGGGGTACACTGAGACATTTTAATGCTTCATTTGTAGAGGAGTTAGGTTTTTTTTGGGGGGAAACAGGACAGAGGAAATTGAGCAATGCCCTCGCCAGGATTCCAACCTCGAACCTTTTAAATACACGCCGAGGGTGCTGACAATTACACCACGAAAACATACTAAGAAGGCGGGAGAAATACCTTATATACTCTCCCTTTTAAGCGCCGTTCCCACTGGGGTTTATCTAAGTTAACGGAGTCAGTTCCCTGTGTCGACTAGCTCCGCTGTGCCTGCAGTTCAGATTTTTCAACTTGCTGCTCTATGGGGAAAAACTGGTTTTGGAGATGGGTCGACTACGTTAGTTGTGTTCGTTAGCTCAGATAAACCCCAGTGGGAACGGCCCTTTAGGACTAGGGGACCCAATCGCCAATTCCTGGTGGTGAAGAATCATCATCTATCACTAGTTTTAGTTCGGGCGCCATCAACATTAAGAGTTTTTCATTACCAGCATGCATAAAAGGAATATTAGCGACATACCCGTATAATAATGAGAATCTTCATTTTGTTGCAAGGATACATTTTCCTACAGTATATTAAATGGCATTTTTGAGTAGAATAACGCACAAGCCCTTTATAACTAATACCAGTATTCATCCTCCTAAAATGTCCACGTGATTCATTGATCACATCGATTACTAGACTTTAATTAATCAAGATCTGTGGGACGTGAATGATTGTTAGATAAATATTCGCCGATGCTGAGCAGCGAGGATTAACTGGAAACTTAAGCCAATATCTTGTACTTTAAAGGTCTCAAGATTAAATTCAAGCATTCATGGAATCAGCGCCATTCGAAGCTAATGATTGTGTCACACAGAATGGTAGTCATATTACTTATAAACCGCGAAATATCTTCAATCACTGAACATGTGTAACTCTTTGATGTTAAAATTACTATTTAAAAACTATTCATGAAACAAGTTTGGTATCAGCTGAAACGTTTTCCCTGGTAATGTGTTTTCTGTACGATGCAGTTTGTTTATCAGTTCTTATGGGTTTCAAAAAAAAGTTAAATTTTAAAATATTTCAAATAATAATACACTAATGTAAATTAACTCGTAAGAAAAATGTTTTAAATTATTAGAATGGTATCGATCGGAATTTACATTATTTATGGCTTCGAAATTATTTTCGACATAAACTTAAGACTTTTACTTAGATTAAGTAAGTATTATTTGAAATATTAAAGTTGTTTAGTTTTCCAAAAATTTTCATATTGTATACTAACTGTTAAAGTATCGGTTTATATTTTTTATTTTTTTTATTTGAAATTTAACTGTTCTGCTTCTTATTTGTATTGCATTTAATAATGCATTTCGTTACAGCGAGAATTAACTGTTTTACTGGAGCAAGGAAAAATTCATCTGAAGTATAAATAACTTGACGAAATCAAAACAGTGAGAAATTAGAAGAAAGTTTCGCTGTAAGTTAATTTGTCTTTTTCCTCATTTGATACTATCGGTTTTCATTTCCTGTGGGAGCTTTCGCGGAAATCCTGGTGCAGGAAATCGTAGGAGAATCTAACCATTAATTTAGAAAATTTGAATAATTGTCATTGCTTAGGAATTTCGCCTTGTGTGTAGTAAATATATAAGAAGAAGCTGCGAAGACCGGGTTCTCCTTTATTTTATACTATTTGAAGTGTTAAATAACTTTCTTTATCAAACTAGTAATTTTTCATGTTAGTGTTTTACTAAGTTGGTGTTTGTCACTACTGAGAATAATTTCGAATTATTTTCAGTTTCCTTTAATTTAAAAAAAGAGTTGCAATAAATTTGATAACCGACTGTAGTTCTTTAAACTTTTCAATTAATTTTGAATTTACAAGTAATCTGGATACTTGTAAATTCAAAATTAATTGACAAGTCTAAAGAGTCTAAAGAGTTAAGACTCTTTAGACTTGTTAAGGAAGACTGTAAGTTACATTTTTCATCATATATTTCATCAATTTTAAATTAGAAACTGTAATACAGTAATACAGTGACTTTAATTTTATATTTTCATAGTCATAAATTAAGTGTATACACAGTTGGATACCCGTCCTTGCTAGTCTTATCGAAGTCGTGGGGACGTATATACATTTCTTCCGCGCTGTGATGAAACTTTGAGATGAAGCGAATATCATATTCAGCTAACATAGGGGGAAGACGTGTATTCATTTTCTGGAGGGTGGACAGCTGATTTTTCCTGCTACAAAGCTAGCCAAAAGTTTACATATTATATGGGTCGCTAGTTCACTTTGGTATAGCTTTCAAACATTCTTCCTTTGGAAAATGCTTTTTATGGCGTACAGTCTAAGGTAAGCAGTTTCGTTTTTAATCTTCTGTATATGGAAAAACATCGACCTCCTCAGCAGAAAAAGCATTCATTCAAACAGGATGCGAACTTGGGATAAAAATTCAATACCTTTATCCAATCGTTGCATAAGGATCTTAAATTATGCATTGCAGAATTACTGAACTTTGAATCTGAAAATATATTTCCAAATTATGGCATTTACTCGTATGCTACTTAAAATTTTATGTTTCTTCATATAAAATTTGCAATCATATAGTTTTCTTCCATATCGCATAGTTTCATCAGATTTTAATTTGCAGTGAAACCTTGTTTAATTTAATTTTAATTGAACTCCGCTTAGCCAAGACCTCGTTCAACTGAAACGCTGATGGAGCATTAATTCTGGATCAAAATAAAGTGACTAATTATCTTTGGCTTCTTAGGCTCATTTTTTCTTCGTATTAATTCATTAAGTATAAAAAGTAAATGCACCTTTTATAATGAAATTCAGGTAATAGCTTCAAATGTCCATGTTCATGATGAATAAAGTGAGTTTAAGTTCGCATTATGCGAAACATCTTACCTGAAAATAGATAATCTATCAAAAACGGAAGCATCAAAGATTGCAATAAATAATAAAAAGATTTTAGAAATCCCAAATGAATTTTAATCATTCTGTGAGAATATTTTTAGTGGCTAAATATTTACAGTAACAGTGTTGCAGAAAGGAATTTCAAAACTGGGAACTTATGTTCAAATTTCTTATACGTAATGGGAAATATGTTATTTTATAACTAAACAACAACGCTTTTTGCTTCAAGCTGCCTTAAGAATCTTGCGCTCATGAAATGGTAATGCTATATTCCTGCTATCAAGCCTTTAAGAAGAAATTGAAAAGAGTACTTATTATTTCGCTTAAAATATGTATGTAGTTGTGCTTCAGTTTGTTTAAAAAACTAATTTTAAATCAGTAAGCATCTTTCTAAATCCCAATATGCTCTATTTACATTAATCATGTATGCTTGCAGAAAAAAATAATGTGTGAAATAGACTCAAAAATATCTTGGCTATAATGCGTCTTTCACCTCCATGAATCCTCCCTCAGTTCTGACTATTATATAAGAATACTATATTCTAGAACTGCCTCTAAAACTCATCACTGCAGTGCCAAACAATAAATATGCGGAAGCCGCATATCCAATTCACCACTAATATATAACCTTTTTTTTATTTTCAGTATGTAAGTGAAATGTAATGGATTTACATTCTTAACACTTTTATAAGTAGTACTTTAGTTTCCAAACGAAATTAAAATGCTGTTCTCTAAGAAAAGCGAAAATCTTTCTTTAATCAATTCGCATAAATGGAATCCTTGTAATAACAGAAAAATTATTATACTTTTATTCATTTGGTTATTGTTATTTCCTCAGTATTTGTTCCATCTACCTGTTTAATTTCGTTTCAAATAAATTCTTTTCTATATTTTCTTAATAAAAGTATTTCTGCTTCCGTTCTTTATATAACTGACTGAAATATATACAATACATTGGATTTAATTTTTATGAATCTTAATTTAATTTTTGTAAGTAGTGGATTTTTCTTTCAGTTTTCACACTATCATTTTGATTTAGCAATGTGAAAACAGCTGGTTGATTTAGAAATACGTTTCACAATATGATATGAAGTTATTTTTCAACTCTAAATTCCTTTTAACAAATTCTCTCATGTAACATTAGTCAAAACTTGATTCAGTTCATGTTTCTGTTAAATATTTACATTATTTCTGTTAACGATTCTGTTAACGTATGAGATATCTATGTAAATAATTTTCTCTTCCTTGTCGAGTGTCTTCATGGTGTGATCGGAAACATGCCGACTAGTAACTGGAAGGTCCGAAATTTGAAACCCGAAGAGGGCATTGCTAGTTTTTCGTACTTCGTGCTCTGGATTTTTCATGCTCTAACCTAAACTTTTGCAGGTCACCACGTTTAAGGAAATCGCATTTCACTGTATTAATTTAAGTAAGTATTTAACTGATATATTTAATACTAAGAGCAGAAGGAAACGCCGGAGCAGTGTCGATGCGTGCTTAGATCCATATTGAAGAAGAATTTTGATTGCGTAGTATGCTAATAATGTTAACTTGGCAATATATAAAGAACTTGGCAGTCGAGGCAGTTTTGATTGCATTTTTATTTGCAATTGATATTTGTGGCCACAATCACTTGGCACTCTAGTCGTGCCTTTCCACAGAAGATTTACATTTTTGATATTGTTGAGATAGAAAGCAAGCCAGCAAAATTACATCTCAGCACAGTAGAGAGCAAAAGCTGAAGTGCGTAGTTATGAAAGATGTAAGCAAGCGATGAGAAAAGTTTTGTTTCGCAATTTGGTGATTGGCATCTGCATTAAGGGTTACGTAAGATCGCATGATTAATTTGAATGACTTTTGCACTATTTTTAGGACTTGTGTAAGATAAAAAATATAAAAGCAAACTTCTAAATTTAATTCACTATAACCTCTTTTATTTTCTATTTCATTTGGGAACTTCATCTAGCTGTCCTAAAAATAGCGCTTAAGTCTAAACTGCGTCATTCAAATTAATCATGCGATCTTACGTAACCCTTAATGCAGATGCCTCTTGACCAATCACCAAATTGCAAACCAAAACTTTTCTCTTCACGTGCTTCCATCTTTCATAACTACGCACTTCAGCTTTTGCTCTCTACTGTGCTAAGATGTAATTTCGCTGGCTTGCTTTCTATCTCAACAATATCAAAAATGTAAATCTTCTGTGGAAAGGCACGATTAGAGTGCCAAGTGAGTGTGGCCACAAATATCAATTGCAAATAAAAATGGAATTAAAACTGCCTCGACTGCCAAGTTCTTTAGATATTGCCAAGTTAACATTATTATCATACTACGCAATCAAAATTCTTCTTCAATATGGATCTAAGCACGCATCGACACTGCTCCGGCTTGTCCTTGTGCTCTTATTATATTACATATATTTTATGCACATATTAATGAATTAATTTTGAATTAATGGAATTTATCTTCAGCTTTCTGTCATATATTTCATTTAGGTATCATAAATAATTATTCAATAAGATGTGCATATCGATAAATTTTGTGCATTTCTTTTCATAATTTCATTTTAAAATTTTCTTAAAATATTTACTTTTAAAAATCTATTATACTTCCTAAGCTTCTTCAATTTATACTCGTATTACTGAAATGTTATTGACAGAGAGTACAACCAGAATTTAAAAGCGTAGAGTGATTTCTCCCTTACGTTCTATCTATTTCGAAACCGATTATGGTAAGTTTCCTGTGTATCCGTGTGTGACCTCGCTTAATCAAAATTTTAAATGTTTACCAGCTTGCAGGGTTCTGCTCACAGAACTTGGTATAATGAACAGCAATTAAAAATGAAATTATGAATAATAGCAAATTAAATTCATTTTACTAAAGCCAAAGAAGCAAAGTAGTTGAGCTATCCAAAAACAAAACAATTAAAAAGCTCATAAACAAACCGCATATATATAACTTAGCTGAATGAAAGTGATGAGTACTTTATGATAACAAGCAACTAGATTCATGGAAATGAAATAGACTAATTCGTGTATTACTTGGAAGGATGAACAGAAAAAGTAAGCAACAATCCTATTTAATCAAACTAATTATTAACATCGTTAATGGGATGCGCAGTATTTTTATACTACGGTTGAAATTTTCAGCGTATCTGCGAGGAAGATTATAAAACAATGTAAGTAAACTATTCACTTCTAATGCAATTCTGCAACAAACTGCATTGAAGGTAATGACAAGAGATAAAAGTTTCAAAGAATTAGAAGTCTGAAGGATAAAATATATGCTTCGGCTGAGGGATTAGTATAACTTTGTGAAAAATCATAAGACAATTGCACTTCATAGTAAGCATTTTCAACCCTAGATCTGCTGCAGGATTTTTCTGGAGTTGACATTCTCTTAAAAAAGTAAAATACCTTCTCTGTTGACTGATGCTAGTTTTTTAACACATATGTTTTGAGATTTGCATTATGTCCTGCACAATATGGAAATGTTGCTGAACTTTTAGTCTGCGAAGTAAAAGACTTGGGGTGTTTGGTAATCCTTACCTTCTTTAGATGCAGAAGTGACTCCAAAGTGGCATGGTTTTTCTGAAGCCTATTTTTATCCCCAAATATCGAGTTGAATATATGGAGGTTTTTATAAAAAATACAAATTTTATCGGTAGACAAAGTGCTTTCTAGAATTATTTTCTTTATTTATGTTTAGAAAAGAAAGGCGGATTCTTCATCAATTGCCTTGTTCCGAACGGTATCATATATTACACTCCCATAGCGATATTTCTAAGCTTATTAAAGGTGAATAGTAAAGAAACGGTTACATAATAGCTATTCAATTACTTTTGAACTTCATTTTCGGTTCATCTGTCCTTTAATTCAGAACATATCTACCTTGTTGATCTGTAACCTTATCTACCTCAACCATAGAAGTCTTTTAATTCGGTGGAATCAATAATAAAAGGAGGAGGTCATTAATTTTTGTGAACTCCTACTTTCTGATCTAAATTTTTACTCAGGCCTTTCTTTATGTCTATATGCTGCATAGCCCACCAGGAGCTGAGCGGTAAAATACCTGAATACTGGTCGGCGGGATTTGTTTCATGGGCGTTTTCGTGGTTTTTCCTATGTGTAACGTGTTAATACGAGTCAGTTACCCTTAGAAAGTTCTCCACGAAGGCATCCCTCCCTTCCGTGTAGTGTCTTAGGGCGGAACACGTAAATAATAATAATGTATGCTGCATAAACCTGAGTTTTCATTTAATTAAACGGCATTTCATTTAAGATGGCTTACATTGTTTCTTCACTTTAGGAGTTACGGAGGTTAACCTCAGGTAAATGTTTACAAAACACATTACTTTGTAAACTAACTAAACGGCTGTTTGGCTTTCATGCCACTTAAATAAAATATAATCCCTAAGTAATGTTCAAGTATAGTAAGAATTTTCGCCATATCCCGTGTAAAATAGTAATCTCTCAGAGCACTGAGTTTGAAACACTTACAGCAACTGTCCAGGTAATGGAAGGCAGCTCTGATTAAGTTCTCAGCTGGCCTCGATAGAATCAATCAGTGCTGAAAAGTTGTTTTTAGCTCCTTTTATTTAACAACTCTATAAATATTTCTTCAATGAGAAAAATAAAATGAGAGCAAAGGCACATGAAAGATAAAACTATTAACCTGGCTTTTCGAAAAGAAAAAATCATCGTACAAATTAAGCAATCAAATAGATGAAATGAAATGTTGACAGTAGTATTCTAACTAATTTTGTTACTCTATTTCAAATTCTCGCTTACCTATGTAATTGAAATCAATAATAAATACTGCTCACTATTTGAATCTCAAATAAGTGTGTAATTAAATTTGCTAAGTCAACAGAATGTAACTGAGTTAAAAATAAGCCGATTCCTACGTAGAGAAAATCCAAAGCCTCCAGTGAGAGTTTACATTTAATTAGATTAATCAGTCATTATTTGAATAAATTAGCAAAATCTGTTAATATGCATTGAATGGAATTTTATCGAATAATAAAAGTTCCTATTTGCATCCTTATATCTATCTGGTATTCTATCTATTGATCGTGTTCCAGCTTTCTTGCTATGTTTCAGTGAAAAATGTAACTTAAATTTCTCTTGATACTACTTTATGCTGATTAAATAAAGTAATGCTTTTTAAATGAAACAAGAATCTTTTATTATGCTTCAATCCTGTTTTATTCCTTTCTTTCAAGTAATTTTTCTAAAAATTATCTTTTTTTTAATGAATCGAACGCAAGATTTAATATATGATATGGTATTTCTTCCGTCTTCTTAGCATGCCTTCGTAGTGCAGTGGTCATCACGCTCGGCGCATATTCGAGAGGTCTATGGTTCGAGTCCCAGCGAGGGCATTACTCTTTTTTTATCTTCCCTGCTTCGAAATAACTTAATCTCCCTACAATGGCGCCCGAACTAAAAGATGTAAATGATGATTCTTCACCACCATTAAAGTGGGGCGTATATAGGGTATTTCTTCCGCCTTCTTAGCATGCCTTGGTAATGTACTGGTCAGCATGCTCGGCGCGTATTCGAGAGGTCCGTGATTCGAGTCCCGGTGAGGACTCCTTTTTCATATCGCCTGCTTCGAAATAACCTAATGTCTCTACAATATAAATCTGAAACATTGTATGCAGAAAATACAAGCTAGTAGGAATCTATTATTTGTCTGCGTTTTTTGAGCGAAATAAATCTGCTTGTGTGTCTTTTACTTTTCTATTCCTGCCTTAATATTTGTTTCTTTTTATCTACGTTTTATTTACTATAGTGTCAGTTACTTAAAAATGGCTACGACTGACAAAAATTCATCTCTACCAGTTATTGATAAAACCTTTCTTAAAATTGAGATTTCCCAGTAAAGGATGATTCTAATAAATGTAGTTCGACCTCTCTTTTTCTTTCATTAGTCAAACCATTGACAGTCAAATTCTAAATTATATTCCTTTAAAATAATAAAGATTTCCTCTTTCAGGCCGTCAAAACTCTGTAGTAAATCTGATTTCAGTGGAATTAATTGCATCTCTTCTTTGAAATCTCGCGTCAAGGAACATTAATCTCTATCAGAAGAAAAGAAATTACGTGTCATAAATCTTTCGTTGTTACACATAGTTGAACTTTAATAATTTGTTCTTGAACTAAAATTCAAAAAAATCTTCTTTAAGAAGTGCATTAGATTTTCTTCTTCATCCGTTAGAAACCTATTAACTTAATTAACATTAAAATGTTAACATTAACTATAATTCAGATACTAACTTTTAAAGAATATTTATACGCCTAATCTCATAAATGTTTTTTTCGTTCTTTTTTCATTATCCTAAAAATTTAGTTCATTTTCATAAAAATGTGGCTAAATTTCGTCTAGATGCTTGATTTAATTCATGGCTCGGTAATATATTCCTTTTGTCTCCGTAAGGTTTTTCCTCGGCGCGACTGAGAGGTGGCAACGTTTCTCGTCGGGAATAAGCTTGGTAAGCAACGATGCGGGTTTCCCATTATGGGAGCAGGGCAGATCTTATTGGTGTACGAGCTTTAGTTCCCACAGTAGCGTACGTAATAGTGAGAACACTACTTCAGCTTAGCGCTGAATCGCAATGGTGCCATCGTGTCGGAATAATCCTGAGTGAGCTCTACATCCGGTTATACATTAATCCAGCAAGGTGTATCTCGATGTATTTTGTATTGTCACTGGTAATCCTAGTAGTCTAGATTCCGAGGGACCTAATTGCCTCCTTTCAGAGTTAGGGAATGTATACGAAGCTTCTAGTCAACCGCCTGAAGCAAAGCTTGCACCAAACCGACGCAATCAACAAGTACCAATACGGTTTCAAAGAAGATTAATCTACCACACATGCATTCATGACAAAGAAGTACTACCTCCAGGAGAAGAGACAAATGACTACCACATATCCTCGACCTTAATAATACTTTCGATAACCTTATGATAATCAGCTATTGAACATGCATTGAAACAATCAAAATGCCTAGCAATCATACATCGAACCTTCAGCACTTACCTTTTCACTCGCAAGCTGAACTTCATGCATAGCAGTAGCATCATACGAAACAAATAGACACGGAAATGTCCACAAAGATCATACACCGATCCAATCTTATGGAATCTCACCTTCGGCGGCATAACTAGCTTGAGCACATGCAGGAAATAGTTGAGACTATGTCACACTCATAGTCTGGATAAAATCCAAAAAGAGTTAATACATGGAACTCAACTATGTAAACAGGTCTACGATCTCCGTATTGTCTTGAAATTGACCTTCTCATATAATTCCAAAATCGTGGTTCCATGATTCAAAAAAAAAAAAAAAAAGGAATCAAGAGTGACATCAGCCCAAGAACCACCATCAACAGCAGCAAGGTGATAAGCTGCAAAGAATTTCAATTCCTGAAACTCAAGTGGACCTATATTAAAGAGTTATTCCAAGGCCACATTACACAAAAACACTAACAATTCCAAGAAAATACTTCTCGTGCTTTCAAAAGACTCTCTTCTCAATTATCATATGATGGTCATATATGCTGCTCCAGTCTGAGCCCAACCGTTTAAAGAAGGAAAGTAAAACATCTGTTCAGTATATAGCGCGCATTCGCGCTAAATATCTCAAAGGTATTTCATACAAGAGAGATTTCATCAGTTAATGTCCTGGCAGGTCTTCGCAAACTCACAGTCTTTCTCGATGAGTGGCATGATCCAAATAACTATCAAATGCCAACAGAAATGCTACATGTTCAGTTAGCAATTACATGGCAATTTGTAAGCATATATCTGCACAATGATAACATCCCTAACAAAGGTAATGCATATGGATGGCTCGCCCATGGAAGAAAATGTAGACAGCGCACTTGCTCTTAAGCATGGAGCACTATTTCCAGGACTATCCAGCAAACCACTAAGTGAAACATGTAAAACATTGTCATCCTTACGAACAGCATATCGTTACCTCTGCGATTTCTCAAGATCACCATACATCCTCAAACGTTTTCCAGAAATTTTTCGGAGGTATCAACATTATAACATCATGCGCTCCTTGCTAAAAGCGCATCCTGGAGTCAGTGGCAAAGAAATGTCTGACAAACTAGCCAAGTAAGCAATTTCAGAGAGTATTCATTATTCACAACCACTACTTTGGCCACGCTTAAATTTCAAAAACCATTTCAAACGCAAGATACGAGTGAAATGGCTAACAGAGTGAAATTATTGTAAACAAGGTTACCGCAAGTACTATCTCATCTCACAAGCAGACGATAAACGCGAGGTTACTTCGTCTCAGTTAATACGATTTATTACTTGATACAGTCCCTTTCCCGAATATTTCAACAGACATTGTGTAGCAACTTTGACATGTGTATCTGTGGAGAAATTGGCAGCCCACCTCATGTTAACATCTACCCGCTTTGGATAGAAATACCTTTTAAAATTCCGAATGGCAACTCACAAGCCTACTGCATATTTTAATTAAAATATCATCTCCTGGTAATAAGGATAGACAAGATTATCAACAACTAGCAAAACGGCACTAATCCATTTTTCGTTTTATATATATTTATATACTATGTAACAAAACTATCTCTCTCTCTCTCTCTCTATATATATATATATGTATGTATATATAGAGAGAGAGAGAGAGTATATATATATATATATATATATATATAGCTCTAGAAATTGTTCTCCATATACTATATAAAGACAAACAATTTCTAGAGCTAGAAGCTAATGTTCGCTAAGTTTGCTTCTAAATATGCAACCTTCTTCTAATGTGTAATTTGATATATGTTGATGTACATTTTGCAAAATATCGTTAAGTTTATAGAATGCTTGCTTTGCAAGCAAAGACTTCGCAAACTTTCTAAATCATATTTGCAGTGTGTTTATTGTGAAGTGTATGTTCTGTCAAGCATTGTGTGCACTTCGAAACAAATTCTATAGCAGGAAATAATGTCATGAACCACAATGGCAGCAGCACATCACAAAGTTATTTGATGGTAACTTTTCAGTGTAATTTGTGCATCTAATGCTAGACGTGACGACATGCGACAATAGTGCCCAACCTTTTGGTAGAATGTGGTGAACCCTAGGTCAACTGCCAACTATCAACTATCGTCTCTGGATTTAAGTATAGTATGCAGGCAACCAAAAGATACCAAAAAGTATCCCAATAGCCGCTTCCAATTCTATGATTTATAGGTGAACTGTAATTTGCGTACGTAACTTTAATTACGCATTTTACAGCTACTATACTATACTACTTACATTAGCAAACCAGAATGTAACTATCCCCCCTTTGGACGTATTTCAAAAATGTAAATCACGAATACTTCTTCTATCTTTTATGTCTTCATTAGATAATATTTTAAGGTAACTACTTAAAATAATGTGGCATGATGCATTAAATACTGCATTCAATATGCAGCACATTTATTATCTTAAATGGGCGCTACATAACTCACTTTATATAACCGAATCACTTTTCCAATTGTTAACACCAAATATTATCGCTCTGTATTACATTTAAAGAAACTAAATAATGAAGAATCTATTTGAACGCATGTATGTTTCTTACATTTTGAAACAACAGCGGTACCTAGAAACATCAAATTCTGAATAACATAGCCCTCCATCAGAACAAAGGCACCTGGAAGCGCGAATTTAGAATCTGGAAATCGTCTTATTGTCTATTTCATATTTACCTTAAAAAATGTTTGATTAAAATTCAAAAATTTCAAAGCAGTACTGGCAACACTGTAAGGAATAAAACATCAGGGCAGGACGCGAGATTGTCTATCGGAAATTGTAAAGACATGCTGTTTTTAAATATTTTTAGCCCAATGTGGCGTTAGCTCAAATGCTATCGAAACGTGTATGTGTCTGTAAATGAAAAAAAAAAACCTCAACGTAATATAAAATCTAAACGATTTCAGATTTTTATTTTAATGTATGAATTCAGTTCATTTTCAGTTTGTTTTCCTCTGTGGTATGAATATAAAGAGTATGGAAGTACAACATTCAGTGTTCTGTCCAGACCAATTATTTTCATTTAGCAGAACCTTGCTAGCAGTTAATTAATTTCCCTTAATTAAAGTATTATTGCTTCTTCTAAGAGTGCATATAATTATTGTACCCTAAAATGCTTAAAGGGTTTAACTCAAATTCAAAATACAAGATTGTTCATAACTCTGTAAAGCATTTTAAATCTCCTTAGCAAAGAAAATATGCAACCATAGCAAACTTTTCTTCACTTAATTTAATTCATTATTTTTCCATATATTTCGAAAATCCTCAATGTGCTAAACTTTACTAAGGCGGCGGATACCTGTGCGCCACTGAGAGGATTTACTTAGGCATAATGGAAAGATGGCTGAGTCCACAGTTGAATGAAATCACTGATGAATCACAGTTGAATGAATCACTTCTCTCAGCGAAAGAGTTCACTTTCGCAGAGAACACTTGAGATATTATTTGCAACTTTATCTTGAGAAATCTTGAGAGAATACCTTTATCAGACACATTTGCCATAAAGGGTTAAATAAGACAGGACGCACAAGATTAGAAGAGAACATGTTAGTGAGATGGCCACACCAATCTCTGAATGCCACATGGCTTTTTATTAGTGAGAGTTTGTTAAGGATATTATTCCTGTTTCTTCATTCCCCGTTAATATTCTGGATCATAGCGACGTATTACAAATGCTGCGGCTCTGGTCGATCTTGATACACTAGCAAGTGTTTGAGACGAAACGAATTCTCATAGATGATGTCTTCGGTATCAGCAAAGATGAACACGGCGGGTATTTGTAAAATATGCTAGCAAAATGGTCGTTTGTGGATTTGCCTTCATATCAGCGAAATAAATTTTAGTGTAGATTGCATAGTTAGTTATGAATGTTTAAAATGTTTCAAGGAATTATGACTAACCTAGTATTAGAAAGTCTCATGACTTCGAGGGCAATGTTTGTACATAACTGAAATGCTTAAGTTTAAAAAATATTTGCATTAATGGAATATTATTTCATTTAATTTTAAAAAGGCACCATACTCAAGTTTAAAAAACATTTACATTAATGGAATATTTTATTTCATTTTACTTAAAATGGCACCTACCAACAAATTTTAAGGTTGCCGTTTCTGTAAATATGTCACATTTCGAAAAACAAATATAAGGGTTTCTTATTTTATCCCAACATATCCAAAATATATTTTCAATTTAGAGCTCAGTAGTTAAAAAGAAGATAATTAGCAATTTATAAATTTTATTTTAGAAAAGCATACTTAACTAAATAGCACTTTGAAGCCATGTGAGTAAAGGGATAAATTTGAATACAAATTTTATGCAGATAGCGTTCCTTTCTCCTGAAAATTTGATTCTTTCACTATCAAAAAAGTATCAACCATAAACGACAGCTTATTTTTTACACTATTTCTCAATTATAGCGTAAAGCATTGTGTAACGCCTTTTGACATAGAATTAATGGAACAAAATTCGAAATAAATGAAACATGTGTGGTCTTTGAAAAGAGAGAAGAAAACAGGCATCCACTAACAAACATTACAAAACTTTCCGTCTTAAAATGTACCATTCAAGCGAAACGATTCAATGTATCTTAACAACCTGCGTACAGAAAGATGGGAAAAGGTACGTAATCGATGAATGGAATCCGAGCCATGTGTGAAAAGAAAGACGTTGAAGCAGTTGAAATTAATGGAATTGATTTTCTGTTTCTAGGTTTTTATTTCGTTTCTCAGAAATTTCTTTCTTTCACACCCACCCCTCAAAAAAGTAAAATCTTAAAAGAATTTATTCTATCTAGTTTTGATTTCTCTTAGTAATTTTAAATTTTTATAACCTTTTAACTTTATATATATCTGTTTAAAACTAAATCTAACGTTTTGAATTATTTCGGAAATTTAATTAAAGAACAAAGGTCAGTTTTTAAGCTTTACTTTAATTTTGTAATAGTTATTTTGTCGCCCAGACGGTATAGTGGTTAGGAGAGCTTACTACGGTTCCAAAAAGCCCGGATTCAAATCCCGGAGAAGACATGGAAGTTTGTAAATGTATAGTGACGTTGCGGCATAGCGGCACTCCAAATATGCGGCGAGCCGAAAGTTCTTTCGTGTGGATTGGTGGGAAAGGAGAGGAGTGAAAAGTCCCCTGATTCCCCCGGGGTGCTCTCCATAGAGGTAAGAAAGGAAGGAGTGTCAAGCTCCGCACTAACAGTGAAGGAGGTAAGAAAGGAAGGAATGGTATTTTTTGATACATTCAGAAGCTCCCTTGGCAGCGCTTCGATAGTATTTCGACACACGACAGTTCCATACAAATCGGAAAACGGGATATTTCGGTGTAGAAACATTCATTGTCTTATGGATAAAGCAATTTCTATAGCTTAGTGACATTTACGCAAAAAAAAAAACACATCTTGGTTATTTTTCGATAACTAACAACAGCGATTTTGATTATGAATTTGCTTTCTAAAATTCTAAGCTGTTGAACTACAAAAATATAGATTTTAGTAAAAATGTTAGGCTATGTTTAAATCAATTAGTTATTTTAACTGCTTTTAAAAAAAATGAAGCTGTTATGCTGAGTAAAGCAATCAAGATTGCGATCTGATGACAATGTTAATGTTTAAATGTGAATTGGATAGTTATTATTTATTATATTATCAGGGAATTTTTAAACTATGCAAAATCGCTAAAAAAGATATTGAGTGCTCTGCCAAAATGTATTTACTAGAAGATTTGAATTTGATGATGAATGTGTCCTAAAACGTGTTTTAAATCAAAAGTTTGAAACTTTATGGCTAAATATAAATATAAAATGATGTATGTTAAAATATTTGTAATTAGGCACATAGGTCAGGTTAAGTTTTTATTAAATAGAGTAAAGCATGCAAGGGCTAGGGAGAGATGCCATCGTGGAGGAATTTCGAAGAAAAACTAACCTTTGAGTGGGTATTAAAAATAACGCATGTAATTTTCATTCAAATTATATTTACATATATTTATTATGTAAAACCTGAAGGTATATGCTAAATTATTGTAAATTACTTTACTCGAAAAATGTAGTGAATGCACAGAAATTAAAAATTTGCACATGTCGGAAATGAAAAATATGAAATGTGTATGGATATTTATGCATGTGCTTGCAAAAAGCATATATCTACATTTAACAAAATGCGTAAATATTTATTAAATTATTTATAAATGTATTTGAAATGGAGGATTTATTCATTCATAAACACCTGTGAAAAACACTGTGAAGAAATCTAATTATTAAATGTATCTAAATTTATAATGATTATAAATATTATCTAAATATATAATAACATTAACACTGGATTGTTAACATAAATTGAAATCCTGTTGACAAATACGTTATAAAACTATTTAAGCAAGAATTGTTCGTACTGGAAAACAATCTGTTAGAAGGTATTGTAAAGCAAATTCTATGAGATGCGTACTTAAAAAACTAATAAAGAAGAGTTTTAGAACATGTATTAAAAAAATCTGATACGTATAATTAAAAGAATTATTCCCCTTACATTTTATAACGGAGTTACGAGTTTTAAATAATATTAAAAAAATTATTTTTTATTCCCTTTCAGAAATTTATATTCAGAGAAAGTTAAGTACTATTTGGCGTATTTCGCTATTAAAATAAAAGGTGCTCTAATTTCAAATGGACCCGAATAAAGCATTAATTATAAATTGACATAAATATAACAGATTTTTCGATTTAAAAGATACCTCAGAAGGTAAAACATCATGTCATATTTGGGAAAGTATTTTAGGAAGAATCTCTATAAATAAAAAAGAAATAATGCGTAATTTTAATATTAATAAAACAATAAACTTTGATCTTAATTTTTTTAATCCCTAAGCGAATAAAATCGAATTACCTTAAAATTTTTTCCGAATGTAATAAACCAAAACTTGTGAAAATATTTCATTCAAATTAAACCGTCCTGAGCAAATTGTTCTGTGAAAAGTATAGCACTTAATTCCGTTCAGAATGAAATGTTTAAAAATGTATTCTTTTCATATAGTTAGGACTCTGAAATATTGCAGAAAAAGATGATATATACATTTACATGTATATTTACGACGTAATTACAAAATATTTACATCCGTTCCAGTGAAAATCAATTGAACTTAATGGTAAATGACTCAATGTTTTGATCACCATGAAGGCATTGCCAGTGCTTCAAAGCAGTGTATGGGGGAAACCGGTTAGGGCCACTCCATTTTACTTCTTACCTCCATGGTGGTCGCTCTCGAAATTGGGGGTGAAAAATAGAAGTCCAGTACCCTCTTCGGAGTGGATTCTGGCAACCATTGTTCCATGTAATATGGACAAGACAACATCAACAATAATAGTTATTTTTATTTTGAAACAGTAAGTTATTTATATTTTCGAACAACAATTTGCATTTCCTTTACCTTCTCCTTTCCCATCTACGTTTCCCTACGAGAATGAGAATAATGGGAAGGAAACTTGGTATCGTTGTAGAGTCATTCGGTTAATTGGAAGCAGAAAAGATGAAAAATAACAAACGCCTTGTCCAGGAATCGAACTACGGACCTCTGGAATACCGGTCCAGCATGCAGAACCACTACACCACGAAGGACGCCAGGAAAGTGGAAGAAATACCTTATATCTTAAGAAATCCCTCCACATATCATAACGGTTTGGGAACGGCCGGTATGTTGAAAATAAAATGCACCTCGGGTAGCAAGTATTCACCAAACCTCTTCCTGATTTTCTGTGCACGCATGTCACCGGTACCCACACTGAAATAATTTCCATCTATAAATATATCTCCATTTCACTTTCGAATGGGCTGTAGTTTGACATCACTGAAGACCCATATGACTTGAAAGTAACGGCAAGCATATTACAAGCTTGGCACACATATTTTTCTTCAATAAATAATTAAACATTGTTCGTATAATAGCCGGAGTCTCACTGAAATTTAAATTTTCGCAACACATGTTATTCTCTCAGGGGTCCTACGATCTTCGTTATCTCTGGTGTGCAGGATTAGGCTGAACTCCAGTCTTCTCACAGCATTGTCTCCCGGGAGCATATTTCACAAGTGCACATCTCCGTAGCCACCGAGAGAGTGACTTCTAGGATGGACCAATGGGCATCCAATATATCTGTCGTGTCACATGACCTTTCGCGTGCCTTAAGATTTAAGCAAGATTGTTGAAAATATTTTGCCACGCAATATTCTGTAAAAAATAAAGCACCTTCCATTTCTTCTGAAAATATTCATTGCAAAGTTAGATAAAATAGGAGCAATTGTGAAGATTTCACTACCTAGCTGAAAGAATTTGAAATAAATACAAACACATGTTGGATGCTCCGCAAAAATATCCATGTGAAATATTACTTAATAAGTGGTAAATAAGATGAAAAAATAAATGTGTGATAAACATCTGAAACCAAACACTATCTTTACATAAAACTATTCATATAAGAAAAATATTTGCGCCAATTATATATGTTATTAGAAGGTCAGCACTTTTTTATTGTAGTTTACATGAAAAAGATGTTCTATAACAATAGCCAATTCAGAATTTTATTCGAAGTGAATTTTACTAATTTGTATTCGTATACATTTAGTGTGTTAAATTTCACATTTAATAACTGCTCACTCTTAAATGTACTATCTACACAAGAAATACTCATCAAACAGAATGAATTTACCTTATTCACAACGAATATATTCAATTTATTCACATATAACTTTTAACAATGGATATAATCAGATCATACACAATATGTATTCTGAATCTTACACTTTAAAAATCAAAAGAATGCAAGCTCTGAAATAAAAAAAAAAAAACACTAGAGTCATTGTAACACTTTCAGTCCTTCTCAGCTCAATTAAAAAAAAACTATACGCTTAAATTCTCTTAATCCACAGGTGTTAGTAAATGCATAATATTCGAGGCTAATTGTTGCTTGAGTCATTTTCTCGATGTAAAGAGCGATAATATGCCGTGAACATCAATCCAAATATTAATGCGTGATAAAAATCACGTAAGTGAAATGTCAGCGATTAATTAAACTCATAAAACGAAAGCACTACGAGATTTTCTACTATTGCGCCATACTTTTATAACTGCGAAACAAATGCAAATTAAAACGTAAACAACATACGCTTAGCATCACAAGAGCAATAGTAACTCATTGGTCCACTTTCGAAACTCCTCCCTCACTGGCTTCGCTGATGTGCACTTGTGAAATATGCCTCCCGGGACCATTGTGGCAAACGATTGTATACTGTGGACACATTAACCCAATACTTTCTGGAATCTCGGCTCACTATATAGACTCATTCAAACTAAATCAGATGTCCATATTGATGTCAGACTCGTATTGGAATCACTATTCCTTCCCAACAAAAGTATCAAGTCAAGTATTTCATGAGGGTTTAAACGCAACTTGAACTAGATGCTGAGTATGAAACTACTAACAGCATCCATGTGCATAACTAGTTTAGATGTTAACTCTCAATAATACAGATGTTTTACCTAAATTCCGTTTATCTAACTCCGTTTTTTATACTGAGATTTTATTTTTCATCCTTATATAAAGAGAAGAGAATAGCTTCAACTTTACACATAAGTGTCTCCATATTGCTTGCTTTATAAGTTCAGCACTGAGTAATTCGAAGAGGTCTGTAATTGTATTTAATTATATTTCTAAGACTAAATCGTGAGAAATTTGTAACATTTGAGCAAGTTTTGCTGACAGTTAGTTTATGTTGATTTCTTTCCTTTATGCCTTGTTTCGTCACGTACGCTCTTAGACTAAGCTTTCATGCCAAAATCAAATCATAACCATTCTAACCATAATTCGGATCTCTGGTGCTAACTGTGTACGAAAAAAGCGAGTCATCCAAATTGGAACTTTGAACGCCTGATGTTATCAGGATTGATAAGTATGGAAAGTTATGTGTGTTTCTTACATCCGATGCAGACAGTGTTGTAGCTTCGTACAGAATTATGACTCTGTCAGTATATTGTAGACTTCAGCAAGTTTCTGCCAACGACAGCCCACCAGTGGCTGAGACCGCTAAACTGGGTGTTCGGCCTGAGTTTAATCCCACGCGAAGGGGCTGGCTTCATGTTTGATTTGGTGGGCAGGGGGTTCTTCATGAGAAACGTAAATGTGAGCCTGTTTCGTTTAGAATGTCTTTAGCAAAAGCATTTCTCTTCTTAGGCAAATAGCCCTCCTTTGCTCCTTTGGCCGTAGGCGTAGAAAAGCAATAATTCGTCAACTGGTTGAATAAACTTCAATAGATTAACCGCTATGCGCAAGTAGTTCAACTAATAGTACCAAATACCTTTATATGTTATAAATTAACTTGTTTGATCATAAGTGCTGGGAATGTAGCACAGCAGATTAGTTGTGTTGCATTCCCAGAATATTCTGTTGCACGTTGTTATTGCACTACCATGACACTTTTTGTGTTTCCTTTGGGTTTATAAACTACAGATGTAATCTGTTCCTAATTTCGTTATAAAAATTTGATCTTTAACCAGAATTCGAATTCAGAACGTCTGCATCTGCAGAAAAATGCGCTACCTCTGAGCTTAGCCTAATATCTGTAACAATAGTTCTCAAAGAGATTTTAAACAGACGGTTGTATTTCAGAATCATAACAAATGAATCATCATAACTTTTATGAACTTATATGCTGGAAAATAGCTTATAATGAAAGAAATTAAAGTGCGTATTTCTATCTTGGTAATTCACTTTACAATTACGAAAAAATAAACAGTCATAGAAAAGAATCTCGGAATTTGTATATGACTTTGTAAATTTAAACGATTGAATTCAGTGTTTCTTCTTAAATTCTTGTTAAAATATGAATATAATTTAAAATTGCTTAGAACTAAAAATAACCGGATTAAGAGCATTCTTTGATACCAAGCGTTAAATAAGCAGGTTGGAAATGTCAATGTAATAAATATATTAATAAATAAACTGTCAAATAACTCGAAGAAAGCATCGAAATATGTAAGCCCTGTACGATGAGACACGTATAGTACAAACCTAAACATTATGACCCTTCCAGAAAAAAAAAATCGAGAATTAAATCAAAGTCAAAAATTTAATGTTGTTGATGAAATCCGAGGTACACAAGAAACAAAACAATAAGTAAATTCTACTTTCTTATACTTCAGTTCAGACTTGAAATATTGCCAAGAAAAGAAGGCAAACAAGAAAAACTTTTAGAATGGTATTCCTGATATATCCATCCGAAAGATAAATAGCTCCAATTTCCATCTGCACTTCGCATTTTCCTACTCGAGTCTTTCCCTGATCAACAGCCGTAAACATTGGCTAACTTATTTGTGATAAAATGACCAAAGAAATTCAAGAGCGAACAGCACAATAAATAGTCTTACATCCCTGAAAGTTCTTTGCGAAGGAGGTAATGATCAAAAGGTTCGGCTGGCATTCGGAATAATAACTCGTCTTCCACTTCCTGCGAAACGAGAAAGGACAGCTATACAACTCGGCAAACCGTTGACAAATGTTTATATTGCTTAGAAATCTCTCGGATTCCAAACTACATGCTCTTTAAATGCCCGATCGTTTGTTTCGAGTGGCTTGGAAATGCTACAGGATTTAAAATAGGTTGAAATACTGAGAAAAGAATTCAAGTGAACTACAGTGACTGTATTACCATTATATACATAAACTGCAGTCCACTCTTAATGATGTATTTTAAAGCCATACTTGAATCAAGATTTCTAGATTGCTGTAAACCATAAGCTAATCAGCAAGAAAAAAATATCGGAAAAAGAACATTTGGAAAAGTTTCTTAATGCATGCAAGGAAATAATAAAATGTTGCGGAAATATAAAATAAATATAAACACATGAATGAATAATTTGATTTCAACATTCTTTTCAACAAAATGATTCACTGAAAAAGCATCTGTCAATAAAATGGCTCATTTGAGTTTCAACTCTTAAATATAGGATTTCATTTAATTAACTAAAAATACGAAATAATTCTTTGCCAAATACATAATATATGACTTACGGAACATCTTTTATTAATTGAGCAATGTATTACAATTAAATATATCATTAAAATAAAATAATGGTTTAAATTACAGTTAACTTCCTATTAGCGGACTATGTTTTAAAAAATGTTTAGTTAGTTTATTGTCCAATAATGAAAAAAGTTTTTATCGAACAGTATCAGTATAAAACAAAACTGACGAATATAAAAACGAAAACAAAAACACGTACAATAAAAGCAGCGATAGCTAATAACATGGCAGATATTTTATACAAAGCAGTACGTAATTTAGCTACACGCAATCTAGCTTTGCGCTATAAGAAGCAAAAGGTTCAGACTAAGATTTTTACACTAGTTTGAACTGAATAACATTGTTTAAATTCTCTTGCAAATGTTATTTCTAATGCCTTTTACAGCTTAGTCTCTTAGAGTTCATTTATAACTTAGTTAGTCCAATGGTTTTTATTCTTTTGTTGTGTTGTTATGAATACTGATTTAATTTACGTAACCAAATAAAATTATTCTCTAGATGAAACGTCTTGGGAATGTTATATAAAGAATTCGGAGTTACGTTTTTTTTTTATTTTTTGAATTAACTTATTTGTTTTTATGTTTCACTGGTGCTTGGCGAAACAAAGAAATAAGGTGTCAAACTTAAAAAGCTGAAAGCTTATACTGTGCTCAGAAGCAGCTTAATTTATCTAAAGCCAGTTAAATCAATAAACCCATATCCTTAAAGTCAATTAACTCAATCCAGATTCCAATTCAAACTTATTAAATCAATAATCTGAAAATAAAGAGGAATAAATCTTCGCTGGTGATTGGGCATAATGAGATCTATCTTAAAGAAAAATATTTCTGCAAATCACCATAAACTAAACATGTCAGCACTGCTGTTCCTTCTAATTGCCTATGGAAACATAACTGGAGTCCTACGTAGGAGCAGGGTGCTTACTCAAAACTATGTTCGTGCGTGTGGTAGAAGATACAACAAACATAAGAAGGGTTAAACTTACCCTTTATTTCTCACAGCGTACAAACGTTCCCGCACTTCGAGTTACAGAGACCAGCACTTATAGTCTAAAAATTAGAAATTAAGAAATAAATTAACTTAACTAAATAAGAAATAAACGTAGATGTTTTACAGAGCAAAACTAGTAAAGCGAAGATTGGCCTTTTGACACTATGTATGTAGTGAGCGAAATGCAAAAGACTACAATACGTCTTCAAATATCTTTCTGGCATTTTTATATGCTCTTGGATTAATCATAGATATCGTCTCCTATATCAGTGCTTAAATTCCTATATCAGTGCTTATACCATGTTTAATATTTTAAACCATGCATTATTTTAATGCTTAAGCTTTGTTTAAAATAAGTCGCACGCAATGCATACCTCCTTTAAAATGTGTCAACGCGAATTTGAAGATAAATTTCCTGCTATATCACCAACAAGGCCATTACGCAGAAACTTATTAAAAAGTGGCATTAGACTGAGCTACAATTTTCATATGTTTATATGAGTTATAACAGCCTTCTTCCAGCACCCATTTTTCGGCTTTTATTGTTGAAATAAATCCTATTTTCATCACAAGTAACAATACGGTCCACTTTCGTTGATATTCGTTGATATTCGAGCAGATTAGTGAGGACCCGAACACGTCTATCTTAATCTGCTTGAGTCAGCTCATGCCGCACCCAGCGATTGAATTTATGCGTCCCGTTTATGCGATGCATAGCGCGACTAATGGGCATGGCACTAATTTCTAAATCCTTAACAAGCTCTAGAGTAGTTGCATACTCATTTACTTCCCCAAATTCTCGCAGGCGGGCTTCATCAATATCAGTAGGCCGACCAGAGCTCTCTGCTTCCTGAATATCATAGTCCTAGTTTTTAAACTTTCCGTACCGCACCTTCACAGTGTCATATGACACAACAGTAGTACCTAAAGCTATATACATAATTTGGTGATATTCTGTAACTGACATTTTGCAACAGAACTTGAAATAAATGATGGTTCTAATCTGGTAGCGTGATAGTTCCAATTCAGATACCTTGTACTTAATGATAACGATATTTGTTTACAATTTTCAGAACATACTGTTCTTAACCAAGCTTCTTTATTTCAAATGCCAAAAATCATTTGACAAAATATCATTAAACACGCCAAAGCGAACTGTTTGCGCAGACGATATTTGCGGTTCTGGTAAACTTTCGTTAAAACTCGATATTATTTACTCATAACGTATTGATCTGCAACAAAATAGCGCATGTATTTTTAAAGCTAAAACATACGTCAGACTATTTTGTTAAGTTATACCATACGTTGCTTGAAGCTAGTCTTAAAATATATTATTTCTACAGCATTTTCACAGGACTATGCCAAGAAAACTGATAAACCTTCTAAAGAATTTTATTGAGTTTTGTTCCAATTACTGCAGATCAGTTTGCATTTATGGCTTAATATTTTCTTAGGTTTGAAATTTTAATTAAAAGAATATTGTAAACTGGAGAATTTTCAGAGAAGAAAATGTTCTTTTATTTCTGAATTTTTCAATCACGGCAATTAATTTAGCGAAATAAAGGTAACTAACATAGGAATAACACTAACACAATTCATTAAACAATTTCTGATTTACATAATAATGCATATATTTTTTAGAAAAAATATAAAACTGAACCGGTTTTCCTTAGTATTGTTCCTATAAAGGAGCTGTCTGCTTTAAAATAACATCCTTGCCTTCTTTGCTGCATTCGACTAAACAAACAAAACAAAAATGTCTATTTACTCATAAAAAAATTTTTAAATTAAAATTTAAATTAAACAGATTTTTTAAAGCGAAAATTCGGAACGATGAGATTTTACTTTCAGTTAAATAGGTTAGGGTTTAGCGATGTTTGGTTGAGCTATTTTTTACTATATAAGAAAGCATCTTAAACAGACAGCATAAAATATTGTATTCAAATCTCATTCTCGTGACAAAGGAAAAAACCTACATCGTGTTCGAAGCACTGAACCAATGAATCTCCTTCCTTGGATGAACTGAAGCAAAAACTGATTAAGAACATCTATCCAAGTAAAAAACATGAATAAGAAAGAAGAGAAAGTTGTTCAAACTACTAAATATTTTTCAAAACTTATACTGAAAGAAATAAGCTCTTGAAGAAAAAGAAAGCAGAGATCAATAAAAATAAGAAGGAGCATAGTAAAAAGTATTATCGAATTTAAATACGAAGCAAAATGAGATAGTAAACTGAAATTTATACTGTTGGTTTTCGTAAAAATTTATTTTTAGAAACAAAAGAAGAAAATAGCAAACTCTCCACCCCATAGGAAATTTTCAAATATATTATTATAATATTTCAAATATATTAATATTATAATATTATAATATTTCAAATATATTAATATTATATAAATGGAGCATAACTACTTCTTTAAAAGACCAGTTAGTAGAAAGTATTCATTTTACACACTTGATTCATGAGCAAAGTGCAGGTATTCCATTTTTCTGAGTTTTATCTAATGTAATTGCAGGAAAAATATATTATAGAATTACAAGGAAACATATAACAGATTTTAAGAAAAATTGAACAACAGAATTGAAATATATGCAAGAACTCCTGAAATACGAGGGCTGATAAAAAAACGGGAACGAATTCATTAAACTGGCATTAAGCAGAGTTTGTCGTAATACAGCCATCTTTGTAATAATCACCTTTGGCTCTAAGCATAAGCTCTAAGTCTGGAACCCATTTTTCTACATCATCTTTAAAACCTTCTTCGCCTTCTTCAAAGCACCTATTTTTGAGATGACAGAGTGGCCTCGACACTCGGATTTTAAACGAAGGAATAAAAAAATAGTTCCACAGAGCTAAGCCTAATATATACATATATTGTTGTTGTAGATATTTAATTTTTTTACAGGCCGAATGTTGAACAATAGTGGTGTAAACGCGAGGGCGTTCATATTCATGCAATAGAGCTCGTTTTTGTCAAACGGGCCCTCTTACTTTTCTTTACTGGCCAATTACTAGTCTTTACTGGCCAATCCAAATTATATTAACAGGTATTGACTATCCAAATTATATTAACAAGTATTGACTTAACAGGTATTGACCAAATTATATTAACAGGTATTGACTAATGGGCATGGCACTAATTTCTAAATCCTTAACAAGCTCTAGAGTAGTTGCATACTCATTTACTTCCCCAAATTTACTTTCCCAAATTTGATAAGCAAGAATCAAAGAAAGAAATCAATACTTTTTCAGTTGACTTCTCAACTTTAGGCTTGTTCGAAGTGGCAGAACTTGGTTTTTCGAGGTTATGCCTGCAACTTTGCTGAACAGCCATCAGTAGTAGTTCTGATGTATTTTAAATATGCTTTGTCATGTTCTGCTTCCAGATTCTCAGGACACGCATCGATTCTAATTGCTTTTGTCCTGGAAATGACAGTCGCCAGATATATTTCGCACAGAAGTGATTCGTGTGCATATATTTGCAATCATACAGAAAGGGTGAATAGGCTACTATAAGAAATGTGTAACACCTCCTCCTATATACCCACCACTTCTTAATGATCTCGAGCAATGAAAATGGCTGCGTTTTGCCATTCATTGTATTAGTAGGGATCTTGAACCACTTTGCTTGATGAACGAAACACGGTCATCTTTAAATTGTTTTAACCACTATATTCTTGTTGCTCTTAGTGAACTATCTTTTCTGTATGCTTTTTGGAATATTTTATATGCTTCTGGAGCGGATTTCATCAAATGAATGTAGAACGTCAAATCTGTTGTCAAGTCTCCGTTCATCACGAGCAGACTCTATTTTCTGAAAGAGAGGACGAACTCATTCGTTGCATTTGTGTTTTATTCCAGCTATAGTCATTATTAGATTTGGTTAATATTTTATTTTCCATAAGGAATGATATCCGAGCTATTCGAGAAGATTTATTTCGCTATTCTGCACTGCGATCATCTTAAAAGATAAATCCATTTTCAATCCTATCTGTCTAGCCTATTCGCAGTAAAGCAAAATGTTTAAAATGTTTTTGATGACGTCTAAATTTATTGGAAGAGTTCATACCAAAAAGAAATTAAATCTTTTAATTTTAAAATAGTAGATTCTAGACTTTCACTTAACTAATTTAATTATATTTGCTCAAACTAAAATGTGAGATCAAGCAGAAAATTCAAAATATTCTTATCTCTTTTACATTGCTGAAAAAGTAAAAGAGATAAAAATTTTTTTTTTCTATTTTTCAAAGTTTTTAGTCATTTTTGAGCATCTATTTTTTTTTTCAATTTATTACCGCGTTTTCTTATAAATAAGATGAGTTTTTTTCAGCAGAAAATGATTTTTGTCTACTCTCGCTGTATCTTTATACATTTTCCTTCCTATTATAAGCATGCGATGTTTCGTGAATTGAAGGAAATTTTTTCGTTCTTTCAAATAATGAATTTTGCCTTATTCGAAAAAAAAAAACATAATGAGACAGTTCTGTTATTATATAATAACAATCTTAATATGATATCAAAAATTGTAGAATATTTGTGCCTTAAGCATCTGGAAAAGACTCAATCTAAAAGTAAAGTGATTTATCGCTGGGTTCATTACTAAGACGAAGAAACGCAAGAAGGCTATAAAAGACCCTTTCAAACTCAGAAATTTAATAGAAGATATTTCTTGTGCTTACAAAAACAGCCAGCACTTATGCTGTAACTCAAAAGCAATGAATTTAAATCAAAGTAAATCGTAAGTTAGGCAAAGGCTATACAGCGCAAGTTTACTCAGACCTATTACCGGCGTGACAAGCCTAAAGGACAAGAATAACTCAACCCCGCAGGCAGAGAGTTATCGGAGAAATTCAAGTAGTAACATGGTCTCCAGCAGGCGTAACACGCTCTGATTAAACAATCTAAAAAAACTTCCCTTAAATATTATCTCTTTGTACCCCATTTGAATACTCACAGATAAAACTTGCATTCTGACAGAAAACGGGAAAGGAGAGAGAGAGAGTAAAGCTGTTTAACATAAAATAACTGGTTAGCTAAAAATAAATTATCCTTACAACTTTTTCTGCCTGAATCTAAGAACTCGCAACGACCTTTATCTAAGAACTCTCAAGAATCTAAGAACTCGCAAGGAACTCGCAACGAAGGTCTTTAACGACCTTCGTTGCGAGTTCCTTTGACTAAGGTCTTATTAAGAACTTAAATTATAACTAACCATGAGCGCCGACTTCTTACAAGCATACAGAACTTACACTAACTTAACCTCACATCTTAAAATAATTTTCTTCAACTTACAAAGATTCATCTGTTGATTTTCTTTCAGTCGTCTGAAAGGGAAACGGTTTTAGTAGAAAAATTCAGCATGTATTATATTACTTCAATTAAATTTAGCTTTTTGAACCTTCTCTTATTTAGTCAGAATCTCTTCCCCACTGCTTTCAAGAAAAATGTACTGAAATGAACAAGCGTCTCTTTTTTTTCAAGTTGAACAGCGCTATCAACTAATCTACTGCCTACATGTTAGAAACTTGGACTCATTAGACCTCGAAAACACTTTAATTTCAAAACTGCACCTAAAGTGCTAACGAAATGGTGATTACACTTTGTGTTAACTCGAGAGCCTAACTTTTGATTTAATGCAAACAGCTAGCTCTTGCTTTTCACTTAAATTTATCTTATTTAGCTAGTTTACATTTAAACATCTCGTTCACACTAAAAAATTTTAATTATTGCTATGAAAACTTTTAATTTATTTTAACACGTATTTAACAGCACTATTAACGTTTACATTAGACATTATTAACAAAAGCGTTAAACATATTACATTGCAGAGACATTAGGTAATTTTGTAAAGCAGAAGAAATAAAAAAAACTCTTAACTTGATAATATCGTACAGTGGTAGCCTGTCCCTGAGATATGATGTGCATTGAAGTAACGTCATCACAATCTAACATTCGATTCGTCGTACCCTCTGTATGCTGGCTTCTTAATATTTTTGCTATCTATGATAATCCACAACAATGTCACTTGTTTGACTGACATTTCAATTGTGACGTACAATCTGCTCTATGATTCATAAAAATATAAGAAAAGGTTTAAAAATTCTTCTAGTTCCGCTCATAAGACTTCAAAAGCTTCTTCCCACAGTAGTCATTTCTACATTTCTAACAACCCCGCTGTTTCTGGTTAACAAATAAAGTTGACAGTTTGCCATAAAACTAGCACAAATAAGCATATATTTACTCTTTGTATTTTAATGATAAATTTCTCCGTTGAACCTTTTTAGTTGTTTATAAGTACACTGCGCTGAGTCAAGTTATTCCTCAAGTATTGGCTATAGAAAGACGTATAATAAGAAAGAAATAATAATAAGAAAGTATAATAATAAGAAGAAATAAAAACGTATAATAACTTAATTAAGACTTCTGCTTCACATGAACTTCTTATTCTTTCCATAACGGTGCGTGTGGGTATCGTTGGTAAAAGCAGCCCATTTACTGAAAAGCCCTAGCTTAGGTATCGAATTAGCATATGTTATAAATGAGTAGAAATGATTCAATTCGAGGCGTACATATAACAGTATTGCCACTTTTAAATTACTAACCCATGTGTGTTTGTAATATGCTGCCCTAAATTTTGTTTACTGACTAGAAACAAAAGAGTAAATATTTGTGCCATAGACGGATGATTCGCAATTCGGGCGTATTGTTTTGTAGGGTTTATATTTATTTTAACTAACATTTGTTTTAAGTTTAAGCTATCTTTCCTGTCAAGCCTTTACTTTGCCCTAGAATTGCCAATGCCAGAGTATGTAAATTGTATTAAAACACGCAGTATATTCAAATTTTTAGCAGAAGTAAGTTGAGTTTAAATAGAAGGGAAACGAGTTTGTAAGTGTGCTTCTTGAATCGCTAACGTGAAGGTTGCTAGGTAGAAATTTAAGAACCGCGCGTATCGGCCTGTGTGCCTATCTCGACAGTTCGCTGAATCTTTCAACTGCTTAGCAAGTAAGCTCGCTGAATCTCAGCTGTATTTTAGAACGCGGTTAGGTTAGTTACGATTTCAGAGCCTCGTAGGTAGTGATCTAGTTGTTTATTCATCCTGTCATTAATTTTTAGTTTCACATTTCTGTTTTTGTTAAACCGCCGGGTCGGCGTAGTTTGTGAGCGTCAAGTGAACGCAGCTGTTATTTCTAAAGGTGAATAAAAAGGGCTTTAAACCCTTCTTACGTGATTGTGTAAATTTACAGTTCATAGCAGTCACTACCACGGTTGCTGACAAGTTGTGGCCACACAATACTACACTGACGCCCGAACATCATACGAACTCAGATGGCCGATAACTGGATGGAAGCTCCTGTACAACTCCAACAGCAAGAAATGACAAAACAGTTAGAAGGGTTTGGATACCTGGTCCAAACGATGAGAGCATCTATCAAGGCAAACGTCAATTTCGACGGAAAAACTTCGGTGGCGATATTCTTAGAAGGCCTCGAAAATCACTTCCAGTTATACCCTGTGCCTGAAAGACAAAAAGTTGCCATTGCCACGTCTGCACTAAGAGGACAGGCCTCACTATGGTGGAAGAGTATATGGAAATTTTTGTTAGGAGAATTTGGAGGCCAAACATATACCTTTGAAAATTTTAAAATATCATTATTAAAGGCCTTCTCCATAGTGAAAGACCGAGAAAAGCTAGAAGCCGAACTGTATAGTTTTATGAACGTAATATGGAAGATTTGACGGACTTTATTCTGCGAAAAGTTAAGCTGACAGACATGCTGTATGGAAAGAAACCCGACACGGAGATAATTGAAATAATTTTACCAAGATTGCTACCTGCTGTCCAAGATTACTTGGAAATCCAAAATCCAAGCACCTTGCAGAAACTCTTCGAGTTGGCAGTCAAGTTCCAAAACCGAAGAATAGACGGAAAATCTAGAGGGGGATCGTATTCTCAAGGTCCCCGAAGGCAATTCTCAAATCAACAGACAGGAAACACAAATCGCTCTTATGGGGGAAAGAGCTATCAAGCCAACTCATCGGAGCTCGAAGGTCAAGGCACAAAAAGGAAATTTGAAAAAAACCGTCCGCGTACCCAAAGGACTGAAGTTGAAAAGAAAGCTTTAAACGATTAGAGGGTCCTGTAAAAGCGAGGGTCCAGACCCGGAAGTTTCGAAAAATCCCTCAAGAAGATACCTAAATACGGTCGTGGTAAAGAATTTACAATTACCAATTATGTAAGTCCTGGTTGGCGATGTACCAGTGGAAGCCCTCAGTGATATAGGGCCAGAAGGTAATTTTATGAGTGATAAATTTTTCAATAAGAATTTTAATAGATTACGGTTATTTAAAATTAAAAACACAGAAATTATAGCGGCACAAGGAAAAATCTGTCAATGTATCGGGAAATTATCATTAAAAATACAGATAAAAGATGAGAGCCTTAAAGTATTAATTTTTGTGGTGAAAATTAACAGAATCCAGTCATCTTAGGCATGGAGTTCTTAAACGCCGCAAAAGCCAAGCTAAATTTTCAGGAGAATTCGATCATGCTGGAAATGAATCGGAGGGTGGTGGAGCCAGTGGAAGAACCTCAGCTAGACTTGAGTCATTTGAGTGTCCATGAAAGCCAAGCCATCCAGCAAGTGGTGAGTACTTTTTCAAACTTGTTTTCAGAACGACCTGGTAACTGTCAAATTGTAACACATGATATAAAACTAACTGCCGATAAACCCTGTAGGACTAAACCCTACAGGTATGATCAACAGAAAGAGCAAATTATTGAGCAACGCATTAAAGAAATGCTGCATAACCAGATAATAACGCCCATAAATAGTGAGTACGCGAGTCCAGTCGTACTATGTAGGATAAAGAACGATTTCCCTCCTTCGGATAAAAGGGCTTGGAGGTTTGCTATCTATTACAGAAAACTTAATACTATTACTAAGTTCCCGGTTTACCATTTACCGGTAATAGAGGAAATTATTAGAAATATTAAGTCTACGAGATACATGACTACGTTCGACTTAACGTCTGGCTACTATCAAATAGCTATGAGACGTGAAGATGTACATAAACCGCGTTTATCACAAAATCGGGCACTTATGCATTTTTACGCATGCTCTTTGGGTTGTGCGGGGCCCCGTCAACATTCCAGAGAGCTATGGACATTGTTCTAAAGCCTGTCCTAGGAAAACCGACTTTAATCTATCTAGATGATATAATTATAACGAGTAGTACGTTGGAGCAACATATTAAAGACTTGGAAGAGGTTTTTAAATTATTAAAAGAGGCCGGTCTTACAATTAACGCATCAAAATGCAAGTTCACGACTAAAGAACTTAAATATCTGGGTTATAAAATTTCGCAAAAGGATATAGAAACTCAGGATTCAAAAATAAAAGCCATCAAGAATTTCCCACCTCCCAATACCGCCAAGAAACTTTCTTCTTTCTTTGGGTTATTTTCTTATTATCGGTCGTTCATAAAAGATTTCGCGAATATTGTTGAACCGTTGTTAGTAATTAAAAGAAAAAAAACGTAAGTTTACGTGGACAGCAGAAGCAAATACAGCATTTGAAAGGTTAAAAGAAGCACTATTCAATGCCCCTGTTTTGAAATTCCCGGAAGGGGACGAAAACCTGGAAATTGCAGCAGATGCGTCGGACTATGCCGTAGGTGCGGTTCTCATGCAGAATGGGCATCCTTTGGCATTTTTAGTAAAACTGTAAATTCTACGCAAAGGAATTATACAGCTACAGAGAGAGAAACATTAGCCGTATTAATGGCTGTACACAAATTTCGAGTTTATTTCGGCAAAGCGCCAGTAACAGTCTTTTCGGATCATGCGGCTGTTGGTAGACTTTACTCGGGGGAAAAAAAACGCTCGCCCAGGTTAATAAGATGGGCTTTAAAACTTCAAGAATATAATCTAATAATTAAATATAAACCAGGAAAAGAAAATAATGTAGCTGACGCACTATCCCGAATAAAACTGGACGATGAAGGGAATGAACTCAAATGCGCTGTGTTGACGTCTAAAATTTTAGATTCTAGAGAAACAATTATTGCTGAATTGAAAGCTGATCCTGAATTTGGAAATATCTATGCATATTTGAAAGACCCCGAAAGCTTTGAGCACACAGATATCGATGCGATAAGAAATAGAGCAGAAAACTATGAAATAATAGATAATTTATTATTTTATACGAAAACAACAAACGAAAATCTCGAGTACAAACCAGTCATCCCAGCCTCGCTTCGATTAAGCATTTTGAAGGAATTACACGACGCGAAAACAGCGGGTCATTTAGGGGTCAGAAAGACTTTAAAAAGGGTACGCGAGGCGGTATATTTCCCGCAATTATACAAAATAGTAACGGCGTATATCAGGTCCTGCAATCAATGTCAATTAATAAATGATATTAATTACAGCCCGGCCTGTACTTAAATAGCATTCGCGCTACATTTCCGAATGAAATTTTAGGCATAGATCTTCTTAGTCCTTTTCCCCAGAGTGAGTTAAATAAAAATCGTTTTCTTTTAGTAATTGTAGATCAGTTTTCAAAATGGACAGAAATTGTTGCACTTAAACGGGCGTCAGCCAAAACAGTTGCAGATGCATTCTTACACAGGTTCATTTTAAAATACGGTGCACCGATAAAAGTCATTAGCGATAACGGTAAACAATTCGTCAGCCAAATTTTTGAAAACATTTGCTCTGGACTTGGCATACGCCATATCAAAATGTTTCCTTATAGACCACAGGCAAACATCGCAGAAAAAGGTAATAAAAATATTGTAAAAATAATTCGAAGCTATTTTAGCACACATCACAAGCGCTGGGATGGCTACATAAATGAGTTAGCTTATGCTTTAAGAACAGCAAATCATGATACTACTGGAAAAACTCCAGCAGAATTATTTTTAGGAGGTAAGTTAATTACGCCACTAGATAAATTATTCTTAGTACAACAACGGAAAGAAGAATTTAAACAAAAAGATATACAGAAACTTATTGATCAGGCGGTTAAAAGTTCGAATACGGCAAGAAATAGACAGAAACTTTACTATGATCGAAAACGCCGTGAAGCAGATTTTTAAGTAGGGGATAAAGTGTTAAAGCGGAAATTTTCTTTATCAAGTGCCCCAGATAATTTCACTGCAAAATTGGCTCCGAAGTTTGAAGGCCCGTATGTAATACAGGAAATCAAGGGAGTCGTATTGTACTTTAAGAACGAGAGAGTGGAAACCTGTAAAGCAAGTCCCGACCAGATGAAAAAATATTATAATCAAAATGATTTCGAAATCCTTAAAAGTTTCTTACAGGACTCAAGCGCAAAAGATGTGGAAATTCCAGAATTAATGCCGCCCGCTCCACCACTCAAGAAGCGGAGAACAGAAGAGGAACCTAGCCCTTCTACAAGTCATTCTAGGGTTCCGAAAAGAAGGAAGGAAAATGGTCAGACTCCAGCATTCAAGAAATGCAGGAAATCAACACCGCCTCGTAAAGAATCTTTGGTAAACAGGAAAAGACCAGGTACAACTTTCCACAGTAGAAAATCTGCTTCGAGGAAACCACTTCCAGGGCCAGATAGACTGGAGGCCGCCAAGACCAGGCGTCCAGGGGCCAAACGGAAAAGACAGGAACCCGAAGACTACCACCCCAAGAGGCCGGCGTACAGAGGGCGAAAAAGGAAAGTCACTATGGAGGAACCCGAAGACTACCACCCCAAGAGGCCGGCGTACAGAGGGCGAAAAAGGAAAGTCACCATGGAGGAAACTCGAAGAAACCAGAAGAGGAGGTTGACTTCCATGAATTCTGTAACTTGGGATCAATTTCGCCAGAAGAGGATGTCGGAGTTCCAAGCATCGAAAAGTCAAAGATAAATTAAAATCTTCTATAAATTTTTCTTTTGTTCTGAAATGTTATGTGTAAATACGAAGTTCTATGTGTTGACGGAAGTCAATTTGTCTCGGTTGAGACTTAGTATTGTTTTACTTTATTTAGCTAAGGCAAAAGCATTATTATCTTTAAGTGTAAAATCTAAGAGCAAGCAGTTCGTGTTGGTCAAAAGACTGGTTCTGTTATGTTAAAGCCAAAATTTGGCCGAAAGTAAAATAACTTCGTATTCTTGTATTAATGTAAAATTTAGTTTCAGTGCCACCAGCTTGGCGAAGAAAGCGTGAAGTAAATTTTTATTTTCTCTTATTCATTTTGTGGTAAATTGTAAAAATCATATATATTAAAATTTTGTAAATATAGGTAAATACTTGAAAGTTACGTAAAAGTAGAATTTAGTCTAGAAGCATAAAATTTTAGATGCTAAAAGTAAATGCTCAAAAGAAACGAGTTCAAATCTAAGTATTAAACAGTAGATAAAATCATGCTTTAGAGCGAAAGCCTGCATGTCTAAAAATGAATGAGGGGTAAAATTAGAATGAATGTGTTTTTTAGGGTTCTCCATCTACACTTGAATTTAAGAATGTTAAACATAGCTCATCGAGTTTCAGTATGTCGGATTAAGGTGTGTCCTATTTGGTCCTTTGAATTCTAACAAATCATTGTGGTTAGGAGAAGTGTTGTAATACAAAAACACGAAGATTCCCGTTTGACACCACACATGGTGGAGAACCAGGGTAAAGTTAAATTCATGTTCGAATATTTGAATGAATGTGAATGTAAGCAGTTAATTAAGGAAAAGAAAAGGATCGAAAACGAAAACTTTATCAAATTGTTAAGAAAGTGTAAATCATAATGTATTTGGAATATACTGATACTTATTCCTTCCAGATGCTGGAAGGAAGAGAAAAAGATTGATTGATGAAGACCAAACAGCAGAAAGGATCCTGTAAGAATATAGTGTATCCTAACCATCTACAGAAACGATTGTAAATGTTTTAGGCAAAAGTTTGTCTTATGTAAACGGAGCTCTTGAGTCTTAGGTCAGAATATGGAAACTTTTCAACGGGTCGTTTCTAAGACCTGCTTCCAAGTTTACCAAATTCTGGCAGCGGCAAATGTAGGGTTTATATTTATTTTAACTAACATTTATTTTAAGCTATCTTTCCTGTCAAGCCTTTACTTTCCCCTAGAATTGCCAATGCCAGACTATGTAAATTGTAGTAGAATGCGCAGTATATTCGAATTTTTAGTAGAAGTAAGTTGAGTTTAAATAGAAGGGAAACGAGTTTGTATGTGTGCTTCTTGAATCGCTAACGTGAAGGTTGCTAGGTAGAAATTTAAGAACCGCGCGTTTCGGCCTGTGTGGCTATCTCGGCAGTTCGCTGAATTTTTCAACTGTTTAACCAGTAAGCTCGCTGAATCTCAGCTATATTTTGAAACGCGGTCAGGTTAGTTACGATTTCAGAGCCTCGTAGGTAGTGATCTAGTTGTTTATTCATCCTGTCATTAATTTTTAGTTTCACATTTCTGTTTTTGTTAAACCGCCAGGTCGGCGTAGTTTGTGAGCGTCAAGTGAACGCAGCTGTTATTTCTAAAGTGGAATAAAAAGGGCTTTAAACCCTTCTTACGTGATTGTGTAAATTTACAGTTCATAGCAGTCACTACCACGGTTGCTGACAAGTTGGGGCCACACAATACTACAGTTTAATACAATTGATTTTAAATTACGTTAAAGTTTATGTTTCGTAAACCTTTCTTGAGCACAGGAAGCAGTCAATTCATACTGTAAGTTCTTTAAAACAAACAGTTTGAAAAAGATTTTAGTTAAATAAATGTTAAATGTTAAAATTACTGAATAATGATCGGTTCATCAATTTTTTTAACTTTCATAATGATTACATGTTTTTAAAAATAATGTCAAAAAAGAAAAAAATGAAAAACTTCGAAATATCAAACCCTTGTGTGTGAGCAGTCATCCATAAGAGTAATCACGTTCTCTCGAGCTACTTTCGGTTTTAATTGCGATGAAGCAAATAATCAGCCTTTTCAGAACATTTTAGAAGTATTTTTATAAATAGAATGTAGTCATCTGAATATTTTCTTCAATCCAAATGGTCGCTAACACACTAAGATATTTTTTAATTCAGTTTTCAGTTTCTGACCGTAAAAAATAATTTAAACAAATTATACCTTCTTACTTCAGGATACTCTTTTTAATTCATTCATAATTATAAAAATAATTAAATAGTCTTAGCTAAACAAAATCAAGTATTTCGGTTGCTACAAATATTGGATAATATTTTCTTATTAGCCTCCGACAAGACTGTTATACGTACTTTTAAAAAACTTAACCTTGAGAGATTGTGTTTGCAAAGGTTATTTCAAACTTTCCTAGATGACGCATTTTTTTTTAAATCTTTGTCGCTTCATGTCACATTTTTTATATATATAATTTTATCGCGATTCATTAGATGACTAAATAGTTTTGCTTTTTTTTATAAATAAATAATAAGGTCACCTTAAAGAGAAAGGGAAAAGGAACTCGTGCTTGACTTGAAGATTTCTACAATTCTCAAGGATCCTTTATTGTAAAAGAATTAGCCTATCCATCACTTCCAGTGGAACATCACGAAGGGTGTTAGTTTTCAAACCCCCTTTTCCATGGAATATGCTCACTTGAAAAGGAAAACGAGCGGCTGTTTGGGCTATCCATTATTATCATGGATTATCGTGGTACGAAGTAAAAATACCTTATTGCTATTTCCCATGGTTGTTATACATGTTGATGAAACTCTTTTCCATCATTTGGGTGAGAGGAGAAACAAAACGGCGATTTTTAGAAAACTGGCTCAAAAGATTCCTATTTCTCATTTCGGGAACCACTCAAGAGATTATGAAATACAATTCCATCGAACGAATGGTTTGTCCTAATCACAAATATATTTTATCATTGTGCTTTGCAAAAAGTGGTTCGATATCATTATTATTTAAAGGAGAAGAGAAATGAATAACTTGAGAAAAATATATTTTCTTACATCAGCTGGGTAAAATCTCTGAGAGAAAATATCCGTATCAGAATTTTAAAAAAATTATTTCTTCCTCTTTTCCTATTGAGACGACATGTTTCTAAAAATAGATTTAACTTTTCCTCTTTTCCTGTTGAGGCGACATGTTTCTAAAAATAAATTTCCAAGATTGGATGATTCATCATCTATTTTTAGAAACATGTCATCTCAACAGGAAAAAAGGAAGAGTTAATTTTAATAATGTACTAAGACGACATCATTAAAATTAACAAAAAGTTTTTTTTTCTGATTCAGATATTTTCTCTGAGACATTTTTCTCTCATAGCCGATAATCCCCATTTTTTATAAGAATAACCCATTTCTTAAAGCTATATAAACATTCTAAGTTTCGCTTTCAGATCACTACGTGCTCCAAGCCCATTCTCTGAGATTTTTTTTTTTTTTTTTTTAGAAATAATTTTCCAACTACTACAAGGGTTTTCCTACCATAAATGTCAGTATGAAAAGCTCCGTTTGATTACATTTCTCTTCAAATTTAATACCAGCAGTATTCTTTTGAAAGGATTTCGGTTCTTCTCCTTCTGCTATACACGAGGATTCGATAAATCGTTTTTTAAAACGAAGTCTATCCTGATCAGGTGTGCAAGATCTTGTTGTTTCCACTTTCCTTTTGCACATTAGGATGGAATAATCTTAAGGTCTTTTTTGAATAGGAATTTTTTCCTGATCATCAGGTAATCTTGAAGGACATGGGGGAATGGAATAATCTAGAGGTCTTTCTTGAATTGGAGTTTTTTTTACACGAGCCATCTATAAGTCTTTTTTGAATAGGAATGTTTTCCGTCATCATCAGGTGATTTTGAGGACATGGGGAAATGGAATCATCTATGGGTCTTTCTTGAACAGGAGGTTTTTGTTGACACGGAATGCTTTTCTTATTATCATCCTCAGGTGACCTTATTGTAGGTATAACAACACACAATCCTTATTATAGGTATAGAATAGTTCTTGAACCATTCAATCTTCTCTTGTTCGAGAATTGTTTTCAAAATTTGTGTCGGGATACTTGGTAATGTGATCATTGGTGAGAATATAATATTTATCTTTCCGGTTCTTGACGATCAAGAGAGATTCATGCAGGACTTTTTGCAACCAACTGCTAAAATTAATAACGGTATCCTTCTTTTACATAATACGATTCATTTGAGAAAGAGTTAAAAAAGCGGCAGTGTATTGATATTTAGCTAGTTTCATCAAGATTTGCGTATCCAAGGTAGAAATCTCACGATCCGTAAAAACGTCTTCATCTATAAGATACGTTTGTAGCATAGCGTGAATTGATACAACTAAATTGCAACCTGCACATTTAGAAAAATCCGATGCTTTCAAGTAAACAATACCTTGGATGATGTAAAACGGAATTGTAAAACTTTTGCAATTGAAAGAAATGCACTTTGTTATCTGGGGCTTTGTCATGATGTGGCTTTTTCCCCTAAAAGAAGACAAGAAGACTGTGCCTAACGCTTTAATGCTGAGTGCTTATGCTTTACTAGCCAAGAAAGCTCTGTTATCGAAAGCTCTGCCGGTGTAAAAAATCCTTGATGGTACTTCACGTGAAAGCAATCATATGAATTCTCACAATGGGAGGACACAATGAAGGAGAAAAAGAAGAGAAAACGGGACCATGATCCATGAAGGAGTCACAAATAGACCGGACGTATGGAAGTAGGTAAATTAGTGAGGGAGGCAGTCTAAGATGAAAATGTGTAAAGGGAAATACTAGATTGTGCGGATAACTCAGTAAAGTGTGAACAGATACATGAAAAGTATATACAGGAATATGTTACAAACAATATATACTACAAAATAAACAAATGCGAGCTCATGAATTCAAGAGCGCATGCCAATTATGCAGGGGAGATGAAATAGCTGAGGTCGCGAAATTGTGGTCACGCGATCTGTGCGCAGTAAATGGACGAATGGTAAAGTCCTTCGGATCTATGCTATAATCCAGTGTGCCACTGAAGTTTCCTGCATCAGTGAGGAGTCCTTTTTTGAAAAATTTATCATTGAGTCTATGCAAGTAGACGTTCATTGGCTCTAGCTTAAGATCATTGTGAAGCAGAGCATTTCTGATATAAAAGTGGCCCTTGTAATAATTCTCAAAATTTTGTTCTCCACTATCTGCAGCTTCTTGATATTAGCAGGAGAAGCGGCGGCGCAAGCCGGTGATGCATAACTCATGATGGGACGTAGAATGGCAATGTAAATATGACGTTTCCTAATAAGGCTAAGTCCACAGTTTTTGCCTAACAATAAATATAGCTGGGTAGCAGCTGCTAAGGCTTTACCAACAACATGTCTAATGTGAGTATACCAGGTGAACCTCTGATTGAGTATAACCCCCAGATAATTCGCATTGCCAACTCTTGGTACGCGTTATCCAAATGATACAGAGGTCGCACTGAGGTATAATGAAGTCTTCTGCGCCCTATAAGTAGGAGTTGAGATTTCTCAGCATTGATGGAGATCCTCCAATTGGCACACCAGTTTTCAATTTGAATAATAAAGTTCTGAAGAATGCTAATGGCTTTGTTCGGTTGGATTGATCTGACAGCTGCTGCATTATCATCTACGTAGCATGCCAGAATCATATTGTTACTAAGATTTGCCTTAGGAACGTCCGCTGTAGAGAACAAATAGAGCACCGGTTCCAAACAGATGCCTTGCGGGACACCGGCCTTAATCCTAACATATGTAGAGTAGCTCTCACCACAGTTCCCAGTAACGAGTCTATTAGTAAGGTAAATTTAATTAGCATAATAAGTTCCCTCGGAAACTCAAATTGAATCAATTTGTAGATAAGTCCCTCATGCCAGACGCGGTCGAAGGCTTTCGTCACGTCCAGCAAGAGGATGGCAGTGAAACATTTATAGTGCTGGGCAGACCCTGCGAATTCTATAAGTCGAAGAAGCTGCTTAGTTGTTGAAAGATCCTTCCTGAACCCGTACTGGAAATCCGGTAGAAGGTGCATATAAGGGTTCATATGGCCGAGGATGATTCTTTCAAAAATTGTACCCAGCGGTGGTAATAAGCTGATAAGGCGAAAATTTTCAGCTTTAGTATTTTCCTTTCTTGGTTTTGGAAGTAGTAAAATCTTTGCAAGCTTCCAGTGCTGCGGTAAGTAGCACTGAGTCAAACAAGCGCTGAAGATTCCTGCAAGTTTAGAGACTGCATTATGGGGCAAGTTACGAAACATGTAATTACTGACTCCATCTATGCCGGGAACTTTTCTCAGCTTGAGCTTCTTGATAATGTTTACAATTTCTTTTGGGAAGGTGAGACTAATAATATTAAGTACAGTTAGTTCATTAAGCCAGTCCATAAGCTTATTATTCCACTACGGAGGCAAAGATGACATTCATATGGATTGAATTGGGTGAAAATTGCATTTCCAGGTGATTTGCAAAGATTTTGCATTTTTCAGCATAAGAGTAGGCAACAAGACTATTGTGGGTAATTGTCCTAGCGCATTCATCGGTCTTTTTGAACTTTCTCGAAAAGCTCCAAAACGCGTCACTGTGCGACTCCAATTTCTCAATCTTATCATTCCCTTTTTCTCTTTTAAAGTCATAGATTTCTTTTTTAAATAAACAAAATAAAAAGTCGTATTGATGCAATTAAGCTCATTTTTAACTGCAGGGTGACAGGAGAGATTCGAGCACTTCCGGACTTTGTTTCTCTGTTTAATTAGCTCTAGAATATTTCTGGGAAGCCTTGTAATATTGTTGGTATGAAGGATTACTTTTGTGGCCTCTTAGTATGTAGTGTCGTTCAGACAAGTAATGAACATGTCAATTTCCGTATCAATGTCTGCAACGCTTTTCAATGGATTGAACCTCCGGCGTCCTTTTTTGACTATATTATGAAAGAGTTTCCAATCAGTATGGGAGATGAACTTATCAGAGGGTTCATTAAAAATTCCTAAGGGGGCGACAATAGGGAGATGATCAGAAGTGAGCTCTTCATGCACCTCCATAGTCATGTTGATGCCCGCGTTCGAAATTATAAAGTCCAGGATGTCGGGAGTATGGCCGGTAATAAGCGGCCTATACGTGTTAAAATTCGGTACAAAAATGGCAACTGGATGATTTTCTAGGAAATCTCGCATAATTAGTCAATTGTAGTTTGTCTTTCTGCACCCCCAGTCAGAGTGCTTACTATTGAAGTCACCTCCTAAATGAAAGAAGCAGTATCGGGGATTTTTGATTGCTAGTAAGAATATTAGTAGTAAGTTTATTAAATGGGGGATTGTAGACTGCAACGAAGTTTGTACGTCTGTTAGTGGGAAGCTGCACTGAGACCACAACAATTTCGTAACCTTGAGCTCTCCGTTGCGATTAAGTAAGGCGATAATTTACAATGAACATATATGACAACTCCCCTGTGATGTAACATATCACAGAGAAAAGATCTGTAGTATTTAAGTGTTAACCTATCGCTCGGAGTGGCATATGTTTCTGAGACAAGACAGATGTCTATTTCACTTTCGATTATTAACTAAGTAAATTCGTCTGATTTATCCTTAAGAGTGCGTTCCAAACAATTAATCTCACGGGAGCACGTCTTTTGGGTGTACTAGCCATGATTTTGTGGTGTGAATGTGAGTGTACGAGGGCCATCCAGGAAGTAGATTACGTTTCCGTCTGTGTCCGCTAGGGGCGGGGCTAGCGCGGCCATCTTGGGGTCAGAGCGTTGCGCAGGCTCAGTCTGCATCTAGCCGTGCTAGTGAGAGGTTCGTGCTGTGCTCCGTTCAGATACTGTGACGGTTTGAAATGTCTGCGTTAATTGAAAATCCCGCGAGCTGCGAGGTGCGCTCAGTAATAAGGTTTCTGACTGCAAAAAACTGTAAACCGATAGAAATCTATCGGCAGCTTCGTGAAGTGTATGGGGACAACATTATCACTGAAGGTGGAGTGCGTCAGTGGGTCATAAGATTTCAAAATGGCCGAACCAATGTTCACGACGAAGATCGAAGTGGGAGACTCAGCATAGTGACCGCCGAACTTCTCGAAAAAGTCGATGCTAAAGTCCGTGAAAATCGAAATTTCACAATAACGGAACTTTCTTTGAGTTTTCCACAAATTTCGCGAAGTTTGTTGCACGAAATCATCAGCGAAAAGCTTGGTTACCACAAGTTTTGTGCAAGATGGATTCCAAAAATCTTGACAGAGGACCACAAAAATCAGCGAATGGCTGCAGCGTTGAACTTTTTGGACGCTTACAATAAGGATGGTGACTCTTTACTCGATCGCATCGTTACTGGTGACGAAACATGGGTGAAACATGTGAACTGTGAAACGAAATTGCAATCAATGCAGTGGGGGCACACAAGTTCTCCCGAAAAACCCAAGAAATGCATGCAAACAATGTCGGCAAGGAAGATGATGGCGACTGTTTTTTGGGACAGAAAAGGTGTAATTTTGGTGGACTTCCTGGAAAGAGGCACTACAATAAACTCTCAAAGGTATTGCCAAACTCTCCAAAAACTCAGAAGAGCAATTCAAAACAAGCGCAGAGGAATGTTGAGCTCTAAGATCTTGTTGATTCACGACAACGCCCGGCCCCACACGGCAAATGTCACTCGTAAAGTTCTTAAGTCTTTTAAGTGGGAGTTGTTTCCTCATCCGCCGTACAGTCCCGACCTGGCACCGAGCGACTTCCACCTATTCCCAGCAATGAAGAAGTGGCTGGCTATGCAGCGTTTTGATGACGACGCACAGCTGCAAGAAGAGGTAACGAAGTGGTTGAAGGCGCAGGCGGCCGAATTTTTCGACGAAGGAATTTCCAAGCTCGTACATCGCTACGATAAATGCCTTAATTTGTATGGTGACTATGTAGAAAAGTAGTATTTGAGTGTGGCTTTCATCTGTATATAATAAAATTTGTTTCCTATACTTTGTTTATTTTTTTATTCCAAAACGTAATCTACTTTCTGGATAGCCCTCGTACATTACACAACGATTCTTGGATAATGTACTGCGGCCGGTGGCAATCCCCTACCTTCAGGGGCTGTCTAATGCAATTATTAGGCAGGAGAACGCCCGACCACATAGTGCTCGCATCTGCCAATATGCTCTCTGCAAGGTATACAGATGCTTCCCTGGCCACCGTACTCTCCTGACCTGTCACCAATCGAACATGTGTGGGATGTGATTGGACGCCGTTTGCATACTCTGCCCCTGCCTTGTTCAGAAGACGAACTGTGGCAAATGGTTGAAAGGGAATGAAGAGCTATCGCTCAGGACACCATCCGCACTCTTATCGACTCTATGCCTAGACGTGTTTCTTCGTGCATCGCTGTCCGCGGTGGTCCTACAGCCTACTGAGCCACGGCGTTCTCGCTCTGTGTTCTGACTAATCATTTTGAAATAAAGATCACTTATTGCTGCTTGCTGTCTCTGTCTTTTTTCCAAATTTCATCACTTTCTGACCACTCCTTCTTGGTGTTGCATTTTTCAATGTCGAGCAGTGTATATATATAAAAAGAAAAAACACATTTCTTTTATTTATGTATATATAAAAAAGGGCAGATTTTTATGTTCGCATAAACTATTCCAGCCGTTCGTTCTCCCGAACAGTTGGAATAGTTTAAATGACTGATTTGGGGGAAGGGGGAACTAAAACATCGTTTACTTTTTTTGTACTTCTTAGAATACATTTAGATTCAAATATGTGTATTGCACAGTCAAGACTTTTGTTCATTCATCTTTGAAATTTTTCGTCAGAGGAAAGGTAATAAAAATTAGACAGAGTATGCTTGCGTAGAAAATTTAGACATGAAATAAGTTAAAAGCAATAAAATAAACTATTAAATTAACAATTAATCATATAATACTGGTTATTAACAATTTCGTGTGCTTGTTTAGTTTTTCTATGGAAATAGTCTTCCTTTTCAGAACGCAAAAAATATTTCCAAAGGACTTTGAAAAAATAGTTCAAATACATTAATAAATTAAATTTTATAAATAATGGGATATAATTTAAAAGACAATAATTTAATGTAAGAGATTTAGATTGACAAATTTGCACACACAAATGAATTATCAGATTTTATAAGGTTTTATTTCATGAATAACTTTTATTTTGAAATATGGCATATGAACTTATAAACATGTGTGGACACTGAAAAAGTTATGTATATATAAGAACATTATAATTTTCAATAAGTTTTATTATTGAATAATAAATTCTCGCAGTTCTATGCTATAAGACTAAAGTTTGCATAAAAGTTCCTATGTTAAATAAAAGAATTTAACGCTTTATGAATATGAATATAACTTTTTATGATGACTTCTTATGAATATATCCTTTCTGACATTCAAAGGTAACCTATTTGCACAATACCGTTTCATTATATTTATGTCCCTCGTGAAATTTTGTGACCTCGTTTTAATCAAAACAGCAAAATTTTGATTTTCAAAAATTTTTATTTGCATTTTCAAATTTAAAATACGTGGAAAACCTGTTTCCACATTCAAAAGGCAAGAAATTTGTTTTTGTCACATCCATCGTGCTCAAGTTATGTCAAATAACTAACATGTAAATTTCAGTAACAATAAAAAAAAATTAATTAGCAAAGAAAATCGCATACAAGGAAGATAGGCAGAAACTGTTAACAACCCTCGCTCCCGTTACCGCCCGTCTTATGGCAAATCGGCGTAAAATGCTTGTGCCTGGGCTGATTGTGCGCATGCGCTAACGTAGGTGGCGCGAATAGTCTCAGAGGCTATTGGGACCGTCGGTGCGATTAGCCACTGCGAATTCATAGACTCGATAGAACTTTCTTTGCAAATAGATCATTGTATGGTGTGGTGTATTTAATTATGGCAAAGCACACTAGGGCTATCTGCCTAAGAGGAGGGATGCCTTTCGTGAAGGACTTTCTAAGGGAAACTGGCTCGTACACACGTTACACATGGGGAAAACCACGAAAACACCCATGCAGCCAGCCCGTTCGCGGGATTCGAACCTCGGACCGAACTACCAGTGTTCAGCGACCTTACCGCTCGGCCGCTGGTGGGCCCGATCATTGTATGGAATCTCCTCCTACTCAACATGAGTTGATTCATATGGCATTTGACCTTCATGTACTGGCATTAGTTTCTGTTCTGTGCTTCTGGTTTTGATAGATTTATTGTATAAACAAACTGGGATTCACGGCTCCTTGAAAGCGGCGCAGGCGTTTTTGTTTATTTCGTTAGGAATTTTCTTCGCTTTTGTTCTTTTCTTTTTTCTTTATTAGAATGTGTTCTTTATTAGAAGTGCATCCAACTCCTTGTTTTAGTTTATGTTATTTGCTTGTTTTGTTAGGAAAGTGCATTCTGCTGACTGCAGCAGGTGTAACGTAGCCGAACTTCGGTGATGGAAAAACACAAGACCAGTTGTCCTTTTTTCTATTTATTTTAAAAATTAACATAAGCTTTTTTTTGGTTAATTGAAAAGGAACATTACAACATTATTATTATAAGGGGAAAGACTAGCAGCTTTCTCGACGTGTAATGCATCTTACTCGCATTTCTCAGGAAAGAGCCAGCGCTTTTGTTTTTCTTACTCGATTAATAGGTCATCATATATAATCTTTGAATGGTCATTATATATAATGACCCAGGCATTATATTATGATATATAATGTATTTACTTTCCATATAATGTATATACTGACTTGATCAGTAACGGATATCCCGCCAGTGGAGGTTATTCCTTGATCACTTTCCGGTCATGGTGGCAGACTGTTTTTCGATCTAGAAAAACAAAACATTTTCTAATTAGAAATATCTAATCTAACCTGATGTCACTCAGGGTTTGAGAATGAAATATTTCTTGGTGTCTTTTGAAGAAGTTTTGGGACATGGGTTAGGGTTATATTAAGTTTCATTTCGTTATCCACGGCTAAGAGTCTGAGATACCTAACTGAGATAAAGTCTAACTGGAAGACATTTTTCGAACATTTGCGTTGACGGAAAAGATAATAAAGTTAGGAGAAGATGCATTGCGTGCGCTAAAAACAAGGAAACGCGAAAGCACGTATTTTGAGTGCATAATATTCAATGTAGGACTGTGTGTCGATCCTTGTTTTGAATTATTCCACTCACAGCAGATTTTTTAAATTGGAATTTAATTACCTACAAATAATTCTTGCTTAGTTTTCTTTTTTAATTTCGTATTTGTAATTTTGTTTTCGTATTTATAGTATTTATTTCTGAGTGTATAGTTATGATTTTAGTATTTTGTCTGTTTAATTTATTTCTGTTAATGTGATATTCTTTATATTAATACATATTAAAAGCAAGTATATTAAAAACGTAACTTCAAAAAGTAAAGTCATTATATCAAAATGCCGATTTTATACTTTTTTTAATTAGGCTTAACTGCTGAAACTGCGCGGGCTGGTGGCGACGATCCATTTCAGCGGGTTCGGTCCCTTGACTGCGTTTCGTACTCAGCGCGCTGGTCCTTAAGGGGTTAATGTATGGGATGATTTTATGGACCTGGATTGTTTAACAGACGAAAATTTTAATATGTACGAAGATTTATGTTTGCAAGATTGTTTAGAAAATTTGACATCAGATAAAGAGGAATTGTTATGAGACTGTATTTCAGAACTAATATGCAGAAGTATCATAGAAAAAAAACAATAGAATTTCTTTTATACTTTGTAAATTGTATAATAATAACTAAAAAAATTATATATACCAAGCTTGGGAAAGAGTCTTGTAACATTCAAAGAATAATAATAAAAAAAATAGCTTTCCAAAATCCTTTTTTCCCAAGATTCACATAATGTGTTTTCCAATTAAAAAAGAGAGGTATTGTAGAGATCGCTTCATTTCCAAGATTTACGTAATGAATTTTACAATTAAAAGGGAGGGAATATGGAGTCCACTTCGCTTCTCCATGATTCGGGTATCCAAAGAGAGAAAGGTATTATAGAGAATTCATTTCGCTTTTTCAAGCTTCGTGTATCCAAAGAGAGAAAGGTATTATAGAGAATTCATTTCCTTTTTCCAAGCTTCGTGTATCCAAAGAGTATTATAGAGAATTCATTTCGCTTTTCCAAGCTTCGTGTATCCAAGTAAAAGAGAAAGTTATTATAGAGAATTTGTAAGTATTATGTTAATTTTATTAACAGTTAAATTTTGAGTTAAACTTTCTTTCCTATCGATTCTTAGTTCAACTTACCACTTCCGACCAGAACGTAGTTTTAGAAGCACGTCTGAAGGCTAATGAGGAAGAGAGGTATATAACCGCGACGTTCTACAGTCTTAGTGAGAGAGATACCAGATATTCTGGCTGCACGCATCCGTCTTTTTAGTCTACTCTCTCGTAAACTATTATTACTCTCGGCCGTACTTTAGTCCCTTGAAAGCTTAGCAGTCAATTAGCGTTAAGGAGCCAACTCTGTTGGAATCTTGATTGCTTCAGCTATATCTCTTTAGTTAAATTTAGTTTAGTTTAATTCTTAGTTTCATAAGTTCAAGCCCAAATGTCGGCTTTATTTTACAACTCCAAGACGCAGTTTTGTTAAACTTTAATTGGAATAATAAAGGGTTATTTTACCCTTCTATATTGCTGTTTCCTGTCACACGAACTCAAGCGATTATTCGCTTTTCATTTCTTAAGATTCTTCATTTCCAACAGTAACTTAGAATTACACAGTGGGGAATCCTCCAATTGGCGCCCAAAATGTTGTCAATGGACCCTGTCGTTAGAGTCCGGGAAGTTTACTTTGACCCTTCCGACCTTTCAGGTCCCTCAGACGGCCGTGAATCCAATGGAATGATTCGGATTCATCGTAAAAACGATGCGTGCGACGATGAAGCCAGCCGCAGCATTCGATAGCAAAGGCTCAGTTATGACCTTCTTGGAGTAACTGGACCTGGATTTTACTCAGTAAACAGCTGCAGAAAGTCACCATCGCTACAACAAACCTAAGAAGTGAAGCTCTCAGCAGGTATAAAGGAATTGAAAAGTTTTTGTTGGGGGACCAAGGTTCGGAATCATACAGCTGGGAAAATTTCAAGTTTGCATTACTAAAAGCATTTCTAGTTGTGAAAAATCGTGCAAAGCTAGAATCAGAATTGTTTAGTAAATATCAGAGCAATTTCGATGAGTTGACGGAATTTATTCCACGAAAAATACAAATTTCCAATTTATTATACGGGAAGAGGCCCGATAGTGAACTTATCGAGGTAATTCTACCTCGTCCTACTACCGTCAGCTCAAGATTTTCTCGAAGTCCGTAACCCGCAAACATTAGAACATCTATATCAGTTCACGGTGAAGTTCCAAACCAGAAAGAACTCGGAGAAAGCGCGTGCGAATCAGTTTGACCAACATTCAAGGTTTACTCCACAGAAGAAACCGCAAGTTCAGCAGAATGTGTATCGGCAGACGGGAAAAGGTGAAAAGTCCAATAACAAGAGCTTGGATAATTCTAAGGGTGGCGGATACAAAAATCAGCGAAAAGAGGGGGTGGGGTACCAGAATTTAAACGGAAACCCATGATCGAGAAGGAGGAACGGTCACAGAGTGGGAAGAAAAGCCCCTCAGAAATACGTCTAAATACAGTGGTAGTGCAAAATCTAGCCATGGCGGAGATACATATTCTTGTAAATAAGTTGCCTACTGGACACCGGATCTCAGTGTTCATTTCTCTCAGAAGAGTTCTTTAAGAAACATTTTCGTCGTTATAGACTATTTAAAACTACAGCACAAAAAAATTGCTGCCCAAGGTAAACAGTGCTTATGTTTGGGGAAAACCGCACTGCATGTACCAATCAAAAATGAAGTGTTAAAAGTTAACTTTTTATTCGTAAAACATTTACTCACATCCGTAATATTAGGAGTCGATGTTTTACGCGCAGCTGGCACGAATCTTAATTTTCAGAATTCTACGTTTTAGGTGCACAAGATTCCGTCAAAGAAGAAGAAGGGTCTACGCTGGAAATGAGCTTAGACCACCTGAAGCTTAAAGAGAAGGAAAAGATTGAAAAAATTGGTAAGAAAATGAAATTCTTTGTTTAAGGATAAACCTGGCTTCTGCCAAGTAGTAAATCATGCTATTGATACAGGAAATGCCCCTCCAGTCCGATCGAAACCATATCGATATGATAAAGTCAAGGAACAGATTCTGGAACATCATATCAAAACAATGTTGGAAAATAAAATCATTGTGCCAAGCACTAGTCCATACGCAAGTCGGGTGGTCCTTTTCAGGAGGAAAAAGGGACTACCGCCCGAGCACCCGGACGCGTATAGGTTGACAGTTGATTACCGCAAACTTATCAGTATAACGAAGTATCCTACGTATCCTCTACCAATAATTGATGAAATCATCAGGAAAATTCATTCGACTAAGTTTATGACAACCTTAGACTTAATGTCTGGTTATTTTCCCCCAAATTGCCGTAAAACTCGAAGATGTTGAAAAGACTGCTTTCATTACAAAGTCAGACGTCTATGGCTTCTTAAGAATGCCGTTTGGTTTGGCGCCTTCTACTTTTCAAAAAAGCAATAGGCATCGTTTTAAAGCCAGTTTTGGGTAAAAGTACAATTATTTATCTCGATGATGTAATAGTAACCAGCGAAACAATAGACGACCCCGTGAAACACTTGGAAGAAGTTTAATTTGCTTAATGAGGCCGGTTTCAAAATAAATGCAAGAAAGTGCAAGTTCGTGGCTAAGCAGTTGTTGTACTTGGGTACAAGATTTCGAATAAGGGCATAGAGACCAATAATTCCAAAATATTAGCGATTAAAAGTTGTCCTTCCTCAAACACGGCTAAGAAATTATCTTCGCTTTTGGGCTTATGTTCCTATTACAGAATGTTTATTAAAGACTTCGCCAAAATCGTGAAGCCTGTTTTAGTGCTGAAAAGAAAGAAAACTAGATTTTCTTGGACAGCCGAGGCGAACTCCGCTTTTGAACAACTAAAAAATGCCCTAATTAATGCCCCAATCCTTAAATTCCCAGAAATCAAACAAGGTTTAGAGATTGCTGCAGATGCATCCGATTAGGCAATTGGAGCGGTGCTTTTCCAGAAGAGCAACCTATAGCCTTCTTTTCGAAAATGCTGATATCTACCCAAAGGATCTACATGCGTGTCAATACAGAATTTAAGATCAATGCAATTGCAATGTATCAGATACTCCTATAAATATTTAGGAGTGTATATTGATAAAAAAAAAACTCACATTCACCACAATCCCACGTGGTAATTGATTCCTTGTAAATATTGTATATATTTCTATTTTATAGTAACTCTCACTTTTATGTTCATGCATTTTACTGCAACCAGATGGCGACACAATTGTCTGAACTCGGGCAATGGACATTACCTTGCAAAGAGGACTTTGAACTTTGTTTGCATCTGGTTTCTCAATTACTTACATTTCTCCTTTACCCAAGAATTATTTACCTGTTATTTAAATGATTTTAATTCATTTATTCAAGAAATTGTGTGTTTTAATTAATAAGTGTGAAATTTCAATACCGTCGCTTCCACGTGACCTGTTTTGACCTATCCTACACGAGCACTTTGGACTTATAGCGATTGGGCGCCGCGTGCCACGTGAGCACTCTCAGCTCAACTACAACACTTCTGCCGTTCACTCATTAAAGGGAAGACTTCACCGATGATGGACGTTAATCAAGTTAGCAGCATCACTATGCTACTGTAATAATTCCATATCACCGTTACTTTTTGCTTCATCTCTGGACTAGTGCCATTGCTTTATTGATTTTCATATTGTTTATCCTTGGAAAGAGTTATTTTCAATCTCAGTGATTATTTACGAAATTATGCCTGACGTGACTTGCATTGAGGACTGCGCCATTATCTAATGCCATATCGTGTTTCCTCCACCCACGAACTTTGACTGAAAATTGCCTCCTCTTTTAGTTCAACTAAATATGTATGCATATGCCATTCTTTTCAACGAAACTACTTATCATGCGACAACATTATGCCATTGCAGAAGGAATTCTTTCACCTACGGGTATGGGTGTGCGTTCACACCTCTAATATCCCCAGTTCGCAACTGGCCATTGGCACTTACTAAAAGTGACAGGTAATGATTCTACGAAATCGAGGTCTGCTAGAAAAGGAATAGATTAGATTAGATTCAGGTCACACCTCCTCCTGGGAAACACGCCGTGGCCTTGTATCCAGGGGGTGCTGGTCTGACCCCTTCAAATTCCTTTGGGGAAAAATGAAAGGGAAATTCCGTGCGGAAGTGACGTTTATTGCATAGCAGCTAATCTATCTAAGCTCTACATTGTTCAAAGCTCAGAAGAAAAGGGTAGTTTGTTGTCAAAAGTGCTGTTTCGCACGGGCTTATCGCTGAGGATGGCGGTAGCAAAGAAAAACAGATACCAACAAGTCCGAGTAAATGTTGAAACCTTTTGAAAAGAATCTGCAGCTGTTAAGCGGTAAATTGGTGTTTCATTTAATAAAGATTCCCTCCAAAAACGAAACGAGAAGAGTTAAGGGATATTTTAAATGTAGAAAGAAATGGCCTTTCCAAACTGCAGATATGTGAAAAAACGTAAGCATAATTTTACGTATGATCTCTTCCAAAACGGAAATTTTCTAAAAGGTTGCATGTTTTTAAACTGCTTGTTAACAGGAATTTTATGATTAAAATACTTTTGTCTTTTAAAGTTATGCTACAATGTCATAAATCAAATCATTGAAATATAGCATCGCGTACGCGTGTTTAATATTCCTATTGAACTTGAATCCAAAAAAATGTAATTTGTAACGACTGATGAATAGATCAATAACTTTATTTATTCGTGAATTATACCTATCACGTAACTACTGATATACTATGTATAGTAGATAATAATAAGCGAAAAACTTTGGAATGCTGCATTAAAAAACGATTTACTAGTGAGTAAAAATACAATAAATTTTTAAGAAAAGTTATTTGTCAAATGCCAGTTACATTGGCCATCAGGCCATTAAACTCCTGGCTTGCCAATAGTGCTGAAATCTACAAGAAAAATGTGTCAGTGATTCACGCTCGTCGAAATATTCCGCCGTCCACTATTACATAAAACACACAACGGCGAATCAGCTAATCTCATGCGAAATAAATGATTCTGTAGAGAGTCATGCCCCGTGAATAGTCTAAATGTCTGAAAGATGCAACCGCAACTGTTCGCGGATGCTCAGAAACAAAAACTGGGTTTGCTGAGAGAACGTTCCAAACGGGCGGCTAAAACCAAGGAGGTTAGAATAGAAGGAGGGAGGGTTCGCAGTTTCCTCCACTATCGGGGAATGAAACTCCGCCGAACAAGCGGCGTCCATGTTTGTGACTTCAAAACATTGCATTACGGCAGTGACATGTACGTGTTTCTAAGCTGTTCCGTGCATTTATTTTCCAGTAAAAATATGTTAAATTTATAATGAAATCCCTCGCTATTGTTGAATTTTTGTTTTAAAGTAATAAAGATGATATCCATAATTTACTATGTACAGCAAATTATTAAGAAATAGTTCGAAATCTAAATGCATGCGCATAACATTAAAGCCTTTAAAAAATGATGTTTCTGCATATTTCACGAATTTGCTTAGGTTAGAAAATAAATCTTAATAAAATAAAACAGATTTATGTGATTTCATTGATTTCAGTTTATGCGCATTTCATATTTATTAATCTCAAAGAAACTGCCTTTAATTAAGTTGAATTACAGAAATACACCTATATAAGTTTTTGGATACATCTTTCCACATGTTCAATTGTGTAAAAATTTTACTTAATTTTATCACTACACTGAGCAGAAATTTGTAAGTTTATACAAAAAATTTTTAACAACAGAACAGTTTATCTTAACTTAAAAAAATGAATAATAATTAATATATAAAGAAAAGCATTGCTTTATTTAACACCTTTACAATTAATAAAAATAGTAACAACTGATTTCTTACTTTTCATGAAAGTTATAAAACGAATTAACTAAAACGTTCAAATTATACAATTTAAATCCTACCATATAGCATTGTGTCTTAAGGAACAAAGATACCAGCTATAAACAGAAACATTAAAATGTATTTAATATATTTTGATTATAGTTATATTAAATAACCTATTTTAAGTCCTTTTTTTTCACATCTGGAAAGAAAACTACATAACATTGTGATATTTTTGACATAGTTGTCATATTACATAAAAAAAGAAAATTAATACTTACGTGTGAAAAATAATGCCCGGAATATTTTTCGAGAATCTATTTGTGCATTAATATGCAATACAAGCTGACATGCTTCAAAAAGAAAAGAAAAAAATGTTGCAATGACAGACTTCCTTGCACAAGTCATGGTGATAACAGGAAGATGGCCGCCAAGCTTCACCGTTTGAGTTGAACCTTCCCTCCTTCTATTCTAACCTCCTTGGCTAAAACCCGCCGGGAACTGGAGAAATTCAACCAATCAGAGAGGACCGTTGTGCTGGGAACTTTTGGCATCATTTCTCGATCGCCAAACGCAATTTTTGTGGAAAACTGGTATACAAGAAAGCACTTGTTAATTTTATGGTAACTTGTTCGTACATCTTGGTTAGAAGTAGTTTATTTGTTTTGCTTATTTTGTAGTATGCTGATATGATTTAATATTTAATTTACTGTAAGGGCGATAAGTGAAGTATGTAAATCTCAATTTCGAAAACAAATACAACTTTATATTCTACTCAATTTCGTATCTCAATACCGAATAACTTTTTGATACACTTTTAAATAAAGGGTGAAAATAATAACTAATAAAAATTACTGTATTGTGAAATTTCTTGGCTGTTTGTGTGTTTGAAAATGCTTGGTGATATCTAGGTTTTTATTATTTCATGTACTCTAAAAGCATCGTGAAATTCAATGAAGAAATTATTTTAAGAGCATGTTTTTTTTTTATTTAAACTACATTTAAAACTTTTAGAAATCTCTCTTTTGTGTATTTTTCCGTAGGTAAAAGTATACTAGCAAAAGCTTATACTGAAATATATAAGATACAATTATTATTCAGAGAATCAACATATTAAAATGCAGATGTCTGATATCTCACAACATAACCTAGGTAACCCATAATCAGCTAACTCAGTAACTCCCAAAAGAAGAAATAATTGAGAAATTAACATGAAACTTTTTATGCATTATTCTCCACATAAATAACTCTATTTCATTTCATTGTGTTACGTAAAAATAAAGATGTAATTTTTAAAGGCTTGCAACATTAGCACGATCAAGTAATTTTTCTTCATGACGAATCTGTGGAGTAATTTACACTGTATGTGTTGCTATGTACATTATTTTCTTGTTAGGCCTTTTCTGAATAATATGCCATAATTTATCACCTTAACTAGTCTCCAGAGTTTGTAATTATATATTAGCAAATCCCACAGTCTTTAATCTGCAATTTTAATTTCATTTGTTTACAATTTCAGATGTCATGTATTAATCCCTAGCAGGAATTCTGTATAAGTTTTCATGAAATACCATGCATTTTCGTTTTCTGTATAAATAAAGTATTTCAACAACAGCTACTACCATTGGAAGCCTCTTATTTTTATTTTGTAAGGAGCAACCAATTGTATACTGTAGCCTACACATCTGCTGACTATGTTCCTTTAACTTGCCATCATTTCTGATTATGGAATTGTGGCGAGTTTTCAAAATTCTGTATTTTTTCAGTAGAAATGTAAATATGAAAAACTGAAATTGTTGATTTTTTATAAATAAATTTTTTCTAATCTTAAACCAGAGCATGTATAAAAATATGTCAGTTGATAAGAGATAGATATATAATATATCAAGCAAAGTAGTAATTATAATTTTTAAAAAAACCAATTTTGGTCTAGAAAACATCTTGCGCAATATGCTGATATATATATATATCCTCTACCCTCAAGAAGATACTGTTTTCATGATTTGCATTGAGATCGCTCATTTACTACCATTGAGACCTCAATGGTAGTAAATGAGAATGTTTTCTTATTTGCTTAATTCATTATTGCAAATCATGAAAACAGTATCTTCTTGAGGGTAGAAGACTCATGAAGTACATTTAAAAGAATATGACTTCTATTCATGCGACGCATGAGAAATATCCCATGCAGCTAGCCTGTTCACCAGCGTTCAAACTACCAGTGCACCTTAGTCTTATGCACTCGGCTGCTGATGAATACTAATTATGGAAGATGGTAATAATTTTTCTCAGTGTGAAAATTCTGTGACCATTTTATAGAAGGTTTCTCACTTTAGTCTGCTTCAAATCTTCGGATGAAGTTATTACATAATGTATCATCGTTTTTTCTTCATATCAAAACTGTTTTGGAAACTGCATTTTTTTTCATTTGGAATAACTGTACAAAAAGGACTCGGTTTGTAATTGTTAATCTCTAAGAAGATTTACTAAATTAACATCCTTCAGTTTATTATACCATTGTTGTATAAGAGTCAAAAATGGCTTTAAGACAAATGGGTGGTGTCTGAGTATAAGTAAACATTTAATTTCATAATTTACATCCATTTATTGTTTTACAATGGTTTACACTAATGTTATGTTTTCCCAATATCTTATATGTTAAACAACAAATCTATTTTGCTTAGTTTAAGGTTCGTTCCTAGGAACCAATGCTATATTTAATATGTTAACGAAGTACTGATGAAATGTTAAATTGATAGAAACAACTTATTTGTACATAGAAAACAAACAACTGAAATTTTCAACTTCAGGTTATATTTTGTGATTATGCATATGATCCATGTGCTAAAAATATTTTTAAATATAGTATTAAAAAGTTAAAATTTAGAGTTTTAGAATTTATAAAAAAATATTCATATTATGCAACATAATCTAACGTTTTGGCAATATACATATATTAAATTGTGATTTATCAACCTAAATAAATTTTTAACTAAAATATCTAGTGGTGAGCTATTAAAATATTAACAAAGAGCATATACTTTGTTTTATAAAATCAAAATTTCAAATTATAATTAAAAGTTTTAATTTTTAGAAAAGCAGAAAACATATAACTGTGCATAAAAAAACATGAAAGAACAAATATGGAAATTATATAAAATAGCAAACAAATTTCCTGATATGCACAATTTGTACCAGAAGTTGCCACTCACTATTTTCTTCTCTCACCTAAGTTCATCATTTGGAAGGTTTTAAGAACGAAGTAGAGATTTTCAAAAAGTTTTTACATTCTGCTAAAGGTTTCGCCATTTAACATTGGCTTTAAATCTAAAATTTTTTGTGAGTCAAAGAAGACCTTATTGTAGAAATACGTTTTATCGAACTTAAAGTCGTTTAGCTTCACCTCTGTTAACACCAATAGTCTCCATAATAACTATACCTTCCTTGACACTATTAGGAATTTCATTATACAGTTTTCATGAAAAATCCCAAAATAATTTACTTATATTTTATGTTTTAATGTAAAATTTAATGTTTGTTAAAGTATGGTTATAACATGCCACACATGTGTTTTTCCTGGAGTAAATAATAAGCAAACAAAAAGAACATGGGGTTTGCAATTGCAAGACAAATTGAACAAAGGACTCATGTAAACTTCACACATGTCATCACTGAAGATATCATAATGGACTTTTTGTACCTCATTTAATGTTGCACAAACCTAATATTACTAATACTAAGAATAGGCTAAATAGATTTTAATTTGTGTGTATATATATATATATATATATGTGTGTGTGTGTGTGTGTGTGTGTGTGTGTGTGTGTGTGTGTGTGTGTGTGTGTGTGTGTGTGATGTACCAGCTCTTGTCAGGAATAAATAAATTGAAGAATCATAAATGTAGTCGTAGCTTAAATTATCAGACGATAAGTTTAAAAAACAGGATCCATTTATTATTATTCAGGAGAAATAGCAGTTACAAATCAGATATCCGGAGTAAATAAAAAGAATTACTAATAACTTTTTGTATGAAGTTTACTGCATCGTGACATTTAAGAAAAAGCCGCGATATTCTTTTGTGAGTCCTTTTATAGCCTCTGGAAAGGCGGAGCTTCCAAGAAATGACGTCAGCCTCGTCAGCCAATCCAGTTCGCTTTAAATATTTCCAGAACATTCTATAACTGTACATGTAGAAAAGGCGGGAAAAACAACTTGACTACGGGACTGTGGATTTAATTCCACGTACTTTCAAATAAGAGACCGTCGGCATAAAAAAATGAAAAGAACATACAGTTAGAATTTTAAGTGTATTCTTGACTATGGAATTTTATTATTACATATATATATTTTATTCAATTTGACAATAACATCTATAAACAAGTACAGGGTATCCCTATGGGCGGAAATTTTTCAACTTCAGTATGTGAATTATTCCTGTTTACTAAAGAATTGACCTATGTACGTTCACTCAGTACGGAAGAACGTCTTTTTTTCCAACACATCTATAGATAAATTGATGATGTCATTGCGTTTAATAACTACAACAAAATAGAAATAGCTAATATCTACCCTGCTTGCTTAAAACTAAATAAAACCAATACAGAACAGCATAATGTAGTCTATTTTGATTTACATATTATAGATTACCATTTCATTAAAGTTTACGACAAAAGAAGAGAATTTAATTTTTCCACACTTAAATTAACTAACTGGAATTCAAATATTTCCATAAGAGTCATACTCAACACAATTTATTCACAGCTACTTAGAATAAAAAGAATTTGCAATACTGCGGAACACTTACAAGAAGAAATACTATACTTCGTAACTATTTTAAAAAGTAACCTAATACCTCATAAAATAATTAAAAATTCCCTTACAAAAGCTGGCATTAGCCTTACCTATTTTTAGATTTTTTGAATTAGATAATGATATTTTATGCCTAAAGCTACGGACGGTTTAAGATGGATGACTAATTCAGAGAATCTATTGTAAAAATGTACAGATAATTCTTGTTTATTCATTCTCTTTCCTCCAAAATTTTGGCACTTTAATCTTAAATACTATTGTGTACATACAGTGGATGGACAAAAATATGGAAACACCTTGGGAAATGCATGTTTGAAAAGAAAGATTGATTTTAATGAAATATGTAGGTGGCGCTGGCGTTTTTGACTACTGACGCCACCTATACAACTTCGTAAATGTGCTAAACAGTTCAGTTGTTGTCGGAGTACTCTTATGTGAGGTTGTCATTGCATTATGTCAGAGTTAACAGACTTCGAACGTGGGCAAATTGTTGGAGCACGTATGGTAGGTGCATCCGTAAGCAAGGCAGCCGAGGTGTTTAGTGTTTCAAGAGGTACTGTATCGAAGATTTATTCCGCTTATTTGAAAAGCGGAAAAACATCATCTGCTAAATCACAGCGCGGACGAAAGTGTGTCCTGAGTGATCGTGACAGACGATCATTGAGGGCAATTGTGACGAAAAATAAGAAGACCACAGCTGCAAAAGTTACTGCTGAAATGAATGTTGTGTTACCGAACCCTGTGAGTACCAAAACAATTAGAAGGGAGCTTCATAAACAGGGAATTGCTGGCCGTGCTGCAATTGAGAAGCCACTCATCAGTGATGCTAATGTCCGTAACAGGAAAAGGTGGTGTTTAAGTCATAAAGCCTGGACTATAGAGCAGTGGAAGCGAGTAATATGGTCTGACGAGTCTTCTTTCACATTGTTTCCCACTTGTGGCCGAGTTTACGTCTGGAGAACGCCATCTCAAGCCTATAATACAGACTGCTTATTGCCAAGAGTGAAACATGGCGGGGGTTCTGTTATGGTTTGGGCAGCCATATCGTGGTTCTATGCTAGCCCCATGATAACTGTGTCAGGGCACATGACTGCCAAGACTTCTGTGAACATTTTGGCCGATCAAGTTCATCCCATGGTACAAACTTCGTTCCCCGATGGTGATGGTGTCTTCCAAGACGACAAAGCCCCTGTTCACACAGCTCACATTGTCCAGGACTGGTTTTCTGAGCACGAGGATGAGTTGTTCCCTGGCCACCACAGTCACCAGACCTGAATATTATCGAAACTTTGTGGTCTACATTGGAACGGAAAGTGCGTTCTCGTTATCCACCACCAACATCGTTATCTGAACTTGCCACCGTTTTGCAGGAAGAAAGGTACAATATTCCCTTGGCAAACATACAGGAACTGTATTTATCCATTTCGAGAAGACTGCAAGCTGTTTTGGATGCCAACGGGTTTCCTACACCATATTAAGCAAACAAACATGTTTTTTTTAAAGGTGTTTCCATATTTTTGTCCAACCCCTGTAGTTTTAAATTTCTATAATGGTCAATTTTACTGCTTTTATTAACAAATCGAGCTTTTTTCGTTTTTCATAGTAGCTTGATCGCCCGCTAGCTTGAAGAATTACGACTTTTTTAACAAATGACTGTTTTTTCCTTTTACTCTTGCTTTAATGGCCAAGTTTTTATAGTTTCAGCTGAATTAGCCATTTTCACTTCGAAAAAAAAATTTTTCCATCCTACTACAAGCCAAGCGCCATTTTTGAGATCTTTACACGTTTTTCCGAGGTTTCCGGCCCCCTTCGATAATAGGAGACGAGTTGCAGATAATGAAAATCTCTTCGCATTGGCTAAATGCCCACAGAACTTCGCTCCCCCTACATACGTCATCCGAATGAAAGACACAGAAAGAATTGCAGCCATTTTTCAACAAGTTTTAAGAGGGACAGCTTTGCATCGCCACAGGTCAGTTTTTGTTTCTTTTGTTACAACTTTTTCTTGGTCTTAGCAAGACCCACTTAGTTTGTTCTTATCTTAATTTTTGTTTTATTTTATTTTAATTACAGGTTTTCATTACAGATTTCTAAAATCTATAATTTAAAAATTAAATTGTTAATCTTTAAGCTTGCAGGCCCAGCCCGTATGTTTTTATATTTTTAGGACTAACAGCTCATCGCTATTTATTTTCGTTTTTATTTTGATTTTAATTTTGATTTTAGTCTAGATTTAGGAAGTTTAGGTATTGTTTAACATACTTTAACACCTTAATGTGTCATTCTGTGCGGACGCGTCGGGAAATTGGAACAGAGAATTGAGACTATTAAAATTTCCAAGACACTTTGTCTAAATATTAAAAATTCTTTAACGAAAAAGTCAATTGTCCGTTTCGGCGAAACGCGTAATGGGGTTAGCTTGATTCGACGTTCAAATAAATGAAATTTCCCTTGAAAAGCCAGTTTCGAAGTCGAATTGGGCTAATTTACCATTTTCCGCTTACTTTTTATTTGTTTCTGTTTTTTTAATGTTTTACATGTCTAATGGTTTGATTTTCATATGTATTAATTTTTTTATAAAACGTGTTGAACCTTTTGGAGCAGCAGCTCTTGGTAACTTTTAGGCGAGCTTACTACAATTTTATATTTTACTTATTTTGCAGCATATTGCGCAAGATGTTTTCTAGACCAAAATTGTTTTTTTTAATTATAATTACTACTTTGCTTGATATATTATATATATATATATATATCAAAGCTGTATTTGAAGAAATTGAAATGAAAAAGCTGATTTCCTCACACAGAAAGAGCAGCTTACTAAGTGCATCGGATTTCACTTTTCTAAAGCTTTTGATAAATTTAAATTTGTAGATTTTTCATGCAGTCATTACAATTATGTAACGGAAGAGCTTGGAATGCTGTTTGAACAAATCCACCTGTGATCCCAAGTTCTCAAAAACATAGATGTCACAAAATTCAAAATTTTGACAGGTGATGACTTTAAAGGTTAAAATAAACCAAAAAAGCTTAGACTGATGCAGAGTTTGAATAATTCTTATCAATTTCGAGGTTTATCTGATATATGTTCTTCAAAAACCCAGGAATGAAAAACTTCTTGAATTTTTTAGTTTCCTGAAGAGGGACTTATATCAGTTAATTCTGAAAAATGACATAAAATTTTATGTTAATCTGCTATTTTTGCCTTACTTTAATTTTACTTGTTTTTGTCAGTTAAGAATGACATACTTTTATCTGCTCTTGAATGACAGAAACATAATTTTTCTAAACAATGGTTTGTATAAAAATAAAGTACTTTGGAAGCAGGGGCGTAGCTAGAGGGGGGCAAGAGGGGCATCTGTTCCCGGGCGCAGAATCTAAAGGGCGCCAAACTGATGTTACAACATTTTAGAATAAGATGTTTTCCATCCTTGGCAAGCAGTAGGGGGCGCAAAGTCTTGAGTTGTCCCTGGGCGCTGAAAACCCTAGCTACGACTCTGTTTGGAAGTAGATTTAAGCAAAATAAGTATGTTTCACAGAAGATTCATATGTATTACAGAAATATAAATTCTAATTGTATTGGAAGTTAATAACTTTGAATTACATACTTACAACTTTCTGATATGTGCATATTTGGTTATATGGTACCTATCCCCATACTATTTGATAAGAGTACTCTAGCTGATGTGTTTGTAAAATATCTACAAGACACATAACAATTTCACTGGCATATCGGTCTCCACAGCCACAGTAATCTTGTTTGCAGATAAGGTATAATATTGGGTACAAATACTTTGATTTTCTTTTACCATTTCATGAAGATCATCAGACCAGGTAAGCTGAACAAAATGTGTCCAAAATCACATTTATTAGGATATAAACCTAGCTATCCGTATTGAGCAGTTTACCACTCATGGGCTCTTTTTCGGATAATTTTGAACATTATAAAGATTTTCACATTTTACATTCCTCATGTTATGCTACTGACATTTTTTCTAAAAATCTATTTGTTACATGCATTATCCTTCACACATGTTATGTTTGTAAAAGTATTGCACCTAATCTTCTGTAAGAAAATATTGTTTTCGGAATCAAATATAAATCAAGTACTTTAATTGAATTGAGATTCAAATGTAAAAATTGGAAGACTTTCCTAATATATTTTGTACGTTTCTTATGTGTTGAAATTGGGAGACAATTCCAGATTTTATTTGATACACAAAACAATTTTAAAAATTACATATTAACCTTTTCAAAAATACAGTATATTATGTTTGAGATTTGTGCTATCAATTCATTCAATGTGTTAAATTTCTTAAAAAACAAACATCACAAAAAAATGCAATACATTTTAGAAAAAGTTAAAAAATTAAATTATAATTTGTTAGTATTTAGGAACCTTCTTAAAAAGTATATAAGCTTGTGTCTTTTTTTGGCTAAGTCTGGGTACCTAATATAAACAAAACAAAAAAAAGAAGAGAGAAAGAAAAAAAGTAACGTATCTTCTGCACAGGAAAACTTTAGACTGCCTTTTTCATGTGCATTTTTACTTCCTTGTACGAAGTAAAAGGGAAGTATTGTAATCGCGAAAAGTTTCAGGCAGCATATTTCAACGAAAATATCCATTTTGACCGCTATCGAATGCAATTTAACGATGTTTTTGCGTAATATCTGTACGTAAGGACAGAATAAAATACTCTTTTCCTTTAAAAAAAATTATAAAACTGCTTTAAAATTAATTCTGAAGAGAATTTTTCGTGGCGTCTGTACGAACGTATCTCGCATAATTCAAAAACGAGTAGCCTCAAAACGTTGAAATTTTGTATATAGGACTGCTGTAACATGTAGATGTGCACCTCGTATTTTGGTTGTAATCGGCCGCACCAAACGTATATAAATATATTTATATATATATCCCCTCTGTTACCCGGCTCAGTGATCTCAGTTTCTTCACTCTTATATGTTGGTAAATTGTACATTTTTTGTTTTAAAAATGATTGTATTATGTAGTTTTTATCTTCCGATTAAGGTTTTTATGCCTTTGTAAATCTGTATGCAATATTTTTAGAATTATCAACAATTTTAAAGTTGTCTAAGTGCTGTTAAGCCTTTTTTTTATGGCGGCCATTGATGTTTACATTTGTAACAGGAGAGTAGTGGATTTGTTGCCAATCTAGAGAAACTTAGCTTCGCAACAACAAAGATAACGCATTCATTTATTATTGCTAATTAAATCATGCTTAATTCTTTCTAGAATTTTTTTGAGGAAATAAGTGTTTAAGATTTACTTCGTAATTTTTAATATAGATATTTTGAGTTTTTATGTATTTTTGCCTTCTCGCGAAGTGAGAACTGAATTAATTGAATGAGAAATACTCAATCGTCTGTGAAAAACTGTTTCTTTTTTGTTTTGTTTTCTTAATTTCTTTTATACATCATTCTAGCTTTATTATAGTATTTGAATAGAACATGTGGCAACGATTAGAAAATTCTATTCTTTAAATGATATAAATTTTGTGCATTATGAGTTATAATATGAACGAAATATATAAGTTAACTGTTATATAATTATTGGATTATATAACAGTTAACTTAGTTCCCGTTATATAATTATTATTTAAGTTAACTGTTATATAATTATTAATACTGTTAAGTGAATCTAGCGCCGGAGTGTCGCTATGGTAAACAAATACTAGAGTGAATTTTAAAGAATGCATTTATTCTATTGTGATTTATGAGCTGTCGGCGAAGTAGATTTAATTCAATCCAATAAGTTTAAATGAAATGCAAGAAAAAATGCGTATAATTTAATATACAAGGAAGTCATGTGGTGTACACATCAGATTTTTTACTTTGCAATAGAAAATTAAATACTCTCTGTAATTTTCAGGACTACAAAATGAAGAGAAATGTCTAATTTAGCAAATAATTCTTGCGATAGAACACTGTACATCATTTTTACGAGGACTGGCTAGAAATTTTATTATACATTTCACGTGAGAAGCCGCCGGATTTTCCATTTTCACTCCGTTGTCTTTTATAGAAACAAAAGTTAGAAATTTATTATAAATCAAAGCGAAAAAGACGTCATCAAAATTATACAGAAGATTCTGAAAACTACTGGAAATCGGCATTCATATCGATACAATTAAAACTACTTAAATGATTTTTTTAACTCAAAGCAATATAATATGAATGTTGAATTTAGGCCCATTATTTGAATATATACTGCATATTCTCTAATACATAATAATTTGTTAATGTATTACATTTTTATACACTGCAAATTAAAATAGGAAGTAGCAGGAAGTACATTATAATTTAAAACATAAAATTTATAAATTACTCATCATAAAATTAAGTACATTAATATAGACATTAGTTTAAAAATTACACTTTTAAATAAAAAGTATGCACTCCTTCTTTATATATGAAGCATAAAAATACCAAATATATTATTTTCTCTAAAATTAAATTAAGGAATTGCTTATCTGCTAGATCAATAGCCAGAAGCCTATATCATACAGATATGAAAACAAGGGAATTATTCCTTAAATTCAGGAGTTAATACTGTCTTTGATGTGGATACTCCGGTAAAGTATGGCTTTAATTTATCGATAAAGATCCATGCTATAAGTTTGGTAAGTCAAAATAATCCAATAAAAGTAGAATCGTCAACATCAAATGTGTTATTTCTATCGCGAAACATTCGAGTGTTTTACAAATCTTTAAAATATCCATTACGTACACTTTCAAAAACTATCTGTGACATTTGCTGTCTTCAGTCCGCTGTCTCTAAAAACGACAGTCAGAAAGTTAAACGGCAGCTACCCAGCTGACGAAAAAATTTCCGACTCGTCGATCTCTGCAATGATCGAGACGATGACACGAGACTCGCTCTTTGTCGAGTAGATCGCAAAACACGACCCGTTCTTCCGTCTCGACGGTTTCCAGACTAGAGCCCTTGATTTTACATTGGACATCGGACATCGCTGGTGGTTCTTGAGGCATCTACCGCTAGAAGTTTTGACTTCTAGGCTGATGCTGTGCTCCGAGGCTTTTGGCTTTTCCGCGAATTAGATTAGTATCCAAGGTAAACAAACATGAAAATGTTATTTGCTATATGGGAAAGGCATAATAAAGTTGAAACTTAATAAAAATAGATGAAGTAAGTTATATATAACAGGCAATTGTATCCTTGCGAATAGGACTTGAAAATTATTTTCCAAGTTTAAATGCGCCAATACTAGAATAATGAAATTGCGTTGAGAGTAAAAATATGGATTGAAGTAAGATAAAACAAAGCCTTGTTCCCGCTTTGTCTGGGACTAAATCCATTTCTGTGCAAGTTATCTGAAAGTTGAATATATACTAAATGAAAATGCAAAAATATTTAGGGAATTCAAAACAAACGTCCTAATGCTTTCCCAGTTAAATCACAGTCTTTAGTCTAATGTCTGTTGCTTTGATGAGATTTATTAACTGTGAGCAGGGCGAAAAACGAGGTTATTGCACTTTTGGCCTGCGCTGATGATTAATTTTACAAACATGGCCCCCGCTTATTAGGTAGGGTTTCATTCTCAGATACAGGAGGAAACTGCGAACCCTCCCTTCTTCCCTTTTCTACTATGCAGCTTCACTTCCTTCTTTATACTCCGTGACTGCAAATAGCAATTTAGTTTATGTTGTCATGCAACAGGCCAAAATCACAGTGACTAGATTTTCTTTTATGCATTTTTCTATATTTAGGAGAATAAAGCCTCGTTTCCACTACTGCGTACGAACGCGTTGCGTCAATTGAAGACACACCTACGGCATCCGTACAAGCGTTTCCACTGTTGCGTATCCGTAGAATATTTTCATTTTCCGCTGCTAGGTGTCACTGTAATATTTTAGCGCCAAACAAGCAGTTCGCGAGTTACGATGCTGAACATCTGAATTTTTCCCGCTTAAGCGAGTATTGTTTATTTTGGATTTGATATGGATCCTGACGTCAAACGCAGAAAAGTTTTGTTTACTAAATTCCATGTTATTGAAAATTTTTATTTTTGCTTATGAACTACGAAAGTAAAGTACGCTAGCAATCTTTATATAAGTAAGGTTATAATGCATATTATGAACATCACTAATTCCATAGAAGCTGAAGTAAATTAAAAAAAAATTTTGCGTTTCTAGAAGCCTTAAATATTAATGAAATAATATATATGTTATTAAAACTAAAATGTACTGTTAGTGAAAAAATAAACAAATAAATAAATAAAATAAAAAAGTTAAAGGAATTAAAAAATAGTTGGTACTTTAAAAATACAGAACAACTGTAAAGAAAGGTTCATAATATTTACACAAAATTTGCTATGCTTGTATACCGCTGACTTCAGGGTCATAGCTGGATAATTTATTAGAAATCTTGTTTGTTTTAAAATGCACTATGGGCAGTTATATTTTATGCATAATCCATAAAATATTATTTTTAATTTAAACATTTTTAATTTATATCTCTTTTTATAGAAGAAGTTATAAAAATAATATTTTTCTCTTTATATACACACACATTAGGTAAAGAAAATGAAAATATTTAATTAATTAATTCCTGCGCTTCTGCTGGAGAGGACTGAATTTAAAAGAAATTATTATAGTAATTTTTTGTTAAAAATATTTAGGGCATTAATACTGTCTCAAATTAATTGGAATGAAAGTTTAGAGTAGTATACATTCACATAAAAGTGAAACGAAAATATATATATATATATATATATCCACAGGGTTTCAAAATAAATTAAATTTAAATAATTCTCTTGCGCCATTGCTGCAAGGAATGAAATTTGAATTTAACAAACATTTTCTATTCGTAAAAAGCAAATTTAAAGTAAATTAAATCTAATGCAAACAAATAAATGATTAATTATTGCTGAGAACTAATATACAATATCATTTAAATTCTGAGAGCATATGTAAATCAACTGCAAGTATCAAAATCCATGAATTAATATATAATTCCAAAAATTTATATATCCTATTATTCACTTATGCATTTTTATAAATTTTTTAGGATTAAATCTATCCTATTATTCATTTATGCATTTTTATAATTTTTTAGGATTAATAAGCTATCCTATTATTCACTGATGCATTTTTTATTATTTTTTAAGATTAATAATCTATCCTATTATTCACTTATGCATTTTTATAATTTTTTTAGGATTAATAATTTTTTGGAATTATATATTTATTCATGGATTTTGATACTTGCACTTGATTTACAAATGCTCTCAGAATTTAAATGATACTGTAGATTAGTTCGCAGCAATAATTAATCATTTATTTATTTGCATTAAATTTCATTTAAATTTAATTAACTTTAAATTTGCTTTTTACGAATAGAGAATGTTTGTTAAACTCAAGTATATGTACAGGGTATGCTTTAAATTAGTATTATATAATTTTCAAACTTTTTTGCGGGGGGGGGGGAAATTTAGATAAATAAAAGCATAAATAAAACTATATTTAACGCATGTAATAATAGAAATAAATTATAAAACACGAATATAGATCAAATTGGAACAAAAAGCTGAGAAAGTTGCATACAAGGTGCAAAAAAGCGTATGGGATTCGAACTCAGGATCCCCAAAAGTAAACTTTATTACTGTCGTCAGCTTTACCATTAAGCTAGTATCACACGGGAGTCGTATGCATATTTTGGTTTATATACATTATCAAGTAAATCAATTCTTGAAACTAAATTTTTTGGTACTATTTCAGTGTGCTATCGTCTGAAAAATTCCCCAGAGTTTGTTCTTCAGCTTCTAGGACATTTTTACATAAAACATTATCTTTTAAAGTGGCGTTCCGATTGAAGTTAAACGGGCTGCTAAAAATATATTTCATGTGCTTACAAATATATGTTAGCCAAAAAGATATATTTATAAAGGGAAATACAAATTTAACATACTCTTTAATGCAGTGGAATATTTAAAAGGCTATCAAATTTAATTTATAATTAATGTTTTTAGTTTTTACCTGTTTCAAAAGAAAAAAATAACAAATCTTTTAATCATATCTAATTTGCTATAGCAGTTTGATATAGTCAGACATTCATTTTCATTTAAGGTAAATGAGTATGAAGAACTAGGAAATAATTGTCAGGACAAATTTTGTTATTTCATGGACTTGGAATTATAATTTTTGGCCGCTGATTTTCTTGAACTGAATTTCTTGGCCGCCTGATTTTATCTGCGAACAAGTACTGTAGTTGCAGTTATCTTATTTTTCTTATCTTTTTTTAACTGAATTAGCTGATTGCTGACTTTTTCAGTACGCAAATTTCTCCTTATAATGTTAATTCAGCTATAATATATTTTTTAGCAAAACATTCTTTCCCTAAGCCAGCGTTCATCGCTACTTCTGCCGCCATTAATTGTTGGCGACAACACCTGATTGCTCCTTTTTTACCACGTGACCACAACGCTTCCGCAGACATACGGATAGAAGTTGAACATTGTTGAACTCCATCCGTATGTCATCCGTCACCGCACATCGACCGGATTGCAAATGTCAATCAACGTAAATTAGCTCGCTGATTGGAGAAACGCATAGGAACAGCAACGCATACGCAGCAACAGTTACTATGCGACCTCTTCTTGGTAGAAAAAGCAACTTATCTACTACAAACAAATTAATTCTATATCGCTCCATACTGCGCCCAGCTCTCCTGTATGCAGCACCGATCTGGGGACATGCAGCTAAAACCAATATAAAACAATTACAAATTCTGCAAAATAAATTTGATCTAGTCCATCATTAACCCTTAGCCTGTCGAGTGATTTTCTGCGAATCCCTTTAAAACTGTCGCTAATTTTGGACCGAACTTCCCGTAAAATGTCGCGAAAATAACCCTAAACCTTTGAAAATTGTCAAGCAGTTCTTTTGTTATTTCCCATCCCTCCCAGAATTTTACTTCAATGATTCCGCTAAGTGAGATTGATTACTAAATATTGTTCCGTGAGCTCTCAAGAGAATTGCAAAAGGCTAGACTCTCCGTGATGACCGTCTTAATGCCGCAGGGGGTACAGCTGCGAAACTTAAAAGTTTCCTTCCCTTAAACAATCTTATCTCTACATATCTTCTATACATATAATAAAAGAAAGAGTCTGTCTGTGTATGTGCCTTTCGTTCGCGCTGCGCGTAAACTAATAGACCCACGGCTACGAAATTTGGTACATAGGTACGAAAACGAAATTTGCTATTGAACGAAACGTTTGAAAACGAAACGGCTACGAAATTTGCTACACAAGAGCCAGTGCACTTCGAAGCGATTTTTTTTTTGAAATTCGAATTCGAATTTTTTTATTTCATGTTTTGTGACGAAATCGTGTCATTTTGAAACATAATGGGCTATAGGAAAGCGAGATTTTACTCTACACACTCCATTTTCACATCGTCATGAAACGTAGGCACTTAGCTATTTTACGAACTTAAAATAAATTTCGTGTTTTAATAAATCGATTAAATACGAATTTATTGAACAAAGGGAGCTTAACACTTTTTCAATGGGATTTTTTCTAAAAACGTTTATTTTTAAAAATGTACAGTTTATTTTTCTTTGATTTTCGGACACGTTAAACTTTCATCCTTGCGAATGCTTTTACAAAAAGAATTTTGGAAAAATGATAATATTTTGTATTTTTAAAAGATTTTTAAATGAAGCTTCCGAGTACACTTCTCACATCTCACATCTCTAAAAATGTGATTTTGGCAACAATTTTCCTGTCGTATTATTGTTGATAGATTTTTGATGAAATTGCATCATTTTGAATAGTTTCATTCTTTTAGAAATATGGGTTTGGCAACAATTTTTCATCGTATTTTTAATGTCACTGTTTTTAAGAGATTGGCATATTTCATTGTCATTTTTATATAAATATAATATATTTTTATTGATTTTTTTTGATAAAGTTATTCTGTGGAGTAAAATTCTGCGCGGAATTTTATGTTTTTTGAGTTGCTTTCATGTCATTTTTTGCTTATTTCACTGTTTATAAGATATTGAAAAGTTTTGCATGATTTTTGTTCTTCTACGGAAAGTTGGTTAATTTTTTAATTAGGATAATTCATATTTGTATTAAGAGATATAGCTTATTTCATTGTAATTTTTTCCCTTGAAAACATAAGATAAAATATCATTAATTATACTTTGCTTTTCAGAATTTTTTGTTTTCTGCATTCCTTTATTTTATTTATTGGTCATTTCACTGTTTTTAAGATATTGAAAAGTTTTGACTGATTTTTTTAGGAAACAAAGTTCTTAACCTCCTTTATACCATTTGAGTTCTTAAGATTTTGCAAAGGGAATTTGATTAATTTATTTATTAGGATAATTAATATTTTTATTAAGGGATATTGTTTATTTCCTTGTAATTTTGTTATACGTAATAACATTTTTATGAAGTTGTTCTGCAGAGTAAAATCCTACGCAGTTTTTAAATTTAACGTTTGGAGTTCCCTTTAGCCATTTTCCCGGTACATTTAAAAGCCAGACGAAGGCTCGCAGTGAAGCTGCTAGTTTTCAAATAAATTGGTTTTAAAATTTACCCGGTTAAATTATAAATTATTACGCATTTTTAACCTAAGTAACCTAAATCTATATGTCACTGATTATCACCGGAATTTCAATGCAGACTGATTAAACTGCTATCACTAAAATTATATTCTGACAAATATCTGGTGCAACTTTCATTCCTTCTGATATATTGCTGAAACATTTCGTATTATTTCCGATTTTTTGTATTTTTGTCATTAATTAAAAATCTTTAAAACCTTCAGCATTTTCCTATATTCTTCAACTGCATGCAACTAATAATTATTTTAAATAATTTCGTTTTCCTTAATTATTACGTAGTTTTAAGAGAGTAATAAACGAAATATTTGGGTGTTTTTAAGGGTGATAATATTAATATTAAATTTGCATTTTACTTTTTCATATACATTCAAGATATTCAGAAAGGGAATTATAACTTGAAACCGTTTTCAGTGTATCATAAATTTATTGATTCAAATTAAAAATTCTTGCTTTCCTGTCCAAGAAATACTAGTAAATTTTATCTGAAATGGGAAAGATGAGACATATTAATAACAAACAAAACAATTAATTTGGAAGTCAAAAAACAAAAATCAGAGTTATATTTTCAAATTTTCACAGGACTAGTTTCGATGGTTTTACCGAACCATCAACTTCAGCTGCAAAAGCGCAAATGAACGAGATAAGATATAATGAAAATTAGATTGTGAAGATTTGAAAATATAACGCTGATTTTTGTTGTTTGACTTCCAATTTAATGTTTGTTCGGCTTGTTATTGTATCTTAATTAAACAAAGCAATGTTGTTACTTATTAGCTTACAATATAATTTATTCAATATGGTATTTTTGTAAAGAAAGAGTGTTGCTGTAAATTTGGTAAAGTATAAATAAGCATTTCATTTAATAATTATAAAAGTTATTAATTATTTAATAATTAATCATAAGAATATGAATAATTAAATATTTGTTCGGAGATATATTTTCCGGCGATATTTTTTTCCTAGGGATCCCAGCATACATTTTTGAAGCATTATGCTCTAAATAAATGTCTTGTTTGAACATAGCATTTATTGTTGACAAATCTGCAACCAAAGAAAATACCTCACTAGGGAGGATATTCAAACAAAAATTTTTATTAGAATAAATATTTTCGTTATTTTAATACTACTAATAATATACAAACATTAGTTTAAGTTCACTATAGTTGAGTGAATACGATTGCTGGATGTTGGTAGTTTGTTGTTGGCAACCGAACAGTTTAGCTGCTTGTGGTCTTTATGATTTTCCCAATGCGTAACGTGAATTCAAGCCAATTTTATTTAGAAAATTGCCTACGAAGGTGTTCTCTTAAAGCAGATAACTCATGACTTCTTAAAAACTGTAAAATATAATCTGTGGATATTTTCCGTTATACGATAACACGAAGAAAATGATTTCCTATACGAAACATATGATTAGCGCTGTTATTGCCCGCTGTTTAATTAAATGCATCCATCTTATTCCTTACAATTAATTTTCCTTTTTCAAAGAAAGTTTGATTTCAGTAAAATGTACTATTTACAATGTGTCATTTTATTTTGCTCGTTTTTTATGCAAATATTCAAATTCAGATACATATTGCGTAAGTTCAGAAAGCCAACTAGTCTCCAAGCGGTAAGATAGCTGAGCACCGGTAAATTCTAGCGGCTGCATGGGAGGTTTAGGGGTTTTTCATAAGTACAATTGACTGTGAATTAACAGTTTGTTTCCCACAAAAAAATCTATCCTGAAGACTTCCTTTCCCTTAGACAAATAGGTCCTGTGTGCTTTATCATAATCCAAAATCTTAAGCGTAAAAATCTTTTATCATAGCCGATGGCGACGATAAAATATTTTCTATCTGATGTGTCAAGTTAGCATAATTGTATATTTCTAACGAAAATTGTTTGGCTCTTGCTACCCTATAATGAAAAAAAGATTCAAATCGGTTTTTAGCTTAAACAGTATTTTCATTATTAATTATATCACGAATTTTATCAATAGTATTCTTAGTATTAATTGCAGGCATGTATTCAAGAATATAATATACACAAAGCTGTGTCTAATCATTACGGCTAATTTTTATATAAAATTTTATAGTATAAAAATTTAGGTTCATAGGTCAGCCATATTTGAAAGAGTACTTCTGTATTATAAGAAAAGAGAGAGAGAAATTTAAGAATCAAAAAATTTACCACGAAGTAATATAAAAATGCAATAGAATACAAAAGAGTACAATACTATTTCATGTTTTGTGGATATACTTGAAGACAGAAACATGTTTCAGCTGTATTCGTTCATCGGAGAAAATCTTTTCATATGAAGCTATTTTTTTCAAATCTTTCACTATACAAGTAATACAAAAGCGGTATAGGAATTTCTTTTCTTAATACCCAACCGAAGAGCTGAGGGGACGTACAATGATTAACATACAATGGGTGCCTTGAATTATTTTGCTTTACATGCAGTTTCCTTATATATGTAAAACAAAATAAACTTTCACCCATTACAAGATTTCAAGAACTCACAGAGAGAGAGAGAGAAATATTTATAACAAATTTTATTGCTGTCTGACTGATTGCTTCGAGAACAATAAGTCTTCAAACTCAAGCTTCAAGCTATTCAAATACGAACGCTTCTCAGCAAAGCCATTTGGACCGCATCTGCTTTGTTAAAGAAAACATTTGGGGGTAAAATCATCCACTTCATCGGGTTTTTCAAACAAAGCAGTCAGTGATCCTGTTACTACCTGCTGACCTAGAGATATTTCTCAGAAACTTTTGTTCGAAAAAAAACGAGTTTTATATTTTTAAGAATTTCCATTCTGACAGCAAGATTTTGTTATTTTTCATATATAGATGAAAAGAAACTAATTTGTTTTTAATAAAGAAGAAAAAATTAATAAGCTTATTTAAATTTTTTACACAGCACCGAGTAAGGAGACGAAATTTAATTTTCTTTATGAATATTTTTCTCAGACAATACTTTAGTGTTTTTCAAATTACGAGAATAGCGCGTTAGTGCATGCATTTTCAAATCAGATTTATTTAATTAATATATATGGATATGCCGAACAAGCACACTTTCGCACACATACACTGTATATTAGTACATACATAAAAATGAAATAAAATTTGAAAACAAGCAATTTAAAAACTACTGTATTGAAAAATTATTGAAAATTTGTTTTTACCTCATTTTTTTTTCCCCGTTATATACATTTACTTCAGTTTTTTTATATGCATTTACTTAATTTTATTTTCTTATACGCATTTACTTAATTTTATTTTGTTATATGCATCTGTTAGTCTTTTTGAAAAATTTTTAGATTTTTTTAGTATGGCAACGGAAACGAGATCTATCAGCCGAAAGCAATGAATGTCTCCATGGACGACTTTTAAAGTAAAACGTACTCATGTTCATGTTACACATAGGGAAAATCACAAAATTCAACCAGTTCGTTTGTTTGGGTTCGAATATGAGTCAAAATAGCGATAATCAGATATCTTAACCAGGAGGCCATTGATTGGGTTTGACAGATTTGGAAACCTAATAAATAGTATTTAATAAATATAATATTATTAAACGAATCGGATTTATATAAAGCAAATAAAATTCTTATATCGAACACAACTAAAACTCGATATAACTTACACTGATAAACTGATGTGTAATAACACTGATAAATTAAAATACTAAACGGAATATACATTAATTCTACATAGATAATTTTTTGTAATGTATTTCGCTTCGAATGTCTGGCCGCAAAATCCTGATTACATATACCCTTATTTTAAGGTTATCACATATCTGATGGTTTGACTTTTACCTCAAAACACAAAGAATCCACAAAATTCAGTAAAATTAATAACTTTATTTCCCTGTTGAAAATTCTCTGAATCTTTTCAAATATAAAAGCACACGCGCCAAGCAGTTTGCTTTAAATAAACATATGCAGCAACGAGAAGATGCGCTTTTGACAGCAACTCGTTTCGAAAATGGAAAATTTTCTAAATGTAAGAGATTTGTCGCTTAAATTAATTTTTCATTAAACAAAAAAAATAGAATCGCATATTATTAAAAGAATTTTATTGATAATTCAAATTCTGAAAACAAGAACATTGTTGTTATAAAAAACAAAGAAAAAATAAACAACATATTTCATTCAACGGGGGCCAACTTTGACGCATGAACTTATCAACATAAAAATATTTGAAGCATGTTATGGATAAAGATTTATTTGATTATGGCAAAGTACTCGATGGTTATTTGCCTAAGGTAGGTAGGTAGGTTACGGAGGACTGGAACGCCTGGTGTCTAACAGAGGTAAACAGGCATGTGTTCCAAACCCTCCTCTAACTACGGCAAAAGCTTCCCGGAACCACACGAGGCCGCACCAGGAGATTGTTGAGGTTGTCAAAGGGAAGTACATGGCCCTACAAGGGCATTAGTAGGATTGTATTACAGTTTGAAGAGGAAAGCTGTGGTGTTACAGATAGTAGGTAGTTAAACTAAAAATACTTGGATAATAAGACGTACGCATTAAAAAAAAAAAAAAAAAAAAAAAAAAAAAAAAGAAACATAAAAATGCATAGGCAACAATACACAAAGCACAATGCGTAAAATGCATAAACAGAGAGCACAAAAAACAGGTACATACACATAGTCATTTAAGGCACAAAAAGATAAATGGAGTACATGAAGTCACATGAAAGCTGGAGCACAATGTTAGTGTAAGGCAGTTCTGTTGGATATAAATACAAGTACATCTTGAATGATGAATGATGAGTTCATGAATACTCATGTGTGCAGAAGATGAGTGCGGTTAGATTGCTAAGGCGTTGATTATTGTAGCATCGCTAAGAACATAGATAAAAAACACTGATAAAAGGCACGAGGATGTTGTAGCACTAATTATTGGGCAGTGCCCCAGCAATGTGTGCACCGTGAGGCACACAAGCGTTCACTAACACTGCGTAAGAAGATGTTGTTCACATGCTGTTGAAGGGATTACACACGTATCATTATGGAGGCATAACACATCTCTCTAAGGAGATGCCACATATTTGCGAATTGTTAGTATTGCCACTTTAGATTGTGGGCAGGGGAGCTTAAACACACAGTTGTGGTGAAGCCCAGATTTTGTAAAGTTCACTGGACTAGTCTTAGAGCTTATCGTCAGTACACCATAGCGTCATTTTAGCACGGTAGGCAAAGGTCTGTGCCCAATGCCGCGATGGTATTCATGATGCTGGAGATTGAATTAACCGCTCCTTTATGCGTTATAAGGAACCGGTGATAGGCGTTCCTATTATTTGTAGGTAACGGAAGATGGTGTGCAACCGTCAAAGGACATTCAAATACGTAATGTAGGTCAGGTGACCCTTCTGATCCACAGACACAGATATCTGTATTTGAGATGCCGTGGCGATTGTAATAGCTGGGAAACGGGCCGTGACCCGTGATGAAGTAGGTGAGAGGTGCTACGGCAAAGAGTCGATCGGCGGAAACTTTCGGGAGGTAGGTGAAAGTCCGTCTGCCTGTCTCGCATTTGGTCCACTCACGTTGCCATTGGTGCATTCCTTGCTCTCTTAGGAGGCCCTTTAGATAAGAGCAGGGCGCAGGTACGGTGATGGGCTGGGCTGTCGGGTTGGAAATTGCATCTTTGGCCAACGTGTCAGCAGCCTCGTTGCCCTCATTATTCGCATGGGCTTTAACCCAGACTAGATTGAAATGGTAATGAGGGTGTTGCATAAGGAGATGTTGGAGACTGAATATGAGAGGTGAGACATGATGATGGTTCTCAAGTGCAAGTAAAGTTGAAAGGCTATCGGTATAGATATTTGCTCGTGGGATCTGGCAATCTATGAGATGTTGCACTGCTGCCGTAATTCCCAGTACTTCCGCCTGGAAGATGCTATTGTGAGTGCGAAGTTGTCCTTGCCAGTCGTGTACAGTTTTGCCATTCTCATAGTGCACGAAAGCACTGCCTACACCATTCTCCTGCTTTGAACCGTCTGTGTAGATCTGGTTCCCATTTCGTGGTGCGTGTGTCGAGGTGTGAGTCTGTTGCTTGTCAATTTTGATGTGGGTTCCACTTCCTCTGAGAGCTGGATGAGTATGGGTAGAAGTGGAGGGACGTTCGAACTGGACTGGACTGTAGCTGGTATTTGCGAAAGTTGCATCTTTGCGTAGGTGGATCAATTTAGTAAAAGTTGCCTCCATCTCTGCTTTTATATGGAGTGGTAATATGCCGGCTAGAACTGTTGCTGCACTGGTGGCGGTTGTGCGGTAGGCTTTGCTTAATTGCAGGGCGAAAGGGCGTTGTAGCGTTGTAAGTTGCCTGATCTTGCGAGTACCCATTGGCTGTGCCCAGATCACTGCAGCGTATAAAGCTATTTTTTCTACAACTGTGAGGTATAGCACTTTTTGGATGTGGGGGTTTTGGCCCCAGTTGCGACCTTGAAATTGTCTTGCTGTGCGGGCGATAATTGACGTCTTGTTTCTGGTTTCCATGATATGCGGAATCCAAGTGAGACCTTGGTCCCATACTACCCCTAAATACTTGAGATTCCGCACAATTTTGATGTTTCGGCCTAGGAGTTTTATGCATGGACGACGAGTTGGATTGGTACCTCGTCTGGGAATTATTATTGCTGACGATTTTCCTATGGAGATCGTGAGCTTTAATTTGTTGCATGCGGTGGTAAATAAGGTGCAGGTCTCTGTGCTGTTGCGTTCCAGTTCTTTCCTGGTGCGTCCTCTTACGAGCAGGGCTACGTCGTCTGCATAAGCAGTGATGTTTGTATGCTGTGGCCAGTTGGTTTCAAGGACTGAATTGAAGGTGAGGTTCCAGAGTGTCGGTCCCGCACAGGACCCCTGCGGACAACCTTTTTCTTGTACCTTGGATGTCGTACCGTCGTTATTTACAAACTGAATATGGCGGTCGTGGAGGTAGCTGTTGAAGATGTTGAATAAGTTGGAGGGGCAGTGTGCTCCTCTGAGGGCCTGCTTAATTGCTGGCCACCAGAGGGTGTCGAATGCACTCTTTAGGTCTATAGAAATGAAGGCTGTGTGCATGTCGCTGTTTTTATTGCGTAGTATTGTATCCTGAATATTGTAAAGGGCATGTGTCGTGGAAAATCCTGTGCGGAATCCATACTGCCGGGGGCTGAGATGGTTAATTCTGTGCAGGTGGTGCTTGAGCCTGTTAACGAGGAGTTTTTCATAAATCTTGCCTAAAGCAGAGAGGAGGCAGATGGGCCGGTAAGAACTTGGGTCTTGTGGGTTCTTATTCTTTTTAAGAAAGAGAACGACATGTCCTCTTTTGAAGGCTGCTGGAAAGATTTGTTGGTGAAGAAGTTGATTGAACTAGGTCTTAAAGAAGGAGGGGCGTGCTTTATAAGCTGTATGGATGACTGAATAATCTAAGCCGTCAGGTCCTGGCGCTTTTTTCCGAGGAAGGTGACGGAACAGCTGTTTGATTTCTTTATCGCTAAAGGGTACATCGGGAGGTGTCGCAGGAATGGTGGTGTTATTGCGAACCTTTCGTTGTTCTATCGTGTCCTCTTCTCGGTCATCGTTTGAGAAGATGGTGTCCAGAATGGTGGAAGCTGTGCTCTGCACGATGTTGGTGGTAAAATCCATGGTGGGTTGTGCGTGGATCTGGGCCGGGTTAAAAATCTTATTCGACGAGATTTTGTGTAGGATCCCGTAAGGATTGTTGTTGTTGGTACAGAAGGTGCGCCAGCTGGTGACTTTAGCCGTGATGATGTTCTTTTTGTATGCTGCACGCTCTTTACGGTATGTCATGAGTAGGTGTGTCTTTTCTTCTTCGTTAATAGTGGCGCGGAGACGTCGTCGAAGGGCTCTGCATTTTTGCCTTTGCTGCCTCAGCTCTTTGGTCCACCAGCTGACACCCTGTATTTTCTTGGCCACACGGATAGGAAGGTGATTTTTGCATGCTTCGTGTAAGCTTTCTATCAGATGATTCGTGTAGTGCTCCATGCCGTCCGGGCTGCTGAAGTTGTAAATGTTCTTTTCTTCTTCGCTGAGTAAGCGAGTGAAGGTGTGGGTAATGGGACGAATCTTATTGCTTGGTAACTTAAAGCGTCGTAGGATAGTAATGGAGGTGTCGCAGTCTACTTGAAAATGGATGTACTTATGGTCTGAAGCACTTTCCTCGTCTAAGATGGTCCAGTTTTGGATGAAGGATGCTATGTTGCTTGTAGATATGGTGAGATCCGGCCAGCCCTTTCCGTAGGTACTATCGTAGGATGGTGGCGCATTTGGTGCGTTCAATAGCTGCAGGTCTTGGATTGCTAGGAAGTCTTCGAGTTCTTTTCCTTTCATTGTGGTGTCTGCGTAACCCCATATGGAGTTATGCGCATTGAAATCACCACCTAGGAGGAGTGGTGTGAAAGGATATTTTTCCCTGGTTTCCTGTATGTTGACGATGGCGTTGCTGATGTCTTCCGTGGGGGAAGAGTAAACAGAGGCAGCGATGATTTGTATGTTGTTGTAAACGAGTAAAATGGCGATGTAGTCTCTTTTGAGTGTGATAACGAGAGGGGACCAAAAAGGATTGCAACAGGCGATAACTGCTCTGGGGGCTTGATCATTCGTACCTGCTTGTGATTGAAAAATTTTCCAGGCTGTTGGAAGGCTGGCTACACGACGATCTTTACAGTATGGTTCTTGTATGAGAAGGAGGTCCAGGTTGTGGGTGATGACATGCTGGACCAGTTGGGAGGCAGCTGCTTGAGCTCTTTGTAAATTGATCTGAGCACAGCGTATTGGTCCATTTGTCTTGGGAGTGTCTGTGATTGCTGTTGTGAGGATATCGTTGCTGAAATTCTGTAAATCATCCATAGGTGGTATTGCATTTAATTCTGCTGATGTACCGTCCATAAGTTGGGCAGGTGACATCGTAGGCTGGGTGGTTGCAGGGTGATTTGCTTTTTGTGCGGTAGTTGTAATCCGCACAGTTGATGCAAGTGGCCTTTTGGGATTTGCAATCTGTGATCTTGTGATTGCCTGAGCAGTATGAGCAATATGCTTTGTTTTTGCATCTGTCTTGGGTATGCCCAAACTCCTGGCAGCGGTAGCAGCGACGGGTATTGAAATGTTCAGCGATGCGGTATGCCCGCCAGCCGAGATACAATCTTGATGATTGCATGATGGTGTGGAAAGCTGCGGGTTGGCATTCAACGATCCACTTGACGCCATTGCCCCTATCTTTTAACCTATAGAGGACTTTGGCGTTGCTTTTGGAGATCTTAAATTCTGAGCCAATAGCTTGCTCTATTTCCTCCTGTGTGATATTAGGAGGGACGATGTGGATTGCTACCCATGGGAATCTAATGATTGGCAATCTCGTTTTAACGATTTCTCGACCCTGTGTACTTTGGAGTGCTTGGGTGAGCTTTTCGAGATCTTCTTTAGTGGCACAGTCGACTGCTAGTCCTTCCTCCTGGATGTTACGAACTGTCGCGATTTTGATGCCCAATGAGGGAAGTGGGAACTGTGCGCTCAGCTTCTCTTTGAGCTCCTTTCTGGTTGTTCTGGTGTCCTCTTTCGGATAAACAAGCAGAGTGTGCTTATAGGATTGTGAGGTCGCTTGAGCGTATGTGCGCGTGATGTTGTAAGTAGGCAGAATAGGTGTGGCAATGGGTGGTGAGGTGGCTAACTCCTGATCCGTGTTAACTTCCGCATCAGTTGTTGAAGGTACGGAGGACAGTCCTCTGAGGGCCAACTTTCGGAGAGCTTCCAGAGTTGTTGTTAATTGGTCTCTGAGATCAGCAGGTAACAGGAATCGTTTGTTCCTGATAGTTGTACCAATTGTTTTTGCTTCTTCAATAAGTGAGTTCACTTTATCGGAGTAATTATATTGCACTGATTCGATTAGTATAGCTGTGTCTAAGTTGCTATGGTGCACTGACGTGTCGGCTTCTGGCATGATACACTTGTGTGGTTGGAGCTATGTAACACTATGATCACTATGTGAAATGCCGAGGTCTGTAATAAATTTCTGATAAGTAACACAAGTACTGGAGTAAAATTCTAGGGGGACTGTAGATAGAGTATTAAATAAAAAGACCTCGTGGTATCTAACACAAAGAAAATTACTAGCACAGTAAGTCGCAGATAAGCGATGCTAACTAGATAACATTATTTACCATGCTAGAGGCATAATTGTGAATGCAAAACAAAAATGTAATTAAAAAAATGGATTACTATGACTATTAAAATCAAAGCAACATTGTAAACAGGTAAATTTAGCTAAACATCAGCAACAACAACAAAAAAAAAAAAAAAAAAGATACTAAACAATTTGCTAATGCTGGCAATACTCTAGACTGGTAAAAAGTATAAAGCTTACTGAATATAAATAAATTATAGCTTAAGTAGCTGCTGAATGGGGATAACTACTGAGGAATTGGAAAGCTACAGATGAGGTGGCAGGAGGAATGAAAAAATAATGAGCTTAATTAACTAAGTAGTTAAATATGTTAGTGGGAGTTGAGATAGAGGAGGAGGAAAGGGGAAGGGAGATTGGCGTAGAGTTGTTAGCGCATTCGAGGGATCAGAAATTAGAGAAATTGAGATTAGATAATGCAATAAATTAGAATTATATTAGCCGTATGTAGTAAGCTGGCGAATTATTGAAAGTGTTAGTGGGAGTTGAGATAGAGGAGGAGGAAAGGGTAAGGGAATTGATGTGAAATTCGTAAGGAGTTGTTAACGCATTAGAGGGATCAGAAATTAGAGAAGTAAAAAAAAAAATTATATAATATAATACAATAAATTAGAATTATATTAGCCGTAAATTATATAATACAATAAATAAAAATTATATTAGCCGTGTGCAGTAAGCTGGCGAATTATTGATTATACATTGCAGGAAATTAAGATTATATTAACATGTGAGACACAGTAAATGAGAATTATAATACAAAAATAATGCAGAAGATTAAAGTTATGTTAACCGAGGAGCAGAAAACTGGAAATCATAAAGAATAATAATAGTAAAAAAAAAAAATTTACAATTTCTAGAAAGCACAATAACTGAGCGTTATAATGAGATTATTACTCGGAAGGCACAGTATTTCAAAATTAAAATGATTATACAAGCAGAAAATTAAGATTAAAATTTCCGAGAAACATAATACTCAGTTAATATTCTACGTACTACGCGTTAAAAGTGTTACTGAAAACAGTAAGCAGGAAATGTGAGAATCATTATTAAAAATTTAAAATATATATATACAGACAACAAGCAGTATGTTCAAAAATTAGCCATGGGGTGCTAGAAGAAAAGATCTAATAGTTGAGGAAATGCTGCGCTAGAATAAATCAGTCTTGTAACACTGATATAACGTTGAAGAAATATATATTGATGTGCACCATGTAAAGAACTAAGTCTTGGAAGTAATCAGTAGCGCATGGGAAAATAGTTCTTGCAAAGTTCTTTAGATGGCAGTGCAGAGTTGACTTCCGTAATAGCTCCCAAGTGACCTTACAGGGTAAGGGAATGTAGAGGGGGCTGGACAGTGGACGTTGTACTTAGGCCAGTAGCAAACGCTCCACAGTGAGCGCATGCGCAGACTATATAGTAGCAGAGTGTCTCAGGGACCAACCCTGCGGTGTTATAAAGTGACGCAAACTGACAGAGTCGAAGAGGGTAGAAACGTGAATTAAAAACGATTAAAAAATCATTAAAAGTTTAATAAATATTGTTATAATTAGGCTATTGACATATGTGATATACCAGATGATTGATAATAGGAAGGCCTACCATCTTATTGTTAAATGAAGGCTGTAGCACCAAGGGTTCCGGTGTAATCCTTTGTAACGATTGAGTAAATGGCTAAAAAGTGATCTTCATTAAAAACTATATAAAATCACACACGCTCGGCACACACAAAAATTGCACGAGAGGAGAGCGAAATGTATCCCCTATTCAACCGTATGACGATTGTGGATGGATTACTTCTAGATTTTACACAATCGATTTATATAAAACAGGTAAGAATCGGCACTTCACTCAGTAAAACAATGGAAATTGCGTGGTATCCGTCGCGAGAAACACAATAATTAAAAATGTAATATCTCCGGAACTGCTGAAGTTATCCACTCGATTTTTACACCGAATTAATCCACAGATTATGCACTTTCCAAAAATATAACACTTAGAATCCTAGGATGAGTAATTCCGTTGATGACTTTGGCTTACTACGGAGCTCGTGCATTTCGCGGCAACAATCTTCTTCGTACGGTACGAAGCTGGTGGTAGGGTGGATATTATTGAGAAATGCCAACGACTACTGTGTGTGTCTAAGGTGCCTAAGGTGAAGGATGCCTTCGTTCGAGGACTGCCTAACGGAAATTGGCTTGCATACATGTTACACATATAGAAAACTAAGAATATCATCCTGGCCAACCAGCCCGTTTGCCGGGATTCGAACCCCGGACAGAACCACCAGTTGTTCCGTTAGACTCCGCTCAGTCGCTGGTGGGCTGTCCGATAACGGAAATGTTCAAAATTTTATATTAGAGGAAAAGTGGTAGCATAGTATAATTCGAAGTTATTGCCATTTCAGTAATGTGAAGAGATTTCAAGAATGTTTAATTATTTTATTTAGCTTATGACAAACTAAATAAAATAATTAAACATTCTTGAAATCGCTTCTCTTAACATACTGGTAGTTTGACCTGCATTCAAACCCCCGTGAACAAGCTGATTGCATGGGCCTTTTTATGGTTTTAACTTTTTGTAGTGCGAGATTGTTTCCCTTAGAAAATCTGTCACGAAAGCATACCTCCCCTTAGACAGATCGCCTTCACGTGCTTAATAATCTAACAAGCCAAACCAAACACAACCCGAGCGAGGACTCGTAATCAAGGCACGTCATCATGAAAAGCTAACTAAAATTGGCTCATATTCACATTAAACATGGGCAGGAAAAATTCACTAAAACTGCTATGCAGGCAATCCATTCGTCAGGATTTGAACCCGCTTCAAACTATTTAGTATTCAACGATTTTACCGCTACTTCGTTTGCGGCCTTTTGTAGTATCTATAAGAAAAGTAATCGCAAAGACACAATCATTGCGTACCGACGGATGAATTAAGTTCGGAATTTAAAGAATAACTTTCATTCGTGCTATTGCTGTTAGCATTGACATTTGGACAGATGTTAATTTATTTTAAATTCTTTTAATGTAATTAATTTATATCTTTAAAAAATTGATCTTCTGACTAATTTTTTGTGCGGAGTATATATAACCCTTCCGTACACTAACTGTTTTAATTAATTTACACTCTATTAATTTTAAGAGATTTTATATCGATAGATTTCTTTCCAAAAATGTTTCAAGGATTACATATTTTTTTCTTTAGATTTCAAAACATTTTGGATTTAAAATCTTAATAATAAAATTTTTAAAACAAATATTTCTAGAAATTCCTTCGGCGTATTCATTTATTCCATTTAGTTGAAGTTTCGAGTAGAATATCTTCCTTTCAACATTCATATAATTTTTATATGTCAGTTCGCCATAGAGCCACACATACGAGTACAAAACTCAGGCATGTTGAAAGCACGGTTTTAACATGTAAGAATGTAAAAAGAAGAATATACCATTATAATAACGGGCATTTGAAATATGAAAGCAAACAAGAAAGCTGGTTGCAACATTTTATATTTTTTCCTGACGAATCAGAAATTGTAATCATTTTTCAATACAAAAATAAAATATTTGATTCTATAACATATAGGCATAAAGGCGTCCTCCGTTACAATTCTTATTTTTTCTTGTTTCTACTAAAATTCGGCAATGTACTATAACAACGTCGGATCCTGTTTGACTTGCATTTGTAAAAAGTATCACAAGGCAAACAGTTGTAAAACGATTTATCTTCTTTCGCAAACTATTAGTCGGCACACAGATAATACATACCTGCTGTCTGACAAAGATACTTCACTCTAAGGACTTTTTCCTAAAGTGCTCTTTTCAAAGAGACTTCACACCCTATTAAGACCTTTGTGTCAACTGACAGCCGCCTGCAGAAAGGTAGGGGAAGGAAGACCAGATCGCGTCGTCTAAACACGTCTTAAGCAATCTTCGCGAAATTCGGGCTTCGTGTATACACGTCCTAAGCATTTTTCGTGCGATTTGAAAATCGTGTAAAGACGTCTTAAGCATTTTTAAAGAAATTCCGAAAACGTTTAAACACGTCTTAAGCAGTTAAAGGGTTAACAATATTTTTCCTGGGATTCCATCTCAGGGTGAAAACTGAGATAAATTTATGTGTATAATTGTAAGCTTTGTAATCTGGTTCTTAAAACTGTAGTTGTATTACGACTAAACTTTAATAAACTATGTTAAATACTGTTTTCTCAACATTCTATTAGCAAAATAGAATATGGATATAACCCTCTCAAGCAAATAACCCTTTTCCTTCCTTTGTAATGATCCGGTATTTCTCAAGTGTGTATTGCATAAAGTAAAAATATATATTAACATATGAATTAATTCAGTTGTACATAAAAATCACCTCTGATTTCTTAACTAATTTTTTTAAAGGATTAAAACATAACCGTTGTACGCCATAAGAGGTTTTTTATTACAAGGGCTCGAGAAGCTTTACTACCACGTGACAAAACAAATGACGTCGAAAGCTCTATGTTACGTGTATATTCTTCTAACCAATAGCAGCGAAGCAGCTATCACAGCAGGAGGTACAGCGAGTACGTTTTAGGAACATGCGAACTTGACGAACCTCACTCTCTTTCATCCGCCTCCAACACTCCTTTCACTCTTCTCTTTCTCCCCCCACCCGATCTTTATCAGAAGCCGAGTAAAAAGATGTTTCTACATCTTGCCACTCGAGAATAAAATACGATCTGTGTCTTCCATTTTACGTATGATACGCAGCAGTGGAAACGGGCGTTAAGACCAAAAGTTAAACACGTGCGAAAACTTTCCCAATGTCAGTGTAAACAAATGCAATAAGAACAGCAATGGAGTCTATCGGGATATCCACAAACTGGTCGCCCTCTTAGTTTACTATAGAGAAAACTTCGTGAATACAAGAAATGTACATAGAGTATTAATAAAATACCATCAATGGAGCAGCAGCACCATCATTACAACTCTCAGCAATATACATATAGTACTACTGAGCAGGCTTCCGATCTAAGATTATCTAATTATTCATAAACTAAAAGTAAATGCGTAACACATAAATGATACGCTCTCCGAATATGCTTCCTCCCGCACACTGTAAGTGTGAGAGATTTTTGAGAAACTATTTCTCTGCTAAAACTGCAGAAGACTTTCTCTTTTGGCTGGCGCTGCGATCACGAAAGCTGGAGGCAGTGTCTAAACATAGCTCCAAAATTTTTTAAATAACTGTTTCAGTAAATATTTTCAACTCTCTAAAAAAGTTTAATGCACCTTTCCTATGCAATGTCTCATTCATCAAATTGAAAAAGGAAACTTCGCTTCATCGAAACTTCAGGTGTTTTGTTAGCTGTTTACTATCAACACGAGAAATCCAAAAGAGGCCCTGACACGGAATATTCAGATAAGTAACATTTTGTTCTCTATACAATATATGTTTCTATATCACTAGAGTGCAATTAAATTTTTTTATTTATTATTTTTCATAAGATTCTAGCATTATACAATAGTTAGTAATAGTAGCAAGTCATGTGGTTCTTTTCTTCGTAACTATTCCGTAGAGACGCCACATTCCTTATCAGTAGTCCGTTCTTATCAGCAATTCACACCCTTCGGAGGCCCCCTCTTCGTGCTTAGGAATTTCTTGAGAGGGAAAAAATGGGGATCTCTTGACCATCGATGAGTATAGATTGTGATTTTTGTAACTAAGATCCCCGACTTTTTTTTTCAGGTCTCAAACTTAGAATTATGAGCAAAGAAAAATACAGTGTGACGGAATTTGTTAAAGTTGTACTATAATAAATTACAACGGTTAAATTAATAAATTAATTTTATATTTAACTAATATTTAAGAAAAATAAACTGTGTAATTTATTTTTGCTGAAATGCTCTCACACTGTGTATGGATTTATGATTTTGTCAATTACTGTTTTTATGAAATATACATGAATTTTTTGGGAACGGTAATATTTAATGTTACTTTAGTTAAAATATTATGTACATCTCTGTGATGATATATGTCTTTTCTTGTTAGGTCTGAAGATAACGGCATACACATTACCATGTAGGAATTCATTCATTCATTCATTTATTTTTTTTAACTTAGCTAAAGTTTGCTTCTTTAAGGGGCGAATTCAAGTGCAACGCTTGTCATGGTAATCGCACTTGCATTGCAAAATCGGATTCAAGTGCAACGCTTTTCGGACACGCCTACTGAAAATACGTCACTACCATAGAGGAATTTTGCGGCTACTCCTGACCTGCCGCAAACTCTTAACAGCGACTGTAAACAAGATGGCTGAAGTGATTTTGCTCAGACGTTTAAGATATCGGAAAAATGCTGATCAAATTCCTTGGGATTTAAGAGACAGTCGTAATGCTTTTGAAATGTCGGAGCGTGAGTTCATCAGTTGATTCAGATTAAATCGGTTTGCTTCAATGAATTGAAACCTTTTCTGAAGGCAACTGCCAATGGATATTCTCTGCAAAGCAGGTTTGTTTTTACTTTAGATTATGAAAACTGAAATACTTCTGGAAATGTTTCCGAATCAAAGACTATGCTTAACTTACTTTTATCATTATTGTTCTTCCCTCTGAATTTCTTGTTTCCATCATTTGTGTTTAAAAACTCTTGACTACCAGAAATAACTTAATAGACTCGATATATATATATTTCAGTGTTGGTATGCCAGTCATGATTTACAATAGTAAGTCACTATGAATTAGCATTGCACTTAATTTATCTCAAACTTAGCAATAAGATTTACTGCATCAAAATTCAGTTTATTCCAAAAAGTCAAATGTTTCCCTTCCGTGAAACAAGATAGAAAATCTCCATGTGACAATACACATTTAATAGCATAAGAACTTCATGCTTATTTATTATAGTACAAGTTAAAACTGACATATTCTGTCAAAGATATTTAAATGTATTTCCTAAAAACAATTATTTCACTCTATACTGTTTATGTATACCCAGGCTTCTTGGTGGTGGGCAAAACAAATATTGGACAGTTCAATTTTCCTCCACCATTCCTGTGAGCGTATTCTTCGATTAAGCAGGGTTTTGCTGCAATTCCTGATTAGCATAATATGTAAAGAATAAACAGCCTATGATTTATGCCTCCATGTCCTCTTGTATTATTTAAAGAACATACATTTTTCCTTTAATTCTAGATTTTAAAACATTAAAGTAAGGGAAAGATTGTTTGCTCAATTTAGATTTATATCATAATTACGCATTCACTATAATAACTTACTGCATACTTACCTCAGTGGGTTTGCCATTAAAAGAAATACATTTAAATAAAATCATGAGTGTATAATAAATTGTTTTTCAGCCAAAAAAAGAGATGGGGAAAATAAATACAGTCTGATTCACTCAACATTGTTATTGTAAACTAGACATTAGCCATACATTAATAGTTGTCATCTTTAAGTTACTCTGTATTTTTAGAACTTCGAAATTAGAATGCCAATTTTATCTGCCATTGTTATGGAGCTGCAGGATATCGAATGTTATTTCTTCAATGATAAAAAGAAATGAAATTTTTAATACCACATCTCATTCATATAACTTGTTAACATAATTGAAAAACAATTTAATTCATTTCATGTTATATCTGAAAATTAAAATTTGTAATACATTGACTAGATTCTTACAGGTCTTATTCCCATTTCCTCCAGGAAAAAGATAATTGCTGTGTAAAATGCATAAATATTTTCACGAGACTTATAATAGTGGTATTAAAATTATAATAATGTTTATGTCATATAATGGATCTGTGAATTTCTTTTAAATAATTTTCACAATCACAAATTTAATAAAATTAAGAAAGTAGTAAATTTTACAATTAAAATATGAATCCCGCACTGCAGAAATATATACAAGAATGAAAACACTGTAATATTTGAAATGCATGATTTATTGTTTTAATAAATTAATAATTATATTTTGATTTTCTATGACAGCAGTCTGATTTGCAACTGATTGCTTATACAAGTCACATATTTCACACAGTACATTAATATATTCTTCTGCGTTTTAATTATTTCCTTTTCTGCAGCTGTAATATCATCTCTCTTCCTTTTTTCTCTTCGGTCTCCTGCTTCGAATAGTTGAGCTTCTATCTGAGGGAAAATTTTAAAATATTCATTCAAATTCAAATATTCTTAATTTTTATATTTCATAATGTAAAACACTTTTTATAATTAATTAAACAATGAAACTTCTCTAAAAAGGAACAATTCATAATAGTGATTTCTTTAACTTTCAATTTTTTTTCCCTTTATAATTTTTAAGACTGTTTATAGATCAAGAGGATTTAATGATTATTATTTTAAATTCTTAAAATCTTGTTCTTAATAATAGACATACTCTGTATATAATGTTCGCAATAAAGAATTGAAATAACTCTTTTGTATGAGAAATATTAATTTACATCTGTTATAATTAATTTATACAAGCGGTTCTCAGCCGGTGGTACGCAAAGAAACAAAGTATTTTTAACTATTAAATTCAAAAATCACATAAAGAAAAGAATAGTTAATAGAAATTTCCTTTGATCGAAATTGACTCGAAAATTTGAATGACACACTTGTTAACTTTTAGCTGAACCGAAAAAAAGAATTTTAAAGGCATTTCAAATAAAGCTATCAAATTTGTATTGTCTTTTCGCACAACCTGTTTGTGTGAAAAATGATTTTCTCCATGTTAAATTTGAAATATAAATACTCACCAAAATAAAAAGTGGATCCTAATTTACCATTAAATGAAATAAGAGCAGACATAAAGAAATTAAATATTAAAGTATTATAACTGAAATTTTGATAATCAAGTGAATAATTAATTTAATTTTGATAATTAAGTAATCATCAGTTTTTAATCTAATAGTTTTTATGTGTACATATTTAATACAAAGAGTGTGCAAATGGCAATATATATATGTTTTTAATATTTCTATTAAGGAATTGAAAAATAATCATTTTAAAATTAGTGGTGGTATTAATGTTTTTCAGTTTTTGCTTGGATGGTACACTATAAGTCAAAAGGTTGAAAACCGCTGATTTATACCATTAAAGTTTTTCTGTTGGAAGGAAAAAAAAAAGAAGAATCCAGAAAACATTAGATTTTATGTAATAGATACAAACTTGTCATTTCTAAATGTCATCCTCGTGATAAAAGTGTGGAATTTTCTAATGTAAAAAAGAAAAAAGCATAAAATAAGCACAATTTACTCAACAATCTTGACTGAAATATACATGCTTTCAGAGATAGCATAAAGTAAGAAAAGTTTACTCAACAATCTTGATTGAAATATACATGCTTTCAGAGATAGCATAAAGTCAGAAAAGTTTACTCAACAATCTTGATTGAAATATGCATGCTTTCAGAGATAGCATAAAAGAAGCACAATTAAACTCAACAATCTTGATTGAAATATACATGCTTTCAGAAATAATATACAAAGCATACTGCATAATCAAAGTTATGAGTTTATATACTACGAGATACTATACATGTTTATAATATACCATGTTCCTGTACACCTAACACCTCGTCCACAATTTTCTATACAATTCATTAAAGATAGTTCCTGAAACATAACTGACTTAAGAGAAACATGCATACTTCTAATTTATGCACAATAATTTGACAAACATTGATTTCAGGTAAAGAGCTACATGTATTATATCAAAGAAAGAATGAATAAGTGTAATTTGCCTTTATCCTACAAATACTTAAAAACATTTACATTAAAAAAAATGAATTATACGTAATCGTAGCAAATTTTTAATGAAAAACAAAACAAGAGTTGAAAACTTAATACAGTTTTTGTCAATATTTTACTCTCTTAAAATTTATATAAATGTATAGAAACTTGAAATGCATACCGCATTTGGCTGGAAAACTTGTGGTATTGTACTGCACTCTAGGGAAAGGGGAAAAGTATACAATGAAGCAATCATAAGAATAAAAGATATTTGCATATTATTGAAACCGCCTTAATAAAAGTTACCAAATTTTCAAAAATGTGCCAAACTCTGGCAATGATTATGCATCAAAATTTTTCAGGTAACATGCTCATGACAATTTTTCATTCAAGCAATGTCACCATTTTCATATGTGTTCCTTATGTTGTATTTCAAGTTCCAATGGTTTTTAGATACGAATAGTTGTTTTAGATTAATTTCAGATTTAAAATACTGCTTGTGGAGCTTACCATCAAAAGAAGAAGCTGTGTTAAAAGTTCTGCAGGAATAGAATATTTTAGTACAAAAATTTCTAATGGAAACAACTATGAGATGAATTTAGTACATAGACAAGGCATGCAGTATCAAGTTTATGTAATTCTCTGATTTTTTTTTTTTTTTTTAGTGAAAACTTATCACTTGGCACAAGCAGTGAAGAACAGTGCTAAAAAATTAGACAAAAAATTTGTGGAAAATGTATTTTTTTAAACTATCATATAATTTTTATTTAATAATTCAAATTAGTATTTTAAAATTTGTTAAATGTTTTTTCCTTTGATATGTTATAATGTTTTGCCAACTTTGATAAATATTGATAGTTTGGTTATGCTAAAAGCAAGCTGCAAAAACAACTTACTTCTCCTGATAAGTATTTTTCTCTTTTCATTTATAAAGACCACCAAACTGATCCAGGTATTTGTGTTATTATGTAAGTACCAAAAAATATTGAAGAATGCACAATGAAAGATGGCAACCAGTATGGTAAAAGATACAATTAATATATGAAATGAAAGAAATCTTATTAAAAGACGACTTTCATTATCAGCAGAGAAGCATGACACAGTTACAGTAAAGAAATTAAGCTTTTGTTTCTGCACTTGTAGCTTTTAATAGCAAAAAATTGTTTTTTGAAATTTTATGAAATAAATAAATCTGAACATAACTGATATCAAACGAGAATGGGTCCAAACTTTCACTTCAGAAGCAAAAGTGTACTGTAAATGCACAATATTATGAGCAGAACACAAAGCATAATTTATAAATTAAACCTTTACTCTGGATGTATATATTACATTAATATCACATTAGAATTAGCACTTACTACAATTCAGAGTTTCATATAATTTTTATTTATTGTATTATATTAAAATACCTTTAATTTCATTTTTATATTTTCCCAACGATGTACAATATAAACCTTAAAATTGCTCTTAACCGTTGCATCACATAATGAATGTCTAAGGGAAGGAATGCCTGCATGGAAAAGTAAGGAAAACTTAATATTCATGTTATACATTGAAAAAATGAAGAGAACACTCATGCAGCTAGCTTTTTCACCTGGATTTTAAGAGAGACTGGGATAGCAGTGTTCAGCAGGCTTATCTGCTTGCACATAGATGGGCTTATTAATTACTATATAATTCAAGAACTAGTTAAATTTCATATGGTAAACATGCCTACTGTCACTGAAGAATCATGCATCTGCATTGAACAATAAAAATATAACACAAATTTGAATTTTAAACTAAACTTACTATTAGAAGAATAAAAACCAAATGCTGCAATTTGAAAATGGGAAAAAATTGTGGTTTATATTTAAAAAAGCAAGTATTTTTGTCTGAAAAGTAAAATATATTTTACACACACCTGTTGCTCTAGATTACTTTGGAGGGAATCTATAGGATAAAGTAAATAAAGTTGTACACATTACAATACATGTCTGTATATTTCCTTCGTTTTCAGGACTTAAACACTTCGTTACACCACACTACAACGCAGTAAACACATAAGCTCAGAAGAATCATGGGAACTGATGTTTTTTGTTTACATCGACACGCAGTCTCATTGGATATTGATGTAGTTTATCGGACAAACTCTCCTGGCACGAGAGCAAACCAGCTCCCCATTGCAATTTTGACGTCATCAGTTACCAGAGCGGTAAAGCGTTGCACTTGAATTCGACTTTAGCAGCCGATAGCAGGAACGCCTCTTGCGAGCTAACATTTGCAATTTATCAGAGCGTTGCACTTGAATTCGCCCCTAAGGCACGAATTTCGCAGATGAACTCCTTAACTGTACTCATGGACACAATCGTATTTTAGGGTATTTTCTACTTCTTTTCCTTTTCTTTCTATAGGCCCTTTTTTTTTCCCCTCTATTATTTTTGGGCCATTTAATTTAAATTTTATTTTGTCCCATCTTTTCTTTCTGGCCTTTTGAACTCGTACAAAATGTACGAAGTTCCTTTTTACTCTCCTCAAATACGAAATTGCCCCTCTTTCTATATACCTTTCCTTCGCATCTATGCTTGATTTTTCGCCCATCGGTGCAGAAAGACTTAGCGGGTGCAAAACAAGACATCTGTCAAGGAGGTTTGACATCTGTCTACTTTGTCTGTCTGTCTGTCTGTCGGCTAAAACTGCAAATTTTGTTTCTGCTTTAGCGGGACTGTTGTGGGGAAGGCGTTTTGTGTTTACGTCGTAGGTGGTTATGAGTTTCTACGGTGTCTTTGCTTAACTTTTCAACTTACTATCTATATAGAGTTTTGAAATTTTTATCTTTCATCTTTTAACTTGAAATTAAATATATGTTGTTTCCTATCATTATTTCCGTGAATTCTAATTGTTTCCAATTTCTGTCTACTGATGAATACTTCAAACAATATAACTGCTGATCATGCTGTTGTTTTCCCACTGTTACGCGACGTACCGTCAACTGTAGAATATGTTCGAAGTGCTGCTGTTATTATAGGCGCTGATTACATCCACAGTGTTCATAAAGAACATGATAAAGTAAAAATTTATTTGAAAGATAAAAAGTATGTCGAAGCACTTGTGAGGAGTACAATTCGTGTTGCAGGCTGTCTTATTAATGCTGATTATGCTGTGCCTCCTGGAGTACAGATTACTCTGAGTAACGTTGAGCCTGTTCTACCTGATAATGAGTTAATAAAGCATCTTAGTGCATATGGTACTCTAATTTCTCCTGTTATCCATAAATTACAGTTTCAAAACATGGAATACTCCCATATTAGATGTGATTCAAGGAAGCTCTATATGAATATTTTTAAAGGTAAAGTTCTGCCTCCGAGTTTAAATTTCATGTACTTAGGCGTTTATTATCAAATTAAAGTCTCAGTTGAAAGACGACATAATGAAGATGAAGAGGTACATGCAGTCTCTGAGAGTAGTGTAATTCATGAAAATGCAATGAAATCGCCTGTTGTGATGATTGAAAAACAAGAAAGTCCAGGGGATTCAGGTGTGTATTCAAGTTCTGATCGTCTTCCACTGAGTTCTAACAAGTTCATTAGAGCTGCTAGAAAGACAGCAATTTATGGGAATATTAAGAGAAAGCCTCTTTTCATCGAAATGAAGCCAGGTAGAGGCAGAGGCAGAGGTAGAGGTAGAGGTAGAGGTAGAGGAAGAGGAAGAGGACAAAGCAATGACTGTTTCAGTAAAATACCAGGAGTTTCTGAAAGTTCTGACAAAACACCGAGTACATCTTCAAAATCTTTTGAGAATAAGATTCTTGATTCTTTCCTCTTTGAAGTAAAGTATAAAACGAGTAAGAAGGAAACGGCAGAAGAATACATATCAGATGGTAAATTTAAATCAATTGATGATCTTATTTTACAGTTAGAGGCATATGCTAAAATTTGTAACTTAGGGCTAAAAATGAGAATAAACCGAGTTATAGAAAGGTTAAATGAAGAAACTGGTTTAACTGAAGAACCTTCAGATGAACAAATGTGTGAAATGAAAGAATAGTCGACTGCTTTTTCACTTTTCTGAGTGTGTGATATAAAGTTTCAATAACCATTGATGAAATTTTATTTTCTCAGGTGCTGGAATGCTTGTAAATCCGTAATGAGTGAATTGATAACTGAATATTAATATGTTCATTTGGATTTAATATATTAATTCTATTGCATCATTTTTGTGAAATTTTCAAAATGTGCATTGATTTGCTGTCAACCCATAATGAGTGAACTGATGGCTGAATAGAAATATGTTCACTTGGATTTAATATAATAATAGTTCTGTTCAATCGCTGTTGGGGAATCAAATGTGCATTGATTTGTTTTATATAGCTGGAAATCTGAGTGGATGACTGAATATATTTGTTCCATTTTTTTTTTTTTTTTTTTAAATTTTGATACAGTTTAATAATATTAGATTATTAGTGGATAGTTTTTAGAAATAAGTTTAGTTAAAAAATTACTACACTTTGCACACATTGTTATGTAGTCAAAATATTTCTGGTAATGGTCAAATAAAATATCTTTATTGTAAATTACTTTGTCAAAATAAAAAAAGCTTAATATAAGTGTATATTGTTGAAATTATGCTAGAGTTGTGAATCTGCATTTTCTTCCACTCATTTGATCCTTTTCATATAAATCCAATTGCACGCTATTTTCCGGTGCTTTAAATTGCTCTAAACAAAAGAGATGCTCATGATTATTATGAAGAAGACTTACTTTTCCCTGTTTGTCCCAGAGTTTTTTGCTTTCTTTTTGAAATATGGTAACAAGTAGTTTCATGATAGTTTTTGGGGCAATAAAGATTGCTAATGGAAGTTTGAAATGACCACCGATTTCATGGTAATGATTTTAAGCCAACCTATATCAAATAAGTTCTATATTTTGAATAATTAAGATAAATGCCTAATCTTTAAAATATGGTAACAGGTAGTTTGGCAACATTTTGGTAATGTGATAAAGGTTACTAGCTAGGACTTTAGCAATAATCTGAGAAGTACACAGTTCGAATCACAGATTATTTTGTCTCAGAGAAATGAGAGATCATGAGACATGTAATGTGACATTTTCTGGAAAATTTTGTTTGTGATTTTAGCTAATAAGCACTTAGAAACAATTTCGCTGCTAAAGTGCGGAATCGCCCGCTTCTTTGTTTGGTGCTTTTTACAAGAGTAAGAAGAATTGGATTTTTGTCAATTTTCTTTGACTTTTTAAGTGAAAATAGGTCGATATGTACATAGATAAAGTCAACAGTGTGTGCAATGCCATTTTTTTGCAATTCTGGGATGTTTTTTTAAGTGAAAATAGGTCGACGTGTACATGAATACCATGTATGTGCAATTCTTAAAAACACGGCAAGCAGTTTGCGATTCTGCATTTTCTCCCAATTTCGCACCTAATTTTCATCATGATTAAGCATTTTTGTTCCACAAAAGTTCTAGTATAAGCGTAATTCGGCTAGCAAATTGTTGGAAAAAATGTTGAGTAAAAAAAAATGCCTTTTACTTCGTGAAAACAAAATGGCATCCAAAACAAAACTAGCAGATTGCTGTAGCAGGGTTGGTCGCCAAAAAATCGCCAAGTTACCATAATGTAAAGATTCATCAGATAAGTATTTTTAATCACTTTTTGATTATTATATATATATATATATATATATATATATATTGTCTTTCATTATGCTTTATAGCATTTCACAATACGCATATCTGTGTAATAAATATATATGCAAATAAATTCAGGGTTGATCTTTACATTACGGTAACTTGGCGATTTTTTGGCGAAAATTTGGCGACCAACTCCCCTACAGCAACCCTCTATTTTTTTTTCCCCGCCGCCATTTTGTCTTCACGAAGTAAAGACATGTTTCTTTTCTTCTTATCTACTGAACACTTCTTCCAACAATCTACTAGCCGAATTACACTTATGCTAGAAATTTTATCAAACAAAACTGCTTAATCATGACAAATATTCACTGCAAAATTCAGAAAAAGTGCACAATACCATACACCTTACGCGTTTTTCAAAATAACACATACACATAAACCATGTACACGCCGACTTATTTTTACTTAAAAAAACATCCCAGAATTGCACAAAAATGGCATTGCGCACACTCTTCACTATATCCATGTACACTGCTTTTTTCTCATAAATTCGAAAAATTTCACGAAAATACATGACAATTTTCTCAATCTTTAAACCCGGTAAAAAGAACATATATGAAATTACCTGATCGCGAAAAAGTATTTACCCTTTACAAATATGAACATTTCCACATATAAAATAAGTAAAATATCCAAAAACTTTTACCTCTAAATCATCTATTACATTATACACGTCACCAACGAATTCATACATGAAGCATTACAAATATTTAGTATCAAATATTTAAATTATTTCCATGCACGTTTATTTCAACTTAAACGTAAACCAAATTCCTACAAGCATAAAATTCACAAAATAACTATCATTTCATTAAAATATCACTGAACCATGTACACGTCGACTTATTTTTACTTAAAAAAACATCCCAGAATTGCACAAAAATGGCATTGCGCACACTCTTCACTATATCCATGTACACTGCTTTTATCTCATAAATTAAAAAAATTTCACGAAAATACATGACAATTTTCTCAATCTTTAAACCCGGTAAAAAGAACATATATGAAATTACATGATCGTGAAAAAGTATTTACCCTTTACAAATGTGAACATTTCCACATATAAAATAAATAAAATATCCAAAAACTTTTACCTCTAAATCATCTATTACATTATACACGTCACCAACGAATTCATACATGAAGCATTACAAATATTTATTATCAAATATTTAAATTATTTCCATGCACATTTATTTCAACTTAAACATACACCAAATTCCTACAAGTATAAAATTCACAAAATAACTATCATTTCATTAAAATATAATTAAATTCAAAAACACCACTTAAAATATACATGAGCACATACATTCAATTAATAAAAATTACCTTACAATCCTAATTACTTTAAACTAAATCATTGCTAATAACAATTTTCCCAATAATACCAAATTCCTTTCCACCTTACATTTCCAACAATGCATAAAAATAATTAAAAATACTAACTTACCTAATCTCCTTCAGAATCTTCATTACGTGGCAGATACACTTTTCTTCATTCTCTTTCAGAATCTTTAAAATCATACTTATCTTTCAAAGCAAGATACCAGGTAAAATAAATAACATAATAAAACTTGTTTATTTCTCTCTCACACAACCTTAAAAAACATTTCTTACTATCCTTTTCAATACCACTAAATACCCATTTCGAATTCACTTTACTTACGACCATGGGATCCAAAAATTCACAAACACTATTTCACACAACACAGAATAAAGCCAAATACAAAATTTCCAGATTTTTCCCGATTTCCCCCCTTTTCCGATTAAAGAACCGTAATTAGTCCATTAATATCACATGACATATCCCATGATCTCGCATTTCCCCCACACAAAATAATGCGTAATCGGAACTCGGTACTGCTCACATTATTACCAAAGTCCCAGGTAGTAACCTTTATCGCCTCCAAAATGTCGCCAAACTACCAGTTACCGTAATGTAAAGATCAACCAAATTCAGTATTTTAAGTAATTTAAATTTTAATATTTGAGTTATTTATTTAATTTAATATATTGAGTACATTTTGCTTTCTAAGGTTTCACAGTAATTACTAAGCATTTACAAAGATTTAACCCTTAGCGCTCTGCACGTTTTTGTACCACTGCCTACCAGCAGCTCCAGCACATTTTCGCAGCAGAATGCAGCATCCAGAATATCTGCATAAATCTCTTTCTTGTAAATATTTTACCAAAGAAAGGGATGTGACTATTCTCCTTAACTGACTAATAATCCTGCATATTCACCAGAGGTATCGTACCCATATTAATAATAACTCGTCCTCTTCCACCGCACGCCATGTTTTCCAAATAGAATTACTAGATATTTCTTTATTCTTTAGAACATTTTCTGCATAGTTGTTGGTTTCTTTTATAATTTCATTTACCAGTTCGTTTGTGGAAAATAATTTGAAATATTGTGTCGGCTGTACAATATTTGTAGGAATTTGTGGTCCAATGACATTTGGCGATACATTAAAATGTATTCTATCCGGAATATTTAATTCTTCCATGACATCACGTCATTCATCCAAGTCTTTGGGCGACTCTCCGCTTTTACTTTTAATGACTACCATTCGTCGTCTTTTCCGTAGTATAATTTCGGAATCACTACTTGAAGTGTCAGAATTATAATCAACATTGTTATCCACAATATCTTCTAACAATGAAAAATCAAACACATCTTCACTATCACTCAACGTTCTCATCATAATAATTATTTTTTTCCATGTTGCTAACCATAAAATGGGTCAAATAATGTTTCAATCGTAACAGTAGCAAGACTGAGCACGTTTTAACTACATATAACAAGTGCCAATGGCGATGATTCCGTAACGTCTTAAGCCTAATTATGCTAAAAACATTGGGCTCCACAGCGGAGCGTACGGAGTTACGGAACAAATGACGGATGGCTCCGTATCGGAGCACTAAGGGTTAACTTTTAGAAATCTCTCATTACAATTGTACTTACTCTTTGTTTCCTAGGACATAATTCATAATAATAACAAACATTTTTATTTGTATGTATATATTGTGATTTCATCCTTGGAAAGAAGTATATGTGTAATAAAGATGTACACAAAATAGATATGTACAGTCCCGACAGTCGTCTTTAATCAGAACTCGTCGATTCCGGATTATAGATCGTCAGTTTAAATCTGGTAAGATGGCATGCAGAAATTATAAAATAAAATTATGAAACCGTAATTTATGAAATAAAGAGCAATTATGATCTAAAGGGTATCAAAATTTACAAAAAAAAGCTTAATATTTATTTGTTTACTTTATTAAACATTTTTTTCAACGCGCGCATGTGTAAAGCATGTATAACGCATAATTGAAATTAGAAAATTGCAACCAAAAAACTGTTTGACGTGTATTTGTGATATTTATAATGACGACGAATTTGATTTAAATCATATCAAAGATGGAGTACATCGAGATGAAATACTACATTTAGTAAGGAATTATAAGCCGAATAAAAAAAAAAATCTGCCCTGAAGATAAGGATAGTGCTGACAGATCAACTTCCAGTTCATTGCACACTGCGACGTCCCCCCCCCACAGAGCTGTGTGAAATTGATAAACAGATTTCGAAATGGTTAGAGAAACAAAGGATATGCCTTTATCCATTTTTTGCAGCAATTCCACTTTTTGTTTGATGGACATCGAAACATGCTTTCGCTTTGTAGATCCTTTGGAAGCTCCAGAATTGGAAAGTCTTTTTGACATAATCGAAAGTTCAAACTTACTTTTATAAAATTGCTCTAACAGTCAGCAAAAAATAATAAGCCGGATCCAATTCGAAGATTAAGAAGCAACGCAATCTGCAACATTAACTGAAATAAATAATTTTAGTTTAGCTTATACCGTCCGTTATACATTAAACGTATTATGCGCATAATACGTATGCGTTTACGCATAATACGTTAATACGTAAGCGTTTACACATGCATAAACGCATTATGTGTTTACTTATGCCCAGAATGTTTGTAGCTTTGAAGTCCGGATTATAGATCATTCCGGATTAAAGACTTAGTGATTAAGCATTGTTTTGCCAGTTTCAAAGGTTCATCATAATTTCACTGCATTTCCATTCAAAAATCACTTAATTCATGCTAGAATTTAAATAATGCATATATAAATTTATCGTAGAGTTTCAGTTGTGATTTTTACTAAAAGATAGTTTTAAATATTTTAGCACATATTTTCTTTTTATCCGTATTTTAAAGGTTGAGCATTTCCATTGAACTGAAATATTTAGGAATGAAATGTAATTCAGCTAACATCCATAACAGAAAAAAAAAAAAAAAAAAAAACAGGTTGACACTTGGTTGTCAAAAAATTTCTAAGATACCGTAAACCAGATTCACCAGTTTTCTTTTTTGTTAAAAACAATGATTTTGTGGATTTGTCATCCAGCTTATACGATGCAAGCAAAGCAGTTAGAAGGAGTTGCTGTGAAAAATATGAGAAAGTTGATTAAATTTGTTAAAATGTTTAAAATATTGCTAATAATATGCGATTTTTCGGTACGTATCTTCTGTAGCAACTTTGGCAAGAGAAATGATTGGTGCATTTTGTGTTTAAGAAAGTATGATGTTGCCAAATGGTATAAACTTCCACAAACATGCAATGATTGTGGTAAACACTAAATCAGCATTTCATTAAGTAGCTAAACAGCATAAATTATGTAATATGTACATTGATTGTGGTAAACACTAAATCGGCATTTCATTTAGTATCTAAACAGCACAAGTTATATAATATGTACATACAGAAGGAATTTTGCATAAATTTGTATTTATTATAGTATTTAATACAATCTTGTCCACAAATTATTTAAAATGACAGCATAATTTCATAACTTGCTAAACCCTTAGCCTGTCGAGTGATTTTCTACGAATACCTTTAAAAATATCACTAATTTTGGACCGAGCTTTCCTTAAAATGTCGGAAAAATAACCCTAAACCTCTGAAAAATGCCAGCTATTGCTATTGTTAGTTCTTTTCCCTCCCAGAACACTTGATCAAGGGTTCTGAATGTAAGTGAGATGGATTACTACTATAAATATTAGTACCCGTAGATGTGAGCTGTCAAGAAAGTTGCAAAAGACTCGTGTCTCGGTGATGACCGTATGGTTGCTGCAGGGTACACGTGCGAATACTATCTTAAAAGTTTTCTTTCCTCTTACTTTGAAACAACTTGGCTTTAAATTTTACCCACTCTTTTTTAATTATTATTAATGTTTAATCTAAATTACCTAAATCTCTGGGTCATTGATTATCATATGAATTTCAATGCAGATTGGTTAAACTGCTATTAATAAAATTCATATTAAAAATATCTGGTGCAATATTCATTCTTTCTGTGAGATTCCTGAAACATTTGAAAAGCAATATTTATAGTTTGATTGCATTTGATACTATTCCTGATTTTCTATGTTTTTGTCATAAATTAAAAATCTTTAAATCTTTTAACATTTTTCTATATTCTTCATTTACATGCAGATATTAATTTTTTTAAATAATTTCTTTTATTTATAGATATTTATTAGATTTTATAGATATATATTTTATACATATTTAGCATAATAGTTGTATAATTATTCTGAAAAAATCCGTTTCATTATTTCTGCCAAATTTAATCAATTTAACTTGTTGTGATTTTTAAACTAGCTCTTTAAATAAACTCTAGTTAATAGTATGTGATTTTTCGGTATGTATCTTCTGTAGCAACTTTGGCAAGAAAAATGATTGGTGCATTTTGTGTTTAAGAAAGTATGATGTTGCCAAATGGTATAAACTTCCACAAACATGCAATGATTGTGGTAAACACTAAATCAGCATTTCATTAAGTAGCTAAACAGCATAAGTTATGTAATATGTACATTGATTGTGGTAAACACTAAATCGGCATTTCATTTAGTATCTTTCATTTAGTAGTAGATTTCAAAATTTTAACTTTTCAGGCATATTTAATGCTGAAATTTACTTAGTTTTTAAAACAGATATTATTTTCTGGAATGATTTAGTTTTTTGAATGAACAATATCTACGTAAAAATGTATACAAATATGCTTTTTTAAGTAAAGTTAAATATTCAGTGAGCTAAAATTTGGTAACTGAATGTCTTAATTTCAAGGGTGAAAAAAGATTTTTATGATTATACGTGGACAGCTGTTTTGAAAAAGGATGGGTTTCAAATGTGATTTATTTTCATCTGATTTATGAAAACAAAAAATTAAGTGATTTCAGGATATAACATAAACATTTCTTTTTTAAATATCTTCTCGATCTCAAAGAAATTAAATGTGCCCTTGGTATAAATAAATAATAATAATGCCTTTGGTTTCCACTTTTTCTTAAGCAATAATTTCGAGATATTTTAATACGAACATCACAGTATTAACTTTTAAACATCTGATCTGTTTTTAAAAGCAATAAACAAAACATTTAGGAGTTATTTAAGGGCTCAACCGGTGATAATATCAATTTAAAATTTGATTTGCATTTCACTTTTTTTATATACACTATTCTATTCTGAAAGGGAATTTTAACCCGAAACAGTCTTTATGAATTTTCAGTTGATCATGAATTTATTGACGGAGTTTAAAAATTCTTGCCTTTCCTGTCTTTGAAACACTAGTACACTTTGTCTGAAAAGGGATTAAAAAGATTACCCTATAACAGAAAGCTGAAAAGGAAAAATGGCACATAGTTAATAAGAAACAATGCAATGTTGTTATTTATTAGCTTACAATATAGTTGTTGAATATGGTATTTTTGTAAATACAGGGTATTATTGTACATTTTGTAAAAAATAAGTAAGCATTATATTTAATAATTATAACAATTATTAATTATTTAAGAAGTCATTATAAGAATGAAATTCAAAATTTTTTTAGGGTAATTTCTTTCCTAGGAATCCCAGCATTCAATTTTTTGAAGCATTAAGTTCTAAGAAATTGTCTTGCTTCAACGCAAATTTAACTATTCACATGAAATCCCTAACCAAAGAAAATATCTTAAACAACAGTTTTTATTAAATATTTTTATTATTTTAGTGCTAATAATATACAAACAAATATTTTAAGTTCACTGCAGTTGAGTGAATAAGAATGCTGGATGTGTGATGTTTGTCCTGGATTTGTCGCTGGTAACCGAACAGATTAGCGGCTTGGTGTCTTTATAATTTTCCCCATGTGTAATGTGAATTCAAGCCAATTTTATTTTGAAAATTTTCTAAGAAGATATTCTCTTAAAACAGATAATCCATGACTATTTTAACAACTATAAAAAAATAATTTATGAATATTTTTCCGTTTTACGACAACACGAGCAAAATAATTTTCTCTGAAAAAACATATGCACCAGCACTCCTTATCGGCCGCCGTTAAGTTAACTGCATCGTTCTTATTCTTTACAGTATTTTTTTCGAAGAACTTTTTGTCAGTAAAATGCACTATTTATAATCTGTCATTTTATTTTGTTTTTCTGTTATGTAAATAATCAACTTAAAATAGATATTTCATAAACTGAGAAAGCCCAGTAACGCTCGAGAGGTAAGATAGTTGAGCATGTTAAATCCTAGCGGCTGCATGGGAAGTTTCGAGGTTTTTCATAAGTGTATTGTGAATTACCAGCCTGTTTCCCTAAAAATATCTCTTCTTTTAGGTAAGTAACCCCTGTGTGCTTTACCATAATCCAAAATCTTTGTTGGGAAATCTTTGGCGCATGTTACCTTATTATAGAAAAGGGTTCAAACTGATTTTTAGCTTAAACATTATTTTCAGTATTAATTATAACATCAATTGCATCAATAGTATTCTCAATATCAATCGCAGGTTTGTATTCATAAATATAATGTACACAAAAGTGGCAGGTACAATAAATTTGTATGAAATTTTATATCATAAAAATTTAGATTAGAATTGTTCACAGCACTTGAGGATTATATGACTAAAAGAGTCGCATCTCGTAAAAGGCGTTTAAAGGAAAAGAATTCGTATTTCGTTCACATGAGGGAAAACCATGAAATCTCCCCTGCAATTAAATCATTTGCTTAGATTTGAACTCCTTCGAATTACCATCTTTTGCGACCTTATCGAACTTAGCCCTCAGGGCTCACTCATGTTTAAAAATTGCTTGTGTGTTATAAGAAAAGAGGAATAGAAAAATTTACGAATCGAAAAATTTAGAAAAATGTAATAAGAGCGCAAAAAGAATTTAATTCACTTAATCCTTTGTTGCATCATGTCCACTCTAGTAGAAAAAAGTTTAAATTTGTTTATTCTTCTGTTTAACAGATTCCATTCCTGTGTTTATTCATTCTATATTATTAGAACTTTCAACTGTCGGTCATAAATAGCTGTATAGCATCACTAAGTAAAGCACTGCTATTTGGAAAATGGAAGTAGCAGCCATTTTGTGTTTCGAAGTTAGTACAGTTTCTCATAGTAAACATTATATAATATTGCTTACATTTTCTTATACTGTCATTTTTTACTCATAATCATAATGTCAGTTTGAGATTGTGGAGTGGGTAGATAAAGATCTACCGAAAAGAGTGAATTGAAACCTAAATGTACTGCTTATCAAGCCAAAACACCACTGGAAATGTTTATGTTTGGCAAAGAATTTCTAGAACATTTGAATTCAATAGGTACAGGTTACAAAATCGTAGCAAAATGAATTCAATCACAATCTATGAAATGAAGGTATTTTGGGGGATCTGTATGTATATGTCAGTTGTAGATTTATCACTTAGAAGATGGTAATGATCACTGCAAACAAGGCAGGAAATGATTTCAAATGCAATGACGATAAATCCTTGGGAAGAGATTTGTATGCATGTACTTACATGCATTCTCTTTACTGTAGTGAACAAACTGTAGCAATTATTTAAACGAAATTTGAATAAAATTAATTTGTTTATTATTACTAAGGTTATTTTAAGTAGAAAAAATACAAACATTTCCGTTTAACTTCTCTAAATTATTTTTATGCAACAAAGGGTTAAAAAAGCATTATGTTTTTTTTTTTTTTTTTTTTTTTTTTTATGTACAGAAGATAGATACATGTTTTCAGCTGAGTTCATTCATCAGAGAAAAACTTTGCATATAAAGCTGTTTTTTTTTTTAAATGCTCCACTATAAAAATAATACAAAAAAAAAGCATAGAATTTTTTTTCTCACATGCACCAAATGCATGCATTACCCTTTCCTGGATTTGAAGAACTCACAGAAAGAAAGAGAGAGCAGAAATGTTGACAACAAATTTTATTGGTCTCTGACTGATTGCTTTGGGAACAGGAAGTCTTTGCAAACGGTTCTCAGAAGCAGTCCCGGATCTAGAGGGGGGCAAGCCGGGGTCTGTGCCCCGGGCGGCAAATTCAAGCGTTTTACTGGATCGTATTTGGAATGTTGTCTAATTTTTGATACAATATTAGTAATTTTAAAGACCACTTTTAAGAATATTTATAATTAATTACTAACAAACATTGTAATGAAACAAAAAGTTAAAAGAAAGCTAAGTACATCCGAATACGACTGTAAAGATAAGATCAGAGAGAGGACAATCGAGGAACTCAGGCGTCACTGACAAGGTCAGACGACTCTGTCCTCAAGGCTCGCGCCTCTGCCAACTCAACACAGCCTAAATATAATAGATCTGAGGGGTGACCAACCTCATTTGATTTTTCACTGTCGTTCACTTGCCTTCCCAAAATTGATTATTGCCCCTTTTATGCAAGCTCACTTCAAAATGTCTTGCCCGGTCGTATACCAACTTCGCGGAATTAATTGAAGCCCTCCTCAATTCTCTATGGAGGTAAGAAAGGAGGGTATTTCCTACCTCCATGCAATTCTCCTCCACAGCTAACAATGGTCAACTTTTCAGTCCCCCACTTTAATGTACAAAGGGTGACACACAAAGAAGAAACTATGAATTACGAACGAATTACTTTCTTTTATACTCATATTATATTTTTATAATAAAGAATGATGAGTCAGAACTTGTTTATGCTCCACAGGAATTAAAAAATTTTCAAGTTTGCAACTTTTAGCTGCTATATGTTATTTTTGACAATTATTATATAAAGAAGAAATTTGGGACTTAAGTAGTTAAAATCTTGCAAAGCGATAGTTAATGTACTAAAATATTATCTCCCAATTCTTGAAATTAAAAGTGGTCAATTAATGTCAAAAACTAAATAGGAAAAAATTGAAATTAAACTGAGTTATTGTGTTTCTTAAAATTGCCATCCATATTTACTGATATAATTTTAAGAAGTGTAATAAGAGTTTAATTGGAATTTTCTCCTATTTAGTTTCAACATTACTTGTCCACTTTTAACTTCACTTTGGAGGTAATGTTTAATATATCAGTTTTGACATATGTAAACCAGATAAATTAATGAACCTACAAGAAATTGATATATATATCTACTATATATATTAAATGAACCTATCAAATATCGGATTTAAGAGAAGATACTACGGTATTAATATTAATTTGTAGCACAGTTTAATTATTATTATTATTATTATTATTATTATTATTATTTTTTGTCTTGTCTAGATAAATATTTAGGAATTTTCTTAGATCTTAAATTTCAAATTCAACATTTTAGGGAATTAGTTCTAATCTAATTTTAAAATTCTTTTCATTGAATCCCAAAATTCGGCTTGTTAAATGGTTCTAAATTCATACAAATATTGTTATAATATATGTCATATTAAGCCATTATTTACTTTTCCAATTTTTAATCACTGAACTTGAAGTTACTTAACTTTCTTACAGACTCCATATTTTAAGAAATGTTAAAAAATTTATTTTGTTTCCCAATACTTCTCTCACCGATATGCAATGAAACACATTTAATTTAATTAAACACATACACGTTTAATTAATTATTATGAACATATGAAACATGTTCATAATTATACAAAAAATTTCTAACTTCCTTCTATTCATCGCTTAAAGTTTTTAATGTCCTGTTCACCCATTTCTTTTAAACTTGCATTATATATTTCTTTTTGCTATGCATTAGAATTTGTATATTGTTGTATTGTATTCATCCAATTTGTATTTAAATGATAATTTTTAGAAAGTTCTGCATCATAACTCTAGTTAACAGAAGATGTTTCTAACATCTTTATGTTGATGAATCGTTAGTGTGCATCTTATTTTTCAGTTTAGGTTTAGGTTTCAATAAAATTATATTTAAAGAGAGATGACGCTGAGTTATACTATCTCTAACTGTTGCTATTTATAATACAAGTTAACGTGAGTAGTAGTATAGCTCATTTACAATTTTTATAAAAATTTTCAGCCATACCGGAAATAATAGCAAATGCTAATAATATTTTGATTACATTTTCTTCTTCCTTTATATTTTTGTGATATAATGTTTCATGGTTGCATAGAGATAAATATAATTCATTTACCTGATATGTAAATCTATATTCAGAGCACTTTTGCGTTTACTAATATTGTACCTTCTATCTTCTTTAATATATTGTTAACACACAGCGATCAAGTGGTAAAGTCATTAAACATTGGTAATTTGACCGAAGTTTCAAAAAATTCAAGAGAATGATTTATCTGCATGACAGTTTTCGTGGCTTTTCCTCATATGTAACATGAGTACGAGCCAGTTTTTCTTGAAAGTTTGCTCCTCTTAGTGACCGAATTGAAAACCGCTGTATGCTAGGTTCAATCGCAGGCGAACAAGTTGGCTGAGGCAGATATCCTTCGGGTACTTTGCCATAACATACAAACCAAGAGCTCTTTCTTTTGTGTGAATATGTAAATATTTATACTGTTATGGGGTTGTGTGAGGATGATAGTAGAGTTCTTGAGTAGTCTACATAAAAGCGTTATAGTGAAATGAAATTTTAAAGTGCTAGGTTAAAATCACTGTTAATTTCGAGATATTGGTGTGTTAATTACTGAATCCATTGCATTCGTGATTTGTAACTTGTATATATTTGTTTCAGATATTAATTAGTAATTTGTCATTCCTATTTTTTGTACTATGCTGAACTGCTTTAGTATTTAGGACTGAATCATTTTCCATTAGTTTGGCTAGTTATTGTTGCAAATATTTCAAAACTGCATATTTCAGAGAATTTCTATGTAAATTTTATTATTACAGTGCAAAAATAGTGTGAATATGTAAATATTTTGAATATATAAATATATCTTATCGAGCTGTGTGAGGAAGATAATAGAGTTCTTGAGTAGTTTACATAAAAGCGCTATTGCGAATTTTAACGAGCTAGGTTAAAGTTACTGTTAGTATAGAGAAATTGGTATAAAATTATTCAATCCATTGCATCAGTGATTTGTAATTTGCTTATATTTGTTTACATGAAATTTTCAATTATTTAATAATGTGTGATTACTGTGCACATTATTAAATAATTAAAAATTTCATGTAAACATTTTTGAACTGTGCTGAACTATTTTAGTGTTTTGTATTCAATCGTTTTCTATTAGTATCATTTATTAGTATGAGTAACTATTGCTGCAAATATTGAAAAAATGCCTATTTCAGGAAAAATGTAAATTTGATTATTTCATTGCACTAGAGAGACAGCTGCATTGGGAGGGTTCGCACGGTTTTTATCCGTGTAACTTTTGATATGTATGTCCGGCTTCCGCCCACCAGCGGCCGAGCGTAAAGTCGCGGAACAGTGATAGTTCGGTTCGAGGTTCGAATTCCGCGAACGAGCTGTGTCATTTCTATTATCTATAGTTCTATTTGGGAGAGCTTCCCACTTGTATATTCGATTCAAATCACTACTTCAATTAAGTCTTAGTGACTTTTATTTACACACATCTTTTATATTACAATATATACATAATTCGAGATTAATTTCAAATCAAAAGATGTTGATTATCCCCCCCCCCTTCGTATCAAATTCTATCGAGAGAAAACCAAGTGAGCGACTGCTCTCTTCCAAGTTTGTTTTTCGACTCCTCGTTGCCACTGGCAGAAGAGAATCTTTCGCTCATTTCAGTTCGAGTTGTAACATTTCTCCCACCTTTTGATTTTTGACAAAGTATGAAAAAATCAAAACAATTGTGCAATGAAAATTGAAATACGAATTTAAGATGAGTAATTTAAATCTTACCAAAATCAACAATTTTATCTAGGCGTAACAAATATCTTGAATATTTTAAACTTACTTAATATTCTTTAAACAACAGGCAAAATATTCTTTTCTGAAAAATACTAGTAAAGAGATTAATTCACTAAACTGGAAATCAAATTGTATACAAAATTTAAATTCAAAGAAAGGAATAAAGAAAACAAATAACAGTGGTACTGAAAACAAAATTAAACTAATTAAAATTCTTTGGTTTCACAATTTTTCTGCCATATCTACTAAACTGAATGTTTTTATCAGAATTTTCAAGTTCACAGTTTTTATCAATTACTAAATCATTCATTTTACCAGTATTTCTCGAAGATGTGGATGATTCAGTAGTTTTAAGCTCGAAGGTAGATTCTTTATTGTCTATCTCCATTGAAAATACTCTTTGAACTGGTCTTAACAGTTCACCACTTTTTACTTTCACCACTCTGATGTTGTTGTCTTTTCCTGGGTATGTTTCGATCACACGACCCATAGGCCAGTCGGTACTTTCCTTTTATCGTCCTCTACAAACACTAAATCCCCTTTCTTGATGGTTCGCGAAGGTACAGTCTTTGGTCGATGTACTAACATACCAAGATATTCATCTCTAAATCTTTTACGAAATTTCACACGTAACTTTTAGTGGTATCGCCATCTTTTCGATAAGTTGATTTTATCCAAACTGTCTAGATCCGGAACACCTTCAGTTCGCACATCCTGAATAAACAAACATAGAGGGAGTGAGTGCACATAAGTCGGTGGAATCTTTTGACTCGTATGTTAATGGTCTGGAGTTGATATTTGCTTCTGCATCACACAGGATAGTTAACATTTCTTCATATGAAAGTAATGCTTTTCCCAGGACTCTTCTCAATAATTTCGTGATCATCTGAACTAGTTTCTCCCACCAGCCGCCCCACCATGCTGCGGTTGGTGGATTTAACTTCATAACCGCAGCATTAACTAACACTGAATTTTCATTATCGAAGATTTTCTGATAATTTGGTTCCAGTCAACAGATCGGAGCAAATTCCTTGCCCCAACTAAATTTGTGCCATTATCACTATATATTACTCTAGGCCGCCCTCTTCGTGCTATGAATCTTCTAAATCCGAGAAAAAAATCTATTAGTCGATAAGCTTTCAATTAATTCTAAATGAACCGCACAATAAACTTCACAAGTAAAAAGTAAGATCCAAGCTTTTCTATTTTCTTTTAAATAAAGTGGTCCTGCTACATCAACACCTGTCACCTCAAATGCATAAGCATCTCTGACTCGATCTTCTGGGAGAGGACAAGGCACTGTATTAAGAGCTTTCGCCGAGTGTCTCTTGCACCGAACGCACTTCGATATGACTCTCTGTACTGTTTTTCTTCCTTTTATTATCCAAAATTTTTGACGAATATTGGTCAAAAGAACTTGAATACCAGCATGTAAAAGTTGTAAATGGTAGTCTTGTATCATTCTTTCTACTAATTCATGTTTGGATGGAAGTACAATGGGGCGCCGGAAATTTTCATCATCATGTCTTCTCAAAATCTTCGTTTTCGATCTTATAATCCCTTCTTCATGCCTGAAAGTAAAATGTCCCTTCAACGGTTCTTCACTAGAGAATGCTTCTTGTTGAACGATCTTCACTAATTTCTTCTCAACAATGTCCAATTCTTCAACATCAGGGTTTGGCCATAATTTCTTTCTCCATGTCTACAATTATTTATGAATCTTAGAATCCAAGAAATCATTCTCACAATTTTAAAGTAACTTGACAAGTAAATCAGATACCATTTTTCAGAGGTGATATTAGCCAAAGTCGAAATAATGTTCTTTCGCTTTTCTTTCATAATTTCTTCTTCGTTAGTAATCACTTCACTAGTTGGCCACTCTTCATCGTTCTTCATAAGCCATTCTGGCCCTTGCCACCAGCGACATTTCACAAAACTCTTAATCGAACACCCTCTTGATGGTATATCTGCTTGATTCGAATTTCCTAGAATGTGACGTCATTCAGATTCCGATGACAATTTTCGTATCTCTTTTACTCTATTTGCGACAAATGGTGCCCAATGGTCATCTCTTTGGATCCAAGAAAGAGCAGTACTCGAATCTGTCCAATAGTTCCTTGGAACGTTGTCTAAGTTGAGTGTTTGTAAAGCAAGAGCTGCGAGTCTGACTCCTATACAGCAGGACAATAATTCTAATTCTAGACGATTTATTGTCATTTTTCTTAATGAACTAACTCTACTTTTAGCTGGAAGAAAATACACCGATACATTTTCACTTGTTTCTTTTCTTAAATAAATCACACATCCATAGGCTTATTTACTTGCGTCACAGAACGTATGAAGACTAAGACTTTCATTTCCATTTATATCTAAAGCCCTTGGAATTATAATACTGGATAAAAGTGACAAATCATCAATCCACGAATAGAACTCTGTTCGTATGTCTTCAGGTATATTTGTATCCCAACCAATTTTTAACAACCATGTCTTTTGCATGAGTAGTTTAAGTGTTAGCGTTATAGGGCAGAGAAAACCCATGGGGTCGAAAATGCGATGTACCGCAGACAATATATTTCTTCTAGTAAGATTCACTGGTTTGTCAGTAGCAGTCTTCATCTCACAGAAAAGGCTATCATCTTTCTTATCCCATAGAATTCCCAACACAGGAGTAGGTTCTATACTGTCTTCATATTTCAAACGAGAAGTGTGCTCCCACCCTCTCAAATCGAATGACGCAGAATCTAATATCTGTTTCGATTCCTCGATGAATCGTGTAAGTGTCTCTTCATCAGGAACAGATGTGATGCAATGCAATTATCTACGTAGAATGATTCTTTTAAATTTTCCGCTGTTTCAGGATATTTAGATCAATGTGATGGCTTAATACAGCATCTAATATAAAAGGACTGCAATTCAATCCAAAAACAACGCGTTTATGTCTAAAAACTCTAAGTTCCTCCTTTTCAAAGTCTTTCCACCATAAAAATCGTAAGAAATCTCGATCACTCTTATTCACTGACATTTGCAAAAAAGCCTTTCTTATGTCTGAAATAACTCCTATTCTATTCTTGCGAAATCTTAAAATTATAGGAATAATTTGTTCCAGCAAATTTGGACCCTTTTCTAGGCAATCATTAAGTGAGCGCGAATTTTTGTCTTTACAGGAAGCATCAAAAACCAGTCGCAATTTCGTGGTCGAAGTTTCTTTGAATACCCCTTTATGTGGTAAATAGTGACACTGATTATTCATTTCGTGTTCAGAGACTTCTTCTATAATTCCTTCATTTAACCAATCTGTGAAAACATTTTCATAATCCTCGAGTTTGCCCTTTTGTATCAACCGGTGTGTCGTACTGTTTAAACGCTGTCTAGCAATATCGAAATTTTGACTTAAACAGTCCTTTTCTGTTACCCAAGGCAACTGAACCTCATATCTTCCCTCCTTAAAGGTAACAGTTTCGTTAAAATGGTTCAATGCGGCAATTTCTATTTCCTTTCTACATTTTGTTTCAACAGGGTCTTGAATCCCCAATAAATCTAATTTCCTGAAATTTTCAATCTTCGATGTGTGAATTAATAAAGAAGTCACTGCGACGACATTAGTTACATTTTCCTTATCGTCGATATGGTCAGACAATTTCCCCATTAAAATCCAACCCATTTTGGTTTCCATTGTAACTAATGTTGAGTTAAAACGTTCAATTTTGTCTTTTACTAATTTCCAATAATTATCAGCTCCAATAATATATACGTTGTTATATTTATACGTTGTTGTTATCTAAAGACTCATGATCAACATCCGCTAAAATTATTCCCCTATCTTTTAACAACTCTCGAATATTTTCCGGAGGATAGTCTATCTCAGCACTCGATATTTCATCAGTCTCTAAAACCTGAATAATTAATTCCTAGTTATCGAAAATGTTTTTTATTTTTACTTCTACTCGCGCACAGTTCTGTTTGGTAGGCCACTTGATCCGAAAGTATGAATCATTATTTCTTCCCTTCCCACGACTTTTAATCCCGGTTGTTTAGACAGACGTTTCTGAATATACGAGCGTTGACTAGCGCTGTCAAATAAAATAAACAACGAACTAATTTATTGCGTGACCTACTTTTGAGTTCTACTGTTGCCGTCTGTAAAAATATTTTATTCCTACCGATGCTAATGTGACGCTGAATTTTCTACACCTTTTGATTGCGATGCTTCGTGTTTTTTCTCATTTTTGTAACAAAGGGTTGCATTATGTTTTTTGTGGCAAGAGTTTTTCTCAGAACAATCGGAAAATCGATGACCTGGAGCCAGACAAACATAACATCGAGCTTGTAATCTCAATATATTTCGTTTCCATTTACACTCATATTACACTTTTCACTATTATGTGTGTTATTTTTGCAAAAAATACAGTTTTCTTCTTTTACAGGAGCTAATAATTCTGCCGCCGACGAGGGGTTAACTTATGAGTTAAACTTATTGTTTGTGTATTTATAATTGCTTTTGTGCTTGTCGAAGTGTTTATTTTTCCGTTCAATAGAACGAATTTCGGTTCCGGTTTGTTAACTGCGTACGTTTGTTCGCGGTATTCAATTTCGTTTTTCAAAAACGCTATTAAACCTTTAACATCAGATTCCTCTTTTGGATCACGCTTTCGATAATATTCGAGAATCAAATCATGAGGCAATAATTTCAATAATATCGGATTTAACAAGTGTCCGTACGAACCCGAAGTTACTCCTAAATTACTTAAGCTTCGAATGTTTATTTCACAAGCGTCGTGTAATCTTAGCTCATTTAAGTTAGAAGACTTTTTAACTGGTTCTATGTCCAAAAGATTATTCATATGTGATTTTATAATTTTCTCTGGTTTACCAAAGCGTTCTTTTAAAAGTTCTAAACATGAATCCTAATTGTGTTCGGTTAACTGAAATCCTTCAACGACATTATATGCTTGCCCTATCAATGATGATTTCAAGTATACGAATTTTTAAATCTTGGTTAACGCTTTGTTCTGATCAATCGCAGCTTGAAAACTGTTAAAAAATTCTAACCATTTTCCTGCATCTCCTGAGAATTTTGGAATATTTAACTTTAGCAATTTCATAGCCGATGACGATACATTTATTTCAGAAACAGAAGTGTTCAAAGAATTTGCATCTGATGAATTTTTCACAGACAAATTTTCATTACATTTATTTAATCTTATTTTAATTCTAAACTTTGCAGACATAATTTGTTCATTGTATTTATCACTTGCAGAAATATCTTTTTCAAATTCTTTAGCATCTTTTAACTGAGTTTCGATTTGTGAATTCAACATTTTCAACGTGTTTTCTCTTTCGAGAATTGTTTCATTCATCTCCTGCAATTCCTCAACGTTTGTGTTTTCGATATTTTCTGACAACAAAGATTCTATTTTTATAATTAATTTCGTAACGCTACTGCGTTCATTCGTACGTTTCTGCTTCAGTTTGCCTAAAGCTTCCATGTTTAAAATTGACTAATCACAATATTGAAACTCAGTTTTTTCCAAATTTTCAAAGAAAAAGGAATTGCTTACCTGTTTACAGGTAATCCATCTGCTAATTTTCAAAATTCTAATCCAAAAGTCCCGGGTTTAGGCACCAATAAAATATGTCATTTCTATAATCTATAATTCTATTTGGGAGAGCTTTCGACTTGTATATTCGATTCAAATCACTACTTTAATTAAGTCTTAATGACTTTTATTTACACACATCTTTTATATTACAATATATACATAATTCGAGATTAATTTCAAATCAAAAGATGGGGATTATCCCCCTTCGTATCAAATTCTATCGAGAGAAAACCGAGTGAGCGACTGCTCTCTTCCAAGTTTATTTTTCGACTCCTCGTTGCTACTGGCAGAAAAGAAACTTTCGCTCATTTCGCGTTCGAATTGTAACAGGCTGGCTGCATGGGTGTTTTCGTGGTTTTCCCCATGTGTAACGTGTATACGAGCCAGTTTCCCTTAGAAAGTCCTCCACGAAGGCATCCCTCTCCTTAATCAAATAGCCCTAGTGCGCTTTGCCATAATTAAATACACCGTATGTCGGACCTCCAGCGGCTGAGCGGTAAACTCTGAACACTGGTAGTTCGGTCAGGGTTTAGAATTTCGGCAAATTTGCTGGCTCCATGGGCGTTTCCGTCGTTTCACGCATGCGTTATTTGCATACAAGCCAATTACTCTTCGAAAGCCCTCAGCGAAGGCATCTATCTTCTTAGGCAGATAGCCCTCTTATGCTTTGCCATAAGTAAAGAAACTAAAGAATTTGTTATGTATATTTCTTTTATAACAAAAATGGCACATAAATAATTTCTTTCTATAAAATGGATTTTACATTTTATCTCAACCCTACCTATTTCTATGTTTATTAAAAAAATTCAAATTTGTTAGAGAAACGTAAAGGAAAATAAGTGAGGGCGGCAGTTTTAAGTTTTTGCCCCGCCTAGGAAAAATGTGAAGTTCGGCGCTGCTCAGAAACTATTCGGGCAAACAGGGCCAACGGGTTTAGTTATACTATTTTACAAAGCAAAAGCCAAAGATAAAAGTGGCCGCCCCCTATTTAGAGGAAAGGTCTTTCGGTGGGGAAATTGGTCAATGTCTTCTTCAAGGGTTGGCCTTTTATGTACGTCCACAAGGAAATACCACACAAACATGTGTTCAAAAGACCAATTTTATATTTCTAAATACTTCCGGTCTGACAGCAAGATTTAAAAAAATTAATTTGTTTTCGATATAAAAAAAGTAATAAGCCAATTTTTAAATTGTTTTACACAAAACCAAGTAGGGAGATAAAATTTTATTTTCTTAATATATATATTTTCTCAGAGATTACTTTGCGAGTAAATTTTTCAAGTTACGAAAATCTCACCTACATTTATTTTCAAATCAGATTTATTTAATGTATATGGATCGGCTAAACAAGCGCACTTTCGCACGTATAAAATATGCATTAATGCATACATAAAAATGAAATAAAATTTGAAAATAATGCAATTTAGGAATTAGTGTATTAAAAAATAATTTAAAATTTGTTGTGATCTCATTTCTTACATTATATGCATTTATTTTAGTTTTCAATATGCACTTATTTTAGTTTTGTAATATGCACTTATTTTATTTTATTATGGTATATGCATTTATTAGTCTTTGTTCTCAGATTTTGTCCGATTATTTGAATACGGCAAAACAAACGAGATCGTCTGTCTAAAGGATAGACTAGTCGCCGTGGTGGGCTTTCTAAGTAAAACTCATTCATATCCATGTTACACATAGGAAAACTATGAAACCCAACCATACAGACAATTTGTTCGTTTGGGTTTCAGTGCAAGTGGAACTAGTAGAAATCAGCGGTCTTAGCCAGGAAGGTCACTGGTTGGGGTCTGATAGATTTAAAAACCTGATAAATCGTATTTAATAAACATGATACTAATAAACGAACCAGTTTTATAAAACAAATAAAATGCTTATATCGGACGTAACTAAATCTCGATATAACACAGAATAACACTGATAAAGGAGAGTGTTATAACACTAAATTTATATACTAAACGGAATATACATTAATTCTATATATAGAAAAATTTATCAAATTTCGTTGGGAATGTCTAGCGGCGAAATCCTTACTATATATATCCTTATTTTAAATTCATCGCATACCTCGTGTTTTGACTCTTACCTCTAAATACATATAACCCACAATCTCCACATGGGCGTTTTCGTGAATTTACCTATATGTAACACGGGTACAAGATAGTTTTCCTTCGACAGTCTTTCACGAAACATACTTTCTTTAGATCGATCGCTCTTTGCGTGTTTTATCATAATCTAACAAACCAAACTAAACCTAATCCCAAGCGAGGACTAGTACTCAGAGATCTTCGTGAAGGACTTTTTAAATAAGATTGGCTTATTAGACAGCAAAAATCCACGAAAACTGCCAGGTAGCCAGCCCATTCACCGGGATTTAAACTCGCTTCAAACTGCCAATTTCTACTAGGTCGCTGCGGGCTTTTCTTGTATCTTTATCAAAAATCTTTACAAAGAATCGCGAACACAGAGTTATTGGTTTTTAATTTGATTTGGTTTTATGTGATTATGACAAAGCCTCGAGGGCTATCTGCCTAAGAGGAGGGATGCCTTCGTGGAGGACTTTCTAATGGACACTGGCTCGAATACACGTTACACTTGGCGAAAACCAGGAAAACGCCCATACAGCCAGCCCGTTTGCGGGATTCGAACCTCAGACCGAACTACAGCGACTCGGCCGCTAGTGGGCCAAAATTATTGAGTACCAAAGGATTAATTAAGTTACGAACTTAATAACATTCATTTGCAGTGCTGTTATCAGTATTGACATTTGGAGAGGTTTTTTTTCCTAGCGAAATTTTTTAATGTAATTAATTTAATTCGTTAGCTAATTATTCCACTGACTAATTTTTCGTGCGCAGTATATGTAACCCTTTCATACACTAACTGTTTTACTTAACTTACACTCCGTTAATTTTATACGATTTTATACCGGTAAATTTCTTTCCAAAAAACGCGTAATTTTTTCCCTAGATTTTAAAACTATTTTGTATTTCAAACCTTAATAATAAAATTAAAAAAAAAACAAATATTTCTAGAAATTCTTTCAGCATATGTTTTTATTCGATTTAATTGAAGTTTTCGAATAGAATATCTTCCTTTCGACATCCAAGAAATTTTTATATGTCAGTTCGCGTTTACAAGGAACATACAGCCACATATTCGAATACAAAAATCAGGCATACTGAAAGTACATTTTTAACATTTCAAAATGTAAAAAGGAAAAATATACCATTAGAAACACCCGCACTTGAAATACGAGAGTAAACAAGATAGGTGTTTGCAACATTTTATATTTTATCCTGTTCTTGATGTTGTAGTCAACTTTTAATACATTGTATAATATATGGTTTATTAAAAAGTACGTCTTACGTTACAATTGTTACTTTTCTCTGTTTCTTCTAAATTTCGGTAATGTATTATAACAACGAGCGATTCTGTTTAACTTTCATTTGTATAAATAACCACAAGGCAAACTGTTGTAAAACGATTTATCTTCATTCACAAGCTTGCAGTCACTGGAAAGATAATGCACACTTGCTGTCTGACAATGATTCTTCATTTTCAGGACCCATCCGTAAAGTGTTCTTTTCAAACAGACTTCACACCCTATTAAGACTGTGTCAACTGACAGCCGACTGCAGAAAGGTAGGGGAAGGAAGACCAGATTGCGTCGTCTAAACACGTCTTAAGCAATCTTCGTGAAATTTGGGCTTCATATATACACGTCTTAAGCATTTTTCGTGCGATTTGAAATTCCTGTAAAGACGTCTTAAGCATTTTTAAAGGAAACTCCAAAAACTTTTAAACACGTCTTAAGCAGTTAAAGGTTTAAAATAGATAACAAAAGAATCAAATGCATGAAAGCAATAAAATAACCATCGACCAAAAATTCATCTGAATTCCTTACCTTCGAGAAAGGAAAATAATAACAGCAAATATAGCACGATCACTCAAGACGATGAAAGGCGGCACATGGGGCATTCGCCTTCACATAATGAAATTACTCTTTCGAACAGTAACAACTAAGGTCATCGCTTATCGTGCTGCTATCTGAGAGTCAGAAAACTCAGCATACTCAACTCACTCCAGCGTGCTTTCCTAAACAGTACAACAAGAGCCTTCTACATGACATCTAGAACTGCTTTACAGATACTCGTCAGAGTTCTCCTCCTTCCCCTTCTAGCTGAAACTGAAGTCATAGGAATAGGAACTGCAGTACCCCAATTAAAGAAACTTGTAACTTTTAATAGTGTAACTTTCAACCTTCAAAATTATGAAGACCCCCCTCCCAATCTGACAAACACACAGCAAGATCACTTAAAAATTTCCAATGCATCAGGAACCAACCACCATCGGAAACTAAATCTGCAGCTATTCCTACGGTTCAAACATTGAAATAAACATCAGATGCGAACATTATATAAAATTCAGGCCTAGAGCTCCCGACAGACACTGTTCACATCATCACAGACAGTCAGTCTTCCATTTACGCAATCAAAAATCAACACTCCAACTCGCAATCAGTGAAACAATTGCAAAGCATCATCCAGATTAACAATAAGAAATTCTTCTATACTTGGACCGGAAACTACAGAAAGTTTAAACGTAACAAACAAGTCGACATCCTAGCCAAAAAAGTCACCATAAAGCAATGTGGCGACCAAACTGATATCTCATGGCGTAGATCTGCCCTAAAACTGAAGCTTAAAAAACCTTCCTCACTACAAATGACAACATCAGTGGAAGCAAGAACACCACGGAAGTCGAACCTTCCAAAACTTCATATCCAAAACTGATGAAAATACAGTCCTCCCTTCCCATCAGCTCTCTCGTACGTTATCTGACACAGTCCCTTCCTATTCACTTCCATACAAGAAACGTGGGAGCTACAGATATGAAAGTATGCGGGAAAAAGAGCAATCTAGATCACTACATGTTCCAGCGCCTTCTAACAGAGAAAAACCATATTATACATCCCCAAAACCCTGGCAATAATTTCAAGATTAAACAGTGCAAGACTCACCACCGCATTAAAGCCATTAAAGTAGTGTTTTGATGCCAAAGTCTCGAGTTGTGCCATCCTTGCCATTCCACTCCAAAACATGTGCATTCAGCGATACAGGAATAAATACTTATATATATTTGTGTCATCAGTATTTATACTTTCAGTGACGCAAAGAAGATAAAAAAATGCTTGCTAACCGCGCCTTCAGAAATATCCAGTTTTGTCTTTAGGAGTATCCTAATTAAGCCTTCAAGGTCATAAAGTGGGAAAATCTCCTTCCTTGATTCAACATCAAAGGCAATTTACGCCCATATGTGACACCAGTTATACCCAGTTGCTCCTTCAGTGTTTCCATAACAAGTCAGAAAACTACTCAATTTGTGACCAAAAAACTTATGAACTTTCAATGAAATATGAACTATAAATAATTTCCGTGCGACTAAATCTGATCACATTAACTATCAATTAATGACAGCTAGCTCCAAAAAGAGAAGAAATGTCCAACTCAATACTGCACAATATAACACGTCCAACCATTAAACGAATCTGCCTCTATCAAAGTCATAACAGCAAGCAACATCAACTTTATCTATTCTAACTGTTGCATATAACGTACCTTTATCCTCTTGTACCTTTCGCAACTTTTGTATATTGTGCATTCTATCACATGCATTTTGTATAATACAATCATACTCAAGTTATGGGCCAAAATTGTACCACCAGTTGAAGTATCTTATGTATCCCTTTAGCAGTATTCGTATTAGTCACCAATGTATTTTACAACCGTTTATAATATTTATTGCATCTTGAAAACTATTTGTATTTGTCATATATATCGGCTGACCAAGCTCTAAACTTCTTTTCTTAATGTATTGCTGATAAATGAAACCTCTGTATACAGCAGCATGTACTACCGATAATCTGTACCTCCAAAGTCAAACTGTAAAGTACTATTAAAACTATATATATACTCCATATGTCAAACTAGGAACCAATACCAAACCCCTGAAATATGCATCAGGAGGGCTATTAATCACAAGGGCTATTAATTTCATTTTGGCATTTTGCGTCGGTTCATTATGAATGCCGACTCAAATTTCAAATTGTTGTCACCAAATATTAAAGCCTTGTATTATATACATGATATTGAATAAATAAAGGTAACACACAAAACTTTAAAACATCCCTTTAAGCTTCGTTCAGACGGGGGCGTAAAGGGCATAAGTGGTTAAAGCCGAGCTCCGTTGCCAAAGGCAACCAGTCTGTGCTACGTCGCAAAATCTTGTTTAGGGTTCGTGGTATAGGGTTCAAAGTTTTCAACTTTACGCCGAGTTTGGGATAAGCGTACACCAATAAGAGCGAAGCTAAAACGAAGCGGCGTTCTACAGAAGATTTCGCTGTCACCAAACAAGCAGAGCGAACGCGGGAAATCAATCGAGCAGGAGAACAGCGCGGGAAAGTTGTAGACACATCCACGCATGCGCAAAGTTAGCTTCTCTCATTAGCCACGGCTTACACGCCGTTCTCGAAAGTGTGAACGGAATTCCTGTATTTTTGCCCTTGTGACAACGCATCTATGCCCTTTACGCCGCCGTCTGAACGCAGCCTTAGGCGTAAAATAAAATCTGAAAGCTTTTAGACTTTTTCTCTTCTCACTTTTTTTCTCTTCTTTCTCTCTCTCTCTCCCCCCCCTTTTTTAAGTTCAATAAACTACTGACGCAGGATAACATTTGCAGGCCGCTGTAGATGTGAGTTTTCCCTAGATATTTAGTGTACTAAGGCTATACCACTTCTGCATACGGCGCGGTATTAATGCCCCTACACCACTTGTTTCTGTCCTGTTCTGCAAACAAAGACAGTGCTAGAGCTATGTCGTATTACGGTCCTTTGGGATCACGGAGTCTGGTTATATTTAAGTCTAAGTCATAGACCTTTCCCATTCATAGTCAGACCTTTCCCAGTCATACTCAGTAAGTCTAAGTCATAGTCTTCCTTTCTAAGTCATAGACCTTCATAGTCTAAGTCATAGACCTTTGCCTTTCTTATTTTTATCACTTATTGTTTTTCTTTTACAGACAAGAAAAATACATTAGCATATGTTTGTAAACTTCTACATCGCCTTGTGCATTAAAAAATACTGCTAAGGTAGCAAAAATCAATGAATTGAAATTCCGGGCAATTCTAAGTTTTTACATTGAGATTAATTTTACTAATGATGTTTTTGACTAGCGAGCTTACCAGCTCAAACTTACATACTTTTAGCCTACCTAATTATGACTTGTGCTTGAGAAAATTATATGTAGCTAAAAATATTGATGGCTGTTTCATAAAAATTGATTTATTTAGTGTAAGCTATGGAGTTCAACACTCGTATATTATCACTTCTGAAAGCACAAATAAACACCGAATTTGAACATATTTTAAGGAAGTCGCATTCGGATGAGACAACAACGGCTGAAACCACGGATAGCCTCCCTAGGATCGTCTCCTTGTATATTATTGCTTTCTTAAACAATAAGTATAAAACATTAAGATTAATTAAACAAAATAGTGGGAAAATTAGAATAATAACAAACAATATAAAAAATTAAAATTTCATTAAAATTATATTTTATTTTATCTGTTGCAAAGCGCAACTGTATCATTATTTATTTTTATAAGACAAGAAGTCATCAGACAAAATAACTCTGAAAACCACGAGTTTTTTAATCTGTCTTAAACTTGTGTTATTGTTTCATCATCATAGATAAAATATGAGAGTAAGCACAGAATGCTGTGTACACATCATTTGCTTTGAAATAAGATAAATAAAATTGTGATACATGCTTTCACGCATATTTTTATCACAGTTCTTCAGTCAGAAGATTTTCGTATTCAGTGAAGTTTTAAATTCGAATATAGTTTATTTCAGATATATGGATTTTATATATGTAAATATATAATCACTGTAGATTTATGGTTACCATTATATTTGACAATTTAGGCTTTGTGTGTATTATTAACCAGATCTGTAATGCGTATGCACACTTAACTCCCATCTACAGTTGCATATTTCAAAACAATTTCTGTTAAATTTCACAAATTACAATTTTAATTGCTATTATTAAGTTGAAGAATGACAGAAACCTAACTGAGCTGAAGCTGAATTTTCCATAGAGTGCTAATTACATTTCTTTTTTTCATTTGAACAGGAAGCTCAAACCATCTGCAGAGACAATAGTACATTTTATTTTTATATACCTTTTTCTCCGACGAAAGGTATGCCCGTTTTATGCTGAATTCACCGCTATACAGGTGAATTGAGCATAGAAATAGTCAAAAAAGAAATTTTTTGCTTAATTATTATGCGATTTACCATATTTCGTGTACTGTAATTCATTACTGAACTATATATACATAAATAAGCAATTAAATAAATAAGTGCTATAAAGCTGGTAGTACTATAAATAATAAGAACTGTCTACTTTAGTTAATAAGAGCTACATGCTTTAGCGTGCTGTGAATCAGTACTTTGAAGTATATCGTAAATAAATATTATGAAGACTAGTATGAATAATAATCAATAAGAAACTCTTTATGCTTTACATGAAGTAAACTATTGAACAAGTAAGATTCTATCACTAATGTATGGCCCATCACCGACCGAACTGTAAAATCGCTGAACAGTGCTAATTACTAGTATTCAAATTCCATGCATCAAAATTTTGGGGGCCTTCTAACGTGTAAATTGAAAATGAACAAGTCTACTAAAAATAACCAACTTCCTAACGACCGAGATGTAAAGTAGTTTTATGAATGAAGTTCTGTGATGTCGCTAAACATCGGTCGTTCGATCAGCGCTCAATTCTAAGCAAACGGTCTCACTGTGTGGGCATTTTCTTGGATTGTGTCATGTGTAAAGTTGATACAAGTCGATTTCCATTAGAAAGTCTTGAAAGAGGCATTCTTTCTTTTAGAAGGACATATCTAGAATGTTGTGCCGTAACCTAATTAATCTTACTCAGTTTACTCGGTTTCTCCGTGCGTAATTTACATACGAGCTAGTTTTTAATAAATCTTTTACGAGGACATCTCTTCCCATAAACCAGGGTTTCCTAAACTTTCTGATGTGAGAACCCGCTAATATTTATGAAAATTTTGTGGGATCCCCATAAGAACTGAGGAAAACCGATACACGTGTGTGTAGAGCGAAACTATCAGTTTCTTCACTTGTACTGTAATATACTATTGTAGTTTTAGGTCATTAACTTTAATTTTTAATGTGAAATGAGATTTTCTATTATAAAAAATAAAAACGTTTTCGTTTTTTCTTGTTTGTATTGTTTAATCGTTATCTATTTTCAGATAAATATTTGGTAATTTCAAAAATATTATAATAAGTTAAAAAATATGAAAATTGCTATGATTTTTGGTGACCTCCTGCTGCAGTTCCCGCGACCCTCAACTGGTGTAGAGAGCCACAGTTTAAGAAACTCTGCCATAGACAGGTAACTTTCGAGTTGCTTTGCTTTAATCGGTTAACATTAATCTAAAATTAACCTACCTTGCGTTACATTTGCGAACAACACCCATATGTGATAAATCTATTTTAGCAAACCTGGATAGTTAGCGTTTATAATTTTAGCTAGTTTATAACTTGTTTAGTAAACCTTCAGCTAACTGAAGCATTGTTTAATTTACAGTCTCATTAAGAATAACAAATTGGAGTCTGGAGCTGTTTTGAAATGAAAATGATCAGTTCCTTTCGAATAGTAATTAGGCAAGATTCCTTTTCTTCGACAGCAGCTTCTGAAAGTAAGAACTAGTTTAATATGGACTAACTACATTTGTAGTTTACTAAATGTAGCTATTCTGGTATCTCGTTTCTTGATGTTCAAGAATGTGTAGCGTGTATGCCAGGCAGTTTCCATTAGAAATTCCTCTACGAAGGAGTCCCTCCCTTTAGGCAGATAGCCTTTGAGTGCTTTAACATAATCAAATAAACCAAATCAAACCTTATATTAATTATTTCTACGGGGTTACAATCGATTAGTAGTATGACCAAGGATTCAATTAACTCTTCTTCTAATAACATAAATGTGTTTGAATATTTTCCTCAGAATCTGTATTATGTTATCATTAGTAAATTTAATGTATTAAAAGCTAAAAAACATGCAAGTATATTCTGAAACATTTCTTGATTTCCCATTGTAAAGATTTAGAACACTGATGTGCATTTCTTTTTATCGACAACAAAAATTTTGTTTTAATTAATTAGATACGGTCAAGATAAATAAAACATTTCATTAATGAATATTTTAAAAATCATTCTTTAAAACTAAATGAATGTTAAAAACTTTTAAATTTGAAATAAAATGGAATTTAAAAACAGTTAATTTGCATTAGCACAAAATATCGGTTTACTAAAGATAATTTAATGGTGAAAAAAATATTTATAAATAAGAGTATTTTTCTATTCGCTTAATAAAAAGAATATATACAGCGAGTTATTTAAGAATGATGCAGACCTCGCACAAAAATAAAATGGGACACTTCTATATCTCCCGTTCTACTGGGTCGATTGACGAAATTTTCATGTCTCGAAAGCGAGACTTATATTAGATTTATATATGGCATTTTCCTAACATAGGCATCTTGGCAGAGAAGAGATGACATAATTTCGATTCTACGACTTAAATTGAGCCAAATTTCTAATTTTTGTTAAAATCGTACAAGTAGTTTTTAAAAAATTAGATCCTAAAATTTTATCTCCTGAATGTTAATTCAATATGGTAGATATTTATCAATATCCTTTTTTTTTTTTTTTTAAATTTACTATATTGCTTTTTTAACAGTTAGAAATTGAGGTTCAATCTAAATACAATTCGCAGCTTTTTTCCTATTTTTTATTAAAATTTGTTATTTTTAGCAATTTTTATAAATTTTTCAAAAACCATTTTGAAAAATTGCCTATAAAACTTTTGCCACCATCTTAAAATAGATGCATTTCTAGGCATACCTGCAAAAAATTAGAATTTTTTATTCAAAATTTCCGATATATATATATATATATATACTGGCGTGCTCTAAAATTTGGCAGCAAAATATTGTTGCGTGCGTACGGGTTCGTTACGAAATGAATGGACAAGTCCAATGAAAAATGAACAAAAATTTATTATTATCAAAACAAAAATGCTTAAATTTTCTCAAATTATCATGCAGTATTACAATATCTCACAGTAGTTATCTTTTAACTACTCAAATGTCCAATAGAACGTAATTCAAAACAGCTAAAGAAAGCTAATCCGCGAATTCGCTACAATCAGCAGGAGCAGTTTTCTAAACAACAACAAACTAAGCAACAACTCCGAACTGAGAGGTTTTCCTCCTTTTATAAGATTTTTAAATCGCGTGCGAGAATTTTCTGGTACTTTCTCGAAATCAAAAAGAAATATTTATTTATTTAATGTTAAATGCACGTGCTCTTGTATTTTTAATTTTCCGGCTAAGCTTTCTCCTTTTAATATTCGTCACGCGCTGCACTGCGCGGGAAATGAAACCGTTTAATTTATAATTGAACTAACATTAGCTTTTTAAATACAAATTCGTAACAATATGGTTTATGCACTTTGTTAAAATTATTTGAAAGAATGAATAATGCACCTTTCATTTCACTCGTGCACTGTGAAAGGAAAATTGGTTACCATAAATTTCGCTAAGTGAACAATTCTTTGCGCAAACTGTAAAAAATTTTTAAAGAAAACAAAATTAAAAATTAAAATTTTTTTAATTTAAATTAATTTTAATCGGTTTAACATTAATTTTTAATCGGTTAAATTATTTTTTAATTTTTTTAATTAAAAAATTTTAAGTTTCTCATCAAATTTTACAAAATTTAATATTAAAGCATAATTTGAGAATCGAAATATAGAAATAAGTTATGTCATTTCAGAAAAAGTACGATTTTGTGTCAGAATACCTGTGTTAGAACAATGCTGTATATAAATCTAATATATATATTCAGTTGTGTTTTCGAGACAGAAAAAAGCAAGTTAAATTTCGTCAATCGGCTCAGTAAAATGGCAGATATAGAACTGTTTCCCTTTTTTTGTGTGCAAGAAGTACATCAATTCATATAAGTTTCTTCAAAGTTGCACAGAAGACTTTGAGAAACAATTACTAATAAAAAACTAGAGAGTAAATGTGCTCTTTGATTTTTATACAAATATGTATATAAACAAATAGAGGTATTATTTTTATAATGATTAATATTTATAAGTTAGCTTTTACCAAAAAAAAAAAAAAAAAAAAACCTGAGATAATTTTTAGTACTTCACAAAACGGTTCAAATTATCGTATTTCGAACAGTTGATAAACGCCAGAAGATATTCCAGTCGAAGAATATTCACGTGACTAACGAATTATGTCATAAATAAGGATCAAATCGAAACTTAGATAGTAGTTTAAAGTATATGATAGATAATGCACAATGGTAATACTTTACTTCAAGATAACATTTTCAGTGTGACATCCTGATACCAAAATATGCGTGACAAAATATGCGTGACATGTGCGATTTTGAATCCTATATATACTCTCACATTTGTCAGTTTATCATCACTGGCATATCCTTATAAGTTAAACGAGTGTTAAATAAATCTTGTTGGCGTTGTTGAATCAAATGAAAGTAAGTAAAAAAATTATATCTGAAAACTTTTAATATTTAATTTGACTTTTCACAGTACATTTAAAAAAAATAACTTTTTTGCTTTGGCAGAAATGTGTTTTTTCATTGCTTTTGTAGTTTTATTGTAAATAAAATTAATATTTGTGAAATGGTTTTAAATTATGTAATATTTGGAAGTCAGTCTAATTTTGACCTAAATATGAAAAATGCGTTTTACGTCTTAAATTTCATTAAAAAAAGTATCTTTCGAGATAAATTCAGAAATGCAAAAACAAGGTTATTTCTTGAATTAGCAAATATAGGCTAATTTTAGGTTATTTAATTTATCCTTTCCTAGGTAAGCTGTTTGAAAAATGAAACTATCGAACAGTAAATCTAATACAGTTGAATCGACATTGTACAAACTTCTTATTTATTGTTACACCAGTTTAATAAACCTAAATAATACAGTTTTTGTGAATTTGAAATATAATATAATTTTTTTTACTATACTACAGATCAGTCTCCAATGCCATGCAATATTTACTATCACAGTTATCGAAATTTAGTTGATTTAAGGTAATGCAAGGCAACTAATAGCTGCACATAAAATTTTCGCATTAAAATTAAAACGCAGTATGCGACTGAAAACTAGCAGAACTTATTGACAGCTAACTATTTTAATATTACTTATTAATATTTTGAAAAGCTGCATTTCGGTGCTAAGAGATAGCTAATATTCATAAAGATACATAAAGATTTCACTGTTTAAATTCGGTTTCATGGATACCTGAATGATTACATAAAAACGCTATTTAAATATGCTACATGTAAGTTTAAAGTTACAAATCGGTATTCGATAAAAACTGAATTTTGTAATAGCTAATAATTCTTGCAGACTTTCCTTATCGCAGTAAGAAAATTATTATTATCGTACAGGTAACGTAATTTCAAGTGAAAGGAATACTATTTCTTGACATATACAATTAAATATGTACACGATTTAAGAAGCTTAAATACATTTGACAAAATTTACAATAATTTAACATTTTCAGATGGCAGTGCCAGTTACTTACTTTGCTATTCTTGCTATCGTTGTTCTGCACAGCGTGAAGGCAGCTACAGTATTTGATCCTGAACTGGATACTCACTGGGAAAACTTTAAGGTAAATAACTTTTATTCATAAGCTTTGGATATTATATTGTTGAAATGAATTCATTTTAATAGAAATAATTGCCAAAAAACATTGATAACTGAATTTGCAGGAGACTTATGTTTTCACATTTCTTTTCGTTATTTAAATAATGTTATTATTATTAAAGAATTAAAAAATTTGCAGTTATTCCAGCATTATAGATATATTAGCTAGATAAAGATAAATTGAAAAAATGTATTTTTCTTATTATAAAATAAAATGCAATCATAAAAGACTTATAGAGTAAGCTTTTATTAAAAACGCATAGGAAAATTGATGCACTAAAAGAAGAAAAATAGCCAATTATATAGTTTAAAGGGAATAATATATAATTCTATTTACAGAATTCATCTACAATTTCAAGTCACGAATAATAAAAAGGAAGACCTTCATGACAAATTTAAAGAGATAAAGTCTTATGCATTTGATAATATTAAATTAACATAAAATTAATAAAGATAATACTTTATATATTTGGCAATTCAATTAAATTATTATATTTTATTTTTTACAGGCACAACGTTTTATTCCTCACAATATCAAACTGTATATCCGAAACTTATTTAGATGTAGAACTTTTAAAATCAAAGACTGAATTCACTGATATAAATAATAAAATTCTGATATGCTTAGTTCTTTCGTTAAACGAAGATATGTACTAAAATTGTTTAAACATTAAATAAAAATATCTAAAAGAAATTTTGGAAACAAAACTTTCACTACGTACAAAATTTGATTTCATAGCTTATCAGGAAGTAGGTTAAAAATAGATGACAAAATTCCAACCATAGTAAAACACCCTGAGTGAAATAAAGCTTCAAAAAAAGTATTTTCAAGTATTAGGCGGACGCAAAAATAAGAATTTCTGAAGCAATTTTCGAGGAGGAAAAAGACAAGAAGAATTAAAACCTTTAAAAATAAATGTAAACTTAACGTTTTTAGTGCATTATTATTTTCAATAACGTGCAAATTAAGTTTCAGGTAAAAGGGTTTTATTTTTTTATTTTTTTTTTCCAGAGGATATATCAGAAACAGTATAGCGGACGCGAGGAAGGAGCAAGAAGACTCATCTTTGAAGACCATGTAAATGACATCGTGAAACACAATCTAGAATTCGATCTCGGAATTCACAAATACAGAAAGGGACTCAATGAATTTGCTGACATGGTGAGTACGATTCGCAAATTCTAAAACTTTTATTCACGCAATATGAGAAGATGGTGCAAAGCAGAGTAGCAAAATTAGCATTAAATTTATTTAAGGCCCCAGGAATTCTGAACTGAAATTTCTGTAGATGACATTTCCTGTAATAGCCTTATTTTTACTAGTTAAAGTTGAAAAGGAATCCAATACCAGAATATCGAAATCTGAAAAATGAGGATTGTTTTGTTAAAAAGAATTGCAATTTATAGCAGCTTTATTCTCTTTTCTTCCAAAAATAACTTTTAGCTCTTAGTCAGATCAAATTGGAAATTCAAATCAGAGTCATTTTAATTTTTATTAATTTAATATACTCATTACTCGAAATGTCAACACGCAAATTAAAATGTCTAATAATATCATTTTAGTATTGATAAATAAGTAATAAACATGCATTTACCTTAAAGGATATAACACCGATTGAGTGGCTTCTGCAGTGAACCAATGGGTTTACAATAATATTTCTCTTATTTCGCATGAACCTTACGGCGGTCTAAGCAAGATGGTTGGAAATGTTTTGCCTCGTAATTTCTTGTAAAAAATAATGCATCATGAATTTATGAAAATTTTCAGTGCGAATATCAAATCAAATTAAGCATAATTACATATATAAATAGCAGAAGACTTAGCATTTTTTATTGAAGTCTACATGTTCCATAATAACACTCAATGCACAGTGAGTTAAATTTCCCAATAATAACTGTTCAATCTTAAATATATTGTCTGCACAAGAAATACATTTCAAACAGAACGAATTTATCTTATTATCAACGAATATTTTTAATTTATTCATACATAACGTATAATGCTAACAATAGGTATAATCAGATAATTCATAATATATATAAATTACTGCTATTCGCGAAAGTGAAATGTTGATGATTAAGTAAACTTATAAAATGAAAGCACTACGAGATTTTCTACTAAAATGGTAGCAGCATTTATGCTCCATACATTTATAACGCCGAAAAAATTACAAAAGAAAATGTAAACAAAACCATGCACTGGTATACACTCTCTCAAGATTCAGCGTCACAGAAGATATAGAATTCATCGGTCCATTTTTTAAAACCCCTCCCTCGGTGGCAATACTGATAGGCATTTTTGAATTATGCCTCCGGGATATGGGTCTCCCACATCTCTTTCACTATTTCCAAACCACTCGAGAGGACTCTCGACTCGGTTTATATACTGAGTGCCCTCCATTCCACTTAGACACTATTCATTTACGAGCATTCATGCCTTCTCCAGGATTTTAACTTACGCCCTTCGGTAGGGCAGTCAGAACTACTAACCACTATAGTGTTTTGTCGGATGGAAAAAATTAAAAGTATACATGTAGCAGTTTATTAAGAAACGTTGCGTTTGTGTTCCAACATTAACTTTGCTGTAACACCGGAGGAACATGCTATTTCAAGAGTCTTTTAACATCGTTTCTTCCTGTTTGCATGTGGTTTTAACTGAACAAACCTAACTGATTGCAAAATTTGGCGCAAAATTTTCTTCGTAAATATTATCCATATATCTGAATAGCAGGCGTATCAAATTTCATTTGAATCGGTTGATTAGAATAGTCTTTACATAACTCTGGGTACTGTCAGTTCATTATAAACACCTCGTAATTTTTTCTCCTACCATAGCAAAAATAATAAAAATAATTTGAAGAAATCGAGAAATTTCAAGTATAGCATTGTAACAGCTATGCTAACAGCTTTATGCTTTACTATGAACCGCGCAACCTACTTCACAATATGTTATATTAATCAGTTTCTTATACAGTACCAGCATGAAGACCTGATTCTAGATTAGAAATAGACAAATATTTCTAAATTCTGTAACAAGTCTGAAAATAGGAGGAAACAAGTAATGTGTGTGTACTATTTCCGTATGGGAAACTATAATAAAGGCTTTACTCTATTTACTTACCTATTTACATATCTAGACAATATTATATACAAAAATTTAATTTTCCACCAGTTCATTTCATGTTTAAATTACTTTTATGTATATATGACGATTATACTATATATACGATAATATGTATATATTAACTTCCGGAAGATCGTAAATATATGATGATTCATATAAGAATAGAAATATTACGTCAATAAGATTCCAAAACATAATGCAATTTATTACATGTATTGTCATAAATGAATACTTTTTTAAGTATGAAAAAAATTGTCATGCGAGTCTTCACCTTTTTTCTCTTTCAACAGGTCTAAGATGGGTATATTCTTATTCCTCGTTCTGTGTTAAGTACTTGTATGCGGTCAGTAATTTAAAACAAACATAGTATATTAACTTGATATATTGATGTTTGGTGTCTCGCAGATTTTGTATGCAAGAAGTATTGATACCTCATTACCAAAGCAACGGGACAAATATTTCATTTTCCTCTTGACTGTGAGTTGCATGAAGCTTAAATTTGCCAAAACATTTCCTTTTTTTCGATCATTATATGGAAGTTATATTTCCCGCATAAGCATTACTTTGGGAATGACATCTTTAATTCAGAATTCATTTCATTCACCGTATAAAATAAATTATAATAGCTTCTAACCATCAGAATAAATTTAAAAAATTTTCTGTGTAAACAATATTGTAAAAATTTTAAGAACTTTAATTTAATTTATTTGTTTTTGAATTTAAAATAAAAATGCTAATAGACATAATGATAGGAACACAACATAGCTTACTTATACAGTCTATTAAATTATGCACTTTTTTCCACTTCATTTAAACATATTTTCTAGAATTAATCTAACCGATCTGCCGGGCAAGTTGACCGATCTGCCGAGGCAAGTTGAAAAGGACATCAAAAGTTGCAAGTTTTGAAGTTCAATACTATTTCAAATATTTTTCAAACAAGTTAATTTTTGTCGTCTAGAAGTCAAACTTCGTCTTTTTTTTTTTTTTTTTTTTTTTTTTTTTTTTTTTTTTTATAACGAGTATACAACTTTCCCAAATATAAGTATAGGAACCAGGAGACCGCATCAAAAGTTAGATTTCATTATGTGTCAAATAAACATACGCGTTTGGTTCTGCCGATTGAAGTAAAAAAATGGAGATGCAGAGTATGCACAATTAGAAAAAAAGTTCCACGGATAAAATTTTGAAGTTTTACTGCTAATCTTTTTGAGTTTTGCATACGTACGTACAAACGTATGTACGTATACGAATGGCACAAATAAAAATCTCTTTTGAATCACTTTAAATCCATTTTACAAAGCGTTTTAGAAAACACTGTCCTTTATTCTAACCGCACGTACAGATGTTATGCAAAAAAATCGTCCAAATTGACTGGGAATTGGTCAAAATGGATATTTCTGTTGAAATATTATACCCAAAGATTTTCGCGATTATAATACTACTTTTACTTCGTAAAAAGGGCAATAAAGCTTTAATCTGACAAATGATTTCTTTATTGCAAATACAGGCTACTAAAAAAAATTACAAACTTCTTTTTGTTCTTTACAGAGCCATGATGAATTTGTTAAAACCTTGAATGGTTTCAAAGGAGCGAAACTGAACAAATCCACTACTGCATTTATTCCTCCTTCTAACATTGATTTACCAGACACAGTGGACTGGAGGCAACAAAACCTTGTCACAGGAGTCAAAAACCAGGTAAAACTTAACACATTAAAAGTGATGTTAGATATTATGATTTCTCAGAGCGTTTGCACTTTGAGCCTTAAATGAAAGCGCTTATACTTAAAATTATTAAAAATTATTTAAATATAGGGTCAATGCGGATCTTGCTGGGCTTTCTCAACAACTGGATCGCTAGAAGGACAGCATAAAAAGAAAACTGGGAAACTTGTTTCCTTGAGCGAACAGAATCTTATGGATTGCTCCAGACCTGAAGGTACATACTTTGCACTTTTTGAGTAACATTTATTATATTTCTGCTCAAATAAGTTATATTACGTTATGGCACTTAAGTAGTGGATTTGCTTTAAGATATTTGTCTTAATGTAGCCAATACGGCTAGCTCTATGGAATCCATTTGCAAAGTGCCACTAACATCCTTTGAGTTATCGAGATGGAAGGAATAGTTGCAGGCAGACAAAGAGTTAATAAAGTTTAATATTAAGACTTTAATGCGTCTTACTGTTTGAGCATTACAAACAAAAATATAAAGTAAACAGTCTACTTGATGGAACTAAAACTCCCTGTTCAAAGATAATCCTACGAAGAACCATAATCCCCTAATTTTTCATTAAGTTAGTTATAAAATCGTTAGCTTACCGATTTGGATAGGAACTTTTTCTCATCGTTACTTACTTACTGCAACATGAATATTCAACGCCACTGCTTCCAGTGGTTTTATCTTTATGATCTGTTGCATGTATGACCAGACATCGGCTGGAGATCTTCAGTTTCACCAATCCAGGTAGGCTATCGGTTCCAGTTAACTGCTTAAACCCTTAAGCTCTCCCCAAATCTGCATAATGTTCTGAGAGAACGAGCTCGTGACTAAGTTCGAAGTATAATGTATATGTTCGAAGTATAATATGCAAATTGTCACAATATATATTTATGAAAGCGAACAAACTTAAATATTTAAGAAAATTTTAACATCAGCAAAAGCACGATGTTGTAACTTCTCTCAAGCGTTTTACTTGCAAAAATCAAATAATTAAAATTACATATTTTAAAATACTACATAAGCGTATTTTAAATTATGTAATTTTAATTATTTGCTTTATACTAAAAGAAATGTGTTCAAGCAATATTGAAAAGCCTACATTTTTATATATTTTTAACCTCATGTGAGTAAATTTGACGAATTACATGTAGAATAATTTAGACAACTTGTTGCAAAAGTCTATTACTATTATGATACGTTTCATTTTCAGTTCCTATCCTATAACTTTTTCCATCTTCGGAAATGCAGTTTTCTATTTCATCAAAAGCAAGACATTAAAATACTTTATTTATCATAAAATATATACATGTATTATGCATTTATTATTTAAATAAATTTTATGTAATTGAAATGAATGTTTCAGGTAACATGGGCTGTGAAGGAGGTTTTATGGATCAAGGATTTGAGTACATCAAGAAAAACGGTGGCGTTGATACAGAGCAATCTTATCCATACACTGCTGAGGTGAGCAGTGAAATTAATTGACTGATACTCAGAAATCCTTTAATCTAAAATTTAAAAATAAATACGAAAAAACTAATTGTTTTCTTTAGAAGTATTTTAATAACTTTCTAATGGATTTAATATAATTTATTACATAAACTTTCTAATTTTTCTTTAGTGGCGGCATATATGATGAACCAGACTGCTGCACTCAGACTCTTGACCACGGAGTCTTAGCCGTCGGATATGGTACTGAAGACGGAACTGATTACTGGTTGGTGAAGAACAGGTAAGTTAAAACCCCCGGAAAAATCTTTTGAATAAAAAGTGATAAATCATTCTAATAAATACTGAAATAAAATCCTTAAAACGTTGTCATTGAAGTAATTACTTAATTTTGTTTCTTACTAATCATGAAATTTAACAGTCGAAGCAATAGCTGGTACATTCGATAACTTCTTTCATAACACGTAAAAAATATAAGCGTGTGAGCATGTTAAAAATACTTCACATCTGGCTTTCGGGTGAATGATGAAACAATTGAATTCGATAAAACTGCTTGTATGTCAACATCTTATTGCGACTGAAATCACATGACCCATGCAGAACAGAAACGGGATTGGAAACTTTTCATTTGCCAACATAAATTTCATAAATCCAATTAAAATATACTTTAGCAACATTCTAAATATTTGAATCACATGATTTTGTTCGCGTTATCATTTTCTGTGATCCTGGATCATGTAATTAAATTATTTGAAAACAGAACTTTTATTTCATTTTTTAATAATAGCTGTTACTAAAGTAATTCATAGTATTTGATTTTGTATTACAATTTTACTGATATTGCTGTGTTAATAAAGTTATAATCTACTAAATTAAAATACATAAATCATAAGAAAGCTGATATTTAGTCTTTTAATTATTTTTGAAAAACAACCTTTGACTGCATGTTGAAAAGCATTGTGGCGCGTTTCCGTGCACATGCCAGTAGATCCACACACCAGTGGTAATAAAATAATATTTCAGTCTAAAGGTAACAATATTTTAACTCAATTAAACTAAAGGTTATGAGGTATTTCTCCCACTTTCTTAGCGTGCCTTCGTGGTGAAGGAGTCAGCACACTGAGCCGGTATATCAGACGTTCGTGGTTCGATTCCTTGCGAAGGTAACCACCTGCTCATTTTTCATCTCTTCGGCTTACAAAATACCTAATATCTCTACAGTGGCGCCCGAATTAAAAGGGTGTTAAATTAGGTTTCTCCACACACAGGATTTGGCGTTTGGGTCCCCTGAAAACCCCAGTCGCCCTTTAAAAAGGGGAGTATATGAAATATTTCTCCCACTTTCCTAGCGTGCCTTCGTGGTGTAGTGGTGAGCACACTGAGCCGGTATTTCAGAGGTGCGTGGTTCGATTCCCGGCGAAGGCGGTTTGCTCATTTTTTATCTCTCCGGCTCCCAAAATACCTAATGTCTCTACAAGGTGTGCATGTGAGATGTACTCTAGAACCGAAATAAAAAATTTTATGAGTTCATAGAAGAACCTGATTCAACTGACAGTAAGGTAACACAGAAAAAAGGCTTTGCAACCTGACAAATTTATTTGCTCTTAAAAATGAAATTTAAATTTCTTTAGCTTCTTCGATGTCATTCTAATCGATATTGTAGTGTTCGTAACCTTTTTTATACATGCATTAAAAAATGAGTTCTAGGCCGCATAGCTCCCGTTTAGTAGAATTTGCTTTTTGAATAGCTTGATTGTGTTAACATGTGCTGTCAATTTAAGCAATGAAGATTCAGGGAATTTGTAATTTTATGAGGAAGGAATTCATAATTTTAACATTCTTGAAATAATATTGCACTAAAATGTTTAATGGTAAAACTGAATCATATCAAATTAAGAAAATGAATAATTTTAATATAAACTGTAAATCTTACATTAGTTGAAGTATTAAACTTAATCAAATTTCTTATGATTTATGGCAGTTAATCTTTGATTGTATTGCTTTAAGTTTCACATTTCATCTTTTTCAGCTGGGGAACCTCCTGGGGTGAGAATGGCTACATCAAAATGTCGAGGAATAAGAATAACCAGTGTGGCATTGCCTCTCAAGCTAGTTATCCATTAGTGTAAATTTTCAGATCTCAATTAATTTTCCGAAAATGAACTTTTACATATTTATTTTTCACTTTATTGTAAAAATTTAAGAATACGGTTTTCTTCATTTCTTATCCGCTTTGAATAAAAGCATGGATATTTTAATGTAATTTGTATCATATTTTAATAAATAAAAAGCATGTTTTAACTATATGTTTCCATATTGTTCATTATTTTCAAGAAATATGGTAAAAGGCTAACTCTTTTCTTCAGTAAAAAAGATATCTAAAGCAAGCTTCCGTTGGCGTAGAATAAAAGACATTTTCTCCCTGAAAGCATGGCATAAATTTCAACAATAGCTTTTAACCTTTTGATACCAGGACAGAAAATAAAAGTTGATTAACAATTACCTATTTAAATTTCCTTAACGAACACAATAATAATAACAGTCTTACAAATAAAATTCTTCACACATAAAATTAAAATAACACGAGTTTAATTAAAATCATTATTTGTATAAAAAGATTCATCTCAGTTTTAATGTCCGCCTACATCCCCACAAACATCCATGACAACATCCCTAAAGTACATCTCCTATGTACATCGTAGAGTAGAAAATTTTGAGATGATGATTTTTCTTCGTAGGAGACGACTAGATAGATATTTTAGCCATCGAATACTTAGGATAAATAACTATTTGTCAAATAAAATTGAATTATTATTACTAAATATAAATTTTCGTAAAGAATAATAATATTTCTATCAAAATTATTAAATTTAATGCTAATTTAACTTAACCAAGTAATATAATGATTTCTTCCTACTTAATCGTATTTATGCTACTTTTAACCGCAATTATGTTACTTTTATACTTGCGTCTCTTTCTTTTATATAGTATGTTTACAAAAAATATTTCTGTTTAATTTTTATTTTATAATATTTCATTCTGAAACTATCTATATATAAAATATATTTACGGAAACATTTGAAACACATGAAAGGGTATTGTTAGGTTGATTTAGGAGATTTTCTTAACCACGGTTAGAGAATAGATTTATTCCCTGTATACAGCAAAAAGGCATTTTTCCTATATATTATAGATCACTCTTTTTGATGGAAATGTTGTTTGTGTCAATTCTATTACGTAACGAGGCCTAAGTTGTGATAATTGCTAGTATAACCAACTGTAAACCTTTAAATATCCTAGTTAGAAAAGAGTTCATTAAAAGCTAGAATACTGAAGAAGTGTGTAGCGACTATTCTTGTGCGTAAGTAACAACTTCAAAAAAGGGTTAAAATAACCCTCTATTCTAACTCAAAATATACTTAGAAATAGCCCTTCTTGGGTGTACAAGAAGCCTCTTCTTGAGTTTAACTCAAAATATAAAATATAAATTAGCCTAAGCTAAATAAAAGTAATCAGCCGAAGCCGCATAGAATCGAACTCGCGAAGTTGGTCATTAATTAAGGATACCCGACGTATCCAAGCAAGCATATATTAAGTAGCCGTAGAATAGCAGTCTTAAACTAATAGCAGTAACATGGACGAAAGATAGAACACACTCTCCTGTTGAAGTAAGTCAGACTTCAGCTTAAATACTCGTTTCTACATTATTTGCATAAATCGTAAAACTGAAAACTCACCCTGGCAGAGAAACGTAGGTCGAAAATTAGAAGGCATAGGAACGGCTTGTTCAAAAGTAAAAATATTTATTAGAAAAATACAGTCCCCAACTTTTCAAAAACAAACGAAATTGATTTTCTTAGCGTTCAAATTGCATAGTAGAATGCACAATTTGGAAACAGCTAGCAGGCTAGAATTTGTCTTCTTTAAGCAACAATTAATTTGTATTTAATTTAAGCAGATTGAAAAGTTTTCATAAACAAAATAAAAAAATATTTTAACTACATTTTAAAGTGTGTGTGTGATTATGGCAAAGCCTCGAGGGCTATCTGCCTAAGGGGAAGGATGCCTTCGTGGAGGACTTTCTAAGGAAAACTTGCTCGTATACACGTTACACATGGGGAAAACCACGAAAACGCCAATGCAGCCAGCCCGTTCGCGGGATTCGAACATCGGACCGAACTACCAGTGCTCAGCGACTTTACCGCTCGGCCGCTGGTGGGCTAACTACATTTTAAATTTCGCTTACTAAATATTTAACAGTGCGTACATAAACAATAATAATAATAATAATACAAAGGGGGAAAATCAAATTTATATTTATTTACTATCTGAAATTTTAAGCTTGAAACACGCAAGAAATATTTTTGGTTACACTTGGTAAATCAAGCATATTGAGAGCTAAATATTAATATTTAAGAATAATATGTTCTTCAAATAATTTTAATATGTTTAAATAATGGCGGAAAAATTTACATTAATTTATATTATAAATGAACAAATTAAGAAAATTTTCGAAGTAGGACAAAACTAGAAGATAATTGACAATCTCGTCTCTTCTTATTCATTAGACTTTCCTTTGGCACATAAAATACATCCGTTTGTATGCAAATAATTATAAACTTCTTTATTTAGTACTACAGACTGATATTTGATGGAGTATCGTTTCTGACAAAGTTTGCAGCCTTGGATAAATCTTGCTGGAAATTATCACCATCATGAATTCCAGAGGCTGATTGGTCAACCAGGGTCCTTTCGATATAAATTTTCAAGTGTGAAAAAAGCTATTCACTGCATTCCAAAACAAAGCGATAAATCTTAATGGAAAAATTCGTAACTTAATGTACTTATTTTTTGGAAAGTACGAATAAAAGTTAATCAAATCTGTATCAAGTCTTTGAGTAACGTTTATATTATACTACATATTAATTAAGTGTATAGGGTTTCTTGTTCGTTATTCATTCTCATTTTTAGACGCAATTTAAATAACATATACTCAGATTTCAAATATTTATTCTTTAAATATCCGTAACTCCGTATTTGCATAAATGAAACTGATTCTCAGGCCATCATTTTAAGACCACTGCCTAGATCCATTTCATTTAGACTTGATTTCCATTTAATACACAGTGGTACATTTCCGTCATAAAAGTCGTCGAGAACTTTAATAAAAAAAAGCAGAACAAATAATGCATTTCATACATTCATCACGTATGCGCGTTCCCAGATTTCATAGGTATTGTTCTTTACGTTTTAATTTATTCACACTAGCTGCCACTAGTTAGAGTTGGTTGAATAGTATACCTACTACACACTTTAAATTAAAAATTCTGAAGAAAAGGCTTACAACCTAGTCATTATCTTTAAAGGGATTTACTAGTGTCCAAAAGAAATATTATTAAACATGAGTCTTAATGAAAATTTAAAAAATCACTCACAGAGTCGTGGTCATGCACGTCAATCAAAGTCTCAATCAGAATCTCTTCCTACTAGAATATTAGGATTAACTGCTACAATGAACAATAGGCTTTGTATCTGAGAATTCCTTTCTCACTGATGCATTCAAATTCATTTATTTAGATTAGTTTGTGTATTAATTGAGAGCTAATGTCTTCTCTGAAGTTGGAGTATTTTTATTGAAGTAATAAGAGACGGGGTATAGATAACTTCTGTATGAAATGGTTGATCGGTTTAAAAAAATGTCATTTTATTCGAAGATATGATTTATAAGCTAAAGTACTGATAAAAAAAGCGGTACTGAAATCCAGACTTTTAAAAAAATTTAACAAATAAAAAAACTGTTCCAGACGTTTGAAGAAAACCCTTTTAATTTAATTCTTAATAGAAATATTTGCAAAATAATAATTGATCAAAAACAGGTTACTGTACATAGGTCAACAACAGGCATGAAAACCTTAACCGGACCATAAGAACGACATAATTCAATCATTTTTAAAGCAAAAAATGCACCGAATATACTAACATATAAGAATAAAAAACTGAGCTCAGTGAGCCGAGTAACAGAGTGAGTATAGATATATATATACTTTTGGTGCGACCAATTGTGACCCAATGGGAAGGTGCACAACTGCACGTTACCGCAGTCCCAGGTACAAAATTTTAATGTTCTTAGGATATTCGCTTTTGAGTTATGCTAGATACATGCATACGTACTTACAGATGTCACAAAAAAACTCTTCTGAATTCATTTTAAATGCTTTTTATAGTCCGTTTTGGGGAAAGAGACTTTTATTCTCTACCTATGTACAGATGTCAAGCAAAACCATCGCTCACATGGATTCAAGAGCGGTCAAAATGGACATTTTCGTTGAAATATGATACCCGAAATTTTTCGCGATTACAATACTTCGTACAAGGGAGAAAAAAGTGTTATTTTAAACTGTACGCTGTAGAGGCATTAGGACATTTTGGAAGCAAGAGAGATTGAAAAATGAGCAACGTCTTCGCCGGGAATCGAACCACGGACCTCTGGAATACGCGCCCAACGTGCAGACCACCACACCACGAAGGCATGCCAAGGAGGCGGGAGAAACACCTTATATTTCTTTCGGTGGAAGATCTTTATAAATTGCTTGAATACAAACAAGTATTTCTGATAGTCTGTCTTAAATTCTTTGCTTTTTCAATAGAAGGATATTCATTTAGAAAATGCAACTCCCGTTATTCAACTAAATGTTGCTCAGTCAATTATTTGTTCCTTCTCTTTGAGATCTTTTCAATTATATTCCATTCTGATATGCGATGATGTTGAGGTAATAGCATAGGTATGTAGTACTCAGTATTGGTAGTTTTTTGGTCCTCAATCGAACAAGCGGAAACAGTGTAATAAGCGTAGTGTTATATGTGGAATGCCTATATTCGGTTGGGTGGTTTGTCTTCAGCTACAGAAGTTAGATAATGAAAATAAAAATCTACGTATAGAATTTGATGTTTTGTTATTTACTGTGGAGGTTTTTATTTTGAGCACAGTACTGCCTTCTTGGATATAACCGACTTTAATCTTGTACAATCATTAAAGTTATTTTAATCCATTCTTCTTTGAAAAGAGAGGTTATTTCATTTGATGATGGAGGAAGAGAGAAATATTATCTAACACTGCTCACTAGCTATCTCAAGCAAGTTCCATATGTTAAGATCAGAAGATTGTGCAGGATATGAAAGCTACAGCAAAGTTAAAATCTATTATTATTTATCTGTTAATAGCTATTAGTATTTATCAGTTAATATTCAATATTCGTTAATATCCATTATCATCCCTCCTTTATTAATTTTAGGTAAATATTGTTTGCTTATGATTATTATACAAGGGTTATATTACAGTATAATAATTATATGGGTAAATATTATTTTCGTTATTATTAGCTATTCAAGGAAATATGACATGGAGACCAACAACTATTGACGACCTCGCCTGAAAGTGACTTGTACCTCTGAGAACCCAAATAGACATAGGGACTGAATATTAGTTCTTTAAAACGATCACCCTCATACGAGACAAAAAAGATTATTTACGCAAGCGATCTCCTTAATGCAGTTTAACAACATAATATTGCTTTCCTAAATGAGAATAAAAAAGAGATTACTGAATGATAAATCAAAATAAAGTAATAATAAAGCTAAAATTCATAATATATTATCAGTAAGAATGTAAATTTAATTAAAATTCAGTTTCCTTTTTATTTATTGCACAATCTTGCACCAGTGAATTTTATGCAATAAGAAGTTTGCAGCCAAAAATATCCTACTAAGGAGACAATTTTTTTATTTCCATTAAACTTGTGATATTCTTTCAGCATTCCAACTAACAAAATTACACAGGAACTCAATTATTTTCATTTTCATTGGTTTAAATTCTTTAAATGGGATAACTAATAATTTGGTAAGTTGAACACTGTAATCATTAAAACCTGAAGACTCGAGTACATAGGTATTTCAGAAATACGAGCTGATTTTTACTGTACATGGAATTTGAAGTATTGCACATTTACGTCTTGCAATGTTGGTTCATACAGCATGTATGTATGGTTTGTATGTAAGGTCTCCTAAATCTATTATATACAATTAATTTCCATCTATAGTTTTACATTTCAATGGAAATTAAATTTATATTACTTTAAAATTTCCTCGATATTAATTTTAAATTTTCAAGTTTTTTATTTTTTAGTCTTTTTTTATTTCACTTGAAGAATCGCTGAAATCTAGATGATCTAAAATTGAATTTTCCAAATTCCTGTGACCGTTGATATTAACATTTTAGCCCAAAATCAGAAAAAATGAAAGTCACAATTCTTTTTTTCCCCCTTAATGCAAATTATATATAAATATCTTTTATATTATTCAGGCAAATTCAGCACGAAATTTGAGTAATGTAGAAGTTCTCTAATTATGGAGGGAATGGAAGTTTGCGAGATTTATATTATAACTCTAAAGAAACAAAAAGGGGAAAGGAACTATAACACAGGTAATGAAATAGGTAATGTTGAGCGAAATTTCAAAACATAAACTTCAGTAACTGTAAATGAAATACCTATTTTTTGAGTATCTAACATACTTTTATACAGATTAATACAAGATTTATAAAAAAACATTTATACAAGACACATAAAAGTATATATTTGGAATAACAACATACATAAAATAGTTTCTATTTTTGTTTTTTATTTTTACCAATCTAATTCACCGATAAACAAAATCGTAATGAAAGATGTGCTTTAGCAATGAAAGAAACAAAACAAACGCACATATTAACTTGTACTTGTCCTGATTCTATATGAAATTCATCTTATATCTAATGACGCACGAAACCAATTCAAATTATATTATAATGCTATTTGTATTATTCCGATTGATTCTGAAATTAACATACATTTAATATTTAGACATATATATACACGTAATTTAATAACGCAGAAAAACATTGTAGGGTTTTGCTTGATCTGTTAATGTTAAATAAATCCTACAACCTTTAAAGACAAGAAGAGAAATATCGTTATGCCTGAAGAAACTAAAACGTCGTGAGAAAGTTTAAATAACCTTTTTATTTAAACGCAGCAATATCAGTCACAGCTCGTGGTAATGGAACTAAATAGAGCAGAAAAATTTAAATTGTGCTAGGAACAGTAGTCAAAGACTACACGGTTAAATATTACTGTTGCGTGCGTAACAGTTCGTAATAGATTGAATGCACACAGGTCCGATGACAGTAATTATGTAAATAAGACAGACAATGTAATTATGTAAATTCTGAATTTTAAATAAATCCCCTTTATTTCCTTCACCTAGTGAGCAATAATAGCTAATAACCTTCCGACGGTACTGCTTTAGTGGTAATAAATTTACTAACTACGGAAATCAGCAAGAAGAATGCGCATCTTTTGATACAGTGTATATTCGTTTATATACACATGAATATACTAGCAGTCAACCTAAGCTTAGAATACTGAGATATGCTAGAAAATTTTGTGCAGAAACCGAAGAAAAAGTCTACTTTCAGCTTCTACCATCTTAATTTAGAAATTAAAAAATGACATGTGAATATTGTTGAGATGAAAAGATCGAACAGTAAATAATAAGCCCTTTCTGAAAAATGGTAGTACGACAGCCTGAAATAGGTTTTCAGATTTTATTAGATTAACTAAGGAAAAATTTGCGAATTTTAACCAATTTTTCTGTTGCCTTACATGAGTTCTGCGATGTAAACCACACAAACCAATTATTAATATTTATAGGTGACACAGACAAGAAATTCGAAATTAGCGGGGAAATGGTTAGCGTTCATTTGATGAAAGGTACGATTACTTAAATCAGAACAAGAAAACTCGAGAAATAATGATTTTATTAGCTATGAAAAAAATTATATAAGAGTTATACTGTGAATTTCAAAGAAGATTTGAAGACCTCATTTTAAATCTTCTGTTATTAATATGTACGACGTATAATTTTAATGTAAAAGATGCTTCAGTTCAGATTCATTTAGAACTGATTGATTTGTCCTCGGATCATTTTTTCATTCAAGCAACTTATCGTCTTTTATTGTTTCCTGATACTAGATAATTTCCCAAATTTTCTGGATTATGTATTTAATATTATTTGCATTGACAGATTTATATGAAAGAACCTTTTATTTATGGAGTACACGAAAAATAAATATCAATCCCAAATTACTGATGAAAATTTACATTTGTTATTAAGCTACAATACTACAATGAGTTGGAACCTTATTTGGAAGAAATAATTGCTAATGAATCCGCGAGATTTCAAGGCTCGCATTAAGAATATATGAATTCATAATTGCGTTTACAACAGAGTGTCTAAAGCAACAATATAAATTTATGCAAAGCCATAAATTAAAAAAAATATTTGATTGATCATAGATGCCTTTTTTTATTTCATATTCCTATAAATTTGATTGTACATTTTATATTTCATTGGTTTTTCCGTATTCACAGCTATTATAAAACCATGTAGCGTCTGGAACTTAAAGTAAAAAACAGGATATATTGTTGGGTAATGTGGGATCAAGGTTCGGTGATGACGATGATATCACATTTGTGGTATACTATAATTTTATATGCGCTACTCTGCAGGTTTCTCTGTCTGGGGCGACGCTTATCGATTGTAGAAAAATTCTTGTGAAAACTTTTTATAGAGGTTGATGGACCTCTACAGAAATTCCTAGGAAGTTTTATAGAGCTCTATCAGGATCTATAAAAATTTTTCATAAGAGAAAACCTCTAAACTAACCGTGAAGGCGTAAAATCTCAACGTGGGTCAAAGTACCTGCTTCTTATATGTTTTTAATCCAACTACTACATATCAACTGTATACCTTTTAAAATCAGAGTCGAGCCATGTTATCCCATCCCATCATTGTACTACCATTTAAAACATGATGATCAATGGAGTCACTGAATGATTTATTCGTAATTAAGTCCAAAGTATGTTACATTCATTGCCAGATTCTAGGTCAAATATTGAATTATTTATGAAAAGAAATTTCTGTCATTTATATTCGATCGAACGTTCTTGATGATTTTAGAATACTGGAGCATTTAGATAGCAAGCAAGATAAAAAAAAAAATCTGTTTTTCTGTAAAACACCTGAAAGAAAGATTTTGTTTCGGCCACCAGAGCTCTCTACCAGTCTGTGAGATACTTTTATGCAATGCGCAGATTGTATGCGTAGCTCGCATTTTGTTCTTGCATTCTTAAAACCGCTCATTGTAACTCTGTCATTTTACTTTGTGCTGTGTTGTATTCGAAAGTTCAAACCGCCGAATAAAGGTTAAATTTTACAGTCCACTCGCAGTGATGTATTCTTAGGTTTATTAATTTAAAGTTAAAATACCGCTTCGCTACATTATTTGGTCGTCCTACGCCGGAGCTTCGAGAAAAACCCGCGCTTATGAATAAGAATTCTACGTGTCCGTAATGGAATTGATAATGCAATTTCGGTTTAGAATTCTCAAGAGTTACGGATTGGATACAGTGTTCGAGGTGAGTGAAAGAGTTAACGCATTTTAATTGCATTTGAGATTTCCTTATTTCTACTATTGTTGTGTTTAAAGTATTAGTAAAATCGTGAATTTAGAATATTTTCAAAATGTCAGATATAGAAAAAAAAACGAAAGAAAATTTTGAAAACACAGTTAACTAAATTCATTGAGAGAATAGATTATGATAGCTTAGATAATGCTGAAGCTGAATTAATCTTAGAAAAATGTAAAATCTTTAAGGAAGATTTTAAATCTCTATTTAGAGAAATTTATACAAATTGTGATGATGAAAAAATAGACACTTTCGTTGAGGAAGAACAGTCTATTTTAGAGAAAATTGAGGAGGTTCACTTAAAAATTATTCGTAAGGTTTACAAGGTCGTAAATGCAAATGGCGACAAACCTGTCGTACCTGAATCAATCTCTGAAAGTTTAAAGTTACCGAAATTATCTTTACCCACATTTAGCGGAAATTTAACTAAATGGATAACATTTAAAGATTTATTTAACGCTAGTGTTCGCAACAATCCAAATCTTTCTGGAGCTCAAAAATTACAATATTTAAAGAATTCTTTGAAAAATGATGCTTATCGCATTATTCAGTCAATTCCCATAGCTGATCAAAATTTCAGTATTGCTTGGAATTTACTAGAAGAGAGATTTTCTAATAAGAGAGAACAGATATTTGCTTTTATTAAAAGAATTCTTAACGTTTCACAAATACAAAAGGAATCTGCATCCTCGATATTAAGTTTAGTAGATAACGTAAACGAAATAACTCGCTCATTGGAAATATTAGATCAAAGGATAGATAATTTTAGTGATACTTTGTTGTTGTATATTATTTTGCAAAAACTTGACGTTTCGACAAAGTTGTGGTGGGAGCGTCAATTAAAAAAAGACAAAATACCAAAGTTGAGTGACTTGATAGAATTTTTGAAGAATTACGCTAGAACATTACAGAACAGTAAACTTTTAGTTAGTAAAACGCATAAATCAGATAAACCAGTGTATAATAGGGTTACTTCTCTGATTACTAATTCTACCTGCTTATTTTGTAAAGAAGATCATTTTTTATACAGGTGTTCTAATTTTTTAAATTTACCAGTGCAAAAACGAATAGAGTTTGTTAAGACTAATAAACTTTGTTTTAATTGCTTGTCTAATGTCCATAAAGTTAAAATGTGTAAGAGTGCAAATACCTGCAAGCATTGTTTTAAGCATCATCATAGCATTTTGCATTTAGAAAATAATTTCAAACCAAAAAATGCATCTAGATTCCCTTCACCGGAAGCACAAGAGTTTGTTCCGAAATCGCAAATTAAACCAGAAAACAACTTGAGTGAGGTTTCTCCAACTGTTTGTGCAAACAACTATGAAAATCAACATTTTGTAGCTCATGCTAATGGTAAACGTAGTCATGTACTTTTGTGTACTGCTTTAATTAAGGTTCAAAACTCAAACCAGGAACTCATAAATTGTAGATGTTTACTAGATTCAGGTAGTTAAAAATCATTCATTCGTCGGAAAACAGCTATCAATTTAGGATTGAGCATAAAGGATTCGAAGATATTAGTGTCATGCTTAGGTACTTTCAATACAACTACTACTGGAGAAGTTGACTTGTTGTTTACACCTCATTTTAATACTAATTACAGAATTTCAACGTCCGCTTACATAATAGATAAAATTACAGGAAACATTCCAAGTGTAACATTACCTTTGAATTTATATGAAAATTTCCAGGATTTAACTTTAGCAGATCCTACATTTCATGAATCGGGAGAAATTGATATTTTACTTGGAGTTAATGTATTTCTTACTTTAATAAATGGAGAGATAATTAAAAGGGGCAAAAATCTTCCATTTGCATGTTGTTCTAAGTTATGATGGATAATTGCTGGAACTACACATTTTGAATTCCCAAACCGTAAGCAAGTTTCAGTCAATACGCTAAACGTAAACACGGAGGAATTAGTTAAATCATTTTGGGATTTGGAACAAATTCCCACATCGAAACCTTTAACTAAAGAGGAAAGATTGTGTGAAAATCATTTCGTGGAAAATCACGTGCGTAGTGAAAAGGGTCGTTACTCAGTAAAACTGCCATTCAAGCCTAAAAGAAAAGAGTTGGGTAATTCCAGATCATCAGCCTTTCGCAAGTTTCTTAGTCTGGAACAAAAATTAATAAAAACTCCTGAAGTATATCAACAGTATAAAGACTTCATGTCCGAATATTTATCACTTGGACACATGGAAGAATTATCCGATGATAATCCAGATAAAGTAAATTTTCATTATTATATACCTCATCATCACGTGCTAAAAGAATCCAGTCTTACCACAAAACTACGCGTCGTTTTCAATGCTAGTGCCAAAACTACATCAGGGATATCGCTTAATAACACGCTAATGAATGGTCCCAAGGTACAAGACGACTTATTTACTATTCTTTTGAGGTTTAGATGCTATCCCATAGCCATTACTAGCGACTTATTAAAAATGTATCGACAAGTTCAAATTCATGATGAAGATCGCGATTTCCAAAAAATATTTTGGAGAGATGATCCATCGAAGCCGATTAAAACTTACGGGTTGTGCACAGTTACGTACGGCACTACTTCCGCTTCATACCTGGCTACTCGCGTACTCAAACAACTAACAATTGACGAAGGAACTAAATTCCCAAAGGCAGCTGAAATAATATTACACAATTGTTATATTGATGATGTCCTATTTGGTTCAGACACAGTAGAAGACGCAGTAGAGTTAATTTCACAACTGAGTGAACTTTTACAAAAAGGTGGCTTTCAATTGTATAAATGGTGTACAAATGATCGCTCGATTTTGGAAACTGCTTTGAATGCTCGGAACTCAAATTCTTCATGTACAGTATTTGATACTAAATCAATAAAATTATTGGGTTTGGAGTGGTATCCAACGCAAGACGAGTTTACTTGTCACTTTGGAAATCTCGAAAACAGAGAGTGTTCTACTAAAAGAATAATTTTATCTTCTATTTCGAAAATCTTTGATCCACTTGGTTGGTTAGCACCTTTTATAGTTGCAGCAAAAATCTTGCTTCAAGACATATGGAAATTACAAATCTCGTGGGATGATCCCTTGCCAGATGAAATCAATCAAAGATGGAAAATCTATTGTGAAGATATCGCAAATCTTGAATGCATTCATATTCCTAGGAGAGTATTATTGCCCAAATCTACAAATGTAGAACTTCATTGTTTCTGTGACGCATCAGAGAAAGCTTACGCCGCAGTGATTTATTCAAAGTCTTCAAATCATTCTTCAATTTCGGTGCAGCTACTAACATCAAAAACTCGCCTAGCTCCCCTGAAAGTAATCTCTATTCCTCGTTTAGAACTCTGCTCTGCAGTTCTATTAGTGCATTTGGTTCAAGCTGTGCAGAATTCATTGCAAATTCATGTTGACAGTATTTACGCATGGAGTGATTCAATGATAGTTTTGTCCTGGATACAATCAGAACCAACACGCTGGCAAACCTTCGTAGCCAACCGCGTTTCAGAAATTCAATCAGTCTTACCTTCATCGCATTGGAATCACATAAAAAGAAAGGAGAATCCAGCTGATTGCGCATCAAGAGGTCTTTTGCCTTCAGAGCTTTCTACTCATGACTTGTGGTGGACAGGTCCTCAGTGGCTTAATTCAAATAATATCCCATTCTCTATCAACTTACCATTTTCAGAAGAGTCTTTAAGGGAACAACGGAAAAATATTTCTTGCTCAATTGGAACAGTCGCTTCGCAAATTCCAGTCCTTAATGAAGTTTCATCATTTTTGAAACTTAAAAGAATCATCGCTTGGTGTTTTCGGTTTGCGAATAATTCAGCTAAATCTACCGCAACAAGAATTAAGGGTTACCTTAAAACCGAAGAATTGAAATACGCTAGAAATGCAATTGTTAGAGTAGTTCAAATGGATGAGTTTTTTAATGAATATAATCTTCTGAAAAAGAATCAACCGTTAAACTCAAATAGTAAGATCCTTTCTTTGAACCCGTTTATCGATAAGAATGGACTTATACGCGTTGGAGGAAGATTAAGACAATCCAACATCGCGCAGGACAGAAAATATCCTATTTTGTTGCCCAAGAAACATCACATAACACAGATTATAGTGAATCATTTTCATGAATCCCATCTTCATGCAGGCCCCCTGCTATTGCTATCAGTAATTAGAAGAGAATATTGGATAATTCACGCTAGGTCAGTTGTAAGACAACAGATTTGGAAATGCGTGAAATGCCATCGTGTACGAGCTAAAACATCTACCCAGATAATGTCTGATTTACCATCGTCTAGAGTCGTTCCGTCAAAGGTTTTCTCCAAAGTTGGAATTGACTACGCCGGGCCATTTCAAGTGAAGCCCAGGCAAGGTCGAGGAGTAAAACCAATGAAATGCTACATTTGTGTATTCGTGTGTTTTACTACAAGAGCTATACATATTGAATTAGTAGGTAATCTTACATCAGAATCATTTATTGCCGCTTTAAAGCGCTTTGTGTCTCGAAGAGGAAAACCAGGAAGTTTTTCTTAGCTCAGATAATATTGTGCGTATCGTGAAGATCAAAACCGCTAACGGAGTTTTCAAAAGGCCAATTCACAAACTTAGTGTTTTGCCTATCAATGATTAAGTTTTTTTCCTAAAGCATTATAACTTTGTACTTTATTTTAACTATAATTAAGTTCCTGAATTGTATCAAGGCTTCTGTGCATCTGTTTTGAGAATAATTTAGTTTCATTGCATAATTTCATATTATGTTTTCTTGTGAATATTTTGATGATACATTTTTGAATAATTTAATATTGTTATGATAATTTCATTTAGTAAAAGCTATTTAGTTTGAAACGATGTTTCAACTCCGGGCGGAATGTTTCGGCCACCAGAGCTCTCTGCCAGTCTGTGAGATACTTTTATGCAATGCGCAGATTGTATGCGTAGCTCGCATTTTGTTCTTGCGTTCTTAAAACCGCTCATTGTAACTCTGTCATTTTACTTTGTGCTGTGTTGTGTTCGAAAGTTCAAACCGCCAAATAAAGGTTAAACTTACAGTCCACTCGCAGTGATGTATTCTTAAATTTATTAATTTAAAGTTAAGATACCGCTTCACTACAGATTTTAAACCTATAAAACAAAGCCAAAAGGCAACATGGATCGAAAATTTTCTCCGATTTCTTTTGCCACGAGAAGTATAATTTTTCATTAGATTTGGGGAAAATCTGAGACAAAATAGGTGAACTGTGGATTGAAAGAAAATTTCCGATATATCATAAAATAAATTTGAATGAAAACAAACTAAGAAGACAATATACATGGTGTTTCATTGAAAGCGGAGTAAGATGGATCGTTAAAAATATTTTTTCTAACCTTAGAACGAAAGCAATTGTCTTCAGAAGCCCAATGAATGCTTAACAAGATCGCTAATGAAAACTGTTTGGAATATTTTAAGAAAACATCACTTTCATGGCCGAACAGCTAGAAAGAAAGCTCTTTATTGGCGAACCAAACCAAAGGATACGATTAGAAATCGTCAAGATATGTATTGAAAAGCCTCAAGAGTTAGATAGACTGAGGCTGTAAGAGTGTTTCCAGTGCCGAAACATTTAACTGATAAGGCTGTGGAGACATTAGATATTTTTTAGAAGCAGGAGTCATGAAAATTGAGAAACGCCTTCTTCCGGAATCGAACCACGGACCTCTGGAATACGCGTCCAGCATGCAGACCGCTACACCACGAAGGCGGGAGAAATACCTCATTATTTAATTTTTATTATTTATTATTTTAAAACAAAACTTGAAACAAACAGCTCTAAAACGGGCATATAATCAAGTTACAGATTTTATCAAAACTTTGATGGTCACATATGTAAACTCACATAATGCTCACATATGTAAACTGTGGATTTTTTGTAATTGTTTATATGTAATCAAAAATCCTTTCACAAAGTCTAGAATCTCCTACTCAGCATAGTTAGGACAATTTGCGAGACAGAATGAATAGATTTAAAACTTCAGGGCAAAATACATTTAGGAAAAAAGAACTCATTATCGCAGTATGGAAAAAAGGAAATTTCTGACAAAATCTTGTAAACTCATACCTAGAAAACTCAATGAAATCATTATAATTCTGCCAAGTAGGGAGGAATCTTTGTCAATAGACGAGATTAAGTCTTCCGCCATTTCCATTCGAATTTCCTTTTGGTCTACGTTTAACATGCGGGGAACAATGTGTTAACACACCGTATGCATGTTAAGTTCCTTAATCAGTATCCACTGACCTGTGGCCTCTGAATATCCTAACTGATTCTGATATTTGGCAAATTGTTTGCTGCCTGTTCGCACGTACTGCCGCGGATACCTTTTTGACGTTTTCATTGGTGCGCGAAGTCGCGGTACGGCCACAGCATTCGTCGTCTTCAGCACGTCCCCTGCCTTCTCTGAAACGATGATGCCACTCAAAAACGAGCGTTCTCGATAATGTTTCACTCCCGTACACATGCTTCAGCATTTTGAAAGTCACCGTAGCACTCTTTTACAAGCGAACACAAAATTTTATATTTATTATCTGCTCAACTAACGCCATCTTTCTATCGCCGGTTACTAAATGCACCTGCCTACAAAAAATGCTGCAAGGCCAACTTATACTCAGTTATGAGTTGAGGATTCATCTTCCTAGGCACTTTCATTTGGCAGGTACACAGCAATTATATATAGATATTAAATATTACTTCAGATATAAGAATGCTAGGAAGTTGAAACCCAATATATAGCTGTAATAAGTCTGAGAAACTTATGAGGAAAAATTAATACTTACACAGATAATTAGAATTCTTTGTTGTGTATTAATTATATTTTCTGGTTTTGCATGAAAATTTCCAAGATGACAAATTTTCAAAAATATATGCTGATAGCTTATATTATGTTCATTCCAGATTACTATATTCTTCTCTTAGTGATAAATATGAATGCTTTATTAAAAGAATTTATTTAGATACTTTTATTACTTCCATATACAGTGAAATCAACTAAAAATGCATATTCATCAATTTAAAAATTTATAAATATTTAATTTTTTTATTCAAAAATGTATCCTTTTTCAGTTTTTCCCGTAGATATTGTAATCCTGCTTAAGCGTTCTAACTCAGTGTTTAAATCAATTAACTTTATTTTTTTATTTTTTTCAGTGTCTCAATTTATATTAATTTCTCATATATATACAAATGTATGAATTTCATAATTACAAAGCAATTTAAAAAAAAAATATATATATATAAACATGTCTGGTATTTTTGCGCATTCAGCTGCTAAAAAATTATCAGTAAAGACAAGGTAAGAAATTTAGAACTAATTTTTCTCAAAGACCAAAAATTGAAATTAATAATTAATAAATTTCAAATAATTCTATAAATGCAACAAAAAATTTAAAAATTTTAAAACTAAAACTTTTAAACAAGCAATACCTCAATTCAAAAAATTTAAAGATAAAAGAACAAAACAGAAGTGGAATTCAGTCAACTTCAGTGCCACATCATCAGGAGGGAGGAACATTAAAATCTTTCTTCTACAAATATCCTTCCTTTTCTGTATCCAGAATTAGCCGATGAACTCTTTCAATGCATTTTAATTATAATAGTTCACCCGAAAATTCTGGCCCTTCCCCAAAGCAAGGAAAAAAAAAGTAAATTATAATTAGAATCTTGTACCTTAAATAAAGAGAATTCTATTTTATTCAGACTTGAAAACGAAAGTGAAATAATTAAATGTTTCAATGATAAATATAAATTAAAATTTTACCTTTAAACATATAATCCAAAGAATTTAAAACGTTAGTGAAATAATAAAACTTAATGTCAAAAGACTTACATATACTTCTACAAATCAGCAAGAATATGTATTGATAATTTTAAATTCGTGAAATTTATTTATAACGTAGTTTTTCTCCATAATAGATGATATAATGTGCTTTCATAATTTTAAAACATGAAAATGAAGGTTTTCTAAGAGTGACTGAATTGACTGCTATCATGTTCTTAAGTACGGACAAATTTTTTGCAGTTCGAATAATAGATGATTTTCTAAATAAATAGACTGTTATTTTACATGCAGCCAAACAATTCCGCTGCAAAAAAAAATCCAACCCTAAATTAAACTAGCAGTGTTTTATGGCTGTAGCAATTTGTTGGTGTTATTCCTATCAAAATATATTAAGAAGATTATTACATGTTCTTATTGATTCTTAACGGAGAAATTTTTTATTGAGATCAGCAGCAATTTTAGGACTACTTTATACTTACCACTGTTGATTTTACAGAATTTATAATAGAGTCTTTCTTTTAGCAAGAATATATTGTTCATAATAAATTCTTTAAGGGAAAATGTTTTATAAATCACTAGAGGAAATTAACATAAATTTGTTATGAATTAATTTAGAATGCATAGTGAATTTATAAATGTTAATATTTGTCAATTAATTCTTAATATATACTTATTTAAGCTTCCCTTTTCATTTGAATTCGCTAAAGTTTTAATAAGCATGCAGAGACATTAGGTATATTTTTGTAAGCCGGAGAGATGAAAAATATGCAACTGCCTTCGCCGGGAATCGAACCACGGACCTCTGAAATACCGGCTCAGTGTGCTGACCACTACACTACGAAGGCCGGAAAAATACCTTGTATACTCCTCCTTTTAAAGGTCGACTGGGGTTTTTAGGGGACCCAGTCGCCAAATCCTAGGTGTGGAGAGTCATCATCCACAACCCTTTTAGTTCGGGCGCCACTCTAGAGACATTAAGTATATTGGAAAAGCCGGGGAGATGAAAAATTAGCAACCGCCTTCGCCGGGAATCAAAACACGGAGCTCTGGAATACCGGCCCAGCATGCAGAACCACTACACCACGAAGGTTCGTTAGGAAAGTGGGAGAAATACCTTATATACTCCTCTTTTTAAAGGGTGACTGGGTTTTTCAGGGGACCCAATCGCCAAATCCTGGGTGTGGAGAAACCTCATCCTACACCCTTTTAGTTCGCGCGACACTGTAGAGATATTAGGTATATTTTTGTAAGCCAGAAAAATGAAAAATATGCAGCTGCCTTCGCCGGGAATCGAAGCACGGACCTCTGAAGTACCGGCTCAGTGTGCTGACCACTACACCACGAAGGCGCACTAGGAAGGCGGGAGAAATACCCTATAACCTCAGGAAGGGCTAGCTCATAGAGCTTTTCCCCCTGAAGCAGAAAGTGAGAAGTGATGACGTAGCCATGATGACACTGAGCGAGCCAATATAATTCACAGCTTGGAAATTAGCGTTTTTGAACCAGCGTTTAAAATGAGCTGAGTGAAAGATAGCTATAATTTGGAAGTACAATGCTACTGCTTTATGCATTTTAGACTGAACCATTACAAAATTTAATAATGCTTACTCAATTTTAAAATAATAGATAAAATGTGCTACTCTTTTAACATAAAGTTCCGTCGTTTTTATTATTTTTATTTGCAGGTTTTTTTTATTTAATGCACGTTTATTTCTAATCATTTCTTTATTTGCATGCTAACTGAGAGAATTTTTATACTGCTTCTAAGATAACTATAATAGTAGCTATTTCAATTTACTCAAAAAACAACTTTACATTGACATAGGTTTAAACATATATGACATATATGGCAACCTTTCTGCTAACCTACGTTTGATTTTTTGCCTAAATGTAAATTTTACATTGTTATAATTCTCTTCCGATTCAATATAATAGATATTTTTTAAATAATTTTGTAATTTATACTTATATCTATATTACAATTAAATAAATGTATATAAGATTGTTACCTTAATTTTGACAAAATAGCTTTAGTCATAGTACCTAAAACAGTTATTTAATTTTTCAAAAGTGTGAGTAAAGGAAGCAGGTCTTTTTATGCCAATTACTTTGATGTTTTATACTATTATATTTTATCTAGAATGCTAACCTAGCACAAAATCTAATCAATAATTAGTTACAAAGGATACAATAAGAATAACTTTAACAAGTACTTAACAAAATTAGTTTGTTAAATACTTGTTATTCTTGTTGGTACTATTTTGGTACTATTCATAATACCGAAGATATTATCGATTAACTCATAGAAGTCAGATGCTTTCTGATTTCCTGTGGGGTAGAGTATTCCTTTTGCAGTACTTCTTGAAAATAATGTTTTCTCTGGAGCGACTTTTTGTCTCTCGTTTCCCTTGACCATTAAATAATTTGGTTTTAGTTTGTGACACAATTTGATTTCTTCTCAATCTCTATTTAAAACCTCTTTAATAATATCAAAATTTCAAACAGTTACATCTTCTAAAACAAATCCTCTATCTAAAACGCGGTTTCTCAGTAATTTGAAGAATTAATTTAGAGTCATAGCAGAGTTTTCAATCTATATGCATTTCGTCGAAACTGAGAACGCATATTTTTCTACAGAATACAAATATTCGCCTCTTTTCTTTAGAGTAAGAACATTACTTTGAATTCTTGGACTACACTAAAATTTAGAAAACACTAAAAAATAAAATAAACACCATTTCTTTAATTTGATAATACTAGGTAAAGATATTCCTAGATTTCCAAAAATCATAGCTTTAAGATGACAGAGCTCTTATGACGATGCAACGTGAAATATTTTCACTAGTCCACCTGATTTTTTTCTTCTTTTTCAGTAATGCATTAATCTGTGTCTTTATAAAAATAGGCTTTAGACATTTTTCCAAATTCTCCGATTTGTGCTCCCCCGGCCCCCAAATTTCGCTATTTGATATTTTAATTTCTGATACCAATTTCTGTCTAGATGTCGTCCACCTTCTTTGTCGCTGAACAAACATTCTAAAATTTTTCTTTTCTCTATTTTTCAATACTTTAATACAATTTAATACAATTTTCTAAGGTTATTATTTTGTTCTTCAAATTATCAATGCATTCTTGTTTATCCTTAAACATTCAGGATGATCTACATTTTGATTTGTGAGTTTTATTTCAAAATCATTAAAATTTGATTTATTATTGTCATCATCAATTTCGATTTATTATTGTCATCATAATTTACTTTCGGCACAGCATTCCATTTCAGCAGTTTCTTTTTGTGGCTATCCAAACAAGCGATTTTTCATATCATCTTCATAAACACTGCATAGAAAATGTTCGCTGCAGATTTTTCCGCTCTTCACATTAATAGAATCTTCTCTTTGACATTTGTGTATCCATTCTTTCGTCAAAAGCAAACTCTCATTTGGATCCTTTGGTTCCCATGAAATAAAATATCTCGTCCTTTCATACTTCTGTAAGTGCTACGGCACGTTACTGCAGCGCAAAAAGCCATATTACGTAAACGATACTTTACAATATAGAATTTAAAATAAAAACTGACTAAAATTACATATATATAAATTATTTTAAATATATACATTATTAGAAAACAGATATATATATTATTAAAATTAATTTGGGATATGTAACCTCTAGAAAATCGTCTCGCAGCTCAGTGAAACTACTGTTTTAAACGCGGGAAATCAGGACAGGTGGCATCACAGTGACGTTAGATTATTGCCTCTTACGTTCCCCCATTAGGCTCGCGTCGGCGAGGAGTCGAACAAAGAAATGAGCTAGCCCTTATATAACCTAGCAAAAAGAATTGTACTGCTAAATAGCGAGTGATGTTCGTTTTCTGCAGTTTCCCCCTGAAGCAGAAAGTGAGAAGTGATGACGTAGCCATGATGACACTGAGCGAGCCAATATAATTCACAGCTTGGAAATTAGCGTTTTTGAACTAGCGTTTAAAATGAGCTGTGTGTGAAAGATAGCTATAATTTGGAAGAGGCAATGTAACTGCTTTATGCATTTTAGACTGAACCATTAAAAAATTTAATAATCCTTACTCAACTTTAAAATAATAGATAAAATGTGCTACTCGTTTAACATAAAGTTCCGTGGTTTTTTTATTTTTATTTGCAGGTTTTTTTTTTATTTAATGCACGTTTATTTCTAATCATTTCTTTATTTGCATGCTAACTGAGAGAATTTTTATACTGCTTCTAAGATAACTATAATAGTAGCTATTTCAATTTACTCAAAAAACAACTTTACATTGACATAGGTTTAAACATATATGACATATATGGCAACCTTTCTGCTAACCTACGTTTGATTTTTTGCCTACTTGTAAATTTAACATTGTTATAATTCTCTTCCGATTCAATATAATAGATATTTTTTAAATAATTTTGTAATTTATACTTATATCTATATTACAATTAAATAAATGTATATAAGATCGTTACCTTAATTTTGACAAAATAGCTTTATTCAGAGTACGTAAAACAGTTATTTAATTTTCCAAAAGTGTGAGTAAAGGAAGCAGGTCTTTTTATGCCAATTAATTTGATGTTTTATACTATTATATTTTATCTAGAATGCTAATCTAACACAAAATCTAATCAATAATTAGTTAAAAAGGATACAATAAGAATAACTTTAGCAAGTACTTAACAAAATTAGTTTGTTAAATACTTGTTATTCTTGTTGGTACTATTTTGGTACTATTCATAATACCGAAGATATTATCGATTAACTCATAGAAGTCAGATGCTTTCTGATTTCCTGTGGGATAGAGTATACCTTTTGCGGTACTTTTTGAAAATGATGTTTTCTCTAGAGCGACTTTTTGTCTCTCGTTTCCCTTGACCATTAAATAATTTGGTTTTAGTTTGTGACACAATTTGATTTCTTCTCAATCTCTATTTAAAACCTCTTTAAAAATATCAAAACTTAAAACAGTTACATCTTCTAAAACAAATCCTCTATCTAAAACGCGGTTTCTCAGTAATTTGTGGCAGAGCGCGAAATGAGACCTCTGATTAAAACAAACTGCACATTTTGAAAAGAACCAACTTAGTCCAGTTTAGTGTCATAGCAGAGTTTTCAATCTATATGCATTTCGTCGAAACTGAGAAGGCATATTTTTTCTACAGAATACAAATATTCGTCTCTTTCCTTCTTTAGAGTAAGAACATTACTTTGAATTCTTGGACTACACTAAAATTTAGAACAAACTATAAAAAATAAAATAAACACCATTTCTTTAATTTGATAATACTAGGTAAAGATATTCCTAGATTTCCAAAAATCATAGCTTTAAGATGACAGAGCTCTTATGACGATGCAACGTGAAATATTTTCACTAGTCCACCTGATTTTTTTCTTCTTTTTCAGTAATGCATTAATCTGTGTCTTTATAAAAATAGGCTTTAGACATTTTTCCAAATTCTCCGATTTGTGCTCCCCCGGCCCCCAAATTTCGCTATTTGATATTTTAATTTCTGATACCAATTTCTGTCTAGATGTCGTCCACCTTCTTTGTCGCTGAACAAACATTCTAAAATTTTTCTTTTCTCTATTTTTCAATACTTTAATACAATTTAATACAATTTTCTAAGCATATTATTTTCTTCTTCAAATTATCAATGCATTCTTGTTTATCCTTAAACATTCAGGATGACCTACATTTTCATTTGTGAGTTTTATTTCAAAATCATTAAAATTTGATTTATTATTGTCATCATCAATTTCGATTTATTATTGTTATCATAATTTACTTTCGGCACAGCATTCCATTTCAGCAGTTTCTTTTTGTGGCTATCCAAACAAGCGATTTTTCATATCATCTTCATAAACACTGCATAGAAAATGTTCGCTGCAGATTTTCCGCTCTTTACATTAACAGAATCTTTGTGCATCCATTCTTTGAATTTGTGTATCCATTCTTTCGTCAAAAGCAAACTCTCATTTGGATCTTTTGGTCCCATGAAATAAAATATCTCATCCTTTCATACTTCTGTGAGTGCTACGGCACGTTACTGCAGCGCAAAAAGCCATATTACGTAAACGATACTTTACAATATAGAATTTAAAATAAAAACTGACTAAAATTACATATATATAAATTATTTTAAATATATACATTAATAGAAAACAGATATATATATTATTAAAATTAATTTGGGATATGCAACTTCTAGAAAATCGTCTCGCAGCTCAATGAAACTAGTGTTTTAAACGCGGGAAATCAGGACAGGTGGCATCAAAGTGACGTCAGATTATTGCCTGTTACGTCCCACCCATTAGGCTCGCGTCGGCGAGGAGTCGAACAAAGAAATGAGCTAGCCCTTCTATAACCTAGCAAAAAGAATTGTATTGCTAAATAGCGAGTGATGTTCGTTTTCCGTGCGATCCCGTTCTTTTGGATACATGCGTTCTCCGGCCGTCCGGAAAATGCCGCCTCAAAGCTCGCTTCTGATTGGTCAACGCTTTCCGCCCGAACGTTTCCGTTCGAACTGGGCTTTAGGTCGGAAAACATCTACTCTTTCTCCCTCCCCCCTTTTACTTCCAAACTGCACACGTGTTTTGCTCGTTGGAGGCGAAAAATTCCGGCTTTCCTCTGAAATGAAAACTTTTTGTTTTGTTTATCAAAACTGGTGTCGCATCTTTAACAGAAATTCGGTTAAAAACATTCCTGAAGTTTAGCGCGAGAACGGGGTATGTCAGTTTTAAAAGGGGGTTAGACTTTTCTTGAAAATTTGGAGGTAAATTATTGCCTTTTCTCTCGCTGGTTGGAGAGAAAGAGCAATAATTTACCTCCAAACTTCCAAGAAAATGATGGAGAGAGTTCAATTAAGTGTTTTAATTGGGTAATTATTAATTTATAGATAAATTGAGTCAATAGTGACTTTAGAGGCAGTCCGTAGGTTTGTAATTATTTTAATACTGTTGGCTCAATACCTTGGAAAAATGACATGTGTTTATTACATTAATTTGTACTTTTAAATTGTATATTTTTGTAAATGCTTTTACATCGTAAATTCACTGATTTGTCATTATTTCTGATTTTACTATTGTAAACAATATTTTTGTATCCATGTATTTATTTAATAACTTAATGTACACAATATAATGTCTTTTACTGATATATGTTTTGTGATGAGTGAAAATATTTATTTTATCCCCAAAATGTTAAATATCTCTTAAATGCTACTTGCTGAGCTTTTTTGTTTAAATTTCGAAGTAAATTATAAATGCAAAGATTGTGTGTAAATAGGTGAATTTTAATGGCTAGCCTAATGCACAAAATCCTCTTCAATTATTTTTCCAACTGTGTATTCCATGATAATGTGCAAAGAACTGATGACTACAGTAGCTGCCAATTACATGATCGTTATATGAATTATAAGTACCTTCAAATAAACTTTTTGGCAATGTTCATATATTCGCGTCGCTAGATATGATAGCCCCTTAAGATATACTCCTTTTGAAGCAAGATTCAGAGTGTCGCTAGCAGGAGAATAAGGGTGAAGAAGATTTGATTGGGACAATATAATATGCAGCTGAATTCATTCCTTCAAAGACTGATGGACATATCGGAATTTCGCTAGGCAGACAGATGTTGAATAAGATTTGATTTGGACCGCGCAACATCCAATTCCATTTCTTTCTTCAGAGACTGTTAGACATATTGGAATTTCGCTGAGAGAACAAATGGTGAGGAGTATTTTATTTGGACAGTGCTGCATGTATCTGTGTTCTCTCCTTCAGACACTGATTTACATCTGACTCTTTCCCTTTTTTACTCTAATTTCCTTATCAAGTAGGATATTTTATGTGAAATTTCTTTCCACTATTTTCTATTGTCTTTGTTTATCTAGTTATGGTCATTTTATCTTAAGTTAACTGATAGAAATGATATTTAAAAATTTTAAATATAGAGAACTGGGTTGTGCCCAGGTGATTTTAATATTTATGCATGAAAAGATAATTCGGTTAATTATAATTTCTTGCAGTAACTGAAAATCATTTGTAAGGCTAAGCATTGGTTTCCTGTAGAAACATTTCAGTATGGGAGATTTTAAGGTTTTCTATGCAGCTTTGGACAACAAGCTCCAAAAAGTGGAATCAGCCATCGTATCGAAATGCAATATGAATCCGCAGATTTGTGATGATGCGAAAAAAGCTTTGGGTAAGATTAAAAGTTTGATTACAAGGTATGTTGAGTATATTAAATCTGTAAACTTTCGTGAAACTTGAAAAGAAAACTTATTGAATTCGGTCATGCAAACGAAATCGTATGCTAAAGCTGTGATGCATTTTGTTGGGGCAATTCAGACTGATTCAGACTGCTGTCTTATTGTCACCGCGGCACACTGTATATCTGATGAAGCTCCTTAAAGCTGAAATCGATTCTCGGAATCCTTAAAGTATAAGGATACTCCTTAAAGTATAAGGATACTCGATATAAGCTCCTTAAAGCTGAAATCGATTCTCGGACACATAAAATTGGAATTAGCAATGTCCGAACAGTTAATAACAATAAAGTAATGGCGAAATGGGCTTCGGGATATGATAAATTAAAAACTGTTTTCTGCTTTGCTAGAAGACTCATCTATTTTGAATCCCTCAATTCCAAGGCGAAAATATCCTATACTTAAAATGTGCCAAACAGCATTAGTAATTAAGACACAATAACACGCCGAATAAGTACTAATTCAGAAGTCAAACAACAAAAATCAGCGTTATATTTACAAAATTTTCACAGGACTAGTTTCGATGGTTTTACCGAACCACCATCCTCAGCTGCAAAACCGCAAATGAACAAGATAGGAAATAATGATTAGATAAGATAAGAGAGCCTGGACAAGAATAAGCAAGTGGCGCCATCTGTTGGTGAAACCAGAACTAAAACATAATTTCTTTAAAGGCCGAAGGCAAATTTGGATTGGAATTAGGATCGTTACCTAGAACAGAAAGATTTTTATGAATGTGAAATGCCTCTAGAAAATCCAGTTCTCCAACGGAAGCTGTTTTTTGAATAATTTTGGCAGCGGAAAAATTGAAAGTGTGATTTTCGGACCAAAAATGTTGAGCAACAGAAGACTTCTGTGTTTCCTTTTTTCTAACATATGCCTCATGTTCCTTGACGCAAAATTTTAAGGCTCTCTTAGTTTGGCCAAATTAAATTAAACCACACTGGCAAGGAATCCTATAAATACCCCAGGAATTCATATCCGGAATGGGGTCCTTGAGTATGGAACTCGAAATTTTATTGATGGGAAAATAAACAAACCGAAAGTTAAATTTCTGCAAAATATGTGCAACTTTATAGCTAATTGATGGAAAGAAGGGAATGACAACATAATTTTTATAATCTCCTAAAACAAGAGTGAGCCTTTTAGTGTGTTGAGATGACAATTTTTTAACTGCTTGATTAATAATGTTGGGTGAAAAGCCCATGTCAATAGCTATTGCTTTTAAGTAATTTAGTTCTTCATCAAGGGCTAGTTTGGAGGAGCAAACTTGAAGAGGACGGAAAACATAGGAATAAAATGAAGCTAACTTTTGTTTAGTCGGAGGACATGATTTAAAGTGTGGTGGAAAGCAAACCGATGAAGGTTTACGGTAAACCGTAGTACTGAAGTTGGATGTGTTACGTGTGACCAGAATGTCGAGAAACGGAAGAGATTTGCAAGTCTCAAGTTCAAAAGTGAACTGAATAGCAGGATCAATAGAATTCATTGTTGAAAGAACTTTATTTAAATCATCTTTATTACCTTCAAAAGGGTAAAAGTATCGTCTACGTAGCGGAACCATGCCGGGAAGTTTAAAATTTCAAACAATTTTGATTCATAATAATGCATGTAGATATCAGCCAGGATGGGACGGAGGGGGCTTCCCATGGCTAATCCTTCAGTTTGCTTGTAATATTTATATTGAAAAAACAAAATGTGTTTGTTTCAAACAGAATTGAGTGAGAGAAATTAGCTCATCAATTTCGATGCAAGAGAAATGAAATTCGCGAAGTCTGGTTTCTAGACATCTTAATGCACTCTCCACTGGGACATTGGTGAATAATGATTTTACATCAAAAGAAACCATGAGTAAATTACTAGGAGAAATGTTTTTAACCTTTTTTACAAACTATATTGAATTTTTTATCGTGTAAATGTTATTGTCTAATAGAGTGGAAAATCTAGAATCTAAATATTTAGCTAATGGATACGAGGCAGTACCTAAATTTGGTACTAGAGCGCGGAAAGGAATACCACTTTTATGAATTTTGGGAAGAGCATATAATCTGGGACAATTCGCTTAGATGTTAGAAGCGATATTAAAACTTCAGATGTTAAAAGCGAATATTTTAAGTTGCTTGAAATGATTTGCGAAGATTTGATCGCAGTTTTTATATTTGACAAGTCGGAAGGTTAAGGATCTTTAGGGATCGGATTATATGGTCCTTCGTTTAAGAGTTTAGTGACACCATCGATGTAAGTGTTCTTATCCATGACGACTATCTGGCCACCTTTGTCGGTCTTTGAAATGATAATAGCCGGGTTAGAATGAATTTCGCGCATTGTAGCTCTTTCTCTCGCAGTTAGATTTGGTTTCAAAGGTTTATTATTAAATTTCACATTATGAGCGATAAGATGATTAATCATTTCTTTCTGTGAATCTGAAACTTTATTGAACTTGAAAGCTTTTTATATAGGATAGAGCCGATAGGAGCCAAAATCTTTGCAATCGAGGGTTTACAGGTTTAAGAAAGTTAAAATTATATTTTAGAATTCTCTCTTGTTCTTCTAAAAGTCTAACATTAGAAATATTAGCTATTGGCTTGATGTTTACAATCGGAAGATTTTTTGAAATACTTGAACTGGAAGACTGTAAAAGAAATTTTTCGAATTCAACTGCAAGGGTGTTTTTATGACGGTTAACTGCATTCTCCGTTCTATACCAAGACTTTTGTTCAAGGGCAGTGAATTTTGGATATGATTTAGCGAGTTCCAGATGAAGCTTATAGAGTTCATGTTCAATTTTGGACAATTGTTGACTGACGTGTATCCCTTATGACGGACCGAAGTCAGGTAAGCTTGCAATTTAACAGAATTCTTGAAACGCGACTCGAAGGTTTTTGATTAGATTTGATTTGAATAAAATTGGGGATCAATTTTTTACATTTACATTTAATTAAAAAGTCAAAATGATTCAGGAATTTTTTCCGTTTCAGGCGTAATTTAGTGAAACGATTAACGGATGAGGGCATGATAAACAATGCAGAAAATCAAACTAAATTAACTAAGCAATAATAAAGCACACACAAAACAGCAGAAAAATCCCTCACTGAAATGAATAGGAAACAAAACGTTTGTAAGCAAAATGCATGAAATCATACAAGCAAAGCACAATATCCAAATATACAAAACATAAACAAAACTTGAAAATTGCAAAAAAGTACTTACCGAAACTCATGCAATCACAAAATGGCGGCCACACCACGTGCAAAAAAGAGAGCAAAAAGTAAGCCTGTTTGGGGCTTCTATAATTAAGACACAATAACACGCCGAATAAATACTAATTCAGAAGTCAAACAACAAAAATCAGCGTTATATTTACGAAATTTTCACGGGACTAGTTTCGATGGTTTTACCGAACCACCATCCTCAGCTACAAAACCGCAAATGAACAAGATAGGAAATAATGATTAGATAACATAAGAGAGCCTGGACAAGAATAAGCAAGTGGCGCCATCTGTTGGTGAAACCAGAACTAAAACATAATTTCTTTAAAGGCCGAAGGCAAATTTGGATTGGAACTAGGATCGTTACCTAGAACAGAAAGATTTGTATGAATGTGAAATGCCTCTAGAAAATCCAGTTCTCCAATGGAAGCTGTTTTTTGAATAATTTTGGCAGCGGAAAAATTGAAAGTGTGATTTTCGGACCAACAATGTTGAGCAACAGAAGACTTTTGTGTTTCCTTTTTTCTAACATATGCCTCATGTTCCTTGACGCGAAATTTTAAGGCTCTCTTAGTTTGGCCAATGTAAATTAAAATTTCGCGTCGAGGAACATGAGGCATATGTTAAAAAAAAGGAAACACAAAAGTCTTCTGTTGCTCAACATTGTTGGTCCGAAAATCACACTTTCAATTTTTCCGCTGCCAAAATTATTCAAAAAACATCTTCCATTGGAGAACTGGATTTTCTAGAGGCATTTCACATTCATGCAAATCTTTCTGTTCTAGGTAACGATCCTAATTCCAATCCAAATTTGCCTTCGGCCTTTAAAGAAGTTATGTTTTAGTTCTGGTTTCACCAACAGATCAAGTTTTAGTTCTAGTTTCACCAACAGGCACCACTTGCTTATTCTTGTCCAGGCTCTCTTATCTTATCTAATCATTATTTCCTATCTTGTTCATTTGCGGTTTTGCAGCTGAGGATGGTGGTTCGGTAAAACCATCGAAACTACTACTGTGAAAATTTTGTAAATATAACGCTGATTTTTGTTGTTTGACTTCTGAATTAGCATTAGTAATGCTGAATTCTCAAAAATTATTGGCAAATAGAATCCTGAACTCAATGTGAGTGAAGAAAATTGGAAAGACGTTTAAAGTTCGCTTTACTTGAAAAAAGTTTCAACTTGAGAGAAGCGTGGTTATCGAGGTGCTGCCTGCTGTGCGCAACTGTATATTCAATTTTGGGCGTATTAAAGTGATGTGGAATATGTGTAAAGCTGAAAATTTTGTGGTTTTAAATACATGTTTCAAATGTTTAGGCTACCACGGAAGTCTTGACTGCAGAAATTCCTTCGCTGGTTATTGCTGCTCTGGTGAGCATAAGAGTTCGGAATGCGATAAAAAAAGAAATGCAAGTGTGTTTTAATTGCATAAGATTTAATAAAAAACGAAAATTGCAACTAAGAAAGTTGATGTAAATCATAAGCTATTTTCTGGAACTTGCCCCAGCCATACATTTATGATGAATCTTGCAGCTTCAAAAATGTATTATGGGTAAGTCCGACAATTTGTCTGTTTCTTTTGTACAAATAAATTTGCACAAATCAAAACTTGCTACTCAGCAACTTATTTTATATATGGAGGCAAATGCCACTGATGTCGCACTGATTCAGGAGCCGCACTTTTATAAATGTGTTCTTCCTGGCTTTCCAATAAAATATACAGTTTTCTATGATTCTGAAACAGAAGTTGTCAAGTCTGCTGTTATGGCTCGTAACCAGAATTTTTGTCCTTTTTTTTGGGGGGGGGATTTAAATCATACAGTTTATAATACTGTAGTTTTAGATATAAAAATTAAGGCATCTGACTTGAATATTTGTTCCTCTTATTTTGAGTCTCAAACTAATATTGATATAGAATTATTAAAAATGACACGTATTTTAACGCTTAAGAAACCATGCAATTTTTATGCGGTATGGACTCGAATAGCAAATCAGTGATTTGGCATAGTCCTAATTCTGATGCCAGAGGGACAAAGCTTGGCGATTTTATTAGTGCTAATCATTTGTTTCTAATTAATGAAAATCGCAGACCTATTTTCTGTTCCACGCATGGCTCGAGTTATCGAGTTATATTGACCTTACACTTTGTAGCTTGAGACTGCTGCCATACGTTCAAAGTTGGGATATCCCTGAGGAAGATTCTCTTTCTGACAATAAAATGATTATCTTTGAACTTGTTTTATGTCGTCCGATTATATCTTCTAATTTGTGTACTTTTAATTTAAGAAGATCGAACTGGTATTTATTGATTGAATTTTGTAAGAGAGAACTGTGTGACTTGAATAACCTTCTTAACAGTCGCTCTGACTGTATTGCATTAGAAAATGTTGTAAATAGACTTTCTACCGTTATATATAATTGTGCTTCATTTTCAATTCCGATGAAAACAAGTAAGAAGAATGGTGTCCCTTGGTGGTCTAAGGAAATTGATTGTTATAGAAAGCATATAAATGCTGCTGGGCATAGATTCCAGAGAGAAAGAAACAGTGGCCTTAAAGATATATGTAAAATTAAGTATTTTGAATTGCGACATAATTATAAGGCTAAATGTGCTAATGCCAAGCTTGACTCGTGGAGAAATTTTCTCTCAACTATTAATGTTCACAATGTCTGGAAATATATTAAGTATGGGGATCAAGACCAATTTTGCGAGAAGGATTGAGATTTCGGGAATTGAACTCCCGGATGGCAGTGTTACTTCGAGTACAAGTGATACAATTGTTGCTATAATGACAAAGAATTTCACAAGAGATATGCACGTGATGATAAAAGCTCTCATAAAACTATGCGTTCTGAGTGTGAGGAACTTTATATTTCATTTATGGACTATCAGTTCTCTACCTTAAATCTCAAAAAGAACAAGTCATCTGCGCTAGACTCTTTTTCCAATGAAATTGCACAACACTTTCATGCGATGGTTAGCATTTTTTTGCACAGACTTTTGAACCTTTGTTTACAAAGGTTTGCAATTAGGAATTAGGTTTGTTTACAATTAGGAATTTTTCCAGCATAATGGCAGAGACCTCGGGTTGTTTTGATTCCTAAAACTTTACATAAAAGAACTCCTTATCTTGGTAATATTAGATGCATTAGTCTTTTGCCTACTTTTGGAAAATGTCTTGAAACTCTCTTCGTTAACCGAATAAATTGGTATTTGAGACAGAAATGTTTTTATAATGATTCTCAGTATAACCTGCTTAAAAGCTTCTTGAACGGGAGGAATTCTGAGCTTCAGCTTGGGACAGAAGCTAAGGTTTATTCTCTAGAAAAAGGTTCTGTCTTCAAGGCTCTGTGAAACATAATAATAAATGATCTTTTAAGTCACCTTGACGGTTGTTTAAAAATTGCATTTGCAGACGACTTACTTTTAATTTTCAAGGAAAGACTTTAAATAACATTCTTTTGAAAGTACAAGAAGTGCTAGATTTTGTCTCCAGTTGGGCGATTTCTCATAAACTCACTTTCAATCCCTCAAAAAGTAAAGCCAGAAACCAGAAAGTTTGTACTCAGTTTGATGAACAAAATATTGTTCCTTTGATACTCGATGATTCTTCGTTGGAATTTGTAGAAAATGTTAAGTATCTTGGTGTTATTCTTGACTAAAAATTAACTTGGAAGGAGCACACTGAATTCTTTTCTGCTAAATGTGAAAACATTATTAATGACTTTCACCGAATCGCCAAAAATACTTTTAATGGCAACGATGTTAAGAAACTCATATATAAGCAGTGTATTGTACTTTTCATTTTGTACGGCTGTCGTGCTTGGAAACATGTTTTTGCAAAGAAGGTTAACAAACGAAATTTGAGAAAGCTTCAACGGAGAATTCTTCTTCGTATTATTAGTGGTTATAGAACCTTAAGCTATAAGACTACCTTTGTTCTTGAGGAGTTCCGCCTATTGATTTTAAAACTGAATATAAGAATAATATTTTCGAGCCATTGGCAACTGATACTTTGGAAGACTGCATAAATGGAATAGTCCTCTTCCCTGATCTTCCTCAGCCAGCTACTTTACAGCCCATAAATTTCTGTGATTATAAAGAGACTACTGAAATGAGTTTTTTTATGGTTTTCTTTATAGATGGCAGCAAGATGAACAACAAGGTTGGCCTTGCATTTGGTCTTTTTGAAAGCGATTCTGAGGTTTGTTATTTTTGACACCGTATACGGAAAGAATACACAGTTTTCCAAGCAGAACTTCTGTATAGATACAAGAACTCCTTATCTAGCCGTCAAATTGATCAAGGATAATGGGCCGGTACCCTCAAGGTACCTTACTTGTTCTGATTCTGTTTCTTCTCTTCACCTTTTGAACAGTATTACCAGCTGCGACAAATTAGTTATTGAAACCCTATTAACTGTCAGTCTAGAAATAGAGGAATTTATATCCACTTTGCTTATGTGCGTGCTCATCACGGTTTCTATAGAAATGAAAGAGTTGGTTTCTTAGCTAAAGATGCCTTAAATTTACCCATTAGCATTCCAGAGAGCTACTGAAAGTCCCTTCATTATAAGAAGCTTTTAGCCAAATGGAAAGAGGAATATATTTCATCTTGTAATGCTGAGGTCACCAAGAAGTGTTTTCTTTCTGTTTACCATAGACTGCATTCTGAGTCTTTCCTCTCTATTAATTTTAAAGTTTCTCAGTTTTTATGGGGTCACGGTAAATTTGCAAGTTACCTGTTTCGTTTTAATCTGAGATCAAACAATTTAAATGAATGTCAAGAAAGAGTACCTCAGAATGTGGAACATTTAATTTCCTCATGCCCTACATTGATGGCCCTAGATTATGCTTGCAAAACATTTGAAAATGTTCGGAGTGACTTGGCTAGTGAACTTATCTGTTTTCGTGAAGTCCAGACTGCTGTTCTCTGCTTTTCGTTTTATTTATGCACGCAACTTTTAATGTTTTAGTTAACTTACTTCTGTAAGCTCTGTGCGCTGTACATCTGTGGTGTATGGGAAGTCTGTATGTTTTCAAATAAAAAAAAATAATTAAGAACAGCCAATATCTTTCAAGTATCAAACAAAATATTATATACGAATGTGTTATGTTTAAATTGGTAATTCTTTTTTTCACCCATGAATGTCACTTGTAGTAAAAATGAGTAGAAATATCATTTAACCAATTTGATGTACGCGTAGTCTGGCCAATATTTTGATCCTCCATTATTAAATGCATTTTAGTTATAAATTTCTGCTTGTGTTTATTTTAGTCTATCATGTCCCCCATGTTATCCTTTGGAAAACATGGGGGACATGATAGACCACTAAAATATGAAAATATATAAAAATGTTATCCTTTGGAAAACATGGATTCTTAAATCGAACCTGGGAAAAGTTATAGAAGAGGTTAGCTGGGAAATTAATTTTATTGTGTATTTCAATTATACGATCGGATTATTAATTTTAATTGAACTGGTGATTGAATTTTACTTGTGTGGTTTATCCTTCCCTAGTGTTTTGAGGCGTTCTGTGTTTGTATTTAAATTAAAAGAGTTTGTGGCTATTTATAGAGTTTAGAAATTGCTATATTGAGATTTACGTGTTTTCAGAAAAGACAGAGAATATAGTTTTATTTTATTGGGTGACAGCATTTATATAATTTGATAGTGAAATGCATTTTCACATTTTTTATTGAAAAATAATCTGATTTTTATTTCATATCAAAACACCAGAGAGGCTATTGTCTCTTCAGTATTGACTTAAAGAGTTTGAGCTTTAAAGTAATATAATTTTTTTACAAGGTTTATAATGCATTTAATTTAGTTTAACTTCAATCACCAGTATCGAAATGCAGATTTTATATGAGTTTATTTTAATTTTGCTGTCCGACACCAGTTGTTCTTTGTTCTCAGTGTTTCTATAATAAGGTTCAAATTAAATATATGCATAAAACAACAACTTTAAAATTTAACTTTTTTTCCCTACATAACAATGTGCGAGTGTTTTGAAAATATCATTATACTGATTAACAAGGACATATTATGCGGGATTGTAATATTATGCATACATTTACAAAGAACGAAGATTTAATTGTGTTATTTCACTTACAAAGATTTAACTGGGATTCTCTTGCGTTTTTGTACAAAAACATTAATTGCCGATGTTAAAGTAGGCTGTTAAAAGGTGTAACCAGCCTCATTATTCACTGAGCTTCAATTCATTGGAGTCATTCATTGGACAAAAATTTTTAGGATTCCGGTAACGGTTCCAAGTAGCTTAAATTGTTCACGGGAATGAAGACTGTTCTCAGCCGAAAGCTAGGAAGTTGCAGCGATGAAACCCTTAGATAAATTGAAGCGTCTTCCACTGCCCTTTTATTTGGTCGAGACATGTCCCATTCCCTAAGACAGATGCTCTAGCAGGCAAATTGAAAATTCTCGAAATTCATAATTTCGTAAAACTTATGTAAAGCGGGAAAATGGTCCAAGTCCCAAACATAATGCAACTCGTTACATAATCAGAAGGAATACGTTTCAGGGTTCTTTTCAAGTAAGAAACAAATCACATAGTAAGAAACAAATCACATATCACTATTACTATTGAATTATTCTGCGTTCAAGTGAATTAAAAAAAATTAACTTTGCATGATATTACCTCTTTTTTGACCGAAAAGTTTCCATTTCAGTGTGCCTAGTGCTTTGGACATTATTTTACGTTTCAATTCGCAGAAACTACTTGCTGAGAATCACTTTCCTCTCTCAACTTAAAATTGTTTGTTCTTTTCCACTGCCTTTATTTCCTAACAAAATCTGTAACTGTGTCCCTTTATTGCTAAAACCCTTCAGATTCTCTTCTCTATGGCCTCTTCTTATCCAAGAATAACAGTCTTCTCTTGTATTGTTTTCTTTTGATCGCATACTTTTGAATCGCATCACTTCACTCCGAATTTTTCTAACGCAGTTGTCTAATCTCTCCTTCGGGACGTAAAATTTCTAGCGTCAATATATATCTGAAGGAACAGACGATTTCAAAACGATAACACAAATGATCACGTGATTAAAAGAGCCGTTTGAGGACTTCAGGATATTTTTTTCAACCGAAAAAAAGGAAAGGAGAAAGAAGGGAAAGAGATCTAACATTCCTGTTAATGTGATTCCTTTTTTTGCAAGATTATATTACGATTATTTCAAGAAATAATCAAAACTTTTATAATAAAATATGAAATAACAAGACGCTTTTGTTAAGAAAAGGAAATTTTTTCCATTGAATTGTTTTATTGAGATGGAATTTATTTCTCCTTTTATAGATGAATGTATCCATTCAAAAATATGCAACTAAGATTTTAAAGCGTATTCATATAAAAGTAATTGACACACATCTCAAATGACTTACCTTTCAAGTCATGTCTTATGCAACTCGAAGTGTAAATTCAGATTCATCTCAAAACGAAAAATATTACTATCACAAAAATGCTTAGTTACTCAGCAGTGCAAGACAGGCTAAAGCCCCAAAATTTTAGCAGTTTGACTTGGGTTTGATTCCTGAAGAGGAACTAGCTTGGTTCTATTTGGTTTATCTGGTTTTCCAATGTGTAATATAAGAGATATTTTTCCTTAGGAAACGCTTTATGATTGTATTCTTTTTCCTTAATCAAATGACCATGACCTTTATCAGAATGAAGTAATCCATTTCGATCTAAAAACCATTTTAAGCAAAAAAAATATTTGTACAACTCAGAACTAAATTTGAAATGGAATACAGCTTATAGTGAAAAGTTAAATGTGCTTTAAATTTATCCTTTAACAGTTAATATTTTAGCAGTTAATGATGTATTTATTCAACAGTTACGAGCAAAGAAAATGATGAATTTCTTCTGGTACTGGCCTGCATGCAGATATAACAGTAAAATAACGATAATTTTCTCCGAGTTCAACACACAGACTGGACGATTTCTCTGTATCAAGTGGATTCGTCATTTCTGACTGGAGCAAGAACCAATGGAATGAGAGCATCATTACCAAGAGCGTATAGCCGATCTGTGCTTTACTAAAACTAAGCAGGCAAAGAAGAATTTTTGAATTGCAGAATTCCTTCAGTTGAAGCTTCTAAGTTTCTTTACATTTGGTAAAATTATTTATATTTATTCAAATGAAAGATTGTTAATAACTGAATAGTTTCAAAATAGCGATATGGTTATTCTTTGTACATAGTCATTCTTTATTACATTGTCATTTTAAGTACTTAAAGGCTAAATTCTGGTTCCTTGTAAACTAGGGATGGGCAAACACTTTTAACCCGAGCGAAAATGGTCTTTTTTAATGTATCAATATCGTCGCAAGAAGCGATGATTTTGATACATTAAAAAAGACGATCTGGATTAAGTCCCAGACTGTTAACACGATTTTACGACAGCCCTGCTTGAATGAATATATGAAATATAAAATGCATATGTAAATTTTAAGAATATGAAATAAGAAAGGGTATCCATGATTAATCAAACATTTTTATAAATTCACAGCTTTGCATACATTTTTAATTTTTATTTCAAACCTCTGTGTTGTAAAACCAGTTATCGATTAATCTATACTTAATGTGAGACGTGAAATCTAGAATCTTCGTTTGCGTTTATTCCATCCAAATTAGGTTCCACCTCTCTTGTAGCAATTCTTAATACCGAAAGAAAATTTTTATCCGTAGTTTGTGATTGATATTTACGCTTTGTGTACTTCATTAAAAAAATTTCTTTCGCATAAATATTCCGACCTAAATATTTTGTAAAGTAATTCGAAAATTTTTTCAATTTATCTGCATTCATAAAACCATGAATGCTTTTTTTTTTCTTCTGATCGAGCTTTTTGGTTCAACAAAATTCATTTTTCAGTGTCTAAATTAATGACAGAAATAAATACACATGCTTCTTCGGAGCATGCACATGCTCCGAAGAAGTGAACCTAAGATGAGAACACTAATATGCATATTAATGTTCTCAGCTTAGGTTTGACCACCAGTATAATTGTGGGTATATGTGCGCATATACACTGTAATACACGTGCACACTCTTGCTCCTGGTTTCGATAATTTGCATTCAAAATCGGTAGGAATCTTTGGTCCGATTTAATAGAACGATTACGAAAGAATAAACTTGTTGATTCGGAATTTCAAAATTTATTAAAAAAAAGAGACTAAGCATTGGCGCAATGTTATTGAAAGAATTATCTTTGCCATTCAGTTTTTAGCCAAACAAGACTTAGCCTTCCGTGGTTCCAGTAACAAGTTATTCGATATTGAACCTATCATGTCTTTATATATTAATATAATTCAAACTAAAAAAAAATATGCTTCATTACCTTGAAAATAAAATTCAAAATAAAACAATTAGCTTATTAGGGGATCATATAAAGCAAATTATTTTAAGTAAGGTCAAACAGGCAAAGTATTTTTCTATTTTACTTGATTGTACCCCGGATGCCAGCCATCAAGAGCAGATATTAATTTGTATGAGGTACCTTAATTTAGAAAGTACAGACATGAGTATTGAAAAAAGGTTTTAGTACTTTGGGTGTTACAACAGATACGGCGGTGAAGGACGAACAACATTCTTATTAAAGAATTCAGAGGAAAATGGTTTAGATATTAGTAATTTACGCGGCAAGATTACGACAATGGTTCAAACATGAAAGGTAAACAGTTTTCGAGTAATTATGTTCAAATCGTTGCTTTTCCGAATTAAAAGGTTAACCTAGTTTAACATAATATGTAACTGCACTTACCTTTTTTTATGTAGAAAAACAATAACAACAAGCGATCACAAAAATGATAAATGTTGCACAAATTACTACTATTGCAACAGTAGACACAAAATAAGGATTAAGCAATTTGTCGAATGCGTTTACCATTACATGCGCATCGGCATCACGTATTTTCACGTTCAAATAAGACAGAAGACAACTCCAGAGACGAACTCCCGTTTATAACTTTCGGTCAAATAAGACAGGAGTGTGCTAGGAGGAAGGGGCACTCAGACTTGGCAATCTCGAGGCTGCCTTAACACAGTTAAACGCCTCAACCCCTATACGCGATCCAAGGGGCCGCTAACCTAGCGGTCGAGACGACGAGCAAAGAGAGACGACGAGCTGAGACTGAGTCGACAGGAATACTCAGCAACTCACATTTCACGTCCTGGTTCTGGAGGGATGGTAAAAACATATGCCATCAACAGGGGCCACAACCCCGGACAGCAGAACGAAGTCACTTAACACTGACAGACCGGGCCACCAATTCGGCCTGCTAACACTACGTCATGGTATACAGATGTCGGCTTTAGGCGTCCCCTGGGCGAAACCAAGGATGGATATGAATATTTAGTCTTGATGCTCCAGTTCACCCACTGGAAACCTTAAGCAGTTTAAAGGCTCACTAAATTCGCCAACTACTCCGACGGGGGTGTTTCGCACCGGACAACCGTGAATACCTGACTATATAGTTCAATCACAGCCAGGAGAAAGGACGAGAACGCCATATGTTCCCTGCCGAGCCTGAAATAGCCATTGCTAGCAATGACTCAAGTCCTGTGGAGACTGATTTTAAAGACCCGTGGCGAGACTACCTGGGTACAGATTCTAACAGTAGTTTCCCAGGTTTTACCTGAGTCGATTCCTGAAGGGGCGTTCAAATAAGACAACTTTTCTGCTCAGACAGGCAGCGAGACGAACTGCTTGTTTTAATGATCGCCCGGCGCCGCACGACCTTACACGTATTGTCGGCGCGGGCCTGACCATGAGATCGTAGTAACTTTAGAAAACGTCAATATCTGCCGTCGCATCTTGGCAATTTGCCGACGTCGATGAAACGTTGTGATATGACCACTTTTAGATGCGATCGTTCTAAAATTTCTTCGTAGATCAGTCTTACTTTTAGAATGAGAAGAGACTAAATCTACTCTTTCAAGAATAGAAAGTTCGTATGAGATTCAATTTGTAATTTTTCATTTCTGAAGTTCATCTAAATATATTAATCTAAAATAACTGCATCTAATAAAATATAAATTTAAATATGGATACTTTTGAAATATTAAATTTTAATAATAATTTTAAAATATTAATGCTAAAAAAACAAGTGCTAAATTACTGTTTAAAATTTAATTAAAAATAATAAATGCTTAGCATTTTGGTTTTATAAATGTTAAAAAAAGTACTTAAAAGTCAAAATAATCCATAAAGTAAGTTCTTAATTTATGCATTTTTGATATTTTTAAAAAATTCTACTTCCTAAATATGAATAAAATTCAAATCTGATTCTCTGTAAATAAAAATTGCATTGGTTAGTAACATATATATATATATATATATATATATATATGCGTGCAAATTATAAAAATATACGTAAACGTAGTAATTATTTATTACTAAATATTATTTCAAAATCACAGATATATTGTTGCACATCCTCTGCACTTCCTCGGCACACCTACACATCCTCTGCAAGAGAGCTCTAGGATGAGGGAGGTTGACTAACTTTCGTGAAGTACTTTTCAAAAGTATTTTTATAATTGTATTGCAAAGAGAAAAAATCTGATGTGTACACCACATGACTTCCTCGTACGGAATATTAAATTATACGCAATTTTCCTGCATTTCATTTAAACATATTGAATTAACAGTTAACGAATTTTGATTTAAATCTACTTCGTCGATTGCACATAAACCACAACAGAATAAATGCATTCCTTAAGGTTCACTATATTTATTTATCATAGCGACACTTCGGCGCTAGGTTCACTTAATAGCATTACATCTGATTCATTTTATAACTCAGAGTGTACAAAAATTATATCATCTGAAGAATTACCACATGTTCTATTCAAATACTATAATAAATCTAAAGCAATATATAAAAGAAATTAAACAAATAAAAAAAGAAACAGTTTTTCACAGACGATTCAGCGCCGCTTACCTAATGCGTATGCTCTACTAATTAATTCTATTCTCACTTCACCGCGAGGCAAAAATACATAAAAATTCAAAATATTTTCTTTAAAGATAAGATTGAAAGGTATAGAAAAACATAAAACACCAAGAACAGTTACAACAATTTAAAAAAATTATAATTAAAATTACAGTTTCTACGCAAAAAAACAAGCTAATACCTTAAATGATACTTCCAGAATGAATTAAGCATAATTTAATTCGCAATAAAAGAAGACGTTTTTGTTGTTGCAAAGCTTAGTTTCTCTACATTGGCAACAAATCCACTATCCTGCTAAGTTTCAAATGTAAACAAATATGGCTGCTATGGTAACCAAAAAATTAGGCTTAGCCGCACTTAAAAAACTTTTAAATTGTCGATAATTCCCCAAATATTGCATGCAGTTTAACTAAAGACTTACAAAACCTTAACCGAAAGATAAGAACAACACAATTCAATCATTTTTAAAGCAAAAAATGCGCAATTTACAAACATACAAGAATAAAGAAAATGAGCTCACTATGCCGAGTAGCACAGTGGATATATATATATACTTTATACTTTTGGAGCGGCCGATTGCGACCAAAATGGGAGGTGCACATCTACATATTATAGCAGTCCTATATACGAAATATCAACGTTCTAAGGCTACCCGTTTTTGAATTATGCGAGATACGTATGTACATACAAACGCCAAGTCTCTTCAGAATTAATTTTAAATCAGTTATATAATGTTCTTTTTTTTGGGGGGGGAAAGAGTCCTTTATTCTGTCCTTAAGTACAGATGTCACACAAAAATATCGTTAAATTGCATTCGATAGTGGTCAGAATGGATATTTTCATTGAAAGATGGCCCAACAGCGGCCGAGTGGTAAAGTCGCTGAAAACTGGTAGTTCGGTCCGAGCTTCAAATCCAGCGAACGGGCTGGCTGCATGGGCGTTTTCGTGGTTTTCTCCATGTGTAACGTGTATACGAGCCAGTTCCCTTAGAAAGTCCTCCACGAAGGCATTCCTCCCCTTAAGCAGATAGCCCATGAGGCTTCGCATAATCACACAGACACATTGAAATATGATACCCGAAATTTTTCGCGATTACAATACTCCCTTCTCACTTCGTACAAGGAAGTAAAAAGGCCGAAATAGACTAATTAAACTTTAAAAGAAAATCAAGACTTAGAACAACGCGATTCATATTTTACTTTAAAATGCTTAACATTGTTCACCTTTTAAAGAAAAGCCAATGCCAGTGTGGAAAAATTTCGAAGTACCTGTGGCTCAAAATTGAAAGAAAAGCTAAAGTTTAAATTATCCCGTTTTTGAAAACGAAAAAAAAAAAAAAAAAAGAAAAAGAAAAAAAAAAAAGAAAGAAAGAAAGAAAGAAAAAGGAAAAAAAAAATGACAATGAAAAATATAGCATTAATTATAACATTTACCTGATGAATACCTTTAAAATATTTGTAGATACATTTTATTTACTGTAGTAATCTAATGCTATTGTTCGCAAATATACTTTTATTGTAAAAACACTAATTTTTTTTTTTACATTAATTTGTTTTTAACTGTTAAATGAACCTGTTATGCGCGTATTTCACGGAATAACTCGCCCTCAGATTTAAAATTATCATTTTCATACTTTTAGACGTAGCATTTAAAAAATACTGATTTGTGTATCTGCTGAAAAGAATAGTTATATTTTATAACTCTGAAGCTCGTGAAATTTTGAAGTAGCAGACAATGTGTGTGGTGCTTTAGTAGTCAATCATGAGAGACAGAAGATATTCAAAGTTCGAACGAAAATAAAAAATGAAAATAATGGCATAATTATAAAAGAATTCGTTGGATTAAGAGCTAAAATGCCTATAAAAGTGAAACATTATTACTAAGAAAAAGGTGTAAGATAGTAAGCCGTTGAAAACAAAGTTTCATTTGAAGATCATAAAGCTTGTTTGTTTAATACTAACAATGAGCTTTATATAAGGACGACCGGAAAGTAATGTTATAAATAAATCAGCTACCTCCGAGTCTTTGAAATCATTGCTGAAATTTGAAATAAACTATAAGTGGCTCCTATTATCTGTTCTTGTATGCCTTTCAAAGGAGCGTAAAGTGACCTAGAATTTTTTGGTAAAATATTTTACAGACTCACAAAATTCCGTATATGTAACATTCTAAATTAATGTTAGATTTGAAAGTTTTCTTCATAGGTTTTCATGATGTTAGCTAAATCACTCTGTACATTCTGTAGACAACCTATATCTCAGATTCTTCTAGAGGTATTTAGAAACTTTTAATGTTTATCTGCATAGAATTTATTATAGTAGCATATAATAAATTAATTAGTACAGATATTACATTGAAACTAAAAAAGCGAATATATATACACTGAAACGTCGGTTCACGAATTAAATTCATTCCTGAAAGCCGTTCGTTATCCGAAATATTCGTAAGCCAATAGAATATTCTCCACAGGAATTAATGTAAAATCGATTAGTTCACTCATGACTGCAGATGATTGCCTATTTAAACTTTATTTTGGTACTTAGTGTACAAATTCATAACTCATAACAAATAAGTAATGTTAAATAAGTGATAACTGAAAATGATGGGAAAGATGTTTTTAATTGTTTGGATGTAAAATTCCTTACCATACAAAACGTCAAGTAACTATCTTTAAGGGGCATCTTTGTTTACACTTTCACTTACTCATTAGCTTACTCAACTCTGCTTCAAGTTCATTTCACTTTCTTTAAGCATTACTCAACTCTGCTTCAAGTCCATGTTTCCTCAAAATTTATTCAACATGATTTGTTGTTTCTTACGCGTAAAAATTTTTCGAAAGCAAGACATCAAAATGTCATTAAAAATATTTCTTCGATTGCTTACAATGCTTTAGCGGGGTGATATCATTACATAAATGTTTTGCATCTTACTCTATTTTGCATAAACTTCGAGGATAAAATAATTAAGGTCTTTATCCCATTTCTTCTGAGAACAGTTTTTCCACATTTATGGCTCCTTCTGAAGTTGGTAAACTTCTTTTTATGATTCTCTAGTAACATTTGTGCATCTTCATTCAATTCTTAAGCCATGTTTTGCATACTAATACAATATTATGGATAACAAAAACAGGCTTAAATGCCAAAAGTGCTCGAAGTCTCTGCTACAACCTAATCTGGCTATAATTTCTTCCAGACCGAAGTCATGGTCCTGTAATTCAATTGTTGCAAGTCTTTGTTAATGTAAGTGAAGCATTGGAAAATATAACAGTGATAGTTCCAGAATGCCCTGAATGTTAATTATGTGGCAGAGATTATTACAAAACACTTTTGAATACCATATGTTGCTGACTGTTCTTGAACCGAATTGTTAGTGAGTGAAGCATTAATGATCGGAGCTTCCGCTGTATTACATATAAGTAAAATTACAATTTAAGAAGATACGAAACACATAATAAATAATGTAAGGCAGATAAAGACAAACGTACAATAAGATACGAACAAATATTTACCCAAATTAACAACATTATAAATAGGTCTCAGTAAATTGATGGCAGCTTGCATATAATGCAGAAAGCGACCTGGAATAAAGCAAAGCAACGTTTAAAGTAAGGTCCCCAGTTATAATCTACGAGCACTCTGCAACTATATAAAATGACAAAACTCTGTGAAAGGGGATACGGAATTGCTTTTGAGTCGAAGGAGGATTTTGTCTGTGAGGTATGATGCACATTAATTCTTCCAAGGCTTGCGTCCGGAAACCATCGGTGATAAATGCACAAAGGTGTCATCCGCTTATGAAAAGAATCTATTTCTTCCTTTCTTTCTTCTTCCCCCCTGCGGCGCTTTTATTCATCTAACTAAGAGTGGCAGTTGCGAGGGATCCAGTGTGAAAGTGGGTAATCTTCTTCCCTGGAGCATAAAATTAAGCCTTCCCATCAGACACTACTCAAAGTTTGCAGTTATTATATGAAAGGCAACATCTAAGTTATTGAATAATAGGTTAAGGTTTTAATAAAATTGGAATTCACTCAGTGCTCGAGGGTTTTCTTATCTGGTGGATATAAAATAATTAACCCGGTTTTGCTCTTGTGAAATAATTAGATTCTTGATTCATCATTATATATCTGTAGCATAGATTTCTAAACTTAATTGCAATGAACCCTCGTACTCAAAGATTTTTTTGATTGAAGAAGAGGGAATGAGAAGAAAAGTAACAGAAAAACGAGGAAGAAAAATCAAACTGATCTTTCAGATTCAAATTGAACATCCAAAAAATTCACACATTGAAAATTTTAGACATGTGAAACGCTTATATTTACCATAAAGATCCGTTTAACTTAAATAATGAAAATAAATAAAACAAAGGAATTAGAAAACTTCAAATTACATTCTAAAACTTTAAAAAAATATACCTTTGAAGTTCCAAAAAGTTAAAAAAAAATACTTAAAAGATTTTAAATTAAAATTCTTAAAACGAAATTGCAATCTGGTCTTCTTATGTAGATTTCATTTTAACTCCTGAAATAATCTTTTGTCATTTCATCATATCAATGTTCAATTTTCTAACTAAAATATCTTTGCAAAACTTTTTTTGTCTTTTTTATTATTAATGCTTTGTGTGTTTATTTTATTTATTAAATATCACGTTCTTGGTACTCACGTCACATAAAATTCGATTAGTCAGCAAAATCACGAGGTATTTAAAATCAGTATATCGTCAGAATTTCCTACAGACAGTCTCGCGCGCTGGAGATAAAAATGTTTTATTCTGTACAGTGTTACCACAGCTCGCTTTGAAATCGTTGAGTTTGTCAATCAAAAATCGTTAAAGGTTTACAAAAAATGGAATAGGTAATAACATAAATTCAAAATTCAGGCTTTTAGGTGCGCATGTTCGGTTGGATGACTATGTTATTCAGAATTAATGGGCACTAGGTACCGTTTTGTTTTCATAATGCGAGAAACGTGCATACATTTATGCAGACTCTTCATTATTTAATATTCTTTAAATATAATACAGAGCAGAACTATTTGGTGGCAACAGTTTAAAAAGTGAATCGACGCAAAACACATTACGCCCAAGGGGGTACAAATAGGGCGCAGCCCCATCCACCTAATCGACAAGATTTTATGACAAACAAGGGCTACGCCAAGCAAAATATATATATATATATATATATAAAATACATATAAAAATACATAATTATACATGAAATTACATATTACATGAAATACATATAAAATACATAATTATAAAAACGCATCAAATACACCACATAACGCACTGAATAAAATTATGTTAAAATTCCATATAAACACTAATATCTCAATTTAAATTATTGTAACACAAAATTTAAAAACAAACTTTTATCAAATAAAAATACCAACATTAGAGCGATTATTATTTAGAAAACACATAAGTTCCCTTGCAAATTTAAATTCTTTTTCAGCACCTGTAAAAATCTTAATAAAATTATATTTTTTTCGTATGTCATAAGTAAGTGTACATTCTTCCACATAGTGCCTTACCGATCCGACAACTCCACAATTATGACAATATTCATTCTCTTGTATGCCAAATCTTTTAAGATACACCGAGAAGCGCCCATGTCCAGTAACAATTTGATTAAAATCCAAATGACAAGAAATACTTTTATTAAACATAGGTCTTAAATAATAGGCATATTCTTTTCTTTTATTCGAGTTATTCCAATTATCATGCCACAAATCAATATAATACTGTTTGATTCTAGAAATAACCATTTTTCTTGAAGGCTGGACAATGGAACACTCCCCGGAAACATCCAAAGTCGCCTCTTTGGCCAACACGTCGGCCCTCTCGAAGGTAACGCCCAAGGGGGTATTTTTTAACTTTTTGTTTGTTACCTCTATTAATGATCATGTTCTTCACAATTAAACTATACAGTTCAGTTTAATAGCAATATCGCAAAACAATTTTAAAATTAGCATATCTTTAGAATTTCCGATACACAATCTCGCGCGCTAAAGATATTTTTCCCCCTCCGCTCATCTATAGAGTGTTGTTATTGCTCGCTTTTAAATCGTTGAATTTGTTAATTAATCAGAAGATCACGAAACTATCAATTACGTAGCAGAAGATGCCGGGAAGCATATTTCACAAGTGCACATCAGCGCAGCCACTGCGGGAGGGGTTTCGAAAATGGACCAATGAGCTGCTATTGCTCTTGCGATACTAAATCTTCGTGCATGTGGGCGTATGTTGTTTACGTTTTAATTTGCATTTGTTTCGCAGTTATAAATATATGACGTAATAGTAGAAAATCTCGTAGTGCTTTCGTTTTCTGAATTTGATTAATCGCTGACATTTCACTTTCGCCATTTTTATCACGCATTAATATTAGGATTGATGTTCACGGCATATAATGTGGATTAAGAGAATTCAAGTATATATTTTTTTAATTGAGCTGAGAATGACTGAAAGTGTTACAATGAATCTAGTGTTTTCTTATTTCAGTGCTTGCATTCTTTTGATTTTTAAAATGTAAGATTCATAATACGTATGATCTGATTATATCCATTGTTTAACATTAAAAATTATATGTGAATAAATTGAATATACTCGATGATAAATTCCCTCTGTTTGATGAGTATTTCTTGTGTAGACAGTACATTTAAAAGTGAGCATTTATTAAATGGGAAATTTAATGCTCTAAATGTATACGAATGCAAATTAGTAACGTTTTATGTAAAGATTGCATTTAGGCTCAGATGTTTATCACATATTTCTTTCTTCATCTTATTTTACTACTTATTAAATAATATTTCACATCGATACTTTTGTGAAGTTTCCAACATGTGCTTGTATTTATTTCAACCAGATAGTGAAATCTTCATAATTTCCTATATTTCACCTAACTTCGCAATGAAAAGTTTTAGAAGCAATCAACGGTGCTTTAATTATTTTGTAAAGAAAATTGCGTGGCAGAATATTTTCAACCATCTTGCTTAAATCTTAAAGCACGCAAAAGGTCATGTGACATGACAGAAATATTACTGGATGCTCATTGGTCCATCCTAGAAGCCACTCCCTCGGTGGCTACACAGATGTGCACTTGTGAACTATGCCACGCATAGTTCACAAGTGCACATCAACATGGCCACTGAGGGAGTGGCTTCGAAAATGGACCAATGAGCTTCTATTGCTCTTATGACGCTAAATCTTCGTGCATGTGAGCGTATGTTGTTTATGTTTTAAATTGCATTTGTTTCGCAGTTATTTGTTCGCGTAATAATAGAAAATCTCGTAGTGCTTTCGTTTTATGAGTTTAATGAATCGCCGACATTTCACTTTCGCGATTTTTATCACGCATTAATATTTGGATTGATGTTCACGGCATATTATCGCTCTTTACATCGAGAAAATGACTCGAGCTACAGTTAGCCTCGAATATTATGCATTTACTAACACCTGTGGATTAAGAGAATTCAAGTGTATAGTTTTTTTAATTGAGATGAGAAGGACTGGAAGTATCGTAATGAATCTATTGTTTTCTTATTTCAGAGCTTGCATTCTTTTGATGTTTAAAGTGTTAGATTCATACATATTGTGAATGATCTGATTATATCCATTGTTAACATTAAAAGTTATATGTGAATAAATTGAATATATATTGATTGTGAATAGGATAAATTTATTTTTTATGAGTATTTCTTGTGTAAACAGTACATTTAAGAGTGAGCAATTATTAAATGTGAAATTTAACACACTAAATGTATACGAATGCAAATTAGTAAAGTTCACTTTGAATAAAATTCTGCGTCGGCTGTTATATTATAAGACATCTTTTTCATATAGACTGCAAAAAAAAGGTGCTTACTTCTATTTACATATATAATTGGTGTAAATATTTTTCTCACATATTTCTTTCTTCATCTTATTTACCACTTAATTAATATTTCAGATGGATACTTTTGCGGAGTATCCAACATGTGTTTGTATTTATTTCAAATCCTTTCAACCAGGTAGTGAAATCTTCCCAATTTCTTAAATTTGATCTAACTGTGCAATGCAAAATTTCAGAAGAACTCGACGATGCTTTAATTATTTTGTACAGAAAATTGCGTAGCAGAATATTTTCAACCATCTTCCTTAAATCTTAAAGCACGCGAAAGGTCAGGTGACATGACAGAAATACGACTGGATTCCCATTGGTCCATCCTAGAAGCCACTCCTTCGGTGGCTAAACAGATGTGCACTTGTGAAATATGCTGCCGGGAACTTTTGAAGAATCACAAAATCACTTACTTTCCAAATATATCTTTATCATTTGATGCACTTCAAAATGGGGACAATCTGCACCCCACAATTTTGATGGTGGCGCATTACATATTTAACAAAAGCAGACAAGTAAGAGACGTCCTTTAGCTAGCAAGCATAAGGCAGAGAAAGACAGAGGGTAGTTGGGTTGCAACGGCATTTATAGTAAAATTTTTCGTTAATCTGATAAGCTAAAAACTTACAGAATGTAAGGATTATATTAATTTACCTAACAGTTAAATTTTGAGTTAAAGTTCCTTTCCTGTCTTCCTGAATTTCAACTTGCAACTTCCGGCCAGAATGTAGTTTTAGAATCGCGTTTAAATGCAAATGAGGAGAAGTATTTAACCGTGAGGTTCTACTGGCTTCATTAGAAAGGACCAGTGATTCTGGCTAGCTCGCTTCCACCTTTTTAAGCTACTCTTTCTTAAGCTATTATTACGCTCGGCCGTACTTAGGCCTTTGATAGCTTCGCCGTTATTTAGAGCTAAGGGGCCAATTCGGTTAGAATTTTGATAGCTTCGACTATATCATTTTAGTTAAGATTAGTTCAGTTTAGATCTCAGTTTCCTAAGTTCAAGCCCGAATGGCGGCTTTATTGTAAAACTCCAAGACGGAGTTCTGTTAAACTTTATTGAAATAATAAAGGGTAATTTAAAACTTCTTACGTGTGTTCTATATCTCACAAACTCAAGCGATTAATCGCTGATCAGTTCTTAAGAATCTTCAACTTCAACTGTATCTTAAAAGTACATAGCACAGAATCTTACAGGGCAATTCAGAAGTTTAAGATGACATAATCCGGAATTAGTTTTCAGATATGACGCAGTTTAGATAAAGTTATTACTAGAGAGTATCCAAATTAATCTTTAAATGTGATATTTTAATGAGCCGCTTGAAAACTGCGTAGTTTAACTTCCGGCAGTCGTCATGGAGGAAGGGGAAGGCATGAAAACTAAACTAACAAAGCTGAATTTTAAGATTCCACCATCCTTATTTTTACACATAACAAATCATTTCTTACGCAGACAAGATACTTTTCGATCATAGTTCAATACAATTTTTATGTACACAGGTTAAAAGAATACATCATTCTATACATGTAAACATAGCAGCGCATAGGTTTTGCATAGCAGAAGTTAAGAAAAACAAGTGACGTAATTTTGGTCGGGAAGCAATATTTATACTATGTAGGTGCATATGTATAGCTATGCTGCGATTGGTTAATTTTAGGTTTTAGTTCTCTTTACAAGCAGCGTTATGTAACTTGAAAAAATCTCGAATGAATATGGGAAAAAAGATGAACTTAGAGGGAGAACATAAAATCTAGAATAGTCAATTTTGAGGTCGCCAATCATTATTTAGTGCAGCCATTGTATTTTGTTACACCTTACATGTATCTAAGCATTCATCGTAGCCATCGTATTTTATTATATCTTACATGTACATAAGTATATATTCCATCACAATGACGATAATAAAAAACAATTGAGTTGTAAAAAAAATATTAAAAAATTTACATACATAACGTCCCAAATTTCGAACTTCGAAATCTGGTCACAGACTGCTGAGTATTTTCTAATCGTCGTTTTCACCCCTAAAAACGGAGAATGGTCCCTATCCTTCCTTCTACCTTCCCAAACCGCTGAAACAAGGTCACATATCCAGTTTCACACTGCTTTATTATGGTTTCAGGTATCACGTTTTTTACTTTCTAAGTTGTCTGGGAGACTGCTCACAGTAGATGTGTATCAGTTTCAGTGGACGAAAGACGTTATTTATCGGATGCTGGTTTTTCATAAAAGTGGTAAATATGGCTTCAAATTTTACAAGAAAACGTCCCGTATATCTCACTCAAAACGAAATTGAATATCTTGTCAACAATATTTTTGATGTAGAATACTCGGATTCTGAAGAATCATGTAGTATTCACAGCGAAAACAAAAGTGAATCTGAGCTTTCTGCAGATGAATATCATAATTTTTGTAATGACTGTGAACAAACTGGTAATATTTATGGAAAAAAGAACCAAATTGGGCCATACTAACACCAAAGCATAACATAATAATTCAGCTCACTGGTCTGGAATATCCTGCAAATATAGGCTCCGGAGATACTTGGAATTTACGTTCATAGTGTTACGAAATGTACAGGCGCGGTAAGATGGCTTCCCCGCATAGCAGTTTTAGGGTAGCCATAAAATGGCAAATGAAGGCAGGGTTGCCCCATTTAGCGAAAAAATTGGCGATATACCATGGATGGATGGAGAACCTTCTGGAACGAATTCTTACCGGTTTAGCACAGAATGTTCTCGAACACAAGCCGAAAGCTATATAAAACATGCTGGTCCGCAGTCAGCTTGTGTGTGCTTCATCGACAGGGAAAATGTGTGTGCCTTGTCTAGCGAGCTGATAGTCAGTCATTGAGCGAATGTATCGAAGTCTAGCGCCGAGTTGGTCGTCGAGTGCATCGAGAGTCCTTTAGTGCATAGCGAATTAGTGCATCGTCGAGTTTTGACTTAGACTGTGCTGAGTCGAGAGCTATACTCTTGCGTATCGTCGAGTGCATCGCGTAGAGAATCTCGAGAGTACGTGGAGTTCTGAGAACTACCAAACAGAGAGTCGAAAGCTGTACTCTGGTGCTTTGCAGTGAAGCTGTCTCCACTGTTATTGCCTGACAGAGTGAAGGCTGTGTCGCTGATTGCTCCAGCGTGTTTATAGTAGATTTTTGACGACTGTAAAAAGTGTCATTGGAGCTGTCCTGATTAATATTGGCTAAATAAAGTGTGTTTCAATACTTCATAAAGTGTCGTCGTTATTCACTCCAAATCTACGAACCCCGTACGAACGTGAGGGAAGAAAATAATGTAACAACTGTTGTCAGGAAAAGAAAAACGTAATAACGTGTCAGGAAGAGAAAAACGTAACAACTGTTGTCAGGAGTGGGATTTGCGAGTGAATGCCAGTGACCCGCCTGCAGAGGAAAGCCATGGCGGAAGAAACGAAGACTTTGATGGACTTTTTAGCCGAGTTGAAAGCCGGACAGGAAGAGATGAAAGCTGAAATCAAAGCCGAAATGAAAGATATGAAAGCTGGACAGGAAGAGATGAAAGCCGGACAGGAGGTGATAAGGGCTGAGATGAAAAGCGAAATAAAAGCCATTCAAGAAAAGATGCAAGAAAATTTCGAACAAATGGAAGTGGAACAAGAAAAGATTAAAAGCGAGATCCTGGAGCTTAGAGAGGACACTGGAGCAAAAATA